>NW_025422123.1:17492500-22848771 GCF_011764305.1 Mustela putorius furo | reverse complement strand
TAAATAAAATCTTTAAAAAAAATAGAAATTCTAGTTGAATAATAGTTGTTTTGCAAAGAAACTTTTATTACATTTAGTTGGCAAAACACACTACAAAGTAGAGGGTATTTTAAAAGGAAATCAACATTGTATCTCAGTAAATCATTATTTTTAAATAAAAATGTTTAACCTTCCCCCTAAAGATTACAAACGTAGTAACCCCATAGTGATCTGCAAGGGGCACGTGCACCCGCAATGTTTATAGCCGCATGTCCACCAAAGCCAAAATATGGAACGAACCTACGATGTCCCTTAACAGATGACAGGATCAAAGAAGATGTGGTATATATACACAATGGAATACTATGCAGCCATCAAAAGAAATGAAATCTTTGCCATTTGCCGAACAATGTGCGATGGAAATAGAGCGTATCATGCTTAGCCAGAAAATAATTCACGCGGAGAAAGAGGGAAAGAAACTATCAGATGATCTCCCATGATAGCGGACGGAAGTGGTGATGATGGCAACAGGGGGGCTTAAGTGGGTAGGAGAAGAATAAATGAAGCAAGATGGGATGGGGAGGGAGACAAACCATAACGTGACTCTTAATCTCACAAAAACAAACTGAGGGGGGGTTTGCTGGGGCGTGAGGGGGTTGGGCGAAGCGGAGTAGTAGGGTTATGGACATTGGGGTAGGGGGGATGCTGTGCATTTGGTGAGTGCTGTGAAGGTGTTTGTAAACCTGCGCGACTCACAGAACTGTACCCCTGGGGATAAAAATATATGTTATTTAAAAAAAAAAGGTTAAACTTTCCTGCGATAGTGTGTATATATCCTGACATAGCATAGCCCATTTATCTTGGATATTGTTCCTATATCCTACCTTGTATGGCGCTCTTAGAAGACAAGCCAGAGTCACATAGGTCATTATAATGATTATGCCTTGGTAGTGTGGGCTGGGCGAGAAGACAAACAGACCCAGAAAAGGATACATTTCCTGGATTTACACCTTTAATAAAGAAACGAGCAAAATAATTTTTTTATGTTTCCAATGGGGATTTAGTTTATACTTAGGCCTAAAAGTAGCAAATGTTCACATAAGTTATTTACCTTATCATCATATTTATTTAGTACGACCACATTGTTATCAAGCCAGCATTTATGGAATGTTCCCTGGATCAACAGTTCTGAACGTTCCACTATTATTATATGCAATCCTCTGTTCCAAGTTTAGACATGACCTTTTAACTGAAGAAGCATGGCTTGTTATTGCCAAGTTGTTTTTCATGTGTTGCCAAATCATGACATCACACTGGAGAAGCCTCTTGAGGAAGAATGTTTTATCTTTCATCAATTTACCAAAAAATGGCATTTTTCTGTTTTTATGCTGATTATTATACAACCATGTGATTTTATTTTCAATTCTTTGTTATTCTGATACAAGGAAATGAAATCAAACCAGTTCAAAAACTAAGCAGTTGGTAGCAAATAAAATCAACCATAATACAAAGGGATGATCTATTCGTATATAGGGTATTAAAAAAAAAAGATTTGTTAGGTTTGATATTACCGGATCTGTATTAACTGTAATTGCAATCAAAAAAGTTAGTCATGCATTATGGCTAAACCAAAAAATGTCAATTTGGATGGCATTGTTTTTCATACTTCACAAAAAATCGGGGTTTTGTTTCTTTTTCAGGATTACAGTGGAAATAGTCCTACATTAAAATTCAAGGTCTGGTTTGCGTTCATTATTTTCCTGGAGATTCTTTATTTTATACATTTTTAGGTAACACAGAGTAATTTCTTTAATTTCACTGAGAATGAAAACGCCATGCTTTGTTAGATAGGATTATAAGATTTTAGGCCAATTTTGCGGCCTACGTTCATGAACATTGATTATTTCACTGTTGACTTTTCCAAACATGTTTTGCTTATATTAAAGATCCAAAAACTTAAATGGGGAAGTCATGGGTAATAATAAATGTTACAGTGATTTGGAAGGACAATGGACAAATCTTAGGGGCTGAACTGAAGTGTTTTGTTGTTATGATGAAAAGCTCCTATTGTGTAAGTTAGCTGTGCACAGAGAAACATTTGGAGACAGGAAAATGCATTATGGTCCAAAGAAACCAGATTGCATGCTTACTGTGACTGCTAGAAATTCTCTGGTTTGATGCATCGCTGATAGTTATGGGTGGAATCTACATGCAGCTTCTCAGCAAGCTCGGTGCTCTCCATCAAGAGCCCTCAGTATTACAGATGCCCTCACAGCCTGTCACGACGGTCTCTGAGCTCCCAGCCCAGGGAGGTGTAGATTCTCCAACAAAAATCCAGTGTTAGATTCAGAACTGAAGTTGTTTTATTTCAGTTACCCGTACAATACCTATAAAAACGCAAATTCAAAAAAAAAGAGCAAATTTTGTTAGAGTTGTATTGTGACTTTTAATAGGACATGAGTTATTTTAGGGTCTACTACAAATTTTTTGCTTACAAATACAAATGTTTTATAAGAACACTATTATTATAGAGGTGACTTAGAAATTATTTATGATCTAATCTATTCGAAGGAATTCCATGCATAGATAACAATACAATATTTACATTTATTTTATCTCAAAGGACTTATAAACCCTTTGTATTAGGTAAAACTTCAAACCCACAAATAAATTAAAATGAACCATCTCCACATACCCATCATCCATCCGTAATAGATTATCAACAATTCTGTTTGTCATTCTTCAGTGTAGTAACATTTGTTGATTGTTTAAATAGCAGGCAGTTTTCCAAATTGGTTTTTACTCTTTCAAATTCACAAAATCCAAGTGAGCTAGGTTAGAGGCAGATTACTATAAAGCAAATAAATTTGTTTGCATGAGTACCCGAAAATTCCAATATGTTTCACACATATATTTATTTTTGTTAAATTTGCAAAAAGTTAGATATTTCAACCATAATCAGTTAAGACAAACTGTCTTTCCCTTTCAGTTGTCCCTTAGTCATATTTTTTTCTCCTTTGATTGTAACCATGGAATGGCAGTGGGCATATCTGAGATTTTGTTAAGGATTTTGTTAAGGGATGTATTTTTTGTGCTTTGTCATCTCATCTATGTATGGTTATGTTAGTGGTGGCCTTTCCACGTTTGCAGTTGCCTTCTAGCAAAAACATGAAAATGGTCAATTCAAAGAATATTTAAGATAGATCCACTCCATAGAAAACTTGAAATGCCTTGAAGTCTTACAGCTTAGATGTCAGAGCAACTTAAAAAAGGTCCTCTCCCCCAAATTTGACAACAATCCTAAAAATTACATTGCTACTGAAAGAGCTAAGAATTTTTCGAAAGAAAACTCTGTAAAGTGTGTAAAAAAAAAAGCAATTTTTTTTCATCCACTATGCTGCAGGATAGTCCAAATTATTTTTTTATTCATTCTATTCCCAAAGTTGTCAAAATGAAGAGGCAGTCAACATGTAAGCAAACTCCCCAAACGTAAGATAAAAATATTATAGAGCTGTTAATAAAAATATTATGTAACTCCCCCCTCCATTATGTGACATTTGAGAAATTCGTTAACATTTAAACATTATGTCATTTTGGGGTATCTGGCTGGGGTTTAGTCAGCAGAGCACACAACTCTTGATCTCAAGGTCTCTGTTGGGCATGGAGCCTATGCAGAGCTGTAATTGATTGTGGATTCATAATTTTGTGTTTCTTAAAGTGAGTTCTCGTAAATACTATTAAGCTGTAGGTTCCACAAATCCTGGATCCATTCTAAGGTAGATAGTATTATTATCCCACCTTAATTAAAATTCGAAGAGTGGGTCAAAGTGACTTTCCAAAGGCCAGGCCACACATTTATCAAGAGGTGGAACAGGCTTAGAAACCAGAATTTCTGATCCTAACAACATATAATTTATATAGTCCACTGGGGGCTAGGCTACTAAGTTGTTTGGTCAGACACCAGTCTATATGTTGCTGTGAAGGTATTTTTTAGATGAGATCCGTAACATTCATACAGTAGATTTTCAGTAAAGCACACTACCCTCCATGATACAGGTGGGTCTCACCCAAGCAGTGAAGGCCTTAATAAAAAAGACAGAGGTCTTTGACTAAGGAGGAATTCTTCCTTCACACCACCTTTTTTTTTTTTTTAAGATTTTATTTATTTGTCAGAGAGACAGAGGGAGAGAGAGCGAGCGAGCACAGGCAGGACAGAGAGGCAGGCAGAGGCAGAGGGAGAAGCAAGCTCTCCGCCGAGCAAGGAGCCTGATGTGGGACTCGATCCCAGGACCCTGGGTGATCATGACCTGAGCCGAAGGCAGCTGCTTAAACCAACTGAGCCACCCAGGCGTCCCCCACCTTTTTTTTTTTAATTATATTACTTTTTTAAAAAATTTTTTCAGCATAACAGTATTCACTTTTTTTTGCACCACACCCAGTGTTCCATGCAATACGGGCCGTCCTTAATACTCACCACCTGGCTCCCCCAACCTCCCACCCCTGTGCCCCTTCAGAACCCTCAGGTTGTTTTTCAGAGTCCCATAGTGTCTCATGGTTCACCTCCCCTTTCCAATTTCCATCAACTCCCTTCTCCTCTCCATCTCCCATGTCCTCCATGCTATTTGTTTATGCTCCACAAATAAGTGAAACCATATGATAATTGACTCTCTCTGCTTGACTTATTTCACTCAGTCATAATCTCTTCCAGTCCCGTCCATGTTGCTGCCAAAAAGTTGGGTATTCGTCCTTTTCCTGATGGAGGCATAATCATCTTTGAACTCAAGACTACAACATCAACTCCCTGGGGCCGCAGCCTGGTAGCCCATCTTGCAGATTTTTAGGACTCACCAGTCCTTACAGGTTGTGTGTGCCAATTCCTTCAAGTGTCTCTTTTCTATACATCCCATTCTGTTTCTCTGGAGAACCATGACTAGTGCAATAAAAAATACAAAGGACTCTGGGGACATACAAAGGATGTATGTCCTTGTGTATGTGTATGTATACAAAGGACATCAAAATAAAAAGCTTTGACACAGTAAAGAAAAGCATCAGCAAAACAAAAAAGCAAACCTACTGAATGAGAGAGGATATTTGCAAATGACCTATCTGATAAAGGGTTAATATCCAAAATATTTAGAACTTCTGCAACTCAACACCAAGAAACCCCCCCAAACAATCCAATTCAAAAGATGGGCAGAAGACCTGCATAGACATTTTTCCAAAGAAGACATACTGATGACCAATGGGCACATGAAAAGATGCTCAGCATCATTAATCATCAAGGAAATGTAAATCAAAGCCACAGTGAGACCATCACCTGACACATGTCAGAATGGCTAAAAATCAAAAACACAGAAAAAAAACAAGTGTTGACAAGGATTAGAGGAAAGGGAATCCTCATACAAATTGGTACAAATTGGTAAATTGGTACAGCCACTATGGAAAACAGTATGGAGTTTCCTCAAAAAATTTTTTAAAAAGTAGAAATATCATATGGTCCAATAATTCTACTACTGGGTATTTACCTGAAGAAAACAAAAACAGTAATTTGAAAAGATATATGCACGCTTATGTTTATTAAAGCATTATTGGCAATAACAAGGTATGGAAGCAAAACTAAGAATCCATCAATAGATGAATGGATAAGGAAGATGTGGTATGTGTACACACACACAACTCTGGAATATAATGTAGCCATAAAAGGACAAGATGGATCCCACTTGTGGCAACATGGATGGACCTAGAGAAATATTATACTAAGTGAAATAAGTCAGGCTAAGAAAGCCAAATACCATATGATTTTCTCTCATATGTGGAATCCTAAAAAAAACAAAAAAAATAAAAAACAAAGAACAAACAAATGAATAAGGAAAAGCAGAATCATACAGGTAAATACAGAGAAAAAAATTTGATGGTTGCTAGAGGGGTTAGGGTGAGGGATGGGCAAAATGGGTAAGGGGTTTGGGAGATACAAGCTTCCAGTTATGGAATGAATAAGTCATGGAAATAAAAGGCACAGCAAAAGGAATAGAGTCAATAGTATTACAATAGGGTTTATGGTGACAGATGGTAGCTACACTTAGGTAAGCAAAGCATAACATATGAACTTGTTGAATCACTATATTGTACACCTGAAACTAACATTAAGTTATAATATATGTATATGTAATATTATTGTTGAGATTAAACTGACCTGAAACTAACATAACATTTTGTGTTTAAGAACACTGAAATTAAAAAACGAATAAAAAGATTTCTTAAAAAAAATGCAAAGAACTATATGTTTAGTTGACTATATGCTAGTGTTGACTCTCTAATAGTTACTAATCTATAATCTTGGCAATTCATTTAACCTCCTTAGGGTTTAGTCTTATTATCTTCAAAGTAAGGAAATCATTTTTGATCAAGATTTCTTAATTTTGGCACAGTTGACATTTTGGTTTAGGTAATACTTGTTGTAGGGGAGAATATCCTATGTCTTGTGGGATGTTTAGCACATCTGTGGCTTCCGTCCACTAGATGCCAGTAGTTTCATCCAGTTGGGACAATTGTATCTATCTCCAGACATTTTCAAACAACCCCTAGCTGAGGGGCAAGGGACAAAATTCCTTCCTCCCATCCTACTTGAGCACTGCTGTATTAGGTCATCTTTAAGTTAGAATATATGCAATATGTAATATTGATTGTAGGGATTAAATTGGCTGAGGCAACTTTGGAAACTTCAGAAGGCTTGTATGACTATTTAGTGGGATGTTATAGAGGTTGATTTTTTTTTTTTTTTAAGATTTTATTTATTTATTTGACAGACACAGCGAGAGAGGGAACTCAAGCAGGGGGAGTGGGAGAGGGAGAAGCAGGCTTCCTGCTGATCAGAGAGTCTGATGCTGGCTTTGATCCCGGATCCTGGGATCATGACGGGAGTTGAAGGGTAGATGCCCAGCAACCCATGTGTCCCCCCCAGAGGTGATATTTTAATATTCTGTAACTCTTACAAATAAAGTTTTCTTTAGTTCCTATAAGAAAGGAAGCAAAAAATAGAAAAGGAGAAAGGCCTGAAAGATTGACAACAGAAGCTCTTGGCAAAGTGAGCCCCAGGCAACTTGAGGGCAGTCACAGGAATGAAAGAGAAAAGCTAAAAGGGGGAGAGAAGAATGGAGTTTAGTGCTTATCCTCTCAGAAACGAGTCTTAGCTGGGAAATTATTGTTGTTTCAAGTCCCCAAGCCACCTGCGGCCACCTTGTGCTTAAGCACTAGGTGGAGGCCCATAGTCTACCAGAGGGCCCACTGGTGGGGTTGCTAGGAATTTGCGGAAATCTCCGTGATTTTGTAGTGCATGTTACCTTGCTAATAGTCATGCAAAGAAAGTTATTTTTCCAAAGGATGCTTTTTGGTGTGGAGGGAGGAGGGGAGTATGATTTGCCTGAGTAAGTGCTGTCATCTTAGGGCTTCTGTTAGATGACCAAAAAGAGAAAAAACACAGCGGGCGTTCCACTAGATGGGGCTATATGGGACTAATTTATGCAGTGTGGCTAAATTAGGTTGGATATGACCCTGTCTTTCCCAGCATATCTTCTCAGTCCTTTTTGAGATAATTTGGAATTATCAATACTTCGAATGAAAGATACCTGACAATTAAGAAATTTTTTCCATTCTAGTGTTTATTCCATCTATACCAACTTCTGATTCTAAATATACACATTTCTATTCCAAGCAACTTGTCCACAAAGTAAGGCTCAGGCCCAGAAAGCAACAGAACATTTTGCGTTCTTAGCAAAAGATTTGTTCCTTTTTTCTATTTGAATTAATGCTGTAGTCAGGTGATTATTAACACTACTACTAGGTTGCAAGTAGAAACAGTACTGATATAAAACCCTTTTAACTTTAATCTCTTCAATACTCGACTGACTGATAGTCAGAGATGAGTTTTATGCGTACTCTTGGCAGTCTGAGAGGTATTAAAAAAGGCAGAAGTTGGGATATTAAAATACTTCGCAGAGCTCTGAAATATAATAACGTCCTCCAAAAGGGTAGCCTGATAGAGAAGAACCCTTGGAGCTCTGGTTACAACACTGGCATTTAGCAGGGGAACTCGGCTATTCTACATCTGGATGACTGGGTAGTCTTATATCAAAACGAGCCGTTCTAATGGCTCATTTAAGCAATTATCTCCCAACTGGGAAGTTGTGAAATTCACAATCTACTGAAATGTTTAATCAGTTGGGGAGAAAAAGAGAAAAAAAATATCAATCATATCTTTTGTATAAAAAACTACAAGTTGGTCACCAGTATGGGTGAGCCAAGGGAAAGACCCTGCCCTACAGTTGTTTTTTAAGTGGGTTTTTTTGTTTGTTTGTTTTATTTTTTTAGTATTGGTGACCCTCATCAGAACTAGGCTTCGTTATATAGCAAAATTGTAAGCTGCCCTCAAGGGTGTTGGGGGTAATTGGTGGTAGTCAGGAATGGGTAGAAGATAGATGGTGGGAAAGAATACATTACCCAAGTCTCTAATCCCATTTAAAACACAGTAAGAACATAAAAACAAATAAGATGTTTGAAGGTGGCTAGAGTTAGGCAGAGAAACAAATAAATAGAAAGTCAAAGATAAAAGTAACACAAAATGGAAGAAAAAACCTCCCTTTGTTGTATTTACCATATACCTCTATGAATAAAAAAATATTAAAAAACAGGGGAGGAGTCAAAGATGGCGGAGAAGTAGAGTAGTAGCAAGCTGAGGACTGCTTCAGCTAGCCGGAGATCAGCTAGATAGCTTATCTAAAGATTGCAAACACCTGAAAATCCATCGGCAGATCGAAGAGAGAGAAGAACAGCAATTCTGGAAACAGAAAATCAGCCACTTTCTGAAAGGTAGGACCAGCGGGAGAAGTGAATCCAAAGCGACGGGAAGATAGACCCCGGGGGGAGGGGCCGGCTCCCGGCAAGCGGCGGAGCAAACCGCGCACCAAAAATCAGGACTTTTAAAAGTCTGTTCCGCTGAGGGACATCGCTCCAGAGGCTAAACCGGGGCGAAGCCCACGCGGGGTCAGCGTGGGCCTCAGGTCCCGCAGGGTCACAGAAGGATCGGGGGTTGGCTGTCTGAGTGTCGCAGAGCTTGCGGGGTATTGGAACGGGAAAGCCGGCTACAGAGACAGAGCCGACAGTAATCTCGCAGCTCCGTGTTACCTTGAACCGGTCGCAGGCTCGGTGAGCTCGGGAGCGCGGCCGGAGGTCAGGCAGACGGGAGTAACTGGGCGCTGTTCTCTGAGGGCGCACTGAGGAGTGGGGCCCTGGGCTCTCGGCTCCTCCGGGCCGGAGACCAGGAGGCCGCCATTTGTATTCCCGTCCTCTGGAAACTCTACGGAAAGCGCTCAGGGAACAAAAAGCTCCTGAAAGCAAACCCGAGCGGATTACTCACCCCGGCCCCGGGTAAGGGCGGTGTAATTCCGCCTGGGGCAAAGACACTTGAGAATCACTACAACAGGCCCCTCCCCCAGAAGAACAACAAGAAATCCAGCCCGAGACCAAGTTCACCTACCAGGAGTGCGGTTTTTTCAATACCAAGGAGAGCAGCAGAATTCCAGAGGAGGAGAAAGCCAAGCACGGAACTCATGGCTTTTTTCCTGTGATTTTTTTTAGTCTTGCAGTTAATTTAATTTTTTTTTTTTTTTTTTTTTTTTTTGTTTTTTCTCGCCTTCGGGTAAAATTTTTTTTTTTAACTGTTACCTTTTCTTTTTTAACGATTTTTTACTAGTTTATCTAATATATATATATATATATATTTTTTACATTTTTCTCTAGGTGTTTTCTTTTTTTAAAATTCTTTTCTTTTCTTTTTTTTTTTTTTTTCTTTTTTTTTTTCTTTTCTTTTTTCTCTCTTCTTTTTTGAACCTCTTTTTATCCCCTTTCTCCCCACTCACGATTTTGGATCTCTTCTAATTTGGTTTAAAGCATATTTTCCTGGGGTTGTTGCCACCCTTTTAGTATTTTACTTGCCCCTTCATTTACTCTTATCTGGACAAAATGACAAGACGGAAAAATTCAACACAAAAAAAAAGAACAAGAGGCAGTACCGAAGGCTAGGGACCTAATCAATACAGACATCGGTAATATGTCAGATCTAGAGTTCAGAATGACAATTCTCAAGGTTCTAGCCGGGCTCGAAAAAGGCATGGAAGATATTAGAGAAACCCTCTCGAGAGATATAAAAGCCCTGTCTGGAGAAATAAAAGAACTAAAATCTAACCAGGGTGAAATCAAAAAAAGCTATTAATGAGGTGCAATCAAAAATGGAGGCTCTCACTGCTAGGATAAATGAGGCAGAAGACAGAATTAGTGATATAGAAGACCAAATGACAGAGAATAAAGAAGCTGATCAAAAGAGGGACAAACAGCTACTGGACCACGAGGGGAGAATTCGAGAGATAAGTGACACCATAAGACGAAACAACATTAGAATAATTGGGATTCCAGAAGAAGAAGAAAGTGAGAGGGGAGAGCAGAAGGTATACTGGAGAGAATTATTGGGGAGAAATTTCCCCAATATGGCAAAGGGGGAACGAGCATCAAAATTCAGGAGGTTCAGAGAATGCCCCTCAAAATCAATAAGAATAGGCCCCCCACCTCGTCACCTAATAGTAAAATTTACAAAGTCTCAATGACAAAGAGAAAATCCTGAAAGCAAGCAGGCCGGGAAAAAAGAAGTCTGTAACATACAATGGTAAAAATATTAGATTGGCAGCTGACTTATCCACAGAGACCTGGCAGGCCAGAAAAGAGAGCTGGCATGATATTTTCAGCAGCACTAAACGAGGAAAAAACATGGAGCCAAGAATACTATATCCAGCTAGGCTATCATTGAAAATAGAAGGAGAGATTAAAAGCTTCCAGGACAAACAAACAACTGAAAGAATTTGCAAATACCAAACCAGCTCTACAGGAAATCTTGAAAGGGGTCCTCTAAGCAAAGAGAGAGCCTACAAGTGGTAGATCAGAAAGGAACAGAGACCATATACAGTAACAGTCACCTTACAGGCAATACAATGGCACCTAAATTCATATCTCTCAATAGTTACCCTGAATGTGAATGGGCTAAATGCCCCTGTCAAAAGACACAGGGTATCAGAATGGATAAAAAAAACAAAACCCATCTATATGTTGCCTCCAAGAAAAAACACATTTTAAGCCCGAAGACACCTCCAGATTTAAAGTGAGGGGGTGGAAAAGAATTTACCATGCTAATGGACATCAGAAGAAAAGCAGGAGTGGCAATCCTTATATCAGATCAATTAGATTTTAAGCCAAAGACTATAATAAGAGATGAGGAAGGACACTATATCATACTCAAAGGGTCTGTCCAACAAGAAGATTTAACAATTTTAAATATCTATGCCCCCAATGTGGGAGCAGCCAACTATATAAACCAATTAATAACAAAATCAAAGAAACACATCAACAAATAATACAATGATAGTAGGGGACTTTAACACTCCCCTCACTGAAATGGACAGGTCATCCAAGCAAAAGATCAGCAAGGATATAAAGGCCTTAAATGACACACTGGACCAGATGGACATCACAGAGATATATTCAGAATATTTCATCCCAAAAAGCAACAGAATACACATTCTTCTCTAGTGCACATGGAACATTCTCCAGAATAGATCACATCCTCGGTCCTAAATCAGGACTCAACCGGTATCAAAAGATTGGGATCATTCCCTGCATATTTTCAGACCACAATGCTCTAAAGCTAGAACTCAACCACAAAAGGAAGTTTGGAAAGAACCCAAATACATGGAGACTAAACAGTATCCTTCTAAAGAATGAATGGGTCAACCGGGAAAAATTAAAGAAGAATTGAAAAAAATCATGGAAAAAACAAATGATAATGAAAACACAACGGTTCAAAATCTGTGGGACACAACAAAGGCAGTCCTGAGAGGAAAAATATATAGCGGTACAAGCCTTTCTCAAGAAACAAGAAAGGTCTCAGGTACACAACCTAACCCTACACCTAAAGGAGCTGGAGAAAAGAACAAGAAAGAAAGCAACCCTAAGCCCAGCAGGAGAAGAGAAATCATAAAGATCAGAGCAGAAATCAATGAAATAGAAACCAAAAAAAACAATAGAAACAAATCAACGAAACTAGGAGCTGGTTCTTTGAAAGAATTAATAAAATTGATAAACCCCTGGCCCGACTTATCAAAAAGAAAAGAGAAAGGACCCAAATAAATAAAAATCATGAATGAAAGAGGAGAGATCACAACTAACACCAAAGAAATACAAACTATTATAAGAACATACTATGAGCAACTCTACGGCAATAAATTTGACAATCTGGAAGAAATGGATGCATTCCTAGAAACATATAAAAACTACCACAACTGAACCAGGAAGAAATAGAAAGCCTGAACACAGACCCATAACCAGTAAGGAGATTGAAACAGTCATTAAAAATCTCCAAACAAACAAAAGCCCAGGGCCAGACGGCTTCCCGGGGGAATTTCTACCAAACATTTAAAGAAGAGAACTAATTCCTATTCTCCTGAAACTGTTCCAAAAAAATAGAAATGGAAGGAAAACTTCCAAACTCATTTTATGAGGCCAGCATCACCTTGATCCCCAAAACCAGACAAGGATCCCACCCAAAAAAGAGAGCTATAGACCGATATCCTTGATGAACACAGATGCGAAAAAATACTCAACAAAAATACTAGCCAATAGGATTCAACAGTACATTAAAAAGATTATTCACCACGACCAAGTGGGATTTATTCCAGGGCTGCAAGGTTGGTTCAACATCCGCAAATCAGTCAATGTGATACAAAACACATCAATAAAAGAAAGAACAAAGAACCAATATGATACTCTCAATAGATGCTGAAAAAAGCATTTGACAAAGTACAAACATCCCTTCCTGATCAAAACTCTTCAAAGTGTAGGGATAGAGGGCACATACCTCAATATCATCAAAGCCATCTATGAAAAAACCCACCGCAAATATCATTCTCAATGGAGAAAAAAACTGAAAGCTTTTCCGCTAAGGTCAGGAAACACGGCAGGGATGTCCATTATCACCACTGCTATTCAACATTGTACTAGAGGTCCTAGCCTCAGCAATCAGACAACAAAAGGAAATTAAAGGCATCCAAATCGGCAAAGAAGAAGTCAAATTATCACTCTTCGCAGATGATATGATACTATATGTGGAAAAACCCAAAAGAATGCACTCCAAAACTGCTAGAACTTATACAGGAATTCAGTAAAGTGTCAGGATATAAAATCAATGCACAGAAATCAGTTGCATTTCTCTACACCAACAGCAAGACAGAAGAAAGAGATATTAAGGAGTCAATCCCATTTACAATTGCATCCAAAACCATAAGATACCTAGGAATAAACCTAACCAAAGAGACACAGAATCTATACTCAGAAAACTATAAAGTACTCATGAAAGAAATTGAGGAAGACACAAAGAAATGGAAAAATGTTCCATGCTCCTGGATTGGAAGAATAAATATTGTGAAAATGTCTATGCTACCTAAAGCAATCTACACATTTAATGCAATTCCTATCAAAGTACCATCCATCTTTTTCAAAGAAATGGAACAAATAATTCTAAAATTTATATGGAACCCAGAAAAGACCTCGAATAGCCAAAGGGATATTGAAAAAGAAAGCCAACGTTGGTGGCATCACAATTCCGGACTTCAAGCTCTATTACAAAGCTGTCATCATCAAGACAGCATGGTACTGGCACAAAAAACAGACACATAGATCAATGGAACAGAATAGAGAGCCCAGAAATAGACCCTCAAATCTATGGTCAACTAATCTTCGACAAAGCAGGAAAGAATGTCCAATGGAAAAAAGACAGCCTTTTCAATAAATGGTGCTGGGAAAAATTGGACAGCCACATGCAGAAAAATGAAATTGGGACCATTTCCTTACACCACACACAAAAATAGACTCAAAATGGATGAAGGACCTCAATGTACGAAAGGAATCCATCAAAATCCTTGAGAACACGGGCAGCAACCTCTTCGACCTCTGCCGCAGCAACATCTTCCTAGGAACAACGCAAAAGGCAAGGGAAAGCAAGGGAAAAAAAATGAAACTACTGGGATTTCATCAAGATCAAAAGCTTTTGCACAGCAAAGGAAACAGTTAACAAAATCAAAAGACAAACTGACAGAATGGGAGAAGATATTTGCAAACGACATATCAGATAAAGGGACTAGTGTCCAGAATCTATAAAGAACTTAGCAAACTCAACACCCCAAAGAACAAATAATCCAATCAAGAAATGGGCAGAGGACATGAACAGACATTTCTGCAAAGAAGACATCCAGATGGCCAACAGACACATGAAAAAGTGCTCCATATCACTCGGCATCAGGGAAATACAAATCAAAAAACCACTGAAGCAAACACAAAATTCCACTGGACAGTTTTGCCTAAGGGCAGGGCCTGACTATAAAGTGTATTTCCTTTAAAACTCCCTAGGAGCAATTCTTTGTCTTAGTATAATAGAAACATGTTGGTAAAAAAATCCTTATCAAACCAATACAAACTATAACAACTGGTGTAAAGATTTAAAGAGTGAGAAGCAGGAGGCAGATTGGTGGAGGGGACACCTCAGTATTTCCAGCCAGCAGTTGGTGCCAAAAACAAATGACTGTTTGGAATTTTAAGTTCAGTCCCACTGATGTACTTCAGAGACTTCCCTAGGATCTGTATCTCCCTGTTCTAGAGGAACACTTCCTAAATGATCAAATGTCCCTCTTTTGACTCCTTTCTACCCCCACCCACAAATTAACATGCATTCTGTGAAGAAAAAGCAAAGTTCTTCAGTAAAACACATTTGAAAAACATACACTCTACTGCCTTCTTAGAGATTTCTAGAGCACTTGGGCGTAAGAGTATAAAATACTCTGAGGAGTTCTGGAAAAGGAAAATCTGTATTTGAATTTAGCATTCCCCCAATTTCAATCCCCTTTCCCGATCCTCACCTCCATCCCCACAAACACCTATTAGCATGTCTTGGGCCACTGACATTTCTGATAAAATAGTCACAAAATGCGGTTCCAGGGATCAAAGAATTACATCTTCTTGCCGCACAGAAAGGATTGTGAAGATTGAGAGGACTTACCAAAAGGTTCTACTTAATGTCCTGAGAGTTCAGATTTTTGCTTAAATTTGGCTTCTTGGTACAGTTGTTTAGCTTTTGCCCTATCATTCTCCTAATTGAAACATCATCCGTGTTGGGAAATAACTGTTTTGTGACTCCTGTAAAAAACAACAATAACACATGAAAACACTTTTTGAGGCCTTTGCATCTTAAGGTATGAACTGAGATAAAACATCAAGCAATCCACAATGCAGTTTTGTCTCCATTTTGCAAAAACAGCCCAAACACCAATGAGAAATGGCATATTAAAATACAGAGAGCTCAGATTCAGTGATTCCCTCAATTTTTTGACATTTACAAAAAATCATTTGATAGCTAGATGATTATATTTGAGGAGATTAACTTAAAAACCATAAGTAGAACTAAGGAGGACATGTGTTGTAAGGAGAACCAGGTGTTATACACAACTGATGAATCACTGAACTCTACGTCTGAGATAATAACACACAAGTGTTCATTAATTGAATTTAAATAGAAGAAAATTAAATTAAATTAAAAAACACATAAGTAGGAAATTAGTCCCTATTTTTCTAGAATAAATGATAAGGAATCTAAAGCCAAGATAAGAAAGAGAAAATAAGATCTAAACTCTTCACTGAAATTTTGTTTGAAAGGATTTTGGGATGCATTTTTCTGAAGTTATGAATTCATGAATTCAAAATTTTCGTGAAATAAAATTTAGCTTTATTTTAGTAACTGTTTTAATGTAAATTTTTCTATAAAATTTACCATATTTATTAAGAGATTTAGGCTATTTTGAGATTTTTCTTTCATAGAAAAATAAACAACAAAAAAACCATGAAAGAATAACTTAACCTTGAGTGGTAAAATAATTTCAAATTCATGTGACAGTGTAATACAACCATATAATACCTATGATTTCTTGAACTTCATTCTGATTCATAGCTGGTTTTACAGCTTTGTCCCTGGAAGTAGAGGACTTGGCTCCGGTCAGGCTGTGTGTGGCCATGTACTCATTTGTATAAAGTACTTGCATTAAATCATTAATAAACTTCTGAGGCTTGCTCTTGTTACAACGGGCAATCTGCCATTTTTCAATCTTGAACTAAAAAATACAACATAATAGTTGAAACTGGAAAAAGGAAAAGAAAGTTGTATCCAGAAAAATATATTGCTAATTGAGTTAAGACATACCAGAAAACAAAATCAACATTCTTTAAGGGGATGTATTTTGCTTTTAATACATAGTCTACATTTCAGGGGTTAGAGTTAAATGTTATCTTTGATATAATTCCCAATATTTATGAGGTATTTGTTCCAGAGTATATCCAAGCTCTTGTCATGTGATCTGGATTGGATGGTTTAAGGATGAGTCTGATCCTCAACACCTCCTACTAAGTGTAGTAGGCAGAATAGTGGCCCACTGAAGATATCCATATCCCTGGAACCTGTGAATATGTGACCTTATATGGTTGTGATTAAAGGTAACCTTGAGATGGGGAAATTATCCTGGATTATCCAGATGGGCCCAATTTTATCACAGGAGCCCTTAAAGAGGGAAGAGGGGGCAGAAGAATGGGTCAGAAAAAAGAGGCAGAGGAAGGAGGTCAGATTGGAATTGTGAGAGGGGCTTTGCCTCCATGGCTGGCTTTGAAGGTGGTAGAATGGCCCATAAACCAAAGAATGTAGTTGCCTCTAGAAATTGCCTCTGGAATTGGGTTGCCTCTATAGTCAGCAAGAAAATGGGAAACTCAGTTCTACAACCACAAGAAACTGAATTCTACAATAACCTAAAGAAGCAGAAACAGATTTTTCCATAGAGCCTCCAGAAAGGAATGCATCTGCTGACTCCTTGATTTTACCACACTTCTGATCTACTGATCAGAACTGTGAGATAATACATTTGTGTTATTACAAATCACTAAGTTTGTGGTCATCTGTGACTTAGCAAAAGGAAACTGATATACCAATATTCAAATATTCTAAATGTTAGATTGTTAGTATTATAGCTCTGGAAGGCATATTTTGCAAAGCTGATACCCAATTCTATTGAAACTCTTGTCGTTTTAGCTTCTGTTTCTTGAAGAGAAATTGGGGAAGTAGGAAAATATTATATTCTTTCAGCATGCAGAAGCTGAAATTTACCTTCATTCAGTGATATAATTTTATAACCCTCAATGCATAGTTACCCATCACTAAACTAGAAATTTCTAGTTTAATAACCTCATCATTGACTGCAATTTGACTTTAGTTTTCTAAACTGGATACTTGTGAAACAAATATTTTTTTGATTTGTTAATTGTTTTATGTAATTGCAATGTTATGGTCATGACCAAAAGTTACCTAAAGTTACCTGATGAAACAGTGATCATTTTGCAGTCTTTTTTTTTTTTTTTTTTAATTTATCTTTTAGTAATCTCTACACCCACCATGGGGCTTGAACTCACAAAATCCTTGGATCAAAAGTCACATGCTCCACAGCCCAAGCAGTCAGGCTCCCAACCATTTTGTAGTCTTATCTTAATTTTTGTATCTACTGTATCCCAGACAAAGATAGGGCAGGCTTTCCAACTGACCTGTTTCTCATCAGTATGATGTTCTTCTTCAGCTTTCAAGGAAATTGGTGAGCTGGAATTAGAGTTAGAATTACTGCACGTTGAGGCAAATGAGTCTGGTGAGGAGTTGTTTGTTGCTCTCCAGAGGGTGGATGCAGATGTGGACATGGTTCCTCCACCCTTAAGCAGGGCTTCTGCCATACCAACCAATTCTTCAAACTGGGTGACTGCTTGCGGTAACACTAAAATGGCAAGAAAAAGTAACACTTTATGAATACTTTTAATAACAGGGGCATATCTTCCTATATTTTTTATTGTGTATACATACATATTATATTGCATGTATAGAAATAGGTGGAACAAATTGTTAACATTTACTACTTTTGGAAAATAAACACGGTGAGAAGAGTGGTTGGGAGATATTTACTTTTTATTATTTAATAATGGCTTAATAATAAAATAATAATATATAAATTCAAAAACACGTGATTGTTGCATTTAAATGTATATGCATCACTTCATAACTAAAATGAATGGTTTAAAGAGTTGATTCTTTTTTCTAATTGCTATTGGAATTACTTGAAGGTTTTTAATTTCATTTGGAGACATTGTTGATTCCAGCATCAATCATCTTCCAGATACTCACATCAGGCCAGTTTAAAAGACCATTAAATCAAACCATTTCCATTTAAGGTTATTAAAATAAATTTTCAGTGACCATTGTGCATGGTTTTCCAGGAAGTCAAATTTCATGAAATTAAGAAAAATTCATTGCCATGATTCAGAACTATGTTTTCACATATTAAGGATGAATTTTGGTAATCAGCTGAATGTTCTCTTTGTTCCTCTTCTTTTCATTTAAGATCTTATTTATTTATTTGACAGAGAGAGACAGCATGAGTAAGGGAGATGGGCAGAGGGAGAGGGAGAAGCAGACTGCCTGCTGAGCAGGAATTCCCAAGACCTGAGCCGGAAGACAGAAGCTTAACTGACTGAGCCACCCAGGCACCCTCTTTGTTCCTTTTTAAGTGGAAACTCACACATTCAAAGGTTCATGTCTCCATGTAAAATGGTCTTCTCTGGTTATGGTTATATCTAATTGTTTCCTAAGGACAAATAACATTTTTTGGGTGGGTGGAAGGCACTTTGAACCCTCCCTGATTCAACTCCTGACTCTATCGTTGAGGGTATTGGCTGCTGGAGAAGTAAAAAGACTGAAACCTTTTTCTTTAGCATATTATTAAGCTACAATCTTTGGATTAATATTTGATTTGAGAGCTAAAATCAGTAGCTAAAGGGAGATGAGTTCGACAAAATGATATACCCAGTTAATGCATACCAACAAGATACAGAACATCTCCATCCTCCCAGAAAGTTGCCTCATGTCCCTTCTAAGTCAATCCCAGGGCTCACTTTAGAGGCAACCATTTATCCAACTTCCTTGCCAGAGGTAAGTTTTACCTGTTCTAGAATTACATATAAATGGTTTCAAATGGTATATTCTGGGTTTTTTTTTTGGTTTAACTTTTCTTTTGCTCTGCGTAATGTTTTGAGATTTATTCATGTTGTATATTTCTGTTATTTATTCCTTTTTATTGCTGACTAATATTTCATTATATGGATACTCAACAATTAAAGTTTCATTTACCTGTCGATCGGTTATTTTCCACTTGACAACATGACTTTAATGGTTCCCTACTATTCTAAGGTATTGCTATTGTATAATTTATTTAAATGTTCTCTCTCTTTTTTTTTTTTTTTCAGATTTTGGCTGCTTCCAATTTTTCTTTCTTTCTTTCTTTGAGAGAGGGAGGGAGAGAGAGCAGAGGAGGGAGAGGCAGAGGGAGGAGGGAGACTGAGAGAATTTTTTTTTTTTTTTCCGAGAGAATTTTAAGCAAACTTTGTGCTGAGCACAGAGCCCCCACTTAGGGCTCCATCCATAGACCCTGAGATCATAAGCCAAACCAAGAGTGGGTCCTTTAACTAACTGTGCCACCAAAACTCCCTGCTTCCAACTTTTCTTTATTACAAACAAAACTCTGTGAACTGCCTAGCACATACATCTCTGCATGTATCTCTGATAGCAATAACGCTACAAATTCCTGAAAGCACAACAATAGGGTCAAAGGTATAAATGTTTTCTGACCTCAACTAATACTGCCCAATTGCTCTCCAGAAAGATTCTTCCAATTTACATGACCACCAGCTATGTAAAAAGTCGACCATTTTGGCTACACCATCAACAACAGGTGTTAGTCATTAACAATAATCTTCACTATTTTGATAAGTTGAAATCTTAGTAAAATTTAATTTGCAATTATTTTATTATTGTGAAGTTAAATACATACTTATTGACTATTTGGGCTTCTGTGAATTAGGTATTAGGCTACAGAATATTAGATAGGGTTTTTTGTTTGTTTGTTTGTTTGTTTTTTTTTAAAGTAATCTCTGCACCCAATGTGGGTCTCAGACTTATGACCCAGCGGTCAATAGTTGCATGGTCCACCAACTGCCAGCCAGGTGCCCTTAGTATTTTTTCAAAAGATTTTATTTATTATTTGACAGAGAGAAAGACAGCAAGAGAAGGAACACAAGCAGGGGGAGTGGGAGAGGGAGCAGCAGGCTTTCTACCGAGCAGGGAGCCTGACATGGAACTCGATCTGAGGACTCCGGGATCATGACCAGAGCCAAAGGCAGAGGCTTAATGACTGAGCCACCCAGGCATCCCTATTTTTTCTATTTTTAATAACTTAGACAGTTTTTGTAAAATTCTTATAAGTGTGCATAGTGTGTTAGCTACTCTTATTTCCTTATATATTAAATATTTTAAACTTTTATTTGCTGTAAGTTCCAAGTATTATCATCCAGAGTTTTTATTTTATTTCATGATTTTTTGAAAGCATACACAAATTTTTAATTTTTATTTTAAAGTAGCAGTATTTTCTTTACTGTATAATTCATCTATTTTATGGTTAGAAAGCCACTCAGCATTCAAAGCAGTAAAATACTCAGTCATATATTTTGTATAGTTCAAATATCTTTTTACAAGTGAGCTTCTTTTTTTTTTTCTGCCTGGATACAATTTTTTTTAACTTCCAAGGGATACTTTTAATTTACAAACAAAAATTGAAAACGCCGTATTTCCAGCCCCCAGTTTCCACTCACAACCAGTCTTGTTCCTTTGATACTTCCGTCCATTTTCTCCCCAACCCAGGAATACTTCAAACAAATCACAGGTAGCATCTCATTTTATCTGTAAATATTTCTATATGTATCTTTAAAGGTAAGAAATTAAAAAAATACAAGCAAAACACCATTGTGACAACCAGAAATACGCATCAGTAGTTCTTAAATATTTTTATTTTTTTAATGGTACAGCTATTTTAAGTTTTTAATGAAGTAATCTCTACACCTAACATAGGACTCCAACTCTTTTTTTTTTTTTTAAGATTTTATTTATTTATTTGACAGAAAGACTACAAGCAGGCAGAGCAGCAGGCAGAGGGAGAAGGAGGAGCAAACCCAGGCGCCCCTCCAACTCTTTTTTAAAAAATTTAATTTAATTTATTTTTTCAGTGTTCCATAAAAAAACCTAGTAAATGTCCAAATTTCTCTGACTTTCTCATTGTTGTTGTTTTTACTTTATTTGAATCAGGATCCAAATAAGGTCCACATATTATGAGTAGTTACTATCTCTTTTATAAACTATAGGTATTTTTCTCTCTCTTTTCCTAGTTTTTTCCTTGGAATTTATTAATTGAAAAAACTGGATTATTTGTTTTACATGGTTTCCCACAGTGGGATTTTGCTGATTGTATCGATGACATACTGTTTAACATATTATTCTGTTCCTTAAATTAGCTCTAAATTGGTAATCAGATCTAAAGTCTTGATTAGATTTGGGTAGGATTTTAAAATTCTATCGGATAGAATTGAATGCATGGTTAGCTTTTTTTGTGATATTAGTCGTTACTGATAATCACCCCTTAGATTCATTACATCATAAGGAGTTGCAAAATTGTGATATTCTAGTACTTTTCTTTTTCATTTATTAGCTAGAATTCTTGTATAAAGGGAAACTTCCTCCCATCAACTATTTGGTTACACTTAGGTTTATTTCCTATAATAATGGCAGGGTAAATGCTTGTTTTATTATCTGTATTTACCAGTTTTCAGATGACCATTAAGTTTTTTCTTTTTTTTTTTTTTTTAAGCTTTTTTTCTTTTTTGAATACCATTATGAACTCATGCATTGAAATATACATGATAACCTGCCGTGGTCGTCCTTACTGTTGATCCTCAAAATGTCTCATCTTTGGCCATTGGGAACCTCTTTTTTTCTTCTTCTTTTTTTTTTTTTTTTTTAAAGATTTCATTTATTTATTTGACAGACAGAGATCACAAGTAGGCAGAGAGGCAGGCAGAGAGAGAGGAGGAAGCAGACTCCCTGCTGAGCAGAGAGCCCGATGCAGGGCTCTATCCCAGGACCCTGAGATCATGACCTGAGCCAAAAGCATAGGCTTTAACCCACTGAGCCACCCAGGCACCCTAGGAACCTCTTCTAACTGGCACGTCTATATAGTCTTTGTTAACTGCCTTACTTTCTGCTATGACAAGTTTCTCATTTGGATTTCCTATTCTAGGCTCCCAAAAAGGCTCATCTCACACATTTCCTGTGCAAATTCTGGATTCAACCATTTCTCCAAGGAACCCTAGCTCCTTTTAGTGAGAAGTGTTATATGACCAAATCCAGAAGCTAAAAATATTCTTTGCTATTGAGCTCTTGCTTTTAGGCCTATTCAGTGAAGAGTATTAGAAAATATATATTATTAATTTTTAAAGATAAATTTCCTTAACACACACAAAACAGGCAATCATATAAAAAATGGGCAGAAGATATGAACAGAGACTTCTCCAATGAAGACATACAAATGGCTATCAGACACATGAAAAAATGTTCATCATCACTAGCCCTCAGGGAGATTCAAATTAAAACCACATTGAGATATCACCTTACACCAGTTAGAATAGCCAAAATTAATAAGACAGGAAACAACATGTGTTGGAGGGGATGTGGAGAAAGGGGAACCCTCTTACACTGTTGGTGGGAATGCAAGTTGGTGCAGCCTCTTTGGAGAACAGTGTGGAGATTCCTCAAGAAATTAAAAATAGAACTTCCCTATGACCCTGCCATTGCACTCCTGGGTATTTACCCCAAAGATACAGATGTAGTGAAAAGAAGGGCCATCTGTACCCCAATGTTTATAGCAGCAATGGCCACGGTCGCCAAACTATGGAAGGAACCAAGATGCCCTTCAACGGGCGAATGGATAAGGAAGATGTGGTCCATATACACTATAGAGTATTATGCCTCCATCAGAAAGCAACATGGACGGGACTGCAAGAGATTATGCTGAGTGAAATAAGTCAAGCAGAGAGAGTCAATTATCATATGGTTTCACTTATTTGTGGAGCATAACAAATAGCATGGAGGACATGGGGAGTTAGAGAGGAGAAGGGAGTTGGGGGAAATTGGAAGGGGAGGTGAATCATGAGAGACTATGGACTCTGAAAAACAATCTGAGGGGTTTGAAGTGGTGGGGAGGTGGGAGGTTGGGGTACCAGGTGGTGGGTATTATAGAGGGCACGGATTGCATGGAGCACTGGGTGTGGTGAAAAAAATAATGAATGCTGTTATGCTGAAAATAAATAAATTTAATTTAAAAAAAGATAAAGATAAATTTCATCATGTATTTAAACCAGTACTTCCCACTCAAAATTCAGAACATAGGTTTTTTATTTAAATTGTATAGTTATGGGGCACCTGGGTGGCTCAGTGGGTTGAGCCTCTGCCTTCGGCTTGGGTCACAATCTCGGGGTCCTGGGATCGAGCACATTGTTGGGGGGGGGTCTCTGCTCAGCAGGGAGCCTGCTTCCCCCTCTCTCTCCCTCTCTGCCTACTTGTAATCTCTCTCTCTGTCAAATAAATAAATAAAATCTTTAAAAAAGATAAACAATTGTATAGTTATGGTTTTTAGTGTGCCACATGGAGTGGAATGAGAACTTAACTTGAACTTGGATCCCCCATCCCCAACACACACTGCAATATCAGTTTCCCTAGAGCCATTTGCTGAATAATTTATCCTTTTCCTGATTAACTTGTAGGACTTGCTACATGAAATGCCAGGCTCATTGCAAATATGAAAATGCAGTGTCAAAACTTCTTAATAACCTTAATATGGTGACAGTAAAGCCTTTAACTAGTATGTGGGGCCTTTCTAAGAGCAGGGCTCTGACTGCCTGCTTAGGGCACGGATCCATGAAGTTGGGCCTGACGACTTATGATACCGAACAACATTAACAGCAAGGAAATTACATGGCACCTGCTATTGCCAGGTTCTGTTCTGAATGCTTTACATGTCACCCAGGCAAGCACTGTCATTATTTCCAGTTTTGAGATGAGGAAACTGAGGCACAGAGTGGTTGAACAACTTTCACATGGTAACACAGACAGTAGGTGGCAGTCAGGATTTGAACCCAGGTGGTTTGGCCCCTCTAAATCTGTACTATTTACCTCTATGCCATAGCGTTTGTAGGATAGTTTCTCTGTCATATATGAGGTTCTGACTGAGGGATCTGCATTCTGTTCCAAATCACCATTGCTGATCTTGCACTAGTAACTTTTATTTTTAAAAGATTTTATTTATTTATTTGACAGACAGAGATCACAAGCAGGCAGAGAGGCAGACCGAGAGAGAGAGGGAAGCAAGTTCCCCGCTGAGCAGAGAGCCTGTCGTGGGGCTTGATCCCAGGACCCCAAGATCATGACCTGAGCCAAAGGCAGAGGCTCAACCCACTGAGCCATCCGGGTGCCCCAAAATAACTTATTTTTAGTCATTTGAAATTTATATGATTTATGTTGACAGATTATACACTCATATTCTTTTTTCAGAAGATTCCTAATTGATTTTGCCTACTTTTTCAGGTTAGCTTTATAATGATCATTGTCAAATTTCCAAAAACAAAACAAAACAAAAATCATTAGTATTTTTATTGGAATCCCACTGAAAGTATTAGTTATTTGGGGATGAATTGGCATCTTCTCCTTTCATCAATGAATGTGACAAGTCTCTCCATTAATTTATATTTCTTCGCTGAGTTTTTTATATTTCTTCATTGACTACATATGTGTCTTATTTAGGTTACTAGTAGCTATTTTATAGTTGTTTGTAATTAATGTGACTGGATTCTTTTTTTTTCCCCCTAAGAAAATAACTGGAAATTTCTGTACTATAAAGAAATTACTTATTTAAAAAAATAGTAGCTGCTAGATTTGGGGGCATGTATTATATACTTTCATCAGTTTTGAAATAAAATAAGGCTTATAATGAATAATAGTAGTCTTCTGCCTTATCACTCACCACTCCTGATTATCGCTCTTAGAGATCACCAATCCCAAATCATTTAACTATTTCTTTTGGTACTTACTTTCATACTCTTAAATAATAATGTGCATATACAACTATTTATTGATTTTTCAGATCCATATAATTATTTACTGATTTTCTATTTTCTTTTTTTTTTTTTTTAAAGTAAGTTCTACATGCAACGTGGGGCTTGAACTCACCACTCTGAGATCAAGAGTGACATTCTCTATGACTGAGCAAGTTAGGCACCGCTGCTTAATGATTTTCAACTATGTAATATGGCAATATTGTTCTCTTTCAACTCCTCTCCCAGCCACGCAGAAATACACATACCTGCTACTCACACGCAAACATACACACACTCTTCTCAGAATAGTGGTAACACAATTGTTCAATAAATATTGTGCTTTCATTATTATAGTGATGTAAACATTATTCACATTTCTTTTTCTTTAAAACATGATCCCCCCGCCTAGAGTTAATAATTACCTTATTATTATTGTTTTTTACACTATTTCTCTCACCCTAAACTTCTATACATCTCTAAACTTCCTATGTAAATCTCTTTAGATATTTGGGTATATCATGTCAAATGCCAATTTCATATATTTCTTGGAGCTGTCTCCTCTGGAGCCCTGCATATGCCTCCACAGTCTGGGCTAGCTGCTTCTAGGCGACTGTATACTTTTCACCTTGGAGTTTCCCTTCACTATCCTTCAATGACTCCTCCTTGCCTCTCTCCTGAATTGGACCACCTATTCCCTGGATGTCATGTTTTTTTATTTTTCTAGATTTACTCTCTCATTTGGGAGGAGTTTTTCCTCCCTTAGCCTTTGAAAAAGAAATAGGAAGTGCATTAGTGAGATGTTGTATGAAAGTATTACCAGCCCTAACACTTGGTTGATAATTTCACTCAGGTATAGAAGTTTAGATTTACATTCCCTTCGTAATTTAGAAGGCATTGCTTATTTTTCTTGGAACTTCCAGTGTTGCTGGTGAAAAGTCCAATGCCATTCTGATTCCCAATCCTTAGCATGGGGCGTATTTACTTCCTCTGAAAGCTTTTGAATCTTCCCTTTACTTCTGCTGTTCTGAAATTTCACAATGTTATGACTTGGACAAGTCTTTTTGCTTTGGGTGTTATCTTTTAATGTAAAAAATTGTGTCCTTCAATTCTAGAGATTTGTGGTATTAATATTAAATAACTTCTCCCTCTTCTCTCATACCTTTTAGGATCTCTTGTCTTTGGTCATTTAACCTCTGGGACTAATTCTTTATTTTACCTAATCTTTACTATTTTCCTTTTCTGGGTCTTCTTACTCTAATATCTACAAGATTTTCTTAACTTTACTTCCAGACATTTTATTGAATTTCTAGGTTTCTCCCCCTTGTTCTTTGGATATTCCTCTCTTAAACTAACCCTGTTCTTGTTTTGTGCAAATTTCTACTGCTCCCTGAGTTGTCTCTGTTCCCTCTGATCTTATTATTCTCTTTGTTCATTTTGGTTTGTGTTCCATGTTAGAGGATTTCCTTAAATAAGCACCCTCCCTCAGCTTGGCTTGTCCCCGAGTTCATAGCTTTGGTTCAACCTCTTCTGAGAGAAAACCTCCATCTTCTACTGCGGTGAAGGGTGGTAGTTGCAGGCTACATAGGGAGAATGTGTGACTTTGTGGTCCCAAAAGGTCTTTATGTAGGTCTTTCAGTTTTTCACACTACCAGCACTATCATAATCCCTTTCACAGGTACAAATCCTAAACCATTTATAGTTTTCTGGTGTGATTTAGCTTCTTTCTTTTTAATTTCTCTACCTCTACTCACTCCGCAACCCCATCCCAGACACTGAGTTTTTAGATTCTTACAGCTAGTCAGTTACTACTCGCTCATCTGCTTTTCAGTGTCTAAAATTTTACTGGCATCTTTTAGCTGCTGTGGTCTTCTTTACAGTTTCCCTGACCTTGTGCTTTTACACACTTTAAGTTTATTTTTAGTAAGGTTTCAGAAGAGAAGGGAGAGTCACACACATTTCACTTAAACTTATGTCATACTTAAAGAAACTGGGGCAAAACTTAACTGATTTTTGATTCTTCACTGAAATCTCATTTTTTACGAGAGTTGAATTTTCAGTTGATGCTTTCTTTTTCCTAGGTATATATTCATTCTCTAAAAATAATGACAACTTAATAACTTCTATAAAATAGATATATCACTATTTTCCTTTTATATCTTATGGTGTTGGTCAGTTGTGGTCCACAAGACATGTTTCAAATGCTTAAAACATACATGTATAGCAGACACACATTTGCTCTTCTGCAAGTCTAAAATGGCATATATATTCTACCATTTTTCCTCAGTAGGCTTTATAAACTGAAAAAGAGCCCTGATTCTTAGTTCAAAATGTTATTAAGAGCATTACTGAGCAAAAGATAAATAACCATTCTGCATTCTTTTCTCAGACCCTTTCTTATTTGGATTATACATAAAATTTCAACTCTCTGTTATCTTCCTACTTCCCAACTGTAGCTTTACAAGGAGGCCTTCTCTGATTATGTTATTTAGGACTGTATTTAAGATTGTGTATTTTTAAAAAAGATTTTATTTATTTATTTGACAGACAGAGATCACAAGTAGGCAGAGAGGCAGGCAGAGAGAGAGGAAGGGAAGCAGACTCCCTGCTGAGCAGAGAGCCCACTGCAGGGCTCAATCCCAGGACCCTGAGATTATTACCTGAGCCGAAGGCAGAGGCTTTAACCCACTGAGCCACCCAGGTAGTACCCCTAAGATTGTATTTTTGATGCTCTCCCTCAAATCCCAATCTTCTTTTACCTTCCTTTATTTTTTACATACTACTATCAGCTAACATTTTATATAATTTATTCAATTATTAATTATTACAGCTTTTGACTGTCTTGTCCCAGTAGAATGTAGGTTTCATGAGAGCAAGGATCTTTGTTTTATTTGCTGGACTTTCCTAGGTACTTAGAACAGTGACTAATATATAGGAGGACTTTATAAATATTACCGAATGAGTAAATGCATGATGAGTACCACAGCAGTAGTGGGCAGTTCCTGTTGCCTGAATTCCAGCCAATAGCTAACTCTACGACTTGGTTTCTGGAGGTACACTTGTGTGTGTGTGTGTGTGTGTGTGTGTGTGTATGGAGGGGGTAGGAGAATATTAAATATATAATAGATAATAGATTATATAGAGATTTGTAAGTGCCAAAGAGGAAATGAAGCAGGGGAATGATAAAATACGTTGCAGAGAGAGAGGCTGAAATTTTATATTGAGGAAGGAGTTTAGGGAAAAGATGAATTTAGAGTAAGGTCTTGAAGTGAGTAAGTGAGAAGAATGTTCTTCTGGGGGAAGAACATTCCAGCTTGAGGAAATGACCAGTACAAAGACACTAAAGTAAGAACATGTCCGATGTCTTCAAAGAAAACACAAGTAGTTCAATGTGGCTGGATCACAGAGAAGGAGGGGAAAGTAGTAGTAAGTAGAAGGGAAATAGCCAGAATGCATAAGGACTAAAGATCATAAAAATGATTTCTGTTTTCCCCTGAGTGAGGAGGAAATATACTTAAGGGTTCTGAAGAGAGAAGTGACATGAAACTGATTTTGTTTAACAGGATTATTCTTGCAACTGTGCTGAGAATAGACTAGAGAAAAGCAAGATCAAAAATAGTGACACCAGCTAGGACTCCACCATAATATTCTATGTGTGAGATAATGGTGGCTTGGACTAGAGTGACAGTAGTAGGGATGGTAAAAAGGATTGTATCCCAAAAATGTTTTGAAAACAAGGTCAGTAAGATTTGTCAATGGACTGAGTGTATGATGTAAAAGAAATATAGAAATTGGTTTTTCATTTGAGAAATTGGAACAATGAAGTTAGCATTAACCAAGATGAGGAAGAAAGGCAAATACAGGTCAGGAGTGTGGTTTGCACATGTTAGTCTGAGAAACCTGTCAGTTATGTCATGTACACAGTTGGACAATGAGTTTGGGTTAAAGGGTGAAGTCCTGGCTGGAGAATCATAGTTTATTGATGGATTTTAACATCATGTAATTAGATATGATCACCTATGAAGTGAGTGTACATAGAAAGAAAAGAAGTTCAAGGTCTGAGCTTGGGGCATCATCAAATATTTAGAGAGTAAGATGATAAAATAAATCAGCCATATGGATTTAGATAGAAAGATCAGCAGTGTAAGAGGAAAACTGATAAATGTGGTGTCCTAAAAGCTAAATGAGGAAACTTCCAGAGAAGGAGAGATAGCCAAATGTCTCAAATGCTGGTCACAGGGCAATTAGATGATCATCAAGAAATGGCTTTTGAAAAAAAAAAAAAAAAAGAAATGGCTTTTGAGGAGCACCTGGGGGGCTCAGTTGGCTAAGCATCTGCCTTGGGCTCAGGTCATGATCTCAGGGTCTTGGGATCGAGCCCCGCATTGAGCTCTCTGCTTCTCCCTCTTACTCTCCCCCTGTGCTCTCTCTCAAAAAAAAAAAATGGTTTTTGAGATTAGCAATATGGAATGTTATGGGTTGAATTGTGTCCCCTCAAAAAGATAAATTGGAGTCCTAACCCCTAGTACCTCAGAGTGCAAACTTATTTGGAAATAGGGTCTTTATATATGTCATCAAATTTAACTGAGGTCATTAAGGTGGGCCCTGATCCAGTATGACTGGTGTCCTTATAAGAATGGGGAAATTTAGACATGATGAGAGATAAGCATATGGGGAGAACACCACAGGAAGCCTGGTATTACATGGCCTCAAGTCAAGGAACAACCAGAAGCTGGGAGAGAGGGCTTCCCTGGTGCCTTTTGCGGGAGTGTGATCCTGCTGACACTTTAATTTTGGAATGTTAGCCTCCAGAAGTGGCAGACAGCACAGTTCTGTTGTTTAAGTTATGCAATTTGTAGTACTTTTTGTTACCAGTAAACTTATATATGGGAGTTATAGTGAATAAGGGAAAGAAATTATAATAGAACAATAAGGAACTAATTGAAGTAGATCCAGAGAGGATAGAAGGGGAAAAATTGAACACAGTATGTAGCATCAAGATCATTTAGGGAGTTTTTCCTATAAAGGGGAGGAAAGAAATAGGGTGGAAGGTGGAGAAGCAAATAGCTTGGAAGGGGTTTGGTTTTGTTTTTTAAATAATGGTAAGTCTGGTGCAAAGGGGAATGATTCATTAGAGAAGGAAAATTTTATCTTGTGTTGGAGAGCCAGGAGAAGCTCTGGAGCTATGTCCTTAGGTGAAAGAGGATGGCATCTAACGCATAGGTGGAGATAACTGTTTTTGGCTAGACAAGAGAGTAGGTCATCATGAGTGACAGGAGAGAGTGAAGCATAAGGCATAGGTGCAGGGATAGGGCACTTGGCTGGTTCAGTTGGTAGAGCATGCAGTTCTTCATCTTGAGGTAGTGAGTTCAAGCCCTAAGTTTGGCATAGAGCTTACTTTAAAAACAAAAATACAAAAAAAAAAAAAAAAAAAAAAGCATGGGTGCAAGGAGACGGCAGTCTATTTCATATCCTTCAATTTCTCAATGAAGTCAGAAGCAAAGTCATCAACTGAGAGTGAGGATATGGGAGGAGGTGTAAAAAGTTGGCAGAGAGAAAAAATGAAATGGCAACTGGGAGTGTGGGAGGGAGAAGAAGCTTGTCATAGTGATTCTTTTCACATACTATTGAAACTCATTTGCTACTCACACTTAGAATTTTATCATCTAAATGTATAACAAAAATTGGTGTAATAATTTTCTTTTGGGGCTTCTATGTGTCAGGTTCTGGTGTTGATAAAAGCAGAGACAGTAACAATAATAAATACCATTACTGAACACCTGTCATGTGCTTTGGGTGAAGCATTTCTTCCAATGATCTCTTCTAATCATCACAGCAGCAAGGACATGATAGGTTATCGCCGCCACCTCCCCCCCTCCCATTTTGAAGTTGGAGCTGGGGGCCCATAAAATACAAAGCAGGTATACATGGCACCAGTTGTATAGCCAGTCAGCAGAGTTGGGATTCAAACCAAGGCCTGTAACTCAAAAATCAATACTTTTAGCCAGCAATTTATACTAACTTTATAAACTAGCTTTTCATCTTACTCTAAGTCCTGGAACAGATTATATGAAAATGAGAATGATCTGTTGTTTGAAATCACAAAAACCTCACCAGAAAAAAAAAAAAAGGCAAAACATTGGTTATAAAAATTCAATATTTAAAGTAGAAAAAAATAAAGACATAATGGTTTGGTGTTGGAATAAATATATTTTAGCTGTAACTGCTTCTACTTAAAACTATGAAGTCTTCACTGTAATAAATATTATTAGGAAAGTATATGAGTCATTACCACAAAATGAAAATCTAGCTCATCACCATGTTCTATCTATCTCCTATCAGTTCTGCCTCCATAATTATGTGGAACTGTCCTCTTTACTTCGATAACCATTGTCCTGGGCTAGGGTGCCATCATGTTAGTCTGGATGACTGCAATACTGTTGGAGAGTGGCCCTTCCCTGATTTCTTTCTTGTGTTATTTGTACTCATTTGTACATAGCAGCCAGAGGGATTTATTTTCAAAATGGTCTGTGTATTTACTGTTTTACAACAGAATATTGCCCAACACAAGACATGATTGCCAAATATTCAGCAGCACAAAATAGTGCATGATGCTTAACTGCAAATGGAAAACATAATTTTTGAAAACTAAACACTTAAATACAATATAGGATCCTAAAAAAGACATTATACCAAGTGGTTTTTAATTTGCATAAATTGATCTTTCTCCTTTATTAGTCTTCAGTGGAATGCGACTATTTTCCCAGACTACTTTTCCCAACTCCAAAACTATACTTCAGTGTACAGGATCTTTATTTCCAGTGGTTCTATAATGTCTCATAATAGGTCCCATTTTCTAGTACTTTCCTTAGCAGAGGGGAATAAGATAAGCACATTATGAACATGATAACTTATTTGTTCTGTCTTACTAACCTTTTCTCTCTGGGGCCTACCACAGTGAGTAACCCCTATTAAATGCTCAATAAATAGCCATTGAATATTATTAAATGAATACAACATTTGATATTTTGTAGGAATAATCTAAAATTCCCTAAGTCATAAACTAAGGGCTTAAAGATGAGTGCTTCTGTGTTAAATTATATAATCATAGATTTTCTTAAAATGTGATTTTTGATTTTTTTTCTCTGAAGCACTGATTTGGTTTTTCACTCTTGACAGCTGATTTGCAGTAATTTTCATTCATCATATATTTTTACTTTTATCTAAAAATATCAATTTTATCAAAGTTTACCTTGAAGCATGACCAAAGACTGTCGAAGTCGGCTGTTTTCTTTCCGGGTGTTTGTTAGTTTTTGTTTCAGACTTTTTATTTTCATGCACAATTCCTCCTTTGATAGTTCTGCTAAAGGCTCTTCATCTTCACTGGAGCTCTCACCAGGTAGAAAAGCATTTCCTGAATATGGGTCTCTCTAAAATACAAAGCAGGTACAACAAAAGAAGGTTCAAAGTGACTTTAATGGTTTATCCCATGTTCTATATGCTGAAGGGACTTAATCAGACCTACAAAACCCTCATCTCCCAGGCATTTCTTGCTCCAGATGAAGAGTTGTCCTACCTAGTGAACTAGCCTCAGCTTTGTCTTCCCCCCTGCAGGGGAGCTCAGAAAAGGGAAGACATCAAAGTTTCATGCACACATCTGTCACATAGCAGAAATCAGGATTCTGTCTAACTTCAGTGAAGAATATAAAGTAGAAAAATTGTATAACAGAGAAGAATCAACCAGACAGCTATTCAGATCTTTGTAACTCATCTTCACCCTCTATTTCTCCCCTAACTTTTCACTCACAGCCTCTCTGTTGAGACTGAGAAATTTGGGGGCTTATTGCATCAGAGAAAAGAGAAAGAAGATTCACTTAGGACAAAGCATTCCTGCTTTCCTTTTAGTTTTAGAAGTAATTTTTAAGGTCAATACTAAGACAAAAGTCTGAAAACATATGTACTTGGGTTGCAAGACCTAGGCTGTATTGATCCAGGAAAGGATTTATTCAAATTATTAATCTTGTGTATCTATCTATCTTTCTATTTTTATGGAAAATTGGAGTATAGAATGGAATTTATAAAGAGCCAAAAGGCTGGAGTATAAAAGTTTTTTAATTTTTATTTTATTTATTTATTTAAAAATATTTTATGTATTCATTTAAGAGAGAGGGAGCTCCAGTGTGGTGGGGGAGGGACAAAGGGAGTAGGAGAAGCAGACTCCCTGCTGAGCAGGGATTCCCGATATGGGACTTGATTCCAGGACCTGGAGATCATGACCCAAGCCACAGGCAGATGCTTAACTGACTGAACCACTCAGTCAATCCTGGAGTATAAATAAACTTTAGAGTAGAAGAGATAAAGTTATGACATAATGTTTAATGTTGCACAGGAAGGGAAGAGACATTCTGGTGCCAGGAGAAGCCTGGAAAAAAAGGAGCTGGGATGGCAGGAAATCAGATTCAAGTGTCTTTGCTCTTCCTGACCCCACTGTTTGGGGGGAGGAGAGATGGGTCACAAGAATAAGGGTATATGATAGAAATATCCAGATAAATGAGGAGCAATCCTAGAATAACAGGGTTGGCTCCTGCTCCTCAGTTTATTAAAAACTCTGTAAAGAGGGACACCTGGGTGGCTCAGTTGGTTAAGTGTCTACCTTCAGCTCAGGTCATGATCCCAGGGTCCTGGGATCAAGTACATTGGGCTCCTTGCTCAGTAGGGAGCCTGCTTCTCCCTTTGCCTGCTGCTCCCCCTGCTGGTGCTTGCTCTCTTTCTCTCTCTTTGACAAATAAATAAGTAAAATGTTTAAAACAAAACAAAACAAAACAACTCCCTAAAAAGAGTCCCCATGTCCATCATTAACCCTAGGGTGTTAATGGTGCCTCTCTGGATCATAAATTAGAAATGGCCAAAAATAAGTATCTAGACAGCTGGATAAGAGAAAACAGTCAGACTCCCCAGAGTTCTTGAAAAGCAGCTAGAGAATCCAAATTGTCTCTCTGTCCTGGTCAGGAGACAGGTGAGTGCTGGGGAAACTGGTGAAATAGAAATAGTTTAGTGTGAGAACAGTGAGTCCACACAATGCCAGAACCTTATAGAAGATGGCAGTGGTCCTGACTCTTGCTGGCAGAGAGCCTCTTCAGACAACTGCACTGAAGGAAGAAGAGGCCAAGACTTAACAGCAGAGCACAAGGAACACATATAAGAGATACTCCCTGAAATGCGACTTAACAGCAGAGCACAAGCAACACATATAAGAGATACTCCCTGAAATGATAGGCCCTGGGGAACAGGGAACACTGCACAGCAGGGCACTACAGGACCTCTTCTTCATAAGGCTATTATTGTTAAAAGCAAAAGAAGTAGCTGACTTTCCTAACACTGAGAAACAGACACAGAGAGTTAGACAAAATGAAGAGACAGATGAATATGTCCCAAATGAAAGAACAGGACCTAATCATAGCAAGAGATCTAAGCAAAACAGATATAAGTAATATGCCTGATAGATAGTTTTAAAGTAATGATCATAAAGATACTCACTGGACTTGAGAAAAGAGTGGAGGACATCAGTGAGACCTTTAACACAGAGATAAAAAAAGAACCAATCAGAGATAACACAATAAATGAAATTCAAAATACACTCGATGGTTGGGGCATCTGGGTGGCTCAGTTGGTTAGGTGTCTGCCTTCAGCTCAGGTCATAATGCCAGGGTCCTGGATCAAGCCCCACCTTGGACTTCCTGTTCAGCAGGGAGTCTGCTTTTCTCTCTTCTTCTGTCCCTCCCTCTGCTCATGAGTTCTTTCTCCCTCTCTCTCAAACAAAAAATCTTTTAAAAAGTATACTTGATGGAATAAATAGCAGACTAGATGAAGCAGAAGAATTAATTAATGACATGGAAGATAGAGTAATGGAAAGTAACCAAGCTGAGCAAAGGAGAGGAAAGAAAATTATGCAAATTGAGATAATCTTAGGGAAATCGATGACTCCATCAAGCATAATAACATTCTCATTATAAGGATCTCAGAAGAAGAGAGAGAAAAGGGGGCAGAATATTTATAAGAAGAAATAATAGCTTAAAACTTCCCTAATCTGGGGAAGGAAATAGGTATCTGGGGGAAAGAGGCACAGAGAGAGCCCCCCTCCCCTAATTCAACCCAAGGAGGTCTGCACCAAGACACATAGTAATTAAAATGGTAAAAAGTAATGATAAAGAAAAATATTTCAAAATAACAAGAGAATAAAAGTTAGTTACATACAAAGGAAACTCCATAAGGTTTTCAGTGGATTTTTCAGCAGAAACTTTGTGGGCCAGGAGGGAGTGGCATGACATATTCAAAGTGTTGAAAGGGAAAAATCTGCAGCCAAGAATACTCTATCCACCAAGGCTATTACACAGAATAGAAGGAGAGATAAAGAGTTTTTCATAAAAAAAAAAATAAATAAAGTAACTCATCACCACTAATGCAGCCCTACAAGAAATATTAAAGGAGACTCTTTGAATGAAAAGGAAAGACCACAAATGAGAGTATGAAAAGTAAAAAAATACAAAAGCAATATAAGTAAGTACTTTTGTAAAAACCAGAAAAAGTTATTCATAAAATGAAAGGATGTAGAATATGGCATTATATACCTAAAATATGAGGAGAAGTGTAAAGGATGGTTTCAAAATTAAGCAATCATCAACCTAATATAGACTGTTCTATGCAGAAACTATTTTATGCAAACCTAATGGTAACCACAAGTCAAAAACTGGGTATCAGGTCAAAAACCATGAAAGAGAGCAAGAGAAGAAAGGATCAGAGAAAACCTATAGAAATAACCACAAAACAAATAGCAAAATGACAATAAATACATATCTACAAATAATTACTTTGAATATAAAAGAACTTAAAAAAAGATTTTACTTATTTATTTGAGAGAGAAAGAGAGAAAAAGAGAGAGAACATGAACAAGGGAGAGGAATAGAGGGAGAGGGAGAAGCAGACTCCCTACAGAGGGAGCCTGACACAAGTCTCAAACCCAGGACTTTGGGATCATGACCTGAGCTGAAGGCAGATTCTTAACTGACTGAGCCACCAGATGCCCCTTGAGTAGTCAGTTTAGACCCAGAGATAGGTGTTGCATGTTAAGTAAGGTAGACCAGCAAGATAAGAGAGATCCTCAACATTGTGGAGCTGCCATAGTAAAATCAGTGCTGATGGAAAAATCAGAAACAGATTGAGGTATATATCATGATACCAATGTACTACTAAATGATGTACTAAATGATCTATCCATAAAGTTGTACAATGCAACTTGTAAAGATGTACAATGTGTGATTGGTAAGAACGAAAAAGTTGGAAGCAAGCCATATCCATCATAGGATACTGGCTAAATAAAGACTGGTACATAGACACAGTGGAATAATATGGAGCTATAAAAAAGAGAAAGTTCTTTATACACTAGTGATAGATCTTAAAAAAATATTAAGTAAAAAAGCAAAGTACAAAGCAGCATATCTGATAAGTTACTTTTTTGTGCAAAAGAGGGGACAAAATATCTATTTTTATATTTGTTTTATTTGAACAAAGAAACACTGGAAGGATTAACAAAGAAAGCAATAAATGTGGTTACCTATAGTGTAGGTGGGAGGGGGGAACAGGGTGGATGGGAGACAGGGAAGTGAGTGAGAATTTTCACCATTTACCTTAAAATATATATTTATATATATTAAAATACATGCCTTCTGATTTTTTAAACTCAGAAAAGCTTTATTTTTATTTCTTTAATTTTGCTTTCTTGTGCCTTCAACACTTTCACAATAATTTTCTGCTTAATAAAGAAAGCTCACTTAATCCTGTCAGGCACACATTTAGCACATGTGGAACCATCATGGATCCTGCTGACATGTTTTTAAATTTTAGAAAGACCTTGTAAGAACTTTAAAGATTTATTTGAGAGAGAAAGCATGTGCTCTTATGTGGGAGGGTGGGGGGAGATGGAGAGAAAGAATCTCAAGAAATCTCCTCACTAAAGGAGGAGCCCAACTCAGGCTCAATCTCAGGACTCTGAGATCATGACCTAAGCTGAAATCGAGTCAGAAGTTTAACCAACTGAGCCACCCAGGCACCCCTAGATCCTCGTAAGAACTTTAAGTCTCGTAGCATAAACTCCTTAAAGATGAACCGAGAACATTCCACCACAAATTTTGCCAGTTTCCCAATCTTCTTGGTATAAAGGTAAACAGCTCCATTACCATAGTTTTGGGACTGCCTAGTTTTGCTAGGGGCTATATTTTACAGTACCTTATAATAGTGTGTCAAATGCCAGGCCATCCTGAATTCCTCTAAACACCATCCCCAGAAGATTAAAAAATATTTTAAACTATGAGAATGTATAGTATGTATTTAAAAAATTAAATAAGAATACATGCACATAACAAACTACATGTATTACAAAGACATACACAAATATATATACTGCAAAGACACACACATAAAATGAAAAAAGATACACACATTATTGGGTTGTTCAAAGTATAAGAGGACAATGCGAGTGGGGAATACAGCTTAAAAAGGAATAAATAAATAAAAAAAGAAAGGAGCCCACATCAAACCAGTGATGAACATGGGCCACAAACCGGAGTTATAAAAGAAGAGAAACAGTAAATATTAAAGAAGACATAGATATTTCAATTTCTTTAGTACTTTTTGAGAGGAAAAATAGTTTCTGACAGTTTCCTCTCCTTCATTTCCCAGAATATGAGTGAAAGTTTGAACAATGGCATAATTGGTCATACTTAAATAGAAGCAGGTAAAATGTCTTTTGAGTATGTTTCTAACTCAACTTGTTCAACATTACAAAGAGAATATGAAATTTTTATTCCCTTGGTTGAACAAAGAATTAAAGGGAACAATGAGTTAATAGAAGAAGAGAAAGTACTGAAGTAAAAAATTATGAAAAGCACTATGGAATTATGCTGAAGCTAGATAATAAAGTTATACTGAGGTAACAGAACACCAACCTGTCCTTTATCCATGTCACTATTTGCATTCTCTGAGTCCATTGTCTCTGTCCTTTTCCTTTTCCCTTTTCTAAGAGCTTGGGTATTGGTAATGTCATCTGTTTGCAAGATCTTCTGCATTTTCTCAAATAGTTCTCAAAGATTTTCTGAAATCGTAGGAAGAGGGAATGCCCATGTAGATGATACTATTCTTGACGTAGTCCCCAAATTAATGTTTTTCCTTAAAAACAAAACAAAAAAAGGATACGTAATGTATATACAAGCAGATGATTCGTAATTACAGTAGCCACTCAAGTAAAATACTTTTACTAAACGTTTCTTATCTTTCTCCTGCTGACAAATTTTGCACATTTTCATTTGATTCAAAATCTTCCAATTTCATCGTCATCATGAGGATGTCTTGTTTCTAGGATGTGACTGATATGCAGTGAATTGTCACTTATAAAATGAAATAGTGTGAAAAAAACTTTCATCTTTATAAGTTTTTTCTTGACAGTCAGTTATAAGCAGTCTAAATATCAACATAGAAACATTATAAATTTATGCAGGCAGTATTTCACAGGATCAAAGTTATAAAAGGCATTAATACTAGTAGATCTCATTAGGATCAAAATGTTCCAGGGGGGATTAATAAGCAATAAGAATTGCTTATAAGTTTGTTTTGCTTTTTTCTGAAAACTCTCCAGTTTTGAGGTGGAAGACTTTTCTTGGTGTAAATTTAAGAATTTACCATAAAGAATGAAAGAAAAATATATCTCAAAGGCAAAGATACAGTTCATAAAAAATTTTAAAGAATAATAATTATTATCCTTTAACTATTAAGTAGATAATAATTATCTACTTTTCAAAACCTGAAAAGTAGATAATAATTATTAGGTAAGGATGAAGTGACCAAATTTAATTTTTGCTATTCACAGATGATATAGTACATTTGGTCTTAACATCCTTATTACTCACATATATTGGTTTGTATCTATGAAAAGATATTAATTGTAAATAATAAAACTTTAAACACAGAAAGGGGCTGAACTTAAAGGGACTTTAAGAAATATCTAGACTGTTGAGCAGAAGGTAACATAGCTTCCTTACCAAAATATACCAAATAATTCTTTTAGAAAATATGGCACTTTTACCTACTTTAAGAGAAATTCACCATTCTTTACTCCAAGCATGAAATAATTTGGTATTGTCTTGCCAAAATCATTTGTTGTGAGTCTGAAAGCTTACTTTGGATTTTCACATATATGAATAATATTTGAACTCACACATGGAATTGAACTGAATTGTGAATCATATCTGACTCACAAACATAAGGGGTTTTATCTAGCATCAAGCTTTATTAATAATTTTAATGATAAGGCAATCGAGAGGCACAGGTCAAGTAGAGAGAGGTCTAGGGCATCCTACTGGTTTTGTAGGTCCTTCCTTTTCAGATCACATAGGTACTCTGTGGTCTAGAATAAGTGAAGCCTTTAAATGATGAGGGTCACCTCACATAGTGGGGAGTGTTTAAGTTGTAACACATCTCCATTTTATATCTCCATTTATACCTCAGAGTTGTATAGCTTACATGACCTTTTCAAGGTTATAAACCCAGAGGTTCTGGGTATGTTTACTATAAAAAATCCTAAATCAGGGATATATAATTAAAAGCATTCTAGGGGCACCTGGGTGGCTCAGTAGGCACCCAGGTACCTTCCTCAGAAGGCAGAAGCAGAAGCCTCTGCCTTCGGCTCAGGTCATGATCCCAGGGTCAATCCCAGGATTGAGCCCCGAATCAGGTCCTGCATCAGGCTTTCTCCTCAGCAGGAAGCCTGCTTCCTCCTCTCTCTCTCTGCCCGCCTCTCTGCATTCTATAGATTAAAAACTCCACTCTTAGCCAATATCATTAATCCATCTACCCAGAGCAAGGTCAACAAACATTCTTCTTTAAAAAAATTATTTATTTATTTATTTATTTATTTGACAGAGATCACAAGTAGGCAGAGAGGCAGGCAGAGAGAGAGAGGAAGGAAAGCAGGCTCCCTGTTGAGCAGAGAGCCCGATTTGGGGCTCGATGCGGGACTCGATGCGGGGCTTGATCCTTGGACGCTGGGATCATTACCTGAGCCGAAAGCAGAGGCTTTAACCCACTGAGCCACTCAGGCACCTCAACAAACATTTTTCTATAAAGGGTCACATAGTAAACATTTTAGGCTTTGTAGGTCAAGAGGCAAAATTGAGGATATTATGTAATTCTTATATAGCAAAAAAGAAAAGTTTTCACAAAATTTTATTCATAAAATTGCAAATATACTATTAATAATCGAATACAACTTTTTGTAAGACAGTTCTGTTCATGAGAACAGAATTTTTAAAAATCTTGTTTAATTAGAGTTCAAAGTTTTCTCCACCATCAAAATACATTTCCCGGGGCGCCTGGGTGGCTCAGTGGGTTAATCCGCTGCCTTCAGCTCAGGTCATGATCTCAGGGTCCTGGGATCGAGTCCCACATCGGGCTCTCTGCTCGGCGGGGGCCCTGCTTCCCTTCCTCTCTCTGTGATCTCTTCCCTTCCTCTCTCCTACTGTGATCTCTCTCTGTCAAACTAATAAATAAAATCTTAAAAAAAAAAAAAAATACATTTCCCAAGTATTCATTTGTTAATGCTGACCTGCAATGAGATTTCTTTTTTTAATTTCTTTTCAGCGTAACTGTATTCTGCAATGAGATTTTATGTATTCCATATCTGAAAATGTCTTTTACACCAACAGGCATTGCCATATACTGATCTTAATCCTTGAGTTTATAATTTTCTTAACTGAGATAAAAGTCACAAAACATAAAATTCACCATTTTAATAATTTTAACTATATGTTCACTGGTTTTTTAGTACATTCACAATATTACACAATCATCACTAAGGAAGTTCATACCTCCCAATATAAGTTAATAATTTTAATTGAGGATATTCATCTTTCAGTAGACTTTTACAGAATTCTATTAAATTCATTTGGTATTTACTTTTTAGTGTACTATTCTATTGCAGCAATTAATTATTTCCAATTAAAGGTTAGGAAGAAGTTCCTCATTGCACAGTTAAATGTATTTTTTTACGATTATTTATTTTAGATAGAGAAAGAGAGAGAGGGATTTGGGGGGCAGAGGGAGAAAATCTTCAAACAGACTCCTCACGGAGTATAGAGTGCAGGAGGATGATGGGCTCAACCTCATGACCCATGAAATCATGACCTGAGGTGAAACCAAGAGTGGGATGCTTAACCGACTGAGCCATCAAGGTGCCCCTTAAATGTATTTTGAAATAGATAAATTTTCTTTGTACTTACATTGAAGTCTGAAACACAATACTAGAACTGTAGTTTAAACTGGAAAAATACATATAGTGCAAATTCGAGTGGAGATGAACATCTCAATTCTTTTTTTTTTTTTTTAAAGAACATCTGAATTCTTGTTATAACTTTTGGCGTGAGGGGAAATGTATAAAGCAGCCTGAGACATTACTTATGAGTGACAAGTTAAGGTTATTGAAATGACTTTACCTCAGTGTAATTTTTGCATATAAGTACTTGTGTTGTCTTGTGATTTGGTCTTGTAGATTGTTAATGAATTCATTATCAAGTCTGTTACAAAAGCTAATTTCCATTAGCCATTCTGTGTTCCAAAAGCTACTCAGCATTCCATAGGAGTGGTTGAGGACAGTTACTAAAAATTTCAGTCTTGGCCCTGAGCTCACACATTTGCAGTGAAACTTCACCACCGCTAAGTTATGGAAATGCTGTATAGCAGGGCAAGGCAGAATACTCAACCTCTATTTCTGAAAAAAATTAATGGAATTTATGATGGTCAAGTCCACAAGAAGGAAGATCACCATTGGCACTATTGGTTTGGTGAAGATAATATTTTCAGAAATTGAAAGGTGATCTTAAAATGTATATGGAAATGCAAGACATCAACAATGGCCAAAACAATCTTGAAAAAAAGAAGGAATTTTTAATAATCACATTTCCCAATTTTAAATTTTAGTACAAAGCTACAGTAAGCAAAACTGTGTGGTACTGGCATAAAGATAGACATCTAAATCATTAGAATAGAATTGAGAGTCCAGAAATAAACCTTTACATTTATGATCAATTGATTTTTTACAAGGTTGCAAAGACAAGTAAGTGAGGAAAGAAAAGTCTTTGCAACAAATGGTGCTGGAACAACTGAATATTCCTATGCAAAAGAGCAAAACCTACTTCACACTATATGCCCAAATTATTTCAAAATTTACTTTTAGATCATAGACCCAAATGTAAGAGCGAAACTCTTAGAAGCAAACATAGGAGTAAATTTTATAATCTTAGGTTAGACAATGATTTTAAAATATGACAATGAAAGTGTTCACAAATGAGACCATCAAGAAAGCAAAAAAGGTAACCCACACTATGGAAGAAAACATTTGAAAATAGATCTCATAAGAGGCTTGTATAGAGTATATATAAAGAACTCTCACAACGCAATAATAAAAGAAACCCAGTTTTTTAAATGGGTGAAGGATTTAAACAGGCATTATTTCAAAGAAGATACACAGATAGCCAATAATCACATGACAAGATGTCATTAATCATTACAGAAATGTTCATAAAAAGTATGATGAGATGTTACTTCATACCCACCAAGATGGCTATAATAAAAAAAAGAGAAAATAACAAGTGTTGGTAAAGATGCGGGGACATTGGAGCACTTTATACATTGCTGGTGGGATTGTAAAATGGTACGGGCATTTTGAAAAACAGTCTGGCAGTTTCCCAAAAAATTAAACATTAAATCATCCTGATTGAACACATCAATTCTACTCCTAAGCATATACCCAAGAGAAATGAAAACATATATCCCTGCAAAAACTTGTATGTAAATATGCAAAGCTATATTATTCATAGTAGCTAAAAAGTAGAAAAACCCAAATATCTATCAACTCATGAAGAATAAATAAAATGTAGCATCTTTAGAGTGAAATATTATTCAGCAATGAGAAATAAAGTTCTGATACATGCTACAACACGTATGAGCCTTGGAAATATGCTAAGTGAAAGACACCAGTCACAAAAGATCACACATTATGTGGTTCCATTTATATGAAATGTCAAGAATAACAGCAGATAATTTATAGACACAGAAACTAGATTGGTGAGTTCTTAGGGGTAAAAGATTTTGGGGGTGGGGGTGGGGAGGAGGTGTGATTGCTAATGCATATAAGAGTATCCTTTAATTTAGAGAGAACAAAGATGTTTCTTAAAAAATGGATTGTGGTAGGGGGCCTAGGTGGCTCAATCATTAAGTGGCTGCCTTCAGTTCAGGTCATGATCTCAGGGTTCCGTGATGGCACCCCGAATGGGGTTCCCTGCTCAGCGGGAAGCCTGCTTCTCCCTCTCACACTCCGCCTGCTTGTGTTCCCTCTCTTGCTGTGTCTCTCTCTGTCAAATAAATAAAATCTTTAAAAAAGATTGGATTGTGGTGATGGTTGCACAACTCTGTGAAAATGCAAAAGGAATATTGAATTGTACTCTTCCAATGGGTGAATTGCATGGTATGTGCATAATAATTCAATAAAACTATTTTAAAAAGAAGCAGTAAGTTCAAATGTTTTCTGCAATGTACCTGCTGATAAATAACAACAGAAAAAAAAATAGAAAATGCAAAATGAAATATTTCATCCCAGTAGAATTTCTTCCCAAAAATTAGAAATAGGAGTGTCTGGTTGGCTCAGTCAGTGAAGCATGCAACTCTTGGTCTTGGGGACATGAATTCAGGCCCCACGTTGGGCGCAGAGCTCACTAAACAAACGAACAAAACAAAGCAAAATGAAATGAAATGAAACTGAGTATGCATACAAAATAAGTAGGCTTTAAACACCTACCTAACAGTAGGCTTTAAACACCTTTTATTTTTACAAGTTTTGTAAATTTGTCTGACTAAACCCTTTCCTGCTCCACACACATTTTTACCACCATCAGCTGTAACACATCTTAGCAGATTCCACTTCAGGTTGTACTCAATCATTGTTTTCTCAACTTCTTTGAAAATATTCTCTCCTACAGTTCCTTCACAGAGACTACTTATAGAGGTTAATTTGTCAGTCCCTCTAAACTCAGCAATTACTCCCAAATAAACAAGAATAACTGAGTAGTATCAGTAGCATCTGTTGACTCATCAAGCACCAAGAAAAACTCAGTCATTTGCCTTGTTTTTAAATTGATTATTATTTTCTTCCTGATTTTCTCAGTTCTTTGAGCAACTGTTTTTGCTGAAAGTCTAATGATCTAAGTAAGTTTTTTTTTTTTCCCCCCCGGGTACATGTCTTTAGCTACTGCAATCAAGCATGATTTAATCAACTCACTATCTGTTAATGGTTTTCCTTGCATGTTAACAAATGAACCACTCAGAAACTTATTTTGTATGCATACTCAGTTTCATTTCATTTCATTTTGCTTTGTTTTGTTCGTTTGTTTAGTAAGCTCTGCGCCCAACATGGGGCCTGAATTCATGTCCCCAAGACCAAGAGTTGCAAGCTTCACTGACTGAGCCAACCAGGCACTCCTATTTCTAATTTTTGGGAAGAAATTCTACTGGGATGAGATATTTCATTTTGAATTTTCTATTTTTTTTCTGACAGTTGCTGTCCTGTGTTTTGGAAATATTGTGATGAGTGCTTAGTTTGGTAATATTGACACATATTATGTTTTTTTAACATGCCTATAGTGTCACTGGATCATAAAAACAATGCTTTGGTAACACCTAATGTGATTAAAAAAATAAGCCACAGTGTACTCTGCTTTAAAAGCATGAAATATGGTTTTCTCTTTTTTTGTTTTTTGACAAGACTGGCATGTACTAATAATGAAAAAATATATAAAATGCCACAGTGTGACAATATGCATGACACTGAAACACCATGAAGTTATTGTAACCACATTACGGTGATTTGTGGGGTATTGAGCAGTGGTACCAAGTGATGAGATTGCCTCAAATGGTTTCTGTCACAACTACTCAACTCTGCCCTCATAGCATGAAAGCAGCCATAACAGTATATAAAAACGTAAGTGTGGTTATGTTCCAATAAAACTATTTAACGGACACTGAAAGTTTAATTTTATATAATTTTCATATATCATGGTATGTTGTTCTTATATTGATTTTTTTGGACAATTTAAAATGTAAAGAACATTCTTAGCTTGCAGGCTGTATAAAAGAACAGGTAGCAGGCAGATGAGCAGTACTTTGCTGAATCCCATGGTAGCTCAGTTATCATACTTAAATGGAGTTTAAACTGTATCATCTGCTTTCTTTTCTTTCACCTTAATTTCTTTTCCTGCTGAGCAAGCCAGGTGCTTTATTTATTTATTTTTAATAAGTAATAAATATTTTTTAAAATTTTATTTATTTGACACAGAGAAAGAGAGAGAGAGATCACAAGTAGGCAGAGAGAGGGGGGAAGCAGACTCCCTGCTGAGCAGAGAGCCTGATTCGAGACTCAATCCCAGGATCCTGAGATCATGACTTGAGCCGAAGGCAGAGGCTTAACCCACTGAGCCCCCCAGGCACCCAAGCTAGGCACTTCAAATTCTTTCTCCTCAGTGCCTTACCTCACTGTACATTACTACAATAACTAAGAACAGAAATTGAGAGACATAATATATAGCAGGTAAGATTCTACATCAAATTGTTACTATTTTTTTTTTTAAAGATTTTATTTATTTATTTGTCGAAGAGAGAGCGAGAGCGAGCACAGGCAGACAGAGTGGAAGGCAGAGTCAGAGGGAGAAGCAGGCTCCCTGCGGAGCAAGGATCCTGATGTGGGACTCCATTCCAGGATGCTGGGATCATGACCTGAGCCGAAGGCAGCTGCTTAACCAACTGAGCCACCCAGGCGTCCCAAATTGTTACTATTTGATAAAATTGAATTTTGCCAGATTTAACTGATAGGAACCTGTCAAGTATCATTTAGTGATGGTGACAAGATGCCAGATTCCTAGGTCACTGGGGATGACGATAACCCCAGGGTGGAGGGAAGGGGAATAGGGAATTACTGTTTAATGGTTATAGAGTTTCAGTTTTGCAAGATGAAAAGGGTTCAGGATGTGGAAGATGGTGATGGTCACAGGACAATGTGAATATACTTAATGCCTCTGAATTATCCACCTTAAAACGGTTAAGATAGTAAATTTTATGTTATTTGGCTTTATCACAATAAGAAAACTAGAGAAAATTAGTTTATAAAAATGTTGTTTTTGTAATATCCCTACCTGTACTAAAATCTTCTACCATTACTAGGGTGGTAATTACCACTAATACGATTTAATTATTGAGCACATCTCAAGATCTTCAAAAACACATAATTCTTTCAAGACTAACCAGCAGGAACATATAGAACCTCTTTTAGAATGACTACTTTTCAGTAGACTTCAGACCCATATTTTGTTACAACATCCACAAACAGATGGTTCAATGTTTATATTACCGGCCAATTAACAAATTCAGAAAGGATATTGTGAATTTGGTAATGTTTAAACACTCCTCTTAGCTTCTAATAGTAGAAAATTCACCAGGTAGTTATCTTCCCCTTTTTATTTTTTGCTAGCAGAAAGCATTTCATTAATTCCCTAGATAGTACTTGTAGGATGTGAAATTAAACATGAACACAGCCATGAGAACATCCATGATATGTGGTTGGTTGGATAATATAAGTCAGCGGTTTTCAACCATTTCTGGCAATTCACAGTAAGAAATAGAGTATATTTTGATCGAGGAAACACACACACAAAACTAAACCAAAACTTCATGAAACATTCTTACCCTTACTACATGTGATGCACTCTCTCAGTTTCTCTGTTGCTCCTGACCTGGCAAGAGAGTCAGGTGCTAAATGACCCAGCTTTTGTCTTATCTGCAGTTAGACAGGGTGACTGGCTTACTTCCATCTTGATAAATTCAGGAAGAAGACTTCTATAGCAGAGCGGTATTAGCACAGAAATCAGAGGCTGGGAATGGTGGAAGACAATCTTTACCTACTTCACAATGTCATTTATCCTCACCAACTGCCTATAAAAAATGCTGTAGCCATGTGTGGAATTGTCTGAAAGCTTGCACAAGAAAGTATAGGCAAAACTGAAAGAGACTCTGGTTGAGTTTCCTTGTGGTTCTAGGACCTCCAAAATCTTCCCTAAAAAATATCAGTTTTTATGAGTAGTTTTCCCTTGGCTGTTTTTCTCTACTTCCTTCCCTGTACCCCCACCAACCCTTGGTATTTATGTGACTTTTCCCCATTTATCAGAAACACAGATGCCAACTTAAGCATAAAGGAAAGTAATAATCAATTAAAAGTTCTATTTTAGAATAACTGTAAGTCATGTAAATCATCTTCCATTTCACATTTTTTTAATTAATGCAGAACAATCTATTCATCTTGAAAGTTGAGGGCAAGATGAGATCATTAGCTTTTGCTTTAAGTAATCATATTCTAGAACATTAAATTTTAGACCAATTTCTAAAATTCACAAAATGTAATAGTTCTGATGCAAGAATCAATGTCTATGCATGAAAATCAGGAGTGATTCAACTTTCAAATGTTAATTTATCAGGTCAATTATAACATGAAAAGGAGAAACCAATTTCTCTTTGAAATATTTGCCCCATTATACCCTACATTAATATCATATATTAATGAAATAGTTGGTTACCATTTAGATAGTTTCTATTATTTTTGTACTTTCATACTCTCAAAAGTTGAGTTCAAAACATAATTAATGTGCTGAGTCACGTATTTCAGATAATTTACTTAATAAATCACTTTAAGTGGTTTGCCCCCTCATCTACTACCAATAATTTTCTCACTCTAATGTTCTTTCATACCATGTTAAAGCACCATTCAAATTTAAAAAAGCAATGATTAACTACATTTCACATTTTTAAAATTATTTCCCTACCTCCTATATATAGGTTTTTAGAAAAACACATTCGTGTAACTTTATGAGCGGCATTTTTCTTCGATAAGTTCATAGAATAATGCAGATGGAAGGAAATTTAAGGGACATCTTCTGTAACCTGTATTGCCAAACTGGGTGTGGGTAGCCATAGGGCAAGTCAGGACCAGGAAACTAGTTAGGAGATAATGCAGGTATTGACCGAAGAAGGAAGCCCAAGGAAATGGAATGGATCTACTTAATTCAGGTGAAGTCTAGAAAGCTACCTAAAGGCAAGGAAGCATAGATGAGTAGAACGAGTTCAAAGTGTGGAAGCCAAACTCAGGGTTCAGGAGTGTCAAAAACCGAGAGGAAGAGGGGGCTCAGAAGTGGTGGCATTTGGGGACAATGTTGTGAAGTCATGATTCCATAGTAGAGAAATTGTTCAAACAGCCAAGGGGAGGCAGAATCCCAGGCAGATGTACCTCCTGTTCACACAAAGAGGGGGGAGACTAAATTTGTCCTCCTACCAAAGGATTGAAAGATTAGTGAAATACCTTTTTTTGTTTGTTTGTTTTTTCACTATGTTGGTCACTGGAGAGAGTCTTCCAGTCTGAATCTTTGGTGAGTATATTAAATGACAAAGCAGGGCTACATAAGGTTACAAACACAGGACCTAGGCTGGATCCCTAACCATAAATCTAATACTTACTATCCACATAACATTTCTGTGCCTGTTTCCCCATTTGTGAATAATAACAGTACACCATCATGAGTTGATATTGTTATATATTCATTATTTTATTTACTTAGGTTATTTAGTTTATTAATAGTAGTATTTTTATTAGTAACTGAAGGAAAAAGACCCAGATCCCCCTCATACAAGCTTAGATCAAACATGTAGTGTGTGTGTATATGTGTGTAGGGGGGATTGTTTACAAGACGCAGTGGTGGGAGAGGCATCAAGAAACATAGCTAATTAATCTGGACGCCTATGATGCTATATCAGAAAACCACAGTCAGTCTTACTTAAAAAAATAAAGACAAATTATTAGGGCTATGCATTTTTTTTTTTTTTAAAGTAGGCTCATACCAACATGGAGCTTGAACTTAAAACCCTGAGAACTTGAGTTGTATGCTCGCCTGACTGAGCCAGCCAGATGCCCCAAGAACTATCCTTTTTAGGAAGGACAATCAGATGGTCTCTGATAGAGGCTTTTTTCCAAAGTGATACTTTGCTTAGTTCCCCAAGCTTGTATAGCTTCTTGGAGGTGCTGAGTTGAATTTACTCAAATGATAGTGATGGGGCAATGAAATAATAACAGATCTATAAATTTTCAACAAAAGAAGTCTTGCTACATTGAAGGATAAAGTGGTCTAGGCAGGAGCGCCTGGGTGGCTCAGTGGGTTTAGCTGCTGCCTTCGGCTCAGATCATGACCTCAGGGTTCTGGGATTGAGGGTTCTCTGCTCAGCGGGGAGCCTGCTTCCTCCTCTCTCTCTGCCTGCCTTTGGGTTCTCTGCTCAGCGGGGAGCCTGCTTCCTCCTCTCTCTCTGCCTGCCTCTCTGCCTGCTTGTGATCTCTCTCTGTCAAAAAAAAAAAACAACAACAAAAAAAACCACTTAAAAAAAAAAAAGTGGTCTAGGCAAATCCTTTACCGGCTAAAGGGGAGGAGCAGATCCCTTGTGTGTTGGGAAACAGCTGATACACTGCTGGAATGTCTGGTTGGCCCTCATTCATCTGGTTCAGGTTAGTCTAAGAACAGACCAAAAAGAGATAGGGTAGGTGCCCAGCAAACCTAACTGGGGAGGATTTCCTTTAGAGGTGAGGCTACAGTGGACAGGGCGGCAGCGTAAATGAAAAGCATGCAACAGAAACTATGGTTTTCTAAGTGTTGGAGAGTTGTGAAGGCATTTGCCATCTTGTGGGAAATTCTGTATCTCTAGGCCTCAAGGTCCTTATCTATAAAGAGATGAGCAGTACCTACCCATGGTTGCTGTGAGGATTAAATGAGTGAAGGTAGGTAAAAGCATTTAGCAGAAACTGAGCAGAGAGTAGGTATTCAGCACGTGTTAGCTACTACTAAAACAACTTGGTGGTCCACCCCAGGATAACCATTCAGTAATGAGGAAGCCCAGGACAAGCTGTCCCATGCTGCTTGAGGGAGAGAGAGAGGTGAATAAGATTGTACCAGCCAGCTCTCAGGGTGCTGCTGGTGGTGCCCCTTCATCTACACACTAAGACCCAGACTTCAACAGCTCACAGACAGCAGACCGCCAGGGGTCTGGTACACTAACGGCAGTCTTACCAGTGTCTTCTTAAGGTGGATTCCTGCGTTTCGAATGGCAGCAGAATGAAATTGTGCAAAGAATGGTGCTCACTAGAACCAGAGGGGCCTGAGCCACTCAGTATGGCATCGGTTCAAAATCTGTTTCTGTGTGGATCAGGTGAATATTGTGCCACTAAATCCTTCACAGCCTAGAGGGTCAGAAGGGAACTTGGAGAAAATAGAACCACCCAAACTGAGAGATCAGAACACCCCTGAAAACTGGGCTTGCTCACTGGAATGAGAAAGTCCCAAGATGAAATAACAAGCCTTATGATATGATAGAATGGGATCACAGTGATAAGACACTGGGGCCTCGTGTTCTGAAAACGTGACAGTGGGGGGAGTCGAGGTTCATAAGTATGGCAAGTGTGGGAAGCGAGAGATACGGGTGGATGGAGCTGAGCACTTGGTATGGACAGGCGGTTTTCCATACTAAATAAAGGAATTATCTTGGTGGGATCAAAGGCCCCATTTACTAAGTCTCCACAGAAGGATGAATGGTGAAAAGCTTCATAGGCTGTGGCTTGAGGCAGGATTTAGGAAGAGTAATGGCTACACTCGCCAGGATGTCTAGGGGTCGTTTTGGGGAACCTAATATTAAGTCCTGTTGCCTTTCTTTTAAGCCTTCAAACTATGGAGTCCTTGTAGACTCTGAGCTCAAATCTTAGTACCAGTGTTTTACCTCAGAATGGGTTTATCCATCCAAATATCTGGATATAAATTAGGATGCTTAAGTGGCCTGAAGATAGCTTAAGAATCAAGTTAGCCCCTTCTTGCCATGAAAGAAGTCTGTGGAAGTGGTCCCAGAAAGTTAACACAGGATTCCTTTTCAGGGTTAGAACAGACATCTCAATGAAAGTTAACCTTAGGGACTCAATTATCTCTTTCCTAATCTGTTCAAAGTTGCAAGAGGACAGGAAGCATCTTCAGCTAGTCTCAGGGAGGGAAGCATTCACCTGCATTTGGAAGATGTCCCAGAAATTTTATAGGTTAGAGTAGAGAGTTTTCCTCTGCTTATCCTAAGACACTTCTCCCAGTTTCAAGGAGGGTACCTAGGTGAAGTTAGTGTTGATGGATTGAGAGAATCATTTAATACTGCAAAAGCCTTGGCATCTGTATGGAGCTGTATGGGTCTGACATGGTCCTTTCTCTTTCTCCCCCTCTCCTTCTCTCCCTCCCTTCTTTCTTTCCTCCCTTCCTTCCTAGCTTCCTTTCATCCTCTCCCTTTCTCTCTTTTGTTCTTAAGAACTCTTTAAGAACCTGATGAAAACTATGGCCCATGTTCTCCAATAGAGACCCACATTTTTATATATAATTTCAGGACCCTAGAGGTCTTTTAATGAATTGCAGGTTAACAACTCCTGCAGCAGATAGCACAACAAGAACAGGCTTCAGGTTTTTGACTTTTTCCATTGAAATACAAATTCCACTATATTCTCAGTTAGTGCGTTTGCTGTGTGTTTCCCAATTTTACTCCAAAAAGTGTTTTGGGATCAACAAAGACTTTTTAAGATACACTTTTCTTTTTATTACAGATCCATAGGAAGTCATTAAATTGGGATAATTTCAATAATCTTTGGAATAGTGTGTTATTGAAACATTTTTTACTAATCATCAGTTACTCGTTGAAGTTCTCTGTTCTTCTTGGGATACTTGTTACCTTTGCTATCTTAGTGACATTATTCTTTCAGGCTACCAGCATGCTAATGAATTAGCATATAAATCTATTTACACAAAATATTTAATGCAAAAGCGCTACAAAAATTATAAGAAATGGAGGAAATTTAGCTATTAAATGTTGCTGTCTTTTCATTAACACAATTTGGCAATGTATTAACACAATGACAATGTAACTATAAACCTCCTACCTTAATTTTTTTCTTTTTTCACTTGAAAATGTATAAATGCTTAAAGCCCTTATGGTGGAACTGGAAGGCACTAACCTCAGATTTCAAACTTGCTTTGTAAATTGCCCCTACTTAGAAATGGTGGAAATATTTTACACTATCTGAATAATAATGAACAATGCTGCTTAGTGATTTATAACCCTAAGAGCTTTATAATTTGATTTATGAACAGCTCTCAAATTTTCCATTGGCAGTTCATACAACTATGAGTAAATTTTCTGGCCAAATGACTCAGTATTTTGCTGCATGACTAATCCTACACTCAATGTTAGAAACTACATAAATGAATTCTATTTGCTAGTGGATAATAAATGATTACTTTCCAAAAACTGTCTGCAAAGCATTATAGGGTAGATGAATTCAATTATAGACATTTTTTTAAAACTCTCAGACTCAGTAGACTTTTTTGAGAAGCCTGTAATGTTCACAGAAAAGAACATCCCCCCCACTCCAACAACATTATTCTGGATTCTACAACAAATAAGACAACAAATTCTAATTAGTCTCTAAAACTTCTAAAATGTTAGAAGAACAATTAGAAATGATTCACTTGAGATGTTTTCCTTACAATGATGCCTCCAAATTATTTTAAAAGTTTTTATTGTGGTAAAATGAATATAAAGTCTTTTCCCAGGAAAGATTTGCTGAAATTAATATTTGCAAATAATAATTACTTTTCCTTCAAGAAACCAAATTTTCAAAAGACAATAGCAATCCATCCACATGATGGCTCCGCTAATTTTGGTGGCTGGAAATTGCCTCCATCATTACATTAGATGTCATAGGAGCTGATGATGCAGCTCCTTTACCTTTCAATACAAGAACATGTGCTTTGTTGGCACAGGTCTTGGTCTCAGATTATGATGAAAAATGATTTGGGAATAAATAAGTCATGCAACACATTTCCTTGGATGCCTCTCAATTTTCCTTTTATGCCATTTATGTTCTGAGAGTAAAAAACTTTACCTAGGAACAAGTAGATTATCAGTCCAAACTCAGTATGATTTATTTCTAAAAATTTGTTGCTGGAGCCATTCTTATCTAAACTTTTTGTTTTCAAGGGGGTAATATTTCAATGTAATATCATTGTGTGATTACCAGTCAGGTAATATGCTCACTTTCATTTAGGTTTGTAATAAAATGTTACAGATAATCTGGGCTACATTCCAAGGTATCCCTTATCTTTCCCTAAAAATCATACTCCTAGTCTGAGGGTTTGTAGCCAGAGTTAGTGGAGAGGAGACCATGGTCAGAGAACCTTCCTAACTAGTCAGGGTCTGTGTTAACTGAAGAGTCAAAGCAGCCAGAGAGCAGAAAGAACCCATCAGGGGTACTGCGGATATATTAAAACAACAGCTACACCCTAAGAAGAATGCCCTCCTCTCCTTTCTCTTTAACTCTTAATTTCTCTACCACTGCTGGTTCCATCTCTCAAGTTCCCTGTAAACTTAGTTAAGTACCCCATCCTGATAAAAAACAAAACAAAACAAACAAACAAACAAAAACATTACTCAGGTTTTAATCACAATTCTACTCATCCCTTTTAGATAAAATTATCTTTTAGAGTTAGAATTTTACAGTCAACTTTCTCCAAAGACTGTGGACAGAGGCTCTTCTGTTTTCACCTCCTACTCCTTCAACCCGTTAATGTCTGGTTTTAGCCTCTCCCACTAGGATGAATCAGTTCTCTGGAAGATTTCCAGAGGTCTCCTAGTCACCAGTTCTCAGTCCTCGCACGCCTTAACCTCCCATTTGTGCTTCTGTTCTAGAAAACCACTAAATGGGAACATTTCCTATTTGGGCTTCCATAGACTTGCCTTCTGCTGTCCTTCTCCAGTCCACAAATGGAAGTCATCTCCAAAGTCTGATTCTAATTCTTTCTATAATTTCTCTCCCTTAGTCATTTTGTCTATATCCGTGACCTCAACTATAATTCATGTTGATGACTCCCAGTCTGTCTCTGGTTCTGACCTCTCCACCCACATTTCCATGCGTTTGCTGGATAATTTCATATGGATATCCTTCTGACAACTCTATTTTGATGGGTGTAAGACTCAGTTTGTCATCTTTTCCTCCAGAACTGCCCTTCTACCCTAGCTCAAAGCTTGAGTCATCTTCATTTCTTCCCTTTTTCTCAGTTGGTCTCTACACAGATTAGGGTGGAGCCTTCTTTTCTTTCTGACCCATAAATTAGGAATTTGTGCTGCAACTGCTTATCTCTAGGGAAATACTGCAGAGCTTCTTTCTTTTTCTTTTTTATTAACATATAATGTACTATTTGCCCCAGGGGTTCCGCTGTGAATAATCAGGTTTACAGGTTTCAAATCACTCAACATAGCACATACCCTCCCCAATGTCCATAACCCAGCCACCCAACCCAATCACCCTACCCCCCAGCTTCTTTCTTTTTATTAAAGCCCTTTACTCATCTTACTTTGGCAGGTGAATAACTCAGTGATGGGGGAAATCAGAGAGGACCTTCCAGCCACTAGGGGGCTGGACTGATGTGTGAAAGGTCCCCTTCTCATGTAGGGTCCTGTCTCTTGCTCAGTCAAGCTGCAAGCCTCATGGGTGGGACAGTGTCAGGCTCTTTTTGGTTTCTGGTCTCCAGGTAAGAAGTAGTATCCTGGTGCCATAGTGTTGGGAAGACCTGTAGTTTTTCAGCTGTGACTAGTTGGGGATGCAGAGTTAAGGGAAAAGGAGTAAGATGTCCCATTTTGGCCTTGAATCTAAGCCATGTTCTTTAATCTGAATTTACCCTGAATAAAGTTAATATTTTAATTTCCTTTTGGTTCTTCATGTGTATTCTCAATTTGCTTGAGAAGCCAAAGGGAAAAAGGGCTGCATGAGGGATCACCCACTACATACCTAATACCAAGCACTCTTAACCATTTTTATCAACTCTTTATCAACTGTCTTCCCTTGGGTGACAGTGCTAACTCACTAGCATAAAAAGTCAAAAAATTATCTATACTTTTCCATCTTGATCGTTCATTTCTTCATATGAAACATTTGATCAAGGACCTTCCTCCCCCATGCCGACTGACAAACCTTAATTTGTGACTTTGGTACAATGTCAATTATTTTTTATAATGAAAACCTAGCAGAAAGAAAATACATGAATTCCACTAAATTAACGTCCAAAAAGGGATTGATTGGCTGATTTAATATTTATTAAATTCCACAATGCATTCGCATCGCATAAACACACAGAAGCAATTAATAACATGCCATTATTTGGAGATGGAACTGATAAATTAGCAACAAATCAGAAAATGGCAATGGAACCCAAACACTAAATTCTTTCAATGATTTGGTTTCCTTATTATTAGTATCCTTGAGATAACTGATGTAAAGAACAAATAGGAATGCTGTTAAAAAGAAATATCTATAATCCTACTGCACGGCAGTTAAGGGATTTGCCTGCCAAGAGAAATAAATGATGTTCTTGTGTGTACTTGAAACTTATAAATGGCTGCAGCAAGACACAGGATGGTAACAACTGTGCTAAAGTAATACCTCAGAAAGCCATAATTGCTATTTAGTTGCTTTTTGTTGTTAAAAATGCAAAGTTTGGAGCAAATTGGTTACTATGCTGTGTTTGTGATCTTAGACACCTTTCAAAGATATTTAGGCCATGTTAGCTCACTTGCAAATTTTAGTCCATGGGAAGTATAAAGTGAAAGTGACATTCTTAAATTCTCTTAGTTATTTCTGCCAATGGTTGCAAAAGGTTAATTCTATTTTGTTGGTTTAAATTTTTCTATCAGGCCCCTGGGAGTCAACTCAGTAATGAATTCTTCCCTTCCCAATGTGCCACACATTGCAGACTCTCAGGATTCTCTTCAACACTCCTGCACAATGGACAGGAATACAGTCTCTCACTGCAGTGGGCTGCGGTAGCAGGAGACCTTTGAGCAATGTGAACATGGTGCCGTGCTACCTGGCAGACCCCGAGTGCCAGGCACCTAGGAAGCCTATCCTGACCTGTAGCACAGCCACTTCTCTGACATTCAACGTTCTCACCTTATACAGCATCTGCAAGCAAGATCCTTGCATCGTCAAACCAAAACAACCGAATGTGATGCAACACTTCAACAACGTGAATGTTTATTTTGCTTTAGGAAACAACTTGTACATAAGAAAATTTCACCCATGGTTTTCCGTGTTTACGAACCTGGCATTTAGGAAAGGCATTAGGCAATGCCTTTTTGAGTTTCCTTTAATGCCTACACATGGTGATATGTTCAAGGCCTTGAACACATCAATGGGTTAAGCTTTTATGCAGAATTGTACAATTGATTTTGTACAGTTATAAAACAGTACTGATTTTGAGATCCTACAAGCAAATACAACTTAAGTATTCTCATTTATCCTTTAAATGCTTTTCAGAATTTTACACATCATTTGTTATGACAATTTCTTCGGTGTCTTAAATATTCCAAAGTAAGAGTCCCCCTCAGGAGTTATTAGGAACTACACAAATGCAATAATGGGTTACTTTTTGCCACTATAATTGCAGTTGCCTCATGCGAGTAAATAAAACAAGATAAGCAAAAACAGCCGTCCGTCCCCGCCTCCCACCCCTCCCAGCCAGGAAATGCCTGCATTGCCTAGGGAGCAGCATAACGCGGTACAAGTACCCGGCCGGCCAAGGCCAAAAGATGCCGCAGACTGCAGCCGCAGCGTCTTCCGGGCCAGGTGGCCGTGGCAGCCCGCAGGAAGGCACACTGCAGCGCGCCCGCCACACCTTCTGCGTTGCACTGCACCAGAGACCACCGTAAAATCTCCTGGCCATCAAATATATACTTTTTGCTGGTCATGAGGAAAGAGGAGGGGGCAGGAGGGAATGTGTGCGTTTTGAGCGTGGCCGGTCATTATTTCCTCACACTCCCTACAATACTTCTCCTCAAAACATTTACAAGCCAATCTCCAACTTCCTTTATCTGCCCGTTCCCTCCATCTGAAATTGCCTGTCTCTTCAAACGCTCTGAATGAGTCAAGGTTTGACGGTAAACGAACGCATGGATGCAGGAGGATCCGAAGGGCCCATTTCTCGGCTGAGAAATAGCACCTAGTTGGGGGGTGTAACAGTTCACGTCTGCAGAGCGGAGCGTTCTCCCGAGGGAGTGCTCCCACTTTAAAGAGGGGCTTGGAGAGGGTGGGCCTCGGAGAGGGTGGGCCTCCCGTGCCTGGAAAACCCCAATTCCCAGGGAAGGCCCTTCCCAGTGTTCACGCTTGAGCGTGCGAGGAACCCCCCGCAAGCAATAGCTCACCCGGCTGCATCCTCCAAAGCCCCAACCTCGGGGCGGGGCGCGGGGAGGTGGGAGGTGGGGGTAGCACCGCCTGCAGGCTCCCGCCAGCGCCTCACGGATTTCCCCCTGGCTCCTTGGCGCCCCCTGTCGCCGAGCTCCCCAGCAATTCGGCCCGGGGAGGCTGGATAGGTGGAAGCCCCGGGTGTCGGGGAGCGGAGAGGCGCCGGGTCTGTGCACCCGCGGACCGCGCGGACTGGCGGGCGGCCCCGCGGGAGGGCGCTGGGCGCTCAGGCCCGGGCGCAGCCCGCGGCCGCCGCCGAAGCCGCCGCAGCCATGTCCGCGCGCCCGCGTTGCCGCAGCCCGGCCGTGATGTCATCAGGCGAGCCCCCGCCGCGGCGCCCCATTCCCGCCCCCCGCGGGCCGCCGCCGCTGCAGCCCGGGCGCCGCGTCCCCGCCCCGACCCACGTGCGCCCGGCTTCTGGGATGCCGAGGCCGGCGGCGGCCGCAAGACGATGCGCGGGACTCGGGTGGCCACAGCGGCAGTGCTGCTCCTCCCAGCCCGCCGCGTCCCTGGCGGGGCTGCGCCCGGGGGCTGCGCACGGACGGGGGCGGGGGCGCTTGGGGAGGGAGGGGAGAGACTCCCCGCCGCCAAGTCCCTGCCTCGTCGCCGTCTGCTGAGTCATGGCAAGCGCTCCCCGCAGCCCTGGATCACTCGCATAGCGCGGCTGGCGCGGGGTGCGCAGCCATTGGGCTGGTCGCGGGGCCGCGAGCGCCGGGCATGACGCGCTGAGCCGCGCTCGCCCGTGCCCGCCGCTTCGTGGTGCGCCCGGCACGGGTGCCTGTGCCGCCGCCCTCCAGCCCCGCCGCCTCGCCGCCCCCGCCTCGCCCGCACCATGATCGCCGCGGCTTTCCTCGTCTTGCTGAGACCCTACAGCATCCAATGTGCCCTCTTCCTCTTGTTGCTTCTGCTGGGCACCATCGCCACCATCGTCTTCTTTTGCTGCTGGCACCGCAGGCTCCAGAAAGGGAGGCATCCGATGAAATCGGTCTTTTCGGGTCGTTCAAGGAGCCGAGGTAAGACACGCCGCGACGAATTTCGTCGGGCTGAGAGGCACATTTAAGCCAATTTGGAGAGTGAATTGGAGCTCGGGTCCGCGCTGCGGTCCCTACCCCCATCATCGCCTACTCCGCAAGCCTAGTACGTTTATGTGTTTAAACATCCCTTGCCCGTTTTGCCCTCACCGCCTTCCTCCCGTATCCCCGGATGGGATAGCCACGGTGATGTCCAGCCCTGGGAAGGGAGGCACGGATGCAAATTCTAAGCGTCAGTTTGCTGAGGGTAATAGGAGCGGAATCCGGGGCTGCGGCATCCTCCCTTGGCCCATCCGTCGCTGGAGCTTAGGGGTAAGAAAGTCAGGCATGGAGAGTTCGGGGCTCCTCAACTCTCCCAGAACTTTCCCTGAAACTTCTCGCGGAGAACTCACCTAGAGACCGGTGGCCTAGTAACCTCCCCGCCCTACAGTGTGCCCCCACCGAAATCAAGGCGTCTGGAATGTGCCTTCCTGACCCTTGTATCTCACCTAAGTCATTAGTAACTCTGCAGGTGAAGAGCAAGGAGTTAAATGAAGTCTCGTTTTTTTCTCTTTTCTCCCCAGATGCTGTTATGAGATCCCACCACTTTCGTTCTGAGGTAATTTATTTAGCGCGCACGCTCAAGGTCAGAAGAAGTTCTCTTTCCTGAGTACCAATATTAATCATATGCGTGTTAAGAAACCAGTAGGGCATTGAATGGCGAGCATGCTGCCCCCAAGCCGAAAGTGACGTTTCTTTTCAAGCGGTTCCCCAGCATTAGTGCCTAGCAAATGGACGGTGTTCACGGTCAGATTTCTTGTGGAGCGGAGCCGCTGTACCAGAGGGGCAAAGACAGCCCCTAAAAAGCGCTACAGACCTTAGGAAACTTAGCCCCCGGGGTGGATCTCCGTTTCATTTACAGTCTGCAATTTGCCGGTGGAAGCTCTCTGGGTGCTGTCAGCTGGCTGTGGTGGTTCCCTTGAACTTGGATAGCCGACGACAGAGAGGAGCTTTTAGGAAGTTAGTGCAGAGTCATTTGATCCATATGCATTTCATTTTAAGCTTTCAAGCGTACCTTCATATTCACCCATAAAGCTGTCCATGTTTTATTGGGGCCATCTGAGGATTTTTGCAAAGTGATGGCTGGTGATCTGGCTTTATCCGATCGTGTGTGCTGGTCTTTGCTTTTGGAATGTGGACCATACCTCCGTGAGCAAGTGATGTGGGTGCAGTGATGAGGATGGACTACTGTGGGACTGAGCCCCGCTGAAGGTAGAACAAAACAAAAGCACAAGCTCTCCGTGGCTCAGCGTCCCTCTATGAGTTTCCAGGCCAACCCCCACTTAGTGTGAGATAATTTTCTCTTTGTTCAGGAGAATTTCACACAGCCAGGCTGGGAGGTTATGGTAACAATGCATGATGTGGTTTACTCATTTTAGCAAAGACTTCATAGTTAGACACCCTCCATTTCCTTGGCATTTACCTGAGAAGTTATTCCACATTTTGTTTCACTAGTTAATCAGATGTTTTATTGCATCCTAGATGTTTTATTGGGCTCTGGTTGCTAGAAAGCACTAAGTGCATTATTAGAACATCATTATAATGTTGCACAGTGAGTAATTCTACTGCATTGAGCCCTGGAGGGTGAGAATTCCGTTCCCAATTTAAGATACTTAAGAGAAAAAATTAACTAGTCAGATAATCAAGGAAGAGGTTCCGTTCCTGTCTTTACACTAACTAGCTGTGTGGTTCTTGGAAACGTTCTTAACTTCTCAGCACCTCAGTTTCCCTATCTGGAGAGTAGAACCAATAGTACCCTGTAGAGTTACAGTGGGGGGGGGGAGATTTATAAGTAATTATGTAAAAAAAAAATACTCAGTTCATAGTAAATATTCAGTACTGAGTAGCAATCATTACATCTTGTAAAACTGAATTTAAAAATGTGGAAGAATAAAAATCTTTGCAGAATTTGAAGTCTTAATTAAGCTGACTAATTGAAATTTATGGAAGACAACATAAACTGTGTCTATTATGAAGCAGCATTTTTGGATATCTGATAAATAGACTACTTTAGATGTGACAAAAAATAAACAATGGTCAGGGTGCAAACATCAAAATTTAGGATTTTGATTTTAAAAAGACATTAGCAGTTCCATTCACATAAGTGATAGAATCAAGATAATCCTTTTATGGATTATTATATTAACCATTAGACATTTCAGCTAAAACACAAAAAATTGAGATAAGAGTATGTCTTGTTTAGTTATCTCTGAGTTAAGCATTTGTCCTGAACTTACATTTGGTTAGGAAAGCTGGGAGCAGTTGGTTAATGCTTTAACTCATTTCACAAGTTCCTAGTCCAGTTTGACGTGTTGTCTAGACTTCTCACATTTGCCCCACCCGCTAGCCTGTGAGCTTGATGAAATCATAAATCATGTCTCTCTTGTTTAGGGCCGTATCCCAACTGCCTGGTATATAGTGGGTCCTTACGAAATATTTATTGAATGAATGAAAAATTTCTCAGTGTGTGCCAGTTCCTGACCAAGATTTGGTAACCAAAGAAAGTGCACATTCTCAGGACATTGCGTGGAATTCAACATTTGCTGAATCTCTTTCTAGCTTGTAAAAATTGTCCTGGAGTTTGTATTAAAAATGTAAGTCACTAATTATAACAAAATGTATTTGCTTAGAATATTTTTTCTTCAGTGTGACTCACTGACTCAGTCCGTGGAGAATGCTGAGTCTTGATTTTGGGGTTGTGGGTTTGGACCCCATCTTGGGTGTGGAGCTATTAAAAAAAAGAAATAAAATATTTTTTTCTCAGGAAATTAAATACAATATTGGCTTAATTTGTTGGTGGGCTACTTATGTTCCTTTTTGTATCAAATTTCTTTGATAAACTACTTAAAGAATGTTGTTTTATAAGTGAAAATCCTGAAACTGTGTTGTATGAAAATGTCATATTTCCTCACTGTTTTCTTCACTGGTAAAATATTTCCATATTTCACCACAAATAAAACATCTCCCTATGAAGAAAACATTGGAAATTATTTTTTCTTCTCCCCTTTTCTCAAAATGCCATTTCTAGAAGGATTTTCTCCTAGAGAATTACCTCTGAATATTTTGGATTTCATCATTTTAAAAAATTAGAATTTGAGCAGCATAATGGATATTCTTACTGCTTTTTAGTAATAGCTGCTGCAAAAATATTTCTCAAAGAAATTGTTTCGATTTTTGATAAGTCATAATCATATTGGACTAAGAAGTTAGGTGCCTTTCTCATTCCAGTCTCAGTAAGTAGATAATTCACTTTCAGCATTTCCGTAGTGGTGAAATGAGGAAGATGAGTTTAGGATGTGCTGACTCATTTTGGAACGTGAACGAGCTTTGGGAAAGCCCTTGAACATGTGAAGAAGTTTGTGAGGCCCATGCTGCTTTTCCTGGCAGAGAATAATGCTTCTGCTACCTACGTGCCCAGGAAGGAGTCCAACTGGACTGGAAATTGCAGGATGTTCCTTAGTCAGAGAATTACTTGTCCAGGGGGAAAGACCCTAGTATCAGAACCCTCTCTGCTTTGTGAAGAAAGTCACATCTCTTGTCTGAGGAGCTCCAGCTTTGTTTTCTTCACTAAGTATATAATATACACATTTCTTCAACATGTAGCAGTTTCTTCCTCATGAAGCAATAACTAAATAATATCCATGTTTATAAGATGTTTTGAAACTGTAACCACCTATCAGCCCTTTTGATTTTGATACACTTGTAAATTCATCTTTACTGACTTGATAGACCTCTGAATTTTAATAATAGCATGTGAGAATGTGAAACTATTAACCCAGCCAAGTAACTGAAGACTGTAACTCCAGCTCACTGACAGTTATAAAAACCCAATGAGATAGATAGAAATATGTGTTTTATGTATGAATATAAAGAACTTGTGTAGTTTTTGGGGTTTTTTTTGGTCATAAACAGCTAATGAAGAGAAGTAACTTCACATTGAAGTAGGACTCAGTGTAGAAAGCAGGTGTTTAATCTGGGTATCTAAGAAGGGTACTTTTTCTGAGGATTTATGTCTTATGCTGTGACTTCACACAATGGTTAACTGTTTCCCTGGATTCCTGTGGTGAAAATTGGGCAATGACAATCCTGATTTTAAGGAAATTTCAGAAAGTGATATGCGTAATTGAGGTACCATTAGATTTCAAGAAAGAGTCTTGGGAGTACTTCAATGAAGACAATTATAATGTCCTGTGAGAATACCCAGAGTGAACAGTGGTAAATGATCCCTATTCATCAGCTCAGTGGAATAAGGGAAGCCTTGTTTCACACAGGGAGGGGGAAGAGTGTGTTGTATGTCTATCAGGATTTGAGTAAATATCTTCACTTCCCGTTTCAGGTAAAGGAACCAAAAGAGTTAAATTAAGCAGTTCCCAAAGAGTCATATAGCAAGATAAGGACTGAGTAAGACAAGAACTCCCTGGCTACATTTTGTCTGCCCTGTGGTTAACTGTGTCACTCCTAGCTCAGGGAATAATATGCCCAACATTCTCAATGAAAGGGGCAAGCTAAGTTGAGTGCATTGTTAATGGACATTTCTTACAAAGCAGAATAGATTAATCCTTTAGGCTTTTCCAGTGATTATCCAAGTTATCCTAGATGAAAGGATGTTCCACATAAACTCTCTTGGCCTCATTATATTCCCAGAGTGAACCTTTATCAAATGATGCAAGAATAGTCAGCAAAATAACCATACTTCATAGCTTCTTATTAAATGTGTATATTTCATTGAGAATTGCCCAATTTAGTGCATTACAGAAAATGGTAGTTTGTTATTTAGCTCTCTTTTATAATTGGGTTATCTTTATAAATAAATTCTTTGCCTAGAGTTAAATTCTAGGTCTAAATTAATTTATTCTCATTAAATCGGTCAAAATTGAACTCTACACATGATTCATTTATCTTCATGCAATTATTTTCAAAACAAATAAATTTCCTTTTTTTTCTGTACAACATGTGATGTTAGATAGTAGAGCTAACAGAAGGTCTGAGGTATAGCCTCTGCCCTTGACAATTATTTCTAGGTCATTTCCTATATCAGTACTGAAATATTATAGTTGCTAGTTTCTTCTGTTACGGTAACTGAACTGCTGTGCTGTTTCCAACTGTGAATCACAAATGTGGCAAAAGCATCAAAGGCCAGGGTATACAAGTACAGCCAATATATTTGTAAAAAAGACAAATTCACCCTGTTCACAGGGCTTTATTCAGCCAGCATTCACCACTACCATATAATTTATCCTTGCTTTAGATACATGGCAACAAAACAGAGTGCTAAAAGGACAAAAAAAAAAAAAAGAAAGAAAGAAAGAAGAGAAGCCCGATTTTCCCCCATGCAATCCAAGCCAATTAAATGCAATCTAGATGAAAGTTGAAATAAGAGTTTTCCAGAGAAGTTTGAATCTTTGTGTAATCTTTTTTTTTTTTTTTAAGATTTTATTTATTTATTTGACACAGAGAGAGATCACAAGTAGGCAGGGAGCTAGGCACAAAGAGAGAGAGGAAGCAGGCTCCCGGCTGAGCAGAGAGCCCGACTCAGGGCTTGATCCCAGGACCCTGAGATCATGACCTGAGCTGAAGGCAGAGGCTCAACCCACTGAGCCACCGAGATGCCCCAATCTTTGTATAATCTTAAGGCTCAAGAATGACTCTTTTTTGAGATTTGGTTTATAAAATAGAACTAGTCTAATTGCAAGTCTTGGTTTGATGAAAGGAATATGAAAATAGAGTTCGAATCCTGATTTTGGGTTTTAGCTATGCCTCTAACTGTGTGATCTTGGTCAAGTCCTTAGTGTCTCTGAGACTTAGAGTCTCACTGATAACATGAGGATGGTTGCTGAAGCCCTTTCCAGAAGTAACGGCCATGTTTGTGCTATGTGCGAAGCATCATGCTAAAAAGGCATTATGTAAAACATGATTCCTGCCTTCTAGGAGATTAAGGCAAAGATGAAGATGTAATTAACAAAAATACAAGTAAATTATGTATAGAAAAGGAATGGTTGGTGGGGTAGCCTGGGAGGCTCAGTCAGTTAAGTGTCTGCCTTTGGCTCAGGTCATGAACCCAGGGTCCTGGGATAGATTCCTGTGTTGTGCTCTCTGCTCCGTGGAGAATCTGCTTCTCCCTGTCTCTCTACGCCTCTGCACCTTGCACATGCTCTCTCTCTCTCAATTAGATAAATAAATAAAATCTTAAAAAAGAAAAGGAATGGTTGGAATAATTCTGGTGAAGTGACTGCTTCTAGCTAGGGTGATCAGAAAAGCCTTCCAAGGGGCAGTGATATTTATGCTGAAATGTGCAGGTTGGGGTATCTGGCTAGACAGAGAGGAATGAGAGCAACCTCCCAGCAGAGCGCATAGGGATAGGCAAAGATTTAGGAAGGCACATGGCTGTTTTCAGAGCTCGGAGTATGCCAATATGATTAGAAAAAAAGCGTTCCTAGCTCTACATTCCCTTAAATCTGTAAAGAAATATAAATGAATACCAGCTATAATAAAAATATTTTTCGTATACTACTTGATAGTTGGCAAAGGCCCTTACATAACATTATTTTATTTGAACACTGTAGGAGGTCACCTGTTATGAGCCCTCTCAGGAGAAGCAAAAAAAAAAAAAATTGCTTTTTGATTTTTTTTCTGGAAACTATAGTGAAACAGTCCCCTCACTCTTCTTTCCACACTTAGGGAGAATGGGGAGTCATGTCCACTACTACTGCAAAGGTCCTAGGAGAATGACCGGATGTGTGGCTTTCTGGTCACCCTGAAGCTGTGCTTTTGCAGGATACCATGTTTTTCAGGTCCAGCGCTCAAGTATCATTGGATTGTATTTTGAGTTCAGACACCATATGTCTGGCATTTGTGACATCTGGCTCATGTGTTCAGTGTGGGCATTACAAATTCTAATGCAAAGTATAATAAATTTGTAGGTAATTAGTTATACACCAGGTGGTTTTTATCAGCTTTGAAATATATTACATTTTTTAAAAGTATTCAAATATGCCTCTGCTTTTAAACTTCTTCCTGGCAAATTTGTCTCCCATAAGAATTGTTCTAGGTGTTTATTTATGTCCTCCTCAAATTCTCAAGCCTACTCCTTCACCCTTGGCCAGTGACTTCTGTCTGCTAACTCACAGAGAACATCGATGCCATCAAGCAATAGCACTTAGTTTATTTATTTATTTGTGAGAGAGAGCAGAGAGAGAGAGAGCATGAGCAGGGATGAGGGTGTCACAGGGAGAGAGACAAGCAGACTCCCCACTGAGCAGGGAACCTGACTTGGGGCTTGATCCCAGGACCCTGAGATCAGGGTTAAGCAGACCCTTAACCAACTGACCCACCCAGATCCCCCAAGCAATAGCACTTTAAACTTTTTGCTCCTACCAACTAAGTGTATCTTAAACTTCCCTCCCAGTCCAACAGAAAAACCCATCTGTCATCCTCCGTTGTCATATTTCATTCTTATTCTTGAATTCCTTTTCTTCCCGACTCTTGGAGATGTTTTTCCATGAATCATTCCCTCCTCATTTATTTTGTCCGGCTCCCTCCTTGAAGGCTCCTTTCCGTAACACATAAGCATCATATGTGCTATCTTTTAAAAAAATTTTTTTAAATTTAAATTCTATTTAATTAACACATACTATATTATTATTATTATTTTTTTAAAGATTTTATTTATTTACTTGAGAGAGAGACAGTGAGAGAGAGCATGAATGAGGAGAAGGTCAGAGAGAGAAGCAGACTCCCCATGGAGCTGGGAGTCCGACGCGGGACTCGATCCCGGGACTCCAGGATCATGACCTGAGCCGAAGGCAGTCGTCCAACCGACTGAGCCACCCAGGCGTCCCAACACATACTATATTATTAGTTTCAGAAGTAGAATTCAGTGATTCATCAGTTGCATACAATGCTCCGTGCTCATTCCATCAGATGTCCTCCATAACGCCCATCACCCAGTTACCCCATGCCCCACCCATCTGCCTTCCAGCACGTTCCCTGTAGTTAAGAGTTTGTTACGGTTTGTATCCTTCTCTGTTTTTCTTTTATTTTGTTTTTCCTTCCCTTACCCTATGTTCATCTATCTTGTTTCCTAAACTCCACTAATGAGTGAAATCAAATGGTATTTGTCTTTCTTTGACTTATTTTACTTAATGTAATACCTTCTAGTTCCATCCATGTCATTGCAAATGGCAAGATTTCATTCTTTGTGATGGCTGAGTAATATTCCACTGTAAATTTGGACCACATCTTTTTTATCCATTCATCTGTGGATAGACATCTAGGCTCTTTCCATAGTTTGGCAATTGTGGAAATTGTTGCTATAAACATTCGGGCGCACTTATCCCTTCAAATCACTATGTTTGTATCCTTTGGATAAATACCTAGTAATGCAATTGCTGGGTCATAGGGTAGCTCTATTTTTAACTTTTTGAGGAAACTCCACACTCTTTTCCAGAGTGGTTGCTATGTGCTGCCTTTTGAAAGCAATACAAACCTCCTTATACCACCAGGTCATCTCTTGGGGAGAGAAGTTTCCTGAAAAAGAGTCTTTTGTTACCTTCCATTTCTCATCTCTCATTTATTTCTCAACTTTGTGTAATCTGGCTTCTCTTACTACTACTTAAAATCATTCACTCTTAGCTCAACAATGAGTTCCCAATTGTTCAATCAAATATTTCAGTCTTTTTTGTTTTAAAAAGATTTTATTTATTTATCTCAGGAAGCCAGAGAGGGAGCACAAGCATGGGGAGTGGGAGAGGAAGAAGCAGGTTTCCGGCTGAGCAGGGAGCCTGACGTGGGGCTGGGATCATGACCTGAGCTGAAGGTAGATGCTTAACGACTGAGCCACCCAGGTGCCCCCAAATATTTCAGTCTTTAACTTAATCACGTATCTTGTATTTGACACTGTTGGCGCCTGATCTCTCTTTGAAAGCTTTCTCCCAGGTTTTGGACAATCTTCTTAATTTTACTCCATTTTCTGGCCATGGTTCCCTCTGTTCCTGCACTGGATCCTCCTCCCACTGATAATGTTGATATTCCCCTGGTTCTGCATTGTGCCCAGTTATTTTTAACATCTTTATTGAGCTATAATTCACATGCTATACAGTTCACCTATTTAAAATATACTGTTCAGTGAGTTTTAGTGTATCTGCAATGTTGTGCAACCATCACACAGTTTAATTTTAGAACATTTTTATTGCTGTCAAAAGAAACCCCATACCGATAAGCAGTCACTCCCTATTCCCCTCTCCTACTTCCATCCTCCATCCCCAACCTTAAGAACTACTAAGCTATGTTTTGTCTTCATAGATGTGCCGGGCCTCATTTTTGCCCACCCTATTTCAACTCTACTTGTAGGATCTAACCATACTTACTGTTTTAGTTTACCCACATACAGTGGTTACTCAGAAATCTGTATCTCAAATTCAGACTTCACCCTTGACCTCCAGCTACCGACAGTTAGCTGCTTTCCCCTCATTTTCACGTGGAGGTACCATAGATATCTCAGACTGAACACTGAACTTGTCAGTTCCAAATCCTATCTGCCACTGTTTTGGGGAGTGGCACTACCCTCACCCCTACCCTCTGCAGCTGCTCAAGCCAGAAATCTGGAAGAGATGGCAGATCCCTTCCTGTCTATCCTGTCCTCTTTCAAATCTCTGGAGTCTGCCTCCCTTACTACATCCATTATGGTTACCTTGGTTCAGACCCTATAATAATAGGTCTCCAGACCAGTCCCTCTGCCTCCCCATTTTCAATCCACATGCACTAATTTAGTAAGAATCATTCAAAAATAAAAATTCTTTTTCTTTTTTTTTAAGTATGCTCCATGCCAAGCATGGAGCCCAACATGGGTTTTGAACTCAAGACCCTGAGATCGAGACCTGAGCTGAGAGTTGACCACCCAACTGACTGAGCCACCCATAAAATACAAATTCTTAAGGTGCCTCATAAAATACAAATTCTTAAGACTTTTATTATTAAGGGAGACATTCAGATTCAAGTAACCCCAACATAAAAATAGATTATCAATTAACAGGGATTTATATCCTCTCATAGCAAGAAGTCTAGAGATGCTGCAGGTTTTGCTTGAGCTTCATGGTTGTAGGATGGCTGGCACAGCTGCAGACATCATGCCCAAATTCAAGGAGGGAAGGAGAGGAAGGGATAGAGCTAGCCAAGGAAGGATATTCATCAGGAAATCAAAATTTTTGCCAGAAGCCCTTCCAGTTAGGTTTCTTCTTACACTTCCCTCTGCAAGGGAAGCTTGGGATGTGAGCTTTTATTTTTCCTAGCTTCTGTCGTAGAGGTATTCAAGGCAGAAAGGTTGGGTAAGCCATATTCCTCCGCTACTTCAAGTCCTTCAGTGGCCTCCCACTGTCTCCAAGGCAATTAAGTTCAACATTCCTTTTCTATTTTTATTTTTAAGTAATCTCTGCACCCGATGTGGGGGCTGGAAGTACAACCTGGAGATCAAGAGTGCATGCTCCACGGACTGAGCCAGCCAGGTGCCCCAAGTTCGACTTTCTCAATATGACATCAGGATGGTTCCTATCCTGATGTGTTTTTGCTAGTTCTAGTCTGACCATTTGTCCACATTTTTAATTCTCCAAACAGATTGTGACCTTTTAGTATTATTCTTTTGTCCATGTTATTTCCAACTGAGAAAGCCTCTTTCTCTTTTCCATTTCTCTCATTGTCCGCCCACAGACAGCAAAAACAAAAATACTCAGGCACAAAAGGCTAACTCTTGATTTCCCTTTGAAACTTAGCTTGTAGGTAATTTCTTCCAGGTAACTTTCCTAGTTCCCTGTTCATAATAATAATTGAGTTCTTTGTTCACCTCTTCTGTAAGATTGTGAATATCTTGAAGGTAGTCTAAATCGCTAGTTCTTAGCTCAGTGTCTGGCACTGAATAAAGCTCGGTAAAGGTTTGCTAAATGAATGAATACTCGATGTTTTCTTTTTAAAAATTTATTACACTTATTTTTCAAAAGATTATTTATTTATTTATTTGGTAGAGAGGGAGAGAGATCACAGAGGGAGAGGAAGAGGGAGAATCGGACTCGCTGCTGAACAGAGAGCCTGATGCGTGGCTCGATCCCAGGATCCTGAGACTGTGACCTGAGCTGAAAGGAAAAGTTTAACCAACTGAGTCACCCAGGCACCCTGTTTTCCTTTCTTTTCTTATAAAGATTTATTATTTATTTTAGAGAGATAGAAAGGAGGGGAGGGGCAGAAGGAGAGGGAGACTCCAAGCAGACTCCATACTGAGCTTGGAGCCTGATGCTGGGCTCAGTCCCATTACCCTGAGATCAGGACCTGAGCCAAAACAGAATCAGATGCTTAATTGACTGCACCATGTGGACACCCTGCTGTTTTCTTTATAAAGTCAGTTTAATTCTTAATTTTCATGGATTCTGTAACTTTCCAAATATTCCTCTGTCTTTACTAAAAGGGAAATAGATGGTTTTCATTTTTTATTTCAGAAATACAGTTATGCCTTAGTTAACTTTGTGTGTTTACTTTGAAAATACACAGATTCAGGCACTTTTAAAAGAGTTGAAAATATTCCCTGACATTTTTATTCATTATTGAAGGGATTTGTATACTTGGATGTGAGAGTTTTGAACAAAAATTTTAATATTTAATGTTTTTACTCCAATTTATAATATGAAAAAATCAATGTAAGTTTATTCTGAATTGTCTTGTATCCAATCTACCCTATCACTGGTATTGTCACTCAGTTCTAGTGCCTGAATTTTTGTTTTGTTTACAATTACATTGGTGCCAAGTGGTATTGTTTTAACTATCATGACCTTAAGAAAAAAGATTAGGGCAGTGTTAATGTGTAATTTATGCATTCTTGCCAGATGAGAGCCAAATGTTGTGGTTTGGTAATCTCTGTACAACTATTTTTGAGAAATGTGGTGGTAATTTGAATAAAGAACATCAGGGGCACCTGGGTGGCTCAGTGGGTTAAAGCCTCTGCCTTCAGCTCAGGTCATGATCCCAGGGTCCTGGGATCGAGCCCCACATTGGGCTCTCTGCTCTGTGGGGAGCCTGCTTCCCCCACTCTCTCTGTCTGCCTGTCTCCCTACTTGTGATCTCTGTCTGTCAAATAAATAAAATCTTAAAAAAAAAAAGAACATCAGAAATATCAAATACCATTGTAAATATATAATTCCATTTCATTCCTTTTAATTTCTTTAAAATACATATAATTGTTTATTTTAAATTATATTTTATTTTGTAAAGATTTTATTTATTTATTTGCCAGAGAGAGCACAAGTAAGCAGAGAGGCAAGCAGATAGAGAGGGGGAAGCAGGCTCCCTGCTGAGTAGAGAGTCTGATATGGGCCTTGATTCCAGACCCTGAGATCATGACCTGAGCCAAAGGCAGAGGCTTAACCCACTGAGTCACCCAGGCGCCCCATATAATTGTTTAGAGCACAAATTATAACATTGTCTTGTGGGATGTATGATGTATAGATAGAAGTTTGACAGCTACAGTGTAGGCAAGTACAGGGAAATAAGTGGACTCCCTGTATGAGAGCAACATTTTTACATTTTATATGAAGTAATATATTAACTAAGTAGAATGAAAAGTTAAGAATGCACATTTTAATTTTCAGAGCAACCAATAAAAAATAATGATATTTTGATTTATTTATTTATAATAGATAAACCCAAATTAAACTCTAAAAAATATCCAAATGATCCAAAGAAGGAAGAAATGAAGGAAGAAAGGGACAAAAAACAGAAGGGACAGGCTGAAAATAAAACCTAAAATGGTAGACCTAAAACCATATTATAATTGTGTTAAATATTAATGGATTAAACAGTCTGGTTAAGAGATAGATTATCAGAGGGACACCTGGGTGGCTCAGTGGGTTAAGCTTCTGCCTTCGGCTCAGGTCATGATCTCAGGGTCCTAGGATTGAGCCCTGCATCAGGCTCTCTGCTCGGCAGGGAGCCTGCTTCCCCTCTCTCTCTGCCTGCCTCTCTGCCTGCTTGTGATCTCTGTCAAATAAATTAAAAAAAAAAATCTTTTTTGTTTTTTTTAAAGAGACAGATTATCAGAATGTATACATAGTGAGACCTGACTATATGCTGTTTATAAGAGATATACTTAAAAACCCAGTTAGACTGAGAGTGAATGGATGGGAAAATAAATAAATAAATAGATAAATAAATAAATAAAAATAAATCATGCATATGATAAAAAAGAGGTAAGAGTGGTCATATTAATATTAGATAAAATAGATACTAAGACAAACAGATAGTGAGGGATGTTCCATAATGATAAAAGAGCTAATTTCTCTGGGAGACATAGTTATAAATGTGTAGGTATCCAATAACAAAACCTCAAAATACTTGGAGTAAAAATTATTGAAATTAAAGGGATAAATAAGATTTCTCCTATTTCTGTTTGGTTGTAGAGATTACTTAAAAAAATAAAATCTTAAATCAGAATAGTGGGGTGCAGCCAAAGTGGTGCTTAGAGGAAAATACATAGCTTTAATTGCTTATTTTAGAAAAGAAGAAATATCTAAAATCTAACAAATTTTCAACTTTAAGAAGCTAGAGGATAAAAAAGGTAAGCACAAAATAAGTGGAAGGAAGGAAATAATAAAGAGCAGACATTGATGAAATAGAGAGAAAATGAAGAAAGCCAAAGTTGGTTCTTTGAAAATATCAACCAAGTGTTTAAATATCTAGCTAGACTGATCAAGAAAGAAACAAAAAAATTACTGATATGATACATGGAAGGGAGTTTGTAACTATGGAACCTACAGTCATTAAAAGAATGAGAGACTATTTTGTATAATTTGATGCCAAAATACTCGACAACTAAGGCGAAATGGACAAATATTTATTTATAGCCCTTCAGGCACCCATCCTGTGCATATTTCATCATGTCTTAGAACTACGCTAACCTCCAAATCTTGAATTCTGAAATACCTCTCTCTATACAATCTCCTGTCTTTTCACCTCATCATGCACTTAAAAAAAATATTTTTTAAAATTTTAAGTAAACTCTCCTCCACACCTGGGGCTTGAATTCACTACTCCAAGATCAAGAGCCACAGGCTCTCCTGACTGAGCCAGCGAGGTACCTCTCATCACACAGTCCTAATGAGTTTCTGTCTTATCTTTGTCAGGACCTCTGGGCCTAAATCTTCCCTGGCTTTCAGCCTATCAGCATTTTCTGACAACTTCACTTGCATTTCTGCTCAGTATAGACCATTCATCAACAATATAGAGAAGCTTTTACTGTTATTCTCTCTTCGTTCAAGCAGTTAATTGCTCTGCCACCAGTGACTTTGATAATTCCCAGACCCGAGTCAATCTCATGGACTACTTTTCTATTTCTATGCCTAGGAGGCCTGTCCTTATTGGACATCTTCATAGAGCCCAGTCATTTGGTTCATTGTGTAATCCAGCAGTCATGTGTGTTCTTTTTTAGTATATCAATTAGCTTCTTCTTTGTAACAAATTACTTGAAACATTAACTATTTAGCTCACGATTCTGGGGATTGGCATCTTGGGCTGTGCCCAGTTGGGCAGCTGTTCTGGTGTGAGTCAGGCTTGGCTTATCACAGCTGGAACTCCCTCATGTGTCTTTGGTCAGCCTCAGGCAAACTCTGTTTTCCTTTACAGGTCTCTCCTCTTCCAGCAAGGCAACCCAGGTTGGTTTACTTGTGGCTAGATTTGGGTTCCAAAAGCAGCAAGAATGGAATAAGTGAGACTTCTGTGGGTTAGGTCCTGAACTTATAAGTACAATGTCTCTGCTTACATGTTGTTTTGGCCACAGTTAGTCATAGGTGTGGGGGGAATAGAGTCATAACAGGAGGAGTTGAAAGTATTGTGGCCACATTTGCAATCTACCATAGAAAATCTTTTGACTTATCTCTGGTGTGCTGATACTACTCTCCTTAAAAACACTCATTTTAAGCTTTTTCTGTTGTTTTCCCTGGACAGTTTTTCCCAACATCTTGGATTTCATATATATGGAAATTACTTTCCCCTGAAATTTCTAGCCCTGATTTAATTTTTCCGTTTTTTGACGTATAACTACCAGTTTTAGGGTATTTTTCTATTGCCCCAGATAGATTTTGTATGCCTTTTTACTTTTAATTCTGGTTCCCACCCCTTACCTCACAAAACCACAAATCAACTTTCAGTATCTCTTGATTTGCCTTTTCTGGACATTAAATATAAGTGGAATCATATAGTTAGTAGTCTTTTCGCATCTGGCTTTTTTCCTGTGACCTGATGTTTTTGCAGTTTATCCGTATTGTAGCGCGTATCAGTCGTTTGTTCATTTTTATTGCTGAATAGCCTTCCATTCTCTGAATATGGAGCACTTTGCTTACCCATTCACCAGTTAATGGACTTTGCATTTTTCTCCCCAGTTTTTAGCTGTTATAAATAATGCTGCTATGGATATTTGCTTAAAATCTTTGTGTGGACATATGTTTTCATTTATCTTGGGTAAATATTTCTTTTTTTGTTTACGTGATAAGTGTATGTTTGATTTTTAAAGAAATTGTCAAACTGTTTTCCAGAGTGGCTGTACAATTTAATCAGTGTATTAGGGTTCTAGTTTCTTCACGTCTTTGGAAGTACTTGTTATTGTCTTTTTAATTATAGCCATTCTAATGGGTCTAAAGTGGTATTCTGTAATTTTAATTTGGATTTCTCTAATGCCTCAGGACTTTTTTTTTTTTTTTAAAGATTTTATTTATTTATTTGACAGAGAGAAATCACAAGTAGATGGAGAGGCAGGCAGAGAGAGAGAGGGGAGCAGGCAGAGAGAGCCCGATGCGGGACTCGATCCCAGCACCCTGAGATCATGACCTGAGCCGAAGGCAGCGGCTTAACCCACTGAGCCACACAGGCGCCCCAGGACTTTTTTTTTTTATGCCTCATGACTTTGAGCATCTTTTCATGTTCAAATGGTTCAAATCATTGGCCATTTTAATTTTTATTTTGTGAAAATACTGAGTTTATTTTATTTATTTATTTTTAGATTTTATTTATTTATTTGACAGACAGAAATCACAAGTAGTCAGAGAGGCAGGTGGGGGGTGGGGTGGGGAAACAGACTCCCTGCTTAGCAGAGAGCCAGATGCCGGGCTTGATCCCAGGACCCTGAGATCATGATCTGAGCCGAAAGGCAGAGGCTTTAACCCACTGAGCCACCCAGGCGCCCCCTGAGTTTATTTTATATGGATATTTTTGTCTCCCACCATTTCCATTTGTCAGACAAGGACTACTACTATATCCTGTTGTAATATTTCACACTTACTTAAAACCAAGTAAAGGGTGGGGTCCCATCTCTAAAAATCAAACAGGCGTTTTGGACAACACAGTCTTGGCAATGGAACCTGGACTATATTTAACAGACACATTAGGGAAATTTTTACTCTGCCTTGTAAAAAGGACGGCCAGGTAGAAACTTTTACAGCAATGAAATAAGATGGGAAAATTTTAACAAACTGCTTCGATTTTTACAGAAACCTCTCCACTGCCAGAGATCTTGAATAAGTCACTTGGTCAGTCATCCAGAGCAATTCTTCACGTAAATGATGACTTTGGCTTCCACTTAGGGAAGTTAAACACCTTTTTCTCTTTTCGTTTACATTTTGCTGTAATGTCTTCTGTGGAACTAGGTCCTTTCCGTGTTTTAAGGTTTTTTCCCCCTTGTTTTTGGAAGAATTCTTGACCTTTTGATCTTAGTATTAATGGTCTTGAGTCTTTACCATTCTGGATTGATTTTTGTGCTTTTTTTGGCTGGGGTATCTCATACAGATTTCTTTATTGGGACATTCCCTTTAGTACTTTCATCATCAAAATCATCATCATCATCATCATCATCATCTTCTTCATCTTCATCAGCAACAAGTTTTACTTTTTTCTGTGGAACATCACTACCACTTCTGGGGGCAGATTGCTTTCCAGATATACTTAGGAGTTTCATATCCTCCTTCCCTTCATCTTTAACAGCATGGGATATATGAATGTTTACTTATGGTCTGTGGTTTGTCTTTTCATTTATGGTATTCATTAATGGTATCTTTAGAAAAAAACATTTATTTATTTGAGAGAGAGAGGGCTCACACAAGCAAGGGGGGCAGAGGGAGAAACAGGCTCCCTGCTGAGCAAGGAGGCTGATGCAGGACTCCATCCCAGGACCTTGGGATCATGACCTGAGCCAAAGGGAGATGCTTAACCAAGTGAGCTACCCAGGAGTCCCACTTAATAGTATCTTTTTAAGTGTAAACTTTTATGTTTTTCATTAAGTCTAACTTATCAATTGTTTCCCTTTATGGTATCATGTCTAAGAACTCTGCCACATTCAAGGTCATGAAAAAAAATTTTTTTTTCCTAGAAATTTTCTAGTTCTGGTTCTTATGTAATCTATGATCCATTTTGAGTTTTTCTTTATTTTATGAGGATATGCATTATTGGTATTCTAAGTATTAATAGGGCTCATCAATGGAGCCATATGGGGCTGGTGTTTTCTTTGTGGGAATATTTTAAGTTACTAATTTAAAGTTTAAGTATTTAATTTCTTTACTTTTTATATGCCTATTTGGATTTTCTATTTCTTCTTGAGTTAGTTTTATTATTTGTATCTTTCTACGGATTTGTTCATTTCATCTAAATTGTTTAATTTGTTGGTTTAATAGTACTTTCAGATTTCTTTTTTCTTTTTCTTTTTTTAAAAGATTTTATTTATTTATTTGACAGAGAGATAGAGAGAGAGCACAAGTAAGCAGAGCAGCAGTCAGAGGGAGAGAGAGAAGCAGGCTCTCTGCTGAGCACAGAGCCCAATGCAGGGCTCGATCCCAGGACCCTGGAATCATGACCTGAGCCGAAGGCAGGTGCTTAACCAGCTGAGTCACACAGGCGCCCCTCAGATTTCTTTTTTCTTATGGCTAGGCAGAAAGTTGGGGCTTTCATTGTTTTGTTCTGTTGCATACTTCTGTGACTATGCTTGCATCCAGGGCTAGGTGGCAGGAAAACATAGGGTATATATTATAGTGGTGAGAGATGACCCCACTCTCTTGGGATCAGAGAGGAAGGTTTCCTTCCTAAGAGTTTTGGTTCCTATACTGTTGGGACTTCTAATGTCACTGCCTGTGGGATTGCTTGAAGGGCTGGGGCTCTGAAGAACTCAGAAGAAAAAATGGGGGATTTCTACACTCCCTTTCTCACTCAAGTCTGAAAGGACCTTCTCTTAGAATTCTCTCTGTCTGAGCCTCAGTACCCAGGTCTGGGTTTTGGACTGTGATGCTGTGTTGCATTTAGTCTGGGGGATACTGAAGACCAAAAATGGCAAACTCACGATTGATTTGGTGGTGCTTCAAATTCTGGCCTTTTCATGTCAAACCCCTTGCTATTAGTTGCTTCTCAGAGTCTTCAGAGAGCAATTTGCTCAGTGTATTCTGTTCAGTTGTATATATGTGTTCAGTGGGAGACATACACTTATTCTACCTTACTGTACCCAGAGCCGTGATTGGTTTTTGTTTATTTTTTAAAAGATTTTATTGATTTATTTTGGAGAGGGCAGTTGTGGGAGGAGTGCAAGTGGGGAGTAGGGGTAGAGGGAGACTCTTCAAGCAGACTACCTGCTGAGTGCGGAGTCCGACTCTGGGGCTTGATCCCACAGCCCATGAGTTCATGATGGGAGCTGAAACCAGGAGTTGGATGTTCAACCAATTGAACCACCCAGGTGGCCCACCATGATCTGTTTTAAGTGGTCTATCCTCTCTCCATCTTGAGCCCATTGCTTTTCTCTTTTTATTTATCTACATTTTGAGAAATCTTGTAGCATTTTGCCGTCTTGGATGATGCTGGTAGTGACATGTATTCTGCATATAACTCATGCAACACTGAAGATTCCATTTATTTCATCATTATACTTTTAGTAACCTAATGTGTTAGTATGTTTCCTTTGGAAATGTTTTCTTTTCTTTTCTGATCAGTCTCATCATTTTCCAGTTTGATGGCTATTCTGGACTTCCTTCTAATTTCTGAAAACTAAATAGACTGGGATTAAAGAACTACCTGCAGATTTTGGAGAAAAAAGTACACATTTTATCCTGTTATTTACAAAGAGAAAAGAATTCTCACATTAAGAATGAGGTGGTAGACCATTAACAAGTTTTAAATAACTAACTGAACAACTTTGGAGAATTATTAACAAACATTTAGTAAATAAATTCCTGCCACTACCTACCTTGCAATGAGCTGCATGAAGGAGGAAGCAGGCATTCTCAAATATTTCAGACTGATACAGAGTGTAACTGCTGCTTGTTTTGTTTTTTGCATTTATTTAAAAGATTTATTTAGTTATTTAAAAGACTTATTTATTTATTTATTTATTTGCCAGAGAGAGAGACACACACAGTGAGAGAGGGAACACAGGCAGGGAGGTGGGAGAGGGAGAAGCAGGCTTCCCCCCAAGCCAGGAGCCTAATGTGGGGCTCCATCCCAGGACCCTGGGATCATGACCTGAGCTGAAGGCAGCCGCTTAAAGACTGGGCCACCCAGGTGCCCCTGCCTCTTGTTTTAAAAGCTGCCATAGGGACATTCCAGAGAAATTCCAAATATATTTGGGAAGATCTGGTGAAACTGTCTAGCTTTTAAAAAGTGATGCACTATAATAGAAATTTGCAATACAAAAAGAAACTTTAAAAGTTTAAAAATTAATTTATAATAATGAGGTTTATTTCTACTGTTCTGAAGTCTTCCTATGGTATCTCAACCTTTGGGGGATATTGTCAGAATCTTATGAAATCTATGGTCTATCTCTCTAGAAATATTAGGGGTACATAGACATATATTCTTGCATACTTTCAAATGCCTGTGGAGGCCCTCTTCATGCAGAGATAGATGTCAGTTAAGAAATTCTGCAGTAAGATGACCAGATATCTTTGTCTAGTTAGGATTGGCGTCGTTTTTTGAAAATCTCTACCAGGTGAAAATTTGTGCTGGGTAATGCCTTTGGCAGGGTGGGTTGAGCTTTAGTTCCCACCATGGTTCAGATGTGAGATGAAGATAAATTCCTGTTATTATTGGTAATACTTGGAGAAATGGTAATTCATAAAGTCATTCCCAAGCCATAGTCTACAACTGGAAATTCTAGCTCAGACTCAGATCTTTTACTGCAGCATAGAGGTTGAAGTGTCTCAGGTTTGTTTAATAGTGAAGAAGTACGTCTATGTGGGGCTACAAAAACTACCTGGAGCGTTGCTTCTCAGCTTGCCTTTACCATGCTGCAGTGAGAGGGATAGAGTGGAAATAACCCTGACTTAGTTGTCAAAAGACCTGAAGTCAAGTCCTGTTTTTTAGCTTAACTTGGGTAAGTCACTTAATATTGGTAAGGCTCACTTTCTCCTTTGATAAACCAGAAATAGCAATACCTATTCTGTCTTTTTACAGGATGTTCTGAGAATCAGTGAAAATATTATATGTGATTTTTAAAATATGCAAACCTATTGATTGAAAGATAAAGGCACACATGGCTACGACAGAATGGAGACTTCATTCATTCACCATGCATTTTTTCATTAGCCAATACCTATAAATCTAACATGCATAGGAAATCTTTGATTTCTCTATTCTCCTGATTGGAAATATGGCCCTAGTATCTCTCAAAAACTTTTTAGACTCTGTTTGTCTTGTACAGGAAAAAAAAAAAAAGAGAGAGAGAGAGAGAGAATAAATAAAAGGAAGGTTGGTGGGCGCCTGGGTGGCTCAGTGGGTTAAGCCGCTGCCTTCGGCTCAGGTCATGATCTCAGGGTCCTGGGATCGAGTCCCGCATCGGGCTCTCTGCTCAGCAGGGAGCCTGCTTCCCTCTCTCTCTCTGTCTGCCTCTCCATCTACTTGTGATTTCTCTCTGTCAAATAAATAAATAAAATCTTTAAAAAAAAAATAAAAGGAAGGTTGGTGATAGAGAATGAGGAAGTCAAATATTTGTGTAGTATATACGTTGAAAAAAAATCAGTAATAGAGTAGTTTATACGAGCTCTTAAATTGATAGTCGAAGGAAGCAGGGTGATTTTAGGCTCTTCTGGAAATAGTGAAATCTCCTCCTGCCCTATATCCTGCCCCAGAGATGACCTAGTTATGGGGAAATGCTAATAGCTGCCATTTTTTGAGAGCTCTCTTGTCTTTACATTTGTCCTATCTCATTTAATCACTTGCCCAAGGTCAGACAGTGGTTGTTGCCAGAGCTACATTCCAACCCTGGGCCTTTGACCTGCACAGTCCGTGCTTCCGGCTATCTAGCAGCAGAACAGTGGGGCCGAGTCTGAACAAGCTGAACTGCCATTTGCTTTTTCTAAGGTTCATGGGGATCACATGTTTATTCACCTTCTTTAACCTTGAAAGCTCAGAGTGGTTACTTTGAGCTTGCTCTCTGGGACTTAGAGATAGAATTGCTGTCTGAAAGCAGGGTGGGGTTCAGAAGGAATCAAGTTTTAGCTTTAAGCATAAAGATCCCTGAGCTCCACTTTTTAATTCTTGAAATTCTTGAAGAAGTGGATTTCCAATATTTAATCTATTTTCTGAGATCTCCTTTTTTAAGCATATTGGAATTTATATTTCTGAGTTATTAGGAAATATGAAACAGTATGGTTATTATAACTTGTAAACACAGTGCATTTTCTCCATTATTAATAGAAAGAAACATGTGCTGGTGTTTTCCCCAGACACAGTCAGATGCAGACTGAGGGGCTGAATTCCCCCTTGGTCTGCTCTTTGAGGAAGATGCAGCCGCTGGTTACGTTACTGATGTGGCAGAACAGAAGAAACCAAAGGTTGAATTTTAATAACATTCCTAGTTGTTTAGATTCCCTTAAGATATTCAGAGTATCTAGCTATATGTTTGAATCATATGCTGTCCTGGATGAGAGGTGGTAAAATTAGGAAATTTTGGCTACTGCTACATTATAATTTCTCTAGAAACCTCAAGAAAATAACGGACTCAAGCATGCCTTGAGCTGTTCTCTGAGAAACTATGGCAACAGGCCTTTTAATTAAAGCTGAACTAGTGTGTGTAGCTTAGAAAAACAGAGAGATACTGCCAGCTGATAGGGAGAGTGTATGGGAGTAATCCAGAAAACTAAAAAAACAATTCTTTTTAGATATATTTAGATAACTCTTTATTATCTCTCTTGTTCAAAGAAACAGTAGGAAAATCTTTTAGTGAATATCAATATTTGGTTTTAGAATATGATATTTTTTCTATAAGAAAATATACTTTCCTAAGTATGATTTTAAAGATTAATATTCAAATTAATTTGTGTTTCCTGAGTACATGTTAACTGAAGTTGGAAGGGCCAGCCTGGAGACATCTCAGTTGCAGAGGGCAACCAGCCAGGATGTTAGAAAAAGGGTGATCTTTTCTTTTTGACTATATCCATTATAGTCACAGTGAAATGCACTGGTGGGCTGTCGATCAACAAATTATTAAGCTGGCCCCAGCTGAGATGAACCATTTACAGCCAACATGCTAGAATTTGTAAACTCAGAGCTCATCAAAAAGTAATTTAAAAAACAAAAACTAAACAGGAAGTCAAGAGTTGTCATTTTTCCTAGGCTCAAAATATGGGTTATGCTAACAACCCCCAGTGATGGACAGATTTTATCGCCTTATTTCCCAGGGAGAATTTGAGTTTATGCCTATTGTTTTAACATCCTGTCTGATTAGTGCTCCCATTCACTCTTAAAAATGCACCTGTTTGGGGGATGAGTTGTATAGTCACTTGGTCAGGGCAATAGCACAAAAGATGAGTAGCCTCTAATGAAATAAAACATAATAGTGACAAATATAAAGCTCATAAGCCAGAGGTAGTAGAGGAACTGGCTCTTAAAATAGACTGTTATCAGGCGCCTGGGTGGCTCAGTGGGTTAAGCCGCTGCCTTCAGCTCAGGTCATGATCTCGGGGTCCTGGGATCAAGTCCCGAATCGGGCTCTCTGCTCAGCAGGGAGCCTGCTTCCCTCTCTCTCTCTGCCTGCCTCTCTGTCTACTTGTGATCTCTCTCTGTCAAATGAATAAATAAAATCTTAAAAAAAAATAAAAGACTGTTATCAGGTCTCCTTGGCTCTGGCTTGTAGTTTACCTTTTATTGTATTGTTGGCAGAGTAAGCTATCCATAATCAGATCTGATCTTCTACTCCTTTTGCTTAATGGCATTGCTTACAGAATTAGTATACCTTTCTCAGTCTTAGCTCCACCTTACTTCTAAAGCATGCGTTAAAAACTCAAACAAGGCCTAGTTGTTCCATGTTCACTGTACCCTCTGTGTTTTCCTACTACCTCCAGTGCTGGAATTCCTCTACTCTTTGTGTGTGTGTGTGTGTGTATGTGTGTGTGGCAAACTCCCACTCATACTTAAAAACGAAGATGAGGGGGGCTTAGGTGGCTCAGTTGCTGAGCGTCTGCCTTCAGCTCCCCGGGTCATGATCCGGGCATCCTGGGATCCAGCCCCGCATTGGGCTCCCTGCTGGGCAGGAAGCCTGCTTCTTCCTCTTTCACTCCCCCTGCTTGTGTTCTCTCTCTCACTGTGTCTTTCTCTCTCTGTCAAATAAATAACAAAAAATCTTTAAAAAAAAAAAACCAAAAATGAAGATGAAACATCCCCTCTTTTCTTCCTTTATCTCACAATCCTTCCTTGATCATCTCAAACATTCTCCTCTCTGTGACTGGATGAGGGCACCAGATACAGGGATTTATACATCTGTCTTCCCAAGGCAGGTGATATGTGCAGCTGACCCTTGAACAATGAGGGGGTTAGGGGTGCTGACCTCACCCCAGTTGAAAATCCATGCATAATTTTTTACTTCCCCCAGAACTTAACTTCTAATAGCCTACTGTTGACTGGCAGCCTTACTGAGAACATAAATAGTAGATTAATATTTTTTATGTATATGTATTATATGCACAATCCTTACAGTAACGTAAGCTACAGAAAAGAACATGTTAGTAAGAAAATTCAAGGAAAAACTCCTGGCTTCCCTCTAGCTACCATCTTGCATCCCCGCATGTGTGCACCTCATCTCAGCTGGTCTGCCTGACACCCCCTGAGTATCAACCCTCGTCCCCTATTTCCACTCCAACAACACGAAAGAAACGATCATGAACCAGGAGAAACTCACCAAACTGCAAGCACAAACATGCATTGGTGGGAAAGGAACTCTCACCAAAAGAAGGTGGTTCATAGAAAGGGTATAGCAGATGATTAAAAAAAAAATAAAACTTCAGTTCTCCTTAAAGAAGTTAGGGATAAACAGTATCTCTAGTATCAAAAAAGTGAGTATGTTTGCAAACCAGAAGAGCGATCCACTTTAACAACCCCAAAGTTCAGGCATCCCTGGGGGTGACTATTTCCACCAGTACAGACCATGCTGAGACAAAGCAGCCGACAGAAATGTTACCCAGTATCTTCAACCAACCCAATGCAGACAGTCTGACTAGTTGAAGGAGACTGGCTGAAGCTCTGCCAACACATTCTGTGGACAGAAAAGCAGCACTTGCTACTGGAGAGGAGGATGATGATGAAGCTTCAGATCTTAGGGAGAATTTGGATGAAGCTTCCAAGGGTGAAGAAAACTGATTGGAGTCAACTTCTAAAGAAGATACAATTTGAGGAAGTTACTGGGAGCTGCTATTTTATGTTATGACTGCTTTTTAAAAATTTTGTTCCTGGATCTGATAAAATTTGGATGTCTAATATTTTTAAGCCAAAGGCCTTTGGACACTGCAGCTCTTTTCAGTTTTTACTTACGTACAATTTATTCTTTGTAGCTAATTAAGCTGAAGAGGCCAGGGAATAAAGTTTGAAACAAGGTTAATAAAGTTTTGCATAGTTTTAAAAAAAAGAAAGAAATTCAAGGAAGAGAAAATACATGTACAGTACTGTATTTATATAAAAAAAAATCTGTGTGACCTGTCAGAATGGCTGAAATCAACAACACAAGAAAACAGATGTTGGCGAAGATGTGGACAAAGGGCAACTCTCTTGCAGTGTTGGTAGGCGTGCAAATTGGTGCAGCTACTCTGGAGAACAGTATAGAGGTTCCTCAATAAATAACAGAACTACTTCCTGACCCAGCAGTGGCACTAATAGGTATTTACCCAAAGAATACAAAAGTACTAATGCAGAGCATGGATCCTATAGTAGCATATCTACAATAGCCAAATTATGGAAAGAGCCCAAGTGTCTCAATTGATGGATGGATTCAGAAGATGTGGTATATGTACACAATGGACTACTACTCAGCCATCAAAAAGAATGAAATCTTGCCATTTGCAGCAACATAGATGGAGCTAGAGAGTTTATGCTAAGCGAAATAAGTCAGTCAGAGAAAGACAAATACCATATGCTTTCAGTTGTATGTGGAATGTAAGAAACAAACAAGCAAAGGGAAAAAGAAAAGGAGAGGGAGGCAACAACACATCCCCACTCGTGTGTACTTTCTCCCTCAAATAAATAAATAAAATCTTTTAAAAAGCATTTGTGTAACTGGACCTGTGCAGTTCAAGCCCACGTGGTTCAAGGTTCAGCTGTAGTTTTTATCTTTTCTCTACAGCCTTGTGAGGGATATGGCACAGAATGGGTCCTTACTCACTATTTGTTAAATATTTGATGTGTGGTAAATATTTGATGAAGGGATGAATGGGCTTAAGTGGGTAAAATCATTGGAATCCGTAGGACATATTGAGAAAATGCAGAGTAGTTGAAATTTGGTTCTGCTGTTCCTCCTCTTCCCTCTCTCCCATTCTTCTGTTCCTCTAGGGGCTCTCATGCCGGTTGATTGACTTCCCAGAACACTTTCTTCAGGGTATTTTATTTCCTGGGCTTGCCCTACCCTTCAGTTCCTCTCAGCTTCTAAAATCCCTTTGCCTTTCTTCCCCAAAGTTCCATACATGTTCCCATCCCATCAGGATGTCATTTCCATACTGAAGAATGCAGCTAGATGTAATTAAAGGATAATCACTTCAACTTAATTCATTCCAGGTTTATAAAAGACTGACAAGGAGGCAGCAGGAAGCATCTGAAATTTGAATTCCACAATAGAAGGGCTTGTTTGCCTGTGCAGATTTCTGACTGTGTGTATAACCTTCCCTTTCATATAGTGTATTAATGCCATCTCTCAACAGGTTTTCATGCCAGGATTTTAGATTATGTCATTCAATCAGAACAAAGGAATATTTTGAGAGCTGCCTGCCTGTAACCAGTTTCAGCATCATTACTGTCCTTGTTCAGTGGCATTTGCAATTATTTGGATATTTTATTGCCCTTTCTGTATCTTTTTGTATAAATGAACAGACATTGGGACAATGACTACTAATGATGGTGATACAGCTAATTTCAGGCAAAGATATAAAAAAATTACAAGAGGCAAGAGTCGATTCTTACCCTCAAATGGATACTCACTGATTTTAAGCCCATCTGTCGTCTTTTATTACATATAGAATGAAAGCAAAGGAAAGCAAAATCAAGGAACATGTATGGAAGTCCGGAACTCTGTCCATTGAGACCTTGTACAAAACAAGAGCTATAATTAAGGATTTAAAAAAAAAGATTTTATTTACTTATTTGATAGAGAGACAGCAAGAGAGGGAACACAAGCGGGGGACTGGGAGAGGGAGAAGCAAGGCTTCCCACTAAGCAGGGAGCCCGGTACAGGACTAGGTCAGGATTCTGGGATCGTGACCTGAGCTGAAAGTAGTTGCTTAATGACTGAACCACCCAGGTGCCCCTATAATTAAGGATTTTTGAAATTTATTTTTAATTTTTTTATAACTAAGGATTTTTTTTTTTAATCTTCTGTTGTGATTTCTGGGCCTGAAACCCAAGTCTCTCATATGACGTCTGCACATTTTATTTCTTTTGTGCTTTCACGATAACATTTGGTACAGAGGAGGGGCCACCCGTAAAAGGCTACCCCTTCATTGTTGTTAACCGTTGCTTTAAATCCTTCTAGCAGCTGGAGTCTAATACCTTTGCTGCCACTATATTAATAGATCCCAAGGTCAGGACCCTGCAAACCAGGCTATAGCATAGTGCCCTGGGCTGGGTATTGAGATTGACAAAATGGGGTCAGAGGTTCTGCAGACCATCACACTTTCCTTACCTGTTTTCCTCATCCACGCAGGAACCACCAGAGCCTGGAGTGCCCCTTATTTTGGGCCATGGATTCTGAAGGGCTTAGTCTAACCAGAATAGTGAACCCAACTGACTGAGAGAGGCCCATCTGTCAGAGGGTTAAATAGAATAAAATCAAGTTGACTAAGACCTACCCTTACCTTTGCAGAACTGTCCCTCTTTCCTTTATCTTACAGTTATATGATCTGAGAAGAAATTCGTCATTCTTTGACGTTAGTGCTGATGTTCCCTTTTTTTTCTCTTCTTTGGCTATACCTGCATTTTCCTGAAAGTCACTATACTTGTGCATAGAATCAAAGGGTAAATTGGGTTTGTTATTATTTGTTTGTTTGTTTGATTCTACACATGATATTTTATTTGTTTATTTAAAAAGATTTTATTTATTCATTTGACAGACAGAGATCACAAGTAGGCAGAGAAGCAGGCAAAGAGAGAAGGGGAAGCAGGCTCCCTGCCAAGCAGAGAGCCCGATGTGGGCCTCGATCCCAGGACCTTGAGATCATGACCTGAGCAAAAGGCAGAGGCTTAAACCACTGAGCCACCCAGGCACCCCTACACATGAAATTTTAATAATGACATTGAGATAGCTGAAAAATGTAACAGGAAGAGCTTTGTGTATGCTGGTATCTCTTCTTTGTGGAAATTAAAGATTTAGTTAGGCAGTATTTGCTGTTATTGCCTATTTATTTTAATTTTAGTTTCGTTTTTGCATAGGTAAAACATTCACATGATTCAGAAATTAAAACCTATAAAAATGAGAAATTCAGGCCTATAAAAAGTGAGAATTCTTTATGCCATTCTTATCATATTTAAGGAAATGCTACATAACATAACCACTATTCTTAGTTTCTTGTGAATCCTTTCATTATTATTTTTCTTTGTACAAGGAAATAAAAATGTATTTTGTGTTTCTTCTTTATATGCATAGTAACATACAATAAACACTGTTCTGCATATTGTTTTATTCACTTAATGTATCTTGGAGCATCTTCTATAGAGAGTGCTCTACTTTTTATAGGTACCCAGTTTCCTATTGGATGTAAAATATAATTTACCTAACTATCCCATTATTGGTGACATTTGAACATTTTCTAATTTTTATTACAAACAGTGCTTAAATGTAAAACCATAGTCTTTTCACATGTGTGCAGATGTACGTATCTATAAGATGAACTCCCAAAAGAAGAATTATGGGGTCAACATTTCAAGTATTTCAATTTTGATAAATAGTATCACAAGGCCCTCCATCATGGTCTGTTTTAATTACTGAGGCTTCCTAATATGTCTTCTCTTATTGGAAGGCTCTTTGGCTTGGCTATTACTATTTTTTTCTCTTTTATATGAATATCAGAATCAGGCTACCTAATTCTAAGTTAAAAATTAGTATTTTTATTGAGACCATGTTAAACGTGAATTTTGTTAAAGGAGAACTGAATCTTTGTGATTTTGAGTTTTCCTATCTAATAATTGGTATGCTTTTCTATTTTAAATTCTTCTTTTGTGAAAGAGTCTTTTTCATGTATCTCTTCCACATCTCTTGTTAGGATTATTTCTAGATTTTATCTTTTTGGTTGTGATTAAAAGCGGGTTTTTTTTTTTCATTATATTTTCTGTTTGTAGTTTCTATATATAAAAACTATTGGTTTTGTTATCTTAACCTTTTAATCTGCTAACTTACTTATTTTAATGTCTGTAGGACTTTCCAGTGTAATCTCTTGGGTTTTCCAGGTACACAAACATCATCTGGGGGCACGTGGCTGGCTCAGTCACTAGAGCATGTGACTCTTGATCTCAGCCCAGCAAGTAGGAGCCCCACATAGGTTTAGAGATTACTTAAAAATAAAATCTTAAACAAACAAAACAATAAACATATCTGCAAGTACAGATTATTGTACATCTTCCTTTCCTATTGTGCATTTTCTATTTCTTTCATGGGTAAGTTTCTTTTCGCTAGGACATCCAGCAAAATGTCAAATAATAGTAATAAGAGTAGGTATCATTTTCTGGTGCCTCACTTTACTGAGAAAGTCTTTGGTATTTCCCTGGTAAGCATAAGTTGGGTTTTAGGTTGATATAAAAAGATTTTTTTTAAAGAGATTTTATTTATTTATTTGAGAGAAGAAAGAGAGCGTGAATAGGGGCAGAGGAAGAAGCAAACTCCCCACTAAGTAGGGGAGCTGGATGCGGGACTCCGTCCCAGGACCCTGAGATCATGACCTGAGCTGAAGGCAGACACTTAACCGACTGAGCCACCAAGGTGTCCTGACATAAAAACATTTTATTATGTTTCAGAACTCTCCATCTGTGCTGGTTATGTATGTATGTATGTATATATGTATGTATGTATGTATTTTCTGTTTTCAGCTTCACCTTGCCCTTGTATATGATAGCCTCTGGAGTTAGGATGAGATTCTGCAGACTACATCTCCTAGAGCTTTTGACATCGGCTTCCTGTTGGGATCTGTCAATAGAGGGCACTAGAGAGAGCTGGAGGGTGAGAGGAGGGAGAAGAGTTTCCGGTCTCTCGCTCTTCCTGTCAGAGGTTTCCCAGTCCAGGTATCTTACCACAGCCTCTAGTGTTTTCTGTAGACAGCCAGAACCAGCTTCATCACTTCCCCTCATAGGTGCTGGAAGAAGCCAGGCGGTGGTCCCTCCCCAGAGGTGCGAGCCCCAACCCAGAGGCACTGTCCTCCCCTGAGCTCCTGAAGAATGGTAGCTGAGCAGTGTGCTTTGTGGGGCCTCTCCTTTGAGCTACCACACTGTTGTAACCTAACCTCTTCCTGCCCCTCAACTTAGAGGTGGTAGCTGCATTTATTATCTCAGTGGTTACCTCTGTGTCCTCTTTTTGCTGTTCTAGTCCTCCAACACCTGTTTTACCAATTCCCTTTATTAAATTCCCTCCGCTGAGCTCATTCCCTCTGATGAGCTGGTGAGCTTTCTGCTTCCCTGAAAGGACCCTGTCTATGACTCATCTATTCTTACTTTATTGAATGTTGTGATCCAGATTGTTTTCTGAAAAATTTTCCTCAATGTTTTTTCTGTTCCAATGGGGATGATTGTGTGGGTTTTCCTTTTAGACCTGTGAAATATAATAGTGGATTTTTCTAACACTGGACTTTTCTTGAATTTCTGTAATAAATCCCCCTTCAGGGGCATGTGGGTGGCTCAGTCAGTTAAGACCTGCCTTTGGCTCAGGTTATGATCTCAGGGTCTTGGGATTGAGCCCCGCATTGGGCTCTTTGCTCAACAGGGAGCTTGCTCCTCCCTCTCCTCCCTGCTTATGCTCTCTGTCGCTGTCTCTCTCTCTCTCAAATCAATAAAATCTTAAAAAAAAAAAATCCCCCTCCATCATGTGTTCTTTTAATTGGCTGCCAATTCTTCTTGTTAATATTTTCATTACGATTTTTGTATTAATCTTTATACTTGAGATTGGTCTGAAGTTTTCTCTTTTCAGGAAATCTGTTTTCAGATTATTTCAGATTACCTGTTTTTAGGAATCTCTTCTCAGGTCATCAGGGTTCTATTTCAGTGTTGTTATTTGCTTCATAACATTTTTGGGTTTCCCATGTTTCTTCTAAACTCTGGAACAGTTCAGATGGCATTTTACATCAGGCTTTCTTGGTTTCTCTTGTTGTTTTATGGGGTTTTCACTTCTTAAGGTTTGGTGGCATCCCCTTTATGAGATTTTCTGGGTCTGGTGCTAGTTTGGTATCATATAGTGGGAGATTATTTTATTAAATGTATCCAGAATGGCTAAAAAAATGTTTGATGCTGCATTAGCTGAGCTAGTTGAGAAAAGGTGGTCCATAGCAAACTGAAATAGGTAGGGTATCTCTGGTGCCTTTTAATCCCATAATTATCTTACTATGTCTTCACGTAATTCTCCCTCTTACCTGCTCTTCTTTTCCATCCTATTCTGATGCCAGTCCCTGCTGAGATTACCTACTCTGAATTGATATGACCTTTCCGGTATCACATATTTGCATTTTAATAGTGGAATTATGAATATGGTCATGACAGGATCTTGGGTTCTGGTATGTTATGTTTTGTATCCCCTGTGTCGTCTGTTCTCCAAGTACGCTTACATCTGAGGTGAGGCATAACTGTCCTAGGTTGAGAAGACTGCATCCTTCCACCGACTCAGTCAAACAGGTTTAATAAGCTTTCCACTCAGAAACCTGAGGGGATCTCCTGCCTTCCTTTAAAAACTACCCCAAAACATCAGGATCACCAGCTACCTTGGAGGAAGTAAAGGAAAACTGGAAGAATGCCTTGTTCAAGTTTCTGATCTCATCTCTAGTCTCCCAGCTCATCAATTATTTTTAGGGCTTTCATGCATCCTCCTCTGTCTGACCAGTGGGCCTTCTCTTGCCCTTGACCTTGTAGAATCCTTACTCATTTTTGAAGCAGTGACTCTGGCTTTTCTTACAGTGGAGCCCCCCTTGCACCACCACACACAGACCACCTCCCCGATAATGTCTCCTGAGAACACTTCTTTATCTTTCCTTCATTGCTTCATTTGCTTTTAAGTCTGTGTTGTTCCTGAGGGTGCACTGGGTCTTCATTTCTGTTTTCAGTGCTTAGTACAGTGCTGCACAGATAGGACTCTAAAGGGACTTCAGTATCAGGTACCAAATGCTAAAAGGTGGGTTTTGAACAATTCACTTACACTGTATGAAAGTAAACGTAATGTTTCATTCAGAGTGAATTTAATTTATATTTGATTTATGTCTACAGTGCAGATGCTTTTCTGACAACACACCTTTTTCAGTCTGCTTAATCAGAAGATGTATATCAGAATAAATCAGAAAGTTTTCAAGGCTTTGAAAGTCTACAGTTTTCTGGTAGCTTTATAATAATCCACCTTTTGTATCAGGACGCTTGTGTTTGTTTTTCCTGCATCAGGAAATTCTGTCCTGCTTCAGGAAATTATGATAGTAGAGATAAGACAATGAGTGGGAATAATAAGAGCTGCTAAAAATATCTCCATTGGGAGAGGAGATGACCTGAAAGCAGAGGATTACGTTGAGGGGTTTGAGCGAAATTAAAGCTCTTTCCATGATGCCTCCACCTAGAAAGCATAAATATAGAGCATGGGATTATGTTTAGCTTGAATGTTTTCCCATCTTGAGCTGCTAGAAAAATTTTAATTGGCAATCTGTGTTTGGATGACAGCGGGAGGATTTAGAATTCTTTGGAGCCTCTTTAGCCACAAAAGTTATTCAAGAACATAGAAATATTATTATCCTTATCTTACTGCTCCACTGATGTAACCTGCCCAAGGTATACCTTAATGCATTAACATATTTATGTACTCTTTATTCTTTACTCTCTAGGTAGAGAGTAAGTTTTAGTTTTCTCTTTCTTCTCAGTGTACTCAATTATGTTTAGTTGTGTTGGATTGTGTAGGGACAGTGGGACCGTTTTGGAGAAAAATTACAAATATATCTATGCTTTTTATTGAATTACATTAATAGTTAAAATTAGCCACTTTAAAGGGTTTGACAGTACCCCCCAAATAAGGAAAAATTGTCTGACAGCGACAGTATAAATTTGCTGACCTTATAACCTTACTTCAGAAGTGTTACTTCTTTTGGCAAGACAATTTGGTTTTATCAGCTGTGAAATAGGAAGACCGATTCTTACCTGTAAATCAGTATGAGTGCCTTTATTCCTATCCCACAGAGTTAGTTTCTGTTTCCCTTTAGGGAGTGGGGAATGTGGGTGGAGGATAGAAACTGAGGGGAATATATCTTATGGTTTCTCCAGCTGGAGTGTCTTCCCAGGAAGATGTGCCTCCTTTCCAAAAGCTACACAATGTGAAAACAATTGTTGCCGCCTTTACTTAGAATAAATGCACCCTGGATCCCAGTAAAAGTTCTAGCAGTGGAGGGTTTAGCTGAATGCCCCCAACTCTGGGGAGGCCAGGGCTCTGTCAAGTGTCAGGCCAGACCTCTTGGCCCAGGCCTTTCTCTCTCTTTTTTTCTTTATCTCTCTCTTTTTTCCCCCCTTGATCTCTGTACATCGTAAGGAGAGGAGCTTTCTCCTCTTGTTCCTCTGTCCTAGACTTCGCCCCCATCCCTTCCCAGCCCCCACCACTAGGCATCCTGTGAAGGTCAGTGCTTTTCTCCTTTTCTGCCATCTCTGAGAAGGGTAGAGTGAACTTGGATTCGTGATTGCTGGTTTTGCTAGGTTCTTCAAAGTCTAGATGAAAAAGTAATACTCTTCCTATTAAATGCTATTCTGGCTATATGTTTTTTGTGACCTGTTGGCCCAGCGTTACTATGCTAAGACAGCTTTTTAAATTAGCCAGGCATTAAGGTGTCCAAATCAGTGTTCCTTAACCCCTTTGAAAAAAAGCAGACACACATATGTTAGTTCAATCAAAGTTGGGCCTGAAATGGAATGTTATTTATTTATTTAAGAAGATTTTATTTATTTATTTGACAGAGAAATAGATCACAAGTAGGCAGAGAGAGGAGGAAGCAGGCTCCCCGCGGAGCGAAGAGCCCAACTCCGGGCTCTATCCCAGGACCCTCGAATCATGACCTGAGCTGAATGCAGAGGCTTTAACCCACTGAGCCACCCAGGTGCCCCTGAAATGGAATGTTTTAATCTGTATCTTCTCTTACCTCATAAAATTAAATAAACAATTTTTTAAAAAAGCAAATATTTGTACTTTGGATTTTTCTTTTTTTCACTTCTTTTCTTTCTTTCTTTCTTTCTTTTTTTTTTTTTTTTAAGATTTTATTTATTTGAGAGCAAGAGAGAGAGAGAGAACGTGAGCAGGGTGAAGGGCAGTGGGAGAAGCAGACTCCCTTCTCAGCAGGGAGCCTGATGTAGGGCTTGATCCTGCGCCTCTGGGATCATGACCTGAGCTGAAGGCAGATGTTTAGCCAACTGAGCCATCCAGGAGCTCCAGGATTGCATATAAAACTGCATATAGAACTGGTAGCTCCTTTGCATACGTTTCCTACAATGCTCCTAGAAATGTAGTTTTCACTCCTTTTTTGGAGGTGCTCTAATCGCAAAAGGGGGTAAGCAGAATCAAGTCCCTTTCCATCATGCAAGAATGCAGACTCTCATGTTAGCTTACCTCTTATTAAAAAAAATTTTTATACTATAAATGAGAAGTTATTTAGGAACATTTTAGGGTATGTAAGGTAAAACGAGAGATCTTTCTTGTACTGTGGAAGTAGCTTGTACTTCTGATGGTTAAAATAAGCGACATGTTTAAAAACTAGATGATTTTGTACATTCACTGCTAAAAATGTCTCTTTCTCTAGATATGTTTCATTTATTGCTTTTATCAAATTTCCTTCACCATAAAAGGACATTAGTAGAAACCTAAGATGACCAAAGCTGAGATAAAACAATATAAATTGTGTCAGTCATCCTCTCAGATTTTCTTGTTTAAGCATGTTGATTTTAGAAAAAAGAGCCAGCTATTCTGCCAGCAAAATAAGCTTATTTGGGAATAGCAGAGAATGGCAATTCAGCACACAAAAAAAACCCTAACAAGTCTGGAGAACAGGAGAGAGGGGCTTGCTTTTAGAGGGGAAAGGAGGAAGCTGAAGGGGCTATTACAGCTTCTCACTGGCTGACTGTGGCAGTTTCTCATTGGCCAGGCTGTTGCTGGGCAAGAAGTTTTTCCTTCTTCCTGCTGGGTTAGGTTAAATAAGCTTCTTCCTTTTGGGGTGTGTGAGGTATGCTTCTTAAGGTGGGTGGTGGTGCACAAGAGCTCTCCTTTCAGGGTTTCTTGACTCCTTTTTAATGAGCTTTCCTTTGTTTATTTTTCACATTATCCATACTCCCCTTGATCAAGATCTTTGCTTGAAAGCATTGCTAATCAAGAGTTAGGATTTTTTATTTAGTGGTTTCATACACTAAAGTAATATCATCCTTTAGTGCCAGAAGGACCTTACTTGATTGTCACGTCTCAGTTGGAAGAAAAGTGTGCAGGCTGAAACCACTGAGGTCACATGTGAGTAACAAGGAAGGGTAGAAGGGAGAATTCTCAGGCATTTCTCATCTGAGGTTTATATCTTAAGCATTGTATCTTAACTCATTGATAATTAAATAGCTTTTATCTCAAGAGGTGAGAGTTTATGAGTTCCAAAAAGGGTAGAACTGAGGTTCAGAATGACCAATGGCAGTGCTTTTGGCTAGCATACAGATGTTGCCAGTTGAGTCTTAATGCTAGAATGTCTTCTGCTAACCCTGCGGATTACGGGTAAAGATTAGACTGGCCAAACAGCACAGGCTTGTTGAAGCACTTGACTGGTGAAGTGAGTTCCCTGGTTATGAAGTGTAAGGGGCATTCCCAAGTAGGAATGATATTTTAAAACACACAAACCTGGGGCGCCTGGGTGGCTCAGTGGGTTAAGCCGCTGCCTTCGGCTCAGGTCATGATCTCAGGGTCCTAGGATCGAGTCCCGCATCGGGCTCTCTGCTCAGCAGGGAGCCTGCTTCTCTCTCTCTCTCTCTCTGCCTGCCTCTCTGCCTCCTTGTGATCTCTGCCTGTCAAATAAATAAATAAAATCTTAAAAAACACACACACACACACACAAACCTTTGCCAAGACATGTTTATACCCACAAGACAGGGTAAACTGTATAAAATCCATCTGCCAAACCTCAAATGGTATACTGGGTAGTTTAAAGTGTGTAGGAGCAGTGAAGAGAGGTCTTCTTGAATTGTGTTTCAGGCAGGTGGGGCAAGCAAAGTCAACACTCTTTGTGGCCTTATATTTTAGTTCACAAAGATGATCAGTTTTTCAGTAGACCAATGATTCAATGATGTTCAGTAGTCAGTAATGGAAATTTTAGAGTCTTTGATGGGCCTGGATTATTATTTGGCCCAAGCCAGAGTTTTCTTTATCAAACTAAGAATTATTAGGTTTCCAATGTTGTTGGACATCTGTAAGTCAGTTCTTCTAGACTATCCTTTGGGAGATCATCCCTTTAAACCGTGTTGGAGATTTGGTCATTGATTCCTTCGAAAGCAGTGTCCTTTGTGGCAATATTTATGAGATTGTTTCCTTTAACCTCCAGAGAAGTCAAGTTTGGAATGCTCAGGGACTTTGATAATAGCTATTAATTGCTGGACATGAAGACCACTTTGAACTTTGTTCCCACTGGAAGTGAGGGAGCCTCACTGTCTCCATAGTATTCCAAAGCCCTGAGCTACTCCAAAAGTGTACCTGTTTCAAAAGGAATTGCAGTATACCCAGCAAATATTTATCAGTTTCATCGTTTAAATAAGAACTTTTGGTGAGAGGCACCTGGGTGGCTCATTGGGTTAAAGCCTCTGCCTTGGGCTCAGGTCATGATCTCAGGGTCCTGGGATCGAGCCCCCAGTTGGGCTCTCTGCTCAGCAGGGAGCCTGCTTCCCCCTCTCTCTCTGCCTGCCTCTCTGCCTACTTGTGATCTCTGTCAAGTAAATAAATACAGTCTTTAAATAAAATAAAATAAAATATCTATTTTCAAAACACCCTTTTTATACTGCAAATTTAAAAGAGCAATTACTTTTTTATTCATTATTCAAATATCACCTTTATTTTCTTGGTTTGTTTGAAAATATTTGCTACTGTGAGTTTCTTGTTATTACTGGAAGTTAGCAATTTTGGAACTTTGGAATTCTTATCTTTCTGTAACATAAAACAGCATAATTTATTTCTAATTTTGACAACTTAAGTGCCTTTAAAGGTAATTGAACTCTGGGGGCACCTGAGTGGCTCAGTCAGTTAAACATCTAACTCTTTTTTTTTTTTTTAATTTTTTATTTCTTTTCAGCATAACAGTATTCATTGTTTTTGCACCACACCCAGTGCTCCATGCAATCTCTGAACATCTAACTCTTGATTTTGGCTCAGGTCATGATCTCAGGGTTTTGAGGTCGAGCCGCATATCCGTCCCGTGTTGAGTATGGAGTCTGCTTGTGATTCTCCTTCTTCCCCTTCTCCTGCTCTCTCTCACTCTCTCAAATGAACAAATAAGATGTGCCTGGGTGGCTCAGTTGGTTAGGTGTCTGCCTTTGGCTCAGGTCATGATCCCGGGGTCCTGGGATTGAGCCCCCCTTGGACTCCCTGCTCATTGGGGAGCCTGCTTCTCCCTCTGCATGGCTTGCTCCCTCTGCTCTCTCTTGCTGTCTGTCAAATAAATAAACAAAATTTTAAAAAGAAAGAATACGTAAAATCTTAAAGATAAAATTTTATGATACAAAATTTTTTTACATTCATTTTTATAGTAAGGACTATGAATTTTTCCTCAAAATTCAATCTTCCCCTAGTTTTGTAATATGGATACTCTATGCTTATGAGTGGGCATATGGCGAAACAGCTAGAGCCTCCATTTCTCAGCCTCTCTTGCAGTTCTGTTAAGCTCTGGCCAATTGGATATAAGTGAAAGTGATGCATGCACATTTAGGTCAAGTCCTTAAAGCAGAACTGCTTGTCTCCCACAGTCCCTTTCTTTCTTCCGTGCTTGGAAAGCAGCTGTGGTGGTGGTGAGCCAGTTTCAAATGTGTGAACAAGGAATACCTGAGCGGAAGGCAGAGTAGTGATAGAGTAGGATCCTGGCTCATTGGATGACCTCATGGATCAGAGCCACCTGTCAACTGAGAACTAGCCAGAAGAAAAATGAATTTCTATCTTGTTTGAGTCACCGTATTTTTCGATCTATTTGTGATAATAGTTGGCCTGTATTTTATTATGCTTTTCATTTCATTAGAATGCAGTATGGAGTATATTCTATTTTTTTTTTAAGATTTTATTTATTTATTTGTCAGAGAGAGAGAGAGAGTGCTCACAAGCAGGCAGAGTGGCAGGCAGAGGCAGAGAGAGAAGCGGGCTCCCCGCCAAGTAAGGAGCCCAATGCGGGACTCGATCTCAGGACCTAGGATCATGACCTGAGCCGAAGGCAGCAGCTTAACCCACTGAGCCTCTCAGGCGTCACTATTCCTATTGCTATTGTAAAAAATTTTATGTGTTTATATGTTATTTTAAAAATAACCACACCAATTAAAGTATAACAGTGTTCAGATACATATTCAAATATATGTAGAGATTTAATAAATGATAAAAATGACATTTGAAATCAATAGAAATGGATTGATAGTTCTTGAAGCTGGGTGGTGGGTACTTAGAGTTCTTTATACTCTTTTACTTTCTTTTTTATATTTTGAAATTTTCTATAATAAAGAATAAACACATTTTTAAAAATTTAAAAATGAATAAAATAAACTCTTTAGAAGGAATATTCCAGTGGATGTTATCCACTTGGGAGGAAATAAAATTAGTCTATACCTCACACCATAGTTAAAAGTTAATTTCAGATGGCTTAAAAATATTATATTGATTCTAGATAGATTATAAATATACACTTAAGGGACTTAAGGAAAAGAAGATTTGGGAGAACATTTTATAAATCTAGCAATTGGGAGAAATTTTCTAGGAAAAAAATTTAGAAGTCATAAAGGAAAAGATTGTCAGTTTTATACTTCTGTACAATAAGATTAAAAGACAGGTTGCAACCTACATAAACGTACTTGCTGAATATATAGCAAAGAGTTAGAGTCATAGTCTATAAAAAGCTTCCATAAAATCAATATGGCAAATACATATAACTTATAGAAAAATTAGCAAAAGATGTGAACAGATAATTCAAAGAAAACAGAAAAAAAAAGGCTTATAAAAGACCTGAAAGGATTTCCAACCTTATGAATAAAAAATTTAAATTAAGAGTAGTTTTTTTTTTTTTTTTTTTTTTGCCTATCAGACTGGCAACAAACAAAAAGGTTGATACTATCCAGTGTTGATAGGGATAGGATTAAACAGACACTTTCCTAGTGTTGCTAGAAATGTAATTTGGTTCTACATTTTTAGAGACAAACCTGGAAGTATCTTTGTAATGTGATTTTTCTGTGGCCTGGCAATTCCTTCTAAGTAGAGATTTGTTAAAGATACATATGTATCTTGTTTATTGCACTATTTACAGGAGAAAGAAATAGAAATATCCCAAATTTTAATTTGTAGGAGAATAGTTGGCTAAAGTAGGGCATACCCAGATACTAGAAAATTGATCAGTCTTTAAAAAGAATGTACTATCTAATTTTAAATCTCTTTATATATTATTGTTAGATGAGAAGAGCAAAGTACAAAACAATATCTATAGCAAGGCCCTAGTTTTGTTAAAAATTTTTATTTATATGTAAGCGTAGGGGAAGAGACAGGATGTAATTTACTAACTTTGCAGTTATTACTGTGAGGGATGCATAAAAGAGACATGTTCATTTATATAGTTTGGAAAGAATGTGGTATATACTGTTCGGTGGGTTTAAGTTTCTAATTTGTTCTTTTCTGAAATTTTTAGACAAATCTTTCCAAAAGAAAAAATCAAACCCAGCACACATTGAGAAGCTGCTTGTGCCATATATGTGTAGGAACAAAGGACAGAAGGGGAAATGAAGCATGTCACTTGCCTTCATATGCAGGAATGCATTTAGGATAAGTCAAACTGTGATATATATTGTGAAAAAGCCACATTGAAATAAACACCACTTAAATCAATCGGATGGAAAAAGTCGACAGGATCATATGATCTAGGTTAAAAAGTTCATAGCTCTTGCCCAAATAGCTGCAAGTGAGGATAACACAATCTCTTTAAAGCTTTTAGCTGCTGCATCACCTTGGGAAAGAGTCAGTACAAGGTGACCGCTAAAGCAGGGATTTTGCTGATGTCCGTGTGACATATGCCAAAGACAGAGCAGAAATGAGCAGTAAAGGAGGTCATCGCCACCCTCTGAATCGACTAACGTTCTCACTCACAAACATTTCTCTCAGTCCTCTGAGGAACTGTCTTTGTTTGGACCTTGGTCCTATTTGCTCTCTCCACTCCTTTTTTTCTTTCTATTTACTTGGTATAAATTATCATAAGATTTTAGGTCATGAAAACTTTTTTTTTCCTTCTTGCTGATAAGTATGTCTTGCGAGTAAGCATATTTTGAGAGGGCATGTGCTGCCAGAAAAGCATTTAAGACTTGAACATGGACCAAATACACATTCAATTAGTATCCTCAGGCCGAAGGGTCAGCTTTCAGACCGTGGGCAGAAATGGCCAGTCCTTCCTGCTCTGTGCATCCTCAGTGGGGGCCGTCCAAGTTTTGGAGACATTTCCGATCAGAGCAGTAGTTGCTGGAAGCCTCTGCCGGTGTTGTTTTTAGGCTTGCTTCAAAGGATTCGTGCTGGGGCACGACGGTGAGCTTGAGGAGCATTCCTCTCAGGACTCCTGGCCTGGGGCTCTGTAAATGACTACCCTGCTTTACTGTTTTAGTCCACAGCTCACCTTTGGGACTGAAATCCTGCCCTAAACTCCAGCCCAAAAGCCTGAAGAGCTTTTGTTAACTTTATACATACGCGGGATTGTTGTTCAAATGCCTTTTATTTGCTAGATCCTGGGGAAGGTCAAGAATTCAGAGTGGAAGGGAGGCAGGCAACAGTGAGGACACTTAGGGATCTTGGGACCTTTACCCCTTTTGGTGGCCCAGGTTCTGCTATGCCTGAACTATCAACAAGTACCTGCCTGGCTTTGAGTATTGGATGCCTGACGCTCTCACGGTTGTGCCAAACTGCTGCCTCCTGCCCCAGACGTGCTCGGGACCCTTACCCGGCCCACTTGCTCCTTCCCCCCATTAGCGGTCTGCCGCTCCAGCTAGTGAGCCCTCCTCCGTGCTGTGGCGCAATCTGCCTGAGTCATGATGGAGTCAGCGTCGGTTGAGGAATTTCTCGTAGAAACCGTAGAAACCGTACTTTATTGCGATTGTTGTTGGATTTCAAGAATAACGTACTACTGGAGAATAAAGAGCTGGTTCGGGATGCTATTGATACTGCATTCTTCCTTCTTCCTTGGTGTAAAGCGTTAGCTGTTCAGTTTGCACACACAGTTGGATCTTTATTTTGTCCTCTCTTGTGTCTTGAGTTGTTTTTGATGCGTTCCTTGATAAATTGATTTGATCTTCTTAAAGGCTTTGATTTTGTAGGTTATTCAGGATGCCTTTGAAGACTCTGTAACCATGTTAGCACTTGGCTCTGACCTGTTGCAAATTAGCACTTCCCCTCCCCCCCATATTTTCCTCTCATTTCCTTTCTTTCCTTCCCTGGCTTCACCCTTTCCCACTCCCACATTTTCTCCTGCACAGCCTCAGCAGTCTCCTGTGCTTTTCCTGTGGCTCCTTTTTCTCTCCTCATGCCCCTGTGTGCTGCTTTCTTACGACTGGCCTTGCCGCTTTTGCTCACTGAGGCTAATGGCCTTTGCATAGTGTGACTATTTACAACTTTAGAAATCTTGCTGTTTGGGTGGTATTTGGCTTCTTAGCATTTGCAACTGGGAAGTTGTAAACACCTCATAAGACACGATTCCTTATTTCATATTTCCTTGCTTCTTACCTTGCAAAGGACATTGTCTGATATATTCATGTTTTTAAACTGTGTCTCTTTATTTTGTAGACATGGCTGTTGGTAATAATGTCTATGAGTGGTAGCTCGGAAAGAGCTGCGTGCAAACAGATTGTGTTCACATTTAAGGAATCATCTATAGGACCCCTTGATCTGCAATTATGAAGGCTGAGTTCTGATTTGTTGGTTGCTCTGCTATTTATAGAGCCTGTCATTGCGCATGACCGTCTGTGCCCGGGGCTGGGGCCCGGTTGCCAAGAGGCGCTGAGCTGAGCTCCGGCTGTAGCGAGAGCAGATTGCGCTGACTGCTCCGGTTTCCCAGGCAGCCTTCCTCTCTTGGCCTCCTTAGCTGCGAGTAGAGCTTCAGCTTCCCTCTAGGACTCTGTCTGCTCCCCACTGGACTTCCCAATGACAGCTGCTTCCACATCCTCTTGCTACCTGTTTTTGATGGATACGCTGCCCAGTATTTTGCTGTTACTCTAATTTTTTTGTAACGATTGATTTGCTGTCTTCGGGAAGCTCTTTGCTGCTGATTCTTTCTTGTCAGTGAATGTTAAATATGACTCGTAAGCGATTGATGGCCCCGTTTAGGAAATCAGTCTCATGTTGGTGGCACTGTCAGCTTCCTAAGAAAAGACTTTGAGGTGGAGATTATGTGCAGGGGATTGTACTGGGGTGGGGGGGAGGGCTGCCCTTGAGAACAACACCTAAATGGAAGGAGGGAAGCAGGATGGCCAGACAGAGAAGTGGAATTGTGATGTATGCGCTTGCTGATCCCACAAGTTCCAGAGCTGAGAGTCCCTTCAGAAAAGTCCCTCACTGAGGCAAGCACTCAGCCTTGCATTGACCAGGATTGGCCCTGGGGAAGGGGGTTGACTGTAGGCTAAGCAGCTAGCTCTCTAGCTGAGGGCAGTTGCCACAAGGGACTCTGGTGAAAGCCAGGAGCTGCCATCACTCCTAGCAGCTGGGGAAATAAGTACCTGCTCATGAATGAAAGATTCGGGTGGTACCCCACAGTGACCACTAAGATGTTCTTGTTCTGGTTCTGCTACTGTGCATGCAGTTTCTACCCTACTTTTGGCTTGATTTTAATACCAATGCAGAGTGAGTTCCAGACTCTGAGGGAGGGTCTCTGCAAAGCTGAGATACCTATTTTCTTTTTATGGCTTATTTTGGTCAAAAACGGGGTGTTGAGGAGTCCTATCTAAGAGAAAGATGAGTGTAGGTCAGTTTCAACAGAATAAGCCTTGCCTTCCTGGACAGCCACTGCCCACAAAATTCACTGTCACTCTGTGCTGATGGCTTTATCTCTAAAAACTAAAGTGGGAGGTAGGAAGGGTGAAGGATGGAAACCAGTTGTGCCAAAAGCAGCGTGATAAATTTGTGCAAACCTTTTGTTTGGTGTGACAGTCCGAATATAAAAAATATCAGGGAGTAGCCATAATCCTTTTAGAAAAATAATGCACGTGCATCCTTTAGTAATATTGTTTATGTGGCTGATGAAACGGCAGAACAGATGTTGTTTAATCTGCGTATGAAACCACAAGCAGATGGGGTAGACCTGGCTGCCGGAGGGAAGTTAAACTAACCTTATATTTCATAGACTAGGTTGTTGAGGGAGACCACGGATTGTAGACCAAAACACCGAGTCAGAGTTACTTTTTAGTCTATGATGGAAGCAGAGTGCTCAAGGCCCTACAGAGTCCTCTAGAGCAAGGGTTGGCAGAGTTTTTCTGTTAAAGCCCAAATCATAATAATTTTTGACTTGGAGGCCATGTGAATCTTTTGCATCTATTCATCTCTTCTTTTGTGGCACAGAAGTGGCCATAGATAATACATACATGAGTGGGTATTCCAATATAACTTGGAAAAATAGTGAGTCAGTTTTGGCCATAGTTGCTGACACCTGATAGAGAGTATGGGTCAGGTTGCCTGAGTTTCAATCCCAGGGAAATGTCGATTTTCTCATCTGTAAAGTGGACATCAAAATAGTATCTGCTTCCCAGACATATTATAAGAAATAATGAGATCAAGCATGCACGGTGTTTGATACTAGAAATGAACATTATTTCTGCACCTATAAAGGATTAAAATTGAATGTAGTTAACAGCTGAACGATGTTGGGAAAACATGAGATAAATGGGACAAATTATGTTTCACTACGTAGTATGTTGTGTAAATGGAACTCTTTTTGTCTGAGTCTGGCCAGAGGCCCCCAAGTATTGTGGTTGGTAAGGCTCGCGTTGTCAGTGAGAAGATCTAGTCCCCTTCTTGCTGAGGGGGTAGCTATAAAACTGAATTTGCCAATAGCTCTGTGGCAGTTTTGCTATTGCTTACCGATATCTATGCTCTCTTTTTTCTGGGCACAGGACTGAAATACGTTTTTTACTTTCCCTTGCAGTTAGGTGATGGCCATGTAAGTGAGTTCTAGTTAATGAAATGTAAGGAGAAATGATGACTGCCATCTATAGGCCTGGCCATCTATAGGCCTGGCCTTCGGAAAACCTCCCACATATCCCTGTCTCTTTCTCCCTAAACTAGTAGAGTGGAGAGGACGTTGCTGATTCAGAGGCACAAGATGGATGGTGCCTTGCACCCTAAATGACTCCAGGGAGCAGAGTACCTATGCTGATCCATGATCGAGACGTACTGAGATTTTGGCGTTGCTTGCCTCAGCAATTAGCCTATGCTGCCATTTATAATCACCCATCACCGATTTTAGGCTAAATGGATAAAGGCTGAGGATCAAGTTATGAGAGATTAGAGCTGTACTATTAATAGAACCTTCCATGAAAATGGAAAAGTTCTATCTGCATCATCCAATACTACTAGCCACATGGGATACTGAACAATTGAAATGTGGCTAGTATGCCTGAGGAACTGAATCTGTAGTTTAATTTGAATTAAAATTTAAGTGCAAACAGCCACCTGTGGCTAGTAGCTACCCTACTGGATAGTTCAGGATTAGAATCTGGAAAGTGACTTAGCAGTGTTCTCGAGGCTCACCCTAAGCCCTCTTTAGCCTTGCAAGAGTGACTTAGGGAGACCCCTGGGAAAGCTTGACTTGTGTTCTCAGAGTCCATGTGCAAGGCGGGTGCCAGACCATGTGGGATAATTTCAGAGGAGTAGAGACCATTGGCTGGCCTGCTGTTCTAATGGAGGAACGAGCTGAGTTGGCTGCATGGGAAAGAGCCTGCTTTCCCAGAATGTGTTGGGACAAAGGATGCATGAACATTTCTTATGGATCTCTTGGGAGAAAGAGCCTGGAGTCACTTTAAGCTCTGTGTAAGAGAAAACCAGGAAGAGTGATAGGAGCTCACTGAAGTGGCCCTGGTTTTGTGACTAGAAGTGGCTAGAAGGCTTCTTAATTATCTGAGAAGGACCAGAAAAACTATAGAGACCACTCAAAATTTTCTGTAGCAGTGGGAGAAAATGAGTTCCTCATCGCGGCTTTGAAGGACAGTAAGGAGAGAGAATATAGTTGTTTTCTGCGTGTACCCTTAGGATCCCTGCTTAGGTTATCTAACAGTTATAATTTAAAAGCCTTTTAAGCTTCTTCTTTCTTTAAAATCTTATTTATTTGACAGAGAGAGAGAGGGAGAGAGAGAGAGAGAGGTAGATAGATCACATGCAGGCAGAGAGACAGGCAGCAGAGACCGGGAAGCAGGCTCCCCGCCCAGCGGAAACCCTGTTGTACGGCTCGATCTGAAGACCCCGGGAACCTGATCTGAGCCAAAGGCAGAGGCTTAACTCCCTGAGCCACCCAGGCACCTCACCCTTTAAGCTTCTTAAAGGAGATGTATCTCCAGTGGTTTCAGCCTCAACGTCTCCTTTTATTCTTCTCCCTGCCCCAACCGCGGAGGTCACGTTTTGCGTCTTAGGCTCATTGGGTGCAGTATCAGGGACCGACAGTATTTTAAGGATATATGTGTCCCCTAATGGAATTTAAGAAAGACCCATAGTAAGGTCTGGCTTCACAGAGATGAATGGAGAGCTGGTTGTGGATTCAAGGCCTCACTCCTCGCCATAGTGAAATGCCTGAGGTGTGACTCACAACTACTTCACTGTTCACTGGCTGCTGCTTTTCTTCCTGCTATCAACCTGTCTCCTCACCATGGTTTCTGTGCCTTGTTACTGTTAGCGCAGGAGCCACAGAGCTTCTATCATAGACTGTTACCCATAGACTGATCTATAGATCAGCGGCATCAGAAGCTTCAGAAGCATTGGAAGATTCATTAGAAATACAGAATCTCAGGTCCGACAACCTGCATTTTAATCAGAATCCTTGGCTATGTGTATACATATTAAAATTTGAGAAGCACTGGTCTACAGAATGACTGTTCCCCCCCACCCCCAGTTTTAACTTCTGTGCCAAGTGGCCCAAGCTCTTGGTATTTCTCTGTCAAACTGTCAAGAGAGGAACACAGCCCAAATATCAAGACCCAGCAAGTGTGACCCAGAGGGGTGGGGTGCTATGGTACAAACCATGCTTTCCCAGGCAGTAGGAACCGTGGGTGGGACATATGTCAAGAAGGGAATGATTGACATCAATAAGAAATTTTAAAAGATTTCTGTTTATAAAACTGCATTTATCTTGATCGAGTTACAATACATTTGACATTTGGAGGCTGTCACCAACAAGAGCTTCTGATCAGCAGAAACTAGTAACCAGTTAATAGACTATAAGTCAGTATAAAAGAAACACTGTAATACTAACCTATGAAACCTTGTCTAAAATAAGCATATCTAAAAGAATTGCCTGGGTGATTCAGTCGTTAAGTGTCTGCCTTCAGCTCAGGTCATGATCCCAGGATCCTGGGATGGAGCCCTGCTCAGCAGGCAGCCTGCTTCTCCCTCTCCCACTCCCACTGCTTGTGTTCCCTCTCTCACTGTCTGTCAAATAAATAAAATCTTAAAAAATAATAAAATAAGTATACAATTCCTTAGATGTTTTAAAGATTAAAAATTGACTTCTTACTATCATCACACTGCTAAGAACCAGTGATCTATACCAAAGAGTGATTATTAGAAAGTAAGTCTTTGAAAAGGTAATATTTTGTCCCATTATCCCTTATTTGTCAGAGAATACCTCCTCTCTGAAAACAAAAATGTAGCTCCAGATAGAGTATTTCTCATCCAGCTGAAAGAGTGGCTTCCATGGCCATTCTTTTAGTATAGGATTATTAAAATCACAAGTGACAAAGTCGCTTTAATCTTGAAGGTCCCTCTGCACATAGTGCAATAGGGAACAGTGTTATTATGACCAGAATTACTGACTAATACCTAGCAAGGGGCAGGAGCTGACATTACAGCAGGGATTCTCAGTACAGCCTTGGGATGGCAGCATCAGCATTATCTGAGGATTGCTAGTGCTCAGCCCCGTCCCAGATTTACTGAATTAGAAGCTCTGAGGGTGGAGTCCAGCAGTCTGTTTTAATCAGCCTTCCAGGTGGCTCTGATTCTTGATCAAGTTTGAGAACCACTGAATTAGGGTAGCTCCCATAGCAAACACAGACTTTAATGGCTCAAACAACATAGAAAGATACTTGTTAGTCACTTAAGGGTGTAGTGGGTGACAGGTTGGCCGAGTGGTTTCCTCCATGCAGTTATTCAGGGATCATTGCTGATAAAGTCATGACCATCTTCAGTATGTGACTTTCAAGTCTGCTCTGAAGGTCATCCCAACCAAAAGAAATGGAGAAGTGGCGATGAGAAATATTCATGGGCTAGATCCAGGAATGACATATGCTTCTTGTGTCCATATTCCATTGGCTAGAACTCAGTTCTGCCTAATGCCCTACCTAAGTGCAAGGGAGGCTGGGAAATGTCTAGTCTAGCTTGTGCCCAAGAGGAAGAGGCAAGCATGGCTTTTGGTGAGCAGCTAACAGTCTCAGTCATAAACTCATTTCTGAGGTTTTCTGAAATGGGGACCCATTTTTTTGCCATAATCCTCTTTGACAGTCTAGTGAAGCCCATGGATTCAGCCTCAGAATTGTTTTGTTTGTTTTTTTAGAGATGTTATTTATTTATTTGACAGAGACAGACACAGCAAGAGAGGGAACACAAGCAGGGGAAGTGGGAGACAGAGAAGCACGGTGTCCGAGGTGGGGCTCCATCCCAGGACCCTGGGATCATGACCTGAGTCGAAGGCAGATGCTTAACAACTAAGCCATTCGGGCGCCCCTCAGAATGTTTTAAAATGCATAATTTTATAATGTGTGTATGTGTATGTGTATAATTATAAAGGAAGTCAATTATATTGAAAGATCAGTATAAATTATTAAAAACATTTTGGACAGAGCAATATATGTACTTCTTTATTAATGAATTAAATAATAAGTTCTAGTGACAGGTTTGTTAACTACTGTGATTCTGAAGTAATGATGATTATAAATAGTATTTCAAGATGCCTGCAGCCACTATAATTAAATATATATATGTATTTGATTCCTTTTGGTGGCAAAAGTCACTGATACTGCTAATAACATCAGGTTTATAGCGTACTTTCATAATTGAGTGATATGCTAAATTTCAAGTAGATGTCAGTGACAAAAAAAAAATAATTTATTCCCATCCAAATTAATTGGTTATCCTCTTCATCTGCTTTGAATTTTATCCATGGACCCAAAAACTTCTGCTGTACTCTTTAATTCTGGCCTTGGATGAAGAGAATCATAGAGGTTTTATGAGGTATTATTATCAATTATCATATTATATTATTATGAAAATATCAGCTTATTGAGTATCATAATATTTGTATATGGTAAATTCGTATCTTATATACCTATCAACCTTGTTGTTCTCAGGTAGAGCAATAACACAAAAGCAATTCTATTTAAATGCTCAGTGACTCAGAGTGTTGTTTCCATTTGTTCAGGTGCTTGATCAGTAAGCTAGGTGGTAGCTTGATCTTTTCTAATAATAATTCTTACCTGGAAATGTTAACTTTTCAAATTCTTCTTTGCTTACCTAAATTGTTTATAGACCTTTTCTTATTTTAATCAACTGCATAGATTTCTAAGCACTTTCTTGGTGCCCAGTCCTGCAAATATATGTGGAGCACTATCACTGAATGCACGAGTGCCCTATATATTATCTCTGCCTCATGGCAGAGTGATAAGGGCATTGGTCTTGGCTTGGAGTTAGGTAGACCCGAGTTCTGATTTGGACTTTTCTAAGTGCAAGTTTTTGCCTTTCATAGATTACTTAGCCCTGATAAGTCTCAGTTTGCTCCCTTAAGAAGTGGATATCATAGGCTTAGCACCTAAGTAGTGCTTAGGAAATTAATTGCAGTTAATGTCTCCTCCCTTTTTATGCTAATCGACACAACCAGCCTGGCTAAATCTGAGTACTCAACCTATAGGAAAATAGCGAAGCATCTAAAAGCATCACAGAAGAGTATACATTGGGGTTTTTTGTTTGCAGGCCACAGACTCTGTCGCTAACCCAAAGAGAATTTATTAGAAATGTATGGTAGAATTCACAATCAAGACTATCTGGTTAGAACAGGCAAAACTAGGTAGTTTCAGAAGGTCTTTGGTGTAGCCACTAGACTGATGAATTCCTGCTGATTTTTTTCAGTCTTTACATCCCTCCAGGTAGTATTCAGTGCTCAAGCGGAGAAACTTCAATTAATTGAGACTTGGCCATGTGTCTACCCATTAAATGTACAGGTCACTAAGAGGCAGGATCTAGAGTGCAATATGGTGCACTCTGTCTCAAGACTGCATATCTTGAGAAGTTATTACCCCAAAGGCACTGATAAAATGGGGTAGCCTAAAAATGGCAGAAGTTCACTGCTGAGAGACTTCCAGGTGTTAATCACCTATTGGTTAAAGGGGATCCAGGCAAGATCAAGTGAATAGAGAAATGGACATTATACCGACACAATCAGGTCCTGTTAACATCTGTAAGAACCTACTCTTTTAAAATAAAATTTTCTTCTATCAGGTTGTGGCTTTTTCATATTTTTTTAATTTCTATTTTTTAAAAGATTTTATTTATTTGAGCAAGAGAATGAGAGAGAGAGAGAGAGAGCATGAGAAGTGGGAGGGTCAGATGGAGAAGCAGACTCCCCACGATGAGCAGGGAACCTGATTAAAGACTGGATCCTGGGATTCCAGGATCATGACCTGAACTGAAGGCAGTCGCTTATCCAGCTGAGCCACCCAGGTACCCCAAAGGCTTTTTAAATGTAGTATTTAAGACAAGCAAATACAATAAAACTAGGGCCTATAATTCTGTACATAGTTTAGGAAAATAAGCAGGTGGCTGCCCAGTGATGACTCCATGTGGCTGATGTGTCTGTAATCATAACTATACACCCGACAGGTGAATTGCTTCTGCAACATCTAGGAAATGAAATAGTGATGATTACGGTGATAATTTATTGATTACTTATTGTTATATTTGTCCTGTTGTGAGTACCTAATGTGAATTATCTCATTTAAACACCATCATAACTCCATGAGAGAGGTATTAGTATATGTATTTGACCGATGGGGAAACTGAGGCACAGGGAAGTAATTTGCTTTCCTACTCCATGATGGAGCTTGTGTTCGAGCCCAGGTTAGATTCAGTCTTTAGAGAGTAAATGCTCCGGATTCTCTGGAGCAAAGAATTCTCTCTCCTGATGGTCAGGGGTGGCTGGTATCTCAACAGTACCCATGTGTATCTGTCAGTAAGGCATACCTGTGGCATGACGCATTTTCCTTTTATATCTGATTAATAACACGCTTTGTCTCTAAGAATAGCTTTTATGGGGGGTGGCTCAGTGGGTTAAGTCTCTGCCTTTGGCTCAGGTCATGTACTCGGGGTCCTGGGATCAAGCCCCACATCAGGCTCTCTTCTCAGCAGGAAGCCTGCTTCTCCCTTTCTCTCTGCCTGCCTCTCTGCCTATTTGTGATCTCTCTCTATTTGTGATCTCAAATAAATAAATAAAATCTAAAAAAAAAAAAAGAATAGCTTTTATGGGGCACCAGGGTGGCTCAGTCTGTTAAGCACCTGACTTCAGTTCAGGCTGTGATCTCAGGGTGCTGGGATTGAGCCCCGCATCAGGCTCCCGGCTCAGCGGGGAGGCTGCTTGTTCTTCCTTTCCATCTACCCCTCCCTCTGCGTGCCTGCATGTCTCTCTCTCTCTCAAATAAGTAAATGAAATCTTTAAAAAAAGAATATCTTTTATTCATACAAATGAAATACATAATAAACCCAGCCAACACATATGTATCACTCCACGGCAGATGCACTTCTAAGTATATACTATAATCCATTTATTCATCTCCGTAGCCCTATGAAAGTAGTCCTAGTTTTCATCACCATAGTACAGATGAAGAAATGAAGTAACTATTCAAGATCTCACAGCTAAGAAGTGACAGAGGCAGTAGTCAATCCCAGATAGTTTGGCTGTGGTCTGTGTACTATATACTGTAATGTTTATAAAAAGTTGTTTAAAAATAATGCCAGTGTATTTAGCTATAATAGAAACCACAGAGGCTTACATGGTGCTGCTCAGATCTTTAAAAAAATGTGAACGTGTAAAGAAAGCGTGAAGAAAGTGACTGAAATTTAGGGAAAGAAGGATGGTGTAAACTGTTTCTAATTTCTATTATCACAAGTAAGGTAGTACCTTAAGTACCTTCACACTTGGTAGAATCTGTTGAGAGTAGATACAGGGATGCAGGTTTCCTCAGCTATTGCTGTCCAGAAGGATTGCACCAACCTGTTTGGATCTTGATCTTTTTTTGAGGGCATCACATTAAGGGAGTGCCCCCTCCCCAAAGTGTTTTTAGAATTTGTAGGCCAGTAAGAAATATTGATAATAATACAAGTTAAATTCCGTTGCCTATTACTCCTAGGAACACAAGAGAAGGAGGATCTACTTCTTTTTTTTTTTTTTAAGGTTTTATTTATTTATTTGACAGAGAGAAATCACAAGTAGATAGAGAGGCAGGCAGAGAGAGAGAGAGGGAAGCAGGCTCTCTGCTGAGCAGAGAGCCCGATGCGGGACTCGATCCCAGGACTCTGAGATCATGACCTGAGCCGAAGGCAGCGGCTTAACCCACTGAGCCACCCAGGCGCCCCCCAGGAGGATCTACTTCTTACCAAAGACATGTACTCACCTCACCCCAGCATGACAGGAGCTAGTATACCAGCAAATACTTGGTTAATTCTACCAGTGCACACTTTCTGAGCTGGAGAGAATGTAGGGGATGTGGAAGTTAGTGCCACCTAGTGGTAAGACTGAGCTCTGACTCCTGGAGGTTCTGACTCTTTGAACCACAGAAATACCAGGGAGATTGTTAAAAAGAGGTTCTTTGCATACTTGAAACTAGTGTAACATTGTGCGTCAACTATACCACGATAAAAATAAAAAAAAAAAAATTAAAGAGGTGGTGAGGTCAGTTGAGCGTCGGACTCTTGGTTTCAGCTCAGGTCATAATCTCGGGGTTGTGAGCTTGAACATGGAGCCTCCGCTTGAGATTCCCACCCTATCCTCCTCCCTCTGCCGCTTCCGCTCATGCACTGTTTCTAAATTAAAAAAACAAAACAAAACAAAAAAAAAAAAACTTTAAAGTAAACGAATAAATAAATAATAAGAGGGAAAAAGGAGAACAACGCCCCCCCCCCCCAAATCCCTAAACCCAAGCCAAAAACTAACCCTCTTGGCCTCGCAGCTAGAGAGTCTAATTCAGAAGGAAGCAGAGTAGAGAGAGAGTGTGTGCTGCGTCTGTGTTCGGGAAGAGTGTCCAGGAATGCCCGTGTTTAAAAGGCAGCCCCACGTGGCGTTGGTTCTCATGGTTTGGTCCTAACTCCACTTAGAAGGCATTTTAGGGATTGGCCCAGCTCCCTCTTCCTAATCCTCTTCTCCGGCAGCTGCTGGAGTATCTCTTGATTATGTGGGAATGGTGGGGATGTTCTGAGACTATTCTGGGTGAAGAGGTTCCAGCTGAGCTTGCACACAGAGGAGGGATGGGAACAGGCCCGTGTGTTTGGGGATGAGAGAAAAGCACCGAAGAGTGACCTCAGTTTTGCCTCGTCCATTTGCATTTCCTCCTTATTGATTTCTGTTGACCTCAGTGCTATTTTGACTCTGTGGGTCACACCCTACTTTTTGTCTTTTTTCTCCTCCTTCTTGTCCTTAGGCCTGGTATTTGGGGTCTCCATTATCAGACTCCAGACCTTCTTCCATGTCCCTCGCTGGGAATTCCCGTGTGCACATTACTCTCTCAGTATCTCATACTGCTTCTCCCCCTGAAATTCTTTCTCTTAATTTTTTATGCTTTTACGCAGTCTAAAAGTTTTTTCAGACATCTTTTAAAAGTCTGAAGACCAGGGCACCTGGGTGGCTGGCTCAGTGGGTTAAACCTCTGCCTTTGGCTTGGGTCGTAATCCCAAGGGTCCTGGGATTGAGCCCCCGCATCAGGCTCTCTGTTCAGCAGGGAGCCTGCTTCTTCCTCTCTCTCTGCCTGCCTCTCTGCCTACTTGTGATTTCTGTCTGTCAAATAAATAAATAAAAATCTTAAAAAAAAAAATTCTATTTAAAAAAAAGTCTGAAGACCCTTGGGGCCAGTGGGTGGCTCAGTTGGTTAAGCATCTGACTCTTGATCTCAGCTCAGGTCTTGATCTCAAGGTCATGAGTTCAAGCCCCACTTTAGGATCCATCCTGGGCGTGGAGTCTACTTTGAAAAAGAAGGTCAGAAGACCCACAACCACACTGAAGACCCTCTTGGAGCCTTTAACACCCTATATCGTCTAATTTCCCACTGTACTCATACATAGCTTATATGTTTATCCTAGTATGTCATGAAATAATTGCTGCATAAATATATTATCCCCCGTCCATTATTTTACTTATTCATTCATTCCTTCTGTTGTTTCCCTTGACTGGAATATAAAGTCTATTCATTTTTCAAATGCCACCCACATATCGAAGCCAAATATAGATTATTTTCGGTTTCATTCATTGATTCCCTCTCTGAGTTCTGCCGGCACTGTGTCCTCAACTGCCCACCTTAACTCTTAATCAGACAGGCCAGTGTATACAAGAATTGCTGCTCTTTGAGGAATTGTAAGCTACCTGAGGGCGGAGACTATTTTATGTAATTCTTCGAGATTTTCCAAAATCATATATTCCCAAATGCGTAATATGGCTTACTTATATAAAGATTTTATTTATTTGGCACAGAGAGAGAGAGCACCAGCAGGGGGAGGGGCACAGGGAGAGGGAGAAGCAGGCTGAGCAGAGAGCAGTGTGGGGCTTGATCCCAGGACACTGGGATAATGACCTGAGCCAAAGGCAGATGCTTAACCCCCTGAGCCACCCAGGCACTCTGTGTAATATGGTTTAACTGAACTTGTACTCTTCTCTTTATGGCATTGCCTCCGTTTAGTTTTGAATCTTCACTTTTGGCGTTTTATAATGTTGCTTTACCTTCCTGCTTTCCTGCCTTCAGAGTCTGTTCTCAGGAACATAGAGTGACACTTTGCCACGTCACAGTATTCAGCCCTGCTCCTCTACCATGCCTCATGCCTAAGTGGAAATACCCTTCTTCACATGCGGTCTGATGTATATACACATAAGTAAAGCAATGTGCTCACCTGCTGTTTTTATTTTTTTTTAAATATTGTCATTGAATTTAAAGCATTTTTTAATGTTGAGCCTCCTTCTACATCCATGCTCCCTTCAGGAATGTAAATGATCTCACTGAGCTCTGTGACTTTTAGAGCTCTTTGTAGAATTAGCGCCGCAGACTCTCCAGAAATGAACTCAATACAAATCTGGATTTGTGTGGGTTTGTTTTCCACTACAGGGATTCAGAGCGAGCCCTCGGCATCTCAGAAGACGGGCTGCAGCGGCTGCAGCTGCTCGCCTGGAAGAAGCCAAGCCTGTGGTGGAGGTTCACCACCAGAGTGAGCAAGAGATTTCCGTGAGGAAACGAAGAATCAAGAAAAACAGCCGAGTCCAGCCAGAATTCTATCACTCCGTCCAAGGTGCCTCAACCAGAAGGCCTGTGAGTAGAGAACTTTTATAAGAATGTTAAATCCATGGCGTAGTTCATTTCGTTTTAGAAAATTGTCAGATGAGATCGTCAGGTTGTTCAGTGCCCTGAACTCATACACATCCCAGGAAGGAGTGTGATTCCATAGAAAGTGCCAGGCCAGAGTTGTCCAAGAGGCTAGAGCTGGTCGCTGCAGACGGGGTGATTTAAAAACGGGTGAATTCTGAGCCCCATTAGAGGCAGGGTCGAGGATTAGAGCAGGGGCTGCAGAGTCCACAAGCCGAGGGGCCAGAATGGTGAGATCGGAGTTGGTCAAGAGGGTGAACAAGACAGAAGAGAAGCAGAGGAGGGAAGGGTAAGGCTGGGGTCTGGGCCAGTAGCTGAGCCCTGCTGGGATGTGGCTCTCGGACCACCGAGGCCAGTGCTCTGGTCTATAGCCCGCCAGGGTGACAAGGGTGCTAGCCTTCTCGGCTGTGGCCTTTGTTCTGGACCAGGGCAGCAAGCAGTGTTGTCCTTTTCTGCCCAAGTGCTAGGTGTTGCTGTGGGCTGCAGTGCTGCTTACCTGGGAAAGTTGGGCTCACCGGTCTCCACCGCCTGACCACATTGTTCTACGTGCTCTGATATTTTTTCTCGGTTCGGGTCCTCCCCCATGGACTTCTTATGCAAGGTTGTGATGGTTAAGGATTTGGGGCTTAGAAAATGCCACTGTAAAACATTCTCAAAAGCATTTCGTAACTGCAATAATGTTACATTGATTTAGCATTAAAATGAGGTTTCCCTGTGGTTCATTGCTCTGTTGTGGGGAGCATTTCTCATGCTAACCTAGGGGAACCATCATTATTTGGATTGATAATAGGTTTTTGTAAATTATTATAACAGAACTGCCCTTTTGTGGAAGTAACTGTGTCCCAGGCACAGTGGAGATTGCTAGGAGGCCAAGAGAACGTCTAACTTGGTGCACTGGCCAGAGACAATGGCAAGAAGCTAAATTCCCTTACAGGAAAGGTCCTACATGTTTTTGACCAATTGTAAAATAAACTCATATTTCAAGATCAGAGTCTTCTTTTCACGATTTAAGGAAACAAGCTATGTAGAATTTGGTATCTATGTGGTATCTACTATGAAGTGGTAGGAAAAGTTATTCATTCAACAAACATAATAAGCTTTTTTATATACGAAATAAGGGATACACAGATGCATATTCATAACTGATGATTCTTAAGAGCTCACTGTATAACAGGACCCCCTTAATAACCCTATGAGGTAAATGGTATTATTCCCATTTTTTGAATGATGAAACAGTGGCTCAGAGAGTATAAATAGCAGTCCTAGGTTTACCTAGCTGTTAGAGGCACACTCTAGGGTTTGGATCTAGGCAGCTTGCTTCTAGCTTCTTGGCTGTCCATTCTGCTACCTTCCTGTAGTACATGGCCTCTCGGACAGCTGAGTCCATGGACCGACATGCAAAGAAGTACATGAGATGCATGTCTGTGTTCTGAAAATGCTATTATACAGTTCTGAACAAGGTGCCGGGGAAGCACTGTGGAGGAACAGCAGACGCCAAGGATGAGTCCTGAAAGATGAGTATATCAGGTGGAAAGTGGAGGTAGGGATCTCTGATGAGAGGATCCTGTACAAGAGCACAGAGATGTGGAAGGTCTGGCGTACTCAGCAAGAACTGGAGGTGGTGCTGGTAGATGAGGCCAGCTGGGTCAGGCAGGGCTAGATCACCAAGGGATTGTATGTTATGCTGAAGAGTTGGCTTTACCTTCTGGGGTGGGGATCCGCTGAGGGTAGGGTGAATAGGCACATTGGTTTTCTCGCTCAGAAGTTAGCTAACTCTTTGCTGCTTCTAATCTCCACGGGGTTCAGGTTGGATAAGTGGTTATCATCACACTTTAGAAACCATCAACCACCATTACTCTCTTGTGAGCACTGTATGTGAGCACGTTGGGTAATAAGATGTATTCCTGTTTGACTTTGAAATTGGTATCCAGTTTGTCTTTGAATGCCTAGCTTCTCTCTCCTTTTTTTTTTTTTTTTTTAAGATTTTTATATTCGACAGGCAGAGATCACAAGTGGGCAGAGAGGCAGGCAGGGGGCAGGGGAAGCAGGTTCCCTGCTGAGCAGAAAGCCAGATGCGGAGCTTGATCCCAGGACCCTGAGACCATGACCTGAGCTGAAGGCAGAGGCTTAATCCACTGAGCTACCCAGGTGCCCCAGCCTAACTTCTCTCTTTGTCTGCCTGGTGAATTACAACTGACTTCTTAAGAGTGACTCATGATCAGCAACTTGTTCAGAAAAGTCTTGTCTGGTCTCTCCTATCATAGTGAGATACCTTTTTTGGTTTGATCTTCAGTACTTTGTACAGATCTCCTATATAGCAGTTATCCAAGTGAAAAAAATCAGGCTCTGTAAGAAAATGGGCATGGGTTCAAGTTTGGCTCTGTGGGTCTGGCAAGAAACAGGTGGCATGCTAAGAGAGTTTAACTGAGGAGAGTTTAATGAAAGGACTATTTACAGAGGTGTGGACAGGGCTAAGATGCTTCGCTAACCTTTAGGTGGAGCTTACCCACCTACCCACTCCTGGCCTGAACAGGCAGCAGACGACGCTGGTCTTACTGGATCCTGGTGAGAACTACTGGGGCCATGAAAGAAACTTTCATAGGAATTGTGATTGAGGAGTGCGGCCACAGCCAGAACCTGCAGAAGCAGGAAGAAAGTGAGGGGAGTGCTCTCTTAGCTCCTGCTGGGCTTGGGCAGGGCCTTGGGAGGTGCACATTACAGAGATCAGCCTCCCAAGGACAGAGCAAGGGAGAGGTGGGCAGAGAGTATGAGAGAGGATAGGGACAGTAGAAAATAAAAGAGAACAGACCAGGTCATCTTTGCCAGATGGTGTAACTCTCTGAGACTCCAATTTCTTACTGAAGAGTGACAATAACAGTAGCTAGCTGTGGAGCTGGGAGGGTGAATTAAGCTGACATGGAAATAGATGGGACAGTCATCTGCTTAGAACCAACAATAAGTGGTAATTCCTTCTCTTCCTTTCCTTTCCTTCCTGTACCTTGACTTATTTGGGGGCTCTATCAACTGGTAGCTCCTGGCCCATGACCTCTGAATGTATTTTATTGAGTAAAAGAATGAATGATATTTACAGATGACATATAGCTTCTGCACTATAGGGATTTAGAGAACAGAGAGGGCTACCCTTTCTCCCTGCACCTCCCTCCCTGAATCCCCATAGGGTGGATGGGGGGGTAACTCCTTCACAGAAAAGATGGGTTTGGGTTGGTCTTTAAAATTCTGGCCAGAATGTGGCATCTGGGTGGCTTAGTCAGTTAAGCATCTTCTATCTGCTTAGGTCATGATATCAGGGTCCTGGGATAGAGCCCTGCGTTGGGCGCTGTGCTCCCTGCTCAGCGGGGTGTCTGCTTCTCCCTCTGCCTTTCCCCCTGCTCATGCTCTGTCTCTCTTTGTCTCAAGTGGATAATTTTTAAAATCTTAAAAAAATAAAATAAAAGGCTGGCAGGAATGCAATAGGCAGCAGAAGTTAGGTATGACAAGTGGAATAAACAGAAGTACTGAGAATCACTTGATTGGATGTGGGGATTTCCATGAGAGAGAAGTACAGGAGCTGGAAAAAGAGATTGGGGCCAAAATACATTCTGGGCAACCCCTGTGTTTGAACTTCATTGTCTGTGCATTGTGGAGTTCTAGAAGAGCATGATCAAAGCACAATTTTAGGAAGCTTAAACGTGAGCAGGACGAGTCAGGGAGGAGCAGGACAGCGGTCGGGTAATAACTAGGGCAGGAATGTGGGTGGGAGGTAATTAGGGCTGGAACTTGACCCTAAGACGTGCTGTCGTCTCATGATCACTGCTTCTGAGGAATCAAAGATGACCTTTGCTCTGACTTCTTGAGAAGGAATTAGAAGGGAGAGAGTAGAGGCAGGAATTGGCAGGGGAGGCTACTCTGTTGCTTAGGGCAAAAAATCTGGAGAGTGTTCTTTGGGGCAGGTAAAGCTCACCTCCTCCATCTGTCTGCATCTGTTAGGGTTGTTGGGAGACTGGAAATTGTCAGAGTTGGTGAGGAAGCTATTGGTACCTTATCTCACATGATTCCCTTTCAGCCTCCTGGAATCTTATGGCCTCTGCTGACACATTCCTGTGTTTATGCCATATGTGGACTTGAGTCCAGGCCTTGTGCCTTCCTCTTCTGTAATTGGTTAGGTGCTGTTGGTAGTGCCTCACCAAGTCCAGAAGACACATACCTGAAGCCTGTGCCTTTCCTGACATATACCTTTGGAGAAGATCAGTGTTACCACGGGTTGCCATGAGGTTAACTCTGATGGTGTCTTGGAGATGCAATAAAACTAAATCAGCTATGGTGATTCAGGATTATTTGAATGACTTTATATGAAGCGCTCCAGACATTTTTTTTTTTTTGAAGATTTTATTCATTTATTTGCGAGAAAAAGAGAGAGAGAGGAGAGAGACAAGCAGACTCGGCACTGAGCACAGAGTTGGATACGGGGCTTGATCCCATGACCCTGAGATCATGACCACAGCTGAAGTCAGCAGTCAGAGGCTTAACCGACTGAGCGACCCAGGCACCCGTCCAGACATTTCAAATCTCAATCTGAATAATAAACAGGCCTGAGACTGAGAAAGAATGAACTAGGATGTAGCCATGAAGGACAGGGGTCAGAAGCTGTGAAAGCACTGTTTCAGTGAGCTTTCTGTAGGACTGGCCTCTTGATGAAGCAGGCCACGGGCCACATGGAAGGCATTATACCTCAGGATCTTGGGCTGCTCTAACCTGTGTACTTTTTCTCAATCCATAATTTATACTCAAATGTGCCTAGATGCATTCATAATAGAGATCACTAATATAAACTTAATTAATAATGTATGTGCATTTTATTTCACTCCTTTGGAATGTTTCTGAAGGTGAGTTAGCTAAAAAAAATAATCCTGATTTTTCTCTTAGTAAATTTGCCTTGGGACTTTTGTTATGACATGTCACTGGAACACTTAAGGAATTTTCCACCACCTTGGAGCAGAAAAGATACTTAGTTCCCGATCTCCATTTGTTCTTTAGTATTTTGACAGTACAAAGCCTTTTTTGGGTGAGTACCAGAATCCTAGAGTTTTTAAACCTTCTCATCATCACAATACACATAATAAACAAGATCTCTCACGTTTACTGCCTGCTTACCATGTGGGCAACATGTGGGCATTGTTCTCCGGTGTTTCCCTGTTTTTTCTCATTTCATCTCCCCAGTGCTTCTCTGGGGTAGGTGCTTACTTTCTGGAAGGGGAAGCTTGTCATGCAGCTGGTAGATAACAGCACTAAGATTTAAATCCAAGCACCTTGACTGGAGCAGTTTGAGAATGGAGAAGTTCACATGATCATATTTTTAGTGCTAGATGTTTATCTTAATGAACTCTCCTAATGCATTTTAATCATGTTGAGTCTCAAGTTTTCCTGCCTGCATAGATGGTAGAAATGGTATTGAAAACCATAGGTAAGGGGTGCCTGGGTGGCTCAGTGAGTTAAAGCCTCTGCCTTCAGTTCAGGTCATGATCCCAGGTCCTGGGATAGAGACCCACATCGGGCTTTCTGCTCAGCGGGGAGCCTGCTTCTTCCTCTCTGTCTCTCTGCCTGCCTCTCTGCCTACTTGTGATCTCTGGTCTGTCAAATAAATAAATAAAATCTTAAAAAAAAAAAAGGAAAAAAAAAGAAAACCTTAGATAAGCTTCAAACTTCATTTTTGCCATGCATTTTACTGACCCTCTCTTCGTGGTAGGGAGTGGTAAGAGCCTTTCTATCTCTTGCCCTCCCACATGAACCTGTTAACCAACCTGTTAACCTGTATACCAACACTAAGCCCCAGCAGGTATTTATGTTTGTGTCGGGAGTGGGATGAGGGGAAATTAAAATTTTAGAGCACTTGCAAATAATCAGGCATGCTGAGTCCATTCCTGTTACATTTCACTAATCCCAGTTTTTTTATACCCTACCTTCCCTTGTGACTTAGAATTCCCGAGACTTTCTCATGGACGTGCAAGAATATCTGATTAAAAATTGCTGGTGCTCCCAGGTCACAGCCCAAGCTGTAGCTTGCTCCCCCTGCAGGCAAAACTTTAGCCCCTGAAGCCACCACCCCTATTAATTGGATTACTGAGCCTGATAATTTTGACTCAGGAGTTGGCCCCTGGTTTAGCACAGATAATTGGTAGTCCTGCTTTCTGAAATGGCGAACGCTGAGGAAGAAGCAGATCTGGGTTGAGGATGGAAATCAAATTTCCAATTTGGATATATTACGTTAGAATTATCTGTTAGAGGGGTGCCTGAGTGGCTTGTCTGTGAAGCATCTGACTCTTGGTTTTGTCTTAGGTAGGTGAAGTCATGGGTCATGATCTTCTGGGTCATGAGAGTAAGCCCTGCATCAGGCTCCTACTCCGGGTATGGGAGGTGGAGTCTGCATGAAGATTCTTACGCCTGTCCCTTTCCCCACTCATCTGTGCAAGCAGACATGCATATGCGCTCTCTTTCTCTCTCACACACATAAATAAATAAATCTTTTTTTTTTTTTTAAAGAAAGAACTGTTAGATATCCTAATGTCTCAATTTCTTGGAGAACATGAGTCTGGATTGGTGGTCATTAGTACAGAAATGTTACCAAGTTCATGAGACTGAAAGGAATGATTCAGGAAGCGAATGTTAATAGAGAGGAGACTTGAGGACCGAGCCTTGGGGTCCTCCAATACTGGGAGGTTGGAAAGAAAAAATAAAGCTCCCTTATAATTCCAACTCTTCCCTTAGAAATACAGATGGAGAGAACAGATTTGGTGGTTGCCAGGGGTAGGGATATGAGAATAAAAAGTGCACACATCTGAATGCATGTGGTGTTGTCAGTGACAGAGAAAAATAAACCCTACATAAACACACACACAGACACACGAAATACAGATGCCTTGAGAGATGGGTTTAGGGCCCTTAAATTTCATTTAAGGGTATTCATCTTAGACCAAGAAAAGGCAAACTCAGGTAGAAACTACAGAAAGTAGCAGAAAAGGATTTCCCAAACCCACTCCTTACTCTTTCCTGCACCTTCTCCTACTACACCGATTCCTTGACCTCACCCTTCTTTGTCTTATGCTGCTCAATTTTGGTTTCCAGTCTTGGGGAATATATCTGCTTTTCTTTTTAAAAATTTTTTAAATTTTTAAATTAACATATCATGTATTATTAGCCCCAGGGGTACAGGTCTGTGAATTGCCAGGTTTACACACTTCACAGCACTCACCATAGCACACACCCTCCCCAATGTCCATAATTATCTGCTTTTCGGATTGCAACTTGGCTCATTGTAAGGCTGCAGGATATTTTGGAACATTGCATAGTTTTCTTTCTTTTTTTTTTTTTTAATTAGTATTAGCAGGATTTCAGGTCATCTTTGTAGTTGGGAACTTGCTGCCGTGTGGAAAAGCTAACTATATATCCTTGATCTCATTGGAAATATACTAGGATGTGTCTCTGTTCCTTTCCTGCTTAGATTATTAAATGGTGTTCCCTTTCCTTTTGAAATATGTAGGACCAGGCAGCTTTATTTGCATAACCTTAGGACACTTCCTTTTCTGTTGAAGGCTTGACTGTACAGCCTTACTCTGGCTTAATTAATCAGCAAATACAAAGCTTCTAAAGGAAATGTTTGTTTTCTTTTTCTCTTTGGAATTCTAGAGAGTGAACTGAATTAATAAAGTCAGATTTCTTTTACTAACTGCCTCAGAAGGATTTATTGAATTATACCCCTGCAACTTACCGAGTCTGCTATGCATTGCTATGCCTCCCTCACATAATCTTACAAAAGATTTCGCTTACTATAAATTTGCGAACATTAGGAATAAGAATATTGGTGCACAGCACGCAAGGTAGGTGGACTGCGTTAAAAGAGTAGTGCTAATACAGGCAGAATTTAATTTTGCAAACAGTTCATGGAACCAAGATTAATTTGGTGAAAGGATTCTTGCCCTTTGCTTGGAGAAAAAGAAGCCCATCTTTCTAACTTCCTGTGTCAGCATTTCGACTATAGCACTATAGCAAGACCTGTTGCCATTCCTTTTAAGTCTTTCTTGTACTCCAGGTTACCTATTGTCTTAAAAACTTTTAATTCTCTCAGCTCCAAGCAAAGGAAGCTTGAAGAAAACTCAAGCCTTAGAGAGACTCTGTTAGATAGCCATTTATCCCTCCAAAGTTTTCATGAACAACCTTGGATCAAAGGACTGAAAAGAAAGCCCTTTCAACAGTGGTCTTTAAATGGTGAGGGAAATGTGGGTGGGTATAAATTCCTTTATTTTAAAGTAGGACACACTGGTAGCTTCCTTTGGAAATCTGTTTGGCATTTAACAGCCGTCTTTGTCTGAAGTGACTCCTTCATCTTTGTCCTCAATACCATGGGTTACAATAGAAGACCCTTCTCTGTTGTATCCTCTGTGAACAGGGTCTAGCTTCGCCCACCTGCTGCTGTGTTCCTTTCAGTCCTTGAGAAATGAAAATGATCAAGTTTGAGGGGATCTTAGAGCTTATCTGATTCAGAGGTCCTCCTAAAGCAAGATTCTCCTTTGCTCCAGGCCTTTGAGTGATAAGATCACCCATTGTTAGGTACCTCCAAAGTAGCAAGTTATTTGTACTTGGAATAAAAAAAGTTGTTTTCACTTATTTGTGGAACATAACAAATAGCATGGAGGACATGGGGAGTTAGAGAGGAGAAGGGAGTTGGGGGAAATTGGAAGGGGAGGTGAACCATGAGAGACTATGGACTCTGAAAAACAATCTGAGGGTTTTGAAGGGGTGGGGAGGTGGGAGGTTGGGGGACCAGGTGGTGGGTATTAGAGAGGGCACGGATTGCATGGAGCACTGGGTGTGGTGCAAAAATAATGAATACTGTTATGCTGAAAATAAATAAAAGAAAAAAAAAAGTTGTTTTCTGGGCTCATGGTTCCATCTCTCTGGACCTTTTCTCCTAGATCTATTTCTCAACCTTTCTACATATCACGTTCGTTGCACTCTCCAAACCACCTCCTGGTGAGTGTAAGGATCTGATTTCTTTCAGTAGTTCCTCCCTTTTCCCACTGCCCCCTGATTGTCAGGTGATGAGTATGGTTCAAGAAAATCAAACTCTGGAAATTGAACATATCCAAAGGGAGCTTAGTTTGTGTCTCTGGAGAGGAGAGGTCAGTTCTGGAAATGACAGTAGTATTTCAGGAACAGTATTGCTTTGTGGTGGCATTTTGTAGTTAAATAATACTTCCTATTTTTTAAAAGCATGTTCGTATTCATTATCTCATTGAATCTGCACAACCAACTTGTGCACTGGGTAGGGCATACATTGTTACCCCAATCTGACAAAGCTGAGTCTCACAGGGAGCAAGAGACTGACCCCAGGTCATCGGTCTAGATTGAGACAGACATCCCTTATCCCTGTAATCTCTTGGATGAGCTCAAACTCAGATAACATTTGGGGAATGTATTGGCGAGTCTGCTTTGGTCTAAGACCACCTGGCTTATGCCACAGCCTGCACACATCCTGCTCACTGATCAAATGGTCAAATAAGTAATTGACTCTGATGCTGGGAAACATCACTGACTTACTAGCATTGATTCCCACTATGTGCCGCTCAGCATCACTATGATAAAGGAAGATTAGATATCTGATTTAATCTGGTGTTAAAATTAGGTTGAAATATTATTGTGCATTGTTACTGAGAATGTAGAATGGTGCAGCTTCTGAGGAAAATAGTATGGCAGTTCCTCAAAAAATTTAAAATAGAATTACCATAGGATCCGGCAATCCTACTTTTGGATATACAGCCAAAAGAATTAAAGCAGGGTCTCAAAGAGATATGTGTACTCCCGTGTTCATTATTTATACTAGTCAAAAGGTAGAAGCAACCCAAGTGTTCATTGACAGATGAAAAAATAAACAAAATTTGATATATACATGGGCTTGAACTGCACAGGTCCACTTATATGTGGATTTTTTTTCTATAAATATAGTGGAACATTTTTTTGGAGATTTGCAATGATTTGAAAAAATTTGTGGACAAACTTGTAGCTTAGAAATACTGAAAAAAATTAAGAAAAATTAGGTATTATTGTAAGAATACAACATATAATAGATATAACATACAAAATATATGCTAATCAATTGTTTATTATTAGTAAGACTTCCAGTCAACAGTAGGCTATTAGCAGTTGAGTTTTTGGGGAGTCAGGGTTATGCATGGATGCCGACTGCATGGGAGGACAGTGCTGCTAACTGCTGTGTTGTTCAAGGGTGAACCGTACAATGGAATATCACTCAGCCTTCAAAAGGAAGGAAATTCTGACACATGTTACAATATAGATGAAGCTTTTGGGCATCATACTAAGTGAAAAAAGCCAGTCACAAATAAAGAATCCATCCCGGGCTCCTGGGTGGCTCAGTGGGTTAAGCTTCTGCCTTCAGCTCAGGCCATGGTCTCAGGGTCCTGGGATCGAGTTCCGCTTCCGGCTCTCTGCTCGGCAGGGAACTTGCTTCCTCCTCTCTCACTGCCTGCCTCTCCGCCTACTTGTGATCTTTCTCTCTCTCTCTGTCAAATAAATAAATAAAATCTTAAAAAAATAAAAAAAAAATAAAGAATCCATCCCGCATGATTCTACTTCTACAAAATACCTAGAATAGCACAATCATAATGACAGAAAGTAGAATGGTGGTTGCTAGGGGCTGATGGGAAGAGAGAATGGGGAGTTGTTAAATCAGAACAGAGATTTAGTTTTGCAAGATGAAAAGAATTTTGGAGGTAGATGATGGTGATGGTCATACAACAGTGTGAAGGTACTTACAACTACTAAATGTCCGCTAAGAAAGGGTTAAGATAATACATTTTGTGTTTTCCGTATTTTACCACAATTAAAAAGAAATTGAGTTGAAACAACAACTGTAGGCAAAGAGACAGAAGAACAACAATAAAGGTGAATGGAATAAGGGCTCCAATGATAAAAACATCAGAGGAGATATACATTGAGCTTATCTTATTTTATTTATTTTTTAAAGATTTATTTATTTGTTTGAGAGAGAGGAGGGGGAAGGGGCAAAGGGAGAAGGTGAGTAAGAGAGACTCTCCAGCAGACTCCCCCTCAGATCATGGAGCCCGACGCAGGACTCTATCTCAGGACCCTGAGATTACAACTTGAGCGGAAACCAAGAGTTGGACGCTTAACCTACTGAGCGACCCAGGTGCCCCTATTTAGCTTATTTTAAATGAAACTATTATGAAGCATGAGAGGCACAAGGTAAGTAAGAGGTACTTACAAGTAGCAAATGCCAAGAAAAGGACTTAATTGTTAACGGGAGGACATGTCCTTGTGTGCACAGTGTGGGCATGAGTCCCCCTGCTTGTGTTCCCTCTCTCATTGTTTCACTCTCTGTTAAATAAATAAATAAAATCTTAAAAAAGGGGATATCAGTTGTAACTCATAAAGAATGTTTTCTTTCTTTCTTTCTTTCTTTTTTTTTTTTTTTAAAGATTTTATTTATTTATTTGACACACAGAGAGAGATCACAATAGGCAGAGAGGCAGGCAGAGAGAGGGGAAAGCAGGCTCCACACTGAGCAGAGAGCCTGATACGGGATTTGATCCCAGGATCCCAAGACCATGACTTGGGCCGAAGGCAGAAGCTTAACCCACTGAGCCACCCAGGTGCCCCATGAATATTTTCACTGAAAGAAATATTTCCTTGTTCTGTCCACTAAACAGGTCTAGGAATAATGACCAATCCAATAGTAATGCCCATATTACAGTATCCTTATATCATTTCTTATGGAAATAAACTAATGCTGTGTCATTGGTAGGGTTTTCAAGCAGAGCCTGAGGAAGGGACATTCTTGTGAAAGTGATTTTTTGAAGGAGAGCTCTCAGGAAGAGAATACGGGAAGCAGGACAAGGCAGGGGGCAAAAGCTAATAAACAAGGACAAAGCTTGGCCAGAGACTAGTTTCAGCCTGGAGCATGAATTGTACTCTAGAGTTAGTCTCAACTTGAGGCGACCCTTTAGTCCCTCAGTTCAGTTCATCACTGGCCATGGGCTACTGAGATGGGGGTGTGAGAAAGCTGGATTTAGCCCAGGGGAGTTTTTTTGAAGAAGGGACAGATGTGAGCCATTAACAGTCAACACTAGCAGCTGCTGAGAGTGCACTGGCTGGGGGTAGGGGGGTGGGGGGTGCGTGGGGCATCCAGTTGGGACATCTGCAGCAGCCATCATATACTTCTAGGAAAAATGGCTGATCCAGATTTGAAACAAGAAATATAGAATGAACCTGGCATATCCTGTCAAACCAGAAAGCAAGGACGCATCAAAGATTACTGAGGTTTTGTCAGAAAGACGAGGAGTAAACTTGGAGAGGTTCCTATTGCCTGATCAGTAAGAATAATGATCACAGTGGATCAACATACATCAATATATTAAAAATCCATGAATTTATGATATTTTAAAAAACCAACAAACCACCGGATTAGAGAGCCCATTGGAGAAAGCTAAATGAGCCAAGTCACTTTTCTGAAAAAATAGCAAAGGGAAAGGAATCAAGCATTATCCTGTCTTTGCTATAAAAATTATTCTTTATGGTAATCGAATAGCTGTTGAGGGAAGAAAGCATGATGAGATTGGAATGTCACCATTTGGCAGACTGTAGCGAAGGAATGAACCACGTCAGTGGTCATCAGTGACTTCTTACGCCACAAGAGAGGCAGCCACACATTATGTGCTTTATATATAACACTTGAGACCTATTCTTGCAAAACACATTGAACCTACATCAGATCAAACCACTAGTTCTAATTACAGATTTATACAAAACACAGAGGACAGAGGAATATGTTGAAAGATTTTCTAAAGATACAGTTAGTAAAATCCAGACTAGGGGAAACCTTCAGACAAACAGTCCAGTTTCTTCAACAAACACATTATAAGAAACAAAAAAACGGGGGGGGGGGTAATTTATGGATTATAAAAGAGATTGAGGAGACCTATTGATTAAGTGTAATGTATAGTCCTTGTTTGGATGAACAGACTGGATGCAAAAAAGAACAATTTTTGAGAAAATGTGGGACTAACCAGATATTTGATGATATTAGGAAATTGATAGTAATGCTTGAGATTGGTAATGGTGTTGTGATTTTGTTAAAAGCCGCCCATATCTTTTAGAGAGATGTACTAAATTTTTTAGTAATGAAATATTAAGATCTCTGGGATCCACTGGGAATCCAAAGAGGTGGAGGAGCAAATGTGGGAAGGAATATAGTCTCTACGACACTGACCAAGACTTTTTAATTGATGAAGGTGAGCAATGTGTAAATGGTAGTTCCTTAAACTTTGTTATGTGTAAGCCTGAGATGTCCCATAATGAAAGGTTTTAGACATTTTAAAAAGTGAAACACATATTTGTGGTGAAATTTATATCATCAGTACTTTGCTTCATTAAGTCCCTCTTTTGGCTTTTGTTTTTCATGGAGTGAGCCTAAATCTTTGTTAATAATACTTCCAGATTTCAGATATTTACTGACGCATCAAGTAGGGTTTTAGAAAGACACAAGGGGGCAATATTCCCATGGCTGTCTTTTGATGCTTTTGATTTCTTTAACAAAGGACTGTTGCTTATTTGTCAGCTTTTTACCGAGAACATTTTATAATAACATGTTAGTGGATGGCGTAAAAAGTGTGCTGTTACTTAAAATTTAACAAATGATGTAAAACAGGTGAAGAATTATATAGGCATATTCTTTCATTTTAATATCTAAAAACTGATTTTCACTGAGATTGCTATTTTTGTTCTTTGTAGATTTATTGATATGAAAATGGAACCATTATTAAAACAAAACGGACCCAAAAAGGCAGCACTTCGCCACATTGCTTGACTTTGTCTTGGTGAAACTCAAGGATTCCTAGTCTTAAACTTTTTTCATTGTAAATAGAATTCTTCCACTGCAGCGTTACTTTATTCCAGCAGATTATACTTGTATCTTCTTACAGAGCTCATGAAATTTTCATGATGGTGGAAATGCAAGCTATTGAACTACCTAATCGATTTTAGTTAATCTTTAATATTGACATCACATTCCATTATGTGACTCTCTATTCAGGAGATGGTTTTCCTGAGGTAGATTCTTTGCTTTCATTTTGCTGCTCAGACGTCCATTTTTCTTTGCTTAGAAAGGTGAGCTGACGATTTACACATTTCTAGCTCTATTTAAAGCTTACTTAAGAAAGCTTGAAACTATTAGTGTAGTTTAAAATTATCTGTGAATTTTACTTTTATATTAGCTCTATTAGAAACAAGCAGTGGAGAGGGGCACCTCAGTGGTTCAGTTGTTTGAGAATTTGTCTCTTGGTTTTGGCTTGGGTCATGATCTTGGAGTTTTGAGATCAAATCCCATGTTGGGCTCCATGTTCAGTGGGGAGTCTCCTTGAGATCTCTCCCTCTCCCTCTGCCTCTCCTCCCCACTCTCCTCTCTCTCTCTTTCTCTCAGTAAATAAATAAATAAATCTTAAAAAAAAAAGAGAGAAATAGACACGGATAATTGAAAATAAATTTATTTTGCTGCTTTGCCAAATGCAAGAACAAAACCCCCACCAAAACTCTGTTCACTTTTGCAAAAACTGGATAGCGAGACATGGGTCTTTAAGAAGCCATGGGGTCCTTACAGGACATGTGCTTTTGTGCTATTAATTTTTACAACGTGCAGCTGTAGAAAAATTATTTTTAAATAGCCAGCATAAGTGTTGAAAATGAGCTCCTTTTTCTTAGCTATCAAGATCCACATCCCTTGAACTGTGATTATAATCAGTTGTGACATATCAATTTCAGCCTTTTCTCCTCCTCCTGCATTCCAAGAAGGTTAAACATTATTTAGTATGATTCTTTGTCCCAAGAGTTCAGAAGGGCAAAAATTATACATTCAGGCTGCACATATACTTTAAAGTACAGAGCCATGTGTTCATTCAGCTCTTTGGAGTTCGAAGAAGAGATGCTAAGAAGTCACACTAGCCAGGATTCTTGGCACCTTGTTCTATCTGTTTGGTCCTTTTTTTTTTTTTTTGGTGTCTGTGAATCAGACAATTAGACTCCCGTTTAATGAATGTGAACTACAGTCAGACTTGATTTCTTTCACTGATGACAAATTAGACAAATTTGTGATTTTCACCAATAATGGAAACCACTTGGATTCAATATCTAATTGTTGATTTGTTTTTGAGTTGTGATACTATTTTCAGGAGTAAATTACTGAGTATGGTAGGAGAGTTTTAGAATTCTGGGGCTCATGGCCTGCTCCTAAAAATTTAGATAGTTCCTTTTGGGACGCCTGGGTAGCTCAGTTGGTTAAGCATCTGCCTGTGGCTCAGATCATGATCCTGGGGTCCTGGAATCGAGTCCTACATTGGGTTCCATGCTTAGTGGGGAGCCTGCTTCTCCTTCTGCCTGCCGCTCCCCCTCCTTGTGCTCTCTCTCTGACAAAGAAATAAATCTTAAAAACACACACACACACACACAAAATAGATGGTTTGTTTTGTAATATACAAATGAACTTGTGGTTTGAAGGTGGGAGCTGGGGTGGGAAGATGAGTAAATTGGGTATTAGGCATTGTCTGATACTTTTGACGGTTACTTAGTGTTTGCTTTATATTCTCAGTTATTTTCACAGTTCTTTTTATTTCCCTAGGTATCTATAACTTTGAGTAAGAGAGTGTTTTATATTATAAGGCAGTTTAGGAGTATTTCATTAGTTGGTGTTTTAAAACATCTCTAATTGTGGAGCCAGATAAGTTGAAAAACAGACTAGCACTGCTTTCTTAGAAACGTACTAAAATTATTTTTCCAAAGTCATTTCTTCATAGTAGTTCTGTCTCACGTTCTGACTTTAATAATGAGAAGAATTATGTCTCTCCGAGAAGAAAGAGACTGGGCTTTGTGTTCTAACCCTTAGCCCTAGGGCATTGAGGAATTACAATAAATTTTTAATAATGAATCTCTGGTCTACTTTTTTTGCCCAAGTAGCTGTTGTTTAGCCATCATAGACTAGGAGACAGTTGTAAGGTGACAAGTCAGACTGAGAAGGAATACAGGAAAGGGAATTCATAGGCTCAGTTATTGTAGCAAATTGCCAAGTTAGACTGTATTTTATAAATTCAAAACAACTTTTCTTGTTACTCTTTTAAGAGTTATTTATCATGGGGACAGAAAATTTACTTTTTATATCACATGCTATAAGAACACCTGGTTTAGTAATGGGTTGGGCCCAGTTTAGTTTTGCTTGAGTTAAGACTTAACCTTGGGACGCCTGGGTGTCTCAGTTGTTAAGCGTCTACCTTCGGCTCAGGTTATGATCCCAGATCCTGGGATCCAGCCCCGCATCGGGCTCCCTGCTCTGCTGGGAAGCCTGCTTCTCCCTCTCCTACTCCTCCTGCTTGTTTTCCCTCTCTCACTGTCTATCAAATAAATAGATAACTTCTTAAAAAAAAAAAAAAAACTCAGCCTCTCCGCAAATATAATAAACAGTATGATGGAGTGGCTAAGAGTGCCTTTTGGAACCACACTGCCTAGGGAGAGTAAATTCTGGTTTTAGTGCGTATTTCCTCATATTGCCTTTGGGTCCTATAAGTCATTTAGCTCCACTGGGGCTCAGATTCCTCAACTGGTGAATGGGGGTCATAACCATATTATATCGTTATGCAGATTCATCTTTTTAAGGTCTCAGAACAGCACTTGGCATACAGTGAATGCTTTATCTGTCCACTATTATTACTTATACACAACCTAGGTATGGGACAGGGTTCTAGAGATATTGGTGATATGGAGGTGAATAATATAAGGTCTCTGACTTTAAAGTCTGTGGAAGGGGACAAACAGATGGTTCCAATGTAGTGTTATAGAGGGTGTTCTAAGAGAATATTAGAGAGTCGCTTATCTCAAAATAGGAAGTTCAGAGAAGGCTTGCTGGAGGAAGTGCTGTGCTGAGCTGAGTATTGAAGGACTGTTGAAGAAATAGGGAAAGGCCTTTCAAGCAGGGGAGCAAAATGTCTTGAAGGAGCAGTGTGAGAGAGCTTTGTTCCTTCTGGGGAAGTAGAAATAGTTGCCGATGAAGCTGGTGGAGAGTTCAAGGCTGGGAATGGGTAAAGTCACAAAGGGCTTTGTTTGCCGTGCTAAAAAATGTGGTCCTTTATCTCTTGGTATTTGGGACCCCTGAGGATAGTGAGTAATAGAGGGCTGGGAAGATGATTTCAGTTTGGAAAGATTAGTCTAGTCCTAGTGTACAAGTTGAATTAGAAAAGTACAGGGTTAGGGGCGCCTGGGTGGCTCAGTGGGTTGAGCCGCTGCCTTCGGCTCAGGTCATGATCTCAGGGTCCTGGGATCGAGCCCCACATCGGGCTCTTTGCTCAGCAGGGAGCCTGCTTCCTCCTCTCTCTCTCTCTCTGCCTGCCTCTCTGTCTACTTGTGATCTCTCTCTGTCAAATAAATAAATAAAATCTTTAAAAAAAAAAAAAAAAAAAAAAAAAAAAAAAAAAAAAAAAAGAAAAGTACAGGGTTAGAGTCAAAAACACTAATGCTTTGGTCCAAGTAAGAAATGATTAGGACTTAAATTAAGATAGTTAATAATGTGATGCAAAGAGAAATTTATTTGAGAGCCATAAAAGATTATAATAAATATAACTTGGTAACAAATACTATGTGGGATGAAGAAAAAGGAAAAAAAACCCTCCACAATTATAGATGTATATAGTTGGTTTCTAGCTTTAGAAAATAGGTAGATTCTGGAGTATTACAAAAATGGGAGGAAAGCAAGATGAGAGGAATATGATGTGATGTGGGGGAGTGGGAAGATACGTTGGATTTTGTATGTGTGTTTGAGGGCTAAATGGTGGAATAGAAAGCTATCAGGATGAAACAAACAGAAGATACAACCAGAGAGGAAAACCAGGGGAGAATGGTGTCCCAGAAGCCAAGAGAAGACTGAATTCCAAGAAAGGAGTGGAAAGGATATAAAATAGTACAAGAAGACAGAGGGATGAAGGCTGAATCTGTGCTCTGAATTTTAAGTAGCAACGAAGAGGACCTAAGTGTTCTAGTGGGAGGACATTTTAGATGTATGATGTTGGGCAGGAACCAGATTTCAGTATACTCAAGAGTACCTAGGTGGCAAGTAGGTAGCTTTCAGTTCCTGATTCTCTTTGCCAAATCACTCCAAAACAACAAGGAGAACAAGAAATGGAAAGGCAAAGTCAATCTTTGATGAAAGTGAGAGACATTTGTAACTTTGAACCATAGTACATGAAGATGAAAGCAAATGGAGAAAGGTAAATGAGTTAGCTAAGAATAGAAAATATGTACAGAGAATCTAGCCTTCGCCCCCTTCCCAGCACCCTAGAGTCTTCATGGACAGGAATAGGAATCACCTTGTTTTGTTGCAGGTGAAAATGAGGTGAGGATTGCAAGTAGGAATTGTTTGAAAAGCTCCATGAGGAGCATTTTGACTAGGCACCTTCGTAACTATTCAGACATCTTCTTCCTCACTGCTACAGATGAAAAGTATAATTTCTGGGGCACCTGGCTAGGTAGAGCATGCAACTCTTATCTCAGGGTTGTGAATTTGAACCCCACGTTGGGTGGAGAGATTGCTTAAAAATAAAATCTTTAAAAAACTTATACTTTCTGAAGAAATTAAATCAAAGAGACTGTGGACTTAGGAATAACAGCCATTGAAGAAGGTAGCGATGAGGTGTGGGGGTGAGTACATCTGATAAGGCATCTATACCTCAGCACCCTCATCCCACTACCACACCCCCAGCTCCAGAATGCCAGCATCCAGGCTTATGCTTCCCAGATAGTTGAACAGAAGACTCTTCTCTGAGGAAATTGAACCACCCTGAGGAAGACAGATTTTAGCGGGGATCATATGAAAAAGTCAACTGCTACCTTATTGCTTGGTCCCACCAGTTGACACACTTCATCCGTCATGCTTTGGCAAAGCCCACTAATTGGACAAACCTAAGTCATATTCCCAATTTTTGTAGTGAGCTTTTTAGTATCTCAGTCCTGAATGTGAATGGATGCTGGCTAAACATCACCAGATACTGAAGAAAGCTTCCAACATGAAGGAGAGAAAACAAAAATCCCAGAGTAAAGGGGTAATAAGAGGAACTCAGAGGAAATAGTGACAGTATGGAGAGATGAAAATTCCCAACATCCTCAAAAGGGTAAGAGAAGATGAAATATGTATTTTTTTACAAGAAATTTTATTTTTATTTATTTGACAGACAGAGATCACAAGTAGGCTTAGGGACAGGCAGAGAGAGAGGAGGAAGCAGGCTCCCCACTGAGCAGAGAGCCCGATTTGGGGCTTGATCCCAGGACTTTGGGATCATGACCTGAGCTGAAAGCAGAGACTTTAACCCACTGAGCCACCCAGACACCCCGAAATATGTATTTAAATATAATTAAAAAATTAAAAAACAGGACCGTCTATAAATATAAGTTGAGCATATATTAAGGATTTTATTCAATTCATTAATTACTGGGTAGCCTGTCAGATGATAAAATCAATTCAAAGCAGAGTCTGAAGGAGATATATAGTCAGGAATGCCAAAGTGAATTTGCTAATAGAGGCAAAACTTGTTAATATCTTATGGATGAATAATATGTAATATCGGGGTTGTCATTTTTGCTGGGTGGAAATCAATTGGATCAATGGACAAAATTCATTTGCATTGCTAAGGACAAGAATCGTTTGCTTTATTACAAGTTACCTTTACTCTTACAGGTTTATAAATAGCCTGGTCTAGTGGTTCTCAAAGTTTGGTTCCTGATCTGCCAGCATCAGAATCACCTGGGAGCTTGTTCTTTGTTCTGATTAACTGAATCAGAAATTCTGGAAGCCAAGTCCAGCAGTCTGTATTTTAGCAAGCCCTCTGAGTGCTACTGATAGATGCATTATAAAGCAGGACAACTACTGATTTAGTCATCGTCTTTTGTTTTTATTTTTAATTTTTTTTTAATTAAGTAGGATCCATGCCTAACATGGGGTTTGAATTCATGACTGAAAGATCAAAGAGTTGCATTCTTTATGAACTGAGCCAGTCAGGAGCCCCCTGCTCCCCCTGGTTTGGTTTGGTTTTCTTTTTTAAAAAAATTTTTGATTTAGTCAATAGAAACTCCATCGAAAGTGCCTACCTCTACAGAATTAGATAATCCCCAGAGAGTTTCAATGGGGTTCTTTAACACTCCTTTGAAAGAACGCCTAATATTCTCTTTTGCCTATTTCCATGTCTTGGGCAGTTTTTTCTGACACATCCGTGAGACAAAAGCAATGTGAAATTAAAAAATAATAAGGAGCAAAACATAAAAAAAGAATTCTTAGAAATTAAAAACGACAGCATACCCACTCGCCCCTCCTTCCCGAAATTTATAGTTGATGAAATCTTTTAGAAAGTAGAAGACAGACAATTGGAGAGAAAAGATAAGAACATTGTAGAATGGATCCAAGTGGTCCCATATTTCAAAAAAGAAATTGTCAGAGATAAAACAAAAACAAAAGGTCTCAAAACTGGAGGAAGTCTTTAGAGTAAAAAGGGGGTGCCTGGCTGGCTCCGTTGGAAGACCATGCAAGTCTTGATCTCAGGGCCATGAGTCTGAGCTCCACGTTGGGCATAGAAATCACTTAAATAAATAAATAAATAATCTTTGAAAAAAAAATGAGAAGACCTAAAAAATGAGTGCCTAACACAATGAATGAATAAAAGATATATGCTAAGACACATTAGTGTGTGAGTAGGACACTAGGGATAATAAGATGAATAAGATGATCCTAGAAGCTGAGAAAGAGGGAGAGGGAGGGGCCCAAGGGGAAGGGATGAGGGAAGGAGAAAGGAGGGAACGGTGGAGGGATGGAGGGTGGAGGGGAAGGCATCAGCGTAATGACTTAAAATGGGTACATTTATGGTATGTGAACAATTCCTTAGTAGAGCTGATTTAGAAAAAGATAAAATATGAGAAAATAGAGGGTGTCTGGGTGGCTCAGTGGGTTGAGCATCTAATTCTTGATCTCAGATCAGGTCTTGACCTCAGGATTGTGAGTTCAAGCCCTTCACTGGTCTTTGGGCTGGGTGGGGAACCTACTTCAAAAAAAAAAAAAAAAAAAAAAAAAAAGAAAGAAAGAAAAAAGGAATGAGAAAATAGAGTGCTGTTGGACTTTAGAAAAATACTAGAAACTTTAAGACAATGGAGAATTGCTCTTGAAATTCCGAAGGACAGTGACTTCCAATCCAGAATGTTAAGCCCCAATTGTCAGTGAAGTGTGAGGATAATGACACTTGTCATGCAGGGATTCACACAATTTCCATCAAATGAACCTTTTCTTCCTTGACTGGTAGGAGACGTGTTCTTTCAAAGGATGTAATGAAACAAAAAGGAAGAAGATGTGAGATCCAAGAAACTAAGGATTAGCACAGGAAAGAGGTAGAGGATGATCTGCAAGATGGTCCTGAACTCCTGTCTGTGCAGCAGAGCTAGCTAATAGCCGGCAGAGATGGGAGGCTGGGAAGGCTCCTGAAGAGATTTCTATAGGACTAACAGAAGGACACATTGGCCATATATCGACCATTTACATTGAGAGAAGTAGTCAGAGTGGCAGGTGAACCTCATTTTCCTGGGATGGGTGTTGAGGATGGCACTTCAGGTGGAGACCTGGCACAGAGTCCAAAGCCAGTGCAGCAACAGAGGAGAACTGCAGACTTAGGGCACTGACCACTTCCCTCCATCAGCACAGCCACTGCTTTCCTGGATGGCGGAAGAATTAGGTTCATCAGGTCCAACAGAGTCCCCTCTGGGTACTATCCTCTGGCACAGATGGGACAGGTCTGCTCTTACATCCTCGCCAGTACCCCAGTAGGTCCCCTGAGTTTTCTGGGGTCTGGTTGGGCCGGATCTTTCCCTCCCCAGTCAGCCTTCGTACTCCAGCTCCTTGGAGTTGGGGCCTTGGGGTGAGTCTTTCAAATAAACCAGAAACCATAGAGATTAAAAGAAAGAAAATACAAAGAAATGAGGCAATTATTAACTGGAAGTTTGAATACGCAAGGAAATTTAATTGGGATATATGCTTGATTTAACAGGGAATGTTATTGTCATAGACTTAATCATGAAATCACTGAATGTGGATTTAAGCAAAATTTATGTAAGAAGGGTATAATCTTTGTCTACCATAATAGAAACTCAATAGATAATATCTAAAATTAATGAATCTAGAGATACACTATGTGCATTTTATGTAGAACCATAAATGTCAAAGTGGTAGGAACCAAGGATGTGAACATAGCTGCATCTGGGAAGAGAGGGAGGAAAGCCCGAGACCACCATTTTTGTGTACTGCCTGTTTATTTATTATTTTTTTTTAAAAAAAGATTTTATTTATTCAACAGAGAGAAATCACAAGTCGGCAGAGAGGCAGGCAGAGAGAGAGAGGGAAGCAGGCTCCCTGCTGAGCAGAGAGCCTGATGTGGGGCTCGATCCCAGGACCCTGAGATCATGACCTGAGCTGAAGGCAGAGGCTTTAACCCACTGAGCCACCTGGGTGCCCACCGTCTGTTTATTGATTAGGATGCAATGAGAACTCAAACTTACTCCTTACCAATCTCTAGTTAAATTACTCTCTGCATCTAAGGAAAAATATAAAACAGGTTTCACAACTTTTATGTAAAAATAGGAAGTCCCTTTTTTTTTTTTTTTTCAAACATTAAAGATTTTGGCACAGTCTAGTAATAGCATTACTTCAGGCTGATCTTATGTATGGTCACAACTCCGTATTTGAAGTTAATATTCCTCTTTTCTCTGAGCCTGAGCCAGAGTTGGGGAAGAGGTGAAGGACATGGTTGACTTCTTTTTTCCTTCTTTGTTTTCTCCCATACTGTCCAGTTGTTGCTTCTGACTCCTCTAGGTTGGCCCAAGGAGAAGATGGGAGCCCATGTAGTTAAGATCTGGCATCTGTGCCCTCTTCGTGTGTTGCATTTCCCTTCATGTAGGAAAAATCTTTGTGTGTTCTGCCTTGGCCCCGAGCTTCTGATGATCCCCCCCCCTCCCCAGTTTGTCTCTTCTTCCATACACAAGGTCCTTTTGAAAAGATCCCCTTAAATAGGCACCTAAGTTAGCTCCCTCTCTCCTGGGACCTACATTAGGTACCCAAAGGGCTTGTGCCTTTGCCTATCGGGGTGGGTAGCTCAGTCCCAGTCAACTCTTTTCCTCCAACCATATTCTTCATCATTAGACTCTCTTGGTGAGAGTCATATTGTAGTCATATGTGCTCCAGCCTCAGGGATACATGCTTAACCCTTCAGGAGATCTGCTTGTACGCTCTTTCTTGTTACAAGGTACAGGGCAAGCACACCGGCCTCTCTTCTAGGAGGAAAATGTATAAGGCATCAGTAGCTTTCTGCCAAACAATCTCTCTTGGTTTCTGGCCTTGTTTGCCTCTCTTGAGTAGACAATGGACTCTAGTTGCTCTAATTATTATTATAGTTAAAGCTTAACATGGCTTTCATAAATGCTCTAGTACAATACTTTTCACACATTTGTGGGGAAGATTTTAAAAAAAATTTTTGATCCATTGAAGATCTACATATGGTCCTTTAATGCATGACTGGTCTTTTCATTTCATGTCACGGGTGACTTAACACATGAGCTCAGCAGTGTCTGAAATGGTCTGTTCAACAAGGCGAGTCTACTGACCATTTCCATTTCCAGAGCAATGTCAAATCATTCAAAAAGTTGCTAAATACTCTAAATTTCCATATTTACCTTGTAGCAAACTAGTAAAACAGTTGTCAGGCTGGCAGCATTCCATGGCATATTTTTAGTTGTGCTGTTCTAGCATTTTCCCTTAGGATCCCTTCAGAATTGAAAGAAAGGAGGACTTAATATCATTTCTGGCCTTTGGGGCATTAGCCAAAACAGACCAAAAAATATATGTATTTTTTGTATATTATAGTTTAATATCCTATTATAGTTATGTCTTCACTAATTCCACTAAATATATTTATTATATTACATAAATATATTTATTATGTCTGCTTTGTCAGATCCTATAAAAACAGAATGGGTATTCTAAAAAAGGGAGAGACATAGTAAAAATATAACTAAATATATACTATGTTAGGAAATGATAAATTGTATGAAAAAATACTTGAAGTAAGGGAGAAAGAAAGGTGGGAATGGAATAATGGGCTGTAATTTTATGTAGCATACTCCGAGAATATTTTTTTAAAAGATTTATTTATTTGACAGAGATCACAAGTAGGCAGAGAGGCAGGCAGAGAGAGAGATGAGGAAGCAGGCTCCCTGCTGAGCAGAAAGCCCGATGCGGGACTCGAACCCAGGACCCTGAGATCATGACCTGAGCCGAAGGCAGAGGCTTTAACTCACTGAGCCACCCAGGCGCCCCCTCGAGAATATTTTTTTGATAAAGTAACATTTCGTCAGAGATCTGTATCAGGGACAGAACCATCTATCTGCATAAAAGGCTTTTAGGCCAAATGCTTTTGAGCATTTTTTGCTCCTTAGCTTATGAGTCTGTCTTACTTTGATAAAAAATAAAAGTAAATTTGAAAGTGAATGGGGGAAAATGAATGGGAGATGAGGACATGGAGAGAGCATTTGTAGATTACCTAAGAAGGGAATGAGGAAATTAGGCAGTAAATTAGGGAGGATGTGGGATTCAAAAGTCTTTCTTTTTTTCTTTTCTCGTTTCTTTTCATTTTTCTTCTTTTCTTTTCTTCTCTCTTTCTTTTAAGAGGGTGAGGAGGGGCAGAGAGCGAGAGGGAGAGAGGGAATCCTAAGCACACTCCATGCCCAGCATGGAGTCCAACGTGGGGCTTGATCTCACGACCCATGAGATCATGACCTGAGCCGAAATCAAGTCTGATGCTTAACAAACTGAGCCACACAGCTACACCAAGACATGGCTTTCTTAAGGTGGGAAGCATTTGAGATGTTTTGGTGAGAAGAAAGGGAGGACTTCCCTGGACCTGCACAGGGGTAAGAGGAGAAACAGATACATTTTGGGATTGGTGGAGTTGGTTAAATAGGAACAGTGCTGTGGGCACTGTGAATTGGTATTTGATATTTTTACATTTGTTGGGGAATCAGATTGACTGGTTGAATGATATTTTGAAAACAGGCTTCAGCAATGTAAGCTCAGGAGTTAAGGTGAATATTTTGGCTGGTTCAAGATGGAGGATGGAATTGAGAGCTCTAGAGAAGGTGGCTGGGATATTGATGTCAAGAGAATGCTTAAAATGACAAAGCATGAGACCAGCTGAAGAAGAAGAGGAAATCACAAGGGCAGGAATACATCTGACAACAACAAATAAGGGTTGGAGGTGTGATTAACTTGAAAAAGGGTGAGAGAATTAGCCAGAAATTTGAGGTCATTTTGTTGGATTAGAATGAGAAGTTTCATAGTTGGTTCACTTCCAGGTGCTGGTGTCATCCAGAATGAGGCCATGGGTCAGAAGAGGAGAGAAGGTTGAGTTCAGGAGGTTAGGAACTTTTATGGTTGAGGTGTTAGATGCTCTTCCAAATGGTGTGGAAATCTTCTGGGATGATGACGACACTCAGTGTGGAGAAGAAGCAGTGAGTCAGATGCCAAAGTCCTCAGTGAATGAGGGGGTGTGGCCAAAGGTCAGACAATTCAGAAAGGAGACCTGTGACATTGGATGATGCTGTGGATGTAAGAGAGGGGCAAGCTTTTGATGGGACACACAGGAGAAGGAGCAGCCACTTGTGGTGGGATGCAGGGGTGCCGAGAACGGACACTTAATAAATGATTAAGGTAAGACAAGCAGTGGAGTTGTCACTTTCTGTGAGAGGGTAGAGCTTGTTGACTATGAAATGGAGGTTCCAAAGGGCACCTGGAAAAAGTTGGCAGGGAAGGTAGTGGTAGAGGAGGTAGAGATAGCAGGATGATAGCCTTTGAGAGAACAGTTTCTTATGGGTCTTGGATTTGGGGCAGTAGCTGAGGATGGCAGGGGTCTCAGCAGCTTTAGGGTTAGACCTCAGAGGAGCCAGAGGCAACCTTCTACATCCACACAGTGAAGACCAGGAGGCCGGGTGGTGTGTCCATTAGACTCCAGTCTCTTTGTAGAGTATGAGCTCCTCAAAGGCTTTTGGAATGACAGACCTAAATATATTATTGATTCTAAAATACAAAGTTGGGAGCTTGAACTTAAACAGTCTTTCATTAAATGACTACAAGATGTATCATTATTTCAGCTGGGTTGTTGTAATTCAACTTTTATATAATTATACATAAATGAAGTTTAAAATCAATTCAAGAAGTTGTTTTACAAACATTTATTAACATAATGAAGCTCTTTCAACTTCTTAATGAAAAATGTGTTAAATGTATCTGATCATAAGTCTGATGTGATATGGACAGAACCTCTAAAACAGGATTCTGAATGTCTCAAAACGTCTCTGGCATAGGTTCCAAATATAAGCTCAGGAGGAATTGTGCAGAAGGTTAATAAAGAATGACAAAGCTGTTCATATGGCCTTCTTCAGGTGGCTGGGAGGGGGTCCATCATTCTGAGGTTCCTCTCTCTCAATGGTGTTATCTTTGGAATCTGCCTTTGTTGATTGGAGAACTAATTTATTATTTCTTTGGGATTTTTTTTTCTCCCCAGATATTTTTATTTTTATTTTTTTAATTTTTTATTTTTTATAAACATATATTTTTATCCCCAGGGGTACAGGTCTGTGAATCGCCAGGTTTACACACTTCACAGCACTCACCGAAGCACATACCCTCCCCAATGTCCATAACCCCAGCCCCCTTCTCCCAACCCCCCTCCCCCCAGCAACCCTCAATTTGTTTTGTGAGATTAAGAGTCACTTATGGTTTGTCTCCCTCCCAATTCCATCTTGTTTCATGTATTCTTCTCCTACCCACTTAAGCCCCCATGTTGCATCACCACTTCCCCATATCAGGGAGATCATATGATAGTTGTCTTTCTCTCAGGGCATGGGATTTTTTTTTTAAAGATTTTATTTATTTATTTGACAGAGAGATCACAAGTAGGCAGAGAGAGGAAGGGAAGCAGGCTCCCCACTGAGCAGAGAGTCCGATGCAGGGCTCGATCCCAGGACCCTGGGATCATGACCTGAACTGAAGGCAGAGGCTTTAACCCACTAAGACACCCAGAATCCCCTCTTTGGGATCTTTTAAATGTCATGTGATTTGTTGGGGAAGGTGAGAAGGATTAGGAAGGACAGGTTTTCTTCAGGCTCATGTTGGAAAGGATCCAGAACTGGGAGTTTTAAGAACTCAATTTAAGCTGGAACAATCACTTCATCTCTTTGAGCTATAGTTGTCTTTGATATAGAATGAGAATAATAGCCATCTCTATCTCATAGAACTGTAGGATGAAACAAGGTAATATTTTGACAAGGTTTTAGGAGCTCCAAAATGTCCCAAAACTGTAGTTATGATTGACAGAGGTTTTAGGTGACATGATGGTGATAAAGAGGGATGAAAAGAAAGTTAAGATATTTAATACCGGACACTCTCATTGTTGGCTCCATGCCTCGCCTGGCTGGTTGTTCTCTCTGTCTATCTATCTACCTATTTACCTACCTACCACAACCTACCATTCAAAACAAAAGCTAGGATTAGCTAGGATTTCATCTCTGTCTGACCATATGGTCTCTTCAGACACCTGACTCTCAATACTCAAGGTAACCACCATTCTGAACATTTATATCGTTCTCTTGTTTACCTTTTCACAGAGTTTATTACATCTCAGTGCATTCTTAGGAAGTCCATATTTAAAATTTTTTAGTTTTTGTTTTTGTTTTTTTTTTTTTTTACTTAATAAGAAAGATGATCACACCTTATTTAATTATTTAGAACTCACTTTCAGTTCATATTGCATTGCTACTATTTAACCATGCTGCTGGATGCTACTGTAGTATGTTCATTTGACTTAACTGTGACTGTACCAGTTTATTCATTCATTCACACTCTTGTAGATGGGCATTTGTTTCTAGGCTTTTCCTTATTCCAGTGCTACTCCATGTTTCTTGCATAATCCATTTGCTCTGTATGTGTAAGTTTTTCTTGGGTATATGCTTAGCAGAATTACTACAATCATACATGAAAGTAAAACTGTAGAAAATAATGCCAAACTGTTTTGCAAAGTACTTGTACCAATTATATTTCCATCAGCCATGGATAAACAAGTATGTGGAGCCATGTTATTTTCTGCATGTGGTGGCTTTAGACTTTAAACGTTTTTGCCAATCAAATTCATGTAATATGTTTTCTCATTGTGGGTTTGGTTTGCTTTACTTTGATCACTAATGAGGCCAAACATCTTTTCGTATATTTATTAACCACACGTGCTTCCTCTCCTAAAAATGTGCATTTCATTTGCCTTTTTCCTTGGTTGTTACCTGGTTGCTACTGTTTCTCTTATTGATTTGTAGGAGCTCTTTATATATTTCTGTTCTCCAGGCCTTAATTTAAATTATTGTATTTTTCATTGCTTTGCTATTTTTGATGATTTTTTTTTCTATGGGTTTTTGTCTGTGTGTTGTTTTGGTAGTCCCACCAGTGGGGCCTTGTCTCATTATGTTTTGCAACTTTTTAAAAAATTGAGGTGTAATTGACATATAACATACTAGTTTTAGTTGTACAACAAAATGAGTCAGTATTTCTGTTTATTGCAAAATGGTCACCACAATAAGTCTATTTAACATCCATCACCTATTTACATAGTTAATAGAATTTTTTTGTGTCTGAGAATTATTAATGTTTTTTCTTAGTGGCTTTCAAATATGCAATATACAGTATTATTAACTATAGTTGCTATGCTGTATATTATATCACCATTGACTTACTTTATAACTGAAAGTTTGTGCCTTTTGACTCTGTTCTCCCATTTCACACCCCTCCTCCCAATCCCTGTTTTGCAAATTTTTATCATGAGCTTTCCTTAGCTGGAATTTTGTGGAAGTTTTTGAGGCATGGATTGAAGGTTCATTTTTCCAGAGAGGATCTTCTTTTATTTTTGCCAGACCTTATTAACTGCGGGGAATCTCAAAATAAATTCTCAGCATCAGAGCTTTACATACTGCACAGGTAGTGTAATTGGCCACAAAACACACATGAGAGACCTACTAGGTCCAGCCTCAGGCCTCAGACAGGTAAGTGCTCTTGCTCTCTCAGGGTATTTTACTTTGTTTATCTAATTCATACTTTTCCTGGCTTTATTTGTCAGTGTTCTAACCACATGGCCTCCTCTTTGTCTTCCGTCCTTGCCCAGGTGCTTGGCCATCAACGTGAACCGTTAGGTCTCAGGGATCAGCAAATCATCTCTGTATTTGTGTTTTTGCTTCTTCATCTGCCTGGTTTCTGAGGATTTCCTTAACACTCTCTTGCCACCTTACTGATGCCTTTAAAATATATGTTGTTATTTCATCCAGCATTTTTATGTATTATATAAGAGGAAGGATGAGGATGTCAAATTTACAGTATAGCTGAGAAACCCTTGTCTTATTTTTGTCACTAAAGAGGTTCCCTCAAGTGGGTTTTCTCAGGTCAGAGCTATGTGTACCCCAAAGTTTTAGGTTCCATCCCTAGAGCCATCAAAAGTTAAAAAATATGATCATTATACTCTCCCTGCTCCAGCTAGGAGGTCAAGACATGACTTCAAGCATTTCTAGTATAATTTCATTTCTACAGAGGGCTGTGCAGTGCACGGAGCCAGCTGCTTCTCATCTCTTAGGCTTAAAGCTGATGACAAAGCACCTTCATTTCCCGCAGACAGTAGAATTCATATGCACGTAGGGTATTGAGAAATACTCTAGTGACTCACTTATTTTTAAGGGTCAAATTTCAGTACATATGAAGCCAAGCCAACTTTTTAACTGCATAATATTTTGTTATAATTGAACATCAAATCTCAAATGAGAAAATATTGATGTAATTTTTTTAATCACAAGCAAATCCAGATAAATTCTGAACTAGCAATTGTGGTTGTCAGGTTATTTTATTTATTAATTTTTTAATTGTTTTTGGTAACTAACAACTTTCTAAGAAAATGTTATAATACAGAATACACTTTCTAGAGAGAAGGAAGAGTTATGGGATTAGGGAAGGATTTGTTTGTTTGTTTGTTTATTTTCTTCCTTAAATGTGATACTCAGTATATACTAGCTCTAATCCATTAGATTTTAAACTTAGTTCAGGATAAATTTATAGTTCAGGATAAATAAATTTATAAGTTTATTTATAAACAGGCTCTGTGTGAGTTTGAAGGCAAAACATTAAAGATATTGGCGTTTGGGCATTAAAAAGACTTCAGAGATGGACTCACGGACAATTTAGAAATCTCAAGTCATCCAGGTTGGGTATCACTTTGAGGAAGCAAAGACCGGAAAAATGACCAAAGATGCCCACATCATATGTCCCAAAACCTTCAGAGTCACATCTGGAATATGCTGTACTGTTTTCCTCTTTAATGCCATGTTTTGCTAAGTTTTTCAAGTTTTTTATTTCCGTAAATTTAAAAGACATATACATTTTGTAAAATGAACTGACACCCTCCCCATGGTTAAAACTAATTTAGAAAACCTAGATATTTTACATTTAAAAAACCCTATAATCTTTGGGATTTATGGGAGTATTAAGCATGCAACGTGGATTTCTTAAACTTATTTCTAGAGTATGGGTAATCACCATGACTCCAGGCAATCTTGTCTGTTTATTAGAGCAAAAGAATCAGGAAGTCTGAGATGCAGACATTTAAGGATACTAGGGAAGTGAAAAATAGCTTCTTCTGAAACAAGAATGCTGCTTTTTATAAACAAATGACTACCATTGTTTCCTATTTTTAAATCCTATTAAAAACTGTTTGGAAACATCATCAGCTCTGTAGTTCCAGAGATAACCATAAATAAGTGAAACTGTACAAGAAAAGAGGTGATAAAGACATAAACATTTTATGACGACAGCATTTTTATTGTTGCTAATTAATGACAGTAAAAGTGGCTAGCATTTCCTAAGCACTTCCTGTGAGCCAGGCACTGTGCTGGGCAATGGGCAATAGCTCACTTATTCCTAACAACCCTAGGAAGTAGGTCTTCTGTATACATTAGAGAACCAAACTTTAAAAAGGTTAAATAGCTTGTCCACAGTTACCTAGCTAAGAAGTGGTGAAGCTGGACCAGGAGGCATGTTGCTCTGTCATACTCTGATCTCCATTCTTCATTTTCCCTCCTAGAAGTATATGTAGTTTACAAGACTGTCACAGGGAAAGGAACACTGAAGAGTGAATCTCCAGTGGGCAGATTTCAGACATCATGGCCCCAGTTATTGGTAGCTCTTTTGACTCCATCAGATCACATGAAAGATTATGTTCTCCCTGGAGAATCAGGAAGGCAGGTGAGAAGATAAGGCCATCATCTGTCTCTTTGACTCAGCAGAGTGGTGATGAGGAGCCTGGACTCTGAACTAGGGAAACAGAGGAGTGGACTGTTGCATTTAAATTAAAAGCATGTACTCCAGGCAGTATTTCTCTTGAGTAGTATTGTGAATTAGGACCAGGCTGTGTTTCTGTTAGTACTGAGACTCATTTGGCTCCTTGCATTTCTGTCCTGTGACAGGCAGAACTAGCTCCAGGAAAAATTGTGATGTAGGCAAAACTTAACTTGCATTACCACTAAAAGCGCCAATGTTCCCTCTTCTGTTTATTTATTCTTCAGGATGTAGTCTGATGCCCTTCTTCACACTAAAGTATAAATGGCTGATATCACTTACTGTTCTCTACCCCTGAGAGACTTAATTATAAATAAAATCTTTAAATATAAAGAATGAATCAGTATTACTAGAATTTTAGGCATCAGTGTGCAGATGATATGAAGGGAGGTTAAAATTTTTTTCAGGATAATGTCACCAAGATGGTGACATAGACCATTCCTGACTTTTCTCCTCATCATAAGAAGAACAGTTAACATATATTTCAGAACAAGACACCACTGAGATAATCCTAGAACATAGGGGTGAGGTTGAAGTCCCCACTACACCTCAGAGACCAAAACAGACACATTGGAAGAGTAAGAGAAGTGGGTACCTGTTGACCACATTGCCTTCCCCCAGGTCAGTGAAGTACCACATGGACAGGTCTGCCCTGAGCTTCTAGTCCCTCTAGTGGGAAAATAGAACTCCGTGGGGATAGCCAGCCTCTCTTAATACTGAGCGTCATTTTTTAGGAGTGCCTACTCTGATCTCTCATCACGGGGGCTGCAGGAAAATCTGCAGTCACTGGGAATCTGACCGATGGAGAAAGGGGAGGGGCTTGTCTCAATTTGCACACATATCTTAGCTGACTGACTTAATACCTGTGCCCAAGCAGTAATCTCAGTCAGCAGTTTAGCTCATCTGCAGCACCAAGCTGGACGTGCACTCTGACCAGGGAACTTGGCAGATTGCAGAGCTGCCTGATTGAGATCCCCAAACAAGGAACTGAGCCCTAGAGCTCAGTTTGCACACGGCCAGGCAAGGCGCTCAGCCACCCCACCTGCTGTGGAGAATGCCTTCCAGTTCCATCTGACCAGAAGGCCTAGCACAATTCCTGGAAGCTGTGTAGCATAGTGGTATTCAAGCCAAGAGGTGGGTGAGCAGAGCAGAGCAGATCGTCCCCAGAGCAAAGCCAGTACTGGCTGCGGAGCCTTCTTGTGCTACTGTGCAGGTAGGGGGATTGATTCATAGCCAAGAATGAAGGTAGCTCTCAGCCCCTCCCAACTAAAGAGCTGATTTGTGAAATTGACAGTAGCTGGAAGTAGCCCTATCCCCTCATGTCCAGACAAAGGAACTGAGACAGGGCCCCAGATCTGCCTGATTCAGATTCTCAAATGAAAAATTTTGTTGGCTCTAGAGCCCAGTTTGCACACATGCAGACAAGGTGCTAAGTCACAGCTTTACCCATTTGGAGAGTATCTTTCTGTTTTTCTGCCTCATCTGAACCTAAGGTTGGAGAAAGCTCCTGGAAGCTCTGTGGCCCAGTGCCACTTGAGCTGAGAAGAAGGCATTCAGAGCCAAGAGTTTACAGAACAAAGCCAGTGACCTTGTTTAGCTAGAGAACTTGGGGGTGCAGGTCAGCATGAGTTAAGATAACAAAAAACTTTACTAGTTTTTCAGCAGCTTCCCCTAAGTGCTTGGGCAGGGAATCTAATTCATAGTCCCATTCAATGCCAAATACAGCCTTCAGCTTGTGGGACCAGGGAACCTAACCAGAGCACTTGAGAAGCTGTGAAGCCCATTCAACAGTCCCATATATAGTGACAGAGAGCACAGCCCATGGCTTTCCTTGTCTGCAGAGTGAAACCAGTGGTCTCGCCTGACCACAGAATTCAGTGCCCACCCAGACCTGATTCAGGCCCCTAAACAACAAGTAACAAGGCCCTGGGTTCTGCCCTATTGCCCTGCTAGGGGAAGGAAATTGATTCCTAGTCTCATCTATTAATGAATGTAGTCTCCAGTTCTCATGATCTAGCAAGCCTCACCAGAGAATTCAGGCAACTGTGGAACCCATCTTACAGCCTCACTTGGGTAGGGAACCAAACCAGCAGTCCTATCCGACTGTTCTCAGGCAGTGGCACAAATTCCCATTCCCATCCTCAGAGCTTGAACAGGTGCCTTGTCCCAAAATAGACCATAATAGTAGGTCTCTTTTGTCCAAAGACATTAGTAGAAGACACACCCAGAAACCCAAACTGAGCTGACTGATAAAGAACTGTCTCTCCCAAAGCAGATCTATAGAGTCTGAAAGAAGAGCTCCATTACTCAGATGTGCAGGGTATTGGTCATACCTTCATCCCTTACATTGGAATGAAGGATGACCAGAGTAAAAGATCAATGTAAGGATGATGAAAAATCAGGTAAATAAGACATCACCAATAGAAACCAATAAAGCTCCAGTAACTGATTCTAAAAAATGGAGATTTATGGGACACCTTGCTGGCTGAACCAGTAGAGCATGGGACTCTTGAGCTCAGGGTTCTGAGTTCAAGCCCCATGTTGGGCATAGATCGTACTTAAAAAGTAAATAAGAATTTAAAATAAATGGAGATTCATGCACTGTCAGACAAAGAATTCAGAATAATCCTCTTAAGGAAGTTTAGCGAGGTACAAGAAAACACAGATAACTACACGAAATAAGGAAAACAATGTGGCAACAAAGTAAGTGGATGGAAATCACCATCAAAATAAAAAATAAAAAACCAAACAAATTTTAAAGCTGAAAAATAAAAAAGTCTGAACAGAAGAATTCAACAGAGTTTCAAAAGTAGACACAGACCATGCAGAAAAAAGAATGTGACTTGGAAGATAGAACACTAGAAATTACCAGTCAGAGGAGCAAAAAGAAAAAAGTGAAGAAAGCCTACTGGAATTACAGGACACAATGAAAAAAAAAATATTTGCCTTTTGGGAATTCCAGAAGAAGAGAAAGGGAAAGGGACAGAAAATATATTTAAAGTAGTAATAGCTGGGGTAACTGAGTGGCTCAGTGGGTTAAAGCCTCTGCCTTCGGTCCTGGTCATGATCTCAGGGTCCTGGGATCGAGCCCCAAATTGGGCTCTCTGCTCAGCAGGGAGCCTGCTTCCCTTTCTCTCTCTCTCTGCCTGCCTCTCTGCCTACTTGTGATCTCTGTCTGTCAAATGAATAAATAAAATCTTAAAAAAAAAAAAAAAGCAGTAATGGCTGAAACCTTCTCAAACCTGGGGAGAGCAATGAATGTCCAGATCTATGAGGCCAAAGGACCCCAAATAGATTGAACCTGAATAGGGCTACACTGAGACACATCATAATCAAATTGCCAAAAGTTAAAGACAAATAATTTTATGAGCAGAAAAAAGAGAAGTTATATACAAGGGAACTCCCATAAGATGACTGGTGGATTTTTCAACAGAAACTTTTTAGGCTAGGAAAGAATTCAAAATATTGAAAGAAAATGATCATCAACCAAGATTTCTCTACCTGGTGAAGCTGTCCTTCAGAAACAAAGAAGGGATGAGGACTTTCCTAAACATACAAAAGCTGAAGAGGTTTGTAGCTGCTAGAGCTGCCTTACAAGAATTGGTAAAGAGAGCCCTTTGAATGGAAGTAAAAGAAGACTAATTAACATAAAAACACTAAAAGGTAGTGTAAATCTCACTATAATGGTAAATACAGAGAGTCATAGTTAGAGTCTGCAATTTGGTAATAATGGTGCATAACTTACAGCTCTAGCTTAAAAGTAAGAAAAATGAATACAGCAAAAGTATCTGTAAATACAATAATTTGTTATTAGTTACATGATGTAAAAAAAAGGTCAATTGTAAAAGCAATAACTTAAAATGTGAGGGGGAAAAGAAAAGTGTTAAGTATATGAATTCTATTGAAGTTAAGTTGTCATCAGTTTAAAATAGGTTGTTACAAATGTAAGATATTTTATGTCAGCCTTATGGTAACTAGAAGGGAAAATTTTATAGTAATTATACAAAAGAATGTGATAAAGTCAAACATACTGATATTAAAGACATCGAACACAAAACAAGACAGCAGAGTAAGAAACAAGGAGCAATGGATCTATAAAACAACCAGGAAACAACTAGTAAAATGGCAATAAATCCTTACCTATCAGTAATTACCTAAATGTAAATGGATTAAGTTCTTTAATCAAGAGACAGAGAGTGGCTGAATGTATAAATAAAATAAGATCCAATAATAAGCTGCTAGTAAGGGAAATACTTTCGCTCTAAAGACACAGATAGACAAAGAGTAAAGATATGGAAAAAGTCATTTCAAGCAAATGGTAGGCCCTCCACCCCCAAAAACCAAACAGGATAGCTATACTTATATCAGATAAAATACACGTTGAACTAAAAATGGTAAGAAGAGATGACGTCATTTAATAACGATAAAAGGATCAATACATCAAAAAGATATTATAAATATATAAACAATATTATTGTTATAAAACAATATACATTTATATATATACTATATATAAAAACAATTACAATATAAACAATTGTAAATATATATGTGCCCAACATAAAAACATCTAAATATATAAAGCAAAAACTAACAGAGCTAAAAAGAGAAGTAAACAGTCATATAGCAATAGTTGGGGACTTTAATACCCTACCCTTAACAATGGATAGATCATCCAGACAGAGAACCAATAAAAAAAACAGTAGATTTGGGGCTGCCTGGGTGGCTCAGTGGGTTAAGCCTCTGCCTTCAGCTGAGGTCATGATCTCAGGGTCCTGGGATCGAGTCCTGCATCGGGATCTCTGCTAGACAGGGAGCCTGCTTCCTCCTCTCTCTCTCTCTCTCTCTCTTTCTACTTGTGATCTCTCTCTGTCAAATAAATAAAATCTTTTTTTTTAAAATATTTTATTTATTTATTTGACAGAGAGAAATCACAAGTAGATGGAGAGGCAGGCAGAGAGAGAGAGAGGGAAGCAGGCTCTCCGCTGAGCAGAGAGCCCGATGCGGGACTCGATCCCAGGACTCTGAGATCATGACCCGAGCTGAAGGCAGCGGCTTAACCCACTGAGCCACCCAGGCGCCCTCAAATAAATAAAATCTTAAAAAAACAAAAACAAAAACAAAAAAAAACACCAGCAGATTTGAATAATACTACATACCAAATAGACTCAGCAAACATATAGGGGACCTTTTATTCAGTGACACCCAAATACCCATTCATCTGAATCACACATGGAACATTTTCTAGGGTAGACCATATGTTAGGCCACAAAACAAGTCTTAACAAATTTGAGAAGATTGAGGTCATACTAAATATCTTGTCTGACCTAAATGACATGAAATCTATAGATTTCAATAACAGGAAGTCAGTAACAAGAGGAAAACTGGAAAACTTACAAACACATGGAAACTAATCAACACTCTTCTGAACAATCAGTGGATCAAGGAAGAAATTAAAGGGGAATTGAAAAGTTTCTTGAAGACTGAGCATTTGTGCTCTCCACCCATGATTTCCATTGTGGAACCCTCACAGCGTTGACCACATGTTCAGTGATAAGGGAAATGGCAGCAGAATAACAGAATCAGAGTGGTACAGCCCTTGTTCTCTGAACACAGGGCAGGTGCCGTAGAAATCAGCACTAACAAGACTGAATGCCCCTCAGATGATGGAGATGAAGGGTGTACCCTAATGGGCTCATGGGTTAGAGAAACAATCCAATGCAGTTTGTGAAATATTTTGACCCGAACAGCCCCACGCCCTCATGGGCAGCAGCGAGAGTGCTGCTGGGAGGCCAGCGGGAGATGTGGCAGACACATAGGGGCAGTGCTGCTGCTGCGTTTCCAAACCAGCAGGTAAACAATAGAACCCTCTCCCTCTGCCAGGATCTGCTGTGGCTGGTATTCCCATTGCACCACTTGTTAAATATTTGGCATATCTCCCTGGCTAAATGGAACTTCCTTGTGCCACACATATTTAAAAACAAAATAGATGTAAAATAAAATGACTTAAGGGCTCAGCCCAAGAAAGAGAAATAAAACGAATCTGAAGGAAGCAGAAGGAAGGAAATAATAAAGAGGAGGAATGAGGAAACAGAATCCCAAGGATCAGCAGAGAGGATCCTCAAGACAAAACTGGGCAAAGTTAACGCACTCCACTTAAGAGGGCAGGCATCCCCACCTTCCTTGACGTAACAGAACTTCCAGCTGAGACCAGGAGTCTCACTCACCATCTTGCAAGGGCATCCTCCAACATGCCTGATGTCCTTAAGTTCCAGCCGATGGGATGAGACTAAGATTGTGAGCTCTGCCCCCTGGGCCGGGTCAAGGGTTCACAGCCACTCAAGGGGGGGTGGGCAGCAGGACTCTGAATAAATGAGGGAGAGGAAAAACTTCTTAACCTGATGTGGCAGATGCTGAATCTGGCTCCTTTGGCTTCTGTTCTAGTGTCTCTAGTACTTTTGTGAAGCTGAAAGCCTTTTCTAGACTTCCTTGTGACTTAGGTACATGCACATGGTGGAGCTTCCAGGTGCAACTGCATGCCTGGAGGAAGTGGTGTAGGCAGAAAGAACAAATTTGGGGGAGAGTGCAGTGGCTATGACCCTGGTTCTTCAGGGGAAGCTAGATGAAATTTTTTACCCAGTTTTGTGTCCTCACCTAAATATTTATAATAAACGTCTTCCTGTTTACAAAAAAAGTTTCTTGACACTAACCAAAATGGAAACACAGCATATCAGAATTTATGGGATCCAGCGAAAGTGGTTCTAAGAGGGAGGTCCAGGGGCACCTGGATGGCTCAGTGGGTTAAAGCCTCTGCCTTCGGCTCAGATCATGATCCCAGGGTCCTGGGACTGAGCCCCACATTGGGCTCTCTGCTCAGTTTGCTTCTCTTCTCCCTTTTGCCGCACTGCCTACTTTTGCTATCTATCTCTCTGTTAAAAAAATAAAAAGAAAAATAAGAGGGAGGTCCATAGCAATAAAAGCCTGTATTAAGAAGCAAGAAAGCTCCTAAATAATCTAACTTTAGCCCATAATAAGCTAGAAAAAGAACAAACTGATCCCAAAATTAGCAGAAGAAAGGAAATTATAATAAAGAGTAGAGCAAAAATAAATGACACAGAGGATAGAAAAACAATAGGAAAAATTTACCAAATTAAGGTTTGGTTCTTTGAAAAGGTAAACGAAACTGACAAACCTTTAACCAGACTTACCAAAGTAGACACTACAATTGATACCTCAGAAATTCGAAGGGTTAGGAGATGCTACTATGAACAACTATATGCAGTGAAGTGGACAACATATAATAAGTGGAAAATTCTTAGAAACATACAACTTACTAAGGCTCAATCAATAAGAAATAGAAAATATGAATAAACCAAATACTAGTAAAGAGATTAAATCAGTAACAAAAAATCTCCCAATGAAGGGAAGCTCAGTTCCATATGCCATCACTGCTGAATTTCAGCAGACATTTAAAGGAGGAGTAACACAAATCTATCTTAAACTTTTCCAAAAGATTGAAGGGGGGCGGGTAGTGGCAAACAATCCCAAACTCATTTACAAGATCTGCATTATCCAGATACCAATACCAGAAAAAGACACTATTAGAAAAGAGAACTACAAGCCAGCATCCCTGATGAATATAACTGCAAAAATTTCTCATAAAATGGTAGTAAACTGAAGATAGCATATTACAAGGATCATTTAGCATGATCAAGTGGGATTTATCCCTGGGATGCAAGGATGGCTCAACAGACACAAATGAATCAATGTGATCAATCACGTTCCTTGGATGAAAGAAAAAAATGATATGATCATCTCGATAGATGCAGAAAAAGCATTTGATAAATTTCAACATCTCTTCATGATAAAAAGCTCTTAACAAGTTAGGCATAGAAGGAACATATCTCAACATAATAAAGGCCATATATGATAAGCCCATAGCTAACCTACTGGTGAAAGGATGGAAGTTTTTCCTTTAAGATCAGGAACGAGACAAGGGTGGCTACTCTCACCACTCCCATTCAATAGAATACTGTAAATCCTGGCTAGAACAATTACTCAAGGGGAAAAAAAAGGTAGACTCAGGAAGAATTAAAATTGTCTTTATTGGCAGACAACATAATTTTATATATAGAAAATCCTAAAGACTCAGGCAAAAAACTGTTAGATCAAATCACTGAATTCAGTAAAGTTGCAGGATGCAAAATTAATGTACAGAAATCAGTGGCATTTCTATATACTAACAACAAAATTTCTGAAAAAGAAATAAAGAAATTGACCCCATTTACAATAGTATAAAAAACAAGATAGGAATAAATTTAAGGAGGCGAATGATTTCTACATTGAAAACCACAAGACATTGATGAAAGAAATCAAAGAAGACACAAATAAATGGAAAGGTACCTTTTGTTCATGGATTGGAAGAATGGATATTGTTAAAACGTCAGTAGTGTTTTTACAGAAGTAGAAAAACTGCTGAAATTTATATGGAACCACAAAAGATCCCAAATAACCAAAGAAATCCTGAGAAAGAAGAGCAAAATAGGATGTATTACCCTTCCTGCTTTCAGGGTCTACTATTAAGCTACAGTTACCAAAACAGTATGGTACTGGCATAAAAGCAAATAGATAAATGGGACATCATTGAGAGTTTATAAGCAAACCCAAGCATGTACAGTCAACTAATATTTTACAAGGGAGTGAAGAATACTCAGGGGAGGAAAGATGGTCTCTTTAATAAACTGTGCTGAAATAATTGGATCCATATACATACAAGAGAATGAAACTGGAGCCATATTTTGTACCACTCACAAAAAATAATGCAACATGGATTACTTAAGTGTAAGACCTGAAACTCCTAGAAGAAAACAGAGGAATAAAGCTCCTTGGTACTGAATTTTTGGATATGACACCAAAATACAAGCAACAAAATAAAAAATAAACAAGTGGGACTACATCCAACCAGATTTCTGCACAGCGAAAGAAACCATCAACAAAGTGAGAACGACCTATGGAACGGGAAAGACTATTTGCAAGCTTTATATCTCATAAAAAGTAAATATCCAAAACATATAAAAACTACAACTCAATAGCAAAAACAAACAACCCCCACCACAAAAACAAAAACCCTCAAAACCACCTCCTAAGTTAAAACAAAACAAAACTAAACTAAACTGACAACATACACACAAAAAGGAAAAAACAAAAACCAACTCTCTTTCCTATATAATCCAATTAAGAAATGGGCAAGGGACCTGAATAGATATTTCTCCAAAGAAGACATACAAAGGGCACCAGATACATGAAAACATGTTGAGGGAAATACTAATTAAAGCCACAATGAGATGTCACCTCAGACTTGTTAGAATGGCCATCATCAAAAAGATAAGAGATGATAAGTGCTGATGTGGATGTCAAGGAAAGGGAATACTTGTACACTATTGGTGGGATTGCAAATTGGTGCAGTCATGATGGAAAACAGTGCAGGGGATCCTCAAAAAATGAAAAATAGAACTATCTTATGATCCATCAATTCCATTTCTGGGAATATATCCAAAAGTAATGAAAACACTAACTCAGCAAAAAGGTATCTTTTTGTTCATCTTTTTGTTCATTTGCTATTTCTAATAGCTAAATCGTGGAAACAAACTAAATGTCCATTGATGGATGAATGGATAACGAACTGACGGTATGTATATACAATGGAATATCATTCAGCCATAAAAATGAGGACATCCCACCATTTGTGACAGCAAAGATGGACCTTGAAGACATTATGTTAAGTGGAACAAGCTGAGAAAAAGAAATACTGTATGGTCTCACTTATTTGTGGAATCTAAACACACACACATGCACGCGCGCGCGCACACACACACACCCCAAAAAACCCAAACTCAGAAAAACAGATCAGGCTTATGGTTACCAGAAGTGGTGGGTGGAGGGTGGGGGAATTGGGAGAAGATGGCCAAAAGTTACAAATTTCAGGGGTGCCTGGGTGGTTCAGTCATTAAGCATCTGCCTTCAGCTCAGGTCATGATCCCAGGGTCCTGGGATCAAGCCCCACATCAGGCTCCCTGCTCAGCGGGAAGCCTGCTTCTCCCTCTCCCACTTCCCTGCTTGTGTTCCCTCTCATGTCTCTCCCTCTCTGTCAAATAAATAAATAAAATCTTAAAAGAAGTAACAAATTTCAGTTATAAGATAAACATTAGGGATGCCATGTGCAACATCATGACTATAGCTAATACTATAATGTACTGTAATGGTGTACAGAAAAGTTAAGAGAGTAAAGCCCAAGCGTTCTCATCAGAAGGAAGCAATTATTCCCTTTTTATTCTTTTTTCCTTTTTATTGTATTTGTGTGAGGAGATGGATGTTGGCTGAACCTATTGTGGTAGTCATTTCACACTATGTAATAATCAGTGCTTCATGTTATATACCTTAAACATATGCCATGATGTATGTCAATTATTTCTCAATAAAGCTGGAAAGATTTTTTCAAGTCCTAAAAACAATACACGTTCTGATAATGTAACTGTAATCCTTGCTAATCTATGTACTTTTTAAAACCTGGTTTTCATTTTATTTTTCATCTTGGAAAGAAATGCTATAAAATATATTGGCTGTTATGTCCTAGGCGGGCCTCATATTAGGTGCTTTACGTACATTATCTCATTTTATGCTGTCTAACATTGGTGAAGAAAGTATGATCATCTACATTTGGAATATGGGAAAGTTGGGGTGGTTAAATAACTTTCTTATGGTAGTATCAGTGGTGAAACCACGGTAGCCTCCTAACTTGGCCTGATAAAAGTTCCATACGGTCTTTCTTTCCATTAAAGTGTAAAGTATGAATTATAGTCACGAGTTTCTAGTTCCCTGAAATGCAGTAAAGGTGGTTTATAAAACTCTTATAAAGTAATATTGGAGCCAATTGTGTTAGTTAGGATTTTTCAGAAAAACAGACCAATAGAACAGATACACACACAGGTTTATTTTAAGGAATTGGCTCATGAGATTGTGGGGCTGCCAAATCCAAAATCTGAAGGGCGGGTTGGCAGGACAGAAATTCAGGTAAAAGTTGATGTTACAGGGACACCTGAGTGACTCTGTTGGTTAAGTGTCCGACTCCTGATTTTGGCCCAAGTCATGATCTCAGCGTTGTGAGATGGAGCCCTGCGTCAGTCTCCTCACTGGGTATGGAGCCTGCTTAAGATTCTTTTGCTTCCTCTCCCTCTGCCCTATCCCACTGCCCACCACTCTAAAAAAAGTTAAAAAGAAAAAAAAAGAGTTGCTATTACAGGCTGGAAACTCAGGCAAGTTTCCTCTGTTGTAGTTTTGAGAAAAAAACACCTTCAACGATAGCAAATCTTGGTCTTCGCTCCTAAGACCTTCAGCTGCTTGGCTGAAGCCGACTCATACCCAGGGTCTAGCTAAGCTGACACATAAAATTAACCATCACATCCATAAATGCTGATTTTCACTGAAGATTTTTTTTTTTTAAGATTTTATTTACTTATCTGACAGAGAGAGAGAGCACAAGTAGGCAGAGAGGCAGGAAGAGAGAGAGGGGGAAGCAGGCTCCCTGCTGAGCAGAGAGACCGATGTGGGACTCGATTCCAGGACCCTAGGATCATGACCCAAGCCGAAGGCAGAGGCTTTAACCCACTGAGCCACCCAGGCGCCCCTGAAGATATTTTTGAAGGTACCTGGATTCTTCACCAGCTAACTTTCCAGCTGGTTCCTGTGCGTGGATACAGACACAGGACCAGTTCAGGAAGTAATAATACAGGAGGGCAGAAGGGAATGCTCTTTGGTTATTCCACAGTATGCGTGTGTTTCTGATGGAATTCATCATATTGTTTTCTGGACGTGGATATACATTTTTATTTTTTTTTAATTTTATTTATTTATTTTTTTTAGATTTTATTTATTTAACAGAGAGAGATCACAAGTAGGCAGAGAGGCAGGCAGAGAGAGAGGAAGGGAAGCAGGCTCCCTGCCGAGCAGAGAGCCCGACGCGGGACTCGATCCCAGGACCCTGAGATCATGACCTGAGCCGAAGGCAGCAGCTTAACCCACTGAGCCACCCAGGCGCCCACATTTTTAAAAACTCTTTTAGGCTTTAAGTTATTTTTGGAGGAAGCTATTGGACTGGCTGGGTTGAAGACCCAGTTGAGAAAGGGAGGAGAAAACCGCCTGAAGGAAGGAGGAAGGTCGGTGGGTTGGAACTCACACAAATCCTAGTGTGCAATAGGATTAAGGAGAGGAGGGGTGGGCTGGAAAGCCAGGGCACGGGAGATAACTGCTGAGAGAACCTGCAGTGAACACTGGAAAAGAATGGGTGAAATTGCTTTACAAGCACAGTGGGAATACTGTACCATATTTGCTTGCTGTAGACAATTAAAAGTCAGAAAAATATGGGTATTGCCATTTTTGTTTTAAGTAGCCTAGTATCACTGTTCTGAAACTGTCACGGGAAATGGGTATGTTTACTATAGTCTCCTATCCAATTCCTGTGTGAAAGGGGACAGTGAACAAGCTCGCTTGTACACTCTTACTCTCCATGTGCCTGAGCAAAAGGACAACCGAAGGAATGAATGGTTCAGTTGGGCTTTGGTACACCGGCATGCTACTATCTCAGCAGACCCTTGTGCGACCCTGACCAGCTGCAGCTTCTCTTAAGGGGCAGGATTCCCATATCACTCACTAGCACCTGGGGGCCCCGGGCTGTAGCTGGAGGGAAATGCAGGTCTCTTGGAGATGGGTGACTAGACAGCCTTTTCCTTGAAACCAGTCTGAGTCACCATGAACTTGGGGACTTATCAGAGAGACCCCACATCTTGAGCCTCCTTGTATGACTTGCCTGGGGCCCACTCATTTTTCTGCCGCCCTTCTCTGGCTCCCTACTGTTACACCTCTGTGTGACTTGTTAGTTCCTTCCACGTAAACTGCCTTACCCTACCCGCCACATCCCAGCCTTCCTCTCACTTTCTCTTTTCCAGTCTCCAAATATTTCTCACATTCATTCTTCTTCCATCGCTAATGTTAGTGATTTAGCTCAGGCTGTCATCATTTGTTGGACTGTAACAATAATTGCCAACTAGTCTTGTCTGAGGTTGACCCCTAGACAGTCCACTCTCTATGGCTGTCAGAGTCATCCATCTAGAAGGACAAACTACTTACAAACCTTCAGCAACACTCTGGCTCCAGCAAGGTCAAGTCCAGGCTCTAGCACTCATGCAAGGCCCTCTGTGATCTCCATTTATCACTTGCGTCCCCAGCCTCATCTGCTCCCTCTCACTGTAAGCTTCCCAAAGCATCTCATGCTTTGCCTATGTCTCATTCTGGAGTCTCATATCATTGGTTAGGTAACTTGTAGGTATTAAATTCCTTTTCCTCTTTCCCCACTATTTTTTTTTTTAAAGATTTTATTTATTTGACAGAGATCACAAGTAGGCAGAGAGGCAGGCAGAGAGAGAGGAGGAAGCAGGCTCCCTGCTGAGCAGAGAGCCCAACGCGGGGCTCGATCCCAGGACCCCAGGACCATGACCGGAGCCGAAGGCAAAGGCCTTAACCCACTGAGCCACCCAGGTGCCCCTTTCCCCACTATTTAAAAAAAAAGATATTATTTATTTGTTTGAGAGAGAGAGAGCACAAGCAGAGGGAGGGGTGGAGGGAGAGGGAGAAACAGATTTCCTGCCAAGCAGGGAGCCTGACATTGGACTCAATTCCAGGGTCCTGAGATCATGACCTGAGCTGAAGGCAGATAGTTAACTGGCTGAACCACCCAGGTGCCCCTTTAATACCCACTTTGAAATAAGGCGGCAGTAAGCAAGTAAGCAAGTAAGCAAGCAAGTATATTTCCTTCTACTTTGGTTCTAGAGTAATTCAAGACAGTCTTAAAAAGAAAAATGACGCTGGAGGAAGAAGAAGATGTAGGAGGAGATAGCTGCTGTGGTAATTTTGTTGATGGGTTCTGTGTGTTTTTGAGACAGACAGACAGACACTCAGTACATCTATAGCCCTAGTTGGCAGAGCTTCCTCTTTGAACCTCTACTCCCGTGGGACCCCCCTGCTGAAGCCAAGCTTTGAGCCAGTAGATTCATTCAATAGATAGTCACGAGGGGCCCACTCCTAAGAATTGGGATTCTAAAGTAAATATGACACAGTTACTGTGTAACACAGTTGCACAGTTACTCACTGACACACAGTGAGTTTGAATCTTAGGCTATGAACTCTAGTATAACATACTTTTTCTCTTTTTTCCTGTCAACTTAGGTTCTGACTCCCAGGCTCCCATTATGCTGGGTTGCATGTTCTTTGCTTCCTCCATCTTGGAGTTGTGTTAATGTTCTGGGTTCTTATAAGATGCCAAAGTGTCACTGAATGGGGGGAATATTTGTGCCCCCAGCTTGTGCTGACACACCCCCTATGATGGCCCATTGGGCCCTTTAGGCTGTTTCTGGGCTACTCTTGGGACACAGGGATCTTGAAATGTGAACCACAGGGTTTGTCCCCCTAGACATACCAGACAGCCATCTCTTTATGATGGCTGGGATTTAAGAAGTTCCCTGCTCCAGGATCCACAGATGCTCCCTGTAGCCCAAGAGGGCCTCTTTTAAGGCTGGGCAAAGTCCTTTTCCCCAGAATCCTCTGCTCCCTTCTACAACCCTAGTCTCAACAGATTAGGTTTGTGGAAAACAAAAGCCAAGTGTTCTTGCAGTCTGTTCCTGCTTCCTGCCCTGACACATAGCTTCCCCTAGGGATAAAGCAAGGAAGGGGCAGAGCCAGATTACCTTCTGAAAGAGAGATCCATCACAAAGAGAAAATGAAATCTGAGGGAGCCTTTAGTGTATATGTAGGTCCGCTGAGCCACACAGTTGTTCCAGATGGATCTCAAGTGTTCCAAGAGTGGGATGTATAGCACATCTTCAGGAAAATCCAAATAGTAGTTAGGGACCTTAGGAGTGTACTTTGCCTTTATTCCCCAGTGGAGAGGCTATGATTGGATTGGGCTACCACCATCCAGTATGAAGAATCAGCCCAGGGGCAGTGGGCTTCTTTATGTTCAGGCAGTGACTCATGGTTCCAGTCAGTTGTGGCTGGTGGTGGCAGGCTTGTTTTCACATAACACACCTGGGAACCAGCACTGTTTTCCTCAAAAAGGGACCATGGAAGTGCCAAGCACTTAAAATTTCATGTACTTGGCTTCAGTGCAATAATAAGGCACTTTTTTTTTAAATGAAAAAGTAATTTTTCCACTTAATTTAAGTAGTAGCTGTTTGAAGTGAGCAAATAACTATGTAAAAGCTATTATCAAAAGCAATTTTCTGAAGTCGTATTAATGAAGATAGGTAATAAAAATGAAGGTATAAAGACATAACCCTGCTTATGTTTCTGCAGGGAAGAATTGAATACCTATAATTGCCTTTTTTTTTTTTTTAAATACTAATGTGTTTGTCCTAAGTTTTGGTTGTTGTTTTCAACAATGAAGATAATGAATTTAAAAGAAACAGAAGAAGCCTGTATTGGAAAGATACAAGGATATCCCAAAGAACTGAAATGTTCAACTAATACTCTTGAGAAAGATAGGAAGGATAGATGCCAAACTACATGGACCTTGTTTGCTGAGAGCTGTTATTAATGTGACCTCATTCCAATAACTTCTAATCACTGTGTCTCTGTTCATTGCTTCAAATTCCCTGGACTGACAATCATATTGGCTCAGCTGGAATAAGTCACCTACCCTTGGATCATCCCAAGGTGAATAGGTAACATCACTTAATACTTAAATTTACTTAATGCTTTCTCCATGTTGGGCATTGCTAAAGCACTTTTCATGTATTGTTTATTCTTCTACAATAGCCTTATGTCTTATGCACTGTTAGGTTTCCCATTTCTCAGATGAGAAAACCAAAGCCCGGAGAAGCCAGGCAGTTACCCCAAGGTCATATAGCTTTCTCCCAACATTCAGTCTTTGGCACAGTATGCATGTATCTTTAACTTTATAACAAGACAATATAGATAGTAGTTGGGATTTGGTCTTTGCAAATGTCCTGTGTTTCTATCTTAGGGCCCCATATATATGATCATAGCCTACATCTTTTTTTCAAGCAGAAATCAGAGCTATAACCTGGCTGTTGAAAGTATTTGGTATAAACACCCTCCATGACTGACTCAAAGGTAGGAGAAACATTTGGTAGCAGATTTGACCATGGGCAGGGGCTGGAGCAGACAACAGTGGGGGTGAACTGCAGTAGTGGAGTGGGTGAGCCCACCAGATTGATGGAGATAATGAGCCAGCATTTATGGAAGTTCATACAGTTTGGTTCCACTTCCTGGGTATTGGAAATGTTAACTAGGGTTCTTGGGGATGGAGCAGAATGAGATTAGCACTTGGATGCCAGCAGGAACATGGAATCACCTATTCCTATTTAACACTAATTTAACTGAGATATTTTGATAACCCTCTCCTTTTGTTTTGTCTCTTCCTCTCCAGTTTCCTTTTTTAAACTGTCAGCCTATTGATTTACCATTATCCCTTACTTTTCTTACCTCCTTTACTTTCTGAATGCAACAGTGTTGCCTGTTCCTTTCTTTATGGCTTAATTTATGCTAGGGCCACAAACTCATAGACCAGGTATTATAGAGAGATAAATGAAGTGAGCCAGGTAAGGACTGTGTCAGAATGGAAAGCACATGTCCTTTCCAAAAAGGGAAAATACTGCTAGTTTCAATGCTTCACATCCACATTTTCATGTAAAATTTGCAGTTTTTTAAATGTTTATCATTAGTCAGTTTTTAAAAATGAGTAGGCTCATCACAAAGCATCTGTGGGATGACTCTATCAGCAGTTGGCATTTTTGGACATGACACTGTTGGTGGAATGAGGGAGGTTGGGAACTCTTGAATCTCCATCCTGGCTTCTAAAGGGACTGTAGATGTTCTAGTCTGTTTTCTGAGTCAGCATCTCTCTACTAATTGGCTTTATATATATATATTTTAAAGATTTTATTTATTTATTTGACAGACAGAGATCACAATTAGGCAGAGAGGCAGGCAGTGAGAGGGGGGAGCAGGCTCCCCGCCAAGCAGAGAGCCCGATGTGGGGCTCAATCCCAGGACCCTGGGATCATGACCCGAGCCAAAGGCAGAAGCTCCAACCCACTGAGCCACCCAGGCGCCCCTGGCTTTATATTATTAATCACATCTTTATTATTTATTTTTTAAAAAATATTTTATTTATTTATTTGAGAGAGAGTGAGCAAGAGAGAGAACATGAGCAGGGGGAGGGGCAGAGGGAGAGGGAGAAGCAGGCTCCCGGCTGAGCAGGTAGCCTGATATGAGACTCAATCACAGGCCCCCAGGGATCATGACCTGAGCTGAAGGCAGGCACTTAACCTCCTGAGCCATCCAGTCACTCCTTAATCACATCTTTATGTATATATTTGCATTATCGTACTGGAAGAGATATTTTTCAGCCTAATCCATTAAGATGATAATATTTGAATATAAATTGGCTGTTTTATCTCCTCTACTCTTCCATTTGGACTTAAAGCTCCTCTAAGGCGGAAGACTATGTGTGCGGAAGACACATTTTTAATTGTTGATATAAATAAATATCCATTTAAAATATAAGATGAGGTATTCTCTAGTTAGAGAGATGTTTTTGTTATTCAAGTTTGTCTTCCTAATGTGTTCCTAATGTGTTCCTGTTTTGCGGGGCTATTTTCAGTGTTGTGTTTGTCCTTCTTTATGGCAAATTATTTGAAATGTTCTTCCTCAGTTTTGAGAGACTTTCTGCAGATCCTCAATTGTAGACTAGTTCTTGTCTCTGTTTTTATAATTTTAATATGATTAAATGAAGCTGGGCTTGCAAAAAAAAGTCTACTTGTAAGATTTTTACAATTAAGAAATGGTATTTTGATACTTAATATAATTTTTCTTTTATTTGTGATCTTTTTGGGGAGAAGATTTGCAGAGGTTTCAGAACACATAGGACCAAAGAATATTAGAGTTGGGAGAGGATAATAAAATCAACGTTCCACTCAGTGAAGGCTTGGTCTCTTGCAGTGGGTAGATGTTTACTACCATATGAAGCAGTCCTTTCCACTTTTAAGTGGTTGTATATTTTTGTATGGTTTTTCTTCATTGTAAACTGATAGCTGTCTCTCATCATTTCCATCCTTTGAACCTAGTACTGAGCACAGAACAAGTCTACTCCTTTTGGGCTCCCCAAATACATGGTAAGATCTTTGAGGGCAATATGTTAAGACGTTCCTCTAGTGCCTATGAATCATATTTTAGGGCATTTAATGGCATGTGGTTGAGAGCACAAGCTTTGAGGTCAAAGGACCCAGATAGAAATCCTGGCTCTTCTGATAGAATACTACGGACAAGTTACTTAACCTCTCCAAAGCTCGTTCTTGGGTTGCAGTGAAAATTAAATAAGATAGTGAATGAAAATGCTCAGTAAAGTCCCTGACGATGGTCATTCAATAAATGATGTGTATAGTTAAAACATGCTGGTTAGACTGAAAGGAAGGAAGTCTTGCAGAATGTTTTAATGCTAAGCCAAGACTGCCTAGAATCTGAAGCCATGCTCCTCCCAGAAATGAGTGTTTGATGCTTATCTTGGAGAGCTCCTTATACAGCTAGAGGAAAATTATGTTGTGTGATCTTAGTTTCCCCAGAAACATAAGACCAAGGAACACTCTTAACTAATGCATAATCTTTCTACTCTAGGAAGAGTCTGTGTCCAGAATTCCAGTGGTCTTCCTTCATAGGCTTATGAACTGGGGCTCTCCACCTAGAAAGAAACCTTTGACTTCCTTAATTCTTTGCCCAAAGCCTCCTGCTTGAGTGAGATCCAAGAACCTTCCAGCTTCCTTTCTTTCTGACCTCTCTTTCCCCCTAACTCCTCCTAAGCTCTTCTTCTTCTCTCCCCTAAAAGGAGAGAGTGAGGGACAGCTGATGTCTTGCCAAACAAGAAGGCCCTTCCCTCTTACTGTTTAAAGGTGGTTTCCAGGGGCTCCTGGGTGGCATATTTAGTTAAGCATCTGCCTTCGGCTCAGGTCATGATCCCAGGGTCTTGGGATCAAGTCCTGTGTCAGTGTCCCTGCTCAGAAGGTAGTCTGCTTCTCCTGCTCCCTCTGCTGTTTCCTCCACTTGTGGGCTCATTCTCTCTCTCTCTCTTGCTGTCTGTCAAATAAATAAATAAAATCTTAAAAAAAAATAGAGGTGGTTTCCAATGGGAGACTAATTAAAAGTTATTTATATGATGAGAGAGTACTTGAATTGTTCAGCTGGTTTTGAAAAAAATTTAAAAACAAGCACATAGTCCCCAAAATGTAACTCATTTTGTCTTCAAGGGGTTAAATGCACTTTCTTACATTTTCATTAATTGTTTTCTTCAGCATCTGTTTATTTGTTGTAAAGATTGTCTTCTTTATTATTATTTATTTATTATTATTGTATTATTGTATTATTTATTAGATAGTGGGCCCTTGCTTTTTTGACTTACTTCCCAGTAAAAAACTAGGATATAAGTGTTTTTTTGTGCCATACTTTGCATTTTTACATAACATGCAAGAAGCTAGTATTTGTACTTGCCTAATCAACAGAATTTTAAACAAAATTGGAATCTATGTTTTTAAAAGTTTTGACATCTTTCTTTTTGTTTTTGTAAAATATAAAAAAAGTGATACTTAACCAACTAGGTTTACTGGGCTATATTTAAATGAATAACAATGGAGCCTATTTTATATCCTTCCATCTAAAACTCTGCTTGGGATTGAGGCAAGCACATCACCTTTCTGGGTGCTTATCTAATTCTCTACCTGTATACCAAGAAATGTTACAAGAAATCACTCAGATGGATACTATCACTGTGTACTTACAACATGGGATTTTGGTTTTGTGAGAACAGGCCTAGACTAAGCAACACTTAGAGAAACTGAGAAAGGTCCTGCTTATGTGTTTCCCCCAATTCTTCATTTTGACAATATTCAAATGTATAGAAAAGTTGAAAGAGTAGTATAGTGGATACTTATTATTAACCTATTGCTATATTTACCAGTCCTTCTGTTTTATTAAAACAATTGAAAATAAGTACAGATGGATGTCATGAGTTTCTCCAGCCTGGAAGGTAAGAATAAAGTGTCCCAAGATAAGGACTCTTTCTCACACAACTACAGTATCATTATCATACCATAGACAATTAACAATCATTTCCTAATAATATCTAATAAGCAATCCATGATCTATGTTGTTTCTAACATGTCTTTTTGGCTTAAAAAAAAAAGTATAGAATCTCATCAAGGTTCATGAATTTGCTGTTATGTTTTATTTGTCTTTTAAATTTAGAACATTCTCTGTTTTTTGGGTATGTATATTTCTTGACATTGACGTTTATGAAGAGTCCAGGATAGTTATTTTATCGATTGCCCCACAATCTAGATTGCCTAATTGTTCTTTCTTTTTTAAATTTTAAATATCTTATTTATTTATTTAAGAGAGAAAGAGTGTGAGTTGGGGAGGAAAGGAGAGGGAGGGGGAAAGAATCTCCAGCAGGCTCTGCGCTGAGCAGAGCCATCTCAGCACTGGGCTCCATCTCATGACCCTGAGATTGTGACCTGAGCCTCAACCAAGAGTCAGATGCTTAACTGACTGAGCCACCCAGGCACCCCTGCCTAATTGTTATTTTTTTACGTGCTTTTTAGTTTTTAACCTTTTGGGAATATATTTACAGACGTGTGCATAAAATATAGATATGAAGGTTTGTGGAAGTTACCTTACCAGTCTCTGGGACCCTAAAAGTCTGGCTCTTTTATAAACCCTTATCTCTGCACTTGTTTCTTCATTGCAGTTAGAGAATGTCTAGTGCAGAGACAATTTCCTGGCACTTTCCTGCAGATCAGGGTACTAAGGTTGGGCGGCTTCCAATTTAGGCAGTTCCATTGTATTTATCTCAGATCCCCCACCGGGGTTTCAATTAGAGAAGTTATTGTTTAGTTCCCCTTCTAAAAATGTTGCATTCTGTAATTATCTTAGCTTTAAGGCATTTGGGTTGTTTTTAATACTATGTGAATGCACTGGCTATTAGGAAAGTCACTTTAAAATTAGGGTGATCTAATTCAATTGTTAAAACTGCCTTAATAATTAGGTTGTAATAAGACACAATACAGGGTATACAGGTTCCTCATAACCTGGTGTTTTGGGCTGTAGAGACTCAGCATAGATCCAGAGGTGGTTCAGAGTTCTTTATTAAAAAAAAAAAAAAGAAAAGAAAAGAAAAGAAAAAGCCAAATGTTAAAAATATTATGACCTGGCACACCTGGAAGGCTCAGAAGGTTAAAGCCTCTGCCTTCTGCTCAGGTCATGATCCCAGGGTGCTGAGATTGAGCCCCATATCAGGCTCTCTGCTCAGCAGGGAGCCTGCTTCCTCCTCTCTCTCTGCCTGCCTCTCTGCCCACTTGTCATCTCTGTCTGTCAAATAAATAAAATCTTTAAAAAAAAAATTATGACCTAGGTCAACCTTGTCTTTACTCTTCTAATTACCTTTATTTCTCTTCCTGCATACTCACAGTGCTTTCTTGTTCTCAACGCAAATGCTAAATGGTGATGATAGATGATGGTGTAAATTGGGGTCCTTAACTTGAAGTCAGTGGGTCAGTGAGCCCATGTGCCCATGTGCTCTGTTCTGGAGAGATGTTTCCATAGATTGCTTCAACTTTTCAGGGGTGCCTATGAGCCCCAAATGGTTAAAGGCACTGGTTAAATAGTTACTTCTTAATAGGGCCTTTGCTCTTCTGTCTGATTGTTGGTATGGTATCTTTCTTTTTAGTAATCTTTTTGTGTGTTTGTTCTGGATTAAAAATATTACAAGAAATAAAATTAAATCTATTTATAGTATTAGTCAACACCCAGACATAACCATTGTTTACATACTGGTAAATGGTTATCTACTTACCTATCATCTGTCTACCTATTTATCAATCATGTATCTGTTTATCCATCTACACACACACATTTTTTAAAAGAATCATTCTATATGAACTCTTTATGCTTTTCTAAGTGTAGATCGATAACACTTTTCTTTAATTGTTGCATTGTAGCTCATTATATGGATATACTGTAATTATCCCATCTCCTATTCATGGACATAGATGTGTGTGTGTGTGTGTGTGTATATATATATATATATATATATATATATATATATTAGATATTCATATTTTAATATGAATCAAACTTTAGGCAAGGTTTGAACAAGGGAGATCTTGGGAGCTTTTGCTGGTTGCAAGAACCCTCTTTGTCTTATTCTTGCTAGCCCCACATCAAAGTCGAGGCTCTGGATTTTGGGCCAGGGAACATGTTTGTTTTTTCCAAAAAAATGAGAACTGTACTCTTACATGCCTCTCTCTAGCCCCCAAGATAGTGACATGAATTGGCAAGTCATCGCAAATCAGTAAAGCATATAACAGTCTTATAGGATCAATTGCCTTCAGAGCAGCTTCTTTTAAATCCGTTCTCAATTTTCAAGATTCAAATGGGCCTAATTTTGTATAGTTTACTTATATTTTTTAAAGTGTTTATGAAAATTATTATGAAAACAACAACAACAACAATAAAACCCCGAATACTTTCTTAAAATGCTTGAATCGTGTAACCTGGGAGACTTGACCAAAATATAAATATGTATGATTTCCCTGGGTCTCTGTGTCTGTATCTATATTTTCATATGATATATTGCTGAAAGAGGTGTTGCTGATTGTCTTTTTTTCCTTTTCTCTCTTATCTGTTTACCACTGACACTACTAGATTAGAGGCTGCCCTAGTCAACACCCTTGGGTCCTGGGGTAGTAACTGTTCCCATCTGGCTGTGTGTGATTAATGGTGTTTATGTCATGGCATAAATCACGTCTGGCTGTTCAATCAGCTGAGACTCTGGTCATTAAAAAGAATTACTCTATCTATAAAAATCAATAACCAGTGGTTTTTGGAACGGAGCAGTTCTTTAACAGTTATTCCCTAAATCTGTCTGTAAAGATAAACAATCAAATTACTATAGTCACTGAAATTGTGCAGGCAACAAGAAATATAATCTCGCAGATAAAGGATGACCTTAAGTAAGGACAGGTTGGAAGCCATTTTAAGGAAGACAAGGCAACCAAAGAAACCCAATACCCTTTTGAAAGTCTTCAAGAATGTCCCCCTTTTTCATGGATCCAGCTGACAACACCACCTCAGAGAGCTCAAGATGAATTTTCTGAAAAGCGTGGAAAATAAATTAGGTTGATAATAGCATTCTGTGACTGACTTAATGCCACTCACAACTCTCTGTGGACTCTAGCTACAATACAGAAAAATCAATTTTATGTATTTACCTCATGTTTGCCTCATACATTATTGCCATGAGGAGAACACACAAAATCTGAATAAATAAATTAGCCAAGGTGATGAAATGGCAGGTAAAATAAAATGGAAGACCACTTTATCAGGGAAGAACAGAGCTAAAGATAACCCTTAGACACTTTACTTTGTGGGAGATATTATGTGTACTGTTAAAATGGTGGTGTTGACCGTGTGTAACAACATGCCTGAATAGAGCGAGGCAAGATTAATAGTCCTGATTCACTTCTAGTTTGTTTCACAGGCTGTGGGTGAGTGCTTTGGGATGTTGCTCACACAGCCTGTTTTGCTGCAGTAGCCACCGCTTTTGTGAGCAGCCAGTGTTTTTGCTCAAATTGGAGTATGCCTCACTGATTCCTGTCTGCAACTTGTTTCTGAGGAATCGGTGACTGCAAGATACGTTTCAGGAATTCGAGTTGTACCAGTTTTGCCATCTTTATGATGTGCTTCACTTAGCCAAGTGGAATTCTAAATGGGAAAGTGAAGACTTCCCTTTGATACTCTATAACTCTGTTCCCAGAGCAGATCACATCCTGATTTCCACAGTAAGCTGGTGGCTCTCTACAGGATCACAAACCCAACTCCATCAAGAAGGCAGGACTGATCGCTCGTGCCCTTTCCCCGAATGGAAGATAGAACCCTTTTAGCAAGATATGATCCCGCAGATTTGCTCCTACGTGATGAAGGGAGGGCAAAGTGCTTTGGTGGAAACATCCTGTTCCTCCATTCCCTGTGTGATGACCAGGAGCTGAGAAGGGCTCTGTTTCCTGTCACTGTGCTGCCATCATCCTCATTTACATTATTGGCAGCTGTTACTTTGTTAGAAGTTTAAATTATCTGAAGAACTCTCAACTGAGTTCAGATGTTTGTTTATTGCCGCTGTCCTAGGCTTCTGAAAACAGTCTTTTGTGTTCTCCCAGCCTTAAGAAAAGCTCTTCTCAGAATCTGCCCTTCCTCCCTCCTTGCTCTTTTCTGGGAACCTGCTTCAATCTCATGAAGCAAATTAAATAAAGAGGACAAGGGGCTTAAAGCTCGTCAGAAAGGAGACTCCAGCGGTGAGGCGACCCGAAACGGAAAGGAATTGGGACTCAACATCCTGCATTTGTGCTTTGTTTTTGAAACTTCGAGTTAGTTGCCTTAATGAATTAACCAGCAGCCTAATGGAAAATGTTTCTCCTGTCCTGGTGGGGGAGCCAAATACTATAGATTTGTAACAGGAAGGCTGTTGATTCTGGCTTCATTGTTGGGCCAGTCATTTGTGAGCTGGTGGCCGGACCGCAGGCCACACACTTCTGTGCACCTCTTCCATGTATTGGGACTGCTTGGGTTTTGTTTCTGCTGTCGGAGACGCCGCGGAGAAAAGATGGTGAGCCCTGGGTTTTATTTCTTGTTTGTGTATCCCTTCAGCATTGAGGATGGTACAGGATGCCAGACTCCGTTCGGGGGCAGGGAGGGGGCTGTTGAAATCGATGAGCATATGTGAGTGTTATGCTGTTAATGCTTTTTTTTTTTCCTGTGTCATCCTCTGTAGAGTTCCGGGAACGCGTCCTATCGCTGCTCTATGTCTTCCTCTGCGGATTTTTCTGATGAGGATGATTTCAGCCAGAAATCTGGCTCCGCATCTCCAGCTCCGGGAGACACCTTACCCTGGAATTTGCCTAAACATGAGAGATCAAAAAGAAAGATTCATGGGGGCTCAGTGCTGGACCCCGCTGAGAGGGCAGTGCTTAGGATAGCAGGTAAGCGCGTCGTTGGGGAGGGGACGGACCCCTGACGGGAGTTGCGGAAATTCACCCATCTGAGCCCCTGGGAGCCAGAGCTGGGAGCTGATGCACTGGGCAGAGATCTGTGCTCAAGGTGGGGGAGGAGGATGACCATGTTTACTTTATGCTTGATTTCTATCGAGAAAGCAGTTTGCCCAGCCTGCTGGTGACTAAGCTGTTTGGCCCTGTCTTCTGGTTGGATGGATTGATACCTTCGAATTGCAAGGCGGATATTTACAGACATCTGCATTAAACTTTCCCTATTTACATGCCCTAGCCGCTGTGACATTCTGAAAGTATTAACTTCTGTGATTCCTAGTGTATTTGCTAGAATCTGTGAGAAAGCTCCCTTCCTTTCCATTTTTTGCCCAGGGACACTGAGCTTCGCAGGTTTAACTGGGGTGGATTCCTGGTGTTTGGTATATGGGATTGCAGAGGGAATTCCAGCAACTTGGATGCCTTTTTTTTTTTTTTAATTGTAGCATCTCTGTCAGAACCATCTGTCCATAGCAGCTTTCCGTCCCTGGTGCTTTTGAAGGTTTAGCCATCATGCATTCCTGATTAATTAATATAGGGGAGGTGCCAATGTTTCTGTTCTGTTACCGGTGTTCCCTTGCACTGGGTGTAGAAGTCGAACCAGAAGGGATGACTTGTTTTACCCAGCTGAAAGCTGAGAACACTGAGGAAACCAATCCTCCAACCTCCCAGTGCCTATGTGGTTTCTTCATATGTGTACTGTGCATGAGACTTGCTTTCTGGGGTGATTGGTCCTCAGTTCCCTCCACAGTTTTCTCTTTCAGAATGGTAATGGGTAGGATGGACTAAGTCTTTTGCGGGGGGGGGGGGAGCCGCTGGCTTTTGCAAAGGCCAAAGGTCAGGTTTTGTCCCAGCTGATTTCTGCAGCCAGTGGATCTGGCTCCTTTCTTCTCCACTCTCGAACATTCCCTCTGGGGTGGTGGTGGGTGTGTGCCCACTCAGTTTCTTTTGCCTCCCACTGTAATGCAAAGTTGGTACTTTATATTCCTCTGAGGGGCTGGTGAGGACTAGTCCAGAGCCCAGGCACCACAGCAGCAGGGACTCCCCCTACAGTCCCCCTAGTAGGATTTTCTGATTACAGGAAAAACAAACAGCTCCCAGACAGCCATTCTCTAGTCTGGGTTTCTGGGGCAACAGCCTTGAGCTTCTTCTGGCTGCTGTTGTGAGATGCTGCCTGTTCTCTTCCAGGCCTTGAGGGGAGGGGTGGAGCAGTGAAAGGGTGGGAGGAGGGAGGGTCCTGGAGGGAGACTGTTTGGGAGCCAGTGAGACCAAGCAGGGGTGGTTTGGGGGAGCTGAGGCAGACCTAGATCTCACCGCCCTCCTCAAGTATTAAAAAGTGTTTAGTCACTGAGGCCTGACTCCTTGCCCGGTAGAGATACTGCTTCACTCCCCACCCTGCCCCTCCAGGAGCAGGTGTGAGGCATGGAGAGGAGGAGCCAGTATCTGCAAGGTGTCTTTGGCTCAGCAGAAAGCAAAGACAGGTAAAAGGAGGGTGCTGAGAGAATTTGGAGCTCTAGCCCATCAGAACAGGATGCCTGTGTTCCGTCCATTTTGTGGAAGGAAGAAGGTGCTTCTGGCTTGAGGTTTTTGTTGATGGTGACAGAAGTGGGTAATTTGCTTTTTGATAGTGCAGGAAGGGGTTATGAGAGAAGGATTGGTAAGGAATTTGTGAGGGGGTAATGAGATTATTTAAATTGAGGAAAATGACTAGGCCAGAGTCCAGAGAAGTTGGGGGGGACTAATCATCTGTGTATACTGTAGTTGGGGAAGAAATGGAAGAACTGGGGGTTCTGATGGGATGCAGTGGACAAGAAGATATTGGTAGACGGTAAACTCACTGAGGGCAGGGGCCATGTTTTATTTGTTCTAAAATGTTCGCTGAGTTGGGGATAGCTATATGGGGAGAGCTATAAAGTTAGTGTTCATTAGTGAACTTGAGACCTCAAAGTCACATACTTTAAAGAGATTAATCAAAAACAAAACAAAACTACAAACAGAATAAGCAGCCCTAGTATGGAAATATGCTACTGTTTTAAAAATAAATATTGGTAAGTTGGCTGTTTTCTACACAAATCATAATAATCATATCTTGGGAGCAAAGACTTGGAGGCCAGTCTTCCGATATCTGTTTAAAAATAATGTAGCTAAAATATGAAATTCAAATATGTTATTTGTTCACCAGTGATCAACCAGTGGAAGATAAGGGAACAGGGCATCTGAGCGATTTCGATGCTGTGGGTAGTTCGAAAATATACTATGAAAAGATTTCAACTTTTAACTTTATTAGACATTTTCACACTCTGCCTGAAACTCACCCATCCTTGAAATTCATCCCTAGTAAGAGATGGGGTGAGGTTCAGAAGTGGTATGAGGATGTCCATTGTGTTCATTACTTAGTAATAAAGGAGTTGAAAGTCCAATATTTTTATTTGTTTTTAAGGTCATAAAAATAAAATTGAACATGAAAATGCCTAGAGTCAAAAAGACCTTATGGTGTGTGGGATAACTAAATTCATTCACATTTAATAAATATTGATCGAGTCCCTGGAATAAAATGAAGAAAAGCACATAGTTCTGCTTTTAAAGAAGTTATAGTCCAATATGATAACTGGATATGTTGTTAGACTGTTACAACATGGCGTGAGAGATTAGTTGTTAGGGCTATATAAGTACCTAATGTGAAAAGAATCCAGAAGAGAGTCTAATTAACATGGACAGAGAATGGAGCCTGAAAGCTTCTGAGGGGAGGTGCCACTTGAAGTGAGAATTAAAGAGCTTGATGGGAATAGGGGGAAAGGGAAGACCACTTCAGAGGGATGGAACCATAAGAACAAAGGTAGGGAGATGTGTTTATATGGAAATTTCAAGTGCAATGCATAGTAGAACATGGGATTTGGTAGAGAATAGCGGAAATGGAAAGGTGCCTATGTGTAATACTGAGGAGATTGGACCATTCATGCTGTAAGTGGTGAGGAATTATTGAAAGATTTTCGGCAATGCAGTGATATAATCAGGTTTACATTTTAGAGAGTCTTATGTCACATGTCTGACACTTGACGATTTTAAAAGTGCTTTTGCACTTACTGTAGTGTTCTCACTTTAAAGTCGGAGACTGTACGCCTTTCCTATATCTCAAGGTCAATGTGAGAAAAAGATGATGAAGTGTAAGGAGTGGGGCTTTATAATATCCATTGTATAAATGACTTTTATATAAGAACTATAGATCTGCTGTTCTTAGTTACTGGATATGGTAGGCCGAGTTTTTATTCTTGAAGTGCCCGTAAAGGTACACGGTTTGTTGGGAACAGTGCTATTTTAAAATATGGATTTTTGTCCCATGTAAATTCTTTAAAGTTGGAATTGAAGGGTCTAAGCAGAGTCAGACTTTGGACTCAGGCAAACTTGGATTTTAATTCTCCCTCTATCACAAGCTAGTTGTATTTTCTTTGGCAACTTACTGAATTTTTCTCATCTTCATTTTCTCTATTAAAGGGTCATGGCTGTGGCAAGTAAATAAAGTAGTGAGTGCAAAACATTTTACAAATTCTTTGGTATATGGTAAATGCTGTATAAATGATAGTTTGCAAATGGTCAGATGCTCTTTTTTTCAGATTTATTTATTTGAGAGAGAGAGAGATCATGAGCAGGGGGAAAGGCAGAGGGAGAGAGAGGATTTCAACCAGACTTTGTGCTAAGCACAGAGCCCAACATGGGGCTTGATCTCACGACCCTGAGATCATGACCCAAGCTGAAACCAAGGGTCGAATCCTTAACCAACTGAGTCGCCAGGAGCTCCATGGTCAGATGTTCTTATAGCATTTACTGTGTTGTCTCATTTAGTCTCTGAACAACCTTTTGAAGTAGGTATAGTTATTTTCTCCATTTTTTAGTCCAGAAATCTGCTGAGAGAGGGAGAGACTTTTCCCAAGGTCATACAACTAGCAAGTGGTGGATCTTGATCTGAATTCAGGCATTCTTAGCTCCAGAGGGTAGCCTCTTAACTGCTGTGCTTAACTTCTGCTTCCCTATGGAACAGACTATTATTATTAGCAGGTTGACCCAATATTACCATTCCAAGAATGCATGGGGCAAAGGCTATCTTTATAGAAAACCCCAATGCTGCTGCTGTTCATTTTGACTGTCTCCTTAAAAGGAGAGTTAAAATCAATTAAGAGTGCATTGATTATATTCACAAAACTGGATGCTGCTGGGTTTCAGTCTCTGATGGAGGCTCAGACTGTGCCCTCAATGACCCTAGTCATTGTAAAGGAGACAAAAAAATTTTGAGAGAGATTCATCTACGTGTGTGGTCTATAAATGGAATGACTTTTAGGGATCTAATTGTTAACCCTTTCATTTCAAGAAGGTGTCACAGATGATGCATGCTTGTTACTTCATGAACCAATGTGTACAGCATACCAAGCTGCGAGAAAACCATTGATCCTAGGAGCTTGGTGGGACATGGACTCAAACTCAGATTATAAACCAGTGGTCAGGACAGAAAGAGAGATACGGTTTTGCTTTGGGATAACAAAAGTAGGCCAGTTGTTCAAGAGAAGTAAAGATTTCCAGCTCTAACTCAAGTACGTTTTTTTCCAGGAGTGTACAGTTTTTAGTACTTATCCCCATCTAAGAGTTAATGAAAAATGGTCCAGATTCACAACATTGAAAGGGGAAAAAAAACTCATCAAGGACAAAAGGTCAGTACATATGAAAGAAAGAAATAGGGAGGGAAGATGTGGGCAAAAGATGAAACTGTCAAGTCAGATGGTCAACAACGCATTGATTTATCTATTAATAATTATAGCTAACATGTATAAAGCCACAGACTTATAAGGTAGGCACCATTAACCCCATTTTCCTGATGAAGAGAGGCCAGAGAGGGTAAGTAACTTGGCCATGTCACACAGTTAGTAAGGAGGCAGGATGCTGACTTCAGTCAGTACTCTTAAACATCTGTGTACGCGTCTGAGTACCAAATGGTTCTTGGATCCCTAAAACTCACCACCTTAGTATATGACATTCCAAAGTTAAGGGAATTGTGTCCATTTTGTTCAAATTCAGAAGATACCAGTACTGTGTGGAATGAATAATGGGGAAAGAGAAGGAGGGAGGGGACAAAGTAAGCTGGAGGCACTGAGAGCTAACCCGCTGTGGCCGCCTCCCAGGAGCGCCGCGGCAGATGCTCGGGCTGGCTCTGGGGGGCGGAAGGGAGGGACTGAGGGCTGGTCCGCCGGGCGCGCAGGCGCAGTGGCTTCCAGGCTGTCAGGCCCTGACGCGCGGGGCCACCTGCAGAGGCGCGCCGCCCCGCCCCCGAGATGTGCCCGGGGAAGGGACCCTGGTCCCTCCCCGCCCCGTGAGGCACTGAGTGACCTGAGTCCCTCCGTGCCATAAGCAGGGTCGAAGAGTATTTTCCACTCCTGCCCCTGTCATCCCTTCCCGGGGGGAGACCTCCGACTGCTCAACCCATTTGGTTGGGGGGGGGGCGGGGGGACGCGGTGGGGGGGCTGCTGCGCTCGTCGGTGACCGCGATCTGCGGCTTTGTTTCCCAGGCACCTGTTGTGGGTCCCAAATAGAAACCTCACCCTTGGGGATCCGGGCCGGCCGGCCAGTGTCCGGGGGTGGGCGTGCTTGGCCGTGAGATCCACCCGGGTGGGCGGGCCGGAGAGGGGGCCCCGGGGCGCCCGGCCCTGCCTGGGGAGGGAGGGGCCGAGCCGCGGCAGGGTCGGAGCCCAGCCAGCCCGGGCGCTGACCGCCGCGCTTGCCCCCTCCCTTCCGCCCTCCGCCCTCCCGCCTCCCTCTCTCCGGGGGCGCGGGCGAGTGTCTGCGGCGCGGCGGCCAGGAAATGCCGCAGATGCGCCGCGCAGCATCCCGGGCGGAGGCAGCGCGCCCGTCCTTCAGCACCGCCGCCGCCGCGGCCTCAGCCGGGCCCTCAGCAGGCGCCCAGCGCAGGGCCAGGGCGACGGCCGTGCTGCCCGCAGAGGGTCCCGGCGCCCGCCACCCTTCGCCCGTCACCACTGGGCTCCAGGCTCCTCCGCGTGGCGTGGCGCTGCTTGTCGCCGCCCCCGGGCTCGCCGAGATTTGCTGCTGCTGAAACCTGAGAGGGACTCTGGCTCCCCGGAGCGGCGGCCCCGCACCCGCAGCCCGCCAGGGGGCCTGGGCGTTTCCTCTGCCGGCTCCGGCGCCCACCGCCCCCTCGCGCCCCTGGCTCTGCGTCTCCGGCTTCAGCGCTCTCCCCCAGCCCGCCGCTCCTTCCGCTTTTCCAGTTCTCAAGGCTGCGTCTTGCTGACTACGATAGTCTCTGGGGTTAGGAGGGGGAAAGGGGAATTGGCCAGTCATCGCTTAGATAAACTTCAGTATGGCGGGGTATCTCTCGCCAGCTGCTTACCTGTACGTGGAGGAGCAGGAGTACCTCCAGGCCTACGAGGATGTTCTGGAGAGGTACAAAGGTATGTGGTGCCCCGGGCTCCGGCGGCGGGGCTTAGCACGCACCAGCCTGGTAACCGTTATCTTTGCTTAACCAGAGCCACTACTGCTTGGGCACAGGTAAACAGGTGTCTGGGCCAGTCTTGGAAATGGACCAGGGTTTTTTGGATAGGATTTAGTGACCACAACTCAGAGAGAGTGGTGGGGGTGGGCGATGGTCCGGAGACGCCCTTGGAGTGGGGGGAAGGGGTTTGGGTTTCAAGCACATTGCATTTTCTCTCCCTTGTAGAAGCTCTTAAGTACTATGAATAATCATAATTCTTCCTGGGAGGGTGGCTGCCGGTTAATTCTCCACGGGATTACTAAGGCATTGCTGCTCTTGCTTTGCATGGGGTATTGGGTTCTTAAATTTAAAAAAAAAAAAAGGTTCTTCGGTTTCACCACTGAGAGCATCCCCAAATCATTTTTCTTAGAATGATTTTATTTGAAAAAAGTTTGTGGTTTCTGAGTATATGCCTATTCTTATGCATCATAAAAATTACTTGATTGTGTGATGGATGAAAGCCTTAAGTCAGTGAGTCTGTTGTAAATTTAAATGTAAAGCAGTATATTTTGAAATGCTTTTCTGCCTATTTATGTTTGGGAAATTCTGTGCCAACCTGATAAATTTTTTATATTTTAGTATTGTTTACTTTGACTTTATAGTTAAATATAGTGTTAGACAAAGTGCATCGTCTCATCTTAAAGAGCCTTTTTGTCTCTGGAAATCATTTTTCAGTATGTACAGACAAGAGACACAGTAAGGAGACCAAAACACTCCCCACCCAGGGTTACTGACAGACCCTTGATATATTAATAGTGAAGAGTGGCCGGATTCATAGCTTGGATTCAGAGGGTTTTGTATCTTTCGAACACTTGCTTTGGTCTTAAGAAACTATATCTGCAAATTGAATGGAGGGTTATATGGTTAAAAATGGCATGCATTGCTACTTTTCTATTAGCAGAAAGTAGAAATATAAAATCCTGAATTGAACAACTAAATTCCAAATTTCCAAAATGCTCACAGTCTACCCAGAAATGTATTTTATCTCTTTCTAGAACATGTTTTGTTATTGACATTCTTTTAATCCATGTTGAATTTGTAAACAGCGCAATCAGAATTCCTTTGTGCCAAGACTCTATTGTGTATAACATTGCCACTGAGCAAGTGCATTGATATTTTAGGCTAAAGCACATCGGTCGCATTTATGTTGCGTGTGTAATACATTCATATTTATTTCTGTCTTTACATTTTAAAATAAGGTTTTTAATCAGTTTTCTCCAGAACGTGAAAAATGAAAAATATTGCAATGCCGATTAACAAACCTTATTGAAGACTACACACCTGTGCTGTTTAAAATCCAGAAGCAAAAACGTCTGGAAGTTTTTTCATACTTTAGAAAAAAATTACTGCTGTGTGAATTTTTGTCTTATCAAGTTTTACCTCAGTGATGTATGGGTGATTTCAGGTGACTTTGAAAACGATAATTGTTGCTTTGACTTGTCTTGCAGAAGCAAGCATTCTTTAAAAGCTTGTTTCTCTTTGCCTTTGGAAATAAAAGAAAAAGATCCAAAGGCCATTGCATTTCTCACTACACTTCATTTTAATTATAGCCTAATGATCATCATTGCAGTTAAATATACTCTTTCAAACCTACAGTCCCAAATTTCACTGAAAAAGTGAGCAATGTTACCTTCATTTTCTTTGTGGTCTTAAAATGCTTAGGTCATCAGTTTGTGCTTGGCTTTATAGATGTCCTATGTTTCATTTAGTTTTGGAAAGGAAAGTAAGAGTATTGGCCAGTGTATTATACGTAAAGCTGGGGACCTGGAAAACTCATTGTTTCCCAGTTTGTTTTGAAGCCAGTTATGATTTCCCATCAGTATCCAATACGATGACTTCACTATAGTGCTTATTAACCGTGATGACTTGCTATGGGGGCTGATCTAATCAGGAAAGAATTGTAGGCTTTGAATAGGGAGTGTCAGTTCACTAAACTTTCAAAGTACAGTCGCTCATTTTCTGAAATCATGCATTGTTCAAACATTTCACATTCCCATTTGAACTTAAGAGAGGTTATTTGGATTTTTATTTCTGACAAAGTTCCTTGGTTACAGAATGAGTTTGCATTCAGCTAGAGTATTATCAGGTTGCCAAGTTATCATATGCCCCAGCTGTTGAATAGTGTAAGTGGTGGAGTCAGCTGGAACAAATTCAAAATTTGTCTGTTGTCAGAAACGTAGAATTATAATAATCTATACTGTCAGCAGTTATGAGTATTGGATTTAGAAGCTGAGAGTTTTGTTAGGCTTAGTCCTCAGATGGCCTGTGCGAGGACTTACAACCCAGTTGTAGAAAACTGAGTAGTACCAAGTTAGTGAGCCCCAGTTGTTTATGATGTGGTCTGTTCTTATGTCTTGCTTTGGTCCTTTACTTCTGAGTGAAAACAGACGTTCGATGAATTAGAACAACACAGAAAGAGCTGTTTGCTGCAGAGAAGAGTGCAGTGCTCTGATTCATATTGTAGTTCTCTTGCTTATAAGATATACTCATAGCCGGAATATTCAGGATATCTGATTAAAAAAACATCACATTACTTCAGCTAATAGCACAGTCAGGGTGAATAAAGGCACTTATTTACAAATAAGACACATTTACTTATTGTTTATGCTAGAAACTGACCATGTCAGTGGCTTTCATATATATATATATTCATATATATATATATATATATGAAATTATCCAGTGTATTTACTATGTAATATGAAACATGTTTAGCTTAGCACAGAGGACAGAATGATCCCTCTTGTTTTTTTGGGGGGGCAGTATAAGGAAACTCCCCTGTATACTGTTATCTTGATTAATTATATACATTTTTATATTATTAATATTAGCTCTCACCTGAATCTGAAATTCTGCTACTTAATTCTGTCATTGGAAGATTTAATTTTCTCAACATTTTTTGAAAAGGTTGTTAAGTGTGAAAATGACATCATTAATGTGAACCCAATAAATTTTATTTTATACATTTTAGCCTAATTTAGAAAGAAGGCAAATTATTTCAGCCCAAAAAACTGGATCTTTTCCTATTGATCTGGAAATCAAGCAGTTGTCCCCAGACAGCTGTAAAAAATGTTTCACTATCATTCTCTGTGAAAGGTGAGTGGCAGATTTTTTACTTATCTAGAACATCACTGAAAAATCCTTTTTGATTATTTTGAAAGAAAGGCAAAAATTTTTTTTTTATTTTTTAATTTTTTTTTGCTTGTTTGTTTGTTTTCCATGGAAACTTTGAGTAATTGCTTTAACCTTTTCTCTCAGGGCTATGTAATTCTGCCTATGTGCTTGGTGACTGAAGGGACTGAGAACCACTACACCTGTAGTTTTCATCTTCACTTCAGTTTTATGGCCTGCATAGATGTGTGGTTGGAAAAAATCCTGTCATTTTGTTGTGTGAGCCGACTCTGGTGCCATTTGGATTGAAAGTTGGAATGTAAAGTTTTCTGGAACTTCCCCCCGCTTCATACTGTGTAGTCTTGGAAGGTCTTGCTCAGTGGTTTTCACTTGGCTTCCAGGATTCTACAAAAACTTGATTTCAGGGGCGCCTGGGTGGCTCAGTGGGTTAAAGCCTCTGCCTTTGGCTCAGGTCATGATCCCAGGGTCCTGGGATCGAGCCCCGCATCGGGCTGTCCGCTCTGCGGAGAGCCTGCTTCCTCCTCTCTCTCTTTCTTTTTTTTTTTTTTTTTTTTTTTTTTAAAGATTTTATTTATTTATTTGACAGAGAGAAATCACAAGTAGATGGAGAGGCAGGCAGAGAGAGAGAGAGGGAAGCAGGCTCCCCGCTGAGCAGAGAGCCCGATGCGGGACTCCATCCCAGGACTCTGAGATCACGACCTGAGCCGAAGGCAGCGGCTTAACCCACTGAGCCACCCAGGCGCCCCCCTCTCTCTCTTTCTACCGGCCTCTCTGCCTACTTGTGATCTCTGTCTGTCAAATAAATAAATAAAATCTTTAAAAAAAAAAAAAACTTGATTTCAGATTTCATCTGCTCATGCTCTGCTCATGGCTTAATGTACTTGTCAGTTGTGTAATAAGTGAACTTTAACTGTGCGGCATCATGATAGCACTGTAGTGCTGCAAGTTATAACAGCATTCGTTTGGGCTTTTTCTTTTAACAAATGAAGTGGGCTTAGTCTGGAAATCAATGTTAGCTAAGGTTGTATTTGGTTGTTTGTAACAGAAAATAGATGAGAGTGTTTCTTTGTCTCAGGTACTGAGAAGATGTGGTAGGCAGGTAGGCAGACCAGGATTGCAGGGTACTTTTATTTGTGGGACCCGAACTTCTGTATTGCTGTTTAGCCGATTCTCAGTGGCCGCTCAGCCACTGAGATGTCTTTCTCTCATCACAAGATGGCTGTTCCTATTCAGCCATTGTGTCTTACTTCCAGATGGAAGAAGGAGAATTGCAGGGGTGCCTGGGTGGCTCCGTTGGTTAAGTATCCAACTCTTGATTTCAGCTCAGATCATGATCTCAGGGATGTGGGATGGAGTCCTGCCTGGTGCTCTGTGCTGAGAGTGGAATCTGCCTGTTTTTCTCCCTCTGCTCCCCTCCCCCCATAAATAAATAAATAAATAGATCAATAAAATCTTTATTATTATTAAGTTTTAATATTTAATTTATTTATTTGACAGAGGAAGACACAGTGAGAGAGGGAACACAAGCAGGAGGAGTGGAAGAAGGAGAAGCAGGCTTTCTGCAGAGTGGGGAGGACTATGCGGGGCTCCAGCCCGGGACCCTGGGATCATGACCTGAGCTGAAGGCAGATGCTTAATGACTGAGCCACCCAGGAGCCCCAGTAAATAAAATATTAAAAAGAGAGAGAGAGAGAGAGAGAGAGAAGGAGAATTGCAAGGACAAAGGACAAAAGGTGAAAACTAGTTGAGTTAGCCTCCTTTTAAAGAGGTTTTTTAGAAGCCCACCCAGCAACTCTCGCTAATATCTCATTGGCCAGAACTGTTAAAGGGGCCACTGCTGTCTACATAGCAACTATGAACATTTGAACAGGGTTGAAGTTCTGTTGGTTAAAGAGTCAGGCAAAATGGTTATTTGCAACCAGCAGTGTCTAGCACACAGAGGTAAAGTATCTGCCCTGGAAGTAGAAGGTTTAAGTTTGGACACATATTAACATCCCTAACACAGTATATTTGACTTTGCTAAAGTGTAAGAGAATATCTGAAAGATCCATGGAAATCTGTGAGGATTTTCAATATGACATGGTTGGATGTTTTATAATGTTACACCATGGGTTTAAAAGTAATTTCTTCCCAAATAATTAGGATTTAAATTGGCTGAAGAATTTACTTGTTGCTTCATACTGTAAGGAACATATATCCATCTAGGAATGTAAGCAGTTATTAGATATTGTTAGCGAATTTAACTTTGAACCCAAAGAGCAGACTTATGCTTCTTTAGTTTCTTTTGTTCTGACTTAGACTTTTGTAGTTATCTCAACATTTATTTGCTCAGAGACTTTAAAAAAGCTTTATGCTTTTGAAAATTTTTTATTTGAGCAATTTGGAGGCTCTTATTATCTGGCTCAGGAACGATTGTAGGCAATAAATGACATGGAAGGAGAGGCAGTGGGAACAATTTATTGTTCTATGGTTATTCTGTAGTCAGGCAAAGAAACGTCTGTGTTTTTGTGTTTGGGTCATGTGAGCCCAGGAGCCTGGCTCTTTGGGGAGCTGGACTGTTTGCCCAAAGTGTCTTCATGAAATTGGAGCCTGTAAAAACATCCGAAGCTATAGAGGTGACAAAAAGGCTGTCATATGTTCCTTTCTGTTTTAGTTCCACAACTAAGAATAAAAATGTATAAGATATCTGGCTGTCTATGTCTGATGAAAAAATTAAGTAAGAAGATTCGTAGTTTAGAATGTTTAGTCTTTCTTATTCGTTACAAAGAAAGTCGGGTGGTTCTATAACATGGGACTTTTCTGTCTATAATGGCTTTTGAAAAAGAAAGACTTTGGTGTCCATTTCTCAGCTCTTACTAAGTTAGGGGTCAAGGCTACGTGTTTCCAAAGAGTAATTTTAGGCAGATATCTGCTGAAGTATATCATTATTTCTGTTAGAGATCAAATAAGGATTTTATTTATTTTTTGGTTTATTTCCTTAATGCAATTTTATTTCCTGTTATTTTTCAACCTATTCTTAATCACTTTCGGAAGAGGAAGCAAATAATTCTGCTTGGTTTGGGTGTTGTGTAAAGTTATGTACTTGGGGTCAAATGGGATTTTACCCTGTGAGAAGGTGAAGGTCCCAGGGAGGAAAGCTTGAGAGAAGAGACTAGTGTGACTGTACCATTTCATTAGCATAGCCAGAGAATCCAGTTTGAATGTTTGGCTAAAGTTGCATAGTAAGTTTTAGAGATGGCAGTGCATAGAGGTTGTAGGAAGATGGAAATGGGTAAATACGGAGGATAATGTTGGACCAGATGGAAAAGAGCCTTGAATGCCACACTGAGGATCAAGTTTTGGCTTTATTCTGTAGGTAGGGAAGGGACCCCTGATGATCTTCAGTGGGGTGTTACCAATGAAAATAGTGTTTAGAGAGATAACTCTGGTAAAGGTATGGAGTATTGAGTGGAAAGGAAGATTCAGGAAGCAGGGAAACAGGTTAAGAGGCCATTGTAAAATTATGGTGCTTGGAGTAGAAGGCTGATCCAGGAGAAATGGTAGAAATTGACAGGATGGCTAATTGGTTGGTTTTGAGTGTGGGACAGGAAGGGGTGCAGTGGCTTCCATTGTTGAAGTTATATTGAAGAAGTTTGAAGTATTTTCTTTTTAATTTGTGTAAAAAAGATTTGTAGTGTGTTCATTAGAAAATGCTTTTGAAATAAATTTTTAATATTAACCATTATTAGACCTTCTTTGGTAATGAAATGGAATGAATGCTGTTTTCTTGACACTGGAAATACAGCAAGTAGTATGACCTAGAAAACTAGAATGTTCTAGTTAATGTAGGGCTCCTTAAGTAATAGCTTATCAACCTTATTGGGAATCCTCTGAACAGGATTTGTAGTATCTTAGAGCAGAGATTTTGTTTTCTTTAAGCAAATAAAATTACTAGTTTAAGATCTTTTATAGAAGGAACTGTAAATGATTAAAAAACAAATCTTTCAGTGTATTTCAGTAATTTTTTTCATTTGCCACTTTTTTTCATTACATAAACTTGAGATTTGTAGAGTCAGTTTTGTTTGGTATATAAGGAGTTCAGTGGTTATATGATCATGTAAGTTCTAAGCCATCTTTGTTTATGGGTTCAGCTTTTATACACCTACTTATATACTGGACAGTGCTGGGTATTGTGAATGAATTATGTATGTATCATTTCTAACCCTCATAACTCTTTATCTTGGCTACAACTACTACCATTTTACTAATATGAAAATTGAATCTTACAGAAATTAATTTTCCTGAGATCATATAGCTATCAGTGGTGTCTGTGGCATTTGAACAGAAAGTGTATATTTGACATAAACTATAGATAATTTTTTGACATAAACTATATATTTTGAATTTTGTTACACTGACTGGTAAATGTTGCAGAAATTGCTTTTATGAATATTTTTTATTAGGATTATGATTTTTGATTAATACAACGACTGCTTGAGATGTGTTAAATGGATTCATGAAATTAAAATTAATAGTTTAAAAGTGTATAGGGATTTATTTCAATTCAAGTGTTAAATAGAGTTTGGAGCTTGAACTTTTATATCTTAGCTGGAGTATAAATTCTAATTATTAGATATCCATGAAAGGAAAATAAAATTTTAGTGTGAACATTTTCAGTGTATATTTTGGTCGAGGAGTTTTTGAAAAGAATTAAGTTTTTTAAATGTCACCAGTGAATGTGGCCACTTTGATACATGCCTGAAATGTTTCCTGGAAAGAATCGTCAAAGGGAATTGACAAAGTCCTGATTTTTCTCTAGTGGGTGAAAATATTTCTCAGTGAATCCTGGTATTAAAGTCATTATACAAAGATACTATTGTCCCAGTGAATTAAAACATGCCCTTATTTTCAGTGTCAGAGTTCCCCATCTGGCCATGCCAGTGTAACAATTTGTATTCTTAATTCTTGGTATGAAATACTATTACTTGGCGCCCTCTTTTACTACCTTTATTAAGCCAGTGAGGTATGATGCATCAGGTCGACCTCTGGGTGCATGATGGTAGGATAGAGTACTGCATAGGAAGTATTTTGAGCAGTAGAGATTACATGGACCATCAGTGAATGAGGTAGACCCAAGAACTCAAATCCTCTGGCTCCTCTTAGGCCAGTAGTCTTTTTTATTTTTACTTTTTTGAGTGAATAGACTATGAGAGTAGTTTTAGTTTCATAGAAAAATTGGGCAGAAAGTACAGAGTTCCCATATACTCTCTCCCCTCCCTTCACAGTTTCCCCTTTTGATCTTGCATTGGTGTGGTATGTTTATCAAAATTGATAAACCAATATTGATATTTTATTACTAACTCATATCCATAGTTTACATTAGGGTTCACTGTGTTGTACAATTCTATGGGATTTGACAAACACATATATCATGGGTTTACCATTACAGTATCATACAGAATTGTATCTCTGCCCCCAAATCCTTTGCGTTCTACCTATTCATCCCCTACAGTCCCTAAACCTCTGGCAACGACTGTTCTTTTTACTGTCTCCATAGTTTTGCCTTTTCCAGAGTGTTATATAGTTGGAATCATATTGTTTGCAGCCTCTTCACACTGGATTCTTTCACTTGATAATAGGCATTTAAGGTTCCCCTGGATCCCTTCATGGTCTCATACTCATAGCTCATTTCTTTTTATTGCTGAATAATATTCCATTGTTTGGATGTACCACATTCTGTTTATCCACTCATCTATTGAAGGACATCTTGCTTGCATTCAGTTTTTTCAGTTATGAATATAACTGCTATAAACAGTTGTGTGCAAGGTTTTGTATGGACATACGTTTCCAGCTCATTTGGGTAAATATCTAGGAGTACAACTGTTGGATCATATGGGAAGGCTTTGTTTATCTTGTAATAAACTGCTAAACTGTCTTCCAAAGTGGCTGTACCATTTTGCATTCCCACCAGCGATGAGTGAGAGCGGTGCATGAGAATGATGCATCCTCATGAGTGGATATTGGCAGTGTTTTGGATTTTAATCATTTTAATAGGTGTGTAGTGTAACAACATGACGTGGAACATCTTTTTATATGCTTATTTGCCATCTGTATCTCTCTTTTGGTGGGGTGTCTATGCAGATCTTTTGGCCACATTTTCAAAATTAATTAATTAATTTGAGACAGACTGAGAGAACGCGATCAGGGAGGGGCAGATGGAGAGGGAGAGGGGGAGAATCTCAAGCAGACTGTGCACTGAGCACAGAACCCAAAGCGGGGCTTGATCCCACAACGCTGAGGTCATGACCTGAGCGGAAACAAGAGCTGGACACTTAACCAGAGGAGCCACCCAGGTGCCCATTGCGTACTTTTTAATTGGATTGTTTATTTTCTTATTGTTGAGTTTTAAGAATTCTTTTTATGTTTCAGGTAACAGTCTTTTATCAGATATGTGTTTTGCAAATGGTTAATTTTTTATACTGGTACCTCCTTTAGACACTTTTAAACCATTGCATATTATGTTGTTTAAATAAGGCCCTGATTATTATTATTATTATTTTTAGATATTTTATCTATTTATTTGACAGAGAGATCACAAGTAGGCAGAGAGGCAGTCAGAGAGAGGGGGAAGCAGGCTTTCCACTGAGCAGAGAGCCTGATGTGGGGCTCGATCCCAGGACCCTGAGACCATGACCCGAGCTAAAGGCAGAGGCTTAACCCACTGAGCCACCCAGGCGCCCCAAGGCCCTGATTATTTTCTTTCATCTGGTCATACTGTTTTTAAGTACTGCTTTGTTTTGGGTACATGCATTGACTCTTGTAGCTGCTTTGTGGGATTGCACGCGGTAGCTCAGGGTTCAGCTCTCTGACAGTTTGCTAAGTCTCTGCATGTGCTGCCGCTGCGATTCAGGGATCCAGGTCATTGGCAGCTATGATGCCTTATAGCACTTGAGTCTAAAATTATTCGAACTGTTCTATTTTAAGGATAAACTGAAATTAGTAGTCCATGTCCTGAAAAACATGTGAAAGTTAAACTCTTAGGATATTGGATTACTTACTTAAAATGTAATCAGAAGTAGAGTTAGATAGCTAGTTGTTGGTTTTAATCTTTTTTTAAGTGAGTTTTTGTTATGGCAATTTGATTATGGCCTGGGTATGATGGTATATGTATATAATATCTAAGAACATAAAGTTTTACTTTTGTCTCTTAGACTGAAGGCACTGCTTTTACCAAAGTGATCATGTTTGAGTTTTTTAAAATCACATGAGTTAAGAGGGAGAACAAGATTACCTGATTTTTTCCTTCAGCTCATTTCAGAAGAGCCACACATTGAACATTTATGAATGCTGGAACACTACTGACTACCTTTGTTAGGGGAAAGAAGGTGAATGATGAAAGTATTTGGTGGTTCCTTCTGTGATCTACATATCAGAAACTAGAGAATATTGAAAACAGTAGGAAAAAAACTGAGTGAAGTTTGTTCAGAGTTTGATTTTGTGTACAGTGTGGGTTTTATAATCCCCATTAAGTGAGGACTTATGGTTATGAAGGTATTTGCAATGTGACTTTATCTTTAAGGTAATCTCACAAGCAATAACTTTTAGCTGCTATATATAATTTGTAGTCTATATTTTTTCTTTGAAAAATTTTGGAGGGAGTGAAGGAAGTATTGAAGAATTTTAAGTTACAGAAAGCAAAATGCAAGGATAGTGTGCTTTCCTTGTGGAAAAACAGATGTTCTTAACTTAGTCTCCATCATTTTCCATTTAGAACACTATGTAGAAATTTAAATTTGGCCTCAGTAGAATTAAAATAATAAATAGAATGAAATACTTTTGTTATTAACATTTCTTTGAAAACATTCAAGCTGCATTGTTTCCAGCTTCATATTTCTAATCAGGAATTAATTGATTCCATGCTTGAAGTGAACAAATCACCATTAACATACAGTCTCCCCCATCTTCATCACATTTTGTAATCAGTGTATACTTTTAAGAACTGGGAAGGCACGAAGCGTTTGGGGCCAGGAGAAATTGGAAATGACCAAATTGGAATATGTGGTTGAATTCTAAATATTTAATTATGTTTAAAGATTTTATTTATTTATTTGAGAGAGAGAGAGAGAGCATGAGCCAGGGGTGGGAGTTGGGGAGGGGTGTGGGGGTTGGGGAGGAGGTGGGGTGGTGAGAGCAAAGGGAGAACCAGGCTTTCCTGCTGAGCAGGGATCCTGAGACCTTGACCTGATCTAAAGGCAGCCGCTTCACTGAGCCACCCAGGAGCCCCTAATTCTAAATATCTATTGATCATATGATTAAAAAATGTGCAGAGGAACTAGGACCTGCAGAAGGAAGAGACTATAGCCTCCCAAGACTATAGCCTCCCAAGAGCACAGTTTGATGAAGAGGGTGGACCAGCTCTACTCATTATAAGTAGTGCCACAAAAGAGGAGGATCTGAGCATCCAAGGGTTTTATTAGCAGGGTGTGCGCTATTTGAAGGAAAGCAGAATTTCAATAGGGGTGTTTGTAAGTGGGGTGGATAGTGTCAGCAGAGGGTTTTCTTTGCTTTACCATTTCATCTGACTATGACCACATGTGTCATTCACTCTACATTGTAGGGAAAGTATTATCATACTGATTTAATCAGTACTTTAATGTTAACCAAGCAAATTTCATTTTTAGGATGGCCACTGAATATATTCTGGGATTGATAGATGTTCATATTTTGGTTTACCTTTTATTTAATGTAAGTTTGGGCTATCCGTAATCCATAAACTTTTTGTTTAACATGGTTTTGGGCTGTGCAGAAACCATAAACTTTAGTGAGAAATTCTATTGCTGGCTGTTGAGAATTTAGTTACTTGAGAGAAAACTTCCATTATCCTTTATTTCCATTGTTAATAGAAGCAGCTTTTAAAATTACAGAGTTTAACATTTTTTTTTTTTTAAAGATTTTATTTATTTATTTGACAGACCAAGATCAGAGGCAGAGGCAGGCAGAGAGAGGAAGGGAAGCAGGCTCCCTGCTGAGCAGAGAGCTTGATGCGGGGCTCTATCCCAGGACCCCGGGATCATGACCTGAGCTGAAGGCAGAGGCTTTAACCCACTGAGCCACCCAGGTACCCCCAGAGTTTAACATTTCAACAGAAGAACTATCCTATTGACTAAAGGTGTAATTTCTGTAGTACTCAGTGGAAAAGGAAGAACTGTGTAAGTACTTGGGGGAATGTGAATGAAAAATTTGATACAAACTCACTAACATTTTTGGAAAATAAACAAATGTGCAAAATATGAATAAAAAATAATAGGTAGCTCTGTTATCCAAATATTTAATCCTCAGACATAGTTCCTTATCTTTTTCCATTTCTCTTTTTTCCTTAATACAGAACATTTAAAAATTTGGATCACTGTAAAGTTCTGTATCCTGCTTATTCATTTAATATATCATGGCATGTTCTAATGCCATTAAATATTACTTCAAAACATTTTTAAATGATTGATACATGTATTCCATTGTGTAGTGGAATAAACAATGTCATAAACCTTTTAATCAGTTTTGTATCTGGCTGGGTGTTGGTGAATATTATTACGTTGATATCTTTTGATGTTATAAACTTAAGAAATAAAAGTTTTCAAGATAAGAAAGAAATCCTGGACTATTTAAGTCACTTATCAATTAACTGTTTCTAAGGTACTGCCTGATTAATGATTGAGTGGATTCTTGAGGTATCTATCTATCTGGCCCTATATATCTATATCTATTTATGTATCTATCTCTGACTTAAAAATTCCAGTCACTCTGAATTTTAGAAATTCAACAATAGTAAAGGAAGCAAAGACTAATAATCAGGAATCTGGTTTCCATTCTTGACTCTTTTGCTAACTAACTAGACTTGGATGGCTTTATAAATTAACATGAATAGTCACCAAGATTTCTTTCCATCCTATAATACTGGCTTTAATGAATTAATTCATCATTTATTCATTTAGAAAGCATTTATTGAGTGCTTTTGTGTGCCAGCAAGCATGTTAGATCCTTAAGGTAATAGACACATTAATAAACAGTAGTCTTGAAGATTAGCACAAGTAATGAAATACAAATGCAATCAACTTCAACCTGTATCGATAGCCCTGAGGAGCTTTTGAGCACTGTGTTTTATGTTTTTGTTGAGTTGGAACGTATCACTTTGTACTGATATGATCTGTTTATCCTTGATATCACTTTCTGACATATTTTCCATTTACTCTTTATGGCATTGGTTTCTTTTTTAATTTTTGAAATTAACACCTTAATCACAGTTTTAATTTTTTTTCAAAAACCATTATTGATTCCTTTGAAACCTTTTTTTGTTTGTTTGTTTTTTAAGTAGGCTCCCAGCCCAACATGGGGCTTGAACTCACAACTCTGAGTTGTGCTCTACCGACTGAACCAGTCAGGCACTCCTGCAAACCTTTTTTAAATGCCTTCAGGGCTTCTGATATAGGTTGAAATTGATTGCATTTGTATTTGATTACTTGTATTAATCTACATGATTACATTTTTTTATGGTACAGAATTAAGCAGTACTTTGGAGGATTAGGTTTATCTGTAATGTTGTTTGAAGTAGAACTTTTGGAAGAAATTCATATTTTTACAAGTGTTTTTTCATTCTCATCATATGCATTAATGATATGTAAACTTGGTGTCTTTAGATGTGTACAAATGAGCTCTTTTTGGACGTTTTAAAATTGTTACCTGTCGTGTCACTATGTATTGTTCTTGCATGGCTAGGTCGTGTTTCTTTTATTTTTAGTTAAATGATAATCACATATTATTTTTTAAAAGATTTTATTAGAGAGAGGGAGAGGGAGCTTGAGCAAGGTGGGGGGGGCAGAGGGAGAGTGAGAAGCAAACTCCCTGTTGAGCAGGGAGCCTGAGGTGGGGCTTGATGCTAGGACTCTGGGATCGTGACCTGAGCCTAAGGCAGATGCTCAACTGTTTGAGCCACCTAGGTGCTCCCCCTCCTCGCCCCAATATCTGACTTTGAGGAAAGGCCTAAATGTTGTGTCCTTTGAGCCTCCTTCTTCCATCTCTGGTGAAATGGAAAATTTCTTTCACGGTACTTTTAATGCTTCACTTTAGTAATGAATGTGAACAAACAGGTCCTGGTTGACCATTTTTGGGATCTAAGGTGGAGCTGCAGCCTTAGGACTAAGGATTGTGGTGTTCAGTTTTGGAGCATCTTCATTCTGGGGCATTGCTTAAGTTGCCAGATTTGTTTTTTCCCTTCCCTTGTTCTTCCCTGCCTCCCAAGGTAACAGAGATATTGGATAGTTCTGCATCTGACTTGAACTCTACTTTCTTACGTACCCACCTTTGAGAATCGGAATGGAAAAGGTAGACACACTAAGTGGCTGATTTTCTGTCCTCTCATTTTCTCCTTGAGAAAACTTATGTCCAGAGAAGTAGGACCAGCACATGGAGAAGCAAGAATGAAGCTGAGGTCTCCTGCTTTCCTGTTCTCCATGTTCCTTGGTCTCCTTTTTTATTTTCTGGTACGTAGAAGGGATGCTTTCAGTGGCTGAACCTAAGTTACATAATGAAAAAGCCTTGGCTTGCAAGAGCATTAGTAAGGAAAATAATACAGAAGGAATGAGTGGAGGAAGTGAAGCAATAGCTGAAACCATAATGGCATTCTAAAAATGCAGAAAGAATGCTGAATTTCAGTGTTAGATTTGATTTTTTTTAAAGTTCTTATATATTTAAGTAATCTCTACACCCAACATGGGGCTTGAACTCACAACCCTGAGATTAAGAGTCACATGCTTTTCTGACTGAGCCAGCCAGGCACCCCTTATGGTTATATATTTGAGGGACCAGTGTTATGTCAGTGAAGGTAAATTGTGTGCAGTGGGCTCATCAGTGTTCTGAGGCTTTAAGAAATAGATTTGGGTTAAAGTAAATTGGAATTATAATATGCAATTACAATATTCCTTCATCTTGAAAGGTCCAGTGCCAATTTTGCTGCAGCTTTTTTATCAGCATGTGAATATTTGGCTGTTTCCTGGTGGATTGGGGCCACAGAGCACCCCCATTATTTACCCCTTCCCCATAACCTGCATTCTGAGGATTGGCTGGAATCTGGATCCTTCCCTTCTGCTGTGGACCAGGATTGAAAAGAGGAGAATATGATGCTATGCGACCTCAATTCTAATACATTTAGAGAGTAGGTAGGAGTGGCAGTGGAAGGGATGGAAAGTTTGCTCACACCTCAAATGGGCATATGGTATTTGTGCAAGGTACACATATCATATGTGTGAGAGAAGGAAAATAATAGAAAAAAAAAGGAGAGGAAGCTTATCACTTGGTATTTCTGGGGAGCTGGGAGATAGAGGTTTTTAGATGAATGGTGGCCCGACTCTCTCTATTCCTCATCCTTTGGGTTTCCTTCCATATATTTTACCTCTCTCCAGCTCCTTCCCTGCTCATATATGTTCCTTCTGGGTGTTCCAGTGGCCTCAGTTCCCTCTATGATAACAGCAGCTAAGTATGTAATTGGGAAGGATGTGATTTGGAAAGTGTATTTCCAATAGGAATGCTCCTGTTGTATGTATTTATTAAACTTAAAAAAATAGATCTAATGTTAGATATTTTAATTATTCTAGATTAACTACAAAATGTCAGTGTATATTGTCTATCAATATTTTTTTTTACCATTTTTTAAATTAAAAAATATAGCTTTGTATTAGTCCAGATTATATAATGTTTATTTAAACAACATTTGTAAGAAAAAATGAGTTATAAGTTGGTTGTTTGGAACTTTTAAGTAGATTTCTGTAGCATTGCTCATTGGTTAATTGAAGACAACTGACAAATTTTTGACAGTGGGCGGCAAGTCTGTGGAGAAATTTCAAAGATTTTAGCAAAAAGCTAGAAATAGTGTGTATTTTTAAAGTCAGTAATCACTTGTACTCTTATCTTCCAAGAGCATTTAGTCTAACCAGTACTGGCAGGAATATAGGGAAACACTACTCTTGTGCATTGCTTGTGACATGTGATTTGTTACCCTCTTTGGGGAAGGGAAGTTGCTGCTGAAGGCACATTTACTTTCTGACCCACAAAAATTTTAGAATCTTTGCAACAATTAGAATTCAATATATTTTTGTGACATTGTTTATAATAGCAAAATATTGGACAACCTGAATGACTCTCAGTAGGGGGTTGTTGAATAAAGTTTGATACTTCCATGTTAAATAAAGAATATGAGTGAGATCTCTAAGTATTTACCTATAATATTTCTCTGATATATTTTTAAGGAAAATGAAAAGACAGAAGACTAAGATGTATGACATTTTTAAATTAAAAACCCTGTATTGGGGCGTCTGGGTGGCTTAGTGGGTTAAGTCTCTGCCTTTGGCTCAGGTCATGATTTCAGGGTCCTGGGATCGAGCCCCACATCTAGCTCTCTGCTCAGCGGGGAGCCTGCTTCCACCTCTCTCTCTCTGCCTGCCTCTTTGCCTATTTGTGATCTCTGACTGTTAGATAGATAAAGAAAATGTTAAAAAGCACACAAAAAAGCCCCTGTATTAAAACATAGAAATATGAAAGATAGAAATCAAACTGTTAATAATGGTCAGCTCTAGGGGGTGAGATTTTGTTTTTCAGTCTCTATAATTAACAGTTTAAAAAAGTATCTATTAATTCTGTATCTGTTAATTATGTTAATTATCTGTTAATTATGTTAATTAAATCTGTTATCTATTCTGTATCTATTAATTTTGTTAGTACTATAACGTATCTATTAGTTCTGTAGTAAATATAAATACCACTGCAAATAAAGTGGGAAGTTTAAAAGAAGAGAATTCTTAAATATTTGCATGTATATGATGAAGCTGCTGGTTTTTGAGAAAAGCTTCCTCCATATGATTCTGACAGGTATACTGTATAAGCAACATTGTGGTTATTAAGTGACATTGCCTTAACAGACCATCTGCCACTTTCATAAAGGATTCACAGACCTTCAGTTTGTGTGGTTGCTTATGGCTGAGGTGGTTCATTATGACCTCAGCTATCATTTTCAGCATCTGATTTGATTGTACACTTGCAGGCTGTCTTCTTGGGCAAAATCCACTGGGGCGAGAAGGCACTGACATGAATAGGGTAGAGAAATGTAATAATGGTCTCTAAGAAGTGCTGTCCTTAGCCAGAGTTCCTGTTTGTTTTGTTTCTTATCTGACTTAATATTTTCATTCATTTTAATGAATTATATACAAACTGGGTACTCATGGGGCGCCTGGGTGGCTCAGTTGGTTGGACGACTGCCTTCGGCTCAGGTCATGATCCTGGAGTCCCGGGATCGAGTCCCACATCGGGCTCCCAGCTCCATGGGGAGTCTGCTTCTCCCTCTGACCTTCTCCTTGCTCATGTTCTCTCTCACTGTCTCTCTCTCAAATAAATAAATAAAATCTTTAAAAAAAAAAAAAAAACAACTGGGTACTCATGACATATACAAATGCCAATGTGCCCTATATCTCTTTGCTTGTTTCATATAGTCTTATTTCTCTAACAAGTAGGAATAAAGAAATTATGGTAGAGCCCTATTACAGTACAATTTCTTTTTCTTTGTATTCAATTCTAAACTAACCCCATACTTACAGTATACTTACTTTAGTACCTAATAGTATAAGATGATATGGAAATACACTGGGGAGATAAAGGAAAACACACTGCATATTTGTTTATAAGATCATCAAATAAGGGAATATTGAATACTTCTGAGGCTTGCAAAACTAAGTTAGGAAACTGTAGGAAACTTTTTTTCTTTTTTAAAGATTTTATTTATTTATTTGACAGAGAGAGATCACAAGTAGACACAGAGGCAGGCAGAGAGAGAGCCCGCTGAGCAGAGAGCCCGATGTGGGACTCGATCCCAGGACCCTGAGACCACGACGCGAGCTGAAGGCAGTGGCTTAACCCACTGAGCCACCCAGGCGCCCTGTAGGAAACATTTTTAAGTGTTTTAAATCTTTCCATGTTTATTATGTTTGGCATACTGTAGACACTAATTTGTTTAAAGATTTATTTATTTATTAGAGGGAGAGGGGAGAGATGGAGAGCATGTGAGGAGGGTAAGGAGCAGAGGGAGAGGGAGAGAATCTCAAGCAGACTCACCTCTGAACATGGAGCCTGACATGGGGCTTGATCTTACGACCCTGAGATCACAATGTGAGCCAAAACCAAGAGTCAGACACTTGACTGACTGAGCCACCCAGATGCCCCTAATTATTTTGTTTTATAAGTGGTTGGATGAATTAATTTCTACTGAGGATTTTGAGCTTTAGGTTTTTCTGAATTCAGTTTCTTAACCTAACTAGAGTTACTATCTTCAGATTCGTTAACCTTTTCTTTCAGGTGTCCAATCTGTTGAGAATCCAGCCCAGTGTATTTTTCATCCCTAGAAGTTTACTTTGGGTCTTTTAAATTTCTTGTGTCTTCCAGGTCTTTCCTTAATATGGTTTCCTCTATCTTTTTGAACATACTAGGTATGTTAGTAATAGCTGTTTTAATATCTTTGCCTACTACTTCTATTATTTGTTATTCTGGGTCTGTTCTTTTGATTACTTTTACTCCTATTATTGGTTTTATTTTCCAGCTTCATTACATGTCTGGTGACAAGTAAATAAATTGTTAATTTTATTTAGTTGGGTTCTGAAAATTTTTTAATGGGTTGTTTTAAGTTTTTCTGAGTTGATATAGTTAAGTACTTAAAATGGATTGATCATGTCAAGGGTTGTTTTTTAGGTTTTGGTAGACAGAACCAGAGCAGAATTTAGTGTAGGGCTGATTTTCCCCACTATGGAAGCAGCAGCCTTTTGTGTTCTGCCTGTAGCATTCTGGTGGTTCTTTACCTGACTTCTGTTAGTTTCCTTATGTATGATGTACACAGTACTTAGATAAAGATGCAGTCTTTTGCATATGTTTAGAGTGTGTTCTGTGAATTTTTTTCTGGTTCTCTGCCCTTCAAATTCTAGTTGTCTTAACCTTTTCAGATTAACTCTGTCTCTTCAACTGAAGGAGACTGGTGGCCTTCTCCCCTCCCTTTTCCCATTCTTGGCTGCACCCAGCTCTCCTACACACACACACACACACGCACACACACACTGTAGCCTAGAAATTCACCACAGGCAGTATGCTGAGGTGATAGTAGGGCTCACCTCATTTATTTCCCTTTTTTCAGAGGTCATTCTTACCTGTTCTGCCCATTGTCTCATGTCTAAAAACTGGTTTCATAAATTTTATCTTTCTTTCTAAAGACAAAAGTTGTTTTGTAAAGTGGAGGAATAAATCCAGCCCCTGTTAATTTATCATGTCCAGAGGTAGAAGGCCATTCTTTTCTTTTTAATTTAAAAAAATTACAATAAGATGGGCTATAGAAATGTTGTAGACTTAAATTCTCAACATCCCTAATACAGTTTATCCACAAGTTTTATTAAGTTCTTTCTGTTTGTTGGAAGTTCTGGACTGAGTTTGGTGAAGGGTATAGAAGGGAAAAAAGCATTGTCCCTGTTCATGCATTTATCTTTGTACTGGTATAACCCTAAAAATGTATAAGTTGTTGTGTAACTGGAGCATTAAGACATACATAAGATTTCTATATCTTCACATCAAATGTAAATGTTTCTATTTATGTGATATTTAAATTTGAGTCAGCTTAATAAAACTATGTTGCCATAGTAGGCTAGGCATAGAGGAAAGATTCTTTTTATAGTGACAGCACATTTATTCAGAATAATAGAGCAGAATCATAGAACTGAGATTGTGTAATTTAGCTCCTACATTTTATGTCTGAGAATTAAGTTCAGAAATACTAAGCTCATAGAGCTAGTTAGCACCAGAGTTGGAGCTGGAGCCCATATTCTGATTTCTAGTTTAATGTTTTTTCCACTTAATCATGCTGCCCTTGTGCTAGGGTAAGGACAAAACCCCTTGTGCTACTTAAGCACCCAGATAGATGTGTGTGCTGTACTTCCCCCTTCCTCCTGGTCCTGACTAAGTAGAGTAAGTCTCAAGGGTCAGCCAACCTGTTTCCTTGGCAAGCTTCTGTGCAGTGTAAACATTACCACATTTTTAACATAAATCGAAACATTTAATTGGTCCCTTTGAACACATTCTATTGCATTAGGTCCTGATGCATGACATGCAATGAGCTGTTGGAAGGTGGTTGTGTGCTTGACTGTTATTTTGGAAGTTAATATTTGTGTTTCAGTTTGACTGTGGGCCTGTTTGATATTGACTTGAGTTGCTAAGTAATGTCAGAAGGTCAAAACAATTTTAAGAGATGTGTGGACTGTATCTGATGACAGTTTGGCACTTAGCTTTTATCTCCTTAAGGTGGCCTTCATAGTTAACCATGGTAGATTAGCCTTGTTATTTTTAAAGAATACTGAATCTCTCTGGCTTTGGCAGCACAAAAAAGGCAAGGTTCCTGTCTGGTGCAGTTGCAGACAAAGTTATGTGGTCCTTTAGGGACACAGTGTTGAAAAGGAACCGGAGCTTGACAGTCAAGTTTGCATACATAGTAACAATAGGGATAAAAAGTAGATAAGAGATAACTAATATATTGACTTGCCAACATTTCCTTTTTTTCCTTTTAACAAGAAATTAAAGGTGACTTACTGTAATAATTGCTCAAATAACAGGCAGGGGTGCATTGACAAATATTTGACCCAGTGCTTTGGTTGGGGGGTAAGTCTTGATTTATAGCATTTTCTCTTTTCTGTGGTGTAAATACTTTCACCGTGGTCAATTTCAGGCTACCAACTTGACATCACTGACTGCAGATTGAGAAGTAGCACACTCTTATATTGCATACAATATATTTATTTGCATCTATTGCATACAATGATGCAATAGATGCAAATAAATGAATGATCATAGATAACAGTAAAATGTAGTAAAACAATTAGTGATGAGTTTTGGATATTTATTATTTTTTAATGTAGTTTGTGTAATTATAGTTTTATCTAATTTATCTAATTTAATTTTTAATGATGTCTCTTTAAAAATTGGCAAACACAATCCTGAATCAACAGTTAAATCTCACTGAAGCTTTTATTAGCCAGCACTAACATACCACTGAAAATAGGTAACACTTATTGAGCACGTAGTATCTGCTAGATATGATTACATCATCCTTGAAGTAACCATATGAATCAAGTGCTTAAATTATCTCTGTTTTGCAGTGAATAAAGTTGAGGCCAATAGAGGTTAAGTAATATGCCCGAATGGAAGTTGGCAAATGTGGCAGAGCTGGGATTCAGAACCAGGCCACCTGTCTCAAAAAGCCTGTGCTCTTAAAATGTCTTTTGAGGTGAAAGATATTCTTGAATGCGAGGCAGTAGTAGATATGAAAAATTCTAAGTAAATTACTTATGCTTCAGAATTATCTTATGACTTGTTTAAGTAATTGCTTAGACTTTATTTGAATTTTTCTTTATGACAAACTGTTAATATTCTTAGTGTATGAAATGTTTATATAAATTGACAAGAAAAATAGCAGAAAAATAGACCAGAGACTTAGATAGGCAGTTCAAAAAGACTAAAAATGGCTTGGAATGCCTGGGTGGCTCAGTGGGTTAAGCCTCTGCCTTCGGCTCAGGTCATGATCTCAGGGTCCTGGGATCGAGCCCCACGTGGGGCTCTCTACTCAGCAGGGAGCCTGCTTCCCCCTCTCTCTCTCTCTGCCTGCCTCTCTGCCTGCTTGTGATCTCTCTCTCTGTCAAATAAATAAATAAAATCATTAGGAAAAAAAAGACTAGCAATGGCTTGTAAACCTTGAAGGCAAGGACAGAATCCATTTTGTTCCTTGCAATATTAATCCAGCCCTTGCATAGTGCCTGACTCACAGCACAACCTGGAGGCTCCATAAATACTATTGGCGTACCTGTTAATTTATACATGTCTTAATGAAGCATATATAAAAATTTCTTGACCTTTTGCTTATATAAAGCTATTTCCTAATGTTGCATTAAGGAGTTGACATATTTTATTTTTATTTATATTTATTTTTAAAAGATTTTGTTTGTCAGCATGAGAGCACAAGCAGAGGGAACAGCAGACAGAGGGAGAAGCAGGCTCTCTCTGAGCAAGGAGCCTGATATGGGACTAGATCTGAGGCAAAAGCAGATGCTTCACCGACTGAGCCACCCAGGCGTTCCAAGAATTGAAATTTTTAAAAGAGGACTTCTGATTGTATTGTTAGAAACATTATTGAAAAACCCTAAGTTCGAATAAGGATGAAGAGGCCTAACAAATTTTTTTTCTTAATTAATATTAAGAATCAATTTAAGCTGTTTTATATAACTTTGGTAAGTAAAACTGATATTTCCTAAATTTATGAGACCTAGTGAAATTGTGAGAACTTGCTCTGTGATTTCTAGAACCTTTAAGTTACATGTAGTAGTGTTTTAATTCATTGAGCTCTTTCTTCTGCAAACCTTTTCGAATGTACAGCAATGTACAGTTTCCCTTCGACTGCTTAGCGACTGATGTTTCACTTTGTGGTTTCCCCAGTTTTCCATCACTTTCTTCTCTCTGGTCAATGTTATTTTGGCCATTTTAGAGCTCACTTATACTTCTGGTGGACATTGTGAAATGTTTTGAGAAATGATGAAACATATCAGAAAAATGTTTTTGGTGCTGACATCTGAATTCTGAAGATGAGGAATTTGAGATTTGTGAATGGGTTTGAAAGAAATGTTTTTGTTAATATACTTGTCATCTAGGATTTTCTGTGATACTTCATTCTGGAGATGGAAAAGGCAGTAAGGGGGAAGTAGAAGAGGAAAAGAAACAAACAGTAATTGAATGATGACGCAGCATTAGATTCAGTGCTGTGTGTACATGCATTATCATTAATATAAAAGCTTTCTTATGTAGCAGTTGGGAAAACCTGCTGGGGGAGGTGGTAGGGAACTGGTTCCTTTAGAAAATATGCAGTTCACTAAAAGGTGGTGATGTTGCTCTGTCTTGGTGGTTATAAACCAGAGTACTTGGAGCCCTTGGGATTAGGACCCTTCTCTCTATTACAAAAACATCCCACATAAGGTTGGCCAGATGATCAAGTTCCTTTGTTTTTGGCAGAACTTATATTAACTTTCTCTCAATTTTATGTTGATCACCAAACCTGCTTTACCATACAACATGTCTAATTAAAAAGGAAAATTATTATTTATTAAATTAATTCATTTGGGAGATGACACACTCTTCAGACCCTGGGTCTCATGAAAGGTGGGGCACATGGAATAAAGAGGTATTTAATATTGAAAACGTTAATTACTGTTGCTCCATTTGGTTTGTCTTATGACTTCTCATGGTGCCGCAGATCTATCTATTAAAAGATAAAAACACTCAGGGCACCTGGGTGGCTCAGTGGGTTAAAGCCTCTGCCTTTTGCTCAGGTCATGACCCCAGGGTCCTGGGATCAAGCCCCGCATCAGACTCTCTGCTCAGCGGGGGGCCTGCTTCCCCCTCTCTCTCTACCTGCCTCTCTGCCTACTTGTGATTTCTGTCTGTCAAATAAATAAAAAGTATTAAAAAAAAAGATAAAAACACTCATGTAAATGTATCCTTTGCTTAACTTTAGGAGGCAGAAACTTTTCCTTCCCTTGGGCCCTTCCTTTTGTGATAGCATGGTTCTTGCTATTAAAAAAAAAAAAAATTGGCAGTTTGTCCTAGAAAGAAGTTGTATGAGTTTCCTACTGTGCTATAATACATTAGCACAAGTATAGTAGCTTAAAAAAAAAAAAACAGATTTAGTATCTTAAAGTTCTAGAGGTCAGAAGACCAGAATGGGTCTTAGGGTCTAAAATCAGGTGTCAACAAAAGTCTTCCTTCTAGACACTGAAGGGGAGAGAATGTGTTTCCTTGCCCTTTTTGGTTTCTAGAAATTACCCTCATTCCTTGACTCATGGCCACGTCACTTCCACTTCTGCTTCTTTGTCACATCTTCTCTCATTCCGATCCCCCTGCTTTTCCTCCTCCTGCTTTTTTTTTTCTTCCTGCTTCCTTATTTTGAGGAGACTTTTGATTATATTAGATCCACCTGGATGATCCAAGATAGTCTCACCCCAGGATCCTTAACTTAATCAGAGGGGTACATAGGTTATATGTTCTGTAAGATTAGGATGTTGTGATTCCTGGGGGACTTTTATTCTGGTGCCACAGAAATTTTTAGAACTTTCTGGTAAAATACCAGATAGCACAACTTTCCCTATATTAGTTGATCATAATGGAGACCAGAGATAATGTCCACTAACCTTTAGAAAAGTCATCATGATTCCCGCCTCCTTTTTTTTTTTTTTAAAGATTTATTTATTTTTTTGAGAGAGTGAGCAGGCTTAAGCACCCAAGTAGGGGGAGGCACAGAGGGAGAGAATTTTCAAGTAGACTCCATTCTGAGTGTGGTCTGACCCATCATCCATGAGATCATGACCTGAGCGAAACCAAGAGTTAGTCGCTTAGCTGAGTGAGCCACTCAGGCACCCCCATCATGATTTCCTTTAACACATAAATATGATCTAATAAAAAGTAAAATATAACAAGTTTGGCTAATTTGTAGTACTCTGTTTTGAATAAAAATGGGGGAAAATAGTCAAAGGAAATATGACTTCATTTCTTGCTATAGAGTTTAGTGATAAAATATTATCACTATTAAAAAAACCCAAATGAATATTTATCTCACAGTTCCCCATGAAAAGTCTTATTTTCTCAGATTGTTTTTCAAATATCCAACCTGCATACATAAACAATATCATTTGTCTTCATCTGAGAAGGAAAATAAAATCAAATGGCTCTTGGATTTTCTTGGAAAGGTTATGTTATTTTCTCAGTTAGTTTAAACTGTGAATTTGCCTTTAAAAAATAAATTCTTCATCCAAGGAGATGATTAGATCAGTAAGGTTATCTAAGTGAAGTATCTTTAGAAAGGGAGATGCCCAAGTGAAAAGTAATAGTCCTCATTGAAATTTTCTTTTTTTTTTTTTTTAAAAGATTTTATTTTATTTATTTGTCATAGAGAGAGAAACGAGAGCAAGCACAGGCGGACAGAGTGGCAGGCAGAGGCAGAGGGAGAAGCAGGCTCCCTGCCAAGCAAGGAGCCCGATGTGGGACTTGATCCCAGGACGCCGGGATCACGACCTGAGCCGAAGGCAGCCGCTTAACCAACTGAGCCACCCAGGCGTCCCGTCTTTTTTTTTTTTTTTTTTTTTTTTAAAGAATTTATTTATTTATTTGAGAGAGAGAACAAGTGGAGGAGAGAGGCCGTGGGAGTGGGGAGGGAGAAGCAGGCTTCTGGCCGAACTGGGCCTGATAACCATGGACCCAGGGATCAGGACCTGAGCTAAAGACAGGTGCCCAACCAACTGAGCCACCCAGGCACCCCCTCATTGATATTTTCTTTTGGGGTGCCTGGGTGGCTCAGTGGGTCAAGCCTCTGCCTTCGGCTCAGGTCATGATCTCAGGGTCCTGGGATCAAGCCCTGCATTGCCCTCTCTGCTCAGCAGGGAGTCTGCTTCCCTCTCTCTCTGCCTGCCTCTTGCCTCCTTGTGATCTCTCTCTGTCAAATAAATAAATAAAATTTTAAAAAAATTTCTTTTAAGTTCTTTTTAGGCTTTTTTCTTTCTTTCTTTTTTTTAAGTGGCTTGAAACAACACCTGTTTATTACTTCAGTTTCCATGGCTCTAGAGGCTGAGCATTGGTTGGTGATGAGTCCCTGTGCAGGATCTCACAAGTCTGCATTTATACTTGGTTTTTAGAGCAGTGTGGAATTATAATTGAGCAAAGACCACAAAGATCTTGGTAGGAGAGAATTTCAAAATTAAATATGAATATAATTGCTAACAAGCCATGCTTTATATATGGTGGAGAGAACGTGGAAAGTAGATAAAAAGCAAAAAAAAAAAAAAAAAAAAAAAAAAAAAAAAGGTCTGTTTAAAAGTTTATCTTTCTATTTAAAATATATGAAATTTGAAATTCAGGGAGGCATAGATTGATCAGACTAGGACCTTTGAGGCTTGTTGAGTTTTCTCAACTCACTGTTTTCTGCTCACTACCTCCACAACAGTCCTGTGGGAGAATAGGGGAATCTTGCCCTACATTTTTTTTCCTGTAGATAAGGCGTGTTAATAAACTGCCAGGATGCCTATAAGGAGCAAGCAGAGCAATTACAATAGAGTGCCGTTGCTATGCAGCTGAACCATAGGCCTATAATAATACTTTGGGGACAGAGATAAGTGTCCCTACACATGCCATAGCTCTTGGGTGCACTGCTAACTCAGTGTACTGGCCTGAGTCTATAAGGTGGTTGCAGCCTCCTCCCCTTACAAAGTGGGATATGTACATGAAAGGGGCTCTAGAAACAGGACTCACTGTTCTCCTGACAGAGTAACAAATGACTTTTTGCATTAGTTGGATTTTTACAGGAAGCTGAAAAATATCAAGTAAGCAGTTTCCTAAGGTTTATAAATTTTCATCAGTTCATTAACACCTCACCCCCTATAAGTTTAGGTTCACCTCAGGTTATGGAATTGAATTCATTAAATTGGGGTATAAAACTAAGCTAAGTCAGCAGGCAGTTTTAGGCAGAAGAGAGTGGGATGATGACATTAATGAGACTGGGAGCATACTCCTTTTGGAATATTTATTTTTCTTTCTTTCTTTTTTTTTTTAAGATTTTATTTATTTGAGAGAGAGAGATCACAAGTAGGCAGAGAGGCAGGCAGAGAAAGAGGGGGAAGCAGGCTCCCTGCTGAGCAGAGAGCCCGATGCGGGGCTTGATCCCAAGACCCTGAGATCATGACCTGAGCCAAAGGCAGTGGCTTAACCCACTGAGCCACCCAGGCACCCTGGAATATTTATTTTTCTAACCTAAAGTTGCCCTTTGGTCAAAACTCAGGGGTTTCCTGTATAGACATTTTATAATTTAGAACTCTCAGTTCTCATGGAAGACAGAGGAAGAAAGAAAAATTAAATAAATTACTCAGTTGAAACTTTGTTCAGAGCTGGGGCATGTGGCCATAAACTTTCATCATTTATTATCAAATTTATCTAAATTATATGGAATAATTATTGTGTCCTAAATGTCTGTATCTATTTAGATGTTAGTCAATAAATTGTAATACATTTAATATAATTTTGCAGAGCTTTTTATTTAAATATAATAATATTTTTAGGTCACCATTGGCTAAAATACTTAAATTAGAAAAAGCAGGAAATCGGATGTTTACAGTACCTTATAATTTACTTTCAGGGTTAGGTGTTCAGTTTAACCCCATTTGTACTCCTGCTGTCTTCTGAAATGGCCTCAAGCCCGAAACTTGGGAAAGCAGAGGTGCTGGGGTTTGAGCTGCAGGGGTATCTTCCAGTCCCCTTTGTGGTGATCATTTTTAAAGGCGTATGCACAGACCTTTCACCCAGTTCTAAAAGTGGAACTCTTCCACTGTGCTATAAGAATTTCCTGAATTGGTCAAACTCCTTTTTAGAAAGATGTGGCAAACTTATGCCAGTTAAATACAGTACTTAATTAATTTGGCCAGAGTAGACACTGTATACTAAAGGCAGCTTGTCCTGTAAAAATGTCATGGGTATAAATGCCCAAATTTTAACTTTGAATTTTTAATACCTTCGTGTAATGGGTAACTACGGCTAAGATAAAATCAAGTCATGCATGTTAAAGGGGCTATGTGCTCTGGCCTTCTTTATGGATCCATTTTCTGTTCCTGTTTTATTCCCCTCCAACCTTTCCCTTTTAGGCCAACATTCCTATTTACCAGGCACTGTTATAAGTGTTTTATATGTATTAGGTTAATCTGCATAACAACTCCAGGAGGTAAGTGTCCTCATCTTCATTTTACAGATGAGGAGATGGGTGTGCAGAGGGGATAAGTGATTTGCTCAGGATGACACAAGGATTATAGTGAGTGGTGGAGTTGTGATTACAGTGCAGGCAGTTAGACTGTGGAGTCTGTCCCTGCAGCCCGCCAACACCATGCTGTCTTTACCACATTCCCATTTCTGATTTATGATATCTTGCTGTAATGTGTACGTAACTTCAGATCATCTTTGGAACACAGTGAATGTACCAATGAACAAATTGATAAAACCCCTCAGTATATGCTTTGCCTCTATTTTTGTTCAATAATATTTTGATTGAGCCAGCTGGACTTCTAAGATATTATATATCTTAGAATATATAATATTCTAAGATACCTTGACCAAAATATACTTCTAGATTCAGCTTAGGAGTCATCTCATTGTCTGGCAAATGTCTTAAGAGTAGAGAATTTGTTTTCTGTTTTGCAGGGTTTGCTTTTGATAGTTCTGTTGTGTGGTGCGATTAGGTTTTCTTTGTCTGCAGGCACAGCTGTAACTATTGTTGTGACAAATGGCCGTTAGAGGAAACTGCTCTATTGGAGAACAGGGTTGAGGAGATGGGCTCCAATTAAGTGTTTTCTCTGGTGTGTCATAGATTTGATAGGAGGTCAGATCCTGCTCTGAAGAATTGTTAGTGGCAGGTGCAATTTCTGTCACCAGGATGGTCTCTGCTAATTTTTAATGCACTGACATCCCCAAATAGAAGCATTCTGTCATTCTCTCAATCCTACCATTTGTGGTGGGATTTTGATCAAAGAGTGCCTTTTTGCTTCTTATTTTTTTTAGTGAAACAACAGCATTGTATTTCATATAGAAATACCTTGTGTAATAGTAAAATAAAATTTAGCAAAGTAAAATAGCTCATTTTCTTTGATTATTTTTCCCATACTTGAATTTTATACTTTAAAAGGGAAGTTGTATAGAAGCACACTTTCCCCATATACACTTATTTGTATAATAAATATAATAATAAATATAATGAGTAATTTCATTTGTGTGTTGGTACCATATTATTGCATTCATATTCTTCATTGCTTTCTCTTTGGGAATCAACTTATTTTGAATAAATGATACAAAAAGCATATTTAGGCTCAGTAATTTTTAAAAATGAATAACAAAAGGTGCTGATTCCATTTATTCTGCTTGTAATCTGTTAGGTAAAAGATTGGTTGATGGAAGGTAAAAGAACAGGAATATTTTTATTATTTGTAGTTCATTTAGACAAATACATTAGGCAGCATAAGAATTAAATAGAATTAAATACATTAAAATAGAATTTTAAAATATTTGCTTCATAAATTAATGGCTCATATGAAATGAGTATAGTTGCATCAAGGGTTGTGTAAATATCTATTATTTTGAGATTTGAAGGTGAACATGTGATTCTTTAAATCCAGTATTTATGGTAGAATTTGAGGTTTTTGATGTGTCATATTTAAAACATTAATCTGGGGTGGCTAGGTGGCTCATTCAGTTAAGCGCCTGCCTTCAGCTCAGATTGTGATCCCAAGATCCTGGGGTCAAGTCCCATGTCGGGCTCCCTGCTTAGTGGGGAGTCTGCTGTTCCCGCTGCCTTTGCCTCTGCCTTTGCTCATGTTTTCTCTCTCTCTCTCTGTTTCTCTATTAAATAAATAAATAAAATCTTAAAAGAAATAAAACATCAATCCACTTTAACATAAATATCTTAGAATATTAAAGGTTGTTTTTGGCAAGTAGATATTAGTTTAGATCTGCCCTTTGATAAATTTCACCTGTTATAAGACACACCTAAGGATATTTTCTTCTTTTGTGGAGTATAGTTTATATTTCAGGTTTACATTTTCTTCTTTTACACTTCTTTTCTGAAACAATTTTAGTGTAGACTTAGTAAATTCTCATCATAATTAGAATTAGTTACAATCCACTTTGTCTTAAGCAGGTAAAGAATTAAAAAAGTAGATTTTTAAATGAATAATAATAGTATAGAACAAGCAGTTGAAAAGCTTAATTTAAAATTAGATAAGCTGTTAAAAAGATATGCCTCTCATATCTGCTGAGAATTATTGTTAGACTTATATCAGTTACCATAATCATTAAGAAATGCAGCATGTTTGTTGTTTGCTTGCCTAGGAGTTGATATTCCTTATTACATCTCTTAGTAGACAAGCAGGTGCTTTCTTCTGTTTTCAACAAGACATCAGATTCTGGCTTGCTGAAGATGAGGAAGACCTTTGATAGGTTATGGTTTCCCTGGAAAGTGGAAAAATGAAGTTGACACACAGTTTCATTATCAGCTTGTAGATCACATTCCCCCCTAACCCCATTTTCAAAGAACAAGGGGCATGTGGGTGTCTCAGTCAGTTAGGCGTCCAACTCTTGGTTTGTTCAGGTCATGATCTCTGGGTCTGAGATGGAGCCTGCATCTGCTCAGTGTGGAATCTGCTTGAGATTCTCTCTCTTGCCCCTCTGCACCTTCCCCCATTTATATGCTTGTGCATGCTCGCTCACTCTAAAACAAATAAAAATCTAAAAGAACAACAGTCAGTAGCTAATTAACAGACAGATTTGTTTCAAAGTTTCTTTGTAAATTGGGTTTCAGTACCTCATAGCATGTTTCCCTAACTGCTATGTTAGGAAGCCAAGGCGTCACATTGGTGGCTTCAACATCTTGTGGTTCCTGTGGGAAGAGTCTATCCCTTGTTCCTTCAGAAAAATGAAACACCTGGGTGCATGGCCCTTCTTTCACCTCAGCCAACACATTTCCATCTGGTAGCATGGGGAGAAGAGCTGGCTTTCCTCTGGATCCCTCCTTGGTGTCCGCTGAGACTCTTGGCTTCCTGTCTTACACCTCACCAGGGGCCTAATGCTTCCTGCTGGTCTCCTGGGTTGGCCTGGGAATGCACCCTCCATCCTTCTTCCCTCCAGGACATCAGCTCTGCCCTGCCACAGCAGCTGCAGGGGAAGGCTGGGCAGGGTCTCTTGTGAACCTGAGGCTTTCCAGCCTGGGAGAGGGGGCTGCCTCTTTTTCTGTTTAATGAAGACAACATGATGTAGCAAGAGGAATGAAACATGTGGAGCTGGGAAACTTGGAATTAGGCTGATAGGGCTATTTCTTCGCTATGACTTCTTGGGCAAATCATTTAGCTTTTTTGTTGTTGTTGAATGTGGTGGTAGTTTGGTGTATCTGGTGAGTGGGTTGTATTAAGTTACTTTTAACATTGTTTTCTGCTTTAACATTATACCCAACAATCATGTATTTCTGACTGGGGATTACAAACGATTAGGTTCTTAAAATATAGCAAAACAGGATTTTTTACCACACCAACTTTTTACCCATCATTCACAAATTAAGATGTAGAGTTGTATGTATTAGGAATAACTGACGTTATAATCTCAGTCTATTACTAATGAAATGCTATGGTGTCTGGTGGGAGTAAATCATGTTGTATAGAAATGTGATGTTAACATTATATCTGTTTTTAGCAGGTACACACATTTTAGCTGTTTACTGAATATAAAGATTGTCATTCTTTTATTTTATTTTACAACCTAACATTAATTGGGAGCCACATATATAAGAAAGTAAAGCTATATTGATAAATAAAAATGCCATATTTAAAATTCCTAAAACCTTGCAAAATTGAATGGTTCTTAGAATTTGTGATGTGAAAAGGAAGCCGAAAAAAGATTTTTAAAAGTTATACTTATATGGTTGAAAGTCTATCTAAAATCCGTCTCTTTTCCAGTCTTAGTTCAGGGTGGTAGGCACAACTGACGCTTTAAGTACGGCCACAGAGTGAGTCATCTGTGGGAACATTTACTATGATTTTACCAGCTGTCCAAGTAGAAGATGGGAGGTTACGTTAACTGTGTGCCGACAGCAACCAACAATCAATTTATATTATTTACAGTTTTTCTTTCAAGTAGAGCTATGAATGATAGTATACTGAAGGCTCTAATTTGTCAGGCTTCTCACGTTTTATTACATGATTATTATAAGGGGACAGTACTTTTTTTTTTTTTTAAAGATTTTATTTATTTATTTGACAGAGAGAGAGATCACAAGCAGACAGAGAGGCAGGCAGAGAGAGGGGGACGCAGACTCCCTGCTGGGCAGAGAGCCCTGCGTGGGGCTTGATCCCAGGACCCTGAGATCATGACCTGAGCTGAAGGCATTGGAACCCACTGAGCCACCCAGGCGAGGGGACAGTACTTTTTTAAAGATTTATTTATTAGAGAGAGAGAGAGAGTATGTAAGTGTGGGGAGGGACAGAGGGAGGAGCAGAGAGAGAGAGGGAGAGAGTGTCAAGCAGACTCCCCACTGAGTGGAGAGTCCAACACAGGGCTCAATCTCATGTCCCTGAGATGGTGACTAAGCTGAAATCAAGAGTTAGATGTTTAACTGACTGAGCTACCCAGGTGCCTCAAGGGGGCAATATTTTAAAATTTAATTTATGCTGCCATCCAAATGACTAAGTTCTACAACAGGCTTGTTTAATACACAATTTGAAGTACGTGCACTCCTTTCAGATAGCATCTTCATAACTCAGTGGGAAAAGAGGCTAGGAACCATCCAGAAGTTATTCTTTACTCAGGGAGGGGTAGTTGAGGTTTGTTCCCTGAGGCCAGCCCCATTCCATGAATACTTGTGACTGATGGCACTGACTTGGAGGGGGAGAGACTGAAGGAATTTGGGGTGGGGTGGTATCATGGAGCTTAAGGGAAAGCATAAAGGAGCAAATCTGGGGGCAAAAGAGGGATTAGTGTCTTTCAAGAGAGGGTGGGGAGATTTGGGAGGAGTGAGCCAATGGTGTAGGTAGTCTTCACACAATCCTGCCTCCCAGCTGTTCCCTTTGCCATCAGATGCTGAGTGATTTGACACTGCAGGTAACCACAGAGGGCGGTGGGTGGTAGAGAAGGCTCTGCCCACCATGGGATCCACACCACACAGTCTGGCATCTGCCATCATGCTAGGCCTCATGTAACAAATTTGCCACCTGACCATTATTCAGAAATTATTGAAATCCTGGTCACTGACTAATAAACACAGACTACCAGCAGGTGGTAGAAAATGTCCAGTTTCTATTATTAGATTGTGCTCCATCTGCTAATTATAAAAATATCAGTGGTTCATTTTTTTGACCTCTTGAATGAAGCATACTAAGGGAAAATGTAGTGTAGAATATTTCTTACTACTTATGTGAATTAAGCTTAATTTGAGTAGCAATAAGTAAAAAATTTTTACTATACACACACACACACGTGTGTGTGTGTGTGTGTATTTATGTTTTAAATCAGGAAGAAAATGAGCACAAGCAGGGGGAGTGGCAGAGGGAGTAGCAGGCTCCCTACTAAGCAAGGAACCTGATACAGGACTTGATCCCAGGACCTTAGGATCATGACCTGAGCCGAAGGCAGCCGCTTAACCAGCTGAGCCACTCAGGCGCCCTGTAGTTAGTAAACAGAATGATGTTTCATGCTGATTCTAGTAATCAGTAGTCCATAGTTCATAGTTTTCTTTATTAAGAAATGTTGCTTAGATGTATTTGTGTATAATTTCATTGTTTAATTTAGGAAATGATCAGAAGATATTAGGTAAATGATAGACCATTTCCTACTTCCTTATTATTTTTTTCTGTAAAATAATGGCAAACATGCATTTTAAGAGTTTTTTTTCTTCAACTGTATCAGATTTTGTAAATTCATGACTCTGGTTTTCTTTGTTTTCATTTTTAAATCTTTCATTTCTCTTTGTCCTTTTTGTTTTTCAGGCTTGCCTGAGCATTTAGTATCAAAAGTTAATTATTATATGTCTTTTTTCTTAGGCTATTGACACTGAAGTATTTAAGAGTAAAGGAGACTAGAGGGTATTATGCTAAGTCAATCAGGGAAAGATAATTATATGATCTCTCTGATATGAGGAATTTGAGGGGGTCATGGGGGAAATGAAATAAGTTGGGGGGCGCCCAGGTGGCTTAGTTGGTTGGGCAGCTGCCTTCAGCTCGGGTCATGATTCCAGGGTCCTGGGATCGAGCCCCACATCAGGCTCCCTGCTCAGCAGAGAGCCTGCTTCTCTCTCTCCCCCTCTCCCTGACACTCTGCTTACTTGTGCTCTCTCTCTAACTCTCTGTCAAATAAATAAAATATTAAAAAAAAAAAAGAAATAAGTTGGGACTGGAGGGGGGAAGACAAACTGTAAGAGACTCTTGATCTCAGGAGACAAACTAAGGGTTGTTGGAGGGTGGAAGGGGAGGGATGACCCTGGTGGCTGGGTGATGGACATTGGGGAGGGTATGTGCAATGGTGAGTGCTATGAATTGTGTTATACTGATGATTCACAGACCTGTACCCCTGAAGAAAATAATATATTATATGTTAAAAAAAAAAAGAGTAAAGGGGAATCATGCACGCAACTTCCTTTTTACAAATGGAATTTAAAAATTTTATAATTATGTGTTTGTTGTAATATATAATGATTACGTAGATAGATGTAGATAGGAGGAAATGAAGCAAATATGGTAAAATGTTAACACCTCAAGGAACGTGAGTGAAAAGTGTACAGAAATCCTTTTAGTACTTTTGTCACTTTTCTGTAAGTATGAAGTAATTTTAAAATTAATTTTACTTGTCTACAAATATAAAAGTAATAAATTGTTATTTTTCCACTGTAGAAATCTCTAATATGAAAATGTATTCTATGAAAATAAAGTTGTTTTTTTTTTTTTTTTTTTTAAATAAAGTTCTAGGGGCACGTGGCTAGCTCAGTTGATTAAGCATCTGCCTTTGGCCAAAGTCATGATCTCAGAGTCTTGGGATTGAGCCCTGCCTTGGGCTTCCTGCTCAGTGGGGAGCCTGCTTCTCCCTCTCCTCCTGCCGCTCTCCCCTTCTCATGCTCTCTCTCTCTCAAATAAATAAATAAAATCTTAAAAAGAATAAATAAAATTGTATACAATTAAAAAAAGTTAACTATTCCAAGAGGCTGAAGTTAACTTTTTGTATCTTTGGGGGGAAAGAAATCAATGTGGGAGAGTTCAGTTAATTTCTTAAGAGAGTGCTGGTTTTCAAAAATACTGCTTGTTATAGGTAAAAAATAGATAAGAAACTTTACCGGAGTTTGGGTGGGTGGCCCAGCATTCAGTGGGATGTTACTTGGATGAAGTCATTATAGCTCAGGGTTTGGGTTTTAGTTTTCGAAGGTATAAAAAGACTAAAGTCTTGTCTCCACTCAGGAAGATTGACCTGTTCCAGGTAAATAAACTCTTGGAACACTGATGTATAAACCAGAACAGCAGTTTCTTAATATCTCGTGAAAAGAATGCAGTTGCCACATGGATTAGATATTTGTGCTGGATGGAGGACTAGTGCATTCTTCAACCAGAAAAGCTGCAGGAGAAGCCATGGTATCTATGGAAGGGGGATAACATAGACCATTTTGAAGAGGAAAAATTTTTTGATTTTGATGAAGTGTAGCTTATCCTTTTTTTTTTTTCTTTTGTGGCGCATACTTTTGATGTCCTATTTAAGAAGTTTTTGCCTAACCCAAGATAATAAAGATTTTCAGGATCACACATTTGGAAAAAAGTTAACAACATTAAATATTGCTGGGAAAAAATATTGCACAAAGAAAAAGTCAAAAGGAAATACAGAACACATTAAGGTAGAAACCAAAATTTAATTTTCATATGCAAAAATACAGTAGCAAAAGTTGCTGATTCTACTCTATGAATCAGCCATGGGGAACAGTATTTTTATTTGTAAGGGATCGCTGATAGTTTTTTTTGTGGGGGGAGTCACTGATAATTATTATTGTGAGTTTAAAAGGCTTGCTCTAACAAGATCTGTGGAGGATCTGAGTTTGGTTTAATACAGTTATGATCATCTCCTTTGTGAAAATGTGTTTAATGAAGCTACTTAAGTGTGGTCCTTTGGGCACTATGTCTTCTGTGTTTCTTGAGAAATGTACTATTGTGGTGGAATTTTAGAAAAATCAGTATTTTACCTTTTCAAATTTTAATTGTCAAAAGAGACTGATAATATATTTTAAAGCCCCAGGATATTGAGAATTTTGGGGGGCAGTAAGCAATATAATATTTCATGTATCTTGTCCTTAAATTGGTAAATTAATGGGAAAATTTCAGTGGTGCCGAAGCCTTTATCTCTGTGTAACTGGAGCCATAACTACCTTAAAGTACCTTAAAGGGTTTTTTTTTTTAAGCATTTACTTTTCGTCTTGTTTAATTACACATTTTCTCAGAATTGGACTTAAAAGTAATTGTGATGGGGAGTGCAGTCAGTCAGGTATCCTGACTCTAGGTTTTGGCTCAGGTCGTGATCTTGGGGATGTGGGATGAGCTCTGCACTGGGCTCTGTGCTGGGCAAACTTGGGATTCTTTCCCTCCCTTGCCCCTCCCCCCTCAACTACCCGCACACACATGCATGCATGCTCTCTCTCTCTCAAAAAAATAATTGCAGGGGTGCCTGGGTGGCTCAGTGGGTTAAGCCTCTGCCTTCTGCTCAGGTCATGATCTCAGGGTCCTGGGATCGAGTCCCACATGGAGCTCTCTGCTCAGCATGGAGCCCGCATCCCACCCCCACCTCTGCCTACTTGTGATTTCTCTCTCTGTCAAATAAATAAATAAAAATCTTAAAAAAAAAAATTGGTGTTGAAAATTTAGAAATTGTCTAAATCCTTCAGATTGCGGAGTCATAGATGATCTATATCTCATTACCATCCATTTAATTTTTAAGATAAAAAATAATTGTAGTTACAGCCCTTGACACATTTTGCTACTTAATTCACTATATATACATTAGTGTAGCCTGTATCTTGATAGCTTGATTTCATGAAAGAAATCTAACTTAAATGTGTTCAGACTCATGCTGTGAAGAAAACAACTCAATTGTAATAATTTGAAGACTGCATTTGGTCATATGTTTGATATTCAGTACTGTAGGAGATTCAGTGAAATGGGGTCATGGACCTGGCCTTTGTTCCTTGCATTTGTGTGATGGGAAAACCTTGCCTTTGTTTCTTATACCATGATCCCCAGTTCAGGAGAATGGGTTACAAAGAAATTGTATCTGTGCTGTCCAGATTCCCCATGAATCACAGAAATTCTCATGGCACTGCATGCTAAGGAGTTGTCTTACAACTTTAACAAAAAGAAGGTGACATCTTGGAATACTGTTAAGCAGCATTTGAGCTCTTGCTCTGTTAGAATGAGTGTTGACTTGCTGGCCAGTTTGGTCTGCTTGTAAGGTTCCTATTAGGGCCTATAGGAGAGGAATTTCTTCCTAGGGCTTTCTTGTTGAAAGGGAGTTCTGCCTCTGGTAGTCGGGAAGACGGTTGGTAGGCAATAATTATCTAGAAAGAAAATGGCGGTGGTGAATTTAAATAAGAGGTGTTTGCACTCAGATTCAGTCCAAGACTCTCCTAGATATTCTTTATTATATTTTGCAGACTCCTGAACGCTTCAGACTGAAGGTATAATTAAGCAGTAGTGTCCCTATTACAGAGATTAAAGAAATTTTTAAAAAGCCACCTTCGAAAAATGAAACAAGATGGGATCGGGAGGGAGACAAACTATAAGAGACTCTTCATCTCACCAAACAAACCGAGGGCTGCTGGGGGTAGGGGGCCTGGGTTATGGACTTTGGGGGAGGATATGTGATATGGGAGCGCTGTGAAGTGTGTAAGTGTGATGATTCATAGACCTGTACCCCTGGGGCAAATATACATTATATATTAATAAAAATAATTAATTTAAAAAAGTCTCCTTTGAAAAGCAAAGTATTAAATAAGATTGTAGGATGAATTTTAAAAGTGACATTTTAAACTTGGCTCTGCCAGTTTACTTAAGTTTTACTTTCCTTACCTGCAAAATATGGATAGTATCCACTTACAGGATTTTTTGGAAGTTAAATGGGATGATAGATGTAAAGCATGTAGTTGAGTTCTTAGCACATAATAAACATCCCCAAATGGCAGCTGTTATTGCATAGATTTTCATGCCAGCTACAGGATTTTGGATCATTTGTCAGTATTGTACTGTTTGATATTCTTTCTATGCCTTGGACCTTCTTAAGTATAATGATTTTCCTCTTTTCAAATTGAGTTTTGACCTTTTCAAAAGTCTGGAATTCACTGAAGACAAGGAATTATCCAGTACTCCATGAATGGTGATGTTTATATTGGCTTGGCTGGGGGCCAGGTGGCAAATAACATTCAAAAGCAGACATAAATTTTTCCTTTTAGAAGAAGCCACATGGTGCTCTTTCCCTGCATCAGGCTCCCATGGGTATCAATGGGTGTTATGTGTGTGGAGCAAGGGAAAGGTCTTGCTCCTAAAAAGTAGAGCAATGTGCTATATGAGATAAGTTAGTATGTTCTCATGAGCTCATGTTTGTCCTAAAAGAAGTCTTTGTCTTGAGGTCCTCAGAGTCTAGCTAGCAGTAAAGTGTCAATATTGGGTATATTTCCAGTGTTTGAATGTTACTAGGATGTTCTGAGTTTGTCAAAAAACTAGTGGTATTAAAAGTCCAAATGAAAATATTTGTTAAAAATACTCATTAAAATCTTACATGCCTATATTTGTTAAAGTGATGTTTGCTGAGTTTATTCTTCTTACCAAATTTAAGATTGATTTAAATATTTTCCCCCAAGAGTTGTAAGGCAAGTGATACTTGAGTCCGTAAAGTTAAGAACCTTTTTGCTCACTGTCCATGGAAATCAGAAATGTAATCCTAATTAGTTATAGAATTCTGAAATTTAAATATATTTCTCATTATGTCATTTAATATGTGTCATGATTCATTGTACTTGAAATGCTCAGTTTTCAAACCCGTCTTCTGATTATTCCTTAAAGATAAAATATAATAGATTAATGAAAAAAATAAATAAGTAGAAATGAAAGTAGTATTAAGAAATTAGAAATCAGCTTTAGTTTCTCCCTTAAGGTTTATTATGTAATGTACCATTAAGATGAGAACATTTAGCAAGTTTTATGTAATCTCTTTTGACTTATTATGGTTCTTTTACCCCAAGAGTTTTTAAAAAATTTTATACAAGCCCTTATGAACATGTCAAGAGTCTTTGTTTTCTCGATGTAATTATAAAGGTGAAGTTGTATGTTCTGTGGGGAAAAGGAGGGTTTTAATTTTTATCTGAACATTTTGTAAGAGGAGAACATTTGTGATCCTTGTCTAGCTTGTGAATAATACATATTAAGCAAATACATACTCCCAATGTAGAAAGCAAAGTTTTTAGGGCCCTTTTATATCACTATTCCGCTGAGCAGGGTTCCCAATGCAGGGCTTGATCCCAGGACGCTGAGATCATTACCTGAGTTGAAGGCAGAGGCTTCACTGACTAGGCACCCCTAAGTAAGTTTTTAAACACAGTCTTTATTTAAATACTATAATATATGAGCGTGGTTACAAAATCAAATAGGATTTGTAATGAAGCAGAAGGATTTGTAATAAAAATAAATAGTTTCAGATCCGGAGCTCTTTTCTTTTATTACCTTGTCCTTGAATGCCATTTAGAATCTTGCTTTTATTTTTCTGGTGGTTACTTACATGTCTCTAAATAAAATGTTTATATTGTTACTTTAAAAAATATGTTGTCCGTAGACATATTCTATTCCTGTTACAACTGATGAAAATGTATGCTACTTATAGAATGCTTTTTTTACAATTTAGTTTTATTTTTTATTGGATTCATTTTTAAATCATTTGCATAATTTAAAAGTGAAATAGTTCTTTTAAACTCATTACAAAAAACAGCAGTCCCTTCCATACCATTTATGCCCACCACCCCAACTATTGTTTGCACCCAGAGAAGATTGCACCCACTTTAGATTTTTATCTGTTTGGTATTTGAATTGCATCATTAAATAACCTATTTTTCGGTTGACTTACAGATTTTCTGTTTTGCGTATTGTGTGGTAGAAGGTGAGCATTTAGCCTGCTTTATCCTCTTCTACTATCAGGCATGTCATAATCCCTATCCTAACCACCACCCCGCCCCCCCCACTGTAGTTGTGTCATTCATTTGTATAGATCAGTGTTCTGTGCTCACATTATTGTGTTTCCCACTGAGACATGGTATATCTGACGACGTTTCCTTTTTGTGCAACTTTTTGTATTCTCTGGAGTTAATAATTATCTTGCTTCTTTGCTTATTAGTTTTCTAGGTACTTATCACAAATCCATCCCCAGATTGTCTGTGTAAGACCTCAGTGTTCTGGAAAAGTTTTAGTAAGTGCTTACCCCTAATTGCTCATCTCTATATTGAGAATAAATTTTCCTTCAGAATTTTGAAATTGCTGATCTGTTGTCTTCTGGGCTTTCACTGTTGCTGTTAAGAAAAACCAAAATCATTCTCCCTCCTCCTCTCTCTTTTTCCTTAGTTTCTGGGCAAATTTAGGACAATGATTCTCAACCTGGTTGATCTTTAGAATCGGCTGGGAACTTCAGCCAAATCCTACTATGAGAGATTTTGAAATAGTTGGTCTGGAGGGGAGCCAAAACATGGTATTTCTGAAAATCTCCCTAGGTTGTTCAGATATGCAGTCAAGGTTGAAAACTGCTGTTTCAAGATCTTTTGTCTCCAAATACTTAAATTTCATGATGCTATGCTGTGATGTGCAACTCTTCATCCATCAAGCTACGCACTTGCTTGTCCCATTAATATGAAGATTTAGGTCCTTTAATTCTGGGAAGTGTGTTTTTCCACACTAAAGCACTTATAATTGAGGTATTTTTATTTTATGTACAATGAGTTAGCATTATGGTAGGTGTCTTGGATATCTGCAGTTAAGATAGGTCTCTTGGATGACCCATTCAAGGATGTTCACTTAGTTCACCTTACTGAAGCCTCTGTTCTTCACATTCTGATGGAAACACTGGCTGCACATTTTGAGGCCATATTTCTGGATTAGACCATGCCAGTTTGAGCGGATGTGGCAAGAGCAAGAACCCTGGCCGCAGGGTTCCTCGTATGGCACCAGCAGAGCTGCTGCTGACCCCTTGCTCTCTTTTGCAGTGAGGCAAAAGGAATTTGGGGAAGTTTTTGATTTCCTTTCCTCAAGTTCTTCTTTTGTTTGCAGGCTCTCTGCTTGTCTCTTCTGTTTTCTATAATTTTTTCCTTTAGTTTTGGCTTCTAAGTGATTTCCTCAGTTTGACCTTCTAGTCCTTCCACTGAATCTTTCTTTTTTATTTTTATTTTCCAAGAATTCGCTTCCCCCCATCTTTATTGAGATGAAGGTGACATACCTCTTTATGTAAATTTAAGATATATACAGTGTGATGATTTGATATACGTATACATTGTGAAGTGATTACTACAATAAGGTTAGTTAACACATCCATCAGTTCACATAGCACTTTCTTTTTCAAGGTAACATTTAAAATTTACTCTCTTACAATCTTTGAGTATGCAATACAGCATTAGGTATGGCACCTGTATTGTACATTAGATCCCTAGAACTTAGCTTTTATAACTGAAGGTTTGTAATCTTTTGACCAGTATGTCCCTATCCCTCTAGCCCTGACAACCAGCAGTCTGCTCTCTTGTTTTTATGAGTTAGGTTATTTTAGATTCCACATATAAGTAAGATCATGTAGTGTTTGTCTTCCTCTGTCTTATTTTACTTGGCATAATGCTCTCAGAGGTCATTCATATTGTTACATGGCCTTTCCTTCCCTTTTACAGCAAAATAATATTCCATTCCATAAATACATACCACATTTTCTTTATCCATTCGCCTGTCGATGGACACTTAGGTTGTTTCCATGTCTTGGCTATTGTGAATAATGATGCAGTGAACATGGGAGTGCAGGTATCTCTTCAAGATAATGATGGTATTTCCCAGAAGTGAGACTGCTGGATCATAAATGGTAGTTCTGTTTTTTTAAATTTTTTTAAAGATTTTTAAATTTATTTGACTCACAAACACACCCACCCACACACACAGAGTACAAGTAGGGGGAGCAGCGGGGAGGGGGAAGCAGGTTCCTGCTGAGCAAGGAGCCTTACTCAAGGCTTGAACCCAGGATGCTGGGATCATGACCTGAGTGAGCCGAAGGCAGACGCTTAAGTGAGCCACCAAGGCGTCCTGAGAATAATGTTTTCAACTCCAGCTGAGGGAACTGGACAGAAGATGTTGGAGGATGTTCATTTTTAGTATATGAACTCATACTTAGCCTCCTGTCTTATCTGTGTCTCTTGTCATGCAGATTAGAGACCCTGTCTCTGTTTCACTCTCTCCAGAGAATAAACCCTCACCTTTTGGGGGTTGGGAGATCATTTGAGGGAGAGAAATCTGCTTCCTAGACCTTGACTTTCAAGGCCTATCTCCACCCTCATTTCCAGAGTTGCCTGGTACCATGAATTTCTTGTATGGTTTTTAGGGGTTTCAAGGTGTGAATCAGGTTTCTTCTCAGCTTTTCACACCTGGCTTAGGATTCAGCTCTCTGTTGTGTCAGGCACCACAAGTTCTTTTGCCTTCTAGCTCCCAAATGTTGGTTTTTTACCACTGTTTTTCCTTTCTCTTTGTTTTTGTGGTGTATCCTAAAACCAATTCCAATTACTGTCAGTGTAATGTGTTTTCAGGAGAGAGTAGAGGTAGGTTGTTCAATTTGATCTATTTAATCAGAACCAAATAACGTGATTATAAGTGAAATATAAAGAGATAGTAAAAGGCCTCAGACTGTCTTGGTTCCACCTTGCAAGTCAGCTCTGAATTTCAGTCCGCTTCCTTGGTATATGTAGTGTCTGCAGAGATCTGGCAATAGCCCGTGTTTGGTGTTCTTTGGTGGTGGATCATGCTGTAATTAGTTGGACTGAAAGTTAAATTTGGAAAAGTTATTTAAAGTCTTCTGCTGCAACGCAGGTTGACAGCCTGTATTAAAATAAAATGTTTAGTTTAGAAACCTTAAGAACACTGTGTAGGTTACAACCAAAAGAGCTTGAATTTTATTCCTTAAATCAGGCAGTGACTATATTAACATTTAAACATTCTCTTTTCTCAATATCATGTGTACCTCAACCAGATGTCACAAAGAAAACTTAGAAATTACAACTCATACCGATTTTTTTCATTGTACATTTAAAATATAAACTTTATAATGTAATGTTTCATATTAAGACTTCATTCTTTAGGGAATTGGTAATAGTTATCTTAAGGGACTATTAATAAAAATAATGGGTTTTTATTTTATTTTATTTTATTTATTTATTTACTTGACAAAGATCACAAGTAGGCAGAGAGGCAGAGAAAGCGAGAGATAGAGAGAGGGAGGGAAGCAGGCTCACCGCCGAGCAGAGAGCCCGATGCGGGGCTCGATCCCAGGACCCTGAGATCATGACCTGAGCCGAAGGCTGAGGCTTAACCCACTGAGCCACCCAGGCGCCCCCAAAATAATGGGTTTTTAAAATTTTACTCAGTATTACTTATGGTTACTTATATATCAGGGACAGTGTGTACATTCTTCACTGCATATCCATTATTTAAATTTAAATTTAGAAAGCTCATCTGAAATTAGGATTATTTGCTGAAATGAGAATAAGCCAGATTTTTAATGTTACACTAACCCGAAACTTTCTTTTTCTTTTTGTAAATATTTTTCTCGTCTTCAAAGCACAGTGTTCTATGTCGGAACCTCTTTTGGTTGTTAGAATTCTTTGCAGCTGCGTTGCTTTCCCTCTATTGTTTTATTTTTGAAAAGCTTTACATCTATAGAAAAAATTGATGGAATGGATACTGTTTGTACCCTTCACCAGTTTCACTAGTCGCTAACATTTTGGTGCTCTTTATTTTTGATTTTAACTGAGCCATTAAAAATTAAGTTTGTGCATCATGTTACTTTTTCTCCAAATAATTACATATGTCCTCAGAATAAGGACATTCTCTTACATAATCGTGATACCATTTTCATCCCTAAGAAACTTACCTATAATGTTATTCCCTGAGTTTCTCCGACCTTTAGCCTCCATTCTCTTCCACTCCCTAGAAGTCCCAACATCCAAATAAGGATCATGTGTTCCATGGTTAGTATATATCTTTAGTCTCATTTATTCTGGAAAAGCCCCTTGCTTACCAGTTTTTTTGGTAGGATGTCCCACAATCTGGATTTTTCTTACCATTTCCTCATGATTGGATTCAGGTTAAACATTTTTGATAAAAAAGCTACAGATGTGATAGTGTGTATTTCTTATTGCATTATATCAGGAGGCACATGCCAGTGTATCTCATTAATGGTGGTAAATCTGACCACTTAATTACAGTGGTATCTGCTAGATCTCACCATGGCAGAAGTACCTTTTTTGGGTACTTTTCTCTCTTGTAATAAATGCATTATCTGTGAGTAATTAATGCATATCCTCTTCCCCAATAGCTTTTTACTTAGTGATTAGGATCCTTGACCCTTGCCTGATTCAGTTATTTAATAGTAAATCTGGTGATCACCCCACCCCCCCCATTTATTAGCTGGCATTCTTCTGTAAAGAATAGCTTTCTTTCACCCCCGCAACTCCCGGTTTTCTTTTTTAAAATTTACTGTTGACTCATGGATTCTTTTTTTGTTCAGTGTGTTAGAATTCATTGCTCTTCTTTTGATGTTTAAATTGTCCAAAGTTCGGCTAGTGGGAGCTCCTTGAAGCTGGCTTCTGTGTCTCTTTACTATGTTCTTACTGATCTTTAAGCATTTCTTTGCTTTCTGAATGACAAGATGTTTCAAGCTCACTTTGTGCTTTCCCTGCTCCAGATCTAGAATCAGTTTTTTCTCTAAGGAGTCCTAGTTTATTTCAGCGGGGCTTTGTATTTCAAAATCAAGATCTGGACACTAGATGTGCTTACTGCTACCTGGTTTTATCTGTTTCTGGGTCCTTGTAAAAGAAATAGCTAGGAAATAGATATCTATTTTAAAAATCACAAGTTTATTACTGATATTCATTATTCAAATCTGCTACCATGGGGCTCTTTGTCCTCTCCCATTCTCTCTCTGTCCCAGCAACACTCATATGTTTCCCTTAATTGCTCTCTCCTATGATATATATGAAACAGTGCTTCAGTGTCTGCACCTTATTCTTACCAGTCTTACTATGTTTCAGGGTAGAGAGACTTCACTCAGGCTGCTGTAATAGGATAAAAGGATAAAGGATTTAGTACAAGGATACATTGTGGCCTTGGATCTAAGGCAACTTTTGGCATTTGCTACTTCTGTCCACCTGCTCTCTTGGCATTGATTGGTTTTTCTTTGTAACTCCAGGTGTCTCTGCTCCTCATCTCTCACCTTCAACTTTACCAAGTGTGGAAGAATTTGTTAGGTTGATTATTTGCTCTCTAATAAATAGCATTCCTGTTGGGCAGCTTCTGATCAAAGTACCTTTGGTACTGTTGGCCAAGGGCAGGGAAATGGGCATTTTTTTTGTTAAAAGCGTCTGGCTGCTTTCTTTTAGTTGGTCTTTGTATTCACTGGGTGCTTTTAGGTTTCCTGGCCTACTACAAACCTATTTATATTTATTTATTTATTTATTTAAGTTACAGATTCCTTCACCCAGAAGTGTGGTTCATGCTGTGTTTTAAGCTCATGAGTAATTTAGAAAATAAGGTAATGAAACGTGTTTTTTTCCCAGCTTGCTAACCTGCACACTGTAATTTCTTTCTGAACAAATGAAAGTCAAACATAGGGCAGATATATTTAGTTACTGATGATGTATTCTTAGAGGGAACCCAAAAGGAGGAAGAAGGCATGTGTTGTCTGTAGATTTCTGAATGAGAAAGTGCCCAAAGTGTGTAAACCCGATGTTCTGAGAAGAATAGTGGTTTTTATTTGCAATAGGTGTTAGTGACAGAATTACCAAGAGAATTTGTAAAGTGTAGCATAAAATAGTGAAGATAATATAAGCTTTAAATTTTACAGACTTAAGTCCCAAATTTGGCATGGCTCATTTATATTTTGTGACATTGGGTAAATGACTAATGCATTCTGAGCCTCAGTTTTCTCTTTTGTAAAATGGGCATCATTGCACCTAATATCTGCCATTTTTAAAAAAAATTTATTTATCTGACAGACAGAGATCACAAGTAGGCAGAGAGGCAGGCAGAGAGAGAGGAGGAAGCAGGCTCCCCGCTGAGCAGAGAGCCCGATGTGGGGCTCGATCCCAGGACCCGGGGATCATGACCGGAGCCGAAGGCAGAGACTTTAAACCATTGAGCCACCAGGTGCCCCTCTGCCATTTTTGACAGTAACTATAAGTGAGAAATTTTAGAGGATTGGTCAAAAATTTTTAAAAACTTTCTGGCAAGTCGGAAATACCAGCTCTAGAGAAATAATGGATTCCAGTGTTAGTTAGTGAGAATATGGCCAAGGAAGAATAACAGAAGGACAGTCTCTAAGAAGTGTGATCTGAACACCCACGGAGCAGCCTGTGCATACAGAGAAGTGAGGGAGTATTTCTTGCTGGAGTTGGACTGCTAGAACTCTATCTGGTGGAGGCTGGAGCCTGATACCTCTGGAGCTCAGGCAAAGAAGAGTTCCTGTTCCCGGTAGTGACTAAGTGATTCCATGCTCAATATGAGAGCTCTGGGGGCTGCGAGGTGGAAGGGGTAGACTTTCCTGTCTCAACACCTTCCCTCACCCTCTGCCCCCACAGTGTGATCTTTGTAAGCCATATAAAGTGGAATTATCCTCTCTTCTTAATGAAATTATTGGAATTCTTTGTGTCAAGGACTCCTGATACAGGGTTTTACCATGTTTATAAATATTTGTAGATAGGCACAGTAATTTACATAGTGGCACTAGTCATAATAGCCAAGAGCAGCCCAGACGTCCATTCATGGGTGAGTGAATAAACAAAACGTGGTCTGTACATGCTAAAGAATATTACTCACTCTTAAAAAGGTAGGAAATTCTGACACATGCCGCAACCTGGGTGGATCTTGAGGACATGATATTAAGTGAAGTAAACCAGTCACAAAAAGACAAATCCTGTATGATTCCACTTATAAGTGGTATCTAGATTAGTCAAATTCACAGGAATAGAAAATAGGATGGTGGTTGCCAGGGCTGGTAAGTTATTACGGGTGGGTGGGAGCAGGAACAGAAGAGTTGTTTAATGGGTACAGAATTTCAGTTTTGCAAGATGAAAACATTCTGGAGGTTGGTTGTGCAAAAATGGGAATATACTTAATACTAATGAACTTATACTTAAAAATGGTTAAGATGGCAAATTTTATGTTATACAGTTTTCTACCACAGTAAAAATAAATAAAATAAGCACAGTATTTTAACAGATACTGTTTATATAATAGGAGTGTATATGTGTGCTGTGTGTATGTGTGTGTATGTGTATGTATACACACACACACAGATATATACATTCTATATATGTATGGTTATAAAATACAAATTCTTAAAATTAGATTTAAATGTATTTCATATTATACTATTTCAAACAGTATTTCTGCTAATATAAAAATGACACAGCCTTTTTGGAAGACAATGTATGTATTCATGTTGACTGAAATTTCACTTTTAAGAATGTGTTATAAGGGAAAAATAATTATATACAAAGGGCTAACAAGGATATTGCTTATAGCATTATTTATAATAATAAAGAGTTGGAAGCAGTCGTAATTGTTTAATATTGCGAGATTGGTTAAATAGTTTATGGTGGATCCATAATTTCATTGGAACAGAGCATTGCAAAAATGTATCTTGACATTGAAAAATACCTTGACTCTGTTAATACTTGAAAAAATATAGATTACATGTAGAAATGACAGAACTCAAATATCTTAACTCTGCCTATTGTTCCATTGTCACTATAACACAGGGTTTCTCTTGACTGTGAAAATAATCTCAATCCTTTTTTCAAAAGCTGGGTAACAAAAAATAGTGTATCTTATACAATTATTTCATATGCTTTTGCTTCTTAAAATATTTGATGAGAAGAATTTAATAGAGCATTTTTCTTTGTAACTGTCATAATTAAAGTGTTTAGACTCTGATTTTTTAAAAAAGATTTTATTTATTTATTTGACAGACAGAGATCACAAGTAGGCAGAGAGGCAGACAGAGAGAGGGGGGAAGCAGGCTCCCTGCTAAGCAGAGAGCCCCATGTGGGGCTCAATCCCAGGAACCTGGGATCATGACCTGAGCTGAAGGTAGAGGCTTTAACCCACTGAACCACCCAGGAGCCCATAGAGTCTGATTTTTAAATGTTTATTTCGTGAAAGTTTTGTCTTTTTTCTTTCCCGATACCCATTTTGTCAACTTAACATTATAGTACTCACTAGTACAGAGAGTTATTACACTGTTATAAGTTAGAATCTCTTAATAGCCATGCTTCTTTTTTTTAAGCAAAGTCTAGCACTCATTGAGTCATTAAATAGTCCCCAAATATGATGACCAAAAAAAAAAAAAAAATCCATCAGGAGTTAGTATTTTTCTTTGTAAGCTTTGCTTTTAATTCCAAAATGTTGGAAGTCTAATTTTACCTTTTGTGGTATGTGTTACAGTGTTTCATATTTTTCCATGCTAACCCTCATGAGAATTGCAGCCTATCTTAGGTAATGAAGCACTTCTGTTCATAAAATACCTCAAGCTATTTTGTATCATTTCTCCAGTGTCTAGGAATGCAAAATATTTAGTCTAGTTTGTTTTAGAGATCTTGTACTTCCAAGTCAAGTCTTGGTTTAAGTGGCCTTGAGTAAGTTACTATATCTTGCTGAGCATCACTTTACTCATCTGAAATAAAAGCAAAGATGATAGTAAGTGGGCACATACTTAATTTTTATCAACAGAATGTTGTTTGTTCCAGGTGCATTTACTTTAGGCAAGTTTTAGGATATATGCCCAGATGCAGGGTCCCTTTTACTGTCTCATACTCTGGTAGCTTAAAGGTCTTGGTGCCTCGTGTCCCTCATTTATAAAATGGGAGGAGTAATTGTACCTACTTCATAGAGTTACTGTGAGATGAAATGAGTTTTACATGTGGATTGCTTGGAATACTGCCTGGCACATGGGAACACTGTAAAGCGATGTGTTGCTGCTACTTTCTTTGTTAAGTCTGTAATGGCATTTTGTAATTCAAAACTCAGTGTTTCAAGAAATTTTTTTTTTTACACTATGCAGCAAATCATGGTTTCAGGGAAATTGCACTCGGCCTAGTGATCAGTTTAGATTCTGCTTTTCCAGAGAACTAATTTCCCATTGTAGTAGGCTAAGATCATAGGAAGTGCAAGATTCCTAATAATCAGGATTATCTCCAACCTTGGTGTTAAGAATTTAGGCTATTTTCTTGTGAATATTCTGATGTCCATAAAATGGTTCTGAACCCATTTTCTCAGTCTTCTGTGGTTATGGCAATTGCTGTCTAATCCGCTAGTATAGGAATGTTAAAAAGGCCAACACATGGCCCACCTTCAAGGAATGAATGATTTTCTGTCCCATTACTGATGGACCTTTGCTGTCAGTGCATGGGATACTTCATTATTCTTGGGTACATCTTGGGTTAAAAATGTATAGGACTGGAATGCTGGAAGCTTGATGTTAAGGGGAGGAATAATCAGGAACTTGGTGATAAACACATAGAAATCAGCAAGTAGGTCTTTGGCTCTTGTTATGGATGGATCAGGAACTTAAATACTGCAAGAAGATCAGCCGAGATTGGTGTTAAATTTTGACGTCAGATTTCCTATCTGCTAGTAGGGAAAGCATGCATTTATGAAATGTAAGGGATCTTTAAAAAATGGGGTGAACATGAAAGTTATAAAGGCTACATCTTGTCACAATCGAAGTTTTTGAGGTAGGAGAATGGATCATGTCCTGGAAGCAGGCTCTTGTTTCGTTTTGTTTTGTTTTTACAAAATTAATTAACATCCACACATACTTACCTACTATAACTCATGTATGACAGTTTCTGAGATGGGTGCCAAGGATGAGAAGGTGATTTTTCAGAGTCAGCTATAATACAGTGGTAGCGTTCTAGAATGATAATGTTGATTTGGGAATATAGATAGATGAAGGGCTCATACTACTTGGCTTCTTTTGAGTGTAAGAAAATTAAGTTAAGAACAAAATAAAAAATAAAGAAGACTTTGGGCTTCAGCAGGCTCTCAGATCTATAATCCTTTTGTTATGTTCCTGCCTCAATTCTCTGCACAGTGATACTGCCCTGGACAATTTTGTTTTATTTTTGTGTCATAATTCTTGGTGTTGCATAAGGGAGGCAGAGATAAGTTCCTTGGAATCCAATTCCTTGAAATTCAAGTACTTCTTAGATTTATTTACTCAAGCTTTGTGCTTGTACATGCATAGAATAAATGTACAACAATGGAATAACAAAGTCAAGAAATATGCATATTTAAATTTTGTTAAGTTTTCTTTTGCATTTTTTAGTATTTTTTATAATACCTAATATGATGCAACTAAATAAACTTTGGTTATTTCACTCTTTCTTGTGTGTGAGGGGAATGCTTATTATTTCTGTGATAGAGATTCCCTTAGTGAGGAACCTATGCCTTCTTGTACCTTTTCAGGGGAGTAGAAGTGATTTAATCTGATTGGTGAGTTTGAAAAGAGAAAGCAGGCATATGCAGCCAACTACTTCTTCCTCTGTCTCCTATGAACAAGCTGCCGGTGGCTTAACCCATGGCACCATGTTTTAAGTTTTGTAGGGACACACTGCCCCATCTCCAGGGTACCATCTACCCGTGACTGGGATGCAAGTCTGTTTAATTATGGGGCTCAGTATTTGGACATTACCTCCTTGTTTGTAGTAAGTAATGTTCTCCAATTTAGGTTTTACTAGTAATAAAAGTGACATTTTGGTCTTTTATTGGCTTTCTTACTTCTCCTATCTTATCCATCAATCTAAATTATTTTCTCTTAAAACTTACCTCTTTTATCCATTTTATCTCATTTCTCAATTGCTTGGGAGTTTAGTCAGGGAGCAGGGCTTTTGATTTGTTGGATCTCCTTAAGACATAAATGTCTTTTATGTCTTTGTCCTTCCTTGTGTTTCTGAGTTTAATTACATGACATTTTTTATTTGCATAGAGAAACCAGGGTTAGTTCAAGTTAAGTGTTAGGAACCACTACTAAGTAAAGAACAGTCAGCAATAAAGATAGGTGTTTTCGTCTTGGCATAGAGATGAGTAATATTCATTCTTAATTTCTAGTAAATTAATTTGTAAGGCCTAATGAGCTCTGCTGAGGTGCCCAAACAGTATTTGTATATGTACTATACTACTCTGATTATTAAAATTTCAAATCAAGCTGTCACAGTGTCTGTTTCCTCAAACGCACTTTCTCCTTGGATTGTAGAAGACCTTCAAGTCTTGATCTGACTGTGGCTTTTAAGTACACAGTTTGTTTTGTAATGCTATACCCAATAAAATCTCTAGATGTGATAAGGGAGTTTTGGTGAGCAGGAATTTTTTTTTAAGATCTAAAAAATAAAAACAAATAATTTTGGTATAGTACCTGTCTGTTTAAAAAATGTTTTTAGCATAAAGCTTGGGTCCAGAGTCATCTTGTTTTTACTAAGAACATTTTTCAAAATATGGAACCCCCTTGAAATTTTTAAGAATTTTAATTGAACCTTTAAAAAGTTTTTAATTTGTAGGAAAGTTGCAAGATAGTATAAATAGTTCCTGAATACCTTGTGCCCTGTCTTCTCTGTTGTTAACTTCTTACTTTAGTATATACATTTGCACAGCTAATTGACAGTGGTACATAGTACCTTTAATTAAACTCCATATTTGACTTGGATTTCATTAGTTTTTCCTTAATATCTTTTTTTCCATTCCAGGATCCCATCCAGGATAACACAGTACAATTAGTTGTCTTGTTTCATTAGTTTCCTTTGGTCTTTATGTGTTTTTGATTACCCTGACAGTTGGAGGAATGCTGTTTGGGTATTTTTTAGAATATCCTTCAGTTTGGGTTTGTCTGATGTCTTTCACATAGTCAGACTGGAATTATAGGTTTTTGCAAAAAGGACCAGAGAGTTGAAGGGCCATTCCTAACCCATCATCTCAAGGGCACACACTTTCAACGTGGTTTACTGTGTGTTAACCTTGAGTACCTCACTGAGGTTGTGTTTGCCAGGTTTCTTCCTTCCTTCATCTTTCCATACTCTGTTCATTGGAAGCAAGTTACTAAGTGCAGCCCATGCCCAAGGGATGATGAGTTAAGCTTAACATCCTGGAGAGGGGAGTATCTACATCAATTGTTTGGGGTACTTCTGAGCAGGAAGTTTGTCTCTTCTCCCCCATTTATCTTTTATTCCTTCAGTCATTTATATTAGTATAGACTTGGGGATATTTAGTTTATACGTTGGGTTATAATCCAATACTATGTTATTTGTTTTGTTGTTCCAGTTATTCCAGCACTGGCCATTAAGAGCTCTTTCAGATTGGTTCCTGTGAGTCTTTGACATGCCCCCCACTCCCGCCTTGCTTTTTTGAACACTTCCTTACTCTTCTGACATTACACAATGTTCCAGGCTCCTTTTGCATGTTCCTTTCCCCAGGCCTAGAATCAGCCATTTCTCCAAAGAGCCTTGGTTCCTTTGATCAGAGACTGGTATTAGAGGCCAAGATCTGAGCACTGGTCCTTTGAAATATTTTGTCATCTATTTTTTTAAAAAGATTTATTTATTTATTTTAGAGAAGGGAGTGCAGGGGCAGAGAAAGAGGGAGAGAGAATCTCAAGCAGACTCTGCACTGAGTGTAGAACCTGACATGGGGTCCAGTCTCATGACCCCAGGATCATGACCTGAGCCAAAACCAGGAGCTGGACACTTAACTGACTGCGCCATTGTCCTCTGTTTTTAAGAGTAATGCAGCTATTTTGGAAACATATCTTACAAAGCTTTATCCCTGTTTTCAGTTCATAAATGAAATACTAATGGGCACCTATTCTGTGCATAATTATGATGGCCACACTTCTACTTTGAGGTGAGACATGTAAGGTTAAATAAACAAAGCAGTTTCAGATTATGTTGGTGGTGAATGCTGTTATGCATGGTTCCAGTGACGACCAGAGTCATTTAGAGGACCCTTCTTGGTTAAAGAGGGTTGAGAGAGGTTCTTCACTCTGGCGAACCACTTAGTCTTCCTAGTCTGGCTCAGATATAACCTAGTCCCTGTAGTTCTTTCTGTCCTTTGTGGAACAGCTCAGTTACTATTGCTTCTTTTTCCACTCATTGCTTATCACACTGTACAATGGAAACTGTTTGCGCCTTGCTTTCCCAAGAATCTGTAAACTCCTTGAAGTCAGGGATTAAATCTCACCTTTGCCTGATCTTGAGAACAGAGTACAGTAAATGATGGCTTCCTGGTGTTACATACAGTTTTTGAGTTAGCTGAATTCAGGGTATCACAGAGCATTACAAAATAGTTAGTGGGCAGTATAAATGTTGGAAAGCTAAGTAAATACATCAAGTTTAAATAAATATTCTCAATCATAGTAAAAGAGTCACTGAATTGATATGTAACTAACAAGTAAATGATATTTTGAGAGTTCCTTGTTGCAGGACTTCAGAGGATGGCATAGCAATAAGAACAGCTTCACCAGAGGAAATGACGTTTGGTTTGATTTTATGATATGCATAAAGTGTGGATGGGGCAGTTGACTGGAATATCATGAGTGGGACATCCAAGGCTTTTCCTGAGGGTATTGGCTAGGCTAGTCATTATCATAGAGTATTTTAATAGAGCCAAAAGGCTGGAAAGGTAGGTGGCCTCTTATTGAAGAGGTATGTAAATGCCAGGTTAAATAGTTTGGTCTCAACCAAATGGGTGTCCATTGGAGGTTTTGAGCAGGGGAACCAAGATCAAAGAGAAATTCTAGAGAGGTAAATCTAGAGTAGAAGTTGGAAATTGGTGGTTCACAGGCTGAATCCAGATTATAGGTATGTTTTAACCCATGTACTATAGTAAAATTTTTAAATCACTATTTCAGAATTGGGAAATTTCACTTAAAAATCCAGAGTTTAGGCCTCTCATGAAAAAAAAAAGAGGCCATTTTGTAACACTGGGCCCACATCCTCAAATGGCAATGGTTGGCAGGAGCTGAGTGGAAGACTGCCTCCTTGAGAAGACTCATACATCCTAACATCCACTATTTCCCACATCTCTATTACCTCATAATTGGTCCACTCTATTTCATTGACATTGTCTGAATGTCTCTTGTTTATATTGAAATGTGGGATCCCTGATTCAGAGGTGTATAAACCGTAGGCATTAGTGTATAGTGTGTGTGTATATATATATATGTATATATACATATATATATACACATATATATGTATATACATATATGTATATACATATATGTATATACATATATGTATATACATATATATGTGTATATATATATGTATATATACACACACACATACTATATATATATATATATAGTGTATAGGTATAGGTGTATAGGCTTTTATGATGTTTGTAATAGTAAGATATAGGGGATCCACATCTGGATGGTTGTAGAAGAGAGAGAAAAGTAAATGTATGGGGGTTGATTATATAAAAGGGTGAAAGAAGAATAAATAAATGGTGACCCATCACATATAAGGGCTAGGAGGCTCAAAAAATAAAAGAATACTATAGTAGTTTTCTGTAGCTCTAGAGCAGTTTACCCCAAAACCTAGTAGTTTAAAACAACAAATGTTACTGTCACATAATTCCTGAGGTCAGGAATCGAGGAATGGCTTTGCTGGGTGTTTCTGGCCCAGGGTCTCCCAGCAGGTGGCAGACAAACTGTTGTAGTCATCTCAAGGCTCAATAGGTGCTGGAGAGAATCTGCTTCTAGGCTCTCACATGCACGCCCTTTTTGGCTTCTGTTCTTTGCTTGCTTTTGGCCAGAAGCCACAACATGCTCACAACATGGCTGCTTGTTTTCCTCAGAGCCAGAGATCTAAGAGCAAGGGGGAGAGCGTGGGCACCCAAGAGGAAGACTCCCTAGTTTATGACCAGTCTTGGAAATGACATATTGTTTCTGCCATATGCATTTGGTCACACAGATAATGCTGGTACAGGGAGATACATCCTTGCATCTTTGTACAGACGAGATACATAAGGGTGTGAATAACAGAAGGTGTGGATTATCAGGGGGCATCCTGGAGGCTGGTTACCACAGTGGCTCTGAGGGACCTAACTTTGGGCCAGCCTTTCTGAGGGACCTACTTCATACATGAAATGTTATTTTAGGGCAGCCTATAACTGTAATTGCTTCTGTCCTAATTGGCCCTGACTCATTGTTTACTTTGAATAGACTTATAAATTCAGAGTATATATAATCAAGTATAATTAAGATTGTTAAAGACCATATAGTTCGTTCCCTTAATTTTACAGTTTTCTCCTAAAAAAATGAGATGCTCAAAGGTAATGCCTTGATCAGAGTCCCATGGCTAATCAGTTGCAGTTCAAGGAATGGGTTGAAGATACTCAACTCCTCATGGAGTACTGGAGTACTATTTCTGCTGCTCAGGCTCCTGCCCTGTACTTCTGTACTACAGAGAGTATCACTGCAGTAAAAATGTCAGAAACTTCTTCTCCTGGTTCAGCTAATAAGTAACTTATGTATTTTTTATTCTTATTTTCTATCACATGAAATAATTCAGATGTTCTATTGAAAATTTGCTCTGGGGGCACCTGGGTAGCTCAGTGGGTTGGGCCTCTGCCTTCGACTCAGGTCATGATCTCAAGGTCCTGGGATCGAGTCCCGCATGGGGCTTTCTGCTCGGCGGAAGCCTGCTTCCCCCTCTCTCTCTGCCTGCCTCTCTGCCTACTTGTGATTTCTCTCTCTGTGTGTCAAATAAATAAATAAAATCTTAAAAAAAAAAGAAAATTTGCTCTGTATTTTTCTTAAAGATTTATTTATTTAGAGAGAGAGTGCAGGGGTGGGGCAGAGGGAGAGAGGAGAGAGAGAATATCCTGCAGACTCCCCGCTGAATTTGGAGCCTGACAGGGGGCTTGATCTCAGGATCCTGAGATCGTGACCTCAGCCAAAGTTGAGAGTGGAGGCTTAACTTACTGAGCCACCTGGGTGCCCCTGCTCTGTATTTTTTATTGCATAACTTTGACATTTGTTTTTACCAAATGATAAAGGCTTATGTAACAAATTCTCTTTAGAAAGTCTAAAATTATGCCTACTTTAAAAATTGAGATTTTGGTAGGTTAGCTTTCTTCGTGTTACTGAGTCTTAACGTTTAAAACAGCCTGGGCCCCACAGGGTAGGGTGTAAGTCTTCACTATTTTCATGGTGGTTTCTCTTGCAGAGTGAATTTTGTTGGCAGCACTATGAATGTTTTCTTTTCTTACTGCAGTATTAGCACTTTGCATAGAAGTCACTATCCCAGTGTCTCACAAGCCATTGTGCAAGTCTAGCAATCTTGCAGTGGGATTTTTCTCCGTGTTAGAAGTTTTTAAACTGAGGTTGAAAGTTAGGTACTCCCTACATTTGTAGGTAAAATTTTGCCTTCATATACACGTACTGTGTGCATTTGGAATAAATTCCACGGGTATTATCAGGTTCTTTTTTTTTTAATTTAAAAATTTTTAAATTAATGTATAATGTATCATTAGCCCCAGGGGTACAGGTCTGTGTATTGCCATATTACCAGGTTCTTAAAGGGACCTGTGATCCAAACTATTAATGACTCCTATTTACTTGTTGCAGTTATGTCCTGTAGGTGTGATTGGTATGTGCAGTTTGTGTTCATGGAAAATAGTATGCAGATATTTCTAATTTTGGGGGTAGGAAAATGGAATCTTAGCATTTTGCCCATAAGTACTCAAAACCAAAACATATACCTGACTGTTTTGATCCATGTTTTTGTGCTTGTTTTGTGATTATTTGTGCATTTAGAATTGTTAGAAGTAATAATTTTTTATTGTTTAATGCTTTAGAAACATTTTAATACTCTAATTCAATACAGAAAATTATAGTGTCTCCTTAAATGACACCACATTCTTTAGCTATTACATTACAGACAGAGCCAGAATGTCAGTTGGACAACTGCTCTTTGCAGACAATTTTAGTCACATACCAATGTGAGGATTAGCATTAGCCTAAATTGGGGGCCCTGTGTAAAAGAATTTATGAACTTCTGAAGTTAATACCCAGTTTTCTTAGGTAATGTTTATAATTCTTTTCCCCTTTGGACAGTTTCTATTATCTAACAGGAATGTAGTTAAGATATCTCCTGATAATTGTATGGTCAGAGTTATTTTAAATGATAAGCTATTTTAGGATGTGGTAGCTGTAAGACCTGTGTATAAATTGTCCAGAAGAGATATTTTTATAAATAGAGCTTTTTTTCCCCTCCAACTCCTACCTTACGCCTTGATAATTTAGTTTCCTGGGTGGTATTTTTTTACATTTGTAAAGGCAGCAGGTTCTATTGTGAGTCACATGTTAAGGGTGTAGCAAAAACAAGTCTGGGGAAGAGTTTAGTTCATCTTTTGAAACCCTTATTACTTTGCAGGACTCAAAGTGAGCATGGCAGAGTTATGTTCTATGAGCAGCGGACCCGAGCCCCCATCTCTGGGCACATGTGTAGAATGAAATAGAGCTCTCACTCTGGGTTTTAATCTCTAAACAGGGTTTGCAATTAGGAGCAATTGTGATCTTTTTGAGTAAATTAGGCAGATTTCCAGCTGAACCACTGAATTATATTATTGAATCACTACATTTGACAGCCTGACAATAATGTACAGTACAAAAAATATATCGTACTTTATGGTGTAGCGACAAGAACATGAGGCCTTGAAGTCAGACAGTCAGGTTTTGAAATCCTGGCTATGTCACTTTTAAGCTGGGACCTTTCATTTAACTTCTCTGACCCTCAGTTTCTTTATCAAATTTATAGCTGCCTGGTTACTGTTGCATTTCTCACCTTCTTTATCAGCTTTTGAGGAATCTCATATGAGGGCAGACACTGAGAAGATGATATCTGTAAATTATGATTGGGGTAGGTGCTGTGTAAAGGGCAGATTCACGAGGCAGTGAGAGAATATAATGGATATTGATGGAGAAGATTACAACTATACCAAAAACTTAAGCTAGAGTTACTTTTCAAAGGAATATTGAAAGTAACTCTAGCTTAAGTTTTTGGTATAGTTGTATTGTTTTCCTTACACATAGTTTTTGATATTTTATTTCTACTCATACTTTTCATTTTCTATGTGTCATCTTAACTCTATTTTGGAAGTGGTCAGGAATGTGTGCAATAAAGTAATGACAATAAGGACTTTGAGGATAGGAAAAAATTTCTTATGAATAGACTTTTAGAACAGTTTTAAGTTTACAAACTATTGGGCATAAAGTACAAAGAGTTCCCATATACCCCTTCTCTCTCATAGTTTCTCTTCTTGTTAAATTAACATTTTGCCTTAGTGTGCTACATTGATTATAATTGATGAACCAATATTGATACATTATTATTAACTAAAACCCATAGTTAAACTCTAGTGTTGTTCTACAGTTGTGCATGGGGTATTGTACAGTTCTTTGGTTTTTGACAAATGCATAATGTTTAATAACTGCCTTTACAGTATCATACAGATGAACTTCACTGCTCTAAAAATACTCTGATCCACTTGATTATCCCTCTCTTCCTCCCTTCTCTATGCCTCCTGAAAACTACTGATCTTTTTCTGTCACTGCAGTTTTGCCTTTTCCAAAGTGTCTCATACTTGGAATCATACAGTATATATAGCCTTTTCAGACTAGCTTTTTTGCTTAGCAGTATGTCATTAAGTTTCCTCCATATCTTTTTATGTCTTACTAGCTCATATTTTGTTTTTCTTAATATTTTGTTAACATTTAAAAAATTAAAAAATGAATTTATACCCTCTTAACCCATTTTTTATTATTGCTGAATATTCCATTGTATGAATTGTTCATTCCTTCATCTATTAAAGTACATCTTAGTTGCCTCCCATTTTTGTCAATTATGAGTAAAAGCTGCTATAAACATCCATTTGCAGTTTGCTGTGTGGACAGAAGTTTTCAGCTCATTTGAGTAAACCATCTATGAGGGTGTTAATGGATTGGATGGCAAGTCTGTGTTTAGCTTTGTAAGAAACTGCTCAACTGACTTCAACTGGCTTTACTATTTTGCATGTCTCTCGGCAATGAATGAGGGTTTCTGTTGCTCCACATCCTTGTCAGCATTTGATGTTGTCAGTTGTTTTGGATTTTAGCCATTTAGGCATCATTGTTGTTTTCACTGTGAAGCTCCCTAATGACATGCGATGTGGAACATCTTTTCATATGCTTAGCTGCCTTTTGTTAATCTTCTTTGATGAGGTGTCTATTCAGATCTTTTGCCCACTTTCAGTTAGGTTGTTTCCTTATTGCTGAGTTTTATGTGTTCTTTGTATAGTTTGGATAGTAGTCCTTTTTCAGATCTGTGTTCTGCAAGTATTTTCTCTCAATCTCTGGTTCGTGTTTTCATTTCCTGAGCAGAAGTTTTAAATTTAAGTGGAGTCCAATTTATCACTTATCTTCAAAGGATTCTGTTACTGCTATTGTATTTAAAAAGTCATCATCAAATACAAGGTCGCCTAGATTTTTTCCTGTGTTATCTTGCAGAAATTTTATAGGTATATTATTTATATTTCACTCTGTGATCTATTTTGAGTTAATTTCTGTGAAAGGCCTGTGCCTAGGTTCATTTTGTTTTACATGTGAATGTCCAGTTGTTCCAGCACCATTTGTTGAAAAGATTATCCTTTCTCTGTTGAATTGCCTTTGCTTCTTTGTCAAGATCATTTGGCTATATTTGTGTTGGTCTATTTCTAGGCTCTCTACTATTTTCCATTGATCTCTTTCTCTGTTCTTTTGCCAATACCACACTGTCTTGATTACTGTAGCTTTGTAGTGAATCTTGAAGTTGAATAATGTCAGTCCTCTGACTTTGTTATTCTTCAGTGTTGGCTATTCTGAATGGGATTAATATTTTATGCCTCAGGGAATAAGCAATTGGTGAATATTCTGTCTTGGAAATCTTTTTTTTTTTTTTTTTTTTAAGATTTTATTTATTTACTTGAGAGAGAGACAGTGAGAGAGAGCATGAGCGAGGAGAAGGTCAGAGAGCGAAGCAGACTCCCCATGAGCTGGGAGCCCGATGTGGGACTCGATCCCGGGACTCCGGGATCATGACCTGAGCTGAAGGCAGTCGTCCAACCAACTGAGCCACCCAGGCATCCCTGTCTTGGAAATCTTTTTTTCCCCCCAGTATAAAAGCTATAGGGATCTTTTAAAACTAAGTCAGATCTGTTACTCTTCTTCCAACATCCCTCTAGGGGCTTTTCATTTTAGTAGGAGTCAAACTGAAGTTCCTTGAAATGACTTACATAGTCCTTCAGTACTCAGCTTTTCTGTTACCTCTCTGACTTTCTCTCTTAATGCTCTCCCCTCTCAGTCTTGTCCTTCTAGACACAGTGGCCTCCTTGGTCTTACTTGAATATACCAGGCACACTTGGTATAGGGCCTTTGTGGTGGCTATTGCCTCTACCTTGAATGTCATTTCTCCCAGATATCTGCCTGTCCAACTCCATCCCTTTCAAGGCCTATTTATTTATTTATTTATTTATTTTCATTCTTGTTTTTTTTTTTTTTTTTAATTGGATGAATGACTTTTTAAAAACTAACATACAATGTATTATTTGTTTCAGGGGTACAGGTCTGTGATTCATCAGGCTTATATAATACCCAGTGCTCAATACAACACATACCCTCTCCAATGACCATCACCCAGTTAACCCCCCCATCCCCCAATATATCAGCCTTCAGAAAGGATCAATACCCACCATTTGCATTGACATTGATGGGACTGAGGGGATTATGTTAAGTGAAATAAGTCAAGTAGAGAAAGACAATTATTATATGGTTTCACTTATATGTGGAACATAAGGGATAACATAGAGGATATTAGGAAAAGGAAGGGAAAAATGAAGAGGGGTAATCAGAGGGGGAGATGGACCATGAGAGAATATGGACTCTGGGAAACACACTGAGGGTTTTAGAGGAGAGGGTGGTAGGGGGATGGGTTAGCTTGGTGATGGGTATTAAGGAGGGCATGTATTGCATGGAGCACTGGGTGTTATGCACAAACAGTGACTCATGGAACACAAATCAAAAACTAATGAAGTACTACTATATGGTGACAGACATAATATAATAATAAAAAAAAAAGTTAAGGCTTATTTAAATGTCATCTTCCCAATGAGGACTTTCAGGTCATTTTATTTGAACTTGAACTCCCTTCCCTCTTCCCTCAGATCCTGTACACTCTTAATCTCTTTTGACTGCTGTACTTGGTTTAGAACCATCACCACTTTTACCATCTGATATACGCACTTACTTGGTTATGTTTATTGTCATTGCTCATTGTCTCTCTTTTTCTGCTGCAATTTAGTTCCAGATGGTAGGGCTCTTTGTGTCTCCAGATCATAAAATACAATAGGTTTTCAGTAAATAATAATTTTCAACAATGAATGAATGAATGAATGATTTGGTGACTAATAGGGCATTAGTTGTGTGAAAGGACACTAGGTGCCTATTTATTTGATCTTACCTGATTCTCAAACTTGTGAACTTAGAAGATAAAGTCAAAATTGAAACCGAACCAAGATGACGTTTGAGAAAATTTACTGATTCCTGACAAGGTACAGCTGTTGTGGTAATAATAGATTTTCCTTACCGTGGTATTTATGAGTCACTTAAGGTAATCACCCAAGTCAAAATGGAAGAATAATCCCTGACTCAGTGGATTTATAAAACACGAACAGTCACTTGTATTTCTTGATGAAGAGAATTGGGATTTCCTTATATAATCTGGACTATTAAAGGTACTACAACAATTACAGGGAAAGGCCTTCTGTGTCTGAGATGAGAGACTGCAAGCTTTAGAAAGCTGGCAATGTCTTTCTAAATAACATGACAGCCAGGATTTCAAAGCCAGATAGATATTTTTTACCCACCTTTGTATCCCAGTATCTGGCCTGGTTGGTACCTGTCACATAGTAGGTGGTCAGTAAGTGTTTGTGGAAAGGATGATTGTAAGAGACATTGTCCGTGAGTGAGTGACATTTGTGATGTGGTAATGTCACAAAACATGACGGTAATGAGAACCATGCAATTTTTAGAAGAAAATGCTTTTCATACTTAACACAGAAATTGTATTAGTTTGTTTTAATTTACTTGAGAGAGAGAGATAGCTAGAGAGAGCATGAGCAGGGAGAGAGGGGAAAGCAGATTCTCTGTTGAGCAGGGAGCCCAATGTGGGACTCCATCCCAGGACCCTAGGATCATGACCTGAGCCGAAGGCAGATGCTTAACTGACTGAGCCACCCAGGTACCCCTGTATTAAGTTGTTTCTGACTTAAAGGCTCACGCAGTTAAGTTTTAACAAAATGTGCAGCCATGTTTTGGGAAATGAGGTTCAGTTGTCACAGCGAGCATAGATGGATTGGGGTTTTGGTCCCATGAAATTGTAGTGTAAGAATGCTAAGTTGTGCCTGTGCCTAGTTGAGTAAGATAAATAGTTTTGCTCAGATTTTCTTTGCCCACATACAATTCATGTAAACACAACGAACCCCAAATCAAACTTGGCAAGTCTTAAGAGGAAATGTTATTCAGGTGTTTTTAGAATGTTTAGAGTGTAAGTGATTTTTGAAGGAACTGATGGCATTTTCCTCCTCAGGAATATTGAAGAGGAGGCTGTCGTGGCTCCACTCCTGAAAAGTTTGCCGCTGGTAGTTGTCAGGAACTAAGAATTAAAGTCTCACTCAAATCTTTGGAGGCTTCTCCCAGACACTAGTAATTCTTCTGTTTTTGTTTTGTTTTGTTTTAAAGATTTTATTTATTTATTTGAGAGAGAGAATGGGAGCATAAGCCAGAAAAGAGGCAGAGGGAGAGGGAGAAACAGGCTCCCTGCTGAGCTTGAAGCCTGACAGAAAACTCCATTCTAGGACCCTGGGATCATGACCTGTGCTTAAGGCAGACGCTTTATGCACTGAACCACCCAGATTCCCTGACACTAGTAATTCTTTAACTTCGGTTTGCCTGGTGGTCCTAAGCTCTCTGTCAGATGTTATAATTCATATTTCTCCACTATCCCCATAGGCCCAGTCTCTGCAGATTGGTTTCTGCTGCCTCTCATTATCTCCGTCTTAAGACTCAGACCGGAGATCAATCTTGCATGTCTTGACTTCTGCACGTATATTTATTCTGTAAACTTCCCCATTATGATGTCCTGGCATGCATATGTTTCCTATGTTATTTCTAGCAAATGGTTGGTCAGAATTTGTTCCTTTTGTGGGTAGTTCTAGTTCCTACCTAACAACTTCCTGCAGTGACTTCTTAACCATAATTCTATAAATAATCTACCATAATTCTTATGAAATTCATAATTTGAAGATAATGCAAGTTCTAAATTACTGATTTCTATGTCTACACTTATGGTGAAACTAAAAATATTTTGAAACATAAAGTTGGGGGGAAATGGTATCCACAGAGATGTGAAAATAGTAGAGGAGGTAGAAGCTTTGCTTTTAAGAATTTCATTGAAAGTGGGTATTTCTTGTGGTGACCTTCACTAGCATGATGATCATTCATATAAGACAGTAAAATAGTAGAATGTACGGGTCACAGAGTCTTAGAGGTCATAGGCTGTAGTCCGGTGATCTTACAGGTGATGAAACTGGGCCCAGTGAATACACTATCCATGTTCCTAGAGCCGGCTAGTCGCAGGCAGCCATATACAGATTTGCCGGGTCCTTTGCCTGCCCCCCTTTTGACACTGTTCCTAACTTCCTTCCTTCTTTACATAAGTATTTGAATATCCTCTCTCTGCGAGGCAGTTGCTGGTTGCTGGGAATACAGAGGTAAATGAAACAGGGTCATTGCTCCCATATAGTAGCACGAGTAGTGAGGTAGCTGGACTTATAAACAGGGACCTGACTTTGCAGCTTAGTGGGTGGTGGGGGTGGGGTCTCACTAGTGCAAATTCAACATCTAAGGCCAAGCAGCATGTGAATGGTACACTAGAAGTTACAGAATATTGACAGTGACCAAAGGAGGTAGAAGAATAGGCTGCCAGCCAAACAGAACGGCAAATGTTAGCTGCTGTTAGAGTGGTTTGACCAAAAATAGTCTTGGAAACTGCTTGTTGCTTTGCGGTTTGGTGACTTGCATTTTTCAGTTTTGCCACTGGAGAGCGCAGGAAAACTGGGCAGTGATGTTCAGAGGCTCCTGCCCAGGTAGGAGTGGACCAGCGGCCCAGGTATCTTTTTCTCGAGGCATCTGGGACTGTGTGTGTGGCACGTGAGCTTGCACACACACACGCTGGCAGAAGGTTTGGTGATCAGGAGCGGGTAGTGAGATTTTGGCCGGAGACTTCCGCAACTGTAACTACTGTTAGGTTGGATTATTATTAACCTATATATTTGTGCTGTTTGGCTACATACGAGGGGAGCTTCCATGCTGGAGACAAAAATATTTCCATACCTTCAACTATCTGTGTACTTAATCTGAGTACATATTTTTGAAGGTAAAAAATATAGGTGATAAAGCATTGGAGTTCCTTGTTAGGTCAGACCAGGAGGTCAGTGGTAGTTTTCAAGACAAACCCTTTGCTTTCTGCCTCTCTCTCCCCCTTTCTCTCTTTCTCAATTAATTGATCATAGAGAAAAGCTAGGACATGTTGACTTGATTTAGGCAGAGAGAAGATGCCCTTTAACATATTAGGCAAATGATCAGAAAAATGAGGCATGAATTAATGTTTATGTGAATATGCCTGGCATATTTAAGGAGAAAATTAGAACATATGGCCACAGATGCCAAATCTGTAAGGATAAACAAGGAGAAACTATTTTCTCTAAAGGTGATGTTTTCATTAATTCGTCTTAACCATGATACAGTACATAGAGGGTGTTAAAATAACTGTTATTTTTTTTTTAGATTATATTTATTAATTTAACAAAGAGTGAGAGAGCACAAGCAGGGGGAGCAGTAGACGGAGAAGCAGGCTCCCCATTGAGCAAGGAACCCAGTGCAGGGCTTGATCCCAGAACCCTGGGACCATGACATGAGCTGAAGGCAGATGCTTAACCATCTGAGCCCCCCAGACACCCCAAAATAGTGCTTGTTGAAAGAATACAATAAACTAATCAAGAAAAAGAAAACTTTTTTTTGTTTTGACCTAAAAATATGTAAGAGGTTAAAAAAAAGACATAAGGAGAAAATAGTTGTGCAACTGTTTTACAGTGTTATTTAGAAAAATTTATCATCATTATTATTACTATTATTTTAAAGACTTTATTTATTTATTTGACAGAGAGAGAGAGATCACAAGTAGGCAGAGAGAAAGGGGAAAGCAGGTTCCCTCCTGAGCAGAGAGCCTGATGGAGTTGATTCCAGGACCCTGAGACCATGACCTGAGCTGAAGGCAGAGGCTTAACCCACTTAGCCACTCAGGCGCCCCTTATTATTTTTAAAAATATTTATTTATTTTAGAGAGAGTGAGAGTGAGTGCCTGTGAGCACATCTGGGGAGTGGCGGAGGGATAGGGAGAGAGAGAATCCCAAGCAGACTCTGCGCTGAGTGAGGAGCCTGATATGGGGCTCAGTCCCACTATCGGAGATCATAACCTGAGCCAAAGTCAAGACTCAGCTGCTCAACTCACAGAGCCACCCAGGTAGCCCTACCATGTTTTAAAAACGAGAGTCTGTCACTTTTCCTTTATGAGAAATTAGGACAGAGTTAGCTTTCCTGTATGTACTGAACTCATCAATAAGTCCTTTCTCTGCCGTCTTATTTGGAAGTATCATCTTTCTGTAGTCATAAATCTCATTTTAACCATGATTATTCCGTATCTTAATTTCTGTAAGGAACATGTTTGTAGAGAAGTAACTACCCTGTAGTTCTTTTATTTATTTATTTTTTTGGTAATAGCTTTATTGAGATATAATTCACATACTATGCAACTTATCCCTTTAAAGTGGATTTTTAGAGTATTCACAGAATTGTGCAACCAAATCAAATTCAGAATATTTTTATCAGCTTGGAAAGAAACCCTGTACCCCTTAGCGCATACTCCCTATATTCCCTCTTTGCCCTGGCCCTAGGCAACCACTAATATACTTTCTGTCCTTATGGATTTGCCTTTTCTGGACATTCAAATAAATGGAATCCTGTAATCTGTGATATTATATAACTGGCTTATGTCTTTATTTCTTCTACCTTTGTTTTCTATGGGAAAGGCAGCAGATTGGTTCTGAAGACCCCGCTGTTATCACTGTGGCTTCTTATAAGGGTTGGTCCTTCAGTGAAAGACTGTTAATGTGATGGAAAGACCAAGGATCCAGGAAGGGCCTGACTGATGGGTGACATCTGATGTGATGCTCCCTGTTTGTAGAACCTGCTTGTGACTTCATTAGTCATCTTGGTATCATTATAACTGATTCTTTTTTTTTTTTCCTTAAAAAGGTAGTTAGTAGTTTGTATTATACTGGCATTTATTTACCTGGTAGGTAGATTTTGGATTAATCTGTATTTGAATTCTATTTCTGCTATGTTTACATTCAGAGTGTCTATGAGGTGCATTTTGATTTAAAGTTTTTAGGTTTAAAGTTTCCGAATTACTATTCATTTGAGTTCTTCTGTGAGAATAAAGTTTCTTTTGAAACCCATTCTATCACAATCGAAGGGAATAGTCAAGGCTCTAGCCTTTAGGCATTTTCCACTTCCTTCTAGATACTGAGCCAGAAGGATGGCTGGGGGCTAGTGTGACCTCTCTTGCAGTGGCTTCTGGCTTCCTTATTGTCATCTTTTCCTTCATCTTCTCTAACTACTTTAGAGATTCAAAGCCAGTAATGGTAGCTTTTCTGGTTGAGCCATTTAGAGTAATAGCCATGAAATACTTTTTTTCCTTTTTAAAAAAAATTAATTCATTAATTAATTAAATTATTGAGCACAAGCAGAGGGAGCAGCAGGCAGAGGGAGAAGCAGACTACCTGCTGAGCAGGAAGCCCCATGTGGGGCTCCATGCGAGATCATGACCTGAGCCAAAACCAAGAGTCAGCCACTTATGGGACTGAACCATCCTAGTGTCCTGGCCACGGCAATGTATTTAACTCATTGAGATCCTACATCAAATAAAGAAGTCATGAAAAGAAATTAATAGATTCCTGGGGGAAATCTAAACTCTTTATTTCATGATATATGAAGGAAGATTTTACTGTTTGAGGCACATGCTGAAATATTCATGGATGACATGATAGTATGAGAGATACTTCAAAATAATTCATGGCAGGAAGGAGTGGGTTATAGATCTACAGATGGATATCGATAGACCAAGGCTGTCTGTGAGCTGATGATTGTTTTAGTTCTGTGATGGATATATGGCAGTTTATTCTGTTTTTCTCAACATCTTTTTAGACTTTTTCTGTAATATAAGCTTCTCTAAACAAGTGATGTTCAGACCTTTCCTATGCAGCTAAATATATCCATGTTGTAGGATCCATGTTGCAGGTGAAGTCTCCTTTAAATAGGTAATAGACATATGTTTCATAAACCACAAATAACTCTTAATATCACTTGCTAAATATAGGTGGAAACCTGTGAGAAAGATGAACCCCAAGCCCTGTTGGAAGAAACGCTGCTCGCATTGCTGGCTGCTATGCTGTCCCCGGTCTGCTCCAATGGACAGCCCTGACATGGACCTGCTAGGGACCATGCCCGTGTCCAGATGAAACAGTGTTCCGTTGGTCCTGCCTGGGACTGACAAAGATTGTATAGAGAACACAAATTTGTCATCCTTCTCTTGGGGATGTAGTCTGTGTCATCCAGCACCAGCAGCACAGAAATGCTCTAGTCATGGTGCCATTCTAGCAAAGGGGATCTGTGGTTTTTCTCTCTTAGTCCATGTCTGCATTTTCTGTTCACTGAAGCCCTACACAGTCTTTTACCATCTTTTGATGGTGAGACAGAATGTGAGTTGGAAAGGAATGTGGAGACAGTAGGTGGTATGCATGGTCAGTTAGTGAGTTAGGTTAGTCCCCGAATCAAGCGGATCTAACACACACTGAATATCTGCTTTGTGCCAGGCACTGTTTAATCCTTGTGGTGTTTCTTGGCAGTTGGCTCCATTTTATAGACTTTTGTGACTGAGGCTCAGGGAGGGTAAGTAATTTCCATGAGGTCACACAGCTGGTTAAGTTGTGGGACTTGATTTTAACTTAGTCTGTTTCAAAAGACTTTATTTTTCTGAATTCTACATTCATAGATTTTGATATCAAAATGTTTTCCTCTATGTAGCTATTTCAAAATAGTATGTGTTTTTTTTTTAAGATTTTGTTTATTTATTTGATAGACAGTGATGGCAAGTAGGCAGAGATGCAGGCAGAGAGAGAGAGAGAAAGCAGGCTCCCCGCTGAACAGAGAGCCTGACATGGGGCTCGATCCCCGGACCCTGAGACCATGAGTAATATGTGGTTTTAAATGTATTTTGAAATGATAAGACTTGCACAGGTTTTTTTTTTAAATTAATTAGTATACTCTCAAAGTTTATTTTCTTTTTGTTTTGAGGGGAATGAAGGAACCAGTGATCCTTTTACATGCTTCTTTTGAGTGGATTTGAGGAGGTGGAAATCCCATTTTTTGTTAATTAAAAAAAATAAAAGGATAATGCTATATCCGGTGTATAGCAAATGATTAGAATATGAAATGCTCCTGTAAAACTCTTAGATCCTCTAAAGCTTCTCTTTGCTGACTTATAAATGCATGACAAGAAGGGCAGGTGGAAGGAGTGCTTTACTTGGCCTAGAATAGTGTTTTGGGGAGAGTAGCTGTGATATGAGAGGCATTAGGGCCCTTTTAGTCACATCTGCGCCGCGCATCTGGAACTCATTGTCTTTCAGGCTACGGTTTCTTGGCTGTGTCAGCATCTTTATTGTCTGGGCTCAGAAACCCCACAATGCATCAAACCAGGAAGGGAAATTGGCAGCATGCAAATGATAAAAGGATTGTAGTGTATTAGGGGTTTCTGGTATTTGTTAATAATGTTGACTGAAGAAAATATGCCAGCAGCTGATAATATAAAATAAATTATGACTACAAGTTCATTCTAGTAGTTATAAAATCAGTTTTTTGAGACAGACATTATTGCTACTTGTGTTTGAAGATCTATTGCTGAATATTGGGGTTCATAGTATTCTTTTAAAAATTTACTGTAGAAATCCACAAAACAGTGGCTTAAAAATGATCACTTTTATTTCCACTTAGGTAACAGTAGAGGTAGAGAGTCCAGGATGGTATGCCGCTCAGCTCTGTGAGGTGGTCAGGGCTAATAGGATGCTCAGGGACCCTGACCATGGTGGTTTTTAAACGTCTTTAGTTACTTAGCTGCTTTTCCCTTCAAAAGGCTGTAGAATCTTTTCTCGTCTTGATCTGGATGCTTGTAAACTGTTAGCTTGTAAAACTGTTAGATTCTCTGAAGCTTCTCTCTGGTTGACTTACCTGTAACCAGCGGAATGTGGGTTAATGATGCTACCTAACTTCCCCGAGTTAGGTCAGAAAAGGTGATACAGCTTCTGGCTTGTTCTCCAGAACACTTGCTTTTGGAGCCCTGAATTACTAGGAAAGCAGTTTGACTACCCTGAGGTCACTATTTTGTGAGACAAGTGTACAGGTCATCTGTGAGCGGTCTGGCTGACTACCCCAAACGAGGTCCCCACAGCTAGCATCAACCACCAGACGTGAAGATGCTGCCAAATGATTCTTGCCTCCTAATACCAGCCATTTTATCTGTTGAGTTTTACCAGGTGAGGTTCAGACATTGTGGAACAAAGACAAGATATCCCCTTGGACTGGTTTTGAATTTCAGACCCATAGAATTCATGAGCATAATGAAATGGTGATTTTACCCAGTTAAGTTTTGGAATGGTTTGTTACACAGCCATAGTATACTGGAACAAAGGTCCTTCGGTCATGTTGCTTTGCCATCCTAGACTGTTACCCTCACAGCGTTCCGAGATGTTTGGTCAGCGTGTCTGCATTCCAGCTATCTGGACAAAGGAAATACAGTCCCCAGAAGTAGCACGGTCACTTCTGCTCACATCTCATCAGCCAGAACTTAGCCAGAGCATGGCCTCATCTAACTCATGGAAAACTGGGAGATGTAGTATTTATTCCTGATGACCATGAATCTAGCTAAAAATGAAGGCATCTGCTTATTGAAGAGAGAAGGATACATATACAGTACACCTGATTAGACCTAATTCTTTACTTTGTACTTTATAAATGCTGTTTTTCTTCTAGGAAATTTTCTTTTTAAAAGAACTCTCAGTAGCAGGTTTACTGGAAAACAGGTTAGGTTAGGTGAGCTTCGTTAGCATTAGATGTAGTTTATCAATAATAGTCCTGTTTTGCAAATAAAAACACTGATTTAGAATGAAGTTTACTTCTCTGTCCTGTAAAAGAAGTACAGCAGGAGGCAGTCTAGGGCTGGCTATGCTCAGTCTCATTAATGCTCATTTATACAAATGCTCATGAATACCACCATTGCCAACAACTTAGACTCCTTTTACCTTATTCCTGCACCAGCCTTAGGTGCTGCCTTGTGGTGCGAGTTGAGTGCATGAACTTTATCCATCTGGTTGGCCTCCCAGCCAGGAGGAAGGAAGAAAGAGGGAAAAGGGGATAAGGGGTTCACCACATGTCTTTTATAGAAAACTCCTTAAATTTACTGTTCGATGATACTTCTGATTTGACTTTGTTGACCGAGGTTTTTTGTTTTTTGTTTTTTGTCAGTTGGCCATGCTTGCCGAAAGTGAAGCTGGGGAGGTGTCATTCTTATTCTAGGTAACCATGTGACCTCATCAAAATCAGGATTTTCTTACTAGGGATTGCTCCACACTGTCAATTTGAAAAGAACCATTTGGTCTGATGGAACTTGGGCCCCATTAAATGTTGCAACGTAGACAGAAAATGCTTAGAATATTCACAGTAAGTTTAAGAATGTTTTGATTGACATCTATGTTTCCATAGAACTTTCAGCCACTCCTTCCTTATTATTATAAACACTTGGGTTTTTAGGGACATCTGATGTTTATTAGCAGACTGCACATGGCTGTGTACAGATGGTCACTGTCTTAGTTTAAATTCTCAAAGCCTTTCCTGAAAAAGAACAATCCCATCTCTAGTATAGACATAATAGCGCTGTCTGTCACCAATTCTTGGGAGTTCAAAATTGCATTGTTTGCAGTTCCACTTTTCTAAAGGTATAGGTAGTTCCCCTGCCCCTAGGGATCCCCCTCCCCCGTTTTAAAATTGAAATAGTCTGAATGATTATTTTAGCCATTTCTTGTACAAGACCAAACTAGTCTTGAGGCAGAGATTCATTCCCATACCACATACAGTTGGTTATAGACCTTTTGTCTTGATACCTCTCTTGAGAAAATACCATGACTCTCTTTTGTGCTCTGTAAAAAGCAGCTTTTCTGCCCTGTTGTGGTAGGGTTGAAAGATTTGATTCATGATTAAACTTGAAAATGCAAAGAAAATATTTTCTTTAATTTTATAACTGCTCTGGCCGTCTTCATGAATTCTATGTTTTCTGACTAGTTGAGAAAATTACTAGAGTTGAATCTGTTTTAAAGCTTAGTCTGTGGTAATGCTTAGATGTGGTAATTTGAATAGTCTTTCTGTTCTTCTGACTCTGCTTGATAAAAAGGCTTAGTTCTGGTAGATAGCCTCTCTCCCTTCTTTTTCTCTGGGCATCTAGAATTAGAGACGTGGTTTCTGCAATCTTACTTTGGTGGGGAAACAAAGACTTACTAGCGTCTTTATCTTCCTTTTTAGTATCTCTGCCTCCTGGGTGATGCCTTTTGCCTGCCTGATGCCTGACACCACTGATTCCCAAGTCAGCAACCAGTCAGAGTTGGGCCCATTCTTGTGGCTTAGGCCAGGCCCTGCATTTGCTTGGCTTCCCCTTGGTTCTGCTGGTGCTGCAAACTGTCTGCACTCTGGCTGGGATGCTCCGTTGTTCCTGGCTCAAGTGCTCTGCTGTCCAGCCCTTGCTACAGAGTCCCTTCTTGCTAGGATGATCCCTCTGGCCAGTGCCGCAGCCAGACTCATAGGGACTTCTGTGTCTGGTGGTTTGTTCCAAGTAGAGCCAAGGATGGCCCCCTTCACAGGGTACTCAGTACAAAGTAGGGCCAAGAGCCCCCTCTGCCTTCTACATCACTTGTTCTTTTTTTTTAAATAATTTTTTAATAAACATATAATGTATTATTAGCCCCAGGGGTACAGGTCTGTGAATCGCCAGGTTTACACACTTCACAGCACTCACCATAGCACATACCCTCCCCAGTGTCCATTACATCACTTGTTCCTGTCAGGGCCAAAGCCTGGACAGTAGAAATTGGTCCAACCTCTTGACTTTATCTCTCTCCCACAGTATACCTTAATGTTCCTTTTAACTAGTCCTGTGCTCTGCTGTTAGAGTTGGAAGGGGGCTATCGTTTCCATGCCGGAGGAGAATTCTGTGAGCTCCATGGGGTCCCTGATTAAAAGGAGGTGGGGATGTGGGAAAGGATTGAAACAATTTGTCAGACTTTCTTTAGATAAACATGGCTAGTATATAGTGTTGCTGAGTGATCCTGTTTTGCAAGTCAGAAGTGATTATTCATCTTTTTTTGGTAGGATTTCTGTCATCTTTTTTTTCTTCGGCTGTTGAATACTTTGTGTCAGAAGGCAAACGAGGACGTATGAGTAATTACATCATTTTTGAAATGTTATCCTACTACACTTGCTTTTTCAGGTGTGAAAATTTTCGTCTTCTTAGATCTGACATCATTGAAATCAGTCTCTTTGCTGGTAGTGTTTAGCAGGAATGTGGGACTTCATAATCCAAAGACCTGTGTTCAAGTCCTAGTTACCAACGAAGTGATGTTGGATAAATTATTCTCATCTATTAGTGCTTTAGGTTTTTCATCTTTATTTTTTATTATTTATTTATTTATTTGAGAGAGAGACAGTGAGAGAGAGCATGAGCGAGGAGAAGGTCAGAGGGAGAAGCAGACTCCCCGTGGAGCTGGGAGCCTGATGCGGGACTCGATCCGGGGACTCTGGGATCATGACCTTAGCTGAAGGCAGTCGTCCAACCAACTGAGCCACCCAGGTGTCCTTAGGTTTTTCATCTTTAAATGTGAGTAAGCATCTACCTCACAAATCTATGTGGAATAAAGTGAAATGATCATGTGAAAGCCCTCTACAGACTCTGGAGTGCAGTGTGATTTTCTGGATACTAGTTTCCTCATCTCACATTGTCCTCATTCCCATTTGTGTACTTCTGCTATTGTTCCTTCTCCCAAGTGTGTGCAGCTCCTCCTCCATGTCCAAAAGTCCTCATGAGTACTCAAGATTACCCTGGCCCTGCTGCTCTCAGTTCCCATTCTATATGTGGTCAGTAAGTTTCCATTTGGGGTCAAATATCTATTTTTTGTTTTATTGCCTCTGTTAAATTTGAGATGCCTTTAAAAAAAAAAACAACCAAAAAACTTATCCATTTATTTGAGAAAGAAAGCGAGAGTGTGCACAAACAGGAGGGCCAGAGGGAGAGGGAGAGGGAATCTCAAGCAGGCTCCTGCAGTCAGTGTGATCTCACAACACTGAGATCACCACCTGAGCTGAAACCAAGAGTCAGACATCCATCTTACTGGGCCACCCAAGTGACACAGATTTGAGATGCTTTGATGGCAGAAGCTGTATTTTATAAAACTTCTGTCATACCCCATAATATCCCTATATCATGTGTTCCTTTTTGCAGTTCTGTCTACTTATATATTTCATGCCATTTTGGGTATTTTCTATAGCCTTGGTGCACATTTTGGAGCTGAAAAAAATAAGCGTGTTGGTATTACTATAAGCCAGTGAAATAGAAAAGATAATCCAATTATATTTACTTTATAATCCTATTTCCTGTCTGATCCATTTCTGATTCTGGAAAGTATGTAACGTCTACATAATTATAATTAGCTGAAATTATCCAGGACTTATGAAATAAAGAACATGTGTTTTAATTTAAAGACTTTATCCATGTGTAGTTTGACTGTTAGAAAATATTTTTAAGTCTTAGAAATTTTTCTTGGAACTATGATGTCATTTCTTTTATTATACTAAAATATTCATGTCTCAGTTTGTTTGAATCCAGAACAAGTATATGTGACATTTTGATTTTGGTGAATAAGGGCTGTATCTTCAGTTACTATAATTAAGCCATCTCAGATTTCACATACAGTTAGCTCATAAATATTCATGAGGCTGCCAGGAGCATGAAACCAGTGATAAAGGAGATGGTCTGTATTCAGAATCCACCAAGTGCATTTATACTCAGGGCCCTGTGGTAGATGACCTGCTAAAGTAAATTAAGTCGGGATCTCTCAGTTAAGAGCACAGACCCTAAAAAGAATGTGTTGTGTAGACGACCCCATCCGTAGAAATAGAATTAAAAAAAAAAATTGTGCAAAGTCAGATTAAAATTTACTTTTAGTGTGAATGTCAGTGTGTTTTACTTATATTTTAAAAAATACTTCTTCTGTTGAATTAATTTCCCTTAAAAGGTTTCACTTCATAAAAGTTGTTTTGCTTCCACTGGAGATCAGTTGAATTGGCCTGTGTCACTATGTAGCACTTTAGTTTCTTTCTCATCCCCACAGTTAAAAAGAAAGTCTTATTTCTTTTATAACTGAAAATTTCATTATCAGTAGTATTAGGTGGATTTCTGAAATAGTTCATGTAAACAGAAAGTTCTGTTTTAGGAATCATTACTATCTTCTTTGCCCAGGGCGTGTTTTGGAGCTATGGGCATTCAGTGGGCCATGCTGTTGGATCATTACTGTAACTGGATAGTCAGACTTGGTTTTTTTAGGGTAGCAATAACCTATGAACAGTATCTAGTTGAACAAGTCACCATGATACATGTTCTGTTACTTCCAGACTTGTACTCTTTTCATATCTTCCTTACAAATCTTCTCTGAGAAAATCTGTTAACTCAAAAATGGGTTACTGGAGAGGCATCTGGGTGCTGCAGTCGGCTAAGATTCTGACTCCTGGGTTCGGCTCAGATCATGAGCTCAGGGTTGTGAGATCGGCTCTGTGGTCAGCGTGGAGTCTGCTTGTGGTTCTCTCCCTCTCCGTCTGCCCCTCCTCCTCTTCATGCTCTCACTCTCTAAAATAAATAAATAATTCTTTAAAAACAAAGCAAAAAAAAAAAAGGGTTACTGGAGATCTTATTGAGAAATCTGCAGTCACTGAAGTAGTGTGAAATTAGCAGAAACCATCACGGGTGCTTCGATGTTGCCGTCACTTAGATTCCAGTAAATGTTGGAGATGAGTGCATTGAAATCCATCAGATGGCATTACGAGGGGCTACCGTTTTATGCTGACCATTCTCTTAGTTGCATAACTTTCATTTTTTTCCCCCAGTCTCTCTACAAGTCTTTGAAATGGCTGCTATTTTCTCCATTTTCCAGATGAAGAAAATAAATCTTAAGGAGTTTTACTAACTTGCTCCTGTCCACAGGGTTAGCACAGTGGGGATGAGGCCAGGTCTTTCTGCCTTCAAAGCTGGTATGCTCTAAACTGCCTCAGTGAGATCGTAAGCCAAACACTTCTGTGTACCCTTTCAAGGTTCTGTTTCCTCTTCTCTGTTGCATTGCTGTCGGAGTCCCCCTTTCCTTAGCGCGGCATGTCTCTACAGACCTTTTATTCTGGCCTAACCATCTGTGATTCTTCTGTGTGCATCACGTGCTTTGTCTACGCCTGGTCACCTTTAACTCTCTGCTCATTTTAGCTTCTTTCCCTCATCTATTTTCTTTGCCTATCCTATTCATTCTTCCTTTATACTCTCCACTCTTCCTGCCCCTCACTAAAAACACACACAAATATAAATCAAAGAGTTGAAACAAAACAGAGGAGAGTCAGCTTGATTCATAGTAGCATAAATTGCTATTATATTGGAAAGTATCCAACATTCATCATCAGGTGAGTGAATGAACATCCAGTTAATGAAATACCTCTCTGGAATCAAAAGGAACAAATCCTTGATCCATGCCGCAACATGGGAGAGTCTAAAAAATACTGTGCTGTGAGAAGGAGACTAGACTCAAATAGAATCTATTTATGTGAAACTTTAGAATAAGCCAAATTAATCCGTAGTCATAGAAGTCAGATTGCGGGTGAGGGGAGATAAGGATGGGTCACAGAGGGCCACAAGGAGGATGGAAATGTGACATGACTTGTTTTGGGCGCTGGGTATGGGTGCAAACGATTGTCAAGACTCTGAACTGAACAGTTCAGCATGTACTTGTTTTATTTTGTTACTTAAACCGTGACTTTAAAAAAAAAAAAAAATCAGTTAGGCTCCTTTCGCACAGTTCTGCCATAGCTGATCACAGAGTTTTGCCGTTTGCTTTCGTGGTCTCTTCCCTGCTGGACAGGGAAGCTGCATGACTCATTCCATTTTGTATTGCCCATGTTTAGTACTTGCCTGGCACTTAGTTGGTTCTCAAGAGATGCTTGTTGAATTAATGGACTGCTACCTTCTGAAAAAGCCTGGCTCATTAAAAAAAAAAAAAAAAAAAAAAAAGATTGGGTTTGGAAATAGTAGGGGCGCCACCGAGATGTTTAATACATAGAGGCATGTAAATCTTAGCTTTTTAGGAGAGGCAGTTCAAGCCATTACTCATTTAGTCACAGAGATTTCTATATTTTAAAAAAATGGAGTTTGAATTTGTATATTTTTAGTGGTTTGAGTCTTTTGGTCATTAGGTAACAGGTGATGTCTAAAGTTTATTTTATTTTATTTTTAAAGATTTATTTATTTATTTGACAGAGAGCGTATGAGTGAGTAGGAGAGGAGCAGAGGGAGAGAGAGAAGCAAACTCTGTGCTAAGCACAGAGCCAGCCTCAGGACTCGACCCAGGGACCCTGAGACTGCGACCTGAACTGAAATCAAGATTAGGACATGCAACGAGCCAAGCCACCCAGAGGCCTCTGCAGTTCAAGAATTTCTCAGTACCCTCCCTCCACTTTTTCTTTTGGAATACGTTTGGACTGGAGCAGATCCCTGAGTCACACCTCAGGCCTTAGGGACCTTACAAATACTTCATTTTTAAAATACATTTTAGTTACCAAGGTCATTTAAAATAGCCAGGCAGAGGTTGCTGAATGCTCAGTTGGTTTATAGCTAATGGGCCACGTGGTGGTGCCCTGTTCTCTGAGGGAGCTTGGTAGCTTTTCTCTTGGGAAAAATTCCTCAGTGTTTTTTTTTTGTTTTTTTTTTTTAAGATTTTATTTCTTTATTTGACAGACAGAGATCACAAGCAGGTAGAGAGGCAGGCAGAGAGAGAGAGAGGAGGAAGCAGGCTCCCCGCTGAGCAGAGAGCCTGATGTGGGACTCAATCCCAGGACCCTGAGATCCTAACCTGAGCCGAAGGCAGAGGCTTAACCCTCTGAGCCACCCAGGCGCCCCCTCAGTGTTTTAAATGGCTGCATGAGTCTGATAGTTCAAAGTTGGCTGCATGTGTTCAAAACGACACAAGTAGCAGTCAGGAAAGATAAGGTGTAAGACTTAAAAAAAATTTTTTTTTGTACCAATTGAGGGGTTTTAAGAACAAAACTCTTACAAGACTGTCTGCTGTACAACCTTCCCTTTCAACTGTAAAAAAATTTTATTTTATATATATATGTATATATATATATATAATAAAATTCTTGAACGTTCTTGAAAAATAAAATTCTTGAAAAAATTAGAAGAAAATACTGATGTTATAATTGGCATATTCATGCCACTGAGACTTTTAAGTATTTATTAAATGAATGCATAATCATTTTGTGGCTATACCATAACTGACTTGATTATTTTTCTATCCTTGGATATTTAGATTATTTCACATTTTTCTCTTACTGGGTAACTAATAATGCCTTGATAAGTATTGAGTTTATTATCAGATAATAATTGTATTTAACATAGGAATGAATATTTTCTTGTATTATAAGTTGTAGTCTGAATTTTGGAGTTTCTGCAGACTATATTCCAGAGGCAGTGTAGTATCAGGAGTTAGGAGTGTGGATTGTTGGGCTGACTGCCTTGGTTTGAATCCAGATTCTCCATTTATCAATTTTCAGAGCCTGAACAGATTGCTTCCCAGTGCCTCAGTTTCCTCCTCTGTAAATTAAGAATAAAAACAGACCTCTGATCTTGACGATATAAAATGTGTGGAACAGGGCCACACAGTTAGTGTTATAGAGATGTCAAGCGTTATAGTTACTATGTCAGGACACATGAATATTATAAACATTTTAAAAGCTTCTTTATCAATCTTTCCAAATTTCCACTCGAGTTTCCCATCAGTATTACCTCATGCTGCCGATTTTTACCACACAGAATTAGCTGTTAGCAAAACTTCCTTGTAGGCATTTGCTACTATTGTCATGTCCTCGATAGTCAGTTTTTCCTCTTTGTTCTGCCAGCCCTAATCTTCATTTTATCATTTATCTACTCACTAATGAAAGTATGGAAACAAAGTAAAAAACTGCACTGACTATTCTTTCCCTGCATACATTTTTTTCTTTTGTTTTTGGGGGACTAGAGTGTGCCCTGTTATTTTCTCATGAAGATAGGTAGGGTCATGTGAAAGTTTGAGACCACTGTTGTAACAGGAGAAAATAAAGGTACATAGGTTGTTTTTAAAATGCCTGGAAGGATATCTGAGAAGATTATTGAGTTCTTTTGTGTTCAAGGGAAAAAAAGTAGGTGGACAAGGCAAGAGTTCTGTAGACAGTTGAGGCATGGAAAGGTGATGTTCTAGGGAGTAGCTTTGGGAGAAGCTCTCTTCCCCTCTCACTTGGGTCAGAGCCCTCTCATCCCCATCTGTTCCACCCATTGTGTTCTGGGTGAGCTCCAGTTGGGAAAGTGTATCTCTGACTGAAACAAGTTTGAAGATCTTTTTGCCCTGAGAGGAAATGAAGCCTCAGGGAGAGGTCTCCTGGAACTCCAGACACCGTACTCTGTGTGTCTTTCCTTTTGCTCATCAGCGCTCATGGGTGTGACCGTGGGAAGGGGGTGCCACGTGGTGCCAGAGCCTTTCTGGGATGAATTGAGGTCATCTGCTGTGTGGCTTCTGATGCCCACTGGGGGTGTATGGGTGGTAATGCTGTCACTGAAGCAGTTGCCCCACAAGCTGTAAACTACACTCCAATGCGAAATTTTGGGTGGGAGGTAATCTCATTATAAAACAAGCCCAGACTGAAATTTTTTTCCAGTGGTTCAGAGCAGTTGTCTTGGGTGTTCCCCACCCTTTATCCTTGCCGTTGACTCACTCCATGACTGGCCTGTGTTAAAGGAGGGAAAAGTGCTGTGCTTGTGAATCACCCTGTAGTTCCTTCGACTTGAGAAATGTAGCTGCTGAACCTGAAAATATACTCAAATCCTTGGTCAAAGTAAGAGATCACAACCATATAAAAGAAGTTATTGAGACTTCTAGATATCGATTATACCTCTGTTAAAGAATTCCAGGTCACTCTCTTTCATGAAGAATGAAATTTGTTAGATGAATATTAGACCATGTATTAAGTTACTTTTGGTTTTGTTCTGTGGGCTACTCTGACAGATTCCTGGTACCAGTCAATACTTATCAAGAAAGACTGATTATATTCAAGGTAAACAGAGTGAGAATGTTCTATTGTGCAATAATCCAAAACTCCCAAGTTCTTATTTTTGTCCTTTGTATTGATTTACTCTATCACCTTGAGAAGAATTAAGGATTTTTTTCTCTTTTTCTAGTTCACCATATAGAGAGATTTTATGCTGCTTATTTACTGAAGGGATAGTTTCCTCAGTAGCTGAGGACATCTTCATTTGGTTTTTCTTTTTCTGGAATTGGTATGATGAGAAATTAAGGCAATTATTAGTGCTTATTTTAATACATGTATTAGGTATCTAGAAAGGTACCTGATGATGATTACTCAGTTTTACAGAGGAGATGATTTGAGTTAACAGAAGTTAAGTAATTTTCCCAAGCTGGAATTGTTTGTTCCTGTTGATGCCAGGATCTGGACTCATGTTTGTGTAGGTCCCCTACCCTTTCCCCATCTCCGAAGTGTGTTCTCTCTCCTTCCCACAGCTACCTTCATAGCCTACCAAGTGGAGCACATAGACAGTGAACTATATAGAGGGACATTCCTTTTATTTTAATTTTTTTATGTTTTAAAGTCTGAAGGCACCTGATTACTTAACAAACTTGCATAAGCATATATTATTTAATTAAGGTATTGGTTGGGACAGAAAATAACATAAGGAAAAGAGGAAATACACTTTCAGAAACCAACAAGTCATACAATTTGAAAGAAATCTGAGAACACAATATGCATTCATTATAATTTGTTGTTTATATTTTTCTCTGAGCTAATGGAGGTCTTAATTTTTGAGGTTAACTTGGATTGCTTTGTATTTTAAAGTAAGTGGTTCTATTTTCCTTCCACATGGTAGTAATAATTATAAAAGTTTTCAAAACTAAAGACTTTAAAACCTCACATGATCTCAGTTACCCAGAATCTTGGTGGATTTATCTCATATATGAATAGTGTGGAAATGATGTTTATTTACTTTGTTTTCACCAACTTATCTATAATAACTGTGCCCTCTAGGATATATTCTTAACCAGACCTTTGAATTTGAAAGAAAGGCAAAGATTGAAAACTCTAAAAGAACTGCAATTTCTTGAAGTCATTGAACACAAAGAATTGTAGAAACTTTCTACCCTTAACAGTGACTCAGAACGGCAGCAGTTAGATCATAAACAGTTCTTCAGTGTTGTAGCAGAGTAACTGTCATCAGAACTTCATGTTCATATGTTTTTAGTGTGCTCTGTTGGAGAAAATAGGTTAAAATCAGAGTTTAGGTGTTTTATATTACAGATCTTGGCCAATTGTGAGGACAGATACCAGTAAATTCTTCAGAGCAGAACCCAGTAAATACTCCTTTGTTCCCAGCCCCCGCTACCGTGTATCCCAGACTTCACTTCAGGTCCTCAGCCACACAGCTCCTGCCCTGGCAGGGAAGTGGCAGGAAAGTACCAGATCTGATCGAGGATTGTGGGGAGTGGTGGCAGCAGGGGAGGAGCTGTACAAAAAAGCATTTGTATGGAGAGATTTATAGCTCTATTGTTCTCCATCATCTCTGTCTCAGCTTACTTAGCACATTCTATCCTTGGCCTGCTTCTGGATTCCCAGTAGAGGAGAGCAGAACCATGACTGTATTGTCCTGTGACAATTAAATTTCAAACAAGGGTGCCCTCTGAGCAAGGTATTTCTGAATATATTCTCAGTTATTGGTTCAAGACTTTCAGAGACTCTCTATAGCCTCATCATTTTGTATCCCAGCCTGGGCAATCATCCTCTGAAAAGGTCACCAGCTGAGCCTCCCCTTCTCTCACCCTCTTACTCCCTCGCCCCTACCCCTTTCTTCCCTGCTCTTCCATTTCTCCTGCAGCCAGCAGCCTCAGGGCAGCCTAACCATACCCGAAATGTTTAGCTCTGTCTTCGGATCTGAGTGGGGGTACTCTGACCTGTGACTTAAGTCTTTTTTCTGTGTCTTCTATAGAGTCTGTCAGAGTATTGAATATATAAATGAATAAAAGAACTCGAGACCCCTTTTTTTCTCACAGTTATTGTTCACGTAGTACACAAAGGTATCTTCTTTATAAGAGATTCAGACAATACAGAAATACGAAGAATGAAATATACATTATATCACACTGATCTTCCCTCTTTCCAGCTTCTACCCTCTTCTGATGAAACTGCTCTTTCCAATTTGACCTGCATCTTGTATATATATTATTTGCTTTTTTTTCACTTAACTATATATCTTGGATCTTTTTCATGTCACTGTGTGTAAGGTTTCTGTTACTGATATTCTGTAGGATGGGTGACGTATTTTCCCATGTCTTTGTTGGCCATTTGCATTCCTTCTTTTTGACTTGTAGTCTTGTATGCTCAAATCATTCGTAATTGGGAAAGGGCTGTCTTTTTTCCTACTGACTAATAGGAGTTATATTTTCTATGTTCTTAGTGTGTATTATATATCTAGCATATATCTCCTTTCAGTTACTCATGCTTTATTTTTAACTTCCATTTATAGTGTCACTGTTATATCCGTCCTTTGTCAAATTTGTCTGCCTTTAATTAATAAATAAATTAATTAATTTTGAGAGGGAGAGAGCAAGAGCACACATTAGCAGGTGTATGAGGTGAGGGAGTAGGGAGAGGGGCAGAGAAAGAGGTAGAGAGAGAATCCCAGGTAGGCTCTATGCCTAGAGTGGAGACTGACATGGGATTCCATCCCAGGACCTGAGCCAGAATCAAAAGTCAAACACTTAACTGACTGGCCACGTAGAAGCCTCCAGTTTGTTTGCCTTAAAAAATTTTTTTGTCTGCCTTTGTATGTTCATGTTTTTTGATGGTTTTGTAAGTCGTTTTCAAACACCCTTCCTACCCAACTATTTTTAAAACACAATTTTTTGTGTATTTCCTTCTAATGGTTTCATTTATTTAAAAAATTCTTTCATTCTCAGAGGGCCTGGCTGGCTCATTTGGTGGAGCATGTGACTCTTGATCTTTGGGCCTGTAAGTTTGAGCACCCATTACTTAAAAATAAAGTCTTAAAATTTTTTTTTCTCATTCTCATTTCTAATATTGCATAATTTCTTCATGTACTGCCAGATAATAAAAGTCTGAAGATTTTTTTGAAGCTATATGTTTGAAATGTGTTGTCAGTTCCATGCTTATCTTGAGATATCTCCTTTATAAGTTATTTTCATTTTCTTGGCAAAAGGATTAAGGATTTTTGAAAATATAAAGAGCTTCTTTATGAAGATATGCCAGTAGCTCTTTTTTAAATGTGGTTTTTAATCATACTTACTATCTAGCACAGAAGCAGTAGACTGGCTTTGCTCTCAGCAAGGAGGGACTGCAAAAGAAAGTAATGTCGATTTCATTTGGCTTCAGATGTTAACAAATAATGGTCATAAAAAACAAAAGCTGAGATTCATCAACATTGGGAATTTAAATTGATTAAGCCAGTAATAAGAAAGGGGCGACTCCAGAATTTCTTTTTTTATCCCGTCATTTCTTGTAGAGGAGGAAGAATTCTTTTTAAGTTGTGTGGAATTGAACCTTGAAAATGAAGGAAGAGAGGCTGTCTTAGCTGTAGTCCTAAAATACTTCTTTGTATCATGCAACAGCATGAGAATGTCCTGTTACCAAAAGTAATTAGAACAGAGGCCGAACAATACTCCTGATTGGGAGATCTGGTATAAGCTTGAAGTATATGGGACTTTGCAGTAGTGACTAAGCTAATAAATTACTGGGAAATAACATTCATATACTTTCACCCGTGGAGTCTTCAACTGTGTTGCATATTCTCTTTTTTTATAATGAATAATTCAGTGGCATTATTTTGGTGGAATTTTCCTAATAAGAATCCTGCTTTTAATAAAACAGGGGCAGGCGCCTGGGTGGTTCAGTCTTTAATCATCTGCCTTTGGTCAGGTCATGATCTGAGGGTTTGGGGATGGAGCCCTGTTTTGGGCTCCTTGCTCAGAGGGGATTCTGCTTCTTCCTCTGCCACTCCCCCTGCTTGTGTTTCCTCTCTCAGTGTGTCTCTCTCTGTCAAATAAATCAATAAAATCTTAAAAACAAAACAAAACAAAACAGGGGGCAGGGGGTAGATGTTGGGGCAAAGGCTCAGAGATGTTAAGTATCTTCTTTTAGGTCTGTAGTCCCACAGTTGGGTCACATGGATCATCGGGGGAAAGTTGGATTAGTTATAGCTCTACACTTACAGAAACAAACCATAATGATATTTCTGTAGGACTATTTGGCAAGATTTTTCAACTAGAATGGGAGCAGGGACTCCCTTGCTCTTACCATTATACCTACAACCTCCAGTCACAGATGATGTTGTCTAGGACCACTGTCGGTGAGGGTCACTTCAGGCGGGCAAGGGAGCTGTTACTAGGATGAAGGGCAGAGCCTCTAGGTGGTGATTGGGTACAGGCTGCCAGCTCACAGGTGGCCAGAGATGGGACTAGGCAGGGGAGGGAGAGGGGAGGTGATGTGTGTCAGGTCTGAACCATTCTTACCCAGCTCCCTGCTCATCAGCTGTACAGTGTCATCAGTTTCAGGAGCTGGTCTTTTCATGATCCCAACTATTTCATCCGGCCAGTTCTCCTTCTATAATGATAGAAATCTTAAGAATTTTTCCCTTGCAGTTTTTACTGTATTATACTATAGAGCTATTTCTGGGCAGTGGCGGGGAGACTGAACAGATCCATCCCCATAATCTCTACCACCTGTATCTTTTTTCCACAGGACTCCAACACTTCTTTTCTTTTCTTTTTTCCTCCCTTCCCTTCCCTTCTCTTTCCTTCCTTCCTTTCTTTTCCTTCCCTCCCTTCTACCTTCCTTCCTTCCTTTTTTCTTTCAGTTTCTTTCTTTCTTTTGATAGAGTCCTTTGCAAAGTGTTGTCCAGTCTTTTGAAATTCACATCTGAACCTTATTAATAAAACAGAAATCTCATGCTTGCCCTAAGTTCTGTTGTGACCTCTTGGTAAAGCTTTGTAATTAGCCCTTCCCGTCTTCTTGAGAACGACTGATCTGCAGAAGGTGAGTTTTGTCTTTTGTGTATCCTCACCGCTGATTTGTCCAAGCCTCACTTTTTACTTTTTGTCGTTAGTTACCTTACTAAGAAGTTAGCATTTTGTTTTCCAAGTATGAAATTTAGAATATCGACTCTGCTTTTACAAACTGCATCCTCTCCCTACCCTGTGCCTTCGGAGCTGTAAAACCCTGGGCAAGTTGTTTGACCTCTAAGTGCCTCTGTTTCTTCTGTCATTAATAGGCATAATCTCACAGGATTGTTGTGAGGATAATATGCAGTATATGGGTGTTGTATGTATGTTGCTGAGAACAATACCTGGCAAATCGTAAGTGCTCCCATGTTGTTTGCCGCTGTTTCTAGCCTCCTTCAGTGAAGTGGGTGAGCTCAGGCTATTCTGTGGCAGAGGCAGGGACTCTAATAAAACAAAGACAATTAGAAAGAGGGAGAAAGGAAGCGAAGCGTACTGACTGAGCACATGCTTTAAACTTCTCTGCAGAAGTCGATATATATATATATATTTTCATTTATGGTACATTTAGAATAGAGTTAAAGAGCATTTGTGGATATTTCAAAGCATATTGGCAACTACTAATCTAGCAGGGTCTTCTCCCTTGGCATGATCAAGTGTGCTGGTTGCTTATAGCTGAAAATACCTAGTGATCTTTTTGTTGTTTTTTTGTCATTTTGAAGTTACAGTTCATACCATTTCTATTCAGAAAGGAGTTCTGTCTCATGTTTCAGACAACATGGGCATTCTGAATGCGCTGACTGTTGCTTCTTTAGAATGGCGGTTCCCCTTTCTTCCCTCCCTCCCTGTCTTCCTTCCTTTTAAAATTTCATTCATTCATTCATTCATTCAAGTAGTCTCTACACCCAATGTGAGGCTCAAACTCAAGACCAGCCAGGTACCCCAGGGGTTCTCATTTTTTGACATTTTTTCATTCATGCTCAAGCGAAGGTCTTGTACATTGGAGACCCCTTGTTTCTCCTGCATTATTTGATTAGGGGGCCTACTGTTGGGTGACATAGAAAAGCTGTGGGTTTTCAAATCAGATTAAAGATCCCACTTAGGCTGTGGAATCTTAGGCTGGTTTCTTAATCTCCCCAAATCTTGTTTTTTTTTTTTTCTACAAAATGAAGAGGTACCATCCAGCTCAAAGAACTGTGATTGAAGTGAAATTTTTTGTGAAGTGTACATAAACACTTGCTGGTGGAATTGCTCCCGAAGGGTGTGTGTCTGTGTGTATAGCACATACCGCAGGGCTTTCTAAGTCACCTTCATAGCATGCATATCAGGGATGAGTTAAACGAGTTAGGCTGGGTATTGTTTTTTATTCGAGGGGAATTCTGCCTGGGGTGTTGGAGAATGTGATGAGCTAGTTCAGCAGTGAAATGGGACATCCTATTGGTTTGCCTCACTGCAAAATAGTTAGGAAATCAAAACTCACTTTTTAAGGGATTTCATATGAACAGCTTAAAGTTAAAAGGATAAAGATAACTTATTTGGGTTTTCTGTTTTGTTTTTTAAAAGCAATAATTGTATATACCCTGCGCAAAATAGTGCAGGAGGCTGTCTTTGCTTATGTTTGTTTAAAAGGGGGAGTTGACTAGTTTTCAGCTTGTAAGTGGGAGTGTCTAGTCAGTGTTGTTCTTTCTGCATAGAAAGTTAACAGGACTCTGACACATCAGAGTTTGTACTGAAAGTTTAGGGGACTCTTGGACACATTTCTTGCAGAATGATGGGGCAGCTCATGAGGAATGATCAAGACTGGAACGCAAAGCTGGTGGGGCTGATGTGCTGTATGGGTTAGTAGTTTGACCTGTAATATCACTTTTATGTTTTCAGTACTGAGAAGGGAAAGTTGCATTACCTGTGGTGTTGGTTTGTGTGGCGGGAGTTTAGCAGTCCGTGGGGCACCCTTCAGATATCTGGAGAGGCTCACATAGTAACTTCTGTGCCTTGCTGGAGAGAACTTTCACCCTCTCATTGTACATAGGGTATGTGTTTAAACAATCCTAATATTTATTTTACGTATGATTACTAAGTGGATTTAATTTTGATTGGATTTTATTGAAAGCCAGTCAGTGTAGGTTGTAATAATAATCCGTGCTGTTTTTGCACATATATTTGTTTTTTTCCAAATTCTGTTATTCTTTGCATTTTGTGTCATTATATATTTTCAGCCAGGTTGTACTTTATAAAATGATCATAGATGTATATTTTTACTTGGAACTTACTCTATACATGAAATAATTTTCCGGTAGAGGAATGTTCTAAAACTTCATTCAGAAAAATAACTGGAAAACCTGTAAAATCTGTAAAACCAGTAAAATCGGTTAAAATCTCAGGAGTGGTTTTCCCTATTTGTTGTCATAGCAACGTTGCCCTAAATATAAATCTCAGTGTTAGACATCCCTTCCTAAAATGAAATAAAGAACCATCATGAGACTTGTAATTGGAAAATTAGATGGTGTAATCTGGAATACTCCCTTTTGAAATAACTCGCTTTTGAAATAATGCTTCTGGAAAGTGGCACATCACTGTCTCCCCAGACCTGAATTATTCCCTGATCTTAAGCTGCTTTCCTGAAGGAAGCTGAGGCCCTTCAAGTTCACCATACCTCTTTCCTCATTGTTGTGGTGCTGTGGGAGGCTTCCAGTGTCGAAGAAACTGCCTTGGTATACTTGAATGGGAGTCAGCTAGGTTCATCAGGGTCTGAAAGAAAAGGTTTAGGTGTTAACTGTTAGAAAACAGTATCAGATTTTATGAAATGTGTGTGTTATTTAGTTAGCTTGCTCTTGGTACCTTACTCATGTACTTTAGTTGTGCGTCATAATTCTGAGGTATATTTCCTCAGCATTTCCTCAGTATTATCTCACAAATATTTAACTCCCACCTTATATTTTCAGCAGGGCTTTTGAGCCTCTAGCAGAAACCACCATAGCCAAACCTCAGGGATCAAAATAACGTTTTTAGAGTTGTATCACTTAACTGAATCTGTCATTTGTACCAGGAGGAAACTTATTTGATTAAATCACAATTCTTTATATATCATGTGGGTAAGAAATTAATCAATAAGTGATTTTTTAAGAACACATATTCTATTTCTTCATATTCCTTAAAGTAGAGGACCATTTTTTGTTAATTTAGAAAATAAGAAATATATTTTATTAGCCATTATGTGTCAAAAGGAGAAGACTTTGTATAATATACATAATTATGTACATAATTATATATTGTATATAACATATATAATTATATATAACATATACATATATTAAATTTAATGAGACAGAATAAATTTGTTTAGAGTTTATATTACATGATAATCCAAAAATTTAATAGAATTTTGGAGGATAGTTTACAGGAATGCCTTAATCTCGTATTCTGTAACATGATATGAAAGCTGTCTGTCCTTGAATTATGAAGATTTTTAATAAATAATACATTTTAATTTTTTTTCTTGATGATTTAAGATTAGGGTCCTAGGTTATTAATTAGATGGGAATAATGTAGGTATTGCCTAAGAGGTAATCTTTTTTTTATTCCCCTACTCTGTTTACTTTTTGCTGGAGGCTTGGAAAAGCAGTGCCGGAAAGGTGATATAAGTCCTAGACTTTGGTGCAGAGGTTTGATTGTTTGCACTCACTTGTCCAAAGGTCACATGGCACCGCAGAGCGAGGTTCTTCCACACCATTGTCTGTGACTGAGATTTGTTCAGCACTTCCATTTGAAAGATGACTGTCTCTTTGGTGTAGAGGAGGCAACTCTGGAGGGAATCACAACACTTCCTATTTTTTTTTTTTTTAGATTTTATTTGTTTATTTGATAGATAGAGCCAGAGAGTACAAGCAGGGAAGTGGCAGAGGGAGGAGAAGCAGGCTCCCCACTGAGCAGGGAGCACAATGCAGGGCTCCATCCGAGGACCCTTGGATCATAATCTGAGCTGAAGGCAGACACTTAACCAACTGAGCCACCCAAGGCACTCTAACACTTGGGTTTTGACACAGGGCTGTCTTCTGTCTTGCTAATCGACTTCTTTTCCTTGGAGTCCCATTTGACGCCTTGAGCAGGATTGGTCTTTCTCTTATTTGTGCTTGCTTACATGGTGAATGCTGCATCGTTTGCTCTGTTGGCATGCTTATCACGCTGCTTTCATGTCAGGTGCCCTCTCTAGATGATGAACTCCGGAGAGCAAGGGCCAGTGCACTTTCTATCAGCATGGTGATCCCAGTACCGCTGTGGCACTGGGCTCATCATATGGCTTCATAGATGTTGGAATGAATGACTAAATGAGGGATGTATAGAATCTATATTTTATCAGTAAGTAGGACAAGTAGTTGCTTCTTATACTTTGTTCTTGCCTTATGTACTAGTAAGTTAGGTTCATTCTGAGCTCTTTAGGAACAAGGCTCAAAGATGTCTAAGATCCCATTATTGCTTTAAGAGGTATTGTAGTATATCTACCTATATAGATTTCAGTTGTCCTTTTTGAGGCATAATTAATTCACATTTGGGGTATTTTTTTTTTAAGATTTTATTTATTTATTTGACAGAGAGAGAGAGATCACAAGTAGGCAGAGAGACAGGCAGAGAGCGAGGGGGAAGCTGGCTCCCTGCTGGGCAGAGAGCCGGATATGGGGCTCAATCCCAGGACTTTGAAATCATTACCTGAGCTGAAGGCAGAGGCCTAACCCACTGAGCCACACAGGTGCCCCATGGGGTATTTTTATTTGGGAAGTGCATAAAAGCACTATAACATCTTCTCTGGGATAGACAAAGGTGACTAACGTATAGACGATACCCTAAAGGGGCCAAGAGAGGAATTAATACATATTTTGTGGATGATAATATTGGTTAACAATTACTTGATTTCATTGTTTTTGGGGAGATTTGTGCCTAGAGATTTTACATTGGGAATTAGTGTTTTTGTTTTCTCTGGATAAATAGCCAGAGGTCAAATAGCTAGATCAACTACCCTATGGTCATTCTATTTTTAATTTTTTGAGGAACATCCATACTGTTTGTTTGTTTATTTATTTATTTATTTATCTATCTATCTATTTATTTATTTATTTGACAGGGATCATAAGTAGGCAGAGAGTCAGACAGAGAGAGGAAGGGAAGCAGGCTCCCCGCTGAGTAGAGAGTCCGACGCGGGCGGGGAGGGGGGGCTTGATCCCAGGACCCTGGGATTATGACCTGAGCCAAAGGCAGAGACTTCAACCCACTGAGCCACCCAGGCGCCCCTCCATACTGTTTTCTATAGTGGCTGTACCAATCTGTATCCCCACAGACAGGGTACAAGGGTTCCCTTTTATCCACGTTTTCTCCAGCACTTGCTATTTCTTGACTTTTTGATAACAGCCATTTAACAGGTGTGCAGTGATATCTCATTGTGGTTTTGATTTGCATTTCCAAGATAATTAATGATGTTGAACATCTTTTCATGCGCTTTTGGCCATCTGGAATTCTACCAGACATTCAAAGATTTAATATCTGTCCTCAAATTGTTTCAAAAATTAAGAGGAGGGAATATTTCCAAACTCATTTTACGAGGCTAGCATTACCTTGATAACAAAACCAGACCATGACACCACAAAAAAAAAAAAAAAAAAAAAAAAAAGTATAGCCTGATATTCCTGATGAACATAGAGGCAAAAATCTTCAACAAAATATTAGCAAACCAAATTCAACAATAGATTAAAAGAGTTATACATCATAATCAAGTGGGATTTGTTCTGGGTGATCTGACATTGACAAATCAATCAAAATGATATACCACATTAACAAAATGAAGGATGAAAATTATATTATTTCAATAGGTGAAAAAATGTTTTTTATCATAATGGATGTTGATAAATTTCAACATCCATTATGATAAAAACTCAATAAAGTGGGTGTAAAGGCAACATAGCTCAACATAATAAAGGCCATACATTAAACCCATAGCTAACACCATACTCAACAGTAAAACACTGTGTGCTCTTGAACTTTTGTTTGTTTGGAGTTATTTACTGATTCAGTCTCCTTACTAGTGATTGATCTATTCAGATTTTCTACTTCGTGATTTGATATTGGAAAATTGTATGTTTCTGGGAATTTACCCATCCTAGGTTTAATTTGTTGAGGGTATAATTTGTTCATAGTAGTCTCTTCATGATCCTCTGTATTTCTGTGTAATCAGTTATAGCTTCTCTTTCATTTCCAATTTTATTTATTTGAGTTCTCTTTTTCTTTGTGAGTCTAGGTAAAAGCTTGTTAATTTTATCTTTTCAAAGAACCAACTCTTAGCTTCATTGATCTTTTTAATTGGTTTTGTCTCTATTGCATTTACAGATGGTCCCTAATTTATGACGATTCAAGTTAGATTTTTTTACTTACTCTAGTGTGAAAGTGATATACATTCAGTAAGAACTATACTTTGAATTTTGATTTTTTTTTTTTTTTGCTCCTGATATGTGGTATAATATTCTGTCATGATGCTAAGCAGTATCAGCTGCAGCTCCCAGGCAGGCATGTGATGACACAGGTAAATAACTGCTGTAGTTACAACCATTCTACACTTATAAAACATTCAATATTCCATAATTCAGCAGTTGATAAATTATATGGTGAATCAGAACTTTATTATAAAATAGGCTTTGTGTTAGATGATTTTGCACACCTGTAGGCCAGTGTAAGTGTTCTGAGCATATTTAAGGTAGGCTAGGCTAAGCTGTGATGTTCTGTAGGTTTGGTGTAACAAATACATTATCAGTCAATGATATATTAAATCTCTGATGGGGTTATTGGGGAGTATAGCTCAGGGGTAGAGCATTTGACTGCAATCTCTGATGGGGTTTTGGGATATAAACCCATTATAAGTTAAGGAAGAATTTTCCATTCTGATCTTTATTATTTCCTTCCTTTTTCTAACTTTGAGCTTTGTTTACTCTTATTTTTTAGTTCCTTTAGGTGGAAAGTGGGATTGTTCATTTGAAATTTTCCATGTTTTCTAAGGCAGGCCTGTGAAACTCATTGCTGTGAACTTTTTGCTTAGAACTGCTTTTGCTATATCCCATAGGTTTTGGAATATTTTATTTACATTTTCATTTGTCCCAAGGTATTTTTAAACTACCCCTTTGACTTTTTTGTTGACCTATTAGTTGTTCACTAGCATGTTGTTTAATCTCCATGTATTTGTGACTTCTGTTGCTGTAATTACTTTCTAGTTTCATACCATTATGGTCAAAGAAGATGCTTGATATGATTTTTATCTTCTTAAGTTTGTTGAGATCTGGTTTTTGCTCTAATATTTGATCTGTCCTAGAGAATATTCCATATACTTGAGAAGAATGTGTATTCTACTGCCTTTCAATAGAATATTCCATATATATGTATTAAATCCATCTGGTCCAGTGTATCATTTAAGGCCAATGTTTTCATATTAATTTTTTTTCTGGATGATCTATCCATTGATATAAATGGGTTGTTAAAATTCCATATTATTATTGCATTGCTGTCAATTTCTCCTTTTAGGTCTTGTTAATAATTGCTTCATATATTTAGAGTGCATAAATATTTACAAGGGTTAAATTGTCTTGTTGGATTGACCTTTTTATCATTATATAATGTCCTTTGTCTCTTACACAGTCTTTGTTTTACAGTCTAGTTTGTCTGATGTAAGTGTAGCTATAGCAGCTTTCTTTTCTTTTCTGTTTGCATATGGCATGTTTTCCATCCCTTCATTTTCAGTCTATGTGTATCCTTAGATCTGAAGTGAGTCTTTTATTTGCAGTATATAGATGTCTTGTTTTAAATCCATTGAGCCAATCTGTGTCTTTTGATTAAAGAATTTAGTCCATTTACATTGAAAGCAATTATTGGGGCATATGGCTGGCTCAGGTGGTAGAGCATGCAACTTGATCTTGTGGTTGTGAGTTTGAGCCCCATGTTGGGTCTTAAATCTTTAAAATAAAATCTTTAAAAATGAAATCTTTAAAAAAATAAAGCAATTTTTGATAGGTGTGTACTTAATGTCATTTTGTTAATTGTTTTCTGCTTATTTTTGTAGCTCCTCTCTGTTTTTTTCTTCATTTGCTTCCTTCCATTGTAATGTGATAACTTTTTTTAGTGTTGTGTTTTGTTTCTTTTCTCATTATCTTTTATGTACCTACTGTAAATTTTTCCTTTGTGGTTACTGTGAGATTCACCTGTCTCATTCTTTATACATAAAAGTCTACTTTAAGTTGGTATTGAGTTTGAGCACATTCTAAAAACTGTACCTTTTTACTTTGCCTCCACCTTTGTGTTTAGTCTTTTTGAAGTATCTTAAATACTTTTGTTTACCCCTTAATTTACTATTGTAGTTATAGTTGATTTTACTACTTTCGTCTTTTAAACCTCACAGTAGATTTACAAGTGACTAATCTACTACCTTTATATTTGCTTTCCCAGCATAGTTTTTACTTCTCTAAATACATATTTTCTTGTTATTAGTTAGTGCTTCTTCTTTTCAGCTTGAAGAAGTTTCTGTAACATTTGTTGGAAGGCCAGTTTAGTGGTAATGAATACCTTTAGCTGTTCCTTGTCTGGAAAACTCATTATCTTTCTTTCAGTTCTGAATGATAAACTTCCTGGGTAGAGTATTCTTGGTTGGAAGTTTTTTTTTTCCTTTCCGTATTTTGAATATATCATGCCACTTTCTTCTGGCCTATAAAGTTTCTTCTGAAAAATCAGCTTATAGTCTTATGGGGCTTCCCTTTTATGTAGCAAATGGTTTTTCTCTTGCTGCTTTTAAGATTCTCTCTTTTTCTTTTAACTTTTGACGATTTAATTACAGGGTATCTTGGTGTGGGTCTCTGAGTTCTTCTTATTTGGAGCTTTCTATGCTTCATGGACCTAGATGTCTCCTTCCTTCCTTAGGTTAGGGAAATGTTCAGCCATTATTTCTTCAAAAAAATTTTTGCCCCTTTTCTCATTCTTTCTCTTCTCTTTCTGGGATGTAAATGTTATCCTGTGAGATGTTGTTTTATGGGTCTCTTAAACTATCTACACTTTTTAAAATACTTTTTATTCTTTTTGCTCCTGTGTTTGGCTGGGTTCCATTGCCTTGTCTTCCAGGATGATCTGTTCTTCTGCTTCATCTAGTTTGCTGTTGAACTACTCTGATGTATTTTTAAGTTCAGTTATGATATTCTTCAGCTCTGTGACTTCTGTTTAGTACTTTCTTAATATTTTCTATCTTTTGAAGTTTATCCGTTCTTCTCTCAAGTTCTGTATCTTTTTTTTTTTTTTTTAAGATTCTATTCATTTATTTGACAGAGAGATCACAAGTAGGCAGAGAGTCAGGCAGAGAGAGAGGGGGAAGCAGGCTCTCTACTCAGCAGGGATGCTGAGGCAGATGCGGGGCTCGATCCCAGGACCCCAAGATCATGCATGACCTGAGCCGAAGGCAGTGGCTTAATCCACTAAGCCACCCAGGTGCCCCTCAAGTTCTGTATCTTAATGACCATTGCTTGAACTCTGTCGGGTGAGTTACTTACCACCAGTTCATTAAATTTTTTCCTGGGGTGTTATCTTATTTGTTTGCTTGAAACATATTTCTGGGTTCCCTCATTTTGCTTGTCTCTCTGTATTTATTTCTGTGTACCAGGCAAATCACCAACCTCTCCCCATCTTGAAGGAGTGATTTTGTGTAGGCGATGGACCTTATCATTCAACCTTACCCTAGCTCTTGGTTGTCTCTCAAACTTTTGTGATTGTTTAAGCAGGCTGCTTTATCCTTGGTCCCAGTTATTGGGATTGTGTCAAACCCTGACAGTGTTCCAAAGGAAGGGATCTCAGTCAGCATTTATTTTCTGACTGACTGGAAACCAGGCCCTCAGTCAGCCCCTTTTAAAGTATGCAAATATATACAGTCCTGTGGGATCATAGTCATAACCTTTCCTGGGTCTGCAGACCAAGTGATTTAGAGATGTCTTCTTGGCAACAGTTGAAAAATCAGGGCTCCAGATGAGTGAATAAGCTCTTTCTGGGAAGTACCTGTAAGCCATAGTGAGGCTAAGGGAGAGTACAAAGGTGGCCACCTCTGGCCCATGTTTTCTGAGAATTCCTCCGTGGTTTGTCTATGTATGGTAAACCTGAAGCTTGCCCTTCTGACTAATGCTCCAAGACAAGTAAATACGCCATTTCCACAGGAACAGTGGGGGTGTGTTTCAGTCTCATGTTTGTGCTTTGCCCTGGGAGTTGTAGCCTGCCAAGAACTATCTCCCCTATTCTAGTTCCATGGAGCCCAGCAACAGTGTCCACCCTGGCCACCAGAGATAAGGGCTTAAGGGGTCACCCGTGTGTGGACTGCATGTGCCCACTGGCTTCAGTAGACTCCATGTGAAGCCTAGGACTAGGGAATCCCACCATCTTCAATAGTGCTTTGGGGCAGTCCAGGGTGGAACAGAGCTCCCTACTGGCTGAAGTGGGACTTTGGGAGAAGGGGGTGGTGGTGGTGCCCTTGCACGTCCAGCAGAAGCTTTAAGATTAGCTAATGAATCTCCTTCTCATGTGGTCTAAGTGCTTTTTAAACTGTTGCTTTTGTGCTGGTTCCATGGTTGAGTGAGTCTGTGTGTGAGCCCTTTAAGAGTGAACATTCTCTCTCCCACACAGGCTCCCACACAGCCTTTTGGTTCTCTTGGATTTAAACCCTGTTGTTTTTCAAAGTCAGGTATTTTGGGGGCCCATTTCTCTGGTGCAGGTCCAAGGGTTATGATGCCTGGTATAGGGCACAAATACATTCCTCAGGGAGATGCTCTACATTTGTGAGATCCCTGCCACAGTTGTTGTGGGTCCCTACATTGGGGGTAGGGTTTTTGATGAGACCATCTCCTACCTATCTCAGTGTTTTGTTGTTTTTTGTTTTGTTTTGTTTTGTTTTTGGTTGTTGTCATCGTCCTTTGTCATGGAGGAGATGTTTGGCTAGTTTTCAGGTCTTTATCAGAAGGAATTCACTCGCACGTAGCTGTAGATTGGGTGTGTTTATAGGTGAGTTCAGGGTATTGCTGTGCAGCCATCTGAATCCAATCCCCCTAACTGTGTCCATAAATACTTTTAATAAATAGAAAAACATTTTCAAAGGAACTTCATTTCCATTAAAATAGTTTAAGGGCACTCAGGGATGAAGAATGAGGAGGGAGAAAGTGAGATATAGCCTATCCCTAGGGAATGGATGGAGAATTTCAAACTGTGGTAGAGAAGGAACAAGACCACCAAAGAAGAAAGCACTATCCTAAATACAGAAAGGAGGAAGAAGGGAAACAATTACACAGAGAACTGCTGCCTAGAACCAGGGAGGAGGAAGGTAGTATAGTTTCGAATGTCACTTCTAGATGTTGGAAGGTTATGGTTTTCTTTTGTAATAATGATGTGATGAACCATACTTTCCAGTACTCTTCTCCTTAAATCATAAGAAGTCTTCCCTCGCTCTTCTGTGTACCATGTCTGTGGTAACCATGGCAGTATTAGCTCTCTGTAGTGAGGATCTAGTTGGGATGTTTCTTTTTTACCAGACAGTTCAAAACCAGGAATCTATAAAAGAAGAAACATGGTTAGAAACCTGGTTAGTCAGTTTACTTCAGCCAAAGGTCCTGAATGTGAGTCTTTCCTTTTATCACAGCGATTAAATGTTTTGCTAAATAGTTGTGGACAACCATTTAACCCCTCTAAGTCTTGGTTTCTCCTTCTACAAGATGAGAATGGCACTACCTACCTTCCCACTTTTAGCTGGAAGACCAAATGGTCAAGTGCTTAGGGAAGTTCAGGGTAAGGGCTCACCTGAAGCTAGAAAGGTTTTTGTCAGACAGCTTCCTCGGAGTGGTACCTGTGACGGAGTTTATGCCAATGGAGTGCGCAGAGGGGTTTGTTTAATGGAGTAACATTGGCAAATACAACCCTGCAAAGAGACCAGCTTGACAGATGGCTTTCTAACTTTCTTATGGCTAGCTGTAAGCTGCCAAAACTTAACAAGAAAATCCAAATGTACTAAACAGTACTTTTTGAAGACCGTATTTTTATTTATATGTATAATCATGATTAAAATCTCCTCTTCACAGATTTTACCAACTTCATGTTATGTCTTTTCTTCCCCTTACAGATGAACGGGACAAAGTTCAAAAGAAAACGTTTACAAAATGGATAAATCAGCATCTCATGAAGGTCGGTTAATGTTATTTTCACATCATGGAATTGTTTAGCATACTTTTAATTTATTGTGCAAGAATTGATTGTATGGCTCTGAAGCACAGCTTTTCAACAGCAAATCGAAAATTTAAATTCTAGAGCATTTGACATGCATTTTAGTTATCTATAATTATCTGGTGTGTGGCCTGTGGGTAATGATGAAGGCGAGAAGATAAGTACATGGTGATTACAGTGCACTCTGTGACTTAGTTAAAACCCATTATTACTGGACTCTGTAAAAAGTCTTAGTATATAAGAAGCATGTAAATATTTATGTATTAGGGCATGGAAAGACTTCAGTTCTCAGTAAGATTTTTTCTCTCTCAAGATTGAAACCAAGTTCTGGTATCAGATATATATGTGGATGGCAGAGGGTTATATGGGAAAAAAGGTGGATTATAGAGACAGATGTCTAGAGTTTTTTAACTTCTTGTACTTGGTATGACCTAGATATTGGTGCTTATGTGTACATTTCTCTGTGTAGTAAATAGTTGTGGCTCTGAAATTAATATTTCTTTGTGTGCTGTGGGATACTTTATTACAAGCTCTCCAGAAAAATACATATACACATAAAATTTGCATACAATTTCATGGAGTTATTGGTTCCCACTGAAGCCCTTCTATAAATCACAGCTAAAGCACCTATATGACTTTACAATGAATCAGTTTTTTTCTCCCTCTTATGGATAGTCCTCAAGTTGGAGACAGGTAACATTAAATAAGTCTGCTGTTTGGGACTTAGAATTTTCTTATAAAGAAACATTATTTTAAATGAGGTTATATTCTTAAGCTACTCACAAATCCTATTTAAAGCATCATGTAACAAAGGAGTACCAATAATGTACCAATAAAGCATGTAATAGCCTTCTATAAAAGTGGTTCTCATTTCAAGGGGCATATCAATATCACCTGAGGGATGTTTTAGTCCTCTCGCTTTCTCTACTCATTGACAAAATCCTTTTCCCAAATTCTGATGTATCCTTCAGGCAGGCGATGTCACCCACTCTCCAACTGAGAATCATTTCTGTAGGGAGCTTCTGGTACTGCTGGGAGCTGAATCCTTTGTATTTTGGCAAGAGATAAAAGGTTGAGACACAGTGCTTTGTGGTGATTTTGTGAGGAAATATATTGTGAATACTAATGAAGGATACCAACAGTTTATCTACTACCCTCTTCCAATCTTCTGTCTCATCACACACATATTGTGAGTAGGGCTCTTCCACAGGGTGGGGCAGAGATGATGAGTTGATGTGAGCGTTATGGTATGAAACTTTGGAGTTGGAATCTCTGACAGGAGTTCCCCATTTCTGAGGTGAATCCACGGGAAGCAGAGTTTGTGATGCAGAGGTTCCCCTTTGGTAGCTGATGCCCGAGCAATCTTTGTAACTGTGGCTCTCTTGGCGGGGCATGTTAGGGGACACAGAGAATTGCCCCATGTCTTCTGGAGTGTAACTGCTCTGGTTCCAACTGTTGCCAGTAAATACCAGAGAGAAGTAGAAGCAGAAGTGAGGATGACCTCCACAGGTACTGTATCACTGACTATTTATTAGGGGCCTACTGTGTGCCAGGCATGTTGGACTGGACCATTGATCTTTTGAGTAGTTCATAAATTGAATGGTCAAGTAAAAGGAGACTTCCTTTGCTAAAAATGTCAAAACACTATTTGAGCTGCTTGAGGACAAAGGCTATATTATTTATACAGTGCCTGGCAAGAGTATTCTCACTGTGTGTAATATACATTGCATACATTAAATCATTTAATTCTTATAGCAACTACCCAAGGTGGTTTACTTTAGTGGTTCAAAGTCAGACAGCAAGCATTCAAAGCTTGATTTACCTGGACTATGTGACTGCTTTTTTTTTTTTTAATAAAATGACAGATCTCATGATTTAAGGCTTATTTCTGCTGCAATGCAGTAAGAATTGGGAAAATATGTTATTTTATGCAGAACAGCCATTAGATGCCAATTCAATTGCTTAGGGTTGTAATCAAATTGGCTTATTTGTTTCCTGAAGTATTTTACAGTGTCAGAGTTTAAAGTTAAGTTTTATTAAATGAGGAGTCACTGGAGGGAGTGGAGGAAAGCTAGACAGTAGAGTCTTGGCTAACTCCCATTGTCGATTGCTTACATTTTTGTTCTGTTTTGCTCTAGTGTCAGCTCAAAGTTGTCTTCCCTTATAATCTTAAAAATTGTGCACTGAAATCTCTGGCACAAAACTCAAATATGTGAGAACATAATTATTAAATCTTTCATTCTTTTATGTCTGGAAGTTAGAGCTTTAACCTCAAACATTTAGAGGCACCAGGCTGTTAAGGTTTGTGTTGTTATTGGTTAACCAGAGAAAGGGCAGGCTTTATGTGATCTTTTCCATGTTTTGCTCAAGTGATGGAAAAAGGAATGTGGCATTATGTAGTCAGCCTCTTTCCTCTCACTAAAAAATGTGCTGGACTCTTTTGCCCCAGGCGGCCATTGGTCATAATCCCATTAGTGGGAAATACAACATAAAAATGTGAATTTTAAGTAAAAAATTTTAATATTAGAAAGTAATATTTTTTTCTGTATTGATTTTCTTATGTTCTTCATTGACATGTTGAACATCTGCAAGGGAGAAACAGGGAAAGGAGAGAAGTGGATCCCATGTCTTTTTTTACCTTACCATATTCCTTTTTAAAAGTTTTTTTTTTTTTTAAAGATTTTATTTATTTATTTGATAGAGAGTGAGAAAGAGAATGACAGGGGAGAGCGTCAAAGGGAGGGGCAGACTCCTCATGGAGCTGGGAACCTGATGCGGGACTCGATCCCAGGGCTCCAGGATCGTGACCTTTGCCGAAGGCAGTCCCTTTACCAACTGAGCCACCCAGGTGCCCCACCATATTCCTTTTTAGTGAATGAGAGTTATGTTATTTGAAGAGTTTTTAATAAAATGGGATCATAGGAGAGGATGGCTATGACAACTAAGTCAATAAAATGAAAATGAGTAAGGAGAGAAAAAAATGAGAATGAAATCATTTAGATAATTGGATAATTCTGTGTGTTTTCTTTATGTTTTATCCATTTTAACTATAGTAACAAGTAGTCTTCAACCCATGGGGAAGGAGGGGGTTAAAGGGGAAATCTAGGAGAAGAGAGTAAAGAGGTGAGGGAGGAGGTTAAAGGGGAAAATATGGGAGGAATGGTTGTCTTGTACACAAAGGGTGCTCTCACACAGTTCCAGAATTGTGCCTTAGGATGGCCCTATGGGGTTTAGGGTCTAGAGACTCTGCTCTTGGCTCAGCTGCCAGGGAGTGCTGACCCCAGCGAGGGATGTGTTTTTCATCTTCTTACAAATTTTGCCCTTTCTAAATTATTATTATTTTTATTTTAAAATAATATTATATAAGTATTTTACCCTATTTTTTCCAGCACAGTTTTGTCTCCAGGAAGAACTAGAACAGGGAGATCCTGGAACAGATATGACTTTGCTGAATTTTTTCTTTTCATTTTACAAATTATATATTTTGCTAAGTTAGAGCAAATTGTCTTTGAAAGAAGAATGGCTCCCAAAGTTATTAGTCTGTGGCATGTGAACCAAAGATGGGAGGCAACACGAGGTCAGACAGGGCTTGTGTCCAGGCTTTACAGTTTATTATTCGTGAGACCTTAACCTTGTTAGGCTTTCATCTGTAAAATGGTGGCAGTGATAGGTAAGTGTGAGGATACAAAAGAGATAATCCAGTTAAACATAAAATATGTTAATTGGCACATTGTGTATGTTGCCTCAGGAACCCTTTTCCCCTCTCATCCAAATCTCTTTTCTTACCTCAGGTACTTTCCCTTTTATTTATTTATTAAAAGATTTTATTTATTTATTTGAGAAGGAGGGAGAGAGAGAGAGAGAGAATGCAGGAGAGAGCACCAGCTGGCCGGAGAGGGAGAAGGAGGTTCCTTGCGAGCAGGAAGCTTGACCTGCAGCTTGATCCCAGGACCCTGAGATCATAACCCCGGCCAAAGGCAGTCTTAAAGAACTGTGTCTCTCCCCCGTGCCCAGCCTGCTGCCCCAGTACTTTCCCTTTTAGTAGAAAAAGCTGAGATTTAGGTTCAGAATCTGCAGAGGTAGTAGATTGGCCTGTTGCCTTCTTGCCTTCATGTTCTACTGGGACACGGGAAAATTATTTATTTGAGGTAATCCTGTTGGCCATACCCTCCTCTCCTCTGTAAGCATTGCTCCGCAGTCATTTATGAATTGACTTTGGGGCCCCCAAAGTCTTTCTGGTTCCTCTTTTCCCTCTTCTCCCACACACTCTCTTTGCGGAAAGGGAATCAGTGCAGGCCCACCAGACTTCTGAAAGGTTGGCCATTTTTGTTCTTCAGTTGTGATTGCACTTAGATTCACAATGGGAGGGCATAGTCCACAAAGTTTGCTTCCTTCCTTTACAGAAGGGAGAACTTTACTGGCAGAACTGTAGTACCCGTCCTGAAATGCGAATATAAGTTAGAACAGGGACTGTGTCCAAAGTGTGGTTTCCTCGTGCACTGGGATGGGTTGCAGATCTGCCAGCGGGGTCCCCTTGGCTAATAGGCTGTGTTTACTTTACTCTATCTACCTGCACTGTTAACTGCTCACCAATTACTCCCGGTGCTTTAGGAAGTTATAGTTTATGCAGCTGCAGAATAGCGTAGCCCAGTGCTTAGGGCATGATTTTAGCATTGTCCGTTTTTACGTTTTTAAATGACGGCGTAAGTTACTATTATATCCATATGTCTAAACATTTTTTTCCCTAGAATATTTGGGTAGAATATTTTTTTGGGGGGGAGAAAAACTGTATCAAAAAATAATATAGCCTTATTTCATATTCACAGAGCTTAAATTACATTTGTTTAAAGTAAACAGATAATTAAAACTTAACACTTGGTGGTGAACGGAGGCCTCTCGCATTTTTCTAAATGTACTTAAATAGCAGTGTTCTCATATTTCAGCTGTAGGACTAAGCCTGCCCTTACACTGATTGTTCCGTCAGGAGTGTTTTCCTTTTGATGCATAATTCTTCAGAATACTTCTAAGAATAAAGTCCAGTTGACACGTCAAAGTTTGCTCCCACTGCACGTCTCTTCACACACTGGGTTGTTTACCTTGCAGATTAGATATTTAGGTAAACTATCGGTGTTGGTAACATTTATGTATTAGTCTTTAGCATAATTTTAATTATAGCATTAAAAACCATGAGTGGGTTGTTCTCAAAAATGTTCATGACTTCAGTTAGGTAATTTTATCCAGAGAATTGTTCTAAGACATAAAATTGATGGTAGTCTTTAATTATTTACAGTATTTTAAAAGAATATTTTATTTATTTATTTGACAGACAGAGATCACAAGTAGGCAGAGAGGCAGGCAGAGAGAGAGAGAGAGAGAGAGAGAGAGGGAAGCAGGCTTCCTGCGGAGCAGAGAGCCCGATGCGGGGCTCGATCCAGGACCCTGAGATCATGACCCGAGCCGAAGGCAGCAGCCCAAACCACTGAGCCACCCAGGCGCCCCTAAAATTTATTTTTAATTAAAAATTTTTTTTTAAATTTTTATTTCTTCGTTTGAGAGGGAGATAGAGCCAGTGAATGCACAAGAAGAGGGCATGGTTGGAGGGAGCAGAAGAAGTAGACTCCCTGCTGAGCAGGGAGCCTGCTGTGGGGCTTGATCCCAGGACCCCAGGATCATGACCTCAGCTGAAGGCAGATGTCTAACTGACTGAGCCATCCAGGTGCCCCCACTTGTCTTAGTTTATTTAATTCTCATAACTGTCCTTATGGATTGGTCCTATTTTATCCCAGTGTTATAGGTGATAAAATTGATAAGAGAGGTTCCGTAATTTCTCAACCCCATACACCTAGTAATTTTTAGGACTGTGTGAAAATAAGGCTAAGAGAGATTATGTAATTTCCCATAGATTGGCAAAGCAGTCTAAGGAGGAAGTGAAAAATGCATCCCAGTCTGCCTCAGTACAGATATTTTGCTGTTTCAACTACATTGAAATCTTAAGGATGAATTTAGAGTCCTGTGATATTTATTTATTTATTTATTTATTTAAATAGATTTTATTTATTTATTCGACAGAGAGAGATCACAAGTAGGCAGAGAGGCAGGCAGAGAGAGAAAGGAGAAAGCAGGTTCCCTGCTGAGCTGAGAGCCCGATGCGGGACTCGATCCCAGGACCCCGAGATCATGACCTGAGCCGAAGGCAGCAGCTTAACCCACTGAGCCACCCAGGTGCCCCGAGTCCAGTAATTTTTTTTAAAAAACGATTTTATTTATTTGACAGAGATCACAAGTAAGCAGAGAGGCAGGCAGAGAGAGAGAGGAGGAGGAAGCAAGCTCCCTGTTGAGCAGAGAGTCTGATGTGGGGCTTGATCCCAGGACCTGGGATTATGACTTGAGCTGAAGGCAGAGGCTTTAACCCACTGAGCCACCCAGGTGCTCTGGAGCCCAGTGATTAAAGCTGAAGGAGAGGGGCACCTGGGTGGCTCAGTAGGTTAAAGCCTCTGCCTTTGGCTCAGGTCATGATCCCAGGGTCCTGGGATTGAGCCCCGCATCAGACTCTCTGCTCAGCGGGGAGCCTGCTTCCCCCTCTCTCTCTGCCTGCCTCTCTGCCTACTTGTGATCTCTGACTGTCAAATAAATATAGAAATGAAAAAAAAAATAAAGCTGAAGGAGAAGCTGAGCTTGACATTTAGACATTAGTCTGATTTCTCTACAAGTATGACTTGACATTTAAGTTATTCTGTTGTGATATGAGATAACAGTGTATGTAGTAGAGGAAGGGTTGAAAGCATTCTGGGGAAATGTCTGGTTTAAAGACCCTTTATGTAGAATTTAAAAGCAAATCAGGGTTTAAAAATGTGAAGAAATGGATGATTTCAAGAGAGTAAGATATATGTGAGTATGAAATGGCTCCATGTAGATGAATAGTAACTTGGGACTGAGAAATTCTGAACGTTTTCTCATCATGAATAGTAATGATACCTTTGTGATAAATTCCTCATCAAGGAAAAAAGTGCACAGTAACACTATTTACTTTCAACAGTGCCGTATTGAACTTTAGTATAATCAAAACTTTATTTGAAATACAGTTTAGGAACTACTCTGTTTTCATGCATCTATTTTAAAAAAAATTTTTTTAGATTTTATTTATTTACTTGACACAGAGAGAGAGAGAGATCAAAAGTAGGCAGAGAGGCAGTCAAAGAGAGAGGGGGAAGTAGGCTCCCTGCTGAGCAGAGAGCCCAATGTGGGGCTTGATCCCAGAACCCTGAGATCATGACCTGAGCTGAAGGCAGAGGCTTAACCCACTGAGCCACCCGGGTGCCCCATTGTTTAAAAAAATTTTTTTTTTTTAAAGATTTTATTTATTTACTTGAGAGAGAGACAGTGAGAGAGAGCATGAACGAGGAGAAGGTCAGAGAGAGAAGCAGACTCCCCATGGAGCTGGGAGTTCGATGCGGGACTCGATCCCGGGACTCTAGGATCATGACCTGAGCCGAAGGCAGTCGTCCAACCAACTGAGCCACCCAGGTGTCCCCCATTGTTTAAAATTTTTAAAGTGAACTCTATACCCAATGTGAGGCTTGAACTCAGCACCCTGAAATCAAGAGTCACATGCCCTATCAACAGAGCCAGCCATGCATCCCCATGCAGCCATTTTGTTGGAAATACTAAATACATATATGTAAAACCATGAAACATTTAAGCCATTAATATTAGGCAGGACAGCCTAGGATAAAGTGCCAAGTGTGACAACCAACAAGGGTTTTAAAAAAAAGATGGGATTTGGGAGGCTTGGGGGCTTCTGAGTAGTTAGGGACTGTGCCAGGGTGAGGAAATTAGCTTAGGCCCTGTGTGGAGAAGGAGGGGATGGTGCTGTGGGGAGGGGCACCATGAGTCTGGTGGACTGGATTGCTAGCCTTTGCTGGAAGATGAGGTTGGGTAGACAATGGATAGAAGGTGAAGTCAGGTGTAAGAAACAGATGCGATTGGTTAGTCAACGAGGTTTTAAAAGTTTTTGAGGACGAGAGTGACATTATGTAACTGGATTTTAGGAAGAGTTTTGCATTTTATGCACAGGCATGAAGGAACGTTATGTGAGTGTATTGTGAAATCCAAGGCAGGATCCAGTGTGCGTTTAGGTATTGCGTTTAGTTGTCCTGTCTCTTTAATCTGCCCTGGGAACAGTTTATAGCCATTTCACAGACTTTGATGACATTAAATTTTGAAGGATACACATCATGGGTTTATTTGTATAGAATGGAAGATGAATTAATAGCAAAATACCTTTGAACTTGAAGTTATTTTACGACAAGAAGACAAACATTTTTTCCTCCCATGAGAGTCATTTAAGCAATCACATGTGATTTTAGTGTTTGTGAAGAATATGCTGAACTACCGGGGTGCCTGGGTGGCTCAGTCATTGGGCGTCTGCCTTTGGTTTAGGTCATGATCCCAGGGTCCTGGATCAGGCCCTGCATCAGGCTCCCTGCTTGTTGGGAAGCCTGCTTCTCCCTCTCCCTCTGCTTGTGTTCCCTCTCTTGCTGTGTCTCTTTCTGTCAAATAAATAAACAAAATCTTAAAAAATATAAAAGAATATACTGAACTACCTTATCAAATGAAGAACACCAAAATTTTACTCAGTGATTTCAGTAGGTAATTTTAATTTTAATTCCCTCCTGTGATCAATTGTAATTTTAATTATTTTTGATTTCTTCATTTATTATTATCATTATTCCATCACTGTCACTATCTTTTATTGAATACTTAACATGTGTCATATCCTGGACTGGATATGGAACATAAATGGTCTGATTTAACTCTTGTTTTTACCAGTGAGGAAACAGAGGCTGAGGGAGGCTAAGTTATCTGCTGAGCATGGAATAGCTAGAATGTGTCAGGACTGAGCTTTTTAGTCCTGCCTCCTTCTGGCTCTACAGAAAAATGATGTCGTACTACTACATCATGCCACAAGAGAAAGACACAGAATTAAGGAATGATCAAGAAAAAATGAAGACAGAGACGTAGGACAAAAAAGCAATATGTTGAGTTACACTGCCACTTTACTCGGCTCTGATTTCTCTTAGCCATTTCCCTACATACTCTTAAGTCTTTGCTGTTCTGGCTGGACCTCTTTATATCACCGTGAATTTCTGTTTGCATTCTTCTCTAATCAATAAACTTTGTAAGAATTTAGAGATATAGATAAAAGTATACAAAGAAGCCAAGCAGCATTCCTGAAGGTGCTTGTTTTAGCTAAAGGAAGAGCATTGACAAAGGCATTTTTAAAAAATTTTATTTTTAAAATACTTAATGTTTACCCAAAGTATGGGCTATTGAGTTTAGGCAACTAGCTAAATATTTAAGAAAAAATGAAGTTAGCTAAATACTTTATAATATACATTAAATGAATTCTATCTGGATTAAATTTTTTTCCTTTTTTAAATAATTTTTTAATTTTTTTTATAAACATATAATGTATTATTAGCCCCAGGGGTCCAGGTCTGTGAATTGCCAGGTTTACACACTTCACAGCACTCACCATAGCACATACCCTCCCCAATGTCCATAACCCAACCACCCTCTCCCTACCTCCCTCCCCCCAGCCACCATCAACTTGTTTTGTGACATTAAGAGTCTCTTATGGTTTGTCTCCCTCCCGATCCCATCTTGTTTCATTTATTCTTTTCCTACCTCCCAAACCCCCCATGTTGCATCTCTGCTTCCTCATATCAGGGAGATCATATGATAATTGTCTTTCTCCGATTGACTTATTTGACGAAGGCATTTTTGAAGAAGAAAAAATTTACACTTGAATCAGTGGTGCTGACATTTCAAACCAAATTGTATAGGCCTTGACATCTGAAAAAGTATATGCATTCTGTAGTAGGTAAATGAAAGCAAAAGACTTGGTTTGTTGTTTGATATTAGACTCTAAGCAATGTGAGGACAGAGCTGTGTCTGTCTGATTAAATAGTGCATCTCTGGAACCAAGCATGGTGTCTGACACAGGACTATTTTCCTCAGACCTTCCTGAACTACCGGGGTGCCTCTCTCTCCTATTTTACAGATGTTTAAGAGCTCAAGTCCCAATATCAAGGAGATGGAATACACTAGAGGACAAAGTTTAATAGGTTCAAGATTAAACCTCACTCTGGATCTTTGTTCATTCCTTAGAATTACCCTCTTTTTTACCCAAGGGCCCAGTGCATGTCCATATCTTCCTAAGGCCCTATGTTCCAGAGTGTTCATGTTCCATCTTGGACTTAAGGTCAGTTGGTCTCAGGGAGGGTTAGGAAGAAGGACTGATGAAAACCTGATTCACTGCATCCCGTGAGTGATAGAGCATTCTGGCTTTCCTGCTGAAAGAAGGGTAATCTCTGGTGGAATTTCAGACAATTCAAGAAAAAAAGTTGTGAGTAGGAAGGCAAGCATGGAAGTAAGTTGGTCATGCCTGGAGTCTGCCTTGGTTACTTTTTCTAACCGATACCTACTTTTGACAGCATCCTTCATTACTTTGTCTCTTTAGAACACAGGGAAGGTATAGTGTGGGGGTTGAGAGCACAGGCTTTGTTTGGGCTGAGCCACTTGGACTCATATCCTCCCTTGACTACTAGAGATGTGACCTTGACTTTTTCTAAGCCTTTCTTGGCCTCACCTGTAAAACAGATAGTGCTCTCTTCCTGTCTATGGACGTTGAAGATCATCACAAAGCTTATGGTTTGCCCTATCTTCCACAGCAATGATAGATGTGGTCCTGATGTTTGCATTTTTATGGGATTGAGTCCTGCTGTTGCCTGCATATTGCAAAGAGGACACTGCCCAAAATGTACAGTGATAGTGGTTTTATAGTAATATGCTAGTAATGGATGCCAGTTAAATGGTGAATTCTAAATAAAGGAATGTGTTTTTCATGGTCTGGCCAGGGCCCACACTGACACCTTTTTTTTCCTCCATGGGCCTGACAGTTTGAGGTGAGATGCTGCGAGCGTTTGGCAGTTAACCATATGATTTGTGAGCCGTAACATCACTGTTTGCGTTTGCCTAGATAAAGTAGTTCACAGAGCAACAGCCCCATCGTTCCACAAACACAGCTCAGCTTGTGCTGAGTGGAGAATTTGGCACTTAAGTCTTCCGGGAGACCACGAGCAGCTTTCTAGTAGTTCTTAAACAACCGAAAGCCCCCCCAGGATGTCAAAACCCCCAGAAAGCCATGCTGCTTACTGAATTCTTACAGAGCAGTCTGTAAATCTCATTTCTTAGATGTAGTTACAGTTATACCAGACAGAGACGATATCCTTGTCCTGACAAATTCTAAAAGTAGACCAGTTTCTTATAGATCTGGTGTCCTGAGTGCATGAGATTTGGTCTGATCCTTTTATTTCACAATTTGCTATTGTTCCTTTTAATCTTAAAAAGTAAAACTGCAAGCTATTTTACCAGCAAAAATGGCTTTACTGAGGAAGACCAGAGACTCGAAGTATGGTATAATAAGTCACTTGAAAAACCGAAGGGAAAACCTTGGGCAAGTCCAGAGAGCAAAGGAGAGGAACACTATTTTATAGTGGAAAGGAGGGAGTTGGTGGGGCTGTTACAAACCAAGTCCCCTGGAGTAACCTGGGAGGTCCAAGTCCAATGGCTGTTCATTGGCTGAGTTATGACAGTTTCCCATTGGCTGGGCTGTTGCTTGTGGCTGTGGGAAGAAGAGACCCTTTTCTTCCCCCAGCTGGGGGGCTGGGGGGCTGGGGTGGTGAAGTAGCAGCTAAAGTAGTGTTGACTTGTGAGGTGTGCCTCTCTTCTGTTGGGTCTGCAGTTGATTCTGAGTATTAGGATGTGAGAGCTCCCCTTTTTGGTCTCTCAACTCCATTTTCGTGAGGTTTCCTTACATTAATTTTCGCAGTCCTAAATGTTTTAAATGTTTAACGTTTATTTTATATAAACTTAAGAAGCCATGTTTGCAGACACTTTGATTTTACTGATGTTAAGGAAGAAAAATTCAGCTGATTAAATTTGAAGATCTAATTGCCTTTATTAAGCAGTTCACGAATTGGCAGCATGCCATGTGGCAAGTAGAGGGGAGTTCTGAGGACTTGTAAAAAATGCAGGTTTTTTAAAGATTTTATTTACGTATTTGACAGACAGAGATCACAAGGAGATAGAGAGGCAGGCAGAGAGAGAGAGAGAGAGAGAGAGAGATTGATTGGAGGAAGCAGCCTCCCCACTGAGCAGAGAGCTGGATGCAGAGTTGGATCCCAGGACCCTAGGATCATGAGCGGAACCAAATGCAGAGGCTTTAACCCCTGAGCCACCCAGGTACCCCCCAAAATGCAGTTTTTTTTTTTTTTTTTTTTAAAGATTTATTTATTTATTTGACAGAGAGAGAGAGAGAGAGAGAGATCACAAGTAGACAGAGAGGCAGGCAGAGAGAGAGAGGGAAGCAGGCTCTTTTCTGAGCAGAGAGCCCGATGCGGGACTCGATCCCAGAAACGTGAGATCATGACCTGAGCCGAAGGCAGCGGCTTAACCCACTGAGCCACCCAGGCGCCCCCCCAAAATGCAGTTTTTATAGGAAGGAGAGTACAGGGAAATTATTAGCAAAAGACAAGTAAAGAGTGTTCCAGGCAAGGTCACTTTGCTTTAGGGACAAAAGTGTGTGTGGGAGGGTCTTATCAGGTAGGTTACCTCATCCTCCTTCGAGGGGTGGGGAGGAGCTAGAGAGGGCTACTGTGATAGCTTACTTTGTTGGTGCTGACCAGAAAACGCCAGCTAATTTAAAATTTCATTTGTGGGGTAGGTTGAAACTGCATTTAGGTTAGGTATTAAAGCCCCAGTTTTGTGACTTGGCCAGGCATAAGGAACTCCATGGGTTTTCTTTTTAACACTGAGCATTGTATTTAGTAGTGAAGTTTTAATGTTTAATCCGAGTTATTAAATTCCAGACTTTTGTCTTCTCAACTTAATTTCTGATTAATACTTTACTTGTTGGATTTAAAAAAAACTAATTTTCCAGAGTTGACAAGATCAACTAAAAACATAGTTTTTTTTTTGCAGAGAAGCAGCATTTTTCAAATCAGGTCCTCAGGAACACCCGTGTGATGGTGTTGTGAGATGTCCTGGAAAGAGAAAAGTTTCCGTTGCCGGGATAGTTGGGAAAGCAGTGTTCCCTAGTTGAAGAGATTTACGGTATATATTAGCATATTAAAGACCGAGAACGTCTGTGATAAAGAACCCGTTTAATTCAGTGTTTCACAAATTCACTTGGTCATGGATTCTTTTTATCAAAGAGTATCTGTTAACATCCCTTTGGGAATTCCTGCCGGAGAGTTTTAAAGTGACTGCTTTTAAGCAAATATAATTAATTTTGTATTAATTAGAATCCCAGATTTGGACAGGATCTAGTTAATTCGGTTGTCATTGCAGGAATATTTTCTCACAGCCTTTCTTATGGGTCACTGATTTTCGAATTTATGGGCAACTTACACTTTTGGTCCATTTGAATTGTAACTGAGCTGTTTCTTTCATTGCCTGAAATTTGCTCACTGTAATTCCCACCCACTTGTCTTGGTCCAGCCCTCCCTCCCCCTACCCCCATAGAACCCATATATAGCAGTGCTTAACTATCTGAAGGAACTGTTGCATCCTTTTCTTGTCAAATACTCCCTTTTCCTTTATTTTGTTTTTATGTGATGCAGTGTTTGTGGCCTACGTTTCTTTTTTTAGACTATTCTCTTTCAGTTTTCCCATTTGAAAGTTTTGAGACTCTTGAGTTGAAAGCAGAAAATGAGTTGAAGGAATTCTACCAGGTCATCAGTTATATAGTAAGAGCACAAGCTGCTGTTATCCACAGAAGTCAACTCTGTTTTTATTGTCTACTTCCTTTTCACCTCCCCCCCTTAGTACACATTGAGCTGTTTGCCTGTTTATTTACCTTTCCTTTTTTTCTTTCTCTACTGTAAGATTGCTCCTTTAGTCTTAACTGTTTTCCTACAAAGACACATTATTGCTTTTATTAGAAAGGACCAAGATAATGTTATTTTGTAAAAACTGCCTTTTCCACTCTTAATTCTCTATAAAAAGAGAAAGTGTTGTATAATTCATCTCCTTTCCAAGAGTGAAGGACCCATAATGATTAATGGGCCGATAGTGCTAAGGGCATTTGCATCTCAACAGGAACTCCTGGTAGGGGAAGATATAGAGGTCTGCAAACCATCTATTGCCTCAGGGCCAAATTTGGCCATAGCCTATTTTTTGGTACAACTAGTGAGGTAAAAATTATTTTTTAGGGGCGCCTGGGTGGCTCAGTGGGTTAAGGCCTCTGCCTTCTGCTCAGGTCATGATCCCAGGATCCTGGCATGGAGCCCCGCATAGGGCTCCGCTGAGTGGAGAGCCTGCTTTCCCCTCTCTTTGTCTCTGCCTGCCTCTCTGCCTGCTTGTGATCTCTGTCTGTCAAATAAATAAATAAAATCTTAAAAAAAAAATTCTTTTTTACATTTTTAAAGAACTGAAAGCAAATCAAAAGAATAGTATTTTGGGACACATGAAAATTATATGAAATACAAAATTTGGTGTTTATAAATAAAATTGTATTGAATCCAGCTGTTCTGATTCACCTATGTGTTGTCACATCATATGACCCTTAAAACCAAAATATTTACTATCTAGCTTTTGTAGAAAAAGTTTCTTGATTCTGTCTGAGACTAAAATTTTATATGTATTTTGGGTCGAGTTTTGTGTATATACATTTAGTGGTGAGATGTGTGTAGTGTCTAAATGGGATGTCTCTTGATTGGATGGGGAGCCCCAGATGTGGCGTCATAAGCCAGTAGAAGCTAGTGGAGAGGGAGGTGAAGGAATTCACTTGAGGCAGAACAAAGGAGATAGAGGTTTATTGAATATACTGCAAGTGTATCGAATACACTGTGGTGGGCAGGACAGCAGAGGACAGGAGGCAGTGGGTAAAGGCTGTTTTTAAAGGGGAATATGAGGAAGTATGACCACCTTACTGAATTCTTCCTTTTTTGGTAAATATACCTTGTTGTGAGTAACCCATTGGTCATTGGGGGCCTATGGATATTTTGAGGTCCCCTCATGGTCCTGTCTGTATTCAGCCAGGGGGGTTGCTATGGGCCCTTTGTACATTCTGTCACTTAAGCCTGTTTGCCTAAAAGTGGCCTCTACAGTATGGCCACTTGTGCTTCCTGTGAATCCATGTATTAAAGTAGCTTTCCTTTCCTATATGTAAGGCCAACTGTGGTTCTATGAATGTAATTTTTTTAAATAAATTTTTTTTTGTAAACATATAATGTATTATTAGCCACAGGGATACAGGTCTGTGAATCGCCAGGTTTACACACTTCATACACAGCTACTTTTCTAAATGAGCGTCTCTCTTTGATTTATTTACAAAATGGTATTGAAAAGGCCAGATCAGTATATTGCTTTACTAAGGCAAAATTTTATTTCTGTGATAATCCTCTTTAAGTTAAGATTGTCATGAAAGATGTACCCATTGCAAATGCCACTTCAATTAAAAGTTCAGTGAGTAATGCTGATATAAAGTAGATGATGGGGCGCCTGGCTGGCTCAGTGGGTGGAGCAGACTACTCTAAATCTCAAGGTTGTGAGTTCAAGCCCCTTGCTGGGCATGGAGTCTACTTAAAAAAATAAATAAATAAAATGACGTGGATGAAATGTTACTTCCGTCACTCAAATTAGAGGTTTCCTAACTAGATCAGTAGGTAGTCCTTTATGGCTATTGTGTTACGGTACCTGGACTGGATCCTGGGGCAAGAACCAAGCAGCACTCGGAGACTTTGGAGGATCGGAGGTTTATGTAACACTGGTGGGATCAGAGGATACTGTTCTCCAAGGGTCTGAGTCCCAAGCACAAGCAGGGAGGGTAATTTATAGCCTTTTACTTTTGCATAGTTAGTACTTTTGGCAGTTGCGGGAATCAGGGTAAGGAAAGAAGAACCCGGAAGCGCTTTGAGACAGGGACTGGAATTCCCTTGATTTGGTCGGCCATCTTAGAGCACAGTTTTTCCCTTATCAGTTGCATTTGCTTTTTGCTCTCTTAATATATACCTTGTTTTTGGTTTAGATTAAAGGTTTGTAGTCATGGATGTTACCAGCTTTTCCAGCTTTATTAGTATTACGATCAGGCCTTTTGTTTAATTAAGTGTGAATTGAATATATTTAGAACTGTTTTTTAGTAAGTACAAATCATAGGTGTTTTAAAAATGTATTTCAGCTGATGTATTAGAACAATCTTAACATCCTGATGTTAAGTGATAAGTGTAAACATTTCTCACATGCAGACATTGCTCCCATTCAATAACTCAAAGGGAGTTTGATTAAAATGTACTTTTAAAGATTTTATTTATTTATTTGACACAGAGAGAGCACAAATGGGGAGCGGCAGGTAGAACGAGAGGGAAAAGTAGGCTCCCCACTGATACCAGGATGCTGGGATCATGACCTGAGCCATTCAGTGCCCCCAAATTAAAGTATTTTTAAGAACAGGTTTTCTTGAAATATATTTACATACAAAATTCATTGGTTTTAATTGTATAATTGATTTTTAGTAAATTTATGGAATTATGCAGTTATTACCACAATCAAAATTTTTGGAACATTTCCATCACTCCAAAAAGAACACCCCCCTCCCCCAGCCCTCTGCAGCCACTGATATAGCTTCTATTTCAACAAGATTCACATTTTCTGGATATTTGACAAAAACAGGAGTCAAATAGAACGTGTTCTTTAGTTTGGCTTCTTCCAGTTAGCATGCAGAGTTGGAGGTTCATCTGTGTTGTAGCACGCATCTTCACTTCTTTTTAGTGGCAAGTAGTGTTTCCATCCTGTGGCTCTATCACACCGTGTTTATGCATCTAACAGTTGCATGGCATTTGGGTTGCTTCCATGTTTGGCTATTAGTGAATAATGCTGCTGTAAACAGGAGCATACAAGTCTTTGTATGGACATATATTTTCATTTCTCTTGGATATTTACTTAGGAATGGAATTGCTGGGTCATATGGTAAACACAGTGTGACATTTTAGGGAATGCCAAGCTGTTTTCCAGAGAGGTTGCACCATTAAATATTTCCCCTAGCCTTGGAGAGGGTTCTGATTTCTTTAAATCTTTTCTAGTACTTATTCTCTTTCTTTTTTGTTTTAGCTATCCTAATGGCTGTGAAATGCTATGTCATAGAATAGTGATTTGTATTTCTCTAATGATGTTGAGCCTCTCATGTGTTTATTGCCCATTTGTGTATCTTTTTTTGTAAAAATGTCTGTTTAGATTTTGCCTATTTTTAAATTGGGTTAATGTTCTTTTATTACTGGGTTTTCTTTTACCACTTATGCTCTTGGTGCTATAAGTAATTTTTGCCTAACCTGAGGTCACAAAGATTTACTCCTATGCTTTCATCTAACAATTGTATAGTTTTAGCTCTTCCATTATTTAGGTCTCTGATTAATTTTGAGGAAAAGGCTGCTTTTGCATATGGGTATTGAATTTCCCAGTATTGGTTTGAAAATATTTTAGTACTGAATTGCTTTTGTCCTTTTGTCAAAAGCCATAAATATGTGGGTCTCTTTCAGGACACTCTATTATGTTTCAGTGACCTATATGTCTATTTTTATTAGAAACATTTTGTTATAAGATTTATTAAGTCTTGAAATTTGATTTATCTGAACACAACACTAATTTAGATGGGTATGGGGAAATACTTAGAAGGCTGCCATGCTGAAAGGGACGTTTTTCCTTGGTGTGTTAATCCTTCAGCTTTTACTTAGCTCCGGCTGTGTGATAAGACATGATGCCACGTTTGGACTCTAATAGATGCCATGGTAGGCCCCTGGGGCAGGGACAGATCCCTTGCTAGGAAGTGGCCTGATGGAGTTCTTGAATCTGTTTTCTGAATTTCTCTTTTCTTCCTGTAACTGGGCAGGCATTCAAGGCATGGCTATGTTCACAGGCAAGTGCAAATGACTAATCTTTTATTTACTGAACAAACCTTCTTTGATATTTACTATATGAGAAGTACTGTACAAAGCATGACACTTTTACAATGAGGACCTAAGACCAGGCCCTGTCCTTTTTAGAGGCTTATATTTAAGTATATTATGTGCATAAAACTATTCTATAAGGAAAACGATGATTGGCATTCTGGAATAAGCCAAGGACTATATGAGTGCAGAAGAAAGGCCTTCTCAGTCTGGGTGGAACTGGAGCTTGACTCTGGAGGAAGAGTGAGATTTGGAGAGCTAGAGGAGTGGGGACAGAGCAGCGTTTTTGGGGTAGAGGGAACACAGTGAATACAAGCAGAGAGATATGACAGTGGCAGTTTTGAGAATGGGACCTCAAGTATTTAGCTTTCTTTTCAAATTCTCTTAGCCTTTGGGGTTAGAAGTGAAGCTCTACTCTTCAGGTACTGGGACCTGTATGTCTTGCAGTACATGCACAGCTGTGTCCCGTGGTTCACCTTGAGAAATGTGGCCTCTCATTTGCTAGAGTGACTTGGTTTAAGCCTACTCTTGGTGAAACTTGTTAATTTAAAAGCAAGGGTGCTGGGGCTCCTGGGTAGTTCAGTTGTTAAGCATCTGACTCTTGATCTCAGCACAGGTCTTGATATCAGGGCTATGAATTCAAGCCCTGAGATAGTTTCCACAGGGAGAGTGAGTGTGCACTCAGAAAAAAGAGAGAGAGAAAGAGAGAGAGAGAGAGAGAGAGCGAGCGCATGCGTGCTCAGAACTGAGGTGGGGGAGAAAATCACTAATACTTATGTTTCAGGCTTCAGTGTGAGACCGAAATGCAGCAGTACAGCTTCTTCTCTGGTCATGAACAGCTGAGGGGACTAGCTGTTGAGTATTTGTGGTCCACAGCCTTAGGTAAATAAATGGAATCTGGAAATTTGGCAAAACTGTAATGTCATTTAGGAAGTGATCAATTTGAAGAAATTAAGAGTATCTTTGAAACCTTTAATCTTCCTGGAGAAGATATAATTCTGTTGCAGAGATTGAGTTTAACAACAGCTGATAAAATATGTATCCATTTTTTTGTTAGGTAATTAATAGAATAAACTGTGTTTATAACTATCCAAACTTATTAGTTTCCTAAATGTGTTTTATAGTGACTTTATTTTGGAAAATGTATATCATTGTACGGGGGAGTTAGAGTTTCATCTGGATTTAAGGAAACTTTTTTTTTTTTTAAACAGGGAAGAGGAGTTAAGCATTAGCATGGTTTGTAGCAAAGGTGGTACGATCTCATCAGCTGGGGGTGTCTTTAAAAATAGTTTCAGTGTTCCTCTCCCTGTGACAGTTGTCTTAATCATAATCCGGGGTTATTTCAGCGGTTTAATGAGGAGGATACAGCCAGTTGTTCTCAGTGGATTGTTTGTAAGGACTTGAGGAAATGGGCTTATGTTTAAAGAAGAGTGAGTTACTTTACATACAGAGTGTAAGAGTATTGTAAAGACCTTAAAACTATAAAATATGCTACTGAGAGATCCCTTAGGTTTTTCCAGCCCTTGATACTTAAAAAAGAGATGAAGCAAGCACTTGTGTCATTCCCTCCCTTGGTATCTCTTGCCCAGGGCTCTGAAAGGGACACCAGGAAGTGCGTATGATGGTGTGACCAGGAGATACCTGCCTTTGCCAGCTCCAACTCCCTTGGATCCTTAGTCTCAGGTGGATTTTCTTACATGGCCAGCACTCACCCTTCTCTGTGAGGGCCTTGCTTCCTCCCAGCCTGGAGCCAGACTCCTATTACAAGCATTCCAGCCAGTGGCTCCCTCTTTGGTTGAGGACTGGCAGAGCCATGCTACCGAGACGTCATCTGTGAAGTAGACAAAGTTGGATTTTGGAGGCTCAGGAGGTTCTCTGGTTTTTTGTATGTGTGTGTATGCTGAGGTAGTACCAGATTTTTTTTCTGTAAATAGCTGAGTTGTAAAAAGTACTTTTTAAATTTTTTATTTCTATTTTTAATTAGTTTTTTAATCCCAGGATAGTTAACATGCAGTGTTACGTTAGTTTCAGGAGTACCGTATAGTGATTCAGCAGTTCTATACATTACTCAGTGCTCATCATGGAAAGTGTACTCTTTACTCATCACCTATTTCACCCATCCCTCCACCCAGCTCTCTCTGGTAACCATTTGTTCTCTGTAGTTAAGAGTCTGTTTTTTGGTTTGTCTCTTTTTTTTTTTTCTTTGTTTCTTAAATTCCAAATATGAGTGAAATCATATGGTATTTTCCTTCTCTGACTTATTTCACTTAGCATTAATGCTCTCTAGCTCCATCCATGTTGTTGCAAATGTCAAGATTCCATTCTTTTTGATGGCTTTGTTATGTTCCATCATGTGTGTTTTTCTTCCCTGTCATGTGTGTTTGTATGCACACGTGTGTGGGCGTGTATGTACACTTACACCACATTTTCTTTATCCATTTGTCAATTGATGGATGGATATTTGGGCTGCTTCCATAATTTGGCTATTGTAAATAAAGCTGCAGTAAACATAGAGGTGCATATATCCTTTTGAATTAGTGTTTTCGTATTCTTTGGGTAGATACCTGGTAGTGGAATTACTGGATCATATGGTATTTCTGCTTTTAATTTTTGAGGAATCTCCATATTGTTTTCCACAGTGGCTGCATCAGCTTGCATCTTTACTAACTGTGCACATGGCTTCCTTCTTCTTGACATCCTCGCCAATACTTGTTGTTTCTTGTGTTTTTGATTTTAGCCATCCTGACAGGTGTATAGTCATCTCTTACGGTTTTGACTTGCATTTCCCTGATGAGTGATATTGAGTATCGTTTCATATGTCTCGTGGCCATCTGTATGTCTTCTTTAGGAAAATGTCTGTTCATGTCTTTTGCCCATTTTTATTGGATTATTTGTGGGGTTTTTTTTGGCATTGAGTTGTATAATTTCTTGATGTATTTTTGGATACTAACTCTTTATCAGATAAGCCATTTTCAGATGTCTTCTCCCATTCAGTAGGTTGCCTCTTAGCTTTGTTGATGTTTCCTTTGCTGTGCAGAAGCTTTTAATTTTGATTTAGTCCCAGTAGTTTATTTTTGCTTTTCTTTACCTTGCCCGAGGAGGCATACTAGAAAAATGTTGCTACAGCTGATGTCAGAGAGATCACTGTCTGTGCTCTCTTGTAGGATATTTATGGTTTCAAGCTCTCATATTTAAGTCCTTAATCCATTTTGAATTTATTTTTGTGTATGGTGTAAGAACAAGGACCAGTTGTAAAAGGTATTTTAAATGGTTCCAGAGGGAAAAGAGGACAATTCTTTTTTGGGGAAGTATCTACTTAATTGTTGAAACACTTTCTAACAAGTCAGCCATTGACACCCTATAGGGCATATTTGACAAATGCTCCAAAAGAGATGATTCAACTCAGAAGTATTCAGGAAGCAGGTGCCACAGCTAGCACTTTAATCAGAATTGTGAAGCAGTTGACATTTTTATTTGTCACTTCCCTGTATCTTTCCTGGACTCTTCTCTCCCCACTCACCAGCTGCCCAGAGTTCTCCGGCTGCCTTCTCAGTGTTAAAAGCTCTTACTGTGGAATCCTGCAATGCCCCAAACTGCAGTGCTTCCCTCAGACTATAACCCCCCCAACTTATTCCATCTAATCACCAACCATGATAAAGGTTTCTTTGAAATTGATATTAGGTGTTAAGATCAGTCAGATGAAGTGACTTGGTGTTAAGGGGCAAATGACTGATAGGTTTCTTTATCCCTGGAGCTGTCCTTATTTTCCCATGGGAACTGAATGTATTTACCTGAATGCATCACTAATTTCTAGTAATTAATCTGAACCTGACTTAAGACCTTTGCGTAACCTTACCAGAGTCATTTAGTGGGGATTTACTGAGGAAATACTCATTTTTTTGAGTAAGTTGTAAATTTTGGTAATGGCTGTAATTTAGATAAAACTAATTACAGATTTTTAAAAGTAACTTTACATGATTTTTACTGGAAAATATACACAATTCTGCTTCAAGAGTTTTTCAAGGGGTCGCCTGGATGGCTCACTTGGTTAAGTGTCTACCTTCTGCTCAGGTTTTGATCCCAGGGTCCTGGGATGGAGCTCCACATCAGCCTTCCTGCTCAGTGGGGAGCCTGCTTCTCCCTCTGCCTGCCATCCTCCCTGCTCTTTCTGTCTCTCTATCTCTCAAATTAAGAAAATCTTATAAAAAGAGACTTTTTTTAATAGATGCTAGAATTTGAAAATACAGTGGAATCTGTTCAAAATGTTGGTGGTAAAGTATAGAACTTTGATGCTGTAGTTTCAGACTACCTAGGCTAAACAGGCTTATTTTATGTCTAATTAATTTTTTTTTTAGGACTTGGCTTATATGAACTCATGTAGTACACCTATTATACTACTGTACTACTATATACCTATTCTACTCAGTTGTCTTTATTTGTCTTACTAAATTATTATAGTTACATATTTACATTTATTCAAAATTTAGTTTCTAATGAAAAAATTTAGTCTCATTGACTAGCTTCTTAATTATTCATTAGAAGTGTTGTGATTATGAACACTAATCCCTAGTTTTCTCAGCTTTTTCTTTTTTTTGTCCAAATTGTGAGAAGGTGAATGGGAAGAGGTAAGCATAAAAATGGCCAGTTATTAGGGGCACCTTGCTGACTTAGTACGTAGACCACACAACTCTTAATCTTGGGATTGTGAGTTAGAGCCCCATGTTGGGTGTAGAATTTAAAAGAAAAATGCCAGTGATTGGTTCTTCCTCTTCTCTGTTATTATTGAAAGCTGCTCTTAATCGCTCTTACCATGATTTTTTTTTTCAAGTCATATTGGTTTAAAGAACCCCCACCCCATTTAAAGAACTACATGGAATGGATAATGCTGATGTCTTTATAAGTCAGTGCTCATTTGTCTGACATTGCAATATGGAGGTTATTTAGACCACATCTTTTTTTTTTTTTTTTTTAAGATTTTATTTATTTATTTGACAGAGATCCCAAGTAGGCAGAGAGGCAGGCAGAGAGAGAGAGGGGAAAGCAGACTCCCTGCAGAGCAGAGAGCCTGATGCGGGGCTCCATCCCAGGACCCTGGGATCATGACCTGAGCCGAAGGCAGAGGCTTTAACCCACTGAGCCACCCAGCACCCCTAGACCACATCTCTAATAAAAATCCAAAAAACAGTGGACAGATGGAAAAAAGTATGCAGAATAATTGATTTTTGAAAAAAATTTTTCTCTTTCAAGTAATATTTATAATTGCTTAGCATAAGAATTAAATAGTTCTGCAAGGGGTCAAAATCTGCAGGCTGATGGGGAAACACGAGCAAAAATAGATTTTTTCCCTCCATCTTTCCTTAGAGGGAAGAACTGGAAGGAAATGTAGAGGACTCAAACCCAAACCAAAACAAACCAAACCAGAACCAACTGTCCTAAAGCTAAAACAGATTGTTACAGAAAATAGTTATGTGCTTTAAACATTTTTAAAATCAAAAGAGCTTTTTAAAAAGGTTCCTATGACAACAGTGAAACTGTGCAAAAGAGACTATAAAGAATACATAGGTGAGGGCTAAACTGTTCCCAGATCTTAAAGCATTTATTACTAAAATAATATGCTTTTGTTTTATTTTACCACCTGATGTACTACCTTGTAGTGAAAGAATAGAGAAGACCTTTTTGCTTTTGTTTTTATAACTGATTGTTATATCAACCTGAAAGCTTAAAAGAAAAATCTTCTTTGTCAAAAAATTTTTTCAAAGAACAGATTATTTTTACTGCCCAGAACCAACAGTGATTTGTTTTAAACTCTTCCTTATTTTATTCATTAATACCTTAAGATGTATGACAGATATCTTTATTTTATAGTTTTATAAAACAGCGAAGGGGATGAATTATGTATGGCCTTGATGTTGACCTATCACTGACTACAAAAAAGCATGACCATCCCATTATACTTATTTGCACGAATTTAGAATTTGTAGTAATTTTGATAGAATCCATGCTGTAGCTGTAGCTTTATTCTTTCACAACTCTTGAAGAAATAGTACTGAAGTAAGCAAACCTATTCAGATAAAGCAACTAATTGATGCAGTCAGGTTGGTCTGAGGACCCAGAGGAGTCCCGTGGGACCAGTGAAGGGAGTCTTCAGCTTCTCACAGGATAGAAGTCAAATATGAGTTGAGAGGAAGTAAGAGCAGAGTTTGTTGAAGTCATAGAGCAGCTACAGACAAGAATGTTTGGGAGACTCTGAAAGGAAAATGAGTATGAATCTTGTCTTTGCTTGGGGGTCTGGAGTTTTTTGTTTTAAAAGATTTTATTTTTTTTTATTTTATTATTTTTTTTTAAAGATTTTATTTATTTATTTGACAGAGAGAAATTACAAGTACACTGAGAGGCAGGCAGAGAGAGAGAGAAGGAAGCAGGCTCCCTGCTGAGCAGAGAGCCCGATGCGGGACTCGATCCCAGGACCCTGAGATCATGACCTGAGCCGAAGGCAGCGGCTTAACCCACTGAGCCACCCAGGCGCCCCTAAAAGATTTTATTTTTAAGTAATCTCTTTACCCAAGTCGGGGCTCAAAAATACAAACCTGAGATCAAGAGTGGCAGGCTGCACTGACTCATCCAGCCAGGCTCCCCGCTGTGGAGGGGTGGTCTGTAGTTCTTACTGAGGTGGGTCGTCTGGTCTGGTGTATGTGTCCTCATTGGCAACTTGTCCGACAAGGATGAGTGCTCAGGTGTCCTATGTAAGTCACTTATGCCCTGTAGCTTTGGGTTTTGGTGTCAAGCTATTTGAAGTCATTGGTCCTAGAGAATGTTCATGATGACCTTAGATGTGATCTGTTGCGCTGAAGACTCGAAAGAAGCATTAACTCCTTGCCTTTCATAAGGAAGACTTTCATTAAAGCATGTGTAAGGCAGGCATGTAGGTCTTAGCAAGAATAGAAACAGGAAAAGAAGCAAAAGAAAGAAACAGCTTTTTCTTTAATACAGTCCCTTTGGTTTCCCTGTCTCATAACTATCCAAGAGATTACATTGTTTTTAAGTATTTCTGTGTATTTAAAAAGCATCACTCATCAGTAATTGATAAGGTAATATTTTGATAGATTATTTTTTATTTTTATTTTTTTGAACTAAGATTTCTAAGGCTCTCTCCCAGGAGAATGTGGTAGCTTATTTTTATGAAAGTGTATTTGCTTGAAGAAAAAATAAATGCATTGTAATACATTTTAATTCATAGTTTTCACTGAAGCTGACTGTCTCCTTCTCTCTTCACCCAATTAGTAGGCTGTGAGGCGATCCTATTTGGGACAAGCCTTCTTTTATTATTTATGTTCCTTTCTAAAGATAGCTAGTTGTTTTCCAGAATACTGTATCCTTTAGATGTAGGACTTCTTTAAGAGAGAACAGAGAATGCTTCTTGTGGCTGGTGTTTTGCCCCTTGCTGTGCTAGCATGTGTGCATTTTACCCAAGATTTTCTGAAAGCATGCTGTCTCTGTTTTCTCTGAGAGACTTCTCCGCTATGGTGTATAGATTGGACCCTGAGCGCTTTATCTTTGATTTGGGTTTGCTCATGGTAAATATTTTATTTTTGTTCAAGATAATACTTTACAAGGAATCTTTTATATGGTCAGAAATACTGGGTCCTTGTTCTGCTTAAAAGTCTTCAGTGGTTCTCTCTGCTTAGGAAAGTTCCGAGCTTCCTCTAGTGGCATGTAAAGCTGCCATGTCTCCCAACCCACCTTTTCCTGCCTCACCTTCTGCCTCACATTTCACTGATTTCAGGGCTGCTTTCTTTCCATGGATCTTATGCACCGTTGTGTGCAGGCTTGCCTGTTTTTCTTTGTTTCTGTTCTTCCCTCCTCTTGGAACATTCAGCTCTTTTCTACATTGCTGTCAACTCAGTCTGCAGGCTTTAAGAGGTGGTGCTCTCTTATTATTCCTTTTTGTACTCTTAGAGGTTAAATGATACTGTGGCATACAGTGGATGCTCAATACACCTTTAGTGACCTGGACTAAACTGTAGCTACGTGGTAACTATAAGTTTAAATATGGGGAGTGCCAGTTTTGTGGAATTTGTCTAGATTCACATCAGTCAGTACAAAATCAGGCTTTTGAAAAAGGCAGTCTTAGACGTATTTATTTAAATAAGCAGCTATGTGATCATCTTATCTTCAGAGTTGAATTTGATTTAGTCAATGAAAAACCAGACGCTCATAAGTTAACAAAATAAAATTTTTAACAGTAGTGTTTTAGACCAGTTAAACCATTTGGATGCTATAGACTTGGCATAATCTATTCTCTCCCAAAAACGAATGGCAAATTGCCTATGTCATCATCACCAGCATCTTGTTTACAGTCTCTCTGTGTGCCCTCCCCACCATTTTGTAGTTTCTTTCTTTAGGAGACTCTTCTTAAGCAAAGGATTAGCGCCCTCTAGGGGTGCACTGCAAATACAGTGCTGTGCACACATTTTAAAAAGCCCTGCAAAATTCTGGGAGAATTTTATGAAATACAGAAAATGATGCTTCATCCTTATTATGTAATTCAGGTTATGTAATTTAACCCCAGAGTATCTCAGAGTGCTTTTACTTTGCTCATCACTTCCCCCCAGCACTATTTATTCAGACAGAGTTTTGTTCCACAGGGAAAAAATTTCCAAAATGAGAAGAAAGACTGTTTTATTAAAAATTGAAGCCGGAAGGTTAAGACGACTGGCAGTTACCATAGTCATCTGTGAAGGAAAGTTACCAGGCTAAATGTCTATGACTCAGGCTTAGGGCAAAATAAAAAACTTTTCTGTGTCAGTTTAACTCTCTAATTCCTTTTTTCCCCCCCCATAAATTGGTTGCTTGATCAGATATTTCTGTAGAATCCCAGTCATTTTTACTCATTTCATCCACTACCACTTGTTCCCCATAATGCTAATTTGCTGATTTTTTAATTGTTAATTCACTTCTCTTTCATCCCACTTTTTTGTGGTGAGGAAAATAAGCCAATATTTATAAAAGCCTTTGAACACAGACAGGGTCAGGTACCTAGTAATATAGTTCATTGTGTATGTATTTGTATTTTTCATTTGTTATTTGCTTGTTTTGTAGCCCCCCCCCCTTTTTTTAATTTCGAAGTAATCCCTACACTCAGCCTGGGGCTTGAACTGACAACTCTGAGATCAAGAGCCGGATGCTCTTCTGACTGAGCCAGCCAGGCAGCACTGTATTATTGTGAATAATGGCAACATTTATTTCACATAGGATGATAAAGATGATGATAATGCTATCTTGCAGTTAGCATTTTTTTAATATGCAGAATTTCTTTGAGCTCTCAGAATAATCACTTGAGACAGGGAAAATAGGCAGTATTACATGATAAAGCCTCAGGATTTTTTTTAGGCATTACAGAAGTTAAGTGATTCTATTTCTGTGTTTTCTCCTAAAATTCTTTTTTTTAAAAAAGATTTATTTATCTATTTTAGAGGACAGGGGAGGGGCAGAGAGGGTCCCAAGCTGACTGCACTGAGCAGAGTCCAGTGTGGGGCTTGATTCCACGACCCCAAGATCACAACCCAAGTGAAACCAAGAGTTAGATGCCCAACCAATTGCACCACCCAGGTGCTCCTCCCCTAAAATTATTATTATTATTTTTTAAGATTTTATTTATTTATTTGACAGACAGAGACCACAGGTAGGCAGAGAGGCAGGCAGAGAGAGGAAGGGAAGCCGGCTCCCCGCCGAGCAGAGAGCCCGATTCGGGGCTTGATCCCAGGACCCCGAGATCATGACCTGAGCCAAAGGCAGAGGCTTTAACTCACTGAGCCACCCAGGTGCCCCATCTCCCCTAAACTTCTTTTTTTTTTTTTTAAGATTTTATTTATTTATCAGAGAGAGAGAGGGGGAGAGAGGGAGAACAGGCAGACAGAATGGCAGGCAGAGGCAGAGGGAGAAGCAGGCTCCCTGCCGAGCAAGGAGCCCGATGTGGGACTCGATCCCAGGACGCTGGGATCATGACTTGAGCCGAAGGCAGCTGCTTAACCAACTGAGCCACCCAGGCGTCCCTCCCCTAAAATTCTTAAAAAATTAAGCCTTAAGACTTAGAAAACAGCTTTCCATTTTACATTTTTTTCAGTTGACATATTGCTTTTTAAAAATGATAATTTTGTTTTCAGATAATATAATTTTTTTTCTCTAGTTTGAACTAGAAGCCTTGTGTTTAAAGTTTTATTTTGCAGATGAGATGACTGAGGTCTAGAGAGTTTAGGGTGCAGGTGCTATTTCATGAGACCTGTGGCAGAAGCTAGACTAAAATATAGGGCTCTTAATTATTTTTCCCTTATTACATGTTTTCCTTTTCCCTAACTTGGTTTTTGCATGGCATGATTTTTTTTTTAAAGACTTTATTTTTTTATTTGAGAGAGAGAGAGTGAGAGAGAGCCTGAGAAGGGAGATCGGAGGGAGAAACAGACTCCCCATGGAACTGGGAGCCAGATGTGGGATTCGATCCCAGGACTCCAGGATCATGACGTGAGCCGAAGGCAGTCGCTTAACCAATTGAGCCACCTAGTCCCCTTGCATGGCATAATATTATCATTATCTTTCTCTACATATGCCTGATTCAATTTTTCTTAACTGTTGCATAAATACGATGATGAAAAATGACACCTGGTTTTGGAAGGCTTCCTTGATGTTAGAAAGGAGATTTAGTTCTGTCTGGCAGAAGCAAGTTGTGAAATTGCCTTCCAATGAAATAAGTGTTCAGAATCACACTTCATCTTTAACTGTCTGGGAGTGAGACTGACATAGGAAGTGGATGTGGATTGAAATGTGGCTTTGGCAGGACGTGGGCGGGTATGGTGGACTGGAGAGCCCAGCATTCTCAGCGCTGTGTGTTAGTTACTGTTGCTAGAGGCCTCATCCTGATTGTGTGCGGAGGATGTCAGACCTATACAGTAAAGTAATTTATTTTGTGAAATTAAGCCAGGATCAGGAACTATATAATATTGCTTGTGTGAATGTTATCCCTTTTTAGGTACAGGCTCTTTTAGAGCTAGGCAGCTTTCTGGTTATAGTGGAGATACATAAAGAAGTACATAGATTTAGATGTACTGATGTACATAAATTTATAAGCTCCTCTGCCTTGTTTTTAAGTAGGTCCTTAGCCTTATAAATTAAACTCATGCTTTGGAATGGGACTAAGGGAATTCTTACAGAGTTCTAATATGTGAGTAGAAAAGTGTGCGTTAGTATTCATTTCACTAAGGTGCTTATCTGCATTACATATGTGTCCTATGTATGTAGTAGATGTGTTCTTATGAAGATCCTTGAAAATTAATTCATCTCTGAAATATAATTAAGGACTTGAGGGGATTGTCATTTAATGGTATCCCAAGGTGAATACTCTAATGGAAGGGATAATCACTTCATAACTTTTTTGATATTTATAGGTTTTCTAAATTAGGACTGCCTAAAAATGTGTTATGACATACTCTTCTTTTTTTTTTTTTGTTTTGTTGTTTTTAAGGGAAATAAAGTATTTTTTTAAATCTTATTTTACTGTTGTATCATCTTGTGATGTCAAAGATTCAACTGATATTCTTGGGAATTAGGAAATGAAAATAAAATGTCAGTCTGTGAAGATGGGAACACTTGTTTTAATAATTTGATTCACTTTCAGTGTTACTGGCCACTTTTATAGGTACTATTGATATTAGCAGTTATTTAGAGCTATTGAGCCTAAGTTTAATACTTAAGTTATTTTTACTTAATGATGTATATACATAGGTAGTTAATTGAATATTGAAAAGTTCTGTGATTTGGGCAAAAACACATAGGAACTAGTAAATATGATACGAAACTCTTAAGGGAATTTTTTCTTCATTAATCAAAACTATTTTCTGGTACTAGTAAAACTGCAAAACATGTATATAGGCAACTAAGATAATAAAATGTAATGGCATTTAAAGTTTTTTTAAGATGAAAACTCAATCATCAAAAGTGTTCTTCCACTTTCCATTAGGCTTTTCTTGCTTGTTATGTATTCATATTTTATTTTATTTATTTTTTTATAAGCACTTTTTTAAAGATTTTACTTATTTGACACACAGAGAGAGAGATCACAAGTAGGCAGAGAGGGCAGGCAGAGAGAGAGAGAGGAGGAAGCAAGCTCCCTGCTGAGCAGAGAGCCCCATGTGGGGCTCCATCCCAGGACCCTGATCATGACCTGAGCCGAAGGCAGAGGCTTAACCCACTGAGCCACCCAGACGCCCCACTTATTCATATTTTAGATCTTTATATTATTTTGTGCTGTATACTCACTTGACATGTTAGAAGTGCAAAGAAGTTTGACTCATATGTACAAAACCTTTAAGAGTTTACTACACCAACTGGCAAGCATGTAGGGTGTGTGCCCTTTGCGTAATGTAGGTAGATTTCTGCTTTCTGCCTCTAGACCACTTCCTTGTCTCCTTTCATGAGAGCAGCACAAAGTAATACAGCCTAGAATCACTAAAAGGTGAGAAAATGGTACCATGCCAACCCTCTGTGGAACAGCCATCTTAATAGTCTGCTCTGACATTCGTCTCTCTAGCACAAACCTTGCAGTAGGCCAAGTACTTATAGGAGATATCCTTACTAGGCAGACTGAAAGCTTTTGGGAAATCTTTGTTGGTTTGTGCTTTTAAAATCACAGGCTTCAATCAGGCCTGTGGAGTGGAGGAAGAAGCTATTATAGGTTAAGTGTTAACTTTGTGTGGGTGTTAACATGGTTATAAAAACCCTCTGTCACAAGAAGATTAATGTGCAGAGGAAAATTTGGGCAGAGGTCTTCCAACTTGACACATGTGAATTTTTAAAAACTTTTTATTTTGAAATAAGTGTAGACTCACAGGGAAGTTTCAAAAACAGTAAATATGTGGACTCTCATGGACCCTTCACCTAGCTTGTATTTCTAGATTTTTAAAGTATAGCGTGTGTGTCTCTGATCCTGGATCTTATGGCACAGAGAATAGAAGACCAACTCAGGTTGGGGGAAGGGGTGCTCTTCCTGCGAGGGTTGCCCTGGCTGTTATACCAGGAATTATGAAGGTGATTGCCATTGCCTTGTATCTAAAAAATTGTAACCCCATGTGGTTGGCCAAGCCTGTATTAATTGTAGCATGTTAAAAATATAACAATTCTGTTTGTCTTTAGGAATTATTTATTGGAAGTTTATTCTTTTTTAGTTTTTGATTTTTAAATTTAAATTTAGTTTTTAAGTAATGAGAGAATTAAAATGAAAATATCACTGTGAAAATGAACACCATATGAGGAATGTTTTCTACTTGTCCCTGTTCTTATTTGAGTGTTAAAGATGATCCCAAGTTCAGGACCAAAAGTTTAAACTGCTTTTCTCTCTGTAGGTTCGAAAACATGTGAATGATCTCTATGAAGACTTAAGGGATGGACACAATTTAATCTCTCTTTTAGAGGTTCTTTCAGGAGATACCTTGGTAAGTTTAAAATTTCTTAATTTAGTTTGCAGAACATGTAATCCTGTCCACATGGGACCAGTGTGTTGTCAATAGACACTGTTCAGATTTGTGACACATTCACCTTTTTTGCACTGTGAATTCTGCCTGAAAACGAGTTCTGGTTAGCTTCCTAATCATTTTCAGACTTCAAATGATGTGAATTTGGGAGATCGAAGCACTTTGATTACTTTGCTTATATAATCAGTTCTATACTTAAACTACTATTCTTGTTTTTGCTTCTTTTTTATCTTTGGGGTTGTTTTTTTGTTTTTGTTTTTGCTTAGCAGAGGTTGGATGCATAATATAACCACATATTAAAAGACTGACATATAACAAAGAAATAAACATTGCTTTCCGAAAAATGGTCTAATCCATTCCACAGGTGTCATTTCCTTTTTTGTGATCATGACTTCCCCTTCTTGGTTACCTGTTCTCCTTCATTATGTTCTGTTCATGCTCTTCTTTTCATTTCTGGTCTGTCTTGTGTCTTTGCTGTTCTATCTTCTGTCCGTTATATTCATTAGCCAAGGGAGCGAGATTTTTTGAAGACCTTACGATTGGTGAGTGCAACAGAAGCATGCGAATATGAACAGCATGAGGATGTGGAGGATGAGGATAAGGGGGTAGGTGTCGGCCCCCATAACTCGACTAACCTAGCCATTACAGTGTGGTGAGCGCTAATGTGGTAGAGAAGTAACCCACGGGTTTGGGCTCCTTTTTAGAAAATTAGAGAAAGGACCAAAACCCACAGTGAGATGGATGTGCGTGTACCAGAAAACTGGATGAAGGAAATATTTTCTCTTTAAATTTATTGATGTTACTGTGCAGTGCATAGTAATTGAACATAGGTGCTTAAATTATATGATAGCATTTTAGCTAAAGAATTTTATACACCTTTTACATAAATATGGAAATCTTGACAACTAGCCTGCTAATTTTTATGCAAATTTGTTTCACTTCTGCAATTTATATTTCAAATGTGGCCACTGTTGCCTTATTTGAACAGACTTATGAAAATTTTTTTACTATTTAAGTTTATGCTTTAACTCATACTGGCAATAGGTATTTGATGGACATTACGTATTTTCTATACGTCTTATTTAGAAGGGGGGAAGGTCTTAAAATTTGGAGTCCTGGTAGAACCCACAGAGCTGTTTCATCTTCATTACACTTAGTTGACTTCAGCCCACCTTTGCAAGACAGATACGCTTCTTTTGTCATCCACATCCCAAGTGCCCCTGATTCCATTGGAAATTGTGCCTTTTTTGGATCCAATGGATGAATTCACCAACAATATTTCTACCTGTTACATAGAACCTTTTTTCCATTTTGTAGTGTGCTGTCTGTTTCATTATGGTGACTTTGGCTGTAATAACCTATTCATATTTGAGAAGATAAGCTGTCAGTATTTTTTCTTCCTTTTGGAAGATTTTATGTGGTAAATTTCAACTCCATTCTTTGTATTTTTGTTAAGCATCTTCTCAGCTCTATCTCCTTATGTTTTCATTCTGAAAGCTTGTAGCTTTTCTCAAGGAAAACAGCATCAAAAAAATTATGGATTGTCGGTTTTCCTGAGACAGTAAATAATCATGTCCATCCCTAAGCATTGCGAAACTAATTATTAGAGTCCAAATGATTTTGTAAAAAGCTAAAATAAAGAGGAAATATAGTATATGGTTTTAATTGCTTTTCTTTCTTCCTTTATCATGCTAAGTAAAACTCTGTCTTTTTCCCTCTTGGTGATTTTATACTAATTGCATGCTACTTTACCTCATTTTCATTAACATGCTATACATATGTAATTATAAAAATCTGCTTAACAAGAGAGTTTATTAAGAAGGCAAAATGGGGAACAGTCTTTAGTTCTTTCTGTGCATCCAAAGCTAATAAAACTGTAGGCTAGAATTGTAGTATAGTAACTATAAAAAGTCTATATGTTCTGTGGTATTTTCTCTTTTTCTTTTGTTTAAATAAAGCATATAGAATAAATCATGTGTTTAAATAAAACATATTCAGAGAAATACCTAGTTGTTTAAATTCAGTTTCAGACAATACAAAATCATAAAAGCATCTTTAAAGATATCTGATGGTTTTACTGAATAGTAAATACTGTTTTGACATGTTAAGATGAATATAAAGTATATTTATAGGGTATATTTATCATAAGTGTCTTTAGCATGGTTAGTGGTATCAGAAACTATAATGTTTTTTATACCCTGCATTTTTCTATTCTTAGCCCAGAGAAAAGGGTCGGATGCGTTTTCACAGACTACAGAATGTACAAATTGCACTTGACTATTTGAAAAGACGCCAGGTATGATGTTTCTCAAAGACTATAATCTTATAAACATATATGACGGAGTAAATCTACATAGAAACATGTCAGGGAATGAAAAGGTTAAATTTGCGAATTCTAATGGTTGAGTTTGTGGTTTTGTGAGACAAATATTTAAAAATATGTTCAAACATTTGCTCCAAAGAAAAGGAAGTTAATAGTAGGTGTAAGCCCAGAGGAATTATAAGTGGCTGCATTTCCATCTGAATAAGAGCTACTAACTTTCCTTCTGCTAGAATCGGAATGCTTTGCCTAGGAAGTTAATGATATTTTAGTAGCAACAGAATGTTAAGAATGCCTATGAACAGTTCTTAGTAGTGGGGCAATTCTTCATTATTTATACTTAGTCTGTAAAATTATTTTTATAAAAAATAATTTATATAATACTTGAAAAAACTTAGTGTAAACATTTTTAATACTTAGTAGTGGTAAGGCAATTTTTAAAATATTTTTTGTAATAATAGATAATATTGGTAATCAAAAGTAGTTAAACATAAAGCAATATTTCTGACAACAGTCTCCAAGTAGCTTGAGGTTTTAGAAGAAATAATGTTAAGGAATGAACACTATATTGGATGATTTGGTGGCATTGTGGTGTTGTAGAGGTATAAGTCAAAGTATTGGTAATTTTTCAATTAGTAGAAAAAAGGAGAAAAAGGAAAATCAGGAGAAAGTAAAATTACTGAAAACAATGAGAAATCAGAGGTGGCAACTTTTTGCTTGTTAATGAAGGGAAAAAGGAAGGGAGGGAAATAGGGACAGGTAAACATTATTTTTTATTATTGATTTATTTAGTTTATAATGAACATTAAAATGCTTTTATTTTTTAAACTTTGATTAACAGTACTTAAATAAGGTTAAATGTTACTTTTATTTACCTTCTTATTCTTAGTTCTAGTGGAAGTTTCCAGGAGGTCTGATGATGGTTAATTCTGTTTCCTTGTCTGAAATGTTTTTGGCACTGTTTTGTCCAGGAAGTAAGATGTTAGTTATTATTGTATTTAATTCATGATATTTAATTATTTTTATCCAGGATATAAATAATAAGTATCATTACTGCTTTTGGTTACCTAAAATACATAATTTGATAGTTAATAAGCTTTAAGTCCCTGTGTTATTATTATTTTTATATTTGAGCAGTCTCCCAAATATCCAGTGACGTGTTTATTTATTTTGATAACACTTTATGGTAGATAAATAGAAAAATGATGCTAGTTTTATTCCCCCATTTTGTAACAGAAGTATGAGAAAATTACTGAACTATTTTATGGTTCAGAACAGTTTCTTAATGGTAAGAGTAAAATAAAGCTTATTTTCAAGTGACAAAATTATATCTAATTTTCAATTCTCAAGTATTTAAGAATTCTCAATCTGAGTTGTATTTTCCTTTTGAGAAGTGAATGCTTTTAATACTTGTTCTAAAAGAAAAACCAAAGTAACAATTGTTTTTTCCGTTTTGGTTACTCTGTAATTTGCAGTATAAAATGGAGATTAGTGGAGATAGGAAGTAACATTAATTTGAGGATTACTGGTGTTTAGATCATTTCGATTTTTTTTCTTTGTGTAATTTAGAATCGCTTTTATGTAGGTAAAGATAATTTGTGTGCTGGTTTGAAAAAGTTGGCTTTATCTCTTCTTTTCATATAACACAGGTGAAATTAGTGAATATTAGAAATGATGACATAACAGATGGAAATCCCAAATTGACTTTGGGATTAATATGGACAATAATTTTGCACTTTCAGGTAAGCTTAATTTTTCTTCATTTTAATTTCTTTTAGTCTCTTATTGCTGATTTTCAAGTGGTTGATACAAAGAATGAATATGCCATTTATATCATATGGAAGAAAGTAAAATTCAGGCTCCTTTTCTTAAACAGTATATTTGAATATTTCCTTTCCAGTAACTTACTACCTGTGAACCTGGTACCCTTTTCCCCCTGTTATCCATGAGCATATAAGATGATGTTTGTAATCTTGTCGAAAACAGACCTCTGTGCTCAGGAGCTGAAATATATAATGCGAAGACAAAAGTTTCGTTATAGAGAGAAACAAGAGCTCTGTCAGTTTGCTGGGCAGAGGATGCAGCAGCAGGCTACCTGGAGGAAGGGGCTCCGGCGTTTTATAGGGAAAAGCAGAGTCTCGCTGGTTTCCATGGGAGTTGTTGGTACATGTAGCCGGCCACACACATCATGTTTTCAGGAGGGTTCCTGGTTCCTGAAACAAAGGCTAAAAGGGGAGGTGGGGAGGTTTGTGGAAGAGAGTAAAAAGGTTACTTTGTTTAAAATCAGGCCTTGTTGGGGCGCTTAGGTGGCTCAGTCGTTAAAATCAGGCCTGGTTGAGGCATTAATGCAGCCATTTTGGTTTTTGTTCAGCTTTCAGCTTAAGCGGTTTCGGTCTTAGTGTTGGAAGACAAAGATTTCTTTTTACTGAATGCAGACACATTTCTTTTGTTTATTGGACAGTGTTACTTGACTTAGATACATAAACATTCTATGACTCATTCCTTACTTAGAATGGTTTTTGTTGGCATTCTAGTTTCTCAGTGAGAACTACTTTTTCCTGTTGATAGACGCTAGATGGCAGTATAATTTTCATAAAGGGATCTCCTGAATTAGAAGTAGCCGTATTTTGTGGAGAGCTTTCTCAAACAAGATTTGAGGAGATTAATGCAGATTTTTTTTAAAGGATTTAATTTATTTATTTGAGAGAGAGAGAGAGAGAGAGAGAGAGCATGTGCGCAAGAGCAGGGAGGGGCAGAGGGTGAGGGGGAAAGAATCTGAAGCGGACTCCATACTGAGCGTGGTGCCCGGAAGGGCTTAGTCCCACCGCTGGGAGATCAGGTACCCAGAGTTTGAGGCTTAACCCTCTGAGCCACCCAGATGCCTTGAGTAAATGCGGGTTAATTTACGATGATCTCTCTAATACATCTGTGCTCATTGAGAGCTGATTTGGATTTTTACTTTTTTGTAAAATGATGCATTTTGAAACAAATCATCTTTATTTGATTTAAGGTAAATTCTAACTCTAGAATGTGCTTTAGTTCATTATCCATTTTTCTGCTTAAGCATGTTCTGTATGCAACCCAGAGCCTGACCCATAGTAGGCATGCGGGAAATCCTACTGATTGACTGCTGTTCAGTTAGATCTTGAAGGAGGAAGAGGTAACTTACCAGCTTCAGAAAGGAGCTGAGGTTTTAAACCAAATCAGGAGGGGAGTAAGACTTATTTCTTAATTTGTAAAAATGTTCTGGGACTTAAGGTTTATAAGGGAATGATGGAAAATAGTGTACCTGGAGCTCATTTGGGAACAGGATAAATCTGACAGGTATGGAGAGCTGTGGGAATTAGAGTCTAGGTAGTTTCTAGGACCTGAACAGGCAGCTGATCAAAATTGCAGCAGTAGGAAATTGGAGGAGATGCTGGCAACCAGGTGTACCAGCCAGACTATGGGGTAGCTAATACAAGTAAATATTCCCTCAGCTGGGTTTTTGCTATCAGAGAGATCCAATAACAGGGGCTAGAGGCAGGAACCTAAAGATCTGAGGGGCCCCATTAGTAGAGCACACCTTTCTCAGGAAGCTAGGTGACTGAGCCCTAACCAAGGCTGGGATTTGGGCATGAAGCCAGACCCTTTTTCTAGAATTGGGTAAAGACTAAGTAGAACTGGCTGAAAGCAGATTTCATGTGGAGATCCTCAGCAGTATTCTCAGGGATCCTTTAATCAGTCCTCAGTGGATTAGGTCCCAGGACCTTGAGCAGGGTTGAAATTGCAGGAACTCCACATGGGAAGATGAAAGGCCTATTGGAGCAAGGAGCTAGTCCCATCATTTCTAACATAGCTGTGAGACAGGCTGTGTCTGGACTTGGGGGACTGTGGGGCTGAGGAAAGCACCCAGGCTGTGGCAGGAGGCAGAGCTAAGTGTTACCATTGACTCTTACTTATGGCAGTTGATGACATTGGGTATATCACATAACCAATCTGAACTTGAAAAATAATTTTTGGGGAAACTGCATCTATCAATTTTACATCAAATAGATTAAATGAGCCAGGTCTGAAGTTAGGGAGATAGAAGCCAGGAAGCTGAGGCAGTAATTTCCGAGTGGGATGATAAAGGCCAGGACTCAGATGGGGATGAAAAACTGAATCCAAGGGATGACATTTTGAAGGAAGAAAGGAATGGATTTGGCAACAGGGCACAGAGGATGAAGGAGTGGGATTAAAGATGACTCTGAACTGTTCAGCCTGGGATATAAAACAAACCACACACCAGTAGACGACTGAGACAGGGTAATGGTCAGGGGAGAGAGAATAAAGAAGGATTGCCCGAGTGGGTCTGATGGACTGCCAGGTGTTCTGTGCATCTGCGTGCTGAACTCTTGGAGATACATGAGCATAGCTGGGGTGTCTGCTATAGGTAATGCACTTAGAGTTATCGGTATAAAAGTGGTCACTGAGCACTTCGGAGAGAATGGATCTTCAGAGAAGTCAAGAAAAGAGCATGTATAGAGAAGAGCTGAGAGCTACGGACAGACATTTGGGGAAGACCCATGATTTGGGGTGCAGGAGGAAGAAGATCCACCTGGGGAAACAGAAAAGAACAGAATATTTGGATAGATGGATGGTATGACAAGAAAATGCAGTGTTGCTGAATCTAGGGGGAAGAGAATGTCAAGTAGAAAGGAATGGTGAGCACTACAAAATGGCACTGAAGAGCGTGAGAAAATGAAGACCGACAACTAGTTTTACCTTGAAGGAGGACATTGGAGACCTTGGAAGAAATACTATCAGGCAAGTTGGAGCAGAAGCCAGGAAATGACAGACCAAAATGTGAGTGAATGGTTGGGAATTCGATCCTAAGTTTGAAGAAATTTAAAGCAAAAGGTCATTCAAAAAGAATTATGTATTAAGAAACTCATTGCATTTTGTCACTGGAGGAAAAAAGAAGACCAGCCACAGAACTACTTCTAATAGAATCCTAATGGTCCTATGGCATATAGTATGGAATCCAGTGTATTTTAGGACCCAGATGACGAGATATTATGACTATTTATCACCAGTATTTAGAAATTAGATCCAGATTTGTTTAAAGTGGAACACAACAATGTTTTGGTAAAATAAAAATGTTCCTTCTTATTTAAATGAAATAACCAGGTGTCACCAGCCAGACTTCAGGGTAGCTAATACAGGTAAATGTTCCCTCAGCTGGGCTTTTGCTATCAGGGAGATCCAGTAACAGGGGCTGGAGTATGATAATTTCTTAGTAGTATGATAATTTTGGATCAGAATGATTTTACTGGTTAAGCCAAAATAGAAGGCTACTTATAGCAGTGGTAATCATTCTCACTCAAAGTGACTTGGCTTTTTTTTTTTTTTGGTCTTTATATAAATAAGGAAAATAATTTCATAAGATCAATTTATTATTATTATTTTTTTAAAGATTTTATTTATTTATTTGACAGAGAGAGATCACAAGTAGACAGAGAGGCAGGCAGAGAGAGAGAGGGAAGCAGGCTCCCTGCTGAGCAGAGAGCCCGATGTGGGACTCCATCCCAGGACCCTGAGATCATGACCTGAGCCGAAGGCAGCGGCTTAATCCACTGAGCCACCCAGGTGTCCAGATCAATTTATTATTTAAAAAATATTTGTTTTGAGCATCACAAATTGAATCTCTTTTCCAGTCAGGCTTTCTGAAGGTAAGCATTATCAACACAATAGTTCTCTATCAGTAACTACCATATGCTAGATCCAGAGATGCTAGGAAAATGGAGGATGTTGTGTCTATTTAGGAGAATGTTCATAAATACAATCGACTTGTAATGAATCCATTGCAGTATAAATAAGGGATATAGAGGAGGAGTGTTGTGGTATTAGGAAAGTATTAGAGAAATTTTCACTGATACTAGAGATAGACTTTGCAGGATGAATGCCAGCTACCAGGTGGAGACTTAAAGCTGGGCCATTTCTGGGAGAGGGAGCAGTGTGTAATGGCCTGGGAATGGGTAGTTGGTGAGTTTGGCGGAGCTTCAGGGAGGGGTGGATGGGGTGCACATCAGCGGTTGGGCCTTTATCTCACCAGTACAGGTATCAGCCATTATGCTTTTATGTTCTTGTCAGTAATGTTCCGTTGCCAATGAAGACATTGAAAATAAAATTAAAAATAAACCCAAATCTGAGACTTTATTTTTGCCCTTTATCTTCTCGGATATTCAGTTTTGCCATTAGACATGGTTTAATTTTCTCTTTCAGTGATTAATCATCATGCAGGCCTATCATTAGCAGGTATTGGCAACATCGCTAACTTGACTGTTTAATTGAATATTCTTATTTAGAAAAGTATAATGAGTTCCATCTTGCGATCAGTCTAAAGACTACCTAGAGAATGGTGATTATCATGTTTTTCTACTTAGTCAAATGATAGCTGCTTACGTGTAAGTCCAGTCATGCTATACTGATTTTCTTTTTACCGTATCTATGACTCAGTTTTAGAAATATGCACACCTTAAATAATCAGGCTCCATATTGATTTACTATTTTTATAGCAAGGCCCTAGTAAAATTACATAATATTTAACTAGGGTACAATTGTAAGTGTTACCTACAAAGTTCAGCTACCTTCATTCATGTATAAGAAACACATCTATGTGCTTCTTCTGGCGAAGCATTTCATGCTTCAAATCATAAAATTGATCAGTTTGCTTATGTAAAAATCCTAATAACCATATAAGAAAATGGCTTGGAAAATATAATGGCATATAAAAATGTAATACAAAATATGAAAAGTTCTATTGATATGTAATATGAAAAATACTATAAACTATTTTATGAGGTATATTGAATTTTATTATCATTTTTTAAAGATTTTATTTATTTAAGAGAGAAAGTGAGAGACAGCATGAGAGTCAGGGGAGGGACAGAGAGAGAGGAGAAGCAGACTTCTTCTTGATCAGGGAGCCTGATGGGGGGCTCGAACCCAGGACTCTGGGATCATGACCTAAGCCAAAGGCAGATGCTTAACCAACTGAGCCACACAGGCGCTACTATGAGATTGATTTTAGAAATAATTTTTATTGAGTATTTAGGAATTTAGCATTTATTATCTCTCCTACAGCTAGCAAATCATCCTGTTTTTGTTTTCTAATGACTGATGTTTTGAAAAAAAGCTTAGTATAATTTACAGAAATTTTTGAGCTCCCCCTTTTCTGGCAAGTACCAGAATTAGTTAGTGTTTCTTAAGAAAAAAATTATATGTTAGAGATTCTCTGAAACAACATTTGAAAGGCATTTTGCTAAATGACTCCTGACTGGTATTTGCTTTCTGTTTGCTCTCAGATTTGTTGAACCACCAATAGTTTCAAAGGTTAAAGCAAACTTTGGTAGTGTAACTGCATTTCAGAAAACTGAAAGTTAAAGGGAGGGTCAGAGTCTGCTCATACGATAAAGCTAAGGGTTTGCCTTGAAAGCTCATCAGCGTTATAGTTTTACAGTGAGCAGTAATGTTTGTGTAAGAGGATTGGTGGCCAGAAATAAGCCACGGTGTCTAATGAGACACAGGGACCCAGCTGGGCAAGATGCCATGGCATTTCTTGCGTGTGTTTTTCTCATAAGCAAAATGGCCTCATGCTGAAGAGGATGGTCACAAAGTCCGAGGAATTAGAGGTCAGAGTGGAATTTTCAGACTTACTGCAAAAGTTCGAAGGAAGTCCTGGATTTTGAAATGAGTGAATCTGTGGAACTGTGATTTCCTACAAATCAAATGGGGAATGTCTGTGGATGTGTCAGAGCCGAGAAAGAAGAACAGTATTTAGATCCTGCCAAAACTCCTTTGAGCCCTGAAAAATACTCTCCCAGAAGAAAATATTTCAGGAGAAAGCCGATCAAGACAATTATAGGTGACAGAGACTCAGTAGAGCCAAACAAGCAAAATGAAGGCAAGAAGAAGAGTGGCGTTCAGCTCTCAGAGGAACAGCCAGCTCTTTTACTCAGGGGACTGGTACGGGAGGACGCCGTTGTCCTAGACCCCACCCTGGATGCTGGGATTCCGCATCTGCAAGGGAAGACACAAGTTGTAGTTAACAGTGTGAAACAGAAACTGGTGCCGAGTACTGCAAGCAGTCTGTCTCACTATGGGGACACTTCTGCTAATGACCGTGACAGAGAAGTAAAAGTTAGTGACCTGGAGGAAAGGATTCCAGAAACGGACAGCACTCCATGTTGTGTAAAGAGGAAGGAACATTTAGATGATGCCAGCAGGAGAGAAATAACATTCCAAAGAAAGACTGATGTTTTAATGTTACCAAAGGCAGCCAGCTTGAGTTCTATTCACTATGGTACGGAGAGATCATTTGAAAAAAGTGGGTTTTCTGAAGACCCATCAAAAAATAATAGCAGTGTTCAAGGGAAGCAAAACACTGAGAGATTTTGCCCTTGTGAAATATACCATTTTCACTTTGAAAAAAAGAGATGTCATTCCCTCTGTACCATTGTGTCCTCTGCTTCCAAGGACACAGACGGAAATGAGGTAAGTGAAATGTGGAGTCTGAGCTTAAGGTGTAAATAAGGACTCAGGTACTCATATCTGACTGAGATTCTGTAATTTGTCTATTTTAAAAGTTGTATTCAGATTAGTTTATGTGAAAGTTGGAGAGTTCTTGGTGCATTTTGTTATTTGTAACCTTAAGTTCGGTTACTATGATTTTTATTTTCTGTGATATCCACATTCTTTGATCGCACTTAAATTTAAACCCCTGCATATTTTTGTTACTGTTGGAAGACTTAGAAAAGCATCACTTTAAGGGAATGCACATCTTTTGAAGTTCTCTAGTTCACGTTTCTTGACTTTTCCTATGGAAGAGCCTTTGGAAACTGGGTGCAGTGTAGGCAAAAATTGCATCAGAAAACAGTCACGAGAAGATAATAGCTTCATGATTCATGTTGGGAGGATACAGTCCAGTTATCAGTCAGTACTGACTTGCTGATCCATAAGTTTGGAAAGCCAGTTCCAGTTCTCCACCAGTTTTCATGCACTGGAACACTCACATAATTGCTTTTAATTCTGTGCGTGCCACGTGTGTGTGTGTGTGTGTGTGTGTGTGTGTGTGTTGGGGTGATTATCACAGATAAAATCACCCAAATCTCTTTTGTCTCTTTGTTATGAGTTATTCCCCAGCCCCTTTCTAAAATCAGACATCATTTGGGTGGCATGTCCTAGGTATTTCGGTATGACACTGACTGCCAGAAAGTTGAGATTTTTATTCCTAACACTGACAGTTAGCTTTAGACAAGTGACTTCTCTGGAGTTTTCACTTGTCTTCTGAAATGGAAGTGAGTATTTATTTACTTGGTTGAGACATGCATTACCCAGACAACCTCTACATGTAACTAGGTGGGAGTAGAGGGCCTTTTCTTTAAGCTCTTTCTCACTTTGTCTTTCAACAAAAACTCTGGACGTAAATGGCGTATGTGATGTTAAACAGTCCTGGCGAGGTCAGCTAGGGTCGTCCGCACAGCAATAGAATGAGGTTTTGTCAGGGTCAGTGTGCTTGATCCTCGTGGACCTTAGCTGCAGAGCTCTGGGAAGCTCTTCTATATAGACACACTACCCCGCCTTGCCAATAGTATGTCAGCTCTTAGATTTACATTTTTCAGGGGTTACATTTTAAAAAGAAAGCATAGCCTCTGTGTCAGTGCAAAAGGAAACTACTTAGCTGTTCTGTGTTTAGGAATGAAACCGCTTGTTTTGCTTCATGTTCTCCAGCTGTTTATTGTATATAATATGGCTTCTTGTAAGCCTTACATTTTTTCAATAATGGAAATTCTTAAAATCTTTTTCCTAAGTGCTACATAACCCCCCCCACACACACACACTTGTTATATTCTCATGCCAAAGGACTTTACCCTTCTAATTGGTATAGATTTTTGAAACTTCAATGATGAAAAGAAGGCACAAACCTGCCAGTTACATTTGTTGAATAATTGTGATATGGGGTACTTCACAAAGCCGAATGAGGTAGTGTCATATTTATCTGAGGAGTTTGACGTCTTACTTCCTTACAGTCCAGACAAAGATTCTTCATTTTTGAGCTTACAAAGAGTCAGAACCAACAGCTTGGGTACTCTCCATAGGACATTCTCCTGGTTAACCTTGCAGGTGCTTGATTCTGTTTGCTTAATTACCTTTGGTTAGAACTATGCACAGAAACTCTTTATCTTGCATTGGCTTCTGCATTTTTTATTGAAGAATTAAATGCAGATGGGGGTGCTCAGCCCCTTCATTAACATTATGCCTCAGAAATGATCGGTTAGCCAACATTCCTTCCTTATTTGTTCCTGCAGGATCTTTTTTATGTCTTCCCTGTCACATCCTTTCTTTCTCTCGATCAGTTGTCTGCAGGTTTGGGGTTGAGGACTTTGAGTTAACTTCTGAGCAGAAGAGGATACAGTTCTTGTGCTTTTCTTAACTTTTGAATTAGTACAGTCCTCTGACTTAAACTTCCCTGGGCCTGTGAAGTTTATCATTTTTGGTATAAGTGACCAGTCTACTTCCTCCTTAAATGCTTGAATTCCTGCGCCGACCGAGAGAGCCCTTCCAGCCACAGAGCCCTGTGGAGGTTACTCAGCAGCCCTCCTTGAGTGCCCACCGAATAAAATCTCATAATCGCATTAATTTTGACTAGGGTTAGGAGTTGTTTTAAAAAAAAAAAAAGAGTATCTTAGATTTGTGTATTGCATTGGAATTGGAAAAAAGATGTCAGACACATTGTGTCTTTTATCTTAAGAACCATATGAATATGCAAAATAGTTCTTCTTTTATAGAATTAAGAACTCAAAACTGAGGTTAAAGCATGTCCTTATAGCAACACAGTAAATGACATTAACTGAGCTGAACTACTCAGCAACCTACTTTGATGAATTGTCAGAGTTCTGAAGGCTGTTGCTGTGAGGTCAGAGCAGGGCTGATGTTTATAGGAGTTGATGTTCATCTGTGAAGGATGAGCGTTATAAACAGAGGTGGCAAAGGCAAGCCATGTTTGGGGACAGGGAATAATGAGCTCACTGCAGCCCCCTTCTTGAGAGATTTCTTACTTGTCTAAGACTCATGTGCTTCCTGTACCTTGTGACAAGGTTTCCTACCTTTGCCCTTGAGCTTTTCCCACAAAGCACTCCTTTACTTCTCTAGTTTCACAATCCCACCTCTTTCTAGTCTTGTTACATTGATATCAACCAAGCTGGTTGTTTCCTCTGTGTATAGGCCATTGGTTCTTTAACTGAGCAGATGTAGGTGTCACTTGAGGAGCTTTCTACAAAATACAGGTGCCTAGAAGTCACCCCAGTGATGCTAATGTAATAGATTAGGGAGGAGTTCCACAGGTGATTCTGGCCAAGACTAGGGAAGTTGTTACTCTTCCTTGCCTACAGTGGTGGTTTTCAAGGGGGACTCCAGAGTCCCTGCTTATGGAATGCTTATTGGAAATGCCTTACCCCTGTTTATCCGATCAGAGTATGCTCTGGTGGAGCATAAGAACATGGCATCCTGTTTTAGGCACCCTCTCACATGTTAAAAACACTACGTTTTGGGAACCAGTATCACTTTAGCTTAGCATTTGTGTCTCATTCTCTTCTCAAGGTAGTTTATATTTTCCTTTTTTTTTTTTTTTTAAGATTTTATGTATTCATTTGAGAGAGAGAGAGCACAAGCAGGGGAGCAGCAGAGGGAGGGAGAAGCAGGGAGCCCAATGCCGGGCTCCATCCCAGGACCCCGGGATCATGACCTGAGCTGAAGGCAGACACTCAGCCGACTGAACCACTCAGGTGCCCCAAGGTAGTTTTTCTGATAAGCAGTGTGGATTATAGGCCCAGAAGGCAGGAGGTGTGAGTTGTAGTCAGGCTTTGCCCCAGAGAGCTGTATGACTTAGACAGCTCTTTTCATTTAAGTCTCCATTTCATTCTCTAGGAAAGGAGGGTATTGGACTAGATCATGATACTGCTGTTAATAATGATGGTATTTGTTGAGTCCTACTGCATGCCAGACATGCCACCATTATGATATTTAATCTTTGGAGCAAACTTATGAAATGGTTTTATTTTTGGCTCCATTTTACAGAATAGGACACTGAGCCTCAGGAAGGGTAAATAATTTAAGCAGAAGAGCTTGGATGTCACCCAGCTGTCGACCAAACTGAACTCTTACCTGTTACACGTTACTCACTTTTCCCCATATACATCTTTTTCACTTTTAAATTTCTATGAACTCATGTACAGAACTGCATACCATTTTGTTTGTTTAGTGTTTTCACCTCTTCCTCCATCTCTCTCTCCTTTTATTTCTCTACCAGGCACTTATGATGTACCTGTTATATATTGAACCAAAACAAGGCACTCTGAGAGAAATATAATATAGCTCTTTTCTGCATACAGTATATCCCATTGTTTATTTAAAACAAATGACAGGGGCGCCTGGGTGGCTCAGTGGGTTAAGCCGCTGACTTCGGCTCAGGTCATGATGCCAGGGTTCTGGGATCGAGTCCCGCATCGGGCTCTCTACTCAGCAGGGAGCCTGCTTCTCCCTCTCTCTCTCTCTGCCTGCCTCTCTGCCTGCTTGTGATCTCTTTCTCTCTGTCAAATAAATAAGTAAAATCTTTAAAAAAAAAAAACAAACTTTAAAAATAAAAATAAATAAATAAAACAAATGACAGGGACCATAACTGTAAACTTAGTCACCTGAAAGTTAGACCTCTAAGATGATAATTATGAATAACGTTAAATTCCCACTACACTATGTAGCCATATTAATTAATGAAAATGGAACTATTCCTTTGTTCCTTTTAATACCCTGGTGAATTGCAGTGTATGGTGCAGGAACCCAAGAAGGAAGCCAAGGAGAGAAGGATGAGAAATAAGGTGTGGGATATTGTACAAATTAAGTTGATCTGTACATAATGAAGAGTTTAATTTTTTAATTGATTTTTATATTATAAAAATTTAAAAAAATTGAGAACCATCTCAAAATGTTAGACTACATTAATATTCAAACTCACTGACATATAATTGGTATTTTTTTCTTTAACCAAATCTTTTCTGAATCTTAGGCTACTGAGCTCTTAAGATTCAAACACTAGAATAGGGTACTAGGGTGGCTGAGTTGGTTAAGCGTCTGTCTTCAGCTTGGGGCATGACCCCAGAGTCCTGGGTTCAGGTCCCACAGTAGGCTCTCTGCCCAGCAGGGAGTGGGGAGTGTACTTCTCTCTTTCCCTCTGTCCCTCCACTCTGCTCATGCGCTCTCTCTCTCTCACTCTGTCTCAAAATAAATAAATAAAATCTTAAAAAAAAAAAAGAATTTAAGCACTAGGATAAAACCTGAATGTTTTTCTTTTTCTTTTCTTTTCTTTCTTTCTTTTTTTTTTTTTTTTAAAGATTTTATTTATTTACTTGACAGAGAGAAAGATCACAGTAGGCAGAGAGGCAGGCAGTGGGGGAGGGGGGTGCTGGAGAAGGAGGCTCCTCGCTGAGCAGAGAGTCCGATGCGGGGCTCTATTCCAGGACCCTGAGATCATGACATGAGCCAAAGGCAGAGGCTTAACCCACTGAGCCACCCTGTTTTTCCTTTTATATGATAGGTTTCATCTACAGATTTTGAAAACAAGGGTCTTTTGGTTTACAGTTGACTAGCTCATTCTTTTCTGAATAGTTTCATCTTTTTAAATGAAGTGCCTTACTAATTTTTAAAAAAATTTTACCATTGCTAGTTTTTTGGATTTCATAACCAGTCTGTGAAAATTTAGTTATAGAAAAGTTGCATAAGGCATCTCTATCAATGCCTTGGTCTTTTCAGTTAAATGAAGGATATGTGAAAGTTTGAAACTGTTGCTGTACAAGAAAAAATAGTTATTTTATATCCCCCCTATTTGAATAAGAAATAAATGAGCATTTGCTAAAGGTAGCTATTAATTTAGAGGATTAACACTTGAACTCTATCAACTTTTTGCTTTTATCCTCTATTTAACTCTTCCTTTTAGGGAGACAGTTTTAGCCAGTTAGAATTTTCAAAATATTTGTGCCATCTTTGCTGTTAAAAATATTTTGTGGAGCATTTTCACACATTTGTGAAACTTGGAAGCACTCACTAAAAATGTGTTGATTACATTTGTTTCTGCCAAAATAGTTAAAACATCTTTGAAGAGGTTGTCTTTGGAAGCAAACATCTCGGCTTGGAAATATTTGCCTGTGTTGACAAACTCAATATGGGATTTTCTTTTGCCTGACTGCAATGTCAAGTAGTGTGAATAAAAGAGTTTAAGGGATAGTCCTCACCATGGTTCACTGTAGGACAGGTGCTATTCTAAACCATGTGCATGTGTCATTTTAGTCTCTCAGCACCTCTGTGAGAGGAAACAGAGGCCCAGAAAGGCCACAGGGCTAGTATGTGATGAGGTCAGGAATTGAACACAGGTCACCACCTTCCAGAACTCTCTGCCAGTCTTCCTCCCAATATTATACTTTTACTTGTGCAGTAATTACATTAAGAGACTCTGGAAGTAGAAGAATTTTGAGATCCATCTTTTCTAGCCTGCAGCTTTCATTCTTATTCTTACCTGAACTGTTGGTGGGAATGTAAGCTCATGCAGCCACTCTGGCAAACAGTATGGAGGTTCCTCATGAAGCTGAAAATAGAGTTACCCTGCGACCCAGCAATTGCACTACTGGGTATTTACCCTAAAGATACAAATGCAGTGATCTGAAGGAGCACCTGCACCTCAGTGTTTATAGCAGTAATGTCCACAATAGCCAAACTGTGGAAGGAGCCTCAATGTCCATGAACAGATGAATAGGTAAAGAAGATGAGTTACATATATACAATGGAATACTATGCAGCCATCAAAAAGGGAAATCTTGCCATTCACAATGACGTGGATAGAACTAGAGGGTATTATGCTAAGTGAAATAAGTCAATCGGAGAAAGACAATTATCATATGATCTCATTGATATAAGGAATTTGAGGAACAAGACAGAGGATCATGGGGGAAGGGAGGGAAAAATGAAACAAGATGAAATCGGAGAGGGAGACAAACCATAAGGGACTCAATCTCAGGAAGCAAATTGAGGGTTGCTGAAGGGAAGGGGAGTGGGAGGGTTGGGATGGCTAGGCGATGGACATTGGGAAGGGTATGTGCTTTGGTGAGCACTGTGAATCACAGACCTGTACCACAGAAACAAATAATATATTATATGTTAATAAGAGATATATGAAAGAATTGAATTTCCTTTGATAACATTCTTGTGTCTACCACTCTGAACCAATAGTTATTTTGTGTTCTGCAAGGAAGAATGTTTGACTAGTTTCATTTCTATATTTACTGTGTGTCCCTTAAATCACTTTTTGCATCAGAGTGCCTGTGTGGCTCCGTTAGCTAAGTGTCCAACTCTTGGTTTTGGCTCTGGTGATGATCTCAGGGTTGTGAGATTGAGCCACACATTGGGTTCCATGGTCAGCTGGTAGTCTGCTTGAGATTCTCTCTCTCCTTCTGCCCTCCCCTTTAAAATAAAGGAATAAATCTTTTTAAGAATCAGATTTTGCTTCTATAAAATGAGATGGTTCACTGATAGGTAAAAGCTCTTTCTGGAATGGTACAGAAAGTCCGTATAAATTTGGTGTAGCAGAGGAAAGAGAACTTAAAAGGTCTTACATCAGAGAAGGAAATTTAACCCAGGTCTTACTGTATCTGTGAAACAGATTGGTGTGTTTTGAGCATTAAAAGAAGTAATGTGCTTGAAAAGGAATTACTAGACTCTAAGTACTTGATACCTTCTATCTATCTTATTACTATCTTCTGCTCTATGGAAAGGTGGAAATACTTAGTAGCCATCTGCTGAGTAGAAGATTTATAACAGGCCATTTCTTTCTTTCCTTTGGACATAAAGCATTCTGCCTAAGTGGAGTATGCTGTCCCTGTCTGTCTCCCCAACTCCACTCATCTTCTCACTATATCTTCAGCACATACTTCCTGAATACTTATTATTTATCAGACAGTATATTCCTCTAACTCCATAATTAGCTTACAGTTTTGTCAATCTTTTTGACCCGAGATAACCCCTGGGAATAACCTATTCTTAGAGCTTGTATTGGTTATTTACACCTTAGTACAAGTCCATTTCAGAGACATTGTTGATAGTAGCTCTGGTATGAGATGAGAAAAGGACATAATGCTGGAGGCAAAGTGGCTGTTCTGTGGGGTGTAGGTGGTCGTTTGAGGTGTTGTGTTTGGTCTAGTGAGGATTATTTTGCAAATGGTGCACTGAAAGGAATCACCCCCCTATGGGCTACTGACCTGAGGGAAAAATGAGTGTGAGTTGTAAGGATTTCTTTTCTAAATGTGAAGGAGAAATTTCATGCTGATTCTGGTCTGAAATTCAAGAGACCTAAGTCCACACCTTAGGCCTTCTGCTAGCACACTGTGAGACCCTGGACAAGTCACTTCACTTCCTGTAGCCTCAGCTTGCTCACCAGTGAAATGAGGGGTCCCCCAAATGGCTCTGCGTATTTTCAGTTTGAGTTCTCCCAATTCCTTAATCCTTAAGTATTTTTATAGCTTTCTGTAAGCTAAATATCTTAGTTCTCTTAACTTCAGAGATGTTCCCTTTTCCAGTGTTACGCATTGTAAATTGTTTAAGTAGCAACTTTGATTAAACTTTTTAATCTTTTCATCAAATTACAACTATTTTAAAAGTTAAAAAAATATAAGTTGCATTATTTGCCTTGTATAGAAGAATGAAATCCAAGCATTCTTTACAGAAATGAAGTGAATCTTTTAGGAAATATCTGATTCAACTTCGCAAGTTGGCTGTTCTCGTTTTCTCAGTGCATGCCAGAACCATGACAACATCTGTAAAAATAGGGTGTTCCTGTCGCCCAGTTGTCTTGTGGCTTTGACTTTGCTCAAAGGACTTTTACATTTACAGTCTCAGCTGACCAACATAGTGAGGCAGTTGCAATTTACCTAGCAGTAAGTAGGTCATCTTGCAATAAGCTGTGAATGAAAGCAGAGTGAGCTCTGAGATGGGATATGGTGGCTTGTTTTCTTTCATTGGAAGACACTCTGAGGTTATCTGTTGTGTCAGATTTCTGAAACTGCTTTAGAGAAATGATATGGATGAAGCTTAGTTTCACTACTTAATGTTGAGCTCTCACTGAGTGGTCTGTGGGCCTGTGCTTGTTGCTGGGTACTTCTGTGCAGGGGTCAGGGTGCTGTATTATTACTGGAAAGTGAGGCTCATTGGAAACCATTTACTTTTCTAAAATGACAAGTTTTACATGACATGATGGGTTAAAACTCATTCATATCAAATGAAAACATGAACCGTGTTTCTGATCTTCCTTCCTTCCTTCCTTCCTTCCTTCCTTCCTTCCTTCCTTCCCTGCTTTCTTCCTTCCCTCCCCCCTTCTTATTTAACAGATATTGAGCACCTAATCTGTGTCATGTTGGGCAGAGTATGAGGAGACCGTTTCAAGGTGGGGAAGTAGCTTGATTGGAGGACTCTAAGAGAGAGGGAGGATGTGGTCTACATGGGTTGAATTTCATATGGTTTGATCATAGAGTAGAAAGGGAATGGCTTGAGTCTATGGGGGATCAGCCAAGACTGAGCTGGAGTACTGTGGCTGCAGAGTCCAGGACATCCTAAACTGGCATTTGAGTATAGCCCAAGCCTTGGTGCAGTGAGTCTGATTAGGACACTATTACTTATCCATACACTGAAGCTTAGTCCCAGAAGAAGATGGAAGCTCTGTTGAGCTCAATATTATTTCAGGTGTCTTATGATTGTGTCTTAAGATGTCATTGGTCTTCACATTGGAGACTAGAGGTGATGGTCCAGACCAAGGTTAGTAGTTACTGCAACTCAGTAGTTGGTAGTGGGGAAAAAAGAGATAACAGGTAATAGAAGACCCTCTTCTCTCCTAAACACAGTCGTGGGACCACTAATATATCCCTGTTATTAAGTGCTCATGTCTTCCTAAGGATGACTGAGCATGAGTGGCGGGATGAGTCAGTACACATGACTGGGTTTTAGAAGAGTTGGAGAAACTCATGCTTTTATTTTTGAGGGTTCTAGCTCTGGTTTCTTTGGCTCCTAGATCGCAGAAGCAGAAACCGTCTGTTTTCAGGTGTTTATTGTGTCTTCTGAGCTGTTTCTTGAGTCTGTGGTTCACATTGCCTCATGGTGCTCTGTGAGGCATTGGGTCTGATGGGCACTATGAAGCTCATCCCCGAGCAGGCACATGCCTGGTTCGACCACAGTTCGGACTCTGTGCATTTGGGTTAGTCTTGATTTCTTGTGTTTGAATTTCCTCCACCTGGACCTCTTTACCATCTCCCTCCAGAGACTCCCCTATAGCTGCCAACACCTTCTGTTGGTTCTGATTATTATGTTCTGATTATCGTATGTTGTCTCTGCTCTGCCAAGAGGGAGAAGGGAAATTATGTAGTGCAGTATCAGTGTTGTGTCTGAGGGCAGAGGTAACATGGTAAAAGAGACGTGAAGGTAGGAAAAAGTAGAGAGCTTTGTTTTTTTGATAGCCTTTTTTTTTTTTTAGGCTGAGGTTTTTGGTCTTTTTTTTTTGTTGTTTATTTGTTTTTTAATTTAGGTTTTGATCTTGCTTTTGTAGAGTGAAAAGATAAGACAGAAATGGTGACTTTTTTTATTCTCAAGACTCTGGATCCTGAACTATGAAAATGATTTCATATACTTGGCATCTGGATTCTTTTTTTTTTTTTTTTTTTTTATAATGCCCTACATGACTCAAAATAATTTTGCTAAAATATACGGCCTGCAGCCATTTTCCTAATTCAAATGAGTTTGAGGACTTCTTACCTTAATGGTTAGATTTTTCTGAGCATTTGTTCTATTTCCAGTAGGAACAATGCTTTTAGAATCCCTGTTGGAGAACCCACTTTCTAATAATGTGACCGTGCAGTTTTTGAGCATGCCTTACTGTTACATATTGTTAAACCTGGAACTGTTCTATGTAAACCAGCTTTTGTCAGGGCTCTGGAAAACACTTGCACTTCACATAAAATTCTTGTAGATTCCTCTTTCTAATTTTGATTTGAACTATCTTGGAAGAGGAAAATATGTAAATAGAATGATGGTCAAAGGCAAATTGCCCTTTCTTGCTCTAGTCCGGTAGGGACACCACTACCTTCTGGGCTTTATGGGAAGGAAATAACATTTCCTGTGCAGTTCAAGTGAAATAAGGATTTGGCCTATACAATGTATGTATAGTTAGCAAAAAAATGTATGAAGATTGGGTTTTTTCTATTAATTGACATCAACCAATTCAGTACATTTTCATGTGGGAATTGAGCCAATTCTATCTGCTAATACTAAAAATAAATTTAAGCAGAATCTGTGATAAACTCTTTACTGAAATTTCACATTTAAAGCGGATATACCAGAAAAAAGGTCAATGAAGTTGCTTCGTTGAAAAATTAAATAATCCAAAACAATCATTTCAATTGTAAGTAAAATAGATCCTCAGATGCAGACCAGACATGACAGTTCATAGGAACTTGAGAATCCCAATAGTGAGACTCAGTTCTAGAAGAAGGTGGAAGCTTTGCTGAGCCCAGTACCATTCTAATGACCTATCATAACTGTGTCTTAAAAGTTACTGTGAGATTGACCTTGGCGTTCATTTGGACTTGAAATATAAAGACATTTTAATTCAAACATTTTGAGCGCATCTCATCACATTTTTCTTGAACTTAGAGAATACTAGATTTAGGTTGTTTTTAGGTTGATTTAGGTTGTGCCAAAATAAGTTTTTTGAAAAATGTTGTGAAATGTGTCATTTCTCTTATGTCAGTTAGTAAGCAGACAAAAACCTACTTGGCCAAGTGACATTTTTATGGGTGCCTCAGTGTTGCTGGCTGGAGTTTGTAATTAAGCCTCTCGTTCCTGTGCGGGACCTTGAAGTTTATGATGAAGAAATATATGATGAAGCAGAATGATCTAGCATATTGTGGTTGCCTGAGTGAAATAATTCAGATTCCACAGGTGCCAAACTCAGTCACAAAGACATAGTTCGTGGGGCATTTACTGTCTATTATGTGCCGAGCAGTGACTGAGTAAGACACTGTAAGTGGGGTAACTGATGGGGCCATCCTCCGAGCTACAAACACAGAAGCAAGAACAGGTTGGAGGAAGAGTGATTAATTTTTCTCTGTATTGAGTTTGAAGAGGTTGTAGGATAAAGCACAGTGGAGCCAGGCAGATTCAAGTCCAGATTTTACTGCTACTTGTTAGTAGTGTGAGCAGTTGAGCACTACTTCCTCTGTTATATTTCACTGTCTGATTTCCTTTTTTCATTGAGAAAATCATGTCATGAACAGGAACCTCCCTCGCTTTCTTGTCTGGTCACTGCTACTTTTAGATGAGTGATTGGGATGGAAGCCAAATCACAACAGGTTGACAGGTAAAGATAATAAAGGTAAAAAATACAAAAACAAAATCAATTAAAAAAAAACACATAAATTTATCGCCCTCGACCCGCAAGGATGACATGAAGCCCCAGTTCAGACGTATCTTCTCTCTCTTTATTTCCACAAGTCTACACACTTATATAGGTTTACATGACCAATCAAAGAGCAGGGTACAGGAGGGAGCGAATCAGGCTGTGCACCTAAACGAACAACTTTGCTAGCAACCAATGCTGTTTACTTCCTCTTTGGGCGTTCCGCTTAGTCTCACGAGGCAATCCTAACCTGGCAACTAGCCAGGCGCCATCTTTTAATGGCGGAGGCCGCCCTGGCCAGGGGCCTGCCTCCGACATCTCCCCCTTTTTTCTTTTATGGCAGGGATCGTGCCTGTCATAGGTTGTCTGTGGCGGGGAATATCCTTACCCGTCATCAGACGGCAGATATCAATGATCTGCATCCTGTCTTAGGTTGGTATATTTCCCCCACCAATCTTACCCGTCGTTGACTACCGATCCAGCATACTTAGCCACACTTGGGGGATGTTCCAGCCTTGATGGTTAACAAGGCCTGCACTGTGGCTTGCTGTTGCCTAGGTGTAGAATCAAGCCCACTATGAGGATTGTCATCAGAACAATTACGCTAGCCCATTGTTTCGTAAAGGTTAACACATCTTGCAATGTTTTGATTATCTCTGGGAGGGTTGCAAGCTCAACTCTGGTGTTATTTATCCTTGTTAGGCTTAGTAGTAGCAGGTGCTGAGTATAGTTTTGGAATTCTGCGGACCAATTCCCCCGCAAGTATTGAGAGAGCTCTCGGGAGACATTCTGTACACAAATTGCCGGGAAGGGTGCTATACATCCCAGTCCCAATAGGGCCCCCAATATGTCCACTTGTTCTTGAACCGAATCCACTCTCTGGTTGACTATCAGGATTCCTGCTTGCAGATGTGCATTGATCTGAGTCTGTGTTTGAAGGGCAGCCGCCGTTCCTTCTGCAAGGGTGTTCACAGCTTCCGCAGTGGGTATAGTTGCAGCAAGCGAGACTGCTGCTGCCGTGGCAGCTGCTGTAGATATAGCCAATACTGTCACAACGGCGGCTGTGATACCAAAATCTCTCTTCTTTCTGGATAGCATCACCGGTAACTTGTCCTCTGGAATGGAAACTGGGATAGGAACATGGGTAGGGATAGACATAATCACAGCCAGCTTGAAGGCCGTGACATTCCAGCACTGGGAAAGGTAGCAATTCTTAGTGCAATTCAACGTATCATACAGCTCGCTAGCATTTGTTACGAGGAAAAGGAATGGTGGTGAGACGCATATGGGGGTGGGCTGATAAGTAATATATTGGGACAAGACACATTAACTGTTGTCTCAAAGGTACTAGAGTCATTTTGTTTATAAGAACAGTTGAGGAATTTGCCACCATTTAACATGGACATTGATGAGTTATCAGTACATGCTCCTAGCAAGTTACAGACCTGCCATGCATCAAAGGGAGAGGAGGGAATATGAGAGAAGAGTTAGTCACTTGTAAAGGTTATGGCCATGCTTTAACCACTGCTCACAGCTCTCTGGCTTGAGTCTGCCGCAGGAGGTGTAGCATCCCCAGAGTTATCATCAGCATCTTCAGCATCATGACTGGTGTTTGGAGGCAAGGCTGCACGCACCAGCCACTCTGGGATCCAAATTGGAGCCTCCTTTTCCTGTGGAAAAACACATACAAACCCCCTACTCCATATTAACACTGGATCTGGTCCATTCCACTTTCCTGTGAGGATGTCGTTCCAAAGTACTAAAGGCTTAGGGGGAGAAGCAGCATCACTTGCATGTCTGTCTGCAGCTGATTTACCCGTTTACTGCAGTCTGCTCCAGTGTCCAATAAGCCCATGAATTTCTTGTCTCTTATCCAAAGAGAGTAAAGGGGTCTATTTTCCATGCTAGAGGAGCTCAAGATGAACCGAACCCCTTTTGTCCCCGCGTAACCTCATGGCATCCAAAAAGCTTGTGACAACTAGGCAATACCAGGATTTGAGCTATCTTATCACCTGGACTAATAGCTGTAATTCCACGTGGGGAGGATACCAGGATTTTCACCGTTCCTTTATAATCAGCATCTATACCTCCGGGGTGAACAATGAGTCCTGATAACGCCGTGGAGCTCCGTCCTAGCAAGAGGCCCACGGTGTCCTCAGGTAATGGGCCCTTAAAATCTGATTCGACTACCTGGGTCCCCATCTCTGGAGTCAATAGGAGTCTGGTGGTGGCACAGATGCCACCTTCCTGTTGTGGCTTGCCTTGGCTCGTCGGCGGATAATGCGAGCGAGCCACCTGTTGGAGCACCCCATACATTTGAGGGCCATGGGGTGTGGGGCCCCCCTTCCCGTTTTTTGACCCTCTTGGAGGCAGAGAGTTTCCTTGTATATCCCTTATTGAGTGACATTCATATGCCCAGTGGGCACCCTTCCCACATCTTGGGCAGATACCTGGTTTTTTAGGCTCTTGATAAGACACCTTTCTCTCGGGGCACTCACACTTAAGGTGTCCTGGCTCCTTGCAGTAATAGCAAACTCCAGGAGTACCCCTATATTTATATTGTTGAGCTCCCTGTAATCCTTGTAAACCTTGAGTGATAGCTGCAGCCATAACCTGCCCTTGAATAACACTGTTGTTGATACCCCTGCAAACTTTAATATATGTACTCAAGTCTTTGCTTTTCCACGGTCTGATGGCTTCTTTACACCATTTATTAGCTTGCTCATAAGCCAGCTGTTTTACCAATGGCATGGCTGTCTCTACCTCCCCAAATATTCGACCAGCTGTTTGCATCAGCCTTGCTACAAAATCAGCATATGCTTCATTTGGTCCTTGTATTACCTTAGACAGCTGACCCTGTAAATCCCCACTGCCTTGAATTGTTATTGGTGCACTTGGACAACTTAAAAGGTTGATATGGCCCCGAGGCATTAATAGGTTTCACAGGGGCCAAACCGTGGATCACAGGTGGTCCCACTGAGGTATGTTTAGCAAGCCTTCATCTAGGAACCATGGAGCCGCCTTTTCCACTGTATTCAAAAAGGCCCAAGCAGTTTTTGCTTTTAGTGAAGTTCCATTGGCTTTCAGCAGGTCTTCTAAAGACCCTTCCAACCGCACTTTAGATACTTCAGATCTCATTATGAACACATAGACAACAGACGCGGATGTTAAAGACACTAACACATTAACTTTTTACACGCATATACTTCAGTTGACCTTTACTCCCTGCTTTACCACGGAATTCCCACTTTTGAACGTGGCCTTTTTACTCCCCGCTTTACCGTGGAATTCCCACTTTTGAATGTGGCTAATGTTCCCGCTTTCCTGCGGATTACCTTGCGAGATTCCTTTATTTAGTTCCCGGGTTTCGACGCCATTTATCGCCCTCGACCCGCAAGGACAATAAGAAGCCCCAGTTCAGACGTATCTTCTCTCTCTTTATTTCCGCAAGTCTACACACTTATATACGCTTACATGACCAATCAGCGAGCAGGGTACAGGAGGGGGTGAATCAGGCTGTGCACCTAAACGAACAACTTCGCTAGCAACCAATGCTGTTTACTTCCTCTTTGGGCGTTCCGCTTAGTCTCACGAGGCAATCCTAACCTGGCAACTAGCCAGGCGCCATCTTAATGGCGGAGGCCGCCCTGGCCAGGGGCCTGCCTCTGACAAAAAATAACAGTTTTTTTTTCAGTTGCTTTACTGGGCAGAGAGAGATACAGTGATAAGTAAAGAGGGAATTGAGTTTATGAAGCTTTGTTTATTTTTATAGAAGAGATTTGGGTATTTTAAGTACTAAGAGCAAAGACCCAGACGAGGAAGGAATGATTGATAGAGTGAGACTCCCAGGAGGCAGGAGGTGGAAGGATTCTGAGCATAGGAGAAAAGCAGGTCATATGGAAGCCAAGTTTGTGTGTAGCAGGGCAGGGAAGGGAGGGAGTTCTTACTCATGTTGCTATTTTCTTGGTGGATCATGTCGTACAGGCCAGATAGAGAAGGAAGTGAAGATCGAAAAGGGCTCACGGAGTGGGACACAACTGGACAGGTCAAGGCATGTGAGATGTTGATGAAGCCAGATAAATGGTTTACTTGGGGGTAGAGAATGAAAGTTAGAAGAAGAACAGGAACTCATTCTCAAAACTTAAAGGTCTGATGTGGGCTAGTTCTGGCGTAAGGCACTGAGATCAAGAATGTAGCAGCAGATGTGGAGAGAAGGTGGTCTATGAGGGAGATGGGTACAGGCTGAGCTGCGTGTCAGATCTTTCTGGGGGTAGGGGGTGGGTAACCATGCAGGGAACATTTTAAAGGAGAAGAAAGTGGTAGTACAAGAGTGGCCTGTAGTATAAAAATGGATTGTTGGGACACGTGGGTCGTGGTTGGAAGACTGTTGATTGTGCATCACTAGGAGAGTTAGAATACACTTCACCTGTCTACAGGGGCCAGGGGGTGGGTGGGACTTGACCTGGGGCAAAAGGGGCAGACCTGGTTTAGTAAAATGGTAGAAGCAGTGTAAGGTCCTGAAGAGGTCAGAGACTTTGTTTACCACAGAATAGACATTTCTGAAAATCTTGACAATGGTGTCAAGCCGGGTCAGGAGAGATGAGGCAGGGTTGAAATACAGGCATGGATGGCACAGCGACAGGAAGAGCCTGCAGTTGGGTGGAAGCCAGCAATGACCTGGAGGTGAGGCATGAGGGCTTCGAGTTACCCGAAGGAGCGCAGAGAGAAATGATTTTGTTTGTTTTTGGGGCTAGCTGACAGATTGTTGGGAAGAAACATTAAGTGGCAAGCACGGCTAATAAAATTACGGTGGGAGAAGCTAACATTTATAGTGTTTTCTACATGCCGGGCGCTGTGCGAAATGTTTGATGTGGATTTATTTTATGGAATCTGTAGAACCACTCAAGGAGGTAGAAATGAGGAAAAAGGATTTTAGAGTGATGATGCAAATGGCTCTTGGTCATAATTCTGTTAACTGTTGGGGTTGGAATCTGAGCCCAGGCAGCGTGAATGCACACCTTCTCTGATCTCTGTAGTGCTGCCAGGATTTGAAGGAAGGAAACTCAGTTACCTCCTGGAATCAGACCTGACCTGTCATTGACGGAGGATTCGGGCTGATTTGCTGAATGCACAGATTTTAAATCAGGGGTGATCTGTGATGACTACTGACTTAATTTTTAGAGTTTAACTTATTTTTCATTTTGGTTTTGGTTGCACAGTATCATGAAAAGTTTGATATACTCAGAGGTAGTGGTTAGTGGTAACAGAACCTTTAAAAAAACACCATGAGTTTCCCTGTAGGAATAATACTCAAGTAATTGGAAATAGCAGGAAAAGCTGAAAACAAGTCAGTGGGTTAGCAGTCTTTGATATGTTAAAGTTTGGTTTGTAACATTTGAAAATCACAGGTTTTTAAGTAGTGTATACACGTGTAACAGTCTGAAATAGTGTGTGTGGGAATAATAATCTGAAATTCATCCATTGGAACCTTATTTAATAAGACTCTATTCCTTTCTCCTGGTTGATATTTAGACTGTTTTCATCCTCTAAACTCCCCCTTGCTTTAATATCCTTCCTTGGGTAAAATGCTGTGCTGTGCTTGAACCTGTTAAACTTACTTTGTCCTTGAAATTTACTGACTTCCCTTGTGAATAGGTAATTCAGTGACTAGACTGGCGGGGTTCTTGACCCATGGAAAATAGTCCCCGCTCTCTTTAGCTACCTCCTTTTTTCTTTATATAGTTGTAATTACCACCCATGTAGCTCCTGTGGTGTAAGGGTTTCCAGAAGCAGTTCATCTTACAATTCGTAAAGGCTAAGAGGAAACTGTTGTCAGTTGAACTGGAGGTTCAACTTTCTCATTCACCGTTTCCTAGATTCGTTTTTCTGAACCCTTGTTTTTATACATTTTTATTTATTTGAGGCAGCAAATTTAAAAACTTTGTTTTTTACTTCCCTTTATAGTAGGAGAATTGGGAAAATAATAAAACCAAAGTTTTGCTTCCCCCTTTGTCCAAACGAATAATAAAAACCACAATAATAAAATCGCTGACGTTATGCTGGGTTTGTGTTCAAATTCTCACAACACAGTGTAATAACAATTACCATCATTATTTTACAAGTGAGAGAATGGTCTTAAAGCAGTTGAGGAGCTGGAACATCAATAGTGGAGATGGGGTTTTAACTCCCGGGATGTGCTAGAAAGGCTCTCTAGCATAATTTTATTTTATTTATTGATTTTTAAAGATCTTATTTATTAATCTACTTAGAAGATGAGAGAGAGTGTACAAGTTGGGGGGAGGGGCGGAGGAAGAGGGAGAGAGAGCATCCCAAGCAGACTCTGTGCAGAATGCAGAGCTGAGGTGGGGCTTGATCTCAGGATGCTGAGATCATGACCTGAACATAATCACGAGCTGGAAGCTTAACCGACGGAGCTTAACTTCTCTAGCCTAATTTTAGAGTATCTGTTAGAAGTTAGGTGAAAGAATATTGTGACTTTTCTGGTCTCTTTTTCCACATTAAAAAAGAAAAAGGAATTTTTCCTGTATGTATATCCTATATAATGTGTTCATGTATATGCATAGTTCTTATCATGCTGTGGAGATTAGCACAGATTCTCAGGAAAGATGATTACATTGTGACATTGTGGGGATGCCTGGGTGGCTCAGTGGGTGAAGAATCTGCGTATTCAGCTCAGGTCATGATCTCCAGGTCCTGGGATTGAGCCCCATGTCAGGCTTCCTGCTCAGTGGGGGAGTCTGCTTCTCCCTCTGCCTCTGTCCCCCCCCCCCCCCAACTCATGCACACTCTCTCTCTCAAATAAATAAATAAAAATCTTAAAAAAAAATAAGTTGAGATGCTGCGCTCTACTTTCCAATGATCTGTCAAGGAGCATGTCTCAGATTGTGGCTGGGAGAGAGCACCACGGGGCATAGCGGTCTGTGCTGAATAGCAGAGAAAGGGTGTGTGTGGCCCCCACAAACAGCTCTTAGGAGCTGCCAGGCCTGGTGTGGGCTTTGACTGCCACAGCCTGCCCAGGGTCCCGGGTTGGCCATGCCTCTGGCTCTCGTGGCAGCTGGGAAGGATAAAGGGCTTCCTATTTGAGTCAAGCACTGCTGCGCATTAAAAGGCTTTCTTCAGTCTGGGTTTTTAAAATTTTCTACTTTCAGTTGCTTAACTCTGCCTGTTTTGACCTCTGACTTCGGGGTTTATATTTACCGTCTCTGAGGAGGACTTTAGACTGAAAAAAGTTTTAAACATAATCTGCTTCTCTTCCTACCTCCTCAGTTTATAGATGAGGAAGTTGACTCATGGACATGAAATGAATTATTCAAAGCTATGAGACTAGTGGCCAGGACTAGAAGCCAATCTCATGACTTTACTGATGTTTTTCCTGTTACAAAATGATTTGTGACTCCCTACGTATTGCTTCCAATTCCTTATTTACTCATCCTAATCCTGGCTTCCTGCCTGTCTCCTTGATCCCTTGGCTTTTGCCTCCTGCACTGATGGAGGGAACAGTTGTTTGTTGGTGTTAATCCCAGCTTTGGAATCACCATGTGACCCCTGGTAGAGTCACTCTGTGCCTTAATGTCATTATCAGCAGATTAAGTAGGACCCTTATTAGAGAGGTTCTTGAGAAAATGTAAATCATGTGAACTGAAGACCTGTTTTATTTAGTAGAAGAAACATTTAGAAAATTTAATGAAAACAAATAAAGTATAGGGAAAAGTCAGTTAATACAGATTTCTTGTTGAGTAAGCTGAGCAAGGACTTGTGAGAAAGTTAAAGAGAGTTTAGATCAAATTGTCATGTTATGTAGTAAATTGGGGACATTTTTGGTCTTTACACAGAATACCTGTTGGATCAAATCCTCCTCTGGGGGTGGTAATCTAGAGTAATCCGTAGTTTTTATTTTTGATCTTGAACTTAGAAAAAACACTTGGTTGAGTTATTTTAACAGATCTGGTTAATAAAGAGGAATCTCACTGAAAATTAGGATTTTCAATGCTGTGACATTTTGGCATATTAAAAAAACTAGGTGTGTGGGTTAAATCCTAATTTTCTATCTGTGAACCTCTTTGAAACTCAGTTTTCCTATATGTAAAATGGGAAAAATATACTTAGCTTTCCTGTGAGAATTATGAGGATCAAGTAAAATAACACTTGGCAAAGTTCTTGGCGCATAGTAGTTCTCTGTCTGAGCTAGCTTTCCTCCTAATGTTTTAATACTTTCTATTATGTTTAGATATCTGATATCCATGTTACTGGAGAGTCAGAGGACATGTCTGCTAAGGAGAGATTGCTCTTGTGGACACAGCAGGCAACAGAGGGTTATGCTGGAATACGGTGTGAGAATTTCACTACCTGCTGGAGAGATGGAAAACTATTTAATGCCATCATTCATAAATACAGGTATGAAATTGGGAGGGGGCTTTTTCCTTAGACAAATATGAGAAGTGTTTCTTTTGATTCCAAATTTCAAAATAACCTTTTATTATTTCAGAAGCAGTACATGTGCATGGCAGAAAGTTAGAAAATACAGACCAGGCCTAAGTAGAAACATCACATTTCCACTGCTACGAGATCATCACTCTAAGCTTGTGGGCACACACAGACTCTCATAGCTATAACACTCCCTTTGGATTTTGCTGGTAACTTGGAAGACAATAAGGTCTGATAATACAGAATCTTCAGGTGGATGAGCACAGTTGTGCATGCAGAGGACTGATGAATGGTGGGGTGAGGGTGTGGTTCTCATTTAGAGCTCACACATATCCAAATTATAGTCTCCTAGGCTCATTACTCTAGTGAGTAGCAGGGTTCAGAAGTGGCCAACTTTGGGGTGGTTAAAAGTTTTCTGGTAAGAATTGTTATTATATTTTTAAGTTTATTTGTTTTATTTATTCATCTCTACACCCAACATGGGGCTCAAACTCACAACCCCAAGATCAGAAGTCGGTGCTCTTCTGACTGAGCCAGCCAGGCACCCCATCTGCTGAGAATTATTAACAACTAAATCCCAGTTAATACTGACATAGCACTTACTAAGTGTCAGACGCTATCCTATGCAGTTTTTACATGCATTAACTTATTTAGTCCTCACAACATTCCTATAGGAATATTATCAGTTGACAGACAAAAACTGAGGCACGGGGTAAAACTTGCTTTTAGCTACATAGCCAGCAAGAGTCAGCTTTGAGATTCAGACCTGGGGCCTCTGGTTTTTGACTCCTTGCTTTTATTGTCTTATAAGGAGCTAGATCCCCATAAAATATTTACTGAAAACAGTGTATTTCTTGATCTTTTCTTAGTTACTTTTCTTAGTTTTGCAAAGATTACATCATGTTGTCAAAGAACTGTCTTCCTAGATGGAGTAAGCTGAAGCTATAACTCATTAAACTAACAAACTAATTTGATAAAAACAATAATTATATAGAGTAGTTACTATTTTGTTACCTGTCTATATGTGAGGCATTCTGTTCATTGCTTTCCATATCTTACTTCATTCAGGTCTCCCAGCAGTCCAACAAAACAGGGACTGTTGTTATCCCACTTTCACAGAGGAGGAACCTTGGGTTTGCCGAGGTTATGCTGCTAATACATTGTAGAGCTGAGGTTTTAATCCAGGTCTGCATGATTTAAAATCCCGTTCTCCTTGTCTCTCTCCCTTTTCTTTCTGTTTTTCCATTCATTCCCCTTTTCTCTCCCCTTCTTCTCTTTTTCTCATTTTTATTTTGGAAATTTCAACATTGGTAACACTGTAACAGATATCCCAAGCATCCACATGGCAATCCCCCTTTAAAACACCCACTAGTCCGCTTCCTTTATGAAACAACATTTCAGTAGAGGTAGGTACAGTCTGCCTGATTAAAAGGAAAAGACAGAATCAACTTGCCTACACATGCTGAAAATAAAGTATCCGATCTCCTTGAGTAACACAATGCCAAGAGGGTTTAGTAGTTATAGACATTTCAGTGATCACAATGTACTTCTCAAGTGACTTAAAACAGGAGGCCATAGGAAGGCCTGTGTAGTTGGGCACATTGTATACCCAGGATGATAAGATCTTCTTGGCCTTTGAATAAAAATATCTGGATTGTTATACCTGAAGGATTTATGTCATGATGGATCTTTGAGGGTGTGCTCTTCTCTCTTTGAAATGTTTTAAGTAGAAACAAAGCATTTAGAAGCCAGCTATTCTTCTAAAATAATTGACTTTTAAAAACAATGGTTTCGGGGCACCTGGGTGGCTTAGTGGGTTAAAGCCCCTGCCTTCGGCTCCAGTCATGATCCCGGGGTCCTAGGATTTAACTCCGCATCAGGCTCTCTGCTTAGCAGGGAGCCTGCTTCCTCTTTCTCTCTGCCTACTTGTGATCTCTGTCAGATAAATAAATAAAATCTTTAAAAATAAAAAAAAATTAAAAAAATTTTAAAAAGACTATTGAAATCAAGTTAATCTTGTGTTACTAGAATTTAAACAAACAAACAAACAAACAAACAAAACAATGGTCTCAAGACATTGTCTCTTCAATACTTGTGAAGGAGTAGAAGTACAAATTAGTATACGCATGCTATGTGTTTTTCTCTTAAGTACTTAAATAAGTCACTATCTGTCAGAGATGGTAAAATTTCCTCGGAAAGTTTAATGATTTAGAGCTCATATTGCTTTAGGAGAGAATTTGGATCTCGTCAATGTTATTTGTTTTGAACTTGTAATTTGGTGGATTTAAGTGATACTAAATCAGTTAAATTCTTTTTAGAAGACAGTGGCCTTTTTCACTGGAAGAAATCTTTCATGTGTGGAACCATATTTTGAGCTAAGGTCCTCAGACTTTTCTTTTTACTTAGAAAAAAATCGAGTTTTTTCTTCTCGCATGTGTAAGAATTAAATGGATAGGGTTGAACTACACATAATTTTCACTGTTGAATGCCTTAACATACTAAAGGGAATTGAGAAAGTTATAAACAATTGTAAAATCCCTATAAGCAAATTTTTGGATATTGGACAATAGTAATCACAAATACAGTAGTGTCTAATTTATAGTTGTTTTTAGTTAATAATTATTTCCACAAATTTTGTGATGTATTTGGATTTGCTGTAGGAACATTTCCACTTAATTGAGTTTTGGATATAGTTTTTGGATAAAAAGACTTTCTTATATGAGTTCAATTTGACTTATGTAATAAAAATTATCTGAGGTGGAATTTGTGTTTGGTTTCTACTGAAATACCAGGTTTGATGTATGGAATACTTGGTCAATAAGGAGCTTAAGAGGATGTGAAGGCTTAGCAGGAAAGAACCTTCAGATTGTTGTTGTGGCGGTTGGAAGGAGGGATGTGGGTCTCCTGAGGGAGCAAGTTTGCATGTCCTGGAGAGAATATGAAAGATTTCTCTGGAGATTAGAAGGAAAATGGATACTGTTTATCATTGAAAAATAAACCAATACCGTTTTTAATAAGTGTTCTCGTCAGATTTTTATGTATATTATCTTCTGAAGATTTAGAAATATTGATCTAAAGTGGAAACAGAGAACATCCTTCAGATTTTGTGTTACTATAAATACTGTCAAAAGTATATGTCCAGCATATATTTTTATTAGTGCTCCCATATAAGAATGTGACTTTTGAAGTGGAGAGAATGTTCGTTTATAACAGTAAGCAGTACTTTACTAATGTGAAGTAAAAAAGAAGGAAATTAATGAGAACCAACATTTAATTGCATAACTTGGAATTAGCCATCAATGAAAGTAGCGTTGCAACAGCTCATAAAGTACTGAGATAATAAGAGAACATGAAAACACTTAGCATAAGTAAGAGCAAAACCACAAGTGAACTGTTCTATAGTTTTGGTGTGTCATATTATCCTAAGGAATTGAAGAACATGGATTATGCAATGGCTAATAAGAATGATAAAGTAGTATGATTTAGTGGAAGAGATTACGAAGGATAGTTCTATAGTTTTTTGTTGTTGTTGTTGTTTTGTTTTTTTGAGAGAGAACGAGGGAGCATTTGCAAGTGAGGGGATGGGCATAGGGAGAGGAGAGAAATCATAAGCAGGCTCCATGCTCAGCTCAGAGCCCAATGCAGGACTCAGTCACATGACCCTGAGATTATGACCTGAGCTTAAACTGTGTTGGACACTTAACTGACTGAGCCATCCAGACACCCCTATTCGATCTTTTTAAATAGATCAATGATTCAGAAGATAACTGTGCTTATTGTGAGGATGGTGTAATATATAGAATTGTAGAATCAGTATGTTGTATGTCTGAAACTAATATAGCATTGTATGTCAACTATACTTTAATTAAAAATAAATATATAGGTTAATGATGCAAAAACTGTGGTTTTCTATTAATTCTGTCTTAGGAAGCTGTTCCTAATTCCTTCTAGGAACGTCTGTCTGTTATGTTCCGTTTTTAATGCAAAGAATTCAAATAATTAAACTGCCATATAGCTGTACTAGTTTGTACTTGTTTGTATAGTTTACATTTCTTTAAAGCATATTAAAATCTTTCCACTGAAAACCACAACTGGTAAGAGATCTTGGGTAAATAAGCCTCACTCTTGACCCTAACCTTAATTTTCATTGAAAAGAATAATAAGGAAGACTGGATTTGATGGACTTGAATCAAAAGGATGTCACAAAAGCATTCGATGACTAAGTAGCTTAAAAACAAGAGAAGTAGAATTAACTGAGAATCCACAGCCACGGGATTCTAAGCTCTCATGGATTAATCACTCTGGTAGAGTCTGGATATAGAGGACTTAAATTCCCATCAGTAGCACACATTCTTCACAGCAGGTGTTCCAAACAGAGGGTTCAACTGATTTTTCTGTGTTCTGATCTAAGAGAGTGCTCAAGTATCATACTACAATTGATTTTTTTCCTTTTTTTTTTTTGAAAGAAACAAAGCTCTGACTTCTAGCTTGAAATTCAGCCCCCAGCATGTCTTAATTTATCAGTCACTGCACGCAGATAGCTGCCCTAGAACACTGATGAAAGCCAAATTCCAAAACAGCATCGCTCACTGTGAAAACACGTCTGCCTGAGCAGGCATGAACACGAACGTGGGCCCACAGGCCAGAAAGAACAGTGCAAAATGTGTGGTAGAGCCAGGCGAGCCTGAGGTGTGGTAGAGAAAGATGCTAAGTATGTCAGGACTGAAATGCGTGTGTGTGGGGGTGGGGGGATGTGTTTTGCAGAGAGACTGTTTCTTCTTGCTAGTATCTGTTAGTCCTAGTCTTGTTTTTAAATTATGCTGCTGTTCATTCATGTAAATTTCCTTTTGAGACCTCTGGCTGCCTTTTCACAAGCAAGTTTTAAGTATATCACTGAGGTAAGACTCAACTTCTTTGAAATAGATGGTATCAGGAGCACACCATTTAAATACTTTCTAATTAGGCATCCAGATATTTTTCACCTGTCTGATTGTAGTTGGATAGCAGTGATTTTGTTCATTGTTTGCATTTTGAATTAGAATTTATTGGGGCCATCATATTTTGTTACAGGAAATGTTTCAAAATGCTGTAATTGGGAAGATTCAACTTAAGGCCCTGGTGGGAGTCTTGTTTAATAGTCTGACCTGGAGGCCTATGATTCAGCCACAGGCTTGGATTCAGTCAAACCTTACAAGCTAAACTGGATTGGACTGGTTTAATACTGGGAGGAGGCCCTTTAGGGCCTGAAATGTTCCCATAGGAAGTTGGATTAGTTGTGATGAGGTGATATTTTTTTTTCCTTCAGAACCAGGTCTGCCCTTAGGCTGCAGAACCCTGAGGTACGAGGGTGTGTATGTCTTTGTGCAAACACCACACAGGTATGGGCGGTGCTTTGTGTGTGACCATAGGCTAGGCATAGACACAGAGCCCTGAAAGTTACTAATTTTTTGAACAATCGCAAGTATTTCACTTTGTGAGGCAAAATAAAATTGCTTATTAACTTATCAAAGAAACTCAAAACAGTTGAATTCTCAGAGCTCACTGTGTAAGACTGGTACATTTTATAGCAATTTCTACAATAAATATTCCTTGCCACAGCCCTTCTTTTTGTTGTATCTGTGATTAAAAAAAAAAGCAACTAACAGAAAATATAGTACATTAACATAATAAAAAATTCAAATAAAATAAAAGGGTATGCATTGAAATATGATTTCTTTCCCCAGATTCCCAGTCCCATTCCCTAGAGGCAGCTGTTCAGCTTCTTTGATATTCTTCCAGAAATTTTCTGTGCATATATAATCACTTTTTTTGTGTGTGGTGGTGGGAGGGAAGGGTCAACTCTGCTGAGGTATGACTTACATAAGTACCTAATCTTGAGCATTGCTATAATCTTCTCTAAAACACATTTGAGATAATGGCATATATGTTATTTTGCATTTTTCTTTCTCCTTAATTTATTTTGGATATCTTTCCATACGAGCAGAAATAGGTTTCCCTTATTCTTTTAAAATACTGCAGTGTATTCTAATGTATGGCTGTAACATAATTTATTTAATAGCATCGTATTGATGGACATTATGTTCTTTGCTATTAAAAAGTATTGGGCTTTGTATGTTTCTTTGTGTAGATGTGTGAATGTGTTGTTTTAATAAGGTCCTAGAAGTAGAATTTCTAGGTCAAAGGATAATACATTTAAAATTTTAAGGCCCATATCTGAATTGTCTGTGAGAAGAACAGCATTGAAACTACTCCTCTTGTACTGTTTCACCTCCATGATGCCTTTGAGAAACATTCCCTTTCTTCTTCAATTGCAGTCTAGCAGATCTAAATCCCACTCATTTTTTTCTGTTCTTTTAACATTTATCATCTTATTCATAATTTTTTAAGCTTTTAAGCATTAAATTGTTTTTATTTTATTTTATTTCTTTTAGATTTTCAGCTATGTGCCAGAGCTAAAATGGCAGACTTGTGTTTCTGTTTATTTGGTGTGTGAGCTATTAGTCCAAGCATGTATGTCTTAGGAATTTAGAGGGAAAATGATCAAATAAGTTGGCAGATTTCAGAGTGATATGATTATTTAAGAAGTTAGAATGCCAGGGGCACCTGGGTGGCACAGTGGGTTAAGCCGCTGCCTTCGGCTCAGGTCATGATCTTGGGGTCCTGGGATCAAGTCCCGCATCGGGCTCTCTGCTCAGCAGGGAGCCTGCTTCCCTCTCTCTCTCTCTCTGCCTGCCTCTCCGTCTACTTGTGATTTCTCTCTGTCAAATAAATAAATAAAATCTTAAAAAAAAAAAAAAGAAGTTAGAATGCCAGCTGTGAGGGGTATCTTGAGATAACATATCAGAACATATCACATAACATAGGAGAAGATGCCTGTCACAGTGTCAGAGATTTAGGACGTGTGTAATAAATGTCAGGTTCCTTTCCTCCCTATGTGCTGCTGCTGACCCACTCAGAACAGGACACGTGACCATACAGTGCAAGAGGAACTGGGTTTTGATGGAAGACTCCCTTTCCTTGGAAACCTGACATATGCTTTTTCTCCGGGCTCCCATCGGCATTCTCTTACCCTTCTCTAACACTCAGATTTCCCTTATGTTGCAGGAGCAGCCAACATGTCTGCTATCCATCTCTTTTTCTTTGAGAGGTCTATCTCTTTGTTATCCCCTTTTGGGGAGATATTTATCCCCTAGTGACTAAGGTTTACTGAAGTTCACTAAAATGTAGGTATAGAAACAATTACTTGTCTATCAGTATCAGTACTGTTCTCTGTATTTGTTAAAGTGTATGAGGCTTTTATGGTGTTAATTTTTCTCTGTAAACTGAGACTTGTAATTCATTAGGGATCTTTTAATTTCCAATGTTAGAAACTTGCTGTATCGGGCGCCTGGGTGGTTCAGTGGGTTAAGCCGCTGCCTTCGGCTCAGGTCATGATCTCAGGGTTCTGGGATCGAGTCCCGCATCGGGCTCTCTGCTCTGCAGGGAGTCGGCTTCCTCCTCTCTCTCTCTCTTCCTGCTTCTCTGCCTACTTGTGATCTCTCTCTGTCAAATAAATAAATAAAATCTTAAAAAAAAAAAAAAAAAAAGAAACTTGCTGTATCATGGTATTTTTCATTCTTTGCTGTCTGTTTTGTTGGTAGAGAGTCATTCTGTAGAAAAAAGTAGGAAGAAAATTTGAAATAAATTGAGGCATCTAGTTTTGAGAAAAGGAAAAATTACCTTCCTGGCTTTGTTTCTTTCAACAATACGTGCCCAAATATGAGCATAAAGGAATATCTACACCCATTTATGAAACTGTGGGTGGATCTCTTACACGCTCACATTTATTTGCTGGGGAGAGGCGAAGACCATATTACAGGTCTTTTTTTTCCCCGCCGAGGGGAGGGGGCCAAGGTGAGAGGCTTTTTGCACCAATAAGAACAGTAAGAACGTGCTAAGCCTGAACATGATTAATCCCGACAGTCATCTACAGGAATTTGTTATGGCAACTGCTCTACTGTCATAGGATCAGTGAGGCATTTTAATGCGTATTGTTACTGGGTGATCTATCGAAGAACAAATGTTGAGTGACACACCTGGCTTCTTGCTTGGTGTGTGGGGAGGTGCGTGGTGTTCTGGAGTACAGAGGTTGTTCTAAGACTGATTTCTAGGTAAATGGAGTTTTTTTTTTGTTTTATTTTTTATTTTTTTTTTATTTTAACTTCCACAGAATCCCTTTCAGTTTCTTGCATGCTGCCAAGTATGTACTAGTTATATAATCAGAAAAGATTCGTTTCAACTGTGACTCCATGATGACCAGCTTCTAATGGTTCCGACCAGCAGTCTTTTTCTACTCCTGTTAACTCACTCCTACTCTCCCTCACACTGCCTTTTCCTCCCTACCTGGCAACGGGTGATCTGTACTCCAGCTCTCAGGCAGTACTGAAGCCAGCTAGTGAAATGTCTTTCTTTTTGCTGCCAAAGACACCATGCTGCCTTCATTTGCATCTTTCCTGGTCCTTTTTTGCTCTGGTTTGATAAAGCAATGAATCCCCTCTCCCCCATCCAAGGCCTGTACCCTTCCTCCTGTGCTCTGGATCCCAGCTGTGCCATTGCCTCAGACACCTTCTTTCTTGTTACATTAAGCTGTTCTGTCTCCACAAATCTTTCTCCTTCGATTTTAAGCACCCCAAAGCCTCTTTGCTCATAAGACAGCAAACAAAGCTTCTCTCTGAACTCTGTGCTTATTTCCATCTACTGCCTCGCATCATTCCTTTCCTTAAAGGCCAGACTTCTTAAAAGAGTTGTCTGTACTTCCATATTCATTTCTTCACTCCGTGTTTATTCCTCACCCAACTCTAATGTGGCCCCTGGCCCCTTAATTCACCCAAAATCTTCTGAGGTCATGGATGACTTCCGTGTGGCTAAATCCAGTGGACATTTCTCAGGCCTCCTTTTTCTTCTCAGTCTTTGACCCTACTGTCCATTCTTTTCTTCTTGAAACCCTATTCTTTTTCTTCAGCTTTTATGACCCTTCACTGGCCTGGTATCCTTCCTGTCTCAGTGGCTGTTCCGCTCGGCTCCGTCTGCAGACTCAACCACGAGGCCAGTACATGTCGGGAGTTTTTCAGGGTTGCCTGCTGACCTTCTGTGCTCTCTGAGTTGACTCTCATTTGTGCCCTCACCCATCGGGTCTGTGGATTTGACCTTCTAGATAGCACCTGGCCTGTGAACTTCCCTCTGCCGCTGCCACATTCTTTCGCAAGCCACTCTGGTTCCCCTACCTGGATTCTCTGGGAATACTTTCACCCCTTGAGATTTCTTCCACCTCAAATCTGATCTTTTAGTTTCCTGTAATCCTCCTTAATGCATTTCACTGGTTTTCCGTAGTTCCTAGAAGAACACTCAGCATCTTTAAACAAGTTCATGAGATTCTGCATCGTCTCGGCTCCTCATCCATCCAGCTGTCTCTTACCATGTGTCCTGCTCTGGGTTCCCTTCCCCTGCGGTGGTCCTGTTCTCACACACCCTTCAGGCATGAGCACATGCACGCTTTTCCCCTCTGCCTGGGTGCTCTTTCCGCCAGGTTTTCTCCTGGTTTACTCTTGAACTCCCTCTGGAATTCGGAGCTCTCCGTAGACACAGTGTTTAAATTCTTAATGCCTCACTTCCCAGCGCATAGTAGATCCTTATTAAATATTGAGTGAATGAATGAACTTGCTAGTTTGTTGACTGGAAAAAATTACTTATAATAGCATACTAGAGCACCAAGTGAGGCCTTTTCTGACATTTTCATTACATTGTTCTTTACATGGCAGTGAATGCTTTTTAATCACCCATGTATGTGTATTTATTTCACAAGTACTTTCACATGAATCTTCTCTTGAGACTTTGGGCAAATCAAGTGGCTTCTTAAGACCTCATGGCTATGGCAGCCCAGATGCCCTCCCTTCACCCCCACACACCTCGAGATACTCCCTAAGGGATAACTGGAATTCTAGGTGATTCTTGTAGTTCCTGATTTTCTCTGATTCCTGATTTTCACTTTTTGTAGAAGGGAATTGAGACATAGGTTTCTGGATGTGTGTTCACAGTTCAGAGAGGAAGTTAGGACTTAATTACCAGACATCTGAATCACAGCCCTGTCACTTTTTTCTACCTCAGTAGAGCCTTTTCTCTCAACTATGTAAAAATTGTCTTCTAAAAAAAATTTTTTTTAAGATTTTATTTATTTATTTGATAGACAGAGATCACAAGTAGGCAGAGAGGCAGGCAGGGAGAGAGAGAGGAGTTAGCAGGCTCCCCGCAGAGCAGAGAGCCCCATGCGGGGCTCGATCCCAGTACTCTGGGACCATGACCCGAGCCGAAGGCAGAGGCTTTAACCCACTGAGCCACCCAGGCGCCCCTAAAAATTTTTTAACATCTGAAAAACTGTGGGAAAATAATGCATAACATAACATTTACCATTTGGTATGTTAATACATCCATCCGCAGAACTCTTCCCCTTTTCCTAAACTGCTGGCAGCCATCGTTCTACTTTCTCTCTCTCTCTCTCTCTTTTTTCACTTGAGAAGTAAAACTGTTGCTCAGTGTCCTTTCAAATATCAGCTATCTCAAATCACAAAGTTTACGTGGTTTTGATTTTGATTAAAAAACTCTGATACCAAATGCAGTCTTTTCTAAACTTCATCATTTTACAGTGTATTCCAGGGTTAGGCTGCTGTGAAATGTGTCTCCATCCTCCCCTAATCCTGAATGGGTTCTTTTCCTCTAGATTTAAGCAATAAGAATCAGTACAGGACAAGAGGGAAAAGGTTTGCTGTATTGTAGTGAGAGTCTAAGGCAGTAGGCATGATTGTGTTTGTGTCAGCTTTGTCTTGGTCTTGATACGTAGTTATCTGATAGTATGGTGGATTTTTCTTTTCTTTTCCTTTCCTTTCTTTCTTTTTTGCCAGAACAGAATATGGATAATTTTGAAAGAAAATGAAAGATATATTAGAGACAAGAGGAGTTTTAAGATGATTTAGTTCCCAGACTTGTCTGAAAAAAATCACCTGGGGTAGGGGAGAACCTTGTTAAAGTATGGATGACCAGGCCTCCCCCTATATTCTCTCAGTCTGGATTAGGGACCTAAAACCACGCAAAGTGTGGGAAACATTGGTGTCATATATATGGGTGAGTACTGTTGTGGTAACAGTATGGAACTATATCCCATTACTCACAGTTTGTTTTCCAGAGTATGTGGGTACACACTGACACACATACACTCTCCCTTGTGGTTGTATTACTATGATCAGGATCATCCTCCCCACCAGGAGAAGCATACATCCTTCGGTGTTTTCTTTATCTTGAATTTGCAGCTTCAGGGTGCCTGTTTTCAGTTTATAGTGCCAGCATAGTATAATGAATTGCCCAGGCTGTGTGTTGAGACACACTGGGGCTTGAATCCCAACTGTCCCTGGTCAGACTGTGTTCCTGTTTAAGTTGTATCATCTCCTTGTTGAGAAGAGTGAGATAATGCCTTTGAAGGCTTCACTGCATTGCCTACCACATAGTAGTTATTGTTACATATTAATCCCAGTTGTTTATTGTTATTTTATAAGTTATTCCAACTGGCAACTTAACCAGCTGCTGAAGCTGAGGGCATATGGGAGCATTAGAAGGGAGGAGTCACACCTAGAAGCAGTAACGTACGCTTTTGAAACTTTATGATATATCCCTTGTTGGTTGTTTTCAGCGCATGCCTGTTTTCCAGATTGTTTTCAGCAGAGAAAGGCCTTTAGGAAACCTCAGGAGGATGTGTGTTTAGTTCATGGAGAAGCTATGACATCGTGTCCTATTCTATGTGGATTTTTACAAGGATTTGGAATCCTGATTGGAAGCTATAGGCGGTAGCTTTGTCTGTAGAAATTAATGAAAAGGAAAGGAAAGGTGCAAACCTGGGATGGAAAATATCTCTAGGAATTTGAATCAGTGGTATCAGATGGTACCTTCCAGCTCTCAAAGCTCTTTCATTTCTTTATTATTTAACCATTTCTCAAACATTCATGTGCTGAGCATTATACTAGATATTGAAGCTATAAACATGGATAAAAACAGACCATGCCTTCAGGCAGTCTACTGTTCATTGTGAGAGACAGACACGTGCATAGTTGTAACAAATTGTAGTAAGTACACAAATAAAGATAGTAGACAGCATTTGGGAACAGAGAAAACCAGGTCTTATGGGAAGAATGTGAGTTGATTAGCCAGTGTCATGTGTGGGGGCAAGATATGTAGTGGGCATTTATTTCTTGAGCAAAGGAAAGAGACAAAAAGGAAACCTGATGTCTTTTTGTTTTGTTCTGGGAAATGGTCTCTGCTCCTCTCTTTCTCTCATGATTCCTAAAACGGAAAATTTCTCAAACACAGGAAAAGGGTTTAGATCCTGGGTAGCCAGAACTTGGGTCTGTATCCATATGATAAATAATTATTGAGTGTCCATTGAGAGCCAACACAACCAAATAAACTCTGTGAATTTAAATAAATTTTGCATACTTTGAAAAAAATCCTGATTTGGACATTGACTATTGATATTAGATCTGTCCTTTCAGCCATTATCACATTTTTGGTTCAGAATTTGTTATTCTTGTATCTGCACTAATGCATTCTTCTCTTAGCTAACTTTTATCAGTGTCCCCTCAGGTGTGTTCCAAAGGCCATTTCTAAGTACGTTTTTTCCAGGTATTTTGATGTTGTTTCATATTCCTTGTAGTTCCTTGTAGTTGAACATTTCAGTGTTAGCATGATGAAATGTGGAAGTCTTAGGTAGTTTCTTGTGCTAATCTTCAGCCATTTATAACACTGTATTTGTCAAATTTTCTCTCAGAATCCTATCTACAGTTTTCATGTTCTGTTAGTTTGGCTGTCAGTGTGGGTGGTAACATATAAAATATATTAATATCTGTTAATAAATAATATATATCCACATACATACCTATCTGTATGAGGTATGCCTATACTATACATATGCATGCATAATGTATACATACATATACATAAGATACACATATATATAAACATATACATACTATAAATCTGTACATAAATGCATACATACCTATCCATACATATCCATTATACATGTGTATGTGCATGTGGTTTTGTATATGCGTGTGTTTTTGTAGTCTATTTTATATTTGTTTGTGTAGTGAGAATACTCTTTTTTTTAATTTTTATTTTTTATAAACAAATAATATATTTTTATCCACAGGGATACAGGTCTGTGAATTGCCAGGTTTATATACTTCACAGCACTCACCTTAGCACATACCTGTCTAGAGAGAATACTCTTAACATGGGTGTTGTATGAAAGATAAACATTACTTTTATCCAAAATTATTTTGTATTATGGCAATAGCCACTTTAATACCTTTTGGCCATATATAATATATATATATATATATATATATATATATATATATATATATATTTTATTTATTTATTTGACAGAGAGATCACAAGTAGGCAGAGAGGCAGGCAGCACAGGCTCCCTGCTGAGCAGAGAGCTCGATGCGGGGCTCGATCCCAGGACCCTGGGACCATGACCTGAACCGAAGGCAGAGGCCCTAACCCACTGAGTCATCCAGGTGCCCCTTGGCCCTATATTTTTGAAATAAGGGCATTAAGTATGCTTATAAGTAGTTTGCACTTTCTGGCCTGGCTTTTCGTTTTGTCTTATGACCTTATCCTAGTTTTATACTTGCACCATAGAATTTGTGGTATCTTCTTGTGTTTTTCTCTGTAAGCTGTTTTTAATCATTTATGCAAGAAACATAGGATATAGATGTATGTTTAAAAAAATTGTTACATGTGAAGATTGAGTCATTCAGGAAAGCTTATGTTATCGTAGAATAGTAACACAAGTTAAGAGTTAGGATGACCCTTTTCCCATAAAAGACTAATATATATTACTTTCAGTGGCAGGGTTTTACAATATATGATTTTGACAGGTTTGCAGAAAATAGGGAAATTAGAATGATTAATGCATTACAGAAACCTGGGTGCCACCTTGTACATGTTTGCCACATGGTAGACTTTGGTTAGTCAGACCTAAAAATGGGAATTAAATTTCCTATTAAAGTTCCACAAAAAGAAGATCTTAAACTGAAATAAAAGCTTTTGAAAGAAAATACAAACCTTCTGTAGGTAGAAAGTAGCTGAAGTTTTTTTTAAAAAATTTTTTAATTTTTTATAAACATATATTTTTATCCCCAGGGGTACAGGTCTGTGAATCGCCAGGTTTACACACTTCACAGTAGCTGAAGTTTTTAAAGGTGATATGATCTCAGTGAGACTGTAAGGAGGAAAGAACGTAGAGACATGTCACAGCACAAGCCTCTCCCAGAAGCTCCGGACACAGAATGGAAAGGCAGATTGGAAGACAGAGCATGACTGAAGGCCTAGGATGTGAGCTCAAGAAGGGACAGAATTTTGAAAGCTTTCAGGCTGTCAGTTTTTCATGGTGGTTTTACAGTTTTTCTTTTTTTCCCCCTTTTGCTGACTTTTGTCTCCTGTGTTACAGAGGAACACCACTTCAGTTTTTGCTCCACTAAAGTGTTAAATGTCACGATAAAAGAGGTGACTTATCCATACTCAGTGTATTATACAACTGCCTTTGTGCTGAAAGGACTATGTCATGCTGAAGGAAGTTTTATGTTTTATTCTCTTAGTCAAAAACTTGATTCTTCAATGACTTTATTCATTCCCTCTGGGATTACTCAGTGTTTACGTTCTTGCTAATGGCAGGGTTCTTACAACAACGAGCCCTTTCTTGTTGGGAGGTTTGATAAACTCAGAAAGGCTGGATTTTATTTCTTCAAAATGTGTGAACTTTACGGAAGCAGAACAGTTTTTTGAACTTGAGGTATTTGTTTTTGTCTAGACTTATATTCACCTGTTTAGTAATCTTGAGATGGGCAGATTCTTCAGAATGCTTCTGTGTGAATAAAAAACATTGTTTTTAGAGATAAGTCATTTACCTCTATTGCTGTCAGTAAATTTACTGGTCCTATAATAAATGCAGGATCACTTTTAAGTGATCATATTAGTGCCTGTGAAAAACATTAACGAATTTCCTAATAATTTCCCAGGAATAGGTAGGTAGGTCATGGTAGTTAGGTCTCAAGGTATGCACAGTTTTCAAAGTGCTAAAAAACTATAAGTAGATTACTTTGGAGGTCTGCTTTCTCAGCAGATAAAAGAAGACTACAACTTGCTGCATACCTTCCTAAAATTGACAATATATTTTCAAAGAGTTTTTTCTGTGAACAGCTTTCCAAGTAGTATTCAAAATAATTTACATGTCAGTCCTCCCCCACGATCTCAGAGTCCTCCCATTCCTGTGCAGTTCCCAAATGATTGTTTTGAGCAAACCAGAATGTCTGTGGACTTTGTTGAGAGCTGTCCTTAGAACTTGATGAGCGGGTTCTTACTCAGTGATTTTGGGGTGGGGACCACTCTTTTTGAGTTTTACAATTTCTACATCTGTTTTTGCATTCTTTTAATGCTTTGTCTTTGAGAGGAATGTTTTCTGACTGGCTTTTGGCATTGTGTTAATTTTCCAACCAACTGCTTTGCCTCTTTCTCTACAAGGAGTACTCGGGAAGTCTTTTCCAATCTTGTATATAAACAGAGCTAGCTTTAAAGTATCCCCATAGTTTAGAGTATCACGGGAGTCTCACAAATTAGGAAGAGTTGAAGTCTGGCATATGAGAATGTGTGTGTGTGTATGCACACATGCGTATACACAGGCATGCTCATATGCAATCTTGGGAAAATACAAACTAGTGCTTATTTTAGTCTTTCATTTATGACTCAGAATTAACTAACCTGCTTACCAATTTATCTATAGATATATACTGTCTGCTAATTCTGTACCACTCTGTCTCAGCAGAAGGATAAAATACGAAAGTTTATTATTACGTAGTTCTTGCTGACTGAGAGGTGAAAAGCAAGATATGCATGTACATTAAACAGTGAATTAATAGGGCAGGGAAGTATGTGGTTCTTCTAAATGTCAAATTGATGAGCATAGGCCCAGGAGTGTAAGGAATTCAAGGAACAGAAAGAAAAATGAGGTTGGAGAAGATTAGTGAGGGCTTCATGAAGGAGGTGGAGCTTGATCTCTGCTTCTAAAGATGAGTGAATAGTGAGAGGACAACAGTGACAGGAAAGGGCATCCTGTCCATTGGATGGTAGATGCCACTAATGTGGCATTGAACTAAAGCATAAACCTTCGTGTTTGGGGAGAAACATAGGATTCTAGTTGGATTGGAAGGATGCTGTTGGAATAGTGGAGCTTACATAGGTTGAAGGGGACAGATACTCATATATATTTGATGAGGAGGAGTTCATAGACTTTGTAAAAAATCATACACATTCTAATTTTTACAGTTTCCTCCCTGTACTTGGTTTTGGCATCCACGAGTTTCTGAGAGAAGTCAGCAATGTTAAATACTTGGTGAAAGTCTCTGTATTTCAACCCAGGCTTAATATTAGTATTTGCAGAAATGTTATGTAAATAGGTCAACATGTAAGTGTAATGTTGAATTCGCATGTGAGAAAACTTAATTAATTATGGTGAATTTTTTCCTAGGCCGGACCTGATAGACATGAATACTGTTGCTGTTCAAAGCAACCTTGCAAATTTAGAGCACGCTTTTTATGTAGCAGAAAAAATTGGTGTTATAAGACTTCTGGATCCTGAAGGTGAGCTGTTGTCCTAACTAGGTATAGATTGACATGAGAGTCTGATTAAAAGGAATCTATCAACATTTGAAATAATTTTATGTTGCTGCTTATAGATGTTGATGTCTCCTCACCTGATGAAAAATCAGTAATAACTTACGTGTCATCTCTCTATGATGCATTTCCCAAAGTCCCTGAAGGTGGCGAAGGTATTGGTGCAAATGTGAGTATTGGTTTTTCCATCCTAGAAGCTGCTAATTCAGTAATGACCAGTTGACTGAATTCTTTGATAAAGCTTTTTACAGTATTTAAATATCAAGTATTCTTTTTTTAAAAAAAGATTTTGTTTATTTATTTGAGAGAGAAAGAGAGGGAGGGAGCACAAGCAGGGGGAGGGGCAGAGGGAGAAGCAGGCTCCGTTCTGAGCAGGGAGCCCCACATGGGACTCAATCCCAGGCGCTTGGGATTATGAATTGAGCCAAAGGCAGACACTTCACCAACTGAGCTACCCAGGTACTCCAATATCAAATATTCTTTAAAGAATTTGAGTTAAGATGCTATTTAATAAGCCAGCCCTGTCTGCATTTTCATGACACTATTCCACCATTTTAATTAAAGCATAACTCAAAAAAAATTTGTTCTTTGTCATAAATAAAGTAGGCCATACATATTCTTTTCATTTATTAATGAAAGCTCTAAACCACCGAATTTTGGAGTTTTTCATTTTTAACCTGCTGCTGTTTTACATTGGCAGTGTTTGATAATCGTTCTGTGTCTGTAGAATTTCTCAACTTCTGAAATCACTTTCAATGTTATTGACTCTCATCATCTCATGAAATAACTTGGCTAGGAATTCTTTCTCCGATTTAAAGACGATATTTAGAGGAAGGTTATTTGACTTTGCCAAACTACCAGAGCTACTTAGTAAGCAGGGTGGGGTGTCCAGTATAGGGGGTTTCGGGCTCCTCATTTGCCCACTGTTTCCCAAAGATTTGTGTGATTCAGTTCAACCATGCGTGTTGTAGTGGTTTTATGAACATGTACTTAGGCATTTCTGGAAGAGAACAGGAAACCCTGCAGGGTTATGAATTTGAGGATGAACCCCTTTACCCTGGGCTTCTCCTCTTCTCTCAGATTTCTTCTTCTTCTTCTTCTTTTTTATTTTTCTATTTTACTTTGAAGATTCTGGAATTCATCTTGGTGAGCTCTCATTTCAGTCTCTTTCTCACCTCTGTGTGCTCTTGTTTCTAGAATTATTTCCATTCTCTTCATTTTGTTCTTCCTCTCAGGGCTTTATCCTCTCCTGATCCCTGAGTAACCTGCTCCATGCTCATCCCCTGCTGTGATGTCTGCCAACAAGTCAGTGTCAAATGTTGCTTGAGAGGGTTTCTTGCAGCCGTTCCTTGTCTTGCCTTCTCATTCCCTTCACCCTGTTCCTAACTCTTACCCCTTCACACTTGGACTAGGACGACAGCTCTTTGATACTTTCCATCTCCATCTCATCCCATTCCCAGCAGTACTGCACATTGTCATCAAATTGATCTTCCTAAAACCTTTTGTCTTTAGCTTGGAAATTTTCATTGATTACATATTGACTTGTAAGGTGAAATCCAGTCTAGTCCTTCTGACATTTAAAATTCTGCATATGCTGGGACGCCTGGGTGGCGCAGTCAGTTAAGCCTCTGCTTTCAGTTCAGGTCATGATCCCAGGGGCCTGGGGTTGAGTTCTGCATCGGGCTCCCTGCTCAGAGAGAGCCTGCTTCTCCCTCTGCCTGCCCCTGCTCGTGATCTCTTTCTTTCTCTCTCTCTCAAATAAATAAAGTCTTTAAAAAAAATTCTGTATATATTAATTTGCTTACCTACTTTTTTAGCTTTAGTCTTTCAACACAGACTGCTTGTAGTCCGGGCATTTCTATCTAGTTCAGAGCTGTGACTTGTGACTCACTCGGGACTCCCTATGTTTTAGCCTCCCTCCTCCACCCCCCCCCCCTGCCCACCAAAGAATTACTTAGTGGTTGTTGCAGGACTGCTCAGGGACTACCTTTCCTGAGAATCCTTTGGTGACCTTTTTGAGGCACATCTATGCTTACCCAATTATTATCTCAACCCTTAGTGTGTATTACCTCTTTCAGGTATTTCAACACTTAATTAAATACTGCTTTTCATTTTGATTAGCTGTTTATATTACAACTCTCTTGCCTCCCCATTTAGACAGTGACTCTTTGGTAAAAGGTATTATTTCTTAAAGTATTAAATTCTTACTGTAACACTTAGCACAATGCTTTGAACATAATAAACACTCATCAGATACTTAATTGAACATAGCAGGTGACAGCCTTCCAGTTTACTCCATTTTTAAAGTTTGTTTAATGAGTAATCCTATCATATACATTTCCTATAGTTTTCATTCCTACCTACTTTCCTACATTCTATATAGATCTTTGGGTTTCAGATAGACAGTGGATTTAGATCTACACAATGGCAGCTAACCTGGCTTGTTCACGCTATTACTCCCTCTTCCTGGGTGCCCAGAAAACACCCCAAAATGATCACAGTGTTCTTCCCTGCTGCATTTGAATGCAGCCTCAGAAGCCTTCTTCACACAGTGCCCCAGGCAGCCACTATCTCTGGATCAGAAGTAGCACTCATTAGGCTACTCTTCATTGTCAAATGTTTACGTGCATGTTTTTTCAAGCTGTTTATGTGGGACTGGGTAGAGAGTGAGAAGACGTTGAGCTGGTTCTGACTGTTCTGCTGAAAGACACAGAAATTCACAGAATGACCTTTGACTAAGTTGTGTTAGATATGACTGTTATTATCTGCAGATATGGATCTTTTCTGTCATTTTATTGTTTTAGGATGTTGAAGTCAAATGGATTGAATACCAGAATATGGTGAACTACCTCATTCAGTGGATTAGACACCATGTCACCACAATGTCTGAGAGAACATTTCCTAATAATCCTGTGGAACTAAAGGTCTGTGTCACTGTAGAAGTTACAAAGGATTGAGTCGATTATTAAACTTTAAAAAAATATATTTTTATTTTGCTTTATTTTATTTATTTTCTTTTAGAGGGAGAGAGAGCATGTGAGTGGGAAGGGGGTGCAGAGGGAAAGAGAAAATTTTAAGCAGACTGCGCTAAGCATGGAGTTGGATGTGGGGCTCGATCCAATGACCCTGACATCATAACCTGAGCCAAAATCAGGAGTCAGATGCTTAACCAACTGAGGCACCCAGGTGCCCTGATTATTAAACTTCTAAATAATGTTATCATAATTCAATAATTCCAGGAGTTCAAGAAAAATTGCCCTTGGCAAGCCACTAGTAAATAAGCAATTTTTAAATTTATTCATCTCCTACTCAGAGAAAACAGAGGTAAATGTTAATAATCAAAATTTAATAACAGCAACATCTTAGAGATTTATAGTCCCTTAGCTTTGAATTGTTGAGAGTGATAAGATACAATTTGAGAGACCCTGAAACTGACATTGCCAAAGTGTTCTTGGTGCATGGGGAGGGCTGGAGCCTAACCAGATAGACAGCTGTGGCAGGGGGGTCTCTGGGAAGCTGGGACAAGTTTAACAGTGGTTGGGAATGTGCCTGTGGTTGAACCCTGTTAAAAACTGCTTCAGAGGCTTCATTTTGTGTAGCAAGAGATATAAACTCTATTTCACCATGGAGTAAAAGTATGAATGTGACTTCCAGTATAAATGAAATCGTTTAATAAAAACATTTGCTACTGCCTAAAAACAGGTCCACCTCTTTGATGCAAAGACATCATAGAAATATTAAAGAATTATAGACATGTACACTTACTGAAGAATATTGTCTCATTTTATATATTTGGACTTTTAATAACAAAGTAGTCTGCTTTATTTCAAGAAACTGATAATGTGAATATTAACAACAAAGTCTAATTCCTTAAATCATAGGCTTTTTTTTTTTTTTTAAATCAAACTAGAATTGCAAAATCTGTAATAATCCAGGGCGGGTCCTGTGGAAGAGATTCGTTGTGTTCACGCATCAGTACAAAGCATCTGTGGGACAGTTTTTATTCACACTGCCATGGGGAGTTGGTCCTTGGCACGAAACGACTTGGCATGTGTTGCTGTGATGATTTTTAAGTGTTCTAAAGTTGTTTGTGTGATGTCTCCCTTATGTGGATGCAAACCTTTCCAGGGCCAGAAACATTTCCCCCTTCTCTCACGCCAGCCACCATGCATGGTGTGTAGCACATAATGGCATCATGAACTTATTTTCTAATGAACTTCCCGAAACATTGCATTTTGAGTTCAAAGCAATTTTTAGATTTCAAGTTCAGCTTACTTCCAGATGGATTCCTATTGTCAAGAGACTTGGGTAAATTTGTACTGGCTTCTGATGAATGCAGATTCTTAAGGATTTGGAAGAATTTTGAGGACTACACAGATTACTTGGTAGTGCCTAGGATAGCACATAACACACGGAAGAAAATGTCATAGGAAATGCCAATAATTTCATTAGCCAATGAAACATTGATGGGAATCCTTCATAAATGTAGCTGTCTGAGGTTTGACAGGGAATTTTTTTTGGGGGGGGAATTTTTTTTTTAAATAGCATGAATTAAAATGAAATAATTAGAGCATGCTTATTAAATGTGGATAAGTTTTATCTACATAATTTTTACAAATGTCCTTTTTAATATAATAAGTTGTATTTAGGAGATTTTCAAATAGTTTCTATAAACCAGATAATTTAATTATATGATTGAAACTTCTATAACAATAACAGCAGCCAATAACATCTGTATTTGTTTATTAAAAGATCTGTTTAGCTTGGCTAGTGGGACATTGAAACCAAGGCTTAGCTATGTGATGAGAATTCTGTGTGATAGAGTTCTATTTTCAAGGATAGATCTATGATACAAAAGAGAATAGCTTTTTCCTTTATAGGAATTGCATTAGATAATTTTTCCAAAAACTAAAAGCTAAAAGTACAGCATTTGGAAAGAGCATCTTTTAAAGTCTATGTTTTCTTGTTTGTATGAAGAGAGATGTTTAGTAAAGCCCTGCTAAACACTGCCACAGTTTATTATTATCCAGATCCCCTCATGGCATATGTTGATTCACGGTTCACGTCAGTAATTACACCCTTGTCAAATCTTGCATACTGAAGCTAGTCATTGATTAACTGGGAATTGGTATTGTCCTTGAGTGTCAGTTTTATAAAGGAATTCCCCTGAATGCATAAGACATGGTAAATATCATTTGAAGTGGTAATGTTATGCGGTAATGAAAATAGGTCTTTGAAGTTTGGGCCTTCATTTATATTTTTGCTTTCATTTTAGGCACTTTATAATCAGTATTTACAGTTTAAAGAAACAGAAATTCCACCAAAGGAGACAGAAAAATCAAAAATCAAACGCCTATATAAGTTATTAGAGGTAAGCAGAAGTTTCTGTTGTATTGTCAGGCACAATCTTTATTTTTAGTATTTTCTTAATATCCTTTCTTCATTTAAAATTTTTTTTTGTTTTCTCAAGATTTGGATAGAATTTGGACGTATCAAACTACTGCAAGGTTATCATCCAAATGACATTGAGAAAGAGTGGGGGAAACTCATTATTGCCATGCTTGAGAGGGAGAAGGCCCTTCGCCCAGAAGTAGAAAGGTAGGCTGGAGGTGTTTTCTGCTGTGGGTATGAGGTTGGGCGTGGGGAGGTGACTTTTTGTTCTCTTGGAAGGAACTTCAGTTTTGGAGCCAGGCAGACCTAGGACTATCATTTATATTTTTCATGTCCTTGGCTGTGTGATGCTGGATAAGTCATTAGTCTTTCTGATTCTTCATTTTTTTATCCTGAAACTCTTCCAAGAGGTTTGAGGAGTAATGACTGAAATAATGTTTAATTAGGGACCTGATAGACTGGGTTGATGTGTGAAGTCTCATCTAATAATCTAAATTACTTGTGAGAATTTCCCATACTGAGAATATAGGGCCTGGATCCAGAAGCTGATATGTAGTTAGCAGTTAACTTATTTTGTTTCTTGCTGTATTTTTGTTACGACCCTTTTTCCTTGGGACAATGAGAACAAGACTCTAGTCTGTCTCCCCTTAGAGGGCAGTGAAATGGCATCTAGAAAACACTCGGGAAATGTTGGCTCAAATTCTCACTTCTACAGATGCCTTTATTGCATGAAATCATCACTAACTCTTATCATTCTCTCTCCCACTATACCTGGTTGCCCGGGAAAGCACTGCTTAGACATGAGGAGACATTTGTTGAATGGATTTGTCTCCATTATAGTACTTACCTCACAGCCTGACTTTGGCACTTGGGAAGGGAACTGTGGTCTCTGTTCCTCATGAGCTTCTGGGCCTCCCAATAGAAAGCCTGTGCGGTCAGGTGTGGCTCTTTCGCCGCCTCACTTGACACCGTCCTTGCTCTCAGTGGTGTAGCCACACTGACTGCCTCTCAGGAGCCCAATGTGCCAAGGTCCCGCCCTCCTCCATACACAGGATCTTTGCACCATCTGTTCCTTTGGCAGGGAAGTCTTCATCCTCACTGTCTGTCTTCACTCCTGATCAATCTCATATCCCGGCTCCAGTGTTACTTCGCCAAGAAACTTCCTGTGATCTCCCAGGCTCATTCAGATGTCTTGGCTCTAACTCTCCTATTTACGTTTACATGTATTGTTCTTTTTTTTTTTTACATGTCCTATTTACATGTATTGTTCTTTCATATCTCAATTGTGATTTTGATTTATTTCTGTGATCATTTAGTTAAGGGCTGCCTGTTCACAGTTATGAGTTCTGAGAATGTGGAGATAGACTTGTTTTTGCTGTCTTTCGTGTTGCCAGTGTTCAGTGCACTCACTGCCTGGGACACAGAGAGGCACTTAGTACACTCATGTTCTTTGTGTTCTACACATGACTTTCCACACTGTTGAAATAGGAAATAATGCATTGAAAATACAAGAGCAAGTCTTAACTTGTCAGTTATTTATGACATTACTGATTACATTCCTGTTACAGTGTAAGATTCTATCTCCATAACTGGATCTAGATCCAGAATAAGCTTGAAATACCTAGGATGGACCTTTTATGAAGGAGAAAATTTTGGGTAATTAAAATGATACACTAAGCTAATTATCAGAAGTAATGGAAAAGTATGTCTGAGAAAGGATAGTGAGTAGATTTTTAGTTGTCAGAATAGTAACTGGATTTTAATGCAGTGGTCAAGAGTTCAAGGTCCAGGAGCTAGTGAATCCTGAATAAGATTTTTAGCTCAACTTGCTAGTCATGTATTCTTAGGCAAGTTCATTGACCTCCCCAAACGTCAGTTTCCTCATTTATAAACAGGCTGAAAAATTGTACCTACCACATTTGGTAGTTGAATATGAGAAGAGGTCATACATGTAAAATGATTACTTTATTTCCTGGCACATAATAATTGCTTACTAAATCCTAGTCCTGCTGTTATTATTTGACACTTCTCTATTTACTAACACGATATTCCCAAATTTCCCCATTCTCGCTATCTAAAAAGAAAAATACCCACCTTTAGAGTGGAGAAGCAACAGTTTGGCTTTGTAGTATTGGGAGTACAAAAATGTTCTACGAACTTGGTTGGATAAAGGCCTTCATTTTTCTTGATGCAACAAGTGTTTTGGCATTAACGATTAATTGCAAATAATAACTATGTGGCATGGGAATGTGTAAAAGATAAATGAGAAAGAACCAATGTTCTTTTGCCATGGTAATAATCTATCGAAAGGAAAAACAAGCACAGACAAGTTGAATTTGCGAGCATTGCATTGATAGTCTACTTAACACGTTGGCTTTTAAGAATGTAAAGTGACTGCAAGGACGTTGGTCCTTCTCATGTTGCCAGTCAGAGGACCCTTGATTTCCTTCTGGACTATCTAACCCTGACTGAAACTAACTCTATTCTATCATTAGTACATTCTAGTTAAGCAGAGATGAAATTTTAATAAACTGCAATTCCTCTTGTTACCAAAAAAAAAAAAAAAAAAAAATTAGAATGACTATAGTAAGATTAGAGGTAACAGGGCGCCTGGGTGGCTCAGTGGGTTAAAGCCTCTGCCTTTGGCTCAGGTCATGATCCCAGGGTCTTGGGATCGAGGCCCACGTCAGGCTCTCTGCTCAGTGGGGAGCCTGCTTCTCTTCCCCTCTCTCTGCCTGCCTCTCTGCCTACTTGTGATCTCTGTCTGTCAAATAAATAAATAAAATCTTAAAAAAAAAAAAAAAAAGATTAGCGGTAACATTCCTGAGAACATATTATACAAAGAAAGGTCACTTTTCCAGTTAACTTAACCTGATAAATGACATGGCAGTTAAAATGGAAATGCCCGGGGCGCCTGGGTGGCTCAGTTGGTTAAGCAACCGCCTTTGGCTCAGGTCACGGTCCCGGAGTCCCAGGATCGAGTCCTGCATCAGGCTCCCAGCTCCATGGGAAGTCTGCTTCTCCCTCTGACCTTCCCACCTCTCATGCTCTCTCTCACTGTCTCTCTCTCAAATAAATAAATAAAAATCTTAAAAAAAAAATGGAAATGCCCTTTCTTTCACATCAAACTCATTTGTTTATAGATGCTTCTGAGTACCAGTACCTTGTGTTAGTTGGGACAGACCGGGCTCTTTACAAAAGTCAGGCTATGTTTTTAAGCTGATGATTGGTATTGCCTGAATAGCCTTTACTAATTGTACCTGGGCTTCAGGGAGGCATCTGAGTTGTTTTTTAGGTGGCTGTGATGGGATGACTCTTGATGAAAATATTTGGCAAATCTTTTCCAGTGACGCCCTGATCAGCCTGCCTTGTCCGTACTTGTAGAGTTTTAATGCGGGCTACAAAAGGCAAACCTCAGCTAGCAAACGCATGCCTTTCGGCAAGATTCTTTTGAATAGTTATCAGCATATTATTTGCTGCGTGTTAAATATGCCAGTTGGAGCATATTTAAGGAGCCGTTACGGCAGTGACATTTAGCTGCCGCTTTTCACCGTTAGAAGTAGAGCTTTCAGCAGACCTGCTTTTTCGTCTGCTTGGAATGGTCAGAGAAGGAACATCATTTCAGGACTAAAAATGCACAGTAGTAGTTACAGCTACCGAAGCAGTGATTCCGTGTTTAGTAACACTACTAGCACCCGGACCAGTCTGGATTCAAATGAAAACTTTCTCTCAGTTAATTGTGGTCCAACACTAATCAACTCCTGCATTACCTTCGGCAATGAGTCCCTCAATGGACACAGGTATCGAATCCTTATTGTCGGATTGTTTTGTCTTTTGGCAGGGAGACGTTTTTTTCAGGGGTGGTAAACTCTGTGACTTCAAAGGGAGAGACTTTGCTTTATTCTGTCTCTTCTTTTAGGTTGGAAATGTTGCAGCAGATTGCCAACCGAGTTCAAAGGGACAGTGTCATCTGTGAAGACAAACTGATACTTGCCCGAAATGCTCTCCAGTCTGTAAGTTAATTTTAGGAGCCATTGGGATTGTGATGGAGGGGTTGTACCTTTGGATGAACTAAAACTTCTGTGTGCCTTTTGGTGGTCGATTCTTTCTATTGTCTTCTGCTGAATCTTGAAGGTTTTTAAAGATTGCAATCACTGTTTGCTCTCTTGCGGAACGGTGTGCAAAGAGAAAACCTATTTTTGAACCAAAAGGGAAAACAGAAAGGACCCAAGTAGTTTTTTCATTACAGTATTTTGAGTTTTATATTTGAGGCTACTTTTGAAACTTGTTTCATGGAATTAATGTCGAGTTCTTTTAAAACACAGGATTCTAAAAGATTAGAATCAGGGGTGCAGTTTCAGAATGAAGCAGAAATTGCCGGGTATATACTTGAATGTGAGAACCTTTTACGCCAGCATGTAATTGATGTACAGATTCTCATTGATGGAAAATACTACCAGGCAGATCAGTTGGTACAGAGGTAAGTAAGATTCCTGCTTATTTGTGCTCTATCCTTCTGTGGAATTGCTTCATGGACACTTGCAATGGGAATGTAGACTGTGGCAGTTTTATGAAATATATTTTTTAGGCTCTTTTTAGTTGAAAATGTGTGTCACCTTAATTCTGATATATTTTGATATGTTAATTAGGTATTCTTCAAAAGTAATAGGAACAATATTTTATTGTACATACAATATTGAACACTAGTAACTAACATACTTCATGTTAAAATATTTGTTATGACATTTGAAAAAGGGAAAATATGAAGAAAGTATCCTTTATAACTCAACTTTTAAGTTTTCTGTTTATCCTATTCTGAAAATGTTTATAACAAAATGTTGGAACAAATTGTATGTATGAAATTCTCTATCTTAGAGAAGTGGGTTTGAAGGTAGAAATGGAACCTTCTCAGGTTGTAGACTATATATATTATAAATATATATATCAGGTATATATAAAGCAAAAATTCTAAATGATGCTTTGATCTAGTAATTTCACATTTAGGAATTTATAATAATTTTAAATATAGTAAACATATGAATAAATATAGAAAAAAAGGTTTGTCCATGTCAGAGATATTTTATAATAACAAAATTTGGAAATATCCTACATGTCAAGCAATAGAATTGTGTAGTAATTATGTTCATTATAAATGATAGTTATAAAGTATAGTAATTATGTTCATTATAGTATAATAATTATGTACATTATAAGTGATAGTTATAAAGACTTTGTGATAATATGGAAAGTGCTTACAGCACAAAGTTCAGTGAAAAAAATTGTAATGCAAAATTTTATTAATATGATTATAGTGATTTTTTTTAGTAGACTGTTTTTTTGAATAGTTCAGGTTTACAGAAAAATTGATAGGAAAATACGGGTTTCCCATATGCCCCTTTTTACCTCCCTCCCCAATTATCAACCATCTTGCATTAGTGTGATCCATTTGTTAAAAATTGAGCCAATATTGGGGTGCCTGGGTGGCTCAGTGGGTTAAAGCCTCTACTTTTGGCTCAGGTCATGATCCCAGGGTCCTGGGATCGAGCCCCACATTGGGTTCCCTGCAGGGAGCCTGCTACCTCCTCTCTCTCTCTCTTTCTCTGTCTGCCTCTCTGCCTACTTTTTATTTTTTTTAATATTTTATGTATTTATTTGACAGAGATCACAAATAAGCAGAGAGGCAGGCAGAGAGAGAGGAGGAAGCAGGCTCCCTGTTGAGCAGAGAGCCTGATGCGGGCCTCGATCCCAGGACCCTGGGATCATGACCTGAGCCGAAGGAAGAGGCTTTAACCCACTGAGCCACCCAGGCACCCCTCTCTGCCTGCTTCTGATCTCTGTCTGTCAAAATCTTTAAAAAAAAAAATTGAGTCAATATTGGTACATTACTATTAACTAACTAATGTCCATAGTTGGCATTAGTGTTCACTCTTTGTGAAAATGCATTTTTTATTATAGTTTATCCCTTTTGATTTTTCTTTTCAGGGTGGCAAAACTGCGTGATGAAATTATGGCCTTAAGGAATGAATGTTCCTCCGTGTACAGCAAAGGACGCATGCTGACAATGGAACAGACGAAACTCATGATATCAGGAATTACTCAAAGTTTAAACTCAGGATTTGCACAGACCTTAAACCCCAGTCTGAACTCAGGGCTGACCCAGGGTTTAACACCCTCCCTGACCCCTTCTAGTGTGACATCAGGCCTGTCATCAGGTCTGACTTCCCGCCTGACTCCATCTGTCACTCCGGCTTATACACCTGGTTTCCCATCAGGGGGATTAGTTCCAAGTTTCAGTTCAGGAGTAGAATCCAATTCATTGCAAACTCTGAAGTTGATGCAGATCCGAAAGCCCCTTCTAAAGTCATCTTTGCTGGATCAGAATTTAACAGAAGAGGAAGTCAACATGAAATTTGTTCAGGATCTTTTGAATTGGGTTGATGAGATGCAGGTAAAAGAATGTTTATTCTACCCGAAAGCTTCAGTCTTTATTGCTGCCAGTTTGTTTTCTAACTCTAGCATCTTTCTGTTTAAAGGTGCAGCTGGACCGCACTGAGTGGGGATCAGATTTGCCAAGTGTTGAAAGCCATTTAGAAAATCATAAAAATGTTCACCGAGCTATTGAAGAATTTGAATCTAGCCTTAAAGAAGCTAAAATCAGTGAGGTATATGAATTTAAAATCTGTATATATTTCATTTTAGCTTGCTTTTGTTTTGCTCTTTTTAAATAAAGATCCTGTGACAAAATAATAGATGCAGTGAGTATAAGTCAGAATTCCTTGAGATCCCTAAACTCGATGTCTTTTTATCCCATATTATAGATTCAAATGACGGCACCTCTGAAACTAACTTACGCTGAAAAGTTACACCGATTAGAGAGTCAGTATGCAAAACTCTTGGTAAGGCTTTTTGTTTTTTGTTTTTTAAACTTCATTTTTTTACTTTTACTAAGAATTACCCTTAACTCCTTTTGGTTAAAACATGATTCTTACAATGATTTTTCTTACAAAGAATACATCCCGGAATCAGGAACGGCACCTTGATACACTCCATAATTTTGTAACTCGTGCAACTAATGAACTTATTTGGCTGAATGAAAAAGAAGAAGAGGAAGTTGCTTATGACTGGAGCGAAAGAAATACCAACATAGCTCGGAAAAAAGATTACCACGCTGTAAGTATCGTCTTTGTCATTGAATGAAAGTTGTATCTCAGGTTTAGGTCTTTTTTCTAACCTTGCTTCTTCATTCTTTCTTACATTAGGAATTAATGAGAGAATTGGATCAAAAGGAAGAAAATATTAAATCAGTTCAGGAGATTGCAGAGCAGCTACTTTTGGAAAATCACCCAGCCCGACTGACCATTGAGGTAAGTCAGAAAGTATAACAGTCATGGTTGAATATTGACATTTGATGATTACTCTTCAGATTCTTTTATTGCTGATAAATTGAAAAATACAAACAAACTTTTATTACAGCATGGCTCAAAAATCACGTTTCTGACAAATCATCATGATTCTTGCCTTTAACTATCGCTTTCTCTAAGTGTGTCACCCACAAATCTCTTCCACTAAAGGTACCTTTGCTAACTCCCATGGCTAAAGAGATCTATTACAGTAAATATGAAGGCTCTTGACTTAAAAAAACTTTATTTTATTCCTGACTGTGATATTGTGCAACTGATGTATCCTTCTTGCCTCCCTCACCTGTCCAAAATGGGGCAGTCCTTCTAACCCATAGAGCTGTGTGTGAAGAACGGGACAAATAGTGTACTCTTACTTACTACAATTCTTGGTACACATGTTCCCAGGAAATATTTGTTATTATTACTTAATAATTTTGTTCATGGCTGGTTTTGTGAGGTATATTGAAACAACAACCTGGCAAAGCCTTATGGCGTAGAGGACACATTTCAAATCCAGAAGTGGAGAACTGGAGTGGGATTTACCAAGTCTCCCATGTGGTCTATTTAATTTTTAGTCCTATTATATACTAGGTAGAGTGAGTGACTTTCTAAATGTAGAGGGGGTTATATAGGAGCGAGAGGAATGTTAAACTCATGATAGATTGCCAGAGGGAACAAATGGGGCTGTGCTTACAATGTGAGCTGCTTCAAGCAGAGGCATCTGATAGTCTTTGTTCACTGCCATAGTACAAAAGATGACTGAAATTCTAGACCTCCACAGAAAGTTTTGGGAATGTTATATTTGACCTTCTTCATATATAGCCACAATCTTGCATGCCCATGAAATGCCATATGGGAAGTTAAAGACAGAAGAGTAGGGGGAACAGTAGGGAAAGCAAATTAGAATACTGAAGGGTGTATATACTTTTGTATGATGACAAACTAAAAATAGAGTCTTCTTCAAGGTGGAGATGAAAATTATTAGGGAATATGATTATAGGCTAAGTATTTTAATGGGACTGGGTAATGTGAATGTGAACCTGATTACTTTTATGTAGAGATGTTAATCTAATTAACTAAAAGTTTCTTAAGGAATAAAATTAAGCCTGAGTCATCTTTACTATTCCATTGCCCTATTCAGTGTCTTGTGGGTACGTAGATAATATTTAGTTAATTATCTACACTATTTCATATGTTATGAAAAAAGAAACTAATAATCTAACAACACACAATGATATGTCTTTTATAGCCAATTTGCTGGAAGTAGCTTAATTTGAGGCCAAGGTAATATGGCTGTGATATGTTGCCAGGTTTCCAGTGCTGCATTGTATATTCCATTCCAAAAGCCTGCTTGAACGTAGCTCCACATGAATGAGATTTTCCAAAAGGGGAAGAATGACAGGCTTACTTAAGATAGTCATTAAAGCATCTAGAGCTCCCTCTTCTGGAAGTCCGTGAATTGCATCTTAAATATAAAAGCGTGTCTTATGTTTTCTTTAGGAAGTAGATGTTCTTTCTGTTATATTTTGCTCTCGTGAGAGATTTACATTGTATTAAAAATTCAAGTAAAAATATTTTAAATAAAAATTCTTAGTACTATGAGAATTACAATTCCAAAATTACAGTGATAAGGAATTGCATCCTGTCTTCTCCACTGTCCCCAGACCTGCCCCTCGCAAAAGACATCTCAGTTACCCCTCCTCTCCCCAAGAATTTCTAGTTTTATTTCTAGTTTTAAAAACAAAACAAAGAGAAAACTACAGAACCGTTTATTTTGGTCTGAATTTTTACATTTTTTTAAAATTTTTAATTTATATTTAAATTTTTAGGACTGGCTTTGTGCAAGTAAGAACTCTTACATAGAAGGGGCACTTTGCTACCCTAATTTTCACATCTTACTGTTAGAATAATCTCATCATCTGTTCAGATAGCAGAGTTTTTAAGCCTTTAAAAGCTTTGCTGTGTATGTGTGTTTCATCCTGAAGGCATACCGAGCAGCCATGCAGACGCAGTGGAGCTGGATCTTACAGCTGTGCCAGTGTGTGGAGCAGCATGTAAAGGAGAACACTGCATATTTCGAGGTATACGAACAGAATCACAACATCTGCTGATGGTATTGTGATTTTGGTCTATTTACAGAAAGTGCCTTCCTGTTTATTAAGGACATGTATGTAACGTGTGGGGGAAATAAACTGAAGTATTTTTCTTTGTAGCATGTATGGGACATAGGTACTATAGGATCAATTGAAGCCATCTTTTCAGGGGGAAATCCTTTCAAAACCTTTAAAAATGTCAGAAAATCTTGATTTTATAAATGTCTTTTTTTTTTTTAAGAGTTTATTTATTTATTTGACAGAGATCACAAGTAGGCAGTGAGGCAAGCAGAGAGAGAGGAGGGAGCAGGCTGCCTGCTGAGCAGAAAGCCCGATGCAGGGCTCAATCCCAGGACCCTGGGATCATGATCTGAGCCGGCAGAGCTTTAACCCACTGAACTACCCAGCCACCCCTATAAATGTCTTTTATAAAGAGATATTTCATTAGAGAGAGCTCTTTTTTTTTTTTAATTTTTAGAAGTTTTAAAAAATTGTTGGAATTTCTCTCCTGCTTAAAAATTATTTGGACCCTTAAGTAAAATAGAACTTCTCCCAAAATATTATAGGGCCAAAACACAATATAGATATAAAATTTAGATACTTAGTGTTTACTGATACTCACCCAGATTCAAGAGCTGTTTAGGTAAAGGAGTGATGTGACTATTACATGGTCTTGTGATTTTATTCTCTTTTCTCTCATGAGGGGTACACAGGACTCTGGTACTCCAACTGGACAACTCTCTGCTTTACTGGCATTTGATATACGCTAACTGCCAGTTTTCCTCTTCTTACAGTTTTTCAATGATGCCAAAGAAGCTTCTGATTACTTAAGGAATCTAAAGGACGCCATTCAGCGGAAGTACAGCTGTGATCGATCAAGCAGCATTCACAAGCTGGAAGACCTTGTTCAGGAGTCAATGGTACTAGTACAGAAACCCATGCATTTCATCAGCTGTGTATAACAGGATTAGATTAGTATTTCTTTATACTTATATGTGTGCAGAACTTTGTGTTTTTTGGGTACTCCTGATATTTCCATCTCATTCAATCAAAAAAGCAGTTTTAGTATTTTTTTGGTACCAAGTACCACAAATGTGTTTTTTTATGTGATTGCCTCAATATTTTAAATATTTTGACAGTGGGGTGTGTGTGTGTGTCTGAGTTTAGTCATTCACTTCACAAATAACTGTAAGCGCTTTTATATCCTAGACACTGTTTTAAGTACCGGAAGAAGAGCAGTGAGGAAGACAGACAAGAATCCCTACCTTACTGGTGCTTAAATGCTAAAGGGGGAGCAGACCATAAATATAAATTAGTGTAATATGTAATATAGTGATAAATGCTAGTGAGGGAAAAAACCATCCAAACAGAACAAGGGAAAAGAAATCCAAGAGAGGGAGGAGGGGAATTGAATGTATAGACCAGCTAGGTTGTCAGGGAAGAATTTTATGATGAAATTTTATTTGTGTTAAGCCCTAAAAGAAGAGAGAAGTCTTTTACTTTTTAAAATCTGTCTTTTTTATTTCTTAGGAAGAGAAAGAAGAACTTTTGCAGTATAAAAGCACAGTAGCAAGCCTGATGGGGAGAGCAAAAACAATAATTCAGCTGAAGCCAAGGAATCCCGACTGTCCACTCAAAACTTCTATTCCGATCAAAGCTATCTGTGACTACAGACAAATTGAGGTATTCTAGAAATAAACCAGTTTCTGTCATTATTCTTAGCTTTTTAAAAATGAAGTCCTTTTGCTGACCAGTGGTAAAGTTTTCTACTTCAAAAAAACAAAACAAAACAAAATCCCAAGATTGGGTACGGTAAAGGGTTTGTCAACAGTGATCTCATTTGGTTATTCTTTTCTCCATTTAAAACCAGATAACCATTTACAAAGACGATGAGTGTGTTTTGGCCAACAACTCTCATCGTGCTAAATGGAAGGTCATTAGCCCTACTGGGAATGAGGCTATGGTCCCGTCCGTGTGCTTCACAGTTCCTCCACCAAACAAAGAAGCCGTTGACTTTGCCAACAGGTTTGTATGCATTTGCTAAACACATAGAGCTGAGTTTGGAGGCTTGCTGAAGGTTTAAAGAAACAATCAGTACTTTGTCAAGGCCCATAGGATCAGAAGAATCTGGAACTAGTAAACTTGGAGTAGTTTACAAACAGGAAGAAAAATTATAGCATGTTTTCAGAGGGAGTGAAAAGGCTTAATCAAGTGTTTGGTTTGTTTGCTTTTTTCATGTATTTCAGAATTGAGCAACAGTATCAGAGTGTCCTGACTCTTTGGCACGAGTCTCACATAAACATGAAGAGTGTAGTGTCCTGGCATTATCTCATCAATGAAATTGACAGAATTCGAGCTAGCAATGTGGCCTCAGTAAGTATGAATCAACACATCAGCCTAATCTGTCCAAGAATGTGGGGCACTCTGTGGGTGCTGTTTGTATTTGTTCCAGAATAGGATGGAGTCCAGCAGATCCATGCTAATATTTATCCATTTAATAAATATTTGTTATATACCTGCCATATATAAGGCACTTTCCAAGAATGGGGGAAATCTGGATATCCCATATTTAATTCAGTGCTTATTACATTTTGGTAGGGAGATAGGATGTAGTGTTTGGACTTACAGGGATGGATATAGTTTGATTTCATTTTTTGGTGTTTTATAGTCTCATTTTTCCTTATCTATTAAAACTTGAAATTGTTAATAAAAATAATTTCAAATCGTTCTTCTATATATGACTACTAATACAAACTAACATACACCAGAAGACTAACTTAGGATCTTTCCCATTTACATTTAGTTCTTAGTACTATGATCACTTGCTTACATGGATCCTTGATCTTCTTTAGATAAAGACGATGTTACCTGGTGAACATCAGCAAGTTCTCAGTAACCTACAATCTCGTTTTGAAGATTTCCTGGAAGATAGCCAGGAATCTCAAATATTTTCGGGCTCAGATATAACACAACTGGAGAAGGAAGTTAATGTATGTAAACAGTATTATCAGGAACTTCTTAAATCAGCAGAAAGAGGTAAAGCATGAGAATCCTTGTGTTTTTTTCCCCCATAGGTGTTTAGTCTAGGTTCTTTTCTGCTCAGTGAGAATCAGTCTTTGGTGTGTTATGTTATCCGCCTATGATGGGTGCTGGAACATTAGAAGCACTTGTGAGGTAGGAAGCCGCAAGGAGGGGTTCGTTTATTTCTAAATGATCAATTAATAAAAAGATGCCAACTAAATATTATGTGACAAGCTGTGAATTCTCAACACATCTCCTTTTTAATATTACTGTTTTGCAATGTAATGTTCAGAATAATCCTTTAGTTTTTGAAAAGATTCAGTTATTTTTCCATGTACCAAACCTGGGTGGTTTTTTTTTTTTTTAAACACTTGATTTTTTAGAGCAGTTTGAGATTCACAGCAAAATTGAGAGGAAGGTACAGAGATTTCCCATGACCAAACCTGGATTTTTTACAGAGGTTAAGTTAAAGGAGAAGATTTTATCTAGTTAACTTTTGTTAAATATAGTTTATTCTGGACTCCTTTGATATTATTCAGAAATAAAAATTTCATTAGTAATCTATTTAAAAAACTCTTAAATATTAACAAATTCTTTACATTTCATTTCTAAGCATTTTTTTAAATATTAAAGATTAATCTGCAGCTAATGTAATTCAAATTTTTGTGAACATATAACAGCATAATATATTACTCTCCTTGGACATCATAAATCAGAAATTGACACTTAGAATAGTATTAGGGAAGTTTTATTAAATGTTCATAAATTGTAAGGTCAACTTTATTAAGTTTCATGTCCTTAGCATGGGATTGTGGTGATGACAGGTAACCTTAGTTTGTCCAGAACAACGTCCAGAAGACAGAAAACATAGTGTTTTCTCAACATTCTATTTACTTTGACAGAGGAGCAAGAGGAATCCGTGTATAATCTCTACATCTCTGAGGTTCGAAACATTAGACTTCGGTTAGAGAGTTGTGAAGATCGGTTGATTAGACAGATCCGCACTCCACTGGAAAGAGATGATTTGCATGAAAGCGTGTTCAGAATCACGGAGCAGGAGGTGAGATTTGTAAATGGGTTGGAACAGAATTAATTGAAGATAAATGACTGTCTCAGTGACCTTCATTGTTAACTCCAGTGACTTCTCATGTGCTCAGCTTTGCCTAGTGGTCCCTTTGTGAGTTCTGGTTATGTATTTATTGCTTATCATGAACTACATGAGCTACATGAACTACATGTAGTTCATGATAAGCAATAAATACATACATAATTCATACATTCATAATACATACATAATACATGCAAAATTGCAATATCAGGTAAGGTATACCTTACCTGATATTGCAATTTTGCATATAAGGTATACCTTATATTGCACATAAGGTATACGGTATACCTTATATGAAATACATACATAATTCAATACATACATAATTCAGTTCTGCCTTTTACTCAAGTAAATGCAGAAACGTGCACCCTTTCACCCACTGTGATGGAGACTCTTGAGGTTTCTCACAGTGAAAGCGGGTATGTTTGTTGATCATCTACTGAATGCAGAAGCACTAAGTTACATGTTTGTGCCCGAGGACATGGGCAGTAAAAGTATTACTGATTATAAAACTGGAATGCTATGGCTTAGCTTCTTGATAAACAGAAAGTAAAGAATATATAGCTTTTTAAGTCAGCAATTATAATATAGATTGGTTTTTTAAAACTGTTTTAAGAAGGATACCCCATCTGGAACTATAGCCTAATACCTATATTTATTCTTTACTTTATAGAAACTAAAGAAAGAATTGGAGCGACTTAAAGATGATTTGGGAACAATCACAAATAAATGTGAAGAATTTTTCAGTCAAGCTGCAGCCTCTGCATCAGTTCCCACCTTACGATCTGAGCTCGGTGTGGTCATTCAGAACATGAACCAAGTCTATTCTATGTCTTCTACTTACATAGAGAAGTATGCTACCTCTGTCGTAGTATAAATTTGCTTCATGCAACTGTCATATTCATATGTACATATAAATATAGATATGCTGTTCATTTAAAAACATTCATAAAAATGAACGTGTTTTTCCCTTTTTTGTATTAATAATATTATCTCCATGGAGTTATTATGCTTCATGTTGAAAGGAAATGGGTGTCAGAGATTAGGGCATATGTATGATCTTTCCACATTTTGCCTGTGGTGTCAGTCCCTCAGCTGTTGTAGCCTGGTGGATTGGTCTAAAAAAGGGTTGAAAGAAGACCACCGTACCCTGAATCTCTTGCAGAATCTGCTGGGCAGGGTGTGGATTAGAGCACTCGCCCTCCATTAAGAAGAGACTTAGCTGAATGTTAATCTGGGAGTAAATGTGTCTGTGTTCCAAACCAAGAAAGGGCTATATCATGCTTAGTGATGTGCGTCAGGACTGTATTACTGGAAGATAAACAGTTAAACTAATAGGAAACTATTGTTGCATTCTCTTTTTTAGACTGAAAACTGTTAATTTGGTGTTAAAAAACACTCAGGCAGCAGAAGCCCTTGTAAAACTCTATGAAACTAAACTGTGTGAAGAAGAAGCAGTTATAGCCGATAAGAATAATATCGAGAATCTGATAAGTACTTTAAAGGTATGTCCCTCCCTTACAGCGGCAGCATTTGCTCAGATCATAGTCTAGAAGTATTTCTCTAACACCTAGATCTTTAGACATGAACTAGCAAATATCTTAATTTGAATACATTTATATCCGTTTCATTTCGTATCTCTATGTAGCCATAGCTTAGTGTAAATAAGTCATTTTTCGGAGAGTTCTCCTCATTTGAAATCTGCATCTCTTTGTAGATAGTAGCTTTTTATAATCAATTCATGTCAGCAAAAGGAGCTGAAACTGAAAGTTTCTTTTAATGGATTCTCTCACTGAACGAGGTGGTTATTTTAAGACATCAAGGAAGTAAGTAGTGGAGTTAATTCAGGAAAGGAAAAAGTCTGGTAGTTGTACTCATCTGTATTAACATTTCTACATATAAAGCATTAAGTATGGAATTACTGCAAAGTTGAGAAATTATCTCATTGATTTTTAATGCATGTATTCATTTTCAAACAATGGGATTAGTAGATGTTTAAGAAATAGGCAATTAAAAAGACTTACTGAGGTAGCAAACTTGCTCATGAATATATTTTGTTTTATTGATATGAAAATTCTATTAGGCTCAACTTTATAAAATTGTTTTTTTAAGATCAAAGTGCAGTCAAAAGTTGACAGTTTCATATGGTTTAGCCCAATATATTGTTTTCGTATATGAAAGATAGTCTTTCCTTTATCTGATTTTATATCCGTTATTTGTAAATAAATTGTAAAATCAGGTAAATAAATGTAAATATGTGTTTACATAGTGAGTGGTTGACGCATTTTATAACATTCACCAATTAATGTATTTTAGCAATGGAGATCTGAAGTAGATGAAAAGAGAGAGGTATTCCATGCATTAGAGGATGAGTTGCAGAAAGCTAAAGCCATCAGTGATGAGATGTTTAAAACATATAAAGAACGGGACCTTGATTTTGACTGGCACAAAGAAAAAGCAGATCAATTAGTTGAAAGGTGGCAAAATATTCATGTTCAGATTGACAACAGGTTAGTATCCTTTTTTGTTCAGTTTCAGCAGAGACTTGTTAATGTTTATCCTTGTATTCTAGGTAAAATATAAACTTACTAGGTTTTATAAAAACTCCCATATACAGTATATATATATATATATATATATATTTATTTATTTACCTTATATAGCAAAACAGTAAATTTTAAAATAATTATTTTTCAACTCTGTGTTGTTCAAACTGTTGATGTAGTCTGACATTTGTATAGTAAGTCTATTTGCCTTTTCTGAGGAAAATTGTAACCAACTTAAACTATTTAACTAACCTAGATTTAGTAAGAGCATGGATCATGTGTTTCACAGGGCTGTTTAGAGCAATCTGTACTAGACCTAAGAAGTGTGAAACAATTGAAATGACCTGATGTTCATTTTAATTGAGGATACAAGAGGGTTGAAATCATTCATCCAGTGACCCAAATAGAAAAGCAAAAGGAAACGGGATTTTTTGTGCTCATCTTATTCATTTTAATGTTTATTTTAATGCAAATAAAGTGCTTTTCTAATATAGTGCCATTCTTAGCAAGTAAAATTATGTTCAAATATATGTTATTAAATCTCTATCAAGTATACATTATGTAGATTTAATATAGAGGTTTTAAAATTACAGAAACAGATATTTTCATTTAATCACAGTTCCAGGAAGTACTCTCTGAGTCTGCATTGGACCCTCTGTTGAATTACGTTGTCATTATTTCAAAAGTGAATTGCCATTTGATACAAGCTTTGGGTATTTAAGGCATGCTGATAGATCATAATTACGGTCAAATTTCCAATTTTCCTGATGTTTAGCTAGTTTGTTAGGCTTGGACCTGGAATAATCAGTATCACTAAATTGCACAAATCCAGGAGCAGAGTATTTATATGCAACTTCAGCCAGTATGGAGTGCCCTTGGGCCTCAGGGAGCTTAAGCCTAGAATTCTTTCACTTATCCCTGTTGTTACAGTGAGTGCCTTGCAGTACAGTCATCTCGTCTTTCCTCTTAATGGATACTGTTGGAAACTGTGACTCTCTTGTTTTTATTCTCTAAGGTTACGGGACTTAGAAGGCATTGGCAAATCACTGAAGTACTACAGAGATACTTACCATCCTTTAGATGATTGGATTCAGCAAGTTGAAACTACCCAAAGGAAGATTCAGGAAAACCAGCCTGAAAATAGTAAAACTCTAGCCACACAGTTGAATCAACAGAAGGTAAGTAAAAACAGTTTCTTATATCCAGGTTTTGTCTGCATGTGGTCAGTCATCATCCTTATCTGCCTTCACCTCGTTAAAAGAAAAAGTCCGCAACTATTTAGAAGAAGGTAAAGAGTAAATCATAAGTATTAAAATCCTGTAATTCAAATTCATCACATACTTCGATTTCTTGAAAGTCAGTTTTGAAAGTATAAGAAATAAGAAAATAGCATGTTGGGACAGTGTTCAAATTTTGAATGGTCATTTAATCATAGATATGGAAATCATTTTAGTACTTTGCTGGCCACAATAGTTTTGTGGGATCCCAAATAAATAAAAACAGTAGTGGTAAAAAATTGGACAGTCACATTTGACAAAGAATTGAATTCTTTGAGATTTTTATTCCATCCTAACGAGACAGTAGTGTCTAGTTTTGCTTTGATCAGGAGTGGGTGGGGGCCAAAGCCTTCAAATCTACTTTTGATTAATTCCTGTGGAGTTTAGTAATTTCTGTGTTGGAAGCCACCTGAGGGTGGGTCACTTATGTGGCTTAATTCAGAACTTTGTCATTTGCCTTATTACATATTAAGTGCAAAAGGCTAAGGAGCTTTACTGTTAAAGGGCATGGCTATTTCTTAGTTCCTGAGCACCTTAAGTGGCTAAAAAGCATAGAGTTCCCTTGTTCTTTTTCTTCTAAACTTTATGTGTTTATAGATGCTGGTGTCCGAAATAGAAATGAAACAGAGCAAAATGGATGAGTGTCAAAAATATGCAGAACAGTATTCAACTACAGTGAAGGTAAGAAGATTCAGTTACTTCCATCAAATTTACTATTTAGATATGTGATTCGACAATATACTTAGAAAACAAGAAGTTTCTGCAAGTCATTTGACTCTGTGAAACAGTGAAAACAGAGAATCTTCCTGGGAGCCCTGTGACACTTATCTCCTAATTCTCTGTGACATGTGAGTCACACGTCAGCCTCTGCTTTATTCATCTTTTCTCCATCACAGACGTGCACAGCTGCACACACACATGTCAGAAGAGATATGTAGCTCTGAAATTGGTTTCTTACCACTTATCTCTCTCTCTCTCCTTTAGCATCGCTAGAGTAGTCCCTGGAAGAACTTGACTTTCTTAGGAGACCATTCACATGTCTAAAGCTGTTGGCCCTTGGTTGGGCCTTAGGCATCCAGATCTGAAGTTCCATTGCTTAGCCTGGTGAAAGGGAGGCTGAATATAACTAGCATATTGTAACTAAATGTTTCCATGAGCTTCTAAAGAGAATTAGGAAACTTTTCTGACCACCCTAGATGTTTCTGATTTTTATTGCCACATTGGAAACATCCCAGGATTAGATAGTTTCCTAAGAATGTAGTTTTGTAGTAATTTTTAAAAGTTACTTAGTGACAATGAATTTTGGAACACTGAGAAAAAAATTAAAATAAAAAAACACATAAAGAATAAACTGGTGGCTGCCAGAGGGGAGGTGGGGAGGGGATGGGTGAAATAGATAAAGGGGATTAAGAGTACACTTACCTTGATGAGCACACTGAAAAATGTATCAAATTATTGAATCATTATGTTGTACACCTATAACTAAAATAACACTGTATATTAATTATATTTCAATTAAAAAACACCAACTGGAAATTCTAGAACTGCCAAAACACAGTATCTGAAATTTTCAAAAAAATGAATTGAAAAGAAAAGTTAGTCAGTGACACCTGGGAGTCACAGCAAGGAGCATGGGGCTCCTTGCTCAGCAGGGAGCCTGCCTCTCTCTCTCTCTCTCTCTCTCTCTCTCTCCCTGGTGCCACCTGCCTGCTTGTGCTTGCTCGCTCGCTCTCTATATGACAAATAAATAAATAAAATCTTTAAGGGAAAAAAAAGTTACTTAGTGAAATCAGGTTCAGTTTCTGTGCATCAAGCCACTGTAGAATGAAGCATTAATGCTTTGCTTTAATTAATTTAATCTCACCTACTCTGTTATACAGGACTATGAGTTACAAACAATGACCTACCGGGCCATGGTAGATTCACAGCAGAAATCTCCAGTGAAACGCCGAAGAATGCAGAGCTCAGCAGATCTCATTATTCAAGAGGTAGTTAAAGTGCAGGGAAGAAGAGAGGGGATATAGAAGAGAGGAACAATACCTAAAATATTATATTTATATATTTGTAAGTGGTAGAGTACACATAATAGGAATTGTACCATTTTAACCATGTTTAAGTGTGCAGTTCAATGGCACTTAGTGACTTTACATTGTTGTGCAAACCTGCTGTCCATTTCCAGAACTTTCTTCCTTGTCTCCAAAAAGAAACCCTTACCTAAAGAGTGCATTTTATTGAGGGTTGTAAAAAAATCCTTGGAAGAGCTTTATTCAAGATTAATTATTAAGGGGGTGGGGGGTGAGCCTGGTGGTGGGTATTAAGGAGGGCATGTATTGCATGGAGCACTGGGTGTGGTGCATAAACAATGAATCTTGGAACACTGGAAAAAAAAGATTAATTATTAACTGCAGAGAATAACAAATGTACTTTGTCAATTAAATTTAGAGGAGATTGTTATTTGATATGGTTTGTACAGCAGTAAGTAATAAGCCCATTTCTACCTATTTGCCATTACTGGGCAATTGTGTATTTTACCATCACAAAGGCTATTTAATGTTACAGTTATTAATCAATGTTCATTAAACTCATTTAGAGCCACTGGAGATTATGTTTTTATTGTTTATTTCATTATTTGCAGTTCATGGACCTAAGGACCCGATACACTGCTCTGGTCACCCTCATGACACAATATGTTAAATTTGCTGGTGATTCATTAAAGAGGCTGGAAGAGGAGGAGGTAACTATGAACCACTAACTTAAAGGAACTACAATATGTTTGGGAAAACAAAAAAAGTTTTCATGACAAATTTACATGGATGATGAGTTATTATTTAATTAGGCAATTACAGTGAAAAACAGTAGAGGCCTAGGATTTTTCTGTGTGTTTTTGATTCACTCCAGCAGGAGAACTTTGTTTATTTTCACTCTAAGATGCAGATATTATTAAAGTTAATGTCTGAAATGGCTCTATTTAAATCATGAAATGTTGGCAGTTTGGCAGGATTTTTTTTCAGTTTTCCTATATTTGAGAAATATACTTCTTTTGAATAGTATAATTACTACTATTAAGATGACTACAGAAATACTACTTAAACACGTTGGTTTTATACATTTTAAAGTAATTTACATTTTCAAGGATTTAAAACATAAAAGCCATTAATTTAGAAGAGGCAGGGTTTTGTATAAAATGATAGTACTTTAAGAATTGTGGAGTTTTTTGTTTTATTGTTTCCCAAAAGGTATGCTGTATGGTAAAAGACCATTTAAGTACCATTATAATTTGGAGGATTTCTGTGCTTTAAGTCTACATTTTAAAAATATGTTTAGAAATAGTTATTTATAAAAACTATATTGTCATAAAAGGCTATTGTATTTAATTTTGAAGAGGTTATACTGTGCCTTATTATCTTGAATTGTTTCTATTCCTAACCTCAGAACAGACAAAAATAGTAGACAGAATGCTAAAATAAGTAGGTTGTGGGGCATTAGCCATTTTAAATTAGACTGTTCTTGAACTTCTGAAGATGATTATACTTAGAGTAACTTCATATAACAAGAGAACTAAAACAGTAGTGGAATCTAAATGGTGTTAACTTTCTTATTTTCTACCTGAGTCACTATTTTAGTCTGTTCAGAATTAACAGTTTCCTGCAATGAAATCACTAACCAAGCTAATTGCAAGTCTTTATAACAAGATTCCTTTGTGCTTAGAGAGGAGAACCACAGAATCTGTGATCAAATAATTGCTATACGTCTTTCACCTGTAAAAGAGCATCTGTAATTTTTAAAAATATTTTTAGTTTTTGAGAGATATGATTCCACTTAAAATGCTATGTAGGTCTTTTAAATTCTATATTTAAAAATATGCATTTTCAATTGTATATTTAGTTAAATATAAGCTAAGTCCTTTCCCTCTCTTATAGTGTATCTCTGGTTGCACATAAATGAGCCACTTCCCTTAGTTTATCTGAGGAGATAATATACTAAAGTTGATGGAACCAAGAGATTTTTCAAAAAGCCTGGTATATATAAAAATTATGCTTTTCATCCTTTGAAATATAAAAGATTTATACTGAATTGAAACTCAAAACAAGACCATGCAGAGACTATAACTTAAAATATATAAGAAAACATTACTGATTGGAAATTCACCACTAAAAGATCATATTAATGGAATGTCTCATATAAAAATACAGAGCTCAGTTTTCAGACTCGAGAGTGGTATTCCTGAAACTGAGTCTGCAAAGACTTGTATTGGAAATCTTGGTCTGAGAGCAGAATTTTTAATAATAAACATAAAATCAAAGAGGGATACAAATTAATTTGAGAAGAGGAAACAGAATTATAGAAATGGTAGTTAGATGGGTAGATTTTCTAATCTGTGATGAGAGAAAAGTACATCAAAAATTAATTGATGAGATCAAAGGACAGGGTGTTTTTCTGGGGGAATAGTTAGAGAAACCTTGAGGAAGTTATTTTTATATGAGTAGATTTGAGATCTAAGAGAAAGAAAATCAGCAATTGGATTAAATTACTTCTAGTAATTTGTGTGGTATTTGCTAAAACATTCAGACTTACCTAGACAATGTGAGATGATTAACAATCACTAAAATGACTGTAATTAAGTACTGAGGGTTCAATAACAAAAATTTTTTCCTGAGAGAGTTTTCATTTTTCTAACCTCACAGCATGAAAGAGAAAAAGTGACAACTTAGTGACAGCTTAGTGACATCTTAGTGACAGCTAAGTTTTAAGGGAGTTTTGATAAACAATTGAGAAAGACCCAATTAGAAATTAACTCAAAAAATACTGAAATATAATATTTAAGCAGGTAAAATGCTTCAGTGTCACCAGGAGTTCACCCTGATAACAAAATAAAATAGAGCACTAATTTTTGCAGGTTGTGATGAAATTTGTTTTTATATGAACTCTTATTATGGGAAACCATATTTAGCTTAGCAAAGGAAACAACTGAAATTCATATTGAAATTATTGGGGATCAAAAAATTAGAAGAAGCAAAGTAAGGTATATAGTTTGTAGTATAAATTAAATTCTTGAAATTCACCAGAGCCTCTCAACAACAACAAAAAAATCTGCTATCTAGAATAATTTCTCTACTCCTGTTTACATGGTTCTAATTATGATGATCTTGAGTTGGTGATATGAAACTAATAATCTTACGGTATTAATAAAGAAATTATATTGGAATTCTGCACTAGCCCTGATCATGTAGTCCTCTCGTCAACGCAGAGTGTAGTCCTCCCAGCTGAGATTGATTCTTCTATCAGTTGAAAAAATTTTTTTCTTGCATTTTATTCTGTACATTGGAGTTGACTCCTTAAGTATATTTTTACAAAGATTTATGTTTAACAAATATCTTTATATTTATGGAGTATCTAAAGGTACTTGTCAAAGTGGATTTGTATAAGGCATATCATTAACAACAACAACAAGATCTGTGAGTATATGAAGCACACCTTTTCTAAAGTGCCCAGGGACTATACCTGCCTTTGCATTAGCAGCTCTGATTATCATAATTGTCATAATATGGCAAGTATAAATAAATAAGGAATTCAACTTTAGAAATTACACATTTTTATATAATTTCCCTCCTTACCCATATGAGGTATTATTTCTTGCCTTGACTCTTTAAAGTGGTACCAAAATTCTATATTTTGTTTCTTTCACTAAATGAAACAGATGTATCATTTTATTTTTATATATATTTTTTAAAATATTTATTTTAGAGAGTGAGAGAGTGAGCATGAGTGGGAAGGGTAGAGGGAGAGAGATCCCTCAAGGTGCCTTCCCACCGAGCACCTAGCTGGAAGCAGGGCTGGATCTCACCACCCTGAGATCACGACCTGAGTTGAAACCAAGAGTCAGGTGCTCAAATGACTGTGCCACTGAGGTGCCCCCCCTCCTTTTCAAAGATTTATTTGTTTATCTTAGAGAGATAAATATTTTAAATCTCTGTTGGGCTAAGTATTGAAAATTGAATTTGTAAGTGTCATTCGGTTCCTGTATGTTTTTAGCTTGTAAGATGGAGTTGTGTGGGAGAGTAGGAAGGGGGCTGCTGTGAGTTCTATTCCCCATTGGTCCCTCACCCATTATGTGAGATTTCAAAACTCACATAATTGACCTCTCTGTACCTCAGTTTCCTCATCCATAAGGGGTTGGGGTCCTGCTGTATCTTTTGTAAGATCCCTCATTTCTTGCTGTCAAATCCTGAGCTAGCTAATTTTTAAAATAAAATTATTCCTGAGACACCAAAAAAAAAAAAAAATCATTTGGCCTAGCCAACATGACACGAAAGGGGTTTTGTTTTGTTTTTGTTTGTCCTCTCTCACTGCTGACTTTCTGAAGCTTTGTCTCTGAAGAAGGTGGTGGTGCCGGTGGCAGTGCTGGTGACGGGAGTGGTGATCGTATTTGTTCTGCTTTTGGTTTCCCTTGTTTTTATAAGCATTTTCATGAGCATCGCTTCAGGTTTTTAAAGACAAATTTGAACAGGACAGGTTTGATGCTTGTAAACATCTCTTGTAGATTAAAAGATGTAAGGAGACTTCTGAACATGGGGCATATTCAGATCTGCTTCAGCGTCAGAAGGCGACAATGATTGAGAATAGCAAACTTACGGGAAAAATAAGTGAGTTGGAGAAAATGGTGGCTGAACTAAAGAAACAAAAGTCTCGAGTAGAGGAGGAACTTCCAAAGGTCAAGCAGGCTGCAGAAAATGAATTGAGAAAGCAGCAGAGAAATGTAGAAGACATTGCTCTGCAGAAAGTCCGGGCTGAGAGCGAAGCCAAGCAGTACCGCAGGGAGCTGGAGACCATCGTGAGGGAGAAGGAGGCTGCAGAGCGGGAGCTGGAGCGGGTGAGAAAGCTCACATTGGAGGCCGAGGCCAAAAGAGCGGCGGTGGAAGAAAACCTTCTGAACTTCCAGAACCAGTTAGAAGAGAACACCTTTACAAGAAGAACCCTGGAAGATCATCTCAAAAGAAAAGATTCCAGTCTCAATGACTTGGAGCAACAAAAAAATAAGTTAATGGAAGAATTGAAGAGAAAGAGAGACAATGAGGAGGAACTCTTGAAGCTGATAAAGCAGATGGAAAAAGACCTCACGTTTCAAAAACAGATAGCAGAGGAGCAGTTAAAAGAAAAGCAGAAGATCGAATCAGAAGCAAGAAGAAAAATAAGTGAAATTCAGTATTCATGTAAAGAAAGTGCGTTGCCACAGGCCACGTCATACAGAGGAGTCGCAGGTCTTCAGAGAGAGCAGGACAGACAGAAAACAGAGGAACTCAAGCAGCAGGTTGATGAGCTAACAGTCGCCAATAGAAAGGCTGAAAAAGACATGAGAGAACTGAAGTATGAACTTAATGCCCTTCAGCTTGAAAAAACTTCATCTGAGGAAAAGGCCCGTTTGTTGAAAGAAAAATTGGATGAAACTAATAACACGCTGAAGTGCCTTAAGTTAGAGTTGGAAAGGAAGGATCAGGTAGAGGAAGGGTATTCCCAGCAACTCAGAGAACTGGGTAGGCAGTTGAACCAAACCACAGACAAAGCTGAGGAAGTCATGCAAGAAGCTAATGACCTTCGGAAAATAAAGCACAATTATGAAGTGGAATTAGAATCTCTTCAACAGGAGAAAGGGAAACTGCAAAGAGAAGTAGACAGGATCACTAAAACCCATGCTATAGCTGAGAGGAATATTCAGCATTTAAATTCACAAGTTAATTCTTTCCAGGCTGAGAAGGAATCCTCTAATGAAAGAATACGATTCTGCCAGAGAAAGTCAGATCATCTCAAAGAACAATTTGAGAAAAGCCATGCACAGCTGCTTCAAAATATTAAAGCTGAAAAAGAAAATAATGAAAAAATCCAGAAGCTTAATGAAGAATTAAAGAAAAGTAATGAGTGTGCAGAAATGCTAAAACAAAAAGTAGATGAGCTTACTAGGCAGAATAATGAAACCAAGTTAATGATGCAGAGAATTCAAACTGAATCAGCAAACGTAGTTTTAGAGAAACAAGCTATCCAGCAAAGGTGCGAAGCCCTGAAAATTCAAGCGGATGGTTTTAAAGATCAGCTACGCAACACCAACGAACACTTGCATAAACAGACAAAGACAGAACAGGATTTCCATAGAAAAATTAAATGCCTAGAGGAAGACCTGGCCAAAAGCCAAAATTTAGTTAGTGAGTTTAAGCAAAAGTGTGACCAGCAGAACATCATCATCCAGAACACTGAGAAGGAAGTCCGGAGTCTGAGTGCAGAGCTGAGCGCCTCCAAAGAGGAAAAGCGACTAGGGGAGCAGAAGGTACAGCTACAGCAAGCTCAGGTGCAGGAGTTAAATAACAGGCTGAAAAAAGTGCAAGACGAACTGCACTTAAAGACGATAGAGGAGCAGATGACCCACAGAAAGATGGTTCTGTTTCAGGAGGAATCAGACAAGTTCAAGCGCTCAGCAGAGGAGTTTCGGAAAAAGATGGAAAAGTTAATGGACTCCAAAGTTATCACTGAAAACGATATTTCAGGCATTAAGCTTGATTTCGTGTCTCTTCAGCGAGAGAACTGCAGAGCTCAGGAGAACGCTAAGCTCTGTGAGACAAATATCAGAGACCTTGAAAGACAACTTCAGCAGTATCGCAAGCAAATGCAACAAGGGCAGAATGTGGAAGCAAATCATTATCAGAAATGTCGGAAACTTGAAGACGAGCTGGTAGCCCAGAAACGTGAAGTCGAACGTCTGAAGCAAAAGATGGATCAACAGATAAAGGAGCACGAACATCAATTAGTTTTGCTCCAGTGTGAAATCCAAAAAAGGAACCCAGCCAAAGACTGTCCCTTCAAACCAGATTTTGAGATGACAGTAAATGAGTGCCAGCACTCTACGGACGTGCCCTCTAGGACTACAGGGCAGCTTCACCCTGCGACCCGGTCTCCTCTGCTGAGACGGAATCAAGACCCACAGCCTTCGGAAGAAAAATGGCAGCATTGGGGTGTTGAGCAAATACCAAAGGAAGTCCAGTTCTGGCCGTCAGGGGGTCCACTTGAGAAAGAGAAAAGCCAGCAGTGTTACTCTGAGTATTTTTCTCAGACAAGCACCGAATTACAGATAACTTTTGATGAGACAAACCCTATTACAAAACTCTCTGAAATTGAGAAAATAAGAGATCAAGCTCTGTACAGTTCCAGACCACCGGTTAGGTATCAAGATGGCAAGTGTGAAATGGACCTGGCGAAACTTTTGGCCCCTTTGGAGGTATACTCTGGTTTCTGAGACCTTATCAGTTACTTCATGCCAAGTTTCCTCTCTTATTTCCTTTCTCAGCTAGACTAAAACTTTTTAAACAATGTTTAAGAGATTGGCTCTTTGTAGTTCTGACAAAATTATGCTGTAGTTTTCTAGGGATTGGCTTGAATCTTTACTACAAATTCTCATTCTTTAGTTTTTAAATGGCTGAGATTAAATACATAGATGTAATAGTGTTACAGTTATATTTACGGTATTATGTTCTGAAGAATTTTTTTTTTTTTTTTAAAGCTAGAGAAGCTAAGCAGTTCACTTTAATTTCTGAAGTTTCTTTGGACAAACTTCATCTCAAGTCTTTTTAAAATGTACCTTTTTAAAAAAAATTTTATTTTTAAGTAATCCCTGTACCCAATGTGGGGCTTGAACTTAAAACCCTGAGATTAATTTACCCATGTCCTACCCACTGAGCCACCCAAGCGCCCCTAAACGTACCATTTTAGTACCTTGATTGTCATCTAAAGTAGACTTCAGACTCAAAATACCATTACTTGTCCCTGACCCCTCTTTGGTTTGAAAATTTTCCTCTCTCTACTTAACTTTCATTATCGTAGGAATTACGTTTGGATTAAGGATGGGTAAAGTGATGTAATGTTCTTTAGATGATTTTAATGTCTCATAAATTCCTGTTACAGATAGCTCAGAACAAGCAGTATGATATGCACACAGAAGTCACCACATTAAAACAAGAGAAGAGCCCAGGCCCCAGTGCCGAGGAATGGATGCTTGGAGGGTGCAGAGCACCTGGTGGACTCCAGAGAGATTTGCTTAAGAAAGGCTCAGAACCAGAGACCTTCCAGAATGTGGATGGCGATCACACGTGTTCAGTTAGGGATGATGAATTTAAATTCCAGGGGCTCCGGCACACTGTGACTGGTAGGCAGTTGGTTGAAGCCAAGCTTCTGGATGCAAAAACAGTTGAGCAGCTGCGACTTGGTCTCAAGACTGTTGACGAAGTTCAGAAAACACTTAGCAAGTTTTTGACCAAAGCCACCTCCATCGCGGGGCTTTACCTAGAATCCACAAAAGAAAAGATTTCCTTTGCCTCAGCAGCCAAGAAAATCATAATAGACAAAATGATGGCTTTAGCTTTTTTAGAAGCTCAGGCTGCAACAGGTTTTATAATTGACCCCAATACAGGTCAGACATACTCTGTTGAAGATGCAATCCTGAATGGAGTTATTGACCCCGAATTCAAAATTAGGCTCCTTGAGGCAGAGAAGGCAGCCCTGGGATATTCATATTCTTCTAAGACGTTGTCAGTGTTCCAAGCTATGGAAAATAGAATGCTTGACAGGCAAAGAGGTAAACACATGTTGGAGGCTCAGATTGCCAGTGGGGGAGTCATTGACCCTGTGAGGGGCATCCGCATTCCTCCAGAAGTTGCTGTGCAGCAAGGCTTGTTAAATAATGCCATCCTACAATTTTTACACGAGCCATCCAGCAACTCAAGAGTCTTTCCTAATCCCAACAACAAGCAAGCTCTCTATTACTCCGAATTACTGCGAATGTGTGTATTTGATGTAGATTGCCAGTGCTTTCTGTTTCCCTTTGGGGAGAGGAACATTTCCAATCTCAATGTAGGCAAAACCCATAGGATTTCTGTAGTAGATACTAAAACGGGAGCAGAACTGACTGCATATGAGGCTTTCCAGAGAAACCTAATTGAAAAAAGTACCTACCTAGAGCTTTCAGGGCAACAGTATCAGTGGAAGGAAGCCACGTTTTTTGAATCCTACGGGCATCCTTCTCATATGCTGACTGATACTAAAACGGGGTTACAGGTCAATATTAATGAAGCTGTAGAGCAGGGAGCTGTGGACAAAGCCTGGGTCAGAAAGTATCAGGAAGGGCTCATCACACTGACAGAACTCGCTGATTCCTTGCTGAGCCGGCTGGTTCCCAAGAAGGATCTGCACAGTCCTGTTGCCGGCTACTGGCTGACCACCAGTGGGGAAAGGATCTCTGTCCTAAAGGCCTCCCGCAGGAATTTGGTTGACCGGATTACTGCCCTCAGATGCCTTGAAGCCCAAGTCAGCACGGGGGGGATAATTGATCCTCTCACTGGCAAAAAATACCGGGTGGCAGAGGCTTTGCATAGAGGCCTCGTGGACGAGGGGTTTGCCCAGCAGCTGCGACAGTGTGAGGTAGTAATCACAGGGATTGGCCATCCTGTCACCAACAAAGTGATGTCAGTGGTGGAGGCTGTCAATGCAAATATCATAAGTAAGGAAATGGGAATCAGATGTTTGGAATTTCAGTACTTGACAGGGGGGTTGATGGAGCCACAGGTTCATTCCCGGTTGTCAATTGAAGAGGCTCTCCAAGTGGGCATCATAGATGTTTTCATTGCTACGAAACTCAAAGATCAGAAGTCCTATGTCAGAAATATAATATGCCCTCAAACGAAAAGAAAGTTGACATACAAAGAAGCTTTAGAGAAAGCTGATTTTGATTTCCACACAGGTCTTAAACTCTTAGAGGTGTCCGAACCTTTGATGACTGGGATTTCTAGCCTTTACTATTCTTCATAAAAGGACGTGTTTAAATAACTTTGCACAGGGCCGATGCTCTCCCCTTCATGTGGTCTGTCCAGAGCATGACCGTATCAGTTAAATACACAGTCTAGCGATTATGTCATCTACTCAGAGCACTGTTAATCTCTTGAGGCCTGGAAATAGGTGACTGTTTAGGAGAGAGAATAATTTTTAAATTGAAAGTAACAGATTATTTACTGTTCTTCAAAATGGTTTCCTTTAGCTTTTAGGTTAGTGGTTTTGTTTTGGTTTTGTCTTGATTTTGCCGACACTAAAATAAAGATATTTTACCTAGAATATGGAGTAAGCTTGATGAACGCCAGCAAGTTTATAGCATCTTTTCTTCAGAATTCTTCATTGCGGAATAGATCCAGCCAGACGTTAGGGCTCACATTTTTAAAATGATCCGTTACATTTGCTGAAAGAGTACTTCAGATGGCACCATGGAATCAAAGAGAAGGATGTAAATTTTTCCCCTTCGCCCACCTCATCTATGAAGCTACAGTGTTTTTCTCCTTGGAAAGGGAAGAGGTTTTCAGTTTTTCTTGCATTATAACCTTTACATAATAAATGTTTACCACAGTCTCCCATTTCCACATAGAGTCTATAATTAAAAGTAGCATTATTGTGTTAGAAGAAGGGGAGAGATATTTCTTCATTCTGTATATTTTTCATATGTGTGTACACATTCATGGTTCATTCCGATTTCCATTTTGATACTTTTCTGTCTAGACCACTGTGATTGTAATGCTAATGCAAAGGCAGAATTCAAAGATCTTCTAGTGCTTCATGAATAAAATTGAGTTTTTTTAATTTGTCTATATTGATAGACCAGCTGGGAGGTTAGACTGATCATTCTAGAGTGTCACAGCTTTCTTTGCTACCATAAACATTGTGGAAGTACATCTGCCATGTGATGTGATAAACATGGTTCAGTGAATGAATAAAATGCTCAGTATACTGTGTGTGATTAAAACATATTTTTACATTCTTATTTTCTCTGGAAAGGTCCATTTAACAGCTCAAACATTTACTGGAATATGTCTTTCTTTCTTTCTTTCTTTTTTTTTTTTTAAACCACTCACACTTGTCAGAGGTCCCTGGAAGAAGAAAAGAAAGAACATGTTGAAAAAGCCAAAGAATTACAGAAATGGGTATCAAATATCAGCAAGACATTGAAAGATGGTGAGAAGGGTGGAAAATCTACCTTCTCTAAACAAAAGGTATTCGCTGAGGTTCTGGTTAAATAATAATAATAGTGGATAGAATTTACTGAATTGACAGAACCTAAAAAAATTGTAGGCAGTTATAATGAGGGTCAGAGAGGTTAAGTAACCTGTCCAAGGAATCACAGTTTGTAGCAGAAGGAAGTATCTCTGCTTACAGAGCCTGAACTCTATTAGTCTTACTGTTGCTGCTCCTAGTGGTTAGATCTGCTTCTTGATTATAGTGAAGAGAGTTGCTAAGGAGCTGAGTCATTCTGTTTTGTGCCCAGAGTAAACCCGTGCACTCGTTATAGTAAAACTATGTGGTCTCATTCTTAAAAAGGTAAACGAAAATGTTCAAGAACAAAAGAACTACAAAATGGGGGTATTAACATTTTTGAGGATTTCATGTACTTTCCTGGGTCTTTGTCTTTTACAAAAAGTCAATCACTGGAAATTCTAGATTCTTTCCCTTACCTAAGTGAATTCTTTCGCGCTGTGGGCTCTCTTCTGTTCCCCAGCTGCCTGGCTGCCATTGAGTAGCCAGCTCATGAGGTGTTAGTGCCCCGTGATGTCTGTTGGACAGTACTGTGAGAAGCTCTTTGGGTGTTGTTGAGCTAAGGTCCAGTGTTGATGCTCAGTAACAACACTAGAATTGAGGCTGTACTAAAAAACAATAAGTTTCCACTAAATTAAGCAATATTTTTCCTCAAATACTTTTCCTACACTTGCCCCTCTGCCTCTGCCCTGACTTTTGGAAATAATGGGGTCATCATTAGCTTCCTTTTCTCGCTCTGCATCAGTGTTCACTGGTCATCAGTTGAAACAGACATTGTTGACATAATTAAATAGGGGGAAACTTCAATGTCTTATCTAATTTGGGCTATGATGTCAGGCAGATGTAACTGAACGGGGCTCCCCATTGGAGAAATTTGTAGACCTGAGTGTATACTTGAATTAGTATTCATTTGAAATAGAGCCATATTAGTCCTATGTACTGTATTTCCTATTAGTGTGGAAGAAATCAGAAGTTGGAAAGCAATTACATTTGGTGTTTTAAACTCCAAACCTTCAAAGTAACTTTGTGCCAATATTTAGTTTAAAATACCCTATCCATCTTACCCCCACCCCATCAGATAAGGCAAGAACTAAAGTAGGAATACAAACTTTAGGCAGGATTTCTTGGGAGAACAAGTTTCTTTTGAGAGATGTAGATTACAAAGCTTGGTATTTTCTTATTCTGCAGTTTTATAAATTCCCTAAAACTTTACTACATCCACTTTAGATCTAGGAGACCTAAAAGTAGGCAGACACTTTCAAAATGCAGATCATCACCTAAATTATAAATCTCTAATAATCTCTGTTTGATGGTCTTTCTATTAAGTGAAATTTAAGGTACTTTGATAGAATAATGTGTGTTAAAAATCACTATGGCCTCATGATCACCTATAATCGCGAAAAATAGACTTTAAGTTGACTCTGTTCTGAATGAAGTCCATTGGAGGAAAATACACCTTTTCATTTGTCTATCACTTCCTCTCATTTCTGCTCCTCTAAAAGGGTGGCAGTCAGTTTCTGAAATAGAGTATTCAGAAATGATACCGTTGAGACATTAGGAGAAAATGTTACAACTTCTTGCTTTTCCTCAGATCAATTTCATTCCCATGTCACTAATGAATTTTGCAAATTTTAGAAATGATTTAACCTTGGTCTGCAGATCTACAGACTCATGCTTTCACCATAACTTTTTCAAAAGGAGCAGGGCATGCAGGAGCTTGGAGGAGGCCAGATACTTTTATGGAGCAGTGGCCTATGTTCATGGGTTTTTGAGTGCTGCACCATACAAGGATGACACTGGGCCAGTGAAGAACCTCTGGACATGTGGGATAGTTAGGGCAGCCTTAATTCACAGTTGGGCTGTGACAAATGCAAGAACCACGTACTGCTGTATTACCACTTCCTAATGGAAATGGGGGAATTATGGCTAGAAAGAGAGAGAGAGAGAGAGAGAGAGACTTCTCTTAATCTTTATTCTAGATAAAGTACTATTCTTATCCAGGCTTGCACACTGATATTAACTTGGGCCACCCAGAAAGTAGACCCATCACTTGGATCTTAACTAAAACCTGATTAGTTTTTAATAATTACTATGTTCTAGTCTTTATGAGGGGAGAGTTTGAGTACGTTTTCTTAACCTTGCAGATTTCCAGTGAAGAAATATCAACCAAAAAGGAGCAATTATCTGAAGCACTTCAAACCATGCAGCTATTTTTGGCAAAACATGGAGACAAGTATGTTGGTTTTCATTAGCTCTTTTATTCAAAGTAGAGAAGTTGTCTTCATGTTAAGCAGAGCAAAAGCTGGTAAATTTTAATTGAGATTTTAAAAATCAAACTCAGAAATTTATTTAATACACAGTTATAAACTTAGCAATATGATAGTTACTTTTAGTCACTTACAGTCTTTACCAAAATCCTAAATGTAGCTATTATACGCATATATTAGTGATTAAAAAAAACAGGCTCCAAAATGTTAAGAGTGGATAGCTAGTGAGTGGTAAAGATTCGAAGCCAAGTTTTAATTCTAAGTAGTACTTTCTATGACTCTCTATGACTTTACTTTTTGGAAAATATGTATGGATATCTTCATTTTCTTTGCTGAGACTTGTGATAACCTGGTTTCTCATATTGTGGTCTTACTTTTTCCAACAAGGTACTTCATGTATTTAAGCCAGTGCCTCAGGTGGGAAAAAAAACTATCCTTTTCTAAAATCCTTTTTGGGGCTGTCCCCAAGATTATGCCACAATGACTTTGTATTGTACCTTAGAGAATCAGGTTAATTTCCTTGTTAATTTCATCTTTATTCATGCTTTAGTTTGAACAAGTTTCATCTGGAGTCATGCTATCATTCTGTCCCACTTCCATGTTGGAGCTAACTTGAATATTTTCCCCTGTTGGATAACAGTGTTGTTATTTTAGAAATGTGTGTGTATGCTAGAGAAGTGCTCATGTGTTAGTTTACAGCCTTCTCTCCGTCTCTTTCTCAGGCGAGGGAAGGATTCCTGGATGTGTAAGGGCCATCCTTAAATTTTATACACATTCTGAGACTTGAGCAATCTGTAAATGAAGTTTTGTTTTACTTTACGATCATGTGCTTGTTTGGAAAGGGATTTTACTTTACAAAATCATTGAGCCTAATGTGTTGTCCGTATCACTTGAAGACTTGCATTCCTCTTTTCATGCTTTCTGGTTACTTTAGAATGACAGATGAAGAAAGAAATGAATTGGAAAAACAAGTGAAATCTCTTCAAGAAAGTTATAATTCTTTCTTTAGTGAATCTCTGAAACAACTACAAGAATCACAAACCTTAGGAGATAAAAAGGTAGAGGAGAAGGTAATATAATTTATTTAAAACATGAAGCTGTTTCAAGAGTCTTAGTTTTATCGCATGGTTGTAGAAATGTATGTCAGTGATAAATGACCTTGAATTTGTGTACATGGAAAAAACATGGATGGAGTTTATCTAAGTATTTAGAGATTTCAGTGTTGTTTATTAAATGCAGTCTTACACTTGCTGTCATCAGTTTCTGTGACATCTTAATCTCTGCCTTGCATGGTAAAAGAAAAGAATCATTCATTTTTCTAACTCTTCTCTTTAAAAGCCATTCTTCTACTGCTGTATTAGGTATTTTACTATATAAATATGATGTTATAAAATAGCTTCAACTCATCTTTAAAGATGACACTAGAGTGTTATGCACTAGTTTCATTTTCAGAGATAATCGTGAGATTTACTGGAGGAATACTGGGCCATTTGTTATAGTGATGATGCCCTAGCATCTTCTTAAAATGTAACAGGAATCACTTAAAATTTGGCCTGTCTTTAAACTTTTGAAACTCGACAATACATATTCACAATATTCAACATAATATTCGGTGTTGAAAAAGTTATCCTTGTATTCAATTCCCTTACTCCCTGGAATACTATACACAGTATTTGTCACATTTTGGGGGTATGTAACAATTTTTCTGGTTCATTAGTTTTTTACTGTCTGCAAAGAAGTCTGTATGCTGTAAACATCAATAGCATGGGGTTTGGTACTCTCTTTCATGTCAGTCAACTAATCTCACCCAATTGCAGAGAGCATGATTTGCCTTCTTAGGTATGTGTTCTGTTTTCTCACTATCATCATTTACTCTGTTGTGTCCTCACTAACCTTGTTAATGTACACAATATTAAGTTTTCAATTCACAGATGCATGTTGTTTTCAAAGCTTTTATCACATCCTGTGCTGTTGAATAGATCACTGACATAGATCACTTGTGCATTTGAGCTGCCTAACATTCACAGCATTGCTGCGCCTTGGTAAGTAGAGGATTTTTATGTTGAAGTGTATTTATTTCTTAAAAAAATGCAAACTAAGTTTCATGAAATTCTGCCCACCCTTGGGTCACTGACTGATCTGAGAATTTTCTGTTCTCTTTTCAGCTGGATAAAGTGATTGGTGGCACCGTTGATCAGACAACTGGAGAAGTACTTTCCGTCTTTCAGGCCGTTTTAAGAGGCCTTCTAGACTATGACACAGGAATCAGGTTGCTTGAGACACAGCTAATGATTTCTGGTCTCATTTCACCAAAATTAAGAAAATGTTTTGACCTCCAAGATGCTGCAAGTCATGGCCTTATTGATGAGCAAGTTTTGTGCCAACTCAAAGAACTAAATCAAGTAAAGGAGATCATTTCTACTATATCATCTCCCACAATTCCAGTGCTGGAAGCTTTGGCCCAAGGCATGATATCAGAATCCATGGCCATCAGAGTTCTCGAGATACTGCTTTCCACAGGCTTTCTAGTCACTCCAGCCACAGGAGAACAGTTGACCCTGCAGAAGGCTTTCCAACAGAACCTGGTTTCCTCAGCACTATTTTCTAAAGTCCTGGAAAGGCAAAACACATGTAAAGATCTTATTGACCCCTGCACTGCTGAGAAGGTGTCTTTAGCAGATATTATACAAAGAAGTATTTTACAGGAAAACACTGGGTTGCGGCTTCTACCTGTGAGACCGCAAGAAGGAGGCAGAATAACATTAAAATGTGGAAGAAACATAAGCATTTTAAGGGCAGCTCATGAAGGTCTTATAGACCGTGAAACCATGTTTAGGTTATTAGGTGCACAGCTTCTTTCCGGGGGTCTCATCAGTTGCAGCTCTGATCAGAGAATGACCGTTGAAGAAGCTGTAGCAGAAGGGGTGATTGACAGAGACATGGCTAACAGTATTCTCACATATCAGGTTCAAACAGGCGGAATCATCCACTCAGACCCTCCTAAACGTTTGACGGTGGACGAAGCGGTCCAGTGTGATCTAATTACTTCAAGCAGTGCTCTTTTGGTCCTAGAGGCTCAGCGAGGCTATGTTGGACTCATTTGGCCTCACTCTGGTGAAATATTTCCTACATCGTCTTCCTTGCAGCAAGAATTGATTACAAATGAATTGGCTTACAAAATCCTGAATGGCAGGCAGAAAATAGCTGCTCTTTATATTCCAGAAACTTCTCAAGTCATTGGTTTGGATGTTGCTAAGCAGCTGGGAATTATAGATAATAACACAGCATCGATTTTGAAAAATATAATGCTGCCTGATAAAATGCCAGATTTGGGGGGTTTAGAAGCTTGTAAAAATGCCAGAAGATGGCTCTCTTTCTGTAAATTCCAACCATCCACAGTCCATGATTACAGGCAAGAAGAGGATGTTTTTGATGGAGAAGAGCCGGTGGCAACTCAGAGCTCAGAACAAACTAAAAAATTATTTTTGTCTTATTTGATGATAAATAGCTATATGGATGCAAACACAGGGCAGAGGCTCTTGCTGTATGATGGAGACTTGAATGAGGCTGTTGGGATGCTGCTGGAAGGCTGTAGTGCAGAATTTGAGGGCACATCCATCAAAGAATGTCTTGATACCTTAAGACTCCCTGGTGTTTTTCTGAATAATGCTCCAAGTGAAGAAAAGAATGACAGGTTAGCTTCGCCGAATAGTTTTGGTACATGGCATTGTAGAGAACCTAAGCATAAAGAAATCCCTGAAGACAGAAAGCATGCCATAGATGAGGAGTTTAATGAAATGGGAAATAACATTACCAGTAGTGAATTCTGTGAGTCAGAAAACCTGGAAAATAGAATAGCAACTGATCATATAGTCAAGACTTCATCCAGTGTGTGTGTTTCCAATTCTGCATCCTATTCAGCACAGCCTGGGCTTGTAGCATTTGGCATGCTTAGACAAGACTCTGAAGGCATACTTAAAAACAGTGAAAATCAAGGTCAAGTTGGAACAAGTGAACATGTCAGTGAATGTAGTCATTCTAAAAATATTCAAAACTTTGCAAGTGATTCGATAACAAATCCTATTATGAGATCAAAAACTAGTATGATCTGTGACTTGAATGAAAAAGAGAATGAAGGTAATATAAGCAGGGATTTGACAATCTTTGACTATTCTCCCAGGCTGAGTGCCTTGCTAAGTCATGATAAATTGAGGAATGACCAGGAAAGCCTTAATGACATACCTACCCTAGAGAGCAATGGAAATAAATGTGAAGACTCCACATCGCCCCTCAGTGACCAAACCAAGCTGTCAGGTCAACGAATGGGAGAGACTTTTCAAGAGCAGTTTCTGGGAATTGCAGCGATCAATATCAGTTTACAGGGAGAACGCTCTCAACAGAAACCTGTAAATATAGGTGACAGTCCTCCTCTGGTCCAGTCTTGCGATGATAAATGTATTTCAGAAACTTATGGCGAAGAGGAAAAATTGGGTGCTGCCTCTTCACAGAAACCTGAAGACAAGCCATCTGGGTCCAAAATGGAAGAGGACACCTGTGCCATGACCCCGCAGGGCTCATCTTCTGTCTGCAGCCCACTGCTGCTTGAAGGAACTGTTGGTGCTGGCGACTATGAAACATCACTCCTGGATGATCAGCCAAGTGTGACAGAAACAGACACTGACAGTGAAGATGATTTTTATGATACTCCCTTGTCTGAAGATGACGACCATGATTCTCTGCTTCTGGAAGGGGACGATCGTGATTGTTTACAGCCTGAGGACTATGCCACACTGCAAGAGGAAACTGATGGGGCTGCTCCCTCTGGGGATGGATTTTATGATATTTCAAGAGAGAATGGAAGTTCTGTGATAGCCCAGGGGGCACTGGTTGACAGCCTAAGTGTGAGGGGAGGCCCAGAGTCTCCCCAGGGTGTTCTCATGGCTACCAAGAATGCTGGAGTCGATCTTGGTGAGAGAATCCATTCAGGTTCAGTTGGCTCACATGAGGGCAACGGATCATTGCTGGAAACTGTATCAGAAAGAGAAAGCTCAAACAGCCTTGAAGGTGATGAGTCTGACTCATCAACTGATTATGAAATTGGAGGAAGAAAAGAGAGCTTTAGTGCTTTGTTAAAATTTGATGACGCTGGGTGTTGGAGAGGGGGAACAGAAGAACATATAACTGGACAAGATTTTACATCTGAAACTGAGCAGTTAGATTCTATGCAAAGTGAAGAAAGTTATGGGGATTACGTATATGACAGTGATGATGATGATGGCGATGATGAAGAAGGAGTAGAAGGTGACAGTGAGGAGCCCTGGCGCCAGGATAAGCCTGCAGATACAGATAGCCAGTTGCATGCCACTGCAGTAGGTGAAAAGGAAAACACTCAGGACAGTCAGAGTGTTAATGAAAGAATTCTCCTGGATAGAATGCACAACTGCAGTTCTTTAGAAAACCAGCAAGGTGTAAATGCTTTACAGCTAGAATCAACTAGTAAAAGGAGCTTGGTTATGGAAAGAAGCAACCTTCAAGAATATACAACTGAGGTTGTTGGAAAAAGCCCAGAAAATCCGTTGAATCATGAGCTGGCCCTTAAGGATATATTGTTGCCAATCACTAAAGACGCTGAATCAGAAGACATCTTTGGCTCGGTAGCTATTTTACACAATACTGATACCTGTTCAACTTCTGAAGTAGATAATGATCTAATGAACCTGAAGATTAAGTTGATCGAAGGGCCAGAATCTACTGACTCTGTGAAAGGTGGAGATCCATATTCCAAGAATGTGACCCTTCCAGTCTGCTCATCTTTTGATGCTATCATTTGTTCTGAGCCCGATTTAATGGGAAAGCCCGCTGAGGAAAGCCGTTTGTCATCCATAGCCTCGGTAACTGCCAAGGAGCATCAAGGAAACGAAAGAGGTGTAATTGTAAAGGAAGGCGACCAAAGCAGTATACTAACAGAAGACGAAACGCCAGTTCATGAAGTGTGCTCAGGTAGAGGAGAGGTGCGAGGAGAAGGTCTACAAGAAGATAATAGGTATCTTGGACTTTTGTCTAATGAAAGTACGATGGGGAGTCTTGCTTTAGGTAATGACCAGTGTCCATTTCCACAAATCACAGACAGTGAAGAACATAATCAGAAAGGAGGCCTGAAAAAAGTAAGTGTAACTCTTAGAGATGAACCAGAGAACCCACAGACAGTGGTATGCGAAAGTCCTGTTCAGTTTGAGAATCTTGAAGAAATATTTGACTCCTCAGTTTCCAGAGTGTTCGGTGCTGACTTGACTTCAGACATTCTGTTGTCCGAAGGGGATACAAGTACTGAGAGAGATTCATTCACTGATGGGCCTAAGAAAGCCTCTGACCTGTTCACTTATTTAAAACATTGTACAAAAGATGTAAAAGCAAAGGATGTCTCAAAACCCAGTGAAGGTATCCCAAGCTGTGTTCTAACAGCTTCCCCTGCTGTGAAGGGGCACGTACAGTTCAGAGTAAATGATGTAAAAGAGAAGACAACTCTTACCCAGGAAATCTCACCTCTAAATGAGATGGCCCGACAGAGTGGTCCTTGTACTAAAGAAAGTGCCTCAGAAGGGGGAACAGGAATGGCTCAGTTCACACCAGAAAGTAAGGAAAGCACACTGTCAATCTTACCTCTTAGAAGTATGGAAGACCAGGGGGAAAGTAACAATTTTGTGCCACCAGAACTCTGCACAAATGGAATAAGAAATGGTAACTCCAGGAGCCCTTTAAGCACAGCCTGCTCATTATCAGAAATTAACAGTAGGGTGGAAATAATTGAGCAACAGCAGCAAAAGGAACACACCTTGTCTCTAGGACTCCAAGAAAAGGAGGTTCAGTTTCCTGAGTTATCTCAGGTATTTGTTGAGGATGTAAAGGATATCTTAAAAAGTATACTGGAAGAAGGCCCTATGAATCCTCAAGAGGTTGAAGAATCTTCAGTCTGTGCAGACACCAAAACTTTACTTCAAAACTTAATTAAAAGAGTTAGCATATCACAGCTGGCAAATAAAGCATCTGGTGTGCCCAGTGACTTTGAAGTTGGTGACTGTTCTGGGGTTTCCCCTGTGAATAACTCACCAGAACTGAAAGCAGAGAGCAGCAATGATCCGTTCTGTATTGCAAATCTGAAGTCTGAGCTTCTCCTTGATATACTTAGGCAAAATCAGTATAAGCAGAAAATTACTGGAGCAATTGAATTGATAAAAGAATTAACCCAGATGGAGTATGAGCTAGAGAAAAGAGGTATAACCTCTAAAGTAGCTCCATTGCAACTTGAAAATATTTTCTACAAGCTGCTGGCTGACACGTACTCAGAGAAGGTGGAACAGGTCAGTGACTTGAATCAAAAATCACCCACTACTCCTGAGATGGTGGATGAAAAGTCACACATTCTTGATGATCTTAAAAGCAAAGAAGAAAACCATTGTTCCCTTAGTTCACAAAATATAAAAGATATTAGACTAGAAAGTTCTACTGTGTGTACATCAGCATTGCCAAGCGATGAGAAGCTGGGGGAGCTATGCAGTGATACCCCGGACCATTTGGAAAGTATTTCAGGGTCAAAAGGAATGACGTCTGGAGATAGCTCAGTGGAACAAGTAAGTTGATTTTACATTTTTATATGGTAGTAGCTGCATGAAACATTTGGGAATAACCCCATATATTTTATTTGCTTTAAAAAACAATGTAAAGGCTATTGAATTAAAATGTCCAAATTTGTGTTTAGTTTTCCACTGAATTACAGCAGTGTTCACAGCACACATCAAAAATGCATGAGTATTTGGCTTTACTTCAAGATATGAAGCCCCCTTTAGACAGCCAGGAGTCTCTGGATAATAATCTGGAAGCTTTGAGGAAACAACTTAAACAGTTAGAGGTAAGAACTGTCCACTGCCTGTTACGAATGGTTGTCAGCTGGTGTTAACTTGGAAAAATGAGCATTGGGCTTTACTCTTACATTTAGAATGGATTGTGATTGGTGTTTTCACTGAATGGTTCTGGGATATCTGTTTTTCGCAGACATTTGAATTGGGATTGGCTCCAATTGCTGTTCTTTTAAGAAAAGACATGAAGTTGGCAGAAGAGTTTTTAGAGTCTCTTCCCAGTGACTTCCCCACTGGACAGCTGGAGGAATTGAGGACTAGCCACCAAAATTTGCAGACTTCTTTCTCTTCCCTTAGCAGTGTGTCTTCAGAAAGAATGAAACACGTCATGCTTGCAATTGACTCCGAAATGGTAGGCATCGAAGCATTTCACGCCAAGTCAGAATTTGAGTTTTGAAGAAAATTTGATTATTTGAAAATTTAGTCATGAGATGAAGTCTTTTTTGTTTTAATACTGCTAGGGCCTTGAAACAGAGCCAGTTTTTGTAGGAATTTGAAATTTGGTAATTGAAATGAACACATGATTTTATTTTCTAGTCTAAACTAGCAGTTTCCTATGAAGAATTTCTACAGAAACTGGAGTCTTTCTCATCTTGGATATCCGAGAAGAGCAAGTCTGTGAAGGATATTGAGATTGTGAATGTACAAGACGCTGAACATGTGAAGAGAACTTTGGAATTTCTCAAGGCAAGTATTAAAACAAATGAGATAAAGTACATTTAAAAACCTCCAGGTTTAATATAACAACTGTTTACAGGAACAATCATGACTGCTAAATCTTAAAAGGTTATTTTCTTCCTTGTCTCTAAGAGATGTTTGTTCATAACTAACACAACCATGAAATAATCACAACATATGGTTATCATTCTGATGCTTTCCCAACTGCCTTATCAGTGCCTTACCACCACTGACATCTTAAGATTTATATTCATGTATGTATTAGTCACATAAATATGTAGTTTTTAAATTAGTCTTAAAAGTACATCATAGTTCTTAACTTGAATAGCATGCCTCATGAATGAATCTTAGGCTCCTGGCCTGAGTCAGAAAACTGAAAAATTCTTAGAGAAATTATCTTCCCATATAATATTAAGTACCATAGTATTTAAATAATTTCATCATTACCATCCACTATCAGGTGCTGAATAGATTTTTGACTAACCGAATCATGAAAACATGTCAGTAAAACCTTGAGTCCCTGATAGAAGAAGGATATTTTTAAATATTATCAATACAAGTTTTATATTATGGCTTACTTCCCATTTTATAACTTGCACTGTTTTGTTCACAGAACGTGTTAAAAGACCTTGGACACACCAAAGTGCAGCTGGAGGCCACTGCCCTTGATGTGCAGTTCTTCATTTCTGAGTGTGCACAAGACCTGTCTCCCAGCCAAAGCAAACAACTCCTGAGGCTCCTAAATACCACTCAGAAGTGTTTTCTTGATGTGCAGGAATCAGTAACTGCCCGGGTAGAGCACCTAAAGGCTCAGTTACAGCTAGAACAAGATCTTGATGATCAGAAGGTTTGCCTTTCTTTGTGGAGCTGGAATTCTTTGTTTTTAGTTCTTTTGTGTGAAACCTGTTATGTGGATACCCCAGGATCCAGAAAGGCAGTTAGTGGACAGGGTATAATGGAGAGATGCTGGAATATATAAGAATATTATTTTCCACAAGAATGCTATAGTTTATTTTAATTTTTATGACTCCCTGAAACCACCATTTTCAAGTGGGAGTCTTGATTTTTGGGGGGGAATAGGAAATATGGATGCGCTCAGATTTTGATAAATTGATGAACATATGGACAAAGAAGAGTAAGGTATCTTTTCCCACTGGGAGGAAGGAGGGCACAGCAGCACGGAGCATGGGCTCTGGAGTCAGAGTGGCTGAGCTCACCTCCCAGCTACCTTCAGTCATGTGTGACCTAGGGCACATTGCTCAATCATGGTTTTCTCAGTGGTAAATATGAAATAGTAACCGTGCTTACCTGGTAGTACTGTGAGCACTAATAAAAGAATGATTTTACTTGCCTGGCATGTGTTGGGCTTCTAGGAAACATGATCAGTGAGTGGCTTTAAGATGCATAACTAGTGTATAAATAGTAGGAAAAGGAAAGGTGCGAGTATTAGTACTGATTTACCAAATTAATCTCTTGATCGAGTGAATTATATTAGAGTGCTATATCTAATGAGCAGAGGGGTGGCAGTGGAATTAGGCACAGTAATTAAGTAAAAACATTGCATGCAGTGCTCCTTTTAGTTTTTCTTGAAGCCCCTAGGCGTTGTCTTCCGCATGATAACCCAAGTACACATAGCAGATACGTTAACATACAAACCACAACTAACTTCTGTTTTGATATCCTTTTGCAGAATTAATTGTGTGTGTCGCAGGTTTCGAGAGCTTAAGAACATGGAATGTTCCTTCCTGTGGGTCAGAAGCTCCATCTCTTACCCATATGCATGGCCAGTATTCTCCTGAGCAGTTTCATCCGAACATGAGCTCCTTCTTTGTATACGGGACATGCTCTTACTTTCTGTGTCACCTTGCTCCATATGTACCCCACTGCTATCATGTTTACAGCATACACAGAAAAACTTGCAAGATATGTTCTGATTTTGCAGTTAGAACTCGTACAATGTGCAGAACTTGCAAAATGTGTTCTCATAAGGAGGAATCACAATAGTGAGTTTATGACCACACATCTAAGGTGCTTTGGTTTTGCCCTGTTTAGATCGTGGCAGAACGTCAGCAGGAGTACAAAGAGAAACTCCAAGGAATATGCGATCTCCTCACCCAGACTGAAAACCGCCTCATTGGTCACCAGGAAGCCTTCGTGATTGGAGATGGCACAACTGAGTTAAAGAAGTATCAGTCCAAGCAGGAGGTAAAATTTGGTTTTGCATCAGCAGCTCTCTGTTGATACTAATAGTATTATTAGCAAGTCATGTCAGCTATTCTGAGCCAAGGTGAGCTTTCAACTTGATACTAAGAGTTACATTTCCAGCTTCAAGAAAGCCAATAATTTTCTTGACTGATGTTGGTGAGATATTGAGGGAAGGCGCTGTAAAGGAGGTTGCTAATGGGGTGCCTGGGTGGCTCAGTGGGTTAAGCCACTGCCTTCGGCTCAGGTCATGATCTCAGGGTCCTGGGATCAAGTCCCACCCACATCGGGCTCTCTGCTCAGCAGGGAGCCTGCTTCCTCCTCTCTCTCTCTGCCTGCCTCTCTTCCTACCTGTGATCTCTCTCTGTCAAATAAATAAATAAAATCTTTAAAAAAAAAAAAAAAGAAAAAAGAAAAAGAACTACTATATAATAGTAAGCCACCTTTTTAAAAAAAAAAAAAAAAAGGAGGTTGCTAATGGAAGTATCTGGTGTAAGGAGTTAAAACTTGTCTCCCCTTAAAGCCAGCTCACTCAGTTGTACAGTAGCTATTTGTCTGGGTTCTTTCTCTTTCTTAACTTCCTATTCCTTTCATCTTTCTCCACAATTTGTCCCTCTTCATCACATGAACAAACAATAAAGAGAGGTAAAGATAGCCTGATTTTGGTGTCAGGAGAAAGAACATTCTCATGATAACTAGATAGCTCTTGGTTCAAATGCAAGATACTCCACACTGTTAGCTTTATAAAGAACCTCTTCAAGCCTTAGTTTCTTTGTTGGTCATACCTCACTGATTGTAGGAGTTAAGCAAATGCTGTGTGTTAATTAAGTGACTAGCACAGTTAATGGCACATAATAGTGGCTCAGTAAGTAGTATCTCTTTCCATTCAAATACTTAGAATGATTTGATAAAGCTTAAATTAAAAATACGGAAAAATATTGCGAAAGTTCAAACAGTATAATTTGGAGAATGAAAACACAAAATAAAGGAGGAAAAGAAGAGAAAAATTCCATACAGAAATCTAGATGGAGGGAAGCTATAACTGCTGAGGAGAGATCCTAATTTTGAGCTTCCTAGCAACTGTGGCAAAGAAGCAAACATTGCATATTAGAGAGCCTTGGAGTTTAGAAGAAGTTATCTTAGTTCACTGGGAGAATTTGTTTTTATCCTGAGTAATAAATATATATTAAAAAATAAATGTTTAGAAACTGAATAAATAGTAAATAGTAGTGTCATGTCTTTAAAAGCTCCTATAAATGTGTTCATATAGCGTGATAATATCTGGTGTGAGCAAATTCGTATAGATTATATTATTAAATTCATTATTTTCTTTTTTAAAAAGACTTATTTATTTATTTTAGACACAGCAGGAGGAGGGGCAGAGGGAGAGGGAGAGAAATCCTCAGCAGACTCCCCGCTGAGTGTGGAGCCCAGTGCCGGGCTTGATCCCGGGACCGTGAGATCGTGACCCAAGCTGAAACCAAGAGTCAGCCACTTAACCAATTGAGCCACCTACACGCTCCTGAAGTTCATGTTCTGAAACATAAATTTTTATGTTTTAGAAATATGAAAATCTCACACTTTCTTTAATGTCATTTGAGATTTCACATTAAATTGAATATTGTGACTTAAGTAAACCAACTCAGATTGACTATGCGTTCTCAACCTATAAATAAGTGTTCGATTCTTCTCTGCTCACTCCCTGTTTTAGAATTACAGCTCTTGTAGAATTAAATAGGTAATAATTTAATAAGGGTTTTTTTTTTTCTTTTGTGTTATAAGGAATTACAGAAAGATATGCGAGGAAGTGCACAGGCTTTGGCAGAAATAGTGAAAAATACGGAGAAATTCTTAAAAGAGAATGGTGAAAAGCTATCACGAGAAGATAAAGCTTTGATTGAGCAAAAACTCAATGAAGCCAAGTTTAAGTGTGAACAGCTTAATCTAAAGGCAGAACAATCCAAAAAGGAGCTGGATAAAGTTGTGACAACAGCAATCAAAGAAGAAACTGAAAAGGTCCTCATTCCAATATGTAGTACACTGTTGCTTTGTTGAAGATGATTAGTATAACAGCTACTTGAAGTTTTAAGTGGTATCAGGTGCCAGTAAGCAATGATTAGTACCAGAGACGAGAATGATGGGTTTCCAGTCATATAATTGGCCAAATGTTGTAGAAAGTTTGAAAAACTCGTTTTAACTTAAAAAAAATTTTTTTAAGTGGGATTGTCAGGCTTTCTACTTGGGAAATGCATGAGACTCGATCAATTGTAGTTAAAAATTCAGCATGTCTTTTTAAGGACATCAATTGTAGTTAAAATTTCAGAATGCCCAGTAACTACCTGTGACTCTAAGGTTTAATTTCACTGTGTTCAGTTTTTAGTGTGTGTCCATTTTTAGTATCCCCACTCTAATTTTAAATATTTACTTTTGGAATGTCTTAAAACTGGTGCCTCAGCCAGCATATAGAATACCTCCTGTGAACTTCCTCTCTCCAGGTGGCAGCTGCAAAGCAACTGGAAGAGAGCAAAACCAAAATAGAAAACCTGCTGGACTGGCTGTCCAATGTCGACAAAGACTCCGACAGAGCAGAGGTCAAACAGAGACAGGTCATTGAACAGAACGGAACTCATTTTCAAGAAGGCGATGGCACGTCGGTGATGGGAGAGGAAGATGAGGTTAATGGTAACCTGTTGGAAACTGATGTTGATGGACAAGTTGGAACCACTGAGGAGAATCTGAACCAGCAGTACCAGAAAGTTAAGGTTTGTTGTTTTAAACAGAGTGATATTGTCAAATTCTGTCTCTTAGGTCTGTGGAAATGGGGTACCTGAGTTCTCTTTTGAAACCTTAATGACCACTGACTGTAAAGTCCCACCTTCTAGGTGCATCATTGTGTCAGATATAAGTTGCTGTGAGAACTCTAAGCAAGAAACAATGAGATGTGGCATTCTTCTAACTGGAGCAAATTTGTGAAGAATTAATAGAAATAATGATAGCTGGTATTAATTAATGGCAAATAGATAACAGTTATGGTGGACCCTGCAGGCTCCTTTCTCAGCTCTTCCCATCTGAACACCCTGAGTCCCTCTGGCCCCCTGCTCCCTTGGAAGTCAGGGGCTGCATTCTCATTTCACAGGTGGGGAAACTGGAACATACAGAAGTGAAGTCGTTTGTCCAAGTGTACACATCTAGTGCTGGAGCAGAGGCAACTTTTGAAAACCTTTTTCAGAGTGTCACATAACTGACCATTTTATTTCAGCATGTGGCTTTTGTTGTCACAAAATCAGATGACTGGACTGGAGGCCCTTTGCAGTTTTAGGAGTTTTCCTCCATGTCTTTGTCTTTGGAGTCCTTGGAATAGAAGGTTTTTATAGTCTAGGAAATATAAGTCAAACAAGAAGAAGAGTGGAAGTATTTATTGTATTCATAGTTTACGGGGGCTATTCCAGAACCTTATTGTAATTATCTCTTAAAATGAAAAAGTTAATGAATTCCTTTAGGAATGAGTCAGCTATAAAGAAGTCAGAAAAGGTTAGTAACTTGACCCAATGAGTGAAAATACCAGTGGGTGGATTCAAACATAAAGAGGCCTCATAGGAAAGCTCTTGTTTTTAGCCACAGCATGATGTTTGCCTTCTGATCTTTTTGCTTCTAAGGATATGGGTCTCTGAAAGCGCTTTAGGAATTCTTAATGTCCTGACAGAGTTCAGAAACAGCCCAAGGGCCTGACTAGGGCTTCTGTTTCCAGTACTTTCTAGTTGTGCCACATGTCCTAGGCCACATGGTTTCTTCCCTCAGCCCAGATTTCCTCATTTATAAAAGGAAGGGGATGGATCAGATCATTTATAAGGTGTTCCATATGTCTGTCTAACGTCCCATGTGTGGAGGACCCACTGGAGGGCAGTCTATGGTTATAGCTCAAATGTCAAAGACATAGTCTGTGGGAGAAAAGTTCTTTGGACAAAAATATCATGGGTCCATGATGTGGCAGGCATTGTTGTAGATAGAATACAAATATTAATGAGTCTGTTCTCAGCTGACTGATGGGGATCAGACTTATAAGTGAACAGTTTTCCTACAACAGTTCTTCTCAGTCCTGTTTATTTCATAGCGTAGTTATTCTTATTAGTCCTTGGTGCTAACACTGTTCTAGGTGCATGGGATTTCCCAGTGAGCAACATAAATTCCCTGCCATGGTGCTTGCCTGTGAGGATAGTGAAGATGATATTTATTAATAACTAAATTTTATACAATATGGGATGTTAGAAGGTAATGATCTTTTGCTAAAAGAAGTAAGTTGAGTTGGTATGGGTGGGTGAGCATGGGGTCGGGAACCACTTATCAGCATTAAATAAGATCATTTCTGAGCAGGTCTAGCTGAGACGATGAGATTTGCGTGAAGACTTAGAGGGGGTGTGTGCGAGAGATACCTGAGGGAAGAGCTGTTACCAGATGAGGAGACCTGGGGAAAAAAGCCCCTAATGTGCCTCACGAGGAGGGGGTAGAGGTAGTGGTTTGAGACACTGGAGTTCCTGGAGTGGGGATGGGGTTGGACCAAATAGAGAACTCTGAGGTAATGTTATCATTACATTATGGCTCCCTATGAACCATTATGAGGTAATGTTATCATTACATTGGCTCCCTGTAAACCATTATGAGAAGTTTTGGAAATTATCTAAAAGGATTCTTATCTTTTTTGCCATAGTTGTATGGATATTGGGGTGAATGGAAGCAGCTGCTTTGCTGGAGAGAAAGAGACTCCAGCTACCTGACACCCACCCAGCTGCCCTGAAGGCTGAGGATGCAGTAGCTCTGCACACCCATTCTCTGCTTTCAGAGTGGATTTTAATCCCTGGCATATGCCGGGCTTGCCAGGAAGTAGTCTGCACACATGATCTCATGTACTCGTGTCGGCAAACCTAGGATGTGTAGGACTCATTGTTTCCTTTTCCTCATGTAGGAAGCTGAGGCCCAGTGAAGCCCAGTAGCTCCAGTATTTCCTTTGACTGTGTATGTTCCTCTAACTTTGTCTGGGCTTCTCTGAAGGTGTATTGTTCTTGCTTAATGGTTGTCCTAGTGTTTTTATAGCCTTCAAATTAACAAATTCTCTTTTTCCTTCTTAAGTGTCTTCTCAGGATCATTTCTTAATAAAAATGTTGTATTTTGTTGCTCAGTAGTTAGCTTAAGACAGGAGGAGTCCCTTCGGGATGGTTGTCAGGAAGCAGTGACTAGAATGAGATCAGACTATAGGTGCTTGTCTTTCAATTGGAAGAGATATTCATCACATTTTTTCCAAACTTCTCAAAATCAGTACTTATCTTCTGTGACTATCTAAGGGCTGTTTTAGAGAAGATTAGAAAATCTCCATAAAAATGAAATTAGGATGGTCAAGTCTGTTCTTCTGAAATGCGCCCACATGAGGGAAATACAGTGCACCTTGGTGAGGTTCATGAGAATCCAGTCACCGGCCTGTGGCTCATTTAAGTCTGTCCATCCTGAGGTGACTGGGATTGGTCGAACCCCAACAGCCTCCTCTGTGTAACCCTGTCACAGCTCTGACCTCCCGGCTGATGTGTTCTCACGCAGGCCCGACACGAGAAGATCGCATCTCAGCACCAGGCTGTCCTCGTGGCCACGCAGGCTGCGCAAGCCTTGCTCGATACACAGGGCCACCATCTGTCTCCTGAGGAGAAAGAGAAACTGCAGAAGAACATGAAGGAACTGAAAGCACACTATGAGGCCGCGCTGGCCGAGTCGGAGAAGAAGATGAAGTTGACTCACTCTCTGCAGGAGGAACTGGAGAAGTTTGACGCCGACTACAGTGAGTTCGAGCACTGGCTGCAGCAGTCAGAGCAGGAGCTGGAAAACCTGGAGGCAGGCGCAGATGACCTTGGTGGCTTGCTGACCAAGCTAAAGCGGCAGAAGAGTTTCTCAGAGGATGTCATTTCTCACAAAGGGGACTTGAGGTACATCACAATTTCTGGAAACAGAGTGTTAGAAGCGGCCAAATCTTGCAGCAGGAGAAGTGGCAGCAGCAAGGCTGCCCAGGAAAGCATCGATACTTCGGCGACCCACAGAGAGGTCCAGGGCAAACTGGATCATGCCACTGATCGGTTCAGGTCTCTCTACTCGAAGGTAATTTTATTTTTAAGGGGAGATTAGCCTGTGACTATAGTTTCGCTCTGTCCTCTCCACTTTGGTTTTGGAATTACAAGCGAGAAAGTGAAGAACTGAAGCAGAGGACATCAGGTGGTTTCATCCTCATTCCCTCTTTCTTACTCATCTGCTTTACCTCAGCAAACGTGTTTGAAAGTTAGGAGCCTCAAGGTATCGATTTAGGTTTTTTTGCGAGTGGTTTCCAGACAGCCTTAACTCTAAAACGCCAATATCCGATCTGACCACCAGGTGGCATTTGTGTTTTGGTTCCGGACCTGAAGCCTGGCTTGCTGATTTGCTGCCTCTCAGGCTTGGAACCAAACTTTCACGTCACATCATTTGCCCTTCACACTTGTTTGTTTTGCAGGTGTGGTTGATCAGTTCGTTATTGTAATGCTTCCTAGCTAACAGACTGTTTCAGCTTCTCCTTGTGCACAAGCAGAAGGCTTTTGTTAAAAACAAAAACAAAAACAAAAAAACCCCGCAGAACTAAGAAGACATTTCCCTCTTCACAGTATAAGCTGAACAGACTAACCAAGTCGCACAAATGGTGTGAGGAGCATCATTAGTTATTGGCCTTTGCTCTATTCTGCTCTAGATTATTTGCCCTGCTTGTGCAACTTCAGTCTCGGGTGACATAGAAGTGATTTATAAAGTACTTTGAAAACTTTTCCATCAAATACATAGCTTTCCATGTGGTATATAAAACTTGGAGTGTGTCCGGTAGATTAGTTCCCTTGGTGATTGATACCCGAATTCTCCATTTGGCGATGAGACCCAGCCCCTGTAAACATGTTTTTGCACTGGTATAAATCTAGGACTATCTCTTCGTTTTTATGGTTACTTTTTGAAGATACTTCTTCACATGAAGGAAAAATATCTTAGTCCTACCATTTTCCCCTAACTTTGGTTGAACTCTGGTGTTTTCCAAATTGCCTAACTCGTAGGTCGTATGGTTTTTAACACATATACAGTAGGATTTTAATCCCCCACCCTTCATTTCTTCTGAGTTTTCATTTTTATTGTTTTTTAGTGCAATGTCCTTGGGAATAACCTTAAAGACCTGGTGGATAAATATCAACACTACGAAGAAGCTTCATGTGGACTTCTTTCTGGGCTCCAGGCCTGTGAGGTCACAGCGAGCAAACACTTATCTGAACCCATCGCTGTGGACCCTAAAAATCTGCAAAGGCAGTTAGAGGAGACCAAGGTAAGAGAAAGAGACCGAGAAGGAGAAACAGAGAGAGAAAAGTGAGCGATCCAGCCCTTTAGTTGTCTTGAAAGCATTCTGCTCCCCCACACTTTTGTTGAGCGTTTTACTTTGGAAATGGAACAGAGGATGGGAAACATACTTCTCTTTCTAATTCACAGTCCATTAATTTCTCTTTCTAATGAGGTTGTGTTTTCCACTGTTGTGAATGGGTTGGCATTGCTGTTATGGCTGGCATCCCACTGCTCCCTCCTCCCTAAAGAAAGATCTGTATTGCCCTGACCAGATAAGTATCTTTATTCTTACTTATTTTGTTCATTGTCTTTCTCCTCCATTGGAAGTAAGTTCCATGAAGGCAGGTGTTTTTCTCTTTTGTTCTTGGCTATCTCTCCCTCACCTACAAGAGTGTGTGGTCCAAAGGTGGTACTGAATTGAGGGTGTGTTCAAGAACGAACAGGTGGAAAGGAGGAAGGATGTCATTGTTCCATTCTGAGGACCAGGACTGGTGTTCCTGTTGAGGATCCCCATGATTCTTAGAGGCATAAACTGCCGTTATTGCCTGGCACAGTTCTCAGGAAGTCTGCCCACCCCTTCAGAAGTGCAGGCTTGATGTCAGACTTGCATAATTGAGGAGCTCTCAGCACACCCACAATGGCAGAGAGAGAGTCTCTCTATCTTAATTTAAAGCGCATTTTAGAATCTTAATGGGGTGGGAGATCATTTTTGAAGTACTTTGCTCCTGTTCCATATGACCAATGATTTTGAGTTTGGAAGTTTCATTTCATAAATCAGTTCTGTGTCTCCTTTAAGCGGATGGGTAGCAGTCATTGCTGCCATTGCTAGGAGCTCATCACAGTATTGCCAGTTAAACAGCTGCCTTCCAGAATTCACCTGCATCTGCGAGTTACAGAATCAGAAGCCATTCTCATGCTGTTACTAGGGAAAACAGGTGCCTTGTCAAGGGAGCTTAACATTAGGTATTGCCTGAGACTGGCCACCTATGGTTGGAAGAAAGCTAAGTTGTAGCCTTGGCTACAACTGTCTTTGGGACAGAGGGCATGCTTCTCTCCTGGGCTGCAGCATTTACCCAGTGTCACCTGAGGCTCCAGGGAGAGGTCCTGCTGTAGGTGGGCACCCCAGTGGGGGCGTGGGCTCCCGGGGGTGGCTTCCTTCCTTTGGGTGTGTGTTACCAGTCCTGGGCCTTTTTGTTTGTATTTATTCTTTCCACAAGCATAAGAATAAGTCTGTCTTAATTAAGTTTCCTGGTCCCACTTGATCATGTGTCCAAGAACAGAGTATGTGGTAGGGGCAAAGGACAAACTGTGGCGTAAAGACCAGTATTTTGGTAGAAATTGCCAATAGCTTAAAATAATTATGAAGATTGTCTACATGACATTTAGTTAAGAAGTCAGGTATTTTTAATAAGGAAAGTGTATACTCTAAAAACAACACATTTTAAGTTAAGGTCTTTATCAGGAAACTGAGTCCACCCTATATGAAAGTAATTTTTCTATAACTAGAGCTAAAAGAAAAAGAAGAAACCAAAAGGATGCTGTAGTTTTAAAGTTAAACCAATACCTGGATTAATTGTCAAACAGAGGAAAACTTTCTTGGTATGGGCCGTGGAAGAAGATTCTTCTGGTCATCAGGCAGCCAAAGGAGTGTTAAAGAGGAGAGCAATGTCTCAAGAGAATTAATTCTAACTAAGCCACAGCGTAATTTTAAAAATTAAATGTGCAGTTAAAGTTATTCTTGGCATATGTTCTTATTTTCCTCACAGATGATCTCAGTGTGTAGCAAGGATACATTTTTAGGAGGATTGGGCGCTTTCCATTTCTTTCATTTTTATTAACATTTAAAAATTATTTTTCTTCGGCAGTAATATAAACACATAAGACTACCACAGAAAATTCAGTTTTCTCTACACTTACAATGCTAGCATATTCTGTTGGATAATAAATGTAACTCGGGGGTATCCAAGTTGGTTCATTTGACACATTACTGTCCAATAGCACATTGTTATTAGCGACTGGTAGCTGTGTTGTCAGCACTCTGATACCACTGAACTGAACTGTAATAACTAAGCTCTGCTTCCAGAAAGATCCGTGGACAAAAACCATTGTGGTTCCATACCAGGCACAGAAAGACAGGATTTGGGGACCAGTTTAGAGGCCTAGGTTCGGGACTAGGCATGGAGCTAGGTGGTGTTGACTGACAGTGTCAACATTTGCACTGAGCTCAGGGATATTGTAAGCCAGGTGTCTCCTGAGTCTTGGACAAGTGCCCTTTATAAGTTTCACACTTTTCTGGTCCAGGGGAGGAGACCAAGGTCATGATCTCTCAGTAGCCCCTTGTCATAGATGCTTCTTTATGTTTTGATTTCATTGAAATCCATTAAAAAGTACATATGGTACATATTTCAGTTTGCAATTTTATTCTGAAGCTCTATTGTAAACCTCTGCCCTCGTTAAATTTTAACCTGATACATGTTAGGGATTAATAATTGTTGACTTGAATGTAATTATGGAGAGAAAAGGCATGGGATGTTTTGAAAAGAAGAGATCAAGAATAAAGTGCCTCTCTTGTGATCCATTTCTAAGTTTTAGGATGATAGGTCGGGCCGACATTGGTACTAAACATTTTGTAGAACCATGCTGACTTTCACAGGTATCTATCCTGTAGACGTTTATGTGCTAGGCCTACTGTTAGGCTTTGTGAAGACACAAAGGTGTTAAAACTCTGCCTCTCCCCTTGGAGAACTCATATTCTAAAAAAACTTTTTTTGGAGGTCTTCATAACCTTATTTCATCTCTTAAATAAGTATGCAGTGCCAGCAAACTGTGTCTGCGGCTTGGACTTCAGCCTGGTTCTAGGTAAGGTTCCTGTCATGAGGAATTGTCCTGTAACTGAACCTGTAAAAGGATTTCCTAGACAGATCCACCCTGATACAGAGTCTTTGGCCTCTTGGGACAGTTTTAGGATCTGGTACACAGATCACAAACCCCACTTCGGCCATAGCTTGCTGGGCCTTTTGACATATATGGGCTGCCCGTATGTCGTTTAAATTATTTGAATCTGAAAATCAGTTGAGGAATTATTTGCCATTGGCTCTAGGCATTTGTTTTAGTCTGAAATGAAGGCAGAAATAGAAGAGGATCTTTTGGGATCTTATGCCTGATGTTTTTACTTATTTACTTTTCATTCATTTACTTCTTTTAGAAACTTTTTCAGTGTCCCAAGCACTGTGTAGGGCAGTGAACAGGAAGTGGACTAGAATAAATTCCTTGTTCTCAAAGAAGTTAAAGAGACAAATCCAGTATTATTCACAGGGTACTTATGGGAGCCCCTGGGGTGAATTCTTGCAAACTAGGGGTAAAGAGAAAGTTAGGGGGTTTCCCAGCTGACTGTTAATAGGTGAACAAGAGCCAGGCTCAGGATGATGGGGGGATGGGTAGCGTGAGAAGGTTAACATATAGAGATGTTAAATGTTGGGTCTAGCTTGAGCAAATAGTTCTGAAACAACTGTGTTTTTGGACATTTCTGGAACAGGAGGTGGAAGAAGATGAGATTGAAGGTAGAATTAAGGGATATATGTCATTGTAGGCTCAAGTCTGTGAGCAGTGGGAAGCTACTGAAAGATTTTAAAGAGGGGAGTGGTATTGTCCAGGAATGTATTGTAGGTAGAACACACGGGGAGGGGAAGCTATGTTGGGGAAGAGATTGGAGGCAGGGGGCTTGGTAGGATGCTTTTCTCAGTTGAGTGCAGTGATCCAGAAATACAGAGCAGCAGCCTGCTTTTAAAAACACGTTGAGCAGGTAAAATTGTCAGGGCCCGGTGGTGGATTTGCATATGGAAAGGAGGGTTGAGGGAGCGTCCAGAAGGAAGCTCAGAGTTACTGCTTGGGTCATGAGCTACAACAACAGGAGGAGTGCAGGTGTAGGGGTGAGAAAATGAGTTCAGATTCAGTGTTTTGAGTTGGAGGTGACTGTTTACACCCAGATGGAAATGATCAAGAGGCAGTTGGAAACCTGGGCCCTTGGCCAGGGATGAGTTCATCTACAGTTGGGCATATGGGAATTTGAATTTGAAATCCGAGTGTGAGACTGAGAGAGGAGCTTGAGTAGCTCCAGTGAAGTGAAAGCCAGGCTGAGGGCCTGGGTGGCCAGCCCTTTTGGACACAGATATGTCAGAGGTGTTAGGAATGCGGGGCCAGACTTCTGGAAGACTCTGTGGTTCTTGCCTCTACCTCTTGTCTCTTTGTTGCAACTGCTAAGCCCCTTGTACTTAGAGAAGTGGGGGCCTCAATTCAGCAAATCCAGAGTTCCGATATCCTTTCTGAAGCAAACAGCATTGTTAACCTTTTCCATTTTCTCTCTTCCTATAACCTCTGGGGACAGAATTATTCCAGTCCCATTTCCACCTCCTTGATGACATCTGTTCTTTTTTCCTTCTCAGCACGTACGTCTAAGAACTGTCCATGATTCCGCCTGGCCTCCTCTTCTAGTGCCTGCAGCTCTGGTGGTCTTGCTGTGGGACTTGGCTCCCAGAGCTTTATGTCTGGTTCTAGCCTGTGTTCAGAGTCACTCCACTTCCATCTTCCCCAGTTTTTTTGTTTTGTTTTGTTTTTCTTTCTATGTGAGGTTCCTAAGAGCTCTTTGAAGTCATAAATTCCTAAACTCTCCTTTGCTCCTAAACTTGCTCCCACTTTTGCTTATGAATTCCATTAATTGCTTCAGCTCAAAACCACTAGATGCTTCTCTTTTCTCTTCTTTTTCCTTATTCCTGCCTCCTTAAGCAGTGATATCCCGTAGAACATTCTGTGACCATGGAAATATTCTATAATGTCTCCAACATGGTAACCACTCATTACCCTTGGCTGCTTAGGACTTGAAATATGGTTAGAACAACTGAAGAATTGAATTTTGAATTTTATTAGATTTCAATTAATTTTAAATTTTGAAAGTTCCATGTAGTTTGTGTCTACCGCATCTCAAAGCACAGCTTTAGATAACCAGTTATCAAGAGACCCTCCCCAACTTTGTAACCAGTTTTGTCTTCCCAGCCCAGAAGGGGCTCTCTCCTTTGTTCCTGCTGAAATTGCTCCAGCTGGCTTCTCTGCTTCATTTCTTACTCATGTCACATATCCCGCACAGTGCTACTAATTTTGCCCTCTCTTAACACAGCTCTGAGTGTGTCAACCCATACTCAGAATCCTTGAACGACTCTCCATTGCTGCAGGATGAAATGTAGCCTCTTTAGCGGGGCAGCCCTGTTGCTCTTTATTCAACCAGACATATTTTCTACCTGGTTGGGACCCTCCCCTGTCCTGTGATATTTCAGTCCCTATCTTTGTCCACTCTGCAGGGACATGGCCTTCCTGCTTCTACCTGCCTCCTTCCATACTTTCCTCAGGACCCAGCCCAGTGCCACCAGCATGGAGAACGGTCCTCATTTCCCTCTGCACTTAGCCCCCTCTCAGCTTCCAGTAGCACTTAACAGGTTGCTGATATAGACTGTAAGATCCCTATGGGTGAGCTTTGTATCTGTTTGGTTTTGTATTTTCACAAACGCAGCAAGATTTTTTTGAATTTGTTAGATGTTAAGTAACATTTGTTGAATAAACAGAAATAAATATGACTTTGCATAGAAGCGGAAATCCTTATTTCCTTACCTGGAGTCAGAGATAGTCCTCAAGGTGGTTTTGTTTTGTTTTTGGTGTTAGATTGGTTTTTGTTTTTGTTTTCTGGTGGTTACTGAGGGTCTCGTCCAGGACGATACCCTGAAAGGGGGATGAAGGGAGATCTCAGGTTAGGGGGAGACGGTTGCAAGATCAAGAACCAGGCCACGAGTCATGAACGTATGCTCAGTGGCTTCTTTCAAGGCTGAATTTATATTGCCCTCACTGGTTGATGACTTTGCTAACACCACTTTATAACTGGCCTTATTCTAAGGACTCTGGAGTAAGTTGATAATGATGAAAAGATTTCTATGTCTAATATTACCTTATTGTACTGGAAATAATTTTTTTATTAGAAATACATCATTTAGTACTATTGAGTATAACTGAAGCATTCGATCCTCTAGGCTCTGCAAGGACAGATATCAAGTCAGCAGGTTGCTGTAGAGAAACTGAAAAAAACAGCTGAAGTGCTTTTAGATGCTAGAGGATCTCTGCTTCCAGCCAAGAATGACATCCAGAAAACACTGGGTAAGTGTTTATTTCCCTGCTTGCTTTCTCACAGGTAGATTCTCCATGAAGGTGTTCTGAAACGGAGAACACACTCACGGGTGCGTATGGTGTTGCTTCTGCCCTTTCCCTGTGAAATAGCGCTTCCCTATCTCGGAGGAGCATGCCTTTTGGGGCAGGTATATTGGGAATGGGGGTTGTATATTTTGACAAGAGTTTGTTTAAAGTCTATTGTTATATTTAGAAAATGTAACAAAGACTCACCATAGAAACAAACACTCACCATAGAAAGCAGGACGTGAGATTTTTTTGGTGGAAGGCATTGGGCAGAGTTAGACTCTAAACCTATGACCAAAAGAGACTCACAGAGGTGTCTTTATAGAAAGCAGAAGCATGGCTGGCATTAAAAGACGTGCTTTAAAACAGTGTTTCCACCTCTCCATTTTCTGGAAGCCTTTGAGTGGTCTCACAGGGCTCTAATTACCCCAGTTTTCTCCGTTGATACTAGAAACTTGTAACTATTCATAGTGGCGATTCTGTGCCCTCACGTTAGAGTCACTATCTCTTGAGTGAAGAGCTATTGCACGATCATATTTAGTTTAGATTAAATGCACATTGGGGTATCAATAAATGTTTGCTGCCTTACTGTATTTTCTGCATTGGTTTGCTAATGTGTAGTTCAAGGTTATTACATATTTCTGTGCATGAAATAAAAAGCGTAAGTTTTATAAGATGATTGGACCTGTGTTTCACACCAAAGCATGTGTGAGTTAAGATCTGAGCAGAAATTTTAAATGAGAGAAGGATGAAACTATTTTTTTCTAAAACCAGTCTATGGAAGGAAAACTTTTTTTTTCATTCTTAAAGATGGCTTAACTTTTTTGAGCATGCATCCCTGTCAAAAAAATTTCAGCATATACCCCATGTATACATGTGTATTTATAAGATATACTATCTTATCACATTATGTGTGTTATAATTATAAAACACAAGAACATATCATTTAAAAGCACAAGATAAAGGTATGAATGGAAGTTCTAATATTTTGTTCCTACATCCCAGAGCACCATCTTGTCATCCCACATTGGCAACCACTGCTCTAAGGACTTGGGCATGGAGATTTGGAGGAAAAGGAAGACTGTCATATATATGTGCTTCTGTTATTTGAAGAGGCATTTTCCCCATTGCTAAGGGTACATAGTTTGGTTTTTATTAGCTTAAAAATCCACATGTTATACATTAAGACTTTAAAACTTCTATCTGGCATAAGTTTCTAGGACTATGTGAAAATACATTTAAGATATAAAGGAATTTCTCTAAGCTCTATCTGACCTCTAAGAAAACCAACCACTTAAAAAAATAAGTCTTAGAGTAGATTCCATTTTGTACCTTTTTCTTCTAAAATAATATTTACTTAGTAAAAGCAAGAATTCACTTCAGTGACAATATTTCGTCACTAAGAAATACAAAAATAATAACACTCAAAACGTGCCCATTCAGTACAATAGCTGACTTTGCTGGGGAAAGCACTGCTCAAGGCTAACTAGATTACCGATTTACCCTCCCACACATAGAACTGTCCACCTGAGAGGCAGCTTACCTGCTAATCCGTCACCTCCTATAATTCAGAGTATTTTCTCTGTGACTTCCAAAGAAGGGCTTATGTTTGAACTTGCTTCTTGTTTTGTCTGCTGATAGCATATTCAGTGCATCTCCCGGACACCCCCCGCCCCCCGCCCTGCTCTGCACTCTCCCGGGCTTCATCCTGTTCTCTGACAGGACCATTGACTGTCGCCTTAAATTAGCTTATCTTAACCTCTCAATTCAGTGAAAATTTGTCAAAGTGTTTTTTCATGATACAGTAAAATAATCAAAGACAAATATTGCTTCTATAGATTGTGTTCCATGGGCCAAAGAGAGCATGTAAAATGTTTTCATTCTTAGGTCTTTGCCGTCAAGAGTTTTCTAACTGAACATACAATATATCCAACTAAAGCATTCATAAATAATTAAAATGTTTTTCAAATTATTGGACAATAAGTAATAAATTGATGATTTATTCCAGAGAGAGATTAATTCATGAAAAATCACTATTCTTTGAACTTCTCATAGGTCTGCAGTATAGAATGTGGGATGTTAAAGTATAGAACTTTGTGTTTGAGTGAAAACTAGGCTAGAACAGCATTTTAACATCTTAAGTCTTCAGAATTGAAAATAAGGTTAAGCTCATCTGAGGTAGGTCAACCTATTAACCTTATTTATTTTTCCCTTTGGTCTGCTGTTAAACTTTTCACATAAATTCTATTTATATTTTAGAGTCATAATCTCAACCTTTCTTATTTTCAGTGGATTTTCCTGATCTCTTTTCTCATTGTATATATCTGTTTTCTCATATGTGCATCTGTCAGTTTCTGTGCTTTCAAGTACTTTACTTAGACTGTGAAGGTTGACAAAAGCTTAAGTGTGTGTGTGAGAGAGAGAAAGAGAGAGAGAGGGGAAGGGAGTATGTATGCTATGCACAAGGGAGAGATAATTTTTATATATAAAGGTTAATTCTTGATAAATTTTTTTATAGCGGTGTATTGTCCTTGAGAATAGCTGTGTATGAGTGTCACCTTTTTCGTTTTTCCATGTAGTTAGCTAATAGTATGGCTAATTTGAAAATGTCAGATTGCGAACCAAAGATTGGCTGTTTAGACTGTTAACATTTTTCTGGGGCACTTCAAATGTTTGTGCATCCCAAAAGTTCTTTTTAAACGCAGATGACATATATATCAACTATTTTTTTAAAAAATACTTCTTTTTTTTTTTTAATATTTCACTGAGATCTTTTTCTTATTTTGTTAAGGTTTTAGATGGTGCCCTGATTTCGCATTTTGAATTTATCATTTAAACCTCTTTTTTTTTTTTTCCAGTTTTGGTGTGGAAATTGTGTGAACCACCATAGTGTATTTTTGAAAAGGAATAGGGCAAAGAGAGCTTTGTGGTTAACACTTTCTGATCTTTTTGGGCTAGATGACATTGTTGGGAGATATGATGACCTATCCAAGTCTGTTAACGAACGAAATGAAAAACTGCAGATAACCTTGACCCGCTCACTGAGTGTGCAGGATGGCCTGGATGAAATGCTGGACTGGATGGGAAATGTGGAAAGTTCTCTGAAAGAGCAAGGTCAAGTGCCCTTGAACTCTGCTGCTCTCCAGGATGTCATCAGTAAAAACATTGTAAGTGACATTTGATAAGAAAAAAAAAAAAAACAACAACCACTTAAATAGTCCCAAGGATGGGTAAATTGAAGATAAAACTTAAGGATAAAGAAAAGAAAGGTTCCTGAATATAACTGTGAAAAGCAGTGCTTGCTCTGAGACACATGTGTGAAACAGTTTTTCTCTGAAGAAGTAGAGAGCGTGCTTTGTATACTTTCTCACAAATGTAACTCATTACAGGGGGCTTACACATACCCGAGGCCTATCTTGTTTATCACAGCTTCAGCCAGCTGCACACGAGGTTAATCAGATCAATCTTGGTGTTGTCTAGCCTTTTAAAAATTAGGACCTTGGATAATCCCTAGGCTCTGTTAAATCCCAAGGGTTGCCAAGTAGCAGCCATCTCCTGCCTTGCCTGGGCAACCTGACAGCTGTTCGCCATTCTGTCCTGAAGAGATTTGGGATGTTGTTCCTCAAGGGACAGATCAAACTTGTCAGTCAGCCCCAACACTTAACTTTCCTCAGTCACAGGTTGTTCAAGCTCATGTGGTTATGTATGGTCATTTTTTAACACTCTCTGACATTGTTTGTAAACTTCATGATGAAACATACGCAATATTTGGTTCATTTCAGATGTTGGAACAGGATATCGCAGGTCGACAGAGCAGCATAAATGCCATGAATGAAAAACTGAAGAAATTCATGGAAACCACAGATCCATCCACTGCCTCCTCACTGCAAGCCAAGATGAAGGACTTGTCAGTCCGATTTTCAGAAGCAAGTCGTAAACAGAAAGAAAAACTTGCCAAAATGGAAGAGCTAAAAACCAAAGTAGAACTCTTTGAGAACCTCTCAGAAAAGCTCCAGACATTTTTAGAAACAAAAACTCAGGCTCTCACTGAGGTTGATGTGCCAGGAAAAGATGTTACTGAATTGTCTCAGTATATGCAGGTATGTCTTCCTTAATATTCACGAGGTTGGTAAGTGTGTGAACACTTGAGACCAGCTCACACATATATTAGCAACATGAAATTTGCAGTCATCATTTTCGTTGCTGATGGATTGGTAAGGATCTGTCCTTTCCCTACTTCAAAAATCCCAAACCCCATCTTCCCCTTAAAGCCTTTGCTCATTGATTAGAAATGAACACTGTTTCTCATACATACACTTCCCACATATTAAAGATGATGTAAGTATCATATGCCAGAACCCACAAGGAGACAGACTATAAAGAATGCATTTTTAAATTAAATAAATTTACTTGCGTTCTCTTCCAGACAGCCTAACTGCCTGTGTATTTATATTTAGAGTACTGACCATAGGCAGGATCATTCTGTGAAATTCTGAGTAGAGCCATTCCAGTCCCATACGCACCTCTTGATAGAATGCCATCCAGAGATCTAACATCTTAGATTGATTAAATATCCATATGCTTTGTAGGAATCAACTGCTGAATTCTTAGAACACAAGAAAGATCTTGAAGTTTTACACAATGTTTTGAAGGAGATATCTAGCCATGGCTTGCCAGGTGATAAGGCTCTGGTTTTTGAAAAAACAAATAATTTGTCAAAGAAGTTCAAGGAAATGGAGGATACCATCAAAGAAAAGTAAGCACCACTTAAGAAACTGGATTTTAATCTACCTAAAACTTAAAGAATGAAATATTTTTATTTGCTCATATAGAAACCTGAGACAAAACTTGTGAATAAGTATAGGGCTACTGGGGCGCCTGGGTAGCTCAGTGGGTTAAGCCTCTGCCTTCGGCTCAGGTCATGATCTCAGGGTCCTGGGATTCAGTCCCGCATCGGGCTCTCTGCTCAGCGGGGAGCCTGCTTCCTCCTCTCTCTCTGCCTGTCTCTCTGCCTACTTGTGATTTCTCTCTGTCAAATAAATAAATAAAATCTTTAAAAAAAAAATATAGGGCTACTTTGTAAGTGCTTTTATATTGATATTATTTTCCTATTAAAATTGAGTGCATTTTTGTTAGAATATTTAGGATGGGAATTTGATGAGTCTAACCTTAAAATAGAAAGCATTATGTAGAAAATAGTGGTGGTCATGTATTACTGAAAATAATTTAAAATCAATGTGGTCTCTGAAGCCTTTGGCAAATACCACAGTTTTATTTGCAAAAGCAGAAGTAACCTTGAGAGATAGCTCATAGTTCATTGCTTTTGGGGCTTAATTCAGAAAGTGTTCAATTTCAATATAGTTTCTGATGGCTTTTTTCTTTTTTTGGTAAAATAGTTTATTTTTAAAGAATTGTAGGTAAGAAATAACTCCATGAACAAGCAAGATAAGAAACAAGAGAATGCATCTAAGTTGAGCTAAAAAGCTGTACAGGGATAAATCTTGTAACTAGACTTCTCTCTCTTTCTGATCTCATATTAGTGTAGACTATACCTCTGGTTTTTCTATAGACCCCACAAAGATAGAAAATAGTTATCTTTTAACTCTTCTTTATTTCTTCAGAATGCTCTCCCTAAAACCTTTGAACACTCTCTACTACTATTTCCAGAGCTACATTTTTCATCTTGTCACATAATATTTAACTCACATCACATGGAAAGTATATTCTTGGTTTTCTGAGGTGAACTCTAGGTGGTTTCTTTTTCCAGAAGGGTCCAGTTTTAAAACCACGTAGTCATCAGTAATTAGTCCAGCTGCAGTGGGCCCTTCTGTGCCAGTATTCCACACACGGAGCACATGGGCACATGCCATCCACATGCCACCCACATACCAAATGGATCTGTCCTCATAGCTGTTAATGTGCTGGGCATGTGCCCTCCCTCCATGGTGCTTAATATGCAGAAAGATCCATATGGTTCACTGTGGAGTTTTCTGAGTATCTGTCGGGGAGGCAGTCATTAACATTCTTTAGTCCCTTGGTCTCACCTCATGTTTGAAGAGTTCAGTCTGGACTCTCTGAAGCACCTGGTTTATCCATCTGCTTAAGTGACTGTAGTGTCGTGTAGAAACCACTAGGTGGCGGCATGGTTTCCTCAGATTGGTGATTTGTAAGTGTTTCCCTGCTGCTTCTGTGCCTGCTGGCATTAAGTACCATGTAAAGTGGACAGATCAAAGCTTGCTGAATCTAAATAATGTTAAAACTGTTTATATAGCCTTAGAGTTTATGTAGCATTATAAAGTGCCATTACTGTATGGGTTATGGATTTCTTAACTGCTCCTGTCTTTGTCTATAGATTGTGCCTAAGGAATAAAGTAGTTGATTTCACTTGGCACCTATGAGACATCGCCTCCTTTTATCCAGGGTTAGAGTTTGCATGGGGGAAGTTTTTCTCCCCTTAATTGTAGGGCCTGATACAGGAATAATAAATTTATTTACTAGTAATTATTCCTTTGGAGTATTTTTCTTTCTGTGGCTTAAATTCTTCAATAATTTTTGTTATCTAGAAAAGAAGCTGTATCTTCTTGTCAAGAACAGATGGATGCTTTCCAAGTTCTTGTTAAGTCACTGAAGTCATGGATAAAAGAAACAACGGAAAGAGTTCCCATTGTGCAGCCTTCTTTTGGTTCAGAGGATTTAGGAAAATCTTTAGAAGAAACTAAGGTGAATTGTTATCTACTACTAATTTCTTCTTTGTCCGTGTGAGTAATGGGAGGTAAAAAGACTATTAGTTCTTTTCTTTTATCTAGCAAGTTAGATCCCCATTTTATCTTCGGTATATTTTGGTTATATTTGGAAATCATGACATAGCTTTGATCCTTTCAAGGAAGAGCACACATTTTGAGTTAATCTGCTTTTTAAAAGATTTTAATCTGCTTTTTAAAAGAGATGTATTAGTGAGTTGCTGACTGTTCTAGTACCCAAGTTTTCTTTCCCACCAAAGCTCTACTTATTTTCAGCGAGTTTTTTAATACTGCTTCTCATAGTGTTATGTAAAGGATCCTGCTCTTCAAGTCAGTATTTAACTCTAGCTCCAATATATCCCTGGAACCAGTATTTGAAGTTAGAAGTTGTTTGAATCTTTAGTAGAGATACTGCACAAGTCTTCTGTCATCTGATGCAAGTTATAAAATTTATGACCAGTTATGGTAGTTCTCCCACTCCAACCTTGTGGAGGTGCATGCTGTTAAAAATTCATTGAAGTATTGGGGATTAAAACTCACTATTAAATAGAATTCTGAATTCCCTTTTTTTTTTTTTTTTAAATCATTTCTGGCACATTTCTTTTTGTAACTTGGCTGGTACCAAGTGCAGTTTTCAGACTGACAGTTGACAGTTAGTTTGGAACCCATGGCAGCTAGATATAGCCTGACTTGCGTTGTGGCTAGGAGCAGAATGTCGGACGGATCATACCTCACTTCTCACCACTAACAGTGTTAACAGTCACCTGGGCTGTTAGAACACCTAGGCATGGTGCCTTTTTTTCTATCCACTCCCCCACAAATCAGGACCCACAGTCATTGCTTTAAGATATGTTTAAGAAATTGAATTATAATGTATAACTTTGAAAATATTATGAAGATTGAAAAATACTGTGTTTTTATATCTCAAGAAATTACAAGAAAAGTGGAGTTTAAAAACACCAGAGATTCAGAAAGTAAACAACAGTGGGATCTCACTATGTAACCTAATCAGCGCTGTGACTACCCCTGCGAAGGCAATAGCAGCCGTGAAATCAGGTATGTGTTTTGTTTATATCCATGGCAGACCCTCTAAGAACTGGGTCCACCCATGTTACTTTTGTTTCCCTTAATCTTTAAACTAATGCGTAAAATAAGCTCAGAAATACAAAGGGAGAGTGACAAGAAAGATGGCATCTATATATGCCCTAAAAGTATGTTCCATGCATGGAATAGTATCTGTACTAATCAAATTTCAAATACCTATTATGGTTCATTTTCCTAGAAACTACAATTAAAATGTAGCCAGATTAATGTGTAAGAATAAGGAGGATTGTATTGGGGAAGAGGAAAGATCAGATTCCAATTTGTTTTCTATTTTAATTAATGGAGATAACTCAAATTCTACTTGAAATATTTGATCAATGAGTACAGTTTCCTGGGAAAGGAGAGGTGAGGGAAGGAAGTAGCTCTTTTCTGTAGAGTAGATCTCTGTATTTTGAAAAATCGCCATCTATCTTATTTTCTACAGTGTTCCCAAAGAAAATTATATAATGGGTTAGCCAGCGTATTTAAATTGTAGTCATGATTGAGCCACTCAACAGAAGTGGGGAATTAGTAATGATTCTTTAAAATTAATTTAAGATGTGGATATGTGTTTAAGTTTAAAACATTTATATTGTTAATATCAGGGGTTTCCCTCCCCACCAAGAATAGATGGAGGCAGATCGCATATCTTTATTCTGAGAGTCTCTGAGTACCCTCTGTGGTTTTTCTGCTCCGCCCAGCCCCCCAGCTGCCCCTATTGTGAGACTGGTGTTGCAGCTGGGCCTCTTGCAACCGTTTATTTCGCTCTATTAACCCCATTTCAGAGCGTACTTATATTTATATGCCGTGATGATCTCTCCTTTCTCTTCTAATCAGATTTCCTGAAATGTCAAGTGTTTTGTTTTTTAAAGAAAGGGAATTCTATTGTGTTTTTAGTTCTTCATGTCCACTTTATATTTGCAATAAGTAAGGTTTTTGTTTCTGTTTTTCCTCCTACTCTTGATAACTATCAAGCACAGTAGGAATCAGTCTTGACTCAGGATATTTTCACTTTCAACCGAAATCCCAATGTCTGTGATTTTTTTTTTTTTTAAGAGACAAAAATCAGATTAAGATTCAGATATTTAAATATTCCTGTTTAAAATTTGTCCTCCTGTGGCTAGTTTTAGGAAATGTCTTTGTGTTTTGTAGATCGGCAGCCAATGCATACTTGCCCGATAAAGTCTAATTGAGTATTTTAATATTCTGCTTATGAAAAAGGAGCCCAGGCTAGATGTTTATACAATTAAAGAGAAGTACTAATTACTACTTACTGAGTAGTTTCTATTTGCTAGGCCATCAGTTAACTGTCTTTACTACACCACAGTGGCCTCGAAAGTTAGGTATTATTATCCCCACCAGCGTGATGGGGTGGTGATTAATTTATCCAGTCACTCAACTAGTAATTAGTGGGGCTGGGATTTAAATTCAGGTGAGTCATAGACCGAAGTCTGGGCATTCCTAACCACTGTGCTCTTCTCTCTCTGTGTTGGCAGAATGTGGGTTTTAGTAATAGGGTTTGTTTGTTTTCCTTTTAACTTTTCATGTCTTTGTACCTTTTTCTGCTTCCATTAAACCCATAATAACACTGTGTAACTATACCAGACAATTTTCAAATCCTTAAGTAAGGGTTTGTCAGTCATTTATGCTTCATCCAACACACACAGTGAGCAACTTTTGAGCTTCAAGGACTTTATTATTAAAAGTAGCAGTAAAGCAATGCTATCACAAAATTGTGTAATACTTAATGATGAATGTATATAATCTAAACTTATTAAACTTTAATGTTTAAGGTGATTACGTTACCACTTTAAGAATGAATGTTACGTCCTTTAGGTTCTTTTTGCATCTTTGAATTCCCTATGGTTTACACCAGAGTGCTTAAGATACGGGGAACCCTCAAAAATTTTCATGGAACTAAATACATAATGCTAAATTTGATGCCTAAAATCTATATAAATGAGTCATATCTAGCCATTTTATATAATTATATTCAAATTAAGTTTTTTCACAGTCCCACATTGTATCACTGCTGTGTATAAGTGTATTAAACTGGGAAGTAAGTTAAAAAAAAAAAAGAAGAATGAATGTTATATACCAGAAAGGATGTATAAATAATGGACCTTTGTTTGATTTAGACATTGAATCAATATTTGATATTTTCAAATAGTAATAACATTTTTAAATGATTACTGTTTATGGGGTTTGACTTAATGCCATCTACTTACTATTAATGTGTAGAAATACTATAGAAATCTATGACTACTTCAGTGTTACTATTTTTACAGGTGGAGTAATATTAAATGGTGAAGGAACAGCCACAGATACTCACGATATTTTGTCAAATAAAGGTGAATAGTAACTTAAGTGCTTACGATTACAGTTAATTTTGGTTTTGCTTTGTTTTTTTTTTTTTGAGAGAAAATCTTTTTAGAGATGAACAATAGTTATATTGAAATGTCAACTTTGAATTAAAACAATATTTACTTTTTAAAGAGAAGGAGAGAAAGTGTGATTGGGGGAAGGGGTAGAGGGAGAGGGAGAGAATCTCAGGCAGAGTCTGCAACAACTGTGGAGCCTGTCTTGGGGCTTGACCCCATGACCCTGAGTGAGCTGAAATTGAGAATCAGACACTTAACCAAATGAGCCACCCAGGGGCCCCTAAAATGATATTATTTTATATCATAGTAATTTCCTCATAAGTATATTTATATCACATTCCATGTAATTTTGTTCACCTCAAGTTAGTGAAATCTGGTAGTTTGGTTTGGTATTTGGTTGTGTTTCCTTCTTTTTCGTTAAATAATCTAAGATATTTTGTCACTTGGAATAATATTCTTTGAGGTATTTTCTTGAGTTTGATTCCTAAGGACTTAATACATAGCATTTCATGGCTTTGGTTTCCCATTCCATTGAAAAATCTTTTTCATTTCACTTGTATTATGCAATGTACCTAAATCGTTAGTTATTAAATAGCATTATAAGGTAGTTCTTTTAGGGTTTTTAATCCTTTAGTTCTAAAAAATCTATGACTTTATCATAGTAGGCTTAATATGGACAAAATTGAAGGGAATATCACGTAAAGCAAACTTTTATTTCTAGAGCTTTCCTCTAAACGTCCTGAAAGTGTATGTGTCTGATTTTCTCTTATTTTATTTTATTATTTTAAGGATTGACATCCATTAAAAAGGATATGACTGACATAAGCCATGGTTATGAAGATCTTGGCCTTTTACTTAAGGACAAAATAGCTGAACTGAATACCAAACTCTCCAAATTGCAAAAGGCTCAGGAAGAATCCAGCGCCATGATGCAGTGGCTCCAGAAGATGAACAAGACTGCGGCCAAGTGGCACCAGGCACCGACACCGACAGACACCGAGGCCGTGAAGACGCAGGTGGAGCAGAATAAGGTACATCCTGCAGACACATTTCCTGAAGACCTGAAAGAGAACAGACCAGCATCCAGATCGGAGGCCTGGGCGTCAGGACCCATGTTTTGATTCCCAGCTCTGTAACCTTCAGCAAATAACTTGCCAGTTTTGCTCAATGTGCCTTTCTGTAGAAAGTGATGATCACAGTCCCGTTTTACACATACATACATTATAAAATGAGCCAAATATTGGGGCATAAGCACCTTTGCCACCTTTATTTTTTAAACAGTTTTATTTTTAAGTAATCTCTATACCCAAAGTGGGGCTTGAACCCACAACTCTGAGTTCCAGAGTCACATACTCCACCAACTGAGCCAGCCCGGCGTCCCAACTTCGCCACCTTTAAATCAGGTTAAGTCTTGGGTTTTAACCAGTCAGTTATTGGAAAATATTTATTTAGGTATATTAGGGATTTGTTCTGTCCAACATAAAATAGGATAGCTCACACTTTCCCTTTGTTTAATAGGTGGCATTTCTTTCTCCATCTGTCAGGATTGGGGAAATGATTTTACACTGTGACAACAGTGGCAAAAATGTCTATGTTTGAATTCTATAGCATGTTACCGAGGACAGTGTTGATTCACTAGTAGATTCTCAAAGCTGACAGCCTTTATCAAGACTGATTTTCTTATCAGTTACAATATTATTGATGTCATCTTCCTTTTTTCCAGAGGGATTTGTTTAAGAATAACAGGAAGTTCTTCCCAGCTCCTGGGGACTAGAGTCATTTTCTCCCTAGCTGTAGTGTTCCTCTTTCGGATTCCTTTATCAGATGGTTGAAGGCTGCTTCCGAAAAGGAGAGGAGAATAGTTAACTGCTGAATTCTGGTCCCTCACCCACTTCAGCACTCACAGTGGAAATTTTCATCTATTACAGTTGTGTTTTTGTCTTCTGATGTTGACATACTGTAACAGTTTTCTTCCCCTTGTTTAGACATTTGAGGCTGAACTGAAGCAAAATGTAAACAAGGTACAGGAATTGAAAGACAAATTGACAGAGCTCTTGGAGGAGAACCCAGACACTCCTGAGGCCCCCAAGTGGAAACAGATGCTGACGGAAATTGGTATGTCACGTCACTTATCCCAGAGTCTGTGAATGAGGAGCACAATCATTTTTAAATCATAGTCTTTATCAGAAAAAAGTGTATCCACCAGCCTCAGTTAATTTTGAATTTGCTTTAATGTTTCATGTTTACAATGTTGCAAATTTAAAAATGTCATTTCAAATTATAGTATGCTGGGACTGGGCATATCCTGTATTTATCTTGCTAAACACCGTAACAAAATTTATTTTTATGAGGAGTGTAGATACTAGTGAATAAAATGCTGTGCATCAAGTACCATGTTTTTGTCATTTTTTTTACTTGATTTTTGGTGTTTCTATTTTTTATGCTTTATTATATTTTATTATATATATATATTATATTTATTATATTTATATATATATAAATATTATATAAATTTAAATATTCCTTTAAGTGTATTTTTTTTTTTTGGTCTGGAAAAGGTAAGCTCCCTTCTCCTCCCTGGAGTTCCTTCAGGGGACTCATTTGGCCCCTGCTTTATGTTCTTCTCTTCCCCAGTCAGGGAAAGGGTTAAAAAGTAGCTCCCCGCAGAAGTCTGCTAGTTTCCATTCTTCATCTAGAGTTATCCTTTCATCTCCATCGTGTCCCTGTGGAAACTGTTTCTCATAAACACAGAATTCTCTTCCCAAGTCCTTTTAGTTTATCACCCCTTCCCATTATTATGATAAGGGAAATGCATGTAAGACAATGGTACTAATTTTCCCTACTTCATAATATTGTTTGGAAAATCCAACGAGTTAATGTGTGTACAGCTCAGACAGACTGTACCTGGCACATAGTAGGTGCTGCGTGTTCACTATGATTATAATGGTTATATTACGATCAGTTGTTCCATTATGTTGAGCTAAATATTGTCCTTCCATTAGAGTCAGATATGCTATGATAAATTGAAAAATCAGTAAGTATGTTTTAGTTTGAAAAATGTTATCCTAAGGAAACTTAACTTAGTTAATCCAACCGTAGACTCCTGTTGCATTGTAATTTATTTGTCCCTAATTCAGTGGCTCTCACCTGGGATAATCAGAATTACTTGGGGGATGGTATTATCAAGGCATTTTAGAATAGGAGTTGAGAGTGAAGAGTATTTCAAAAAAGCTTCCTGATAAGATTTTGGTATTTCTTCCTCTCAGTTCACTTTTTGAATTGCATTATTTTTGTTGTTAGATTGTGTCTGACTAGAACATACCATATAGAATGATGTCATTAGGTACGTTTTAACAGATTGGTTGTATTAAGAGTGGCCATTTATTGTATTGTGCTACATGAAAAAAATCTGTCTGATCAACTAATCACACTCATCAGTGACTATTTATTGAGTGACTAATATGTTCAAATGCTGGTCAGTAACTCTTGGCTTCAGGGGACAAACTGTTTTAAGGGTGGGAACAGCAGGAAAGGATTCCTAGCAGAGGCATAAGGTCTAGTGGAATTGTGACAGAAAGATTGAGCTGGGATACATAGAGAGGGAGTAGAGTGTGTTAGGTAAGGGCTGGTGTAAGCAGAAGCCTGTTTGGATGGTAATTGTAGGATCAATAGGACTCAGAGTTTTCATCTCAGGTTCCAGACCCTCTAATATTACTAGACTAGGGTCAGTTTTGTGGGAGGTCTTGAATGTGAGCAGAAGTCTTCATATTTTATCATCTAGGTGGTGACAACTTAGTTATTAAAGGATATCACAGAAGCGACATATTTATGTTTTAAGGAAGTTATTTTAGAACCAGATGGGTTGCAGCTGAGAACCACTAATTAATTACAAGGAAACCAGTGAGAAGTCTAGTAGTCTAGGATGATAGTTCTCAAAGGTGTGCTCTGGGGAGCAACAGCATCAGTATTGCCTGGGAACTTTCTAGAAATGCCAAAATTTCAGGCCCCTCTTCAGCCCTATTGAGTCAGAAATTTGGGAGATGGGGCCCTGCAACCTGTGTTAATTCCTCCTAGTGATTCTAGTGCAGCTGAAGTTTGAGAACCACTAGTCCAGGCAAAACATGAGGAGGACCAAAATGGAGTTAGGGCACTAGGAATGTAAGGGATAGGTTTAAGGCTTTATGATCAAGAAGACAGGAGTTAAGAGAGTCATGAAAGAACATTCTGAAGTATTGAACTTCAGTGATATGGAAGAGAGAATAACCTTTCAAAGAACTCTGAAAATCAGAAGAATCTACCAGTTTTGATAAGAAGAAAAAGTTGTTTTTAGTGTTTAAAGGGTTGATGTGATTTCCTAGTGTTGTGACTTCCAAGCAAGCAGCTAGTTGTCATTGCGATTTGAATAAAAGAGAATTGGCATAGATCTACAAATGTGGGAGTCATTTGCCCGGCACTGATCATTGAAGATTGGCTATTCAAAGAAAGGGTTAATGTTCCTTGTTCTAGTGGGTCAGTTACAGTTGAACAGAGAGACTCTATAGGACTTCTAGAAGAAATAAGGGATTGCTGGATCCTGTTTGCCTTAAGGAATATTACATATTCTACATATTCTTCTAAGGTCAGATTCAAATTTTTCTTATACTTCAGTTGACACACAGCTCCAGGACCATAAAATCTGTATCATTAAATGCAATTAACTCTTAGATTAGGCTTTAGTCAACTGTGTAACTCTACTGTGTAAGTAGAGTTACAAAGACCGAATGATAGCCATTATGTATCATTTTGAGTCATATCCTGCGGTATTCACATAGACAGTGATGTTAGATGTAGAAATACCAAACACCAGTTTCATCTTTTATCTTTTTCTTTTAGATTCTAAGTGGCAAGAACTCAATCAGTTAACAGTTGATAGACAACAAAAACTGGAAGAATCCTCTAATAATCTAACCCAGTTCCAGACTGTAGAAGCTCAGTTAAAACAGTGGCTTGTGGAAAAAGAACTGATGGTCAGTGTTCTTGGGCCCTTGTCAATTGACCCAAATATGCTGAACACACAGAGGCAGCAGGTGCAGGTGAGTGGTGTTCTGTGACTTAACAAGACAAATGTTTTCATTTCATTACATTCATTTCATTACATTAGCTTTGGAAGTGTATTTGTGATGCTTCAGATGCCCATAAGATACCGTTCTGAGGTTAGAGGGAAACCCCCAGAGTACCACAGCCAGGAGACATCCCAGAACAGTCTCCTGAGCCCATGAGTGGGTCAAGTCTCTTGAGCATTTCAGTCATCTTGTGGTTTGTGCAGACCCTGTTAAAAAGGGCCTTCTTTGAAATATTAATGTGATTGTGTAACTAATAACATTTTTATGAGAAGCTGGTATGTGCTTTTTATTGTTTAGAAATTACTCCTTTGAGGTTTTATTCATTTTGATTGTGGTAGAAGATAATGAAACTTGTAAAACTCATGCAGTGTGCCCCTGAGGAGGTGGAGAGACAGAATAAAAAGGAGAGAAAGAAGAAGAAAAACAAAGAGGGAACCTTGAACCACACATGGGTTAGACTGGTCTAATTATAAAGTGGATGAACCCACGAGGAGAAAAAAAAAATCCCTGAGATATGAGTCAGAGGTACAAGCAAAAGCTCCATCGTGGTGCTAGTCGGATTTCCCTGCATCTACTATGGTCTCAGAGCCGTGTGGCCAGTCTTGTATATTGAAAATACGAAGCAATCTTGGTCATTGAGAGTCAACATGTCCTAGCTCATATATGTTCTTAATCTGAAGAGAATGGAAGCAAAGTATCTGGGGAAAAATTATTGCCCCTAGTCTTGGTAGTCTCCCTGAGAGAGATGAAATGTACTAACAAATGGAAATTTCTGGATCACTCATTGTATAATGAGAGTCAGAGCTGAGCCTACATTCTGAGCAACGTGATTTATTGGCTAAAATTTTTATAATAGAGACCATTCCTCTTTGGATTAATTTAACATATTGCCCTGCCCTTGAAATAAAAACTAGGACAACAGGAACTAAAAAACAAAAGCAAACACTAGATAGATAAATACCATTTCTGTCTGTCTAAAAATGTAAAGTTCCGTTTTCCATAATCAATCATCCAATAACTTGGGTGTTTATTTGCCCTCTTTACCTCTTCGCCTTAGATTCTGCTGCAAGAATTTGACACTCGGAAGCCTCAGTACGAACAGCTAACAGATGCTGGCCGGGGCATCTTGAGCAGACCTGGCGAACACCCTTCTTTCCATGGGATTGTGAAAGAGCAACTGGCAGCTCTGACCCAAAAGTGGGACAGCCTCACGGGACAATTGAGCGACAGATGCAGCTGGATTGACCAAGCCATTGTTAAAAGCACGCAGTATCAAAGCCTGCTGAGAAGCCTTTCTAATAAACTGAGTGACTTGGATAATAAAGTCAGCAGCAGTGTGGCTGTGAGCACACACCCTGAGGCTATGAAACAGCAGTTGGAAGCAGCCCAAAAAGTGAAGCAGGAACTAGAGCAGGAAATGAAGCAGATAAAAGTGGCCCAGACCCTCTGTGAGGATTTGTCAGCACTGGTGAAGGAAGAGTACTTGAAAGCAGAGCTTAGTAGGCAACTGGAAGGCATCTTAAAATTATTTAAGGATGTTGAACAAAAAGCAGGTTTGTCTATCTTTGAATACATGGATTTTCCGGAAACGGAGATCAGTATCGTGCCTCTTTCCAGGAGGTGGCCCCAAATCTAGGACCCTGAGGGGCCTCTGCCCTCCTTGAGAGCGCAGAGGAAGGAGGGGCCACTCTACTGAGTGCAGACACAGCTGTGGGGGTAACGCACAAACAATGGGCAAAAGTCACATAACCATGGAAATGTCAGATATTTCAAAACGGTCTTTAAAAGATGTCCGTTAATGTTTTTGCTGCATGACAGTTTCATTGCACCAGAGGAACAGGTGAATATACTTCTTAAAAATGCTTCGAGTCCTTTTCTTACCTGTGGTGACTCTGTTCTGTCCTGTCATAGAAAGCTTTTCTAGAGGAATGTTGAAAGAGAAGCATTGGGCACTAGGTTCTTCTCTCACCAAGTCTTGGTAGTCTCCCTGAGAGAGAAGCATTGGGCACTAGGTTCTTCTCTCACCTACCTTGGACCTGATTATGTGACAGATGTGCCCATGGGGCTCAGAGGCAGCAGGAGTGAGTACCTGAAGAGAGCACAGTTGGCTACTGTGTTTGTTCTGATTGAAAAGTAACTCTAAGTGCCTTGCAACTAGTAAATACTCAGTTTATATATTTTTTAATTGATTGGATTTGCTTATTGATTGTAGCAACTGTCTCCAGCCTACTCCTTTATTTTGATGGGATACTGTGATGTTCGCTGTGGTGATGATGAGATGATTACTGTTGCAACCACATTCCCATGACAGGCATGAAGCTGAGAACTTTACATGTATTATCATTTAATTGCCACAGCAGCTTCTATTAATTTTGCCAATTTATACTTGGGGAGATGAGGCTCAGAGGTTTAATTATCCACCCAGGGTCTAACAGCTCTTGAGGGGTTAAGCCGGAACCCAGACCCACGCAGTCCCTCTGTGCTGCTGCGTGGGGCCTTCATGATATGTAAAAACCGCACCAGTGAACAAGTCATTTCCCTTTTAGACGGTTCTGTCCACTTATTTGGTGGTTTTTCTCTTGGCTTTTCATAGATTAGATTACATTTTGATGTAAAATAAACATATCTGTGATTTCATTTTTAGAGAATCATGTTCAGCACCTTCAGGCAGCCTGTGCAAGCTCTCACCAATTTCAGCAAATGTCCCAAGATTTCCAGGTTTGGCTGGATACGAAGAAAGAGGAGCAAAACCGTTCCCCCCCAATATCAGCCAGACTTGATGTCTTGGAGTCATTAATTAAAGACCAGGAAGACTTTAGTAAAACTCTGTCTGCTCAGTCTAATATTTATGAAAAAACCATTGCAGAAGGTGAAAATCTTTTATTAAAAACACAAGGGTCTGAGAAGGCGGCCTTACAGTCACAACTTAACACAATTAAAACCAATTGGGATGGATTTAATAAGCAGGTGAAAGAACGAGAAGACAAGGTAAAAGATTCACTGGGAAGAGCCCGCAAGTATAAAGAGCATGTAGAGACTCTCCGGCCATGGATAGACGACTGTCAGAATAACCTGGAGGAAATAAAATTTTGCTTGGATCCTGCTGAAACTGAGAATGCTATGGCCAAGTTAAAGTCTTTGCAGAAGGAAATGAACCAACACTTGGGGATGGTAGAACTGCTCAACAACGCAGCCAGCAGCTTGCTCAGTGTCTGTGAGGTAGATAAAGAAGTTGTTACAGATGAGAATAAATCACTGATCCAGAAGGTAGATATGGTCACTGAACAACTTCACAGTAAGAAACTCTGTCTGGAAAGCATGGCCCAGAAGTTGAAAGAATTTCAGGAAGTTTCCAAAGAAGCTAAAAGGCAGCTTGAGTGTGTAAAGGAACAGCTGGATGCCCATGACTCCCTAGGACCCCAGGCCTACAGTAACAAGTACCTGACCATGTTGCAAACCCAGCAGAAGGCACTTCAGACTGTAAAGCATCAGGTAGATTTGGTCAAAGGACTTGCCCAGGACCTCGTGGTAGAAGCCTCAGACTCAAAGGGAACCTCTGATATTTTATTACAAGCAGAAACCTTAGCTCAAGACCATAGTGCGCTGAATCAGCAGGTTGATGAAAGGTGTTCGTTCTTGGAAACAAAACTTCAGGGCATTGGGCATTTCCAGAATACCATCCGAGAGATGTTTTCTCAGTTTGCAGAGTTCGATGATGAATTGGATAGCATGGCCCCAGTGGGGAGAGATATAGACACCTTGCAAAAGCAGAAGGAGGCTATTCAAGCCTTTCTGAAGAAACTAGAAGCCCTCATAGCCAGCAACGACAATGCTAATAAAACCTGCAAGATGATGCTGGCCATGGAAGAGACCTCACCTGACCTTGTTGGAATCAAAAGGGACTTGGAGGCTTTAAGCAAACAATGCAACAAGTTACTGGATCGGGCCCAAGCCAGGGAAGAGCAGGTTGAAGGGACAATCGGACGTCTTGAAGAATTCTACAGCAAACTGAAGGAATTTTCTTCTCTGCTTCAGAAGGCTGAAGAACATGAAGAGTCTCAAGGCCCTGTTGGTATGGAAACAGAGACGATTAACCAACAGCTTGACGTGTTCAAGGTAGGAATTCTTCATTTTTACTGTTTTTTAAAAAAAATTTTAAGAGAATTTTTATTTCATATTTTCATTGTGTTTTATTAGAAAAACAATTTCTTTTTTGTTTTTAAAAGAAATTTGTAACTGGTACAGAAAGGAGATTGCCTTTTCCTTTTTTTTTTTTTTTATGATTTTATTTATTTATTTGACAGACAGAGATCACAAGTAGGGAGAGAAGCAGGCAGAGAGAGGAGGAAGCAGGTTCCCTGCTGAGGAGAGAGCCTGATGCGGGGTTTGATCGTAGGACCCTGAACTCTGGGATCATGACCTGAGCTGAAGGCAGAGGCTTTAACCCACTGAGCCACCCAGGTGCCCCAGATCGCCTGTTTTGTAGAGCCTTCTAATATAGCTATCACACAGTGTTTGAACCTGAATGAGCACATGTGGAGGCAATATCCAGGCATGTGGAGATTTCCAAGACTTCTAGGGATTTGGGCCCTTGTAGGGTTAGACCTGAGATCATATCAAGAGGTCAAAGGGTGCTTGAAAAGTTTTAGGTGAGCCTGAAACTAACATTGTAGGGTCTGTTTCTGATGTCATTCACAACCGACATCTGGAGTGACCAGAGCCATATTTTAAACTCTCCTGCAGAGGCCTAACTATAACACAAAAAGCTTGTTCTCTTCATGTTTGTCTCCCAACATTTTATTTAAATGGTGAATTATAGTCTTTTCCTCTTTTCCTTTTTATAGTCTTCTTATCCTTTTTAATTTAATTTCTTTTGTAAACTTTTTCTTCCAAAAGTTCATATTTTGAAAGGCACCCTTTCTGGTTTTATAAAAACAGATATTGGGCTCATGCTCCAGAGGATTAGGAATAAAATATTTTTGATGAACGGTAAGTTCCTCAGTGCTAGAGATGTCTGCCACTTGATAGCTTGGAGTGAGCTTAATAAATAGAACATTAGATTAAAATGGTTGGACCATGTGCAGTGTCACTGGATTTGACTTCATTTATGATAATAAGGGCAGAAATTGCATCTCCGCAATGGACAAAGACAGGTTCAACCCTGTACAGAGGGGCTCCTACATATCAAGAATTTGCTGCATGGGACCAGTATGAATCTTTGGGGTTAGCATGGGTCTTGTTCTATTCATGAGGTATATTTTACTTTGCAGTAAAGCCCGGTATGACAATTAGTCCCACCATTTGCACATAAAGGATAAAAATAAGACCAAATAAAAGTAGCATTTGCGAAACTATGAATTGTTTCCCATGAGAAATGAATAAGAATCAGATGTGCTATCAAATTCTGTGCTGTTATATTTGACATAGTATCTCTTTTGTTCAGCTTTAATAACATTATTTAGGGGCCTGAGTTTTGAAAAATAACTTCTTTTTCTTATTACTATTATGGTTATTTGTGGTTTATAAGATGCCTTTAAGGCCCAGTTCCTTCAGGGCTTAAAATTCTGTGAATCTATATAGACACTGATTTTTGAAGGCCAAGAATGTGTTAACCTTAAAAAGTAAAACTGCCAATTATTTTACCAGCAAAAGATTGATTTATTAGAGAATTGCAGGGTGGGATGAGCAAGCTGGGGCAGAACCATAGACAAGTCTGGAGAAGAAAGGAACATTCTTTGGTGGAGGAAAGCTAGAATTGGGGAAGGCTGTTATAAACAAAATGTCCATTGAAAGGATAGTGGCTCCTCACTGGCTGAGTTGTGACCGTCTCTCCTTGGCCGGACTGCCGTGGGCCTTAGAGAGGAGGAGGTAAACCTGTCTTGCTCCTGTCTGTGCAGCAGTGAAGTATTAGTGTCCACTCGCAAGCTCTGTCTCTTCCTGTTGGATTTCAGTTGAGGACTGAGTGGTAGGCAATGAGATCTCCCCCTCCTGAACTTCCCATCCCCATTTTAGGGAGGTTTCCCTTAACTAATTAAGGGAAGGCTATCACACTGTTGATTTTCCTCCTTAATTGGTCTGTCAGACTTTCCTGTTTTTGGTTTGCAAAGCTGAGATTTCACATGAGAGGATTTGCTATTATAAAAACAAAGTTCTGTGACAATGGCTGCCTCAGAGATTTGGGGAGAACTTGATGAGTGAGTCTCTGGAATTTTCTGTAGAACCCTGACAAATTTTGAGTGCTTGAATGACAGTAATCAAGTTGCCTTCTTCCTAGTGAAATTGAAGCATGTCCAGTGCCTTTGTGAAACATTATCATTTTTCTGGATTTTCTGTGAATTTGTGTAGGGGGAAAAACAAACAAAAAACTACTTCAACTATGTGTAAGAAAATGGGCCAAAGTAATAATTTTGGTGCTGCTGCTTGCAGATGCCTCCCTCGCTGTGTTCCCAGTCATGAGTACATTGAAAAATGTGGCTCTCTCTAGAGAAAGTTCTTTTGAAAGTAAGAAAAAGCAGAGGTAAGAGGAACTCTCTCACCAGTGCATTCAAAGTGTTTTGTAAACTCAAAAGCACTAAGGCATCATTACCATTAAGGGCTGCAGAGATTGTTTTATTTGATTGTGAAGAGAAATAAAGTGGTCATTTCTTCTAAAATAAACCACTTATCATGCTGTGTTGTCTCTTTTCTGATTACTTTGGAAGGAGTTGATTGATTTTAATGAAATTTAGTAATAAAGAACATCTTGACATAACTTCAGTGTCTTGAGACCCAGTGACTAAAATAAAAGTTTCCAAGTGGACAAGTTGTCTACATTTAATATATTCGAGGACCAGAGGGGGAAAAATAACAAGAATGTTATTATGGTAAATAAAGATGGTAGTGTAGACAGTCACTAATTCTATTTATTTGTGTGTCTGTGTGTGTGTTCTAAAAAAAGCAGTTACAACAATTAATATTTATGGAGGGCTTACTACCTGTCAAGCATTACTCTAAACTCTGTCTTTAATCCTGTTAACAGTTCTGAGACATGGATGCTATTATTATCCCCATCTTAGTGTAAGGAAGCTGAGAGCCAGGAGTTAGGTAGGTGACTTGCCCAAGGTCACACAGGTTTTGAGTGTCCCAGCTTGGTTGTTTTGGTGGAAATAATACACCATTTTGTGTCAACTTGATTCATCATGATGCACATCTGGTATTTTCTCTGGGAAATTTTAAAACATCTCTGCTCTAGGGGCCCTTGGGTGGCTCAGTGGGTTAAAGCCTCTGCCTTCGGCTCAGGTCATGATCCTGGGATCCTGGGATCGAGCCCCACATCGGGCTCTTTACTTGGTGGGGAGCCTGCTTCCTCTTCTCTCTGTCTGCCTCTCTGCCTACTTGTGATCTCTTGTCTGTCAAATAAATAAATAAAAAATCTTAAAAAAAAAAAAATCTCTGCTGTAGCCAAATTTGGGTGGCCTGATTAACAAGCCATTGTTGATTTGAATCCAAAGACTAGCAATACCCTAAGTGTCCTGTAAAACCGGCTGCTATGAGAAAAATGAGATAAATATGTGTGTAGATGCTGTAATGTTGATGGTAGTCAACACCACCGCTTCTGCAGCCCAAGTAGACCAAACGTGTCATTGTCTAAGTGAGATTGTCTTTCTTGATTCAAGTGGCAGATCAATTTGTGAACCTCTCAGATCTTAATTTGGTTTTTGTTGGGCAGGCTTTTGTTGGACATTTAGTTTTAATATAAAAAAATTTTTAAACCTTCCTGAAATATTAAGTAGAATAATCTGTATTATTAATATAATAATAATATTCTGCTAATAATAGCTATTTTTTATAATTTCTAAATATAAAATAGAAGGAGCACTGAAGTACTGAGTCTATTTTTTATTAGACTTTGAAATGTAATCCAGTTTGACATTACTCTCTCAGGTAGCTTTAGTTTAACCTAATATCATGGATAGAATCTTATAACCATTTTCCATAATATAAAATTCAGAGTAGGCTTGAAACTTAGCTATTACCTAGCTACTCAGTAGAGGGTGCCTTGTAGTCACTGGGAGGGTAATGGATTATTTAAATTAGGTAAGACTTCTCTGCTTCCATTTTTTTTTTTTCCTAAAAATTAACCTAAGAAATAGCAGTTAATATCCTTGAAAGTTCAAAATTAATTCATGTTTAAGATACCAACCTAAACATAATGATTAAATACATATGCTATTCTGAACCAAATGTCCTAATTCATGTCTATGAAAGCTATTCCAAATTTTTGAAAATATATTGGTATTAACTTCTGTGTTAAAGTTTTTAAATTATTTGCGTGAGTTCTGTTTACCATATGTTTTCTGACTTCTAAATATTAGTCACCTGACTAAAATGTATGAAACGTGAGGTGTTTTCTCTTACTGTTGATAATTTAAAGTATCATTTTTCTGCTTAAATTGTCTATATTACATTAAATTCTATGCGCATCATCATAAATTCCTAGGCAGAAAAGAAAAAATTCCCTTTGGTGTTCCCCCTTCCCTGCCTCCTGCTAAAGATTCTTAGCATAACATTATCTTCAAATCTAAACTACATTATTAAGTAATATTAATATTTCCACATTTTTATTTATCAAAGACACATGTAACCAACTGTATACAAGGAACATGTCCCAGCAGTTCCTGTGATGTCATCAATAGCCAGTCAGATCTTCTGATCATCATGAAGTAATCACTATCACCATATTGAATTGATTTAATTTCAGTGAAGATCAAAGAAACCTGATGTTTTAATGAACATATACAGTCACATCCTAGCTAAACATGTACCCTTCCCACCGCTATAGAGGCCATGGTAAAAAGGCTTATCTCAGAATCGCTTTACTGTTTATTTCTGTTGCTGCCCCAAGTTGTAATTCAGTTTGTCCCCACAAATAATGTATCTCCAGTACAAAGTCTCTCTAAACTGATTTGTTTTTATTTTCAAAATTGAAATAGAATTACATAGAGCAGAAAATGTTTAAGCCAAACCAAAACCATAGACAGAGATCAAAACACCTGCCTCATACACTGGGATACGTGTTCTCTAGTCCCTGTGAAGGCATTGTTTAACCCAGGTGTCTTCATTTGAATAGGGGTCAACTAAAATGCCGGGTATCTTGAGGCTGCAGAAACCAGGCAGTCGGAGCCCAATTTGTAAATAGTATTGCTGAAATAAATCACTTTCCAAATACTTTCCTAAGGTATTTATGATTTGATCCTAAAACAATCTCTGTGATGTCACCATATTTTTAAAGATAAAATTGAACTATCCAGAGAATGCTTTAACATAGTGGGTTTTGCCCATATTGTTATATAGAGGCCTGTGGCGAATTGTTCCCCATTTTAGTTGAAAACAGGAGGACATGAAGTTTTGCTGTTGTAGAAGAGGTTTTTCTTAGGGAAAAAAATTCTTACTTACTTGACTGGATTTCTGTTCACGTGACTTTATTATCAAGGCAGTTGCATGATATCTTCCTCTGGTATTTTTAAAAACTGAAAATATTTTCACTGTAGAAACCACAATTTGATGCATGGGCCTTATGGGAAGGTCACATCATTTAATCAGCTATCATCAGTGTGGCACTTAAGATTTTAGGGAAAAAAATTTCATCCATGCTGGGGAAGAGAGAAGACCCACCCAAGCAGAGACCAGGACGCCAAGCTACAGAGAGCTGACACTGATCTGCTGTGTGGTGTCAGTAAAACCTCGTAATTCTCACTCAAAAACCAGCAGACCATGGGTGTTTGGCAACGTGCGTTCTCTTTCTGCCTTTGCTAAGTAACACTGTCACTGTCTATGCTGCATGGTTCTCTCTTCTATTGCTTTAAGATTGAGAATTAAAGTAGGTTGTTCAGAGGGCAGTTTTAGCCAGAGATTTTATGTGCCAGGTGTGGGGGGAGGAGGGAAGGATTTTTTTCTTCTTCTCTGTCTTTTATTTTTTTTTTTATTTTGTTGTTAATGGGATAAAACTACAACACCATTTTAAAGGGATTATCCTCCTCCCCCAGTGCCAGATTATCAAATCTATTGTCATTATCATATAGACCTCCCTTAGATGAAAGGTGGTCACATAATTTATTAATGTGGAAAGTTGCTTACTTAAAGGTGTGGGTGTGTCTGTGTGTGTGTGAGAGAGAATTTGGTTTGTGGTTATGGAATTATACTTTGGTCTCTTGTTAAGAAAATTTGACCTGTAAATGTTTTTTAAGTGGTTGCACAGGACTATAATCATTCATTAAGTAATGTCTCAGGGAGGTCAATGCTGTGGTTATAAAGTTAACTGGAAAGCTTTTGGAGCTGTTCAGGAACCAGGATACCCTGAGAAAATGTCTGTGCTCACATATCCTGTTGCTCACTTATTAATTGCCTTAATTTCAAGACTACTTTGTTTTAGTAGTGTCTTAGTATGAAAAATGTTTTCAGGTTTTGTTTGGTTTTTGGTTTTCTGAGGGAGGTTGAACATTGAGACATTGGTTTTTGCTTAACTTGCAAAAACTTTTTTAACTTTAAAAGTTTTTTTAAAAAAAACTTTAACTTTCAGAAGTTATATATGCACATATGCCTATATTTCAGTTAGCAGTGTTATATATAGAATCACTTTCTGTTACACAGAGTATTTTTTATCAGAGTATTTTTTATCCACTGTCATCTGAAAACCATATTGAAGATAGAGGAAAAATAATATTATAGTTACTTACAGGAAAAATAGAAAATACCTATTAAAACTGTTAACCTAGCATTCACACCAAGATAAATTCCCATCAAGATCAGACAGTAAGTCTGTTAAGTGTTTTTGAAGTTGTTTGCTTTTGTGGTGGGTTATCATATCCTACTTATTTTTTTTTAATATAAACTACTTCTACTAAAATAAATAGCTATTGCATATTCATCTGATAAGTATCCTTGAAAATCCTTTAGTTATTTATGTGAAGATGTTTATTATTTTTGAAACTAAAAACATGGGATTCTTTCAGTTTTCATTATCTAGTAGTGTTTATGTTTCAGAGAAAAACAGAAATTGTTGCTCCAAAGGCTTATTTTTGTGTCATAGCAAACCATATTCTCCCCTCCCCCAACAAACCATATATCTCTTGTTTGGCTTCTGATCCAGATTTCAGTACCTAGCTGTTGGGACAGGAAAATTCTCCTGTCCGTTTTCGTGGATAATGCACATTCTCTGCTTACTGCACATTGACTTTCTCAAGATTACCAATCCTTCAGCCCTAAAAACTGCATGTTTTAGTTGGTAAAATTAGCCTTTAGCTTTTCTATGAAATGGATTGTTGCACTTGGTGGTAAGACTTTTGAAGAACTTTTTTTTCAATGACTTAATTTCACCTTAGAAATAGAAAATGAGAAAGTGGTACTAGTTTGCTATTATGCAGTTAGAATTTGTGTACTTTTCCAAAATCATCTGCCTTTAGGAGATACTTTAGCTCACGAATACCTAGTAGGCAACAGCAAGTAAGCAGTCACATTTTGGGAACATTTAACATTATAATTTCTGTATATATGAAATAATAGGGTTAACTATTTTTCAGAAGAACTTTGCCCATTTTATTCATTGTGATTATGAAAATGTGAGAGGTCTAGATATAATGATTAATATTTAACAGTTTAACATGTCTTTATTATATATTATATAATATATCTTGATTTTATTAACATTAGAGACTATAACATTTAAAGTAGCTGTATAAATAAAATTTGGGAAGGGAAGATAAACCAGTCTAGCTTTGCTCTAAAAATGTATGAGTTCTTTAGTTATCCAGATACACCTTTGGAGTTTGATTTTTTTTTTTTTTTTTTTTTGAGGGTAGGGAGGGGCAGAGACCCTGAGACTGTGACCTGAACCGAAATCAAGAGTCACATGCTTAATCGACTAAGCCACGCAGGCACCCCTGGAATGTGATTTTAAGTAACAAAGATATATACATACATGCATCATGTATACATACATACATACATATATATACACACTATAATTATCATAAATACTAATATAATATCAATAGCTCAGATTTTAACCTGAATCAGAATTATTAGGATTATCATTTGTAGACTTAGTTGAAATTAGTTTAGTAAAATAGGAATTCAGTTATTAAATAAGTGGCATATACTTAAACATAATCACCGAGGGCATTTTCCCTTAACATTCCTTAGTTCCAAACTGTATATTGTGCCCATTTTCTCACCCATATTCTCCACTGTACTCTAAGTTGTATAAGGACAGTGGTACTGAATGTCTTTGCACCAGTGTTTTGCCAGTGCTTACTGTGGTGTTTGGTAGATAGTACTTTTTTTTATGAATGCTTGAATTTATAAGTGGATTATATATGTAGTTTAAAAATTTAACTTTAAAAAAATACACTATCCACCTCAAATGAGAAAGTTACATGTTGCTCTTCTTAGGTTTGCATAAAACCCAAATAATATTGTGATAATGATTCAGAGTAAGATTCTAAGGAGAATAAGGGCCATTCTTATGGAAAGTTTCATGAGAATCTCAGGATGTTTAGGGAAAGATACTCATCCATATTCATGGAAACTTGAATATTAATATTGCCATGAATAAGTACTTTTCAGTCTTAAACATATCAGGATAGGGACAGTTGGGAGTAAAACCCTTGGTCTCTCATAATTCTCAGTCTAGTGCCCAGTCTACTATTCAAACATGGTAACTGTGTTCACTTTTTTCTTTTTTTTTTACTATTAGTACCCCAGAACAACCTCTGTGCTCAAGCACCAGAGGATCAAGGGCTTATTGAAATATTTCACTACTTAACTATGAAAAATGGGCATTGATACTGTGATATTAATAGGTACTTTTATACACATTTGTCTTTATAGATGGCTATATATGTATATATTTTTCTTTTCCCAACTTAATGGTGGCCACATACTGAATTGCATCAAATAATTGTTGAATGGGTGTTATTACCTATAGAGGTCTGGTTGGAAATAAGGTTTTTTTTTTTTAAGGTTCAGTTCTTAAGTATATAAAAATAATTTTGGAATAATGTTTTCTCATGAAAAGTACAAAAGTTCCCAGCCACATCTTTTCTGTAAAATTCCCAGAGAATGTATATAAGGTTATTCTTCTTCTTCTTTTTTTTTTTTTTTTTTTTTTACCATAACTGCCTTCTTTGGGTCAACACAGTTTTATTTACATTCAAATGATTATTTTGTGAGATTGAGAAAAAAACAATCCGCTTTAATTTGTAGGTCTGTCTGCTACTCTAATACTGTTGCTTATTTCATAAAATAAAAAATGGATAGATTTTATTTATCTAAACAAAATTATTAATTTTTCCTGCAAAGGTTAAGGTTTGTCTTGCTGAATTTATTTTCAGTGTTTTTAAAGAGTGTTCCATCGATAACCATCTGCGGATGTGATTTTGTTTATTAAATATCCAGAGTCACTGGCTGCCCTTGATCTTTGTCTGGGCCTTGCATTAAGCTCCAGGGGCCTGTGTGGTTATTAGTAACCACCGATATTCATGTCAGCAGCGCTCAGGGCTGTGCCCACAGGAATAATTTACTCTGGAGAACAGTCAAACTTGAACTTGGGCTTTAAAAAGCAATGATTCACCGCCGGACTCAAAGTGATCCGCACTTTGCATGGCAAATGCTACTGAAACACAGTCTGCAACAGCAGCGCCTGAGGTGTGGTTTGAGGGTGTGGTTTCATCTGGAGGGTAGGGACCTGCGTAGCCCTTTCCCCCTCCATTTAATATTCAAATGAGCACGGCTAGGGGCGTTCACAAAAGGCTTTCCTCAGGGAGTCCCTGGAGTCAGGCTCTACCTCTGCAAGCCCTTCGGATCCCTCCCCAAGTTGAACCACGTAGTTGGTGGGATTTCGGGGATCTCTGAACCCGAGCTGCCCCTCTCCCCGGTGCCGGGAGCGGGTCTGATGGGCGCTGATGTCACCACCAAGCTGTTGCGCTGCCGCCTCCCGGCCTCTAGGTACCTCCCCCTGAAGCAGCTCGCCGGCTCCCGAGAGGAGGCCAGGAGTCCAAGAAAAAGATGACTGCGAAGTTAAGTCGCGGGAGGGCGTAGCAGCGAGGCGCTGGCGCTGCGGGCCGGGAGCGCGGCTCGGCGAAGGGACGAGTCGGGGCTGCCGGAAGAGAGAGGGCGTTGCTGGCGGCGCCCTGGCTCGGGAGGATGCCTGCCGGGGACCGCACTGCCCGGAGGAGCTGGGGACAGCGCAGGACGTCCCTGCTGGAGTTCCTTGTCTGTCGGCCTCCCCCACCGGCCACCTCTGCCTCTCTCCAGCTGTAGCTAAAATGAAAGCCAAACCGCGGCCACAGAGGGTCAGTTTCAAAGGCTAGAGTAGTCTCGGTTTTCAGCTGAATGGGAATTGCGCTGCTTGTGCCTTAGAGGAAACCCGGAGCTCCTCTCTGCTGCAGTTTCCTCAGGTGGAATAAGCCTTAAGGAAGATCAGATAAGACTTTGGAAATGGCTTTTTTTTTTTTTTTTTTTTTTTTTTTAAAGGGGAGTTTATAGTACACCGTGCTTTCTGTTTACTTTAAACGGTTGTTGGACTGTCCTGGCTTGGCTGTCCAAAAGTCTATTTTTTTTTTTTCTTTTGGGTAGCCTCGAAGAAGCTTAATATGGGAAGAAAAACTGCCTTTTGAATCAAGATTATTTATAGCTACACCCAAAAAAAGTAAAAGAAGACTTTAATTTTCATAACAGCATTAGACAACTTATTTTTCTCTGAAGATTTGATTTGTGCCTTGGTCTGAAAAATACATGGCCCCTGTGTTTGTCTTTTAAGTTTCTGAAGCATGGTTTATTTATAAAGGAGATGAAGTTTTGCAAGCCATCCTTAAGTGGATTACAGTTAAACAGAGTTCTGCGGATATTAACATTCAGCCTGTTAAAAATGCTTGCTCATTTGGAAATTTTAACCTGGAAATCTCAGATGCAAAATTAGACTGAAAAGGGAAACGGACTGATAATGGAATGTTTTGATTGAGCCACTGTTAAGTGTGTGTTTGTTTTGTTTTGTTTTGTTCTGTGTTTTGGAGTGTGTGTTAGGGAACTTGGGGAACAGGGCAAGGGGGAGGAAGATTTCTGTTCTGTGTTCTTGATGCACTTTATTTTTTAGACTCCTTTCAAAAAGAACCAGGTAAAAGGTAGTTGCATTTAGAGTGATGCACTGATGATGATGACCTTAACACCTCATAGATCACAACCTGTTATTATTTGAGCATATGTCTTTATGCTGAGGACACTATAACTCTGGTCAGAAGTACACTTTTTTGAAAGATGCTCTACCTTCTTTCTTATTTTCTGTGTCAAGAGCTGCAATATTTGTTTTAACTATCTACAAAATGGGGAAGCCACTCAGCAGACCAGACTGTTTACGTCAGAATCCCCCATGTGTAGGGAAAGGTGAAGAAGAAGAGGACCTAAATATCGAAGACTGTTACGTCCCACAGCGGTCAATCTATGACACTGTCAGACTAAATGAACAGATAGACTCTGGTTCAAAGGGTAGCCTGTCTTCCAGGCATTTTACAGATCGGACTTTACCCTACAGTCACAGAACACTGGATGTTAGTTCTTTATGCTCTAACGGTGCCCTTGCTTCTTCCAGTGTATTTGAGCTGAGAGGTCGTGAAGCTAACAAACTAGATGAAAAGATGATCTTTGATGCGCTCAAACTAAATAGTGATATCATTCGAACCACAGGATTACCCAAAGCCAAATCCCATGCAGAAAAGAAAGAACATAGACGGTCCTGGCGTATGTTTGTCCCAGCCAATTTTATGGATTATGCAAACAAAAGTGAAAGCTCTTTTGTTGAACCTACTGATATGTCAGATGTCGTTACCAAGGACAGCAAGTGCAGGTGGGGTACTAATTCTTTAACGTCGGAGGAGGATGACTCTGGGTTATGTAGCCCTCCAGCAGAGAGGGAAGAAAAACAGGGCATTTTAACTGAAGACCAGTCACGAATTAGAAGCTTGTCTTCTGCTGAAGATATTCATATAGCAGAGCAATACAGACCATTCTTTTCTGTTTATTCCATTAGTGAACAGAAAATTCCATTGCTTTCAAGTAGAAGTGCCCACCCTGATGAAAATTTCAGAATGATTTTACATGATGTTTCTCCGCTAGAGGAAACAAAATGTGTAAGGGGTCAAAGGGAAATCTATGGTGAAAATTGCTGCCTGCAGAATGATTTGAAAGAGGGCACTGTTAAGTGTGATCCCTTAATGGCACCAAGAGATGGAGAAAGCCAGTGTATTTCTAATCCTGGAGAGGAAGGGAAAACATACGGACCAGGAGGATCTCCAATCACAGTGCGAAGTAGGGAACTGTTGGAAGAGTCTTCTGAGGTTTTACATCTCTCTCTCACAGATCTGGAGGGAAATGATACAGGTTGTGGTGGCACAAGTGTAGTAAAAAATGGGACTCTGTTGACACCATACGATCTGGAAGAATCCAACATAGCATCTAAAGAGGAAGTGGAGGCACCCCTTTCTGCCCAGGAGACGGAGATGGTCCACAGGAAGTGTTCCCCAAAGTTCACACCAGTAAGAAAGCAAGCAGCTCCCCGAAAAGCAAGGGCCCAGGCAGGACTATTGGACCCAGTCTGTAATGGCTTTCAGGCAGTTCAGGTAATTAATGGGAATGTGAAATTATGCAGTGCCAACCCCTAGTTTGTGTATTCTGTATTAAAGTGGTCACTAGTGTTTCTAGTAAGGCTCAAATCCAGTCTTATTTTGGGGATGTGCCCAGTACCCTCCAAGATGCCAGGTAGGGATAAATCTATCATTATAACAAATTAATTAGGACCTTTTTAAAAAAAGAAGAATAATTATTCCCAGCTGGTTAGAGTCCTGTTGATTGTGGACATAGTACCTGTTCCCTGCATTTAGAATGCTACCCCTGGGAGTTTGTGTTAACATTCTTAGGCTTTTCCACAAATTGTGGTTTAAGACACTGCCATTTAAGGGGAGTTATTTTGGATTTGTAAGGTTGAACAGGCCTCGTCACGAAGGTACAAACACATAGTATGTTATTGTTGTGGTCTGCGAAGTAGTCTGCTCAAATTAAGGACATTTTTAAACGTGCTGAAAATCTTCTCTCAGTTGCTCTGAATGTGGAAGTAGTTTTGCTGTGTTTTGCAGTCATTAGAAGCTCCTAACTTGTTGTGAGCGGTGAATGGGGTAAGAAAGTAAAGGGTGCAGCCTTGTCCTAAGTAGGGGTTGTTTGTCAAGCCTGTGATTATTTTCTTCCCACTCAGATTGAAGTTCAGCTATTTTGGTATTTTTACTAAGCTCTTCTGGTAAACTTTGCCTCAGAGGTAATTTTATTTTATTTTAAACTTTGTGTCTGTGTGCTTATGGGTTAGATTAGGGGGAAAGTCTCTCTTCCTAGGTATTTGTTGCCACTGAGAGATAAGGAATTTAGACAGTATCAGGAAAGGTCCTCTTCCCAGCCTACAAAATAACTGCTCCCATCAGCGTTACCCTTTCCTTGGGCACATGTTAAATGGCATATTAGGTTAAAAGCTTTAAAAGTACTTTTTTATGTAAAGGGTTTTGCACTTTATTTGTAGAAAGTAATTAAGCTCTTAGGAATATATAGTTCTCTTTTTTAGCCCATAGCCTTTTTTTTTTTTGTAGCACTTTAGAAAATTACCAGACTCACCCAGACCTACTCTGATGTGCAGCCCTAAAATTAATTTCTTTAAAACCAAGATCAGAGGTGAAGGCAATTTACTAGAACATTATATTAAATTTTTTTGTCCTGAATGTTATCTGAGAAGGGAGAGTAGAATTTTTCCCTGGCACATTCCTGGAATTATGAAGGAGCAGTTTTCTTACCAGTCCCCCTTCTTTTCTGTAAGTGGTAAAACATATCCATGGCAGTTAGTTCCTAGAAATCTTAAGGAAAAGAAGTAGAATGGTAGTAACAACTTCTGTTTTCATCACCTTGCTGCAACATTGTATTGACTTCTTAGGTAACTTAATAACCTTTTAAAAAATTATGAAAGCTTATTTTTTTTTTCCTCAGTGATTTGAGTTCTTATTTCTTTGGTTATGTGTAATTGACTGTTTATATTTTTGTACTATTATATAGAAACAACGAGCCAGTGTGGAAATTGTAAGGATTTTATGTAGAGGAAGAAACTTGGGCTTTTAGCTGAGAGGAGACTTTTAAGGGAAATGATCATTTATTTGTTTGCTATTTCTAAATTTTCTCATTCATGCAGTAACACAGAACTATCTTGAGTACCTTGTTGTCCCAGGCCAGAGTTTGAAGAGTTTCTCTTGTAGCCTCTACATCTTTAAAAATTACTTTCCATAAGATGTCTGTAATTTTTTAAGTCCTAATTTATTTTTCTTTTTAATGTTTTCATATAGTCTGTTAATTGTTCATTTACTTGGACTATTGATATATAGTGCCCTGTAGTATAATGACTCAAATCCCAAACCTTGTCTTGTCTGAATATCTAGCGAAACTTTCCTACCTTGGTTACGTTATTTTTTGTTATGGCATCCCTTAGGCCCTATATTTAAAACATTTGTATCTCTATAAAAGAGGTGATATATTATCAGTATAATCCTTTTGCAAGGTTAATGTCATCCACGCCAAGATGTAAATATAATTTTTCTGGACCGATACTCATCAGCAGGTAATTATGGGGTACGTATTACATGCTAGGTACTGTGGTAGCTCCAGGGCGTAGAACCACTTAAGGAAAACAGAAATTTCTGCTTTTGTGGAACTGGCATTTTACTCTAGCACATGAGGGTTTTTGTTTTGTTTTGTTTTGCCAGTTATAGGCATTTGGGGACCATAAATTGGATGGGACTGAGAGTTGGGGGGAGAGTTCTGGCAAATGACTGGCGTTGCATGCTGTGACCAGAGAGTAACCAGACTTGCTGGGCCAGAGACATGTGTGAGCACATCCGTGGGGTGAGGGCTCCGTGCTCTTGCAAGGTCGTTGGCACCTTGACAGGTGTGGAGGGGGCTGGGTGGGGAGGGACCCATTCTATTACTGTGCCTGCCAACATCCCTTCTCTTTTCCTAGCTCTGTATTTTGGCCCCGCTGGCAAGCTATAGATTGGCCTCTTGGCTCCTCTCGGCACCTTGCTCTTTACCTTCACTTCCAATTTGAGTCTCAAACTTCAGCAGTTGCCAGCTAGCAGCGGGTATCCCAGGAGGATAAAGCCCAGTAAGGCTCTTTTGGGGCCCATCATTTCCCTCCTTTGCATTTTCCATACTTTTTTCTACAAGACCTAAACTAAAATGATAGAAACTATCTAGTGTTATGCTAATGAAGCAATAGAGAGAGGACAGATAAACTCTTTTCTTGGTTTTAGAGGTAATCTGATTAAAGGTACTTAGAAAATCATTCTTTAAAATTTGAGTGGTTTTGATAATATTATGAATTTGTACTTAGTTTAGTTTCTTACCGTTACTTATAAGGTTGCTGTGATGTAGGAGGAGTGACAAAAACATTTTTTACCATTAATACTGGAAAGCTGATAGTTGAGCAAATGATATATTTGGTGGTTGTTAGATAATTTGTATAAATGATTGCTCTTCTGACTGCAGGTATTCCAAAAAGAAGAGATTGAACCTTTGCAGGTTAAACAGCAAGACGTAAACTGGTTAGGTCAAGGCCTTATTCAGAGTGCGGCTAAAAGCACCAGCACACAGGGTTTGGAGCATGACCTGGATGACGTCAATGCCCGCTGGAAGACTCTCAATAAGAAGGTGATTTCTTCATCTTTTTCATTGTGGTTTCTGTTGACTATTATTCTCTAGCATTTGTTGTGACGACTAATCATATTTTTAGTAGCTAAGCTTCCCTACACATGCCCGCCTTTTTATATTGCTGTAAACTGGATGGCCCAAACTCAGATGCTCTCAGGTGGTCCGTGGGCAGCATAAATGAAAGAAGCCAGTTGGGTGAAATTGGGTCTCCTCTGGCCATTCTCGACTTCGACAGAGATCCTGTCGTGCCCGTGTGATGGCAGGGGGCCCATGATCCATGAGCTCGTGTTGAGGGAACACACACATTTCAAAGGTACAGTCGGTTCTTAGCCTCCTGGAAATCATTGCGTGTACCGACCCTAGGTTTATTGTTGTCATGTGGTCTACTTTCTTTTAAAGAAACCTGGAAATCTCTCCTTTTTTCATGAAACCTAATTTTCAGATGTTGGCAACTAACTTCCCACTGTATAATAGGTCACACTGTGCAGGTAAAAGCAGCTCTGTCTCTCTGTCAGCCTTGGACTAAAGGGTTTGCCACCCTTGCTGTAGACTTTTTTAACTCTAAATATTATTTTACTTACGAGATGTAGATCCCACCTCTTTCGAAATATCTATGAGGGAAAACCCTGGAAAATAATGCACTGATACCTTAAGGAGATAATGCTGACACACAATGGCAGCCCTTCACATGATGTAAATGACCAGAACATTGCTGTGGGATGGCTGTGCTTGTCTGGTGCTGGTGGTTTTTGTTCTTGCTGTTTTCTCTGCTCTGAAATCTTAAGCAATTGTTGCCTGATCTCAGAAGCACATTTGTCATCCTTTAAAGCCTGACTCGTATTGTAGTGCCCTTCAAACACAATTGGAAAGTAGTGTCAGGTGTAAATGTATTCCATGGTACTTGAAATATCTTGCCAACTACTTTTTCAGTCCTGAAGGAAAAGATCTGTGAGAAGGGCAATAGGATATCTCTCTGTAGGACACAGAGACTCCATTTACTAGGATACAAAGGCCCTGGTTTGTCAAGAAAAGGACTCTAGGACTTGGAGTTGGCAGAATTTAATCAGATACTTTACAGGTATTTTGCCTAGCAAAATGGAAATCTGTTTCTCTCTACTATCATTTTTTTTTTTAGATTTGTCTAAAGCTAAAAGTAGGAAATAAAAAAAAATGAATCAGAAGTATACTGATAAAAATGAATTAGGCATTGTTTCAGTAACCTTATAGTACTCGAATTATTCATGGCTAATCATAACTATGTTTGGTATCTCCAAAATCTCAAAGATTTCATCTTTTACATTATTGTTTGGAATGGAAACCTTTTCTTCTTGGCTTGGCTTGCTAGACTTTGACTCCTTTCCACCACAGTCCTGCCCACTGTCAAGGCTTTGGGCAGATTTTAAGTGACAAGAAAAAGAAAACCTGTGACCAGATGGGAAGATGAGCATGAAAAGTGGTGGCCGGTGGGCCAATTTCATGTTCATGGAAGCAAGTTGATTCAACGGCAACTTTGCAGGTGGCTCAGCGAGCAGCCCAGCTGCAGGAGGCCCTGCTGCACTGTGGGCGGTTCCAGGACGCCCTGGAGTCCCTGCTCAGCTGGATGCTGGACACCGAGGAGCTGGTGGCCAATCAGAAGCCCCCGTCAGCCGAGTTCAAGGTGGTGAAGGCCCAGATACAAGAGCAGAAGGTAAGTCAGGGATACTGTTGTATCACGCGTCATGTCATATCGTAAGGAGAGTAAAAAACTTCTTCGTGACTCTCTTTGTATTGACGGAATGTTCTAGTTGACTGGTGATTGGTGCTCTAAACGTTAGTTTTCAGTCATTCAGCAGGGATTAACTGAACATCTGGCATGGGTCTGACATGGTTTCAGGCGCTGGAGAGGAAAGCTCCTCATTGAGTTGAAGGTTTAGTGGGCGGGGAGGAAGAGGGAGAGACAGTAAAAGTAAGTAGATTGTAATAAGTTAGCAAGTGATAAAGCAGGGATGGGAGATAAGAATTAGGAAATGCCAGAGCAAGGAAGGAAGGCAGGAAGTGCTGGGGTGGAGTTGGGGTTGTGTGTGTGCGGTTTCCAGTAGGATAGTTAAGGTAAACCTCACTCACTGAGAAGGTGACTTTGGCAGAAATACCATTCCCTTTATATATTAGATCGATCTATTTGAAATGGCTTTTTTTTTTTTTTTAAGTATAGGTGACACACAAAGTTCCATTAGTTTCAGATGCACAATATAGTGTGATGCAACAAGTCTACATGTTCTGCTACGTTCCCCACAAGTGTAGCTCCCATCGGTCACCCTATGGCACTGTTACAATAACTATCAACTGTATTCCCTATGCTGTGCCTTTCATCCCCATGACTTGTTCACTCCGTAACTGGAAGCCGGTATGTCTCACTCCTTATTTATAGATTAAATACAGGCAGTTTTTTGTGACTCAGCCTATGTGCTAAGGAAGCAAGTATTTGATTCGTATATGCTAAGGAGTATGTGGTTGTGTCTTTTGACACTACCAGTACAAGACCAAGTTGGAAAGAAAGACATACTTGTTAAAGGGATGATAACATGCAAAAAAATGTTGTGCTCCCGAGGGTGCTGGTCAGTTAGGAAGCATTTAGTGCATTTTCAGACAATTTGTTAGCCATGACTTGCAATTACATATGGGAGGGGCCTAGCACACAGCACATTGGTAGGATTTTTTTCCTGTGTGGAACTTTAAAAAGATGAGAATGGATAAAGAGGTTTAATTTAGTTTTGACATTCAATACTATCTCTAAAAATTCTTTGAAGACTCTAGTGTACTGGGAATTAACCTATTAGAAATAGATTTAGAGATGAGCATTACAGAAACAGAACAGGAAACATTGCATTTACATGATTTTTAAACAATATATATGTAATATATAAGATGTAATAATGTTAATATTTAATATTATTAAATACTTATTAATATTTAATAAGTATAATAGGATGTTGTATACAATAATATAATTGCTCCCATTCAGTATTTAATTAAACCTTTCTTACACTCCCAAAGTCAATGAACTATGTTTAGACAACAAAATATATTGATTTTGTTGATTTTGCTTTCTTCATTGCTAGAGGCTTTGCTATTAAAGTTTATCAGAAGTAATCCATTTAATTACTCTCTTTACTGCCTAACCACCTGTTGTACCTTGATTTTATAATGACTGTACACTGTATCAAGAGAGTTTGCATGTCTCTCCCTTCTTTTTTTAAACGTGCTCTTCTTACTGCCTGATTTGGTGGTCCCAAAGTGAAAGTGAGAGGATACTCTTTTAGCTTCTTACCTAGAGGTAACTGTGCATTTATTTAATCCTTAACTATCAGTCAGGATCAGATTAAGGAAGCAGTGAAGAAGTATTTAGATTTTCTTATACCTGTGCCTTCCTCACTTTTATTAACACAGTCCCAGTGCTTAGCACTTGCTCATGAAATAATCGTTCTGATTAGATTAGAGCAAGGTAATCCTGAGTTCTGGCTACTTCTGTCAAACATTCCATCCCAGGCTTTTTGAAATGTTTGCTTAGAATTAAATTGGATTTTATTCTGCTGCTAAATCCTGAAATGCTAGTCTTATTTAGCTAGCTTTGGGGATTTCTGACTTATTCCATCCTCTGTTCCTTTTGGAAGTGATATTTAGGGGCCCTTTTTTAGTTTCTAGCCTCATGAAGGGATTTTAGGGGCTAGTTCCACCTAGTAAAGAGAGGCAGGAGCCTCCAGTTTTAGCCTCACTAGCTTGTTTCCCTGTCTAGAATGGTTTGTTTAACATGGGGGAAAGGTGTTGAAGACAGTGATGATTTATTATTATCTTGTCTCAGTAAAACAGGTGATTGTTGAAGGTGTATGGTATTCCCATTTCGTTACAATAATGGGGATTTTGTGCTTTCAGTGCTGTAGCGTTACCCTTCAGCAGCACCTTCTACCCCATTCTTTTATATTAAAAAATTAATAATGGATGGGCTTAATGGCCTTATCAATATTAGTTATATCTGCTATGAAGAGCCCCAGTCACAGTGTCTGACACAATAGCAATGAATCACCAAACAAAATGAGTTATTTTTAAAATCCTATCTCTTTTTTATGTGACTCCATACAAATTACAGTTACAATTATTCCTTTACCCCACCCCACCCCTTTTGCTCTTGGTATTTAATGTTCCGTCTGAAGCTTCTCCAAAGATTGCTGGATGACCGCAAATCTACAGTGGAGGTAATCAAACGAGAAGGAGAAAAAATTGCTGCAACAGCAGAGCCTGCAGATAAAGTGAAGATTTTGAAACAGCTGAGTCTCTTGGATAGTAGATGGGAGGCATTGCTTAATAAAGCTGAAACGAGGTAACTTAAATACTTCCAGTCTTTTGGAAGAGTAGCAAAGGCTTTTGTGCTGATAGTTTGTGTGTTGATAATGCTTTTCTTCAGTCATTTTCTTGTGTTTACTTGTACATGAACAGGGAGCAAGGGCTGTGGGGCCTCTCTCTTCGTTCCTCTAATGGTAAGGCCTTAGAGTCACCAAATAATTTCAACTCTTTATTTTAAGAGAAATAATTCCCTTAGGAGTAAGTTATTTATATTTATGGCCTAGTGACTGCCTGTCTGCTGGGCGTCAGGCACAGAGCAAGGCCTTGGGTTGTAGAGGTGAGCTCTCCTCGAGGAACAGTCTAGTAGAGTTTCATAGTCAATGGAAAGTAATGACAAGTGTAATGTTTCAGAGCAGAAATATAGGGTGTTGTGGGAACATATAATAGGAAGAATGAAGCCTGGGGGCAGGGAAATGACAGTTATGTTTTTAAAGGAGTAGGGTTAGCTGAGACACGAAGTAGATGGTAGGATGCAGTGACGTTTAAGAAGGCTAAGAGGTCTGGAGCATGGTGTGCTGGGCACACAGTCAACCTATTTTTTAGTTGTATTTTTTTCATTGTCCATGTTGGCATCACATTGACCAGTGCTGAGTAGTAGCCACACTGAAGTGTAACCATAGCCACAGGGAGACTGTTTGAAAATAGATGAACCCCTGAACAGAATGATAATTTCCATAAATTGCTCCGTTCTTTGGAACTACAATGGCGAAGAGAAGGATTTGTCTCATCTTGAATATTGAGATAGAATTAATTATAGTTGTAGGACCATAGAATAAGATGCTCCTAAGGAGGCTAAAAGCTTCATGATCTTTAATATGTTTCAGGAGATCATTCCTTCTGTGTAATGCCCAGGACATTGTGTCCTGGGTGCCATGGGGATACTCTTGGTACTTTTTAAAAAATAAATTAGTGAATGTCTAGGTCCCTGCTTTGCTACCACATAGCTTTCTTGTCCTAAACCTTCCTCACAATGGTATTAAGTGGAAGGGTACTGGTCGTATTATGATTCCTACACAGTTTAATAAAGTCACTCATGGTTTAAGTCACAGTAAACTGAACTTAGTCGCAAAATAATTTATTTTCACTGATTCTAGATGATTAGATATTTGAATTTAGTGGTAAGTCAGAAGTCAAAAATAGTTTTGTCATTTTATTCATTTTTTAAAGATCAAATATATTTCATTTGAAAGTTTTAAGACATATAGGAATGTGTAGTTTGTCATAAAATGATACAGAAAGTGTGTTCAGTCGCATGTGCCAATTTTCTAGAAATCCTTTGGTCTCTGTAGGAAGCAAATTTCTTAAATCACATGATTCCCTTAGAATTAAACAGGATAAAAAGTTATCACAACAACCTTTTGTCCCAGGATTTGATACTGAATCAGGTTCTCAGTATAGAGACCAGCACAGTCTCTGGCCCTGAGTGAAAACTGAGGACAGGGGAAGTGAGTTTTCACTTCGTGGTACTTTTTACACTGAGGAAACGATATGTTTTCTAGCAGCATTTCAAATTATATAAAAGTGTATTTCAAATAAGTCAAAGTCTGAAGAATATTTATCTCTTTCATGGTATTTTAATCCATAAATATTAACTGTTGCTTTTGGGAAATATACCTGACGCTGTACTTGGGGTGGGGGCTGGAAAATACACCCAACACACTACTCTTGTAGGAATCCCTATTCATTCCATGCGGGGGTAGCTATAGGTGGTCTTCAACATGTGAATCCAATTTTGACCAGTTGATTAAGGCAATCGCAGTAACTAGTGCTCTGATCGAAGTTAATTAATATGTAAAACACTTAGAACAGGGTTTGGTGTAGACCATGAGTTCAGTAAATTTTTTTTTACTGTCATTATTATTGCTGCTGTTAGTAAAACATTTGCTCTTCTTATTATCCAGCTGTTATTATTATAAGTATTGTAACCAAATTTCTTCAGAGTTTCTTAAGATTTAGGTACTTGGGATTGATCTGTGGTTCACTTTTAATTTTATTAAGTAGGAGAACTATTTTAGCATGTCCTTTAAATGTGAGAGATCTTAACTTTAACCTTAGATGTTTTCCACAAAAAATGTTTTGAATGCAAGAGCATGAGTAAAGGCTTTTGTTGAATGTTTCACACATTCTTCATCCCTAAATGACCTTTATCTTGGCACTTGTGTAGGAATCGTCAGTTGGAAGGTATCTCGGTGGTAGCACAGCAATTTCATGAAACCCTAGAACCATTGAATGAGTGGCTTACAACCATAGAAAAGAGGCTGGCGAATTGTGAGCCCATAGGAACCCAAGCGTCAAAACTTGAGGAACAAATTGCACAGCACAAAGTAAGATACCCATTGCACATGAGTAAGATTCCGTTTTCCATCTCCTTTGTGGTTTTATGTCATAAATTTGAGTTATATACTGTTGCGTTATGCATGATCGCAGCAGCCCATTTCAGTTGTCATTCTTTCGTTCTATTTATGTTTTCATTTTTATTTGCCCATCCTTTTTGTTTCTCTTTTTTTTTTAAACTTTATTTTAGGCCTTAGAAGATGACATCATCCATCACAATAAACATTTACACCAGGCTGTTAGCATTGGCCAGTCCTTAAAGGTTTTGAGCTCCAGGGAGGATAAAGATATGGTGCAAAATAAATTAGACTCCTCTCAAGTGTTGTACATTGAGATTCAAGAGAAAAGTCACAGCAGGTCTGAGCTCCTCCAGCAGGCCTTATGTAATGCTAAGATTTTTGGGGAAGATGAAGTTGAGCTGATGACTTGGCTGAACGAAGTGCATGATAAACTCAGCAAGCTCTCAGTCCAGGACTACAGCACTGAGGGGCTATGGAAGCAGCAGTCTGAACTTCGGGTATTTTTATTTATGTTCTTTTTTTCATTTCAGTTGTCATTGTTTTCTGTCTTCCTTATTTCTGTGTTATTTTATGTTCTTATGATTTAGGTGAATTTCTATACCCCAAAAAGACTTTGTGTGTGCAGATTACTTCTGATGAAGTCACTTTCAGAAAAGATTGAATTTATCCACTAGCCAGATTTTTCACTTTTCTTTTGTTGTTTTAGGGTTGTATACCAAGACCCGTAATTAACTAGTAGTCCAGTATTTTCATAGAAGCTGTTTTATGAAACAGAGAGTGTGAGAATTAGGGTAGCTGAACATGAGACGTGGGCCAGGATGGTTTAGAGAGGAGGGGGCGACGGGGGAACAGGAATGACTAGTTGAAAATGGGAGGTGTATAGTTAAATCTCTATGAAACACAGAATTCTCTAAGATTAACCAAAGCTAATTGTTATTTAAATCCCCCCCATAAAAATGATACCTGTGTTTTTAGGTTCTGCAAGAGGACATCCTACTCAGAAAACAAAATGTAGATCAGGCATTACTAAATGGCTTAGAACTACTAAAACAAACAACAGGTGAGAATCTTTCAAATCAACTCATCACGCAGTTAGCATTTTTGCATTGCTTTCTAAATATTTTAGGGAGAGGGGGAAAAACAGTATTTTGTAATTTTGGGGCCACTCCAAGACTTCATTCTGCAGAATTCTTTTTAAAGCTGAAACCCAAGGGGGTTTTGGAATATGATCTCACTTTTTTTCTCATGATCTCATTTGCGTTCTTAATGGAAGTTGTGTGTATTACTCACACAAAGCACTGTGGCATAGGGGATGGTCTGGGAAGCAGAGTTATGTGGGTTTTCCACTTGCAGGAGGTGGTTTGTACTACATGAGTGCATAGGTGGTAGACACATTTTTCCAGTGTTAAGCTAGTTTGCATTCTGTGATATACACACACACACACACACACACACACACACACTGTGGCTACCCCCAGGCTTTGTTTCTCATCCTTAAACCCACCAAAAAAACAAAACAGATACAGACTGACCTGTGTTGGTTATTCCTTTGGCCAAAGGAAAGTTCCGCTCTACCCATGTCGCTGAGCATCAGTACTGTGGTATGGGTAAGTATCACTCACTATGAGTTGGAGGATTTCATATAGTATCTCAAATCTATCTAGATTACTCTAGTATCTAGTATCTAGACCAGTATTCTAGGATCTAGGATCTTGGACTAGGAGTCTGAAATCCAGGACACAATTTCTCTATCTGAACGTGAAGTAGAGTCGAGTGAGGACCTACTGAAATAGTGCAGATGAGTTTATTATTTTTAACATGTATAAACATGCACACACCATGCATATGTCCCACATACACACACATGTGCAGGCACCGTTCTAAACACTATACACATAATCCAGGCACCATTCTAAACACTTTGCAAATAAGCTCATTGAATTTTTATCATGACCTTATGAGGTGGATTCTGTTCTTACCCCTATGTAATGATGTGTAACCAGGGGAACAGAGAGGTTCTTACACATGGTAACAAGCCACAGAGCCAGTGTTTGAACCCAAGCAGTGTTTAGCCCCTCTGCTTGAAAACCAAAAATCCCATGTAGTTAGATGCAAAGATGATGCCTTCATGTAACTGAGGCTCTGTAGCCCTTTCCAACTTTATAGTTGTGTTTTCAGAGCTGTTGAGATTAGCCAAAAGTCCTGGGGAAAAGGTTAAAACCTGGAAAAAGGTTTCTCTTGGGTCAGATCATCTTTGGGAAAATGTCCCGCCTTTTTTTTTCCCCCTCCCTAGAAAAATCTCATCAGTGTACAATAATATCTGAGGAAACCCTCTCTCTCCCTTTTCTTTCTGGAGATCTAACATGCCTTTGAAATTTTAGGTGATGAAGTTTTAATAATTCAAGATAAATTGGAAGCCATTAAAGTGAGGTACAAAGACATTACGAAATTGAGCACGGATGTAGCCAAGACTCTGGAACAGGCCCTGCAGCTCGCAAGGCGGCTGCACTCCACACGTGAGGAGCTCTGCGCCTGGCTGGACAGGGTGGAGGTGGAATTACTTTCCTATGAGACGCAGGTCTTGACGGGAGACACAGCAAGCCAAGCACAAGCAAGGCAGAAAGTACGCTCTCATCTATGCGTTTTGATCTGTGGGTTCTCTTTTGGGGAGGTAGTCTCGGGTCATTCCTAACAGACTGGAGGATGCCTCCATGGGTGAGGACCCAAGGGAAACTGGCAGCAAATCAATGGTTTAGAACTTTCAGGAACCCAGAGAGGATCACAGTGCATCGTAATGTGTTTCAAGTCTTATGGTTGAGAGTATAATTTATTACACAAGAGACAGAATGATGAAAACAGAGAGGAAGAAAAAAAAAGAAGGAAAATGATTGTTTTAGACATACACGTAATTGCTTAGAGTAACCATATTTTTCTAAGATAGATGCACAACCTGAGGTAGCTTTTCTCCTTGTACTGCAGAGGTGGTGTTCTGTCATGGTAATGGTTCTTCTCTTCAGAGAGAACCTCTGTTTTTATCAACCCTGGAATTGATAAAGAGAGTGTGATCACGTGGGTTGAAAGGGAGTTGGGGAGGTCGGGCTCACAGAGCCTGTCATGATTCAGCTGGGATGATGAAAGCCAGTATGTTCTCATCTCGAGGGTCACTTCAGTTCTGGCTTGGACTTTCCTCTTTATTTTACTTTTCTGGTACCTGATTACTGAGAAGTTACCAGAAGGCAAAGAATAATACATGCCATCTTACTTGGTTTTGTTTCCCAAATTTTAAGCATTTATATTAAAGTTCAAAGATAAAATCTTTGCCATGTTGACCAGTGAATTGTTCTTTGGAACTCCTCAGGAAACACTTTACTTTTTACAGAATAGCTTTAAATAACAAAGGTTTCTAGAACTTAACTGGGCAATCAGGGCCTGGCACTATTGGCTTGCAAAGGACTTTAGGGCCAATGACAGGGAAAGGAAAAGTCTGTTTACTCTTGAGCAGTACCCCCAGATTTGTATGTTTTCTTAATTCTGTCTTCAGGAACTGAAAAAGGAAGCAAAGAACAGCAAAGCCTTGTTGGACTCCCTTAACGAAGTGAGCAGTGCTTTACTGGAGCTGGTACCATGGAGGGCAAGGGAAGGACTTGAAAAAATGGTGGCCGAGGACAATGAGCGCTACCGATTAGTGAGCGACACCATCACTCAAAAGGTGGAGGAGATCGATGCCGCCATTCTGAGATCCCAGCAGGTAGGGACGCATGGTTTGTTGTCCCGGCAATAAATTCTCCCTAGTTGTTCTCCGAGCCTTTACCTGAACAAAGATTACTGTTCACAGTGTTCCCACTCATTTGTTATGCTTCAAAAATGAAAGGAGGGGTTTGAAAAGAATTTGGGTGCCTTGGACATGGGAGTGCCAGGCAGGGCACTGCTAATCTGTACATTGTTAACAGCCATCTGCCTCACTGTGTCCCAGACTTAGCCTTTACCAAATCACTCGCTGGGAAGACCAGCCCCGCTTTCCAAACAGTGCTTTTTGCCTCCATGTATGTGAATTACTAATGCTAATTTTATGCCTTGGCTAAGTCTGATCTGTCTGTGAGTAAATATTTTGAGTTTTCATCTAAGTCAGTATTAGCTGCTCATTTCCATGCAGCTATGGTGGAGAAAGGCTATATTCTTTCTGCAAAGGAAGCAGTGGTGTGTTGATGATGTGTGTTTTCTGGAGATGACTGGAGGCGGAAAACAACAGTTTCTGACCTGTGTGTGACTCATGCAGAGTCTGTAGTTCTGGAGAGTTTTATGGGCACCCGGCTCTCACCCCAGCTCCCTCAGAAACCTGTGGGAAATGAGTGGGGTCCTGGAGACAGAAGTTTAGAAGACATGTTTTGATGAACTTCTATGGAGTATCCAGACTGTTTACATTAAGTCATCAGAATCTCACTGCAGACTTGCTGTGGCAGGGTTAGTGCACTCTTACAGTGTACTGTAGAGCAGAGCTATGGAAGGTCCGTAACTAAGCTTCTCCTAATGCGTGCCAGAAGCAAGAAACACAAATCATGCAGATTGTGTGGGAGCATCCGGAATTAATTTCTGAAGGTTGCTGTAAAGGTGTAACTTATATATTGTTATATATCCTCATTTATGTGGCACAGTGCTTCCCTCCTCCTGTCTGTGCCATGCTCTGGAGTCACAAAAGCTGATGAAAAACCATGACAGCAAAAGGTCTGCCTAAAAAAGTTTTTGTGAGGGAAAGCATTCATGCCTGAGGAATGTATCTGCATGACTTCTGTTTTCCAAGTTTGGCACAGTTTCTGTGCCTCCTTATGACAAGAAAATGAATGCATTTATTTGTGAAGTTATTCAGCTGTAGGAAAATACTGAATTGTTTTTCACCAAAACTGGTATCAGTATTTCAGAATTGGCACTGAAGATTTCTTAAATAGCAAGACAAATATTCTGTACACCTGGAGTATGATTTTTCTTGAGAAGTTGACTATGGCTGGTCAGTTCATTGAAGTAAGACTGTAATGAGGGCAAGATGGCAGGTGGAGCTTTATAGGTTAGTAATCTTGGTGATGTGCTCATGTCATCAACTGTAGTTCAATTCTTTTCAAGGTTAGCAGGTATTTTCTGAAGTAACCAAGTCAGTATATGTCCCAAACATACATCATTTGGGAAAATAAGTTACTGTTTGTTTGTTCTTTTCTTTTTCTGATAAAATCATTTGCTATAGAAAATTTTTAAATTTTCTGAAAGAATACAGAAAACTCTTGGAAGGAAGAATGTGTGTAAATAATATGATCACTAGCTTTCTAGTCTTCCTTCTGAGAGAGAGTGACAATGTGTGTAGTAGTAAGGTAGGTCACACAGCTAAAGTTAATGCTGTTTTCTCATTGTTCGCACGTATTTATTCTGTATTCACATGTGCATTCCTTTGAAATGCCTGCATGTCTGTCCAGTGGAATACCTCCAGCAGTAAAGAAAATCTGTAAAATGTACTTAAGACATCAAAAAAAAAAAATTGAAATCTTCCCGCTATGCTGAAGAGACACGCTTTTTGAGTGGGAAGAACATGTGTGGTGAAAGCACTTGTCTGTGATCCCAAAAGCTGGTACATGCTGGAGTTTGATCCAGATTTAATCCAGATCTCATTCTACTCACTGTGGTGCCTCCTAACAAATTATGTAGAGAGGAGAAATCCTGAGGGGTGGTGTAATTTTTTTCTAACCTTCTCCAATAGTCTGAAGAAAGGTGCCATTATCACAGCAAAAGGGAAGTATGCAATGAGAGCATCTCCATCTACAAGGACCGTGAGCCAGGAGAGTACAGTGCTGACAGGATATGAAATTACCATTCACTAGGAGAATTAAAAAATGAATTTGGTACCTGTTTTTCTGGTTTGGCAAAGGTTTAGTTTTGTACCCAAAAGAATGGTTTCTAAACTTATAATTTTCAAGTTTATAAAGGAGCTTAATAAATCACTGAAGTCCTTTCGTGACTTTGCCCATTTATAAATGTTTGGAGTTAGGACCAGAGTACAGTTGATACTAAAATATTTGTTTTCTGTTTACGCAATGATAATACATCCATGCAATATAAGAGATGATGCAAAAACATCTTGAGATTTGGATGTTAGCCACATATTTTGTACTGTTTTATGGTGTATAAACAAATCATGTACTGTTCTGTGTTTCTCCTCCTCTGAAACCCTGGCCATGATCTAACCACCGTCCATCTTTTCGGACATACCCGTAGTCACATACAGTTGGTTTTAGTAACTGTTAATCCTTTCCATGTCCCTACCTTCAACATACCCACACCCACAGGTCAATGGGGTAAGGATATGTGTCTTGAACATGACTTGTTCATTTTTAAATGTATATATTTAATGTTTTGCTTTATAATTAGCTAACTAGATTAAATAGATTTTAAATAACTGAATGTTTTGTTTCCAGACAAATTTCTATTAAGGTGTTTCACTCTGTGCCAGGCATTACAGCTGTTTATGTACAGATCTACCTCCTTTATAATATTATCACCTGCTTTTTGGAATTCAGCAGAAATATGAGGACTTTGTCAAGTGTCAGGCCACTATTACAGAGTATATTGACTTCCAGACACCCATAAGAAAGATGTCAGGAAAACATGGAAAGAATTAGCTTGAAAAGGAAAGGGAAGGATGCATACAGATACCTGCTAATTAGCATGACTTTGTAACAGCCCTCTATTAATATAGTTTTTAAGAAAAGTTCTGATTTGATATGGGGTTTTTTTTAATGTTACTCCTATATCATGGTAAGTTTTGAAGACATTTATCACTGAATTCTGAAATCTTAGAGCCTGATGGTAGATCTCTGTGTAAATGTGAGTAGTATTTATTGCTATTTGAGAAATAATCAAACTGCCTCAATTATGGGCTAAGGAGCAAGGACTGGATGCATCTGATTGGCAGGCATTGACCTTCTGAAAAGAACAGTCTTTTTTTTTTTTTTTTTTTACAATTTCATTTATTTATTTGAGAGAGAGAGAGTATGCAAATGGGTGGGAGGGAGGAACAGAGGGAGAGGCAGACTCCCTGCTTGCTGAGCATGGAGCCCAATGCAGGGCTCCATCTCATGATCCTGAGACCCTGAGATCTCGGCCTGAAGGGAAACCAAGGGTCAGATGCCCAACTGACAGAGCCACCCAGGCACCCCAAGAGCATTCTTTTTTATAAGAATTAGGCCCATTCATTATTTTTAGGAAAAGTCTGAGCAGAACGAGCCAGCTTAGTGAATAGTGGTGGTGAGCTTTATAAACAAAGCGGAACATCTGCATCCTTCTCATAATACATAAGGTCAACTGAGTTAGCACCTGTATGTGGTTTTGCATGTTAAACCTGTGTATAGTAACAGAGTTTTGTTGCTTTTTTCCCTCTAATTGCAAACTGAACCAAATGAGCAAGGTAGTAAAGGGGGAAGGCACTTTCATTTAAAAGATATACAGACTTGTAGCCTGAAGTCAGACCCTTGTCATTGTTTAAATTTCAGAGCAGTTCATTGATTGTCCTTTGCCTCTTACCAATATACACAGTTGTCAGAAGTTGCTAAAATGGGTGTGTTTCACCGGGTCTGGGAATCCCAGGCATTCTTCAACAGTTCTGATTGCTTGCCTTATTTTAGTGGCCGCAATGACCCCTTTATATTAAAGACACGTAGGTTTGTGATTTGGGAGCACTTAAAATAAGCAGGTCATTGGTTTATTAGGAATCAGCCTTGGAGAAAAATAACACCTGTTTCTTTCTTCTAAAGAACTAGAAGGTGGGCGCCTCGGTGGCTCAGTGGGTTAAGCCGCTGCCTTCGGCCGGGGTCATGATCTCAGGGTCCTGGGATAGAGTCCCGCATCTGGCTCTCTGCTCAGCAGAGAGCTTGCTTCCCTTCCTCTCTCTCTGCCTGCCTCTCTGTCTACTGGTGATCTCTCTCTGTCAAATAAATAAATAAAATCTTAAAAAAAAAAAAAAAAGAACTAGAAGGAAACCTCCCCCACGGAAGTGAGATTTGTTTTGACCCTCCAGGTGTTGGGGATGGGAAAATATGGGCTGTGTAATGAATAATGCAGAGCAAAATGGAAGGAAATGCGAATGAGAAGAAAGTGATAAGATCCTCAGCCAGGGGAAGGGAGTAAAAGATGTCCTTGGAGTTAAGGTTTACTTATCATTTTGCCTTTCTCAAACCTCTTCCCACTTTAGAGAAATTTTCTAGATAAATACAAAAGAAGTTTGTCAGAGATTGGAGAAATATTTAAAGAAGAAGTTAAAAGTACTATTGACTTAGGGTATTTGGGCCATTTTCAGTGAAATCACATGAATATTTTGAGTTCATGAAGCCCAGACTGTAGACCAGCACAAGTGATACATAACATGGCAACTAGAAGCACAGTCCCTGGGGTCAGGCTACCTTGCTTTGAGTCCCAGATCCAACATTAACTAGCTGGGTAATCTCTGGAAAGTCAGATAACTTCTCTCTGCCTCAGTTTTCTCAACTGTGGATGGGGTTAATGGTAATGCCCAGCTTATGCCATTGTGTCAGGATTAAAGATGATATCGAGTGTAAAGCACTTAGCGTGTTCAGTAAAATGCTGGCCGTTATTGTTTTAGACTGTTTTTCAGGAATATTTAAAGATAGCCAATTAAAATATCTCTTACTATCAGGGCACCTGACTGGCTCAGTGAGGGGTACATATAGCTCTTGATCTTGGGGTTGTGTGTTCAAGCCCCACAATGGATATAGAGATTGCTTAAAGAACAAAAATCTCTTAAAAATTGTTTTTCATTATCTTGTTGGAACTTCCTGAACTACTAGTTCAACTGTAATAGGAGTTAGAGTAGGTCAGTGGTTAGACTCCCCTAATAATACCTAATAAAGTATTTCCCAGAATGCAATTATGGATGGTAAGATTATCTACAATGTATTTGAAGTTAATTTTTGCTATTTGAGTAAGCTGTGAACAAATTTATTAAAATTTGGTCTAGTAAACTTGCTCTCCATATTGCTCACATTGCAAAATAAACAGCTTTTATGGTCTATTAGAAAAGCACACAGAGAGTCATTTGAAAGATTCATTGGCCTAAATAAAATGCCTTGCTTTACTGCAGATTGCTTCGTGAAGACCCTCTGGCTGTTCTGTTTGTTGCTGGACAATAAATATTTGCTAATTTAATGAAAAAATTTGTCAAAAGACAGAAGGGAAATCTCTGCTTGAAGTCTTGTTTTCTTTTAGCAGAGCAAATATTTGCCTTGGTCGAAGAAACAGTGTTTGAGTTTCTGCTATCCATTTTGGCAACTTAGAGTGTATCATCACACTGTTTTTCACTGGATCCCCCTTTTTTTAAGGAGAGAGAGAGAAAAATAGATTTAAACTAATATTGACACTAACAGCCTGACTTTATTTCTTGGGACTGTCGTATAAGTGCTAAAAATAGCCTGATTACAAACAAGTACGGTGTTGTGTCACTTTATTTTTTTAGGGGTCAGTAGAGAAAAAAACTCCTTACTGTTAAATTTTATTCAGGTTATTTTGCAGCACTTGCACTCAGGTACAAAGGCCTGGACTATTTTGCTCAGTTTTGTACTCTTCTTAATAAGTGAATCACATAATAAACTTTTATTTTGAAGTTTCATCGTGTATGGCTTGAAAGCTTGTGAACCATTCATAGAAGACCCTTGTACTTGTTTTTCATTAGGATTTCTTTTTCTACATCTGAAGCTTCCAAATTAGTGGACGTTTTTCTTCTTCTTTTTTTTTTTAAGATTTTTTTTTTTTAATTTATTTGATAGAGAGATAGAGAGCACAAGGGACACGTAGTCCCTCGTGGGACATGAGGGAGAGGGAGAAGCAGGCTCTCCGCTGAGCAGGGAGCCCAATGCGGGGCTGGATCCCAGGACCCTGGGATCATGACCTGAGCCGAAGGCAGCTGCTAACTGACTGAGCCACCCAGGTGCCTGTATTCTTTCTTTTTCTTTTTTTTACAATTTTATTTTTAAGTAATCTCTACCCTCAGTGTTGGGCTTGAACTCACAAGCTTGAGACCAGGAGTTACGTGCTCCACTGACAGAGCCAGGCAGGTACCCCCCAAGTTTTTTTCTTTTGCACATTGATATTTTAATGCTAACTAATGAGTACTTCCATTTGAAACTAAGTGAAATTGTAAAAATTATTGGTGAAGATAGAATTTTTTTAAAGAGGGAGAGGTGGAGCAAAGACAAAGGGAGAAAGAGAGAGTCTTAAGCAGGCTCCATATCCAGCATCCCTGAGATCATGACCTGAGCCAAAATCGAGTCGGACACTTAACCAACTGAGCCACCAAAGCACCTCAAGATAGAATTTTTCAAGATTCTTTCTGGAATCCACACTGTTCTGATTTGTCCCAGTAGCAGAAAAAGTAATGAATCAACGAAAAAACATGTCTTAATACTACTGTCTGCAAAACCGTGAGCCCCTTCAATAAATTTTATGGAAAATGTGGCTTTGCTAAAAAAAAGAATGTATAGTATTATGGGAAATACAGGAAAAATAAATAATTCTATTGGAATATACACATGTACACAGTCGTTTCAGAAGTACTGCTCTTTTTTTTTATAATTTTTTATTTTTTATAAACATATATTTTTATCCCCAGGGGTATAGGTCTGTGAATCACCAGGTTTACACACTTCACAGCACTCACCAAAGCACATACCCTCCCCAATGTCCATAATCCCACCCCCTTCTCCCAACCCCCCTCCCCCCAGCAACCCTCAGTTTGTTTTGTGAGATCAAGAGTCACTTATGGTTTGTCTCCCTCCCAATCCCATCTTGTTTCATTTATTCTTCTCCTACCCACTTAAGCCCCCATGTTGCATCACCACTTCTTCATATCAGGGAGATCATATGATAGTTGTCTTTCTCTGCTTGATTTATTTCGCTAAGCATGATACGCTCTAGTTCCATCCATGTTGTCGCAAATGGCAAGATTTCATTTCCAGACACATGAAAAAGTGCTCCATATCACTCGGCATCAGGGAAATACAAATCAAAACCACAATGAGATATCACCTCACACCAGTCAGAATGGCTAAAATAAACAAGTCAGGAAATGACAGATGCTGGCGAGGATGTGGAGAAAGGGGAACCCTCCTACACTGTTGGTGGGAATGCAAGCTGGTGCAGCCACTCTGGAAAACAGCATGGAGGTTCCTCAAAATGTTGAAAATAGAACTGCCCTATGACCCAGCAATTGCACTATTGGGTATTTACCCTAAAGATACAAACGTAGTGATCCAAAGGGGCACGTGCACCCGAATGTTTATAGCAGCGAAGTACTGCTCTTTTAAGGGAGCTCACTCTGAGGGCTAAAACTCTGAATTTCTGTCGGGACCAACGTTAGTGTGTGACACTTGAAGGAGAATTCTGATCAGCAGGTATGATAGTGTGACTGCTGCCCAGATCCTATATTTGTCTTAAAGCAGCCTGACTCTGCATCAATTTTGGGGGAGATGTTGGTTTATATTCAGATTTTGTGCTGGTAGCATGTGTAGAGGTTGTTCGGGAAAGGTCTGTTAAGCCCTATTTTCCCTTTCATATTCTTATGCAGTTGAGTTTTTAAGGTAAATGTAAGACTGTTATTTTTACCCCTATTAAATGTCTGGCTTGGACCCATTATTCAAATGGTTATCTAAACTTTTTTTCTATTCTGAACTGTTGACTAAAAGAAATTGACCTGCAAATAGCTTCAGTATTTATTTACTTATTTGCAAATCTATTTAACTCATGTCACAAAGGTGAAAACAAGTGGGTCCATGGCATATAGAAAAAAAAAAAAACTTATATTACTATTATGTATTCTTTACTTGTATAATTTGTTATTTTTTTCTTTTAAGATTGAAAACATAATAGTACTCTTAATCAGTGCTATTCATGTTTGTGCCAGTTCATGGCTGGCGGGTTATTTCCTTATAATGAGGGAAGTCCACTGATAAGCTTGGCAAATATTATTAAAAAATAAATTATACCCCATGGTGATGAGGGTATAGCAAAACTCTCCTTGTGGGATTATAAATTGGCACATCCCATCTGAAGGGCTGTTTGGTGTAGTATAAATCTTAAAGAAAATGCGAATAAGAACTCACAGATGAGAGGTTAACCACCCAGAATTGTTGTTGTCGTTTTTAATTAACTTTTTAAAAGATAATTATAGATTCACATGCAATTGTAAGAAATAATGTAGAGATGATCTCATTGTACCCTTTACCTATTTTCCTTAAGGGTAGTATTTTGCAAAATTATAGCACAGGATCACAAGCAGGATGTTGACATTGATGCAGTCAAGATACAAAAGATTTCATCACCACAGGACTACCTCATGCTGCTCTTTTAGAGGCTCCCACCTCTACCTCTCCTTACTCCTGGCAACCACAAACTTTCTGTACTTCATTTCTAGAATGGTTGAGTACTTTTTGGGACAGCTTCTTTCTCCTCTCCTTCTTAGACTCCAGTGACAGGAATGTTAGATCTTTTATTGTAGTTCCACAGGTCTCTAAGGTTCTGTTGATTTTTTTTTTTTTTTCCAGTCTATTTTCTCTTACTCAGATTGGGTAATTTCTGTTCTGTCTTCTGCTTCACTGACTCTTTCCTCCATGCCCTTCATTGATCTCACCTACCAAGCTTATTTGTTATTATAAATTTAAGTTCTAAAATTTCCATTTGGTTCTTTACATAGCCTTTTTTCTTTGCTGAGACTGTTTTGTTGTTAAGGTCTTCTCTAATTTTTCATTCATTTCAGCTGTGTTTGAAAGTGCTCAGTGAGGCATTTTTATCATGGCTGCTTTCACATTGTTGTGAGACAGTGCTAACATTTCTGTCCTCTCTTTACTGGTGTCCATTGATTATCTCTCTTTAGTTCCGTTGGAGGTCTTCTTAGTTCTTGCTGTGAAGTCATGAATTTTGGGTCTTAATTAAACTTTCTGTTTTGACTGATTAAACTTTCTGTTTTGATGGACTTCCTTTGGCACCACTCTGGCAGAAGAAGGCAGGGGTGCTACCAGGTGGAAGAGCTCCACGTTCCCCACTCAGTCCCTCATGATACCTAATGGGGGTGTTCTTCATATCTGCTGTCTGGGAGTGGGAGTTGTACTTCAGTTCTCTGAGCAGCCTTTCCCACACCTCAGTGGGGGTGACTACATTAACCACTAAGTGGTGGTGAGCGTCCTGACTCTCCACTAGGCCTTCCCCGACACCACACCAGAGGAGACGGAGAGGGGCAACTCATTACTGCGTGGGGGCTCCCGACATCCTTTCTATGGACTGTGGGGGCAGGAACCTTGTCAATGGCCAGTGGGAACTAAAGTTCTGGCTCCCTACTTGGCCCTCTCTTGATATCACCAGCAGTGTCCACAGCTTGTCCTGTTGCTCGTGAGGATGAAAATCTAGGCCTTTCTTGGCTTGAGTGTGGGTGGACAGCTTCTGTGCTGTGGTGTTTAGACAGAGTGGCTATTGTTTAAATGTTCTCTTGCTGGGGTGCCCCTTTCCTGGTCATTTGGCTGAGAGAGCAGTCTTTTCTTGGGGTTTTTGTCTGTGCCTCTCATTGTTTCTGGGTTGCACTTTCTCCAATATTCAGTGCAGGATACGTGAGGCAAGAAAAAAAACCCAGAGAACTAACCACTGTGCTGTTCCTTGAGCACCAAGGTCCGCAGCAGCTCTGCTCTCTTCTCTTTCTGTTCAGTCTTCTCATGTATGTTTCATATGCAGTGTACACAAGTGTGTAATGCCCAGGATTTTTAGGTATACTTACAAGGAACAGGGAAAAGTACCTCTACTCCATCTGCCCAGGAGTCTGCACAGTGTCGCAGAGTGTTTCAAAAGTATGGATTATTTTCCAGTCTAGTATCTTATCTCTACCCCTCTCTCTCCTCACTTAGTTATCCCCTACCTCCTGTCTAGATTTCCAGGTTCTCTTGAAATATTAGAGAATTGAAAGCTCATGATGAAATCCTCCAACTGAGGCCACCGTTAATTACCATTTCTCACTGGTGCTTGTGGGGGCACTCACCCACTTCGCTCATTTATGATAACTTCTTGCCTGGAAGGCACTGGCTTCTGTCTGATGCAGGGTATCAAAAATGTTCATGCTGTCTGACTTGGTACTCAACTTCTAGGAATCTATCCTAAGGAACTAATTGGAGATGCTGTCAGAGATTTCTGTTTATTACAGATTTGTTTATGTAATAGCAGAAAATACAGTGAGCCTAGATAAAAATATCCAAGTATGCTAGAATACAATGATATTACTTAAAATTCATTTAAAAGACTATGACATGGCAAGAGTTCATAATAAATGAAACAGCAGGATATGAAACTGTTTATACAGTCTTATCCTGGACTTTCATAAATCTTTTTCAACTTTTGGAATAAAATTCACTAAAATACCAACAGTATTAACTCCAGGTTTTAATTTTCTTCTGTATATTTTTCTGTACTATATGAATTTCTGCCATGAATTGTTAAGATCAGGAAAATGAAACCTCTTAGACAATTTAAGAATACTCTTAGAAGCGGTTTTTGCTGTTCTTAAATGAGATGTAAAAAAAATTATACGTGAGATATTTGGGGGTTTACTCTGCATAAAGGAACATACTTTGCACATACATTTATGCACACATAATATGGTAAATACATGCGAATATTTCATGAGTTTTGCTAGGAGTCCTGTATGTGGAAAGCAGGATGCTGCCCGCCTGTCATGTGGATTAAAGTGATGGGTGCCATGATTGATGCAGCTATTGACTTCTGGAGCCGTTCAATTTGGGTAGTCAGAAGAGTCTTCTGATTACCCAAAAAGAAGGCAACAGAGAGCACTCCTAAAATCATTAACGCTGTGTTATGCATCCAGTGCCTTTGAAGAGCTTGTGTTTAATTACTCTGCTGGAAGTTCTCCTTTCTTTATGATTTTAGTCATCCTCATAAACTGTTTCAGGATGCCACAAAGAGAGAAGCTCAAATTTTCCGCTTGTGTCAGAATTAGGATATTTGAAAGAAATATAGAGAAGTATTTTTCTGGCACCACTTATAGGAACTTACTGACCTAAGTATTTATCTTTTGTTTAGTTTGACCAGGCAGCTGATGCCGAGTTATCCTGGATTGCTGAGACTGAAAAGAAATTGATGTCTCTGGGTGACATCAGGCTTGAGCAAGAGCAGACCTCTGCTCAGCTGCAGCTTCAAAAGGTGAATTTCCAATTATATCAGAATTATTTGTTAGTGTGGCCCCAAGTCTAGACAATGTGCTTGTATGATTTACTTTGCAAGACCCCTCTAGCATAACTTGGTATTTTTAACGACTTTGCCTGATTGTTTTCATTTTAGTCATACACTCTCTCTCTTCTTAATCTTTATTTTGGTAAATCACAGACATTCACCATGGAGATTTTGCGACACAAGGATATTATTGATGAACTTGTTAAATCTGGACATAAAATCATGGCCACCTGCAGTGAAGAGGAAAAGCAATCAATGAAGGTATAATCTGGTCTGTGTGACTGGTTGTGAGACTCTTGAGTAAATGGCCTGCATTAAGCTCTCAGTCCAAGGGAAGCACATTTCCTTTATCCACAGCTGCCATTTAGACAGCTAAATCATTAGATTTAAATAAGGCATTTTTCAAGCTTATAGAGTGACAGTAAAAGGAATATCCCTTAAGGGAATCACCATGGGGATGATTTTTTTTAAATAGGTGGTAATATTAAGGTTTGTGTCCTTGAATGACTGGCACACATTAGACATTCGATTAATGTTGGCAGTATTACTTACATTACTATCAGTATAAACTGTTACTAGATATGTCAACTCTTGTTTATATGCTTCAAAATACCTCGTTTTCTCTAAGGCTGAGATCCATTCTGTATAGAATTTCAGTAAGTTGTATAGGAAAAACAATGAGCTGAATAATTAAGAAAGCATCTACTTTATGCATTTTTAATAATCTTTTAAATTGATGAAAAATCAGCCACAAGTAAAAATGTTTAGTTCCATTCAAATTCAGACATCTGAGCAGACTAAAGAAATTAATGTGTATGAATGCATCTGGTAGGAAAATATCCCACAGTAAAAAAAAATTACATAAAAGTCTGTGCCTAAGATCACATTTCAGAGTAGGTGTTGCTTTTAAGGTATAGCATAGACAAAGGAATAGAATGTAACTGTATACTGGTACATCTTCTTCTGTTTCTTCTGGAAATTTGCTTATTTGTAATTTAACATTTCCTTTATTATTTTTACAAAGATCTTGACATGAAAAATGCTGGTCATGATGAAATAATTTCTGTGTCATTCTGGAGTTTATTAGATTACTATTGTGCTCTATCTTTTGCTCTTGGTTTATGATGTGAATTTATGCCATAGTCTTTTCACTGTGACCAGCCCACAAAACATAGTGTATAATATAATGTTCTACTCTGAGTCTAATATATGTAATTAATTTTGTTGACTAGTAGTTCCTCTTACAATTTCATTTGTGAAAGATAGTCCTTATTTTTGGCTACAAAGTAATGTTAATGTTGCTAGACTCATATGAGACCTGTTTTCCAACCTTAAAGGACCAACAAGGCCTAGATGGATAGTTGAAGAATTTTGTTAATTATGTTTGGGAAGCTCCGTGTCTTATTCATAAACTTGAGGCTATTTATTTGTTTATATCTTGAGTTTTGTCACCTAGTATTTGGAGGTGGGGGTGGTTCTCTGTCATTGAATCCCATGATTTTTGATGTTGATGTAAAAATCCATTGTGTGAAGAGACCATAATTTATTAGCTTAATCTCTAATTGTTGTATTTTAAGATGTTTTCCACGTTTTTGCTATTTTTTACATATATAAGGGGAAATTTTTTAAAATTGAGGCAAGAACACAACATTAGCATTTAGTAGAATATTATTAACCTTAAAAAGGAAGGAAATCCTGCCATGTGCAACAATATGGATGAACCTGAAGGATCTTTTTTTTTTTTTTTTAAGGTTTTATTTTTAAGTTATCTCTACACTCAAGATGGGGCTCAGACTTACAAACCTGAGATCAAGAGTCACATGCTTTACTGACTGAGCCAGCCAGGTGCCCCTTGAAGGGTCTTTTTAATTCTAATTAAAATGAAATCTTATACACAGAACTGGTTACAATCTAAATAGGCTTTAATGATTTATTCACTAAACATACATTTATTGAGTACCTGCTTTGCACTAGGCATTTAGTGCTGGAAAAAGCATTCTGGAGTTCCTGAGGTCTTTGCCTGCTTGGCCAGCTGAACACGTTTCATTCTCTTATTTTCTAGAAAAAACTGGACAAAGTGTTGAAGAACTATGATGCCATCTGCCAGGTGAACTCAGAGAGGTATCTACAGCTAGAAAGGGCACAGTCCCTGGTTAACCAGTTTTGGGAAACCTATGAAGAGCTTTGGCCATGGCTGACAGAAACACAAAGAATCATCTCTCAACTTCCTGCCCCAGCCCTTGAATATGAGACTCTAAGACAACAGCAGGAAGAGCATCGGGTAAGCTTGATATTAGAAGGTTGTTGTAATCCCCATTAGAAGAGAATTGTGACTGTGATGGTGTTTTTCAGTACATGTGCTGCCAAAGGGAGAACTGTCATGGTCCTTTTTAATGCAGTTCAGTGGAGATTTTAGCAATATCCTATTCTGGTCTGCACAGTTGTTTTCCTCAGAGTTGCTTACCTATTGTTTTCCAGGGTTACAGTGAGGAGACTCATTGTGTATGCCATTAATTGTATCACAGCTTTCCTAGAGTGAGTGGTATGAAGTATAAACTATTCTGGTACAAACTAATTTCCCATGTTAAAATGTTAGAGAAATATGCTTTTGAAGTACTTCCCATTTATGCGTATTGAATTGTTTTTAATTTACATATGTTGACTTAGTTTTATACTTCATATGTATTGGTTGGAGCCATCTAGAATATAAGCAAAGAGTAGGAATATATCAAAGCAGCATCATACAGACTAGACCACTGAGCTTGGAGGAGATGAACAATGTAACAATATGTCAAAGCACAAATAATGTAAAAGCTAGCTCAATGAAAAGGAAAAATGCTGAAGTATGAAGACAAGTTGTTTCCCCTTTTTTCTTACTGTTTTGATGGTTTTTGCTCCTATAAGTATATATGAGTAAACTAGAGAGTGTATTTACATCTATAAATGCCTCATGTTTTAAACATAAATAAAATGGCATTACGAAGCCCTCATTTCAGCAGTTACTTTAATATTAACATCGCTTGAAATTTGGGAAGGGTTTGAGAGAGGACTCAAGACTATCAGAAAAAATCTGGAGTTCTTGCTGTTTATGGACTTAGGAACCTAGTTGCTCTCTCCCAGATCTATACAAATTGTACTCTGAGACTGTTCGTGTGTGTGTGTGCGCATGCATGTGCGCAAAGTTTAACTTGGTATATTACATCATTGTTTGAAGGACATGCCACGCTTCTTATTAATTTTGTTTATTGACTTTTTTAATCTACTGCCATTGAAGAATATCTGTATTTGTTTACAAGAGCTTTAGTCAATACTTTAATGTAAAATGGAAATTTTACTGAGTTCTATCTACATCAGCAGGAGAAAGACTTAAAAATTATGAAGAATTGAATTTAATTTTGATATAAAGGTTTATTTGTGGCAGAAATCCTGATGCCTATCCACTGAATAACTTCTAATATAAAATGTTCTGCAGATTCCTTCTATTCTGAAGGAGGATTTGAGTAGCTATGCTTCTCCGTAATATCAGATAATGGAAAGGTTATTACTGAATTATTATTAAATTTCAAAATTGAATTTACTTTCTCTTTTTAGCATAACCTTTCAGCTGTCAAATTTACAGTTTCTTATATAAAGGAACTATAAAACTTTGTAGCCAAGTCTTCAAATTATTCAACAAAATTATTCATAATATTTACAGCCTTCTAGAACAGCATTTCTTCTGTAGCTCCCCAGCCTCATCTTGAGCTTCATTCTAATCAGGAATAAAAAATGGCTCCAAGAGCCAATTACTCTATGGTAGGTGTTTTGAGGTCACACTACGTACATATAACGTGAACGTGACTGGACTGTTATGGAATGATGTTGCCAAGAATCATTTTGTTACATCTGAGGCAAAAGACATCTCCTACTGGGCTCTTTCTTCATGCGTACACCCAGGTAGACATCTAGTACTACTACACATCTAGAAGAGGAATGGCCTAAAAATGGGTCATCTCAGTAAGTCCCAAACTAAGGTGTCCTTTGGTGGTGCTGGACAAATGAGACCTCCCTAGATGCTGGGAAACTCAGGAAATCTCTCATTAAAGATCTAAAATGAGCAGAGATCTCTCATTTTACCTGAGAGTCTCTTGATAACTCCAAGTATAAGCTGGTTTTCCAACGATGCCTTGCTGAGTAGTGAAACCAGAACATATATATACATTCCTTTTTTGTGGGACTGTCTATTAGCTGATACTACCCTTACCACCTCCATTCTTTAAGGCAGCATTACTAGGTGGTCTAATAACAGAAAACAAAAATAAGAACATCTCAGCCTGGACCCCTCAGGAGCTAGATCGTAGACATGACCCTCCCACATTCTCATGGGCAGCAGGTTAGATTTGGACCACCCATGTTCTTTTTTTTTTTTTAATTGAATTTATGTTTATTTAGCTCTTTTTCAAGAGTTTTGAGATGGCCTTCAGAAAAACTTCAAAAATAGTTTGGGGATTGTTGATGATGTAATGTACCAATTTCCATAGGGATTTTCAAAATAATTTATATGACTGATTTTAGTGAGCACTTTAAATAAAAATCTAGAGTTATGTGGCCATCTTGTTGATTCTTTTTGATGAATTTTAGAAATGAAACTATTTGCGGGAGAAGATTGGTAGTTTTTTTCTAGGCTATCTCTCCTGAATATAATTTCTCTCAGAAATTTATGGTGGGGCCTGAGTAGCAAAATAGAAGGAGATACACCTTTTGGTGAGGGTAAGGAATTTCTGCTTATGAAACCTAATCACTAACATGGTACAAATGGAAGGTTCCTCAGTGCCACAGGGAAACCTGGAAGCAAAGATGGATGTGGCTTTGGATTTGGCCCAAGAGAAACTACTCAGTGGAGGCCCCAAGTTCTGTGGAATATATTTATTCCAGATTTATTTGTCTCCCTATAAGGAATGGGGGCTCCACCTGGATTACACACACTCACTGGTGTAAATATCATTGTATCTCTTAATTAGATGACCTCATGCAAAACGTGTCATATATTTTTCTTTAAATGCACTTTACAAATAATGCTCATTATATAGCTGTGTATCTAATAGATTGATTACCCTGTAGCCTTTAGCATTTTAAAATAAGTACAGATAGATTCATTCGTATGTATATATCATACATATCATATATGTGACATATTTGACATAATAGAATAGATTTATACTTAGGTATATATAAAGTAATGCATACGTGTACATCTTGTATTAGTTTAACTATATATAATTACAATGCCTTGTGGGCTAATATCCCCTTAACTTACCTTCATGTATAGTTTTTTCTCCCTGCATTATGTCTACCCTCAGCTGAACTTCTTTCCTTTTCCTTCCTTCTCTTTCTTCCTTCCTCCACTTTAAATTTTTGCATTTATCCTGAGTGTATAGAAAGGGACTACCAAGAATTATGGCTTGGTTGTTATAGGTTGGGGATATAGTGATTTCATAATTCTTTTATGTAATATGACCCTTGTCCAAGTGTACTGCTCTTCATGGGAAAGGCAAAATGAACTGCGATTATTTCAGTCAACCAGCATTTTTGTATGTTATCCTTAAAGAGACTTTGACATGACCAGACTGTTGTTTATTCTTTCTGTCAGGGCATCTCTTGCTGGCCAAGAGCAGCATGAGGCATCCTGTGTTAAATGCCTTGTGATGGGGAGGGTGTTTGGTGTTTCTTGCCAGCTGGATGCATTGGGCATGTAGACAGCTGTAATATGGAGGCGTGACCCTGAGATACTGAGAAGCTGTTTGGTTTGTTATAGCAACTGCGAGAGTTGATAGCCGAACACAAGCCTCATATAGATAAGATGAACAAAACTGGGCCACAGTTACTGGAATTGAGCCCAGGCGAAGGCTTTTCTATCCAAGAGAAGTACGTGGCAGCTGACACCCTTTACGGTCAAATTAAAGAGGATGTCAAAAAGCGGGCCGTGGCGTTGGATGAAGCTATTTCTCAGTCTACTCAGGTAATCATTTGCACCAGAAAGGTGATTGAGTTCTTCCAAACAGAAGAGCATGGAAACACATTTTCTTGGATCTTCTGATTAAAGTTCAAACAAAATTATTTCACTACATTAAATCTGAGTATGGATGTTTTGGCTCCTTAAAGGTGGTATTTGGTTGGTCCAGTCCTTATATTTCTTTGCCTGCTGAAGATAGAATGCAAAATAATTCTCAGTGACTTAAGAAACATATGGTTGTCGTCACTGCCCAGATATTTAAAGAAGTGTCCATCCACAGTAGATGCCTCTGGGAGAGCTAAAAGAAAATGTTATTATCATTATTAAAGAGACACTCCCAAGAAGGCAATAAGAAGAAAGACTGTGAGTACTGAGTAAGAAGGAAAAAAATATGAAGTTGGAAACTGGTATTTTTCCCTTTTGAAAATACTTTTTTTCGAGAAGTTGAATTTGAAATTACCAACAGATTTTCCATTTTCAGAGTTGGACTTTAATTGTTAGATGCACTAACATTAGAGTGGTCTGTTTTATGGAATCCTGAGTGATGATTCCTTTAATATTGAAGGTAGTGTAGAACTTGAGTGAGTTTTTATAACTTTGCTTTATTGTCTGTGGTACCTTTGCAGACAGATCTTTAAAATGCTTTCATGAATTTGATCATGTGTTTGAACATGAATGAAGTTCTAACTTCTGTTACAGGATCAGGGGGCCTTTTGTTTCTGTTTCGTTTTTTAACGTTTTTCAATACAGGAAATTTATATCTTAAGAAATACCTTTATTCTCATCAAAAATGTTCAAGAATCTTATACTTAATAATATAACGTTTTAGGGTATCAAAGTAATGAGTAAAAAACAAAACAGTCTTGATAGAAAAACACACAGTTTATTGGACTTAATTTTAAAAATTCATTTAAATATGATAAAATGAAGTGATGGGTAAGACACTGATACCAGGTTGTCCAATTATACATTAACCCATCCTGTTTGGTAACAAATACACTCAACTGGGTGGGTGTGTTAACAGACAATCGAAGATCTAATTCTTGATTGAGACATTAAATAGATGGGTTTTTTTCCATTTTAATTTCATTTTTGATATCCCAAGTCTTTTCCCTATAAGTGATCCCTTTGATTTACTTCTAGTTCCATGACAAGATAGACCAGATCCTTGAGAGCCTGGAACGCATCGTGGAGCGTTTGAGGCAGCCACCTTCAATCTCAGCTGAGGTGGAGAAGATTAAGGAGCAGATCAGTGAGAATAAGAATGTGTCAGTGGACATGGAGAAGCTACAGCCATTGTATGAAACTCTTAAAAAGCGGGGAGAAGAAATGATCGCAAGATCTGAGGGCACTGATAAAGACATATCTGCCAGAGGTAATAATTTCAGAATAAGGAAACAATTGAGCTTTACTTTTAAAATAAATCTAAATGTTCATGCTGTTTACTGACAGTAAATTGCATAATAATTTTAGAAAAGGTATTACCCGTGGGGTTGAAGGGCTGTGTACATAAATCCCTCATTTGTGTTTTCCTATGTTTGTGGAATCAGTTACAGATACAACGTGCCATTATGCAAAAGCCATGTGTTCTCTGGGACTTTTAAACCAGATGTTTAAAGGATGGTGCTAATAACACCAAATCTAGGGTTTTTTTCCCCCTCATTACTAATCACACTCTACTTTACAGAATGGGTACCCCAGAATGGGTAGTCTCATAGCCGCAGAAATGGCAACCACGACCTTAGCCAACCATCTTAAAGATAGGAGCTGGGTGGGTCGAAGGAAAGGCGTACACATAGATTAGTGGAAGTTTATGATAAGAGTACTCTAGAAACAAGCCCAAAATACATATCCTACATTGTTATATTCCTAGAATTGAACAGACATTGTTATTCCTGATTTGGAGAGCTTAGATGATTATGTCATTTTCTTTGGAATTAAGGTCAGCCTTGGTGAACTTGAAACTTGGTAAACTTTGGTCTACTCTGAGCTCACTTGACTTTGAGCATCTGCTTTTGTCAAAAAGAGCCTTGGTTCGAGAGGGGTAGGATACCCTGAGGTCTTGCATTTGTCTGGAATATGTTGTGTTGGGCCTAGCATTACCCAATAGACTGGGGTCAACCAAAATTGGATCCAGTTTTGGATACTTGGGAGATTGAATCACTGTTGCCATGTGAACTGAAGCATTTGACTTTGTTGCTTATATGGCACTAACTTATTGCCTTTTTGATACTATGTTTTGTTATAGCTGTTCAGGATAAGCTTGACCAAATGGTTTTCATTTGGGAGAACATACACACACTGGTGGAAGAAAGGGAGGCCAAACTACTGGATGTAATGGAATTAGCAGAAAAATTCTGGTGTGATCACATGTCATTGGTAGTAACCACTAAAGATACACAAGATTTCATCCGGGATCTAGAGGATCCTGGAATTGATCCCTCAGTAGTTAAACAGCAACAAGAGGCAGCAGAGGTAAGCCGAAGACCTCCTTTAAAAATAAAATAAGTTGTGGCGTAATGAAACCTGGATTCCTCTGATAAATATTCAGAATTGCTCTATTCAAATTTATATTTCATTCTGAAAGTGGAGTGCTTGGTGACGTAGTAGGATATAGGTTATACCCACAGATTTCACTTTTATATATTTTTTAAGTTTCTCTTCAACCCCACTGCCACTGCCTTATTTCAGGGCCTTGTTAGCTCCATCTTTGGCTCCTGAAGTCCTCCAGAGTGGTCGCCCTACCTGCGGAGCTCTTTCCTTGCCAGGCCTGCAGATGTGCCATCAGTCTTCTCTCCAGATCCACTCTCACCGATTGCTGCTTCAAAACCCTCAGAGGCCTCCGCGGCCTCCTGCAACTGTGGACTGGCCTCTTGCATCCTCGCGAAGCCGTTTTGTCCTGCTGCTCCTTCATTAGAAAGGGGGTCCCCCAGCACTGCGGTGTGCACCTTCTGGTCTCTGTACCTTTGCATATTCGTTTCCTTGAGTGGAATGGCCCTATCCATTCATACAACCAATGCCCAGTTTAGGGCCTGATTATGCTCCTTAAGTGTTTCTCAAACAAATAAATATATTTAACCAAGAAAATGAAGGCAAAAGTAAAACACTGCATTTTCATCTTTTTTTTTTTTTTGGTAGCTTACAAGTCCTAGGGAAATGACGTAAAATTTAATCCAGAGCTAGATTATCCTAAATCTACTAAGGAGTACGTTAATTTGTATGAAGTCATCAAACTCATACTTTACTTACATTTATTTTGTTCTGTGATTTTATTTTATTCTTTATGATTTACTCTTCGCAACTTTCACGTATATGGCACAGTAGTATTAACAACAGTCACCATTGTATTTCCATGACTTCTTTCTCAAAAACTGGAAATTTGTACATTTTGACCCCTTTTGCCAATTTCTACTTCTCCTGTCCCCTGACTCCAGCAACCACCAATCTGTTCTCTGTATCTGTAAGCTTGGTTTTGCTGTGTGGGGGGAGGAGGTAGGGTTTTTTTAGATTTTTCTTTTTTTGATCACTTAACTCCAAGTTAAATGAATACTGCCAAACTGCTCTGTTTGGAAAACAAAATATGTTTCTACACTTTTCATTGTTATTAATATTTAAAGGAGCTGGTTTGTGGTATTTGTTACATAGAAGTAATTCCTTAAATGTTGTTTTCATAACAAACATTTGATGTCTGTTACAAAGGACACTGTTTTTTCTTTAAAATATTTCTTCTTATTGAAAAAATTTATTGCAGAAGCTTGGAAGAGAGAAAGAAGAAAATTGATCATAACCCCACCTCCTAGAAATAAGTCTCATTAATGTCTTTGTGTGTATCTTTTTAGTTCCAGTGTGTTTTTGCTCAAAAAATTATTTTTTATTGTAGGCCATAAAGGAAGAAATAGATGGACTACAGGAAGAGCTGGATATAGTTATTAACTTGGGTTCTGAACTCATTGCTGCATGTGGGGAACCCGATAAACCCATTGTCAAGAAGAGTATAGATGAGGTACAACTAGCATATTTCCTTCTCTTGCTAGAATGCATTTTTAAAGAGATCTTGTATAACTAAAGCATATTTGGTAGAAGGAGTTGAAAACTTAACAAATGATACTAAAAGAGCTCTAATATTTATGTTGTAGTTAAATTCAGCCTGGGATTCTCTAAATAAGGCTTGGAAAGACCGGGTGGACAAGCTCGAGGAGGCGATGCAGACTGCCGTCCAGTACCAGGACGGACTGCAGGTGAGGGGGTCGCGGCGGGGCTGCCGAGGGGAGGAGGCCTGTGACTGAGGTCTGCAGAGGCCCACATAGACACTGCCCTAGGGCTGCCAGTGTGCAGGCAACTGCCTTGTCTACTGTCATTTGTGGTTTGCCTTCTAGAAGGTAGTTCTTGAGATCTGTGTAGATGTACAGAGACATGTAAGCATGTTTATACACATGTGAAATTTGCTTTGAAAAGAAAAATTTTACTGTTTAAAACATTGTAATGGTTTAGCACCAGACAGTGAGATGGGACCGCGTCAGAATTCTGTTCTGAAGTGGAGTGGAGTAAGATGAAAGGAGTAAACACTACCTAAAAATATCACTAAGTCTAACGAAAGTCAGACGTAAAGAAGTTTGATTTGAAGCCAGTGTTCCCCGTGGACTAAAATAGATTTCTGTTTTATTAGCTCATAATCTGTTGTGTAAAATGTAAAATGCTATTCTTCTTTTCCATATACATAATTCCTTTCCATAGTTGTTTTTCACATCCCGTAAGGGCTCTCCTTCAGTTTATTAACCATTTTTTAAGTTATTTTTTTTTTAATGAATAATCGCCTTGTCAGATGAGGCCAGCCAGCTCAGGGGCGTTTCTCTCCCTACCTTCTTCAGCCTTATTCCATTTCCTAATAGGCTGGCCAGCGCTGAGTCTGTCAATCCTCCTACCGTATGGAAAAAGCCCTTCTGCGTATTTCCATAACCAAGTGAATATTATTTTTAAGACTCAGATGAGAACATCTTTTCCTTTTTATTGTGCCATTTCATTTCTATATTTGTAAAAATAAATATCACAAGCCAGGCTTTATGCCAGCTGAAAGTGTTTTGAACTTTGGAAATGTATGAAAAACTTCACTACAAATTATATCTTATATAACTTTACTCCTTCCCCCACTTTTCAACCAGAGAGATAATTTATTGGTTAGGTTTCAAAGGCCAGTAACTAATCGGGCTCCAGCCCTCCGTTTGTGAGACCAGGTCATAATTTTCCTGAACTATTGGTAAGTGACTGAGTTGTGCCCTCTCCATGGCTAAGCGATGGCACTGCTGCCAGTCGCAGACTGTGGGCCTCCGAGCCATTAGCCAGAGGGGTCTGGCTAGGCACCAGCACTCATACTCTGTCCTTACCCCTGCTAGAAAAACAAGACCCACTGGAGGTTAGTAGCATCACCTGTGGGAAATGAAGGGCCACTTGATTTATTAAATAGCTGGGCCTAGCTAGAGCTAGATCTTTTTTTTTTTTTAAGATTTTATTTATTTATTTGACAGATAGAGATCACAAGTAGGCTGAGAGGCAGGCAGAGAGAGAGAGAGAGGTGGAAGCAGGCTCCCTGCTGAGCAGAGAGCCCGATGTGGGGCTCGATCCCAGGACCCTGGGATCATGACCGGAGCCGAAGGCAGAGGCTTTAACCCACTGAGCCACCCCAGTGTCCCACTAGAGCTAGATCTTAAAGGTCCAGAAGCTCTAGACATTTCAGGGTTTGATTGTAAAGTAAAATAAATTTTATTTCCCAGATTGCTGCTTAAGTTCTTGGGTTTATTAATGATAACCAAAAATACCAGATAGTTTCCTTCTATATGGTCTGGCAACATTGTTAAAGTCCATTATGATTTTGTGTGTTCAGTATGTGAAAGAAATGTGAGTTGTGCCTTTCTGAAATGTTTGCATTACCTAACAAGAACAGGAAAAATAGATTGTGCAGTCTGTGCTATAATTCAGAGTAATGGTCATAATATTAATCTCTGTAGGTGCAGGATTTTAATGCTAATCTAAATAACATATCAGGCTTTAGTTGGGCCAACAATTTCGCTCAAGTGCTAAACAGTAAACTTTTTGCTTATTTGAATAAGCAGATGGATTTGAATCTTTTTCTTTCAGTATTTTTACATCATCTGCCTCTTAGACATAAGAAAGCATGGAGAATTCTATCTCATGTGTTGGAATTTGTAAAACTTTTTTTTCAGATGCATGTGTTTGAAAGTTCTTAGTATTCTAAGATTCTATTCAGAAAAGAATTTCCTTTGCAAACTTGGATGCAGAATTGGAGGTTATGTCTACTGCATATTTGGGACAACTTTTTTTAGCATATGGTAGCTTTTATTTAGGTGAACCATCTTAATTGGTAAAATGGGCTCATTCCTTAATACCTGTATAGATTTATGATTGTACTTTTCTGTAGCATTTGGGATGTTATAACAATTTCAGATGCATTGATAACTAGTGGACTAATGTGTTTTTCAGGCCGTGTTTGACTGGGTAGATATTGCAGGTGGTAAATTAGCTTCAATGTCACCAATTGGAACAGATCTTGAAACTGTCAAGCAGCAGATTGAGGAGCTAAAGGTATGTGTGGACTTCATTAATTTCAAAGACTGCATTTTATGTTCTTTATTCATAGGATTCTTTATGCAAGTTTATTTTACATAATTAGTTAACATTTTGATTGTGAAACTGGTTTAATAAGGTGCTTGTACAAAGTGAGCAGCATGTAAATGCTCAATGATAGAAAATACCAGTCTTATTATTAAATCAGCCCCTGTTCATTATAGAAAAGTCAGAAAATACAAATGAGGAAAAAAAAAAGTGGCTTTTTTAAAGCCACCCAAAATGTTATGTACCCAGAGGCAACTACTCTTAAGATCTGATTTATAGCCTTTCAGATATCCTCCTGTTGGGAATGCAGTGAGGAGGAGGAGGTGCAGGTAAGGTGTGGGGGTGTGTTTTATGCATATGTAGCTCAGACTATAGGGATTTTCATAACTTCATTATTCAGGAGTGTTTCATTGCCCTCAGTACACATATAGCACCATTTTTGTTTTCTTCAGGGGGTCAGAGTAATCCATTTAGTCTAACAGGCTAAAGAAACATCCGTGGTCTAATAGTATTTCCCAAAATGTTTGTTTTGTAAAAATGTTTGTTGTTTTCCATCTGCTTTCCTCTGTAATTTTTGATTTTGTGGTTCTTGATCTCCAGCTGTGAAAATGGCTGGACTGTTTCCTCTTTGAATTCCTCTGTGCTGATGATGATTTATCCAAGTGGGATCAGCTGTTTCCTTCCTAATTTCAAGTTTCCATCCACAGAGACATCACACTATTTTCAATAAACTCTGCTAGATTTTTTATATAGTTATTACCTGGGTTTAAAATTATAGCATTTTCATCTCTGAGTAAAATTTAGAATATTTCATTTAGAAATTATTACGGTTGCCATCATTAGATTGCAGTTTTTTTCTTTAACTATATGTGATCATGTAGTAAACATATGATATACTTTATGTACATTCACAGATGTACACTTTTGGATATTTACATATCTCAATAGTTTTCATACAGCAGGCTGCTTAAGAGTGCTTTCTCTTAAATTAGATTGTGTGACATTACATCCCAGTGCTTCTTCCACTTAGCCAGATACCCTTGGGACAGTTCTCTAACTGGTCTCACTTTTATGCCCTTAGCTTAAATTGAGAATAAAATTATTTTCTTTACAGGCTTGGTGAAAAGAAAGCACGTATTCATGATACCTTAATTAGTATTTTTTAATTATTATTTTTATGCTTGAAAAGAATTAAGGAACTGTTTAGCCATTAATGACTTACTATTTAATGATTTACTCTTACAGGTTAAAAATAAATATTTTATGAAAGGACAGTCTCCTACAAGCAACCATTTGCTAACCTGTGTTGGTTGGCAAAACCGAGATTATTAAATACATGTTTAGTGAGTGCTGGGAGAAAAAATAATGTTATTCTGAGTCAACAGTGGGTGAGGTGTAGGAATAACTATTAACACAGCACAGCTATGGAAAACATAAAATGTTCAGTGGATACAAGATGTATATATGTTTTTGAGCAAGCAATGTTAACCTGGGTTTCTTAGAGATATTTTGAGGGAGTTTTTATTTTTTATTTTATTTTCTTTCATTTCAAAGCTCACATATTGAGTATATGTAGACATTAGAAATAAGATTAATCTTGTAATTTCTTACTTTTTTTTTTTAACCATAGGGGACAAAAGTGTGAAATATCAAAATTATAAATAGAAATCCTTTCCATCATAAAACATTGAAAAAGAAAAAAGACTTCTCTCATCTTTTTCAATTTATAATTCTTTTGTGTTAGATTTTTCTCTTCACCTCCCTGACTATAAGAAGTACGAATTAGAATAAATATTGAATCCATAGAATTTCTTTGTTTGAAGTTTTGATTTAAAACAAATTTCCTTTATCTCTCTCTCTCTTTTTTTTTTTAAATAGCAATTTAAGTCCGAGGCCTACCAACAGCAGATAGAAATGGAGAGACTGAACCATCAAGCAGAGCTTTTGCTGAAGAAAGTAACAGAAGAGAGTGACAAACACACTGTTCAAGACCCATTAATGGAGCTGAAGTTGATATGGGATAGTCTGGATGAAAGAATTATCAACAGACAGGTAAACCCTGACACTTTCATTAAGAAGTTAGAAAAGTTCAAGTTCATATATTAAGGTAAACTCATTATTAAAAGAAATTAGATAATTAAGTACCTAAAGTTTTAAGGCCCCTAAAGTCTTATTTTATTAGAATTCTTCCTGTTTCTCACATGACTTTTTTAACCACAAGGAGTTTCAAACTATATATGTTGATTAGGCTTCATTGGATATGCTTTCAACTGATTTTTTTTTTGCCTTTGTTACTTTTATAAAGGTATGTCATTCATAATATCGAATTCATATGGCTTTTCTTCCTCTTCACTTTCTTTGTAGCATAAGCTGGAGGGGGCTCTGTTAGCCCTGGGCCAGTTCCAGCACGCCCTGGATGAGCTGTTGACATGGCTGACGCACACCGAGGGCCTGCTCAGTGAGCAGAAACCTGTGGGAGGAGATCCCAAGGCCATTGAAATTGAACTTGCCAAGCATCACGTACGTAGCTGCGTGTCCTATTTCTCTTTGCATTTTTAATGCCATCAGATTGTTTGTGGTAGGTTTCCTCTTGATGGATTTTTCAAGTTTATGATTTTAGTACAGTTCCACATTTGACGTTTGTAACTGACAATTAAGCTACTTAAAAACACACTTTTTAAAAGATCATGATCAAAATTTTTTCTCTGTGGTTCAAGACAGTCGTCAAGAACAGCAAGGGTGGGAAACTTCTGGTGAAGTTTTAAGGCTGCATGGCAAACATTGGGTTAAATCCCTGACTATCCTTGTCACTGGATTGACATGGGCTAGTTTTAAAGGTTGTTGGGGAAAGGCTACAAGTCATAGCCTCGAAATGTTCCACTGCAGGCTGTGTGTGTGTTTTCCCTCTGGTCACCCTTATCTCCGTGTATCTCACCTGCTGCTTGTTTGGCACATTAGACATCTTTTCTGTTTGCCTGTGGGTCTCTCACTCGGTGGGAGTTTGCTCCATAGTCTCCGTGTCTCCCTTAATTCCCATGGCTTCCTGTGTCTTTAGTCTTTTTCTTTCTGAATCAGTCTTTAATAATATTTATTATGTTTACAAGGGTTTTTATATGTCTGCACTTGTTTAAAGCTTTAAATTAAAAATTTTAATCTTGAAATACATTCAGAACAACTTTATATTGTCATCTTTGTGACATTTGGTTGACAGCTCTTTCATTTATTTATTTATTTATTTATTTATTTATTTTATTTATTTGACAGAGATCACAAGTAGGCAGAGAAGCAGGCAGAGAGAGAGGGGGAAGCAGGCTCCCTGATGAGCAGAGAGCTGGATGTGGGGCACAATCCCAGGACCCTGGGATCATGACCTGATCTGAGCTGAAGGCAGAGGCTTTAACCCACTGAGCCACCCAGGCACCCCAAGGTTGACAGTTCTTAATAAAGAAAATTCCCTATCCTTAGAGCCCGAGGGGTTTAGGGAACAAAAAAGCATGGAGCTGACCACAGGGGGCCCCGAACTGAAAGCAGGAGGCATCTTTTGGGCTTTAGGTGATCTCTAGCGTAGGTCATCAGAGCAGACCTCACAGGGGTTGAGAGCTGACCTCTACCTTATTATGATAAAGTTCATTTGTCTAGAAAAATAAATCCTGAAACCCAGTTGTTAGGATCTTTGTGCAAATGACCAAAGCCATTGACTTGGCCAGGAAAAGTGAGATACATAATTTTTTTTCAGAGGAAAAAGAGAAAAAAATTTTTTCTGTCTCTTAAGTCAATAGGCTTAATGAATAACAGGTTATGTTCAGTAGTTTATTGTGACAGTCAACAGTCTTTCATAGAACTTTAGCATTCACATTAATAGAAGCATCTTACCTAAGGTTAGGTCCTAAATTCTGACCATATATAAATTTTCCTTGATTATCAAATAGTAAATGTTTAATAATTTTACATGTTTGTTATATTAAAATGAAAGGTTTTTGATACTTTAGTGTCACGATAAACAATTTTTTAGTATTCTTGGTTCAGTGTTCCTTCTTTCATACATCTCCCTATAGTAATTGTACTCTAATTTAAATTTCTCTCCTGCTTGGGGAGAGAAATGCTGCTCAGTCAGTTAAGCATCAGCTCGGTTTCAGTTCAGGTCATGGTCCCGGGGTCCTGGGATCACGCCCCATGTCAGGGCTCTGTGCTCAGCAGGGCGCCTGTATCTCCCTCTGCCTCTGCCCCTTAGCCTCACACAGTCTCTCTTCCTATAGCTCTAAAATAAATAAATCTTTAAAAAACGTTTCTCTCTATGCGGTCTATATGGTCATATATAGTCTATATAGTCATTGCCCAACCAAATCTGATTAGGCAGTTAGGACTTATTTTGAATCATTAATTTTTTTTTAATTATGTAATGTCTGTCTTAAACCTTTGTTAAAAGCAGTAATGACTAGTTAGACTGTCCTGCATGAAAAGATGTTTATTCCCATGGTGTGAGTTTATATAGGATTTACATTTTCATAAACTTAGCAGTTGTCGTTAAAAGCAGCGTACATTGGTGACAGGAATTTTCTAGAATACAGTAGCAGTGGGGACATGACAGGCCCTGATGCAGTTTATTTTGGCAAGGTATGAGTAGGGGTCTTTTAATTCTGTTTATCTATCTGTGAGGAGTTAGAAAGGTCTCCTTCTCCCTTCTCCTTCCGTTTCTTAAAGGTCAGAAGTGAAAGGGCTTAAAATCACCAGCCCAGTTGCTGGAAGAAGGGAGGGAATGTTTCCATCCCTCTCCTTCTTGCTTTCCTGGTGCCTAGGCTCTGCCTTATGTAGCAGGAGTTTGACCATTCAGAAAAATGAATTTTATAGATCTACCTGTATACTTTGACCACAGGAATATTTAACTTTACCTCTGAAAGTGATTAGTATTGTTAACCTATCAAAGTACATGCTTTTTATAAAGATCCCTCCTTTTTAAAAATTATTAAGACATGAAAATTAAGTTCAATTAGAATGATTGTGAATCAAATGAAAACATATAGAACCTTTTAATTATAATCTCCAGATATTTAATGTCCTCAATTTGCAAAATTATCCTAATGGAAAGAACTAACAGAATGTTCTTACATAATCATTTCAGGAGCTCTTGGTAGACTAAGGGTATATCCAGGAAAGCTGCAAAATTAAGGGAAGAGAAGGCCACCATTTTAACACTTTCTTGTATTAAAATTCTCTGCATATGTTTTTGCTTAAGAATGTTTTAAACTCAGCAATTTAAAGTTGCATGAAAAGCGATGTTAACATGTGATGAGCTAGTAAACATAGTGTTATCTTAATATTTTCAGGTACTTCAAAATGATGTATTAGCCCATCAGTCCACAGTGGAAGCCGTTAATAAAGCAGGAAATGACCTAATTGAATCAAGTGCAGGAGAAGAAGCAAGCAGCCTTCAGAACAAGCTAGAGGTTTTAAATCAACGCTGGAAAAATGTTTTGGAAAAAACAGAACAAAGGAAGCAGCAGCTGGATGGTGCCTTGCGCCAGGTGAGTAAGAGTAAATTCTCAAACGTTTATTGTCCTGTAGGATTAAAATAGCATGGAATTCTAGGGCTCAGTCGGTTAAGCATCCAACTCTTGATTTCGGCTCAGCTGGTGATCTCAACATCTTAGAATGGAACCCTGCATCAGGTTGTGCATTCAGTGGGAAGTCTGCTTGAGATTCTCTCTCTCCCTCTATCTTTACCCCCCCCCCATGATTTCACTCTCTGTCTCTCTCTATCTTTAAAATAAATAAATAAGTCTTTATTTAAAAAGTAGCCTGGAATTCTTTGATTGATTTGCAGACCCTCATTTGATTTTTATCCCTCAAGGAGAGGAGTAAAAATAAGTGGGATAAAGAACAGAGCAGATGAGAAGACAGCCCTCTGGTTCTTAGTGTAATAGTCTTATCTGCCAGGGCTCTCATGAGCAAAGGCAGACAAATCCATTTGCACCTGCCTGCTCTTAAGAATGCGTGGAGAGGCTTAGCGGGCCGGGATTGTTTAAACCTTGTTTTCTGCTAGAAAGTGACAATGTGTTTACGGCCCAGACTTAAAACTCTCTATCACTCCAGGCCAAAGGGTTCCATGGTGAGATTGAGGATTTGCAGCAATGGCTAACGGACACGGAGCGTCATCTGTTAGCATCCAAGCCACTGGGAGGTTTGCCGGAAACAGCCAGGGAGCAGCTTAATGCCCACATGGTAAGTCTATTATTTTCTACAGCTGTGGCCTCCGATTAAGACCCTGACCAGTTGGTGTGGGCCCTGGTGCTAAATAAATTGTGGGAGAAGGTTTAAAGGATATACAGTTATATAGCAGAAATCTTTGTGTGTAAGTGCTAGAAAAACCATTTATTGATTAAAATTTTCAAGTCAGAACTTATCCTTTATATAAGAGATTAGTGCGTCAGTATATGAAGAAAGGTTTTAGAAGTCTAGACATTTTTTAGAAGCAAACTTTTCCCCATAAAATGATGAGCTTGTATGGATAGTAACACAACATAGTGTAAATCTAAACTGTTGTATCTTGAGTGAAAAGAAGAATTCCTAAAGTAATTAGAATTGACTTTAAAGCTACTGCTGTAAGCATTATACTCCGACCTCGTCTGGAAGGCTGGAAAGTATGTTCTTGTTCTGTTCAAGAGTTACTTATTTGTTTTAATGGTGTTCATTCTGTATCTTCAACTTCACACCTATAGTAGCTATGGACCAGCAGGAGCCTTCTGTTAATTGTCCAGTTGGAAGCATTGTGCCTGTGGGCTGTTCCCACCCAGATTCTATGGCATGTCAATTCTTAAAGATAAGGATGAAAAAAATAATGAAACTCGAGACTCTGGCTTTCTTTCACAGAAATGTGTACTGACAAATTAAATTTAGACTTCAATTTATTGACATTTCCTATTCATTTACATTGTAACTCAGCTTTAGAAGTTCTAAGAGAAATGAGTCTATTTCAGATTTTGAATACTAATCATTTTATGTACTTGTGAATTGCATCAGAAAAATTTTTTTAATATTCAAATGCTAATAATTAGTATTTGGGAAATAAAAGTACAGGTACTTAGGAATCGGGCATAAGAAATGGGCCATTCTACATTAAAGCCTGTCATCTTTATTGGATATAGAGTGTTGTTGTAAGAGCTTATTGGAAAGGCACTTGGTTGTAAATAATTTTGAATTTGGTGCTTTGGAGAGGAAGTAACCGTCCTTGTAGGTATTGTGAAGAAATACGACAGAGGTAGCATCTTATTCACTTGCTATGAGCAGTTAAAATCAATTCTATCAATCCAGTATGGAATTTCCTAGAAACTTTTAATGTATATTCATTGTTCTAGAAAATTACTGTGTATGTGGTTTTGTTGTTGTTACTGTCATTTTTTTGGTGCCACAGGGGACCCATTTGTTTCATTGAAAAAATAATTGACTAGTAACTTGGCAGTGCTTGTGTTTTCCTTTTCCATAAAACCTAACTGATGTTCAGATACTTCTTACTTTCCTGGAACTACCTTCATAGTTAATCAGAGACAATGTCCATTAAGTAGAAGTTTAATGATTTCTTAAACTAACATACTTGGGATTATTCCTAATAACAAATAGTTTTTAAGTGTTGATTTAGAAGAATATAGTAAAAAAGGTGGAAAGCAAAGAGCTTATCTTAGAAACACTTTACTTTTAGAAAAATATTATTATACATATCCACTTATTTGGTTTGAGTGAGGTATTGAAAATGAGTTTGCTTAACCCAATAGAGTTGTAAAATCCATGATTTAAGGAATTCTAAACAGTTACAGGTTCTTGTTAATATCATTTTAGTAATGCTCTTTTGATTTGGTTGTGTTAGAAATGAAGGAAACTAGAAAACCTGGAATATTATAGTTTCCTGAGAGTTAGCTGTATTTAAAAGTTTTGCTTTAGGATTAAAGGCTTTTGGTAGGTGATATTATAACTATGTTTAGGAAGTTTTTTGGGTTTTTCTTTTTTAGGGCTTAAGAAATTACAAAGTTTTGAGAAGATAAAAATGTTCTGGAATTAGTAGTAATGCTTGCACATCTTTGTGAATACATTAAAAAACATGAATTGTACACTTTAAAATAGTGAATTTTATTAATTATATCTCACTTTAAAAATTATTGAACTATGTTAGTTGAAAATATTAGACACAGAATGTATTTTTTAATAGGAGCTGTAATTTGACCCATGTTATAATTGAACTAACGAAAGAGAGCTGGTCTTAGGTTTTGACATGAATGTAACTCTTGTGTTATTGATACTAAATTCTGAATTTGCCTCCATAACTTTTTAATATTCTCTGTAGAAGGAACACAACTGCATTGCAGTTGAAATCTTTAAAAATTCTATAAATGAGAGTAGTATCCATAGTACCACAGTTTGTCTTTTGTAATTCCAAAGTCTGAATAATCAGCTTCAAATCTCTTACTGTATTGAGTCTCTATTTTCTATTCATTGTTTGTCTTCTGAGGACAGAATTAACATACTAAAAATTATTACAGCCATTGTATCACAGTCTGAGGAGAGACTTAGAAAACCCATTTTACAGAGGAGGAAACTGAGGCCCAGAGAGGTTAAATTACCCACTCAGGGCCACAGACCTGATTGGTTACAGTGCCGTGAAACCTTTCTGGAAAACATTTCAAACATTACTTCATAAACTTTAGCATGCTGGAATGGACCGATAATGATAGCACCATTTCTGAGCTTTCTGGAAGACAGGATTCTGTCTCTAGGTTTAGGTGTTGTTCCAGTACAGTGAAAAATTTGAATGTGTCAGGGTTATTCTGGGTTGGATAGAGGTGAATATAGGATAAGGGGCTTGGGATTGATGACCTCGAAAAAGGAACTCTTGGATTTTATTCTCTTAAAAATGATATAACTTGGGGGGATATCTCAATTTAGGAAATCTGTGCTGCCTTTGATGTTAAAGAAGAAACATACAAAAGTCTGATGCAGAAAGGCCAGCAGATGCTTGCAAGATGCCCCAAATCTGCAGAGACAATTGACCAAGACTTAAATAACTTGAAAGAAAAATGGGAATCGGTGGAAACCAAGCTCAATGAAAGGAAAGTATGTGCTTTAATTAATGTCCTAGAATGATCGTTTTAATTGTTTTATTTTGTGGGCTTTACTTTATCTGACTAGAATTATCAGTGGAACTTTTAATGATCTGTGTTTAAATTTTCTTTGTATACATATGGAGGTTTCATGGGGTCAATTGGAAATAATATTCTCTTTCATGGGAGAACAGAGTTAAAGCAGTCTATTCAGACAGATCATATATCAAGCGTTACTAGGTATATTTTTAAAAATTTGTGAACCACACTAATTCTGGATAGTTAAATAATTCTAATCACACTTATTTAGGTATGTAGTGGGAAGGCAAAAAAGGAGGGCAAGAGAGCGAGATGATCGTATATTTAATAAGCACTCCCATAACAAGTCATGTAAAGGGATTAAAATTATCAGTGTTTAATGCTATCAGAGAAATGATAGGCTAGGAATACTAGATTGTGTGCCCTCACTGACAGAGCATAATGTGCATATATTTCTTAGTACTTTGACCCCCAACATTAATCATGTGAATGTCAACTTTTCTTTCTACAGTTCTGTTTAGTAATTATGTTCTTTGATATTCTGTCGTTAATTGCCCCCAAATCACAATTTTAGTTTGTATTAGTTTTTTTTTTTAGCTGCAGTGAGATCTTCTCACTATACTGAAGGGAGTTTGGTTTGCCAGTATTTTAGTGAAAGCCTATTGCATTCATAAACTGTTTAGGTAATACAGAAAACAGATTAAGTACAAATAAAGTGTGGATGGGAAGGAAATCTGCCAGAGAGTGGTTAAACTGGGGCAAGGGAGGGGGAATTAAATATCATCAAATACTAAATAATCTGTCTTCACAGACTAAACTGGAAGAGGCCCTCAACTTGGCAATGGAGTTCCACAATTCTCTCCAAGACTTCATCAACTGGCTAACCCAGGCAGAGCAGACCCTAAATGTAGCTTCTCGGCCAAGTCTTATCTTGGACACAGTCTTGTTTCAAATCGATGAACACAAGGTATGTTGTAACTCGGGTGGCTAGCATTCTCATTTCAGGCCTTTTTAGACAGCACACTGTTTTAATGTCAGAAGCATGAACTTGGTGGTTTGAAAACTTTATTTTGTCCTTTAAAATGGTTTGAGCTTTTGGTTTGACACCAAAAGCATTTTTAAGATTAAAAACAGTTTTGTTTTGGTTTTTTTAAAGATTTTATTTATTTATTTGACAGACAGAGATCACAAGTACACAGAGAGGCAGGCAGAGAGAGAGAGGAGGAAGCAGGCTCCCTGCTGGCAGAGAGCCCAACTTGGGGCTCGATCCCAACACCCCGGGATCATGACCTGAGCTGAAGGCAGAGAGCCACCCAGGCACCTCAAGATAGAATAGTTTTTCATTTGTTTTTAATTCTACCCTTTTTTTTTTCCTTTGGTAAAGGTCTTTGCCAATGAAGTAAATTCTCACCGTGAGCAGATAATAGAGCTGGACAAAACTGGAACCCACCTGAAATATTTCAGTCAGAAACAAGATGTTGTCCTAATCAAGAATCTATTGATCAGTGTCCAGAGTCGATGGGAAAAAGTGGTTCAACGATTAGTAGAAAGAGGAAGATCTCTGGATGAGGCAAGGAAGAGAGCCAAGCAGGTAAACTTTTATAAAACTCTCTGAACTTGGCAATCAATCAGTTCTAGGTGTTGAAATACATATCATGTTGTTAAAAGTACTTTTGTTGCAAGCTGTATTCGTTGTAACAATCGTGGCACAAGGCCAAGGTGTTTATTTCCTAAAAGGGCTGTGGCCTCAGTTTCAATGGTGACATCACTCTTTGCCCTGGCAGCACCTTCCGGTCCTGAGGACTGATCGTGAAAAGACTGATTATAGCTTGGCTTCATAGACTAACTGTTATCATTAAGGTCCAAAAAGAGGCTCAGATTTTTTGCTGTGAGTTCGGTTTGTTGGTTTTTCCCTTTGTTCTTGCAATCTCTACTCGCATACCCGGATTAAGTCATTATACTTTATTAAATTGCTACCTTGTGTTTAGCTTCTCAGCCAGACTTTGTCCACAGACTCTCAGGGCCGAGAGGGGGGCACTTGACATTCTGGGCAGCTTCCTGAAAGAGCAGATTCTATGTCTGAGCTGGCAGGTTCTCCTCACCTCTCTGAATCTGTACCCTTGTTGACAGGCTATTGTTTCTTCTCTAGTATTTTGGTGCAGTTCTGCACTGCTTTTAAATTAATCGTCTGAAACTTTTAGGGCTGTTTTATTTTTCCTTTTTTGTTTAAGCTAGACAATCTGGAAAATCTCACAAGGAACGCCCCTTCCTATCTTCACCTGTTATTAATATTCCATTCCTAGACTAAATACAGAGAAGAGGTAAAATTCTGTGTCTCTGTGCTCCAGGGAAGAGAGAGATGCGCCTGCCTTGGTTGGCATAGATCTTTGCATTTTGCTAGAAACTCAGTATAATGTTGAGGCTGAATTTTCTAATGACTCTTTTTGCCCCATTTAGTTGCATTTTTCTGTAATTGGCATTTCACTCTATTTTTCTGGGGAGGCAGTCTCCGTCGGGTGATATAGAAGATGTCATGGGAGTCACATGTTCCAGTGTTTAAAGCTCTCAGCACAAATTTGTTAAAAGCTTTAGAAATGACAAATGGCATTGTTGTAGGATTACATGCTGTACTGCTTCTTTTTGAGGGGGATATATGATGTGTTCAGTGTTATCAGTGAGTCTGGAATAGAATCAGTGCCTCACTGTGTTTTTTAAGACAGTATTGATGATAAGCCTGACATCCTCCTTCCACCAGCGTAGCAGTATCCTCTGTGATGGGGGCATTGCTTGACTTACAAACATCGAGTTTATGAAAGCGTTTGTCCTTTCTCCATGCTGTCAGTTCTGTTTCCTCATATTGTTCAGTCTGTAAGGTTTTTCTACTACTTTTGGGGTGCAAAAGTATAGCATTTCTTCTATTTCTCTGGCTTAAAAATAGTTTTTAAAGCAGGACCAGCTTTAGAATCTGTGCATTTGTACCATTAAACTTGCCATCCGTGATAGCAAGACTACCAAACACTGTGACTATTTCTTTATTTCTTACTATTCTAAGATCTTAGTTTGGGTTCGGATGTGGATCATAGTCCTCTGACTTTGGCAGTTTCTGTGCCTCTTCTGGCCTCTGTATTTTCATATTTAAGTTGATCGGAGTTGTGGGAAGGATGTGTTGGGGGAGAGGTTTGCAGGGAGGTGACCTCATCGGACCCTGCCAGCCTTGTGATCCCGTGCTCTTTTTCTTTATTGCTATGTCTCTTTTTGTTATTCCATTATTAATGTGCTTTGATAGAAAACAGACTTTATTTTGATGACTTCAGTTTTTTGTTATGTATCTGTCCACTTAATTTTATTATGAGAAATTACTTATGACCAGTCTCACAATTTGGTATCCCAAAATAGTATTCACTAGTTCTCTGTTTACTAGTTCACTAGTTCTCTGTTCACTAGTTCACTAGTTCTCTGTGAACAGATAAGAGACCATGGCTGAAATCAAGTGTACGTAGCCCCAGAATAGTGGAAGGTCATAGATGAATTCATGTACCATGGGTGCTTTTACATATAAACCAGTACATGAGACACAGGCGTGCACTTGAGGATTCTGATAGCAGCAGTAAAGGTACTGAACTCCCTTTGTATTAAGTAGGAATGGTAAGGCCTTTGTTGTTGTTGTTGTTCTTGTTACTTTTTAGGACCGATTTATAAACTTTATCTTTCGTCCCTCCCTTTTTGTTCCTTTTCCTTAACATGGGAGTGAAACACCTCAGAAGTAGACCCAAATCTGTCAGTGAGGGCAGTGGACAAATAAAATTCTCTTGACAGTTTATGTTAATTACTAAGCAAAAGGAAAGGGAGGTAAGTTCTCCCTGGTGTGTGCTGTTTCTAAGCTCATTTCTGTTTTTGTTAAAGTTTATGTGTTTGAATGAGTTACAACAAAGTGACCATGGTGGGGGCACAATCACAGAAGTCAAGAGTTAATAAGACATTTGTAATCCAATGAAGTCACTGCTTTCTTCTTTTTTAGGGGAAATTTGAATTAATTTTAACATTTTCATTAATTTCTATATATCATAAGCATACCAGAAAATATTCTGGACAGAAATTTACATTTCTTTTACAGTTTCATGAAGCATGGAGTAAACTTATGGAATGGCTAGAGGAATCAGAAAAGTCTTTGGATTCTGAGCTGGAAATTGCCAATGACCCAGACAAGATAAAAACACAACTTGCACAGCATAAGGTGGGTCTGCAATTAAGAAAAGCATGTAAAAAAAAAAAAAAAAAAAAGAAAAGCATGTAAGCTGTTCTTGATCTCAAAATCACTTGTAAAATTCTTATTTGGTTGTGTATTCACTCATCACTAGGGGGAAGAAAAGGCCATCCAATGTGGGCCTCCATTAAATTTAAAACCGATTGCTCTTCACATTGGTCAAGTGGCAGTAGTATCTTTTCTCTCTGCTGACCATTCCCCTATGATTCTAGGGTCAATTGTTAAAATAAAATATAGAAAATTAAAACTGGAAGTGTTCTATAACCTATAATATAAAAGATTTATAGGAGTTCAAATGTTGGCATTTTAGCTTTTCACATGTCTGTCTTGTAATTTCTTTCGTAGATCAAATGCCATGTAGAAGATAATTTTATAGCAGAAAGTACTATAATTTTTGCCATTAGGTTCTCTCAAACAATTTAGTGGGGTAAATTGGTTGCCTCTACACAAACTGATATTTTATTATATATATGTGGTATGTGAAAGTCCATCCTTATCCTCAAAGACATATAGTTGGTGGCTTCCTTATGTAGACTAGAAGGTATAGAAGCATAGTATTTTATATTTTCTACCTTTTATTCATACCACATGGCATTCAAAGAACATTCCCATTCTCCTCAACTCTTTGAATTTGGGTCTGTCATTCTGGTTATAAAGTGATCATCAGCCCTCAGGGTAAGGATATGGGTAAAAGAGAGTGGGTCCTGCAAAAAACACGTTTATCGTTTTAAGTGTCTACATATATTTTATTGCTTGAAACATGATCATTTTTAAAAAGCTGGGAAAAATTGGGGTGATGTAGGGCTTATCATCCACAGAGAGTTCTAACCATCCTCTTCATAAAGGTTGGTTGCTTCTCTGGGTAGTTCTAACAGACCTCAGGAAGTCATGATCCTAGGAGCAAAGAAGGAGACATTGAGCACCTGTTCTTTGACTAGATGAGCACAACTGAGTGGCTTGTTCTGCTGGTACTCTCTGCCTTTGAGCTGCCGCATTCAATATTGACAGCACGATGACAGTGAGCAGCATCTTGTTTTCTTCCCTTTGGATGGAAAAAAGAGGCTCCCTCTCAAAATACAATGCCTGTTTGAACTTGAACATAGTTGTCATGTCATGTAGTCTTATGAAAGTATATTGTGTATTCAAGTTGGAGAATCCTAGAAATAAGAATATGTGAAGAACCCTGGTAGATTGTCTGTTGTTCCTAGTGTGGCTTGTTGCCAAAGTCAACTTTCATCTGAGACAAAGGTACAAGGTACATTAAGCCAATCTTAAACATCTTTTCTGTTCATCTTTTGGGTATTTTTCTGTTTTTAAAAAAAGTTTTGATCTGCCTTATATTCAGCTATAATATTTTTTTAAAGATTTTATTTATTTATTTGATAGACAGCTATATAATATTTTTTATGTATCTGTTCTTTTGGAAAAAATCTTTCAGTACAATGATTCTAAAACTAACATCCTGTTATTGGAAAACAAGAAAAAAATAATTACAGAAAACAAACTACATGAAATAGTGTGGTATTGTAACGGTGTTTATTGCTTAAAAATTCCCAGATGAAGTGGCTTCCTATTATAAGACAAAATAAATATCTAAGTTCTATTAAGAAACTTAGAGTATCTAGCTTTTAAGGGAAATAAAAGCTCATTAGATAATTATAACCAAAGTTATTTTGGAAAATTATACATTTGCATAGCATTTTATTGTCTAAGGTGATTCTCATGTGCTTATCAGGGTTTAGAATCACTGTGGTGGTGTTTCCCTGATATATTATGAGCTTGTTAGGTTGACCTTCCTTTTTTCCCATCCCTGAAATTGTATATTCAATAGCAGCTGTCTCATTCTTGCTATTAGACACTTACAAACACAAATGAAACATAAGGTGATAATGAGAGGCCTGCAAAGACAGTGTCCCTGCCCTAGAAAAGCTTGTACCTGAGTTGTGTACAGAATGTAATCCACCCCACCCACACATACACATTTACATGCACAAACATGCAGATTAACAGTGCAAAAATTGCAAAGTGTAGACATCACATTGGCAACATGGCTATTTGGTACTGGAGAGGTAATCTGTAGATCCTGTGAGACTTTTGGAAGGCATCATTGAGGTGAGGAGGAGGGGGGTAGACTTGCCAAGGGGTGTGACTGGAATGAGCAATAGGTCAGAACACAGGAATCTTGAGATGTGGTTCTTCTTTGTCCCTCATCCTGGCTCACAGATAAAATTATATGTACCATCATTGTGAACATCCAATGTGTGACAACAGATCTGTCTGATCAAAAACCAAAACTCTAGTAAATTCACAGATTATGAGTCACCCTGTGTCCACATAGGGCCTTCAGTTATTCATTGAGTGTTAACTACTACTTCCTTTCCAAACTCCTGGGTTTTTCAATAGGTGATTAGCAATTTCATTGTATTATAACTCGTATACTGTTTGTGGTTTAGAGCTATAAAAGATTGAAGATTTGTTTTGCTTTGAAATTACTGTCTTCATAATAATCGGTACTTTCAAAGCCACGTGGCTTCTGAGAAAAGTAAACTCTTCAATTTATAAGGATTCTTTTCCACCCTGGTGCATTCCACTGTCTGACTTGATCATTTGCTGGTGTCTTCCTCTATTAAGACTCCATTTATTAGGGGCGACTCTTGTAATATCTCTTAACTATTTCTTAGCCTCAAGTAGAAATGCGTACTCTTTTCTTCTTAAATGTTTAGGAGTTTCAGAAATCACTTGGAGCCAAGCATTCTGTCTACGACACCACCAACAGAACTGGACGGTCCCTGAAGGAGAAAACCACCCTGGCTGATGACAACCTGAAACTGGATGACATGCTGAGTGAACTCAGAGACAAATGGGATACCATCTGTGGAAAATCTGTGGAAAGGTAACAAGTCCTGTAGGGCAGTCTGGTTGCCTTGTAGGTTTCTTTCAAGTGTACAATAGTGATGCTTTGTAGGAACATTCTGGAACCTTAAATACCTCCTTTGCCTGGGAACTTCTGGTCATCTGTAATACCCTACTTACACAGTGCCTGTGCCCAGAAGGCTTGGTTGTTCATTATTATTTATTTTTAATTACTTGATTCACTCAACAGTGGTATTACTCTCCAAGCCTGTCATCTCAGACCTGACTTCTTTCAGGTCTCCCCAGGTCTGCTCTTGTCCTCCTTAATCCAGTTCCCATAAGTAGGAGGATGGTCTTCTTAAAATATGAATGGGGTCTTGTCATTGCCCTGCCTCATACTTTTTAGGAACTTAATATTGAGGGTGAACCAGAACACAGGCTCCTTAGTGTGACGGGCAAGGTCCTCCCAATCTGACCCTGGTGTTCCCTTCCAACTTCATCCATTACTGTCTAGTCTTCTTTCTCATTATACTTGAACCATAAAGACCCAAATCTAATTTCTAAATCTTTAAGGATTTAGAAAGTACCATTGTAGTAGAAGAGTTCAAATATCTTAGAAATGTTTTCAGACAATTCTTAGATCCTTGGTTTAATTACTTTTGTCAATATCAAGATTAAATAGAATATCCTAATAATAAAATTATATTAGAATAGAAAATTAGAATGTAGTCTATAGAATACATAGGAAGAATATAGAAATTTTGCCGTTTTTTAAAAAATCCTTAAAACCTTCCATTTCAAAAGGTTATATACATTTTACAATGTGCTATAAATGATTTCATGGCAGGCAGACACCCAGGGGTTGGAGATGGGGCAGGTTGTGACTACAGACAGCGTGTGGTAGGTTTGGGGGATGACTGAACTGTTCTTTCTTAATTATGAGATGGTTACATAAATCTCTACATGTGTTACAGTTCATGGAACTGTACACTCAAAAAAGTCAAGTTTACTGTATGATAATTTAAAACAAAAAATTTTATGACTTTTTTTTAAATGAAGAAACTGAAAGATCACTGATTTCTAGAGGTGATAATGGAGGAATTTTCCAAGAACAGATAAGATCTACTGAAGGACTAAAAAAGAAAATTTGAGAAAACTTTTGTTATTTTCTAAAAAAGGCAAAGAAACGCACTGAATATACCTGTATATTATTTTTTCCTTTGACCATTGCCCAGCCTTCATAAATGGATTTTAGATATTCAGGTATTTGGTGGGTTTTCTGTTACTCAGTCTGACTTTTCCACCTTTTTCCCCAGACAAAATAAACTGGAGGAAGCCCTGTTATTTTCTGGACAATTCACAGATGCCTTGCAGGCCCTCATTGATTGGCTGTATAGAGTTGAACCCCAGCTGGCAGAAGACCAGCCTGTCCACGGAGACATTGATTTAGTGATGAATTTGATCGATAATCACAAGGTATTATTAACTGGAACATTTTATTGATCTCATTTGATTATCCTGAATTTAGAGGAAACTGTAACCCCTTATCTTAGCCTTTTAAAATCTAGAGACTATATATCATAATATGTAACAGTCTTTAGTATTTAGTGTGCTTTGAGCAGAATCAGGAAGCCAACTTTAAAAGTGATACAGGAAAATTAGTATCAATGAGATACTTTTTTTTTTTTTTTTTTTTTTTAACAATTTCCAGATCTAAAACCTTTTAGAGTTCTCTGGTGCTTTAAAACATGTTCCAAGAATGTTTTATAATCTTTTGTTATTCATATAAATAATTGTGTAATTTAAAATCACTCCCTCAGTGACCTGGAACTTGGTCATTCCATAAGTATGGATTTGTGACATTATCTACAGGAGTCAAGATAGGCTACTTTTCTGTTTTTAAAGACCATTTTATCCTTGCCCCTTGAACTCTAGCAATCTGTGAGATATCAGCATAGGCTCTGAGGGATTCAATTATTACTTTAAGTCAAGTGGTTTCCTGGCAATCTCCTGAGAGGGATTTAAATATTTTTTTGCCAATCAAAGGGAATATTCAGGACATCCCACTGATACTGAGTCCAAGGTCCAAAATTATGGTAAAATGTTATGTTACAACTTAAAGAATCTCAAAAACAACCTGAGGCACAGTAGTAATGTGGGATGGTTGTACCAGAGTAGACTTTATATACAAATATTTTACAGCACTGTAGTTTACAGCACTGTTTTATTTCTCCTCTCTTATGTTTGAATTAGAAAATTTATTTCATGTTAAAATGTTTTCTTCATACTTGCCTCGTTACGTTGTTTTGATCTTAACCTGTTCCTTTTTTAAATAGTTGGTGCTTTTGCATATTTATTTTCCCTTTTTTCGTTCTGTTATCTGATTATAAAAGAGAGTTTGTTACATTTAAATATTATTAAAAAAATCAAAGAATAGATGAAGAACAGTGATTGGACCTACAAAAAGAAAAAAAGTTGAATTTTGTTGCTTTGCCTATATTGAAACAAATGTTTTGTGCATGATTGATTGATACAGACTTTCATTCCTTGGCATTCATTCAATGAGTAATGAATAGTGTAATGTTACTTTTTACATAAATGCCATTTGTATAAACTCATTGTCTAAATATTTACTCCCTTCAGCACTTGCCAGGTTTTTTATATATTAAAGGTTATCAAGAATGAGTTAATCATTCAGCATTAGTAATACAATTGGAAGGCTCAGGAAGTTTAAGTTCACCAAGTACATTGGAAAGTCAGCTCAGGACTATCGGGCGAGTCCTATCACAAACAGATTACACAGATGGTGTATTTTCGATGCGTGTGTGTGTGTGTGTGTGTGTGTGTGTCTGCAGGCACACCTCATTTAACACCACTAGAGTGATAGCAAACAAAGAATTTATTGTACTATGTTTGGACTATTTTTGACGGGCTCACTTATGAATGATTTGATTATCAGAACAGAAACTCATCGATAGAGCCAAAATGATAAGATGTGCTTAGTAATATTCATTTGTAATCATCTTTTAGAGAAATAAGGTAATCTTAGTCTATCTATAAGCTTGGTTAATTTGAAAGATGTAGTTGCACACACTGTCTCTTGGATCAGAAATGAAGTACCCTGGGCTCATTTTTTGGATTGGGTCTGTGGCCAAAAGAAGCCAGTCTAACTCCTGGCACATCTAAGTTTATCAAAATTAGGCAAGAGGTAGGGAAAAGCTTTTCTTCCGAAAGGACAGATAAGGATGTAAGCCTCTAAAATTTGACATTAGAGGTTAGTTCTCAGGATACTGTGAAAGCTGAAGCTGTGTTGCAGGGAAAAAGACTGCAGGCCCCCTCCCTGTGGGCTCCCCTGCCATTCCCTCCAGTACCCTCATGCAGACCCCAGGATTGCTTAGTTCTTCATTCGTCTGTTTGTCTATTAATGAAGAGGAATGAGGTAGCCAGCACATTCTTGGCACTTATGAGGATTTGAGAGGAATTGGGACGCCATAGTAAAGAATTATAGAAAAAAAGAGAACGTGACATTTTCACTTGTGGAATTGCATTTGAGTAGCCACCATTATTTAAATCCAAAGCGTCATTTAAAAATTAAGGTTTGATTGCTCAGGAGGATGCTAGAAGATTGAACAGCTTTACAGCTCTGTTAGGAGCAAGCATGTGATGACTGAGCTCCTGAAGATTCTGTGAGAAGTACGCCTCATTAAACTCTAAGTCTTAGAGACTGGTCAGGAGGTCATGTACATATATATTCCACACTGTGTTTTACTGGTTTCATTTTGTAGTGAAAAAACAATTTTTAATGAAAATACGGTCTTTCTAGGTTTTCCAGAAAGAACTGGGGAAGAGGACCAGCAGCGTGCAGGCCCTGAAGCGCTCAGCGCGAGAGCTCATCGAGGGCAGCCGAGACGACTCCTCCTGGGTCAAGGTCCAGATGCAGGAACTGAGCACACGCTGGGAAACCGTGTGTGCACTGTCCATATCCAAGCAGACCCGCTTGGAAGCAGCCCTGCGGCAGGTGACAGTCTTGTAAATTGCAGCTGGGGGTGATGAGAAAGGTATCAAAGCCCAGAGCTGCTCTGGTGGAGAACTGTTTCACTCCTCCTTTCTTACTGGGACGGTGATGGAGAGGGAGATTCTTAGAGGATCCTTGCCTTGCTCCTCCCCGCAGGAGTTTTAAGTTACTCACAGAGGGAAGTTTTCTCATTGTCACACAAAAGTGCCAGTCTTGAAATTTTTCACCTCAGACGTGTAATGGGCTGTCATGGCTCTAACATCAGATTGTTAAAATGGTGAAGTAGTCTTCATATTGGGGTTTAGAGGTCTTAACATTTATAAAGTGTAGCAACATGTATCTTTATATTTTTAGTGGGCATAATGCATATCGTTAATCAATGTAAATTTAAGACTTTTTTTTCATTGAGAGGAGGACTGTATACTAACAAGCATCTTTGGGGATCTTCTTTGTGGGGTGTGTGTGTTGTGTGTGTGTGTGTGTGTGTGTGTGTGTGTGTGAACTGTTAGGCAGAGGAATTTCACTCAGTGGTGCATGCCCTCCTGGAGTGGCTGGCAGAGGCCGAGCAAACCCTTCGTTTCCATGGTGCTCTCCCAGATGATGAGGATGCCCTTCGGACACTCATTGATCAGCATAAAGTGAGTTATCTAAATGCTAAGTAAAACTAAATGAGAAAATTCAATAGGCTCGTGATGGTAGATATCAATTGCATGCATATTTCCCTTTCTGAGAAGTAATTAAAGATCTAGCACATTTGAGAATTTGCCTTCATCCTCTTTGCTTACATTGGTGTGTCCCCATGCCCGCAAATAAGTTATCTCTCCACGACTGCTTTGTGAAGAAGGTGGCTATTCCAAAGTGAGTCACCGTCCCCTCTCTTTTGGAAGAACATTGATTTTTCTAGGAGGTTATCTGGCTTCTGACCCAAACTGGTCAACTTCATTGTACTTTCATGTGCATTTCAGATGAAATTTCCTGCATGAGCCTTTGGCATTTATAAACATATCATTAGAATTATAAATAAATAAGTTTGATCTTAGTAAACAAGACAAGCAAGTAATTCAATAACTGGTCTTCAAATTTTATTTTTCAATCTCTGCCAGTTCTGGTTTTATTTTATTATTATTTTTTTAGATTTTATTTATTTATTTAACAGGGAGAGACGCAGTGAGAGAGGAAACACAGGCAGGAGGTGTGGGAGAGGGAGAAGTAGGCTCCCTGCTGAGCAAGGAGTCCAATGTGAGGCTTGCTGTGGGGCTTGATCTCAGGACCCTTAATGACTGAGTCACCCAGGCACCCCGCCAATTCTGGTTTTAATCAAGATCCACCTTAAATTTTTATGAGAAGTAGCCTGTAGTATAAATTATAAATTTAAAATGAATTCTGTAAGTAGATATACTGTTGGATAGTTAACCAAATAAAAATCTGGCCACTGAGTTTTCAGGTCAACATCTATTTTGTAACAGTGCCTAGAACTAGCAAAACTGTTAGGAGAGTGATCTGGATACCTCTTAACACTTGTTTGTTTTTGTTTTTTGTTAAACCTTTTTCTGGAGAGGAGAAGGGAGTTGAGGGAAATTGGAAGGGGCGGTGAACCATGAGAGACTATGGACTCTGAAAAACAATCTGAGGGTTTTGAAGGGGTGGGGGTGGGAGGTTGGGGTACCAGGTGGTGGGTATTATAGAGGGCACGGATTGCATGGAGCACTGGGTGTGGTGCAAAAATAATGAATACTGTTACGCTGAAAAAAATAAAAATTAAAAAAAAAATTAGAAATTTACAATGCTAACACTCAATGCAGTATCCAACATTTCTTTTTAAAAGATCTGTTTAACACCACTGAAGAAGCTCGTCTTCCAGGTTCAGGTTGGAAGGATGTCATTAGTTCCATTGTGGCATGGATTACATCATCTATGGAGATTTCTTATTTGTGACGATTGTGCTCTCTCAATGACGGGCTGCCTAACCTATAGCAATGAAATACTGCCTTGTCATTAATAAAAGTGATGTGAGCTTGTCTAACATTATCTGGAGGAGCGGAATGCTCCATAAACCATTTAAAGTTGAAGTTAGAATATAAGAGGAGGAAAATGACATCAAATTTATTATAAATTTTTGATTCAGCTCAGTGTTTTGAAGAGCTATTATATTACTGTTGTCTGACCCACCAGCCAGCATTGAGTTCCACTGACAGAGTTGGTCTCAGAGGAGCTTCTTATATATCAAACATCTTACAGTAAGGTGCCCGCTTGGGGTATCAGTACCCTCAGAGCAGGAGCAGGAAACCCCCAGAAGCATCAGGAAGCAGGGTATCCGGAGCAGTGGTAGTGTTGTGGGGTCTTTTTGTTTTTGTTTTTGTTTTTACAACAAATTACTTTTAAATATTTTTAAGTTGTATAAAATTACATGTCATTTCATAAAGGGCTGCTTAGTACCAATAATTAGCCATAACATCATCCGTTCTTTCTTATTTCCTCTGCTTTCTTCACTGAGCAAATAAAAGTAAAGCAAAATATTTAATTTCTTAGCCCCAGGACCAGAGACTTCTCAGTATAGTCCACTTTCAAAAATGGCAAGCTTTCCCAGGTGAGCATAGAATGCAAGCAGGGAGCTGACCATCCAGCCCACGGCATTCTGGGCAGGACTCTGGCACTGTTTGGTTAGGGGTGATTAAAAGTATACGGTCAGATCCCCTGTCTTTGGGAAAGCACAGCTGTTATTGGCCTCTGGTTTTCTCTTCCTAGTAAAGCTTCCCCCCGCCCCCTTTCAGTTAAGCAGATCTGTATTGGAGGAAATGAAAATAATTTTTTCATTTTAAAATTTTTTAAATGAAAATAATTTTTAAAATAAAAGTGATGATATTTTAAAGATAGGTCATGTTAGTGGAGTATACTATTAATTAAACCTTGACATGACGGCAGTAAAAATGGGTAAATGAGAATTAAAAAGCACTTATTCAATCACAAAGACACACGGTCTTTTGATCTTGTGGACCTTAACGTCCAGTAGGTATGTAAGGAGACATGGCAACATGCCAGAATAGGAGGTCTAGGACAGAGCTGCGGCCCAGAACCCAAAAAGAAAAGGTCACTAGACATTCTAGGAAACCCATTCTCCGATGATCACCCTGACCACATGGCATGGATAGTACGGGGTGTCCGCTCAGTCTGTAGCCTTTGCAGCCCTTGCCCATGTTACTAAGGAATCCGTCCCTCTTAGTGCTGGGGTCCAGACTGGGGTGCTGGCAGATGCTTGAAATTCACTCTGAGGTTCTGGAAGCACAAGACCTTTTTTAAGGCAGAGGTCCTCATTTGTAGCCACGCTTTCAGAGTTCTGTGACTCATGTATCTATGAATACAGTTCTGATGGTAGAAAGTACAGTTATGTGTGTGAGACATTTGCAGAAAAGTTGATTTGAAAGCATTTTAGAGCCTGTCAGGGCTTCTTCATCCCACCAGAGCAGGGGATGACAGTTTCTGGCTGTCAGGCCCATCCCCTTCATGCTCTCCCCGACTCTTTCCTGCTGGACATTTGGGCCCTCTCTCCCTCACCCCAAACATTTATAGTTCCCTGCCCAGCCTTCTCTCTTCCTTTTCGGTACATATTCCTCTCATTGCTGGCACACAGTTCATGCTGTTTTAAATATACAACCTCCTAGTTTTGTGAGGACATTTTTTTTCAATCAATATTTTTGTCTCTGGTGGTACTCTCTCTCCTAGTCCTGTTCTCCATTACCATATGTACACGCTATGCAGATATAGAAGAGTGTGTTTTTTTGTATAACATATCTTATAAGGCGTGAGGTGTTACCTAATACATGTATTCAGAAAAATACCTGTTAGAAAGTGCCTCACTTCCCATTGTTGTCCCTTCTCCTCTCTTAATTCCCCAGTTAGTGAGTGAATTGTTTCCAGCAGTGCATAGTGCTGGTGAAGTTCTTGTGTACTTGTCTAACTCTGACGGTCACAGGCACGTCACTGGAGTTTTATTTTCAACCAGTGCCAGCAGCTGATTGAGGTGTTTGTTTCTGCTCTAGGAGTTCATGAAGAAACTGGAAGAAAAACGGGCTGCGCTGAATAAAGCTACCAGTATGGGAGACGCCGTCCTGGCCATCTGCCACCCTGACTCCATCACCACCATCAAACACTGGATGACCATCATCCGGGCCAGGTTTGAGGAGGTCAGTGGGTCTCAAGTCATCATTAGAGCAGGAACAGAACTGAGATACATGTGTGACCCTGGGAACAGGAGGCCTCTGCAAACCTTCCTCTGTGCATGACCTGTCTCTGCAGTCCACTTTTATTTAAAAACGTAAAGCCATTTTGCAGCTATGTCCCTGAAGCATGAAAAAGCAAATGTTTGGTTCCCTGTATGACTTTTTGTCCCACTTCCACATTGTTGAATAACCCAGCACCCAAATTATACTTCAGAGGAGTATATGCTTGGGGAATGGATTACGTACATGAACTGGATTCTGCATTTTAAGATTTTATCTATTTCTATTTCCACTCAATGCTTCATGGAATAAGCATTCTTGAGCCGTCAGAGAATGTGTGTTTGAACTCAGACTAGAAATCTAAAGGAAGCTTGGGTGTTTGACACCCCGTCTGTAACTATGGGGGCAAACATCAGAGGGGCTTTCATGTCCTCCACAATCTGGTAGTACCATCCCAGATAGCACTGATGGTACCGCTGATGGGATCTAGAAAGACTGGCAGTGTTATGATCCCAGGCCCAGGATGATCTTCTATATCCAAATATAGAAGAGTGTGTTTTTTTGTGTAACATATCTTATAAGGCGTGAAGTGTTACCTAATACATGTATTCAGAAAAATACCTGTTAGAAAGTGCCTCACTTCCCATTGCTGTCCCTTTTCCTCTCTTAATTCCCCAGTTAGTGAATTGTTTCCAGCAGTGCATAGTGCTGGTGAAGTTCTTGTGTACTTGTTTAACTCTGACGGTCACAGGCACGTCACTGGAGTTTTATTTTCAACTAGTGCCAGCAGTTGTGTATTTTTACATCAGTTATTAACTAGGATGGATGAAATTGAGAGACATTTGTTTCCCCAACAGGTGTTGGCCTGGGCGAAGCAGCATCAACAGAGATTAGCAAGTGCTCTGGCTGGGCTCATTGCAAAACAGGAATTGCTGGAAGCTTTGCTGGCTTGGTTGCAGTGGGCCGAAACGACACTTAGCGACAAGGACAAAGAAGTCATCCCCCAGGAAATCGAAGAGGTGAAAGCCCTCATTGCAGAACACCAGGTAATATGAATATCATCCTAACCCTGTCTTCTCAGATACTGTTTTTATTTCACTGCCATACTTCTCAAGAGATTGCTTTGTGCTGGTTACCATCACTTCCTCAAACACACTCCTCAAGTTCTTCCTTACATTTATTGTCCGTTTTGCCCTGTTCTTCTGCTCCGTCTTCTGGCGACCTCGCTCTGCCGGGCTTTATGGCTCCATGCTCGCATATTCTACTCTCTGCTGCCACGCATCTCCCACGATGACCATCAGTACTTCAGACACACCCTGTCTACAAGGGAGTGCATCATCTTGCTCCAAAAAACAAATGACTTCTCTATCCTGCCTGTGGGCCTCCCACTGACTCTGATTTATTTGTATGCTTGTCACTTTGATACACATTTATAAAGGGAAGCATTAAATGGCAGCTTAGTTGACGAAGCAGCTAGCATTGCAATATTTTTTTTTTTAAGATTTTATTTATTTATCAGAGAGAGAGGGGGAGAGAGCGAGCACAGGCAGACAGAATGGCAGGCAGAGTCAGAGGGAGAAGCAGGCTCCCTGCTGAGCATGGAGCCCGATGTGGGACTCGATCTCAGGACACTGGGATCATGACCTGAGCCGAAGGCAGCCACTTAACCAACTGAGCCACCCAGGCGTCCCACATTGCAATATTTTTAAATAAATGTATGAGCCATTCATGTCCATAACGGCCCTGAAGTGCCTCATGTTGTGTTCTCTGTGATCAGAGTTCTCCAGTGTGACAGATTCTAGACATGTGTTTCTCTACTTTTCACTTTTATCTGACTCCTCTTTTTTCCACCCCTTTTCACCACAGTCTCTGTCTTTGCTGCGTATTCTAAGTCACAATAATAAGCCTAAGGAGACAAGACAAGAAGTAGCAAGATAGTCAGACCTCTTAAATGGGAACTTTAACCTGAATAACTTTTATCTCCCTTGGCATAGTATTTGTATAAACAGAAATATTTAAGATATGTCCATATTTAATATGTTTGCCATATGTCAGTGTATAGCAAAGCCATCTGAAGTATTTCAAATACATTAGTGAAACGTGCTGCAGAGACATCCTGAGGACCAGCCCAGTTAATTAGTTGCTTTGCAGATAAATACTCACTTTAAGATTCTTCAGGAAGAGCTTAAAAGCTCTGGAAGATCCTGGTTGATACACAGATAGGTTATATTAATTATACAGCTGCTCCCATGCATGGTCATCAAGCTAAAACAAATTACTGTTACAGTGCTCTAATTACTTACCAGGTATATGTAACATTTTATATTGTTTAGTTGTGAGTAAATGCTATGTTATAGTGGCTTACAATTTTTTGGCCCCTAAAGATATAACAAGTTGGTTTATGCTTTTTTTTCCCCCCAGAATGAATTTCAGAAATAATAGCATGGTCCTTTTATCCTTTGCTTTTAGTTCATTTCTAAAGGTAGTTTTCTGTGGTGCACTTCTATTTAATTGACTTTGACCTTTCAGACCTTCATGGAGGAAATGACCAGAAAACAACCTGATGTGGACAAAGTTACCAAGACCTACAAGAGGAGAGCAGCTGATCCTTCCTCATTACAGTCCCATATTCCGGTCCTGGATAAAGGGCGAGCAGGAAGTAAGCAGTGGCCAATTTCTTTAAAATGCACATGGCTAAAGCCAAGGAAGTTAGTTTTGAGTTGTCACTTGAAATTTCAGAGCAATTGGTGATTCTTTGAGCTCTCTCTACCGTAAAAGTTTTCCTTGAAAGAATACATGGGCTCAAATATTGTAGCAACTTATTTAAAAATAAAGGAAAAAACATATACAGGCCTCTCTGTTTAATTTTATTTGCTTGTAGGGTATCTTTTAGATTAGCTAGAAGAAATTGGAAAAAATGTACAACAAGAACAGAAACCATCATCCCCTTTGCTTCTGTTATATAAATAACCTTATGGTGGGATATAGCAGAAATGACCATGACCTGGATATAGTTTATGACCTAACTGTTCATTAGTGACTGGCAGTCTGATAGATTTTGCCCATGTTCATATGACTTCAGGCTCTATTTACTTCTTAGTCTACTTTGACTCCACGAAAGGAAGTCACAAAGTGACATTAAAAATGATAAAGCAGGCTTGGAGAAGATTTAAAAGAAGCTCAGTTTATAGCTGAATAATTGTAATTCAATACATTTCTTAAAGGTGCCTTAATAGAAAAAAAAATGATTTCAGATCTTTTGTAGTTGCTGTATTACCCAAGGGGGCAAGGTAACAAAGTGGTGGTTAAGAACTCTGGAGGCAGACTCCTTACCACCTTGGAAATATAACCTGGGACAAGTTACTTAAACTCTCTCTGAGCCTCAATTTACACATTTGTAAAGGGGATAATTATAACCTCACTGGATTCTGGTGAGGATTAGATAAACTAATGTGAACAAAGTGCTTAGCATACTTCCTGGCTTGTAGTTAAATGCTCAGTAAATATTTTTGTAGGGCCTCGTAGGAGTGAGAAACTCTGGGCAAATCCCAGCTTGAACACTCTTCCTAACGTGACTTTAGGCTAGTTGTTTTTCCAGGCCACACTCAACCATTTAGTTAGATGAGAAAAATGCATTGAGACAACTGTTCTGTGATGTTATAGAAACTTGTGAAAAATAGCCAGAAAAGAGGGAGAAAAAATTAGGAAAGGCAGTAAATTGGGTTATGAGACTGTGCACAGGAAATGTGCAGTCTCTGTGGAAAACAGACTTGGATGAAAGCTGGAGTCATACACACACGTCCCTATTTGATCAGAATTTGTGAAGTATCTTGCTGTGACTCAAATGAATGGCCACTGTCTCCTGCCCTCACCTGCCTTCCTTCCAGCCTTCTTTTCTAAGAAGGGCAGCTGGGTTTGGGTAGCTGATTCTAAGATAAGTCTCACTGCCCTGGGAGATTTATTTTCTCATGCCTTAACAAAAGAGAGGCTCACAAGGTACTTCTTTGTCATTGAAATGGCATGGATTTTAAGCTGGAAAATGTTTTAAACATAATTTTATAAAGAGAGCTTTTCAGTATTTAAATGCCCATTGGGTATGTTTCTCTGTTTTATATGAAAAGTATGTGATCCTTGGTAAGTAAAACAGATTTGAACTTGAACATTATAAGATCTAAATAAGATCTTTCTAAATAATTAAGTTGATTCAGTTTTAGCTAGGAACAATAAAGGCCAAGCCTTAACATATTTAGAACCCTGGAAACCACTCTCCTAACTAAAGTTGCATTTTAACAGGAAAACGCTTCCCAGCGTCAAGCTTATATCCCTCTGGATCACAGACACAAATCGAAACCAAGAATCCGAGGGTCAATTTATTGGTGAGCAAATGGCAGCAAGTTTGGCTCCTTGCGTTGGAAAGGAGGAGGAAGCTTAATGACGCCTTGGACAGACTGGAGGAGGTCAGAGAACTCCTGTGTTCAGGACCCCTGATGATATGGGATGTGGGTTTAGGGAATCAATAAAGTAAACTACAGTTGACCCTTGAACAACATGGAGTTAGGGGCACTAACAGCACCCCCCCACACACACACATACTGCATAGTCAAAAATCCACATATAACTTTCGACTCCCTCAAAACTGAACTGTTAATAGCCCCTTATTGACCAGAAGCCTTATTGCCCTACCTATAAGAAGCAATTAACAAAGTTATATGTGTTATATACTATATTCTTATAATAAAGTAAGCTAGAGAAAAGCAAATGTTATTAAGAAAATCACAAGGAAGAGAAAACACGTCTTTTTAAAAATTTCATAAAAAACCTGCATGGAAGCAGACCCACACAGTTCAAACCCAGCGTTGTCCCAGGGTCCACTATAATATGTTCTAACATAATCAGAACCTGACTCCATTAAGAGAAGAAGCAGCTTGATGTATGTTTGCTTGGTATTATCTGGGAAATATAACCACTGATAATTCAGGTATTTTCATTATATATATATATATATATATATATATATTCTGTGGTCTGAGATGTAGAGTTTCAGATTCTGAAACTGGGAAATTTTTAGAAGCCTTGGATGGTAGAACGGCAAAGAGCAGAGAGAGAGCAGAGGTGAGAGCTGTTGAGCTGGGCCTGCTGTCCGGTAGGCACAAAACTTAACAGTAGTGTCTCTCTGGGGCAGTTCACCTTTGTCACATTGGCACTATCAGAAATTGTTAGTTTGACTTTTTGAGGAGTTTTGTATGTTTCTTTTATTTGAAAAGAACAACCAGCGACAGTAGTGAAATCATAGGAAAGATGTTTCTGTGCTCCCTTTGCAAAATGAGACCTTTTTTATTTTTTTGAAGTGGGAAAGATCTGTGCATTATCTGGAAGGTCATTAAAAATAACTTTATTCATAAAGTCGGAGGTACTGTTTGTGCACCGTATGAACCCAAAATACCTTTTGTCCTTTCCAGCTGAGGGAATTTGCTAACTTTGATTTCGATATCTGGCGTAAAAAATACATGAGATGGATGAATCATAAGAAATCTCGAGTGATGGACTTCTTCAGGAGAATTGATAAAGATCAGGATGGGAAAATAACCCGACAAGAATTTATTGATGGAATTCTTTCCTCAAGTAAGTCCCAAGAGAAGTGACTGTAAATGATGTCATTTTTTAAAGAAAATAAGCACACTTTAAAATTGTGTTACTAATAAAGCATCGCCTTTAAGCTTGGCTATGAAGTCATGCCTTCAGGGAAGTGTCCGTGGTGAAATGCGTGGTTTTGGGGTCAGGCTTATTTCATACTCCTGTAACCACAGTTGGTATATTCCTTGCTCCCTGAAGCTGTGTCCTCATTAGTATAATAAAGTTAATAATATTTGATTCTTAGATTGTTTTGTCTGACATGTAATGGGTAATCAGTAAATTCAAGTCAGCCTCTTCCCTTTTTTGTTCTAATTGACATCTGATCATTGTCATTAACGGGAAATTAGAACTCTATGAAAATTCTTAAGGTATGTGTCACCTTGTTTGATGGTTGAGTCATATGGAGGTGATTTCTTGGGCAGATGTTACTGGAAATCTTAAAGTAAATTTAATATAATCTTATGAGTATATATATGATATGAATTCACATGCATAAAATTCATATATTCCTTAAAGTGGTAGTTGAACCATATGAAATTTGCTAATTTTAAAGTTTTCAACCAAGAATAAAAGCAATTTTCAATGATTCATCCTGGTAGTAATTAAAGATAAATGTAGGTCCTGTATATTGTGGTTTGATTTGTTATAATATAAATCAGTTTTTAAGAGGATTTTAATATATTTGATGACCCTGATAATTTAACTGGCTACATTAAGATAGAAATAATACAACTGAGTCAGAATTAGCAAGGTATACTACTTAACTTTTTTTTAAGATTAAATCTTTTTGTAAAATGTTATTATAAACTATGGGTTTTAAAAACTTTGAGAATATAGTATGGCTTATTCTGAGAGTATCCTAATTCGCATTTCTACGTGGAATCTACACACAGAGTGAAACTCACAGTGTAGAAAAGAGGTTGCCAGGGGCTGGGAGGTGGGGGAGGTGAGGACAGCCTGGAGAAGGGTAGAAACTCCAAGATGAGTAAGGTCTGAGGATCTAAAGTACAATGTGATGGCTACAGTTGATAACACTGGATATTATGTAGTTGAAATTTTCTGAGTAGAACTTAAATATTCAGGAAAAAACAAAAAGATATCTGTGAGGTGGTGGGTGTGTCAATTAACTTGATGGAAGGACTCCTTTCATAATACGTACAAGGATCAGATCATCATGATGTATACTGTTCAGTATTTTACAATTTTATTTTTCAGCTGTACCTCAGTAATCATACTTACTATTATTTCGAAAATTTTAGAGTTTCCAACCAGCCGCCTGGAGATGAGCGCAGTGGCAGACATCTTTGACCGAGATGGTGATGGATATATTGACTACTATGAATTTGTAGCAGCCCTTCACCCAAATAAAGATGCATATAAACCCGTCACCGATGCGGACAAAATCGAAGACGAGGTACTCCACACCCCGACCCCCTGCAGCAGCAGCAGCAGCGGGCGCTGCCGGGACACCATGCTCAGATTCAGGCCGCCATTTTATTTCCATCTTGAGTTGTATTGAGGTGTTTGTTGACTCTGCAGTGTCATGTTAACCTTGAAATGGACATTTCATCATTGTTTTTGGCAGGTGACAAGGCAGGTAGCGAAGTGTAAATGTGCAAAACGATTTCAAGTTGAACAGATTGGAGACAACAAATATAGGGTGAGTTTTCAAAAGTTAACTATTTAGTTCTCTTGAAGGATAACAATGGAAATCTGTATACATTCCTTGCTTTCCAGGAATGCTAATTATTTATTTTTTACCTCACATCACAATAGAATGGTATATGAAATTCCAGCTTTTGTCATTTTAAATGATGTAGAGATAGCCTGCATTTTGTAAACTAGGATATATCTCTGACATGCATTTTACTTTGAGGAGAAAAACACATCCCACATACTCAGGTTGCTTCCTGTGACTTTAAAATGTATTTTATTATGATTACAGGTAAGTTATCATATTTCTAATAACAAAGCTATTCCAAGCCAGAACAACAAAGTTAAAAATGTTGAATCATTTTTAGAAATACGGAGAGGCAATGTTTTCCACTTATGTAGTTATTTTTCTTTTTGTTCAAAATCTTAAAAGCTCAGTTTACCTTCTTCTAAACAGTTATTTGAACACCAGTGTGACTTTGTTACTCCTCTATCTTTTTTTCTCTTTTTTGGAATATCTCTCACATGTAGTAGCTAGATCGGAAATGTGCTGAGTTTCCCTAATACAACATGTTACTTACAAGCAAAATTTCTTTTTGAATTTAGTTTTTGTATTTCCATATTGGAAAATATTCATCGGCATATTTGAATTTCTAACCTAAATATGAAACCCAAAGATTAAAAAAAAAACTTTTATAGAAAATTTACTGATTATATGGTTTACGTTTCAACCAGCGGGTACCTGCACATCTCTAAACTAGATACTATATCCAGGAGCCCAGAGTGTGACAGATTGTATGTGTGTGTTCTAGAGTCATACAGAAAGTTTCCTATTGAACTAATTGTGTCTTTCTTCCATTTTTCATTTTTTTTTTATCAGTTCTTCCTGGGAAATCAGGTATAAACCAGTGGAATGTATTCTCAAGTTCCCAATGATTTTTTTTTTTTTTTAACTTTAATTCATAGTCATTAAAGCTTGCCATGGCCAATCTTTCCCATGCTGTTGCCCTAGCTACTACATTGTTGGTTGGCGTGGTGTTTCTGTAAATGCTGTAAGGGTCCTTGATCCAGGATTCCTTTTTGCCGTGTGTCTCAAATGAGGAGATTACTTTTAAGCAAACCAGATAACAAATTGCAGTTTGACTGGTCACAGTGTTAGAAATGCCATTTTTAGTTCCGGTTTAATAACACTGCTAGCATATGTTTTATGCAAATACTTATTGGAATAAAGATTTGATTCTGCACACGTCTCTTTGCTGTGTTTAACTATTGAGGTTAAAAAACAAACAAACTCTGAGGTCCTTAGATCAGCAGTAGCTAGAGAAGGATCTGCAGTGGGTGGTGACGTGGGAAGACAGAGTAGTGAGAAGTCTCTCTGGCACTCAGCCACAAGTGATGCGTTCTCTCCAAAGTAGTGATTGTTGCATTTATCCTAAACCACCGATTCAGGGCTTTACATCTTCTGAGCAGGAATTTTAACTCTACACGTCTTAACTGGTATCAATTCCTTTTGAGGAAATGTATCTCTGATAACTTCTGTGAAATCTTAAAATCACACTTTAACTCATTTGGCTTTACACTGAAGTCAGTATAAACTGTCCAGTGGCCCTGTGTCATTATCACAATTTTTAGAACTAAGGATAAGAAAAATTGTGTTTTGATTTAAACAAAGGAGAAGGGATTTTCACTGTATGCTTTTGGAAAGAACTGTACAATTTTTAACACCTGATCATACATATCATGTCAGATCTCACTCTGCTGCTCAGTTTTTAAGCCATATTACCTCTTAGGTTTCAAATTCCCGGTTATCCCCATTTATTGCAAGCACATAACTTTTTTCAAATAGAAATTTTCAGCTCCTTTGAATAGATGTCTTCAAAACTTGGCATTAGTTATAATAAATAAAAAGGATGTCTTTAAAACTTGGCCTTAGTTATAATATATAAAAAGTTACTGTTCTGATCCCTTCTTGTTATTTTCTGAGTCAACATTGGGGATAATATTTTTTATTTGTGGAAAGGATGAGAAAAATGCTAACTTTAAAAGATTTTATTCACTCAAAACACTAAAAGCAAACATTAGTCTCTTTTTTTCTTGTCTCATGATTTGGCTGTTAGGAAAATTAGGGAAATTCTGAAGACAATGTTAGTTGTCTAGGGAATACCCTCTCAAAATAAAAATTTAAATCATTTTTATTACAATTGGAATATCTCTATAAAATACATCATCTCCTGAAAACTTTTGCTTTGAACCTAATCTTGGACCAAAAGTATCTGGTCTAATTATCTGGTTTCTTAAGGGTAATTTTCTTTAAATCCCTTCCTTTTCCTTCGCTTATTAGCAGCACCAATTTTTTTCTAACAAAATAAATATATATTTTGATTTTTAAACTTTAATTTACATTTCAGGAACTGGTTCAATTTATAAGAAAGTTTAAATCTCAAGGCTTGAAAATGGACTTAGAAATAGCAATATAAAAAGGGTTGATGTAAAACGCATGAGTTCCTGCTGGTGCATTTTACATGCTTTTCATCCAGGTCCTTTTGAGTTTCAGGGTCTTGAATGGTTGGCTTTGTTTTAGGGTTCCTTTCCTGAAACTCAGTGTTAAAGTATATTGAAAAGTGGAAGATTTTGTTTCTACTTAAAATAAAGCTTTCTGATTATCCATCATGAGCCAGCACAAATAGTCAAAGTCACAATTGTTTCTTACTTGCCTTTAAAAGAAGCTTTATTTATGTTTACTTGACTATTGATTTTGCTTGGTATCTGCTGGGTTGGCAGGCATGAAATTTGGTTTGGTAATTTTTACAAGCTGAACATGAGCCTATTAGAAATGATTTAAAAGTATAAAATTATTTCTCATGGGCTTTCAAAATAAATTTTATGATCAGAAACTGTGTAGTCTAGACATTTATTCAGAACTTGCAGAATCTGTAGTGTATCCAAGTGATTGGAGATCCATTGAAAGGGGAAGAACACGACTGCTTATTAGTGTCAGTAATTATGGTGCAAACACTTTGAAAGCCTTTTAGAAAGCTGTATAATTAATAATGTGTCACTGGCTGTTCTAATGTTACAGTAATCCAGAATGGCACATTAATCCAGCCTTTAACAAATTGGTTTACCAGATCATTGTTGATGCAGAAATTTTAGTTGACTGTGAAATTTTTGTTGGTCATGTTCATTTACTATATTTAATCTCTCTAAATTAAAACTGCTCTTAGAGAAAACGAAATGAGTTTATGGAGATTTCTCTCACAGATTTCTGTGGAAAACAGTTTTAGTAGAAGAGGAAGTTTTAATGAAGATTAGAGTTTAGTAGATTTTCTTTAGAATCTTATCTTGTATAAACCCTGGGCTAGTAGGCCTTTACTTATTTTCATGTCTGTGTTTGATTTCGAGAAACATTTGTCAATTACTGCCTTACTAATGTTGTTTCTATCATAAAGAAAAATCGTTTCTTGAACAGAGCTTCAGTATTATACTTGATAACCTTTGTTAGCTTTTTCCAAACTGTTTCCTTTGGGCTAAATCAGCATGCAGCAGTCTAACGCAGATCATTTCAAACCCCCTTTCCTGAGATTTTACTAATCGCTGTGAACTAAGCAAGAAATTTAAGTTGGTTGCTTAAGCTACTGCAGACTGTACATCATCCTTTAGCATAGACTTGCTGTTGACAATTAGAGGTTCTTTCTTCGTTCGTCTTCACAGTTTGGAGACTCCCAGCAGCTGCGACTTGTTCGGATCCTACGAAGTACTGTGATGGTTCGTGTCGGAGGTGGATGGATGGCACTTGATGAGTTCTTAGTGAAAAATGATCCTTGCAGGGGTAAGGAGATGCTATGTTAAGATAGTAACACCATGAAAGTGTATCAATTGTGTACTATTTTCCAGCATCAAAAACATGCTGGGTATAATTTTGGTCATTTATTACAATAATGAATGTTTCACATTGGTCTCTGTCAGCCTAAAGTTCCCAAAGAACTTGTGGCAGTCATGTAAACCATGTTCTTCTCATTTTTTTCCTTACATCTTCTGGATAAATATGAGACTGATAGGCAGGAAATACGAGAATAGATTTTTTTTATCTTTAGGGAAATGCTCCCATCTGCAGTTTTCAAAATGAGTAATTACACCAACTAGGGGAAGGATTTCACCTGTCATTACATAGCAATGTAAAATGAAAGCAGATTGAGGTAAAGGAGACTGAGCATGCTGGACAATAAAGGTTTAAAAATGGAAGTTTTTCATATTGGGGGGAGGTAAGGAAAGTTAATACCTAAAAGTTTTGAAAATCATCATTAACTGCCAACTTGACTCTTAATTCGAAGGTATAGATGAGCATGTTGAAAATATAAACAAATGATACTGTAGCTCACACCATACCTACCAGCCAAAGAATCCTTGATTATCTTTCAATTTTCCTTATTTTTCAGATCCTGTAGTCAATTGTGGAATTCTTAATTAATTGACCTTACAAGTTGTCATTTGATTGCAGTGTCTAGTTAGGTCCCGTTTACTTTAGTTGGCCCATTTTTCCTTAGGGAAAAAAAACAAAAACAAAAAAAAGCAGTAACATTTTTGTGATTTTCTTTAACCTGTGAGCTCATTTCAATCCTCTTAAACGAACGACAGCAAATGTCCGTGCTGATAGTATTTCGGTTACCAAGTGGGAGGCCAGGGTTCTTCCAGCGGGGCCTCTGTTAATTCGATGCGGGCATCTGACTGTGCAGGTACATCAGAGTGAGTTTCTGTGGGTCTGCAGGCCGCTCTGCTAAGGACACCTGGGATCATCCTACGACCCTACTCAGTAGCTCTGCTCTCTGCAGGTCAAAGATACACCCGCCAAGGGTATAATCGCGATGACTCCCTCTTTTAATATTTTGGAAATACCGCAGCCTCCAGTGCTGTAGTTCCACTAAGAGACAAAGCAAATAGAATATGTAGTATCCTTGTTGACTTGCTGCTTAGGAAAGTTAGTGTGACTGTGGCCAAGTCTTCCAAATACGTTTTTCTTACTGAGTCAAATCTTTGAATGCTTCTTTCCCTGATGCAACTTTTCTTCTAAAATGTGTGCTAAAAGCTGGATCTGAGCACCCCTTTGCATATTCAACTACTGTACTTTGTTTCTTCTCTTGCTAACAGTATTCTTTAATGTGATTGGTATCCTGTGTCATTTTTTCTAGTTCATCATCATGGGAGTAAAATGTTACGTTCGGAATCAAACTCTTCAATTACTACTACTCAGCCTACTATAGGTTGGCAACCCCCGTCTTTGCCTCTCCCCTCTTGCCTTTTCTCTTTCCTACTTTTACATTCTTGCTTTAATCATTTGTTTTAAGATAACACGCTTCATCCATCGCGTATGGCTTAACTCATATCCAACTGAGCTGGTGCTTCCAAATTTAAATGCAGAACCGTTGGCACACTGCCGGTGTGCCACGAACATAGGTGCTCTCTAAGTGATCGGACACATGCTAACACGTTGCTCATCGGGTTCTTGTGCAGTGTTCTCCATGTGCATATGTGTTTGTATGAGTGTTGCATCACTGATTACCTCATATCCTTGGGTCTGATGTTTGTTACTGCATGTCGGTTAAACCGAGTTTTCCAAGGCATAAAATAAGAATACCGGTTGCCTCATTTAAGTGAAAAACCTGAGAGTTTATCTGTTGTCCTCATGATTAACGAGCCATCTCTTATTCTGTGTAATCCTGTTGTTTGGTTAATTCCAGTGTTAAAATACTGGCATTCTCCTTACCTCAGTAGTACATGCAAAAGCCACAGTCCTTGCCTTACTGGCTTGTCTTCTCAGTGTGGGGGAGGGGTGACGAACCATGTGGGCATCAGTAGCTGGTGGATTAACAATATTTTAGCATGAGCTTTCCATTTTCATGCTGACTCTTTCTTTAATAGTGGTTATTCTTGCTGGTGTCTAGTGTTAGAATAAACACACTTTTTTTTTCTTTCCCAAACTTACTTGTATCCAAAAGGAATGCATTGTAAAGGAATGCATTTAACTTTTTGTTATGCTGCGTTGGAGTTGGCATGGCAAAAAGCTGTTCTTGAACTCCTCAACATGGTCTGTGGTGCCAAGCTGTTGTTCTTCCTGTAAGTGATTGAGCGCCTCTTTTTGTCCCCTCCTCTTCTGTTTGCATGTGTGTGTCACATAACCCAGCTAAAGGAAGGACAAACATGGAGCTCCGGGAGAAGTTCATTTTAGCAGATGGTGCCAGTCAGGGTATGGCTGCCTTCCGGCCCCGGGGCCGAAGATCACGGCCTTCATCACGAGGAGCATCACCCAACCGATCAACTTCTGTATCCAGTCAGGCTGGCCAGGCAGCCTCACCACAGGTCCCCGCCGCCAGCACACCCAAGGTAGGACTCAGATAGGAAGTGTTGTCCTTCTCCTGTGTGATCACTGTCTCGAGGGTGCTTTGGAGTGTTTGAGGACCCAGGAATTTGTGGGGCCAGTCTTCTCCCTGTGTATCCCTTCTCAAATATGACAGATGAAGGATTAAATATGTGTTGTGTCTATGTGTATATATATAGATGTATATGCACATAGAACACACGTTTGCCTTGTGGCCCATATGGAGACTATCTGCTTAGGAGCTTTAGTTACCTTTCAGAGTGTTTTTTTTTCCCCTTTTAAATAAAGCTTTATTTATTTATTTATTTGTTTGTTTGGCGTATATGATTTGCCATCAGATCTTTCCATTTATTTTTAATTATTATCATTCTTACTGTGAAATGTTACTCTTGGCTATGAGTATCTCTTTCTGTGGTTTTTATCTGCTATCTTTTACATTTGATTTGCCATTGTTCCATACAGATTCTCCATCCTTTAACACGCAATTATGGTAAACCATGGTTGACAAACAGCAAAATGTCAACTCCTTGTAAACCAGCAGAGTGCTCAGACTTTTCCGTGCCATCTGCAGAGGTATCGTAAGGCCCCAGATCCTAGTCTAACAGTCTTCTGTCATTGAAACTGTCACACACTAACATTGCTTTACCTCTCCCTTAACACACGTACTTCTGACCATACCTTGTCTTTTTATAGACTTCTGTAAAACAAGTATCCACTCAGCATTTTTGGAAGACCTCAGAGTAAGGGTCCATAGAACAGAGAATTGATAGCTTTTTGAATGGTGTCAACTGAGCATAGTGATACCACTTGGCAGGCTCTGTGTGCCTCCTTTGTTGTTTTTGTTGTTGTTGTTATTCTTTTCCTCATACTTGACTTTTCTCCCTTGGGAGAGTGACACACAGAAGGTTATATTCAGGCCCAAGTGAAATTTCTTTTAAAGCCCCTGGTATGCTCATGCTTCTAACCATAATTTGGGCAAGAAATGCAATAATCCCCCTTTAGGTAGGGTGAGAGGCACTGTCATTTGCAAGAGAAAATCACTTACACTGAAAGAAAGTTTATTGAGTGTTTCTTATGAACACCATCCTTCCAAATGTTGGTTATGTTTGTTTCTGCCGGAGAACACTGGGTGTATGAGCCATAAGCCTTTTAGTTATCAGTACCATGGTTGGGGGGCTGAGGCATGCAAGATGTTCTCTGCCATTTTCAATAGGTGTGTGTCTTTATTAGACCTTAAAGTTTACTGTTTAAATATGCTTCAGCTTTTTAACATGGCCTGATTGATGGGGATGAGATATTTAGGTCATATAAAATTTCCCAAGCTAGCTCATCTATCAGATCATCTACATTCAATTGAAAGTCCACCGCACAGATTTGAAAAAGAGTTCTCTGTAAAATGATACATATAGGTATCAAATAATCACATATTTGATTAGAATCACAATAATGGGGCGGGGGGGGGGAAGTCCCTCAATGATTTGTCTGGAAATGAAGGGGGGGATTTCATGTTAAAGGCCAGGATCCTTTTATGAAAATGCTATAGTACCTTTAAAAAGCCCTTTATGCCTTTCAAAAACTTTGCTTTTCTAATCTATTATTTAATCCTTGGATGAATAATAAGAGGTAAGCAGAGAATGTTTTATTACTCTCATGACTCAGATGGAAATGATGCAGAGAATCCTTGCTGGAGATGGTAGAATTGAGGCAGAAACAACGCCTTCATCAGCTCTTCCTCCTTCCCTGGCCCCTCATGTCCACCCTTCCCCTCCGGTGAAAGGAGTCCGTATCATGTGTTATCTGGAGACGCCTGCCACTTATGATGGATCTGTTGTAGCAAAAACTGAGAAGGTTTTTAAAATTTTTATTTAAATTCAATCTAGTTAACATATACTGTATTGTCCGTTTCAGAGGCAGAGGGCAGTGACTCCTCCGTTGCATCTAATACCCAGGGCTCATTCTATCACATGCCCTCCTTAATGCCCATCACCCCGTCACCCCATCCCCTACCATCTCCACTCCGGCAACCCTCAGCTTGTTAGCTAGAGTTAAGAGTCTCTCATGGTTTGCCTCCCCCTTTGATACCATCTTATTTTATTTTTCCTTCCCTTCCCCTGTGAAAACTGAGAACAATTTAAGGGACCTCAAGTGGCATGTGTGTTTTAAATTTTGGGACTGTGCTATTGGGTTAGTTCAAGAGACTCTCCCGGATTAGAGTTTAAGTATGTTACTTTAACTACTATATAATTATGTTTCATTTCCAGTAGTCTCATAGACAAAATACCCAAACAGAGAAAACAATAGTATACTTCTGTGGAGGGGTCAGTAAGAGAACTAGGTAGGGTTTATGACAATAAAATAAGAACAGTCAGGGCTTTCTGAGAAGAATGATTTGGGTCTCACATTGAATTCTGCCACCTTGAATGATATATGTCATAATTTGGGGGTCCTCACTCCTTTCATGGATTGTTAAGATTCTTTTAAAGTTAGGAATTTAGCTTGATCACAGTTGCCAGATCTTGGGCAAACCACAGCCCTTTTCAGGCCCTTATCTTTCCCATTTATAAAAAAGTTGTGATTAGGTAAGTGTGAAGATTAATTATCCTGATACGTTTGAACAGTATTTTGAAAACTTAAGTTTTATATGTCTGCAAATCACATATAAATTCCATTCTTAAATATATGCTAGAATGCATATGTAAATGAATTGCAAATATGACATTTATATTAAATTGCAACTCTGAAGTATCAAAAGGTCTTATATATGCTCTATTAAACATTCACAACTAATAAGGGAAAAACTAATTAAAACACACACACACACAGACACACACACGTAATGAGTGTAGATTCCTTTCTACCAAACAGCTCCCTGTAAGTTAATTGAGGCAAAATGGCATCCCTTCTATTTCTTGGGATTTCTGTTTATTTTTTTAACTTCGGGAGATTTTCAGAATGGTGTAGTGATCTGGAAAAAATGCAGTGATTTTAGACTTATAATAAAATCTCATGGTTGTGATTGCTTTAGGCATTGTTTGTGAACTCCTTAAGAATTTTTTAAGTGTTCTTCCTAAGCATCACCTCCATGTTTCATGTGGAAGTACCACAGAAGTTTTGGAAGTAAATACAGTGGCATGGTACCAAGTTAGAAAATGTCACTGCATGTTTTTTTTCAGCTAAGTTTGTTTAAATGGTGACTGTTTAGGCCTTGTTTACTTATTGTCCTAATTCTGTCTGTTCTTTTCTGCTTGGTTACCTAAAAGCTTTGGAGGCCACAGACTATCCAAGCACAACTTTTTGGAGTCCCTCACTCTTTTTCTGCTGTGTGCTCCCCATCCTTCTGGCAGGACTCTCCTAACTCTGTAATATTTGCTGACAACCTGGAAGATACTAATGTGCTCATGGTTTAATTCGCTTTTTTTCTCTTTCCCCCTTGCTGTCATTTGGGGATCTCTATTTTTGTGTTTTCTCTTCAACATGAATTCCTTTTGAATTCAGGGAGAGAATAAAAAATGAGGAAAGTGAGCAGTGAGAACCCCAGGTGGCACTTAATCAAAAACCGCTTTCCCCCTCCCGCTCCCCTTCCCGAAGAGGGTTTCCGCCCATCCGTAACAGGCTGTTAGTGGAAGATCACACAGCAGGAGCAATGTCTTGAAATGTCCTTTCACTGATTAAATACAGGGCACACCAATCCAAGGAAGCAAGCTTCGGCTCCCCGGCTACTTATCAGGGAAAGGTTTCCACTCTGGGGACGACAGTGGCTTGATAACCACAGCAGCAGCCAGAGTCCGAACACAGTTTGCTGGTGAGTGTGGCGCAGGTCCGTCTCTAAGGGCTTCTCTCAGTGGGATCGGAAGACTCGAGCCTCTGCTCTTCTTCCTTGGGGATGAAATAATGAATTGATGATTCTGTATTCTTTTGAAATGACACTTAGTCCAGTCCTCCTGCTGTGGTAGGGGTTGAATGAGTCATGAGACTAAGGGACAGGAAAATCACTTTTGGAAAGTACCAAAGAAAGGTGAACATGGGAAGCACCATAGCCATGTCCTACCCATGTCCTACGCTGGAAGGTCTGGGCTCTTCTGCCTGCTCAGAAGTAGCCCTGGTCTCAGTTCTTGGATGGTTGGAAAAACCCCACCATGCTGGGCCTTACGCCCATGGCGCTTCTACTTCTTCACAGAATAGTGAACCCAGTCCCTGGGGTTGTGGGCTCAGCTAGCAGGAAGCGTCTTTCAAGTTTCAAGTCTTCTCTTTTAAATTCCCCTGTGTTTTGAATCACTTATCCTCGGGCAAAACTTACACCTAAGGGTTTGCTCCGTGTTTGCTCAGCCCTAGGTACACGAGCTGAACTTTGGAAAGCATAATTTTAAATTGTAGGGATCTTCCTCATACTTGTTTGTAATCAGTGGAATCCTGTTTTCAGTCACTCAGCCCAAACGTACCTTTAGTTTGTGAACCTATCTGTACTAAGAGTGAGGCTACCTTCCCTAGTGGAATGGAAAAAGGCCATGAATCCCCAGGTCTCCTGAGCACCTACCAGGCAACGAGAAAAATTGTGGAGATTAAAGGTGGCATTTGTTTTCAAGAAGGTGTTGCCCGTCGACCCAATACTAATAAAGTGTGGTTCAACCCTGTCCATCCTGTCTCCTCAGACCCCAGGAAGACTCCCAGCCGACCCGGAAGCCGAGCGGGAAGCAAAGCTGGCAGCAGGGCCAGCAGCCGCCGAGGCAGCGACGCATCCGACTTTGACATTTCAGAAATCCAGTCCGTGTGCTCCGACGTGGAGACTGTGCCCCAGACACACAGGCCTACCCCCCGAGCAGGTTCTCGGCCAGCCACAGCCAAGCCTTCCAAAATCCCCACGCCCCAGAGGAAATCACCTGCCAGCAAATTGGACAAGTCCTCCAAGAGATAGTGCACTTGGTTCCACCACGGCCCTTCCTTGAGCATTTATTATTTAAGCTTGAAAGATGTAAAATATGATGTAGAAATTATTGTGAAATAATTGCGAGAAGTGAGTTTAAAATTCTGCAGATGGCCTTATTTGTGTATTTGTCTTTTTATTTTATCTGTAAAATGTTTTGTCAGCTATTCTGGGGTCAAAGTCACATGGTATGTGAGGGGGAGGAAGGCGGTCCCGCGGCACCGGCACGTCCGCACGGTCGTGCGGAGCCCACACTAGAGCCCGTGAGTGTCCCCGCAGGTAAGTCCACCGGTGCACTGCGGCCGCGGCCCACGGATACCTCATGACATCTTCCTGCTTCTGTAGAAACTCTGAAAAGCCAAAAGACACACACCCGGCATACATTTTGAGATGACTTCACTGTAAAAGAAAAGATGGAGGGCAGACAGCACGTCCACACACACACACACAGTCGTTTAAACAGTATCTGACCGACGCGCCCAGGAAGTTCTTTTCGGTCCCACGGCTCCGGCCAGCGCTGGGGACGTTCGAGATCCCGGCCCGGATCCCGAGCCTCGGCTTCCCGAGAGGCCAGAGGCATCCTGGATACTAGACCTATTTTACTGTAAGAATATAATTATAAAGTGCATTCATAGAAATGTGAGGTTTTCTTTTGCTTGAGTGGACAGTAGCACCTGTATCATTGAACTCATTTTGTATCAGAGCAATTTTGCTTGCAGAAAGCTATGAAATAAAACATGTCCCTTAACTACATTGCTATGGAATTAATTTTTTTCCCCAGGGAAAATCCGTGTATTTTTTTATGAGCAATATCAATTTGGAGTGACCAAAAGATACTTACAAATAGGTTTATTTTGATTTCTCATCTGAAATAATCATGTTCTGGTATTATATCTATATTTAATAAATATATACATTTTAATTTATTATGTATACTCACATACTATAGAAAGATATTAGTATGCATTTAATAAAACATATTCACTTGAACATATGGAATACCTGATTATTTAAATAACTTTTTCTATCGTTTGTTTGCTTTGAATAAAGGTTGTATGTGTGATATATTTTTACTAATAGCGTGACAGGCTGAGTTTGGGGGACATCACAACACAGGGATATCATATAGAATAAGTATGTACTAAGAATGACATTAACAAATATTTAATATTCTATAAAATATTTTTAGTACCAACCATGTGCCAGCCACTATTTTACCCTGAGGCTGCAAGTTCTTTGCCATCTTATATTCAAGGGAGAAACAGTTAATAAATTAATAAAGAAGCAAATCACTAAAAAAAATGACCTAAAACCAGGGGATGTGTGAGGAGGTGACTGCTCTTATTAAGGTAATCTAGTGATATTCTTCTGGCCTGTGTGCATTTAAAAAATCAAATGATCAGGGGCACCTGGGTGGCTCAGTGGGTTAAAGCCTCTGTCTTCAGTTCAGGTCATGACCCCAGGGTCCTGGAACCGAGCGCCCCCATCGGGCTCTCTGCTTCCTCCTCTCTCTCTGCCTGCCTCTCTGCCTAGTTGTGATCTCTGTTGTCAAATAAATAAAATCTCAAAAAAAAAAAAATGATCGCATTTTCCCAAATACAGAAATGGCATCAAATATAACTAGAAGTGGGAGCTGAGTGGTTCATTCGGGTTAAGCAGCCGACATTAGTTTCAGCTCAGGTCAAGATCTTGGGACCCTGGGGTTGGAGCCCCTGTGTTGGTCTTCGTGCTCAACGGGGAGTCTGCTTCTCTCTCTGCCCTTCCCCTCACTTGTGTACTCTCTCTTTAAAATAAATAAATGAATCTTTAAAATGTATAATTAGAAGAATGTCAGATCGTTATTTTGGGCATAACAGGTCATAACTTCTCTCATAACCCTGTATTTTAGCCAATGGCAGTAGTGGTATTCAGGCTCAAGGGGATAGTATTGTGTTTTCCCTGCTTGGCCTTTTTTCATGGAGGCAAGCAGTGAAGAGCCCAGAGTCTCCATGGACAGGAATTAGCGGCCACTTTTAAGTGATGGTCCTTTTTTCTGAGAAGGTTCCTTTTTTCTCACAGCATGGATCTCAGGTGGGAGCCGTTGATAGAAGGGGTAATTCTAACCTAATAGATCACGTTATAATTCATGCATTTGATTATAAATGTGTCACCTGAGAAAGCAGTTGAAATGGTTGTTACTCCTTTGGCGCTTTTTGTATGATCACATTTCCACTTCAAAGACAAATTTAAGAGAATGATTTTATCTCAGCCTATTTGAAAGCCACCCCCATTAAAGACCTGGGGATTTTGCTCATGCTCGCTCTCTCTCTCTTTTTCTTTCTTTCTTTCAAGTAGTTAAGTAAGCCTTTGAAGAAAGATAAGTGGTTTAAGATATTTCAGAGAATTCCTAAGGAACTGCTCCCAATTATCAGCAGTTGCCCTCACGGGGAGCTTTTCAGACTTGATGCCTGATAACTTGTTTCCCTCCGAACTAGTCCTTGAGCCTCAGGCTGACTTCTAAAGAGTCCTCCAAGAAGTTTCAGGGAATGTGGCACACACACCTCTTCCCACCCCCTACACTCCTACCTTTTTCTTTAAAAAACAATATTGAAATGAATCTCAACTCCAAAAATCTTAAAGCTTGTTTCTGTTAAAAGATAAAACTAAGGAATTTTATTAACATTTTTAGGAGTTTATGTGAGCAAAATCTATTAGAACCAGGCAGCACCAAACCGGAAAGTGTCTGGGTGCCCTGCATGGACAGGAGGAGCTCAGGGGAAGAGACTTACAGAGAGTAAGCAGAAGCAACAGAAGGGAGTGATTGATTGGCTAAGCTTAAAGCCTAGTTGGCTGTTTGTGATTGGTTGTCTTTGGCATTTTGATTTTTAACATTGAAGCATTTACAGACTTAGGTTTTGGTTGCTAAAGTAGAACACCAAGGTGTTAAATTCATAGTTCTTAAACGTTAAGAGTTTTATGGAGTAGATTTTTTGTCTTAAAAATCAACACTACCAGTTTTCATGTACGTTTACTATTGTCTTTTGAAATACACATCCTCTTTGATGGTAGTGCAGAAGTAGATGGGTTTGGGCAATCTCAGATCTGGTTCTTTCCATGGTGAATTCTGGTGGAAGGGCTTGGGGCATGCTCTGGGTGGGGGTGCTGTCCTCCCAAGGACAAGAACCTGGGAAAGGATCTTGTTCCCCCTGTTTTTTTTTAAATCACTTTAAGACTTGTTTTAGGGGGTGTCTGGGTGGCTCAGTGGGTTAAAGCCTCTGCCTTCAGCTCAGGTCATGATCCCAGGGTCCTGGGATCGAGCCCCGCATCAGGCTCTCTGCTCAGCGGGGAGCCTGCTTCCTCTTCTCTCTCTGCCTGCCTCTCAGCCTACTTGTGATCTCTGTCTGTCAAATAAATAAATAAAATCTTAGAAAAAAAAATTTTTTTTAAATGTTTGCAAGAAGGGAAACTAATGCGTATGGTGCTTTAACTCCTTTTTTGACAAGGTGTTTTGAAATGTGTGTGCTTTATTGCCAAATGTGTGACCCGATAACCACCCAACAGTACGTGCCCTAGTGCCCAGGCTGCCACGTGTGTCTGACAACACTGCCACTCGGCCATGAACTTACCTTTGGGGTCCCACAAAGGAGGCACGGATAGATACTTTATCTTTCAGTACTTTAATAAGTTCCCTGCAGTCGTGTTAGGGATTGACTTAATGGTCACCAAAATCTACTGGCAAGAGAATGGTGTCATGAGTGACTTGTTGGTGCAACAGTTCATATGACTGAAGTCTGACTGACCTTACTGAATTGAACAACTTTGGTTGATTTTATATAATTTCAGAGTCTCTGGTAATACTGAATAGCTAGTTAGGGTGAAGAACAACAAAAACAGGGACCTTTCCATCCTTCTACCTCGAATGTGCTAAGAATATATGCAAAGCAAAATAGGTTGCAAGGAATTTTGTCTTAGTTTACCCATACTACTATTATACTCCATTGTTTGCAATTAAAGATTGCATAGGATATAAGAATAAAATGGAGATTAAGAAGCTTTCAAAAATTATCCTCAAAAAGATGGGAGGGAGGGAGACAAAACATAAGAGACTCTTAATCTCACAAAACAAATTGAGGATTGCTGGGGGGAGTGGAGAAGGGAGAGGGTGGTGGGATTATGGACACTGGGGAGAGTATGTGCTACGGTGAGTGCTGTGAAGTGTGTAAACCTGGCGATTCACAGACCTGTACCCCTGGGGTTAATAATACATTATATGTTAATAAAAATTACCCTCAAAAACAAACCATTCTCTTAGAATGCTACTAATCTTAAAGTATAACTGCTTTTACCCTAGGGCAAAGGCTAGGATATTTAATTCCCACGACCTTACAGTCTAACTTCTATGCCAGGGGTCCCCAGACCTCTTCTGGGGCATATTTCCATCAATAAGAATTTGTTGAGCAAACCTATCCAATGTATGACCTATTAATTTCTTCTTATGCCTTTTATTTGCATGTATTTTACCATTAGCTAATTTCTCAAGGCTCCATACAATGTTAGAGTGAGATCTTTACAACATCGATGTGGGTATAGATATGTATTTTAAATGACTTGACACCTTTTTTGGCCAAATTTTTGTCAAGTCTGAGGAGAGCCTCCTGAACGCATCTCATGATGTGGCCGATGAGAGGGCTTGTTCCAGAAGCGCCATCCCTGCCACTTCCTTGTTTGCTTATTGCATCTTCAGTATCTTAAACTCATGGTTTCTTTGCAGGGATCCACGTAAGCCACATTTTGTAGAAAAGAGATAAACTCTGTAAATTCACCCAGCTTGGCATAGGTAAACTGCCGTCCATTCTACATGCTGAAAGCAAGCTGAGGAGTCTGGGAGCTGTTGGGACTCCTGCCCTGCCCTCATGTCACCTCAGACACAGATCACCAGAGGACACTGAGTGACGGGAAGGCAGGCACAACTGTCAGTCTGTAGTAAATGTTCAGGAAGGTTGATTTCCTCCTCCTCTTTTAGACAAAATGTAATTATAAGTAGACATCTTATTTTCCCATATCCTATGTGATCACCTTGCATGTATCCTACTTTAGAGATCACTGTTCTCCACTGTTTTCTTCTGCCACTTCTCAGCCATCTTTTCAGCAAGGTAGAAGTATGCTATGAAGTTCCTTTCCCGTCAGCTCCTAGTTATGCAAGGTTGCACTCCTTTGCTAGTGGTTATGTGTAATTATAGCCCCGGTTAGCTATTCTCCAAAAATTCAGAGTTGGGGGAATATATCAATATTCCCAAAGCCACAGGTGAAGAAAGAATGATTGAGATGGGACAAGAGATGTTAAGGGCGTTACTCTGCACTGACTTCTCTCAACAGATTAGAAGATACAGTGTCCTCCCTTAAGGAAAAATTTATAGGTTAAGATTTTGGAGTTGAGCAAAGAAGGCTTGAAATATCTGAGACCATGCATGGGTTTATAGTTACCCTGATCTGTGGGATGTGACCTACTGTAGGAACAGAGGAGACAGAAAGTTAATTGATCTACAGCTGGGCTTCATCCAGTCAAGTTCAGCAGGAAGAGCAAAGGGTTAGAGCACTGGAAAGAAGCAGAGGACAAAAGATGGTTTTTTGTTTTTTGTTTTTGTTTTTGTTTTTTAACTTCAGAATTGGGTTTTAGGCTCCCCAGAAGAAAGGGTTTCGGAGGAAGGCACACTATGAGTGGTGTTTGGATCAAGGCAGTAGAAGGCAAGAACAGTGTGAAAACATAGGAGCAGATGTATGACCGAGAAGGACTTATATTTGGGACATTGTCTAAGGGTTGCAAGAATGTAAATTTTGGTGGCCTCAGCATTTTGTTAATAACTCTCAGCTGTCCTATGTCTTCATTGATTTTTATTGCTGTTTATAGAAGAATCTGCATGGAGAAAGCAATGATAGTCACCTCCTAGATTCAAGGAACAGATGGAAGATTCGAAGCTACTGCATTTCAGCTCCGGTAGGCTGTGCATCGAAGTCCCAAGTAGGCTTGGGTGTGTGTGTGTGTGTGTGTGTGTGTGTGTGTAGCTCTCACTTGTCAAGAAGGCAGAAGTCTCTGGCCTCAGGAGTATAGTATGTTGATATACACTTAATAGATCTGGCTGTGGGAAAGTGTTAAAAATGGGTTGCCATAAAGACTACATTTTTTAAATTTTTTAAATCTATTTATTTATTTATTTATTTTTAAAGATTTTATTTATTTATTTGACAGAGAGAAATCACAAGTAGGTAGAGAGGCAGGCAGAGAGAGAGAGGAGGAAGCAGGCTCCCTGCCGAGCAGAGAGCCCTATGCGGGACTCGATCCCAGGACCCTGAGATCATGACCTGAGCCGAAGGCAGCGGCTTAACCACTGAGCCACCCAGGTGCCCCAAGACTACATTTTTGAAAGGGGGACCAATGATGGTAGAAACACATAACATGGCTATGTTTTTAATTAGTAGCATAAAAAGGTTTGTTTCAAAAATAAGCAATTGTGGAAATGTGTTCTGGTCAACAAATTAGTCCCAGTATACCTATGTGGGAATTAACCAGGGAATTCAGAGAAATAGAACAGGTTTGAAGCAATGTTTTCAGATTTAAACTCTACAGTGTCTGGTGATGGATTAATTTGGAGTTGTTTCTCCTGGGAAAACTTTTGCTCCTTTAGGTACTTGATTATGTCCATATTGATGTTTTAGTTTTAACATTTGTATGTCAATTTGGGTTTATAAAGCTCTTCACACAAATATATATATGCTATCGAGGTTCCCAAACAGTTGCTGAAATAGTAGATAAGTATTATTTGTATTTAGTAAAGAATTTAAGTGTAACCAGAGGGGTGGTTGTTTGTCCAAGCTTACACAGCTGAAAAGTGACAGAGTAGATAAATCATTTTATGCTGAGGGGCGCCTGGGTGGCTCAGAGGGTTGAGTCCTCTGCCTTTGGCTTAGGTCGTGATCTCGGGGTCCTGAGGTTGAGCCCCGCATCAGGCTCTCTGCTCAGTGGGGAGCCTGCTTCCCCCTACCCCCCTCTCTCTGCCTGTCTCTCTGCCAACTTTTGATCTCTGTCTGTCAAATAAATAAATAAAATCTTAAAAAAAATATTTTTATGCTGAGACCAATAGTTACTCCACTACACGTCACCATTATGTCAGGGTCTACACATTCTTTTCTCAAGATGGTACCTTCATAAAGAACACATGATCATGACCTCTCTCAGGAAGCCATACCACATCTGGACTTTCCAGAGCAGTAAACTTCATCTTAAGATAACTGGAGTGTTGGAAATGCCTTATGTTCCATAACTAGGCTAATTTTCCATTGTTTCATGTCTCATCAAATTATCTGGTTCCAAAAAAGTAGCAACCTTTTAAAATTGGTTTGTTGAGTAAGATGGTCTGATTTGAGACAGCTGATATTTAACATCTCTTTTCCCTCCAACCATTACAAGATGCGTAATGAGTTCCTGTATAAAGTTGACTCATCTCTTAGCTACCAGAGTCCTAATTCCTCTTGATACCAAATAAATATCCTAAGTGATTTACTTGAATTAAACCTAAATATTATGCATTTGCTTAAGTCCATTGACAATGTATGTGGGTAGATGTTGGAACTCTTCTCTGACCATGTCATGGTGTGGTATTTCAAATCAAGTGTTATTCAAAAATTAATTTCAGGTGTGGAAACTCAATCATGTGACCTAACCAAAAAATACCTAATAAAGATATGTAAGGAATGACATGCATTCAGATTTCCTGTTTCTTTTTTGCCTAGTTTGGCTATAGGGCTTTACAAGGTGGTCTAAGGCATTTATCCTGATTCTATCACTCAGATGTATTTCAAATTATGTTCATACTTTCATGCATATGTTCTTTTGCTCACTCTTACTTTCACACTACCTTGAAAATGTTTCTTAGATTTATTTATTTATTTTAGAGAGAGAGAGTGAGCATAGAAAGGGGCAGAAGGGGAGGGGGAGAGAATCTTGTCCTGAGCAGACGCCTCCCTGAGCCCTGTGCAGGGCTGGATCTCACAACCCTACGATCATGACCTAAGCTAAAACCAATAGTCAGATGCTTAACCAACTGAGCCACCTAGGCACCCCTGAGAATGTATCTTTTCTTTTACTTATTTTTAAAGATTTTATTTATTTGAGAGAGAGAGAGAGCATGAGCAGGGATAGGGAAGGGCAGAGGAAGGCGGAAAGAGAGAACCTCAAGCAGACTCTGTGCTGAGCAGCGAGCCCAATGCAGGCTGGTCCCAGGACCTTGAGATCATGACCCTAGCCAAAGGCAGATGCTTAACTGACTGAGCCACGCAGGCACCGCTAAAAATGTACCTCTTATATGTTAGTTTAATATATCAGTGTCAGAACCCTTTGCTTTTGTCAAACCATGTTTAAAAGGTAGTTAATTCAGTGAAGCACATTTATTTAGTATGTTCCTTCGAAGTATACTGACTGCATTTTGTAAGTGGGATTCTTAACATTCAGTGATACATTTCATCATCAATTTCTATTATAAAATTACACTCGTTAACTGTAGAAACTTCAGTAAATGCATAAAAGTACAAAGAGGAAAATAGCATCACTCATCACCCCAGTACTCAGAATAAATCACTGATAAATTTTGTGGGTGATTGTTGCTTTTTTAAAAATTTTCAAAGTCATATTGTATGTACTTCCTTGTTGGTATCCCCAGTTACATATTTAAACTGAAAAAGGCCAGAGACACTGTATATTTTTTATCTGTAGTTATTTTAGTCTTTAAAACCAGAAATAAGATGACACTTGCATTGCTTACTATTTCTGGACAACAATTGCCCTAAATCTTGGTGATTTCAAATACCTTATCTCAGAATTTCTGTGTTCAAGAATCTGGGCAAGCCTTAACTGGGTCCTCTCCTTCAGATCTCTTACAAGGCTGCAATCAGGGTTCCCACTGGGCCCTCAGTCATCTGTGTTACAGTTCATCTGGGACACGATCCACTTTCAATTTCACTCATTGGTGGGTTGGTTGGTTGGTTGGTTGGTTGTCAAGATTCCATCCCTCATGGGCTTGGGACTAAGGCTCTTAGTTCCTTACCACATGGGCACCTCCAACATGACAGTAGAGTCCAACAAGATGAAGTCATAGTCTTCCTAACCTAAACACAGAAATGACATTCTATCACTTTTGCCATTTTTTATGAGAAGCCAATCACTAGGTCTAACCCATACTCAAGGGTGTGACTACCAAGAGACCGGGGTCACTGAAGGCCTTCTCTGAAGGCTGCCTACCACTATACTACATCATAATAGTTGTATCCTAATCCCTTAGTTTCTTTATGTAATTAAGAAAGTGTTTTAAAAATCTTTAAAAGTCTCAAAATCCTTTTTTTAAATAATTTTTTAAAAGATTTTATTATTTATTTGACAGATGAAGGTCACAAGTAGGCAGAGAAGCAGGCAGAGATAGAGGAGGAAGCAGGCTCCCTGCTGAGCAGAAAGCCCGATGCGGGGCTCGATCCCAGGATCCCAGGGATCATGACCTGAGCCGAAGGCAGAGGCTTTAACCCATGAGCCACCCAGGCGCCCTCAACATCCTTTTTAATCACACATGAAGAGTATGACACATCAAAATCCAGTCACTGGTTCAGCATTTTCTAGACTAGAGGAGGAATGTTTCTTCAAAACTTCACTTTACTAAAAAGCTACTTGTAACATTGGGAATCAAACAACAAAGACATCCAAGCAAAGATTGTCCACTTCAGGCCGCCAGAGTGTTGTCTGACATTTGCAACCACAACAAAAACTGAGCACGATGAGCACTGATGTTTCCCTAATAGGTACAAGAGAGGTTAAAGGAAGTTAATGAATAAACATGTTTTAAATAGGACGAGAGGGCTGATGAGGTAGTGACTCCAGGCTGGGAGTTCATTAGCACCTACCTCACTCCTTCTTGGTTAAATGTAGCCCTGCCTCAATATCCTTCTTTTTCACTCCCTTTCCTTTCTAACCCTGGAGGCTCTAGGTTGCTGTTATATGGAAACATTAGAATTTTACTAGAGAACTCCTAATTTTCATGGCTGCAAACATACACTGGTCTCTGGCCCCTAAATGCTTCTTTCTGGTCTGGGAGCTTCAAGGAATTAACAAGCTGGTTAGAGTTAGTGTCTCATTCAAATTTTTTTCCAAGGGAACTCACATTTGCAGTGCATGAATTGTGAAAGACCTATACTCTTTTGTGAAGCAGGGGGGAAAGTTTGGCAACAAATAAAACATATTTTTATGGTCCTTCCCTCCTTTGTACACACATCTCAGTGTGGTTTGACATTTTGGTTGGTGTCAGTAAGATCCCTTTTGTAGTCAAGGACTGGCTTCACAGCATTCTCTAGAAAAATGAAGTGCACAAAACACCTCATGAGGAGGCACTGTTTTGTGGACTTTGAACTAAAGTTTATCCAAGGGATGTTATATATAAGGATGCAACACTATTTAGAGCTTTTCGCAGCAGGCATGAGCCCACTTGCCTTTCAGTCATTGTTAAACAACCCAGAAACAATCTAGATCAAGCCCTGTGATGGCTCCCCCACTCAGCATGGAGTCTGCTTAAGATTTTAAGATTTTCTTCCTCTCCCTCCACCCCCCCCCAACCGCCCTCTGTGCATTCTCTCTCCTGCTCTCTCAAAAAGAAAGAGAGAAACAAAGAAAGAGAGTGAGGAAGGAAGGAAGGAAGGGGCGGGCAGTTAGCCCAAACTGCTGGTAAGGAATTTGGTGAAACTGAGGCTCTGAGAATTACATGCTCAAAGTCCCCTAGTTAATAAGTAGAGGAATCCATGTTTAGGAGCCAGTTCTTCTTGAACCCAAAGCCTATCTATTGTCTCTCTACTATACCATGCTACTTGTGTGAGTGGTTATTGTTCAGAGTTATTTTTTGGTGTCCTCCCCCACATCTTATTCATCAGTCTCTTGCTTATCTGTTCCTAATTTGAGTGTTTTAGTAACTTAAAAAAAAAAAAGAAACTAAAAAATATTCTCCCCATCCTGCTTCTCTTGCCAACATCAAGGTGAAAGAAAGCACATATTACAAAAATAGAATTCATTTATACAAACATTTGTATAACAAACGTTATACAAATGTTTATACAAACATTACTTGCCGGAGAGCTCAGTGTAGGGAAAGAGTAGAGATAGACTGGTGGGTTTAAAATGACAATTGGAAAGCAACAAGAAGTAAGAAATGTGGTTCTTTCACATTGTGATGTATGTTCAAAATGCACCATTGGTTTGTGCTCGGCTTTGGAAGGAAATCCTTAGCTTTAGAGGATAATATGTAAACATTGTTTGGATTAAGCTAAATTATGGCTCCAACTGGATGGAGGGTCCATCTTTTGCGCCAAGAATCAGTGATCTTGGCGTATGTTTAGCTGCCTCTTATCTCTGGTATGTGGTGCTTATGTCTCTTAAGATCAAGGATGGGCTTTAGAGAGAAGCCCACTGCTAGATAGAAAACTGTTCCCAACCTAGATGTAGAACATTCAATGCCAAAACTACATTATGTTTGTGGGAAAATATTAAGGAAAAATGATCACCTGATTCTTTTTTTCTTCAGTGGGCTCTGCTTGGAGCCCAATATAGGGATTAAACTCGATCCTGAGATCAAGACCTGAGCCCAGATCAAGAGCCATAAACTCAACCGACTGAGCCACCCAGGCACCTCAAACCCCTGATTCTAGAACATATGTTTAAAAATGCAAAATAGGGGTGCCTGGGTGGCTCAGTGGGTTAAAGCCTCTGCCTTCAGCTCAGGTCAGGATCCCAGGGTCCTGGGATGGAGCCCTACATTGGGCTCTCTGCTCTGCAGGGAGCCTGCTTCCTCCTCTCTCCCTCTCTCTCTGCCTCCCTCTCTGCCTACTTGTGATCTCTCTCTGTCAAATAAATAAATAAAAATCTTAAAAAAATAAAATAAAATAAAAATGCAAAATAAAGTTTATCTTCTTTCTGTTAAGCTCAGAATATTGCAAAGACCTGCCATCATCTTTTTAATTACCTTCCTTTCATGGCATTTCTGTTAGATACATACCTTAAAGTGATAGCTATCTGGTCACCCATGTCTGTTAACTGACCTGAATGATGGTTACCAAGAAATTGGTTGTGAGAGAAACCTCTTCCCTTTGATGTAATGCTACACAGAAGGAGTCTCTTTAATTTTTAAACATAAGATTCCTCGGTCATCTTGTTTCAAAGCTTGAGTTTCTAAATCAAAAAGTATTTTAAAAAGAAATACATCGTTACAAATAAAAAAATAAAACCAAACCAAACAAAAAAAACCCAAAAAACTATGTTGCCTGTGACCACCATAAAAAAAAAAAGTAAATGGTAAAGACTGAAAAGAGTATAAAAAGAATCTGGGTATGCTAGATTTGGAACCTATAAATAAAAGCTAAATTTTAATAGGTTTTGTAAATTCGGGAATGAGGAAACCAAAGGCAAAGTATAAGAAATGATCCACCGCATATCTAAGAACCAAAAGTCGTTGTAGTTGACAGCTCAGTGGAAGTCAGTTGGTGATGTGCCAAATGAACTTGTGCTTTGTTACTAAAAATACAGTGTCCAGCACAAGAGAGGAGAAAATCCTGCTCCACTGTGGTACCTCATCATAAGATGTGGGCAACTGGCTGATTTCTACAGGTGAGGGACCAGGAAGCAGCTCAGAACCATATTGGAAATGATTATAATAATATGGAAGAATAAGATTGTATGGTATGTAGTTAATATAAATGCCTACAAGTTAATTAGTCCAAAGAAATTTATTTTTACAAGAGAATCTGCAGTTTGTATCCTGCTTAATTATTTTTAAAAATATTTATTTTTTTGAGAGATAGAGCATGAATTGGGGGGAGGGGCAAAGGGAGAGGGAGAAGGAGAAGCAGAAGCAGGCTCCTCGCCCAGCAAGGAGCCTGATGCAATGCTTGATGCCCAGCTTAATCCCAGGACCCCAGGATTTGAGTCCAAGGCTGATGCTTAACTGACTGAGCCACCCAGGAACCCTTGACTTTAATTATAATAGATCCGTGAAATCACAGCTAATAGGTGACTTATCACAACTTAAACTCTTCAATGGAATAACAACAATTATTTTCCACAACTGCCATTCATTCTCTATAATGAACATAGTCTATATAATGAATCATAGATACAGTTACTGTAGTTGAGAAATAACAACTAAAACCTGTGAATACCTTAGAAATGCTCTTCGGACTTTTGAGACAACAGACTCAGGAGCCCATCTTCATGATGACTGGATATAGACAATATGTCATCAGCGGTTAAGCATTCCTGACCACTCTAAACATTCTCTAACAGATATTCCCCTTCATCTCCTGGGAGATGGGTAACAGCAATCTTCATTCTGTATCCTTGTGAAAACAGTCTTCTCTAAATTTCCATTAACATTACTCAGAATTGAGGCTGATTTCAATCACCCCTCTGACTAGGCTGAACGACATTACTTGGGGCTTCTAAGAGCTATAATAATAATGGTTTCCCTGTAGAGATGAGAAAACAGAGAGTTTAAAGAAACTGCCCAAGGGCACAAAGTAACAAAACTAAACCCAAGTCTGTCTGACTTTGGTGCTTCTATAGCTTTCTTTAAATATCTGAAGGACCACCAATGGATAGAAGACAGATTTTTATTTCATTATGAGAAAGAGGTCTTCTTCATTACAGCTATAATAAGGAGGCTGCCTTGGGAGTAGGATTGTCATATGAAATATAGGACATCAGCTAAATTTGAATTTCAGATAACAATGAAAATTGCTAGTCAAAGTCCCAAACATGGCATAGGATATTCTTTTATTAAATATTGCTTGTTGTTTATCTGAAATTCAAACTTAACAGAGTGTCCCATATTTTTATTTGCTGAATCTGGCTACCCTGCCTGGGAAAGGTTCTATTTCCAGGTGCTGGTGATTAAAAACACGACTGATTCCCTGTAGATGCAATATCGAGGATCTGAGGGTCAGAAGGAACTGGGGTGGTGCGGAGAGTGGGGTCCAGATGTCATCATCTTCACGGGCTGTCAGCTGGGGAGGAACCAAAGGACTCTATAGTCCATGCCTTGGAGGAATGATGGCATTTTTTAAAAATAAAAAATGTATTTATTTATTTGAGAGAAAGAGCATGCATGCATGAGCAGGGAGGACAGAGGGAAAGAGAATCTGAAGCAGACTCAGTGCTGAGCACAGAGCCCAACGTGGGGCTCTATCTCATGACCCTGAGCTCAGACCTGAGCCAACACCAAGAGTAGGCCGCTTAACTGGCGGTACGACCTCAGTGCCCCCAAGGAACAATGACTTTTTATGGCCTTTCCATTTTCTCTGTTTCTCTGTTTCTCATTCCTTTGGCAGGTTCATCTCACTGCCATCCAGCCCCTGGTAGGTACAGGGAACAGTGGAGAATGCAAAAGAGAACAACATTTTGCTCCTTAGTAATATTTTTTGAATGTATTGGTGGTGGAGATCCTTGGAAATAGATTTATATGGAGGGTTGGGTTCCTACCAGGAATTCTGGAATTTTCACGTCCAAGATGCGGTCTATCCAGTATATTTGGTGTTTCGTTCTACCCAAGAATAAGGCACTGGGAGTATTCTTCCTAGAGGTGGGGATTAGAATAAATAATTTCTGGCAGACTCCCCAAATCACATAAGAAGATAAGTTAAAAGTTGGCCCTATTTTGAAGTTGATGAAACCATTGCTTTGGAAACCTTTCTTAACGTTACTGAACGAAACCCATTAGGAGAATTCTTCCTTAACGGACATCTTCGGGCCCATAGTATTAACGACCTGTCTCGTGAAATCTTTAAGTAGCTTCATGCCGATAACTGACAAATAATGAAAGTTCAACTGAGGCCCCTTTCACATTTGATTCTCCCACACGGTGTAATCTGTTTACTGGAAACTGTTGTTAAGACTGCAAAACAATCTCTGTCTGGCTTCCAGAACAGAACGCAGGCTGCCCACGGCACGGAAACTCGCTTGTGAGTATGCTCGGCAGTAGCAACATTTCTATAGATGTATTTTTAGGTTACAATTATGAAAAATACTTGCAAATGCCCGTAGAGAGGCAGAAACCAGAGCCATAACGTCTTGGGGTGGGGGGAGGACAGATGTCCGAGAAAAATGCCCAGTTTTATGAAATGTTTTCTTTATTTTAACTGGTGGAAACCTACCTTTCCTCAAACTAAGATTCTGTTAAGGTACCCTACCAAAACCCAAACCGAAAAAGCCTGGCAATATGAAAGAGCATTTTTAAAAAATATATAATTTTAGAGTTGGGGAAGCCTTTCTAAGCAAGACTCCAAATCACAGGAACCGCGAAGAAAGGCGGATAAATCCCTGCCCATCAAAAAGCTACACAAAGTCAAAATTTACTTTATCATTTTTTTTAAGATTTTATTTGAGAGAGGAAGGAGAGAGCATGAGCGGGGGAGGGGCAGAAGGACTAGATGACTCCCTGCTGAGCAGGATGACTCCCTGCTCCATCCCAGGACCCTGAGATTATGACCTGAGCCCCAATTGAAAGTGGACCCTTAATCGATGGAGGGGCCCAGGCACTCCTAAAATATTCATAAAGGACTTAAAAAATACAATTCACTGCAAAACAATGCAAATGGCTAACTCTACTTAAATTTAAGAGTTATGAGATCACATTCGACCCCAGTAGTTTGGCAAGCGCAGAGAAGTCTGATTGCACAATGCTGGCGAGAACATGGTAGAGCCGGGCCTCAATGCATGCTGCCGCCCAGAGTGAAAATGGAACAGCTCCTTTAGGAGACAATTTGGCGATATGTCTTAGACCCTTACATGTACATACGCTTCCACCGAACAACATGTATGTTCTGGAAACGTACCCAACAAGAATGAGGGCTGCCTCAGAGCAGTTTTCCAGGAAAAAGGATACTCCCTTTACCAAACCTGCTTTGCTTGGCCAGCTCAGAGACCAAAGGGGTGAATTAGCATTGCCCTGGGAGGTGGGGGGGCAGGGCGGGGTGGGGGAGGTGGTGGCTGGTGGGAGAAGGAGAGGGAAACACAAAGAGAAGATATCCTGGGTTTCAAGCCTGCCAGGATGCTGGTCAAGCTCTGCTGGGGTCCAGAGTGAGTGTGCAGTGTGTAAACCGAGTCTCCACTGAGAGAACTAAGGCATATAGGGAGAGAGGACCCAAAGGTGCATTAACTCCCCCCGGAAAAGTGGCATTTGAGACATTCCCAGATTCTTCTTCTGTAAATCCTGCCCAATATATAAAGCTTATATATTTTTGCTCTTTCCCTTTTGAGCCCAATGTTCCTTATTTCTCCAGGGTGACACGGCCTTCCAGCCCTCCTAGGACTGTGGGTCCCTGTGTATGTAATATACAGCTTTGTTGGTGGGGGTGGTGGTGGTAGCATTTCCAGGTCCTCAATTCCCTGGTTCCTCCTTCCCCAGTAAGATGCTGGGCCTCCTGCAGTCCCCGCAGGGGTGCTCCCCTGCCTCTCACTCCAGAATTCTTAGGCCTTAGCTCCCTGTCTCCTAGCAGAGTTCCCTTTAATCTCCCACTTGTCTCAGGCCAAGACAAATGTGTCCCGCAGACTTGGAATAAAGCCACTGCTGATGTGTCTATTAAAGACTAGGCCCCAAGAGGCCACCGAGGATCCACCCGCGCTCCTTTTCCATGTCCTCGGCTTTGCCTGGGCTTGGATGACTTAGACAGTTTAATTTTTAATAGGCAATGCATTCACTTGATTCAAAAGTCAAAACCATTAAAAAAGGTGTCACAAGAAGTCTGAGTCCCACTTCCCTCCACCCCATTTTATTAGTTTCCTACATATTCTTCCACTGGCTCTTGGAATGCATATAGGTGTATATATAAATATATGCATATATGTACACACGCAGACACACATACATGTACACACATAAATACGTATATGCACAAGTAAAGCAAGAAATAAGATAATACTTTGATTCTTTTTTTTTTTTAAAGATTTTATTTACTTATTTGACAGAGATCACAAGTAGGCAGAGAAGCAGGCAGAGATAGAGGAGGAAGCAGGCTCCCTGCTGAGCAGAGATCCTGATGCAGGACTTGATCCAGAACCCTGAGATCAGGACCTGAGCCAAAGGCAGAGGCTTTAACTCACTGAGCTACCCAGGCGCCCCCTTTGACTCTTATTCTGTAGCTCGAAGTATATGCATATTATAGAAACTACACTGTACCTTGCTTTTTCTAACCTAAAAGTAACTGGTTATATGTATTTTAATTTTTAATTGTGGCAAAATACATGTATCCTGAAAGTTACCATTTTTATCAGGTCAGCAGAATCATACAAGATCGGTCTTTTTTATGACTAGGTTATTTCACTGAGCATAACGTCCTCAAGGCTCATCCATATCGTTGTTTTGATTTTTTTAAAATATATATCCAGAAGTAGAATTGCTGGATTATACAGTAGTTCTAGTTTGAATTGTCTGAGAAATTCCATACTGTTCCCCATGGCCGCTGCACCTTCCACATTCCCACCTGCAGGCCCGATGAATTACGACTTCTCCACATCTTTTTGTTTTGTTTTTGATAGTAGCCATCTTAATAGGTGTGAGGGGACATCGTACAGTTTTGATTCGCATTTCCCTAATGATGAGTGACTTTCAGCATCTTTTCATGGTCTTATTGGCCATTTTGTCTCAACTTTTGAGTCTTCTAGACCTTGAACAACTTACCAGCTTTAATAGACTCAGAAACACTGGGGCGCCCTTCTTTGGGCCGCCTGTTTTCTGTGTAGTTGCGGGATATCCCATAATGTTTCATTTCCCTATGGCTTTCAGCTGAATGTTTGAAATCATCCTCTGCTTCGGAGGTTAGCCCTCGCCCTTCTCTGCTAGTTTGTAACCACACTGCTGAGTCGCGGGCTCTTTATTGCTTCAACTCTTTCCATTCCGTCAGACACGCTTCTCCAGATTTCCACTTTTTGCGGGCGTCACAGCCAGGGAGAGATGAAGTCAACAAATTCTGGGTTGGCGGACAACCTCCACAGTTTAAACAAACCCTGTGGACTGCCGGGATATTTGCTCCTGGGGCCTAGATCACTTGTTTTTTCTGCTGCTTCCCGCCTGCCCGCTCTCACCTGTACCTGGCACATTCCCTTGGAGATAACGGGTATTTCGCCCTCCCCAACTAACTCTTGAATATAAAACTCACCAAATAATGCGCAGACTCACCTGTGCTGGTCTCCTCCAGTTTTCCTTCTTACACCTGCCTGGATCAGGGGTTCTCAATGTTAGTTGCACATTGGAATCAGCTGGGGAGGTTTTCAAAGAACTGATGTCTGGTTCCCACTCCCCAGAGGCTTCTACTTAATTGGCTCAGTTGCAGCCTGGGTATTGGAATGCTAATAGGCAGAGTCAAAGTTGGGAACTACTGACTTATATTTTATAAAAAATTAATCTCACTAATGAATGTTATTATTAAATCCTAAGAGCTCTCCGTCTCTGGGTAGTATCCTAGGTTGGGCTCTCCCAGCGGAAGTTGTCTTGGTTAGCTCTCAGAGGTTTCACCCTCTATTAATTATCTGCAGTATCCTAGGCTTCCTCTATGATCTAATCACAAGTCCCCTTTCCTAATTCCACTTATGAATGGAACTGCCTGTCAGGAACAGAGTAGAAGTAAATATCTTCTCTAACCCCACCCCAGAACCCCTTCTACAGGCAGGAATGCACAGTGGCAAATATTAGTTTCAAGACCTGTTGGAAAACCTTGGGAGCCTGTTTCTACAATTCTAGAATTCTGCTAAAAGCTACTTATTTCTGACTATATCCAGCTGGCCTCTGCTATGTTAGAGATACATGTGCAAGGCGAGAACAAGATACAAAGGCAAGAAACTTTGGCATCTAGCAGGAAAATGGTAGAAATAATACATGAGGAAGATTGGCCATCTGAATGCATTGAAATTAAGTCAATTTATCTCTCTTTGGAAACTTCAGAATTTTTTGGCTCTTAGGTCAAGTCATGTGATTACTCTGAGGTGTACCACCTCTAGAATCTGTGACTGGTGGAACGTTCATTCTTTAAAGTCAAGATGTCACTGAGAGTCATCCAATTATTCTACTATAAAGAGGTAAGCACATTATTCATTTTTCTTTGGTATTAATTAGGGTGTCTGTTGTCTGCTTATGGGTAAGATCCTGGGGGAGGACCTTTTCTCCAATGCAAATCATACGAGCTGCTTTGTGGAAGTCGTCCTTGCTTTAATTCCCAACAACATCACTGTTTTCATGCTGTTTGAGCCCTGCAAAGACAGAAGGTGTCACAATACACATGCCTCTAGGCAACGAGGCATTGGGACAGACCTCTCTCAGGAGTCAGGTCAATGTGTTCAGCAAAAATCTGCAATCAGTCAGGATGCAACTAACATGCTAGCTGGAGCCCTTTCTTTCCCGAGAAGGGGTGAAGGATTGTCTCGTTGGCAGTGTCTGCCATGACTTCGTGAGGCCCTTGTCTGAGGCGGCTTGGGCTGCTGTAACAAGTTACCATGGACTGGGTGCCTCAGACAGCAGACACTTCTCACAATTCTGAAGGCCAGGAAGGGTTCCTGATGAAGGCCTGCTCTTGGTTCGCAAACAGCAGGTTCTTGTGTCTTCGCCTGATGGAGAACGGAGAAGTAAGCTCTCTCATGCCCCTTCTAAGAAGGGCAAGCATGAGGGTTGTCCCTCATGACCTAATTACCTCCCAAAGGCCCTGCCTCCTAATACCACAAATAAAGAACTCAAATCACCCAGACATATTCAATTATGTTTATTTACTGAATTGACAAAGTCCAAAAAGCATACCTATCAATGTTATAAACATTTTTAGCCTAAATTAACCAGAAAACTCAATATGTTCAGGTACTTTGTACCCTGGGAAATTTAAGCTACTCAAGATTTTGTTGTCTGTGAAGTTTTTTTTTTAGCTGTGGCATTATCAAAATGTTTTTTGTGATAATGTAAGTAAGCTGGGCACTATAGGTATGTGTCACTCTTAACCTCTGATCAGTATCAGAGGACAGTGTCCACTTACTGGGTATATAGTCTCAGAGGTTCTCCTGGACTTTAACAGCAGGGCCATTTTCCTTTCCAGCAAGCCTCTACAGTAGCATTTCTAGATCTGTGTTTCGGAGACCACTGGGACCCACAGACACTCCAAGAAAAGTGGAGTTCCGTTGTAAAATAAATTTGGAAAATATGCTCTCAGTTAAAGTTCCCTCTTAGAGGGGCACAATGCCATACGTAACTAAGGGTCTGAGACATCCTGCTGAAATGAAATGTGTAACATCTGTTGAACATTGTTTAATCCCATGTTTTCTCCAAATTTCACATTTTGGAGAATACAGTGAACATGTATGTATTAGCATGGGGTGGGGCAGACGCAGTAATGAGGCCCCGGATGGGAGGGCAAGAAACAGAGGTCAAAGTAGCATAATCAGAGATGAGATTGCCCAAGAAAGAGAAGAAGTTCAGGCTTTTAAGCTGTGAAGGGCTGCGCATGTGTTTTACAAGAGCGGAAGATGTGAAGAGCCGTGTACATGATGAGTCTGTATCACCAGAGTCATGCCCTTGCCTGGAAGTAACCATTTGTCTGCCTTGTCATGTACCAGACAATTCATATGTATATTAACTTCTACTCAATCCTCAGGCTAATCCCATCAAAATAAGTGCTACTTTATTTTGAGAATGAGAAAGCTGACCATTAGAGTGGATAGTGATAGCCCTTAAACAGGGGGACACATTGCAAAGAAAAGAGCAATCCAGGATACTCTGCCAAACAAACAAACAAAAGGCCATCTTCAGGTAAGTTTGGAGAGGCACAACAGACCCTTGAACATCCTAAAACATCGTCATAGACAATCTCATTGACCTTAACTTTCACTTGGCATTTGCCAACCCTATTTGCCTCCAACATTTTTTTAAACTTATTATTTTCTATATTGATTTCCAATCAACTTTCTGTGGAATATACTTTGAAGATGGCACCTCATTCTCATAAGCGTAGGTTTCTTACTGACTGAAGATAAGAATCATCAGGGCCGTAGCCCTCACATAAAATAAGGGCTCGTTAGTCAGGCTACACGACAGAAATCAACGAGAACTCCTAGAACTGGATTAAAGTTTTCCTTTGTGGGCTCTATAAAGAACGCTCTTGCTAAGTAATTTATATCCGTCTGATCTCCCGCCCAACTGCAATCTACTCGAATTATGTGAATGTGACTTAGCTCATAGGGGCTTTGCTGTTGTAAGTCCTCTCCAAGAACTGAACCAGGTTGATGCCTGCCACGGGTTGATTCAAGCATCCGGAACCCAATACACCTTCTAAAAAATAAATGGGAAGCATGCGCCAGACTTTAAAAATGAATATTCCAGATGAAAACAAACTGATAACCAGGCCCAGATGTTAATTCAGTGAATGCATCTCATGTGGTGCCATTGTAATGGCCGGGTCCAAGCTTTTGGTGGGCCAAGGTGGGGAACCTTTACAGTCTGCCTGACTCCAGTTAAAAGCCACATGTCCTTTGCTGGGGAGGTCCTACTTCTTTCAGTTGCCGTATTTAATTAGAGCAGTCTCCAAGCAGTCTATTAACAGTCCATATAAACACACTGAAGGATAATTCCAGGAGAGGTACCTCACAGCTTACTGCGAAAACACACAGACAAAAAGGCCTATTGGCCACAGACTTCACCCTGAAAGCAGTTTTGGGTAGGGAGGGAAAGTTAATGCCAATTAACTATTTCTTGATTCAGTCATCCTCAGTGACTGACTGAACAGAAGAGCAGTGACTTCTAAGGAATGTTTACACCCCTGTTCGTTTCAGCCCCCCATCCCCAAGCTTTACTGAGATATAATTTACACACTAACATCGTGCAAGTTTAAGGCGTACAGCGAGATGATTTGATATACTTCTATTTTGCAAGATAATTACCACAGTGGGGGTGGTTGACATTTCCATCACCTCCCATAATTGTCTTTGTGCCCCTGTGTGTGTGAGTGTGTGTGTGTGTGTTTGTGTGTTTCTGTGTGTTTGTGTGTGTGTATGTGTGGTGAGAACATTTAAGATTTCCTCTCTCAGCAACCCTCATTAAAAACTACATATTGTTAATTATAATCATGTTATACTTTAGAATTCCAGAATTTATTCATTGACATAGAAAATTGTGTAAGTTGGAGGTACTCAGTGGGATGATTTGAAACACATATATTGCAAAATATTTGCCACAAGAAGTTTTGTGAGCATACCTGTCACCTCACATTATCACCATTTTGTTATCATGGTGAGAACATTAAGATTCTACTGTCATACCAACTTGCAAGTACACAATACAGTGTTGTTAATGATAGTGACGACACTCTACCTCAGATCCCTGAAATATATCCATCTTAACTTAAAGTTTATACCCTTTGACCCAAATCTCCACATTTTCCCAACTGGTTGGCCCTTGACAGCTACCATCCTACTCTGTTTCTATGTTTCAAAACACTCTGTTTCTCTGTTTCAAAACACTCTGTTTCGGTGTTTTGAGATTCTACGTATTAGTGACATCATACAGTATTTGTCTTTCTCTGTCTGATTTATGTCACTCAGCCTAATGTCCTCAGCATTCCTCCATGTTGTCAAAATTGGAAGGATTTCCTTCTTTCTCAAGGCTGAATAATATGCAATTGTGTATATCTGTACATCTATATCTCACTTCTTTAGCCATTCCCCCAACCATCTAAGCTGATGGACACTTAGGTTGTTTCCGTATATTGGCTATTGTGAATATGCTGTACTACACAGGAGTGCACATTTCTCTTTGAGATAGTTGTTTCATTGCCTTTGGATATAAACTTAGAAGTGGGGTTTCTGGATCACATGGTAGTTCTTAATTAGCTATAATCACGCCTCAGATAAACCTCATTGGTTACAATACTGCCATTTGCAATGCTTGGATCACGTGGTAGTTCTCTTTCTAATTTTTTAAAAAAGATTTTATTTATTTATTCAACAGAGAGGAAGAGATCATAAGTAGGGAGAGAGTCAGGCAGAGGGAGAGGGGGAAGCAGGCTCCCTGAAGAGCAGAGAGCCTGATGTGGGCCTCGATTCCAGGACCCTGAGATCATGACCTGAGCCAAAGGCAGAGGCTTAACCCACTGAGCCACCCAGGTGCCCCTTTTTGTAATTTTTTGATACTGTTTTCCGTTCTACCAATTTACCTTCCTATCAATGGCGCATCGGGGTTCCTTTTGCTCCACACCCAATTTCTTTGACCATTTTTTATTATTTAGTTTCTGACAACAAATTTTATTTAAATAAGGGCTTGAAGATATTATGTAACATTAAAACTGAAAGAAAAAATAAACCGAAAACCAGTCTGTTACTTCCCATGTCCTTGGGCCGCTGGTGCTAGGAAGTGGCAAGCCCTCCAGGGAGCTAAGTGGCTCATCTGTCAGTTGGAAGTTTGCTCCTCTGACAAAAGTTTCACTCTGACAGAAGGTTGGCTTCACATTCTGGTTAGGGATATGTTTGGTCAAAAAGTCTTTGATAGTAAGCCAGATGTTCCATCACTCCTCACTAGAGAGAAGGTGGCTTCTCTGAGCTCTGCCCCCTGGTCAGGTTGGAGATACCAGGGATCTTCCTTGACCGCCTCTAGCAGCACAGCTGCGGGTGTTGTCTGACCCCATCCTTTCTTCTCAGCTTCACGTGGGCTCTTCAGGTGGTGACATTCTCTTAGGGCAGGGGACTCTGAAGAGGGAGAGCCGAGGAACTTGTGGACAGACACAGCTGGCTGTGATCTTGGGGCTCTGGGCTCAACTGAAACATCTCATTACTCTTGGTTTCAGGCCAGACACTGCCAGGTGTCTATTGCTTGACCTCTGTTTAAATGACGGACTTCAAGACTAGACAGCATGACTCTTTCCAGTTTATTGCATGAAGCAGTTACATTCGTTCAATCCAGGTGAAAAGCAGCCCTGAAATGGTTCCATTATACAAGCTGTGGGGTTTTTAAACTGGTGACAAAGGACAGAATGGGAATTCTACTCATGGGAAGGAAATCCTCACTTAAGCTTCAATGAGCCAAAGTACTTAAAGCCCATAAACCTCCAGCTGCTGGTCCTTAGCCAGTCCAGTCTCTGCAAGGGAGGAGCTGGCCTATATTCTTGTGCTAGTTATCCTGTGAATTACGTCTCCCTATTCTGGAAGCTCAAGCACAACACCATGGCAGGCAAACTTCTTTTTAAACACCTTCACTAGTTTCTTTTCCTTGTAATCATCAGCAAGTCTCTGGACAGTAGTAAGGGTCTTCTGCCATTTCTCTGTTGAATTCTTCCATGGATATAACCTTCAATGCCAGCAGGAAGCAGAGCATTTCCCTTACTTGCATCAGCAAAGGGATCACAAGAGTGCAAAGTCTGGAGAGTGGACATACTGCAGGGCTCCTGTCCCTCAGCGGAAATGGAGGAACATGGTGGGAGAAGGAGGGCCTGGAGATGGAGCTGTGGGCAGCCAGGAGCACCAGGGGGAGGCTGCTGAGTCCTCTGCGGGCTGCAGCTCTGTGACTGGGTCCTTGACTGTTTTTTAATCAGTTTTGTTTATGTTTTCGTTTTTTATTTTTCTTTTGAGTTGGTTGAGTTCCTTACATATATCAGATATAAGATTGACAAATATTTTCTGCCTTTTTTCTGACCCTCTGTAGGCTGCTGTTTCATTTTGTTATTTCTTCTGTTGTGCAGACACTTTTTAGCTTGGTGTAGTCCTACGTGGTTTTGCTTTTGTTGCTTGTGCTTTTGGAAAAATCTCAAAGTAATTACTGCCAAAACCAATGTCAAGGAGCTTTTTTCCTGTTTTTTTTTTTTTTTTGTTGTTGTTTGTTTGTTTATTTTATTATTTTTTTTTTCTGGGTGATACAGTTTATGGTCTTCTGTGTAATTTCCATGAGTTGTGTTAGATAGGGGTCCAAAATTGGATGTTCACGGGCATTGTTTTGCCCGTGAACACCCAATTTTTCCAGCACCATTTACTGAAGAAACTAGCCTTTCTCCATTGTATGTTCTTGCTTCCCTTGTCAAGTGCTAGTTGACCATAACTGTACAGGTATATTACTGGGCTCTCAATTCTCTTTCTTTTATGCGGTTGTCTATGTATCTGTTTATATGCCTGTACCATACTTTTTTGATTACTATAGCTTTGCAGTATGGTTTGAAATCAGGAAGTATGATGCCTCGAGCTTCATTCTTCTTTCTCAGGATTGCTTTGATAACTTGGGGTCTTTGGCCGTTCCAAACATACTTTAAGATCATTAATTCTATTTCCGTGAAAACTGCCTTTGGAATCTCCATAGGGATTACCCTGAATCTATAAATCACTTTTGGTAGTATGGCCATTTCAACAATATTAATTCCCTGATCCATGAACATGAGATATCTTTCCATTTATTTGTGTCTTCTTTAATTCCTTTCATTAACATCTTACAGTTTTTGTCTTACAGTTCCTTGGTTAAATTTATTCCCAAGTGTTGTATTATTTTTGGTGCTATTGTGAGATTGTTTTCTTCATTTCTGTTTCAGCGAATTCACTGTTAGGGAAGGGAAATGCAGTTGACTTTTGTAGATTCATTTTATATCTTGAAACTGTACTGAATTTGTTTATTCTAACAGGTTGTTTTTGGTGGAATTGTTGGGACCTTTTATGTCATCAGCAAATGAGGATGATTTTACTTCTTCCTTTCTTTTTCTGCTTCGGGCACAGTGAAAGCTGGAGGCACATAGCTTGGCCTCTAGTTCTCGGCCCTGGGCACGAACGCTGGTGTACAGGCTGGCCACTGGACTTGGTTAGCAGAATGCAGGCGCACGGCTAGCTGCAAGCGGGCCCAGGAGTGGAGGCAAGTGACAAGACAGGGCTAAGGCTGGGCCCAGGAGCAGCTGCAGACCTGTGTACAGCAGGGAGGCTGGCGTTGGGAGGCAGCGCAAGGCCGTGCAGGTGCACAGCTAGAGCTGCTAGCCTCAAGCACACACTTGTGAGTGAAGGTCCGCCACGGGGACTGTGACTTTGCATTTTGTTTTTATGCAGCTACAGAGGCTTGGGGCTTGCCCATGGGGACCCTGGGCTCTGGTGGGGGTGGAGCAGGTTAGGAAGTGGAGAAGAACTCAGAGGGCGGGCAAATGCCAGTGGGGTGAAAATCCAGGAAAATCTGCTCTGGGGCCGTGTGATGACTGCACTTGCCATTGCTCTTTTTTAGCGGCAAGAACTGCTGGGCTCCTCTGCAGAACATGTAACTGGAACTCCCCGCTACATGGCTCCGTCTGGTCACCCCTACTCTTCTACCTTGTCACTGACTATCTCTCTGTATCTCAGCTTTGCTGGTCTTTAGGTGGAGTGACATGGAAGCAAGTTTCTGGAAAGGCTGCAGAAACTGGTCAATCATGGGCTTTCCCTTTCCCAGGAAGAGAACTTTCTCAAGCTAGGGCATTCCCTCTGGGTCTAGAAAAGTGCTGGCCTGGGAGCGTGAAATGATGGAGGCCAAATGAAGCTGTTCTTCCTTCCCTTTACCTGCCTTTGTGCTCCAATTTTTATTCTCCTGTGTTGCTGAGGTTGCTTAAATGGACTCTGGAACCGCCACCCATCCCCATCCTGACTTATTTTGGTTTGTGGATAGACATGGAATTGTTGATCTTTGCGGGGGTTGGGGGGGGGGCAGAGGCTGGGGTCTCCTACTGCACCATCATGGTGATGTAACCACAAATGTTTTAGAATAAAAATCCATTGAGGTATCATTTCTTTCTCTTTTCAGCCTTTGTCTCCCATTCATAGGTGACAAAGATAGGACATCACTTTATTATAAATTCCCTCAACTTCTGTAAGCCTCATGCCTAAAATGAGAGGATTAGATGTATGCAAGGCCCCTCTGCTTCATAATTTTGGTGCAGTTTCTGGTCCATGATGGGTACCTGATAAATATCTGTTAAATAATGCTGGATATTCAGCCACATATTCTGACCTCTACCAAGCGCCATCTGGCAGACTCATGTTAATACTGTGGCTCCACAATTTGTTAGTTCCGTGAACTTGAGCCAATGATCTTCTCCAAGTCTTTGTGGCCGTATCTATAGTATGGATTAAAATGTGCCCACACTGTTGGGTTAGTAGAGGGTGACGTGAGGCAGTGTCTACAGCCCTCTGCATCATGCCTGGTACAGAGAAAGCATGCCACAAATGGCTGCAGCTATTATCATATTAATAGGCACTAATAAATAATTAGCGCTAACAGTAGCTCTAGGGGAATTTCCTGAAAGCCTTGGCTAGAACAGTTCTCTCTCTCTCTCTCTTTTTTTTTTCCCAACGATTTTATTTATTTATTTGACAGACAGAGATCACAAGTAGGCAGAGAAGCAGGCAGAGAGGGAGGAGGAAGCAGGCTCCCTGCTGAGCAGAGAGCCCGATGCGGGGCTCGATCCCAGGACCCCGGGATCATGACTTGAGCCAAAGGCAGAGGCTTTAACCCACTGAGCCACCCAGGCGCCCTAGAACAGTTCTCTACACGGTCACTTGTCACCTCACGTGGCATCCATTACACTGGGAAATGTGTTCCCAGTCAGAAAGTCCTGATAGCTCCATGTTCCTAGTTTCTCGGATTCTCTTGCCTCATTATGAATGCTCTGATTCTCGGATTCTCTTGCCTCATTATGAATGCTCTGAGTTCCCCACATCCACGCCCACTGTCTGTCCCATCACCCAGGCAGCTCCTGGGCGCCTCACTCTCAGCAGCCTTGCATCCTGCTCCCTCCTGATCACAGCACTCTCTCTCTCCCTCCACCACTCTTCTCACTCCTACTGAACATGAGCTGCTTGACCATCAGGATTTTGACATTTTATTCACAAAAAGCTCCAAAGCACATAATAGGTGTACCACAAATATTGGTCGAACAAACAAATAACATATCCACCGCTATTCCTGATTTCAAGAAAGCTTGGTTCCAGATGGATGTTTCAAAATAGAGACAGCCAAATCTCTCAAATCTTCCCATTGTGAGAGAAGTTCCTGGCATGAATTAGCCAGAGATCACGTAAGTGGCTCAGAGATAAATGGTCAGATCTTCATTTCCTCATTCTTTTCTTTACTTCCCCTGGCTATGGCTCAGCATTTGTTCGTTCTGATTAATGCACAGCCTGTTTTCTCCTTCCATTAATGAACTAGAGGCTGGATAAGCATCTGAGCTTCAAAGGCTTGCCTCCTGTGTTGTAAAGTGATATGACGGAATTCCAAAAGTCTTGAAGTAATAACTTAGGTGAAACTTATGTCGATTTTGCAACATTTGTTAAGGGACAAGAAGGCTGAATGTTCTTGTTTACAAAAATTAGCTGAGAGTAATATGCTAAGCCAATTTGTTTAAAGTTTGTTTCCTTTACTTTGGCAACAAGGAGAAGTTTCATCTATTTGTAAGTCTGGCTCTGCTGGTTGTTAAGCCTGATGCTTTCTGAGAATAAGCATCATTTTATTTGCTTCAAATCACTGTAACCTCCTTTAATCTGTGTGTGTAATAAATCTCCATCCTTTGGAAATTACATTACGAAATCAATTTATCTAAAAGCTAATTGCCATAGAACACATTTTGGTTTGGCTCATCTTTAATATAGTAAATAACCTAAAAGGAATCTTACCTCTACGAATATCTCATTTTCAGATGTTATTATCTGGAGATATAATATGCAAGCCAAGTTTTTCAAAGCTATTAATGTAGATAAATTGTTTATGCAATGGTAAAATTTAATTTAAGCAGGAGGTCTGTGCAATAGTCTGAATGGCTCTCAGAAATTTCTAAGTGTGGATTTTGTCAAGGGACAATGGCTTCATTCATTCACTCTGTTAAGTTGCTACTTTTGTTAGGCATTGCACTGTATTTAAATAATTCAGTAATTAATTTATAAATTCTTTTTAAAATAATGCATTAAGTAAATATTAAATAATGCACCAGGTACAATTCTAGATGCAGAGTATGAACAAGTCAGAAATGGTCCCTGCCATCAAGAAGCTTATATTATGTGCTAAAATACAGACGAATAAGAAACATATACTTTAGACTAGATCATCTTCAAAGAGCAATATTAACACAAATAGTTAAATTTTCAACAACATTTGTGGAAGTAGGAGTCAGTGGAATAATATTTTTAAAGTGCTGAAGGAAAACAAAACAAAACAAAACAAAACCCTGCCAATCTAGAATTCTGTCTTCTGAAAAAAAAAAAAAAAACTTCCAAAAATCACATCAAATTAAGGTCATTTTCAGACAACTGAAAGCTGAGCAAGGTTGTAACTAGCAGGACTTCAATATAAGAAATCCTAAAAGAAGTTCTTCAGGGTAAAAGAAAATGATCCCAAGAATCTGCAGGAGGGAAGGAAAATCCCCAGTAAGGATAACTGGGGGATAAATATAGAAAGATATTTGTGAATTAAAGCTACAACAAGAGTAATGTTTCCTGGGGATTATAACATTTATGAGAGAAAAATACACAAAAGCAATGGCACAAAAACAGAAGGAGGGTAAATGGAATTCAACTGTTTTGCTTTACTGATGAAGTGGTGAAAGTATTAATTTAAGGTAGATTGTATTTAGCCAAGAATGAGAAGCATATTATAATCTTTAGAGTAACCACTAAAATAATAATATGAAAATGATTAATTAAAAGCTGACAGAAGGGTGCCTGGGTGGCTCTGTCAGTTAAGTGTCTGCTTCTGCCCAGGTCATGATTCCAGGATCCTGGGATAGATCCCCATGTTGGGCTCCCCTCTCACTGGGGAACCTGCTTCTCCCTCTCCCTGCTTGTGCTCTTTCTCATTCTCACTATCTCTCTCAAATAAATAAATAAAATATATTTTTTAAAGAGCCAACAGGAGGGATGCCTGGGTGGCTTGGTCATTAAGTATCAGCCTTTGGCTTAGGTCATGATCCCAGGGTTCTAGGATCAAGCCCCGCATCCAGGCTCCCTGCTCATCGGGAAGTCTGCTTTTCCCTTTCCCACTCCCACTACTTGTGTTCCCCCTCATTCTCTGCATCTCTCTCTGTCAAATAAATAAATTAAAAAATCTTTTAAAAAATAAAAATAAATAAAAATAAAAAGCCAACAGAAAAGATAAAATGGAATACTTGATTAGTTGAACAAAAGTTTAGAAAGCAGGAACAAAGGAACAAAACCCCAGAAGGTTAAACAGAAACAAAAAGCAAGAGAGACTTATACCCAAATATGTTAGTAATTACATTAAATATTAATGGACTAAATTGCCAGACTGGATTTTAAAAATTATTCCAAACAAGGCGCCTAGGTGGCTCAGTGGGTTAAAGCCTCTGCCTTCGGCTCAGGTCATGATCCCAGGGTTCTGGGATCGAGCCCCACAACAGGCTCTCTGCTCAGCAGGGAGTGGCTTCCCCTCCTCTCTCTCTTCCTGCCTCTCTGCCTACTTGTGATCTCTGTCTGTCAAATAAGTATTTAAAATCTTAAAAAAAAAAAAAACTATCCCAAACATTTCTTGTCTGTAATTCACACAATAAATATAAGGATGCAGATAGGCTGAAAGTAAAAGGATGTTCACTATGATATGCCATGCTAGCACTAACAAAGGGGTCACTGGTAAGACTGTGGCTATCAAAGTACACTTTAAGACTAGGGAACTGGGGATGGAAAGAGGGATAGTTCATAATCATGCAAGGATCAATTCAACAGGAAAATATAATTCTACATGTGTATCTATCTAATATATACTTAAAATATAGAAAACAAAAATAACTATAAATGTACTACCATAGATGTAGATTTAACAGTGAATCTTGGAACACTGAAAAAAATAAAATAAAATAAATTAAAATACTTCTCTCAGTAGCTGATAAAATAAGAAAAAAAAAGTCAGCATTTCCAAACTGCAGGGTACATGTTACCAAAATAGAACATGTGTTGGAACAAAACTCAAGTTCCAAACAATTATGAAGGATTGAAATAACATACAGCATATTCTCTGGCCAGAGTGGAACTGAACTAAAAGCAAAAACAGAACTATAGATTATTTCTTTAAAAACAGAAAGCTAGATTTCAGCCGAATGAAAACCTCTAATTGTCTGGAAATTGGGCAACATATTTCTAATTAGCTCATGAGTTGAAGAAGAAATCACAGTAAAAATTGAAAATATCATGAAGTGAATGATAGCAAAAATATGGCATGTTTATGCAGGTAAAATAGTGCTTAGATTTATAGCTAAAATATTAGAAAAAAGAAAGGTTGAAAATTAACAATCTAAGCTTCTGTTTATCAAAAATACTTGATAAAGAATAACAAATTAAAGCCAAAGAAAGTAAAGGTAACAAAATCATACAGATAAAAGTAGAATCAGTCAAATATAAAGCAGCTTTAAACAGAGAAGATCAACAAAATAAAAGTTTTTTTCTCTGAAATGAGTGATAAAATTGATGAACACTGATGCATGATTGATTAAGGAAAAAAGGAAGGGGGGGAGGGAAGGAGAAAGGGGGGAAGGAGGAAGGAAACACAATTTACCAAAACTGCCCCCAAAAGAAATGGCCAATCAGAATAATCCTACATATATTAAAGAAATTAAATCTGTAGCTTAAAATATTCTAGGGCACCTGGGTGGCTCAGTGGGTTAAGCCGCTGCCTTTGGCTCAGGTCATGATCTCGGGGTCCTGGGATCGAGTCTCGCATCGGGCTCTCTGCTCAGCAGGGAGCCTGCTTCCTCCTCTGTCTCTCTGCCTGCCTCTCTGCCTACTTGTGATCTCTCTCTGTCAAATAGATAAATAAAATTAAAAAAAAGTATTCCCACAAGGAAAACTCCAGCCTTAGACAGCTTTGCTGATGAATTCTTCAAAAATATTTAAAGAAGAGATCATACAAATTTTAAGCATAGTTTTTTAGAAAACAGAGTAAGAGGGAACAGTTTCCAACTTACTCTATGAGGATGGTGTAACAGTGAGAACAAAATCTGACAAAAGACATAAAGGAAAATAAATAAAGGAAAATTATAGACCCATATAGCTCAGAAACATAAAAATCTTAAACAGAATATTAGCAAATGGAACCCCTGATAAGGAATTATGACTAAGTGGTGTGTATTCTAGGAGAGAGAGAGAGAAAGGTGGTTTTACTCTTCAAAAGTATGAATCAAGGTAATCTACTACATTAACAACTGAAAGGAGAAAAAACACATGAACATCATAGTAAATGTAAAAAAAATCATATGATAAAATTCAATACCTGTTCACAGTAAACACACTTAGCAAGTCTGGGATAAAACCTGAAACTTGTATGTCTACAAGAACCCAACAGCAAGTACCCAGTTTAATGGTGAAATTAAATTAAATTAAATTAAATTAAATTTCGTCTAGAAGTTAGGAACAAGAAAGAGAGGACCTCTATTGCCACTGCCATTCAACATTGTTCTTTAGGTGTTATCCAGGGAAAAAGGTGAGGAAAGGAAAGAAAAGATAAAAATTGGAAAGCGAGAAATAACATTCATATAATTCATGTATAATGTGATTGCATAGAGAATTCAGAAGAGTGTGTACATTGTTAGATTTAATCAACAGTTAGCATATTTGTTGCATTGCCTTTCTATGTACTAGAAACAAACTAAAGGAAATGAAATATTAAATAAAAGTAACTTTTACAATAGCATCAAAAAACATTAACTACTTAGAAATAACCCTTATGAAAGATTTGCAAGATCTCCACATTAAAAACTACCAAACACCACTGAGAAAAATTCCAGAAAGTCATGTATAAATGGAGATATCTACCATGCTCATACATTAAGGTCAACATGGCCATTCTGCCAGTTCTGCTCAACTCATCTAGAGACTCAGTACATTCATATTAAAAATCCCAACAAAGCGTTTTTTTTTTTCCTTTAGTAGAAATGTACAAATTAAATTTAAAATTTATATGGAGATGCAAAAGTCCTAGAATTCTAAGACAATTTGAGGAACAGAATTGGAGGACTTGTATACTACCAAACTTTAAAACTTATGAAACTATAAAACTATCATAATTAATTCAGTATGGTAGTGACGAAGGATAATCAAATTTACCAAAGGAACACAGAGAGACTATTACAAAGTCCAGAAACAGATACTCATGTACAGGACAACTGGTTCATAATAAACTTACCTTTGCAACTCAATGGGGAAATGATAGTCTTTTCAATAAATAATAATGAAGCAAGTGGATGTATATATAGAAAATAATAACTGGTCTCATAGTTCATTCCATACACACACAGAAATGTATTTGAGATGAATCATAGACATAAGCATAAAAAATAAAACAATAGAGCTCTCAGGGGAAAAAAACCTCCAGAACAAAACATAGAAAAATATCTTTTTACCAAGTGTAAGAAGTCATAAAACTACTCGATAGTGATGGAGGTTGGAGAGTGGCTTAGTCCCCTTTATGGGATTAAGAAGAGGTAAGGGGACCCTCTGGGATGCTAGAATGTTCCTTCCAGCTCTGAATCTGGTGGTTATGAGCAGTTATGCATATGTAAAATGTGTCATGCTGTATACTTGGATTAGGGCACTCTATTCAATAAAAAGTAGAAATAAAATTAATAAATGCATAAAAAAAAGAAATCCCAGTGGTAATGAGAACACATTTTGGTATTTGTTCTATCCTACCTCCCATTCCTGCACCCCAAGCCCACGTGGACATTTGTCAGTTCCTTTTCTCCATATTAACCAAAACTCTTCTAAAAATATTTGAAGTACTGGGGTGCCTGGGTGGCTCAGTCAGTTGAGTATCTGACTCTTGACTTCAGCTCGTGTAATGACCTTATGATCATGAGATCAAGTCCTGCTTCCAATTCTGCCACTGAGTGTGAAGCCTGCTCTCTCTCTCTCCCTCCCTCTGCCCCTCCCCCTGCTCACGTGACCATGTACACACGTGGTCTCTCTCAAAAAAAAATTTAATTAATTTAAAAAAGCATTTAAGTACTAAATCTGAGTTTCTGCAAGACTTCCTCTATATTTTAACTCTAAATAAACTAAAAAAAAAAAAATCTCAGCTTATCTAGTGACTTTTCAAAAGCTCAAAATTATATCAACACCAATAAAGGAGTTCCTTGAGTAAAATACTGACATCAAACCAAAGCAAAACCTCTTAGGAGTATAATCACTGTCACGTATTCTGGGAGTATCACAGGCACTACACTGGGCCCGGGGAAATCCATAAAAATGGGATGCAGCTTCTTTCTCCTATAGTCTCACTCAAATAAGAATAACTAAAGTTTATATAGCTCTTCTTGTGTAGAAGGAATTATTCTAAGTACTTTAACCTGCAAATTAATATATTTCATTCCCCCAAGAATCCAATGAGGTGGGTTGCCCCTCATTTTCCAAATGACAAAACTGAAGCACTGAGAGGTTAAGTAATTTATCCAGAGTCACACAGCTAATGAATGGCGGAGCTGGATTTGAACACAGGCATTCTTGTGCTATTCCATGTATTCCCTTGGTCCTATGTAAGAACGAATTTTTCTTCCTCTTTAGGATTAGGTAGGAGTGTTTTGGGGAAAGAACCTCTCTTTGGGTCCTTAAAAGCCCAAGAGAAGTCCATGCTAGGGCCTGTGCAACCAGGAAAGGGGTCACCATTGCAGTTCTCTGGAAGCCTGGTCTGCAGGAGGTAGTCTCCACATCCATATTTAATCTCTAAAATAGAATGGGTATTCCTGAACCAGGCAACCTGTCTGCCCCATGTTTTATCTTAGATGAAGCAGTATCTCAGTCTAGAACCTCAGCTCTGTAGCATGCAAAGAGGGCTAACTAACAAATTTTCCTTAGAGAATTTCTGGGGGAGGCTGGAAATTGAATCTTCTTCCTTCCAGGACACCAGCACTACTGAGAGCATTTGCAAAATACCCGGTAATTAGATTAATTTGCCAACACTGCAGATTAAAGGGGTATTTTAAACTTGATTTTATTTTGCTGTGTATTCTTTATTTCCTTATCAGTGTTGTGGTTTAATTTATTTTTTTTCAATTTTACACAGACATTTTCCTTGAAGAGTCTGACACAGACTCTTTCCTTAAAGAGTTTTTATTCATCTCTGATTTTTAAAAATTGAGTTATATTTGGTATAAAACATTGTGTAAGTCTGAGGCGTATGACATATAGATATGATACATTTATGTTGCAAGATGATCGCCAATGGAGCATTACCTAACATGTCTATCATGTCATATAATTATTATTTCCTCTAGTGCTGAGAAAAATTAACATCTAGTCTCTTAGCAAGTCAAATGTGTATAGTTCAATTGTGTTGTCAGTAATCACTGTACTGTGTATTGGGTTTCCAGGACTTGTTTATCTACTAGTTGCCCCTTTGATTTATTTATTTATTTATTTATTTGGTACAGGGTTTTTTTCCTTCACATTTTTGATAACAGGGTTTCTCAGTCTCAGCACGCTCAATATTGTGGGCAATATAGCTCTTGGTTGGGGGGGGCGGGCTGTCCTGTCCTGTGCATGGCAGCATTCATGGATGCCGCTCACCTGATACTGGTACCATCCCCACCCCCAACTGTGACACCAAAACTGTGACACCAAAACTAAACCACTGCTTTAGTCCACGGTTTACAATAGCAAGAAAGCCAAGTACAGTCAGTTAGAAAGTTCCAGATATTTCATATGTAAGGAGACACCTGTAAGCTCCTGTCACTGGCTCATTGTGAGTTCTCAAGGCCCAGGTTCAGGTAGCTTCTAGCCCTGGGCTGACCCATATCCTGCAGAAAAAAAAATTTTTTTTAAAGATTTTATTTGACAGACAGAGATCACAAGTAGGCAGAGAGAGAAGGAAACAGGCTCCCTACTGAGCAGAGAGCCCAGTGTGGGACTCAATCCCAGAACTCTGGGTCATGACCTGAGCCGAAGGCAGAGGCTTCAGCCCACTGAGCCACGCAGGCACCCCTGCAGAAAATTTTTGTCAGATAAATGAAAAAAGTCAGTGATGACTGCAACAAATTTCTTCTTAATGTTATAAATTTGAGGCAACTGGATGTCAAGTAAGCCAAATACTTTTGGTACCAGTTGAGACCTGATTTATGACCCAGGTTGTGATCTATTCTGGAGATGTTCCATGTGCTCTAGAGAAGAATGTGTATTTTGTTGCTTTGGGATGGAATGTTCTGAATATTCTGTGATGTCCATCTGGTCCAGTGTGTCATTTAAGGCCTTTATTTCCTTGTTGATCTTTTGCTTAGATGATCTGTCCATTTCAGTGAGGGGATGTTAACCTCCCCTACTATTATTATATTATAGTCAATGTGTTTCTTTGATTTTGTTATTAAGTGGTTTATATAATTGGCTGCTTCCATGTTAGGGGCATAGATATTTAAAATTGTTAGGTCTTCTTATTAGACAGACCCTTTAGGTAAGATATAGTATCCTTCCTCATCTCTTATTATAGTCTTTGGCTTAAAATCTAATTGATCTGATATAAGGATTGCCACCCAGCTTTCTTTTGATGTCCATTAGCATGGCAAATCGTTTTCCACCCCCTCACTTTAAATCTGGAGGTATCTTTGGATCTAAAATGAGTTTCTTGTAGACAGTATATCAATGGGTCTTGTTTTATTATGCATTCTGATACCCTGTGTCTTTTGATTGGGGGAATTTAGCCCATTTACATTCAGGGTAACTATTGAGAGACATGAATTTAGTGTCATTGTATTGCTTGTAAGGTGACAGTTACTGTATATTGTCTCTGTTTCTTTCTGATCTACTAATTTTAGGCTCTCTCTTTGCTTAGAGGACCCCTTTCAATATTTCCTGTAGGGCTGGTTTGATGTTTGCAAATTCTTTTAATTTTTGTTTGTCCTGAAAGCTTTTATTTCTCCTTCTATTTTCAATGACAGCCTAGCTGGATATAATATTCTTGGCTGCACATTTTTCTCATTTAGTGCTCTGAATATATCATGCCAGTCCTTTCTGTCTTGCCAGATCTGTGTGGATAGGTCTGCTGCCAATCTAATATTTCTACCATTGTATGTTATAGACCTGTTGTCCCATACTGCTTTCAGGATTTTCTCTTTGTCACTAAGACTTGTAAGTTTTACTATTAGATGATGGAGTGTGGACCCATTTTTATTGATTTTGGAGGGTTTCTCTGTGCCTCCTGGATTTTGATGCTTGTAACCTTTGCCATATTAGGGAAATTCTCTATAATAATTCACTCCAGTGTACCTTCTGCCCCCCCCTTTCTTCTTCTTCTAGTATCCCAATTATTCTAATATTGTTTTGTCTTATGGTATGACTTATCTCTTGGATTCTCCCCTCATGGTCCAGTAGTTGTTTGTCTCTCTTTTGCTCAGCTTCTTTATTCTCCATCATTTGGTCTTCTATATCACTAATTATCTCTTCTGCCTCATTTATCCTAGCAGTAGGAGCCTCCATTTTTTATTTCACCTCATTAATAGCTTTTTAAATTTCAACTTTGTTAGATTTTAGTTGTTTTATTTCTCCAGAAAGTGCTTTTATTTCTCCAGAAAGAGATTCTCTAATATCTTCCATGACATTTTCCAACTCAGCTAGCACCTTGGGAGTCATCATTCTGAACTCTAGTTCTGACATATTACCAATGTCTGTATTGATTAGGTCCCTAGCCTTTGGTACTGCCTCTAGTCCTTTCTTTCTTTCTTTCTTCCTTCCTTTTTTTTTTTTTTTTTTTTTGTGGTGAGTTTTCTGCCTTATAATTTGAATGAGAGAGTAATATACTAAATGGGTGGCAAAGATCCCAGAAAAATGTATGCTAGCCAAATCTGAAGAGATCCAAAACCAGGGGGAGAAGAAAGGGGTACAAAAAAAAATTATATGTATGTATTAGACTGGTGAATAGAACAGAGCCACCCACTTGATTTTGGGTGTATTTTGGTCCTTTAGAAGAAACTACCTCCCAAAATTTTAAATAAAGAAAAACTTATATATATACAAAAATAAGGGTAAACACAATGAAGGGATGGAATATGACTGTAAAGATGAAAATTTAAAAAGAATTCTAAAAAAGGAATTCATAAGTTGGTTGGGGAAAAAAAAAAAGAGGAGGGAATATGGTCAGGCTGGAGACTAGAACAAAGCCATGTGCTAGATTAGGGTATATTTTGATCTATTAGAAGAAATTGTATCCCAAAATTTTTTAGGAAAAAGAAACCTCTATGTATACAAAAAATAAGGTTAAATACAATGAAGGGATAAAATAGGACTATAACAATGAAGGCTTAAAAAGATTTTTTTTTTTTAGAAATGTATTGTTTAGATAAAGTAGTTAAAAAATGTTAAAAGAGGAAAGAGAAGTTAAAAAATTAGAATAAGAAAAAAATAAAATTAAAAAATTTAATTAACTTTGCAAGACTAAAGAGTCATGGGGAGAAAGTCATGAATTCCATGCTTTGTTTTCCCCTTCTCTGGAGTTTCACTGTTCTCCTTCATCAGTGAGCTGGATTTCTTGCTCATCTCCTGGGGGAGGGGCCTGTTGCAGTGATTCTCCAGTGTTTTTGCCCAAGGTGGAATTGTGCAGCCCTTGCCATGGGCTCAGCTAAGTAATCTCCTTCCATTTGCTCTCAGGAGCTTTTGTTCCCTGAACACTTTCCATGGAGCTCTGGAGGACTGGAATGAAAATGGTGGCCTCCCAATCTCTGGCCCAGAGGAGTGGAGAGCTCAAGGTTCACTCTTCAGTGCACCCTTGGAGAAAAGCGCTCAATTGTTCCTGTCTCCCTGGTCTCTGGCTGTACTCTGTGCTCACCCAGCTTGTGACTGAGCATTTTTGTCTCTGGCACACAGTCTCATTTGGAGTCTCCAAATCCAGAAGATTCCTGCCATGCTGCTCTTCCCAGAGCAGGAAGGTGAGTCTTCCAGATCTTCTACTTCTGGGGTCAAAGAACAGCGGCCCTATTGTGCCTTGGTTCTCGGTTTAACGTAACCCCAATCTGAGCGTTCACTCCTTGGCTCTGTCTCTGTAGCCGGCTTCCCTGCTCTAATACCTGGGAGCTCTGCCACACTCAGACACCTCCAATCTTTCTGTGGCCCCTCAGGACCTGAGACCACAATGTCCCCGTGAGGGCTCTACCTCTGCTTAGCCTCTGGAGCAATGTCCCTCAGTGGAGCAGATTTCTAAAAGTTCCAATTTTGTGCTCTGTTGCTCTGCCAATTGCCAGGAGCTAGCCCCTCCCTCCATGGTCTGTCTTCCTGTCACTTCAGATTCACTTCTCCACATGTCCTTTCAGAAAATGGTTGATTTTCTATTCCTAGAATTGCTGCTCTTCTTCTCTCTATCTCCTGTTGAGTTTGTAGGTGTTTGGAATGGTTTGATACCTAGCTAGCTGAACTGCTGTAACCTGATGTCATCTCAGTCAGCTGCTCCTCCACCATCTTTCCAAGCATGCTCAATCTGAGTTCTAAATATAACTTGTATAATGCTCCACTGTCAGATGGCACAGTCATGGGAGGAGGGCATAAAAGAACAGACTAGGAACAACAACAACACATAATAAAAAGAAACTGAATTCTTTCCTGCTATCTCTCCAAAAGATTAAGTTGTTTTGGTTTCGTTTGAAGAAAACAAACAGGAAAATGAGGGTTGAGGAATTTGTGGTACTTTCATAAAGCACAGGGTAACTTCTTGGAACTTCTTTTTCTTCATCTTATTCACATCCAAGTTCTTTACTACTGTACTGCAGCTGGTTCAAAGTCTTCTCTTTTCTCACTACAGACTTATCTCCAAAATTGGCTCCTCCCAACCCAGTTGATGCAGACTCCCTCTTCCCTCCCTCATCTACCCTGAGTTAACTCTCATGTAATGTTGATTTCACCTTCCATGTATCTTTCAATTGCTATTGGCTCTCCCACTCTCCAGATTCTGTATGATGAACAGCCCAGAGCTCATCAAGCCAGTCAACATCATTCCTACTTGAGAGTGTGGGATAAGGAGAGTAGAAAAATGGCCTAGAGTCCTCCTTAGGGATTGATACAGGGAAAGAGCCTACACATATGTATTGAGTAATGGCTTTGGATCCTGTTTTAGAGAATGATTAGGATTGAATCTTGAAAGAGAGAAATTTGATGGAGTTTCTCACATTAGATAACTTTTTTTGTGATGTGTGTACACAGGCAAGGGAGCTGCCTGCCTTTGTTTGAACTGGGAGATCATACTGGCACTTTGGTATATTGTTACATTGACAATGCCTTTCTGTGACAGACCACCAGGAATCCACCTGTGGCAGAAGAAAGTTTGGGCTTATCAACTTGTTCCTGTGATGGCAACCTCACTCCTCAAGGAATTGTGGGTTATCTCAGTAAGGAGGAGTTAGAAAGACTTATTGCAGGATTTGCACTTGTGGTAGATGACTTTGATGAGGGTTGAAGGAAGTAGGGTTTTATTCTGGATTAGATGCTCTCAGGAAGCAGAGGTAATTCTCTGATTAGGTATAATTCCTGCCTAGAAGGCATGGAAACCACTGCTCAAGGCACTGGTCACTTCCAGCAACTAGCCCCCTTGCTACACAAAGCCATCAACTCCATCGGAGAGAAGAGTCTTTTAACTAATGTTTTTGGAGGTCCTTTTAGATAATCCTTATTTCAATACTTGTCCTGTAAATAGAAAGTTAAGTGGTGCTATTTTCTTAGTCTAATGAGACTCACCACACAATGAAGTGTCTGCTTTTTCATGGAATATTTTTCCTATTTTTATTTTTTAAGAGCCTTTCCAGAAAGTGATAGATTGTCTTCCTGGGCCTGGCTGCAGTTTGCCTCCAGACACAATTTCATGGCTTACTGGGTAAGTTTGTGGTCGACTGGAAAGTAAATGAATTGCTTGAGCAGGGGCTCGTTTTTCAGGGCTTGTCCATTTGCAGAAGCTGTGTGACTTCTCTGTCACCTTGGGGACTCTGACCTAACTCAGAGCTACACAGAGTTCATTTTCATCTGTCATCTCAGCCCATCTCCTTCTGAGTCAAATACTTATTTGTAAGATTTTCCTTCTGTAAATACTTTGTAGGGTGTCATGGATCCTTTAAACACCAAGACTGCCAACTCGATTCTCCTCAGCCTATAGTCGTCCTTTAACAAAAATACACATTATGCTTTCCACAAATAGACTGTAATTGGGTGGTGTGCACTGCATGGCTCTTGACCTCCTCTTGAACTCATTGTCCAATGTGCATTGCGCGTCTTTGCCAAGGTTACCCTGCACAGCTCTGCTATTCTGAGACTTCTGGCTGTTGGAGGAAAATGGTTCTTGAGGGGGTCTTGGGCATCTGTCACCTCGTATCCCCAGAGGATTTTTAGCCAGATCTTGTCTTCTCAAGGGTTCAAAAGTTTCCCTGGACTCATGGGTATACTTTCAAGGCAGAGGGCAATGGAGTCTTTTAAACTTTTTATATGTTTTTAACATTTGGAGGATGCCTAATACTTTTGCATCTTTTAAATAACAGGCCAAGAAGATTTAATAATTCTCTCCTCATTAGCTTTTTTACCGATAAATCTATCCCATGTGACACCAGATGATTCTCTCTGGCTCTTAGTGAGATTCCTTTCTAAAACTGTAAGGATTGCAGTCACAAGCAGGTCCTTGATGAATAATACTGCAGGTCAGAGATGCTTGACGCACATCCTTGGCTTCCTAGGGCCCTTTGGGGTTTGTAACTAAAGCTGGAGCTCCTCTAGCATGCAGCTCTTAGGGGGATATCACAGAGAGCTTGCCGGCACCAGAAGTAAGAGAGGGTCTGAGTCTGCAATGTGAGGATGAGAGACTGAAGTTACAAAGGGACAGTAGGTAGAACTTTGTTCTACAATATGTAGAAAAGGTCGAACTTTGACCCCCAATCTAGAGTGATCTCCAGGAGGCCAGCTGACAGCTTGAACATCCCCTCTGGTGCAGAACTCTGTTTGGTTTATCATCATTTCCATCTGTAACCATCAGAACCAGCTATAGCTAAAAAAGAACATTCACCTCCATGACCTTATGGAAGGGACAGTTCTAGCAGAGGCTTCTGTGAGTGTAGGCATGCTTGTTCTTGGAGCATGCTGTGAAAAGCTTCTCACCAAGCCTTGAAAGAGATGCTTTTAGACTACAACGCTTCCCTAAAAACCTCCTTTATGTTATCCAGCAATCAGTCTAAAGAAGTAACAGTGCTAACTAACCACAACTCCACCACACTGGGTAAATGTTTTAGTAACTAAAGAACCTGGGAGAATGGAACGCATAACAGGATCAGCAGTCTGGACAAAAGTCTGCAGGGGGGCAAAGTACAAGGGTGGGAAGAGTGGGAAGAGTAAATTTTTTTAGATTACTTACCTGAATTGACCTAGATAAGGATGGGTTTACCTCTTGAGGAGAGGACTCCCGCTTCTTTTCCTTTCTCCCTCTGCCTCAGCTGTGTCCCCTCACTACTGACCCTTCCCTATATAGGATTCAGGTATGTGTGGACCAACATGGGCCAGAACCATCAGGAGATTCATAGCTGTGAGGTTTTCCTCTCACCCTCACCTCCTGCCCAGGAAATATGTGTGGTAAGTTAAAGAGAAGTGAAAACACCAGGCAAATGACAGAGCAGTCATGTTTGTCTTTGGTGTTTCCAAGTCTCTGGGTGCCTCAGCCTGGTGCTGACTCCCCAGGGGGAGAACTTCACTCTATCCAGGAATATCTGTCATTGCAACCTTGTTCCTCCCTCCCAAAAGGAGCATCCTATGTCCCATATTATCCGAATGCTCTTTCCCCATTTCTAAAATAACAAGTGGCTAGGCTTATGACTAGTTGGTGTTAAATTACCTATTTGGATTTGTTACCCAAATCAAACACATTCTAACATGATACAAAAAATAGCACCCTAATGGTGGTTCTCTAATGTCTTGGTATGTATGGTGCCCCGGATATGACCAACTGCTAGGTGGGGAGATCAGCCTGGATCCTTCTTCAGTCACTCTGGGGAGGGAGGTGATTACTAACCAGCTTCGCACCTTGGACCAGTTATTCCTCAGGGCCTCAGTTTTCTCATCTTTAAATTTGTTGAAGTAATAGTAATATGTAATCTTTATCTAACAGTCTTTGTCAGACACTGTTGTAAGCATGTCATATCTATTAACTTACTGAAACTTCACAACAAATTTAGCTTCAGGCTCTGTACTTTATTTCTCCAAGATATGTGTGTGTGTGTGTGTGTGTGTGTGTGTTTTAATCTGGAAAATATAATTTTAACAACTCTAAGAGTTGATGTAAGTATTCAAGTGAAAACAAATGGAATATGTCCTGCACATAGTGAATCTGTGTGTGATAAATGGATATAAGGAGTTCTGTGATGTTCATTGTTCTTTTCTGGATTTATGGTAAATGGAAAATCCACTCCCTCACTTGAGAAATGCATCAAAGGAGACTAATTTTTTTTCCTTCATGAATTAATAAACCTTCCCCATGCTGTTAAGCAGTCACCTATCTCAGTGTATTAGATTTGGGGTCTTAACTCTTTCCAGTAATTATTTAAATCACCTTCGCTAATGCAACATGGAAAAACTAAGCTATTCGCTATTGATGGGCCCAATGGAAATACGAAAAACAGTTACAACGTGTTTCTGAGGTTGTAAGTACCACATAGACAGGGATTTTGTCCCTTTCTTTTTCCTGTTGCTCTATCCCCAGTGTTTAGAACAGTGCCTGGCACATTGTAGACAATGAATACTTATTGAATGAATCAATGAATGAACAGGACAGCAAACATGAATGCATACCCCTGTATTCTTGTAGATCTGTTCTAAGCAGAGCTGTAAGAAGCTTAGGCCAGTCGTTGGTTGGTTTGTTTGTTTTTTTTTAAATCAAATGAAATAATGCATATGAATGAATGCTCTTAATCAAATGAATGCCCATTAAAAAATTTTGAAAGCTATGAAGCAGTTTTCAGAGGTTGAGGGCATAAATACTCTTATTTCCTGCTGGGTAAGTTGTTGGGAAGAGTTTCCTTAGGAAACAATAACAGGCTTTCTAAGTTTGCTCGAAGTTTATTTAAAGAAAATGCATGTAAGCAATAACTAGAGTGCTGTATTCTATTTGAAAACTGAAACGGGTCCAAGAAGTAAAACATGAGGGAAATCTGGCTTCTCTGATAGTTTGCTGAGTATGTGGCAGATGTGTATGTAATTCAGCATAATTGTTTTTCCACCGAAAGCCAATACTAATCTTTTAACAGCTTCTTACCACATTAGACTCAGTCTTTCACTTTCTATGAGTTCCATCTGAAGAGTCAGTTCTGTTTGGAAAATAAAGCAGAATGCCGTTCACCCAGATGTCGTAGGGAAGTGCAGGGAGCTCCTTGGATCACGGTCCTCTATTACTAACTCAATGTGTTGAGTGTTACCCTCCTTACTAGGGAACTGGAACTGGAACTATGGGACCTCTACTCCCTGTTAAGAGTTCGTTTAATAAAACCTTGTTGTCCATGTAAGTTGAGGAGATCCTGCTCTCTGCAAGCATCTCTCCAATGTCCAGTGGCCCATTTATACAAGTATGAATTGTAGATTTTCATGCTGATGGTATACCACCAGTGATGAATTTGTTATTTGCCCACATCCATTGGTAATTTTAAGATATGATTTATTTAGAAGTGAAATATTTTAAGCAAAGTATATGAAGTTCTCTTGGCTGAGAAGAACTTGTCTTATGTTACATTTGCTTCCCCTCGCCCTGTCCGACCCCAGTTTATACCTCCCTACATTATCCTTATTTCTATGACTTCTGCAGAGCACTTTGTTTATTTAGGAATTAGTTGTCACTTTTTTCTTTAAACCCCCAAGATCAAATGGTTTTTGGGTTACTGCCCACAAGTTCATTCTGCCCCCATGCTACTCTGTATTATCAGCAATTATTAGAACTTAGTTTCCAAACTTTTCCCAAAGGTATATCTTGAGATCTTTTCAGGAAACGTGGCCTATTTTAAATGATATTAAGGGGAATTTTATGAGTGTTCTGGCCTATGGATGTTTCTCTCTTTGATTTATTTAACTATTTATTATAACCTGAGAGTGGGAGTTGTGAGAATATTAGCAAAGAAAAGAGTAGAGACCAAAAGGAATATACTTGGGGCACCTGGGTAACTCAGTTGGTTAAGCATCTGCCTTTGGCTCAAGTCCTAATGCCAGGGTCCTGGGATCGAGCCCCCATAGGGCTCTCGGCTCAGTGGGGAGCCTGCTTTTCCCTCTGGCTTTGCTGTTCCCCCTGCTTGTGCTCTCTTGCTCTGTCTCTGTCAAATAAATTTTTTAAAAATCTTAAAAAAAAAAAAAGAAATGGTCACTTGGTGAAGGTCCTCTGGATTTACCCTCTGTATATGTTAGGCTGCAATCTGTGGAAAGGATCAGAAACCAACGAGGTCGGTGGTTTCTTGAACAGTAAGGGATCCATTAATTCAAATTGCAGGATGTTTTGAGGTTAGGCAGGTTTCAGGCATAATCTGTTACACTGTCTTTGCTTCTGCGTGACCCCCTCGTCCCTACCACCCACTAAAGGTTGGCTTTATCTTTGAGTTGGTCATGAGAAGTGACAATAATCCTCAGTATCACCTCCAGACATTACAACGTTCCCTGAGAAAGTATGGGTCTTTTTTTCCTTCTTTCTGCTTGTCTTTTTAGGCGCACATCTTTCCCACATGACTCCCAGTGGACCTCCCTTGGTGAGTGAGTGGCCAAAACTGCATCTCAGAACTAGTCCTACCAGTTGAAAAAAAGGGAGAGGTCTTGTGGTAGAAGAGCATGGTGAAGCCTTTGGCTTTTTGGAGGAAGCAAGTTATTCAGATGTAATCAGGGTTTAGTGTAGGCAACCGAGAGCTTTAGCTGTGCCCTTGGAGGGCAGTCGAAAAGATTCTGAAAGACAAGAAAATGTAAAAACAGGGTTCTCGACTCATTGTAGGTGTTTGTATATGGGTCCAAAAGGCACAAAGCGGTCTCTTAAATATTTGAAGTAAAGAGGAATTAGGAAAGACTTTGGAGCACTGGGGTTACATAGCTAAAGTAGATTCATATATTTGGTCATGCCATCCAGGAGAGAGCTCTAACTCTAAGGTATGATAGGCCCATCTATCTTCCAGTTAGCAGCCCCGTGAATAAGACAAGCAGGGGGAAACTTGGGTGGTTAGGGAGTGTTAATGTTAGGAATGCAAAGAGAACTTCTTCTTTTTCCCTTTTTAAAGATTTTATTTATTTACTTGACAGAGAGAGATAGATCACAAGCAGGCAGAGAGGCAGGCAGAAGGAAAGGGGGAAGCAGGCTCCCTGCTGAGCAGAAAGCCTGATGCGGGCCTTGATCCCAGCCTCGATCCCAGGACCCTGAGACCTTGACCTGACCTGAAGGCAGAGGCTTAACCCACTGAGCAACCCAGGCACCCCTGTAATATACTGCCTTCTGCAGGGCCACAAAGAGAGCTTCTGAGTTAGTGAAAGATTTCATCTACTTGTCTAATTGCCATTCCTCACTATTTAAAAGGTATTGTTAAACATCGCTTTGCAAATTGTCCTGTTCTAGGTAGTGAGGTAGGTCAGTAGAAAAAAAAGGAAAGAAAAGAAATGGATAGAATTAAAAATGCACTTCTAGTTTGCCTTCGATTAAGGCCAAGTGGCCTGGTGAGGTGGGCTAGGGCGATGGCACATTTGGGTAGAGACTCCTAATTCCGAAGTGATTACAGGGAATGGGCCTCTTAAAGTCCTCTCTTCTCAACTGCCATTAGAGGTATCCGCTCCTAAGTGCTGGATACTTGCTGTCTTTCATCGTATTTGTAGGATTTGTTGCATGTGATTAATATATCTTTTTTTTTTTTCAAATTTTATTCTTAATTCTCATTTTAAAAGTCTCTTTTAGAGTCTTTGTTTATTTTCATTTCATGTGGAAAACATATAAGGCAAGCCCCATAACTGATAGCGAAAACTAATTGTATTAAATTTTCCTGTTCACGAGGGCCTTTTTTGGAAAGAGCAAAGAAACTGAGAGGGCTTTGGTGAAATCAATTGAACAAAGGCCCAAATATGGAAAATAAGTAAGTACTCGCTGAGGCAGCTTTTACGAGGGGTTGGGGAGAGGATAGCTTTGCAATTGACCGGCTCTAAAAAGGCCGAAAAATAAAAAAGTGTCTTTTCTTTTGTGTGAACATCTGACAAAATCTTACTAATTTCTTTTGGGTAGGAGGCCTGCCAACATGAAGAAAAGAGCAACTTACATTTTCTTCTGCATTTTGTAGCTAATGCTATTTGGCACCCTTGTAATTTGACAGCTGCATGTGAATCACAGATTACTGAACAGAGGGATTGGTGAAAGTCTTACTCAACAGACAGTCATCGTACAAGTTGTGAAAACTCACTGGTTCAAAGCCCCTACAAACTAAGACTTTACCTGAGGCTTCTTCGTTTAGCTCTTTAGTTTTTTGTTTCGTTTCTGCGCATGTCTTCTATAATACGTCTCAAAAACCCTAAAATGGACCCCTCCAAATGACTTGAAATCTGGAAAATATGCTTCCCTGGCCAATTCTGGTTTGCCTCAGTAGTGTTTTGAAGACTTTCTATGCTAAGTGCAAACATTCATATACCAAATTCCATGGGGCCTTCATCATTTTTAATGTGAAAAGAATCTGGTTTTGGTTTCTTTAATCTTTTATGGCCAAATTGGGTCCAGAAGATGAAACTGTGGCCCTACATTTTCCAACTAAGCAAAGCTTTGCTAATAGACAGGAAATATGTGGAGACCCTGTGCAATCAAATCTCCCAAGAATGCTTTCTTTTAGTTTTGAAACAAAGAGATCTATTTAACACACAAGAAAAACACTGTCCTCTAGTCTTAAAACCACTGAGAGCAGGAAATAATCTCAGAGGTCTGAAGCCCAGCATTATTTGAAATCCACTTGGAATAGGAGACCCGTGTGGACCGTGCAATGGCCCACCCTTTGCCTGTGATCAAAGCTGCTTTTATGAACGCTACTCAGGTGAGTAAAGAAACCCTTTTCATGCGGCCCATTTCAAGGCTTTGACATTTTTTCTGTATATTTATTATTTTCTCCAAAATAAGGGTTCTTCAATTGTGATATGTGGATATCCAGAAGATCTCTACGGATGAATTCAGGAAGTCTGAACTCTGTGGAGTCTTGAGCTCACTTTTCTTGTAGAGAGATCTTAATTTATGTCAGAATCTGAAAGGAGTCACTGATCACCCTCAGAAGTTAGATAAAACTTTTTAAAGACTTCTATTCATGATATTTTGAGGCTGTGTTTTAGTATTTCTCTTTCCTGGGATGTCTGAGTTTCTCAGTTGGTTAAGTGTCTGCCTTTGGCTCAGTCATGATCCCATACTCCTGGGATTGAGTCCTGCATCCGGCTTCTTGCTCAGCAGGGAGACTGCTTCTCCCCCTACCTGCCACTCCCCTTGCTTGTGCCTGTGTTCTCTCTCTGACAAATAAAATAAAATCTTAAAAAAAAAAAAAGATTTCTCTTTCCTTGTAAAGATTTGAATACTGAATAACAGCTAGAATTAAGTGAATTCTGACTATATAGGTACTATATAGGTATACTTCTACATTTCTCTGATAAAAATTACATTTTTATTTAAGTTCTATACATTTTCAGAGTCAGATGGCTTCACAATATTTATTATAAAAATATAGCATGACTCACCTGATTTCTGCTTCCCATAGGCAACCATTTCAACTTTCTTTTTTCTTTCTCTTCTTTTCTTTCTTTCTTTCTTTTTTTTTTTTTTAAACACATGATGTATTATTTGCTTCAGGGGTACAGGTCTGTGAATCATTGGTCTTACACAATTCACAGCAATTACCATAACACATATCCTTTCCAATGTCCATAACCCAGCCACCCTATCCCTTCCCCCCAACACCCCATAATCCTCAGTTTGTTTCCTGAGAGTAAGAGTCTTTTAGGGTTTGTCTCCCTCCCCAGACTGTCTTGTTTCAGTTTTTCCTTCCCTATCCCCCATGACCCCCTGCTCTGTATCTCAAATTCCTCATATATCATATGATAATTGTCTTTCTTTGATTGACTTATTTTGCTTAGCATAATACCCTCTAGTTCCATCCACATTGTTGTAAAATGTGGCAGGATTTCCAGGGTTTTTGTTTTTTGTTTTTGATGGCTGCATAGTATCCCATTGTATATATACCACATCTTCTTTATCCATTCATCTGTTGATGGACATCTAGTTTCTTTCCATAGTTTGGCTCTTGTGGACATAGCTGCTATAAACATTCACATGCAACATGCCCCTTCGGATCACTACGTCCATATTTTTAGGGTAAATACCCAGTAGTGCAATTGCTGGGTCATAGGGTAGCTCTATTTTCAACTTTTTGAGGAACCTCCACACTGTTTTCCAGAATGGCTGCACTAGCTTCCATTCCCACCGACGTGTAGGAGGGGTCCCATTTCTCCACCTCCATGTCAAGGTCTGTTGTTTCCTGACTTGTTAATTTTAGCCATTCTGACTGGTGTGAGGTGGTATCTCATTGTGGTTTTGATTTGTATTTCCCTGATGCCAAGTGATGTGGAGCACATTTTCATGTGTCTATTGGCCACTTGGATGTCTTCTTTACAGAAATATCTATTCATGTTTTCTGCCCATTTCTTGATTGGATTATTTGTTCTTCGGGTTTTGACTTTGACAAGTACATTATAGATTTTATACGAGGCCTTTATCTGATATGTCATTTGCAAATATCTTCTCCCATTCTGTCAGTTGTCTTTTGGTTTTGTTGACTGTTTCCTTTACAGTGCAAAAGCTTTTGATCCTGATGAAGTCCCAATAGTTCATTTTTGCCCTCGCTTCCCTTGCCTTTGGTGATGTTTCTAGGAAGAAGTTGCTGTGGCTGAGGTGGAAGAGGTTTCTGCTTGTGTTCTCTTCAAGGATTTTGATGGATTCCTGTCTCACATTGAGGCCTTTGCTCCATTTTGAGTGTATTTTTGTGTATGGTGTAAGGAAATGGTCCAGTTTCATTTTTCTGCATGTGGTTGTCCAATTTTCCGAACATCATTTGTTGAAGAGACAGTCTTTTTTCCATTGGACATTCTTTCCTGCTTTGTCGAAGATTAGTTGACCATAGAGTTAAGGGTCCATTTCTGGGCTCTCAGTTCTGTTCCATTGATTTATTTGTCTGTACCATACTATCTTAATGATTACAGCGTTGTAATAGAGCTTGAAGTCTGGAATTGTGATGCCACCAACTCTGGTTTTCATTTTCAATATTCCTTTGGCTATTTGGGGTCTTTTCTGGTTCCATATAAATTTTAGGATTATTTGTTCCATTTCTTTGAAAAAAAAATTGTTAGTATTTTGAGAGGGATTGCATTAAATATATAGATTGGTTTAGGTAGCATAGACATTTTCACAATATTTGTTCTTCCAATCCATGAGCATGGAACATTTTTGCATTTCATTGTGTCTTCCTCAGTTTCTTTCATGAGTACTTTATAGTTTTCTAAGTATAGATTCTTTGCCTCTTTGGTTAGGTTTATTCCTAGATATCTTACGGTTTTGGGTGCAAGTGTAAATAGGAGTGACTCCTTAATTTCTCTTTCTTCTGTCTTGCTGTTGGTGTATAGAAATGCAACTGATTTCTGTGCATTGGTTTTATATCCTGACATTTAATTGAATTCCTGTATGAGTTCTGGCAGTTTTGGAGTGGAGTCTTTTGGGTTTTCCAATTAAAGTATCATATCATCTGTAAAGAGTGAGAGTTTGATTTCTTCTTTGCTGATTTGGATGGCTTTTATTTCTTTTTCTTGTCTGATTGCTGAGGCTAGGACTTCTAGTACTGCATTGAACAGCAGTGCTGATAGTGGACAGCCTTGCCATGTTCCTGACTTTAGGGGAAAAGCTCAGTTTTTCCCCATTGAGAATGATATTGGCTGTGGGTTTTTCATAGATGGCTTTGATGATATTGAAGTATGCTATCCTCTATCCCTACACTTTGCAGAATTTTGATCAGGAAAGGATGCTATACTTTGTCAAATGTTTTTCAGCATCTGTTGAGAGTATCATATGGTTCTTGTTCTTTCTTTTATTAATGTATTGTATCACATTGATTGATTTGAGGATGTTGAACCAACCTTGCAGCCCAGGAATAAATTCTACTTGGTCATAGTGAATATCCATTTAATGTACTGTTGGATCCTATTGGCTAGTATTTTGTTCAGAATTTTTGCATCCATGTTCGTCAATGAATTGTTCTGTAATTCTCCTTTCTGATGGGGTCTTTGCCTGGTTTTGGGATCAAGGTAATGCTGGCCTCGTAAAATGAGTTCAGAAGTTTTCTTTCCATTTCTATTTTTTTCAGGAGAATAAGTATTATTTCTTTAGATGTTTGGTAGAATTCCCTTGGGAAAACTTCTGGCCCTGGGATCTTGTTTGTTGGGAGATTTTTAAACGACTGCTTCAATCTCCTTACTGGTTATGGGTCTGTTCAGGTTTTCCATGTCTTCCTGGTTCAGTTTTCATGGTTTATACATCTCTAGGAATGCATCCATTTCTTGGTTGTCAAATTTGTCAAATTTCAGGTTGTCAAATTTGCTGGCATACCATTGCTCATAATATGTTCTTTTAGTTGTTTATGTTTCTTTGTTATTGGTCATGATCTCTCCTTTTTAATTCATGGTTTTATTAATTTGGGTCCTTTCTCTTTTGATTTTGATAAGTCTGACCAGGGGTTTATCAATATTATTAATTCTTTCAAAGAACAAGCTTATAGTTTTATTGATTTGTTTTACTGTTCCATTGGTTTCTGCTCTGATATTTATTATTTTTCTTCTCCTGCTGGGTTAGGGGTTTCTTTGCTGTTCTTTCTCCAGCTTTTGTAGGTATAGGCTTAGGTTGTGTACTCGAGACCTTTCTTGTTTCTTGAGAAATATTTGTATTGTTATGTAGTTTCCTCACGGGACTGCCTTTGCTGTGTCCCAAAGATTTTGAACAGTTGTGTTTTCATTTGCATTTGTTTCCATAAATTTTTAAAATTCTTCCATAATTTCCTAGTTGACCCATTCATTATTTAGTAGGGTTCTCTTTAGCCTCCATGCATTTGAGTTCTTTCCAACTTTCCTCTTGAGATTGAGTTCTAGCTTCAGAGTATTGTGGTCCACAACTATGCAAGGAATGATCCCAGTCTTTTGGTACTGGTTGAGACCTGATTTGTGACCTAGGATGTGATCTCTTCTGAAGAATGTTCCATGTGCACTAGAGAAGAATGTGTATTCTGTTGCTTTGGGATGGAATGTTCTGAATATATCTGTGATGTTCATCTGGTCCAGTGTGTTATTTTAAAGCCTTTATTTCCTTGTTGATCTTTTGCTTAGCTGATCTGTCCAGTTCAGTGAGGGGGATGTTAAAGTCCCCTAGTATTATTGTATTATAGTTGATGTGTCTCTTTGATTTTGTAATGAATTGGTTTATAAAATTGGCTGCTCCCTTGTTAGGGGCATAGATATTTAAAATTGTTAGCTCTTCTTGTTGGACAGACCCTTTAGGTATGATATAGGGTTTTTCCTCATCTCTTATTATAGTCTTTGGTTTAAAATCTAATTGATCTGATATAAGGATTGCCACCCAATTTTATTTTGATGTCTGTTAGCATGGTAAATTGTTTTCCACCCCCTCACTTTATATCTGGAGGAGTCTTTGGGTCTAAAATGAGTTTCTTGTAGACTATATATCAATGGGTCTTGTTTTTTTATCCATTCTAATACCCTGTGTCTTTTGATTGGGGGAATTTAGCCCATTTACATTCAGGGTAACTATTGAGAGATATGAATTTAGTGCCATTGTATTGCCTGTAAGGTGACAGTTACTGTATATCGTCTCTGTTCCTTGCTGGTCTACTACTTTTAGGATCTCTCTTTGCTTAGAGAACCCCTTTCAGTATTTCCTGTAGGGCTGGTTTGATGTTTGCAAATTCTTTTAATTTTTATTTGTCCCGGAAGCTTTTATCTCTCCTTATATTTTCAATATTATATCCAGCCTGGCTGCATATTTTTCTCATTTAGTGCTCTGAATATATCATGCCAGTCCTTTCTGTCTTGCCAGGTCTGTGTAGATAGGTCTGCTGCCAATCTAATATTTCTATCATTGTATGTTATAGACCTATTGTCCCATGCTGCTTTCAGGATTTTCTCTTTGTCACCGAGACCCACAAGTTTTATTATTAGATGATGGGATGTGAACCTATTTTTATTGATTTTGAGGGGGGTTCTCTGTGCCTCCTGGATTTTGATGCTTGTTTCCTTTGCCAAATTAGGGAAATTCTCTATTAGAATTTACTCCAATATACCTTCTCCCCCTCTCTCTTTCTTCTTCTGGGAGCCCAATTATTCTAATATTGTTTTGTCTTATGGTATGACTTACCTCTTGAATTCTCCCCTCGTGGTTCTCTCTTTCTCTCTCTCATGCTTATCTTTCTTTCTCTCAGCCTTTTTGTTCTCCATCATTTGGTCTTCTATATCACTAATTCTCTCTTCTGCCTCAGTTATCCTACCACTAAGAGCTTCCATTTTTTATTACACCTCATTAATAGCTTTTTTGATATCAACTTGGTTAGATTATTTTCCAGCCCAGCTAGCACCTTGATAGTTGTCATTCTAAACTCTAGTTCTGACATATTACCAATGTCTGTATTGATTAGTCCCTAGCTATCAGTACTGCCTCTTGGTCTCTCTCTCTCTTTTTTTTTTTTTTTTTTTTGTCGTGAGTTTTTTTGCCTTGTCACTTTATCCAGATAAGAATAGATGAATGATGCCTATGATGTCTCTCCCTCACTGAGGCCTGGAGCTGAGCACCTCAGTCCCTGGGGCCTGCCTCCAGCTTGCTGAGACTGTCCGGGAGCTGCCCTGTGTCTTCCGTGTGCCCCGTCTCCCCGCTTTGTCTGCCTCTCACTTCCTTGGCCTGCTCCTCAGGCCAGGAACTCGGTGCCATTTTGTGCACCCCTTCGCCCCCTCTCTGGAAAAGCTGTTCTCAGGAAAGAGCTGATAAACTCCTTTACTCTCAGGTGACCAATAAGACCTTAAAAATGGGAAAAAAAATAGCTGAATGAGAGAACAAAATACTAAAAGGGTTACCCTAGCCCCAGAAAAATATACACTAACCAAATCAGAAGGGACCCAAAACTGGGTAGAGAAGAAAGGAGGAAAAAAAAAAGTGTGTGTGTGTGTGTGTGTGTGTTATACTGGTGAATAGAACAGAGCCACATGCTTGATTTTGGGTGTGTTTTGGTCTGTTAGAAGAAACTGCCTCCCAAAATTTTAAAGAAAGAAAAACATATATATATATACACAAAAATAAGGGTAAACATGATGAAGGGATGGAATATGACTGTAAAGATGAAAATTTTAGAAAATAGGTTCTAAAAAAGTTATTGATAGATAAGAAGTTGGTTGAAAAAGAATATGAAGAGGGTGGAGACTAGAACAAAGTCATACACTAGATTTAGGGTATATTTTTATCTATTAGAAGAAACTGTAGCCCAAAATTTTAAAGAAAGTAAAACCTACATGTGTATAAAAAATGAGGTCAAATACAATGAAGTGATAGAATATGACTATAATTATGAAAATTTTAAAAAGGTATTGATAAGATAAAATAGTTGAAAATGTTAAAATAAGAAAGAGGAAAAATAAAGAAATAGAATAAGAAAAAAAAATTAACTTTGAAAGATTAAAAAATCATGGGAAAAAAGCCATTAATTCTATGTACTATATTCCTGTAGTTCTGAAGTACTGCAGTTTTCATTGATTGGTGAACTTGGTCTTGGCTAGATGTTCTTGTTGATCTTCTAGGGGAGGGGCCTATTGTACTGATTCATAAATATCTTTGCTGGAGGTGGAATTGCACCACACTTGCCAGGGGCCAGGCTAAGTGGCCTCGTTTGGAGAATGAATCTGCTCAGGTTCACTCTCAGTATCTTTTATTCTCTGAATGCTTTCTGTACCACTTTGGAGAAGGAAAATGAAGATGGCAGCCTCCCTGCCTCTGGCCCGGAGGAGCTGAGAGCTCAGGGCCCCACTCCTCAGTGTGCCCTCAGAGAAAAGCGGTGAATCGCTCCTGTCTCCCTGGTCTCTGGCCGCACTCCATGCTCACCCATCCTGTGACCAAGCATTTCTTTCTCTGGTGCATGGCCCTGTTTGGAATCTCCCAACCCAGCCAATTCCTGCAGCATGCTCCTGTGCCACTCCTCCCAGAGTCTCCCTGGACCTGCCACTTTGCAGGGTCCCTGCTCAAAGAGCAGTGGCCCAACTGTGCCTCACATTACAGTATAAGGTTACCCTAAGCTGAGAGCCCACTGCTCAGCCCCCTCTCTGCAGCCGGCTTCCCCACTCTGACACTTGGCAGCTCTGTCACCCTCAGACACCCTTGGTATTTTTGTGACCCTGCAGGTCCTGAGACCACCTTGTTCCCACAAGGGTTAGCCTTTGGAGTGATGTCCCTCACTCTACCACTTGCTGGGGGCGAGTCCCTCCCCTCAAGGTCTATCTTCCCATATATCGCCTCGGATTCACTTCTCCGCATATCCTACCTTCCAGAAAGTGGTCGCTTTTCTGTTCCTAGAATTGCTGTTCTTCTTCTCTTTGATCTCCTGTTGATTTTGTAGGTGTTCAGAATGGTTTGATAGCTATCTAGCTTAACTCCTGGAACCTGATATTTAAGTCTCCTACTCCTCTGCCATCTTGCTACTCCCTCCATTACCGTTTCAACTTTCTTAACTATTTCCTTTAGAGTTTCCCTCCATATTTCTAAAGAACCTAAGTATACTGAGAGTTTGGTTTTTGAAGTGTTAGGTATTTGCTATTGACTTCCCATTTACGGAGAGGATGTATCCCTCCTAGCTTCCTCTCAAATAGAAACTAGGACACCTCAGGTGTTACACATGTAAGTATATATGCATTCACACAACTTCTTCTCCCCCATTCCTTTCATATATTTATATAATATAATAATAGCTCAGTACTCATTGCATATATGACTACTCTCATGTAAAATGTATCCTCAGCTAAGTCACATAATCACATAATGTATTATGATATTATGATTACATTTCTTATTTTGTATAACTTTGGTTTCTCTTGGAGCTAAAAATTTTTTTAAATTGAAGTATGATATGTTAATAGAATATTATATTGGTTTCACATGTACAACATAGCAATTTGACATTTCTATATGCTACTCAGTGTTCACCGTAAGTATAGTCACCATACATTATTACAGTAGTATCCCTAAGCTGTATTTTTCTTCTCTGGAATTCATTTATTTTATGACTGTAAGTTTGTACATCTTAATCACTTTATCTATTTTGCCCCTCCCCTCTAGAAACCACCAGTTTGTTCTCTGTTTTTAAGAGTCATTTTTAAAAAATTTTGGTTTTGGATTCCACATAATAATATTTGTAATATTTTTCTAGTGTTCTAGAAAAACACTCCAACAATCTTTTTTTTTTTTTTTTTTTTGCTGTTTTTCTTCTTATTTATTCACAGACTGTCCTCCAGAAGCATAGATCTTCTCTTAAAATATCCTTACCTATCAAACTGTCCATTATTATCACCATTTCTTGGAAGATAGCTCCAAGAGTCTTCTGTCCCCATGGCTGTTCTTTGGGCATGTAGCCTCTGGGTTTGCTTTCAACATCACCATGGATTTTTTCATCTCTCTTCTGGTTGCATCAGATGCTTGATGGATTTACACTTCCCTTGTACTTGGTTTGCTCCCTCCTTTTCTTAGAACATATTCTTTGATAACTTCCCAAGAAAGGCTGCTTGAATAATAAATGTTTTGAGAGCTTATATGTTCCAAAATGTCTTCATCCTACCCTCACAACTGACTAATAGCTTGGCTTATTATAGAATTCCAAGTTGGAAATTACTTTCTCTCAGAATTATTGAAAATATCTAAACAGTAGTTTTTTAATTTTTTACTGGAAAAAATTAGTTTAATGGATATAAGATTATTATGTAAAACAGTGTTCCCATAGTACATTTTTATAGGTAGAAATTAGTAATATCTTGGTAAAATAACATACAAAATATAATTAGCAAAATCATTTTTCTAGTTTTAGGAAGCAAGGCAAAAAGTGATTTAAAATATGTAGGTTCCCATACCTCCATAAACATTATTAAATGTTAACTTCTTCTGAGTAACGATTTTATTCAAATGTCACAGGGGTTAGTGTTAATTAGTGTTAGTTATGTGGTAATTTATAAATACTGGTTTAAAACATTTTTCTCTAGTATAATTAACAGATGTCAAATAATGATAATAACTGATCTTCTATGTAGTGTGCTGAAATCGTAGGATACCTTTGCTTGGTAAGGATGTGAAGAACACAAATATAACATTTTAATAGTGTTCTTAAAGGCAAATGATATAATGTTGCTTAAAAGCAAACAGTGTCCCATTTGACCATTTATAGTTATTTAGTGGTAAAGACACAGTGTTAGTGAGAAACTTGAATATTTTTGAAACATTATACCTTAAAAAATAATATTTTTAACTTATTTTTTCCTGTTCTGACCAAATACAAAAGGAAAATCTCACCTCATCCTTAAGTCAGTTTTTTTTCAATCCCTACACCTCCCCCCGATGAAAGTGAAAATCTAAATAAACCAACACCCCTGCTGTCTTTACTCCACTCACTTTTTTTTAATATATCAATTTTGATTTTGAGTCTGTAGAATTATTGAGAAAAAGCAAACATTTTGAACAACTCCCTTATTAATGTACTATAGTGCATTAATACAAAGGTAAAAATGAAGATTAAGGCCACATTTTGCACAAAATGGATAAGAATAAGTAGCTTTGACCCTTGGAACCCATTGACTATCAGTATGATCTGGCATGGATTTCAAATACATTCTTGTACATCATATGGAGAAATGTGTTACTCAAAATGAAGGGAATGACAATGGGTGACAATGAATGAGATGATCTAAACACAGCACAACCATCATTACTAATCATATTCTTTTCTTAAAAGATTTTATTTATCTATTTGACAGAGAGAGATCACAAATAGGCAGGGAGGCAGGCAGAGAGAGAGAGAGAGTAAGAGAGAGAGAAGCAGGCTCTCAACTGAGCAGAGAGCCTGATGTGGGGCTCGATCCCAAGACCCTGAGATTATGACCTGAGCCAAAGGCAAAGGCCTAACCCACTGAGTCACTCAGGTGCCGCTACTAATCATATTCTATCAGAAAGCTGTTCCCAAAGGAAATAGCAGAAGTTTGGAAGGCCTACCCAGAATGAGGGCTCCATTTGGCCACACCACAGTGTCTGAAATCTCAGAGTCTCATCCCAGATGAAACTGATGTCTGTAGCTGATGCTGAGCTTGCTTGCTTTCTTTTTTTTCTTTTTAATAGAGAGCACTTGTGTGGGGGAAGGGTGGGGAAAGAGGAAAGAGGGAGACAAAATCTTAAGCAGGCTCCATACCCCTTGCAGAGCTCGACTTTCTCTCAGGACTCTGAGATCATGACTGAGCTGGAATCAGTGGGTGCTTAACTGACTGAGCCACTCACGCACCCCCAGGCTGATCCTTAAAATGGCTTTTGAACAGTCTAATTCAGACTTCAAAAATTGTCTTTAAAAAGAGAAAAGGTTATTTTCAAATTTAGTAAAAAAATAATAATAATAATAATCTTACTGACTCTCATTTTATAGGTAAGAATCCTAACTTAAAATCCAACAGCTGGACCTTACAGGCTGTTTTTCTCTGTAACACAGTATAACCAAGATTAACTTTCTAGGGATAGACATTTTAGAAGACTACAAATAAAAATGGCTTATAATGCGGGACGCCTGGGTGGCTCAGTTGGTTAAGCAGCTGCCTTCAGCTCAGGTCATGATCCCAGCGTCCTGGGATCGAGTCCCACATCAGGATTCTTGCTCAACAGGGAGCCTGCTTCTCCCTCTGCCTGCCATTCTGTCTGCCTGTGCTCGCTCCCCCCCCCGATAAATAAATAAAATCTTAAAAAAAATAGCTTATAATGCATTCACTGCAATTACTTTAACTTTTAGTTATTTGGCATCAGAATCTAGAGGACTTTAAAAAATTACCCCCAGAATTTTCTTGTTTATTTCTTTAAAAAAAAAAGTTTTTATTTAAATTCAATTAACCAACATATAGTACATCATTAGTTTCAAATGTAGTATTCAATCATTTATCCATTACACCTTCTCGTTTTTTTTCAAAGCTCTTTAAGTATGATCATGTGTCTCACTATATTGTTCTCCACTGTTCTACTTTGTAAGGAGATAAATGTATAGGTGAATTATCTGTACTGAATGGTAGCAAAAACTGGTTTTCGGTGCTGTGCTCATATATATAAACCAAGAACAATGAAGTAAGAGACTTGAAGAGGGACTACCTGCTAAGTAATGAGCTCATTGTTGCCTCCATTAACTTGTCTTCCTGTAGATACCCCAGTAGAGAGGAGTTCTACCACTCAAATGCATCTTAGGTAAAAGTGAATTTTTCCTTGATATGAATCAATTCAGTGATTAGCTAATTAGACCTATTGATCTCAGAGAAATTTATTGTTAGTAATACTTGCTAAGCAGACTTTGAAAACCAATTCTAACATTCCTGGTTAAAAAGGAAGGAGAATGAAAGTAAGCCATTTACAGCACAAATAAAAGCCACAAAAATGACAAATAATGTTGAAGTCCTTTTTAGGAAAAGTTACAACACAAGATGAAGATAAAACCAAAATAATATTCCATAGGAGCTTAGGGTGGGCATTCTCCCAACAATCTCAGGAAAAAAACATACAACCAAATTCTTGCTCTGGCATGTTTTCCCTTGCACGTGCTCACAGACAGGGCCATTGCCATGTCTGGCCTACCTCGGCATCCATGCTTGAATGCATGTAGTTCATGGTATTCATCTCTTGTGTGAAACAAGCATTTCTGGCCAGGTTTGGTCTTTTTTCACATCCTTACTTTTCACTTTTCTGTTGTTTCCATATGAACATTTTCATAGTGGAAGTCCAGGATTACCCCTCAAGCTTTGCAGGTGAGTGATGAGTGCTGCTCTCATCTGCGGTCATTTTGTTCTAGAGTCTTCATGCCCACAAAGCCCTGTAGAGAGTGATGGAGACTAACCCCTTGCCACTGACTTGCATCAATCCACTGGATCTTACCTCAAAAACTGGAGCCCTAGATTTGAGAGAGCGCAGTGTGATCTTTAAACTCTTTACCATCTTCATCTGCTTCTGATTCAGATAAGTGATAAACTTTTAGAAACAGTGACAAAGGTTGATGTTACATTTTTCAATTTCATCAATATTCTGTTTCTTCAATTGCTGTCATTTTTTCCAAATGAGGTTGTTAGCTTTTGTAGTGATAGGTACAATAATTCACCTTAATGTGTATCACCTTTTAAAATTTATCTTCTAAGGATTCAAATTCATGCTCAAAAACTGAAGTAGAATAAAAACAACACTGCCCTGTGTTCTCTGTGATATGACCACTTATTCAAACCACTTTTATCATGCAGAGATAATCCAAACGGACATGTGGGAGATACCAGAACAAACTCTGTGGCTGATTGGTCACCACATCTTGGTGTAACCACTGCTATAAATCACAGTTTGACTTGCTTTAATCTTAACCCTTACAGCATCAATTTGGACAGTTTTTTCAATATTCTCTGTTCTCCAACTCAAAATAATTTTACATAGATCAGTCAAGAACAGACTATCTATGTATGTGGATTTTCAGTCACACCATGAACTCAGAAATCATTTCACTAGATTTAATTAGGAAGATTTGTCAATCCAAAATAGCCAAGAATTTCTGGATTAGTAAATTGAGCAGGCTGCTTGAACATCTTTAACAATATTTGGTCAATCAACAAACAAGATAAAGAACAGATGTCAACTGAAAGAGTCATAGACCTCACCCAGCATCATGACCTGTGGTCACAGTATTTTAATAAACAACTTTATTGAGGTATAATTCATATACCATAAAATTAACCCTTAAAGTACACAGTAAAGTGGTTTTTGGTATATTCACAGAGTTTTGCAATCATGACCACTATCTAATTCCTGAATATTTTCATTACCCTCAAAAAAAAGTTGGGGTTCTTGGGTGGCTCAGTGGGTTAAGTTTCAGCTCAGTTAATGATCTCAGTGTTATAGGATCGAGCACTGCAGCAAGCATGGAATCTGCTTGTCCCTCTCAATCTCTGCTCCTCCCTTCACTCATACTCTCTCCAATAAATAAATAAATAAAATCTTAAAAAAAAAAAAAAAAAGAGGAACCTTGAACCATTTGTAGTCATCTCCCATTCCCTGAGTCCCTAGTGACCACTAGTCATCTTTATGTAAGGTTATAACAATTTTGCTTATTCATTTATCAGTTAATGAACATTGGATTGTTTCCACTTTTTGGCCATTACAAATGATGCTACTATGGACATTTGCATACACATTTTTATGTGGATATTGTGGATATATATCTTCAGTTCTTTTTCTTTTTGTCTTCAGTTCTCTTAGGTATAGACCTACGAGTAGAATTGTGGGTCATATGGTAACTATGTTTAATAGTTTGAGGAACTACCATCTCTTTTCCAAAAGGGCTACCCTATTTTACAATCCTTTCAGTGATGTACGAAGGTTCCAATTTCACCATAGCCTTGTGAACACTTGTTAGTATCTGTTTTTTTTTTAAATTTATCATAGCCATCCTTGTGAATGTGAAGTGGTATCTCAGTGTTGTTTTGATTTGAATCCCTTAGTGACTAATGATGTTGGGTGTCTTTTCATGTGCTTATTGGAAATTTTTTTTTGGGGGGAGGGGGAATGCCTATTCAAATTCTTTTGCTGATATTTTATTTGAGCATTTGGCTTTTTATTATTGAATTTTAAAAATTCTTTTAATATCTTGGAAAAAGTCTAGTTAGTTATATGATTTCAGATACTTTCTCCCATTTTTTGAGTCATTTCCATGGAAATTTGAAAGTACTTTTTCATTGTCTTGTGGGCAGTTTGTTATTGAGTGCTCCAGCACCATTAGAATTCTTGGTCCTTTTTTCACATGACCTATTCTCGTTCTCTCTCAGCTTTTAGGACTCTCATTTTGTCTCTGGTATATACTAATTTCTGGATATTGTACATTAATGATAGTGATAAAAATCCATTATATTTGGAATAAATGTTTTATTATGGTAGTTTCCAAATATAATAAAAAGTAAAGAGAATGCTGTAATGAATACTTGCATATAGTCATGTTTAATCATATAGATTAAACAATTATATTTTCCAGCTTTACTTCATCCATTTCTTTTTTTTTAATTTTTTTTTTGCTAAAATATGTTAAAGATAATACAAGGCATCTATTATTTCACCCATAAATCTTTCAATACACATCTCTAAGAGATAAGTTTTTTAAACATACTTATGATGTCATTATTACCTTGGTAAAAATAAATAATGCCTTAATGTTACCCAATTTTTCATTCATGGTCACATTTCTTCCATTGCTCAAAAATGTTACTTATAACTGGATAACATAGTTCATTCAATCATTCTCCTATTGATAGACATCTGGATTGTTTTCAGTATTTTGTTATTATAATAAATAAGTCTATAATAAATATCCTTGTGCATATGTCATTTGGCATATTTGCAAGTATCTCTTTTGGATAGAGTCCTAGAGTAGGATTTCTTGGTCTAATGGTAAATACATATATATTTTATCCAATACAGCCCAATATCTTTACATGAGTGTTGTGTAATTTTGGACTGTCTTTGTGCAAACATTAATCTGGAAACACATGTCCTTTCGTCCCAGGAAACTTATTGAATTCCTTTAAAAATTATTTCTTTTATCTTCCCAGAATTCCCAGAATTGGGGTATTTTCCCTTTTATTCTAATCATTCAATTTTGTTATCTTTTGTCTCCTATTTTCATCTCTTTGGCTTTCCCTTATATTTTCTGGGAGAATTTTTTCTACTTTATCTTCAAACTTGTCTAATGGATTCTAATTCCAGCTGTGATATTTTAATTTTCAAGAGCATTTTAGTTTTGTTTCCTAACTCCTCTCCTTTATAACCTCCTATTCTTCTTTTTCAACTTATTTTCATTCAACCATTCATTCAATAATATGGAGCACCAATTATTATGTCCCAGGTATTCTTGAGATGTTATTCTTGAGAAAGGAGAAGCTATAAAATATTAATCTAGGAAAGTTGGAGGGAAAAGGAAGAGGAAAATGTTTTGGTGTGGCAGGTCAGCACTGAAGGCTCATGTGGGATTATTCCTCACAAATTTAAAGTAAGGTCAGTCAGCATGGTTGCCTGATTTTTTTCCAGTCATGTTCAGCTGCAAAGGTGCATGTGGGGAGTGGGAGGAACTGGGCTTGGCCAAGAGGGTTTGGCAAAATGGAAGAGCTGATCACGCATGCAATGTAGTAATGAAGGACTCTGGGAGCAGGTGGGCTCAGGATAAGATCACTGGAGGAGGGCAATTCAAGGAACTGAGCGTCAGGATATTGGATTGATCATGTGCATGTTGATGTTGCCAAGTGTCACAACTGAAGCAGCATACAAACTAGATGCCAGGATCTTCATGGAATGAGAAGTGATCCACAGATATAGAGAAATCTAATAAAGATGGTGGATAATAGAGTGAATATAATTGAGCTTCAGAGGAACTGAGGGTTTTGGAGGAGGAACAGATGGAAATGGTGATGAGAAGCAGAGGGGTGACTCCTCTTTCCTCCAGGTTCTTTGGTGTGTGGGGCGTGGGAGACAAAGAGCCACTACTTGCACGGGACACAAAGGGAGCTATGGCTTTAAAAGATTTTTCTTTTGGGGGACCAGAAAGTGATGGGAATTTTCAGAAAAGAATTTGAGAGTGGAGGAGTTTTGCTTTTGATTAAGTTTGTATTTGATTCTATATTCTAGAGGTCACAGTAGACAGGGTGTGGGAAGAGAGCAGTTGGGTTAGGTTAAGAGAATACAGAACCATTGGGTGGAGATTGTGGTCTTGTTTTTCTCAGTCACAAAGTGACACAGGTTCAGGCCTAATGGTGGAATGTGGGAGCGTAGCAGTTTCTGCCATGAGCACACAGAACTTTGTGGAAACCATCTATGGCAGTATGAAAAGTGGTATTAATGGGGCATGTGGAATCTCTTGAAATGAGATTGAGATGTTATTACAAGGAACACAAGGAACTCTGAGGGAGCCCTATTTACTCAAGCCAATGGTGATATGTACATCAGGAGAGAAGAAGAGTTACTGGGAGGAGATGAGCTCTGTTAGATCTCTTGGCAATATCTCCTCCTATCTCTTTCTCCTCAAAGAATATTATTTACAGTGTGGCTTTTGTTCTTCGTTTTTTAACTGTTCCCTATACTGTCTGTGTTCCTCAAGATTAAATTTTTCCTGTTTGTTTTTAATTCTGTTTGTTGGACCTGAGGCAAGAATACAAATGGAGATCCACATAATGTATCTCTGTAAACGTAAAAATTATAAGTAAAGCTATCAAAATGTCAATAAAATATGTTCAGTTATTTTACTTCAACAACTACACCTTCATAATAACCTGGAAATCCAGGATTAAATTTTTGGTGGTAATCATATTATAATATATAAATGTAGCAAATCAACATCTTGTACACTTTAAAGCTCACACAATGTTATATATCAACTATATCTGTTATATATCAACTATATATAAACTAAAGTTTAGAAATCTATGGGGAAAGGTAGCCAGGAAATCGCCTTGAATATAGATCTCTACTAAGGCCCACTTTTTTCCAGAACTGTATCCCTATACTCAGGCATGCCTGGGGTCCCCATATTCAGGCTCCCTCCTTCTATCTCTTCAGTGACTATACCTCTAGTCTTCTACCTGAATGCTGTAAGGTTAGTCTCCAGATTACTCTAGCTTGGCAGGCAGGTCTGGACATCTATGTACTCCTCTACCTAACTTTTATCACATTCTTCTGCTTTCAGCCTCACGTGAATTCCTCTGGGCACCCCTAACCTCTCACCTATTCTGCTTTGATCTGATTTGCTTCTGGGTCCCACAGTCACTGCTGGCCCCGTTTTCACCTTTCAAAAATCTTGTCCATCTGCTTTCCAACTTCCAAATCTTTTCCCTGTCATCTCTTCTATGATTCTCTTTGTGCTAGCAAGTTTATGCTTAAAAAATATTTTCAATGTAATTCTAGTAGACTTTGGAAGATGATAAAAGAAGACTAATTTTAAATGAAATTATTAACCCTTGTGTTTCATTGGTGCTGGTCTTGTCATGGTGATGACTATAGTGAGCTCCTGCATTGGTGTGTATGATGACAATGATGACAGCATACGGTTTGGACAGAGAAATGTTTGGAGTCTATATTTCAACACAAGGCAAGTTTTCAAATGTTTTTCACCGACCTGATTTGCTGACCAAATCATTTGGTTTATTTGAGTGCAGTAGACAAGTAAGAAGATTAAGAGGCAGATCTGGTTTGGGAGGATGTTTTATTCTCCAAACTACCTAGAGAGTGTAATGGATATTTATTTTGTGTATTGGCCCATTATATACCACCATTTTATGGCAATTAATTTGATTTTTCTGCTGGGAACTACCCCTCCCCAACTCTCCATCTAAGTGTTTGGTGGGCCTGGATCTCGGAGATACACATAACCTGGCTTGTTCAATGAGTACACTCTCTGGCCATAGTGGGTAGTTCAGAGAGATCACCTGATTCAAATCAGTCTACTGAGATACAATCTAGAAATTTCATCAAAACTCTTCAGGAAGAAATGGTCTTTCTCACTGTGGTCATTTAGATGGCAGGATTTATGGTCAATGGTGTTACTGGCCATCCTGACCTCCTGACCATCCTGACCTAGGCAAATGCTTGTGCAAGAATCAAGGACAGGAGAGGAGAGATTGAGACTGAAGCCTAATGATGTTGCTTATTGCTAGAGCTCCTAGGTTTAAACTAGATTGTGTTGCGTTTCTGCTTTGTATAATCACAGAAGCCATAACCATAGAATAATATTTATAATGCTATAGATGTGGTATATGTGTGTGTGAGAGAGAGAGGGAGAGGGAAAAGAAAGAGAGAGAGAGAGAAATAAAAAGAAATCATGGACCCTTCTTACCTTCATAAATATAAGTATGATGCCATTGCGCTTATAGAAATAAGTAAAGTTAAGTTGCTCATGTGAGTATGGACATTTTATGTGTGAAGAAAACAAGAAAGCAAGATAGTAGAGGTATAACTCCTTGAAAAAGTTCTTTTCAAAGCCTTTGAGGATGATTTCATCTAATGCTAACAGCTCATAGGGGCACTTCAGAGGTTAAGACAAAGTGAACATTACATGATTCTACCAGATGTGGGATAAAAGAATAATTTTAGAATTTAAATAACTAAAAAGTGCCTCTGGTGTGCCTCTAATGTTTCAGTATATGCAAATTAGATTTTATATAATGTATCTCATAATATGGCCAACAATGGAATGAAATTGAACTTTAATTGAAAGCAGAGCTAGAGGAAAGCTGGGGTTGGGAAGCACAATTTTCAGTTTCAACAAAAGCCATTTACACTGCATATGAAAAATAGGCCATAATTTTAAATAAAATCAGAAATAAATCAATAGGAAGGAATCCATTCCAGAGAATGGAAGCAGATTGAGAGACACAGGATAAAATGCTATATATTTGGTAATTATTCAAATGTAAGTAAGAAAAATTATTATATACAATTTTTAAAATTGTCCATAGCAAAGTAGTTAATGGGGAAAGGAATGAAATAATGCTAGACTGAGAAGTACAACTAATATAAAATACTACTATAACACACATCATTTTGATGTGACTCTGTGTTCTTGTTACTTTTTAATTACATTTTTTAAGCTTTTGCATTAAATATCAGCCTAGAATCATAATCCTAGCAAACATAACACTGAGACCTAATTGTAGGACTCTAGAAAACTTCCGCTTCCCCCATACAATACCAAAGGCTGATTTAACAACAGTTTCTTTTATCCTGTAAGTCATGCCAGGCTCGCAGAAAATATTTTAAGACTTCCAAAAGGCAAAAAACAGTTTAAGGAGACAGAACAAGCATCAAAAGCAGACTCATATATGGCAATAGATGTTGGAATGATCACACTGAGAATTAAAAAAAAAAAGTATGATTAATATCCTGAGAGATCTAATGGGTAAAGTAGACAGCATGTAAGATCATAGGGCAATGTAAGCAGAGATGTGGAAATTATTTTTTTTATTATTAAAGATTTTATTTATTTATTTGAGAGAGAGCAAGAGAGCACATGTGTATGCATGCACAGGGGCAGAAGAAAGAATCTCAAGCGGACTGTGTCCTGAGCGGGGAGCTCGATGCTAGGCTCAGTCTCACAACTCTGAGATCATTATATGAACTGAAATCAAGAGTCAGATGCTGAAGCAACTGAGCCATCCAAGCACCTTGAGATATGTAAAGTCTAAGAATGGACCAAAAAGAAATAACAGTGATAAAAGAACACTATAATAGGAGCAAAGGATATATTTAACAGCCTTATTACTAGACGGGACATAGCTGAGTAAAGAATCTCAGAGCTTGAGGCTATATCAACAGAATGCCTAAAAACCCCAAAGCAAAGAGAACAAGAACTGAGAAAAACAGAACAACATATCCAAGTACTGTGGAACAACTCCACAAGGTATAACATGTGCGTGAAGGGAATGCCAGAAGGAGCAGAGAGAAAGAAACAGAATATTTGAAATAGTCATGACTGAGAATTTGCCCAAAAGGTCAGACACCAAACTATAGATACAGGAAACTCAAGGAATGCCAAGCAGCATAAATACAAAATAAACAAACAAAAATCCACAAGTAAATAACCCCCAAACTATAGCTAGACGGATTATTTTCAAGTTAAAGAAAATCAAAGATTAAGGAAAAATCCTGAAAAAAGCCAGGGGTAAGGGAATATTTTATCTATAGAGCAGCAAAGATAAAAATCACATCTAACTTCTCAGAAATGTTACAAACAAGAAGAGACTGGAGTGAAATATGTAAATTACTGAGAGAAAAAAACCCCACCGATTTAAAATTATGTACCCTGTGGAATTATCCTTTAAGAGTGAAAGAGAAATAAAAATTTCCTTAGACAAACAAAAATTGAGGGAATTTATTGCCATGGGCTTGCCTTGCAAGAAATGTTAAAAGTTCTTCAGAGAGAAGAAAAATAATATACATCAAAAACTTGGATCTACATAAAATAAGGAAGAGATTCAAAGAAGGAATAAGTGAATATAAACTAAAACCTTATTTTTCTTCCTCTTAAGTGATCTAGCAGATAATAGATTTTTGTTTGTTTTGTTTTTGTTTTATTTCTAAATAATAGTGACAATGAAATCAGAAACTTGTTCTTTGAAAAGATCAATAAAATTGATATACCTCTAGTCAGCCTAACCAAGAAAAAAAGAGAGAGACAATACAAATTACTAATATCAGAAATGAAAGAGGGGACATAACTACAGATCCTATGCACATTAAAAGATAATAAAAGAATACTATGAACAACTCTATGTCCACATTTTTGATAACCTAAATGGACCAAATCTTTAAACACAAGCTGCCAAAAGTCATACAAGTAGAAATAGACTATCTGAATAAAACTATATCTACTAAAGGAATTGAATCAATAGTTAATAATCTTCTAAAACAGAAAGCACTAGTCTTAGGTGGATTAACTGGTGAATTCTACCAATTCTCTACAATTTCTTTCAGAAGATATAAGCAGAGGAGATACTTCTTAACTCATTCCATGAGGCCAACATTACTCTCATATCAAAACCAGACAAAGGAATTACAAGAAAAGAAGACGATGGGCCAATATCTCTCATGAACATTGAAGCAAATATTCTCAGAAAATATTAGTAAATCAAACCCAGCAACATATATAAAGACTTGTATTCCAAAACCAAGTGGGGTTTATCCCAGGTATTAAAGGCTGGTTGAACATTCAAAAATCAGTTAATGTACTCCATCACATCAACAGACTAAAAAAAATCACGTTTATATCAATAGATTTAGGAAAGACATATGACAAAATTCAACACCCTTTCATGATAAAAATGCTCAGTTAACTGGGAATAGAAGGGAATTTTATCAACTTGATAAAGATTGTCAATAAAAGACCTACAGTGGCTATCACACTTAAGGTGAAAAACTCAAAGCTTTCTGTGCAAGACAGAAAATAAATCAAGGATGTCTGCTTTTACCATTGCTTTTCAATAGCACACTGAAATATTAGCTAATATAATAAGACAAGGAAAGGAAATAAAAGGTATACAGACTAGGAAAGAGGAAATGAACCTGTTTGTGATGACATGATTGTGGAGAAAATCTGACAGAATTGACAACAAAAATCCTGAAACTAAAAGTGATTATGGCAAGTTATACGGCTAGTATACAAAAGTTAATTACTTTCCTGTTTACCAGCAATGAACAAGTAAAATTTAAAATTAAAAACACAGTACCATTTACACTAATAATCCAAAATGTAAGATACTTTGGTGTCTAACAAAATATGTAAAAGATTTATATGAGAAAAATCATAAAAATTTGAATGAAGAAATCAGAGAACTAAATAAATGGAGATATATTGCACGTTCATGGATAGGAATTCTCAATATTAACAAGGTGTCCAATCTTTCCAACTTGATCTGTAGAATCAATATGTTGCCAATCAAAATTCTGTCAAATTATTATGTAGAGATCAATAAATTTATTCTAAAGTTCATATGGATGACAAAAAATTCAAAATAACCAACACAATATTGAGGGATAGGAACCAACCAAGTTGGAGGGCTGACACTACTGATTTCAAAACTTTGTAAAAAGCTATAGTGATCTAGATAGTATAGTATTGGTGAAAGAATAAAGAGGTAGATTAATGAAATAGGATAGAAAGCTCAGTGGGGTACTTGGGTGGCTCAGTCAGTTAAGTGTCTAACTCTTGATCTCAGGGTCATGAAATCAAGTCCCACATTGGGCTCCGTGCTCAGCTGCCAACACCAAATGCTTAAAAAAAGTAGGAAAAAGAATAGAAAGCTCAGAAATAGATCCACATAAACATAGCCAACTGATCTTTTGCAAAGGAGCAATTGAAATATGATGGAGGAAAAAAATTGTCTTCTCAGAAGTTGGAGCTAGAACAACTGGAAGTCACATTAATCTAGACACTGAAGAGATACACTTCACCAACATTAACTCAAAATGGGCTGCAGACCTAAATATAAAATGCAAAACTATAAAACATTTAGAAGGTAACAGAAAATCCGGATGACCTTGGGTTTGGCAAAGACTATTTAGATACAATACCAAAGGTACAATACATGAAAGAAATAATCAATAAGCTGGATTTCATTAAAATTGCATATTTCTGATTTGCAAAAGACACTGTCAAATGAATGAAAAGACAAGTCACAGACTGGAAAAAAATATTTGCAAAAGACCCATTTGACAAAGGATTGTTACCCAAAATGTGAAAAGAACTCCTCAAACTCAACCATAAAAAAAAAAAACAAAAACTTATTTAACATGGGTCAAAGAAGATATGCAGATGGCAGAAAAGCACATAAAAAGATGACCTCACATTATATATCACCAGAGATGTGCAAATTAAAACAAGGAGATGCTATAACACATGTATTAGAATGTCCCAAATCCAGAACACTGCCAACACCAAATGCTTAGGAGGAGGTAGAGCAACAGGAACTCTTCTTATTCATTGCTAGTGGAAGTGCAAAATTATACAACCAGTTTGAAAGACAGTTTGATGGTTTTTTACAAACTTAAACATAGGCTTATTATACAGCAATCATGCTTTTTGGGATCTAGCCAAAGAAGATGAGAATTTATGTTCACACAAAAACCTGCACACAGATATTTATAGCAGCTTTATTCATTGCCAAAACTTGGTAGCAACCAAGATGTCTTTCAGTAGGTGATGGATAAATGAACTGTGGCACATCTAGACAATGGAATGTTATTCAGTGCTAGAAAGAAATGAGCTATCAGAACATAAAAAGACATGGAGGAAACTTCAGTATTATTACTAAGTGAAAGAAACCCATCTGAAAATTCTACATACTTTGTGATTACAACTATGGGACATTCTGGAAAAGGCAAACCTATGGAGACAGTAAAAAGATCAGTGTTTCCCAGGGACTACTAGGGAGGAAAGGAGAACAGGCAGAGTACAGATAACTATTAGGGCAGAAAAACTACTGTTTTTGATACTATAATGGTGAATATATGTCATTTCACTCTGAAAATACTCTGTATGTTAGTATAATGATATATATTATTATACATTCGTCCAAACCCTTAGGTTGTACAACAGCAAGAGTGAACTGTAGATCTGATAATGATGGGTTAGTGTAGGTACACGGATTGTAAAAGGATACAATTCTTGTAGGGGATGCTGATCATACTGGAGGCTATCATATGTGGGGACTGGGAGTATATCTTTGTATCTTCTGCTGAATTTTGTTACGAACCTAAAACCCTTCTCAAAATGAAAGCCTCCTAAACAAATAAACAAACCTAGGACATTTGTGTAGTAACTACTCAAAACCTTAAAAATATATATCCTTTTCACCCAGAAATTCTATGTTCATGAATTTATCAAAAGCAAGTAGAGACTTCTGTCCTAGGATGTTAGATTTATTTATACAACAAAGTAAAAAGTCTACTATTTATCAATTGGTAACTGGAAATTGGTTGCATAAATTATGATATGTCCACAGTGCAACCTTTAAAATTATACTGTAAAAATATCCACTGGTATAAAAAATACTTACGCCTTGCTTAATTTATTTAGCCAACAAATGTTTATTGCCACAGAAAGTAGGCATTTTCTTTAATAGGCATATTTCACGAATGAGATGAGCTATAATGTCACACAGAGGAAACAGATGATTAGTGTTAAAAGATTTTTACAACCTTTCTCAGAAGTGATTCAGCCTTCCCTATTTATTTACTTAACTATCCATTTAATTGCTAAGTTCCCCAGGGGGTTTAAAACATGTTCAGAAACTCTTGGATACTTCCTCCAAGAAGGTGGATTCGTTTGTGTTCCCCATGAGTCTGGGCTGGTTCTAGTGACTTGTTTTAAAGCAATAGAATATGGTGGAAGCGAGGCTGCATGCTTCCAAGCTGCATGATTCAAAATCATAAAAGATGATATTATCCCCCTTGTCTCCTCTGCTCCCAGCTGTGCATAAGCATTGGGAACCCTAAGTTGACATATACGAAGTCCAGCTCACCCAAGGCTACTATGCTGGAGGCACCATGAGGAGAGGACAGAGATCACAGAAAACAAAAGGTGCTCAAGGACACCCATCTGTCTGCTCAGTTCCTCCAGGTGAGGCCCAAGGCACACAGATGAGAGAACCTTCAGGTGGTGCCAGCCGCAGCCTTTGAGCTGCCTGGTGGACACAGAGTGGAGCAAAGACGGACGGTCCCCAACAAATGCTGCCCAAATTGTGAGCTCCTAGATTTGTGAGCAAAATCAATGCTGCTGTTTTTAAAGCCACTAAGTTGGGAGGTGTTTGGTTGTGCAGACTTAGATAACTGAATGTATCCCCACCTGCCAGCCAGGTTAAAAACACGAGTACAAAGGTATAAAAGTATGGGTTCTCTCTCTCTCCCCCATGAAAAGACACCAGAAGTCCCTCAACCAAAAACATACTGATCGGATAATATTTAGGTGGTGGAATTACACAGAGCTTTTGGCTCTTCCTTTGTTCTTTTCTATAATAGGCAGATTATCCAAAATTGGGAATCAAGTTATTCCTTCTATGGTTAGAGAGTAAATCAGTACATGAATAGCTGAATAAATAAGTAGGGAAGAACGAATCACTTCTGGAAGGGCCATGACAATTTTTTGGAACACTGATCATTGGCTCTGGGATGACACATTGTATCCCATCTCATTCCCATTATGTGCTTATTAAAATGCACATGTTCCATGACCTTCTCAGTGCGCTGAGCCATCTGGCTTCACAGAGGCTGCGTTCATTCACAACTTAGGAAACATGACCCGGGAAGAGACAGACACAACTCCAGGTGGCTGCCCAGTGATTTGTATCCAGATTGTCTCTGGGTTCTAAGTATATCCTTCATATAATGACTCAGGGAGAAGACTCCACAAAGCTCAGAGGCATGGCTTGACACCAGCATAGACTGATCATTGGTGGAAAGTGAGCTCCCAGCATACCAATGGCAGGAGAAGATTGCTGGGAAGATAATAATTAGTGTTCCCTAGACACATTTCAGGTGCTCCTTGTATAGAGGGGAAACTGTGGGAATCGCTCGTCAGGCTTTGACTGTGTGCAGTGTTTGGTGGGTGATGACATTAGCTTTCTATTTCCACATCGATTGCGGCTGTCAAACATGCTGAGGAAGCTGTGCTTAGTAAAAAATAATTAACATTTTCATGCCCAGGGAAAGATGTCATGGACACCTAGGCCTCCATTTGGTCTAAAAACAGCAGGCAGTTAATGTGGTAACCTGGGAAAGTGTGTTGTGCCTTATTACTGTATTAGGATGAGAGCAAAGACCAGACAAACAAGAGTATAAAACTTATCTTTATTTTCAGAACCCGGGAATGTGTTCATTATTTTAATAATATTTGAGGCAAGGATGAGCTGGTTTCCCAGTCCAGCTATAAATAACTTGCTTTTTGTTCTTTGGACATCCTTTGGCCAGCTGTGCCCACCCTTTTGACATCACAGCAGTGGTTTTTCCCCCTTTTATTTCCTTATATTGTGAAAATGTTGGCTATAGTGTGACATCAAATGCCTTGGGGAATGAAAGCATTCACTTTCACTTATTTAGTGATTAGTATGTGCCAGGCATGAAGAGTTTTGCACGTATTAAATCTCTACTTGTCCTCATGATAGCCCTGTGAGGTATCATCCTCATTCTGTAGTTGAGAAAACTAAAGGAAAGAGAGAATCCTGCCCAAGATCAGCCAGCTAGTATACAGCAGAGCTGGGATTATAAAGAGAAAATAATAAATACGCTATCAGATTTTCAGCACTAATTACATAGCAGGCTCTGTGCTAAACGCTTTATGTGTATTAAGAAAAATTATCCCAAACTTGGAAATAAGGCAAAATGATGACTGCATGTCTTACCATGCTGGAATATTGTCTGACAGGACAATTCAAGCATTATCTAATTGTCTAGGAATACATCTTTGACTTTCTATTTACTCCTGATTCAGGCCCAGATGGCATTAGATGAAAATTTCTAGCAGATTGCAAATTACATTACAAATAATTTGTAAATGGTGGGGATGCAAATAATTTCTGTGGAAAAGATCACTTAAGATCCTACAAGATAGTAACCAGTTTTAGAAATAATGTAACCATCCTTTTCCAACACTTCTTCATTTTATTATGTATACCAACTTCTGTTCTCCTTTGTGATTCTGCTGGCTTACTCATGAATGAGATAAATAGCTCTTTGTCTCAAGTTCACTGTAAGTTTGGAGGATAGTCATGTCTTTAACATCTTGAGAATTACACTGTTTAACACTCACAAAATCCAATGAAGTAGACGATGTTGTTTTCTCTGTTATACAAAGAGCCTGAGAATAGAAAAAGTCAAATAATCAGTCCAAGATTTTACCTTAATAAGGAAAGTTGCTGGGACATAGACCGAGGGTTGCCTGAATCCACAGACTGTGTTTGAATCAACGAATTAATCTTTCTGTCTGAGTCATTGAGGGCAGGACCTTGCTCTATATACTTATATAAAAGAGCCTATCGTAATAGACACTTGGCATATTTACATATCAAAATAAATTACAGAAATAATATCACACCTTATAAGACAGGGTGTAATATTTTACAAAGCTAATAATCTGGGAAATCATCCCATTCCAGATGCAGTATTTGTAAATACTGCTTTGAAACTCTCTTTTCTTCTAAAGGCTTAAAATATTGGAAATGTTAGAATTTTCTTTAAAATTATTTGGCATTGGGTAAGTTAGTCATATTCAGGATAATGTTTTTACTAAGATAATGTTCTTACTTAGTTCTTATTAATGGTAAGAACTATTTGGCGACCAACTCCTAGGTTGGAGTCCTTGCTCTTGATTTTGGATTAGCAACAATGTCTCTGTTAGAATATGAAGATACTTTCTCTTCTTTTTACTTCCCATGCTTGAATCTGCCCCGCTAGGTTGTTGTTCTTTCCTTACTGCTTTTGAGGGTGTAATTGGTTTTCAATTGTATTACTGTTCTCAGATTCCCTCTACTAGAATCAGCTACAGCACTGTTAAAAATTCAGTTTCTGAGTTTTACCTCAATTGTTTTGAATCAGAATGATTGGAGTCAGGAATCTGAATTTTTAAGAAATTTCTAGGTGACTCTGATAGAGACTCTGTAATTGGTTTGGTTAAAATTCAGAAGCTATGCCTTCTAGTCCTTTATTTTCTAGACAAATTACTGCTGAATTCTGGCTTTAAATTTTTTTGTTTATTTAAAACAGGAATAATGGCATTTGTCTTAAAGATAATAGTTGTAGTATGAATCTAAAGATGCTGACTGACCTTCCGTGAACGTTGGTAGAGACAAGGTCCAGAAATCTCTCAGGATTCTCAGGAAATCTCATTGGGGTTCAGGCTTGGGGCACCTCTGAAAGGCAGAACAGAATTGCTGGGTTTAGGACAAGAACCTGGCAGGAAGTGATATAAGAACTATTATATAAACCCACTAGAGGGATTCAATAGGGTATTTTTGCTGGTTGGAGGAAAAAAATCAGCAGACTTAAATCTAGATCAATAAAGACAGTGCAATCTGAGGAATGGGAGAAAATGATGAAAAAGGAAAAGTCTCAGAAAAATGTGAGATAGCATTAGTTGCAAAATAATGTTAAATTATGGGATTGATGTAATGGGGATACTAAAAGGAAAGAAGAGAGAAGAGGCAGATAAAACGTGCATTGCTAGCAGACTTAGCTTACAAAAAATACTAAAGGAAATTCTTGATGCTAAAAAGAAGTTAAACCAGAAAGGAATTTGAATTCATATATTAAAAAAACACAGTGTGCTAGTAAAGGTAATTATGCAGGTAACTATAAAAGAAAGTAAAATTACATATTTCTTAACTGATTTAAAAATTGCATTGAATAATATCTATGAAATTATACTGGTGGACCTATAACACATAGGTGTAATATATTTGACAAGAATAGTACAAAGGAGCAGGGGAGGAAATGAAACTGTATTAGAGTAAGAAAATGAAATCAGATGGTAACTCAAATCCCTAGGGAGATACAAAACAATCAGAAATGGTAAATAAGACAATTGATACAGAAAAACATCTGTATATAGGTTTTTTTTCCTTTTATCTCTTAGATATGATTATATAAAATAATAACTATAGCACTATATTCTAAATCTTTATATCTTATAGAAAATGAGTTAATATAAATCTGAAGTAGATTCTAATAAGTTATTATAACCTTAGAGCAAACATGAGTAAAATCACTCAAAAATAATCCAAAAATTGTTAAAGGCTAAAATCATACACAAGAAAATATCTATTTAATACACAGAAACACAGAACACAAATGAAAGATGCAAATAATGAAAAAACAGAAAAATACAATGACAGACATATAGAAACTATAAAGTAAAATGAGGGCACCTTGTTGGCTCAGTCAGTTAAATATCTGCCTTTGACTCAGGTCATGATCTCAGGGTCCTGAGATTGTACCCCACGTCAGGCTCCCCTTTCCCTCTCTTCCCCATTCGTGCTCTCTCTCTCTCTCTCTCAAGTAAATAAATAAAATCTTTAAAAAAAAAGAACTATAAGGTAAAATGAGACATAAATCCAGCAATATCAATAATATTAAGTGTGAAGGAATAAAATAATCCATTTAAAAGGTGGTGACTGTCAGACTGATAGAAAACAAGATCCAAATATCTACCATCTATAAGATTCATGCTTTAGTTTCAAAGATGTAGCCAGGTTGAAATGAAAAGATGGTGTGCATTTTTTGGACCCCAAATCTGTGTTTTCCCACACCAGTTCAGTTCTCTCACATCAACTGGATGTACCACCCAGTCCTATTCTGAAACTATCTACCCGGTATTAACATCAGACTTCACAACTTAAAGGACTTAGTCCCACAAGCCTATCAGATGAAGAGATACATAGAGAGGGTCTAGAAAGGTCCTAAGCCTCTGTCCCCCATGGAGACAGAGTGCCACCCTCCTGGCACACGGATATGCGCACCAGCTCAGGCGCTCTCCATGCCCCATCAGTTAGGGTTTTTTAATGGAGGTTTCATTATGTAGATATGCCTGATTAAATCATTGGTCATCAGATAACTGAACTCAATCTCCAGCTCCTCTCCGCTCCCCAGAGGTTGGAGGTTAAGGTTTGAAAGTTCTAACACTCTCACCAATGGTTGTTTTCCTGCCAACTAGGCCTCATTCTGAAGCTATTTATGCCCCCCCTCCCCACCTGAATCATTATCTACCTAAAGACAGTAAATTCCAAGGGTTTTAGGAGCTCTGTGCCAGGGACCTGGGATGAAGACCAAATATTTATTTTTTTATTACACCACAGATGGAAAAACATATTCAATGTAAACAGCAACCATAAGAGAAATGGCGTATTTATAGTAAGATGAGAAAAAATAGACTTGAAGATGAAAAATATTGCTAGAGACAAAGAGCAACATTGTATAATCCCCTAATATCATCCAATGGGGAACTGGTGGATGGGAAGAAAAGGAGGATCAGAAGTTATAAGGCTTGCTTCCTCCTATAGGATAGGTTTGGGAGCTGTGGTGGGCCTTAATATGAGCAGGGCCCATTAGGGTAAAAAAGTTCCAGGTATATGAGCTGTGCCAGAAGAGATCAGGACAAGAAGACATTGTCTCTAATTCCTTTCTCACGGACCTCACAGTTTAACCTTTAACTTTGGTCATGGCCTCTCTACGAACCCTCAGTGGAAATGATTTTATGATCAGGTTGAGTCCTAGAAAAATGTACATTTTATATCTTATTAGGAGTAAGACTGAGAGAATATAAATTACTTGGCAGGATGGTGATTCAATTTAATGGTTGAATGGAATGTGTGCCTTGAAGGGGACTCAGTTAAGGGAAAGAAGTGATGAATAATTGTGAACAAATGGGAGAAAAGCACTTGGGAAAATGAAAGATGTTTTAATATAGCTTAGGAAGGGCAAAATTCTCCCATTCTTTTGCTATTTTAATGACCTAGTGATAATAAAAGCCAAGGATTCATCCATCTTTTCAAAAAGACAGTTTAACAGTGATCGGGCAGGTTTTGCGTAAAATCTCAGGTGGCCATCATAGCCCAAGGTGTTTTTGTTTAGCACTAACACATATGATAAAATTATCACTTTTATCTTTTACAAGTGAGTACAGTTCTTGCTTATTGGGATTATACCACTTACATTTATTTATCAATTAGATTCATTCCTGAATTTTTAAGAGAAGGCTTGTATAATGAACAATTTTCTTTTGATCTATTCCTAAATTTTTAAGAGAGGACTTATATAATGAAGAATTTTCTTTTGATCCATTTATAGCTTTGAAGAAGTATTCTTAATAAATCTGTTTTGGGTCTAATAAAATCAGGTCTACATTTTAAAATATGCCAAATCTGTTTTTTTCTGTAAGAATAGAGAAAAACAGATCCTAAATTTGAGAGAATTGTAAGTTATAAAATCTCTTCATCCAAATGTATCCGTGCCCTTCTTGTCAGAGAATTATGCTATTTTAAAATAAAACTTTTATGCCTTTAATTGGGAATTGGAGCATTGACTTATTTCCATTGTGTAGATCTCAAAAAATAATTTCCATTAGAATCCATATACCCCCTCTTTTTAAAAGATTTTGTTTATTTATTTGAGGGAGAGAGAGAGCGAGCATGAGAGGAGAGAGGTCAGCGGGAGAAGCAGACTCCCTGCCGATCCCTATGTGGGACTCCATCCTGGGACTCCAGGATCATGATCTGAGCCGAAGGCAGTCGCTTAACCAACTGAGCCACCCAGGCACCCCCCATATCCCCCTTTTGACAGGACAAAGCCTTACTCAGGGTCACAAGGCCTTGGCACTTGTGGGTTGCTATGTGAGATCAATGACTGATATTTAGAGGCTACATTGGCTTAGATTAATTAATTAAATTAATCAACAATTAAGTTTTAAATAATTAAATTGTTTCCATTTAAATTTTATCCTTTCTTATCTGGCCCTGCAGTGGAGAAGGGCTTATTTTTAGAAGCAGTTAATATATGTGTGCATCAACAATTTTGAGAAGCTCTGAGTAAATTTCACCTCATAAACCTCTTTGATATTTGCAAGGTAAAATCACTCTGAGAAAGAATGTTCATGCAGGGAAGCACTTTGGGTCATACAGTCCACCCTCTCATTTTATGGATAAGGATGATGGGGGCATTTTTGACTTCTACTTGTCCTTGAACTACCACTTAACTGGTCCCTAAACTCTGACATTTTTACTTTCTAAGTATTTCTCCAATTTATTTCTCCTTCTCTTTCCCTACTCCCATTTTTTATTTCTGACCCCATCAGATTTAGTTTGGAAAACTCGCTTTACTGACTTCCTTTCATTTTCTTTTAAATCTGTTTTTCACACAACTTCCCGTTCAGTTATTTGAAAAGCAAATCTCGAAAAGATACTTAGTATGAGCAGTCATTAAGGAAATGCAAACCGAAACCACAATAACACCACCTCACACCTGTAGGTTAGCTATGTGCACACACACACACACACACACACACACACACAAAACGGAAAATCGCAAGAGTTGCCAAGGATGTGGAGAGATTGGAACCCTCGTGTTTTTGTTGGTGGTTATGTGACATGGTGACGCTATATGGAAAACAGGTTGGTGGTTTCTTAAAAACTTAAGCATAGAGTTATCATGTGAGCCATTTGTTCCACTCCCAACTATGTATGCAAAAGAACTGAGAACAGGCACTCAAACAAACACTTGTACACAAAGGTTTATAGCAGCACTATTCGTATTAGTTAAGAGGAAACAACTCAGATGCGCATGGAAGGGTGAGCGGATAGACAAAAGGTGGCATATTCATGTAATGGAATGTTGTTCGACCATAAATGGAATTAAGTACTGATAGATGCCACAGCATGGATGAAGCTGGGAAGCCTGCTGAGCAAAAGAAGCCAAACACAAAAGGTCACATATCCAGTGATTCCTTTTATACGAACTCTCCAGAACAAGTAAATCTATAGAGACAGAAAGCAGATGAGTGGTTGCCAGGAGCTCGGGCTTGGCTTGCTTTTGCTAGCTTTGAAGATGGAGGAAGGAGGTCATAAACTAAAGAATGTAGCCAGCTTCTAGAGGCGGGAAAGGCAAGGAAATGGATTCTCCACTAGAGCTTCCAGAACGGAACTCAGGCCTACCCATACCTTGCATTTAGCCCAGTGAGACCTGTGTCTCTGACCTGTGGAACTGTAAGGTAATAAAATTGTGTTAAGTTGCTTAACAAAAAAAGAAGCAAACCTTGGCATACCACCTCCTCCCCCCGAGCTTCCCAGGAGCCTTCATGGCTATTAGGAGACAATACAAGCTGCATTGGGATCTGATTCCTGCCAAGCTCTCCATGATCCTCATACACCACTGCCTTCTCCTTTCAAGCACCCCTTGGCCTGCATATCATCTCCTGCCGGACTCAACTCATACTGCTCCCCCACTCCCAGGTCCCTTTTTTGGCATTCCCCTAGCATCTCCGGCATGTCTCTGTCCTTGTCCTTGTCCTTTGTAGTTGCATCGGTTCGGTTTATGTGCTGACTCGAGGTCAAGGCCTATCTTCAAGCCCCAAGACTTATACCGCACTCTCCCCAAATTCCTGCAGAGAATAGGCCTGTGAGCGTTTGTTGAATGCATAAACAGACAAAATTATTTCCAGAGAGGCAAGTGACTTATAGGAAATTATTAACAGAGCAGGGGAGTGAGTCTCGTTCCCAGGCTGGTGTTGTTAGCAGCTGCCTGGTAAGACCCAGCAAGGAGAACTGGTCTGTCATTGCACCAGATCCTTCTCTTCAGGATCTGTTGTTTGGGGACCAGGATAACTGAGTAAAATATTACTTTTTCTCTCTCTACTTTCCCTTTCCCATTTCCCCAAGTGTAACCTTGCCTTTTGATGTTCTTTTGGCATAGAGAAAGTTTTTGTTATTGAGCGGGAAGCAGAAGTTGTCAGTGAGAGTGTTCTCTTCCTGGCTTTTGTTTTTCTAAAGCCTCAGCTTTGACAAGTTTATGCTAAACTCTTTAGAGGACAATCAGAGGAGGAAAGATTTTTTTTTTCCTGCCTTAGATCAAGTCAGAAGGTCAAAAAAAACGAGAAGTGGGTGCATGGGTGGTGCCGAAGCGGAGATGTCTGCTTAGGAAGGCAGTGTGGGCCTGACCATGAGGCCATGGGAGAGGGGAGCTTGGGCGGAAGCTGATCACTAAAGGGCTTTTCCCCAGTTTTCAAGCATCACCTAGCCTTTTGGATTCTGGGGTGAATGCAAGCTGAGAAGGAGCTCTGGAGAGATGGATGCCACCCAGATTAGCACAAAAGGGGCTAAAAGTTGTATTTAGTTTAAGAAAAGTATTTTAAAATAGGTATTTCTCACATTGATACTCATTTAAAAATGGATAAATGGAGTAAAGCATCAAGCTACAGGGAGGTGGTCTAAAAGATTCCCTTACTCTCTAAAATCTCAGTTCTGGCAACCTGCTTCCGTATCTGAGATGATCACATTTTAACTTTTTAAAAAATTTTATTGCAGTGAAGTTACTGGAAGAGGAACAGGGTATGCTGGAAGGACTCCTTCATAGGAAGCCAAAGACCCTGGCTGTTTCCCAAGAGTACTGGGTGAGACTGTGAAGGAGGTAGGTAGATTGCCTTCAGGGTTAACTTCTGGGGGGTGCTTCTGTGGCCCCCTTCTTCTGCTCTGTTTCAGAAGGATTGTCAAGTTTGTTCTACCCTTATCAAAATCTGCAAGGTAGATATGGACAGGTTTCAGGAAACCTGCTCTGCCTGTAGGAATGCAAGGGAGACATGAAAGTGATATCAAATCACTATCAGACATTGACTCCATAGCATGAAGCAGTTTATTGGATCATTCAGTCACCTACATATGAAGACAGGACTCCAAGGGAACAGATGTCAGAAGCAAGGTGTTGACTAACTGGGGGGAGGAGCAAGTTGCTGGAAAGGTTAGGAAGTTAGGACTGTGGGTGCCATTGAGGTGGGGACGGGGGACAGTGTGGGGACCTGTGTGACTGCACACCAGCTGTTGAGAACCGACATGGAAGCAGCGGGCCCCAAGTCAAGGATAAGGAGTGTCTTAACTTGGGCTGCCACAATGAAACATCCCAGGTAAAACTACAGATATTTATATTCTCAGAGTTCTGGAGTCCAAGATCAGGATGCCAGTGTAGCTGGGTTCTGATGAGAGCTCTCCTCCTGGCTTATGGCTGGTCCCCATCTCCATGGGCGGGGGGTGGGGGGTGGGAGGGTACACAGCCTTTTAGGGGTGCATATGCATAGAGAGAGAGTCAGAATGAAGAGCTATTTCTTTTCTTATAAAGCCCCCAAGCCTATTAGATTAGGCCCCCACCCTTATGACCTCATTTAACCTTAATTAGTTCTTAACAGTCCCATCTCCAGATATACTCACATTGGGGGTTAGGGTCTCAATATATGGATTTTGTGTCAGCTGGAAAGGGAGAGCAGAAAGTTCGTTCTTTTGCAGGGATAGAGAGGAGGGGTTTGGGGGAGCAGAGAGCCTACTCCTGATGATACTTGCTTCTTCCTAAAGTGGCCTTCTTTAAGACAACAACAAATTCACGTGATTTTTCTATAGAATTATGGGGCTGTGGGAACAATACAGTTCTTTTGTATGAAAGACAAGTGTACTTTGGAATAACCAGTGGTTAATTAGGAGGGAGGATGTGAGCATTCCTAGTTCCAGGGCTCTATAATTACACATGCAGGATTAAATCACCAACATATTAAACATTCAGTGGTGTCACTCTTCCAGGTCACGCATGGTAAAGTTCATCAGCTCTGACATCCCTAGTGGTGGTAAACTTGATCACTTATCAAATCAGGTGCTTTTATTAGTCTCCTTTTTACACTTCTATATGCATGTCACCAGGAATAATTTGCAAGTAGGTCACAGATTCGTATCTATTGCTGAAGCCAAATTACTAGCAGAGGGGACTGTGGGCAAGGAAAAGCTTTTTCATGCAGCCATTGTGGAAGGGTGTTGGTATCAGCGTCTGAAAATCACCTGTCACTTGAGATTTGATAAGCCCAGCCACTAGAAGTGTGACTTCCAATTTAGAATCAGTGTGTCACTTTCACGTTCTTTTAAATACAACTTGGGACTTTCTGTGGTGGTAGTTGACCAAATATTCCTCATTTCGCTAGAAGGTAAGTCTTCCTTCTTTTGAAGATGATTCCAGGCCACATTGACTAAAGGGAAAGCTTATTATAATTGCCCAAAACAACTTTTATAGCTTATGTTGGGGGAAGGAGAATGTGACACCAAAAGTATAATAATATCCCTACTGTGAATTTTGTAGAAATGGAAGTGACCTTGTTCATGCATCTTTGTAACTGAAGCCATGGGCTCATGTCATCCTCATATAAATATTTCAAGGATAAAGTGAAATGGCGTCCCTGGGAATTTAATTGCTTCCCTTTGAAGTAACAGACATATCATTTCTCTTTTCCTCTCTATCAGGTGGGCTTATTTGAGTGGATGGAGAGATAGCTTGTTTCTGCTCGGGCAGAGCTCCACAGACCAGCTGGCAGGTAACCCCCTGATTCAAGTGTTTATTCCACTCATTCTTTTTTTCCTCTTTTCTAACTAAATCACAATCGCTGGAGATGTAGAGTAAACATCATTTCATAAATATGACCACATTAAAATATATATATATATATATATCCTATATATATATCCTTGCTAAAAAATCAAAGTTAAAATAGAAATGGCAGGCTGGGCACAGTAATTGCAACTTGCATCTCAGAGAGTTAATGTCCCCAACGGTTGTCACTATTTTCATTAGTTATGTTCTCTAAAGTCACTGTGAACACTGAATGAGCAAATATGGAATCATTGCTTCTAGGGGGAATGCAGGAGTAGTTTCCTCTTAACTTTGGTCACAACATTTTTGTCAGCCAATCTATACGGGATGCTTTTTTTTTTTTTTTTTAAAGATTTTATTTATTTATTTATTTATTTGACAGAGATCACAAGTAGGCAGAGAGGCAGGCAGAGAGAGAGAGAGAGAGGAGGAAGCAGGCTCCCTGCTGAGCAGAGAGCCGGATGCGGGGCTCGATCCCAGGACCACAGGATCATGACCTGAGCTGAAGGCAGCGGCTTTAACCCACTGAGCCACCCAGGCGCCCCTACGTGATGCTTTTTATGCATGTTTCTGTAAGATGCCTTATGTCATACAGCCAACAGCACCATCAACACACGCCTGAAAGAGCTAATCAAGCATATGTATTTCTCAGTAAAACACATCCCAGCCTTCTTGCTCCTAGGAACACAATGGAGCACTTTAGCACCACGGTTGGGGATGGGGTGTATTTAAAATAGCCAAATAAGGGTGCCTGGCTAGCTTCACTGGAAGAGCATGTGAGTCTTGATCTCCAGGTTTTGACTTTGAGTCCCATGTTGGGTGTAGCCATCACTTAAATAAATTTTTAAAAACTAAAAAAAAAAAAAAGAGAGAGAAATAAAATAGCCAAATAACCAATAAAAACTCAAACATGTGAAAAATATGGTGTGAAGTAGACTATGAAAAGACATTTTGTTTACAGAATGGGAGCTGAAACAAGAAGGCAGAGTATGACCTTGTTTGACCTATGCTGGGAACATGCGTGCAGGATGACTCAGTTTTTTGCCTCTCTGTGCGTCTCTGTGAATGATCACGAAAGCACTGTGAATATTGATTTGGGAATTACAAATACATTTTAGTAAGTAGGTGAATTGACAAATAGGAAACTCATGAATCATGAGGATCTACACTCTTTAATAAAAGAGCGTATTAAAATCAGTAAGAAAAAAACACAGATTCCCAGTTGAAAAATGAATGGACAAAGGCAATGATTAGGCAGATCTCAGAATAAGAAATGACTCCTGAATTTGCACAAAGATGCTCAGTCTCCTCATATTAAGAAAATGCAAGTTAATTTAAAATTAGATTGAGATGTCATTTAAAACCTATCAGATTCATGAAGACAGAAAATTTTATTAAAGTGCTGTGCTGGTGAGGTTGTGAGGAAGTAGGTACTCATATTTTGCCTGTGGGAGTGTAATACGATATGATATTAAATTAAATACTAATTCGCATGCCCTTTCACTTAGCAGTTCCACCTCCAGGAATTCATTCTATAGATAAAATTGTTTTTACATAAAATGACATATATACAATGTTATTTACTGCAACACTGTTTATAAAAGCATGAATCTTGAGAACGAGCTAAATGTCCATCAGTAAGTCTTTGTTAAAGAAATAATGATGCACGAAGACTATGAAATATTATACAGCTTTATAAAAGCATGAGACAGCTCACTGAGATATACTGAATTAAAAAGGTACGCAGTATGTTATCACTATGTGTGTGTGTGTGTTTCTACCATCCAAATGGCATTTAAGGTTTAGCATTCTTCTAACTGCCAGTTGATTTTATGTTAGCCAAGGTCGTCTATACTGTTATTTGATCACATTTGGGTACTTGAGGATACTGGAGTGCTCTTCCATCCCCTCCACCCCTAAACTTAATAGTTTTTTAAATGAATTTAAATTTCTAGGGAGGAGAGTTGGTGGGGAGAAAGTAGGAAACTGAGGAGTACACATTATCCTGCCTTAGCCTACTTTTCTATATATTACCTAACTTCATCTATATCAAATCTATATTTAATTTTCTTCCTGCTGGTGGACACCACACACTCCTTCCCATGGGTCTTTGATTATAAACAATTTAGGTCATTCATCATCCGCCTCCAGCCTCAGAAGATTTCCATGTACCCCTCCATTTTTTTTTCTCGAACTATTTAAAATCTCCTGAGACCCCATCCTACTTCAGTGTCTCACATCAAATTTCCATGCCTTTTAACTTACTGAGAAAACTGAGGCCATAAAGTATATAATGTCTCAACTTGTTCTCCCTCTTTAAGAGATTTACCTATACATCTGCTCATCCTGATTTTCCCTGTTCTCCACGAAGGATGAGGGCCTTGATATTTAAGTTCAACCTTCTGGAGCCTGCCTTTCCTTGGCCCCTTGTAGGGTGAAACTCTCCCTCTTTACTGATTTAGTTCTGCCTGCAGATAAAGATTCTCATGTTTCTTCCATTTAAAAAAAAAAAAATCCCCCCTTACCTTCTTCAATCTCTGGTGACTGTCATATTTTACACTACTTTGTTTATTCCTCCAAGTCTCTATGTTCTGCCTCCATGTCCTCTCCTTCCTCTTCACTGGGGGTTCCCAGGGAGTTGGTGTCTACAGTCCCACTCTGGAAATTACTCTGATGAAGGTTATAACTGTCTCCCCAAATGTTGCAGCCAATGCATAAATTTCAGTCACTATCCTACAGATCTTTTCTTAGAATCACTGATAACCAGTCAATTCTTTCCCCTTAAAAGCCTTGCTCTGGACACTTGAGTGACCTCCCTCTCCTGGCTTGTTCCCCCTTCCTGACGGCTCCTTGTCACTTGCCCCTCTCCCTTTTATCCATGAAACACTCCACGTTCTGGGGAGAGCATCAGTCGCCGGCAGTATTTCTTGCCTTTTTTTTTTGTTTGTTTGTTTAATTCAATCACTTTTGTGGAGGTATAAGTTTTGTCCAATAAGTAATGTCCTCTTAAAGTACCCAATTTGATGAATTTTGACAAATGTACCCACTCATGGATCTGCTACTACAAACCAGACACAGAATACTTCCACCATACCTTTTTCCTTTTCTGTTTATCCCTTCGTCTGCTTCCTGACTCCAGCAACCAATGAAATCTTTGTTTTGTCGGATTAGTTTGCCATTTCTAAACTTTATATAAATAGAAGCATACACTATGAACTCTTTTGTTTCTGGCTACTTTCACTCAGCATAATGTTTTGATTCATAATGTCTCTGAGTGTATCAGTAGTTGGTTTCTTTTTATCACTGAGAACTACTTTGTTGTGGTTCAAAATATTTTCTTGATCCATTCACGTTTTCCAAACCCTATTTTGATGTTTTTTTTTTTCACCAAATCTTGTTCTTAGGGCCACCTGGTAATAGTTTCATGCCCTTCAACCTAAGTTTCATTCATCTTTTGTTGTTTATATGCTAGGTGGATATATAGTTTCTTTATACACTACAAGAAAACCAATCTATGATTAAAAGTTTATAAAGGACATGTATATGTAAGTGAACTTATCTAGGATATTTTTTGAAGTTTTGAATTCTTAATGATTTCTTTCCAAAGAAATTGTATATAATCAAGGATATACTTTTCCTCCAGAGGTCATTTTTGTCTGTGGGCCATTTTGGCACTTTGACGGCAGCAGTGATAAGGTCTCTGGAGAAGTCTACGTTGAGTTGCGAGGTTGGAGCAAAAGTCTTCTCACAAGGCATTTTGTTGGTTCAAAGAAACACTACATAATATTTATAGGGATTTCAGTTATAAAAGTTGGTAAATGAAAGGTAGGGCTTCCTATCTGTTCCATTTTAGCTCTTTGAGACTCTCATTAGTTTTTTTTTTTTTTTTTTTAATGACAATCATCCTTTCTCACCCTGTTGTTGTTTCCTGAGCCACTTCATGTACTTCCATTGTTTTATTTACTACTCCATGTGAATAATTCTTAAATCTCCATCCCAAAAAATGCACCCTGCACTCTCATTCACATACTTGACATCTCTGCTTGGATCCAGTGTAGGAATGTGTCTGAGCTGAATGCAACACATTCACTATCCTCATTCCAATTCTGCTTGTTCTCTCCCTGCCTTTGAATTTTTCCATTTTCTCTCCCTACCACCTACCCCAAGCTGCTGTGGTTAAGCGTGGAGTCTTTCCAAGAATGTTTTGATTTTGCATTGGTCACAGTCCCAGCAGGAAACTGAGGGCATACTCATCTGACGTGACTAAGAGGTATGAAAACCGCTGTGTAAAGGGACCATTTACAACATGTGGGTTGGTTTAGGGAAACCAACAAGGGATGGATCAGTGTGCTGGGACTAGGACAGAACAGAGTGCCTCCCGTCCTGTCCTGAGAGGGCCTGGGGAAGGGGCAGCGTGCAGAACTGGAGTGAGTGGCCCTAGAGAGAAGATTGCCTGATGGAGGCTGTGGTCTTCTGTGGCGAAAAGCAGACAAGTAAAATTTCAGACCTCACTCTCTTCCTGTGTTTCTGTCTTCTGCCGGTGCCTCCTGCTGGCTGAACCCAGCTAGGAGCAAGCAGAGGGACTATCGGTGTAGTCCGCACGGCTCGGCCGTCCCCGTCAGGGAACAAAGTGGAGAGGCATGGAGGGTGGACCTGGAAAGCCAAATGGAAAATATTCCACACAGACTCTTTCTGCAGGGACTCAGCGTACAGCTGTTACTATTTATATTAGGGTTTTGCTGACCTTGATGCAATTTCATACATGTTCCCCCTCTCATTCTCTGACATTCTTTCTATCCTGTTCCCTCTGGCACTGCCATTTCCTCACTTTTCTTCTACACTGGCTTTCTGCCTCCAGCTGAGCCCTACTTCCCAAGAGTTTTGGCAACATGTGAGACTCCTCAGCACGGGTTGGGTCTCCTACTCTCTGGGATGTAGCGACACTATGTAATGATCGAAGCTGGTTTTTTTCCCCTCAGCAAAGACTGGTTTCCTGGCAAACCTCCACCAGGAAAAATCATCTTCCCAAAGACTGAAGAATCTCCCCATGTTCTAGGTGCCAGAAATGGGGAGATAATTAAAAGAGAGCAGGCTGGGGACTTTGTTTAGGAGAAATTATTTCCTAATGTTGTCTAGATGTTACTAAACATCTTTTCTACAAACTTTCCAAGGTTTGGAGACAAGAAAACATAGTGTGTCTTATTTCGAGAACATCTACACAGAAGATCCTCCCTACTTACCATATTCCCTGGCTTTTTTACTTTAAGATGTCCTATTTTATTCTTCTGAGGAGGGAAATAAGACTTGTTCTCTCAATTCTTTGAGGTTTGGTGTCTGTGAGTTGGTTTTGTTTGCTTGTTTGTTTGTCCTAGAGACGGAAGGAGGAAGTGCAGAGGAAGAGAGAGAATCTTAAGTAGGCTCCATGCCCTGCACAGAGCCCCACAGCAGAGCCTGACATGGGGCTCAATCTCAGGACCCTGAGCTGATATCAAAGTTGGCCGGTTAACCGACTGTGCCACCCAGGAGCCCCAATGTATTTGTGAGTTTTAAAAGACTGGTGAATAAGTAGGGAAAATTCTATATAACAAGGAAAATATTTATCATGGACATATATGTTCCTTGGGAAATGTCACCTCTTCCATTCTGTAAGATCCTTGTGAGTTTCTTTCATGAGGTTCACTGTCCTTGGCCACAGAAATGGACATTTCCCACAGCTGGGCCAATCATAGAGTCCCATTCCTCTAGCAACATGCTTGGAGAGAGTTGTGTATGTGCTCCCCAAAAGATTGATAACAATCCCTGCCTGCACTGAGATACACACTTACAGAAGCTTTTTTTCAACTGGAATTGTTAAACTGAGATGGTATGAATTTGGGGCAGCTGTTTGCAGTCCAGTTCTTATATGCAAGCAATAGAAAACCATTCGGGATGATTTAAATAGAAATAGGTTCCTGGGTAACAGAATTCCATTCCAGAGGGAATGGCCAGAGAATCAGGTACTATGTTCAACAACCAGGAATATGGCCCTATCTTATGCCTCAGGATGGGTCCAGCGAGGACAGCATAACCGCTGTGGTAGAGCACAAAACTCTCCAGGTTCCAGAGCTGACACTGTGTGAACAGGACCCTGGGAACCACCACAGGGCAGCCACCACTGTCCCAGGAACATGAGCTTGTCAGGGAGACCTTGGAGTTTTTGCTCTCTCTCTCTCTTTTTTTTTTCCTTTGCTCTTTCTTTGGTTTAGCAGCATCTAGATCCAAATTTAGGATAGCTGTGTTTGATTGGTGTCGTCTGGGTTACATGCCTGAACCCCAGCTGCAAAGCAGTTTGGGAAGACAAGCATTTGACATTTGCAGCTTCCGCAGTGGGAGAGCACGTGCCCCACCAAGACTTATGAGGTGGGAAATTCCCTAAACTGAGAGAGGAGTTCCAGATGCTGTGGAATAGAAAAAAGACCAAGACATTACAGTAAACACCTTGGTCAGTCATGGGAGAACAGGTCTGCAGAAGTAAGCCAAGGTAGGGAAGGAAGAGAAGCCAAGAAATGAAGAAACAGACAAAACCCAGATGATAATATTGAAGCCTCCGAATCTAGATGTGCCTGAGACTTAAAAAAACAAAACAAAACACAACAAAAAACAAAAATACAACAAAACCCTGGCCTATTTATGTAAGCTGATAAATTCTCCTTTTTGGCTTAAGTTAAAAACTCCCTTTTAGTTGAGCATCTGTCACTTGTAAACAGGGGACTTCTGCCTTTTATGGTGCTGCTTTCGTTATTAATGTTGAAATCATATTCTTGTTCTTTATCGGGGCATTTTTACTGAGTTTCTTCTGCCAATACTTGCTGAATACTCTTGGCGTGTTGGGACAGGGAGAAACCAGAGTGAGGAGAGAGAGAATCCCTGTGCCCGTCAGCCAGCCTTATCGACTGGGCCTTATGCTGTCTCCATGCTCCCTCAGATAAAACTCCCCAGCTTAGGGGCGTCTGAGTGGCTCAAGTTGGTTAAGGGCCTGTGTTTGGCTCAGGTCATGATCCCAGGGCACTGGAATCGCGCCTCTCCTATGCCTCCCCGCTCGGAGGAGAGTCTGCTTTCTCCTCTCCGTCTGCCCCTCCCTCTGCTCGTGCTCAGTCTCTCTCAGATAAATAGAATCTTAAAAAAAAAAAAAGTTCCCCAGCATTTCTCTGATTTTACATCCGTCTTGTTTCCAGCTGAAGAGACTGAGAGCTAGTGTCCAGCTACAGGGACCAGGTGTCTACTTTGATTCTCTCAACGATCTGTGGCTTTGTACAGGGAATCCATCTGTAAGCATGTGACCGAGGGACGACTCTTCCCCTTCTGGAAGCTGGCGTACCTGGGGCCCTGTGGAATTCATTTTCTGGTGTAGAACACACACTGGGGACTTCTCGTGTGGGGGAATGAATAGTCTGGAGCTGTCCGCACAGTCCTCAGAACGAAACACTTGTAGTCTTCCCCTCTTCATCCTCTTACCTATCTATCTCATGGGCTCACCCTGGTCACAAGGCGCTCACCTCAGCTTCACAGAGCAGGGGTTTGGGGATGGGTGCTGGACACTCCAGCCTGCCTGCCTGATCTCTCTCTTTCTCTGATGGTCCAGGGGCGCGCTAAGGCCCGTGGGGCTTTAGCCCAGCAGAAAACAGTGAGAGATCAGGAACTTAAGAAATGGAAAAAAGGGAAGTCTCCTGTCTTCCTGGCATCCAAAAAGGTGCTCATTGTTCCTGAATGGCCGAGAGGCTCCTATGGAGAACGTGGTTCTCTGAGCTGACTTCTCTGGGAGGCTGGACTGGAGATTTTGCATGTCTCTAGAACTTTTTGGGTTTGTGAGAACTGGCCCCTCAACCTAGGAAACCATGATGAATTCCAGGCTGCCGGTCGGGTAGGGAGCAGAGCAGTAGAATGAGGCAAGGATGATCAGGGTGGGCGGGTAGGTCTAGGTTGGAGCTTATCTCTTGTCACCTGGGAGTTCTTGAACAGATGGGGCGCTTGGACCCCGATGTGCCTGTGAGCTGAGAAGCCTTTCGTCCCCAGGAGGCAGCAGGTTGACCACAATGCCTCATCATCCAGCCAAGCTGATGCCAAACAACTCTTAAGCCGTGCCTCATCTGACACTATCTAGGTGTGCACATTTACACTCTAAATCCTCTTCGGCACTGGGATTTACAGGGAATCTACTGAGTAAATAGCAGATACCGAAGAACTCGGCGGTGAGATGTTTTTAACTTTTCAAACACGGTTGGCATTTCACCTCCCTTGAAGCTTCCAGACTCTGGAATAGAGCATGCTTGTGGGCTGGATCTCCCTCTGAACTGGAGGTTTTCGCAGACCTGAGTAACTGATGAGCAGAGCCGGGGGTCAGCGTGAGCTGGAGATCCCAGAGGAAGTGAAGGCCGGATTTTTAAACGACTGTTCAATGCTTTCAGGCATTTCCTTTTCCATTAAAAAAGAATTATACATTAACCTGATTTGGGATATGTAAATAAGCTGCCTCCTTCCTCTTATTTTCATCTGCTGCTCTGCAAAATCCATTCTTCCTCTGGAAATGGAAGGAACTGATGTAATTGTTCTGTGGGGAAGACAATGAGGGGCTGTGAGATCCTGGCCAAGTCCATTTCCTGCCAGCACTGCTCCTTCTCTCTGTTTAATTATGAGCGATTGTTTGGGCTGTGATGTGAAGAAATATTAGAGAATGGAAAAAAAGAAGAACAGAGCTCAGAATATTCTGCTGCAACTGATTCATGTTTTGGCAAGAACTCAACTCGATTTTATGCTTCAGCCTTGCGACGGTATCACAGGGAGCAACCTTGCCATATAAGCACATAAAGTCCAATTCTACGGTTTATTTTGAAAAGGTCCAAGTAAAAGCATTTGAAAAATGTAGGAATAACATCAGCCATTGGGTAAAGTTCTGTGTTAACCATGTGCAGTGCCCTCATCCTGGGGACCGAAGTTATTTTAAACTGGACGTGATGAGCTCTTCCTACAGTTAGAGTTAGCCGCCGTGTCACATCTGACTGTTTAGTTTTCGTATATTTGACAAGTCTCATATTTTACAGAAAGGCTCTGATTAGTTCTCACTGTATGTGCTCAGGGAGGGACCTAAAGCCAGGGGAACTTGAACCCTGTGAGGAAGGCTGGGAACAGAGAGTTGGGTCTTTTTTTGTTTTTGTTTTTCCCCTGGATCTGGTTCTGAATCAGGCAGTTCTGAACAGAAGTAGCCTCAAGGGGCTGCTCCTGGGAGAGTGAAATCAGACTCCACAGGGGAAAAAGCAGGCATTTGTGGTTTCTGTCTTTTGATTACTAAAGTAAAAGATGAATATAGAAAGGCATAAAAAGAAATTGGAAATAGCCTAGGACCCCATAACCTATGGATAAAATCCTGTGAGACTTGAAGTCATTTTCTAGACATATATTTACACTTAAGCATATATATTTGAATGCACCAGTGCCCCCTCCTTATCGGTGGTTTCACTTTCCGTGGTTCTCGCTACTGCTATGTCACAAGGCCCACATCATTCACCTCACATCATCTCATCCCGGGGGCGTGTTATTCTCTCATATCATCACAAGAAGGCTGAGTGCAGAACCATCAAATATTTTGAGAGAGACCACATTCATATAGCTCTTCTTCCAGTGTATTGTTACACTTGTTCTATTATCAGTTATTGTTGTTAATCTTTTAACTAATTTAGAATTAAGTGTTATCACAGGTACGTATGTATAGAAAAAGGTATCGGGGCACCTGGGTGGCTCAGTGGGTTAAGCCTCTGCCTTCAGCTCAGGCCATGATCCCACAGTCCTGGGATCAAGCCGTGCATCGGGCTCTCTGCTCAGCGGGGAACATGCTTCCTCCTCTCTCTCTGCCTGCCTCTCTGCCTACTTGTGATCTCTGTCTGTCAAATAAATAAATAAAATCTTAAAAAAAGAAAAGAAAAGAAAAAGATATTGTATATGGACATTTCAGGACTATCCATGGATTCAGGCATCCACTGAGGGTCTTGGAAGTATCCCCCGCAAGTGAGGGGGGTGCTCTAATTACAAACATTTGCCATAAATTGCTTTGTAATATACTTTTTCCTGAGCATTTTTCTTGCTTTTAATTCCAAGGGAACATATTTTTGTAACTGGCTAAGATCGCATTTAGCAGTGGTACGATCACTGTGGATATTAGACGGTTTTCTGTGAGTTGATATTGTGGTTGTCTTAACTTGTGTTTCTTTGAGTATCAGTGAGGTGGAGCTTTATTTTCCAGATCTATAGCCATTTAGGTAATTCTGGTGTCTTCCCGTATTTCTATTGGGTGGGAATTCATCCTAAATGATTTGAAGGATCTCTCTCATTAAACCTACAACTCCTTTTATCAAACATTGCAAAAAGATTTCAGTTTTTTGCCTTCTTACTTTGTTCGAGATTTTCTTTTTAATGGAAAGATTTATATACTTATGCAGTCACATACACCAAGGTTTTTTTTTTTTTTTTTTTTTTTTTTCTTTGTGTGTTCTTCTGCTGCTTTTATGCCCAGAAAAGCCTCTGGGCACCAAGATCAAATACTTTTCACCAATGTTTCCCTCCAGTTCTTTCATGGATGCAATTTTACATTTAACTCCCTCTTATATCTGGCATTTCTTTTGCTGTATGATGTGCAGGATGGTTTCTGATGGTACTTGCATTTGTCGAGTCTTCTTTTCTGTTTTGAATTCATTTGTCTCTTCTCATACCATTGCCACAGTGATTCCACTATTGTAACTTCATTATATGACTTCAGATGTGAGGGTAAGACTTCCTTCTTTTTCACTATTGCTTCAGAATTTGCTCGGCTATTTGTGCCAGTTTAGTTTTTTTGGATAAATCTTGGGCTCATTTTGTCAAATTGCCTTTGGAAAATGTTCCTGTTCAGGAACATAATGTTTCTATTTACTTAAATAGACTTTTATATTCTTCTGTGATATTTTGTTGTTTTCCTCGCTCAATCTTAACACAGGTAGTTTGTGGGGGAAAATTTTATCAATTTAGTGTTTAAAAAAATCAGCTTTGGATGAAAATAAAACACACTGGCTGATAACTTCCTGTTCTGCTTGCCACTCATGCATTATTGAGATAATCTGAGCACTTGTAGAAAAGAGAATTATTTTTAATATCTGAATAATATCAAATCCAAAGTTATAAAAGATTTCTCCCTTTATCAAATATGTTCAATAAGAGCAAATATTTAAAGCATTCTATAGGGCAGCTGGGTGGCTCAGTTGGTTGAGTGGCTGCCTTCGGCTCAGGTCATGATCCTGGAATTCCAGGATCGAGTCCTGCATCAGGCTCCCAGCTCCTTGGGGAGTCTGCTTCTCCCTCTGACCTCCTCTTCTCTCTCACTCATTCTCTCTCAAATAAATAAATAAAATCTTTAAAAAAATAAAGCATTCTATAATTTGATATGTTTCTACTGGAAAATTTCAAAAGATTTTTACCTATGATCTTGTCAGAAAGTGAAAATAATCATTCTGATTAGTCCTTCTTTACAAAGTCATCAATGATTAAAATACCTTCTTTGCTTAATTGAATGTTTTCAACTGAACCAAGGGTCTACTGATTTTAATTAGTAAAGATGACCAGAGCAACTGTATTTCGATATTCAACTAAAGGTAGATATTCTGGATTCATACCTAGGACTTATTTACAATGACTTCTAAGTATTTATTGGCGACGTAATCTACCTAGTTTGTTTCCAGAGAAAAAACTATGATGCCCATGCTACAGATAGAGTCTCAGCAAGGAATATACTAGATTTATACTTGAGAAATCCTATTGACATTTTTCTACAAAAATAGTCCCAGTTAAATGAAATGAATGGTATACCAGCACTTACTTGACAACTGCTGTGGAGGACTGAAAGTCAGAGACCACTGAGAGTTTCTCCTCCTCAGGACTAATGAGAACAGGAACAGGAAATGCCCCAAGTGACACTTGCTGACAGGGAATTAATGGTAGGAAGTGACCTCGAAGCTTGCTTGGCTCCCAAGAAATATAAACGGACTTTCCCTGGCAGCTAAAGGCAGATAATTCTGAAACAAGGGAAGTGTAAATTAATTTTAATGGGAGTGAGAAGAAGCGAGTGTGGAGTTAGGACCAGTTGCCAACTATACAATACCAACCAGAATTTGCATCAAACCACAAAGTAGTCACTGCCTTTCAGGTTCACTTTTGTACTCTTTACCAAGCTTCCCTTCAGCTACAGAGAAATCAAACTGTTCAATATTTTGTTTTCTCTACTGCAAAGAGTCAGGTTTTGTATTTCCTCATTAATCTAAAATCACTATGGGAAAAAAATGTCATTTTCTCTTTTTGAGATTATTCCAAATACCTACAAGGTCTAGAGATGTAGAGCTTTAAAATTTTATTTTTGTCTAGTCCATGAATCAAGATCATAGATCAACAAATGAAAGAATAACTTAAAAGGCTGAGGTTCTTCTAGAATGATTTATTTGTCTTAATTTTTAGAATCATTTATATAATATGGACATGCAAATATGCTGCAAATACCATTCTTGGTTCCTGCCTTATTGAGTCAAAAGAGAGATTGTTGAATAATTCCTGAGTAGAGCATTGAGATTAGTACAAATTTGAGATGCTTGATTTTGCAGCATAGTTTTTTGAGCTAAAGCAATCATACTCAAATGCTTATGAGTATTTACGAGGAACTTTAAAAAATTATTTCACTTCCAAGTAACAGAAAACTGGATAAATGGGCTTAAACAATGAGTTTATTTATTATTTCATGTAACAAGAAGTGCAGAAGTAGATACTCTAAAGCCAGCCAATTTATTGGTGCCATCATCTAGATTCTTTCTCTTGGCTCTGGTATTCTCAGGGTATTGTAAGAGACTGATTACCTCCCCTCTTCATCTCAAAACATCATTTCCAGACACAACATTGTCCTATAGAAAAATGTAACTTATTCTTATTCTTATTTCTTTTCTTTCTCTCTCTCTCTCTCTCTCTCTCTTTTTTGGTCATTGTTTTTTTTAGAGGGAGGACATTTTTTCCGGAAGTCCCCAAAAGACTTCCCTTCCCATTTCATTGGCCAGATGTGGACCACATGCCCGCTCCTAAACTAATCACTGGCAATGGAAATAAAATAACCATTGTGAGTTTAGGCTAATTATATTTATACTCTGAATTAGATGGGGAAGGGATGAACAAACAAAATTAGGATTCTACCAGCAAGAACGAAGAAGGAGGCATTCGAGATTGGTTTCCCCATCTATCATACATATAATCAGTGAATAATGGCATTTTGAATCAGTTCTAAATATTTCTATATTGATTCAACTAAAAGGGAAAAGCTACTAAATTTTCATATTCCTGATGTGCCATTAAACTCTGTATTATTTATTTGTAAGATCACAGAGACATCATATAGTCTTGAAATTTTAAACTTCTCATGTCGATGTAACTTTGAGGAGATTATATTTTTGTTGAGTAGAAGAAAGTAGAGTGTATACAGATGTGTTCTAAATAAGAAAAAGAATACCCCCAAATCTTACAGGTGCTGTTAGTCTTCCATGGTTGACCAGTTCTCCCTCTCAACGCAGATTGGCCCAGTGAGAATGAAATCTCTTATAAGCCGTTGCTTCATCAGTTCGTAAAATCACTGTGCTTTTTCCTGCCATAAAACAATTTTCTACTCATGGTACTGTGGGAACACTCATCTGGAAGAAACCTGCATTTGTCCTGTTGAGAGGTGTTGGCTTGGAGTTCAAACCAAATCCCATCAACCTAATTGCTCCTGCCACACAGCCTCAGGAGTGAAGAATTCTCCCTTTGTTCACAGCCTGACAGAGGGGCAGAGTTCCACAAAAATATATAACTTGCAAGAAGAGAGAGAAATATGACTTCACAGAACATTTTCCTCCCAGTTAGTTGCTTTTTTGGCTCTCCTTGGTTATACATTTGGATGTTGCTGCATTAAAACACACACACACACACACACACACACACACACACACACACAACAATATACTTCTTTTCAAATGGGAGTAGCCGGTTTTCACTCCTGATACTCGGCTTCTGAGAACTGACATGATCTCAACCAGACACTCGTAAGATTTTCCTGTTGTAAGACTTGGCCATCGAAGCTAAAAGCCCGCTCGCACACAGGTCCGGTGCCTCTCCGATTTGTAGAGAGACATGTCATGGGAGGAATGTGAGCACCGCATAGGCTCAGCCTTGGCAAGGCTGTGCCATCACCAAGGTTTTGTCTGTTGAGCCACACCGTTTCACAATTGGGTCATGTTTGTACTTCCATGATCCTTCCTGCCACAGCTTTTGTATCTTCAGCCTTTTTTTTTTTTTTTAAATCCCTTTTCTTCTATCAAAATGTGATCTCAGAAAAGGAACCCAATAAACTCAATAGTATACAGAGTAAATGCCATAAGGATAGAGACACATTTGTATTCATCCTTTCCTTAAATTTTCAAGTGAGACAAATCTCTAAATCAAAGGATGCATCTCTAAATGGGACTTTTCAGTCTTTAGCAAAAGCCAGTAAGAAAGGTTCTCTTCTATTTTTCTTTTCTTTTTTTAGAGGGGCTGTTGGAATTCTTCCTGGGGACTTTAAAATCCCCCCCATGTGCTGAGGCAGCTTCCTATATTAAGAGAGGGATGTAGTGAAATGAAAACAGACCTCGAAAGAAATATTTGTTACAGAGGATGTAAAAGTTCAGAGTCAAATCCATCAGATGAATGAACGATTCAATTTGCTAAGCAGCTCACCGCCCTCTCCATCTGTGGGGCTTTGGCTTACAAGGATTGTGAGAACATTTTACCACCACGTTGTAACTCATGGTTTGATGACCTTGGGTGGTGGTCTAGCTTTAGTGAACTGGATAGACTACTGGGAATAAATATGAGATTAGGAATATTTTAGAAGATCCTAAACATTATATTGTACCAATAGCCAAAGCATAAGGGAGGCGGCTTGCTTTAACACATCTCAAGCAATGAGCTAGCAAAACCATTAAAACAAGGGGGAGAAAAGAAGATCCAAGAACCAAGAAGTTAAAGGGTAAGAGTGGTTTTAATATTAAACGATTTGATTTTTATGTTAAATTATTCTTAGGAGCATAAAGAAGTTAGCATTGACCTTAGACTCAAGAGGCAGCTGAGGGGTACCAGTCTCATTATCTCCCTTGTCCAACCAGTAGGAAACAGAAAAAAAAAATCCTAGCTCTCAACTATCATGTGGACTTTTATATGGGGAACATTGGACTATTGATTTATTACTGGTGAGTCATTTTGGTCAGGTGTAGATAGCTACTTACAATTATTGGAGATTTGAGAAGGTTGGGGAAAGGTTTTGATGAGCTGTAATTGTTTTTTTCCTAATAAATTTGACACTTGACTGTTTAAGACTCCCGAGATTAAAGGAGCTACCTGAATCTATTTTAGTTATCTCAATAAATATGTTTTCTGGAATCATTACCTCTGAAACACAGCTCTAGAGAGAGAATATAAGCATCCTGGCATCCTCTCTTGGGCAAAGACTTTTACACAACACCACGGCACTTTTAGATAATTCAATTCTCCAGTGACTCAGAAACAAAAATGGAACCAAAAATACTTTCCTGAAACCTGTATAGTCCCCCTTGTGTAAGCCTGAAAAGTGCCCAGTCACAGCTGTGGTAAATGATTGCGCAGTCTGTGAGAGAGAGCAGAACGCTTGAATTTCTGAATCTTTCTTTCTGGGCTCTTTAAAGAGTGAGATAACATCTAGCAAATTGGGTAGAATAAGATCAGAGTTGCTCTTGCCACGTAATCGTTACTCTAGGCCAAGCAAATTGTAGCCCTGAAGCCATCCAAGGGAAAATGAAAGGCACCTACTTCAGCCGCCTGAGAACCAGGCAGGGCTCCTGATGGGAAAAACAGCGCCAGCACAAAGCCCTTTTCACCAGCTGCTTGCACGATTCTGATGGTTCGCTATGGATGGAGATAAGCTGGATTTTGGGAGGGGTCTCCCACAGGCTCTAGCACACAATCCCCTCTCCTAGTCATACGGGAAAACTCATTCATCTTTTAACAACATCCAGGAGAAAATGACCCTTGAAGATGGTATCTCTGTAAAAGCATTGTGTGCTCGTAAAAGAAATGACTTGTTTCCATGGTGGTGGGGGAATCATGGAGGCTTCTAATTCTTCTCTCTTTTCTGTAAGGTCGCTGCTTAGCTGTTCTCATTTACAGCCCCTGACGCTGCTACTTCTGCCAGGGTCCATTAGTACTCTCCCAATGGCTCCCTCTGCCAATGAGAAAGAATGTAACATTAATGAGGGTCTGGGACACCAAGGGACTTATCATCGCCAACTCAAGGGACAGCTGAGAGAGATGCAAACTCTGGTAAAGATGTAGATATTGTTTTTTTCCATTCTAATGAAGCCACACCACACTCACTATACTCATAATGAATGCATTTATCTTGGCAGCCAGCCCATCGAGTGCTGGTTGATGACATCAGCCTTCAAATCTGATGTTCAGTACAAATTCCGACTTAGTCTAAGTCAGCACAGTTCAAATTATCTGGCCTGTCTAGTAATTATTTTCCTACCGATATAAATATTGTTTCCAGTTGTCACCTATTAGCGAGATGGGCCCTGCTTTTAAATCAGACGTTCTCAGACTCCTGCGTTCTCATCCTGGGAAGGCAGAGTGTCCCTCCAGGAGTATTTGAAAATGGGTGCAGGCATTTTGGATGGTCTCAATCAGATTTTAGTGGGCAGGGTTCAAGAAGGCAAAACACCCTAAAGCGTACAGGACTACCTCATGCAAAATGTGCAAGGTAAGTACAAACTGAGAAATACTGCTTGATCTCTACCTCTCAGACCCAGGTTGGATTCTCCTAGGATTCCTTTTTTCCATCTGAAGCAAATCTCCTGAAACAGGTGACCAAACTCAAGACGAGTCCCTTGGTGAACTGTGATACAGCAGAGACTCTGTGGAATGGAGTCAAATGACTTGTATTTCAGTCTGTCTCTAACACTTGCCAGCGATGTTACTGGTGCAGAATGTCTTAACCTGCACAAGCCTCAGTTTCTGGATCAGTAAAATGAGGGTTATAAAAACCTACCTCACACAGCTGTCAGCATTAAAATACTTGGTGACCATGTGATCACAAGATACCTGTTGTGTCTCTACCACCTGGTGCTTCTGCTGTCTGGGACACGGACTTAGGAAAAAGAGACTGAAGCCTTGTTCCCAGAAGGTCAAGGAAGTGAGTCCTTGGTCTCCCAAAGCACGCATTCATTTATTCGTTTAGGGATGACAATTTATCTCTCCTTTCAGGGTAACACATAACAGGGTCCAGCCATTCATATTTCATGAACAAATGTCCCAGAGAAGTTACTGAGCAGCCGCTGGTCTCCATTGGCCTTTGGTCAGGCCTGGCCCTGATAGAGATTCAGAGTAGAAACATGTCAAAAGAAGTTGAAATGAGCTGTAATGGGCCCCTGGGACTCAAGGGGCAATGTAGGGCAGGGTGAGGGTCAAGCCTATTCTGTCTTGAGGAAGAATCAAAAAACTTCCCCAAAAGCATTGATCTGGGAGCTTTATGCAACATACAAACCCCTGGACACTTGCAAAGAAACCAGGGGAGGCTGCTGGGTCATTTGTGAAGGGGCTAGGAAGCTGGGGGACTGAGAGGAAGGATATGGTGAAGGTGGATCCTTGCTTATAAAAGTCAGCAGGAATGGGAGAGGCAGGCCCCACATGGAAAGTAGAGAAAAGTGTCTTGATAGTAGATGATGGGAAGAAGAGCGTTCCTTCAAGGAAAGACCCTAGATGCGACGCCAGTGGAGTGAATGCCAAAGCTGGCTGTCGTCAAACACAGGGCCACGTGGAGGCACCTTGGTGGCTCAGTCAGTGAGCGTCTAACTCTTGGTTTGGGCTCAGGTCATGATGTCAGGGTCGTGGGATCAAGCCCTGTGTTGCTGTGGAGCCTGCTTAAAATGCTCTCTCCCTCTCTGTCCTCACACTCTGGCTAGCAAATGTGGTCTCTTTCTTTCTCTAAAAAAAAAAAAAAAGAAAGAAAAGGAGAAGAAAAATACACGGGGGCACCTCAGTAAGTTTAGTAAAAATCCCAATATTTTAACCATTTAATCCTTTAGAAAGCTATTATTTATAAATTTATACTTATTTATAAAAACTTATGAATATGAGTTCTAATAATTGGTGTATTTATAGCTATGGGATCCTAAATTGTTGGCTTGATGAAACTGACAAAATCACTCTTAATCATTTTGTTTAAAATTACAAAATAATACATATTTATTACAAAATATTTAGAAAACAGAGATCAGCAAAATAAGAAAATTGAAGGCACTTGTAGTCCCACCACATGGAGATCATCACAACTGACATTTTGGTGAATTTCCTTGTTGTGTTATTGCTGTTATAATTTTTAAACTAAAAAACTGGGATCACACTTTACAAACATTTTTTTCTTTTTTCACTTGCAAGACTAGTTTTCTAGTTTGGCTGACTTTGCTACTTGGCAGTGGTTCCTCGTCTGGTAATATCAGATGGGGCCTCTGCTGGTGTGTGAGGTGGGGAACAGGTCAAGGGGACAGGCTGGCCAGGGTTTCCAGGGGCAAGCAGTCATTGTGTTCCATTAACCTGGAGACCTGATTCATATCCTCTCAGCGATCAGGAAGGTGGTTTTTCTTGCTGGGAGGCCAAATGGCCAGTGAGCCAAAGGAAAAGATGATGTCTGCTTGAAAACAATACCCAGTATCCTTGCAAATGACCCGGGAGCACTCTGAGTTTAGGTTCTTTGCATGGCTTCAGTAGAACTAAGACTTGTGGAATCTCCAAAAAGATATCAGTTGTCTTTGCGTTGTTTATGTTGTAGGAAAGCACACAAAGACACAGACACACAGACACACAGACACGACACAAAAATCACAGTCCTACAGATCTGCAACTGTTGTCAAATTTTTTATTTTTTGTGCTTTAGTCTGTTGTTCTTAATGTAGATGAATCCTGCCAGCCAGAGATGTACATTGTTAACACTTCGGTGTCGTTTTTTTAAAAAGTGTGATCAGCTTGTTTCACAGCGTCCTTTTCTCCCTGTGATAAGCTAGTGTGAGCATTTCCGGCAAATCGCTGGATGGATGAGCTACAGCATTCCAAACAGTTACCTCAGAGGCTGTTGATGTATCATAAATAATGAAAATATCCTTCCAAGGATCATTTAGCTTATTTCCAACTTTAGACTTGTTTTCATATAATGTTTATCATATTAAAAATAAAGTTAGGCAAATAATCGTGCAACATACAGTCAAAATCCTGACTAATCAATTCATGTATAAGAGCAGGAACTGGAAGAAACTCGGGAGATAGATAGACATTTGCCTGGCTCTGTTTTTGAGGGATGTAGTATAGTCTGACCTGTTGTTTTTACCCTGTGGGAACCGTGAGTCAGCAAAACCAAACTACCTGTCTGAATCACAGAACAGGCAAATAATAGAAACGACAGGTTTCTAACTTCCTGTCTTGTGTCCTTTGTCTCGCTAAGAGTTAAGTTCATTTCCTCCCTCCCTCCCTGCCTTCCTTCCTTCCCTTTTTTCTTTTCTTTTCTTTTCTCTTCTCTTCTTTCCTCTCCTTCCTTCTCTCTCTCTTTTCCTTTCTTCTTTTTAAAAGGATTTTATTTATTTACCTGAGAGAGAGTGAGAGAGAGCACAAGGTGGGGGTAGCAGAGGTAGACACAGACTCCTCACAGAGCAGACTCCATTCCAGAACTCTGGGGTCATGTCCTGAGCCAAAGGCAGGTGCTTAACTGACTGAGCCACCCAGGGAAACCCTAAGTTCATATTCTTAGAATTAAAAATTAAATAAGAAAAGAAGAGGTAGGGGTTGCTGCTAGTAATTCCAGCATTCTCTCCACCTAAAGCTTCTAGAAGTATGTATTTGTTATCCCAGTATATTTCTATTTGTTTCCCAGGAATGGTGCCCTGATAAGGTACTGTGGCTTTTTGCTCTCCATTTTTATTTTAAACCCTTTCAATGCCTTTGGGTTCATACTGCCAGCTTTTTGCCAAGACATTTTTACCTGTTGCTATTGTGTGGTTTCATTCCCTGCTATTTTAGTTTCGATCTCTGTGAACTCTTGCCGCCACATTAACTCCGTTAGCTCTCAGGTTCACAACCCTTATTGTGACAGGGATTTCTTTCTTTCTTTTTTTTAATAAAAGGCCCTTGTCCTGTCTTTCATCAGTTTTGCAATAATACCATGCACGTCTCTAGTCTGTGGCATCTGTTCCCCCTGACGTTGCAATTTTGAATTCTGCTATTGTCACCTTCAAAGTGGTCCACATCAGCACAGCAGTGTGAAGCTGAAACAGATGCTGTCGCACAATGCAACCGGCTTTATTCCCTTTTCGTGCATGTAACACACACCCTCCCAGCCCTCCCCAGTCGCTTTTATTAGTCTCTGCTGTCTGCTTTCACATCACCATTGTATTTAGAGGGACTTCTAATTCCAGGAGCATGATTTAAAATCCTATGAAAAAGAATCAGTGCTACAATCCCACTGTCTGTCATTCTCTTTAGGATAATCAATAGGCTTTCTTTCTTTTGTGGTTATTTATTTGCAGTGCAAATAAAATTATTATTCAGCGGTGTTCCAGACACATCATATCTCACTAGTTTATTGTTCCTCCGTTTGCTCTGACTTTATACTTAAAGAGAGCCACAAATTAGATTAAGGAATACATTTCATTTCCTTTGATGTAAGACTCGGATGAGACTTGAGAGGCGCCAGCAATTCTCCTTTGTCTTGCTTTTCAGACTCACATAATAGAACATCAATCTTGCAAAGAATCCTTCTGCCCAAATCACCCAGTTTAATTTAATATGCTACTTGGTTAAAACTGGAAGTCTTTATCTTTCATTCTGCATTAATATGTCAATCCTAAGCACTACTAAAAAATGGGAATAATACTTATAAGGAGAAATTTGGGGGTGTGCCTGGATAGATCTTTAAGGAAAATCAATGACAAATGTCCTAATAGCTCTTATTTTCGGGTTTAAAAAAAGTAACTTCATTAATTAATATGATAAAAGACTTACAAGATATAAACAGAAAAATCAACACCCTAATTCCACGGTCCGACTTCGTGAACTAAAAAAATAAAACAAAACAAACAAAAACCTAAGGTAAGGTATTATGAGGTGCTTTGCTGCTCTCTGGTGGTTGATCATCTCAACAACACAGACCTGGCTCTGGTTCATTTTGCAAGCTTTGATGTGAAACCAGCACGTGGGTTGTGACTGGTCCAGACTACATGGAACAAAATCCCACAAGGGTGTAATCGGAGGTATTTGTGATAAGGTTACTGGATATTTTAATACATATATTGTAGTATACATTATGATATGATATTATATATTCATACCTTTGAACTAGCTTTTGGAAAACACCCATTACCAGAAAAGTTCTTCCACAGAATAATTTTGATGCAGAATGAGCTGACATATTCTAAGATAACCGTTGGCAGAAAGTTACATTTTGTATTTGAATTAATAATCAAAATCTTATTAAATATTATGGAAGTTTTGAGAAAAATTATTTAGTGTGTTATAGGTAGAAACCTTAACACTGATAATTTGCTTCAGGCGAACATCTATTGAATGGAAGTCTTGTCATTTATATGAAAGACTATTTCACATTTTACTGTTTGTATGAAACAAAGTTTCCATTATACATACCCCTACGACTGTTTATCCATTGGCCCATAACAGGTATTTATATACAACGAAAATATTAACAAATGTGACTTCTTTTCCTAGAATATTTGGAGATTTTTAGATCTTTTCTTCTTTCATTTATATTCTTTCAATATCTTTCCTGACTTAGGGCCACGTTTGGGGAAATTCCACACTCAGAAACCATTCCTTTCTTTAATTCCTTTAAATTCCCATGAAATTTAATCAAAAGTACGAGAAGCTTAACAATGTGCAGGATTGTTATGGGTGTGCAAGCCAGTGGGTAAGTGTGGCTTGATTTCGAGTTCTGTCGCTCTGCCTGCCTCCTGATGTGTTGGGCTCTCTGCCACATGGACAAGATAACTAGAAAAAGAGTGTTAAGGAGGAGAGAATTGAAATTATACTCTGCAGTTGTTATTTGAGGATGTAAATTCACCAATGAAATCATAACTTAGAAGGGACTTTGATGTTTAAGCTATTTTATAGAATCATCTCTATGCACTTGATCTGGGGGATTTTTTTCATAAAATAAATTTGTTTATTCTCAAATATTGTCTCTTGATCGGGCCAGATTTGACAACTATAAAGTCCTAGAAACAACAACATCTACTGTTTGTTGATAACCAACTAGATGTGAACCATGCCCTCAGCCTTCTCTGTTACTGTGTTTCCTCAAATCTAAAACAACTATGATGTATGCCATAATTTTATGTATCACTAAGGAAAAAAGTGTGCAATTAATTGTAGAATTTTTGTTGTATACCTGTTGAAAGGGCTGTTTGGGCTTAGCTAAATTTTTTTTTCATCATATATCATCTTGTGCATATAGAAGGAAAATCTGAGCAAATTCAATTGGTTAAGGAATTCCTGAAGGATTTTTGTTGCTATTAGTGTTTGTTTTTTAGATTTTTTTGTTTGTTCATTTTGCATTCAGACTCTTTTGAATCACTTTTTGACTCAGGATTGTTGAGGTTGTTGTTTCTCTACGCAACACCTTCCTCTTTACCTATGAGAATGGAGGGGACACAGCATTTCTTCAGAGGGGCTCCCATGTACCTCTGGGGTTTCCCTCCACAGTGCTGACCCCTGATCTGCAAGGTTTGGTGTGGTGCTTTGTTGAAGTCTCAGCAGAAAGTTTTCAGACAACCACCCAAACCCATGCTCCTTCCTCAAGTTCTGAAGTGGTCTGTTCACTGACAGTTGGGGAGTCGCCCTTCATGCCACGAGGCCAAAAAGTTAGCATGTGGGTAGGTGAGGACAGCGGGATTGTGACTGCTCCCTGACTAGTGGAGAGTTGAGAGGCTGTAGATTGCCAGATACATTCTCATTCTGCAGATGCTCAAAGGTGGGGGAACTGCATGCTTTTTCAAATCAGTGAGGTATGGTGCATTACCCTTTAATCTTTGTTATTACCCTATGAAGGAATTTGTTGTTTTTCTCTGATTTACAGATCAATCAGTGATACTACAGCCTTGAAAGAAAATTCAAGAATACAGAAAACAGACATCGTAAGAAGCAAGGTTACTCCTTTCATCAGTAACTGAAAGGAATGAAAAATGATTGTATGGATTCACGTTACTTGGCTTCAGGTACCCTATTTGTAAAGAAACAGGTTTATTATGTCTGGCATGTTCAGAAAACCCAGGAAAGACTTCCCAGCAACCTGCAGGGTTTACGGTAAGTGGCCTTTGCTTGTGATTTCTGAGAAACAAATAAAGAGGCTTTCCATAACATTTTTTGCACCCATTTTTTGTATCCCAAACCCAAATCATGGATGCCGCCATGATTGTTTTGGGATAATGAAAATTGGGCTCTTGATGTTAGTTTTGTAAATGGGCGGCGAAGACTCCTCTGTGGAGAAATTTTAATCATCTACAGCAAAGACACAAAAGCTTCTTCAGAAGGAAGTGGCCCCCAGCGGGACTTGGTGGCCAAGGGATTCATCCTCCTGAAACAAGAATGTGTCAACATATTTCCCAAGGCGTGCTCCAAGGCACTGCTTGAGGAATTTAAGTTGCTAGTGAGCTGTCAACATGTGGCCACCAAGGGTACCTTTTATGAGGAAATCACATTGTTATTCCATAAGGCAGTCATTATTCTATTTTGGCTGCATTTCAGGCAGCACACCCCTCTATTGTTTTTATGAAGACATTGGGTAGACGGGATCATTTTGTGCCCCCTGGGGGACATTTGGCAGTGTCTGCAGACATTTTTGACTTGCATGGCTGGTTGTACAACTGGCATCTAGAAGCCAGGGATGTTGTTAAATAACCTACCTGTCACAGGGCAGGTCCCCTCCCCCACAGAGAATTATCAGCCCACAAATGTCAGTAGTGGTGAGGTTGAGATGCCCTGGTCTAGCCCCCATGGTTCTTCAGTTCCCACAAGTAGCATGTCTTCTGGGAAGCTTTTCTGGGTACATCTTCTATGGGCTGTAGAGTGTCTTGTGTCACTCCTTTCACAAAGCTTATCACTCTGTTCTGAAATCAACCACATTTTTGTACCTGTCTTCACATTGTACTTTAAGCTCCTTGAGTGTGGGGACTACGGTGTGGTTATATAATGTCCTTAGACCATGGCCTTGTGCCCAAGTATATGAAATTTTTCCAAGTGAATAACTCTCAATCAGACTTGGTTTACACAAAATACAGAATCCCGGAAAAGCTGAAAAAGCCAACTTACGCAAGGACAGGGATATAGCTGGAGATCTGGAACAATAAACATTGGCAAGGCTCTTTCCCTGTTTCTTGTCTATGCTTTGCTTCCTATGCGACCTTTAATCCCTCACATGGGGAAATGGGGCCATGGATAGTTACTGAGAGTTTAGTCTTATGGCTGCCTTCCTTAAAGAGGAGGCACAAAAAAGGGGGGGGCTATTTTTTGTGTCTCTAGTCAAAAATGTCTGGGGTTTTCCTTATTTCTAGGTTTCCTTCATTGGGTACCTTGGGTCAGCTGTCCACCCTGAACTATTCAGTTGAGGATCAAGCTAAGAGCAGGGGCAGTTTCTAGAAAAAGAGGACTCCTGAGCAGACAAAACCTAGGTATCTACTATTCTGGAAATGGTAGACACTCAGCAATTATTTGTTCAGTGATTGACTACTGAAAAGCTCAGAGGAACATAATATGTGCTAACCTACTTACAATAACATCCAGGAACCTCTAATTTTGATATGAAATGAAATCTCTTTTTAAAAATTATTTTTATTAACATATAATGTATTATTTACCCCAGGGGTACAGGTCTGTGAATCATCAGGCTTCCACGTTTCACAGCATTCATCAGAGTACATACCCTCCCCAATGCCCATAACCCAACCACCCTCTCTCCAACCCCTCCATCCCCCCAGCAACCCTCAGTTTGTTTGTGAGATTAAGAGTCTCTTATGGTTTTTCTCCCTCCCGATCCAGTCCAGTTTCATTTTTTCCATCCCTACCCCCCAAATCCCCTGACCTGCCTCTCAAAATCCTCATATCAGAGAGATCATATGATAATTGTCTTCAACTGATTGACTTATTTTGCTCAGCACAATACCCTCTAGTTCCATCCACATCAGTACAAATGGCAAGATTTCATTTCTTTTGATGGCTGCATAGTATTCCTGTGTGTGTGTGTGTGTGTGTGTGTGTGTGTGTGTGTGTGTATAAAATCTCTTCTTTAGCCATTCATCTGTTGACGGACATCTAGGTTCTTTCCTTAGTTTGGCTATTGTGGACATTGCTGCTGTAAACATTTGGGTGCACATGCCCGTTCAGATCACTACATTTGTATCTTTAGGGTAAATACCCAGTAGTGCAATTGCTAGGTTATAGGGTTGCTCTATTTTCAGTTTTTTGAGGAACTTCCATACTATTTTCCAGACTGGCTGCACCAGCTTCCATTCCCACCAACAGTGTAGGAGGATTCCCTTTTCTGTGCATCCTTGCCAACATCTGCTGTTTCCTCATTTGTTAATTTTAACCATTCTGACTGGTGTGAAGTGGTATCTCATTGTGATTTTGATTTGTATTTTTCCCTGATGCTGAGTGATGCTGAGCACTTTTTCATGTGTCTTATGGTTGGCCATGTGCATGTCTTCTCTGCAGAAATATCTGTTGAAATTGTCTGTCTTCTGCTCATTTCTTCATTGGATTATTTATTTGGGTGTTGAGTTTGGTAAGTTCTTTATAGGTTTTGGATACTAGCCCTTTATCTGATCCATCATTTGTGAATATCTTCTCCCATTCTGTCAGTTGTCTTTTGGTTTTGTTGACTGTTTCCTTTGCTGTGCAAAAGCTTTTGATCTTGATGAAGTCCCAATAGTTCATTTTTGCCCTTAACCTTGCCTTTGGTGATGTTTCTAGGTAGAAGTTGCTGCAGCTGAGGTCGAAGAGGTTGTTGCTTGAGTTCTCCTCAAGGATTGGGTGGATTCCTGTCTCACATTGAGGTCTTTGACCCATTTTGAGTCTATTTTTGTGTGTGGTATAAGGAAATGTTCCAGTTTCATTTTTCTGCATGTGGCTGTCCAATTTTCCCAACACCATTTGTTGAAGAGACTGTCTTTTCTTCCATTGGACATTCTTTCCTGCTTTGTCAAAGATTAGTTGACCATAGAGTTGAGGGTCCATTTCTGGGCTCTCTATTCTGTTCCATTGATCTTTATGTCTGTTTTTGTGCCAGTACCATACTGTCTTGATGATTACATCTTTGTAATAAAGCTTGAAGTCTGGAATTGTGATGCCACCAACTTTGGTTTTCATTTTCAATGTTTCAATGTTTCTTTGGCTATTTGGGGTCTTTTCTGGTTTCGTATAAATTTTAGGATTATTTGTTCCATTTCCTTGAAAAAAATTGTTGGTATTTTGAGAGAGATTGCATTAAATGTATAGATTGCTTTAGGTAGCATAGACATTTTCACAATATTCTTCAATCTATGAACATGGAATATTTCTGCATTTCTTTGTGTCTTCTTCAATTTCTTTCATGAGTACTTTATAGTTTTCTGAGTATGGATTCTTTGCTTCTTTGGTTAGGTTTATTCCTAGGTATCTTATAGTTTTGGGTGCAATTGTAAATAGGAGCAACTCCTTAATTTCTCTTTCTTCTGTCTTACTGTTGGTATATAGAAATGCAACTGATTTCTGTGCATTGATTTTATATCCTGACATTTAATTGAATTCCAGTATGAGTTCTGGCAGTTTTGAAGTGGAGTCTTTTGGGTTTTCCAAGTAAAGTATCATATCATCTGCAAAGAGTGAGAGTTTGACTTCTTCTTTGCCGATTTTGGTGCCTTTCATTTCTTTTTGTCATTTGATTGCCGATGCTAGGGCTTCTGGTACTATGTTGAATAGCAGTGGTGATAGTGGACATCCCTTCTGTGTTCCTGACCTTAGGGGGAAAATCTCTCAGTTTTTCCCCATTGAGAATGATATTCATTGTGGGTTTTTCATAGATGGCTTTGATGATATTGAGGTATGTGCCCTCTATCCCTACACTTTGAAGAGTTTCGATTAAGAAAGGATGCTGTACTTTGTCAAATACTTTTTCAGCATCTATTGAGAATATCATAGGGTTCTTGTTCTTTTTTTTATTAATGTATTGTATCATATTGATTGATCTGTGGATGTTGAACCAACCTTGCAGCTCAGGAATAAATCCCACTTGGTCATGGTGAATAATCCATTTAATGTACTGTTGGATCCTATTGGCTAGTATTTTGGTGAGAATTTTTGCATCTGTGTTCATCAAGGATATTGGTCTATAATTCTCCTTTTTGATGGGGTCTTTGCCTGGTTTGGGGATTAAGGTAATGCTGGCCTCATAAAATGAGTTTGGAAATTCTCCTTCCATTTCTATTTTTTGAAGTAGTTTCAAAAATAGTAGTACTACTACTACTATTAATTCTTTAAATGTTTGGTAGAAATCCCCTGTGAAGCCCTCTGGACCTGGGCTCTTGTTTGTTGGGAGATATTTTTTTTTAAAGATTTTATTTATTTATTTGTCAGAGAGAGTGAGCACAGGCAGACAGAGAGGCAGGCAGAGGCAGAGGGAGAAGCAGGTTCCCTGCTGAGCAAGGAGCCCAATGTGAGACTCGATCCCAGGATGCTGGGATCATGACCTGAGCCGAAGGCAGCTGCCCAACCAACTGAGCCACCCAGGCATCCCGTTTGTTGGGAGATTTTTGAGGACTGCTTCAATCTCCTTACTGGTTATGGGTCTGCTCAGGTTTTGGTTCAGTTTTGGTAGTTTATATATCTCTAGGAATACATTCATTTCTTCCAGATTGCCAAATTTGCTGCCATATAGTTGCTCATAATATGTTCTTATAATTGTTTGTATTTCTTTGTTGTTGGTCATGATCTCTCTCTTTCATTCCTGATTTTATTAATTTGGGTCCTTTCTCTTTTCTTTTTGGTAAGTCTGTCCAAGGGTTTATCAATATTATTAATTCTTTCAAAAAACCAGCTGTTAGTTTCATTGATTTGTTCTATAGCTTTTTTGGTTTCTATTTCATTGATTTCTGCTCTGATCTTTATTATTTCTCTTCTGCTGGGTTTAGGCTTTCCTTGTTGTTCTTTCTCCAGCTCCTTTAAGTGTAGGGTTACATTGTATATTTGATAACTTTCTTGTTTCTTGAGAAAGTCTTGTATTGCTATGTAGTTTTCTATCGGGACCGCCTTTGCTGTGTCCCAAAGATTTTGAACCGTTGTGTTTTCATTTGCATTTGTTTCCATAAATTTTTTCAATTTTTCTTTGATTTCCTGGTTGACCTATTCATTCTTTAGTAGGATACTCTTTAGCTTCCATGTATGTGAGTTCTTTCCAACTTTCCTCTTGTGATTGAGTTCTAGCTTCAGAGCACTATGGTCTGAAAATATGTAGGGAATGATACCAATCTTTTGGTACTGGTTGAGACCTGATTTGTGACCCAGGATGTGATTTCTTCTGGAGAATGTTCCATGTGCACCAGAAAGAATGTGTATTCTGTTGCTTTGGGATGGAATGTTCTGAATATATCTGTGATGTTCCTCTAGTTCAGTGTGTCATTTAAAGCAAATATTTCCTTGTTGATCTTTTGCTTAGATGATCTGTCCAGTTCAGTGAGGGGGATGTTAAAGTCCCCTAGTATTATTGTATTATAGTCACAGTGTTTCTTTGATTTGTTATTAATTAGTTTATATAATTGGCTGCTCCCATGTTAGGGGCATAGATATTTAAAATTGTTAGCTCTTCTTGTTGAACAGATCCTTTAAGTATGATATAGTGTTCTTCTTCATCTCTTATTATAGTCTTGGCTTAAAATCTAATTGATCTGGTATGAGGATTGCCACCCCAGCTTTCTTTTGATGTCCATTAGCATGGTAAATCATTTTCCACCCCCTCACTTTAAATCTGGAGGACTCTTTGGGTCTAAAATGAGTTTCTTATAGACAGTATATCAATTTTTTTTTTTATCCATTCTGATACCCTGTGTCTTTTGATTGGGGGCTTTTAGCCCATTTACATTTAGAGTAACTATTGAAAGATATGAATTTAGTGTTATTGTATTGCCTGTAAGGTGACTGTTACTGTATATTGTCTCTGCTCCTTTCTAGTCTACTACTTTTAGGCTCTCTCTTTGCTTAGAAGACCCCTTTCAATATTTCCTATAGGGCTGGTTTGGTGTTTGTAAATTCTTTTAATTTTTGCTTGTCCTGAAAGCTTTTTATCTCTTCTTCTATTTTCAATGACAGACTAGCTGGATATAATATTCTTGGATGCATATTTTTCTCATTTAGTGCTCTGAACACATCATGACAGTCCTTTCTGTCTTGCCAGGTCTGTGTGGATAGGTCTGCTGCCAATCTAATATTTCTACCATTGTATGTTATAGACCTGTTGTCCCATACTGTTTTCAGGATTTTCTTTGTCACCGAGACTTGTAACTTTTACTATTAGATGATGGGGTGTGGACCTATTTTTATTGATTTTGGGGGTGTTCTCTGTGCCTCCTAGATTTTGATGCTTGTTCCTTTAGCTATATTAGGGAAATTCTCTACTATAATAATGCTCAATATACCTTCTGACCCTCTCTCTTTCTTCTTCTTCTGGGATCCCAATTATTCTAATATTGTTTTATTTATTATATCACTTATGTCTTGAATTCTCCCCTCGTGGTCTAGTAGTTGTTTGTCTCTTTTTTGCTCAGCTTCTTTATTCTCTGTCATTTCGTCTTCTATATCACTAATTCTCTCTTCTGCCTCATTTATCCTAGCAGTAAGAACCTCTATTTCGTTTGCACCTCATTAATAGCTTTTTTGATTTCAACTTTGTTAGATTTTAGTTCTGTTATTTCTCCAGAAAGGTATTTTATTTCTCCAGAAAGAGATTCTCTAATATCTTCCATGCCTTTTTTGAGCCCAGCTAGCACCTTGAGAATTGCCATACTGAACTCTAGTTCTGACAGATGACCAATGTCCATATTGATTATGTCCCTAGTTGTTGGTACTGCCTCTTGTTCTTTTTTTGTGGTAAGTTGTTTCCCCTTGTCATTTTATCCAGATAAGAATATATGAACAAGAGAATAAAATACTAAAAGGGATGAAAAGGCCCCAGAAAAATATATGATAACCATATCAGAAGAGACCCGAAACCGAAGGGAGAAGAACAGGGGGGAAAATATATATATATATAATAATAAAGCCCTGATTCTTTCCCTTATCTTAAAGTAATTAATTGGTTTCCCATCAGTGTCTAAGGTAATAAATGGGGACTGCTTTTTATTATCATGGACTTAACATGTTAGATATGTTCTATTTATTGTATTTATTATTCTTAGCACTCAGTTTAGGTTGTTCTTTAGGTGGCCAGTAAGAATCTATACATGTTAGGTCCTGAACCATTTTTTAGTCTTGCCTTATAAGTACAGGGACTGATCTTAATCCCTTAATTTTTTAAATGAGCTTTTAATTGACATAGAACATATATGCAGAAAAATGCATAATTCCTGAGTGTAATAGCTCAAATTTTCATGAGGCGAAGGCACCTGTGAGCCTAGTGCCCACACTAAGAGCCAGGAAATGAGCAGCGTGTCTTGGCCCGTCCTGGTCTTTCCCCCTTCAAAGACATCCACTGCCTGACTCTTAGCTCCAGAGATTCATTTTGCCTGTTTTTGACTTTGTGTAATGAAATCATACAGTATGTTCTCTCTTTTTTTTTCTTCTAAAGGTTTTATATATTTGATAGAAAGAGACACAGCGAGACAGGGAACATAAGCAGGTGGAGTGGGAGAGGGAGAAGCAGGTTTCTGGCTAAGCAGCCCAATGTGGGGCTCGATCCCAGGACCCCGGGATCATAATCTGAGCTGGGGTCAGATGCCCAACAACTGAGCCACCCAGGTGCCCCTACAGTATGTTCTTTTGTATCTGTTGTCTTTTGTTCAACTTTTGTGAAAAGCATCCATGTTCTTTTGCATGGTGATTGTTTCTTCATTCTCTGTCATCGGATGTTGAGCCTCTTGAATTGATTCTCTACCTTTTCAATTCTTTTTCTCTTGAACATTAAAAATTTTTATGTTCTACTTTTTGGTATATTTTCTCAGACTTGTGTTCAGGTTTTCTTCTGTTCCCTGCATTGTCTCTCTCTTTTTAAAAAAATTTATTCTTTTTCAGTGTTCCAAAATTCATTGTTTATGTACCACACCCAGTGCTCCATGCAATACGTGCTTTCCTTAATACCCACCACCAGGCTCACCCAACATTGTCTCTTTTTGTTCAGGGTTCCTTTTTTTCTGATTGTGTTGGTCTTTGCCTTTTATTTAATAGCTTTACTGAGATGATTTGTGACTGGTTAGTCATATTTATTTACTTATTTAAGATTTTATTTATTTATTTATTTATTTGTCAGAGAGAGAGAGTGAGCATGCACGAGCAGGCAGAGAGGCAGGCAGAGGTGGAGAGAGAAGCAGGCTCCCTGCCAAGTAAGGAGCCCAATGCGGGACTCATCCCAGGACCCTAGGATCTTGACCTGAGCCAAAGGCAACAGCTTAACTGACTGAGTCACCCAGGCGTCCCTGGTTATTCATATTTAGATGTGAAGACTAAATAGCCATTTGGAAGCAACTGTGGGATAACTGATGGAAAACCACAGTTTTACTTGGGAGAACTCCAAATGTCATGGTTCTGATTACCTTAATTGCTTCATAAGAAGCCACTCCAACCTCAAGGGCAAAAACCAGCATCAATCACATATTGTTACTATCTCTGGTGATTTGGGGGATTGAGTGGTCTCAAATAGGTGGTTTTCATCTGGGGGCTTTCATAGTGTGTGAATCTGAGGGCTTTCAAGTGTGTGAATCTGGGGGCTTTCAAGTGTGTGAATCTGAGGTCTTCTGGAAGCTTCTGCACTCATATATCTGGCTCCTGGGCCAGGAAGACTCCAACAGTTGGAGGCTAGAGCTCCTGGGACTCTCAGGGCATTTATCTTACTGTGGTCTCTCTAGTGTGGCAGCTACAGAGTAGCTGGATATTTTACATGGCAGCTCAGAGTTCCAAAGGCATGTGTCTCAAGATAGTGTGAGATGAGAGCCATAGGAATGGCCTCTTTTAACCTAGCCCAGGAAGTCATGCAGTATCCCTCCTAGAGCATTGTAGTCACTATAACTGAGGCCCTAAGACAGTCCATAGTCCCAGGGAAGGAAATTACACTCTGCTTCTTGATGGGATAGATGCTAAATAATTTGTAGACCTGTTTCATAATCACTGATGTTAATATCTGCAAGTCTTTTCTTTAGGATTCTTGGGTTCTTCCTAAGATGAATTATCTAGGCTACTGGTGAGGAAGAGAGGTGGGACAATGCTCAGTAAGCCCCTCTGTCAGTATTCTTAGAACAGGGCGCAGGAAGGAGATTTCAGTTTGCTGGTGGGGGTGCTCCTGGTTCAGCATGCAGATTTTCATCTCACCCTCCCTTCACCAACTGTATTTTTTTTCTTACCCCCAGTTTCTTAATTCAGATTCCTTAGGAGCTCTGGTCTCCTGCTGGGGAGAGCCAGGGAATCTTACTGCCCCTTGTAAACCCTTTCAACCCATCCTCGTTTTCAGATATATACCTGTCTACCTTTGTGATACATGGTGTCTGCCATACTTGAGTTTTTTTCAGGTTCCTGGATAGCTTCTCTCTGCCTCTCTCGATTTACTTTCCATCCCTTTCTGCTCTCTTGGGGACTTTGGGACACTGACTATCTAGAGTACATTAGGGAGCTCCTTTCTACTGCCTTCTAGCATCAGTAATGGTGCTATGGTGAGCCACATTAGAGCTTGATACAAGAGGAAAAATCAGCAATATTGGTCCTGTCTTTATTTAAAATTCTGATATTTTGTTCATTGTGGAATTTTTTTGCATCCATTCTGACTCTTTTAGACCTTGTGTTAAAATATCATTTATCTTGTTACTGAGTCTTTTGGTCCCCCTCTCTCCTTTAAATTTTGCACCCAAAGCAAGTGTTTCATTTACTTCATGCGAATCCCATTACTCCTATTCAGAATACTTGGTGGCAAGACTCTATGTCCTGTTAAAATCATTTGGAGAATATTGATTTTTTCCCCCTTTATTTTGTTTTAGCAGGTGACCAGCCTGTGGGGTTCAGTTCCGTCTCACCTTCTTTCAGTGTTGCAGACTTCAAAGTCTTTGCTATGCTGTGGGGTCTGCATCTGGCCACACAGGGTTTGTTTGGGCCTGGGTCATGACCTGTGTTGTAGCTCAGTTCTCAAGGCCTTTGCTTTGTTCCTGCGGGTATAACAAATGCATGTGCCAGTGAGGGAGATCTCAGGACTTGTGTCAGTTCATACATAGAATTAGGGGACAGCTTTCTGAGATTTTAGCCATCCTCCCCAACTCTAAGTCCTGGTTGTTGATTCCTTTCTCTAGAATGATGAGGTTTCCTCTGAGTTTCAGCCTCCTGTGCACTTGCAAGTGAATGTTCCTGCCCTAAGAAGAACCTGCAAGAAGCAAGAGAAAGGGAAAAATAATGTGTATTTCCCCCATTCTCTTTTCATAATAAGGAGTCCTCTTCTTGTATCTCTCCTAGCACTGGTCACCGTATGGCAAAAATACTTACATTTATTACTTTCTTCTGCAGGGGTCTCCAGGGATTACAATAAAGAACCCAAAGGGAATTTAGCAGAGCTACCAAAGTCACAGAGAGCATAAACTCTTTACATCAAATTGGGCATGTAATTAGAGATTCTTTTTTTTTAAATTTATTTTTAAATTATTTTTTATAAACATATAATATATTTTTATCCCCAGGGGTACAGGTCTGTGTGAATCGCCAGGTTTACACACTTCACAGCACTCACCATAGCACATATCCTCCCCAATGTCCATAACCCCACCCCCCTTCTCCCAACCCCCCTCTCCTCTCTTGGGAGAACAGTGTGGAGATTCCTCAAGAAATTAAAAATAGAACTTCCCTATGACCCTGCCACTGCACTACTGGGTATTTACCCCAAAGATACAGATGTCGTGAAAAGAAGGGCCATCTGTACCCCAATGTTTATAGCAGCAATGGTCACGGTCGCCAAACTGTGGAAAGAACCAAGATGCCCTTCAGCAGACGAATAGATAAGGAAGATGTGGTCCATATACACTATGGAGTATTATGCCTCCATCAGAAAGGATGAATACCCAACTTTTGTAGCAACATGGATGGGCCTGGAAGAGATTATGCTGAGTGAAATAAGTCAAGCAGAGAGAGTCAATTATCATGTGGTTTCACTTATTTGTGGAACATAATTAGATATTCTAATGTGTAAAATCCAAAGTCCTTGCTAGGTTGTCAGCTTTGTGCCTGGCAAGACGGTGTTCTAACCCAGGGCACAGACAGGGCTGGGTGCAAAGTGGGTATTCAATAAATACAGACTAAGTGGTCCAGTGACAGGCTTCACATTAACTATTCAAAGTTTGACTACAGAAAATTGTATTTCCAAGGTTTTAAAATAATGAATGAGCCAATATCACATTAGGTAAGTGTCTCTGCTGTCCAAAACAGAAGCCTGGGGCCTCTGTGGCTGGGTTACTGCAGGAAAAGATTGCCCTGAGGCTGGAGTATGTCCTTGGGTGTGGGGATTCAGCAGTAACTCCCATCCTGGCCCTGCTGTGTCCCTTTCTAATCCATAGCCCCAGGGCAACAACTTGTGGTAAGCGGACCCAACTGGTCATGCATCTGAGAACACAGTTCTGGTATATCCCCAGCAGTATTTATATCCTCTACTGCTAGATTACTAATTAAATTAAGTAATCTGGAAGAGAGCTATGAGAACTTCAAGTTCTTTGACACAGGCTCAGAAAACCAACTAAAATGAAAAACTACAGATATTCTTGGATGATATTTCTCTGAAATATATTTTAGTTTGCCATTTGTTTATTCATTTAGTGACCCATTGTTTAATGCTTATTTTGTGAGAGACGACATATAATACATGTGGATGGATGAAGAGAAGCTCTTATTTAAAAAGCTAAAGAGATGGGACACCTGGGTGGCTCAGTGAGTTAAGCATCATTGGACTCTTAAATTTGGCTCAGGTTGTGATCTCAGGGTCATGAGGCCCATGTTGGGCTTGGGTTGGACGTGGAGCCTACTTAAGAGTCTTCCTATCCCTCTGCCCTATCCCCCTTGCACACAGTCTCAAAAAATAAATAAGGAAATAAATAGAAAAGCTGAAAAGGCCTTGCTCTGCTCTCTCCTCTCCCTACCAGTTGACATTCTCCTGGAGGACAAAACATCTAAGCACTGATTATAACACAAGTGCTCCAGGAGTTTGCCAGTCCTCCCCCAGTCATCCCTGCCTGTCCTTCTCATTGCTCTTTCTACCTGGCCAAGCTCTCATCTCAGGGAGTCCCATCCCTGCTGAGCTGGTGGCAGGTCATGTGACCCTCAGCACACACTCCACACCCCAGGTTTGGAGTGGACCCAAAGTGCATACTTGATCCTCACTGGCCAGTTAGATTCCTTCTCCTGATAATTTTGAACTGGGATCCATTTTTGAATTGGCTAGGCTTTCATGCCAGTGTGGACTCAGATGGGAAACCACCATCTTAAGCAGACCTTTGGGACCATGTGACTAAGGAAGTATATTGATGTAGACTGTGGAAAGAAAGGGTGAGTGTAGAGAGGATCCGACCAAAGAATCCATGTCAGCATGTGAGAAACATGGAGACAGAATCCTGCTTGGCTTCTAATGGTGTCCCAGGAACCCCAAGGCCAGCTGTATCGCTGCCCTTGGAGTCCAGAAGATGCCCTGATTCCTTATGATAAAACTGAAGAGGATTTCTGGATTGTTTTCTTTTAACAAAATGCTTCTTGATTAAAATTTAAAAAATGAAATGAGATACAAGCTAAATATACATAATAATGGAAAAGAGGAAATAGCAAATAATTCTGTCTGGTTAATTCAAAAGATAGGTATATTATTTCATGTCTCCACTAAATTATTGCTATACTCCTCATCTCCACATGTCTAAGAATAAAAGTTAAAATTGATGTTCTGAAATTTTAATTATTTTATTTCTGATTGATGATTTTTAGAAGTTTATCACTTTGGTGATAGCCTTAGCATCTCTAATTTCTTTGTTCAAAAACCACTTGCTGGCAAGGATGCAGCTTGAGATAATTATGGCTTTGTGTGCTGAGTGTGTTTTTTAAAGTTTATTTTGATTTATGGTGACTCAACCCCTCAGTCTATGTGGTTAACTTTTTTGGATGGGGTAGAGGTCTTCATGGATTCCCAAAATCTGTCTGCAAAAAGCGTGAAACTTAAGGAACTCTAGTTGGTTTCTTACCTCAATTCATTTTGCTGTCTCTGGGGTATTTGGTATGAAGGTGTCCAATAAGAAAGCATCTGTCTCATTTAACTGGTAATTACTAGTGTAGTGGATTATTTTCAAGGATCGTTTTCTTAGTGCCCTAGATAAGGATTAAAAGAATGCCTTTTAAATTTCTCTTCATCAGAATCAATTCTCCATTTTTTTCTCTGCTTTAGGAACGTATCCCCCCTGAGGAACATTCCACAAAGTGAAAGTCTGTTTTCCTCTTTGAGTGACAGGGACAGGTGTAGCATCTTTATCTTCTGACATAACCAGTCTAAACTTTCACATTGATTTTTTTATCTCCTGTCTTGCTCTACCTGCTGAAAATTGAGTGAAAACTCCCAATCCTTTTGTCTCTCGGTGTTTCATAGATGACATGAGAATTTTTAAATCCTGGCAAGAAAGTTCACATCAATAGCAACAACAACAAACAACAAAAGAAAAGTCCACAACAGGAGAAACTATAGGGTTGTAAAAAGTCACTTTCCTGCCTTTCCAAAGGACAGCAGTTTCCCTGTTTTCCAGTCTCAAAGTGTCTAGAGGGAGACTGGCCTGGTCTGAATTATAAAGAACAAATTGTTTTTCTCTGCCTCCCTCACATTTTTTTCTTCTTCTTTCTCTCTCTCTTTTAAAGATTTTATTTATTTGTTTGAGAGAGAGAGCATGAACAGGGGGAGCTGAGCAGGAAGCCTGGACGATGAGGCGTTCTAACCCAGGACTCCAAGTTCTGAGCCAGAGGCAGACACTTAACTGACTAAGCCACCCAGGCACCCCCTCTTTCAAATTTCTGACTGAGTTTCTTGGTTATTTTCAGTGCTCAACTCTTTCTGGTCTCCTATCAAGTTGTCCTTCCCTACTGGCCTCTCTTACTACCCTAGTGTCCTACTCAGCTCACCTGCCCAGACTATGAACCAACCTCTCCCTCCTTATCTTCATTCTTCCTCAGACCTTACTTTGGCTGGAAGAATTTCCCATGACTGAGGCAATGGCTCCTGTGCATGGTCATGTGAAAAGTGTCTGTGGAAGCAGGATTGGGGGTGTTGGGGAAAATGAAATATTAATAAGGGAGATGGAAGGTGGGGTGTGCCCTGGGTTGGACCTCACATCTCTTCTTAGAACTCTCACAGAGTGTCCTTCCACACCTTGCCCCTCACACTTAGGTGCCTTAGGTCCCTAGTGCAATATCACTGCCTTCTCTTCTAGACTCAGATTATGAGAAGAGATCAGGTTTCTCCACCTGCCCTTCTTATATGCTAAAAGCACATGACCCTAAGTAAACAGTTAGTAAATATTTGTTCAATAAATGAAGAGAATCCTCTCTTGTTACTCCAGTCATGATGTGCAAGTGACTGTTGATTCATCCTCTATATAGTGCTATGGTGCTGGTCCCAACCACTCCTTTGTGGAGTCATATGGACCATAGTAAGTGAATGCATGGATAAATGAAAAAAATGAAAAGAATGTGGGGATGATATTTTGAAAATATTAAACTGATTTTTTAAAAAATTCCATTAATCGATAATATCCCTCATCTCTCCACACATGGAATGGATGGGTTTTGTTATTTCCGGGAAATAATAGGTACTCCCAGTCCCGAGCAAAGAAGTCATTTGTTGGCTTTGGTTCTCAGAGCTGACATCCTTTTTTTTTTTTTTTTAAATTAATCATTTTTTAAAATTTATTTTCAGCATAACAGTATTCATTATTTTTGCACCACACCTAGTGCTCCATGCAATCCGTGCCCTCTCTAATACCCACCACCTGGTACCCCAACCTCCCACCCCCGCCACTACTTCAAACCCCTCAGATTGTTTTTCAGGGTCCATAGTCTCTCATGGTTCAGAGCTGACATTCTTGAGTCTTTAGCAACACAATGTCTTACCATCAAAAAGAGATTTTCTAAATCCCAAAAGTTTCTCTTTACCTATCAAGAGTTAAGCCTCGCTGACTCAAATCAAAGGTTTATTGTCACCAGTGGGTTCTGATCCTGGTCACTTATCAGAATCACTTGGGGCACCTTAAAAAAATACTAATGCCTATATTCTATTTCTAGAGACTCAATTTAGTTATTTGGTTTAAGATAAAGTTCAGGTATTGCTGTTTTTCAAAAACATTTCTTAATGATTTTAATGTGCAGTACTAGTTGAGAACACTTCTGTAAACCATAGTTTTTGAAGGCAGATGAAATGACTATGGGAAGACCCCACACAAAGGAGAGGGAAAAGTGGGAGAATAGGACAAAGAGGTCAGACAGGAATGATTTGACTCCCTCGTGAGCGCTGAACTCTGGCATGTGGGTGGGCAAGGGTTGGCAAGGAAAATCCAGAAAGGTTGGGAAATACCTGGTGTGGGAGTTAGTCCTAACTTCTCACCATGTTTCACAGGAGAATACCAAGCCCTGTAGGTAGGTCTTATGTTAATCATGGTGCTGAGCATGGGCTGCTCAGGTGGTATTTTAGGAATATCTGAGGGATCTAAGTTGGTGGCCAAAAGTCCCCTGGAGCCCATCATCCTCCAGTGGGGTGTGGCAAAGGCAGTTGAGAATTTTGGGAACCCAAGAAGGATGCAGATGTAGTGTCAGATCTGGTTGAGATGGGGAGACTGCTGAGTATTAGAATCTCTGGCAGAAGGTGCTGGTGGGGACCAGTGAGTGCTACAGCGAGTGGCATCCTAATACACAAGGGACTTGACTCTCAGTGGGCAACAGACAGCAAAGACCTTGAGGGTGGTTTTTGTCTGAAACCCCACCTTCTGCTGCCTTGACGGTAGGAACATCTTCCCCTCCATCCAGATGTGAATCTGGGAAGATAGAAATAGCCCTCATTGGGGGTTGGAAACTTGAGTTGAATTAATATTCACTCCAAGTCAATTTGGACCAACATACATTGTTTTCAGCCAGAAGATATCAGGTTATATTTACTTATCAAACATATGTTGTTCTTCTGCTACCAGAGAAAGTAGGAACAACAGGGAAAGATGAAAATGGTTATAGATAATATTATGTGTTATTATGTGTCTTGTATGTCTGGGTGGTTGTATCTACATTTTTGAGATGACACCCAAAATATAAAGTATGAGCTCAGGTATTGACCAAGTAGATCTAATAATTTTTCAGTAGTATTTCACATAAAGTACAATGGAATAGTACTCAACAATGACAAAGAAACTGCCAATACATGCAATAATATGAAAGAAATGCAAAAATGATGAACAAAAGGAGGCAGACCCCAAAGAGTACATATTAATCCATTAATATGAATTTGAGGAATGGGAAACACAGTTGATGGTGATGGAAGTCAGAATAGTCATAATAGTGGTTATTGACCAGAAAGGCATGAGGGAAATTTTGGGGTGATGGGTATGTTCTCCATTTTGATCTGGGTGGTAGACTTAAAGATGTATACATAAGTAAAATGCCATTGAGTTGTCCACATAAGAGTTGTATATTTTATTGTATGTAAATTATAAATTTAAAAGTACTAAAAAAAGAGGAGTAAATGAAGAAAACAGTCCTACTCATTTTTCATCCAAATACTTGAGCTAAATTGTCAGAATGCAAAGCCAAGTGTTGAAAAGTGAATGGTGCCATATAAAAATATATGTGGTGCTTAAATTTGCCAGAGATTGAGTCAGTCAGGCTCCTGGAATACTAGAGAGAGGACAGAAGGTTTAGACATGAGCAATGAAGAAAATGTGTTTTTACCAAAAAGCCCCTGGCCTTCCTCTGACAGTTTCTTTTTCTCCTTTGGAAATTTTTAGATGCATTATGTTACCACAGCATTCTTCCAAAACTCTCCTTCTGGAATTGATTTGTCTAGAGACCGACTGGCTTCTTTAAAATCAAAAGTAAGCTGTCAACACATCATAATGGCATTTTTTTGGAGGGAAGATTGGTGGTGTAAATGGCCTGAAGATGCAGGGATCATGCATGTGTTCAGAGTCCTTAGGAAGGTTCCTTGTTTTCATTGTGGTGTAGTGGGGAGATTCTGTGTTGGTTTCGACATCAAAAAGATGTGAGGTCAGCACCCAGCCTCACCATTTCCCATCTGGGTGATCTTGGGAAAGTGGCTTAATGTTTTAGAACCTTTGTTTCTTCACCCGTGAAAAGGAGATAATAGCTCCTTCACAGATTGTGCAATGAAGATTAAATTTGATCATATATCAGTGATTGGCATAAGATAGGCTCCCAACAAATGAGTACTCATTATTATTGTTATGAAAGAATTGCCAAGTCACCTACCCAGACATTATCCTCATTAATAATGGACCTTAGTTCATACACTTGTGTTCTTTTCCAATTCTCTTCCTCTTTCTAATCTCAACTCAAATGCTATCTGCCTTAATTCATATTCTGCCTTTTTGTCTCCTTTGTTACCTTATAAGGTACTTAAAGGAAGAGTCTCTCCTCTGTTCACCCATACACTTCACAGAGGGGCCAGCACAGTGATTTACATAGGAAAACACCTAATGTTTTTTAACCTGAAAAATTCTTTTAAAATACAAATATTTGGGGCACCTGGGTGGCTCAGTGGGTTAAAGCCTCTGCCTTCAGCTCGGGTCATGATCCCAGGCTCTCTGCTCAGCGGGGAGCCTGCTTCCTCCTCTCTCTCTCTGCCTGCCTCTCTGCCTACTTATGATCTCTGTCTGTCAAGTAAATAAATAAAAAAGATACAAATGTTTTAGCAGAGAAAATACATACTATTGATGTATCTGTAGTATTTTACATAGTAACCTCTATCAGTTTATCATATCAACTGCTTTATGAACTCCCAGAGTGCATTTCCTGGGGTTAGGAAGAGGATATTACAACAAGTAGTTAATGGTACAAGATGGTAGTGTCTAGGCACTTTTAAGAGTTTGGCTGATAGGGACCCCTGGGTGGCTCAGTTGGTTAAGCAGCTGCCTTCGGCTCAGGCCACGATCCCAGTGTCCTGGGATCGAGTCCCACATTGGGCTCCTTGCTCAGCAGGGAGCCTGCTTCTCCCTCTGCCTCTGCCTGCCTGTGCTTGCTTTCTTGCTCTCCCTCTCTCTGACAAATAAATAAATAAAATCTTAAAAAGAAAAAAAAAAGACCATGTTTACAAAAAAAAAAAAAAGAGTTTGGCTGATAATAAACCTGTGTAATAATTGTCCATTGCTGTGTACCAATCTTCCTGAAACTCAGTGACTTAACACAATGATAAATTATTTATTATGTTTCACAGGCAATGAGAATCAAGAATTTAGGAGCAGTATGGCTGAGTGGTTCCAACTTGAGGTTCCCCATGAAATTGCAGGTAGGTGTCAAATGGGGCAACTGTCATTTGAAAGCTTGACTGGGGCTGAAGGTTCTCCTTCAAGGTGGTCATGACTGTCAAGTTTGTCCTGGATGTTGGCAGGAGACCTCAGTTCCTCTCCATGTGGGCCTCTCGTAATGTCCTCACTGCATGGCCACTGACTGTCCAGAATGCATAATTTAAGAAACCAAGCAGAACTTGCAATGCCTTTGTGGCCCAGCCTTGGAAGTTAGGCAATGTGACTTCTGCCATATTTTATTGGTCACAAAGCCCACCCTGATTCAGTGTGAAAGCAGACCATGCAAGGGCATGAATATCATGAATTGAGGAATGTTGGTGCCATTTTGGAAGTAAGTACCTTATTCTGGCACTAGAGATTAGGTCAAACTCATTCCACTTGCTTCCTGCGTGATGGTGGGTTGTACTACTTTTGACTCCACTCACAGGACTGCTGTGTTGTGCAGCTATGGAGGTGTTGTTGGCATTTGATCTGTGTTTGCTCTTGAGTTGGAAAACAAAGCAGCCCACTAGAAGGACCTTAGAAAGCCAGCTTTGGAGAGACTTTTTGGACTGGAATAAGGGGACTAGAAATTTAAAAAAGCAAAGGATGACATCAGAAAATACCTGCTTATGGAGCAAGCTTCCTGAGGGAGGATTTTGTCCTACTTGTTCACAACTGTACCCCCAAATTCAGAGCAGTGCCTGACATATGACCGATGCTCAAAATATATACATGTGATAAAGGCATGAGTTTGAAATCTGTTTAATAATCAATCTCTAAGGGTCCTGCATGGCTCAGTGGGTTAAGTGTCTAACTCTTTGATTTTGGCTCAGGTCATGATCTCAGGGTCATGAGATCGAGCCGTATGTTGGGCTCCATGTTTAGCGGGAAGTCTGCTTGAGATTCTCTCTGCCCTCTCTGTCTGTCTCCCACCTCTCCACCCCCTGCACTCTCTCTCTTTTTCTCTATCAAATAAATAGATCTTTAAAAAGTAACCGATCTCTAGTACAACTTATTATAAACAAACTGTAGGGACCTTAGTTTATTATGTAAATATACATATGATAAGACATCTTAATTATTAATGTTCAGAAAAGGTCATTTTATAGTTTGATGAGTATTACTTAAATTTTTACTTAAATTGCAAAACAATTCAGTTTTTTTTTAAGATTTTATTTATTTGACAGAGAGAGATCGCACGTGGGCAGATAGGCAAGCAGAGAGAGAGAGTGAGGAGGAAGCAGGCTCCCTGCGGAGCAGAGAGCCCAGTGTGGCTTGATCCCAGGACCCCGAGATCATGACCTGAGCTGAAGGCAGAGGCTTAACCCACTGAGCCACCCAGTTGCCCCTAAAAAGTTCAGTTTTATAAAATTACTGTAAATGGTCTTTTCTTCTGAAACATCTCTTTTCTTTTTATTTGTATATCATCATGAAAGGAAATAGGGAAATAAGGAAATTGTAATTCTATTGGAAACATTAATTCCAGAAATCAAGTATTTTATATTTGACTATAATAGTGAATAGTGAATTCAGTTTTTCTGTCTCAATGACCACAGGAAAAATAATTTTTGATTGAATCTCTGTGATATTGAGAAATATATTTTATTTGAATAACTAGCCACAAAAATAGAATGTAGGAAAACTCTGAAGGCAAATTGAACTCTGAAATCGGAATTGCTCTTCACAATAAAAACTGGCTAAAATCAACGGTCAAATACCATGATCTACCATACTCTGAACTTCCCACTGGTTTACCATCAGTTGTTATTGTGAAGGTGATTTGTTCCTAAAATAGAAGGAGGCATCTGAGACAGGCTGAAGTAACCTCCAGCCCCATTCCAGTCAATGTGTAAAGAGCCATGGGCAAAAGCAGATAAATAAGGCTCCCCAAACCAGAAAAAGCATGTCAAAGAGTTAAGTTTCAACATTTAAGTTGTGATGGACGCTGACAGTTTTTGCTTCCATATGCAAGAAAAAAATGCAAGTTTTAAAAGTTGACATGAATTATTATTAGGGTTTCTGGAGGTTATTATAATGACAGGTAGGAAGGTAGGGGGTAGCTCTTCAGGCAATGGGATGAGAGTGGCAAGCCTTAACGTGGGCTGGTGAACAGCTGCTCTGTAAGGCAGAAAGCAAAATATATTGTGGGTCTTTTCAAACATCAGGTGTTGACGTTTAGTTGCTTATCAGAAGGTCTGCCTTGTCTTTCTGAGTGGCCCCTGTGGTGGATTACTTTTTTTTTTTTTTAAGATTTTATTTATTTATTTGACAGACAGAGAGAGACGGAGAAGCAGGCTCCCTGCCGAGCAGAGAGCCCGATGTGGGGCTCGATCCCCCCCCCCCTCCCATGGGATCATGACCTGAGCCAAAGGCAGAGGATTTAACCCACTGAGCCGCCCAGGCACCCCTTAAAGGAAATCCTTCCTGTCAGCCCTGGGGTTGTTTCATAGGTGAGTCCATAGGAATTTGGGGATATCACTTTCCTGGAACTATTTTGAAAAACATCTCAGAGTTCTGTTTATAAACTGGCAATGGAGTTCTTCCTTTAGCAACTTCCACCTTAAAATTTCATTTGACTTGATCAGCTATGAGTCGTTAGCCTTGGGTCCTACAGTGCTGAGCTAAAGGAGAGTCTCTTCCCGCTGGGGTCCCAGGAAAGTTCTGGTTAGACACGTTCTGCAAGATTCCCATCTCTCCAAAGGGCTGAGAACTGAAAATGGAAGACCCCAGCAGCATAAAACTTTCGGTGTGGTATGTTGGCAAAATTAGGCATGTGCAAGAAAGGAGGTTCTGTCTTTGCTTCCACTAGTCTTGTTAATTTGCACTAGTCTTGTTAAATTACTGGATCACATGGTGATTGTATATTTAATTTTTTTGAGGAAACTCCATACTGTTTTCCATGGTGACTACACAGTTTGCATTCCCCCTTAAAGTGTATGAGGGTTCCTTTTTCTCCACATCCTAGTCAACACTTGTTGTTTCTTAGCCATTCTGACAGATGTGAGGTGACATCTTGAGCTTTTTTAGGTTTCTGTTTCCATTTCTCTTTCCATTAAAAGGAGATAATATTGATTTTAAATGTCTGTTTTCCAGTTCCAGTATGTACTAGTCAAGCCACTTTGGGTAAAACACATTTGAGTGTTTTCCCATCTGTAAAATAGAATTAGAAATGATGTATAAGCTGGAGGGTAAAATTCTAATATATGTGGAGGCATGTTCTACGGTGCAAAGTAAGGTGCACGCCTTGGTTTTGTCTTGTCAGTGTATCTAGGTGGTCAGCACAAGTTCGTTGCCCTCTTCCCAGGGGATTCCTTTGCTCACTCCCGGGAAGCTGGAGTTAACGGCAGTGCACATGTCTGAACTTCCTCCTGGGTCAATGGGATTAGTGCAAGAAGAAATAATGTGGTCGTTAGAAGGAGCTGAAGAGAAATGACGAATGCTTAGGTGGTCTAGATGGAAGTCAATTAAGCTGTAATGATAATCTAGGATGTTTATGGCATGGTTTTCTAAGACAAACTATGTATATGCCTGTCTGGAATCAAACATTTATTTTTCCCCAAGTTTGCCTGCTCCTGACTTATCCTCTCCTTCCCCATGGTACAGCAAAAACCCTGATACTCCTTTTCTCATTTTCAAACCCTAGAACCACAGATTAGAATGTAAATGCAGAACTTCTAAGCCAGAGTCCAGCAGAACTTGATTTAGCATTGAATATGTAGTCGTTTACTGTTTGGAACTCAGTCATAGAGCATTTGGAATGGGAAGGGAAAATGACGATTTTAAAACTGAATGACTGTTAATGACACTTCAAGGGAAGAAATGATCATTAAAGTGAGTGTGAACTAATTTTAATTAATCAGTTAACTTAGAGTATGAAGTGGGAAGGACAGAGTGAGAGAGAGAATCCCAAGCAGACTCCGTGCTGAGTATGGACTCCAACACAGGGCTTAGTCTCATGACCCTGAAATCATGACCTGAGCCGAAATCAAGAGGTGGATGCTTAACCAACTGAGCTACCCAGGCACTCCGGAGACTAATTTTGTATTAGTGTGGACTAAATAGAACTTAAAAAAAAAAATTCCAGTATAATTAACATACACTATATTTGTTTCAGGTGTACAGTATAGTGATTCAAGAATTCTAGGGGGTACCTGGGTGGCTCAGAGGGTTAAGCCTCTGCCTTCGTGGTCTCAGGGTCCTGGGATCGAGCCCCGCATCGGGCTCTCTGCTCAGCAGGGAGCCTGCTTCCCTGTCTCTCTCTGCCTGCCTCTCTAGCCTGCTTGTGATCTCTGTCTGTCAAATACATAAATAAAATGTTTAAAAAAAAAAAGAATTCTATACGTTATTCAGTGCTCATCACATGTGTGCTTGTAATCCCCTTCATCTTTTTCACCTATCTGCCCCCCCGCCCCGTGACCATCAGTTTGTTCTCTATACTTAAGAGTCTGTTTTTTTGTTTGTCACTTTTCTGTTTCTTTGTTTTGTTTTTTAAATTCCACATATATTTGTCTTTCTCTGACTTATTTAATTTAACATTATACCCTCTGGATCCATCTATGTTGTTGCAAATGGTAAGATTTCATTCATTTTTATAGCTGAATAATATTCTAATGTATATATACGGCATCTTCTTTATCCACTCATCTATTGGTGGAAACTTAGGCTGCTTCCGTAATTTGGCTATTGTAAATAATGCTGCAATAAGTGTTGAGGTGCAAATATCTTTTCAAATTAGTGTTTTCATATTCTTTGAGTAATATTCACTAGTGGAATTACTGGATCACATGGTGATTATATATTTAATTTTTTTGAGGAAACTTCATACTGTTTTCCATGGTGACTACACAGTTTGCATTCCCCCTTAAAGTGTATGAGGGTTCCTTTTTCTCCATATCCTGGTCAACACTTGTTGTTTCTTATGTTTTTGATTTTAGCCATTCTGACAGATGTGAGGTGACATCTTACTGTGCTTTGATTTGCATTTCCGTGATGATGAGTGATGTTGATCTTTCCATATGTCTGTTGGCCATCTGTATGTCTTCTTTGGAGAGATATCTTTTCATGTCTTCTGTTCATTTTTAATTGCATTATTATTTTTGTTTTTGTTTTGAGTTGTCAAAGTTCTTTTTGTATTTTGGATACTGATACTTTATTGGACATGTCAGTTGCAAGTATCTTTTTAGATGGGACTTTGCAACTTTAATAAGTGCAAATAACCCCAAATTAATGGGATATCTCCAAAATGAAGTTAAAGGGATTTGCTGTAGCGTATTATGAAGGCAGCACACAGAGAAAAGGAAAACCCTTTCATGTTTGTATTCCGCTGAGCTTAGACACATCAGTTGGCTGGTTACATGTGCATTTATTGTCACTATATTCCACAGACATTAAACCTGAGGCCCTACAGACCCAAGATCACATGGCAGGGAGTGGAATGTGTGATTCCAGAGCTGAGGCCCTGACCAGCTCTGGTTAGGTGGTTGGTGGTTGAGAGCAAGAATTAAGAATCACAAAGGTAAAGGCTCTCCGTGTGGCATAACACTTTCACATAAGCCAAGCATAGTTTATGGGCAGGACTCCTTACAGAGATTATTTGCTTTCAGAGGAAAAATCCTTTCATCCTCCAGCCTTGCAGGGTGGATATGAAGGCTCGAGGATCTTGGAAAATCTCAAGCCTTCATTAAAAGTAGTAGTTGTGATTGCTATTGTTATTTTTGTTATTATGTCGTGGAACCCTTGAGAAACCCACTGTGAATAACGAAGAGGATGACTGTGCGGGAAACTTTTAAAACTCAGGTTATACAATATTGTCATGTCCACTCACCATAGTTACATGGGTAGGTGGAGAAAAAGATCCAGGAAAAGTGAGTTTGTAGAGCATGTTTGAAAGAGAGAAAGAAATGAGACGATAATTTGGAGGAATAAACTAAGGTCTAGCTAGGAACAGTTCCATGAAACAAGAGTGGCAAAGGAGAATTCATGGGGACTTAAATGTGGAAAAAGACTAGAAAGTATTTACTTAGTCCAAACAAAGCAGCTGAGGCCGTACTGGTTTTGCCAAAATAACTGGATGGAAAATGATCTACCCATTGTTTTGGACGAGACAGTACCAAAGAGTTGGTGTGATACATCTCTTTCTCCCACTACACTGACCAAAATTTTGGCATGGAGTGGACACAACTTAAATCAGAGGGCAGGGAGAGGTGCCAGGGGGATCGCCTTACAGATACTGTTATTGGTTCTAGCTAACAATAATGGCAGTAACTTGAATTTGTGCAATTCCTTAAAAAGTATTTTCACATAAGTGATCTCATTTGTTTGAGACTGATCTCAGTTTGTGTTTTTTTTTTTTTTTTTTGTAATTTACTGCTATATAGCCTTAAGGAAAAAGTGGTTACTGGGAAAAATAGCTGGTCTTGGAAATGTATTCAGTCCCTTAGGCTGGCGGCTCCCCATCCCCCCGGGCTCTGGGGGATAAAGTCTTTAATATCAGAATATTTTCTTCTCATTTGTTTTTCCTTACTCCATTTTAATTATTTAAAATCTCATAAAGTGAATGTATCCATATAGACTAATTAGATAATGAAAATTGGAAACTTTTTTAAAAAAAGATTTTATTTAATTATTTGAAAGAAAGAGAGAGAGAGAGGTGGGGAGGGGCAGAGGAAAAAGAGAATCCCAGGCAGACTCCTCACTGAGTACAGAGCCCAATTTGGGGCTCGATCCTAGGACCCTGACATCACCACCTGAGCTTAAAGTGGAAACTTTAAAAAAAAAAGATTTTATTTATTTATTTGAGAGAAAGAGAAAGAGGTGGGGAAGGGCAGAGGAAAAAGAAAATCTCAGGCAGACTCCTTACTGAGTGCAGAGTCCAGTTGGGGATTTGACCCTAGGACCCTGAGATCACCACTGGTCTTCAAGTTGGGTGCTTAACCAACTACACCACACAGGTACCCCTCTGGAAACTTGTCACATCTTCCCTCATAACTAGAGAGGCAGTATAGAGGTTCAAACTCTTTAGGTTTCAACCCAACCTTTACTTCCTTTCTAGATGTGTGAATTTGGACAAGTTACTTAGCTGCCCTGTGCCTCAATGTTCTTATCTTTTTTTTTTTAAGATTTTATTTATTTATTCAACAAAAAGAGGTAGAGACAGCAAGAGAGGGAACACAAGGAGGGGGAGCAGGAGAGGGAGAAGCAGTCTTCCCGCTGAGCAGGGAGTCCGATGGGGGGACTCGATCCCAGGACGCTGAGCTCATGACCTCACGCCAAGGCAGAACCTTAATGGACTGAGCCACCCAGGCGCCCTTCAACGTTCTTATCTTAAAATGATGTGAATTAGAATGAATTCATAGGGATTCCAGTGGCTCTCAAACTTTGGCAGCATCAAAATCCCCTGGAGGGCCAATCAGTAGGTGGGTGACAGGACAGAGAATTTTCAGTTCTAAGTCCTCAGGTGCGGCTGATGCACTCTGAGAATTCTAGCATATTCCATGAGCTGATTTCGTGATCAAAGTGTTTATCAAAGCACCTGGCACGTATTCAATAAATGTTAGGTGTTATTATTCCTATTGTCCTCCTCATCCTCAACCCCATCATTGTCATCGTTTACCACTGTCATCAAATATATAGGAGTGCCATGAATCAATAACAAGGCAGTCCCCAAACTCTCCCAGTTAAAATAATAAAATTTACACACAATGGAGGCATTTTTCAGCATTCCTGAGCAATTACTAAGGAAGAAACTAAACCAGTATCTATGGCAGGCCTCCCTGTGGGCAGCTCCGCCTGGCTTATCCCTGCAGCTGTGGAAATAAACCAAGACCAATCATGAGAAAAGCAAAGTCTGTTTATTCACCACTTGTGTTTTGGCAGACTCAGAGGCAAAAAGGAAAAAAGAAAGTCTTCAGGTCTGCTGGGATTGGCTGTTGGCAGGGGAAAGCTGGAGGCTGCCTCAGTAGAAGTGGGGCATTTTGGGTGATTGGTTAGGGTGGGTATTTGGCTTTTTCTTGTTGGTCCTAAGCATGAAGCTGTCAGTTATTAATCAAATCCTGATAGTTTGGGGCTGATTATCACAGAGTTATTGTTCAGCTCCCTGGATTGTCACCAGAGATAGCAATCTGGCTCCCTGCACTTTTGACTTATAGGTGGGCTGGTTTCCGGGGTTGTTTATTGCAGATAAGGAGATTGGTTTCCTGTGTAGATCAGGGCATGTTGTGGGTCAAAGTTCAGTTTTTACTTATGGTCTGGCTATTGTCTATTTTTACGTTCTGTCTCTCACAGTGCAGGGACAACCTGGAGGGAGAGGAGGTTCTGGCTGCATTGACTAGTGATCTAACCCATGTGGTACTTAGGATCTTTATTACAGCTCACACACTGGCTCACTTCTACATCAGTTACTTGGAAGCCTGGTTAGTGTTGGTCTCTTAGCATATTAGCAAATCAAGGCTTGGCAAAACCAAGGGATAGATTCTATAATTTACTAAATTATCAGCTAATATCACTTAACAAGCTTCTTGTTGGCCATGCAGCCATTCTTTCATGGGCAACAACTCAACTTCATCGTAATTTATGACTAACTTGTGCCTCTCTTACTCACAGCACCTTTAAGCCACTGCACAAGGGTCTAGAAATAATAATGACAATTGTAACTCAAAATTATTGTGTTTTGTGTGTCAGACTAAAGTGTACAAAAGCACTTTCCATATGTCATTTCACTTAATCTCATAGTGATGCTGTAAGGCAGGAAATGATTCAATTGCTTATTTCCAACAAGTGTGTGGGGATGGGTTTCCCCCACACCAACAGATAATTCTAGGGATACCGGCTGGTGCCTAACAATTTCACTCAATTCTGACTCTATCTACTCCATGATAATGTCATATCCCACAGGGTAAGAGGTCAGTCCTACAAGACTTCCTCCCTCCCCACCCGCAAGCTTCAGATGTCAGTCACAAGCCCAGGCCGTTACCCATACTTCTGACTGGCTATAAATCTGAGGTTCCCATGACTCTATTCATTTGCTGAAGTATCTCAGAGAACTCAGAAACATTTTACTTACTAGATCACTGGTTTATTAAAAAGGGTGTAACTCAGGAACAGCCGGATGGAAGAGAGGCATAAGCTGAAGTAAGGGGAAGGGGCAGAGATCTCTCATGTCCTTTATACACACACTGCTCCCCAGTAACTCTGTGTCTTCATCATCCTGAAAGTGCTCCAAACACCCTCATTTTGAGTCTTTTTTTTTTTTTTAAAGATTTTATTTATTTATTTATTTGACAGAGAAAGAGAGATCACAAGTAGGCAGAGAAGCACCAGCAGAGAGGGGGAAGCAGGCTCCCTGCTGAGCAGAGAGCCCAATATGGGGCTTGATTCCAGGACCCTGAGATCATGACCTGAGCAGAAGGCAGGGGCTTAACCCGCTGAGCCACCCAGGTGCCCTCATTTTGAGTTTTTATGGAGGCCTAATTACACAGGCATGATTGATTAAATCATTAACCATTGTCAATTGACTCAGTCTCCGGCCCCTTTATACTCCCTGAACCTTAGAGGGGTGAGGTTGAAAGTTCTGACCCTTTAATTTCTAATCACATGGTTGGTTCTCCTAGCAACCAGCCCCCTCCTTAGGTGCTTTCCAAAAGCTAACTCATTAATGTTACAAAAGACACCTATAGGGGCACCTGGGTAGCTCAGTGGGTTAAGCCTCTACCTTGGACTCAGGTCATGTGATCTTAGAGTCCTGGGGTTGAGCCCCATATCGGGCTCTCTGCTCAGCGGGGAGCCTGCTTCCTCCTCTCTCTCCGCCTGCCTCACTGCCTACTTGTGATCTCTGTCTGTCAAATAAATAAATAATATAAAAAAACAAACAAACAAAAAAACCCCACCTATAGTTCTCTTATTACTTGGGAAATTCTAAGATTTTAGAAGCTCCATGCCAAATGGGATGAAGACTAAACAAACCACAGTGCCACTAGTGGGTGATAGTTATGTTCATTATTATTATTATTATTAATATTATTTTGTAAGTAGGCTCCATACTCAAGCATGGAGCCCAACGCTTGACCCTGAGATCAAGACCTAAGCTGAGATGCTTAACCAACTGAGCCACCCAGGCACCCAGTGATAAGTTCATTATCTTGATGGGGTGTTGGCTTCATAGGTTTATGTGTTTGTAAAAATTTATTAAATTGCACACTTTAAACTTGCAGTTGACTGTATGTCAGTTATGCCTCCATAAAACTCTTCTGAAAAATTAAAAAATGAAACCATAAGTTGGAGGAAAACATGGCAATTTTTGATCTCAGAGTGGGAAGACCTTCTTATACATAAGTACAGAGGAAGTACCATAAAATGAAGAAAAGTTTAAAAGTTTTACTTAGATGAAAATTTAAAACCTATTAAGGACAACACAGCAGAAGAAAATTAAAGGCCAAATGGCAAATTGGTAAAATATCGATCAGTATGTCTAGATACACGTCCTTAAGATTTTAAAGTATAAAGAGTTTTTACAGAGAAATTAGAGAGCTGAGAACATACCAATTGATTAACGAGCAAAGGATGTGAATAGATGATTTATAAAAGGAGAAATATAAATGGTTAAGAAACATCTAGAAATGTTTTCCTAATCGCATTAATGCAAATTAAAACTGAGCACGGTGATGATGTCACTCTCTACCTAGTGAATTAACAGAAACTTTCAAAAACTGATATAACCTGGTGTTGAGAATGGTGATAGAAAAAGAGACACCTTTGGAGGCCAGTTTGGTGGCAGGTATTACAAGCTGTAATCTTTTGGGCTGAAAATTGCATACCAGTATTATATCCTAAGAAAATAATTCCTGTATAGGAAAAAGTGTTTTACCAATTCACAGCTAAGTTTGATAAATAAATGATTTTTTGAGGATTCTTCTGAATATCCTACCATATTGTTGATTGTCTGAGATCGTTCTTCCCAGCTAAGAACTTGTATTCTCAAACTTAAGGAACAGTTGCTATCAAATGCTATGTTTCTTGATGATTTTACATCGTTAGATAAAGAATGTATTTACTATTACTGTTAACTGATACTTTTTTTTTTAGAAATGTTAACCCTATATTTTGTGTCCATTTTGCAAATAGTTTTATTTTCATAATGCAGCAGTTAATTTGGTTTCTTCTAAAAATCCAGCTTAATAATTTCCAAATTTTTTCCAAATAATTTAATTTTTAACATTTAAATTTTCAATTTAAATCACTAAATTACATTTTCTTAAAAATGAATGTTATATTTTGAAATCAATATATGCATATATTCAAAGAATTGACTTTTTACAGTATAGCAAACCAAATATCCTTCTCGACTTCCAGTGGTTTTAAGGTTCTATCCGCAAAAAAAAATTCGCTTTGTGTTTATTTATACCACGCTGAAATGATAGTGGTCTAGACTATCCTAAGAAACACTGGCCAATATGCACAGCTTTTATTAAACTTAGCTCAGGAGTCTGAGCCCCCCCCCAGTACCCCACTATGATAACTAGGAGACTCTCTGAGATTCAGCCAAGAGTTTTACACATTCTGAGTTTTTGACAGCATTACCTACACCTGAGACTTAAGTTCCTGGAACTAGTTAAGCAGATCGCTCCATAAATAGCTTTTGTTTGGTGCAGGTTCTCAGCTGCGTAAAGAGAACTTACTTCCTGACAAACCACCCTTTTCATTTCCTCTCACCTCTGAACTAAACTGTTGTCGAGATAGAGAAAAAAAAAAATCAGCTGCCCTATATTATTCAGGCAGTAATAATAAAAATCAAGATAGGAAATGGCCCAGTGTGGTTGTCCAGATTTGGCTTTGACTAGCTACTAATGTGAACATTTCCTCACTTCCTCCACGCAGACTTCCTGGTTTCCCTGTCTCCGCCGCTACAGCTTTGCAACTCGGGTGGGGCTCACAGAGCCAGGGATCTGGGTTCGTCATTGTCCGACGTGTGCGTGTGTGTATGATTTTATGCACATAAAATATTAAGAAGTTAGTCCTTACAGTGAAAGATTGAGTCCTCACAGTGAAAGACTCCTTGAACTTGAAGTGGCAGTAGATACGAGTCCTGTAATGATCGTCGCGATAATAGCTATCGTTTTTGAGCCGGACTGTGTGCCTCGCAATGTGATAAGCCGTTGGTAAACAGCTATTGCTTTTCTCATTTTAAAGATGAGATTAGAGAGGTTAGATCACTTGCTCTAGGTCATACAGCTAGTAGGTGGTCAAGCTGGGGTTTGAACCCAGGTTCGTACGGGTCTTAAGCCCAGGCCCAGAACTAGACGGCCTTGTCTTTTCAGAACTGGGTCCACGAACAGGAGTCTTGTTGCTGGTGGAGGGTTTGGACTCATCCGCCCAAGTGATTATGGAGTAGCAGACTGTGAGCTCAGTGAGCAGAGTTTGCTGGTTAGTATTGTTCTCCCTCCTTACCATTCAATAGTATGCTTCTCATTTATATATTGCAAAATAGTAGGTGGGAAAACATACAGGAATGGTAGAGTTCAATCTTGAAGGATTACAGAGAACTTCTTGGAAGAATTTGAGGGTTTATTAATTTTTTTTAAAAGAAAATAATTGTGAGCCTTTTTAGTTATCAGTTCTGCAAGGTGATTTTCTTAGATAGGCTCTAAAGTGTTTCTGCCTTTGACGTGATTGCAAATGTACAGCTTTCATCAAATTGAACGAGGCTTGGTCTTTCTGTGACTCACATTAATGCTTCACTGGTGACTTCTTAATTCTACAATATTTCTTGGGCCTTAGGGATTTGGTGAGAAACACAACAAGCAGAGTCTCTAATTGATTTTTCTTCCAGTGTAATTACCTCTCTTGAGATTGGGAATATGTCTTAAAATTAACAGCAAATAAAGAGACAGTTAACACTGGCTTTGGTAGCACAAAAGCTATTCTGTGTTGTACCTAGAATTCAGTATGTATAGTAGGATATCAAATTTGATATCCTATGGGATATATATTGAAATATTTAAGAGTCTTTAACTGAGAAGGACTCCTATTTTAAACATAGTTGACCTTAGAAGTATTTGAAGCTGTCACTGTGAAGACAAGTTTATATACTTGATGTTTGTAGCTATCAATTTGTCTTGACTCATGTAATTAAAGATCTGAGAAATAATTAAGGAATTGGGGGAGGGGGAGGGAGTAAATTGGAAGCCTTTTAAAATACAAACATTTAAAATGTTCCTAAAGGGAAAACACGAGGCACACTTTTTATCAGAATGTCAAGTGTCTGCTGCTAATTAATTAAATTAATTATTTTTCATATTTGATGTTGAAAGTTGGAGGATAAGAGACGAAAATGGAGTTTTCACTGGTAGAAGATAAAGAGGAGCATTTTGCAAAGTGGGATGCCGAGCTATGCTGAATCTGTGTTGAGAAAGGTGTGCGGCTGTCTTTCTAGATGAGAAGTTATTAAACCTTGTTGTCATGCTGGGCAATTCATAGAGAATTAGGGATCTAATAAGATGTTCAGGCCTTTGGCAGAGGAGGAGGTTGTGACCTTTGGGAAGCACGTCTGCTTAACTTAGACAAAGCAGGATTTAAAGACATTATATAGTTATGGCTGTTAGAAAAGATGACTCATATTAATTTTTCAGTCTCTTTCTAGAAACCATGTGACTATGAGTCATAAAAAATGAATTATTGGAGTAATGGTGTGACTATAACCAGAAAGTAGGTTGGACAAATTTATATATTGTAACAACTACTGGGTTGTATTTCCAAGTCACTTTTGCCTGTTAAATGGGAAAATGTGCTTTTTTATTTTTAAGCAAGTAGCAAGTGACCCAACTCCTAAGTGCCCAGTGGGCAGCCTGACCCCACATTTATGAGATTGTACTCTGTCTTCTTTATATTCTGTAAGATAGTAAGTTGGTTCCCGATGACCAGTTTCCCTCTTCTTCATGTGACCCTTCCCAGCTGCCTGTGCTGGATTGAGGCCAGGCCTTGTGCTAAGTGTATTATGATGTGGATAGTTGTTTCCTCACTAAGGTCCTAGGAGGTAAGTAATGTGATCATTTCCATTGACATTTTGAAGAAACTGAAGCTCTTAGGACAGTAACTGGCCCAACAGTATCTAGTTACGAGCTGGTGAGGGCAGGATTTGAGCGTGGGCCTGTTGGATTTGTTGAGTTCACCCTGAACCACCATTCCAAGATGGCCATTAATTCTCTGAAATTTTCCAAGGGCCTCATGACTTCAGAGCACCCCTGTGTTGCCTGGGACTCCTGACCTAGGGGCTTTTGCTGCTGACCTGTTACCTGATGCTTTTTCTTCACCATGGGTCAGCTTCTGGAAAAACGCCCGTTTCCTTGTTTTTGAATTCCTTACTTTGGCTTCTTCCATCCCTGAGGCCAAACTGTTTTATTCTAGTACTTGTTTTGGCAGCACATATACAAACTCTTTTATTCTATTATTGAAATTCACTGCAGACTATGTCACATGAGATTCACATTTTCACTTACTTTTAATGAAATGGGATAATAATTTTTTATTTCTGCTCATACATATGCCCAAATTTCTGAAACCCAGAGGTCAGAGTTTTAAATATTTACACAACTTTAGAACATTTAAAGAAAAGATGTAATATGAAGAGGTTCACAAAAATAAAATCAAAGTAATGAAGTTTTATATCATCTACTGCAAATTAGGATGTTTAACTTGATCATATTGGTTTACATAAAAAGAACAAAGTTTCATTCTAAAGATACATGTGTATCCACAATTCATTTTCTAAATATGTAATTAGAATGGAAGAATTTCCCATTTTCTGTTAAGATTTTCCTCTCTCAAGCCCAAGTGTCCAGTAGGAGTAACTTTTGGGGGTAGTTCAAGATGTGCCTGTCTAGTCTCAGTTAAAATTAAATCACTCGTGTATTGATTATCATTGTTCCTGATCAAGTCAAGATAGAAATATGTGTTTTTAACTGAACAGATGATTTGCATTTTTTAAAAAAGATTGTATTTATTTATTTGAAAGAGAGAGAGAGAGAGAACACAAGCAGGGATGGAGAGTGAAGGGAGAAGCCCAACAGACATGGGGCTCCATCCCAGGACCCTGAGATCATAACCCAAGCAGAGGGCAGATGTTTAACCAACTAAGCTACCCAGGTGCCTTAGATGAGTTGCATTAATAGTCATTTTATGAAATGTTTTTCAGAATTTCCTGTCCAACTAAATCAAAATAGTTACTTTGCTAGCAATACATGTTGATACAATAAGATTTTGAAGAATTCTTAGAATTGTTTCAACTGATCACCATGTTAGATTGTTAACCAGAAAAAAAGACAGGGCTGTCATTTTGATTTGTGATGCAATATCACTAAATTACAATTAAATTAGTTTTTATAATCTTTCCTCAGGCAAGATTCAAGAGCCTAGTAAAATGAGGAAGAAGGTAGTTTTATGTAAGGGAAAAAGATTGGTTATGCTAGAGCCCATGTTGCAGCTACTTCCTGAGTTGGGGAATTGTGATTATCCTGTTGCTTCTAACTCAATACATTTCTATAGTTTCCCAGGTTTGAATTAATATATATGAATTGTAACATATTTTTAATATAATAAATTTAAGCTAACTAAAGAATCAGTTATTAAAAATACTGCCATTGATTACTTTCAGAAAGATCAAAAGAGTTTCAGAACTTAATTATCTTTTCATTTTGATATATATGTACTTAATTAAAATGTGTGAGGAACTTTGATAATGAAAGATAACATATCTAATAAAATATGACATTAAAATACAATCATGTGTTTCCCCAGATTGCCCTTGACTTATGTTAAAATTCTTAATCAGTTTTCATAACTAATGGTAACTGAATATCTGTTAGGAGAATGACAAAGTCATATAGAAGATCTCAGTTACTATATTATATGATATATTATATTAATATGATAGAGGTGGGTGGGGTACCATTCCATGGTTGTCCAGATGTGGTGGGACATCCGGTTCTGCCTCATTTTCCCTTGATCAGGTATAAGGTTGGGTCTGTTTTCCATACTACTGTCATTTACCTGTCCAAGTGTCTAAGGCCATGCCATGGTCAGGGCCAGTGAATGGAGAGATTGTGTTCCTAGGGGAGTGCTAAGTGATGTCTTAGCTCTAGGAACTGGAGATGACTGTTTGGGCTAAGTTCATAATTATCCGATCCTTGAGCGTTTCTCTTCGACATAGTGTTCAGTCTCTACTGCTTTGAGGAAAGTGTAAAGCAGCCAACAGAGTTCCAAGCATCATATGGTAAAGGGATTCAGCTTCCAAGTGGCCAAAGCAAGCTTTTCCTGTCCCTAGACTAGATAAAAGAGATCACAGGCTAGTAGACGGGGGAAGCCACTGGAGAAGAGTAAGGACAAGAGGTCTTTATCACTACAAGCATAAGCACCAAATCAGTGCCCAGTTACCCTTTCCACTATAGTCCAGGGAGCAGCCTGAGTGTCACCTTGGTCTGTCCAGTAGGATGACACTCCTCTGTGTCTCATCACATTGCTTGGGGTTTACCTGGCATCTTGGGTTAAATATAAACATGAGCAAAGGATTAAGTCTTTTATCTGTTGCCAACTACCTAAGTTATACAGAGAATTAAGGGATAACTAAATGGAATATCTCTGGTAAATTTAGGGATTCTAAGAATCAGAGACAGAAACTTCTAGAATTCACTTAGTGCACCTGGGAACAGTAGTATAGTATCTGTGAAGAACACAGAAGGGTCTGAGCTCTTATCTCTTTCAAGCTCACAAGTCAGCCTGCCACAATTTCGGTGATGGCAGAAGGTACTTCTAGGTCAGAGACAAAGGACTTTATTACTCAGAGCACAGCAAACAGTATGTTTGTGTTAGCTCGCTTTGCCTAAAGTTCCCCTGGGCCAGTGTGTAGGGTCCAGATTGGTGCCTGGACATGTGGTAAGTTTCATTACAGGAGAGAAACCCTGAGCTTACGAAATCCAATTTTCAGAAAATGGGCAGCAAGCACACCTACCCTTTGTTCTGGAGGGAGGTACCATCTCTAATTTCTAGGACTGATCAATATATAAACACCCATGAAAATAGAGTCTGGAGCAAAGGCAGTTGGTGCCTCTGCTTATAAGATGTGTAGAAACAGGAGAGACCCGTGGAGAATTGATTCTTAACTATGCTGTGATGAAGATGGTGGTTTGTGTGTATGTGTCTGTTTTAAAGATTTATTTGTTTTTAAAGTAATCTTGATATCTAACATGGGGCTCAAACCTACACCCCTGAGTTCAAGAGTCTCATGTTCCACTGACTAAGCCAGCCAGGTGCCCCAAAGTTCCTGTTTAATTAGAAGTTTTGCAATTTCTATTATTTCTGTACGCCGAGGCGATGAGCCAATTAACGTACTGTCTGTAAAATTCGGTTTCCTTGGTGCAACATTTAGTATTCATTCAGCTAATATGTACTGAATGCTCCCTGTGTCCAGGCACATTCTAAGCACTTGGCATAAAGCAGTGAATCAGACAAAAGCCCCTCTCCTGTGGAGTGTACATTTTGCTAGTGTGTAGCCATGATTTTAAAAATCCGGAAGGTGCCAGTGCTCTGGGAAAAAAAATAAAGCAGAGAAGGGGGAAAGAGAACCCTGGGTGGAGCGGTGGGAGAGAATGCATTGCTCTTTCAGAAAAGTTTGTTAGGCTTTTCTGATAAGGTGAAAATTGAACAGAAGACTAGAAGAGGTGAAGGTACAAGCCATGTGGATATTAAAGGAAAGAGATTTCCAGGTAAAGGAGACCCTGAGGTGGGTCCTGATTGGTGCAGAAACAGCAAAGAGGTGGGGTGGCTGGAGTGGAGGGAGAGGGAGGAAGGATTAGGAGATAATGTTAGGGAGTAGAGAGAGTGTGTGTGTGTGTGTGTGTGTGTGCATGTGTATGTATGTACATGTGTGTATGTTGTGTGTATATGTGTACACATGTATGCACACATGTGTGTGTATGTAATTTCAGATACAAGTACAGACAACTTCAGAAATTTTATTGAAAATAGGGCAAGAAATAGGATAATAGCTAGTGGGGTCAGTACTAAATATATACCTTTTAAAGATGGGAGCAAAATTTACAGCATGTTTGTATGTTTATCTTTTCTAATCCATCAGAGAAGGAAAAATTGATGATGTCAGAAAAGGAATGGCTGAGAAGGTAAGAGAGAAAGGATCTGGTGTACACAGGGGAGGGTTGCTAGTTAGATACAAGACTGACGGTAACAGGATTGAAGGCGGAGAGTGTGGGCACAGGTGCAGGATACATGGGAGGCGGTGGTTGTGAGAGAACATGGAAGTTTTCTCCTGATTTAGTTTCTCTTTTCCCCTGAAAGGGAAATTGGAAGTATTGTCCTCAACTGAGAGTAAGGAGGCAGGTGAAGATGTTGGAGGTCTGAGGATCAAAGTTGATGAGGAAGAGTTTGGGGGAATGGGAGAGAAAATGTGCTAGCGAGCATACTTGGATTTCCAGGTAACACTAAGTACTAGTGGACACATACTTAATTTAAGAGCCATTAGGGTGACTGAATATTTAGTCATGTTTGGATTCACAGGTATGGGGTTAGGATTAGGCAGAGCTAGACTTAACCAGAGTGAGAATTGTACAAAGAGAGTATAATGAAGAAGGTATGAGACTTGAGGCTCCATGCAAGGTGTATTTTTTTTTTTTGCACTTGTTTTTTTTTAAAAATTTAATTTAATTTAATTTTGTGTTTGTGTGTGTGTGTGTGTGTTCCAAAATTCATTGTTTATGCACCACACCCAGTTCTTCATGCAATATGTGCCTTCCCTTAACTCCCACCACCAGGCTGACCCAATTCCCCGCTCTCCTCCAAAATCCTCAGCTTATTTTTCAGAGTCCACAGTCTCTCATGGTTCTTCTCCCCCTCTGATTTCTCCCAACTCACTTCTCCTCTCCATCTCCCAGTGTTCTCTGTGTTATTCCTTATTCTCCACAAGTAAGTGACACGATATGACAATTGACTCTTTCTGCTTGACTTATTTCACTCAACATAATCTCCTCCAGTCCCATCCATGTTGAAACAAATGATGGAACATGGATATCAAAGAAGGTGGATGATGAAGGCAGCAAGGAACAGTGGAAACTAGAATTAAGGGATTGTGTATCTGTTGTCATTGAAGTGTTTTGGGGGTGTAGAAGAGCTAGAGGGATTGAGCTGGAGAGATAAGAGGTGGTGGTCCAAAAATGCAATTTTGAAATTGCGATCATGGAGAGATTCCTATTTGTGATGACAAATAAGCTGTTGATATGACCATGGGGGTAGGGAACTGAGATCACATGGAGGATGTGATCAGTTATGGAGAGAACAGAGGTCGAGAGGTTGAGCATCTGGAGTATTGCAAGAGTCATCTACATGGATTTTGAGATTTCTAGAAGTTATGATGGGAGAAACTGATGTACAAGGAGCTAAAATCCTCACACAGTGAGGATGACTCACCCAGGGTTTTGCAATCTGGTGGCAACAAAGAGGCATGTTGGGGACCGAAGCAGAAAGCCATAGTGTTATTGGGAGAATTAAAGACATGGATGCTTATAAAAATAGTTTGCATGGTGTCAGGCTCATGGTAAAGCTCAGTAAGTCATCTTTGAACTTGTAGTCTTAGTTCTGACATGGAAAAAGCTTGGAAGTCATCACTCCCGTCTTTACAACAAGAAAAAGCTAAACAAACTGAAAATCAATGACTTTTCATGATTCATCAGAGAACTGAGTTTTTGAGGCAAACGGATAGCCTGAGATATAGAGAGAGGTGAATTCAGACATTCACAGGGGAGTTGATGCAGTTGCTTTCTGACAGTCACAGCTGAGATCAGCTGAACTAGAGCAGATGCCTCTAAAGCCATAAACTAGTAGGAACGCTTAGATGCTCATTTTGATGAATTACTGGAGGTTGAGTGTGGACTAGTATGACAGAGAAACTCCGGGGGGCTGCAGTCTTCAAATCCTACATGACTCTTCCCGAGAAGTCCTGTGCCTCAATACCTAGGATAGACTTCTAATATGGATACCCTGCAGCATAGTGTGCTGCTCAAAATTTTTAATGTCAATTTTTAATGTTTGTATTTGTATAATGCTATAATTCTTTTTTTTAAAAAAATAAGAATAATGTGTTTGAAAATGTGTATTTTTAATAGGAGTATTTCTTAGCAAGCATGTAACAAACTTATGACCCTCTTTGCAGTTCAAGGATCTGCTCATGAAATTGTAAGATTGTAACATTTCGAGTATCATGTGCAAAAAGAAAATTGGTTAGCAATGACATAGCAGTTACTGTGGGTATGCTTTTAAGCTCATTTTCCCGGGAAAAGACAAAAGATCCAATTAGCTTAACTCAGGTAGTTGAAAAGTTCTATGTGCAAAAATAGAGAAAGATGAAGGCAGAGCGAAGAGAAGGGAAAGAGGAAGAGAGAGAGGAGGGAGAGAGGGAGAAAGAAGGGGAGAGAAATCTCGAAGGAAGCTAGGAATAGCTTCTAAAAAGCAGGAACTGTAGTTTGGAAATGGGAAAGATTCAAGATTCAACCAGGATTTAAGGATAGGCCTTTCTAACGGCCCTCCCCCCTCCAGCCCCCACCAGCAGGCATCCAAGATCATCACTCCTTAGTTTCCTACGTATATTCCTGTAATCAACAGACTGATTCTCTCCAAGGGTGTAAATTTAAATTTCAGAATGAGAGAATCTTATTGGTGCAACCAGTCAGCCCTGGCCGCGTTTGTGCAGAACTTTTATATTACACTACCTCATAGTTGGCTGGTCAGGCTATGGGTTATCTCCTTTTGTGATATGCAATCAAGGGGAGGAAGGTAGGCCTGCCAAGGTTGGGGAGGGTTGTCACAGGTGGAAGGCTCGGGCACCCCACTCAAGGAATAGGTCAGGGCCCCTTCATGAGGCTATATCCTTTAAAAGGAACTGAATGTAGCTGTTTTGTATCGTGTAGTCTGATATCTGGATAAAAAGGAAAGAGTCCATTATTTGAATTTATCTTCATGCATCTGCCTTGTTTATAATCCGTCAAAATGTCTACATTAACCATGCTGGCATTAAATAATCCCCAGTTGCGCTGTTTTGTTGTTGTTGTGTGTTTAGTTTTATTTATTTATTTTTGTTTAGTTTTAGTTTGTATTCTGTGTTTGCAGTAACATCCCATAATACTGGCAGTACTCAGAGGTTCAATTACATCACGTTTATAGATCACTATAGGATAAAATGGTTAGGATCTATGTTACTGTACTGCCCTCTAGTGGTGTGCTCTTGGGTTTACAGTTATTGTACTGCCATATGTAGAAAGCAACTTTGTGCACTAATTCAAAGTTATAAGGGAAAATTTTGCTTCTATTCCATTTAGACCCGAAAACAAGCCATAGTATCACAGAATCTGCCTATTTTTTTTTTTACCATGGGAAATCACAATCTAGCCTCATCAAACTCGAATAGAAGATCTCAAGTTGGAGACTATGAAAGTTGAGTGTTTTAAACCTTAGAAAGTTTTTTATATAGTTAGAATTATATAATGTTAAGAATGGAACGAAGTTTAAAACTGTTAAATCCAACCCAGTCATTTCACATTTGAGAAAACAAGCTTCAAGATTTAAATATATTAGCCAAAGTGCTGCAGATAGTTTAAAGTAGGACTGAGCCTAGAATCCATGTTTCCTGCCTCCCAGGCAGGCTATTTTCCTTTCTTAAAACCCACATATTATTTACATTTATCCAATGGGGAGAGGGCCCAAGGTCCGAGCTGTTGTCAGAAAAAGGTGTGATATCTTAAAAATGAAAATTAATGCACGATTTACTTGAAGGAAGGGGAGGGCATATGTTCTTTCTATTTTGGGAAAAGAATGCAATTTTAAAACTTAATTCTTTTTACTAATTGCATAGCAGTATTTCTGGGCAAAGCAATAGAGAAAATAGGCTGGATAAGGCAGAGGTAGGTGGGGGAGGAGATACAGGAATGCCTCTATCCATGTTTCTGACCTTAGATGCTCATTCTTATCCAAAGAATAGGTTATGTGGGTGACCAAGCTGGGGTAGCCATTCCCATTTTATCAGCGATCTGAATGTCTATGCTATGCACTGAATTGTGCCCCTCACCAAATTCACACATTGAAGCCCTAACCCCCAACGTGTCTATATTTGGAGACAGGACCTATAAGGAGGTAATTAAGGTTAAGTGAGTTCACAGGGAGGGTCTGTAATCTGATAGGATTCTCTTCTTATATGAATAGAAAAAGAAAGAGAGAGAGAGAGAGAAAAAGAGATATCTGTCTCCCCATTATGTGAGGACACAGCCCAAAGATGCTATCTACAATTCTGAAGGAATTCTCACTAGAACCCAAGCATGCTGGCACCTTGCTATTAGTATTTCATTTTAATTTTGCAAATTTTGGAAACTAAGGCTCAGAGGGTAACTTGCCATCCTTGTAAGTGGTGGAATAACAAATCAAGTTTTGCGTGATTCTGAAACCCCAAATCTTCCCAGTGTGGAGGCTGTGAATTCAGTGTCCTTACTGACTTCTCTGATGCTTTTGCCACTTGTGGACCATGCTTTCCTTGTAAACCTCTCTTCCCTTGGTTTCTTTGGAACCCATTTATACTGGGTATCTTTTTTCGTACATAACTCTTCCTTCCTTGTCCCTCAAGGGCAACTCTTTTGTCCCTTTAGGTACCTTAGTGACATTGATGTGCCCCAAAAGGTATTGCTGTTTCTTGGGGGGTAATCTCATGTCTTATGTATTATTTTATTTTATGTAGTACCACTCATATTCTTTGAAGTAGCTTTGTTCAAGTAGCTTTCTCTTTCTTTCTTTTCACTCCTGAAATCTCTCCTGAACTTCAATTCCATATATCAAGCTGGATATTTCTATCTGAATCTCTGACAGATACTTCAAAACAAATTACACATTCGAGCTTAGAAGTTTTCATTCAATGAATACACTTGCTCAAACTCATCATTTCCTAACAAATACCAACATCCTCTCAGTCATCCAAGTAAGAAAGCTGGGAGTCAGTCTCAATTCTTTCTTCTACCCACTCTTCAGTAACCTAATCAATCATCAAATTCTGTGTTTTATCACCACAATGATCATAGACTCCATCCCTTCTCTTTTCCCTCCTGCCATTGTTCTAGTTCAAGGGCTCATTGCTTGCTTGCATTAACCTTGTAACTCATCTTTTTGCTTCCGTTGTTTACCCGCTTGCATCTTCCACACAGCAGATAGACTGGAAAATCTAAAAGGCAAATATGACCCATTGCAAAAGAGAAAGTTGTCTCTCAAACAAGGTGCCTGTGGTCCTCATAATCTAGATGCCGCCTTTCCTTCCAACCTCATCTGCCATCACCATCACAACACACATCTTGTTCCAGGTTTGCTAAATTTGGTCTAGTTCCCTGTTTACGTAATTTTGCTACTGGTTCATTACAGTCTTTCCTCTGTGCAAAACCCACTACTCTTCCCACCTCTTAGCCCTCATCCTCACTCAGAAAGAATAATGTTTATCATGACTTGTGTTTTTCAAGACACAGTTGAGCTGTCACTCCCACTAAGAAGCCATCCTGATATCCCATTAGACTAGACGATTCTTCTCTGTGCTCATGTGGAGTCCTGAACTTCCCTTTGGCATTGGATCTACTACTGCACTTACCTCTGTCTTCCTTATTTGCTTCTCAGTGAAGTCAGGAGTCAGCGTTTAACGAGTCTTCCCACGTGTTTGTTACACTGAAATTTTTTTAAGGACAAGTTGTTTTCTTTTCCAGTCAGAGCCTTCAGTGTCAATATCTTGTGGTCCACGAATTATTTTTATAGACACATTTTATTTTATAGACACTTATAAACAGATATGCATATGTTATTTTAATTATAATTATCGATTATATAAGATGATTAATTGTATACATACGCACATGTATATGTATATATATATTATAATGTATGTATTCACACAGCTATAACCATGTCCATTAGCTTTTATCTTCAAAAGTAGAGTAGAATGTCCTCATAAATTTTTAGAGCTGTACAGTGGGTCCATTTGAAGGAAAATCATCTTGTTGAGATCTAACCGTCTCATGAAAATAAAGACTAATTTTTTTTAACCCTGACTGTGAAGGGTTCTAGCAGCATTCTTCTCGATGTTCTTTCTCCTTTTCATTGTTTATCTGATAAGGGGCTAGAGAAGGTGTTAAAATAAGCAGGGTGGCACTGCAGGGGCCCAAGTGAGTCCCTGTCAAGGGGCTCTGATCTGGACGGCTCCCATAATTATGCCAGGAACACATGTTTCCAAACAAATGTTCTAATGTGACAACTCATATCCTGGAACAGTTTCAGCTCACTCCTCCAAGAATTGTAATCTCTGGTTTATTCTTTTTACTCACGATAATTGTACTTTTTGTCTTGGCCAGGAAAAGTCTTTGTATTCTGTAGAGCTAGTTTTGATGGGCTGGCACAGAGTTTTGGAAATTTTCCCCTCATGGAAATGGTGCTTTAATTTTAAAATATATTAGTGGGAAATATAATCAATAATATCGTATTAACTTTTATTTATTTTAGAGGAGGGTAGGGGCAGAGGGAGACAGAGAACCTTAAGCAGGCTCTACACCCAGCTTGGAGCCGGAGGTGGGGCTTGATCTTCCAGCCTGAGATCATGAACTGAGCTGAAATCAAGAGTTGGATGCTTAACCAGCTGAGCCTCTCAGGGGCTGCTATAGTAACTTTGTAAGGTAACAGATAGTAATTAGACTTACTGTGGTGAGCATTTCACAAGGTTCAACAAATGTTGAATCATTATGTTGTATACCTGGAACTAATTATACTTCAATAAATTAAAGGAAATGCATTGGCATGTCACTGCTAAACCCACATTGTATCTTTCAAAAACTGCTGGCTGGACAGTGGTGAAAGCCATGCAGCCAACTCCTCCAGAAATATCCTGTTGCCCATCAGCCCTATCACCTTGTTCTCTAGCAACATGGTCCAGCAATGGGAGACTTTGACTTTTACGCTGGAGTGGGACATCAGTTCTCATTTGGCTAAGCCACCGCTCCCAAGTACCGAGTCCAATAAAGGTGCACAACAACTAAATTCGGATTTGACTCCTTTCATCTCCTCTTGTCTGGAACATAAGCGTGATTAATCTAACATATAATTTTTATTATATGTTAGTTTCTTATATAATTATATATATTATACCTACAACATATATATGTTTTATATATATATATATATATATATATATATATATATATATATCCCAGTGAGTGATAGTTCTTTATGATTCCTGGATTTTGTGAGTTAAATCTTTCTTAATTTGTAACATCTATGCCAGGTAAGAGAATCCATGTTTTACTTTTTTTTTTAAAGATTTATTTATTTATTTGACAGAAAAGAGCATATAAGCAGGGGGAGCAGGAGAGAAAGAAGCAGGCTCCCTATTGAGCAGGGACCTGATGCAGGGCTTGATCCCAGGACTCTGGCATCATGACCTGAGCCAAAGATAGACACTTAACGAGCTGAGCCACCCATGTGCCCTAGAACCCATGTTTTAAATGTCTATTCCCAAAGTATGCTCATGGACCAAATAGTCAAATAGATTTCTGGTAAAAGGAAATAAAATTAACATATATATATGTATATATACATACATATACATATATAGCATATTTTAAATATTCTAGACTATAATAAACATTAGTAATGTTAAATATGTAACTATACTAATGAATACATATTTCTTCATTTGTTCTGGACATATCCTTTGGCATTAGATGGTAAACATTGTGCCCTGAGACTTACTTAACTAGTTAGACAAGTTATTTGGCACCAATTATGTATTGTAAGTGGCCTCCAAGTAACTTCGGTGAGAATAAAAGAGAACGACCTTTCTTTTTTTTTTATATATTTTTTATTTTTTATAAACATATATTTTTATCCCCAGGGGTACAGGTCTGTGAATCACCAGGTTTACACACTTCACAGCACTCACCAAAGCACATACCCTCCCCAATGTCCTTTCTAATACAAGTACTTACACTTACATCAAGAAGCTTTTATTTTTTTATTTTTTTTTCCATTTGATTTCTTTATTTTTTTTTAATCAAGTACTTACACTTAAATAAAGTTATTGCTCAGCCATAGTCCTAATTAAAGAGTTTTCCAGAGAACATTAAGAACACTGATCCTCAGACTCTCCTAGAGATTCCTGTTCAGTTGATTGGGATGGGATTGGGCATCAGTATCTTTAAAAAGTTCCCAGTGTATTCTGTTGTGCAGCCAGGATTGATAATGAAAGATTGAGCATGATTAATCAGCAATTGAAGTTGAGATGGGAACCTCTGGATTTGCCCCATTCCTGTGCCCTCCACCCTGGCATATCATATTCCAGGGGAATGACAGAAGTTAATGCCATTCTTTTTTTTTTTTTTTAAGATTTTATTTATTTGACAGAGAGAGACACAGCAAGGGAGGGAACCAGCAGGGAGAGTGGGAGAGGGAGAAGCAGGCTTCCCGCTGAGCAGGGAGCCTGAGGCGGGGCTCAATCCCAGGACCCTGGTGCTTAAGAACTGAGCCATCCAGCTGCCCCAGTTAGTGGGATTCTTAGGGATGTTAAAGTCAGGCTGCCCAACAGAATTCCCAGAATGAGGGTAGTGTTCGAAATCTACCCTGTCAGATAGTGTACCCAGTAGCCAGGTGTGGCTATTAAACTCTTGACAACAAAGTAATCTTGTTCCTGTCTGTATGTTTCCTATTGCTGCTGTAACAGATCACCCCAAACTTAGTGACTTAAAAACACAAAATGGCTTAAAAGAACACAAATTAAGTTTTGGAGGTCAGGAGTCCAAAACGGGTCTTAAAAGGCTAAAACCAAAGCATTAGGAAGGCTGTACTCCTTCTGGAGGCTCTTGGAATGAATCTGTCCCCTTGTTGCAGCTTCCAGAAGTCACCTGCATGCTTTGCCTTGTGGCTCCTTCCATCTCAAAGGCACCAGCACAGCATCTTCAAATCTCTGCCTCTGACTCCCTGTATCACTCTTCCACTTACAAGGACCCTTTTTTTTTTTTTTTAATTTTATTGCAGCGGGTTAACCTGGATGATCCAAATACTCTCCTCATCTCAAAATCCTTAATTTGTTATTTTTTAAATTTTTAATATTTCTAAAGATTTTTTATTTATTCATTTATTTTGTGAAGGGGAGGGAGAAAGAAAGAGAGTGAGTACACGAGCAGGGGAAGGGGCAGAGGAAGAAGCAGACTCCCCTCGGAACACAGAGTCTGATGGGAGGCTCCATCCCAGGACCCTGGATCATGACCTGAGGTGAGTGAAGGCTCATTCACTGAGTGTCCCGTAATTGCATTTTTTATAACCCCTCCAAACCCTAAATCTAATCTCACCCTCAAAGTGCCTTTTGTCATGTAAGGTAATATATTAAGAGGTTCTGGGGATTAAGATGTGAGCACTTTGTGGGAGCCACTATTCAGCCCCTTCTACTATGGTTCTTGTTCTAGCTTATCTTAGAGTTTCCCATATGCTTTTCTATGAGCAGCAAATGATTTTTAGTAATTTTTTTTTAAGAACAAGATTTTATTTTATTTGTATTTTTTTTCTTTTTTAGTCAGATGCGAGATAGAGTGAGCACAAGCAGGGGGAGTGGGAGAGGAAGAAGCAGACTCCCTGCTGAGCAAGGAGCCCAACATGGAGTTCGATCCCAGGACCCTGGGATCACGACCAGAGCCAAAGGCAGCTACTTAACCTACTGAGCCACCCAGGCATCCCAAGTCTTAGTAATTTTAATCCCTACATTAAAACTGTGGCTTTCACACTATATGTGCTCAAAATACATTTGTTGGAATGAGTTGATTAAGGTTAAAAAAAGAAGAGAGAGTATTTGATAGGTGTTGACTGAGTGAATAAAGCATGGCGGGGGGGTCCTAAACCAGTAAATTAATTTTGAGCATCTGTACGGATTGAACATTCACCAATCCATCAACCCATAGAATAGATTTTGGAGCAGTAGTTATCAACCACCAACCAACTATAGACTGAATAATTGTACCCTGGTCTGTTCATTTTAGCTCAATGTGTTTTGGGCTAATGAGAAAGCAAGGGGATGCCAAAGCCTGTGTGCATGATTCTGTAGGAAATAAAAACAACAACAAAAAAGTGGAATGGCAATTAATGGCTTATGTCTGATGAATGCACTCCAAAACATCACCAGCATATTTTAAGATTAATACATTATTTGGTATGGGAAGTTAGTGTATGAAAATCAGTGGTTATTAAGCATTTGTATCTAATGGGTGAAAAATTTTCTTGTTTGGTTTTAAAAAAAAAAAGACATTCCAGGATAAAAGAGGTCCAGTTTAATTATTTAGAAATTAAGCATTTAGTATAACAGAATAATATTTTATTTTACAAAATTTACACATACACAAAAATAGAAGGGATCATGTAACAGACCCCATGTACCCATCACCCAGCTTAAACAACAATCATCCCCTGATCTGGAGTATTGTTTTAATCAGTACTCTATTCCCCACCCCCCTACCCCCACCTCCACCCCCAACCCTCATTATTTTCAAGCAACTTCTAGAACCGTATCATATTATCCATAATTTAATCATGCATAAACACATTTGGGCAGGTCTATTAATGAATTTCCTCGTATTCATGTTGGCTTCCTGCATGCTTTGGCGGCTCCATAATCTTTCTGACATTTACTGTCTTTTCTTTACCTTATGTGGAATTTTGTTCTGAAGGATAAAATATAACAACTAAATATGGAAAATGCTAAGCTGGCCAGACTTGTTTAATTTTCCTATTACTTCAATTCATATTTTAGGAAATAGCATACAATGTGGAAATATATGAAATTGCAAGCAAAATTAAAACAGTAAATTTGCATTTTTTTTTTTTTTAAAGAAAGGGGAGCTCTTAACCACAGGGGAAGTACGAGTTAAGGACTTCCAAGCTCTACTCCTCTTATTTTAAGAACATATTAAATAATGTTAAGGAAAGACATATATGCCCTAGTTTGAGAGGAGCTTAGAGAAAGTCCAGGAATTAGGAGGCAATCTGAGGGAAAATCTTTCATGGGAATAATTAGGTGAAGCCCACACCAGAAGTGAGAAATAAGATATTGTTGAAGATGAAAGTCTGATCTGAAAGTATTAAGTCACATAAAATATGGTTTATAAAATATAAACATTTGAAATGTTTCTTTTGGGAAAAAAAGTACTATCTTTCCATATATGTCTGTATATGGTGATTATAAGTGGGCTTCCTCAGTATATGGCATATATTAACAAAAGGACACATTGTCAGGGTTGACTGGGCTAGAGGAGGGTGATAATTTTATTATTTAAAAATCACATATCATTAACAGTTGTCGCTATCTTTATTTCTTTCTGCCTTTTTTTTTTTTTTTTTGGGTCTTCACTGAGAACCAGAGCTAATTTATTCATTCAGTGTATCTGAGTCAAGGTACTTTCCTCACAATATACAAGTTAAATATTTGGAGGAATACATAAAACAGATTTCTAATTTTTCAAATCCAAATTTAGCATTCTAAAATTTATCAAGTTGAAATTCCCTGTTATACTGTTGTTCCAAAGCAGAAAGCTTCATATACTCATAAAGATCTTTAGCAGACTAGAATCTATTGAAATGATCTAATTCAGCCCCATATTTGGGGCTGGAGGTCTGTGGATCAGATGAACTGTCAAGGGTCACATAACTAAAAAGTGCCAGTTCAAGACTCCCTTCAGCAGCACAAATACTGAAATGGGAACCATGCAGAGAAGATTAGCATGGCTTCTGCACAAGGATGACATGTCAATCTGTGGAGGATTCCACAAAAAAAAAGAAGTGCCAGTTCAGAGATAAGAAAGCAACGTTCTTAGCTTCTAGGTTGGTGTCCCCCTCCCAGAGATTACAAAAGATGAGAGTTTTTATCTCCAGTGACAAATGAAGAAAATTTTTTGATTCTTTTACTTAACGATAGTATAGAAACCTATACTTTACTACTATGACCATGAATACAAGTCCTTTCAAGGAGGTATGTGATTTTTAAGGTTTCGTCAGACTCTAAGATGATGGATTTCTAAGAGGCTCTGGTTCACATTTTTTAAGTTGAGTACTATATTTTTGCATACACTAATGTTATAAGATGATGCCAAGTATTTCAAAAAACAAATAGAAATGCAAAGAAGAAAGGGTTAGTCGCCCCCTTCTGATGTTAGTGAGGGTGACGTTCTGTTCATAGATGTGCTGAAGCACATGTTCTAATAACAGTCACCACCCTGCATCCTCAACTTCTTCTCTGAAAACTTCTTTTATCTCCTTTCCTTAGTTCAAACTTGGTTCTACCTTGGATTATTATCACGAACTCACCAATCCCCCAGCCTCAGGGCTGAGGGTGGAATGGTGTCCTTCTCTCTCCTCACTACCATTTTCAGAGTATTTCCCCTTCTTCCTCAGGTCCTATCTCCAGCGTCTGATTGCACATGTAGGTTTCTACAGGCATACAAAGCCAACTGCTTTAGACTCCCATCCCAACATCACCCCACTGCCAAATCTCCTCCATGTCCTGTGCTCACTGTCCCACAAAAAGACACCTGAAGTTTACAACTGCCCACAACAGACACCTGGGAACAATATTGGACCCCTCCATACTTCCCCCAGTTAGAAGTCAGTTTCTGTTGATGTTATCCGTTAAATACATCTCCAGTCTATTTGCTGTTCTCCAAACCTGTTGACTTAACAGTAGTTCTACTCACCATCATCTCCTTCCTGAATTGTGGCCACAGCCTCCCTCGTTAGACTCGGCCCCTTCTGATGTGTTTGGGCTTGATGACAACCATGTGTGAGGTATTTTTTTCTGTCAGCATTCATATTGCCTCCAGGACAGAAACCGAACCTCAGGAAAACCAAACAGTTGGCTCACGCAGCACAACTCTCGAGTGTTAGAACCAGATACTCTGACTCCTTACCAGGTAGGGTCTTACTAACTTCTGGGTGCCCTTTTTGCAGGTCTGGAGATATGTGCATTTCTGCAGACCACGCAGTGCAGAACTGAGGCCTCCTCAAGGGTAAAATAATAGAAGGCTCTCAACTTGTAAGCCCTAACTGTAACATAATGTTCTGCTGTTCAAAGGACACATTCTGAGTCATAATAATGGCATTTGGAGACCATCAGTCTACTGCATTGTAACCTTTTGAGAACCATAGCTTTATTGTGTGTAACTTGTTCCTACTTTCCAGCATCTCATTTTATTATCATTATAAATCATGTGCATTTTTTGAGGACTTTAATTTTCAGGTTGCCATAAAAAAAAAAAGAACAACAAAAAGGACCTATTTTTTGGAGTTATAACAACCAGTTGCCCATGAAGTCAAATAAAAAGAAATTATAGTCAATGAAAGAGCATAGTAAATATCTTAACTATTCTTGATTACTCTTTCCCAAGATTAGAATCATTTCACAATATGACAGAATGTTAAGCAAAGTAAAAATATGTATATTGGCTCACATACAGGGCCCTGCCTGTCTTTGTAAGTCCAGATGGCTACTGATCACATTTTAAGGTCAGTGGAAAGTAATCTCAAGTTTCACCTGACTTAAGCTGAAGAGAATAAACAGAACAATGAGTAAGTAGAAGGAAACTATGAAATATGAAGGTTTGGAGGAGGAGTTTACTGAGATGACTTTGAAGGGTAGAGAATGACAGGAACTAGTTTTCACTTGTCCAAGGTTGGTTTTCATTCTGCATAATGCAGGTTTCTTGTAACTTGATCTATATTCAGTCATTTTTCTATCAATATATATTATCATTTTGACTTAATGCCCCACTCTCTTTATAAATTAGAAAATACCTGGGCTCCATATTGGGTCTCTATGGGAGAATAGCAATTTAATATAGCAGTAGGCTGTGTTGCAAAGCTGCCCGGAGAGTTCGGTTGACTGTGAAAATTCAAGAAGTGAGTACATGGTCAAAGGGGGTCTCAGATATCTCATGGATGATAACAGCCTACACTGAGCCTTATTCAAGTTTCTAGACATATTAGTGACCAAGAACCTAAGGATGGTAATTTTGGAAACCTATCCACGATTTGATAAAATGTGCCATATTTTCATTCCCATTAAATGTTTCATATATTTAGTGCCTGCGGTAAAGCATCTCTCAAGTGTTCTACAGATACTTATGAATACTTATGTGAGAATAAAATGTAAAAGTGGCTTATTGTTCTAGAGAGTTCCTCTTGGTGGTTAGTATTGTGGGAATTTCACAAGAAATTTTCATTCTGGCCATCCATGTGTTGGTATATTCTTTCCCAAATGTTGGTTTACCATAATAGAAACAGTCCAGATATTGTCTCAGGGAGAAGTTTGGCATAATATACAGTGTATCTATAAACAATCCAGAGCCAGTGACACAAATTACAAAACTGCCTTTGGATGTTTATTGCCCATGGCACCTATGATTGTATGAAGAAAATTAGAGGGAACATAATAATAGTTTTAAAATACCATTATATGTGTTGAGGTAATTGGAGACATAGCTGGTGTCACAGACAAAATTGTAAAATCATTAGTATACATAATGGTTTATTTTCTTTTTCTCTCTCTTTTTTTTTTCCATAATGGTTTAAAGAAGTGATTTTGACCAGGAGGATTGAAGGGTTATTTTGTTTAAATATAGTTTTGATTCAAGACTGGAAAATGCCATTGCTTTTACCTACACTCACTGGAAGTTACTTGGATTGATTGTTTTTATCTTCATGTGAGAATATGATTATGTTGGATATAATCTTATTTTAGAAGTTTTAGGTTAGAAAAGAAGAGACAACGTATTACTGACTGTTGCTTTAAGGCCGACTTTTTTTTTTTTACTTAGTTTAATCCTGAAACATATTAAAATTTACATTAAAATAAATCAAGATCTTAGCAAACTGAGAATAGAAAAGAACATGTTCAACTTGATAAAAAAAAATCTACAAAAAGCCTATAGCTAACATTGTACTTGGTGGTGAGAAAGTAGATGTTTTCCCACTAAGCTCAGGGGCAAGGCAAGGATGTCCTTCTCACTCTCCTTTTCAACATTGTGCTGTGAGTCCTTGTTAAGAACAATAAAAAAATCAAAGAATTTTAAAAAGAGACTCAAAGGTATACCATTTAAGAGGGAAGAAATAAAACTCATTGTCCATAGATGACAGGGTTGTCTATGTAGAAAATCCTAAAGAATAACAAAATTTCCCAGAATTAATTAGCAATTATAGCAAGGTTACAAGATTCATTGTTAATGAACAAAAGGCATTTACTTTCATATATACCAACAATGAACAATTGGAATTTGAAACTGAAAACACAATACCATTTACATTAACACAGAAGAAGAAAAGGAAAATAGGTGTGACAAAATGTATCTAAGATCTGTAAGAAGATAACTAGAAAATTGTGATGAACAAAACCAAAGATTTTTTTTTAAAAGATTTTTAATTATTTGTTTGTCAGAAAGAGAGAGAGAGCACAAGCAGGGGGAATGGCAGGCAGAGAAGCAGGATCCCCACTGAGCAAGGAGCCCGATATGAGACTCAATCCCAGGATTCTGGGATCATGACTTGAGCTAAAGGCAGATGCTAAATGACTGAGCCACCGAGGTGTCCCAAAATCAAAGATTTAAATAAATAGATATTCCATGTAGATGGATTGGAAAACTCAGTATTATTGTTTCTTTTTCCTGAGTTGATCTATAGATCCAATGCAAGACCAGTTGAAATCTGTTATTTTGTAGATATTGACAAACTGATGCTAAAGTTTATGTAAAAAGGCGAAAGGCCCAGAATGCCAGTAAAATATTGAAGGAGAAATACAAAGTTGGAGGATTAACACAACTAAACTTTAAGATTTTCAACAAATGTTGCTGGAACAGTTAGATATCCATATGTAAGAAAAAAAAAAGGATTTTAGACACAGAGCTTCACAAAAACTAACTCAAAATAGATCATAGAACTAGATGTAAAAGGAAAAGCTATAAAACCTTCAGAAGATAACATAGGAGAAATCTAGGTGATCATAGCTTTGGTGATGACTTTTTAAATATTGCACCAAGGCATGGTCCATAAAACAAACAAACAAACAAACAAACAGAAGTTGGACTTCATGAACATTAAAAACTTCTGCTCTGAAAAGATTTTTAAAGAGAATTCAAAGATAAATCACCAACTGGGAAAAATTCTTCACAAAACATATATTTGATAAAGGGCTGGTATCCAAAATATACAAAGAACTTTAAAATTCAATAATAAGAAAACCAACAGTTTAATTTTTAAAATGAGCAGAAGATCTGAGCAAACACTTCACTAAAGAAGATAAACAGGGAGATTACCAACATCATTTGTCATTTAGGGAATTATAAATTAAAACAATGAGCTACCACCATCTACTATCAGAATGGTTAAAATTCAAAACACATTAACATCAAATGCTGATGAGGATGTGGAGAACAGGTGATGGAGATGCAAAATAATACAACCTCCTTGGAAGATAGTTCAGCAGTTCCTTAGAAAACTAAACACAGTGGTAATCATATGATTCAGCAATTGTGCTTTTCATTATTTACACAAAGGAGTTGAAAATTTATGTCTACGCATAAGCCTACACATGAATACTTATGGCAGCTTTTTTCATAGTTGCGAAAACTTAGAAGTGCTAAGATCCTTTAGTATAATGTATAAATAAACTGGTATAGCCAGTTAATAAAATATTGTGTAGTGATAGGAAGAAATGAGCTATCTGGCTACAAAAGATATAAAAATGCTTATCATAAGAAAAAGAAACCAACTTAAAAAGGTTGCGTACTGCATGATTACAGCCATAAGATATTCTGGAAAAGGAAAAGCTACACAGACAGAACAAAGATCATGGTATTTTAGGGGCTCAAGGAGAGGGAGGGAGGGATGAATACGCAGAGTACAGAGGATTTTTAGGGCAGTGAAACTCATCTGTGTGATACTGTATTGGTGGATACATGTTCTTTAAACACTTTTCCAAACCCATAGAATGTACAACACAAGGAGTGAATGCTAATATAAACTTTGGACTTCAGTTAGTAATGATGTATGAATAATGCCTCAATTGTAACAAATGTAGCATGCTAATGGAAGATGTTAATAACAGGGGAAACTACTTTCTGCTCAATTTCCTATTAACCTAAAAAGAAAGAGTGAGAAATTACTTTTTATTTGAAGATGCATAATGTAATTTTTGAATATTATATATTGTTTCTTTTTAAAAAAACAACCTTATTGAGGTAAAATTGACATACAATGCTTAATTGTATAATTAGCATAAGTATAATCTGATGAGTTTGGACATATCAAACACCCATCATACCATCACCATCGTCAAAGTAATAGACCTATCCAATGCTTCCCAGATCTTCCTTGTGTTCTAAATTTTTTTGTGTGTACAGTAAGAACACTTGACATGAAATCTGACTTCTTACTAGGTTTTGAAGTGCACAATACCATGTTGTTAACTACGTTGGGCACTATGATGTACAGCAGGTTTCTGGAACATATTCATTTATTTATTTAAAAAAATTTTTAAAAGATTTTAAATTTATTTGTCAGAGAGAGTGAGAGCACAGGCAAAGGCAGGCAAAGACATAGAGAGAAGCAGGATCCCTGCAGGGCAAGGAGCCCAATGTGGGACTCGATCCTAGGATCCTGGGATCATGGCCTGAGCCACCCAGGCATCCCTGGGACTTACTCATTTAACATAACTGAAACTTTATACTATGGAACAGTGCCCTGTTGTTGTCCAAAATATATAAGAAACTCCTACAACTCCACAGCAAAAACAGCACAGAACAAAACAAATGGAACCTATGGAGTGGGAAAAAATATTCACAAACCATATATCAGATATGCATCAGACCCTTCACAAAATCTTGTTCTATGGATTATTGATTGATTTTTCCTTTTGACTGAAATAGCCAAAAAAGCCCTCAAACATTGTAGTGAACTCAAAAAAGTAGCAGAGGATCACTATCTAATTCAATCTTGCCTTTTTATATGATTCAACATCAAAATGCAATTGTAATGATAACCTTATTTAGTTTAGTAAAGTGAAGATAGGAGTTTGGAATGATCTTGATTGGGAGAGTAACAAAACAATTCGGGTCCAGTTCTGGTTCAACTAAATTGCCATTTCAAATCAATTTTCTAGTCTTACTGTAATTGAGTTTGACTGACCACATGCAGTTTTTGCTGTATGCGCTTTGCAAAGAACCAGGATAAATACCAAAAGGAGCTGGTGCATCTCAGCTGTTACAGTTCAAGTTCAGTTGAAACACACACAATAAGCTTTCCATCTTTTCATAATAGTTTCTAATGCCTGTATGCATTTTGTTATAATTAGCCAGCCATTTGGAAATTGTCATGTAACTTCTCCTTTATCTTAATGAAATTTAGAGAATCCAAATAGCCAGTTTTCACATGTCTTCTCTATCTTCTGAAACTTCTCTCAATGATTCTTAGATTTCTGTGATAGGTTTTTTAATCAAGTGCAGAATTTCTATCATATGTTTGCTAGCAATTGAGTCAGAGCTGCCTAAGAAAATGGGATTTTTCAGAGAGTCCTTGTGATATCATGTTTTATTTCATTAATCATCAAAATCAATAATAAATTCATAAAATTCAGTCATTCAACACTGGGATTTTTGTTTCCCTTTTAATAAAAGACATCTGGTCTTTTAGTTTCTACATAGTAAATATGTGATTCTTAGGAGTTACACTTCTTTATTGTTCTTTGAAGAATGTCCTATAATACTTTTATCAACCTATTTACTCATCAATTTACTCATCCACACTCAAATAGAGTAATCCCTAAATGTCACATGTCATGGGTTGTTTTAAAGGACTTAAAAAACTTAGAATCCATGGTTGATAAAGCATATGAGACAAACCACCCTATACATAAACCAAAGCAATCTTATAAAGTTGTTTTGGCAGTCCTGTAACACACATGTGAACCTTTGAATCAAAGTAATTGACATTTTCTGTGTTACTAATTTTTTTTTATTTCATGTGAAATTCTCAAAAAAGAATTTATAATGTTGGAACTAAAAACTGAGCAAGTACATATATATGGAACTGTGATCCTCTTAGTATATTTTTAAACTATGAAGAATCTTCCCACCTGTGAAAACAGGTCATTTTGTTTTCATTCACACTTTCCTATGAGCTGAGCTCTTATTATCAAAGCATACGGCACATTTCCATTTATGTAAAATTGAATATGTATTCACATGTAGTTTACACTTACCCACATATTCCATTTTAAGTGAGTTTCTAATACGTTCATTGAAAGGATTGGCAGTTTTTAGAGACAATTGTACTTAAGCTTTGAATAAATTTCAAACGCTGGACTTTTGGATTCTAAGCGTAGGAGTTAGGAACGTCCACTGGGTGGCAGGAGCGGACAAGACACGTTCGCAAACAGCCCTCCTCCCCGAACCGGCCCCCCGCCCTGGGCCTGCGCCCGCAATGCCAAGGTGATGCTGGCGAGCAGAACATGCTGATGCTCCGAAGGAGGACATTTGCTGACCAGTTATTTTCTTCAGCTGTGTCCATGGGTGGGCACCGCGCCGCCGTGCACTCCCACCTGCTCTCTCTGGTGGTGAGCAAGGCACATTTGCCAGATGCCTGCTGGAGTGAGACCCTCCTACGCCAGCCTCTCCGGCTACTAGGGCTTTCTCTGAGGGAGGCTGCTGAGACGGCTGTGTGGGAAGGAAATACTCAGTTCTCAGAATTACTGGTCCCCTGGAGAGTGAAAGCGTCCAGAGTCTCCTCGAGGGGTCCTGTTTTGTTGATATTAATTGCACAGTTGAAGTTTTGGATTCTACTTAGCCATTTAAGGAAGTATTAAGAAACCAAAGAATGCCAATTTGCTTTTGTTTGTAATCCTTTGAAACAGAAGTGGGGGCGGGGGGAGCGGGCAACAGACAAGGAAATACTTAACTTTGAAGAGAACACAGAGACCGAATTCATTTCTTTCTCCCTTGACATCTAAGGCGACAAACCACCATAAAGCAGTGGTTTGTGTCACTGGCATTCGGGAGCGGACTGGGAGTGTCTCCAGTGGAGGGTGCTGCCAAGCTGCGGGCCAACTCGAGGGAGCTTGTTTAGGAGCCAGGATGGATCAAAGACGCGACAGGCTCGAAAGCAGGGCTTCCTACACGGCAACGTGCACGGGAATCCCCTGGAGGTCCTGCTAAAGTGCAGATGCTCCATCTGTGGACGTGCGGTGTCTGTGGTTAAACTGTCACCGGCTCTCAGCTCCAAACCCACCCTTTCAGGCTCTGCCGGGAGCTGCAGGGGTTGGACTCGGCAACCGCCCTTGTGCTTTGCCGGCGGGCTCCGCGCTAGGCTTTCCCCGATGGGGCGCTAGGGGGCGACTGCGAAGCCGGAGGACGGAGGACGACCCGCCCGCTTGTGGCCCAGTGGGCATGCCCCGTGCAATGCTCCTTCCATCCCGCAACAGCAGTCCCTCCCACTTGAGGCAACTTCCAGTTTTCAGCTTTTCCAACACTGTCAAGATGAACTTCATTATGCCCCTTAGGCACCCTGGGCCAAGCAACGCCCCTGTCAGGGATTCCAACCTCTTTCCTTTCTTTCCTGACCCCAATGGTGGGAGCTGCTCTCTGCCATTATCAGCACCCTAATAGTAGAGCTTTATTTTTACTCTTTCAATGACCTAGTTGATTACTTTAATAACTTTACTTGATTACTAATTTTAAAACATTTTTTTATTAAATTAAAAAAAATTATAAACATATAATGTATTTTTATCCCCAGTAATTTTAAAACATTTTTAATTGAAGTGTAGTTGACATACACTATTATGTCAGTCTCAGGTTTATAACCCAGTCCTTCAACATTTATATACCTCGTGAAGGGATCACCACTAAGTCTAGCTATTACCCGTCATCATACAAAGTTGCTACAATAGTAACTGTATCCCTACTGCAGTACAGTAGGTTCTGCGGTTTAATTATTTTCTGACTGGAAGTTTGTACCTTTTAATCTCCTTTTTGTCTATTTTTCCCATTCTGCCCCCATAATCCCCTACCCTCTGATAATCTCCAGATTATTCTCTATCTATGAGTTTGTTTCTATTTTGTTTTGTTTACTTGTTTTGTTGTTAAGATTCTGCATTTAAGTGAAGTCATATGGTAATTTTTTTTCTGTCTGATTTATTTCACTTAGCAGAATACCCTTCAGATACATCCATGTTGTTGCGAATGGCAAGATTTTATTCTTCTTTTTACGGCCGAGTAATATTCTGTGGTATGTGTGTATGTGTATGTGTCATAGTTTCTTGGTCCATCCATCCACTGGTGGGTTCTTAGGTTACTTCTTTATCTTGACTATTGTAAGTAATGAACACAGGGGTGCAAATATCTTATACCATATACAAAAATAAATTCAAAATTCATTTTGGTATAAGAAAAGTGGTTCAGTTCCATTGCTTTGCATATATTTGTTCAGGTTTCCCAGCATCATTTATTAAAGAGATTGTCTTTTCCCCATTGTATATTCTTGCCTCCTTTGTTGAAAATTAGTTGACCAGATAAGGATGCATTTCTCTCTGTGTTCTCTTTTCCATTCTTTTTTTTCCCCCCTCTTTTCCATTCTATTGATCTATGTGTCTGTGTCTGAGCCCGTACCATACTGTTTTGATTGCTACAGCTTTGTAATATAGTTTGAAATCAGGTGTGTGATGCTTCTAACTTCTGTTTTTCCTTCTCAAGACTGTTTTGGCTACTGACAGTTTTTTGTGGTTCTGTATGAAGTTTTAGATTATTTGTTATAGCTCTGTGAAAAATGCCGCTGGCATTTTTTAAAAAGATTTATTTATTTTGGAGAGAGAGAGAGGGAGAGAGTGAGTGCACAAGTACAGGGGGAGGGGCAAAGGAAGCAGGAGAGAGAGTCTTAAGCAGACTCCATGCTGAGCCCAGAGCCAGACATGGAGTTCAGTCTCACAACCCTGAGATCACAACCTGAGCTGAAACCAAGAATTGGATGCTCAACCAACTGTGCCATCCAGGTGACACCCAAAATGCCACTGGTACTTTGATAGGGATTGCGCTGATTCTGTAGATTGCAATATTTTAACAATATTAATTCGTCCAAGCCATGAGCAGAGTGTATCTTTCCATTTATTTGTGTCTTTAATTTTTTTCATTAATATCTTACCAAGTTTTCAGAGTTTAAGTCTTTCACTTCCTTGGTTAAATTTATTCTTAGATATTTTATTCTTTAATAAGTTATAAATGGGATTGTTTTCTTAATTTCTCTTCCTGGTACTTCATTATCAGTAACACAGAAATGCAACAGATTTCTATTACTAATTTTGCATCCTGTGACTTTACTGAATTCATTTATTAGTCCAAGTAGTTTTTTGGTGGGGATATTTCTATATATAGTATCATGTCATCTGCAAATAGTGACAGTTTTACTTCTTCTTTTCCAGTTTGGTTGCCTTATTTCTTTTTCTTATCTGCTTGCTGGGCTTGGACTTCCCACACCATGTTGAATAAAAGTAGTGAGAATGGGCATCCTTGTTTTGTTCCTGATTTTAGAGGAAAAACTTTTAGCTTTTCATTGTTGAGTCTGAGGTTAGCTGTGGGTTTGTCATATACGGCATTTGTGAGTTTGTATCATAAATATTGCATTTTATCAAATACCTTTTCTACAGCTATTGAGATGGTCCTATGATTTATGATTTTTACCCTTCTTTTTGTTAATCATGTTGGTTCATTTGCAGATATCAAACCATCCTTGCATCCTTGGAGTAAACCCCTCTTGACTGTGGTGTATGATCCTTTTAATGTATTGTTGAGTGTGGTTTGCTAATATTTTGTTGAGGATTTTGCATCTGTGTTCATCAGAAATATTGGCCTACAATTTTCTTTTTTTGTGGAATTTTTGTCTGTGTTTGATATCAGGATAATGCTGGCCTCAAAGAATGACTTTGAAAGCATTCCTTCCTTTTCAATTTTTTGGAGTACTTTGAGAAGGATAGTCATTAACTCTTTAAATATTTGGTAGAATTCACTTGTCAAGCTGTCTGGTGCTAATCTCCTGTTTGTTTGGAGTTTTTGATTATGGATTCAACTTTATTAATAGTGATCAATTTATTCACTTTTCAATTCCTGATTCAGTCTTAGTAAACTGTACGGTTCTGGGAATCTTTCCATTTCTTTTGGGTTGTCTTAATTGTTGGTATATAATTATTTATAGTAGTCTCTGATGGTCATTTTTATTTCTGTGGTATACATTGTAATTTCTCTTTCATTTCTGATTTTATTTCGGGTCTTTCTCTTTTTTTCTTAATGACTCTGGCTAAAGGCTTATCTCTTCTGCATACCTTTTCTAAGAACCAACTCTTAGTTTCCTTGATCTTTTTATTTATTCATTTAGTCTTTATTTCATTTATTTCCTCCAGGCGTGATGAGGCAGAGAGCTGCTGGAGAAGGGCTCTGACTGAAGCAGGTGGGTTGGGCAGGATGAGTGGCCTGAGGAACTCGGGGGCAGAGCCAGAGATGCTAGAAGGGCACATGGATAGTGTCAGACATGGCTTCCACCAGCACACCGGTGCCAGGTCAGGTAGATGGAAGCGGAGTTTAAAAAAACAACAAAAAAAGGTACCTACCAGACCTTCTATCCTGAGAAAATGTTAGAACAGATCCCTGCCTCTTTGGCATGTGCTCTAAAATTTGTCAGTGATTCTCCTTCATGTGTATCTAAGTACTTTTCAAACCACTGCCTCTGCACTGGGGCTTGGACTGAGTGAAATTGTGCGTGTGCCCTTGCAGAGCAGAGTCTTGGTTTTCCACTACTCTCTGGCACTCCTGGACATAAGCCCTGCTAGTCTTCAAAGCCAGACATCGTGGGGTCTCATCTTCCCGGTGCAGCTTCCCTGAACTGGAAAACCCCGTGTTGGTCTTAGACCTCTTGTTTGTCAGGGATGGCCTCTACCATTGTGATGGCCCCTCATTTGTATGTTGCTGCGCCAGCAGTGTGGGTCCTGATTAGACTGTGTCTCTGCCTCTCCTGCCTATCTCAGTGGGAATTTTCTTTATATCCTGAGTTGTGTGAAATCTTTTCTGTTGGTCTTCAGTTTTCAGAGATAGCTGTTTTGTATGTAGTTGTAGTTCTGGTTTGTCTGTGGGAGGAGGTGAGCTCAGGACCTTCCAACTCGGCCATCCTCACCTTGTTGCTAATTAACAGTTCCTTACATGAAATTCTCACTGTTGCAGTAATTGGTGTGGTTTCTGTCTCCTGCCTGGACTTTGACCAGTGCAGTAGGTCTGGGATAGAGCCCAAGATTTTGCATTTCTGACAAACTTCAAGATAATGCCCAGTTGCTTGTCCATGGACCACAGTTTTAATAGCAAGCAGCTAGAGAAGTGATTCTCAGTGTTTGGCTGCATATTCAAATCACCTGAGAGCTTTGGGAAACTACCAATGACTTAATACCACCCTGAGTGAGTCTGACTTAGATCATCAATGATGCGGCCTAACCATTGGGTATTTATTATTTATTTATTTATTATTATTATTTATTGTGTTATGTTATTCACCATACAGTACATCATTAGTTTTTGATGTAGCGTTCCATGATTTGTTGTTTGCATATAACACCCAGTGCTCCATGGAATCCGTGCCTTCCTTAATACCCATCACTGGGCGAACCCATCCCCCTGACCCCTCCCCTCTAACACCCTCGGTTTGTTTCTTGGAGTCCATAGTCTCTCATGGTTCATCCCCCCCTCCAATCCCCCCACCTTTTCCCTTCCTTCTCCTAATGTCCTCCATGCTGTTCCTTATGTTCCACAAATAAGTGAAACCATATGATGATTGACTTTCTCTGCTTGTTAAAGTCATCCTAAGTTATTTTAAAGTACAGCTAGAATTGAGGACCTTTGTTTCAGAGTGGTGGTTCTTAGCCAGAGGCAATTTTGCCCCCCCCCACCCCCATCTAGGAGACATTTTTGATTTTCACAATTGGTGGGTGCTACTGGGATCTGGTGGGGAGAGGCCAGGAATGTTGCACACACAGTCGCCTACAAGAAAGGATTATTCACCCAAGATATCAGTAGGGCTGAAGTAAAAAAAAAAAAAATCCTGATCTAAAGTGTGTGACAAGGTCAACCCAGTTCATCTCTCTTTATCTGTTTTTGCTCATTCATTTATTCATTCAAATATATTTATTGAGCATCTACTGTGGGCTTCCCTGGGTGTGGAGACTATAGAAAGATTTGAGAACCACATATTCTCAGGGAGACTATTAGGAAAACCCTAAGATAGTCCTATAATGTGCTTTTTGGGTGAAAGTGACAAACTTTACACTAAGTTTGTCACTTACTATAAGTCCTGAATTTAGCTTCATGTATTCAAGGTCTGAATGTTAGAGTGCAGACATTGGGGGGGGGCATTATTCTTCCTACGATGGGGCCATAATGGAAAAGAGTTTGAAAAATTAAGTTTGAAAAATGCAGCTTTATGCTAAATATATATATACATATATATGTATATATATATATATATATTTCATATATATATATATATACATATATATGTATATATATATATATATGCTTCAACTATATCAAGTAGCCTCAAAGAGCTTACATGTGGTGGCGGATCAGGTTTAATGTTGTGTCTCCCATGTCTTTAGGCTTCCATCTGAGGATCATTTTTTGGTTCCTATTAACATAGAAATCCATTCACAGACTTGAAATGTCTGCAATAATTCTGCCACTTACTATTTATTCTATCCCTAAGAACAATTAACATGATACTGTAACACAGAACAGTAAAGTCTAGTCAGCATCATCTTTAAACACATAAAAGCCAAAAAAGAAACAAGGGAAGCCTAATCTTTTCAGAAAAGAAAATCTAAACTTCCTGCTTCTGAGATTGTTCCGTCTCTCTCCCTGAACATCATTTTCATCTCTTGTCTTATTTTACGCAGAGATTGTGAACACTTACCAGATTTGCATTTCCCTTTACAAAAGTGCATGAGCTCAAGGATCATCAGCCTTGAGCACCCTTGTAACTATGAGAAAAGTAGGGGTTACTCACAGTTTTCATTTAGGAAAAACAAAATATTAACTTGTATAAAGTAGGCCAAATGATTAGTAAATTTAGACATACCAATGTAGAAAATTATGTAAACATTTTGAATTAACTGGTTATCTATTTAGTATGTAATATGGGCTTAGCCCAGTGCCAAGTACTGGGGAAGAACACGCGTAGAGGACAGCCTCATGGAACTTCAAATTTTGTTTGGGTGATAAGATATGAGTGTGCAAATGTGTGCATGTGTGTGCATGTGTGTGTGTATGGCATGTACAGTTATATATGAGTAGTATATGTGTGTGTGTGTCTTTGCAAGTGTGTGCAAGTACATGTCTATGTGCCTCCATGTGTATGGGCGTATGTATGCATGTGTGCACATGTGTTTGTGTGCGCACATGCTAGTGTGTGTGCATGTGACAGACCTTCAGTGGTAGCCCAGTGCTCAAATGAATGCATCTTTGAATCAAATTGACCTCTCCTCAATTCATCTTTTATGGATATCCTCATCTCTAACTTGTTTTGAATATGTCCAGTTTAAACTTTGCATGAAATCATACCTTGGCATGGTTATTAGCATAAACACTAGGATAATTTCTGATTGGCCAATTAATTAGGACTTATCAAGGGAGATTTAAGTCCTTTGCTCTTTTTGACTTTTCTGTTTTCTGAAACAGACTGAGCTAGTGGAAATCCACATTTAAGCTGTCAGTATAAAAGCCTTAGGGAAAGTCCCCCAAAATCAGCATTGCTGTTCCCTTCTCATGTGAGAGTCAGGAGGGGAACAATGTTTTTGACAGGAAGAAAGAGTAATCAAACTGTGTTTGGGAGATTAACAAACTTTATTGCAAATAGTGCTTTTGGTTTTGGTTTTGAGGAGGAGAGTGGGGTTGCGGGCAAGCATGGCTGTGGAGGGAAGGTTTGAAGGGTAGGAAGAGTGCTTGGGTTTGTGCAATAGAGAATAGGAAACTTCAGGGGTTTTCAGTTAAATACCACATCACATGAGTACTTGAGAAGACTTTACACTAATTTAATAGATGTTACTTTTTTAGCATGTGCTTCCTTCTTGTTCTAACAGAAATGAGAAGATTTTTTCCATATATATATATATATATATATATATATATATATATATATATAATTTTTTCCTTCTTTGAAGGAGATGTTGTACTTACATTTTAAAACTATGGATTCTTTGTGTTGTGTGAGGTAGACTGCTCAAAAGAAACTTTATCTTCAGAGTTGTGTCCTAAAGACAACTGAATCTTAAGATCCTTTCCAGATCTAAAAATGCAAACTTAGTGTCATGTTAAAAAGAAGAGCTTGACACCTTAGCTAATTGATGCTCTTAAAGAAGAAGCTATTTAAGATCATGAATAAGAGCTGGAAAACACTTGTGGTGATTTCAGTGAACTAGAACACATTTTTGCTGAGTTTTTATCCTGTGCCAGGGTATATGCTAGGCGCTGGGGGGGCAGGAAGAAGAAGGAGGAGGTCAGATATAAAAATTAAGAACGCCTGGCACAGGAAGACACATAGTAAACATCCACTGGATGAAGGAATGAATGAATGGACAAGTCCCTGTTATTTATCAATTCAGTTTGTTGGAGATGGTGAGGGGTGGCTCTAGGGGGAGAGCCACAAAAATAGAAATGAACAGAGGCGAGATAAATGGTTTCAACATGTGCAGCACATTCAAATCGCCTGGGAACTTGAAACAATTCTAATGACCAGATGCCACTGTAAGTGAGTCTGACTTGCTTCGAAGGCAAAGAAAAGGGGGAGGAGAGAACACCCTGCCCTTGGACCGCAGACCTTGGAAAAGTAGGGCATACTATGGAAAACGGTAAGTGTTTTGGAATGGTAAAATGTAGGGTAAACTGATCTTAGCCAGAAGATGGAAATTTTGGATAGAATATAAATAGGTTGTTGACGTTCAGTTCCTGAAAGACCTGGCTTGCCAGAGTCATGAGATGGGTTTTATTCGGTAACCATTGAAAGCTGAGGAGTTAGGGCCACTCTTGTTCTTTTTACTGTTTGATCTCCCTCCCTCTCTCTTCCTAGCTGGAGAGGTCCTGTATGGGTGTGTGTCCCTGTTCTGCCTCCCTGAGACTAGATCTCTTATTGGAATTTTTGAGTTTCGGCACACTCTTTAGCAAGCCTTCTTTATTTAAAACATTGGTTCCTGCTACAAATGGCTACTCATATTTTTGTATGGTTTTCATTTGTCTTTTGGAGACTGGACTTCTTTGCTAATTTGTGGTCCCCTCACCCACCACCAGCAATCATGCCTCTTTTCCTATCACTGAGCAAAAATGACAGAAACAATTTTGGTTCATGTCTTCCTTTAAAAAATCATACATGTTCATTGTAAATACTTGTAAAATATAGGAAAGTTGAAGGAGAAATTAAGAATTATTCATAATAGAGCTCTTACACTATTAGTATCTTGGTATATTTCAAGGATGCATTTGGTTCATGCCTATACTTACTTGTGAAATTAGGAGATGGCTTACCAGTGTTTTTATTCTTCCTCTTGAGTTTTTTTCTCATAATCTTAGATTATAAGAATTTCTCTACATGATTAAATTATTTGTTAAAAATCATTCTAATGACCATGTATTGTTCCAACACATGGATTCATAATGACTTTTTGACTATGGTCCTATGGACTTTGTTTTCTTCACTTTCATAAATGATGCAATGCTGAGAACCTTGCCCATAAATCTTTATGTACATTCTGACTACCCTGGGACAGATATGGAGGAGGATCTTACCAGGCTCAAATCTTTTATCTTTGAAGATCTTTTATGCAGATTGCTAAATTATTTTATTGTAATACATATATTATTTATTACTTTATGCAGATTGCTATAAAATTTTTGAGTATATTCACTGAGCTTAAAATAAATTGTTTAACTTTACAATTGATTGAAATAGGAGTTTCTCTTGACCTACATGGAAAGTTTTTTAAATAAGAAGGGTTTATTCAAAAAAGTACATCTTTACAGAGAAAGCCATGGGAAGAAAGTTTACATGAATAGGCTATTATGTAGACTGCTAAGTGGATACAGCATATTCTTGTTTTTTATAGTAATGAAGGAGATCATTGACATAAATAATTTTTAAGAACCAGAATTCATGAGCTCAATGGCCCTGGAGTAGGTCTGCAATATGGTTTCAGGTGGCAAGGAGTCTTATTATTCACTGAGTAAGGAATGATCATTTTTGTCGGAGGAACATTATCACCCAGGTAGCTTGTGCACAGACAATAACTTTCTTTGCAAGATAATTAAAACCAACCTATACATTTCCTGGGAAGCCCTTCTCTGTGGAGCATTGTGTGAGGTTAACAAGTTTCTGGATTTGATTTATTTAATTCAACACACAATCAATGCATCTGGAAGAAGGCTTCATGCTGTGCAATGTTCTGCATGCTGGTCTGACCACAGAGGATCTTTCCCATCCTAAGTTTGTGCTGGACACACTTTGAACCATTTAGATCATGTATCTGGCATCCAGAGCCCTTCTCTCTGCACATGTTTCATAATAATAGAAGAGTAGAATAATGGCTCTAGTCTTTGTACCTTTGTAATTTTCTTTTTTTCTCTGGGAATACTTGTTCTAAAATTATTTTCTCTTAGTATGGAAAAACCATGTGTGTAAGAGATGGTAAAATCCTATTTTAAAATGAAATTTACCACCAACCCCCCAGCAGGAGCTAATGTCTTGTTTACCCTTTCCAGCCAAAAATTTTCCATTTTTTTCTTCTTTTTTCCTTCAGGGTCCCATCAAAATCTTCATTGATACCTATAATTGTAATACAATCTCTAGGGTAACCGATATGAAGGCTTTCTGAGGTGCTTCTCCAATCTGGGAACACAGACTTTTTGTGTGTGACCCCAATCAACAGTTGCTTATTTGGCATGCCTGGAACTGTAATTTGAAGGCACCAGGGCTTTTAGAATTCCTCCAAAAATACTTAGAATGGAAACTTACCACTTAGAAAACAGCAATTCTAAAAAACCCACTCACGTCATCTTCCAAAACAACAGTGAAGTTACTCAGTTTTAAAGATTTTCTAAGACTCTCTAGAATTCAATATGTCTCCTCATTGAACTCCCAGATTGTTATTCTTATTTTTACCCCCTCCTTCTTCATGACAATTGGCTCTTTCTTGGAGTATTGGAGTTATTTAATTAGAGGCTTTATCTGTCAAGTCTAGGTGCCTTCGACTCACACCTGTGCTCAGCCTCCCAGAGGTTCGTGATCAAGAAATCCAAGGACTGGGTAAAGATTTTGTTTTTTCACTTTTCCATCTGATTTCTGGAGGCCACCCGTCAACTCACAGGCCCTGGAGGGGCTCCTTCAGATTAGCTGCATGAAGGTAACAGGGGTAAAGAAGGAGACAGGTCAGTTAATGGAGCAGTGGTAAAGCCTTCTCTTGACCCATGAGGAAGAAGAATATTAGCAGACTTGGACTTTTTATTTTTATAAAATTCTGAACGTGTTCTTGAAGTCTAAAGGTCACATAATGGGTGCTTGTTTAGGTTAATGATGATAACATTGGTGGTGTTTGGGGGTGAAGTTTCTTTCTTTTTCTCTCATAAAGAGTTTCTTTCAAAGATTTTATTTATTTATTTTCTGGGGAGAGAGAGAGAGAGAACGAGAATGAGTGAGGTAGAGAGAGAAGCAGACTCCCTGCTGAACAAAGAGCCCAACTTGATCCTAGGACCCTGGTTTCATGACCTGAGCTGAAGGCAGATGCTTAACTGACTGAGCCACCCAGGTGGCCACCCCCAAAATCAGAATTTCTAAGTATACTCCCATAGTATTCACCATGTGTGCTTTAAATGATAAATAACTGTGTAAACTGTAACTTTGTCACTGTGATTTGATCTTGTGATTATCCTTACAAGGGTAACTATCTTCAAGACGTATGAAACCTCCCATTTTCTTCCTTCCTGTCAAAACTAATGTGACAGCGTATGGTCCTGTGTCTGAAGTCTCCCCATCCAGGAGTGCCTGGAATCTGAAACCTCAGGGACTAGAGAAACAGGGATGTTAAGGCACAAGGACCATGGGAAAGTCCAGGGTGGAGGAATGAACATGGGCCTTATGGTCAGACACACTCGGGTAAGTTCTTTACCCTTCCGAGCCTCCGTTTCCTTCCCCATAGAATGGTGATCATAAAATCTTGTGCAGAGGCAAGATCGTGGGTCTTAAGTGCCTTGGAGACTGGAGGCTCCATAAGTGGTAGTCATGCCGAGCTGCATTCAGCCCTGCGAAGGAATCCACTATAACACCAGGAGTTTGGAGAAGAGCTGAGAAACTTGGAAGGACGTAGAATAAACTAATAAAAACCTCATCCTGTGCCACCTACTAAACTTATCTCTCTCTTTTATTTTAAGATTTTATTTATTTATTTGACAGAGAGAGATCACAAGCAGGCAGAGAGGCAGGCAGAGAGAGAGGAGGAAGCAGGCTCCCTGCTGAGCAGAGAGTCCGATGCGTGGCTTGATCCCAGGACCCTGAGATCATGACCTGAGCCGAAGGCAGCGGCTTAACCCACTGAGCCACCCAGGCACCCCTAAACTTATCTCTTGATGTTGGGGCTTAGTCAATACCTGTTCAACGAATGATACTAATGAGAGCATTTGTAAGTGAACCCCACAGGGAAGGTATGTGGATTGAGATGAGCTGACCTAGCCAAGAACTTGGTATGTACTGGACACTGAATAAGAATTCACTGAATCAATGAAAAAAGTAATCAAGTGAAAGAAGACATGCATGATGGTAACTCATAGATGGTAGTTAATTAAGATAGAGTATTTGAAAGGTAACGAAGGTAATGGAAGGTGGTAACCATTTGGATGCCATCTACATTATGCATGTGTGTTTGGGTGTGTGCATATGTCCCCAAATGACAGAGAGAGAAGGAGGGACAGAGAAAAAGGTTGAGAAGAAGAAGGGGAGAGAAGAGCAGGGAAAATAAAATGTGTTCAGATGAACATCTGAGGGATTGAGCGGTTTATCAGGCTTAGTTTCCTTTCATTGCTATTAAACATTAATTAGTGGAGAAGTTTGGCAGTCTTAGAGATAGATAGAGGGGAGATTCTCATCTGACTCATATAGGCAAAATACAAGGCTATTTGACTTTGCTGGAGCCAAGGGCATCTTGGTGTCCTGGCTCATACCTTCTGCTGGTTCACTTCTCATTTGCAGATTGTATTGTTCACTAGCATAATCTAAGACTCAGAAAAGAACCTCCTTTGATTTTTTTTTTTTAAGCAGTTACATGAACATAGCTTTATCTTGCACCTGAGGTGTGTGAGTCACACTTGAGTGTTTCCAGTAATTTTCCTGCACAATCCTGGGTTTATCAAATCTGGGAATAGGAACAGGATGGTTCTTTAGAGAGCTGCATCAGAAAGGAGTGGTCTCAGCTTTGTTGCCAAGGAAAAAGACACTCCTGGCCTCTGCTGCTGTGATCCAGGACCAGCAGGGGGCTGAGGCAAAGACAAAGGAGCCACCCAAGGCTACAAGCAAGTTACTGAGTCCATGTCAGCCTCATTCTACAGCCAACTAATTCCTAGTTCAGGGCTGGGCAACTTCATTCTCAGCCATGAGCATCATTTATTTCAGGACTAGGAGGTTAAAGAATTTGATGACTCTTTCCAGAGAAAGAAAGAGAAGAAATGAGAGAGAGAAGGTGCTGAGGGAGGAGTTTAAGGAGACTGGTGGAGATTCGAGGCAGGCTGAGTGAGTCGCCAGATTTGGTGTGGAGTGTGATTGCTGTCACTCCTAACTGAGCCTCAGTTTCTTCATTTGGGTTGTGACCATGCTCCTAGTCAGCCAGCAGGGAGGGGGTCTTGTTGTACTAGAGATCAGGGAAAAGTGATTTGGGCAGGCTTTGTAAACTGTACAATGTTGTATGCATGCACCAATGTGTGGTTTATATTGTGCATATCCGAAGGAAGAGGAAAAGGGAAAGGGGAGAGGGAGCCTTTCAGCCTGTTATCAGGAGTTTGGCTCCCTGTGGGGAATGGTGGGCGTGGCAGTGTTTATAGACTCCTCAACAGCCACATATGGAGAGAACGAGAAGACAAAGAAGGACATTCTTAGAAAAAGGAGCTGCTTTTCCTCCCCATCTCCAACCCCCTGCTATCAAACCTCCTGCTCTCTTTTGGCTTTCATGTAGGGATGTGTCAGCTGGAATACTTGTTGAGATCATTAAGTGTAACCCCCAGGCAGTCATTTCACAGTTTCTCAAACATCCCACCGCTGTTCTAGCCTAGTTCCATAAACTAAATAGGGCCTATCTAATGCTCAAGGGAGAGGATAGTGGTGGTGGGAGTTCTTATGGGGAAGAGAAGATGAAAGTTTCTAGTGCTTGTTTAATTCTGTGCTTGCCAAGTAGAAAATATACAAAAGAAAATTGCAACGTAAGTGGCACACAATATCCAAAATTGTTTTGAAATAAAGTCCAGATTTGAAGGACGTAATTTGCCACTTTTAACAACATAATTATTTCATGTTCCAACAAATAAAAGATGCCCAGAGGTCTTTAATTTTGACCAGAATTTTTAAAAGCTTATGGAAATTAACAAATAATAATTTGAATAGGATGTCGTTGTGTTTTTATAATTAGTGCACATCCCACTTTTTGATCACTTTTCTGTCAGGAGTAGAAATAGAAGTCTGTGGCTTATTAACACTTCATATCTCATCTGAATTCACAAACCATTACTAGCATTGTTATAGTTCACATGCTTGTCTGTAACTTATTTAGTACTCTTTGGTTTTTATTGTATATATATTTTTAGATTTATTTATTTGAGTGAGAGAGAGGAAGAGGGAGAGAAAGAATGAGCACACACGTGGGAGGGGCAAAGAGAGAGAGAGAGAACCCCAGGAAGACTCCATGCTGACTGCTGAGCCCAGCACAGGGCTTAATCTTGTGACCCTGAAATCATGACCTGAGCCCAAACCAAGAGTTTGGTGTTTAACTGACTGTACCACCCAGGCGCTCCCAGTATCCTCTGGTTTTAACAAGAATGTTTACTATCTGAAATGACTTACCTAAAATGTGATAAAAAATTTTTATGGGGATTTCTAAGATCAAGGAGTTTCAGGACATTCTTAAGAATCTCCTACACATTTATAAAATATCTAGCTGGGTTAGCATATTTTTATAAATTAATGTGCTGATCTTTTTTTTTTTTTAAAGATTTTATTTATTTATTTGACAGAGAGAGATCACAAGTAGGCAGAGAGTCAGGCAGAGAGAAAGGAGGAAGCAGGCTCCCTGCCAAGCAGAGAGCCGGACATGGGACTAGATCCCAGGACCCTGAGATCATGACCTGAGCTGAAGGCAGAGGCTTGACCCACTGAGCCACCCAGGTGCCCTAATGTGCTGATCTTAAAATTACAGTGTGTATGGTAGGCATTACATATACATAGTAGTACCAATACAAATACCTTTTGATTAAATAACAATACCCGTTAGAGTCATGATAGCTGTGCTGTCAAGCAAGTCTCCAATGTCTAATGGAGCAAGAATTATGGAGGTTAATTTTTCACTCATACAAAGTCCAAAATAGGGAATATTGATTGACTGAAGGGTCTCCTGCATACTGCGATTGGGGACCCACATTTCTCCCATCGTCCATCTTCCCCTCCTTAACAGTGGTTTTTCAGGTTGCTGGGCTCATCTCCTTCAAATCAATGAAAAGGGAAAGAGAATGGAGGATGGTGCACCAGGAACAATGCATTAGTTGAACCTCAGCTCATGTCCCTAGAGAAGGAAGCAGGGTTGATGAAGAGCCAGACAGTCTTGGCTACACGAGCACATAGTTAGCCCTCAATAAGCATTGGCTATTAATATTATCATATTGAATGTCAATATACAGCTCTCATAACCCCTTTGTATTTTAGGTGATATGAAAGGTAATTTTTTTTTTTTTTTTTGTTAATGTGTATTGTATTGAGACTCAAGATTAGTAATCTAGACCCATAGGCCCCTGTTTGGAAGGGAAGCCAAAGAAGATGTTTAGAATCTGTTCCTCAGACTTAAGTCAAGCTTAAATTAACTGAATTTTAAAGAAACTATGTACATTCAGCCTGTACAAAATGCTAAAGAAAATATATAGCTGTGACAGAGTCAAATATGTACTATTAATAATTAGCTGAACAAAGGAAAAGAATGGTAAAATTATTTCCTTTTCTTGACTTAGTTTGAAGTAGATAATCTTTGTGAAACATGTTCTCTAAAGAGGAAGATAATTCTTAAAATAAGATTAGGAAAGCACTTTCAGTGTCCTTTTTTTTTTTTCATTTCCTTTAGATGCTATGATCGAAAATATTACATGTAAGTAGAAACTTCCCTATCATCTATCATTATTTATTATTATTATTATTATGATCATGATCATCATCATCATCTAAGTGAATCCTACCAGAAAAGGTTCAGGTACTCAGGACTTTTCTTTCAAAGAAAAGCAGCCTTTCTAGCATAACTGGAGATAATGGATTGCCACTGAAGCAGGACTTAGCACATGTTTTCTGTAAAATGCCAGGTAGTAAATATTTTAGCCTTTGTATGCTATACAGTCTCTGTCACAACTACTCAATTGTTCTTTTTTGGTGTGAAGGTCCCTGTTAAGAGAATGGCGTTGTCTTCCATAAAACTTTATTTACAAACATAGGCAGCGACCTGGATTTGGTCCAAGGGCTGTATTTTTCTGACTCCCAGTCTAGAATGTTCAGTACCTTCTAAAAAGGGTACATTCTCTAATTTTATATTAGGTGTTTGTGATATTTATGAAGCTGATTTCTCTCTACAGAGTTTCAAATTTTACTTTCAGTTTAATTTTCGGTGGGAAGAGTAACTGTGACTTAAGATATCATTAACTAAATTCACTATGTCTTTTGTTGTCAGCATGAATGAAGCTGTAAATCATAATTGCGTTGGCATATTTTATTAGACAACGGGCCTATGAAAGCTATTGGTGACCCAGGGAAAACAACAACAACCCCCCCCCCCCCGCAAAACTGCTTCATTAAAAGCACTTGGAGACAGCCTTTGGCGACTACAAAAAAAGAATTCATAAGGCCTTTGTCTTTAATGAAAGTTCTGTTGTGCGTATTTCCTTAATTTTTCTTCTCAGTAGATGGAATTTAATTTTTGTACCTCAAAAGCTTTGCACTATGAGACTCCAACTAGCATCAATAATTGTACTTAGTATTTTTAAACTAGGAGAGGATTGTTTCCTAAAATGTCATCAGCAAGTAGAGTGCAAATATAAACAACAATCCTGAGTACCAAGCAGAAGCACATAAAGAGACCTCATTAAGTGATAGGGAGGGAAGCAGGCCTCCTGTTCACTGAATTAAGATGTGATGTGTCACATATGTGTCACATATGAGATGTAGAGTCTTCTCTAAGTACAAGGATTTGGAGTGATGATACCTCCGGCATTTGTCTATGAAACAAGTGCTTTTGAAGTAGGATTTAGACTCCCTTTGCACTGGGGGTGGGGAGTGTAATCGTTTGTCCTTGGACCAGGCCCTTCTGGTAGGGGCGGTAGGGAGGGAAGGGAAAAGGACAGTGTCTCTTTCTTGGTGGGCTCCGTTACAGTCTTTGAGTTGCTAGTTCCTGCTTTTTTTTTCCGGACTAACACTGACTAACCTTTGGTGACGCATAGGCAAAAGGCATCGGAATTCTGGCTCTTCAAGAAGAATTTGCATCACCTCTTTCAACTTAGCATTTGCCCTGACAGTCTCCTCCAGAGGCTCTTCTGCCTGGGATCCCCATCAAGAGTTGTGGGACATTCTCTTGATGCATGGCAAAGGCACACATTCCTGATTTTTCCAAGTAGCAAATGGACTGCTTCACTGCCAGCCCTGTCTCAGCCCTGCCATGTCACTCCAACTGCCCTCTCCGCTTGCTCAAATAAGCACAGTGGGCAAATCCATAAGACCTCTAAGTGAGCAGATAGCCACTGTAGACTGAGACGCCAGTCTCCCCTTTCTGTAGGTACCTCAATCCTCTGAACGACTCTTTTATAGTTTCTCCATCATCGGATTGTAAGAGGCACCTTTTCTTTCCTGTGGGTAGAGAAGGGAAAAGGTTTCATCAAGAACCACTGATGGCTCCTGGGCAGCAAAAAGTCTCAATCAACATCCTGCTTCAAGATCTTGTGCTAGGCAAATGGTGATGGTGAAGGATAAATGTAGAGAGATTAGAAATATTGAGGGGATACTATTTACAGGACTTGGCAATTTGATTATATTTGATTGGATACAGGGATTAGAGGGAAAAATAGATGCAAGGAAAACATTAGAGTAGAATCAGTTTGGGAGTTCATGTATCACATATTCAGGTTTTGGTAAGTTGAGTTCTAGATGCTATTCAGATGTCAATGTCCCATGGGAAATTAGTTACATGTACAGTGGACCCTTGAACGATATGGGTTTGAACTATGTGGGTCCACTTATATGTGGATTTTTTTCCCAATAAAAACAGTAGAATACTATAAATGCATTTTCTCTTTCTTAAGTTTTTTAAAACATTTTCTTTCATCTAGCTTACTTTATAAGAATATAGTAAATTATATATATATGTGTATATATATATTATATACACATATACATATATCATACACAGTGTTTTAAGTGACTATATATAATAGTAAATCTTCTGGTCAACAGGAGGCCATTAATAGTTATGTTTTTGGGGAGTCAAAAGTTATAAGCAGATTTTCCACTGTGTGTGGGGGGGGGTTGACATCCTGAACCCCAACATTATTCAAGGGTCAGCTGTACTTCAACAGCTAGGTCTTGAAACAAATGTAAATTTGTGAGTCTTTTTTTTTTAAGATTTTTTATTTTTATTTATTTACTTGACAGAGAGATAGAAAGCACAAGTAGGCAAAGTGGCAGAAAGAGGGGGAGGGAGAAGCAGGCTCCCTGCTGAGCAGGGGGCCCGATGTAGGGCTTGATCCCAGGACCCCAGGATCATGACCTGAGCCAAAGGCAGACACTTAACCAATAAGCCACCCAGGCACCTCTAAATTTGTGAGTCTTCTGAATAAAATCTTCTAGGGAGATAGTGGAGGATGAAAAGAAGGAGGTGTTTAGGATTGATCTTTGAGGAATGCTGATGTTTAATGGTAGGGTGGATAGGAATAACATTCCAAGGACTGCTGAGAAGCAGCAGCCATAGAAGTAAAAGGAAAACAAAGAGGCGGTTTCCGAAGTGCATAAAATGCTGAAGTCCAAGGGAAGTGATGAGATAACGAGTGAGCGGCAGAAGGGTGACTTGTGGGTTATTCTATTTATGTTGCTCCTACTGATGCATGAAGACATTAACCAAATGGAAATGCGAATGCAAATGAAAGCATTATGAAACTCTCACAGATGGATTTGGAATGTTCATGTTGCTAAATAAAAATTTATCTCGGTAATTTGCTTCCCATGTGTGTTATAATCAGTTCCAGAGAGACTTCATTTATCGTAAAGGCAATGCTTTATGTATTGCAAGGTAAACATTATAAACTAAAGGGTTTCCCATAAAGGAATATAATTTCATTCCTTACAGATTTTTAAGAGTTTGTGTCTAAAGGCAATGTTATTATCTGTTCTTTCTTCTACGATTTCTTATAGTATCTCTTATGCTGTATGCTAGGTTAATGCTCGAGTATCAGGAAAATGTTTAAATAACTGCTTGAATTGTATGAAGCTTATTATAAAGAGAATGTTACACAGCTGTTTTCCATTTATCATGATAGAAAACAAGAACACTGCTTCATCTTTAGCCATTGAGATGTGGGTAACAACAAAATGGAACTTCTGTCTATAAAGAATGAACAATGGTTGGTTCCTAGAGAACAGACTAAAACTGGCTTAAGTAAACCACAAATTGGAGATATTCTGGGGCATGGTCTTGGCTTCCTTGGTCGTGGGCATTGTTACAAGTGGAAATGTCTTTTAGAATGTACAGTTTTCAATTTCTCTCTGATTGAAGCATCTTGTGATTGAATATGACAAATTTTCACAATTTGATACCAGTGTACTTTTTAAGCCTTATTTCCCACCATTCCCTTATTTTGACTCTCCATTTCAGTAAAGCTATAGTCTCTAAATATGGCCTTTGTGCTACTGGGTCAGATTTTTTTTCTAAATCTTTAAAAAATCCAGCTCAGATGTCACTTTTATCATGGAACCTTCCACAGCACCCCAATAAAATACAATCTGTCTTTCCTACTGATTTCTTTAGCTCTTCGTGAAATGCCACTTATTTAAAATAAACTTATTCATTCAATAAATATTTATTGAGTGTTTACTGTATGTTAGACTCTATATTTGTGATAGGTGCTGGGAATAAAGCATTTCTTGTTTTTATGGAGTTTGCGTTCTTGAGGCAGTATAGTGGTCGAGACCACATATTCTGGGGCTAGTTTTCCTGGGTTTACATCCTGGTTAGATTACTTTCTAGCTGTGTAATCTTGTTTAATTGTTAAGTTTCTGAGCATTAAGAGCTCCAACTAAAAGCTGGAAATAAAACACAACTACCTAAACCAAATGTTTTTGGCTTGGATTTGTAGATCAGCCCAGACCAATGTCTTTCCCTTTCTTTTTTCTTTTCTTTTTTTTTTTTTTTAAGATTTTATTTATTTATCAGAGAGGGGGGGGAGAGCAAGCATAGGCAGATAGAATAGCAGGCAGAGGCAGAGGGAGAAGCAGGCTCCCTGCTGAGCAAGGAGCCCGATGCGGGACTCGATCCCAGGACACTGGGATCATGACCTGAGCCGAAGGCAGCTGCTTAACCAACTGAGCCACCCAGGTGTCCCTGTCTTTCCCTTTCTTTCTAGCTGGAACAGTTCTTGTCTTCTTCTCTTGGTCATGAAACTAGGCTGCACCTCCTACAACAGACCCACTGTCTATAGAACAGCTGTGTCTGGTCTAATTGGAGATGGGATGAACTTTTCAGAGAGTAGTGCTTTTCTGCCTCTCTATCTCTTGATTTCCTGTGAGCACCTAGTATGTCACAAACCCGTGGCCAGCTCTATATCTCAGTTCCTTACCCAGGTTCCCCTTATTTCCTGCCTGATTGCCCTCTTCTTGCCCTCCAGCTTCCCTGGGATTGCCCACCAAATACAGAGCTAGCGTACATGCTTTTGGTTCAGGCTCTATTTTCTAGGGAGCTTGGACTATGACACTACCTCATTGGCCTATTGTGAGGATTAAGTGGGAAGTGCTCAGGACAGTACCTGGAACAGAGTAGATAATAAAATGCTAGCCATTATTAATGTGACAAAAGTAAATGAGAGCACAGAGGGGGGTCTAGGTTAAGAGAGGGAAGGTTATCTCTCTTGGATTCTTGGAAGAAATTTATGCCAAAACCTGGAGGTTGAGCAGCCAAGTGTAGGATTTGACAGTAGGGTGTGTTTGTGGTGAATATGCCAGGCAGAGGGGACCTAATGTTTTAAATCCTAGAAATAAGAAAGAGCACAGATTTAAAGGATTGGATGCATTGATAACTAAAATTCATATCTGTTGCATTCAGTTGTAGCTACATATGTGTGTGTGTGTGTGTGTGTGGTGGAAACAGTAAAATTTATCAAATATTCTACTCTCTTCCCTATCTTTCCCAGTCCTCTTGCAGTTCTGGATAATGAAATGTGAAGGAAGTGACATGAGTCACTCCAGGACTGAGCCAGGGTAAAGTCTACATTCTTCCTCTGCTACAGTGATCAGAGACCACATGTTCTAGATAGATGGAATACAACATGATAAAGCTGCCATCACTCAGTTCCCTGAGTAATTCCTGGGCAAAGCAGAGGTTCCTGCTGATCTGCCTGTACTGAGAGCAAGAAATAATTCTTTGTTGGGCTAAGCCCACCAGAACTTGGGATTGGTTTGTTACTGCAGCATAACTTAGTTTAACCTGACTAATACAGCGATTAATCTTCCTAAATATAATTTTAATTACAATGTTAATCTTCCTGACTACAATGTTAATCTTCCTAACTACAATGGCCCTGGATTAGGGCCATGCCTAGGGATAGGCAAGAGAGATGCCTGAGGTACAAAGTTGAAAGAGGCGCTCACTTTTAGGTTTATGCAAGTGGTGACATTATGAACAAAGCAGGATGAGTGGGAGGGAGAGTGGTAAGAGAGGAGGTCTGAGAGGTTGTGGCTTTGAAGACCATTGGCATATCTTTGGATTTGTAGTGGAATTATTTTTTTTTCCTTAAAAAATCTAATTGGCTTCATTAAATGATTCATGAATCAGGCAGCATCTTATCCAGCAAGAAGAGAGATGCTCCCTGTAGTGGAATTATGGTTAACTCCTTATTTTCTATAAAGTAAGGCAAGGAAATTTCAAAAAAACCAAAAGATAGAGGAATTCATTTAGACAATGAAAACTTGCTTTCATTATTTAAGACAAAATTGACAAAAAATCCTGAGATCATGACCTGCGACAAAGGGAGACACTTAACTGAGCCACCCAGGTATCCCTTTTTTCTTTTTTTTTTTTTTTTAAGATTTTATTTATTTATTTGAGAGAGAGAGAGCATCGGAAGCGGGGGAGGGGAAGAGAGAGAGGAACAAGCAGACTGCCTACTGAGTGGAGAGCCTTATGCACGGCCAGATCCCAGGAGCTGAGGTAGAAGCTTAAAAAGACTGAGCCACCTCGGCACCCCCTGAGACTTTCTTTTGAGTGAAATCCATGGTTACAGGAGGACCACTGTATTGGGTTTAGAGTCATTTCTTGAGGGAGGATAAAAAATAATTCAGCTTAAGCTTAGGTTCTTAAATAATAGTCTCTTGTTAAACCAGGCTTCTTATTTGGTTCTAACTCTGTCTTTTCACACTGCTGTTGAATTTGAAACACGCTATGTGTGTATGTGGTGGAGTGGCAGTGGGTTGCTCCTCCTGGGTTAGAATCCAAATTGTAATGTGAAAAGGAATGTCATGCTTTTCTTCCTTGATAAAATGACTTATCTGAAAATGGCCAGAACAAATCCAGAATACCATAATGCGGTTTGGAAACCAATAAATGCTGAACTGGCCATGTGTTTCTTTAAGCTCCAGTTATAAGGGGCACGTATCTATAATCTGAAATAATAGGTTTCATGAAGGGTGTCCTAACCAGCAGCAATATTCTATTCTGTATCCTTTGTAGACTGGCTGTAGAAATTTGCTTTGGAAAAAGTACATGTTTTTCTAAGAAGCTATTAGATGAATGAAAATTTAATGCATAACTGTCCATGGTGATAGGATATTTGAAAGATATTGTCAAAAGAGAAACAGTGAGATGCATTCAGAGAAGATTGTATATTGGATGTGCTCAATTCTTAGAAAAATAAATGTGGGAACATCTAATCTCATCACAGTTGGATACATATGTTTTTGCAAATGGAATGTAATTTTCTAAAAATGTCAGCTGTGTGTGTCTCATAGATACTGAAAACATATGCTAATTTTTGGCAGCAGCCAAGGGAAGCTATGGTGCTTCTAATTTAAATTTTAGTACACAGTTTGTGAGTGAACACTCAACAATGATGGGGATGCACTAGAGTGATAGTGCGTGTGCTGTGGAGTCAGGGAGACCGAGAGAGAGAGGAGCAGCAAGTGGCGAAGGAGGGAGTTGACGACACTCAGAAGTCTGAGGAGAAATGCACATGTTGGCTGTGCGGTAGCAGCGGGAGAATGTGGTGGAACATTGGCCAGAAGGGGCCAGATTCAGAGTCCGAGACCATTACCTTCCAATGCAAAATGATTTGAGGGACACTAGAGCGCATCACTCTCCCTGACCCCGCTTGTCAGCTCTTCCCTTTGGCTTCCAAGAGTGTTCCTTGGGAATACTGCTTCTGCTCAATGTTTTTGATATTTATGCGTTTCTTTGCACAAGGTGCAAAGACAGGGAGGAGGTGACACAGAGGGAAGCTTCAGGTAAAGTTGGGGGTACAATGAATTAAACAAGTTAAATGGGTTGTCTTTACTTTTGGACTTTGTAAAGCTTTTAATACACACATGCTAATAGGAATTGGAAGTCTCATAAGGGGAAAACAGCAGCTCTCCAAATGACCTGAACACACATCTTATTTTTCCCTCTGCAACCTCTCATAAGACAAGTGTTTGTGAAATATGCTTGGGAAATGCTGGCTGGGGATGCCTGAAATTTGTCTGTCAGCTAATTATTCAGTCGAGTTAAGATATTAAGATATGAACCCCCCTTTTAAAATAAATATAAAGATACTTTTGGAGGTTCTACAGTGTGAGCCATTATCTAGTACATATACCGTAACACTGACACAGGAGGTGATGGGTTGCTTGTTTTTTTTTTTTTTTTTTAAAGATTTTATTTATTTATTTGACACACACAGAGAGAGATCACAAGTAGGCAGAGAGGCAGGCAGAGAGGCAGGCAGAGAGGGAGGGAGAAGCAGGCTCCCTGCTGAGGAGAGATCTCGATTCAGACTCAATCCCAGGACCCTGAGATCATGACCTGAGCTGAAGGCAGAGACTTTAACTCAATGAGCCACTCGGGCACCCGATGGGTTGCTTGTTAACTGACCAGGAGCCAATAGCAGGTAAACAAGAGATGAGGGAATGGGGCGCATGCATGTGGACTTTAAGTGATGAGCCTCTGAGATTAGAGCAGGTGTATTTGAGACGCAGGTAGAGGGAAGTGGTTGGAGGTATTATTACCACATCAGTATGGAAAGCTGGGGCAGCCTGCACTTGCTAAATAGTGGAGAAGAGCTGAAGGGTGCACCCGGGGGGGAGGGGAATGAAAGAGTGGGGGAGACTGACGCTGACTTTGAGGCTAAGATCTAAGTACTTAAGTTTAAAAATTATATGCCCTTAAAAATAAATGACTTGAGAGCTTCTGTTTGCAAAAACAGTGCTTTTTAAATGTAATTGCTGAAAACCAGGGTGAGCTTTGTCAAGAATCTCAGAAAGTCCAAAATTTCTCAGGAATATTTAAAGAATAAGAAAGATGTGAATCTTCTTTGCCGATTTGGATGCCTTTAATTTCCTTTTGTTGTCTGATTGCTGCGGCTAGGACCTCTAGTACTATGTTGAATAGCAGTGGTGATAATGGACATCCCTGCCTTGGGTTGCTGGGGGAGGGGGTTTGGGAGAAGGGGGTGGGATTATGGACATTGGGAAGGGTATGTGCTTTGGTGAGTGCTGTGAAGTGTGTAAACCTGGTGATTCACAGACCTGTACCCCTGGGGATAAAAATATATTTTTATAAAAAAATAAAAAATTTTTTTAAAAAAAAGGATGAGGGCGCCTGGGTGGCTCAGTGGGTTAAGCCACTGCCTTCGGCTCAGGTCATGATCTCAGGGTCCTGGGATCGAGTCCCACATCTGGCTCTCTGCTCAGCAGGGAGCCTGCTTCCTCCTCCTCTGTCTCTCTCTGCCTGCCTCTCTGCCTGCTTGTGATCTCTCTCTGTCAAATAAATAAATAAAATCTTTAAAAAAAAATAAAAAATAAAAAAATTTTAAAAAAGGATGAAAAATAAATAAATAAATAAATAAAAACAAAACAAAGAAAAAACAAAAAAAAAAATAAAAGAAAGATATGAATCCTTTTAGCCAGAAAAGTTATTCTTAAGATATCACTTTAATCATGGAATAACATATACTTATTGTGGAAAATCCAAAAAAATACAAAATAAAGAATGAAAGAAAAATCATCCATTTTACCCACCATTTCTCAGTCTAGAAATAACTACTATGTCTGTTTTAGCATATTATCTTCCAGTCTCCCTGGCCTCCCTTTATTCCTTCCTCTTCCCCTCCCTCCCAAATTGTGTAATTTTTTCCCCAAATTGTGTAATTTTGACTGATCATAAATACTGAACATAAAATTTTAATGAGGATACTATAATTAAAGCCAGGGGTTGGAAAATCTGGCCTGTCACCTGTCTTTTAAAACCCATGAGCTAAGAACGTTTTTGACATTTTCAAATATTTGAAAAGAATCAAAACAATAATATTTCATGACATCTGAAAATTATATGAATTCAAATTTCAATGTCGATTAATAAAGTTTTATTGGAACCCAGCCGCACCCACTTACTTAACTATTGTCTGTGTTGCTTTCACATTGACAATGCAGAGCAGTAGTTGTGACAGAGAAAACATGGTCTACAAAGCCTAAAATAGTTACTATTGGGACTTTTGCAGAAAATGTTTGGTGACTTCTTATTTAACAGATCCACAGTTTTGGACCATTTTTGTTGTTGTTGTTTTTGTCCATTTTAAATCATGTTTTAACCAGTAACTTTGGTCATAAATCTTTGCCTACTTTTCAGATTATTCTATTTGGGTATTTTCCTAAAACTAAAATTGCTGTGTCAAAGGGCGTGCATATTTTAAGGCCTCTGATTCATAATGCCAAATTTCTTTCTAGAAAGTTCAAACTAAGTTCCACTCCCCCACAAGCATACAAGAACTATAGAGATTTTCTTTTGAGCAATACAATCTCTATACTACCCTGCCTTAACTATTTTAAATTCAATAATAGAACAGTGTTAATCAAATCCAACCTTGCTAGCAATAAGGATTTGCTGGGGGAGTAAGTTTCATACGCTCTATAATTTTTTTTTTTTTGGATTTCATTTATTTATTTGACAGAGAAAGATCACAAGTAGGCAGAGAGTCAGGTAGAGAGTGGGGGAAGAAGCAGGCTCCCTGCTGAGCAGAGAGCCAGATGCAGGGCTTGATCCCAGGACCTGGAGATTATGACCTGAGCAGAAGGCTTAATCCCCTGAGCCACCCAGGCTCTATAATTTTTATCTGTCCTTTTAAAACTGCCCTGATTCTTACAGCTTCTGTTCTTGACACCTCCTGTCGTGAGACCTCGTAGAACAATCCTGCTCCTCAAGTCATTGTAAATAGGAGTATGTCATGGAGAAATACCTCTCTTTAGTATGAGAAATAGAAGATTCATCAGAGTTTGTACCTGATTCTTTATAAATCTGAGAATAGGGCTCACTTGCTTACCTACATGAGTTGTATTTTGAATGTCCGATTATAGACTTTACAAATTCTAATTGAACCTGCCACACTCATTTCACCATCAGCTAATCAATATATTTTCCTCCTGAATGGGGAAGCATTGTTGGTTTCAGTCCCATGTGAGACTAAAAAGGGTATAGATTTGCACTTCAAAAGAGCCTTGAAACTGTTGTTTTAATGTTATTTGGTTGGTGGAGTTGGAAAATAGATATTTAAGGCTTCAAAATCTTAAGTCTAGATTTTGCTCCTCCCTAGTGTGAAACGAATTTATGTTAGGGAGGATATCTTTTTGAATCTCTTCCTGTTTGAGGCTTTACTTCTGACACTGCACCAAAGCGATGTCTTGGTTCTGATTCTGAATATTTGTTTGTTAAGTTTTCAAAGATCTAATTGGACGCTAAAACTTTTCATTTTTTTTTTTTCTACTCTTAGGGAAAATACATTTTTTTTTAAGTAAGAAACTTTTCCTGACACTAAACTTGGAAGTGCAAGAAGTAAGTTTCATTCTATTAGGGTTTAAGGGAAAATACAGTGGTTGCTTATGAGTACTTCCCATCTCTGTCCACGTTCCTGCCTCCACCAGAAATAAAAGGGCTGGATCTGAAGCCCCGTAAGTCATCCTCAGTCTAAGCTTTCCAGATCCTTAAGGAAGAGCAAGGTGAGAGGGACTGGGGCAGAAAAGTGATATGAGAGTGTTGAATTACTTTTAATTTAGCCTGGTGTTAGGTTACTTGGCATCTAGAAAACTTTATGCTTTTCTTCTGCAATCATCTAATAGGTTAAAGTCCCACCTGAAAATACTCTAGGGGTGCCTGGATGGCTCAGTCAGTTAAGCCTCTGACTCTTGATCTCAGCTCAGGTCTTGATCTCAGAGTCACGGGACTGAGCCCTGTGTGGGGCTCCATGCTCAGGGCGGAGTCTGCTTGTCCCTCTCTCTCTTTGCACCCCCACCCCCTGCTTGTGCTCTTTCTCTTTCTCTCACTAAAAAAAAAAAAAAAAAAAAAAAAGTCTAAAATACTCTAGAATCCATTTTTTTTTTTTAGGAAAATCAGAAAAACTAGTAGAGAGATTCTATAATCCTCCCATCTTTAGAATTCATCAGTCACTAGAAGAGAACCTTGGGTGAGGATCTTCAGCTGAGCCAAGCAGACCTCCCAGAATGGTCACTGTTCACATTTGGAAGTGTGCAATGATTACCCTGTGCTGCCCTTCTCCCAGAGATCAGCCATGATGAGAGGTAGGCTGGTATTCTCTCTATATACCTTTTTTTTTTTTTAAGTCAGGTATGTTGTGGGGTTCTTGAATTCAGGCTTAAGGGCTTTATCCAATGTGAGCTCCCAGAGGGCTGAGGGGAAAGCCACATCTGTCCTGTACACAGATTCTAGCAGATGACTCTGTTACAGCTAAGGGACTTCTCTTTTGAATAACTTGGCATCTCTGCGAGGTCGGCATGCAGCAAGCCAAGGCGTTCATCCCCACCCTTTACTGCAGCACTGAGGCTTCCCGAGTATGCTTTTGGCTGGGAAAAACCTTGGCAGAGCTGGGGAGATATTTCCCTTCCTCTTCCTTACAACAAGATGTCATGTAGGCAGGTGGCCCAATTTATGATGGTAGGTTCTAGAGATAGCCTCTAAGAAAAAAAGAAGCATGTATATCCTTAAGAAAAGATTAGTTTTACAAGGCTCTGTGCAGTTAGACCGGGTGGGGGGGATATCCATAGAAAACACTAAGTACACACACACTCTCCCTTTTAGGAACCATGATCAATCTAGAAGGTTCAAAAGGAAAGATTTTTATACCCAGAATTGAAAAAGAAGGTGATGAATCTAGAGGACACTTGATTCAATTAGCTCTGATTTAAAGAATGTAGGAAATAAGAAAACAAAATGCAGGTTATAATGTATGACAGTAACTGTGGCTTGCCTGTCCCACAGAGGTTCAAGCACTTTACATCTGGAAAGGGACCACGGACATAATTTCAGCAACCATCCTAATTTTTCATATGACATATGGTGAAGTATCTCTTAAATCTGGTCAAAGCAACTTTAATAAAACCAAAGTATTGGGAATTAAACAGAATTGAAATAGAAGGGAATGAGTGCTGAATCATTTACCTGGGGAAAACATGCAACTTGGATAATAAATGACTTACTATGACAGAAAAAACCTAGGATTACTACCATGAATTGGGAAGCCAAAAATATAGGATTGTCTTTCCTTTTTTAATGTAGGCAGTACACTATGGGATGTCTTCTCCAGGTGGTCATCACTGATAATTTCCTACATGAACTATTATCCAGGGAACTAGGCTGCACTTGAAGCAATCTTGAAGTGTTAAGAAAGCTCTTAGAGGAATAACTTTAGAAAAGTAAGGAATTGGGATGGTTATAGTTTTTAGAAAACTATATTAAATAACTTCAATATCTTCAAATATTTTTCAGTCCCCCCTCCCTATATGCATGTGCATGTGTGCACACAGATCCATTGGAACTTGAAGTAATTAGCTTTATATATATATTTGTTAACTTGGAAGTTAATGGGACTTGGACTTTTTTTTTTTTAAATCTATCCCAGCCCATTACTAACCATGTCTAAAAAGAACCCAGGGACTTGAAAATCCTTGTTGACAGGTCTCTATTTCCAATTTTTAACTGTAAATTAAAGGAAAACCAGTACTGAATCTGTGTTTTCACTTTAGATACAACATTTCAATCACAAATGAATAAACCAACAAAGAATTTATTTTCTTTTTACTTCTGATGATGCCTGTATATAAATGACTTCAACACAAAGGCCATTTGCCTCTTCCTTCCTCACTGTAACTACCATAATGAAGCATGTTTTAAAGAGTTTCTGAAGGTAGGAGCCTAACAAGAAACCATTGCCATGGCTGGTTAGAAATAGGGTAGTTCCTCATTTCTGTGTTATGGTTCAAGGCAAGGAAAGTTGAATTTGCCTTTCAGCCCTAAGAAAAAAATGTAAGAAATGTGACCCAAACCTCGGGGAATGTGAATTCATTCAGTATTCTCTTGGCCAGAAGAAATTGGGACTTTGATAGTGAGAAAAAGAACTATGAAATGGAAGAATTATCTCTAAGCTTTTTCTGACTGCACATTTGGGTATATTTGTGTGGTTTTTTTTTGCATCTTTACCTGCTAATTTGTGTGTCTCACATTTGGATTTAAGAACATGCCCTCAGAAATAAGAACTAAAGATCATCCAACCAAATTAGAATGAGTCATTTTGTCTTAGACTTTCGGACTTTTAAGGGGACTTATAAAAATATTCATTATTGATGTCAAACTCTGATATTAAGAAATGATTTGCTGTTTAGCATTTCAAGCTATGAATTTAAGAAGGATTTAAGACACAAAATGATTTTATACTGACATTCTGTTTTCTTAAGTTTCTTTCAGCTTTGAAATTGCTTTTGGGTGTTCAATTTAGGGCCCTTCTCATAGAAAGGAAGAGAAACCTGATTCAAATTAGCTTAGACAAAAAAGGGATTTATTGACTCAAGGGAAAAACATCTAGAAGGAGGCCTTGTTTCAGTAGTGGCTGGATGTAGATATTCTGGTGTCTGTTGTCTGTCGCTGGTGTCTGTTGCTTGTTCTCGTTTTCCTATAGTTCTGCCATTCTCTGTGTTGGCTTAATTTTCAGTCAGCTTCTTCTAGGTGGATTTAGGCTTACATGGTCTTTCGGGTTCAAAATCCAAGAAAAAACAACAACAAAAACTCCTCTTTCCCACCCTTCCAAAGTTCCAGAAAGAGGTCTGACTGGCCTAATTTGGGTCATTTGCCCATCCTAAACCAATCCGTGTGAACGATTCCTTCTGTGGATTCTTTGATCCAGGGATGTTATCATGGGGCATCACCAGGGACTATTAGAATCATTACTGAAAAATCATGGACCTCAGGCCTGTGAAGTATTTTCCAATTATTTCCACAGTAGGGCTATCATAAGCCATATCTTTTTAGATAGAATACAACTAGTATATATTAGTCCCTTGGATTTAACCATCAAACTGGAAATGTGTCTACAATCCAAGAATGTAGGTGTTGAAAAGAACAGGAAGTGGCCTCCATAGTTGGTTCTGAAGAAGTCCTAAGGAAATGGCATCACTTTCCTTTCTCTGTAGTAGATGTTTTATTTTGTTCCACCTAGCACTCATTCCTACTTTTTATGGTACCAGCATCCTGATTTCATTTGAGTGTTTCTTCTTCTTCAGGCTTTTTGAATTCAGACTTAAAGGCTTTGTCAAATGTGTTTCAGTAGGCCAGTACAATTAGATGCCTTGTTCTCTCCTAATGTAAGGTATTGGCTGGTGACCCATGCTAGCTAGGCCAGTGAAACTCACTATCCTTATACACTGAGTAGATTAATATATGAATGTGAAAAAAATGTTGTTCACTTCTACCACTGGTGATATCCTTCTAAAAATGCTGAAGAGTTCCTGTTATCTCTGCAACTTTATCTGGTTCTTCTTTTCCCAAAAGTAGTTTTACAGCCCTTCTGTGAGCTACTCATATATTTCCAAAGGATTCGTTTTCCATGTAGATTGGAAACAGTGCCTGTTTCCAGACTGGTTGCAGTCTGCAAAATGAAATGGTAGAAAGCCTGGTACTCTGGTGCTCTGGTGTTCTAGAGCCTTGGATAGTTGGAAAAGCCAAGTTCTCTGCCTAGTAATAAAGCTAGTATGATCAATACTAGGAGGAAGGTAAGAACCACAGAAGGAAATAAGAAGCTGGCTCTCTGGGACCCTTGCATATACCTCTTGTTATGAAGTGCCTCATTGTCAGAGGAGATAATGACATTTACTGCAAAAATGCATTTGGGCTATAGTTTGGAGTCCAAGGTCAGAATGGGCAAGTCTCTCCATCCCACATCCCTGTTTATAAATGCTTTAGTTAGAGGCTAGGGAGATGGTTAGAACACTGAAGTTACTGCCTGGAAACCAGAATCCTCAGTAGCTGTTTAGATTGAAGGAAATGACTAGTCACATTACTGACCTTTAGTTTCTAGTCTCTGAAATTGACCAGAAGCCTCTTAGAGCTTAAAAGGACTTGTCTTCCCAGGTAGACCTCAACCTTGACAACAATGTCCTATGCTCAGTGGTCAAAGGAGATCCTCCTAGAGGGCAGATTTAGGGGCTACCAGTGGGCTGACGATCATTCCATGCATCCCACCATGATTGTCACTATATCCTGCAAAACAGAAATAGCCAAGACTGTTCCATGGAAGAGAAGTGAGTGTCCTGGTCAGCAGTTCCCATGTGAGGAATATCCAGGGTGCTGACTGCTTCAAAGTTGGCCACCTTGTAAAGCAATGTCCTCATGACTTTGGGAACTACATAAGTCCACTCCTTATTTTAAAGAGTGCCACTGGCACAGAGCTGAATTTATGGTCAGATCGATCAGATAATATCTAATTCCTGATTGTCAGCTGGTATACAAGGTTTAGACATTTCCCCACTAGTGGTCTTTGGTCTGTCAGTCCTCTAGCTAAGGGAGTGTGCATGTAAACCAAGCCAAGCTAAATGGACTCTCTCTCTGGACTTTGGGTCTTGGACAGAGTACAGCAAGGGCAGGAAAAACAGATGCAGTCTATTTTCTCAAGCTGTGTTGCCTTTACAAGACTGTTGGGCAGTAATTGCTACACAGAATCTGGTCCTTCACAGACTATCTTTCTCTAAGCCTGGTTTTCCAGCCTTCCTATCATTTCTATGGCCTAAATTCCTTTTGCTGTTGAACTCAACCAGAGTTGGTTTCTGTGACTTGGAGCCCCAACACCATCAGGTAATGCACCCTTTTCTTTCCCAGGCCTCCTATTGTACTTTTGAAACTTCTCATTCCCTTCACACATACCCTTGATTTAAAGGGTGAGGAAGGATACAATAAGATAGGCTTGGGATGATTCTACCCACAATCCTATCCTAGAGAGAGCATTTGAGAACTGCCTGCCTTTGTGAATAGTGTATTATTTGAGGATGATTTTAGCTTCTTGAGAGGGAGGACAGGGGCTTGTTTTGTTCACAGCTCTGTCCCCAAAGTCTAGCCTGCTGCCTGGAACAGCATCAGTGCATTCAGTATATATATACACTAAGGTGGTTCTCCCTTGGTCTTGTCACATTAGCAAATTTGTTCATTCAATAAATATTTGTTTATTGTTCACATGGGAATATAATAGTGAGCAATAGATATGACACTTATGACACACGACACAGATATGACACAGCTTAAAATGACATAAATGAATTATATCTGAGTTTCTGTAGGTCAGAAGTCTGAGCATGGAGGGTCTGAGGCAGCAGAAGCTGAGGTATGGCTAGGGTACCTCTCTCCCCAGAAAAGTATTGTATATATATGGCTGCTATCTATATCTCCATATTGGGAAGTTGTGGTCATATTTTCATTGATCTGATCAGGAAGAAACATTTCTGAATACTAATGGACTATAACATGAATGAATAAGGAAATGCAGAAATGAATGAATGAATGAGGAAACGCAGAAAATGATAATCATCCCAAGATGAATGTATTTGACCTGAACTTAGTAGGATTTAGTTGTTGAAGGCAGGCAGACATTTCTTTGTGAAGGCTCTCTCCTGGGGAGAAACTGAGTCACACATTCACTCAGCCCATATTTATTGAGCACCTACTATATTCCAGGTATTGTTCTAGATGTAGAAAGTAAAGCTAGGCATAAGACCAATTCTTTTTCCTCAGGACGCTTCTCTTGAGATGGATGCAAAGCAACAGAACAAATAATACACTTTCAAGGAATGATAAGTAATGTGTTGAAAATGAAGTGGGGTTAGGGGATGTGAATGGTTGTGGGAGTTCCATTTGGATGGAGTATGCAGGAAGGATGCTCTGGAAGGGGCATTTGAGACCTGAATAAAGGGAAGCAGGCAACTGTGATAAGGTGGGAGACAGAGCTTTGGAGGTAGATGAAGTAGGGAGAGAACACCACACTGGGGTGTATAAGGAAGGACAAGCAGGCCATACGGGGGAGGGGGTGAGGGGGTAAAGCAGAGTGAGAAGTGGAGAAAGTGACAGGTGAGGGGTGGTAAGGGGGGGTCCAGGGCACATGGGAGGTCTAAGCACCTGAAGGTTAAGGAACTTTCTGGTGCTCTGTGAGTTAAGGGCAGAGCAACAGAGTACTCCTTTATTTCAGAGGCCGTCGCCTTATTCCAGAACTTCTGTAACTTCCAGGTCCTCACAGGTAACTGCCTACCTATTTGAAAGTGAACTCCTCTCAGGTTTTTGGGCAGCTATTCCCTTAGGTTAAGGGCAGGTACAACACCCAGCGGCGGGGCGGACCAGGGTGACAGACCCTGGCGCCCCCTGGGGGCCGTTCTCACGGGCTACAGAAGGTAGCCCCTCTCCTCCGTGCTGCCACGCGCCCCAGGTGCTCGCCTCCCCGGGCTCTCCCTTTCGCCCTCGGCGCTCCTTTATCTTTCCCGCTTCCCGGGTAGCTCCTCTGCCGCCCCTCCCGTCGCGCAGCCTCTGGTCCTGGCAGGATTCGAGCGGAGCGTGTTTCCACCAGGGTTAATTAGCAGTTCGCACTTGCAGATCGCGATCCAAAACCCACCCTCTGGCCTGGCCCACCGGAAAGGGGGCGGGAGTGCTAACCTTATCTCCGGGGCTCCGCCTCCAGGGGGCCGAGAGCGAGCTTCGGAGCCGAGGCGCTCTGCACTGGCCACTGCCGGCGGACGGGGCGACGGGGCGACCGGGCTCGGGACGGAGGGGAGCCAACCCTCTTCAGCCCAGATTCTGCCCGGGTTGGGGCTGGTCGCTGCCTGGGACGCCCCCCGAAGCCCTGGTACAAGACGCTGCTGGCTGCGACCGCCACCCTGACCCTGGACGCCGCGTCAGGTAAGGTGACAACGCCTTCTCCCCTCTCTCTGCTAGAGTAACAAATAGGGGGTCCAAGGCTAGCTGTCCCGGGGCTGCAGTTTGACATTTTCTCCCCGCGCTGAAGCGCTTGGTGAATCCAGAGATCAACCCTGCACCCAGGCTGGAGGCTGGGATGACAGGATTTGTCCTACAAAGTTACTGGGTGTTCCTGAATCACAGGAGGTTCGTTGGGAGCTGGTTTGTGCCGCGGGGTCTTTGGCCCCGGGAATTCTTATTGTGTGGCAATGTATGCCCCTGAACCCATCGTCCCCTTGGAAGGGGCAGTGGCGTCCACACGTGGCGCGCCGGGAGCGTGGGCGAGCGCACAGGGCGGTGGGCGGTGTATTTGGCCCAGAAGGTTCTTTAATGGTGCTGCACAGGACAGGAGCTTGGGGGAACTTTAAAAAACTCGGTAGTTAAGCAGCACCCTAAACCAATTAAATGAGAATCTGTAGGAATGGGACTTGGGGGCATCCACGTTTAAAAACAGCTCCTCCAGGGTGATTTCCATGCAGAACAGCTTGGGAACCAGTGAGTTAAAGGAGTGGTTCTCAGAATGTCATCTCTGGCCAGCGGTATGAGCATCACCTGGGAACTTTAAGGGACGATCTAGAGCCCAGGCCGAAACTCTGGGAGTAAGGTTTAGCTGTTTCCATGAGCCCACCAGGTGATGGTTGCATTTACCTACTTTTGAGAACTACTGGGTTGGATCTCAGTTAAGGTAAGGGCAAACACCTGCAAATTCCCCTCCACAGGGGCAGGAGTAAAGGGAACACTTTTCAGAAAATCCTAGGTGTGCATCAGTAGGGTTTTGCCCTATCCAAAACAAACCCTCTCCCCCAAAAAACACACTGGGAACATTGGAGGATCCTGCAAAGGGTAGAGAATTAGCTATCATCTTGAGCAATTTTTACATGGTAGAATCTGTGTACTTTAGGAAAGAATAGGTTTAGGTTTTTTTTTTTTTTTTTTTTTTTTTTTTTTTTTTTTTTTTTTTTTTTTTTGAGTCGAAATGAAGCCGAAGAAGAAATATACATAAGTCTTCTAGTTGTAATAACATGAGTCTTTGGCTCCCAATGAGATGATACCAGATCATCTCTGTCATCAGTGTACATTACAGGACTTTTTTTTTTTTTTTTTTAAAGCAGAGGTTTAAGGGATTCATGCCAGTTCTCCAGAGTGAAAGGGAAATTCAGCATTGCAGGTCTCTGGATTATCTGAAGTGACTCCTCCCCCCCTTCTTTTAATAGAGATCTGAGATTTCAAAATTTTGGCTAAAAAAAATTCCAGCTGTTTCTAAGTCATTAGTACAGAAATAGAATGACTTTGCAAATAGGCTTAAATGGATTAGAAAATCTGATGCTGGATAAAAAACTAGAATAGGCATGACTCCAGTCCCACCACATGTGTGCCTGGTGAACACAGTGCTACCCCTAGCAAGACTTTCTGTACAGGAAACGTTCATTTCCCAAACTGGCATTTTCTGTGCCAGTTTGTGATTGCAATATATAGACTTCTTGAGGGGCAGGTACTAAGCTTGTGTTTAGAGAACTGGGGAAAATACAGGTAGTGTTAAGGAACAGGAGCCTTTGTTGGGGCTCAAGACTCAGGTTCAAAATATGCTATGGGAACATATTCAAAATTTGCTCTGGGAGAGTTGCATAACTTCTCTGAGCCTCAGTTTCCCCATCTGTAAAGGAGGACTGTAGTAATACAATGCATCCTTCATAGTTCTCACATTGTTGTTAAAGTGAAATAATGCTTCTAAAGTGTTTAAAATAGTAAAATAATATACACACACCACACTCACACTAAGAACAAAAAACTCTAATCCCCAAATGCCTTGAAATGAAAAGTATGTTGATATAAGGGTCAGATTTTGTATTAAATCTAACTTTTAGAATTTATAGCTTTTGCTTCTTAACCAGAATGTGAACACAAGAATATTTTCAAATTCTCTTCATAATTTTATTGCATGTTTTATATGGAACTTTCTAGAATTTTTTTTTTTTTACTTGATTAGCTTCAAATCATTTGATTTTTATTCACTCTCTGTGGTAAAGTATTTCATTCCCTATCTGGTGGATTTTATAATCCATTAACATTCACATTTAAATAGTCTTAAAGTCTGGTTCTCCTTAATATCAGTCCTTAGACAATTCAGATGGGAAGAGAGCATCTAAAGGTGGCATGCTGTGGTATCCAAGAGAGGCACTTGGGAAATACGATCTGGTATTTCTTAGGTTCTTGAGAGTGAGCACAGACTGAAACCTTATCCAGCTACATGAAGGTTTGTTGAAGAGGATATAAGAGAAGGGAAAATGAGGATACAGAGCAAGGGTAGGCCTACACTGGCAAAAAGGGTTAGGTGACGTAATTTAAGAGTTCTTTTTCTGCTTAACTGTGATAATTTCAAAATGCTTCAAACCACATACCCAAAAAGCAATTCTGTGCATATCGTTTGATTGGAACTTATCTGAATGATCATCTTAGGACCAAATAGTTCTGGTGAAAAAACATGGTATCAATTTCAAAAAGGATGCCAAATTATTCTGTAATTTTGAATGTAGTCTTGATTATCCTTTGATTTCAATGATAAGTTGAATATTAGATTTCTAACTTAGAGCACCTTTTTATAACTCATCTTGACTCTTGGAATTCAATGTTACACCTGCCTATTACTAATCTTCTGTTACTTCCTGGAGACTAAACGTAATGCAGCTTCCAGCATATGAGCATTCTCGAGCATGTAAACTCCTTTATTCGGGCAATCAGTCTCTTTTAGGATACTTTTGACCTTACAAGTGAATGTTATTAAAATGAATATGATTAGAATTTAATGTTACTAAATGCCGTTACAATTTAATTTGAGTAGGGTTTTCTGTTTAACTCACTATGTATGAAATGAAGAGTAGCTTTGGCGATGAAAAGGAAAGATCAGAGGTACATCTCTTGATGGGAAAAATGAAGGCATGTGGAAGCAAATTCAAACTCTCAGGAATCAAATCACGTGTTTTGGATAATTTATCTGGAGAGCTAAGAGAGTCCGCGATGTTGCAATTGTCAGTGACAGGATGTGGCAGCTCTGTTGCAGTGAGTGGCCAATTAGGAATAATCAGTACTGCAATGCATAAAATAAAAAATGATTTTATAATTCTCCACTTACATGCATAAGGATTGGAGCAGAGATAGTGTTAGAGGAGCTAGCCTAATTGCACTTGATTTACATAACCTGGCTCACTTAAAAAGGTTTTGATGAGCATTACCTGGCATTCATTTAGTTCATTTTGAGGGCCCTAGTTTGTTCCAAAGTGGATGGTTTTACTATTAAGGCCAATCTTGGAAGTCTTGTGAGTAAAACACATCAGTGGAAATGGATACATGTTTTTATTTTGTATTTATTGTTTTTGGATTATATTTCTTAGCATGCAATAGTAATTCCGTAGCTAGAGTCATTATCATTCTTGAGAGAAACAAAGTAGAAATGTTTATTTTTGGCATGTGGTCTAGTCTCATGCAAACAAGATCAGCCATGGAGGCCAAATTTCCTTTCTTTTCCATATTTTGGTTGGGGACACTCTACAGTCAGACTGCCTAGTCTTTTTTTTTTTTTTTTTAAAGATTGTATTTATTTGACAGATACAATCTTTTTAAAGACTGTATTTATTTGACTACTCTGCAAGTAGGCAGAGAGGCAGGCAGAGAGAGGAAGGGAAGCAGGCTCCCTGCTGAGCAGAGAGCCTGACGCGGGGGCTCGATCCCAGGACTCGATTCCAGGACCTTAGAATCATGACCTAAGCCGAAGACAGAGGCTTTAACCCACTGGGCCACCCAGACGCCCCCAGACTATCTAGTCTTGTCTTGTATCTGACTCTGTCACTTATGAATTGTTTGAAGTTGGACAAGTTGCATATATCTTTTTACTTCTGTATCCTCATTAGAAAATTGGGAAAACAGTACCTATCTCAGCAGGGTTGTTATATGGAGTAAATGTGTTAATGTACATAAAGTTCTTTTAACACTGCCTGACTCATAGTAAATGCTTAATAAGAATTTGCTGTTATTTTACTTTGGACTTAATGAATGGTTTAAGCTGAGGCTCTCTTTTCTGTTTTCACCTCTTAAAAATGGAATCCTAAAAAATGTAGCTTAGGCTATGTTCATTTGATGGTTTTTCTGTTTTAGATAGTGGGAGAATTTGTTTCAGGATAAGTGAAGTATTTCAAGTTTCTCAGAAAATAGTACAACCTTTTGAATACCATTTATAAAAGTTCCCAGATGCTGCTGCTGGCCAGAGACCACACGGAGAATCACTGCTTTGACCTACTGGTTCTCAAACTTGACTGAACATCAGTATCACCAAGCACAGTTCTTTCTTTCTTTATTATCTTTATTATTATTATTTTAAAAGATTTTATTTGTTTATCTGAGAGAGAGAGTGGAAGGGGGTGCAGGGGGTCACAGCAAATGGGAGACAGGGGTTGGGGGGTGGTAGCAGGAGAAGCAGACTCCCTACTGAGCAGGGAGCCCAGTGTGGGGCTTGATTCCAGGACCCTGGGATCATGATCTGAGCCAAAGGTAGGTGCTTAACGACTGAGCCACCCAAGCACCCAGCACAGTTCTTTAGAATGCTGATACCCAAGCTGATTAAAAGAGTTAATTTGGTTAATTTATTGTGAAAAGGAGTAATCATGTCCTTTATAAAGAGAGGCCCTGTAACACTATACATTATTATCTGTGGGATTCCCATGTACTCCTAGAATTTTTAGAGTGCTAATGGATATTATAATTGATCTAATATAAATGAGGAGACAGAGGCTTAGAGGTATCATTCTAGGCTAAAGGCTTATGCAGAGTTAGTTGTAGGACTGGATGACAAATCAGGGTTCCTGTGTTCAACTCAATATTTTTCATTCAACTACCTTGCCTTCTGGAAAATCAGATAATATGAGGGAGGCACATAATCAAAGACAGTGCTACTGGAATGCTCTAGATCTACCTGTCCTGCTTAACCCAGTTTGCTTTCAGAGTTATCTATTCAAAAGATTTCCTTTGCAAACAATATGTCCACAATGCCAAGAAAATAAATTTATAGCTGTCAATTTTGAAAGGGATATTTTTTCCTACTAGGTTTGTCTTTTCTAAGGATTCAGTTTAGTTTTTTCTCTTTGTTGTTTCTCTGGCATTTTGGTTTTTACTAATGAAAAAACTTAGAGATATCTTTGAAAATTTCAGGAAACGTTGATAGTTTTCTCAAGTCCAAGTTTAGTGACCTTCTGGGAATCCTGCCAGTTGCTTGTGTTTGATTCAGTGTTTAGTTTTGGTTTTGACTTGTGTTGTTTTGATCTTGGTCAATTTAGCCATGATTGCAATGTTATGCTGTTTGTTAACTATTTGTTTTTACAGTTATTGGTGTCAAGAAAAGATTAAGGACCAATAAAATTTTCTTTTTTTTTTTTAAATAATTTTTTATTTTTTATAAACATATATTTTTATCCCCAGAGGTACAGGTCTGTGAATCACCAGGTTTACACACTTCACAGCACTCACCAAAGCACATACCCTCCCCAATGTCCATAATCCCATTCCCTTCTCCCAAACCCCCTCCCCCCAGCAACCCTCAGTTTCTTTTGTGAGATTAAGAGTCACTTATGGTTTGTCTCCCTCCCAATCCCATCTTGTTTCATTGATTCTTCTCGTACCCACTTAAGCCCCCATGTTGCATCACCACTTCCTCATATCAGGGAGATCATATGATAGTTGTCTTTCTCCGCTTGACTTATTTCGCTAAGCATGATACGCTCTAGTTCCATCCATGTTGTCGCAAATGGCAAGATTTCATTTCTTTTGATGGCTGCATAGTATTCCATTGTGTATATATACCACATCTTCTTGATCCATTCATCTGTTGATGGACATCTAGGTTCTTTCCATAGTTTGGCTATTGTGGACATTGCTGCTATAAACATTCGGGTGCACGTGGCCCTTTGGATCACTACGTTTGTATCTTTAGGGTAAATACCCAATAGTGCAATTTGAAAATTCAAATAAAAAGAGGTTCCAGTGAAGTTTGAGCTTTAGAGCAATTTTGTACTTTTAAGAATATTCTTTGGAAATTTAGTTTTTAAAGTGGTATAGGGACAAATACAAACACTCAGAACATGGGTATTATATTTTCATGGTAACTTTCAAATTCAAAGGTCGTTCAGTGTTTGAAACAACTTTTCGAAATACAAATTTTCAAAAATTCTAAACCTTGTATATCTGAATTTTGCTACTTTATTAGGGAGAGAGAGTTTTATTCCACCTCATGGGGTGTGTCTAGGCCTGTGATTTTCAGTAGTATCCAGAATTAGGTAGAATATTAGAGATAAGACCAGAACACTCTTTGTAAGTGTTCAGCCATTCACCAAATAGTGCCTAAGTGCCAACCATGAGCTTGGCTACCGTATGGGGATTCAGAGAAGTTGCTAGGTTCAGTTTGGTAAGTGATCAGTCTTTAGAAAGGGTTGAGTATGATTTGAAGGCAGATCTTAGCAAGAAGTGGAGCGTTTATCCCAGAGAGAGGCAGTGTGGAGAAGGTCAACACACACTCAAGTTCCTGAGAACGTGGACAGCTCCACCACTTACCTGGAGAAATTTCCGTTGCCTTGGGCAGTCTGCCTTTTCATCATTTTACAGCTCCTTTTACTGTCCCCTTCCTGTTCAGATCACTTGTGAGCTAACACCTCTGGACTGAGGTTTGAAATGAGAGAGAGTGAAATCAACAATGTGGGCGGCAGGGATGACATGCCTAACTGTCTTCTCTAGAATGCTGTAAGCAGAGCTCCTACTTGGCTTCCTTTGGAATGGGGCTGGGGTGGGAATGAAAAGAGAAGGTGACGTTCATCCTCTCTCCAGGAAGTGGAAGTACATGGACCCTTCTTCAAACTCTGTGTATATTTAGTGGCAGCAAGCCTATAGTGTGTGCAGTGTGACTGAGTAGGTCCCTACTGTCTGTGTGTCATTTCTCAACTACCATTTAAATAGTAATAATAATAATAATATATGTCAAATACTAAATACATAGATGCTCTCATTGTTTCCTAAAAGGCTCTGGACTAGGAAATACGAAACTTGGATTCTCACCAGCCTGCCACCAACTGAATGAAAGCTAGTAGCTTAGAAAAGCCTGTAGGAAGGGGGTAGTTGGGCAGGTGTGATTGCAAAGTCCTTTTTCATTTTGCTGTTTGTATGTTTTTCTTTTCCTTGGTTGCACGCACTGCTTGGAGCCATCATGGGCCGTGTAAAGAATTGCAGCTTAGAACATATATACAGACAGTTTAGGTCAATGTAGGGTAAAACCCTTTAGGAAATTAGTCTACTGGGAAATGTAGGACACATTTCTCAAATTCCTATTAATATCCTTTTTGAATGTTCACTGAAAATGGACAGTAGTGAATGAAGAATAATGAAATAACAGATCTTTTTATCTTAAGAAAATTGTAAATATCTTTTCATGATGGTTAAACAAAATTTTCTTTGGCCTCCATGTGGAAATTACATAAAAAAAAGTTCATTGGTCTTTTCAACACTTGAAAAATTTTTTTTCTGATTCTGAATTATGGCTTTTGTGGTAGAAATCAGGCTTACATGAGTAATCAAATTATATTTTTGAGCTCTGAATTGCATGTTTCTCAAAATGTTAACAGTTGTCTTTGGTTTGTAGAATGATAGATATTTTCTTTCTGCTTTTCTTTGTTTTGTCTGTTTTTTAATATACATGTTTTACTTTCATAATGCAAAAATGAATGCCTAACTACATGCTATGTAGATGGAAACATTTGAAATTTTAATTTTGAATTCCATTCCAATGAGAGATAATGATGTTACAGTGTAATTAATTTATCTTCCTTTAATTCATCAAGTATTTATTGTGCCAGATGTGCTTTTAAATACCAGACACTAATTACAGATAGTAAAATATGGCTAAAATGATACAAAATATTTTTGTAAAAGCAGAAAATCAGTTTATTACTCCTTGTGAGTGCCAAAAGAGTATTCTGTACTCTAAGACCTTGAGGCCATGTACGATGATAGCTAACTAAGATCATGGGTATTTTGTAGTCATGGCCCTGACACTTAGCACCTGTGTGATTTTCGGGCCTAGTATTTAACTTTTTAAAGCTTAGTTTGTCCATCTGTCAAGTGGGGATCATAGGACCTACTTCTTTGTGTGGTCAGGAAGGTTAAGTAGAATAACTCAAACCCCTCAGCATAGTGCCTGACAGAAGTACTCCACTTAACTTTGTTATTATCATAAGTATACTATTCTCCCTATTTCTAAGCTTTTTTACACTTGAGACTTGGATGTCTGTCTTTTGGAAAACACATCACTACTTTATGTTTTGGATTTATTTAGAGGGAGAGAGAGCACGCACATGTGAGCAGGGGTGGGGGCAGAGGGAGAAGGAGAGAGAAAGAGTCGTAAGGAGACTCTGTGCTGAGCCTGGAGCCCCACATGGGGCTTGATCCCCCAACCCTGAGATCATGACCTGAGGTGAATTGAAGAGTCAGATGGTTATCTGACTGAGCCACCCATGTGCCCCACCTTACTACTTTAGGTGAGGTATCCTCTGTACAGCCTGGGTCATGAAGAGGCACATCCAGATTTTCACCATTGTTCACACTGGGTTGAGGGAGAAGAAAGTGTGGATGCTGGGGATGGTCTCTCTTAGAGCTGGCAGTAACATTGGCCTTTGGGAGGAATACCTTGTGACTGTAAGTGTTGCTGTGGAGTCTGCAAGATGATCCTCCTCTGCCATATGGCATAGTCCCAGAAGGTCACTGTGATGGTTTGGTGGGATTGAGGCTATCTTCCAGTCTTGTTTGCAGCTATCGGTGGTTTGTCTTGAGCTCCTGGGTTTAGCAATTGCAGAGATCTCTTTGGTCAGGGCCACCGATAGCCCATTAGGACAGCTTTGCGAAAATTAGAACATAGCTGTGTCAATGGGCAGATGCAGCCCTGGGTTTCAGTATCGATTTGCTTCATCAGCTAGGTTTCCCTGTGCAGTTGCAGCCCGCACTTTGGTGCATTTGTGTAGGGTATGCATGAATCCATCCATCCCACAAATATGTCTTAGTTCTTTCTGTGGTTTAAACTAGATCCTGGTGATGCAGTGATAAATTAATTATGATCCTTGTCCTCAAGGACTCATAATCGCTTAGCAAATTTCTCCGTGGATGCTCCCCTTGTCAGGATCAGTTGCATTACCATGTAGGTCCTAAACCTCTTTTATTGCTATGTGTAGTAGGTGCTTTAAGGAGGTTGTTGTGTTTGTAATCTGGTCAGTTGCCCCCACATCTACTAGTCAGAAGGTCTATTATTTGTGTCTGTGGTTGGATCTATGTTCTCAAAATTGTGGTGAGTTCTACATACATGACGTATGTAAGTAAGTTACTACAGAGTGTTTGGACTTAATACATAGTCTATTAAATAACAAACTGAACCAAACAAAAACTATGTTGAATTGAATTCAATTGACTGACGCTTGACAGAGGGAAGTTATGGAGGCACTGGGAAATCAGAATCAATTCTTTTTAGACTACACATGTCAGAACCCTGGGGGAAAAAATGTGATTATTTTTGATCTCTGTTTCATTCTAAATTAGTTAAATGAATGTCTGGCCAATTACCGATACAGGATAGTTAGAGCCATTTGTGCATCTGTGTTTCCTTAGCTATGTCTCTAAATATTTTTAATTTTTAGCTCGGGAGTGTAATTTCACATTGGACAACTTTTAGCCAGACTCATCCCATTATTAAATGCTAAGCTTGAGTAATGCAACAAGTTTGTGCATTTTAAATGTTTCTGCATCATCTTGGATATGGCTGCCAAGTTGAATTTGAAATTTCCCTTCTAGTAACCTGCCATCTTTTTGGACCTTGAGCCTAAAGCAGCATAAGACTAGAGAAGCAATGATAATTTCACATTTTCGAATTTAACTTAAATTCTAACAACTTAAATTTAAAAAATAAATATGTGTACACTTTCTGTTTTATCCCCTCTTCCAGTTTATCCTCAAAGATGAGCATTTATCATAAACTGAGCTGGAGAAGAAATTTTTTTCCTTCTATTCCTTTCTTTCACTGTCTTAGTACTGCCAGTCTTTGGATAAGGCTGGACTGTTGCACCCAACCCAGTATCCTCAAGGAGTGCACTTGTACAGATCTATAGTATTTTTAGGCTGCAGGGAAGAGGAATGTGTAGCCTTGCTTGTCTACAGTGTAAGACTTTGCTAATCTTTATTATTCTGTAGAGAATTTCATATTTTGACTTTTTCCCTTCAAAATCTGGGATCTCTGTTTTCCTAGAGGCATCTATTGATATGATATGTTCTGTGGTAAAAGGGGAAAGGAAGAAGGCATGTTTTACTACCTTCAAAATATGCAGGAATGGGTTTCAGTCAGTTTCTTAATTTTTTTTTTTTTTTAAGATTTTTATTTGTTTGACAGAGAGGGAGTGAGTGCGAGCAGGCTGAGTGGCAGGGAGAGGGGGCAAATTCCCTGTGGAGCAAAGAGCTCCGAGGAGCAAAGACGGCTCGATCCCAGGACTCTGGGTTATAACCTGAATCGAGGGCAGATGTTCAACCTACTGAGTCACCCAGGTGCCCTGGTATCAGTTAGTTTCTAGCATTGTTTTCACTAGGGAGTTGGGAAGTTTTAAATGGAAAAATGCAAGAATTTTGGTATATCAAGCAGGAAGGCATTATTGTGTATTTCATTATTTTCACAATGAGCAGATGTTGGTGATTACAAAAACACTGGCTGTGTGCTATATGAAGGGGAAAAAGAAGAGAGAGAAAGAGAGAGAGAGAGAGAGAGGAATGATGAGTCAGCAAGTTTTAATTCGGTGTCTACCAGGGTGCCTGGCAGATTGAGGTTGGTTATGACCCCAGGTTGCTTGTGGTACCATTGGGAGATGGACTATTTCAAATATAATTTTTAGGAGGCAAAATAAGAATGTAATGGAGCTCTAAATGGTCTAATACTGGAGATGGGCACTGTGGGAGGTGTGGTCTTGTTTTTTGTCATGATATGCTTTGTAGAAGAGGTGGAGATTAAACTTGCTTTTTTAAAAATTTATTTATTTATTTATTTGACAGAGAGGTGGTCAGAGAGGGAACACAAGCAGGGGACTGGGAGCAAGAGAAACAAGATTCCCACTGAGTAGGGAGCCCAATGAGGGGTTCAACCCCAGGACCCTGGGATCCTGACCTGAGCTGAAGGCAGATGCTTGACTACTGAGCCACCCAGGTGCTCTAAATCTGCTTCTTGAAGCCTGGGTTCAGTTTGGACAAATGATTGGTTTAGACACTCTAGTCAATGTAAGTCATAGGGCTGGAAGTTATTTTATGAATAATTATTGTTTACTGTATAAATATTGTTGATACCAATTATGCTTATCGCAATAGCGTACTTAATGAACATATTGCCCTATTCCAGACACCTCCAGTGATGGGAAACTTTCAGTTTGAGGGACATCCCCATCTATTAAAACCTTTTTAAAATGAAATTAAACTGAAAACTTCCTTCCTGGAGTTTCCAGGCATCAGTCCTAATTCTGTACTCTGGGAGTGATGGGGAGAAGCCTAATATCTTTTCCTCGTGGCAGTCTTGCCAGTATTTGAAGACAAGTGGGACATCATATTCTAAAATTGCTGCTTTTTTTTTTTTTTTTTTTTTTTTTGCAGTGGTTTGCAGTTATGTCTCCAGTCTGGTCAGCCTTGTCTAGATCCACTGAGGTTTGATTCTTCCTGATCATAGGGTTGCTGAATGGAGAGGGTGTAGCCCAGAAGCAAACGAATTGTTGGGCGTCCAGTTGACAATAATGACTGCAGTTTACCATTAGCTAAGACCTTGTAGACTCCTCAGATCTCCTGCTGTGAAGCCAGCAGCTTCCTATTGAGCATTCTATAATCCAGATTTTGGCTCCCAGGACTTTCGTGTGTTTCCATTGAATTTTATCTTGTGGCAGTTGGCCCATTATTTATCCAGGTGAGATCTTTCAGTAAGGTCTTTCATTCAGTCAGAGATCATTCTTAGCTCTGCTTTGTGTGGAGTTGTGATTTGCAGGTCATGGTTGCCCTTACCCAAATGAAGAGTAACCAGTTAACTGGACAGGGCAAGTGTCAGTATTCTAAAAACATCACTAGAAATCTCCCACCATGTTAGCATCAGGTCTTAACTCTCCACTGGGGAGCCATTTAGTTTTATATTAAGCTTACATTTCATCTGTTCTCATTTTGAAATCTCTTGAGCAGAGTATTCATCTGATGACATCTTAGTATGCCCATCAGAGAAGTCCAGGTCAGTCTGATATGACTTACTCTTGGCACTTAACAAGTGTTGTAGGTGGGTTTCTTGTAAGCAGCATGTGGGTAGACTTAAAAAAACAATAAAAAAACAACCCCCCCCCCCCAAAAAAAAATCCACACTGGGGCACCTAAGTAATTCAGGAAGTTGAGTGTCAGACTCTTGGCTTCTGCTCGGGTCATGGTCTTAAGGTCCTGGGATCAAGCCCCAATCTCAGGCTCTGCACTCAGCTCTCAGCTTGGAGTCTGCCTGAGATTCTCTTTCTCTGTACCTCCGTCTGCTTGCACTCTCTATCTCTCTAAATAAGTAAAATCTTAAAAACAAACAAACAAACAAACAAAACCCAACCCTACAGGGTGCCTGGGTAGTTCAGTTGTTAAATGTCTGCCTTCGGCTCAAGTCATGATCCCTGGGTCCTGGGATCGAACCCCATGGCGGGCTCCTTGCTCGGTGGGGAGCCTGTTTCTCCCTCTCCCACTCCCCCTGCTTGTGTTCCCTTTCTTGCTATCTCTTTCTCTCAAATAAATAAATAAAATCTTAAAACAAAAACCCTACCATTTGAAATTTCTAAATTCTAAATACCAGAAAACTTTATTATGATTGTTAATATGTTTGGACTCTTTCTTTGCATTGTTTTCTCTTTTTATCATGCTTTCTTGTTCTTCATTATAATTATTACTATTACGTTTTCTATCTTTGTTTGGAATTGTTTCCTTTTCTTCCCTGGAAATTATATTCCTGTTTACATAATGATTGCCATCATCATATTTCTATGTATAAATTAAAACCTAGTTTCCTAGTAATAGCTAGTTGGTAACTATTCCCCTTCCCAGATAATTTGTCCTATTTACATGATTTTTATCACTCTTACCACCCTCCATCTCTCTCTTCCCATCAGCTTCCAGTGTGAGAGCTTGTGTTTTATTGCTAGAATGTTATTAACTTTTTTTCCAATAACACTTTTATTTTTTATTATTTTAAGATTTTATTTGTCAGAGGGAGAACACAAGCAGGGGGAGCGGCAGGCAGAACAGGCAGAGGGAGAAGTAGGCTCCCCGCTGAGCAAGGAGCCCCATACGGGACTTGATCCCAGGACCTCAGGAGGATGACCTGAGCTGAAGCAGTCACTTAACTGACTGAGCCACCCAGGCGTCCCTCCAGTAGAGGGAAGTTTATTTTGGAGGAATGTTAAGGGTAGGTGGAAGGTTTTGTTAATTAATTCTATCCCATAACTAACTCTTAGTTTTGTGTACCTTAGGGTAATTTTTTTGGAGACACTAATTGGTATCCTTTCTGTCTCCTCTCTCCTTCCACCCTCTGGAAACACTTAGGATTTTTTTTTTCTTTTTCCTTTGAGTTAGTATATTTTCACCAATATGTATCTAAAAAGGCATGTATTTCCCCTCACCCCCCCCACATTCAAGCAGTTTGTAACTTGGGAGATCCTTTCGGTCTGAAGATTCAGATCTTTATTTAGCTTTGAATACTTTTCTTCCATTATTTCCTCATATGTTTTATTTTTTTTCCTTCTGAAAACTTTTAAAATATTTTGTAAAATTAGTATCCTTTTGCATTGTAATCTGATAGAATTCTTCAACTTGATTTTCCATCTCACTACTTCCCTCTTCAGTTATTCTCATATGTCTCTCAATATGTTAATGTATATATTCAAATATTCTCAAATGTGTCTCTGAATATATTAAGTACCTTTAAGCTGCTTATCTTTTTAGTGAATTAACTCTGTTTCTATTGATGTTAGTTACTGTATTTGCTATTTTTTTTTCAAAAGATTTTATTTACTTACTTGACAGAGAAAGAGATCATAAGTAGGCACAGAGACAGACAGAGAGAGATGGGGAAGTAGACTCCCTGCTGAGAAAGGAGCTCCATGTGGGGCTTGATCCCAGGACCCTGAGATTATTACCTGATCTGAAGGCAGAAGCCTAACCCACTGAGCCATCCAGGCACCCCTGTATTTGCTATTTTTGTGTCTTCTTCCATGATGGTAGTTTTTATTGAATATTTGTTCATATCTTTATGTTTGCAATTTCATATTTACTGCCAGATGGATTTTTTTCCCGTTTCCATAGCTTGCCCCAAATGATTGTGGAGTTGGGTAGTGTCTAATGTCTTCTGGACATGGCTATTTGCTGTTTCTTTTGGGTTTTCTAGTGGCACACCTACCTGAAACCTGCTTTGCTAAACCAGTCTAAGAACCCATACTCATGGCTTCCTGTAGCTACAAATAGAAAAGAATTGTATAATCTCTAAGAGGCCACTTGTTCTTCCTCATTTGTGCAAACCACTTCCAACTCTATCTTGGAACTTTCCTTACTTCTGATCTGAGAATACTTTTTCTTCTAGCTCTGACTAATATGGTTCTTCTGACCTTACCAGAAATAGAGGGCATGGAGTTGTGAAGGCATCATGTTCCGTGTTAATCCAATAATATTCTAAAACACCTGTAATTGGGAGCAGAAGTCATTTTGGTACCTGCTCTATTACTTCTGCTATGAAATGAGCATTTTGCACCAGGAAGTATGTGGATAGTCATAATTGTTCCTTAGGGCCATTTGGTAATAAGGCTTTAGGGATCTTGTTTGTAATTTCTCCTGAGCAGCATTTGGATGATGTAGGAAAATAAGAGCATCTCCATTTGGATAAGGTCTGACATATTGTAATTCTGAGACTATACTTGGCACTTGCTAGAGAAATGTCAGTTTTCCAGCATGAACCAAGTCCAGTGCAGCTGTTTATGCTTTCGACCATTGAATTAGAAAAATCTCTATAATAGAGTGTAACCAACCAACTTTGGAGGGAGCAGTGAGTTATGAGAATTTCCCACCTCATGAATTTCTTGCATTGTAGATGGCAAATTTGGTAATAATAATACAATCTTGAGTTTGTGTATTGTGAGCCCTTTTAGGGCTCCTTTCTGCAAGAATTTTTATAAATATTTAATGACATTGTCACCTCCTATAATTCATTCTCTTTTTCACACTAGTCTTATATAGCAGGAGTTTAAAAATGCTGTTTTAAACAAAACATAGTCTTCTCATTTGCTAAGGTATGAATCAATGTATTTACAAACAAAAATGTTTTCTAGTTCTCTTGAGTTTGTTTTTTTACTCCTAGGAAAGTTTCATTGTTTACTCAGTTTGAAGTACATTATTGCCAATTTCCAGAGTGCCAGGCATTGTTTTATTCAAGTAGAAGAATAAAACACATTCCAATGCCCAACTGTGTATTTTCCCCAACTCTCCACCACTTAAGAATATCTGTGCTAGTTGTTTCTTGCCATCCAGTTGGCTGATAATCCAAATTTGACTGGTATTTATGTGTTGACATTGTGTGTGTGTCTGTGTATGTGTGTATTGGGGAGAACAATGCTAGTTTAAGAAATTCCACATTTTAGGATTCAAAACCATACCATCAGCATTTAGTTGGATTTATACAGTGGTTTTCATTTGTTAAAAAGGAGGAGGATTTTCAGGGAATTGTTTTTGTCTGATAGCAATAAAAAGAGAAGCTCCCATGAAAAATGAGAATGACCAGAATGATACTGTGCATATTTTTGGAGCTCTTTGGATGTAATAGAAATGTTCTGGGTGTGGTAATTTTGTTTATAAGAAGTTAATTGATAGACAACTCATAATAGGATATCCAGTTTGGAATAATGAAAAGAAATGACCTTTTTTGGTTTATTTAAAGAAGCTAATTATTAACATTGCACTGAATGGAATAATTAGGTAAATTACTTAAGAGAATGGAACTGCAGCAAATTTGAAATGGAGGAGAGCCTCCAATGTACTCATCTCCTCACTCCATGGATTTGTTTAGAGGAGAGGCTGAAATCCTGTCAGCTTCGTTTCCTTGCTCAGATTCTTGCAGTGTCTTAGAGGCCTTGTTGCGGTATAGATGGTCCCACTGCCAGTAGGAACCTCTTTTCCCCACACCTTGCTGAATCAGGCCAGGAAGGAAAAGAATATTGTGACTCATCACTTCTAAACTAGTTACTGTTACTGAACTGAATATAACGCTTCCTTAATTAACAAACACCGGATGTTCATCATTTTTCCATACCAGAGCTTCCTCTTATATGCTACAAAAATTGCCCACTAGTTTATTTTTGAGGATGGTCTTTCCACTTTCCGTTCTTTAAAATGCACTTAGTCATGTTTTCTTTGGTGTCTTTGAATGTCAGGATGGTAGATGATATTAGTTCACATTGACTCCTTTTTTCCTCAGGAAATCTCTCTGGCATACCTAGTGAGTGGCAGTGGAGCCATCTGGGAGGTAAAAGAAGATTGTACCACATGAGGCATTGTGTTGTTCTTGGCAGTTTAACCAGTATTTTCCCTGTAGAAACAAAGGCTGGCTTTTGAACTAACTGGCAGTGCTATGTGGAGGGTAGCTAGGAACAAGTATGGGAGGGTCTGTGGGGGCAGGGCTGAAAATACTGAAACTGGTTGAAACTCTTGCATTTAAGTAAGCACTTAAAAACATTTCACATGGATGACAGAAAGTAAGAGTGAGAATTCATTTTGGAAATGAGAAATTTGAAATTAAATTGATAGACATTGTACTTTTCTTCATAGACTAACAGAGAGAGCTAGAGTGCATAGTTCGAATTTGTATCTTCTTCTTCTTTTTTTTTTTTTTTGTCAGAAAGAGCGAGCACGGGCAGACAGAGTGGCAGGCAGAGGCAGAGGGAGAAGCAGGCTTCCTGCTGAGCAAGGAGCCCTATGTGGGACTCCATCCCAGGACCCTGGGATCATGACCTGAGCAGAAGGCAGCTGCTTAACCAATTGAGCCACTCAGGCATCCCTGAATTTGTATTTTCTTATTTGAAAATAAAAAGTGGGATATGGAAAATTGGGAATATTAAGTCTGTGATGAAAGTTAGATACAGTAGGTATTTTGCAGTTTTAAAATGCATTCTTTTTTTTTTTTGTTTATTAAAGATTTTTATTTATTTGGCAGACAGACCACAGTAGGCAGAGAGGCAGGCAGAAAGAGGAGGAAGGAGCAGGCTCCCTGCTGAGCAGAGAGCCCGATGTGAGGCTCGATCCCAGGACCCTGGGATCATGACCTGAGCCGGCGGCTTTAACCACTGAGCCACCCAGGCGCCCCTTAAAATGCATTCTTAAACATTAAAACATAAGCCTGTTAAAATCATTCATGACAATGTTTTATAAGTTAATAGCAATACAAATTGAAAAAAGTTGTATTACCATTCATCTTCGTCAGGGATGCCCTTTAAATTAATGTAAGAATTTTGTGTCTTCTTAACCAATAAAGTGAGGATCTGTATAGTTAAGGGAAAGGTTTTGAAGCTTGAAATCTGTTAGAAATAAAAAATAATGAAACTAATATTTAGAAGGTGGTAAAAATATGTTGCTTCATGATATTTCTTAATTGATTTATTACTGAGAGAGCATTATACTAAAGAGTAAAAATTGGATGGTTCTTTGAGACCTATACCATGGAGGAATATCCGGTTTCCCCAATCTTTTGCAGTAGTCTGAAACATTAGCTTTGAAGAGCCCAACATGGAAATTATTATGTTTCTGTCTATCTCGCTGAGTTAAGGGCACCCACAGAATGATGGTTTCCCACATTTTTTCACAGAACCTACAGGAAGATATTTCACATTGTGACACATCTGTATTTATTTGATAGATGTGTACCAAATATTGTTTCATGGTAAATATCTACCCTTTCTACATGTGTTATGTTCTGACAATTCCCCTTAAATTCCATTATATTAAAAACACTGCTCATCTAAATGGATTTCACAATCTACTCATGGGGGTCATGGTTTTCAGTTTTGAACACTACTCTAGAAATAACTCCATAATTTTTCCGGTGGGGCAGGACTGCTGAATAGTAGTTATATGTGATCATCATAATCTCTGTTGGCCAAATATATTTCAGGTACATAGTAGGTTTACATTTCCTGGCTCCACGTTCATTCTGACCAATTAGTTCAGTGGAAATTGACATGTGTTTCTGGACTGGAGCATATAATTGCCAGTCAGAGACATTCTAGGGCTCTTTACCTCTGCCATGGCAAGTGACCATGCTCCTCAGAATGGATCCTAAAACGAATGTGGAGCAGAACCCCCAGCCAGCCCATAGTGGACACATAGTATGAGCAAAAAACAAACCTTTGTTGTTACAAGGCATTACAGTTTTTGGAAATACTTGCTATTTAGCATAGCCTAACATCTCCTGTTTGGTAGAGGATAATTATGTGTCTGCTAGTGGTGGGAGAGAGCCTCTTTTCCAAAATATTAGCTTTGCCCCAAAACATATACAAGATTAAAAACAAGTTTATGATTTCTGATTTTAAAACCTATGTTCTTCATAGAAAGATTGGGAAAACAATGAAAAAATTATATATTTATAATGCTACTATCTGAAGGGATGAATTTTTGACATTTCTATGTAAAAAATAGTTTTTTGCCATTAGCTTAGTAAATAGAGTTTTATATTTTGTTTTTTTCTTATTTTTTATGTCATTAAATATTCTTGGAACAAATGAATTTCATACCTCTATAACACTTCATCATAAAGATGAACCAGTATTTTCAAAATTAGTCTTGTACTGTTACATGTTTAAGTTTTGTTCAATCTAAAGAATTTTAAAGGACAAAAATCTTGGCCCCTTGCACTCATAAGCAAATAGTAAGCCAGAGTGGGTCCATATCCATTCACCCTGTTTAGCATCAGTTGTATCTCCCATAACTGCACTCCTGGGACACGGTGAGTTAGTGTACTCAGCTGCCAAGTAAACAGTGTACATGCTGTGTATGAAGCTTATACTTTATTTTTTTAAAAAGCTAATAAGCTTTTAATTTTCTCTCCTATATCTCCCAGCAAACAAATTCAGTTTTCCTTTTGAGGTCTTTCTTTCAGGAAAGCACATTGCAGTCCACTACATGCATAAGCCAGAGGCTAGGGTCATTCTCATTTCACCTCCCCACATTGATCATATTGATATAATCAATCAAACGGCCTGTTTTTTACTCCTGAATATCTCTCACCCCTCTTCTTGCTCCCTCTGTTGTGCATCAGGCCCCCACTGCCTCTCTGTGTCCCTTCTGATTTCCCTTCTGCTGCCATAGTGAGCTTTCTAAAATGTGAACCAGATTATGTCACTCCCTGCTTAAAATCCTTCTGGAATCCTAGAATGAGCTTTACAGACAAAATTGATTCTTCTTTATTTGATTTAAAAGGCCCTTCATGATTTGGTTCCTGAGTACCCTCCCCATCATTGTGATTCATTTCCCTCACCTCCTGCTAGGGTCTGAATTGTGGGACTTAAGGGTGGGACTTGGATATGATAGGAATAGTGTTCTTACAGGAAGAGACACCAGAGAACTTACCCTGCTCCCTCCCTTCTTCCCCCACAAAGTAGAGGCCTAGTGAAGACACAGCCAGCAAGATGGCACCCAGCTGTAGCAAGGTCTCACCAGAGCATGCTGGCATCTGGATCTCAGACTTACAGTCTCCAGAACTGTGAGAAAATAAAAGGCTGTTGTTTAGACCACCTAGGCTATGGTATTTTGTTATGGCAGCCTGAGAAGACTAAGACACCGCCTCCCACCCCTCACTGGTACCTTAGTCCAAACACCTTTATTTCAGGAATGCTGTTTCACTGATTGCACCTTGCTCCTTAATGTTCCCAGGTACCATCCTGGTTCTCCTTCCATTCACAGGGCAAACTCTAGCTCTTCCTGGAAAACTTTCCCATCTCCTCTCTGCCAGGCAGATTTAGTATTTATTTCTCAGAGCCTCCCTTTACATCTTGCCCACACCTTCATTAACTTCCTTGCTCTTCTATGGTAACTGCATATTTGATGTCCTTCTTCCAAATCCTACATTTTTTGAGGCCCTTAACTATGCTTTTTCATCTTTGGATCCTCCATGCTTAGCACATTGCCTGAAAAGTATTAGGTGCTCATAAATATTGGTGAATGAATAGACAAATAATAGTGGTAGTTATTCATTTGTTAACTTTTATCTCTTGAAGATTTTCCCCTCTCTTTTATAATCTAAACAACCAAGCTTCATGTATTCTTTTTATCAAAACCAGCTGTCAAGACAGGATTTGAAATTCATTTACACTGAAGTATAAATAACTGATAACAGTTTATGTCTCCCAAGGGAATTTCCATTTTAGCAGGGATGGAATTCTTAATTGAAAGAAATAAATCTTGGTGGGATTTCAGGCTTAACAAGCATATAGGATTGGTTTTAATTTGGGGGGGTGGGCATGGGGCTTAAGAAGTTTTTTCCTGCTCAAATTCAAACACCATAGGCTTTGCTTAAACATGAGACCAAGCCTCTTACCTGCTGGTTCACAGAATAAATTGGCATGCCAGATTACACAGCAGATTCATTTTTGTTTCTATTGCACATAGAACTTCACATCTGGTAAGCCTTTGCACATAAAATGGGCATCTGCCAAGAACTGTGGTTTCCTAGTGCATCCCAGTGACTCTGAGTCAGGGTCACAAACCAGCTTTGCAGAGTTTTGGTGGTCTGGAACTGCATTCTGCTTTTAGTTATTGAGAAAGAGTTACTCTTTTTGTCCCTTTGAAGACCCTCCGTGTCACTGTTGTAAGCTTGGAAAAGCACTTGGGTGAGTCCAAGTCCATTCAACTGTTGGTGGGCTCCCCATATAGAAGCCATCCCACAGGGATGAGACTCTTATATACTTAAAAAAAAAAAATCTCCACAGAAAGTATTCCCCAGTGTTTCTCAGTGACTCATGATCATGTCTCATAAGTTTCATCCAAAGTTTCATTCTCAAACTAACTTAAATCTTGCCTAATTTAGTTGTGTCACCTTTTTCTGTTCTTTGTGGAAGTGAAGAGCATCTGATTTTCATATAAACTGCAATACTGGAGTTACTGAGCAGTACACTGTCCCATAAAAGCAAAGCAAACCAAAGAACACCATCACAAAAACAATTCAACTTAAATTAAGTTAGGAAAATGGGGTTTCCTGAATACAATGTGACTCAAACCAGACCAGCTAGTTAGCAAGTTTGCCAGTTAAGACTGGAAGTCTGACATTTTGGTGTGTTTATATGGTCAACATCGCCAATGAATTCTGTCCTAAAAAGCCAGGTAACATTAATATAGTTGAATAACTATGTAATGGGGCATTTGGTAAAAAGTTACCTTTCTCTGGTTCCAAGAAAGAAATAATATTAAATTCCTGTTATTCTAGGTGAGGAAATCAAAGTGACTTATCTTGGTATATATAACAGGTTAGGGTCTCTATGCCTGGTAGCTTCATGAATGAATTAACCATTGGTAATATTTCTGATCTAGGGTTTAAAAAGTAAAATTCAACATAGATGGGGCTGGAGGAGATTATGCTGAGTGAAATAAGTCAAGCAGAGAAAGCCAATTATCATATGGTTTCACTTACTTGTGGAGCATAAGGAATAACATAGAGGACATTGGGAAGAGAGGAGTAGGGACTTGGGGGAAATCAGAGGGAGACATGAACCATGAGAGACTGTGGACTCTGAGAAACAAACTGAGGGTTTTGGAGGGGAGGGGTGTAGAGGGTTGGGTGAGTGGGTGGTGGGTATTAAGGAGGGGACGTACTGCCTTGAGCCCTGGGAGTGATGCATAAACAACAAATCTTGGAACACTGAAAAAAAATAAAATAAAGTTTAAATTAAAAAAATGAAAAGTAAAATTCAAGACCTATAGATTCTTTAAACAATTCCATTTAGTATTTGTATTCTGTAAATAGTTCTGTTTAGTATTTGTACTTTGTTGATTCTTGGGAAGGCTATTTGAAATAAGTAGAAAAAAGATCACAAAATAGCAGGCATAATACTTATAACTTCTAAAAATATGTTTTAGAGATTTAAAATTAAAAAAAGAAAAAAAATTAAAGATAAGATACCTTTTAAAAAATTTTATTTTATTTTTTCAGTGTTCCAGAATTCATTGTTTATGCACCACACCCAGCGCTATATGCAATAAGCCCCCTCCTTAATACCCACTACCAGGCTCACCAACCCCCCACACTCCTCCCCTCCAAAACCCTCAGTTTGTTTCTCAGAGTCCACAGTCTCTCATGGTTTGTCTCCCCCTCCGATTTCTCCCAACTCCCTTCTCCTCTCCATCTTCCAATGTAAGACACTCTCTTAGTGATTAATATATTGAAAAGGTAAAGGCCATAATTAAATTTCAAAATTTTACCTGTGATCCTATCAGTGATACATTCTTACCCTTTGAGGTCCTTTCCATTAAAATGATCTTCTAGTGTCAAGGCCCTCACCAGATTCTTTTACGATGTGGTTTCTTTCTTGCTTTCTTTTTTTAAAAAATCATTTGATAAAGAGAGAGCATGAGCAGAGAGAGAGGCAGAGGGAGAGGAAGAAGCAGACTCCCCGCTGATCAAGGAGCCCAACGTGGGGCTCAATCCCAGGACCCTGGGATCATGACCTGAGCTAAAGGCAGATGCTTAACCATCTGAGCCACCCAGGTGCCCCAATGTGGTTTCTTTTCATTGAGTCTCTGAAAACCACAGCTCCTTTGGCCGGGGACAAGCTGAGAATTCACTCAAGGGGCAACCTTTAGGCCTCCAAATACCAGGTCACCACTATGAGAGTAGGTCTTTTTGGCTCTCATTTCACCTGTTATGGTAGGTTCCCTCTGTACTTGAGCAGAGAGCCTGGCTAACTTAACAGTTTCAAGTTTCTTTACTATGAACCAGTGGCGACCAGGACAGGGGAAGCTCTGTAAAGTGTTTCAGGCGGTTGAGTTATTGAGTCCTTGCCTCACTCAGCCGCAGGTGTTCTGAACCAATGAGGATGGGTTGGTCTAGTGCTTAGTTTCTTGGGAACTCTGAGTCTCAAAATGATTTAAAGAACTGGCCATTTCATACAGAGGAGGTCGTTAGCTTTAATAGAAGCCTTATTGTAACTTGCATGATGTTGAAGGAAAATGGAATATTTTAAGGGTTTTGAGGGGGGGAATTTAAATTGTGGCTTTTAAGGAGTCAGTGGTGTTTAGACTAATTTAGTGGTTAGAGTGATTTTATTTTTAGTATTTGACAAAAGGGAAATCTCTTCTTGATTTTTTTTCTCCCCCAAGGGTTGGGATTATGTCTTTCCCTGTTTATTGTCTTAATTGTGGGTTTTTTTTTTTTTTTAATGCTGAAATTTACTTTGCATGGTAGCTTAAGGGCCTTACTGTTCTTCATCATCATCAGTTTTGAGAAAGTTAGGAAAAGTGGTTGGTATGATTTGGTTCACTGGTTGTGATAGTTAAAGCAGTACTTTTTGTTAAATACATTTATATAATACAGTAACATAGAAAGGGATACTGTCCAACAATAATATTTCAGGCTGGCTGTCCAAATGAAATCTGTCATTATTTTAATCAAATGGCTCATATTGATGTGTTTTTTCCAGTAATGGTAAAATAGAGCAATGTCAGGAAAACAACAGTCCCATAGTGTCACTGTTTCTATGTTTTGATTTGGTCAAATCTATTGATTCTTAGAAACAATCCAATTTTTTGGATATATAAATATGATTTTTTTGTTTATGTCCACCCTGTTCCAAAGAGATTGGGACTTGTTAAGCAGTAGTCACTTACTGAAATTAGGTATAGGTATCAGAATGGAAAATATTAAAATAATCAGTATTTTTTGTGTTAACTGTGTCTAACACAAAGTATAGACTGTAATGTACACTTTTGTTAAAGAAAATTATAAATCTGTATAATCATGGAGTTTGGTTATAAATAGTGATTTGTGCTCTTCATTTAACATTTGTAATTATTGTGCACCTACTGTGTTTATCAAGAATTGTGAAGACGGTTGCCTGGGTGGCTCAGTGGGTTAAAGTCTCTGCCTTTGGCTCAGGTCATGATCTCAGGGTCCTGGGATCAAGCCCTGCATTGGGATTTCTGCTCAGCAGGGAGCCTGCTTACCCCTCTCTCTTTGCCTGCCTCTCTGCCTACTTGTGATTTCTCTCTGTGTCAAATAAATAAATAAAAATCTTGAAAAAAACCAACAAACCCAGAAAAAAAAAAAAAAACTGTGAAGAGTCTGAGATTTTACCCTAAGTGCAATCTTAACAAGCTAGTCTGCTACAGTTTTAGGTTGGAAGAGAGGAGACTCTTGGGTCAGAGGTAAAGCATTTTATTACAACACAGCAGACAGCATGAATTCCATATCTGCACTGGTTCTTCTTGCCCCTCAAGTCCCACGAGAGCCGTGTGGAGGGATGCAGGTGGCTACTAGCATACATGGAGGTTAATGTCACAGCTGAGGAATTCTGAGCTTAAGAAATCCCTGTTATAAAAAGGGTGCTAGCAGACGTGTCCAGCGTTTGTACTGGAGGGGAACTCATAGTTATTATATGAGTCAGGAATCAAATTCTGGCTTCATCCCAGGAGGGAGACGCTATCTCCCAAGGCTGTTGGGGAGCTCTTCCACCATCCTTGGAAATAGTTCAGAACAAAAGATGGTTCAAAAGGTGCAGAAATACCATGCAGAATTATCTCCCAACACTTTACAGTGGAAAAATCAGTTAAAATGCAAGATTTTAATATTTTTTCGCACATCAGTTAATTTAGTTCTTATCAGGTGGAAATGTTTTCAGTGATTGTCAAGAGGAGCTATGGTGCATTTTGTTACTCTGGAAATAGCTAATGATATCACATTTCTGAGCATCTTTGATTTAAGGGTAGTTTGCCATGAATGCATTGTGCAAATATAGTTTTACACAGATTAAAATTTTTATATAGTTTAACTTAGAATTATTCCTTCACTGTTGAAAGACCAGTTAATAACTTTACTTATCAAAAACCACTTACTGGCGGCCTCCAGGAAATTTTTTTTTTTAATTTTATTTATTTGACAGAGAGAGATCACAAGTAGGCAGTGAGGCAGGCAGAGAGAGAGGAGGCAGGCTCCTTGCTGAACAGAGAGCCCGATACGGGGCTCGATCCCAGGACCCTGAGATCATGACCTGAGCTGAAGGCAGAGGCTTGAAACCACTGAGCCACCCAGGCGCCCCCAGGAAATTTTAATTGTTTGCGTCCATATATGGAAAAATGACATAAACTTAACACCTAAATTTTTAGAAGAATTTCATATATATTTTTATTTTTAAAATTCAATGGTTATCTGGAAAAGCAAAAAAAAAAAAAAATTGGTGTTTCTGCAAGGCACGTTACAAATGAAGAACATTGCTTAGGTATCTAAATAAAGCATGAATAGAAAAGTGTGATAAGGAGTACAGACCTGGGGCGCCTGGGTGGCTCAGTGGGTAAAAGCCTCTGCCCTCAGCTCAGGTCATGATCTCAGGGTCCTGGGATCGAGCCCTGCATTTGGCTCTCTGCTCAGCGGGGAGCCGGCTTCCCTCCCTCTCTCTCTACCTGCCTCTCTGCCTACTTGTGATCTCTGTCAAATAAAATCTTAAAAAAGAGAGAGAGAGTACAGACCTTTTCCTTCACATTGCCTTCATAGAGGACACTTTTATTCTTCAGTGGAAAGGAACAGATAAAATCTAGACAATAATTAAAGAAGCAAAGAATATAGGAAAAAAAAACATGTCATTGTCCTCCATTCTACTGATGTTACTGTCAGTTACCGGCAGCCTTTCTTCAAATGAATGCAGCTAATTCATGGACTGATAATCATGAACGCAGTATTGGTAGGTGTGCCGTTTATCTCAGAAGTGAGCGACCCAGCTGCAGTTTAGCCAGGGATTGCAAAAGTTTTATTCCGAATAGACCAAGGATATCTCTTCCCTCTTCCCAATATGTACCTTCTCAACATTTAATAAAAAATAAATATATGAACCACTCACATGCAATCTCTTTGGTATGAACGAGAATGTAAAGGATGGGAGAAAAATAAAGGACATAGAATTAGGCCACTTGCCTACCTTTGCCAAAGTCATCAAGGAGGTTTAGTTTTTTTTTTTTTGGAATCTGAGAGTTCTGATCTGTGTGATCCACTTTGAAATTTTCTTACTACCTCCTGGGGAGTCCCTGTTTTTGAAGAGTATGATCTTAAACTGAATGAAAATATACCCAATTGACAATCACACAAAAATCCTCTAGGCCGAAAGCCAGAGAATCTTTTTTGTACATGATTTTTTCTGAGCCTTAAATGTAACCAGATGGATTTTCTTTTTGTACTATCCTATTCAACTGATTTAAATGAATGATTTGTCTTCTAGTAGGAAATCTGCATTTCATCAGAGAGATGGATTACATGCCTTAAACTTTTGTCCCTAGAGAAACAGTATTTCTTTTGTATTATATTCTTTGAATGCACTAAAGACTCAGATTGTATAACAGTTTCATAGGTATGAGATTTTGAGCTTTGTAGTTGTATAGATTGAAAAACATGAAAAATATAATCACCTTTACCATGTGAGTGAGTGGAATTTAATGAAAGTCCTCACGGGCAACATTATTATGCTGTTTTAGAGTTAGTTGTATGTGACCCCAGAATAAAATAGAAGAAAAACACTCCCAATTTTAGAAGGATTCTGCTCATGGCCAAAGTAAAAAGCAGGCATACCTGGCTGATTCCATTGGTAGAGCACGTGACTATCTTGAGGTTGTGAGTTGCTCGCCATGTTGGGGGTAGAGGTTACTTTAAAAAAACAAAAAGCATGGGTGTCTGGGTGACTCAGTGGGTTGAGCCTCTACCTTTGACTCAGGTCATGATCTCAGGGTCCTGGGACTCTCTGCTCAGCAGGGAGCCTGCTTCCCCCCTCTCTCTGCCTGCCTCTCTGGCTTCTTGTGGCCTCTCTCTCTGTCAGATAAAACAAAACAACAACAACAAAAATAAAAAGCAAGTACAAGCCATGAATTGTGTGTGGTGAGTTTTTTATTTGCCTAATTTTTTTTTTTTTTGGATGAAATATCTGGTCTTATAAAAACATTTGCTTCTGATAGAAGGAAAATCCCCAAAACACTAATATGAGAATGAATAGAGCTTATGTCAGGTCTGAAACTGAAAGGCTAACCAACAAATGGAAGTCTTTTTAATATTTTAAACAAACTGATGCTTTTTTACCATAATGCCTTATTCTTTGGGTGAAGGAGTATAAACATGGTTGATTTCTAATATGAAAGCTGAGAACAAAAACAGTTTTATCAAGGCTTCTAATTGCTAATCCTTGAGACAAGTCTCTTTTGACTACATTGGTGATTTTCAAGGGCTTGATTTTGTTCCCCAGTCACATCTGCGAATATTTTTGATTGTCACAACTAGAAGGGAGAAGTAATGACATCTAGTATGGTGGAGGTCAGGGATGCTGCAAACATCCTAAAATGCATAGGCTAGACCCCAAGGTAAAGACTTAACTGGTCCCAAATTTCAACCTAAGTTGACAAATACACAGTATTTGTACTGGACTAAATACACAGTATTGCATTTAATGCAAAAAGACCTAGAACTATGGAATATCAGTTAATAAGCACAGATTTTTGCCTTAAGACTACCATTGAATTGTGGTAGAAAGCAGAGGTCATATGGCCTCAGAGGGACTTTGTGAAGACTTCCGGCTCTGCCTTTGGGTAACTACCTTCCTTTAAATCTCTCTGAACCTCATGGTGCTATTATAAAGTAGAATTAATAGTAGAGTTGCTACTGTAAGGGCTCATAGAATTGAATGAAATAATGTATGTAATTGTTTACTCCATTGTCTGGTCCATATAGGATGTCAATAAAAATTAGCTGTTATTCAGAGTACTATCCGGAAAAACCTTGTAGCATTTAGGTGGTAGCATCCTTTTCTTTGATGAGTTCAAGCACACTGTGGATAACATCTTGGTTTTTTTCTGACTCTTTAAGTGTTTAAATGGCCTTCTATCTTCCTTAGTTATAAAAAAAATTCCTAAATACAACATATAATGACTGATGACTCAAGTTTTTCTTGAGTCTTTAGTAAATAAAAAATTTTAGGTTAGGTTAGGTCAGGTAAACAAAGGTAGTGTTGACATCTTCAGTGATATTAAACTTGAACTTGCCTTGTATTTTGATACTGAGATGTTGATTGTACTTTTTTTTTTTTTTTTGCATAATATTCCCTTAGATCTCTCTGCTAACCAGTATTAGCTAATTGCTTGGATTCCCTAGGCTATTTTCTGTGTTTCTGTAATATCAGAATTCTTTGTATATCCATTGTATGCTCATTACCCAATACGAGTCATGACTGGCTAGCTATTTATCTCTCCATCTAATGTGACATTTATTAAGTACCTCCTGTATACCAGGTACCCCATGCAATGTGCTGTGCATGTATTATAGCATTTGACAGGTAATAAGTGTCCACTGAATGAGTAAATGAACAAATATATTAACCATAAAAGTAATGTTAATTGAGCTTCTACTATTTATTATGTAGTGATACAGTTTTCATTAAAAATATAAAAAGCGCCTACCCTGTAAAAGCTCATAGTTTTGTTGAAAAAACAAGATATATATATATATATATATATATAAATATATATATAATAAACTTCTACACAGTTAAGTGCTTTGATTACAACATTTTCATAATGCTTCAGTGCTTATCAGGCATCCAATAAATATCAGGCATGCAATAAGTCAGGTACTTAATACACATTTGATTTAAAAAATCACTGTTTTAGTGGATTACGTTGAGTGACTACAGCAGCAAAATTTTAATCTCAGCTGAAGTCAACTGTTTGACAAAATACTATATTAACTATGTAAATGGAATTTATCTTGAGGATACCACAAAAGATAGGTATGCTTCACTAGAGCAATAGATGTAATAGATGTAATTTTTGCTAATTACTTTTCTGTAAACTGAATCAGGTTTCTTTGTTTTCAATAATTTGAATTTGTAACAGGTTTCACCACTTTGGTTTTGCATTACTCGTCCCATGTAAACTGGCTTTTCAGTGCAGAATTATAATGGAGACAGCCTTCCTTCCTCTAGAATAATTTTTCTCTGTAAGTGAAGTGTCAGTTTTATGATCCTGGCACTAACTCAGTCACTCCAAGAACTTAGAATACATACTAACCAGTTTAATTTTTTTCTTCCTGCTTTCTGTGGGCAGGTAGAAGTGCCAAAATTAGGTATGAGACAAAGACAGCACCTTTAATTTTGCTTCAGAATATAAAGTGATTCCAAAATTTAAGAAAGTATGAAATAGTAAATACTATTTCAAAAACCTCAAACATGTTCAGTATTTTATAATGTATTCAATGTAAAGACAGGAGACACAAAACTTCCAGAATTAAAAGGCATTTCAGGAAGTTATGCAATAGCCCTCACTTCACACAAGGAAAACAGATATTATTTTAAAGTGCTCATGGGGTAGGAACTACACAGTATTGGGTATCAGGCTTTTTCTCCGTAACTAAAATGAATGAGGAATGTGTTATTTCCATATAAGAGGAAGCTGCTGTCTGTGGATATAGCACAGCAATAACCCATGTGGTGACTTTTTTACACAGTTAAGGAAGAGCCTTTGGTCTTAAGTGTTATGAGGTGTGCTAAGAACAAAATAATGATATAATTAACAACTTTCATGAAGTTTCTCATGACGTGTTTCTTACAGTTTTGTGTTTTCTTTTTCTTTTTTTCAAAGTAAGCTCCTTCTATGCCTAAGAATAATGTTGGAGGACAATTTGGAGCATGAGATTATCAAATATTCATATTCATCAAGTATGTGTTCTCCACTTTGAAAGCAAGGTACTTTAAAGTTTGAGGATCTTCCTCATATTTTGTATCAAGCTAGTGTTGTATAAATGGTTTTAATGCATTCCACTTTAAAGAGAGAAGTGGTAAATTATATTCAGATAATTCTGTAGTAAAGTTTAAGGAATGGGTTAGCTTCTTGTTTGGGGACATAGAATTTTTAATACTTGTATTGCATGTCACAGTCAGTGACATTCTTGAGCTTTCATGATCACATTTAGTGCTCCTGACAGTGAGATGGAACAGAATTGGCTTCCCATCTCTGTACACATACTGCGACCTCCAGCTCTCAGAGGAGTCCAGTGACCAGGGGAATCATGCATCTGTTGCTTTGTAGAGTCTGTATTGGAGTGGGATTGTTTTGCTTAGTGTTAAAGACCAGATAGAGTAGTTTTGAGGCTTCTGGGATACTGTCTGTAGATAGAAGCCTTCTTTGTGTTCAAGGCACGGGCTGATATCTGCAGGTTACTTCTAGGGCAGTGACATTAAATCTTTACCCAGGTAAGGGAGGCAGGGGGGAGAACACTGTTTTGGGAACCAGTGGGCCATGGTTCCAATATTGGCTTTGTGACTGCATTTGATATTGGTTAGAATAACCTTAATGAGCTCCAGCTTCTTATCTGCTAAACAATGAAATTGGTTGGAAGGTCTTTCTGGTACCTCTCAGTCATTTGGTTCATTAATCTTAAGGGCTATTCCCTTTACTTTTCTCTTAATAGGGAGTTTCTTGTTTGTTCAGTGTATTTAATATATGCTATTCTGAGTCTCATAGCAAAGCCAGTCCTTAGTTGTTGATGCTGTGGATTCCATAGTTGGGCTGAACTTCTGTTCTACTTCAGTGGTTGAGTGTTAACTGAGAGAAAGCCTTGACTTTATTGATAGTTTGGCTTCAGATGAGCCAGCAGTTGGAGTCTATAAAATGAAATCCCCTCTGTATACTGGCCCAATTATTCAGGCAGAGGACATTCAGTGAAACTCATAAATTGTCCTTTCATAGAAATCTTATTTTAATTAAAAAATTAACATCACGCATTTATGACATTTGAGAGTATTACTCTCAAACACTATTTCTTATTTTGAAACAATATATTTTATAATTAACACTAAACTCTACACCTTAAGAACTTGCACTTAAACTCTATACCTCTAAACTCTAAACTCTATACCTCTTAAAAATAAGGACTGGCCACATATTTTGTAAGAACTCAAAAGATTTGAAGAATATGTATACCACTGAATTTGATATGTTTACTTCTTACAGGAAATACTTGTAAGTTGCTTTGGAAAATGTAATGAGGACTCACCTTCTAAGTATACAAATTTACTATCTTATGTACTTAATTTCCAGGAAGGAATGACTAATTATCTTGTTACTTAGAAATATGAGAGATGTTGAGGTAGAGGACCTCAAATTTTTCATTGTTTTAAAAATATAAATGTGTAGAAAAATGCCACTTAGACTGTGTGTTAAGTTTTAGCCTGAGTAAAAAGACACATATTAAGAAAATGCAGCCCTAAGACAGTACAGGTGGTTAAGAACAGGAGTTCAACTGGAATCTTTCCTTGGTCCATGCCTTGGTCAGAGGCATTGAATAATGCTGACATAGCATTGGCTCTATACAAATATGAAGCCTTTCACATCTGCGTGAGGTTGATTATAATCGAGTGCTCTGTTGATGATTCTGATGGGTATTATTTGGATAACAGAAGAAAGTTGAAGGAGAGAGGATGGGATTTTTAGCACATCTTTGAGTCATCCTAGTGTGGATTGGGCTTTAAAAGACATCCATCCATGGCCAAGAAGAAATTTATGTGTGTGTGAATAGGGGATGGATATTTTTTTGTTGTTTTTATGTTTGGTTGTATCATCTTTTGGCTCTACTTGGATCACAATTTCAAAGCTAAAGTATGAATTTTCTAAAAATAAACTCTTCTCCAAAATGAGTTATGTTGGTCTTCTGTGTGGGTTGAATGGTATCTGGACTGGTTTTTTAGTTGTTGATTGGAACGTGGTCACTAGTGCAGCAGTAAGTCCCGTGTGCCAGTTGACTTTCAGGGTTCAACAACAGCATTCTGTACACTTTGTCCTAGCCAGTCATTCAACTGATGTTTGAACCCCAAAGAAATCATGTCTGAACATGCAGATGAGTTAGCATAAATCTATCACCATCATGAAAAAAATAAAACTAAATATCTTGCCAGTGGTGGGTGTGATATCAAAATAGTTACCTGATTGCTTATAACTTTTAAGCATAATTTGGCTTAGGAAATAAGTGGTTTTAAATCCTGCCTTCTGGAAACCCACTGGTCAGACAACTAGGAGATACACACATGTGCATGGGTGTTTATTACCTTACAGCAAAGTGATGGATACCTGCTTAAAATTTGTATATAATACACTATAATATTCAGGAAAGAAGGAAGAATTGTTTTCAACTAGAGCAATTAGTTGTTTTTCCACTCCTATTTTTTCTTTTTCTTTCTTTCTTTCTTTTTTTTTTTTTTTTTTTTCTGTAGAAATCATGGAGTTAAAAGATTTAAGGAGAAGGAATAAAAAAAAAATTATTCATTGAGTTCTTTTTTTTTTTTTTTTTTTTAAAGATTTTATTTATTTATCAGCGAGGGGGGGGAGAGAGAGCAAGCACAGGCAGACAGAATGGCAGGCAGAGGCAGAGGGAGAAACAGGCTCCCTGCCGAGCAAGGAGCCCGATGTGGGACTCGATCCCAGGACGCTGGGATCATGACCTGAGCCGAAGGCAGCTGCTTAACCAACTGAGCCACCCAGGTGTCCCTATTCATTGAGTTCTTATAATGGGTGAGAGACTTTACAAGGTGCTTTTTATGCCATTTCATTTAGCATTCACGATAACCCTTCAAGGTAGATACATTTATTCCTCATTTTAAAGAACAGGAAAGTAAAATTTGAAGAGATGAAATCACACCTAAGTGTAAGCAAGTAAGTTGTAGATGAAGAATTTAAATCTGTTTTAATGGAAAGCCTCTGATCTTTGAACTATGCCCAGTGCAGTATGTGCAGGAAGATACAGAAGTGCCTTGATATGAGCAAATCTTTCAAAACCTTTCCATCTTGATCTGTAGGTAAATTGCACTGCTGGGAAGTGATGGTGGACACTTTTGCAGATCAGGGGTGTGGGTCAGGAGTGGGGGGCCCAAAGAAAGTATGGGTACAGTGGAAATAGCACCACCTGTCTTTGAAAACTAGAAATCTGGGATAAGTGAGGATGTAGGAGAAGAGTTAGAGGCCACCCAAACTCTTACAGTCACTTAAGGTTTAACAAGTGTTTATGCCTGTTTCTTAAAGAATGGAAAGCTGGTAGGAAACAAGGCTGGCCTTCAGCAATGGATGTTTGTTTGTATATATCCATCTATCCACCCACTAAGTGACTTTCTAGTATGTGAATGCACAATGAAACACAGCAGAAGGGAGAGAAAATTCAGATATTCCTGTCCTCAAGTAATTCCCATTTTGGTGGTGGGAGATGGGCATGTATACAAACACTTGTTACATCAAAGGTTCTCTGAAGTCGCAGTGTAAGACAAAATCCCAAGGCTATCTGAGGGTGGGAAAGGGATCATCATGGTACCACAGGGTTTGTGGTGTTTACCAGGAGTAAGATAGTTCTTGGATGTTAGATGGGGACAAAGTCATGAAAGGGCTTCTTTGAGAAGGGCCAGAGCTGTGTCCTGAAAGCAAGAAGAAGCCCTGAAGCGATTTTAATTAAAAGAAATTAATTAGAGAGTATTTTAAATGGAAAAATAATGCAAACACCAATGAACTTATCACCCATATTTACTTACTTCAGATCGTTCTGTCTTTTTTAAGGTAAGAAAATTGCAGATCTTTTTGCCTTTGATCTCTTCAGACAAACCCCAGAATAACTGCTGTTTGGCGGTTACTGTGTGTTATTCTAACATAAATATTTGAACTTCTTCTATGTGAGTATGTACCCCCAAACAACATATATTGTTATTTTGTAAATTTTGAAATTTATTTAGATGGCATTGTACTGTTTATTTCCTCTTGGAACATTCTGTTTTTGGTACACAGATGTCTAGAGCACCCATTTTTACTGTCTTGAAATAAGTTTTCATGCTCTTATGAATGGACAACCAGGCTTTTTCATTTTTTTCTGGTTATACATAATGCTGCAGGGATAGATAGATCTCCTTATGTCTCCTTTTATACATAGATACATTTTTTCAGAAGGTGCTCCTTGCAATAAATCATAAGATGATAACATTTGCGTTTTTAAAAAATTTTTATTTATTTGACAGAGAGAGACACAGAGAGGGAACATAAGAAGGGGGAGTGGAAGAGGGAGAAGCACACTTCCTGCTGAGCAGGAAGCCCAATTGGGGGCTCAATCCCAGGGCCCTGGAATCCTGACCTGAGCCAAAGGCCTAAGGATTTAGCCACCCAGGTGCCCCAGCATTTGCATTTTTTTCCGACTTCAGTAAGCATTGTAAATTGCCCTTCAAATTGACTCTTATTTTTATTTTTATTTTTTTTTATTTTTAATTTTCTTTTTTATTTTTTATAAACATATATTTTTATCCCCACGGGTACAGGTCTGTGAATCACCAGGTTTACACACTTCACAGCACTCACCAAATCACATACCCTCCCCAATGTCCATAGTCCCACCCCCTTCTCCCAAACCCCCTCCCCCCAGCAATCCTCAGTTTGTTTTGTGAGATTAAGAGTCACTTATGGTTTGTCTCCCTCCCAATCCCATCTTGTTTCATTGATTCTTCTTCTACCCACTTAAGCCCCCATGTTGCATCACCACTTCCTCATATCAGGGAGATCATATGATAGTTGTCTTTCTCTGCTTGACTTATTTCGCTAAGCATGATACGCTCTAGTTCCATCCATGTTGTCGCAAATGGCAAGATTTCATTTCTTTTGATGGCTGCATAGTATTCCATCGTGTATATATACCACATCTTCTTGATCCATTCATCTGTTGATGGACATCTAGGTTCTTTCCATAGTTTGGCTATTGTGGACATTGCTGCTATAAACATTCGGGTGCATGTGCCCCTTTGGATCACTACATTTGTATCTTTAGGGTAAATACCCAATAGTGCAATTGCTGGGTCATAGGGCAGTTCTATTTTCAACATTTTGAGGAACCTCCATGCTGTTTTCCAGAGTGGCTGCACCAGCTTGCATTCCCACCAACAGTGTAGGAGGGTTCCCCTTTCTCCGCATCCTCGCCAGCATCTGTCATTTCCTGACTTGTTGATTTTAGCCATTCTGACTGGTGTGAGGTGATATCTCATTGTGGTTTTGATTTGTATTTCCCTGATGCCGAGTGATATGGAGCACTTTTTCATGTGTCTGTTGGCCATCTGGATGTCTTCTTTGCAGAAATGTCTGTTCATGTCCTCTGCCCATTTCTTGATTGGATTATTTGTTCTTTGGGTGTTGAGTTTGCTAAGTTCTTTATAGATTCTGGACACTAGTCCTTTATCTGATATGTCGTTTGCAAATATCTTCTCCCATTCTGTCAGTTGTCTTTTGATTTTGTTAACTGTTTCCTTTGCTGTGCAAAAGCTTTTGATCTTGATGAAATCCCAATAGGAATCCATCAAAATCCTTGAGGAGAACACGGGCAGCAACCTCTTCGACCTCTGCCGCAGCAACATCTTCCTAGGAACAACGCAAAAGGCAAGGGAAGCAAGGGAAAAACTGAACTATTGGGATTTCATCAAGATCAAAAGCTTTTGCACAGCAAAGGAAACAGTTAACAAAATCAAAAGACTCTTATTTTTAAAAGCATGAATTCCTGTTTTCCTAAATCCTCTTTAACTTTTGTTGTTAATTGATTTTTGTGGATGTGAATAGTATTTTATTCTATATTGTATTTTCCTATTATGAAGTTTGCTCATATTTTTATAATGGACATTTAGGATTCCTCTTATTTGAATTCTTGTTCATAATTTTTACCTATTGTTTTATTGGATTATTTCTATTTTTCTTACTGAATGTAGGCCTTCTTTATATAGCCAAGCCATCATTCTTTGTTAGAAAGCACATGGCAGATATTTTATTCCAGATTAAATTTGTCTTTTAACTTTATGTTGTCTTTTGTTATAAAAATATAAATTTCTTCCTTACCCGCTGTTAAAAAAATATACTTTATACTATTCTAAGAGTTTTGAAGTTTTGTTTTATACATTTACATCTTTAATCCATCAGTACTTGGTTTTGATATATGGTGTGAATAGGGGTACAATTTTATCTATAATTCCCCTTTCCCTATGATTCCCAGTTATCAAGGACATTTATTCAATAGCTATCTCTTCAGAACTCATTTGTTATGCCACTTCTTTCTCATAACAGTTTCGCATATGTAGGTGGATTTGTTTCTAGGATCTTTACTGAGACCCACTATTCTGGACTAAACTTTGGTCAGTACTGAATCTTTATATGTAAGTACTCAAGTACTTATTACTTATTCAGCAAGTAATAACTTTGCTGAAATCTGTAATTGTTATTTTTTGTGTGGTGTTTAAAATTTAGATATTTTCCCTAAGAATATTGATAATTTTATTCCTTTCTTGATCTTATGCCTATTTTTGTTGTCTTCTTAGATAGTGTCTCTTACAGTGCCAAGTAGAAGTGATTGCAGGCATCTTTGTATTATTTATGGCTTTATTCAAAGATAATCCTTCTAACCCATTTCACCATTAATTTTTGTTTCTTGAAAGTCTTTGGTTTTACCGTATTAAAAAACTTGTCTTTTTACTTTGAAGTGGTAAATGGGTGTGTCGTATTTCAAGATAATGAATGAGTATTGAAATTATCAAATGTTTCTTCTGCATCTATCTCAATAGCATGGATGGATGTGAAATTATAGAAGTCCTGGCCGCTGACTATGGTAGTGGATATAGAGCAAATAGAATCTTGAGGACTTTGTTATTAGTTGTGAGAGAAGATGGGCACAAAAGAGCTTTTGAAAGACACTCATGATGTTGACTTAGGATATCTGGTTAAATGGTAGGATCATTCCTTGAATAGGGAATAGAAAGAGAATAGCAATTTTTTTAGGAGTAGGCTTTGAGCTTATTTCAAGATTTGTTGAAAGGGAGATATATTTTGGTTGTTGAAAAGTTGACGTTCAGAATTTTGAATATGATTATTAAGAAATGGACTCTTATTTAAAAATAAGTAAAAAAAATAAGTATGCTCTGGATAAAAAAAATTGTGATTTGTTGATATCAAAGTGGTAGTTAAAGCTGTAGGGGAGGATGAAGTGAGAGTTTGAAGGATCAGAAAAGTAGAGGCTCTCTTTAAACCCCAGGAACCTAAACGCATAAAGGATGGTATAGGAGGGACTCTCAGAGAAGTCTGAAATTAAGTTACTCCTAGGGAGTGTGATGTCAAGGAAGGAAAAGGGAAAGGTATCAGTGAAAAACAAAACAAAACAAAACAAAAACCCATGTATATGAACCAAATGCAGGCAAGTAAAGAAAGATGGTTAGAAAGAGCTGACCTTGCCTAGAGCAATCTATACTTTCCATGCCATCCCGATCACAATTTCACTGGCATTTTCCAAAGAGCTGGAACAAATAATCCTAAAATTTGTATGGAACCAGAAGAGATCCCGAATTGCTAAGGAAATGTTGAAAAAGAAAAAAACTGGGGGCATCACGTTGTCTAATTTTAAGCTTTACTACAAAGCTGTGATCACCAAGACAACATGGTACTGGCACAAAAACAGACACATAGACCAGTGGAACAGAGTAGAGAGCCCAGATATGGACCCTCAATGCTGTGATCAAATAATCTTCAACAAAGCAGGAAAAAATATCCAGAGGAAAAAGGACAGTCTCTTTAATAAATGGTGCTGGGAAAATTGGACACCTATGTATAGAAGAATGAAACTCGACCATTCTCTTACACCATACAAAAGATAAACTTGAAATGGATAAAAGACCTAAATGTGAGGCAGGAATCTATCAAAATCCTAGAGAAGAACACAAGCAGTAACCTCTTCAACATCGGTCACAACAACTTCTTTCAAGACATGTCTCCAAAGACAAAAGAAACAAAAGCGAAAATGAACTTTTGGGACTTCATCAAGATCAAAAGTTTCTCACAGCAGGGGAAACAGTCAACAAAACAAAGAGGCAACCCACAGAATGGGAGAAGATATTCTCAAATGACACTACAGACAAAGGGCTGATAGCCAAGATCTATAAAGAACTTCGCAAACTCAACACACACAAAACAGATAATCACATCAAAATATGGGCAGAAGACATGAACAGACACTTCTCCAATGAAGACATACAAATGGCTAAGAGACACAGGAAAAAATGTTCATCATCATTAACCTTCAGGAAGATTCAAATCAAAACCACATTGAGATACTACCTTACACCAGTCAGAAGGGCCAAAATCAACAAGACAGTAAACAACAAGTGTTGGAAAAGATGTGGAGAAAGGGGAACCCTCTTACACTGTAGGTGAGAATGCAGGTTGGTACAGCCATTTTAAGAAACAGTATAGAGATTCCTTAAGAAATTAAAAATAGAGCTACACTATGACCCTGCAATTGCACTACTGGGTATTTACCCAAAGATACAGATGTAGTGAAAAGAAGGGTCATCTGTACCCCAGTGTTCATAGCAGCAATGGCCACAGTTGCCAAACTGTGGAAAGAGCCAAGATGCCCTTCAACAGACAAATGGATAAAGAAGATATGATCCATTTATACAATGGAGTATTATGGCTCCATCAGAAAGGATGAATACCCAGCTTTTGTATCAACATGGATGGGACTGGAGGAGATTATGCTGAGTGAAATAAGTCAAGCAGAGAGAGTCACTTATCATATGGTTTCACTTACTTGTGGAGCATAAGGAATAACATGGAGGACGTGGGGAGATGGAGAGAAGTGAGATGGGGGAAATCGGAGGGGGAGACAAACCATGAGAGACTGTGGACTCTGAGAAACAGACTGAGGGTTTTGGAGGGGAGGGTGGTGGGGGGGTTGGGTGAGCCTGGTGGTGGGTATTAAGGAGGGCACGTATTGCATGCAGCACTGGGTGTGACACATAAACAGTGAATTTTGGAACACTGAAAAGAAATAAAATTAAAAAGAAAAAAAGTTGACCAGGGGTGCTTGGGTGGCTTAGTTGGTTAAAGCCTCTGCCTTCCCAGGGTCCTGGGATCAAGCCCCGCATTGGACTCTCTGCTCAGCAGGGAGCCTGCTTCCTCCTCTCTCTCTCTCTGCCTGTCTCTCTGCCTACTTTTGATCTGTCAAATAAATAAATAAAATCTTAAAAAAAAAAAAGTTGACCTAATTTGGCAATTAGGAAGTCAAACACTGTGCGGGAGTCAAACACTGGATTGCAGTGGGATGAAGCTTCAGCAGGAAGGGAGGGATTGGAGGGGAAAAATGAAGACCCACCTCTCAAGGAAGCTTGGCAGTGAAAGCAAGGAGAGAGAGGAACATGCAAGTAAAAGAGTGAAGAGAAGAATGATCCATTAATAATTAGTTGTAGGTTTCCCAGTGTTGAAATTGTCACGTGGATGAAGCATAGGAGGTTACATTTCACTTAAATGTGGTTGTGAGATAGTTACTGGCTGTGGGGAAGAGCTGATCAAGGTTGTGCGACTGGATAGTTTTAGTTCAGAGTTGATAAGGTCTATGTTTGCCTGCCTTTTGGCTCTTACTTGGTTTATCCAGACTCCAGATCATGCAAAAGAAATTCATATGAAACAAATTCAGGGGCTGGAGCCAATCCCTGTATAACAATGAGGTCTGTAAATAAGGGTAAAACTTTTAGTAAATGTAAAACATAGGACAAAAATACTTTAAAAAATTATTACAATAAAACAAACACTTTGATGTCTTCTTTGGCCCAACATGTGCCAGTGATCAACTAGATTTCTAATATGGGGGAAAAAAAATCTAAATTAAAAAAAAAAGTAGCCTTGTCTGTTTGGGATCAGATGTTGGGTCTATTTTGGTTATCATGATTCAGTAAAATTATTAATCCCACAGACTCTGCTAGTCTGTAATAGAGGAAGTTCTTGTCCCTGTTCTTATTCCAACATTAGAATCAAAGGACAACCATATTCTAGATTCTGTTTATTCTGGCACCACTTAGTTCATTGGATTTGTTTCCAATTTAAATTATATCTTTGCCAGGTGAAGTTGGTAATGATTAAATAAATTTAAAAATATGTCTTTAATCCAGTAAGATGCTGTCTATGTATTTAGCTATCATTTGAAAATTCTCTTTGGATAGTATGGGGAAATTTTTCAAGTTGCCAGATTTATTTTTATAGTTGAAATTAGCCAAAATTGCCAACTTAAGTTGGACTGCAACAAACCAGTTCAGGGTTTCCATGGAAACATGATTTCATCCCATCTATGAAAACCCATTTTGTTTTTTCTTCTTTATCATGGAACTTGAATCTCTGCAATGTTTTTCCTGTAATTCCTGCTCCAAGAAAAAGAAAACAGGTTTCCAATTAGACAAATATTCATATTTGCCCATTAAAATGTAACCCCAAGGGACATTTTTATTTAGGGAGATAAACAATGGCCATAGCCTCAACTCTTTCCTGTTTAGTTATGACAATGACTATGCATTTTTGTTATTTGTGTTTTGTATTTATAAATACTTTGGTCAATGTCCAGTCACAATTATGCCAAGTTATGTTAAAATTACTTCATACTTCTAATATCCTTATTATTGAGTGTCAAGCTGAGTTAGAAATCTTTAATGAAAGAGTTGTGATATTCTTCTTCATTTTTATTTTCTCCCATGCCTACCCCAATACCTGTTACAAACAGGTTCTCAATAAATGTTTATTGAGTCAGTTGATGGCACAGGTATTGCATTGCCTTCTGTGGGCTTAGAGTCAGTAACGGCTCTGTGGAATACAAAAGACATATTCAAGATACTTTCCTGTTTGTGATTAAGGATTTAGTGAGGATAAAGATTGAAATGTCAGTGCCTATTACTGTTTAACCTCACAAAAATAAGACCTTTAACTATCTTATTTAATCTTTCTAATAGTCCTAGAAGGACTGTGGTATTATACTAATTTTTCAGATTAAAAAGCTATGTTTCAGCAATGTTGGAGAACTTGCCCAGGCTAGTGATTGCTGACCAGGGTTTGAATACCAATCCTGCATGGACAAGTACACTTACAGGTTGGGGAGATGATTCTTCTAAACATAAATCAGTAGTGAAGTAGTAGATGTTATTGGTTGTGAGGAGTTCAGACAAGGAATGGTTATGTGGATGAGAGCAATAATGTAAATGAAAGCACTGTCTTACATGATGAGCTCTATGTAGTAAATCTGTCCAACACTATATGTTTGGCTTTTTATACAGTAGAATAAAATATCTTTGTTCTTAGACTTGTTTCTTTAATGTCTATGATTTTTTAAAAGTAGGAGGTGAACCATGAGAGACTATGACTCTGAAAAACAATCTGAGGGGAATGAAGTGGTGGGGGGGTGGGAGGTTGGGGTACCAGGTGGTGGGTATTATAGAGGGCAAGGATTGCATGGAGCACTGGGTGTGGTGCAAAAATAATGAATACTGTTATGCTGAAAATAAATAAATTTAATTATAAAAAAAATAAATGCCACTGGGGAAAAAAAATAGATTACACAATAGTGTAATTACACTTTTGTTTAAAAAAAAAACAACAAGAAGACTTCATGTAAATTGATTTTGCTGATTATCATAGATACACAGACTGTCTGACTGGTCAACCCTTTTCTTTTTATGGAAAAGAAAACCAAGTCCCATGGAGAAGTCCCAGCTGATTTCTTTCTTCATCTCATGCTTAAATTCACATGATAGTAGAATCAGGCTAAATACAATTTTGCAAAACCCAGTCTACTATTTTCTAAGCCACATAATGCTTGTGCTCTTTGATTTTTAGCAGATAGGTACACATCATTAATGCATAGAAAGAATTCTATATCTCCAAAGGCAAAGGAAACAAAAGGGAAAATATACTTTCGGGACTTCATCAAAATCAAAAGCTTCTGCACAGCAAAGGAAACAGTCAACAAAACAAAGAGGCAACCCATGGAATGGGAGAAGATATTTGCAAATGACAGTATAGACAAAAGGTTGATATCCAGGATCTATAATGAACTCCTCAAACTCAACACACACAAAACAGACAATCATATCAAAAAATGGGCAGAAGATATGAACAGACACTTCTCCAATGAAGACATACAAATGGCTATCAGACACATGAAAAAATGTTCATCATCACTAGCCCTCAGGGAGATTAAAATTAAAACCACATTGAGATATCTCCTTACACCAGTTAGAATGGCCAAAATTAACAAGACAGGAAACAACATGTGTTGGAAGGGATGTGGAGAAAGGGGAACCCTCTTACACTGTTGGTGGGAATGCAAGTTGGTGCAGCCTCTTTGGAGAACAGTGTGGAGATTCCTCAAGAAATTAAGAATTCTAATTTTTGAATATATATCATTTTCTAATGCTTCACTAAGCTATTAGAAAAACATTTTACTATGGAAACCAGGTATTTCACATCCTTATACCAAATATTCTTAGAGATCACTGAGAACTCTAAGTATAATATTAAATTAGGTGATAATGATGCTTTGCATCTATCCTTTGCTTTTTTTTTTGGTGACTTTCCTTGGTGGTATTTTGTTTCTTCGTCAGTGACTCCAAATTTTACTTTTTCCCCAGGTCTTCTCTTGGGTTCCATAAGCACCATGCATTTATTTTCTGAGATTAGTTCTTGAAAGGGAAAAGTTACAGGTTTGGAAAGATGATTATCATTATTCCACTTAAATGTCAAGTCTTTATCGATGTATTATTAGTCTAATCTAGAATTTTTCCTGTAAACCTGGAATGTCTTAGAATAGGAACAGTTATTGTATTTTTAACAAAGCTATGCTATAAAATGTCTTATTAAGTTAATATTAACTAAAGGAATAATATTTGAGGAGGGGCTATGTTCCTGACTCGCAATTAAGTTTAGAATCAATGGTAATCTCTGAAAAGAAATCACAGATAACTATCACAATGATACTTAAAAACAAAAGAATAATGATCTACACCTTTAAAAATGGAACCAAGTATGCAGTATGTGTCAATTATATGAGGCTCCAAGGTATTATAAAGCATTTCTAGGAAACCCTCTAGGATTTCATAGCTATAGTTTGAATGTAAGAAATGTTAATGTTATGCTTAGCACTAATTTTATTTGCTCTCTTAGGATTGATACCTATTTAGGGGTAAATTAACTCAGGTTAGACCAAGTCTCTTAAGTTCTCCAGGAAATTTGAATTGGTGCCATCTTTTTAAACAGTGCCCACTTGACTATTTCACAATATTTGAAATGCTTCAAACTTGGTTAGAAAACTCAGAAAACTCCTCATATAGCATCATATTTGGAATAGCTGATATAGGCATAAGCATTCATTGGATTTTGATAAAAGTGGCATAGAGTGAGGTATTTTATTACATAAGCAGCTTTAAATTAGTTTAATATATGTTCTGGATACAAATTCTCTGCTGATTATGTGTTACAAATATGTTGGCCAACTGCATGGCTTGTACTTTTATTATTTTTATCTATATTTTTTCTTTGAATATTTAAGGAGGTAAAGCAAACATAATTCCCATGCTACTATCACATCCAATGTGTTTCTTAAAATGGTGAATATCTTCTAAAATTCAGACCATCTTCAGTTTTCTCTGATTGTCTCAAAAATGCACACAGTTTGTTGCTTGTATCAGGATTCCAACAAAGTCCTCAACTACATTGTAATTGATGTATCTCTAAAGTCCTCTTACTTTTGTGTTCATACTGCTTATTTGTTGGTTATACAGCCTGTTACTTTATAGATTTTGCTGCTTTCATCCTAACATATGTAACATAGTCCGATATTTCTTAGAATTGAGTAGATATAGAGAGTTGAATAGATTCAGGTTTTACTTTTTATTGGCCAAAAAAACAATTCACAAGTGAAAATAAATGTGCTTCTGCTGTTTGTTATGTCATTTTGGGAGGAACATGTCTTTCTCTGCTGTAATGATGCTAAGGTAGTTGAGTGGGTTCAGGTGTAATCAAGCCTAAGGCATCTGTCCTGATTTTCTCTCTGACTTTTCACCTAATAATATTAGTAGCCCTGGTGATCCTTGCCTAGATCTATTATTTCATTAGGGGTTGCAAGATTTGATTTTCTCTTTCTCTCATTCTTCTGGCATTAGTAATGGTGGCTTCATCACTGTTTTCTTACTCTGAAATATCATACATGTAGGAAAATTAAGAAAATGCTTGATTCTCTTTATTTGTATACTGGCAACCTCCAAAAGTGATCCATGGTGTTTTTTGCATTTATCATTATGAACTCCTAGATTCAGCAGTTTGTTATACTTTAGTCCATTGTAGTTATGATTATTTTTAAAGATCAGATGGTTTCATTGTTACCTGAAAGGAACTCTCAGTTCAGCTTGTCAGTCCTTTTGCTCTAATCTCAGTAGTTTTTGAGATTCTTCTTTGTATTAAATGACAAGATTTCTGTCTCAGGTCTCAGGTACCCCAGTTTAGAACCTGCTGTTTTTCCAAAGAGCCCTGGTTCCTTTTAATGGAAAATGGTATTTAGAAACCACAATTAGGATGAACATAAAATGCTTATTTCCACCTATTTCCTTTACCCTGGCCCCTCTTTTGTCTATGCCATTCATTTTGTATTTATTATCCTGTATTGTTATTTAACCTTGCATATGCTTGAGTTTTATTTTCTAAGGAGGCAAATGGGATATCCAGGACTAGAACTCACACCTTATGACTTGTTTTACATCATTCTTTTTGGTGTATTGTGGATGAATTGGAAGATTAAGTGGCAGGAGAACAATTTGACCTGAGGTAGATGTTAAAAATATTAGTAACAAGGATGCCTGCATGGCTCAGTCATTAAGTGGCTGCCTTCGGCTCAGGTCCTGATCCCAGGGCCCTAGGATGGGGTCCCACATCAGGCTCCTTACTCAGTAGGGAGCCTGCTTCTCCCTCTGCCTGACCCCTCCCCCAGATAAAATAAATACATAAAATCTTTTAAAACATGTTATTAACTATCTCCTTGGGAATTGATGTCTTTAGTTTTCTAATACTGTGTTTTAGAGGTGAATTAGAAAACAAAAATTAGGCTAATAGATATTAATACAAGAGGAATTTAGGGATAGAAAAGAGGGTTACATTTTTAAGCACAGCTTAAATTACCAACAGAAGCCTGTGGCCTGATTTCTGTGGATTTATTGTAATAGGCAAGTAAAATATACTGTTCTTCATATTCCTTGTCTATCTTTTACTGGTCTCATTTTGAATGATCACATAGACCATATATTTTGTTGCTTAATCAGATGGGATTTTAAACCATTCCACCAAACTACTGACAACCAAGTTACTGCCCTTTGTTTTGTCTTATGTGGTTTTAATGGATGCTATGGAATGTACTCTACACATGAATCAAGAAAGTAGTCACCTGTGTGAAAGCAAACTCTGCTATGTATATACTAATAACATATTTGAATATCTTAACCTGTTTATAAGGTGGGGATTTATGATTACCTGTCTGCCCTACCACTCCAGATGGTCGTTTAGAGAAATGTAACAAATGTCATTTGTTTAGACATCCACAAATTGTTACACACAATCAAGGTGGCATTGATTAATTATATATTTTGGTGGAGGGGGGCTTGATTGGATCTATGAAATTCCAAAAGTTGTAACTATAGTTCTGTTGTTTTAATTATAACTCAAACCAAACCCTACATGTTTACATATATACATGAATTAATTCTTAATTCTTTTTCTGGGTTGCCAGCAGTTTGCTCTTCTAAATTTATCTGTCCCACTTAATGATTCCTTCTATCATAGTGTCAGAAATATAGAACACAATAGATGTGTATGTGTTTGTGTGCATAAAAGTGTGAGGACCTGAGCTTGTTTCTCTACCTTTTCCTGTCTTACAATTTAGTTAAAAGACAGAGCCTATAAATAAGCATGAGTGTTAGTGTCTCAGGAGGGAACTATTTTTAGTCATCAGTGTCATCTGAAGGTTTTATAGCCAAGCAGCAAGCAAATTTTGAGATGGCATCTTTCCTCAGTCCCTTATTTTGAAAGTTTTTATTACATTCCTGATGGCTCCTCATGCTGATTCCCAGCCTTTACCACTGACCCACTGCAAGGGACATTAATTGCAAGGAGGCAGGAGGCAAGGAATTTGTTTTCATTTGTATCCACTGCTTACAGAAATTTACTATAAGTAGTTATTTTAATTTTAATTTTAATTTTTTAGGGGGAGAGGGGCAGAAGCAGAGGGAAAGAGAGAATCTTAAGCAGGCTCCTCACTGGGTGGCTTGAGATCGTGACCTGAGCTAAAATCAAAAGTCTGATGCTTAACCCACTGAGCCGCCCAGGCTCCCTAGTAGTTGTTATTATTATTATTTTTTATTTATTTGACAGACAGAGATCACAAGTAGGCAGAGAGGCAGGCAGAGAGAGGAGGAAGCAGGCTCCCCGCTGAGCAGAGAGCCAGATGCGGGGCTCAACCCCAGCACCCTGGGATCATGACCTGAGCGGTAGGCAGAGGCTTTAACGCACTGAGCCACCTAGGCGGCCCCCCACAGTAGTTATTTTGATTTTAGTAAAGTATCAGAGACTGTGATAGTAGGGTATGATACAAAGAGTAAAGAAATGGAAGAGCTATGAAAAGTAATAAAGAGTGATAATCAACTGTTGAAAGTCTATAGAGCTCTTTGATTTGGGAAGTGGGATGAAACACACTAAATGTGAAAAGTTTGATCATGAGGCACCCGTGCTTAAAACCCTCTGTTGGATTCACTTTGCATCTAGGGCTGACAGTTCTAAAGTTAACATACCACATGTAGTCCTTGATACTTCATTTTAGCTCCTGCTGTCTTTTTCTCGTGCTTTTACACTCATGCTTCCCCGAGCTCTCTTCTGTTCATACAACTAGCCAAACTTACTCCCTCCATGGAAGGGAAACTTTGTTTTCCGTTCAGGGCAAGGGTGGCTCTTCACGGGACTTAACTGTCAGCTGCAAGGGCATCTTTTCATAGGCCTGTTTTGACTTTAAGATCTAAAGGAGCCCTTTCTCTCCTGGCCCTAAGTTCTACATTATTGTTTGTATTTCTTCCTAGCACTTAACATTATATGAAATTTTCTCATTCGGTTATTTAGTGTCTGGAACAGGAACTACGTGAAAACTGATTCCTTAACTAGTTTGGTTACTTCTGAATTCCCAGAACCTTTGGGTCTGCAGCTTATTGGAGTGCATGTGGTAGACAAGCCATGTTTTACCTAAGCAAGCCTTGTTCTCTTCACCACTTCCTGAGATGAAATGAAGTGTCTCAACACTGTATATTTTCCTTATCACAATTATGGGAGGTCAGAGAATATGGATTTTTTTTTTCTGTAATTGATTTTTTTGAATATTATAGGAAAGATACTATGTTGTAGTTAGTGACAGTGTTGAATCTATAAGCTAGATTGCTTGGTGTGCATTTAGCTATGTATATCCATGTTAACAGAGCAGTAGAGTTTAAATTCCTACATTCCTACATTCTGTTAAGAGTGGTTCTCCGGCTCCTTGCTCCGCAGGGAGACTGCTTCTCCCTCTGCCACTCTGTCTGCCTGTGCTCACACTCTCTCTCTCTGACAAATAAATAAATAGCATCTTTAAAAAAAAAAAGAATTAAAAAGAGTGATTCCCACTTTTGGCACACCTGGGGGCTCAGTGGTTTAAGCCTCTGCCTTCGGCTCAGGTCATGATCTCAGGGTCCTGGGATCGAGCCCCGCATCAGGCTCTCTGCTCAACGGGGAGCCTGCTTCCCCCTCTCTCTCTGCCTGCTTCCCTGCCTACTTGTGATCTTTGTCTGTCAAATAAGTAAATAAAATCTTTTAAAAAAAGAGTAATTCCTGCTTTTCTCTTTATCCATTGAGAATTATTTATATAGAATTAAAAGGTTACATTTTCTAAGGCAGAATTTTCCATGTGTAAAGGTGGCATATGAGCCACTCTTTAAGTAGCACATCTTTACACATTTTTGCTTATAGAGATTGTTTGAATAATGCTATCCTATTGGGGATTGCTAATTTATTTCTCTGCCAGGAGAATAGGAACTCTAGGAACTTTACAGCTTTTTTTCCTTATGTATCATTTTTGCATTACCTTATACCAGATTTCTAGAACTTTGGTATACATCAGCATATGGGTATGGGAAGCTTCGTATTTTTATTATTTTTTAAAATGTTTGGTCTCTTGCTCTACAACCTGAAGCTATTTGGTAGCGCTAGGGGCATCCATATGCTTAGATTCCCCGGGTGATTGAAGTGAATGTTAAAGTTTGTTATGCCTCAGTTTATACTCATTGCACTTAAGCATAGGTACAATGAAATGATTATAACATATATTTATGAAACATACCAGTTATGTTTCCAAGGTTAAATAACATGACAGTAAATAATGCCATTTTCCTATAGTCTACTTTTATGGTTGCTGACATAGAATTTAATAAAATTAAGACAACTAACTCTATAAGAATTCTGACGGAATTAGATACTACATAGAAATAATGAGGATGATTATGGTAGAGGGGCAGAATAACTTTGAGGCTTTTGGGAAGGAAGTTAGCCAATATTTATTAGCACACATTATTGCCATAAAACAGCACATCCTGGTGATGACTCACCAAAAATGCCTCTCACTGACATTTTTGGCCTTTATAGCATTTTGTCCACAGGGGATAGCCTAATTTGAAAAATGACAGTGATGATACGAGATTTTTTTTTTAACCTTGGGGTATAATTTATATACAACAAATTGTATAGTTATCAAGCCTTAAGTTTAATGATCTTAGACAAATTCAGACACCTGAACATCATCACTGCAAATGTAGCCTATTTCTCTGACCCAGCCCATTGACTTTTGCTACTTTGTAGTTGAATTCTTTCATCTAAGGCAAACGTTTCCTGATTTCTTTTTCTTTTTTTTTTGTTATTATTATTATTATTATTTTTTATTTTTTTTAATTTTTTATTTTTTATAAACATATATTTTTATCCCACCACAGATTGGTTTTGTGATTTGGTACTTCATGAAACTGGAATCATGTTTTATGTGTTTTTTTGTGTTTGGCTCCTTTCATTAAGTAGAACATATCTAAAATTTGTTCACGTGTTGGGTGTAACAGTTCATTTTCTTGTTGTTCTGGTTGCTATGTGTTATTTCATTATGTGAATATGCTACACAACTTATCTGTTCCCCTGTTGTTAGCATTTGAGTCATTTTTAATTTGGGACGATTATGAATAGAACTACTATACAAACATCGTTAAAACCTTTTTATAGGCACAAGTTTTCATTTCTCTAGGTTATATATCTAGTGGGAGAATTCCTGGACATAGTTTAAATTTCTTTCTTTTTTATTTTTTAAAGATTTTATTTATTTATTTATTTGACAGATTTGACAGACATCACAAGTAGGCAGAGAGGCAGGCAGAGAGAGAGAGAGAGAGGAAGAAGCAGGCTCCCTGCAGAGCAGAGAGCCCAATGTGGGGCTCGATTTCAGGACCCTGGGATCATGACCTGAGCCGAAGGCAGAGGCTTAACCCACTGAGCCACCCAGTTGCCCCAATAGTTTAACTTTCTAAGAGACTGACTCTAGTTCTCTAAAGTGGTTATATCATATTCCCACTCTCACCAGCAATGTCTGAGTTCCAATTTTTCCACATAGTCTCAAAAGCATTTGATATTGTCAGTTTTTCAATTTTAGCTATTTTAGTGGATATGAAATGTTATCTTATCAAGGTCTTAGCATTCATTTCTCTGATGACTAATGATGAGTACTATTTAAAATGTTTATTGGGCATTTCTGTATCTTCCTGTGTGTGTCCACGACTTTTACCCATTTAAAAAAAATTGGATTTTTTTTATTGTTGATTTTTAGGAAGTTTTTTTTTGTGAAGAATTATTTTACTTTTTAAAAAAATATTTTTAAAAAATATTTTTATTTTGTTAAACTATAATTGACATAAATATCCTATTAGTTTTAGGTATATATCACAGTAATTCAATATTTTTATACATTATAAAATGATCTCCATGGTGAGTATAGTTACCATTCATCACCATACACAGTGATTACTTTATTATTGACTATAATTCCCTATGCTGTTACATTCTGTGACTTACTTATTTTGTAACTGGAAGTTTGTACCTCTTAATCTCCTCCTATTTCATCTGCCCCTCAACCCCATCCTCATCTGGTTATCAGCAGTTTATTTCCTGTATCTATGAGTCTGTTTCTGTTTTGTTTTTTAGATTCCATATATAAATGGAATATATGGTATTTGTCTTTCTCTGACTGACTTATTTCACTTAGCATAATACCCTGTAGTGTCATTCATCTTATCATAAATGGAAGATTTTATTTTATTTTTTTATGGCTGAGTACTATTGTGAGAATTTTAAAAAATTATATATTCTGGTGTGGGTCATTTTTTATAAGTATTTTGTTGTGAATATTGGCTTGTATTCTTTGCTTTTTTTTTTTTTTTTTTTTAATTGGAGAGTGAGTACAAGCAGGGGCAGTGGCAGACAGAGGGAGAAGCAGGCTCCCCCCTGAGCAAGGAGCCTGGTTGCATCCCAGGGCCTCAGGATCATGACCTGAGCTAATGGCAGCCGCTTAACCAGCTGAGCCATCCAGGTGTCCCTATTGGCTTGTATTTTTAATGGTATATTTTTGAGGAACAGAAATCTTTAATTTTGGTGAAATCTGATGTATCCATGTTTAAAATTGCTAGTGGTTTTTGCCTACTCCCAAGGTCATGAAGATATTCTCTTAAATTTTTTTTTTAGAGGCTTAATAGTTTCAGCTTTTACATTTAGATCTACACTTTATCTAATTTTTGTATGTGGAATGAGGTAGGGTCAAGGATCATTTTATTGTGCTTATCCAGTTGATCTAGCACCATTTATTGGAAAGACTTTCCTATTCAATTACCTTGACACTTTTATTGAAAATCAGTTGACCATGTAAATGTGGGTCTATTTCTGAATTCTTTTGGGTTTTGTTCTTTGTTTATCCCTTCACCAATAACATACTTTCTTGATCATTGGATCTTTATAGTAAGGCAAAAATCAGGTAGTGTAAATTCTTCAGTTTAGTTCTTCTTAATCAAGATTGTCTTCTATTGAAGACTGTTCTTCATTTAAGATTGCTTTTCTAATTCAAAATCATTTGGATTTTATATAATTTTAGAATAAATTCATCACTCTTTTTAAAAATATGCTAGGATTTTGATTGGGATTTTTTTGAATGTATAGATCAATTTGATAAAGATGAACATGTAACCAATACAGAGTCTTCCCCCCCGACAAAGATTGAGCTATTATTTATTTATGAATTGATATTTATTTAGAGAGCATGAGCTCTCTAAAATCTTGTCTATAAATAATTATAGTTTTATTTCTTCCTTTATAGGCTTTATATCTTTTATTTTTCATTTGGAATATGACAGTGGCTAGAACTCCCTGTACATTTTTGAATAGAAGTGATGTGAGAATATGTCTAACGTCTTATCTATGTGGGGGAGAAATTGTTCAGTTTTTACCATTTGGTTATGATGTTAGCTGTTGATTTTTCGTACATGGCATTCATTAGGTTGAAAAAGTTCTCTTCTTTTTTTAGTTTTCTGAGAATTTTATCATGAATGGGTGTTAAATTTTGTTAAATCCCTTTGTTGTATAAATTGAGATGTTCATTTATTTTTCTTTTTCAGTCTCTTATAGTAGGTTGTGTCAGCTGAACATTAAACCCATCTTGCAATTTCAGGATAAACATTACTTGTCATGGTCTTTTTTATATATTATTAGATTTGATTTGTTAATATTTTGTGCATTTTTACATCCTTGTTAATGAAGGATAATGGACTATAGTTTTCTTTCTTTTAAATTATTTATTATTTATTTGACAGACAGAGAGCACAAGTAGGCAGAGAGGCAGGCAGAGAGAGAGGAGGAAGCATGCTCCCTGCTGAGCAGAGAGCCTGATGTGGGGCTCCATCCCAGGACCATGGGACCATGACCCAGGCCGAAGGCAGAGGCTTTAACCCACTGAGCCACCCAGGCTCCCCCGGACTATAGTTTTCTTAACTTGTAAAATTTTTGTCTAATTTTCTATTAGGGTTATGTTGGCCTGATACAAAATGTTGGGGGAAATTCATTTTACCTCTATTTTTATTTCATTTCATTTCATGAAATAATTTGATTATTATTATTTTTTTCCCTTAAATATTTGGTAGAAATTACTGGTGAAACTATCTGGATCTGGAGTTTTGTTTTGTTTTGTGGGAAATTTTTTGTTTAAACATTGATTTTTCTAATAGAGGATTTCAACTTAGGTCAGTTTCTATACGTAGTATGTTCTGGAATTTTGTTTAATTCATCTGTCTATTTACTATTTTTTTAACTGTCTGTAGGGTCTGTAGTGACATCCCCTATCTCAATATCGACTCATGCAATTTGTGTTTTCTGTTTTATTTCTTGGCTATTCTTGCTAGGGTTTCTAAGAATGTTCATTTGTTCAAAGAATTAACTCTTTTTTATTTTTCAATTTTCTATCTCATCAATTGTTTTTTTTCTTTTGGCTTTGTTTTATGGTCCCTACATTCTTTGAAGTAGACTTTTTAAAAGCTTTTGTTTAAGTAATCTCTGCATCCCAGTGGGGATTTGAACTCACAGTCCTGAGATTAAGAGTTGAATGCTCCTCTGACTAAGCCAGCCAGGTGCCTCTGCTTTCCCTAGCTTCTTAAAATGGAAGTTTAGATACTGATTTTTAAATTTTTATTCTTTTCTAATATATACTTTTTTAAAGCTAAACGTCTTCCCTAAACAGTGCTTTATCTGCATCATAAAATTTTCATTTTTTAAAAAAAGTTATTGATCAATTTGAAATATTTTAAAATTTCCCTTCTGATTTTTTAAACTTATGAATTATTTAGAAATATGTTCCTAAATTTAGCAATATTTTGGTATTTTCTCCTTTTTCCTTTTCTAATTTAATACCATTTGGTCAAAGAAAATAATTAACATAATTTCATTTCCTTGGAGTTTGAGGCTTATTTTTTCTTCAGCATATGGTTTATGTTGGTGTCTATTTCATTTACACTACAAAAAGAATGTATATGCTGTTGTTACATGGAATGTTCTATAGATGTTGAAGTTGTTTGATGTTTTTAAAACCTGTACCTTTACTAATTTTTTTGTCTAATTCAGTAATTACTGAAAAGTGGGTGTAAAAATGTAGCATTTTGATTTGAATTTTTTTTAAGTTCCCATTTTTTGCTTCATGTATTCTGTAGCTTTATTATTAGATGTGTACAGATTTAGAATTTTTATATCTTTCTTTTTTTTTTTTTTTGTTTGGTTGGCTTTTTCATTTTTATTTATTTTTTTCTATATAGGTGTAGAATTTAGTGAATAATCACTTACATAAAACACCTAGTGGTAACCATGACAAGTGCACTCCTTAATAACCCTCACCTATTTAACCCTTCCACAGTCCCTCTCCCCTCCAGTAACCCTCAGATGGTTTGCCTCTCCTTTTTTCCCCCCATGTTCAATCATTTTCTTTCTTAAATACCACATAAAAGTGAAATCATATGGTATTTGACTTTCTCTTACTGACCTTTTTCGCTTATCATAATACTCTCTAGCTATATTCAAGTTGTTGCAAAGTCAATATTTCACTCTTTTTGATGGCTAAGTAATATTCCATGGTAGATATGTAAAACATTGTCTTTATGCATTCTCCATTTGATGAACATTTGGCTCTTTAGTAATTTTCTTATTGTGGATAATGCTGCTATAAACATTGGGTGTATGAATCTATTCAAATCTGTATTTTTGTATCCTTTGGGTAATATCAACAAGTGCAATTGCTGGAGTATAGGGAAGTTCTATTTTTAACTTTTAGAGGAGCCTTTGTACTGTATTTCAGAGTGACCACACCAGTGTCCATTCCCACCAACCTTGTGGGAGAGCTCCCTTCTCTGCTTCCTCTCCAGCATCTGTTGTTTACTGTGTTGTTGATTTTAGCTATTCTGACAGGTGTGAGATCATGTCTCAGTGTACTTTTGATTTGTATTTCCTTGACAATGAATGATGTTCAGCATCTTTTCATGTGTCGCTGGCCATCAGGAAATCATCTTTGGAAAATGTCTCTTCATGTCTTCTACCCATTTTTTAAACGGATTGTTTTCTGGGTGTTGAGTTTTATAACTTCTTTACATATTTTGGATGCTATTGCTTTAACAGAGATGTCATTTACAAATATCCTTTCCCATTTCAAAGACTGTGTTTTAATTTTATTGATTGCTTCCTTTGCCGTGCAGAGGCCTTTTGACTATAGCTTTTTAATACAGCTTGAGTAAGTAATTGGGGTGCCTCCAGCTTTGCTTTTTCTTTTAAGGGTTGTTTCACTATTGGATGCCTTTTGGGAACCAAACAAATTTTAGGATTGTTTGTTCTAACTCTGTGAAAAAGGTTGTTGGTATTTTGATAAGGTCTGCATTAAGTATGGAGATTTCTTTTGGGTACTATAGACATTTTAATAAAGTTTGTTCTTCTGATCCATGAGGACAGAATGTTTTTACATTCTTTGTGTCTTCTTCAATTTCTTTCATTAGTATTTTATAGTTTTCTGAGTGTGGACCTTTCACCTCTTTGGTTAGTGTTATTCCTTGGTAACTCATGAATTTGGTGCAGTTAAAAATGGGATAGATTCTTTGATTTCTCTTTCTGCTGCTTCAGTACTGGAGTATAGAAATGGAACAGATTTCTGTACGTTGATTTTATACTCTATGACTCTACTGAATTACTGCCTCAGTTCTAGCAATTTTTTGTTGCAGTCTTTTTTTTTTAATTTTTTATTTTTTATAAACATATATTTTTATCCCCAGGGGTACAGGTCTGTGAATCACCAGGTTTACACACTTCACAGCACTCACCAAAGCACATACCCTCCCCAATGTCCATAATCCCACCCCCTTCTCCCTAACCCCCTCCCCCCAGCAACCCTCAGTTTGTTTTGTGAGATTAAGAGTCATTTATGGTTTGTCTCCCTCCCAATCCCATCTTGTTTCATTTATTCTTCTCCTACCCACTTAAGCCCCCATGTTGCATCACCACAACATAAATATTGTGAAAATGTCTATGCTACCTAAAGCAATCTACACATTTAATGCAATTCCTATCAAAGTACCATCCATCTTTTTCAAATAAATGGAACAAATAATGCTAAAATTTATATGGAACCAGAAAAGACCTCGAATAGCCAAAGGGATATTGAAAAAGAAAGCCAACGTTGGTGGCATCACAATTCCGGATTTCAAGCTCTATTACAAAGCTGTCATCATCAAGACAGCATGGTACTGGCACAAAAACAGACCCATAGATCAATGAAACAGAATAGAGAGCCCAGAAATAGACCCTCAAATCTATGGTCAACTAATCTTCGACAAAGCAGGAAAGAATGTCCAATGGAAAAAAGACAGCCTCTTCAATAAATGGTGCTGGGAAAATTGGACAGCCACATGCAGAAAAATGAAATTGGACCATTTCCTTACACCACACACGAAAATAGACTCAAAATGGATGAAGGACCTCAATGTGCGAAAGGAATCCATCAAAATCCTTGAGGAGAACACGGGCAGCAACCTCTTCGACCTCTGCCGCAGCAACATCTTCCTAGGAACAACGCAAAAGGCAAGGGAAGCAAAGGAAAAAATGAACTATTGGGATTTCATCAAGATCAAAAGCTTTTGCACAGCAAAGGAAACAGTTAACAAAATCAAAAGACAACTGACAGAATGGGAGAAGATATTTGCAAACGACATATCAGATAAAGGACTAGTGTCCAGAATCTATAAAGAACTTAGCAAACTCAACACCCAAAGAATAAATAATCCAATCAAGAAATGGGCAGAGGACATGAACAGACATTTCTGCAAAGAAGACATCCAGATGGCCAACAGACACATGAAAAAGTGCTCCATATCACTCGGCATCAGGGAAATACAAATCAAAACCACAATGCGATATCACCTCACACCAGTCAGAATGGCTAAAATCAACAAGTCAGGAAATGACAGAGGCTGGCGAGGATGCGGAGAAAGGGGAACCCTCCTACACAGTTGGTGGGAATGCAAGCTGGTGCAGCCACTCTGGAAAACAGCATGGAGGTTCCTCAAAATGTTGAAATAGAACTGCCCTATGACCCAGCAATTGCACTATTGGGTATTTACCCTAAAGATACAAATGTAGTGATCCAAAGGGGCACATGCACCCGAATGTTTATAGCAGCAATGTCTACAATAGCCAAACTATGGAAAGAACCTAGATGTCCATCAACAGATGAATGGATCAAGAAGATGTGGTATATATACACAATGGAATACTATGCAGCCATCAAAAGAAATGAAATCTTGCCATTTGCGACAACATGGATGGAACTAGAGCGTATCATGCTTAGCGAAATAAGTCAAGCAGAGAAAGACAACTATCATATGATCTCCCTGATATGAGGAATTTTTATATCTTTCTGATCTGCCTTTTCTATTACTATGAAATTTCCACCTAAAATTCAAATTTTTGTCCCTCTGTATGCAATGTCTTTTTCCTCTGGCTGGTTTTAAGAATTTTCTTTTGTTTTGATACTAATTGAATGTAAAGTACCTAGGTCTGACTCACTTTTTATTTTGCTTGGGGTTTGCTGAACTTCTTTGATCTGATTGTTGGTAGCTTTTGACAATTTAGAAAAATCTTTGGCTGCTATATATTCAAGTATTTCAAATATTCACTTTCTCCTTTCCATCTGAAAAGCTAATTGCTTGTATGCTAAATCAAGACCACTTGGTATTGTTCCATAGATTTCAGATGCTCTCTTCCTTTTATCATTCTCTCCCCACCCCATTTTAAGATTCATTTTGGGTAATTTCTGCTGACATTTTCAAGTTTACTAATCTTTTCCTCTGATGTATGGAGATAACCATTGTATGAATTATATGTTTGAAATATTTTTTGACAGCAATCATTTCAGCTTGTATCTTTAAGTTTTCCATCTCTTGTGAAATTTCTCATGTATTTGCCCATTCTTTATCTTATTCACTAGATCCTTTGTATATGATAATCATTTTACAAACCCTGTTGGATATTTCTGATATTTAGACCATCTCTGGATCTCCTTATACTGAATATTTTAATCCTGATCAGATATCAGATTTTTCTTACTTCTTCTTATACCTTGAGAGAACCTTGGGAGATTTGTTTCAGCTTGTCAATATGGTTTCTACCTTTTTGTATTTCCAAATTTTATTTTTCTCTCTTGTCATTCATTTGCCTTTCTGCTTTTTGAGATATCTCTCTCCACAGTAGTGAAGGACTGGAGTGCCTGCCTTAGAGGGACTTTACTCAGTTTTGTTGCCTCTTCCCTAGGCTTCAGCAAGCCAAAGATTTGTATTTGAGCAATTCTCTGGCTACCTGAACAGCGGGAGGAAGGTAGATCTCTCTTGCTATTCTGTATTGCTCTCAGCTTTCTCTGTGTTACTTCTCTATTCCATGTACTTTGTTAAGGCTCATGGGGAAGAATTACTGGATGCAGGCATACTCATTCTGTGTGCAGGACTGTAGTGTGTCACATCAGTTTTGGCTGGTTTCTCTCATGCTGTGCAAATTCCTATTCCTGAGGAGGATTCCCTTTCTGCTAGGGATGAAAACAGCCCAGAATCTCCTCTATCTTATAAAGGATTAATAATTTTTGGTATTTTGCTTATTTAGATTTTTTAAATCCTGTCTTTTCTGCTGGGTTTAAAAGACTATAGTTTTATAGTTTATCTGGCATGTTTTCATTAGTGGGAGTGATAGTCTCTTGCCACTTTCCACATTCTAACCAGAAGTAAAGACCTTGGTCTAACTTAGAAGACATATTAAAGTCATGTAACTGAGTGTTTATGAATCAAATAAAATAGATTCTAATGCTTATAATTATACCACATTTAAAATTAAATCTTATCACTTAGCTTTATTATATAAATATTTTAACCAGATACCCTTTAAGTGTTTCTTAAAACGCAAATCCATTTTTAAGAGAAAAATGTTTGCTACTATTGAGATAATGAAAAGAATGTGATAAAGCTCTACAGGTCATGCTTGAAGAAGGAATTCTAGTAAATATTTTGAGTAAAGCAAAAAGTTCTAGAAAAGTTTGTACTTTTCCAAGATAATTATGAATTAAAAAACTTACAGTTTTCTTCAACTCCTATTCATCCATTAATATATTTAAAATACAGCTATTTTATTTTATTTTTTACTCATTTAAATTCAATTTTTTAACATATGGTGTATCATTAGTTTCACATGTAGATTTCAGTAATCCATCAGTTGCATATGATACCTAGTGTTCATTACATCATGTTCCCTTTTTTTTTAAACTTGTATTTATTTATTTATTTAAAGATTTTATCAATTTATTTGATGGAGAGAGAGACCACAAGTAGAGGGAGAAGCAGAGGGAGAGGGAGAAGCAGGCTTTCCACGGAGCAAGAAGTCTGATGTAGGGTCCAATCCCAGCACCTTGGAATCATGACCAAGCCAAAGAGAGACACTTAACTGACTGAGCCACCCAGGTGCCTCATCATGTGCCCTTTTTAATATCCATTACCCACTTGCCCCATCCCTCCACTTTCCCTCCAGCAACTCTCAGTTTCCTATAGTTATGAGTCTTTTATGGTTTGTCTCCCTCTCTGATTTCATCTTATTTTATTTTTACCTCCCTTCCCCTATGGTCTTCTGTTTTGTTTCCTAAATTCCACATATGAGCGAAGCCATGTGATAATTGTTTTTCTCTGATTGACTCATTTCACTCAGCATAATATCCTTCAGTTCCATCCATGTCAGTGTAAATTGGTAAGATTTCATCCTTTCTGATGGCTGAGTAATATTCCATTGTATCTATATATCACATCTTCTTTATCCATTCCTGTGTCAATGGATATCTGGGCTCTTCCCAGAGTTTGGCTGTTGTGGACATTGCTACTATAAACATTGGGGTACAGGTGCCCCTTTGGATCACTACATTTGTATCTGTGGAGTAGATACCTAGTAGTAAATTGCTGAGTCTTAGGGTAGCTCTATTTTAATGTCACCTCCATATTGTTTTCCAAAGTAGCTGTACCAACTTGCATTTCTACCAACCGTGTAAGAGGGTTCCCCTTTCTCCATATCCTCACCAAAATTTGTTTCCTGCTTGTTAATTTTAGCCATTCTTACTGGTGTAAGGTGATACTTATTGTGGTTTTGATTTGTATTTCCCTGATGCCAAGTGACATGGAGCATTTTTTCATGTGTCTCTTGGCCATTTATATGTCTTCTTTGGAGAAATATCTGTTCATGTCTTCTGCCCATTTCTTGACTGGATCATTTGTTTTTAGGGTTTTTGAGTTTGACAGATTCTTTATAGCTCTTAGATACTAGCCCTTTATCTGATATGTCATTGGCAAATATATTATCACTTTCTATAGGTTGCCTTTTAGTTTTGTTGATTGTTTCCTTTGCTATGCAAAAGTTTTTATCTTGATGAAGTCCCAAAATTCATTTTTGCTTTGTTTCCCTTGCCTTTGGAGACAGTGTTTAGCAAGAAGTTGCTGTGGCTAAATTTCAAGAGGTTGTGCCTGTGTTTTCCTCTAAGATTTTGATAGATTCCTGTCTCATCTTTAGTTCTTTCATCCATTTTGATTTTATCTTTGTGTATGGTGTAAGAAATTGCTCCAGTTTCATTCTTCTGCCTGTGGCTGTCCAATTTTCCCAATGCCATTTGTTGAGGCTGTCTTTTTTACATTGGATATTCTTTCCTGCTTTGTTGAATATTAGTTAACCATAGAGTTGGGGATCCATTTATAGTTCTCTATTCTGTTCCATTGATCTATGTGTTTGTTTTTGTGCCAGTACCATGCTATCTTGATGATCACAGCTTTGTAATATACTTTGAAGTCCAGAATTGTGATGCCACTGGCTTTGGTTTTCTTTTTCAACATTTCTTTCTACTGGCTACTCAGGGTGTTGTCTGGTTCCATACAAATTTTAGGGTTACTTGTTCTGGCTTTGTGAAAAATACCAGTGGTATTGTGATAGGGATTGCATTGAATGTGTATATTTCTCTGGGTAGTATAGACATTTTAACAATATTTGTTCTTCTGATTTGTGAGCATAGAATGTTTTTCTATTTCTTTATGTCTTCCTCAATTTCTTTCCTGAATGTTTTATAGTTTTCAGAGTACAGATCCTTTACCTCTTTAGTTAGGTTTATTCCTCGATATCTTTTTTTTTTTTTTAAGATTTTATTTATTTATTTGACAGAGATCACAAGTAGGCAGAAAAGCAGGCAGAGAGAGAGCAGGAAGTAGGCTCCCTCCTGAGCAGAGAGCCCAATGCAGAACTCAATCCCAGGACCCTGGGATCATGACCTGAACTGAAGGCAGAGGCTTTAACCTACTGAGCCACCCAGGCACCCCTATCTTATGGTTTTTGGTAAAATTGTAAATGGGATTGATTTTTTAATTTCTCTTTCTTCTGTCTCATTGTTAGTATATAGAAATGCAAATTATTTGTGTGCATTGATTTTATATCCTGCCACTTTGCTGAATTCCTATATAAGATCTAGCAATTTTGGGGTGGAGTCTTTTGGGTTTCCCATATAAATAAAGTATTATGTCATCTGCAAAGAGTGAAAGCTTTACTTCCTTGCCAATTTGGTTGCCTTTTATTTTTTGTTTTTGTTGTCTGATTGCTGAAGGTAGGACTTCTAGTACTATGTTGAACAGCAGTGGTGGGGGTGGACATCCTTGTTGTGTTCCTGACCTTAGGGGAGAAGCTCTCATTCCCAAGAATAGCTTGAGAATGATATTCTATCTGGGCTTTCCATATATGGCTTTTATGAGATTGAGGGATGTTCCCTCTATCTTTACACTGTGGTGTTTTTTTTTTTTCAATCATTCTTTTTTGAAATCTGGTAAAATTCATATTGTCAGCTATTTTTTAAATTAATTAGTTAATTTATTTATTTTCAGGGTGACAGTATTCATTGTTTTTGTACCACACCCAGTGCTCCATGCAATCCGTGCCCTCTCTAATACCCACCACCTTTTACCTCCCACCTCCTCCCCCAACCTCCCTCCCCCCCCCTCGCCCCTTCAAACCCCTCAGATTGTTTTTCAGAGTCCATAGTCTCTCATGGTTCACCACCCCTACTGTGGAGTGTTTTAATTAAGAAAGGATACTGTATTTTGTCAATGCTTTTTCTTTATCAGTTGAGAGGATCATATGATTCTTATCCTTTCTTTTATTAAAATATGGCTATTTTAGACAGATAAATTATTTTAAGGCTAGTAAGAACTACTCTGAGTATTACAATGAAAAAATTTGAACTTACAATGGCTAGGTATTTGTCTTTACTTTTCTTTTTTTTTCTTTTTTTAAATTTTTTATTTTTTATAAACATATATTTTTATCCCCAGGGGTACAGGTCTGTGAATCACCAGGCTAACACACTTCACAGCACTCACCAAAGCACATACCCTCCCCAATGTCCATAATCCCACCCCCTTCTCCCAAACTCCCTCCCCCCAGCAACCCTCAGTTTGTTTTGTGAGATTAAGAGTCACTTATGGTTTGTCTCCCTCCCAATCCCATCTTGTTTCATTTATTCTTCTCCTACCCAGTTAAGCCCCCATTTTGCATCACCACTTCCTCATATCAGGGAGATCATATGATAGTTGTCTTTCTCTGCTTGACTTATTTCGCTAAGCATGATACGATCTAGTTCCATCCATGTTGTCGCAAATGGCAAGATTTCATTTCTTTTGATGGCTGCATAGTATTCCATTGTGTATATATACCACATCTTCTTGATCCATTCATCTGTTGATGGATATCTAGGTTCTTTCCACAGTTTGGCTATTGTGGACATTGCTGCTATAAACATTCAGGTGCACGTGGCCCTTTGGATCACTACGTTTGTATCTTTAGGGTAAATACCCAATAGTGCAATTGCTGGGTCATAGGGCAGTTCTTTTTTCAACATTTTGAGGAACCTTCATGCTGTTTTCCAGAGTGGTTGCACCAGCTTGCATTCCCACCAACAGTGTAGGAGGGTTCCCCTTTCTCCGCATCCTCGCCAGCCTCTGTCATTTCCTGACTTGTTGATTTTAGCCATTCTGACTGGTGTGAGGTGATATCTCATTGTGGTTTTGATTTGTATTTCCCTGATGCCAAGTGATATGGAGCACTTTTTCATGTGTCTGTTGGCCATCTGGATGTCTTCTTTGCAGAAATGTCTGTTCATGTCCTCTGCCCATTTCTTGATTGGATTATTTGTTCTTTGGGTGTTGAGTTTGCTAAGTTCTTTATAGATTCTGGACACTAGTCCTTTATCTGATATGTCGTTTGCATGGTACTGTCTTTACTTTTCTAATGTGTTTTTTTTCCCCCCTTTTTTCTCTTTAGGAATCCTAAAACCAAAATAGTAGAACGAAAACAGAAACATGGCTCACCATATTTTATTACTTTGGATAATTTTGGTCTTGCCTCTTCGGAATTCTGTATTAGCTGAAGATGGGGAAATAAGATCAAGTAAGAATAATCAATGTTTTTGTTATCAACAAATTGAATGTGGAAATACAATTGGGGAGCTCAAGCAATCCTTTTTAGGATCTTATTCTTACTGTTTTTGATGCTGTAACTCCCTAAAATGAAATGAATTACTGTGTTACATATTAACTGAGGGAAAAGCTTTTATCAGAGGTAATTTTGAGAGAATTCCATGGTAATTGTTTATTCTTTTACCCATTAGGCTTTGGAATAAATGGTATGGTATTCAGTTTATACTCAGCCATTTAGAACTTAGTGATAGGGAGATAAAGTACCTACCTCATTGGGTTGTTAGGACCATTTTATGAGGTTATCTCATAGAGATAACGAGATAATTCATATAAACAGGGTAACTCCTATCAATGGCTTAGCTCAGTGACATCTCAGTAGATGGTGACTATTATTCTGGTTGTGTATAGGAGAGCTTGCATTAGAGAAGGAGAGCTATATTAATTGCATTTTTACTACCCACGCCGTTATTTACAGATATCATGCGTCTTGTAAAAAAGTTGGCTTATAATCATATTTTGAAACTCATATACAACCTACTATAAATTATGGTTTCTACAGCACTTAAATTTGTAAGTTTGACAACTTGATTCAGCTTGATTAGAATTTATTAATAGTGAATTTATTTTTTTTTAAAGATTTTATTTATTTGACAGACAGAGATCACAAGTAGGCAGAGAGGCAGGTAGAGAGAAGAGGAAGCAGGCTCCCTGCTGAGCAGAGAGCCCGACGCGGGTTTCAATCCCAGGACCCTGGGATCATGACCTGAGCTGAAGGCAGGGGCTTTGACCCACTGAGCCACCCAGACTCCCCAGAATTTATTAATAGTGAATTTAATGTTTGTATAATACTCTCAGAGTTTAATCCACTCACATACTATACAAAGTATATATTATTTTCTCTGTTTTTTTTTTTTTTTTTTGAGTAGGAAAGAAATTCACAAAATGTAAGGGGCTTACCTAATATCATACAGCTGGTTAGAGGTATAACTAGTATTTGAAGTATGCCTTTGATCTTTAGTCCATTTTTTTTTTTCTGTGACACTGATGATTCATCTTTCTAAGGAAGAGGTTTCTTGGAGTGGTATTTTGTCTAGTTTTTATAAATGGCAGTACTTGCTTTTGTACCCATGCTCTTGGCTAACCTTGCAGTTATGAAATATATGGTCCATGGCTCTGAAAAGGGATAGGAAGGGCCAAGAATAACGTTGTAAGAGTTTATAAATACTGAATCAAGTGGCACACAAACACTAGCAGGTCTAGACAATGAGTCTCATAGTATTGAGGAAGGACTACCCTGAAGAACTCTGCAAACATGACTTGTCTGTCCTTTTGTCTCTCCCGCAAAGCCCAACAAAAGCATATGTCTCTAATCCCAGTCTAGCTTCCAGAAAAACCCAGAACTACATTCCCTTGCATTAGAAAATTTGCCTCTGAGGCAGAATTCCATTTCTGCTGTCCCTGGCCTGAACTCTGGCAGTGTTTACCATGCCAAAGGATGTTGGAATAGTGTTCCTCATGATTTTTTGGACTTCACACCATCTTAAGAGTGACATCATAATCACAGTTACATTTTTGAGGTAAATCCATGTTTTGGCAGTTAAAAAAATTTTTTTTTAAACTTCTGGGCTATATGTTCACCTGAGAGTAGTTTATTTTTACCAGTTACTTTGAGTGAATTACCTTTAAAATTGAGGCATCTTTGTGTGACCTTGTCATCATCCCAGATATGGAAATAGACAAATATGAGGAAAAGAATAGAAAGGAGAGGGAAAGAGAAAGAGTGATTGATTGATTAATTGATTTTACATGTAAGGAAATGCAAAAATACAAATAAAGAAATACAAATGCTAGTAGTCACTGAACTTTGTTTTTTCCTCCAGGACGGTCCTTTACAGTTATGATACCTTATTTGTAATGTCTACAGAAAATAAATCATTATATTGGGCTTCTGATCACTACTAAGAGAGGCTATTAATATGTGTAAAAACACAGGACTTAAAATTTGTTACTGTATTACCTTGACTCATCTCACCCTCTTTAAACTTACTATCTCCAAGGACATGTGATCTTTATCGTATGGGCCATAAATGGTAGTATTTTTACTGATTTGAGTGAAGAATTGAGAGAAACAGGAGGTGTAGCCATTCCTTTCAGTGTACTCTATTAGCTGTTTTGCACTGTTGGAATTACTCCAACCAGTTTGTCATTTGGGCTCTTTGATTCTTACCTCTGGACCTTTGTACTTACTGTTCCTTCTGATTAGAAGGTCCTTCTCTTCACCTGGCTAACGTTCTCTTTTTAGATCTCAGGTTCCCTGTCAGCTTTCCCACAGGATCTGTTCTGACTTTGCACAATTAGTTTTTACCCTCTCCTAAATGTTCTCATAATATTTTGTATTTTGCCTAACCAGCCAGTCATCTGTCTTAATAGACTGTGATATCTGTTTGAGATATCTTATATATCTTTGAAGCTGGTACCTAGCAAGATAGTCAAGCACAGAGCAGGTATTTAATATACATATACTGAAAGGCTAAAATAGGCCTGAAGGCATGCTGGGTACTGTGGAAAAGAGAGTTAAGATTTTTTCTTTCTACAAGTGCTTAGAACTTGTCTAGGTGTAACTTGTACCAAAGATGGTTTTTGTTCTCCAATAGAACTCTCAGGTGTGCTGATCTCATGTTTCCTGTTATGTTGAAACAAGAATCTTTATCTCTGTGGAGAAAGAATAATTTATACTACTTGTGAACAAAGATTCACTTAGCACAAGTCTCTCTCTGGCTGAAAATGAGAGATCAGATCTTTAAACATTGATCTTGTGTGTAGTGCAAGAGTAGATATTACATTGGTGATCTTAGTTCATTAAACTTTTATCAACTCTATCAAAGAATATGCTAGTTGAATTCTGAAGTTGGCAGAAAGCTTTTTTCTTTTTAAAATTTTTCTCCCATTCATTGACTTATGGATTTTTGTAAATACTTTAGATTAACATTAAACTAAACATATTTCAGGGATAACTTAAAAGAATGCTTTTAGCATATATCTGAAAATCGTTTATTTATTTTTGTGGTTTCATTTAGTCAGTGGGGAAAAGGAATTAAACGTTGCTTTATGGCAGTACCTGCCCCTACACAGAGCTATCTAGATATCATGTCAGATATAGTATCCTTTTTTATTCCCTACTTTTAAAGCTGAATCATTAATCTTTAAATTAAGACAACAGAATTTAAAAATGTCAACAAAAATAATAGCTCTGATTTAGAAAGAATTTTCATGAATTAGGCAATTTATCTTATTTAACCCTCATAAAGGTCCTATGAGCTGATTACATTTTAAAATTCTAGCTTTATTGAGATTTAATGGACATACAAATTGTATTATATTTAATGTGTGCCTCATGGTGATTTGATACCCATGTATGTTGTGAAAGCATCCCCTGCATCTGCTTACTTAAAGATTGTGCAATAAAAACCTCCCATATTTGCTTTTTATACCACAAATGTGTTCTGATGGTTTTCTTCTTCACTTAGGTTGTCGTACTGCTCCAACAGATTTAGTTTTCATCTTAGATGGCTCTTACAGTGTTGGCCCAGAAAACTTTGAAATAGTGAAAAAGTGGCTTGTTAATATCACGAAAAACTTTGACATAGGACCGAAGTTTATTCAGGTTGGAGTCGTCCAGTATAGTGATTATCCTGTGTTGGAGATTCCTCTTGGAAGTCATGATTCTGGAGAGAATTTGATTGCAGCAATGGAATCTATACATTACCTGGGTGGAAACACAAGGACTGGAAAGGCCATCCAGTTTGCACTTGATTACCTTTTTGCCAAGTCCTCACGGTTTCTGACAAAGATAGCAGTAGTACTCACAGATGGTAAATCCCAAGATGAAGTTAAAGATGCAGCAGAAGCAGCAAGAGACAATAAAATAACATTATTTGCTATTGGTGTTGGTTCAGAAACAGAAGATGCAGAACTTAGAGCAATTGCCAATAAGCCTTCATCTACTTATGTGTTTTATGTGGAAGACTATATTGCGATATCCAAAATAAGGGAGGTGATGAAGCAGAAACTTTGTGAAGGTAAGCCTTAATAGAATTTGGAAACAATTAATAATTGCATTTTCTCACACTTTGGTATAACCTGCTTATCTATACCACTGTAGTTATATTTAGTGTCAAGTTATCTATCATGTTAGAATGGAGGTGTACATGTATTTTTGTGTTTCATTTATTTTGGATAAATTTTGTTTTTAGAAACAGTCACATAAGCAAATCTATAGTTAGAAAATATCCTTTTTTGTTGCTGTTTTTTTTTTTTTTTTTTTTTTTTTTTTACAATTGCAGCATGTCCATTGTGGAGATGGAAGAAAATAAAGACACATAAAACATAAGAATATATAAATTACACATGATCACTATTACTCTTGTTAGTGTTTTGTCTTTTTCATTCCAGTCTTTCTTTTTTTTATTGTCTCTGAGAGCTTATTCATGTGCCTAAATAAGTATAACGTATATATAATTTTATCCTCTATTTTCATACTATTGTATATTCTATTATTTTTATGTATAATTTTCATCCTCTATTACCATAATAGCAGACAGTCTCAGTCTCCTAAGATAATTCATTTAATAATTCCCCTTTTATTGTGTGTTTAGTTTCTTTCTCTTTTTTAAAATTTTTATCTAAATTCTAGTTAGTTTACATATAGTGTAGTATTGGTTTCACTTGTAGAATTTAATGATTCTTCACTTACACATACTACCTAGTGCTCACAAGTGCCCTCCTTAATACCCATCACCCACTTAGTCCATCCCCCACCCAACTTCCCTCCATCAACCCTCAATTTGATCTCTATAGTAAAGAGTCTGTTTTATGGTTTGCCTCTCTCTTTTTCTCCCCTTCTGTTCATCTATTTTTTAAATTCCATGTATGAGTGAAATCATACAGTATTTTTTATTTTCTGACTTATTTTGCCTAGCATAATATACTCTAGCTCCATCCATGTCGTTTGAAATGGCAAGATTTCATTCTCATGAAATCATGAAATCATTCTCTCAAAGATTCTCATTCTTTTTGATGACTAATATTCCATTGTGTTCATGTGTGTGTGTATCTTTTTTATCCATTTATCAGTTGATGTTTTTTGTTCATTTCTAAGTTTTCTGCTATAAAATATTCTTATACAGAATTCTGAATGGGAATGTCTGATTTTTTTCAAAAACATAGTTCAAATTACTAATGTTGTTAGAGCTCTGTAAAAATGCTAAAAATTGCACTTGAGAGACTTAAATTTCTACCATCAGTGAGAGAATATTTGAAAATATAGTATTTATTAGTCAGTCATTTTTACATCATTCCATGAAATCTAACTCTGTGTTTATGATAAGTTCATAGTATGGACACTATAGTCCATAGTATGCCATTTTTTGGCAAATATTAATGTATTAGGATATTGACATTCATATTTTTTTTGGAGAGAGTAATTTGTAATACTACAAGCATTTAATACTATATCTAAAAAATAAAATTGATATAAAATCAAAAGACTATTTTTTCTAGTTTGCCTAAAAATGCTCCAAAAATATGTTGGTTCACATTTGATAGAAACATTTCTGGGGTGCCTAGGTGGCTCAGTTGATTAAACATCTGAGGTCATGATCTCAGGGTCCTTGGATAAAGCCTGCTTCAGGCTTCCTGCTCAGCAGGGAGTCTGCTTCTCCTCTTACTCTTTTTGCTTTCTCTCTCTCTCTGTGTCTCAGATAAATCTTTAAAAAAAAAAAATTTCTAAATGTGGTGTAGAAAAAAGATTTATTTCTCTATTTTCTTCATATTTGTTTGGGAGCTATAGTACAGAAAAACATTTAAATTTATTTTTAGATTATTTAAGAAGGGATGGAAATTAAGCATTTTCTGGGGCATCTGGGTGGCTCAGTGGGTTAAGCCTCTGCCCTCAGCTCAGGTCATGATCCCAGGGTCCTGGGATCGAGCCCCTCATTGGGCTCTCTGCTCAGTGGGGAGCCTGCTAACCCCTCTCTGTCTCTGCCTGCCTCTCTATTTGTGATCTCTCTCTCTCTCTCTCTCTGTCAAATAAATAAATAAGATCTTAAAAAAGTTAAGCATTTTCTTTAATCAAACTTTTAAAAAGTCACTATAGCAAGTACAAATGATTATCATAATTATTCTTTTCATGTTCCTAACAGTAAGACTGTGTTGACTTTTCTCATCTTGATCAGAGAATTTATATTTATTTTCCAATTTTACTGAAAAATAATTGACCTACATAGATTTTTAAATATGTTATAAGGTTAGAATTAGAATTCTTTGGTTTTGTAGCTAGATATATTTCATTATTAAAACAGACTTTTCATGGTGATGTTTTACCTACCATTCTTTTATATTCTAAAATATAAATTTGATAAAGTATGTCTGGGCAGTACTTGTTTCAGAGACTTTGTGTAGATACGTATTTTGGTAAATGCATTCTATTAAAAAATTCTAATTACACGTGAAAGATTTGTTTAAAAGGATAAAAAATTCTTTTGGCAAAAATGTCCAGTCTGTAAAAAAAAATTAAATTTGAAAGCTTTCCAAATATTTCTTCATGCACACTCAAAGAAAGAATGTAAGTAATGTCTGTGTCTATTCAGTTCACAAATATGCGGTACAATAGCCATCTTTTAAAATGTAGTTTTTGAAATTGTACTTAGGGGAATATAAGGACTTTTTTGCATTTGACTTTTTAATAACTATTAGATTATGATTAGTGCATTGTTGTTTTGCAGAAGCCTCAAATCATGCAATTTGTATTTGCATTGTTTGACAAAGTTCCTATTTTTTGTTGTTTTGATAAATGGTTAAATTCTACCTTGGATTGCTTATCTTGTTGTTCACTTTTATATTCCTGTTGTGACTGACGCACAATGAACAAAATATTATTTACTTCTTTGGTCCCACATGGATTATTTAAACTTCATAAACCTACCATTTGCTTAAAGGAGTATTCTGCAGTACATTTCTTATTTCAGGATGATCTTTTTGTGATGGACGATGGTTTCTTTATTTATCTGACTGGGAGTTTAGTTTTTTTCTTTTTCTTTCTATTCTTTTCTTTTTTTATTGTAAAAAACACATGAGAGCTAACCTCTTAAATATTTTAAGTGTACAGTACAGTATAGTTAACTACAAGCACAGTGTTGTACTGTAGATACCTAGAACTTCCTCATGTTGCCTGACAGAAACTTTGGGCCCATTGAATAGCTACTCCCCATATCCCTCTTCGTCCCATTCTGGCAGCCATCATTCTGCTTTCTGTTGTTATGAGTTTGACTACTTTACATATTTCATAAAGGTGAAAGCATGCAGTATTTGTCCTTCTGTGACTGGCTGTTGGGATTTTGATAGGGACTGCGTTGAAACTATAGGTCACTTTGGGTGCTAGAGAAATTTTTGCATTATTGAATTTTCCAGTCTATTAATATGAGATGTATCTACTTGTTGGTGATTTCTTTAGGCTTTTTTTTTTTTTTTTTTTTTTTTTTAGCGGTCTTTTGTAGTTTTTAGCATGTCAGTGTTTCACCTCCTTGGCTAAGTTTATTCCTTAGTATTTCATTACTTTTGATGCTCTGGCTAGTACTTCCAATATTATGTTGAATAGAAGCGGCAAGAGTGGGCATCCTTGTCTTGTTCCTGATCTTAAAGGAAGAGCTTTTTGTTTTTCACCATTAACTGTGAGCTTTTTATATATGACCTCGATTATGTGGAGGTAAATTCCTTCTTTATTTGATGAGTGTTTTTATTATGAAATAATATTAAATTGTGTCAAAATTTTTTCCTGCAAATATTGAGATGATCATGTGACTTTTATTCTTTATTCTCTTAATGTGGTGTGTTGCATTGATTAATCTCATAGGTTTAACCATCTTTGCATCTCAAGGATAAATTCCACTGGATCATGATGTTTGATTTTTTGGGATCCTTTTTATAATGCTGTTGTATTCAATTTGTTAGTAATTTGTGGAGGATTTTGCATCAGTTTTCTTTTCTTGTCGAGTCTTTTTCTGGCCTGTATCAGGGCAATGCTGGTCTTATAAAAAGACTTTGGAAGTATTCCCTACTCTTCAGATATTTGTGAGAGTTTGAGAAGGATTGACATTAATTTTTTAAGTGTTTTGTAAAATTCACTGGTGAAGATACCTGGTCCTGGGCTTTTCCTTGTTGGGATGTTTTTGATTCCTGATTCAATATCCTTATGAATCTGTTTACATTTTCTATTTCTTCATGATTCAGTCTTGGTAGGTTTTATAGTGTAGAAATTTATCCATTTCTTCTAGGTTATCAGAATTGTATTATTACAGTCTCTTATGACTGTATTTTTGTGATATTAGTTGTAATGTCTCCTCTTTCATTCCTAGTTTTATTTATTTCAATCTTCTTTTTTTCTTAGTTAATCTAGCTGAAGTTATTTTAGTTTTGTTGATTTTTTAAAAAAATCAACTCTGAATTTCTTGATTTTTTTATTTTACTCTTCTTTATTTCATTTATTTATGAATTTAGATTAAGTCAAGCAGAGAAAGACAACTATCATATGATCTCCCTGATATGAGGAAGTGGTGATGCAACATGGGGGCTTAAGTGGGTAGGAGAAGAATAAATGAAACAAGATGGGATTGGGAGGGAGACAAACCATAAGTGACTCTTAATCTCACAAAACAAACTGAGGGTTGCTGGGGGGAGGGGGTTTGGGAGAAGGGGGTGGGATTATGGACATTGGGGAGGGTATGTGCTTTGGTGAGTGCTGTGAAGTGTGTAAACCTGGTGATTCACAGACCTGTACCCCTGGGGATAAAAATATATGTTTATAAAAAATAAAAAATTAAAAAAAAAGATATAAGAAATAAAGATAATCTTAATTATCTTAAAGATTATTGAAATTAAAATTATTCTCTTGTTCCTATTAGTTTTGGGCTCAGTTTGTTCTTTTTCTAGTTTTTAATGAATAAATTTAGTTTATTTGAGATCCTTTATTCCAAAATACTTAGTATTTTGCCACATCTCATAAATTTTGGTATGTTGTATTTTAGTTTTTGTTTACCTCTAGGTATTTTCTAATTTCTCTTAATTTTTTTTTGAGTCAGTTGTTGAACAAATGGTTGTTCAAAAGCATGTTCAATTTCCACATATTTGTGAATTTTCCACTTTTCCTTCTATCATTAATTTCTAGTTTCATTATGTTGTGGTTGGGAGATGTATTTGGTATGATTTCAGTCTTCTTAAATTTATTAAGACTTGTTTTTTGACCTAACATGTGATCTATCCTGGAGAATGTTTCATTTGCACTTAAAAGAATGTGTATTCTGGTGGTGGAATGTTCTGTTTGGTCTACAGTGTTGTTCAAGTTCTGTGTTCCCTCTTTTGTCTTTTGTCTGGATATTCTATTCATTACTGGAAGTGGAATATTGAAATCCCTTACTATAATGTGTATTCTGTTTCTATATCTACTATTTCTCTGCTCAATTCTGTCAGCATTTGCTTCATATAATTGGGTGCTATGATGTTGGGTGCATATATATTTATAATTGTTATGTCTTACTGGTGAATTGACCCTTTTATCATCATATCATGTCCTTTGTCTCCATTGAGTTTTTGACTTGTCTATTTTGTCTAAGTAGTACCACCTTTGCTCTATTTTGGTTACCATCTGCATGAAGTGTCTTTTTCTGTCCCCTTACTTTTAGCCTGTGTGTGTCTGTAATCTTAGAGTATATATTTTATAGACAATATGTACTTGGATCTTGTTTTCTTTTCTTTTTTTCTCTTCCTTCCTGCCTTCCTTTCTTTTTTTTTTTTTTTTTTTGTTTTTTGTCCATTTAGTCACTCTGTGTCTATTTATTTGGGAGGTTAATCCATTTATATCTGAAATGGCAATAGGGAAGGATTTAGTATCACCATTTTGTTAATTATTTTCTGTCTTATGCCTTTTTTGGTCCCTCTTTTCTCTCTTGCTTTGTGTTTTTTTCCTTTGTGTTTCATTAACATCTTTTTTGACATGTTTTGATTTTTTTCTCATTTGCTTTTGTATATCTTTTATATCTTTTATAGGTATTTCCTTTGTGGTTACTATGAGGGTTACATAAAACATCATATAGTTATAGCAGCCTATTTTAAGCTGAAAAGTTAATTTCAATCACATACACATACTCTATAGTTTTGCTTCTCCCTGTCTCCTCAGACTTTCTTATTAATGTTACAAATTACATCGTCTTATATTGGGTATTCATTACCATATTTTTATAGTTATAGTTATTTATAATTTCTTCTAACTTCTCTATAAGAATTAAAAGTGATTTACACACCATTGTTAAAGTTCTATAGTATTCTGAACTTGTCTATATATTTAACCAGTGAGTTTTTTTTTTAAAGATTTATTTATTTTTATTTTAGAGTGAGACAGTGAGAGAGTTTGTGCATGCATGATGGGGAGGGGTAGGAGGAGAGGAGGAGAGTCTTAAGCAGACTCCATGCTGAGCACAGAGCCTGACATTGGGCTTAGTCTCACAACCCTGAGATCATGATCTGAGCTGAAGCCAGGAATTGGATGCCTAACTGACTGCACCACCCAGGTGTCCCTAACCACAGAGTTTTGTACTTTGAGTGCTTTTGTGTTGTTGTTTAATGCCCTTTAATTTCAACCTAAAGGACTCCCTCAGTATTTCTTATAAGGCACGGTGATGGACGCCCTCAGTATTTTTTAATCTGGGAAAGTGTTTATTTCTCTTCCATTTCTGAAGAATATTTTTACCAGTTATTTTTTTCATTTGAAAATCTTTTTCTTTCAGCAAGTGCTTTGAGTATATCATCCCATTCGCTTGTAGTCTGCAAGGTTTCTATTGAGATATCTGCCATATGGTGGGGGTGGGGGAATTCTTTTGTGCATAATGAGTGGCTTTTCTTTTGCTGGTTTCAAAACTCTCTCTTTTTTCCCAATAATTTGATTATAATATGTCTTGATGTGGATTTCTTTGGGTTCTTTAATTTGGATGTACATTTCCTTTCCTAGATTTGAGAAGTTTTGGGATATTACTTCTTTAACTAAACTCTCTTTCTCTCTCTGAAATGCCTATAATATGTATATTGGTATACATCATGGGGTCTCATAAGTCATTTAGGCTTTCTTCAGTCTTTCTCATTCTTTTAAATTTTTGTTCTTCTGTCCAGATATTTCAAATCACCTTCTTTAAGTTTGTTGATTTTTTCTTCTAACTGATCAAGTATGATTTGGAGCCTCTCCAGTCTTCCCCCCCCCCCATTTGAGTTATTATGTTCCTCAGGTACAAAATTTCTTTTTAGTTCTCTTTCATATTTTATCTCTCTATTGATACTCTTATTTTGTTTATACCATCATTTTATTAAGCTCACAGGGCATAATTATTATGGCTGTTTTAAATTCTTTTTCAGATAATATATCTACCTTTCTTTAGGGTTGATGGCTGGAGAATTATTCTATTCCTTTGATTGGGTCATGTTTCCTTGTTTCTTTGTGTACCCTACAGCTTTTTTTTTTGGATCCACACATTTGAAAAAACAGTCACATCTCTTAATTTGTCTAGATATTCTGGGGACTTTTGAGGCCTTTTTATGGAAGGATGCAATTTCTGTGGGCCCGAGTGCGCAATTTCTTACTTAGAGAGGCTTGCTTGGTCCACACACCCCCGCCCCCCCGCCCGCCGCAGTAGCTTTTTAAGTTCTCTAGTTTTGTCTAGCCAAAGTCTTAGCTGTAAGCTTCCTCACCCTGTTCTTAGTGGGCATTAGGCATCAAAAATATTCTGGTTCCCTGGCAGGATCCATAGTCAGGTGGGACCAATATTATTTCCTCAGGTAGCACTTGGGAAAGCTAGAATGCTAGATACGTAAACCATTCTTTTCTCTTCCTCCAGAGGGAGAAAGCTCAAGTTATGTGTCTTCTCTTGATCATGCTGAGCCACATGTTGCCAGCCCCAACAAGCTCCTTCCCCCAGCTCCAAGACTCTTTGTTTTCAGCAGTTCTTAGGAATCCAAATGATTCCAGTTCCTTCAGTGCTCCAGATGAGGTGACACTGAAACCAGTCTCTTGGGCAGTCCTGTGGATACGTGTTCCACTCTTCTTTTTTCCACTGAAGGGCAGTATCACAAACGAGGGTGTCCTCTCCTGGCACTTACTTGTACAGGCTTGGGGGAAGGAATGATGTGGATAAAGTGAAATTATTCTTATTACTTGTTTCAGTGAGGCTCTTCTTGGCTTTGTGTTCACCTGGGGTACTTCAACTTCCTAATCCAAATCTGGAATTTTCATAAAGGTATTTTTGTCCATTTATTATTGTTAAATTAGTGTTTCAGTGAGAGAATATGGCCTGTGACTTTCTATTCCACTATCTTGCTGACATCATTCTTATGTTTCTTTTTTGAGTAAATTGGAATGGGATTAACACAACAAAGAGGAGAGAAAGGAGGGAGAAAGAAATCTCCCCTTGTGCCCTGGAAGATACCATCCTTAGGAATCTTTAAGGGTTTGCAGCAGCCAATGGCTTGAATTACTGGGCTTTAGGACCCATATTTTAATTCAGGTATGTTGAGCTTGCTATACACAGGTGTGGGTAAAGAGCAGGCTCTAGAAAACTGCCTGTGTATTCTTACTGTTTAATTTCCACCATCTTGACTTTTAGATGAGGCAGGAAATTTATCTGTTTTTTTTTAAAAAAAGTATATGATGTTGACTTGCTCAAATGGGGCCTTACCATCAAAACCAAGTTCAATCCAGGAAAGTTTGAAGAAGCTGGCTTGCACAGGTTGGCACCAGACAACTCTTGTTTTATTGGACTATCAGGTCTGGATCAGTAAAATTACTTTTGGTTTCTGACCACAGATCTTCTTGATAGAATTCCCTTGATCTGAAAAAAAAAAAAAAAAAAGTGACATCTGGAGAGAGGTGACATTCGAATCACTTGGCATGTGGAATTGAATTAAATAGGCACTTATAAAGTAGGCTAGATATATTCTGGAATAATGGGTTCATCAGTTTTCTTGTGATGTTAACTTAGAGCTGGAATGGTGTAGTTGGAATTTGGTTGCTCTAGTTAAGCTAGAGATTTATATGGATTTTGTGTCCATGTCCATGGCAGAATTTTAAATAAAACATGTTTTTATTACCTTGGTAGTACTGGATTACTTAATAGAAAAGCAAAATCAGACAATTTTAAATATAGTCAACATACAATATTACATTAATTTCAGGTGTACAACATGTGATTGAACAAGTTTATACATTATGCTATGCTCACAAGTGTACCTATCATCTACCATCATACTAAACTATTGAAGTTTCATTAACTTTATCTCCCACTCTCCTTCACCTATATTGCCCATCTCCCTATCTCCCTGTCCTCTGTCAATTATCAGTTTGTCCTCCATATTTACAGGTGTGTTTCTGCTTTTTGTTTGTTTATTCCTTTGGTTTATTTATTTATTTTTTTTCGTTACACATGTGAGTGAAAAATCATGTGGTATTTGTCTTTCTTTGTCTTAGTTTACTTAGCATACTACCTTTTAGGTATATCTATGTTGTTGCAAATGGCATGATTGCATCCTTTTTTTTTTTTTTCTTTTTAAATCTCATCCTTTTTTATGGCAGTTTAAGATTCTGTTGTGCATGTGTATATCTATTGTCTTTCCGTGGATGTTTAGGTTGCTTTTGTATCTTGGCTATTATAAACAATGATGCAACAAACATAGGGGTATATATATCTTTTTGAATTAGTGCTTTTGGGCTATTTGGTTTTTTTTTTTTTTTGGTAACTACCTAGTAGTGGAACTGTTGGATCATATGGCATATTTATTTTTAATTTTTTGAGGATCCTCCATACCGTTTTCCACAGTGGCTGCACCAATTTACATTCCTACCAGCAGTACATAAGGGTTCCTTTTTCTCCACATCCTTGCCAACACTTGTTCTTTCTTGTCTTTTTGGTTTTAGTCTTTCTGACAGGTGTAAGGTGATATCTCATTGTGTTTTCTTAAAAATTATTTATATTAACATATATTATTTGCCCCAGGGGTACAGGTCTGTGAATCATCAGGCTTACACATTTCACAACACTCACCATAGCACAATGTCCATCACCTCCCCAATGTCCATAACCCAACTACCCTCTCCCTACCCCCACTCCCCAGCAACCCTCAGTTTGTTTGTGAGATTAAGAGTCTCTTATGGTTTGTCACCCTCTCGATCCCTTCTTGTTTCATTTTTTCCTTCCCTACCCCCCAGACCACCTGCCCTGCCTCTGAAAATCCTCATGTCAGAGAGATTGTATGATAATTATCTTTCTCTGATTGACTTATTTCAGTCAGCATAATACCCTCTAGTTCCATCCATGTCATTGCAAATGGCAAGATTTCATTTCTTTTGATGGATGCATAGTATTCCATTGTGTATATATACCACATTTTCTTTATCCATTCATCTGTTGATGGACATCTAGGTTCTATCCATAGTTTGTCTATTGTGGACATTGCTGGTATAAACAGTCAGGTTCATGTGCCCCTTCAGATCACTTCCTTCTCATTGTGGTTTTGATTTGTCTCTGATGACTAGTGATATTGAGCATCTTTCCATATGTCTATGTCTTCTTTGGAAAATGTCTATACATATTCTCTACTTTTTAACTGAATTGTTTGTTTCTTTGGTATTGAGTTTTAAGTTCTTTATATATTTTGGATATTAACCCCTCTTATTGTATATATCATTTGCAAATATCTTCTCCCATTCCACATTAAACTGAAAGTGGATTTCCACACTGAATGTGGAACTGGAAATTGTAAACATCCTAGAAGAGAATACAGGCAGTGATTTTAGTCACAGGAGAATTTTTCTAGATATTTCTTACCTCCAAAGGCAAGGAAGGGAAACAAAAGCAAAAATAAATCATCCAAACCAAAAGGCAGGTATTACTGGTCCCAGAGGTTTAAAATAGAGTTATCTTTGCTCATCTGAGAAAGCATTCCTACCCTGAATACTCCAAACATATTGGAGTAGAATGAAATTAGAACTGTGTAGTTGGTATAGAAATCTTTGTGAACTTTGGTCTTCTGTTTTGTTTACCCTTCCTCCTGAATGCATTCCTTTAAAATAAATTATTTACCTAGATTGTTCTAATTACCTTTTGTAAGGATTGTAACAAGCTTCCAATTGAGTCTCTCAACATTTGATTTTTCTGATACTTAAAATTATAATTTCCACATTTCAGTTTTTATTTTGAGTTTCCATACTTTGGTCTGGATGTGCTTTGTATAGTTAAACATGTATTTCTTTTTTCTACACAATGGGGAAATTATTTATCTCTCTTTTGTGCAGAAGTTGTTGGTTATCAAAGTAACATTTTATATACAGAAACTTCTTTTACCTGTTTCCTATAGCTACATGTATACAAACATAAAAACTGTATTTGAGCATTTTTCCTACATTTTTTTTTCACTTCCCATGTATTAAGATACTGTTCTTGCAAGTGAATGAACTGGAAATAAAAATGACCTTCAAGAAAACATAATTATTTAAATCCATACTTCTTAATTAGATGTACTAGGTAGTAAAGAAAACACGGCTATATTGCTCATCCTTGATTTCACAAGCTGTGCCACACTGTTTCCCCGTAAAATCTGGGGTATTACAAGACAGTGTAAAGGGCTTTGTTAGAGCAAAATGATGGACATAATACTTGCTTTATCCCCTGTGCTTCCATTCCACATTGGAGTTACAAAGCACTTTCACATCCATCATCACATTTGATCCTCAGACAAACCCTGTGAAGGAGATTATTATTTTCCCTTCACAGATGAGAGTCCAGAGGTTCAGGAGAGGTTAAGAGAGAGACTTAAGTCTAAACCTCCTGTTCTTAAGTCTGAGATCTTAATCCAACATTTATAATTTCTCATTTGTAAAGCAAATCAAAGGAGCAGTTCAAATCTGAATATTTTTATGATGTAATATTTTCCTTTCAGCTGAACTTTTGCAGTTTTAAATCAAAGGCATCTAACATGAGGCTTCATGTATTGGTCTGCATACTTCCCCCCTCCTCACCTGCCAAAAAAGAAACCCTGCTTCATGACAGGAAATATTTAGTTTTATTAATTGATTTATGATTTAAACTGTATAACATAGTGTTATTAGAAACTCTTACATTCTGCTTCTCGTGTTTTCATGTGGAGGGATTTCAGCTAGGCTAGCTCTTCTGATCTCTCTCCCACCCTTTTTTTAGCTCCTTACCACTGAATGAGAAAATCAGTTTTCAGATGAGTGAGTTTGATAAAAGTAGCTGGTCATGGTTGGCAAGGGTTTCTTCTCCTTGGCTCAGTGTGTCTGTGGAGCTAGGGTGTTCTGGTTTCCTCTGTAGACCACGTGTGAGCTTAGGGGGCAAGCCCTGCTTCTAAGGTGTGAAAGGGGAATAAGTCAGCCCTGTGCTGTTGGGATGGTGTGAGGGGTTTCGTTATGGTGTGCATCTCACGAAACTCACTAGATCATGAGTCTAACCAACATCTGTTTGCCTCATTCCTATATCTCCTCCTCACTTGGTTCCAGACTTACCAGAGAAGGATGTAATTCATTGGGTTACTTCAAAACTTAAGATTTAAGACCTGCAGAGAAAAATGCCCCTCCTTTTCCAGGAATTTTTGTAATTTTATTTATATCAAACCTTTATTTTATTTTCAATATTCTGTAGTATGAGTTATGACTGTACATGTTGGGTTAATAAAATCCATCTCATTACTTTTTATTGTATCATAAATATGATACTTTTCCGTCTTCTTAATGTTGTGTAAGAGAGTGATTATCTTAAAGAAGTTCAGTGGAGTTTGTTCTTGTTTTATTTTCTTAGCTGCTCTATAAAATATAAACAGTCATGCTCAAAGTATATATTACGAGGGTCTTGGAAGAATCTGAAAATATTGCAACATTTCTACAATATAACAGCTTTATAGCATTTCAGCCATATAAAATTTTCCACATAATTTCAGATACTAGTTTCCCATCAAATGAAAAGCATGCCATATTTTTTATAATTTATACAGATGACTGTATAATACAAATCTTAATGATTCTTTTTAAAAGACTTTTACTTATTTGAGAGAGAGGTAGCAAGAGAGAGAGAGAACACAGAGGTAGAGTGAGAGAGAGAAGCAGACTCCTCTCTGAGCAGAGAGCCTGATGTGGGTCTCGATCTTAGGACCCTGAGATTATGACCTGAGTTGAAGGCAAATACTTAACCATATGAGCCACCCAGGCATCTTTAATGATTCTTCTTAAGGAAATAGTCTTTATTTATAATATTATTGATCATAGATTAGATAATCAGCCTATTTCAAGAACTTTCATGAAAGAAAAGACCTACAGTTTTTTTCCAGAGCAATAGAACCAATGATATTTGAACTATAGAGTTATCAATTGCTGAACCTGGAAAGAATGTCAAGAATGACACTTTTATTTTTTTACTCCTCAAATGCTGGAAATGAAAGAAAGGAATCTTGGAGTTCACCTCCCAGATCCAAGAGATTTAAGAGTTATGAAAAGTCACGTGACTAGTTAATAGCAAATCCTGGATGAGAATCATCAATGCCATTCCAGTATGCTACCCCCCAGGTATTAGGTTGCCCTGCATTCAAAATAGTGATTTATAAATGTCAGCATAGTGTTCTTAAGACAATCTATTAACAAATGTTTCTCTCCTATTTCTGTTTTACTTTTTTCCCCTCTTAGGGGAAAAACGACATTTGAGACTCTTGCATGTTTTCTCAGAAAATGCATTTACATCCATTTATGTATATTTGTGTGCATATATAGATTTTATAATTGTTTTCTCTAATATTTCTCATTTTCTTGTTGAAGTAATCCATGATTAATCAATGTTTACTCCTTTTGGTTTGGATTTATAGAATCTGTCTGTCCAACACGAATTCCAGTGGCAGCTCGCGATGAGAAAGGGTTTGATATTCTTTTAGGCTTGGGTGTAAAGAAAAAGGTTAAGAAAAGAATCCCACTTTCACCAACAAAAATAAAAGGATATGAAGTAACATCAAAAGTTGACTTATCAGAATTCACAAGGTATATGTTATGTGTTGATACCACCTTTTTGTTTTTGACGTGTTTATAGATGTATTGAGAATTTTTTAAGCTTATGTGTATTTTCCTTTTCCTAGCAATGTTTTCCCAGAAGGTCTTCCTCCATCATATGTATTTGTCTCCACTCAGAGATTTAAGGTCAAGAAAATGTGGGATCTATGGAGAATTTTAACCATTGATGGAAGGCCACAAATAGCAGTTACCTTAAATGGTGTGGATAAAACATTACTGTTTACAACAACCAGCATAATTAATGGCTCACAAGTGGTCACTTTTGCTGGCTCTCAAGTTAAGGTAAAGATGCCTAGGTATGATTATGATGGTATTCATGGGAGTCACCACCAGGTTTGTGTGTGTTGGAGAAAGAGAGTCGTAGTTTTAACATGGCGGAAAAGATTCTGATTTCCTAGTTTTAGTGTTGGTTTACTGAATAAAAGCAACAAATGAAGGAAAATTGTTTCTTAGATGGGATTACGGAGTGGAGGGAACTCACATTTTTTGAGTGCCTGCTCCTAGATGCCAGGAACATTTAATTGTATCACCCAATGCAGAAGCTATTGCTCTCACTATATAGACCAAAAAAAAAAAAAAAATTCAAGTATATTAGGTTCCATATCAAATTAACACAGCTAATAAATGGTGACATCAGGAATTGAAGTTAAGTCTCATCTGTTTCAAAGTCATGTTGGTCCATCTCACACTGCCATGTCCAACAAGATACTGAGAAAAAGACATTTGTTAGAAACTTAAATACAGATAGATAATGGGTACAGAATTTATATTTATTAGGAGAAGGCTTTGTTTTCCCCAAAGGAACCTATATTTAATAAAATAGGTAAACTAAAAATAAAAGTGTATTTTCCAAGTCAAATGTGGTCAGAATACAGATGGAATGATAGACACAGTTATGTTTTGATTATTATTATAATTACAATCTAAGAGAATATTGTATTAATTTTAGGAAATGTATAAGGTTGTATATAAAATTATGCCATCTGTACAATTTCTTCGTTTGGTAAGCAGATTAAATTTCTTGAAATTTGGGCTGCCGTTTTTATTAAAGTCAATGTTCTGGGTTCTATAAGAAATCACAAATAAAGCATGTTTCACACTTTCAAGGAACTTATTTATAATGGAAGGTTAAAGCCCTCTGGTATCTAATGGAAGTACAAGGTATTAATGGAGTGTAGAGGAAAAAGTAGATTGTAACACAGAATGTGGGCAAGTCTTATTAATGAGATACTTTTTGGACTGGACCTTGAAGAACATACAGGATTTTGGTGAAGAAAGCTAAGGACATATGCGTCAGTGGTTCAGTGTTGAGTACTCATGTATAATAAAATGCAGGTTTTTTATTTTAAGAAGAGAAAGTGGTGTCCCCTGTGTTTAGAGTATAAGATACATGAAAGATTACATTAAGGTGTGAGTTCAATTTGTGGGGATCTGGAAACCACACAAAGGGTTTTGGGCTTCATCCAGTGGGTCACAGGATTTCATCAAAAGGTCTTGAGTCATAGGTGTGTCGTGGTCAAAGCAGCTCTGTCTTCTTTCAAAAACTTTTTTCTTCCATGTTCTGGAATTGGGTTAGGTCCTGGGAATCCAGAAATTAATAAGATATGGCATCTTTTCTGACAGAATTATAGTGAGAGAAATTAATTATAGTGGTGGTATGAAGGATGGCTTAGAAAGGGAAGAGTTAGAGATATGTTTGAAAATGATTCAGATAAAGCAAGTTGTGCATAAACATATAAACCATGGCAATGAAAGTGGAAATGGTGAAGTGAATTTGAGTCATATTTAAGAAACATATTTAGTAGAGCTTTGCATATGGTGATTATTGCAACTGAGGGAAGGGCAAGAAGTAAAGACACTTGTTGCAGTTTAGAAACTAAGGATTTCATTATCCAAGGGAAACTGAGAGGAAGAAAGTTTTGGGGATAGTTCAAATTCATTTTGCTATACTCTCCCTCAGGCTGATTGTGAAATATCCTGGTAAAACTATACTAGCCAATATTAGAATTACAGATCCCATATAATAGGAAAGAGGTCCAGGCTGTTGGAGATATGGGAGTTATTCCATAGCCTAATGACTGACCTGTAGAAATAGATAATCAAAGGGGAGACTGAGAAAGGTCAGTGACAGATCTCTGGGTTAATGAACTTATTAAAAGACAGATGAGGAAGAGAAGCCCTCAAAGAAATAGAGAATGAGCAATTGGAGAAGAAGAAATGAAGATCAAGATGGTTTGAGTTATGGAAGTTGAATGAGGATATTAAGGAAGATGAACTGGTAAAGATCTAAAGTTGCAATGAAGTAAATAGGATGAGGAATGGGAAAAGCCATTAGGATTCAGAGATTAGGAATTTGTGGCCTTGAGGGAGTTGCTTCGGTAAATTGTTTGATACATCTACTTACTTGTAATGTGTAAGTAGATGAATTAATTGGTGGGTAAAATTTAGGGCTTCAGAAATTAATTGGTAGGTAGAATTTGAGACCCAACTTGGGTCAGGGTGAATTAGTATATAATGTATCAAATCTGTATGGTGTGGATTTATGGCTGGTGACAAAGGAACGGGAACAAAAAAAATATGAAAGATTGTTAGGAATTTTATTTATGAAATCTTTCATACTTTCTTCCTGTAGACATTATTTGATGAAGGCTGGCATCAAATTCGTCTCTTAGTAACAGAACAAGATGTAACTCTGTATATCGATGATCAACAAATTGAAACCAAGCCCTTACATCCAGTTTTAGGGATCTTCATCAGTGGGCAAACTCAAATTGGAAAGTATTCTGGGAAAGAAGAAACTGTTCAGGTAGATAAAAAATCATTTGCTTTTTGCATTGTATAAAGCAAGCTTTTGCAGTCCTTTGTGGCAGTATTTCTCACATTTAACTGTATTTAACTTAATTATTAGTTCCTTTAAGACACTTAAACCAAATGTGGTCAGTTTATTTGTGGAATTGTGTGTTTGAGTGTGTGGATGAAAATGCAAAATTAGGCTTAATAGATTTTATAAGAATTCTTAGAAAACTGTTCCCCTGGGTTCAGGGTAGAATTCTGCATTCTTATGAAACATTAATTTCATATTTCCCAGGAGAAGCATAGATTAAATTACAACTTGGAAAAGAGACTGTGTTAGAGCTGTGAGTTGGGAACTATAAAATTTCCCTGCAGCTGTGAGGTTACAATCAGATTAATGTGTTTCAAGACGCTTTCTTCTTAAACAAAACTGTTATTTTTTTGATTTTTTTAAAAAACTGGTGTATCTGTGTGGGTTGAGAAATGTGTATATTAAAGGATAGCCATGTCTTGGACAGTCCTTATTTGAAAAGTTATACTTTCCTGCTCTGTTTCTGTGAAGGGAAGACTTTCATATTCAAATTACACCATGCTCTCTTACATTCATGTTACCTGTCAGAGTATAGTAAATATTTTAACAACAGCAGGTGCTTGGACTACTCATCACACAATCTGCAATGCCAGCAACTAAATCTCTGAAACCATAGATGACTTCTTAAGGCCACTCTTTTGTAATCAGAAATGTAAAGATATAGGATAAACACAGAAGGCCTGAGAAAGCTTTGAAGTGTCCCAGGAAATGCTCTCTAGGCTAGCTCTTAGTATAGAGATACTAAAAAAGCTCCAGTGGGTTCCTAAAGGAAATTAGACATTGGTTTTTGGTGCTAGAGTTTTCCTTATGAATTATGTTTTATCACATTTTTAAACTGTATGATAGGTATTTAAATTCCGTATTGTTATTTTTTAGCTAAGTGCTATGATGTAAGCCTTCCGTGACCGCTCATGTAGTTGGGTCACTCTTATGAAGCAGTTAACTTGGGTCTCAATTTTAACATGTTGGGGTTTATGTTCCTAGTTTGATGTCCAGAAGTTGCGAATCTACTGTGACCCAGAACAAAACAACCGGGAGACAGCATGTGAGATTCCTGGATTTGTGAGTAGGGTGAATTCCCTTCAGTACTTTCAGAGCAGTAAATAAAAGATAATATGTGAGCCTTAATTTAATTACAGAGTTAATTTGTTTGTTGTCAGTGCAGTTAAAGTTACATTGATTAAAACATATTTTGAGGTTCATAATTGAAGTGAAATGATAATGTCTCACTGTGCAAGTGTAAATGGAAGAGCACAAGGAAATGTTTTTTTCACCCCTCGGAGTGTGATGTTTCTGGCACTCAAGTGAAACAGGGCTGGATCTGCTCTAGGAAAATCTAGGATTCTTTGAATATCCAGAGCATAAAATACATTTCTATACTTAATTAAATGTGTGGACAGAATATCCTACATAGCACAGTTCTAAAGAATAGGAAGTGATGAATTTTCCTGTTCACAGCACGTTTTCTCAAACCATAATGAATATACAGGTTTCTTTTTGTTGTTACCTAAGGAAGACTTTCTTGTATTTCGAGGATATAAGTAACTTTTCTTTATGTGGCTATTTTCATTACTGTGTTAGGAGGCAAAAATTATAAGCTAAAATGTTTATTTCTTGAGTCTGATGACATATGTGTGCTTGTGTGTTTGTGTGTGTGTAATCCTTTCTCCCTTGGGCAAAAAAATAAAAAGCCATATTTTTATAATGCAAATAAGAATGTTTTAAACTTTTTGCAGTGAGGATTCGCAGTAACATTTGAGCTCATGTCATAATTCTTTTATTTTGTAGAGTCATGCTACCATTATCTTTTTTTCCTAAAAAACTGGATAACCTACAAATCCTAAACCTTGAGGACGTAGAGTAGTGCATTTCAAGGCTCTCTAATAATATCAACCATGGAACCTTTTAGAAATGATTCATTCTTTGTTTTTTAGAGAGGTAATTGTACACTGTAACTTTTATATTAGATACTTATAACTTGAAATACAGACCTCTAGTCTCTCCTAAAAGTCTTAATACATGATTACATTCTGAGAGTCCATTCTGTATACTCTATTTGTTGATATTTCTGCATCGATGTTATGACCATTTCCCTCCCACATCATAAAAGTACAGGCATAGATGGTAGATTTTGAGTTCTCACATTCACTTTTCTGAGTTTTTATGTCTCCTTACTTACTCTCAGGTGTGACTTCATGTAGCTTACCTTTTGCATGTTTATTCCCATTTTCTCCTTTTTTGATCTAATTTGTTATTATCTGGAAAGATTATTAACCTTTTAAAAATTGTGTATTATTCAGTAAGAAGCATATTTTTTGGTGAGGAGGTCTCCTAAAATAAAATGCAGAAAATTTAATGCACGAGCTTTGTGACTTTCTTAGATGTGTTTTGACTTTTTCCTTTGGTTTTCAAATGACTTCCAGAAAGTTCAAGAGAACATATAAATCTCACCCTGAAGTATTTTTGCTCCTGTGTGGCCATGATACCAAGCAGCTTTGGCATTTCCATTTTCTTCTTCCACTCTTCATTGTTGTTCATGCTCTTACTTTATCCTACTGTAAATGTCGTCATAACATATATTAATGTCATTTTCTTTAGGGGAGTTGCACGTACATGTTTTAGGTTTTGCTGGTTTTGATACTTCATGTATCTAGAACCTGGACAATGAAATAACTATAAATTAGGATGATAATTTAGAAATTTAAAAGTGTCCTTTAAAACACATTCATTGTTGTTTTTCTTTCAGAATGGTGAGGTAGGCCTGGAAGCTATTATTCTCCTTACGGTAATATTTGTATTGTGGGTTGTTTTGCTTCCTTCTATCAACTGTAAGTATATTAGATAAATAGAACTTATTTTTATGTATTTTGAGTGCATTTAGTTTTCATAGCTTTTTGTGATTCAGAATTTCTTAATGGATTATGCTAAGTAATATTGGAAAGTAGACGTAAGATATCTTTCCAGCTTCACACATATGTACAGACACCTATACATACTAGCATAATACAGATATACATGTGTCTTTCCATGTTTGTTGCTGATTTCCATTTTTGTCTCTGTAGTGCCTCAATGGTCCCAGTGATGTAGGTTCAACTCCAGCTCCCTGTGTTTGTCCTCCGGGAAAACCAGGACTGCAAGGCCCCAAAGTGAGTAATACTGAACTTGATTTTTGTTAATACACACAAATTAGAGGTGAGCAAATGCACAGAATTCCTAGTCACCACTGACGCTGTTGTGAAATTTCTACCTAATGCTTTGGAACAGTTTAAAACCCAAGTTTTAGTGACTTTTTTTTAAGAGTGTATTCTAATCTATACTGCCTTCGAAACTAGAACTGATACCACCTAGCCACAGTACAGTGAGGCAGTATTAGTAGTTTATTTGCTGGTCTGTTTTTTTCCAAACACTGCTGCCAGATTCCCAGAATGGTATCTCCTTACAACCTCATAAAAAATGAAGAAATGGCACTTATTAAGTTATGTTTCTAAATCCTTATTTTCTCAAAATGATTTCCAGGTAGAAAAGAAGAGTAGAAGTGTTAAAGTTGATTTCAGTGTTATGTTTGATGTCTAATTCTAAAAACTGAGGCATATATATTAGTTAATTTTACTTAATCATGTAGTAATTGCTTTTGGGGTGTATGTTCTGTTAGTCATGTTCATATATGCACATGTTCTGCTTCCATCTGTTGATTTGTGTGTGAATAGAGTTTGTGTGTACGTGTATATAAACATTTACGTATTTATTTGTGTATACATCTTTATATGATTGAAGCCTTGATGTGCATACCATTTTATAACCAGCTACTTTTTATATAACTAAAAAGTCTGAATATGCTTCTGTGCTATTAAGTATGAATGACTATTTTTAAGTTAATACTTACTGTGGGATCACTTAGACTTAGCTTGATACCGAGATAGTAAGTGGTTTGTCTACTATATATAAATCTTGCTCATTTTTTTTTAGGATTTATTTAATTATTTATTTTAGAGAGCCTGCAAATGAGTGTGGGGGGAGGGGCAGAGAGGAAGTGAGAATCTTAAGCAGGCTCTGTGCCAAGTACTTAGCCCAACACGGGGCTTGATCTCACGACCCTGAGATCATGACCTGAGCCAGAATCAAGAGTTGTTCAGTTAACCAGCTGAGCCACTCAGGCACCACTAAATCTTATTCATTTGATATCATCTTAAAATATCACTTAAATAAAAATAATGCCTAACTTGGAATTGGATATGGCTGCCTAGCCAAAAAGAGTATTGATCATTTATTGCTTTAGGTGTCCACACAACATTTATTAATTTTTGTTGAATATGAATTGTAATGTTCATTTAGATGGAATTTCCTTAGTGTTTCAGTCACCATGACTGAAAATTTTAGCTTTTAAACTGCTCATCTAATTTGTTTCCTACCATCTTTTATGCATGTTTCTCCCATCCACTTTTTAAATTTAAATTCAATTAGCCAACATATAGTACACCATTAGTTTCTAATGTAACATTCAGTGACTCATCAGTTGCATGTAATACCCAGTGCTCATCCCATTTTTATTTGGTAGCTCATGGCCTACTTCAGGCCTCACATTAAAATCAAGAAAGAGGGGCGCCTGGGTGGCTCAGAGGGTTAAAAGCCTCTGCCTTCAGCTCAGGTCATGATCCCAGAGTCCTGGGATTGAGCCCCACATCAGGATCTCTGCTCAGTAGGGAGCCTGCCCCCCCCCACCTCTGCCTCTCTGCCTACTTGTGGTCTCTCTGTCAAATAAATTATCTTCAAAAAAATCAAGAAAGAAATGCAATTTAAGAATAAAGTGTACATTCACTATTTCGTTCACAGTAAATCTGTTTGGCTTGGAATTTGGCTTTAGTATATTATAATCAATTTACTGTTACAAACTATTTTTAGATTGCATTTAGGAAAGTTAATCCAGGTGTTCTTTGTTCTTTAGTTAAAGCAACTGCATGTTATTTAGGGTGCCTTGACATAAAGAAGAAATGCCTATAGGATACTCCTGGGAGAATATAACTTGTAAGACAACTTGGTGTGACCTACCAGCAGACTTCTTTTAAAGCATATATATTTATATACACACATAAACACACACACACACACACATATAGAGTTTATTCAACTTGGAATATTACACATAAAAGTGATTTAATCTGTAAGAGATACAATATGGAAATCAGATGTGTATAATGTTTGACCTCTCAAAACCTCCTGTGCTTTTCTGACTCCCAGGGAGGTTCAGGCCACCCTCAGGATCTCTAAAAGGGCTGTCTACTTTTGGGGAGGCATCAGATATCTCTGTTGTTTTCTGAATCTTTACTAGTGGTCTATTAGGTGTCTTGAAGTGACATCAATTCTTATTCGTGTATGTTCCTGCAGCAGATTTTTAGTACACCCTTTGTCTTATCTGGTCAAGCCTCTGATACCAAGTATTTCCAAATTTCATGTGTTCCTCATTTTCATTTTCTTTTCTTAGTCATAATCTCATGCTATTGCCACCTACTTCTTTAAGTGAAATTGCAGTTTTCCACCAATCTTTTAAGTTGGCGTGCCTTCTTGATCTGCTTTCCATTTTCTTCAGAAAATCTGGCCAGAGGACAGGAACACACACACACTCTTCCATACTTTTAGGGCTCTTTCCCCTGGAGGTGGTTCCTTACATCAGGGACCTGTATGTGAAAAACAGAAACCCTAGCAACACTCTGAGTTGTATTTCCTTCAGAGAATTTCTGGTTTGGGGAATTAAGAGGGTTTTTAATTAGATTAACAGAACTGGAACTAAAATAGAGAAAGCCATTTTTTGTAGCTCCAACTGAGACTTATTGGCCATTTTTGTTAGATGTTCTCTGGAAGGTTTTGCAGATGTCCATCAAACAGAGTTACCTGTGAAGAACAGATCTCATCTTCCTGTTAGCCAGAAATAGAGTTGTGGGAACTGAGAGTTGAGTTCTCAGACTGAAACAGTGGATAGGTGGGTCAGTGCTTATTCAAAGATAAACTCATCTGTTTAAAATTGTCTGAGTTTCCAAAAGACATGACAGCCCTATTGGAAAAACCAGGTCAAATTAACTATGGTATCTTAGACTCACCATGGCATTATAACTCTATAGTCACAGAAATATATTTATGTTACTGGAGTATGAGTTCCTTGAAGAATAGCTAATTCATTTTGTATTCTTAATGTCAAACATAGGGAGTGATCAAATTAATAAATCTGTTGGAATACTTTTTATATGCAAGCACTTCATAATGAAGGTTAATACAAATAAATTCTCCCTTGGAATTTTAGTGTCTAACACAGTGCTTAATGGTAATAGTTTTTATTTAATGAGTTAGGAAGTCATTGAAAAAATAAGATTCACCCCTCTTCCCAGTTAACCTATATGGGATGGCTTTGTTGTGATATGAAAGATCCAGGCAATCCCCAACTTACAATCCCCCTTTGCAAAAAACTTTTCCATATAAATGGCAACTTCTTCCCCCACTTCAGTCGTAGGAACATTTGTGAGGCCAAACTCCCCACTTTTGATCTAACCTTGATGTTAGGTCTTTTGTTTCAGAAGTGGAAAGAAGTCATTTTTTCTTTTTAGGAAGGAACAATTTCTTACTAATCCTTTTCTCTGAAATACCACCCTCTATGCCACTGTATTTCTGTTGATTTCCTTTGTTTCACCCTCCAGATACCACCATTAGAGATTCATTCAGGCTATCAAAGTATCCTCTGTTTAAAATACAAAAGCCTTCGGAAAATTTCAGGGGCCACTGGGCATTCACATTTTTATGTTAATTTTCCCAGACTAAGTGGATTCCTTCTAGCCTGAGAGTGTGGGTGTTTGAGTTTTGAGGGAGGGAAGAGGTTGGTTTAGGAAAAGAGGACAGGTTTTAGGTCAGATACTCCTGTGGAGTCTGGAGGGTTGCATGAAGCCACAAGGAGTTTTGAGAAGAGGGCTTGAACATACAGGATTTGGGCCTAGGCGAAGAGTTCCAAAGACATTTGTTTTAGATGAGCAACTGAAAATACTAGCTTGCTTTTGCAAGCACAACTATTTCTTACTTTGATTATTCATATTTATACGACTTGAGAGGCCATATTCAGAGATGTTTCAGCTTAGTCCATGACATTTCCACTCCTGTCAACAACTCAAAAATCCTGTGGCACAAGTTCAATTGAATATAAGTAAGTCCTGCTTTTCAGCTGAACACATACTTTTTAAAAATTCAAAATGTGCAAATGTTTCAACTAAATTAGAAGAAAGTGGATTGGGAATTTAGTCACAGTTGTATAATAATAGCTCCTATGTCTCATTTAATGTATTTGGAAATTGTTCCCTATGTTAAGTTTACTAGCAGTCCCCAGGTCTGGTTCTAATTAACATGTTAATTATGGGCAGGGATAGTAGTGTTTAGGAGCAGGGACTCTGGAGCTGAATTGGCTGAGTTCAAGTGTCATCTCCGCTAGGGCTGTGTGACCTTGAGCAAGTGACTTAACCTTTTGGCGCCTCAGTTTTCCTATATAAAAAATGAGAATAATAAAATTACTTGCTTCATGGGATTATTATGAGGATTAAGTAATTTAGTATATGTAAATCTCTTACATCCATGCTTAGCATATAATAAACAATCCAGGTAGAGCATCAACTTTTATTACAGTAATACAATTGAATTTTTATTCTGATTGGATTTCTCTCCAAAATTAGTGTCTGTCCTTATTTTCCCAATTTAATGGAAACACCACGAAATCTTCCTGGTTTTTGCAAATAAATCAATAGAGCAATAGGCAAAATAACCAGTAAGATTTATCAGCAATAATAGAACCTGCAAAAGATTATGTTCTCTCTTGGGGCTCTTCACCAGTGTTATGGTCCTTTTAAAGTCGCATTGGATTTATCTTGTGAATGATTTTTTTTTTTTTGTCTTGGAAACTTAGTTTTTATTTATTTAAAATGTTAATATGTTTTATACTTTGACACAGTGCTAAAAACAAATTTAATTTCTTCTTTTATCAAAGCTGTATTCCAGCTTTATCACAGTAGAGGATAAATCCCAGGTCCTTGATATCCTAGATTTTGCTGATAATAATACTCTGCAAGTAAAGGGGGTCATTAACAGGAAAAAAGATTTATAGTAAATCCGCAAATAGTTATTGAATCTCTGCTTGATACCCAGCATTATCAACCCTCCCAACCATTCAAAAAAAGGGAGAAAATAAAGACTCTGTTTTCAATCCAAATGATAAATGAAGACTAATCAAGGGAAGACTGAGAAAACTCTGCTTATGAGTAAGGGATAAGTGATAGAAGCTGCTTAGCCTTTCAATAGAAAAAGACAGTAAGGAAAAAAGGAATGATGGATTCTTAAGTGGAAAAGGAAGAAAAACTTCTTGTCAGCTTGTCAGGAGAAGAAAAGATGGAGTTTGTTGAAAGCATAACAAGTTCAGTTTGAACAGGGTTAAAGGATGGTAGAGAGGCTAGAGATTAATGTGGATCCTCTCAAAATAAGAAGAGAAAAACTAACTTCCTAGAGAACCAGAATGTTACTCCTTAATGCACAGCTAACACTGGAAGTCTTTGGGTTAGAATTATAAATTCTGTCTCTTCAGCAAGACAGGATATGTTTCTCCCTGTATTTACAGTTATTCTTTCTCTTTCTCTCTTTTAAAAATAACATTTCCATTCTTCTCAACCCTTCCTCATGCTATGTCTCTTGGGCAGCTCCTATGTGAAAAGCCCAACCCTTCTCCATTGGCTACTATTAATTAATAGAGTTCACATAGTTCTTTCCAGTTTTCCTGTTATGTTTCAGGAACAACTCTCTGTAGCCAGTAGCCTGAAGTAGTATTTCAGATCTGCAGATTTGGCTTTGTGAAAGTAACCTTAGTATTGGTGTTTAGTTAATTTAAAATTATTGGGGTCCTGTGTGAATGTGAATGAGTTCTTAATGTAAATAATGACTTAATGAACTGAAATCAGCTACCTTGCCTCTGTGTAGGAGTTTACTGATACTGATGGTTGAGACTTCATGTTTTTAAGTAAGATGGCCCATGTGGCTCTCATGGATTCAGCAATAGATTAATATGATACTAATTTTGAAGTCTTTTTTAGAATTAGATTATGCAACATCCTCAACTCACAAAAAGTGTTACTCTCATTGGTTTTTTTCATGGGTGGTGACTAATCAAATGGTCAGTACTGGCCATTGGGCAACAAACTAGAGTTTCCTAGAATGTGCCTGAGCTCACTGTCATATTGTATGGAATAATATTCTTTGGAGATCCTTGGTTTGTGGGGGCAAAGGTCATTTCTTCATTTATTAGTCCTTGTGTTCAAGGACTATGGGGGTTGGGTAGAGTTGTTTGGCTTGGGCCTTGCTCTCATGTAAATATTCAGATTTAAAAATTTTAACATTATGTTAAGGTGTTGGCCCTTGAAAACCCCGCGTAGCCACTGCCGCCCTCTCCTGCCCTCGCCATGTTCCTCGCCCGGTCTGAGTACGACAGGGGCGTGAATACTTTTTCTCCTGAAGGAAGATTATTTCAAGTGGAATATGCCATTGAAGCTATCAAGCTTGGTTCTACAGCCATTGGGATCCAGACATCAGAGGGTGTATGCCTAGCTGTGGAGAAGAGAATTACCTCCCCACTCATGGAGCCAAGCAGCATTGAGAAAATTGTAGAGATTGATGCTCACATAGGTTGTGCCATGAGTGGGCTAATTGCTGATGCTAAAACTTTAATTGATAAAGCCAGAGTGGAGACACAGAACTATTGGTTCACCTACAATGAGACAATGACTGTGGAGAGTGTGACTCAGGCTGTGTCTAATCTAGCTCTTCAGTTTGGAGAAGAAGATGCAGATCCAGGTGTCATGTCTTGTCCCTTTGGAGTAGCACTGTTATTTGGAGGAGTTGATGAGAAAGGACCCCTGCTGTTTCACATGGACCCATCTGGGACCTTTGTACAGTGTGATGCTTGAGCAATTGGCTCTGCTTCAGAGGGTGCCCAGAGCTCCTTGAAGTTTACCACCAGTCTATGACATTGAAAGAAGCCATCAAGTCTTCACTCATCATCCTCAAACAAGTAATGGAGGAGAAGCTGAATGCAACTAATATAGAGCTGGCCACGGTGCAGCCCGGCCAGAATTTCCACATGTTCACAAAGGAAGAACTTGAAGAGGTTATCAAGGTCATTTAAAGAAGCATGAGCCTCAGAACTTCTCTGGGACAATTTCAGTTCTCCTAAATGCTTTTAACTTTTAATTTCAGTTCCTGTTCTTGGAAGATCTCCATTATATGTGCATTTTTTTTAATGATGTCTGTACATAAAGACAGTTCTGAAATAAAGAAAAATTTAAAATATGTTAACAGAAAAAAACATTTTTAACATTATGTTAAAATGAAGTTACAAATATAGGCAAAGAAACACATTGACTAGAATAAAAGAAATGACTGTCATGCTGCTTTAAACTTGAATCTTGTGTGAAAGATTGTATAGCCTGTGGACTTTTTAAAAAATTTTTTATTAAAAAATTTTTTTTTAAGATTTTTATTCATTTATTTGACAGATAGAGATCACAGGCAGGCAGAGAGGCAGGCAGAGAGAGAGAAGGGGAAGCAGGCTCCCTGCTGAGCAGAGAGCCCCATGCGGGGCTTGATCTCAGGACCCTAGGATCATGACCCAAGCCAAAGGCAGAGGCTTTAACCCACTGAGCCACCCAGGTGCCCCAAACTTTTTTTTTAAATAAATAATTGCAAATCAAATTATTACATCATAGGTCATTGATATCTATAGTGTAATACTGAGAATAGAATTAAGTCTAAATAGAATTATGAGAGAAAGATGGCTATCATTGAGACCATATTGCTATGACACTTCAGCTTGTTCAGAATTCTAAAAATGTATCCTGACATAAATATTGACATTTTACATTGGTGAAGTGTACTTTAGTTGTTATACCTGGTGTGATCATAGAAATAAATCACTGAAAAATTTATGTAATAAAAAGCCTTTTTTTGGGTAAAGTCAGCATTTAAAATATGCCATTGTTTTTCTAACCTTTTTTTGAGATGTCTGTTGTTGTTCTTCTTATTTTTAAAAAATATACAAAGATCTACAAATCATGGAATTGGCTTGAACCTTGAAGGTCTCTGACAGCAACAGTGTGGTTGGTTGTTTTGTACTGAGAAGTTTTTTTCTTTTTTTTCCCTTTCTAGGGTGAACCTGGACAGCCTGGGAACCCTGGCTACCCTGGACAATCTGGTCAAGATGGTAAGCCTGTGAGTACTGAAAGCTTAGTCATCTCCAGTACTGGGATTATGGTGTCAAAGTTGAAATTGCACTGGGCAAAGTTAGTTATACAGGCAAGAATGACTTTAAGATTACCATAATAAGGAGAGAGATTGAACTCCACCACTGAAACAGAAATGGAGCTAGTGGAAACGTCCTGGTGGACTTGGGTGGTTGATCAATGGGATGGAGCAAATTGAGTCATCCTGAGTTTGACACATGTTGTCATCTGTGATTAGGCCATCTGTCTTTGCTAATTGGCGCTCATGACAGATAGGGCACTACCATCCCACAGAGCCTGGAAGGTCTGGGTACTTATTTTTCTGGATGTTTTTTCAAAGGGATGGCTCCTAGGTCCTGGAGAAAGACATACCCTGCTAGTTGTAAAACTAACAAGCTTTTAAAAAGGTTTGCCACTCAAAGGGTCAGAGAAAGAATTTATAATTAGAAATTTTCTAGAGTAAATGTTCTAAGGGAAGGGAAATCAAGCACCTAGAATCAGGAAGAAGACTGAAGTTTAGTTAAGCAGAAGGGAACATTAAGCCTAGCTTGGTCAATAGAATCAGTGTTCTAGTCACTTAAAAGGTGAGTTACTCCAAAATTGCATACATCTTTGTTACATTTAAAGATTGTCCAGTGAGTATTGCTGAATAGCTAGGTTCAGGAATCTTTTACCTTTTCCCTTCATGTCTATGGAAGTTTTCAAAAAAATCTTTTTGAAAGATATTTTGTGAGGACATATATGCTTATAATCTGAACAAAAATAGTATCCTCTAAGTTTCAAGAGAACTTTAGGAACAGTTTTGAATTAAGGAAACATAAAGCACATACACTTTAGGGCTTTCTAGGTGAATATTTTCAGGTTAGCTCTCAACATGTTTATAACAGTAAATAAACATTAGGAGTTTGCCTTTAAATGCTAAATAATGGTCACCACAAAAGTATCTCCTAAGATATTTTTTTTCAAGAGAGAAAGTGGGGAGGGGCAGAGAGAGAGAGAGAATCTTAAGCAGGCTCCATGCCCAGTGTGGAGACAGATGCAGGGCTTGATCTCACAACTCTGGACTCATGACCTGAGGCAAAATCAAGAGTTGGATGCTTAACTGACTGAACACCCCAGGCACCACTAAGGAATTTTCTTTATCATGAGACATTTAACCTCTTGCTATAAAATATGGAAAGGTTTGTATTCTGAGGCAGTAAAGTTTAAGGAATGAAGGAACCACAGACTAATGTTAAACCATCAGTACGCCAACCATCATGATACAGGAGCTTGTTAGTCCCTGAGACAGTGCAGTCTGTGTGATGGCAGTACTTTTGGGAATTTGGGGATAGGAAGGGACTTGACCTGGGTTATGTTTTAGAAAGATACATATAAATATCAGAGAGTAGATTATGTAGGGCAAGAGTGGAAGCAGGTTATTTTAGGATTCTAAGGGAGAAGTAAAAGTGGCTTGGACTAGAGAGATATGAAAGGGAAAATATGAGGTCGTATTCTGGATTATTTTTTTAATGTAAAGCTGGCCAGAGTTAGCTGTCAAATTAGATGTGAGGCACGAGAGAAAGAGTCAGGGAAGACTCAGAGGATCTCTGTGTGAACAGCTTACTGAGCTAGACAGAGTTTTATGAGTGTGAGCCCTTGTTGTCTCCTGGAGTGCCCCTAGTATCTCCTGGGATGCTAGAGAAAGGAATCTTGAGTTCAGGAATATGTTTGAGAATGAAAATACATAGTTGGGACTTCCTAGTGTGTAGATCATACTATCTGAGCCACCAGAGTGAATGAGATCCTTTAGAGAGCAACCACAGAAAAGTGGAGAAGAGAATGGGGCAGTGGATTGAACCTCAGGCTGTCTTCAGAGGAAAAAGAGAAAAGGAGGGTGAGAATGCAGCCAAAAAAGCTGGGAAAGAAAGACCAGTGAAGTAGGAGGTAAACCAACAGAGAGCGGCATCCGTGAAGCCAGGTAAAGTATGCATTTCAAGAAGAGAGTGCTCAGTTGTGTCATTGTTGCCAAGACATTGAGAAAAATGAGCTCTATGCATAGAGCACTGGATTTGCTTTATGGAGGTATTGAAGCCATTGACAAATGGGGTAGGGAGGGTGGGTACAAAAACCAGATTGAAATAGGTTCAAGGGAGAGTATGAGATAAAATGATGACTGTCAATATGGAAGCTTTTTCTGAGGGGTAGAATGTGGATCAGCTATATGGAGCAGTTGCATGGTTTGGATGTGGGATAAAAGGAGGGTCTTTTAAGAAATAGGAGATGTTATAACACGGTTTTATGATGGTGACAATGAGGCAGAAGGGAAAAAAAATCAGTAATTTGGGAGATTAGGGGCATTTTCAGGAAGAAAATCCTTGGGCAGGTTGGAGGGCATTGGTATAATATGGACCTTTATGTGGGGTAAAAGGCCAAGCGGATAAGGGTGGAAGTGGCCAGGTAGTGATTTGCAGGAAAGAAGAAGAAAAATTTATTATCAGACTACTTCTATTTGAATTGAATGAAACAAATAGGTTCTAAACTAACATCTCCTCTTTGCCTTTATCTTTAACTTCCTGTTCCTGCCAGCATTTTCCTCGTGGTTCCTTATATCTCATCCTTTTCTCACTTTAACTTGAAGTGTCATGTGACTTGGTTAGACTCTCTAACTGCACCTCCTTCCTCCCACTGAAGACACTGCCTGAGGCCCTGTGTGGGTTCTCCCCTAATCACTCTGGGTGGGAGGAGTTTTATGAGTGTGAGCCCTTGCCTGCCTGAAGACTTCCTCTGACAGCACTACTAAATTATTTAGGCTTTGGGTGTCTTGGAGGTGAAAAGTCCTGGGCAGTATATGGCAGTGAGTAGTGAGCAAGCCCTTCATAGGCCATTGGCTCTAATGTGCTTTTTTTTTTTTTCCTCCTTAAATATTTTGCCTGAACAAAGTACTGGAATTTAGTTGTAATAAGCCTGATATAATAATCATGGACTTTTATTTTATCTATAATAGACTTGTTATCTCATCGTATTCACTACATATATATGTGTTTGTGTATATGATTTTACCTGTTGACATAGGTATAGCTTTGTAGTACCTGATATTAGATGTTAGATGTTACTAGGCATACCTGATGTGAGAGAAAGAGCAAAGAGAATGTCCACCTCCTAATCTTAACACCTGTGAATATGTTAGACTAGGAATTTTGCACAAGGATCCTTATAAGAGGGAGGCAGGAGCATCAGAGTCAGAGGAGGAGATGTATGACAGAAGCAGAGATCAGGATGAGGTGACCATGAGCCAAGGAATGTCTGCAGTATCCAGAAGCTGGTAAAGGGAAGGAACACATCTTCTAGAACCTCCAGAAGGAATGCAGTCCCATTGACATCATGAGTTTAGCTCCCTAAGGCTGTGTTGCCTTTCTGACCACCAGAATGTAAGTTTGTGTCGTTTCAAGCCATTATGTTTGGGATAATTTCTTACAGCAGCAATAAGAAACTGATTCATTAGTGCAAATCCCATTTACCCAAAGATATGATTTTTCCTAAGTGTCTCCCTTTCCCTCTTTCCTTTGTCTCTGTAGGAGATAGGAGGTTGGGTGGCCAGGCAGGAAAAGAAAATGAGTCTGGGAGCCAGAACAGCTGAGGGTCATTAGTGTGTGTCCAGGGCCAGTGCACAGCGGGAGTGGGAAGGTGTGGGTGGAGTCTCTGGCTGGCTATTGAAGCCATCTGGACCAGGGAAACTTGGATGGAACAATTCGAAGGGAATTCTGCTTTGTTTGGATTTGGTTCTGTGCAATCCCCTTAAATAAGCAGTTTGAATCTCTTTCACATTATAACCAGGCCAAGTCAACTGAAGCTTTAAATAGGAAATTATTCCATTCTGGAGAAATACTAATTTTCACAAGGAAAATGCCTTCAAACAAAATTAAAGAGCTAGTTTCAAATTCTTCCTGTCCTTTCTCATTTCTTTATCAGTGAAATGATTTCTAACAGCACTGTCGGAGAATATTACTGTTTTGCTATATCGTTATAGAGAGAGAGGCAGGGGAAATATTCATATATCCCGCAGGTAATTTGGAGATAGTACTATTAGTAAAAGCATTGCACTGTTATGGCATTGATTTTTTTTAAAGGCCATCTAGCATATGAAAACATATACTAGAACTATTTTATGATTTTGTAGAAGATTATATTTTTATAGTGCTTATTTCTGTTTTCAGTCATTATTAATTAGTCTTCATGAACTAAATTACTTTTCTCAAACCAAAGGCCTCACTGGTTGTTAGAGAGATCAGGGGTTGTTTTGCCTTCTGCTTTGTTTTTAAAAATTGCTTTGTTTTCAAGGGTCTCAGTTTTTTTGTCTGGGAAATGAGAAGATGGTGCCGGATGAGGCCCATGTTCTCTCCAGTGCTAATTTTCTAAGATTCCATTAAAGCCATCATATTTGCTAAGGGAGAAAGGTAAGCTAGATTAAAACTGTCAGATTCTGGAGGTGAATTTTCATGTTATTGCCCTTAAGTGATTCTGGAAGACTGATACCATACTGCTACTGATAGGATAGATAGAAGTGTAGATTGGTCAGTGGGCCACACTCTGTGATGCAGTGACTCTCTTTGTTCCCACACCCCTTGGTGTACCCCGTCTAGTCTAGAGATTCCAGAAAGTGGCTAGCTTTCTCTGTGGATGGTTAAACCATACAAAAGTGGTAGTCAGTACAGATGGGAGAATTTCAAAGGTAGATGATTTTATCAAACACAAAGAGAGAGGGGTGGGGCAGGTTAGTAGGAGGTGAAGTTGGGTAGGTAAGAGGGAGAAAGGAAGGGAGATGGAGTAGAATTCTTTAGGCCATTGTGATGACTTTGGCTTTTGGTTGGAGTGAACTCAGAAGCCACTGGAGGGTCTGAATTGAAGTGATGTAACTTATATTTTTTAAAAGATTACTCTGACTTCTTAGTTGAGAATAGATTTTAGGGCGATGAGGACAAAAACCAGAGAGATGAGTCCAGAAGCTCTTGAAATAATCCAGGAACAAGATGATTGCAGCTAGAATCAGGATGGTAAGTAGTGAGGTAAAGAGAACTGCTGACTTCCTGGGGGTATTTTGAAGTTAGATATGATAGGGTTTGATGATGTAATGCATGAGTTTATAGGAGAGGAGTCAAAGGAGACTCAGTGAGTTGTGGAAGGAAGAATAGAAAAACTTGGGCAAGGGAAATCAAGAGTTTGGTTTAGGATATGTTAAATTTTTGTCAGATGGCTAAGCAGAGAAATTTTTTTAAGATTTTTTTTTTTTTAAAGTAATCTCTACACCCAATGTGGGACTCAAATCCACAACCCTAAGATTAAGAGTTGCATGCACCATTCACTGAGCCATCCCAGTGCCCCTGTTCAGGTAGAAATTTTAGGTGGTAGTTGAATATAGAAGTCTGACATTCAGGGTGAGTTCCTTTTTTATAAAGTGTCCTTTCTTGTCCTTTACCCATTTTCTATATGAGTGATAGTATTTTGAATGTTAATCAGTTGATTAGTAAGAGCTTCCTACACTAAAGGATTAAAAGAATTAATCCTTTGACATATATGTTGTAAATGTTTCTTCTAATTATTTATTTGGTTTATAGTTTTTAACTTGTAGCAATGTAAAATTTTCTTACAGTTAAATGCTTGGTTATTTTTTCTAGTGTTTTTTTTTTTCTTTTCTTTTCTTTCTTTTTTTTTTTTTTTTTTACTATTACTCTATTCATTTACTTTAATATGATTTTTAAGAATTTTTAATTCTCGATTTCACTTCTGAAATTTATTTTGGCATTTGGGGTGACATGAAGATCCAAACGGATTTGGCAAACTTGGAGAATGGCTACTCTAATATAGTGAAATTCAACCCAAATGAACGTATGGTTCTTACTTGTCTGGGACATGTTATTCAAGTTTAACATTGGTGAAAAGGGATCAGCATTTGTAATGGGGCTGCCTGAAGGGCTGATGCAATTTTTGGCATTGTTAGTAAATATATAACATCTATATTAAGCAAGATGACAGTCGTTCTTCTGAAGTGTTAGATTTGGTTTAGCCTGCTATACCTTAGGGATTTGTAGGACTTGGATTTCATTTAGAAGAGAGAAATGGGGACAAGAGTAAGAACTCAAAAGAATGTCTGTGGGGGGAGAATTGACTAAATCTTAGGTGTAAGCCAAGTGAAAGATGCTGTTTCAAAATGGTTGAGAATGATGGTAGAGAAAAAGAAGGGGAAGAAAACTAGAATTTAGGCTTGCAGAGTAAGCTTGACAGGAGGTGAATAATTAATAGTAGACCAATAGGACTCATGGGACAAGTTTTTATGTTTTTCTCCTTCAGACTCTTAACTGAATATGGTGCCAGTTGTGGACTCAACAGTTTAAGAGCTGTGGGGAGTTTGGGGCTGAGTGCCATGAAGATTAAGACCTGGAAAATGGGGTACATGAGGTTACAAGCCAAAGGAATGGCTGTTATTTAACTTGGAAAATAGAATTATAAGAGGTGGCTTAATGATGAAGTGTATGAAACATTTGTCTAGAGAAAACATTTTCTACCTGAGCTCTCACTTCACCTCATTTTGGATTCCTTTAGCAGAAAGCTTCATTGTCTTATTGTCTCCCAGTACCATAAAACTTACACAAACACACGCATACATCCCTCATGAGAGGCTCACTGGTAGACTGAAATATGGGCCATTTGCCTCAAATGAATTATCTTATACTTGGGCACTTTATCTTTTCTATAACAAAGTGTAATTTAAAACTTTCCTGTAAAGCTTTCCTAGACAAAGCTTAGTTGACTAATTTTTTCCCCCAACCCTCCCCATGTGTAAATCTCATGTATGAATTTCTCCATGTTTTCCTCACGGGCCTCTTAAATAGACTACTTATTTTTTAAAATATAGTATAGATAGTATATATAATAATGGTGTGTGTGTAGATATTACATAGTACTATTTGTACATTAAATTCTTCAAGGAATTGTTCTGTACTGTGCTTCCTGAGTGTTCCTTTGTGCTTGTCGTTCCAGAAAGCTTCCCTGTCTGCTCTTTGCCTCCCATAGTGTCTTTCTTAGAACTTAGCTCAGGTGTAATTTTACCTCTGTTACTGGGATCTATTATTAGTCAAGTAATTTGAGCAGTCAGTTCAGACACACACACTACTTGATTAACAGTTGGGTTAGGGGTAAATAAACTAGTTTCTATATTAGCTATACATGAAAAGACTGAGATTTAAGAATATTTTTGGGATTTGGTTGTGTAGGGCTATAAAGAGTGCCAATGGCAAGAAGAATCCACAGTGAACATTAAAAATATACACTGGATTTTGGTTACTTAGTTACCCTGGCTGTATTTGAAGGGTATCTATGGGAATTTTGGAAAACTTAAAAGAAAATTATGTAATAGAATAAATTTTGAATCACATTCTTAAATTTCAAAAAGAAGAGTGACATCCAAACTGATTTCTCTGGATTTTATAATCATTTTTAGAGTTTAGAATACTTAAAGGAAATCAATTACTTTATCTTCCTTGCTACTTAAGAAGATCTATATACTGAGGTTGGCAGGATAATTTATGGTCTGATTAGAATTGGGCTCAGAAGAGACTGTGACCCTTGCTCACAGGATAAGTTTTATTTCTTTAATTTCCATTTCAATGCTATACATCTTTCCTGGAGCATTGTAACTATGAATCATGGAGGAAAATTAAATTGATTCTGTATTCTTCAACCCTACAATTTGGCAGTGAGAATATTTTTTTCCTAAAAAATGACTCATTTACAAAGAAACTTTCTGTGAACATGGAAAAGACTTTACTGTCAGAAGTCTTGCACATGGGGGTAGGGTGGGTATTTGGATCTGCTAATAATTGCAAAATAGCAAAATCAGTGTTAGACAGTATTGATCAAAGATCATGTGAAAATGGCACTCCTACTGGAAAACACAGAAGCATGTGTATTAAGAAAAATAAAAACTCAGTAAGTTGTAAGGAAAGCTTATCATTTTTCCTGTTTCAGGGCATTTTTTTTTGTTTAAGTGTACCCTGCTATGAGTCAGCCAGTGTTTAGTTTTTGCACCTCTTGGAAATTGTTCTGTGCTGTAATATTCCTCCCTATTAACCTTTATTTTCCTGATTTTTAGTCCAAAATTTGTTTTTCTGAATTTCATCCAGTTTCTTCTGGTGATTTGCCCTGGGATCCCCCAGCTTGGATGTGGTTTTGGTTTTTCTTTATTTTGTTGCTAATCATGCTTCCCCTAGCTTCTAAAAAAATCTTTGAATTTCTATATATAACTAAGTTTTCAAGAATGCATCTCATTGTAAGTTAAAAAAAAATCAACCTGGTTGATTGTGAGAAGCATTTATTATTGCAGTTCTTCCAAAGACAAACAAATATGGCCTTTTTAAAGCACACTGAAGACTTGTTCACATATACGCCATTAGATCTATATGAATGTTGAAAAAGAATTAAATCAAAATCTTGATGACTGGATCTGCCATTCCTCAGGTACTAATGGTGCCCATTAAGGCTACAGAATAAGAGTTTGCAGGAGAGTTCTCATGGTTTTGTACGAAAGTCACTGAGTCTGAAGAAGATACAAAGAAGCTCACATATGAGTTCCTAGCCTCTGACAGGCATTTTCACCTGTGACTCTCATTTGTTTGTTTTCAGAAGTGAAGTGGGCACTGTTATCCTGGTCTATGGTAAGAAACTGAGGCTTAACTAGGCAAAGTCACTTAGCCAAAATTCTGTAGAAAGTAAAGGGAGGAGCAAAAATTCAGCCCAGGGTCTTCCAATTTCAAAATTCATTGTCTTTCCACTTTATTGAGTTGCCTCCCAGGATTTGGGGATTTGATCACTCTGCCTGAGGTCACATTATGAGTCAGAGGTGAGCTGGGAACACAGTCTGGGGTATCTCCACGTTGCTTTAATCCATTGAAATGTGATGTGTCCTCTCTAACAAATGGATCATATTAACTTCGAAGAAGAGTACAGTTTTTGATCTTCTACAAAAGATTTGTTTTGTGAACAAAGTAATAAAGCTGATATGACATTTGGCTTAACTTTTGAAAAATTGTGAAAAAGAACAATTCATTACAGTGAACTTTGCAGATGACCGGTCATTTTGGTAAATAGCCAATCTCCATGGTAACTTTCTTTTGAGGAATTAGATGAACATTCCTTTTCTTTGGGCACTCAGGATTCTAAGCAATTTAAAAGCCTTGCATTTTGTGCTTTGAAAGATCTCATTAATTATTCTAGAATCATAAGATAGGATCTACCATGAAGCATTTTCTGATAGAGGGTATTCCCATTGGCTCTGTCAACTTCCTAGCTGTCTATCTTTGGGCAAGTTACTTAATCTTATGTGATTAAGTAACTTCTCATCTGAAAATAGGGATAATATAGACCCTGCGTTAGGGTGGTTGTGAGGGTTAAGTGAATTAATATATGTGAAGTACTTAATCTGGAACATGACAAATACTGTATAAATCATTGCTCTTATTATTTCTCCCAATTACAATAGCCTGTTGTGTATCATGTCAGACTATCAAGAGAGTGCCTACAGGGTTTCAGAGGACCCAGTGTCTTCCTAAGGGGTGGCAATTATAAGTAACCTAACTCCATTTGGGCAATATCCTAGCAGCGACAGAATTGCAATTTAATTCCAGACCTATCTGATCGCGAAGTGGTTGAAGGAAAGAGATTCGGTGGTTACTGGAGTCATAAAGATAAAAGGCTGAGCAAACCGTGTTGACTTTGATCTTGAGAACAGGAACCACATGGCATTACTAAAAGCTTCAGTTTGCTACTGGTAGCAGCATAAACATAACCTGGTTCCTTGGGGAAAGAGATTTTTCTCAGTGCAGTGTGCATGACTCAAAGGTAAATTTGTCCTAAGTTTGATTAACAAAAAATTGCCGAATGCTCTGTTCAGTGTTGGAAATATAGAAATGAATCGGACTGGGTTTTTCCTATCAAGGGGACACCTAATCCCAGAACACAGAGACAGTGGCTGCCCAGAGACAGATTTGGGGTCTGAATACTGCAGGTGGTTTTGTATGGCGTGTGGTGTATGGAGGGATTCATTTTGAGACTCATTCACAGATGAAATAAAATGTTTAACATTTGCAATGGACTCAGGAGTATTTGTGTGAGAAATCCTGGAGAAAGGGTAATGATACACTCTGTGAAAAACTGAATGGGGTATGAAGGAAAGCATCGTAGTTGGTGCTGGAACTTATATAGTCTCTCATTTGGAGAGTAACTGGGAACATTTTACAGAATAAGAAATACGAGTGTGGGGGCACCTGGGTGGCTCAGTCAGTTAAAGCCTCTGCCTTCAGCTCAGGTCATGATCCCGGAGTCCTGAGATTGAGCCCTGCGTCGGGCTCTCTGCTCAGCCAGGAGCCTGCTTCCTCCTCTCTCGTTATCTGCCTCTCTGCCTACTTGTGATCTCTCCCTGTCAAATAAATAAATAGAATCTTTAAAAAAAAAAAAAAGAAATACGAGTGAGTGTAAAAGGAGAAAAACAATCTAGGACTGCTGTTGCGGAGACAAACACGATTATTGTTACTGGTGTTATTAGAGCTAGCAAAGAATAGTAAAAGAAGTATTTGAAAATGGGAGTGGGAAAGCAGGGAGTTGTGCTGTGTCTAAAATGACAGCTAAAAATGTGCTGACAAGCAAGTGGGTGAATACAAAAACCAGCCATAAATAGCCACATGGAAATTAAGCTTTTGGATTTAACAATGAAGATGTAATTGGAAACACTAACGAGATCTGTTTTATACGGCTGACAACAGAAAGCCATATCCAAGCAGTAAGATCTGAGACGGGGGGGGGGGGGAATCTAAATAAGAGAGAGAAATGTATTTGCAGGTGCCAGGTGGTTCAAGTCAACTTGACATTGACCCTGAGTAACCTAGACAAATGTTCTGGGCCTGCAAGTTTGTTTGGGAGTTTAATTGCCATATGCTGAGTGAAGAATGAATAGCTTGCCTTGTCTGAAGAAGCCTTGCTATTGTACCACAGGTCCACTGTCTGGAGGGATATGTAAGAAGCAGTGAAGTTGAAAGGGACCCTCACTTCAGCAGACAGCTCAGCATTGGGAGGTGGAGGAGACATGTCAAACCACACTCGTGGGGTTAACAGCAGCTGCTTTCCAAAAGGAGCAGTCCCAAAGGCTGTTATAGACTTACCCTGAAGAATAACATTTATCAAGTTTTAATTTATTCCAGAGATTAACTCAAATGGCCATTAATCTGGTAGTTTAAAAATGGATTACATTAGTGTAATCCTCCAATCTTGCATGTTTTTCTCTTGACTATGTTGAATATGTTTCTATGTGCAAAACATTTTTTTAGGAGCTGCGAATATTGGCTCTGTATTTGCATCCCAGAGCCTTCCTTGTCACTGAAACATATCTGGGTATTTTTATTAATCTGGAGATATTTAAGACCTTTTCCTAAAGACCGAAGATATTAATTCCACATTCAACATTTGAAACTTTGTTATTTTTGTTTCTTAAGCGGTCACCCAGTGAAGTCTTAAGTGTAAGACAGTCAAGGGTGAATCCTGAAACGGAAGACTGCTTTTTGTATGTTGAAATACTAATTATTTTGTGTTTGCTTTTCTTTAGGGATATCAGGGAGTTGCAGGATCACCAGGTGTCCCAGGATCTCCAGGAATACAAGTATGTGATTCATAGACACACACTAAAGAATCACCATTTCTAGTGAACCAAAAAACATAATTAACAGAATTTTATTCTGTGTTTGATTTAGGGAGTTCCAGGACCACCAGGTTACAAAGGAGAACCAGGGAGAGATGGTGAAAAGGTAAATGCATACAAACAAAAATGTGTCCAATTGGCTTTGGTTCACTCAAGGAAAACCAAGAATGTCACCTATGGTGACTCCCATTCAGTAGCATTCACCTTGGAGAATTCCAAGATTTGTGGGCTCATGGTCAGTGGTCATTGGCCAATAAAGCTCATAGCGGGGCTTTTATCACTAGATGAAATTGATTGTCACTGGATGACCACCGTGACACAGAACAGGTATTGACATTGCTCTGATGCTATGTTCTCTCCCTTGTGGATGAAATGTGTTCCTATTAGCCACGGGTAGCTCCATACCCATGTGTCCTTCTCCATAATGGATACTTATCTGGCAGGTGGTCTATTGGCTTAGTCTTACTGCGCTTTTTCCTAAGGGCTTCAGTGGGTGTATTTACTGCTGACTCTCCTTTTTCACAACTCTGAGATTTGGCAAGCTTCCTATTGAAGTACATCATCTTTAAATATGTTCAATATATCAGTACCTCCCCAAGGATCCAGAGCCATCAAGACCTACTGGCCCTGGTAGCTGGTCCACATCCAAGATGCCCAACTGTGTTTGCTCAGATCCCATGTTGATTTGTTAGCTTAAAGCACAGTTGTGTTTATAAGGTCTGTGAAGGCATTCTGGTGTTTGCTCCTGATAAAAGCCTGTACTAATTTTCTAATTAATCCTTGCTAAATATTACCTTTTTAAGATAGTGTGCACCATGTTCACATCTGAGAAGTTCTGATCCTAACCTGTATCCATTTTAGGTTTTTGTGGCTGCTTATGTTGTTTGCAGAAAATTGTAGCTGGTAAAGTAATCTTGAAAGGTTGGATCTCTGGCAGATCTAATGATATATCTGCCACTTTGAAGTTACTTGTTCTTGGGCAGGTTGCTTAATGTCTTTGAGTCTTATTTTTTTCATCGACACAATGGTGATTCCTTCATCGGTTTCTTGTGAAGGAGTCTTTTTTTAGCCACAGAGAAATCTGCCTATTTTAAATGATGGAGATACCTCTTGAGAGTTGATAGGGAGCTTGCACCATATGCAGGAATGGCAGACGTCTTATATTTTCATGCTGTGGGGATGTTGAGAGAGATTGCCTGACCTCTGCCAGGTGAACTGGGGGTGTCCCTGGGAGCATGAGGATATCTGTCCTGAGGAGACCATGTGTCAGTCACCTCACCTAAATTCTAGTCTACGGGACCACTGCTCTTTTCTTTTTCTTTCTTTCTAAGATTTTATTTATTTATTGGAGAGAGAGTGTGCAGAGCAAGAAAGAGAGGAGAGGAGAGCATGAGCAGGGGGAGGCGCAGAGGAAGAGGGGGAAGCAGGCTCCCCCCTGCACAGGGAGACTGATGTGGGCATGCCAGGACCCTTGCATCTTGAGCCAAAGACAGGTACTTAACTCAGTGAGCCACCCAGGCACCCTGGATCACTGCTGTTTAACATTCTCACTTACCCTGATTGGGGGATGGCAGGGGTTTCATAAAAGTATGTGTATATGAGTGAATATATCTATGAATGGATGAATGAATACATTTATCTATTTTTCCCTTTTACTTGGGTTTTAGAGACCAGTTATAAAAAGGAGGGTTTTTATTCACCTTAAAAAGAATAAGAGTAAAGTGTCTCTTTGAAAGTAAAGGAATAACAGCAATTTGCTTAGTCACATCTTTAATTGCTCTCTTGTTTTGGGGTCATTGTACTCTCTCCAGAACAGAAGTGCCTGAGTTTTACAAAGGCATACATTTTGTTGAATAAAATAAAGTGTATGTTTCTATGAAGGTCTCTGTTTTCAGTCTAGTTTCACCCAGAGTTGCTTTTTCTCTGAAATTTGTTCTTAGTGCATAAAGTCTGATCTGGCAGAGTCACTGTGAGCCCAGAATCACTATGCGCTGTGCCATCTACATTTTCTCCTCACATTCCATGCGGCTTTAGAACGTTCCTTACCTGGATTGCAATCACTGAATAAGTTAGAGACGTTTCCTCAGTTCTTCCTCTAGGATATAGTTTCTTCATATTCAGAAATAGGAGGGTTTAAAAGTAGACCCCTGAGGAGACTTTGACTTGGGGCAATGCAGGACATTTTTTCCAGGCATCACACAGAGGCCTCTCAGAGATGGTTCCACACGCTGTTCTCCATTAGGATCTTTTCCCAGAATCATTTCCATCTTGTGGATTTCTTCTGAACACTCCCATTGTAGGAGTTTCCACTTAAGATAATTAAAACTACATGCACTTTCTTGCTGACTTCAACATTTGTTCCTACATATCAGACAATAGAATGTGTATAGATTTCGCAGGTTCCCCCCCTTCCTGAATTTACAAAATTAAAAAGGAGCACTTATTCACCAAATGGTCTTCAGTTGGTAACTCATTTTATAATATGTTTTAAAGTTATTTGGAATTTAATAAAAAGTACTTCAAAACACTTCTTCAGCTTTAAGGAAACCCATATATTTAAATCACTGAAAGAAATATATTTTGTTAAAATTTACTTAGGCTGGGTTGAATAACTGGCATGCATTTATGGGTTTTTGAGTTGATTATGAAACCTTTTTTATAGCAAATTCAATTCTGAACACATGGGAGGTAGTAATAATTTTTTTTTAGACTTTGTACAAATTTATCACTTGGTTTTTCTGGGATTAAGAAATAAAATACGCTAATATATCCAAGGTCTCATTATGGAGCAAACTACACATTTTGTTTAATTTCCTCATTAGATCATTTACCATTTAAATTGTTCCTTCAAGATCTGTTTCCCATTGTCTTTGGCATACATACAAGAGTATGATGTGATAAATGAGGCTTCCTCACTGAAGTAAATCCTTTATTTTCATTGTTGCACTTCTGAAGTCCAAAGATTAAGTGGTATGACAGTGATTTATATAGTCAGTTATAATTAGGGAATTCCAGTGTACATGCTGAGAGAACAGTAATAAAAGACCAAGCTGAAAGTTTTATTAGGGAATATGCTAAAACTTAGTATATTAGTATTAACTTATATTATATATAATTATATATATTATATTATACATATTAGTATTGACTTATATATTATATATAATATATATTAGTATTAACTTATATATAAAATTATATATATTATATATATTAGTATTAACTTATTAATATTAACTTATTAAACTTAGTATCAGTGGTTTTATTTCCATAGTGTCTGAAGACAAAAACAAACAAACAACAACAACAAAACAACCTTAAAAAATTAAAACAAAGCCAAGAATGACATGGGAGGAAGAAATAGAATTGGCTTAGTAAAGTGGCCACTTTTATCTTCCTTCTCAAAAAGGGAGGGTAATGTAGTTTTCTGATAACACCACAGCGCAAAGGTCCAAATGCTGGCGTGGGTGTGCTTGGAGTTTAAGGGGCACAAGAAAGGGAGACTTAATGAAGTTACAGGTTATTGGTTGGGCTTTGAATTCACCTTTTACTTATATCTTCTCTATCCGTTCTCTACATGTTGGAGTATTTCAGGGTTCAGTCAGTCCTATGCCTTCTTTTCCTTCCTTAATAGAGTCTGTTTGTTATATTATTAAATATAAACTTACATGAATATAAATTTATGTGTTAAATATATAAATACAAATATTGGTGTTAAGCCTATTAATATATTGAGGGGCACCTGGGTAGCTCAGTCTGTTAAGCATCGGACTCTTGGTTTCAGCTCAGGTCATGATCTCAGGGTCATGGGATCAAGCCCTGCCTCAGCCCCGTGTTGGCTCTGCGCCTCCTCAGCACAGACTCTGCTTGGGATTCTTTCCCTCTGCCTCTCCCTCCACTTGTGCTTTCTCGCACATGGCGCGTGCACATGCTCTCTCTCTCTCACAAACAAGTAAAAGGCATCTTTAAAAATAGTAGTATATTGATATAACCAGTTATAGTTAATAGAATAAAAATATTAAATACACACACATACATATACATTCTGTTTTCTGATGAAATATTTTGCTGCATTTGAATCTGAAGAAACTGTGGAATTGTTGTTGAAGCCAGGGATTTTCAGAAGAACTTCTACTTTTTATGGAAGGGGTAGTACCACATTTTCCTTCTTTCCTCTACCCTTTTCTCAGAGGCTTTTCTTCCAAAGCAGCACTAATTGTGCCTTCCCTGAATAGTCTCTGAAGTCAAGTTTTGTTAAGTGTCTATTCTGTCCATGGGGTGCTGACCTGTGTGTACCCAAGTGCTTATTACTTCGGTGAGTACTTTTACAATGTCTTGGTAACCACTGATCTTTCAACTTCTTTTCTTTTAAGGATCTGTAATGGATTCAGCATCTCAGCCTATGGAAAAGAAACATTAATTCCATGTCCTGACTCATTTGTTGGCTGCTATGCCTTTTTCTGTTCTGTTATCTTTTTCTCTACTGGCATCACTGGAAAACTTAAAACTTTCATTGAATTTTTAGAGAGTGCTTCATATTTTGTTGGTTCTAAATTCCACTTCTCATCTTCACTTTGGATAGACTCTGTCTGTGGTCACTAAGAAGCTATGGGAGTGACCCTGTTCTGGAAGCTCAGGAATCTACCTGTTTTCTAGGCCTGAATAATTCAGTGATGATCTCCAAACCCAAGGGGATTGCCCATCATTGCATTAAAGAGAGGAAACATTTTAGTAAATTGAAATAATTCCCAATAAATCATTGCCTGAGCCTCGAAAGACTTAATATTTGTTTCAAAATGAAAGGAGAAAGAACAACTAAGATGTGTTAGGTGAATTTGAATTGTAGAATCTTTGTAGTAAAAGTCTTCTAGGCGTGTATTTATTTTTTTCCATTTGATTTTATTTCTTTTCAGTGTTCCAGCATTCATTGTTTATGCAGCACACCCAGTGCTCCATGCAATACATGCCCTCCATAGTACCCACCACCAGGCTTACCCAACCCCCACCTCCCCTCCAAAACCCTTAGTTTGCTTCTCAGAGATTTATTTATTTTAGAGGGAGAGAGAGAGAGCATACATGCACCAGTTAAGGGGAGGAGCAGAAGGAGAGGGAGAATCTCAAGCAGACTCTTTGCTGAGTGGGGAGCCCCATGCAGGGCTTGATCTCATGATCCTGAGATCATGACCTGAGCTGAAATCAAGAGTCGGTCATTTAACCAGCTGAGCCACCCAACTGTCCTGACTTGACCTTACCTTGGAGACTATGATTCTAGACCAAATCATGGGATAGATAAGCTGGTAAAGGATATTCATCAGTCATGAAAGCTTTGGAGGCATCTGTGGAAATGAAACCATCTCCCTGTAAATCTTGGATTAGCTTTGCTTCTAATCTCTTGTGAGGTCAGATGGATCCAGGAGTGTGACTCCTCAAAATAACTGTTTAGGTGAAATATTTTGGAAGACTCAAAAGTGTTTACTGTATTTTAGAAAATGAAAATATTTTGCATATTCAGCAAGTTATCATTAATCACAAGCAAGGCACCGGCTGAAGATAGAGTAGTATATTCTGCAGTAACAAATAAATTCCAAATGCCTGTATCTCAAAATAAAGAAAAGTTTATTGCTCATGAGGCTACGCATTTATTAGCAGCAGTGACAGGTCCCTCTTTTCCTCACATGGAGACTTAGGCTGATAGAAGTTCCACCATCTAGATCATAACTACTTATAGGAGCAGGTATGTGGAGAATCAGACGGTGGTTTTTAAACTACTTCTATTCATCTTTAATTAGCCAGGGCAAATTTTATAAACCACACCAAGTTCAAGAGTCAGCAATGTATGATTCCCCTATATGCTTGGAAGTGGAGAGAATTGGGGTATTGGTAAATGGTGGTCATATCTACTAAATAAAAATTGGAAAAAAATCAGAATGGATTTTTCCTCCAAGAAGTTGGGATCTAATAAAACACATAACATGTACACAGTGTTGTCAAGATAGTCAGTTGTTGGGGTGCCTGCGTTGCTCAGTCCATTAAGTGCCTGCCTTCGGCTCAGATCACCATCCCAGGGTCCTGGAATTGAGCCCCTCGTCAGATTCCCTGCTCAGTGGAGAGACTGCTTCTCCTTCTGCCTGCTGCTCTACTTACTTGTGCTCTATCTCTCTGTCAAATAAATAAATAAATCTTAAATACTACAACGACAACAACAACAACAACAACAAAAAACATAGCTGTTAAGTGCCAAGGAAGTTGAATAAAATTCTCTCTAAGCTGTAGGGCCGTGCAAAATTGAAAGAGGCCTCAAGAAAGTAACCTTCAGCAGGTTAATCACATCTATATACTATACAGGCTGTCCCTAACCAATTTAAGAAATCTATAATTTAGGGATGCTGTGGTTCTTAAGATGTTGCACTGTGTGTGTGTGTGTATGTGTTAGTAAATTTTTCTAAGTATATAGGAATATTTTCTGGAACTGGAATTGATTATAGGATCAAAGGGTAAAATGCATAATTAACTCTGATACAAATTGCCTATTTAACTTCCAGTAAGTTTGTACTCTCCCAACAAGCATGTGAAAATGTCTTTCCTCACACTCTTATCAGCACTGAGTTTCATTAAAGTTTCTAATTTTTACCAGTACCAGTTAAAAATAGTATTGGTTTGGTTTGCATTTCTTTATTAGTAAGGTAAAGTACCTTGTTATGTGAGTTTTGGGCATTTTGTTAATTCTCTGTCATTTCCTTTTTAGTCATATCTTTTTATGGCTTTGTATTGGGCTATTAATCTTTTTAAAAATCGATTTTTATAGATTTCCTATATGGTATGAAAATATTTTTTCCTGGTTTTTATTATGTGTTTTGACTTGGTCTTGGAAATTTTAGCCATACATAAGGTTTAAATTTTTATGTATGTGTAGATTTTTTCATTTTTTCTTTTCTGTGTCTATGTAAAAGGGTTCCACATTCCAACATTTTGTAGGTAATAACTCTACTTTTAGACTTTTGTTATTTTATGTTTTAATCTTTATAACTTTGGTATTTGGAGTGAAGTTATACGAGCATTTATATTTTTCCCTCTCTTTTCCCAAATGGATAGTCAGTTGCCACAACAATATTTATGGAATCATCACTTTTTTCTCCATTTATTTGGAATCTCCTCGTTACCCCTAAATTTCCATTTTCATATGGGTTTGTGTTTTTGGCTTTCCATTTTGTTCCATTTATCTGTCTACATCCTCTCCAACACCAAATTGTTCTTAATTGTTGTCACTTCATAATATGATTTAATGTTGGCAGGCCTAGTAGTTCCTCATTATTCTTTAGAATCAAAATTTTCCTGGCTATTCTTATATGCTTATTTTTCCAGATAAAGCTCAGTATCTTTTCTTTAGTTTTTAAGAAATTCCTACTCATATTTTGATTAGGACTCCTTTTATGGATTTGTTATAGAATCATTGACATAATTTCAATACTGAGTTTTTCCATTTAAGATCATGATTTATTTACCTTTTTATTTCAGTCTTGAAACTCAGTGAAATAGCATTGATTTTTTTTTCACATAGTCTTCTAATATTACCTAAGTTTATATCTGGGAATTTTTATCTCCTTTGTTTCTATTATAAATGGAAACTTTTCTTTAATATATTTTCATATTGGTTATTATTTATATATAAAACATTTTTGCATATTATCTTTTTTTTTTTAAAGCAGGAATTGACTACATAATCTATGATTTAGGGTATTAGGTATATTGGCATAGTAGATGTATGAACATACATAAGATTGTCCTTTTTCTTCCTTCTAGTTTTTAACTTCTTATTTCTACATTTTGTCTAAATTCATTGGCTAGTCAAAACTGGCTAGAAAAACATGAAAAGTAGTGGTGCTGTTGGGTGACTTTTTTTTTTTTTAAGTTTCAAGCACAGTCTCTTGTAGCTACAGGTTTATGGCTGCTTTGGTAGTACAACTCTCTCAACAGCAGGTGGATATTTGTGATTTTGTATCTTTGACTTTTGATTCCAGCCAATAGCAGCACCCATAGCCTTTGTTTTAGTTATGACCCTCTATACACTAATTTATTAACTACTAATAATTAATGATAGGTGACTTAAACTTATCAGACATCCATTGCACTCTTAGTTGTTGTTGTGTGGGTTTTTTTTTTTTTTCCTTGAGCCATTCTGTCCATCTTGAAAGGATTTTTGGACCGACCATCATTGATTCAGAGGATTTAAGAACAGTATTTGTGAAAAAAAAATAGTATTTGTGGCCACATATTTGATTTGGTTCTTCCCAGAGGTTGTTTTAATTGAACTTCTTTTAAATGTCTTCTCCAGTTTCATCATTTATCTGTTAAAGATGAGAAAAAAAAAAAGTTGTGTCTTCCAATCCCAGGACTTTTGTACTTCGTCTCTTCCTTTTAGTTACTACTTGAAAATCAAATGATTCTTTTCTGGGCTTCTTTCTTTTATAGTGCCTTTTGCAAGCAGCCAATACCAATCAATTCATGATAGTAACCAATTCATGATACCAACATTCTGTTTTCTCAGTTCTTTACCTCTAGGTCTAAGTCCATTTGATGCATTATTTGCCTTTGCAAGTATTACCAGCAAAGTTTTTTTTTTTTTAAGATATTTACCATTTATTAAATGAATCATCATTTTTCAAACATCTAATTATTGTTTTCCCTGTTCACTACCTAGCCCCAAAGCCACTGCCATATATAATTTTTAATACTGTTGTTTTGGCAGCCTCCTTTTTCTAGCATACCAGTTTTTGTGTTAATTAACATAGTTGAAGCTATATTACAGTAGCAGATGACCAACACAGGAGTGTTTATTTGCCTTTTGCCTTATATACTCATTGTGGAGATTTTGGCTTAACTTTACCACTTCTTTGTTTTAAACCTTGGATATAACTTGAGTGAACAACATGAGTTTGAAGTTCACAGGTCCACTTATATCTGGATTTTTTTCAACAAAATACAGCATAATACTGTAAACATATTTTCTTTACTTTCCTAATAACATTTTCTTTTCTTTAGCTTCCTTCATTATAAGAAGACAATATAATACACATATCATAAAATTTATGTGTTAATCATTTGTGTTATTCATAAGACTTCTAGTTAACAGTAGAGTATTAGTTGTTAAGTTTTTGGAGATGGAGAAGTTACATGTGGATTTTCAATTGCATGGAGGTCAGCCCCCAACCCCTGAATTCTTCAGAGGTTTACTGTATTTGGGTAACACTTTCTTGTGTTCTGTATTTTGTAGATATTGTTTCAGTATTCCTCAAAAATTTTCTCACTAAATTTTTCACCATGTTAATATCTATTCCATGCTTTTGTATTTTACTTAGAAATCTTGCTTATGCACATAAGGATAGCTTTGTCCAGGTTTTTATTTTTCTGTTCCAGTGTGAATGAATGCTCCCAGTCTTCTCACTTCATCTGAGATTTGTTATCTCTGGTAAATTAAAATGTGAAGATTCTGTTTTCTGTACTATGTACCCAGAAAGTGGAGTTCTTAGACTTTGTTCAGCCTTAATAAGGAATCCTGGTTTGTCCTCTTCCTTCTGTATTTCTATCAAGTATTTACTGTCCAGCTACATTCCATTTTATTAAGAGTATATCTTTGTCTAGTCCCACCATCAATAGGTTATTTTAGCACAGCTTCTAAAAAGTTAGCTCAGGTAGTCTTCTTAACTTAATCTTTTCTCTCTATAGAAACGGTTACCACTCCTTCCTGCCCCAAGCAAAAAGGAAAAAAAAAAAAATCAAGAAGTGGTTTTTGTTCTCATATTGGGAGTCTACATGTAGGGGAAAGAATATGATTCAGTTTCTTATTGCACCTCTTGATCTCCCCCTGAATTTTATTTTATTTTTTCATATTCTTGGGTTAAACTACTGAATTTTGGGATTAATAAACTCTAGAATGTTAGGGCTTTTAGTGGATCTTCTGTCTGTCTCCCTCATATATACACAGATTGTTATTAATCCTTAGTGGAAAATTAAGATGGTCAAGGGAAAGTTATTACCCATGAGAAGGACATTCTTTACAAGACAAAACATACTCTTCCTATTTAGACCAGAAACAAACCCCAAAACTCACTGGTGTAAATGAGAAAGAAGTGTCTATTTCTCCTGTCATGTTATTTATGTACTTATCCAGGGACTCTCGTTTTTCCTTCTTGTTGGTCTGATCTCCCTTAGAGTGTTCTCTTCCATTCTAATCTGATGGGAAGGAGGAAAGAGAAGTCGTAGCAGTAACTCTCCCTTTAATAAATTCTGTGGAAGTTGTGGGCTGCAGTCCTCTACACACACATTCTGTTAGCAAGAACTTGGTTAGGTGGCCATGCTTAACTGCAAAGTAGTCTGGGAAGTAGAGTCTCTACTTGGGAAGCTGTGTGCCCAGAAAAAATTCTCTGTGGTAGTATAAGGTGAACAGATTTTTGGATATAACCGTGAGCCTAGCATACTGTTTATATTACATACACTTATAGATAAATTAAAGGAACCAAACATAATACAGATAAATCTAAAATATAATGTCATTTTTATTCCTTATTTGACATCAGTTATCATAGGAGAAGATGATGGAATTCCTGGGCTCACAGCCCCAGTTCCCTCTCTGTAAAAATTTATAATACCTCCCATTCTTTCACTAATGGAAAGGAATATCTCAATGTGGAATAGATCAGTTGTTAAAATTAAGTTTTTTTTTTTTTTAAATTAAGAAGGTCAATAATGTATTGGTCTAGTTAGATAAGTACCTTTCCAGATTTTCCTACAATTAACCAGAGTGGATAAAGAATGAAATTGGTTTAGGATAAAACAGAATAAGTGAATGAATATTAGCGTTCCTACACAAGAGGTCATAGAAATAACCCTGTCCAGGAGGTTTAAAGCCTCCCAGTGGAAGGTGCTCTGGATATTACTGTTTAAGCATCAATAAATTACTGCGGCTTCTTGATGAAGGTGAAGGGCAGAATATACACATTAACTTTCTCTGCTCTTAAACTCCCATAAAGCCACAATCATGAAATAGTAATTATAATAATAAAACCTAAAATGACAATAAAAAAAGAAGATAATAGCTCTACATTTTTGGAATCTGAAAGGACCCAAGGAAGCTCTATCTTAAAATAAAAAGTGATATGACTCATATGAGAGAGAATCCCTTTTGCATGTGTGCACATGTGCACACATCCCTAAGGCTTAGGAAATGGTAATACAAGTATTTCTGAAAATGGAAGTGACTAGAAGGTAGAGCTAAAAATGGAAGCATGGGGATATCTGGGTGGTTCTGTCAGTTAAGCATCTGCCTTTGGCTCAGTTCACAATTCCAGAATCCTGGGATCTAGGCCAGCATTGGGCTCCATGCTCAGCAGGGAGCCTGCCACTCCCTCTGCTTGTGTGTTCCCTGTCTCTCTGTCTCTTTCTCTGACAAATAAATAAATAAATAAAATATTTAAAAAAATAAAAAATGGAAACATGGTTGAATATTTCTTTAAGAATAGTGAGATCCTGTTATTCCTTCCTAACCTCTGTGTGGTTAAGTTAGTCTCTTTTCTTCTACCCTGGCAAGATACACAAGTTTACTATCTGGAGAGTATAAAGCTGAACGTCTCTAGACTGGAAAGAAAGGGTGGAGTTGTACTACAACTATAGGCAAAGAAGATCCTTCTATGGGGAATCCACTGATAGCCAGAGCTATTTAGGTAAATGACCCAACCACACCATATATGGAGAATTTCAGTCACTGAACTGTACTCGCTGAGAGTTTATCATCAGCTTCCATATGAACTGATCATCAAGAACCAGAAAATGATCTTAGAAAAATTAAAGATCAGCAAAAAATCTCAGAAGAAACTGGTAAAAGACCTGAGCAGAAGACTTGGACAAAGTGTCATTAGTGCCCTCAGGGAGGGAAAACCCCTGATAGATGGTGCTTCCATTGTGTTCGTTGGTAGGAAGTGATGGGACTTCAGAGCCAATAAAGAGGCACTTCTGTAGTACATGACCTCCTCATAGACCACGTTCCAGATCCTGGGTCCTGATTTCCATTTCCAGAGTCTGCAGGCCTATTTACTCTCTTGGTTCTGGTAACACAGTATGCTTAGAGGTAGCTAAGGGAAGGTTGTGTATGTGAAAAGTGGATGGAGTTTGGGTGTGTGGTGGGAGTCTACATGTGTAAGCATGGGGTCATATAGATGAAAAGTCTTCCATAGTTTTAGCATAGTGGATGATTATGACCATATCTATGCTTAATATTGTACAATTTTACATTGTAAGACACTAAAAACAGAAGATCCTACGTGCTTTCTGAGAGGGAAGAACCCTACAACCACCAAAAGAAAATGTCATATACAAGTGATCAGAATCAGAAAGGCTTCAGATATCTCACTAGTGTCACTAAAGTCAAGAAGGGAATGGAGTAGAGCCTTCAAAGGTCTATGAATTATTAATTACATAAGTGAACAGAATAAAGATGTTTTCAGAAATTTAAATTTCAGAAAGTGGTCTTCCATGAATTCGTTTTCAGGAAGCTATGGGATGATGTATTACCCTAACAAGGAAATAAACAGGAGAACAAATGTATACTGAAACAAATGAGAAGCCTCTAGAAAAGGCAAAGAATATCAAAGTTTCAACGTATATGAGTATATTTCTCAGTGATTTTGACAGTTGGAGATTGGAGTTCAATGTTGTAATAAATTTATAAGAAAATAAGTAGTCAACCTCCTGCCCCTTCCAAAACAGGCAATTTTTAACTTGTAGGGCAAGAAAAGGCAAGCAATCAGCATATTTATGGTTTAGTTGTCAATCTTAGTATCAGAAATGATAACAATTGATTTAATCAATGTTGTCATAGAAAGCTAAGGAATTTGTGTTTCCTAGAAGTGGAGATGGGGAGAGGGTGCTGGTTGGTTTTAGAGGTCGATCCCTTCTTTCACAGTGGGAGGCCAGTAGATAATGCTGGAAACTGAAAATGCAGTAGCAATGTAACCATGGGGTCTGGTGATTTGAGTTTATAGAGATATGGAAGCTTAGAATGAAAAAAGCTGCCTTTGGAGGATTTTATCCATTCAATAACTCGATCATTCTTTAAAATATGTGAATAATTAAAAAAAAAGATTTTAGATTTAAAAAATTTTTACTTAAGTATAGCTGCTACAGTAATTTCAGGTGTACAATATAATAATTTGGTGTCTGTGTATGATATGCTGTGCTCACCACAAGCATAGCTGTCATCCGTCATTATTATAATATCATTGACTCTCTTCCCTATGCTGTGCCTTTTATTCCCTTGACATTTTCATTTCATAACTAGAATCGTATATCTACAACTGCCTTTCACCCACTTGACCATCTCTTCATTCCTCTTCCCTTTGGCGGCCATCAGTTTGTTCTCTGTAATTTATAGGTCTGTTTCATCTTTCTGTTGATTTGTTTGGTTTTGTTTTTTTTTAGATTACACATCTGAGTGAAGTCATATGGTATCTGTCTTTCTCAGTCTTATTTCACTTAGCATAATACTCTCTAGGTCCATCCATATTGTTGTAAAAGGCAAGATATTCTTTTTATGGCTGTATAATATTCCATTGTATGTACATATATGTACATGGCACATTTTTTTCATCTATTCATTAATTGATGAACACTTGGGCTGTTTCCCTATATTGGGTGTTATAAATTATGCTGAAATAAACATAGGGTCTGTATATCTTTTTGTTTTACATTTTTGTTTTCTTTCTGCAAATACCTAGTAGTGGAATTTTAGATCATATTGTATTTCTCTTTTTAAATTTTTGAGGAAGCTTTTCACAGTGGCTATGCCAATTTCCACTCCCCACCTTTTTTTTTTTTTTTTTTTACTTCCTTGCCAATACTTTTAATTTCTTACCTTTTTGATTTTAGCCATTTTGACAGGTATGTGGTGATACCTCATTGTGGTTTTGATTTGCATTTCCTTGATGATGAGTGATGTTTAGCATCCTTTCATGTGTCAGCTGGCCATCTGGATGTCTTTGGAAAAATGTATGTTCAAGTCCTCTACCTATTTTAAAATCAGATTTTTTTTTTGGTGTTGAGTTGTTGAAGTTCTTCATATTTTTAAGTATTAACCCCTTATTGGATATATCATTTGCAAGTATCTTCTCCCCTTAAGTAGGTTGCCTTTTTGTTTTATTGATAATTCCTTTGCTGTGCAGAACCTTTTTATTTTGATGAAGTCCCAATAGTTTATTTTTGCTTTTTTGTCCTTTGCTTTAGCAGACATATCCAAAAAAATGTTGTGATGACAAGTGTCAGAGACATTATTGCCTGTGCTCTCTTCTAGAATTTTTCTGGTCTCAGGTTTCACATTTAGGTCTCTAATCCTTTGAGCTTATTTTTTGTGTATGGTGTTGAAAAGGATTCTAGTTTCGTTATTTTGCATGTTAATTATTTGGTTTCCCCATTTATTGAATAAACTCTCTTTTCCCCATTGTATATTCTTGCTTTCATTGTTATAGAATAAATTGACCATATAAGAATGGGTTTATTTCTTAGCTCTCTATTTTGTGCCACTACCATACAGTTTTGAGTACTGTAGCTTTGTAGTGTATCTTGAAATCTGGAAGTATGATATCTTCAGGTTTTTTCTTCTATCTCAGGATTTCTTTGGATCTTTGGGGTCTTTTGTGGTTTCATACAAATTTTAGCATTATTTCTTCTAGTTCTGAAAAAGTGTTGATGGTATTTTGATAAGGATTACATTGAATTACAGTTTTCAAAGTATAGATTTTTTTACTTCCTTGGTTAAGTTTATACCTAGGTATTTCATTCTTTTTGGTCCAACTGTGTGATTCTTTTCTTAATTCTCTTTCTGTTACTTCATTATTAGTGCACAGAAATGCTACTTATTTCTGGGTATTAATTTTATATTCTACAACACTATTGAGTTCATGTACTACTACTAGTTTTTTTGCTGCATCTCCAAAATTTTAGATCATTGTGTTTTCATTTTCATTTGTTTTCAAGTTTTTTGATTTAACCTAGGAAATAAAAGACCTTTACTCTGAAAACTATAAGACACTGATAAAATAAATTCATAATGACACAATGGAAAGATATTTTATAGTCAAGGACTAGAAGAATTAATATTAAAATGCCCACATTACCCAAAGCAATCTACAGGTTCAATAGAATTCCTTAAAATACCAAGAGCATTTGGGGCACCTGGGTACCTTAGTTGGTTAAGCAATTAACTCTTGATTTTGATCTTGATCACTCAGATCATGATTTCAGGGTCCTGAGATGGAGCTCTGCATTAGGCTCCAAACTGAGCCTGAGCCTACTTAGGATTCTCTCTCTCTCTCTCTCTCATTCTACTCCTCTCCCTCCTGCTCATGCTTGCACTCCCCCAGCACAGCAAAATAAATAAATAAATGATATATAAATAAATATATAAATATATAAATATATTTATATATAAGTAATATATAAATATAAATATATATACACCAACAATATATTTCACAGAACTGGAAAAACTTCACCTAAGTCTCAAAAATACTTTCTTTTTCTAATCCTAAAGGAAACCCTGATAAATGAGGATTGATCTTTCATAGAGATAAGATTTTAATGTAGATATGTGTTTAACTGTTCGAAGATTTTTTTTTCCAGTAGATTTTGACAAAGGTGAAGCTAAAGAATTTATGTTATATTTTAGGCTGAAATATATTTTCTTTCATTAATTTTAGTTTCATTTTCAGGGTGACCGTGGACTTCCTGGTTTTCCTGGGCTTCATGGAATGCCAGGATTAAAGGTTGAAAAAAAGTCTAGTCTTTTAATATTCACTAATTTTGCATTTTATTTGAAATTAGAAGTCCTTTATGTTACAAATGTGTTATAAGTAAATGCTCAAATATGAAGTATAATAAAGTAAATGATTGGATTGCTACCATAGTTACATAAAGCTTTTTACAAATTTTCTTTAAAATTTCCAGTAACAAATTTTATGGTACTTAAACACTGACAAGTATGTTTTAATATATGGAAATTCTTTTAATTCTAAGCCCTGTACTTTAGGCCCTGTGAAAGTTCCAGCTATCCTTATTTTTCCTGTTTTTCTTCATAAAGCCTCAAATGTAGGGCTTTTGTAAATAAAATTTAAATTATTTTATTCCTATTTTATTTCATGTTGGCCATTAAACCTTGTTTATAATTGGTGTTTATTTCCTTTAAACTTAAAGAGACATTTTTGTATTTCTCTAAAAGTCAATTATTTTAAGTCCAGTTACTGGACATACAGTGTTATATTGGTTTCAGGTGCACAATACAGTGATTCAGCAATTCTATACCTCATTACTTGGTTCTCATCAAAATTTTACTCTTAATTCCCTTCACCTATTTCATCCATCCCCCACCTCCCCTCTGATAGACTTTATTTTCAACGAATACCCTCAGTTAAAGTTCTTTTTTTTTTCAACAAGAACATTTTTTACTTGAAGCATAATTCAGAATACATGGTTTGAAAAGGTGTATATAAAACATGAGAAATAGAATACACATGTTCTTCAGGTACACACAGAATTCCCTGGTTAAATCACATAAAAAGAGACATAACAAATACTGGAATTGAAATAAAGATTTTAAAAAATAAATAAAAATAAAATTCAGTGTTTGTATTTTCTCTTTTAGGGTGAAATGGGCCCCAAAGGAGATAAAGGATCAACTGGATTTTATGGCAAAAAGGGAAGTATGAGTTATAAAACAAAATATCCATATGGAACTTTGAATGTCATGGAAGTAGAAAACTCATGTTTCAGTCCCAGCTGACTCACCATTATAGCAATTAGCTTTGTTTACCTTTCTCAGGAAATTTATTTAGAGTAAAGAAAATAGAGAATAATACCTGGTATGTGGTATTTGATAAGAAAGCATCATGTTATTGATCATTCTGATTTTTTAAAGTATTTGTAGAGAGAGATTCCTTGGGAGGAAGTGGGAGCTGCTTGACATCATGTCCATGGAGAATCACTGTTCTGGGCCTTCTAATTTCTTCACATTGTAGGAAGATTATATCTTCTCTGCCTTTTAATTTTGCCAAGATGTGGTTTCTGTGTTTAGACATTTGTAATAATCCTGCATTCACCATTTTTTTTTTTAATGTCTTTGTGTTGGCTGGCCTGGTAAAATAATGTTTTGCCAGGAGTTGTAGAGCCAACACTAGCTGTCGTTTCATGAATTCTGTCACTACATAAAGATGTTGACTTACTTTTTAACAGAAGTTTGAGTTGGAATTTTTAAATCCTTGTTGTACTTCCTCTAGGAATGGTATCTGGGGCATTCCCAATCGTCCAGCTATCATCATAGGCTAGCCTACAAAACTCGCTAGCAAAACTAGGCTGTCCAGAAACTCTAGTGAAAGAATTGTTTACCTTTATACCAAGAAAGTTGAGAAACCATCAAGATCCGCATGTGTGTGCCCAAGCCAACTTCAAAGAATTTGTGCTGTGAGACCTAAAGTCTTAGGAATTTGCCTAAAATGGAAAAACATGTCAACAGGGCCCATGGTGGTTCCATGTGTGCTAAATATGCCCATACCAAGGTCAAGCATGCTTTCTTTATTGAGCAGAAAATCACTGTGGAAGTGTCAAAGGCACAAACACAGATTCAGAAAGCTAAACAAACAAACAAAAAATGAAGCTCTTTTTGAGTAATAAAAACAAAAATTTAAATTATTGCATGGATTGTTTTCTAAGTGTTTGTTTTTAATATAGGGTGCAAAAGGTGAAAAAGGGAATGCTGGTTTTCCTGGCCTTCCTGGACGTGCTGTGAGTTTGACAGAAGAAGCTTTTGAGTATTTTACACTAAATAAAAATTATCTTGTACTGTCTTCTTTTAGAAAGAAAAAGTAGTACAAAAATGTATTATAATATCTGTATTTATTTTTTAGGGTGAACCAGGAAGACATGGAAAGGATGGATTAATGGGTAGTCCTGGTTACAAGGTATTTACATAAAAAACTCAAAAGATTTCTGTAACTTGTGAGTGAACATTAGAAAAATGTACTGATATATGACTTTTTTTTTTTTTTACAATATGACAATGGCATAAAATAATGAGCTGAAAGTTGTTTTACTGTAATTTAAAAATGGTAGTGAAGTTCTTTTGAGTCTATTGAGAATTCTTAGGTGTTAGAAATAAAATCCCTGGATATCAGAAGTTTGAACTTCTTTGCTAAGTCATTCAAATGGATTTGTTTGGTGGGTTAGAAGAAGAGGTACCATGCTCTTATCTCCCAATAAGGGAGGGACATGGGTGGGAGGTAGGGGGACTTCATCCTTAACCTCAACAACTTCTTTATTACTTGTGTGGTGGTATTAGTATGAGAGAATTAGAGCAAGAGGAACTGCAAGGTGCCTGTCATTCACACCCCTAAAAAACTCAAAAGGCACATGCCCTTATGATGATCGGTTTGCACCTCATATTCTTACTGAGAGAAACTTTTTTCACTAATTATCAAGTAGAAATGGACTTCCTCTGTTGTAGCTTGTTAAATAAATGGGTATCAATCCTATGAATATATTGTCAGTCTATCTGGAATGTGCCAGCAGCCCACGTAATTGTTCTGCTGTAAGTTTTTTGAATACCTAAGGAGAGGATTTGTGTAATACATCAACCAGTGAGGTCACTTGGTCAAAATTTGATTTAGAGATGTCATCATGTTCCTAGGGATCACATTGAATGTGTAGGTCATTTGTGGTAGTGTGAATATTTTAACAATAAAAAATGTTCCAATCCATAAACCTAGGGATTAGGGGTGGCTTTTCATTTATCTGAGTCTTCATTAATTTCTTTCATCAGTGTTTTTTAGTTTTTAGTGTATAAGTCTTTCTCTTCCTTGGTTTAGTTTATTTCAAAGTATTTTATTATTTTGATGCTATTAGAAATATGTTTGCTTTCTTAATTTCTGTTTTGTATAGTTTGCTGTTAGAGTATAAAAATGCAACTGATTTTCATATGTTGATTTTGTATCCTGCAACATTGCTGAATTTATTATTTTTGACAGTTTTTTGATGGAGTTCTTAGGTTTTTCCATATGTGAGATCATGTCATCTACAGAGACAATTTTACTTCTTTTACAATTTGGATGTTATTTATTTCTTTTTCTTACCTAATTTATCTGGCTAGTACTTCTAGTACTTTGTTGAAAAGAAGTGGCAAGACAGGGCATCTTTGTCTTGTTCTTGATCTGAAAGGAAAAGCTTTCAGTTTTCATCATTAAATATGTTCACTTTGGGTTTTTCATATATATCTATATACACACACGTGTGTGTTTGATCTTTATTGTGTTGTGTTTAATCCCTTCTATGCCTAGTTTTTGAGAGTTTTAATCGTGAAATGACATTGAGTTTTGTTAATTTTTTATTTCTACATTTCTTGAGATGATCATATGATTTTTATCTTTTTTTCTGTTAATCTGGTATATCACATTGATTTGCATATACTGCCATCTTTGCATCTCAGGGATAAACCCCATTTGATTGTGGTGGATGATCCTTTCAATGTACTGTTAAATTCAGTTAGATACTATTTGTTCAGGACTTTTACATGTATGTTCATCAAGGATGTTGGCCTGTAGTTTTCTTTCCTTGTGGTGTTTTATTTGGCTCTAGTATCAGGCTAATATTAGCTTCATAAAATGATTTGGTGACTGTTCCCTTTTTTATTTTTTGAAAGATTTTAAGGACCCATATCAATTCTTTAAACGGTTAGTGGAATTTACCTGTGAATTCTGCCTGTCCTGGGACTTTCTTTATTCTAGGAAATTTTTGATTACTGATTCAGTGTCCTTACTTGTTATTGATCTGTTTAGGCTTTCTCTTTCATCTTAATTCAGTCTTGTTAGGTTTTACGTTTCTAGGAATTTATCCGTTTCTTCTAGTTTGTCCAATTTGTTGGCATATAATTATTCATAATGGTCCCTTGTGTTTTTTTTTTTTTTATTTCGGTGGCATCGCATCAATTGTAATGTCTCTTCTTTTGTTTCTGATTTTATTAGAGTCTTACTTTTTTTCCTTAGTTAAGCTAAGGATTTGTCCATACTTTAGATCTTTAAAAAAAAATCCAAAATTTTTTAGATCAACTCTAGCTTTAATTATTTTTTCTTTTGTTTTTATATTCTGTATGTCATTTATTCTTGTTCTAATATTAATTATATCCTTCCTCCACCTAATTTTGGGCTTAGTTTTTCTTTTCCTAATTTTTGCCCCCCTTTTTATTGAAAAATAAAAAAGATTTTTAAAAAATTTATTTGAGAGAGAGAGAGAGACAAAGAGAGCACACGTGAGGGGGGAGAGGCAGAGAGAGAAGGAGAAGCAGTCTCACCACTGAGCAAGGAGCCCTACACAGAGCTTGATCCCAGGATCCTGGGATCATGACCTGAGCCCAATGCAGGTGCTTAACTGACTTTGCCACCCAGGCACTTCTAGTTTATTTCCCTTTTTGATATTAATCTGGGTAGCATGTTTGCATGGACATACCTATAAGTGTAAACCTTACTTTACTTTTTAACAACTTTATTCATAAATGAGCCACACATTATACAGTTTACCTATTTAATTTATTGTATACATAATTCAGTGGTTTTGAGTATATTTACATAGTTATTCAATAATCACTGATCAGATCTATGTTTGAAAATACTTTCTTGCCATCTTTGGGTTGCTTTTTCACTTACTGTACCTTTGATAAGAAAAGTTTTTAATCTAGATGAAGTCCAACTTCTTAAATTCTTTTGTGGTTCATGCCTTTTGTGTCATATTTATGAATATTTACCTAACTTAAGGTTATAAGATTTTCTCTTGTCTTTTCTTCTAAAAGAGAAAAAAAGTCAATTTTTCTAAATACTTACATTTAGAACATTATATTTTCTAAAACTTTATCATCTTAGCCATCAATTTAGGCCTATAATCCATTTTTGATGATTTTAATTTCCATGTATGGCATGAGGAAAAAGTCGATTGATTTTTTTCCATTAATACACCCAATTCTTTCAGGATCATTTATTAAGAAGACTATCATTTCCCACCAAATTATATGAGCATTTTTGCCGAATAAGATTTCACCGATACATGTGAAACTATTTTTGGACTCTTGATTCTGTACCAGTAATCTATCTCCATCCTTTTGTAAACAATGCACTGTCTTGATTATCATAGCTGTAAAGTCTTGAAATCTGACAGTGTATCTAAATTTGTTTTTCATTTTAAAATTGTAATGAATATACTAAGTGTAGCAAATCCCCTATAAGCATAAATGTCAGCTTGAAAAATTTTACAGAGAAGCCTCCCGAGTTTTATTAAGTATACTTTTTAGTTGGTAATAATTTTAGATTTATAGGAAAGTTGCAGATACAGTATACAGAGTTCCTTTACACACTTTATCCAGTTTCTCCTGATGTTAACATATTACTATGGCACATTTGTCGAAACTAAGAAATCAGTAGCAATACACTGTTGTAAATTGAACTCCATACTGTTTTTGGATTTTATTAGTTTAACAGGACTGTCCTTTTTCTGTTCTGTGACCTAATTGAGGATACCACATAGCATTATTTTGTTATGCCTCCTTAGTTTCTTATAATCTATGATAATTTCATTCTTTTCTTGTTTTTCATGACTTTCACAGTTTTAAAGAGCTTTGGTTAGGTATTTTGTAGAATGTCACTTGGTGTGGGTTTTTCTGATGTTTTCCTCATGATTAGGCTGGAATTACAGGTTTGGGTTTTTTGTTTTTGTTTTTGTTTTTTCGTTTTTTTGTTTGCTTGTTTGTTTGGTGGGGAGGGAAGGATAACACAAAGGTGAAGTGCCCATCTCATCATATCAGATTATATACTATCCATATGACTAATCACTGATTATATTAAATTTTATGATTTGGTTATGGTAATATTTGTCATGTTTCTTCACTGTGAAGTTACTGCTTTTTTCTTTGCACATTTTTTTTGGAATTGAGTTACCAAGTTCAGCTTCTATTCAAGATGGGGCAGAAGGGCTGAGATTAAGCTTAAACTTTTAGACAGGAGAGTATATACATATCTTTACATTTATTTGAGGAGAGTTATGGTCAATGAATCTTCCAATCCATGAATATGGTATAATGTTCCACTAATAGTTTTTCTTTATCTCAGCAATGTTTTGTAGTTTTCAGTGTACAGATCTTTTATGTCTGCTGTAAAATTCATACCCCAATATTATGTTTTTTAAAAATACTCTTGTGAAGATATTTTTAAGGGTTTTTTAATTTTTTTTACTAACCTGTGAAAATAGAACTAGTTTAGTTTGGGGCACCTGGGTGGCTCAGTGGGTTAAGCTTCTGTCTTTGGCTCAGGTCATGATCTCAGGGTCCTGGGATTGAGGTCTGAATCTGGCTCTCTGCTCAGCGGGAAGCCTGCTTCCCCCTCTCTCTCTGCCTGCCTCTCTGCCACTTGTGATCTCTCTCTTTCTGTCATATAAATTTTTAAAAAACCTAAAAAAAAAAAAAAAGAACTAGTTTGGTTTATCATATATCCTGCAGTATTGCTAGACTCACTTATTGATTCCTGCAACTTTCTTTGTAAATTCCCTAGATTTTTCTGCATAGATCATATTATTTAGAGATAAAGTCTGTTTTCTTCTTCTATATAATCGATATGACTTAAATTTATTGTAATAATTTTATTGCACTGTACAGGCCCTCCAGTACAATCTCAAATAGAAGTAGTGACATTTCTTGCCTTGTTTCTAATCATAGGTAGTCTTTTACCCGTAACTGTTAGTTGAAACTCCTTCATTATGTTGGGAAATTCCTTTTTATTTGTAGTTTCTTGAGAGTTTTTCTCTTTAATTATGATTAGGTGTTGAATTTATAAAAAAATTTCAGCATTTCTTGATTTATATTGTTTTCCTCTTTTATTTAATATGTTGTATAACATTGACTTTTTATACACTAATCATGATTACACTAATCATGCTTTATTCAGATAAATGCCAATTAGCCATTTATATTACTCTTTTTATATACTGCTAGATTCAATTGAAAATATTTTATTAAGGACTTTTGTTTCTGTGTTCACAAGAGATAATGGTCAGTAGTTCTCTCGTGATTTTTTGTGTATGTGTGTGGCTTTTGTATCAAGGTAATACTAGCTTTTCTTTTCTGAAAGAGTTTGTGTAGATTGGTCTCATTTTTTCCTTGTTTGGTAGAATTTACCGGTGAAACCATTTGGACTTCAGTTTTGTAAGTGTAAGGAAAATTCTAATTACTATTTAAATTCTTTTACTAAGTTTTGGGCTCTTTAGTGTTTCTCTTTCTTCTTGAGTACATTTTGGTAATTTGTGCTTTTGCAGGGATTTATTCATTTCCTTTCATTTTCAGTTTGTTGGCATATTTTATTTATAACATTGCATTTTTCTTGTCCTTTTAAAATTATTAATTTATTTTATTGCTTTAAAATTTAATTTCCAATGTAGTTAACATACAGGGTTATATTAATTTTAGGTATACAGTATAGTGATTCAACAATTTATCTATTACTCAGTGCTCACTGAATAATGTACATATGAATTGTGTACTCTTTAGTCCTCTTTACTTAGCTCACCCATCCCCCCCAAGCACCTCTCCTCTGGTAACCATCAGTTTGTTCTCTATTGTTAAGAGTCTGTTTCTTGGTTTGTCTCTCCCTTTTCTTTTTTTGTTTTTGTTTTTATTTTGTTTCTTAAATTCCACATATGAATGAAATCATGTAGTATTTGTACTTTTCTGACGATTTCACTTAGCATTATACTCTCTGGCTCCATCCATGTTGTTGCAAATGGCAAGATTTCATTTTTTGGCTGAATAATAATCAGTTGTGTATATATATGCCACATCTTTATCCATTTATCTATTGATGGGCACTTGGGCTGCTTTCATAATTTAGCTATTGTAAATAGTGTTGCAATAAACAGAGGGGTGCATGTATCCCTTTGAATTAGTGTTTTTGTATTCTTGGGGTAAATACCTAGTAGTGAAATTATGGATCATACGATAGTTCCATTTCTAACTTATTGAGGAACCTCCATACTGTTTTCCACAGTGGCTGTCCCAGTTTGCACTCCCACCAAAAGTGCAAAAGTATTCCTTTTTATGCACTTCCTCTCCAACATTTGTTTCTTGTGTTTCATTATTTTAGCCACTCTGACAAGTGTGAGGAGATATCTAATTGTAGTTTTGATTTGCATTCCCTGATGATAAATGATGATGAGCATCTTTTCATGGGTATGTTGGCTATCTGTATGTCTTCTTTGGAAAATTTCTGTTCATGTCTTCTGCCCATATTTTAAGTTGGATTATTTGTTCTTTGGTTGTTGAGTTGTATAAATTCTTTATTTTGTATACTAATCTTTTATCAGAGATGTCATTTGCAAATACATTCTCCCATTCGGAAGGTTATCTTTTAGTTTTGTTGATTGTTTCCTTCGCTGTGCAGAAGCTTTTTAGTTTGATATGGTCCCAATCATTTATTTTTGCTTTTGTTTCCCTTGCTTCAGGAAACATATCTAGGTAAAAGTTGTCATGGCTAATGTGGGAGAAATTACTGCCTGTGCTCTCTTCTAGGATTTTTATAGTTTCCGGTGTCACAGTTAAGTTCTTAATCCATTTTGAATTTATCTTTGTGTTTGGTGTATGCCAGCAGTCCAGTTTTCTTTTTTTTTCATGTCCAGTTTTCCCAACACCATTTGTTGAAAAGATTGTCTTTTTCCCATTGGCTATTCTTTACTGTTTTGTCAAAGATTAATTGACCATATACATGTGGGTTTATTTCTGGGTTTTCTGTTCTATTACATTGATCTCTTGCCTATTTTTATGCTGTATTCTTGTCTTTTTAATGTACCATTTTTAATGTTTTTCATTTTTGATTTTCTATATTACATAATAATCATTTATTATTGGTGGTTACAATTGAATTCATGCACCAGAGCGTTTCTCCTTCTCTTCTCCATTATCATCTGGGCCTGATATTCTTTGTGTTGAAAAGCTTCTTGATAGCTTTTATTTCTTACATGGAAATTGGTTGGCTGAAGCAGTCTGTCTCTCACGGGGCCAATAATAGTATACTTCATTTTCTTAGGAAATCAGTCATTTCATCTACATTTTTCAAATACAGAATTGTGCAAATTCCTTTCATTTTTTTAAAGACTTTATTTATTTATTTGATAGAGAGTGGGAGAGTAAGTGAAAGCACAAGCAGGGGGGAGTTGCCTAGGGAGAGGGAGAAGCAGGCTCCCCACTGAGCGGGGAGCCGGATGCAGGGCTCCATCCCAGGATCCTGGGATCATGCCCTGATCGGATGGCAGAGCTGAGCCACTCAGGTGCCAGTCCTTTTTTGTTTTTTTAAAAAAAGTTTTCTTGGTTTCAGTGATTATTCTCCCTTTGTTGTTTCTTAGACTATTTATGCTTTTGCTTTCTACTTTTTTTTTTTTTTTGATTATAAATGAGGTTCTGGCTTCTCTATTATGTTCTTTTTGTTTTTCCCCCAAAGATCCAATATTGTAAGTTAATTATTAACTTTATTTTTTTTTTCCATTTCTGGGTTTTGTTCTGTTTTTATTTTTGTACTATTTACTTCCTTTTTTCTCACATTTTTCTAGATTTTACAATTGGGAAGTGAATTCATTTATTTTCATTGCATTACTATTTTTTTTTTAGTATTTAAATTATATATATTTTTAAATTATTGCTTCAATTGTGTCACCTTGATTTTAATGTGCAATGTTTTCAAACTATTACTTTTCAGAAATTCTGTAATTTTTTATTATATTTTTCTTTTTCCTAGAAATTGTTTGAAAGTTTAAAAAAATTTAGGTTGAAAATCCTTTTATTTTGATTCTGTTGTCAATTTCTGGCTTTATTATACTGTATCAGAAAATATTATTTGTATAATTTATTACTTATTTATTTATTTTTAATTTTAATTAACATATAATGTATTGTTTGCCCCAAGGGTATAGGTCTGTGAATTGTCAGGGTTACACATTTCACAACACTCACCATAGCACATATCTTCTCCTATGTCCATTACCCAGCCACCCTATCCCTCCTCCTCCCCCCACCCGGCAACTCTCCATTTGTTTCCTGAAATTAAGAGTCTTTTATGGTTTGTCTCCCACCTGATCCCATCTTGTTTCATTTCTTAATGGGATTTGTTGAAATTCTTTCTTATACTTATTATATGTTCAACTGTCAGAAATGTTTCCTGTCATATAAGAAGGTAAATTTCTATTTTGAGAATGTGAAACTCAGTATATTTGTAAAATTTTCTTATTGAATGTCTTCTTTAAATATTCTATATACTTAATTTTTGTTTTGTTTTACCTATCTTGTCATTTTCATCTATGCTTCTTCTATCCTCTGTTTCATGAATGTGGTTTTAATTTGTTGCATGGATATTCATAACTATTACATCTTCATTTTGAATTGTGGCTTTTGACATTATCAACTATCACTTTTTTGTCTTCCCTAATAATTTTTAGTTGGAAGTTTGCCTTGCCTTATTTAGAAGAATTGCATTTCTTCATTTTGATTATTCTTATTTGCTTGCTAAACCTTTGCACATTTTTCTGTTGTTTGCTTTTTCAATAATTTTTAGTTGTTTCTTTTATCTGAGGCATAGAGTTGGTCTTTGCTTTTAAAAGCAATCTGAATTTTTTTCCTTTTAAGAGATTGAGTCTGTTTTTATTCACTAATAGGTTTGGTCTTACATTTATCATAATGCTTATGTTATAATTTTGTTATATTACTATGTGCATTATGTTCTATTTACTATGCTTTTTTATTTTTTTTTCCTCATTGTGGTCAGTTTTTAATGTCTTTCTACTTTTTCTTTCTTTAGGACTAACGAAAGTTTGTTTTTCCAGTGCTCTTTTTCCTTCCAGTTTTATTGAAGTAATTGACATACAGCCCTGTATAAATTTAAGGTGTACATTGTAATGATTTGACCTACTTTTATTGTGAAATGATTACCACAAAACTCTAGTTAACATCCATCATCTCATATAGGTCCAAAATTTTTTTTCTTGTTATGAGAACTCAGGATCTCTAGTCTCTCAGCAACTTTCAAATACACAGTACAGCGGTGTTAACTACTAAGGGTCTTTATACAAATACCTCTAGTAATCTGTACAAATACAGTTTAGAATTCCTTTAGCAACCCTTTGCCTCCCTTAGACATATGCTTTGCATTGCCAACTTCAAATGATACTTTATCATTTCTGTGTCAGTTAATGAATTTATTCTATTTCCTTTCCTTCCTCCTTTTCTTCTTGTTTGTTTAATGCTATTACTTCTACTTTGTCAGATTATGTAATATTTATAAACTATTTTCTACACTTTCTCCACCTTTGTTTCAAATTTGCAATTAAGTATGGTGTTTCTCATCAGCCCCTTTAACCAATAATTCCTAGCCATCATTTTGGTTTATGAAACTTCTTCTATTGTGTATTGCTTAGGAAGTGTTTTTGAATACAGTATTCTCTGAATTCTTGTGTTTAGCATGTTTTTTTGTTCTTGCTACTTGAATGACAATTTGGCTTCACTGTCTTGTTGCTGTCATTATAGCATTAAGACTTCTTGTCTTGTCACTGTTTTTCTTTGAATTTCTTTGAGATGTTGCTGTAGGGCTCTCATATGTGCTGCTGATGTCAACCTGATTGTCTTTCCTTTGTAAGTGGCTTTGTCTTTTTGTATGGAAGCCTGGAGAGTTAAAGCAGAACAAAACAAAAACCTTTCTGTGGGAAGTCTAAGAGCATAACTTATGTCTCAGATTTAAGAATTCCACTTATCCCAGAATCCTTTGAATAAGTAGATTCAAGGCTTATTGTAATTCTGGAGTATTATCTTGGATTATAGTTTTTAAAATAAATATATATTTTAAAAATTTTTATTGATTTATTTTAGAGAGAGAAAAAACATGAGTGGAACGGGCAGAAGGAGAGGGGGAGAGAATTTCCATGCTGAGCACAATGCCTGATGCTGGACTTGATCTCATAACCCTGAGATCACTGAGCCGAAATCAAGAGCTGGCTGCTTAACTGACTGAGCCACTCAGGCGCCCCTTGGAATATAGTTATAAATAGGAGCACTGAGTGTGGCACATAAACAATGAATGTTGGAACACTGAAAAAAAAATAAAATTAAATAAAAATAAATAAATGAATAAATAAGAAGTTCTGTTACATTGTTTGAATTTATATGTGAGGACTCTAATTTTAGATCTGTTACAACTTCTTTGACTGTCTTCTACCACTTCTCTGATCCTTTTTATCTTTTTAAAAATGTCATTTTTATTGGCTATGTTTAGTTTTTTTTCTCAGTAGCTTTAAAAATTTAAAGTTAAATATTTTCTCCCTTAGTTTCTAGTAATTTAATTGTAATATATGAGATTATTTTGTATTTTCAATTTATTTCCTGGATTCTTATTTTTATATCATCCTTGTTTACATCTAAAACTGCTTGTTTAATATTAATCCAGGTTATGACAATTTTTGCAGTTTTTTTTTTTCCTGCTTCATGTTTGTTTTTGTGTGAGGGAAATTTACTGAAATGTTTGGATTTTCATTTTATGTTTTTCATTTAGTAGTTTTGTTTGGATATTGTCTGCAAATTTTCTCAATTTGAAATGTTTTGTATGTATTTAGACCTCTACTAATAGGAGTATAAAAGTTGGAGTGGCTTACTAGGCTTCTAATTTCTTGAGCATCTCCTTTTAATGTATAGTGAAGTTTGATGTTTATTTAATGGAATTATTTGTTGGGATGGGTTAACTATGTCTTCTCTTCAGAGGTGGAGAAATGAGAAGTACAGTGTGTGCATATATGATTTCTGTGGCACATTTAAGAGTAGATGTCCAGCAAATAGTTAAATCCTGATAAGGAGCCCTGTCTCATTTAGAGAGAAGAAGGAATGGGAGAGGAGTGGGAGAGTGAACAGAACTGGAAAGGATTATCTTACGTTGTAGGAGGGATACCTATTTTTGTTAAAAACAAAAGTGGGGGGAGAGGGAGCCACCTGGGTGCCTCAGACCTTTAAGCGTCTGCCTCGGGCTTAAATCAGGATCCCAGGGTCCTGCAAGGTACAGAGCCTGCTTCTCCCTCTGCCTGCTGCTCCCCTTACTTGTGCTGTCATGGACATGATCTCTCTCTCTCTGCCAAATAAATAAAATCTTCGAAGACAGAGAGAAAGGTTACAAAAAAAAAGAGTGGGTGGATGAAAATTCAGGTGAGTGTGTTGGTTTGGTGACAAGATGGTTGACTTCCGTTCTCTCTTATGAAGTTGTCACCAGTTGAGAGACAGGAAAGAGACAGGGAAGAGGTAGTTTTTGTTGATTGGAGAACCTCTTATTTAGCTGTGTGGAAAATGTGGCCCAGAGGAGATTAAGGAACTAGAGAAGATGCGTTGATGTCTCACTGAAGCTGAAAGTTACAGTCTGGGTGACTGTAGTACTGTAGTACTGTAGTACTTCCCCCTCCTGAGGCTATACTTCAAAGCCTAAGTGTGGGTCTGAGGAAGCTTTCAGTTTGATTTACTGAATATTGAGGTTTGCCTAGGCAAGTGTGGCAGATAACAGTGAGGTAGAGGGATAAGAATTCCAGTTAGCAGTTAAAATACTGTAAAATGGTGTTTAAACTGGGTGCGACGAGAAGTGAACACAGGACAGGACACATGATAGCAAGAGACATAATTTATTGGATACTTACTACAGGCCTGGCTCTTTTCCCAGCGCTTTATATGCATTCTCACATTAAATCTCGTAAGTCACTGAACTATAAGTAAAAAAAAAAAAAAATTATCCTTTTACAGATGAAGAAACTAAGGAATGGAGAAAATTAATAGCTTGTCCAAGATCACATAGACATAATTTAATAACCAATGAAAATTTCTTTCACTAAATTGTTGAAAAATCAGGTTACGCCCAAATAATCTTTCTCAATTATAAAACATGATGATGAAACTATTGACTCTACTGTTTTTATGACATTTTAAAATATTAAAATATTAACTGTATTTTTTACTCATTTTTTTACTCATTTAACAATAAAATAATCTCCTCAAAATTAAATTATGTTTTAATGGTCACCCTCCTGACTTTGAGGGTTGCTATGGCCACAAATTAAATTACTCTTCGTTCTTTAATTTCTTGCGGGTAAGTACCAGAGACCATAGCATGAAAGGAAATACACATGCAATGCAAGTTTTACATGTCTGTTTTTGGTTAAATTTCCTTCTTAAAAATAGCTGCTTTTTGTGGAGTAAATCATCTTTGACATTAGCTGTAGAAACTGGATTTAGAAATAATGTTTACCGTACCATTTTTTTCAATTCTTTTATATCAAAAAAGAAATTAATAATAGGGTAGCAAAATGATAAATTAGAGCCGGGGGCATGCTGTGTGCTTTTATCTACCAGCCAAACAAATATATATGCACCAGGTTCTCCAGACCATGAAAGCAATCAAATAATCAGATTAGGTTCTGATCATAATACTGAATTTCACAGGTTGTGTATTGCATTTAATTATTTTATGGAAAATGACCCAAAAAAAAACCATTCTTCATTTCCCTGTGAAACATTATTCAGGCTATCAAGAGGACACTTTGAGGTAGAATCTTTTCATAACCAGTGTGCATAATTTTACAACAGCAAATGCTGTCGCCTTATCTGTCAGTGTTTTTCCCCATTTCCTTTATCCCCTTGAAATTAAACATTTAAGAATAAACAACCCATTCCTCCTTCCTTGATATGTTTTAGTGTTTAATGAAGAAGGGGACATATAACCTTATATATAGTTTTACATTCTGTTCAGCGTTACTGTAAGTATTCTAGGTAATGAAAAAAAAATACAAAGCAAAAAAGATATTTCTTGCCTTTAAAGAATGTGCGTGTCAGGAAAATAGCACCTATATTAACAAGATACCTGTTGAATAGCTTGACCATCCTAAAACTCGGTGCCAAGTGTGAAGCTAAATATACAGTGTCATTGTAGAGAGGTGTTGGTAAGAACAGAAAAGATGTGTAAGCATCTGGAGATCTGGGCTAGAGCAGTGGTCCCAAAGTCTACTGTATCAGCACTTTTCAGGAACCCATTGGAAATGCTAATTCCTAGCATCTGCCCCATACCTGTTGGATCAGAAACTCTGGAGTGGAGTCCACAATTTGCAGTCTAACAAATTCTCCCAAAGATTCTGATGCAGCTAGTATAAGAACTACTGCTGTAGATGATAAAGACTAGATATTTTATTCATATTATTATGTATCATCATGTCCATAAAGTAGGAATAAAAATAAATCCTCAAATAATTTGGGGACTTTGTTATTGATAAACCTTGATGATGATTAGTTGCATTTTAAAAAACATCCTGCTAATTAGAAAAAAATAAGATTGGGTCATCAGAGAAGTAAATGGAGAAATTTTTACCAGGCAGAATAGTTAGGTAATCCCAGATTTATTGGGATAAATAAATACTATTTATTTATAGTAAATAGCATTTACTATACTATTTGACGATTGCCCTCCTCCCTTTATATATATAAGAGCTAAACTGCAGATTTGCTTGCAAGTCACATATGACAGTACCCGGAGGTATGGGAAGGTCAGTGACCTGAGGACTTACAGATATGCCATGGTCCTCAGATCGTCAGAATCAGCTGGACAGCTGTTAAAGCCAAATGCTGGGCTCCACCATTTGGTGTGTCTGATTCATTAGGTCTGCAGGAAAGCCTGAAATTTTGCCCTTTGAAGTTCACACATGAACTGAAGCTGAGCTGGCTGATGTGGGGGCTGTCCAAGAGCACCAATGGCTTGGGTGAATCCTCCTGACTGTTAACATGAATGTTAAGTTTAGGTATAGTCATTGCAGTGTTTCCCTGTTGTGTTAGGTCCTGACATATCCCTTCAATTTTTCAGACTTTTTGACCTAGAGCTTTTAGACTTAGTGAATCCTACATATATCTTTGTTTCTCTTTGGTGTTTTCATAAGCTTTTCTGTAGAACCATTGGGCCAGCAGCACCTCCCAATTTGGTTAACTTACAGGAAAACATTGTGTTTTGCTCCCTCTGTTGTCCGCTGTCAGCTTGTCAGCAAGTGTTTGTAAATAAAATTGGACCAGATGAACTATTTGGCTTGAGTTGGTATTTCACTGTCCTTATGAAATGCAAGAATTCATGAAAGTGGGAGAGTCTGTGTTTCCATAATGTGATATGGTTGAATTTTTTTTTCCCAAGTGTTGATTATGTTAGCCAGGTTTTATTGGTTCTTCCTTCTGTGATTTCTTTTCTACAATTTTGGGAAATTCATTGGAATATGAAACTGTGGAAAACCACGTTGGCATGTGCATCAGTACGTGTATTCTGAGACTCTTTCACCCTTAGACTGATTTCAACCCAGGCATTTGAAGTATTTACAAGAAAAATGCTTTTTGCTTTGCTTTCTTTATCTCAAGTAGAATGAAGTGTTTTTTCTGGTATGAAACAAAATGTGGCATCATTGCAGAGAACATGGTTATGATGCAACACTTTGCTGAATAGAAAACAAAATCATGGCTCCTGATGACTAGAAGGCTTCAAAAAGCATAGAGGGTGTGTCTGTGTGTTTAAGAGGCTTCTTTCCACCCCTGCCCTTTATGACACTGCCTCTGGTAGTTTAAAGCTGTACTGACCTGTCAATATTACACATTTTAGGAATAAACTCCACTTATATTTATTGTAAAGTGGTATCAGATACTGTTATATACACTGGCAATTTGGGGAAAGTTTTGAGGATGCGAAAGGGTGGATAGAAAATAAGATGCTTAAATCATTTAAGCATAGGATTTTAAAGGCATATAACTAAAAACTATGCTAGTCATTATAGTCACCTAAAAATAAACATGTTAGTGTTAATTTTAACTAGGTGGATACTAACTTAAAGTTTCAAATAATTTCAAGTAATAACTTATAAGTAACTCCATTTTTTTTTAAAGATCTTATTATTTTATCTATCAGAGAGGGGGGGGGGAGAGAGCAAGCACAGGCAGACAGAATGGCAGGCAGAGGCAGAGGGAGAAGCAGGCTCCCCGCCAAGCAAGGAGCCCGATGTGGGACTCGATCCCAGGACGCTGGGATCATGACCTGAGCTGAAGGCAGCTGCTTAACCAACTGAGCCACCCAGGCGTCCCTAAGTAACTCCATTTTTAATGAAAACTTTATTTTGGTTTTAAAACGTAACTGTTGGGAGGCAAGGTCAAATTAGAATGATTAGTTCAAATAGATCCAGAAGAATGATCCAATCCAGTGGCTCCATTCCAACAGAATGATCAACTTTAAAGTAAAAAGTTAAATAAAAATAAATATGGAAGGATTGATATAAACCTTGGTCACATTTACCTTGGCAATAAATGTAATGTCCTACTCTCATGAGTGTATAGTATCAGAGTTATTTTATAAATTAACTCCATTATCTGCTGCCATAATAGGTTGGATATTTATATAGTCACTTCATGAATTTCATAATGAGTTATCTAATGTCAGGAAGGGTTAAAATCAGTAATACAGAAGGAATTTTAAAATTTCATATCTATTTTTATAATCTGGTTTTATTTTTTATTTCTCTTATTGAGTATTAGAAGGCTTTCACATTCTAGATACTAATTTGCTAACCCTTTGTTATTACATGCAAGTTTATTATTCTACTCTGTGGTCTGTCTTTAGACTTTTGATATATCTTTTGATAAGCCATTATGTTTTTAGTGCAGTCAGATAATCAAAATTTATTATGGTTTGTTTTATTACATTTTACTTTAAAAATTCTTCTCTGCCCCCAGCTTATAAATATAATTTCTTCTGTTTCCTTCAAAAGTATTTAAAATTCTACTTTTCATACCTTGGTATTATTTCCTCTGCGTGTGCATGTGTTTGATTATTCAGTTTTAATTTTTTAAAATGATATTTAAAATGATATTTAAAAATTAAATTAAAATTAATTAAAAAATTAAAATTTAATTAAAAAAATAAAAAATAAATATCATTTAATTTTTTAAATGGTATTTAATAATCCAAGTACCATTTGTTGCAGTTTTGATTCCTTTCCAGATACTGAACTTATTAAAAGCAGTTTTGGACTCCCTTTTCTGTTCCAGTGATCTTCTCTCTCTCCCTGGGGTGGTGCTATAAATTCTTAACTCCCATAGCTAGATGTGTGTTCAGGAACAAATTCATTTCACCGTTTTGGTCTTCTCCTAAATTGTCTTGGCCATTTGGTAATTTCTCCTTCTACTTAAATCCTATAATAATTTTGCCACATTACAACAAATATTTTCTTGGGATTTCTTTTGAAATTGCATTAAATTTTGATTAATTTGGAGACATCTAACATCTTTATGCTACAAAGACTTTATAGCTTCATGACTATGAATGAGTTCTTCTGCCCATAAATAGGATATATATCTCCTTTTATTTAGGCCTTTTACCTAACTTGTTAATAGAATCTATAATTATACCTAAAAAATCCTGTACACTTACTAGTATTTTTCTTTGATATTAAGTAAATGATAAAATAGCAAACAAAATTTTGAATATTTACTTTTTATTGAAGTATGGTTGGCATACGGTGTTACATTTTTTTGTTAAAGTGCTGTAGATAATCTCAGGCATACAACATAGTGATTCGACAATTCTATATGTTATGCTGTACTCATAAGTATAGTGGCCACATAACATTATTAATAATAATAATGTAGAAGTAATGTTTATGTTGTATCTAAGGTACTTTAATACTCAGTGTTATATATCACTATTTTATAAACATGTCTGAAAATGTAATTTTCTTCTTTTTTTTTTTTTTAAATCATCAAAAGGGAGAAGCAGGACCTCCAGGTGCTCCAGGGCAGGATGGGTCCCGGGGAGAGCCTGTGAGTACCTTCTGAATTCAGCTCTAAATACTGAAATTCTTTTCCTCTCCTAAAATCCTCTATTTAAATACACCTATCAGGTAACCTGTTGTTGTTCAGTGACTTCCAGATTCACATGCTACAGCTGCTCTTTGAGGAACATTATAAGATATTGAACTATTTAACCCTTTTTTACAAAATGGGGAGAATGTCACGAGCAGAAAATTCACCAGCAGTATGAATTACAATCATGAGTACTCCTGCCCACACAAACAAATGCCGAACACAGCCTAGTCTGTTGCTGAGCCTTCAGCCAGCATCACTTTGCCACTGGCTCGTTGGGTAATATGCTCCCTGGGGTCATGTGTTCAATATAACGTGGGGTAAGGAAACATGATTGAGAAAGTGATGGATCTGAATCCTGGATATATGTGTTTTCAGCAAGTGTGCCAGATGACTCAACTTCACTTACCGTTTTCCCCACCTTTTCTTCCTACAACTCCTGGCCAACATTGGCCAAGATTGAAACACCTGCTGGTCTCATTTTATTCATCGAAGGATCTTATGGGGAATTTAAATTTAGGGGAATTTGCAGCCTGTTTTGGGGATGAGTAGGTTAAGAAGTTTGAAAATAGCCAACATATATTGCATTTTTTCATAGAGCGTTCAGGTGAGCACTCAGAATCCAAATATTGGACAAAAGACAGCGGAATCACAGAAGCTTCTTAAATGGGGTGACCTACTCATAGAATCATTCAATCAAATATTTATTGAGTTCTCATCTTGTGTATTATAATGCATTGGGACAAGTTCTCTACATAGCTACTGCCTTCATGGAGCTTATAATCTAGTTTGGAAGACTGCGGAAAAATGACGCAAATAATGACCAACCCAAAGAGGTTTATAGTAAGTGCCAAATGGGGGATTTCACATGAAATCAGAAGGCCAGGGTTTAAAGATAATTTCCTGCCACATTCCAGCTCTGCAAGCTGAGGTAAATCAGTTCACATCTCTGAAAAGCTTTCTCCTTATCTGTGAATTGTACATCCTTAACAGTACCCACTTCGCTGTGTTGTTGTGAGGCTGTCTTAGGAAACATATGGGGAAAAAAGCTATGAAAACGTTGCACAAATGCATAGAGTTCTCTGAAACACAGAAAGAGTTTAGAAAGGGAACCTTGTATCGTGGGGTGATTGGGAAATTTTTACCAAGGATCTAGGGCTTGATTGGATCATAAAAGGATGATGGGGGAAGAAAGGAAGACCAGAGGGAGAAGGAACATGAGTGAAGACACCCAGGTACGATGGTTAAGTGTGTGCTTAAGAGATAAAGAAATGATCTAAAGCAGTCCTGGGGCTGCAGTGATAGAAAGTGAAGTTGGGAAGGTGGGATAGGATTGTGACACAGCAGTCCTCGACTGAATTCAGGGAGGAAACTCTCTGTACTTGGCATGGAAGTGCTATGGGAAGAAAAAGAGCTAACTTGATGCAGAACCGTGCTGTAGAGGCAGTGAAGAGCTACTGGTATATTCACGATAGACTGAAAGGAGAAGAGACTGCAATCAGGACACTAACCCACTGGCTATTTGATAAAGCCTCAACAAGTATGTGATTTGGACTGGAGTGTGAGCTCCATATATCTGACTCATAATTTTTATGATTAAGGAAGAATTCTGAGACCTGGTAACTGGATCTGAGACCGGGTATGTTTGTTTATGCTCTTATTTCTAGAGACTATAAGATGTGTGCACGTAAGCACATGGGCGTGCAGGTACATGAGCATGGGGGGAGGCGGGGGAGGGAAGACAGCTGAGAGAATGAGAAACATGAAAAGAAAGAGAAGAGGGAAATAGCGGACAGCTGAAATGAAAACCAGGTTATAATTTGAGCTGGTTATATTATAAATCTTGGTGAGTCAGTTATTTGGAATTTGTGGCTCATTTTCCCACAGAAACAATGTTAGAAAAAGCCGACTGACCAGCAAGTCTACATGAACCATAATGTGACAGGAACAGCATATATTTACTTGAAAAATAATACTGTTGCTATCCTGTTAATGAAACCAAATAGAATAAAGAGGGAATTAGGAGCGCTCGAGGGGCCGTGTTCCTCTCCCAAGGCTGCCTGTTCCTCACGGCAGCCAGAAGGAGAGGCTGATGTGTTTTCTTCTGCCCTGCCTGCCCCCACTTTACTCAAGATTGACCTCTGTATAGAACTTTCTCACTAGTATAAATTTCCATCTCAGGCCCTCCTGATTTCAGACTTGACTCTCTCTGTTCCCTTGCAACATTCACCGCATTCCCAGAATGCATAAGGCATTGAGTTTAGCGAGAGGGACTGGACATGGAGGCTTACACCCTCGCAGTGGAGAGAGACAGTGAAAAGATAAAGAAGCAAAAGCTAAATCACAGAGTTCTAAAAAAGGCAAGCAATAGTGGGGGTATTTAGAATATGATCTCTTCTAAACCAATCAGGTAGAAAACCGGGAGTTACCAAGAGAAACTCTGCAGACTCTTTCCTACTCCATCCCACCGATCAAGGAAGGCAAGAATGGTCCCTTGCCCTTTCTGGCCCTCTGTCTCTCTTTCCTGCCAGCCGCTGGAGAGGAAGCCAAGTTTCCTATGTCAGAAGACATACTCTCTTAGGAAAGCAGTTAATAGATTGAGCATCTAAAATTGGCCCACATTATCTGGATAGAATTCTTATGGTCTGTATTCTTTTATAGTGAAGAACGGAATTGAGAATGATTCTCTTCTTTTGGCCATTAATGAAAACTTTGGTCTTTACCATGTGTAGATAAAGCTTTGGTCTTTACCATGTGTAGATAAGGCTTTGGTCTTTACCATGTGTAGATAAAGCTTTGGAAACAGGAAAAAAAATGAAAGTTTTTGTATTTGGTGATGCAAAGAAATGAATACTCTTCCATTATGTGTGGATACTGCGTATAAGTATTTATAATGAATGATTTGGCCTCACTAAAAAGGACATGTTCACTTGTTTGTTCCATAATGTGGCAGCCAAGAAAATTAATGGAGCTTAAGTTGGAAGGACAGAAGCTCTTAGAAAAATGCTTTAAAGCTAATTAAACACAGCTTATAGCAGCTGGTTGATGACTCATCCCTGTAAGCAGATTGGTAAATATGAACACTAATGCCTGGAATGCAAATTGAGGACAAAGACTCTATTTCCTTGGGGAAGGGTTATATTGTCTAAAGTACTATTATATTCTAATGGCTACACCTTGAATTTTAGTATTGGTCATTCCTAGTAGGAATTTAGCCCCAATGGTGATTTATTTTCGAAGTGGCGAATTACATAAAACTAACTTCCATCCAGGTGACTGTAGACTCCTTTCTAACACATGCTGGACTTATGATGATTGGTTTCAAGCCTGTAATGCTCTGTTGATGGATTATATAATCTTGTCACTAACTCAGCAAACATTTACAGAGTGTCCACATTCTGTCAGACATGATCCTACTCCAGGAGAATGTGGAGATTAATTTGTCACGGCCATGTCCTGAAGCAGTCACACAAGCCAGGAGATGACAGCATAGTACAAATGTTAGGTAGGCACAGGGGGTCTTGGAGAAGATGTGTACAACACTAAATGCACTCGGGACTATCACTGAGCCTGATTCATTCTTCTTTTCTTCTCAGTAATAACCTTATTGAACTATAGTATACTGTATGGTTCACTTGTTTAAAGTGTATAGAGATACTTTCCTAAACAAGGTACTCTCTTGGCCATATTCTGGAAGATAAATCGGAGTTGGCTGGTTGTCTGGCCTGGCAAGGCAGGAACCTGGAGTATGTTCCCAAATGTCGAAGTAAAAACAAAGTCATGATATTTTAGAAAAAGCTGACTCGAGTTCAGGCTGCTTAAGAGACACAGAAGGAATAGGGTAGAAATATGTGATGAAGTTGTGGGTGTAGATAGCAGCCGGTCTGTGCCGCTCGAACTTAAATCCAAGAATAGTGGGACCTTTTCAAAGGTTGCAATTAGATGAGTGAGTTGATCAGATTCAGAAAGTTGGAAAAAGATCACTCTGATCGTAGAATAGAAAATGGATAAAGGTGAGCCAAGGTAGAGGACAGAGCCTGGCAGAGTTCTAGCTGAGTTCTGCCCCCTACAGTTGCAACCAGGATGGGACGGATGGGAGAGGGGGCAGGGCGAGTGGGACTGATCTGAAATGAACTGAAGCAGGACCAGCAGAGCTTGAGGATTGTTTGGATGTGGCACTTAAGATGAAAAAGGTTGATTTTCAATAGTCCTACTGCATGGACGATGACACAGACAACCAGGCAATAAACAGGAAAGAGAGTAAGAAGCATTAGTTTTGCCTGGGGAGGTGACCCTAAGGTATTTTCAAATGGAACCTATCTAGATAATAACAGAAGCATTTAAATAGGCGGCCTATGCTTTGGGCAATGAACAAAGGATAGACACAGCTAATGAAATTCTAATAAGAAATAGTGGGTCAGATTCTAAGGACATTTTAGCATTTTGCAAATACTGTGGGTAGTAGGTTGAAAAATACTACCCTCCCCCACGCTAGGTCATCAGACCCTAATGCCTGCAACCTGTAAATGTTATCTCATATGAATAAAGGGTCTTTGCAGATGTGATTATGATATTGTGATGAAGAAATTATTCTGGGTTATCTGAGGAGGGGGGCTGATCCCAGTTGAAAGGCCCTAAAAGCTGAACTGAAGTTTCTCAGAGGCATCCCTGAGAACATGGCGGCTGCTACTGGAGCAACATGGCCCCAAGTCAAGGAGTGCTGGCAGCTCCAAGATGGGAGACAGGGTATGGATTCTCCCCTAGAGTTTCTGTGGGGAGTGCAGTGCTATCAAGACCCGGACTTCAGACTTCTAGCCTCCAGAACCTTGAGAAAATAAAATGGCATTGTTTTAAACAACCAGGTTTGTGGTGAAATTTTTTTTTAACAACTGTCACAGGAAACTAGTACACTGAGGCTTTAATCTAGTGATATTTTATTTAGCAATGGACCCATGTAAAAAGGCCATGGAAGCACATACTGATATCTCGCAAACACTAGGCAGCACCTGTATTGATTAAACATATTTGGGATTAAAGCAAGTCAGCAAGTTTAAGTGACAATTTGGTTAAAAGAAAGGCTCTTCAGCCACCCCTATTTTCTGATTCATAAATTTTGTTAACCTCTCCTGTGTTTTTAAAAACTTACTTCATCTACTTCTTATTTTTCTGCATTTTTGCATCATTCTGCTTAGTAAATTTTAGCCCATATGTCTTCTCTGTAGTCTTCATTGTCTTGCAAAGTTGGAACAGATTTAATGTCTGATACTAAATATATTATGTATATAAACTGTATAAAATGTATACATACCTAAGCATAGTTTAAAATGAGATACTTGATAAATGTGTATGTATAATAAATAATCTACATGGTAAACATATGGTTTAATCCTGTTTTGGATCACTTTGCTTATTTTTTCTCCAAGGTGGTTTTTGATATCTGTTATGTTCCATTTTTACTTATCAGTACTTTATTTTCTTCCCTAATTGTACCATTGTTTTGTAATCCATTATAAAACAAACAAACAAACAAGGGGGTGGATTTGGAGTGTTTTACAGTGTTTCTTTTTTTAAAAAAGATCTTAAGCTTGTAAGACTACATTTTCAGTTTTGTACCAAGGAATAAAGAACAGTCTGATTGCTTCAAGGAATCCTTAGTTGTTGGAAGTGTGTTTTCTGAACTTCTCACCAATAACTTTGCTTTTATCTTGGGCAGTTGAGGCAGGTGGGGTAACAGGGCAGCCGCACACTAGAATTCACCAGCAGTTGAAAAACGAAAACTGGAACATTCATGTTTGACCAAATGAGTTTGTAGATCAAATTATGTTGACCCACTACTTCGCCATAACCAGTTGTTGCTGGCCAAACTATCTGCAGTTTCCATGTTTTCACTCTTCTTTGTCATAGCTATGACAAGTACAGCTGTACTTGTCCTGGTGCTCAATCCTGATGACCTGCTGTATCTAGTGCTAAACTTTTGCTCAGTCTGAGCCATTTGCTCGCTAGTTCTCTCATAATTGACCAGCCCCAGGTGGCTCAGAGCAAAGATGGGTAGGCAGCAGCTGGATTCCACTACTTGAGCCAAGATTCCTGGAGCTCCATGAGGATGAGAGAAAGGATGACACATTTCCTGGACCTATGGAGGTGAGCATGTGTTTCTTAAATAAGAGAAAATGTCTGTTGTATCATTTTTATAGGGGTGAAGATGTGGGGGTCACTGTACTGTATTTGAGGACATTGGCTCATAGAGGTTTTAGTTTCCTTTCTTCATGTCTTTCGAATTCTTGCTAAACCACATGTGGTGCTTGTGTCTGTGGTGTAATGTTAGCTGGTGAACTGGTCCAAGTCATCATGTTCTTAAGAGACAAGATGAAACAAGGCCTTTTGTTTCATCAACTTCTCTCTGGGCTGTTTGACATGTCATTTTTATGCTTATAAAGCCAAAGACATCCATAAAATTCTCGGGAAAATTTCATGTTGAAAGGATATGGTGGTTTCCCATGAAGTATAATTCACTTCATTATCTTCATAATGTGGTGAGATCTTTATTTACCTACTTGATTGTATTTTTTTATTTATATCAAGAAGAAAGGTTAAAAGGGGAAAAACCTGAATTCTATTATTTTTCCTATTTGATTTGCAACTGAACGGCAAGCTTTTTGTATAGGTCTTCTATACAGATTTGTAACAATTTCCCCCCCACTCCTCTTTCAGGCATGAGAAGTGGCACATCCTTGGTATGTGTTGAGTGGAACAACCTTAACCTGATGTCTCCTAAGAATTTCCCATGGCATTTCTCAGTGTGAAAGCAACTCACATCAAACAACTTAGAATGTTTGAAACACTTGTATTTATTATTTAAATTCCAGGGTTATGTTTTAAAACCTGATTGAGAGTCATCCTTAGAATACATTTTGAAATAGGTTTTATCTAAATCAAATTATGTACACATCTGATTTTTCTGCAGGAGTGACTGAATTTGTAAGCAATGTGTGCAACACTTTGGTCTCCCCAAATAGGGCTTTTGGTTTTGTAATGACTATGAAACTATTGTATCTTTTTCTTTACACATGAAAAGCAAATGTTGGCCCATTATCTGTATAAGTTAGTTAATAAAATCCCACCAGATTTAAGAAAGCATCTGTTTAATTCTTTCCTTACAAACGATTTCGCTGGCATAGTAAACAAGACCACCATCAAACACCTTTATCACATCATAGATTTTAAATTTAGAGACTCTGTGTCTATGGTACTGATCATTTTTCTTATTGTTCTGAAGAAATCTCTTAAATATGTTCATTGTAAAGTTTTGGATAAGCATCAAAATGTACTTATTTCCATTTTTCTCATTTATTCATTCCTTATAATTCAAAAAAGGCTTTATTGAATTCTGAAATGACAAGAGAAATGAATGTAATTGAACTTTGAAATGCTGCATGATTAGTTCTCAGAATGGGTAGCACTACCTGTGGGTAAAGAGAATCTTGTGTTGCTTATAGAGGCTCGGTATTCCCATTGACATATGGATTGATTACATCCACCTCAGTTTTGAAGAGAAGGGGTGAGAGGAAACACCATCTATACAGGATATTTATATTTCAAAGATTTCAAGACTTTGACTTTCAAATTATGTTCTTTAGTCATACAGAGGCTGGGGTTGTTTTGTGTACTTTTTATCTTTGTTGTAAGGTATCATATGATCATTTTGAATTAGTCCAAATACATTCTCCATTTTCAGAGCATGAAAATATGGAATTCACAGTGTTATTCAAGACAAGGCATATTTATTTTAATACTGGGTTCATGATCCATAAAAATGCTATTTTAGTAGATGAAATGAGAATGTTTTTCATTCGTTCTATTTTCTTAAGTGTGGAAACTAATATATTTTTTATGTGATCTGGAGTGCACACTTTGGTAATGAGATTTTTTCATTCTGATGAGCTCTTTTTTTGTTGTTGTCTTTAAAAAATATTTCCAAGATGCTTGAGTGTGGTTACCACATTGAACACTAGACAAATGTTTTATGCCTCTGAGAACATCATAAAATCATTTATGTTCTCCGTATGTTAGGGTGTGTTACAGATAGGTACATACAGATGGGTAATATCTGAGAAAGAGCACTTGAAAATATTTGTTTATACCAATATGCATTTTTATTTTTGATAATCAGGTAAATACCTAATAGGTAATTGTCAATAGTGTCAGATGGTTTATAAAAATTACTTTTGTAATTTTGAATACTGAACTGTTATTTGAAACAAATATACTTTAAGTCATAGCTGCTTTGCTGTTTTAATTTTGGTTTCTTTAAAAGATTGTGGCTTTGAAACTCTTTCGGCATAGATTCACACTTCTGAGTTTGTAGGGGAAAAAAGTACGTTTTTAACAAAAGAGTTTATTAATCATGAGTAGACTAGTATCGAGAATGTTCTAGAAGTCATGTATGACTCTAATGGTTCACAATGAATTTAATCTACTGAAAATGATCAAGTGAGATTGGCATATAACTTTCTTTTAATAATTTTATTAGAAGATAGGGCCTTGGTATTTTTCAATGAAGATCTCTTTCTTGCAAGTGAAGTATAGTGATTTGATGAACTAATACTAATAAGGCAAAGGAATTTTATGATGTCTGCATAAAAAGAGTGCACTTACTTGATGGATTTAGTGAAGTATGAAAAACTTATGAACAATGCATTTTAAGAATGGAATTACTAATGAGACAAAAGGAGAAACTACCATGAGAGAGCTTTAGGATTATTGCAGATTCTTACTGAGATGTGGAGTCAGGTGCTAATATTTGCCAAGCAATCCTAGAACATATGATATTGTACCAGGTGGTTTTAGATAGAGTAGTTTCTCTGCAGTTAGAAGAAATAGAACATTTACTCAATAAACATATTGTTCAAAGGTTTATTTAAAAAACCTATGGTAGGTCAAAATTCTTAAATGCCATCAAAGTGAAGTTAATCATGAGAAGCTGAGTATTAAGACTTTTGGTGAAGGGTTAAAAATTGGTGGGGAAATGATCTATAGTTGTTTTTGAGTAAAGAGACTTAAAATGGATTATATGAAAATTTAATTGGTAGATAATCATAAAAACTTCTTGATGACTTTTCTAGCTTAATACCCCAATGCAAATAATGTTCAAGAGTTAGTTGCTTGGTTGGTTGGTTTACTATATATAGAACAGTGTTTCTCCAACTCTGATCCAGAGTACCTTAACCAGAATCACCAGAGATGGTTATAAAATTCAGTTTCCTGGTCCATCCCAGTGCTAATGTATCAGAATTAGGGCCTAAAGCCCAGGAAACTGTGTTTTTAATGGCTGCCCTTATATGTGTCTGATATAAAATTTGATAACCAGTGACATAGAGACTACGATACAGGTTGATCAAAATAGAGGAATATGAAGGTAGGAAAAAGACAAAGTTACCTATTTGAGAACAATTAATTTTAGTGATATTGGTAAGTGAAAGTAGAATTATCATCTTATTAGCTACCTTATTCTTTAAGACTGTATGTGCTTTAGTATCTTTCTCTGTCTAAATAAACTTCAATATTGCCATGAATGATAAGAAATTATATTTCCAAATAGAGGCAATGTTCTTGGTGTATTTGAAATACTGTATTATTTTTTGACAAAATTTTGGAAGCAAACCTATTGTGGAAAACAAAGGTGCATCTACAGTTGAACAAGACTAAGTTGTTTATATGAAGATTAATAAATCCTCACAAAGATAGGAAGTTGGTCACTGAATTTATTCATTTTGTTACATTTTCATTGAATTTTTTAGGTTATTAGTTTTCCTAGAAATGTACTTTGAAAATATATATAGTACATTTAAAATCAATTTTTAGATCTGACCTATTACCATTTTTATTTTAGAAATAAAATTATTATTTTCCTTCTGTTACAGGGAAATGTATGGCAAATCTTGTCAAATGCCAAATTCCTGGCTATTTTATCAAAGAAATTGGTTCTAAAACACAGTATTGTTCTTCTCTAGATGGAAAGACTGATGCCTTTGTCTAACAGTATATCCTTAGCAATGTGTAAAGAATTATCTGTGAGAATAACCTACCAAGGCATGAAAACTAAGCAAAACCCTCTGAGGTAACAACTGTGAGGTTGCAGTATATTTCTTTCTTGATTTAGGTGTGTGTGTGTGTGTGTGTGTGTTTAAGATTTCGTTATTTATTTTAGAGAATGGGGGGAGGGACAGAGGGAGAGACCGAGAGAGACTCTCAAGCAGACTCCCTGCTGAGCTGGGAGCCTGATGTGGGGCTTGATCTCACAACCCTGAGATCAAGACCTCAGTCAAAATCAAGAGTCAGATGCTTAATGAGCTGAGCCATCCAGGCACCCCTTAGGGTTGTTTTATTTTTTTAGTGAAATAATAGCCACAACCATTAATATCTTTACTTTTTTTATTTTGAAATACAGGTATTTAGCAGTAGTTTCTTGAATGACTAAAATGTGGGGAGAAAAATCTTAAGATTTTTTTTCTGAGAAATTTTTGAAATCTAAAACTACATGGGCCAACTTTTTAATGTATTATTTATGTATATTTTAATTATATTTTATTATATTACTTCATGTAGTAATTTATTATACATTTTATTTAACTTCTCTCAAATAGACAAAAGTAGAAGTTGTGCTGTAAATTTCAAAATCTGCCTTCATTTACCTGAATCCCAATCCCATCCCTAGAGATAATAATTATTCATTTATTAAGATTCTTTCCAAACATATTCTTGAATATACAAATACATAAACAGAACACATACAGATTTTTAAAGTAAAAAGTCTTGTCCATTGAAATTTTATTTAACTTTAAAAGTATTATATATGTTTTACCATATCTGGTTATAAGAAAGAATATAACCTCTATCTCATTTCATTTTATATATTTATGGATATATTTCATCTAACTTCCCTTATTGATGTTACATATATTTCCATGTATTATGCAATATTTGGAGGGAAGGATGTTTTCCTCTAAGTGAAATTACTGCTTCAAAATCCAGCTTATGCTTTATTCCTGATTTTAAACAAAAATGTCTAGTGTTTCACCAACTATGTTTACAGTTGGTTTCTGATGGATTCAGATTCAGGCTTACAAAGTTCTAGATTTAGAATCCTATGACTTTTTTTTTTTAATTTAATATAATTTTTTATTTTTTTATAAACATATATTTTTATCCCCAGGGGTACAGGTCTGTGAATCACCAGGTTTACACACTTCACAGCACTCACCAAATCACATACCCTCCCCAATGTCCATAATACCACCTCCTTCTCCCAAACCCCCTCCCCCCAGCAACCCTCAGTTTGTTTTGTGAGATTAAGAGTCACTTATGGTTTGTCTCCCTCCCAATCCCATCTTCTTTCATTTATTCTTCTCGTACCCACTTAAGCCCACATGTTGCATCACCACTTCCTCATATCAGGGAGATCATATGATAGTTGTCTTTCTCTGCTTGACTTATTTCGCTAAGCATGATACGCTCTAGTTCCATCCATGTTGTCGCAAATGGCAAGATTTCATTTCTTTTGATGGCTGCATAGTATTCCATTGTGTATATATACCACATCTTCTTGATCCATTCATCTGTTGATGGACATCTAGGTTCTTTCCATAGTTTGGCTATTGTGGACATTGCTGCTATAAACATTCGAGTACACGTGCCCCTTTGGATCACTACGTTTGTATCTTTAGGGTAAATACCCAATAGTGCAATTGCTGGGTCATAGGGCAGTTCTATTTTCAACATTTTGAGGAATCTCCATGCTGTTTTCCAGAGAGGTTGCACCAGCTTGCATTCCCACCAACAGTGTAGGAGGGTTCCCCTTTCTCCGCATCCTCGCCAGCATCTGTCATTTCCTGACTTGTTGATTTTAGCCATTCTGACTGGTGTGAGGTGATATCGCATTGTGGTTTTGATTTGTATTTCCCTGATGCCGAGTGATATGGAGCACTTTTTCATGTGTCTGTTGGCCATCTGGATGTCTTCTTTGCAGAAATGTCTATTCATGTCCTCTGCCCATTTCTTGATTGGATTCTTTGTTCTTTGGGTGTTGAGTTTGCTAAGTTCTTTATAGATTCTGGACACTAGTCCTTTATCTGATATGTCGTTTGCAAATATCTTCTCCCATTCTGTCAGTTGTCTTTTGATTTTGTTAACTGTTTCCTTTGCTGTACAAAAGCTTTTGATCTTGATGAAATCCCAATAGTTCATTTTTGCCCTTGCTTCCCTTGCCTTTTGCGTTGTTCCTAGGAAGATGTTGCTGCGGCTGAGGTCGAAGAGGTTGCTGCCTGTGTTCTCCTCAAGGATTTTGATGGATTCCTTTTGCACATTGAGGTCCTTCATCCATTTTGAGTCTATTTTCGTGTGTGGTGTAAGGAAATGGTCCAATTTCATTTTTCTGCATGTGGCTGTCCAATTTTCCCAGCACCATTTATTGAAGAGGCTGTCTTTTTTCCATTGGACATTCTTTCCTGCTTTCTCGAAGATTAGTTGACCATAGAGTTGAGAGTCTATTTCTGGGCTCTCTATTCTGTTCCATTGATCTATGTGTCTGTTTTTGTGCCAGTACCATGCTGTCTTGATGATGACAGCTTTGTAATAGAGCTTGAAGTCCGGAATTGTGATGCCACCAACTTTGGCTGTCTTTTTCAATATCCTTTTGGCTATTCGAGGTCTTTTCTGGTTCCATATAGATTTTAGGATTATTTGTTCCATTTCTTTGAAAAAGATGGATGGTACTTTGATAGGAGTTGCATTAAATGTGTAGATTGCTTTAGGTAGCATAGAATTTTCACAATATTTATTCTTCCAATCCAGGAGCATGGAACATTTTTCCATTTCTTTGTGTCTTCCTCAATTTCTTTCATGAGTACTTTATAGTTTTCTGAGTATAGATTCTGTGCCTCTTTGGTTAGGTTTATTCCTAGGTATCTTATGGTTTTGGGTGCAATTGTAAATGGGATTGACTCCTTAATTTCCCTTTCTTCTGTCTTGCTGTTGGTGTAGAGAAATGCAACTGATTTCTGTGCATTGATTTTATATCCTGACACTTTACTGAATTCCTGTATAAGTTCTAGCAGTTTTGGAGTGGAGTCTTTTGGGTTTTCCACATATAGTATCATATCATCTGCGAAGAGTGATAATTTGACTTCTTCTTTGCCGATTTGGATGCCTTTAATTTCCTTTTGTTGTCTGATTGCTGAGGCTAGGACCTCTAGTACTATGTTGAATAGCAGTGGTGATAATGGACATCCCTGCCGTGTTCCTGACCTTAGCGGAAAAGCTTTCAGTTTTTCTCCATTGAGAATGATATTTGCGGTGGGTTTTTCATAGATGGCTTTGATGATATTGAGGTATGTGCCCTCTATCCCTACACTTTGAAGAGTTTTGATCAGGAAGGGATGCTGTACTTTGTCAAATGCTTTTTCCGCATCTATTGAGAGTATCATATGGTTCTTGTTCTTTCTTTTATTGATGTGTTGTATCACATTGACTGATTTGCGGATGTTGAACCAACCTTGCAGCCCTGGAATAAATCCCACTTGGTCGTGGTGAATAATCTTTTTAATGTACTGTTGAATCCTATTGGCTAGTATTTTGTTGAGTATTTTCGCATCTGTGTTCATCAAGGATATTGGTCTATAGCTCTCTTTTTTGGTGGGATCCTTGTCTGGTTTTGGGATCATATGACTTTTTAATATTGCCTGATATTGAGATGACTCTGTATAGTTCCTCCTCTAAACTGTTAATAACTTGTATGAACATATTATATGGGTATATTTCTTAACATCAAACACTCATTGCACCCTGAAGCAAGTCCTCTTAATCATGCTCTACTGTTCTAATGCACAGCAGTATTTGATTTACTAACATTATGGTAAAGCCATTTGCATTTGTGTTGACAAATTAGATTAGTTTATAAATTTCATTTTAGATATTATTCTTGACTGGATTTGTTATTAGGGTATCATGGCCTCATAATGTGAATTTAAATCATCTCTATCTTTAATGCCCTAGAGATGTTTAAATAACAAAGAACTATCTGGTCCTTGGTTATTAGGTAATATTTCTGTGGTAGGCAAAATAATTATTCCTCTCTTGCCCTGTAAGAGATCCACATCCTAGTTCCCAGAATATCAACTATTGTAAAGGGACTTGGCAGATGTGCTTAAAATTATTGACCTTGATGGGGAGCCTGGTGGCTCAGTTGTTAAGCATCTGCCTTAGGTTTAGGTCACAATCCCAGGATCTTGGGATAGAGCCCCCCTCCCCATCAAGCTCTCTGTTCCACAGGAAGCCTGCTTCTCTTTCTCCCACTCCCCCTGCTTGTGTTCCCTCTCCAGCTGTGTCTCTCGCTATTAAATAAATACATAAAATCTTCTTTAAAAATTTTTAAAAAGATTTCTTTATCCCCCTAATATATTTCTTGTGCATGATCTCACTTGTTAATATAGAGGGACAGGTTATTTTCTGGATTCCTGGGTTCACCACAGAAATATTACCTAATATCCAAGGACCAGATAGTTCTTTGTTATTTAAACATCTCTAGGGCATTAAAGATGGAGATGATTTAAATTCACATTATGAGGCCATGATACCATGATGTCCCATGATGTGGTGGTGCGAGACCATCCGTGGTTGAAATCTTGTCTTCCCCTCCTCTTTTGGGTTTTCAGGTATGTTATTTTAATTTGCTAAACGTTTGTCTTTTTTTGTTTTGTCCTGAAAAAGATACTTTGACAACAGCAAAATTGTTTAGAGTATCTTTTTGGCCTTTAAAAAATGTTGAAATACTTTTAGATGCTGAAGAGAAATGCCAGTAACTTGAGGCAACTTTGTAAGGGCTTGCAGGTAGCTTTTCCTTTTGATGCCATCCCTGATCTCTCTCCGTAACTTATTATGTCAAACTGGTGACATTTTCTATTGTGTATAAACATAAGTAGCACAGAAATATTTACCAAAGTATTTTCTATTGAAATTACTTCCCTTTGTGTACTTTGGGGTCCAGTCCCATGTGAGTCCTGATCTGTAGCCTAGGGAAGAAGAAATTCATACAGTGTTACTCAGATTATCTTTTTTCCCCCTTAAAGATTAAAGGGAGTAGTAAAACTGTGTTAAAATATTAAAGGGAATAGTAAAGCTGGGGATTTCCTTATTATGGGTTTATTGAAAATACTTATATATTGGTTTGTTTAGGTTTGGCAGCTGTGGTTGTGAGTTACTTCTCTTTAGCGTTCTCTTACCACAGCGTAATCTTTATACATCATTCATAATGATCTGTCAGTTAGTGTGGAATTTTAAAAAAGAATTGAAAAACATCGTGGGGTTCAACTGAAAGTACATTTGGAACTTTTGGTTATATTTTCCTGAAAGAATTGTGATGGAATACATGTGAATGTTTAAAAAGCAAAAATCATTGTAGTTAAAGTTAGCCAAATAGGAAAAAACAGGTAGTGGATGAGGGCACTGCCAATATGATGCCGCCTAGTGGGAAGCCTTAGATTGCTGGAGTCCTCTTGGGTGCAAGGGGATGTTTTGGAGACAAGGGTAGAGAGATGCAAGGTAGAAAGACCCCACCCCTCCCCCCCCCACCCCCAACCACCAAAAAAAAAAAAAAAAAAAAAAAAAAAAAAAGACGTCCTTTAAACGGAGGAGGAGGACACATTTTGAGACGGGTGGGGGGAATTGACTTCATCTATTTCACAACCTTCAAAGGTCAGGGAGGAGCTGTGAAAAGACAGTCATGAAAATTTGTTCATTAAAGTGCCAGCACTGAGCTAAGCACTTGTGCGAGTTAATTGATATAATGTACCAACTCTCTGAGGTAGATTTTCTTATTTTGCCCCGTATAAAATGGAGATACTGAGATTCCACAGTTTAAATAACAGGTTTGGAGTCCATCAGCCCCTGGATAATGAGATGGCTGACTTCACTGTCTAAACCTGTAACTGCTTCCATTGGGCTTTTATTAATCACTATAATAACAGTTGTAATTTTTGTAGCTAATAAGAACAGTACTTCCAACCTATAGGTGCTTTTTCTTCATGAATCTTTAGGAACAAACAAATCACTTCTTGATACAATAGAAAACGTAACATTCTTCTGATATTTTGATAACTGTATATTAAATATCTATACCACTGTATGGAAAGGTTAAAAATTTTGATATAAAAATACCATTAATGGGTTAGATTTGTTTTTAGTACATTGAAAATAGTGCATTACATACAGGCAGATTGGCTCCAAGATGCTCTGATTTCAGGGATAAGATAACTGAATTCTTTGGACATGAGAAAGTATCAAGTAATATTTTTTGTGTATTCTAAGTAATGTATCATGGGCACATTTCCTTCATTGCAAAGTGGACTTTAGGAAATAGAGACCAAACCCTTTATACCAAATTATGTATTTCTATTCTTAATGACTTTTTGTTACACATCAATGGTTTAATGGTTACGGAGAAAATTCTAGAACATTTTTATGTCAACATTTTTTCACCACAACATTATGCAGGATTTTCCAGTTGACTTTCTGCTCTTTCTCAAACCCAAACTGAAATCACAGAAGTGGGGGAAATATACCCCTTTACTCTTACCAGATAAAATGCTTGTTTCTTTCTTTATTTACACATTCTTACAGTTGACTGAATCCAAAACCACACAGGCCAAAAGTGAAATATAAAATAGTTTGCTTGGAAAACATTTGCTGTATGAAGTAATTGTCACTAAATACTTTGGATCGACAAACTGGTAAATTTCAAATGGTTTTGAATAATACTTCTGCTAGTGTAAAATTGGCAAAGTTTAGTGAATTTCAATAAATGGGAGCCCAGAAAAATAAAATCTAGCAGAATTTTATTAACTAATATAGCTCTGACTGACTTCAGTTCTGGTTAATTTCTTTCTCAGCAGTCTTTTATTCCATGCATACCCATGGTATCATGTTAGTTTTGCCAATAATTGCTTTTATAAATTAGTTTTACATCTTCTTTTTAAATATAATGTAGTTTTATATATTTATGTTTATATTTATAAAATAAGCAATAGTTCTTGGCATAATTAGACATAGAATATATGACTTCATATCTCTGAAATACATTTTCATGTTTTACTAACATGTTAAGATGATAAGAAGAGGAATCTTTTCTTTTTCTCAAATCTGAAATTTCCCCCCAAACACTGAATATCTGATACGCTGAAATAAGATTTGGACTATGTCCAAATATAGACCAAGCTCAGTATTATAATTATTTAAATAATAAGACATCAGATCCAGGGAGTGAACTGTGGGCTCCTGGGAGGTGGATGTCAGGGTGCCTGGGCATAACTCTATTTGCCCCCACAGTGAAGACACTGCCTATCTGACACTGGAATTGGCTTCAGAAACAGAAGTTGAGGCAGTATGTCTGTTAACTGGTTTGTACTAATGTCACATTGTGTGAGGGCGTAGAGACTTGAATCATGATGAAACTCTAAGCAACAAAAGACAGAATGCAGCAAGAAATCAAGCTTCTCAGGTCTGATGGTATCATGGGCAACTATTTGACCCCGATTAGAGATTCTTGGACCCAAGGGACACTGCATGGCCACAGCAGTGTCTAGTGTCCACTAGTGTCCAGTGTCTAGCACCACTTTCAGCATAGAACAATGTATGTCTGTCTTGTATCTGCTAAGATTTTACAGGCAGGTTTTATTTCAATTCCGGACTTAATGTAGACCTTTAGTGAGTTTGTGTATATGTGTGTTTGAATGGGAGCTGATTACAGATGGTTTCATGCCAAGTTATGGTCTATGAACTGGAGGGCTTTATTTGGAACTTTATTGATCTTAATTGATTGCATTGAGAATATGCATTTTCTGCCTTGGAAGGATACAATTTATATCATTCTGTGTTCTTTCTATGTAGAACTCAGTTATTTTAATTTTCTGTATGTCTTAAAGAAAACTATGGTATGTTTTATAATGTTACTTTAAAATTTACATGTTTTTTTATTATTTTCTAATTCATATGTTTATGAAAGCTTGTGTTTTCAACTAGACTACAATCCCTCCGTTGATAGTCGTTGCTCACACACAAACCTTGTTCTCTGCAAAGGGTGTAGTGCCATGGCAAAATGAATGGAGCCAAATAAAATCAACATGAAATCCAATTTATGATTCAAGTTCAGATTTTAAAACCAGAACTATATGCATGTGTCTTGCATTATAATTGTGGCTAACACATTGACCAGTATTGTGTTAATAAAGTCAAGATGTGAAAATCAAAATAATGGCCTACTCTCCCTGTAATAGAAGATAACTTGATCTCATTGTCCGTGGCCTCTCTACCACCTGCCTTGATTTACTCAGGAGTGCTGCTGTTCTTTGAGTGCCATGATAGTGCAGAGGGCTTTCAAAGAAATACTGATGGGGCCCTGTTTCCTCATCTTTCAAATTTCTCTTTCTGCCATCTGTCTATGTTGCTTATTCTAACTGAAGTGCCATCGAGAAAGAAGCCAAGAAGAATGAATAAAAAATGAAAATTGATTAGTACCATCACTGTTTGCTTTGGCTGGTAAAAGATTATTTTGGTAAATGCACTGAAGGACCAACAGTAGAACTGCTTGCCCATTAATGAATGTGCTAATGTTATTCTCAAATTTATACAATGAACATTAATATTCTATAATCTTGCTGGAGAACTTGTACATCTAGGTTGAACCATGTGAAAGAGTTCTCTCTCCTTCTGTCCTGAAACTGTGACCTGCATATTCTTCGTGGTTTTATCAATAAGGGAATCATTAGGAGAATGATTGTATTTTAGATAAGGAAATAAGTTCCTGGGTATCTCATGGCTCAGTTTGGAGGATATTGGTTAATCTTATTAGTTTTTAATTATGGTTGTGAGGCAGTGGGGCCCTTTGGAATCGTACTAAATCTGAACTCCTATGACTTTACAGGTTTTCTTGCATTATTCATTTTTTTTATATTTTTTTATGAATTCAAAATAATTCTCATATTTTATTTGTAAATATCAAATTATTATATCAATGTTTACAATGGCTATATTTTCTACCCCATTCCATAGGAGAAGAGATATTTAACAACAAATTCTCAAAGAACAAATAAGCAAAATTAATATTTCAATGCTAGCATGATGATTAACCGAAGTTTAATAGTACTTTCACAGCGATCCTTTCATAAGATCAATTTAACAATTGAAATTCTTGCAGAAAAGAAATATTTAGATTCTGTGGTTTTGCATGTGACTATGGGAGATTCACTTTTATTCATGTAGCTGCAAATAGAATGTTTGGCGTTCTTTTTTTTTTCTAATATAATTTTTTATTTTTTATTAACATATATTTTTATCCCCAGGGGTACAGGTCTGTGAATCACCAGGTTTACACACTTCACAGCACTCACCAAAACACATACCCTCCCCAATGTCCATAATACCACCTTCTTCTCCCAAACCCCCTCCCCCCAGCAACCCTCAGTTTGTTTTGTGAGATTAAGAGTCACTTATGGTTTGTCTCCCTCCCAATCCCATCTTCTTTCATTTATTCTTCTCGTACCCACTTAAGCCCCCATGTTGCAACACCACTTCCTCATATCAGGGAGATCATATGATAGTTGTCTTTCTCCGCCTGACTTATTTCGCTAAGCATGATACGCTCTAGTTCCATCCATGTTGTCGCAAATGGCAAGATTTCATTTCTTTTGATGGCTGCATAGTATTCCGAGGATGCGGAGAAAGGGGAACCCTCCTACACTGTTGGTGGGAATGCAAGCTGGTGCAACCTCTCTAGAAAACAGCATGGAGGTTCCTCAAAATGTTGAAAATAGAACTGCCCTATGACCCAGCAATTGCACTATTGGGTATTTACCCTAAAGATACAAACGTAGTGATCCAAAGGGGCACGTGTACTCGAATGTTTATAGCAGCAATGTCCACAATAGCCAAACTATGGAAAGAACATAGATGTCCATCAACAGATGAATGGATCAAGAAGATGTGGTATATATACACAATGGAATACTATGCATTATTCATTTTAAATAGTAAAGGAATATATTCAAATGAAGCATCCTTCTTATTTTATCACTTACGTTGGTTTGAAAGAAGAACCAGGTTAATATTTAGTAAGTTTTTCTTTTTGGAAGACTGTATTTAAAATTTGAACTATCAGTAGATGTTCATATAATATTGGCTCTCATAAATTTTCTCTTTTCCAAATTGGATTATCAGTAGCAGTGTTATGTTGTAAGTGGATGACAGAAGTTTGAAATTATGCATTATTTACAAGTAAAAAATCCAGTTATGACTTATTCTTCCTTATGATACAGTCCATACTTTTTAAAATTGAAATTTTACTTTATTACTTTTTAGGGAATGCCAGGATTTCCTGGAAACCAAGGATTAATGGGACAAAAGGTGAGTATTAATGAAACTTGAAAGATTTGGGGCTAGATCTATTTATTAAAAGGGCAAAGTGGTGATGACTTCACATAGAACACATCCTTCCCACTTTTGTAGCAACAGTTAATTGTTCAAATATTATATAATTTCAGAAGCTATTATTTTATCCTTATAATTAGCTTTTGTTTTGTTGTTTTATACAGATGTGCTTTCTGTTTTATACATGTGCTTTCTGATTTTACGTGGTTACTTTTCTAATGCCCTTTGACTATCCTTTTGGGATAATTTTACTACTTCCTGAACTATATCTTTATCAGTTCTTTTTTTTTATTTTTAAGATTTTTACTTATTTATTTGACAGACAGAGATCACAAGTAGGCAGAGAGGCAGGCAGAGAAAGAGGAAGGGAAGCAGGCTTCCCACTGAGCAGAGAGCCCGATGTGTGGCTCGATCCCAGAACCTTGGGGTCATGACCTGAGCTGAAGGCAGAGGCTTTAACCCACTGAGCCACACAGGTGCCCCTCTTTATCAGTTCTTATTACACATATCTAGGTAACAAGTTTTCAGATTTTATCTAATCTTAGATATTTTACTCTTGGTTTTGAGGGATCATTTTGTAGGGTATATTACACTGAAACACGTTGAGGATTTTCTTCTATTGTCCTCAGGGTTCCCTTATTACTATAAAACATTTGCTTTCATTCTAATTATTGTTCTTTTGTAAGTGGTCTGCCCCTTTCTTTGGGATTCTTCTAAGGTATTTTGTCTTTCATGTTCTAAAGCTCATTACTGCGAATCTAGTTGTGTATTTCTCTTTATTTACTCTGAGGAGAATTCACTTTCCTTCCTGACTCTATGGAATTATTTCCATTAATTCTGGAAGATATCGCTTATTATTTCCAAATTATATCTCTTCCAATCTTTGGAACAAAGATTAAAATTACAGTTAGATGAATTTTATTCCTTCTCATTTTGTACTCCATGTTTCTGAAGAGCTTCTTATTTTCATATTCTTGATTCTAACATTCTGGTTAAATTTTTTAGATATATTTCCCATTGTACTTATTCTTCCTTTACTGTGTCTGCTCTGTTTTTTAAACTAGCAATTGATTTAAAACAAAACAATCATACTTTTCATTTCTAAAAGTTCAACTTTTTAATAACATCTTTTTATTCTTTTTTTTTACATCTTTTTATTCTTGATAGCATCTTGTTCCTTACAGTCCTAGTCATCATTCATGATTCCATTCTTTAATATGTAAAGACCTCCTATATTGTTCTAAATTCTCTTTCTAACAGTTCCAATATCTGCAATTGTTATTTCTGTTAACTCTCAGTCTTGTAGCTTGATGCCTCTTTCTTTCTTGATAAATATGAGTTCATTGCTTCATGTTAATTGGCGTGAGTTCTGGCAGCCTAATCAGGCCATGGAGAGCTGCCTCCTACTAGTAACCATGGATATCAGGTCAGCCCCCCTCTAAGAGTCCTGGGTGTTCATAGGGATTAAGGATTCCCACCCTCTTTCCATGGCTAGTCCACCATTCACTTTCTGATGCACTGTAGACACCTCCAGCCTTCTTGGCTCCTGCATCTCTACCTCTGGCAAGGTTTCTGCATAGATCCAAATCCTCATAATCACAGTGTCAATCCAAATCCTCATAATCACAGTGTCAACACAAAGTATATTTTATTAAAATAAGGGATCTTTGAAGATCTCTCCAACTTCTTATAAGACAGCACTCTATCTCAGAGAATGGTCTTTCCAGGTTTTTGTTCTTGTTGTTAAGAATTCAAAGACTCACTTGGAATACCTAGTTAGCCACAATCCAAGAAATTGAAGTATAAATGCTATTATTCTATGTCCTGTATTTTCTTAATTTATGTTTACTATCATGTTTCTTAATCTATGATAAATAAAAGAAAATTTTTCATGTGATACCCCCCACCCCCGCCAACTGTTCTCTCACCTCACCAACTCTCTGTGAACTTCCAGGTCTTCATTTGAAACAATGATAGTATCACTCCTGATTTTCTTGTAAAGATATAGGACTTAGTGATTTCACAGACCCTATGCCCAAATCTTTAAGGTATTTTATTCCTGATTTTTCTATCCTATGTTGCTTCTGGTTTACAGTAGAGAAAGAGAAGGCAGACTGGGCTGATTGGTAGTGGATTTTCATTCCATAATGCTTTAGTAGGGAATTCCTGGAAATGGATTTATAATTAAAAATTTTAAATTTGATCTGTATTTTATTTTTAGGGAGAAACTGGACCTCCAGGACCACTAGGAAAAAAAGGAGCTCCGGGAATTCCTGTATGTTAATGTCATTATTATCAGGGTGTTTGAAATACAGTTTTGATGTACCAGGAGTTCTTATTTTGGAGTTTATAAAACTTGGGGGTGGGAATTCAACAGTGATATTTGGGGGATCCACAAATCCATTTGTATGAAAATAATTATATCCATTTTTCTAGAGGATTCCACATTTCTTCCCACCCAAATAAAGATCAAGAATTCATAATGTAGATAAATCAGAAAACAAATATTCTATCTATTCATTAAAAAACTACATACCATAAAAAGGTCTAAAATATAATAATTTTTTTCACTTTTTAAAACTACATATTTTTACACTAATGATGGAGAATATATTCAGAACACATAGTATAGCAAGATCCTAAATTAGTGAACAAATAATTTTAGGAAGTTTTGAGAGTGGAAGGGACATATGAGTTTGGTATTAGAAATTATGAAAATCCTATTGTATGTGTGCAAGATTGTATAAAAATTGCTAGAAGTGATGTTGATTTTAACCTATGAATCAAATTGCCTATAATAACTTTAAGTAAAATGGTTATCTTTAATGTTTAACAGTTAAAGGCTTTATGTCAATTAAAAACACAGATATTTTATTCATTGTTTGGTGAAAGAGTTGGTGAATTTTGCACATAAGAGTAAGGAAGAAAAATATTATGCATGAGATATGAATTTGACTTTAGGGGAGTTTTGAAAGAAGATTCTTTCCTTTAAAATGGAGTAATCTGTCTCCACTGTCACTACCACATCATTTGTTCATTGAAATAATATACTTGGTTATTTACTAGGATCTATGTTAGCTAGAGCTTCACTGAACTTTGAGAATATGTACACTTATTATATCTAATATTTCATACATGCTTCAGTGAACCAGTATATTTTACATTTTATAGTTACAACAATATCCTAAATTAATAGCAAAGCATAGTAGTGATGACATAGAATCTTCAGGATGATCCTACTGAGATAACGTTTTCTGATGATATTAATTGCATAGTTTTTGCTCATCAAATATTCTTGGCTATGTTTAAGAGAAAGCAAATGTTTCAATGTACGTAACGGTATTTAAAGTAGAATCTAAATTAAGTTAGTTCCTTGTTGCTAGAGTAATTATTGTCATATTTTGAATTATATGGTTAGTTACAAATATGACCATTTTGTAACTTGAAGAGAGATTGTTATATTCAGGGAATTTATTAGGTTGTAACTCTTTCAAAATATCGTTTAAGAAAACAGAAATTGAATGTAAAATTAACCAGGATGACATCTGTGAAGAAACCTAATTCTTAGCCATCTTGACAAAAGGGAGAAAGTAAGAATGTAGGAAAGAAAACCAACTTGTGTTTACATTTGTCTTTTACTAGCATTCCAGGAATTTTTGCTATTTGTAAGTTATTTGAGCAACCATGTTAGGAGGGCTTTGCTTTTTTTCACTATCCTTTATTTGGATCTCTGTGGGGAACTTTTCCTCATATTGTATTATTTTCTAGCAGATTAATTATTATGAGAATGTGTGCCTTGGAAATGGGTTTAATATTTTTTAAATAATGTTTTCTAAGTTACTCTCGAAACTTCCACTTAAAAATGTAGGGTTTGATGGGACGTGATGGCTCGCCCGGTCAGCCTGGGACACCAGGATCTAAGGTAAATAAAATGAAATTCATAAGATAGAAAACTTTGTGGAAAATGACCACTTATGTACTCAGTAAAACCTAACTCTACTGATTTTACTTAAAATGTGGTTTTAATTCTATGGATGGTCATTTGTAAGAATGAAATGTTAGACAAAAACTAAACATATAAAAACAGGATGATGTAAAGCGGGTCTGGTGTGAGCTGGAAAGTGTCCAGAATCTCTGACTACTTGACCCCCTCTTCCTCTCTTGTCATCCCAGGAGCACCAAGGACTGTGTAGAGTTGCACGGGGTTTGCTTCCAAACCCCACCAATGGAGTGGGTTAGTAGTTAGGATTGAGGATAACTTTTTACCGGTTCCTAAGTCATCATCTTGATATTTTTATTTGGTAGTATGTATATGGAATTTTTATTGTAAAATGCTTGTCATGAGTTTTATTAGGTGTTTTCTCCTTCAGGACTGTGGGTAAGATAGTACTTGATCTTTACTTTCATTTTTAAGAAATGTCAGGCAAGCCTGACAAATATGTTTAGAATGTCAGGTTAGGTTATTCTCAAGATAGAACTGAAACTCTGAATACCATGGTTTGACCATATTCTAGGTGATAGAATCCCATGCTAAGAAAACTATTGTGTTTTTTTTTTTCTTGGTTTATTGGAGGCTCAAATCAAGTATGTTCTGGCTAGACTCAGACTGTTCTCAAGTATTTAATGAGTAGAATGTAGGACAACCTTCCAAACGGAAATGATGGAATTCCTGTTTGAAAGAATTAAACCTTTAACTAGACATTGTCCCATGGGAATAGACTCTGGCATACAAAATGAGTGGATGAGGAGATGACTTAATCTATTCTGCTTTCAGTTTCAAAACTATTTAGAGAAAGAAATAGGATAAAGCGTCATGGGAACCCAGTGATCAGAGAAAAGTAGCTACTGCCCTTCCATCAGTGGTGAACCCTTGTGAATTGTTGGAGTATTGTGTGTCCTACAGTAGTAATTAGTACTGAATTAGTAGTACTGAATTGGTATAAAGCCTTTACCAAGTAGATTCTGCATAATTTCTTTCTTTCTTTCTTTCTTTCTTTCTTTCTTTCTTTCTTTAGATTCATTTATTTGAGATAGAATGAGAGAGAACATGAGCTGGAGTGAGGGGCAGAGTAGGTTCTCATTTGAGCAGGGAGCCTGATTCAGGACTGGATCCCATGACTTTGGGATCATGACCTGAGCTGAAGGCAGACGCTTAACCAACTGAGCCACCCAGGTGCCCCTCAAAGTCATTTTCTGAGAAGATACAGAGTAGTCATATACTCCTAAGGAACAGGGGTACAGTGGACTCCCGCCACGGTGTTCTGGATGTTCTAATTCTTACGAATTCAGCCTACGATTTCCTCACCTTGTGTTTATCAGCTGTTTCACATCATTAGCTCACACTGAGCTGGGGGTCTTTAAATCTGATGGAATTTCCATAAAATGTTTTAGAATGATCCCTTATGGCATCCACCAGTTGAGTAGTTTCTACTGTTAGAGCTGGGAAAGCAGGTGGCTGTTTCCAGGATCAGTTTATTTTTACATGAATTACTGTAAAGTTTGTTTTCTCTCATCCTGTACTTGTGCAGTTATTTTGTTAAAAGTTGATTCAGAGTGTTGATATTATACTTCTTGAACGTAATCTTTTCAGTGAGACACTTCAACTCTTTTCTCATGTAGTATATTAGCTCAGGTGTTCTACACATCGCCAGATAGTAAATATTTCAGTCTTAGAGGGCCATGTAGCTTCTGTTGCAGCTCCTCAGCTCTGCTATTATATTGCAAAAGCAGCCATGGACTGTGTGGGTTGTGCCTGTGTTCTGGCAAAACTTGATTTACGAGACTCTGCACTGGGCTGCATTTAGCCCGTGAGCTATAGTTTACCTAGCTCTATGTTAGTTTCTCTCTCCCTATTTTTTTTTTTTTTCTTCTCTTAAAGATTTTATTTATTTATTTGGCAGAGAGAGATCATAAGTAGGCAGAGAGGCAGGGAGAGAGAGAGAGAGAGAGGAGAAAGCAGGCTCCCTGCCAAGCAGAGAGTCCAATGTGGGACTCAGTCCCACATTGACCTGAGCCAAAGGCAGATGCTTAACCCACTGAGCCAGCCAGGTGCCCTCTCTGCCTGTTTTGTCAACTGTGATAAGTTTGTGAACTATGCTTTCAGTGTCAATTAGTATGAATTTTAGGGTGGGACCAAAAAAAACTGTATTAAATAGGGCAAGGGTGAGGCTGAAACTCTGTGATGGATCTTCAGAAAACTTCTAACTTGGTTTATGATACTTTTTTTTAAGCCATTAAACCATACTAGTTTGCAGTTTTAAAAATTATTATCTAAATGACATTAGGCTATGTTAACATAATCAAGTAGCTTGCGGCAAGTTTTGTCACCTTTGTGAATTTCTGCTTAGTCACTTATAGAATTAAAAAAATATATTTATTTATTTATTATTATTATTTTTTAAAGATTTTATTTATTTATTTGACAGAGATATCACAAGTAGGCGGAGAGGCAGGCAGAGAGAGAGAGAGAGAGAGAGGAGGAAGCAGGCTCCCTGCTCAGCCCTATGTGGGCCTCAATCCCAGGCCCTGGGATCATGACCTGAGCCGAAGGCAGAGGCTTTAACCCACTGAACCCCCCAAGTGCCCCAATTTTAAAGAACCATTGTTCTATGGCTTAATAATGCTGTTACGTGCTGAATGCTTTAATTATGTCCAAGTATCGTGTTCATATGTTTCTCAACATGAGTAACCTAGAAAACTTTTCAAAAGCTGAAAATGAAGTTGTTTACCTTTACTTATTAGTACACCCAGTTCGGCCCTTGCTTTTGTCTGATATTGACTAGATTGGGATTTTAGATATCAAGGTAAATTTGAAAACCAGCACTGTCTTTTTTATTTTATTAACATATAATGTATTATTTATTTCAGGGGTATAGGTCTGTGATTCATCAGTCTTACACAATTCACCACACTCCCCATAGCACATACCCTCCCCAATGTCCATCCCCCAGCAACCCCATCCCTCTCACCCACTTCCTCTCCAGCAACCCTCTTTTTCCTGAGATTAAGAGTCTTTTATGGTGTGTCTCCCCCTCTGGTTTGGTCTTGTTTCATTTTCTCCTCCCTTCCCCTATGATCCTCTTGTCTTGTTTCTCGACTTCTACATATCAGTGAGATCATATGATAATTGTCTTTGTCTGATTGACTTATTTCACTTAGCATAATACCCTGTAGTTCTGAAAACCAGGACTGTCTTTGACAGTCACTCCTTATTAGCCAGCAGACGTGCTCTCTCGCTATATGCCTGACCCCTTTTATACTTTTATATTCTTTGCCCTGTCAAGTTGGTTTTGCCCTCCAAGCTTTTGTTAGAAAGGATGGCACTCAAATTCTGAAAAAGAGCACAAAGTAAACATTTTCTGATTCATATATATGTATTTTTTAAAAGCCACTGTACATTTGAAGCTAATTTTCTTTCCTTGCATGCTGAAACTGAGTCATCCCGAGAAAATGAAACTGGGCAAAGATGAAGATTCTCGGTATATGGGATGTTGTTACAATACATGGCTCTCGCCTGTAGAGTATGGAGTCCCAGCCAATTTGCACTTGTTTCTGAGGTTTTGAATCTCGTCCCTTACTTGTATCTGCTAGCTTTAAAACATGCTTTCAGAAAGCTTTATGAATATGAGGATTCATTCTTTCTGAATAAGTAGACTTAACATACAGAGTCTATGTTTCATACAGTTGGAGAGTTGAAAATGTAAAAATTATTTTAAGTTAATTCCCTTAAGTGTCTATTTCAGATATATTGTGACTGCGTTTTTAAAAAATTTAATGGTTTGATGCATTGACAGGGAAATAAAGGTGAACCTGGACTACAAGGGATGCCTGGGGCTTCTGGACTAAAGGTAATTATCATTTGAGACATTTGGAAATATATTCAAAGAATTATAAGTCTCCTTCGTTGTTTGTTAAGATTACTGTTTTGCATCCCTTAAGAGAAGTTACATGAAATGAAGGATGATCTATGTAACAGATATAACAAACACGTAAGAAAATGCCTAATGCAAGGTTTCATTTGTTTTTTTTTTTTTTTTTTTTTGGATGCTTTATCATAGTTTGGGTAACAGACATAAAATATCCTCTGGCTTGATTTTCCTGGAAATGGTAGAAGCCACAGGCTAACATGAACCTCTCTTTGGTCCGGAGAATATCACTGTCTTCCATAACTGAGGGAAAGTGGGTGTGGCTCCCACACAAGTAGTGCTATTCTTCTCTTTGCTGATTGATGGGACTTTAGCGTGGGCTCTCACAGCCTTTTGTATTTTATTTTTCCTCCAAACCAAATGGTTGATGTTTATTTCAATAGGATTTTCAATTCTCTTCAAGCCTTTAACAATCTGCAGTAATATTCCATAGCTCAGGAATGGGCGTAGTAAGTAAAGAGGACAAAACTGTTTCTACAAAAGAGAGTAGGCTTTAGTTAATGTGGTAGAGTCAGGGACTAAAGGTAAAACTCAAACCAAAAACCATGAAGCAAGTTCAGGATTCCATCCTATATTACTGTAACTTTCAGAAATTCCCTTATGTAAGACTTTTAAGAAATCTTTATTTCATTAAGAGAATAATCTCTATGGGATGATGGAGAGTGGAGGAATTAAGTCATGGAATATTACCTGTACTGGAAATAGCTCAAGAATTCACTTTTAAGACAACAGTATTCCATTTGTATAAGGAATAAAACCCGTAAATATGTATACTATTTAGCTATAAAGATGTTCACCCTAATATTGTTGATAAAAGTAAAAACTATGAAAACGAATGTTTAACAATTGGCATTTTATTAAAACAAATATGGTAAATCAATACAGTTAAGTACTATTTTGTAATTTAAAATTACATTTTAAAAACAAAACAGCATGTGAAGAACATCATAGTACTAATAGATTTTGTGGTAAAAGACATTCTAAAATGATGCATGCATACTGAGTAAATCTTAGTAACTGAATCGTTTATTGTGTGCTTGTGAGAGGTAGACAGAAAATCTGTAACAAAGTAAAAGCAGTGAGTAATGAGATTATCAGTGATTTTAGTTCTATTTACTCATCAGTTTTTAACAATCAGTTCTTTAAGGTAGCAATATAAGAATAAGCAGTTTCAAGGAGGAAGGGAAAGTTAGTAAAGAAAACAAAAGAAACCTATGTTTATTATTGTCACTACCTTACTATCTACGTTATTGTTGAAGCTATAAAATAAAATAAAAATGATAAATATTTATAAAATTTTAAAACATATGCTATCAGAGTAGTTTAACTAGCAAAGATAGGAAAAATATAAGAAGTTTTATCAGGACTCTGGTAAATTTTTAATTCTTTTGTATCTGAAGTAATAATTCTAAGTGTCAACTAATTTTGAAACCATGGATTATAAATTGGAGATATAGGTAGAGGAAAACAGTGGTGTTTTTCATAAGCAATAAGTCTGCAATCTTATGTAACTTCTGTGTTACCTAGGGAGAACAAGGAGCAGTAGGTCCCCCAGGAGAACCAGGATACCTGGGTTTACCTGGAATTCAAGGAAAAAAGGTACGCATTGTTTAGGAGATATAATTGACTTTTAGTCATCTTTTAGCATGTAAGTCTTCCTTTTGTGAAAGCATTATAGCAGGACTGATTATATTTTTAAGGATAAGCTGACCTACCCCATGTCCATAGCTGTGGTCCCTACATGGGTGTGGTCTCCTAGAGGAAGGTCTTGGATGAAACATGCAGCTCAGAAAAGTAATATCCTATAAATTCAGATTTTTTTGCAGTCAATCCACATGAGTGGATTAAATTCCACAGGAATTTTATAGGAAGAGTCTTCCATGTCAGGCACTTTTACCAAAATGTGAATATAACTCTTATCAAAACTGGGGCAAAAGTCTAAAAAAGGTAAAAATTTGACCATGAAGTTGCTATTTATAAAAGATGATATTATATAGAATTTCATTTAAAATGAATTTGAGTTTAAAATACAAGTCAGGTATACTGATAAATGTTTTGGTGAGAGAAGAGAGCAACACTTAAGATTTATATTCTCTCTCTCTTTCTCCTCAAGTAAAGGAACCCTGAAGCTGTAACTATATAAATATTATTTTGGGTGGGATCTTAAGTCACAACTGACTGCTTGTTCATCAAAGAAGTCAATGCCACTGCAAATACACACATTTCAGGCTATAAGTAAATACACTGGCTTTTATTCTGGTAAGGGTAGACACATGTCTTCATCTTCACATCCCTTGTTGTTTTAGTTTTTCTACCATTTCATTTTTCTGTTTCTCATGTATTATATACTTGTTCCCTAGGTTATTAGAACCGGTATGATCCTTGACCTTTTTGTTACACTGAATAGCCGGTAACACTTGTGGAGACAGGAATGACCCTCATAGCAGCAATGAAGTATTAGAAACTTAGTGCACATGAAGTAAACCTGTGAATATATGTTTGGAATTGGAGAAATTTCTTGTGCAAAGTTGCCCCCCACCTTTTAAAAGATTTTATTTATTTATTTGACAGAGATTGCAAAGTAGGCAGAGAAGCAGGCAGAGAGAGAGGCTCCCTGCTGAGCAGACAGCACCGATGTGGGGCTTGATCCCTGGACCCTGGGGTCATGACCTGAGCCAAAGGCAGAGGCTTTAAACCCACTGAGCCACCCAGGTGCTCCAAAAGTTGCCTTTTTAAAGATCACCTATATATTATTTGCTGTAAACACAAAACTCTCTGTGTTTAGAGAGCATGGTAAGGCAGAAAAGAAATTTGGAAACAGTGTCCAAGTTCATCTCAGGGCAAGTGCTTATCTTCCTTGATTTGCAGATTCATTATAGTCATTCATATTAATATTCAGGTCCTTGTAAGAACCAGAGCATTAAAGGAGTTGGTCAGGAATATCTCTTCTAGCTGAAAAATCCTAGGAACGTTTTTATCCTGGAATATGGATTTTCCCCCCCAAATTCATTTTTGAAGCATATGTTTTCTAAAATACCATTTTAACATTATGTTCTACTTCACTGTATCCTATAAATGCATGGCTACTACTGGCTCAATGGAAGATTTTCACTTTGATTTCGTAAAAGTGCAGTTGTCAAAATGAGTTTTCTCATGTTTGTTGACCGTCAGATGGTGATTGATATAGAAAAGTTGTCTTATTCCTGGTAAAATAGAAATTGTAGTCAATTTTCCTCTCAAATGTAAGAGCACAAGACAGAGTTCATTTAGAACATCATTTTGATATAATATGATTTTACTCTCTTCCCAAATACTGTTTTGGACTCAGCTTCTGATGATAGATATTTAACTGCTTTTTTGCAGGGGGACAAAGGAAATCAAGGTGAAAGAGGCATTCAGGTATGTTGCTGGCTTTTTTATTTTTGCTTTGCAATAAAATCAGGGCTTTGTTCTTTTTAGTTCTCACATGGCTTTTCCAGCTCCTTCCAGTTTTGCCATCAGTCTCTAATTGTTAAGTCCCAGCTCTCTTCTTGTCTTCTAAACTGTTTGGTCAATGTCAAATCTCATTTTAAGATTCTTCTCCACTCCAGTGTTGTAGAAAACTTGGGAACCAAATGGTTCAACAAGACAGATACAGATTTTACTATATACTTCTAATATCTTTATATATTTATGGAAAGTATGTATGTTTCCAGAAATGATTAGAAATGGCTTATAGCAAAAATAAATTTGATAAGAAACCATTAACACCAATTATAAGACATGTTCAAACTAACAGATGGAAGGAGAATTATACCAAAAAATGAAATCAGGCTGAAGACATCTAATGATTTAGAAGGACGTTTCATTTGGGTGTCTTAGAAACAAAGGTGAGGAGCTCTAGAATTTCTGGAGGTATAAAAGGAAATTACAAATTGAAGTAAGAGTGGAATTAGAATCTATTAATGTTAGAGTCTCAAAAATTGCTTTTCTACGGTTGATTCCATTTGTTTTACTTGAGATATTCAAGCATTATTATGATTCTTTAAGTTAATTTTGAAATGAGTGAGGTGAATTTTAAGGAAGTATCTGTGAGCTCTAGACCCACATATTCCAATTCCCTTCTTTGTACTGAATTTGGATGACTCATGTGCACATCTGTGTGTCCAAAACAGAACTTGTCACCTTTCCCCATAAACCATCTCCTACTCTGTTCTTTGTCATAGTAGCACTATGTAATTGGTAGCACTATGTAATAACCTAAGGAAAAAGTCTAGAAAGTTATCTTAAAACCCATTCTCTTCTCTCTTCACCTGCAGTTTCACTTCTAAGCCTGTCTAGAACTTGGGCCCTTCTTCCTATTCACAGTGTCCTGATCATTTCTTGCCATGGGTCTCAAATTCTGCATTGTCCTCCTCCCTGTTCCCCTTGAGTGCACTCTCCTCTCTTCCTCTCATGCTCCTACCAGCATGCAATAAGGAAACTACAGACCCACTCAGGAATTCTTCCGTGGTATCCCACATGTTTCAAGATAAAGTCTGTCCTGGAAAATCCTTCCTTGTTTGACTAACTCTTTTTGGTCATTTAGGGTAGAGTTATTTTCCCTACCCTGTAGGACCCCTTTCTCTCAGATACACCTTCCTGTTCTGGTGGTATCCAGCCCAGATGTTTCAGTATGCATTTTCATCATTCTTGATTTAATGGCTTATCTTTCCCACCACACAGTAAGCAACTTGCAGGTTAGCGTATCTTTGTTTCAGTGTCTCTGTGGGATAGCAAATAGGTGTCATTCAATAAATGTTGGGAGTCCATTTAGGTAAATTAATGAATAAATCACAATGCAAGAGTGATTCAAAATTTAAGTCACTAGATCATTCATTGATTATATTATCTAGGTATTGGTTTTCCTAGAAATTGCTAATAATCTTGTCCAACATAGGGATGAAGTAGGGCTTTAGGGGCTAGGACCATGCATTGTATATGATGGATATCCAAAAATATTTATTAAATGGACAAATGTGTTTATGTCTTTACTATTTTTCTTCTCTTCTTATTTTTCCTGACTTAAATGTCTTCATGAAAAATGTTTTTATGGTACTTCTTTTGTTGAAGTATAACTGGCATATAATAGTATATGGCTGACCCTTATACAATGTCAGCTTGAACTCCCCAGTTCCACTTATATGCAGTTTTTTTTTAATAAATAAGGTACAGTATCATAAATGTATTTTGCTTCTTTATGACTTTCTTAACTTTTACTTTTCTCTAGCTTACTTATGAGAATATAGAATATATTACATGTAACATATAAGATATGGGTTAATTGATAGTTTATATTGTTAGTAAGGCTCCTAGTCAACCATGATCTATTAGTAGTTAAATCTGGGGGGAGTCAAAAGCTATATACCGATTTTGGACTTTGAGGGAGGTTGGTGCCCTCAACGTCTGTGTTGTTCAAGAGTCAACTATATTGCAGGTGTACAAATTTGTTATGCATAATCTCTTCAAAATTTGTATACACTGTGAAACAATCATCACAATAAGTCTAGTTACCATCTATCACCGTGCATAGTTAGAAATTTTTTTCTTTTGAGGAGAACTTTTAAGAATCACTCTCTTAGCAACTTCAAATATACAGTATTACCATACTACCACTGTGGTAACCATTGCTATACACCCATCCCCTGGACCTCTTTATTTTATAACAGGAAGTTTATATCTTTTGAACCCCTTCACCTATTTCACCCACCCCCTATGGTTTCTGGAAACCATTATTGTGTTCTATCTACAATCTTAAATTTTTTGGTTTGGTTTGTTTGTTTGATTTTGTTAGACTCCACATATAAGTGAAATCATACAATATTTGTCTTTCTCTGACTTATTTCACTTAGTGTCATGCCCTCGAGTTCCATCCATGTTGTCTGTCACAAATGGCAAGATTCCATTTTTCAAAATGTATGAATAGTATTCCACTTTTGCAGTCTATTTTTAATTTTTAAAAATTCCTTTAAATATGTCTTCTTGTCTTTGCATGTTTATAGCTAGCCCTGAACATGGTTATGTCACTGAAATCAATCAAATGTCCACAGCCATTGGATTTTTAAATTATTTTCATGTTGTTAATGTGAGGGTTGACTCTTTTTTCTTACTCTGAGAGACTAACTTATTTCTTATATCATTTTATATATTTGCATCATTGCTTTGGTGACATTTTTTCTTCACCATAGGTTAATACATCACTTGTTTCTTATATGTGGTGGTATTCTATGTGTGCGAGCTAATCAGTAATTTTTATTAAATTTTAAAGGGCCAAAAGGGAGAAAATGGAAGACAAGGGATCCCAGGGCAACAGGTATTTTTGTTTTCTCTGATAGTCGATGAAGTAATGAATCACATAACTGGATGGTGTTTGGAGGGGGTTACCTGCACATGGAAAAGAAAAGGAAGGAGGGCAGATACAGTATGCATTCTAAGCACCTAAGGAAGAAAATGTCAGGTGATGATGGTGATAATGGGTTGTTTTAAACTTTTGCCTTATGTTTTCATTTTTTTGATAATGGTTTGCTTTCATCTTTTGCCTTATGTTTTCATTTTTCTACACTGTGAAACTTCCTTCCCCATGCTTTTTTCTGGTCAAATGAATGGCTAAAGGTAGGCAACTCCACCTATATCTTAGAATAGTTATTGGCCAAAGGCAGCCATACAGTGGCAGTATTTCCTTATCTACTGATCAGTCTTGATTTTTTTTTTTTTTCTTGAAACGTGAGTAGGTGAAGTCTATTAGGTGTGGAGAAATGTACTTGTTTCCCTCTTATGTGTTCAGAGATAGAATTTCCTACAATAGAGATTCATTAAATGCTATCTTGAGGGACTATGTTATGGAATAGATTCATAATAAAATTGTTTTGCTTCTTCCCTGACTAAACTCTCCTCATTAAATAGTGTTCCAGTGAGATTGCCATATGGCCTGCAAGTTCAGTCAGAGCTGAACTGGACCAAAAGAGGCATGCAAGTGATTTGTACCTAATGTAGCTTATGTGCTGCTTCTTTGCCAATAATTAAGCTCAGATCCAACTCGGTCCACCCTTGGAAGGGCAGACTGTACAGGGAGACCCTTGGTGGGGTAGACCTTTTTCAAATGTGACATTCAAGAGAGATTCAGTAATTATACTGGTTCTGGAGAGAGGGGGAGAAAAACGTGAGTGATGTCTTTGAGGAGAGGGATCTCTTTCCCTCACCTGGAGAAATCTGTGAGACCATGGGAGTGAGATCTGAAAGCATATGGTCAAAAGGTTGTTTATAGTAGAAGGTGGAAGGTCAGTGCTGCTATTAGGAAGAGTTGAGAATTTAGAAGCTAACACGAAGAACAAAAGTAACTAAAATGAGAAATGGCCCGAGTTTGCCTGCATAAAAGTATGTTCAGTAAATCATGTCTTTTAATTTTAATGCTCCTCCGCTTGACTCCAATACTCTTGATGACACAGCCAGCCCTGTCCCCATTCTTCTCACTGGCAGCACAGACCACCTCCCCCTTGATTTCCCTAAGTTAATCACACAATATATATAAACAGCTGTTCTAATAGGAGGACCTTCACCTCTTCATCCATTCAACCTCTGCAACCCCGGCCTTACCCCCAAATTCTTACAATAACTGTCTGAAAAGAAGGCTATTTCCTGTGGAGTCTGAGCTCATAACCTTGCCAAGTCACTGGCTTACACAGTGCCCCTAACGTGTTTTTTTTTTTTCCCCCACACTTCTCAAGGAAAATAATAATCATCTCCCCAGGCAGGTTTTGAGTTCCCTAGAAAGCCTCTGCCCTAAATTTGTCAGATGCTGCATTTCTCACCACCAGGAACCCTGAGCCCTTAGGGAGCACCTGGGGGTCAAAGCAACTATTGCTTTTCAGCAGCTGAATAGTTGTCCCAAGCTCTTTAAATAAACAGTCCTAGTTTACCTGTCATCCTACCAAGGGCTGCAAGTCTGTGATTTCTTGGCCTTCGTGTTGTGTTTTGCTCATGAAATCATCCTGGTGGATTCTCAGAGGACAGCTGTTTTCAGTTTCAGCTCTAATTCAGTTCTAGCCCTGAGAACTTAACTCCACTGTCTTTCCTCTTGTATGAGCTCTAGTTGTAGGCTTATGTCTGGTAGGGAACACCCCTGCCTTTCTTCAGAAACCCTAATATTTAAAAAATAGTCTTACAGTATTTTACTCACTAATATATTTTTGTATGAAAATTTAGTGTTTTTATGCTCTCATTTTAATTTGAGAATCACCCTTTCTCTGTGCCATACATGAATTTTACCTAACTTGTCTTCCCCTTTGTCTAATCTGGGTATCCGTGTCCAAGAAACCTAGAGATGATGCTAAATAAATATTCAAACTCAAAATTCATAGTGTGAAGTGTTATGCACTAAATTTTGTGTTGGATTTCGGAATACCAGTTGCTAATTATAAAGTTGAATCATGAAATCCTGCCTGTGTGCGTACAAGCTTTACCCTGATCCCTGAACTGGTACTGGGTGAGTGTATGAGGAATTTCAAAAATGGGAAATTTTAATGCCTTTCCTGAAAGTTCTTATCACCTGTAATTTGTCATTGCAATGAATACATGAGAGATGAGTGGGAAATAATTTAATATAGCCATTCAGAGGCACTCAATGATTTTAATGGTGAGTGAATTCCCTGTGTGGGCTCCGCAGTGTGCGTATCACTTGGGAAAAATACCATTTATACCTCATACTGCTTTTCTAATCTCTGAATTACCACCCGTGAGTGGTTTAGGCATAGGACAGATGAGTATTTTCTTCCCTGTTAATCACTTTGAATGGCATCATTGCTTTAACTCATCTTTTATAAGTAGCACTCAATTGAAATTTAATTTTAAAGACATAAACTTGGGAAAATAGAGTATTTAATCACCCCAATAAAAGACTAAATATATCTTACCTGATTGGAGCTTAATTTCCGTTAAAATAGTAGTGTATTTAAAATTCAGAATAGAATTTAAATAAAATTCAACTGGAATCCCTTTCTAACCTACATATTTGAACTTCATGTAAAAATACTCATATCTAAGAATGACACAGTTACATAAATTCACATTTTTCTATTATCTAGTTAACATATTGCATTGTCCTTAGTCTCCTTTGAAATGGCAAAAAAATGTATCAAAAATACTTCTTTCACTGATTCTGTCAGTACTTTTCAAATTAAAAGCTGACATTTGGTATTGCCTGGGTGGCTCAGTGGGTTAAATATCTGCCTTCAGCTCAGGTCATGATCTAAGGGTCCTGGGATTGAGTCCCACATTGGGCTTTCTGCTTGGCGGGGAGCCTGCTTCCCCCTCTCTCTCTGCCTGCCTCTCTGCCTACTTGTGTGCTCTCTCTCTCTCTCAAATAAATAAATAAATCTTTTTAAAAAACCTAAAGTCTAATTAAATATATAGCAAAAGATGCATGCCACATTTCTAGTAGTATACCTTGCACAGTTATTATTGTTTTTTCTCCTATTAATTTTCAAAGGGAATTCAAGGCCATGAGGGTGCAAAAGGAGAGGTATGTCATATGCTCTCTTTTCAGTCCTTATTGCTTGAGTTTTCAGTGCTGTATAAATCTAGCTATAGGCATCCCAAACAGAAAATGCCTTTCATGTTCTTCAGTTCTTAAATAGTGATTTTCGTAATATGCGGACTCATTGAATTAATTAAGAAATGTTACATATTTGTGAATGTCAATGGTTCTCCTTCTAGATTAAGAGCTAATTTTTTTCTGTCTGTGTTTCAACAAAGAACACTGTGTTTCTGTATTTGTCTCTCTAGAATGCAAACTCTTTGGGAACAGGACTGTGTCATGTTTGCTGTTTCCCTGGCACTAGACGTATTACCTACACAATACGCTCAATGAAGAGAGGATATTTGTGGAGTTGGGTGGATGGGTGGATGGATGGATGAGTAGGCCTTGAATATGACATGAAGTTTCCTTGTATAATGTACATTATATATACATGTATGTATATAGTCATATGCATATCTCTAAGGAAGTCTTTGATGCAATTTTGCCTTCCGAAACATTTAAATAGAACTTTTAACGGTTTCTTCTGATTTTAGAGAGGTGAAAAGGGAGAGCCGGGTGTCAGAGGTGCCACGGGACCAAAAGGAGAGTCTGGGGTGGACGGCCTAATGGGGCCTGTGGGTCCCCAGGGACAGCGTGGGGAAGCAGGTCCTCAGGGACCTCCAGGACTGGATGGGAAGCCCGTATGTATTCTGCTTCTTCCTTAGTTCTTGCATTTTCATTGCTTTTTACTTGGTATGTACATGTTATAACCCCTAATAATTTGATGCAGGGGAGAGAATTTTCAGAACAGTATATTCGACAAGTTTGCACCGATGTATTAAGAGGTAAGTCTCAAACAGATTTTAATAACTTTAAAATTACTAAAGTGATACAGATTCTTGGTAGAAATTATGAAAGACATAAAATAAGAAAGGACATTTGTAAATCCCTGTTTTTGTCTAGGTGAGTATGCTTATGAAGATGAAAGTTATGTGTACTCTTTTGTAATCTTTTTAATAAAGAAGTTTATCATTATTTCACCAAGAATTAAATTTTCTTTTCTGACATAACTCTGAAAACTTAATTCATAAATACAGATGTCTATAATTTACCAGTTTCTTTTTGGGGGTTTGCTTTCACTTTTCCTTCCCATTTTAAGCAATTGCTACAAAAAAATGATGACACAGACCAATGAGTTGAATTCCTAGAAGCAAAATTATTGGTCAACAGATTGGCATCTGTATGTTATAAAAAATGAGTAAGATGTTACTAATACTCATTTGCCATTTAAATATAAGGGGTGGGACTTCTTTGTTTTTAAGCTCAGCTACCAGTCTTACTTCAGAGTGGAAGAATTCAAAGTTGTGATCATTGCCAGTCTCAACACGGTTCCCCTGGCATTCCTGGACCGCCTGGTCCCATAGGCCCAGAGGGTCCTCGAGGATTTCCTGGTTTGCCGGGAAGAGATGGCATTCCTGGGTTAGTGGGTGCTCCTGGACGTCCAGGTGCCAGAGGATTAAAAGGTACTTCAACTTTATGTGCATAAACAAACGATAAAAAAGGGTATGTTTTGTGTTCATTCTCTAAATTGATTTAATAGGCATGGGTTCATCTTTGTTTTTAGGATGACAAAAAGCTCTTGTATACCTAAGTCTTTAAATAATTTGTCAACTAGTTAAAAAGCAAGTTTTCTATTATCTTAAAGCAATATTCTAAACTAAAGCAAGGTTGAAATCTGAAGCTTGTGAAATGACAAATTAGAAAAAGTTGACATTGTACTTAGAGATTTGGACTGAGTTTTTAATAAGAAGGTCTTTAAGTAGTCACAGACACTATTTCCTTTGTTTTGACATCAGTAACTTCTGTTACCTTATTGGAAAGGTTTTTTCCTCTTATAGGAAAAATTAACTTACTAATGGCCCACAACTTACTTCTCTTTGAATGTTTATATGAAATGTCATTTGATAATACTTTCCTTTTTATTTCCTATTATATGAACAATTTAGATGTTCAATCACAGTGATAAATAAACAACTGTGATTAACAGAAAGGGCTAATAATCCCAAACCATTTTCCTTTTTAATATTTAATCCTTGTTACATCTTTCTAGATCAGTGATAATTTTGGAAATTTTTCCTTCAAAAATTCTGTTTCCCATGAGAAATAATAAATGGCAAGCTGTTTTAAAAGATTTTTCTTTCAATGTGTGTATTAACAAATTTGAAAGAAATGATCCAGGAGGAAGTGATTTTATAGGAAAAGTAAGCATGTTCCTGTCTTTGACACTCTGCAGGTCTACCAGGAAGAAATGGGGCAAAGGGGAACCAAGGGTTTGGGTACCCCGGAGATCAAGGTCCTCCTGGTCCCCCAGGTAAGACTTGCTATATGCTCATAAGTGTACCGTACATTTGGCTTTAAGATGATCACCAACCTATGTCAAAAAATTGAAAATCAAGACATTTGTTTACTTTTTTGAATGAATCACATTCAACACATTGAGCTCTAATTCCTAGATTTTTCTTCCTCTGTCATATTCACAACTCACTTGGGATTTTCTCTTGTTTTTTGTTTGGCAAGCCTTAGAAGACGACTCTGTAGAGTAGTTTTTACTGGTCTTAGTCACCCATGTTTATCTGGTGTATATCACTGTTCCATCTTTATGATTCTCAAGGAAGCAACGTAACTGAAACAGTGGACTCTTTAAGTCACTCTCAGCTACTGTGTGATTTAACTTTGTGAGGCCTCCATTTCCTCATTTGTGAAATGGTGGTGAGATGGTACGTGCATCATGACATTGGAAAATAACCTGAGTTAATACTTGTAGTGTGTTTGGAATAGTGCATAACAATCATGTTTTCAATTAAATGTGTACTATTATTTTCAAAGACTTTATTTATTTGAGAGAGAGAGATAGAGAGAAGTTGAGAGAGCAGACTCCCCGGTGAGCAAGGAGCCTGATGCAGGGCTCAATCGCAGGAGCCTGAAATCACGACCTGAGCCAAAGTCAGATGTTCAAATGACTGAGCCACCCAGATGGCCCCTGTTATCATTCTAGATGTTATTACCTCAAGAAGCTTTTGGGTGGGTTAAAAGATTCAGCAGTCTTTGTGTAAAATACTTGGAAGTATATCCACAGCTGTAGTTAGTGTTAAATAAATGTTTCTTAGTAGTAGCTGCAGGAATCATTACTCATAGAAAGTACCTCAGACCCCTCTGCTCCATTTCAAAAGCTGAATTATTTTGTTCTTTTGAGTCATCAACTTTTTTATTTTATTTTATATATATATTTTTAAAAGATTTTATTTAAATACTTGAGAGAGAGAGAGAGAGAGCGAGCACATGAGCACAAGAGATTCAGGGGGCCAAGGGAGAAGCAGACTCTCCGCAGAGCAGGGACCCTGGGATCATGACCTGAGCCGAAGGAAGCCGCTTAACCACTGAGCCACCCAGGCATCCGGAGTCATCAACTTCTTAGAAGGCCAAAACCCTAAGTTAACTCTCCTTCCTTTGAGCATGCTCATTGAACTAATTCTGCAGTGGTTCACAAATGAGAGGTGTTACACCATTGTGTGTCTTTTGATCACAGATTTTGCATGGTAATGAGTGTATTTAGTGTATTTAAATGTGGAAACTCAGAAATGTGTCTAATGGAAATAGTCCTTTCACTGCAAATATGGCACAAAAGTGACATCAGTAAAGTTTTAGCTTACTGGTCTATTCACTTGCTAATTTATAATAATATTGGCAGAAGATACGCTGGAAGGAAGAAATGGGTTTGGGCAACCCACCAATTGAAATGTTAGAATGTTAGCTCTGTGTCTCAATCAGCAGCATGACTGCTGTATTAATATAGCTTAGCCCAGTTTTATAAAAATTGCTGATTATTTTTGGATAGTCCTTTCCCCATGGAAGGTATACAGGATTAGCAAAAGAGTCCCTCCTCTTCTCACATATGTGCAAATATGTAAAACTTAAATTTTTTTTTTTTTCAGTTTAAGTTTTTTAACAGAATCAGCTCTGTCATCAAAAACCAAACTCCTCTGTTCATATATTGCTCATGTCCCACCTTAGGTCCAGAGGGTCCTCCTGGAATAAGCAAAGAAGGTCCTCCAGGAGACCCAGGTCTCCCAGGCAAAGATGGAGATCATGGAAAACCCGGAATCCAAGGCCAACCAGGACCCCCCGGCATCTGCGATCCATCACTATGTTTTAGTGTAATTGTCGGAAGAGACCCATTTAGAAAAGGACCAAACTATTAGTGTCTGATGCCTCATTCAGCAACCTAGGCATGGTGCTTTTCTCTTATGGTCTTTTGCATCTCAGGAAGATAACAACAGTAATCCCTTGAAAGAAACTAAAGTACCTCGGTGTTCTTATTATTTTTTTTTCTTAAGGAAAACTATATAAAAGGTCACATATACTGATTTTAAAGGCTCTGAAGTAATTCAGAGCCTTTAGATTAGTAGCATTAACTAAATCTCAAGGGTTTCTTGTAAGTCCATTTATTTTAATCAAAGTTGAATATTAAAAAACCACCATTGCCTGTTAGCCAGTCAATTTCAGTCACTGTGAAATATTTCACATTCAGCTTCCATGCAGCAGAGTAATTGAGTTCAATTTCATGTCTGTGTGAATTTCATGTTTCATATTTCCTAGCACATGCTTGTCCATTAGCCAAAACACGTGTCTGGTGTCGCTGGAAAGAATATTGGGCTGATACTCAGCTAGGACAGACCGTGTTGCCACACCAGTCATTTACTCTAGTGTCTGTGCTTACTGGGGAGGGACAGTGGACTGACTGGTGCGCATTCAGGGTTTTGAATATCACCTCTCAATGAGGCGAATGTGTTTAAGTACATTTGCAAATCCTTGAATTATGCTAAGAAAGAGTATTGATTACATTGGGCATGGACAAAATTGTTGTTAAAAACATGTTAAAAACATGTCAGAAAAAAAGTTTCATTGTACCTGGTCAGTATGTTCCAAGGAAATGCAGTTTTTGGAATTCTAAAAAGACTTCATTCTTCACATTTGCTTAGTAATTGGAACGTCTGTTGTATGCCTTCATTTTCCATTCCACTTATTTTATGTGTATGTTCCTATATGTTAACTTTCATTTGTAGCAAAGCTAATGGGAATAAATGCTCTAGTTGAAAGGGAAGGTAACTCTACAGCTCCTAGTATGTCTTGATATTTTTAGCAGACATTAAAATATTATGGACAGTCTTTGTGTACTGTACTTACTGCTTTTGTAAGGAACATATTTGAGATATTTCATTCTAATCGTGCTCTATATTTTGTTACATGCTTGTTATTCAAAGTATAATAAAGTTTTGTACAGGCCTGTTTGCAGTGGTTTCTTTTTTATATATAATTTTAACTGAGAGTTGAGTATAGTATGATGTCCCATGGTCATTTATTCAATAGATATACTTTATTAAGTTATTTACTTTATTCTTTATGAACTTGTTCATCTGAAATAAGAACTTAGAAATTCAGTTGCTGTGCTACTCACATAAAGAGGGGCACAACCTGCTTCCTGGCCCAGGAATGGTTGTTGATCAGCTTAACTGACATGTCATTCTACCACTCTGGTGAGGACCTCAGGGGAGACTGATGTTCGTAACGTTCAGTAGCAGAGTTAGTGCAAGGCTTGTTTTGTGTTGTTTTTGCTTTTGTTGTTGAAGTAGAGTTGACACCCAGTGTTCCATTAGTTTCAGGTGTACAACATCATGATTCTATACGTTATGCTGTGCTCACCACAAGGGGGGCTCCCATTGGTCACCCTACGATGCTATTACAGTACTATTGGCTATATTCCCTATGCTGTGCCTTTAATCGGTGCGACTTACTCATTCCATAACTGGAAGCCTGGATCTCCTACTCTCCTTCACCCATTCTTCCCATCCTCCTATCCATCTCCCCTCTAGCAACTATCAGCCTGTTCTCTGTAATTATGGGTATGTTTCTGCTTTCTGTTTGTTTTTTAGATGCCACACGTAAGTGAAGCCATATGGTATTTGTTGTTCTCTGTCTGTTCACTTAGCATAATATGCTCTAGGCCCATCCATGTTGTTGCAGATGACAAGCTTTCATTCTTTTCTTTTTCATGGCTGGGTAATATTCCATTGTATATATGTACACCACAACTTCTTGATCCCTTCATTTGTCAGCGGATGTTTGGGCTTCTTCCATAATTTTGTCATCGTAAATAATGCTGCAGTAAACATCGGGGTGCATATGTCTTTTTGAATTAGTGTTTTTGTTTTCCGTGGGTGAATATCCAATAGTGAAATCATTGGATCATACAGTATTTCTATTTTTAATTTTTTGAGGAATCTGCATACTATTTTGTACAATGGCTGCACGAATATACATTCCCACCAACAGTATAGAGGGGTACCTTTTCTCCGCATTCTTGCCAACACATATTTTTTGTTTGTTTGTTTGTTTGTTTGTATTGGTTTGGTTTTTTAACTTTTATGTTCCAGCCATAGCATAAGGCTGGTTTTGTTGTTCTATCTCTAGCAAAGCCCTGGGTATCTGCTTACACCTAACCCCCAGCTAATGATGACAATATCTGTTAAGACAGTGGTAAAGGAGTGGAACAGGGTAGTAAATATCACCATTCATTCAACCACTATGTGGCCATTAAGTGGCAGGTAGGGTGCCAAGGATAAAATGGTAATATAGTGGCACTTTCTGGCCTGAGGTTGCTCTTGTGTAATGAGATGCAGGTAAGTAAACAGGTAATTCCAACACAGTCATTCTAAGAAAGGAGAAAATGCTATGGACTACATTGTGTATCTCCTAAATTCATATGTAGAAGCCTTAACTTCCCTGTGACCATATTTGGAAACAGGGTTTATGGATGGCAATGCGGTTAAATGAGGTCCTAAGGGTAGGGTACTAATCCTATAGCACTGATGGCCTTATAAGAAGAACAAGAGGGAAATCTCTCTCTTTCTACATGCATACAGGAAGGGTCCTGGGAGCACATAGAGATAGGATGACCGTCAACAAGCCAGGAAGGAAGCCCACCTTGATCTCGGACTTCCAGTCTCCAGAATTGTGAGAAAATCACTTTCTGTTGTTTAAGCCTGCCAGTCTTATGCTGCCATAACAAAATAGTATTTTGTTATTTGCTCCCCAAGCTCATAGGAAAGAGGTGAGGGTAGGGAAAACTTCTCTAAAGCAAGCAAAGATTAGAAACTGAGATTTGAAAGGCTAGGAGGCATTAGCATAACCAAGTCATGTCAAGATAATGAAAACAAGCAAATGCTGGGGGAGTTAGAAAAACGTGGAGAATTCAGAGAGTAAAACCTGTGAAAAATAAACCATGTTACTTTTAGTATCCTTACTTTAATATTGCAAGGTGAAATATTTCTGTAATATATCGTGGTATATGTTTTGTCCTAATGTATTTATCCGTTGGACAAATTTGAGATTAACTGTTTTACACTGACTTTCACAAATAAGCAGGTGAATGAGTTTGTTCTGCATTATAATGGTGTGTCAGCACCCTGTTACAGGCAAAGCACTTTTATTGTCATTACAGAAGCATAGCTTCTGTAGTGGGTTTGCCTGGGTTCAACCCCCCCACCTTCGTTTTCCAGTGAGTCTTCAGAAAATTTATCTAGTTCTTCATGCCAAGATTTCTTCATATGTTAAATGGGGAATATTAATAGTACTTACCTAATAGTAAGAATGAGTATTTTGAGGATTAAAAGAGATGAAATGAAAAATTACTTCATGGAATAAAGTCTGCTAATTTACCAGAACCATACAAATAATGTGAGGTTAGCAATCTTTTGATGAAATTTTAGCTAGTCAAAAGATTTTGTATCTGTGTAACTCAAACTGTTAAAACTGATTAATCTGCCTCATTGCAATTCAGAATGAAACTCTCAGTCTGAAGGGTAAAAATAATTCTCAGTAAAAGCTGTCCACCAGATTTTGGCCATCTTGGTCAAAAATGTAAAGTGGGAACAATTGAGGGGAAAAACCCAACAAACCCTGGGGGGTTATAGTTTTGGGGTGTTTTATCTGTATTTTATTAATTCTGTATTTTTATGAGCTCTTTTTCCCCTAGTTCTTAGAACTTCACCAGGTAATTATTTAATTTTCATCATGAGGAAATTTTTAATTGAGGTGGAAATGAAAAAAAAAATCATTCTTTAATCCCCAGTAGAGGGCAGCAAAATACATATATCTGCTCATACAGAACCAAGCCATGATAAACAATCACTACATATATTTAGCGTGAAAATTTTCTCAGTTTTGCAAGCTTGGTTAGATTTATATCCTCAAAACTGTGCTTCCAAAGAAGAAAAAAATTATTACATTTTTGTAAATTGAACTCCTAAACCAGTTAGTGAAGCTCTTTATATCCGATGTATTGCTTATCTGTTTTATCTTTGTATGATACAGGTCATCTAATTAAAGTGCTCTGGCTTGGAGCTTTGATTATAACTTCAGTCTGATAACTCTGTTGTCAAAGGAGAGGCTTGAAGCTCAGACTTGGTTTTTCTCAGTTACAGATCTGGCCAACTGGCTGGTGTTTTAGCTTTTTTGTGCCCAGGGCAGACAGAAAGCTGCCCTTAGCACTATCTAGAGTTTACAGGTGAGTAAACCACACATCCCAGAATCGTGGAACAGTAGATTTTATAAAATGTCAGCACAAGAGATGATCAGTACTGTGACTAAAGCATTAAGAGCCTACTCTCCAAGGACTGTGGGACATGATGGGGAGCACAAAAGGGAAACTTCAATTAAAAGTTTGCCCAATTAAAAGTAACTTTGGGGTGGCTGGGTGATGGACATTGGGGAGGATATGTGCTATGGGGAGTGCTGTGAATTGTGTAAGACTGATATTCACAGACCTGTACTCCTGAAACAAATAATACATTATACATTAATAAAAAAAAAAGTAAGGGAAAAGACCAGAAATCAGCCCATAATTTAGTTAAATTGAGCTGTAAATGTTTCTCCAGAATGTCTCAACAAAACCTTATCTTAAAAGGTATGTAGAAAAATTATATTTTGCTTCAAGGAACACATTTGAAATAAAGAACATTGCTGTTTCTATTCACTAAATTATTTTTGTGTTCCGCCTTTCTAAAAGTAGGTTTTCACAAAGGAACTTTGAATAAGCAGACTTTAAAAGTCCCATATTGGTGTCCTAGATGAAAAGGACCCTTTGAAATCGCTGACTGGAGGATCCTATCTGGAGAACTGAAACACAGTGATAGTGTTTTTCCATCATGTCCCCAGTTTGGTTAACATTTCAAAATAATATGAAAAATATTAAATTTGAAAAGTGTCTATGGATCTTACAAAGTGAAATTCAAAGTGAAATTTTGAAATAAGGCATTTTGACAACAAAAAAGGTAGAGTCCTGTGACATGTGATATTGGACGGATCTGATAATTACCCTGAATTTGTTTTCTTATCTCTGAAACAAAGGGTTTAAATTACTGTGTTTTTTCGACCTGGGCTGTACATCACAATCACCTAGGCAACTTTAAAAAAGTTTCCTTACTTTGGCTTTATGGATAGATTCTGGTGTAATTGGTTTGTCTTCCAAGCAGAGGCAGGAGATGTACAGAGGCCCGGGGCCAGAGTAGAAGTAAGTCTCTATTTGTGGGTTTTAGAAGGCTGATGGTAGAAGGTGGCAAAAGATAAAGGTGGAGATATTGGGAATGGGAAAAGGGATGGAGAGGGAAGGAGAGGATATTACAGTGTCTTGCAGGATTTTAAGGATGAAATAGCGGGAAGAGATTTGCATTGCAGAGTGAGAGTGAGAGTGGATGAAACCAGGCAGGACTGGAAGTGGAGAAGCTAAGTAAATGCCAACACCATGGCACTGAGGATAAAGGTGAAGATAAAAGAAGATAAGACAGAAGCAGAGGGGATGGGAAAATAAAAGGCCATTAATTTATTCTACGGTAATCGCAGATAACTTCCAGAATGCACCCAGTAACACCAAGAAAGTGAGGTCTTGCTGGTACAGTGGGAGTTAGGGTATGAACCAAACTTTCCAGACTTCCACTTGGCTGTTGACATAGGCCAAGCTTGTGTGTAGAGCTCGAGCTGCATCTTCTAGGGGCCTCTCTTGCAAATGTTGGGAAGGTTAGCCTGAGAACCATGGTCTAGAATGTGAATGGAAAGGTATTTGTTTCAGGCTTCCACTGGGGCAAAACATGCCAGCCTGTTTCTGATACTGGCTCTGACTGTGACAAGAAGTCTCCACACTTATGTGTTATTCATACCAGCCTTTCACTGACAACGGGAGTAAAAACTCTCTGTTTTTCTTTTCTCTCTGATGCCTCAAGATTCCAGAAAAGGTGACTTGTGCTGTGACCCTTTAGGAACATCTGATGTTATAACTGCTGTGGCATGGTGTCTACTGGTTTGACATAATTTCAAAGTGGCATGGTGTCTACTGGTTTGACATAATTTCAAATCCATGTGTTGATGACAAAGACCAAAAGAAAATGCAGTTGATTTTAGAAGTAAAGTTTTGATGAAGTAGACTGGGTCAGGGTGTTTCATCTCATCTGTTGTCATTGATAAGCATTCAGGAGCTCAATTGCTGAGGGCCCCACTGGGGTTTACCAATAAAAAACATATAAAGGTACAACTGTGGCCAAGGGACTTGTGGACTATAAAAAGTGTTTGTGAGGACTTCCTGAGATCATTTAGTCCAGGTAAGGTGACCGCTGATCTAAATAGTTCACCCAAGAGCTTAGGGCCATTAGCTACCACTGCAGTAAAGATGACTGTCTTAGTAGTGCAGAAAACCATAGAGCACTTCTTTTGCCCATCAACACTGGCGTCATCATTGCCTAGCAATGTGCTCTAGCAACAGGGGACTTTTACTCTGCGCATCAATACTGGTGCCATCATTCCCTAGCAATGTGCTCTAGCAACTTTTTGAGGTGACAGCTGCACATAAGTTCTCGGTTGGCTAAGCCGGCTCACTCAAGCACTAACTCCTACAAGGGTCGACCTCAACTAAATGTAGGCTTTATTCTTTTCACCTCCCCTTACGTGGGACAACAGTGCCATTAACCTGTCATTGGTTTGAAGTAGGTTATTTCTTCATTGGCTCTTGAAGGGACATTACCCTATATGCTATGGGCTGTGGAATTTCTGTTAAATAAACTGCTGGCAAAGACAAACTCAGTCTCAGAATTAATTTGCTGCCCCAAAGCAAAACATGTGGATGCTAAGGTAGAGGGGCCTATTTGATGAGGAGCTGAAAGTCTATGAAATAGATGTCATCTTGTCTGGAAATGCTCCATAAATCAACAGAGCTGATTAGATAAAATGTTGTACTCCAGTCTCCCCAGGTCATCTGCAGTCAGCCTAAATTCTAGAAGGAAACACCTTGCGGAGAAAAAAGCCCTGAAACCAGAAATGGGAAATGGAAGTTTTTAGAGCCAAATCCCAGCAATTGTTAATGATTGCCTGGAGGAAAGCAAAATCTAATTTAGATGTGATTTTCCTTGCCTTCGGCTGATGTGGTAAGGTCAAGGGAGTTGGGGAGTAGACAAAGGAGTATCTGAGCACGTGGGTTGGATTTAGAGGGAAATCAATTTGAAACCGTGGTTTTTTGTTTTTTGTTTTTCCATCTCTGACCTCTCTTAGGGACTTTTCAGAAACAGACTTGAATTCTGTAAACTTGAATAATACCTTTATTAATCTTAGAATTAACTGTATGAACTATGAATTTTATGCTTTCTGCATATTAAGCGCAGGTGCAGATTTTTCACAGTTACATAGGATTTAGAACAGTAATGACTCAATCCTAAATTCTTCTGTCTCCAAGACAAGGCCATGTTCCATCATATTGTCCACTCCTATGAGAATTAAAAACTAAATTGTTAGAAGTGTTTTACTCACCTGTTTATTTTAACTGATTTCCCCTATTCTCCTCATGATGAATTTAGTGGTAACCGAAATAGTTAAAATAAAATTTATCTCTGTATTTCCTTATGAATTATTAAAAAGAGGCAGAGACTGGGCAGATCTTCGGTGTGTTAAAAAGTAAACTGAGGCATAGTAAAAATGATAAGACTTGAACAAAAATAGGTTGTAATCTGTAACTAACTGAAAGTTGTTAGCAGTTCTCCACTGGGCAGGAGCTGGAGGAAGACTTATAGACAGAGGTGGAAGCAAAGCAAGAAAAATATTTAAATGGCTGTAGCTGACCCAGGTGTGTTATTTGAGAAAGGTTAGTTGGCTCGTTGTGACTGGTTGTCCTTAGGTTTCAATTTCTTAATCTTGAGGCATTTCACTTTTAGATTTTGGTTTGCTTATGTGGGCTACAAAACCAATCTAGATCTCAATCTAATGGTCTCTTTGTCTAATTAATTTAACAGTGGCTAACCCATAAGGCTCCTAATGGAAACTTCTTTCTCTGGCCATATTTCAAACAAATATTTCCATATCCAGAGATTAAGAAATGAATGTAATAACTCAGTCTAAATAACAAATGAAAAAGTGATAGAAACTAAGAAAATCAGGAATATTAGATGTAATTAAAAAATGCTGTCAGAAATATATCCCCTTTTCTCAGGACTCATTACATTTTGTAAAAGAAAGAATTTATTGGACAGTTGAATGTTTGAGGATTGCTCAGAGCTTTGGGAAAAACAAAAGCAAAAAAAAAGAGATTGGTCCTTATACAACTGAGACACAATATGGCAGGGGTAGTGAAAGACCCGCGGATCCCCTTACCCAAGAATCCAACACTGCCACTGGATGCAATCAGCAAGAGGTTCTTTATTGTTACGCAGGCGCCTGCGGGTGGTCAGCAGCTCCTGCTAGCTGAGCACACCAGGCTGGGGTGGTGCAGGATTTTTATAGACAGGTACAAACAAGTCCCGGATGGGACGGGGCCGATTGGCTGACAATTTGAACATTTGAAAAAAGGCATACTTGGTGTTAGTGGATTGGCCCTGGAAGACCCCCTCGCGCGAAGAGAGAGGCGGGAAGGGGAAACAAAGAGGGGAAGTTTGACCTTATTATTCAGCAGAAAGACATCCTGTCTACGTGACTATGCAGCCCCCTTGCCTACGTGACCTATGTGACCCTGCAGCCCCCTTGCCTACGTGACCATGCCCCAGCTATTAGGAGAGGGTATCTTGTTCAAACAGGAGTCAAGTGTCATGCCCTAAAAGCCAAGCCGTTACAGAAAGGCAAAAGAGCAGTTACATTGAATTCAACCCTGGGGGAAGGGTCTTTTCATTGCAAGGGGAGGAGGGGTACTTTTACACAACAAAAGAGCAGTTAATTAGTTAACGACGGGGGGGGGGGGGTCTTTCAGTAGCACATGACTCAGTGGGAAGTGTATATTCTCTCAGGTAGCTCGGGCAAGGATCAACCATAGCCAGGGAGTGTTCACTTCAAATTATTCAAATTATTCAAATTATTCAGAAAGGAACAGCAAGGACACAGAATGTTAGTGATTGGGGCTGAGATGGCCTTGCCATGGAGAATAGGTTTTCATCATAGCAGTGGGTGCACATGTATTCATAGGACGAACCCCTTTATACCACATGAAGTGAAAAGATTGAAAGATAGTTAATATTCTCTCATGTTGTGTTTCTGTGTGGGTCCAGGGAAACAAAAGGTTTAGTTAAGAAAAAATTGGGAGGGACACCTGGGTGGCTCAGGTGGTTAAACGGCTGCCTTGGGCTCAGGTCATGATCCCAGGGTCCTGGGACTGAGTCCTGCATTGAGCTCCCTACTTAGCAAGGAGTCTGCTTTCCTCTCTGCTTGCTGCTCCCCTGCTTGTGCTCACTCTCTCTCTCTCTGACAAATAAATAAATAAAATCTTCTAAAAAATGAAGAGAGTAGAAAAGGGTAAAGAACAGAGTATAATGTTGAGGGATTGCTTTGATCACACATCTTGGGAGTTAACTTACCATTTTTAGATGCAAAATGTTAGTGCTAATTAGCATTTTGTTTATGCAAATGAGGAATGCAGAAGAGAAAGGAAGTCCATGGTTAAAGATGGTGTTTGTGAGGATAAAAGGAAAGAATGGTAAAACCGAGCAGACATTTTTAAAATTTATTTTCTTTAAAATTTCAGAAACAACTAAGATTCTTTTATCTATCTGTCCAGGGATCTCTTTGATATTAATATATTTATCTCCATTTAAGAAAACTTTTCCTTTTTTAAAAGATTCTCTGAACCTAAGTATCAGCAGCTGTCCTGGTTTTCATTTAATTAACAAACACTCCTTCACACCTTACCAAGAAATGGGAGATGGCAGGGGTGAGGGGGTGGGAGGAATGCAGGGTGCCTGGCTAGCACAGTCAGTTAGGCTTCTGCCTTCAGCTCAGGTCATGGTCCTGAGATAGAGCCCTATGTCAGGCTCCCTGTTTAGCTGAGAGCCTGCTTCCCCTCTCCCTTTGCCCCTCTCCCCTGCTCCGGCTTTCTCTCTCTCTCTCTCAAGTAAATAAATAAAATACTAAAAAAAAAAAAAAAAAAAAAAAGAAATGGGAGATGGGGAAGATCTTTTCAAGCCTTCATAAGAATAAGTTGTATCCATGTAGGAAAAAGGGGAGGAAAAAAAGACATTTGGCTCTGATGAATTTTATGCCACATCATACCATGATTCCATTGTTCATTTTAAAGCAAACTAGTTAAAATTTTAGAGGCATTAGCTCACATAAGGAATGATCACTGTCTCCAGTAACACCCACAGAGTAAAGATGAATGCTATTGTCTGTCTCCACGAAATGTTAATGTCCCCAGGCATGTTTTAGAGTTCTGGAAGCCAAAAGGGGAAGAAACAGGGATCTGTTGAATTCTTGGGTTCTGTCAAGGACAGTTACATTAGGAAGCCAGAAGAGAGACATTAATAACAACAGCTATCATTGATTCATTGACTTCAAAACATCCATCCTTTAGTATTTATAGCTTCCTTAGGACTAGGTAATATGATTTTCATTTTATAAATGAAAATGCTGAGCTTTGTATGAGTAGACAGTGATGAATCCAAGATTAAGTCCAGATCTGCCAGGCTCCAAGTCTCATGTTTTCAGTCTGGGTATAACTAAAATGTGTTCACTATATAGTCTGTGTTGCAATACAACATTTCGTTGGTGACTGGAGGCCATCTAATATTCTACAACAGTGTTTGTCTGGCACAGGTTTGCACAGCCTTACAATTTATCTCGTTCCGTTGGAAGATGTTGCACTGCTTTTATTCTGTCCTTTGGACTGTCATTTGCAGGTTTCTTTCAGAGTGACGGTCCTAGGTCAATTTTGGGACCTCTCCCAGGTGTTCCCCTAATATTCTGTGCATTTCCTCATGGTAGCATGTTTGTTTTTAACCTTGTTTTGCTACTTTTCTTTGTCACTCTCCCCCATGAGTATGTGGGCTTGTTAAAGGCAAGCTTCCTGCACTGTTTCAAAATATGTTTTCAAGTACACCTCTTGCCAAGGCTTGATTTGAAATTCTTTTTGAACCATATTTGCTAGTATCACGATCATATAAGGAAGGGTAATGGTGTTATCTAGAAAACTAGAATGTTGGTGAGTTGAGTAAAATTCTTAGAAGAGTATCTGGGACACACTACTCCATAACTACTGGTTATCATTATTAGAACTTTCTGATGATTGGCTTACTCTTTTAAACTTCTGCAGTGATGACAAGGAAAACACAGGGGAACCAGGAACTTCTTTTGCCTCACAGGTTTTGGACAGAAATGTGATTTCCTGGCTGTGTGGTCTTGAATCTAGTCATGATTAGCACCAGCAGTCTCATCTTTGAAATGAGAAGGACAATGAGATCTCAGAGGTTTGTTTTTAAATGTGATCATTAACTTTAAAATACCCAGCAAGTACCCAACACCCAGTAGGCACCTTGTAGAGGTGAGCTGCCACTATGATTACCGGTGAGGCTGGTGTTCTCAGGCTAGCTACTTCCTTGTTGTGTGTGGTTAATCATCACAAAGTACTAATAAATTTGGCCCATGTAGACAGTTACCAGATCTCACCTCAAACTTTGATCCTAAATCTTTTTCTAGTCTTTTATATTAGGAGAATATTATCAGAGGTTATATTAGAATTAGTGAAGCCTCTTCATTGGAATATCCTACCATCTTTTTCTTGAATAAATTCATCTGACTAAGATACTGTGTAATCAGGCCTCATTTTTGTAGAGAATTGCAACTAACTGAATTTTCAGGACTTTTTAAGGTATCCTTTGTAAATTATTGCTCCTGTTTCATCTACTCATGTATTAAATTCAATCACTGACTAACTCTTTGAAAGGAAATGAAAGTATTTACATTCTTCTGTGATTCTGGCAAAACTGACTTTTATTATTTTGATGAAGTTTACTCTATATAATAAATAATGTACTCAACATATTTTTCCATTTTCAGATATGTAGAAAACAAGCACTGTGTTGTCTTTTTTCACATCCCCAAATCCCATGTCATTTTATAGCAATAGGGAAAATGAGGCTTTGAAGAATTTTAAGCATTCAGTCTAATTTAATGCTTTGAAAATACTGAGCACTTGATAGAAAATTAGGGGGGCAAGTAGGAGGAGACAATAGGAAAAAATACATATGTTGCTAAGGAAAATCATAATTTACGGTTTCATTTTTTTCTGATCCACTAATTTAATATTGGTGCTTTCTAAGGACATGACCACATTATCCAATTGTCAGTGGAATAATGTGGTTTTCTGGTGCCAAATTCTGCATTCCACAAGGCTAACTGCCGATGAAATTATAAGAGCTTGTTGAATATTAGGGATTCTGGTCTTTTGGCATGGAAATTAAAGAAAGTATTCAGCCACATAACTTTTTTTGCCTAGAATTATCTAATTTCTGCATTGGAAATTGGCAAGGAAACATTCTTTCCCAATAATATTATTTACATGAATATCTGTATAAATGCCTAGGAAATGAAATCTGTGCATCATGTTACTCAGGGGAAAGAATATTCTGAGGGCAAAAATAATTGCAACAGTTTTGTATTGTTGATTACACAAAAGATGAAAATAAATAAACAAATCAAATAACCATTCTCCTCTTTTCAAAGTTTTGAAATTGCCTAAAATTGATCTGTATTTTATTTTTTCTATCTTCTGCCTTTCTCTTTTCTCTCCTTTTCTTCCTTTTTGCTTACATAAAATCCAAAATATTATCTAAAATTTGATTTTTAATGTGTATATTTAATAAATATAATAGGCTATCTTTAGAAGATACTTTATTGAAGTGTAAATTACATATAATATAAAACATCCATTTTTAAGTGTATATTTTGATACGTTTTGACAAATGTATGTGCTCATGAAATTATCACTACAGTTAGGATTTATAGAACATTGCTATCATCCCTGTAAAGTTTTCTTGTGCCTTTTCCCAGATAATTTACTCCTCTTCCTAGGAAACCCCTGATCTGCTTTCTGTCACTCTAAGATTAAAATTTTATTTTCTAGAGTTTGTATAAACAGATCATAGGATCACACTTATGTAATCCTTCGTTTTTGGCTTCTTTGATTCAGCATGTCTTTGAGATCCATCTCACTTTTATCTCTGTCAGTTATTTATTACTTTTTTGTTGCTGAATAGAATTCCTTGGTATGATTCAATTTCATTTCAATTTTTCATTCACCTGTTTGTGGAAAGTTGGGTTATTTCTGCTATGGGACAGTTGTGAGTAACATTGCAATGGACACCTATTTGCAAGTCTATGTGGAGAAGCATTTTCATTACTCTTGAATGTTAGGTGTAGCATTTTTGAATTATAAGTATATTCTTAACTCTATAAGCAACTGTATTTTGTGAACATAAGTCCTTTGTTCTCTAACGCACATATTTTCTTCAAGTCTATGGCTTGTACTTTTATTTTCTTAATAAGTCCTTCAAAGAGTAGAATTTTAAAATGTTTATGATGTATAATTTGTTCTTATATAGTTTGCGCTTTTTGTGTTCATCTAAGAAATCTTTCATATCCTGAGATCATGAAGTTTTTTTCCTTTGTTTTCTGCTAGAATAGCATTGTCTGATAGATATTTCTGGTATTGGAAAACTTCTGTATCTATACTGTGGCCACTGACCATATTTAGCAACTGAGTCATGTGCCTAGTGCAACCGAGGAACTGAATTTTTTTTTTTTAATTTATTTGACAGAAAGAGAGAAATCACAAGAAGGCAGAGGGGAGGGGGAAGCAGGTCCCTCTCTGAGCAATGAGCCTGATGCGGGCCTTGATCCCAGGACCTCAAGATCATGACCCGAGCTGAAGGCAGAGACTTAGCCCACTGAGCCACCCAGGCACCCCAGGAACTGAATTTTTAAATGAATTTGAATTTATTTAAATTTAAATTACCACCATGTATCTCATGCTACTATATTGGTCAACATAAGTCTAGAAGTTTTTATTTTTTTAGCTTTTGTATTCAGGCAGGTCTACCATTTATTTTGAGTTAAATTGTATAAAAAAATGAGAAGTAAGGTTCACAGTACATTTTTTCCCAGAAGAGCTATTAAGTCCTGTGTGCTGAAAAGACTCTCATTTTCCCAATGAATTACTTTGGCACTTTTGTCAAAAATCAGTTTATCATAAACATAGGGTATTTCCCTGTTTGAGTGAACATGTTTATCCTTATGCCAATATCACACTACCTTTATATACTTCTATGAGTGAGTGTTGAGACCAGGTAGTTGAGTCTTCCAACTTTATTTTTCTTTTCCAAAGTTGTTTCAGCTATTTCTTTAAAAAAGATTTTATTTACTTATTTGACAGAGAGGCAGAGAGGCAGGGAGAGGGCACAGGGGGGCAGGTTTCCTGCTGAGCAGAGCCAGATGTAGACTTCATCCCAGGACCCCGAGATCATGACCTGAGTGGAAGGCAGAAGCTTAACCCACTGAGCCATCCAGGTGCCCCTGTTTGGACAATTTTAAGCGCTTTGCATTTCCATAAAATTTTAGAACCAACTTGTTGATTTCTACAAAAACAGCCCTGCTGAAACTATAACTGGGATTCAGTGACTCTATTGGCTATTTTTGGGAAAACTGACATTTAAAAATAAGTCATCTTCCCATCCCTGAGCATGTATATTTCTTCATTAATTTATCTGTTTTATGTCTCTCAGAGATTTTTTTGGTAGTTTTCATTATATAGGTCTTGTATACATTATTTAGCAAAATTTATCATTAAGTAATTCATGTTTTTGGATGCTTTTGTAAATATATTATTTTAAACCTCAATTTTCTTTGTTCCTTGCTAATACAATTTATAGAATTACTGTTGATTTTTTCTTAAATTGACCTTTTATTCTGGGACCCCATGAAATGTACTTGTTATTATTTGTTCAAGTAGCTTTTTTGAAAATTTGTTAGAATTTCAAAAACTCAGAGGTAGGTTGCATAATTTTCTATTTATTTTTCCATTTTTACTTCATTAATTTCTGCTCTTTATTGTTTCTTGCTGTGACTTACTTTGGACTCAGTTTGCTCTCTGTTTACTAGTTGCCTAAGGTAGATACTGTTTAATCAATTTTAGATCTTTCTTATTTTCTACCATAAGCATTAAAAGCTTTCAGTTTCCCTCTAAGCATTGCTTTAAGGGCATCGTAAAATTTTGATATGCTATTTTTCATTTTAATTAAGTTCAAAATATTTTTTTAAGTTTTATTTTATTTTTTCAGTGTTCCAAGATTCATTGTTTATGCACCACATCCATTGTTCCATGTAAGACGTGCCCTCCTTAATACCCACCATGAGACTCTCCCAAAACTTCACCCTCCTCTCCTCCAAAACCCTCAGTTTGTTTCTCAGAGTCCACAGTCTTTCATGGTTCATCTCCCCCTCGGTTTCCCCCAACTCACTTCTCTCCTTCACCCAATGTCTTCCATGTTTTTCCTTATGTTCTACAAGTAAGTGAAACTATATGATAACTCTCTCTGCTTGACTTATTTCACTCAGGATAATCTCCTCCAGTTCTGTCCATGTTGATACAAAAGTTAGATATTCATCCTTTCTGATGGAGGTATAATACTCCACTGTATATAAGGACCATATCTTCTTTATCTATTTGTCTGTTGAAGGGCATCTTGGCTCTTTCCACAGTTTGGCAACTGTGGCCATTGCTACTATGAACATTAGGGTACAGATGGCCCTTCTCTTCACTACATCTGTATCTTTGGGGTAAATACTCAGTAGTGCAACTGCAGGGTCATAGGGTAGCTCTATTTTCAATTTCTTAAGGGCTCTCCACACTGTTTTCCAAAGTGGCTATACCAACTTGCATTCCTACTAACAGTGTAAGAAGGTTCCCCTTTCTCCATATCCTCTAACACTTTTTGTTTACTATCTTGTTAATTTTGAGAGGCAACTCATGGAATGGGAGAAGATATTCACAAGTGATACTAGAGAAAAAGGATTGATATCCAAGATCTATAGAGAATTCCTCAAACTCAACATTCAGAAAACAGATAATCACATCAAAAAGTGGGCAGAAGACATGAACAGACACTTCTCCAAAGAAGACATACAAATGGCTAACAGACACATGAAAAAATGTTTATCATCGTTAGCCATCAGGGAGATTTCAAATCAAAACCACAATGAGATACCTTACACTAGTTAGAATGGCCAAAGTAAAAATATTTTCTAATTCCTCTTGTGATTCCTTTTTGATAGAGGGATTATTTAAAATTGTGTTATTTAGTTTCCACATATTTGGGTGTTTTTCAGTCTCTTACTGATTTCTAATTAAATTCAATTTTCAGAAGAAAATTTTGATTATTTAAATTTAATGAGTTATTTTATTGAGCAGCATGTGGTCTGTTCTGGAAATACACCATCTATCCTGAAAATAATATGCATTCTGCTGTCCTCAGATGGAGTATTCCATAAATTAAGCCATATTGGGTAATAGCATTGGTCAAGTTTTCTCTATTTTTAATGATTTTCAGCATACTTGTTCTCTCAATGCTAAAAGAGGAGTTTAGAAATTTCCAGCCACCACTGTGGTTTTCTTTCCTTGTAGTTCTGTTACTTTTTGCTTTATGTATTTTGTAGCTCTCTTACATAGTGCATACACGTTTAGTAATATTATGTTTTCTTGATGCATTGATTCTTTTTTATCATAAATTCTTCCCTTTATTCATGGTAATAGTCTTGTTATAAAATATACTTTGATGTTAATACAGACCCTCGGTACTCTTTGGAAAATAATTTGCATAATGATATCTTTTTCTTATTTTGACTTTTATCTATATCTTTGCATCAGACATGTAAAGATGTCCTATAGGCAGTATATAATTGGAACTTGCTTTGTATCCAATCTATTTTCAGTTAGAGTGTTTAGATCAGAGGTCAGTAAATTTTCTTTTATTTATTATTTTATTTGAGAGAGAGAGCATAAATAGAGGGAAGGGCAGAGAGAGAGAGAGAAGCAGACTCCCCACTGCCATGGTGGTAGGACTCTGTACCAGGACCCGGAGATATGACCTGAGCCAAAGTTAGATGACTAATCAGCTGAACCACCCAGGGTCCCCTCAGCAATCTTTCTTTATAAAAAGCCAGATAGTAAATATTTTAAGCTTTGCAGGTCGTACATTTTTTCCTTGCATCTACTTAACTTTATCATTGCAGTGCAGAAGAATGCATAGACAATGGATAAATAAATGAGGAGTACTGTGTTCCAGTAAAACTTTGTTGACAAAACAAATAGCAAGCTGAATTTAGCACATAGGCCCTGGTTTGCTGACCCCTGATTTTGACTATTTTAATTTAACGTTATTATTCATCTGGTTGGGTGTATAGTTACCCTCTTTTTATTTGTTTTCAGTCAGTTTCATCTATTCTTTATTACATTTTTCTTTATTTTTGTCTTCTAATGGATTTAGCATATTGGTGTTCCATATAATCTCCATTATTGAATTATTGGCTATACTTATTATGTAATTTATTATTGTAGTAGTACCTCTAGGGTTTAGAACATGGATCTTTCTTTCTTTTTTTTTTCTTTCTTTTTTTTTTTCTAGCTATGTACCTATCTATCTATTTCTCTTTTGTTAAGCCAGAGAAAAGCCTACTGTATCTATATCTACCTATCTATCTATCTATCCAATCATCTGTACTTCTTAAGAATGTATTTGTTCTGTATATGTATTACCTCTTTTAAAAATTAATAGTCTTGGCTTATTTAAAGTTTATAAAAAAGGCCAAATTCATTTTATAGTTATTTAATTTAGAAAATTTAAAAAGTAGATATTTGAACAAAACTACAGCAAGCTTACAGATTATTTGAAAATGTTATTGAATATTCACAATTGGTTTCTATATTTTATACATAGCAAAGCAACAATGAAAAAGTAATGAAAAGAATCTTTAAATGGAGATTATATTAATAAGGATTAGAGAACACCACAAAGCGTAAGGCTGTTATAATCCTAAATTAAAGAAATGAGGAAGAAGATTCTCTTAGATAAGAGAGGTCATGATGAAAACTTTACCTATATGTATCAAAATGAGAAATATGATACCAAATCCAGTAAGTCTACTTGGTGATCATGTTTATAAAATGAGAAGTCAGGAATAATTAAAAAAAGAAAAAACTAGCAGAGAGACTCAGTTGAGACTTTGTGTCTGACTTTTTGAAAAATGTGAAGGAAAGTTCTCTGATTTTCTTTTGAAAGAATCCCTGGATTTGTTGTATGAGTAGGTTTTAGTCTCACACCAAATTAGCCAGCAGTGGAAGCTGAATTTTCAGTTGCCGTCTTTCCCTTGAATCTGCATCCTATTTCTAGCCCAGCATGCATCGGTTCATCTTCCCCAAATTAAAGCCTGGATATATTCTGATGGTTTCTGTGTCTATTTACAACAGATCTCATCTTGTACTGTTGAAAAGAGATAGTTTTGAGCTGTATGAAGACAAATGCAATACTACATTGCCTAGCAGGTTATAAATGTACAAACGGTATAATCCCAGATGATGGTGCATGATTAAAACAAAATTTCAGAGAAAGATTGATTTGTAAAGGGACACTGGGATTGTCAGATACTATCATCACATTCTAACAGTGTTCTTCAGGACTGCTTCTAAGGGAGCTGTATAAGAGCCAGCTGCTTGTTCTTCTACAGGTTTTTTGAGAAAATTGGAGGGGGGTGGAGAGAGAGAAAAAAAGGAAGCAGGGGAGGGGAGGCAGAGGGAGAGGAGAGGAGTGGAGGGAGGGAAGGAAAGTGAAAGGGAGGGAAGAAAAGAGAAAAGAGAAGGAAAGAGAAGAGAATGGAAGAAAAGAGAGAAGAGAAAGTTGATTGTGAAAGAAAAAAGGAAAAGAATAACATGTATGTGGAAGTACTTTTAAAAGTCAAGTTAAGTACCATTCTATTTGTGGACTTCAGTTAGGAACAGAGAAGTAGGCTGAACTTTGAAACGAGGACAGTGGTGTCTCTCAAGTTGCTACAAGTACTGTACCACTGTATTTCAATCAGTGTGTGGACAGAGCGGTGAAATCCACTCGATGTGGCTGTGACTGGAAAGAATGACCTTAGTCCATTTAGAAGGCCACGGTTCCCTCAATGTTCATATCCACCAAATTCATCATGTCTTGAAAACTCGACCATATGAGCTTCAGAATACAATTATCCTATTTTAAGTTCAAAATGAAATCTGTAGGGCTTCCATTTTTACAAAGGAGAGGAAAGAAGTAAGCTTTAAGACACATTTGTTTAAAACAACCTGTCAAAAGGATGGTATGTTTGGGAGGAGAATATTATTGGTATCTTTAGAGTAGTCTTACTGCACACAGAAAGCTCATAACCCTGTGTATTAAGTAGAAAAAGTATTTTTTTATCTCATTTTAGAGAAAGACACTGAGGAAAATAACTATTGACTTCCCTAATATCAAGTATCTAATTGAGAATAAAAAATATACCAGAACTCTTACCTCTTAATTATCAGGGCAATATATTTTTTGCTCAACTCTGTTGCTTCACTCTGTACCATGCAAAATAACAGCAAATTCTGCTTAAATCTATGTTGATGTTGGAGTCCAAGGTAGTATCAATAAACATGGTAGTTTTAATAGTCTTTGAATTGCTGGAGCACATCTTGGTGTCATTGGATTTGAACAATAAGAATTTGTTTATTTTAGGTATATGAGTTGGTTTCTTGAAATAATCTTGTTTCTCAATTATGACTTCATTATATTCTTTTTTAATATGAGTAGCACAGCATACTTGATTATTTTTGTTGACATTTTTTGATAATGTACCACATTTGTATGAACTGTGAAGTTCCCCACTCTGGGGATTATAACTATTTTTTTACTTGGATTTTCAAGATATGAGAATCTTGGCACATCATCTATAGTTCTGTATTCCAACAAATAGTCTGAATAATCATGATATTGTAAGAAGATCATATTTGGAACTAATTTTACTTCAGTTTCTTGCTTTCATAGAACATGCATTCATAATTGCTCTGAAATTCTTATAATTCATTAGGTTTTTAAAATAAAATTAAGGTTGAAGGCTAGGATAAAAAGGTAAATCAATAATTATCACTTCTTCAAACCTTTTGGACTTTTGTTCAGGCATATTGACTGAAACAAAATACCTTTGGGGCAACTGGGAAATTTAAATATGGATTGGTATTATATAATACTGTTAATTTGTTAATTTTGATGATGGTATGGCTTCTGTGTTTTTAAAATAGTACTTAACAATGCAGACTGAAATATTTATGAATGAAATAAAAATGGATTATATAAATGCTGATAATTATTGATGGATAGATAATAGATATGTGAGGGAGACTCTTTATACTCTTCTAATTATGTGTATATTTAAAATTTCCATAATGCAAGAGGCCATTGGGACCTTCTTCAACAAACACAGCTTCAAGTTTAGATATAGAAATATGTGTTCTGGGTTTGCCAGAAGGAACCTAAATGAACCTGAAAGCACAGATGGATTGGAGATGCTCCAAACTCATGTGGTGGGCAGCTGAGACAGTAATGAAAAGAAGGGGGGAAGAAAGGAGGGATACAAGTTGGGAAGATGGAAGGATGGATGGATAGATGGATGACAGATGGATGGCTTTACAGAGGCTAACGTTGTTGACCACACCTTCCATGGAATATGGAAATCTCCATGTCATGGGGTGTAAGCAGCTGATGAGGGATATTGGCCTATGTAAACTGAAACAAGAACAGGCATGCGCAGCTGGTAGGACCATGATGACCTCTGGCAGTGGAAGACAGAGGTGTGCAAACTACCATGGAGCTCTCTCAACACAGTTCTGTTTAAGTAAGTATTGGCATTTTTACAGCCGTCACAAGCATTGCTTCCAAAATAACCAAGAACTTAAGCTTTATAAGGCTGCCCAGAGTGGCCTCAAGGCAAGGGGAGGGGCTGGCTGGCCCTAGCTACATGCTGGCCACTTTACCCCCACTTAGGCAAAATCGTGGAGACTAAACTGGTTTGTTCACCCTGGGGCACTTCCCTTTCTCCATCTCCCTCTCCCTCATCTGTATTTGCCCTAGACTATAAATGGTTCATGGAGAAAAAAGGGTCTCCTATTTCCTTAGAAGAAAGGAGGCACAGAGATAAGATAATGTCACAGCATCTCGGTTTCTACCACTTTACCATTTGCTGACACAGCTGCTCTCCATTAAAGAGCCTTTGGCATGGAAGCATTTATGTGATGAAGACCATGTCGGTCCTCTGAAGATGAATTCTGAACTTACATTTTAATTCAAGATGTAAAACCAGAATACACAAGGCTTTTGAGCAGCCCTTTGTGTATCTGAAGCTTTCCAGCATGCTCTGCTCATGACAGAATCATTTGTTTTTCTCTTTCTCTTTAAAAAAACACTTTTGGACCTTGTGTTAAGAGACCACAAAATCTCTTTGGTCTTTTTATGCCTCTCACACAAGAAGCCAATAAACTCTAGAAGTCAGGCTCATGAAATGTTCCATCTTCCATTTCATTCTAGAAGGCTTTTGTGTCCCTGGATGAATTTTTAACCCCATTCACCACTTTTGATAATTACTATTTGAGGGTAAGGTGTTGTAAAAGAAGGAAATGCTCCCATGAAATGGAGTTATGAGAGATCTTGTTTTTGCTTCTAGTTATGTTCCCTTTTGCCATGAGAGTTAGGGCTACCAAAGTACAATGATATGTCACATGGCAACAGTTCCTTCCTTGGAACATAATTTGTCCCAGTCTGCTATTCCTCTCTGTCTTCCCTTTTTAAAGTTGAAGAAGGAGCCACTTGGAAATGTGGAATCATTTCTATATCTAAAGGCATTTAAAGTGATAGAGTTCTGTTAAGAGGAGAGTGGGCAGGGTGTTAGGTGGCTCAGTGGGTTAAAGCCTGTGCCTTTAAGATGATCTCAGTGTCCTGGATCAAGCCCCCCATCGGGCTCTGTGCTCAGCAGGGTGCCTGTTTTCCCTCTCTCTCTGCCTGCTGCTCTGCCTATTGTGATCTCTCTCTCTGTCAAATAAATAAATAAAAATCTTAAAAAAAAAAAAGAAAGAAAGAAAAAAATAGGAAGATGGGCTTTTGCATGTAGTTCTAACATCAGCTCTCTACACAGAGCCATGAGTTTCCCATTTCCATTTTACTGAGTTTTCCTAGGTGAATTCTGATGTTTAGCTAAATTTTCTGTTCTTATTATAAAAGATACAAACGTGACAAAGTGCTGTTGCTCACGGTGGGTTTTTTGTTTGTTGTTTTAGATTTTTTTTTTTAAGTGGGCTCCATACCCAGTGTGGAGCCAATGGAGCCAGTGTGGGACTTGAACTCACGACTCTGAGATTAAGACCTGAGTTGAGATCGAGGGTCTGATGCTTAACTGACTGAGCCACCCAGGGATCCCAAATTTTTGATGTAAGTACTTAAAAATCTATGATTATTTTTATAAACTGTCACCTGTTTCAACTCCTGCACTATACCATTAATTCCAAAAACCATCTTTTTGCACCATAATTCTTTCTGTATTATGATAGAACTGTATTTTGTTGTTGTTATTAAATGTTTTGCTAATCTGCCACCAAAATGGAGCTGATTGAGTGGAAGCTTGTTTTGCATGGAGGAGGGAAATCATCGGGGTAAATGGTACCACCACAGGGGAAATTGCAGCTGGCTTCATGTCTACACTGGGTCATGAAATTTAGAGATGCTCATTCTCCTGTGTGGAATTCAGTTGCAAAAATCTTCACACTGAGCAGCATCATTTATAGATGGCCTCCCATCAAAAGACCTCCCATTTTTATTCTTCTCCAAGAGTCTAAAAATATCTAAAATTGTGTTCTGGCTAAAGCACTTGGTAGAAAAGACATGATTTCTTTTTGGCTTATCTGTTTCTTAAGATTACATCATATTACATGTGTATGACCCTTCTGCCCTAGGCTGCAAAGTCATCAGGCTGTCATTAATGCATAATAGAGTGAAAAGGGAAAAGAACTAGGAACTGTGAAACTTGACTTCTAGTCCTAATTTTCCAAATCTGTGACTTCAGACAAGTCAGTTATAATATGGGCCTAATGATAGTTGTAAAGATTGAATGAAAAAATAAAACTCTGCATCCAGGATTTATTACAGTCACTAAGTAGGTGCTTAATAAATGCAAACTATGTCAGTGTTGATTATATTTCACATCTGCCTTGCAGCTTGGTGTGGCCATGTGACCCAGTTCTGCCACATGGAATGTGGTAAGAGTGATGTGGGCTATTTATGGGTTGGTCTATAAAAGGAAGGAAACTGTCCTCTCTTGTCCCTTTCTCCTATTCTGCCTCTTGGAATGTGGACACGGTAGCAAGTCCTCTTAGACTATGTAGAGAAGGGAAGTATGATAGGGACATCAGATAAGGTGACTTGGTGGAAGAGATTCTTCATAGCAGCTCTGGACCATTCATGGCTAGCCTCTTACAAGACAGAGAAATAACTTTCTAGCTTAGTTTAGAAATCTATTATATACTACTGAATCTATTTCTATCTGATAAATGCCAGATTAACTACCAAGTATTTGGTTTGTCAATACACAAATAATAGTGGCTATTCTTTCATGTGAACCATAGTATATTTTACAAGAATGAAAATAATATGTGTGCATTTTTAAACATAGGTCATTATTTCGTTTAAATATAACACTAAACACATTTTCTGTGTCCACTCTCATACCTTTGGCTTGTTAATTATATATTAACCCTCATATACACATCATGCACTTATCACACACATATGCATGAAAATGTAAAATAGCCTATATATAGTCTTATCTCTATTTAATGCATACAATGCCCATTTAAGACATCGAAGTGTGTAATTAAATTATTATAAATTATAAACAGCACTTGAAATATTACTTTATGACAGGAAACTGGTATCTGAAAACTTCATTAGGATCAGAGATTTCTTTTAACCAAGTTTATATGAAGCCATTTTCCAATAGTCTAACATCTTTTGGGCCACATAAGTCATCTTACCAATTTCCCAACCCATGGTTTACAAACCCAGACCATTTTAAATGAGAAAACATCAGGAATCCTAGACAAAGTACATGTCAGTGCTACCACAAAAGGAAGATAGAGCTGTATCAGAAGGGGAAATCAGAAAGATTCAAAGCATCAGGAGATGATCAGCCATTGCTGGGTTTGAAGGTGAGGAGGTCATGAGCCAGAGAATGCTGGTGGCTACTAGAAGCTGGGAATGACCCTGGATGAAAGCCAGTGAAGAAATGGGGACCTCAGTCCAACAAATCTATGAAACTAAAATCTGCCAAGAACTGAGTTCATCCTTAAAACAACAACATCTTGATTTTAGCCTGAGGAGACCCTTAGAATTCTAACCTACCATTTGTGAGATAATAAATGGCATTGTTTTAAGCCTCTAAATATGTGGGGGTGTTTTGTTTTGTTTTTCTTTTTTTGGTTATATCACCAGGAAAAAACCAGTACTGCCAGCCAGAACATTTTTGTGGTTCACTGGTTACGGTGGGCCTGAGGAGAGTTGGGGTCAGGTGATACATGGAATTTTGGCCTAAGACAATGTCTCAGTAGGTCTATCAGACATGAAAACACAGTCTTCCCATTATTTGTCTTATTTCCTGAATATATTATTGGATTAGACATACTTAGCAATTTCCAAAATGGTAAGAAGACTGTCAAGGAAGAAGAGCTAAATGGTGGATGTGGAATTCTAGTTCCCTACCAAAGTATAAGCCATAGAAATACTGTATCCCTAAGAAATCAGAGGTTAGTTCTATGGAAAACTTGGAAGATACAGGTGTGATTAATCTTATTACAGGCTCACTTATGGTACCTGTTGTACTGAGTCCTTTGAGAATAAGGGTTATGAATATCAGATTTATAAAGTGATGACTACATTGAAGATGTAGTTTTTTTTTTTTTTTTTACTTATTTTTTTTTTTTACTAGAGCCAATCAACACAGCCCTGGTGCTTGATAGGGTGCTATTGATCTGGAACACACATCCTGCCTCCCCCTCACTTCAGTAATTGGATCTTAAAGAGTTGGATTTTACCATGTGGAGATGACTGTACACCTTCATATTCAACAGAAATAGGATCTATTAGCATGATCCCAGATAGAATCATTGCTCCAGTTTCTTAGCTTTCATTTCAGGAGAGCACTTAAACCAGGGAGGCCAGGGGTGGTCAATGAACCCTTAATAATGGCCTCTATAACTGAACTATATTATTATATTTTTATGTTGTGTAGCACCTAGATTGATGAAGTCAACCTGCCTTATAGGAAGCTGCTTCTGGCACAGAGCCAGATGAGCCTGTGTGAAGAACTTTTCTAGGTTTAAATAAAGGACATTGGGCTGGAAGGGGAGCATTTGAGCTTCCAGAAAGTTTGATATAACTTTCAATAAGCTGTTTCACCTGCAGTTGTTCCCTTTTCCAGGAGAACATGAAAACTCATACAAAATCTGTTCAAGGATCATGTTGCTGATCTTTGTAATATTCTAAATCTTACGTTCTGATTTGCAGTATTCTGATCCCTCTAACTTCTTTCTATAGTAAGATAAGTATACATTACTCAGATAAGTAAATTTTATTTTACATACCAATACTGTGTTTGTGTCTGCTTCTGCTGAAATTACTACTGGTCATTGTTAATGTGGTGGTTTCATAGCTCAACATGCATGTGTCTTCATGAAACCTCACCAGGCTACTGCTATTGCTAAGTGCTTAGGTTTCTAGCAGCAGCACCCTGACATAACTCTCTCTGCCCCTTACTTGCTCCCCCATCTCTGCCCTGTGAAAATGCAATCACATACCATAAAGAACTGGCAGCCAACCGATGTCAGACTGAGTATACAGTGGATACCTTCTCTCATGGACAGGGAAGCTTTGTCCTTAACGGAATACATACTTGGATGTAGGTATGTTTTTCCTGAGCATCATACTTCTGAAAGTTTTCTCCCATCAGATATATCCATTCAGGTCTTAGATTCAGAAGTGAGCTCTCTGAAGAGCCAGCTGTATTTGGAGGAAGTGATCTGGTGCTAGGTGTTGGAGGGCTCACTGCTCAGATCTTCCTTTTAAGGTTAAGGGAGTCATCTTGAAGTTGCCAGGATGTTGCTACTGATAGCTGTCAGCTGAGTCTGTTTCCACGAATTGCTCTTGGAGTGTAGCTCTTTCCCTAGAGACAGCTTCTGTGAAGTGACTGGTCACTTCTAGGGATCTAAACTCTTAGTCTGAATTTAGGACAACTAAATGTTCAGAGCTCTCTACGTCATTGACTGAGGCCTCCATTACAAGTGTATTATGGTTCAGTTTCTCTGTCTACCTAACATTACTTCTTTCACTAATTCTTATAGACATTGTTCCTAAGAATATTCCTAATAAATATACTCTACAGAAATCTCTGCCTCAGAGGCTGTTTCCCAACCCCCTAAGCAGGGCCTCTAGTTAGTACAGTGGTGATGTACAGTGTTTTGGGGGGAAGCGGTGTGTCGGCATGTCTAACATTTAAGCCCCGGCACTTGTTGGGATTGAATAGTCATCTTTATTTTATTCTGAATGTATATATGAGGTGATCGAGATCAGTAACAGATTTTGTATTTGTGACTTTATAACTAATAAACATATGACTCCTCCCTACCTGAGTTCTTACCCCTGAGGTGATGTGATGAAAGCCAGGTAGGAAAGCCCTGGTGAGAGACGGGAGAAAATGGGTTCTATCCTTATACAAAGGACACTTCTCTTCCCTCTTATCTTCCCTCTCCTGCCATGAATGGAAGAAGAGAAAGCTCTGCTCTGTGGAGATGGGATGCAAAGGACCCGGGTTCTCATTGGAGCCTTTTGCAATATACATCCCAGTCTCCAGGAACCATATGGGCCTCCTTCAGCTCTCTGGCTTTTTATGACCTACGGATGTCTCCAAGGGCATGGGCCTCATTTTCTTTTGAAATGTAAACACATACCTCTAGAATTAGGTAAATCTCTCTGGAGTTCTCTAAGCATGTTACCCCAGGATCCCAAGTTTTCAGAAAAAATTTATTCAGAAGGCCCAGACAGTACAGAAACACAGAACTATTTTCTCTACATCCCATGGCATCACAGTTGCTGGTTAGAAGCCTTGGTGTTTTCATTAGAGAAACTTTTGTGATGTGGTTGGACTGTGTAGGCTTCAGACTGCTTTTTTGAGAATCCAGGAGATTCTGTGAACCATTTAGTATTCTGTCATAAAATCCTTTTCTGTTTAAACTCATCAAAATAGATTCTTTCGTATTTGCAACTAAGATCCCCAGCTGCTAAAGACAAAATTTATATAATGTTATAATACTATATATTGTTTAAGGAAACATACATATTTAGTAAAATACAAAAATATGTTGAGGAATAATAAGCATCAAATTCAAGATTACCTGATATTTACTTTAGAGGTTGGAGAAAGGAAGAATTTTGCTAGGTAAAGAGCACACAGGACCATAACCATATGACAATGTTTTGTTTATCATGACATGTAAAAATACCTACAGAAAATCTTTTAGTGCTTACTTAACCTGCTACAACAGAGCTTCCCAAATAGTCGAGCTCCAGGAAAAATATTTATTTACTCCTCCCTCATATAAGAATCCTTAGAGAGACAATCCAGGTTTTGGGAGTAGATCTGCTCCATATTGTCATTCAGTGACTCAGGTCTCTTCCTCCCTTATTATTCTGTCTTCCCCCTGGAATATTATCCTCATTTGCATGGTAAAAACTGGGTCACAGGTGTGTGTGTGCCCAGCTCTTAGAAAGGGAGCAAGAATGTGCAAGGTTAAAATAAGGCCAAGGCCAGGAAGTGGCTCACATTACCTCTACTAACTTACTGGTAGAAAAAACTGATATCTATTGTCAGACCAGGCTCCAAGCACTTCCTAGACAGATGAGGTGCCCAGTTACAACTTTCTTGCTGTGAAAGAAAGGAGGAATGCATTTTGATGAAAAACTAGCAGTCTTTTTGAAAGGGACTTTAGGAGTGCTGTGTACAAAAAATAAAATTTAGTAAGACCTAAGTGCAATTTTCTTCCTTCTCACAAATCTACAAATGTTATCGGCTTCCATTTAATCGTACCTCAGAAGTAAATTCTGCATCTGAGACAGAACAACTTCAGAAAGTATGTGTGTCTGGCTCCTAGTGGGCTTAAGGACTTCATGTGAGTTAACAGTCTACTTAAAAAAAAAAAAAAAAAAAAGGATTAAGAGCTTTCATAAGTCTTCATTGCATCTCTTGCCATTATTGACCAAAGCTCTCCAGGAGGAAACTTCATGGTCCACTGCACAAGTGCCTTCTCTCCTCTGGCTTGGTTTTCTTTTGTTTTTTGTTTGTTTGGCTTGGTTTTGAATTCACCTTTCAATTATATGTTCTCACTTGTCTTCTCATAGCAAAGATTGAGGAGAAAATTATTTCCTTTGTATGTTAGAACTTGTGAAGATCTTCTCAGAAGTAGGGAAAGGTTACCATGGCAACAGTGTATCATTCCCCCCCCACCCCAAAATTAACTAATCCTAATTCCTGCCCTTGCTTAAATAAAGGTAAGGGTTTGCTGAAGCAAAATTCCAGCTGTTCTACAAGTTAGTTTGTGCAGCACAGATTTTTCTCTTTCAATATTTGTGGTCATCCCTCTGAATATTAAAACATTTTTGAATAAAACAGTTTTTAAGTAGAAAAATGTGGTGTTTTCACATACTTCTCTTTTCAGAGATAAAAGAACTAAGAGAGAAAACAAAAAAAGAGAGATCAAAGTGATAGAGGCACATACCTCCCCTCAACCCCATTCTATAAATAAGTTGGGGCTAAAAAATTGGAGTCATAATTTCAGCAGTATTGCCGAGGACAGAGATCCCACACATTCATCATTCCCTCCACCCCAAACACACTTCCTTCCATACCTACCTATGCTAAAAATTGCTAATAAGCATTTTCTCCTGCTGAACCCAGCAGTGGCCCATAACTCATTCTCAACAAAGTGTTTTAAGTGGATGATGTAATTTGGAATTCATACTTGAGTTGAAATTATTTGCCAGCCGTAGTTTAATTCTTTGTCTCTTGAATTCTAGTCCAGTATCTTTATATTTACTATGCTTCTATTTTCACTGTTCTACCAATAATTTAGATATTTTATTTTAGAGCAGACTAAATGAATTTTTTATGTAAGTCAAACTACTTTTGTTATGTCCATAGAGTCAACCGTTCACACTTTTCCAAAGCATAATAATTTCATTGATAAAAATTCTCCTTTTTTTCTTAGGTAGGAGTCATAAGGTTCAGAATTTTGCCTCACACTTTTTATACTTAAATTATATTACACTTGAATTACTTTGTTTGTTCCTCAATTATTTTTCTCTTCTTGGGTTATTTTAGCAATGGATTACTTAAATAAGTGCATATCCTAAAACATTTACCCACAGGTAAAATGGATTTGTATAACATGAGATGGCTAAATACATACACACCCATTACACAATAGAAAAATATCCTCAAACTGTATAAATTCTTAATATCTCCTATTTCAAAATGCTTTCTGTAATTTTAGTCTTTTTCAGAATGTGCTAACAGACACATTAACAAATAATGGCTAATGGCTCTTGAACCAGGTAAGTGTGACAAACAAAACTGGATCTGCCTACCACAGGATTTTGGGCCAAATTCTATCATAAATCCACACACGAGACTTTCTGTAAGGCATCCTCTTTGCAGTTAAGGGCAGAATTTAGATCTCAGTGGTTTATGCCTGTGTACAGCCTGAGGGGTGAAAAAAGAAGGCATTTGGAATAATTCAGAGTTCCACTATTGTTTCTTGCTATGTTTTGGTAGACTTTGTAAATAGTTTAAATTAGACTTCAAGAAGAGAGACCACACAAAAAAACAATCTTGCATCTTATTCAAACTTTACAAGTCAGTTTCTCCATCTCTTGTGATCATGCATACACATCTAAGACAAGAAAAGTAGCTATTCAAATTTCCATGCACTCACCATCAATTAGATTACAGTTTCTAGATTCGGAGAGCCTGCTGCCTCCTGGTGCCTTGAATTAACATTGACATTTTGAGTTATCAGTTTATGCGTATGAACCAAAAATACTGCTTCTTTTATAAAGGAAACTGATATTAAGTTCCCATTAGATTGTTGATTTTTGTGTATTAGTAATTGTGTTGATGGATGATGTAGTATTAATTATCAATCATGGTAAATAATTAAAGCTTATTCCTTTTTGTTATGCCACCATATTTATAAATGTTTTATCTGAGTTTTTCTTGCATCAAAACATCTCTTTCTTTTAACTTGGTTTATTTATGAAAGTCAATGTAACTGAGTTCCCAGGACCTTAAAAGGCCTTACTGTGTTGTGTTCCATCTACTCCTTTGTACTGTCCTCTTCTGGAAGAGGTTGGCATGGCAGCAGTATACATGTGAGAATTCTCTCACTTTTTTTTACTGCCCTCTTACAGTGAGTTCTTTGTAGGGTCATAAAATTTATACCTTTAAGGGAGGTTAGGATACATTCTGTCTAATGTATTTGTTTTACCAGTAGAGATATGGATTTTATCACATGTTATCCTTCCCTTATCTTCCCTATCCTGAAAGAAAAATGGTACCTCTGCATTTTGCGTATTACCTTCTCAAAATTATAAATAATTTCATTCATTCTCCACTTCCAGCTCAAGCTCTTATCACCAATTAGTTGTTTTGTTTTTTTGTTTTTTTTTTTTTTTTTTAACCACGGTGCCGTGATTAGGGATGTACATCCTGTATTCCTAAATTTTATTGTCCACAATGAAAATTGCTGATACACAAAAAAAATGGTGTCCACAAATTTAATTCAGTCTTCCCCTAATATAAAATGAAGGTCTATGGCTTTAGGATTATAAATTTCTGAACTTATTTTCTCAAAACTTGTATTATGATCTTGAAAGCTTGAATAGATAAATTCTAGTTTTTTTTTTTTACCTAAGTCTACAGGAGATTCTTTAGAATCTACCTATTTTGCCATTGTCATTGTCATAAACATGGTTTTTTGAATTGTACCCTCAGCATTAGGAGTTCTTCAGCCTTTTTTTCTAGAGTGGCACTAGTAATGTGACTTACTTCTACCCCGTTATTTCTCTTTTCCAAGTGTTAAATTCTTGAGAGAAAGATTCCAAATGGCCTGGTTCAAGACAGGAAACTACCTATGAATTAATTAATAGTGTGACCAGAGTGCCTGGTCTTTTAGACCAAACACCTACACTTGTATGCAAAAATCATGCTCAGAAGAGAATGAGTTAATGTGAATTGAGTATCTCCTCCTCATAATACTATTTATGTATTGCTCTGTAAATGATTGCTACAAATGCAGTAACTTAAACAACATATTTATTATTGTATTCTTCTGTGGCTAAAGAGTCTGGGCATGGCTTCTCTGGCTTCTCTGTTTTAGGGTCTCTCATGAGGCAGTAGTCAAGATGTCAGGCAGGGCTGAGGTCTAATCTGAAAGCCTGACTGAGGGAGGGCTTACTTCCAGATGGAAAAACTGACAGAATTCACTTTTTAGAAGAGCTGTTAGATTTAAAGTCTCAGTTCCTAGCTGGCTATTGGCTATAACTCACCATGTGGATCTCTCCAACATGGCCTCTTGCTTCCTCACAGTGTACAAGCCAAGAGGGCTACATAAAGAGTCTGCTAACAAGACGGATGTCATAATCTTATCTAACTTAATCATGGAAATGATATTCTATCACCTTTGGCGTATTTTGTTGGTTAGATACAAGTCACAGGTTCGATCTATGCTCAAAGGGAGAGGATTATGCAAGGAGGGATCACTGAGAGCCTTGTCTACAATGAGCATTTTTAATCAACCATAAAGACATTTTAGTTACATCAGCAAGTGCTGTATCTCTCACATAAGGCAAGGTGTTAAATGACTGGGGATTTAAGAAAAAGACAAGATTCTTCCCATGGCTGTTATAAGTAGTCTACCACTCTAGTCAATAGACTCAAAACAATATAGAAATAATAGTTCAGACTGTGTTTTCCTCTTCTTAAGCCTTTTTAAAATGCTTCATGTTGCTCTGAGCCTAAAATACAATTTCTCATCGAACCTCAGCATACCCTGTATTATCTAGCCCTCAGCTGCTTTGACATCCTCCCCTTGTGTTTCTTCCACTTTTCCACTATGTTCTTCCCACATTAGCATCTGACAAATCCTAGGACACGTGTATGTTTGAAAACACTTAGAAAAAACTTTAAAAAATTATGTCATTGAATTCCCACCATTAAAACCTCAATCATACAAAGAATGTCTAGCTTTAAACAATATAATTTCATATTTTGACCACTAAGATAAACTAGTTGTCAAAATGTACCCTTTGATAATGAACTGCAGTGAATTGCTTTATGAGACTGTTAGCTATACACTGGTTGATTGCTGAACACAGCTTTCCACAGATGAATGTTTTGATTTCCAGAAGTAACTTAACTAGACCTCAAAGTCCTGGGATACTGTGCAAGAGTTGGAAGGATCCTTATAGGTTATATTTACCAATGTCATTTATTGTTCAGTGTTTTTCTTTCCTGTATCACATAATGGCTTCTTATAAAGCAACCACAGAAGTTCTCTTGATTTTAGCTTGTTTTTAGCTCATGTCATTGCTACTTACTTATCAGAATCCTTTTTTCTTTGTCAAAAGACACACTTGAAATCATAGACACACTAAAACCAACATATTCTAGCTCAAAAACCCATGGTCTTTCTTTATTTGGAGTTAATGTCTTCTCCCCTCAGTTCCTTTGTCTTTATCTCCAAAGTTCACCTGAGTCAATGAGATCTTTCTGGATTATAATAGCTCCTTTTCTTTTCTAGTGTATAGTCCATCAAATTGTGACCATGATATATTTAAGGTTCTGAAAAACTTGAAGTGACATGTATTGTTTCTTTTACACATTTTTTCCATTTTTTTCTTTATTACTTACTGTGATCTGAAGCATCTGATTCAAGAATTACAAATGAGTAAGCAGAAGAAAATTATTTTTCTCTCTCTTCCTCTCTCCTTCCTTCTCTTCCTATTTCCCTTTACTCTTTTCCTATTTTTTCAGTTTTTTCCTCTACCTACAGAATTTTTTTTTTGGCCATCTATGTTCAAGGTAGAATGCATAAAATTTGAACAAAAAGCCCATCAGGTTTTATCATAAAGTCAATAAAGAAGTTGGCAAATTAGGCATATACTTTGGCCCTCCTTCTTTTTCTATATAATTGTTTATATCTCTTGGGAATGTTTTACACCTGGGATAGAAGAAGAGAGAAGGAAAGTAAAGGACAGAGTAGAATGACTTCATAATTAGCTTGAGGATATAGCCTTTCTGAGTGTGAATTACATAGGCACAGTGTTTCAGTCAAGTGAAAACTGACTTGAAAATAGATTAAGCTACACGTTTTAGGTCTCTAAGGGACTTTGATTTTACTTATGCTATTTAAAGATGATCGCTCTCTGGGTGAGCCACGTTGAGGCCAAAAGAACAAGACTCCCCTGCCTCTCCTGAAAGTGTTGAGATTTATTTCTCTGGGGTGGCCTAAGTGAGTACTGATTCATTCCCACAAATCATCCTGTTTTCATTTAGGGATTAATATGTTGCCATATAACACCCAAAGAAAACTGGAGGAATTAGTAACGATATATTTCAAGAGCCATTGCACCATAAAATAAATTGAAAACATAGGGCCCGTTATATGTTTAGATACACAGAGACTTGTAGGAGAGTACCTAAAGGAATAATTTTGAAACCTAGACCAGGGTGTTAGAGAATTAAAGAATCTGGGTTTCACATAGATTTAAGAGAAACCACCGTTGGAGTTACATTTAGAATTAACAATCTGTGTTATATAGATTTCCATTTTTACTGTTGGGACTTACTTACATCAGTTCCTTCCCATTTAAACATGATTCATTCACTTACTCATTACATTATTTCAATAAATACTTATTGTGTGCTAAATATGTGCTAGCTATTTAGGATTAAAAGATTTATAAGTGTGGCAATTTATAGACATTGAGACAATAATTCTCTAAGGAGACTTGTTCTTCCTCTTCATCCCTTCCTCTGCCCTATGGGAGCAGTAGAGGAAAATAATGATAAAGCAAAATTTAATGGTGTTTGGCAATTAAAAGATATATCTGGAGTATAATCCACTCACGATCATATTATTTAATTTTCTCAAAATCATCCAATATTGTATTTATATATTTGGGCCAAAGTCCTTTCATTTGCCCCTCAAGACCCATTGCCAGCGTCAAATGGTTTCCTCGATTTCTGGCCTTTCCAGCTGGGTTTTACCAAAGGGAAGGCTGAGCAGATCAGAAGGAGGCAGAAAAGTAGTCAGCACATTGATTCCTTCCTCCTTAGGTGATCACCTTGGGATGGTGGTGCCCTTCCACCAAAAGTCATGGCTCTTCTCTAGGTGGGTTTCTCTGCAAGACTCTGATGCTGGGTTCCATCATGTGCTCTCATCCCTGTCTTTTGAGCTCCCATCTGCTCAGGCTTTAGTGTTACACTAAGTGCTGCAATGTTCCTGTGGTCTGTCCAATACTGAGCAAACAAAAATTAGTTTGTAAATAAATGTGCCTAGAATTTTTCTATCTTGAGTATTGGGGCCCTGATTATTATAGTGTTCAGTCACCCTATTGTGTTTCATTTATTAATAAAATTATTTATTTGCTTCTTGACTTGTTCTAAAAACAAAACAAAACAAAAAACACCTAAATAATTTGTGGCTTGTGTTTACTATTTTTAGATATACAATTATAATTTTCAAATAATTGGAATTTAAGTAAATAAAACAAACATAAAAATAATATGCTTTCCTTAAACCAATAAATATTTTCTGACCTATTTTCATATGTTTTATAATTATAGCAGTATAAACAAAAATACAGATCTCACATACAAAATGAGATGGGGTAAAATTGTGCCCTAAACAGAAATACTTCACTCTTTGGCCTTGTTGGTATTTCTTGTTCTTGATTTATTCCTTTTCCATTCTTCAAAACAGAAATGAAACAATACTTCTTTTATTTCTTATTTCAATGTTATTACGGTATTCTCTGACTTTTAATGGAGCATGTGTAGTTTCACAGCCTGACAAATCTGGCAAGACTTCTTAAACAGAAGTAACTCTGCTTGACCAACAGGTGTTTTGTTACTCTCACAGGCCCAATCACGTGAGGGAGTTAAAAGTTCAAATGAACTTTAGCAAATCTTTTTCAGTCTAAAGAATATTTTTGTTAAGAGGTTCAATGAGTACGTCTGAAAATAAAGCACAAGTCCTGGGATATTAAATGACCTTCTAATTCTCATGTATGATAATATTGAATATGTTAATTTATCTTCTGTGGAATATTTTTATAGGCAGATTTGAATTTATAATCAATAAAATTGGAGTCCATTCTCAACATATGACCTTTCCACTCTGTAAAATTTATAATAACCTAAGATTTCTCCTGGCCCCAAATATTTAGAACATCAAAGCTATATAATCAGAGGTTTTTAACCTAAAGTCTATGGAGTCTGGTCCTTGGGTAAACCACAGGAGTTCACAGAGCCCAGGATATTACTATATGAAAAATATAGAAAATTTTTCTATATGAATATTTTTCTATATGAATATTTTTCATATCCATATTTTTAATTAACTAATTTTTAATTTTTATTGATTGTTGTAGATTTTACTATTGCTGAAAATATTCAAGAACCTTACATGTAGGGCCTTCCTTATAGGGCCCTCTCTCCAGACAAGCATAAGCATGTGACCCCCCCAAAATATGGGTGAATGTGATGTATGCCATATCTGAGAAGAAGCTATAAAACATTTTGAGGTTTCAGCACTTATTGGGTTAACTTCTGCCATCAAACTAGAAAGCCCAGATGCAGGCTACTCCACCAGCCCTGGTCCTATGATGGAGCACTACCTAAAATATGGAGGGATTTCTTTGTTTCTGCAGGAAACATTACCCTGTGTTGACCAAAATTAAGATGGTCAATTTCCACATATTTTCTGGAGTAGACGAAATTAGTTTCCCTGTGCTTGGGTTAAACAGTTAATCAATTAAATTTTTATTCATTATTTTCCATGCTGTTCCACAGTGGCTGGTATGTCATTTTCTATGATTTTCTCAACAGAACTTTCTCTCTTCCAAAAACTTTTCACAAATCCTTTCTTGTTAAAATCAGTTCAAACACTTTGCTTCTAGTCTAGAAGAAGGAATAGAGATCCTATTTGTCCTCCCCCAAAGCAACAAGTTACAGACAAAATATATGAAACAAAGATTTTCAAGATCATAGATAAGAGGCAACAAAAGGCAATGATCCAAGAGATAAGAAACAGATGAGGTGTATCCTATCGGACAAAAAGCCTTCAACTGATTTCTTAAACTATTAATACTTGAAGCTGCAAATTAGTTTAGCCCTTGAAATAATCAATTCAAACCCCAACACATTTCTTTCTTTAATATTGAGTGTATTTTCATTTCTTGGGAAGCCTCATCAATAACCACTAGGTAGTCATTAAAATGTATGTTGATTTAATGATAAAACAGTGGAAGTCACCCATTTGGCAGCCAAACAACATGCAGTTTATTGAACTGTAGAAAGAAATTACATTCAGATGACAATTAAGCAGCTTCTGAGTGTGAGTGATCTTTGAGGACTCTAACTGAAACCCTTTGAAAAGAATTTCCAGAGGAGTTGGCTTACAAAATCCAGCTTGTTTCTTGTTACAATGAGCACTGCATTTGGAAACTCACATTTCATCTTAGTATTAAATCATGACACTTTTGTTGTGGAAAGGGTTAGATCAGGAACTCTCTCACTGAATTAAAGACTTCATGACTGTGATTCTATTAGGAAATGATACTCATGGCTTTCTACAAGTATACATTTAAGGGAAATAATAGTGGGTATTTTTATTTAGGAAATCCCCTAGACATTTTGATGTGTAAAGTTGCTCGAAACATGATGATTATGTGTGTCAAAAAGCAGAATACAAAATTATTTTATAGTTGTTGAAACTTAAACAAACAAAAAAGGTTAACACTTCTTTTGGAATAAGAAGTTATCAGGAGAGAAATGGTAGATTGTCTTCCCAGATTTGTCACTGGCTGTCTCTAAGGCTTAGGAGTAAGGCCATTAATTTATCTGTGCCTTTGTTTCTACATTCTTAAAATGATAATTTTTTAATTCCCTCCCAGTTAGAAAATTCTCTAACATTATGAAAAAAAAAGTCTTGGCAAAGGAATAAAACATAGCTGTCAACAAAGTCAAAATGTTATACAACTTTCAAACAATTACCATGTCATGGTGATATGTGAGAAAACCAAAATGAGAAGTTTATAGTCTTCATTTTGAATTGAAACTTAAATAAATAAATTTCCCATGAATAAATATTTCTAGAACTAATAAATTCTAGATATTGTAATATATAAAAATGTTAATGAAGGATGAATTCAGTTTTAAACATTTTGTTTTTGTTAAAAACACACAGCAATTCAATTTGTAAATTCACAGATAATAAACATTAGTTAGAAACATTAGTCAGATAATAGACCTTATATGCATGCAGTTGACAGCATTTATATCAGTTCTTCTCTAAAGAATGTAAAGAGAAGTGTCTACCTATCCACATACCTTGGGCTGCATAAAATCCAGTTGGGAATGGGTGGCCATTCACTTCTCTGCTTTCTTTGGTATTGACTCAGGGATTTCAGCATTTACTTCAGATTCAAAAAAGCCTTATTTTTTAACAATGAACATGTTGGGATTGCTAATGCATGAATAAATGTATAGCTTCCAAAAATCATCACAATCAATATTTTGACATCTTAGAATAAACCATCAGGTAATTAAAAATTGATACACAAAACTACAATAAATTAAACTGAAAAATTAGTTTTCAGTTTAATCATGACCATATTTTTACTCTGGTGAGGTCACATTTCACCCTAAAACCATAGGTTTCAAAAAGCTATAAAGAGAATATGCTTGAAGTATCTAGGTGGCGCAGTTGGTTAAACGTCCAACTCTTGGTTTTGGCTCAGGTTGTCATCTCAGGCTCCTGAGATAAAGCCCTACTTTGGGCTCTGCACTCAGCACAGAGTCTGCTTAGGATTCTCTTTCCCTCTCCCTCCATCCCGCCCAAATAAATAAGTAAATAAATAAATGTTTTATTTTAAAAATGAGATTATATTTATCTGGATAATTCATGCTAGCAACCCTCAAAGCTTAGTAACTTAGCACAATAAAAGTTAATTCCCTGCTGAAATCCAATATCATGAGGGTCAAGTAGCACTTTTGTTGGTTTCCTTCAGATAGTAATTGAGGAGTGCAGCATTCTTCAATTGGGCCCTGGAGGTTTTAGGTCCAGGCCTGGCAGTATTGTTCTTCTCCTCCTTCCACATCTCATTCCCTGGAAATGACTCAGATGGCCTCAGCCTAATGCAAAGGATGACTGGGAAATGTCATTTTCTTGACTGCCTAGGAAGCAGCAACAGGATCAGAGAGCATCTAGTCAGCCTCTACCACAAAGAATACAATTTTAACATTTTTAAAGCAGTGTTTTTTCCTTATTCTCCCTCCAAATTCATGTTGCCTACTAGCCATTCTGCCCTTCCCTAGCTTAGGTCATTATATCTATGAGAGGATGGGAGATCATGGTCATGCCAAGCATGGAGCTGAAACTAAAATCTCAAGATAAGCCAAATTCCTTAGAAAGAAGAAATTTACACACTGGGTAAAAGATGGTAAAGAAGTTTGTCTATAGCAGTGTAGACCATGGGTGATCTAATTTTTTTAAATTAAAAATTTCTTTTCATAATATTGGATACCAATTATTCAATAAACCCCCTAAATTTCATAAAAAGACAAATTAAAGTGTTTTTAACATGAAATCTCTTCCTATGGCTCTATTATTTTATTTTTGGCATTTAGAAATAAATTATATTTGATTCATTAAAAAAATCCATCCTTTTCAATGTCAGAATGCTTTCTACTGATTTTATGACTTTATTACTTTTGTTTCTAACGTTGTGAAGTGAGAAGTGCTGTGGAAGGAGAGAGTGGATAGGGATGGGGAAGGTGAATGCCAGCCAGTAAGGAAAGGAGTTGTGTTCAAATTCAAGTCCATCTTGTACTAGCTGGATGATGTTGGGCAAGGTAAGTTACTCAGTTTCCTCTCCTGTAAAATGAGATAATAATACGAATTCATAGATTTGCTTTGAGAATTATTAATTAATTAATTAAATTTCTATTTCTATTTATATAAAATACTTAGAATAGTGCCCGGTATAATGTAAATATTAGCTACAAATATTAACATACTATGTACTTTATAAACATATGATATAGTACATTAAGATAGTCTAAAATATTTTAAAATTTATTAATGTCATAAAACATTCATGCTCTTAGAAGTAGAGTTTAATCTTCTTATTCTGCATGTTTGCTTTTAAATATTTTGCCTGTTGTGAAGAATGTCTCTTAAGTAGTGTTAATTAATATCCGAAGGCATAACGCATGCTCAAGGACAAGTTTGTAAACCTGTTACGGTAGATAGCTTCTTGGCACACATCATCAGAGCATCATTATTTTACCCTTTAATGTGGCTGACTGTGAGTTCATACTAGGAACAGAACTGTACGCTTTCCTATTGTTCTCCTGGGTTTGCATTAGTAAGGTGTATCTTTTGACATTTTTTGGCAGGAATAATTTAAAACCATATGACCATTTCATTAGATTAGATGATGTGGATGAATTTATCTGAAATCCATTTATCAGATCACAAGTAAACTGAGTAATTCTGTTTCTCCTGCATTACTCACATACTTCCAGGGCAAGATGCCATAAGGCATTTTGCATCGTTAACTTTTGTGTCTTGATCTTTATGCCTCAAGGCTGGGTGAGTTGGAGCAGTAGGGCAGTTCCTGGACACATCATTGGTATACTGAGATAGTTAGCAAGTATTTAACGCTACATGAGAGTAACTGCAACTACATGAATATAGCCCACCAAAGCAAAACTAAAAGGATTCCCAAGGGCAAATCCTTCTAGCCAGATCCACAAAATGCTCACTGTGAAGAGAAAAACGGTGGAGAGGAGTCTGTGCGGGATGAAAGAGGAGTTATCTGGTTGCAGTTAAATTATCAAAACCATATACCATGTAAGTACGTTACTGGAGTCCCTGCAGGGGCCTTGAAAGAGGCCCATGTACAGGAAAGATCCTGAAGTTCAAGGTTTACTGTGTTATATTAAATATATTTTGGGGTAGGGAGCTATAAATAGCAGAATTTGATAATTCCAAGTGCAAAATGCAGATTGACATGAACTGCCCCAGAGTGTGATTTCCTGAAGAACCTGGCCACCGTGGTTTAGTTTAGCCTTGGCAGTTGCAGAAACAGTACTCATTCTGGTGGGTACTTAGCAAGTATTTACCTAATATTATTATTTTAATTAGTTTATTCTATTTCTTGATCTCAAAGCCAAACAGTTGTGTATTTTGTTGTCAAATAACATATTCTGTTACAGGAGTAAAAGGAGGATTTGTGATTTTTTTACTGCCAAAGTACACTTTTCTTTGTTTGTTTGTTTTCCAGTTTTAATTCCCATTTGTGTGCTGTGATTTGTATTAGGCATTAGAAACTCTTCATGGTTTTCTGATGAATGAATTTCTTAATATTGAGTCATGAATGTCAATTCTGTATTTCTATGTTTGCCTGTAGATGAAACAGCTGAGCAGTACCATTAGGATATTTTGCAGAAGAACTTAAAAACTACATTTAAGATGTTGTTACTGCTCTCATTCTATGGACTTTGATTTTGGAAAGTGCTCAAGAGTCTTTACATTTGTTCTCCAAATCTCATTTGAGGTTATAGCTTACTAAAAATTTAAAATTTTTGAGAAAATCATAAAATATATTAATAAAATTTATAAGATATTAATCTGGCTAGGAATAATGTTAATCTGTTGATACCTGATATTGTTTCTAATTCATTCCTCTCTCCTTCCCTTGGTTCCCTTTCTTTCCCTTCCTGTGCCTTCCCTAGCTCTGCTTTTCCTTCCTTCCTTCTCCCCACTCCCTCCTTCTTTCTCTTTCAGTTTCTTTCTTTCTTTCCTTCCTTTTTCCTTCCCTTCCCTTCCCTTCTCTTCCCTTTTCTTCTTTTTTCTCTTCTCTTATCTCTTCTCTCTCTTCTCTTTTCTTTCCAGAACATACCAGCTATCAAACACACAATGGGCTGTCATTGGCTTCTGTCACTTAATAATTCTTTGCATCAAAGAGGCTACTTCTCTTAGGGAAAAATCAGACTTCTTTGATTTGTTATAAATGAATACTTCAACTTTCTGGAAAGTGGTGGGTTCAGTCTATGTATTTTGAGCAGTCACCTATACTAAATTATTTTGGATATGTTATAGATCAATAATCTGTTATTACCAAAGATCTACAAAGACATTTTGAAATGAGAAGTATCTGATAGTATCTGATACTTGTATAACTTCATTGGGGGCCTCTCCATGAAAATAATTGATATACCTGATATAGTACTTCTGATGAATCAAGATTCTTGAAATGGTATTCAAAAAAATAATGTAAGGACAAGTACCAAAGATCTAATGAGAAAATTGTTCTTGTTTCTTTCTGGTATAAAGCTTAGGTCACTTTTGCAAAGACTCTTCTGGGAATTAGGAAGGAGTCATTTCTTCCTCAGACCAGGATGTCAGCATGTTCAGAGAATACCTCACATGCATGAGACTTCTTTAAATTTTCCTGATTATACAGGGATTTCAGAAATTTTTTGTTCAGAATGTGAACGAATAGTAACTTAATTATGACACTCCTGAGAATCCATTTGAATTCACTCATCACTCACTGAACAAATTCCAAGGAAGCTTTGTAGTCTTGTTTGACCAACTGTTCAATCCTGAAAGGTCAAGGTTGAACACATTCAGCTTCATATGTCATAGGAACTGTGTATAGCAGCTAATTCTATAGAACAAACTTCCTCAAAGAACTACTTTTAGCCCGTACATGCCAAGGAGGTTGTTACCACTGATGATATGGTAGTAGGTAGTTAAAATGGAAAAGTTGGTTGAGAAGACATTTTTTTCATATCACCAAAAGTCGGATGCTATGTTTTCTCATGGGAAATTTCTTTAAAAACATCTCTGTTCTGGGAATGGCTTAGGAATTCACGCACCAGGGTAATACAGAATGTCTTGGACAGCATTAGAATTATTTTTAACACATGACAGAAGTCATGCTGTGGGAAATCTTAAATGTGAAATAATAATTCTCTCTGTAATCATATCTTAGATAATAAAAATAGGTAAAGTCCATTCCTTGTAACCAATCTTTATTTTTCACAAGTCTAAAAACAGCAATTCTGTCTTGGGAAAAATAAATTCAGCATCAACATTTCTATAGAACATACTTCTATAGAAGTTTTGCTTCTATAGATTTGCTACAAGAAGGGTTTAATTTAAAACAATTAGATAGAATTAGATCTTGTAGAAAAATAAGTTCAACATTCTCCTTTTTCTTCCTTTCTCATTACCCAACCCCCCAACTATGTAGGAGTGAAAGGAAATGAATTAAACATTTAGTAAATTGTTCTGCAAATGCCAAGAATATCAACAGAAGCCAGTATCCACTCTTTTAAAAAATAACAAATTTGTTACTTCTTTTCTGGTTTAACAGGAAGCACATATTTGTGATAGACAATTTGTTTATGTTAGACAACTGAAGGGTATAAAATATCTCATTTAACCCACCAGCCAGAGAAAACTTCTATTAACATACTGATGTATCACTTTTCAGATATTTGTGTGTATAATGTATATAATGTGCATAATGTGTATATATGAAAATGTTGGTACTTGGGAGATACTTGTGTGTGTATGCATTTGAGACTGTTGCTCTTTTAAAAATTGACCTATATTCTTTTTGTAATAATAATAATAATAATAATAATAATAATATTAATAATAATATTATATTACAAAAAGAATATAGAATAATAATATAGAATAATAATAATATTATTATTATTATTATTATTATTTCTTAATTCCAGGAGATCAGGTATCTTTGTTTTGCTCCCTGACATATTCCAGTGCCTGACACATAGTAGCCATCAACAATTATTTGTTGAACTCACTGGTATGGTATGACTTTCATTCATGTAAATATTCTTTTTTTATTCAAAGTAAATACTCTTTGAAAATATCATATTTAAGGCAGCGTGGCAGTGTATTGTAACTGTAGCAAGCATACTGTTGCTGGGAATTCAGATTTTTTTCAAATATTTTGTTGCATGCATAAAATTGCCAGAACACCTTTTGTTCATGACTCCTTTTCTTGTAATATTTGAAATAATTTTTAAAAATGGAATTATTTGAAATTCTCTATTTTATTTTTTATTTATTTTTAAGGATTTTATTTATTTATTTGAGAGAGAGAGAACACGAGCAACAGGGGCAGGGGCAGAGGGAGAAGCAGACTCCCTGCTGAGCAGGGAGCCCAAAATGAGACTTGATCCCAGGACTCCCAGGTCACACCCAGAGCTGAAGGCAGATGCTCAATAACTGAAGTAACCAGGCACCTTAAAATTCTCCATTTTAAAAATCTTCTTGACTCATACCCCTTCATCATGGAAGTAGTATTTTTCATTTCCTTTAGTGGACCTTCCCTCTGATATTCTCATCCAAAAGGTGTTGGAGGAATTGGCCCCACTTGTGAAGTGCTTCTTCTGGGCCACAGTGAATGACCTAGGAATGGACTTATAGCTTAATTCAGGCCATTGAGGTGAGAAATATTTACATTTTCAGGACTATTGAGAAAATCATTTCTTGGCTTCCCGATGGAAAGAGGAAGAATGCAGCTATGGGAATTGTGTATGAGGAGTCGGCTTTAAGGGAAAGCTAACAGCACAGAAAGCAAAGACAAGTCAGAATGAATCTGATTTTTGTACAGTGGGTCTAATTCTTACTTGAAGCTGGGCCTACTGTGAGCTGACAAATTCTCTACTATTCCATTATGAGGTAAGTTTTCTATTAGCTGTAATATTAAGATCCTGATACAATGAATATTCCTCACAGTATATAAGGGGGTAATTTTCCCCAAATCCATTCAACATTGGTTGTCATTATTAATTATTAATTCCACTGATTTCAGTGGAAGCACATTATGTCTCCTGTTGATTTGTGTTTCTTCAACTGCAAGTGAAGTTGAAGATTTTGCTTATGATCATTAGCACTGTTTATTTATTTATTTATTTAAAGATTTTATTTATTTGACAGACAGAGACCACAAGTAGGCAGAGAGACAAGTGGGGGAGGAGGAGAAGCAGGCTCCCCGCTGAGCAGGGAGCTGGATGCGGGGCTCGATCCCAGGACCCTGAGATCATGACCTGAGCTGAAGGCAGAGGCTTAACCCACTGAGCCACCCAGGCGCCCAGTCATCAGCACTATTTAATTCTTCTTTTACGGTTTTAATATCTTGTGTGGCATTCCAAACACTCAGATTCCATCAATATGGATGGAATCAATAAGATACATCATCTCCTTTTGTCTATTTGTTTGTTTTAATCTTTTACTTTGGTATGATTTTCAGTTTGCCCAAAAGTTGCAAAGATAATACAGAGAGTTCCTGTGTGCCCTTCAGCCTTCTTTCCTCACATCCACGTCTCACAGAACTATGCTCCATTGTCAGAACTCAGAAATAAACATTGGTACAGTACTATTAACTAAACTACAGACTCTTTTTGGGTTTCAACAGTTTTTCCATTAATGTTGTTTTTCTGTTCCAGGATCCAATCAAAGTTATATTTAGACCATTTATCCTTGTTAGTGAATTTCTCTCTGAAGATCTGCAAATTCTTGCAATCCAATTTCACTTGCCTAAGTCAGTCATGAACAAGCAAAGTGTTAAGTGATTTTTAACATTAAGCAGATTTGAGAAAGAACTTCCTATGATAATGCTTTCATTATTTTGTGTTTACTGTCTGGAATACCATTCGGCAAGTATCCAGAATGACACAGAGAAGATGGACTCTGTATTTGGCTTGTCAGCAGGTTGAGTCTGTATGTGGGTACAAGATGAATAACACAATTTTGGACGTCCCCTCCAAATCTGAACTCACTTTGGAATAAGAAGGACTGAACTTCAAATGGACATGGACCAGCTGTGTATCTTGTGTGATCTTGGGCAAGTTACTTAAACTCTGGCATTGGGTTCCTTGTCTGTAACTTATCGCTTGATGAGGCGTTCCATACTTAACATGCTTCGCAAGGAACACTAGATTCCTTCTCCCTTCTCCTCCCTGTGCTTCTGGTCATTGCCTCTTTTTAGGGAACAGTGTCACCTTCAAGCTTCTGGAAACCCAGTCATGCACTCATTCCTGTCTTCCTCATCTTCCACATCTGGGCCTCACCATGTTCCCCCAGCTGACCATCCCAATGATACCTCTGGTTTATCAATTTCTCTATGTTTCCACTATTGGAATCCCAGTTCATGGGATCCTCACCTCTTACTTGGATTACTGCAATTATCCTCTCTGATTCTAATTTTACCCTTATAATCCATTCACCACATTGGATTAGAATCATATTTTAAGGTGCACCTGGGATGGATCAGTGGGTTAAAGCCTCTGCTTTCAGCTCAGATCATGATCCCGGGGTCCTGGGATCAAGTCCCACATCGGGCTCTGTGCTTCGGCAGGGAGCCTGCTTCCTCCTCTCTCTCTCTGCCTGCCTCTCTCCTACTTGTGATCTCTGTCTGCCAGATAAATAAATAAATAATAATAATAAAAAAACAGTGTTGACTCATTTATAGAATTATATTTTAAAAATGCCAATCATAGATTGGTTCCACTTTTTTGGTTTTTATTATTTTTTAAATTTTTTTAAACTTTAGAAATTTAAATTCAGTTAAGATGTAATTTATTATTCATTTCAGGGGTACAGGTCTGTGACTCATCAGTCTTATATAATACCCAGTGCTCAATACAACACATACCCTGCCCAACGTCCATCACCCTGTTACCCCAACTCCTGACTCCCCTCGCCTCTAGCAACTCTCAGTTTGCTTCCTATGATCAAGAGTCTGTTATGGTTTGTCTCCCTCTCTGGTTTATTTTTTTCTTTCTTCCCCTCTATCCTCCATTTTGTTTCTTAAATGCCACATATCAGTGAGATCATATGATAATAGTCTTTCTCTGATTGACTTATTTCACTTAGCATAATACCCTCTAGTTCTATCTACATCCTTGCAAATGGCAAGATGTCAATTTTTGATAGCTGTGTAATATTCCATTGCATATATATACCACATCTTCTTTATCCATTCATCTGTCAGTGGACATCTGGGCTCTTTCCATAGTTTGGCTATTGTTGTTGGTTCTACTTTTTTGCCTAAATATTTCCAATAGCCTTTCACTTTGCTTAGAATAAAAATCTGATTTCCTTTTGCTGTCTGGAAATCACTGGGAGATCTGGGCCCTGACTTCCTCTTAACTTTATTTTCTATAATTCTTCCCTCCACTCCGGATGCTCCAGCTACAGTAGCTTTTGGTTCATTTCTTGAACGAGTTTCACTTGGTGCTGACTTAGGGCCTCATGTCCTTTCTCTTCTCTCCCTTTGAATATGTTTACCTTGGGCTATTTCAGGGCTGGATTTTTCCTATTATTGAAGATCACTTCCAGCTTAAAGAGGCTCTTCCGATTTGAAATTGTAATGGTGTATATTTGTGTATTTATATTCTCTTAGTCTGTCTTCTGCCTCTAAAGTGTAAGCTCCCTGAGAGCAGGAATTGTGTCTGTATTCATCTGTCTCTTTGTTGCTAGTACAGTGAAAAGGACCTAACAAGCTTTCAACAAAAGTTTGTTGTCTGAGAAATGAAGGATAAAATTATGTCAGTTGACTTATTTGAGAACCATTCTGCTGCAGTTGGGAGCAGAAAAGGGAGAGAAAATAGGACTTAAAAAAAAATGTATATAAGAGGCTTGCCTGCTAGATTTTTCATGACATGCATGAAATGATCTAAGTTGCTACTTTATGGCTAATGAATAATCTTCCCTTCTGTGGGGCAGTCACATTTTCCACGTTTGTATCAGTTGTGAGCAAACAAACAATCGCTAAGTGATTTAGTTCCAGAAAATGTCCTTTGTCAATCAACAGTTAGGAAGGTGTGCACGTGTAAGGAAAAAAATGCATGATTTTGAGGGTGTGAGTTGTTGGTCAGCTCAGGCATTTTGTTCCCAAAACAGAAAAAACATGAAAAGAATGATGCAGTCCTTGCATTGGCACATATTCTAGAGAGCAGCCGTAATAGAATATATGGTTGTAGGGTTTCATCTAAAATACACTATTCATTTAGATGCTATTCACTCCTTTCCTGGGCAATCTTGTTTATGTCCTATTGGTTGTTAACATTTTAATATGAAAACTGAATTCTAGTCCCTACTATTCAATTGTTTACTTACATCCTTCTTGATTTTAAAAGAGGCTTTAATGCTGGATCCTGCTGCTATCATTTCCCTCGGAGATAGCCCCCTCCATCCCCACACATCTGTACATGTGCGTGAGTTCAAGTTTACAATTTCTGGTGGAACATCAATTGGGAATTTATTGGTTAGAGGCAGAGCTGAGGGTTGTATATAATGGCTTCTGATAATCAGAAAATGTTATTATCATAATAGTCATCTTTAATATATTTTGGTTTTCATGAACCTGGTTAGGTAACAGTGCTTGAAATAGCTTAAGATATGGAAAGGATGTTGATCTGGAGACTTCTGTATCTACTGGCCTTCAGGGCTCGTGCCAGGCACTGACAATATTGGGTGAGAAGACACAGAATTATTTTCTGCCCTCAGGTAGCTTCCAGATAGGGGGAAGTGGGTGTTTATCACAGAAGCACATGAACCGCTGGCTACAATCAGAGACACATGCTAGGAGGGAACAGCTCAGGCTGCTCTCAGAGTGAAAGAATTTAATCTTCTGAGAGGCCAGGTATGGCCAAGGTTGACAGATGCCCTTGCTGAGGAAGCTGCCTGAGATGTACAAATGGGAGGTTATTAGGTGGATGCGGTGTGGAATGGGGTGAGATGGGCATCAAGGGCTGTGGAGAGTGTGGAGAAGTTTCTGGGCAGAGAATAACATGTGCAGTGTCTTTGGGAAATGAGGGAGATGCAAGCTATGACAGCAATGTGAGTAGACAGGGAGAGGGAGGAAGAGGGAGCTTCCTTTCAGGAAGAACTTAGGAGGCTGGAAGAAGTGGAGGAGAGATCCCACTGATTGCTGAATCTGGGGATGTGGGGCAGAAACGTGTGTACCTATAGTGGGGAAATGGATCAAAACTTTTCAATTTTATTTGAGGGCAGCCTTGACCTTATATCCACTAGATTTTCTATTACAAATTTTATACATCCTCCCCAGACACATAACCTCAGTCTAATCATGAGAAAAATACCAAACAAAACCAAATTGAATGACATTCACAGCTGTGCTTCTCACAGGTCTTCAGCTAAGAAACTAAGAAACTGTCAGAGCCAAGAGGAGCTTAAGGGGGTATAACAGAGAACTGTAAAATGGTATCCTGGTTGGGATCCTAGGACAGAAAAAGGTAAAAACTGAGGAAATCTGAATAAAGTATATAGACTTTGGATAATAATGTATCGGTATTTGTTCATTAATTTTAACAAATGTATTATATTAATGTGAGGATGTGAACAAACTAAAACTTTTGCTACACATTTTGACTTATTCAAGTAAAATTCCTTACTTTAAACCTTGTATTCTAGGGCGCCTGTGTGGCTCAGTGTGTTAAGCTTCTGTCTTTGGCTCAGGTCACGGTCTCAGGGTCCTGGGATCAAGTTCTGCGTCAGGCTCTCTGCTCAGCAGGGAGTCTGCTTCCCCCTCTCTCTCTGCCTGTCTATCTGCCTGCTTGTGATCTCTGTCTGTCAAATAGATAAATAAAATCTTAAAAATAAATAAATAAACCTTGTATTCTAGCACAGTCATGGTAAACTGTTTTCAGTTTCTCTCACTGTGCCAGGCTATCTTAGGCTCTTACTATCCTCGGTCCATCCCTCTACCTCAACACATTTTTGTCTTTTCTGGGCCATAATAACCCTACGCATCTTTCAAGGCTCGGCTTTTTGTGATACTTCCTCCAGGAAGCCATCTGTGATTTCCTCAGACTGGAGTGGGTTTCCACTTCCCTCATAGCAGCTTGTGCCTCTTGGATCATAGCACTAGTCACATTCTACTGGGACTGACAACTTATGGTCTGTAAACTCCTTAAGGGCAGGGACTCATCTTGTTCCCATTTCCATTCCCAAGGTCAGTCCCAATGCCTGCACCTGCCACAAGACACTAGAATAGCTTTCCTGAATGAATACCTGAATGGATGTTGCTAATTCTTTTAGGAAAACTTGAATCACAGTGCTACAGAAATACACAAGAATAACTTGGAAAAACTTATTCTTGCTCATCGTGAGATGCTGTGATGAGACAATTTTGGTTATAAAAATAGATAGTTCCATAAGGCTAATGAATGGGTTGGTTGGCATCCTGGGGTTGGTATTACAATGGATTTTAGTCTTCTTCCAAAATGAAATAAGCAGAAGTAACTGAAGAATAAACCACCCTCTTCCTCTCCCCTAGATGGAAGTTGAGAACAAGGGTATTTGGCAAAGAAGTTACTGCTCTATTTAATAATGTGATATGCTCTATATGATAATTTGATAATGTCACTATCAGAAGGGGCAGAAGTACCACGTAAATTATAAAGCAGCTTAGGAGGTAGTTGGGAAACTTTTGTACCTACTTTATGAATTCAAGCTATCTGTAAAAAAGTCCGAGAATTTGTCTTTGCACTGGGGAGGATTGTCCTTTTTCCAACAGTCTGTTTGGGACATAAGGGCCCTGTGTGACTTGGGGTACCACCTGGCTTTTGGCTCCAACTCACATAAGCACCATGTTTGGGAAAGAAGAGCCATGCTTCTCACTAGCCATATTCCTGTCCTTCCTTGAGTATTACGCAGATAGAATGAATCAGACTTAGGGCCCTGTGCTACTAGGTTGAGAATGGGTAGGGAGAGTGGTAAGATATTGTGAATAGGAAATTGGGTGTTTTGAAAAATATGATGGAGAATCTCATAGGGGATCCAAGAAGGAGTTATTTTGGAGAGTACACCAAAAAAATGAGGAAGAGAGTAGGGCTTAATTTTTTAGAATTCTCCCCTGGGACGATAAAAGTATATGTAGTTTGCCATCTTGTTTCCTTTGGCTCCCACATAAAGACAGCAGTGCCTACTCCTGGGACTTTGCGGCGGAGGTGGGGGGCAGTGACAGGATAGAAAGAGCTCAACCAACAATGGCTCTTGGCTGGAGATGGGTATGAAAAGAAGAGAACAAAGAGTAGCAAGACAGGGGAGCTTGCAGTAGGCGCCCGCAGACGGTAACTCTGTGAAGAGTGGGAAGTGATGTTTGAACTAGACCAATAATGACTCTATTCAAGTCCAAAGTGGCATAAATTAATACTAAATCTTTATTATTTATAATTCTAATCATAAGAATAGAAATTAAAGCCAAAATGAGCATGCCAAATGAAACAAAGTAACTTTGGGTAGCCTACTTTTTTTTTTTTTTTTTTTTTGCTTCTAAAAAGATTCTTCTATTAGCTTTTCACTCTTTATTACCAAATTTGCCTATCAGTGTAGTACTTACTGCTTAGTAGATGAAGTTGTCTAAATTGAGACTTTATCTACTTGATAAACATTCTAAGAAAATGGTTGGTGTTGATTAATAAAAACAGTACTTAACATTAATCTTCGTAGAAGAGAACCTACACCAATGGGTGGAAAATTGTCCTTTTTTTAGTGTTTGGCTTCTAACTGACACCACTCAAGGATGGATACGGTCAGGTGGGAGTCAAGAAGGAACAAGAAAAGACAAGAGCTAGAGGTCACGTTTGGGTTTCCAATGGGGGTAGCCTCCCAGAGGACAAATTTTCAGATTTTTCTTATTATTAACCCACAGCTTCTCTTGGGATTAGCCTCTCCCACCAAACCTAAAAGTATTTCACTCTTTTTCTCCTTATCTTCTCAAAAGAAGGTGAACACGTGGACACCACCACAAACTCTACTCCCCAAGCTCCCATCACTGTTCAGCCTGCAGCACTCTGCTGTCACCCGGACCACTGACTGACAAGACTGTCTCTGAGGTCACAAATGACTTCTTGAAGATCAAATCCAGACAGTGCTTTTAAGAATATATTGCATTCTTTTCAGCTTTGGTTCATAAGCACGAGCTCTGTGCTTATTCAAAGTTTTCCTTGGTTTCTACTCTGTATTCTTCTCCCACTTCTTTGATCACTCTTTCTCAGTCACCTTTCCTTTTATGTTAAAATGTTTTTGTTTCGGGGCACCTGGGTGGCTCAGTGGGTTAAAGCCTCTGCCTTCAGCCTAGGTCATGATCCCAGGGTCCTGGGATAGAGCCCCACATCGGGCTCCCTGCTCAGCAGGGAGCCTGCTTCCTTCTCTCTCTCTGCCTGCCTCTCTGCCTACTTGTGATCTCTGTCTGCCAAATAAATAAATAAAATTTTAAAAAAAAGTTGTTGTTTCCCAAGGTAAGGACTTTGGGCTTATTCTCTTTGTTCTCTGTATACTTTTCCTGGATGGCCTCTTTGCTTGTATTGTCAAACATACATAGATACCTCTGAATGCATGGTCCAGTTTGAATATTCCTCTTGAGATCTCCACTGGAATTTCTGACTGCTTTTGAGATATTTGTACCTCAATATAGCATAGGTTGTCTATACAACTTTTCTTCATAGAATTTGTCACTTTATACCACATCCCTAAACCGATTCCCCTTCTTGAATTCCTCATTTCATTTGCTGATACTATCATACAACCAGTTCCCCAGCCTGAAAGATAGGGACAGACCACTCATTCCCTTTCACTTTCTGCATCCAATCTGTCACCATATCATGTGGATTCTACTTTCTGTATCTTTTCTTCCGTATTTAAAAAAAATTGTACAATTAATACACATTAGTTATTAAAAATGATGCACTTTGGAAATACAAGGAATAAAAAGATAAAATCCTCCTTCCATTTCTCTTGCCCATATATTTCAGCCTGCACATTGTAACTCTGTCTACATTCCAAAGAAATAGCTTCCCTTTGGCTAGCTTTTGGGTGGTATCCACACTCACAGCATGATAAGCTCAGGTAAGATGGGCTCAGAGAAACAGACTACACAGTCTCTGAATGTGGATTCCAGTTAATTCTGTGACTCAGGTACCCAGAGCATGATGTGAAAGGGTGATCATAGATTTCAGGTGGTCATGCTGTGTTGACCATGGAAGGAAGAGGGGGTAGTTTTAGCCTGATAGTGCAGCTAGAGGAGACCAGTAGGGCCTGCAGAAGTGCAGGGCTTAGGACAGGAGAAGCTCTTGCTTAAGAACAGTACTAGTTCCTAGTGTAGTATCAAGTTTCATGTGAATTAATTCAGATTTGGGCAGGGCTGAGACTCTAGACCATTTTTTTTCTTGAAATATATCTTGAAATATTTTTTCAAGAAATTTTATCTTTCAAGAAATATTTATTTCTTGAAATATGAAATATTTGATATGTTGCTGTAAACTAGACCCTATGCATGTATTGAAGAATCAACTGGTGAACAAGACACAGTTTCTGTTTTCAGGGAGTTCTCTCTCATTCATACAAGGTATCATCTGTTTTCATGCAGGTCTTCCCAATGTGGCTGTGCAGGCAGCAACTGACTATTAACATGGGTCATTCAGTGTTGACTATATTTCTATGACTATTCTAAATAAATGTTATGTTGCTAATATCAGAATAAAATTTCGTAATTATTATCGAGTTTAAAGTAAATTTGTAGTCTATTGTTATTCTTAGGTAACTTGATTTTCGAGTGAAACTGGGCTTCTTCTTAAGGCCATGGGGTCCATTATTTAGAGCGCACTGCCCTCTAGTGGCGAAAGTATAGCTTGCTCCCCCCCAACCCCGCCCAGTTTACCCTAGGTTCCCTGAAAAGCCCGATGGGTCTTTTCTTTATGATGAGATTTTTGATATTCTTAATTTTCTCATTAAGAATTATTTATTTATTTAAATTTTTATTTAAATTCAAGTTAGTTAACGTACAGTGTAGTATTAGTTTCAGATGTACAATATAGTCACTCAACACTTCCGTACAACACCCGGGGCTTATCACACTCCTTCATCCCCATCACTTCTTTAAACCCATTCCCCTACCCACCACTATTCTGGTAACCATCACTTTTATTTATTGTTTTGTTACTGTTTTCTTGAAAAAATCTATCATGTTTGAAATTATGTGAAAATTATAAGAAAAAAAAAAAAAACCTACCTTCTGGAGAGTTTTAAACAATATTCTGTGAATCCCAGAACCAATTCCAGTGAGAATTTTGGATAAAAACCTGGTTAAAGGATTTTAAAGTTTATCAGAAAAATAAACGTTAAAGAACGGTCCAGAAACTGGAATATTCTACCTAAAAAGGGGAATTTCTTGATAAAATACAAATACAAAAATATTGTAGCACAAAAGGTCTTATAAAGGTACTATAGTTCTAAAAAGTAGTACTATCACTAAAATAGACAAATGACACAGAACCAAAAAATCTAGATATAATCATAATTTTTTTTGGTTTCACAAATGTCACATTTCAAGTCTGTAAGTCTACATATCATGATATTAGAATAACTAGCTCATTGGAAAAGCAAATTTAAACTTGCATCTCACAGCTTAGATGAGAGCACTTTCTTGATAAATTGAAATTTCAATGAAAAAATGCAACTAGAAAACATACGGATAAATAATTACACAATCTTAGTTTTGCTGATGGCCTTTGGTGTGACACCAAAGTCAGAAATCAAAAGGAAAATTTTTGTAGGATTGGTTTCAGAATAGATGGCATTAACAAACAAACATAAAAACAGAAAAAAGGCAACATATGGTAGCAAAAGCTGCTATATAACAGTGCTATATAAAGAACTCCCACATTCATAAAAAGTTGGAAAGCCAATTCATAAAGAAAGATTAAAAGTAAATGAACAAGAAATGTTCTTTCTATTTTGTAATTAAAAGAATACCAATAGAGATGCTTCGGTAGCTCAGTCAGTTAAGCATCTGCCTTTGGGTCAGGTCATGATCCCTGGGTCCTGGGGAATCTAGCCCCACAAGGGGCTCCTTGCTCAGCAGGGAACCTTCTTCTCCCTCACCCTCTGCCTCCCGCTCCCCCAGCTTGTGCTCACTCTCTCTATGTCAAATAAATAAATAAAATCTTTAAAAATACCAATGAAAACAGCACTGCAAGATTATTTGTCACATACCAGAATAACCAAGGAGGAGGAATTGACAAAGTGCTGAGACATGTTTTGGAAATGGAAACTCATCTCATAGTGATGAAGTGGAAAATGATGTAAACATTGTGGAGGACTGCAGTCATTGTGCATTACAATGTAGAATGTGAACTTACTTTAAACACAACAATTGCTATTATAGCAGTTTTGTAAGAAGACAGTCACAGAACTGAACAAAAATACATATTTCTGTGGAGTTTATAAAATTGGCCAAGATGTTTTTTTTCTTTTTTAATATTTTTGTGCATTAATCTGAATTGCTTTAATATTTCAACAAATCCTTATTGAATGTCTACTGTATATTAAGCATTGTGATAAATTCTGGGGATACAGTGAACAAGACAAACACAGCTCCTACCTTTGAAGGGTCAAAACTTCCTTTATTACTTTAAAAATTAGAAAAAAAGCAATCTAAATACTTAGACTTACTTTGGCAAATAGCTCTATAGGGTTGATGACACCTATGTTTTTTGTAGAATATTGGTACTATTAAACTTATAAAGCATGAAGAGTCTCTGCAAACCATGGTCAGTAGACTTTTATAGGATTTTGTGTTATGATTACATATATGGATGCCTCTTTCTCCCCTTTAAGGAATTAACAATTGTCATTACCTTACCCAGAGTTTTCACATAGGAATTTCTTGGTAGATACGTGCTTTGGGAGTGAGACAAAACCTGAGCTAAAACATTTTGATTGAAGAACAAAGGAATCTTGACAAATAACAATTCAGATTTTATTCTGGTGTTAACTTAGTTCTTTTTTTTTATTTTTTTTAAAGATTTTATTTATTTATTTGACAGAGAGAAATCACAAGTAGATGGAGAGGCAGGCAGAGAGAGAGGGAAGCAGGCTCCCCCCTGAGCAGAGAGCCCAATGCGGGACTCGATCTCAGGACCCCGAGATCATGACCTGAGCCGAAGGCAGCGGCTTAACCCACTGAGCCACCCAGGCGCCTCTGGTGTTAACTTAGTTCTAAACACATTCCATCAACCAGAAATCCTATACCCTGGATTCTGCTATCGATGAGCTCTTTCTCTGTAAAAAACAAAAGAAAAACAACAACAACAACAAAACACAACCCCCCCCCAAAAAAAAACCCATTGTGATGAGCACTGGGTGTTTATACTCAACTAATGAATTGTTGAACACCTACATCAAAAACTCATGATGTACTATATGTTGGCTAATTGAACATAATAATTTTAAAAAAAAACCCTTAATAAACATGAATCTTGTGGGCAAGTTTGTAACTTGTGACCTGAGATAGCCGGCAGTTTTCTTTTCCCAGGTTCTGCTGGTCATCTTACAAAGAGTTCACATTTTCTTTTTTTTTTTTTTTTTTAAGATTTTATTTATTTATTTGACAGAGAGAAATCACAAGTAGATGGAGAGGCAGGCAGAGAGAGAGAGAGGGAAGCAGACTCTCTGCTGAGCAGAGAGCCCGATGCGGGACTCGATCCCAGGACTCTGAGATCATGACCTGAGCTGAAGGCAGCAGCTTAACCCACTGAGCCACCCAGGCGCCCACAAAGAGTTCACATTTTCAATCAACGTCTTGCTTCTGAGCACGTGTTCATGAGGCAGAAATAGTTTAGTCTTTGCCAATATACTTATTTAAAGAGCTGTTTGGCTAAGCCATTGCTATTGAAGGTTTTGCTTCCATTCTGTTTTCTCTGCACAAATACTGGTTGATAGTTTTATAATAGAGAATGAAGCTGTGATGCTCCAAGGAATGGGAGAACTCTGGTCTTTAAACTTTGATTGATTTATAGTCAATGGCCCTTACATTGAGAAGCAACAGGGGAATCCTTTAAAACTCTCTTTAGAAGTTGGGATATAACCTAAGAAGGATCTCCTGGTAGGGAGCACCACCATCCTTTGGAATATGATTATAATATACTCCTAAGACAGTGGCAAGGGGGTTCCTGATTAACGATTTCATGCCAAAATGTATACTGAGGACATGTGTATATCTGTGCATCAATGCGTAGGTGTATACAAACAAGAGGAATCACTTATTTGGGGAAGTGCTTGTTGAATAAATAGCTCTACCCAGCCTGCATGTGTTTCTGCATTCTGAACATGTGCTTCCTATTCTGAGACCTAGTGAACCATGTTCTTCTGGGAATCAGGAAGCAAAAACGTCAGAAAGCTTCACAGCATCTATTACTGATTGACTGAACTACAGTAAATCCTCTTAGTTCCTCTCTGTTTTTTTTTTTTTTTTTTTCTGGTTAAAATTGACTATCACAGGAAGAATCTTGCTGCTTTATTGGCAAGGAATTATTTCTACCCAAGTCAGAAGACTATGACCGGGAACTGTTAGTTGTTTTGATAGTCATTTTTTTAATGACGGAAACATTTGGAACCTCTTTGATGGACAATTTTTCCTTATTTGCTAGAATTTTAGATAAATATTTATTATGACTGGTCAATTCTGTTTTTAAGATTCTGACATATAAAAATATGGACATGTGTGAGTAGTTACACATGATCAAGGATTTTTACTTAGTATTTTTATGATAGCAAAATAAAAGAAATTAATATAAATGCAATGGAGAGGGTTGAGGATAAGCATATTTTGTTATATCATAATGTGGAATACCAAGTTCTATTAAAATGGGAATTACAGGGGTATATATATATATATATATATATATCTGACTTGAAAAGCTATCCATATGGATAGGTCGTGAAGTGAAAAAGGGATTTTAAAAATTATTTGTATCCTCTTAAAAAACTTCTAGACCTAATAAATGAGTTTAGCAAGATTGCAGGATATGTGCAAGATCAGTATACAAAAATCAACTGTATTTCTATACATTATCAATAATTAATCTGAAAACAAAATTAAGAAAGCAACCCCACTACAACAGAATCAAAAAGAATAAAAATACTTGGAAATATATTTTAAAAAAATTTCAAGGCCAGTACCCTAAAAACTACAATATATAGCTGAAAAAAGTGAAAGAATACCTAAATAAATGGAAAAGCATCCATGTTCACAGATTGGAAGACTCAATATTGTCAAAACAGCAGTTATTTCTCAAATTGTTCTACAGAGTCAATACAATTGCTATCAAAATCCCAGTTAATGCCTTTTTTCTTTTGCAGAAATTGGTAAACTGATCGTAAAGTTCATGTAGAAATATAAGGAACCCAGAAAAGCCAAAAAGTCTTGACAGAGGGAATAAAGTTGGAGAACACAGACTTTCTGATTTTGTAACTTATATGAGCTGCAAGAATCAAGACAGTGCAGCACTGTAATATAGACATCTAGATCAATAGGATATGATTGAGAGCCCAGGAGTAAACCCTTGCATTAATAGTCAATTGATTTTCAACAAAATACCAACATGGTTCAATGGGGGACAATACTCTTTTTCCATAAATGGTGTTGCGCAATTAGATATCCACATTCAGAAGAAGGAATTTGGATCCTATTCTCACACCATATCCAAAATGTAAACTCAAGATGAATCAATGAGCAAAATGCAAGAGCTAAAACATACGACTCTTAGAAGAAAATATAAGAGCAAATCTTGATGATCTTGTGTTAGTGGATGATGTCTTAGATATGAAACCAAAAGCACAAGCCAGAAAAGAAAAAATAAGTTGGACTTCATCAGAATTAAAAACTTCTGCTTCAAACAGCACCATCTACAAAGTGAAAAGACAACCTACAGATGGCGAGAAAATATCTGCAAATCATATATCTAAATAGAGACTCGTATCCAGAATGTATAAAGAATTCTTGTAACAAGAAAACAAATAACCCAATTAAAAATTGTCAAAGGATTTGAATAGAAATTTCTTCAAAGATGGTATAAGAATGATGGACACACAGGGATGAAGCATGTCATGAGTTATCAGGGAAATGTATATTAAAACCACAATGAAATACGGCTTCATAACTACTAGGCTATAGTCAAAAAGCAATCCCAAGAACTGAAGAGAATAAGGAATTGTTCCAATGCTCATATATTGCTGGTGGGAATGTAAAAGGATACGGCCACTCTGGAAAATACTTGGGCAGTTTATCAAAATGTTCAATGTAGAATTACAACAGGGCCCAACAATTCTGCTTCTAGATGTCTACCCAAGAAAAACGAAACCATATGTCTACCGAACACGTGCACATGAATGTTCATGTTAACATTATTCATCAGAGCCGAAAAGTGGTATCAACCCAAATGTCCATCCACTGATGAGTGGATAAACAAAATATGTTAAATCCATACAGCAGACATCGGTCAACAAAAAGAGATCAAATACATGTAACCATGTGGATAAACTTCCATAACCTTATCCAGAATGAAAGAAGTCAGACACAGAAGACCACATATTGTGTTGCGGTAGTAAATTTTCTCCCAATTAGATTGTTAAAAAACATTATGTATAATAGGACTCAAGTTTTGTTTAAGAGCACATATATATCATTGCATTTAAATATTTGTACCTGTTTTGCTTCAATATGTGCATATGTATTTAAATAAGCATAGAAAATGTAGGGTCACACATATTCACTAAACTGTTACTGGTTTTCCGCTGGGAAGGAAGGAAGAAAGATTGGGAGGCAAGTATTCATAACCTACTTTATTCGGTTCTGATTCATGTAAATAGGTTGTAATACACAAACTGACTTATTGTGTTTTTTAATTACAAATGAGTCCATTATAAATAAATTATTAAATTATGAATTACTATAATGCATCATGATTGCAGCTCTTGTTAGTAATAGATCTGTTCATTCATCAATTAAGTGACAAACAGAAGAGGTCCTGGAGATGAAAAAAATAGCCCATGATTTTAAAGACCTGCATCTAGTTCATGCGGAACTGTAAAAACAAAGACATATTTATAATCTGAACAGTGTTCCTTTTTTTTTTTTAAATATCACTATTTCTGATCATTCATGTTGTTTGGTAGCAAGAGGGAAAGTGATATCTTTTTTACATATCGCAATTCAAAATAATTTTTCTTTATGATATTAAATAAAACCTTAAATCCTTAAAACCTTAAATAAATTTTCCTTTTGTATATGAGATTAGCAACTATAATGGTTTCTTGGATGTTTCTTGTGCCTATACGAAACAAAAACCCAGCACACTGAACTTACCTCTAGATTGCTTTACGGTATTTCCTAGTCTGTTAATATTCCAACTACTTCACCATTTTTAGGATAAATTATGAGTTCTTTATCTGAATAATAGTTATTTATCTGGGTATTTATCTGTAAAACCAACCAATAATCAGTTTTTGATAGCAACAGCAAGAATTCTGGAGTCATAGAAAAGAACGAACTTTATTTCATTTAAGTTTAATTTGCAGTAAGCACGTCAAACAGTACTTAGGTATCATTCATGGTTTTTTTTTCACTAGATCACTGGTGAAATAATTAAATTGCGGTTTGCAGTTCCAAGTTTGCTTCAATCAGAGGAATGGCAAATACAGTTGGCCCTCAAAAAATGGGGGTTTGGGGAGTTAGGGGCACTAACCCTCGAGCAGTCAAAAATCCTCATATAACTTTTGACTCCCCTAAGACTTAACTACTAATAGCTTGTTGTGGACAGAAGACTTACAGATAACATAAACAATCAACTAACACAAATTGTGTAAGTTATATGTATTATATATTATACCCCTACAATAAAGTATGCTAGAGGAAAGAAAATGTTATTAAAATCATAAGGAAGGGAAAGGACATTTGCAGTATTGTATCAAAAAAAATGTGTGTGTAAGTGGACCTGAGCTGTTCAAATCCATGTTGCTCCAAAGTCACGTATACCATCCTGTCTGCTTAGTGGTCTTCTACATAACAATAAGCTGTTCCATTTAAAGAGGTATTTTATAAAATTAAAAATATTTGATATAAGTTAAAATAGTCTTCTGGAATTGAAATGTGGCATATATAGCATGAGAACCAAGATATTTTTAATATGTTGTCTTTATATTTTAAAATTTATTTTCATCATTATAGACATTTTTCATGCATACATACGCTCGTGATATATTTATTGAATTGTTGCTAATTTCCTGGCACTCAACTAGGTGATGTGGGAGGGAGAGTGAGTAGGATATATACTCTGCCTTCAAATATTCATGGTCTTTCTAAAAAGACAATCTTATGAGTAAGTGGTTATGGTGGAAAGTGAAATAAAGAAGTCCCCACAAAAGTAGTAGCAAAAAAAATAATAAAAAAAAGACCTAGAGACAAGAATGTATTTAATCCAGGTACATAAAAAAAGAAAGCACTAATTCGCTTTATTAACCCATTAATACAAAGTTTTTTTTTTAATTGAAACAAGAGCCTTGAAATCATTAATGAAAATTATAAAACTGAACCACTTCTACTTGAATCTTGGAATGCTGTTTTTAAAAAAGAAGATATCATTTAAAAATGACACAAATTCAAATGATAGTTTTAAAATCCAATACTGTGTCATCATAAGGAAAAACAGTGTGAATACTTTTTATTTTCCTTTTTATCCTTCCAGAATTTAGAACAACCATCTTAAAGTGAACAAATCCTTAAGTTGAATTTGAAGAATATTAGATGCAACTTTACATTTTCAAGCATGGCTCATGAAAGCAGCTGACATCACACAACTCTATTTAATTGTTCGATCTCCAGACTCACTGCCACTTTCACTCAAAATAGAGGGGTGTGAACTTCTTGTTGCCAGTGTCCTCAACCCGCATCTCCCTGGAAGCTCTTTATCATTCTGAATTATAATAATTTGTATACGTATTTTAGCTCCTTGTGGAGACTATAAGGTTCTTGAAGACAGGGACTCTATTTATTCTTGCATTCACCATGGAATCCTGTGTAGTTCCTTACACAAACAGGTGCTCAGCATTTACAGCATGCATAAATGATCTGCTACCAGCCCAGGAAACTTAAACTTCTGAAATTTACACCCCCCCCCCCCCACCGACTGCAAAACTTTGACTTGGAGAATGTTTCTCTGAAATCCCTGGGAAAAGTTAATCAGAATCTAAATCTACCATGTCACTTCCTTTATACAGTCCAGTGCAACTATTCTTCCGGGTCCATAAAAGTGTCTGGGACATTTGCCAGAATGTATTACTTTAAAATGTAAAGTTTCAGCACTTTAGAAATTGTTTTCCCTTTTAAATACTTTCCCAATAATTAGGATTTCCTGCCATCAGGTAGTACTAACAAATATAATACCTTAAAAAGAAAAAAAAAAAAAGTCTTCTTTGAGATCCAGAGTCTAGTTTTCAAAATAACTTTAAATTATCAACTAAGCTTAAATAATGCTAAACAGATGTCTAATTAAAGATATTTGAAAAGACAATGGAAAACTTTGGGATTTGCTTATTTGCCACATTTTATTGATCCCAAGATGTCTTTGATTTTAACTGGCACCATTCTTTTTTATACCTCTAAGAAGGAAAAGATATTGCCAATTAAACATTAACATAATGCTTTCTTATCATTTAGAATAGTTTTCAGCTTTGTTGAGGTGTAATTGACAAAGAAAATTGAAAGATATATAAAGAGTACATTGTAATATATATACATTGTGACAGGATTTCCTTGTTTCCATATAATTATCTTATTCATTTTTTTTGTTTGGATCTAATAAATAACCCGGTGACTATAGTTAATAACATGGCATTACATAACTGAAATTTGCTGAGAGTGGAACTTAAATTTCTCACCCCCAAATAATTATTTTTATAACCATTGAAAAAGGTCATTTGTAATTGTTAGATACAGATTTTGTATTATATTACACTGCTCTGTTTCCATGCTTTTCTGGATGTATGGTAACTTTTTATTCAGGGCTGAATCATAACAATCTTTTGAGGGCATTCTATTGTAGTTAAATGCAACATGCATACTCAAGTGCATAGAATTATTAAACCTATGACAACAAAAATACATACTTCCTAGTTTGTGCATGCTTAGGCACAATTTAATTACTAATGCCACCAGAATGATGAAGCTTTAAGATGACTGATTAAAGTACTAATTTCAGAGATCAGTTGCCATTTTAGAAGAAATTTGAACTTAGGATCAATGAAAAATAGTGTCTTCAATTTTTACTGTGTTAAGTCAACTCAAATTTTAGGTGGTCACCAAAAGACCCTCTCTGAGCTTTGGGCTCATTTCGCTCAGCAATGTCTATTTTTTTTACTCTCCTTTTGAGAGCCTTTATTTCAAACCTAATAAAAAAAAAAATCTCTTAAATTTGCTCTCCCAGCACTGCTGAGAATCTACATTACAGCCTACAAACCAAGTATTTCAATCCATAAGACTAAAGAAGAAACGAAGAGACAAGTCCACAGAAAATTGAGCTTAAAAGTTCTATGACTGGGGGTGCCTGGCTGTCTCAGTCTAAGAACATGAGACTCTTGAACTCGTGACTATGGGTTCGAGCCCTATATTGGAGATAGACATTATTTAATTAAGTAAACTTAAAAAAATTCTATGGTTAGATTCTTTCCAATCATAGGAAGTAATTCCCAACTTTATTCCTTAAAAGAGTGAAACATATGTCTTAAGCCCCCACATCATCTTTGTAATTGTAATTACGTTCTATGTTCCATGTCTTATCAAAAAGAACTTGACTGCTGGGACTTTTCTTTCTTGGCTAGCAGGAGAACATGGTCACCATCTTTCTTATAAGGCTGAAGATTTATTGAAATCTGAAAAGAATACTCATAGGAAGTTCCAGTTGTTTTTGCTTCTGGGTGAAATGGTTTTTGTTTATCAACAATATTAGAATTGGAGAAAGAGCATATATTTTTGAAAGCTTTTGCTGTGGAACACATTTAAAACTCAATTAAGTGTCACAGGCTGAGTATCTCAAACTGAAATAATTATTTTTCTTCTAATCTCGTGAAGTACAGTGTGCTCTCTCTAAAGACTGACAGCAGTTCAGTACTTGTTCAGGCCAGAAGCCAGAAGCATTTAAATGCTTGCCCCATCAAAGACCATATGCTGTCTTTAATTATCTGCCTATGTCTACTATGGACAAATGTTTATGTCCCTCCAGAATTCATAAATTGAAACACTAACCCCCAGTATGATAGTATTAGGAGCTGGGGTCTTTGGAAGGAGATTAATCATGAAAGTGGAGCCCTCATGGCTGAGAGTGGTGCTCTTACAAAAGAGACCCTACACAGCTCTCTCCTCCTCCTCATCAAGTGAGGATATAATGAGAAAATGGCAGCCCAGAAAAGGATTCTCCACAGACAATGCTGGCACCATTGCCACCATAACTGTGAGAATACATTTCTAGTGTTTACAAGCTACTCTGTCTGTGGTGTACTGTTATAGCAGCCTGAACAGAATAAGACACCCACTCTAGACTTTAAATTCAGATACAATAGAGACCATGGTATTCTGTTTATATTACTACCTTAGTTCCTAGTGCATAATGTACATATTAACTAAAAATCCCAAGAGAATTCACTTGCCTTGTTTTGAGCAAGTGGACCCATTTATTACTAGTTAAGGACCAAGATTAAAGGGAGACTTAGATTTTAAGCTCCTTGAAAAGTAATGTGATTTTATTTTATGTGTATTTTGCACTTAATAGGGAAAACCCATAAGGGTGCCTAGTAAGTACTTACACAACTCAGAGTTATACAGAATTTTAGAATTCTGTATGGAAACTTAGAAATCACTCTAAATAAATCGGACCCAAAGAAACTATTTAATATTTGAGATTTTAAGAAGAAGGAGCACTGAGGCAGTTGGTTAGACATTAGAGTTGACTTTGTGTCTCCCCAGGTGGTGGGAAAGAGTCAAATCTTGCTCATGGAAAATCTTTATAAAAAAATTAAAAATTATTGAGCAGAACTTGCTTCTGATAGAGAGCTAACAAAAGATTAACTTTTTAACTCAAGCCTTGTCTGACAAAATTAATATATTATGGACATTTCCACATTCTAATTCAAAGAATATCTAAGTCCAGGTTTCTTTGGAGTATAAAAAGCACTTTGGAGGATATTGAAGGGTATAATGGATGGAGTGGGAAGAAAAAGTTATGGAAAGTTAAGTCTTTCATTTGTTACTTTTGACAAGCTAAACCCAAGTCATAAGAGGCAAGGTAGTATTCTAATAAAGCATGCCTCACTGGCTATAATTGAGTTAATATGTTCTCATCTCCAGCACACCAAGCTGCCAAGAATTTTAATAATCACAGTTCACAGGAGGATTAGGGAAGCGATACACTGTTAAGTTGGCTAATGAAGTAAAGTGTTATGAGATATGTTTTCTCAGATGGGAAAAAAAAAACACTCAGCAAAAACTGGCTTTGGTTTGGATGTAGTAGGTATTTACTTCTTACTTTAAAATAAATTAGAAAGAGTTATTATAATTCTCTATACCTTATTTTTTGTCTTTGTTGACATCAATAGTTTACTGAAAATGTCCTTATTAATAAAAAATATTTTGGAAAGAGAAGGAGGAAGGAGTATTCTAATACGTATGAAATCCTTTGTAAGCCCCAGGTATGTTAAGTGCTTAGCCCTTACAACAATCCTGTTGGTAGGTAAGATTCCATCTTAAGGCTCTCGAATGTGAGGCTCACAGATGTAAAATGTCTTGCCCAAAGTCAGATTAAAACCAGGATAGCAGGTGGAAGATCCCGGATTTGATTGTCGTCCTGTCTTGACTCCGAGTTGGTTTTTTCTTTCCATGCCCTTTTGTCTCTTCTCACTCTACTGCTGCCCCATACGAATTTTGTGTGTGTTCTCAGATTTTGGTTTGGTGCTTGGAGAGTTGTGTCTACAGGAAACAATAACATAAAGCAAGTCTTTCTTGCTATTATAAACAATATTTTCCACCACCACAGTAAATTAGGAAAAACATGGATCACGTAAAAATTGTTCTTGTTATTGCCCCAGAACTGCAATCAACTTTTACTGCATCCAAAACTAAGAGGTGCAATTTAAAAAGTGACTAAAATTAAGATAAGGACCTACTAAAATTAAAGTATTTTTTTGAAGATTAAATTTAGATTAATTAATAAACTGCTAAAAAGTAAGCAACTGCTTGTCCTAAAGGCATAGAACTTGAACTCTAGTGTATTTCCTCATGTGTTTGCCCCACCACCACACTGTTCAACAAGAAAAAGAATAAAGGTATCAACTTTATCCTTCACCCTCATTCTTCTCTACCTTCATTGGAACGGTCTCTCTGACTGCTAGCAAAGCTTCTTTAGGCCTTTGGTTCATCAGTCATTTTCATAGCTAGAGACCAAAGGATCTAGTTTATGTATCTGTTTCATTATTAAAGAGCTATTACTTGATCAGAGTGGAATTTGTTCTTCCTTCTAGAACAACAAATGTTTAAAATACCACAATTTAAAATCAGGAGAAAGTTCATCCATAAAAATGTCATCAGAAAACTGAAAATAAAGGGTGATGTACATACTGATAAATTCAAAACCCATCTATCTAAGACAGAAGATATTAATAACATATGCTTAGCCATAATTTGTACAATTTCTTGGAATATAAATACTTGGGTCAAGCACTTACAGAAGCTATCCATTTTAATGACTTTCTATTTTAAAAGTGATGTTTATTGGCCTTATATCCAATGTGGTAACTACTTCAGCCGTTTATATAGCTTGGATATTATCTAATTTTCGGTGAACTCATTCTAAATCAAAGCAGCATATTTTAAGCCTGAATTTCTTCAAGTCAACATTCTTATCTGAATTTCAGGGGTCTAAAGGCTACAGAAGGAAATCAACCATGTTTATGGCTTATGATTATATAATAAGCATATTATGGCTTACATGAATCGATAATAAATACCCATTTTTCCAGGCAATTGTTTACATATATTCAGTTATTTTTTTGTTTAGCAAAATGATTTAGAAAATATAATTACCCTGAAAAAGGGACTACAGTATAGTTTTTTTAAATTTTTTTAAATTTTTTTATATTTTATAAACATATATTTTTATCCCCAGGGGTACAGGTCTGTGAATCACCAGGTTTACATACTTCACAGCACTCACCAAAGTACATACCCTCCCCAATGTCCATAACCCCACCCCCCTTCTCTTAACCCCCCTCCCCCCAGCAACCCTCAGTTTGTTTTTGCTAATTAATTAAAGATAGCTCTTCAGTTTTCATTCATCCGTACAATCTAAACCAATACACACCCACATTTTAACACAATAATCAATTTTAGAAAAATTTAGAAAAAAATTGTCTGCTGTTTCCCCTGCTTGTGTTCTTTCTCTCTCCCTCTTTGTTAAATAAATAAGTAAAATCTTTTTTAAAAATTAGGAAAGTTTAGGAAAATTAGGAAAGTTTAATTTTAATTTCAAAATCCTTAATAATTAGGAAATATGAACTCTGTATGTTACTAAGTAGACAAAGAAGTACAAGATTGAGAAGAACACACACACAAAAGAGGTTCTGCATGTTGAAATAATAGAACACAGAGAACTGTGGAATTCAACAGTGATTTTCATTTTGTTAATGCTTGGTTGTAACAAACAGAATAAAACCAGAAACAAATAGGGGTGTAATATTTTCATGAAATAGCAGTAAATAGTATATTTTGCATCATGAAGTTACATTTTATACATAAAGATTTGTAGCCATTATTAAGAAGTTATGTTTTTATTTTTAGAATAATTATGTGTGCCATCAAAAGAGATTGGTTATAGAGGGCCCTTGTTTAAAACCCACTCTCTTCTTTTTAAAAAAAAATATATTTAAATTCAATTACTAGCATATAATGTGGTGTTTGTTTCAGGGGTACAGGTCTGTGATTCATCATTCTTACATAATACCCCGTGCTCGTTATAACTCACTTGGTTCTTCATCACCGTGATCCCTTCATTAAGGGACTCTCCTCTTTTCCTCCTCCTTTATGGAGGTGTTATTGAATATTCATTTCTAGTATCCAAATAATGGTACCCTCCTCACCAAAAGAAAGAAAAGATAAATTTAGTACAAATTCCTATGATGATATTTTAGAAAATGTACCTTCCTCATGAGTTCAGATATTTCAACCCAGTGTTTGAGCTCTAATGGATCTAGCTAGATTTTATCTGAATATTTTCCTCCCTACAGAATACATCCTTAGATGTACATTTTTCCTTTTTCTCTCAGCATGTATATTTATTTACATAGTTTTTTCTTTATTTTCTACTTTTCCTTTCCACTCTTTCCGTCTCAAGAAAAAGAATTATTCACATGGGACAACAAAAGAAAAGCCAGGCAGCAAAGAAAAGTTCCATGGAGTCTAATCAAACATTGAAATTGAAGAACAGTGACCTCTATTCAGAGAAAGATAGAATACCCTTCACTGGTGAGGGTTTCAAAACAGAAGTGGCTTTGTGAACAATTCTGAGATAGAAGGCAGAGTAGACTGTAGCCAGCCTGGCACTACTGGCCATCTTCATTCCTGGAGCACGATTCACTCTGATCTACTCCAGAGAATAGGGCTCTCGTAAAACTATGCCCAGAGTCCTCTACTCCCCAAGAAAGTCAGAGCAATATAGATTTAATTCTGCTTTGTTTTTCTTTAAATATGCATTTCATAATATGACATAAAACGTATTACAAAAATGCTGGACAGAAATAAAACAATGATGACACAGATTGTAGGTGGTTTTAATAGTTTCCTTTTAAAAACCTAAGTTTTTTTCATAAATTTCTGATAATATTCAGTGCTTTAAAAAACCAGAAAAATGTGTTATTAAAAGTTAAATACAGTTCAAGCATACAAACTGCATCTTCCCTCTGGGCTGGGAAAGCTCAGGGTATAAATGTACATTCTGAACCCTGTCTTTCTGTTGTGATACTATGAAGAAGAACTAAATTAGGTTTCCCATTCTTAGTTATTTGCAGAGAAGTTTTCCAAAGTCTCCAAACCTGCTTTTGTGCTTTGTTTGGTTTGTAATTTTTATTGGAAAACATTTTAGAATTAACATTACTTCAATCTTTCACTACCTAATTTTTTAAAGAATTGTATTAATCCAGAGTCTTGTATAATCTATGGGTTTCAAGAATAAGAAATCAATTAATTGAAGGGAAGATCTTACTTTTATGATATAGATTTTTAAATAAAGTTGCTTTAATGACATTTAAGTAATTGGTCACTTACCTGAATTTCATTAACTGAGATAAACTAAAAGTGTTTTTGTGTTCCAAGTACTGTAGGCAGTTACTTAAATGGTGGTCTTCCATTAGTTAAAAATATATGATCAGAGTTAATTGTTTGCTTTAGAAATGTACGTGCCGGAGCATTGAGAAATACATTCTATTGAGGAGCAGAAGCATAATAATCAGGGAAAAATTAATTCCTAAGTAAATTTCATTCTAAGGGTGCAGCAGAGAGGTATGTCAGGATCTAGATAAGATGTATGTTTTGGTCCAAATAAATGGTGGGATTCTCTAGACCAGGAGTATTCTCATCATTATATAAGGGCAGACTTCTTAGATTTGGATGAAAAATAGAATTACTAAAGTGATATGTTATTTCTTGGGGTGGAGTGCAAAGTTTTGTACTTTTGGAGTTTTCAGGATGAGGGAATCTAGATTTGTGTCCAGAAATTTATCCTATCCATGTTGGTACTCACCTGCACCTACGTGAAACCCCATTTAAAGTCTCATGTTGGTGTTGAGGCATGCCTTTACAGGCAGAGAAGAGATACCTATCTTGGATAGTGAGAGATGTTGACCATTGGATTGGCTTGTCAGGGGGTTTCCTGAGATGTGGGACTTTCAGTGCTAAATGTTCGGTAGTCCCAGAAAAATCAGTGCAGTTGGTCACTCTGCTTCTTTTTCAGTAGGAGATTAGACATTTGTCACTCACACAGAGTGAGTGAAGAAATGTTTTAGCCACTATGCATCAATGAAGGGGCTCTAGTATCCAGATGGGAGATATATTTTTCTTTATCTCTCAGTCCCATAGTACCAGAGGCGGCAGGTCTGAACTCTTCAGACAAGACAACTTGTTGCCACATCTCTTTGATCAAGAGGTAATTATGTATTGCACCATTCGCAGGAAAAGGGCCAAAAAGAAGGGTCATCTTGATCACATTATATTGATTTATACCGGAGCTCAGATCAAACACAGATGTACTTCCAGAAAACTCAGCTGCTGTACTAGAAGCAAACGGGTGATTATCCAGAGGCACAAGTTTGTTTTAGGTACTTCCTTTGTCAAGTTTAGAAGAGAAAGTTGTGGGCTTAATTGTCAGGCCTAGGTAATATAATCCAACAGTTTTGGGCAACGAAGCCGAGTGATCTTTTGTGCATCTTTCTATGGAAGTGTCTGGTGACTAGATATTTTTAGAATTAGCTTAACATTTATTAATCTTGAAAGCATCATATTCTTTTTGGTTTCATGAAGGTAGTTTGTATATTCTGTCAAAAACTGTCTTCAGCAGAAATATTGAGCCAGTTGACGTGGACTTTCTGATTAACAATAATTAAGTATGTTATGGTTTCCTTCTATTCTGAAGTTTACAGTTTAACTTCTTGAAAGTTGTGTTAGCCTACATGTCTGTATTCATCAACTTCTGCTTGTTTCCTTCCAGGTCACAATTTTCATGAGTAAATTTCTGTTGCAGAATTACTTGTTGACTGAAAGTTGTCCACTTTGACCTGAGGGTTTTGCCTTAAGTATCCATTGGGTCTATTTCTGGGCTCTCTATTCTGTTCCATTGATCTATGTGTCTGTTTTTGTGCCAGTACCATGCTGTCTTGATGATGACAGCTTTGTAATAGAGCTTGAAGTCCGGAATTGTGATGCCACCAACATTGGCTTTCTTTTTCAATATCCCTTTGGCTATTCGAGGTCTTTTCTGGTTCCATATAAATTTTAGAATTATTTGTTCCATTTATTTGAAAAAGATGGATGGTACTTTGATAGGAATTGCATTAAATGTGTAGATTGCTTTAGGTAGCATAGACATTTTCACAATATTTATTCTTCCAATCCAGGAGCATGGAACATTTTTCCATTTCTTTGTGTCTTCCTCAATTTCTTTCATGAGTACTTTATAGTTTTCTGAGTATAGATTCTGTGTCTCTTTGGTTAGGTTTATTCCTAGGTATCTTATGGTTTTGGGTGCAATTGTAAATGGGATTGACTCCTTAATTTCCCTTTCTTCTGTCTTGCTGTTGGTGTAGAGAAATGCAACTGATTTCTGTGCATTGATTTTATATCCTGACACTTTACTGAATTCCTGTATAAGTTCTAGCAGTTTTGGAGTGGAGTCTTTTGGGTTTTCCACATATAGTATCATATCATCTGCGAAGAGTGATAATTTGACTTCTTCTTTGCCGATTTGGATGCCTTTAATTTCCTTTTGTTGTCTGATTGCTGAGGCTAGGACCTCTAGTACTATGTTGAATAGCAGTGGTGATAATGGACATCCCTGCCGTGTTCCTGACCTTAGCGGAAAAGCTTTCAGTTTTTCTCCATTGAGAATGATATTTGCGGTGGGTTTTTCATAGATGGCTTTGATGATATTGAGGTATGTGCCCTCTATCCCTACACTTTGAATAGTTTTGATCAGGAAGGGATGCTGTACTTTGTCAAATGCTTTTTCCGTATCTATTGAGAGTATCATATGGTTCTTGTTCTTTCTTTTATTGCTGTGTTGTATCACATTGACTGATTTGCGGATGTTGAACCAACCTTGCAGCCCTGGAATAAATCCCACTTGGTCGTGGTGAATAGTCTTTTTAATGTACTGTTGAATCCTATTGGCTAGTATTTTGTTGAGTATTTTCGCATCTGTGTTCATCAAGGATATTGGTCTATAGCTCTCTTTTTTGGTGGGATCCTTGTCTGGTTTTGGGATCAAGGTGATGCTGGCCTCATAAAATGAGTTTGGAAGTTTTCCTTCCATTTCTATTTTTTGGAACATTTTTAGGAGAATAGGAATTAGTTCTTCTTTAAATGTTTGGTAGAATTCCCCCGGGAAGCCGTCTGGCCCTGGGCTTTTGTTTGTTTGGAGATTTTTAATGACTGTTTCAATCTCCTTACTGGTTATGGGTCTGTTCAGGCTTTCTATTTCTTCCTGGTTCAGTTGTGGTAGTTTATATGTTTCTAGGAATGCATCCATTTCTTCCAGATTGTCAAATTTATTGCCGTAGAGTTGCTCATAGTATGTTCTTATAATACTTTGTATTTCTTTGGTGTTAGTTGTGATCTCTCCTCTTTCATTCATGATTTTATTTATTTGGGTCCTTTCTTTTTTCTTTTTGATAAGTCGGGCCAGGGGTTTATCAATTTTATTAATTCTTTCAAAGAACCAGCTCCTAGTTTCGTTGATTTGTTCTATTGTTTTTTTGGTTTCTATTTCATTGATTTCTGCTCTGATCTTTATGATTTCTCTTCTCCTGCTTGGCTTAGGGTTTCTTTCTTGTTCTTTCTCCAGCTCCTTTAGGTGTAGGGTTAGATTGTGTACCTGAGACCTTTCTTGTTTCTTGAGAAAGGCTTGTACCGCTATATATTTTCCTCTCAGGACTGCCTTTGTTGTGTCCCACAGATTTTGAACTGTTGTATTTTCATTATCATTTGTTTCCATGATTTTTTTCAATTCTTCTTTAATTTCCCGGTTGACCCATTCATTCTTTAGAAGGATGCTGTTTAGTCTCCATGTATTTGGGTTCTTTTCAAACTTCCTTTTGTGGTTGAGTTCTAGCTTTAGAGCATTGTGGTCTGAAAATATGCAGGGAATGATCCCAATCTTTTGATACCAGTTGAGTCCTGATTTAGGACCGAGGATGTGATCTATTCTGGAGAATGTTCCATGTGCACTAGAGAAGAATGTGAATTCTGTTGCTTTGGGATGAAATGTTCTGAATATATCTGTGATGTCCATCTGGTCCAGTGTGTCGTTTAAGGCCTTTATTTCCTTGCTGATCTTTTGATTGGATGATCTGTCCATTTCAGTGAGGGGAGTGTTAAAGTCCCCTACTATTATTGTATTATTGTTGATGTGTTTCTTTGATTTTGTTATTAATTGGTTTATATAGTTGGCTGCTCCCACGTTGGGGGCATAGATATTTAAAATTGTTAAATCTTCTTGTTGGACAGACCCTTTGAGTATGATATAGTGTCCTTCCTCATCTCTTATTATAGTTTTTGACTTAAAATCTAATTGATCTGATATAAGGATTGCCACTCCTGCTTTCTTCTGATGTCCATTAGCATGGTAAATTCTTTTCCACCCCCTCACTTTAAATCTGGAGGTGTCTTCGGGCTTAAAATGAGTTTCTTGGAGGCAACATATTGGTGGGTTTTGTTTTTTTATCCATTCTGATAGCCTGTGTCTTTTGACAGGGGCATTTAGCCCATTAACATTCAGGGTAACTATTGAGAGATATGAATTTAGGGCCATTGTATTGCCTGTAAGGTGACTGTTACTGTATATGGTCTCTGTTCCTTTCTGATCTACCACTTGTAGGCTCTCTCTTTGCTTAGAGGACCCCTTTCAAGATTTCCTGTAGAGCTGGTTTGGTGTTTGCAAATTCTTTCAGTTTTTGTTTGTCCTGGAAGCTTTTAATCTCTCCTTCTATTTTCAATGATAGCCTAGCTGGATATAGTATTCTTGGCTGCATGTTTTTCTCGTTTATTGCTCTGAAAATGTCATGCCAGCTCTTTCTGGCCTGCCAGGTCTCTGTGGATAAGTCAGCTGCCAATCTAATATTTTTACCATTGTATGTTACAGACTTCTTTTCCCGGGCTGCTTTCAGGATTTTCTCTTTGTCACTGAGACTTGTAAATTTTACTATTAGGTGACGGGGTGTGGGCCTATTCTTATTGATTTTGAGGGGCGTTCTCTGAACCTCCTGAATTTTGATGCTCATTCCCTTTGCCATATTGGGGAAATTCTCCCCAATAATTCTCTCCAGTATACCTTCTGCTCCCCTCTCTCTTTCTTCTTCTTCTGGAATCCCAATTATTCTAACGTTGTTTCGTCTTATGGTGTCACTTATCTCTCGAATTCTCCCCTCGTGGTCCAGTAGCTGTTTGTCCCTCTTTTGCTCAGCTTCTTTATTCTCTGTCATTTGGGCTTCTATATCACTAATTCTTTCTTCTGCCTCATTTATCCTAGCAGTGAGAGCCTCCATTTTTTATTGCACCTCATTAATAGCTTTTTTGATTTCAACTTGGTTAGAGTTTAGTTCTTTTATTTCTCCAGAAAGGGCTTTTATATCTCTTGAGAGGGTTTCTCTAATATCTTCCATGCCTTTTTCGAGCCCAGCTAGAACCTTGAGAATTGTCATTCGGAACTCTAGATCTGACATATTACCAATGTCTGTATTGATTAGGTCCCTAGCCTTTGGTACTGCCTCTTGTTCTTTTTTTTGTGTTGAATTTTTCCGTCTTGTCATTTTGTCCAGATAAGAGTATATGAAGGGGCAAGTAAAATACTAAAAGGGTGGCAACAACCCCAGGAAAATATGCTTTAACCAAATTAGAAGAGATCCAAAATCGTGAGGGGGGAGAAAGGGGACAAAAAAAGGTTCAAAAAGGAAGAAAGAAAGAAAAAAAATTTAAAAAAAAGAAAACACCTAAGAAAAATATAAAAAAGAAAAAATATATATATTAGATAAACTAGTAAAAAATCATTAAAAAAGAAAAAGGTAACAGTTTAAAAAAAAATTTTACCCAAAGGCGAGAAAAAAAAACAACAAAAAATGAAAAAGAAAAAAATTAAATTAACTGCAAGACTAAAAAAAATCACAGGGAAAAAGCCATGAGTTCCGTGCTTGGCTTTCTCCTCCTCTGGAATTCTGCTGCTCTCCTTGGTATTGAAACCGCACTCCTTGGTAGGTGAACTTGGTCTTGCCTGGATTTCTTGTTGATCTTCTGGGGGAGGGGCCTGTTGTAGTGATTCTCAAGTGTCTTTGCCCCAGGCGGAATTACACCGCCCTTACCCAGGGCCAGGGTGAGTAACCCGCTCGGGTTTGCTTTCAGGAGCTTTTGTTCCCTGAGCGCTTTCCGTAGAGTTCCGGAGGACGGGAATACAAATGGCGGCCTCCTGGTCTCCGGCCCGGAGGAGCTGAGAGCCGGGGGCCCCACTCCTCAATGCGCCCTCAGAGAACCGCGCCCAGTTACTCCCGTCTGCCTGACCTCTGGCCGCGCTCTGCGCTCACTGAGCCTGTGACCGGTTCAAGGTAACACCGAGCTGTGATCTTACTGTCGGCTCTGTCTCTGTAGCCGGCTTTCCCATTCCAGTACCCGCAAGCTCTGCGACACTCAGACACCCCCGATCCTTCTGTGACCCTGCGGTACCTGAGGCCACGCTGACCCCGTGTGGGCTTTGCCCCGGGTAGCCTCTGGAGCGATGTCCCTCAGCGGAACAGACTTTTAAAAGTCCTGATTTTGTGCGCGGTTGCTCCGCCGCTTGCCGGGAGCCAGCCCTTCCCCCCGGGGTCTATCTTCCCATCGCTTTGGATTCACCGGTCCTACCTTTCAGAAAGTGGTTGTTTTTCTGTTTCCAGAATTGCTGTTCTTCTTCTCTTCGATCTGCTGATGGATTTTCAGGTGTTTGCAATCTTTAGATAAGCTATCTAGCTGATCTCTGGCTAGCTGAAGTAGTCTCAGCCTGCTACTTCTCCGCCATCTTGATTCCTCCCATCAAATAAAGTTTTAACAATGATGCTGTAAATCTAAACTTGGTGACCTGACATCTACTTTTTAGTAACACACAGCCAACAAGAAAAGTCACTTAACCTTTTTGGCTTTTTTCCCCCTTAGGATGAAAGTTAAAAAACTCTTTAAGGGGCACCTGGGTGGCTCAGGGGGTTAGGCCTCTGCCTTTGGCTCAGGTCACAATCCCAAGGTCCTGGGATCGAGTCCCGCATTGGGGGGGGGGTGTCTCTGCTCAGCAGGGAGCCTGCTTCCCCCCTCTCGGCTTGCCTCTCTGCCTACTTGTGATCTCTGTCCATCAAATAAAAAAAAATATTAAAACAAAACAAAAATGTAAAACTCTTTGAGTATGTGGAATCCCTGGATGAAATGTGCTTTGAAAAAAAATGCTCTGCTTGACTTATTTCACTTAGCATAACCCCTTCCAGTTCCATCCATGTCTATGCAAATGGTGGGTATTCGTCTTTTCTGATGAGTAATATTCTGATCAGCCAATATTGTATTACTCTGATGAGTAATACTCCATTGTCTATACGGACCACATCTTCTTTATCCATTTGTTTGTTGAAGGGCATCTTAGCTCTTTCTGCAGTTTGGCGATTGAGGACATCGCTGTTATGAACATTGGGCTGCCTATAGCCCTTTTTTCACTCTGTCTGTATCTTTGGGGTAACTAATTGAAAATAATACAAGAAAAAAGAAAAAAATTCTCTGTTTACTTCGTTTGACATTACTCAGCCTTAGAATAGGACTGTTGAGTTTTTTTTTTTTTTTTAATATTTATTCATTTGACAGAGAGAGACCACAAGTAGGCAGAGCAACAGACAGAGAGAGGGGGAAGCAGGCTTCCTGCTGAGCAGAGAGCCCGATGCAGGGCCCGATCCCAGGACCCTGGGATCATGACCTGAGCTGAAGGCAGAGGTTTAACCCACTGAGCCACCCAGGCACCCGGGACTGTTGAGTTTTGCTTATTGAAAAAGTTTCCTGGAATGGATAGCTCTTCCCACAGATGCAATTCTTGGGTATGGTTAGAGCTAGACTTACATACAGGGCCTTGTCACAACAGGCATTTGTGTGACATTTACCTCATTTGCTGGTGTTAGCAAAAGGAATGCTTAAGTTTTCCATTGTGGGAGATTTCTGCCTTAAACATATTTGTTTTCTAATCTAAATGGATTGAAGAATCTGTGAAACTGAAATTAGTGACAATTACTAATGGGGTTCCTCCAAAGTTTTGTCTTCTGACTGGTTGTGCTTTTGTCACCCTGTCATTGGTAAAACTTTGAGACCTGTTGCTTCTGGGTGCAGATCAGGTGTGATTAATGGGCTTGGTGAGAGTCATGTAATAAATCTATAAATCAAGTCATTTTGTTAACAAATATATATCCATCATTACACAGGCCAAGCCATGGATTCCTTTGCAACATATCTGTGCAAAAGATATCACCTGGTTACTTCAGAGCTCGGTTCTCTTCTCATTAAGGATGCAGCGTTGACTCTTCATTGGCACAGTGAAACTCAGAGAAATCAGGAGGGTTTTTTTTGGGTGCTGTTTAGAAGTTTTGATTCAGAACTGGAGGAAGACCAACGGGTATGAACTGGTCTGCATCTGGCCTCAAATAGTTCCTAAGTTGAAGTCTGCAATCTAATTTTGGTGAGACTCTTGAGAACCACAAAGGAGGAAAACCACATGGAATTCTTAATAAAATCCAACAATCCTAACAACATAGGAATAGGTAGTCACTTTAAATGTGGTAGTAAAATGGATGTTTCAAATGAAAGGTCGGTCAGCATGACTGCCTTCAATTTTACTGAATGGAGAGCTGCTGTTATCACCATTATTAGTCAGGGCTGTAGCCAAATTATTTGCTCATGCATTTAGAAAGGTGCACAAAATGCAAGGCAGGAATGCAAATCATCAGTTTTTGCAGATATTACCATTGCACGCCTGAAAAGTGTAGGAGCATGTTTCTGAAATGTAGAAATAGTAAAAGGATTACAGAATTGAGAAGTTATTTGCAAAAAATTAGCATTATTTTTTAAAAAGATTTATTTATTTAAGAGAGAAAAAAACATGAGTGTGGGCAGGGGCAGAGTGAGAGGGAGAAGAATGGACTCCCTGCTCATGGAGAGCAAGGCAGGGGTTCGATTCCAGGACCCCCCAGATCATGACCTGAGCCAAAAACAAGAGCCAGATGCTCAATTGACTGAGTCACCTGGTTGCCTCCCCCACCTCAAAATAGCATTCTTTATGTAAATAAGTAACTGTAAAGAAAAAATTGAATGAAAAGTTGTCACAATAAAAACAAAAATAACTTACCTCCAAATACATTTAGCAGTAATTGTGAACTGCCAAGATAGGGATAACTGTAAAACCCCCATGAAGGGAATACAAGACACTCAGATGAAAGCAAAGACAAAAACATGCCTTGTCCTTAGAAAAGAATATTCAGTCTTTATAGCTCTCTTAATAAATCTCCATAATGCAATAACAAATAACATGAAAAGAGATCACTTTTATTTGGAGATAAAGTGACACTAAAATTTATTTGAAAATAAATTAGCATGCAAAAATACACAGGGCAATTTCTAAAAGAATGGATAATAAAAGTACATGAGTATTAAAATATTTTATTAAAATTAGGTATTAAAATATTTTATTAGGTATTAATATTTTTAGGTATTAAAATATTTTATAATTTGGCAGAAGCTAAAACTGTTTTACTGGAATCTGAAAATAAGATGGATAAAGGGAAGTGAACAAAGAGCTCACAAATTACTCATGGTATCTGTTTTCAGATGAGGTGAGTTAATTAAATGAATCAAAACAGCTTCCATCATCACTTGACTACTTACCATCCTCACTGCAGCAAAACAATCTGGTTCCAGGTCAGCCGAAAAAGAGCTGGCCTGTAAGATGGACTCAAGAAGAAACAACCACCAATTTTCCAGGTATGTCACTGCTACTCCACACATGTGAGTATAACGTTGTTCCACTGTGTGGTTATACTTAGAAAAATACTGGAATAAAAGATAGCAAAATGCACAAAAGTAGTACCTTGCCAAATAAGGCTATATGTGATTTAAAATTTTTTTATAGTTCCTTATTTATCTTTTGGTTTTTTCAACTTTTTTTTTAAAATTTTTTATTTTTTATAAACATCTATTTTTATCCCCAGGGGTACAGGTCTGTGAATCACCAGGTTTACACACTTCACAGCACTCACCAAAGCACATACCCTCCCCAATGTCCATAACCCCACCCCCCTTCTCGTAAGCCCCCTCCCCCCAGCAACCCTCAGTTTGTTTTGTGAGATTAAGAGTCACTTATGGTTTGGCTCCCTCCCAATCCCATCTTTTGTATAAAATTTTTGAAGTCTCTGTTCAAATAGTAGTCTGTGTTTTACGGCGGTCCCCCTTGGTGGGAAGGGAAGGTCTGGTTGTCCCGTCCTGGTCCAGGTTCTTTAGATTTGGTGATAAAAGGAAGAGCTACTCCCAGGTCTCCTGTTGTTCCTTGGTACAGATGTCTTCTACCTTTCACTATATCTAAATATATTTGCCTCTCTCTTTCTCTGCCTTTTACTTACTCCTTTCCTTTCTTTAGGCCCCCCTTTTTTTTATCATTATCATCAAATATTGATTTTAAAATATATCAAATTTACCCACAGGCTCACCCCCTAAAATGGTGTCCTTAGTAATAGGCTAATAGCATGTAGGTGAAAAAATGTATGGGGATAGTTCTTTTCTTTCTGTTTAAAATGTATTAAAAAGCATTGTATTTTCATGGCACTTGCCTTTATATCATGTGTCAATTAATCAAGTTATATGAGCTGGAATGAAAAGAGTCCAGTCTTCTGTGCTATACAGTTCTAGAGGTATGAAAAGCAATGAGCCATTGGTACAGATTGTCCGCAGAGGATGAGCCACAGGGTTTCAGTAGAATGTCTTTGTCTTCTGAAATTCATCCTCTGTTTCTCAAATTCTCTGCCATTACCTCTGCTTGACTCCATGTCTAAGGGCTTCCCCGCCTCTTGGCCCAACGTATGCCCTTCTCGATTCAGGTTATTTCAGAGTCATGCCTGTTTGCTCATGGATTTCCTTAAGAACACCCACTTCTTGTAGCAAGGTTTTGCCTTTCTTTTTTCACCAAAAGGGGAAAATTATCATTTGCCAAAAGATTTTTCTATTTTTCAGGTCCTCTCTAAATGACAGCTCATCATTCAGCCTTGTTGTCAACAGCCTCTGTCTTCCACTCTGGTTACTACAGTTTGTATCTGTAAGACAGTCATCATTTTCAACTTTCTCACACCAGTGGTCTGCTAGTTGGCTGAATTTATTCCATCTCCAGTCATCTCCTTTCTTATTAGATATGACCTTAGATTCAAGGCAGTAGCAAGCCCTGTCATCAGTAACGTGCAATTATTCACACTTTAATTTCATTCATTTTCTAAGCTAGAGGCGGGATGTCTGAGATTTCTGATTTAATTTGGTTTGTTCACTGAACTCAGTATGTTGCTCAGTCCAGCTGTCTGCTTCCTGTTCTATATGCTTCCTAAGCCTGATATTTTCTTATCAAACAAGAATTTGTATTTAATTGTCTCATATAGTTTAGTTTCATAAGGGGAACTTGCTACTTTTGAAAATTTTACACACTTTCTTATAAGAGTAGATAAAAAGAAATGAAAAATAATACATTATAATGTAGCACAATATAATAGGTTCTATTATTTCCTAGTTAGAACACATTAAAAAAATTTTTTTTAAATTCCAGTGTCATAAAAATCCCTTGTTGGTTTTTCACCTTTCAACTCACATCTTTAATTAATATCAAAGGTATCAGCATTACCATGTGACCACGCAAGAGTTTTTTCTTTTACTTTAAATTTCCAATTTTTATTTCATTTCTTTATAGTCTTCACCAATGGTTTTCAATATTCAGCATTTATCAGAATCACCTGGAGAGCTTGTTGTGCCCAAGACTGCTGGGCCCCACCCTGGAGAGACTTTTCCACTAGATCTGGGATGGAGCAGAAGAATTTGCATCTCTGACTTTTCCCAGGTGTTACTGACACTGCATTCCATGGATCTGTGCTAATGTAATGATTCTGTTAAAAAAAATTTTTTTAAAGTATTTTTCACTTAATTTTAAATTTTTATAATGTTCTCCATTTCCTAAGTTTTAAAATCTGATGTTGTCTATGTAAAGCTGTATCTAAAAGCTCATTACAACGCAGAGATAAATAAGAGAGGTTCCTGACCTTCCTTGAATATCCCAATTCCTTTTCCCAGAGCAGATGTTTTTGACTCTCAGGATTCTTCACGAAAATCTGATCAGCTGATGTTGATCTCTATGGGCAGCTGACGACTTCTGGAAAAAAGGCACAATCAAAGGCTCTGGGCTTGGGTCCTGTTTGTTTGGAACTCCAGCTCTGTGTCTGTAGGGGTATCTTTGTTTACAGGTATACTTAGGGCCAAACCTTTCGCAATACTTAGTTCCTGGGTGACTTAGATGACTTGGCACTGATGTCTCTGATCTAAAGTTTAAGGACCGGCATCTTTAAGCTTGACATTATCCTCTTCAAGCATTTTCACCTGTTGGCCTAGTGGAAAACTGTTTTGCCCTTCTCTATGGTACCGGTCTGATGTCCTGACATCCTTTGTATTGGCTTTATAGTCTTAACTGGGTGTCACACAGCTTTCTCTCACAGGCTCAGCTGTGGCCAATGAGATACCCCCTTCCACGGAAGAAGTGTGGTAATTGAAAAACCAGGCGGGGCTTAAGGCTTCAACAACATCCCAGAGTGGGGCCTCTTCTGCGGACTTAGAGATGAGCTCCTTATATTCCCAGGTTCGGATTCCCAGCCACTCTGGCATCTAGCATTTTCTCTATTTACTCCACGATATGAGGCTTGAAAGAGGAAAGGGTCTTGGGTGGGCTCACTTACTGAATCAGTGATGAAGTGTGACTCCACGGCAGGCAGAGGTCTTCTCTTGGGAGAAACCTGGATTCCACAGGAAATGGCTGTACTGCTCCCTGGTCTCACCCAGAAGGCCTGGAGGCAGCGTCTTCCCTGTGCCCGAGCTTCTGGGAGTCTGGATTGCCAGGTAGACGTTCGTGTCCTTAGCACTAGCTGATTCCTTAAATCTGTGAGTTCTCCCACGTTCTTGGAATCCCCTAGGAGAGTTCTTTTATTCTAGGTTTCCTTTCTTCCTCCTTCCTTCCTCCCTTCCTCTCCTTCCCTTCCTTTTCCTCCATTTCTTTCTTCCTTTATTCCCCCTTTTCTTCCTTCCTTTCCTCTCACCTTATTAGAACTCTCTTTACCTAAGTATCGAGTACAAATCTTCTTAAACCTGGTGATTCACAGACCTGTACCCCTGGGGATAAAAATATATGTTTATAAAAAATAAAAAATTATATTAAAAAAAATAAAAAAAATATTTTAACTCTTTTAATATAATTTTAAGCTATTCTTTTTGACTGTGAGTTTTCTTCTTTTTTTTTTTTAAAGATTTTATTTATTTATTTGACAGAGAGATCACAAGTAGGCACAGAGGCAGACAGAGAGAGAGAGAGAGAACACGGAGGAAGCAGGCTCCCTGTTGAGCAGAGAGCCCGATGCGGGGTTCGATCCCAGGATCATGACCTGAGCTGAAGGCAGAGGCTTAACCCACTGAGCCACCCAGGCGCCCTGAGTTTTCTTCTTTTTTCTGTTACATGCTGATTGGTTCTGTTGGCAACTTTTCAAACTTTTTCTACTGAAGATCATTAACAGAAGCACTGTATTCCACAGATCATGTATCTCATGCTAATTATGAAATAAAGCCAGGTCAGTGTCAATAGTTAGAAAAAAAGAAATCATTATTAATAATATATGATGACATCTGAGGAGGCTAATATTAAGTCACACTATTTTCTTTGCCTCCAAATTCCGGAATTTATTGAGAACAAAGAAGCATTGGCAAATGCCTATGAGTATTATCAGTTTATCAGCTTGTTATAGACAAGATTTAATAGGAACTATGGTTGGGATCTGGGGCCAAATGGATTATTCTAATTTCATTCTAAATTTAAATGACTATCCATAGCCAAAACTGGATGACCATAGTTCCATTTCCCACCCGCTCCAGCTTTGGTGACAGAGCATGCCCCTATAAACTCACAGTTTGATGGAGGAGAAAATGTATTTCTTGAGGAAAAGCCATAATGAAAGAAAATTAGAAAGAAGTCCCTGGAAGGGGTAAAGTACAGTATGCTTAATTCCTTCTCCTGAGTTCCCTAGTCAAGATAAACTGATGGGATTCTATCTGAACAGGAAGATTACTTCTATCTAAATTTTCTGAGATACACTAATTTTTCTGATATATATTTGCTATACCTACTGTATCTTGGACAGTAGGTATAGCAAATGTATATCATAGAAGCCAGACATAAATCGTAAAATTAAATTTCTTAAGATAAATAATGCTTTCTGATATACATTTGCTATACCTACTGTATCTTGGACAGTAGGTATAGCAAATGTATATCATAGAAGCCAGACATAAATCGTAAAATTAAATTTCTTAAGATAAATAATGCTTTTTTTCCTCTTCTTGCATTTTCAGTATCACAAGATAGATGGGGATAATGCTCTATGCAACATACAAATGTGATTTAAGGATCCAAAAAGTACTCAGGATTGTTTTTTAAAAGCAGAGGTGCTGGGGCGGCTTAGTTGGTTAAGAGTCTGCCTCTTGATTTTGGCTCAGGTCATGGGATGGAGCCCTGTGTTAGACTCAGCTCAGTGCAGATTTTCTCTCTCCTCTCCCTCTGCCCCTCCCCCAACTCGTGTGCTTGGGTGCTCTAGCTTTCTCTCTCAATAAATAAATCTTAAAGAAAAAAAAAGCAGAGGGGCTAAATCCAAAATAAAAACATCTGCACAAGGGAACATAATTTGGTAAGGATACTTGCAAAACCCCTCAAAATCAATGAGGTTCTTTGAACTCCTTAGAATGAGTTTGGATACAGTACAATTAAAGAGGTTAGACTTGTACATAGATTAAGAGGCCTTGCAACTATTGTAAAGTGCTAATCAATTGAACTCTTAGGGTAAACTTTATGATATTGAGATTTTGTTCATAATCATCCATAAGGCAATGAAATACTCTCTTGGGACCAATTGCACTTGACAATCTGAAAGAGCTTGAGTTTATGCTTTCTGCTGGCATATAATCATGCAGGATAAAGATATCCATACGGCCTGCTCACTTTGAAACCATTTCAGCATTCAAGTTCAACAGATGGACTGCAGAGATCTGCCAAGGGAAAGAAGTTGACAAGGCTGGGAATATTGCCATTACCTATAAGGACAAATTTCAAAGGAGGGATTTTGTCTACCTATCTTCAATAATTTTAATGAGCATACATCTATATTTTAGGGCTCTGTGGGTGCTCGGGCAATATGTTCAGTCTTGTTTCTTCTAGGCTTAATAAAGAAAGATGAGTGCAATGATTGCTTATTTTAAGTTGTATGTTAATTTAACTTGAATTAGCTTTAATGAAATTGCAAATATTTGCCACTAATTCAATTCAATCACTTTAAATAATTTATTCATTTACATTTATTGAAAATAGAGGTGTGGTACCTCTTAAGTTACAAGAGATATAAAACTGAATATGACATTGTGTGTCTTTAATCAGGAAATTCATAGGTCTTTTAGGAGACAGGCTTGCAAATTAATAATTAAAATCTGTATAAGGTATGAGAAGTAATACATGCATTAGCAATGCAGAGGTACACTAGTTCATTAGCTGCATGAAACAAGTAATCAGCTCAGGGGAGATCAATGAAGGGTTTACAGAAATACAAAGAAAGCACATTTTTCATGATATACTTTCATAACTTTTGAATACAATCTCTAGTGTGTCGTGCAAGATAATTTTTCAGATGATAAAGTTTTGATAATATTAAGCACAGCTCATTGAATGGACAAAGACTATTTACTTCAAGATATTTTATTACAACGAAGAAATGAGTAGATTTGTGTGTGTGTGTTTTTTGTTCTTGTGGTTTTTAATGATGGAAGGGGTGGCCTGGCATAAAGGAGAGTCTCAAGAACTTTCCCTCCTGTGACTTTGGTTTTATCAATTTTCAGGATGAGCCCAAGGTCAAATTTTGGGATTCATCTGGTAGGATCTATGCTTTCATTCTTTCCCCTATGTTTAAAAATTTCATAATTAGGAGATTGGATTTTGCCAAAAACATGAGGTATTTTCAGGTTATTTTTCTATGAGTTGGAAACTGAAAACATACATGATGAGAAGGCCAAAAATTTATGTTTCTTTTCTCTAAAGGTCAAGTTGCACAAACAATTGTTATTCACTAGATGGCAGAATACTAATGGAAAACTCTGGCACAGTGTGTTTGGTTTCATAAATGTGTTGGGTAATTTGATTTAAGGGCCTCTGTGTCGCTGCAAAATTCAATGACTCATTCTTCGGTGACATTAAATATATATGAATACTCTGAAATATCTCCTGCCACAGATGAAGGTGGTTTCCATAAATAAATAAATAAGAGAATCTTAGATTTGTGGGGAACTTTTTATCATCCTTGTTTCCTCTGGCATGCCCCTAGACCTGTGCCTTCTTCGGTGTTTCCCAAGACAGTTGTTTTCATTATAATTCTCCTGGCTTCCTAACTCATAAATCTGGGAAATATTCTTGCATCCTTTCTCTTTCTTGCCCACCTTTAACAAGATTAAATAACATGAACAAAGGTCAACAGCTCGTGTTTGTGATATGTCCCACCTCCCAACCGCCCCCCCACACTTAGTTTTTGCTCCTAATACATTCAAGGCACTGCTCTGAGTAAGCCATTCTCCTTTTTCACACAGGCTGCTATTACCTGTTTTCTACCTGTCTTCTCTGCCTTGCGACCTGTGTGATACTAGCTCAGCATGATCTTTCTAAAACACAAATTTCATGGCATCAGGCTATTTTTTAAAAACTGTGGCCTGGAGCGCCTGGGTGGCCAGTTAGATAAACATCTGACTCTTGATTTTTAGCTCAGGTCATGATCTCAGAGGGTTGTGAGATTGAGTCCCCATTGGGCCCCACACTCAGCAGGAGTCTGCTTGAGATTCTCTCTCTCCCTCTGCCCCTCCCCTCTTGCTTTCTCTCGAATAAATAAATAAATCCTTAAAAAAATAAAATACTTGCCCTCCATAATACTGGAGCACTGGGTGTGGTGCATAAACAATGGATACTGGAACACTGAAAAGAAATAAAAAAAAATAAAATAAAATACTGTAGGAATCATTTTTTACCTATCAGATAGGCAGAAAATTTTAAAAAACAAAATTTGAGGGGCGCCTGGGTGGCTCAGTGGGTTAAAGCCTCTACCTTCGGCTCAGTTCATGATCCCAGGGACCTGGGATTGAGCCCCGAATTGGGCTCTCTACTCAGCGGGGAGCCTGCTTCCTCCTCTCTCTCTGCCTGCCTCTCTCCCTACTGGTGATCTCTGTCAAATAAATAAATAAATAAATAAATAAAAGCAACAAAATTTGATAAAAACTCCCATTGGCATAGTATCCAAATCCAGCCATATGGATACTAGACATTCTCCCTACACTGATGAGAGGGCCACCCAGCATCTCTGTTTGTGACAGGCCAATGTACTATCTATCTATCTATTTTAAAAGATTTTATTTATTTATTTGACAGAGAGAGAGATCACAAGTAGTCAGAGAAGCAGGCAGAGAGAGAGGGGGAAGCAGACGCCCTGCTGAGCAGAGAGCCCGATGTGGGGCTCAATCCTAGGACTCCGGGATCATGACCCGAGCCAAAGAAAGAGGCTTTAATCCACTGAGCCACCCAGGTGCCCCAATATTTTTAATATAAAAATAAATATTTTCTTTGAACAATTACTCTGCTATTAATGCTCTTGCAACATTATTTCTAAGACCCAAGCCTATGAAGAACCTTACCAATAATACAGAAATGTTTTAGGCTGGAATGTTTACATAATGGAATACTGTGTAGTCAGGATAAAGTGGATCAAAATGTGTTGATAGGGAACCATTTTCAAGGTGAATGACTACTTGAAAGAGCAAGGTGCAGAGTATAATGAAGAGGATGAGTCATTTGTGGTAGAATATTTACTTCATGTTTTTCCCATGTATCCTACAAACCCACATATGTGTGTGAAGCCCCAGAGCGTAGTGGCAAATAGCATAGATCATGGAGCATTCCCTCTGGGTTCAAAGCCCAACTTTGCCACCTACTCATTCTATGACTCTGAGTGAGTTAGTGAGTCTTTCTGAGCCTCAATTTCCTCTTTGTAAAATGGAAAGGAAAGTAGCGTACCTAATAGCCCTATTGTGAGGATTGAATGGGTTAATAAATATAACTGACTTTGCATACCATCTGATACATTATAAGATCTCCATTTAGTGTTCACCGGGGATTAATAATACATTAGTCAACTTTTTACCAGAAGGGTGTGTAAGAAACAATTTTGGAAGATGGTGTAGGGGCTAAGGGATGTCTTTTTTTTTTTTTTTTTTTTAAACATACCACACAAGTACCATTAAAAAGGAAATACCTCTAAAATCTTTCAGTGGTTCTCCATTGCTTTTCAGTGAATTTGAAATTAATTTTATCATTCAAGACCTTTCATGACCACAAATGTTCTCCCTGTTTGGCTTTACTTTGTGGACCTCTCCTATCCTCTGGTCATAGGATTTGTTCATTTCTTTGAAGCTGTTATGTCCTCACAGATATTCTTTCCTCTGACAGGATGTTCTTCTCACACTTCCAGAAAGCCCTTGCCTCTGCTCCTGTGCCTTTTCACAGGCTCTTATAGCACTTTGAGTGTTCTTGTGTTATATAGCTTATTTACCTGGTGATAGCTAGTTCAAATATTTACCTCATCCATTTATTGTAAACGCCTAAAGGCAAGAGCTATATCGTTTTTTATCTTCATGCATCATTATCTATGACTGTGACCAAGTATTTGCTTAATAATATTAAATTAATGAATAAATGAAGTGAAAATAAAATCTGCTTCCCCTGTAGGCACACCCATAAATTCCTGCTTTCAAGGGTAGAAAATAGAAACCTCGCAGGGTACTTCAAACTGAGTGGATTAAGGAGTTGGTTACACAGGTGTAGGAAGGCTCAGTGTGTAAAAAGGTGATATATACCTAAGTCAGATGATTGTAAGATGTTAGAGCAATACCAGGAGAGACAGGATTATGGTACCTAGGAGTTTGATGGAAGGACTCAATGGGCCTGGTGCTTTGGAACTGAAGGGACACTACAATTTGTACCGGGATCTCTGAACAGGGTGTGTGGTCTAGTGAGAGTCAGACCTCTGAAGACAGTGTTGCCTAGTGGGCACTCAGATTGCTGATGTGGAAAGACAGGTAGGTGTTAAATGGTCTCAGACCATGGCCCAGTGGGAAAGCACATGGCTTGGCTCTCCAACTACTAAGATAGGATTGTTGGCTATTGTTGGTACCTTGAGGGTACTTGGAGAAGCTGGGCCTAGGAGTGTTGAAGGAAGGAAGGATGGGTCAACAGTCTACAGCTAATGCCCAGAGGAGGTGGAGACAGGAAGGCGGTCTTTCTTTCTTTCTCTTGCTTACAGTTCTGCACTGAAGAATTAACTACATTTTTCTTCTAATGCAATTTTCCTCCATTGACAGATCTTAACAGGAAGCCAACTGGCAAGGAAGCTTAGGAACTGTACTTTGGAGAATTTCATCTCCACCATTTCAGAACAGTACACAGAAGGTTGGACTGGTTTCTGAAAGACAGTAAGTAGCTCCAAAGTGGGATGTGTTAAAGATTTCCTATCCTTCCCAAAGTTGAATTTGTAGTCCTGAAATACAATTGAAAAAATCTCTCTCTGCTTTAAGGACCTGATTCAGATTTTCTGCACAAATACTTGAAATTTATGTAATACCTCATGATTTTTCATTGTAGTTTCACATACATTACCTCTTTTTGAGCTTTACAACACCAATAATTATCTCCATCTTACATGTGAGTTTAGAGCATACTGTAGTTCTTAGACTTTTTGTTTTGTTTTGTTTTTTTTGGTTATTTTCTTGCTTTCAAATTTGATTCAAAATATTTTTAGATTTACAAAAATTTTCAAAATAATATAGCAGTGTATTACCAACAGCAATGTATGAGTATACCTATTTACCCAGCCTTGTTAACAGCTTGTGTTTGGACACTTCCAAAGTTTTGACATTCTGAAATATCTCAGTGTTGTTTTAATTTACATATCCTTACTTATGAATGAGTTTGGACATTTTTTTCATAACTTCAGGATTAGTCCTATTTATTTCTTATGAATTGTCTATTTATATGTTATTTTCTCATTTTTCTGTCTGATTGGATCTGTTCTTCCATTTTAAAGAATTGTTTATATATTGAGAATTTTAGTCCTTTGTAATGTATGTTGAAAATATTTTCAGTTGCTTTTGGACTTTAACCATGGTATTCTTTGTGATAAAATATATTTTTTCTTTTTAAATTGTTATATAGTCAAATCTATCCTTTTTTTTTTTTTTTTTAAATTGTCCCTGGATTTGGAGTTGACATTAAAAACTTCTTAGATTGTAGTTCAAGAGGATTCTTCCATGCTTACCTATACTACTTTCATGGTTTCAAATTTTACATGTAGATCTCTAAACTATTTACGATTTATTTCAGTATATGGTACAAAATATGCATGTGATTTTCTCTTTTCCCAAATGACTATCATGTTGTTCTAGCAAAACTTATTAACTGTCTTTCCCCTGATGATTCAAGAAGACATCTTTATCATATGCTAAATTTCTGTGTTTATATGTATGTGTATCTCCATATATTTGGACCTATTCTACTTCTGGGCTTTTTATTTATTTCACTGGTATATGGGTCTTCATGAGCCAGTACTAAACTATTTTAATTATAGACACTCTCCTCTCTTTAAATATCTGGTTGGGTTAATTACACCTCATAATTTTTCTTCTTCAGTGTTGCCCTGAATATTTTTACATTTAAATATGAATTATACCATCAATTTTCTAATTTAATTGAGAAAAAAACACTTGTTAGTGTTTTTATTGGGATTGTATTACATTTATAAATTAGGGAACACTGACATCTTTATTATGCTGCATTATTCTATTTAAGAACAAATGATGTTTTCCCATTTGTTAAAATTTTACTTTTGTGTCTTCTAAGGGCTTTTAAAGATTTTTGTCATAAAATCGAATAGGTTGGGCACATTTCTTTTTTAAGTTTATTCCCAAGTATTTAATCTCCTCTTCTGCTATTATAGATGGTTTATCTAACATGTATCTTCACTTGGTTATTGTTTGTATATTTAAAGGCCATTAATTTTTTTTTTTATTTTTTATTTTTTATAAACATATATTTTTATCCCCAGGGGTACAGGTCTGTGAATCACCAGGTTTACACACTTCACAGCACTCACCAAAACACATACCCTCCCCAATGTCCATAATCCCACCCCCTTCTCCCAAACCCCCTCCCCCCAGCAACCCTCAGTTTGTTTTGTGAGATTAAGAGTCACTTATGGTTTGTCTCCCCCCCAATCCCATCTTCTTTCATTTATTCTTCTCGTACCCACTTAAGCCCCCATGTTGCATCACCACTTCCTCATATCAGGGAGATCATATGATAGTTGTCTTTCTCCGCTTGACTTATTTCGCTAAGCATGATACGCTCTAGTTCCATCCATGTTGTCGCAAATGGCAAGATTTCATTTCTTTTGATGGCTGCATAGTATTCCATTGTGTATATATACCACTTCTTCTTGATCCATTCATCTGTTGATGGACATCTAGGTTCTTTCCATAGTTTGGCTATTGTGGACATTGCTGCTATAAACATTCGGGTGCACGTGCCCCTTTGGATCACTACGTTTGTATCTTTAGGGTAAATACCCAATAGTGCAATTGCTGGGTCATAGGGCAGTTCTATTTTCAACATTTTGAGGAACCTCCATGCTGTTTTCCAGAGTGGCTGCACCAGCTTGCATTTCCACCACCAACAGTGTAGGAGGGTTCCCCTTTCTCCGCATCCTCGCCAGCATCTGTCATTTCCTGACTTGTTGATTTTAGCCATTCTGACTGGTGTGAGGTGATATCTCATTGTGGTTTTGATTTGTATTTCCCTGATGCCGAGTGATATGGAGCACTTTTTCATGTGTCTGTTGGCCATATGGATGTCTTCTTTGCAGAAATGTCTGTTCATGTCCTCTGCCCATTTCTTGATTGGATTATTTGTTCATTGGGTGTTGAGTTTGCTAAGTTTTTTATAGATTCTGGACACTAGTCCTTTATCTGATATGTCGTTTGCAAATATCTTCTCCCATTCTGTCAGTTGTCTTTTGATTTTGTTAACTGTTTCCTTTGCTGTGCAAAAGCTTTTGATCTTGATGAAATCCCAATAGTTCATTTTTGCCCTTGCTTCCCTTGCCTTTTGCTTTGTTCCTAGGAAGATGTTGCTGCGGCTGAGGTCGAAGAGGTTGCTGCCTGTGTTCTCCTCAAGGATTTTGATGGATTCCTTTCTCACATTGAGGTCCTTCATCCATTTTGAGTCTATTTTTGTGTGTGGTGTAAGGAAATGGTCCAATTTCATTTTTCTGCATGTGGCTGTCCAATTTTCCCAGCACCATTTATTGAAGAGGCTGTCTTTTTTCCATTGGACATTCTTTCCTGCTTTGTCGAAGATGAGTTGACCATAGAGTTGAGAGTCTATTTCTGGGCTCTCTATTCTGTTCCATTGATCTATGGGTCTGTTTTTGTGCCAGTACCATGCTGTCTTGATGATGACAGCTTTGTAATAGAGCTTGAAGTCCGGGATTGTGATGCCACCAAACGTTGGCTTTCTTTTTCAATATCCCTTTAGCTATTCGAGGTCTTTTCTGGTTCCATATAAATTTTAGAATTATTTGTTCCATTTCTTTGAAAAAGATGGATGGTACTTTGATAGGAATTGCATTAAATGTGTAGATTGCTTTAGGTAGCATAGACATTTTCACAATATTTATTCTTCCAATCCAGGAGCATGGAACATTTTTCCATTTCTTTGTGTCTTCCTCAATTTCTTTCATGAGTACTTTATAGTTTTCTGAGTATAGATTCTGTGTCTCTTTGGTTAGGTTTATTCCTAGGTATCTTATGGTTTTGGGTGCAATTGTAAATGGGATTGACTCCTTAATTTCCCTTTCTTCTGTCTTGCTGTTGGTGTAGAGAAATGCAACTGATTTCTGTGCATTGATTTTATATCCTGACACTTTACTGAATTCCTGTATAAGTTCTAGCAGTTTTGGAGTGGAGTCTTTTGGGTTTTCCACATATAGTATCATATCATCTGCGAAGAGTGATAATTTGACTTCTTCTTTGCCGATTTGGATGCCTTTAATTTCCTTTTGTTGTCTGATTGCTGAGGCTAGGACCTCTAGTACTATGTTGAATAGCAGTGGTGATAATGGACATCCCTGCCGTGTTCCTGACCTTAGCGGAAAAGCTTTCAGTTTTTCTCCATTGAGAATGATATTTGCGGTGGGTTTGATATTGAGGTATGTGCCCTCTATCCCTACACTTTGAAGAGTTTTGATCAGGAAGGGATGCTGTACTTTGTCAAATGCTTTTTCCGTATCTATTGAGAGTATCATATGGTTCTTGTTCTTTCTTTTATTGCTGTGTTGTATCACATTGACTGATTTGTGGATGTTGAACCAACCTTGCAGCCCTGGAATAAATCCCACTTGGTCGAGGTGAATAATCTTTTTAATGTACTGTTGAATCCTATTGGCTAGTATTTTGTTGAGTATTTTCGCATCTGTGTTCATCAAGGATATTGGTCTATAGCTCTCTTTTTTGGTGGGATCCTTGTCTGGTTTTGGGATCAAGGTGATGCTGGCCTCATAAAATGAGTTTGGAAGTTTTCCTTCCATTTCTATTTTTTGGAACAGTTTCAGGAGAATAGGAATTAGTTCTTCTTTAAATGTTTGGTAGAATTCCCCCGGGAAGCCATCTGGCCCTGGGCTTTTGTTTGTTTGGAGATTTTTAATGACTGTTTCAATCTCCTTACTGGTTATGGGTCTATTCAGGCTTTCTATTTCTTCCTCGTTCAGTTGTGGTAGTTTATATGTTTCTAGGAATGCATCCATTTCTTCCAGATTGTCAAATTTATTGCCATAGAGTTGCTCATAGTATGTTCTTATAATAGTTTGTATTTCTTTGGTGTTAGTTGTGATCTCTCCTCTTTCATTCATGATTTTGTTTATTTGGGTCCTTTCTCTTTTCTTTTTGATAAGTCGGGCCAGGGGTTTATCAATTTTATTAATTCTTTCAAAGAACCAGCTCCTAGTTTTGTTGATTTGTTCTATTGTTTTTTTGGTTTCTATTTCATTGATTTCTGCTCTGATCTTTATGATTTCTCTTCTCCTGCTAGGCTTAGGGGTTCTTTCTTGTTCTTTCTCCAGCTCCTTTAGGTGTAGGGTTAGATTGTGTACCTGAGACCTTTCTTGTTTCTTGAGAAAGGCTTGTACCGCTATATATTTTCCTCTCAGGACTGCCTTTGTTGTGTCCCACAGATTTTGAACCGTTGTATTTTCATTATCATTTGTTTCCATGATTTTTTTCAATTCTTCTTTAATTTCCCGGTTGACCCATTCATTCTTTAGAAGGATGCTGTTTAGTCTCCATGTATTTGGGTTCTTTTCAAACTTCCTTTTGTGGTTGAGTTCTAGCTTTAGAGCATTGTGGTCTGAAAATATGCAGGGAATGATCCCAATCTTTTGATACCAGTTGAGTCCTGATTTAGGACCGAGGATGTGATCTATTCTGGAGAATGTTCCATGTGCACTAGAAAAGAATGTGTATTCTGTTGCTTTGGGATGAAATGTTCTGAATATATCTGTGATGTCCATCTGGTCCAGTGTGTCGTTTAAGGCCTTCATTTCCTTGCTGATCTTTTGCTTGGATGATCTGTCCATTTCAGTGAGGGGAGTGTTAAAGTCCCCTACTATTATTGTATTATTGTTGATGTGTTTCTTTGATTTTGTTATTAATTGGTTTATATAGTTGGCTGCTCCCACGTTGGGGGCATAGATATTTAAAATTGTTAAATCTTCTTGTTGGACAGACCCTTTGAGTATGATATAGTGTCCTTCCTCATCTCTTATTATAGTTTTTGACTTAAAATCTAATTGATCTGATATAAGGATTGCCACTCCTGCTTTCTTCTGATGTCCATTAGCATGGTAAATTCTTTTCCACCCCCTCACTTTAAATCTGGAGGTGTCTTCGGGCTTAAAATGAGTTTCTTGGAGGCAACATATTGGTGGGTTTTGTTTTTTTATCCATTCTGATAGCCTGTGTCTTTTGACAGGGGCATTTAGCCCATTAACATTCAGGGTAACTATTGAGAGATATGAATTTAGGGCCATTGTATTGCCTGTAAGGTGACTGTTACTGTATATGGTCTCTGTTCCTTTCTGATCTACCACTTGTAGGCTCTCTCTTTGCTTAGAGGACCCCTTTCAAGATTTCCTGTAGAGCTGGTTTGGTGTTTGCAAATTCTTTCAGTTGTTGTTTGTCCTGGAAGCTTTTAATCTCTCCTTCTATTTTCAATGATAGCCTAGCTGGATATAGTATTCTTGGCTGCATGTTTTTCTCGTTTAGTGCTCTGAAAATGTCATGCCAGCTCTTTCTGGCCTGCCAGGTCTCTGTGGATAAGTCAGCTGCCAATCTAATATTTTTACCATTGTATGTTACAGACTTCTTTTCCCGGGCTGCTTTCAGGATTTTCTCTTTGTCACTGAGACTTGTAAATTTTACTATTAGGTGACGGGGTGTGGGCCTATTCTTATTGATTTTGAGGGGCGTTCTCTGAACCTCCTGAATTTTGATGCTTGTTCCCTTTGCCATATTGGGGAAATTCTCCCCAATAATTCTCTCCAGTATACCTTCTGCTCCCCTCTCTCTTTCTTCTTCTTCTGGAATCCCAATTATTCTAATGTTGTTTCGTCTTATGGTGTCACTTATCTCTCGAATTCTCCCCTCTTGGTCCAGTAGTTGTTTGTCCCTCTTTTGGTCAGCTTCTTTATTCTCTGTCATTTGGGCTTCTATATCACTAATTCTTTCTTCTGCCTCATTTATCCTAGCAGTGAGAGCCTCCATTTTTTATTGCACCTCATTAATAGCTTTTTTTATTTCAACTTGATTAGATTTTAGTTCTTTTATTTCTCCAGAAAGGGCTTTTATATCTCTCGAGAGGGTTTCTCTAATATCTTCCATGCCTTTTTCGAGCCCGGCTAGAACCTTGAGAATTGTCATTCGGAACTCTAGATCTGACATATTACCAATGTCTGTATTGATTAGGTCCCTAGCCTTCGGTACTGCCTCTTGTTCTTTTTTTTGTGTTGAATTTTTCCGTCTTGTCATTTTGTCCAGAGAAGAGTATATGAAGGGGCAAGTAAAATACTAAAAGGGTGGCAACAACCCCAGGAAAATATGCTTTTACCAAATTAGAAGAGATCCAAAATCGTGAGGGGGGAGAAAGGGGATAAAAAGAGGTTCAAAAAGGAAGAAAGAAAAAAAAGAAAAAAAAAAAAAGAAAAAAGAAAGAAAAAAAAGAATTAAAAAAAAAACACCTAGGAAAAATATAAAAAAGAAAAAATATATGTATTAGATAAACTAGTAAAGAATCGTTAAAAAAGAAAAAGGTAACAGTTAAAAAAAATTTTTACCCGAAGGCGAGAAAAAAAGAAAACAAAAAATGAAAAAGAAAAAAATTAACCGCAAGACTAAAAAAAATCACAGGGAAAAAGCCATGAGTTCCGTGCTTTGCTTTCTCCTCCTCTAGAATTCTGCTGCTCTCCTTGGTATTGAAACCGCACTCTTTGGTAGGTGAACTTGGTCTCGGCTGGTTTTCTTGTTGATCTTCTGGGGGAGGGGCCTGTTGTAGTGATTCTCAAGTGTCTTTGCCCCAGGCGGAATTACACCGCCCTTACCCGGGGCCGGGATGAGTAATCCGCTTGGGTTTGCTTTCAGGAGCTTTTGTTCCCTGAGCGCTTTCCGTAGAGTTCCGGAGGACGGGAATACAAATGGCGGCCTCTTGGTCTCCGGCCTGGAGGAGCCGAGAGCCCAGGGCCACACTCCTCAGTGCACGCTCAGAGAACCGCGCCCAGTTACTCCCGTCTGCCTGACCTCCAGCCGCGCTCTGAGCTCACCGAGCCTGTGACCGGTTCAAGGTCACCCCGAGCTGTGAGCTTACTGTCGGCTCTGTCTCTGTAGCCGGCTTTCCCGTTCCAATACCTGCAAGCTCTGCGACACTCAGACACCCCGATCCTTCTGTGACCCTGCGGGACCTGAGGCCCCGCTGACCCCGTGTGGGCTTTGCCCCGGGTAGCCTGTGGGGCGATGTCCCTCAGCGGAACAGACTTTTAAAAGTCCTGATTTTGTGCGCGGTTGCTCCGCCGCTTGCCGGGAGCCGGCCCCTCCCCCCGGGGTCTATCTTCCCGTCGCTTTGGATTCACTTCTCCACCGGTCCTACCTTTCAGAAAGTGGTTGTTTTTCTGTTTCCAGAATTGCTGTTCTTCTTCTCTTCGATCTGCCCATGGATTTTCAGGTGTTTGCAATCTGTAGATAAGCTCTCTAGCTGATCTCCGGCTAGCTGAAGTAGTCTCGGCCTGCTACTTCTCCGCCATCTTGACTCCTCCCCAAGTCCATTAATTTTTTATGTCAATTTCATATCCTGCTACCTTACTGAATTATTTTTGAGGTAGTTTTATGATTGATTCTAAGATTTCCTGGATATGTTATTATCATCTATAAATAAAAATCATTTCACTTGTTTTTCAGCCCATTCTTATGCCTTTAATTTATTTTGTTTTTATCAGCTAATACCTCTAGTACAATGTAGAATAGTTATGGGATAATGGGATACTTTTGTTGTTCCTGTTTTTAGAGAAACATCTCCATTGTTTCTCCACTAAATTAGATACTAGCTTAAGACTAACGTATAATATTTCTAATATTAAGAAAGTATTCAGCAGTTCTTATTTTTGAGGTTTTTTTTTTAAATCATGGATGGATTTCAGTTTTGTCAAAGGCTCTCTTCTTATCAATGGCAACAATTCTATGATTTTTCCCCCTTCGACTTATTAAAGTGGTATATGTTATTAATGGATTTCCTAAGATTGAACCAACTTGCATTTTTAAAATAAAGTCAGCTGTTGATTATTATCTTCTTAATCTGGTGTTGGGTTCTGTTTGGTAGGATTTAATTTAATGTTTTTGTATGTATATACACTAGTGATAATGGTCTTTAATTTTCTGTATTTTTACTGTCTTTATCAGGTTCAGGTATCAGTGTAATAATTGTGTCATAAAAGGATTTGAACATTTCCTTCCTTTTTTCTGGAATAATTTAGAGAGCATTGGGTCTATCTGGTCTTTGAAGTTTGGTAGAATTCTCCTGTGAAAACATCTGAGGTTTGTACCTTTCTCAGACTAGTTGCTGTAGTGAGTGGAATAGTGGCCCCTCAAATACTGTGTTCTAGTCCTGATCCTCAGAACATGTGGTGGTGACCTTGTTTGGAAAAAGAGTCTTTGGGTCTTTGCAGATAAAATTAAAGATCTCAAGATGAGAATCCCCCCCAGATTAGAATGGACTCTAAATCCAATGGTGGGTGCCCTTTCAAGAAAGGGAAAAGAAGACACAAGACACAGAGGAGAAGGCCATGTGAAGACAGAAGTAGAGAATGGTGTAACTGCCATAAGCTAAGTAATGCCAGGAGCCACTGGAGGCTGCAAAAGGCAACAATAGGTTCTATCCTAGAAACTTCAGAGGGAATGTGGCCCTGATGATGCTTTGGTTTCAGATTTGTGGCCTTCAGAACTGTGTGAGAATTAATTTCTCTTGTTTCAAACCAAATTTGTGATCATTTGTTACAGCAGACCAGAAAAGCAAATACAGTTCCTTAATAATTTCACTTCTTTTATGGAGATGGTCTTTTAAAGCATTCTAATGCTAATGGGATCAAATCTGGTAGTCCGTGTTTCCCTAGGAGATTGATTCATTTTGCCTAAGTTTTTAAATGTATTTGCATAAATATCTGTATAATATTACCTGATGATTTAATGTTTTTTCTTCTGTTTCAGTGTTTTTCTCATGATATTATTTTTCGTGTTTATACTTTTTTGTTATTGATCAGCTCATCTAATGATAGCTACGTTTTTAATTTTTTCATAAAAACAGGATTTTTTTTTTAATTTTTTATTTTTTATAAACATATATTTTTATCCCCAGGGGTACAGGTCTGTGAATCACCAGGTTTACACACTTCACAGCACTCACCAAAGCACATACCTTCCCCAATGTCCATAATCCCACCCCCTTCTCCCAAACCCCCTCCCCCCGGCAACCCTCAGTTTGTTTTGTGAGATTAAGAGTCACTTATGGTTTGTCTCCCTCCCAATCCCATCTTGTTTCATTTATTCTTCTTCTACCCACTTAAGCCTCCATGTTGCATCACCACTTCCTCATATCAGGGAGATCATATGATAGTTGTCTTTCTCTGCTCATAAAAACAGGATTTTAACTTACAAAGCACATATACTATTTTCTATAGTGTACCTCAGTTTAATCTTTTGAAAAGTCTTTCCTTTTGTGTTTTCTTTTAGCTTACTTTGTTCTGTTCTTTTTCTAGTTTTTAAAAATGGGACATAAATTCATCTATTTTTTATTACTTCATTTTTATTGATAAAAGTGTTCAGTGCTATACATTTCCCTCTGATCACTGCTTTACATGTGTCCCCTAGACTGAGATGTAGTGTCCTTTTCTGTATTATTTCTACCCAAGTGTCACTTATTATAAGTTATTTCATTTCTTTCTTTCTTTTTCCAGTTTTCATATGGGAAGGTCTGTGCTTGGAAATATAAATAAAATTAATGCAAGTCCCCAAACCTCATACTATCAAATGTATAGTGATTGTCCTGTGACTCCCATAAATTCTCAGTGTAGTAGAAAAGTCCTCCATAGTCCAAAGTAGGCCAACCACTTATAATCTGAAAAGCAATACAAATATTTTTCTTCTCTTGTGTCTAGAAGTGAAATATTAGAAAATAAGACAATTGGTTCCATTTTCTTTCCTCTGTTTTCAGCTGCATCCAAATAAATGGACTTTGTCCATGGCCTTTTTCTCATAGTCCCCCGTGGGAAGATTGTTTTATTAAAACATGTAAGTGGACTGTGGAAAACTAAAACAGGCTAGATTTAAATGACAAAATTACCTCAGAAGCCAACTGATAGCACATGTTTATTAGAAGGGTAAGAGGTTTTTTTTTTTTTTTTTAATAGTAAGAAATGAGTTTTTAAAGAATCTACATTAATAAAATTTTAGACACTTTTGTAAGAAATTATAATTGTTAAAGTTCCTAATTGAGTAATTAAATTGCATGACTTTATAAATTTGTGAGCTTTATAAACTAGTGAGTTTAGCTTTAATTTTAATAGTTAGAAGAAATCTAAAACCAATAATAAATAACCCAAGGCATTATAGGAACATTATTTTTTTTTTACTTTTAATTTTTTATTTTTTATAAACATATATTTTTATCCCCAGGGGTACAGGTCTGTGAATCACCAGGTTTACACACTTCACAGCACTCACCAAAGCACATACCCTCCCCAATGGAACATTATTTTTTATTTTTAAATGTTATTTATTATTTTTTTAAAGCAAGCTCCATACCTAGCATGGAGTCCAAAGGGAGGGCTTGATCTCAGGACCCTGAGATCAAGACCTGAGCTGAGATCAATGGTCAGATGCTTACCCAGCTAAGCCATCTTGGTGCCCCATTGTCGAAAATTTTAATTTAAACCTAAATTCAAAAGATTTAATTGCATCCTTCGTGAATATTATTTACCTTTTTTATTGTTGTTATGATAAAAGATAGTGTTGGTTTCTTTAAATAACACCTTTTCTGAGTCTTAATATGTGACATGAATGTTAACCTTAATTTATCTGAGAGTAGTTCTAAATGAAGTGAAAAATCAGAAGCTAAAATTATTAAGGTACTAAAGTATATTATCAAATAAATTAATTGTACTGAATTCTTATGTTTACGTAGGAAAACAAAGCAAGTAAAGACTTGGCCTGTTAAATTATCAGTTAAATATTGTGGGTATTGCATGAATATGGTAAATGGAATGAAAATAGTTTAAAATCCCCTTCAAAGAAGAATGAATCAGAAACATACTGGGAGAATGCAAAATTATAATGAGTAATTAGTAATTTCTACTGAAGGCCAGAGTTTAGGTTGAGTGTTAACAGTGATTTCATCTTTAATTTGATGATGGAAATTTAACAGCTTATTGGCATTCTCAGTAATGTGCAATTTGATAATATTCAAATATAAAATCCATGAAAAGTGTTAAATAAAATAAAGAACAAATACCGTACTTTATAAGGAGAATTAACTCCTGGGTAAATATGCCAGGTTTACAATTTACAACGTTTAATTGGGCATTAATCAAATATAACGTAGCACATTAGCTCTTGTGTATTTTAAATAAACACAGTAAAAGGGAACATTTACCAAATCATCTAAAGTTTATTTGGATGGTTCATGGGATTTGGAAACTGAGAACTAAAATTTATTATATAGGATCTTTAAACCTAATTCTTGCTTTGAATTGTGTTGGTAGAACCATGTAAATTTTAGTCCAAAGGGTGATTTAACTCCCAGTTTCCAGATGAAATAGAGAAAGAAAATAGAGTGAAATCTATCTTTACATAAATAATCATGCCCCTTTTTAATAATGCTTTGGCTATACAGGACCAATTAGTAGGATTTATAATACCTCAATCCTATTACTCAGTAAAATCAAAAGAAAATGCAAATCGTAATCCAAAATTTTATTTGGCTAAAAAAGAGATTATTTGGTTAAATGGATCATTGTGTGTAAGATGAAGAGGAGAAATGGAAATGCTGAACAAGAATCCCAAGAGAGTAGGAAGAGATCATTTTCACCTTGTCACATTTAATAATAGAAATACAGGGGAAAAGTGAGGAACACAGACCCAGCAATGGTGCTTTGCTTGTCAACCATGTGGACATCTCACCTCCTTTCATTAGGATGACAAAGAATTAGCATGTTCGTCTTAGGATGCTTTCCAGGGGATGTTTCATTACTATATAGAGTATCTATCTGTCATCTATCTATCTAAATTTTCTAGAAATTCTTGGAAATTATCAGGCTATTAGAGATTTTAAAGAATTGAGCTATTTTTTAAAAAGATTTATTTATTTATTTTATTTATTCATTCATTCATTCATTCATTTATTTATTATTTTAAGATTTTATTTTTATTTATTTGTCAGAGAGAGAGCACACAGACAGGCAGAGTGGCAGGGAGAGGCAGAGTGAGAAGCAGGCTCCCCACTGTGCAGGGAGTCCGATGTGGGACTCTGGGATCATTATTTATTTATTTTAGAGAACACTCTCACACACATGCAAATGGAGCTGGGGGCAGGGGGAGAAGGAGAGCAGGAGAATCCAAGCAGACCCCCACTGAGCCCAGAGCCCTATTTGAGGCTTGATTCCATCACCCTGAGATCATGACCCCAGCCAAAACCAGAAGTGGGATGCTCAACCAACTGAGCCACCCAGGTTCCCTGAAGAACTGAAAGTATTTATTTAATTTTTTGCTGCTCTCAGATTGATTTCCTGCTAACACAATTCTGTGGCTTGAACACTTGCTAGTTCTAGGTGATGTGCGGGGACACTGGGGAATCTTTCAGCTGCTTTAGAGCGTTCAAGCCTAGGTGGTCTCAGTTCTGTGAAGTCAACGCTTCCCTGAACGCCGTATTTGAACTAAAGTGCAGATCAGACATCTACCACATAACCATTTAGAATTTTAACGTGAAGTTCCCTGATTTTGACAGGATGGTGCTGGAATGTTTTAATTCTTCATAAAACCTCTAGCAATGCCTCAGAGATTTGTGACAGAGGGATGAATTTTGTGCAAAAATCATTAGGCCCACACCTAATCTGGCTAACTCTGTTTTGGGGGAGCAGGAGTGACAATGTCTCTGAAATTAGTGTAACTTACCAGAAGTCCAACAAAAAGAAGTCTTTCCTCTGTTTTGTAGTATTCCAATATTGTAGTCTAACCAGTCCACATTTTAAATAAATATGTCAGCCTTTTTTTTTAAAGGAAAAGTTAATGTTCACACTTGAAGAATTTTTATAAAATTCGTTCAGCTTCATCAAAATTGGTATTTATGAATTTTAGGGATTTTAACTGATTTAATATTTTTGGCTTTTCCCATTACTAACAACATTTCCCACTACACTGATGTTATATCATTTGCCAAACTAATGGAATATATTAACTTTTTACAGCCCTCTGACATAGAGAATCAGTACAATAATATAGAATTTCAACCTTTTATATGCTCCTGTATTCTGGTTCCAGACAATATGAACAACTAGCTCTTCATTTGTTCATTCATTCCTCTACAGACCAGACTCCAATGGGAATGTCTGCTCATTGTTCTTTTCTAAAAGTTGCTGCCTTCCTTGCCCAAACTCTACCAGCCAGTCTGGACTAGGAAACAACTAAAGCAGGCTTGCTACATCTAGCGAAAAACTGCAACATTTTGAATTTTGTTCCTGCTGGTATCCCTGTATACTTTTGTATGAACTAGAGAAATGGACAGAGAAGAAGAAGTTAAAGAGATTTGACTAAGGAAAAAAAAAAAAATGGACAAAGAGCCCAACTGCATTCAGGTTCCAGGTCTCAGATACATCTGAGACACAAGTCTAGACCTGCTTTAGAATGGTGTAAGGTTCTAGGATCCTTTCCATAAATTCCCTTGCATTTAATCTACTCTCAGTGGGGAACCTCTTATTTGTAAGCAATTGACATCTAGCCAATACAATTCAGTATTACCAAGTGGCTATAATAGTTACTGGGGTCCCAGTAGGTGCTGGGAAACGAAGAGAAATGAGACCTGGACACTGATCTCAAACACCCCTGATTTACACAAATGCTCAGCAGCACAGGGGAATGCGCTACTGTCTTAACTAGTGATGGATTTCTCATAATACCTAGAAAGGTCAATAGGGGTCTCTCATGATTCACTGAACCAGTCTTCACATGACTTACCAAAACACCAAGTGTTAACAGACTTACACCCTTTCCTTTCATGATCTTGGAAGTAGGTTATACTAAGCATTTATATATGAGCAAATGAGAAGGATTTGACTTTATAGTGCTAACGCAGCTTTTACAATCCCCTCCAAATCTGGAAATATTTTCTTAGTAATTCAAGTGTTGACGTTTCAATTTCAAACAACAGAATTGTCATCAGAGCAATTGTCTTCCTGGTTAGAGATGGGACTGCAGTATACTCACAGGCTGCTAGAAGGCACTGTAAGATAAGAGACCCTCCCACGTGAGGTTCTTCCATATACATCAGGTCTGAAGGACACATAATCTGTCAGAAATAGAACACACAGATGAAAATGCTGCCTGTTTTCCTGTTGGCAATATTCTTACTGGATATGGATGAATTATTTTCCCCTTCTGTGTGAAACTCTTAACCAGCGAGGAGACAGTTTAGCTCTTAGTTTTCAAAAATATCTTGCTAATTTCTCTTATTCAGTCCTTGCTGTCTGAAGCTGCTTCACTTTATTGCCCTCTGTAGGTTATTACCTGGGTAGATGACTAACAGAAATAAGTTAATGAAACTGGTCAGGTGATAGGGCTAGGTACCTGTGAGCAGACCTTTATCTGTAGTAGTCTGTTTGGATTACCATCACAAAGTATTCCCACTGGGTAGATTATACAACAGAGATTTCTTTCTTTCTTTTTTTTTTTTCCCATGGCTCTGGAGGCCAGAGGTCTGAGATCAAGGTTTTGGCAGGGTTGGTTTCTTCTGTTGGTTTCTTCTTTCTCCCTGAGGAAAAGATGGCCAACTCCTCCCTGTGTCTTCACATGGTCTTTGCATGGCGCCTGTCTGGTGTCTGTACTCTAATCTTGTCTTCTGATAAGGATACCAGTCATACTGGATTAGGACTCACCCATATGATCCCACTTTATTTATTTATTTATTTTTAAAGATTTTATTTATTTATTTGACAGAGAGAGACAGATCACAAGTAGGCAGAGAGTCAGGCAGAGAGAGAGGAAGGGAAGCAGGCTCCCTGTTGGGCAGAGAGCCTGATGTGGGACTCAGTACCAGGTCCCTGAGATCATGACCTAAGCCGAAGGCAGAAGCTTAACCCACTGAACCACCCAGGCACCCCCCCCCCCAACTTTATTTTAATTGCCTTCCAATCCCATCACTTTCTGAGGTACAGGAGATTAGGACTTCAACATATGAATGAGGGATGTGATTCAGTACATACCTGGCACTTAACAATATTGCCATCTACAGATGATTAGTGCGTGGGCGATGAAAGGAATCAGGCTAATGAGATGTGTCATATAATGTGCCCTGGGATACAAATCCTGGGAACCAGACCCAGTCCACTGCTATGTAAAAAAGAGAGGCAGGCAAGTAGACTTGTGGGTGCCCAGGCCTGGACTCTGGCTTAGAAGCTGTTTGGGGATAGTGGTTTTCTGGGATCTGGCCCTGTTTTAGACCATGGTGTAAACATTTTTCTTAATTCCTTCATGTGTAAGAAATTATTGACAAACTTAATTAATGTCATGGGTTAAAGGGTGTACGTGTGTGCATGCCACTTTCTAAGTTAAGTATTTCTTGGATGTTCATTACGAAGTACCCTTCAGACTTGAGCTTATAGGGAGTGAGTTTGCCCCTAAAAGTAGGCATGTAGGTAGCTATTGTGTTTCTCTTTAAGCATGGGTCCTTAGAGAATTGTATTCTCTGTTAAACACCAAAAACAGCCCACTCTGTAGAGGCACTGCTAACCATCAGCTCTTAAGTAGTGCTGCCTTTAAAAAATGAAACACAAAAGAAGAGGGCCATCTGGGATACAAGAAAATGTTTTTACGAGTCTCCGCAGGATCCTAACAGTGCATGCAGTGAGAGAGAAGTACAAATCTTTGGAAAAACCAAAGGGTAATTGAGAAAAAAGAAAAATATTTTCTGAAGAGAAGACTGACAAAATCACTTAATACTTGCCATATGATAGACGTTTTCCAGTTGAAATCAGTTTTGTTGTTAATCTGTTTGTGTATCTAATGTTTAAGTATTTATTTTCCAAGATTTGTTTTTGGCTTTCCAGGATTTTCTCAAAAATAACTCTATGCAACACGCCATGTACTTTATTCCTAAAATCATTAATGGGTCAGGCGGTTGGTAGAGTTTATATACTAAGGGAGCCACTAGGCTGTGTAAGGTGACCCTGGGAAGTTATAAGAAGTGCTTTGTAATCACCGAAATTTTTAGTGGCTTTGCCTACAAAACTGTAGCACAGCAACAAGCATTTGAGGAAAATAGCATTTTCCACGAACTATAGAAAGACTATTTAAAGGCTCCTTATTAAAGCAATGCAGGTTTTACACATCTGTGGTAGAAATGAAGAATCTTCCAAGATTCACCTTTTAATGTGGGTCTGGAAAACGTTGGATTAGATTTTTTATATTGGGAGGGGAAAAATTGGTTAAATGCCATTTCTTTGAAATGGCACCCCTTCATCATGCGTAGCAGCACAGAAAGAGACTTGAATTAGAGATAGATTATCGTGGAAATCTTAGAGGTTGGACTAGCTGCTTGGAAAGACTGTCCATACTCAATGGCTTTCAAAGAGGAATGACTTCTTACACATTGGCTCGTGGGCAGAGAAGGGGTGAGCATTCATTTGAGCACTGTTCTTGAGTAGCCCTAAATAATAACACACTCAGTCTAGTGTGCTGCCTGGTAGGAGACTTACAGGCCTAGCCCCAGCTCCTGCTTGAATACCTGATCTTTTTTGTCTGATTATTTTTGTTTGGTCCCTCTTATAAAACCCATGTGAATAAAGAAGAATTTCGACAAAGAGTTGTGAAGCTCAGTAATGGGTAGTGAGTCAACATTAAATAGATGTCATTAAAATTTGTGCTGCGTAGTGGATTGGAGCGCAGGCTCTGAGTCAGGCTGCCTGGGTTCAAAGCCTGGCCCTGCTGGTGTCATCTCAAGCAGGTGATGTCATTTCTCCTTGCCTCGGGTTTCTCCTCAGCAAAATTGAGTGTAAAAACAGTATGGCTGCCTGGAATGCTTCTAAGAATTGAATCGATGAGCACACATAAGGAACTTGTAGTAATATGTATCCTATCATGAGCCTGGTTAAAGTGATAGCTAGTGTTGTTTGCCATATAAGGTACCTGTGATTAACCATCCTAGCAGACTTTTTTGTGTTCTAAATATATATGGTGCTCCTGAGCTTTCTTGATGATCTTGATCAGAGCCTGTGCAGGTCTGATATGTTTGCACAGACCTTTGGGGAGTATCTATAGACCCCAGTTGCTCCAAAAATCCAGCCTCCCTCCCTACCTCTGTCCTTCAGTTTTTCCTCTCTTCTTCCCTTCATTATCAATTATTTATATACCAAATTTTAGGGATTACACTGAAGTTACAGAGATTAGTAAACCCAAATCCTGATTTCAATGAACTGACAGTTTAGGTTGAAGAGGGAATAGAATTTGGGGCATAGATAAGTAAATAGACAATTTCAGTATCACTCTGTATTGCTATGTGGGAATTTAGCACGGAGTTCTAGATGAACTGCTATGAGGGCCATCGAACCCAAAGTAGGACCATGGTCTGGAGGAGAGGAGAGAGGCTTGGGGAACGTTTCCTGTGGAGGTAAAATCATGATTTAGCCTGGGTCCTGAACAATGAATAGGAATTAACCAGGCTTGGGTGGAAGAGACGCAGATGGTTAGGCAACAGAGATGAAGGAAGACATGCTATAGTGAGAGGCATGTCAGCATGTTGAAGGATCTAGAGGTGAAAAAATGTTTGGTATATTTCAAAGATGCAAGTGTATCAGTGAGGTGTCAGAGCCTCCTGAGGAATGGAGGGGGCCATCTTGTAAAGGACTGTGTCATCCATGCTAAAAAAAATTGGAATTTTCTAAAAAGATTTGAAGAGACATTAGAGATTTTAAAACAGATTTTATTTATTTATTTGACAGAGAGATCACAAGTAGGCAGAGAGGCAGGCAGAGAGAGAGGAGGAGGAAGCAGGCTCCCCACTGAGCAGAGAGCCTGATGCGGCACTCGATCCCAGGACCCTGAGATCATGACCTGAGCTGAAAACAGAGGCTTAACCCACTGAGCCACCCAGGTGCCCTGAAGAGACAGCAGAGATTTTAGGCAGGAGACTGGAAGGCACTGATGTAGCATCTTCCTATATAGATCTATATAGAACAGATTTGAAAGTTCTACAATTGAGAGTAACAAGGGTGGATGTAAGGACACAAGAAGCTAGAGTCCGAGCTAGGGCAGTATCAGAGAGTTGAATGAAATGGATAGGTCAGGAATATAGTTCTCAGAACTCTGTGGCTGCTCAGATTTGGAAGATGGGGAAAGAGGGGATGCTTTAGAATGACTTTCACTGGCTCCATTACATCAACTGTGTGGCAATGAAACTAGTCACTGAGATAAGTAACAAAAGGTACTGGGTTGGGATGCCTGCATTCACTTCTCAATCTCTGAGTGTGGGCTGACTGTAGAATGCTTAAATGGAAATATCTTTAGGGTGTGGAGCTCAAAAAAGCATGGAATAGGGAGATTTAGGAACCATAATATAGATTAGATAGGTTAGATAATATAGATTAATCATGGAGACCTGGTGTTACATGGTAGTATGCAGGACAGAGGTGTGGAGCAAGGTGATGGTAAACTAAAGACAACAGATTTAGAAGCAGCAATATTTACTCTGTGACGAATTTGCACTTGGCAGGTGGGGTGGACACTATGGGATTGCTATAGGTGGCTCAGTGGATTGAGGCCTCTGCCTTAGGCTCGGGTCGTGATCCCAGGGTCCTGGGATCAAGCCCCGCATTGGACTCTCTGCTCAGCATTGAGCCTGCTTCCTCCTATCTCTGCCTGCCTCTCAGCCTACTCAGGCAGCCTCTGTCTGTCAAATAAATATATACAATCTTAAAAAAAAATCCAAGTGGTTATAGGAATAGCAGCTATAAACCCCAAGGAACAGAGAGTTTGTACATGAACGTGGAGAAACAAAGGACTAGGGTGTGAGAGAGAAGTCACCACCCAAGAAGGCTATGGCAGGAACTATCTGAGGAGAGCCAAGTTCTACTTGCACCATGCTGGGAAAGTCTGATGATGAATGGAGGTTCCTCAAAATGTTGAAAATAGAACTGCCCTATGACCCAGCAATTGCACTATTGGGTATTTACCCTAAAGATACAAATGTAGTGATCCAAAGGGACACATGCACCCGAATGTTTATAGCAGCAATGTCCACAATAGCCAAACTATGGAAGATGAGTTTAATTTAAAGAGAATGAAGCTCTCCAGCAAACAGAAATAGGTGAATGTTAAGAGATGTGGACAAACAGATTTTGGAAACACAACATAGCAGTGTATGGGAAGAAGAGAGATGGTGGAGAGGTGGTCATTTGATGGTAACCTAGGCTGTAAGTAGAAGTCCGACATGAAGGTGCTCCTGGGCATGTCCAGGCTGAGGTGGAGTTGAATGTGTTGTGATATTAGCAGTGCGGACCTTGATGCCTTGGTACTGCAGACTTCCCTCCTAGCATTAGAGGCTTGGTTCAATCAAATATTCTTGTGATTGGGCTAAGCAAGATATTTTCCCTTGATTCGTGGTTGAGGAGCTTAGTAGAGTATGATTCTGAACAGGCCCTTTCTGTCTCTCTCTGCTCCCCCCCCCTGTCCATTTAAGGATGAGTTTTTAATTTATATGGTGCATTTAAAAAGGATGAATATCCACTACATATATTCTCAGCACTTTGAATACTTATCTTACCTCAAATATTTGATAAATAAAGAAACAGATTTATCAGATATAAGTGAGTTAGAAGTCACAGAAGCTATGTGACTATGAAGTCACAGAGCAGGAATGACAGGCAGAGTGTGTCTTTTACTAAGTCTTGTTCATTTTCAGTTGCAATTGTGGGCAAACAGGATTCAAGTTCCACCTCAGTTTCCTGGATGCCTTGAGAACCACTCAAGGCCTCCTGGAACACAAGTGTAAAAAACCAGAAATTGGATTGCTAAGACTTGACCTCTAAAGTTTTGAAATTCTGGACGAAGCTGACAGCCATCCTGACACTGTCAGGAATTTTTCTTATTGACAAAAAGCCAAAGGACTCATGACCAACCCATCTCATCATCCAGCCGTGAATTCACTGGACATTTAAGTGCCTATTTGATTCAGGAACTGTCCTGTGTACTCTATTAATCACAGCACTATTGACAATATTTATTAAAGTTAGCATTTATTGAACTTTTTTTTTAGATTTTGTTTATTTATTTGACAGAGAAAGAGAGATAGCAAGAGAGGGAATGCAAGACACAAGCAGGGGAGTGGAAGAAGGAGCAGCAGGCTTCCCGCCAAAGCAGGGAGCCCGATGTGGGGGCTCAATCCCAGGACCCAGGATCATGACCTGAGCCCAAGGCAGACGCTTAATGATTGAGCCACCCAGGCACCCAGCATTTACTGAACTTTTACTAAAAACTAGGTACATGTTTCAACTCACTGAATTTTCTGCGCTACCATCCAAAGAATGAACCATGCTGGCCCTTATTTTAGAGAAGACACTTATCTTTTTCTGTTGTATTGATACTCAGTACTTTTTGTGTTTGTATTTTCTATAATAAGTGTGAGTTAAATGCATAAAGAGAAAAATAAACAAAAGGTAATTCAGTCATTCAGTAAATAATGTATCCAAATCCCTGAGATCAAGGTTTGTCAGCCTTGGAGGAAGGAGGGCCTGGAGCATGCTTTTCCACCAGGTGCACTTTATCACTTAATTGGCACTTCACTAAGCCCATTTAACACCTTCCTGATTGGTCCAATAGTCCTTAACTAGAATACCAGGTACTTGTTATAAAAATAAGACTGGCGCAAAATTGTCGCTGTTGTTTCTTTAGACCATTGGCGTAAATTATCTGCCTACAAGATTGTGCTACTCATGCTAGCTTTTGGTATGAGTAAGCTTCTATTTCTGATAAATAAGAGTCTACTTTTAGGTTTTGGGCTTTGCAGGCTTGAATTCAAAGCCATAAATGATACTATAATGAATTCTACAGGTGTTAGTTAAGTATTCTGGGGAGAGGCCAGTGTGTTCAAAAGATAGGGGAAACTGGAGAAGGAAAAATATTTACCTAAATGTAAAATAAGAAGTGTTAAGGTGATGTGAAGCTGCAGAAGATTTTAGAAAAGTAACTCTGTCTTTAGGGGTTTCTTATATCCTGGGTAATCATATATGAGGTAAAGTATTCTGTCACTCTAATATATTGTCATAACTGATATTTTAGTCTTTTCTTTTTTCAATGCACTATAGCTCAATATCATTGTTAATATTTGTAGCAATATTTTATCATTAGTTATAAAAGTAGGGTTTTCTTCCCTTAAATATGTTCTTTAAAAGGATTTCCTCTTGCTCCAATAGGATTCAATTAAACTTAGACATCATGATATATAGTAAAATATATTTCTGGTTTGCCTTTATATATGAGGCATGTTTTTATGGAAGTAGTTTGGAGAATATATAATTTGGGAAGCAATATAAAAATCTGACATATTGAGAAACAGAAGGAACTGGAAGATATTAGTGAAGGTTATATCCTAATAAATTTAAAAAATAGATAATGTGGTAAATTTAGAAAGATAATATGGACCAATGAGTTATAGTTTAGTTAATAACTAAAAATGGGTTATAAAGATATTCTATATCATTTATTAGCTGTTAATTATCTTTATAACCCATTTTTTACCATATGTCTTCAGGTATAACATCACATTAATGCAATATCCTCCATTAATCAAAATCTTCTTATTATTTTCACAGTTTTATGTTTCTTACCTTATTTGATGCTCACAAAGACACTTTTGAAGCCTGGGGAAAAACTATTAGTCCTGTATGACTAATTATGATATGCATGCAATTATCATTAATAATTTGCAACTTTAATAAAAAAAAGAACCCATCTATAATACCACTACATTACAACTATTCCCATGTATTTTATGCTTTCCAAGTTTTTAATCAGCATATGCAGGAAGATGTAGTGTAGTTCATGTATTCAGTAAGTATATCTTGTCTTCTAGGAACACAGAAGGAGAAAGACCATGTTTCTGCCTTTGTGGAACTTATGTTCTGGTAGATAAAATAGTATGCAGATATATTTATTTTGCTAATATTAAGTTAATATGTAATATTTATTAAGTAATGATTGGTGCTTTAAGAACAATAAAGGAGATCAGAAGGTACAGAGTGAAGGGAGGTTCAATTTTATAAAATGTGGTCAAGAAATAATTTTCTGATGGGATAATATTTGAGAAGAAACCTTAGTGAATGGAGAGTATAAATTTTGTGACATGCAGGGTGTGGGGCATTTCTGGCAGTGGGAGCAGGATGGGAAAATGCCCCAAGACAGGGATCTCCATGAAAAACTAGTAAGTCTGAAATGGTTCAAAAGGACTACAGGTTAAGACAACATTGTTAAAGGGGACTGTTTACCTTATATTGCTGTTGCTAGTCACCAGAAGTTTGACTCTAATTTTCGGAAATATCCACCCAATTCGTGTATATATATACATATATATATATGTATATATATACACACATATTCATATGTATATTCATACATATACATATATGTATATACATATATAAAATTAAATTATATAGAAATTAAATCTCCCCTATATTTAGGGGAGATTTAACTTAGACCCTCCAAGGACTTCTAGATATTTTGACAGTGAGCTAACTTATACCCTATAAACAGATTTATATCAATAATGCTAAGTCCAAGTTATAAAATGGTGTCTAGAGGTTTTCTTTTTCCCTAGTAAGGATTTATTATCCTTAGATATGATGTATAAGAAAATAATTTCTTTGACAGTTTTGTTAAGTTTTTCTTCTTTATTTCTACTTTAATTTGTCTTCATTCTATGATAGGCCTTTGTTTGACCCCTTTTACTAAATCTTCGCTTATTTGCTCAGAGTAGCATCTCAGCACTGGGACTTTTCAAATTGTTCACTCTACCTGGTGGAGGGTGGGAGGTATCTATTTTCCTTAGATAGTTTGTATTTGTTTTCTTTCGGAAGCTACTACTAGTATTCAGATGGTTTCCAAAGTCACCGTGGAACCATGAGAATTCACGATGGCAACTTCATACAGAGAGAGTGAGTCCTCGTTGTTCATAACCTAATTTCTTCTGTAACCCCTGAAGTTAATCTGAGACTGAAGCTCACTTTCATCTAAGAGTTTATCATCAGGGAAATTCCTATCTTACTGGCATGGAAAATGGAAATCCTTTTTCTTGCTGGAGAGAAGGAAAGGAGGAGTGAGGGTTAAGAATTGAGGTTTCCCTGGGAGAAGGAGACATGGTACAGGAGAAGCTTGAAAAAATAAGTTTGCTGTTCAACTCTGGATATAGCTTGGGAAATTCCAAGCATTGTGCTCAGTGTGGTTTGAGGATGATAAGGCAGGATAATAAATTAAAATTGGTTGAGGCAAATGTCTAGGTAAGTAGGATTGAGATAGTTGTCTGAGTATGAGTCTAGGCAACCAGAAGTTTCCTGTGCCCTGCTGGCTGACCTAGAAGTGCTTAAAAGAACCAGATTGTATAAGGGGGTGGAGTGTGCCTCAGAGCAGGAGGGGCAGTGGACTTCAGCAGCTGATGGTAGCACAGAGAACAATGAACCAGGTGAGGTCAAGCACATTTTAGCAGATCTGGGCAGAGAATTCTCAGTAACTAATTCAGTTAAACTTGATTGTAGGGGAAGGTAGCTCAACTCCCTGAGACTGTAGGTTCCTTTGGGAAGAAAGCAGGAAGAACGAAGAAGGGAAAAATAAAAAATTCAGTCAGTTTATATATGACAAATTTGAGTTACTAATACCCAAAAGAAACTATTGAACCTGAAAGGACCAGGCTCCCTTGAAAGTATTTAAAAGATTTTTTTTTTTTTTAATCTACTGAGTAGGAATGGAAACTTGAGACAGATGACATCATCTTTGGATTTTAAAAGAGCATTTTTTGTACATTTGAGTTATAGTGTGCAAATTTAAACTCTTGCCGCATTAGTATATTTGGCATACTACACAGTAAAAGACTTATCGTAAGGCATATAAGCTGCCATGAGCCCAAAATGATGAATTTGTAGCTTCTAAACCACAAATAATCCTGAATAGAGGACACTTAAGAAACTTCAACAACTCTTCTTTATTTTTATGTCTTTGGAAATTTCTACTTCCATCATTGTATGGTCAATTTCTGGTTGGAATTCCTCCCAGGGCACCCCTAATGCATCTTTGTAAATCCTTTAGTTTCTAGAATTTAGTAGCATCTTCTTGGTTGCCTTGCTTCTCTAGTGTCTGCCCAGCTCAGCAGTCCAGGATCTTGAGGTGGCCTCCTACATATCTTGAACCTGTCCCAGCTATAGTGTATAGTATTAGTATATCATCCATGGACCTAGCTTCCCTCTCAAAGCTAATGGTATTTACTCTGAATAATACAAAGAAGATTGTATAACTGGAGAAAATCTTTGTGGTTTATTTTATATTGGAGTCTGAAGCTAGTTTAATGACTCCCTGGAAAGCAATCACTTAAGAATTCCATCTCTTTCTGTCAGTGTGACAACCATCTCAGACTTCTTTGGTCCCACTCATGTAGATGAAGGAAGGAGTACTTAAGAGATATTTTGGGGGTTAGGTCTAGAAGCAATGTGCTTCAGGGTTGCCTCGGTGGCTCAGTCAGTTGAACATCTGGGTCTTGGTTTTGGCTCAGGTCGTGATTTGCAATTGTGGGATCTGGCCCCACGTTGAGCTCTGTGCTCGGTATGGAGTCCACTTCAGATTCTCTCTCCCTCTTCCTTCTGCTCACTCTCTCTCAAATAAATAAATAAAATCTTAAAAAAATATTTAGAAGCAGCATACATCAATTCCATCCACATGTGCACAGACTTACTTTCTCGATATAACTCTTTAAATAAAGTGCATGTCTGAAGAGGGGCTGAGAAATATATAACAACGTGTGGGTGGGTGTACACTTGCCTGTTATTGTCTGTCTTCTGGACATAGAAGATCAGGTGGCTTCTGTCTCTGTGCTTCCACCTCTCAAGGGAGACAACAGGAAACTCAAGCAGTCACTGCAACCTCCTCAAAGCTCTGGACCTCAGGGTTCTGTTGTCCCCTCCATCAAGCCCAAATATACCTTCTTTGGTCATTTACTTTTTTCTTTTCTTTCTTTCTTTTTTCTTCTTCTTTCCTTTCCTTTTCCTTTCTTTCCTTTTTTCTTTTTTTCCCTTTAATTCATTCATTCATTCTTTCCTTTCTTTTTAATTTTTAAATTTTTTATCAACATATAATGTATTATTAGCCCCAGGGGTACAGGTCTGTGAATCACCAGGTTTACATACTTCACAGCACTTACCATAGCACATACCCTCCCCAATTTTCTTTTTCTTTTTATTTTTTTGAAGATTTATTTATCTATTCTAGAGGGACTGGGAAGATGGGCAGAGGGAGAGAATCTCAAGCAGATTTTCCACTAAGCATGGAGTCTGTCTTCAGACTCCATCCCATGACCCATGAGATTGTGACCTTAACAGAAATCACGAGTCTGATGGCTAACCGACTGAGCCACCCAGGTGCCCCTCTTCTTGGTCCTTTCATCAATAAACTCAAATAACGAGTCACCCCTCCCTTCCCTCAACCCTCATCCCTTATATACAGTATTGAGCAGGATAGGATAAACTCAGTAGCATTCTTATTGGGAAAAGGGAAGGAAGAAGACCCTTAGAAGTCACAGGTCCATGACCATACTGGGATCTGTGCAACAGAGCACTGTAAAGTCTGTTTGGGGTGGTGAGGAAAGTTCTTGGTTGGCCTTCTGTTTTGTTCTCTAGGAAGGAATGTCTTATCTGGTATCATTTGAGCCTCTTTACTTTGCCCTCTGAGAGGATTTTCTTATCCATTTTCTCCTTGGCCATATCTGAAATGGCTGTTGGTGGCTCACCCCTTTAAAATCTACCTCTTACAAGGGAATGTATAGGGGACCATGGGAACTCTTAAGTCTGGATCAATCAACTTGTTATTATTTTATTTCATTTGGACTCTTGGTCATTTAGATAATACATTTTTCTAAAGACTTAAGTGGGTTTCTGAACTCTTTGTTTCCAGACATTCCCATTTGGCAATCCTCCTACTTGAAGTTCTTCTCTATACGTGACTTTCAACCTGATTTATTTCTCTGTTTCAGGTGGTTGCCTGAGACGGTCTCAAACATGGTATTTGTAGGGAAGTCACAATATGATTGTTAGCACAGACTTAAAGATTAATTGGTAAAGACTTTTTTTTCTCAAAGCTTCTTTCAGTCTTACCTCTTGCTATTTGAAGTCCCAAAACAGATGATTTTCTAACCTTTTCAGGCTCAATTCAGGGTCATGGGGAACAATTTGGAGGCATGAAATCTGAATTCATATTGTTTGCTCACAAGACTCAAGAAATATACTAATGAAATTACTACTCAACATGGAGGCATTGTCTTCATGTGGAGGAAACCTGCTGGAGGAATTTATAGAAGTTTTTAAAGAAATTTATATCCAGAAGAGACAAAATTATAGAATTTGAAAGTAGAGGGAATGCAACGTCTTGAGAAACATGTGGCAGCAGTACAAAATCTCAAGTCCCTTGGCGCACAAGCATCAATAATTCATGTATCTGCTGAAGGTGATTCTTCAGTTGAAATAAAGGTAGAGCAGTGAGTGTCTTCTCAAATAGGTTTCTCAGGCCTAAGAAAATTCCCAACAAAATATAGTGACATTATTCTTAGGGAATATTACAAAATGGTCATTTATCTCTCTCTCTTTCCTGAATCCAAGTTCTTTGCAAAGGCTCTGTAGCTTCTCTAATCAAGAGAGACTCATATTCACGTCACCAAATAAAAAATAAAACAAACTACCAACACTGAAAGTAAGCAAAAATATCAATTAGATTCTCAAGGGCCAATAATCTAAAATGACTATATATGAAATAGTTGAAGAAACAAAAGTTATGATAGAAAATTAAAAAGTACTATAAAATAATGAGCAGAAATTAGAAAGAATCAGAGAACGTTTAGAAATAAAAAATTTGATGAATGGGCTAAATAACAAACAAGACACAGCTAAGAAAAGAATCAATGAACTTGGAACTTTACCAATAGTAGATGACGCAAACATTAAATATCACTATTAAAAATATTTATCATGTCATGATCCCACGGTCTCGGAATCAAGTCCTGCATTGGACTCCTTGCTCAACCGGGATCCTGCTTCTCCTTCTGCCTGCCACTCCTGCTGCTTGTGCACTCTCTCTCCCTGAAAAACAAATAAAATCTTTAAAGAAGTATTTACCATGTGTAGACAAATCATATTCATAAGGAATTTAGAAAACAAGAAATATACATGACCATTAAAGACAGTTTTTGAAAAATTACCTTCTCACTTGTATTTTAAAAAATGCATATAAGTGGTAGCATATTTTGTGTATTATCTTGGCAAAGATTAATGGGTGATACCAAATGTTGGCATGGGTTCAGGATAAAAAACTCCACCACACTGCTTTTAGAAGTAAAACTTGGCTTAACTTTTCGATTGAATCAGTTGACTTTGACTCAGAAATTTCACTTAAAAATTTTTTTCCTTTAGGAAAATAATTAGACAGATGTACCAAAATGTTAAAAAACTGTTCCTTAAAGAATTCTTTGTGATGGGAACAAACTGAAACAATTATAATCAGTGAAAATATCCAAAAGAGGTTTCCTTAAATTCATTTTGTTGTTACACTGGGATGGCAAATAGCCACAAACAATAATTGTGTGGATATTTATCAGCATGAAAAGATATTCATGGCATACTCAGTGAAAGAAGCAGGTGATACTTCCATGGATTTCTAAATTTTATGTAATTCTCACTTTTATGCATACATGTGCCTAGGAAAAAGTCTGAAAGCCGATAAGGCAACATGTAAATAGTGAATATCTCTGCATGTTTGAATTCAAGGGAGTTTACATCACTTTTTTTCTGTGGGGCATTATTATTTTTAATCTTTATTTTATTTGATGAACATGTATTATGCATGCAGTAATTTTTTAAAAAATATTTATTTGTCAGAGAGCAAGAGCGTGCACAAACAGGCAGAGTGGCAGACAGAGGCAGAAAGAGAAGCAGGCTCCCCACTGAGCAAGGAGCCCGATCATGCAGTAATTTTTATAGAAGAACACAACTTGCTGTTTTGAAAGCCAGAGCTGGTGACATTGTTAACTGACTTGATTGCTGATGTAGTTGAAGAATTTGCTCCAGTATGTTTCATTTATATTTTCCCTTTTGTGCTTTGTCTGCTCACGGATTTTTACCAACTTATTATTTTAGCTTTTATCTTACTTAGGGAATTTAGAAGTCTTCATATATTTAAGTTAGTAAGCTTGCTTTGTCACTGCACTTGTATTTACAAGCCATTGTATAAGCACAGTAATGTGTGTCGCATTAGGAACCTCAGTTTTGTGCCGGTCTTCATAAGGGAGCAAATACTCTCATATCCTTATCTCTGACAGCCTGTCACCCCCAACAGCTACTCCAAACCATCACAGCTCAACTCAAGCCAGACTCCACCATTTCCTCTCCTCACACTCAGCAGATAACCTAGCTTGCTCTGTAGACCTGAACATTTTCCAGCCCCATCCTATGGCAGTCCTCCACTCTTTCTATTCCCAGGCACATAGGCATTTATCTGCATCTGCACATATCTTTATCTCCATCACACCCCCTTCAAGTCCATGGAAAGTACTGTCCTTCCATCTGTATCTCAGCTCCCTGCCCCTGTCACCTCCTTGCTGGTCTTTAGGACATCACTAATCCCTCATTTTCTTCTGTATGTTTATTTCTGTTGCTTTATTTGGCTCTGTATGTAAGCAAGCTAAATTTCTGTCATTTCTATCTGCCTAAAATAAAAACCAAGCAAACATCCCCCCTGGCCCCAGTCCCACCCGCCATGGAAAAACCCAAGTCTGTCCTTGAGCTTTTCTTAGCACAGTTACTGACATAGAGCATCTATGATCATGTTGAGTTCTAAATATTTATTAAACACCCAGAGTCTGGCGCTACAACAGTTTATGGAGTTACAGAGACACATAAGTCACATACCTTTGAGAAGTTTGCTATCATCCTTTTATGTACTTAGAGCTCTGTGTGGGATTGACACTGTTGCTTATAGTGGAGCTTCACAGAGGTAGGGCAGGTTCTTATGAATTCTGCTGGGACTAAATGAGAAGGAAATTACTAATGAATTAAGTAAAGATCCAAGATCTTCTTCCAGTCTTCATAAGAGAAGTATGGATGTCGGTTGGCTGGTCGATGTCACACCCCTTTCCTTCACTGTTGACTCTGAGGAGAATACTTACTGCAGGATCCCATTCCCTGAGGTCAGGCTTCTACTCTCTTCACTGAACTAAAATGACAACAACTTTCTGTGTACTTCACTCTCTTGACTTCTCTGGGACATCTGACAATTGACCACCTCTTTCTTCCTGAAACCCTTTTCTTCCTCCATGTTAGAGATGCTTCCCCACCTCAGAGGTCATTTGTGGGCTTCTCCTCCTCTATTGTTCTCTACCCTGTTTCTCTCGTTTTTTCTCTGGCCTACTTTGTCTTCATCTGTGACTTCTACGCCTACATGTGTGTTAAATGTATTGTGGAAGGAATGAGTTAGAGATTGATTTAATGCATAAACAAATCCTAGAAAGGAGAAGCTAAGTGTCATTTCCAGGATCTCCTGTTGAGTAAGACCTAGAAAGATCCTGAACTCACCCTAGAGGTCCTCACTCCAAATCTCACCCAAGTATTCCTCTGCAAGCCTTTTGAAAATGTTTTTGGAACCATCCTACCCCACAATGTACGAGGATGTAATATGAGGGATATTTAAGTGGGTACTTTCATCTTCCTCAATAACTCACTCTCTCTTTTAATGTGCTATTTATTATCACCTGAAGAAATAAAATTTACTCTGGATACTATGATGTTTCAAGGATAAAATTCTCAGTATAAGTGAGAGTAACTTTTTAAAAAATGGCAGCATGGGTAACAAGTATCAATAGATAAGCTCACATCGCCCAAAGTTACAAACAAACATATACATAGATATATACACATATGTATACAGATGTGTGTGTATAAACTATATCAACATATAAACCCCTTGTGGGGAATTTTCTGCAGCTTACATGTTTCTATGATTAATGAACATTTTGTATAAAGTCAGTCTTTGGCAGAATGTTCTTGTGGCCTCACAAGGTAGAGCTGCAGAAAAGGGCAGGTGGCCACATCTTGACAGTGTTTCAGCTGGTCTGTAGTTTTGCTGGCCCCATGCCTTTTAGGCAAAGCCCCTACGCAGACTACCAGATTGCCCTGCTCTTCTGACACTCCTGTCCAGTTTGCGGAGGGAACTCCATGAAGCCCATGACTCCTAGGCCCCACGACTATCCATAGAAAATGTAACTCAAGCTTTGCTTCTATTGTACTTGCCTCCAGTGTGGCAGATACAGGGCAAGGTGGGGGTAAGCTGAATGGCCGGTGGTGGTGTTTTTGTGGATGTGTATATTACCAGTCACCTTGGGCCCCTCAGATGGGTTATACTGAGCAGAGATGGCTGAGACCATTAGGTCAGAGGGTGTGCAAGGGAAGAACAGCCCCTTTTCCTCAGCATCATGCAGACATGCAGCTTATCCAGGCTGGGAGGGGCTGAGGCAAAGCTGCTTCTGTGCACAAGAATTGAGAGGAAGATGAAACCAGCTCTGGGCAAGAAGGCATGGCCAGCAGGGTCTTCTTGTCAGAGGTTTCTGCGTGCCTGTGTTGTTCTCACCTCCCTTGTGGATAAGCCTTGGCCCATGTGAACCGTAATAACTAGACATCATAATTGTGTGGTGTGCACGTGTGCATCTGTGAATTAAATTCTTTGTGAATATAACCTGGTTCATTTGCATGTGGAATATGAAGTCTGATTATTTTAGGCTGCTAACTTTTAGATGCATTTCCAGGGAAGCAAGCATAAGTAAATGGACGACTTTCTGAATATGCATAGGGGGAAAGAAATAAACGTTTAAGACAAAACAAGCCTGAAAGGTTGTATAGTAAAAATGTAACTTTGTTTCTGAGCATTCTATATACTTACTGTTTTCTTTGTTTTACTCTTTCTGTTTATCTGAATTTAAAGAATAACTACTATTCTTACAGTCAGGAAACATATTGTGAATAATATTTATTTGTACTAAGATTGGTGGCCTCCAGTCTGAGCAATGCTTAGGAATTAATTGATTTTGTAGTATTGGTAATGATTAGAAGGATTGCATCTTCAACTGCTACTAAGATTTGTTTGGCTGGTCTTCTTTAACTAGTCATTTTGCTGAAGTTTTGCAGTTTGTTTTTAAAATAAAATTTTTATAGGCAGATACTTTGGGTATTGCTCAATCAGAACACTTTATTCCACCAAATTCTCAAGCTGTTAACCAAAGAATGAAATCATGATGAGATCATTAAAAAGGCAATTTGGCACTTTAGAAGTCATTCCACACACTATTTAGGAAAGGCTCTTATCTATGCCAATGAAATCATGATGAGTAATCGTTCTAAAATTGATATCATTATGATGCTTTAAAGTTCCTAACTAAATAATATGTCAACATTTGAGCATGATTTACCAAATCTACCTTGTCAGAGAATTTATCGTCTTCATTTACCAGAATGGGAAAAATAAAGTTAAGTGACATACCCAAGGACATACATCATCGTTTTAAATATCTGGAAATGGAACTCTGGTCCCTGACATCTAATTAAGTCTTCTATTCATTAGAGCCTATCTCTCACCAACTGTGCCATTTTCATTTAAATAATCCTTATGAGGTTAACTTAACTTCTTAAAATGTGTTCTTTGAACAGTAATCACAATTTGGCTTTATTTGTATATTTTACTTTGAATTTTGAAAATTACCCAAATCCTTTTTTGGAGAGGTCAGGAGAAAAGAAAGTCAGATTAAGGGGATATACCATATAATACTAAGAAATAAATTTGAAAATGTTTGACTAAAAATCCCATTATATTTTTTTCCCCCAGATAATGTTAATTCCATTTAAGTCTGGTTTCTCAAATTTTGTAACAAGTGAGACAGATACAGAGGAACTTTCTCCTAGGCTTTTAACATTTGCTTGGTATTTGAGCTGTCAGCATGGCAACTTTCTTCCTTACATTATTTTTGTTCCATTTTATTTCAGTCCCCTTGAAACCATGAATAAGGTAAAAAATTGAATATTTAATTTTAGAATTTGTGGGTAAAGTTCAGGACACATAGAGGTCTCATTTTATATTTGGTTTGAGTTACTTTGTTCACTTTTAGTTTTAATAAAAAATGAAAGAAGACAAAACTCTCTAGTGTATAAGCCTGTTTATTTTATTGTGCTCTGTTTAGTTATTCAAGAAAAAAAAAAAGTTACAGAAGTGTAATCGTTGCCATCTGTTGTATTTGAAGTAAAATCTAGCCCCAAAGTCAAAAAAGTCATGGCAACAACTTATGAAAACAACTACAATAATATCAACTCACTATGGTTACTGGTGAAACTTTATTTTTCTCCCAAATGAAGTAAGTTTCCTTAGAGGATTATTTTAACATTTGATTTATATCATTATTAAATTTGCCTCCAAAATCATCAAAGTCTCTAATAGCACTGTTATTTAGCTCTCTGCCTGATAGGAGATTAGCAGATTTTTCTGTCACTCTGACTCAACCCACATCAGAACTCCCTCTATGGAGAATATTATTTTTTAGAACTTCTCGGGATACGATTTTATGGGGAAATTTGTTGATATATGCATATACATTTTCCCAGAGTATTAAGTAGTTACTGTTCAGGGCAAAAATAAAAAGCAAATTTGGTAATGTATAGGATTTTCTTTGTGGCTTAAAACATTTGTTCATTTGGTGGTACTGCCTTAGCCCATATTTTTGTCATGTTTTTCTTTAGAAATTGTACTTGTAAAACATTAGGTGGTCTTCAAGGTAGACATGTCTTATACAGGATTTCTCTTGAGAGAGAATAAAGGCATAATATGGCAGCAATTGGCTTCTTTTGAAATCAGCAGAGCTAATATTTAAAGATACTCATTGGAATTGCCAGTGTATTTACTTGATTTTTATTTTCCAAAAGGGAACTCTAATTACCCTACAAAGGAAGAAAAGGCCTTCTACTACATCCATACATGTGTATTTTAAAATCATTTTGACCCATCTAAATAGTTTTCAAAAGAAAGTATAATCAGGGTGCTTGGCTGGCTCAGTCTGAGCAAGTGAATCTTGATCTCAGGGTTTTGAGTTTGAGCCCCACGTTGGGTGTAGAGATTACTTAAAAATTAAAACAAACAAACACTAAAAGATGTATTTATTTGAGAAAAAAGAGCGAATGGGGGGAGGGGTAGAGAGAAAAGGAGAGAGAGAATCCCAAGCAGGCTCCCTGCTGAGCATGGAGCCCAATTCGGGGCTTGAACTTACAAACAGATCATGACCTAAAACCAAGAGTCAGATGTTCAACCAACTGAGCCACTCAGGTGCCCCAAAATAAAAAAAGTCTTAAAAAAATACCATCAGAGCTATTGTGGACATTCAAAAATACAGCATATTTTAGAGAAATTGGCATAAACTTACTGTCAAGTTGTTTAATTTTTTTCTCTACTTCTATTTCAGTAGGGAAATAATGAAATAACTATACATTGACAGAAGTAATTTAAATTATTGATATCATATTGTCATTTGTAGTATAAAGTTAACTATTGCTACTTTTGTTGCCTGAGAAAAGTATTGTAATTAGAATTAAGAATATAAATTTGAAAGTGCTTTATTTTTTTCAGGACAAAGTTTTATGAAAGCCTATTATTGCAATTTCTACATTAGCAGAATGTGAATTAACAGGGTTTATAGTATTGGCAGAGTTTGCACATGTGTGGAGTGTTTGGTAAAGAAAACATGTGTAAGAAAAGATGTATGTTCATTTAACACCTACCTTGCTCACCTGTTGTGTATCAGGCACTGTGCTATGGATTGTGAGGAATTCATAACTGGTGCTTAGGAAATTTATAGGCTGGATCAGATGCAAAGATAACATAAATACGTATCACTGCATGCCACCCATTACTTGTACAATCTTTTTTTTTTTTTCTTTTAAGAGAGAGAGAGAGAGAGAGTGTGTGTGTGTGTGTGTGGTGGGGTGGTGGATCTCAAGCGGGCTTCATGCCCAGCACAGGGCCCAAGGTAGGGCTCGATCTGACAACCCTGAGTTGAAATCAAGAGTCAGGCGCTCAACCGACTGAGCCACCCAGGAGCTCGGAGTCATCCAATCTTAATGCCAGGCCATATAAGCCTGGAAATAAATAAGATCATATCTTTAATAACCAACATTATTCTTTTAACTATATTCTCCATCATTAAAACTATTGTCCCTGGATGTTTCTAAGGTTCCTCAGATGGTGCTTAGACGTTTTTAGACTGGGGTATTCTAGCTTTCACAGCTAACTGCCATTTTTTCTTTTTCCATTTATTCTTTTTCTTCTGATTTGGTTATACGTGCTCAAAGAATAGCTGGTAGAAAACTTACCTCAGTTACTGAATGCCATCAAAAACTTTGTGTGTGGGGCGCCTGGGTGGCTCAGTGGGTTAAAGCCTCTGCCTTTAGCTCAGGTCATGATCTCAGGGTCCTGGGATCGAGCCCCACATCACGCTCTCTGCTCAGCAGGGAATCTGCTTCCTCCTCTCTCTCTGCCTGCCTCTCTGCCTACTTGTCATCTCTGTCTGTCAAATAAATATATAAAATCTTTAAAAAAAAAAAAAACAAAACGTGTGTGTGCGCGCGCGTGTGTGTACCTCATTACCTTTCCTCATAATCAAAGATACCAGCCTCATTTTCTACCCTGACGTGACTTGACTTTGTCCTCTGACTCCCAAAGTGGCAATGCCATTGTTACCACAGTATTCCTGGGTTTGCCAAATATACTGTTTAAATACTATTGAAAATTTAGTGCTCTCAGAATGTCATAGCTAAAGCTGCTCTGTGAACTGTGTGGGCACCTTTCATGTCCTAGGAGAGCTAATAGTCTTTGGGCTCTGTAACTATGGTGTGTGACCTAAACTATGGAATAGTCTTTCTTTCTACCTTTATGGTGTGTATACCAATAATATTCAGAGTTTTAGTTGTTTGTTTCTTAGTTTTTTTTTTTTTTTTTTTGCTTGCTGATAGCCCCCACTGTCCCTGGGATTGAGAAGGAAGTCCTCTACTAAGAAGAAGGGTGTTACCAGCTCAGTCTCATGTGTCTACCCTTAATTCCCTTTAAGTCTTTCCTACGTTAATTGTCTTCATGCAGATAGATGATCTGTGCCCACCTCATCTGTCTTGAACTTGCCTAAATCCTAAAACTGGCACAATTCTAGCCAGGATCCTGTGCCAAAAGAATGAAGGGACAAGGAGTTATAGGACTTCTGGGAAAAGAAAGAAAGGCTTTGCAGAAATGTCTGTTCATGTCCTCTGCCCATTTCTTGATTGGATTATTTGTTCTTTGGGTGTTGAGTTTGCTAAGTTCTTTATAGATTCTGGACACTAGTCCTTTATCTGATATGTCGTTTGCAAATATCTTCTCCCATTCTGTCAGTTGTCTTTTGATTTTGTTAACTGTTTCCTTTGCTGTGCAAAAGCTTTTGATCTTGATGAAATCCCAATAGTTCATTTTTTCCCTTGCTTCCCTTGCCTTTTGCGTTGTTCCTAGGAAGATGTTGCTGCGGCTGAGGTCGAAGAGGTTGCTGCCTGTGTTCTCCTCAAGGATTTTGATGGAGAAGACATCCAGATGGCCAACAGACACATGAAAAAGTGCTCCATATCACTCGGCATCAGGGAAATACAAATCAAAACCACAATGAGATATCACCTCACACCAGTCAGAATGGCTAAAATCAACAAGTCAGGAAATGACAGATGCTGGCGAGGATGCGGAGAAAGGGGAACCCTCCTACACTGTTGGTGGTGGAAATGCAAGCTGGTGCAGCCACTCTGGAAAACAGCATGGAGGTTCCTCAAAATGTTGAAAATAGAACTGCCCTATGACCCAGCAATTGCACTATTGGGTATTTACCCTAAAGATACAAACGTAGTGATCCAAAGGGGCACGTGCACCCGAATGTTTATAGCAGCAATGTCCACAATAGCCAAACTATGGAAAGAACCTAGATGTCCATCAACAGATGAATGGATCAAGAAGATGTGGTATATATACACAATGGAATACTATGCAGCCATCAAAAGAAATGAAATCTTGCCATTTGCGACAACATGGATGGAACTAGAGCGTATCATGCTTAGCGAAATAAGTCAAGCGGAGAAAGACAACTATCATATGATCTCCCTGATATGAGGAAGTGGTGATGCAACATGGGGGCTTAAGTGGGTAGGAGAAGAATCAATGAAACAAGATGGGATTGGGAGGGAGACAAACCATAAGTGACTCTTAATCTCACAAAACAAACTGAGGGTTGCTGGGTGGAGGGGGTTTGGGAGAAGGGGGTGGGATTATGGACATTGGGGAGGGTATGTGCTTTGGTGAATGCTGTGAAGTGTGTAAACCTGGTGATTCACAGACCTGTACCCCTGGGGATAAAAATATATGTTTATAAAAAATAAAAAAATTAAAAAAGAAAGAAAGAAAGAAAGGCTTTGTCTAAAAACATTTCATAAATTAATATTTTGGCTGATATCTGAAGAGTTGAGGAGAGGGTATGGCCAGATACGCAGAGTTATGAAACTGCAAGTTGTAAATGAGAATGAAGAAAAAAAAAATGCAGTTGGTGAGATAAATTTTAAGCATCAAAGACTTAGCGTAGGGTATTAAAGACTCATGCAATGTACGGCAGGACTGATGGAGTGGGCCTTAAACCGTCCTAAGTGCAGGAAGAACTCCCAGAACATCACAAGATTGACTCATCAGAATCTTCCCATCTTCCTCTAAGATCGCTCTGGGCACTATTATGATTAATGGCGTCCCCAAGGAGCTGGTATCTAGGGAAGAGAGAGCTGCCTTTGCTGCTGCCTTCGTCGTCTCTGGGCACTGAGCAACCTGGACAGGGGACAAGTGCACTGATTGGCAGGAGCATCTCATGTTCTTACAGCTTTGCTTTCTGGCAGAGGAAATGGCCTCTGGCTCACTTTTCTCATTCTAAAATTTGTGCAAGTATTTCTATTTGGTGACATCTAATCTGCATCCAGAACCCTAGCTGAAAGATCACAGCAGCATTCCATCACAGACATTGGCAAACAGTACACAGGAGAGCTTCTCTTCCCACCTTCTCCAGAACTCGGGTTTTTAAAACGTTTACTAGTGCATCACTGAAACATTGACTTAATCTACAGTATCCTTCCTATCTGGCACAGGATAGGTAATGTATAAATAAAAGTATAAAAAAAGATATGAATTTTTGAAGATTATAAGATTAAAATGTTCATGAGAGATTTGATGCTGACTGATACAAAGGTATTCCTTTTGTTATTTTTTGGTAAAGATTCCTAAAAAATGAAAACACAGTAACCTCATCCTTGAATGATATATTAAGGAACAAATGTGAAAAATTAAAGTAACAGCTGGTACTATGAGTCTACTTCTATCAGTAAACCCATTTGTATGTTCCTATTCAAGAATGCCACATTTATTAATAATCTATTGTCTCCATTCTGACCCAATTTTACATTTAAAGCCTGGGTGGCTCAGTGGGTTAAAGTCTCTGCCTTCACTTCAGATCATGATTCTAGAGTCCTGGGATTAAGCCCTGCATCAGGCTCTCTGCTTGGCAGGGAGCCTGCTTCCCCCTCTCTCTCTGCCTGCTTCTCTGCCTACTTGTGATTTCTGTCTGTCAAATAAATAAATAAAATCTTTTTTTTAAAAAAAAAGCTCTCTAAAAATAAGGATACTGTGTAGTTGTAATATGATACAGACTTTTTTCCACCATCCACACGTCATAAATATTACCATGTTCTATTGGAATTAAAAATATCTTTAAAGGCAAAAAAAAAAATCTTTAGCAATTGAGGCAGTTTATTTGCATGAATATAAATATTTTCAGTTTATATCACAATGAAAATTATTCTAATATTTGCCTTTTTAAACAATTGTATGTACATTGGTAGAAAGGATTTTAATAAGCTCTTGACCTTTCTTTTTATAGTTAATGATACTTAGATTTGTTTTGATTCAAGCCAAAGTTAACCTTTATTTTTCCTATTATATTTCAATATGCCATATGGTATAAACTGAAGAAAAATAAAAATGGCTTGGTTTTCATAGAATTAATGTTAGTTCTCATAGGGGAAGACTTTCTGACCTCTCTTTAACAGTATTTAAGGCCCCTAAGAGGCTAGAACTTTAAAGAAGAATGGAATTAACGATGCCTTACACAGAATTAGTGACAAGAAAGCCAGTGTGATTTTGTGGACGCTGGACATTTACTGAGTGCTTGGAAGGAGTCTGACATTCATTATACTTGATTCTGGAGCGACATAGAAGAAAAAGCCACCTAAGTGTGAGGAGTTTACAGTTGCCCTTTTGTATCCTTTGGCTCTGAAGATGATTGACACAACTGGAATTTGAGCTTCCCTCAGGCAGGAGCGGCTTCTATGGATTATGTCGGGAAATGTTTAGATAGAAGGAAAAACAGCTAATTAATCAAGTAAAGGCTTAAGATGATCTTATGTCTCCAGGAGAGAGCTATGGATGTCTTTTGTAGGATCAGCCTCTGAAACAGCAGGGTAAGCACCTCTGAAAAGCGTGTAACAGAAGTAAGTGAGGCTATGAGAGAAGATTCCGCAGGCAACAACTGTGCTTGACTTGGAGGTGGTTGCTTGTTACTAGTAAAAGCAGGGAGACTTGCTTGTCAACTAAGAATGAGCCAAGCAAATATTTATTGTTATCATCATGACAAACGGGAGGCATTGAGCTTGTTTAGATGGGCTGAATTCCCAAATTTTCTGAGTGAGAACTTTTGCCAAGAGAGATCTGATACTCCTAAAAATAACAAATCCTTGGTGACACTGGCCTTTTTGGAAGCTAGAGTTACAATACTAAGAAAAATAGACCAATGTCAGTGACACAAATTTCTCTGTAAAGTTAACTTTACTATTCCTTTCTTCTTAAAACATTTTATTGAAAATCTATTCGAAGGCGTTTCAGATAAAAAGATTACCTAAACACTAACTTCTTGCTTTGCCTCTTACATTCCAGTGGCAATGACACAATAATAAACCCAGACTAATGCTGGCATCTAGGAAAAAATACTTTAAATTTGTCATAAAATTTCAGGAATTTGTGCTCGATATGGTGTAGATTGATGGGATCTCTAAAAGCCAAATTTGAAACTTTCCCTTTTGGTGAAGTGGGTTAGCACTGAGGATTTCTGGACAATTTTGAGAGCACTTGGGGGAGGAAGAAACATTCCACTTGGACTCACTTGTACCTCTGAAATGTAAGGCACTTAAAAGGACCTGCATCCAAGGACCCATGAGATGGAGCTTACTACAGACCCAGAAGTCAGGTGGGAAATTTATTTGACAGCTTTATGCTAATAAGATAATTTGAAAAGTAATGCATAGCAATAGGCTAATAAAACAAATGGAGAAGAAAAGAGAACCAGCCTAGAAACAAAAAGGAAATTAAATTAGCTGGGTGAGCTAAGAAAGTTAAGTATGCAAGAACATAATTAAAATTTGCATTATAAACTACGAAGATTATAGTCTGAAGTCAATCTAATGAAGGCAATTTGAATTTCCATGGATGGTCTTGTAGCTGGGGATTAAAAAAGTTGAAGAACTAAGAGCAGAACTTGAAAACAGATTGTTGCTCTCATAAAAAATTTTTTAAAAAGACAATAAACAATAGTTAAAGAAATAAAGGAAAAACACTTTCTTGGCTAAAGGTAAACTTGAAACTACACATTGCTAGGTCTCCCCTGGAACAAGGGAAACATTAATAAAAATAGACTAACATCAAGACAAAATCCAGCTAAAAATTTGAATTTGGAAATCAGAGAAATAATCCTAAAAAATTTGCTCAGAAGATAAACTGTCAGCTTTAAAGAAAGTGAAACCAGCAGAATCTCCAAACAATGCATTAAATACATGGAGATAACAGGGAAACATTTGTATTTTAAAAGGAAAATTTGTGGTCTAGAATTTCCTTATCAGCTAAATTGGCATTCATTTGCATGAATAAATATATCTTTTTATAAAAATGTTAGTGAAAATTGAAACAAAAAAGTAAAATGAAGTATAAATGCTTATAAAAATGTACAAAGTGCCAATGTCATGAGGGTACTAAAAAATATGAAATACACTGAAAAATAACAATTGCATCAAAACTGTCAGATGATATTACTGATAGCATAACATGGATTTGGAAGAAGTAATATATGAAGGAATTATACAGTCATGAAAATAAATGACTAAATATTGAGTTCAAAATTTAGAAAAAAATTAAAAATTAGAAAATATGTCAATTTTAATAAGCATAAATCAGATATGAATAACCAGAAATTATAAAAGTGAGAAAATTATAGGTAAAGGAAATTATTTACCATATAAAAATATATAAAATCTTAATTAATCAAGTTGAAATCATTATACCTCTGAGAACTGACATCTGGGGCTTAAAATTAAAATAAAAGATAACAGCCATAGGATCACAACAATTTTATAATTTTTATTGCAAACTAGTTAATGAGTACATATTTTGTGCCAAGCACTGTTCTAGAAATAAAAGATCAATGTTCTACATCTGGCAATAGGGGGAAGAGATAAGAAGCTATAACCATAATAAACAAATTATATTAGGAAATGATAACATATTCAGGAAAATATTAAAAGTAGGTGAAAAGGTGATTGGAATTATGGAATGAAACTATCATTTGGGTAGTTTGGTCTGAAAGCTCTCAGTAACAAAGTGGTATTTGGACAAACACTTAAGATGAAAAATGCCGGGACACCTGGGTGGCTCAGTGGGTTAAAGCCTCAGCCTTCGGCTCAGGTCATGATCCCAGGGTCCTGGGATTGAGCCCCACATCGGGCTCTCTGCTCAGCAGGGAGCCTGCTTCCTCCTCTCTCTCTGCCTGCCTCTCTGCCTACTTGTGATCTTTGTCTGTTAAATAAATAAAATCTTAAAAAAAAAAAAGATGAAAAATGCCATTATTGATATTTCAAGGAAGGGAGATCCTGGCAGGAGAAGGAGCTAGTGACACGTAATTTCCTCCTGGATACACAGTTAGGTTATTCTTCCCTACAGTCTGGGAGGGGATGTGAACTGAACTCTTGCCAGTAGAATGTGGGCAGAAGTGATTGATGCCTCTTGTAGAAGTGGCCCCTAAAACCTGCATTCCAGTATCTGGCTAGCTCACTCTTAATTCGTTTTTCCCTTTGTCTCCTCTTTCTCTGGCTATCTTCTCTCTGTTTTTGCTCTTTATCTTTCTCTCTCATTGTTGGTCCTTTTGATGGAGGAGATGTGGGCAGAGCACTCCAACTTGGCTTTAGGGAACAGCAGAGCCATAGCTGAAAGGAATCTAGGGAGTCTCAACTCCTGACTCTCCCTTGGGAGGGGAGATACTCAGGTGCCACTCATCCTTCATCATACTGTGACATTGTGTTGAGCCATCAAGATTTCTTTTTTGTTCTTGTTGTTTTGCTTAAGTAGGAAACTATTGTTACTTATACTGACTGATGCTGGAGCAATTCCAAGAACTTTGCCTTTTCATTTGAGCGAAATGGGGTGACAGTGTCTTGAGTAGAGGAGTGATTTGACCTTACATTTTTTTTTTTAAAATTTTTTTTAAATTTTTATTTATTTGTTTGACAGACAGATTACAAGTAGGCAGAGAGGCAGGCAGATAGAGAGAGAGGAGGAAGCAGGCTCCCCGCTGAGCAGGAAGCCCGATGTGGGGCTCGATCCCAGGACCCTGGGACCATGACCTGAGCCGAAGGCAGCGGCTTTAACCCACTGAGCCACCCAGGTGCCCCTTGACCTTACATTTTAATAAGAGTTTCTCTCTGGCTGCTCTGTTGGTAGTATCCTGTAAAGGTGCCAGAGTAGAAACAGAGAGATCAGGTAAGAGGCTGAAGCAATAACTCTAACAAAAAAACAGCGATAGCTTGGAACCCTCCACCTGCAGTGGCGATGATTGTCAGCCTCCAGATAGATTTGAAAGTAGAGCCAGCAAAATGTATTTTCATATTAGATATGGGAGTGGAATAAAAAGTTGATGCCAAGGTTTTTGACCTGAGCACCTGGGAGGATAGTGTATCTGTCACTGAGATGGGGAAAATGGTGGGTAGAGGAGTTTTGGTGGAAAGATGAATTTAGTTTTGGATATGTTGAATTTCAGGTGTTGAGTGAGCAGTTGGATATGAGCCTCGTTTCAAAGTGTTTAAAAGTGTTAAATCATGTAATTCAATTGTACTATTTATTTTTATCACAGAAACTTTAAAAAATACTCTATGTATGCCACCGATGGAATTTTGACTTCTACCTCTGCAACTAATAATACAGTATATGTTAATTAAATTGAGTGTAAATAAAAAAAATTAAAAAATACTCCATATGGCAAAACTGCAACTATCAGAAATAGGATCTGGCTAATATTGGATGTTTCTAGTAATCAAAGGTGATCCTCAAGAATGATATTCCATTTTAGATTGCACTTCTTCAGTTACTATTAAAAATAGGATTTTTCATGTTTAGTGCCCATCTGGGTTTCTATTGTAAATTTCTTTTATCATTTATATATTTTTCTTTGAGGTGTGCATGTATATTCATATATATATATATATATATATATATATTTAAAAATCCCTTAATATGATATTTGATTATTTGTCTCTGATGTATTTTGCCAATGTATTCTCTCAAAAGCTCAGAAATTTGACCTCAAATCTCAAATAAAATATACCAACTTTTTGTCTGTTTCTCTTTTAATACAGAAGATGAGAAATGAAGATAAGAAAATAACACTTTCCAGCTTTGATTACTTCTCTAATTTGGATCTTTATAAAGGTATGTTTTTCCCTTAAACTATTTCAAGAAATTGCCTCCCATTTTTCAAAATAATCTTTCTATTTTGACATCAAATCCCATGTGATGCAAAGATTTGGATCAGTGGAAACTGAGATCTGTAGAGTTACTGTGATGCTCGATAGGTTTAATGTAAGATCTGAGATTTTGTTGGAGAGCAAGTATCATCGATGGGTGACCATGAGGGGACTACGAGAATCTTCCAAGAATGTTCCAAAAACCGTGATCCTAGGATGACTCCAAGGTCAGTCCTGGAGAGCACTGTCAGTAATCAGGAGACTAGTATGTCAACTGGCAGCAGAGAAGACTCAAAAAACTTTTTTTATAAATATTTTTATGATAAGAGAAACAATAAAAATCATGAGAAAAGTAGAGAAAAAAGAATTTTTATAAACAGCATTTTTTTTTCCCTTTCTTTCTTTCTTTTTTTTTTTTTTTTTTGCCTGACCGATTTTATTGTGACATCCTTCTCTAAGGTAGCTTTTGCCTCATTGTGAAACTAATACTTGGTATCTGCCAGCTGAAATATTTTTGTCTCTAACTTCCAATCTGAAGGGATTTCTGAAAACCAGCAGATTTCCTATGTGACTTATATCCTTCCCCTGTCCTTGAACCACTCAACTCCCCTCCCCTCCCCTTTTCTTCCCACCCTCTGTCTCCATCAAGGGGCATATCTATTTTAACTTTCATAATGGTTGGTAACAGCTCTCTTATCTTAGGTTTAGACTTTGGTTATTTCTTATCCTATTGTCATTTCCTTTTTGTTGTTTTCTTTAGTTGTTCTTTTATCTAATTCCTTAAGTTGTATAATTAATGCATTAGTTATCAGCCTTTCTTCTTTTTCTTTTTTTATAAAGATTTTTATTTACTTATTTGACAGACAGAGATCATAAGTAGGCAGAGAGGCAGGTGGGGGTGGGGGTGGGGGCAGGCTCCCTGCTGAGCAGAGAGCCTGATGTGGGGCTCTATCCCAGACCTGAGATCATGATCTGAGCCGAAGGCAGAGGCTTTAACCCACTGAGCCACCCAGGCGCCCCTAGCCTTCTTCTTTTATAACATAAACATTTGGCTCTACATTTTTCTCTGAATTCTCTTCATTTGTATTTAACAAGTTTTATATGTTATATTTGCATTATATGTCAGTTTTAAGTTATATAATTATTTTCATTATAATTTCTTCATGGCTCATGGGTTGGGATGTGTTTTAAAAAATTCTTAAAAGCATAAAACATTTTATTTTATCAACAATGATTTCTAACTTAATTACATTCTGATCAGAGGATGGATTCTGCATTAACCCAATTCTTCAAAATTTACTGAAAATTGATCATGTAATTGATTTCCTACATGATCCATTTTCTGTGTTTAATTTAGTAGACTGTATATTCCTTAATTTCTGTTTTAAAGTTCCAAAAAAAATAAAATCTCATTAGTTCAATCCTGTTAATTGTGCTGTTCAGATGTTCTTTTTTTTTTTTTTTTTTGGTTTGCTTGATCTATCTGTTACTCAGACGTATATGTTAAAAGCTCCCCCTACTTTGGTTATTTTTCCAGTTCTCTTACTCATGCTCTCCTTTTTTTTTTTTTTAATCTACTTTGTGACTTTATTAAGTGCATAGAATTTTAGAACTATTTAACTCCCTTATTAATTAAAGCATTTATTATATAGGAAATCTACTTATCACAGTTTTAGCTCTAAACTTTGTGAATAATAGAACATCAGCAGCTTTCATTCATCAAATATTTGCATGCTTATTTTATTCTTTGACCTTCACTCCTTTCAGTTCATTAAATTTCAGAGTATCTCCTATAAATACTATTTTGTATGATTTTTAATCTAAACCAATATGGTATTTTTGGTTTTTATTTATGAAATCAATCCATTTAAAAGTATTGTAATTACTGATATACTTGAATTTATTTTTACTTTCTGATATTTTTTCTGTCTTTCTTTTTTCTGTTTTTCTAGATTAAAAAATTTCCCCTCACTTTACCCTTTTCTCTTTCCATTGAAGGATTTATTTATTTGCTCTGTATTCTTTTAATTAATATCCTAGAAATTGTAACATGCAACACAAACTTGAAGAATTCTAAAGTGAATCAACATCTTTTCTGAGACTGCTTTAACTGCCTTGAGCATATTTTTGGCTCACAGGCATTTCTTATCTAGTGCTAGTGCAATCTTACTATTTTTTTTAATCGTTATAGGCAAAGCTCATTCAGATACCAGTTTCTTTGCTCATTCCTTTCTGTATCTCAAGCCTTCCTCTTGGAATTTAAAATTTGCCTTTTAATCATGCTTAAGAATTTTTTTCACGAAACTGTTTCTATAATCAAGGCTTTATTTTTTTGTTGTTCTTGAAAAAGATAGTTTTGTTGAGAAACATTGTTTTCACTAAGATACTGAGAGACATTTCTCTTTGAATTTGAAGACTTTCACTATCTTATTTCCTGTGCTGCTCTTGAGCATTTCGGTTGAGCTTAGTTAGTGTTCTTTTGTAAGTAATCTTTCATTTCTTTCTAACTGTTATGAATTTCTTATTTTTTTCCACAATGTTCCCCATGGTGAATTTTTTTTTCGTTTTGTTTGAGATTTATTCAGTCTCCCAACTCTGAGAATTTTGATAAATTGTATTTCTTAATTCCCAACAGAGAAACCAAAGCATATATTTGGTGCATTTATAGTTAATGTTACATTATCTAGTGTAGTCCTGTCATAAGATGTCTCCTATATTGACTATATATCACTGAGAAATAAATTCTCTACTTAAAGTTTTATACATCATGATTGGAAGAATTTCCATGGATAGGTTCTGTTTCTGTTCGTTTTACCTTGTTTCTTTTCCATGACCAAATATTTCCAGTGCCTACCACTATAGGATACACTTACATTGCCATGTGTCCTCTGGCTCTATTCCTTTATGTTAGGAAGCTAAGGAATCAACACATCAAGTGGTAGAATTATTCCTAGAAGCCAGTCCTACTCTGGAATGGTAGCAAGAGTTTAACTATACACAAGAGTGATTGTTAACCAAATAAATATATCCCACTGGATTCAAACTAAATGAATAACTAACTCAATTTCATTTTAGATTGATCCCTTGAATGCCTATTACCTCTCTTAAGGCAGCCAATAAAATGGGAAGTGTGACAAAAGGGAATTTGGACAAGAACAAGCCATCAGTCTTAAACAATTGCAGTTCAGTGTTTTTCTTTTAAACATTTTACCACAACACATGATCATGGGACCTCATGGCTCAGATTTCCTTGGGACCTTGAAATGGGCTTATGCAAGCAAGGAGCCCAAAATGTACTCTTTTGCAGCTTTACTGTAAATCTACCTCTGTTCAATCTCTACCCTCTTCTAAGTTATATCCTCCCTAAAGGTAACTATTATTCTGAATTTGTCTTGACTTTATATAAACGAAATTGTACAGCAAATATTTTTTGTTTTTGTTTTTGGCTTCTCTCACTGGACTGTATTTTGGTGAGATTCACCTGTATTATTGCATATGGCTATTATTTGTTAATTTTCTCTATAGCATGACATCATGTGAACAAACCACAGTCTTCCATTGATGTTAATTTGAGTTATTTTTAGTTTAAAAATCTTACAGATAATGTCACTATCACCATTTCTATTGTGTCTATCAGTGTGTGTGTGTAGGCATTTCTTTTTAACTCACACCTAGTTGTAGAATCCACAGATTATAAGCCTCTTCAATTGTAGTAGATAATGCCAAACTCTTTTCCAAAGTATTATATCAACTCTACTTCCACAATTGGTGGAATGAGAGTTTCCATCATCAACACTAGTCATTATAGTTAGATGGGTAACAAAATAGCCTTCAAGATATGATTTTCATTCCACATGACTTTCATGTGTTTACTAGCCATTTGAATGTCACCTTTGGCCAAGTGTTTGTTGAGCTCTCTCGATCATCTTTCTATTTGGTTGTTGGCCTGTCTCCTCTTGATTTGTGGAGATATTCATAGTTTTCATATAGATTATCTTTGTAAGTAATATAAGTTGCAAATATTTATTTATATATTTTATTTATTTATTTGAGAGAGAGAAACAGAGAGAGACAGAGAACATGAGCAGGGGAGCAGAGGTAGAGGAAGAAGCAGATGCCCTGCTGACCAGGGAACCTGACATGGGGCTCAATCCCAGAACCCTGGGATCATGACCTAAGCTGAAGGCAGACACTTAAAACTGAGCCACTCAGGAACCCAGTTGCAAATATTTTCTCCCATGTTCTGAATTTGTAATTTCAATAACTATGTGTTTTTGTATTTCTAGACAAAATGATCAGTTCTTTCCAAATATACTTAACCCATTTTTGGTAGACTTAATTTCTTTATATTTTTAAATGTATTCTCTATTTATTTAAACATTGGAAAATGTTCATGTTTTGTATTCAGGACATCAATATTTGAAATTTCCTGAAATCAAGTCTACTTTTCTTTATTTATTTTTTCCCTTTTGCAAATTCTCTCCCATGGTTTCTTCACATACTTGTGTTTGGGAGGGGTTGGGTAGAGGCAAGAGGGGGATGAAATCCTGGTTGAGGTTGTCCTTTGCTACTGAGAACTGAATTTTCCCCTGCCGTGTGCCTATGGTTTTTTTTTTTTTTTAAATTTTATCAACATATAATGTATTATTTGCTTCAAGGGTATAGGTCTGTGAATCCTCAGTTTAACAATTTAGGCTACATTAAATTCATTTCTTATAACTGGTGTGATAGACTGGAATTTGTACTCAACTTGCTAAACAATAGGAGACACTGAGGAGTTTAAATGTGAGAATAACATAGTTAGATTTTTGATATTAAAGGAGACAGAGAGAGACAGAGCAATTTGGGTAGATAGTTTGAGGTTGGGGATAAATAGTTGGAAGCTGGGGAGGTTAGGATGTTATTGCAATCATACAGATGAGGGGTAGAATAGACAGGTAAAATAATAGTGGTGGTAAGAAAGGATACAATGACTCACAGACAATATGTAGTTACAGAAAACATCAGTTTAAGTAGAAATGAAAATAATAAAAAATACCACTGGGTCAAAACCCACATCTTTGTAAAGAGGCACTTTCATTCATTATTGATGGCAATATAAATCAGCCAATTCTCTAGGTAAAGAACATGATAATATATACCAGAAACTATGAAAACAAAAGTACAACAGTATGCCTTTCTCCAACAATTCCACCTTTAGTAATAACTAAGGAACTATGGACACAAGCCTGTGAAAGTGTATGAACAAAAGTTTTCACTGTATCTTTGTTTCTGAGGTAACATATTAGAAAAAAATCTATGTATTTATTTTGTAAAATCAAAGGGAACCACCAAAAATGAAGATATAAATTATAGTCTAAGTAATAAAGTAGGTTGCAGAATAGTATTGGAAAATATTATACAATTAAAAATAATAATATGCATATATAGAATATATTTGAAAAAATAGGTAATATAACAATGCTTATATCAGCATTTTTTTCTATTGCCTTATATTTTGAGAATGCACATGGATCATCATGTTTTGAAAAGTGATAAAGCAGTTAATAGGTGCTTCAAAGAAGCCAGTATCAGCTACTGGTTTAGTGGGGAATCTGATGAACTTAGATGCTGTGCGGGACTTGTTTGAAAATACAATTGGATATATCTGAATCTCAGTTAGAAAGAGTCTGACTGTAAAGCATTTAAGATGAAGTGGCTGATGTCAGAACTTTTTCCAATGTGTTTCCAGGAACTTTTGTACTAAATTTTATTATTTATTTGTTTATTTTTGCTTAAAGATTTTATTTATTTATTTGCCAGAGAGAGAGCAAGAAAGTGTACATGAGAGCACAGGCAGGGGGAATGGCAGGCAGTGGGAGAAGCAGGCTCCCCACTGAGCAGGGAGCGCCATGGAGGACTCTATCTCAGGACTCAGATTGTGACCTGAGTCAAAAACTTTACCAACTGAGCCACCCAGGCGTCCCTGTACTAAATTTTAAATGCTTAGTTAAAAGAATGGTATAAGAATCTATTTTGGCAGTAATTATCAGCCTCTTTCCTTTATGGGGTTAAACATACTCTTCCCCAACCCCTCATACTATTGGTATTATTATATTTATCAGATATTAGAAATCCCATATAGATTGGGTGGGCTATGCATTTTGAAAATATATATTGTGTAATTAAGTAATGATTCTATTGGTCACTATCTATAAACAAGGCACTTCAGAGGGTGTTTTAATTCTACAGTTCAATAAAAATCCTGTCACTAACATTTCCCTAATATATCACTTTTCAAGGCAAACTTTGAATAACAAATTCTTTGATCTTTATTTTGCCAATTTGAAGGTTAGATTTTTTTAAAACTCCCGACACCAATTTTTTTTAAGAACAAAGGTCTTATTTATCATAATAATAGGGGACTTTATCTAATGTATTTATGGATCCTATAAGAATTTAACAAATCCTATTAACTGAGGTGTTTCAATTTCATAGGTAGGATATTGTTCACAAATCTAAACCAATCAAAAGTGAAATAAAAAAATAAATGCGTATTTCTAGGGGTGTTTGGGTGGCTTAATCAATTAAGTGTCCAACTCTTGATTTGGGCACAGGTCATGATCTCAGGGTCCTGAGATGAAGCCCTGTGTGGGATCCTTGCTGGGGATGGAGCATGCTTATGATTCTCTCTCTCCCTCTCCACCATTTAAATAAATAAATAAATATTTCTGAAACTATTAGTTTATCTCTGCAATGTAGTTAAAATGCACCCAATCTTCTCCATTCTCCTACTAGTAATGGAAGAAAAGCAGGTGAGGAAGGGGTCCTGACCTAAGAAGAAACTGCTTTTAAAAGGAAAAAGACCCCCTCCTGTTATTCTACACCAACCTGAAAGGAGCCCACCACCTTTCCCCCACATGAACAGCTCCCTGATAGGTAGGTAAGCACATGGACCAAAACCTGATTGGGTGACAGGTGCGTGGAGGTTTCATCCAATTAAAACAGCCAACCAACAATCTCAAAAAATCCCTAGACTTAGAAACTCTGAGGGCAACCCTCTTGGGTCCCTTCCCTCCTCCAAAGCTTTGTACTATCATCCAATAAACTTTGGTTTGCTGTCTGTCATTCTTCCTCTGGTCTACCTCTTCATTCTGCCGAGTGGCATGACCAAGAAACATGGGCACTAAAGGAAAAGAAATCCTGAAACATTAATTCAAGCACTAACTTTTTTCCCCTGAATTATTGCCTCAACTGGTCTTCTTCCTCTTAGTATCTTCTGATTTCAGTCTCTTTCACTTTGCCACTTTAAGCAGTTGGTTATGTAAAGTCTTGGCTAAAAAAGTCTTCACCGCCCCAACTCCTGAAAGACTAAAGTCTTGCCCAGAAAGCAAGATCATCTACATTTTGACCCATCCCATATTCCTGATTTCATTTCTTTATATGTTTCAAAACATGCCCTACAAGTGAATTCTCTTGACTTCTGCATACTGTGCAAGTGCTGGAAATTTCTTCCTCATACCCTCTTAGCCTTCTCAAATTCTTATTGATAGCTAGGAAAACTAATCTCTAAAGTCTGTTGTACTTTTTCATTTATCTAATGGTAATTCTTTTCTCTAACAGGTAAGTAGGATTCCTGATTCTCCTCCTGAATCTCATGCTGAAGCACAAGGTTGAAATGACTGGTCTTTTCAGCTAAAGGAAGACCGTTTGTAATAAAGAATAAAGTCTTCCTTGAGGACTCAGATCAAACATCACTGAAATTGTCACAAGTTCTCTTTTTCATCCCGTGGCTGCATGCATATTTATGTTCTTACCCATGTATTTTCCTCCCAGTCATGTGGACACCCGTGGTAGACAGGTAACATTATTCGATTGCACTGGTCACAAATTCCATTCCTACTCAACAATCTGGAGAAGAATCCTTCTTCACATTTTAGTAACAATTCAAACGAATGAAATAATTTTTAAAGTGTAACTAGTGAAAAAAAAAAGACTTTTGAGTTCTGGGAGAAGGCAGAGACAAAGATTTTTTTTTTTCTTAAAGATTTTATTTATTTATTTGACAGACAGAGATCACAAGTAGGCAGAGAGGCAGGTAGAGAGAGAGGAAGGGAAGCAGGCTCCCTGCTGAACAGAGAGCCCGACACGGGGCTTGATCCCAGGACCCTGGGATCATGACCTGGGCCGAAGGCAGAGGCTTAACCCACTGAGCCACCCAGGTGCCCCAGAGACAAAGATTTTTAAGTAAGGACCCAGGAAATAGCACCTACCTCTCTTTTTATTCTCTGGCATTCTGAGACTAGGAAAAATTATTAATGATACATTTATGCTCCAACAGTTATTACTGTGGTATTGGCTTTAGTAAGTTAACACGTGCATAAAATGCTACTCAGAAAGTGTTCCTCTCCAAGTTCAACCCCCATGCCCTTCTCAAAAAAAAAAAAAAAAAAAAAAAAAAAAAAAAGAATGGAAAAATTTGAGTGTCTTGAGAAAAGTTTAAATGTATCCACTTCCTCATATTGGCCATGACCCTGAAGTCTTGGGTTGCACTCAGGGTCATTGCTCTTCATTAGTCCGTGGAGACTAATGCTAATTGAACTCACTGCCTGGGAGTTTTCTAAGTGGGGGAAAAAAATAAATACATTTGTAAGATGCTTAATTTTAAAATAGACTATTTCTTGGGCAGCGGACATGAACAGACATTTCTGCAAAGAAGACATCCAGATGGCCAACAGACACATGAAAAAGTGCTCCATATCACTCGGCATCAGGGAAATACAAATCAAAACCACGAGATATCACCTCACACCAGTCAGAATGGCTAAAATCAACAAGTCAGGAAATGACAGATGCTGGTGAGGATGCGGAGAAAGGGGAACCCTCCTACACTGTTGGTGGTAGAAATGCAAGCTGGTGCAGCCACTCTGGAAAACAGCATGGAGGTTCCTCAAAATGTTGAAAATAGAACTGCCCTATGACCCAGCAATTGCACTATTGGGTATTTACCCTAAAGATACAAACGTAGTGATCCAAAGGGGCACGTGCACCCGAATGTTTATAGCAGCAATGTCCACAATAGCCAAACTATGGAAAGAACCTAGATGTCCATCAACAGATGAATGGATCAAGAAGATGTGGTATATATACACAATGGAATACTATGCAGCCATCAAAAGAAATGAAATCTTGCCATTTGCGACAACATGGATGGAACTAGAGCGTATCATGCTTAGCGAAATAAGTCAAGCGGAGAAAGACAACTATCATATGATCTCCCTGATATGAGGAAGTGGTGATGCAACATGGGGGCTTAAGTGGGTAGGAGAAGAATCAATGAAACAAGATGGGATTGGGAGGGAGACAAACCATAAGTGACTCTTAATCTCACAAAACAAACTGAGGGTTGCTGGGTGGAGGGGTTTTGGGAGAAGGAGGTGGGATTATGGACATTGGGGAGGGTATGTGTTTTGGTGAGTGCTGTGAAGTGTGTAAACTGGTGATTCACAGACCTGTACCCCTGGGGATAAAAATATATGTTTATAAAAAATTAAAAATTAAAAAAAAATAAAATAAAATGGACTATTTCTAAATCTGTGGGAAATGTTCTGTTTCAAATTTCTTTTGGAGCAAGATGAATTAAAGAGATGCTTTTCCTTGGGTACCTTAATAAATTGCTTCTAAAACTTAATTCTTTTCAGATACTTTGTAACATAATAGTCTCTTACTCCTCAGTGCTTTTAACTGTAATAATGTTCTTCTGGATAACATGTTTTCACTGTTTGTATTTACCACAATTCCTTTTGAATTAGGCATTAAAGTAAGTTTTTCCTGAAATCAAAGGTGTTGGGATCATCCCGTACTCATTACTTATGATTTTTTTGTACCTCTCATTTCTGCAGACAGACACTTAGAGAATAGGACCCACTCAGAGATTTGCTTGTGTCCTTTGGTGTTTCTCTTAGGAGGAAAAAAAAAAAATCACCTCATGAGATGACAAGATTTTTTATCTTATATACTGTTTATTTCAATTTGTGCACTTTTAAAACCTGTCATGATATCTTTTGCCAGAACATTGAATGCTCAAGTTTGGCTGTTATCTGGTTAGGAAATGAGACTGTATCAGTCACTGCTGTCATAGGCTTCCTGACCAGTTCTGAATTATTCTTTGGTTTGTAAGCTCACTCTACCATCAAAATCTCTATTTGGCTTTTCTAATCTAAGAGACACTAGCTAGTCTCTGTGGCTCTTAAAAAACCCGACCCAGCCCGAGACCTGGGCTTTGACTGGCCTCCTCCTTAGGGGGCTCCTTTCTGTTATCTCTTTGGAATTCAACCTCTTTCTCTGAACAAATGAGTCACATTTATCTAAACCTTACCTTTCAACTCTTTTTCCGCACCCCCCTCCCTTTCTTCTTTTTCTGCTTATGTTTGGGGCCTCTGGAAATCTGAGCCTGGGGAGAAGAAAAACAAATACGCTGCACTTTTCCTAAGAATGCCTGGTCTCTTAGCTGTTCTGTGTCTCTGCAGCTGACACGGAGCCTCCATATCCATTTCACCCAGATTCTTCTCCCCGGAGCTCTTTTATTCCAAAGTGAAGTGAAGAATTTATAGTCATCTGATGAATTCCAACATAGTAATTCAATTGTTACATAGAAATTTGACTGCTTCAAAGGTCCGCTGGGCTTATCTTATGGATCAATACTGTTAATTACGTTAGTAACAATAATCACTATCAACTGATCCTTTTTTTTTTTTTAATGTGACTGTGCTGAGCTAAGTGGTTTACAGAGTAGTTTTATAAGAAATCTAGATTTACCAAATAATAATCCCTTCTTCATTTAGACAATACTGTGTGTTAAGAATCCTGCTGCAGACAGTCAATAAAACATGTTTAGGATAGGGGCCCTCAGATCAGAGACCTGGGTTCAATTCTTTGTCTGCCAAGGAGTAGGTGTGTGACCTTGCATAAACTATTTAACAGTTTGATCCAACAAATATTTTTGAAAATATACATGCCATTATTTATTTTTAACTTACCTTAAACATTTTTTTAAAAAGATTTAATTGTCAGAGAGTGAGAAAGCACAAGTAGGGAGAGCGGCAGGCAGAGGGAGGGAGGGGAGAAGCAGGCGCCCCACTGAGCAAGGAGTAAGGAACTGGACTGTCCCCTGGAATCATGACCTGAGTCGAAGGCAGATGCTTAACCCACTGAGCCACCCAGATGTCCTATAACTTAACTTAAAATGTAAAGTTGCTTGTTGAATGTATAAGTTTCAGAACTTAAGCTACATCATTAATCCAAAGAAATGATAATACCTAATTCATAGAGATTTTTATGGAGAGTAAGATTATACACGCAAAACATGTAGCTTAGTGCTTGGCACACAGCAGTAGTCCATAAACTATAGTTACCTCCCCCTACCCCGGCAGTTCTCAAACTGCTAAATTCCTGAGGTCAGGAAACTGCCAGACTCTCGTTCTTTGTGCATCACAGTATTTTATCAAAACGTCTAGCATTAAACTGCCTGGGATAGAAAAAAAAAAGGAAAGTTATAATAAAATTAAAAAAAATAATTCATATATATATATACAATCAGTCTTAAAGCAATGTTCAAATGTTTATACTTTTCCATTTCATTTTTTATTTATCTGATGAAGTAAGTGGTTAATCATGGATCCGATTCTCTCCTTTCCAGTAAAATTTAAAAGGCAAAGGCATTCAACATGTAGCAGAGCTCCTGGCTAGTCCCTCAGAGTGCTGATATTTTTAGAACACAACAGAAGAAGGGCATTATAAGCTTAGAAAATTTTGAGAAAAGTAGCCTAAGAGAGTACAATATATTCTGATTTATATTGATATCAGGAAGCCCCAATCTGTCAAGGAACAAAGATAAGGAAGCAGTTCTATTATTTTAGACATACACGTAATTATTAAGCTTAGATCTAAATTCTTAGCACTGAGTTCAAATTTCCAGCCTGCTTTCTTTTTGGTTTTTGGTTTTTGGTTTTTTGTTTTTCCACACAGCACACCCAGGTGTGGGGCCTCTCGCTCCTCCAGGAACATACTATAAAAGTTGATGCTTTTGAAACTTTGCTTATGTGAGGCACTGGGTTAAGATTGTCACCTTCTCTCTTACTAACCCCCTCCCCACCCCAGTTGTCCTTTATCAACAGTCCACTCACCTTTCAAATCTTAAGTCAGGGTTGCAACCTCTGCTTTTTCTTTTCTTTTTTTTTTTTTTTAATTTTTTATTTTTTATAAACATATATTTTTATCCCCAGGGGTACAGGTCTGTGAATCACCAGGTTTACACACTTCACAGCACTCACCAAAGCACATACCCTCCCCAATGTCCATAATCCCACCCCCTTCTCCCTAACCCCCTCCCCCCAGCAACCTCTGCTTTTTCATTTCTCCTCAGCAACCCTAATCTTCATGTTTCCACAGTAGTTTTGTCAGTATCTCTAGCATAGCATTTACTTGAGTCTCTCTTTTCTTATGATTTTTTTTTTAAAAGATTTTCTTTATTTATTTGTCAGAGAGACAGAGAAGAGAGCACAAGTAAGTGAAAGGGCAGAGGGGGAGGATGTCTCCCTGCTGAGCGAAGAGCCTGATGTCGGACTTGATCCCAGGACCCTGGCTGGGATCATGACCTGAGCCGAAGGCAGACGCTTAACTGACTGAGCCATCCAGGTGCCCCCTTATGATATTTTAAAAATAGAAAATCTGAGTAGCTTATCACCTTGAAAGAAATTAAATTATTAGTTATTCTCTTCACAAACAAAATATCAGATACAGGCAATTTGATGAATGAATACTCTAAACTTTCAAAGGAATGGATCGTTTCAGTTGTATAACATTTTCAGACAAAGGAAAACCAGGGAATACTCCTCTACTCATTGTATAAATAACCTTGATATCAAGATTAGATGTAGGCAACAAAGAAGAGTTAATTATGGACAAATCTACTCCTGAACATATATACAAAAAAGTCCTTAGCAAAGTGTTGGCAAACCGAATTCAGATGATATGCAAAAAAGTATAAACTGAAATACATATATTCCAGAAATTTAATTTGCCTTGATATTAGAAGGTTTATTAATGAACTCGGTGCTTACCAGATTAAGGAAGGGAAAAATCTAGATGCATTTCTCAATAGAAGTACATAAATTATTTGATAAGAATCAAAACCCAATTGATGACTTAAAAAAAAAAAAAAAGACCTTAGCAAATTGGGAGTAGAAGGTAGTATATACCTGACAGTCTAGAGCAGATACTGTATTTAATGGAAAAATGTTAGATACATTTGTTTTTGAATCAGGACTAAGGAATGCCCAGTGTCACTGTTTATATTCAACATTGTTTAAAATCTCTAGGTTGTAAATCTAATTATACATGATAATACCCACTTACAGGACCACATGTCCCTGCCAGGATCTGGTAATTGAGGTGTTCTAGGGTGCAAAACCAGACAAGCCCAACTGCGCTGTATTGAGTATCTTTTCCTACCTCAGTTTCCCCATGGGTATCAGATGTCTAGCACTGTGCTGTGCACTGTGGCAGCTTTCATGCACGTGTGGCTGTTCAGCACTTAAAATGTGGTTAGTATGCACAGACATGTACTGTAAGTGTAAAATAAAACACTATATTTCAAAGAGTGTAAAAAATGCAAAATATCTTACTAGGAATTTTTTAATGACATGAAATGCTAACATATTGGATATATCATTAAAATTAATTTTATTCCTTTCATTGTGCCTTTTAAAATTGTAGCTACTAGGAAATCTGAAATTAATGTGTGCAGGTCACAGAGTTGCATTATATTGCTAGTGGACAGCTCTGGCCTAGAATAAATCCAAACTGAATGATGCAGGGGTGGAGATTGGAGAAAGGCTGGCAGGATGGAGGAACAGCCCTGCTCTCCGTGTGATGGCAGCAGCCATCACACCTGGGAGGCCCCCAGCTCTACAAAGAGAAGACAGACCGGGGGACGCAGGAGTTGTCCAATGGGAGATTTCTGGTTCCCACCTGGGTTGCTGATTTGGTGCCACCTTGGCTGCCTCAGATTGCAGCCAGCTGGAGACTAGTGGGGCCACGACTGTCATCTTTGGTGACTGCCATGAACCTCTTACGTTTGGTGCCAGGCCTTTGAGGCTGGAGTGATAAGTGTCCTGCTATTAATAACTTCCTGTCTCTCTCATTAAACTCTACGATTCTTGAAGAGGTCTTCTGCCTTACCATCTGTCTGTTGCACACTGTGTAAACACAAAACGTTTCAGACATAAAATACACTCCAAACTTATTTTCTGAAACAAAGTCAAATTATTTCTTAGTTCAAAACTTTCCATAGGGCCACAATTCTTAATCTTTTCATTTGCTCCTATGCGTCTCAGGATGATAAGGAAGGAAGGATGCTTTCTTAACCCACTGAGCCACCCAGGCACCCAGGAAGGATGCTTTCTTTAGGTCTGCCTATCCCAGAGGACACAGAATCCCTTCACAGTGCGCAAGTCCGTGGTGTTCTTAATGTATGTCACAGAGCCTCCTGTTAATATTATTATTATTCATGTACATTGAATTCATGTTTTTAAACTGATTTTTACAGTTCTAATTAAGAAGTCTTCGTGTAAGTGATCTATGAAATTCCATCTATGAAATCTATGAAATTTCATCATCATCATTATCATGGCATTTGAATGTCTCAGTGACTGAATAGATCATAAACTATTTTTTTTTTGCAACTGCTTTTTTCTTGACTCTTCTTGCACACTACTGCTAACAAATGGACTCAACGTATTTACTGGTGTTTTTGAACGTGTACTGTATAAGGAAAGCTCAGTTAGGGCTGCGAGATACCCTAGCCATGTTCTCTATCTTTAAACTGTTTACTATCTCACAAGGGAGTTAAACACACCAATAACTTTAGCACACATGGTGTGTGAAAAGCGTGAAAGGAGCTGTCAGAATTCAAGACTGTCAGATTGGGAAAGAGGGATCTCTTCCACTCGAGGAGATCAAAAGCAAATATCATTGTCAAGATGGTGTCTGGACTGGGTCTTAGATGGTGAGTGGGATTTGGAAAAGTGGGGAGGATATTATCTCTAGGCAGAGGGAACGACAAATGGCAGAATCTTGTAAAAAATGAGGTTTCACTGTATGAGCTGAGCAATAATTTGGAGGTTTTTGGTTTTTTTTTTTTTTTCTCCGTAAGTAAGTGTTGTGTTTGTTTTATGTGATAGGCAATAGGAAAGTACTGGGGGGGGGGGGGGACTGAAGTTGTGTGAGGTGATCAAAGCGGTACGTTAGTAAGATAATGTAAACTTGTTGTGTAGGGTGATTTAAGGAAGGTTAAGAAGGTATTCCACTTCAGAAGAGTGTTAATAGGACAATGAAATAAGCAATGCGAAAACTGCTTTCCAGACAGAATTGACAGAATTTAGCAAATGATAATGATATAGGTAATGTAGAGAATGAAGGGATGATAACCAGAGATCTGAAACTAATATGCTGACTAGTGGAAAAAATGACGTTTTGCAATTCTAAATACAACCAGAATGCTCCAACTTTTTTTTATCTTAACGTTTCCTTCAGTAGCAAACCGATCTCTCCCCTTCTTTTACACTTCAGATTTTTTGTAAAACAGTTGCCTTCATGCACTATTTCATTTTCTATACACTCTGAAATCTGTTTTCCATCAAGGCCACCCCACCAAAATTTTGTAGGTAAAGGTCTTTGAAGATCAATCCGTGGCTTAATACAACAGGCAATTTCTATTCCTTATCTTACTTGACCTCACTGAGCTATTTGAGAATGGTAATTAATCCATGCTTTTGAACCTTCTGGTATCTTGGGTTCTGTGACACCACTATCTCTTTGTTTCTTTTCCCACATATGTGGCTATTTAAAGAGCAGTGCTTCCTCAACCTTTTCATAAACTTTTGTGATTCTAACCTTCTATTTTCAGACCTTATGTCTTATTACTCTATGCTTGCATGTCCCTGGTTTCACTCACTTCCAGTGCTTTTTAGATGAGAATTTATTGAGCACCTATCTTTCATAGGCATTCTGTTGATGAATCCCAAATCCACATCTCCATCTGTAACTCAGCCCTTTCTCCTGAGCTCCAGATCCCAGATGCCTGTCTGCCTGCTTGAGTTAATCTCTTGATTGTCTCCCAGGCTCTTCAAAGATAGTGTTCTCCACTCTGATCCTTCCACAGACCTGCTCGTACTCCTCTATCTTTTTTCTTGTGAATGGTGATATCATCCACCCAGTTAACCCAATTAGAATCCTGGGAACTGTGCCTGACTCTGCATTTCAGTAAATGACAGTATGGAGAGAAACCAAAGGCCAGAGACCAGATGCCTTCCTTTCATGACATAGAACTAAGTACCCCCTGCAGAAATGGGAGTACAAAGAAGGAAAACTTTGACTAGAAAGCATTTAAATGAGAAATAACCATGTTTCCATGGTATTGGAAATGGCATACTAGCGATCAAAAATCAAGACTGAAGTGAATTGTGGAAAATGAATGTTAAAGTTTTGCCCACCTGAGTGTATGGCTTAACATTATGACTTAAATTTGTTCAATTACAATATACTTCTTCATATTTTTCAAGAGGTTCCTTGTAAGCTTTAGGATAAAGGCTCAAAATTATAGCATGAAATCCAAGACCTTTTCAGATCTGGGTCATACTTACCTCTCCAGCTTTATCCTTGGCTACAGTCCTACCCTTCAATATTGCATCCTACCCTTCAATATGCATGTTTTTTTGTTTGTTTGTTTTGTTTTGTTTTGTTTGCCTCTAGGATCCTGTATTTGCTCTTACATTTTCCTAGAACATTTTTCAGCCAAGGTCCATTTGGTTCTCATTAATTAATTCATTAATAAATATTCACCAAACAACTAACCATTTACATAGCATTATCTAGCACTGAAGTCCCCAAAATGAAAAAGCAAAAAATCCCTACTTTCAAGGAGCTCCTTATCTATTGGAGGAGACAGGCACAAGAGGTAAGGGTATTGATGGTAAGGATACTGACAGAAATATATCACAGGTGGTATCCCTGGAATTGAGGGAAAAGTTTGGGAAGGCTTTTCCTAAGAAGTGAACATATGAGAACAGCCCACAGTAGTCTCCTAATTTTTAATGGTCAGGAATTGCTTTCCTATGTTTAGAAAAAATTTTCCCCTTCTGTAGTTGACCCTGGTTCTTTCCAATGAAGGAGCTATCAATAATATTCTAAATGAGTATGGAGGTTTAAAGTAGGGAAATTTGGAAAGATAAAATGGTTTGAGCTCCACTGTGGCCCTGCTGAATCAAAATCTTCAGTTGGAGTCCAGGCAGTTTGATTTCAAAAAACAGTTCTAGAGGTCATAGTGATATACATACAAGGTCAAGTACTATTGTTAAATAATCTCAAAGAAAAATGAACAGGATCTCTTTTAGTCATTTGCATTTTGTTTAGAACACAGCAGCTTAGAAACCATCCTTTCAGAAATTCTTCTAGGATTATCTTAATTCTGAAATAGGCATCCACAACAATCTGAGCTAAGCTCTATCAAAATACACAAAATTGTGTACTTCTATCTTCTCCACTAGACCTAAAGGTAGAAACTATGTTATTTGCTAGGGGTAGAAGCTGCATCTTATATCTTGGTATTACCAGGCTTTCTATAGTATCAGAGTAGAGAACACTTAACAGATAATGACTAAAATGTAGAACACTTAACAGATTGTGACTGTTTATGGTATAAAGGGAACTCGGATCTTGAAGGAGAACAAATAAATTTCATTTTGCATATATTGAGACCAAGGTGCCATGAGTTTATTGAGTTTTAAATACTCAACAACCAACTAGAAATGTGGGTCTTGAAGTGAGAAATAAGTCAGAACTAAAACTGTTAGTTGGGTAATAATCTTCAGCATGATATTAGTTGAAACTGTGAAAAATAGACCTTATCTGTTTGAGAAAAGTGAGTCTAAAAGATGACAAATCACAAGAGTCTGGAGGAATATATATATAGATACATATATACATATATATTACTTATGCATATATTATAGAAATCATAAGTATTACATATATGTATACATACATATATATTTAGGGGTGCAGTAGAAGATGAAAAAAACACATCAGAAGCTTTCAGAAATATACAAAGGGAAGCAGAATCAGTGGCATATAATCGAACAGATAAAAAAGTATCATGGTGAAATAATGAGTTGATGTTAAATACTGCAATTACAGTGTCAAATGCTGTTGTCAGAAAAGCCAAGAGTGGAGGAAATCCATTCTATAATATAAATAGGATATCAGAGTTGACATGTAAAGAAAGAGTTTCAGCTCTACGTGGTGGGAACAAAACTTTAATACTGGCACTTGGCAAAATGCATAATGATAACTAAGTGGAAGTTTATATAGGAAAGAGAGTGAATGATAATTTGAGGGATTGATAGGTGAACACAAGAGTTTGTATTATGTTGAGACCAACATATATTTGGAAGGAAGGTCTATTTGTCCAACAGTTGACAAAGGCAGATGGTGGAAAATATTAAAAAGGGAATTGGTGGTGGAAGATGATCTTAGGCAAAGTAGGATATGGTATGGAATCATTCCAAGTGTAGGAGATGGGAGAGGTTCAAGGCAACTTTTTGCATGACAGAGTAAAGACAAAACGGATGAGGTTACAGAATCATTTTAAGATAGAAAGGGAATTAATTTCAGGTGTGTGAAGAGTTCTCAGTAAATTATGACATCAGCTGAAGAAGGTCTTAAATTGGGATGGGAGGTTGAGATGATCAGGTTAGCCTGGAAAAGCCACTGTAAAGATGTTTCTGTCAACAACCTGGTAATAGTAATAAATGCTTTGGGGTGTAGCGAGGATGGCCCAACTGCTATGGCATGACTCTGGCATACCAGGAGCACATTCAGCTGGCAGGACCCAAAGAAAGAAATCTGTGAGATGAGAACATTAAAAGTGGAAGGAGATGAGGAACTCAGAGACTTTACGAAGGGTAGTTTGGAAGCACGTGATTATTTGGACTGTGATGGGTAAGACGACAGTGAGCAAATGCTTTGAGAAATACAGTATAGCGATCAGAGGTAAAGGTCGGAATAATAGGTTTAGTAGCTGTGAGGGTAACAGTAAAATACCCATTAACAGGCAATAGTAGTGAAAGGAGACTACTTTTGTTGTTTAATGAGTATCTTTTCATGTTTTCACTCCTCTAGTGGCCTGTATGGAAGTGTTATCATTAGATTCTGTGTGATTCCTAGACTTTTTGATTTTATAAGCCAATAAAATTTCTAATTGTACTGATATAAATTTGCCAGCTTTCAAAATTTTTATGTATTTTTGACAATTAAGGACAATAAAAAAGTCCCTGCCATCTGCTAACACTATAATGTGCTAACATAAAGTGTACTTTCATATTATAAAAACGCAAGAAAGGCAAAATCTCAGAATAAAAAAATAAAAGTGGTCTTTCTCAAGAAAGCACATCTTGCAATTACAGTAATGCCTATTCTTAAATTGATTTACACATGCATATGCATCTATTCATCTATCAATTTATTGATCTATATTTTTGTTTCATGATTTCCGTAGCTCCTTAGCTAATGTTTTATTTTGTCATAAAAACCTTGCTATGGACTGATTCTAGACTGATAACCAAGAAACCCTGGGTTTCTTGAAAGTGGTATTTCATACAAATTCCTTGGGAATGGGCATAATTTCAATGCAGAGGTATATTCCAGAAAAGGAATCCAAGTAGAAGGATCAGCAGAGTAAACGTCCTGTGGCAAGAGAGAGTATGGCCAGTTTGAGGAGCTGAAATCATGGGACATGACTGAAAGGCCAAGGCTGGCTTAAGATGAAAATGTAGAACCGAGTCTGAAAGGAGAGTAAGGAGTCGGGGGAGAGGTTGAAGGGGAAGTGACCAGAATGTTTTCTTCTCATTGACTGCTCACCTCCTGCACCACTAGCTACCTTCTCTGACCACTCTGGGAATTTATATGGTGGGAAGTAGTGGAGTGTAGGGAGTTCAGTAGTGTCCTCCAGAATTCATGTTCACTCAGAACCTCGGAATGCCTCTTTAGTTGGAAATAAGGTCTTTGTAGGAGTATTTCATCATAATGAGGTCATACTGGCTAAATCTAATATGACTAGTATCCTTATTAGAAGAAGTGAGACAGATACACGATGGAGAAAACTGTGTGAGGGGGGCGGGAGATATTGGAGGGATACATGTACACACCAAGGAATGCTGAGGATTACTGACAACCAGGAGAAGCTGGAAGAGGCAAAGAAGGCTCCTCCCCCTACAGACTTTAGAGAGAGTAATGGCCTTGATTTTAGACCTCTAGCCTTCAGGACTGTGTGGTGTGCATTGTTATAAACCACCCGGTTGGAGGTAATCTGTTATGGCAGCCTTAGGTAACTACTGTAGGAAGCTAAGAGCAGTAGGTTACAAGTTTCCATGTGCTTGCTTCCTATTCTCTGGGCCTATAGATGTTCAACATGGACCCTTTATTTTTGAAAAGCATATTTGTGGATTATTTAGGCCTGCTGTTACTGTCCATCACCAGGGTCACTTACTATCTTGATGTAAGTGGTGCTTTCACTTGTGGTTTCTTTCTTTTGTAGGCTCTAAGAGCCTGGGGTGGCTTTTAAGTTCTACTGACCTTAGCCAGGTCATTCCTTAGGTAGCCTTTGTGGTCTGGGCTCTAACACAGCTCAGCACTCTGACTCTCCCTGTTCTGTGGCCCAGATCTGGTCTACAGAAAACCCACAAAATATCTTTTGCTTTATATCAACTTCTGGGAATACAGGCCCATCTCAACTCAGCCACCACTCTTTGCCCATCCTGAGAGGGGTTAGCCTGCAGTTTCTTGCTTTTATGTTTTCTAGATCATAGTAGTGTAAGGGCCTATTTAGCCAGAGCAGCCCCACCTCAGTTGAACAGCCATTTTGTTGTTTATGCAGTAAAACTTAAATTGACCCTGACCCCTACCCCCAAGGGGAACTTATTTAAAAGCAAGTCAGAAAACCAGTCCCAGGTTACAAAGCCCAAATACAAGGGTGGATCAGGTCAGGTAGAGATAACAGCCCAAATGCAGGGATGAGTCGGGTCAGGTGGAGACATCCAATCAGTAAAGCGTACATACTGTCTCCCTAGCTACCAAGGAGTGTGGGCCCCGTCTTTGGGGGGCCAATTCTCACCAAGGTGATAGGCTAGTGCAAGTGTCTACTATGGGTTGAATTGTAGTTCAATTGGCCACCCGTGTATGACCTAGCATGACTGTAGCTTTCTCTGTGTATTGCAATTTCATTGGCAACCTGTGTGTGGCCAGGCTCAATCACATGGCCTTTGCTTTATAAAAGTTAGTCTGTGAGGCAGGGAGGGGTTGCGCTCTCTGTAAGAGGCAGCCCTGACCAGTCTGTTTGACAGTCAGTTTGATTCTTGATGCTTGGCGCGAAATTTTCAAGTTTTGCTTGACCTTCGCTTTATATCAGTCTCGCTCCTTTGACCATGGACCCATTATTGGGGGACCCAACACTGGGGATCCAACAGTAGATGACCAGCAACTGTAACTCTCAGCTTTAAGGCATACAGGACTATGTTCTCTGAGGGGACTCCCTGAAATTCTTGTAATTAAGTTTGATGTTAGAGGCAGACACCCTCCCCAGTTTTCTCCCCAAAAAAGGAGGAGAAATTCACAACACACCAGCAGTTTTTTTTTTTTTTTTCAACTTTTGATCCTTGTTGATCCCTAAGGTAAGGGACTTATGGGATGTTTAACTTGTTTTTATAAACCTCCTTTGAGAATTTTTATATTTAGCACTTCTCATTGATGTCTGATCATCAACTTCTTATTGATATCTGCCATCTTAAGGTGTTGGTTAAAACTTCTGATCAACTTCTTGTTGATATCTGCCATCTTAAGGTGTTGGTTAAAACTTCCACCTTAGTTTTTTTTTTTCCTTTTGATCCATGTTTAATGTTTGCTTGTTCCTTAGACAGCTACTTCTGTGAGAGCAGACACTTTTTTTCTAACAAGTGTATTCTCAGTACCAACCTAAAAGCTTACCTTATGGTAGGACAATAAATAAATTATTTATGGTATGAATGAATGAATGCAATTATGGAATAAACATATTTCCCTGGTACTAAATTTTATTTTATTTTGTTTTTATTTTTTTAAAAAAATTTATTTATTTTAGAGAGAGAGAAAGAGAGTGTGTGTTAATAGGGACGGGGCAGAAGGAGAGAATCCTTAGGTAGACTCCCTGCTAGTGTGTAGCCTGTCCTGGGGCTCTGTCTCATGACCCATGAGATCATGATCTGAGTGAAACCAAGAGTCAGATGCTTAACTGACTGAGCCACCCAGGCGCCTCCCTGGTACTAAATTTTAAAATAAAAATGTGATGTTTTAAATAGGGACATGTTTAGATGGAACAGTGTTTTCAACATTAGCTTTATAGAAGTTCTAAGCTAACATTCTAAGCTTACTTCATACCATATTTTTACATTAATTTTTAAAATTTTTATTAACATATAATGTATTATTTGCCGCAGGGGTAGAGGCCTGTGAATCGTCAGGCTTACACATTTCACAGCACTCTAGATTAAATTTTCTAAAGGAATATATGGATGGCATGTCCCTTAGATTATCTTTTTTAAATAGTTTGTTTCTTAGCCACTTTTTAATAGAGAAAACAGATTTGGGTACTAATTTCTTTGATAAATAAAAAATGTTGATATCTGGTACCCCTGGCTATAAAAATATATGTTTATAAAAAATAAAAAATTTAAAAAAAAGTAATAAGTGCTTAAAACTCAAAAAAAAAAATGTTGATATCTGTAGCTCTTTCCACCATCTTTCTGCGCCATTATACTAGTGTGCATAAATGTGCTGGCGGATGCTCTCCCGAGCATTAACAATGCCATAAAGAGAGGCAGATGCCAGATTCTTATTAGGCCATAGTCCAGTTTCTAACTGTGATGTTGAATCTTGGTTACATGGGTGAATTTGATTGCCAATGATCACTAGCTGGGAAAATTGTTGTGAACCTCATGGACAGGTTAAACAAGTGTGAATTGTTCAGCCCCTGATTTGATGCACAACTCAAAGATTTAGAAAAATGGCAGAATAATCTGCTCCTGTCCTGCCAGTTTGGTTTTCATTCCTGACAACCTCACTGGCATCATGGATCATGAAGAAACGAAACAAAAACACACAAGAGGGAAAATCTCGGGATTCTTTTTCTAGGAATATAATACATGCAAATAAGATGCTTCAGTTGAAAAAAATTGTTAATATCTCTAGAGCTGATCGATGGCAGACCCATATTCTTGAGAAACTGGATTATCAAGTATTGTTATTTAACATTCTAATATAAATGTTGAGATACTGATACCAATAATTTTCCTAAGTTAAAGGAAGTATTACTCACATAAGAATCAATTTAAATGCAATCTGTATCAAAATACCAAGAACATTTTTCAGAGAACTAGAACAAACAAAACAAAAATGTGTACGGAACCATAAAAGACCCTGAGTGGCCAAAGTAACCTTGAGAAAACAACAAAAACAACAACAACAAAACGACAGCAAAAAACCAAAGCTGGAGGTATCACAATTTCAGATTTCAAGACCACAAAGCCATAGTAATCAAAACATTATGATAACTGGCACAAAAATAGGTACATAGATCAATAGAACAGAATAAAGAGCCCAGCAAAAAACCTATGCTTGTATGGTCAATTTATGACAAAGGAGGCAAGAATACACAAAGGGGCAAAGACAATCTCTTCAATACATGGTTTTGAGAAAACTGGCTGGTTACATGAAAAAGAGTGAAATTGGATCACCGTCTTATACCACACACAAAAAACCCCTCAAAATTAAAGATCTAAATATGAGACCTGAAACAATAAAAATCCTAGAAGAGAGCACAGGCAGGAATTCCTCTGACATTGGACATCACAACATTTTTCTGGCTATGTCTGCCAAAATAAGGAAAACAAAAGCAAAAATAAACTATTGGGGATATATCAAAATAAAAAGCTTTTACACTGCAAAAGAAGCAATCAACAAAACAAAAAGGCAACCAATTGAATGGGAAAAGATATTTGCAAGTGATGAATCCAGTAAGTGGTTAATACTTAGAATATATAAGGAACTTATACAACTCAACACCAAATAAATAATCTGATTAAAAAATGGGCAGAGGACTTAAATAGGCATTTTTCCAAAGAAGATACAGAGTTTGCCAATAGACACATGAAAAGTGTTCAACATCACTTAACATCAGAGAAATGAAAATGAAAACCACAGTAAGATACCACCTCACACTTATCAAAATGATAAAATCAAAACCACAAAAAATAGCAAGTGTTGGTGAATATGTGAAAAAAAGGAACCCTTCCTTGTGCACTATGGGGAGTATAAATTGGTACAGCCATTGTGGAAAACAGTATGGAGGTTCCTCAAAATATCAAAAATAGAAATATCATGTGATCCAGTAATTCTACTATTGGGTATTTACTCAAAGAGATTGAAAACATTAATTCAAAAAGATATATGAACTGCTATGTTTTTGTATCATTACTTATAATAGTGTTTGATAGGTGAATGGATAAGGAAGATGTGATGCTTGTTGTGTGTATATGGATGTATGTGTATAAACACACATGCACACATAAATGCACACATATCTATACTGGAGTATACTATAACCATTAAAAGGATGAGATCATACCATTATGACAACATGGATGGACTTATAGGTATTATACTAGGTGAAATAAGTCAAACTAAGAAAGACAAATAGCCTATGTTTTCATTCATACATAGAATCTAAAACAACAAAAACAAATGAAATAACAGGCAAGCAGAATCAAATCTATAAATACAGAGAAAAAACTGATGGTTTCCAGAGAGACGAAGGATAGGCAAAATGGGGGAAGGGGATTGAGAGGTGTAAGATTTGTGTATGGAATGAATATGTCAAAAGAATAAAAGACACAGCATAAGTCAATGGTATTGTAATATCGTGATAGATGATAGCTACACTTACGGTAAGCATAGCATAACATTTAAAGAAGTTGAATCACTATGTTGTACACCTGAAACTGATTACATTGTATGTAACTAATGTATAATTTAATGTATTTAAACTAATGTATTAACTACTATATAAAACTAATGCATTAATTATACTGGAATAGAAAATTTAAAAAGAAGAAACTATCCATTGCTACATCATAATCTCCAAATTTAGAAGCTTAAGACAACAAACATTTATTATTTTATACTTTCTGTGGATCAAGAATGTGATCCCAGCATAAGGAGATTCCCGTGGCTCAAGGTCTATCATGGGGCTGCAGCTGTTGGTGGTACCTGTTGGTGGAACCTGAGGTATCATCCAGTGGTTTGACGGAGATGGATGGAGGGGAGAGATTTACTCCAAGATCATTGATGTGATGTGGATAGGCCTCAGAAGATCTATGTCCAAGTTCACTCATGCAGGCTGTGTGAATGTCCTCACAATGGATGGTTGGTGTTTCACAGGAGAGCTAGACAGTGAGAAAGAGAGAGTAACCCAGATGGAAGCCACAATCCTTTTTAAACCTAATATTGGAAGAAAGATCCCATTACTTCTGTATATTATTCCTTAGAAGCAAGTCCATAACTTCAACCCACACTGAAGGTGGTGCTTATTCAAGGGCATGGATAGTTATTTCTGAGGCTGTCTATCATACTCATGATGACCTAAAGCAGAAGCTAGAATTTTCACAGACAATTCAAGTTTCTCCATTGTAGAATGTGTGAAAATTCTTAACTTTAGTAGTTTGAAATGCATGTTTACTATTAGACAACTTGAACATAAAAGTTTTTCTACAATTATTTCAAGCAATATTTGAGAGTATAATAGTAGAGGATATTAGGATAGTTTGTCTTGAAATTGGTTCATAAATATTACACTGAGACAAACACCCTAAGTTTGTTGAAGAGAAAGCTGCCATTATGTTTTGCAGAGATATCCACTGCTTCATTTTTATGTATCTTCTTCTTCTTCTTTTTTTTTTTTTTTCTTGGTAGTATAGATGGGTAAGCTTCCTAGATCGTCTAGTTAAAATTTTCTTTCAGCTGTGTCCATTTGGTCATTTAAAATCACTCATTGATTTTTTAAAAATTTTAAATTTTTAAAATTTGTTTAAATTTTTTGTTTCTATTAATTTATTTTTCAAATCCTCCTTTTCCCCCCCAGTGTCCTGGTGTGTATGTGTTTAAATTGTGGTTTCTGTTTCTTTTGCTGTCTCTTTATTTTAAGCATAGTTTTGGGTTTTTTTTTAAGATTTTATTTATTTGATAGACAGAGATCACAAGTAGGCAGAGAGGCAGGCAGAGAGAGAGGAGGAAGCAGGCTCTCCGCTGAGCAGAGAGCCTGATGCGGGGCTCGATCCCAGGACCCTGAGATCATGACCCGAGCCGAAGGCAGACACTTTAACCCACTGAGACACCCAGGCACCCTTTAAGCATAGTTTTTAAAATAGTCTATTTCAGATGATTTCATTGCCTCCAGTTTTGGGGTATGTTATACTACATGCTGTTTTATTTGATGACTCCTGCTTATGTTAGATCATTTCTTTGTATGATTTGTAGTTTTGATTTTGAAGTTCTCTTCAATAAGGAGTTTACTGCCTGTTGGAATACTGTGGACTGTAAGTTGTTGAAGGGATGCTATGTACTCATAGCATGTGCTCATGTTTGTTCAGTTGGTTTAGGACTAGTTTTTAATTTGTTGACTTGAGGAGTCTACTACCACCCTGAAAGGCTACCATGAAGTCTTTGGCTTTCATCTTTAGAGGAGAATTTTATTTTTCCCCCTTATATCCTCAGGCTAAATTAAATATCCTTATTACTTCTCCAGACTTCCCTAGGTGTAGTGATGCTATTCCTCCCCTCTACCATTCAGGTGTCACTCTTCAAGTCTTTGGCTTTTTATAGGGAGTTCAGGTTCTACAAATAACCTCATATAAGTCCCAAAGTCATGTTCATATCCCAAATGGACTTTTAATCTTCAACTCCGAGAAATGAGGCTTTTCCTGAGCCTGATAAACACTTGAATATCCGCTGTGTCACTTTACAGATCTCTAATTTTACATTTCTTCTTTGTTGCTGGAACCTAAGGTTTTCTACATCTTTTATTTAAACTCATATATATATATTTCTTATTAACTTGACTGTATGTTACTTATTGTTATTCTACTTTTATAGCCGAGGGGCTGTTTATCAGTAGAGTCAACCAGGTTGTGGGAACTGGACTGAAAAAAATTGTATAATTTGCTGTTCTACTAGTTCCTTTATTTACCTTATTTATTAAGGTGCTGTTTATTCTCCCACCCTTAATTTTCCTTGTTTTGTTTTGTCCCCAAACTTAGACATCATAACTTCAGATCTTGCCCTAAATGAAATCTATGCCTATATATAGCCCTTCATTTATTCTCACCTACCAATTACTCCTTATATGTGTCTAGGCACCTACTGTATTGTTTTTTTTTTTATCCTGTAATTTAAAACTATACATAGAACACTTCTGGGGTGGGAAGGCATAAATCCTTCTAGCTGAAAGAAATGCAATTAGTGCTTTGGGGAATTTGAGTGTGTCACTGTAAAATCCTGTTCTGTAAGGTATGGTTTGGTATAAAGAGAAGTAATAGAAATGTTTATGACAGAGCCCTAGGATATAAAAGTCCCTTTGTGTTTTTCATTTTGAGGTCATTATTCACCCTTCTTTACAAAATAAACAGGAAGAATTGTTTCCAGGTACTAAAGTTCAAAAGTTTGGGGAAAACCTTGCAAAATGAAAATTGAAATACTTAAATAATGACAACTGAGAAACAAAATTGAAAGATGGATACTTTCATATCAACAAAGATAGGGTTACTATTTCTAAAAGCAAGTATGTCCAGATATTTTCATTGAAAAACCCTACAGTAAATGTCTGCAACTTTACAATTTATGTAACCAAAAGGTGGCAGTGTTCCATTTGGTTTCCTTCGGAACCTCATTTGCTAGAGGTATGAATTTAGACAAGTACTCTGCCTCTAATTTGCTTTTAAAACAATATTGAGTAATACTGCTATTACCTCATGTGCCAAAAAAATAATTATGATTAAGAAGACAAATATATTTTGCAATAGGAGTTTGAAAGAATTAATTGTATCAAAACCTTAATTTGAACAGCCCCAAAAAAGACATTTCTAAAATCAGTATATGGGTGTTTCACATCTTAAAATATTTCCTCTGTTGTTAGATTATCTCTTTAGTGTTCTACTCTGTCTTGACTACTGATTGATATGTTTCATAAACTATGCAAGCATTGAATTATGTTCAGCTCTAAGTAATTAATGAGAGAAACAATGTGGGTTTTGTGTTCATAGCAGATAATACATTTTTATCAGTAAGAATAAAAGTTTTCTTCACAGAATAAATAAATATTTATGGCCATTGATTAGTAGGTTAGAGATCTACACAAATATGTAATTTTATCATGTTAGTGTGACAATGAAAGCTAAAATAAATGGCTGAAAAAGATTTCAATCCCCAATTTTAAATCTGGTCCAAAATCTTAAATGAAAGCTTACTTGAGGCAAAAATTCTTTTTTACAAGTATATCCTGGCAAGAACTGACCTAACAGTCAATTATTATAAACAAAGTCCAGGTTTCTTAATTAAAATACAAAATATTGGCTCGCCTGCTTAGCCTGAAAGAACTTATGTCTTGAGGAGACTGCAATTATGGTGGCGCCTTCTAGTGCCACTGATGGTCAGGGCCTGTCAGTGTTTGTATAAAACCCCCTTTTTTTTTTCCTTTTTTCTTTTTTCTTTTTTTTTTTTTTTCAGCTTTGCAACAGTGCTGTGGATTGTTACTTCATTAGCTCAAAATTGGCATAAAAATTCTAAAACAGAAGTTGAGGGATTTTGTTTTGAGTTTGGTCTGAACACTGAAAAAGTTTCATTTTTATTCTCATAAATGTGGGAAAAATAAACTCTTCCATTTATTCTGGTTACATTTTTGGACTTGGGGATTTTATCTCCATCTGCCTACTGTATATAAAAGTTAGAATTGGCTCTATTTGGCAAATAACACTAAATACAAATTAGTGGACCGTTCACGGCACTTTAAATTTTAAAACGACTTTTACAGAAAGTCTTTATGTGTTTGATAGCTATTTTTAGCGGCTGAACCAAAATTTGTTTTTATGACTGATTTTATCAAAATGAATAAAAACTCATTTTTCGGTTATCTGTGTTAGTGGCAAGGACTTCTTAAAGGGGTTTATTCATTCCTTTAAATCTCCTTTACCACCTAACCTAGGAAAAATGTCGTGTATAGAACAGGTTTGACTAGTTTTAATTTCATCTTTTCTATTCCCTCGCCATCCAATGGAACGAATGCAAATGACGGTGAAGCTGTCTCCCGTTGGTCAGTGAGAGGAAGAGAAAGAGTCATAAACTGATTGTTTTATCTTGGGCTCATATTACAGTTGTTTACTTCCGCATAGTATTCTCAAGACATCTGTAATAACGTGAAAAAGTAAAACCGTATCTCGTCATTTCCAGAAAACTACTGTTAAAAGCACATACTTCTAAATTCATATGTATTATAGTTTATCTGGTGAGTTTGGCTAGTGTTAATGGGTCCCATGGGCGTGAGAAAATGTCCTCCAGGAGATCAGCATTTTGACCTTTTGTGTTTTAAATTGCAGGATGAGTTTTGTTGAGTTGTGTTATCAATGTTAATAGCAGTCTGTGTGGACCCACAACCGTGACTACATTTCTTAGACTTTAATACTATATTGGTAAAGTCATAAGATATGTGAATATTTACTAATGTTTCTTTTAAAAGTGGGTGTTGTTTAGCTACAAGTAAATGCTTAGTAAATATGTTTTAAATAAATGAATGCGCATTAACTCTCTTGGACATCTATCTGCCAAACACTGTACTAGGCAGGGGGATATAATACATTAAAAAAAAAAAAGTCCTGTCCTCTAGGAATTGGTCACTAAATAGTGAAATCGAATGGTACCTGGTGTTGTGCCAGGTCCTATGCTAAGTCTTTTCACATTTATTAACTCATTTAACCTCATAAAACCTGTGGTAGGAACTGTTATTGTCCCCATTTTAAAGATTGGAAAACTGAGGTTGAGTGCAGTTACATAGCTACGATATAGGGAAGCCAGCATTTACGTTCAGTCTGGTTCCTGAGCACAGGCTCTTAGTCACTGTTTAATCTTGCCTCTCCAATTATAACATACCAGTTAATTATTTCCCAAAATGTGCTAGTTGAAGATCAGTCCTAGGATATGTTTTACCAAATACCAATCATTTCCTTAAATAAGTGACTCTGTGGTAAAGTTTGCTTGGAAAATATTGTGTACTACCACCACTGCCATTAAAATATCTTTATTTATTCTAAATGTGTACCAGCAAGCAAGTTCTTTGGACAGTCTTATAAAAATTGTTTAGTATTCCTCTCAGTGACAGTGTTCTGAATATTAAACTTGCCAAATGCTATCATAACAATTGCTTTGCATTTATGGAAGAATATTCATATACTGTGTCATTAAAGAATCATAACAGTATTCTAGAATACATGTTAATATTATCCCAGTTTTGTTTTGTTTTGTTTTGTTTTTTAAGAGGGGCACTGCTGGGGGAGGGAGAAAGAGAGAATCTTAAGCAATCTCCATGTCTAGCACTGAGCCTGATGGGGGGCTTGCTTTCATGACATGAGCTGGAATCAAAAGTTGGATGCCTAAATGAGACCCAGGCACCCCAATATCCCACTTTTTTTTTTTTTTTTTAGATTTTACTTATTTATGAGAGAGTGAGAGAGCATAAGCAGGGGACTCGGCAGAGGGAGAGGGAGAAGCAGGCTTACCACTGTGCAGGGAGTCCAGCCTGGGGCTCGATCCGAGGACTCCGGGATCATGACCTGAGCCTAAGGCAGACACTCAACTCACTGAGCGACCCACGCGCCCACTCCCACTTTTTTAAGATGAAGAAGCTCAAGTGGAGGTGTTGAGTGTCCTTTCTTACATGTAACAAACTAGGCAGAATCAGAATTACTGCTTGAAACCACTCTGATCAAAATCTAATGCTGTACATTGTGAAAAGTCAATGTCCCCATAGTGGAATACATTTTTATAGGCATGACTATATGCTTTGGACCATCCTTTTTCCTTTTCATATGTTGCTTACTCAAGTCAAAGCTTAGCAATCTAATTCTTCCTCTCTTTTCACTCAGCAAGTTCAGATGTGGACTACCTGATTTACACTAATGAAAGACCTCAGGGTAGATGTGCGTTAAAATATTCTTCCTTAAAAAAAAATAATAAAATGTTCTTTCTTGTACAGTGGAGGAATAGTTAGTTAATGAAACTTATTCTTCTGCCACTGCAGTGGTCTACTACTACAAGAACAGATTTGAGATGGACTGATAGATACATAAGGAGGCAATATCACTACAGAGATACATGCTTTATGATCCTCAAGATGTTAATAGATTGTGCATAAAGATGACAGCATGAAATTCCTGGCTTTGTCTAACTTGTCTATCTGTAGACATAACATCTGTAGACACAGCATTAGGGAATAATATTTTCGTGATAATTTTTAAGTGTTTTTCTCCCCATCACAAGACTAAACAGGAATATAAACACTGAATCTCAGTGTATCAGTGAGGACCAACCGCTGGAGAAGCTTACAGGAATCCAAATTCTACTGCGCCATGTGCTTATGATAATAAGCAACAAAACACACTGATTTTTATGAAACAGTTTCTCATACAGTCTGTCATTTTTTTTTAAGATTTTAGTTATTTATTTGACAGAAAGAGAGATCATAAGTAGGCAGAGAGGCAGGCAGAGAGATAGGGGGAAGCAGGCTCTCTGCTTAGCAGAGAGCCTGATGTGGCGCTTGATCCCAGGACCCTGAGATCATGACCTGAGCTGAAGGCAGAGGCTTAACCAACTGAGCCATCCAGGTGCCCCTCAGTCTGTCATTGTAATGGGTTCAACAACCCCATGGTGAGCTATTTTTCCCATTCACAGGTGAAGAAACTTAGATTAAGAAAAGTAACTCCATCCTGTTACTCTTAGTCACATGATTACAAGTGACTTTTCCAAGGTTATTCAGACAATAAGTGGCAAAATCAAGATATAAATCTAGTTTCCCGGTTGACATTCTTCGAGTACATGTTAAGTGATAAGGTGTAGTCAGTACCTACTAGAAGATTCAAGCATCCAATGACAAGGTTACTTGCAAGGAAAATAGTATACATGTTATAGGGCAATGAGTTATAAGCTGATATGCCATGATTTTACTGAATTTGTCCTTATAGGTGATTCTGATTCAGTATATTTAGATGATTCAATAATTATGTTTGGTAGAGGAATCACACCCATGTATTTTAGGGCTTATAGTTGTAGAATCAAGCACCCATTGACATCTATAGATTTAGAACAGAAAAAGCTCAGACTTGCCAAACTGTTCCAGAGTTCCATGGAAGTTGAGTTTTGCCACCTAGAGAGGGCACGAAAACTTGACCAGTTATAAATGTTGACATCTGTATCATTCCGTTTAAGGGACATTATCAGATTGGTCTTTGTCCAATAAGTCTTTTTCAATGATTTAAGAAGCATGTTTGAAAATATATGGAAATGAGCAGCATATCCACATATGAGGAATTCCTGAATTACATTAGAAATTATAGGTGACTTCACTTAATTTTATTTACTTAAAACTGGTCAGAGGATAACATATAATTGATAAGCATTAATTCTAGAGAATATTCTAGAAGTCTTAAAAGACATTTTAGAAGACAGTATTGAATGTTACTGCATGTTGGATTAGAGCCTCCTATTTAGAGAACTGTGTTTCATGCTAAGAATATAAAAATGTTGAGAGTAAAATGTTCATACTTTGGAATCAAGGTAATAATCCATTATGCTAGGTGTGGACTAGCACCTGGATATAATTTCAGTTACAGATTAGGTTATTTATTTATTTTTTGTACTTTCAATGTAAGGCTGAATTTTAATATTTCATTAAAATTCATTCATTTAGTATTTCATTAAATATTCATTAACATTGTTAATTTTTTGGCCATGAATGTTAAAAAGCAAATGATTCAAAAGGATTTATATATGCATCTGAAAACACCAATCTAGTGTTGTGTTGATAAGCTACATATTTGCATCCATTTCTACAGAAGCAGTTTAAACATTAAATGCATTTATCGATGGGAATAGTATTATTGTACTGCAATTTGATGCTATCAATGCCTTGCTAATAAACATGCAGTGATAGAAAATGCAACTGTTCCAGAAGGAGGAAGAAAGAACTGGAGATTAGGAGGGGGAAGTAGGATTACCCTGAAGGAAGAGAGAGCTGGTGAAAGGTGAGAGATAAAGAAAACAGTTACACACTTGAAGAGAGTTCTAGATAAGAGACCTAGGAGGATAGTCTTTTGAAAATGGAGACACAGATAAAGAGTTTATTGTAAAATGGAGGAACAAAGATATCAAGAGAATACCAGGTTGCAGAAGTGAAAATCAATAGCGCTTAAATATAGAAAGTAAGTGGGGAACAAAGATGGAAAGGAGATTCAGTACAAGAGGGAACTTCAGAGGTACACATGCACACACAAGGTGCGTCCAAGCACGCATACGCATGCGCACAAACACACAGCCGTTTCTAAAAACCAAGAAGGTAGGAAAGTTTCCTAACTGAACATTTCCAGTGTAGGACAGGGAAGACACCAATGAGCTCAGGTGAGTGTTTTAGTTGAATTTAAAGAGTTATGTTGTTGTGGTTCACACTATGTTACAACCCAAGATAGAGCTGCATGCAGGGGCGCCTGGGTGGCTCAGTGGGTTAAAGCCTCTGCCTTTTGCTCAGGTCATGAACCCAGGGTCCTGGAATTGAGCCCCACATTGGGCCCTCTGCTGCGCAGGGAGCCTGCTTCCCTTCCTCTCTCTCTCTGCCTACTTGTGATCTCTGACTGTCAAATAAATAAACAAAATCTTTAAAAAGAAAGAAAGAAAGAAAAAACTGCAGCATAGAAGAGCCAAGAGGACCCTGTGATCACAGATGTCACTTTGAAGAATATATTCTTATTCCTTCTGTAATATAATAGCATTTTCTGTATTAGAAATGAAATTTTAAGCTCAGTGTCCAAATACAAATATCTAAGGAGGTTGTTCTAGAACAACTGACCTCTAAATTGGCAAGAGGAGGGATGGCATTTTATTATTGTAGTGGGTGCTGAATAAGCTGTACTTAGTGTCTAATGGATGCAAATGTTTTTGTGGATATAAGCATTGTGTATTTGTTTAAGGAATTTATTGCTTAGTAGCAATCAAGGAAAAATCAAAGGTCTTGTTCTAATTTGGAAACACTATTATTACACTGAAACATACTCTTATATGTGTGTAATGGTTTAGATGTTTCTAAGACTATCTGTTAGTGGTTCTTAACTCTGGCTATGTATTAATCAGTACTAAAAAATACTGGCATCTGCGACTGTCCTCGAGTTATGATTTAATTAGTCTTTGTTGTGGCCCAGTCATTAGTATTTCTTAAAAATTCTACCCGTTCCCTTTTGTGATTGTAATGTGCAACTTGATTTGAGAAACTTTGCGTTAAAGGAATTTTATATGTTTATAACTTGAATATTGATAATGGTTGTCTGTCCTCCTCATTATCAGTTATATTTCTTCAGCATGTTATGTCTTAGGAAAAAGAGTTCATATCCTCTCATGTTACAGAATATTAATGGGTTTTGGGTGACAGATGCACACATTTTTTTCTGTTGCTAATGGACAATTTTTGTGATACAGTTGGAGTTAATTTATTAGGCTCTAAATTTATCCTGAACCTTTGGATGTGGATTCTGTGAAATATTGTCTGTTTTGTGGGGGGAAAAAATATGTTATGGATAAGTAGAGTCATTTATTTAAAAGCATTGCAGATAATAGTAAATAAGCTATCGAGGCAATTTTGCATTAGATAATCTTTAAATTTCCTTCAGATTGTTTTATTGGACATATCATGACTAGCACCATTTATGTATTTTATTTTCCACTGAGGGTTAATTTGCTCTTCATGAGAATTATTGGGGTAAATTGACAGAACTTTAACACTCCCACAGATTTTGCATCTGTCAGTATGCTGGTAAAGTTTTCATCTGCAAAAGTGTAAGCTATAGAAAGTATGAATTTAGGGATGCTTGGGTGGTTTGGTCGGTTAAGAGTCTGTCTTCGGCTCAGGTCAGGGTCCCAGTGTCCCGGGATCGAGTCTCCTTGCTCAGGGGGGAGCCTGCTTCTCCCTCTGCCTGCCTCTGCTTGGGCTCTCCATCTCTCTGACAAATAAATAAATAAAATCTTTTTTTAAAAAAACATGAATTTAGAAGCTTTTATTTTGGTATTCTCCAACTTGTCTTATCTAGTACCTTTCCCCATGTCCAGGCTTTTTCAGATCTCACCTCATCCCAGAGTTTCCTGGGTTTCTCAACTCTGTATATACCTGTTTAAGGCTTAGCAGGGGTGGTGTTAATGGTTAATGGTCACTTTCAGGGTCTCCAGCATTACAATATAGGCCATAAAAACAGAACCAAAAAAAAAAAAAAAAAACCCTAAAACAAAACAAATAAGCCATTGCAATTCAAAAGAATGAGGTACTAATTGACAGAAGTTGCTCTTTTGGGTCAAGGAGGACATTAATTCAATAGACAAAACCTAACCAGCTCTTCTTGTAATGATAGACTGAGGCATTTTGCAATTGTTAATGTAATGATGCTTTTCCTTCTAAGTCATTTTGATTGTCTAGTATTGACAGAAGTTTGTACTCCAATTTATAACTGGGAGGAGGCTCCTAATAAACCAATTTCTTCATGAAAGTAGTAACCTTTAGTGTATCAGGTGAGCCTACCTACTAAGAGATACAGTGATTGCTCAACTTATGTGCCTAATGAATCCTTATTCCTATGTTTCCAGAGAGCACTGTTTAAAAAAAAAAAATCTCTGGAATATTGTTAATCTTTGTTGAAAAATATGTTGGGTGACCTGTATTAATTGAGTTGTTAGTATGTACTGTTTGACTTTGGTGAACCAAGTAAATCAACCCCCTACTTTTACACAACATTCATTCTAGTTAATCTCTCAAAAAAGTTGGAAATAGCTTGATTAATAGCCACATATAAATAACTTTATGCTATTAAATCAATTGAAATAACAATGTATGATTATAAACTCTGAGGGGACAAGAGCTTTGTTTGAAGTTTTTGATATAGCTAAAGATAGAGCATACAGTAGTCACATAGTAAGCATTTAGTAACTATTCATCAAATGAATAAATAATTCCAAATGGTGGGGTATTGTGATGGAGTTTTTAAATTCTAAATTGCTCTGCCAATGAAGACATTCTTTCGTGGCTAACTACGTAACTAACTGCTTAATTGTCACCTAACTACTTAAAATATTCTGTCATTTGGTTGAGGGATAAAACATCTAATCTAATATCTTGACCAATTGTTCTGAAGTCAGTCAATTGGGAGTCCATTTGTCAGATACAGTTCTTAGGCCTTTCATTAGTAGTGTTTGATTCAGAATAGTTAAAATGTTGGTTTGAGGTGCCTCGTTAGCGCAGTAGGTAGCGCGTCAGTCTCATAAAATGTTGGTTTGTTCTCCCTTAAGTAACTATTAGGAAGCCTACTCTCATGAAATGATGCAAAACAACCTTAGGAATGTATAATAATACAAAGCATATTGAAAAAATCCTCTTTTCACTTCATAATATTCACTAATTTCATCATTTATTAAAAATAATACTAAATGTTGAATGCTTCTGGTGACTGTATTTTATTATTAATTTCCAAGTTTTCCTTAAAAGATATTCCTTAGACAAAAAAGTGTAGGCTGCCCATGATTGCAACCCCTTTCAGTTACTGCAGGCAAATCTAAGGCGGGGCGGGGGTGGGGGTGGGTGGTGGCATAGCACCATTATGCCATACATAGCAGGACCACTGCTATATATGCCATATTCTCTCTTTTACATGTGCTATGTTTTCTTGGCTCAAAAAGAGTGAGCTGAAGGCAGTTTAATATCACAGAAGCTGCTGTGTTCTGCCTGTGCATGTGTATTCACCAAGAAGATTCTAGAAGGAGATGTTTTCCCCGAAGTCTCCCATTACTGGCAGTCTTTCCAATCTTCTCAGCAATCTCCTTTCCACCCTTTCTCCTCATGCCCTCCAACATGATCCAAGATAGCTGCTGCTTAAGGATTTTATGATTGCATTAACATTATTTTGGACTATTTTCCAAACTTGAAAGATAATTTAGGAATGCAGATATCATGTATATTAGGTATCTGTCTTTAACTGCAGTCATGTCTTTCACTGAGGAACTTTTGTTTCAAGGAGAAACCAGCAACAAAACCAGAGGTGAAATATAAAGACCCTTCCAGAAAAAACAGATTTACAAATGTTTCAACTTTCTTTTGAACAAGTTTCTTCTGAAAGTTTGTCTCTTGGATGTCGGTGGTTTACATATTCGTAGACTAAATGCGTCAAATTTTGGTGAAGGAAAGAGAAAATGAACAGAAAAAATGACAGTGGAGATGTACCTCTTAGCTGGATTCAGTTGTCTCTGTACCCCACCGGAAGGTCACTCCCATTAGTATATAGCCCAGGCAAATATTACGTTATGAGAGGTAGGTTTCTACGCAGGTTCCTCTTCTTGAAATGTAATTATCTTTAGGAACAATTCTTGAGATGCTTTGGGTGTTTCTCCAGTCCCAACTTCTTTCTCAGGATATATTTATTCAGTATGTTCAATGACTTATACAACTTTTAAATACATACTCTGAAATTTGGAATGTTTATACTTTGCAGTTACAGATACTTTGTCTTTCAAATTGCTCTCATGTATATAAATACACATCTACCTGGGAATCCAAATTATGTAGTAAAATACATTTAATTGAAAATGAATCTGGCTTTTCATTTGGTGGTTAGCATTTCCCCTTTATTCCTGGCAAGTTTTTTTCTTCTTTATTTTCTTTCTCTCATTGCACATGTTGATCCTTTTGAAAAATGAATGTTTGCCAAATCTAGTCTGAGTTGGAAGGGAAGGTGGGGGGAGGGTGGATACTAAAGATTCTGACCAGAAATACTGGCATCTGATTTCCAACACAGAAGTAGGCTATATATGCCTGGTTAAGTGGTTAAATCACAATGACACTGATTGATATTATAAATCATGCTTTGGGAAAATGAGTTTTTGTGACTTGTGACACCTAAACTCACTTTTATTTTTCATTTGTATCTTAGGGAAAAAAAAAAAAGAAGCATGTGTGGAAGATAATAAACGTTTCTTCCTCTAGTGTGGTCAATTTTTACTTGTAACTTTATACTGTACTCTAGAGACATGAAGCATGTTCAGAACCTTGATCATTTATTTAAAAATGTAGAGAAAAACTGTAGGCTTTAGTTGGGATTGGTTTTCTAAACAGAGAAAAAGGTTTTGGTTTTTGTTTTGTTCTTTTTTTTGGTCTCAACGTACTTGATTTGAATCCACAGCAATGACCAAAAATTCTTAGGTTAGTTTGGATAGGAAATAAACAACTTCAAGAAATATAGTGGTTTAAACTCTTTCTTATTGAAATAGTATCCCTTCACTTGCTAACAACCTGCACTATTACTCTTCATGTGATATCAGTTTTATAAAGGTGCTCCATGTATGTTGGTTCTTGGGTCTGCCACTGTGTGTCCGACATGGCTGCTAATAAAGGAAGCTTCAGTAGGGCAAATATGAAACAGCATTGTCAAGTTTTGGGGCAGTGAATTTGTATAAGAAAAATGAGGCACACAGTAAGATTCTGCCAGCTCTTTCAGATATCTTGCCTTCACCAACAAACTGAAGACTTGTGAAAAATATGCCTTCGCTTTAGACACTCAGAGGAAATATTTAAAAAGAGATTAAACAAGAAACCAGGCGCCTCTAGGTAGAGTAAAAGAAAAACATTAAAATTTCATAATAGTTCTAGAATTTGCTCGATAAATCTACGCTGGTATCAGAATAATGTCCCAGACAATGAAAGTACTGTGAGCCCTAAGGTTAAGTGAGAGCTTGTAAGGAAAATTATAGCTGCACGAAAACAGTGTAGACTTCTAAATTTTAAAGGCATTAAACATAAAGGATAAACACGTACTTTGCTCATTTCCTTGGATTAAGTATGGTATTTTAGAAAGGTGTGCACTTTCCCCATTATACCCATCAAATTTTGAAAATGCAAATTTCAATCTGCATGTAGTCATAGAGAATATTTGACTTGTGTTTATTTGCATGGGTTAAAACAAACCAAAATACTGAGTATAACTTATGGGAAAAATCTAATTTGTAAGTCTGTTTACATTTCAACTGAAATGTCTTAAGAGTTAAGAATCATGACACTGTATCTTGGGGTATTTGTCTTTCAACCGTAACTGACTTAATAAGAGAAATGGAAATATATTTTTCTGTTTAAAATTTTTGTATTTAAAGATCATTAAAGCTGGGCTATCTCATCATCATTATTAAATTACTATAACTACTGCTTTGGGAGCTAGAATATATTTACTGCTGATTACTTCTCTACTGTATTTTATTCTAAAAAGATCTGACTGTCATTAAGAAACAACAAATTAACTTCAATTTACAACTCTTCCTTTTATGTTTTAAGAAGTAAATTTTAATAACTCATAAAAGCTAGAAATAACCTCAAATATAGAACTGAGATTTATGTTAATTTAGCCACAACCTGAGACTTAATATAAGAGTGTATTAAATGTGTACTATGAAAAGAAAGATATAAAAGAGTACTCTATAAAACTGGTGGCAAAATTTTCAGTGTGCTGCTTAAAACTGGCTTTGCCCCCACCCCAGGACTTCTATGCCCCATGTATCACTGTGCTGTGTTAGATGCGTGGCTATAAAATTGTGAAAATGAAGACTTTTCTGGTAGCAAAAGGGTTAAGTTCTTTTTGCTTTACCAGTTTCAAATTACAATGAGAAGCCTCTTCTTTCCCAGCAGGGTTGTGCTTACATTACTCTTTAGATCTCCCTTGAAGAGGGCTGGTATATTTGTGCCTGCTGGAGGTGGAATTAACAGTTAGAACGAGAAAGGGATTGAATGGACTTACAGGAAGGTTTTCAAGTAAATTCAGGGAAACACATTTACTTGAATAGTACAACCTTGAGTCTTATTTTACACTAAGACGACACAAAAGATGTTAAAGTTATCACCAAGCTGCCGGACAAATATATATTCCAACACCAAGGTGCAGATCAGCATAGATCTGTGATTCAGAAATCAGGATTTGTCTTGGAAAGAGCTCAAGGGTTGAGAAGAACTCAAGAGCAAGTGAAGATAACTTTGGGAACTACAGTTTATCAGAAGATCAACTTTCCTTGATTCAAATACCAAAGGCCTGATTACCATAAATTCCTATAGGAATGCATAGGTCATCTGATCAAATAATTTTATCCGTCTTCTGCTACATCAATGCAGCAAAAACTCTTAACAACTGTGGATAATTGGAAATCCAAGTTTCAGCTTTCTTAGAAATAACTACTCTTGACATATTCCAAAATATTTAAAATAGGACAGGAAAATCAGTGAGCATATTATGTTCTGAAATGTCACTGTCATGAAGAATAGGTAAATTTGTTTTTTCAGCTACTGGGAAAACGCACCTCCTAGGAACTTAGATTTTTTTTTAAAGAGGACAAGAAGGACTAAAAATATCAACTTTTGCTTTTGGACAAAAATGCATCTGACTGTATTTCTACTTAGGAGTATTGTGGGTTTCCTCTGGAGCTGCTGGGTTCTAGTGGGTTATGCAAAAGGAGGTTTGGGAGACAATCATGTTCACTCCAGTTTTATTTATAGAAGACTACGGAACCATGAAAGACGGGAAATACAGAGGGAAATTCTCTCTATCTTGGGTTTGCCTCATAGACCCAGACCATTTTCACCTGGAAAACAAGCTTCCTCTGCACCTCTCTTTATGCTGGACCTATACAATGCTATGGCCAATGAAGAAAATCCCGAAGAGTCGGAATACTCAGTGAGGGCATCCCTGGCAGGAGAGACCAGAGGAGCAAGAAAAGGATACACAGCTTCTCCCAATGGGTACCCTCGCCGCATACAGTTATCTCGAACGACTCCTCTGACCACCCAGAGCCCACCTCTAGCCAGCCTACATGATACCAACTTTCTGAACGATGCTGACATGGTCATGAGCTTTGTCAATTTAGGTATGTTGTTCTTTTATTTGTTAAACGATGTTATTACTAAGTGGAAGTTTTTCTAATAGTAAAGTAGCAGCCTGGTAGGTGGTCATGTTTATATAAAGTCATTTTCTGTAACTCTCTTCTCCAGCTTCTGTTTCCTCTCTCTCATTGATACAAGGTAAGATTTTGCTTTAGGCAACAAAGTCATACACACAGGTACATATATTTAATTTTTTAAATATGAAAAGCTAAAATTAAACACTTACAGTCAAGTAGATTTGGGTCCTTGAAATCTTGTTAAAATTTCAGTCATGCTTTAATGTGTGAATAAATAAGCAGTAGTCTACAAAAAAGGAAAATTTATGAGGATAGCTGTGCTATGGGCAAAAAAATAATAATACAAATAAGAAAGAAGTGTTTGTAGATTGAAAACTAAAGTGTCTTTTTGGAACATTTTTTTGTTAGCAATTTAACAAACATGTAAGTATACATTTATTTGCCACCTAAAAACTCTCATTTGGCCGAGTCAGTTATTGTGAAAATATCAACATACAATTAACTAAGATCAAATAATTCTGAAAAAGATTACTATCAAAGATTTTCAGGGAGAGATTCTGAAAGTGTGAAAAACACTTTGGAAAAGAAGCTTCAAGCTAATATTTCTTAACTTCTTAATGATGAAATGGTATCATACCCATTTGATTGTTTCCAGAAGCAAGAGAAATATAAAACATGCTATGATGTTCTCTACTTATACAAAATCTTCCTCTTCCTTTAGGATAAAAAAATGAATCAAAAACTTCTTTGATTAGCAGCATTATTAAAGAATACTTTTTAAAAAAATTATATTTTACTCAAAGCTGGTATTTTTGTGGCAGATTTAAAATATTGACAATATCAAATGGTAAATTAGTGCCCAGTATTTCATCTCTTAAAAGTATTAAGGAGTTACCAATTTAGGGTGATTTCACAGGGCTGTATTTTTAAAAATGTTTTAGTAGAGGCTAAAGATGAAAATTCGCTATCTTCAGACATTCAAAAAAAATAACATGGTATATAGTCAGTTTTGAAGACAAAATTTTATGAACAAATGTAATCAACTTGAAAGAATTAGAAACATTTTAATGTAAAAACTTTCAAAACTTTGTTTGAAAACTGCAATCTGCTTTGACTTAAAATTGACATGTTTTATTATACTTAATTAAAAACTTCCTTGTATAACATCTCAAAGAAAATAGTCTTTGAAAAGTCAGATAGCAACAAATCCAAATACATGAATGCTTTTATAAAACATGTTGCTTCATATGCTCTGTTCATTTGCTCTTCGCAATCCTAGCATGAAGGATAAGGTGCTTAATAAATCAAGTTTCGTGTTGCTAGAGACAGAGCTCTCATTATTATAAGTTTCTGTAAGTCATCATTGGTTGCCCTAATCAGGTGTCCTGGAGGCCTTTTCTTCTACATATAATTAACAGGTTTCATTTGGAACTTTCAAGCCATTGAAATATGGCTTAATTCTAAATTAGTTTGATTGCTTTTTCCTAGTATAAGTGATATGCAATGTGGCTCATGGGATATTTTACTTTGTTGCAATTTCTAAAGTATTATTCAGTAATTTAAAGGAGTTTTAATATTCTAACAGAAGAATTTCAATCTAGCATGATTTACATATGCATAAAAAATATCACTGAAAAAATTAGTTCCGGTCACCTAAAATCTGACAGGGCAGACTGTGTCATGTATTTTAAAAAACAATGGCTCAGCCATGAATCTCTTCTAAAATATATATTTTATTGAAATCAAATATTTTGATCACTCACAAAAGAAATATATTTGTTTTAGGAAGGAATTAAGTAGGATTTTTGAATCTGTATGCCATTACTTTTTATACATTTACACAGAATAAGAAAACCAAAAACAATAATAAACAGTTTTAGTCAGTGACCTTTAGGGCCATTTTTATCATTAAAGTATACTTATATTTTTAAATCAATGAAGTTTTGGTTGTATTGTTTGAATTATAACAACAAAACAGTTTACTAACTATACCATGAAACACAATTATTTATTTTACTCTAGAGAAACAATATTAGATATAAACTTCAGAAGATATTTATTTTTATCATGCTTGAACTGCTGAATAGTGATATATCCTCAATAATGAATTGTATTATTTTTTTCTCTATTTAATAATACAAACCTAAATGTCTCATGTGAAATTACTGACAAATTGATTCTGGTACTGAGATTTTCCTAGTAGCCTCTGAGGAAAATTGAACCACAACTTTATTTTAACCTTAGACTGTGCCTTCTAATATATCCAAAGCTTACAAACACTACTTAGTAAAAGGTTTTAACTTCTGTATTTCTTCCATAATAAAATAGGTCAAAGCAGACTTAGAAAAGTTTAAAGTGTAATATCATGATTAACTGCACTAAGAATGTCAGTGGTTCTTAATGTAACATTCATTAACAAATAGTATTTTTTTATGTTCTTAGAAGACTCAGGAGGATTTTGTTCATTTATTTATGTTAGAAACTTAAAAGATATGCATATTGTGGAAACTAAGGGCAAGTGATCAAATTAGCCATAAGCAAGGGATTTGTATTGAGGAAGTCACCTGGATATTTAAATATGTGAAAAGAATCTGTTGACAGTTCCCATAATAAGCTGAATTACACTAGAAAGATAAGTCCTTTATATAAACACAAATCTGTGTCATTTTCAAGTCAAATGATGGATTTTCTAGAATTACCTTGTCATTCAGAAAGACATTTTTTTCTAATGTTAGTTTTGCTCATCAAGAGCAATTAAACTCTGAATCATTTAACAAAATAATCTATTTTTAAAAATTCCAGATGAGATTATTTTTTTTCATAAATGAAAAATAGATGAGAATTTCCTAAAAGAAAAAATAAAATGTGAATAAATTGCCTTAAGGCTGATGTAAACAACTAAACATGAAAACAAGCACCTTATTTTGACCTTTAAGTTGTTTAAGTGATTTGGGCACTCTGAAGAGACAAATGTTAATTATTGTGTGAAGAGAAACTTTCCACTCTATTGGATTCATTATTTTTAGGCCAATTTTTTTCAGTCTCTAGTGTCCAGCTTTTGCAGGTTGACTCTTCCGCTTTGTCCCTAAAACTGTTGACTATTCCAGGCGTCCTTCTCAGTCAATACCATGTCATTTCATTGAGAACAAAAATATCTTTCTGGTAAATCTTTTCTTTTTTAACCATCTTTTTCAAAAATATTAAGGATTAGTTTATATATCAGATATCTATGCAAATAACAGGAAAGAAAGGAAAATCTGCAATTTTTAAATAAATCTGTTTACATTAAGATAAACATGTAGTGTATTTCTAAGATCTTTTACAATTTCATTTGATTACTTGGCAATAGTACAATGAAAATGATACAACACTGTGGATGTTTTAGAGGAAAGCACAAAAAACAGTGAACACAGGAAATTTATTTTCATGGTGTTCCCTGTCTACATATATTTCTCTGATAAAGATGGAGGGTTTTTTTTTGTTTTTCTGTTTTTTTAATGGTTTCTGGTCAGTTGACTTGGAGTCAAAAACTTCTTAGATATATTTTAAGAACATGTATTAATTCTAAGGGATAAAAGTACATGAATGTGTTGCTTGGATTTTTTTCGTATTTTATAACAACATATTTAGCATGATAAGATATGAAAGAGAAAAAAAATACTTTCAAAACTTTGAGTTAAACCCTTATCCTTTTACTTCCCCAAATCATTAAACTCTCCCAGTACTGGAAGAAAAAAATGGTTATGTTCTCGTTTGACAGGTTTGAAAGACATCATTGATATTTATTGTTGCTTTTGGCTGACTCGAGTGCCCAGTGGAGAGGAATTTATACACAGATCTACCTAAAGATGCCTATCTGTGTAGTCTCTCCAACAAGGTTATTAACACTTGTGTAACATAAACTTACCTATAAACACATGCAAGATTTTTGGGGGAGAGGGGGCAGTGATGGGAATGTTGACAAGAGGGTCTAAAACCATTATAGTACATATTCATAGATACGCCTGGAATAACAAATGCTAATATTGGGTGAAACAATACTTCTTTTACACCTTTAACTTTTGAGGAGAAAAGATGCTTGGGAGGGTGGAAATCTTTTTACTCTCTTCTTTAACAACCTTTTGCCTTCATGATTTTGACCCAAGGGATTCTTGTTCTTTAAAGCTGTATTATTGTCAAATGACTGGCATGGCTGCAGTGATAGGTATAATCATATAGTTTAATTAAAAGATTTTTCCTCCTGTTAATAGCCACTCACAAACAGCCAGTTGTAAAATTTTATTCAGAATTAACACCTGGAACTGTGAAGGTATGATAACATAAATTCAGAGGGCATGGGGTGGCCTCACCCACTACTTCCAGTTCCCTCCTTTCATCCATTTTTTCAATATTGCCTCCCTCTCTCAGCCCCTCCCTTCCCATTACTTGGCCTTTCCTCTTTAGTTCGATGGTCTCTACCTCCAGGCTTTCTTGGCACTCCTCTCTTTCTGTCCCCACCCCTTCCTGGGGTCCGCTTTTGGTCCTTGTTTCTTCATAGCTGGAGGCTGAGATTAGCTGAAAATCAATTAGTTACAGCGAGATCATTTAGGTACAGTCTCCTGTTTCTCTGGAGTTGAGAAGGAAAAGGTTATGACGTGCCAATTGCAGCCTCCACCCATCAGGAGAAAAGCTCCCCGGGGCATCAGAACTTCTCTGGTTGTTGCCATCCTCGGGGACTGTTCCTCCACCGTCCCATGCTTCTTTGCCTCCTCACCTCTCCCTGAGGATCCCATTGACCGAACTTCATTGTTTTTGCCTTCCCTATTTTATTACATAATTAAAATCTAAAAGGGGAAATGTAAGGGAAAGTTAGAAAAAAGTAAGAAAAAACTGCAGCGCTGAACGAAGATGACGCACAAACATGCAGTTCTGTTCGTTTATGAAATGCTTTCGCTTACGTCATTTTTATTTCACACGCATGGCACATCCAGGGAGAGATTAATTCCTGTCTTGAAGTTGAGAAGAGAGGAGGACGAGGTAGGATAAAAGGATCAAGAGCAGAGAACAATGAGGAGGAGACAGAGACAGAAATAAAATACAATTTTTTTTAAAAAGCCCTTGGGAAAAAGAAAATGAATGAAATGAGTCCTCAGAGCCTGGTCTTGGGGTGTGCAGGTGGAGGGCGTGTTGGGAAATCCTCAGTCTACCTCACACTGACACAGCAGCTAATTCCACATCCCAACCACATCAGCTCCAGGGGAAAACCCTTTCATCCTTCCACCCGAAAATACCAAAGTGGGGAAAAAGGAGGGGGCCCTGTGTGTGTGTGTGTACAAGGAGCGTACAGACGAGCTACTCACATTTACAGTCATAAATAATGTAGTGGCTCAGCTTGAAAAAACCACAGGTTAAAGGAAGAGGCTTCCCTGACGCACGGAGAGGGGCTGAGATCAGAGGAGCCACTGAAAGGGTTGGAGCCAAACAATGAATCCCTTGTTCGAAGCCATATTTATGAGTGCTTCTTTGCACCTTAAGTTCATATTTTATTGGCTGGGCTGTGGGGTTTCCCCATTTGCTCATCTCTTAAAATAATACCCTTGGCTGAGATCTCCTTTAAAATGCACCAGTCAGCCCTGACAGATGGCTCGTTTATTTGGGGAAGAGGGGATGGTGTTGTGATTTTTTTTTTTTGGATGTCTGATTGGAATGTGTAAGGTCCAGTTGTGGATCTGAAAATGGTGACAGTAAGATAAAAATAATAACTGGAGTAGTTACCTGCCGTTCTCCGAGATGTCTGTAAGAGTCCACATAATCAGGTAGTCACTCTTGACTGGTAGGAGTCTTGTCTAAATTAATACAATTATAATGTCTAAATGAGTTAAAATGGTAAAATTATAATCTAAGAAAGTGAAAACAGAATCTATTGAAATGTGCGACGTTTAATATGAAGGGAAAAAAAGATCTCTGATTAGTCAGAAGGATCTCTAGTGGTTTTGGGAGAAGGAAAATGACAACAGCCCTCCATACCCAAGGAGAGGAAGGCAGTGAGCTGTGTAAACATTCTATTATAAAACTGAAAAAGCAAGACCTTGTCTGGTTCTAAATAATTTGATATAGAGACTAAACTAGGGTATGCGCTGTTTTATAATTTCTAAACACTGAGGATTCTTGTCTTCATGATGATGTGGCCTTTCGTTTTACTTTTTATAAGCTGCAAAATATTGGTGCCTGCAGGAGAAGAAACAACCCTGTATTTTAGAAATACGTGAATCTAATTAAATGATCTCTTCGTGTGTTTACTTCCTTCTGGAAGTAAATAACTTTTATTGTTCTTGTTGTTTCCCAGCTTTCCTTGAGTTGTTAGGAGTAAAGAAAAAAGATTGAGAAAGGCAAGAGAAGCAGATTTGAGTCTCATCTAGATTTTATTCAGAACTAAGAGGTCAAAAATCAGAGGATTTCTTAACATTTACAAACCTGTTCAGCTCTTCTTATGCTGTATGATATGAAAAATTCAATTTCGCTTGCTATGCGCAAGTGTTTCGTCCCTATTGTGACTTTGTGATTAGCCTTCCTATGTAGGAGACACTGTTATTGCCAGTCTTAAGTGCATGCCTATTGCGGCTTACATGGCTTCAGGATTTAATTATAGGTTAAATGTGATTGTGTTCCTTTCGGTGTTTCTATCGCAGAAGTAGAGTAGCAAAGAAGAAGCTCCAATGCCTGGATTGGAATCCCATATTCTACACCTTTTAGCAGTGTGACCTTGGGCAGGTTACTTAAATCCTCTCTGCGTCCCTGGTTCCTTACCTAAAACGTGCCAATAATGAGCATGCCTTCCTCTTTGGGGGTGGAGAGGATGAAATGAATGAATACACATGTAATTTTAAGAATAGCAGTTGGACATAGTGAGCCCTCAGCCAAGAGCTGTTAAACTGTTACCAGCGTTGCACTTATCCCAAGTCTGCTCTGGCATCTGCAAGAGTGGCCAAGTAGTCTGTGGAGCCCAGTGCAAAATAAAAATTTGGGGCCTCATGTTCAAAAATTATCAAGCACTCCAGCCTAGTGGCAGCAGATCATAAGCTCAGGCATGAGGTCCTTCTGAGTGTGGGGCCTGTGCAACTGCCCAGGTGATCTTCCAGAGAAGCCAGCCCTGCGTATTTGATTACATGTTGTGACGGCAGAAACCATGCCCTATTCATCCTTTCTTATCCCCAGGGGTGGATCAGTGTCCCAGAAGGAAAGAGAGAGCATGTGCAAGCTGAATCATCTGAGGAGAGTTTACCTAATGCTGTAATGTTGATCATGCTGTGGGTAGAGCTTTCTGGCAAAATAAGGGATAATGCAGCTCCAGAACAACAGAGGAGCCTTCCATCAGTCCTTCTGGGCAGGGAGCAGAAACCATTACCAGAAAACTCAGAGGAGAGCTGCGTGGGGAAGATATCCTGCCAGGAACTATGGCCTTTGTGAGAGGAATGCCATGCGGCCAACCCTTAAATACTCAGCAGGGAGGGAAACCAAGGACTAAATATTCAGTCTCTACTTTTCCGCCACGTTCTCTTCGGCACCAAAAGCCACAAGGCCCTGGAGGCTCCTGGTGGAGCTTATGGCAGTCAGCTTCCTGGTGCTGAGAACAGAGGAGAGAAAAGTGGAGAGTGGTTCTCGAGGCACGAAATCGGTAAATGAATATTAAGTGTTTAGTCAATGGAAGTTCCAGAATCACCTCAGTTTCAGTGCAAGTTAGTTATATGTCTGTGTGTGTCCATGTATATGTGCACACATATGTTAACCTTTACCCTACTAATTTATTATAAAATTCAAGATCTAATCATGATTTCGTGTAGGAGTTATTAACTTCACCAGTTGGTGAAGTGGCAGAATAGACATGATGTGTTGAAAAACTCTTAAATTGTATAGAGATCAGCAGGATCACATGATATATTAAAACTATTTTAGAACAAACTGAAATTAACAACAAAAAACAAAAATCCCGGGAGAAGCAGCTCTTGCAGATCCCATGACAAACCGTGGACTGCGAATAGAAGTCACAACCAGAAAACTCTGAATAGAAAGCACCAGTTCATGCAAATACACAGAGCAAATACCAAGAACAGATGATTTTTTCAATCTTCAGGTCTGCTCGTTCTCAATCTTATGTCTTCCTTCCGCAAGTGACCCATGACTGTGTGTTAAAGCGTTTTGAATTCCGGGTACAATCTGACGATCTCCTCTCCAGGGAATGTAACAGGCAGCAATGTCAGGATGAGGCAAATTGGGATTATTGTTGTTCTTTGCTACCCTCAATCTTTGGCAGCTTTCTTGGGACTCAAAGCCACCCCCCGCTCGGCCCCATCCTTGAATCACACACAAGCGCACAGGAGAACGGTGCCTTTCCCGTATGGTCTACGTTCCCCTTCTAAGTGCTAAGGATGGCAATTTTAACCGAATTTTACATCTGTAATTACCACAAGCTGTGGAAGAGAGGGTTCAATTGGAAATTGTGTAGGCTCTTCTACAAATAACCTTGATGCAGACACTGAAGACTGACTTACTGAGGAAGAAGGAAGGTCGTCAATTAGATAGGCTTAATGGTTCCTGTCTTATAGATGTTTTTCTTTGCTCAGAGGGAACAGAGATCATTTAGTTCTTTAACTGTCTCCGTAGGGTGTAAGTGTAGGGGTTTGGGGATACCAGCTTTGCACACAGCTGCATATCCTTGAGCAAACTATGTCACTTTACTGGGACTGTTGCCTTCTCTGTCAAGTGGAGATCCTAATACAGAATTGTACTTAGGTGAGGTTAGAGGCCTGTAAGTCTCGTGAGAGAAGTACTCAATGCACAGCAGCCACTCTTGCTACAACCACTTGTACTAGAATTGAGTCTGTGGTGTTCTAGTGTCAGAAGAGATCAACACCCAGGCCGCCAGAAGGACAAATAAATCCTTGCTGGGATTGTGGAATATTATGCCCATGACTTTTCCTCTACCCAAAAGAAAGTGAACCCTTGAATTTCCTTGACTCTATCTTGGAGTTGGACTGTCGGTAGATTGCATTCCCTCATTCACGTATTCTGGAAAAAGAGGCCAGTCCTCGACAGAGCCTATAGGTAAGTGTGGGCCTTCCTTTTGAGCTCCCAAAGGCAACAGTTTCTGTGATGTACCACTCAGAGGGGCTTTTCATGTTACCTTTGCTCGGATTCTTTGAATGAACCCATGGTTTTACTTTAGTTCCAGATACTGCCTGTCCTATTTGTTTGTTATGGGGAAGTGGAAACTGATTGCGGCCAAAAGGATAATATACAATTTGAAAATATTTGGTTGTGAAGGCATGAGCACTCTCTAAAAGACCCTTTGAAAGAAGGAAAAAGTGTCTTGAGTTTTAATGCTAATTTTCATAAGTCAACTTTTTTTTAGTTTTAGTTTTTTAAAAAGTTGATTTATGATGAAAATCTCGGTGAATAAACTCCTGAACTGTAAATAGAGAAGCCACTCTGTTCGTATGATCACTCAATCCAGGAAATTTTTATATTGTATGTAACTCAAATCATGTTTGAATTTATGTTTTTCTAATTTGAGTCAGTTCTTATTACTATTTGTGTTATCATAATTTTGTTTCTATTTAATACCATTTTTTAAGTATTTTGACTTTCCTAGACAGGGCTGTTTTGTTTTGTTTTCAGATGGCAGTCACATCTTTTTATTACTTTTCTTGAATTGCTTTCTGTTATAATATTTTGAAGCAGGATGGGACCTTATGGGTTTAATCAGAAAAATCGAACAAACGGCATACATGTTTACAATATACATATTGTAAAGTCATCACATTGACTTTTGATATTTTATAATACATTGAATGAGGAAATCTAAATTTACTGGTTTTTTTTCATTATTTGATAGCATGCTGAAAGATGATCTAATATTTCATTGTGATGAGTAATGTTCTTAAAATATGGATTCTAACTATATATATATTTTTTGATCTATTCAAATCAACATGTAAGATTTTTCTCTTCCATATTGCTGTGTCAAAACAGTTATCATTCTACTGTTAACAGTTACTCTGAGGAAGAATTTATCCAAATTAAGCAAACCATTATCATTCCAGCATGTGTGCATGTGATATATTTAAAGTATAAGACATTGTCACATCCGTAGCATTTAAATTATAGTATAGTTGTAGCAGTAGTAATTAAAGCAACAAAAACAACAATAAATATAATTCTTGTGCCAGAAACTGGACTGAGTGATTTGCATATATTATGTCAATTAATTTGCATCTCAACTGTATGCATAAATATTTTGCTTCTCCTATTTTGTTGATGTGAAAATTGAGACTTGAGCAGAGATTCAATAACTTACACAGGTCGCCCAACTGATAAATGGAAAAATCCATACTGGAACTGTAATCTGTCTGGCTACTAGGATTTAGCTTGGTAACCTACTTTTGAAAAAGGTGTAATTTTTAATCGCAATGACGATAATGGTTTATACTTCTGGAAAGCATCATTATGTACCTTATGTGGTTTTATCTGCATTGTCTAGCCCTCGTGGAAGTAGATACGATTCCACAGTTGACAGCTCTGGAAACTAGAGCTCTGAAAGGTTATCCATTCAGTCGTTTGACAAATAGAAACTGATTACCTACTATGGGGCCAGGCACTGTGCGAAAGACTGTGCCTGTTTCACTGCCAACATCACAAGGCAAGAGGAGCGAGGTCTAGACCCAGAATCCCTGGTTCTTGTGCCAGGATTTTTTTGCTCAATGTCACATACTTTGAAAAAATCCACACAAAAATTCCAGCACCCTATACAATTAAAAGCACTCACTGACATTATCTGCAAGAATGTGTTTTGTTATTTAAATAACCGTGTATAATGAACCTTCTGGGTATAGGGAAAATATTTTTTCAAATCTCAATCCCTTTACATTAATTTAAAATAAACAAACAAACAAATTAAAAATAAATAAAAGCCTGTTACCAGCGAACAGAACATTGGGAAGACTGTTAGTCCAAAAGGCATAGAACACAGATAGAACCCAGCTTCAGCAAAGCTTGGGGGCTCTTTCAGAAACCTGTATTTTTTAAGCTGTGGGTTTTTTTTTTTTTTACTCATACGGAGGCTCTGGTGATTTTAAAGGTAGTATCTAAAAGCACTGTTTGCTTCCTGCACATTCCAGAGCATACATTGGGCTTAAGCACTCATCGTTTTTGTGTGTGTGTGTGTTGTACTGAGGAAAGAAGGGCAAAATGTCATAGAGTTTTTCAAAAAGAAGTTGTTTGATCTGGGCTCCATCTTGACCCCTGACCTTCACTTACTTCTTTGTTTGTGTGCTAACAAGGTTGTGTCCAGTGTTTACTTTGTTCCTGTACACACTGAACATGATGTGGATTCAAGCGATCCTCTGAGTCAGTGGAGACACATTTTCTAAAGTCAAAATGGGTAGAGAGTTCCAAGAATTGGTATAAAGACCTCTTTGCTTCCATTGCTTTGAATTTACTCAGGATATTAGCCATTAGGCAATTATTGCTTCACGTTTGACGGAATTATGAGGGAAAATGGATTAATATTTAATAGTGGGTTACTCTTCACCATCAGGCTGCTGGGTCTGTGGAGTAAATATTGCAGCAAAACACAGATCCAAGTCTGCTGGCCCGCCATCACGGGAATAATCATCATAGCTACAAAACACCAGATTCCCCAAGTGAAATACTAAGAAGAGGAGAAGAACTCGAGGCAGATCATGATGTCTGCTCTCCTTGAAATTCATGTCCCCCAGGTAGCCCATATCCAGGGCTTGGGAGGCGCCAGACAGGGCACTAACAGCATTTCAAGTGTTCACTCAATTAACTCTCACAACATGAGCCCAATCAGAGATGAGGAAAGTGACACCTGGTGATGTTAAGTCATTTGTCCCAAGTCCCACATCTCATAAGAAGAGGAACTGGATTCAGAGTCCAAGCTCTTCACTACTGTGCTGGGTCATCTTTGTGAATGCATTGGGGAGGGCTGTCACTGGGGCATTGTTTAACCTCCATGTAAAGTTCTATATATTTCCCCATCATTTCATGTATTGGGGTATTTTCACTTCATTGGTCATGTTTTATACTTTAGGGAAAAATTGTGAAATAGTGAGATTGCTAAGAGTCTTATCCCTGGAGGTGGGCTCTTCCAGGCCTTCCTCAGAACTGGGATGCTGTGGCCTTTGGAAAGAGGCAAATACTCACAATTCTCACAGGCAGAGGAACAGGCAGCACTCTGCAGACACCAGTGGTACCGACCCTGGAGCTTTGCAACCAACTGAGGGAAAAAGGAAATGTGATCTGTATTGATTTCCAACTTCAGAAGATAGACATGGCATGAAGAGGAGTTACACTTAGCAAAATGGAAGAGAGGCAGAATATCAAAGTTACAAACAGTAAAAGACCTCAAAAGCTGTCGTCAGAGACTGGTGCAAACCAATAGTGGGTTCATTTGGATGCTGGGCAACTACCAGTCTGCTGGCCAGTATGAAGGCCCCTGGAGTATGGTGTCCAGCCTTGAATAAATGTCCTTGGCCTACCTTTTCTGACCCAAGCCTGTATTGGCCAGATAATCTCATGAGAAGCCTGCTGAGTGAATGTTTGGGCTCCAGGACCCCCTACAACTTACAGATTAGGAAATTCCTCTTGCTGTAGGTAACCTTGGCTTTGTACTACTAGCTATGGCTGACATCTCCTCTGTGTTCTATCCAACACTGAGCCCTCCACGTTTAATACATATCTCTTAATCTGTGTAGCAGCTACAACTTGTGTGTGTTAAATGAGCTCACTCATTTCCCCGAACCACATGAACACTAAATACATTCTTTCTCCTCCTTGGGTGTATTATGAATTAGAGGCTAAGGCCTTGAGACAATTAATTTTTTTTTTTTCCCAAAAGGAAGCATTTTGGTTTGACAACATTTCTCAAAGCAAAGTGATGAAGCTTATGAAGATAATTCATTTTCAGCTCTCCTCAGCAATCAAGAGGAATTGTAAAAAGCAAGTATCATAGCTAACATGTCAACCTGTATCAAAACTCCTGACCATTAATCTCTGCTTTGCAAAGCAAGCCAAGTGGTAGCTGCAGAGTAAAGATGGACATTTAGGATGTCACCTGCTAGTCTGTGTAACAATTCTGTCTCTTTATCTCTTTCTCTATTTGGCTTTACCTGACCACACCTACACAACCTATGGATTGTAACATAAAAAGTATCAATGGTCTCAGTATTTGATTTTTAATTATTCAAACTGAGATGTGCTTAGGAAGACATGCGATAAAATGATTGCTCAGGAAGAGGTCAAAAATCATGTTTAATTTTAATTCATCTTCAATGACGGTGACTAAACTAAGACTCACGTTGACTCATAATTATTTAAATCTCTTGGGCACGATCAGACTTCTTTGTCATTTTCTTAAATGTACTTTTTAAAATTTTTTAAAAGATTTAGTTATTTGAGACAGAGTGTGAACCAGTGGAGGGAGGAGCGGGGGGGTGGGGTGGGGAATCCTTAAGCAAACTCGCTGCTGTGCACAGAGCCCCACACAGGGTTGTTTCTCACTACCTGTGAGATCATGACCTGAGCCAAAATCAAGAGTCTGCTGCTTAACTGACTGAGCCATACAGATGGCCTTCCTAAAGTATATTTCTTTGAAGGCATTGCCATGTCTTCTTAAGAGTTGTTATCTGAAATGTGATAGTCAAATCATTGTGGACTTTGCTGAGAAATGGTAATTAAATCAATTTCGATATTTCCAAGAGGAGACTTCTCAGTATCTTTATTGTGCTGATGAGCATTGTGAATCTCCACAAGGAGCAATGATCGTATGGTTTCACAAGCACGTTATGCTCTGGGACTCGCCTAACAGAGCACCATGGTGCCTAGTGTAATGGGGAGCTCATTCCGAGAAATGTTCTTGCATGTGGAAATACCAGTTCATAAAAGCCGTTTTGGAGATAGGGCAAGCAGGGCATTAAGATCATATATTTGTTGATTCTGTGGTTACTTTATATCCAGATTAAAATGAAGCAGGAGAAACATTTTAATTCCACAGTCTAGAACCAACCATTCTTCAAACTTTTATGTATTTCCTTCTATACTTTAAAAAATCCATCTTTTTCATCAGGTTGAACAATGTTTGCATAATGTATTATACCCTTTGTTCTTTAAAAAGCTTTTTTTTTTAACCATTTAAGTATCACAAATATACAATGTTATATTAGTTTCAGGTACAGGATATGGTGATTTACAATTCTATACATTATGCAATGCTCAGTACAATAAGTACAGTTACTTTCTGTCAACATACACAGTTATTATGGACATTGGGGAGGGTATGTGATTTGGTGAGTGCTGTGAAGTGTGTAAACCTGGTGATTCACAGACCTGTACCCCTGGGGATAAAAATATATGTTTATCAAAAATAAAAAATTAAAAAAATAAAAAAAACAAAACAAAAAAAAACATACACAGTTATTACAGTATTATTGACTGTCTTCCCTATGCTATATTTCTCATCTCCCTTGACTCAGTTATTTTATAACTGGTAGCTTGTACCTCTTAATCCCCTCACCTATTTCACCTATCCCCCCACACCTCACCCCTTTGGCAACCACCTGTTTAGAGATATATAGAAATATAGAGGTATTTCTGTATCTCTGAATCTGTTTTGTTTTGTAGATTCCACATATAAGCAAAACCATACAGTATTTGTCTTTCTCTGTCTTATTTCACTTAGCATAATACCCTCCAGGTCTTTCCATGTTGTCATAAATAGCAAGATTTCATTCTTTTGTGTGGCTGAGTAACACACCACATCTTCTTTATCATTCATCTGTCAATGGGCACTTATGTTGCTTCTATATCTTGGCTATTGCAAATAATGCTGCAATGAACATAGGGGTGCATGTATCTTTTTGAATTAGTGTTTGCATTTTCTTTGAATAAGTACCCCATGTGGAATTACTGGATCATATGGTGTTTCCATTTTTAACTTTTTGGGAACCTCCATACTGTTTTCTACAGTAGGTGGATTTACATAGGGAATTTCCATTCCCACCAACAGTGCAGCGGGGTTCCCTTTTCTCCACATCCTCACCAATAAGTTTTATTCCTTGTCTTTTTGATACTAGCCATTCTGACAGGTGTGAGGTAATACCTCATTGAGGTTTTGATTTGCATTTCCCTGATGATGAGTGATGTTGAGCATCTTTTCATGTGTCTGTTGGCCATAGGGGTCTTCTTTGGATAAACGTCTGTTCAAGTTGTCTGCCCATTTTTATTTGGATGTGTGTGTGTGTGAAGTTGTATAAATTCTTTACATATTTTATTTTTTATTATGCTCAGTGACATATTTTAAATGTTAGCCTCTTATTGGATAAGTCATTTGTGAATCTCTTCTCCCATTTTGTAAGTTGCCTTTTTGTTTTCTGGATGGTTTCTGTAGCTGTGTAAACCTTTTTATTTTGGTGAAGTCCCCATAGTCTATTTTTCATTTTGTTTCCTTTGCCTGAGGAAACATATTTGTAAATACGTTGTTAAGGCCTATGTCCAAGAGACTACTGCCATATTTTCTTTTAGGAGTTTTATGGTTTCAGGTCTCACCTTTTAGGTATTTAGTTCATTTTGAGTTTGTTTTTGTGTATGGTATAAGAAAATGGCCCAGTTTCATTCTTTTGCATGTAGCTGTCCAGTTTTCCCAGAGCCATTTATTGAACAGACTCTCTTTTTCACATTATATATTCTTGCCTCTTTTGTCTTTTTGTCCATAAGCATGAATTTATTTCTGGGTGCTTAGTTTTTCTTAATTTTTTAGTATATGATTTTTCTTGTTTATTCATTTGTTCTTTATGAGCATATTTTTGATGACAAATATTTCACCTCAATAATTCAGCATTTATATAAACATTCTCTCATTACAGGACATGAGTTTTTCCAGTTTTTACTATCATATACTCTGTTACAATGTTTATCTGTATATGTAAGTTTTGTAAACATCGCTGACATTTTCTGATCATTTTCTTAAAGTATGTTCTTAGAAAATGAATCATTCAATTATTGTTTTTTAAATATCCTGAAATATATTACTAAATTGTTTTAGTAAATTTGTTTCTTTTACACATGCAACAGCAAGTAAATGCTAATGCTGTTTTTATCAAACTGAAACCTAAATTATATGATATGTTTATATTTTTAATAATCTAAAACTCATGTTTTTTAAAAAATTTATATTTCTTCTAAGAATCATGTTTTTTTTTTTTTTTTTTTACATGTCTGTTATCCACTTATATTTTCTCTTTGGGAAGTTCTATGTTATTTTTGTTCATTTTTTAATTCGCCTTATTTCATGGTTGCTTATGCTTAGAAATCCCTCCTGTGACTAAATATTTAATAATTATTCACCTTTTTCCCATTTTTATGCTTGATTTTTTACTTTCCCTCTAACTTGTCATTTGCATATAACAGTCACATAAAAACATTTTCAAATACTTAAGAGTTTGTAAAATCTATCTCCCACATTCCATTTTAGAAAGAATTGCTTGAAGGCATGCCGTGGCAGATTACTGAAATAGAAATTAAGAAGAATGGGGAATTCCTGGTCTTTGAGGAGACCCAGTTTGAGAATTAAAATCAGCTGAGCAAATGGATTTGATCTAAATAAACTTATGCCCAAATGCTCTGTAATTTAATTATAAAACATACAGACACATGACCTAAGAACAATTGGAATGCTGAAGTGTCCCAAGTATCTCATAGATTAACTACTTTAAAGACTCATTTTGGGATTGCAGAGAAGGAGTACTAAATACATGCATGTATTTTGTTTTAATGCACAAGCAATTACCAACATTTGGCCACAAATTACATCCCCCAGTTTAGTATCCAAGTTTGATTTTTGAGTCTGAGCCTTCATTGCTTATAATAAGCCCGAGATATTTCAGAATCACTTTTTTTTTTGTCATCTGCAATTATTGAGATGATCCCAATAATTGTGGAATATTCACAATCCAATTTCATCACCTTGACCTCTTTTGCACCTTCTAGGTTGAGAGGGATATCTGAGGTTATGGGAAAATCCCAGGGTACATCTGTGTATTTGTTAGAGTAAAATATGGTCTCTAAATTAATATTTATTTATTATACACATTCATCATTTTATCAACCTCTCTTGGCTTTGAAAAGTTTCTGTCATACCTAGTAACTTTTTGAGTTTTGACACTGTGACATGGTATAGTTTTGAAAAGACATTTCAGAAACAGAGATCCAAATTTAGATATGATAGTGTGCTAACTACAATAGTAATTGGACTGAAGTGACCATCAAATAATTAGATAAATTCTGAATCAAGGGATACAGACAGTGTCTGAGGGCTGTGCAAGTAGAAGAAAGCAGGGGTCGGAATTTTATGATAGCAAGCCTAGAATTCCAAGGAAAATAAATAACATGAAGCAGAACCAGTCACTATGATCACAAACCATATAAAACTCAACAAAGCTTCAGCCCTGTTCTTTATAAGGAAAGTGAGAAATCAAAATGCATAAAACATCCAATTCTGGAAGGATGAGTATAAGTTGGTAGAAACAAAATTGTTATATGAACTCCTACCACACATTTAAAACTGCATAGTAAAGCACATATACAAAAATAAAGTAATGATATACTTGAATAATGTAATACAGTTACATTAATTGACACATCTCAAGGATTGTACTTTGAAATATATTGATATGTGTCAGATGGCATAAAGATACACATTTTTTGAGAATCCATGGGATGTTTAGATAAATCACTAATCCTATGACATACAAATTCTAAAATATAAAAGTTATGGATAACCAGAAAGCACCTAAAACCATGTTTAGCATCATCTGTCATTAGGAAAATATTAATTAAAACTGCAGTAAGATACTGCTATGTGTCCTAGAAATGGCTAAGACGGAAAAATGAAAAAAATAAAAAATAAAAATACCAACCAGTGTTGACAAGGTTATAGAACTCTCATAAATTGTTGGCAGGTATGCAAAATAATAGGACTATTTAAAAAAAAATCATGAGTTTCTTGTGCATTACACATACACTTGCCATTGTGATCCAGAAATCTCACTTGGAGATATTTACTCTAGAGCATTATCCTAGGTCACAGAAAAACCTATACATAAATGCCAATAAAAGCTCTCTTCATTATTACCCCAAAGCAGGAAGAATTAATTGTCCTCCAATAAATGAATGGTTAAACAAATTTTAGTGCATCCATTCAATGAAGTTCTCAACATATAAAGGAGAGAACCATTAATAAGTAGTTATATCTGTTTATCTAAAACAGATAAATCTAAAACACATTTGGCTAAGTGAGATATATCAGACCCAAAAGGCTACATATTGTATGGTTTCCTTGTATTAAATTCTGGATAAAACAAAACTCTAGAAATGGGGAACAGATGAGTGTTTTGCCATAAATTAAATGTAGGCAAGGAATTGACTACTAATGGAGCTTCAAGTCAGTGACAGAACCATTCTGTATTTTGATTGTGGTGGTGGTCACAGAACTCTGCATTTGTCAAAAGCCATAGATCAACTAGTATGTTTCATTTGTAAAAGTAAATTACAGGGAGAGCTTGGCTGGCTTAGTCTGTAGAGCATGAGACTCTTGATCTCAGGGTCCTGAGTTCAAGCCCCATGTTAGGTATAGAGCTTACTTAAAACAAAATTACAAAAAGATAGGCATTTCAATGTCATAATTATAATTACATATTCATAAAATATAGATTAATAAATCTTTTGGCTAAATTAAGAGAGAAGTTAAATGTTTAAAGAATAAGATTTAGAAAATGCTATAATACATGAAAATGTATCAAAACAACAGTGGTTGCCAAAACTAAACTCTGTGGTAAATTCATGCCTTCAGAGCTTGTGTCCTAAAAGGAAAAATGGAAATATATACATAGATAAATAAATTAAGTATTCTAGGCTGGCTCAGTCATGATCCCAGGGCTTTGAGATGGAGCCCCAGGTCAGGCCCCCTGGTCAGCGGGGAGTCTGCTTCTCCCTCTTCCTCTGCCACTGTTCCTGCTCTCTCTCTCTTGCTCACTTTCTGCATAAACTGGCCCAGAATCCTAAAAATATGGCTATCTAGAAATTTTTAATAAATCAGCATACTTGGATAAGTAGATAGGAAAAAGAGAGAGCTCCTTTACCGCATGGCAGAAATCTTAATTAAAATTACTTGCAAATCAAATTTAAAAAATCCTGTGACAAAATCTTAATTAAAGTACTTGCAACATGAAAGTAAGTGTAACTTCAAATAGTCATTTAACTTTACCATTTTAGCTTGATCCTAGAAATGAAAGGATGATTTAGTATCAGGGAATCTGCTAATTCAATAAATTATATGATCTTAGTTGATGGCATACCTAGAAGGCTAGACACTCAGAATAGATCTTTTTAACATCTTGCTTCTCTCTGTGATGGATTATTTTCAGTAATAATTGTGAAATGAATCCAGTAAAATAAAACCACAAAAATACAGTAAAACTCTTTTATTGAATGACATATATATGTATACACACACAAACACACACACATATTAGTATATATGTATGTTTGCCAATAAAATGATTTAAAAATTACAATATAAGAAAAGAGATACTAAATTAACATTTATAAATCATATTAATGTATTTTTTGGAATAAAAATAGAGAAAAATACTGACCAATATCAACATGTTGGTCAAAGATAAAAAAATAACATTAGAGTTTCTGTTTTCAAGCTTTCTGCAAATGATTTTTTAAAAAAAACTATCTTAATTATGTTTGGCAGCAGTATAGTTATATTTGTCAATTTGTTTTCACTCCCACTTGATTGAAGAATAATTTCTATAAATTTTAATTTTGAGAAGTTCCATTTCATACAACAGACATGCAAATAGTTAAGGAAAGTCATAAACATATGGTTAAATCTATTTGAGATTCACAAAAATCCTATTTCACTTCTCTAGACATTACAACTCTATCCATCTGTGTTTCCTTGGATTACTTTTTCTATTGGCTTTCAAGTGTTGTCATGTTTGAAATATTTCTGCTGAAATATCTTCCCCAGAAAATTCATAATAAAATTCTGTTATTTGGTAAAAACATCTGAAGTTCATAATGGTTCAGAATCATTTGAGCTTGCTCTGGGTGCTAGTTGTGTCACCAAGTCATGTGGCACTACGTATTTCTGCATTTAAACAGATTAGGCATAAATAATGGAAGCACAGTGATTGTAAAGGAAAAATATAACTGAACTTAAGTTCTTACCCATGTGCATCGGGGTCGACTATCTAACCAACAGTTCTCCATATTAACCTCTACATAATACAGTGTTTATTAAGGGATAAATAATAAAAAATGTGCTAATTTAAAGTTTACATACATATTAGGAAAATACAACAGTAACAATGGCAACTTTTTTGAACTTTGATCAACACAAAATTATTTATGGGAGGAATATTTTATCACTCACACTGTTTAGAGTTGTGGAGGTCTGGTGATAATAAGAAGCAGAGTGACTTAGGGTTGGTTGTGTTATTGTCTTTTAATGAATCCCTTTCTTTCCTGGCCCTGGTGTGGATTGCTTCAACTGCTTACTCTTGGGACACCAGTGGTCTTAATAGAAAGTTAATGGCACACAATAAGAAGTCAATCCTTGATTTTGCTGGAGAGAGAAAGCTAGGAATGGAAAGATATTTTACTCACATGGCAAAGTCTATCACAAATTGACAGTACATATTTCAACACTAAAGACCTGTCTATTAAAACAAACAAACAAAAACAACTAAACAAGATGACAGCATCGTCATCAGTAATTAGCAGGTCTGGAAGTCCTGAAAAATGCAACAAGTCCAACCATATAAAGTTAACCTTTTTGTTTACTTTGGGAACCTACTGAAATTGTACTAAAATACATCGGTTTGGCTAAATGAGCATACATAATTCTAAAACTAAAAACATACAGAGTTCTTGAATATAAACAACCAATTAAAAATCTGATGAGAAAATTAAATCCCAATGACAGTGGAAAAACTAACATAAAGACATGAAAAGTTTAATTGGAACCCTTAGCAAGAACATGTACAACCTTTATGACTAAAACTTTACATAAATCAAAAAGCTTTAAATAAATTCAGAAGCAAACCATTTTCCAAGTGAGAAGAGAGTTGGAAAATATTGTCTTTGTAAATGAATATGGATTTACTATTATTCTGATTAAAACTCTTAACTGAATCTTTCTTGGATTTTGACCAAACATACTCAAGTTCATCTTGAAATGAAAATTAGCTAAGATCTAGTTGAAAAGAAAGTCTAGGAATCTTCTTATGAAATCTTAACATACATTGTAAGGCTTTATCAAGTATTACAACACATTATAATGAGGTAATCAAAGAAGCAATGCAATATTTGTATATAACGACATATATATCCATGAAACAGAATAGCTAAGAAAGAATAATTACTATGCACAATAATTTAGTATACAATAAATGTGTACTTATAAATAAAAGTGGCATTAATACTCATTTAATTAACTTTGTTTTGATAGATGACATCGTATTCATTGTATTTGTGTAGCATGATTTTCATATACGTAAATATTGTGGAATGATTGCCATAGTCTACTTGGTTAACCTCTGTCACCACATAGAGTTACTCTTTTTTGTGTATGTGCTAAGAGTTTTTAAGATCTACTCTATTAGCAAGTTTCAAATATACAATAGAGTATTTCAACTATAGTCATCATGTGGTGCAGGCTAATGTTTATTTCGAAGTATTCATTAGGGGAAAACTTCTACATTTAATGGAAATGGAAAAAATCTTGGAAAGAAGAGATAGTTTTTACTATATCACAAATGAGCATTTTTTCCACCTAAGAAGAATAGAATTAGAAGATAAATATCAATTGATTAAAAAAATTGTAAAAAACAATAAATAAAATATAAATGTTACAAATGTTACAAATTAAATGTATAATGAGCTTCTATAAATTAGCACAAGCACAAGGCAGGGAATATAATAGAGATATGGATCAAAGTACTGTTAAGGAATAAACAACCACTTATGCATGTGTTTTGAAAATCTATCACAAAATTCCCAGGAGGAAATGACCAGTTTTCTCCAGAGAACTTTTTCTCTGGGAATTTAATTGGTAGTGATTTTCTAGTTTTCTTTCTTGTATTTGCTACCAGTTTTCAAAATGGCATAGAATGATTATGTATTTTTATCATCAGAAATATATCTTATTAAAATACCTATACCAATTTACTTTCTGTATTTTATATAGGCTCCAGAATTTTCTGCATGCCTTTCACTCATTCTTATTGAGCAGCTATTATTTGCAGATCAAGATTTTTTATGTAGCCGGCTTCCTGAATTGGATCAACTTCAGTAGAGTTGAGGGTAGATAGATAAAGAGAAAAAATTGCTGAATTTTCTTAGGAAGTGCTTGATACATTAAAAAAAAAGTTTATCCTTAAAGACTTTTTTTTTGGTAGTAGGAGGTATGAAAATCTGGGTCAATGCCTTTTTTTCTGCATTGACTGGAAAATTAATAGAATCTCCAACCCTCTTGTAGACTTATGCTCAAGGTATTTTTGCTCAATATGGTATTTTGCTCTTATATGCGCAAGATATTTTTACAATGAAATATACTTAAGGATCTGATATAGCCCAAACTTAAACAAAGAAGGCTTTTCATTCTTTTTAAGGCACATTTCCTTATGATTTACTAGAGGAAACAGGTAGAATTCTTCTATCAGATGCTTTCTATGACATCTGATCAGAGTATAAACAGCCATAACTAGTGTTTAAAATTAACAAGTACTTTTTGTAGTACTTGATCCTTTTATGTTGATTTTTATTTCTATCAAAATTATACATGCATATGTTTTAAAACATTACAAAGATTTTTTAAGAAAAATAAGAAGTACTCTCTATTTTCCAAGCCCACAGATTCCTTTGAAGTTTGATGGCTTTGCTACCCATATTCCTCTCCAGAAATATTCTAATAATATTCCCTGGGGTTGGAGGCCTGTTTTCCATACCCCTTCCAGAAGTATTACCACCCCATACCTTCAAGGAGGAACTGGTTTTGGATCCCCTCCATAGTCTTGGGAAATCTTTCTGTTCCATCTTGTTTCTCCTATTTCCCCCAAAACAAACAAGCAAACAAACAAACAAACAACAACAAAAAAAAAACAGAAAGAGAAAGTATGGGACCCAAACCTCCTTAAGGAGTTTATAGCCTTTAGGAAAGGTTAAAACAATAACTCTGGTAATAACCTCCTAATACTACATACCTACATGCTTTCCACAAAATGCTGGAGGGCTGTGTGTGCATTTTATCATTTAAACCACTCTATACCCTGTCAGGTGAGTCCTTTTTTTTTTTGACTCGCCATCTATGGATGAAGAAGTCAGAGCTTGGAGAGGCTAAATAAATGTGGAAAGTCAGACAACTAATAAGAAGATGAAGTTGGAACTTATTCTACCAACCACCATATCAGACAGTTTTCAGCATTAGTAGATGCTAAATAAGTATTGAGCATGGATATTTAATGAAAGAATTTGTGATAACAGATACGTAGCTTATATGGCAGTGCTGTGGTCAAAAAATAAATTATTGTTGTGAGGGTTTTTGTTGAAAAACAGCATGATCACTGTGAGCAGAGAGACAAGGGTGATGGGAAACATGCACAGAATAAGGCTCACACTGGGTAAGGTTTATATTGTCAAGAATTTGGGACTGCAGGCAGATCTCTGTGGCATCGAGTAATGGCTTGAGTAGTGTGAGGATATAGGACCATGCATGTATGATTGGGATCCAGAGCTTCCGGTTATGGAGTTGTGAGGAGGAATGTTGGAAATGCATATATAAAGTAAATAATGCATATATATAATCTATAAATGAATAGACATATGCCTGAATGTATATATGTATATATGTGTGTGGTGTGTGTATGTGTGTATAGATATTTTCTGTAAAGTGAAAACGGTTAACTTTTTTGGCCATTAATGAATATTTTATTTTTTATTTTTTGTTTTTAACAAATATCCTTAATCTGTGAGCAACAAAATATTTTTTTCTTTATAGGCATTAACTCTTTTATTTGAATTTCTGATTAATTATGTTATGTAAAATACCTAACTTTTATATACTGCTTGCCATTTATCAGGCATGTTCTAAGCAATTTCTATCTGTTATCTCATTTAATCTTTAAAAAAAATTTTTAAGTGCTATTATAAATCCCATTTTATGAATAAATAAAATAAAATATACAAAATTTAAATAATTGGTCAAGGTTGTACAATTGGTAAAGGGCAGATGGGGTTTAAATCCAGGTTATCTGAAACATGGTGATGTATTAGAGATAAACCTGACATTTCGCTCTAGGTCAAAAGAATAAAAATACAGTCCCGGCAGATTTTGACAATTACTTTGTGTACCATGAGAGACTCCAAGATGTTCTTTGGCCTTAAGTTCAGAAGGAAACAAGTTGATAGGCCCACCAGAAAATGTACTGCAAGTTTAGACTTTATTAATAGATTATCAAAAGTAGGGTGGGGCAGCTGGGTAACCCAGTCGGTTAAGCTGCCAGCTCTTGATTTTGGCTCAGGTCATGATCTCAGGGTCCTGGAATCAAGCCCTGTGATGGGCCTCACAATCTATGTGGAGTCTGCTTGAGATTCTCTCTCTCACCCTTTGCCCCTTCCCCTGCTCGCTCCCTTGCTCTCTCTGTCTCTCTCTCTAAAATATATTTTTTTAAAGTAGGGTGGAAATAATTCTATTCTTATTGTTGACCAGATCAATCTAGGATTGTTTTCATTAATTTCTAGTCCCCATGGTTTAAAAGATAGGTAGGGAAAATTCAGTAAGTTCACGTGGGGTGAATGTAGGTTGTGAGGGTCGTTATCCATCCATCACTTCTAGTCATTGTTATTGCAGTTTTCACCACTAGAATATGAACTCCATAAGAACAGGAACTTTGTCAGTTTTGTTTCTGGCCATACACCCAATCCCTAGAACTGTGTCTGGCCCATAGTGGGCTCATAATAGATATTTATTGAGGGAATAAATGATGACCATTTAGCCCGGAGAAGGGAAAATGCAGTGAGGTTAATTATTACCATCACAGATTTGAACTGAGTTTGTATAGAAGTGTGGTTAGACATAATCTGGAAGAGCCCTGAATGATTATCACATTCGAGCTCAAGGTGAGGAAGCATTTTGTAAGTATTCCAACCACGCAAAGATAAAATAGGCTCTTACAGGTAGTGTTCATTCCCTGCTACCAAAGGTACTCAAATAGTGTCTACGTAATTTCTGAGTTAAGATTGAGAGGGGATCGTGGGCAGACTAGATGCATTTTAAGAGCAGGATTAACTCCACATTCTTTCATGACCAAAAAAGAAGAGAAAAAAATGACTCCAGCAGCATCCTTTGTCCCACTTGATGTGTGGCCCTTATTTAGAATCATAACATTTTGGGGTCGACAGACACTAGAGATCTTATAGAAAATGAAGTTGAAAACTAGGAAATGATATTATCCCCCTGCAACAAGCCCTCCATGGTCATCCACAGACCACAGCATAAAGTCCCAGCTCCTCAGTCATCAGCAAAATATTTATTAAGTTCCAACTACATACCAGGCACTGTTTTCAACCCTGGGGTCATAGCAGGAAATGAGATAAACAAGGACTTTCTTCTCCCTGTGATGCCATCCGCCATCTGGTAGCTGCACTTACGTATATGTGTATGAATGTATGTGTGTATATATTGAATTTATGAATAGTAGGAATATATTGGACCATGAGTAGCATGCCCATCAGCTAAACGTTGTGTATTCCTTAATGACAGAGATAGAGGATAAAATGTAGTGACTGGGACGCAGGGCTTTCTTTGTTTACAAATTCACATTCTTTTGGCCTTTGAGTGATTATACCAAAGTGACAGCAGTTGGTCAACCAGAAACCAGGAGTCAGCCGAATTTTTGCAGGATATTTATTCATACATTAGGGTGGTCTTCCAGGAAACAGAACAACAAACAGAACATTTTACAAGCAGTGTTATAGAAATATACACAAAGAAGCATTCTGGTTGAAAGTAGAAACTTTTAGCCTTACACAGGGATGTCTAAATGTAGCAGTTTTGACCCAGAAAGTAAATAGGAGTCTTTAGAAAGTTGCTTTAAAAATAAAGGTTTAAGAGTCAAACTGGCTATGTTCAAGTCATTTATCTTTATAAAAAATCTTAACTGGAATATAATTAAAAGCACTTTTCATTGGAAATGTAAATGATCTCTAAAAAAACACTGTAATAGTGATGTGATTTGCCCTAGGAGTCCTTTCCAAATTTTGGAGTGCAGTCTTTAGTTTTAAAATATTATTTTAAAAGATTTTATTTATTTATTTGTCAGAGAGAGCACAAACAGGGGGAGCAGCAGACAGAGGGAGAAGCAGGCTCCCCACTGAGCAAGGAGCCAGATGTGGGACTCAGTCCCAAGACCCTGGGATCATGACCTGAGCCGAAGGCAGATGCTTAAAGGACTGAGCCACCCAGGCGTCCACACATTCACAATATTGAGACATATCACTGATATTTTGTGAGTGGAGTATGAGACACCCAATAAACATTTCATACAATGAAGAATTTTCTGCATCTTAACACAAATTTCTTTTCTTTTTTTTTTTTTTTAAAGATTTTTATTTATTTATTTGACAGAGAGAGGTCACAAGTAGGCAGAGAGGCAGGCAGAGAGAGAGGAGGAAGCAGGCTCCCTGCTGAGCAGAGAGCCCGATGTGGGACTTGATCCCAGGACCCTGAGATCATGACCTGAGCCGAAGGCAGCGGCTTAACCCACTGAGCCACCCAGGCGCCCTTAACACAAATTTCTGATCCCCTATCAGACATGTCCTGGAGATGAAAAACTCAAACCTGGATTCTAACCCCATTTGACATCAAAATACAAAATACATTTACATTTTTACATAGATTGGCTTCTTCATTAGTATATTTATTTTATTTTTATTATTTTTTATTTTTTTTAAGTATTTTATTTATTTGACACAGAGAGAGAAATCACAAGTAGGCAGAGAGGCAGGCAGAGGGAGAGAGAGGAGGAAGGCTCCGCGCGGATCAGAGAGCCTGACACGGGGCTTGATCCCAGGACCCTGGGATCATGATCCGAGCCGAAGGCGAAGGCCTTAACCCACTGAGCCACCCAGGCGCCCCAGTATATTTATTTTTTATGTCAAATAATGATTGTAATTGCTTGTCTTTGTTGGGTTCCAAATGTTCCAAACATTCCAAAATGTTCCATTTTGATAATTACCAGGGTTGATGGCAGTGCATACATTTGAGGCTGTTGCATGCCGGGTGATGTGCCTTCTGATAGATTCTACTGGATAGATTAATTACTGTATCATATTGACTTTATATTGATGTTTTGGAAACTATGAAGGTAGGTGGGATACAATATCTAAGAGTTTTATTTCAAGATAGAAAAGGACACATTACAACATATTTAGCATGAAATGAAACGTTGGGTCTGCCTGGGCAGTCATGCACGTAAATCCTGGGCCCCCTAAAGAAGACTACAGGGGCTCAGGTGCATTTTAGAATGTGATGACTGAACCCAGTTCCTGTATTTTCTTGCCGTGCAAACTTGGGCAGTAAATCTCTCTTTTTTTGGGGGGGGGGGCAGTAAATCTCTTGAGGCCTCTTAGTTCACATCTATAAAATAGGAATTGCAATTCTCACTAAGTGAGAAAGTAGAATTGTAGCTATACAGAGCTTGGGACAGATCTGGTCCAGAGTTAGGCCCTGGTGGTTGCTTTTACTTTCCCTACTTTAGGCAAAGGATTTCACCTTGGAGCTACCTCTTAACTACAAATATTTACTTTCCTGATGTGAATATTATCAAAACAATATAATCTACCCACACCTAATTATAACATCAGTTAAGGCTTAAATGTAATATAATGGAAGAATAAAACATAATTTATTCTTAAATATTATATAGTTAAATATGTAATGAGTTGGGGTTTACTTCAGTAGATGAAATAATAAAATAGAAGCTTGTACCTTCTCGGAATGAAATATTGAACTTAAGACACGTAATATCAAAAGCCATTGTAGTAAAAAAACACACTGAAATAAGAGAGCTGACATTCAGCGGAATCTGAGCATATAAACTTGTGTTAGGGTAAGTAACGAGAGTAGTAAATTAGGGTATAATGATGTTATGAGACTTTCAGGTTGCCATCTTTTCTAATCTCACTTTGGGCAGCATTTTTCTCTAATAATATAATGAGGACCAACAGAAACAACTATTGTGTGTCTTTGATAACATTCAACAAAATATTAACAAAACGAAAATTACCCAGTCAGTACTGGTATGTCCCTTCCCATTTTATTTACTATGGACATATCACATTTAAATTATACGTTGGCTACAGGACAGAGTATCAAGTAAATGATTCAATAATTTCAAGTCAGCACCTTTATTCCCCTTATGCTTCCCTCCCTATGTTGAACTTTTGTTGAATTACTCATATTTTCATGTAAGTTCTTGGGAAAACTTTTAGTATTACTGTGTACTAAAGAATAGCCAGTCTGTATTTATGAAGGTTTAGCTTGGTGGCCATTCAAAGGCAATGTGGGGCCTGAAAAAATTCTTCCCTGCGAGAAACTCTTGGGTTCCTCTTTCTGCTAAATGACTAAGCTCTGTACATTTCTCAAGCTCTCTGTAGGAACAGCATTGCTTCTTCTGAGATTTTCTGCATGTTAGAACATTGGGGATTCGGAGTGGAGTTGGGGAGGAGAGGGAACTGGATTTGCTGTCCTTCTTCCCAAATACATTGTTCTATAAAGGTAAGGGCATGAGGAACTAAAATAGCTGCTTACTGGTACAATATATGTTTTCCAAGAAGACTGACATGGGAAAATTTGATAAATGGAGCCTAAAGGCTTCATAGCTTATCTTCCAAGTTCGGGTGGGACAGAAGCACCACACCTTGCTCAGTGAATGACAGAAGACCAGTTCTTGCTTCCCTGTGTTTCTCTGAAAGTCTTCTTGCTGTGGTTTTATGATAGCTCAACCTCATATTTTAATCCAGGTAAATAGATTGGCTATTTAAGTAATTTTAAAGAACACTTTACTATCACCCATAGATCTGCCTAGTAAATTAAAAAAAAAAAAATCTTAAAGCTAGTGGGAGACGCTCATCTTTATAGTAGATGAAGTGTTGCATATTCACACATTCCATGGAAATCTCACCACCTTTTGATTATATCACTGTATCAAAGCTTCCAGACCATAATTTTGTTTCAAGAGTTGCTCCACAGACCCATTTTAGGTTTAAGGTGAATTTTCTGCAGAGTGATTTAGTTACTCGCAGATGTCAAGTAATTTGTATGGTAAAATCATAGCTTGGAATAATTCATAAATTTTCATGTTTCTTTTTTATTGTCTCAGCATATCTGATTTGTTGTGAAACTCAAGTTTCTTGGCAAAAATATAAATCTCATTATAAATATCCATTGAAGTAAATATGACAGCTCTGTTTCTTATTATGTGCATGTGCAGTGTAAAGATATTAGCCATAAAATTTGGTGAATGTCCTCTAGGGGATTTCAGATTTTAGTATGTTTTAAATAACTTGGAGAATAGCATTTGTTTATAGTTTTTCATGTGTATAGGAAATAATAAATACAATTGACAGTAATGTACATGGTAAATTAAACTGAAGCTATATGATATATATAAGGTGTCAGTTCTTGGCTTTTGAAATGATCTTAAAATGAATTTAATGTGTCAAAATCAATATTTCAAAATGTGCATTTTTTAGCTAAACATCTAAGTCTTTTAGAAAATATTTTGGTAGGTGTTAAACAGCATAGTTACTTTTTTCTTATATAAGTTTTTGTCTTGAATATTTTACTTGTTATGAAATCGTAAGTACTTTTCTGTATAATTTCAAAATTATGCTAGAGTTAAACTCTATGTTTGCTAGATTTTAAAGAGCAAGAAAGCAAATTTTCAGTAGATTATGTAATTTATAAAATTATTAATGAAAGCATTGGTATTCTATTTATCAAATACACATTGAATTTTAGTGATCTTCTATGACCTATTTTGGAGTCTGAAGTTTGGGGAGAAAATAGTGTAATCTGCTAATGTGTAGGTCTCACAAAATAACCCTAAAGAAAAAAGTCTATTCTAAAAAGGAAATTTCTTCCAGTTTAAATATATGATATTAAAAGCGAGTTCACAAATATGCATAATCTGTTATAGCTATCACATGGCATAACTTCATGATCCTATATCTTCCCTCTGCTATAGTTTTTATTTTTTAATTGAAAAAAAAACCCTTGCTGTCTTTAGATTGATATTTATAGGGAAGAAAACCTGACAATGTTTTTATTCCATTTTCCACATCAAAATTTGATTAATGAGGCACGATGACAGCAGCACAGTTAAAAGAATTGATAGATTACCAGTGGGCTGTCTCTAAATTCTGCTGCTTTTCCTTTTCTGACTGCAAAATCTTTCTGGGGGAGATAGCTTAATGGAATGGATGGAACAATCAACTTCCAGGCTCTTGCCGTGTTCAGATGCTTTATCCAAACGGTGGTGGAAGCTTCATTAAACTCAAAGCAACTCATCCTGTAGCACCAAAACTGATTGATATGTAGGCTTCTCCCTCAGTCCCTTTCCCTCAGAGTATATGTTGGTAGAGATGTGAAGGGAGCTGTTCATGGTCAAGTCTGACTTTTTGTGAGAACCCTGGGACTGATACTTATTTAAAATTTAAGAACAATTCCTTTGTAGTCAAACAAAAGTGCCATAATCTGAATTTTAAAATTATTCAGAGAATTCAAGTTTCTTTGCAGGATATTAAGGCTATTATTTAGGGCAGGATATTAAGAGTACCAATTCTGGAGTCAAGCAAACCTGACTTTGCATCTTGGCTCAGACAGTAGTGGAAAGCCTGGTTAACTCATTCAATATCCATTTATTAATTAAGTGAATACCATGGGCCAGAGATTGCATTTGATATGATACTATGCCAGATAAATCATTTCTGCTGTTTCAGATTAGTTAATTCAGACTACTCCGCTGCACAATGTAATAATTCCTCCATCCTATAAAATAGTTATATAAAGCTTCACTTCAAAGCTAGTATTTAATTTTTCTTATCATTAGAAGAAAAAAAAATCCACCAATGTAGAATCTAAGCTATAACTTATTTCAGTTTTTCCGTTATTAAAATTGAAATAATAAAACCCAAAAAACAAATGTAACAGATTCCATCAGTGTTCTCAAATTACCTTTAGGTAGTAACTTAACTTATTACAGATCCTTTTATCTAAAAGTATTTAAAGCTTATTTGGCTTTGACTATTCCTGATGATTGTGCTTGCAAAAGAGCCATCTAGTTCTTTAAAGAGATAGAGGCAGGGGAGCCTGGGTGGCTCAACTGGTTAAGCTCTGGCTTTGGCACAGATCATGACCTTGGGGTCCTAGGGTCAAGCCCCCTCTTCCTGCTATGAGCCCTCCAAGGAGCCCCCATGAGCCCAGAGCCTATCTCTACACTCATCATGGAGCCTGTCTCTCTCTCTCTCTCTCCCTCTTCCCCTTCCCCCAGCTCCTGTTCTCTCTCTTTCTCAAATAAGTCAATAAAATCTTAAAGAAAAAAAAGAGAGAGAGAGAGATAAAGGCAGGCTGATCAATGTGAAATCTAAGGGCCTAAATGTTAGGGCTCTGCATGTACAGATTGAGACTCTGTGAGGCCTAGCAGAGAGCGTCAGCTCCAGGAATGACAAACAGATGGTCAAGTGATGGGACATGCAAGAGACCCACCCTACTCTAGTCCGGTAGGAGTGTGGAGAAATTGCTGTCTTTGGACATGCAGCTAGCAACTCAGGCCACACCTTAGAAGCAAGGATACGTTAGATAGGGTTTATAACTAGAAGTAAAGATAAACTAAAACAGATCTACTTTGAAAAAAAAAAATCGTAATTTATAGGAGTGTGGGTGGCTCAGTCGGTCAAGAGTCTTCCTTCAGCTCAGGTCATGATCTCAGTGTCCTGGGATAGAGTCCAGCATCAAGGTCCTTGCTCAGAGGAAAGTCTGCTACTCCTTGGCCTCTGCCCCGCCCCCTGCTCACGCTCTGTGTGTCTGTTTTTCTCTCCTCAAATAAATAAATAAATAAATATCTTAAAAAGAATAATTTTATATTAATGAAGGCTGACAGGATTAAAAGGATTAATCAGAAATTGTCTCTCAAAACAAATCTCAAACAGATCTTAAAGAATGAAAATGTACGAACTCTCTAAAATATAACATTCATAATCATGGCTAAAATAATGATGTACTCTAGAGGAATGAATGTGGAGATATTTCAAAGCAAGGCGACTTGCATTCTAAGAAACTCTAGAAGAAAATATTCAAGGTCAGGCGAATGATATTCACATTACAAAGGACATCTACATAAAATCTCCAGTTAACATTATACTGGGAGATGAAATATTGAGATGAAATATCATCTCCCTCTGAGATAAAGAATAAGGTAGGGCCTCCTGGCTGGCTCGGTTGGTAGAGCACACAACCCTTAATCTCTGGGATGTGGGTTTAAGCACCATGTTAGGTATAGTGATTACTTAAAAATAAAATCTTTAAAAAGAAAAAAAAGAATAAGATAAGAATATCTATGATTATTATTGTATTAGAGTACTTAGCCAGTAAAATACATCAGGAGAAATAAAAGATACAAAGACTTAAAAAGGAGAAGTAATACACTTTATTTGCAGACAACATGTATATGTACAAAATCCTTTAAAAAGTTCTACACAATCACTAACAAAAATTAGTGGATTTAGCAAAGTCACAGCATAGAAAGTCAATATAATAATTGTAGTTTTATATCTTGACATCAAATGATTGGAAATTAAAATTTTAAAACGCTGTTTACTATAGCATCAAAAATAAATTTAACAAAATATATACAAGACCTTTGTACTAAAAACTAAAAAAAACATAACTGGAATAAATTAAAGAGATTTAAACAAATGGAGAGATAGATTGCCTTCATGATTCGAAAAGCAGCTAATTTATACATTTAATGCTAAGACATTAAATCTTTTAGATTTAAAAGACAACCATCTTTTAAAAAGATCTAAATTGATAAACTGCCTTTAAAATGCATGTGGTTATGAAAAAGACCTGGAATAGACAAAGTAATCTCAGAAAAAGAAGAGCAAAGATGGAAGACTTGTGCTGTCTAGTTTCAGGATTTATATAAAGTTACAGTGATCAAGACAATGTGCTATTAGGGGGGCCTGGGTGGCTCAGTGGGTTAAAGCCTCTGCCTTCGGCTCAGGTCATGATCCCGGGGTCCTGGGATCAAGTCCCGCATCGGGCTCTCTGCTCAGCAGAGAGAGCCTGCTCCCCCCCCCATCTCTCTGCCTGCCTCTCTGTCTACTTGTGATCTCTGTCTGTCAAATAAATAAATAAAATCTTTAAAAAAAAAAAAAAGACAATGTGCCAATGGAGTAAGAACAGGCAGATAGAGCAATGGAAGAGTACGGAGAGTTCTGACATAAACGGACAGAATTACATTCAAAGAGTTCTTGACTAAAGTGCCAAGGAGGAAAGGAAATTCAATGGGAAAGTTTTCCCCACAAATGGTGCTGAAACAACTGGATAAATGTTCTGAAAAAATGAACCTCAACTCCTCCCTCACACTCTACATGTAACCCGTGCGGCATCGTATAGATTCATAGCATGAATGAATTCATAGAGTCCATACAGATGGATCACAGAATTAAATGAAAAAAAAATGATAATGTTTTTACACCAAGATAAGGCAATATCTTTATGACCCTGAAAGAACTAAATAACTTGTAACACTCTCTCCGTCCTTTTCTCTTTCTCTTTCTAGATAGATAAATCAAACTTCACCAACATGAAAAACTTCTCTTCATAACACACCACTAAGAAAATGAAAAGTAAAGTTGTACCCCAGAGTAAACATTATCAGTATACACATCCAGCCAAGGAGTTGCATTTAAAATGATTATTGTATTCCTACAAACAGTTAATAACAAGCTAAACCAATATCCAATAGTATATTAATGAGAAGACTGAATAGACACCTCAAAAACAACAATGGCAAAAAACATGAATATGTTTATGCATGTATTAGATGTTTATGAAAATGTATATAAATGGGAGAAACATGTGAAAGTATGGAGTATCATTTGCTATTAAGGAAATGTAAACAAAATACACACTGACTAAAATAGCATAATTTTAAAAAAGCAGCTGATGTTAGTAAAGATGCAGAGCAGCTGGAACACTCATGAGTGGGAGTACAAAATGGTACAACTACTTTGGTACACTTTCTGGCAGTTTCTCAGAAAACTAAAAATGCATGCAAGATCAGCACCCCTGCTTCTAGGTATTTATTTAAGAGACATTTAAAAAAAATCTGTGTTCACAAAAAGACTTCTACTAGAATATAAATAGTTTTATTCATAATATCTTATTTGAAATGACCCAAGTATCTGTCGATCAATAGATTTATCGATTCTAGGTAGGTTAAGATATATTTGAAACATTGAATAATACTTGAATAATACTTAGTATACTTAGAGAATGAACAGATACAAAACATGAATAGTTACAAAAACATGAATAAATGAATGAATCTCTAAGACATTTTGTTGAGTGAAAGAAGCCAGACATTTAAGCAAAACTAAGTTTTTAAGATAAGATTTTTAAGGTAAAATTGAAAGTAGTTATCTATGGTGACGGGGATTGATTGGAAAGGGACATGAGGGAACTGTCTAAAGCGAAGTAATTTATGTATATATTTTTTGAGGTAATTTATATTTTGACTGGAATGTTGGCTCTATGAGTATATTCATTTGTCGGAATTCATCAAACTATACAACTGCAGACCTCAAGATCTGTGCATCTCACTGTACAACAATTATATTTCACTTGAGAAACAGTTCCATTGGGGCATCTGGGTTGCTATGTTGGCTAAGCATCCAGCTCTTGATTTCAGCTCAGGTCATGATCTCAGGGTCATGAGATTGAACCCCACATGGGCCCCACATGGTCATGAGATTGAGTCCCACAGAGGATTCTTTCCCTCTGCCCCCACACTTGTGTCTGTGTGTGTGTCCATGCACACACTTGCTCACTCTCTCTCAAAATAAAAAAATTCCATTAAAAAAACTTAAATATATGAATTTAAGCAATTAACTCCACGTTTTTTTACACCAATGTGAAAATAACCTTCTGGTTGCAAAATGCTTTGGTATAGGCAAAGTAAGCTAGAACATACTTCATGCATGTGTAGTGTATCAGTGTTGATGTATGTGTGTATACAGTATGTATGTGTCATGTATGCACACACACACATACAGATGATCCTTGCTTTTGCACTGTGCTGGGTTAACTGAAATTTGTGTCTGTCAACTGTGTCCTTGCTTTGCAAGCTTCTGGTTTCTGTGACATCTGAGACCATGGCGCAATAGGACAAAGTAAGGACACATTCCAATATGTACAAATTTCAGGTAACGTGGTACCATAGAAAGTGAGCCTGCTCTGTGTCTGGGGTGGGGGTAGGGGAGAAAGGAATGAGGGGAGTCATATTTTTAGGGTGTGGATGGCCTATAGCAGCCATTAGGAGGTTGTCATTTTACTATATTCTGAGTTTACTGGAATATTAGCAAACTTTACCCAATATCACTTCTAGTTCTTAGCCCCTGCCAACATTTCAGTTGTTTATGAAGTGTTAGAGACTTAGAAAACTGCCACAAGAAATTTAAAAAATGAAGAAATACCTTATATGATGTGGGATATTTAATGTATCCTAAAAGCCATCTAGGAGTTAGACAGAAAGTTGAATATGTATCAGTGATTAAGTATGAAAACAAATGGCTTCTCTCCATGGTTTAATATTTTCCATATTTTTTATTTTAGAAAATATTTAAAACTGTCTAATTTAGAGAGTAAGTTTAAAAATCAGATGAATAATTATTAAAGTATCTCTGGTGAACAGATTATACAGGAAGAATTCAAATTTTATTGCCATAAATACCATGATCTTAATAAGATCTACTACTAGAAAAAGATTCCTAACACTTCATCTATTGGTGCATTTTTTTTTTCAAAAGAGTTCAATGTAATAGCACTCAGATATTTGCCCTCTCTGTGGTTTCTATATTACTATTTGTTAAAGCTTATTTTGAGTTGTGTGAAATTCCAAAATGCAATTAGAAGGAAAAAGGATTAAGAGGAATATGTATATATTCATAATTTATACAGTTTGAGAATACCCACAGAAATTTTTAAAGTAGCTTTTAATGAGACAAATTAAAAAGACTGGAATGATTTAGCCCAAATTAAATATCCATCTTTCTCTCTCTATCCATCCATCATCTATCTAAAATAGTTGTATTTTGTACGATAAAGAACTATTTTAATACTTGTAGTTAGACAATTTTAAGGAGTTCTTCCCATGCTTTCAATACCAAAAAAGCACATTGGATAGAACTATACCTTAGAAATGTGAAGAACTTTGTATATAATTAATTAATTTTAGTTAATCAATTAACTAAAATTAATCAACTATTTTAGTCAATTAGTTTTAGTTAATTTTAATTAAAAATTTAAGTTAAAATTTATTAAAATTAATTAAAATTTTAATTAAAATTAACTAAAACTAATTGACTAAAATAAAACTAATAACTAAAAATAAAATGAATTGACTAAACTTAATTTTAATTAAAATTTTAATTAATTAATTTTAATTTAATTTTAGTTGATTAACTATTAATTGATTATTGTGTTTAATTAATAAACACAGTATTTCTTCTGATTTTATTTTTTATATCCCCCACATTCCATATAAGAAATGTGTTTAAACTGTAATATGAGTAGGTATTTAAGATAGATCTATGAACTTCCTAATATTGATATTTCACACTGGACCAAGAAATTACAGAGGTACAGCGGGTGAGTCCAGAATTGTCTGCACTCTCTGGAACGTGTTAGTTGGCAAACCCCAGTGTGGAGGTAGGAGGGCAAACTAGATAATCTAGTTTGGTCTATCACGAGGTCTACCCGTGATACCTACTTAGGTGTGTGTATGAGGGGTTTAATATCTCTAGATTTTGTCACGGCCATCTGGGAGTCTACAAAGTCAGTAGACAAAAATCTTATTCTTACTACTATTCATCACAAATTAGATTCACTCAGACTACCAAGTCAGATTTTTATGCCAGACAATGAGACTATTACTTCTAGACCTCGATCCCTTTAGAGTGATGGGGGAAGATTTTTGTTTTTGAGATAGGCTCTCTATTCTTTGAAAAATAATTCTCTGTGTTTACTCCTTCTTGATGTTAATAATTTTGTTGCAAAAATTCAGTAACCATCACTTTTAAAATTATTTTGAATTTTAATTATGGACTTTATTTAGTACTGAATTTAAAAACCCATTTATAGCCGTTAATTCATTACATGGCAAACTTTAAAGCTCAATAAATACCACCTGTAATTATTTATTAATAATTGTTTATTTTCTGCTGTTTTTATGAGTGTTTTTAGAATCTTGACCAAGTTCACACATCTATTAATTTTATTTTGTTTTGTCTTGAAACTGAGTCGTGTATCCTACATGTCAATAGATAAAGAAATGTTTTTTTTTTTTTTTAAAGGTTTTGTTTACTTATTTGACAGAGAGACAGCGAGAGAGGGAAGACAAGCAGGGGGTTTGGGAGAGGGAGAAGCAGGCTGCCTGATGCAGGACTCAGTGTGGGACTCAATCCCCGGACCCTGGGACCATGACCTGAGCAGAAGGCAGACGCCCAAGGACTGAGCCACCCAGGGGTCCTGATAATGAAGTGGTCTTATGAATCTCTTTAACATTTACTAAAGAAAGAACAAATTTAGTATTTAATGGTGCTAAGACCTAGTGAAAAACATACCAACAGTAGTGTAGGCTATATGCCTATTCTTCAGTTCTAAACCAGTGCTGTTTAACTTTAAATTTACTTCTCACTTTGGTTTTAAATTTAAATTGAAACTTTTTGTAACACTTTCCCCCCAAATAGTTTCTGACAGAAAATTCCTTTCTTAGTCCCCTGCCACTGAAGCGTTTTTCAAGTGTTACAAATCTGCTCTATCTGTTGCCTTTCCTCTTGAACACAATGAAGGCTATAGTTGGGATTCTAGAAGGGAAAAATGGGTTACTAGAAGTTGGACAGAATCCAAGCCTCAGCCAGAGAGATGGAAAAATAGAACTATATAACCCTGAGCCCTGAACAATGCAGTTTAGTCTTAAGCACAAAAAATAGTGTCTACAATATGTATTCTGTTCCCCCTTCACAACTGCAAGCTGATCACTTTGTATAAAATAAGTGCCACTAAATAAGAAGATTTGCAATTTGAGTTTATTTGCAAGATAGTATGTTGTGTAAAGGTTAAAGCAACATTGCTTAACCAAGTCAATGTTTTCCTGTACGTGTGCATTTTAAATCAGTTAGGAAGTTTTGTCCCATCCGCGTTACTTGCTTTTGTAAGGTTTTGATGAAATCTTGAATTTTCTTACCTTTTTACTGTAGGGAGTTTGGTGGGGTGGGGGGGGGTGGGATTTGTGGAATGGGTCTTGGTTCTCCTGCAATTATATTTTAGATGGCATATTAAGTATAAAGTAAATGCTTCCCTGCAAATGGAGTTGTGTCGAAACTACTAAATAGAGATTTCTAGTCACAAAGAAAGTTACCTCAAACGAACTGCATCCTGAATTTTACACATTTGTTTGGTATATTATGAATCTGTTTCTGAAAGCTCATCTGTGCCGTCAATTTCACATGGTCTTTTATTTTAAAAATGTATCAGTGAGGGTACATAAATTGTGAATTTTACTTTTCTTGGAGAGTTGTATTCCCCATAACACACAGTATAATATCTACCACATGCAAAGTTTCAACAACATGGTAGTTGATTGCATTTTTACAGACATAATCTCAGTGAATGGAATATAGACCTGAAAAAAAGAAATACATGGACCAGCGGAGTGTAAATTTTCCTTTGAGTCAATTCAGAATCTTAAAAAGATAAAGGCAGCCTTCCATGTTAGAGACAAGAGGCAAGCAATGTTAAACACCTGAGAATGTCATTTTACTTATCAGACTGATGTAGATAACATATACTTTTATTTAATTCTTTTCTCAGAATATAAATAGGAGTAAATGAAAGGCGGGATTCAAGGAGAGGGGAAGGAAGTACCTGTTCTTGAAATCTAGCCATTTTAAAATGGCTTTAAGAGAACCAACAATTTCACATTTTTTTTAATTTTTAAAAAAGATGTTATTCATTTATTTGACAGACAGATCACAAGTAGGCAGAGAGGCAGGTAGAGAGAGAGAGAGGAAGCAGGCTCAGTGCTGACAGAAAGCCTGATGTGGGGCTCAATCCCTGGACCCCGAGATCATGACTTGAGCTGAAGGCAAAGGCAGAGGCTTAACCCACTGAGCCACCCAGGCAGCCCAATAGTTTCATATTTTAACAAGCAAGATGTTTATCATTGATGGAAAAAAAAAAGCTCTAATTTAATTAACTCTAATTTCATATTACTTTCTGCGATCTTTACTTTTTTCTAGAATCCAAACACCTCAGAGAGCAGTTAGCCAGTTGCCTATAGGAAAAGAACTTTCTTTACTTCCTCTGTCTCCCCTCTGTTCCCACCACTATTCTCTACCTAAACTGGTGGCTGGAGGATAAACAGTCAAAAAAGTGCTAGCTGAAATTCTCTTCCATCTTTCACAAAATACATACTATATTAGACAAGATGTTATACACTTAGCATAATGTCACCTACTGTTTTGTAAGTGTTAATTATTATAATCTCATAATCATTATCATTGATTCTCCAAACATTCTAACATTATTAATATCTAAGCTTCATAAATTCATTAGGATTTTATGACTAAATATAGAATATCCCATATGACTTTGAGTAAGAAGGAGATACACTATAGGTTCTAATTTCTGCACCATCATTAACATATTGAACACCACAGACTTTGCTTTATTCTTCTGAGGTTGCTCTTTTGCCTACATATTCTGACATCCCTTACTTGAATTCATTAAGAAATGAATATTAATGAGTTTGCCAGTTCCTTACTCTCTCAAATGCCTTCAGTGTCTTTTTCAAATGAATCCTGTTAACTGTTTCCATTATCATTGTTAGTTCTCACCTGTTTAATGAAGAGTCATATCACTGTTTTCATCTTTAGCATGTTTCCTTCAAAAGCAAAAAGGAACAAATATCGCTATAACTGGAAATATGCGAACCATATCATAGGGATGATATGGCTTTTATTGTCACTGTGTATTAGGAGCAATGTGGAGCAGACCACTCAGTGATGTTCATATGCTTTCAGGGTTACGCTTGATTTTCCCTTGAGATCACATATCAAGGGGTGAGAAAATAAAATGGAACTTGAAGGGTATTTTCTGTTTCTAAACAAGAGGAATTCATGGAATACTTAGATATGATTGTAGAAATAACACTAGCATTTTGCAGTGTCTAAACATCCCATACAGTACTCAATACCATGAGGATTACTGAAAATGCTCCCTAGCTTTAAATATTGCAAATCACTATGATTTGTTTGTAAGGGGAAGACATCCACAGGAAAAGTGAGAGACAGTAGACTTTTGAAATTTGTAAGAGCACTGAAGCAGAGCATACATATAAAATTTCAAAAAGAAATTTTGTAGCTTCTTGGAATATTTCCTAAGAGGTACCCTGATGGGGGCAGATCTCGATTTGAAACTGCTCTAAGAATTACTACTGTATGCATGAACTTAGATACATTATTGTTTTCTTGATTGCATATTTTGTATTTTATCAGCTGTATTTCACATATAAGTAAACATAAAGCCAACTGCTATAAAAAGTAAAACAAAGCACCATGCTAGCTATTTAAGTAAAATGTTTAGGTAAATGTTTCCAGAAGTTGAGCTAAACATAGCCTCTGAATAAAATTGTGGTTTAGTTTGTTTGACATTTTTTAAAGGCCCCTTTTTGAGGAGATAGTGCCCTGGGAATTTGTTGCGGGGTGGGGTGGGGGGTTGGAGTGTAGCAAGGCCAGGTCAACTGAAACATAGTGAGAAGCTATGAGCTTTTCCATAGTCTCAACATCTAGGCCCACCATGGTCAGCAACCAGCTTTGAGAAATAAGTCAGAAAAAGAAAACAAAAGACAAAAAAACATTACTGTGAGAGGAAGTGACTATTCTCAGAGGACCCAGGCAGTGGGACTTTCAGGAGAGAGCAGAAACTTTATAAATATATGTTAAGAAAGCTACTTATAGGTACTAGTCTGGTTTGGGCTCACCTAGACTTTGTCAGGTTCAAAGAACAGTATTAATGGGAAATGCCGTCTTTGCAATGTTAGCCTTCATGTATGGTCCTGTTGAGTCACACCTAAGATGGGCTGTTAACCTAGTGCCTGGAGCACAGCTGTCATCCTGAGATCTCCCTTCAAAATCATTCTGGAAATTATCTTTGGTTCTCTTGTGCTAAACCTCCTTTTTCCTATGGCCCATGCTTTCATTTTCTTTCTGGCTTACTTCCTCATTTTGGTGGTACAACTTGTATAGGACATTCCAAAGAAATTCTATTGGGAATCAGATTTTTAATATCTTCCATGTCTTAAAGTATCCTTATTATGCCTTCATATTTGATGGCTAATTTAGTTGAGTCTGGTATTGTAGGGTATAAATAATTTTTCATCATGATTTTGAAGGCATTTGCCCCTTTGGCTTCTAGATTACAGTGTTGCTTTTGAGCAGCTGGCATCCATTTTGATTCATGGTTTCCTACATATGTGATTTGTATTTTGTCACTGGGACCTCAGAGAATCTTTCTTCACAAAGCAGACATTTTCAGTCCTGAGACTGTTACGCTTTTTATCAGTGAACTGAATTAATTCTTCAATAATTTCCTCCCTTCCCTGCATCTCTCTTTATGGAATCATGACTATTGGGACCAGTTCTGGACTCATTCTTTTATTCCTCCTTTCTTTATTTAGTCTTCCTCTCCTGTTCTGTTTTGTACTCCTTTGACTTTGACTAATTGCTCTCCTTTCTGAAGAATTTTTCAACTTAATATTAATTTAATATTAATATTAATATTAATATTTTCAATTTAATATTTCAAAGTGAGATTGATTTTAGCCTTATTTACAAGAGATATTTTAGCAATGACTATGTGTTTGTTTGTTTTACAGCATCTTCTGGTTTCATGAATATAATATCTCTTAGCTCTCAAAGGATATTATGGTAGCTTCTTAGTAGTGTTGTTTTCTTTTGTAAGTTCCTTCAAATTCCTCTTTTAGAGAGCTACTTTGTCTCTCTATTTAAAGGTAGAGAATTTCCTCAGATACCTAGTGATCTTTTTGTTTCCCTGCTTTTAGTCCATAGTGAGAGATTAAAAAGCTGATTAGAAGATTTTCACATATGGTGGAACTTGTCAGTATCATTTTCTCTTTATGATATTCTTGCTTTGCCATTTTGTGGAGACTTAGTCCTTCTTCTGGAATGGCCAGATTTCAAATGAGAGGACTCTTCAATTCTCTTGTCTGCAAGTTATAAGCCTGGCTGTCAAACATTATGGGAACCAAATAGGGGTAAGAGGCCTGGGAACTCAGCATTCAGTATTCTTAAGTTTGTCTGGTTTCTTTGTTTTCAGTATACTACCACATTCTCACTATACTACCAAACTCTCACTGTGTCTGTGGATACCACCATTTCCTCTTGCCAGAAAATTTCCAAACTGAGACCAAATGGGGAAGAGCAGTCACTGAGCAACGCAGATGTGGAGAGCAATCTAAGAGTCCACCTCCTTCCTAAACATCTAGTACTCAGGTGTCCTTATTTTTTTTTTTTAATTTTTTTTAAAGATTTTATTTATTTGCTAGAGAGAGACAGTGACAGAGAGAACACAAGCAGGGGGAGTGGGAGAAGGATAAGCAGGCTTCCTGCTGAGCAGGGAACCTGATGTGGGGCTCGATCTCAGGACCCTGGGATCATGACCTGAGCTGAAGGCAGACATTTAACTGACTGAGCCACCCAGGTGCCCCAGGTGTCCTTATTTTAACCCCAAACTCATCCTACTCATTTCTGGAGGTACTAGATAGTATCAGTTCCTGATCTTTTAGAGTAATATGTGGTTTAAATAAGGTTGGTCTTTAGCTTTTCTCTTGCTGAATTTGGTTCTTTATGAAATAGTACATATAAGTTAGTTGGATGGATTATTAAATAATGAGGAACATGTCAAACTTTTAGCAACAAAAATATTAGGAAAGAGACCTTCTGATAATTGATATAAAGTTGGATTGGAGACTCAGGAAGTTGTTAAATTTGAACCTAAAATGAGACAGCCAGCCTTGGATCTCAGACTTATTGTTTCTTCCAGGTGTGCATCTTAAGAAACTTGGAAGGTTTGTATAGTTTGAACTCAAAACCAGATATTGCTCAATGATGAATTTTGCTCTGAGTTTTGTGGTTGACCCCAAATCCCAATACAAAGGAGAAGCCCAGGAGTGTGAAACCAGATCGACCAAAATATGAGACTGTTCCTATGAATACTCTGTGACCTGAGACCGCTAAGGGTCCCTTGGCTCTAGTTACAGTGTGGTCTCCTTCAATAAATGTGGGAAGATCGTATGATTTCTTTATTGATTTTGGCACCTGTTACATCTTTATTAAATCTAACACATGTTCTGAAGTAGGTCTCCAATTATAGAAAACATCTTTTAGTTCAATGTATAGATTCATCTAACACCATTTTAATAATGTGCTATAAAGAAATGTTAAGCAAGTTATGTACTATCTGTCAACGTATAGATGGATGAAATAAACTTTAACTTTCAAGGAAGATGTTAGACAAAAATAACAAATAAAAGCAGTTATAGTATTTATTTTTTGAACTGAAAAGTAACAAAAACAAAACATATTTTCGAAGGGAGCAACTGTTTTCAGTAATTTTGAAATAAGATTAAACAATTATGAACATGTTACCAAAGACTTGGTTATATATTTTATATATATATACAGTGGAAGAATGAAATTCTTAAGCATTTTTATAGAGAGGAAAATCAAAGAGAATATATGAATTATATTCAAAAACTAAATAAATCTTAACTTATAAAGTACATGAGTAATACTGGAAATTATTTTCTTATTTTTTTTTTAGATTTTATTTATTTATTTGACACAAAGAGAGAGAGATCACAAGTAGGCAGAGATGCAGGCAGAAAGAGAAGGAAACAGGCTCCTCGCTGAGCAGAAAGCCTGATGCGGGGTTCGATCCCAGGACCCTGAGATCATGACCTGAACCAAGGCAGAGGCTTTAACCCACTCAGCCACCCAGGCGCCCCTGGAAATTATTTTCAATACAATTTTATTAATAACCATAAAATGAAAACAATGCTATTTAATTTTTCTATTACCTTTTTCTCCTTCCCCAAGAATAATATGTCCATTTAAGAATCATAGAGATTCTATTAGTTTAGCATATATTTTTAAGTTTTAAGATAGCTAGTAAAAACTGAAAAACAAATATATGGCATTGAGATTCTAACTTATCATTGTTTATTTGAATTCCTCAAAGAAGAAAGGGAAAAAAATGAATATATTGTTAGGAATAATACTATATTGTAATATTGGCAGGAATCATTTAAGAATAAATGGTTGAAGGATTCTACTTTTGGCTAAGTTGGAGTAACAGGGTCTACATAATCTCCCTCCTGAAACAACCAACAACCCAAAAAGAGAACCAGAAGTTAACTATATATTCCTATATTCATTCATTCCACATGCATATTGAACACGTACTATGTGCCAGAGATTGAGGTAGGAATGGAATGTATGGCAATGAACCAAGCAAAAGTGTTGCTGTTATCAAGTTTGAAATCTAGTGAGGGAGACAGAGAGCAAATAAACACTTCTTATGAAACAAACAGGGGCTACCAAGGCTCCTTATGGTCCTTGCCTAAACAGACAGATAGATAAGCTACCCTTATATTACCTAGAGTACGTGTGTAATATATTCTATATATCATTCTATTCCTTTTCTTAAAAACCTGTAAACTATGTAGTTATGTCTCTAATAGCCTTATATGTCATTAAATACAATCACATTTCTCTGTGACCTCTTTCCACCTACAAAAATTCACTGATGCAACCCATTTGGTGGCAGCAATTCAATTTGCTTTTGTTTCAGAAATGACAGACTGAAGCGCAGATTGAACTTGAGTGAACTCTATTAAAGGTATTGTATCAATTTAAAATCTAAAGCACTAAATTTGAGAAAGACATTTATATGTTCAGCTATAAAAATTCTCATGTCCTTCATACTCTGTAAACTCTGCTTTAAACTTCATTTTACCCCCGTAGAGAAATTCCAAACAAATTTATTCTGGTTTTTCTTTCTTCCCATTAAATATAATTCTTTTTTGCTGGATACAAGGTTTCTAAAATTCTCCGAAAGGAGCAATGAGTACATTAAAATTGTGATATGAAAAAAAAATCATTATTATATAAATAAAGCTATGAAAACCCTGACAATTGTTTCACTTAGGGCGAGGGCCTTCAGTTTGACATAATGTATACAATGAGATCAAAATTATCTCTTAATTATAACCAAAGGAAGTGAGAATAGATTTCAGGCTTGGGGAAGGGCTGTTGAAGGGATAATAGACTTTTGATGTCTGTCTTGTCACAGTAGCACAATAGCTAATTCCTGTGACTCCTGACCTTTTAGTGTCTCCTAACCAAGTATTGACATTAATCTACTGCTTATCTGTCACCCACCACATTGTATAGTTCCAGTCTCTGTTTTCAATTATCAGTCATTAGAGAAGGCACTGAGCAATTTCAGAAGAAAACTCTCTAAACCTTTGACCTGTTTTTGTCAGATAACCACAAGCATTCACTGTAGATAAACTATCATAACATTGTAGTCAAGATGTAAAGGAAGGTTCTTTGCCATATCCAACTTACTATAACCTCTGTCACCTTCGGATGGCTAAAAATCAACTGTTTTATTTTACTGATAGAACAGAAGAATTCACGAGGTCATTCAGTGAAATCTGGTGAGATTAGAATGGTTGACCTCTAGCTGCCAGGCAATCTATAAAACCCACAGATTTTTCTACTAAAGAAAACACAAGAACTAAATATTTACCAAGAGGTGATTATCAGACAGCTGTGCTTTTCTGTTGAGTTCTTATAGACAAACACAAACTTTTCTCAAATATTTGTACACAGCGTGATGGAAATCCATTATTTATATACTAAATATACACACTCATCACTAAATAATCACTCTTATTACACAAAGTGAATTAGACAGGTATTCTGTATTTACCCTAAATAGTTTTTGAAGTTAAATATTAATATTCAATCCACAAAAGATGAACATTTATTTTAAATTCCAACTCATAATTTCTTGTATAAAAAACTTCTTATAAAAACAATAACAAAATGTTTTCTGTGCTTTATGATGCATTGTTGTCCTCAGGGGGGAAAAATAACTAAGTGACTCTCAGACTCCCTTAAAAGAGAGCTGTCAGAATCAGTAAATTTGATTAGATTATGGGTAATATGTGAATGTCAAAATATGTACAATGTGTTTTCTACTTTACACATGTGAAATAGCCAAGCAAGGTATCAAGTAAATACAATTGTTTTCTATCCACTCTTGTAAAAATCTAGCTCTAGCCTGAAAGTTTTTAACTCCACTATAATGAATTTTAAAAACCCATAATATTAATCCCCTTTATTAAGATACCTATATTCCAGATACAGTGACATTTTGATAATCAAAAAGGCTGTGTTTTTTAGGACAGGTAGCAAATTTTCTATACTTAAATTTTATCTACCATTTCCCCATATACAAAGTTCTGTTTGGCACTTATGCAGGAATATAAAGATAAGAAACAAAACAAGAAAACATCGATATTTCTCTAAAATGTCTTACCCATGGGTGACATAATAATTACAATGAAAGTGGCAAGTATAGCTACCACTTTTTGAGAACGTGCTGTGTTCTGGACACTTACACTAAGACTCTCTGAAATATCATTTAACCTTTACCACACACTGGAGTAGACCATTTTATTATCTATCTCCATTTTAAAGATGGATAAATAAAGGCATAGGGATGTTGAATCACTTTCCTAATATCACACTCTTTACTAAGTTTGGTAAATCTAGCTCTAGCCTGAAAGTTTTTAACTCCACTATAATGAATTTTAAAAACCCATAATTCAAGGTTTTCTTACTTCAAATCCAGCACTCTTAATTATGTCATGTCCATTATCTAAAGGGAGGTACAGGAAAAAGTGTTATGGGGTCCTCAGCAGGAGAAATTATCATGGACAGAAATTTTCAAAGTAGTGTTTGTGGTATTAGAACTGGAGATTTTTTAAAAAGATTTTATTTATTAATTTGAGAGAGAGAAAGAGTATAAGTAGAGAGAGAAGCAGACTCCCCACTGAGTAGGGAGCCAGACACAGGGCTCCATCCCAGGACCCTGGGATCATGACCTGAGTCAAGGTGCCCTTGACTGCCTGCCTACTTGTGATCTCTCTCTGTCAAATAAATAAATAAAATCTTTAAAAAAAAAAAAAAAAGGTGCCCTGGAACTGGGGAAGTGAAGTAAAGGTGGATTTGAAGTTCTGAAAATGGGGAAAGCCTCTTAGAGAACAGGGTCAAGAAAACCATCAACTTAGGACAGGGAGAGGATTATTAAGGCATCATTAACTCTCCCAACTTTCTTTCAAAATTGAGTGTTGACTATATACTAGCCTGTGATATCGATTATAAAAATATAAGTTCCTGTCTTTAATTATTAGAAGACATAATGCACCCAAAGGGATGGGAAGAGTGGAAAATACTGATCCGTTCTCAGGAAACTGTTACTATTCCTCAGATCCCACTGCTGACCTCTTAGACTCCATATTGTGCAATGACAATGAACTATTTATTATTCACAACTTTGGCTGTGGCTTTCAAATCTCTTTCCATTGAAATGAACCCTTTACTTGATGAAACTTCTTTGAGACCAAGCTCAAAATGATCTCCTCCTGCAGCCTCCTACATACAATGTGTTGTTCTTTACGTTTTTATACTGCCTTATATTACACACATCCCCCGTAGCCTCAACACAATTGTATCAAAATTGTACTTTTCCGTGTCTTTCTTTCTCATCCTGACCTCCTATCTCTTTTCTTCTTAGATCGCCTTAGCTCTTAGGATTTGGCCCATAGCAGTTATCCAATAAATATTTTGGGATTGAATAAAATGGAAAAGTAGCCCAGTAGCTATTTTTAGGATAACTAAGATGAGTATATGTGGAAGACAAGAAAAAGAAAAGCAGTCTTCTGACAGCCAGGGGATGGACTGCATCCAATAAAAGAGAAGGGGAAAAAAATTGAAATATATTAATTTTATCAAATAAAAATGACTTAACATTGCTATTATAGTTTATTATTATACAATATATCCATTTTCATGCCAATGCTTAATCTGTAAAGCTATCATTATAGTAATCTAGATAACTACTGAGGGCTGAGTGCTGGGTTCCTCCAGTCTGAGGGCAAGTAGAACACACATCATTTTTTTAAAAAGATTTTATTTTTTATTTGACAGAGAGAGATCACAAGTAGGCAGAGAGGCAGGCAGAGAGAGAGAGAGGGAAGCAGGCTCCCTGCTGAGCAGAGAGCCCCATGCGGGACTCGATCCCAGGACCCTGAGATCATGACCTGAGCGAAAGGCAGTGGCTTAACCCACTGAGCCACCCAGGTGCCCTGAACACACATCATCTTTATCCCAGTTCCAAGCTCTCTTTGTACAAGATTGAATTGTGTTCCTAAGTCACTTATGTTTTTTAAAGCAAAATAACATTTAGATATTGGATGCTTAATTAAATTTTACAAATTTCAAAATTACATGTATTCAAAATTGATTCAGGAAACCAATTTGTTTAGCCATTTCATTAAAATATTTAAAGTATTTAGCCATCTCACCTTTGTTTTGAGATTTCCTTCTCTATAAAACTGAATTCAGGAAGCATTTATGAAAACAAGTAAAAGCATTTTAACTACAGAACATGTGAAAGCCAATTGAATTGTTCTTTGAAACAATAAGTTCAGGGAGATAGTTTTCTCTCCTTCAGGTCAAACCTGACTGTGATGTTAAGAGGCTCTTAGGGTTTTTGGAATCTGGAGTTTACCACACTCTCTGGAATGGTTATCCCTTCAAAGGAGCATGTGTGTGTGAGCTCACCAATCAATGAATACACCATTCTAGGACCAGTTTATGTTTCTCACTGGACTAGTCTGTGAAGGATGTCTTGTGAAGTGATACTTCTGGGTAGTCACATGTTATCTTTGCCTTTTTTCCTCCTTTTACTTTAAAATGCAACGCAGATAAGTAATAATTCTATGAGTAATCGCTTAATGATTTTTTGCACTCAGCAGCAAACCATGATCTGTACTCTTTCAACAGCTGGCAAGGCTCCTGGGAGGACACTATCTTTGCCCTGCAGCTACTGATTCTATTTGTGTCTTCCGTGTTATAGCCCTTGTGTGGGAGATTGAGACTGATTGCCCACGAATGCATCTCTTGAAGAGGGCAGATAAATCACTACAGAGATAAAACTACAATCCTCTGGCAATTAATTCTACTCTTCAGATATGGTAGACATGAAAATCTTTAATCGGAACATTTCCATCCAATCTCTACTAATGATAAAGACATTCAGAGAGGTGTCTGTTTGGGAGTGAGAGGGTCTGCAATCAGTCATGAACTTCTGTTAAGTCATACCTCAGCAATAAAAGGGTCCCGTGTCTGTCTTTAAACACGAGAGGCTTAATCTTTGCGAAACGTTGGCGATTTAAAGCATTTAGAATGTAGTTTGGTGCTTCTGTTTCTTTTAACTGTTTCGTTGTACTGTCAGCCCATGAATCATAGAATGTGAATCTTTTGATTCACATTTTACCTCTTGGATGCTTTGATGTGGCCACTTTTTAGAACCAAATAATAATAATAAATTCTTGGTTCTGTCAGCATAGGGGAGCTTCTGGTTGCTCCAGGCAGTTCACGTAGATGCAAGTGTTTGGAATAGAAGACAACCTGCTTCCTAGAAGAGAATATTCACCACCATTGCTGTGATTGTGTTTTGAATGGTGAACTATCAATTTTGCTGAATTTTTGGTGGTTTCTCTGAGTCTGCATATATATATATATATATATATATATATATATATATATATATGCAGGAAAGCAACTGCTTTTAATTTTTGCAGAACACACTATTGACAGCCATCCTGTCACATTAAGTAAACAATCCTATGTTGGGAGATTTATTTAAACTTTATGGTGACATTCATTGGCGTACACCTAGCAATCTTCCAAACAAGCATGCATCCTAACTGGCAGTGGGAGAAGAGTGGGTGGCACTCGTATACTACTCTATGACCATTAGCAAAACATGGCCTATGGACCTTGTTAGATATGTAGGCAGATATGAAAATAGCAGTCTGGGCAGGTCCCTGTGTTCTCTTTTTAAATGCAATTTTCATAAGTGAATCGATCGATACAGATGTGCATTTTTAATCTACTTATGTGTGTTCCCAAACTCTCCTTTCCACTTCCCAGCAGAGAAAGGGCATCTGTGGTATGGGATAAAGGAAGGGTCTTCACTACAGAAAAGGGTCAACCTCCTGACCTGTGTGATTCTATCCCCTTGACCAATCTGGATCTGCTTTCAATGAGCAAAACCTCCTGCCTTCGTTTCTGTTTTTTTGTTTGTTTCTTGTTTGTCCAGTGATTAAGAGAGTCTTTTCTAGAACACAATAGAAATGTAATTATGATTTTATGGAGTGACATATTTTCACCTGGCAATACAGATTTTATTAGAAATGATAAAAATGATTGAGGAATCTTATGGCAGTTAGTGGGTTTAACAAATTCAACTTAAAGAGTGATTTGAGAGAACCAAATAGTTAATACAATATGAATTAAAAAACAAAAATCGTATGTTTCTTATTTTTTTCTTGTTTATTTGTTTGTCTTTTAAGCTTTCCAAGCCATTTATAACTGCAGTGGGTTATAATACACTGCATATATGGTGAAACCATGCTTAATATGTACTCAAATCATCAGATATAAACACAGCAGGGATATCACCTATAAAAAGCTTACACTTAAATATATAAAACGTGTCTGTATGTGCTTTTTCATCTATATTGGGAAGGTAGTTTTGGTAATAGGTCTGGTGAAGAAAATATCGGAATATAGAAAGATCCAGTTGGTCAGTTACATTTATTTTTAAATATGTTTGTAGTAAAAGGGTGATCTTGCATACTAATACAGATGTTACATAATATTAATTCACATTATAATTACAATAACATGCTTATTCATAAAAATTTCCTTAGAAAAGAAATTGCATCAATATTAAATAAGTGACTATAACATGACATTTACTACAATAAAGATTGGAGGGACTGAGTTCTAGAAGAATGAGCAGAATCCAGAACGTATGACATCTTCTGTAGAGTAGGAACAACATAGAGGAAAATGAAAGCTTCAAAAGATCAACTTTGCTGAGTGAGAATGAGATAAAACAAACAAAACTACATCCAAGAAAAACAAATAAACAGTGTTATGTTGTTGAGGACTTGGGAACTGAATTTTTTTTTTATTTTATTTGTTTATTTGACACAGAGAGAGAGAGTGAAAGAGCACACAAGGAGGGGGAGCAGTAGAGGGAGAGGGAGCAGCAGGCTCCCTATTGAGCAGGGAGCCTGATGTGGGGCTCCATCCCAGGACCCTGGGATCATGACCTAAGCTGAAAGCAGATGCTTAACTGACTGAGTCACCCAGGCACCCTGGGAATTGAATTCTTGACTGTGGAATGAAATTTGTTCTCTCCCAATTATTCATAGTGGGCTTTTGGGCAAGTTATAGAAACTTAGAGACATAAGCAAGGTCTGAGATTAGATGAAGCATGTGCCAAACAAATGAGAGTTAGAGAAATTATTATGCCTTTCCTTGATAGGTAATGTGGCAGGACGGCACTTTGTGAAGAGACAAAATCAGATTTTCATCCAGTCATCCAGTCTTTGGTTCAGTATTTCTTAGACTTCTTTGGGTCAAGTGTTGTTTGTGTTAGATGCTAATTAACCATTATTGATCAAGCCCTTATTCTCCACCTTTTTGCATACTGCTTGAGAAACATTGTATAAATATACTAGCTATGAACTAGTCTCTAAGTACAGAACAGTAGGATATCATTACGTAGGTGGTATGGACATTGAGCAAAGATTTATAATAAGCTTTAGAAGACAGACATCTGTTACCACCTAGCTGTCATCACCCAATTTCTTATTCTTAAATTAGGGGTATTAATATTTGACACCTCCCTAGCTTTGCTCTTTGAGGTAACTGAGATTACCTTGTGAATATTGGTGAGCATCATTAGGAGTGCATGGCTATATAAATACACATTTTATTCCATTATTCACTCCAACATGTCCCATGAAATTTACTAGTGCAATTATAATTCAAAGCAATAGGATATAGGAATTTGATTCACTAGACAAATCTGCACTGCAACTTTATTTTGCGTGGTATATTTAATATAGAATTTTATTAAACTCTTTGAAAATTTGCCCCCTTAAGGGGTTAGGTTAAATAGCCTGGATTAGAAAACTGAAATTTTAGAATAACAGCTGAAATTCTAGCTTTCCACCTTATTATACTAACATCTCACAGGGGATTCCAGAACAGTAGATGACTTTACATAATATGAATTCAGTACTTATTTGCATTATGCAGGTGCATGCTTTAGATTGGATCCTAACAAGCTCATGTCTCAGGCTTTATTTTGAGGACTGTAAGTTTGGGTTTTTTTGGGGGGGAGGGTGTCTAAATTTCAAATATAAAATTGATAATGAAAAATCACACAGCAACTGTTATTTAGAATTTTAAATATTGATTTTCAGAACAGAAAATTGTATTTTTGATGGCTGGTTGGTGCATTTATGAAAAAATATGCAACTCCTCAAGCAGAGTCTGGAACAGGGCAATCTAGTCAAACACATAAACGTTTCTCCAGCAAAGTAATAAATATTTATATAAAGTATAAATAGAGACTTTAAGTTGCCTCAGATCAGCTAATTTCCAGTTCTTCTGCCAAATTAACTTGAAGCCAAATATTCATTTTTCAGAGCTTTTTGAATTTTCGGCTTGTGTATCTGGGATTTCAGATTTCATTCCTTGGTGGCCTCAAATGCTTGATTCATATTCTTGGGTATTTATTCTGTCTCTTCAGTTACTCATCTTCAATGTGAAGATAATAGTAGAACCTACCTCACTGGTTGTTACAAAGTATAATATGTTACTCTTAATACAATGCTTAAAACAGGACCAGAATATAATGAGGGCTATTTAAATTCTGTTTTATAATATCATCTACTTCATTCAAATCAGGATCAGAAAAGAACAGGTTTGCAGTAGATTAAATTCAGTCCACTGTAAACAAAAGCTGTGTCAAGTTTTAACACGACAAGTTTTAAGGCACTTTGCATTAGTAGATACCCAGTTTACAGGCATTTTCTACCCTTGCACTTTCCCTTTCACACAGCCGAGTTGGGAGAATGGGCAAACAGAGCCATGGGAGAGGTGTTCGTACCAGTGCCTTCTATTGACAATAGAAGTTTAGACAGAAAAGAGGCTTAAATTATGGACTAAAAAGCATCCTAAAAATGAGATTATCTTCCTTATTTAGGGAAAAGTTGATGGATGATCTCTCTGGGAGTAGACCTCTCTTAGGACCAAGATAGTGATATTTAAAAAAAAAAAAAAATGACTCATATGAGGTGATGTCAGCCAGAGAGCCCAAGAGCACCATCCTTGCCAAGCTCCCAGGACAAAGTGCCCCCAGACGTAGCTTATATTTTTTTTTGCTGGCTTAGTTATGGGAGGTAGAGATGGAGATGAGTTCCTTGCTCTCCTAAACAACCTCCTACTCCTGGGGAAAATAAACTGAAGACTTTTTTTGAAGTATATAAGGCAACAAATCATGCATTTCTTTGTCACGAGCTTCCTCACAGACATGGAACCCATCTGGCTGAGGAACACAGAGTTCTAGCATCCTTGGCTTCCACAGTCATTCCTGGATGGTCATGACCCTCTTCTCTCTTCCTTAATATTAATCTTTCCCCTAGTTTAAGACCCCAGGTTTCAGATATTTATAGCAGTGTTGATATGATTTTAATGAACCCTCTCAAGATATTTTCATATTTTCATGCAATTTTTTCAACTTGTGAATTCATTTATAGAACTTAAAATTTTGATCTTCTTGTAACAAATTTTTGGCAATGAAACATCACTGAGAACGTGCACAAGTGCTATTACAGGCTGTAATTATGAGATACCTTGTGCAAAGTGCTTTGCAGTGAGACTTTTGTGATCCTGTCTTACAGTATCCTAGACAATGGAGATTTTGAGAAAGCTACCAATATTGAGAAACATAACTCCATCAAATGATAGTGCAGTACTAAAAAAAATGAGTCCTTTGAATAGGTAATTCCTTAAGAAGGCGTTTGGTGCCCAATGGCTATAGACTGTATGAAATGACACTCTATTTTACAAAGCCAGGTTATATAATAATATGCCTGACACTTACTGTCCTGAATTCTTCAACATTCCATCATGTTCCCAAGAGGAAAAGTTCTCTGACTTCATTTAGCAGGAAGGTTATTGAAGGGGGAAAATATGTTTCCCTGTATTTTGAGTAAGAACAGACAGATGTCTTTGGATGGCTTTATGCTGCACCATGGATAAGGAGGTTGTACTAAACGATCTATAAGAAGTAATAAAAGTGCTATTTTTTAAAATAAAAGAACATTTTATTTGCTAAAAGGAGAAAAAAATTTCTGGGGAAGGCATTTTCGGAATACTCTTTCTTGTGAACATGAATTTGTTTTATTTACTTGACCTTTATAATGTCATAAACATGGTCCTTATGTGCCTGCAGTTTCTCATTCCTTCCTATTTTCCTCCCTCAGGTGTGCTAAATCTCATCCCTGACTTCACCTGGATCCCTGGGGGTTTCTATAACTTATTTCTAATTCCTGTATGAACCCTTCTGTGTTCTGGTACCTGATACATGTTAGTAATCATTTTACAACCTTTGCTTTTAAAAATATTTTTGGATAGCCTTTCTATTTAAGATCCAGGAATTCGTATGAAACCACAGAGGTTATATTGCTTCTGAACTAAAGGTTGTTGGCTTGTGGAATTTCCTTCCACTGGAAACATGTATGGGTCTGTGGCTCTAGTGTTTTTCCAGTATTATAATATCCTACTTGTTTGTTTTCATTTTCAAAGCTGGAGCATTTACTATTAATTTCCATATTTTATAAAGGACTAACTTTTTTCCTTCCCTTTTTTTTTTCCTTCTTCAGTTGAAAGAGACAAAGATTTTTCTCACCAGCGAAGGCATTACAAAGAATTCCGGTTTGATCTGACTCAAATTCCTCATGGGGAAGCAGTCACAGCGGCTGAATTCCGAATATACAAGGACCAGAGCAATAGTCGATTTGAAAATGAAACAATTAAGATTAGCATATATCAAATCATCAAGGAATACACCAATAGGTAATGACTTTATATCTAACTTACTATGCAAACAAAGGCCAATTGTAGTAAAAATCACTGACAATCCATGTGACCTATCAAATCATCTTTTCTTTGGATGTAAAGACGTTGAAAGCCAGGTATAGACACATTGAAAGTAAGAGTGATTGATCTGAAATATGCCTTCCACATTCCCTAGCTATTCCTTTCTCTTGACACCAATCTGTATACTAGATGGTCTCTTCCCAGGCCCCTTGTTTCATTTTGTAAATGAGAAAACTTCCATTTTAGTATGCACACATAAAATCGATAATTAAAATGATTTAAATAGCTTGGTGTTTTGTAAGTTAGAGAAGAATAGCTTTATTGCTCCCTGGCATGAATGTAAATTGCCTGTGTGTATATATGTGTATTTTGATATAAGGCATTACATTTGTAGCAGGTTCTGACCATTAACATTTATGTCTTCTGTCTGTAAAATGCTTAATTCAAAATGGAGCAAAAATGAACAGATAACCTGAAATACTAAATATATGGAAACGTCAGTTGATAATTACCGCAAATGAACTGTCAAACAGAAGAGTTGAAAAGAAAGCTTAGTAGAGTTCTCTGACCTTTCCCCCAGTGAAGAAGTCTCTTGGGTAACACCTTTATAGGTGATAAGCTACCTTTGTTGGACAGCTCTTCTGTTATCGTTGTTGTTGTTTATTTAACTCTTTTTTTTTTTTGAAAGATTTTATTTATTTATTTGACAGGCAGAGATCACAAGCAAGCAGAGAGGCAGGCAGAGAGAGGGGTGGGGGCAGCTTCCCTGCTGAGCAGAGAGCCTGATGCAGGGCTGTATTCCAGGACCCTGGGATCATGACCTGAGCAGAATGCAGAGGCTTTAACCCAGCCGCCCAGGCGCCCCTGTTTTTTTTTTTTTTAACTCTTAATTGATATGTCATATTCAGGTGAAATCTTTCTCCCATAGCTTGCAATCATTAGATCTAGATCTATCCTTTGGTGAAATGGTATGTCATTCTTTGATGAGATAGATATTTAAAGACAGCTATCTTTTCCCCTCCAGTGCTCCTCCCTCTCCTTGTTGAATATTTCTAGTCCCCGATGTTAAGATTTTTCTTGGTCTTTGAGAATGCCAGAGTTCCCAGTGGGTGCTCAATGGGACAATAGCCTCTCATAATGCTCAATGAAGAAAAAAGAATAAAAAGCTACTGAGATCAAATCTATTTGAAAATCCTACCTGTTAAACCATTCTCTAGGAAGTTCACAATGCACATCAGAATATTAAATTCTTAGGGGAACCTGGGTGGCTCAGTCATTAAGCATCTGTCTTCGGTTCAGGACATGATCCCAGGGTCCTGGGATCAAGTCCCACATCAGACTCCCTGCTCAGCGGGGGGGCCTGCTTCTCCCTCTCCCACTCCTTTTGCTTGTGTTCCCTCTCACTGTGTTTCTCTCTCTCTAATAAATAAATAAAAATTAAAAAAAAAAGAATATTAAATTCTTAGAAAAGGTTTAGAGTAAAGAAACCTAGTCTTCCTCAAAATTATTTGACTATGAAATCTTTTTCTTTGGGTATATAATACTTAAAACCCATGAAACACTGTTTCAGCCAGACAGACTTTAATAAGTGCTGATCTTACTTGAAGAGCAGTAATTCCAAGGTAGATAAATCTTGTGTTCGTTTCTTAGCTCAAACATTTACTAGCTATTTGTCTATGGGTGGATTTTTGTTTAAATCTCAGTCCAGTGGTTTCATTTGTAAAATAAGTATACTAAATTTGCAGCGGGGGTCGTTGTTTTTGTCAGAGACAGAGCCTGGCATACCACATTGTTTTTTTAATACTAAATAATGATGGTGTCTTTAAAAATTAAGTGATGAGAGGGGGTGCCTGTGTGGCTCAGTCTGTTGAGCATCTGCCTTCGGGTCCTGGGAACCTATGTAGTTGGGTTCTTAGATAGGAATCTGCTTCTCCCTCTCCTTCTGCCCCTCCCCCTGCTTATGCTCTCTCTCTCTCTCTCTCTCAAATAAAAAGTTAAAAAAATAAGATTAAGTGATGAGAAGGCACCTGGGTGGTTCCCTTGGTTAAGTGTCTGCCTTCAGCTCATGTCATTATCCCAGAGTCCAGGGATCCAGCCCTAAATAAAATATTATTTATTTAATAAAAATAATTCTTTTTAATAATAAAAATAATAATATATAAAAATAAAAATAATAAATAATAAAACAAAATAAATAAATAAAATTAAAATTAAAAATTAAAATAAATAAATAAATAAAATAAAAAATAAAAATAATTATATATTATTTATTTAATAAAAATAAACTTTTATTTAAGTCTATTGTTGTATATGTTCAGGATATTATTTTTTAAAAATATTTAATTTATTTATTTGACAGACAGAGATCACAAGTAGGCAGAGGCAGGCAGAGAGAGAGAGAGGAGGAAGGAGGCTCCCCGCTGAGCAGAGAGCCTGATGCAGGGCCCCATCCCAGGATCCTGGGATTATGACCTGAGCCGAAGGCAGAGGCTTTAACCCACTGAGCCACCCAGGTGCCCCAGGATTTTTTTTTTTTAAGATTTTTTTTATTTGGGGGCGCCTGGGTAGCTCAGTGGGTTAAGCCTCTGCCTTCGGCTCAGGTCGTGATCTCAGGGTCCTGGGATCGAGCCCCACATCGGGCTCTCTGTTCAGTGGGGAGCCTGCTTCCCCCTCTTACTCTGCTGCCTCTCTGCCTACTTGTGGTCTCTCTTTCTCTCTGTCCAATAAAAATAAAAAAAATCTTAAAAAAAAAGATTTTTTTTAATGTCAGAAAGAAAGCAAAAGCATGAAGAGCTGTAGGTAGAACAGGCAGAGCAGATAGAGGGAGAAGCAGGCTCCCTGCTGAGAAAGGAGCCTGATTCAGGACTTGATCCCAGGACCCGGGGATCATGACCTGAGCTGAAGGCAGGTGCTTAACTGACTGAGTCACCCAGGTGCCCCTGCTCAGGGTATTTTTAAATGTTATCCACTGAACTAGCCATCCATTTCACTTTCTTTTACCTCTATTTTTTTTTTTTTAAGATTTTATTTATTTACTTGACAGAGAGAGTTCACAGTAGACAGATAGGCAGGCAGAGAGAGAGAGAGGGAAGGAGGCTCCCTGCTGAGCAGAGATCCCGATGCGGGACTCGATCCCAGGATCCTGAGATCATGACCTGAGCCGAAGGCAGCGGCTTAACCCACTGAGCCACCCAGGCGCCCTACCTCTATTTTTTAAGTATGTGAACTGCATAATTTAAGACATAATAAAGATGATTTAAAAAAGGTCTACTAGAAGAGGCTATTGATAATAATTTATAGATTGATTCCTGATCAATCCATGCTCATCTTTATGAATAATACATGTGGGAATATTTATGGGTGTTGATGCTTAGCTTATCAGATTTCACAGTTTTGAGAATTTTAATTTCTTCAAACAACGAAACATTTGTTTATCTTGAAATTTTGGTAATTTTCTAATTATACCTGGTTTGAAAAACATTGCTCTGAGTGTTTCTACAACTGCATCTGCATGTTTTTTCAGTACTCTTGAGTATAATTTGGCTGTCTTTACTTATTTTAACATGTGTTTAGAGCTATTCTAAGATCCAAGATTTCCTAATATCCTTGATATTTTCCCTAAATCTTTGAGAAATGATTTCTAAAATCTAAAGTACATGTATATATTTGATTGATACTCTCTTGACTTGCCATTCTAAACTCTAAGATAGTATAGATTGCAAAGGTTTCTGTCCTTACTGAATAGCATTTATAAAAGTTCGGTTCAGTAAATTAAATTCCATGTCAGTTCAATTCACTTAAGTTGACATTCTTGAACTCTATCACGTATTGTTGCTGAATTGTCCTGTAGCTTTATGCTCTGCTTACTGTTTTCTGTGGGTTTTGTTTTTGCTAATATATATAGACTTTTCCCCAGTTATCTTTTTCAATCTCTGAAACATGCAAACTCACACACGTATACCCTACATTTCAGTTTTATATACTATTGATCAGCTGAAAGAATCTCTGGCAAAATGCTTTCCTTGTCTTTGAAATAGGCATTCATCCATTACTAGAGGCTCGTTAATCCAGTGTAAGAAAATGCCTTGTCTTTGTCATACATCCAGGACTCACTTTTTGCACTCCCCTCTTTGTTCAAAATATATATATGTAAGGGATGGCTGATATGGAAACAGCACATGTGCCTCTTAGAATATTTCAGGTTTCCATGTGGGATTTCAGCCACCTAGAAAATAGTGATGTATACCAATAAGAGCATGGACTTTGGAATTCCTCTATGGGGGAAACTGCTGTATATCTTAGGATCTCAAGTTTACAAATATGAAAAGAATAAAAACAATAATAAGTATTTCAGAACAGTAAAAGTATTGAGGATGATTTGAGAAGAACTAGTGCTTATCACAGTACGAAGACTATAGCTGATGCTTTATAAATACATTGGTCAGTATATACTCATATAACTCAGTAGGAGTATCTATTTTGTAAGGGTTTAGAGGATTATATCCATAGGGGAGCCGAAAGTAGGTGGTTATTACAGTAACAATAACTACCATCTAGGGATACCTGTTTTTATGTACAGATCAAGTAAATAATATGATGCCAGGTGCCTTTACTTAATAAAAAACCACCAGATATTTGATTCATAATAAAACGATTGGTACATTTTTAAGTTTAATAATGAAATGAATATCACCTAACTTAACAGCAACATCATGGAAGCTATCTCTGAACTTGCGCCTGAAAGCATATATTAAACAAATAATCAAACTCTTCTTTGAAATACAGTTGAAGAGTGATGAAGATGAGAGACTAGTTATTTATGAATAACACAGAAATATCAGAGATGTAGACAAAATGGACAAAGATTCACATATAAATGTTTACTAGAGTATTATTATTTGCAATCACATAACTTGTTAAACAGAAAATGTCATACTTTATGGAAAATCGAGGTATTATACTTTATATAACAAGTAGAAATTGTCTGAGGGTTGCTGGGGGGAGGGGGGTTGAGAAAAAGGGGGTGGAGTTATGGACATTGGGGAGGGTATGTGCTATGGTGAGTGCTGTGAAGTGTGTAAACCTGGCGATTCACAGAGCTGTACCCCTGGGGATATAAATATATTATATGGGTATAAAAAAATAAAAATAAATAAAAATTTTAAAAAATTGATAACACTGGAAGGTTCTCAGACTATAACATTAATTGATTAAAGTATGGGGCATAACTATACTATTTTAAATAAATTCATATGGAAAATAGATCAGAAGAAAGCACTGTTTATTGCAGTCTTATGGGTTTGAAATTTTAATTCTTACCCTTTTGTGTACTTTCTAAATTTTTATAGCCAACATTGTTTTTATAATCAGAAACAAGTTTAATTATAGTTGAGACAAAGACAATAATGAAACAACCTCATGCTACAGATTTCTTTACAAAATAGCCTTCCCAAGGTACTCTTGCCAGAGGTAGAGGTGGGCAAAAACCAAACCAAAACAAAACTGAACAAAACACTAGCATTTAGCAGTAATTTCTCTTACTTTTAATTAGCCGCAGAAGTCACTTTTCCCCCCACAGAAAATGAAGATAGCTAAGTAAATCTATACCTTTCCTTTCTACTAATGGGAAGTTATTGTGCCAACTGGGAACCTTGACTTTAAGTCTCTGAAAGTGAGGAGGAACAGATTAAAAGTACTTCATTATTACATCATGTCATCACAGTTCAAACAGAAAAAAAATTTAATTTTAAAAAGTACTTTTGAACTGGATGTTTTATGTACATGGTGAATCACTAAATTCTACTCCTGAAACCAATATTACACTATATGTTAATTATCTAGACTTTAAATAAAAACTTTTAAAAAAGGTACTTTTGAAATACAATTAGTATTATATTTTGTTTAGTATTACTTATCTATGGCTTCATATATTTTTTAAATCAAGAACTAAAAGGGAAGTAGAAAAGAAAAAGAAGCTAATACTTCTGGCCATTTCCAAAGCTAGGGTCACCTCTTAAAATTTCTATGTAAAACTTCTATCTTCAGACTTGTGGGCTTTATTTTGCTTAATGTTTTGAATTAAACTCAGAATCAATTGAACTGTCAGTGCAGACCGTTCTTCAATACAGAGCATTCAACAATGCATCTATATATTTCACATACATAAAGCTCACTTTCCCTAATGTTATTATTGAGGAGGGTTGTGGTGGGGATGCTTAAGGCAACTCAGACTGATGTTTTGTAGCTATGTTGTATATTCAAGACATTGTCTAATCTATTAACCATCTAATATGTGACTTTTTTAACAGTGTTAGGCAATGAAAGTTTTTTAAAAGACCCATTATGTCATCTCTTTCACATGTATTTATCTTAGTGAGACTTAAAAGTCTTAAAATAATATGTTCTAAAAAAAAATAATAATATGTTCTAGTTCTACCATCTCCCACTTCTCCCATTTGTTCCTACTCATATTTAAATGTGTGCAATTTAAAGGAGCGTTCTGATATCTATCCAGATTTTTATTTTTCTTGGTAACAAGTTAACACACTTTGCATCATTTCACTTATTTAGCCTTTTCATATAAGGCTGACAGCCCCAGATTCTATATAGAAGGCCTTGCTCTTCGGTCACACCTCATATATCTGGCATTATTGGGAAATGAGGTTTCCACATGATTGAATTTTCCAGATAATTCAGCTGAGGTCGGCATGCTTTTGCCGAGCGCCTACCATGTAGCAAGCACAAGGGACATAAAGCCGAGTAAATAAAATCTCCAAAGCTCATAGCCTGGGGGCTAGGGGCTGTGGTGGGCCTGCCGCACACAGACTTTAATAACTATAATACAATGTGCTAAGCACTATGATGTAAGTATGCACTAAGTGTTGTGGAAACACAAATGAAGGGGAAATTAATTCTTCATGTGGGAAGGTGAAGGACCTTAAGGGAAGCCACTGAGAGGAGTACACCCTTGAGCTGGGCCTTTCAAGATGAGTAGAACTTTCTGTAGTTGGAGGGAGAGAGACATGGAGAGGGAGCGACAGAGAGACAGAAACAGAGAGAGGGGTGTGTCCTAGGAGAAATGTCCCTGAGGATTAAAATGTTTAAGTGTATAGAGAATTAAGTAATTCAAGTAAATTGAGGATTAAAATGTTTAAGTGTATAGAGAATTAAGTAATTCAAGTAAAACTATCAGTGCCGATATCACTGTTACTAAGAATAGCAGTCGGCAATTATCCATTCAATGGGCACTCACCATGGGTGTGAGTGTTGTCCTTGAATTAATTTTTTCACACACATATGTATGCATGTGCATGTGTGTGTACATGTATGTGCGTGTGTCTATGCACATGTACGCACACATGAATATGTATGTATAAATGTGCTATGCAGAACTCAACCTTTTCCTAATGTTCTGCTATGAATATGAATTTTTGTACTCCATTGTAAAAACATTTTAAGCTAGCCTGCTCGATGTCATTAGCCACCTTCACTACTTGGATATATTTAGTTGAGCTGTCATCATTCCAGTTCACAGTCAACTTCGTATTTACATCATCTCCCCCGTCCTGTTTCGCTAAGATTTGTGATTCTTCTGTGGACATGCTTCAGAATGTACACTGACAATTTCCACTCAGGAAGATTTCTGGGCTCTTGAGAGCAGGAGAGCAGAGAAGGACGCGCTGTGGCTGGAGCCATTCTCTCTACACAGGCCGGCACACAAGCACAGCTTGCCTCTCTTCGGTGTGCAGGGATGCGTGCCCCCTTTCCCTGGTTCTCAGTGAGGACAGTGTGGGCTCCAGGGAACATTTCGCAATGCCTGGAGACATTTTTGACGGTCGCAGTGGATGAGGGTGGGAGGGTGGAGCGCGAGTGGAGTCCGGTGGGTAGAAATGCTGGGATAGTGGGAGATGCAAGTCAAACTCTACAGTGGACTTCTCCTCCACCCAACAGAGAGTGCCCTTGATGTCCACAATGCTGAGGTTGAGAAGTCCTGTTCTATTTAAAAATTTAAGCTATAAATTAAAAAAAAAAGGGGGCATAAAGTGCTAGTCCATCAATTTTTTCTTTGACTAATTTCATATTTTGCATCCTAAGACTCATAGCTCGGAAGAGCTTTTCAAGTCGTAAGAGCTCTAGGTGCGTGGCTTATTGATTAGGAGGCATTCAAAGTGGCTGGATGATCTGTAAAAGTCTTACTTCTTTGTTTCTTGTTGCATCAGGGGGCCTCCTGTGTGTATATATATCTCCAGTAGCACGTTTAGATTCTCTGCAGGGGAAAAATACAGGATGATATAATGCCAGGAAACCTGTTAAACATTAACAATATCTTAGCAATTAAAAAAAAAAAAACAACTCTGCAGAAAGAAAACTGAATTTTCATAGTGAGAATTCAACTTGTTTTTCTATTTTCCCATGCTTGTCATTGAACTTCATCTAATATTATTTTACCAGTTTATATCTGCCCCCTTGAAATGTAATTACAACATTGAGTTAGATATTCTGAAAATTGATGCTCTGTGAGATTCATAGAATTTTATTATTTCACATTTGTTTTGGTAGAAAAAAAATCAGCTGAAAATATCAGTCAGCTGACAGAGTCAAATTCTAACACTTTTAAGCTAATGTTGTTCCTGAAAGAAACTCTTGACAAAAATTCCAGAGAATATAATTTATTAAATTGTCCCTTGTTAACATGTTCCATACTAGAGTTGTACATTGGGCTCCTTAAATGTTGTTGTGATATATATGTCAAACGCCCAGAGAAAGACGTATGCTCGGTCCTTGGGTGGCTGTCATTGCATTTTTTTAGACTCAATAAGCTATTCAAAGGCATAGGGTGATGGAAGGAGGTGATATACTTGTAACAGTAGAAATTTTCTAAAGACTGGGGAAGTCCTGCAGACTGTAAGGTTCATGTCTTATAGAAATAGACAAAGTTTATCTGTGTATCTTCCAGTCAATTTCTGAAAGCTGTTCTTGACCAAGTTTAGGACTTGGTGGTTAGATTATAGAATGATTACACTCTTGGTTAACTACTTCTTCTCTCTCTATATTATATAATATATAATGTATGTGTATATGTATATACACACATACACATGCATAAATAAATCTAACTGAAAACATATTGACCTGAAGAATATTTCTCTTTTGTTATCTCTTATTATTGATTATATAAATAATTTTATTTCCTTTTGATAAGTTTGCAACTTAATTCTTTCCCCTCTGATTTAGGGACAAAGATCCATTATGGATTATATGCATCAATAAATGTTACTAAGTTAAAGAGAATGAATGAATACCTATATCTAAAATTTGTAATTACAGGTTATTAAAGAACTTTTGCAGTAATAATTGCATATATCACTTCTGATTCTAATTATGCCACCAAGCATAATATATACTACTTATTAATATAGATACTTACATGTGATAAATGTGTTTTGGTAAGAAAATAGTGATTGTTAAAAAAGAGAAAATAACAATTTTAGTTTGCATAGCATTTCTTATTTGTGCGTCCTTTCACCTCTGCAATATATTTTTGAGATAGATATTATTTTAATCTTTACTTAAAGAAAAAAAAAAAACAAGTTCAGAAAGATGACTTAAAGGGCATAATTATTCTAAGCAAAGCCAGTGTATAGCAAGTCATTGTTGAAATTAAACAGATACCAAATCCACCTACAACTATGTTTCTTTGCTTTATAAAGGCATACTTATAAAGAAGATCATTATAACTTTGCTTTAAATCCTCTCACTTTCTTATATTTATTCATCCCTCAACTCCTGCAATTTGATTCTCATAATTCCATTCTACTGATTATCCATCAACATCACCCACAAACAGCCTCTTTGTTACCAAATCTTACGGACACTTTTTCATTCTTTGATACTGCATACCACCTCCTATTTAATATGTGAAACATCCCAACTAGAGAACTGTATTAGTTTGCAAAAGCTACTGGAACAACTTACCAAAAATTCGAATGGCTTAATACAACAGAAATTTGATTTCTAACAGTTTTGGAGGCCTGAAGTCCAAAGTCAGGGTTCTGCAAGGGCCACATTCCTTCCAAAACCTCTAAGAAAGGATCCTTTCCTGGTAGCCGCAGATATTCTTTGGCTCGTGTCAGCATAATTTCCATCTCTGCTTTTGTCTTTCTTTAGCTATCTTCCTTCTGAGTGTTTCTCTCTGTGTCTCCTCTTATAAGGAGAGCAGCCGTCCTGGATTAGCCCCACCTGATGACCAAATCTCAACTTGATTACACTGTAAAGACCCTATTTTCATGACCCTAATAAGATCATATTTATAGGTGCCTGAGATTAAGACTTCAACATATCATTTTGAAGGACACAATTCAGTGCATAGCAGGGAGTATGTCAACTAATGTTGGGTAAGAGCAATAGAATCATATATGTGGTAAAGAATAAAGGACTTACAGTGATTTGTCTTTCTGCCATTGTGGGACCTGGTTAAAGAGTTCATGTGAGGCTGTTGCTTCTGCATCTGGTGATGGGTCTGAAGTTTGTAGTATAGGCAACTGGGAAGGGAAATGGTTGTGGGGTAGGAGAGCATGAAGAGAACTGACACCTGGGAGGATAAGCTGGAACTCCAAGGACATATTGGAAACCATTCTACGTCTCAGAAAGACTCAACTTCAATGATGTGAGTAAGCTGTAGGGTAAGCTGGTAAACTTCACAATGAGCTCCACATACCCCTCGTTTAGGATGTGGAGAAGGTGAATGGGATGACCTGGCAGGAGGAACAGTGGGCCAGGATCTGGAGAAACTGATGTTATTGGGATCCAATGGAAGCTGGAAAAGCACCAGATGCAGCTGCTCTCCACGATAAGGTGAGCCAGCAGATCAGCAGCAATGCATGTGAGCAGGAGGAAACCTGGCACTTTACCAGTCTTCCAAGCATAAACTTGGCTGCTGCTTCCCTTCAACTCCTGCACAGATTTCTTGTATGGTTAACCTTAACATAGACACAAACAGGGAAGAGAATTTGGGGAGGCTGGGTTTCAGTTTAGTTGATTTGACAAAGTATAAAACCGCAGCAGTCCATCTTTGTCAAACTGACACCAACACATACATTCTATAACCATTCATACTTTCCAAAAATATAATAGGCAAATCATTCTCTGATTTTTTATCCATCTTTGGATGTTATTCAATACTTTTCTAACTGGGTCATATTTCCCATTTGATATCCTGTCACTTCAATACAAAATATGAAGTTAGCTACCATCAAAATTACTTATACTAGATGGGAAGGGAGAAAAAGAATTGGTTCATAGGGTACAAATACATTAATATCAAAATAAGAAAGGAATACTCATAACTGTGACAGCCCTCACTCTGTAACTGGTCACATGGTGGTAGTTGGTATTTATAATCTCCTTTTTCTGCTATGTAATCCATATCCTTTTTGTTTTCACCAACCACTACTGCCAGTCATTGGTCCTAATCTAGTGAGGTAAAAGAAATACTCATTCTAGAAGTGTCTGGGCCATTAGTAGTAATGACTGCATTGAGCTCTAGTTTTCCACTGACTTTTATCATAGGACATGGGAGAACTAAAGGGTGTTTCAGGTGAGGTCTTATATTTCAGACATGCTCCTTTCTCATACTGTGGTAGAATCAACCTAGTTTCCTCTTTGATACTTAAGGTTGATCAACCCGCATACTATAGCAGAGCTTTATCAGCTTGTTGATTCACTGGCCCGAAGAGCCCAAAGTAACCACATGGATGCCTCAATTTCTAACTTGAGATGGAACCACTGCTAAGCAGTGGTAGTGGTACCATTCTACTATTGGGAACTAAGAACTCTGGACCAACAGAGCCCAACATTTTGGGGCCAAGCAGCAACATTTTTGCTCATTGGATCAGAAAGAGTGAGTAAGAGGAGCCACTCCTGTGTCCACCCCTTGATTTCTAGACTCAAGAGACAGGGCTGTGACAGAAATAGTCGTATACTGGTTGCTGATATAAAGCATATAAATATTCCTGATGATATTAGTCCATTTGTACAAGATACTGATGACCAACTGGAGGCATAACAGTGTTCAAAGAGGCCATTTCCTTGTCCTATCAGGCCATCTGCTACAAGGCAATGGGTAACATAGTAAGACCAAAGAATTCCATGAGCACAAGTCCATTCTGCACTTCATTTGCTGTTAAATGAGCTTTTTGGTCAGAAGCAGCTTTGAAATTCCATGATAGTAAATAGGGTATTCTGTAATTTCATGGATAGTGATATTGACAGAAACCTTATAGGCAGAGAAAGAAAATTTGTATCCACAGTACCTATTCCAGTAAGAATCAGTACTGCTCTTCTATGATGTAAGTGACTCAATATAATTGACCAAATATAAGGTAGCTGTTTAATCCCTCTGGGGAATGATACCATAAGGATTTATTATAGGGATTTGACCTTATGCAACTGTGGAAGTTAGTTAACAGTCTATGTAAGGCTGTTGCTCTACATTTGATGCTGGGCCTAAGATCCTCTGAGAAGGCTGGAAGAAAAGATGAGTGAGTTGGGGAAAGGAAGGACAAAGTAGAACCTGAAACAATGATCTGGAAGGCATGAGGACAAATTGGAACCTATCTTCCAGCCTCCAATTTCAATGACGCAAATGATTTCCTTGCTATCAAATCTTTCCTCGTAGATATGTCCTCATGTCTGACCCTGGATTCAGAGAAATTGAACAAGAAGATTCACTGGTATCTGAAGGAGCCGCAGGCTCACCTGCTGCTCCACACCAAAAAGGTGAACCAGCAGATCTCGACAGTATGCCTAAGCTGTAATAACACTTGAACATGTGGAAGTCTTCCAAGCATAAATATGGCTACTACTTCACTTTCACTTTCCAAGTCTTACCTAAATTTCTTTTGTGGCCAACCCTACTCCAGAACCTTACAAGGTAGTTACAGTTTAGTTAAACCGATACAATATAAAACCCAAATTGGGAGTCAATATATGTTAAATTGAAAGAGTGAGTTAGTGAATGGATGGGTGAATGGCTTTACAAAATGTCTCAGGTCACTCCTTGGCTCAAATTCTACCATCTTGTTTGGGGTTGGTGGCTCCACTCAAACTTTTGGTATTCCAGTCCAAAAACAAGTTATCTTTTGGTATAAGGAAAACAGTCAAAATATAGTTGGGACTAAAGAGAGCTGCCATTATATAAAACAAAGTGTTCTGAAAATGAAATATGGAGAATTGAGATCTGCTCTCCCATTTGGCTGAGTAACCATAAGAAATAATTTGATCTCTCTTTAAATTTTCTCATCAATAAAATAACAGTTTGGCTCAGTAATTTATATCGCACTTAGTTTTAGTATTCTTTGATCAATTTTTGTTACCTTCAGAGGTAGAATCCCAGACTAGTTATTTTCACATCAGACATTTTTCATCATAATTTTTAATTTAGTTTTAAAATAAGACTACTCCCTTTAGTCAGCTATTTAGACAGTAGAGAAAGTTAATATTTCCAACAATCAAAACTGCATTCATACTGGGCATGTCTGCATACTATATATGTCTGATCATACAGAGAACATATAATCATGATATGATCATATAAAGATGATATCTGTTTTACCCAAGTAAAAGATCCAAAAAATTGGAGAAATTGAATATTTATATAATGGATTTATTTATAAACATAGCTATATAATGAATGCAGTTAAATAATACAAAAAAGTTTACTCATATAATTATGTGTAAAATATTTATATAGTCATATTCCTTGTTTACTCTCAAAATATATATGTGAAAGCTTTTAAACTTTTTACATGCAGTTTGACATCATGTCTATCACAGTATTTTAGGTCATGTATCACAATACTACAAACCACATCATCTTCAGGTCCATCTGTATTGTCTGAAAAATAGCATTTTTTTCAATCTGTGTATGATGCTGGCATTGGAAGTAGTATGTTATCAAAAGCACCAGTAAATACACATTTTTTGTTATTATTGCTTATTTTTAAGCTTTTCTAGAAGGACAGATATTATATCCACAAAACAACTTCTGAATCTATGTTTATATAAGTGATTTTTAAGAGAGTGACTTACAACGACAATTACTGGATTTTTCAAGACAACACACCCAGGAAGAGTTACTGACTTTCCTTGTGTGTCTTCTTCTCTGCCTCCTTCTGATCCTCTCCTTCTTGCTCCCGCCCTCATTCTGATCCTTCCCTTATCATCGTTCTTCCTCCTTTCTTCTTCAGTTGTAACCAATTCTATTGCTACCGTCTCAAAGAACCCCCAAATAAACTTGACTCAGGTCATTTGATGGTAATGTGACTCCACAAATAAAACTTTCCCAAATTTCACAGGTCATAATTAAACAATTTAGAGCTATCTGTGTTATAACACACCAAGTAAAACTTCACCTGTAATTTTCTTCTTGTGCATAAACAATGAATTTTGGAGCACTGAAAAAAATAAAATTAGATTTAAAAAAAAGATATTCAGATTATATTGCATTTGGTTTTTAAGGAGGGATTACCATACTATATTTTAAACATTGTAGAAACTGAGACAGGAATTCCTTAATTGTTCAAGCTCTGTCTGATCCCCAGATCCTTTTTATCTTTACTTTACACTGATATCTACATAAAGATGGTAAGATAAATTTTAGCTCTTCTGTTGTCACATTCTTAAATATATAACCTTCATTTTCTCATTCCATCAATCTATATTTTTGAGTTGTAAGTATGATGACAATTCAAAGCTTATTAAATTTTGGCTCCTGCTGTTCAGTCCTTAGTAAAGTACCTATGCTTCCTACCCTTCTGGTATTTTCAGACTCCCAAGGCACATATGCAAAACTCTTTCCTCTCTCAGTAAAATAAAAGCACCCTTGCTAATCAATAACTACAGTCCACCAATTCCCATTACTAAACATGTTCAAGCCTTTGGACATGATTAAAGTAAACTGTAAATGTGTGTGTGTGTGTGTGTGTGTGTATACACATATACATACATATTATTCACCTTTGAGTAACTATTTTTAATATATTTATATATTTCACATGTAAGAAGTCTATATGCATGCTATGAATCCTTTATCTGTTAAGTATAACTCTGTACTTAACACTTTCATGATGACTTCATTTAGCTATATAAGAAATTGTTATGCTGATTTATATCATAGTCTAGACAAATGTTCAAATTCTTTCTGAAAAAGAAAAAAACACAAATTTTAGTAATGATGAATTATTTTAATCAATTTAAGTTTACTTTGACATATTTGTTTTTTAAAACATTTCAATGTTGATAATTATAACATAAACATGGAACATTCACATCTAGGATAATTTCTGCTTGTAAAAAAATATTTTAAAATAGTCTTATGGGTTGAACTGTGCTCCGTCTCTCCCCCAAATCATATATTGAAGTCTGAGCCTCCAGGACCTCAGCATGTGACCTTATTTGGAGATAGGGTCTTTAAAGAGATAATTAAATTAAAACAAGGCAATTAGGGCATCCTAATAAAAAGGGAAAATTTGGACCCAGAGACACATGGAGGGAAGATGATATGAAGACACAAGGAAAAGATGAACAGCTACAAGAGACAGTGACAGGTCTAGAACAGATACTTCCCTCATCACTCTCAAAAGAACCAGCCCTACCTACTCCTTGATTTGGACTTCCAGCCCCCAGAACTGTGAGACAATAAATTTCTGTTATTTAAGCCACTCAGTCTATGTTACTTTGTGATGGCAGCCTTAGAAAACTAATACAATATCACTGTGAAACATTTGCTTATACTCATCCATGTAAATGGACTCTATTGCCTTTGCTAGAATGTAGATTTTAATTTCAGTTTCATTGTTATGATTGTAAACAATATACAGAAATTTTATTATGGATTTATTTCTGCTACAAGTAAATATATTTTGCTACATATCTATTTTTTTCTCTACTGCATTCCTTTTAAATTAATTAATATTTTAAAATATCTTTTATTAGGTATTTCAAGAATTTCTATAAAAATATCAGGTAAAAATAGTAAGATGAGATAACTTTAACAGGTTTATTTTATACTGTTCATTGGACATAGTATTTCTACTATTTCCAGTGATATAAGTTCCATTTTTATTGGAGTAATTTTGTACTTCAAAAGAAATCACATCTAATTTTCTACAAAATGGGTAGGGATTTATTTTTAAGAGACTTCTATGAAAGGAACTACATGAGTGAAAATTGCAGAATTGTTACCGTTGTGTTGATTAATAATAGACTTCAGTCTTCCAAAGTGTATTCTGTTGCTTGTGGGTAATACAGAAGAACTTCTAGAAGAGGAGAGAGGAAAAATTAAAGAAAAGAATTTATCAGTCAAAAATAAAATAGCTTTGGTCAGGAATAGAAACCATGGAGCAATTGCAAGCAATTGAAACTTTTCAGAGGGGGGGCTAGAAATGTATGGATTTTTCAAACCACACCGTCTGCTTAGATTAACCTTCCGATGAATTGCAAGTTGTATCTCTGAAATTCAGATATTTAGGGCTTGCTTGAATCTTTTGGCTGACACTTTTTCTAAATATATCCATTAAAACTGAAACCATTTTCTACACAGACATGCTTGAAAATTTGGGTAACTGGATGTCGATAGTTTGGGGATTTTTTTTTTTTCTGGAAAAATACCACAATCTCAAAATAATAGAAAATATTACCTGGGTAACTAATTATAGATACTTGTTACTTAGTGGAAATTGTTCTCAAATTTTACCTCTTTGTTCTTTTTTGTTCTTCAAGTGTTTGTTTATTTCAGGCCAAGGGTGGCATTATAAACTCTGCAGACTTCAGTAGAACATTTATGTCATATTTCAAATTGAAAGTAGGCTTGACAGCAGGGTAGCACTTGAGTATTTTCCAAGCTACAGGGTGACTCCTTCTGTTTCAGAGCCCGATAATGTAATTAAATTATTCCAATATTATAGTTTCAAAAGATATTTACCAAATATCTCAAGAATTTAAGGATAGTTTATATTTCTCAAAGTTTTGTTTACTTGATGAATTTTCACCTTAGGAAGAAGAGGGACAGTTTGACTGATATCCCTTCATAATATGAAAGGATGGGTCCTGAATATTCAAGTCAGAACTAATGGAATATTTTCATTGCGTTATAGTTTATGCTTGCTATATGTCTTTGGTATCTCAAACTAAGTCCCATGTTAGATATGAAAAGATGTCTGTACCCCTCTTTTGGTAAACATTGTGATTAAAGCTGTGAAGGAGAATGAAATTTGCATCAATGGGATTAGGGTACCTGGATGATTTAAATAATCATAATGCCTTTATTTTAACTTCTCTAGGTTAGTGAAAGAATGAATAAATTAAGTTGAAATAAAGAGAATAAAGATGCAGCTTCTAAAATATTAAGAATCTCCACTCTGTTAAAAACAGTTAAATATTCGATGATAATAGAGTTTTCTTCTTAAATCATATATATGTGTACATATATATATATATATATATATATATATACATAATTTGGTTTTACTCAAAATTTGCTTTTTACATTTTGTAAGCCACCTTTGAAGAGACTTGTGTGATACAGCTAGATGGCAAATGCAGAATAGTATTTAACATGGGTGATTATGACATAGCTTTGCCTTTCCTCACATAAGTAATATGTCCTTAAACAGATTCAGCACAGTATCAAAGTCAGAAAAATACGTAATAGTGTATGTCTGTGCTACTTTGAAGAAGAGCTGCTGTAAGGATTAAATGTTGGGCATGTGTAACTTTTGGATCAAAGGCTGCCTGTAGTAAGGATATCATAAATTAAGCAGTTCACTATAACTCAACAAATATTCATACATTTGGAAATTTAATGCTATAGTTAAGATTAACAAATGTTAATCACAGTGACCCTGCAGAGACTATTCTCAAACATACGTGTTCGTAATCATAGCTGATGTTAAAGCAAGTCAGGGTGTATCTGCTGCTCAATTTGTGGGATTCATCCTTTAGTCCAATGGTGTGGTCTGAGAGCCTCTCTTGGCCTCTGCTATCCATAGAGTAAATTTATAATCAAAATGGAAAATGAAATGAAAAATAAAGATATACATTATATAATGGGGAAAAAACAGGTATAATGAAAATGAAAAATAAGGGAAAATTATCTCTAAAGCAGTTGCTTGCCTGCCTTTGCTCCATTGCTTTGGCCGTCCACATTCATCGAAATTAGAGTAGCCACTTTCCCATCCATTTCTACTCAGTTTGGTCCTTGCTAGTGAACTTGCCAGGAAGGGCTACTTATAGACAGGAGTTTCAGGGAACACTGATTATCAGAGCCCAAATCTAGACCACTAAGTCAGTTTGTAAGGGCCAGCGAAGAGCAGGCAGATGGAAATTACTTTCAGATATTACTAATTTGCACCAGACTTGGGTTGTGGGCCCAACAATAAAATGTTCTGTATCTTATTACTCATCAATTGAGTCACTTGTTCCTCTTGTTCTTTAATTAACTTTTGTTATTTTTTTTATCTTTTATTATTTTAAAAAGTGCCTTTCGAATGTTTTCACTTAAGTATAGGAAATTATGGTCTTCGTTCACACTTTTAACTTTTTTTGTTGTTCTTTTTCTCTGTAGGGATGCAGATCTGTTCCTGTTAGACACAAGAAAGGCCCAAGCTTTAGATGTGGGTTGGCTTGTCTTCGATATCACTGTGACCAGCAATCATTGGGTAATTAATCCACAGAATAACTTGGGTTTACAACTCTGTGCAGAAATAGGAGATGGTAAGCAATGAATTTCAAATATTTTTTGTGACACTAGTTTTGACACATTGAGAATTATAGCTTTCTATATAATTTGACCAAGATAGAATAGATTGTTGTATACTTACGATGGGCAAGGTAGCATCTGCCATAGAATAGTGCAATATATTAATTAGTTAATTGGTTTATAAGCATATTTTCCCAACACACGTTTATTTGCTGTGAAGTGTGTAAACCTGGTGATTCACAGACCTGTACCCCTGGGGATAAAAATATATGTTTATCAAAAATAAAAAATAAAAAATAAATAAATAAAAAATAAAAAAATAAAGAATTTGTAGTACGCATAGAGGAGTAAAGAAGAATTAGATATTGTTTCTTGCTCTTAAGGAAAGAAGTTTTTAATCTAGTATTGAAGACCTGTGCACAAACAAGTAGGACTACAGTAATATAGTAGCTCCAAAAGAAAGCTATATACAAAGGGCTATGAATCTATGTCCTGGTTGTGATGGTAGTTATACAACTATGTAGTTTGTAAGAATTTATAAGCTGTGCATTGAAATAAATAAATATTATTATGTGTAAAATATATCTCAAAATAACTAAAAATAACAGTTACATATAATATATATATTATTGAACACAGCTTTATATATATATTATGTATATAGTATTATACAGTGGTGCTAGGAGAACAGGAAAAGGAGCTACTAATAATACAAGGGGAGAAGGGAAGATGGAGATAGAAAGAAGCACAAAATCCTGTAGAAAATATCATTGTTAGGTCTTAACATATTCCAATATTGGGTCAAAGACAACAGCTCCAGAATCACCTGTGGGGTGGAAGGGTTTTTAGGAAATCTTCATTTTGAAGACGCTCCAGAAATTATTCCTGTGCTCACAAGTATTCATTGAGCACCTGTGTGTGGTGTGCTTTGCTAGATGCTGGAGATAAAATGGTAAGGAAGTGCAGAAACGGCCCCCTGAGACTTTCAGTTGAGTGAGTCTCGAGTAGTGATCACTTAGTCATATTAGTGAAATTAGCCCAGTGGATTTACAAGTATAGAACTGTGAATGAGTCTGAACTACAGTCGTAAAGATCAGGAAGACGTGACTGGGGGAAAAAGTCAGGGGCAGGCATTTCAGACAAATGGAAGAGAATGGGCAAAGACTGTGGTGAAAGGGGTCTTCGCACATTCCAGCAGGAGGCCAGGGAAGCAAGGCCAGTTTACTCAGAGATTGCTGTCCTTTGGTCACTCAAAGAGTCCAAAAAGTTTAAATCCAAATCTGGACTTTCAAATAATTTAAAATTATATTTTTCATGATAAGAGAATAGAACATAATTTATTTAATGATTTGTGAGTACTTTTTATCTATTTAAAAGTAGACCTAATGGATTTACATTGTGCTCTTGCCCCACATCCTGCAATGTGAGTACCAGTCCCAGGGAAGGTAGTTTATAAAAGGATGATTAATTAGAGGGCGTGCCTTATTTAAGCTTTACTGCCTATAGTTTTCTGCAGGCTCAGGCAGTAGAAACATTAGCTCTAGAGTTTGTCTTACTCCATCGTCTGCTGTATTACACTAAAGTTTAAATACAGAGTTAAGTAGAAGTTGGGTCTGACTTGGGTCTCTTGCAAAGGGGTTTATTGCTATAAGCAATAGGACCTCACAGTAGCATTGTTTTACCTCTATAACCAGATTTACAGCCTAAGAATAATACTATAACCAATGTTGGTACTCCAAGGATTGCATATATGAAATGAGGTTGACAGCTACAAATTAAATTTATTACAGAGTTCATCTAGTGAAAGCTTCATGCTTCAGATCTTGACCTAGAAAAAGAGTTCTTGGTGTTATTGATGAGTTTCAGACATTTTCCCACTACATCTAGACTTTTCCGTAGATTTCAATTACAATGCTGAATTTTAATTTTTTTACGAACAATTCAAATATTTTATATTATAAGCTATTTTCCAATTATGACTTTGAGATTACCATTAAGGATTTTCAGAGTTCAAGCATCATAAAGGAAGACAGAGAAAAGCCCATATTTAAATAATCTTGCAAGAATTCTTACAATGTTAAACTACTGTACATTTATGGTCAGAAATGTGACTGGGAAATCAGTACTGTGGGGGTGAGCAGTCGTTTCTTCCCTGGTATGTGGCCCAAACAAGAAAAATTAAATTAGTGGTGTGTGCTTCTCCCAGTCTTCTCCTTGGGGAGATGCTTGAAATGTTTAACTAAACAACTCAAGAGATCTGTGAAATATGATCAGCCTTTCATTCCCTACCCACTCATACCCCACTTGAAAATTCTGAAATTTCTCTCTTGTTTTTCATCTCTTCCCAAGAATATGTTATATTTTGGAGTTCCTTTCCCCTGATTTATTTCTCTTATATATTAATTTTACTTTAAATTATTTTGGTATTATTTATGGGGGGCATTGTGTTTGCTTTTGAACCTAAAATGAATATTTCACTTTTTTTTTTTTAAGACTTCCCAATCCTTTATTTAAGTGTTAGGTTGTCTATAGCCTTTGTTGCTTTTCTTTATCTCTTTAATATTGTCTGATATGAAAGTATTAAAATGGTTAAATATGTTAGGCAAGCTGGCATTGTGCATTTCAGCAATACTTAAAACAGATTTTCACCAGAGCTGGAGCATATTTGGCCTTGAGAAATAAAGTGACCCCCCCCCCCCGGCACCTTAGTTTTGTTAACTGCAACCTCATGGAGAATCTACTTGTGACATTTCTCCATAGATATGAATAACCAGATGCTTCAGCTTATTATTGCTTCATTCATTGCTACTGCTGATGTTCTCAACACGATATTGTGATAGTGCTTCAAACAGAGCAGACAAACCCAATTCTGCGTACATCCACTTGTTGATTATCTACTTATCCATTTGTCTGACATAAAATTATTGAGTACCTATACAGGGAAGACATGTTAAAGGGCAATATAATCTTAGAGATGGACATAGGTAGCTAATTTTAGAAAAAGTAAAGTACCCTAAATGCTAAAAATAGTGCTATCCTCAAGACACTCCAGGAAAATGGAAAAGAGAGGGTTAATTCCAAATGGGACAGAGCCTATAGGTCTGTGGTTCAGGTAACTTTTAATCCAGGTCAGTGGAATAAGATTTTTTTAAAAAATGGAGATGAGAAGAGAGAGAGTTGTGGAAGTATGTGGAGTGGTGGTGAGATCAAGAAGAGGGAATTCATTCCTGGATGCGAAACAATGAGAGTAAATGCAGAGAATGGCAAAAATGGCATGGTATAGTCTGGAAAAAGTCAATAGTTCAGAGTCGGCTAGAGCAACTTTCACGTCTAAAATATGACTGCAGATTCTATTAGGAAAGTGATTTGGAGGCAAATCATGGAGGGAAAATGAAATCTCACTTATGTAGAATATATTCTTGTTGCTTGATCACACGTCATAAAAGAACCAGACCTGTGGCTTTACTCAATCACAGCAACACCATCGTGATTACACGTTTGAATGAATGTCAGTTTCATGAGGTCATAGGATGTGTATTGCTCCTTCACAGTCGCGCCCTCTGTGCTTGGTATAATGTAAGTTGTGGGTAGGCATTAAAAATGCGTATTGAATCATCACTGAATGAGTTTTCGATTTAAAAGACTTTTATACACCACCTGCCACTGAACACTTTACTCCTAGAAAACATTCCAAACTGTAACTTTTGGGTGATTATTAACCAAATCTGTTTGGTGTAACACAGGGGCAGAATTTTGTACCCACCTCACAGTAAAGCGGTTTCAGTTGTAAGGTGAGAAAATCAATGATGTATATTATTAAATTTTGATTAACCTGCTCCTGCAAAAAAAAAAAAAAAAGGAAAGAGGCTGAAGTTTGTATTTTGGAAATCAAAATATTGCTGAAATCAAAAGTTGCTTGATGATTTGATGATTCTTCAGAGGAACTGAAAAAAAAAAATACCAGTTTATGAAGTACTTTTCTTTAGAAATTTGACAAATGAACTGCTGTGGATTTGGCAGGAGAGTCTAAGGATATTCTATTGATTTTCTTTTTTCATACAGAATAATTCTCCAAGCTCCACGTGTGTGTTTCAGCAAAATAAAGCAAACATATGAGCAGGCTAACCAAAAAGAAACACTGCTGCTTCTTAACTGTCAAATCTGGAGATTCCAGACAAGTGGTTGGATCCACTTGTGCAAAATCAGTTTCAAAGTTCTCAAGTGTTCTCTCATGGTTGGTTAATAAATCTCTGTGATTAGTTACTTTTTTTTTTTAAGATTTTATTTATTTGTTTATTTGAGAGAGAGAGCATGAGAGAGGGTAGGTCAGAGGGAAAAGTGGACTTCCCGCTGAGCAGGAAACCTGATGCAGGACTTGATCCTGGGACTCCAGGGTCATAACCTGAGCTAAAGGCAGTCACTTAACCAACTGAGCCACCCAGGCGCCCTAAGTACTCTTTTTTTTAAAGGTCTGTTTTATAATTTATTGTAAGATTTTCAGCTCACCAAATTCTAAAAAAATTATTAATTATCTGACTTATTAGGTCTTTATTAAGATTGATGATAAATCTATGGTATCATTATCCTTTGTACACATATACATACACAGTTTATTACACAGATAGCAATTTAAGCTTTTAAGGCTTAGAATTTCCCTCCAAACACTATAATTTCCCACTGTTTGATGCTTTATATAGTTTAAACTTTCCAAGTAAATTAATTCTTTTTTCAAACTTGGGTTTATAGAATAATTAGAGATGGAAAAACAAAGAGTATTTTGGGGTTCATTAGAATGTCTTTTAAAAAATCCTATGTTTTCAGACATTTTAGGTTTGGCAATACTCAGATTGAATTTTGCCAATGACTTTTTTTCTTTTCTATTCAAACCCACTTATACGTCAAAGAAAATTCAATCCGTATGTTCCTGATTCATTTGTATTCAAGTCATCAAAATGTTGTTTTGTCAGACTATTTTTTAATGTCCAAGAAACATTATAAAGTTCTTTTTTTAAATAAAACTCTAATATCCATTTTTCTTTGAATGAAGTTGTGGCATAATCTTTAAGCATATCAGGGTAAAAATTAAGATTTATAGATAGATATTTCAAAGTTTCACTTAATTTTATAGCCGAATCAAGAAAGCAGATTTCAGAGGTATTAAAGTTTCAATTTAAATTCCATTGTAATTGATACTTAAATATAAGATAAATAAACTTATTATTATTGTTACAGATAAGAGAATGTAAAGTTTTGATTCTTATTTTTTGATATTTAATTTAATTTAATTTAATTAAGGAGGATAAATAAAGACAATAAGTAGCTCCAATCTGGAAATACAAATTCTAAGAAGAAATAATTAGGAAAACTAGATTCAAATCTTGGCTCTGACAAGGTAGTTCATATTATAGCCATAGCATTAATAAAATCAGTATAATAGTAATAACTTGCAGGGACAGTGTGAGACTGTAAGATAGCAATAAAAGGTCTTTATGCTGAATATCAGGGTGAAGAGAACATACAGAGACTTTTCACTTATTCCAGGGGGGACTCATTTAATTTAGAATCAATTTCTTTTTTTTTCTTTTCTTCCTTTTCTTCTTTCTTTCCTTTTTTTTTTTTCTTTTCTTTTTTTTTTTTTTTTTTTGACTAAGGAGGTTGTACAGATGACTAGATGATTAGATGGGATTGGGAGGGAGACAAACCATAAGTGACTCTTAATCTCACAAAACAAACTGAGGGTTGCTGGGGGGAGGGGGGTTGGGAGAAGGGGGTGGGGTTATGGACATTGGGGAGGGTATGTGCTTTGGTGAGTGCTGTGAAGTGTGTAAACCTGGTGATTCACAGACCTGTACCCCTGGGGATAAAAATATATGTTTATAAAAAATTTAAAAAAAAATTAAAAGAGTTTTAGATAAATTTGCAAATGATAGTCCACTGGAAAAAGGCAGGATTGTTGATATGTTCTTAAACGTCAAGTTGGCAGCACAATGTATAGACAGCTGTGTTATTAGGCTCATGTCTAATAACTTTGGCTAATAAAGTGATTATTGGTAGGAAACTTTTAGATTAGTCCTGTATGGGATGTGAAGTCAATAGAAATGAGCACTCAGAGACGAGGATCATGACTGACTGATTGCTTACAGTGGTTAGATATTTATAGGTACCAGAGACTATCAAATTATCAGTACTTAATGTAGTACCTTTCTTGAGTCCCAATCATCTTATTCTTAGAAAACGTAGATATTTGGGGAATAACTAATTGTTTCAATGAAAATAAGGGAAATAAGCTTTTTGTCACTCGATAGGCTTATAAATGTAGGGATAACTGATTAAAGGCTGGTCTATTTTACCATCAGAATACATTTCCAGGAGTGCCTGGGTGGCTCATTTGGTTGAGCATCTGACTCTTGATTTCAGATCTGGTCATGATCTGAGAGTCCTGAGATCAAGTCCCGTCTCCAGCTTTGCATTTGGCTCTGAGTATGCTTGAGATTCTCTTTCTCCCTCTCCTTTTGCCCCTCCCCCCAGTGGGTGCACGGATGCGCAAGCTCTCTCTCTCCTTAAAATAAATAAATAAATCTTTAAAAAAGAAAAAGAAAAAATTTCCAACCCAAAGATGCTTTAGTATAAATTACTAGCATTTGGCTTCATAAGCTTATTAGCATCTAGATGGGTTCTTACAAAATTGTAGAATTACAAGCCATATTTTAATGTTTGTAGAAGATGTGGGTAAAGAAATATTGGTAGTCTTTGCTAAAGAGTCTTTTCTAAATATGTTATCCTGATATTTATAGCACATTGCGTAAAATCCCCACTATATATATGCCATTTTCTATAAACTAATTGGAAGATGGAAGGTATCTTATGAGTTCATTGGAAGAACATCAGAGAAGATCTTCCCGAAAAGTCAAGGAAACAAATCATTGTCCCACGCTAGGCAGTAGTTATATTTCCAGACATCATAAAGTGTCAAAATTAGAGCAATTTTTTCTGCTTGTTCATATACAAGTGTTTTCTCTGTTCTACTTTTAGAAATTACACATATCAGAACTTTTCTAAAAGCAAATTTAATCTATTATTTTCACCATTATTGTGCAGACTTAAAAAAACACATTGACTTTACTTATTAGCACTATTAGATTGAAAGTGAGTATTTTTGAACTTTTATTGCCCAGGGTTCTAACATGTGGGTTTTTTGTTGTTGTTGTTTACTGCTTGAAATTGACAGCTGCCTCATGTACATTAATAATAAGGAATGGAATTAATCATTTTTTCCACAGCCTTGAGGTGTGTGCTAATTGCTCATTTTTCTTACTATGTGCAGAGTAATTTAACCTACTGATAAAAATCATCTTCAAAATTGCAGTGTCCTGTAATGTTTTTTAAATACACTGTGTTAAAAATTGGATTTTCCTAAAATTCCATGACATCTTTTGAATTACAGAATATATATCCCTTTTTTTTTTACTTTTCAAACTTCCAATTTTAAATTTTTAAAATTTAAACTTAATTAACATATAATATATTGTTAGTTTTAGAGGTAGAGATGGATGATTCATCAGTGTTGTATAATTCCCAGTACTTATTACATCACATGCACTCCTTAATGTCATCACCCAGTTACTCCATCCCCTAACTCCCCTCCTCTCTAGCAACCCTCAGTTTGTTTCCTATAGTTTAGAGTCTCTTATGGTTTGTCTCCCTCTCTGATTTTGTCTTGTTTTATTTTTCCTCTCTTTCCCTAAGATTCTTTGTTTGTTTCTTAAATTCCACATATGAGTAAGGTTATATGCTAATTGTCTTCCTCTGGTTGATTTATTTCACCCAGCATAATACCCTCTAGTTACATCCAGAATATATATTCCTAATTAGGAAAATATATCCTAGTCCTCATGTCATTATATATTAAACAAACGTACAAGGTACTAAAGATTCATTTACCTTTGTGGAATGCGAGTATGTTTATGTAAGGCAATTGAAGAGTTCTTAATGTAATATCCGCTTAAATTTAATGTCCTGGAATCTGCTTTCTTAAAATGGAAATATTTGGTTATATAAGTTTGTTGTGTTACCCTTAGGATTCCTAGGACAGTCGTTTTTACCTCAGGGGAAAAATCTGTAAATTAAGCCCCTGTGTTGTCAGATGACTATTTATCTGTGTCAAGGATCCGATGATCTATGTGGTTAGTTAATCTGAATATCAGCTGACATAGTGCTAATAAGTAGCAGAAGAAATTCAGAGATCAAGGGTGGTATTTTTCTTTTTGTCCTGCTGTTTTGACTGCAGTTTCCCATTATTTATCTAAGTTCAAAAAGTTGAATTATGTCTGCTTATCAGAGGATCTTTTAAACATTTTGAGATTTGATAATATTCTCTTCCCTTATCTGAACTTTATCTTATAAAGCAATTAAGTCACTTTTGTTCATAAAACCATATGGCTCCTGTTAGCTGAATTTATGATGATGACAATTGGTTTCAAATAAATAAATGAGTCTCCATATCCAAGAAATGGCAAGAATCACATATCTTGCTAAATGTTCTGAAAATAAGAAGGAACATATACTCCTATGATTTGTTCTAGGTAAATATTAGTATAAATGAAGTAGTTTTTTATGTACTGTTTAATGTTAAGGATAATTAGAGCATACTTGCTTGACTTTTAGATGAATATGTAAGAATAAATTAGGAAGATAGCTGAAGAATAGTTAACTTCAGATACTTACATAAATAAATAAGTAAAAATTGAACTTTTACTCCACAGTCCAGAAATTAAATCAATGTGGAAATTTAAAAAAGATAGCTGATTTAGGTACAAGGAAAAAAATGCCTAATAAACGGAAGTTGATGACTACAGAATAATTTGTACTATGAAAGAATGAGCTAAATATGACTGGAAGAATCCACCATTTATTTGACATTTTCTGTAGGCATCATGAGATTTCATGAAATAATTTATCAGGTAACTGTAATTTATGAGCTTAGATTTATACTTCAACCTTATACATATATAAATATTATGTTCAGAGAGGCTGCAGTGAATAGAAATGTGCCATCTTAAAGGAGCTCAATATTAAATAGTTGCATTCAAACCAAAACTCAAGATATATAAAATTAGAGATGGAGAAACTGGTAAGAGAAGCAAGAAATGTTAGACAGTTCATGAACTTTCTTTCTTTTGAGGTAACTGCGTGCATGCATGTGTGTGTGTGTGTGTGTGTGTGTGTGTGTAGAGAAAATATTCAGTCATAAACACATTCTCAAGGAGTCATGGAGGAATCAGATATAAGTTCTTCGTTGATAATCTATAATTGTTAATTTCTAGAGTGGTCTTGTGACAGAATTTAGAAAGATTATACTTTCTTTTATGTTAAGGGCCACAGTAACATTTTCAGTATTGTAACAAAACATAAAACTTAATCTAAATTTTTCTAGAATATTTTCTTTAAAGTGGCTTCTATCATATTTCTACAGAATTTCAAAAACATTAAAACATAAGTTTATCTATGGCAGTGTATTAGTTTCTAAGAAACATGCTTTGTATGAATCAAGTCATGGAGTGATATTTATAAGATGGCTAAAAGAAACAACTGCATTGGTCATTTTATGTGAATGTTTCAGAAAAGTTCCCATTGAGAAGAATTCCATATCTTTTTTTACCATATCTTTATGTTAAAAATAACTAGATGTCTATGAAAATAAATATGACATAATTTCTCTTGGGGTTTAAAAATCAGTATTGTTAATTTTCCAAACCCATGTAAGCTGTGACCTATGGGTTTTCTAACCCGTGTAATGCATTAAAGAACATCAGAGAACATATATCTTTCCTCTAGGCTTCAGAATTTTTTACTGTTTTCCCACTGCATAAAAATGAGCAAAATCATCAATAAGCCTTTCATGACCAGGATAACTTAACGTAAATATTGGAGCACTGGTAAATTTGTGCTTTGCTCAACCCAAGACGTTACTAATTCTCTTATTAGTCATATACAGTTTTCATAAACTATACTTCATGTATTTTCCAACTCACTCTATTTTTCAAAATTTACTTTCTATCTACATAAAAATCTGTTTTTTTCAAGATTTTATTTATTTATTTGACAGAGATCACAAGTAGGCAGAGAGGCAGGCAGAGAGAGAGAGGAGTAAGCAGGCTCCCCACCAAGCAGAGATCCCAACGTGGGGCTCGATCCCAGAACCCTGGGATCATGACCGAAGCTGAAGGGAGAGGCTTTAACCCACTGAGCCACCTAGGTGGCCCACAATCTGTTTTTTTAATATCCTGATTTTCACAGTGTTTTTTACTGACATCAATTATTCTTTCATGTTAATATTTTATTTTATTTAGTTCTTTATGATTAATCTGAGTTTTACTTCCTAGATACATCTTTAGTTCATTCTAGATAAATATTCAAACCATGTATTTGCTGTGATGGTCAATTGCAATAATATTAATAACTAATGGAAACTAACATTTACTGAGAGCTTACTGAATGCCAGGCATTTTGCTAGCTCTTTTTTTTTTTAAGATTTTATTTATTTATTTGACAGAGAGAAATTACAAGTACACTGAGAGGCAGGCAGAGAGAGAGAGAGAGAAGGAAGCAGGCTCCCCGCTGAGCAGAGAGCCCGATGCGGGACTCGATCCCAGGACCCTGAGATCATGACCTGAGCCAAAGGCAGCGGCTTAACCCACTGAGCCACCCAGGCGCCCCATTTTGCTAGCTCTTTAATGTCTACTTTATCTTCACGATTATCCTATTTTATACATGAAGAAACTCAGCCTTAGAAAGCTGAAGAATTTTGCCCATGAATCTAACAATGACTTATTTTCAGAGCCAGGTTTAATATACTATGATTTTCACAAATTATACGAATTTTGTACAAATTCTAAACTGAAAAAATAAATGTATTTTTGGAATTTCCAAATTTAAAAATACTATTAATAATGATCGTTATGGGACGAAGTTGAAGTTTGTGTTGGCTCTGTTGGGAGTCACTTTTGGGTTTTTGTATTTTCTGTCTGGAATTGAATTGTGATCTGCCCTACAAAAGGTAACAGCATTTTAACCATATTTTTTGTTTTCTAAATCTAACTACTTCAGCATTTCTTTCAGCCCCTTACATGATTATAGTTAATTAGATAAATTCATAAATTAAGAAGGTAACTTTTTCTCTGCCAGTGATTCACTTCAACATGTAATTAAATTAGCCAAATTTAATTTCTTTATTTTGAATTTAATAATGAACATCCCTTTCCCTTACATACAATGTCTTTCACTAATGTATTTTGATAGGTTCTCCTCCCATTTTCTCTCCCTTAATCCATATTCCCCATCATGGAATCCTCATATCAACCTCCCTCACCGCCCTTTTTAATTGCCAACGGGTGCTCAGGTTTGTGAAGCCAGGGTACAGCAAAGTCACCCTGAGGCCAGTCAAGCATGCAGTTTCCAGATTTATGAATTTACTATTTTATAAAAAGTTGGTGTGAAGTTAACCCTTTCTCCCATCTCACCTTCCCATCTTCCAGCATCAAAGCTGACAGTAAGTTGGTATTGTTTCAACCCTAAAGAGATCTTGGACTACCTGAATTGTGTTTTGGGAGCAACACATTGGGGTAATTCTTTCCTAAAAAATTTGAAGGAAAAAAAAAATCCTCAGTCAATGAAAGATGTTTTTAATTGTTCATGTGTTTGTTTGTTTTTTTTTCCCTGTAAGTTGAGCTTAATTGGGTGATGTGCTTTTCTAAAAACCTTGCCTTTTGACCAAAGTGATTAGAATGTAATTTGTAGATGTTTTCATTCTGCTGGAAATGAAGAATCATGATTCTGGTATCTTTTAAAATATTACATCTTTTTTTGATACCTATATTTTTTTCTCTGATCAGTATCCTGAATGGGCCTCTTGTAGCCTAATTTAGTCTTATATAAAAATTTGTAGAGAGAAAATGATTTTCTTTTATAAGTAGATATTGATTATGGAATATATTCAGTAATAAATGGAAAACCTTGAATATGCTTTTTTACCATGGCTCATATGTTTTAAAACTAGGTTTTAATGGCATTTTACTTTGTTTTAATGTATAGTATGTATACATTTCAGTGAGAGACACATGGTAATCATAATTTTCTTATCCAAATTTTAGCATCATAACTCAAAAACATACGTGAAGAAGAGTTTTGAAATCAATGATTTAAAGTAGGCAGAGACAAACAGGAGTTAGTTAGTCTTGCTTCATTATCTGGTGAAAGAACTATTTTACCATTTTTTAGATTTCCCTTAATGAAAAGGGATATGGAAGTGTTTGGCTACATCTGTATTTCTGTTTTTGATTTTCCCTAATTCAGAACAGTAACTATGGATCACCGATCTTGCCAAACAAATGCCAATGTCAGGGACATATGCCAGTTTTTGTTGTTTGTTATATTCCCAATTCTAGACTCTAATTCTGGTTTAACTAATGATCTGAGGGGTAAATATTTTCATGGTAATATTGATTTAGGGCCATGAAAAATATGAGATTCTCCTTATTCTCACCATGCACTGGAGTTAACTATGTCTTTGCCATTTTTCGTTCCATTGTGAGTTTAACTTATTGCTGGTCTGTATTTTTCAAAGACATGTGTAAAAATAACAGCAGGATGGGTTTTGCATTATGAGCAGAGAAAACAGTGGGAAGAAAAGAGAAGCTTCAGTTGCTATAAGGCATGCTCAGGCACCATGTTCTGTGCTGCTGAGAATTAAACTTCGACACACTTGGCATGGGCTCATGTGCAAGAGAGGAAAACCAAAAAAAAAAAAGAGACACAAAAGTGTAGGACAACCAGGGCCCATAGTTGTGTCATAAGAGGTGATCAAAATTTGTAGAGGAAAATACCTTGTGAGGGAAATTACATATTCCAGCTCCTTAAAAATGCATGCTAATTTCTCTGTAGTATGACAAGTTTTGATTTGAATGGAATATAAACTGAGGACATCACCTCAGTTCCATGGCTGGCAAGTCGTGTTGAATCCTTATTTTCTTGCTTACTAAGGAAAGTCCGACCTTGAACTTAACAAAAGCAGCGGCTATACCACTGTTCTTCCAGACACCATGTGTGTATCACTGACAGATCTGAGATGGATGGTTTTCCTCCAGTCTTCTCTAGGTAGAAAGCAGAAACTCAAGACAAAGCAACAGCCCCAACCAATCTTTAACAAAGGGGTACACTATGTACTTAAAGGAATAGCAGACTACTTCAAGGTTCACAGGACTGAGTTAAAAATCTAATCCTTCTCTGAGTCTTATTTTATTCATTTTTAAAATGTAATCCTTGCCTTATTGTACAGAGTAAATACGAGGTAGATGAATCTTCAATAGATGGCAGCTGTTTTGTTGTTACAAGTATTGAATGAGTTAAGCTTCTCAATTTCCACTTTTCTTGATCCTTTGGGAGGGCATTCTTATTACTACTTTTGGGTACCTGTTATATTTATATGTGGAGGTATTTACATGATTTCTCTCTGAAGGAATATAGCTGATAGAAATATAAAAGATTTACTTAGGCTACGAAATCAGATGTTGCTGCTGAGGGTGACCAAAAGGTACCACTCTTGGGACCCAGTTGTTACTTTGTATGCGGATGGCTCAGAGGGATGCTTTTCCTCTGGGGAACGTCATGGCATCCTTGTTGTGTGACTGGTCATTTATGTGAGGCAGGCCAGTTTATATTTTTTGCCAGAGCCAGAGACATGAGAACCTGGTGAAGAAAAGTTCTGCTTTTGTTTCACTCAAATGTATGTTTTGTGATCCGGCATTCATATGTGAAGGGAAGAGTTAAATGCCAAATGTCTTTACTCTTCTTTTCCCCCTCAAACGTAGACACTGACGATAGCATATGTATTTGGTATCTTAGTATCAGTTCTTCACTGCAGATTTTGGAGAATATCTTTTGCTCTCTTCATTCTCTTTGATCAGGTGTCCGAATAAGATTCCTCTTCATGTTGGTGGTATGGACTAGCCCAAAGATTCTGGAAGTGGCTTGTGATCATTTCACAGGTTCATTTATCAAACTGAAAAGAAAGATCAAACCTTTAACAAGCCATGCTTTTCTGTTATGGTAATAATTCTTTTGAATCATATATAAGCTGGTCAAAAAGAGTGTTTCTTTTAGACACACATCAGTTTCTTAAGTAACTGTATTAAGTTTATTTCAAAGACCACTTTCACCTCCTAGAGATAAAATGAAGTGTGAAATTAAATTAATTTCACTGCTATCAAACACATTAAAATGAGTTTGAATTCTAAAAGCTTTTTTCACTGGTATCTTAACACATCAAAAAAGTTTTTAAAGACTCTGGGTGGATAGTCTGCTGAAACTCTGCCTTGTTAGAGTTTTACTTAAATCTATGATTTTAAAGGAAAGACGTGTGTGTGTGCACGCACGCATGTGCACACTTTTTTTATTTTTAAAAGGCACATAATAACTGGAAAAAAGGCTAAAAATAATTCACCCTTTTCATGGTTTTGTGAAAAGAATGTTTCTGCTTTCTTAAAATAAATGAGGACTGTAAGACCAACTGCTAACCAATCTTTTGGGAGCATGTGACAGATGATGTCTGTAAAGCTTGTAGGGTCTCAGGGGAAAGGCACTATATATAAAGCAAAGAGCTATTAAAAAGTAAGTGCTTACGTGAAGGTAAACTGCAGTTCCTAGTTTGAGATTCATATTTCCGCCAGCTGAAAACAAGGCCTGAGTCAGAGACATTTGTTGGGCTCGTCAGACCTGAGACAGTAAGCCTCCTCATCTCGGAATGATGTCCCATGGAAGGAGACCGATCGTTTCCATCACCTCAGCTCCACTCTTGGTGCAATAAAACACTCGAGCATTCTGGACGGCTTCCACAACTAGGCACAAACCTGGCCCTGATCCTTAACGGTTCTTGGTCCCTCTTTCCATAGGCCCTCCTTCCTAGACTCTCTTGAGCTGCAGTTCTCAAGTTTTTGCATCCCCCTCCCCAGCCCATCATGCCTCTACTCACTGTGCCAATGCTTCTGACCAAATAATCTACTTTTTTCTTCTCATCTCCACCACTTTTTCAAGCTGCGGGGCACATTATAGTGCCTTCAACAAAATGTTTAGAAAAAATTTCAAGTCTTTAAAAGTTGTGGGTTTTTTGTTCTTTGTTGTTGTTGTTGTTGTTGTTTTGAGAAAAGGAGGGGTCTGGGGGAGGAGCAGAGGGAGAGGGAGACAGAGAACCTTAAGGAGGCTCCATGCCCAGTGTAAAGCCTGATGCGGGGTTTGATGGCACGACCCGAAGATCATGACCTGAGCAGAAACAAGTCAGAGGCTTAACTGACTGAGGCACCCAGGCACCACCAAACTTCAACTCTTTAAAAAATTTCTTCCTCCTTTAACTTCTTTAACTTTCAGTCATCTCAGGTATAGAGGAAAATGGAGTTCTTCTACTGCTGCTTTACCAGGAATGGTAACCACATTTCTTGTCTACAGATAATTTTCAACTCCTAGTTTATGTCACTGTGTCAGGATAGGGTTCTCAGTTGTCCTCCGTGGAGTTCAGTCCTCTGATGTGTCTTTTTACTATCAGCCACAGAGTCCTATCCTATTTGCATATATTATAACATTTGTCCTTTTGCTTTTCATACCTTTTCATAATGAGTGTATAATTATAAATATATAATATTTAATATAAAATTAAGCGGTTATTTTTAACTTACTCTTTTAAATGTCAGTATAAAAAAGAGAATGGGAACATCTAGCAAAGGCATTACATGCAGAGCCCACCCTGTTAAACACAGTCTCAGGATTACTTTGAAGAATCAAAGATCTTACTACCTTGCATTCATTCTAAAGTTCAAAAGCTTTTCCAGAAGTCTCTTAACAATGAGTTTTCAGTATCACTGAAATAGTTTATAATCCCAGATTTTCCTTGCTTTTGTTTGAGGTTATAAGCAATGGAAACCATCTTGAAAATAAGAAAGTTCTGAGCACAAACATAAAATTCTATTTGTGATACTTCAAATCTGTGTACTTATATCTGGCAATATGCCAGTGTTTTTACTATAAAACTAGAAACTATGGAAATGTTATCAAATTATAACAGAGTTGAAATTTATAGCTAGATTACAACCTGCTTAAGTTAATTTGAGTTTAAATGTATATGGAATTTAAATAGACAAAATCCTGTCTTCCCTGCATTCCTTAAAATCTGATATAAAGATGATTTAGTCTGTATTCTTAGTAGAGAATTCTGCACATTTTAAATCATCTGTTTCTAAAAAGGGTAAAATTCCAGTATAATTTAGAGTCACAGAAACTATAATTTAAGAGCACCAGAATCAAATTTAATCACAGATTGAAAATAAATGCAGATCAGAAGGGTATGTGGATTGGAAACAATGCACTGGTTTGTCTTCTATGAAATAGTCCATAAAGGATGCTGCAAGAGTCTTTTTCAAGATGAAGGATAGGTAATTTAGGCACAAGTTCCATCCCAGGTGTTTTGGGTTAAGCAGTCAATTACTGTGGGTTTACAGGAGGAAAAAAACTGGAATTTATGCAAACATCTCAGAGCAATATCAACGTTTAGACTGATAAATCCCCAAATGCATGTTTTTCAAACTGTGTATTCTGCAGGAAACTAAATGCTCATATTTGGAACCACTTATCCTTATAGTATCAACATGCCTCCAAAGAGCTGTTTTATGTCAGAGCCTCCTTTAATAACCCTATTTTTAAAGAAATAAACATTTTCAAAGTCACATTTTCCAAAAGGAATGGTCTGAAATGCAAAACCAGTAGGTTTGGGATAGATCTTTTGTTTGCCATTCTACCTTCGTGATGACTGTACATTTCAAATAGTTCGTTGTGCCCTTAGGCACATGTGAATACAATAACCTGACCCCCTTGCTTATACAAAGGCATGAGGGTCAGAGTGGCAGGTCTGGAAGTCTCCAATCTCCAGCTTCAGTTATGGCAAAATTGATCAAGTTAGAGCCCCAGACTCAGACATTTCCCTCTTGATTTTTGGGTGAAAAGTGTAATCATTTCTTCGGAAGATATCATCCTAAACCCATTTTTACTCACTCTGTAGTTAGTGAAACTGAGGAATAATATCCACATATATTTGCTGCTTAAATTTTCTCTTTTCCCTTACACACCCTGGGGCATTGTTTTGAATTTATTCTTTCCTGGGTTCTTTCCCGTGATGTTGTTCTCTGCTCTGTGCTTGGTGAAATAAACCTAGCAATGTTCTGGCTATGCCTAGGCCTGCCTAAATCCTAAGGGGATGAAGCCTCAGCCCAAGCTCGTCCCCCTTCTATTTAATATTCTTTTCATTACTAGACCCCATTTCCATTTTCACCATATAGTCAATCTTTAATCCTTCTATAGCTATAGGTTTTAGTTAGAAATCAAATGTAAGGATCCCCTTTGAAAAATAAAACCACAGTGATACATACATACGTATAATTTTCCCAAATCAAAATGTTTTAGGTAAGGCTTCTTTATACATTTGCAATATCTAAAGCACACTGTACATTTAATAATAAAATTCAACATACTCAAATCGATTTTATAAAAGAGTCACTATTTTCAATACATGCAATATAGTCTTCCTGTTAACACTTTTAGCAAAAACAACTGCTCAGCCCTTCAGAAAGGCTTGGTCCTCGTAATCGGTACAGGTATATTGTGTCTGAAGGCACAGGAGCTCAAGACCAAGAGTGACTGAGCAAGCATTAACGTATGGAATCTTCATAGTCACCTCATTGCTGAAGTAAAAAGGAAACCAAAAGGAAACTTAATAATATCAAAAGTTATTTTAAAGGGAGTTCACGTTGGTTTGAAGACTACTTTGCTTCACACACAATATCCACCTTTGTAAAAACCAAGAAACCCATATTTGTACCATACACACATCTTTACAGTTTTCAGAACATAAACCTTTTAGAGCAGTATTATTTCTCCACAGATTAAAAATTACAGTATTGAAAGTCTTTAGAATGACAATAAAAGAAACTCTCTTGCAAACCCGGGGAAACTTGGAACTTTGCGTTAAGTGCTTGTTTAACTATAAAAGGGGCAGTGTGTGTTGTAATGAATGGAAAACTCACTTTACCTCTATTCCATTTGCGAACATCTTGTGGCAACCTATTTTAGTATTAGAGAGATCATATATTAAAAATGATTTCTGCAGTCATGGATGTACACAAGTAAAAATTTAGTTCCTGTTAAATTAACACTTCATTAAAAAATCAAAATAAAAGCTCAACAAATACATTTTATGTTGTACTCCAAGAGAGAAAAAAATTATTTTTGAAGAACAGATCGCCAGTTATTCTATTCCATAACAGTCAAGTTTCTCAGTTCTTTTTTTTTTTTTTTCTCTTTCGCTGAGCTCTCTGTCACTGGAAACATCTTAAACCAATTTCAAGTGCTGCACCTGAATAAATATGTTGTAAAAGTGTTTATGTATTGAAGTGGGTCAGTTCAAGGTATGGTATTTGGCTGGAACTTCTAATTTCTCTTTTTACAGCAAAAGGGCTGCCAGAAGGAGGAAGTCTGAGCTGAATTAATACATTTGTTACAGTGGAAGTAGAATGGAAACTGCTCTGACCACAAATCAAACTGCCTCTTTCATTTATGCCAGTGATAGAGTTTTTCTAAGAAATATAGACTCTGGCAGAGAGCCACTGTAAGTTTGCATTTAAAAGAGAAACCTATATGCTTATTTGTTTAAGGTTTACTGCCTTGATTATTTGGAAGTTCTTTCTTCGGTAGGACTGGGTACAGTGGCGTTTGTGAGGCAGATCCCGCCCGTTTTAATAATTGTGGGAACCAAATAAATTTCCCCCAATACGTTGTAGGACAATTGATGAGGCCACAGATGCGGCTTGGATCAGTACACACGCTTCCTTTTTTTCCTTTTTTTAACCAATACCTCCACATTTTAAATGTCCTTTAAGGACCTCTGTGTCCCTCCCAACAGCTGCACAGCCTCACATGACACGGTCTCATTTTCTGACGGTAGAAGGTCTCTGCACAATACAAGTATACACAAAAGTGTTTATGCTGCCAAAATAAATTTTGTTAAGAGCAAGAGTTTATTTGCTAAAATGCCATTGATGCCGTTTCAAGGACTTGTTTTCCTTTTCTTGCTTCTAAGGTGGGTCAGGTCTTATAATGGACTGAGGTTACTCCACAGTCTTTACTGAATAAATATTTTAAGAAAACATGCACATCTCTCAGGGGGCAAGGCAGAGTCAATCATGCACATATTTCAAACCACATTATATATGACTCTTAAAAGATTGGTAACTTCTGTATCTAGAGTAGAAACTTTGCATGAGTTTTTAGTAATTCTCAACTAAATTTACAACCTAAGGTTAAATAGTTCATCCTCCTTGGGTGATTTTCATGGAACTAGCTATCAGCCAATGAGAGATATATATATCTCAGATAAAAATATATATAAATATATATATTTATAATATATATTATATAATATGAAAAATAATATATAATATATAAGTATATAAACTATATGTGTATAATATAGCCACAGATATATATATATATTTTTTTAATTCAGTGTTTTTTTTTAATTAGGAGAACATAACTAGAGTGAATTGTAAAGAGGGGAAAATAGTAATACTTAACTTCTAGAGTATTTGTAGAACCAAATTAAATATTGCATGGCAAACACTTAGCAAAATACCTAGCACATACATAGCAAGTGCTCCAAATACCTTTGGCATTACTGTTAGAGTTCTTTATTAACAAATACTTCTAGTCTCTAGGACACCTTGACTTCTAACGCATTGCTGTGCAGGCTCTGGTTGCTGTCATTCTCTGATACACAACCACATCAGCGGGCTCGGAAGGGTCTGGCATGCAGACTGGTTTAAAGACAAAAGTGAGTCTCCAAACTCACCTGGAACTTTTCTTTCTTAGTCTCTAGGCTTGGTTAACAAGTTTCAAAATCTCTTCAGTAAACATTCAGGTGTATCCAAAACTCAGAGAGGGAGGAACTCTGAAATTGCCCTGATTACTTCAAAATACTTGGCATTGAGAAAGAACTGGAATATAAAGCAAAACTCCATCTCCAGCAGGGCTTCTAGAATGACCTGTGATGTGAAGAGCTTTAAGTAGAGCATAGCTTTGTAAAGTTTGCTGAGCACAGGCCAGAGGTGAAGGGGATGGCTCTCAGCACTAATTAACACTTGAAAGGCTTGAAAAAGCTGAAGAAAGTAGAAACACCCAGCCAGCCATTCAGCTTTTATCACTTAGAGGAAAATTATAGAGTATTTAATGTAGAAGAGTCCATAGCTAATATTTTTGAAATTGTTATTTAATGTGGACATTTCCAGGCTGATGGTAATCAAGCCTTTCCGTCTGAAATATTGCTGACTTCCAGGTCTGAGAAGGATCAGTTAGTGAAGGCAGCCTGAGGGCATTCTGTGGTGAAGAATGATGCAAAATATAAGACCGAGCATGGATAATTGTCTGTACCGGCAAACTTTCCATGTTTATAAAAATCTTTGGCCTGCAAGGAAAACATTCTGATAATGTTTTCAAAAATAATGTCCCTTTTTCAAAGCACCCTCAGAATTCATTCACATCAGGTAAACCTTCTTTCTTTCTCGTAAACCAAGTGCTTGCGCTTTCTGTTCCAGGACGCAGTATCAATGTAAAATCCGCGGGTCTTGTGGGAAGACACGGGCCTCAGTCCAAACAACCATTCATGGTGGCCTTCTTCAAGGCAAGCGAGGTACTCCTTCGATCCGTGAGAGCCGCTAACAAACGGAAAAATCAAAACCGCAATAAATCCAGCTCTCATCAGGACTCCTCCAGAATGTCCAGCGTTGTAGGTAAGATTAAGCCGAAGCAACGGTTGTGCACAGAGAGTTATGGGGTCATATGTTGCAAATCAAGTAGCCACAGTAAATCTACCCTCTGGATATACCTTCGTTTGGTCTATTAAATCATCTGGCAATGTTTCGAACATCCTTAGAATGTTTCATCAGTGAATCACTCAGTAATTCATTTCAAAATAAGTATGACTTGCCTTTGTATGTTGAAAGATTCAGTTCAAATTAAAATCAAGCTGGAGGTAATAAAATTATGAAATGGCTACATCAACAAAGTGTAGTCAAAACTCAACTACACAACTCACGGAGCTGACTTCCCTGGAGCCTCTCAGACGTGGTTGGGCAACCAGGTAACTCAACAAAAAAAGATTTCTTCAGTACTTAAGACGACAGATGTGAAGCATGCAGTTTTCATTCTCTCTGACAATAAAAGCAGCCGAGAGTATATGGAAATTGAGGTACCATTTACATTTCCATTAATTATTTGGAAGACTATTATCTAGATAATCGGCTTTGTGTGTGTATATATACATACACACCTATGTATAAAACCTAGTAACAAAATATTACAGATGCACAATGATCCCAATGTGCTTGCAATTTAATCCATCAACTGATAGAAAAGGAGATAAAAGTACAGTCCACCTGAATGAATCCAACTGCCAAAATCTGAAGTTACAGATACATTTTATTTATACCAGTAAGTACCTTGTTTAGTCCAGGCTGCAAACAGACTTTCATAAGCTGTTCTTAGATGAAAATGATGGCTGTTTTATTCCAAGAAATTTTCTTTATCTCCAAAAAGTAAATCTGTTTGAAGGGGAAAATTTATCCTGGAACATCCCAACTTAGTACAATATGTTTGTTCATTTGAAAAATATGTGTTCTGTGTTAATGGCCACCATATGCAGTGTATTGCCAGGCCCAATGGATGTGCTGGTGAACAAAACAGACGTGATCCCTGCGTATGGTATTCAAGCAAATTAGAATGCTTTACCCTTCCAAAAAGACACATTCAGGCAGTATTTACCATTATTCCTGAAATCTTCATCCCCCCCCCCCGCCGCTCCCGCCCCGGCACTTGAAACTGATAAATCATACTATAATTTTTTTATTACTCAAATATGTATGAGTGCTAGGTAAGAATGATTCTAAATAAAACTGTATACATATCTATATGTGTATGTGTGTGTGTATATATATATTTTGCATGCCCCTGGGACTTTCAGCAAAAATACCAAATTGGAATTCATTGGAATCTTCCTAAAATATGGGCACCAGGGCAATTGTGTTAGAAGTCTATTTGATATATTTAGTAACAGAAATGAGGAAGATTTCTATATGAAATTACATTATACTGAATTACATGCTATATATAGAGTAATATTGTAAAGTAGTTTTCCTGAACAAATAAGTTTAACTGTATTTTTCATGTGAAAGTAAAATATGATATTAGTGCCTTGTTACAAAGCTATTTTATAAAGATCTTCACAAGGTATTTAGCTTGGCAAAAATTATAATTGCTGAATATGAAAGATGGAGAAAAATAACTTTCTAAGACCTTTTCTTCCTTATAAATACTAGCCTGTCAAAGTTGTATATTTTTCTTTTCATGTAGAATGGTTCTGAAATTGGTTGAAATGTTTTTAATTTGATGTAACAGACTGCATTAAGAAAAAGGTTTGTTAAACCATGAATAGAAGAGTGAATAATTTTTGAGGAATTACAAAGGGAAAAGTGTAAGTCGCATACTTATTATTAGAGCGTCTAAGGACTGTGGCAATGGCGTTCCAGAGACTGAAATCATCAAAGTCCTTTTCCCTATTGGTGAACTCTATTTATCTTCTCTCGCTAACCACAAGAAACAAATGTACTTCTATAACTAGAGATGAATAAAACACATGGAGCAGAAATCATGTAACTTTTCACCAGTTTCCTAACACCATTTAGAGTACAAAATTTATTCTACTGATATTTTCTTTTTAAAAAGTTTGTCATTGGCAGCCATTTCTGTGAAATAGGTGGTAGATAGTTTTGGAGCATGATCATATTTTGGTACTAAGAAAGAAAGTAGCTGGTTTGTGTCTGTAAGACGTAACCTTTCAATAGGTAGTAATCAAGGAGCTGGGAAAAGGTCTCCAAGGATTTGGCCTAACAGACAGGGGTTTAAGGAAAGGGAATGCTAATATAAACAAAAAATTTGATACTTAGGAAACTTGAAATGCCAGTGAAATTTTAAAATTATTCAAATATAAATAATAAATGCTGTAATAGTACCAAGCCTTTATAATAAAATACTGTTTGAACACTACAGGGCTAAGAGAGAAGCCAGTGAGGGGGAAGAAAGTTGTATTAGATGTTTGCATGATTACATTTTTTTCTGTATGTGCCAAATGTCGAAAGTCTCAGTTCAGGAGAATTAAAATCCAGGTCATTTTTGCTTTCTATACCCAATTTTTTCCCTATTTCAAAGAGTCTTACCTTCCAGCTTCTCAATGATCCTTTGTTCTTCTATACTCCTATGGAAAATCTTAGAACAATGTCTAGCACAAAATAGGAAATGGTTAAATAAATTAATGTATCCACTGAATGGAAAAAATAAAATTCTTCTTTCAGATGAATATGCACAGAAAAAGTGTCCCCAGATTTTTTGCAAAAACTGTCCCTCGTTGTTCCTCTTCAGATATTTGGCAAGGAGACTGAGCAAACACATTGTGTGAGATATTGCCTCTTTCATGAGGAGGCAGCACAGTGGATGTTTATTTGAATTTGGGTAGGGAGGAAAGGATATGGAGGTGATAGCTAATTTTTTAGTTAGCTTAAAAAGGCTTTAGGTACCTGGGTGATAAGGTCTTAAAGAACCTACTGAGAGCAAGATACTCTTCTAAGGACTAGATGAGTGCTGAAAAGAACAGAGTACTAAGAATTTGGAAGAATTAATAAGACAAACGGCAAATCCTGGTTTGCTGTAGAATTGCTTGTAAAGATTGCTGACTGTGTGCTGGATATTAGGGACTTTTGAAGGTGAATCCAATCCTTAGTGGCCCTGCCTGACACCATGTGATTTCTTAGGCCAAGTCTTTCCAAGAGTCATTAAAATGGAAACATTCTCAACTTACTCTCAACTCTGATAGATAATGTCTTTTGCCTAATATAGACAATGTAAACTCATATCTCTTGGACAACCAGATGTTAATCAAAATCAGAAAGAATAATTATAACTACTTCTTTAGAATGTTTTATATCATATAATTAATACATATTTTCATTATTTAAAGATAATAAAATCATCAATAAAAATGAAGTTCTCTCTTGCACACCTAAATCCTTTTGTGATAGGTTACTTGGATACACTTATATCAACATAGTACCTATACTCGCAAATCTTTACCTCCATATATATATATATATATATATATAAATAAATAAATATATATATATATATATATATGAGAATGTATTTTATTATGTGTGTTTAATCACATAAATGATATATTGTATGTATTTTTAAGGACTTTTTTTTTGACAGACAGAGATTACAGGTAGGCAGAGAGGCAAGCAGAGAGAGAGAGAGGAAGGGAAGCAGGCTCCCTGCTGAGCAGAAAGCCAGATGCGGGTCTTGAACCCAAGACTCTGGGATCATAACCTGAGCTGAAGACAAAGGCTTTAACCCACTGAGCCAGCCAGGCACCCCTTTAAGGACTATTTTTTAAAGCAATTTTCGGTTCTCTACAAGATTGAGAGGAAAGTACAAAGATTTCCCAGGGGCGCCTGGGTGGCTCAGTGGTTTAGGCCTCTGCCTTCTGTTCAGGTCATGATCTCAGGGTCCTGGGATTGAGCCCTGCATCGGGCTCTCTGCTCAGCGGGGAGCCTGCTTCCCCCTCTCTCTCTGCCTGCCTCTCTGCCTACTTGTGATCTCTCTCTGTCTATCAAATAAATAGATAAAAATCTTAAAAAAAAAAAAAAAGATTTCCCATATACCCCTGTCTCACACTGCCTAGCCTCCCCCATTATCAACATTACTCATGAGAATAGTGCTTTCTTACTAAGGATGAATCACAAGGATGTATCTATAATTGTCCAAGTGCATAGTTTACGTTAGGGTTCACTCTTGGTGTTTACATTCTGTGGGTTTAGACAAATATTTAATGACATGTATCCATCACTGTGGTATCATACAGAGTACTGCCCTCAAAACCCTCTTTCCTCTGGCTCTTCATCCCTCCCTCCCCTTAGCAACCACTGATCTTTTTATTATCCTCATAGTTTTGACTTACAGGAATATAATAGAGTTGGTTTTATAGATTTTTTTTGAAACAATATATCTCAGCCATCTTTCAAACTGAGTGACCTCATTCTTTTTAACCGTTGCAATATAGTCAACAGCGCTTGTATCAGAGTTTATTTGGTCACGCCACTCTTAAAAGACATTTTGGTTGTTTCCAAATAGGGGCTCTCAAGATGAAGGCTGAAGTGAAAATCTTACAAGGTGGCACATGTGAGAATGTTTCTGATCCACTTGATCTCTATAATAATTAACACTAAAAACTGTTATTTGTGCCCTGAATCCTACAAAAGTTTTGGAAATCCCTCCTAAAACAGCAATTTTGGTATCTATATTATCTATTTGTACATTTATTTACCTATCATCTATTTCATTTTGTCATTTAGTCCTGGGTCCACTACTTACTATTTGTATAATGTTGGACAACATGTCACCTTTCCCTGCCTCCGTGTCTTCATCTGTAAAGTGAGATATTAATAGTATTTGCTCCCTAGGATGAGATTACATGAGTTGTGAGGATTAAATGAATTAATATGTGTAAAGAACTAAGAACAGTAGGGTATGTTTATTTCATGTTAGCCATTAACATTGTTACTTCTGAAATGAATTCATGTGGTTTGGTTTTTCAGAAATGGTACATAAAGAATTTAGACTCTTACAGCTGAGAAAAGTAGAACTTCTCTTCACAGAATGTAACAATACTCCTGGTCACTTAATTGGAATTTCTTGGTCTTTGAGACTTCAGAAGAAAGAAGGATGTTTGAAATTTTAACTTATTTGGCCAATCTACCTCAGCAACTAATTATATAATATAAAATAAATGTATCAATAGACATTAATGCTTTGTGTCTCTTGCCAAGTCTCTGTCTAGAGAGAATCCTTAGAATATATCTGGGCATGATTTACTGTAAAAAAGATTTATTCAGTATTAAATAAGTACCCTTTGTGTGATATGCACAGTATTAACTATATACTGAGAAAAGATGGATAGCTGAGCATCTTGCTTCTTAAAAAAATACTCCCACAGACAATAGGAAAGACATGAGCGTTAGTAATTATTAAGAGGTCAATTCTATTAGAATAGGTTTAGAATACTGAATAATAGGAAAGATAGACCTAAGCAGCCCTGGTTATGGCTCCAAAGACTTCATGAAGAACTTATGGAAAATGTCTATAAAGACATTTGGAGGGGTGGGTGAAACCATTGCAGACTGATGTGCAGTTACAGAGCCATGTACCTATGTTCAATAGCTGGGCATACAAGTTTTCTAGTGTGAGAGGTGTGAGAAAAGCTAGAAAAGTATGGAGGGACCAAATTATAAAGACTAGGGTATGCAATAGTAAGGAACTATGGTGTCTTCATGCAGGCAATTGGAAAAAGGAGTGCCATAACCAGATAGACATTTTAAAAAGTTATATTTGACATCAGAGTGAAGGATGGGATGCCAAGGGAGGAAATTGAGAGCCCAAATAATGATTAGGAATCTAATCCAACACTCTAAGCAGTGAAGATTATAAATTGGAGAAAGGGTAAATGGAAACCAAAACATGTGAGTGAGACCAGCAGAGGGTGAGAAGACAGGACTCTGGATCTGGAGTGTCAAGAATAAGTGGACAGTATTAGGAAAAGACATGGATGTGAGCTCAGATGAAGCAAGGGACTGGACAGTACCATTGAAAATAAAACAACAACAACAAAATCAGCAATGCAGACTCCCATGGAAGTTTAGTCCTTTCATTATATGCAAGGAGAAAAAGCAATTCCATAAAAAAGACAAAGACTTATGGTCAGAGATGTAGGAGGGAGAGCAAGGGTGGACTGTTACCCTGTTACCCTAGGACAAAGTTACTGGAAGAGGATATTGAGGAAGAATGAGGTAACCAAGAGAGCAAAGGGCTTCCGACAGGTTATCTAGACTAGAAATCAGTTAGTGAGTGGACTTTGTGGACCAGTTGAATGGTAGGACATGAGAGAGGAAGAAAGAAAGTCAAGAAACTTACCAAATGTTCTTACTTGGGTCACTCGATGACAGGTGATCCTATTAACAAAGTAACAAACATCTAAAGAGTGCAAGGTTTGTGGGCAAACCTTTTGTCAGTAAGCTCAAAGATGAGGATATTAGTTGGATCATCCTTGTAGGCACTTTGCTAACCAGAGTTAAGCAAACATACCAGATAGTTGTTGTTTTGTGGTATCTGTTCTACATCAGACATTTCTACACATAGACAAATACATATATTCATTAAAAACATCAATAAATGTAATTCCTAGTGGGTTGTACATTAATTCAAGCAAGGAATTCACTGGATATGGAAGATTGTGATTAAGATAGAATAGTAGTAGCATTTTTTTTCTCTTCCTTTTTTTTTTTTAATTTTTAATTTTTTATAAACATATATTTTTATCCCCAGGGGTACAGGTCTGTGAATCACCAGGTTTACACACTTCACAGCACTCACCAAAGCACATACCCTCCCCAATGTCCATAATCCCACCCCCTTCTCCCAAACCCCCTCCCCCCAGCAACCCTCAGTTTGTTTTGTGAGATTAAGAGTCACTTATGGTTTGTAGTAGTAGCATTTTAAGTCCTTCATCTTTAAAGGGATTGTTAGGTGCTTGGGGTTTATCATGAATTTCTCTACCCCCAGGGCCATATCAAAATTATTAATCAAAATCAAAACCAAATCAAAATCAAAACCAAATCAAAATTATTAATAGTCTATTATAGCATCATTCCTGCTTCTTTACCACTTATACCTTCATCTATTTGTCATTTCCACTTTCTATAAATTAGCAAAAATCCCCATGCCTAGGTGCTGTCTTCCTTTGTCTCCTTTTCCTGTTGGGAACTGATCATGAGAATGCTAACACCTCTTTTGTTTTTGAAACATGGTATCTCATTGTCTCTGACTTGTTTAAGCTTTTGACATGACATTCTGTTTTGAATTTTCTTTTCTTTTCTTTTCTAAATATATCGACATTTCATCCCTTAAAGAAGCCAATCTTAGATTCAAAAAAATAAAAAATGAAATCCATATTATTATGTGGAGTTGTCTGGATTTAATTTTTTCCCCCTACTTCCTTGCTAAGCTAGCCCATGTCTATTTATTTGGTTGTCTGTTTTTCAGAGACTGGGGGACAGACCTTTGAACTGTTATGTAGAGTTCAGACTTTTTTGCAGGGGGGCACTTTTAACCTCTATGTAGTTTTTTTAGCAATTTTTTTTTCTACAACAAAATAATGTCTTAAAAGTTTAACTAAGAAAAGGATTAAATTTGTACTGTTTAGAGAAATTGATCATAAAGAAGTTTACGTAAAGTATTTAACAAAACTTACAGTATTTTGGCCCTGGTTTCCCATAGTGTTACCATTAAAAGACAAAATGAAGAAACGCTGCATTTAGAACATGGGCATTTTGGTTGAGGAATGTCAGCATGGTTTTCTAGAGTGCTTGTAGCACCAGAACATTTTAGTAATTTCTGTTAGAATTCTTCATTTGTAGGCAGGTTAATCTATGGTAGGTGGCATTATGTCCATTTCATGTTAATTTTCGAGGGGCTATCAATCACTATTTTTTAGATATACATAAATTTCATTTCCTTGCCCCTCCTCCTTTAGTTTATTCTGCCAACCATTTATAGTAAACCTAACTGCAGACTTTGCTGGTTTGGGTGCAACATTTACTTCACTCATCCATTAATTTTTATTTCTAACAGAATAAGCATATGGTCCTCATGCTCTATGAAATCAGACTCTTGGAATCAGATTCTGTTATAAATTTCATTGCTCATTACCTTTATGTGATGTTACATTATATACATCACTTAGTACGAAAAGCTGCATAGATGGAACAGATCTATTTTGACTTTAAGTTGTACTTTTTTTTATAAACATGGAATTCATATAACTATACACATAGTTTATGGCTTTTCATATATATATATATATATATATATGTATGTGTTATTGGCTACAATGTCTTTATTCGTGTTCAGTGTTTTTAATTAAGACAAGGGTGAATGAATAAATATTCCCATTATTGTCTAATGCAGGGGCTGGTGAAGCAAGGCCCTATGGCCTATTTTTGTATGACCCAGTTACTAAGAATGGTTTTTACATTTTTAAACGTTTGAAAAAGACTCAGAGGGAGGATAACATTTTGTTTCCCATAGAAATAATATGAAAATCAAATTTTTTAGCATCCAGAAGTAAAATTTTATTGGAATATAGTAATATCCATCCATTTACATAGTCTATGACTGCTTTCATGCTATAGTGGCAGAGTCATTGCAAGGGAAGACTCCACAGACTAAATACTTACTATCTTAAAAAAAAAAAAAAGTTTCCTGACCCTGGTCTAATGCATAGCTGACTTTTTTTTTCCCTCTAAATTTCAAAAAGTTTAATCAAATAATCAAACTAATACCAGCACCAATCATTTCTTTTCCCTAAAAGTGATACAGGGAATTTGTCCATTTCATGTTAATGTACTTCGTGTTACATATGCTTGTCCATTGCCTGGGAAAAATTAACTTCTTATGCTCGTCTGATCAGGGAAAAAGTTTGCCCAAAAAATAAGAGTGAGGCACTCCAAATACATTCTCTTTCTCCATTTTCCATCATTAGCTACATATTTAATTTGTTTTAATGAAGCTAGTTGCAGAGCATAACTGTGGTGTAGAAGTAAAAACGTCTGAGTTCAAGACTTAATCATTATTTTGTTTTCAAGACAGAAATAAAGAATTACTTGAAGTAACTGTGAAAGGATGACAAGAGCCTCTAAAACAGGCTCCATGGATTTTTGATGTGCCTACGTTTTCATTAGAGGTTGAAGATAATTAAACTGGAAGATGACATCTTAGAACACACTACTCTGCCTAGTAAACTACTACATGGATTTGACAAAGATGACTGTAGGAGTGAATGTAGCAGTTATTCCTAGAGGAAAAAAAATAGTTGTCCTCTTTGAAAATAAGTTATTTTGCTGACTCCCTTACCTTATATTTTTTCCTCTTTCCTATTTTGTATTGGAAATAATAAAGATGGGTTAGCTTTTAGAATGCTATTTGTATAAAGTGTGAACAATGCCAAAGAAGACAACAGAGATTTTCTATAAAGCTCTGTGTTTCTTTGGTATTACTTTAGTCCAGATGCAATATTGAGGCTCTCCATTAATCCTTAATTCTTTTTTTTTACTTTTTTTTTTTTTTTTTTTTTTTTTTTTTTAGTGAGCAAGAGCACAAGCGGGGTGGGGAGAGGCAGAAAGAGAGAGGGAGAGAGAGAGAATTTTAAGTAGGCTACACATAGCACAGAGTCTGATGCAGGCCTTGATTTTATAACACTGAGATCACCACCTGAGCTGAAACCAAGAGTTGGGTGCTTAACCCAGTGTGCCTCCCAGGCACTCCTATCCTTAATTCTTTCGCACAATTATAAAAGGCTATAGGTTTTTCAGATTATATTCTAACATATGTAAAGGAAATAATGTATTTCCTTCCCCTCAAGTCATTTGTGGAACACATTGGGGAATTCATTTACTAATTCCTCAAATATTTATTGAGTACCTACTATGTGTCAGAGACTATTTCTGAAACTTAGGATGTATCAGTAGACCAAACAGAACCAAATAAGATTTTTGACTTTGTAGTGCTGACACTCTAGAGGGAGGAAAAAGACAAGAAGCAATGCACATAATAAATGAGTAAAAGGCATAGCATATTAAAAAATAAGTGAAATGGAAAAAAATAAGAGCAAGGTAAGGGAGATCAAGAATACCATGGTGGGAGTTGTGATCTTAAATAGGGTAGTTAGTGAAGTCTTCATTGACAAGATGGAGCTTAAGTGAAAAGCTGAAGAAGCTGTATGTTATATATATATATATATATATATAACATATATATATATATATGGAGAGAGAGAGAGAGAGAGAGAGAGGCTCTGAGATGGGAGGAAGCTACCTGGGTAGAAAACAACAAGGAGATGTCATGGCCAGAATGGAGTGAAGGAGAGGAAGAATAGTAGGAAATGAGTCAAAGAGGTAATGGGGTCAAATCAGAAAATCAGATAGGGCTTTGTAAACCACGGAGGTTAGTTCACTCTTAGTGATGCAGGGAAACCCAGTGGGACATTTTGCTGGGGAGTGATATAATTTGAGTTACTTGTTAGAAGGTCTACTTGATTGCTTTGTTGTGGATGAGCAAGGGCAGAAGCAAGGAGAATTAGCAATGAGAATATTGTGGTGATTCAGGGGAAAGATGATGGTGGTTTAGACCAGGACTAGTCGTGGAGGTAGTAAGAATAGGTGGGTTTGGGACCTATTTGAAGGCAGAATGTGTAGGATTTCTTAAGAGCATGGATGTGAGAGTCAGAGAAAAAGAGCATATTTTAACGTTTTCTCTTTCTTTCTCTGTCTTTGCTGGGAAAGCTGTCATCAGTCAAAAATAGAAGGGCCTACATGTTGGACATGTTTTGGGGGAAAAATCAAAAGTTCAACTTTGAGTATTCTGAGTTTAATATATTTATTAAAATAAAATCAACTCTGTAAGGTCCCAATTGGTACTTTCCCAGTGTCTGCCTCATGGAAGATGTTAAAAACACATTGTGTGAGCATTTAGTATGTATAAATATATTAAGTTCCTCTATAGTATGAATTACTTAGTAAATGAGGATTCATTGAGCAGCTAGTACTCAATGAATGGCAGGCATCAGATTAGTGCCCCATAAAACAGAGAGTCTAACCAAATTCTTATTAGAACCTTGCAAGGTAAATGATACTGACTCAACTTTACACAAGAAGAAACTCAGGACAAGTGATTTGCCTACTGTTCACCACCAGTTAGCTAAGTGGCTCTAAGCTTTAAGATTCAAACTCGTATTTTGCAACATCAAAGACAGCTTCCATTTAATTTTATCAGTGATCTTGCAAAAGAAATAATAGGATAACTGTTAAGCTGCTGTTTGTTTAAAATCTGATTTTTATCTTCAGATTATAACACAAGTGAACAAAAACAAGCCTGTAAGAAGCATGAACTCTATGTGAGTTTCCGGGATCTGGGATGGCAGGTAAGAACTTAGGTGGTTCCTTTCTGTTTTATTATAAATCCGGAGTTACTCGTAATCTTTGTTAGTAATATTTCCAATACACTAACCAATGATTTTTGATGACTGTTCAGTACATGGGCTATCCGCATCATTTTTATTTTCCCATTATCCTACCACCACTGAAACATTATTATCAGAGTTTACAGTAAAAAACATCTATGCTGAAGAAGAAATGTAACCCAGTGATATTTTAGAAGGTGGGAAAAGGTGTTGTTGTTTAAATATCCTGAAGTTTTCATTCTAATACCAGTTTTTCAGATTAACTCGAGCAAGACCATTTGCCCCCCAGGTCTCAAACTCTAGGGCTAGGAAATAAAATCCTTGACTATAATGTCATAAAGAAGAGCCACAGGAAAAAAAATGTTTTTTCCCCTGAACCTAAGGGTATTATTGCTGTCTTTTCCACATGCTTCACAAACACGGTGAGAAGGATTTAGTCAAAATAGTTTTTAATTTCCCTATGTATTGATAGTTTAAATTGTCTTTAGATAACATTATCCCATTACAATGGATTCACAGAATTGAATTTGGGCTATCTCATTGAAAAGTAATATTAAAATGTAAGCATTTTAAACTTTTATGATAAACCTTCAACACGATTCATTCAGTGAGTCTGCGTTCGGACCAAGTTTTACTTCATGAGGAAAAAAAATCAGGGCAACCATTCCATAAGCCAATTTTTTGGCTTCCCCCAAAATTTCATGTGCAGTTCTCAAGAATTTGCTCTAATTTGTTTCTTCTAAAGAGACTCTAAAGTTAACATGTGAATGAAAAGATAAACAGCAAAAGGAACAAATATTAAAGCTCTCAGAGGTTGTCAGGTTTCTAAAACCAGGAATGAATTATTAAGGAGAAATGGGAATTATTTCAATTAAGTTTATTCTTCTTTTCCTTTCTGGTTCCCTTGAACTTTCCAGAGTTCATCATTTCCTGTTTAAACAATATTTACAATGCTACTTAATGATTATGGTTTTATTCATGAATACATGAATTAATGCATACTATGAATATCCTACATAGCAACCTCTTGGGAGGAATTACAGAGGGCAATTTCTTGTAAAAATACTTATACTTGTGTTGTAAACTTCAGCTTAAAAATAAATTAAATTAAGGGCTTGAGGGTAGCTATCTTGTGAGAATAATTGTTGGATGAAGAAGAGAAACCTAGCCAGACTAAATGTGGGTATTATTTCAGAATTACTTTATTTTTATTTTGATGATTTCTTTTATTCCTTTTCTTCTTTCTTTCTTTTTCTTTTTGTGTGTGTGCATTCTAGGATTGGATTATAGCACCCGAAGGATATGCTGCATTTTATTGTGATGGAGAATGTTCTTTTCCACTCAATGCCCACATGAATGCCACCAACCATGCCATAGTTCAGACTCTGGTATGCCTTTGTTTTTGTAGAATTGGAAATGGTTTATGATGCTAGCATCATATAAATGTTATTTTTTTTTTTTTTTTTTTTTTTTTTTTTTTTTTTTTTTTTTTAAATATTTTATTTATTTATTTGACAGAGAAAGATTACAAGTAGGCAGAGAGGCAGGTAGAGAGAGAGGGGGAAGCAGGCTCCCTGAGCAGGGAGCCTGATGCGGGGCTCGATCCCAGGACCCTGAGATCGTGACCTGAGTCAAAGGCAGAGGCTTAACTCACTGAGCCACCCAGGCGCCCCATATAAATGTTATTTTAAAGGAAAACATCCATTTATAGCTGTAAATGCATTATTTTTTCTTTAAAATTCCCTTGGTACTTTTTTTTTTTCTTTTTAGAGCCAAAGTAATAATTGTGGGTATAGTCAGAAATTCAGACTGGTTTAAAGAATAGTCCTGATTCCAGAATGGAGAAGACTTCAGCTAGGAAAATTGGAGTAACCACATGAAGTGGTCACTCTGCAGTGATTTCTTTGCTGTGCAATATGACTAACCACACAGGTTCCCAGGGGCTGTTTCTAACCTAGCAATTCATTAGAAACCATTGCAAAAACATTGAATAATAGCCTTACTAAATTTCATCTGAGGGCTTTTACTCTGATTATTAAAGAATGTTCCACCACAATACTTTGGTATTATGAAACTTCTTCAAGTAGACTTTAAGTGGAAGATTCATTTCTATTTCATGATCTTTATTATATTTTTAATAATCTTTAAGGTGGAATTTCATCTTCATTTTTTCCTTTCCTCACTCTGGCATTCAGCAGTGATTTAATCTCTAATAACCTGGACTTATTTTTGTGAAAACAATAATGAAATGTTGATTTTGTGGTCTCTAAATGGTTATACTGTATTTAACGAGCTCATGAAACCTCTTGAGAGCCTGACACACCTGCCTGATGGTGTGTGACTTACTGATCTGGCAGAGGGACAGTCTCTGGAACACTAAGTGAGAGGCTCCTACAAGGTGCAATAGATCATGTGATAAAATTCCGAATTAATATTTGGGTTAATAAGAACATTTTAACCATATGTCATCAAGAGAGAAGGAAAAGGATACGTTGTTTTAGATTCAAGACTTAGTGACAGGAGCGCCTGGGTGGCTCAGTGGGTTAAAGCCTCTGCCTTTGGCTCGGGTCGTGATCCAGGGGTCCTGGGATGGAGCGTCACGTCGGGCTCTCTGCTCAGTGGGGAGCCTGTTTCCCTGGCTCTCTGCCTGCCTCTCTGCCTGCTTGTGATCTCTGTCAAATAAATAAATAAAATATTAAAAAAAAAAAAGACTTAGTGACAGAAGTTGCTCTTTGGCAGATGCCAGTAGGAGAGCAATAGCCATGAGGAAAAAATAATCTATCTTTCTGGGTGAGTCTTGTTTATGATCAACAAAAAAATGGAACTACTAGAATTTGTGAGTTGACTCTTAAGGTTGTTGTTTTGGAATTCATTTCAAGTTAAAGCCGATAAAAGCCTATGCCAGTTTTCTTCTGAATAAGGAATGGTATATATAAATTGGCAGATTAAATCCTTGAATGGCTTGATGTTTTCTGGTCTGGACATCATAGGTATTGGAGAAGAATTAGATACCAGAAAGGTGTGTCTATGGCAACTAGAGCATGGGTATTGTCAAAAACTTTGGAAATAACCTTGGAATAAAGAGAAAGAGAGGTAAAACAAATACATGTTTTGAAAGGCAGTCATTTATAAATATTTTTCTTTTTATTCTTGACCAATGAGATTGCCTACTTCTGTGCCATATGCAAAGAATAGAGGAAATTCCTAGGGAAATTTTAAGATTTGTTATGCTTTCATATTTGCTATACCTACAAATAGAAGTGCTTCTTGATGCAGGATATCATTTCTGGGGGTTGGGAAAAAGAATCTCTGTGAACCATAGCCAGCTATCCTTGCCTATGAGAATTCTATGATGACCCAAAATGCAATCACATAGAGAAAAATGCTGCTGTTTCGAGCCTTGAAAGAATCGCCATGATGCCTGTCTTTCTATAGGGTCAAAGCAATAGCCACTGTTAGCTTATAGAGGAATGACACTTTGTTTCTCAGAAAATTCTTTGCCTCTTTATATTGTCTTCTTAATGACTCAGAAAGCAGACTTCTGCTTCATTGAATTTGATACATTCTAATGTATCAAAGGCAGCCTCAGGCTGAGCAATGCTTAATTATTGAAAAAACTGTCAAAATACTCTTCCTCTCATTTTTCTTTTTATTTCTTATGAATATATAACCATGTATTATCAGCTTTTAGGGCTATAGTCTAGAAGGCAGTGTCAAAAAACAAACATTAAAAAAAAAATTTTTGACATAGACTTGGAACAAGTCCCTGCTCTGCTTCACTATCCTGAGACATGGGACATAAGTCATTGCAAAACTTGAAGCATACATGGGAAGTTTGATTTTTTTTTTCCTGGAATTGTGCACTCTGTACGCTTGTTCTGTGAAGGACATGAAACAAGAAGACATGCTTGTTGCTAAAGGAAAGCATATTTATGACTAATATGTTTGAGAAACCAGTCAAGAACAATCCTTTTTTTTTTTTTCAGAATGATTGCTTTGTGAAGCTGCCAAGGCCATTGAAATAAGGGGTTATCAATCATGTATGTGTGGGTTATGGAAGATCAAGCTGATGAGGGACACAAGCCTGCATCTGAAATTTGTCGAAACTATCCAACTTTTAGTTTTGTGAGGTCCTAGGAAATTTCAAGTTCATGTCAGATCACCTCATTTTTCCTGCTGTTTCTGTCCACATGCCGGGCTCCTATATCATTTCAGCCAGAACATTGTGCAGCCAAAACTCTAAGAGGCTATATTTGCTTTTTGTGGATCCCTTAAGACTCATCAGTAGGACTTCCCATAAACTCCTTTGGGGGAAGGGCCAGGGTAGCTGAATGGGAAAGGGGGAACCATGTACTGGCTTCTTGCTCAATGACTACAAATTACAGGCAGACTGCCAGTCTGATCAAAATGCGAACAAACTATGCTTAAGCATTTCACTTTCGGTGTACAGCTACCTTTTGAGGCTCTTGGAGGAGAGAGATTTTCAATTTGTAAACTATCTAGGCTCCTTGCTTCTGATTTAGCTGAACGTGCTTTTTGGCACTTGTCTAGGAGAGAAGAAAGCAAAAGGGTATTAATCTCCAGCCAGTTTGGTAAAAATTTCTGTAGAGAAGAGTTGAAATCATTGCTTTAAAATCAGTTTTGGATTATACCTGCAGTTCACTTTGCTGTGATTTTTATGTTTCCTTTATTGTGGAAAATTAAAAGTGTGTGTAACTTTTATGAGTTGTTGTTAATTGTCCTTTAAAAAATAATTCTTAGATTCAAATCTTTCTATAGTCTAATCGTGTCCCTTCATGAATTTGCATTTATAACTTCTGCATTTCTTATGAAGTAGATAGAAGGAGTCATTCTAACCAAAAGCAACTCAGTGCTAGTTGCCATGTTCTTTCCCCCAGAAAAATTTCCACTGAATATTCCATAGAAGGAGTTTTCCTTACTTGATAGAGAATTTTTGAAGGCCCCAACACATAATGAGAATGGGTGAGTTGAGTCTAGGTGTTCACGCCTAAAAATACATTCTTCCCTACCAGTCCCCATCCTCCACCCCAGACACTGAACATAAATAGAAGAGTGATAGCTTAACGGTGTGTCTGATTGTGCAACAAAACAAGAATGTTATTTGAGGGTGCCTGGGTTGCTCAGTGGGTTAAAGCCTCTGCCTTCGGCTCAGGTCATGATCTCAGAGTCCTGGGATCGAGTCCTGCATAAGGCTTTCTGCTCAGCAGGGAGCCTGCTTCCCCTTCTTTCTTTGCCTGCCTCTATGCCTACTTGTGATCTCTTTCTTTGTCAAATAAATAAATAAGATCTTAAAAAGAAAAAAAACACCAAGAATATTATTTGAAAGCTGTGGACAAAATGTCTATCTCATTTCTAAAAAAAAAAAAAAAACATGTTTTTCTTTCCCAGGTTCATCTGATGTTTCCTGACCATGTACCAAAACCTTGCTGTGCTCCAACCAAGTTAAATGCCATCTCTGTGCTGTACTTTGATGACAGCTCCAATGTCATCTTGAAAAAATACAGAAATATGGTAGTGCGTTCGTGTGGCTGCCACTGATATTAAATAATATTGGTAATAAGAAAAAGATCTGTATTAAGGTTTAGGACTATAATAAAAAGTATGCTTTCACACAAGAAGGGAATTTCATAAAATTACTCTGGCTCATTTCATCTCTGTACCTATGTACAATATTGTGTATATAGTTACTTTTATTTATTTAAAGGTATATATTCTCCTTTGTGGATGCCTTAGCAATCAAATCTATTCTATAGGTCTATTGCACAATAGATAGTCCAGTGTAACTTTCAATGGTATATGCTAAGTCCAATTCAATTCCATGTCAACATTTTTCCTAATGTGATTTTTATATAATTTTCTGAAATTAGAACTCCTTTGTATGTTAATCGCTGATAAAGGACATTGAATTCATTTTGCTATATGGTACCTGTGAAAATGGATAGGTTGTTTATTTAGAAATAAAACTAAAAATAATAATAATAATAATAATAACAACAACCCAAACAAAAATGCTTGGATAAACACAATTTTTCTTTCAGAGTTTCCGCTACATTAGATAAAGTGAAATGTTGAACTGGATTTGAATAAATAAACAGTAGGCAGAACATAGAAGCTGAGAGATTACACATAATTGTTGTAACTATTTGCTTTAACAGCATTGATGTAACTGGAGGAGTGCGTTCCTTCTTGGATTGTGTACTATAGATTTTGCAAAGTGCTCAAAGCTTCAGGAATTCTGTGGAGATAGGCTTGAGCCTGTGTCCTTAACTTTCCAAGTTAACACTAAAATATTGTAGTACAACCTTCTTACCTCAAATAAATCATGTCTGCCTATTATCTAGAACACTACTGCTGATTTTTTTTTTTTTCAGATAAAAACAGTCCAAAATAAAGAAACATTTACATGCGCTCCACTTCTCTCCCCACAGACAAGAGTCATTGCATACATAAAACATAGTGGAGCGAAGATGCCGACAGAGCCATTTTCCTTAGCTCTGCTTTATGACTGAGTCTGCTGATTGATGTGATGCAAGGGATTTTATTTAGGGTAAAAGCACTGAAACTAAACTGAAGGAAATTACCAAAAATCCCGGAATGGCTCTGACAGAATTGCCATTTTGAAAGAACAGCTGAAATCCATTTTTCATATCTTTGAGAACGAGCTCAATGAAAACCTTATTTTGTGAGGGGATTTCATAAACCTCCCTCCAAGCACAAATAATTCCAAACGGGAAGGTTCTGATGTGTGCATGTGCATGTGTATTCTTCCCCCTGAAATTAATTTATTTTCTTTCTTTGCCTTTTAAGGCTTTTCTTTAACACACACTAACTTTTGGAAGAATGACATTTAGATGGATTACTCGCTCTTTGTCGTGGCTCTACAGTTAAGCTTATTTACAGCTCATCTAAAATATTCATAAAACCATTAATTAATCACCCCTTTGGACCTTTCAAGTAAAACTTGTATCAGAAATAGCTTCAGAAATATTATGGTCTCGCTTGTAATTCAGGTATATTACAATGTTGTTTGAGAATACAGTTTATCTCAAAGAAAATTTGATAATAACTATATTGAGGGTACATTAAGTAATATATTTTTAAATAAATAGTGTACCATTGTAAGAAAAAGAAATGGAAGTCTATTATATTATTCTTTAAATGTGCTGTTTAAATATATTTCTATATTTTAAAATATATTAAACTTGTGATGCTAGTTTCTACTGATTTGGCTCTTTATTTAAGAGGGACACAAAAATGTAAGTATGTCATAAGCTGAGATGCTAAGAATATCATCTGTAAAATGTTGGTGGGTTACATGATTCCTTATGTTCTTTTTAATTGCTGAAACTGGTTTTTGTGTTTTTAATAAATAATGCACTGTTAAATGGACAAAGCAACAATCCATGAATTAAGATTCTTCTTAATCTGCCCAAGCAGTAAAGAGATTTTTAAAATAGCAAAAATTATAGGGATGAAAAAATATCTCACTCGTTCATTTTCCCTTGAGAGGAGGTATAATTGGAATCAGTATTTTCATTATTTTTCAGATTAGATACATGAATATATGTACATATATGCAATATGCTCAGTTAAATTATTCTCAAATAGCTATTAGCGTAAATTTGTACTATTACTTTAGCAATACTTAAGCTATTATCAGAAACCAGAATAATTTAGCTTGTTTTAACAGGAGCTAAACAACTCAGCGTTTTTTAGCTAGTTAGGTATTGGCTTTTTCTTTGTGTGTTAGTTTTAAAATTTCTTGCTTTATATGTATTTTGCCTTGTAAAGTGGCCCTCATTCTTTCTGAAAGTAGAAGGGTATAAATCACAAATACCAAGTTCTTAAGGCAAAAATAAATTGTCTATAATGAACTAAAGAAATAAGAAAAACACGAGAAAGGAAAATCCAAAATTATTTTTTTCTCAAGAACTGTCTTTTTATAATCCCTATATCACCGTCGTCGAATCTGAGCCAGAGTCTACTGGCTACTCTGCAGTCTGGCAAGTATCATCTCCCAAGAAATTTACAATGAGTGATGTTTCTGATGCAGTTCCATTCAAGGCAGAAGAAATGCTCTTTCCCAAACACACGTCGCTGTCTCATAACTACTCAGTCAACTGCTCAATCTATCATCCAATTTCCACGTAGAGATTATCTGCAGTTCTAGGTTTTCTCCTTTGTATTTTATTTTATTTTTATTTTTTCTGCCTGGAAAGTTAGAACTGAAGATGCCTTTGCCGAAACATATCTGTTGTTATATATACATGTATACATCTGTACTTTATCAAGTTTGGTTACGATCATAATTGAGGAGAGAGTAGGAAACGTAACAGTCAATGCCAGTATTTATTCTAATTTAGACAGGAAAGTGACACTATATCCAAGTTAGCAATTTTTTTTTCCAAGTTAGCAATTTAAAAAGAGCAAAGGTTCTGCAAAATTACCTCAACGTCGGTTGTAATATTTGTTAACACTTACTTGGAACATGGGTCTTTCAAAGACAGAAGAAACTGGATCAGATATAGCCTTAAAAAAAAAAAAAGGAAATTTCAGAAGTCTTAAAACAGGCATCTTCACCTTTGCATCTCAGTTTCCACTTTGCAGATGCAGCAAGTCTCTCATCATTTCTAAAAGGTCAACACATGTACCCAGTGGAGAGAAAATGGGTAGATGACTACAGCTGCTGGAGGTTATCTGTAGAAAGATGGGAGATAAAATACTGCATAAACAGTCCCTGGACCCAGCCGTTTGGAATAGAACCGAAGCTGAGTGGTTAGTGAGGGGGGCAGTACTTCCCCCCCCTCCCCCAGTTCACTGTGGCTGCTACTATGTGGTGAAATGTAACACTTAAAAAGCTGGACTGTGTTTATTTTCCTGCAGATACTTATAGAAAGAGCCCAAACGAGGGAAATAATTCTCTACCTCAAGCCACAGGCCCGTAAGATGTCTTAGATTTTGTATCTTTATACTTTCTTCAACGATTCACATTTGCCTACATACATACACACACTTATAAATAAGTGTACTTTTATATGTTTTAAAGAAGAGGGATTAAAAACACAAATAAAAAATATTTTAAGTGAACCAACAGAACTTTGGGGAAAGAAAAATATAATACAATGGGGAGTTTGAGAGAACTTAAAGTATATGAGGATCAAAGGGAATTCGAACATCCATTTAATCAGTATTCTGGAAAACTGGAGACAACTTTTTTTTCTTTTTAAGATCTTATTTATTCACATGACAGAGATCACAAGTAGGTAGAGAGGCAGGCAGAAAGAGAGGGGGAAGCAGGCTCCCCACGGAGCAGAGAGCCTGATGCCTGGCTAGGGTCCTGAGCCTCAAGACCTGAGCCGAAGGCAGAGGCTTTAACCACACTGAGCCACCCAGGTGCATGGAGACAGCTTTTAGGCTAACAGCTGACCTCTTTATCAGAGCTGGCTCCTCAATTGGCAAGTCAGTCAACAGGTAATGGCTATCTTCAGAATGCTAAGGGAAAGTAACTGTCAGATGGAATTCTATATCTAGCAAAACTATTCCAAACTTTAGGGCAAAACAAAAAAACATTCAAGTAAAACAGAGAGAATTTATGATCAACAGCAAAGGCTCTGCTAAAGGTTCTACTTCAGGAAGAAGGACAACCCCAAAAGGAAATGCCCACAATAATGATGAGCAAGAAGATGGGAGACATGGGGCTAGGCTGAAATAAATAATATGTCTCCTAAATGTAGTTTTAGAAATCAAGAGAATTAAACAGTATCAGATCAGGTTGAGAGTAAACCACAGTATCATTGCACGACGAAGGTAGATGGTAGGAAATCAGAAGCTTTGCATTTTACTTAATGATGATTAAATTAAACTCATTAACTTCAGAACACAAAGTAGTGTGTATATTTTAAATCAGGATTGACAATATTTTTCTGTAAAGGATGTGATAATCAAATTTTAGGCTTGGGGTTTCTGTCCCAACTCCTCAACTCTGCTGCAGGAGCATGAAAGTGGCCATAGACAATATGCACGCTAATATGTGTAGCTGTATTCCAATAAGATTTTACTTAAAAAATGCGGTGGGTGAGGTTTGGCCCACTGTCAGTGTACTTTGCTGACCCACATTCTAAACTAGTAGAAGGGATAATTGTAATGTGGTAACATACAATCAATTCGACAAGACAAAAAAGAAGAAACGGGTTTCAAAAACATTTATGTTTTGGGGCACCTGGGTGGCTCAGTGGGTTAAAGTTTCTGCCTTCGGCTCGGGTCATGATCCCAGAGTGCTTGGATCGAGTCCCACATCGGGCTCTCTGCTCAGCGGGGAGCCTGCTTCCCCCTCTCTCTCTGCCTGCCTCTCTTCCTACTTGTGATCACTGTCTGTCAAATAAATAAATGAAATCTTTAAAAAAAATTATGTTTTAAAATATATGTGGTTTTAAAAAACATAGCATATATGGGAAATACAGCATATAATAAATCCATACATAGTCACATAATGTTCCATGTAAACAGACTGGAAAGATCACTACTGCCAGATTGGATTTAAGACAACTTCAACAGCTAGCAACGTTCTGTTCAAAAAAGGTATATCTAGAACTTTAAATCACAGGAAGGTTGAGAGTAAAAGGAAGTTTTATACCTGCAGAATACCCACCACAGGAAAACTGGGTTAATTATATTAACAAAGTATATTTACACTTTAATACAAACCAGCCATTACTGTTTTGAATATAAGGACATACTGTTGCCTGTTGATTTTTGGCACATTTTCTCATAAAATTGTTTCTAAAATAATTTTTTAAATTATATGTTTAAAATTAATAAAAAAGGACCTTATTTTGGCATTCAAAGTTATTCTCTTCTTAAGGTCTTTAAGACTCTGGTGATTTGAACCTATTTATTTTTTAGAGAGAGTGTGTGTGCATGTGGTGGAGGGTGGGGTGGGGGAGGGGGCAGAGGGCGAGAGGAAAGAGAATCTTAGCAAGGCAGGCTCCATGTCCAGTACAGAGCCCCTGGTGTGCCTCAGTTTCACAACACTGAAATCAGGACCTGAGCCTAAATCAGGAATTGGAGGCTCAAGGAATTGAGCCACCCAGGTCTCCAAGACTCTGAAGATTCGAAAATTACTTGTCTTTAAGATGAAAGTTTACAGTATTGTATTCAACAATGCATGTTGATGTCAGTGAGACACTCTGAGGTGATTCCGCTTAGAAAACTAAATAAAGCGTATATGACAGAACAAGCACTTTTCCAAAGATGTTATCACAATAAGGAAGAATATTTGAAAAATATTGGCTATGGAACATAATGGGTCCAGTGAATCTCCTTTCACACCAACCTCCTAGGACTACTATTAGATGAAAGTAAAATATCTCCTGTTTCCCCAGTACACTAATATACTTCTGAGCCTTGATAACATTTTTCTGTTCACTGGGAATACCCTCCTTAAATTCTTCCTGCTGATATTCTCCTGATTCCTGGAGTGACTTCTCATTTGCTATTTCCTTCAAAAAGACCTAATACACCAAACCAGATGTGTTTAATCCCTCTAATAAACCACTGCAACACTCCTGCTTCTGAGACACGCGTCACATTATGCCAGCTACTACAGTTATTTGGAAAATGAAGTGCTACGATATTCCCTCATTTATTAATTCCCTAAATAGTATCATAAAGATCTTCTCATAGTTGATGTTCTATAAATTTGGAAATGAATAGAAGGTGGCTTAATTTATTATTTTAATGGAAAATAAAGAGCAAACATAAAAGGAATACTGTCAGGACGCCTGGGTGGCTCAGTGGGTTAAAGCCTCTGCCTTCGCCTCAGGTCAAGATCCCAGGGTTCTAGGATCGAGCCCCGCATCGGGCTCTCTGCTCAGCAAGGAGCCTGCTTCCCCCTCTCTCTCTGCCTACTTGTGATCTCTGTCTGTGAAATAAATAAATAAAATATTTTTAAAAAAATAAAAAATAAATAAAAAATAAAAGGAATACTGTCGAAGCTGAGTGAGGAGACTCAATTTTTTATTTTATTTTACTTTTAAAACAAGGTGTGCAACTTCTTAAAAAAGATTTTATTTATTTATTTGATAAAGAGACACAGCGAGAGAGGGAACACAAGCAGGGGGAGTGGGAGAGGGAGAAGAAGGCTTCCCGCTGAGTAGGGAGCCCAACAGGCGGCTCCATTCCAGGACCCTGGGATCATGACCTGAACTGAAGGCAGATGCTTAATGACTGAGCCACGCAGGCGCTCCTCAATTTTTTGTTTTAAAACAAATATCCCAAGCAACACATCTTTCACTTTTAGGGCATTCTAATCTGCATTTCATTCGGTTTCTTTCTTTCTTTCTCTCTTTCTTTCTTTTCTACTTTCCTCCTTCCTTCCTTCCCTCCCTTCCTTTCTTCTTCTTCTCCTTCTTCTTCTTCTTTTTTCTTCCCTGAGATTTTATCTTCTTCCTTTGCTTGGGACATACTCTTCTGCTTCCTCATTGTGCTTGGCTCAGCATTGGTTTCTATGCCTGAGGTGAAACAGCCACCTCTCCCAATATTGAAGGAGCAGCCTTGTGTCATTGCTGAACCTCAGCATTCAAACTTTTCTAGCTCTTGTCTGTCTCAAATCTTTATGAGACAAGCAGCCTATCTATGTTTAATAGCTCTCAGTAGTTGAGGGTGTGCCATGATGACTCAGTGACTGACCAGGGGAGGATCTCAGTCAGCCCTTAGATTCAACATGAATGGAAGCCACACCCTCAGGCAGCAGATTTTAAAGTATGAAAATATATATAAGTCTTTGGGGACCAGAAGTAAACCCCTCCTGGTCACCATCATCAGGCAATCTGGAGGGATTTCCTGAGAGGCAGTCGCAAAAATCAGGGCATCTAAACGAGCATCTAAGCTCCCTTTTAGGAGATACTACAACCTGGAGTAAGATAAAGGGAGAGTGCAAAAATGGTGTCCTCCTCCCTGTTCCCTGAGAGCATCTCTATAGCTGCTAGTTGTGCACTAAACCCGAAGCCTAGTTGTAAGGCCAAAGCTCCAAAGCAGGCCTCTTTCACAGAAAGGCTGTGGGTGTGTTTCAATCTGTTATCTGTGCAGTACCCTGGGGATGGTAGACTGCCAAGCATAGTCTCTGATTGTTGCACTCCTATGGGGCCCAGGCAACAAGTGTCCCTGGCCTCCAGAATCAGGCAATCAAGACACCCAGGTGTCCCCTGGGTGGTAGCTGCAAAAACTGGGCCATCAGATATAGAAATCAGGGCAGCAGACATATGTACACACTTCCCTGCAGGAGATAATTGCACTCTGGAAAGTGCAAAGATGGCTCCCACTGGCAGAAGCAAGGCAGGGAGAGCTGAAAAGATTGCACCTGCTTTAAAAAAAAAAAAAAAAGGGAGGAAGGAAGGAAAGGAGGAAGAACGGAGGGAGAAAAGAGAGATGGTGCCTCTGGCCTTAACAAGGCAGAGGGAGTGGCTTTAACAAGATGGCATCCACCAGCCTCCAACCGCAGAACATACCCCAGCAGACCCCAGCCCCTCCGACCGACTGACCCGTGCTTTGGAATCAGCAAACGAGCCTCTTTCCAGTAAAATCTGGGTGCTTTTCAAAGGGCTGCTTCTGCACTGACCCTGAGACAGGTGAGTTTGCAAGTGAGCACTTTAAATGGTGTTTTTCAGTTCACCTCAGTTCCGCAACTCTCTTGCGCACAAGCACAGCTAGTCTTGAAAATCGGATGTTTTGTGGGCTCTTCCCTCAGGGGCTGGTCTTAAAAGGTGGTGTGCCTAATGTGAGGAACAAACCCTTTGCCCCTCACGGAGGAGCTCTGGGTTTTGAGCTGCCTCCCTGGGTCTCTGGGCTGGGGATAGCGTTTATGGCGAGACTGTGTTTCAGACTTTCCTCCAACATTCAATGTGGTTTCCGTCTAGTTTGCCCAACATGAAGGGGTTGCTCTGCTAGTTTTTAGATTTTTTTTTTAAAGATTTTATTTATTTATTTGACAGAGAGAGATTACAAGTAGGCAGAGAGAGAGAGAGAGGAGGAAGCAGGCTCCCTGCTGAGCAGAGAGCCCGATACAGGACTCGATCCCAGGACCCTGAGATCATGACCCAAGCGGAAGGCAGCAGCTTAACCCACTGAGCCACCCAGGCGCCCTGGTTTTTAGATTTTTTAAAGAGGAAATTGTTCAATTTATAGCTGTAGATTCCATATGCCTATGGAGAAGGTAAATTCAGGACCTTTTTATGTGTCATCTTGAACTGGAACCTTGAAGGCATTCTAATTGGCATAAAACAAGGAGCACAATATGGAGCCCACAGGATGATTTAGAACTTCTAAATTATAAATGGGGAAATAAAGGTCTTCAGAAAGTAGAAAGTGCTACCTCATTCATGTAGTGGTGACACAGAACTGAACATAGAGACAAAAGAAGTTATTTATGTCGTCGTCTGTGGAAAAACATTCCAGGCCATGGTAGCAACAAATGTGCTTGGCGCTTCTGAGAAGCGAGGAAGCTAGGTCGTGGGGCCATGGTAGAGTGAGTGTTCAGACCAGAGGAAAGACATGGATTCACGGAGATGGCAGGGAGTCACGTGGTGTGGAGTCTTAAAGCCCACCGCAAGGACTTTGAATTTTTACTCTGAAATGAGTTTGTTTTGTGAGATTAAGAGTCACTTATGTGGGAATGCAAGCTGGTGCAGCCACTCTGGAAAACAGCATGGAGGTTCCTCAAAATGTTGAAAATAGAACTGCCCTATGACCCAGCAATTGCACTATTGGGTATTTACCCTAAAGATACAAACGTAGTGATCCAAAGGGGCACGTACACCCGAATGTTTATAACAGCAATGTCCACAATAGCCAGAGTGTTTTGAGTAGAAGAGGTCATGACTTGTGTTTTAAAAGGAACGTCAGCTGTTGTGAGAAGAACCCTGGGTAAGACCACAAACAGATGCAGAAAGACAGTGGAGGGGATTTCGAAATCATCCAGTCTTCAAGAGTATGGTGACTTGGACCCATGTGGTAAATTGTGGAAGTGGTGAAAAGTCATTAGAATCTGGAACTATTTCAGAGGGAGAGTAGACAGGATCTGCTCGTGGGATATGACAGAGTGTGAGGTAAAGGTGACTCCCATTACTATGGCCTGAGTAAATGGAAGAAGAATCATTTATGGAGCTGCAGCGTAGGGTGGGGCAGCATTGCCCCAACGAGTGGAGAGTCTGATTCAGGTTATGTTCACTTCTGAGTGAAAGTTCCAAAACGTGGTTAGAAATACAAGCCCTGAGATTACAGGGGAGGTCCCAGGCAGAGATATAAATCTGTAAATTATTAGTATATAGGTGATACATAAAGCCAAGCAATCAATGAGATCACAGCTGCAAGTAGTATGGCAGTTAAGTGAGAAGGCTTCTCAGCTTTTACTACCCCCTGCCTAATCACCCCGAGGACTACCTACTGGAAATAGGCATTGACTTGAAGAGAATCAATGTAGGTGTGCTTCTGTCTGCCACAGGGCTTTGTGAATCAGGCTGGTTTTTGTATTTGTTTTTGTTTTTTAAGATTTTGTTTATTTATTTGACAGAGAGAGATTATGAGTAGGCAGAGAGGCAGGCATAGAGAGAGGGGGAAGCAGGCTCCCTGCTGAGCAGAGAGCCCGATGCAGGGCTCGATCCCAGGACCTTGAGATCATGACCTGAGCCGAAGGCGGAGGCTTAACCCACTGAGCCATCCAGGCACCCCAGGTTGTCTGTTTATTGAGAAAACTCAGTTGGACCTCCCTATGGATATTGTAGAAAATAAAATTAAGGTATTAGTTTATTAAATAACTTTCTATCATTTTGTAATAATAATGCTTGCTGTACTTTCAAGAGAGTCGAAGGAGTTTCAAAGAGTGAAGGTGGCAGTGAGAGAAAAAAGGATGAAGCTAAGCATCTGGGAATTTTTGTATAAAATGTCACTGGCATAAATGTTATATGCACACAGCTTCTTCATGAAAGACAAATACAAAATAATACATTATTTCCCATCAAATCTGTATAGACATGTATATGTAATAAAGGGGACAATACCTTTAAAGGTAGCATAAAAGGCTCAGGAGAAACACAATGAAAATATTTCTAATTTAAAATTTTACTGAACATTAAAATGGCTCTTTAAAGAAAGACTGAAAACCTTTCATCGAAGCACTGCTGATTTTTGATCATCCCTATATCTCAGCATTGACAAGGGTCAATTCCACCTTGAAGTTTTTACGTTTTTTAAGTTTTCTTTTTTTTCCCTTTAAGATTTTTATTTATTTATTTGAGGGAAAACGAGAGCACAAGATGGGGGAGGGCCACAGGGAGAAGCAGTCACCCCTGAACAGGGAGCCCGAAACAGAGCTCTATCCTGGGACTCCAGGATCATGACCTGAGCTCAAGGCAGTTGCTTAACCAACTGAGCCACCCAAAGACCCCCCCATCTTGAAACTTTTAATTGCAAACTCCCTAGCATATTATTTTTATTTCATGTACACAGCTTTATTTTGAGCTAAAATTAGAGCTATATTTCTGTTTGTAAAACTGAAACTTTTTTTTTTTTTTTTGCATTAGGACCTAGTGAGTAAGAGATAGTGAGTTTGTTTTCAGGAGCACTGTGTATACTGATACAGAAGAATTTATATCACAAGGAAACAATGTGAATATGAGTTCAAAATTTTCTAGATGTCTAGTATCAGTGTCACTGTTTCATAGGTACACAATATTATTAAGGGGTTAAGATGTTTTACTTACCATTAGACACAATCATGTATCATGTTTTCATAGTAGTTACAAAAATAGACTATATGGTTTATTTTTTGCCAGTACCTTTCTTTAATCTGTGCTGTTTGCTCTTGCTTTTAGTCTTACTAGCTTTAAAGATCAGTGCCTCAAATTTTGTCTGTAGAGCCTGAAGAAGTCTTTTAAGTATGCTCTGTGTTTTATTTGTTTTATTATTCAAGGCTTCCAACAGCTCTCTGAAGGAGTGCTGTATGCTAGATGATGTTCTGGGAGTCGACTGAGAAAAGCTTAGCCAAGTCTGTTGCATGTTTAACTACAATGAACATTTTTTTTTTTTTTTTTACTGATTCTATAGCAGCGGGATTTCTTTTTTTTTTATTATTATTTTTTATTTTTTATAAACATATATTTTTATCCCCAGGGGTACAGGTCTGTGAATCACCAGGCTTACACACTTCACAGCACTCACCAAAGCACATACCCTCCCCAATGTCCATAATCCCACCCCCTTCTCCCAAACCCCCTCCCCCCAGCAACCCTCAGTTTGTTTTGTGAGATTAAGAGTCACTTATGTGGGAATGCAAGCTGGTGCAGCCACTCTGCAAAACAGTATGGAGGTTCCTCAAAATGTTGAAAATAGAACTGCCCTATGACCCAGCAATTGCACTATTGGGTATTTACCCTAAAGATACAAACGTAGTGATCCAAAGGGGCACGTGCACCCGAATGTTTATAGCAGCAATGTCCACAATAGCCAAACTATGGAAAGAACCTAGATGTCCCTCAACAGATGAATGGATCAAGAAGATGTGGTATATATACACAATGGAATACTACGCAGCCATCAAAAGAAATGAAATCTTGCCATTTGCGACAACATGGATGGAACTAGAGTGTATCATGCTTAGCGAAATAAGTCAAGCAGAGAAAGACAACTAGAATAAATGATACAATGAACATTTTTGAAGAAATCTGTTTTCTCACTTTTCTTTTCAAGCATCTCCTCACAAGGATGTAGAGAGTGCCAAACAATCAAATCAGGAAGACAGATGCTTAATCTGTTTCAAAATAAGTGTACTAAAGCAGTTTACTGTAATATTATATGTGAAAAAGGAAATGAAATAAGAAAACGGCTTGTCATGAAAAAGCCATGTAGATTGACAAGTGTGTAACTTTATGTTGCGTAGCTTTCCTTGGTGAAGATTTTGAGTTCCTACTCATCATTAAGATGAGAAGACAAAAAACTTTAAATAATGAATAAGGAAAGGTATAGGAATAATCCAGTAGGAAAATGAGTAAAAATTTGAGCAGGCATTTCCCAGAGAAGGAAATAATTGCCAAGTAATACTTGAACAATGTTCAACCTCACTAACATTTATAAAAAGGCAAGTAAAGACCACAATGAGATAGCATTTCATACCAGATTGGCAGATAGTTTTTATTAAAGAAAGAAATATTGACTGTTATAGAGAATTTGGATCATTATGCTGCTAATGATAGTATAAGTTATTGGTAAAATAATTTTGAAAACAATTTAGCATAATCTTGTAAAGAATATTCACAGACTTTACCACCTAATGATTCTCCTTTTAAATATTCACCAATAGAAATGCTTCTGAAGGGGCGCCTGGGTGGCTCAGTGGGTTAAAGCCTCTGCTTTCAGCTCAGGTCATGATCCCAGGGTCATGTGATCGAGCCCAGCATCAGGCTCTCTGAGGGCCTGCTTTCCTTCCTCTCGCTCGCTCTGCCTGCCTCTCTGCCTACTTGTGATCTCTGTCTGTCAAATAAATTAAAAAAAAAAAAAAAGAAAGAAATGCTTCTGAAGATTTGAATTGGAAAATTATACAAGAAGGTTTATGACAAAAGTGTTCATCTGAGGAAACAAAACAAATATATGTATGTTACAACTAAAAAACCAGAAAGGACACAGATGTTCATCTACAGAAAATGGTCAGATATGTCCTATAACAGTGATATCAGTAAGCCACAACTCTGGATAAATCTCACAAACATAGGTTTGGAAAAATAAAATATTGTAGAAGATTATATATGGTATGATATAATTTTTCTAAATCTCAAAATAATGCAAAACTAAATAATACATCTGTAGGCATATGTATGTATGGGTACATTAACAAATATCAAGGGAATTTTTTTTAAAAATCAAAATTCAAGATACTGGTTAGCCCAAAAGAATGGGAAAATGATTTTAATTGAGAATGGAGCTATTTCTTAGTATGAATGGTAGTATAAATAACTGAGTTTATCAGTATTTTAAAAAATGTATATATCCATTATGTCTCAGCTTTTATTTATAAAAGAACACCTTTACATCTTAGTGAGTTACAACAGTGATTTACTCGCTCACAATTCAGTGGATCAGCAGCTTGGGCTAGACTCAGCTATCCTTGTTCTACGGATCTTATCTGGACTCCCTCCTGATGCTGTAGTCAGTTTTTGCATCTGCTGGGGCTGGATGGTCTTACATAGCATTATTCATTTATGTCAGTTGGTGTAGGCTGTTGATTGGTGCTGTTTCAGCTGGTAGTGATAGGGCTGGCTAGGCCAGGTCTCCAGTAGGCTTATTTCCATGCTAGCCATTACAGAATTCCTAGCAGAAGGTAGAAAGCGCAGTCCAATGTGCAGGTCCATTCAAGGTCTTGTATCATATTTTCTGTTATCCCATAAGCCAAAGCAAGTCATGTGAACCAACCCAGAGTCCATGTGGGAGGGAAATATGTAAGATCACGAATAATGGATAGACATGAACAAATTGGGGGTTATTACTGTAGTTACTGTCATTACTATAACAATCTATCACATTTATTTTCACATGCATGTTACTTTGCATGCTTTTAATATTGTATCATAACAGTCTTAAAAAAAAAAAAAGAAAATGAGCAGCACCTAGAGAGAGATACAGGTAGAGTTCAGAATGTTTAATGGAGGAAAGATAATTGTGGATCAAGCACTCAAGTCAGAGTCCAAGTAAAGGAAACATTTGATACAAGACTTGATAAATATGGAGGGGTAAGGTTTGGGAGGGATAATGTATTGCAGTCTAACAATAAATAATACTGAAGCAAGAAAAGGAAAGGCTGAAGTGGGATTTGTTTACTGTTTAATATTTATTGAAACAAGAGGTTTAAATGACAGCACTGGAAATATAAAAGCCTATAGATATATAGGAAGGTATCCAGTAACACAGGGACTTGAATGATAGGAGGAATGACATGAAACTTACATATTGGGTTAAAAAAAAATAAGGGAATAGCATTAAAAAAATACAACAATAACAACAAAAAAAACCCAAAACTTAATTTTATCTGTCCTCCCAATCGCCTTTCTTCTTCACCGTAGACACAAACATAACTAACTCTCCGACTGGAAACCGTATTTCCCAGACCAAATTGAGACTCGTTCTATCGTCATAACAAAGTTGTCACCAAGAAATAGAAGAGGAAGTGATGGATGCCACATTTTCCTCACTCGAAGCAAGGAAATTGATAGGTCTGGACTCGTTTCCCTACACTTGAACTGGAATGTTAGAATGTGGGATTTTTCCACCAGATTCCAGAGAGAGAGGGGGACTTTGTTTTTATGTTGAGTTCTCTCAGTTACAGAAGTTAGCTATTGTTGTAATTAACATAAGCTATCAGGCAGCTGTGTGAAAGAAAGTATGGTGGTCTACAAGGTTAATACAAAATTTTGGCAAGAAAGAATAACAAAAAGGATTTTACATTCATGTTATTTCTCATATATTGGTAAAGTAAGGCAGTAAAGGCTGCCTGGAAGTTATTTGTCCAGAAAGGTCTTAGGTTGAGTTTATACATGGTTTAAAAAAAAAAAAGAAAGGAGGTGGCTGAAATTCACTAACACTGCCATCACCTTAGTTCTAGCCCTTATTTCTCAACACTCCTGCTAGTAAGGTAAGTAAGGTAAGAGAGGCTTACCTCCTAGTAAGCCTCCCTCTCCACTCTTGTCTGTGGCCAATCAGCTAAGGATTAGGTAAATTCTCCAAAATATAATTCTCATCACGTCTTTCCCTTGCTTAAAACCATTCAATTTCTCCCCATCTCCTGTAGTATAATATCCTAGGTCTTTAGCATACGTGCAAGACTCTTAACATACTGGAGTCTGTTTCCTCGTGTTTAATTGGGGATAATGACAACAACTCTCTAATAGTTCTTATGAATATTGGTAACAATACTTTCAGCTCACACAGTATAGTTCTTGGCACAAAGAGAGAAATTCGTAAGTGGTTGCTCTAATTCTTGTGGCAAGAGAGTCTTGAGCAGACTCCATCAAAAATTCCTGTGGGTTATGACTGTAGGAAGTAAGCTAGAAAGACAAACAGATCAGCTCACAGAGTTCACTGCATACAAACTGGCCTTCTTGAGAGTTATTGTCATGCTAGACAATAAAATGAAACCTATTTTAAAGAGCACACTATTTTAAGATGATTTCTGAATCAAGAATCTGATCAATTTTAGAGTTTCTGCATTTATTGGTATAAAATGATGCTTTTAAGTCTTTCACCTGTATCCTGAACATGTTCTTAGAATTTTCTTCCCATGATCCTAAGAGCCCACATACATGTTAAATAAGCCAGTGAAAAGAACATGAATATGGTTCTTTATTTCCTTAAAATGAACCTACCCGATCTTCAAGAAAATATTGCTTAAAGATACAGAACATGTGCTTCACAAAACACTGCACATGATACACGAAATGGTGGGAAATTAGAAGAGCCTGATACCGTAATTTTATTCATGATGATTTTAAAAATCCTTGTGAAAGTTATAAATGAACTAAAAGAACTCTGATATTGGAATCTAAATTTCAGGAAGAAGAGCTATTATTTAGATAATTATGGATAAATACCTAAATATTTTTAAACTAAAAGTCATTGCTAAAACTGTTGGGATTTTTTCATCTTCATTGTTTATCTTCTGTCATATCAGAAGTATATGGCTGGTAACAAAGGATTTAAAAATGGGGTGATGCAATAAAATGAACAGCTTAGCCGGAAAAGAGGAAATAGATTACTTTAGCTGCAATTTAGAGAATGAATGGGAGGCAGGAAGGAAGCCCAGGGGGCAGAATGTCCATTCTCCACCTTCTTTGTTATCTTTGCTATTCCATTATCACATTCATGGTTGTGAATTAGTATCTACTAGACACTAAAAGAAGAGCTCAAGTATGTGGCATCAAACTTTCTCTAAAGAATGAAGCTTAGGGACCACCTTCCTCTAAATGACTTCCCTAACCAGGCAGTTTGAAAGAGGTATTTTCTGAATGCTATCTTTATGCATCAGGAGAGGTTTCCTATGTATGTTTAAAAGCAAATGAACAGCGGGGCCCCTGCCTCTCTGCCTACTTGTGATCTCTCTCTCTCTCTCTCTCTGTCAAATAAATAAATAAAATCTTTAAAAGCAAATGAAACCTGGGATGCCTGGGTGGCTCAGTTGGTTGGGCAGCTGCCTTTGGCTCAGGTCATGATCCCAGCATCCTGGGATCGAGTCCCACATCGGGCTCCTTACTCGGCAGGGAGCCTGCTTCTTCCTCTGTCTCTGCCTGCCATTCTGTCTGCTTGTGCTGCCATTCTGTCTGCTTAAAAATCTTTAAAAAGAAAAGCAATCTTTAGAAAAAAAAAAAAAAAGCAAATGAAACCTCGCTCTCTCTCCCCTCTCTCTCTCCCTATAAGCTACAGTGACAAATAAACCCAGTAATACCATCTTTAAAAAACGAAAAAGCAATCTTTAGATAAAAAAAAAAAAAATATGGTATCAATGACAATTAAGACCAACTGGTACATTTCAGTGAAATCAATTGCATCCAAAACCATAAGATACCTAGGAATTCTAGTAACAAAGGTGGATAGCTCTTGAGGTTATTTGTGGAAACGGTGGGGGGGGGAAAAGGTCTATACATGGGGTTAGAGAAGCCATAGGAGAAGCTAGAGGAGAAGCTAGAGGAGAACCCTATAAGCTACAGTGTTATGGTAGACTCTCTTCGATTCACAACAACGACCCAGTTACAGCAAAGGAAACAGTTAACAAAATTGACAGAATGGGAGAAGATATTTGCATACCATCATCCTTTGTTGATGGACTTTCTGCAAAGAAGACATCCAGATGGCCAACAGACACATGAAAAAGTGCTCCACTCGGCATCAGGGAAATACAAATCACCACAATGAGATATCAAAAGAGAATGGCTGAATTGTATTAATTGTTTTATAATTCCTTTTCCTTTAATTTTGACCCAGCAATTGCACTATTGCGTATTTACCCTAAGACAGTAATATATAATATGGTATCATGAATGGATCAAGAAGATGTGTATATATACACAATGGACTCTATATCAAAAAAATGAAATCTTGCCATCAACAACATTAGTCCTCATGACAATTAAGACCAACTGGTACATTTCAGTTGAAAGTTCCCAAACTGTCACTCTAGGAAGCTGAAGGCCAAATTATTTCCCAAGAGTAAGAAAAAATTCCCCCCTTATCTTGTATCAAGAGAATAATTGCTTAGTGACATTCTTTAAAAAAAGAAAGAAACGTATATAATCCAATTACATGGTAGGACAATCCTGGTATTAACATATTCCTACCTACCAGCTAATATGGTTTCTACATAGCTGTTGGCTAATCTTTCCTTTTATGTTCTAATTAGAAGAAGGTTATTTTTTGACAAAATGGGTATTTATTTTCTAGTGAAAGATATGATAAAAAATCATTTTACAAATCATAACTGAAAACTTTTCCAAAGGAGCATACTATGTTGAATAAATTACATTAGAAAACGATTTGCTGGGGCACCTGGGTGGCTCAGTCTTTAAGCATCTGCCTTCAGTTCAGGTCATGATCCCAGGGTCCTGGAATGGAGCCCCACATCAGGCTTCCTGGTATCGGAAAGCCTGCTTATCCCTCATCCACTCCCCCTGCTTGTGTTCCCTCTCTCGCAGTCTCTCTCTCTCTCTTTCTCTCTGTGTCAAATAAAATAAAAATGTAAGAAAAAAAGGATTTGATGTTTATGTTCTTCAAGGGCCCATCTTGGAAAATATGATAGAGTAGAAAGACTACATTACTCTTTACCTGTCCCCATCCCTCTTCCTGAATATTTCCTTCTTAAAATATCATTCCAATTCAGTTATTTCTCTCCCTGGTATCTGGAAGACTCGGATACCTTGAGTCCAGTTTATACATGTCTGTATGGGTCCCTAATGCCAGAAACTCCTTTTGTCTCTTCCCTGCTCTACTTAAGCAACCAAATGCCATATACTACTGGACACCATTTTTGTTTGGTTCCACTCTTATTATATTTATGCCTGGGAAGTCAAATAGTGGTATCACTAGATTAATGTCCCACCCTAGCTCAAATAATATATTTCATTTTAATAGATTAAAGATTAAATTTGTAGGTAGAAACTATAGTTACAACCCGAAAGGGAATAGTTGAACACAGGAATTAAACAACTTGGCAAGAAAGATACTTTGGTATAAGTGGGTCATTTGATGCTTTCCTTCTCCAGAGCTCAGCTTCCAAGAACTTCTTCTCTGTAGCATTGGCCTTGCACCCTCTGGCTATATTGTGCCTCACAGAAGTCCAAGAAATAACTTATATATTTATTTATATTAATCTCTTTACTACATGTTGGCTAACTGAACATAATAACAAATGAATTTAAAAAATAGCATTTTTTAAATGAAACAAGATGGGATTGGGAGGGAGACAAACCATAAGTGACTCTTAATCTCACAAAACAAACTGAGGGTTGCTGGGGGGAGGGGGTTTGGGAGAAGAGGTTGGGATTATGGACATTGGGGAGGGGATGTGCTTTGGTGAGTGCTGTGAAGTGTGTAAACCTGGTGATTCACAGACCTGTACCCCTGGGGATAAAAATATATGTTTATAAAAAATAAAAAATTAAAAAAATAAAAATAAAAAAATAGCATTTGTAATGGCACATTCTATGATAGAAGCAACATCAGGAGCAACAATAATACCCTACAAATAGCAACAACAATGACAAACTATTGAAACTTGGTTAAAAATTCTGTATGACAGGAGCACCTGGGTGGCTCAGTTGGTTAGGCTTCTGACTCTTGATTTGTCTCGGGTCATGATCGCAGGGTCCTGCGACAGAGCCTCTGCTTGTGCTTCTCCCTGCCTCTCCCCCCACGCTCTCTCTCCCACCTCTCTCTCTCTCCCTCTCCCAAGTAAATAAATAAATAAAATATTTTTAAAAATTCTGTATGAGAGGTAAAACTGATGAAAAGGGAGTTCAGTAAAAATAAACCTAGCAGCCTTTATATTAGCAGAAAATACTATATATTCTAAAAAGTATTAAAAGCAGTACAAGAAGAGAAGCAAGATAATGATAATTAGTCCATATCTACTTTATCAGGCATCTCAGTAGTTTAATTTAGATAAGTATCTTTTACAAATAATGTATTAAGATTTTAGAATTTTGAATGGCGTAGTTCTGGCTCATAAAAGGAGTCAATCTAACATAACCATAATTTCTCTCACCTGGATTTCAGCATCTCTAACTGGATTAACAAACCAGAGCTCTAGAGCTGGTTTATAAACATTTGTTAGAATATTTAAAAACAACATTACCCTAAAATCTTTGGATACAATTTTAATTCCAGGAAAATTAAGTATAAGTGCTTGGGATTGAAGATTTCAGTCTGAATATATTTACGGGGCATTCTTGCAATTAAAAAAATGTAACTTTAGGGGTGGCTGGGTGGCTCAGTGGGATAAAGCTTCTGCCTTCAGCTCGGGTCATGATCTTAGGGTCCTGGGATCAAGCCCCACATTGAGCTCTCTGCTCAGCATGGAGCCTGACTCTCCCCCCAACACCAGCCTGCCTCTCTGCCTACTTGTCATCTCTGTCAAATAAATAAATAAAATCTTTTAAAAAATGGTAACTTAAAATACTCAGTCACACTACATAGATACAACTTGAGGTTGTTTTTTAGTTGGAATGTAAGTAAAATAGTCATACTAAATAGATACAACTTGAGGTTGTTTTTTAGCTGGAATATAAGTGAGTATAGTAATAAGGTAGAGAAATAGTTCTATTTTATCAATGGGATCTTCATTTTAGAATCACTAATTTTAAGATTATATAAAGTGTCAACATGAAAAATTAATTTCAAGCCCATCTCCTATAGTAATAAAAGTTTTGACTTACCATCATGCAATTACCCAAGTTCCATATTAAGTTAATGTGAGTTAAATAAAGGATAGGTGAAATTATAAACAGCTGGTTAAATCTTTACAGGTTTAAGTACCACATTGATCTGATGCAATAAGCAATTACTTTTACACATGGTGAAGAGGATATATAGTACACTCTTTCCACTAAAGCTGATGGAAACTTTTCTTGTGAAATCAGGCAGAGTGTGTTGGTGGAAAGGAACTGTTTATCTTGATTGGATATTTTGACTGTGCCATATTTTCAAGGTAATTATTTAACCAAACACAGTATCTCTAGAGCCAGCTTATCCTTAATGATCCAATTACCAGAATTGTGGTTTTTGTCCAGGTTTTGCCTCATGAGAGTCAAGGAATTTAATTAATATATTTAATATATTATTTTGTATTATTAAATAGATGTGTATCTTAAATTTAGGAGTCTATATCTGTCCTATGGTATGAGACTGTAAGTTTCCTGAAGGCAAAATTTGTATGTGTTTAGCCTTATTCCTGTTGTTTCTAAAAACTCTCCAAGTACCAATATATTACAGACTTTGCTGAAATATAAATGAGTAGGGGTGCCTGGGTGACTCTGTCATTTAAGCATCTGCCTTCAGCTCAGGTCATGATCCCAGGGTCCTGGAGACAATTCCCACTTCAGGCTCCCTGCTCAGTGGGGAGCCCGCTTCTCTCTCTGTCTGTTGCTACCCCTGCTTGTGTGTGTTCTCTCTTTCTGACAAATAAATAAATGAAATCTTAAGAATATATAGATAAATGAGTAGATGAAAGAAAGAAACAATACCATTTAGGTTTTATCACTTACCAGGTAAGAGATGTATGTTATCAGAGTTATTTCTTGAGCTTATTACTTAGTACTTACTTAGATTTTTATATTTTTTCCACTAAATTTTCCAAATCCAGAACTACTCATATCTGAGTCTTTGATTTCTTTATGTCATTTATATGTCCTTAGCAGTAGACTCACAGTATATTAGGTCTTTCCCTCCAAAGGGCACTTGATTATTCATGACCTTACATAATACCTTTTGTCAGGTGCTATCACTTTGTGTTAAGAGCTGTTTGATTCCTATCTTGAAATATTAATGAGACTTTCCCTGCCCTCTACCCAATTTTAGTGAGATGACCAATACCTAAGTCCTCACATTTTTCTGAAAGTTCTTTCCTATAACCCCTTCATTATGTGTTGAAACCTGATGTTGCAAGAAATAGAATGATTACATCTAAGTCAAAAAAGGACTTTTCTAGATAAAATAATAAATAATTAAACAAATAACAACAACAACAGCAACAACAAAAACTAGAATTGAAGGCACAGAGAATCATTTCTGAGAACTTCAGTGTAACCATCTAGAGGAGCCAGTGTGGTAGTATTGAATCTTCAGGCTCCTTGCCTCATCAGAGGCAACTCAGAGGCTATTTTGCACTTTGGCATGCTCCTATGGGGGTCAGGCCAAAGAACCTCTTAGATAGATTTTGCCTAAGATTTCACTCATGCTTGATGTATTAGTTTCCTATTGCAGCTGAAACAAATTACCACAAACTCAGTGGCTTAAAAGTACACAAACAAGAAGTTCAGAAGTCCGGGCGCCTGGGTGGCTCAGTGGGTTAAGCCGCTGCCTTCGGCTCAGGTCATGATCTCAGAGTCCTGGGATCGAGTCCCACATCGGGCTCTCTGCTCAGCAGGGAGCCTGCTTCCTTCTCTCTCTCTCTGCCTGCCTCTCAGTGTACTTGTAATTTCTCTCTGTCAAATAAATAAATAAAATCTTAAAAAAAAAGATTTAAAAAAAAAAAAAAAAGAAGTTCAGAAGTCCAGAATTGGTTCCTTTGGGCTGATGGGGTGTTGACAGTGCTGAGTGCTGCTGAAGGCTTGAAGGGAGAAGTATTTCTTTGTCTTTTCTAGAGTCTGAAAGCTGTCTTCATTTCTTGACTTGTAGGCTCTTCTTTCATCTTCAAAGCCAATGCGGTAGCACTTTCAAATCTCAGCCTCGGACATTCCTACCTTCCTCTTTCACTTTCAAGAGTTCTTCTGATTAGGCCTACCTGGGTGGGTAATCCAGCATAATGTATTTTAAGATCCTTAATATAATCATAGCAGTAAGGTTCCTTCGGCCATAATGATAACAGATTCATAGGTTCCAGAGTTTAGACTGTGCAGTTTGGGGTTTTTGTTGTTGTGGGCGGTGGGGTGACATTATCCCTCCCATCACACTTAGCATCCTCCCTTACTGCCTCTCCCCAATATAATAGTTTCCCCTAGAAGCATTTCTACAATAAATCACTCACACAGGACTCCTTGTCTAAGGAAATGTTCCTGGGAAACATGACCCAAATACAGAGCATTTGACAATTTAAGAAACTAACAAATATCTATTAAAACTAAGGTCTATGATTGATTCAGGAAAGCTTCTGGTTTACACGTTTACCTCTTCTACCCAGAGTTTCATTGAAATGATTGGGACCAACGTTTTAAATAAAGAATCAAAACATAACAGTGTTGGAAAACAGGAAATAGAGCTACCAGTGGACCCGAACGTTTAAACAAACCCTGGAAGCTAAAAAACAGGTGGGATGGAATTAATGGAGAAAACAGAGTGGAAGAATCCAAGCCAAGATTCCAGAAGTGAGAGCAATCAATCCTAATGGAGCCCATGAGAAACTCTAAGATCAGTGACAATACAAAGACTAGGAGATGGCTTTGGGAATCATCAGGGAAATTAATTAATTAAATAAATGCTTTAGTAATAGCTAGGCCTGGAGAGCTATCCCTCTCCCTCCTCCTCTGCTATATACACAGATGATATGACGGGCAGCAACAGCATTTACCTCCAGACTAGAACCTAACACCTGTCTGGGGAGTATTCTAGAATGAGTTTGGGCCTGTGAGAGAAGTGGAGTAGGATTTGAAATAGCTCCAGACCTTTACATCAGACACAGAGAAAATATTAAAAGAGAGAGAAAGTGAAGAAGAAAAAGAAATTTTCACTTGAGAGTAGTGAATTACAGTAAATGTCTTTATCCCCAGAGTAAAAGTCTCTTTGATTTGATAATTAAAGGCATCTCTAACCTATTGGCTGGCACTGCTCTATTTCCAAGTACTCTACAAATGGTATCGATCTGTTCACATGATATCACTGTCCAAGAAAAACCAATCGATTCTCTCATTCCAAGGTGAAGCTCTTGAGAAACTGACACAAAACCAAGGAGAAAATCCATGAAAAAACTCTGTACTTTTTGTGTAAATGTGAGTTAGGAGGTAAGAGCAACACATCTTTGGAATATACACACCATAAATAGAAGAAAACATGTCTATTAACCCCCAAGAAATCAAAAGTGGTATATGGAATAAAGGGAATTTAAAAATTTCTAACAGGAATATTCTCCGTTTTCTCAAGTTTGGTACTACTGACACTTTGAACCACATAATTTTTCTAGAGTGCTTTCCTATGAATTGTAGGATGTTTAGCAACATCCCTGACCACTAGGTCTCAGTAGCAACTATCATAACAATGGTAAGTTGCCAAATGTCTTCTCGAAGGCTAATTCACTTGAGAAACACCAGGTTTATTCAGAGAGATTGAGAGACTATCATATAAATAAAGAATAGATTGTATCTAAAGAATGAACAATTAACAAAACAAATTTTAATAAACAAGTATTTTTCCCCCCAAAACTGAAACACATCAAATGAATGGGACAAAGAATAAAAAGACTTAAGGGCAAAAACAAACTAAGGATTTATAATATAACAAGGAGCTCTCCCATAATGCAGAGTTAAATACAAATGCAAAAACACATGAAAACACATGGAAGGTAGATCTAGAAGATATTTAAAAACATGTTCAGAAGAGAGGGGAAGAATGAAAACATGGAAGAAACTAATCAAATAAATATTAAAATTTTTTAAAATATTAAAATAAAATTTCCCCAAGCTACAGCAAGACAATGCTTCAAACTGGAAGGATATATAATGGCCAAAGGGATGAACTAAGAAAGGTCTACATATGAAAGCCTCCTGGTGAAAGATCAAAATACCCATGAAGAGGGAAAAAATTCCAAAGTCTTTTAGATGAATAGACGAAACACAAAAAATAGATTACATGCAAGTGAGTTAAAGATGTTGCAGTGACTCAAAGATAACATTGGGCACTAGGAAACAATAGAACAGGGCTTTCAATTTCTTTCAAAAAATATTTCCAACTTAGAATTTCTATACCAAGCCACATTGTAAAGAAAGCAAAAGGGTAAAATACATTTAAAAATTCATAATATCTCTTAGAATATTTCCTGCTCATGTGCCCCTAATGAAAATAAAATGACTCAAGAAAATTAAAAAGAGAACTATGTGAAAAGGGTATCTTCAGGGATGAGTGAGAGCTGAGTATGGCCATGAAAACAAAAGGAAGGTTGAAAACCTTAGCAGAAAATATTCTGCACCATGGTGGTTGACACATTCTCCTATGGGTTTTAGGGACTTAGTAAGGTAGGAATGCATATCTTCTCTAGGAGTTTAATCTCATTTCTTAATTGTGCACTAAGTTACATTGTTACCATCACATATTATTTTTATTCTTCAGGTGTTAAAATGAGCTATTTATTAAATCAAACAAAACTGAGTTGTTGACCAGAATGCTGAGATAATAAAATATAGATGTAAGTGTTCCAGGCACCTATTATTGACTTGAAACCTAACAGCTTAAAACAATAATAATCATGTTATCTCTTAATGATTTGGAAGACTGACTTGTCCCAACTACTCTGTGACTACAGTCAGATGGTGGCTGGGACTAGCATCATCTCCAAGACCTCCTCCCATGTCTGGTGGTTGGTCCTGTCTGCCAGCTAAGCCCTCAGGTGGCCCTGTTGGCTGAGACAACTACACAAAGCCTTTCCTTGCGATCTGGATTTCTTCAGAGTATGGTGGCAGGTATCCAAGAATGAATATACCAAGAGAACAATGAAAAAGCTGTGTTGTCTTTCGTGACCTCCCTTAGAAGTCAAATAGCATTATTTCTGCTGTTTTCCCAAGCATGTGAGGGTGTAAGGGAAGAGATTCTGTATCTTGCATCTTGATGATAGGCGAGTCAACATCACATTGTAAGATTAGGGGGAGAGATCTTACCTTGGAAAATACAATCTGCCATGATTCCCAATGCCTTTGGGACACAAATAGAAGAGGGTAATGGAGTACAGTTTTGATAAATTCTTCATTTTTATAGCGGCTAAGCAGTAGTTACATTTCATATCAAAATAGAGGAGTATAAGTATGTTATTTAAAATCATAACTATAACAGCAGGATTGGCCAGTTCTGGAGAGCATCTGGGGTAGGGAATGGGGCATAGGGTTTTTTTTTTTTTAGTCAATATCAATTTACTAAATAAAAAGTTATTAATTTTAAATTCATATACATTTTTGATTTATAATAGAATATAATACATTATATAAGCTTTTATTAGTATAACCATTTTATAAAATGAAAGGAAAAATTGAGATACAGTGAGTATTCAGCAATTATGGACATTTATTTCATCTCTAACAACAAATATTCATTGGGCACTTAACATCTCATGTGCTAAGATCAGGAAGTTCTAGGTATTGACAAAGAGCTGAAAGGAAGGTTAACATTTATTTTTTATTTTTTTTTAAAGATTTTATTTATTTATTTGACAGAGAGAGATCACCAGTAGGCAGAGAGGCAGGCAGAGAGAGAGGAAGGGAAGCCGGCTCCCCGCTGAGCAGAGAGTCAGATGCGGGCCTCGATTCCAGGATCCTGGGATCATGACCTGAGCCAAAGACAGAGGCTTTAACCGTTTAACCCACTGAGCCACCCAGGTGCCCCAGTTAATTTTATTTGGCGTGATTTCTTAATTTTTATAGTGGGAAACTATATCTAAGGAAAGATGCCTATTTTGTCCAGAAACTACAATTTTTTTGGTAGTAAAAGTATTATAGGCAGAATTCTAAAGGTGTCTACACCAGCTTCTTTTCCCTGGGTTTCTTAATCAAACCCTAATTCCTAATCTACTGTTATGGGACTTTGCAGATGGAATTAAGGTTGCGAGTCAAGTCACTTTAAAGTAGGGAGATCGTCCTGGACCACCTTCATGGGCCACGTCTAATTACAGAAACTCTCTAAAGCAGAAAAGGAAGACAGAATAACCACAGAAGGATGTAGTGGAAATGGATAGCTGGAGAGATGAGGCAGGAGACGAGGTAAAGTGTGAGACGGCCGTGCCCAATACTGCTGACTCTGAAGACCGAGGAAGGCAGGCATGAGATAAGAGAATATGAGCAGCCTCTAGAGGCTGAGCATAGTCACCAACTGAGGCCCAGCAAGGAAATCAGTACTACCACACTGCAAGGAACAGCCTAGGAAATTCAGAGGAACGAGTTAAGTAAATAGAGACTTCTGACTTACAGAATTCAAAGGTCATAAGTGTGTACCGTGTTAACTGTTAACTTTGTGGCAATTTGTTCTGGCAATAATAGAAAGGAAATAAAAAACTAAAGTTGTAGCAAGGCTCTTCTGACACCTCCTTTTTTTCTTCTTGAAATGGACAAAAATTAGAACAGTTTTGTCACTCAAATTGTATACAATTTAGTTTGCTGGGTAGGAACCACCTGCACCCCTGGGGGGAAAAAAAAACTCAAATAAAATTGTTCCAACAGTCCTTTAGATGCCAGACTTTCTCTAGGTTACCCCTTCAATAAGTTCCTAAAGCCAGCCCTTTCCTGATTAAAACTCTTCAGAGCATAGGGATAGAGGGAACATGCCTCAATTTCATAAAAGCCATCTATGAAAAGTCCACAGCGAATATCATTCTCAATGGGGAAAAACTGAGAATCTTTCCCTTATGATCAGGAACATGACAAGGATGCTCACTCTCACCACTACTGTTCAACATAGTACTGGAAGTCCTAGCAATAGCAATTAGAGAACAAAAAGAAATAAGATATATTCAAAGAAGAAGTCAAGCTCTCTCTTTTTGCAGATGACATGATACTTTATGAGGAAAACCCAAAAAACTCCACCCCCAAATTATTAGAACTCACACAGCAATTCAGTAATGAAGCAGGTTGCAAAATCAAAAGACAGAAATCAGTTGCTTTCCTCTGCACTAACAATGTAACTGTAGAAAGAGGAATTAGGGAATCGATTCCATTTACAATGGCACCAAAGGCCTTAAGATATCTTGGAATAAACCTAGCCAAAGAGGTAAAGGATCTATACTCTAGGAACTACAGAACACTTATGAAGGAACTTGAAGAAGACACAAAAAGATGGAAAAACTTTCCATGTGCATGGATTGGAAGAATAAACATTGTTAAAATGTCTGTGCTGCCCGGAACAATCTATACTTTTTTAAAAAAAAGATTCTGTTATTTATTTAACAGAGAGATACACACGAGAGGAGGAACACATGCAAGGGGAGTGGGAAAGGGAAAAGCAGGCTTTCCACTAAGCAGGGAGCTCAATGCAGGGCTCAATCCCAGGACTCAGGTTCATCACCTGAGCTGAAGGCAGACACTTAACAACTGAGCCACCCAGGTGTCCCAGCAATCTATACTTTCAACACCATCACAATCAAAATAACAATGGAATTTGTCAAAGTGTTGGAACAAACAGTCATAAAATTTGTATGGAACCACAGAAGACCCCAAATCACCAAGGAATTGTTGATAAAGAAAAACAAAGCTGGGGTCATTACGTTGCCCGATTTCAAGCTATATTACAAAGCTGTGATCACCAAGACAGCACAATACTGGCACAAAAAACGGATACATAGACCAATGGAACAGAACAGAGAACTCAGATATGAACCCTAACCTCTATGGTCATCTAATCTTTGACAAAGCAGGAAAAAATATCCAATGAAAAAAAAAACAGTCTTTTCCAAGAGTGGTGCTGGGAAAATTGGGTGACTATATATAGAAGAATGAAACTAGACACACTCTCTTACACCATACACAAAGATAAATACTAAATAGTTGAAAGACCACAATGTAAGACAAGAATCCATCAAAATCCTAGAGGAGAACATAATAACCTTTTCAACATCAGCCAGAGCAGCTTCTTTCAAGACACATCTGCAAAGGCAAGGGAAACAAAAGCAAAACAAACTTTTGAGACTTCATCAAGATAAAAGCTTCTGCACAGCAAAGGAAACAGTCAATAAAAAAAAGAGTCACCCACTTAAGCCCCCATGTTGCATCACCACTTCCTCATATCAGGGAGATCATATGATAGTTGTCTTTCTCTGCTTGACTTATTTCCCTAAGCATGAAGAATCAATGAAACAAGATGGGATTGGGAGGGAGACAAACCATAAGTGACTCTTAATCTTACAAAACAAACTGTGGGTTGCTGGGGGGAGGGGGGTTGGGAGCAGGGGGGGTGGGATTATGGACATTGGGGAGGGTATGTGCTTTGGTGAGTGCTGTGAAGTGTGTAAACCTGGCGATTCACAGACCTGTACCCCTGGGGATAAAAATACATGTTTATAAAAAAAAATTAAAATAAATAAATAAATTAATTAATTAAAAAAAAGAGAGAGACACCCCTTGGAATTGGAGAAGATATTTGCAAATGACACTATAGATAGAGAGCTGGTATCCAAGATCTATAAAGACCTTCTCAAACTCAACACCCAAAAAAATAATCATGTCAAAAAATGGGCAGAAACATGTACAGACAGTTCTCCAAAAAGACATACAAATAGCTAACATACACACAAAAAAATGTTCAACATCATCAGCCATCAGGGAATTTCAAGACAATACCACATTGAGATACCACCTTACACCAGTTAGAATGGCAAAAATTGACAAGACAAGAAACAACAAATGTTGGAGCGGATGTGGAGAAAGGGTAACCCTCTTACACTGTTCATGGGAATGCAAGTTGGTGCAGCCTCTTTGGAGAACAATGTGGAGGTTCCTCAAAAAGCTAAAAATAGAGCTACCTAACAACTGCACTATTGGGTATTTACCCCAAAGATACAGATGTAGTGAAAAGAAGGGCCATAAGCACCCCAAAGTTCTTAACAGCATCATTCAAAGCCAGACTATGGAAGGAGCTGAGGTGCCCTTCAACAGATGAATGGATAAGATGTGATTGATACATACAATGAGGGATATTACTCAGCTATCAGAAGAATGAATACCCAACATTTGCATCAACATGGATGGAACTGGAGGACCTTATGTTAAGTGAAATAACTCAAACAGAGAAAGACAATTATCATATGGTTTTACTTCTTTGTGGAACGTAAGGAATAGCATGGAGGATATTATGAGAAGGAAGGGAAAAATGAAGGGGGGGGGAATCAGATGGGAAGATGAATCAGGAGAGACTATGGTCTCTGAAAATCAAACTGAGGGTTTTAGAGGGGAGAGAGTGGGGGCATGGGTGAGCCCAGTGATGAGTATTAAGGAGGGCAAGTATTACATGGAGCACTGGGTGTTATATGCAAACAGTGAATCCTGAAACACTACATCAAAAACTAATGATGTACTACTGCATGGTAACTAACATAACATAATCAAAAAATTACATAAAAAACACCCAGAAAACCAGCCCTGGACAATAACATCTACATTAGATAACCACTCACAACCCCTCCCTGCCTTGTTTCTACTGTTCCCTCTCGGGTTTCTACACTTCTACTTACTAATGTGTCCTCTAGTCCCCTGATGTTGACTTCTAAAAATAACAAAACTCCACTTCCAGCTCAAGCTTTGACTCCTAAGATTCTCTTATATCAGAATTCCCCCACAACTTTTGGTAAACACTTGCTCTCTCTGCCTGTCCTGTGGGATCCAAAATACTATGCCACACCCTTCCGAAGTCTGAATATTTGGTCAATGCACCAAGTTTGATTAAAGCTTCAGTTCTATAATTATGGCCAACATTCCTTTTTTTTTTTTTTTTTTTAAGATTTCATTTATTTGTTTGACGGGGGAGTGGGAGAAGGAAAAGCAGGCTTCCTGCCCAGCAGGTGGCCAAAGCAGGACTTGATCCCAGGACCCCGGGATCATGCCTGAGCCAAAGGCAGATGCTTACTGACTGAACCACCCAGCCGGCCCATGAACAACATTCTTTAAAATCAGGAAAGGCTATATGATGGAATGAGATTTTAAGTCAATAGAATACTTCTCAGGCAGGTTTATGTTTTCTTTTGTGCAACTGGCAATTTTTAAATAGGTCATACTATGTAGGTCACAGATATTGCAGTATATGCTTCAGGCTATTCTATTTTGGCATGTCTACATTTCAGTACTGTCACTGTATCAATTTGTAGCAATGAATGTGTAGTGTGATTTTAAGACATCAGTCTTCTAAATTTAAAAAATGTAAAGGTAACTTGTTGGACTTAAGCCAAAATCTACAGATTATTGAAATTTTCGTAATGATAATGTTGTGTATATAGAAATAGAAAGTAGTTATGGATTTTATTAAAAACTAGAATAAATACCATTAATAATTAATTCAAAAAAGTTAACAAACTAATCATTAAAATAAATGTGTGGGACCACACTATGTTTGAAAAGAACATTGCATCTCTCAGTTTTTAGAAATAACTTTATCTTTCCCTTTCTTCACTCATACACTTCACCTTGTTAAATATCCTACTCTAGTCCCAATATGTATTATATTAATAATATAAATGTATTATTAATAACACATGCTCAGGAAAGAAGGCTGTGCGAAAAGCAGTTTTCTAAAGTGAAGTGTATGGTGACAAAAATCGGTTCAATCAGAGTTATTTTACTCTTTCTTGTCTGACCTCCTCTTCTCCCCCTCCTCCTTTTCCCGCTATTACAGAATTCCATAGAGGTAGTTCAAGGGTGAAAGAGTGACTAGTACTTTCTCCTCACTCTTGGTGATTTCATAGTCATTCACATGTTGCCCCTGTATTAATTTCATATAATTTAATCACATTGAAGTGGTGGAAAATGTAATTGCTTGTTATTAGAGATATCGTTTTTGGTTTTGGTGCTTCTTTGAATGGAAGTAGACTTTTTCCTTTTATCTCTTCTCTCAAGGAACAAAACAAGATGTACAGAAAATTAAAAATTACCTCCTCCCTTCATAATATTAAATGGGAGTAAAATGTTAAGAGTTTTCAGAATTTATGTTAATGCATTTGGACTCAGTCCCAATCAAGAGCACAAAATTCTAAAACATTAATAGTCTAATTCTTTTGATTTTTGTGTTTATTTCTGTCCCCCTCACCTCTAGTAAGTCAAATGGTTGAGATTGAATGAAATTATTCACTTTCCATGTGAAGAAACACCGATCTGGTACATAAAAATTAAAAAAAAAAATCAAAGCTTGTTTGCTTTCCACACATATACTATAAGGACTTATCTCAGAGCACCTGTGTGGCTCAGTGGGTTAAGCCTCTGCCTTCAGCTCAGGTCATGATCCTGGAGTCCTGGGATCAAGTCCTGCATTGGGCTCCCTGCTCAGTGAGAAGTCTGCTTCTCCCTCTGACCTTCCTCCCTTTCATGCTCTCTCCCTCACTCTCAAATAAATAAATAATGTGTAAAAAAATAAAATAATCTTTCACTGACCTTCAGTCCAGTTAGTTTTATAGATAACAGATGCCTTTGAAGGAATAAAGATGACTTGTTATTTGCTGTTTGTTTCAGTATTTTATTTACCTAAAAGTTATTTTTATTTTTCTATTTATTTTTTTTTAATTTTTAATTTTTTATAAACATATATTTTTATCCCCAGGGGTACAGGTCTGTAAATCACCAGGTTTACACACTTCACAGCACTCACCAAAGCACATACCCTCCCCAATGTCCATAATCCCACCCCCTTCTCCCAAACCCCCTCCCCCCGGCAACCCTCAGTTTGTTTTGTGAGATTAAGAGTCACTTATGGTTTGTCTCCCTCCCAATCCCATCTTGTTTCATTGATTCTTCTCCTACCCTCTTAAGCCCCCATGTTGCATCACCACTTCCTCATATCAGGAAGATCATATGATAGTTGTCTTTCTCTGCTTGACTTATTTCGCTAAGCATGATACGCTCTGGTTCCATCCATGTTGTCGCAAATGGCAAGATTTCATTTCTTTTGATGGCTGCATAGTATTCCATTGTGTATATATACCACATCTTCTTGATCCATTCATCTGTTGAGGGACATCTAGGTTCTTTCCATAGTTTGGCTATTGTGGACATTGCTGCTATAAACATTCGGGTGCACGTGCCCCTTTGGATCACTACGTTTGTATCTTTAGGGTAAATACCCAATAGTGCAATTGCTGGGTCATAGGGCAGTTCTATTTTCAACATTTTGAGGAACCTCCATGCTGTTTTCCAGAGTGGCTGCACCAGCTTGCATTCCCACCAACAGTGTAGGAGGGTTCCCCTTTCTCCGCATCCTCGCCAGCATCTGTCATTTCCTGACTTGTTGATTTTAGCCATTCTGACTGGTGTGAGGTGATATCTCATTGTGGTTTTGATATGTATTTCCCTGATGCCGAGTGATATGGAGCACTTTTTCATGTGTCTGTTGGCCATCTGGATGTCTTCTTTGCAGAAATGTCTGTTCATGTCCTCTGCCCATTTCTTGATTGGATTATTTGTTCTTTGGGGGTTGAGTTTGCTAAGTTCTTTATAGATTCTGGACACTAGTCCTTTATCTGATATGTCATTTGCAAATATCTTCTCCCATTCTGTCAGTTGTCTTTTGATTTTGTTAACTGTTTCCTTTGCTGTGCAAAAGCTTCTGATCTTGATGAAATCCCAATAGTTCATTTTTGCCCTTGCTTCCCTTGCCTTTGGCATTGTTCCTAGGAAGATGTTGCTGCGGCTGAGGTCGAAGAGGTTGCTGCCTGTGTTCTCCTCAAGGATTTTGATGGATTCCTTTCGCACCTTGCGGTCCTTCATCCATTTTGAGTCTATTTTTGTGTGTGGTGTAAGGAAATGGTCCAATTTCATTTTTCTGCATGTGGCTGTCCAATTTTCCCAGCACCATTTATTGAAGAGGCTGTCTTTTTTCCTTTGGACATTCTTTCCTGCTTTGTCCAAGATTAGTTGACTGTAGAGTTGAGGGTCTATTTCTGGGCTCTCTATTCTGTTCCATTGATCTATGTGTCCATTATCACCACTGCTTTTCAACATAGTACTAGAGGTCCTAGCCTCAGCAATCAGACAACAAAAGGAAATTAAAGGCATCCAAATCGGCAAAGAAGAAGTCAAATTATCACTCTTCGCAGATGATATGATACTATATGTGGAAAACCCAAAAGACTCCACTCCAAAACTGCTAGAACTTATACAGGAATTCAGTAAAGTGTCAGGATATAAAATCAATGCACAGAAATCAGTTGCATCTCTCTTCACCAACAGCAAGACAGAAGAAAGAGAAATTAAGGAGTCAATCCTATTTATTTTTTTAATATTTTGTTTATTTATTTGACAGAGAGAGAGATCACAAGTAGGCAGAGAGAGAGAGAGGGGGGTATGCAGGCTTCCTGCTGAGCAGAGAGCCCGATGTGGGACTTGATCCCAGGACCCCAAGATCACGACCTGAACCAAAGGCAGAGGCTTAGCCCATTAAGCCACCCAGGCACCACCTCACCTAAAAGGTATTTTAAAAAAATAATCTCTTTGAGTTAATGAAATGTGATCTTAGAAATGTCCCAAGTAATGTACATACCTATTAGTAAGTTCATATAGAAGCATCTCTATATGCTTCATATATGCTTATATATCATATAAGCATCATATATGATGCTTATAGTCTCACCCTATATAAAAGGGTGAGACTAACATTTATATATCAAAGTGTATTTCAGAATGAATATTACCAATTAAAATTTGTTCTCATTTACCCAATGAATTCCTTTTGAGTAACTTCAGCAGTAAAATATTTATACCCTTTATGGAGCTTTTTAGAATAATAGACTAAAAATTGAAATCCAAATTTGAATAATAAAATTGGTAGTCATTTCATAAAACTTTTTCAGTTAAAAAATTAAAAGATGAGAATAATTTTCTTTTGTGATTAGTGATTATTACTTTTGTGATTGTGATTATTACTATCTCTAGAGATATTTAATACCATGGTTTTGAATATACAGAGTCTCAAGGCTGACACTACAGAAGGCAATGGACATTTATTGTGTTGGACTTACGACTTCTGTTGGCTTAATTAATTTAAAGCAAAACTTTTTGATTTTTATGTTATAGTCATTAACTTTTTTTTTCCTTCCTCTAAAAATGTATATGGAACAGAATTTACCTCTCAATTTAGAACATATGTTTTTAATATAAACAAATGACTTTGTCCTACATGGGTAAATAATTTAACTATTTAGAATTCATTTCCTTTAGATGCAAACAGACCACTGAATTACATAGGTATAATTATAGCTCTTCCCCTTGATTGCTTTCTCTGCCTGCACATTTAACAGCAGAAATGTTGTAACATGGTATTTGCAGAATATTATCGCGCAGACAACCACAGTCATGGGATATTAATATGTGTTCCAGAGGGGGGAAAAAAAAGGTTTGACTCATATATTTGGGAAATACTGAGTTAAGAAAATTTAAATAGCTTTATTTGCTACAGGAATTCTCAGAACCTTTTAACAGACTAATGTACATTTTCAATTTCTAGTAAGGAAATGTACTATATACGTTGCAGAAAGAATATTTGTCAGTGGAACTCTTTTACCCTAAAGACTTTCAAAGGTAGTACTTCTTTTAAAAAGATTTTTATGAAACACTAATGTAAGGAATAAAGAGTATTTGACTAATTTATTCATTCAAAAATAATTCCTACATCATCTCTTACAAGTTTAGGTAAGACGGTCTCTTTCCTCAATGATTTGGAATTCACTGATTGATATAATTGTAAACACTTAAAATCATTGTGATAAAAAGAATATCTATAAATCAATGAGACTTATACAAGGAGAGAGAGAACAGAAGAAAGAACGCCTGGGTCTTGTTGAGGAAGATGGGAAATTTCATCAAGTGGTTGGTTCTTCTGCTGACTCTCAAAGAATTTGCCAGAAGAAAGAGAGTTTCCTGTAGATGAATTTGTGGTGTTCAGAACTACAAAGAGCTTAATAGCCTAGTTAAACCATTCATGTTTTAGGAAGTATTAATCCTTCTAAAGTCATTTATCTTCTGTTTAGAAATTCAGCTATTCGTATGGTATGTATAATATAAGTATTAATAACTGGTGTGTTGAATGCTGAAAAACGAGAAAACATTTGCAAGTTCTACATGAGTAATTAGGAACTCAGGTTAAGGAAAGAACCAAACTATAGGACCATTCAAAACAATTGCTTCACAAAGCTTATATAAGTACATTGATTTGTATAACAAGATATGAAACTCTAACACTTGTGGAATTAATGTGGTGGCTGATATTGGTCCTCTCTCCACATTGTTATGGTGAAGGGCAAGAAATTCAAATTTAAAATTTTATATGATAATAGAAAGCTATTTTGACTATTCATCTCCAAACTTTAAAAAAACATACGTATTTGTCATTAAAATTTTGTAGCATGAACATGTAATATATGTATATATACTTATATATATGGTACTTTTGAACCACTGAAATACTGGATGATAAACATTATTACTACATGAAGTACACATTTAAAAAATGAGATAACTGGTAAGCTTAATAAGATTTTGAAATAAATTGATAAATTTGGAATAAATACATTTGAAGTAAATGTTATAATAAATTTTTAATTTATTTTATCTAGTAATGGTAGAAACTATTTTACTCAGTAACATTATTGCAGTGACCATAATGTAATTGAAATTGTTTTGTTACTCTTAAAATCTTTGTTTAATAATGTATGATACAGCAATTTGAAGGTCTCTTGATTTCAAGGGTTTTTTTCAAGCTTGGTTTTGAAGCTGTCAGCCTGAAAAAATAACTCACAATGATAATATAGATTCAGAATTCTTGCTGTAACTTGACTATTAAATTTACATCTTCCTCGGTGTCAATAGGTTTATCTTGCAAATTATTTTGGAGTTCTACTACCTTAACAATTTTAACAAATTGGTTAAGTAACCACTAATGGTCTTTATTTGAAATGTTTTAAAAACAGTTAATAAATTTTTTTCATGTTTTTATATGGACTTATTTAATTTGTATAGGTAATACACTATACTTTACCACAAACTGCAATAACAAAACATTTTTTAAAATAGATTTTAAAAATTCTCTAATGTTCTTCTTATAAACATGATCTTGAAGGTCATATAAAATTTGGAGCTCTCTTTTATTTGTTAAAAAACAAAACAACCAAACAAAAAACAAATCAAAACCAAAAACAAATTCTCATATTCTCTCTCTCTTACCACCCCCTTCTTATTTGTTGGGGATGAATAATTTTTTAATAATTAATTATATCATTTATACAAGTAAATGAAAATGTATGTAAATAGTTTTAAAACAAAATGTATATATCCATATGGCTGTTAGAAGATCCCTACCTACTCCTTTACCAGCCCTCTTTCAATGCCATTCTTCACTCCCACCAGTTAACTATCATGCTGAATTCACTTCCTTCACAGATTATTTATTTTTATATTCTCGTGGGCACTTAGTATTGACAGATGGTGGGTATGAAGTGGTATTTCCTTGTGGTTTTAATTTTCATTTTCCTGATTACTAATGGGATTTGACATCTTATAATTTCAGAGCCATTTTTGTATCCTAGACTATGAAATTCCTATTAATTTATGGATGGTTGGTGGGGGTATTTTATGCTTTTCATACTGCTTTACAAAAATTCTAAATATACAAATCCTTAGTTTTATGAGTTACAAATGTCCTTTCCCAGATTGTTGCTTGCTTTTTCACTCTTATTTTATGGTATGGATGAGTATAAATTCATAGCATAGTAAAACATATTGGTCTTTTCTTCATGCTTTTTTTTTTTTTTTTTACCTTGTAAATTCTCTTTGGGAATCAAATTTATATTCAACAACTCTTTTAAATATTTTGCCATGTAATAACTGATGAATCTATGTAGAATATAAATAATTTTTCGTGATCACTTTCTGTTTTATATCAGAGTTATAAAGATTCTGTTATTTGTAATAATAGAAGCCAAATATTAATATAAGCTAACACCAGCAATCAGTCTGTCGCAAATATGCCAAAAACAAATGATCCAGTGTGCACTTAACTGAACCCTTCAGCTTTGTGGCACTCTTTCCTCAGACAAACTCTAATACTAGATATTAAGGGTATGTGTCAATGCCTACATTGAATATTGTAAGAAAGTATATTTCCTTTCTATTTGAGATAAAAATCTAAATACAATGCTAGTTTATTTCCTCATCTCGGCTCATGTGAATGATCTCGAACATCTTGGATTCACACACCTCACTTTAGAGACCACTATTTGAGACCACTCACCTTAAAAATGGGGTACTCTGACCTATGAGCCTTGGTTTATGCAGACCCAGAAGTTTTAAAAGAATCAATATCTATATATTCAAATTCCATTTGTATTATTGTGAAGGAGAACAAACCTTGCTGTTACTCCTTTCCGACTACCCCATTCACAATTGCCCTTGACCCACAATGAGGATAGCCTTCCTACCCATCCTAAATCTTTGTGTGTGTGTGTGTGTATGTGTGTCAATTTTTTAAATAAATTTTTAATTTTTTTATAAACATATAATGTATTATTAGCCCCAGGGGTTCAGGTCTGTGAATCGCCAGGTTTACACACTTCATAGCACTCACCATAGCACATACCCTTCCCAATGTCAATAACCTCACTACCCTCTCCCTCCCCCTCTCCCCAGCAACCCTCAGTTTGTTTTGTGAGATTAAGAGTCTCTTGAAGTTTGTCTCCCTCCCAAACCCATCTTGTTTCATTTATTCTTTTCCTACCCCCAGACCCACCATGTTGCATCTCCACTTCCTCATATCAGGGAGATCATATGATAACTGTCTTTCTCTGATTGACTTATTTTGCTAAGCATAATACCCTCTAGTTCCATCCATGTCGTCACAAATGGCAAGATTTCATTTTTTTGATGGTTGCGTGGTATTCTGTTGTGTATATATACCACATCTTCTTTATCCATTCATCTGTTGGTGAACATTTAGGTTCTTTCCATAGTTTGGCTATTGTGGACATTGCTGCTATAAACATTCGGGAGCATGTGCCCCTTTGGATCACTATGTTTGTATCATTAGGGTAAATACCCAGTAGTCCAATTGCTGGGTCATAGGGTAGCTCTATTTTCAACTTTTTGAGGAACCTCCATGCAATTTTCCAGAGTGGTTGGTTCCTCTTTCTCCGCATCCTTGACAGCATCTGTCATTTCCTGACTTGTTAATTTTAGCCATTCTGACTGGTGTGAGGTGGTATCTCATTGTGGTTTTGACTTGTATCTCCCTGATGTGAAGTGATGTGGAGCACTTTTTCATGTGTCTGTTGGCCATCTGGATGTCTTCTTTGCAGAAATGTCTGTTCATGTCCTCTGCCCATTTCCTGATTGGATTATTTATTCTTTGGGCTGAGTTTGATAAGCTCTTTATAGATTTTGGATACTAGCCCTTTATCTGATATGTCATTTGCAAATATCTTCTCCCATTTTGTCAGTTGTCTTTTGATTTTGTTAACTATTTCCTTTGCTGTGCAAAAGCTTTTGATCTTGATGAAATCCCAGTAGTTCATTTTTGCCCTTGCTTCCCTTGCCTTTGGTGATGTTCCTAGGAAGAAGTTGCTGAGGCCGAGGTCAAAGGGGTTCCTGCCTGTGTTCTCCTCAAGTATTTTGATGGATTCCTTTCGCACCTTGAGGTCCTTCATCCATTTTGAGTCTCTTTTTGTATGTGGTGTAAGGAAATGGTCCAATTTCATTTTTATGCATGTGGCTGTTAAATTTTCCCAACACCATTTGTTGATGAGACTGTCTTTTTTCCATTGGACATTATTTTCTGCTTTGTCAAATATTAGTTGACCATAGAGTTGAGGGTCTATTTCTGGGCTCTCTATTCTGTTCCATTGATCTATGTGTCTGCTTTTGTGCCAGTACCATACTGTCTTGATGATGACAGCTTTGTAATAGAGCTTGAAGTCTGGAATTGTGATGCCACCAACTTTGGCTTTATTTTTCAATATTCCTTTGGCTATTCAAGGTCTTTTCTGGTTCCATATAAATTTTAGGATTATTTGTTCCATTTCTTTGAAGTAAATCGATGGGATTTTGATAGGGATTGCATTAAATGTATAGATTGCTTTAGGTAGCGTAGACATTTTCACAATATTTGTTCTTCCAATCCATGAGCATGAAACATTTTTCCATTTCTTTGTGTCTTCCTCAATTTCATTCTTGAGTACTTTATAGTTTTCTGAGTATAGATTCTTTGCCTCTTTGGTTAGGTTTATTCCTAGGTATCTAATGGTTTTCTGTGCAATTGTAAATGGATTGACTCCTTAATTTCTCTTTATTCTCTCTTGTTGTTGGTGTAAAGAAATGCAACTGATTTCTGTGCATTGATTTTATATCCTGACACTTTACTGAATTCCTGTACAAGTTCTAGCAGATTTGGAGTTACCCAAATGACACATTGCTTTTAAAACTTAAAACTTCCCTTTAGACACCAAATTAAGGGACATTTGTACCTAGGGGTTAGGAACTAAAAATATAATTATTCTTATGATTGGATAACAAAACTTTTTATAATTCAGGCAGCTGATTTTTCTGGAACAAAATAGAAAAAATAACTTGAAAGAGTTATAAGCTGATACATTGCTAAAACATTTTTATATTTATTACTTTGTAATTTTAGTATAAACTTTGAAAATATACAAAAAATTAAATGATATTACTATAGCTAGACTTCTTTTATCCCTACCTATATATTTATAATTAACTAAAGTGGTTACATATGATTTATAACTTCAAATATAAAAGCTAGTTATATAATTTATGTTGAATCCTGTCTCATACCAAGAATGCAAAACTATTCATCAATGTATATGTTAACTAACTTTAGAATCACATGAATTTTATTTTCCTTTCCAATGAAATTTTATTTTTATGTTTAGTAGTTATAATATTAAAGTTATAAAATTAATGTGTAATTATCCTCCCCTCCAAAACCCTCAGTTTGTTTCTCAGAGTCCACAGTCTCTCATGGTTTGTCTCCCCCTCTGATTTCCCCCAACTCACTTCACCTATCCATTTCCCAATGTCCTCCGTGTTATTCCTTATTTTATTTATTTTTAAAATTTTATCTTACTTATATTTGAGAGAGAAAGAGAGCAGCGGGAGGGACAGAGAAAGAAGCAGACTCCCCATTGAGCAGCGACCCTGAATCAGGACTTGGTCCCAGGATCTTGGGATCCTGACCTGAGCCAAAGGCAGATGCTTAACCAACTGAGCCACCCAGGTGCCCTTTTCCGCCAATTTTAAATCAGATTATTTGGGGAGTTTTTTGTGTTGGCTTTTAGAAGTTCTCTCTATGTATTTGGATATTAACCCATTATTATTTCCAAATACTCTCTTGCATTCAGAAGACTGCCTTTTTTGTTTTGTTAATGGCATCCTTAGTTGTGGAAAAAGATTTTTATATTTATATAAAAAGATTTTATATTGATGTAGTCCCAATAGTTTATTTTTGCTTTTGTTTCTCTTGCCTATTAAGATCTATCTAAAAAAAAAATGTGAATTATACACTTAAAAAAACTTAACTTCATGGCATATAAATTATATCTCAGAAAAGCTTGTTTTAGAAAATGAATGGGGGAGAGATTTTTGGAGCAAGGGGGAAGAAGGAAGATAAAAAGAGATCTGATAACAAAGTGGTTTATTTTAGATATATTTAAGGTTTAAGGGCTTTAATGAGTCAGAGGACACTAGGATTATGTCACAAATTATTCATAAAATAGAACTGGTTTTCTTTCATTTAAGTGAGAGGGTCTAACTTATATTGTTTTTAATACTCTCTAATTGTGCATATGAGGAAACTGAGCTCAGGAAATTTAATGAACTTACCTAAAATAAAGAGGATTAATTATTTCACTCCATAACTTTATTTAAATTTAAATTTACTCCTATCACACTATTAGAAATTTAAATATATTGTAAACACTTGGTTTTCTTTCACATTTACTATTCATTGGTAATTTGTTTCTCCCATTTCACAATATAGATTATTTTGATCTTGAGATGGGTTTTTCTTGTTGCTTTTTTTTTTTTTTTTTTTTTTTTGGCCTTGTGCACTGATCTATAAATCTTTATTTGTTTTCTTCATGAAAAGCAAATTTTCTTGGGACCACTTCTTAGAGCACAGTTTCAAAGCAGAACTAAGTAGAAGAAACCAATTGCAGCTAGTTTAACTAAAAATTGGTGTAAGAATACTGCGGAATACCTCATAGAACCAGAGATAGGAATGTAGCCGGTCCTCAATGTACGGGGCCCAGAACAAAGAAGACATTTGTTTTCCTGTGTGTATTTCTCTTGAGAGGCTTCCCCTCCTCACCCGCCCTTCTCCTTCTCTGTTGAACAACTACTTTGCTTTCTAGTTCATAAAGAACACATATGTCATTCCAATTCCAAAGATTATACATTTCTTACCTTAAGCTAAGATTTCTCAATGTCAGAGCTATAAACATTTGGACCTGGCAATCTTTTTTTTTTTTTTTAATTGTGATATAGTTAATCTATACCATTATATTACTTTTGGGTATATAACACAATGATTCAATATTGTTGTAAATATTGTGAAATGATCCAATAATCTGCCTAGTTATCACCACATAGAGTTTTTTCCTTACAAACAGAACTTTTTAAAATATTTTCTCTCTTAGCAATTTTCAAATATATGATACAGTATTATTCACTATAGTTACCGTGCTGTACGTTACTCCCTAGGACTTATTTATTTTATAACTGGAAGCTTGTGACTTTTGACCACCTTCACCTATTTCTCCAATGACCTACCTCTCCACCTCCAGCAACCACCAATCTGTCCTTTGTACCCATGAATTTTTGTTTACTCGTTTTTGTTTTGGATTCCACAAATCTGTGAGATAATATGGCATTTGTCTTTGTCTGATTTATCTTACTTAGCATAATGTCCTCCAGATTCTTCCATTTGTTGAAAAATGGCAGGATTTCCTTTTTTGTGGCTAAATAGTATTCCATACATTCCATTTTACTTATATATTATATACTTATATAATATATATATATATATATATATATATATATATATGACATTTTCTTTATCCATTCTTCCATTGATGAACATTTAGATTACTTTCATGTCTTGGCTACTATAAATAATGCTGCAGTGAACATAGAAGGGAATGTGAAAATATCTTTTTTTTTTTTTGACAGACAGAGATCACAAGCAGAGAGAGAGTGAGGAGGAAGCAGGCTCCCCACTGAGCAGAGAGCCCGATGTGGGGCTCAATCCCAGGACCCCGGGACCATGACCCGAGCTGAAGGCAGAGGCTTTAACCCACTGAGCCACCCAGGTGCTCCCAAATATCTTTTTGAGGTTAGTGTTTTCAGTACCTTTGGATAAATATCCAGAAGTAGAATTACCGGATCATACGGTGTATCTATTTATTTTTTAAGATTTTATTTATTATTTATTTGACAGATAGAGATCACAAGTAGGCAGAGAGGCAGGCAGAGAGAGAGGAGGAAGCAGGCTCCCTGCTGAGCAGAGAGCCCAATGTGGGGCTCGATCCCAGGACCCTGGGATCATGACCTGAGCCGAAAGCAGAGGCTTTAACCCACTGAGCCACCCAGGTGCCCCTCTATTTTTTGTTTTTTGAGGAATTTCCATACTGTTTTCTATAGTGGCTCCACCAATTTACATTCTCACCAACAGTACACAAGGGTCACCTTTTCTCTGCATCCTTGCCAATGCTTGCTATTTCTTCTCTTTGATAATAGCTATTCTGACAGGTATGAGGTAATTTCTCATTGTGGTTTTGATTTGCTTTTCCCTGATGATTGCTGGTGTTGAACACCTTATCATTAGCCTATTGATATTCTCTGTGCCTTTTGAAAAATGTGAATTTAAAATATCTTCCCATTTTTTAAATAGACTGGTGGTTATTGAATGTGTAAGTGTGTGTGTGTGTGTGTGTGTGTGTGTGTGTATATATATGATTTTAACACCTTATCAGTTACCTGATTTGCAAATATTATCTTTCATTTCATAGGCTGTCTTTTGATTTTATTGATGGTTTCCTTTGTTATGCAGAAGCTTTTTGTTTGATGTAGTCCCCATTGTTTAATTTTGGTTTTGTGTCTTTGATTTTTGTGTCAAATCCAAAAAGACCAGTGTCAAAGAGCTTACCACCTATGTTTTCTTCTAGAGTTTTATGGTTTCAGAAAACTTTTTCTTCATTTTAATAACATTAAATTTAATAATTTAATAAAATTAATGAATATTAATTTAATAACATTGAATTTTTCATTTAATATTCCATTTAATGGAACATTTAGAGCCATTTTAAGGTCTAATAGCAGATAGATGACATTATAATTTATCAGTTATCATCAGCAATTCATTAACTTAGAAGAATATGAAACCCCATAAATTAAGTTGAAAAACAATCAAACAGGAAATAATGAAGTAAGTAAGTTAAAAAAGTCTTAATATTTGGAAAGTGGAAACCAAGATATTAGCTAGGGCTATCTCTTAATTGTGGAATTACCTATGAGGTTTTCTTTGTATTTTTCTAGTGGTCTTGACAAGTCATGTATTAGATTTTAATTGGAATAAAATTATTGACTTTGGGAAGCTAAATTAAAATAATATTTATTTAATGAATTCTTCAGTAAAATGCTATTAATTTCTTTGGGAACCTATTGCTTAGGTTTAAAAAATATGTGAAACCTGAGCTGGTTTCAAGTGCAGAGTGACCTCTGGATGGTCATTTCTTAAGTGGGCAAGAAGGGGGCTAGTGAACACCTGAAATACAAACAATAGATTTCCTGAAATACTGCTTATTTATTTATTCTGTGTCTGTGTGATACCCTAGTAAAGTTAGTTCTGTCGATTCAGACAATCCATGAGCCAAACTCAATAAAATGTAAAAATCAGCCCCACGAGGTTTTTGACGGTTGTGAAAATCTAACTTGAAATTTCCCTTATTGGCTTGTGTTTAACAATAGCCTAAAGAGATAGGCAAAACCATAATTTGGCTGGATTTTCTATGTCCTTTACAGAACAAAAGGAGTCTGTTAAGTGTTTTCTTTTTTACTGTTAGGATAGGCCTCATTGTACCTATTTTTCTTTCTTATTCGTTAATTTAGAAAGGGAAAGGTCTAGCTTTTCCATGCTATCAATATTCCTTAGGGGAAAAGATTCAGAATATGTTTAGCAAAACTCAAAATAGTGTAAAATAAAATCAGATGTCCTTACCATAGCCTCCAGAGCCAAGTGGGCCTTAGTGCCTGCCAGGTTGCTCAAACTCCCGAGCCCAGATTATGCTGGCTCTCTCTGTGCTCCTTCAATACATCAAACTCAGTCCTATTTAGGATCCTTGCACTTGCTGCTCATTCTGTTGCGACAGTTTTTAATCCCAGATTCCTCTGTGATTGACCCTTTATCATCACGGTTACACCAGGAGACACAAGTTTCAGGGAGGTCTTCCCTGACTACGTACCTCCTTTAAAGCAAGTCGTGAACCTCCTTCCACCCCCAGCCACTCTCAGTCATCATATTCTATTTTGTTGAATTCTGTTCCTGCCACCATTCAATACTTGAAATTCACTTATTCATTCATTTGCTGTTTGTCTCTTCTCAGTAGAATTTATATTCTGTCTGAGACTATAGATTCACATTCTGTTTTATCACGTAGGTATTCCCAATGCTTAGAATTGTATCCAATACTTAATAATCTCTAAATCATTGTCAAATAAATGAATGAATAACTTTTTTCTGAACAAATGACATATAAAGACATCAACTACAAATATAATATTTCACATGGGGATAATGTTAGATTATTTTTTCTAAAAAAAGTTAATAATAATATTAATGTATAAAAAGGGAAAGAAGAAAAAATTAACAATAAACATTTACTTCAAGGGTCAGCACACTATTTTCATAATTAAAAAAATATTTTCTCTAGTAATCTTCCCTTGTTTAAACTTTTGACATTTTCTGTATTATTATCTCTTTGAACAAATTATTTAAAATCTATATTAAAACAATTATGTATGCATTTGTGCCTATGTGTTGTTTTTAAGTCTTATTTTCTGATAATATAACTGTTTGATTTGGACACATGGGAGATTTCTTTTCTTTCTTTCTTTCTTTCTTTTTTTTTTTTTTTGCATTTTGGCCACATCCAGCCCTGATTTGTTATTGTTTGAAATTCTGAGAATGTTTTACACACGTTTACAAAAGAGAAACATTTGGCCTCTGATAAACGAAAGACAAGCACCATATAAACGCTAGGGGAAGATTCTTTAGGATCTAGGCAGGAGACCTGCCCATCTGTCTCCAGCTGTGCAGCTACTCAGAATTGAAATGACGAATCCCAGTTTGGCCAAAGTCAGTAATTATTTTTACTGTTGATCTGAAGATCAAAGGTTGTTCCCAGGAAGTAGGGGTAGGGCAATGGACTTCGCTGTCTAAGAGCAGTGGAGGTTTATGCAAGTTATCATTTGGTTCATGCCTTGAGCATTAACCTAGTGCTAATGCATATGGGTGACAGCAGAAATGTAAACAGCTTTGATGTGATATTAATTATAATTGGCTACACGTAAATTAATCTACCGGTTTTGAGTCATCTTTGCCCTTTTGCCTGGCCTGTATTCTGACCCCAAATGTTAGAAAAGTCTACAGCAACTCCATCACACTTTTCAAAGAAAGCATGTAACTCTGAATCCTTGCTACTATTCAAACTTTCTTTGAAAATGTTCTCATTAAAGTCTTTTTACATTGAAAACTCTTACTTTAAATCACTTGCACAGGTGAACACAGTCTAATTCTACTGGTAAATTCATGAGAAATCTTGAAAATGTTAAGCTTTCCATCTTATTTTTTCATGACAGAGTGTCTTATTCTTTGCATTGAGTTTGGATGTCTCTGTATTTTCTCTATATGTTCTCTGATGCCATGCCAGACCATCATGAAAGGGAAGGCTTAAATGAAAGATCAAGGATCTGCTCTATTTGAGGCACATTTGTAAATACATACATATAACATGCATATTTTAAAGATATACATATGCCTTTTCAAAATTACTTTAACATCATTTTATATACAACAAGAAAATAATTTTACAGCTAAGAACAGAAATATCTAAATTTTAAGAGTGTATACTTTCCCTGTACACAGCAAACTCCTGTTAATGTCATGGGGAATGTTGGAGCTGAAGTAAACATGAGAAGGACATAGAGATAAAGGTACCTGTCACACTTAATAGGAATTATTTTCATTTGAATAAATCACATTAATACATTTGTATTTTAATTTGACAATCTATTTTCCCCAAATTTGTATTGTGTATTATTTAAAAACTCCTTTTAGGAACACGGCAGGGATGTCCATTATCACCACTGCTATTCAACATAGTACTAGAAGTCCTAGCCTCAGCAATCAGAAAACAAAAGGAAATTAAAGGCATCCAAATCGGGAAAGAAGAAGTCAAATTATCACTCTTCACAGATGATATAATACTATATGTGGAAAACCCGAAAGACTCCACTCCAAAACTGCTAAAAACTCCTTTTACACAATACTGAAATACTCTTATGCATGTATTTAAAATATCTGTATTTAACCATCATAGAAATAATTCCAGTAGTACTTATTTCTCATAAAATCTCTATCTCTTATTATTCTTCTATGAAATAAAGCACTCCCATACTATCTTGCTATCTGTAACATTCAACATAACAACCTCTAGACTGGATATTTCTCATCTACTTAATATTACTAAAATTACAGTACTGGTCTAAAAGTTCTCTGCTTTCCATTGGTAACTTATCAATCTCGCTATCTTTATTATTTCGACTGAAACACCATTTGTTGATGAAGTAGGTAAGAGAAAAGTAAGACGGCCACACAGTTACTTCTCTATCTGTATTCACCATTTCATTGCCATAACATCTGCCCCAAGAAAACCTGAGATTTATAGTGTCATAAGGATTTCTATCAGACATTTTGGCATTTAGGGCTCTTGTTTGTGAAAGCATTATCAGGCAAATGGGTAGTTAAGCATTTATTTTTCAAGAACTTATGGCATTTAGATATATTTGACATTTATTTTTCTTGGAGTTTTTTTTTTAAGCTGAAAATATTGAAAATTACGTAAACACTTACTTATATTTTGGACTTTGAATTGTCGTGAAAGCTTGGCATGTCTCACAAGCTTCTTCTCATTTTGCTTATTGGAAGTCAAGTTATTAAGGATCCCAGATTTCTAATCAACGGTTTAAATTTTAATGGATAGCATTTATATAAATATTAGCATACAGACATTGAAACATCTTCTTTGAATGGACACTCACAAATACATCTAGGTAGCCAGTCTCCCTTCAGCATTCTCCTTGGTGTGGTTTGCCATGGAGGATCTGAATTATATAGGTCCTCTTCAGAAAGAGAAAGTAGTAAATGTAACATATGTTCTGCAATCCAGAATTTGGCTCACGAGCCTGCTTTTTGAATCCTTAATGATCACATTAGTCTCAAAAAATATTTTAGTTTCATTTTAAGATTTCAGTTGATTATACTTAAGAGGGGAAATGTCTTGACTACAGCTCCTCTTCCTTTGTTGGGTTTCTTACTCTATGTTCTCACCATTGCCTGTTTTCCACTTCCAGAGATTTATTAACCTCTCAAACATATTATCATAAATGTTATCAAGTAGATAGTTGTGATGACAAATGCAGGAGGCTATTCTCTTTTCTGGATAAAAGGGAGAGGTAAGAGAGATAGAGAGAGCTGATACAGCTCACAGGGCTCTGTTATATTTGTCAGGGTGTTACATGGATCAGCGCTTAACTGAGGAAACCAGCCACTAATCATGGCTGCATATGGCCAGCGTTTTCCCAAAATGCCTATAATTGATTCCATGTATCATGGAGCGAATCAGTACCAGTTGGCCTATGAAATGATCTGTCTGTTCATATTCAGCCCTTATATGTATTTGATAAGGTCTAACAGGTGCACTTAATCTTTCATACTTCATGGAGGATATCATCTCCTCCCTCACTCCATCTTCCACCCAAGAAAGAAATCTTAGGCAGGAAACCACACATAAAAATGCAGCCCATTCCCATCCCTACTCTTATTTCTCTATCATTTCTGATATATTTCCCTGAAATCCTGGATCCAACTAATGTGTGCCATTGCCTACTCTGGAAGATTTGTAGCTGAGGTCTCAGATACAGATTTAGTTTCGGATCTGCCTGTTGGTCTGTTAATTATGGCTAATTGTTATTGTGTTAAGCACTAGACTAGACATTTAATGTACAATATTTCCTTCAATTCCTACAACTCAAGGTGGGCATTGTTGTCCTTATTTATAGATAAGGAAGTTGAGATCCCACACGATAGGTAAAGGAGAGATTAGAGTCTATATCTGCTATGATTCAAAATAAGTCCTTTATAAACCGTACAGTATGGACACTAATAAAGTCAAATGATAATTTCAGTACTTAATTCTATAGTTATACTGAATTAGAAAATCTAGTCTGCTCTTTGGTGAATCTTTTATTTTTTTGTTTGCTTTGATGTAATTATTGCTTTGTGACTGGGATATGACTTGCATGGGTGGCTATATTTTTCTTCAAATCATTAGAATATGGAGTTGATTTATATAAGATTACACATGAATTTCATCTTCTTAGGGGGCATTATTTTGAAAAAAAATATATATATAGCCTTTATAATGTCAGTAATACAACCAGCACTCAACTAATTCAACAAATGTTTATGTAACAACTAATTCCAGTTGACTTTAAAAATAGGTCAAGTAGTTAAAAAAACATTTGACTTTCTTCATAAACTATTTCTTTAAAAAAAGGTTTTTTGGTTTTTTTTTGTTGTTGTTTTTGTTTTTTTTTTTTTTTTTTTTTTTTTTTGAGAGAGAGAGAGAGCATGAGCCGGGGGAGAGGTAGAGGGAGAAGGAGAAGCAGACTACTTGCTGAGAAGGGAGCCTGATGCCAGCCTTGACCTGAGCTGAAGGCAGATGCTTAACTGACTGAGCCACCCAGGTGCCCCATAAATCTGTTGTTTGTATTGCAGTATTCAGTTGCTTTAGGTGGCCTCAGCAGATAATAGAACTTTAGTGAATTGAAGATTTTAATTAGAGGAATGTAAATGCTTTTAGGATATAAAGTGCCTCCACAAAGCATGTCTTCAGCACCCCCACCCCGCCCCGCACACTACCTCTTTAGACCCAGATAACACTCTCCTGCCTACACAGTGTAATAGTGTTTTACTTGGTTCTTTGAGATCTACTTTTGCCTCTTGATGTTTTCCACTGCAGTCAAGTAATAATCTGGCATATCTGTTCATATACTTCCCTGATTAAAAACCTTTCCATGACTTTCCATTGTCTTTAGGATAAAGAGAAAACTCCCTTAGATGGCTGATAAGCCCCTGTGATCTTCTCCCTTCATACCTTGCTAGCCTTATGTGGTACCATGTATCCTGCTACTGGCATACATACCCTTTCAATCCACTGTATTTATCATTCTAGCAGATTGCTAGATTCAAAGACTCCTCTACTTTATCAGCTGTGTGTCCCTGAGCAAACTTGCTCAAACTTGCCTAACATTTCTGTGCTTCAGTTTCCTGTCTGCAAAATGGGGATAAGGAAATCCCCCATTTACTTCATAGTGTGAGGATTATAAAAGAAAATGCCACTGTTGAGACCCATTGCTCAAAATATACATATATGTATAATATTACTAATATATGATATATATTAGAGTAATATATATCTTGGTAATATTACTTTCCAAATATTACTACTCATTGAAAATGCACCCAAGAGCTCTGAAAGGCACATAATAGGAACTAAGTAGATAGGCACACAATAGGAACTAAGTGCTTAAAACTATTATCATTTCTGGAGAGTCTGTGATATGCAGGGTGCTATATTAGACATTTTACAGATTCTATATATTGTGAAATTTAATCTTGATCCAACCTTTCATTTCTTTACTGGGATTGCCAAAATCTCCTATACATTGCACCCTCTGGGAAAACAAAGCAAAAGAAAATAAGACAAAGCAAAAATTGGTCACATTGTATGTTTTTAAGGCATTAGACAAAAATGTTACTTGATACATTTTTTTCACTATCTTGTTTTAAAATATATATATATAGATAGATAGATAGATAGATAGAATTCAAAGGATTCCCTACTGGAGGTAGATAGAATCCAAAGTTTTTAATTGCTGTAGACTTCTGGATCTGAAAGTCATCAGAACAAGATTGGTGATGGCTCTAGGCAAGTTTGAAGAATGCTGTCAATTTATTGTCAGTATTTCATTCTAGAAATGAGCTAAGTACTTTTCAAGTGGATAGTGTACTATTATCCTCCAACTTCATACCATGGAACTTATTTAAACTTCCTCCAGGACACTATCTCATTTCTTAATTTAAAAAAAAGGTCTATTACAAACCACTCTAGCTACTAAAATGTGCCTTAAGGCTTGTATGCACTCATGAGTTTAAGTTGAACACTTCTTAGAGAAATGCATTTATACCTGGGGTACAGCATAAAGGCAAAGTTCAAACAAGCAGAGTATCCTAAGAAGCATGTAAGTGAATTAAAATCATATATGTGTGTGTGTGTGTGTGTGTGTGTGTGTGTGTATGAAGTGAGCTTGACAATTACCTATGAGATTTGTGGAATTAGAAGTTTACAGGACCATCTTTACCTCGACTTCCTTGTTCAGCTAACCTGAGCCTAGCTCTTGTGTGTGCTTCTCTGAGTTGCTATGGAAGAACTTTCTCACTCTTTTCTCCCATTTACATGACATCTCCTACCTCCCCTGAAGTCCTACTCCCCTCCTTTCTTATCCTTACCTCATTTCTTTAACTAGCCTCAGCAAAATAATTCTTGCTGACTTAATGGGTAGAAGGCTTTGATCAAACTCCTGAAAAACACAGAACTTTCAAAATATGAAGCATGAGCTTGGCTGTGTCATTGCATTTGAATAGAATGGTAGCAGCACTGTGAGGATATAGAATGGTCAGTGGAAGATTTCAGAAAGGTCTTGCCATAAGCACTTTAACTGTGGCTCTTTCTGAAGAACTCATTTATGTTTCCTCTCTCTAAAGAGAAGATGGGTAATTCAAATGTTATGTTTTCCAATTCCTTTGAACATGATAGTGAATGATTTTTCCTATTCATTTTATGCCAGGACCTCATAAATTCTACATAAGACACAATAAGTAGATCTTTAAAAATGGGGGGAAAGTGTGGAGGAAGTTTCTTTTCATTACTATTTTATAACATGAAAAATCTTGTCTCTTGTTTCATGAGCTTTTTGCCACCATCTTGCTCAGGTAACCACTTCAAAATTTTAAGGATATGGTATAAGCACTCCTTTTCTTTTCTCACCTTTCCTTTTTCTTTATTTTAAAAATCTAGACTGAATTCCTGTTTTTAAACAAATTGTAAACATTTCAAATGATAAAAATAAAATGAAGCTGTGTTAAAATGAATTTCATTTACTTATGAGGAAATGAATTACATAGAAGGGTACTACAAAAATAAAGAATGGTAAATCTAAAAAGACAACAGGTTATTTACTTAATAGATTAAAAAAACACTTTTGTAGTCAGGAATAAAATGCAATTCAAATAGACAGACTATATTAGATCAATTTGAGACTTTTGAATGTATTGAGATGAAACCAAGTCAAGTGCTATAATAAGAAAAGACCAAGAATTTGGATATACTCTTTACTGGAGCTTCTAAAGTTAGTAAGTTTTGAAGTTTTCATTTTGTGAATGAGAATATCTATTGTCTTCTCATGCAATTTCCTAAAGGATTTTAGATCTATGAGAACTACAAAAATAAATAATAACGAAAGATTTTGGCATATTAAGATAATTACCAAAATGTGGCAGAGAGATGCAAAGTGAGCAAATACAGTCGGCAAAATGGCACCGATACACATGCTCAAGGCAAGGTTGCCACAGACTTTCAATTTGCAAGGAAAAGCAATCTCTGCAGGATACAATAAAGTAAAGCACAATTAAACAAGGGATGCCCGCAATGCTTTTTTTTTTTTTTTGACGTGGGTGGTGGGTCCATGGTGTGTTTATGTGGTGTTATTACGATTTGAGAAACTTTCTGTATTTTGATAAATTTCAAATCAGGGCAAAAGTAGAGATTTTACATCAGAGAAGAGATGACATCAGGGCAAAGAAGAGACAGAGACAATTTGAAGAAGGAAATAATTTAAACATTCTAGCGTTAGAAAGAAGGCTTTCATAAAAAATGAACGCCATCCACCAAAAGATAGCATTTCCATGTCATCTAAATATTTCTGGGATTCAATGACCAATCTTCAGTATTTTTAAATCAAATGAGTTTCATGGTTGTAGAGGAAATGTGTCATGTCCATCATTGCACATGGCAGGAAGAGCCCAATGTGGAAGCTGAAGAAGCAATGTGAAACACCACTAACACAGTTTTCATCTTTTTGTTAAACATTCCTGTCTTAAAAATTGTCCTTTAAGTCATGATTAATCCTGACAAGTCCTTGGTAAAGAGGGGTTCCTGATGCAAAACTAGGGATTCTGAAGTGGTGAAGTCTGAGGGGACCATGGGAGTTCCAACGAGGCATTTTATTTGCCTTGAAGTTTTGACTAGGGTCACCACTGCTTGTAGGTATGGAAAATCTGGAACTGGCCATGAGCCTGAATGGGTGTTATGTTCTATAATTGCCACACCCACTGAGTAGGGAAAGGTGGTATAATAATGTCTTCCTTGAATTATAATTTTAAAAAGGCAATGTTTGCTAAACAGGTTGTTTATTAATTTATTGTTTCTGAATGGAATTCAAGAGTTTAGAATACATTTTGGGATTAGAACAAGCTTTGGAACTATCTAGGCCAAGGAAAGTTTTAGTACTCTTAGAAAGATATTTTTATAATGGAAATGTTTGAAACATCATAGCTCTTAACCTGAGTAATAATAAATAGAAATTGTGATGGTTTGGTACTACCTCAGTACTCGAAATGGAAAATTGAGTAAAAATAGCTCAAGTTCCAGGGCTTGGTTTTTCACTTTATAGAATGGCCTAATACCATGTAGGTAGGAAAAACAGAATTCCCATAATGACTTGTGTGCAAATGAAGGTTCCCAGTGAACTAATTTTACTCAATAACAGAGCACAATTTTCCAGTGAGCATCATCCACCATTTATCCAATTTCTCTCCTTCGCTATCTGTGATTTACAAATTTACAAATTGAAGATGTAATCAAAGTATTTTGTTTTCTGGCAGTTTTATCCTTAGATCTTTTAACATAATAGCAACATCTTCTTTTGAAACCAGAAAGCTTTCCCTTACAGTGTCTTGCAAGAAAGAGATGAGGTCTTATGGTGACTTATTTTCTTTGTATAGTTTAAATTTTTTATGATTTTTCTCTTGGCCATAAAAATCAGTTTCAAATAATTTTAATGCTGCTTTATGTAGATTGAATCAATAAATAGAGGTCAAATGCTTATTTTTTTAACTTCACATATTTGAAGAGTCAAGAATGAGCGTATTTTTAGCTGGACTTTCTAAATTCTTAGTCTTATTATGCTTTAGGAAATAAAAAAAAAAAACTTGCATTGGCATTCTACATGGTGTAATTTGGATCCTTGATTTTTTGGCTTCAGTTTGTACACTAGGCATTTGGCACAGAGAGGCCAAGACCATTATAAATAAATAGACCCCTGGCTTCTGAAATACTGGGAGCATTATGTTCTTAATGCAAGAAAACTTAAAAACATTGCTTTCATTGTAACTGAAGCTGCTTTAACAATCCCGTAGACGTAATGTTTATATCTGGATTTATTTTTCCCAATATTTTTGGTTAAAGCCTTGCATTTTTATTTTGTAAGTGGCTGAAAAAATTGGTTAAATGAAATCAAGATGCACTGATGCCAAAAAGATGTGTAAGCAATGAAATATGATGACTTAAAAAGTAGGTTTTGTTTCTACATCATCCAGACTTACCACTTACACTGCTCACATACATTGGATACCTGCCATATTTCTACTTTGCAGTAGGAGGAACTGGCCCAGAAGTTTCCTCTTTATATATTTATGTGGGTGGGAAAGGAAATCCTCTGGAAAACTTACTTTAGGAAAAGTTATTATGATTTCTCAATAATCATAGATGGAAAAATCTAATACTCACAGACAGAAAAATTTAATTTGTTCAAAAATTGATTTTAACCTGAATTGAGCTGATAACTAAATATCACATGGGCAAACCAGTAACAAATTTGGTCACTGCTTAGGTATTTCATTTAAGCATATTTTCACCATATTTTTACATATTTTTACTGCTGACACATTTTATTCTACACTGATCGATATTGACATATTCTGTCCTGACATCAGTTCTCTGGCAACTAGATGTCCCGCAATTCAATTTAACTCTGATGCTCACTACCCAGGTAGTGCAGGTAGTGCAGGGTTGTGCAGATCCCACAGGTAAGGACAAAATCCTTCACAAGACTACCCCCATGCCAGATACTCTCTGTGAGACAGAGCCACCAGTGTTTCTGACTGACCAAAGAAATGTTCCTAGAACCCTCATTCAGGTTAGATACTTTGCTGGAATGACTAACAGAACTTACCTAAAGCACTGTGTTTATGCTTACGATCTTATTAGAAAGTATACAGATCAGGAACGGCTAAATATAAGAGACACATAGGCAAGATCTAGGGTAGAGCATGGGGGATGCAGAGCTTCCAAGCCCTCTCTTTTTGGAATCTAGGCATGTCACCCTCCCGGGACATAAGGGGGTCCACCAACCCAAAAGTTCCACTGTGGCCATCGTCCAGAGTTTTAACTGGGGTTTTATTATGCAGGCACGGTTGATCAAATCATTTACCAAGTAATGACATCAAACTCCAGCTCCCTTCCCCTTGCCAGAGTTTAGGCTAACCCAAGTTCAAGTGCTCTAATCATGTGGTTAGTCATGCTGGGAGACCAGTCCACATCCTGAAGGTATCTAGGGCCCCACCCAGAGTCACCTAATTAATATAACAAAGACAATCCTCTGCAGAAAGTTTTACCCAGGAAATTCCAAGTTTTTTGGAAACTTTATGCCAGGAACAAAAGTCAAAGACCAGAATTTCTTTATTGTACCACACATGTATAAGTTTAGTTGAAAGTTATCTGACTGATGCTCTCCAAGACAATTTTTTTTCCTCCAGTGCTAAGTTGTTACAAAGAGAGAAGAGTAGTTTTCTAGTGGGTCTTCTAGAATTATTATAATTGAATTAACATGATAACAAACTAGAATATAACCTTGAGAACTAGAAACATAATTTTATGTCATATAGCAATTGAAGAGTGACTGTCACTAGAACATGTTTATTGTATTTAACCTTTCTTTACAGAAAATATAAAAATCTAAGTGTGTTTGAAGTGGTGAAAAAATAATTTCCCCTTTCCATGTTATTTACGACTCTCTAGTTTTTCAGTTTTTCTCTTATGTGACAGGTAATAAATATGAACACTTCTATCAGTAAGGAAAGTTAGAATAAACAAAAAAATCAGTGGATATTTTCATTGAAAACAAGCATTGTTCATAGCATAGCATCCTCTTTTGGATTATCTGATTCTACTTCTGCAGGTGCTCTGTGCCTTGCCCTGCTTGTAGGTAATGCATCTACTCACAAAATCATTTCAACGTTCTTAATATACAAATGTATGTATTCTTTGTCATCTCTGAATAAGTTTAACATTGCCTATTTATCTCATTAACACAGAGTTTAAAAAAATAGATGTTCATTATATATCTTTTCAAGAGTCTTGATTTTACTTCTTTTTGGAAAATTTTCCTTCAACAGAGATTATCAAGGGATTGATTACATGGCCTGGAAGAAAGTTGGGGACAAGTAAAACCAATGGTTAGGTTAGTTACCTTCAAACTCTGACCAGCAAGTCAGAGCACTTCAGAAAATCTAGTTTAGGGGCACCTGAGTGGCTCAGTGGGTTAAGCTTCTGCCTTTGGCTCAGGTCATGATCTCAGAGACCTGGGATCAAGCGCTGCATCAGGCTCTCTGCTCAGCAGGGAGCCTGCTTCCTCCTCTCTCTCTGCCTGCCTCTCTGCCTACTTGTGATCTCTGACTGTCAAATAAAATCTTTAAAAAAAAAAAAAGGAAAAAAATCCAGTTTAGCATGGTTATTATTTGGTAATTGATGTAAATTATTTAGTCCAGTATCTCAGTAATTACTAATTTATTAATATTATTAATAATTATTTTTATTTACTTAACTGAAAATTGTAGGTTGTAGTTACGATGTAGGTAAGAAATGTATTTGTCCTGAGGCATGCCATTTACAAACCAAAGGGATCCCTAGTAGAACTGCTCTGTTAAAGACAATGCAGAACACAATTTCTAGGGAAATTCCTTGAACATCATCTCTATGCTGATAACCCTAACATTTTTATGTCTAGACTCGTTTTCCAGCCCTCATTTCTGATTCCAATGTGTTAAGAATGGAAGAATGGAATCGTTACCACTGAGACAAAGAAGGCTGCAGATGGAGCGTTTCTGAGGATGAATGTCACTGATAATTAGATATATGAGGTTGAATTCAATGGCAAAGTCTCAGTAGAAACAGCAATGGGGAGCTGTCAGCATTTACATGGTATTTATAGCCCGGAGACTGAATGAGATCAGCAAGGATGGCAGTGTAGATGGGAAAGAGAAAAGGAAGAATGAGCCCTGGATTCGGTATTTAGTGTCTGGGGATGTGAGGTGAAATCAGCAAAGGAAGCTGAGAAGGAAGAGCCTGTAAATTAGGAGGTAAATGAAGAGCTTGTGCTCTCTGGGAAGTTAAGTGAAAATGTGTGTCAGGGAGAATGAATGGTCCTGAGAGGTCAAGTAAGATGAGGACCTGGCATTTTCCTGGCACTGATTTACTTGTGTAAATTATTACTCTTAATAGGAGAAAGTCAAAAATACTCAGTTGAGGTGGGTTTAAAAGGCAGTTGGAGGAGACACAAGTGTAGAAAACTCCATCTTTTACCTGATCTTGTTTATGCCCGTGTCTCCTGGCAGACCTTCCTCAAAGTGAAAGCTAGTGTGATCCCTTTAAAACTGAAGTCAGATGTGGTTACTCTCTACTACAAACTTCCCCATCTTACGGAGAGTAAAAGCTAGAATGCTTACCTGGCACCTCCATTATCTTTCTGACCTTATCCCCTACTCCTTTCTCCCGGATTCCCTTATCACTTCCTCTCCTTACTTGATTCCTGAAGTCTTATGCTTTAGTGACTTTCTTCTTGTTCTGCCTTTCAGTTGAAATGCTTTTTTTTTTTTTTTTAATATCCACATATTTCCAACTTTCCCAGAATGCCATATCAGTGAGGCTTTTGGGAGGGCTGTTCTTTGGAATCTCATGCTCCCCTTCCTCACCTCCCACATCGATACTCACTTTTCAGACTTAAATTTTGTTCTAGGGACTTACCAGTAGCCAACATAGTTTAAATATTTATTTAGGCTGTTGTCCTCTCCACAATGTTAGCTTCATAAAGGCAGGAGTTAAGTTTATTTATTTATTTATTTATTTTTTTAGTTTTTATCTGTTTGTGGTGGGAGAGAGCTTAGCTGGGGAGGGAGAAAGGGAGAGAGAAAGAGAGAGAGAAGCAGACTCCCTATTCACCAGGGAGTCCTACCCAGGGCTCAATCCCAGAACCTTGAGATCATCACCTGACCCAAAGTCAGACACTTGACTGACTGAGTCATCCAGGTACCCCTCAGTTTATTTTGTATCCTAGTATATTCTGTGTGCTTAAAACGCCACTGTCGCACAGTGGGAATATGGTAAATATTTGTTGAATATGCAAATGAGAGAGATGTCATTCAGCTTTGTATAAAGTAAAATAAATCTGTGCTGTAGTTTTCTCATAGCAAAGAGAAACACTAGCAAATTACATCATATCTATCTTAAAATCATGAGGTAAAACATTTGTGACTACCTTAAATGGCATAAATATAAGTAATCATCAGTGACTTTATTGCAGAGGTCTATACTTTGAAGGAAATTCAAGGGTAAAATAATAGATTAAGGTACCTTGAAATATATATGTAAAGCTAGAAATAGAATTATAATATTATCATTTATATTTATAATAATGGTATTATGGTATTATGAAACTAGAAATAATATTATAATTTCACATGTATTAAAAGAGAAAAATTATTTTCAAACATAAGACACAATAATTATCTGTGCTTCTCTGAGATTTGTAAACTATTGAGGGTATCACTTTTTGGAGCTAACACTCATGTACACCTTTTTTAAGATTAAAAATAATCTGAGGGTTCTTTGCTGGCTCATTTGGTTAAGGAGCTGTCTTTGGCTCAGGTTATGGTCTCAGAGTCCTGGGATCAAGCCCCATGAAGGGCTTGATGCTCGGTGGAGAGCCTGCTTCTCCCTCTCCCTCTGCCTGAAGCTCTCCCTGCTTGCGCTCTCTCTTTTCTCTCTCTCTCTCTCTCTCTCTCTCTCTCCCTCTGTCAAAGAAATAAATAAAATTAAAAAAAGTTTTAAATGATCCGAAGTATCTTTAATATTAAGAATTGCTATCATAAATAAATGTTACTGAAACATATTGCAATATGTAATATCAGAAAAAAGAACAGAAGGACAAATACAAAGTCAATAAGAAACACTAAGGAAAAAAATAAAAAGGTGACAGAAAAGTGAGTGAATATCCTGGGCAAATTGTAGAAGAAACCTGAACAGCTGATAAAGAATCAATAGATTCTCATTGACATAGAATTCAGAAAAATGCTTATTAAAACAATAATTAAATGCCATTTTTACATCAAGATTGACATTTCCTGTAGGGGAAGTTCTCTTACAGTACTTTCTAGACTATTTAAAGTCTGGAAATGTTAAGCATAGGTTAGGATATGGGGAAAAACTCTGTTGGTGAGAGTGTAAATTAATACAACCAATTTGACAATTTCTAGTAAAGCTGAAATATGTTTATCTATGATCCAGTTTGCCATGCAAATGAAACACTGTGGTCACATCTTAAGGCACCAGTTAATCTGAATGGCTTGTAATCCTAGAGATACTAGGATGGAATGTGCTTGGAACAAAGAAAGTTGAGCTCTAATTAATGGTGTTATAGACTGTTAGGAGGCTTCTGGACTAAGAGATGGTAAATGGTCAGCATGGGAGGCTAGAAATCGAGAATACACAGATTTTAAAAAATTATTGTAACGCTAATGTTTTCCATGAAAAATGATAGAGGATCAGTTGGGATAAATTGTCTGAATCATTGGGCTGGTATATGCCTCTGTTGCAGGGTTTTTCAGTCTTAGCTCTATGGGCTTTTGGGATGACCAATTCTTTGTCATAGGGGACTATGTCTTATGCAGTGTAGTATGGTTAGCTCCATCCCTGGTCTTTATTGTGTAGATGCAAGGAGTACCCTTCAGTTGTGACAACCAAAAATGTCCTCACATTGCCAAATGGCAGGGGTGGGGTGGGGTCCAGTGGCGTGGGAGTGGAAGAACTTGGCCCCCTTTGGAGAGAGTTCACTGATCAATGCCACTGATATTTCATTTGGCGTGAAGGTAATAGTTCTGATTCCATAAATTGGCATTCCTCCTAGAGCTGATATTCTCTCTGAACCTCATCTATACCAATGAAAGTTCAGTTTCTTGACTTTCAAAACCGGGACCAGAACCTAGAAACAGGGATCATCACATCCATGTATGGTCACCCTTTGAGACCCTGCCTATATGCCTGGCTGGTCATCCTGGATAACATCTCTCGTTCCTTTAACTGTAATAACAGCCAGTATGGTTTGATACATTCAGTGTCTTCTAGAAATCTAATGAGGAAACAGAAATTAGGACAAAGATTATGTATTGAGAATTCATTGCTGCATAATTCATAGAAGAGATTATATTAATCTCTTTCTACCATTCTGATTCAAATGATCAAAACCTAGTTAAATCTACGTAAGGAAAAACAAAAGAAAGCAAAAAACAGAGTATGGGTAACATATTTGTATATTCAACAAGATTGTGGAAAAGGACACCGAGTAATTGGATTTGCACATGATTGCATCCAGGAATCCAAATTATGTCAGGACTCCCTTATTCTATCTTTATATCTTATCCTTGCTTCTTTTATGTTGACTTCACTCAAATTATAGCTGAGCATCCCCATATATGGTAGAGTATGAGTACTGTGAAAAAGTTTTTTTAAGTCATCCAGCATCCAAAGATAAACAATATCAAAAGTTTTCCTTCCATACCTCATGTATGTAATTGTATACACACATACCATCCCTGAACACACTTACACAAGCATACATAATTATTTGGGGAGCAAACTGGATATATATAGTTTTATAGTCGGCTTTGGTTACTTAGCACTTTTTGTTTTGTTCTACTTAGCACTCTTTAATGAAGATATCCTTGTTACTAAGTTTTATTTGAAAATGATACTCAAAGATTGTGCAGTTTCATTCTGTCTACTTTTATACAGCCATTTCCTGCAAGATGCTCCTAATATTTAAGATGATTTCAATTTTCACTAACATAATGCTAAATAAATCCCCAAATAAAAATAATCAGAAACACACATTTTTTATTCTGTCCTAGAATAAATTCCTAGATACAGAATTAGTGAATCAATGGATATGTAACTTTTTGAGAATCAAAAGTCACTTTGAGAATGTTGTTCTGATTTAAAATTTCAACAGCATTTGTATATATTTGTATTTTATTACTATAAATCTGCTGACATTGGATGTTTTAGTTTGCAAATATTTTTCAAATTGGACAGATGCTTTAATTTGCTTGAATAGTTCTTCATGTGTTTATTATTTATTTGCACATCTTATTTTGAGAATTGCCAAAGCCTGTGTTTGCCAATTTTCATTGGCATGCTTTTTATTTTCCTTATGGATTTAAAAGAGATGGTTATTTTGTTAATTTATTAACATTTTATCACATATCTTGTAAACACATTTTCCCTGTGTCCCTTGCATTATAATTTTGTGATGTTTTTGATATATAATTTTGGGTTCATATGTAGTCAAATTATCACTTTTTTTCTTCATTTACTACAGTCACCAATACCCATTGTCATACTTAGGCCTTATTATTATAACTATAATATCTTCATAAACCTAATTTCAGACATACTTTCCTTTTTCAACTTTCCAGCTTCCTCCCTCTAACATACCCACTCCAGTAATTCCTTCCTACAGGACTCTCCACCCATCAGTCCCATTATCATTTGCTCTCCTTCAAGTCTTGATTTCCCTTTTTACCCAACAAAAAGCCCATCAAGACAATAAATCCCTAAAATATCCTCGACTCCCTTAACCCTCTTACTCTACCTCTTAAAACCCAACCCTGATCAGATTCAGCTCTAGACTGTTTGCTATATGACTCAGTCTATTGGGATAAAGAACACAGTCACATTACTTGGCTTCCCATTAAGTCAATGACCACTAAGCACAACTGGGCCTTTTTGCTGCCATCATGACACAGTTCCCTAAACTGTTAATAGCCTTCTCTTCTCCAAACAATCAGCTAATGGCTTTGTTTTCTATTTCACTAAAGAGATAAAAATAATCAGCAGAGGATCCACATTTCCCACTATCTCACCTGGCAACCTGTGTGCATAGGCAGGGAACACTTTGCCAAACCTCTGTTCCTATGGATGCCCTGTCCTGTCCTGTTCTTTCTTCAAAAAAAAAAAAAAAAAAAAAAAGATTTTATTCATTTGCCAGAAAGAGAGAACGAGAGAGAGACCATAAGCAGGGTAGAAAGCAGGCAGAGTGAGAGAAAAAAGCAGCTCCCCACTAAGCAGGGAGCTGATACAGGGCTGGATTCTAGGACTCTGGATCATGACCTGAACCGAAGGCAGCTGCTTAACCAACTGAGCCACCCCGGTATCCCATGATGTCCTGTTCTTGTTCTATGAAAGGCCAGTGTTCTAGTTATTCACTCAATCTGAGTCTCTCTTTCCAGATAATAACTTAATTCCAGAAATGCTTCCCTTGTTGTACTGTATTTTAATAATATCTTAGTGGTCATTGTCCAGGCACCTGATCAGTCCTCTGAATCTGCAGGAGAAACCATCATGGATTCAGAGGGTACATGTGGCCACAAAGCTTGCTTCTTCACCATATTGAGATGACTCAAGCCCCTTAGTTCTTTTATAGATTCAGAGAAAAAACTGGAGAGATGTCAAGAGTAGGAGAGAGTATTTGAAAGACTGCCTTTGCCCCAAGTCCGCGTCATCCACTAAATACTATATAAACTAAAGATACTTTTATACCCTTTTTACAAAACTTGGGTAAAATTTTCTGTTTTCTCTTTTCCTTGGTGCAGATAGTTTTTTTGTTAGCACATTGGAATAATATAATAAATTTTCAACACAAAAAATGAATTTCTAGTTAAAGATGTAGTTAAGTGCCAACCTTCTTATTTTTTCCTCAATAGTATTAATATAAACTGGTAAATATATGATATAGATTCCAACTTTCAGTGAATGGGAGTAAAGAAATTCCACCAGTGTTAGCTAGAAAATATTTCTTGAGAAATATTTGAAATTTGAAGTAGAAACTTTAGTTCTATAATAGTAAATTAGAGAATAATTATTGCTCTACTTATTCAAAATAGAATCTGTTATACCCTTTATGAATATCATCTTTAATACCTTTATGTTCTCTAATGCTCTTAATGAGTATCCCCTTTCATAATTATATATGACCTACCAACCATGGCTAATGTAGGAGTTAAACAGACATAGAGTCACTTGTACGAATAAATAGGAAGGAGAGAGACAGAAAAGTGAATTTTGCTTAAGGTAAATTAGAATAACCAATTATCTGCTTCTCCCCAGGCCCATCCATGCCGCTTTTAGCTGCATTATGGAAAATGTTTCACTTAATTTCTGGTCACTGCCTGGAATTTCTAGACCCACTTTCCTAAAATATGCAACGCTCCCCCAGGAGAACCAGCAGAGAATTTGTTATAGGATACAGTGCATTTAATTTGCTACCTTATCTTTTCTTCTACATCACTGCCAATAAGCCTATGTTTTTGCCAGCCTTTTCTCAAAATTTGGTGGTAACTATAGGGAATAGATACATAGGAAAGTGAGAAAACATAGAATTTAACTTTATTGTTAAATTGTACTTCCCCATACACCAATGAGTCTACTTTTTAGGGTACCCATTGCCAACCAATTACCCCCTTCCTAACCCTACCAAATGTTGTTTTTGTTTTTCTCCTTTGAAAAAGTATTCAGTTTATAAAAGGAATATTTACTAAGCCCTAGTTATCTATAGGCACTGTGTTCTAAAGGTGAAATGTACATTCTATGTTTTATGTCCATGCACATGTGAAAGGTACATGTATATTCTATGTTCTATGTACATCACAGCCTCCTGTGCTTCTTAGAACAGCACTGAGGAGGCCACATTGCAACTGATGGTTTACTTGCATGCATTTTCCTTCAGATTATATGCAACATAAGGGTGGGGCTTTATATGTTCTTTATTCTCCGTTATCACCAGCATTTAGCACAGTGTACCTTACATATACATCACTGACACTTTTAAATTAGTTGCTTAGTATATATTTTTGAATGAATGGGTTATAAATCTGATAACGAGATTTTTAACATATTGGAGAAAGAAACATATCTATATCTATGTAACTGGCTAAAAATTTTGTGGCAGGGTGTGCCTGGGTAGTTCAGTAGGTTGGACCTCTGCCTTTGGCTTGGGTGGTGGTCTCGGGGACCTGGGATCGAGCTCCGCATCGGATTTTCTGCTCAGGGCGGGGAGCCTGCTTCCCCCTCTCTTTCTGCCTGCCTCTCTGCCTGCTTGTGATCTCTGCCTGTCAAATAAATAAATAAAATCTTTAAAAAAAATTGTGTAGCAGGATAATATGTTTAGAAGGTTACTTTGTGATTTATTTTTGTTGCCATGGGACAGAAAAGCATGAAATGTACATTTGCCTTCATGAAAGAGCCCCCAAAATGTTGTATGGACACATGTTCTAAGTTCTAGGTTCCCTTTTAGTGGGGAGAGAAATAAGAGCTTCTTTGTGTTTCTTGAAACCTCTTGATAATAATCCTTACACAGTTTGCATCTTGGAGGTTGAAGGTACTAGGAGGTACTAGGTTGAAGGTACTAGGAGTTGGAAGGCACTTAATCTAGGAGGGAAGACCTAGACTTTTCCCTTTCAGGGTTATGGGAGGGCTAACTGTGTACTATGACTAAGGAGGGTAGACACTTTGCTACAACTGGACAGCTCGAGACTTCTCAGTTGGAAGGAGTGGTCCTGAGGGCCTGGACTTTCTCAATGAAGACAAGATGAACTTTGTCTACCCGGTTTAAGCCCCTACAAACCCTTAATAACCTGAGCAGTATTCTAAAAATGGTTCACATTGAGATCTCCTGGCCATTGAGAGCTTGACAAAACTAAATTTAATGTGCTGTAAAGTGTTCCAGAATAACACAAGCTCATTATCTATTCATGCATTGATTTAGGAGAGGGCAGAGAAGAATTGCCGCCCCCCCTCATCCCCCGACGGGACTTTAGTGTTGGAGGGAGGGAGAGAGTTAAGAAATCTCTTAACTTTGATTAGAAATAGAGGCAGAAAAGAGCATTTGAGGAAGAAAGAAGAGCATGAACAATTGTGTAGAGGTAAGGGCATATGTATTGGAAGAAAAACATATTGGTAAGTGCTTACCAATATTTGTGAGGCATGAGAAAAAAATTACAATAATTTTGAATATCGTACTCAGGGACCTAAGATAGTCTGAATCAATAGGTCTGCAATGGGGTCTACTATGTGGATTTTGACAAAGTTTTGCAGGTGTGCCTGATGCACTGAAAAAGGTGAAAAGCATAGGGAGGGAGGGGTGAATTAGCAGGAAAGAATAGTGGGACTTTAGCCAAAATCTAAATAGAACTGGATTTTGAAAGATATTGAACAACTTGCTGAGAAGTTTGAACTTTGGATGGAGGGAGTTCCAGCTTCCTCTATGTATTACATTTTATTTTATTATGTGAGCATGTGCCATTGCTGTCTGTTATGTGTTTTTCACGTTTAGCATTTATCAAAAGTGACCCTCATCCTCCTTCTTTCCTTCCTTCATTCTTTCATTCATTTATCAGGCACATCTTGAATACCTTAGACACAGAAGTATAGATACGGCTGTAAAAGATACGATCCCTAATTTCAGGAAGTTCTTAATGAGTATGGTTCTCTTAACACTTAACTATACTCTTGGTAAAAATTTTACCATAGGTTAACAATTTAGAATTTATATGAACCGGTTACTTGTATAGGGTAGCTTGGTAAATTTTCAGTAAGAGAACAGTACATTTTTCACAAAAGCATTAAACACTTCCACCTCTGAAAGCAAAATTCTGCCTTTAAAGGAGGAAAGGACTAATCTAGTTAGAAAATCATTGTAATGAAAATCGAAATGAACTTTCTGAGGCCCTTACTAGCCTGTTTGGTCTTTTTCTCTTTTTTTTTTCTTTTTAAAGTTTTTTATTTAAATTTCAATTAGTTGACAGATAGTGTATTATTAGTTGCAGTAGCAAAATTTTGTGATTCATCACTTATATACAACACTCAGTGCTCATGCCAAGTGCCCTCCTTAATACCCATCAGCCATTTAACCTATGTCCTCGCCTACCTCCCCTCCAGCAAACCTCAGTTTGTTCTCTATCGGTAATCTGCGCTCTGTGCCTCTGTCTTTTTGTCTTTCCCATATTCATCTCCTTCATTTCTTAAATTGCACAGAGGAGTGAAATCATATGGTAGCTGTCTTTCTCCAACTGACTTATTTTGTTTAGCATAATACTCTAAAACTTCATCCACATCGTTACAAATGGAAAGATTTCATTCTTTTTGATGGCTGAGTAATACACACACACACACACACACACACACACACACATGCACATGCACACACTCACACCACATCTTCAGCCATTCACAAGTTGGTGGACATTTGGCTCTTTCTGTAGTCTGGTTATTGCTGATAAGGCTGCTATAAACATTGAGGTGCATGTGTCTCTTTGAATCAGCTTTTTTTTTTTTAATCTTATGGATATATACCTAGTAGAGAAATTGTTGGATCATAGGGTAATTCTCCTTTTAACTTTCTGAAGAAACTTCATACTTTTTTTTTTTTCCAGAGTGGCTGCACCAGCTTGCATTCCCGCCAACAGTGTAAGAGGGTTTCGACTCTTCTCATCCTCACCAACACCTGTTGTTTCCCGTGTTGTTAATTTTAGCCATTCTGATAGGTGCGAGGTGATATCTCATTATACTGGCGGCTCTTTCTAATTTAAATATTTACTATACATGACTACCCTTCGGAAATTTCACTCTTCATAGGCTCTTAAAAAATGGTGGTTGAAGTAGTTTTTGACAGTGATTTCTTCTGCATAACTTGATATATTCGGTATGTGGGTGGCTAGATATATGTATATACTTCTAAGCAGAATTCTAGTTACAAATGGTTTTGGCTTCCAATTCAGTCAATTCCATACCCTGACACTTACCACTGTTACAGGTTAATCTTCTATAAACTCGTTTTGAAAAGACATGTTATGGTTATTCCAAAACTCCTCAAAAGTAGAAATATTTCAAAAGTATAAAAGGTTAATCGTAAGAGAACTCTAAGCACACATTTCTTCCTTATGAAAATTTGGGTAGGTCATGAAGGAGCCAAAGAAATATGTTCTGCAAAATGCTGAAATAATATCTGGAAAATATGTGAAACTAAAACCACCACACAATCTGAGTTAAATGCCTGTATTTATTTATATAATGAGTGTGACCCTCAGTGTATAGAAGATGCCTCTTTTTTTGACTGTGGTTTTCGTCTATGAAGAGCCCTGGATGGCCTGGATTCTACTTAATTAAAAGCCATAGAGGCCCCCCCAGATGTTAAAAGGGCCTGAGCTGAACAGTGTGTTGACATCAGATGAATGGGCAAGGCCACCTGCTAGCACCACTCTTGGCTTTGTGGATGATTTGCATTCCTGTGGCCTGTTGCTCGGCATGACCACTCTCAGCACTTCACAGCCCCATGGCCTGTTTAATATCATGGATGCCTTCCAGTCATGAAGTCCCTCTTCTATATTAACCTCAGCACACAATAGCGAGAGGGGCTAGTTCCATGATTTCTCTCTCCTTGCAGTATGATGTTTTTATTTAATTCAGGCCACATAAAAGAAGAGGAAATTCTGGATTAAGATAAAATAAATTTCTTCTTGCCTAAAATCATTAACAGATCGTTTGTTCTTTCATGAAGATAATGCTCCTCATTTTAATAGGCAAATAGTATGAGCAATACCAAAAATACAGATCTTGACATTATTAATATTCACAGACTGTTTCAATTTTGTTTCTTCAATGTTTCTCTCAATAGAGACAGTCAACCAAGTGTGTAAAGACTCGCCTGCAAAGGCTGAGATGATATTAGTCTATAAACGTAGAAATTTTATACTTGAAGAGGAGGAATTGTAGGCGACAACAGAAGTGAATGGAATAATTCATAATACTGCAATCTAGAATATGTCAAGAACGTGAAGAGAAGGATATTATTGAAGGAACTTGCCAAACAGTTTATTTTAAAGTATTTTAAGAGCAGTAAAACTAGTGGGGATGTATATAGGTAGATTTGGTGCCTTGCCCATGAGACATTGAAGAAACAGCTTATACCAAGCATTAGCAGAAGTATTGACATTACACATAAAATACATCTTTGTTTTTTTCCCCCAAATATAGTTGTCTTCATACTAAAATAGAAAATTTATATTCAATTCTATGCTTACATGTTGAAATAAAATATGTTTCATTAATAAAGTACCTGAAGCATTTTACATATGTCTGTGTGGGTTTGAGGTACAATTGTTTAAATTGTGTCAACATGATTTGGTAAGTAATTCACAAAGGAAAGATATCACTACTTTGGGGCTCTTTAAAATGCTAATAGTTATCCAAACACCAACCAATAATCACAGATGGAGTATCCATAAAGAGGAGAAGATGGCATTTTCTTGCAGCATTTTAACCTAGTTGGAACTTGCTTTTAAATAATGCCACCTGTGGCCTAAATAAGCATAGGTGGTGCTAATAGAAAAATGGTATAATAAATATAATCCTTCAAGACATGTTTGTAATATTATTTTAAACATAATCAATGCCATTTTTTCTAAAGATAACCCATTTTGAATGTTACCAGTAATGGGGCAATTTTAAAAAGACACCTTTTTTTTCTTTTTTAAGATTCTATTTATTTATTTGACAGAGATCACAAGAAGGCAGAGAGGCATTCAGAGAGAGGAGGAAGCAGGCTCCCTGCTGAGCAGAAAGCCTGATAAGGGGCTGGAAGCCAGGGCCCTGGGATCACAAACTGAGCCGAAAGCAGAGGCTTTAAACCCACTGAGCCACCCAGGTGCCCCTAAGAAGACACTTTTAATATAATTTTAAAATCTGTTATTATTTATATTTGTCATATAGACTACTATCATATTTATTTTTTAGAGTCACATTTATTTTTTAAGAGTTCTACATTTCTATGGATTGGGAATTATTTTTAAAGTTTTCAGTCTCAATAACATTTTGAAACACTAAGTGGTTTACTTTCTTTCTCTTGCTCTTTTTCTCTCCCTTTTTTATGATAACTCTGAGCTTGTAAGGGATTTTTTTTTTAAGATTTTATTTATTTTTTGAGAGAGAGTGAGAGAGAGCACAAGTTGTGGGGAGGGACAGTGGGAGAGGGTAAGCAGACATCCTACAGAACAGGGATCCAGATGCAGGTCCCAGGACCCCTAAGATCAGGACCTGAGCCAAAGACAGATGCTTAACTGACTGGGTCACCCAGGCATCCCATGTAAAGGGTATTTTAAGTGAGGCTAATAAAAGAAAAATTGTGAGTGACATTTGACCCTAAAAAGGGTCTATTCTTCTCTAGTTTTCTGTGTCTTGAACTTATGTCTTTATGGGAGCTTGCTTTTTGATCTACAGAGTCACATAGGAAACCTAATTGAATTCTGGGAACATGGTAAAATAATTACTGTAGGTAGCTTCTCCACTTCTACAACTACAAGGAATATGGGATGAAATAAAGTTATTAAGAAAACATAGCTGGGGTTTCTGGGTTATTGTCAGTTAAATGTCTACTCTTGATTTCAGCTCAGATCATGATCTTGGGTGGTGAGATCCAGTCTGGCGTTGGGCTTCACGCTTACTGAGGAGTCTGCTTGCTCTGTTCCCTCCCCTTGCTCATGCTCTCTCTCTCTCTCTCTCTCTCTCTCTAAAAACAAAAAAACAAACAAAAAACAAAAAACCCACACAGCTGAAATTTTCACTTGCAGCTAAGATGGAATAACAAAGACTCGATTTATGCTCTAATCTAAAATAGCCAAAAATGTAAAAAACAAAAACAAACAATAACAACAACAGCAACAAAAAACTACAAAACTTCCCATTTTATTTTATTTTATTTTATTTCATTTCTTTTCAGTGTTCCAGGATTCATTGTTTATACTTTTTTAAGACAGTGAACATCAGGCAAAGAAGAGAATGATCTTTAAGATATAGAAATGTTCAAAGAAATTCTCTAGACAGAAAGAAAATTACTCTGGATTAAAATACAGCTGTATACAAAGGAATGAAAATTATCAGACATGGAAACTAGATGGGTAAATATACAGGATTTTAAAAGCCTCTTTAAAGATAAATGGACTGTTTAGACAAGAATAACATTATGATATAGAGTTATAGCATATAAATACATATCTGAAATACCATACTTTGAGAGGAAAGAAATACAAGTATGCAATTGTGAGGATTTTATACCCCATGAGAAGGAGTATAGAAATCACATAAATACAAGCTGCAAAAAGTTTTATAAATTCTAAAGTAACCACTGGAATAATACAGTTATAGCCAATAAGGCAATAAAGGAGATAGATTTAAATTATTAAAAAATAGTTCAGCTAATCAAAAAAAGATAGAAAAGAGGGCAAAGAATAAATACAACAAACAGGAAAAACAAATAAGTAAACTAACCATATCAATAATGGCCTACACACCCCAATTAAAAGATAGACTTTGTCAGAGTGGGAAAAAAAACAACCTGTAAACATAAACATGTGAGTAAATAGTAAAAGGATGGGGGGAAATTTATTAGTATTAACACTAGTAAAAGCAAAGCTGGAGTCCATATTAAAATAAATAAATAAAAGAGAGTTTAGAGCAGAGGATACTGCTGGGTTAAAAGAAGTCATTTTTTTTTTTTTAAGATTTTATTTATTTATTTAAAAGACAGATCACAAGTAGGCAGAGAGGCAGGCAGAGAGAGAGAGAGGGAAGAAGACTCCCTGCTGAGCAGAGATTCCCAGGACCCTGGGATCATGACTTGTGCTGAAGGCAGAGGCTTTAACCCACTGAGCCAGCCAGGCACCCCTAAAGGAAGTCATCTAATAAAGATAAAGTGGTCAGTTCATGAAGAAGATGCAACATAATCCTAAAGTTTATGCTCCTAAAATAGAGCTTTAAAATATATGAAGAAACAGCTAATAGAACTTCAATAAATAAAAGATAAATCCATAATAATTGTTGGATATTTTAATATCCCTCCTAAATTAACAAGGATGTAGAAAACTTGAATAACACCATCAACCAGCTTGACTTAATTAATATTTATAAAGCACTTTACCTGATAACAACAGAAAACACATTTTCTGTGAACAAGGGATTCTTACCAAGATAGACCACATTTGGTATATAAAACAATTCTTGATAAATACAAGAATATTAAGCTGATACAAAGTATGTTCTCTGACCATGGTGGAATTGAATTAGAAATAAATTAGAATAAATTAAATTGGAAAGAATTCGGGAATATTCCCAAATGTGAGGAAATTAAAATATCATACTTTTAAATAATCACTGTGTCACAAAAATGGAAAAAAATTAGAAATTATTTTTAACTAAAAAATGAAAACATAAACTGATTAGAAATCTTTTTTAAAGATTTATTTGAGAGTGAGAGAGAGCATGAATAGGAGGAGACAGAGGTGGGAAGAAGAGAGAGAGAATCTCAAGCAGACTCTGTGACCCTGAGTTGATGACCTGAGACATGACATGGGGCAAAATTGAGAGTAAGATGCTTAACTGACTTTGCCACCCAGGTACACCAGAAATTATATATAACGATGAAAACTGAAAACATAAGATGTGAACATTTATGGAATACTGCTACAAAATGGAAAGCAATACAAAAAGGAAATTTATGGCACTAAAGTTTTCAAATTAATGACCTCAGTTTCCATCTTAAGATACAAACAAATACAAGAAAGGAAATAAATACTGCAAGCAGCATCAATGTAGTAGAAAACAAAACAATAGTGTAAATCAGGGAAACCATAAACTTATTTGAGAATATCATTTTAATTGTTAAACTTCCAGCCAGATTAATCAGAAGAGAAAGAGAACATAAATTACACTCAATCTCTGGAATGGAGAGGTAACACACTAGAGATTCTATAGAAATTGAAGGAATAGTAAAGGTATATTACGAATGACTTTACATCAATGGATTTGTCAAATTAGATGAACTAGGCAATTGTTCAGATGACATAATATACAAATGCTGACTCAAGAAAAGATGGATCACTTGAATAGTACCATGTCTTTTAAACATTTATGTTTTTTTAAGATTTTATTAAGTTATTTGACAGAAAGTGAGTGAGAGAAAGCACAAGCAGGTGGAGCAGGAGGAAGAGGGCAGGGGAGAAGAAGCAGACTCCCCATTGATCAGGGAGCCTGACATGAGGTTTAATGCCAGGACCCTGGGATTATGATTTGAGCCAAAGGCAGATGATTAACCAATTGAGGCACCCAGGTATCCCCAGTACTGTTTTTTTTTTTTGTTTTGTTTTGTTTTTTAGATTTTATTTATTTATTTGACAGATAGAGATCACAAGGAGGCAGAGAGGCAGGCAGAGAGAAAGAGGGGGAAGCAGGCTCCTGCCGAGCAGAGAGCCCAATGTGGGGCTCGATCCCAGGACCCTGGAATCATGACCTGAGCCGAAGGCAGAGGCTTTAACCCACTGAGCCACCCAGGCGCCCCCCTAGTACTGTTTTTTAAAGAAATTAATTTCCAGGAAATTTTCAAAGCCATATGGCTTTAGAGGAGAATTCTACCAAACATTTAAGGACAAAATAATACCAACTATACATAGACTTTTCAAGATCCTTAATTCATTTAAGAAGGCCAGCATAAGCCCAATATCAAAACAAAACAAAAATAGTTAAAGCAAAATCTGTAAACTGAACACCACAAAACATCGTAGAGAGGAATTTAAATTTAATAATGGAAATGTAAACCTTGTTCATGGCTTGGAAGACTTGACGTTGTTAAAATGTCAGTTTTTCCCAAATTGTTATATAGATTCAATTGCAAGCCCTATTCAAATCTTTGCAGAAATTATGATAGAATTTGATGATAGGAATGGAAATTGACAAGCTGATTGTAAAATTCATATAAGGAGTAAAATAAAATAAGGAGTAAATAAAATAAGGAGTAAAATTTTAAAAAACTTTGAAAAATAAAAAAGTTTGAGGGTTTACATTTTCTGATTTCACAACTTATAAGCTACAGAAATCATACATGTGGTGTTGACATCAAAATAGGCAATTGGATCAAAAGAACAGACTACAATCCAGAAATAGATCCATACATATACAGATAACTGATTTTGGGCAATCTACAAGAAATTCGGTGAAGAACCAATAATATTTCCAGCAAATGAACAACTGTTTATTCATATGTAAAAGAATTCATTGTATAATAAATAAAAACCTAAAATAATATGACATTATTAGACAGAAGTCTTCATGACCTTGAGTTTGGCAATTATTTCTTAAATATGACACCAAGAGTTTGATCCATAAAAGAAAAAAAGATTGTAAGTTGTACTTTATCAAAATTAAAAACTTTTGTCCTGGCAAAGGCACTATTCCAAAGTATAAAAAGACTTGCTCTAAACTGAGAGAAAATATTAATAAAGGACTCAGGCCCAGATATAAAAGATCAATAATAAGAAAACAAAAAAATCTGATAAAGAAATGGGCAAAAGATCTGAAGTGACACTTTACCAAAGAAGACATATGGATGGCAACTAAGCATATGAAAAGATGGTCAACATCGTTAGCCATTAGGTAAATGTAAATTAAAACCAAAATTAGTTACTACTACATCCCTGTTAGAATCAATAAAATTTAAAATTTGATCTGTACCTCCTGTTGGCAATGGCGTAGAACTACTGAATCTCTCATATAGAGAGATTTCCACCATGCTGGTGGAAATACAAAATGGATATAAGTGCTTTGGAAAACAGTTGGACAATTTGTCACTGTGTTACACATATACTTACAAATATGCAAATACTCTAGGACATAGTCATTCCACTCTTAGTTATCTACCGAAGAATTAAAAAAGCATGCAAAGACTTATACATGGATGTTCATAGAGGCTTTGCTGGTAATGGGCAAAAAATTGGAAATAATTCAAACATCCATCAGCAGATACCTGGGTGAACACATTGTGGCATATCATATAATATGATACTACTAGCAATATAAAGTAATAAAGAGCTGGATTATTCATGCCACAATAACAGTAAACCTCAAAATAATTATATACTGAATGAAGGAATCCAGACAGAAAACACAGTATATCATTAAATTGATATCAAATTCTACAACATTCAAACTAACCTAAACTAACATAAAACAGACCAGTGATTGCTCAGACATTGGTGGGAGGCCCTGGTGGGAGTGATTACAAAGGGGGAGAAGAAATTCAGGGGATGATGGATATGTTCATGATTTTGATGGTCATGTGCAGTTTATTATATGTCAGTCATATCTTAAGCTATTTTAAAACACTAAGAATTCCATATTGAGATACCACTGTACACACAAAGAAATGCATGTGCACTTGCAAATTGTACACTTTGAATACGTGCAGTAGGTAGTAGTTCAGTTACCTCTTGATAAAGCTGTTAAAAAATCCATAGCTATATGCAAACAAGGAAAGAAGATAAATCTCTGCATGTCAAAAGTATAGAGAAATTAATCCTGTCAGAATGCAATAGCCCCTCAGGGTTTCAAATCTGATAAGGCCATTGGGATGAAGGTTCTGGTAGTCATTCCACTATAGGAGACTCACTCTGGGTCTTTCTGTGGTGAGGAATTTTGGCCACCCACTAGAAAAAATTAGGAAAGCATATTGGAATTTTGGTAGTGGAAGTGTCATCTGTAAGAAATCAGTATTACAGACTTGTGTTATATGAAACTGTGGAGTGACATTGTTCAACTATATGAAATCAAAACTATAAGAATTTACTATAAAATCTCTTTCTACTCCATAGAAATTCTTAAGGCTTTTGGTGAAAGCAAGACCCAAGTGATTTTGTAGTGATACTTTCAAGGTCCAGAGCACAATATTATTATATCTTTATACTTAAAAGAGGGAGAAAAATTGGAAACAGAAGTCTATGCCTAGTTAAGCTATCATTTAAGAGTGAGTATGATCCTCTCTAATAACACAGAAAAAGCCATTTGACAAAGTATAGCATCCTTTCTGATTAAAACTCTTCACAGTGTAGGGTTAGTGGGAACATACCTCAATATCATAAAAGCCATAAACAAAAGGTCACAGAGAATATTCTCAATGGGGAAAAAAATGAGAGCTTTTCTCCTAAGGTCAGGAACATGATGTGGATGGCCATTCTCACCACTGATATTCAACATAGTACTGGAAGTCCCAACCTCAGCAATCAGACCAAAAAAAAAAAAAAAAAAAAAAAATTGCAAGGCATCTGAATTGGCAAAGAAGTTGTCAAACTCTTGCTCTTAGCAGATGACATGATACTCTACGTGGAAAACCCAAAAAACTCCATCCAAAAACCTTTAGAATTCATACAGGAAATCAGCAACATGGCAGGATACCAAATCAATGCACAGAAGTCAGTTGCGTTTCTCTACATTAAGAGTGAGACAGAAGAAAGAGAAATTAAGGAGTCGATCCCATTTATAATTGCACCAAAAAACCTATCCAAAGAGATAAAGGATTGGTACTCTGAAAACTATAGAACACTCATGAAAGAAATTGAGGAAGACACAAAGAAATGGAAAAAAAATTCATGCTCACAGATTGTCAGAACAAATATTGTTAAAATGTCTATGCTACCTAAAGCAGTCTATACATTCAATGCAATGTATATCAAAATACCATCAACATTTTTCACAGAGCTGGAACAAACAATTCTAAAATTTGTATGGACCCAGAAAAAACCCTGAATAGCGAAAGGAATGTTGAAAAGAAAACCAAAGCTGGAGGCATCACAATTCTGGACTTCAAGCTATATTACAAAGCCATAATCATCACAACAATATGGTACTGGCACAAAAACAGACACATAGATCAATGGAACAGAATAGAGAGTCCAGAAGTGGACCCTTAACTCTATGGTCAAAAAATCCTTGACAAAGCAAGAAAAAATCTCCAATGGAAAACAATCTCTTCAGGTGCACCTCAGTGGCTCAATCGGTTAAATATCTGCCTTCAACTCAGATCACGATCTCCAGGTCCTGGTGTTGAGCCCTGCATCTGGCTCTGCTCGTGGGGAGTCTGCTTTCTCTCTATGTCCCTTCTCACTGCTTGTTCTCTCTCTCTCTTTCTCCCAAGTAAATAATTGCTGAGGCTAGGACTTCTAATACTATGTTGAACACAGTGGTAAGAGTGGCCATCCCTGTCATGTTCCTGACCTTAGGTGAAAATCTCTCTGAGTAGGATATTTACTGTGGGTTTTTCATATATGACTTTTATGATATTGAGGTATGTTCCCTCTTTCCCTTCATAGCAAATAGTTTTTATCAAGAAAGGATGCTGTATTTTGTCAAATGCTTTCCTGAATTTATTGAGAGGATCATATGGTTCTTGTCTGTCCTTTTATCTATGTAGTATATCACATTGATTGATTTGTGGGTATTGAACCACCCTTGCAGCCCAGGAGTAAATATCACTTGGTCATGGTGAATAATCTTTTTAACATACTGTTGGAGCCTATTGGCTAATATCTTGGTGAGAATTTTGGCTTCCATGTTCATCAGGGATTTTGGTCTGTAATATCCTTTTTGGTGCAGTCTTTGTCTAGTTTTGGAATCAAGGTAATGCTGGCCTCATAGAATGAGTTTGGAAGTTTTCTTTTCATTTCTATTTTTTGAAATGGTTCTGGAAGAATAGGTATCATTTCTTTAAAGCTTGGTAGAATTATGATGGAAGGACATCTGGCCCTGGACTTCTCTTTGTTTTTAGATTTTTGATTTGTGCTTCAGTTTCTTTGCTGGTTGTGAGTCTGTTCAGTCTTTCTTTCTGTATCAGTTTCGGTAGTTTATATGTTTCTAGCAATGCATCCATTTCTTCCAGAGTGCCTAATTTGTTGGTGTATCGTTGCTCATAATATGTTCTTATAATTGTATATCTTCAGTGTTGGTTGTGATATCTCCTCTTTCATTTATGATTTTATTTATTTGTGTCCTTTCTCTTTTCTTTATGCGAAATCTAGCTACGGGTTTATTGATCTTATTAATTCTTTCAAAGAACTGCTCCTAGTCTTATTGGTCTGTTCTACTGTTTTGATTTCTGTATCACTGATTTCTACTCTAATCTTTATTAGTTTACTTCTCGTATTGGATATAAGCTTTATTTGCTCTTTTTGTTTTGTTGTTGTTGTTGTTGTTTTCCCCAGCTCCTTTAAGTGTAAACTTGGGTTGTATATTTAAGAATTTACTTGTTTCTTGAAAAAGGCCTGTATTGCTATGTACTTCCCTCTTAGGACTGGCTTTGCTACATCCCAAATGATTTCAACTGTCATGTTTTCATTTACATTTGTTTCCGTGTATTTTTTTAATTCTTTAATTTCCTGGTTTACCCAGTCATTCTTTAGTAGAATGCTCTTTAACCTCCATGTATTTGTGCCCCTTCCAAATTTTCTTTTATGTTTGAGGTCAAGTTTTAAAGCATTGTGGTCTGAAAATATGCTTGGTATAATCTCAGTATTTTGATCTGGGTTGAGAACTGATTTGTGATCCAGTATGTGATCTATTCTGGAGAATGTTCCATGTGTACTTGAGAAGAATTTGTATACCTTTGCTTTAAGGATGAAATACTCTGAATATATCTGTGAAGTCCATCCGGTCCAGTATGTCATACAAAGCCCTTGTTTCCTTGTTGATCTTCTGCTGAAATGACATGTCCTTTGCTGTGAGTGGGGTGGTTCTATTTGTAGAATTTGTAGAATTGCAGCAATTCTTTTCTCAGATCTCCGATTGATTTTGCAGGTATCAGAATGATTGGATAACTCTCTAGCTAAATTCCAGGGACCAGATGAAATTAGGGTCCTGTACTCCTCTGCCATCTTAGCTCCTCCCTAACCCATTGTTGATATTAGTTGGAACTCAGTGTTAATGAAGATTAATTAATTATATTAGTCTCATTATTTTTGTATATGGTTGAAATTTCCCAAAACAAAAGCGTAAAAGAATTAAAAAGATCCTTTTGTAATATTTTGCCTTGAATTTTTAAAATTCAAAAAACATAAACAGTAAATACAATGGTTCATAAAAAAATTCTTGCTATTTATTTATTTATTTTTTTTTTTTTACAGAGTCACCTCCAGAAGGCACTTTACAGGTTGTTTGTAAGTAAGGAGTATGTAAGTGGTGGGAAAGTTAATTTTTGAGAAAAAAATATTTTTTTAGATTTTATTTATTTATTTGTCAGAGAGAGAGAGAGTGAGCGCAAGTGGAGTAAAGGCAGGCAGAGGGAGAAGCAGGCTCTCTGTTGAGCAAAGAGCCCAATGTGGGACTCAGTCCCAGCACCCTGGTATCATGACCAAAGCTGAAGGCAGTTGCTTAACTGACTGAGCTGACTGAGCTACGTTTAAAATAGACATAAAAGTAGTTGCTACTTAACCAGTAACATACAATTCAAAAAGAAAATAAATTTTATTAGTGAAATTACCTATTAGCAATGTTTTTACTTAAAAGAAAATGAAATTCTTAAAGGCATGAAATCTGCATTTTTATGATCAAAATAATTTAAGAGTAATAGGAATTTCATTAATTCCTTCATCTTCATGGTTACTTGAACAATTATTGAGCCTATAGATGAGAGAAAATTAAGACGACATTAGTAACTAAGCTCAGATAACAGTTATAGGTGATAGGTTTCCTTTGGTTTTTAGAGGACATAAGACGTTATCTTGGTAGAGGCACTAAAGAGACTGGAGTTCAAAATGAAGGAGGCAGAGTGTCACTCTGCTGATGTTTTCTGTTTCTGTTATTTAAAGATTCCAATAGAGTGAGACAGCAGTTTGACATGGTGGTTGACAGCTGTGTAGTAGGACAGACCTGGGTTTGCATTCTGAGTGCATTTGATACTGTGGCGTTGTGACCTTGGACATGTTACTTAACTTCACTGTCCCATAGTTTAGTTTTCTTCTCCGTAAAATGGGGATAATAAATCTGCCTTACCAAATTGTGGCAACTAAATAAGAAAATAGAATATTTAGCTTTAATATTAAAATTACAATATTGTGCTGGACAAAATGAGTCTGAAAAAGTAGAAATATGAGCGTTGCTCCAAGAAGTGGTAAAACTGAATGATAAGTTTTTGTTTGTTCCTGTTAATTTTTTATTTAAAATTATTTTGGGAACAATTATGTTTACTTTGAGCTGTTTAAAGTCATGTTTTTTTTAATAGTCATGATTTTTTGAAAAAAAAAAAAACATAAATTTCCCAAAATTGGAGAATTAACTATATAAATATGACAAATGCAGTGGGATAATCTTCAGCTTCTTTAAACCTCAGTTGTTTTATCTGAAAAATGGAGATAATACCTACCCCTTGGAGTTATTGTGAGGGTTATATAGGTTTATATAAGTAAAATATTTAGCACAGTGCCTGGGACAAAGCAGCCCTCCATTTTCTAAGTTCACATGTATATGTATAGAAATATATTTGGAAGTATATAATACAAGTGGGTATACATTATGATTCACTTTGTAAGATCAGCTTTATAACTTTTTATTTTGCTTATACATTTGCCAATTTTCTTATAATAGAACCATGATATTTTATTTATTTTATATTTTTGTAATTGCAATGATAAGAGTAATTGAATGGAATCAATCAAAAATCAGATTAGCAAAAGGGGTCTGTTTAGGATTGTCTTATACAACACTTCCCTCATCTTCCACAATTTTTTTTCAACCTATTGTACATGTTTCAATAATATGTTAATGTTTTTTAAATTTATAAATTTTTGTTCTACTTTATTACTATGAGTTTTTTTTATAATTCTTGCATATAACAAAATATAAGCTAACAATATGACTAATATAAATAAGGAAAGCAATATTTGAATAAAGATGAAGCTGAAAAAATCAAGCAAGTATAAAATCCATAAAAAATCTGAATTAAAAAGATAGCAGAGAGATTATAAAACTCCTCAATGATGGTTTGAAGTAACTAGGTTATGAGAAAAAAGTGACTTAAGATTTCTTTCTTACCAGGTAATCATTTCGACAAAAACCTTATCTTATTTAACTAGTTTCTTCTAAATCTCTCAACCTAATTGTAGATCCATATTTTGTACTTGGAGAACTTAAAGAGATTTGTATCACAGAGAAAATTAGGATATGTACTTAATTTCAAATCCTGAATGCTGTCTTCATAAAAATACTGTTTTCTAAAGCAGTAGAAAGCCCTTAAGGTTTTAGTGGGCAAGAGGGTAATGGCAGAAATGTGATTTTTACACAGAAGTACTATTGGCAATGTGGTCAGTGGGTTAGAAAAGACAGTTAATTGAGCTGAAAACCAGTATTGATGAACAAAGTCTCAATTTGTGGTTTGCTTGTTATGTGAGGTTTGGTTTAAGGCGACAGGACATTTCTTCAGGAAAAGCTGTTTTTGTACCAGAGGGCTTTCCCAGAGGTACTTCCGGGGTCCCCAGCATCGTTACGAATGGAATGATTTCCATTTGTTTGAGGAAAGGGGTTCTCTTTCCCACTGAATTGCTTCACTTATTTGGCTTTTGGCTATAGAGAGGGATTAGAGGTTTCACTTGCAAACTGGTTACTGCTGAAACTCCTTTGAAAATTTGGCACTTCCATAGACCTTCAGTGTGCCAGGAGTCCCCTGATTCCATCACTTCCTTTTTTTTTTTTTTTTAAGATTTTATTTATTTATTTGACAGAGAGATCACGAGTAGGCAGAGAGGCAGGCAGAGAGAGAGGGGGGAAGCAGGCTTCCCGCTGAGCAGAGAGCCTGACGCCAGGCTCCATCCCAGGACCCTGGGATCATGGCCTGAGCCGAAGGCAGAGGCTCAATCCACTGAGCCACCCAGGCACCCCTCATCACTTTTGTTCAAAGAGTCCATTATGAAGGAGCCTTTCATTCTGCTTCACATCTATCTTGGAGACACCCCAGGGACACAGCTCGTTATGGTGAGGATCTTTTTGGCATAAGTCATTTTGATATTATCTGCTTAGATTGGGGATCTTACTCTTTGAGAATGTAAATCCCCCTTAGAAGTTTAATGAGGGAAAGTATCTAACCTATTAATTATAATCTATTGTGAGAAAGGAAGAAAGGTGCTAGTAAAATTTTGGTAAAGTTGACAGAGATCCCCCAAGCAGTACCACTCAGCATGGTCCTTTGTTCAGCAGTGTGGGCAGTTCCTGGCAGTCCAGACATTCTGCCTCTGAACCTTCATGTTAACATGCTACCCACATGATCATGTGCCCATGACCTGGTCTGATCAGCATCTCTCTAGAGAACACATGGGCACCTGAGTCCGGGGCGTAAGATTTATGGCCATGCGCAGCATTTTGGTATCAATAGGAGAAACTACACACAGCTTATTGGTGGGAAATGCCAATAAATATTGAATAATGCTTCTGTGCTGGGGAATCTGTCTGCACGAGTGCAGACACTTAAATTACTTTATCCTCCTTCCTGTCTTTTAACTGGTTAATAAAGGTAATTCTGTTAAAAGCTTGTTTCTTTTCTCAGGCTATATCTAATGACAGTAAAAAATTGGAATGTCAGTAGATTATTGTTTTTCTAAATGATATAAAATTAATTTTTTATTTTTTTAAAAGATTTTATTTATCTATTTGAGAGAGAGAGGGAGGGAGAGAATGAGCAGGCAGGAGGAGCAGAGGGAGAGACAGAGAGAGAAACAGACAACTTGCTGAGCAGGAAGCCTCACGCAGGGCTCAATCCCAGGAATCTGAGGTGATAACCTAAGCCAAAGGTTGCTTAACCAACTGAGCCATCCAGGTGCCCCTAGTTTCTTCTTTTTTTTAGCAAAACCACTGAGTTAGTGTGATATCATAGTATATAAACAGCCACCTTCTCTTCATGGCTTCTCTTCTTTCTCGCTGGAGAGCACTAGCTGTATCAGATTTCATAAGCACTGTACCTGACGACCTAAGTGCCATTTTACTATTACATCCCTTCCTGTCATTGCACATAGGTTGGCCCCCTTAAGATCATAAATCAGATTTATTAGTACTTTATTTTTTATTTGTTCTCCCTATTTCCTTTCATTCCATTTCCTGGTTATTTTGGTTGTAGGGAAATAGGCACAGAGACTCTAAAGTTTATGCTATTGACCTTTCCCTGTCCTTAGTAAATTCAAAGTGTTTGCTACTATATCACCATTTCTTTATTATTATTTTTTAAGATTTTATTTATTTATTTGACAGAGATCACAAGTAGGCAGAGAGGAAGGCAGAAGAGAGAGGGTGGGGGGGGGGATCAGGCTCCCTGCCGAGCAGAGAGCCCGATGCAGGACTCGATCCCAGGACCCCAGGATCCTGACCTGAGCCGAAGGCAGAGGCTTTAACACACTGAGCCATCCAGGCGCCCCTATATCTCCATTTTTTTAAGATTTATTAATTTATCTGAAAGGTAGAGCACATGTGCATGGGGGGAAGGTGGAGAAAAACATCTGCTTGAGGATGCTCAGGCACCGTGCCTGATGCAGGGCTCGATCTCACGACCCCAAGAGAATGACCTGTGCCGAAATCAAGAGTCTGACACTTAAATTACTGAGCCACCCAGGTGACTCTCTGTATCTCCATTTTTAATTCAAATAAGGAGTGATGATAAAGAATTTGGATGAGAAAGGCAAAGATGGACCTGGAATTGTCTTTTGTCGTTTTGGACATGTCAAGTGTTTAAATCCCTACTTAATAATGACCTCTCTGCTATAGCTCTGGTTTCTCAGAATATGAGTCATCCATGAGCCAACACCCTGGCCCAGAGTGCATAATAATTTTCACATGGTAGCTTTCTGGCTACTGACATACCCTTTAGGTGTATTCTGTATTCTATCATGGGAAAAGTCTGAAGGCCAAGGTATGTCCATGAATCTAGTTCATATGAGGACACAGTCTCAGTGAATGCTTAGGGGTAAGTCATCATCAACATCGATAGAACCTTCATTGTTAGACACGAATGTTAAGTTTTTACACATTACAGATGGCATGAGTTAGCCAAAATGCATAAAATACGGTGCTATAAAAATAGTCACCTCACTGAATAAATGTGAAAATCAAATGAGATAAATGTGAATGGCCTTTCAAAAGAGAACATATGCCACTATGATATTATCATTCGAAGGTTGTTTTACTTCATACTCTCAATGGACTGTAAGATTGAGCTGTAAGGAGATGTGATTAAGTTATCTTATCTCTGTAATCATTTGATAAAGGTTTGATATCTCTGTAATCATTTGATGATAATCTCTGTAATCATATATATAGCAGATATAATTGAAAGTAGGAATTATAGCATCCTGTAACACATTTAAGGCATTTTTCATTGTTTTAATTTTTTTAAAAAAGATTTTATTTATTTATTTATTTGATAGACAGAGACCACAAGCAGGCAGAGAGGCAGGCAGAGAGAGAGGGGGAAGCAGGGCTCCCCGCTGAGCAGAGAGCCTGATATGGGGCTCAATCCTGGACCCTGGGACCACGACCCAAGAGGGCAGAGGCTTTAACCCACTGAGCCACCCAGGTGCCCCTTAAGGCATATTTTAATCGAAGAATTACTGAAGTAGAATCCCCAACCAGAGAAATTTCAAAAACTCCTTTGACAGTAGAATAGGAGCCTATATATATAAAGCAGCTTTTAGTATTAGAAGAGAAACAGCCCTGGGTGTTAGAAGTGTGAATTTTAATGGAATAGGTTTTATTCACACTATATCTGAGGCTGTAAAGAGTATGAAATAGGACATATTTTGTAAAGTCATATCCTTTAATTTTCCTGTTATCTGGGCTTGATAAATTCTGGAAAATAACAATTATATGACATTTGCTAACACTCAGATTATGTCCACCACAATGCCACTTCTCTCCACCATTGTAACTATGTGCTAACTGCCATTGCATCGAAGTATATGAAGTAATAAATGGGCCCCAAGTGCCAAGCAAATGCAAAAGCAGGCAAAGCATTTTCCCTGCATGTGGGAACCATCTCTTATGAACTTAACTTCCACCCAGACAGCAGTTTAAATTGCTTCTATAGTTCCTTTGTTAAGAAACTACTTTTGTTCTTAAAACCAAGCCCTCGCTTTTAGTTCTAATATGAAAACTAAAACATTTGCAAACTGGAGAGTTTTAGTACACAGTGTTTGTTCCAAGCATATTTGAAAGAAAGTCTATGGGGACCATTATTTCTTTGGTTATTTCAAGCGCTGTAAAGATTAGTCTCAAAATTAGTTCCCATGCTTTCCCCCACACTGACATGATTAGGTTTAGGCAAATGTGTACTAGTGAGGGAAATGGGCCTTGGAGAAGGGGTGAGGAAAAGGGAGGAATTTAGGCTACATTGTTGCTATCAGCACTTACTCCCTGCTAGGCTGCATAATGATCTTAGCCTTCCCAGACTTTCAGCAGTGTTGAAATTTTGGAAGGCCTATGTTTGGAGATTCACACTGTTTGGCTATGCTGTTTCTTATAAAAGGGTAGGGAGAAGAGAATGGTAGGAATATTTGCTATACCTCTATTGCTAGTAGTTTACAGTAGTTGAGATGGAGCACCTTGTTTTTTGTTTATCTTTGCCTGTTTTTATTCCTGTGTATGCCCGTTTATCTTTGCCTGTTGTACATTAACCAAGCATAAGAATATCTGTTTTCTGTGATGTGCAGAATTGTCCTTTGATGGTCATTAAAAGTTTGGAAACAAGTGGTGTTTGGTATTAACCAGCTGTGGCCTTGAGTGATGAAATTCTGAAAATATGTAGTGTGCCTTCTCAAAACGCATATGCCTTAAATATGGAGAAGTAATCAAACACAGAAGACCAACCTTTAGGCAAAATTGGCTGTAGGGGGCATAAGCATCCAGTCCTTGATTCCAAGGATTGCAGTTGGAGAGTTGGAGACTTTGATATGTAAATGGGAATTATCATGTTACTGACAATTCTAAAATGACCAATAAAATAAAAACGCTTTTTTTAAAAGATTTTTATTTATTTATTTACTTATTTGACAGAACAGAGATCACAAGTAGGCAGAGAGGCAGGCAGAGAGAGAGAGGGAAGCAGGCTCCCTGCTGAGCAGAGAGCACGACACGGGGCTCGATCCCAGGGTCCTGGGATCAAGACTGGGATCAAGACCTGAGCCGAAGGCAGAGACTTTAACCCGCTGAGCCACCCAGGTGCCCCAAATAAAAACATTTTATTTTATATTCAGATACAATAAAAATTAGGACACATGCACACACACACAAAAGACCTAAGTTATATCAATCAATCTTAAGAGTTTCAAAAAGAGTGATGCATGGCAGAAGAAAGGGCCAGTGACCTTTGCTACTATGTTTCCTGCCTAAATTCATTGACTACTTACTATTTCATATGATGGCTCTTTCAAATGTCTTAAGAGCATAAGATTCCAAGATAAGAAAGCTAGTCCTGACAGCCCTTAGAAAATGAGGGGTCGTTGATATTTCAGTCAATTTGAGCATTGCCACGGACACCTGAGAAGATTCATAATTTATTCTAAGATTAGAAAACGTTTTATTGTCATAGGCAGTGTTAGTATACTCAGAAAGGCTAAGAATAGGCCAGATAAAAGTGTATGTTTCCCTAGCATTTTTTTCTGTCTCTTTATAAGCCTAAAACTTATTCCTGAAACTTCCTTTAAATAGTATTCTGTATATCTTGTACTAATTCCAGTGCTTAAGTTCTACTTTATGCCTATGTTTACATGGGACTTTTGATTTTAATACTTTGATCAAAAGTACTTACTTACTTAGTGTATTATCAGATAATGTAATAAAAAATACTTGTTAGGCACAAGTAAATGTTTTTGTTCCCTTCCTGCAGAATGTATTGGCGTGATTGGATTTTCAACTTTTATGAAATTGTCTTAAGAATATTTTCACATACTAACTCATGGATTTCTTTTTTTTTTTTTCTATTTCGCAAAAAGGAGGTCATTATGTCAACTCAGCAGATGTCAAGTCTAAATTTCTCTTGCCACCATTGAAGCCTGTCTCCTCTTCCACTTGAATGACTAGAAAAAATGAACAGCTGCTGGATGTCACCCCCTTACAATAATAAGTCCTTCCTTAACTTTCTCATTTTCAGTTCAATTTAAAAACCCAGTTTTTCCTCATAGGTCCTATTATCCTTGCTAAAATTGTTGGACGCAAGCCTCCAGTCATATTACCGCTGCCCCATGTGTGTGGAGCTCCAAGTTGGGAAGAGGAGTCTCACAAGACCATACTCTATTGCGAAGGTATGATTGCCAGGCTCATCTGCATAATATTTCAGTAATTATGATAAAACATGAAGTAATAGTAACCTTATAGATTCTGTGTGATCCTTTCATTCTTTTTCATGACTTAGTAATTTTGTATTGCATATGGTTAAAATAGTTATTCTTTCCTGAGTTAACTAATATTTTTCAAAGCATTCCTGCTATTTTAGATTAGGAATCTCTTTTGTAAGTAGAGGTCAGAATTATCATAAAAAATCTTGATTTTCCCTTCATGTAGCATAACAACACTCCTTACTGATCCATTAAACTCATGGTAGCAGTCAGTATGTACAAAACATGGCCTTTAGAGATTAATTTGATAATGGTGACATGCAGCTACAGCATTTTCATCTATAGACATCATGAAATGCTAGTAACTTCTGAAGTAATCTCCTTTTCCTTCCTAACTCTCAAATTCTCAAAATTCAGGATTTCACTCTTATTCTATTTGTATTTACAGATGTAAATAGATAGATATAGATAGATACAGTATAGTCGTTAAGAGGACGGGTTTTGGGGGCGCCTGAGTGGCTCAGTGGGTTAAGCCACTGCCTTTGGCTCGGGTCATGATCTCAGGGTCCTGGGATCGAGTCCTGCATCGGGCTCTCTGCTCAGCAGGGAGCCTGCTTCCCTCTCTCTCTCTCTGCCTGCCTCTCTGTCTACTTGTGATTTCTCTCTGTCAAATAAATAAATAAAATCTTAAAAAAAAAAAAAAAGAGGACGGGTTTTGAGTTTTACCGTTGGAATTTATTTCCTCTCTGATCCATGTGAAAGTTCTGAATACTTTTAAACTTCAGTTTCTTCATCTATCAAATGGCCAACTATCGATGTCTCTCTCTATATATATAATGGAACATTACTCGGCCATCAACAAGAATGAAATCTTGCCATTTCCAACAACATGGATGGAACTAGAGGGTATTCTGCTAAGTGAAACGAGTCAGCCAGAGAAAGACAAATACCATATGATCTCACTCATATGTGGCATTTAAGAACCAAAACAGATGAACATAGAGGAAGGGAAAAACATAAAAGAGAGGGAGACAAACCATGAAACTTGTAAAGAGAACAAACGGAAGGTTGCAGGGGGAGAGGTGAGTGGGGAGATGGGGCACTTGCTGTGAGGAGCACTGAATAGTATATGTAACTGATGAATCACTATATTCTACTTCTCAAACCAATATTATACTATATGTTAACTAACTGGAATTTAAATAAAAACTTGAAACCAAAAAACAAAACAAAACAAATACCTGACCACATCATCAGAGGGTGATTGTGAGAATTAAACAGGATGATACATTGGATATACTTTGTAAAATGGGTGACCCACAGAAGCTTACAATAAATACTATCACTAGCTCTAAAATATATATTTTTTATTATTTTCACCATCTCTTAAGTGGTATCACCACCAAAACAGAGTTCTCTGGTACACACTACTTATCTCCAATTTGTAGCATATTATTAACCTTGGGAATATTTTAAAATGATTACTTTCTAATCCTATCTTCTTGTTGTTGTTGTTCATTTGCTTGTTTAATTCTCTTAATGGCTGGTTACTATTTTCCCACAAGCAATTTATTTGTACTGTATAAAGATTTGAAACATTTCTGGCTCGAGTGAACACTTTTGTGTCACATTGCATGATTTAACTTTATGTGGGTCATTTTGGATTTGTTTCCTTCTTTTTTTTCCCCTTTAAGTTTTATAATTGTGGAACATAGGGAGACGATGATCACCATATAAAACACATAATACAGGCTCAATGAACCTTGCAGGCACAAGCTGGCAGGATGCACAGATCTCTCCACAAAATATCTACTTTGCTTCTAAATAATACACTGGGGTTACATAAAGATGGGTTCCCCACTAAGCGGGGGACCCAGTTTCCTGCCTCCTTTGATATTTATATTGGAGCTGTGAGGAGGCAGATCCTCACCCAACCAAACTGGAAAACTCTGAACTTTTAAGTTGACTTTAAGGTCTTTCTGGCATGAGAATTTCTTTCTATTTGGAAAGTGACTCCCTAAAGGAATTTTGCATCTTAACATTTATATCAGCTGGGGACCTTGAAACCCACCCTGCTAAACCACCTTTCTCTCCTAGATCTCTGAGGAAGAGCCTGTGGGGTCATCTAGTAGATAAACTAAGTTGTCAATAATGATTGCCAGTTGGGAAAATTGGAAATGTTAGCCCTGCAGAAATTTTTTTTTTTTAATTCCCATGTTAGTGTGCCTGGAAGTGTTCCAGGCTAATGTGCTATATGCATTTGTGATCAACTAGCTCTTAGAGCTAAGTCAATTATTTTACTTTTAATATGCAAAGATACTAATTATTAACCCTAAGTGGAAAATTGATATAAGCTCCTATAAGGAGGTTTTACAGACAGTTGTAGTACTATACAGTTACATATGATAGCAGTTTTAGTGAGGTATTCATATGTTTCAATAGTATTCCTCATATTCAAGGCCAATGTTCAATAAGAAGACACTTAGGTAGAAGTTAATTGTGAAGTGTCTACATCTCAACTTGGTTTTGTTGTTCTTTTTTTAAATCATAAACCCTTGAACTCTGAATGAAACAGGTTTTTTTTTGTGAGGAGCAGTCTATTTGAGCCCTTTGACAGTAAAATGCAAAATGTGTTCAAGGAAAGAAAGTTTTTCGATTTGGTTAAATAAACTGATGAAGGGGGTGGTAGTGTAGGTCAGCAAGGTAGATTAAGTATAAATGATGGGGAATCTGGAATGCCAAGACAAGGCACTAAAATTTATTCTTTAGGGTAAGAATTTGAACATAAGGGGCGGCTGGGAGGCTCAGTCAGTTAAACATCTGCCTTGGGCTCAGGTCAGTCTGATGGTCCTGGGATGGAGCCCTGCTTCGGGCTCTCTGCTCAGAAAGGAGTCTGCTTCCCCCTCACACTCTCCCTTTGTGTTCTTTCTCTGTCAAATAAATAAATGAAATCTTTTTTAAAAATCTGAATAAAACAAATAAGTTTTATTTAATAAAGCAAATACATAAAATTAATTTATATTTATTCTAAAAAACATATGAAAGACCAAACTATGGAGTCTAAATTTTAGGGTATCAGAACACTTAAAAAGTAGTATGTTAGCTTATTTCTCTTTACTCTTTTCTATAAGCATATTTAAACATGACTGAGATCATATAGATTTTTTAAATTTAAGATTAATTATTGATATTTGAAAAGATAATACATCCTTAAGGTTTGAAATTCAAAACATACACTGAAAATCTCCCTCTCAACTCAACTCTCTGGCACCCAGTTCTGTCTCCCAAAGTAGTCAGGCAGGATTATCAGTTTTTGAAACCTCCTGAGCTAATCAAGAGCGCATGTCCACACAAGTACTCAGCCACACAAAATCCACATATTTCACTTTTTTCTCCACCATATCTTTTTCAACAAACACTGTATCTTAGAGATCATTCCATATCCTACGTTGAAAGCATTCTCATTTATATAGCATTCATGTGGGATTTTATTATGTGATTGTTTGTAACATATTTATGTATGTGTGTGTGTATATATATGTATGTGTGTGTATATATATATATATATATATATATGTAGTGCATATTACATATATATGTGTATATACATGTACACACCCTGTTGATAGATTGTATTGCCCAGAAGAAGTTAGTTATTGCTGCAGCTATCACTGTAGCAACAATCCGAGGTCTCAACTTCTTATGTAACAAAAGTTTAGTTTTCACTCATGCTCTGTTTATTGTTTGTTCTCTGGCTACCTAACTCCATATAGTTCTTCCTCCAAGGCTGGGGATGAAAGGCTCCCCCATTTAAATATAAATAAGTGAAAAATGTCTAGATCAAGTTTGGATATCTTCGTTGGTTTTCTGTCTACTAGCTTTATCTATTACTGAGAGAGGAGTGTTGAAGTTTTCAGCTTTCAACTACAGATTAAAGTTTCCAATTCTCCTTCCAGTTCTGTCCATTTTTGCTTTATGCCAAAGCTCTTTTGTTATGTGTTTGTAGGGGTTTTGTATTGCTGCACAACAAAGTACCGCAAACTTAGTAGCTTAAATCAGCCTCCATTTGTTACCTTGAAGTTTGTAGGTCAGGAGTCTAGGAGGGTCCCCCCCCCCCCCCTTGGTTCAAAAGAGAAGGAAAACAATTGTAATTCACCACAGGTTTGGTGATGCTTTGAATTTTCATGCATTTCCTCTACCCACATGTTGCTCTCTACTTTTCAGAATCCTCAAACTATGGTATGGCACATGCGGTTCGTCCAGATTTTCTAGTTTTGGCCAGTGATAAAGACAGAGTGGTCTGTCTATGCTTACTCCCACTTTACCCAGACCCAGAATTTGGATCTTAAATTTGGAGTTTTTAAATATATGCAATAGACGCTGACTTGGGCTGATAAAGAAGAAAAACAGGTTTTTTTGGTTTTGTTCTTAAAAATTATTGGATAAGCTACAGAATTATTGAGAATATTGAATCAGGATAGAGGCCATGCTTCGGGGATAGTGCTGCTAATCCTGTCCTAGAACCTTCTTCACCAGGGAAAAGCTGCCATAACCACAAGAGTTAATACTTACCCGGAAACTCACATTTTCCATAATTGCTACCACTGTCAGGAGGGAGTCTCCAAACTGGAGCTCAAACTAACCGGTATTCATCATGGCACCCAATGCTTTCTTGTACATTACTCACCTTGAAAGCTGTCTTGCACAGGTGAATCTAATTTATGCAAATAAAACCACATGCCTGTTTTTTTTTTTTAAAGATTTATTTATTTATTTATTTATTTGACAGAGAGAGAGATCACAAGTAGGCAGAGAGGCAGGCACAGAGAGAGAGGAAGGGAAGCAGGCTCCCTGCTGAGCAGAGAGCCCAACACGGGACTTGATCCCAGGACCCTGAGATCAAGACTTGAGCCGAAGGCAGCAGCTTAACCCACTGAGCCACCCAGGCGCCCACACATGCCTGTATTTTTAACACTGAAAAGCCAGAGAAGTGAGTTGTATGGGTAGTAACTTATTGAGGGAAACCACCTCCCCACCCCAAGCATGACTAGGATGTTTAAAGGGTGCTGGGCAACCAGAAAATGTGACTATGTTCATTGTATTTAGAGAAATTTGTAGAAGACAAAAGAAATATTGGTCTTGCTTTATTTACTAATAATATATAATGAATTGTGCTAGTAAAAGTACTAATTTGTTTTATATACCTAAAAGGTGTAATGAAATCAACTCCTATTTTTATGTGTTTTTACTATGGCAGTGAACAAAGGTGGATAAGGAAAATATACAGACACTGGTGTCTGTACTTGCCTTAGAATTCATAATACCATATATATTTTCTTTTTAGGATTCTGTGCTACAAACATACCAACAAGCTATAAGAACAAAATACAAACTGAATTCTTGCCCTCTGAAGTATTTATGTGTTAACCTGGGATGCATGTTAAGAATGCAAACTCTGAGGGCGCCTGGGTGGCTCAGTGGGTTAAGCCTCTGCCTTCAGCTCAGGTCATGATCTCAGGGTCCTGGGATGGAGCCCCATATTGGGCTCTCTGCTCAGCAGAGAGCCTACTTCCCTTCCTCTCTCTCTCTGCCTCTCTCTCTCTCTGCCTGCCTCTCTGCCTACTTGTGATCTCTGTCAAATGGATAAAATCTTAAAAAAAAAAAAAAAAGAATGCAAACTCTGAAGTAAAAAAGCCTTCTCTGTATCCTTTCTTATCACTTAAAAGCTGAGTAGCTTTAGACAAGTACTTGGCTTCTCTATGTTCAGGCTTCTTGTCCATAACATGAGGGTGATGATTTGGGTTCCAGGCTCATGAATTACTGAGGATTGTACAAGGTAAAAGCAAAGCCTGGTACATAGTAAATGCTCAGTAAATTTTAGTTTTGTTTAGTATTAGTGATGTTCATTCTTTACTATGATAGTAGCATTTATTCACATTATCTTCTGAGACACTTGAAGATATCTTCAGTGTTGACTGAAATGAAACCTTCCTGTTTGCAGCTAGGGAATATTGTGTTACTTAAGATGCACTCTGGTAAGTGATTAGTAAATTTAAAGGCTTCTCATTGTTAAACATGCCCACCTTCTTGCATGTGGTGGTTTTCGCTGGTGACTAGAAACAGGAATATCTCTACTAGAAGCCTGCTTATGTCTATCTTCAAACACAAGTCACAAAACTCTTTGAAGTTAAGAAGACAGGGCAAAGGTCAATGGAAACCCTGCTTGTGATTTTTATAACCTAGTCTGTGTAAGCACATGATATACAGAAGTCCAAAGTTTTGGCAGATGATGTTTCCAAAAATTTTGAAATGTTTAACTGGTGCAGCTTTCTCAATTGGCTGCTACCCATGCAGTAGGATTTGTTTCCTTTTGGTATAAATCAAACTTTAAGATGATAGCTCAGAGAAAATAATTTGCGTTTTATTGCTTTGGAAAGAATATCTGTGTGAGTCCTTCATGCTCCGTTAGTTAGAAAATATTAAAGTAAAATGAATGAGTCCTGTTGTGCATCTATGATAATTTGTGGCCTGGTCTCCCATAATAAAAAAATAAAAACTTGAATCTTTACAAGGCTTTAACATGTAATATTAGATGCAATAACATGTAGGGGGTTTTTTTTTTTTTTTGGGTTTTTTTTCCCCCTCTTCTTCCTTCGCATGGCAAGGAGTGAGAAAAGAGAATGTAGCTGTTTTTGCTTAAAGGTGGCCGCCCTGAGTAACTCAGGCACTTCCCAAAGTACAATAACTGATTTCTGATACTTTGAGTGGATAAAAATGTGGTTTTCCATGAAGAGGGTTAACTTATTACTGAGTACCCTGTGGGTTAATTCTTGAAAGGGGATCCTATTTCTGGCATATTGTACATTTTCAGTTAATGCTGTTTTTAGGCCTTATTTGCAAAAAGTTATTTGCATGGCTGGGTCATGTTGATTCCATTACTTTTTAGCGTACAATTGGGACTGCACAGTCTACGCTTGATTCAGAACCAAAACAGAGGGTTTATAAAAGTGCATTTCTATAGGGAGAAAGCTTGTGAGCTGAAAAGTTATGAGCATAGGGACTTTTTCCCCTCTGCCTCTTTATGTTGCTTTATTCTCAGAAGCTTACATTCTAGTCAAGGGAGCAGTAGTTTCTTGTGTGGTTATTGTGAAGCAAACTGTAGTCCTTCCTGTAGGTTTCAGTTGTATAACTAATAATTTACCAGTTTCTCCAACTTTATAATAGGTATATTGTATATACCTATTGTATCATAACAAAATAGACTTATAGCTCAGAAAAGAAACATTTCAACAACATACATCTATTTACCTTGAGAAATTTTAGAATAGGCTACAATGAGGACTTTTTAACAGCAATTTAGAAAATCTCCTCGTGTAACTAGTTCATTTAACATGAAGAGCTTTTTGCACCACAGCCGAGATTTGAGACAGATGACTTTTCAATAATGTTTTAATTCCAGTTAAAAGCCCAAGAGTCTTTCTCAACCAGAATAAAAGGAAAGGTTTCAAACTGGCCTTGGATGAGGAAGTAACTTCAACAGCTGTGACGCTGTCACGTGGGGGAATGAAGCAGATAATGTGCTAGAGAAATTACCAAGAGAGGGGGCGCTGCTTGTTTGAACACTGGAAACTCCTCCTAAATCTTATATTACCCAGTCAACTCTAATCTAACCTGTCCCTGTCCAAAATAGAAAGGAACAATCTAATTAAGAAAACGTGGGTACTTGAAAATCATCTTGTGTCTACTCTGATGAATGAAAACTCATAAATTACTCAAAGGGGTGTGTATTTTCACTTCACTGTTACACCCTTATTTTCAATAAATCCAATAACCTGACTAGAGTATATGCCCTAGTCTTCAGATATTACTTAAAAAGATACTTAACTGTTTTCAAATAGCAAACCAAAAAGAGCAAAAATATTGTGAAGGCAAAATTAACATTTTCCTGTGCAATTGAGACAAATGTCTATCCCTTAAGATAAATATTTAAAATATGTAGCAGGCAACTTCTAAGAAGCCCCCAATGAGTCCCATTTCTTTGTATTCACTCTGATATACCACCCCTCCCAGCCCCATGAGGATGTTCTGAATCTATTACCTCACTTCTAGAGAATTGCATATGGAGGAAGTGATAGATATCAATTCTTACTGTGTCATATGAAAAGACCATGGCTTTTTCTCTCTTGTTTTATCACTCTGACTCTCTCTCTCTCTTTGACACTCTTTTTCCACATCTGATCACTTAGTCAGTGAGAAGTTGCTATGTATATGGAGAGGGAGCTTGGAAGTGGATCCTTTCATTCTAGTGAAATTGTGGGATGAATCCAGGCTGGCTACAATTTGTACACATTTCATAAAAAGCCTTGAGCCACAGGTACTTAGCTAAGCCTCATCTAGATTCCTGACCCACAGAAATTATTAAATAAATGGTTGTTGTTTTAAGGTCCTGAGTTTTAAGGTAAATTGTTACATGGCAATGTATAACAAATCAGAATACTTTAATTGGTTGGGACACCTAGGTGGCTCAGTTGGTTGAGCGTCTGCCTTGGGTTCAGGTTAGGGTCTTGGGATGGAGCTCCTGAGCAGGGACCCTGCTTTTCCCCTTCCCCTCTCTCTCTGCTGCTCCCGCAGTGTGTGTTTTCTCTCTCAGTCACATAATTAGATAAAAAAATCTTTAAAAGAAATACTTAAGTTGATTGTTTAAAGATTAAACATTTTATTTTATAGACATAGTTTTAATCATATATTCATTAGTACATATATACATAATTATATATATTTTATTTTTTCTGTATATATTTGAAAAATAAGTTTCTCTCTCATCCATGCTCCCCACTGTCCTGTCCCCTTTCCCAGGGGTAACCACTGTTACTGTGTCATGTCTCTCAATAGAGACAGTCAATACATATACAAGTAGATATGATTAAATATCATTAAAAAAACACACATAGCCATCCATGTAACTATTACACATGTTGCAGTTTTAATTTACTGACATGTTTTTGAATCAAGTTATTAGGCACCTTGTTGTTTTAATGGCTACATGCCATCATTATCCATCAAATACCCAACTGATGAACATTTGATTTATAATATTTTGTTGTCACAAATGAGGCTAAAACAAGTATCTTGTATACATACCTATAGGATAACTTTGATGGAAGTGCTGTCTCCAGATATTTTCTTTAATTTTAATTAAGATATTGCTCAGCTTTCCTCTATAAACTTTGTTTCAATTTACAGAACAAGTTAAGATAGTATTCACTTCCCCACACTTTTATTAACATGGTTTTCAAACTTTTTTTTATCTTTGCTAATCTCATATGCTAATAAATAAATAGTTCATTCAGGCCTTGATATTCCTTAGGTATAATGTTACTTAGAGCTGCGGTTGACCATTTCCTAGGATATTTAAAAGCCATTTGTATTTCCTTTCCTATGAACTGTGTATATGTACCCTTCAGCCTTTTTGTTTTATTGGATCATTGATCATTTCCTTGTGATTTATAGAAACATTTCACAGATTAAAAAAAATTACATTTTGTCTACTACATATGTTCAAAAGTTTTATCCAAGTTGGTCCTTTGTTTTATATTTTATGGGCATATAGACATAGAATACTGAGGGAAATAGATCAATCATCAATAATTGGTTAATGGAAGTTAAGCTGTGCTTAGATGAGTTAACATTTATTAAGTATCTGCAAAAAGGATACACCAATGAGTAAGGATTGCTTGTTTTCTTTTGGTAATATCACTATGTACAGCTTGAGGAAAGACTTCATGCAGGTGCTGTAGTTAGTATTTAATTTTGAGAAATAATAACAACGATTACAAAGATTAAAATGTTCAGTAGAGGGTGAGGAAGGCAACCGATAGTACATTAAAAAGTAGAAAAAAGAAAAGCTAAGAGTTCGTTAAGTATACCTGGCTTTGACCCTGACTTTCTGAAACTGTGGAAACCCCTGAACTGCTTGTTAATTATGTAACAAAACTTACATAACTACTTACTAAATATTTGTTAGCCATACAGGGTATCAGGTGCATTAAAGAGATAATTCAAGTCACTAAACAATTATTTAATTGACTCTTTCCTGAACTGGGGGAGGATTTAGCCTGGATGAAAATGCTAATGGATACATTTATTTTTGAAGGAGAATTGCTCTTTCCCATGCTATTGGGCACTACAATAACCATTGAAAGTAGTGAATTAAAGGAATTACTAATTTTGCAGTCCTCTGGCATGTGGTCAGAGAGTGGTATTTCTAAAATGTGAAGGAGATTAGAGGAGATTAGTAACTATTTGATCTTGCAGCTATGTTATAAATGCCACCTCTGGGGGAAATGCTTTGGTAACTCTCTGTTTAGAGGCTATTACAGGGTAATTTACTTCCCAGCTGTATTGAAGAAGGGATTATCTGGCATAAAGTGAATGAAAAATATGTCTGTGGAACTTCAGGATAATTCCCTGTTACACAAGGAAATCAACATCTCAGAAAATGTGAAGAATTTAAATATACAAGTAAACTCATCAATGAAAAATTATACTTCACGTATACCTCTTGAACAGACAAAGGAAGATATGATAGATATTTGAGAGGTCTGGAAAAATCACCTATTTCTAATTTCATTTCCTTCCCTCTTCAATTACTTGACAACTACCAATTAAGCAATTACACTAGCTATTTTCTTCAGCATTCATTTTGACATCTAAGACATATGTTTCTGATTCTATCTCTGTAGAGTGGATTGGGAAAGGGGACGGAGGGGGAGCATGCCTGCAAGTGTGGGGGTGGGGGGAGGGGGGCAGGGAAGGAGAGGAAAGGGGAAGGGAAAGGAAGGAAAGAGAGAAAGAGAGGAAATAAACTTGCTTTTCCAGCTCTTAGAGTCATGGAGACTATAACTGAAACAATATCTTGTGAAGTCATAAACTGTTTGATTTAGGAGCTGTGTCATCTAATTCCATTATATTATTCATTTAACAAATAGTCATTTGTTCTTCCTTGCCTTTTTTCCCCCTGATTTTCTCTCTCAAGGAATGACATCCCTATTCACTCAATTAAATAAGCCAAAATCTAGAATTAACCTTATTCTCTCTCACACACAACCTATATACACCACATATGATAGATGATTTCTTCCAAATATTTTTTGTATTTGTCCAACTCATTTCTCCTGGTATCACTCAAGATCGAACTACCATTAACCTCTGCTTATTCCATTGCCTATATCTGTATTCCATAGCTTGGTTATTGTGGGTAATTCTGCAATGAATATGGGAATACAAACATCTTTTCAAAATTGTGATTTATTTTCCGTTGTGTATATATCCAGAAGAGAGATCGCTGGATCATATGGCAGTTCCACTTTTAGTTTCTTGATGAAAATCCATACTTTTCTCCATAATGTCTGTGCCAATGTACCTTTCCACCAACCGTATAAAATTTCCCTTTTGTCACATCCTCTTCAATGTTTATCATTTTTCTCTTGGGTGATAATCATTCTAACAGACGGGAGGTGATGTCTTATTGTGGTTTTGATTTGCATTTCTCTGATCATTAGTGATACTGTGATTTTTCATATACCTATTGGTGCTCGATGTGTCTTGTTTGTTGAGAAGTGTCTATTCAAGTCCTTTGCCCATTCTTTAGTCAAGTTGTTTTATTGCTATTGAGTCATTTAACTTCTTTGTATATTTTGGATATTAACCTCATCAGATATATGACTAACCTCCTCAGATACATATTTTCTCCTGTTTCGTTGGTTGTTTCTTAACTCTGTTGATTGTTTCCTTTGCTGTGCAAAAGTTTTTTCATTTAGTGCAATCTCCCTTGTCTATTTAGCTTTTTGTTTTCTGTGCTTCAGGGGTCATTTCCAAAAATTCATTGCCCAGACCAATGTCAAGGAAATTTTCCCCTATACTTTCCTGTAGTCGTTTTATAGTTTCAGGTCCTGCATTTAAGTCTCTAATCCATTTTGAATTGGTTTTTGTAAATGATGTGTGATAAGGATCCAATTTCATTCTTCTGCATGTGGACATTCACTTATTTGGGATTTATATGTATTAGGATAGGAATTGAAATCAAGAGCGTACATGAGACTAAGAAGATTAAGAAGAATGATGTCTAGAACTGAACTAAGTAACAGCAAAATTTAAGAGGTGGCCAAAGAATAACCAGGAGAAAGTTAACAGGAGTTTAACCAGGACAGGGTGGTGTAATAGGAATAGATCGTTCTGAAAAAAAGAAATTGTAAAAAATTTCAAATGTGGTTGAGAGGTCACCTAAAATGACAACTGAGAATAATTCAATGATGTAGCAAAATTGGCTGTTGACAACTTTTTAACGAGCATATTGTGGGGTAACTATTGATAATTCTTCAAGTAGCAGATTGAGGAAAAAATTGAGGTAACTGGAAAAAGCATTATGATATATTTTTTCGAATATGTTAGGATGATATTTATCAGGAAACGTGAGGTCTAGAGAGGAAATCATCTATACCCTATCGATATATGGATCATTTATCTATTTTGACAAAAAAATATTGCAGCATATGTAAATACTGGTAGGAAGAAGCCAGTAGAAACAGACTATAAAAGAGAGGACATGAGATCCAGGGTGGTGAAGGGATTTAGCTTAGAATGAGAAATTTCTCTAGTCATAACTGGAATAAAGTGAAAAGATGCATACTTATTAAGGTAAATTGTATTGGTTTTGTGAGTAAATTGTTTCGACCTCTGATTGGGTGAATTATATTTTCTCTGATTAGTAGGAGAAAAGTGTATCAACTAATTTATCAACTTATTTACTTTCCATAAATAAGTGGAAAGTAAAAATATACTGATAAAAGTATAGTAGGTTGAAAATATGTCATAAGAATTGAAAATATAGCTTATTAGGGAAATATGGAAATATCAATTAGCACAATTGATAACTCAATTTAGGCTTGGAGAGTGTAAATTTATAATAAACCTAATCTATGTGGTTTTGAAAATTTCCCTAAAAAGTGCTCAGCAGTTACGTGTGCAGATGGAAACATGTTGAACCATTTGATTCAAGGTTGGCATTTGCATATTGGACCAATGCAAGGCCTGATTTAAGGTTATGAGGACAAGAGGAGTTGATGTGGGGGCACCTGGGTGGCTCAGTGGATTAAGCCACTGCCTGTGGCTCAGGTCATGATCGCAGTGTCCTGGGATTGAGCCCCACATCGGGCTCTTTCCTTAGCAGGGAGCCTGCTTCTCTCTCTCTCTGCCTGACTCTCTGCCTACTTGTGATCTCTCTCTCTGTCAAATAAGTAAATAAAATCTTTAAAAAAAAAAAAAAAAAAAAAAGGAGTTGATGTGATTAGCCATAGAGTCTGAAGTTGGTATTGCAGGAAGTGAATCCTGAGATGAGTTGATAGGAAGAAATTTGAGGTGTTAAAAACATTTGAGATTATAAAGAATTTTAAAACAAAATAATAGGAGCAAGCCAGAGGATGGGAAGTTGTGATGATCAAAATAGATGTTTAATATTTCAGAGATGGAGCTGTCCTGGGTATTTCTGAGATAATCAGTTTTGACCATAAGGTTAAATAGAATATGGTCAAGACTCCTGGCAATGTGGAAGTCAGAGAACTAGGAAGCTGTGCTGTTGTTGATGTTGTTGATCATCCTCATTGACACTGAGATGATCTAATGGTGGGAGAACATTCAGCAAAGAGAAAGATATTGAACCCTGTGCTAAAGTCTTCAAGTTAATAGATGGCATCACAGCGGACACATGCTCATAGCCAACTTATTCTGTTGTGCAAAACACAATATATATTTATAAATAAATTGAAGGTTTAACTTTAAGACTCTACGTATTTTGAATCATACAATTTAATATTATGATAATAAATTATGATATACATTATATAATTATTATGAAACAAACACAGTTAAACAAGTGGCTATTGAAACATTTTTATTATAAACTAAGTCAATTCAAACTTCTGTCTCTTCTTTTCCTCTTCTCCTTCATAGGTTTGTGCATTGTGTGGTATTGGGGAAAGATAATTCCTAGTACTTGGTTACTAGAACTTTTTCATGTAGGATTTTGCCAAAATGTACAACCTGGGTGGGTGGCTTTATGCTGTTGTGTTGTTGGCATTTGTCCTCTCTATCTTACATGGAAATGACCAACCGTAGTGCTGCCATGCTCACTATTAAGATACTGGCCATCAGGAACCTTCATAGTTGCTGGCTATCTCTGTCAATTCAATGTAACTCTTTTGAGATGTGAAAAAATCTCAAATGTTCCTTTACAGTAAGTTTTCAGGGTACTCAGCTGATACATCTCTTGCTTAAATATGTTGTGTTTCATTTCTAATTATAACCTTTGGTGCCATGTTGAAAATGGAACCTCCCTAAGAGGTCAGGTCTTCCTAATGGGCTTCCCAGATACCCACTGAGAAGGTGTGCTCTGCTCTGGGTTTCCTTCAGCTTCATTTTGATCCTACTGGTTTGCTCTGCCTGTATCTGAGATTTGATATGAGGTACCTACCTTATATAGAGACCCTCAACAATGTTTACTTAATTTTAGTTTTCATCTTTCCTGACATTTTTTTCTTTCCGCAAGCTGAATCTTTATCTATTTCAGGTGTTCTGTGTTTTCGTCGTCCTGTTTTCATTACTTAAATTCCACCCTAAGAGAGAACCCTTTGAGCTTTTCATCATTATTTGAAGATACGTTTTTTAGTAATAAGAAAAAAAAAAACTTTCCTCTCTAAAATCCAGCTCTTAAAAGTCCACACTCTTGCAAATTCCAAATTCCAAAAAGGTTGTTTCTGCTCTGGACTTAATAAAATCTATTTAAAATTCACTTGTTTTATTAAAATTCTTTGAGTTCCATTGTTTGCTCTTATCCTACAGTAAAAGGGCCTTTAGCTTAGGGGTGTATATTGCTATACAACAAGAAAAATTCAGGGGACAAAAATCTTTATTAGCTAAAAATTTATTTTGCCCAATAGAAATGAAGAAGCTAAGGAGTATGAGCTTTAGGAAGAGAGATTCCTTCTTTTCCTTTCCTCTCCTTTCCTCTCCTTTCCTTTCTTTCTTTATTTTTCCTTCTTTCCTTCTTTTCTTCTTTACTCCCTCCCTTCCTTCATTGTTTCAAACAGGAATGGAAAAGTAATAGTATAGAATGAACTTCAGAAAACAAGTTGAATATGAATGTCATTCTTTCCCCTAGAATCATGAGTTTTTCTCCACAAAAGACTTGTTGAGAAAATGGAGATTTCAGAATAAAGCCATGGTTACTTAAAGTAAGTAAGAAAGAAATAAGGAATGTGCTAGTTGGGTTTTTTTTTTTTCATGTTTTTTAAAATATATTTTTTAATTTTTTTTTAATTTTTTATTTTTTATAATCATATATTTTTATCCCCAGGGGTACAGGTCTGTGAATCACCAGGTTTACACACTTCACAGCACTCACCAAAGCACATACCCTCCCCAATGTCCATAATACCACCCCCTTCTTCCAAACCCCTCCCCCCAGTAACCCCAGTTTGTTCTGTGAGATTAAGAGTCACTTATGGTTTGTCTCCCTCCCAATCCCATCTTGTTTCATTTATTCTTCTCGTACCCACTTAAGCCCCCATGTTGCAACACCACTTCCTCATATCAGGGAGATCATATGATAGTTGTCTTTCTCCGCTTGACTTATTTCGCTAAGCATGATACGCTCTAGTTCCATCCATGTTGTCGCAAATGGCAAGATTTCATTTCTTTTGATGGCTGCATAGTATTCCATTGTGTATATATACCACATCTTCTTGATCCATTCATCTGTTGATGGACATCTAGGTTCTTTCCATAGTTTGCCTATTGTGGACATTGCTGCTATAAACATTCGGGTACACGTGCCCCTTTGGATCACTACGTTTCTATCTTTAAGGTAAATACCCAGTAATGCAATTGCTGGGTCATAGAGCAGTTCTATTTTCAACATTTTGAGGAACCTCCATGCTGTTTTCCAGAGTGGTTGCACCAACAGTGTAGGAGGGTTCCCCTTTCTCCACATCCTCACCAGGATCTGTCATTTCCTGACTTGATTTTAGCCATTCTGACTGGTGTGAGGTGATATCTCATTATGGTTTTGATTTGTATTTCCCTGATGCATGAACAACAATAACAAATTTGCACACAAATAAATGGAAGAAGCTATTTAAGAAAATAAGTGTGAGATCTGTTTTGGAATGTCATGATCCAAGATCTACTCTTAATTTTTGTTCCCATAGCCATTTGTTCATGGATATTTCCTTGTTTTTAGGATAGTTACAGAATGTTTAGGAAGACAAAGACATTCTCTACTTCCCCAAACAGGCAGGGTTTGCAGAAAAGACTGACTTAAGTATAATTTCTGAAGGCCATAAGATTCCCCTGACCATCAACATCAACTCTATGAGTTCAAATTCTGTAAGACAGAAACAATGACAGACAAACTGCAGACCATGGTCGTCCTTGACAAACCTAATTTCGGAAACACCTGCTGAACCATTCAAGATCCTTCACCGCAAAACCTTAATACCTGTTTTCTATCTGGTGAAGAACATTGTATTCTTTATTCTTATAATGGCTTATTTTCTTAAATTTTCTTTTCTTAAATTTTTTTCTGCATAATGAACTGAAGTGTCTAAATTTTGTGTAAATCTGGAATTTTTAATGTCAAGGCATTATGATTCAAAGTCAGCTTTTTTTTCACCCTCAAATGCCTACCAGGCCTCCACTGAGTTTTGACAATGATGTCCTAATACTGATATGACAACATGGAGGGCTTCTTCTCTAAAAGAGATTCCATATGAGATAGAAAAAAAAAAAAATACACACAATGGACATTCTGTTAGAAGCATCAGAAATCTGACTGATCAAAAATTCATGCAGATTATCTTTAAAAAAAATTCATGCAGATTGACCATCAGTTTTATATTACCTATTGTTAACCAACTCATTAAGAATACTGTATCTTTTTCTTGTTCTGATATAATTTTCTTTTCTTAAGAAAATGATAGTTGAATGCGAATGCATTTTTTTTTTAAAATTACAAAGAGTTACTTTAGTCATTGTAACAGAAATGTAATTGCAAGTGAAACAAATCCTTTTTTTCTTTTGAGAAATATCACATTTTTCCATTTGGTGGTTTTTAAGTTATAGAACGGTGCATATTTATTATACTAGGTTAAATTATTCAAAGATGTACAAAAATATATTTAGTCATATGTCCCCTTCCTCTCTAATCCCTATCCCAATTCTATTTTTTCTCGGGTAACCAAGATTAACCACAGGGGTTATTCTATTATTTCAACCTCCTTGATTGAGAAAGCATATATAGTATGAGAATGCAAATTGTGTATACACACACACACACACAAACATTGTATATGTATTATACACACATATATAAAACATTTTCATCATTTGTTATTATTTATAGATATTACGTTTAATATATCTGCTATTCTGCCACTTGCTTTTCAGTTGTATATTGGTCCTTCCTGTATATCAATAGATCTAACTTCATTGTTTTGACATTCTAACTTATTAATGCATATAAATACACAAAAATAATTATACATAAGTAATGATACCTCAAGTGCTAGCTTTAAAGACATATTGAGTCTTTCTGTTTATTGTTTGCTTCCCCTCTTTCCTTCCCGTCTTCTCAATAATGAAACGTACACCAGTATGTGTATAGATTTTTCATTGTTTTTTAACCAAAAGCTTCTCAAGCTTTTTTTCTCTTTAGCTTGTTTTCTGCTCAATAATATCTTATGAAAACCTCTCCAAATAAATTGGTATAGCTCTAATTTATTTTTAATGGCTTTAGGATACTTCACAATATAGATATTCTTTAATTCTTTCAACCGTTCCTCCATTAATAAGAATTCATTTATTCTTGTCTTGCTTTATAAATAATGATAAAAAGGATATAACATAAATGTTACTTCTTTAACATTACTTAACTGCACCTAAAAAAAAAATCTTTTTTCTTTTTTTTTTTTTTTTTAGTCAGTTGAGTATCTACCTTTGACTCAGATTGTGGTCCTATGGTCCTGGGTTCATGTCCTGCATTGGGCTCCCTGCTCATTGGGAAGCCTTCTTTTCCCTCTCCTCCCTGCTCATGCTCTCTCTTGCTATTTCTGTCTCTTTCTCTCAAATAAATAAGTAAAGCCTTTTAAAAAATTGTTTAATCATAACTTTTATTCATAACTTTGTTTTTGATCATAACTTTGGATTAGGATTCCCATTATATAACCAAAAGATAAACAAAGTGTACTCATGGGAGTAAAATTTAAAATTATTTTATTCAATAATGTGTGTAATATATAAAATGTAAATTATGTGATATGATGTATTATTGTGAAATATATAATGCATAATACAGATATAATATACAAAAATATATATGATAAAGACTTAAAGAGTAGTATGTGCTTACCATTTGTTGACACAAATCACCAAAGCACAGGAGAGCTCTTCTCTACTCCTGATTGTAGTTTACATCTTTCTTTCTTCCACCTCCTCACAGTATTAGTGAAAGTTATAATCTGAGTGCAAAGTTTTTCATTTTTCTTAATTAATTTATATCTATCTTTAAATAGCCCAAGATTGGGGCGCCTGGGTGGCTCAGTGGGTAAAGCCACTGCCTTCGGCTCAGGTCATGATCTCAGGGTCCTGGGATCGAGTCCCGCATCGGGCTCTCTGCTCAGTGGGGAGCCTGCTTCCTCCTCTTTCTCTCTCTGCCTGCCTCTCTGCCTACTGGTGATCTCTCTCTGTCAAATAAATAAATAAATAATCTTAAAAAAAAATTAAAAAAATTTAAATAGCCCATGATTTATGGCTTTATATGCAAGAATAGTGCTCTATACACTCTTCTCTGCCTTGCTCTTTTGTTATACATTACATTTATACAACTCATGTTCATAGGCATTCAGTTTTAGTTTTTGGCATAGTATTCCATTGAGTAATATACAGTATGATAAATTGACCTACTCTCCTGCTGATGCAAATTTATATTCTTTACTACTTATATGTACCAAAGAGGGAAGCTGCCTGACTACATGGTATGAGTATCTTCAGTTTCGTGAGATACTGTACAGTTGCTCCTCTTTCTTTCCTCCTGCCTCTTTCTTTTCCTTCTCTTTCTTCTCCATTGTGGGTGTTGCCATTGTTTTCCTTTAACCTGACTTAGACAACTAGAGATGGAAAACTGGAAGGAAAAATAGAGCAGGGAAAGATTTTGTGATAATCTTTAACTTCACTGAATTTGTGTTCGTAATTCCTTCAATGACTAAATCTTAAAACATTTAAACCATTCTTAAAAATGAGCATGTACCACTTCACATTTCTGCCAACACTAAAAAAAAAAAAAAAAATGAGCATGAACTCTATGGGCTTATGTGTAGAAAGCCGTAAATCTGAGTTTGAGATCTGCTCTGCCATCCTTTGCTATGTATTTTTGTATGAGTTGTTGATCCCCTTTTCCCTATCAGTAAATTAGAAAAATCTAATTTTGCCTATCTCCTCCAGCAGAACTTTAGCTCTAGAAAAAAACAAAAACAAAGAACAAAAAACAGAAATGTGAGAGTTGGTTCACCACTATATTTTCGGTGTCTGGAATACTGTGCTCTCATCTAGGAGCTACTCAATAAATATTTACAGAATGAATTAAATAATTTAACAACATAGCAACTGGAAAAATCTAAGCAAGGTGCCTGGCATAGGCAAATGCCTATTAAATATTTGCTAGTCATTCTCCCACTGCTGTTGACGGTGGTGGTAGGAGTAGTAGTAGTAGTAGTAGTAGTAGTATAGTAATAGTAGTAGCAGTAGCAGTAGCAGTAGTAGTAGTAGTAAAAATATTATCAGTAAAGTAGAGGTGGTGGTAGGGCCCATGTTAATAATAGCGATGTTGCTATTGTAATAATAGTAGCTAACACTTACTGAAATTGTACTATATTCACACACATGAATAATCTGATCACTGAACAACTTTTGCACTACATATAATTTCCTTTTCAGGAATAGAAAAACTGAAGCAAAGAATGTTTTAATAATTATTACTAATTAGAATTTACAGAGTGAGGGAGCCTGGTGATGGGTATTATGGAGGGCACATATTGCATGGAGCATTGGGTATGGTACATAAACAATGCATTTTGGGACACTGAAATGAAATAAAATGAAATAAAATGGAAAAAATTTAAAAAAATAAAAAGAGCAAACACTTTGAAAATCTAAAAAAAAAAGAATTTACAGAGTGATTACATATTAATTTTAAAAACTGGTCTATCTTTCAGGTGTTGCATATACTGTCATTCTCCACAGTCTTGGGGTGCTAGAAAACATAGATTTAACATCACAGCTTACCTTAACAATACTTAGGACCATATGGTATAAATTTAATATTTATTTTGCTCCTGGCTTTGTTGCCCTGTTCCTGCTTTCCATTTATCCTAATTCCCTAAGCTATTTAATTTATCTCTTTTATTGTACATAATTTTGAAAACTACCAAGCTACCTAAAACCAAACAAAGTCAGGGACACATCAAAATAAATTTTCCTCTTGTACTATTTCCTGCTATTTGTACAAGAACCTTTCAAGTTAGGCAGACTTATCATCTACATTTTACAAATGAAGAAATAGGGTTTTCAAATGGTAATGTGAATTTCACAAGATAGTGAAGAGTGAAAATGAAAAATCCAGAGCTCAATTCACATTGAGTTTTTTTTTCTTTCTCATTTTGTTTTTGAGTTTATTTTTCAGTATCAAACTGCTTTTTGTCATTTAAGGTAGTTTGGGAAACCAAGTATCGGTAAACTTTTTTAATATGGAAAAGTTCCTATTTGGTTATTAATTTTTGTTTCTAATTTCTAGTATCACTCTGCCCTACTCTGATGTTTTTGTCTATAGTTTAGCAAAAAGGAAGTAAAAATATCAAGATCGCAATAATGACAAAATTATATCACTTTTAAGTATTGAGTTCTATGTTAAAGTTATATAGAACACGTATAAGGTGAGTTTTATCATTTCGACTTTTGGCAGTAGTATGGATAAAACAAATTATGCTTTGCAGACTTAAGCCACTGTGTACTCTTCCCTGCATGCCTTTTCACTGACTGCCCTTTGCCTCGGATTCACAAAGCCACTGTCATAACAAATGATGTAGTCCCATTTCTCTACTAGATAATTAGGACAATTATGTTGTATATATGTGTGTGCGCATGCACATGTACACCCACATCAAATTGCACAAGAAAGCCAAGGGGACAAATGTGTCTTTTGATATTCGTTCTGAGCATTCATTATTCTAGGAAGAAGACAGGAAACTGTATGATCAAATATGGTCGCTACTCAGAGGGATGTATACTAGTTCTTTGGCTGAAGCATTTAAGTGAGTATTAACAAGGAAGCTCAGAAAATAAGAACAATTTTAAAAATATGCATATTTTAAAACGAGAATGATCTTTTTATTTTTCAATTCACTTTCTTAAAGTCAATTTTCGATGTGTTTTTGTGAGAGAAGTCATTTTATTGCCACACTTCTATCAGCTATTAGGAGCAACTGAATCAGGGTTTTAAAGTTTGTATCCCTGCAGGAAACGCCTATATCGCTCTTCACCCCACGTGGGTCTGTCAAAAGTAAATAATGATATGAGGGACCCTTTTCAAGCCACTTGTTTTACAGAGCTTGTTCCCTTTTATTAAATTTGTGAAATAACTCATTACTTTGGTCTTTAAACTTTTTTTCCCCCTTATTGCTGTCCAGATTTTAAAATGATACTATTCTGTCTGTAATCGTAATGAGAAAAATACATGGGGGACCCGGTGTGACTGCAAGGTACCTCCTTTGTTTGAACTCTCTGGACGCATATTACTCCTATGTTAGTTTAACACATCCCCACAGGCAACAACTCATTGCTTAAAGTTAAGAAATATGAATCCTTACACTAAGCCATAAGCTATTTAGCTTACCAGCAATTGAATTTAAAAGATTTAGGTTGTGAGTACAGCTGTAACACTGGAAACAAAGCATTTATAGTAAGAAGGACATATGGAAATATGAATGAGCTACTACTGGCACAGTCAGGACACTGGGACCCTTTGTTCTTAGTGAGAACATGTTACTGTACAGTTTTCTTTTATTTGTATTATCCTTCAGAGTTCCACTAAGTTCTATCATTATTCCTATCTGGGTGTTTATGAATATCCTGAGCATAATATGCATAGAATTTTTTTTGACACTTCAATGTTTAAAAATGCTTAAAAGTGTTTATTTTTAATTTAAAATGTTTTCAATCTCTCTTGTCTCGCAGTCCCCCTTGAGATGGTCTAGGTCTTATCAAAGTGTGAGTGGACTCTGTGTAACGTCCTGGGTCACATCACTGATAATGTTGTGTTGTGAAAATGAAACAAGTGACCTAAAGGCAAGTGCTGTACTTGACCGTGAGATCTGCAGTCTTAGTGTTTCTGAGTGGAGTCGTCGTTCTGTCCAGGGGTGCAGTGCACTGTTGGAGGATGTCTGATTGCCTCCTATTAGACCTGTGTTTGCGTTAACTTGTAGACAGTGCTAGCAAACAAGCTGGGTTCCCACAGTAGCATCTGTGATCACTTCTCTTGACTGTTAGCAATTCCCCAGACTTTATCTCTACTTCTCTGGTTTTTATTAAACATCACCATTCTTTGTGTTCAGCAATGGCCAGGGTCAATAAGGCTAGGACAAATAATTTTTTTTTCAGAGTTTTTTCTGTCCTAGCCCTTGAACTCCCTTAAATCTCCCCCTGCCCCATTCCTCTAGTGGTATAGTAAGAAGGAAATCCTGCTGTAGCTCCTTGGCAAAAAAAGTCAAAATGATGTACCTTTTCCCTAAACTTAAGCAAAAGTGAAAACTGACTCTCTGCAGGGATGATATCTAAGTGACAACCAGCATGCATTTTGGGAAAGAAATACTTAGTCTTAGTAATTTGAGACAGTCATCAATTCAACCACAGTAAATTGAATATAATACAATACATAAAATTTAGTTCTCTGTTTTCAGCTGTATATTCCACTAAAATGAAGAGGTTTTGTTTTTTGGTTTTTTTTTTTTTTTTTTTTCTCACCCAGGACTCTTGGCTGGGCTTCGTAACAGTCAGGTCTTCGTCATCTCTAACTTGACAGTCTCTCGTTCTGTGATGTTTCAGACTAATGGATTGGCTCTACCTTGTCAACATTTCCCTTAGCTATATAATTATGTATGATTCAAAGCTAGGTCTCAGTTGTCTGTTTACTCTACTCTTAGACATGGACAGAGAGATAAATTTTACTAGAAAAAAATTCCATATATATTTCAACTTTTCTATTTTTGTTGTCATGGGCATATGATTTTATTTTATTTTTTTCTGTAAAGTGCTCACAGGTCTTGAGAATGACATGGAGACACATCTATTAGAATCAGATTATTTTGTCTATTCAGACAATATAGTGTTAGCTGTTTTGTCTAGGTCATTTTATTTCCACTTTGTAGGCACATCTAATTCTCCCTTAGGGAAGGTTTTGAGTTTTTATATTCAGAGGTTTGTTTACTTGGAGACTCAGGATGTGTGTGCCTTCCCAGATAATAAACTGTCTCAGTTATTTTTAGAATATTTAGAAATCCTCATCTTCAATTTGCCTATGTAGAATGCATTTTTCCACCCTCACATTAAGCAGTGTTTGATTTTATTCACAAAAGGCCCAATTAGGTGGTGAGCAAGGGAAGTAAAACATGTTCCAGGGACTAAAATTCTCCTCTGAGGACTCTTCCCTTTCCAGGATATGAATAATGTACCACATATGGATGAGTAATTTACTCAGTGTGCCATGAGGGTTCTCATTATTTCAACCAAGTAAGGTTTTAGAATTTGGGAAAGGTATCAACAGATTGATCTACTTGGAAAAGAGATGTGACGTGTTTACATTCATCATCATGGGCATTCAACTACTGGAATGTTGGGAAGAAGCATTTTGGTCATTTTAGAAATGTCATTTATTACTTCTGGCTACATGGATTAAGATGTTCCAAATCATTTCCCCAATTCCTCCTTGTCTTAAATTCCTGCTGGGTTCACAGTAGTAATCTTAAAGGCAGAGTGCTAAAGTCAAGTAGCAAAAGCTTACTTAAACATTCTGAGGTTTCAGAAGCATAGTTTCTCTTTTATGTCCCTTTCCTTTTCATTATTTCTGTTACCCTTGCTAGAGGTGGCCGAGCAGATGTTTTAGCAAACACTGTACACACAAGCACATTTTCAGTAAAGGTCTAAATTAATCAACTTGATTAATATCTTCTCCCTACTCTCAAGTGCCGGATGACACTTTGAATCAGGGGCACCATTTGGAATCATTTCTATTCTTGACACATTTACTTTGCTTTCTATCCTTCAGATCGGGCTTTGGTGTTATTTTTAACAACAAATTCATCTTTCAGCTAATAAAGAAAGATGGTAAAAGTATGACCAAAATGTTCAAATATAATTCTTAAATAAGCATGAAAGGGTTGACAGTAATAAGATATGAGAATATAGAATTGATTTGAGTGGAATATTTGCTAAAAGACAGGCTGAAGCAGATCTTAAAATGAGACGTGTCAATATGTGCAAATTTACTCAGAAGACATTGCCCACACCTGAGGAAACTAGCTTAAACACAAAACTTTTTTTTTTTCACTTTTATTCCTCCTTCTTAATATCCAGTCACCAAAGTTTTGGCTCTAATATCATTTCAATTTCTTTTTGATTTGTACATTCCTCTTCACTTCTTACTGTCCACAGCTTATTTTTCTTTTTAAGTTTTATTTTGTTTCAGATTTTATTTATTTATTTGTCAGGAAGAAAGAAATACAGAGAGAGCACAAGCAGGGGTGGGCAACAGGCAGAGGTAAAAGCAGGCTCCCCACTGAGCAAGGAGCCCAATGTGGGACTTGATCCCAGTGTCCTGGGATCATGATCTGAGCTGAAAGCAGACACTTAACCAACTGAGCCACCCAGGCATCCTGTGTTAATTAGTCATTTCTGAGCTTCCTAAAGATTATTGCTGTTGTACATTTTTAATCTTTTTAGTCTAAAATATCATTTGCCCAAATCACTTTATCTTCCTGGAAAACCAATTATTCCCTGATGTCTACTGTATCAAGGTTGAATTTCTCACATTACCTTTAATGTGTTGTTTTTGTCTTGCTTTTGCATGCTACACTTCCTCTACATCTGAGAAACAAATGTTTTCTGATCTTATTTTCCATTTTCTTCATATATCTACTTTCTATTTGCATAATTGGTTTCTCCATTGTTCCATGAATACAGCATTCTCATTTCCATCTTTATTTCTGAATTATGCTACTTTATTTACTTGAAATGCTCTCTTTGCCTATTCAAACACACCCTTCTTCTGAGGCTACTGAACATACATCTCTTCCATGAGCAATAAATGACTAGACCAGTTTAACCGATACTGGTTTACCTCTTTTTTTGATTCCTGTAACTCAAGGGCACACTTGGCCATATATTAGACCATAAACATTTTCATATTTACATTTGTGGTTTTGACCTTTACAAGATCAAAGAAATCCATGTAATTTCTCTATGTAATTTGGTGAGGCATAACTTTGAATCACACATGCCTTGAGGCTGGTGTAGGCTAGTGAGTCATATACTAGTGAGCAAACTGACCAACACTGTTGTCTCCTGCTTTACATTCACATTTACAGTCTTTTGTTAAGTACTACAATTTTTATTTTATGTGAAGAATAACATCCACCACAAATGCAAATCCTTGCCAATAAAGTGAGTCAGACAGGATGCTAGATGACTCTCAGAGATTTCAAAAGCCTATGTGCTTTATGTTTCTTCATTGCTTTATGTATAACTTTGTGGTCTTTCCTGCTAGTCAATAACATTCACAGGAGAACTATGAATTCATTGAGATTCTCTATCCTAACAATTTTCTAGCAGAGCCCAAAGAAGACTATATTTATGCCTTTATAATCAATCCCATATAATCAAATTATATGATCACCCATTAGGCATCCTACTTGTTATTATAAATTTTTTGTGCCCCTCTCAAGAGCTCACTATCCATTAGAATATAATAGATACTATAACATAAATATGTACAAAACTCTTTTTCTCAACTGATGTGATAGATAGGTTTCCTTAAAAGGATGAGTACTTCCCAAAAAGTTGAATGATATGATTTTGTTTAAAAAGTTGAAACAACAAGAAATTCAGGTCAAATCAAAATGGATAGGCTTGCTCATTTTTTAATATTTTTATATGCAAGAATAATAAATTTTAAACTATAAGCAAATTATATATATTAAGTGGCACATAACTTTCTATGAAATTTAAATAATTATTATTAATAATCAACTCTGTTGTAACAAAAATGTATTAAAATATGTTCATTCAATGAATAAAAATGCCGTACCATGCACAGATTATTTTAGCTTATTTTGGTTAGATGTATTATTCTCTCACTATCAGAATTCTTAAAAATAACTGACTAGAAGTTTATTTAGTCTGTTTTGAATTGCCAGTATATTCTATTGCTTTTACTAAGGTGAAATGTGAGGCAACTGGAAATGGTCCTCTAGGCTTTTTTTAAAAATTATTGTTTTAAGTGCATCCTTTCATATTATTCTTGGCTCAAATTTGTTAGGCTTTCACTGCTTTTTTATCTGGGGGTCCTCTGGGAGGTATTGATCTATTTTACTCATGTTTTGGTTAAAAATTTTAAAAACAAACAAAACCTCAATGCTTTGGGAACACAAGAGATCATAAAGGCTAATCTCAGTGGACCTGTAGCAGATTATGATAAAATAGGTGAAGAGTATGATAAACTAGGTAAGGTTAGTAGCATACTTTTCCTTAAAGTGTCCTGCCCTTTTCCTTTGTGACTCTTCCAAGCTTCCAAATTGCACAGTCAGCATCAGACCTAACATAGGAGGGTGTGGCCTGTAAACATTATTATACCAAAATTAATTTATGTATATTTTGCAACGCATTCATTTATTTATCATGCTATAATGAGAACACATGAAACAATCCCGAAGTGAATTATGAGGTGGTGCCTAGTAATGCTACAGTAATGGAAATCAATAAATTGGTACATTTTTAAATTTATAGAACAGTTTTTTGAGAGAGAGCGCATGAGTGGGGGAGGGGCAGTGAGAGAATCTTTTTTTTTTTTTTAAAGATTTTATTTATTTATTTAACAGAGGGAGATCACAAGTAGATGGAGAGGCAGGCGAGAGAGAGAAAGAGAGAGAGAGGGAAGCAGGCTCCCTGCTGAGCAGAGAGCCCAATGCGGGACTCGATCCCAGGACCCTGAGATCATGACCTGAGCCGAAGGCAGTGGCTTAACCCACTGAGCCCCCCAGGGCCCCCCCCACTTTTTTTTTTAAGATTTATTTATTTATTTAGAGAGAGAGGGAGAGAGAACATGCTTGTGTGGGGGGAGGGGCAGAAGGACAGGGAGAGAGAGAATCTCAAACAGAATCCCCACTCAGTGTGGAACCGAATATGGGGCTCAATCTCATGACCTTGAAATCATGACCTCGGCCCTAGAGTTGGATGCTGAGCCAACTAAGCCATGCAGGCACCCCTAAAACGATTGCTCTAACAACAGTCTCAAGTTGTAGTTTGAATCAGGGACTTAATGGGAAATGCACTATGCTGAGGTGTTGGAGAGGAGTGCATACGAAAGCAGGGTTCCTGGATCCCTGGAAGAGCACAGCTTCTGAAAGGCTGTCCTAACATTTTGGCCTTTTTTTTTTTTTTTTAAGATTTTTTAAATTTCTGTATTTTATAGAGAGCAACAGAGAGTGCGAGAGAGAACAAGCAGGGAAAGGCGCAGAGGGAGAGGGAAAGAACTACAAGTTGACTCACGCTGAGTCCAAGGCAGGGCTCATTCTCATGACCCTGAGATCATGACTCCAGCCAAAACCAAGAGTTGGGCGCTCAACTGACTGAGCCACCCAGGCACTCTCTAATACCTTGGCTTTTGGCAGACAACCATGACCTTAGTCCTGACAACTTTATTTTTTCCTGGGGAAAATGCTCATGTTTATAGTAGTATGAATAATTCATTATGAAGTGTCTATAAATTCCATGATTCATGGAGGAATCAAATGCATGTAACTGACCAAGTGTAAATACAGATAGCTTACAGAAACCCCCACCCTTTCCATTTTGTTTTGAATTTGAAAACAAATTTTGTATTAGAAACAAAAATCACTTTTTTGGAGATACCATTTTATAGGAAGTGTGCCTATAACACCTTTGAGCACAATCCTCTGATACTTAAATACTTTTCGTTACGAATGCTCTGTGTGATCAGCCTCATGAGATGTAAGTACAAAAGCAAGCATGGAGGTTCCTTACCAGGCCCCTCCACATGTTCTAAATGCACCCAGGATTCTTCCAGTCTCATCTTCTTGCCACAGCCCTCTCCACATCCTCCGTCCTCCTACGACACTTCGTCAGCTTGCTCTGAAGACTGCGATGGTCTCCCTCATCCCGGAATCTGCTGTTTTCTACCATTTCCTGGAATCCATATTCCCCCTCTTTTTGCTCTATCTTCTCTTTGGAGGAAATGTCTCATCTGGTAGTTTCCTGAGAGAAGTTGCATGGGCAATAAAAACTTTAAAACCTTGCACACCTGATAATGTCATTAGCTTCTTCTCACACTTGACGTAAATTCACTGGGTGTAGCATTCTAGTTAAGAATTATGTCCTGTCAGCATTTTTAAGGGGGTTAGCTTTCGGTGCTTTTTAACTTTCAGTGATCTTCAGCTTTTTAATCTCCAGTAAATTAAAAAACTACTTTAGTTACTAAAATTATGAAAAAAGTAACTAAGAAGTTACTGATTTAGCAGTTCTATAACATTCTTACTCTAGATTCTTTGCATATGAACTCTTTTTTATTTTCCTTCTCCTCTGTATTTCTACACAGTCTTTATTTCTAGAGTGGTAAGATTTCAAATTATATGCCCTATATCCATCCCTTTAAAATTATTGTACAGTAATCTGGAATATTAAGGTGCTTAACTTGTACAAAATAATCTGATATCATTTCTTTTATAATATATTCTCTTTTTTCTCTTCTCCCTTAAATGTGTATTGTTCATATTCAGATTTTAAGCTGATTCATATTTTGTTATCCTTTTCCTCCTATTTTTTAATCTCATTTTTTTTTATTCTGGCAGATTTTCTCAGTTTTTCATCTAGTGTTTCTATTCAGTTTTCTGTTTCTGCTCTCATATTTCAAATTTCCAATAACGTCTCCATTAAGATTCCGTTTCCATAAACGGAACATTTATGGATTAAAGATTATTAACTTATTTGTCAGAGGGAAAGAGAGTACAAGCAGGGGGAGCTGCAGGCAGAGGGAGAAGCAAGGGTTCCTTGGTGAGCAAGGAGACCGATTTGGGACTGGATCCAAGGACCCAGGATCATGACTCAAGCCAAATGCTCATGCTCAATCGACTGAGCCACCCAGGTGTCCCTAGAGGAAGAGGCTGAAAATCTTAATTAGGCCCTATGCCCAGCATAGAGCCTGGTGTGGTGCTCCCTCTCACAACCCTGAGAGCATGACCTGAGCCAAAATTAAGAGTCAGATATTTAACCAATTGAGCCATTCAGTGCCCCTAAAATCTTTTTAAGATTTCCCCCAAACCTCAGCTCCTCTCTACCTGTATGCAAACTTTCTAGAGGTACCAGATGCCTTACTATTTTTTGCAATCCTGCTCCAAACCTGGATTTGGATTTACTTTTCATGGTGTGGTGATCTGTATGCTTTTCAGATTTCAACACTTTTTGCTATCATGTTCTTTCTTATTTATGTGGGCTTAACTAAATTGTAATTTTTTTAGGAGGGAGTGGAGGAGGTAAACATGGTTCTCTTTTTCTTTCTTCTTTTACAACTATGTAAAAACTAAACATTTACGTATAATCTGGTGTTAGAAAACCACCATCTGTTTCTACCAAGAGCCAATCCTAAATGAAATGTGGTCTTAGTAAATGGCAAGAAAATATCGTTCATGATTATTATTTCTTTTTTTTTCATGATTATTTTTCTATTAGTAAGTTTATTCATTAGAATTTATCATAAATTTTTCCATCTAGCATTTAATAGAGAAATTGACCACATGTGGGGATATTTATTGCTGTTGCTTAGACTGAAGTATATAGATTTTATTATAAGTATCCTGAAGGTTTGTAGTTATACTTTTAAGATTAAATGCTAAGTCTATACTTATATTTTTAAGATTAAATGCATTTATGCTTATTAATCTGTAGAAATGGAAAGTAATAAAACCCACACATATTTTAGGCCAAAATGGTTTAACAACAACAACAACAATAAAAAAACCCATAATCTCCAAATCTCAAATTAATCAGAAGAAGGAACTTTAACAAAATAGAAAGATTATTAGATGGCATATAATTAAAGTTAGTTCATACCATAAAATATTTTGAAATTATGGTGTCTTAGTCAACTTCAACAGCTGTAACAAAATAACATAGACTGGGTGTTATAAGCAACAGACATTTATTTTTCATAGTTCTGGAGGCTGGTAAGTCCAGGATCAAGATACTAGCAGATTTGGTGTAGGGTGAAGGTAGTTTTCCTGGTTTGCAGGCCAGCTGCCTTCTTACCAGATCCTAGGCATATATCAGAAAGAAGGAAAGAGAGAGACAGAGGGGGATGGAGGGGAGGAAATATCTTATCTCTTCTTATAAGGGCACTGATAGCACCACAAAAATAATTTAAAAAATAGCAAGGAGGAATGTGGATATTTGAAAAACTATGACTTATTAAGGCCATATCAATATTTATCAATACTCACTATTTGTCAGAATATATTGTTTTGTTCACTAAAACAGAAACATTAGTACTTTTTGCCATGCTTAAATACAACTTTAAGAAACAGATTTATAATACTCCAGGGTTACCACAGTGTAAATTTCAGAAATGATTTTAGGTGAGACTGGAAGGAAGACAGTTATTTTTCCTTTATTTACACAGACACATTGAATTTTTTAAAAAATAAGAAAAGAGGCATTATCTTACCACGATGATTTTTTTTCTTTTTCTTTTTCTTCTTTATTTCAGTGCAATTATTTGACTGGTCTTCCTGGCTGACCTAAAATAAATTTTCTTGGGTCTGAGTTAGCTTGGAGTCCTCGTTTAAATTATTTTTCATTTTCATTACCTTTATCTGAAGAATGTTGGATTCTCTAGCAGAAATGCATAAGTGTCAGTAGGGTTTCCTTTCAGTCTGGAATGGGACAAGGGAGAAACTAAACATCCACAAACTTCTCTGGAGCCCCTGACTTATTCATCAATAAACTTAGAATTTACCTCTGACAAGGGCAGGGTGTTGACTTTCTTTGAAGATGATATATGTAACTGTACATGTAATGGTGTCCCATGAAGGAAATATTACAAGATATACTGTAAGTGTTTTGAAGGAGGATCAGAAGTTAAGTGGTAGCAGCAGATTCTAGTTGACCCAGGAAATGGTGTAGAGTAGGACGAACTCTGTAGTAATTCAAAAAACTGGGAGAATGCCAAGATTTGTATCCTCAGATGTTTACTAAGATGAATGTAAATTAATGTATACTAAGTAGGTAGAAAATGGTCTTGATGTAGCAGGAAGGGGGAATAGTATTAGCTGCTTTTCTTTTTCTTTCTTTTTTTCTTTATTTTTAAGATTTTATTTATTTATTTGACAGAGAGAGATCACAAACAGGCCGAGAGGCAGGCAGAGAGAGAGGAGGAAGCAGGCTCCCTGCTGAGCAGAGAGCCCGATGTGGGGCTCGATCCCAGGACCCTGGGATCATGACCTGAGCCGAAGGCAGCGGCTTAACCCACTGAGCCACCCAAGCGCCCCTATTAGCTGCTTTTAAAATAGCAAGTATTTTTTTTAAATATTAGTTTTCATGTGTGTGTAGAAGTCTGAATTAGGGGGCAGAAATTAATATTTCATCTCCTAAATATTAAATGACAGAGGTAGAGCTAGATTTCAGAGACTCTTATCTCTGCAGGTTGGGTACTAAATAAAGCTGATTTTTGAGGTGGAGTTTAGAATGCAGGATATTTTTTTTTTTTTTAAATATTTATTTTGGGATCAAGCAACAGGAGAAGAGTGGAAGGCAAAGAGGGAGAAGCATGAGTAGAAGGAAAAATGTGGGTCAGGCTTAGGGATGACAGAAAGCCACCCAGGCGTCCCATGCAGGATATTTTTTAAGAAATATTCTTGGGATCAACAACTGAGAAAGAAAGCAAGCATGAGTAGAAGGAAAAGTCAGGCTTAGTGACAGTTACAGCTGACCCCACAGACAGCTCTGGTACCAGATTGACCTTTGACATTATCCCCAAATGAGCTGAGAAGCTAGGCCTTTATACCCATCTTTCGAGATAGAAATATACATCATCCTTTTTTAGGACATTCTTTTAAAAATTCTTAGAAAAATCTGTGTAGCGATTAGTTTGTACTGTAGAGAAGATAAAATGAAGGACTGTGGGTTAGGAAGACCATGAAACACTGATTGGGTAATGGGAGAATATTGGACTGGAAGTCCAGGATACCTGGGTTTGCATCATGTCTCTGCCACTAACTGATTGTGAAAGCTCATGGCTCTTAGTTTCTTTTTATAAATATGAGGTGATCCATTAGATATAGAAAATATAAAAATGACTTTTTTCTACATAACTTTAATGGGTTATTTGTCCCAATATTGGAGATGTGTTACATGTATGAAAAAAATCACCAGGCTCTCTCATTTTTGCTCTAATTGTAGTATCTTTCAACCAAAGCTTTAATCAGAGAAATAAAGTTTATTCAGTACCTTGAATTCTAGTTTCTTATTTCCCTATTCCTTTCTTAACTTTCCATGAAACCTCAGCTTTACAGAGCAATAAAATATTCAAAAAGCAGCAACAGAAGTACCTGGAAAAATGACCTTTGTACTAGATGACTGGCCCTTTAATAACCTGTACCTTTTCAATCTACCCAACAAGAAAATTATAAAATGAAGACCTGATATTATTTCATCTGTTTCAGAAAAAGTAAACAGTAAAAAGGTATTTTGCTAGAGGAAAATTGCAAAGTACATATGATATTGATGAAAACATAATCCCAAGTTTTATATAATAGGAATGATTTATGAAAAAAATAGTACACTTGGAATGGATTTTTAAATCAGGAGCTTGGGGAAGTGATTGAGAGGATTGCTGCAGTGAGACCCCGGGGCACTCATTACTGCAGAAGCTGGCACTGTACAAAATTGATAAGGAGATCACCTGCCTTAAAAGATTTACTGTTAGAGTTGGTGGGAAGATTTACAATTAGAGAGTGATTGTGACCTTTTTTTTTTTTTTTAAGATTTTATTTATTTCCTTGACACAGAGTGAGAAGCAGCAAGAGAGGGAATATAAGCAGGGAGAGTGGGAAAGAGAGAAGCAGGCTTCCCGACCAGCAGGGAGCCAGATGTGGGGCTCGATCCCAGGACCCTGGGATCATGACATGAGCTGAAGGCAGATACTTAAATGACTGAACCATCCAGGCACCCCTTATTGTGACTTTTCTAAATCAAGATGGCATAATAAGTCTGTAAGATAGAATATGAAACTGAAGCAAAATTAATGCTCAAATAAAAAATAATTCTATCCATCCGAATATGAATTTTTGCCAATACTTACACAAATGTATGTGAGGTACCTACAAAGGATGTTTATTGAATATTATACTGAATAAACAGACATGTATATCCTAGACACAAGTGTGTTTAATTATGGTGCAGATACAGTGTTCCGTGTTCTGTTCTCTCTTGAATGAGAAGTGGATCTTGAGATGAAGCTGAGGGCACGTGATATTTATTGGTAAGTGTCCTTGCAATCAGTATCTGTGGAAGGAAAGGAAGGCAAGCAGGACCGAGTGGACAGGGTGCAATGGAAGCCTGACAATAACCTCTGGAGCTAATATGGCCTGTCAGAGATGACCCATCTTGGATGGGATGGCTAAGTCTTTCAACAACATCTCCACTGGCCACTGGAGATGGGCCGCCCTGGGGAGACGGGGTCAGCTCTCTCTCATAGAGGCAGTTTTTGCAAACTCTGTCAGCTGAAGGCTTTCTGCCAACAGAGTTTCTAGCAGCTGAGTCTATAACTCTTCACTGGGAGAACTGGTGTGGCAGATCTCCTTGTTTACAGCGAATATAGCGTTTTATGAGTTTAAATAGCAACACACCAATAGAAACAACAGTACCATCTTTGGCCAAATGACCTCCAAGAGGTTTAGTTTCTTCATTTTTTAAAATGATCACATCTATATACAGGATTGCTGAAAATCAATACATATAAAAGTGCTTAGAATACTCAGTGTATTGTAGCGCCTGCTGCATGAATATTCATGATTGTAAAATAGTCATGTTTATCCTTGCTTTTGGAGAGGGTAAAATCTTCATAGCTTGTATCATCCTAATAATTGTTCTATACATCTAGGTTTTCTGCCAGTTGGAATGTTTTTAAGGAAACTGTTTCATATATTATTAATTTTAAAACCGAAAAAAAGAAAAACCCTTAAAACTGCAAGCTTTCGATGTCAGTAGCCCTTGAAAATTTCATTGGTTTTTCATTTATGTTTTCAAAACATCCCTCGGGGATACATATTGCTATTTCTCCACTAATATTTTAAAACTTCCTTTGTCTCAATCAAAAGCTTTAGGAAACCAAATGCACAATCTTTGAAAATGTGGTTTTAAAATTACAAAATATAAACCTAGAAAACTTGAGCAACCCAAACATGAATTGAAACTGATCTAGAACTATAAATTCGATCTTAAGGCCTAAAATGTAGCTAGTTACATGTGTTTGCCCCGCACTTTGGCAGAGAAAGGAGGGGTATGTTTTGTTTCAAAATAGCTAAAGAAGTTAAAGAATGTGTATGATTTTCTTTTCCTCAAAGTAATTTATATGTAATATTTGTTTTCTGATGAATTGACTTAAAGGTTCCCATTTCAGGGCTTTCTTTGTCCTCAGAAAGTTTGGCAAAGAGCCCTACAGATGGAACATTCCCTGGGGGTGAAGCATGCTGCCCCTGGGTCAGCCTCCTGCTGCCCTTGACTTTTTTTTCTCCTTTAAAGAAAAAAGGGAAAAAGGTAAATTTTGGATGAGACCATTTTATTAATGACCTTTCTCCTCACCAAACACTCCAGACATCCAACAAACTACTTCTCTGTGGGAATAGATAGCAAACCCATGTAACTTCCGTATGCATTTACAGAATCAAATCAACTTAATTTTTCAAACATTGTCACTGAGAAAACCAACTTTGATACAGGAGATGATCAGGAAGCTTCTTATGCTTCAGCTCTTCAGTTTGTCCCTATTAGGAAAAAGTAGAACATTCTTGCTGGAGAAATCATAAGCTACATAAGAAATCACTAATTTTTTTTAAATAAATTTCAGACAAACATAAACATGCCATATAACTTGTGATTTTTTGAAGTCGAGCAAGCTCCTGTCCTAGTAACTTTCAGACTGGTTAGACATAATGAAAGACTGAGTTACTGATGGGCTGTAGAAAGGATACCACCAATTTTTCTGCAAGAAGACCTGTCATGGTGACAGATTTTACTAAGCTTGGCGGCATGGGCATTTTCTTTCCCCCAAATCATGAAATGAATGAGTCAAATACCGAGACCACTAGAAGAGTCTAATATTCAAAAACTCTACAATTCTATGTTGAGTAAACACAAGATAAAACAGCAAACTATCATACTTCTACCAAATTGAGAAATGAGAACCCCCAGTATGAATAGATATACACAGATAGCAAGAGTGCTCACAAATATCTCTTTATATCTTATTTATTTTTATTTTTTCTAAAGATTTACTTATTTATTTTAGAAAGAGAGAAAACGGGATGGGACAGAGGGAGAGGGAGAAGCAGATTCACCTCTGAGCAAGGAGCCTGACTCTAGACTCCATCCCAGGACCCTGAGATCATGACCTGATCAGAAATCCAGAGTTGGCTGCTCAACCAACTGACCCACCCAGGTGTCCCTCTTTATACTGTATTTAAAAATAGAGTTTATTAACTAAAATTAAAACCTAAAATACATTGTAACTTAAATGACCTGTAAATAAAGGAGTTCAAAGGACAGTCCAAGTATACTGTCAACTAGGAATGAGGGACATGATTTCAACACTTGATGCAGGAAAAGTGTAAACTTTTTTTAGTTATATAATCCTTAATTGCAACATTTGTCCTCAGATCAGCATGACTGATAACTAGTTTTATCAAGGTTTATCTAGAAAAATAGAACAATTTGCCCAAAGAAGTGGTAGACTGGAGAGTCAAGAATAATGAGTAATTAATTTTTATACTGTTTCTTCAGTCCATCTGGAATCAGCAATTTTCAGAGTTTGGTTTCTGGATCAGCAGCATCACCATTACTTGGAAATCTGTTAAAAATGCAAATTTCAAGCATACCCCCTAATCAAAAAACTGGGGTAACACCTAGCAATCAGTGTTTCAGCAGGTTCTCCATGTGCTTCTGATTCAGGCTAAAGATTTGGAACTGTTGTTTTATAGGAAATTATATGCCTTTCTAAAGAAATGCCATTCTACTAAGTTATATGCATATCTTAATTTTCATGTTTGTATTTTAGATAAAATGTACTTAGATATTAGCTGACTCATATGGTGATGCCAACCATTCATCTTTTTTCAGGATCATTTCCTAAACTATATATAAGTATTTGCTTGCTTGACCAGTTGTTGGATTTCTTTTTACTTGCTTTTATACAGAAAGAGTGCAAAACATAAACACTGAAGTACTCACACTACTTATTGAAACAGAATTCTCATAATTGTATGTGAGTGAAATAAAACCTGAAACTGAGTGCATCATAAATTGCAGATTTTTAGTCTCTGTTGGATGCTTATGGGGCCTAATCTTATTGATATTGCGTGTAGTTGTGGAAGAAAATACAAACGAGCTAAGACAATGTGTGGAATGCTGGAAATGTATCATCAAAGATTGTGATTTAAAAGAAAAGGCAATTGCAAGTTGTGTAACTTTATTAATTTATTTATTTTTTGCTTTTGGGGACTGGAAATGCTCATAAAATATATAGAAAAAGTTTTATTTTCCTTATAATTTTAGTCATTAATTATTTTTGTGTGCATGTGAATAATATTCAATCAGTTATTCTCAAACTAAATGATCTATGAAACTTTCTTGCTACCAGAGAATCAAATATAAAAGGCCAGCTTTATATTACTCTATGCTCCGCATACTTACTTTATGCTAATTTCATTATTTGACAAAGGATATTCTTTTCATGTAATTTTTGTGTATTTATATAGCAAGCCAAGACACCTAGAGACAAATGAAACACTTCTAAAGAGATGATGTATTTTATTAATAATATATTATTATTTATATTTATCCTATCTTAAAATAGAGAAACTTTCATGGAAGCCAAAAGGAAAGGTCCATAAAGGAAAAACATGAGGATTGGATTTATCTAGATTGAAAAATGTATATGGGAAAATAATTGCTAAAAGAATAACAAACATATTAAACTTAAATCATATTACTTCGGGTTTAAGACTTATTTATTTATTTTAGAAAGTGAGAGAAAGAAAGAACAAAGGTAGAGGGAGACAATCAGATTCCTGAGGGGGGATCCTGGACTGGGACCAACAAGGGGCTCAATCCCAGGCCCCTGAGATCATGACTTGAGCCGAAATCAAGAGTCAGATGCTTAACTGACTGAGCCACCCAGGTGCCCCATATTACTTACAGTGAAAATATTTATATTGTTTAATCTTTATATAAAATAAGAAATTAATAATAAAAACATCCTAGTTAAGAAATTTGGTCAAAATCAATGATTTATAGTCGTCAATTTTCTTAAATGCTAATTTATATCCAATTCACCTATTAAATCAAGAACATCTAAAAATTAGCAAACATGCTGACTTACTAAGAAAAAGAAAACAGTTTTTAGAGCTACACAGCTTGAATTTCTGTGTGGTAAACTTATTGCAAAAATGGCCACAATTCTCCATTTATTCCTATATTTACATCCTTTACAATATAATTCAGTAGGTTCAAGGAGTAAAGTCTATATTCTTACTCTATGAGTTTGTATTAAACTTAGGTCTTGGTTTGCCCGGTACAATGCAATAGAATCAATAGTATGTCAGTAACGAGACCATGTGTTTCCACCATTTCTCTTTGAAACCTTTGCAGCTACTGAGAACAAGTCAAGGCTATGCTACAGAATGGTCAGAGTCATGTGTCCCAGCCACCCCAATAGCTTCCATCAACAGTTAGCAAACCACTAATTAGACGAATGAGTGAGGCTATCCTCTAACAGCCACACCTTAGCCTTTCCATCAGCTGAATATCAATACTGAGGAAAGCCCACTTTAGATTAGCCAAGTCTGGCCAAGATCAGTAGCACCATCCAACTGACCTACAAACTCACAATTCACAACACAATTCACATTCACAAATGCACAGCACTGAGGTTTTGTTATTTATGGACATTTGGATTAATAAAAATACAAGATGCTGGGTCACCTGGGTGGCTCAATTTGTTAAGCATCTGCCTTAGGCTCAGGTCATTATCCAGCTCCACATCAGGCTCCCAGCTTAGCAAGGAGCCTGCTTCTCCCTTTCCCTCTCCCCTTCCCTGCTTGTGTATTCTGTCTTTCTCTCAAATAAATAAAATCTTTAAAAATAATGCAAGGTGCTTGGTTAAGTAGTGAATTATTTCTAACCAGCTTTGAGTATTACATTGACATAAAAGAAAATTTGTGAGAGGCATATCTATACTAAAAATTATTTCTGATTTATCTGTAATAAATTATAAGTATTTAAATTGCATACTTCTTTCTTCAACTCTCTTTCACTGATGATTTGGCTTTATTTAACAGTTTCTGGTTTTGCATAATTTGCTTTTCAGATTCCATTGAAACACAGCTCCTACAATCATAATAGCCAACTTCTTTTGTTTTTTGGTCCATTGAACATTCATTAATGGGAAAACATACTGAGCATTAGCATTATACACTGGTATACCAAACACTTGCTAGCATAAAGTTAACTCAGAGTTGATTTTCAGTTTGATTTGTTGAAGCACATACTATTTTTGGGGGGAATTACAGTTGACACACAAAGTTACATTAGTTTCAAGTATACATAGTAATTCAGCGAGTTTATACATTGTGCTATGCTCAGCCGAAGTGTAGGTACTGTATGACATCTGATGCTCTTTCAATGAGGCAACTTGCTTTTGCCTTTTTCAGGATTGTGTTACATATCCTGATAAGCAATTTTTTAAAATGTTGCCCACTAATAAGAAAAGAGTATTGCTATTATCTTCTATTCCGTTCTTCTTCAGCACTACACATAATGATTTCATATTCTCATGCTGGAAGAATATTTACTAACATCCATATAGAAGAATCAAATTCTTTAAGGGGTGAAGTCTATTTAAAAAAATAGGACAAGTACCTTAACAATTATACACTTCAAATCAGAATTTATTTTCCTATTTATAAATGATGTCTCTCTTTTAAGAAGAGCCTTGATACCTAACAGGATACATTTTTTCATTGATTCTTTCTTTAACAAATCTGAAAATTTCCTTGAAACAAGGCAGTATTTCAATAACACTGTTAACTCTTCTTTTAATTTACATAATCCTAATGTTAAAGAGAAAGTATAAGCTTCACTCAATGTCAACATTCTTGTCAACAAGAATCTAGGGGGACTTGGGACACCTGGGTGGTTCAGTCAGTTAAGCATCTGCCTTCAGCTCAGATCATGATCCCAAGGTCCTGGGATTGAGCCCTGCATTAGGCTTCCTGCTCAGTGGGGAGTCTGTTTCTCTGTCTCCTTCTGCACCCCCCACTTGTGCTCGCTTGTGTGCTCTCTCCCTCTCTATCTCAAATGAATAAATAACATTAAAAAAATAATTTGGGGGTCCTTTTCTTTAGAATTAGAACAGATTTCAGAGCTTCAAATAAATTGAGGATTCTCTCAACTGTTAAAAGAGCGCCACTAGGGTTTTGAATGTGAAGGAAGTTGATATTGAATGTCAAAATCATCATAAAAATTCTTTAATCTTTCAGTTTGAATAGAACAAATGAAATAAAAGAATAATTTTATAACATTTATTTCAATAGAATGGACATCCAATGATACTTGAGGAACATTATTAGAATATGGACAAGACAGCCCCTACTTGCCATAGGACCATTGATGTTTTGCTTCAACTTCAAATAAACACTGTCTTCACGTTATACTAACATTTACCAAATTTCTGTTTGTTTGACCTCCATTAAAAGCAGTTTTTTTCTCCATTAACTACTAAATAAGAGAACCTTCAAAGTTTTCTATTGTTTCTCAAGTCTCATTTTATAAGCAAGACATTTTCTCACACACAAAGAATATTGCTTGGGCTAAGGGAAATTTTTTTTCAGCATTATGATTGCGTATCTTTGGTTTATGCAAGTTATAGTTTAAAAAGTGAGACATATTTTTATCTCTGTAGTAGTAATTGGAGTTAGTACTTTAAAAAATTATTGCAATAGATTTTGTTTTGGTGCTTGACAATCTGCTTGCAATTTTGGAATCAGAAAATTCTTTTGATAGGAGTATGTCTAGTTCTTTGAGCTGAAAAAAGATTAACAAAAATATACAGTGGATGGCCATTTCAACTTGTTTTGTTTATCTGAATTCCTTTTCATATGAATGTTTGTTATCTCTTTCTTTGGTACTAGTTTGTTGGGGTTAATGAAGAGCATGAAATCATCCCTAATACCAGACTTCCTAAAATGTATCACAAAGCTTAGGAGGGGCTAGGGAAGGTTTCTAAAAAGGGCGAAGGCCTTTGGAATGCCTAGGCCTGCTTGACCACTCTGCCTTAGGAATGTGGTGTGATCTAAGAGATATATACTTTTTCCCTTAGGCTATGTTTAGCAAAACTGGTAGAACATGCAGATTAGCATATCGTATCTTTCCCTTAAACAGATCCTCTCAGTTCCCATAAGACCCCTTGTCACACATCAGGTGCTTGAGAAACAGTGATAAAGATTTGTGATTATCCTGAAGAACCAATAAAGGCAGGAGCAAAGAAGAGCAAAGGCTCTCATATCTGAGTATTGACCCTTGCCTTCTCTCTTTCACAGTAAAGTCTGGAGTAATCTTTCATCCGTAGGTCCAGGGATTGCTGGCCATTTCCGGCACTAGTTGAGGATCCTAACTGGAAAATATTGCTTTGTATCTGATTTTCCATCGTTATTACTATTTTTTTTTTTAGAGTTTATTTATTTATTTGACAGAGAGACAGGGGACACGGGCTGCCTGCTGAGCAGAGAGCCCAATGTGGGACTCGATTCCAGGACCTTGAGGTTCATGACCTGAGCCGAAGGCAGAGGCTTAACCCACTGAGCCACCCAGGCACCCTCATTATTAGTATTGAATTAACAAATTCATATTGTTTGAAGAGCCTCAAGTGTTCTTTTTCTTTGTTTAATAAGTGTTCACTATTCAGAAAATGTATCACAAAATTTTCTTTTTCATTTTGGGGTACAAATATATACAGATAAAAAATAGATAAGCGAGCTCTGGGCATTAGTGACATCTTCCTGGAAATCTCGGAACCATGACAGCCAAGTGGAGGCAAAAGCACTCACAGGCTGAAGTGAGAAACGATGAGGCAGAGATCCAAGGAAACCTCTAGCTTGTGCACCCACGGAAGCCACAGAAGCAGAACCACGGAAAGGTGGAGGCCAGGGATGCTGGTACAAATTGGACTGCTTGCTTACTTTCTAGAACTTGATTCAGTGGACTGCAAGGACCGCCTTTGAAAGACCCATTTGACTCACACCAAAACAATCCCTTTTGGTCCTTTGCCCTGGATGTGTGACTTTGGGATTCATTCTGTTTTCATTTGTGGCTGAGTGTACAATACATCATCACTTCTGCTGTCTTAGCTGGGAAAAAGAAGATAGATAATAGAAACCACTGCAGGAATCAAAAAGATTCCATATGATAATCTCACAGCCACACCCAATGGGTCTGTTTTTTACACGTGCAAACTCATAACCAACTAGTTAGAGTTGGAATTCCTGAGAGAGTTGCAAACTAACAATATGCGTCTTTGGTATCTGATGGAAAAAATGTTAATTTCCTATTTGCCTGCAAGAGATAGCTGTATTTTAAGATATGAATACAAAGCTAGAGTTGTGATCCTCTGTAAGGTTTAGGAAAGCCTGAGTTCAAGAACTAGTGGACTTCCAGAAGCATATATGGTTTCGATGGACTTTCAGGTGTGTTACTTCGGGTCTTAGAAGGAAGTCTGCTGTTGACTGGCTGACTGCCACATTCACCAGAATGAGGCACTGGCTGATTGGCTGTGGTCTAGACCTGTCACTGATGAGGTTGCTGACTTTCAAATGCACGGGCTATCATTCATTTGCTCACTTTCCAAAGTGAGACTGTTGGTGAGTGGCTGATTTGAGAGCATGTGAACAGATTTGAAGTTGTTGCTACTTAATGGTGGTTACTTGTCATGACTTAGAACTCTGGTCAAAACAGTCTTTTTCTTTCTTTCCTATGAGAAGAGAAAAATTCTCAGCCCTCACTCTTCATTTTCCCTTGGTTATAACTTCAGGAGAAACCATAAGGGATCATTCAGATCTTTATTAGTAAATGAAGGTATGGCTTCAACTAATCTTGGCATGTAATTTATTTAAGGACCAGTTACTGTGGCAGAAAAATAGATCTGAAATATTTTTATAGTTTTTTGACAAAAGCCAAAAGACATTAAATGTATCCTTTCAAAGTTACTCCAGGACACAGAGCAAAATCATTCAACACAAGGACATGTTCAGTTCATATGGGACACTTGGCAACCATAATGACAGTAGATAACAGACCCTTCTGCACAAGTGGGGTTTTGTTTTTGTTCTGGGGTGGTGTTTGTTTGTTTTCAGCCCTTAATTTGAACACTTCCAGTGATGACCTTACATATCCTGAATATGTAGTCTAGTTGACCACATTCTTCTTGTGGGATACCTAGCCTTCAGTACACTGAGCCTTTGTTTTCACCCACTGATCCAAATCCTAATCTTTGTAATCATGCAGAACCAGTCTAATCCTTCTTCCAGAATGGATTTCCTCAAACATTTTCTTTTAGTCATCATGACCCTTTCTGAGTTTAGTCTTATTAAGGTGAAATACCCAGATACTAAGCTCCATTTCTTTATCTTACAAGGTTAAGTCTGTAAAAAAAGAAAAAAATTTAGTTTAAAATGACTTATTTTTGTGAAGTTGTGTGGACCATAATGATTAATATTTCTATTTTCTGTACTTACAACCTGTCCCATTTATAATTTCAGCTAGCATCTCACCCTGAATTAATATTTTAAGCTTTTTATCTTGAAAATAATTACTTCATTTTACCATTACCATTGATAGTTCCTTTATGCCATTTCTCAAAGATAATGGCATAATGCAGGCAGTTTTTATTATTTTTTTTTAATTTTTTTTAATTTCCATAGAATCCAGACATGTAATTTTCTGGACCATGAGACCTGAGCTCTTACAACTTCTTCCCTTTACAACTTCTTAATATGTCTTGTATTTCAATTCCCTCTTAACAACTTCTGTATCCTTTTCAATGGCAGCTTTGAAAATCTGGGATTAATTCTTATATAAGTACTGTACTGTTATGGAAGAAACTAGGTCTTCATAGATAAAAAAAAGGCTTTAAATCATGTTTAAACATTTATTTTAATATGCCTTTAGTATTCTTGTGTTGAAAGGGAAAGTCTTATAAAGGCATTATATTTTGAACTTCATAAAAGTATGTATAATTACATTTTTTTAGAATTTCTTTATTAAAGTATTATTAACTTTATTGACATGGTGTTTGTAATGAAAGCCAAAAGTAAAAATATTTATGTTAGGTTCCAAAGATCTTACCTTATTCATAACATCTGATTGCTGTAACCTGACCTTGAGATAAAACCCAAATGAAATGTGGAAAAACAAATGATACCAACATTTTGTTGCTGATCAAGAATCATTGCATTTCACACATAACATTTTACTTTTTTTATACATGACATGTTATTTTAATATATTTTTCATTTAGCTGATAGTATATAATTTAAATATTTTCCATGTTGATAAGCCAACAACTGGCTTTAGTTACAAGCCAAGTGTATTTTAGTATTTGTCATTGATTTTCAATATCTACATAGTAAATAGAATTATTACAGTGGTTTTAAATGTTAAATGCTTAACTTGGCAGACAGTAGTTTAAAATGATGATATAAACTTTATAGTGATATAAAGTTCATGACCTAATTGCTAATAACAGATTTGAAAGAAAAATATTAAATATGTGCGTAATTTAAATACATAATGAAATGTACCTGAGATTTTACAATGCAAATCTATGAAATTTCTAAACTTTCACTGTCTTTTTATTCATACTTTTGCTAGAGACATTTTGAGTTATATCAAGTTTTCTGAACCCATGATTTTAAATAAAAATTGCACATAGGTTCTCAATATATATTCTAGTTACTATTGCCATGTAACAAGCCACCTTGAACTTAGATTTAGTTGTAAGCAACAACCATTTTATTACACTCACTGATTCTGTGGGTCAGGAATTAGGAAATGGCACAGAGGACAAATATTCCCTGTTCTACAATGTCTGGAGCCTTAGCTGGGAAGACTGAGCAATGGCTATAGCCTTGAGAAGTTGGAGCTGGGGAATTTACTTCCAAGATGGCTTCTTTTCTCACATTCTGGCAGCTGGGCTAGATCTGTTGACTGGATCACCTACACATGACCTCTCTATGTGATATGGATTCCTCAGAGATTGGAGGCTGGATTCTGAAAGGATGTTCCCAAGAGAGGCCTCCAAAGAGTAAGTGATAGAAACAAGTGAGTGATAGAATAAGAGCTGCATGGCCTTTTCTGACCAAGTCTCAGAAGTCACAACAGTTCACTGCCATTGGGTTCTATCTTCTAAAAAAAAAAAAAAGTCAAGTAAGGTTGGCTCTGAGTCAAGAGGACATAGACACCACCTCTCAGGGTAGGGTTATCAAAGAACTTATGGACAGATCTTAAAACCAGTGTTTTAAGTGTGCTCATTTTTTAAAGATTTTGAAATATCTAATGTTTGCAACAAAAAAAGTCCTAAATTGAACCCAGTGATCCCCACCTCCTGGGGTTTACATCTTTGTGTAATACTCTTTTTGTGAGTGTGGGCAGAATTTTGAACTTGCTTTTAACTGGTAAAATAAGCTGATGGAATGTCCTTCTTGCAATTATATTATATCACATGAGGTATCATCTTAGCTGACTAGAGCTAGAGATTCTGTGTGTTCAGTGAAGGATGTAGCCATGTTGGAGAAGTTCCCACATGGAAAGGAACTGTGGGTGGTCTCTAAGACATGAGAGCAGCCAGCAAAAAGCCAGGGCTTAACAATCATATAGCCTCAGAGAAATGGAGTCTACCAACAACTTAGATGAACTTGGGAGTGGATTCTTCCCCTGCTGAATATTTTGTTGAGAATATAATCCATCTACATTGATTGCATCCTTGTGAGACCCTGAGGAGAGTATGCTCTTAAGTTATGCCCAGATTCATATGGATCTGTGAGATAATAAATATGTATTGCTTTAAGTTGCTTAGTTTGTGGTAATTTGTTACACAGTGACAAAACACCAATACAATCTTATTATAGGTTTTAATCATATAGAGTAACTACATGAATTTATTGTCCAAACTGAGACTCTTTTAAATTTAAAAAATGCATTAAGGTAATTAAAATTATGTAAATTCTGAAATATTTATTTATTCACAGTATATTGATACACCTATAAAATGGCAATACTTTTAATTTTCTTTAAAGAATATATACCTATATAAAAAGAAAATGGATTTTATTCTAGTAATTATCTGAACATTTTTTAAAAAGCACTGCATTTATCCATGAACTTAATCCACTTGTTAGTCATATCTTTGCTTAATAGCATGTCCCTGATATTTTCTAAAATGTGTTTGGGAATATGCTTTTTCAACATGGACTTAACATCAAAGTTTTCCATAATATTTCTTTGTTCTTTCCTAAGTTATATGTTTTGTATAATAAAACTGAAATTTTATTGCTGTACTGGACTCTTTCATCCAAATTTTGTTTTCTTTTTTTTTTTTTTTAAGATTTTATTTATTTATTTGACAGAGAGATATCACAAGTAGGAGAGAGACAGGCAGAGAGAGAGAGGAGGAAGCAGGCTCCCCGCTGAGCCGAGAGCCCAATGCAGGACTCGATCCCAGGACCCTGAGATCATGACCTGAGCCGAAGGCAGCGGCTTAACCCACTGAGCCACCCAGGCGCCCCCCAAATTTTGTTTTCTATAATTATAATTTGCTTAAATTTTCAGAAGTTGGAGTCTTGGGCATTCCATTAATTGAACATATATATTAAAGGTTTCCAACCCATTCCAAATAAAAGGCCATCAGTTTAGAGGAATCCTTTGCAAAAAATGTTCAGTACATATTAGAAACTGAGACTGATTTGCAAAGTTGTTCACAAAGGCTCTAATATTCTAAAATAAGATCAAAGATAATCAGTGAAGAAGGTATACTTTACCATGAAGCTATGGTATTTTTTTTCAACATCAGTTCATCACAAAAGATTGTAGTTCAATGATATATTCCCTAATATGTGTAAATTTTGACATCTAGATCTTCAATTTTGATTAGTAGAATATTTCTCTAGTTTGGCTACATTCATGAATTACTGTGACATTATAGCCAATCCCAAGTACATTTTTTTTCTTTATAGGTTTTTTGTTTGTTTTTTAAAGATTTTATTTTATTTTTATTTATTTATTTGACAGAGAGAGAGAAATCACAAGTAGGCAGAGAGGCAGGCAGAGAGAGAGGGGGAAACAGGCTCCTTGCTGAGCAGAGAGCCGGATGTGGGGCTTGATCCCAGGACCCTGAGATCATGACTTGAGCTGAAGGCAGAGGTTCAACCCACTGAGCTACCCAGGTGCCCCCCACACTTTTTTTTTTTTTTTAAGTAGGAATGGTGCTTTTATTATATTGGTATGTCACACCAAAGTTTTATTTGTATTATCACAATCATAACAAAAATTATCTTCTGTGTTAGACTTTTCACAGAACTGGCAATAGCATTCACAGTCAAGTCAAATCTTACCTTGGTGGAATACATTTCAACATCTTTGCTTTGATTCCATGAATCAGATGGGAAACAAAACTTTTGCAGTAATTAACTAAGCTGTTCTTCCATTGAAATTTCTGAACACTAATAAACAGGTATGACTTACAAGTTCTCTTTCTCATGGATGAATATATTAACAACCCGATCTTTACTATTTACATGTACACACACACACACACACACACACACACACACACACACACACACACACAAATATACAGAAACAAAAGACCCAGAGTCTTAGGAAGTAAATTGGAAGATTAACTTAGGGTAGTTACTTAACTAAATGAAAAGTCATGCTTTATATATTAATATATGCCCCACCTCTACTTGTTTATGTGTTTAGAAGTTGTCTTTGGGTACAGTCTTCTTAAAATCTTGATGTTTCTGTTGTAGATTTATCTTTAGATTTTAATGTGATCAGTACAACTCCCAGGGTAGATGGTAAATAGTGAAATACATTTTGTTTTAATTAGAAGCGCATCATCAACTTTCTTGAGAAATGGAAATTCGGAACCTATTACTCTAAACCCACACTGCCGTTTTCTCATGAGATTACTATCAGAGATTTTATTACAAAATAAAAAGTATAAGTGTAAGTAAAAATCCAATGAACACTTGTAGATTTATGTTGTACAATTTTTTAAAACTCTGCAATATCCAGAGCATTCACTATAATCTATACTCTAGCAGGACTGCTCAGCCCCTGTTCCCTCAGCCTCTATTCATGTATGTTTAGCTTATGATTTTCAATATTTCCCGCTGGCCCAGAGGATTGGTATTCTGTCAGTCTCAGATATCTCACAAGACCAGGAAGGGGTCATGGAAAAACGAGCCAGCTGGGGAGACCAAGGGACCAGCAGGGGCTGGTGGGGAGATTTCTTTTTTGACCAACACCACCCAAGATCACATAGAATTAGCTGTCCCTAGCTGCTTCTCACAAAGCACATTTTATTTGATCAGCTGGCACCCTGCATGCTGTCCTTGAAAAGGAGATAATAGTTACATGTTGCATCTGGAAAAGATCAAATAAAGAAAGAGTCTTGATGCTCGTCCCCTTACAGATTTAACCACGTGTTAAAGTGAGAACTCCATTCTCAGAACAAATGTCTCACACTCTGAAAGATGAGATTATGGTTTAAGATGAGAAGCTGGAAGTCAATATAACCCATCCTAGCTTATTCTAATACAATTATTAAATAAAATTCTTTGTTAAAAATGAGAAATTCAGGAAATTCTTAATACTATATAGGTCACCAGAACAAGTATAATCTGGGACTGACCCAAGCAAACTGGAAAAGCTGTCTCACTGACAGGTGATATGAAAGACGTAGAGGACTCAGATATTTGAACTAATGAGAGGGGGAAGAAAGGAAAGAAATTAACTGTCTATATAATAGTTTACAATCATTGAATTCAGAAGCATTTTTATAATTATGAATTCATTTCTTCATAAGATGAAATTCATACCCTCTGCTGTCAAGAATTTTTTATAGATGGTACAGTTTTTAAGAGACCAAGTACATTTTCCCTACTTGTGTCAGTGCAAGATAGGTGTTCTAATTTAATTACGCTACCAAAATGATGACTAATAAAATATGTGATGATAATTCTCCCACTTTAGGAGGGTAGTATACATAAGCGATTCCATTACAGCTTTGGTGCCAAACTGCGTGGATTTAACTAAACCCACCAAACTAAATTATGTGACTTTGTCAAGTTCTTTACTCTCTCTATGGTTCTAATTCTTTGCTTCCACAATGGGGATATTAAAGATACCTACATAATGGGGTTGTTATTAAGATTAAATGAGTTAATATATAAAGTGTGGCATATAGTGTGTGGCATATAGAAATCAGTTAATAAATACAAGTTAAGCTGATTGGGAGCTGGTCCCAGGAATTCAGCTAGATAGTTATCAAACCATTCTAAATACCTACAAACTCAAGAAGAGATCGAAGAATAGCAGGAATTCTATGCACAGAAATGTGACCACGTTCTAGAAGTGGTCATTCAGAGAAGTGAATCTGAGGTGATATTTGGGAAGATAGACTGCGGGGGAGGGAGCCTCCCTCAGCTGGCTACCAGCAAGTGATTTAGGAGAGGAGCACAAAATCAGAACATTTAGAAGTCTGCTCTGCTGAGGGACATAAACTGTGATCCCTGGCACAGTTGGGCCACTACTCTTTGAGCAGGGACCCAACAAGTGACAGATATGGGGAGATTCCCCTTCCTCCCATGGAAAGAGTGACTTGGGAGCACACTGCATGAATCTGCTGGATTTGGAAACTCTAAATGGGGTTGTGTGCGAGAGACAGGAACATTCAGTCACAGGCCAGGTGAGCATGGAGTGTGGCCAGAGACCAAGAAGAGATGAGTAGTTGACTGCTTTTCTCTGAGGACTCACTGAGGAGTTGGGCCCCAAGCTCTCGATTCCTCCACACCCAGAGATTGGGAGGCCTCCATTTTCATCCTTGTCCTCTAGATCTGTACCTAAAGTTTCAAGGAACAAAAGCTGCCAAGAGCAAACCAGAGCAGATTACCTAGCCTGGCCCCTGGCAAGTGGGGTGCAATTCCACCTGGGGCAAAGACGTTTGAGAATCCCTGCAATGGACCCCACCCCCAGAAGCCAGCAAGAACACCCAGCCAGGACCATGTTTACTGATCAATGACAACAGTAAAATGTCAGCAGTAGGGGAATACAGCACATAGAATGCATGGTTTTTTTCCCCATGATTCTTTAGAATTGTAAAGTTGATTTTTAAAATTTTCATTTTTTTCTTTTTCTATTTTTTGAATTTTTTTTGTTCCTTTTTTAACCAACATCTTATCAATTCCTTTTTAATTTTTTAAAAATTTTCTTCTAACAGACCAAAATATACCATAAATCTAGTATATGGCTTTGTATTAGTCTCATACCACCTGATCATATTCTTTTTATTTCTTTCTTTCTTTTTTCAACCAACTTCTTATCTTAACAATTCCTTTTTTTAACATCCTTTTTATTTTTCATCTTTACAGTCATATACCATCCCTTCATCATATTTACCCTTATTTTTTTTTTTTACATATATGAGTTTTTCTTTCTTTAAAAGTGTGTCTCTGCTCTATTCACCAGCCTGATCATATTTTTTCCCCTTTTTTTTCCCCCTGGTTTTGCATCTCTTCTGATTTCTTCAGTGTATATTTTTCTGGGGCCATTTTTACCCTTTTAGCATTTTGTTCTCTTATGTATCTATTCTTCTCTGGACAAAATGGCAAAATGGGAAAACTCACCTCAAAAAAAATAATAATAACAAGAGGCGGTGCTGACTTCCAGGGATCTAATAATATGGACATTAGTAAAATGTCAGAACTAGAGTCAGAATGACGATTATAAAGATAAGGGCTAGGGTTAAAAAAACATAGAAGATACTAGAAAATCCCTTCCTGGAGAAATAGAAGAACTGAAATCTAACCAAGTCAAAATCAAAAAGTCTATTAATGAGGTGCAATAAAAAATGGAGGCTATAACTGTTAGGATAAATGAGGCAGAAGAGAGAATTAGTGATATGGAAGACAAAATGATGCTAAGTAAAGAAGCTGAGAAAAAGAGATAAACAACTACTAGATCACGAGGGGAGAATCTGAGAGATAAATGATACTATTGATGAAACTATTAGAATAATTGGGATGCCAGAAGAAGAAGAGAGAGAGGAGCAGAAGGTATATTAGAGCAAATCATAGCAGAGAACTTCCCTAATTTGGGGGAAGGAAACAGGCCTCAAAATCCAGAGGGACAGTGGACCCCCTTCAAAATCAATAAATTAATGTCAACACCCCATCATCTAATAGTAAAGCTTACAAGTCTCAGAGACAAAGAGAAAATCCTGAAAGTAGCTCCAGCCAAGAGGTGTGTAACCTACAATGGCAGGAACATTGATTGGCAGCAGGCCCATCCACAGAGACCTGGAAGGTGAGAAAGGACTGGCATGATATACTAAAAAAATAAAGTGGGAAACATATGCAGCCAAGATTACTGTATCCAGGAAGGCTGTCACGAAAATAGAAGGAGAAATAAAAAGCTTCCAGGACAGACAAAAACTAAAAGAAATTATGAATACCAAATGAGCCCTACAGGAAATATGCTCAGGGATCCTCTAAGCAGAGAGAACCTAAAAGTAACATAGAGCAGAAAGGAATAGAGACAATATACAGCAGCAGTCAATCTACAGGCAATACAGTGGCACTAAATTCATATCTTTCAATAGTTTCCCTGAATGTTAATGAGCTAAATGGCCTAATCAAAAGACAGAGGATATCAGATTGGATAAAAAAAAAAAAGACCCATTGATATGCTGTCTTCAAGAGACTCATTTTAGATCCAAAGACACCTCCAGATTTAAAGTGAGGTTGTAGAAAACAATTTACTATGCTAATGGTCATCAAAAGAAAGGTGGGGTGGCAATCCTTATATCACATAAATTAGATTTTAAAACAAAGACTGTAATAAGAGATGAGGAAAGACACTATATCATACTTAAGATGTCTATCCAACATCTTAAGAATCTAACAATTTTAATTGAAGATCTAACAATTTTAAATATCTATGACCCTAATGTGGGAGCAGCCAATTATATATGCCAGTTAATAACAAACTCAAAGAAAAACATCAACAATAATACAATAATAGTAGGGGACTTTAACACCCACCTTCACTGAAATGGACAGATCATCTAAGCAAAAGATCAACAAGGAAATAAAGGCTTTAAATGACACACTGGATCAGATGACTTCATAGATATACTCAGAACATTTCATCCCAAAGCCATAGAATAAATGTTCTCCTCTAGTTCACATGGAACATTCTCTAGAATAGATCATATCCTGGGTCGCAAATCAGGTCTCAACTGGTACCAAAAGATTGGGGTCATTCCCTGCATATTTTTATGACCACAATGCTTTGAAACAAGAACTCAATCACAAGAGAAAAGTTGGGAAGAACTCAAATACATGGAGGCTAAAGAGCATCTTACTAAAGAATGAATGGGTCAAACAGGAAATTAAAGAAGAATTTTTAAAAAATCATGGAAACAAATGAAAATGAAAACACAACTGTTCAAAATCCTTGGGATACAGCAAAGGCAATCCTAAGTGGAAAGTACATAGCAATATGAGACTTTTTCAAGAAACAAGAGAGGTCTCAAATACACAACCTAACCCTACACCTAAAGGAGTTGAAGAAAGAACAGCAAATAAAGCCTAAACCCAGTAGGAGAAGAGAAATAATAAAGAACAGAGCAGAAATCAATGAAATGGAAACCAAAATAACAGTAGAAGAGATCAACAAAAGTTGGAACTGATTGTTTGAAAGAATTAATAAGATTGATAAACTCCCTGGGCCAGACTTATCAAATATAGAAGAAAAAGAACCCAAATTAATGAAATCATGAATGAAAGAGGAGAGATCACAACCAACACCAAAGAAATACAAACAATCATAAGAACATATTACAAGCAAGCATATGCCAGCAAATCAGACAATCTGGAAGAAATGGATGCATTCCTAGAGACATAAAAACTGCAAAACTGAACCAGGAAGAAACAGAAAACCTGAACAGACCCATAACCAGTAAGCAATTGAAGCAGTAATCAAAAATCTCCCAACAAACAAGAACCCAGTGGCAGATGGCTTCCCAGGGAAACTCTACCAAACATTTAGAAAAGAATTAATACCTGTTCTGAAACTGTTCCAAAAAATTGAAATGAAAGGAAAACTTCCAAACTCATTTTATGAGGCTAGCATTACATTGATCCCAAAACCAGACAAAGACCCCAACAAAAAGGAGAATCACTGACCAATATTCCTGATGAACATGGATGCAAAAATCTCACCAAAGTACTAGCCAATAGGATCCAACTGTACATTACAACAATTATTCACCATGACCAAGTGTGATTTATTCCTGGACTGCAAGGGTGGTTCAACATTCACAAATCAATCAGTGTGATACAATACATTAATAAAAGGAAGAACAAGAACCTTATGACAGTCTCAAGAAATGCAGAAAAAGCATATGACAAAGTACAGTATCCTTTCTTGATCAAAACTCTTCACAGTGTAGGGATAGAGGGCATGTGCCTCAATATTATAAAAGCCATCTATGAAAATCCCACATCAAATATCATTCTCAATGGAGAAAAATTGAGAGCTTTTCCCCTAAGGTCAGGAACACCCCAGAGCTGTCCACTATCACCACTGCTATTCAACATAGTACTATAAGTCCTAGCCTCAGCAATAAAACAACAAAAAGAAATAAAAGGCATCCAAATTGGCAAAGAAGAAGTCAAACTCTCACTCTTCGCAGATGATATGATACTTTATGTGGATAAACCAAAAGATTTCAGGCCAAAACTGCTAGAACTCATACAGAAATTCAGTAAAAAAAAGTGTCAGGATATAAAATCAATGCACAGAAATCAGTTGCATTTCTATACACCAACAAGAAAGAAGAAAGAGAAATTAAGGAGTTGATTCCATTTACAATTGCACCCAAAACAATAAGATACCTAGGAATAAATCTAACCAAAGAAACAAAGAATCTGTACTCAGAAAACTATAGAATATTCATGAAAGAAATCAAGGAAGACAAAAAGAAATGGAAAAATTTTCCATGCTCATGAATTGGAAGAGTAAATATTGTGAAGATGTCTATGCTACCTAGAGCAATCTACACATTTAACGCAATCCCTATAAAAATACCATCAACACTTTTCAAAGAAATGAAACAAATAATCCTAAAATTTATATGGAACCAGAAAAGGCCCTGGATAGCCAGAGGAATGTTGGAAAAGAAAACCAAAGCTGGTGGCATCACAATTCCAGTCTTCAAGCTCTATTACAGTGCTGTCATCATCTAGACATTATGGTACTGGCACAAAAACAGATACCTGGAACAGAATAGAGAGCCCAGAAATGAACCCTCAAATCCATGGTTAACTAATCTTCAACAAAGCATAAAAGAATGTCCAATGGAAAAAGGGCCGTCTCTTCAACAAGTGGTATTGGGAAAATTGGACAGCCACATGCAGAAGAATGAAACTGGATAATTCCTTTATGCCACACACAAAAATAGACTCAAAATTAATGAAAGACCTCAATGTGAGACATGAATCCATCAAAATCTTTGAGGAGAACACAGGCAGCAACCTCTTTGACCTCAGCTGCAGCAACTTTTCCTAGAAACATTGACAAAGGCATGGGAAGCAAGGGCAAAAATGAACTATTGGGACTTCATCAAGATGTAAAGGTTTTGCACAGCAAAGGAAACAGTCAACAAAACCAAAGATGACTGACAGAATGGGAGGAGGTATTCACAAATGACATATCAGATAAAGGGCTAGTGTCCAAAAATATAAAGAACTTATCAAACTCAACACACAAAGAACAAATGATCCAATCAAGAAATGGGCAGGTGATATGAACAGGCATGTCTGCAGAGAGGGCATCCAAATGGTCAACAGACAAATGAAAAAGTGCTCAACATCACTTGGCATAAGGGAAATACAAATCCAAACGTCAATGAGCTACCACCTCACACCAATCAGAATGGCTAAAATTAACAAGTCAGGAAATGACAGGAGCCGGTGAGGATGTGGAGAAAGGGGAACCCTCCTACACTGTTGGTGGGAATGCAAGCTGGTGCAGCCACTCTGGATAACAGCATGCCTATTCTTCAAAAAGTTAAAAATAGAGCTACCCTATGAATCAGCAATTGCACTACTGGGTATTCACCCTAAAGATAACAAATGTAGTAATCTGAAGGGGCATATGCACCTGAATGTTTATAGCAGCAATGTCCACAATAGCCAAACTATAGAAAGAACTGTGATGTCCATTGGCAGATGAATAGATAAAGAATGGTATATATATATATATATATATATAATGGAATATTACACTGCTATCAAAAATTGAAATCTTGCCATTTTGCAATGGCATGGATGGAACGAGAGGGTATTATGCTGAAAGAAATAAGTCAATCAGAGAAAGACAATTATCACATGATCTCACTGATATGAGGAATTTGAGAAACAAGACTGAGGATCATAGGGGAAGGGAGGGAAAAATGAAACAAGTTGAAACCAGAAAGGGAGACAAACTATAAGAGTCTCTTAATGTCAGGAAACAAACTGATGGGTGCTACAGAGAAGGCAGGTGGGAGGGATGGGGTGGCTGGGTGATGGACACTGGGGAGAGTATGTGCTATGTTGAGCACTGTTGAGCACTGTGAATTGTATAAGACTGATGAATCACAGACCTGTACCCCTGAAACAAATAATACATTATATGTTAATATATGTTAATAAAAAAATTAAAAACATAAATGAACACAAGTTAAGTTAATGTTTTCTTACTACAGTTAACTTCCTTAGAAGCTTGGAAGGAGGGAATGCTTATCAGGTATTTAATAATAAACTAACCGTGCTTAAAACTTCGATTATTAGACTCAACTCTTTACAACATTTTATAGTCAGCATGAAACAAAACAAGGTTTTAGATCAAGAGATATCCTATTTTTTTGAAGACATGGTACTTATAGAAGCAAAACCATTATAAGTTATGCTGTATGATAGTCTTTATTTTGTGTGAAAATGTCACATCTGCCACACACAGTTAAGATAGGTACCAAAAGACATCATATTTTTGTGCACTATTATTTAGGAGAAGATAATATTTGAATGCTAAGAGACAAAGGATTCATAAAATAATTTTAAAGATTTTGTTTCACACTAATGCTAATAAAAATATATAGGACCTCAATATTTGAGTGATTATAAAGTAAAACACTCATAACTGTGGTTCTGTCAGGATGTAATCTCAGGAATCTAGTTCCTTGGACTGAGCTTTAAATCTCTGCATGGGAAATCTGGTCTTTTTTTTTTTTTTTTTTTTTTTTTAATTTATTTAAGTGGTAGAGTAGAACTTCATTAGTTCAGGAAAAAAAAAATACCATACAATATGTGGGGGAATATACTAGGTACTTCAGGGGACAGAGAAGGAAAAATAAAAAGTCACCAGAAACTGAAAAATCACAATTTCTTTGAATAGATACTTTGATAAACTTAATAGCCTGGACATAAGTTCATGGCTTAAATAACTTCTACAAAGAGAAATACTACCAATCACCACCACATGTGTCGTGCTCTCCCTGCCCGCAGAGATGACACAACACACACACACAGGTCGATGCACAAGCTCTTGTTTATTCCCTGATCGATCTTTCTCCTCCCCTTTTTCCTTCTCCTTCCCCTGCAGGGAAGTTCCCTTGCCTTATATAGGGCATAGCAGCCAATCACAGGGGTGTTCACGTGAACAGGGAGTATACAGCCAATCACAGGGGTGTTCACGTGAACAGGAGGTATCTGGGGCTCGTAGGCAGTGGTGGCATACGGTGCTCATGTGACGAGCACGAGGTCACGTCTGGCCAGGGCGGATATTTTTTAGGCTGTCCCTACTGCTCCAGCACCATCTTAGGGGCGCGTCTGGCGCCATCTTGGGGGTGTGACCCCGACAGCTCCCTCTTCTTTATTTATTTGTATGGATAAGGGACCATGCCTGTCTTAGGTTGGGACGATCAACTTGCGCCCTTACCCGTCATCAAATACTGCAGAGCATGCTGCAGCTTCTGTCTTAGGTTTGTACACCGTTATTGTCCTCATTACCTGTCATTGACTACCGGTCCAGCATGCTAAGCCATACTTGGGGTGAGCTACCATGCTCTATGGCTACCAAGGCTTGATGTACAGCCTGCCGGTCTCTGGCTAATGTGCGTTGGAGGGCCCTTATCCAACGCAGCGCCAGGAGGAGGACGAGGAGCACAATATAGCTGAGTGCAATAGTCCCAAACCAGGATTTCCCAAAAGCCACCACTGCCTGCATAGTTTGTAGGAATTGGGAGGCCGTGAGAGGGTTTACTCTCATGGCATTGATCTGCAGAATCTCCATCCGGAGGGAGGCTGTCAGATTGTGGAATTTGGCTGACCAGGTGCCGTTGAGCATCTGAGATAATTCTTGGGAGAGGTTTGCTGCTCAGGAGAGATTAGAATACAAGTTAGATGTGATGCATATGCCCGATAAGGGCTGGATACAACTGGTGGAGAGAATTTGCGACATTAGATTCATTTGTTCCTGGAGGAGATATACCCTTTGATTGAGGATCATTACGAGTGATATACAAGAGGGTTGAAAGGAAGAAGAATAGTTAAAACGAACAAAGAAGCAAAGGCTCCCAGGAAGGAGTAAGGAAGTGATGTTGTAAGCTGCTTCGGAGATGTTGGGTAGTCCCTCAGTTCTGGATACTGGTTAGCAGCGCAATATCAAATGAGCAATGACAGACAGCAACTATCCTAATCTAGGTCAGTACAACATCCAAAATACTTTGTAAACTCTTTCTTTGGTTCTTTCTGAAGATCAAATCAACACTCTTCTGATTAAACAGCATGTGAGGAGCTTAAGAGCAACTGAAGTGTTTAACAATATTTACTTATCTAACATCTTTTACCAAAAAATTGTACTAAAAATAATATTAATCATAACTCATAACTGAGAAAAGTACTAACATGAACTGGTACTAACATAAACTGAAAAGGCCAAGAACAGAAATTAGGAGTTGTGTGATACTGAATAGTAATGTGAACTGAAGACTCTGCTGCGTTGTATGGCACCAAGTATACTTTCCTTTAATAAACCCAAACTTAGGCACAAGAACTCAGTGTTAACAGGATTTCACCTTTTCTTACTATGTTTTATTTGTATTTGTACCTAATTTTTACTGAAACATAATTTATTGAAATTTAATTTTTAAAAGATACTATTTAGAAAATGGCCTTACCCAGAGAAAATTATAGTGACACATATTTTAGATATTACATTATTATGTTTAATTTAAATATTAGATTAAAAGTCTATAGTATCACATATACCAATTATTTAAGCTGTCTTTCCATTTGAGATGAAAGGCTTATGCTAAGCTATACTCCTCACCTTCCCTGTGACTAAGAGCTGAATTGTGGCAATCTGTAGCTATGAAGAGTTCTGTGTAAGTGTGTAAAGTTAAGGGACCTATAAAAGGATTGAACTCCCATCCTTAGCCACATTAGCACCGTGCTCCAACTGAGTTAACTGGTTCAAAGTGTTAGATAAGACAGTGATAACTAAAGAAATAGGAACAAAGAAAGGTTCTATTTCATCATCTTAAGGTTTCACAGAGATGATGCAGGTTTACTATTCAAATTCCCACCTCCTGAAAAACAACTTCTTAAATAACTCTCAAGAGGGGTTCCGTTAGCTTTCAAAAGTGCCCGCAAGGGGCTCTCCATTCGGAGTCTAGAAATTTCCGACCCCATTATCTTTACCTTTACAGTCGCGATCCGCGAACATACAGCTGCTGTCCCTTTGTGGTTGCTCTTCAGCAAACTTCTAACCTTTCCTTTGTGGTCGTCCTAGTGACGAATGTGCAATCCCTTTGTGGTTGCTCTTCAGCAAACTTCTAACCTTTCCTTTGTGGTCGTCCTAGTGACGAACGTGCATTATGACGAGGGGGAAAAGTACTCATGTATTGCCTTCTCTCACCTTCTCTCTAAAACGCTAAGTTTAAAAAGCTGTGCAACTTCTATTCCATGAAATCTTCCTGTTAGAACTACCACTTCTAAAAATCAAGTAAACAAAATGGAAACATTGTATTTCACTCTGACAAAACTGTTCAATGTGAGATCAATGCACATAAAATTAAAAAGTTAAATATACCTTAATATTATCAGTAAATCAGAACATATCTCAACCAGTATCAGAATTTCTACCTTCACTGTATCTTTGCTATTTTTAAATATACTCACAGTTCCCAGGTTTTGGCACCAAATGTCGCGCTCTCCCTGCCCGCAGAGATGACGCAACACACACACAGGTCGATGCACAAGCTCTTGTTTATTCCCTGGTCGATCTTTCTCCTCCCCTTTTTCCTTCTCCTTCCCCTGCGGGGAAGTTCCTTTGCCTTATATAGGGCATAACAGCCAAACACAGGGGTGTTCACGTGAACAGGAGGTATCTGGGGCTCATAGGCAGTGGTGGCATACGGTGCTCATATGAGGAGCACGAGGTCACGTGTGGCCAGGGCAGATATTTTTTAGGCTGTCCCTACTGCTCCGGCGCCATCTTGGGGGCGTGACTCCGACATACATGTGATTATCAAGATGAAGTACCCTCCTCTGCAAGTTTTCTTGAGGACCTAGAGCTTAGTCTTACACCCTGAAATAAGGCAGAGAAGATACAGATGCTGAAGTTATGAAGAGAGTTCTTTAACCTTATGTTAGCATCACGGAAAGTACTTTTAATGTCATCAAGCCTGAAAAGGCCCTCGAATTTCATACTTATGATAAGATTGATTCCTCCATACATTGTGGTAATCTCATAGAAATCAGAATTAGAAGACTGAGCCCTACAGTAAACATTATAACCTCTCTGAGCAAAGGTTTCCTTTTTTAGAAAGGGTTATGAGCAACACAATGACTATGTGTGTATGAAGAATGTCTGTTTATATTTATTCTTGAAAACCATGACATGAAAAAGGTAAGGCAAAGGGTTTGAGAGACACAAATTTGAACCCACTTCTCATACTTTCTTTTAAAAAAAATTTTTTTTTTTAAATTTGAGAGAGAGCGCACGTGCGCGCATGAGAGGAGAGAGGTCAGCAGGAGAAGCAGACTCCCTGCCGAGCAGGGAGTCTTATGTGGGACTCGATCCCAGGACTCCAGGATCCTGACCTGTGCAGAGGCAAGTCGCTTAACCAACTGAGCCACCCAGATGCCCTCTCATGCTTCCTTTTGATTTTGGTGAAGTTGTTCAAGATCGCTGAGCCTCAGTTTCTGCAGCAATTAAATGGAGATGAGAATTCATGCATATTATTAAAGTATCCAGTGGAGTGCATTGTAGGTCTTGTCACTTAATAAATACAGCCTTTCCTCCCCTGCTCATGAGAACAGGTATGACACACTTTAAAAATTCTAAATCTGTATATAAAAGCCTGACTTGCAAAATAAACACTTTAAAATTATTCTCCTTAACACCTCCAGTGGATGTATGTGTTTATGTTCATCTGTGGCAAAGCTGAAAAGGATCATTTTATCTATAATTTCCATCCTGAAGGAATCATGAACATAAAAATATCATTATATCAGGTTCTTTTATGAAGATTTCTATTTGAAGTGATTTCCATGTCTTGATAGTTCTTGGTAGTAACGTAGCCTGTTATCAATTATCTTCCGTTTGCCATCCTGCTGCCTTCACCATGATGGGCTTGGTCTGTCCAATCCTCTCAATGTGCCCTTTTTCTTTGTGCCTACTCTTATGTTCCTAACTGAAAATGGAATGTGCTCTGCTCCAATTATCAACTTACATTATTATTTGGCACTTACCAAAGACTTTTTGTTGTAGATATTTGAGTGGCATATTTCACTAGAAAATTAGAAGTCTGTGTTAAAGACTGCTTGTTCATCATTACTCCCCACACAGGTATAGTGCCCTATACTTATGCAATTAAATACTTAATGCACACTTAATGAATATGCAAATTATACTATAATTTTTTTAAATCTAGATTCTATAACTGTGGCATTTAATGTCTTACATTCATCTAATTAAAATACATCTGTTACTATATGATATTATATATGTATACATTTTAATTTTTGTTTTCTTTGGATGTCACCACTAGAATAGGAGACCCTTAAAGCCAAGAGGATATGTCACATATGTTTGTCCAAATTTGTTTTCCCACTAACTACTAAGCATCAAAAAGATCTCTTTAGTGAATTAAACTAATGTTCTATAGAAGTTGTTATATTCAGGCTTTATAGATTCCCTCCAACTGGGGCAATATCACATATTCTTAACAGTAAATTGATTTGATTTGAAAAGAGGAGAAAAGATAGAAGGTGAAGATGTATTATTGAACACATACTCTGTGCAAAGCAAAATACCAAGTGATTTGTATGTGTAATTGATATTGACTTGTTTTCTCATTCAATTCTGCTTGATAACAGATTCAAAAAATGATACTGTTCATGGGTAAGAGTTAATATAGTTTACCTGTTAAGGTCACATTTACTATGAACCATCAAAATACATCAAGTGATTGATACAAACATTTTTCAAATAGAGTCTGAGTTTGTAGGTAATGGAGTGGAAAGATACTTTATTGGCAAAAAAATTGGCAAAAATAATGGCTGCACTGTAGCCATTAATGAACTAATAATAGTCAATAAACAGTCACTGCATGTACCTTTTATTTTACAACATATCTGCAAAGGTAATGCTTTTGGATCCTTCTGAATTAGTGAAAGAAGAAAAATAGACTCCTGCATCTGGAGAAATGTGGTTTGCAGCTTTGTTCCGATTTCTGTATCTGGTGCCAGGTATTCATCACCTGGGTGGGGTGTTATTTTGGTAAAATAGATCTCATTACTTACTCTCAAAAAATGCTCTATTTCAAAACAATGCTATTGTTCATGGAACTTTGATTTTAGGGACGAAATGCCAAGAATGTTTTTAAACACACTGTTATCCTTCCCATCAGTTTAGATCAGCCAGACATAACATATGTGAGAAGTTATCTAAATTTTTCAGCAATAAAACTGAGATGATGAAAGCTTTGCTTCCCCTTAGGTATCATCCAGTGTTGGTAACGAAGTTGTTTTCATTCTTTCTTTTTTATTGTTTAAGGCTGGAGCACATTAGCCTTGTGATACTTGCCAAAGTTCTACAGCATCATTGTTTGAGACTCACCATATGTGTCTTTGATCCCTGCCCAGTAGGTACCTTGGCTACATGCCAGTTTGGCACTTATTACTATTACTATTTTGATTTTTTCACTTGCTTCTGATTTTATTCATGCTGTCATCATACAAACCCTTAAACAACCATCTTTGGGACCAAAGGGACTCACAGAATAACCTTTTTTAACTAGACCTTTCTCCCCCAAGAACTTACCATTCAAGAGGATTGATAGTGGTCAGTCTACCCCATTTTGGGTTGACTGGCCTCTGGAATACAAACCCATCCCCATTCTATTTTTGAGAGGATATATCCTTTGTTTAGGATATAGCCAATGTACAGCTATGTAATTTATTGTTGTTATTTTATATGGAGAAGAGATAGGGAGAGGGATGGGAGTGTATAAAGAGAGCATATGGCTTCTGTCTAGTTTTCTTTTTTGCAGATGCATCAAAATATAGGAACTCTACCATGAGTTTTGCAGGTTCTCCAAGTTAATGTTTTCAGTTCATTTCACCATCTCCTAGATTCTACTTTTGCATTCCTAGAGGTGAGAGGAATTCCAGGAACTGAAAAATATGTGCAAACAAAGTAATCATAAAGAAAAAAAAAATTCCAGTTAGAATTCTGGTAAGTATGGAAGACTTAGCTGATGTGAGAGATGCTGGTCCCTCCCCTCAGATACTGATACCCAGGATATACCTAGGGACTAAATATTGCCAAGAAGCCCACAAAAGGGTAGAGGTCTTTAAAGCCAGAGGTTGGGACTTTTATCGCATAGGAATGGAATATCCAATGACCATCTGAGAAAGGGAGCTAACTGAGCCAAGATCATGAGCCGTTGGGTCTCCAAAGTCAGTTCCATTTATATGAGATGGAAAAGGTTCACCTGAGCATGTGAGTGGGACGTGAAATCCCTGTTAAGAAAACTGAAGCTGAATTCCATTGTGCATGGTTTTTAAGTTTCAGGTTCATAATGTTCTTATGGTACCCTAAGCTAAGATTTTAACAAAAAATATATCCCAGAACTGTCATACCAAACTCATTGTAAATCCCCACCAAGCCAGAGTGAAGTCATTCTGTAGGGATGTATAAGTAACCCAGACAAGATACCCATTGAGGCGGGGAGCCTTGGGATACCTGGGTGGCTCAGTTGGTTAAGGCTCTGCCTTCTGCTCAGGTCATGATCCCAGGGTCCTGGGATTGAACCCCACATTGGGTTCCTTACTCAGCAAGAAGCCTACCTTTCCTTCTCCCTCTGCCTTTGTCTGCTGCTCCCTGTTTGTGTGCTTTCTCTCTCTCTGTGTGTCAAATAAATAAATAAAATCTTTTTAAAAAAGCCTTCACCAAGGATCAACTTATATTAGTAAATTACTAACAACATGAGGAAAGGCTTATATATGAAACAAAACTTTGTTAAAAACAGAAATAGAAATGGACAGAAATAAAACCATTGTGGAAGATTTCCACCAGTGGTTTGTTTTTGGAAGATTAATTAGATAATTTTTTATATAAACATTCACATGATTGTATTCTAGTTATCTACCTCCCTTTCAAAAATAAGTAAAAGGCTATGCTTTAGAAGATTATTAAAAATGATTTTGATTATATGTGCATGTAGGAATATTGCATAGCCAGTAGCATAATAGTTTGAAAGAATTTAATTCAATGTTAAATGAAAAGGACGGAATAAAAAGCAGAGACAGAAGAATGTTAATTTATTTTCTTTCTGAGAGAAAATATGTTAAAATATTTCTAGCATTAGAGCAATGGTTGAATTCATTGACATCTTCATGAATCTTTTGTGTTTCCCAAAATGTGTATAATATGGAACAAGATTCAAATGAAAGTACAGCACGGGAGAGCCCTGGAATTTTGAGAATGCAAATACTTTGAGATTTCTGCAGTTAGCAAGTTTGGAAATAGGAGATAGGACTGGAAAGATAACTAAGAGCATTCTCAAGAAAACTTGAGTGTCATTTTAATGAACTTCTCAGCAAAATTATTAGAAATCTCTAAGAATTTTAAGCTTAGAAATAGTGATCATATATATATTTTCAAAAATTGCTCCAGCTATACAATGTGATTTTAGGAATGCAAAATAAAGCAGAGAGCCAGAACCACCGTAGTGATAATAGCTAAAATTTATTGGGCACCTACTCTGTGCCAGAGACCATGTGTTCATAACATTATATATTGTAGCTCATTTAATCTTTGCAATAGCTATGTCAGGTAGGAGACTTTATCATTGCCCTCCTATACATAAGGAAACAGAAACCAAAGAACTTGCTGAAGGTCACTCAGTTTATAAGTGGTGGAACCATGCTCCCATCTCTGGTGATCTAAAACCATAGTGAGGGCTCTTTCCCTCACTGTGCTACGGTGGTGTCTTTCAAAGAGAAATGTGGCAGAAAGAAGTCAACAGGAGAATACAGAGAGACAATGGAGGGGACCAAGATGTTAATTAACATCTCTTCTTGAGAGATTGGATTTTTGGTAGCAGTTTAAGGAGTGAAGTGAGTCAAGAACAATTCAGGAAAGACAGATACATGTCAATGTTTTGAATGGGAAGTTATTTATACTCACTAGAGGAAACAGGAACTTAAACTGCTTTTAATTTGCAATGATTTTTTAGATCTTCTTACATGTGAAAGACTGAACAGCAATGAAACAGAAATAGCTTAGTTCTGATGCACAGTGATCATGAAACACCACACACTTTGTGATTTTTAGGAAGTATTTCCTATACTGCTCTGAAGAGCTCAAGTTTCTTAACCTGCATATGGGGAGAAAGAGCTACATTGCCCACCACAGGGATTTTCTGTATCTACTTTCATTTCATCCAGAGCTTTCCTGATTTGCGCTAACAGGAGTACATATTGAAATTTCATTCTAATGATAAAAAGAAAGATGTACACTAATGTAACTGTAAAAGTTTATACATTTTCAGCATTCATAATTAACTTTAATATCAAACTGTACCTTCCAGCAAAAGCCCATCTATTTTCATGCTCTTTCATTTGTGAGAGTTAACATTCTTAAGATATTTGGTCCTTATTATTGCTAATGATTTTGGTAATTACAGGAATTATAGGTTACATTTTTGATATTACAGCATTTCCATATTAAAGGCATTCAGTCTATGTCAACAAATATTTTCATATTTTAAAGGCTTTTCTGAAAACAAAACAAAACAAAACAAAAAACAAAAATAAAAACGCCCAAAACCCCACTATATTACTTCGGTGAACTATTTGGGATATGCCATTTTCTGAAGACCTTCCTATTTAGAAAACTATTCAGCAGTAAAGTTTACTTCTAGGTGTTCATAGCAAGGGAACATATAATTTTGGCTAATCTCAGAAGTCATATTTTCCAAAAATTTAAAGTTCACTATTAACTGTCAGAACTATTTCAAGTTTTAAAGGATTGACTCCATTCTGAAAGTTACCTTGTTTACTGTTGCTCAAATTGGTCCTTTTAAATTCTTTCAGAAACAATGTTTCCTATTATAGTATTACAACAGGGACAGAAAAAAAAAAAAAAAAAAGGTAATAGGCATTGGTGCAACCAGAATGCATTCATTAAGCTCTGCTAAAGACAACTTAGAATAGATTTAGCTCTGTGAATATACTCCTATAAAATAGTAACTTTCAGGAAAATAATAATTGGATTTTTTTTTTTTTTTTTATACTTTAAGAGTTTTAAAGTCATCCAGTAATTGGGCGACTTCATTTTAGCAGCTCAGGGCATGTTCTCCAAGTTAACCCTCTTGGTCAAAGCTGTGAGGTGTAAGATTCCCTTCTCCTCTTTGCCTTTTCCAGTGCTGTTCCACTAAGAAACTACATGGCTCTACATAAATACCTCTTATTCTTTGACTGCTTTATTTCTATTGCCTGCGGAAGGTGGAAGTCTCACCACTCTCCCAAGTAGTAATGATTGTTTCCTTATTCTGGGTATTAAATTCCCTGTAAGTGTGATTATATTATGTTTTACAAGACAATCTTTGGTCCTTTCATCTGGTTGTGCAACATCAGCCAGCTTCGGATTTCTATTTGCTACAGCGACAGGTAGAACTGACTGGTATGCCTGGCCATGCACGCTTGGCTGCACAAGACTGTTCTTGACGAATGTCTGTTCAGTTGCAAGCTGCTGAAATCACTGGTTCAGAGTGGGTCCAGGTGATTTAAGTGTGCCCATGAAGGAGAGGTGGTAGGGAAATGGTCCTTTCCAGGACCAACCCCCTGCACACCAAAGATTACTGCTACTTTAATATCCTAAGGATTTATGTAGCATTTTTAGTCCCAATGAATTTAGCCTTTAGGGCTTTAACAATTTGGAGCCATGCATCTCTTAAGCAACTGGATTCCAGTTCAGTACTTAACTTGTAGTAGGAGCTTAAGGACAATTTACTGACTTAACCAAGTTACCTGTGACATCTCCCCCAATGTAATACTGTTTATATTTTCTTCTTTATTAGGTTGTGTTATAAGCTTGCAAACAAGCTCAAAATATTTAAAAATAGAGCTTATTGTCATTAAGCATAAACTCAAGTGAGTTCAACGCTGGGCAAATCTACATTAAGCATGAAAGTCTGCTGCTGGAAAGGAGCAACTCACCAGCACAAAAACGCATGCGCCCTTCCTTTTATTTACACCCTTTCTCTTAAGAGCTGAATCAGGTGAGAAGTCGGAAAGTGGGGCGTGTGCAGAGAGCCCGGCACGCTCAGCGCAGTAAGGAAAATGCGCCACACCTGAACATCCTTGGGCTCAATTCCTTTTCTTCTCGGGTTACGAGTGCCGCGGGCCTTCGCCGCAGGTGCCTCCGGCACTCTTAGCCCCGGGCGCGGCCGGGAGTGCTGCCCGCTCCCCACCCTCCCGGCGCCGACGCAGTGAGCGGAGGAGCTGGGCTCGTGCAGGCCGCCTGTGGCCCGGAGGGGCGTGTTCTGGGCTGGCGCAGCTCGCTCGGCATCCCTCTCCTCCCGGCTCCTGGCGCCCTCCTATCGCCGTCTGCAGTCCCAGGCCCTGCCATGGGGAATGTGCCATCTGCGGTGAAGCACTGCCTCAGCTACCAGCAGCTTCTCCGGGAGCATCTCTGGATCGGGGATTCAGTGGCTGGGGCGCTCGACCCTGCGCAGGTACCACCTCGCGGCCCAGGGTGTCCCCACCCTTTTGTACACAGCCGGCTCTTTCCCTGTTATGTCACCACCGCACCCCAGGGCCCTCCCTGTTATGTCACCACCGCACCCCAGGGCCCTCCCTGCAGCAGTTCCGTCTTGTTTAGGCCTCACCTCTTAAAAGGTTCCCCATCCTCTCTGTGTTGTGAACATGCAGACTCGCCTCTATAGCTCAGACCCAGCAAAATCTCTACCTGTGGCCTTTTGCAGGACGCCTAACGGAAACTGCTTCTTTGTTTTTCCCTTGGAGGGGCTGCATTAGAGAATACGCGTATCTGTAAGCATTCCTCCAGGGACAGTGCCTTTAATTTTCAGTTCCTTCCCTGTACTGTGTAACAAAGGGGACAATGTGTGGCAGAAAGAGGAATGAAGCCAGCATGTAAGGCTAGGAAAACATCATAGGATGAAATTATCTAGCCTATCATTAATTATCCTTAATGTTTTTATGCTTCAACACACACTTAAACAAGCTTGAAAAAACAGCACTTTCAAAGCCAAATTGATATCCCCGTGATTCCGGAATGCCCAGTTTAATAGGCAACTTAATTGTATCCACGTGTTTGCAGCTTACTGCACTCAAACAAATGGGAGGTAAATGGAAAAAGAAATGCGCTTTTCCTTTTAAAGAGCTCAAAATGTAAAATTCCACCAAGTAGTAACAGTGACCATTGTTATGTGAATGTTAAAGCATGGGAAAAGGGAGGGGCAGTCAGTATAAGGGTTTCACTCTTTTTTTATTTTTTGCTGGATGCAAAAATGTTTATCCCTGATTCGTCTTGTAAATAATAATGGATTAATTATAATATTTCAGTGGGTAAACATAATTTGACTATGTGGCTTTGAATCAACTCTTCCAATACTAGGTACCCATTTTTCCTATAGTTTTACATTCAGCGTATTCTCAGTTTAGTGTATCAGTATGTGAAATTGTGGTCTTCGTTCTACAAATAGTAATTCAGCATTTGTGGATTCTTTCAAAACCAATCAGAAGATACATTGCTCCTCATTACTTAAAAGATGGCCATGGTCATCTGGCCTGAAGCCTTTTGCTGAAAATGCATGAGAGGGGAAGTTATTCTGATCATATGATCCCCTGTCTATTGAATTTTTCTACATTCTAATTAGACTTTTTGCTTTTATAACTTTTTTTTTTTAATATCCCTATTCAGTCTGTTATAGAATCAGGAATGCTCTTTTTATTCCCTAACTCTGAGACTTTACATGATGTTTGTTGCTGTGTTAATACTGTATTTCTCTCCCTCATGTTCTGATTTCGTGGGCCATGGGGGCAGTGATGGAAGCTTGGCTGCTACCTGAGGATGTCTGCTTTGCCCTTTTAAGATGTAGAAGCAGGGTAATCCAAAGTGACTATGAGTGTGAGAAATAGCTCTACCTTCATGAAATAGTGACTTCTTCCCCTGACTTCTTTGCCTGGGAAACTCTTTACTCATTTTTCAAACACAGTTTAAATGTCACGTCTTTTAATCAACTCTTCACTCCACCCAGAGTTAATGCCCCATTTCTGTGCTTCTATGGCATTTTATGCATCATTCTTTTTCAGTCCTGCTCATTGAATTATAGTTTTTTATATGTTGTCTTATTTGACCTCCGCACCGTTGACATCTGACACTTAACTCATTGCAACTGATCTTCGTTGGCATCTGTTTAATAGCACCTGTAAGTGCTTTAAGCCAGGTGAGTCTCTGGTTCCTTGGTCTGGCACAAGTCAGACTCTGTGACCTGTTGCTGTCCGGTAAATGACGAGTTCCTCATGACTTTGTATCCATACTCAGGGTTTCAGTTACTGTTTTATATATTTGTGTCCTCCAGATTTATATTCCTATCTCCCTCTTAGGCTACAGTGCTGATGTGCAGCGGCTCACTGGACATCATCACTTGGATATTTCAAAAGCAGTTCAAACTCACCATTTCCAAAACTGGATTCACGTTCTCCTTCCTTCAACCCCAGACTTTCCCCAGTACTTGCTATTGTGAGAAACCATCACAGTCTGTTCAGTTCTATACACCACCAGGCAAGAGCTCTTCATTTTCATTTTTCCACATCCGAAGTATCCTTAAGTCCTGCAAATTTAGCTCTTCCAGTTTCTCTGAAATCCATCTCTTTTTCCCAACTTTTGCTGCTACTACCAATTTTATTTTATTTTATTTTTATTATTTTTAAAGATTTTGTTTATTTATTTGCCAGAGAGAGAGAGAGAGAGAGAGCGCGAGCAGAGCAGGCAGTTCTGAGTGGCAGCAGAGGCAGAGGGAGAAGCAGGCTCCCCGCCGAGCAAGGAGCGCGATGTGGGACTCTATCCTAGGACGCTGGGATCATGACCTGAGCTGAAGGCAGCTGGTTAACCAACTGAGCCACCCAGGCGTCCCTACTACCAATTTTAAAATGGCATTCTCTCTCACGGTCTACTAGACAATTGCAGTCCTTCTGCAACCCCCTGTTCATGTAGCTGGTTGGGAGATGTTGTCTGTTTCGAATGGTATCCTGCTGATCCCTCGTTTTATAGCTTGGTGTGCCTTTCCATTACTTTTAGGAATGAATACCAAAACTTTCAATGTGTCTCTAAAGCATTCTCTGTTATTTTCATTGCATCTCTTTGCATCATCTTAAGGTATTGTCTTGTTCTTGCCAGGTGGCCCTCTTTGAATTCCTAACAATTCTTCCTCTGGAGTCCTGGTCTTTCTGTTTTCCCCTCTGCTGGAAAGGTTCTTTTTAATGAATTAACTTATGTTCACCCTTCAGATCTCAACTCAAATGTTACCTTCTCATCAGTTCTTTCCCAGACTCTTAAAGCAAGCAGCTCTTGTTATCCCATATGGCTCAGTGGACAGTTCTTTATATAGAATATGAATTACATATTTATTTTTGTGATTATTTGATGTGTAGTTCCCTACCAGAGTCTAGGCATCATAAAAGTATGGGAAACATCCACCATTCACAGCAACTAACAGAATGTCCGGTTAGTTTTTCATGGCCAGTAAATGCTTACTGAATGAAAACATGATTGAATGTTGATCTCATGGCTTATGGGGACCATGAAATTCCTCATAGCACTTGCCAAATCAATGATTGGTACCTTGTGGTACCCTGATAAATATTAGTTAATGCTAATGTGATGAGAATGAATACTTGATGTCAATACAGTTTGGTCTTCATGATAGAAGATGGATATTACTACTGTTTGTGTCTTACCTTTTCATCTCACGGGGGGCTAGTCAGGCTTTGATGGGGAGAAGAGTTGAAAATGGATTCTGGGTGGTGCTGATGAGACAGCATTGTGCTTAACAAGTCAATATAAAATCTGGCAGAGAGCATCGTGAGCAGGATCTCTGGAATTTGAAACAATTTGGAAACCGTTGGGACAGATAGAATACTACATTTTGAAAGAATCCTGTGCTAGGCAATGCAAGATTGGAAACCTAGATCTTTTTCTGCTACCAGTTCATTCTGTGACTTTGTGCAGGAAATATCCTGGCTAGGTCTTAAAATTTATGCATGAGAGATAATAATATATCCCTGATAAATTATGAGGATGAAAAATACTGGAGTTGTGTATGTGTAAAAATAGACACACATACATTTGAAGTCTAACAATTTATTATCCAATACAGAAGAGGTGAGTGAATAAAAGATTTATTGTACCACCACTCCACTAATTAAATTTTTGAGTCTCTAATTTTTTGCTAATGACACCGATTTTTCAGAAGATTCCTTTCATAGAGCAGGTAGTTAAAATTGATCATCCTATCATTCAAGCTATCTCTTCAGGCCTGTTTTATTTTCTATGTTTGTCTCTTTTAAAATAGGGATAAAGAAGCTGCCTTAATTGGTGTATTTCAAGATTTTGAATAAATGTAAGGTACCTGGTAAAGTAATTTCTTTTTGATTTGCCGGTGCTGCTTAAGCAGTAACTAATTTTTTTCATATATTAATATCCTGTTGTGACAATAAAATTCTCCAGGGCCTAAATTCTAATACAAACAATATTTTAAATGCAGTAGATGTATAAAAGCAAAATTGTAGATTATGTGATATTAAACATATGGTTATTGTACATTATATCCTGAATGATTTTAAGTTACATTTGCTCTCAGCAAAAATTATGGTTCAAAGAAAGTATTTGGTGTTAAAATGTTTTGAGACTTTAACTTAAATATATTTCTGCATAAATTTAACTTGAGGATAATGTGACTATATGCTTTTTAATCTGTAGCTATGCATTTGTTAGTACATTTGCTAAAAACCTTAGGATGACTGGGGAAGAATTTTCAGAAAAGAACCAATGTACCATTCCATTGTTTGTTTTTTTAAATTTGTCTCAAATGTTCTTTTTTCCCTCTTTTCATTCTATTATGCTTTTTCCCCTTTTTTTCCTTTTACAGCTTCTTTTGAGTGATATGCTTTTATTCATTTTCCCCCTACCATAACTTGTTAATTATATGCTGTTTTTACTATACTCTTAGTTGCTATCTATAAGATGTCAATACATGACCTGGACTTCTTAAAATATTATGTAAATTGGTACCTTTGCAACTTATTAAACATGCATAATATAGTATTTTAGCTCCATTACTGACTTCTGCTTTTTATATTGTTGTATATGTTAATTTTATATTTATTATCTGTATGTATACAGTTGATAGACATTTTATATTAGAATATTCTTCTTTCCTTTGGTCTTCATTCCTTTCTTCATCTGCATCTTTCCATCTGAAATTATTTTCCTTCAGCTAGAAGTAGTATTTTTTTCTATAGTCTTTAGTAAAAATAGGATTTAAGTTTTGTTTGAAATTACATTTATTTTGATAATGATGTACATAAATGCAAGTTAATATTGGCCATAAATATATATGCCATATAAAGAATTAAAATGCATGACAACAGCACAAAATGTAGATCGGTACAATGGAAGCCAGACAATGAAATGAACTATTAGTCTTATTTTTGCTTCTTTGATGATCGTCTTCTCACTGTCTTTGGTTTCCAACAGTATGACTGTGATGTGTCTAGATTTAATTTTATTTGCATTTGCCAGTGGTTTGTAGCATTTTTTGGATGTATGGGTCCATGCTTTATTGGCTTTCATAGATTTTAGAGAATTTTCAACCATTTCTCCTTAAGTATTACTTCTGTTTCCTTTTTAATCCATCCACTTGGGCTTATAATTTGAAAAATCTTTAAACTTTCCCTGTGCTCCATCTATTTCTTACATTCATTTTTGTATCTTTCATCCTTTTGCTCCACGTTCATTCTGAATATTTTCTTCTCACTTGTATTCCATTTCACTAATTCTCTCGAGTTGTAATTTGCTGCCAATCTAATTTATTGAGTTTAATTTTATATTTTTGAGTTAATGCATTTCTGTTATTTTTTAAACCACTTCTTTGTTCTTTGCCACAATTTTCCATCTTGCCATGAATTCTTGAATATTTATCAGGGTTATTTTAAGTTCCATGTCTGATAACTCCAATATTCAGATCTCTAGTGGGTCTGATTTATTTATCTTTTCTCCTCAAATACTTACTGACTTGGGGGTGTGTGTTAGATACCTGAAATGAAAATTAGAGACCTAATTTGAGACACCTCAAATTATCCTTCCCCAGAAAGGGTTCTTTTTTCCCCCTTATTTTCCTACTTCCCCTTGTTTGTCCTCCCCACCCCAACCCCACCTCTGGCAACAATCTGTTCTCTATCTGAGTTTGCTTTTTTTAGATTCCACATATAAATGATACTTCACTGTATTCGTCTCTCTCTGCCTGACTTATTTCATTAAGCATAATGCCCCTAATGTCTACCATCTTGTCACAAATGAAAGGAATTTTTTTAAAGCTAAAAAATATGTATGTGTGTCTATCTATACTACATCTTACTTTTCATTCGTCTGTTGATGGACACTAAAGTTGGCTATTATAAATGATGGTGCAGTGAACATGGGGGTGCAGGTACCTTTTCAATATAGTGATTTCCTTTCTTCTGGATACTTAGAAGTGGAATTACTGGATCATATGGCAGTTCTAGTTTTAATTTTTGGAAGACCCTCAATACTGTGTTCCAAGGGGCTGCACCAATTTACATTCCTACCAGTAGTACAGGAGGCATCGCCCCCCAACCCTCCAACATCCTTTGCAGCACTTGCTTGAATTTTTTTAAAGTAGCCATTCTAACAGTAGTGAGATGTGGAAAGGATTATTTTTAGCTTTTAGCAAATAGTAAATATAAGGATAGATTATCTTAAGCCAATCAGATGCTGAGCTGATTTGAGTTTGGACCTACTTTATTTGTGAGGCTTTGTCTTTCTCTCTTCACCCTTTTATTTTGTTGCTGTTCAGTGGTTCTAACTAAAAAGCCTAGGATGTTTACCTGGGTGTCTCCCTGTTGGGACCGAACATCAAAGTATTTTCTCCTCTGCCTTTAAGGCTTCTAAAAGCTCTGATGATCTTTTCAACTGCTGATACCAAATTGGCAAATGTTTCAAGATGAAGTCATGGTCAATGTTGGTCTTCAAATTGGCAAATGTTTCAAGATGAAGTCATGGTCAATGTTGGTCTTACCACTTTGTCTTTCTTCTGCATGGTTTATTGGCCACTTAAGTACTCACTGCCTTGGCAATTTTCTAAGGCTATCTAACAAGTGTTTTCATTAACATTTGTCTAGATTTTCTGGTTGTTCTTAGTTAGAAACTCACTCTGTACAAGCTAGTTGAAATGCTAACAATATAAGAAGGAAAATATAAAAAAACCCCAGACAATTATGCAATGTGATTGAAGTTGTAAAAATATATTAATTTACCATATTATAAAAATGTTGCAGTAGTTGTATTCCAGGTAATATACAAACTGTTTAGAGTAACTATTTACCTTCCCAGCCTTATAAGATATAACTAACATGTAACATTGTATAAGCTTAAGATGTACAGCTTTGACACACTTAGATACTGCAGGATGATTACCTCCTTAGCATTAGCTAACACGAGAGACCCATCACAGAATTACGATTTCTTTTTTATGTTAAGAATATATAATATCTATGTCCCTAGCAATTTTCAAGTATATAATGCAGTATTATTAACAATCACTATGCTATACATTAGATTTCCAGCACTTGCAGCCAAAAGTTTGTATAGGGTAATAATTTAAAGCTCAAGATTGGATGCTTTATGAGAAAGTAATACTTCATAGAAAAACAGGCTATTCCGATGGTTTTCACTATAAAGAAAAATTATAAAAGAGAAAGAAGATATTTTAAAAATAAGAAACATTGTGCTCAACTTCAATATCGGGCCTTTGAGAAGCAATGTGCTATTTACTTCTTCACTGTGACATAGTTCAGTAAAATTTACTGAATGAATCAATGAATGATTAAATGTGTAGTCCCTTCATGACATTTTGTGTCTATTGATAAAAGTTTATTTCAGATCTTTTCTTTTTCTTTTATGGACATAGAGTTGGTGGTAAACAAATTTTATTTTCATAATCTTTTGCATTGCCTTACTTCATTACTGGTTGATTCTTTCTCTTTGTTGATTCCTAATCCTTGGGAGACATCTATATATTTTATCAGTTGATTTATAAAGTACTTTGTAGATTTGCTGATCCTCTCTTCTATATGTGTATGTTTGTATCTTTGTGCATATGTATGACATGCTAACAACTCTTTTTATTTTTTGAAGAGAAAATCCTGTATTTGTTTTCTAAATTTACATTGTAATGTTTTTATCTGAATGTATAGCTCCTGTAATTTTAGTTGTCTTAAAAAAAAAAAAGTACCTTAGGACAGTTCACATCTATTTTTCTGTCATTTTGTTTTAAATTGTGTCTCTAATAAGCTAAGCTGCTTATCTGATTTGTCTCTATCCTTAATTAGGTGAATTTACCTTTAATTATGTGTGATTACATGTGACTCTTGATATGTTTATCCTATTTTCTGCTGTATCTATCAGCCTCACTCACCACTTTATATTTATCTTTGAGGCTTTTTATACTTTTTTTGGTGTCCTTATTTTAGATTTAAGTTAATACGCTTGTTTAGAACAAAAGATGTATTTCACAGAGTGAACTCATTCATCTTGAGGAAAAAGTCTGTTTCATTATTACACCATGAGTCCTCAGCTAGCATGTTACCAGGTGTATTGCTGTTCTCAAGACTCTTTGTTAACCTAAGGTATCTCACAGGTGGAAGTAGGTAAAAGTAGGGGCCTAATGACTTGTAGTACTGATGTAGATTATGATTTTATTCACGGGCAACAAAGTTAGAAAGTTGAAAATATTCGTGGTCAGAATCTTAGTAAGTGAGCAGTCACAAGCAATAATAAGTCCTATGTATGACTATGTGTATTAATGGCTCAACTAAGTAAAATCCAGTAAATTTCAGTGGAAATCTAATATTGGATAGAAGGTTCACCAGGACATTGCGTAAACTACCAAATAATGCCAAAATTGGGAGGTAAGAAAACTGGCAAACTAAGTTCTAATGGCTTCGGGATATAAAGGATACAAGTCCTCAAAAAGAGCTAAAGGACCATATGGCCAAATCACTTGGATCTCAAAGGAAGAGAAGTTTTTGTACAAATAAAGGGCTACAGTTTTCAGGAAGTGATAGCTGCAGATGCCATCCATACTTCTGGTCACTAAGCAAGTCCTAGAAAGATAAGCAGTCTCTATATGAGAGGGTTACCGGGCAGATGCTTTCTGTAGGGGTGATCAGGTCTTCATTTAAGATCAGAAGATTATGGGAATAGTCCAGTAGAGGTTGTGAATGTGGTGCAGCTTGTACAACAGAGCTGAGTTTCCAGATGGAAAAGGAAAGAACTTGAGTCTTCACATAATGAGAAAGGCAGAGAACTACTTGGGGTTCTATAGAGGAAATAGATGGTTGTTGGAAGTAATACAGGGGAAATGACTAAAGACTATACAGGATTGCAAAATAAGGTGGGTTACCCTGTGTTTGATTCCCAGTGGTCTTGGGTTGGATGTGGTTCTCTTTGGGTTCTCCACATCAGCCAAGTCCTGGCTTTATTGCCTTTCAAGAGAGTCCTCCTCTTTTGAGCATGGAGACTCCAAATCTTGGAGTCCCCTTTAATTTGAAGTGACTCATACGTACTTTTGAAAAAAGAAAAAGAAAAAAAAAAAAGCTTTCTGTCAAGTATGTTCACATGGTGATTCCCAACTCATGAATGCTGAGACCAAGAGCAGAAAGCCTGATGTTTGTGGCGTGGTCTCTGTACCGCTGGGAAGAATGCTCCCGTGCATACTTCATCACATGCATACTGCATCTAAGATGCAGCCTTCTTACTCCTTTTTCATATTTTAGTTTTTAATCAATTAAGATGCATTGTTTTGTATGAGTTTTCTATTCAGAGTACTTCTATAGTTCTAGAGCTACCACTGTGGAGGTTATCAATAGGTGCTAGGTCCTGCCTAACTGCTTTATGTACAATACTTCATTTCATACTCCCAACAACCCATTTTATAAACTGAATAATTGGGGTACAGAAAAGTAAAATAATTTGTGCATGGTCCAGCGCTAATGAATAACAGAGCTCAGAAGGAAATCCGGCAGCTCTAGTTTCAGAGTTCCCAATGTTCACTACTAGATCGATGTTTTCTCGGCTTTTCCGAGTGATAAGAATCACTTGAGGTGTTTACTAAATGTACCAGAAATTCCGATTCAGTAGCTCTGAGATAGAGCCAAACTATCACTTTGTTCCTTTTTTGTTTTGTCTTAATTTTGAAAATCCTGTGCTGGGTGAGACAGCCACCTCTCTCTCCCTGTATCTGCTTTCAGAGGGTCTGCTGTCCTATCATGTTTTCCCTAATCTATCTTTCCAGAGCTCCTGGCCACTCTCCAGGAAAGACTCCAATGAGTTTCAACTTCCCTTCTGTCCTCTTTGAGGTTGAGACTAGAGTTCTGCCTGGAATAGAATTGCATTGGATACAAAAGGAAAAACAACTTGGTTTCCAATAAATTTCCTGTTCCTTTCAATCTCCAATGCTTTCTGTCCTTGGATTTCTGTTGGCTCCTGTATTTCTTGCTTTCTCTTATTCCAGCTGGCTTTCACTTCCTTCCCTCCCCCCACTCGGTGTTCTTGTTTTTTTCATTAGCTGCAAACTCCTCCAAGTCTTCTGGCTTTCTTTATGCTTATTCACTCTGTGCTGTAACTTTCCCTGACCCTTTCTTCTCTCCTTGTCTCTCCCTTTCCAAGTTTAGCTTTTATTTTTGTTTCTTTTTTATTTTTCCTCCTCACCTAAGGGGCTAGACTGTGCAGAACCATGACTTTATGGGTCACTCTCATGGAACAGATCATGGTAAAAGAGCTAAAGCAGAATCGTGTATTTGGGGAATATTGTTTCAACAGAAATTCTGATTTGAACGTGATTGTCCAACCTGCTTGTAGCCCTACTAATAAAAGCAACATACAGAATCCCTGTTTCCTCCTGCCAGTCCCTCTATTATTAGTCTAAGTGGGAGATGCAAATTGGCTGTGGCACAGGTGAGCAGAATTTAACCTCTGGAAATACTTTGGTCAAGACTACAGGTAGAAGATTACTACATAGAAAGGCCTTAAGCAGGACTTGGGGTCTTCATTTGTATGCTTCTCTGCCTCCGGCGTCCACATTATCTTTGTGTCAGTGGATGCTTGATTTTGTTATCCTTCATGGATAGCTCCATGGTGAGGCTTTAATGAGACCATTAGGACATTTCTGAATGTTGGTATATATTCAGCCCTACAGACCCTAATCATAATTACTCAGCAGGCAGGAGTTGTCTTTAAATTACCAGAAATTTTCCATCTTCCCCTTTGGATGATCTTCCTTTTCTGAGTGATCAGAATTCATTCCGAAGCGAACACTGAGGTGCTGTTGCATTTCTTCTACATCTGACCAATTTGGCGTCAATTTTTATGTTCTTTTCTTCAGAAAGTAATACTGGTGGGGAGATCTTGTTTCCAAAACATGCATTCTGAAATCAGACTTTATATAAAGAGAATTTTATGTGAAGATAATTTAGAACATGGTTCAAGTTTTTAGATGTTTATGCTTTTAGCATAACATGTTTTATGCCTCATTTATATGAAAGTCTAGTAATAGTGTAATGGAAAGCCAAGTAGTGGGAAGGCTTGCTGAAAAATATAAAATGTAACCAAAACTGCTTTCTACATCAGTGATTAAGGAATCAGAGCTGTGCATTACAAACATGATTTTGATAAGAGGAGCTGATGTTTCCTTCCATGGTTTAGAGAGAGGAAGGGCTGCGCTTTGGCTCTCTGATGTTGGCAAGGTGCTAAGGACCCTACTGGGCAAGAAGGGGAGATAGAAACACTAGAAATTATGTCCCAACAGCACTACTCCCAAAAGCTCATTTCTTCATCCTGCTTTTAGTCTGAATCCTGCTTTTCCCCGCATTCCTTGATTGCAATTCAGTTACAAATGTAAGCCTGTAAATATGTCCTAATGCAGGAAGGTCAGTGAGGATGATAACAGGCTTTGTGTTGGAGGTAGATGGGAGGTCAAATGGGATTTGGACAGATGGGAGGCATTCCTGGTCAGAGTATGATGATTGAAGATTTTTGAGCAGGATTAATACAGTAAAATTCATTTAATTAGGAATATTTCTGTGTCTGCGTATATACATATCAACCTACATTTGTATCTTCTATCTGGTCCATTGTCTCTTACAGGGAAAAAGAATTTAAAGGCCTCAATCTTAACAATTGCCTTACTAATTGTCTTCATGTTTGATTTGAAAATGGTTGTTTAGTTTTGCAAGTGGTGAATCTTATGCCTGTTTGGCTTATGTCCCTCACCTCCCCTAACCCCAATTCCTGGATAGGGCTTAGTGGGCCCATCTTCCACTGGGAAGTAGAGTTCCCCACCAAGTATGTTTGAATGGATGGAAGTATCTCCATATTAAATATACAGTATTTTTAGTGCTAGACTGAGAGCTTCTTAACAGAAGAAACTGTATTTTATTTATCTCTCTCTTATCCAGGAGCCCTAAAGATTCAGATCTTTTTTTTTTTTTTTAAGATTTTATTTATTTATTTGACAGAGATCACAAGTAGGCAGAGAGGCAGGCAGAGAGCCCGATGCGGGGCACGATTCCAGGACCCTGAGATGATGACCTGAGCCGAAGGCAGAGGCTTTAACACACTGAGCCACCCAGGCACCCCAAGACACAGATCTTTTAAAAATGTTTCCAGAACGAAATTGTTTCTGCGTGTTAAACACATTAACACCCACAGGACAAACTTCAGGTGCTTTCAGCCATATTAACAGACTTTATGATTGACACAAGGAATATCAAAAATAGTACTTTTGTAAGCTAGAGTTAGTAGTTTTAGCTGTGCTGTATTATTTTTCACATTGGAGGATAACGTAGATTTTAAATCCACGTGCTAATTTTGTTTTGCTTTGTTTTTTCTTTCCTGGCTAAGAAGGTAGAATCTAGCTATTCATTCACTTTCCATATCTCTGTTTTTACGGAGTTAATTCACACGGTGTATAATATGCATCTTCTCGGGACTCCGTTTTATGGGAGAGGAGGGTAGGAACACTGAGGGGTATAATGATACCCTCAGGGTGAAGCAGCTTCTCTATTGCAGTGTCTAAGCCACAGTCTCTGGTTTTGGATTCAGTGTTTGGCCTGAATATCCCACTGATAGTAAGCGCATCAAATGTCACCTTACGCTCGTTAACTTTCCAAGTCACGCTTCCTTGGATTTGTGAAGTAGGGAAATGCAGATGTCAGGAAACTTCGACTACATACAAATGCCTTTAATACAAGTTTCACTCTATGAAATCAGCATTTCATAAAGCCTTCTTGGTGAACTTTATTAACAAGCAACGGGGTCTAGGAAGCTTGGCAAACAAGGAGGCAGGAAACCCCAACGAGAACATGTCTGTCAGACGTCTTTCCTTCTGGGGCTTCCTTCCAAATGTTTTTGGAGCTTGAAGGAAGTGGAGTGGCTTTCTGCCACCGCTTTCATACATCTGTAACCCACTGAGTGTTCGGAGTCTGGCATTCACTTTTTAAATTCTTTCCTCAATCTGTATTTATTTCACTGTGAAATCGAAGCTGATCACATAGGTTAATGTTGAAGTCCAAATACGAATCTTATTTTACTTAGACACAATTTCTACTTTCTGAGAATTGTGATTTAAGGACTGAGAATTCTCAGATTTTTAAAAATGCTACGGCACTGTTACAAATCTTGCATTTTATAGAACGCTGTGGACCTGGTCAAACCTAAAAAGCTGAGGGCAATTTGGAGTTCTGTTTGCCTAGGTTTTAGGGCTGTGTTTAAAAGACATTTGCAAGACCTGTGGAGAAACAGATGTAGTTATGCAGAGTTTCACTCATGAATGTCTGCTATCACTTAGTCCCCATTCCCTTATGACATGATTTTAATATTGAATATAATTCTGCTAAATGTATGCTCTAGAAAATATTGAAAGAAAAACTTGAGCTCAAGGAGATGGAACATACACCTCTGTAAGTACTCCTCTCTAGAGAGCTAGATCTCTTAAATATCTATTTGCTCTTAAAAGAATGCATACAGATATTGACCTTTTGGTGAGAAAGGAAGAGTGATAACTTGTTAAATAGAATGTCAATCATTTGTCTCAACCAAAAATTATTATTCAGGGGCAGTGGTGTCATTTTAGCATACCTGCTCTAGATTTCCAATTGATTTACCAAATGGGACAAATGAAAGAATACAGGAGATATAAAATGCTACATAAACTGTTGATAGAGTATTATTAACAAGAGTTTAGGAAATCACACAGCATCAGTATATTCTTTTTAAGATTTTATTTATTTAGTGGACGGGGAGCTCGAGAGAGCAAGAGCGAGTGCACAAGCAGGGTGGGTGGGAGAGGGAGAAGCAGTCCCTCATGTGGGGCTGGATCCCAGGGCCCTGAGATCATGACCTCAGCCTAATGCAAATGTTTAAGAGACGGAGCCACCAAGCGCCCCTCACACAGTATCAGTACTAGCAACCACTCTTTATCAGATAGGAAACTTATCCCAATGACTTTGCTAAGGGCTGAACTCTTAGATTTGCGTAAAGCAGATCCTGTTACCTCACTTTTAATAACAGGAAAGGGAGGCTCAGAAAGTTAATAAAAAACTCCTCAGGCCACATAACTAGTAGAGGCACTGGCCTTGAACCTATAACCGTTTCCAAAGCCAATACTTCTTAGGCTACATCCTCTTAGTCTGTTGAGCAGTAAGGTCTTCAATTGTAAGAAAATTGCTTTGTACTCATTTACCGTAACTTCATTTAGCATAATTAGGAAGGTTCTAGATTAATCTATCATGTTAAGGAGGGAGATTGCAGTTGGTTACAAATGACGTGAAATGATACAGCTCACCGTCCTTCATTAGTTCATTTTGAGACCGAATATTTATTTACTTTTTTAAAGATTTTGTTTGTTTCTTTGTATGTTTATTTGTCAGAGCACACAAGAAGGCAGAGTGGTAGGCAGAGGCGGAGAGAGAAGCAGGCTTCCTGCTGAGCAAGGAGCCCACTGTGGGACTCGATCCCATGATCCTGGGAGCATGACCTGAGCTGAAGGCAGAGGCTTAACTCACTGAGCCACCCGGTGTCCCAAGACTGAACACTTAAAATCCTTTTTATTAAATAATAAAAAGAATCCTTTTTATTTTAGAGAGAAGTTATTTAGACTTTTTAAAATGATGCCATCATTCCTGAATCTTTCATTACCATCCCCTTTCGCTCTGTACCTGACAGCAGCACTTCTTTTATCCCTGTACTCAGGGAAATGGTTGTATAGGATATTTCTGAGAAATATGGCCTTTCATAGATTTTCAGTAGGTAGCTTAAACTTGGGGAAAGTACAGTTGGCTTAAGGTACTACCAAAAAGTCAGAGTTTAGGTAAAATACATTGTATGCATACCAAATACTATGTGTGTAGACTTCACATATTAATTGAAAGTTCCTGGCTAAGTTCTGTTGGAAAAATCTATTTCCTTTAACCACTGCATCCTTATTCTGTTTTCTAAGAGGTCATCTAAAACCATAGTGTGTAGAGTAGAACCACGCCAAGGTACGATAAATGGAACAAAAGAAAAAATCTCAGTCACATAAAATGTGCTGAAGGGCTATTGTGAGGTTCATAAAAATCTTTATTAAGAAGACCTGGATTGTTTACAAGCATAGAAAACAAGAATTTTCTGCTTGATACTGAAGGTCAGAAAGTAAAGATGATGAAACAAATTGTATATAATTGATTATTGGATAAAAAAAGATAATGGGTGAGAAAGAAAAAAGAAATCGCATGATCACAAGACAGTTGTTCTAGCCCTATAATGTGTTCCTAAGAGACAAACCTCAAGAGATTTCCATTTGAGAAATGAGGAGCTCAGGAACCAGTCACATTATGACTGAACATTTGAGTCAAATTTACACCGTCAGGGTGCACTTATTATGGTTTTGCTGTCCTTCCATTTCTGCTCAGCATTTCTAAAAATGCCAAAGTAGGGAACATTGAGGTGGCCTGTTGCTGTCATTCCTTCTTTCTTCTCGCCACTGGGGCTGGCTTTGTTCTTTGGGGGCATTAGGTTCTAAGGCTGTAGGACTCACCTCTGAGGAAGCCACAAACCTCGTGAGTTTTGATGCCGCTCTTCTTTTACTAATGGAGGCAGAAGCAAAAGGAGACCAGCAGCTTCTTTATAAACTGTTGGAAAAGGAAAATAAAAATGATTCTTGTCATTAATTTTGTATGAACTCCTGTTTAACTGGTTCTGATGAAACCACAGGCAAAGCTTGGTGTCAAATTAGCTAATCACTCAAACTACATATAATAACTTTCTTTTGTTTTGTGATTCCCAATGTCACTGGAGACCTTATTTATTACCCAATAGGGATAAGAGAAGGTGAATGCCAAGGGCTCTTTTAGGAAATTTGAAATGTTTAAAATGTACTGAGGCAGGGTGACTGGGTGGTTCAGGGGTTTAAGCCTCTGCCTTCTGTTCAGGTCATGATCCCAGGGTCCTGGGATCGAGCCCCACATTGGGCTCCCTGCTCAGTGGGGAGCCTGCTTCCCCTTCTCTCTCTGACTACTTGTGATCTCTTTCTCTGTCAAATAAATAAATAAAATCTTAAAAAAAAAAAAAAGAAAAGAAAGAAAAAAGGACCAAGGAACACTAGACAGTAGATACATCCTTAATTCCTAGGCAGGAAAACTATGTGTGAAAAATTAAATTTGTGCCTAATCATTTGCAAAATATACGATTCTCCTAAGTGATAAAGACCACAGGAGTTCCAAACCAGAAAAAACAGAGCATATTCTTACATAATTCTTACTTGTATTACTGTTGTGGCAGAGTAAATGATATTTGGCCTAGGGCATATGTTTTATTTTTCACATTTTGGCTTTCACATCCCTATCAGAACATATTAATACTTTCAGAGAACCCTAGCTGATAACTTATTAGTTGTAATTAAACATTTGAATACTTTCTGAGTGCCGATACATTTCAATTGCTCTAATTTTCCTGAAGACAAATATTTATAGCTCAAGAGTTTGTTGTTCCTGTGAGTAGGTTTATCATCATTTGCAACCACATATACCTACTTGCTGAATATTACCCAATCCATGTCCAGACATGTCTGTGAGTATGACTGTGTATCTCCATGTATGTAGGTTTAGGTCTATGGATATATGGATGTTCGTATTTCTTATTGGTGGGTAAATGATCATATATCACATGTTTTTTGGAGTTGGAGCACTCAGGGGAAAATGATGAGCTGAACTAAGAGAGATTAAGAACTGGAACAATTGAGGGCATTTTGTATGGGGCTGATAGAAGAAAAACTAGGAGAGACCACTGAAAATTGGGCATCCAGGAGAAGCAGGAGAAGGCATCTATTGGTACGGAAGCTTCCGCAGTGCCTCTCATTTATCCCACCCACAGCCTTGTAGTTGACTGCTTGGCTTTTCCTGCTGACATCTTTGAGTGTCCTTGAGAATTGAATAGATTATCTCGAACTTTCCGATAACCACTATTCGTTATTACCACTGGTATTCTGTCACTTTGGACAGTAGGACTTCCTCTTGCCATACCAAATCTGTGTAAGTCAGCCATTGATGCTCCAACTTTTTCCCTCTACAAGGACTGAAAACAAGCCCTAGAGGCCAGATGGCCTGCTGGTGGCGGCATTAGATCTTGAGGCCTTTCCTGAACAAACACCTCCCATTCTCTCAAGCTAATCAGCATTAACCTAATGACTCTGTGCTCCTATCAGTGTGCTCTAATATACATAGATGTTACCAATATTGGTATTTCAAATACCACTGAAAATTTAATGAGCGGTAGAAAAATGTTTAAATGACTTGCAGACTTTATAAAGAGAGTTTGTAGAATTGTTTGTGATTCTAGTGTTACGGTTTACAACTGCATCCATTAATTACTCTAGCATATGCTGAGAAGACCCATTTGGAATGGTCCAGATGAGGCAAGAGAAATAATTTTCACTTAGACATGAAATAATGGTCTTTGAAAGGAAAGAGTTAGGAGGCTATGGGATTAAGATAGATATTAATATAAGGATTGTGATTTTAATTTTTGTTATTTTTACATTATATTGGCAGAGGGATTTAACTGATTTTATAGTTGATGGTGGTGGGCTCTTAAGCATGATCATATAGATTTTCTTTTAAGTTGGCTTGAGCTAGACCCATGGTTCTTAAATGATGTCCTTGCATCAATAACATCACCATTATCTGTCAGCTGGTTAGAAATGCAAAATCGTGGACCCAGTCTGACCTAATGAATAATGAGTTCTGGAGATGGGCCCAAGAAGCTGTTTTAATAAGCTCTACAGGGGATTCACATGCACATGAAAATTTGAGAAATACTGATCTAAAGGAGTTGCCCATGACTAAAGGCCATTATGATCTATACAGGAAACAGCTGGAATGAGGAGGCTTGACGTTCATCTCTGTCTTGTAAGGACCTTATTTCCAAAAACGAATATCCATTAACAGAGGTTGTAAAACAAATAAGATGGAAGTTTTAAAAAGGATTTTATAAGAATATGTTTTAATGCTATTCAAAGTTATTAGTATGCAGGTTCTAACCAATAATTTTTAGAAACATTGAATACCATTCATTTAGAATAAGCAGTTTGTTGGGATACTTGTTTACCGAATAAACTGAATAAATAATGCTGCTGAAATGAACTATTTATGTACAGAATAAAATTAAACCTTATTGAGCAACCTGATAAATTTTGATAGAGACTAGGTTTCCAAGTAGAAGCTTACTTTGCTTAGCTGGAAGGCATAAAGACTAATTAGTCATTTCATGTAACCTGTTTGTTAACAGTTCCTCTGAGGGGAAATTGAAAATAAGCCTTTATGGTTTATTTTTTAATGGAAATTGAAAAAAAGAACATTGATTTATTGCCTAAAATGGCTGATAAAGTTTGCATCCAACTTTAGCAGAAGTGTGCACATTTTTTTCTTTGTTTTGATGTTTCAGTCTGCAGATGTTAGCTGTTTTTGTGAGGAAATAATGGTGTTAGCTATGAGTTTTCTTGGAAAGAAAGAGCTTAAAAGCTTTAGAGTGCTGGAATCAGAGTCTGCACAGCCAGATGAACATGGCTGGAATGTTAGGTGAAGCCCATGGGGAGTCATTCCACAGCAGCATCTGGAAGGAAACAATAAGTGACTGGAGGGTTTACTTTTCAGGCAAATGATTAAGAAGTGATTCAATGAAGGTGTTAGGATGTGAGGGAGGGAAGGAAGCACTGAAGGTATATATACAATATGGAACGGAGGGATTATGGAGGAGACTTAACAGAATGAATCGTGGATCACAGCTGAACTTATAAAAAAAAAACTGGAATTGGAATTTGGACAGAATAGCTTATAGGTATCACATGAAATAGAACATGAGATTCACATAATACAGAGCATACTGGACATATATATGTGTGTATATATGTATATTTTGAATGGTAAAGGACAGTGATGATGTCTAGTTATTCAGAGCCACTGGGAACCATTTCTTGGAATTGGAAAGACATCCTGCATGATACCTTTATAGTCTTACTCTGATTATATTGGCACTACTTCAAAGTCCTAAGAAAACTCTGGAGTTTGTAAATAGAAGTCCAAGGCTTTGATCAATAAGTGGTTGTGATTTAGCAATTTGATACCACCTTGTTCATAATACATAATGACAGTATTACTTTAAAATGGTTTCCACAGAAATTTATTTTTACTCTTCTTATAAATGATCATATCTCCCTACCTGTTTCTCTTGTTAATGACTGTTTTCCACTCCAAAGGGTGAATGAGTGAATGAATGAATTGTTGAATATATGGAATATATGGGCTAGTCTGTTAGTTAAATGAAAAAAAATATTTTCATACATAAATAATTTCATACCTAAAGGAGCCTCACAAAAAGAGAAGCTTAAGGATAGTCAAGCAACTGAGGCTTATATGCCACCCCAAACCAATGAGAGAGGGAGTAAGCATCCGGGGCTTCAAAGACGAGAAAGACAATTGATAGGAAGATAGGAAGAGCGAAAAGTTTGGTAAAGATTTGTCATGCCGCACAGAGACAGTGGGACACAGAGAGGAATTTGGACAAACAGGCTCTGGGGTGCTTCGCCTAGCTTACCACACCTGCCCTATAATTCTTATAGTTAGAGTTCTCTCTGCTGTTAGCTGTCTTCCTGGACCAGGCTCTGAATCTATATTATTAGAGACAGTTAATGGGGAGGTAAAAAGTCTTTTGGAGTCTTTGGGTCTTGACTGGCTTCAGCTCAAAATAATCTTGTGTGTCAGAGTGACACATTTTGGGGAGACTCATTCTGAACCCCCTTCATCCCACCTATAAAACCTCACCAGGAAGTTTGACAGTCCAGAAGCTGAGTTTTTAGATTACTCCATCTCACTGAACCCGTCTCTTTCATCCTGGGAATAGGTATTTTCAGTTAAACAGTTGTTTCCTTTCAGGAGATGGTGATGCAGGTGGCCTCCCAAAGTTAAGTTTATGGTACAATCAGGTTTTTAGTAAGGGACATGTCTATGGAAACAAAGGGGAAAAAATGGTTTGTGATTAGACAAACTAATTCTAGTTTCTGAGTTCTGAAGGCAGCTAGTCGAGAAAATTTCTAGATGTCTGGTTTGAAGTAGCTTCAGTTGGAGTGAGGACAGGCAGAGGAAGTCTGATAGATAATCCTGCTTTGTAGTTTGAGTGCCTCTGGTGATCTTTCCAGGTGGTCACTCGGCAACTGGCATGAAGATTGTTTAGACACGAACTGTTGTGATTTCTCCGAAGTTCATAGCAAATTGCCCAACTTTAGCTTGCATGGCTTAGGGAAAGGGCAATTTTTGTTCTTAGTGATTCTAAGTCAGGAAATTAGGAGAAGAGTGTCAGTTTGAAGAATTGTAGCCAGCTATTGGAAAGAAAGCTGGAAGAATTCAGGATCTAGTTCAATTTATAGGTAGAAAACAAAATCTCAAAGACCATTAACAGGGCTAGAATTTGATATCCACAGTGAATCTTGGAACACTGAAAAAATTAAAAAGAAAAATTATGGCTTGAGCAATTCAATGTTTAATCTTTGCTCATATATATTTTTTACATCCTTCCTCCCTACATTATCCCTCCAGAATTTGAAAACTCTCTGGGAGTATTCTTATTTTCATGGGACTATAGTTATTTGTCTAAGTTCAGTAAGAATCTCACCTTATAGTAAGATATAATTGGAAACTTTGATCATGTTACCAAGGCTTTGATGGGACTATCCTATTTGGAGAATAACATGCATAGACTCAGGTATGATGAGACAGCTTTAAGGAGCTAAACTATGGAGCTTATAAAACCCCTTGAGAGGGGAAAAGAAAAATCAGCCTGGCAACTTGCTTACAGGGTTCCTGGTAGCCTTACCAGATAAATAAGGTCACTTAATGGCAGGAATAGAAACTTCAGTATGTTTGGGAGACCTCAAGAAGATAAGAATTAACCTCAATCTATAGGTGTTGCTGGTGAAGCCTGATGGCAAAAATCCATTGCCCTGACTTCCTTGACTCTTAAAAATTCAGTCTGAGATTTTTTAAATAAAAAGTTCCAGCAAAAGTAAGGGTGCCTAGGCAGCTCAATCAGTTGAGAGACCAACTCTTGATTCCAGCTCAGATCATGATCTCAGGGTCGTGAGACCACCCTCCACACCCACCCCTGACGCCTTGAGAGTGGAGCCTGCTTAAGCTTCTCTCTCCTTGTGCCCTTCCCTCATGTTTTCTCTCTCTGTTAAGAAAACAAAAACAAAACACAAGTTCCAGCAAAGCAGATTTAAAAGAGCCTACATGATCCATCACTATTTCTGCTATAATTACATAATCAGGCCAAATTTATTAAAAATGGACTTAATCAGTGAACAAATTAGTCTGTTTACTTTAATAAATTAAAATAGGATGATTATAGAGAAAATTATTTTTTAAAAAGATTTTATTTATTTATTTGATAGAGATCAAAAGTGGGCAGAGAGGCAGACAGAGACAGAGAGAGGGGGAAGGAGGCTCCCTGCTGAGCAGAAAGCCTGATATGGGGCTCGATCCCAGGACCCTGGGATCATGACCTGAGCCAAAGGCAGAGGCTTTAACCCACTGAGCCACCCAGATGCCCCAAGAAAATTATTATTTTTTAAATTATTATATTATATCCCATTTAATGTATATTATTATTATTTAAATTATTTAAATTATTATTACACCCTTTTGGATATCTCATAAAGATATATTCTTCTAAATTGCTGTGAGTCACAGCTTAGGAGGAGAAGTTTTCCTGTATTTGGAAAGAATCAGTAGTATTTTTTTTTTTAATTTTTACTTATTTTTTAGTTTTCAGTGTTCCAGAATTCATGGTTTCTGTACCACACCCAGTGCTCCATGCAGTATGTGCCCTCCACAATACCCACCACCAGGATCACCCAATCCCCTAGCCCGCTTGCCTCCAAAACCCTCAGTTTGTTTCTCAAGTCCACAGTCTCTCATGGTTTGTCTCCCCCTCTGATTTTAAAGATAAGGGCAGTTGCTTTAGTTCCTCAAAGAACGGGGCTGTACTTTGGATGATGAAGGTCTGACCTATCCATCCACCTACACTGGAATGTTTTCCTTTTTCTCTGGACACATTTAGCTTAGAGAAGAAGGTCTCAAATAGCCTATTAGGCTATGCATATCAGCTTCCAATAGAACCAAGATTTCTAACCACAGAGTTATTGAATTCTTTCAAATATCTTGTCATGTTTCAGCTGGGATAAACAGTAAATATTTCTGGCAGTATCCAACAACTGTGGACCCAAGAGGTGTCCTCAAGGAAGGCACAAAGGATAGCTTCACAAAATCTAGCATCACTCATAAAGATAACCAACCAAAAGAAAGAACTGACAGCCTAGTCAACAGGGTCCAGGCAGATGGAAAGTCAAGCCAGATTCTCAGGACACAAAGTGAGACAAGCAAGAAAGCAATACTGGTCCCTGGGGGAGAAAGGATCAATAACCAATAAATCTGGAATTGGAAAGGAAGGGATGTCAAATTTTATTTTCCTCTCTTGACTGGGCCTTATAGACAGGCAAGAGAGCTGAATCTGGCAAGAATCTTTGCTCTTAGCTGGCTTCTGCCAGTTTTCCTAAGGTCTCCTCTGCAGACTCTAGTATCTGTCAGAATTTGGCAAGATTTTTCATTAATTTTAATTTTAATTTCCCTTAGTTATTTAAGGGAATAATGTAGCAATTTGCCAGAAAATTCTCCAGAGTCTTGTCAACCCCAGGAGGTTAGGAAAGTCTGTATAAAACATTGAACAACTCTCATTCCTGAGTGCACAATTCGACCTTAGACCAATTCACTGTGGAGTAAAAAACTTTACTATTGCTTCCATTAGCCCCCTGAACATTGGCTTCAAGCTGATCTATTTCCTGATTATTTGCAGGAGGTTTGGGAATTGAATGAGGAGATGGGGTAGTTTTTAAGAAGGGGAGTTTACATTGGGCATAGAGCTTAATTTTTGTTATAAGCCTAATTTCTGTTCTTCTATTAAGAAAATCCCTAAGGCTAGCATTATAATTCTTGTATCTTTTTAATTTGGTCTTTCCATAGGTACCGATAAGACAGTTACTTAGGGTGTGCATTCTATTAAAATTTGTTCTGTCAAATATAGCCAATTCAAAGGATCTATCATGTGGCCATTAATGAGCAGGATCTTATTTTCTTAATAGGGACTCAAACCATAAGCCTTTTTCTGCAAGAGCCATCCCAAAGGAGAGTGTAAAAGGTGCAGCCCTCACAAAATCCAGAAAGTTCACTACAAAGGTTAGCCTAAGAAAGCAAAAGACCCTCATTGTCATAGCTGGTAAGAATGGCGTAGTGCAAATTGAGTCTGTTTTCTCATGCGAATGTGAGTTGCCTCCAGTCATGGACCCCCTAATCCGTGGCACTGGGCGGGTGCCCCTAGAGTAGGACTTTCCCAGCAGTAACAGCACAATGAAGATGGAGATGACCACGATCTTGTATGGACGGGGATCCTTTAATGACAAAATCCCCTAAAGGCTGCCACAGTTGGACAAAGAGAATGCCACCGCACCCTGGAACCCGTCCAGCTCAAGTTGGACCAAGTCTAGTTTTTGTTATCAGATCCACATCCTGTTTGGCTCTGCTGGATTCACACTGACACATGTATCTTTTGGTTGGTGGCGACTAGAGAGAATATTCTCCGTGGTTTTAAAGCCAAGCTCTCCGGACACAGAACAAGATGACAGAAGCAAAGTAACAACTATCTCTGGGGGAAGGAAATCAATAGGAAAATAAGAATACTCAAACCAAATCTTTGCCAGAGTTACTACACCCAAGAAACTAGTTCACCCAGTATTTTTTTTTCCTGGTAATTCAACTGTAAAAAGGAAAAAGGACTCACTACTCTTATTTCCACTGGACCCCGCAGGCAGAGATCTGGGAGACTGACATGGCAAGAATTCTTACCTTCTGCTGCTGCTTGTCCGAGGTCCTAGGATCTCTCAGCTGCAAAAGTCCCAGAGTAAACAGTATCCAGCTGCAGAAGGTCCCTTCATGGTCACTAATGGAAGCACCAAAAAATTTTCCTTCTCTTCCTAGGTTTTTTTGGGGGCATTGGTGTGGAGGTCTGGTCTGTTTGTCAAATTGACCTAAGACAGATTAACGGGAGAAAAATTAATTTCAAAGACACGAGAGGCTCCAAGACAGGCAAGTATGTTTACATGTCATCCTGAACCAAACAAAAGAGGGTAGGGGTCTACAGTTTCAAAGGGAAGGAAGATAATTCACAGGAAGATGGGAAGAGCAGAAGGCTGGTACAGAAGTGTGTGTGTCAGGATCTGCGGAGACCATGGGGCTTAGATACTTGAACAAACAGGTCCTGCCAAGCTCGCCTCCGCTTACCATTTCTAGCTTTCCTCTTTATCGTTATGTCCGCTGATAGCTGTCTTCTTGGGCCAGGCCCTCTGTATGAATTCTTAGAGGCAATTAATGGGGAGGTAAAATGTTCCTTCTGAGTCTTTAAGGACCTAGATTATGTTCGGGTCAAAATAATGCGCACACTTCATGTTTGTTATTCTGAACCCCTTCTTTTTTTTCATGGGAAACAAAAATAGTTTAATAAGCCCATAATTCAGTAGAATAGTTCAAATAAAAAAATATTTTCAAAGAAACTCAAACTATTTCACACCATCATAACATGATGTTATGAAAAAAGAAAAGGTTATCAATGAAGCATAAAAGCCTTTTGGAAATTAGAAATCTAATGGCTGTTCATATCGTCTGCCCATTTTTTGATATGATTGTTTTGTGTGTGTTGAGTTTCAGGAATTCTTTATAGATCTGAACCCCTTCTGATGGTAGGAAATGGTTTATTTTTCCACAGAATGCTCCTATTTATCATTAAAAACAAAATCAAGTCTTTCCTCTGAATAGAAATTTTCGTTTGTTTGTTCTTGATGCCAGATATTTGAACATTGGGAAAAGCCAGAGATTAGAGGAAATAGAAGCCAGTTTTAGGGAGGTTAATGCCCTGTTCTCCCACCAGGCCTCCCAGTGGTTATTTAAAGGTCCTTTAATTGTGCGGAGACTCTCAAGTCTCCGGCTCGACTCCACACTCAAAATCTAAGAGTTTTAGTATCCAATTATCTAATCACTATAATGCACAGTTACACATTTTCTGTAGTTTCAAATAATCCCAGGTGACTTCTTACTCAAATCTACTGTAGATGATTTGGTCATTCAGGCACCTAGGCTCCTCCGCATGGCCCTGCTCCACACTATGTTCTTGCATTTAGCTGGTGTACGGGGAAGAAAAGATCATGGGGAAGACCCCTGTATTTCTCCCCCCGCCCCACTCTGTCAGGAACACACTTTGGCTTCACTCCGTTGTCCAGAACTCACTTGAATGGTTATACCCAGGTGTGAGGGTGAGAGTGGAGTGTGCACAGTAATCTCCACCATATGGACTTGAACTTTCCTGTTAAATCTCTAGGCAGGTTCTTTTTTTTTGGATTACAAAAGAATATAATCTGGGCACATTCAGGAACAAATGACTAGGCAAATAGAGGGCTCTGTGTACAGTATTTGGTCCCACAACAAAACTTTGTCATAGAAGGTCCTGTTTAATTCTATTTAAATATCTCCCTGGTGTCTCTTCCTTCTCCAGCATAACGGCGTTCCCTTAGGCTGATCACTTCATCAAGTGGTAGTGAGAAGTCAGAACCTAAGAGGTGTCACTGCTAAAACGTGCCTTCGCGTTGGTTCAAGTGCTAGGTGAGAGGTCTGGGAGTGTCTGCCCACCCAGAATTTATTTTGGGCTACCTCAGGGTGAGGATGGCACTTTGATAACCAAGCCCATAGTCCTGACAGATGATGGACATGGTCAGGAAAATTTCGGTGTGATTTGAAGTTTGGATACTTCTGAGGATGGTTGATCCTTTGCAAGATAGAAAATTTTAAAAAATAAATAAAAGTCAGGAAGCAGCTCTGGAGGAAGTAGTGCTGAAAGCAAGTCTCCTTCTTCACGTTGCCCAGATCTGCCTATAGAAACACAGGCACAAGAAAAGGTTCAGTTTCTAGGGAGGCCCACGTATTGGGATTCAAGGATTCTTGGAGCGATGGCCTTGCTAGTTTGTGGTTCTTCTTGGTCATCTAGTCACATGGAGAGACTGAAAATTATAGGCAGGGTTAGAGCCAGGAATCTTATTGCCACTATGAAAAACTCTGTGTTCTGGGAGAGCTAGAAGGGATGTATAGTGAAATGAGGTCTGTATTCATTCAAAATAAGTTTATGCAGGGAATTTAGGTACGATGATCCTATAACTCATGGTCCCAACTTGGGTACCCTGAGGGTAAAAGAGGGTAATGTTAATTACCCCAAGGCAACAGGTGTAAACTAGGACCACTTAAAATGGATGTGTGGCTGCCTCCAAGCGTGTTAGTGCAGTCATCCGTCAATGACCCTTCAAAGTATTTAACAGCCATCCTTTTCATAAAATTTTATTCTTGTACTCTATCTGCTATTTCATTTAACTCCTGCATTAAATAAAAACTGACAGAGACCCCATTCTTTGTAAGGTTGTCCTTTACCCATTAAGTTATGAAACTGCCCGTTAGTTCTCTCTCTCTCTACTCCAGCCTGATATTTCTAGTCCTCTACCCTCTCTCATCCTTGCTGTGCCTGCTACTTTAATTTCTATGCAGATCTTACCTAATTTTTTTGTCTCTTTAAATGGAGTCTGAAACAGAACTGGGTTCTCTGGGTAGGTTCCAGCTGAATTTTGGAAATGCAGGGGGTGGTTTTAGATGGACCCAACAGGTTAAACCTTTATGTAAGTATCCTGTTGCTCCCCTTGCTCAGCTTGAGAATAGGAGGTGGTGGAATGAAGGAGATATAGTCTTAAGTACATGGAACACTTTTAAGTAAAGTGTGCATATCAGCTGTACTGTACTTAGGGAACATAATTTATTGATTTTTTTCCCCCTGCTTCCCCTTCTACGGAGAACATTTAAGCAGGGCTAGATTTCAGCTTATATGGAATGAACAAATACACACATGACGTGATTTAAGAAGGATCAGAAATTCAGCAGCCCCAGACCACCCTTTACCAGGGTGCTCACGTTTCTAACATAGAGACACCTCTGAGGTTTGCGATTCAGCGTCTCCAAAATGAAATCGGCCACCTGGAAAGGAAAGGGTAATAAAGCCAGTAGCAACCTCATCAGTTGGATTCAGAGCCCTGAGGAAGCAAAACATAAGTTTTAATTGGAATTAGGGCCAGGAGAGGTCAGTGTGTTAGAAAGTGGAGACAGGTGAGAAGTCAGAGGGAGAAACAGTCTAGAGATTAACCGAAGGCAGAGCTGGGGTTGCTGTAGGCAAGCGGCCTCAGGAAGAAGGAGGTGTGGCCAGGCCACCTAATGGAATTCTTCTGCTCCAGGCCTGCCCTGGGTTCGAAGCTCCAGACAGGGAGACAGCAGTAGTGTTCACAATGAAGGTAGAAAGGAGTTTAATGAAGAAGCAGATTTTGAATAAACTTAGCAATTTATTTTCCCCTTTATTTATTTTTGTACCTCCCCTCTCGGACGTATTCTGACTTTCTCTGCATTTTACATTGTCAGACTTCAAGGGAAAATCGGGGTATAAGTTTTTCATCTGTCCTGCCTAGCCTGGGAGTCAGGAGATATTCTCTTAGGGTGAAAGGTTGTACCTTCACGATCTCGTTTTGCCTCCCCTGCTGCTCAACTGTCCTAACCCAAGCCACTGTCCTCTGTCACCTGGGTTATTGCTGCAGACTTTTGTGGGTCTCTGAGTCTCCTGTTTTCATGCTGGCCTCTTTCAGTCTGTTCTTCATACAGTAGCCAGAGAGAGCCCAGTGAAATACACCTCAGATCCTGTCAGTCCTCTGTTTCAAAGTGCTCCAGTGGCTTTCCATCTCCCTGGGAATAAGTCTTTACGTAGGTGCTCTCTATACTACCAACACCTTTTATTTTATTTTATTTTACTACTTTATTTTGCTTCTTGCTCACTCTTCTCCATTTGACAGTAGCCTTCTGGCTCTTCCAGTTAACACACCAGATGCATTTCCCCTAGTCAACTTGGAGAACATGGCACTAGGGGTTAGAAGGCCCTTCCTCAAGGCCTCTGTATAACTTGGTACCCAGTCCCATCACCTCCTTCTGTTCTTTTCTTGAAGTCCACCTTCTTTTGTAAACTTGCAGCGTGTCTCTTGTCCCCCAAGTTCTTCCCTTTCCTTCATTTTTTTTGCTTTGTAACACTTAGAACATATTTAGTTTTATTTTTTGCTATAAAGTCTATGAAGAAGGGGTCTTTTGTCTGTTTTGTTGACTGCAGTAGGCCATGGCTTATCAAGTGAAGGGAAGAAAGAAAGTCCAGCTTATTAGTAGTCACAGAATTCCGTGGCACCCTTGGTAATTGATGCTGATAGCAATGATCACAACTCTTCCTTCTCTAACATAGGAACTCCCCTCCCGCACCTCCACCACCCCAAAGATGCTGCATTCCTGTATACTGGCAGGTGTTTGGGCCCTCAAGGTCAAGACTTTGGATATATTTTGGTCTATCATAGCCAGTAATACCAGTAGAAAATTTCAACTCTACGCCACCCTGCCCGGGAGAATCTGTACAACAGAAACATGTATATTCCCTTAGCCTTACAGTACATTCTATATTTTAGAAAAGCAGTGGTCCAGATGTTTGACCTAACTTTCTTTTGTTGAAGCTTCTTTACCACATGCAACTCCTGTTGGGTTTTTGAAAGCTTCCCTTGGACAATTCATGTGCAAATAATGCTTCCAGTTGTCTTCTTCAGTGTGTAAGGGAACACTATGTTTAGTGAATCCTTGTTAGTTTTCTAAGCCATGGTGTGAACATCCGTTATTATATGATTAACTTCTATAAATTCTGATTGAATAAATCATATCCATTTATTCCATAAGTGTTTCCTGAGCATGTTCCATATGCCAGACTCTGTTCAGAGAGCCAGGATACAGCAGTGAATTTAAACAAGTCCATACGCTCATGGCTCTTAGTCTAATGGGAAGAGACAGACAATAGATAATTAAATAGACATACTCACAGCATTTTAGGGGGTGATGAGTACTGGAAGAATAATAAAGATTAAGGGTGGTAAGATTTATGTTGTTTTGTTTTGATTTTTTTGTTGTTGTTGTTTTTATCATATTGGCTTTTCAAAGAACAAAGACAAGAAGAAAGTGAAGTAGTGAGCCCCAGAGATACATGAGGGAAGAGCAGTCCAGTGGGGAAAGTGCAGCTACACAGGTGTTCAAGGGGCTGCAGGGAATTCAGTGTGATTGGAGCAGGAGTCGAGGAGGAGTGGGAGAGGGACCCAGAAAACTAATAAGGCACAACATCTTGGAGGCCTCAGCAGCCATGGTAAAAACTTTGGATTTTTCTTTAAGGGAAATGGGAAGTCATGGAGGTGGTTGAACCAGAGGAATGATGTGATTGGTTTTATGTTTTGAAAGTATTAGTAAGGTTGCTGCCTTGAAGAGGGGGTGGCAAGAGAAGACACAGAGAAGCAGCTTACAGCACTCCTCCAGGAATCCAGGGCACAGGTGATTATTTCAAAGCTGGGACATGGCTCACTGGTTGACCTGACTGAGGGTGCATGAAGAAGAGAGGGGTCAAGGATGAGTCTATGTGCAGGCTTTAACTGTTCCCTTAATCTATTGGGACGACTAATAGAATACTATAGACTGGATGGCTTATAGACAACTAATTTATTTCTTAGTTCTTGACAATGGGAGGTCCAACATCAGGGTGCTGGCTGATCTGGTGTCGTGAGAATTCACTTCCTCATTCAGAGCGGTCTTTCTGTCTTTTCTCTTTGTCCCCATGTGGGGGACGTGTAGTGGGGGCTCTCCAGAGTCTTTCTTATAAGGGCACTAATCCCTTTTATGAGGTCTCCACTTCATGACCTAATCATCTCCCAAAGGCCTTACCTCCAAATATTATCACATTTGGGGTTGGGTTTCAACATATGAATTTGTAGGGGAAACATATGTTCAGTCTGTAGGAGCTGTTTAAAAGGAGAATATGCCACTTACGGAGATGTGGAAGCCTTTAGGAGGACAGGTTGTAGAGAGACAAAGAAGTCTAAGTGTTAGACATTACCACCTGTAGGGCCCTGCCATGGACTCCATGCCTCAAGGGGCCATGCACATTGCCCTAACTTTTTCAAAATGATCTAAGACCCCACTTTGAGGGTTTCAGTATATTTTATTGCCATATATTTTCAATGTCCCAAGTGATGAGATTTCTGAAAATTCTGATGGATTTTGAGGTCAGGAACTTCTGTATTCCATTTCCTATAGTGGTAATTAGAATAATCAGTATACTCCAAGAATGGTGACAAAATGAGTAACTGGTGGCTTTTGGGCTTTGGGAAGTGTCTCGTGCTTAAGGGTGTGGGTCAGCTTAAACCTGACCCTGTGATGTCCTCCTCTGGCTCTGTGTTCCACAAAAAGAGCTACATTGTTCTTGTTGTTTTCTTCATTTTTTTTTTTTTAAATTGGATCTTCCATACCTAAAACTATTCTTTAAGGTAGAAAGGAAGCTCCTTGGGGTGAAAGAAGAAATCTAGCTTGTGGAGAGGATAGAGGCCTTTTATTTTATTTCATTTTATTTTATTTCTTTTCAGGGACCTTTTTTGATATTCTTGCCTTGAGCATGTGAGGCCAATTAGAATTATTAATATATTTAATTTGCTTTTTAAATTCATTTTTTCCCCCCAGGAGAACATTTCCAACAAGTAAATAACTGTGACTCCTGTGTTCACTTATGGCATTATTCAGCCAGGTTTTGAATCTGAGCTCTTATTTACCCTCTTAATGAAGTGAGTGCCCCTCTCTCGCCTCTCAAAGGTTCAAACTGAGGTTGACATTGCCAAGTGGAACAGGATGGGTGGAGTTGATGGTGTCAGCCCTGGAGGTGGATAAAATTGTTGGCAGGCTCCAGAATAGGATCATGTCTCTGAAGAGTTTTGAGCTCTTTGCTGAAAGACCTTGAATAATTTCCATGTATTATTTTGATTATGACTAGAACTATATAAGGTAATCTGCTCTGCTATCGACAATGATTCCTTTCATTGTATATTTTAAACAGACCGGTACATTTTGAAGTGCTAATGAAATACCATTAAGCTATGCTTCTTCTAAAATATTCGCGTCTTCATGTTAACCTTAAGAAGGGCATGTGATAAACACCGTTCAAGTACCAACTCTTCACCAAGCTACATATTTTATATTCATATTCAGTCTTCACAATACACGTATAAGAGAAGGACCTCTTGGCTCAGAGGTGAGTCACATTCCCATTTGAAAAAGAGGATAATGAACAGTAATCAAATTATTTCCTCAAGTTTGTGCATCAAAGTGTATGGTAGAGCCAGGTCTTCTGTCTCCAGAGTTGTTTACTACTATACAGGATGGCCCTTGCACCATGGCATTTAAAAGACTTTCTAAGGGCGCCTGGGTGGCTCCGTCGTTAAGCGTCGGCCTTCTGCTCAGGTCATGATCCCACGGTCCTGGGATCGAGCCACTGGGCTCCCTGCTCCACAGGAAGCCTGCTTCTCCCTCTCCCTTTCTCTTTGCTATGTTCTCTCTCTCGCTGTGTCTCTCTCTGTCAAATAAAGAAATAAAACCTTTAAAAAAGCCTTTCTAAGATTTGCTTCGGTAGTCGTGTTAGAAAAAAAGCTACTACAATAATTTATTTTAGGAACGTTTTAACTAGGGTAACTCCATGAAAATGGATCTTCAAATCCAAACAGACTTTCTTTGACCAATTTCTAGCCTAGGGTTTTGTCTGTTAGCTACACAGATAGAATTAAGTGAATGAACAAAAACATGGCTGCCTGGGCCTGTTTGTCTGATGGCCGTTCTATGTACAGCACCACATGCGGCTTTGCTGCAACTCTTCACAGCTACTATGATCTCCATTTTATTTCAAGTGATTTTTCAAAGAGTTGTCAGTGTTTTATTTTTAATCAAACTATTGTTGACACGTTACATTAGTTTCGGGTGTACAACCCTGCACTTCAACAAGTCTGTACGTTATGCTAGGCTCAGCACAAGTGGGGATCCCATTGGTCACCCAACAATGCTATTTTAGTACCATTGACTATATTCCCTGTGCTGTAATTTTCCCTGTCACTTACTCATTCCATCACGGGAAAACTGGAACCTCCCATTTGCCTCCACCCATTTTGCCCATCCTCTCACCTCTTTCCCCTCTGGCAGCCATCAGTATGTTCTCTGTATTTAGGGGTCTGTTTCTGCTTTTTGTTTGTTTTTTAGATTCCACAGGTAGTTGAAATCCCATGATATTTCTCTTTCTTTGTCTGACTTATTTCACTTAGCAAAATACCCTCTAGGTCCATCTGTGTGGTTGTAAATGGTAAGATCTCATCCTTTTTTATGGCTGAGCGGTATTTCTGTGTGTGTAAAGAACATCTTCTTTATCCATTGTCCATCGAGGGACACTTACATTGCTTCCATATCTTGGCTACTGTAAATAATGCTGCAGTAAACATGGAGATGCTTACTTCTTTTTGAGTTCGTGTTTTCATTTTCTTTGGGTTAGTACCCAGTAGTGGAGTTACCGGATCCTTTGTTATTTCTAACTTTTTGAGGAACCTTCATACTGTTATCCGTGTTGGCTGTACCAATTTACATTTCCACCAGCAGTGCATGAGGATTCCTTCTTCTCCACATCCTTACCGTCCCATATTATTTCTCAACTTTTTTGTTTCTAGTCATTCTAATAGGTGTAAGATGATATCTCCTTGTGGTTTTCATTTGTGCTTCCCTGATGATAGTGACATTGAGTATAGTTTCACGTATCTGTTTGATATATATGTATGTATATATGTATATAGGATTTATTGGGAGAAAAAGAACGGGCTGGGGGAGAGGGGCTGTGGGAGAAACAGACTTCCCTCTTAGCAGGGAGCCCAATGCAGGACTCGATCCCAGGACCCTAGGATCGTGATCTGAGCCCAAGGCAGATGCTTAACTGACTGAGCCACCCAGATGCCCCCATTTGTATGTGTTCTTGGGAAAAATGTGTTTTCAGGTCCTCTGTCCATTTTTAATTGTATTATTACTATTTTTGGTGTTGAGGTATATTAAGTTCTATATTTATTTTGGATATTAACCCCTTATGCTCTCATTTCATAGAGGAGTAAATAAGATACAGAATAATGTGACAAGTAATGAAAGGATACTTCACTCATAAAGAGTTGGAGGCCAGAAGGGCCAGCACTCAGTTTTAGCACTGCTTGTCAGCTGCAGACCCAACAGGATGAAACTTACCTTGCAGATTGATACTAGTTTACTAGCCCACCAGGGGGAAGAAAGGTTTTCCTTTTCTTTGCCTCTCCTGAAACAGACCAGCTAGTGAAGAGATTGTTATAGATCAGCCAGGAAAAAGCTGAACTTCTGGTTTTACAACAATGGACTTTTTGTTCATAACAGCCTCCCCAATCACCATGTTCCTTTATAAAAGAGTGTTCCTTACCTTTGTTCTCCAGACTTGCGTATGGTTTTGTCATTGCTCGCTTGTCCCAAATTGCTTTTCTCTGCTATTCCTGAATAACCCTCCCCTTTTTTTCCCTAGTAAAATAACCAGGAGTTTTATTTTATTTAAGGTTAACAGTGATGATAACACTTCCACTACCCTGAATATCACAAATAGGTTTTGGGTTTGTCTGTTAGGTTCAATCATTGGTAATAGGTAACTGTAACTAGTGTCTACAGAGATAGTGGATACTAAAGCAGATGGCTGTGCTGAGAAGACCTAGGGGCCCATACCTGAACTCATTGTGAAAGACTGCCATGTTTTATTACTTTTTTCTGCCCTTGCTCTGAAATAGAGGAGTGGTGGTACGCTTGGCATTTGGGGCAATATATGCCCTAGAGACAGGATTGTATTGATTGGACTGTTTGACACTTTGAATTCTATACTGAATATTCAGCATTTTTGTTTTGTTTAGATGCCCAAGTTTAAAAAAAAAATAAACACTTAAGTCTTGGGAATTATTTGCATATTTGTAATACACTTTTGAGTATCCTTTCATACTGTTAGAACTTTATTCATTGATAGAGTGAATCAGTGTGATGTTCTGAAGAATGTCTCTGATATTTCAGATCCCTTGAAAAATATTATGAGAGATGGTAAGAGAGTTAGTATAGCCATGGGAAATTCTATGAATGTTTTCAGTTTTGTCCCAAACCAGTGGGATTGTTCATGCTCTTTCTATCAGGTATCCAAAAGAGCACATTTGCTCCATCAGTGGCCACCTACATTTACCTGAGACAGTGTTGCATCACGGAGAGGAGATCAACTGTGGGTGAGGTGGCTTTCTTTAGTTGAGGGCAGTCCCTGAAGAAAAGGCTAAATGAAATGTCACCAGCTGCCAAAACTCCGGCTTCTGGAAATGTCTCAGTCCTGAAAGGTATAGCTCAGCAGCACACCAAAACACGCACTAATAATAGGAGGCAGAATTTCCAAAGACCTAGATTCTACCTAATTTCACTAGCAAGTGGTATTATCTCTATTAGTCTCTTTTTCTGCCATCTTTAACACTCAACAGTTCATCACTCACAAATATCAAAAAACTGTTGACCTATCATGAGATAAGACACAATAAATTATTAGTGTGCTCTTTTCAAAGAACTTTTGGTGTATGTCTAGAAACTTGTAAATTCTCAGGCATTTTGATTTTTGCCCATCAAAAAACACCCACTACCGAATAGTGTTTTGATAAAGGGGCCTCATTAAGAGCTGAAAAATTTTATTTGAAGTTTGAATGGATTCTCTAGTATTACTGTGCTTAATAAAGAGTATTATAAAATTGAAGACTCAAGACACAGCTCTGATTTCATAATTTGCCATAGTTATAAAACCAACATGGCAAAACAAAAAGTCATGTAAAGTAATAATTGCTTTTTGTCAATGATGATGGCAACCCAAATTTAAATAACTGTTTAGAACAGTGAGTTGTGGCTTCTTATCCAAATAATAAGCCAAGTTTCCCCAGCAAAAGCACTGCTATACCAGCTTGGGTGTATGAACTTGAAAACTCTGACAAAATTACATATTCCAATAGTTTTCTTAAACTTTGTGGCTGTAAGGACATGCTGTTTGTATAGCTTAACATACTTATTTGCATGTTCTATTACAAGATACTATTTTCAGAAGTTTATCATCCTAAAAAAGATTTCCATGATGAAACTTGGTGTATTACATGATATATCACATTTTTTCCCCTGGAATTTGGAGTTTTTCTAAAACTCTGTTTGTGTGTGTCTGTGTGTGTGCGTGCATGTGCATGTGTATATTTTCAATTAGTCTGACTACTTTTTTATTTGTAGGAGCCAAAAACAATCTTAGTGGTTAAAAAATATATATGTATTAACAAAGTCACCAAGGAACAAGTAACTTTCCATTCTTAAAATATTTCAAGTCAAACTTTTCTCTTGGCTTTCTAATTAACACTTTTATTACTATCTTAAACTTTAATACCATGTTAATGATTATAGTAATGGAAAAGCTATAGATGTTGGCTAATTTTTCATAGTTTATTTTATTGTTAAATTGCCATGAATGCAGGAATAAATCATTTTATTTCATGAAACTAAATAATGTAAATAACAGCAACCATTTACAGAAACAAGATCTCATGCTATATCAATGCATAGCAGTTTTTCTTTTTTGAATTCTATAATCTGTCCAGTAAAAGCATTAAGATAAATTTAGAATCCTTGCATTAAAAAGCACTATTCTTGATTTCTTCACTTTGTTTCTCCTTTTAAGTTTCATTTTATTGTGTTTCTATTGATTACCATCCATGTTTCATAAACTGTTCACTGTGTTAATATTCTGTATTTTCAGTCCTCATATAATATTTAATTTATAATATAGTTATGCATTTGTACTAAAACAGTGAATGACTATTAAGTACATATCTATACATTTATTGCTTAAGGCATTTAAAGATTTATTTGAGAGAAAGAGCATGGGCAGGGGGAGGAGCAGAGGGAGAAGGAGAGAAATTACAGAAGCGGACTCTATTCTGAGTGCAGAGCCTGACTCAGGGCTCAATCCCAGGACCCTGAGATGATGACCTGAGCTGAAACCAAGAGTAGACCCCTTAACTGACTGAGCCACCCAGGTGACCCACTCAAGACACGATCTTTCAAAAATTTTATTTAAATTCAATTAATTAACATATATTATTAGTTTCTGAGGTAGACTTTAGTGATTCATCAGTTGCATCTAACACCCAGTGCTCATTACACCACGTGTCCTTAATGCCCATCACCGTTACTCCATCCCCCCAACTGACCTCCCCTCTAGCAACCCTCAGTTTGTTTCCTAGAGTTAAGAGTCTCTTATGGTTTGTCTGTCTCTGATTTTGTCTTATTTTATTTTTCCCTCCCTTCCCCTATGATCCTCTGTGTTGTTTTTTTAAAATTTTTCATATCAGTGAGATCATATGATAATTGTCCTTCTCTGACTGACTTATTCATTTAGCATAATTCCCTCTAGTTCCATTCACATCATTGCAAATGGTTAAGATTTCATCTTTTTTGATAGCAAATATTCCATTATATAGATATATCTTCTTTATCTTCTTTATCCGTTCATCTGTGGATAGACATCAGGGCTCTTTCTGTAGTTTGGCTATTGTGGACACTGGTGCTATAAACATTGTTCCTTTGGATTACTACATTTGTTATCTTTTTTTTTTAATATAATTTTTTATTTTTTATAAACATATATTTTTATCCCCAGGGGTACAGGTCTGTGAATCACACTACATTTGTTATCTTTAGGGTGAATATCCAGTAGTGTGATTGCTGGGTTATAGGGTCAAGAAATTTTTCTTATTTTTAAGATTTTATTTATTTATTTGACAGAGAGAGAGAGAGATCACAAGCAGACAGAGAGGCAGGAAGAGGGGGAGGGGGAAGCAGGCTCCCTGTTGTGCAGAGAGCCTGATGTGGGGCTTGATCCCAGAACCCTGAGATCATGACCTGAGCTGAAGGCAGAGGCTTAACCTACTGAGCCACCCAGGGCCCCTGGGTCAAGACACTTTGAAAAGTGGAATTTATTCAACTGGGAAATGAACTTAAGTGATGCAGATGTTAAAAAATTAATATTTATTTGAGGGTGCCTGGGTGGCTCAGTTGGTTAAGTGACTGCCTTCTGCTCCGGTCATGACCCGGGAGTCCTAGCATCAAGTTCTGCATCAGGCTCCCTGCTCAGCAGGAGTCGGCTTCTTCCTCTGCCACTCCCCTATCTCCCTCTCACATAAATAAATAAAATCTTAAAAAAAAAAATATTTCAAAGAGAGAGCACAAGGGGGAGTGGTAAGGGCGGGGAGAGGGAGAAGCAGGCCTCCCACTGAGGAGAAGGCAGAAGCTTAACTGACTGAGCCACCCGGGCACCCCACCTCATTTAAAAAGTTTTTAATAAGTTTGATTCTTGTAGTGTCCATTATTCTGTATTTCAATCAGCTGCATATGGCCGATAATCTTATATAATATTTTTCTGCTTTTTTGGGTAACCACTCTTATTTAAGTATTCATAAAATTTATATATTCCCAGAAGGAATTCCTATTTAATTATGTTCCCTATCTACCCTGACACCCAGCCCTAATTTTCCATTTAGTGCCTACAACAAATATTAGTATGTATACACACAGAAGAGTGTTAACATTTTTAGAGCTTGTTTTTAATCTCTGTTAAACATTGACTGTAGTTGGGAACAAGGTATTGCACAAATTCCATTTTTCCTTTTGGCTGTCAAAAATTATTAAACAGTAAGTGGATACCTTCTACCTTTTGATTTTGTAAATTAAGGTATATTGTTCATTAAGTTTGAGGTGACTTAATAGTACGTTACAAACTTATTTTTACCTTATTACAAGTAAATTCTTCTTAAACTGCTAGAGATTGCCTTTGAGTCAACAGTGGAACGTGGATATTCTGAAGGAAGGGTTTCAAATACCAGCCTTGTTGATTCAGCCCTTCATCCCGGAAAGGCACCGGAGAGAGAAATGTCTTTAGATTACTCCAGAGGACCAAGGTTTCTGTGGATATCTAGCCAATCACTGATAATGCTTTATGTCTTTCTGACTGTGTTAGGTTAAAAGGGAAATATCTAAGAAACAACAAATAGGGGAATGTGGAGGGTTTAATGTTACCAGAAAATGTACTGTGTGCATATTTCAGATGAGATGGAAAGAGTAGATTCTTTTGGAAAAGTGGACATCAAATGCTCCCTTAAAAAATTCAATTTAATTTCAAAAGAAAACCCTACAACTTCCTGATTCAGACTGCTCATCTGTGTAGTGGGAGCATTTGATTTGGCTGGTGTAGCAGTTCTCCATGGGAAGAATACCAGCTATGAAACAGGATATGTCAACATTATATAAGACTTTATTTACACATGAAATTACTCCTCAGGAAATGAAGTGAGTGGAACATATAAAATTATGTCAGGAAATTTCTACTGTGGTTGGTGGTGGTCTCTTAGCAGGGAGAAAAAGGCAGTATTTGTAGAGTGAATAGTAAGGAATCCTTTTTCACCATCAAGAGGGTTGACTGTATATATAGAAGCCTCGCATGTGTATTTTGTGTATACATATAAAAAATAAATACATGCACACACCCCATTAAGATTTCAGAGAAATCTTCATCAAAATATGCCTTCCACTTAATTTTATGTAAGATTGAAAATGTGAGTAAAGCAGCCCATTTATGTCCTGTGCTGAAGAATGGTTCATTATTTCTCAACCTTAAGCTCAATAGTTTGTGGTATATTTAATCTCATCCTAAAGAAAACTAGAAAAGGAGCCAGGGAACTTAGTTGGGTAACCTTAGAAAGTCACTTAATCTCTTACAACTCTGCCTACCTCACAGGGTAGCTTCACAGATGAAATGTAGAAAGAAAAGTGCTTTGGAATAATACAGCATCATGTAAAGGCAAGATAGTATTGCTTTTGTTATTGTTCTATGAAAGTGAACCATTAGAAATTTGATGCCAGATGTGGGCATACAGTCAGCCATATAACATCGCTTTTTGAAAGCCTTGTTCTGGATAATACAGCTTTTGTTTTTCACTGGCGTTCTCCACTAGTCCATGTTCAACAGGATACACTGAGCTCAGTAACATAGAGCTTTTAATGCTATAAAAATAAATTCAGACTATAGGCCTGTTTAAAGACTATGTTGGTAACTTGTACAGGTTTTTTTTTAATGCAACTCCTTGGAACATATAAGTCATTCATCAACTCTCATGTATTCGGTGTAAAAAAAAAATTGCTCCCCCCCCCCGCCCACGTTCACTTCCAGAAGGTAACCTGCAGATCCCTGTGCCACTGAAGTATAAGCTTGTTATGGGTAGTGGTGGTTTTTTTGGTTCATTTCCATGTATCCAGTAACTATAATAATGTTGGTGACATGTGAAGGATAAGTGAAAGGTCAGTCCTACTTGTGTATATTTTAGATATAAGCTCATTTGCTTCACCCATTCATTTATTTAAAAAACAGCATTTAAGTGTTTTTATGTGTCCACTCTGATGACTCTGATGTTTTTTGTCTTGTTTTTATTTATTTACTTATTTTTTTGTTTAAAGTAGACTACACCCAGTGTGGAGCCCATCATGGGGCTTGAACTCTTGACTCTGAGACCAAGAGTCAGATGCTGAGTTGACTGAGCCACCCAGGCACCCCTGATGACCCTGAAGGTTTATAATAAAAAAATGGGAAATGGGCAAAGTGGTAATTACAGACCTATTTTACTATAGTCTCTATAGGATCATAGAAATGAAATTACTGAATTCTCTTTCAGGAGGTCAGAAGAGTCTTGAGGACAAACTGAACCTTAGATAATGAATAAGGTTTTGTTGAGAACAATAACTAAGTATTAATTGAGGTCATAAGAATGTTGAGTTGCAATCCTCCCTGGATCTCCTGCATTTCTGTATGACATATTAGCAAGGCACTGATTAACTTTCTTTGGAAATAATTTTTCAAGGTGTTTTTCTAGCAAACAACCTTGAGAAATAGAGCAAAGGGCAGGTTTGCTTAATGCTCATTACAAAATACTGAGGTTCCCAAGCTCCTGTCATGCTTAGGGAACCAGTGCAAGGAAATGTCGATGCTCTGATGCTCTACTATTAATGCAAATAATAAAGCCTTTGTCTCGGATTCAAGAGTTGCCTATCTTCTGCTGGCACCCCTAAACTGTGGTAGGGTTGCTTATGAGCTAGCACGTAGGGTATAATCTTAGTCCTTCACAAGTTGTGACACTTTGTTAATGAGGATAAGATGTAGAGGAAAATATGACTTCTTGAATGAGGACTTTGCCAACGGATGAAAGGGATTTGAGGGAAGTCAATGGAAATTGGTAACAAACATACTGATCAGATTTTGTAGTCAATTGAGCAAAATATGGTCTTCCATTTTATTGTATGTTAATGATGAGAAATTAGGAAGACAGTGGCTGTCTAGTTTCCAGGAAGCAGGTTCAAGGGCTGAGTGGTGCCTTGGTTATGTTAACTTTCCTAGGAGCAGGGGAACGTCCTTGGCCACCTGGAAGTCCGTCTCAGGTACACCCATTGTAACAACTGGTAGTAAGATGAACACTTTGTGGGCTGAAGCTTCTCTTCCCTCTTTTCATCAAGAGTTGCTAGGAGTATTGAAGGAATAAATTTGGCCAGCATTAGGAAAAGAAACCAGGTGAATCATAAGTACTTTGATTCGTTCAGTTGGGAGTTGATAGGGTGGGGTAAGTAATGCTTGTGTTGGAGGAACAGCAGTAATGGACCTTCATACAGCCTGGCCTGTTCTGCACAAGGTCTCTGAGTCTACAGGTCCTGCCTGCTATACAGAAACTTTGGCCCTCTTGGGGACACTTGGCCAGGGTAGATAAGCTCCTATGAGGAGCCATAGATGAGTCAGCCATTGACTAATATGGGGGACCCTACTGACCTAGATCGTGTTAATAGTGCTGAAAGGCAACCTGTTGGAGAGTGAGAAGGGAGCCAAAGAATTCGAGATGAATTTTATAGTCAGCCTTGCCACTTTGCAGAAGTCCCTTAGCCAATACATTGTGACTGTATGAGGAATTAAGAGATGTTATCTTGATGATGGATCATATGCAAATCAAGTGTATGTCAGCCAGAGGGAACAAACCCTATTATCCTGCTGGACACCAACACAGTTATAGATGCAGAGTCCAGGGGTTCCCCACGTTAAAAATCAATGGTGTTCGTAATGATGATTTTGATATATAATGTAGGGCTTTGTGTGCTTTCCAAACATTGCAGGTTGATTTAATTGAGCTGGTAAGGAGCTACTGTGCTACCCAAAATTGAAAGTAAATGTGTCTTACTGATTCAGAACCCATTTCTCCCTCTGTGCCCCCAGATTATTCCCAGCATTCCTCCTTCATCTGCTTTAAGGAAAAATGATAATTAGAAATTGCCCATCTGAGTATGCTGGGGAACTTTGGGGAGAGGGAGGATTCAAATGTTTATGGCTGTCATATAAAGGATCAAAGCCCCCATCCTGCTCAGTCCCATGAGGGTGGGGAGTCCTGTTTCAATTGATGGGGTTTGGGCAGTGTCCACGGTGGGGAAAGAGAACCAGAGTAACCTTTTGAGTGAGGCTGTTGAAGCCAATACAGTGTACTGCTGTTGATTCTATATATGAACATTTGGTGAAAATTGATGTGTGATGTGTAATGTGATATGTGCCAGAGGGGATCATCTCACTTAGGAAGAGCTGCATGTCTCTATGACTGGTGATGATGCAAATTGGAACTTCTCATGAAGTCAGGTGCTCCATCTGGAGGTGCTAGTTAGGATTTTAGATCCCTCACTGCCCTGGCACAGCTACCAGATACCTTTTGAATATCAGGTATTACCTTGCTATTGGGTTCTTGTTGAAACTGGACACCTGAATGATGGAGGCCTTGTGACTGGCCTATTTCCATTTGGGGAGATCAGCTTGGACTCAATGACTAACAGGTAGGACAATCTCAGCAGGCCTCACTAATCAAATTGAGATGGCATATTCGAGCAAGTCGTCAGCCTGTCCCCTGCACAGTCTCAGCTTTACACAAAAAGTGACAGTTGCCCTCTTCTGCCCACCCCGCTACATGAAGCAGACTCAGTTCCATGGTACCCTTCTATTCACAGTGCTTTTCCTGATGCCGTGGCTTGGTTTGGGGTGATATGGCCGAGACCTGTTGATGTCCATAGGGCTACTGCAGTTGTAAAACCCCTGCTGTAGTTGCAAAGAACTAAAAATGGTTGTGGTTATTCCACCCATTCAGGAGAACTCAAGGCTATTACCATTTTTCTGGCTTACTTTGGGGTTGTGATCAATGCCCTAACCAACTTGTCTGCCATTTGGACATCCTCGGACTGACAATCAAAGATACATGTTTGGGTGCTATGAATTGTGCTGATTGAATCACCTGAGGCCCAAATTCTGCTGAGGCCCCAGAATCAAGCTGCTGATCAAGTCTCCATCACTGGAATGCCATCATTACTATCTGGATCCATCCTAGAGGTGAGCATGGCAACATGCCCACCATCAAAAGATGGGCACCAAGTAAACAGCTCTTAGTTTCTGGTGTAGAAGCCTCTACTGCGTAGGAATTATTCAGCTGATTAGGCCTAGGACACTTCAGAGGAGGGTGAGGGCCAACACTGCCATTTGCCTTCTATTGCTTATAGTTCTGTTGAGAGTAGTCTTAATTAAATGTCTCATGAGATCAGTTGAACAAATTTGGCCCCAGCCTTTGTTTGTAATTAGAGGAGCCAACATAGTGGCCTCATAATTGTGAAAATTTGCTACAAATCAAGACAGTGTAAAAATGAAGCATGGGTAGGATTGGGAAAAAATTCTCCAGGTATGTCTTGAATTTCTATGTCTATAAGCAGAGTTCCAAGTGCCTTGGTTCCAAACAATCTTTTCAAGATTTTTTGTGTTGGGAGCAGCTTTACATGATAGAGTGTCTCCTTCTGGAGCAAAGGCTAAGGGTGATCAAAATCTTAGAAGATGGAGATACAGTCTTCCTCTAAAGCAACATGTAGGCATGCTCAGAGTCAAGTATAATAATCATGATGTTTATCTTTGGCCATGGAGATAGGCTTACCACCCATTACCAGAGTTTCGAGTTCACTAGGCTTAGGATTCCTTTCCTGTAATGCAACGCATTGCTTGTGCAAGTGTTACCTTGTCTTCTTTGCTTCTCTCTGTGGGAATTGGGGCTTGGGGACCCAGCACAAACCCTGATCCCCTAGCTACTGCTATTGCTATAATAAGCTTTTTTTCTCTCACCCCGGAGTCTTGTGCCTTTCACCTGCATCCTTGGTAGGCTCACTAATTAGCTTTTAGGTGGGCTAAAATTTCAGACCCTTTCCCATTCTTCAGTTAGTAATTATAAAGATACACCTCTAATCTAAATGGTCTAAGAGAACATTTTTGTTCACATAAAACATAAAATAATTGCTTCTTATTGACACAGAATTCTTAAGCAGTGAACCAGAGAGATTGGCTCTTTAATTTTTTGTTTTGTTTTGTTAGCTTCAGGTTTGCCATACTCATTGGCATCAGGCTGACTGAAGGTGAGGGCACTTGGGGGGATGTGCATGGGATGTTTTCATGGGCCAACCCTAAAAGTAGTCTATATCTTTCACCTTTACATTCCATTGACTGGAATTTGTTCAGAAGTAACTCTGACATGGGAGAAATGCAGTCCAGTCCCTTGTCCATGAAGAAGACCAATGGGTTTGCTGAAAAGTCTTTCCCATAGACAGAAGGTATTTCCTACCAATAGAAACTTCATGTGTACAGACATTAAAGTATGGAAGACATGACTTTGGCATGGCTAAAATCAGAGGATGCCTGAAGGGCAGTATGGTAGAAGATGAGAGGCTTGTCGTGAATCCTTTCACCTTAGTCTCTGAAGGTGACTGCTGGATGCTGAAAGATTCTAATGCTGGAAAAACAAGATTAGCAAGACTTCTTAGGGAGGCTATAACAACAGACTGAGGGGAAAAAATGATTTTAATGAAGCCAGTGAAAGAAGAGGTTCACTAATATAATCAATGGGTAATTATCAGGCATAGTCTAAGTATTAGGCATTGTGCTCGATGCTGGCAATCTGCCAAACTCAAACCAGTAATAAATGGACACTTAGGTATCAGTAGCTTGTGGTGGAGAAATATCTGAGGAGAGGCATGAGGTGGGGAAAGTCACGAGATTTGTTTTGAATCACTGACTTCTGTGGGCTTGTATAGCATTTAGGTGAATTGTTTCAGTAGGCCCTGCTCACATATAGCTACAGCTCCTTAGAGAAATCCATACAGATATAGTAATGCCTCAAAAAAGACCAGAGATCATCAAGGAGAACTCGTTAACTCTTTGAGCTTACTGAACACATTTGAACTTTCTTTTGATTTCTCAGATACACTGCTAGAGGGAATACAATATTCATGCCTATAAAGACAAAAGAATAGCGTGATATTCACGAAGAAATCTAAAATAATATCAACTGAGCACATACACAGCTTTTGTTACGAGTGAGAGAGAGTGTACGTGGTGGGGTGGGATGAAGGTCTCGGTCCTTGGATTCCCCACAGGAAGATTTACGAGGAGATGCGTGCCGGAATAAAGACCACCAGAAGGAACATAGCAAGCACAAAGCAGTTTATTAAAGCAGAGGCAGACTCTCAAGGTGGGCGAGTGGTCAGTTCCATGAGGTGGAGGCAGCCCCTAGGCTGTTTATGGAATAGATATTATTGGGTCTCTCTGGTCTGGGAGGAGCAGTGAAGTGCTTTGTGGTGTTCTCTGATGGAGGCTGCTTCTAGTCACATGGGGAATTCTTCCCACAGGTTAGGAGGGGGAGTTTTGGATCCTACAAGGTTTGTACTACACACTGTCATGCCAGGCTTTCTCCATCCTGCAGTGCTGTACCCACAATGTAGATGCAGTATAATGAGTATTGAAGTTTCCCTGGGGCAAAGGTGGAAGAGGAGAGGGCATGTTCCACAACCTCTTTGGTCTGTCAGGCTCAAGGGCTCAGAAACCACAAGGTCAGGATGTGGTGCTCCCCAGCTTTTAATGTGTAGCTTATTTGTCACCATCCCTGCCTCTAGTTCATGTCTCTATCATTCTCCTTTGGGGACCTGGGACTCTGCCTCAAGGTGTTCCCTCCAGCGCTCCTATCTAGCTTCTACCTAACACTTTGAAGTGGCTGTATTGGGTAGGGGGTTCAGATTTTTTTTTTTCCTTCCAGAGTGTTCCTTCTGCTAGCTACCTACAGCAATGTTACAGAAGAGGGCTTTGGGTTCTTTTATTGCATTCAGCAAATTGTAATACCCTAGAAAACAGTGTTCCTTGTGGTGGTTAAAGCACTGCTATTTAATAAAGATGTCCTCTGCAGCCATGTATGCTCCAAGCTAATTGCTGTTACAAGTGCAGTTTCAGGAAACAATCCGTGATAATGAAAAAACACAGTTTAAGACTGGCCAGTTTTGTTTTTCGTTACTGCAATCCTAGGGCTAGAGGTGACAGCAAAGAAGAGTGAACTTCTCTTACTTACTGCGCCTTCCCCTTGCCACCTATCCTTCAGTGCTGCTTGCACTTATGACCACTGTGAATGAGACCTGGTTTCTTGCTTGCCATCCCAAGCTGAGCTTAAAGCTGAGCGGCCCCCATAACCCCATTCTTCCTCAACCCTACACCCGTCCAGCTGCATGGATTCCAACCTGCTCAGAAGGTGTAGAAATGGGAATTCTTTTTCTTTGTGGCTAATTTTTGCTTATTGGAGTGCCCAATTTCATGGAAATGTGGAGCATTTGTAGCAGGGATCATCTGGGTACATCTCTTGAGTGAGGTAATGCAGAATGTCAATAAAACAACATTGGCTATGAGCCCTAAAAGTACCAGGGAGCATTTTTAGTTGTCATAGAAACAGACTGGGTTCTGCCTCCAAACCAGCCACTTCACCAGTGTATGTCGATGACTGCCACAAGGAAAGAGTGGGAAAATACACATTGGTTAGTCCACACCCATGATTCCTGTTCAAAGGCAAAATGAAAGCCACTGGGAAGTACAGGTCTTGTTGATTTTGATGGACTCTGTCAGCGATCCCTTGAAGAAATCGATGGTAGTTACCCTCACTTAACATGGCTCGGAGAGACCAGGAGATGATTCCAATATTAACTGCAATATGATGTTTAGAAAGTTTATATTTTTCCTGTTTTAAACTAATGTCTTTCTAAATATGACATGTCCATAGTACTTGGTTTAAGGCCAGAGTTTCTAGAGTCCAGACCTCTTTCCATTCCAGATTTGACCAAAAGGTAGAACAGAGCTTTGCACTGAGCTTAGAGTTAAATGTTCCCAGTGGAATATTGAGGGTTTAGGTCCCAGTGGAGGGGCTCTGTCCTTCTGCAAGCTGTGTTCTGGTGCTGGTTGTGCCTTGTGACAAAGGAAATAAACAGCAGACCCATTTCTCCTGCCTCAGCATTCTGGGTACAGGACAGAAAACCAGGGCCGCATTCCTCATGGAGTGTGGCATCTTTGACTGTGCTCAGTAGAAGTCTGTTAATACAACAGACTTCTATTTTAATTTCATTTCTGTTTTCTAAGATTGAGAGCAAGTGAGCACCAGTGGGAGGGGCAGAGGGAAAGAGATTCCCAAGCATATTCTGTGCTAAGCACGGAGCGGGACACAGGGCTTGATCTCCTGACCCTGAGATCACGACCTGAACTGAAACCAGGCTATAATGCTTAACTGACTAAGCAAACAAGACACCCCAAAAGATAGAATTTTTAAATTAATTCTAAAAATGGTGAATTTATCATCACGTGTAGTTATTTAACAGTTTGCTCTTTAGATCCTGAGTATTTTATGTTTTCACAGTTATATTTTAAAAATTAATCTTTCCAGTTGTGACCATAATGAGACTGAATATCATTGAGCTAGAAGAAAAAAATGACTTAGTGTTGCCAATAATATAAACTTGATATTTGGGTCACAGCATTGTGTCGGTTTCTTGCTATTTTACATTTCCGGAGTAAGAATTTTACTTAACAAACTGTAATTGATTGACTTTTCAAAAAAGCGAATTTTATGTTTTCACGATTAACCTGTTTTTCTTGCCTTCTATTTTGCATTTCAGGAAACATCCCAGTTATCTGGACTCCCTGAGTATGTTAAAATAGTGGAAGTTGGACCTAGGGATGGACTGCAGAATGAAAAGGTAGTTTGATATTAGTTTTAGACAGTTTATTTCAAATGCTAAGTTAAAATATTTATTAAGATTCTAAACACTTTCATGCGTTTCATAGATTACATGATTATGTTTGTTCTGAATTGCTATTAAATGTATGCATATTAAATATAATTTGCTTTTGTTAGGAAGTTATTTTCTGTTTATGCTTCCATAGACCTTATACAAAGTACTTACAAAATAATTTTTAATGCTCTTATAGGTTATAGTTCCTACAGATATAAAAATTGAATTTATCAACCAACTTTCCCAAACTGGCTTGTCTGTAATAGAAGTGACCAGTTTTGTGTCCTCCAGATGGGTACCACAGGTATGTAAATCCGTAATTCCCTAACTGAATCTTTAATTCAACTTTTCCAAGATTTAGCAAATACTGTGATATAAATTGTGATATTAACCTGCTATAATGACTTATTTACTATGTTCTTACTCAATATTGGCTCATGCACTGAGACATGATTAAAGAAAAACCCCTATCACGAAACATCTTCTAAAAAAGTATTTGGAACTCTATCCTAAGCCTACCTGACTATATGTTATAATAAATTAAGGGATAGACAAGGCACTTAAATAGCCATTTAGGAGCTTGCCATCCACTTACTATGTTACCAACCTTGTGAATAGTCTGAATATTTTCAGGTGCTTCAGTTTTTTTGCCTGTTAGAATGGAGTATTGATGATGGCCTGATGATACTCTCTTCATATAATCTCATATTGATTAGAAAGGTCGATGTGTACTCTTTCCTTTTTGTTTTGTGTTGTGTTGGAGAGAGAGCAGGGGAGGGGCTGAGGGAGAGAGAATTATAAGCAGGCTCCATGCTCAGCTTGGGGCCAACCCAGGGCTTGCTCTCAAGACCCTGAGACAAAATCAAGAGCCGTTTGCTTAGTCAACTGAGTTACCCAGGCACCCCTACACTTTGCTTTTTTTTTCTTTGCATTTAATATTTGCTAGAGAGATCTATCTATCACAGATAAGGCAAAGTAAATTGTCTAGAATCTCCCCCCTCCTTTTTTTAAAGGTCTGTTTATTTAGAAAGAGGGGCAGAGGCAGAGGAAAAGACATTCCCAAGCTTACTCCACTCCGAATGGGGAGCAAGACACCGGGCTTGATCTCAAGAACATGAGATCATGACCTGAGCCGAAACCAAGAGTCGTATGCTTAACCCACTGCACCATTCAGGCTCTCCAGGAATCTTAAAAGAGGATAGAGCCTTACCCAGAGTTGACAGGCATGTGGCAGCAATCATGACTCCTGAGACTTGGCTCTGGACTTTGAAACGTGATTAGTTTCCTTCACTATCTGATACATGTTCTCATTCCTTAGATCCTTCTATCTCTCTCTAGCACTTAACTTCACTGACTCCTTTCTCATCCCATTTCCCTGGTTCTGTTATTCTCCATAAGTCTCTTTCATTTACTTCCCCAAGTTCTCTTTTTCTGCATCATTTCATTATAAGTTTAAGATTCCCCTAACATTCTGCCTTCAGCAATTTTCTCTAACTGTGCTCTCTCTCTCTCTCTCTCTTTAAAAATATTTTAAAAATATTTTTTTATTTGACAGAGAGAGAGATCACAAGTAGGCAGAGAGGCAGGCACAGAGTAGGGGAAGCAGACTCCCTGCCAAGCAGAGAGCCCGATGCGGGGCTCGGTCCTAGGACCCCGAGATCATGACCGGAGTCGAAGGCACAGACTTAACCCATTGAGCCACCCAGGTGCTCCTAACTGTGCTCTCTTCTTTGCCTATCCTTCCAACATCAACAGTCACCTTAAAAGGATGACAGATCTGTACTTCTGGTCCTACCTTCTCCGATAAGCTTCAGCTAGATGTGTCACTGGTACCTCAGGTTCAGCTGGGTCAAAATCAAGTTCCTTTCTAACTACCCGGCTTTATGTAAATAGCTCATCTGTTCTCTTTGGAGTCCCGGACGTCAGTACTCAAAGGTCTCTCTTACATATCTAGTCAGTTACTGACACAACAATTATTTTTCCTCAGCGTAGCTTACCTATATCTCTTCTCTTCAGTTCCCTTGGTAACATTAGTAATCCACATCCTTATTAGACAATTATTGTGGTAGTCACTTAAATGATATTCATAAGCATTATTTCGCTTTTCCCTTTATATTTTGCCTATATTTTGCCTTTTGCTTCTAAAATCTCCCTGAAATAACAAGCTTCTAAGTTCTTTCTTTCTTTTTTTTTTAAAGATTTTATTTATTGAGAGAGCACAAGAGAGAGTGGGCTAGTGGGAGGAGGGGCGGAGGGAGAGGGATAAGACTCCCTGCTGAACACAGAGCCCGACGTGGGTCTCGATCTCAGGACCTTGAGATCATGAACTGATCCAAAGCCAGACACTTAGCCGACTGAGCCACCCACACGCCCCCTCAGAGATTGCCTTTGCCCTGTTAAAAAAAAAGTCTGGGAACTAGTCTGTTATTCTAGGTTCTCATTACTTTAGCCCCTTCTTTCATTTCCAGCCTTAACTTTATTTCCTTCTTGAGGATTCTGCCAAACCGAATTGCTGCTTGTTCCCTGATTGCAAGTCCTGCCTCTGTATCTCTATAGCACCTTATCTATACTTGCTTGTGCATCTCTCAATTTCTGCATTGCTCTGCAATTACAATAGGATGATGTAATAAGACTTAAAACAGTGAAGCCTTTTAACTGCAAGACCTGGGAAGCACCAGAAGCCACACTAGCATTGCCAGTAATACATCACTTTTCACAGAGGCAGTTTTTCAAATATCAGGGTTACTTACACTTTTCCTTAAAAATCTAACTTTTCTTTAACCCAGTTGTCACTGTTTATAATCGTATATTTTTTGGTAAATATATTTTTAAAATTATTTATATATTTATTTATTTGACAGATCACAAGTAGGCAGAGAGGCTGGCAGGGGGGCAGGGGAAGAAGCAGACTCCCTGCCAAGCAGAGAGCCCAATGCAGGGCAAGGTAATGCCCTGAGCTGAAGGCAGAGGCTTAACCCATGGTGCCACCCAGGAGCCCTTTTGGTAAATATTTAAAAAATACTTGCTTTCTAGACTGTAGGAGTTATGGAGGTAGCGACCAAGTCTGTCTTGTTCAACACTGCACCCCCTTGCTTAGTGCCTAGTAAGTATGTGCTTAGTAATGAATAAAAATGAATAAAAAAGCCATCAGTCTGAAACAATAATAATGCATACTTTAAACTTTTTGGTATGGACAACTGACTCTTACTTTTGTTCATGTATTTGATCCTGTGTAATGCAGGCCATAAATCTTTTCCTTAGGAAGGCATAGATAGCTTTATGAGACTAGATGCATTTCCTTGATGTTGCCATTTCGCAAAATGGCTAGCCATTGTTATTTTACGAGCTGTCATTAATTTTACAGGAATGCGAGACTCTTTTATCATGTTTAAGTCTTCTGTTTGATTCAGTCAGTGTTCATTTCACAAATTTGATTATTATTGGAAAGAAACTGGACACTTGAAGGTAATGAAGAAAGAAGGAGAGGTCTTGGTCCTATTAATTGATGACCAACCACAATTGTAATTCAGATAATATATTTTACTAGGTTCTTTTCAAGATAGTATTTCCCAAAGGTTTTATAAAGCTGCTTACAAAATATTATTCTTTGCTAAAAGGATGCCCTTTGTCCTAGTCTATTATTACACAGCACTGGAAAATCTTTGATAGATTATTCCTGAAACTAATCTAGGACACATCCGGTGACATAGAGAAAGATTAGGCCGGGGCCCTTCCTTGAGGGCCATACTTCTTGTTTAGCTATTTAAAAGATCAAATGGTCAAAGCAAAAGGGAAGGCAGTCCATCTGTATGCAGTAATAGGGAAATGCTTTCTGGTCTCACATTAAATAGATAGGTGATGGGGCCGTAAAATAAGATGATTTATTCTGGGCTTGGTCTGGAGGTGAACTCAGGACTTAACCTATTGAGATTTAATGAACACTTCATAGTCTCAAAGTATTATTGAATAAATTATGGACTTCCTCTTGTAGCTCCTGGGGCCAGCTGTGATGAGGCAGAAGTACCTCTGGTACTATGCTACTGTCTACATTCTGCCCCAAGCTTAAGTCAGTGGCTTAACCTCTTTGAACCTAGGAAATCCCAGCAGTGCTACCTAGAGCACAGGAGTGCTGAGGGCAGTTAGGGCCAAGAGTGGCTCCCTGCACGTGAATGCCCAAAATCCAAAGCACCTGGCTCCTGACCTGCACTCAGCAGTGTTATTGGAGGGAATGCCTCACTAGCTGATAGACTGACTCACTGGATTCCACACAAGTTAACTTCCTTCTTTGTGGTCAAACGCCTTTATCTTAAAGACTAAAGTGTGTTTAGCTTAAATATTGAATCAGGAAGGCCTCATCTGAACAATTGAAGATACTTGTCCTTCAAATACTAAAGAGATGTTACATTTCACTTCTAATTTTCATGCGGTTACATGCATTCCAAACCAAAAATCAATCAGTCAGTCACAAATCGATGGGCATCTGCGTGGCTCAGTCAGTTACATATCTGCCTTTGGCACAGGTCATGATCCCAGGGTTCTGGGATAGAACCACATGTCATACTTCTTGCTAAGCAGGGAGCCTGCTCCCACCCACCCCCGGCTTGTGTACACATTCACTCTCTCTCTCTGTCAAATGACTGAATAAAATCTTGAGAAAAAAATAAATCACAAATCTGTTAAAAAAACAAAAACAAAAATGGGGGTAGGGGAGAGGCAGTGTGCTTAAATCAAAGATGATCAGACTGATCTTATGCCAGTCAATTACTACATAACATATCAAGGACTTTTCAAAGGGCAACATTGAGAATATCACATTTTTGCACTTTGATTTTTTCCATAGCTGTGTTTGGGTTTTAGATTTCAGTGAGCTTGCCTGAGCAGAGCAGTTTTTATTGTTGTGGGTGGAGGTCATCTCATCATGTAATTCTGCTGATTTTGTTGTCTTTATGCTAGCCAAAAAAGGCATTAAATTAGCAGAACTAATTCATAATGTTAATTTTTTTTTGAAATTTTATATCTTAATCACTTACTGTTGAAGAAAATGTCATGCCATCATTTAACTTAATATCTGAGATGGGACAGGACAATTTTAGTCCAACAGCTTATGTGTAATGGTCTGAAGTAATTACTGCGTTTTCTAAAGACAACGAGTGTGCCTCTAAACCCGTCGTCCATTAATTCTCTACATTTTCTTCTATTTCTTTCCCCTAAACATAGGTCATGGAAATAGTCCTCTAGTTTATGTTTAGATTGCTGCTTGTTCACTTATTCTTTTTTTAGCATTTTAAAGCATTTTTACAGTTGCCTCCCACTGTTTTGTTTGGCAGCAGCTTTCTAAGGCAGCTAGAAGAAAAGTTCCACAGTAGCAGGGTGCCATATAAAACAGGATCCCACACCTATCATCTAAATGGCCAGAGATGATAAAATACCTGCCATTAAAAAACCAAAAAAAAAAAAAAAAAAAAACCCCAAAAAAAAACCAAGAAACAAAACATGTTCTTTACAACTTATCTGGAAAAAAGTTTTCCTAAGAGTGACTTATAACATAAGAGCATTTGAAATGAATCCAGATAGCCTTTCGGTTTCTATGGAATGAACAATAATAGCAGAAAGAAAACATGTTTATAAAAATAGGCTTACTGTAATTTTGGAATGTGGCTCTTAGTAGTAGGCTATTTAAATCCTTATAATAATTTCCAAAAGTGAACAAATCTTTTTACATTCATAGTATTTAGCAATTTGGTTTTAACTATTTTCATTCACATGAGTGATTAAAGTGAGTATCATTTACTGAAAAATAAGACTACAGGAGAGCATGGGTGGTTCAGTGGGTTAAGTGTCTGCCTTTGACTCAGGTCATGATCCCAGGGTCCTGGAATCAAGCCCCAAGTCAGGCTCCCTACTCGGAGGGCAGTCTTTGCCTCTCTCTCTCCCTGAGCCCCTCCCCCTGCTCACGATTGCTCTCTCTTGCTGATTCTCTCTCTCAAATAAATAAAACCTTAAAAAAAAATAAGTAAAAGAAAACTACATAAAATGTATACAACAGTCTGTGCTTCTATAGGTCATGTGCAAAATCTCGGCAAATGCTCCCTCTTAAATTAATTTTGAACTATTGAAAAAGTTCATGATGTAGAAATAGATTTTCTCCATAAAATTAGAAATACACTTAAAAACCCTAATAATTACTGATGAATCAGTTGAACAATTAAAAATACTGCCAAAGTACAGTGTTGAGCAAAGGTAAACTTTTCCCTGCCCTCCTCTCAGTGTGTGACAGAATTCTTTATTAGTAATGAAAACAGTTACTGGATTGAACTTTCAAATACAGCTTTACATTGGTGAGATGCGGGAGGCCGTAGCTTCTGCTTCTGAGGGTCCCCCTGTTCCTCTTTCTGGCTCTGCTCTTGCTGAAAGGATGCGTGTGTGGAGAAGCAGCAAGGAAGAGGGTAATTTAGCATAGCTGTTGAGTGTGTGAGTGTGTGCATGTGTGTGCATGAGAGAGAGCCAGCAAGCATGTGCACACACACACAGCCCCCATATTATTTTGCTTATGAGGCACAGTTAACTGACAGGGTAATCATCATCTGGGAAGTGTTCCAGTGCAAGTCTCCTTTGTTGTACTTCAGGTGAGTTGGCCTCTGCCATCTCCCCAAAGGGGATGCAGGAGAGATTTACCGAGACCACAGTTCCCATTTCATGACTACAGGGAGTCCTTTTACCCAGCTTGTTCTGGGGGAGCAGCTGAAGGAGGAGCGGAATTTAACCCCGATTCTCTTCAAGGGGAGTTGCCTTAGTGCGCTTGATGCTCTGTTTAGGACACGCTTTCCTGCTGCACACTGAGACTGACTTTCACTTAATTGCCATCCCACTGCATAGTTTTGGGCCTTCCACATACCATCTCTGTAACAGAGATGTGTCTGTGTAATTACCTCAGTCCGCATTAAGTACCTGACCATCGGATCACCAGACCAGTCATTGGTGAGCTCTCCATTTCTTTTTTTCTTATCTCATGAATTGGCAGTCCGGGTGCACACACCAGCGCTGCCTGCTTATACACAGGTTTTATTATAAACGTCTGTTTGTTTTTGAGAGAGAGTACACACACATGGTGGAGAGGGGGCTGCAGAGGGAGAGAGAATCCTAAGCAGCCTGCATGCATAGCCCAGAGCCTCTCACAGGGCTTGATCCCACGACCCTGAGACCCCAATCTTAGCTGAAATCAAGAGTATCACACCTAACCTACTGGGCCACCCAAGTGCCCCAAAAGAAGTTTAAGGGTCTTTTAAAAAAATATATTTTTTTAATTTTTTTAAGCAATAGTTTCTAGCCTTTTCCCCCCCTCCAACTTATTTGAGCACATTGAATTTCTTACATGTCAAAAAATAATTGTTCAATATTTGTTCAGTATTTGATCTCAGAAGAAATAAACAAAATTCTTTAGTAAATGAGCTCCGATAGTTATTCAGAGTAGATGGGGATAAAATTGTGCTATGAAAGCTATATCCATATAGATAAATTTCATTAGCTCCTCAAGAAAATAAAAAACAAGCATATGATATTTTCTACCTCATTGTCCCCCCCGGCATTTCATGGCCTAAAGCACAGCCTCTTCAGATTGCTTCAGTACGTCCAGTGTTGTTCCACTGATCGTGTAACATGTGGCAAATATTCTATATGTGTGTGCACATGTGTATTCACGTATATGCAATTGCCACATGTCCCTGAAAGCTAGTAAAAGGAATGCTGGTCCTATTTGATTATTTGCATGAGAAGTAATCCCCAAATTCATTCTCCTGAGACAGTAACAGCTATTGTTTTTGCTCGTGGTTTCTATCAAGAATTTTGATGTGACCCAGTTGGGCACCTCTGGCTAGAGGTTTTCCACAGATGGTGGTCAGAGCTGCAACAGCAGGGCCTGGGAGGTTGGGGCAGCTGGGAGCTGGCTGGATACCTCTTTCTCCATGTGTTCTTCGATCCGCTTTCTGTGGTCTCTCTGTATAGGCAAGTTTGGATATCCTTACATTATGGCAGCTAAGACATCTAAAATGGTGGCTTAGTGTTGCAAAAGTGACTGCTCCAAAAGACAGGCAAAAACGATGTACTTTTTATAACCAAGTCTTACAAATTTCATAGTGTTACTTTTCCATAATCTATTAGCTGCGGCAACTACAAAGCCATCCTGTCTCAAAGGGAGGGGGTAGATGTCACTTTTTGTTTGGAAAGTGTCCTTCTAGAAGAGTGTGTTTTATGGGAAATACCCCTGGAGCTGTTTTTATAATCTGTGACACGTTTTTAAAAAGGATACAGTAATCTGGTTCCACATTTTTTCTTACTGATAATTAAGAATAAATATAGTCGATAGAAAAGCAGGATCTGCATTCTGAAATCCCTAAATTCCAAAAACATAAGTATTTTAGCACTGTCAGGGCTGCTGATATTTACCTCACTCCTTCCCACTCCCTTTATAAAACTCTTGTGTATCCAATGGGATTCGGGTTGGTATTTGAAAAAGAGGTTGTTGACTAGACAACAGAAGAGATGAAGGGGAAAAAGCTGTTTCCACAGCCCCTTCCAGATCTTTTTCCTCCTCGCCTCTGGTTAAGGCAGAAATGAGGTAAAAGCTGGAGAAACAGAGTCCTAGGCCTTTGTCTTCATAATCCCTTCTACCTCAAAGTGAAGCCCGCTTTTCCCTGTGTCCCAATTTCTAAATATGCTCCTGAGTGGAAGAGGAGGCCACAAGAGGGGAGAATCACCTCCTTCTGGAAGATGGGATAGAAGAAAAAAGAAAAAGCCAGAAAACAAAAGAGAAAAGTTAGAGATTGAGGTTTGACTCCATATCCCCAAATCCACACTGTCCTCCTGAAGATGGTGAGCACACAGACCTGTAGGAAATCACTATCTTCACTGTAGAATATTCTTTCGTATACCCAGAAGCTGAGCCTTTCATGTCGAGACCTGCTCAGTAGGTCCTAACTTCTGGACGGACACCTTTTCAGATGGTCTCTTGGAACCTGGTTGGCATCTCTGACCACACACATGATTCAGTTCAGTGTGCTGAATTATCTAGGCAATGTCTGCTTCCTTTTGAAAGAGCAAATTGTAGGAAGTCCTTTTTTTTCCTTTCTTTTTTTTTTAAGATTTTATTTATTTATATGACAAACAGAGATCAGAAGTAGGCAGAAGAGGCAGGCAGAGAGAGTGGAGGAAGCAGGCTCCCTGCTGAGCAGAGAGCCTGATACGGGGCTTGTTCCCAGAACCCTGAGATCAAGACCTGAGCTGAAGGCAGAGGCTTAACTCACTGAGCCACCCAGGCGCCCCTCTTTTCTTTTTTTTAAAAGCAAATGTCAATGTACTCTAGAAATGAAAAGTAGCAAATAGATTTTTTTATTACTCTTTGTGAGCAAACATCATGCATTATTTTAAGTTACTGTATTAAAATATTTCTCTAGATTTTCAGCTAAAGTTTTCTCCATTTAAGAGTAATCAGATGTATTCTGAGTGCTATACTAGTCTCTCTACAGTATGGTGTTAATTTGATTTCTATCCTATGTAAGTTTTGTTCGTATAATAGTGGGTATTACTTACTATAGCCTTACAAATAATGATGATATAAAAGCTTGCATTTCTCTGATCCAGGGTGGCTTTGCTTAATAATTTTCTATATTTTTAATCATTGACTAAACTGAATGAAATATTTTAAAGTATTTTTTTTAAATACTGCACAACTACTTTATCAGTACTCTTCTCACATGAGGCAAGCAAATTGCCTAAAACATATTCACAAACTTTTATTTTATTATTATTATTTTTTTAAAGATTTTATTTATTTATTTGAGAGACAGAAATCACAAGTAAGCAGAGAGGCAGGCAGAGAGAGAGAGAGCAGGGGAAGCAGGCTCCCTGCTGAGCAGAGAGCCCGATATGGGGCTTCAACCCAGGACTCTGGGATCATGACCTGAGCCAAAGGCAGAGTCTTAACCCCACTGAGCCACTCAGGAACCCTATATTCACAAACTTTTAAAACACCTTTTATCTCAGAAAAGAACATGGACTATAATAAAAAATAATAAATAAAAAAGTAAAAAACAAACATGGAAATATGAAAATGAGTGTTTTAGTTATAAGAGTGTAATTTACGGGCGTCTTTTTTTTTCTTTTTGAACAGGTTTAAGGTTCTACTTTGTAATAAAATTGGAAAAGATAGGAGTTACTAACATTATACATTTTACTCAGCATTCAATATCAACTTGCTCTGTAGCTAGCATGAGTTTCACTACTGTATCCAAAGCAAAACTTATATTTAAGAGCAATAATGTCAACAACTCTACTGGTTATACTTTCCTTTTTTTTTTTTTTTCATGCTAAAGGTGTAATTCAATATTTTGGGATTTTTTTTTCCTTATGAAGCCAAAGACTATAATTATACTCAAAGATTTATTATGCTCCATGTTTACTGTTTTTATGATTATTTAATTTGATCAATCATATTTTGAACAAGAAATTGGGGGGGGGGAGCGGTTTGTTCTTCAGTTTAGAAAAGGAACCATAACCAAATGTTAAAACTCTTTATCTCACCTTTTATTCACTTATATTTAATTTACTGTGTTTATCATATTTCTCTACTATTTCCCATGAAATAAAGAAACAGTTGTTCAAAGCCAATTTCTGTATCTGATTAAACTGATCTTAAAGTCTGGTCTTTTAGGACTATTGATATGCATTGACGGTTGGAAAGTCTGCATATAATATAATTGCATAAAAGCTGAATAGAAGTACATTTTGGCACAGAAAAGACTTGAGTCTATCTTTTTAATGCTCTTTTCAGCACTGCACTAGTTAGTTTGTTGGTAAACATTATCGATTTATTTTAGTGTAAACTATTCCATTGGTATGTCTCCTGACTAAACCACTTAAATGCAGTCCCTTGTAATAAGCAGAGTATGCCAAGGAATTGAAGTTCCTTTCAAAAATTGATGATCTTTGGGGCGCCTGGGTGGCTCAGTGGTTTGGGCTGCTGCCTTCGGCTCGGGTCATGATCTCAGGGTCCTGGGATTGAGCCCCGCATCGGGCTCTCTGCTCCGCAGGAAGCCTGCTTCCCTCCTCTCTCTCTCTCTCTCTCTCTCTCTCTCTGACTGCCTCTCTGCCTACTTGTGATCTCTGTCTGTCCAATAAATAAATAAAATCTTTAAAAAAAAATTGATGATCCTTGTATACTGAACAGTGAAAGCAAAAATATTACACCAATCATTTTAAAATAGATTGATTTAAAAGATATATTTTGTTAATAAGTTCATAAAGAATTGTGATTTATAATTAATTTTTAAAAAGTGAAGTTTGGGGGGCTTTGGGGTCTAATTTTTAGATGCACACATGTGAATACAGACACTCTTATCTAAAATGTCTGGTTAAATTTTTGGACCATTGTCTAAGAATAATAGGTAGTAAACAGATTTAGATAAATAAACATTCTAAAATTAACATTACATTCCAAAAATCACATTAAAGAATCGATTAAATTTCATACTTGAAAACTTTTCTGTTATACTTGAAACATTTTTTACCCATATTCACTTCTCTTGAATACTGAATTTATAAAATTACTCTGATTTTAATTATAGTTTAGAAGAGCATCTGTGAATTTTAAAATGTTTTCATTGTTAATATATAGAACATTCTTTGAAGAATGCTGTTCATTTTATAAAGGTCTTGGACAGCTTCTGGTTTGTAATTGCAAAGGTGCATTGGTTATAGTTGTTTTAAGTATTCATGTTCATGTGTGTCTTTTTAAACTGTATTATTAAGTACTTTCTGAAATACCAACATGTCAAAGCTGGTTCGTGCCAATAATTTTAGAACACTAATACAGCTTACTCTCAACCTTCACGTCCTGCTGTGATGAGACACACTAATAAATTGTAACACTACTCTCAGTTAAGACTGATGAATTTTGTTATTGAATTCATCTTACAATATGTATTAAGAAATGCATTTCTGGGGTGCCTGGGTGGCTCAGTGGGTTAAAGCCTCTGCTTTCAGCTCAGGTCATGATCCCAGCCAGGATCCTGGGATGGAGCTCCGCATCGGGCTCTCTGCTTGGCAGGGAGCCTGCTTCTTCCTCTCTCTCTCTGCCTGCCTCTCTGCCTACTTGTGATCTCTGTCTGTCAAATGAATAAATAAAATCTTTAAAAAAAAAAAAAGAAATGCATTTCTTAGTAACTGCAAAACAGTCATACTTTTCTTCAGGCCCTCAGGTTGCAGGTTTCCTGAGCTTTTAGTGATACTATTACATCTACTGTTTAGATACAGTAACATCTACTTTTTCTAATGGAATGGTAGAAAATCTGGAACCTGACTTTTACTCACTTATGATGTGATTTGGCAAAGTATTTTTTAATCTCTCTATGGCTTAGATCCTTTTTATTTATTCATTCACCCACTCATTGCTTCCCTTGTATCTATCAAGAACTGTATCAGGTTCTTTTTTGAGCTCAAAATTGACTAATGTGTATTTACTAGCAATAACCATAATATTGACACAAGGCAATTGTAAAATTAAAATGGATAATGGGAATGAAATCATTATGAACAATGAAAACTTACAGGTTTTAAATCAAATGAGTATCTGTAAATTAGTTATAATAAGATAGAACCTGGTAACCAGGACACATCAAGCAGTTGGCCATCTGTCACTCTGTCCCATATTTTAAAGTTCTGCGTTCTGTACTGTTGACAAAAAAAGAGACCTCCAGATCCGTACAGCGGCCAAATCATTGTATTTGATTATACAACTTTCACAGTGATGGCATTGCTTTTCACAGTAGTGAGACCATTTTACTATAGCCCTTAACTGCCAGTGAGCTAGTCTCCCTCTAAACACCCAGGCTTACCCTCTTCTCAGTGTGACTGTCCTCTGTGAATAGAGGTGGCTTATAGAAAGACGTGTAAGTAAAGAAGGGGAACTCCATTTAGTCAGTATAGAATGAGTAAAATTAGATACAGTATTTTAAAAATGACTTCTTCCATGCATGGAGAGTAACAATGTTGACAGTGTTATTATCAGACACAAAGGCATGATATATGAGAGGCAACACAGTTGACTGGAAAGAAAATTATGTACTGGGAGCTTTGAGACTTCTTGCCCCTACTTCAGAGTGATGTTGGGAACATGATTGTTTTGACACGGGAAGACCAGGAGGGTGGTCACGAAGGCATTGACCTGAACAAAGAATAACTAATGTGTATTTGTTATGTTTATCTTAGGAAACTGGGAATTGTTATTGAATAAAATGACTAGTTTCTCTGTCTGAAGCTTTGGTCTTCCGGTCTATAACCCACAAATCCATTGGGTAGATTAGGTTTATTTTGTAATTTAAAAATGAATATTTGTAGACATTAATGGATTATGATTAAAATGTCCTATCTTCATTTGCATAAGAGTAGGGGTCCTATGTTACTTGATTTGGTCACTCTTGAAAAGCATGTGTTCCATCCAGTACTAGGAAGTACAGAAGTCCTTAGAATACAAAGGTAATGTTGAATAAAGAAGTTCAGGAAATTATACACCAGACCAAATTAGTTTTAACGCTTCTGAACTTAAGAAGTTTTTTAAGTGTGGTGTCAGACCATTTTAGTAGTGTAGCCAAAACAGGGTATTGGGTAGGGGAGGGGGAAAAAAACTAGATGTTCAATTTTCCAGAGATTTCCTGTGTTTATTATTATAAGACTGTGATTTATTAAAACTGTCTTACTTCTTCAAGCAGACCAAAATTTCCTGTGTGCTACTGAGGCTAAGATATATGGCGTTTGTGCAAAGAGTCTGTGAATGAGACAGGGTTATAGTACCCAGGCTACAATGCTGTTCATAGCTGGATAGAGTGTTTTCACCCAGAATTGTCAGGAAGAGCTCTAGTCTCATTTTTTTCTCATTACTGAAATTACAAATGTATTACGGTTAAGAGGAGTTACTGAGTTATAGTATCTGAAACCACGTTATTTACATTTTTATAGTAATCGATGGCATGTGTTGAAGAAATTGTACATTCTGTACCCATCTTTCCTGCTACTCTGCTGCCTATGGAAAGTAATACCATCAGTTACATCTCATCTAGCTAGTAGAGATGGTAGGCAAATGCCTTCTGACATTGATTGCTTATGTTGAACTTAACGTGAATGTTGTCCTAGGTGATGGTGGTGGAGTTGAGGCAAACAAAAACAAAAAAAATCCTCCAAAACTGCTTTTAAAAATGATTCAGCAGACTATATTACTAAGCAGGGGAAAAATGAGGGTTATAAGTCCATGGATTTAACTCTGTTTCCTGGCATAATTTACAATGGTTTATTAAGCAAAGAATTTATAAACATGCATAGACTCAGAGATATTGTGGATATACCAAGAATAAGACATTCCAGACTGATCTCATTACTTTCTTGGTAGGTTTTTTTTTTTTTTTTCATGAAGTGGCAAGGGAAAGGAATATTATAAGACACCATGAATGTGTATTTCAAGAAGATCCGTAATTATCTTGTTGAGGCTAAGAGCATAGTAAGACATTTCACCAAGGCTGATAATTTCCAAACTTTTATTCTTTAATCCATGGAATTTTTCTCACCCTAGTTAAAAAAATATTAGTACCACAAAATGTGCTGTGAACAGGAAAAGTACCTTAAAATATTTGTACAGATCCCTCCCAAAGTCCTGGGAGGGACCCTAGGAATGTACTTGCTTGGTCAGATATTTCAGTGAAAGTTACAAAACTTAGATACTTTTGTGTTTTTCTTTAAAAAGCTTCCTTTCTATATTGTAGTCATTTTAGAGCCACATAACCTGCATTTGCCTCCAAGTAAAAATAAAATGGATCTTCTTTATTGAAGCAGGAGTAAGAGCCTCAAATGCACTGATTGGTCTTTCCTTGAGCAGAAGCCAGTAACAAACTTTTTTTTTTTTAATGTTACGTTAGTCACCATAGAGTACATCATTAGTGTTTTTTTTTTAAGATTTTATTTATTTGACAGACAGAGATCACAAGTAGATGGAGAGGCAGGCAGAGAGAGAGAGAGAGAGAGGGGAGAGAGAAGCAGGCTCCCTGCTGAGCAGAGAGTCCGATGCGGGACTCGATCCCAGGACCCTGAGATCATGACCTGAGCCAAAGGCAGTGGCTTAACCCACTGAGCCACCCAGGCGCCCCCATCATTAGTTTTTGATGTAGTGTTCGAAGAGTCATTGTTTACATATAATACCTAGTGCTCCATGTAATACGTGCCCTCCTTAATACTTACCACCAGGCTCACCCATTCCCCTACACCCTGACCCTCTAACGCTTGCTTCATAGAAAGAGTCTGGAAGTTTTCCTTTTGTATCTATTTTTTTTTTTTTTTTTTGAAACAGCTTCAGGAGAATAGGTATTATTTCTTCTTTGAATCTTTGGTAGAATTTTCCAGGGAATCTGTCAGGTCCTGGACTCTTGTTTTTTGGGAGGTTTTTGATCACTGCTTCAATCTCATTACTAGTTATTTGTCTATTGTCAGTTTCTTCCTGTTTCAGTCTTGGAAGTTTATAGGTTTCCAGGAATGCATCCATTTCTTCTAGGTTGCTTAACATATTGGCATATAGCTGATGATAATTTCTGGTGATTAATTGTATTTCCTTGGTGTTAGTCATGATCTCTCCCCTTTCACTCATAATTTTATTAATTTGGGTCCTTTCTCTTTTTTTTGGATTAGTCTGGCCATTGGTTTATCAATCTTATTAATTCTTTTAAAGAACTAGCTTCTAGTTTGTTGATGTGTTTTACTGTGTCTTTGGTTTCTAATTCATTGATCTCTGCTCTCATCTTAATTATTTCCCTTCTAGTGCATGAGGTAGGCTTAATTTGTTGTTAATTTTCCAGTTCTTTAACAGGTAAAGAGAGTTTGTGTATTCAGGATTTTTCTATTTTTTTTGAGTGAGATTTGGATAGCTATGTATTTCCCCCTTAGGGCCACCTTTGCCGTATCCCATAGGTTTTGGACTGATGTGTCTTCATTCTCATTGCTTTCCATGAATTGTTTATGTTCTTCTTTGATCTCCTAGTTGATCCAAACATTCTTGAGCAGAATGGTCTTTAGCTTCCAAGTGTTTGAATGTCTTCCAAACTTTTTCTTGTGATTGAGTTCCAGTTTCAAAGCACTGTGGTCTGAGAATATGCAGGAAATAATCTCAGTCTTTTGGTATTGGTTGAGACCTGATTTGTGACCTAGTATATCTATTCTGGAGAAAGTTCCATGTGCCATTGAGAAGAATGAGTATTCTGTTGTTTTAGAGTGGAATGAATGTTCTGTTCATATCTATGAGGTCCTTCTGGTCCAATCCAAAGGCAACAGCCTTTGTGATTGAATCTGTTGTGATTCTGTCTTGTTGATGGCTAGCATCTCCTGAGAAGTTTTGGGACTAGAGATTCCTGGGTCTTACAGCAGAACAGGATCAGAATCTGTATAGACGGGTCCAAAAAATCTGTACAGACGGGTCCAAAAAATAAAATACTTTTATTTAAGAAGTACCTCAGATAGTTCTGATGATGAATCTAGTTTGGGAGGCACTGGTTTAGATAATTAAACCATGCATCCCTACCCAAATTGTTTAGCTTGAGGGTAGGATCTTTCTAGGAGTTTTCCTTGATCTTTTGACACATGAAATCTTTAACAATGACTCAAATAAAAGATATAGACAATAGATTATATAGGAGTTATATTTATCAATATACCCAGTAGCTGGGTAATCTTCCTCCTCCTTAATATCTATAGTTATCTTCTACAAAAATTGTTCCTCTCACTGGGTTATTAAAAACATTTAAATAGATTATGCAAATAAGGAATTCAACACACATAAAGTAAGTGTTGGTTTTTATCCTTATCACTATCACTGCTAACAGTAAAATCTTAGAAGAATTAGTAGAGACAAAGAATCATGGTTCAAGATGGGTTGAATTCAAAATAGAATAAATGACAAGGAAGAGAAATTTCAGTTCATTTAAAAAACAATTTATTAAGTGCCTTTTATGCAAGGTCTTTAAGGAGCTAATAATTTAAGGAAAGAAACCTATAAAACAATAAATCATATAAAATGTAATGAGTAATGTTATACAGGCACATAGCTAGGGAGATAATAGAGACACATGGATCAAGTTGATTGTTGAGAATGTCTTGGGTGTTTTTAAGCTGATTATTGGATGAAATGAACTCGATGAAAATAGAAATGATTTTCAGGCAGATGTAATGGTACATGCAAAGGATCATAGAGGCAAAGTAGTTTGACATAGTATTGCAAACATTTTGCTATGGCTAGAGGATATTTGAGAGCACTAGGTGAATTATCAAGAACTAGATGAACTATTAAGGAAAAAATAGGATTCTGGAGGTCTCAAAATTTTCAAGGGCTTAGTTTCAAACTCTTCTGAAATCTCAGCAATGGGGAGAGGAGAATAGGGTTCTAGCCAAAGAATGAATAACTGTGATATAATGCTGTCCTCAGCTATTGTGGTCATGGATGTCTGATTTAATGTGACACCAGTTTTCTGGAGTTGGGGTGGTGTGACCTAACCACAGCACTCTGGACTGTGGTGATGCTCTTAGAAAGTAACAGAAAAATCTTATTCCATTGGGTCTATGTGAGCTGAAGGAGAAACTTACTCTAAAATTGTGATTCTTCACTCCAGGGTGGAGTTTCAGACTTCTCTAGACAGATCATATAAATCAGCCAACGAACTTCTCCACCATGCACATTTACAATTTATACTCTCAGAAATTTTGATTCATTGGGGCTTCCATACAATACAGAAATAGGAATTTTATAAACCATCCTAGATAATTCTGACCTAGGTAGTCTTCAGATGTTGGTGTTTGAGAAGCACTTCTCAAAGTACACTGGACCTTATAGTAAGTGCTACAGACCATGCCCATATTCCTGCTGGTGGGAATGGGTTTTCTAGGAGATCTCCAGTCATGGTTCTCAGTACGTCTATGTCTACATAGAGCATAGCTAACAAGAGGAAGGGTCTTAATTCTTTTAGTCGGATATAATTAAAATAAAATTGAGGGTTCCACAAGATCGTGGTTTGGCCATAACTTGTGTATATACATTCAGAATGAAAATAATTAAGTCCTTCCAGTCTTCACTTGTGCATTATATGGAAGATTAAAAGGGACCTAATTTGTATCCTATTATGGGAGTTTGAAAATTTACTTTCCTTACCTCTCCAAATGTCCTATGCCCCACATATGTTTTAGAGTCTCTTCTTCTCTCAATGAGTCTTCTTCTTTATGCTTTTAAGGTTCTGTATATCTCTGTTTAGTCCCCTGATTGCATATCACAGTGGATGCCTGGCTCACACCAGCAAAGATAAAGTGTATGGGTCAGGGTAAGGGAGGCATCCTGCTGACATTGACAAAGCTTTGTTTGAATGATGGTGGGGTCAAAGTTCTGACCCAATTTTTACTGTTTAGGATCTTTTTTCATTTCCATGAAACTTACCAATGTTAATCGTGCTACCCAAAGAACCCATCCTATTATAGTCTATTCTCCTTTTTCTCCTCTTCATAACTTTATTCCTATCTGATGCTTCTTGTAGTCAAATTTTAACCTTGTTGCCTCTGTCAAGGTTGCTTATCACAAATATTTGAACTAGGGAATATGCAGTTTTCCAATGAACAAACAGGTATGTATAGCTCAATTGCCTTCCTGTTCAAGGATTGTTTTTGGTAAGGTGCAAAGTATGATCTGGAACTTGAGGTCATTCAGTTTTGAGATAGATGACCAGCAGGTAGGTTTCATAACTCTAAATGAAGTAATTGTTGTGCTATTGCTAACTGGCAATATTTGGACCATTCAGGGCCATCTTTCTCATTCTGAGATCTGGGAATCACTAGGGGACACAGGCTAATCACTTTGTAGGGAACTTTCAAATTTGAAGATGTCAATTGGAGGACCCTTACTAAGAAAAAAGAGTGTGTAATGTCAAATGTAAAATTAGGTAGCAAAATTAACTATTAATTTTGAATGCGCAAAAAATCTCATGAAATTGTAAAGTTTTAAAAGTTATCAGTTATCAAAGTTACCTCAAAATTTAGGAAAAGTATTTTAAAAATTAAGAGTCTGAGGTTACATCACAATTTTTTTTTTAAATGGGAAGGAAACATCATGAGATGTGCCCTCTTAAAATTTTTCAGAGTACCATACAGTATTGCTAAATACAGACAGAATGTTGTACAACACATTCCGAAGTTAACCAGCTCTCATAGCTGAAACTCTACCCATTGAATAACAACTCCCCATTTCTCCTTCCCCCTCAGCCCCTCACAATACTATTCTCTGCTTCTATGTGTTTGACTATATTATGGATACCTCATATAAGTGGAATTATGCAGTGTTTATCATTCTACAATTGTTTCATTTAGCCTGATGTACTCAAGTTTCATCTGTGTTGTTGCATTTGGCACAATTTACTTTTTTGGTATTTTGTTGTCAGTTTATGCCACGTTTTCTTATCCATTCACTCATCCATGGAGACTTAGACTATTCCTTCCTCTTGGATATTATGAATAATGATGCTCTGACTTGGGGATGCAAATACATGTTTGAGAGTTTGATTTTTATCCTTTTTTTTAAGAGATTTTATTTTTTTATTTGACAGATCACAAGTAGGCAGAAAGGCAGGCAGAGAAAAAGGAGGAAGCAGGCTCCCTGCTGAGCAGAGAGCCCGATGCTGGGCTCCATCCCAGGACCCTGAGATTATGACCTGAGCCAAAAGCAGAGGCTTTAACCTACTGAGCCATCCAGGTGGTCCTTGATTTTAATTCTTATGGATAAATACTTAAGAGTTAGGATTGCAAGAGCATATAGTATTTCTATTTTTTATTTTTTGGCACTTTCACACATTAGTGGCTGTACCATTTTACATTTTCACCAACAGCGTACAAGAGTGCCATTTTCTTAACATCCTTCATTGCCAACACTTGTTATCTTCCATGTTTTTCATGCTAGCCATGCTAATAGGTATAAAGTAATTATCTTATTGTGGTTTTGCTTTTTGTTTCCTGATTAGTGATATTGAGCATGTTTTCATATGTCTGTTGGCCATTTGTATGTGTTCTTTGGAAATATGTCTATTCAGATTCTTTGTTCATTTTTAAATTGGGTTGTTATTTTTACTATAATGGTGGCAGCATGCCTTCTGTATTTTGGATGCTAACCTCTTAACCTATATGTGGTTTGCAAATATTTTCTCTCAATGTGTTGCCTTTCCACTCTCCAGTTTTCTTTGCTGTGCAGAAGCTTTTTAGTTTTGTGTTGTCCCACTTGTCTGTTTTTGCTTTTGTTGTCTATCATTTTGGTGTCATATATGGTAAGTCATTGCCAAGATTAGTGCTTTAAAACTTTTCTTTCTTTCCTTCCTTCCTTCCTTCCTTCCTTCCGAGTTTTACAAATCCAGGTCTTAAATTTTAGTCCATTTTGAGTTCACTTTTTGGTATGGTTTAAGATCAGGATCCAATTTCATTCTTTTACATGTTGGTATCGAATTTTTCCAGCACTATTTATTGAAGAGATTGTCTTTTCCCCATTGTGTATTTCTGGCATCTTTGTCAAAGATCAGTTGAATGTATATGCATCAGTTTATTTCTGGGCTCTCTATTCCATCGCATTAGGTTATATGTCAGTCTTCCATGCTGTTTTAGTTACTGTAGCTTTGAAATAGATTTTGAAATCAGGAAGTATAATATACCCAGCTTTATTTTTCTTTCTCAAGATTAATTTGTCTATTTGGGCTTCTTTCTGGCTTCATATAAATGTTAGGATTTTTTCTTTTATTTCAGGAAAAAATGGAATTGAAATTTTGATAGGGATTTCATCTTTAATTTATAGATCACTTTGTGTAGTGTGGACATTTTCACACACTAAATCTTGGAATCCATGAACATGGGATATTTTTCTGTTTGTTTTTAGCTTCTTTTATTTCTTTCATCAATGTTAATGTTAATAGCTTTCATGTAAAGTTCTTCCACCTCCTTGGTTAACTTAGTTCCTAAGTATTTTGTTCTTTTTGATATTACTGTAAATGAGATTGTCTTCTTAATTTCCTCTTTGGATGATTTCTTGTTAGTGTATGGAAATGCAACTGATTTTTAAATAATTTTTTTATTTAAATTTAACTTAGTTGAAATATAGTATATTACTAGTTTCAAGGATAGAATTTAGCAATTCATGAGTTGCATGTAACTCCCAGTACTTATGATGTCAAGTGCCCTCCTTAATGCCTATCACCCAGTTATCCCATCCCTCAAACAACCTCATCTCCAGGAACCCTCAGTTTGTTTACTATAGTTAAGAGTCCGTTATGGTTTGTCTCCCTCTCTGTTTTTATCTTATTTTACTTTTCCTTCCTTTTCTCTATGTTCATTTTTTTTTTCTTAAATTCCACATAGAAGTGAAATCATATGGTATTTGTCTTTCTCTCACTTATTTTGCTTAGCATAATCCCCTCTAGTTCTATCCACATTGTGGCAAATGGCAAGATCTCATTCTTTTTGATGGCTGAGTATTTTCTGTGTGTGCATTTGTGCATGCCTGTGTGTGTATACACACACTGCATCTTTTTTATCCTTTCATGTATCAGTGGACATCTGGGTTGTTTTCATAGTTTGGCTACTGTGTACATCACTGCTACAAACATTGGGGTGCACATGCCCCTTGAAATCACTATGTTTGTATCCTTTCGATAAATACCTAGTAATGCAATTGCTGGGCCATAGGGTAGCTCTATTTTTAATTTCTTGAGGAACCTCCATATTGTTGTCCAAAGTGGCTGCACCAGTTTTCGTTCTCATCAATAGTGTAAGAGGGTTTCCCTTTCTCTACATCCTCACCAACATCTACCATTTCCTGACCTCTTAATTTTAGCCATCTGACTTATCTGAGGTGGTATCTCATTGTGCTTTTGATTTGTATTTCCCTGATGCTGAGGGATGTTGAGCATTTTTTCATATGTCTTTTGGCCATTTGTATGTCTTCTTTTGGAGAAATGACTGGCCATGTCTTCTCCCCATTTCTTGACCCAATTATTTGTTTCTTTGGGTGTTGAGTTTGGTAAGTTCTTTATAGATTTTTAGATAATAACCCTTTATCTGTTAAGTCATTTGCAAATACTTTCTTCTGTTCTGCAGGTTGCCTTTTATTTGTTAACTCTCTCCTTTGCTGTGCAAAACTCTGTTTATCCTGATGAAGTCCCAGTAGTTCATTTTCACTTTTGTTTTCCTTGCCTTTGGAGATGTATCTAGCAAGAAGTTGCTGCGGCCAAGGTCAAAGAAGTTGCTGCCTGTGTTCTCATCTAGGGTTTTGATGGATTAATGTCTCACATTTAGGTCTTTCATCCATTTTGAGTTTATTTTTGTGTATGGTATGAGAAAATGGTCCAGTTTCATTCTTCTGCCTGTGGCTGTCTAATGTTCCCAACACCATTTGTTGAAGAGACTCATTTTTCCATTGGATATTCTTTCCTGCTTTGTTGAGGATTAATTGACTATAGAGTTGTGGGTCCATTTCTGGGTGATCTGTTCTGTTTCATTGATCTGTGTGTCTGTTTTTGTGCTATTGATTTTTATATGCTGATTCTGTATCCTGTAGATTTACTGAATTTGTAAATTAATTCTAAGAGGTTTTTTGTTTTTGTTTATGTGGAATCTTAGCATTTTCCACATTTCAGGTCATATTATCTATGGAGAGGGTAGGTGGTTCAGTCAGTTAAGCATCTGACTTGATACTGGCTCAGGTCATGATCTTAGGGTCATGAGATCAAGCCCCATGTTGGTCTCTGCACTCAACTCAGAGTCTGCTTGAGATTTTTTCTTCCTCTCTCTGTCCTTTCCCTTCTTGCTTGCATGCTCTTTCTCTCTTTCTTTCAAATATTTAAAGAAATAAAATCTTTAAAAAAAAAAGATCATGTCATCTGTGAACAGGAAAAATTTTACTTCTTCCTTTCCTTTGCATTTCCTTTATTTTTCTTGCCTAATTGCTTTGGCTAGGACTTATAATTCTGTGTTGAATAGGAATGGGAAGAATGGGTATCCTGTTATTCTTGATCTTAGAGGAAAGGTTTTTCACTATTGAGTATAATGATAGTTGTGGGCTCACATATGGTACTTCTTATGTCAAAGTAGTTTTATTCTATTTCTAAAGTTTTATTTGTTTGAGTTTCTATTATGAAACTGTTGAATTTTTTCAAATGCTTTTTGATGAAGCATTTTTTGGTCAAACTTTTACATATATTGAGATGATCATTTGGTTTTATCCTTGATTCTGTCATTGTGGTGTATCACATTTATTTGAGCATGCTGAATCTTTCTTGCATCCCAGGGATAAATTCCACTTGGTCATGGTTTATGATCCTTTACACATCCTATTTGGTTTGGTAGTATTTTGTGGAGGATTGTTTCCTCTGTGTTCATTAGGAATATTACCTGTAGTTTTCTTCTCTTGTAATGTCTTGTGTGGTTCTGGTATCAGGGTCTTATAAGACCAGCTTCTACTGCATGTTCTTATAAAAAGAAGTATTTCTTCCACGTGGGTTTTTTTGGAAGAATTGGTAGAAGGATTGGCATTAAGATTTCTTTAAATGGGGATAAAAATATATGTTTATAAAAAATAAAAAATTAATTAATTTAAAAAAATGTTTGATAGAACTCATGTAGTCTTGTTCTTTTTTTTGTTCAGTTTTACTGATTTGGTCTCATTGCTAGTTGTAGTCCCATTGTGATTGTCCATTGCTTCATGTTTTTTTTGACTGCATACTCTTAGTTTGCCTCTTTCTCATAATAGCACTTTGTAGTGCTATTTTCTATGGAGAAACTAGAAAGATGATTGAGTCTGTTCTCTTGTGGTGTTAAGGTTTTTTGTTTGTTTTTGTTGGGTTAGCAAAGTGTATTTCAGTTTAATAATACATTTTTGGTAATGTTTTTCTATATTGTATCTAAAACTTTGTGATGTGTAACCTTACAAATAGATACACTATTTCAGAAGAATTACCATAGTTTTGTACCCTTTACAGGGAAGATTTTTGATACATATTCTATACTGTGATTTTTATAATAGATAAAAATATGAATGATGTAATTTTATATACTGCATATTGCATTTATTTAAGATAAGAAAGAACTTTAATTTGACATTGATGAAAACTGAATCCTCCATCTACAATTTTATACATAAAATGTTTATTCAGAATTTTTATAGTCTAGCTTCTGATTCTATTCATTTTGAAACTTGTTTCTCCTCAAATATTTATGTACTTCTGGTGCCAGATATTGTAGGACATGGTGAATATGGAATTTTTGCTAAACTCTAGAACAGGGATTTTAATAGGAGGTGTAACTGAGTACTATATGTTATATATTTTATGTATTTTATTTATTTATTTAAAAGATTTTATTTATTTATTTGACAGAGAGAGATCACAAGTAGGCAGAGAGGCAGGCAGAGAGAGAGGAAGGGAAGCAGGCTTCCTGCTGAGCAGAGAGCCCAATGCGGGACTCGATCCCAGGACCCTGGAATCATGACCTGAGCTGAAGGCAGAGGCTTTAACCCACTGAGCTGCCCAGGCGCCCCTATGCCAATATTCTTGAAGAGCACAAGAATCACAAGCTCTTCCTAGAGGCAAAGTTTGTGCCTGAAAATTCAGGCACATACATACATACAGAAATATAATATAGCAATGTAAAAGAACCCAATGGTGTTCCAGTCTTTATGTGTATGAGTTGAAGACCATTACAATACCCACTATATAGATTAAAGCAGCATTTTGTATAATTTCCCTTTTGTCTTCTCTTCTCATATTTGCTCACTGCTCCAGAGCAATAAAAACATCTTGCCACCAAGACTTCTTTCTCACCCTCCATCCTATTTTCTTCCAACTTTATTGGCATTTTGATTATTTAGATTTTCTGTCTATCTTTTACTTTTCAGTTTCCCTCTTAACATCCCATGAGAAGAAATCAGGTCCAGCAGTCTTGTTAGAATAAAAGAGAGGAAACAATTTGAGGTTTTTAGTAGGTGATTGGAGTGAAGGGAGGGACAATGGGTAATGCACACCTTTTGAGGATGCTTGACTTGGTCATGTTGGCTGTACCAGGGCAGAGAGAAAAGGAACAAAAGTAGAGTTCCATATTTAGATTATAGGATCTAGTTGTAAGACATGATCAAGTAATATAATTTGGCAGATACTTCTTTGCAGATAGCACCATATAGAAGGAGTCTCTAAATATTTTTTCCTTCACATTAATTTTACATTCTACTCTAAACACTTTTGTCATTTAATAATACAGTGCTAAGTTGAATTCTTAATATTTCCACCCCATAACAGAATATAATTTCTTCACTTTCAGCAGAGCCACAGAGATGCATAATTTCCATGGTGATACAAAACAACTAAACTCCTCTTATGTATTTTGCAGTCTTGTTAGTGATTAAACTCTTATTGAGTTAAAATAATAATATAATGATTTTATATGTCATCAGTGTATGTGAGACTTCTATAAAATTTTAATAATGCAGCTCTGGAACTTAAAACCCTATACTATGTGTTATCTTTGTAATTGGATTTGTTCTGGGAAAAGGAAAAATGTTAATCAGTGGTAAGTGAATAATAGTTCTTCTAAAAATAATAAAGTCTCAGTTTTTTCCTGCAGTTTTATCTAGAATTAATTATAAATAATTATTCCACTTTATTGAAATCTCAGAAAACATATATTCATTTGGAACTGAACAAAATTTACTTAGTGAGTATTCTGTTATGTCAGTTGTTATTTGGAAGAGAGATCAAGAGTAACAGGTATTTTTACTTTCATTTGATTGGATTTAAAAATGGAAGAATTTTGTGATTTTAAAAAAATCTATAAAATCTTTCTCCAATTATCTGAAGAATCTTAATAAAAATTATGTTTTAAGTTTAGGCATATTAAACTCTTCCTTTTCAGTACATAGGAAGTTGAATTTATCATGGAAAGTAAATATATACATATATGTGAATAGTCTTGTTCTATGAATACTTTTGAAGTTTCAAGTTCTCTGAATAGTTTTGCTTCATTAAATCCTTATGAGTAATTTGCTCTGTTAAAAAACCAGAGATTCAGTTATTTACATTTAGCATAGACAAAGTGTATCTTAAATATTTGTCTCATTATTCTAGTTTAGTTTACCAAGAAAAATGCTTTCTTATCTGTGCTACATAAAACTCCAGATCACATGACATTTATATTTTGTGGTGTGGTATGTACACATATACACACACATATCTTTCCCTGCTGATCTGTGGATTCTGTGTGTATAAACTGTGTCTCCTTAATTTTTCTATGCCATGTTAAATATGTAGTAAGTGCATAAAATACTGAAATGAATTTTAAAAATTATTTTTAAGGTCTTAGGACATAATGGAAATTTAATAGTTTGTCTACAAAATATAATTGAAATGTCTAATTTTTTCTCTCATTTAGTTTATGAGAAATGCTTTGATATTGTTTACGACTTGTTCATTATCTTAAAATCCCAATGAACTCAGAAAATTTGGATGAGGACTGTATGTATTTAGGAGTGATTAGAGTATTCAGATAATGACAAAATATTAGAAAGATGTCTAAATATGTATAATGTGGAGTGTCTAAATTTACTTCATGACAGTAGCAAATGAAATCTCTATAAACTATATGACTATTATACTTTAATCTTTATGACCTTTTACATGTCTTTAATACCCTTGCAAATTGTTACATGAATATTATTATTTGAATCTATATATAAATGTGGACTCCTAAGAAACTGATTAACCAAGGTATAGCCAGTTTTGTTGGCCAGATAGTCCTAGGTATTGCCATTTCCAAACTGTGGTCAGATGATAGCAAAGTATGTTATCAACCAAATTATGGGGATTTTTGTGATCTTAAATGAAAAGTCACAGCAAAATCTTCAAAATAGGCTAAACCATATGTGGAAAGGTTTCATTAAAATGTCAAAATAGTGCTGCAAAGGAATAGTTCCATTATTGTTTGAATAATAGTTTAAAATTTAGACATTAAGATAACAGCAAGATTGAAATACGCATAAGCTTCCTAAGAGTAAAAAAAGTATTAAGGCAAGAATTTTATACCTTTCATTGAAACCTGTTTTATTTTATTCATTGTAATAAAATTATATTCTATCAGGATTTTCTAAAGCTCTTTACATAACTGTCTTTATTTATCAAATTTAGACTGAATGCTACTACTTATTAAATGACCTCTTTATACTATATATTTTTTTAAGATTTTATTTATTTATTGGATAGAGAGAGAGATCACAAGTAGGCAGAGCAGCAGGCAGAGATAGAGGGGGAAGCAGGCTTCCCACTCAACAGAGAGCCCGATGCGAGGCTCAATCCCAGGACCCTGAGATCATGACCTGGCCAAAGGCAGAGGCTTTAATCCACTGAGCCAACCAACCAGGTGCCCCTATACTGTCACTATTTTTAAAAAGGAAAAAGTACTGATTTGTTGGAATCAAATTCATGTATTATAATTTTACTATGGTATCTTCAATGATTATCAAAGTTTAGCTTTCATGACCTGGGGATTAGGTTACTATCATCTCTTTTCATTTTTCAGTTTTACTGACAAAAACACCTATTGAAATTTTTGTTAGTTTACATGTGGAATGAAATAATATCATATAGGTCAATATAACCTATATTTCTTAAAGATTAAAATGTGTTTTGTGCCCTTTTTGCTGTTTTTTGATGCACACTTTAACCAAATCTGTATATTGGTTAGAGACGCACTTTATTCATTTCTGTTATAATGGTTATATAAATTTTTCTAATAAATATTTAAACATGCTATGTTCAGTTAGGTGTAATGATTCGTAATTTCAACTAACATTCCTGTCCAGTAAGAGTGTTGTTTTAGATTTCATTACAGTGCCGTAAAACTAGTAGTAACTCTGCTTGAAATTAGGAGTGGTATTCTAATTTTTTTACTATAATTTGTGTGTGTGTATATGATTGCATGTACATTTGTGTGTGTGTATGTGAAGACAGGCAGAGAAAGGCAGACCTCACAATCTAGCATCGGACAGAAAGGCTGAATTCATAGATACATAATGAAAGACTGTGTTGAAATATGCAGAAATGCTAAGCAATTTTAAAATGCTATAAACTAATGGGGCTTACATTTTTTAATAAAGTCCTCTGTGTTGCAGGACTAGACAGTGTGTCCTATTAATTTTTTCCTGGGAACTTTTTTTTTAATTTTGTTTTTTTATTTTAATTTTTTATTTTTTATAAACATATATTTTTATCCCCAGGGGTACAGGTCTGTGAATCACCAGGTTTACACACTTCACAGCACTCACCAAAACACATACCCTCCCCAATGTCCATAATCCCACCCCCTTCTCCCAAACCCCCTCCACCCAGCAACCCTCAGTTTGTTTTGTGAGATTAAGAGTCACTTATGGTTTGTCTCCCTCCCAATCCCATCTTGTTTCATTGATTCTTCTCCTACCCACTTAAGCCCCCATGTTGCATCACCACTTCCTCTTATCAGGGAGATCATATGATAGTTGTCTTTCTCTGCTTGACTTGTTTCACTAAGCATGATACGCTCTAGTTACATTCATGTTGTCGCAAATGGCAAGATTTCATTTCTTTTGATGGCTGCATAGTATTGCATTGTGTATATATACCACATCTTCTTGATCCATTCATCTGTGGATGGACATCTAGGTTCTTTCCATAGTTTGGCTATTGTGGACATTGCTGCTATAAACATTCGGGTGCACGTGCCCCTTTGGATCACTACATTTGTATCTTTAGGGTAAATACCCAATAGTGCAATTGCTGGGTCATAGGGCAGTTCTATTTTCAACATTTTGAGGAACCTCCATGCTGTTTTCCAGAGTGGCTGCACCAGCTTGCATTCCCACCAACAGTGGAGGAGGGTTCCCCTTTCTCCGCATCCTCGCCAGCATCTGTCATTTCCTGACTTGTTGATTTTAGCCATTCTGACTGGTGTGAGGTGATATCGCATTGTAGTTTTGATTTGTATTTCCCTGATGCCGAGTGATATGGAGCACTTTTTCATGTGTCTGTTGGCCATCTGGATGTCTTCTTTGCAGAAATGTCTGTTCATGTCCTCTGCCCATTTCTTGATTGGATTCTTTGATCTTTGGGTGTTGAGTTTGCTAAGTTCTTTATAGATTCTGGACACTAGTCCTTTATCTGATATGTCGTTTGCAAATATCTTCTCCCATTCTGTCAGTTGTCTTTTGATTTTGTTAACTGTTTCCTTTGCTGTGCAAAAGCTTTTGATCTTGATGATATCCCAATAGATCACTTTTGCCCTTGCTTCCCTTGCCTTTGGCATTGTTCCTAGGAAGATGTTGCTACGGCAGAGGTCGAAGAGGTTGCTGCCTGTGTTCTCAAGGATTTTGATGGATTCCTTTTGCACATTGAGGTCCTTCATCCATTTTGAGTCTATTTTCGTGTGTGGTGTAAGGAAATGGTCCAATTTCATTTTTCTGCATGTGGCTGTCCAATTTTCCCAGCACCATTTATTGAAGAGGCTGTCTTTTTTCCATTGGACATTCTTTGCTGCTTTGTCGAAGATTAGTTGATCATAGAGTTGAGAGTCTATTTCTGGGCTCTCTCTTCTGTTCCATTGATCTATGTTTCTGCTTTTGTGCCAGTACCATGCTGTCTTGATGATGACAGCTTTGTAATAGAGCTTGAAGTCCGGAATTGTGATGCCACCAACGTTGGCTTTCTTTTTCAATATCCCTTTGGCTATTCGAGGTCTTTTCTGGTTCCATATAAATTTTAGCATTATTTGTTCCATTTCTTTGAAAAAGATGGATGGTACTTTGATAGGAATTGCATTAAATGTGTAGATTGCTTTAGGTAGCATAGACATTTTCACAATATTTCTTCTTCCAATCCAGGAGCATGGAACATTTTTCCATGTCTTTGTGTCTTCCTCAATTTCTTTCACGAGTACTTTATAGTTTTCTGAGTATAGATTCTGTGCCTCTTTGGTTAGGTTTATTCCTAGGTATCTTATGGTTTTGGATGCAATTGTAAATGGGATTGACTCCTTAATTTCTCTTTCTTCTGTCTTGCTGTTGGTGTAGAGAAATGCAACTGATTTCTGTGCATTGATTTTATATCCTGACACTTTACTGAATTCCTGTATAAGTTCTAGCAGTTTTGGAGTGGAGTCTTTTGGGTTTTCCACATATAGTATCATATCATCTGCGAAGAGTGATAATTTGACTTCTTCTTTGCCGATTTGGATACCTTTAATTTCCTTTTGTTGTCTGATTGCTGAGGCTAGGACCTCTAGTACTATGTTGAATAGCAGTGGTGATAATGGAAATGCCTGCCATGTTCCTGACCTTAGCGGAAAAGCTTTCAGTTCTTCTCCATTGAGAATGATATTTGCGGTGGGTTTTTCATAGATGGCTTTGATGATATTGAGGTATGTGCCCTCTATCCCTACACTTTGAAGAGTTTTGATCAGGAAGGGATGCTGTACTTTGTCAAATGCTTTTTCCGCATCTATTGAGAGTATCATATGGTTCTTGTTCTTTCTTTTATTGATGTGTTGTATCACATTGACTGATTTGCGGATGTTGAACCTTGCAGCCCTGGAATAAATCTCACTTGGTCGTGGTGAATAATCCTTTTAATGTACTGTTGAATCCTATTGGCTAGTATTTTGTTGAGTATTTTCGCATCTGTGTTCATCAAGGATATTGGTCTATAGCTCTCTTTTTTGGTGGGATCCTTGTCTGGTTTTGGGATCAAGGTGATGCTGGCCTCATAAAATGAGTTTGGAAGTTTTCCTTCCATTTCTATTTTTTGGAACAGTTTCAGGAGAATAGGAATTAGTTCTTCTTTAAATGTTTGGTAGAATTCCCCCGGGAAGCCGTCTGGCCCTGGGCTTTTGTTTGTTTGGAGATTTTTAATGACTGTTTCAATCTCCTTACTGGTTATGGGTCTGTTCAGGCTTTCTACTTCTTCCTGGTTCAGTTGTGGTAGTTTATATCTTTCTAGGAATGTATCCATTTCTTCCAGATTGTCAAATTTATTGCCGTAGAGTTGCTCATAGTATGTTCTTATAATAGTTTTTATGTCTTCGGTGTTAGTTGTGATCTCTCCTCTTTCATTCATGATTTTATTTATTTGGGTCTTTTCTCTTTTCTTTTTGGTAAGTCGGGCCAGGGGTTTATCAATTTTATTAATTCTTTCAAAGAACCAGCTCCTAGTTTCGTTGATTTGTTCTATTGGTTTTTTGGTTTCTATTTCATTGATTTCTGCTCTGATCTTTATGATTTCTCTTCTCCTGCTGGGCTTAGGGTTTCTTTCTTGTTCTTTCTCCAGCTCCTTTAGGTGTAGGGTTAGGTTGTGTACCTGAGACCTTTCTTGTTTCTTTAGAAAGGCTTGTACTGCTATATATTTTCCTCTCAGGACTGCCTTTGTTGTGTCCTACAGATTTTGAACCATTGTATTTTCATTATCATTTGTTTCCATGATTTTTTTCAATTCTTCTTTAATTTCCCATTCATTCTTTAGAAGGATGCTGTTTAGTCTCCATGTATTTGGGTTCTTTCCAAACTTCCTTTTGTGGTTGAGTTCTAGCTTTAGAGCCTTGTGGTCTGAAAATATGCAGGGAATGATCCCAATCTTTTGATACCAGTTGAGTCCTGATTTAGGACCGAGGATGTGATCTATTCTGGAGAATGTTCCATGTGCACTAAAGAAGAATGTGTATTCTGTTGCTTGGGGATGAAATATTCTGAATAGATCTGTGATGTCCATCTGGTCCAGTGTGTCGTTTAAGGCCTTTATTTCCTTGCTGATCTTTTGCTTGGATTATCTGTCCATTTCAGTGAGGGGAGTGTTAAAGTCCCCTACTATTATTGTATTATTGTTCATGTGTTTCTTTGATTTTGTTATTAATTGGTTTATATAGTTGGCTGCTCCCACGTTGGGGGCATAGATATTTAAAATTCTTAAATCTTCTTGTTGGACCGACCCTTTGAGTATGAAATAGTGTCCTTACTCATCTCTTATTATAGTCTTTGGCTTAAAATCTAATTGATCTGATATAAGGATTGCCACTCCTGCTTTCTTCTGATGTCCATTAGCATGGTAAATTCTTTTCCACCCCTCACTTTAAATCTTGAGGTGTCTTTGGGCTTAAAATGAGTTTCTTGGAGGCAACATATAGATGGGTTTTGCTTTTTTATCCATTCTGATAGCCTGTGTCTTTTGACAGGGGCATTTAGCCCATTAACATTCAGGGTAATTATTGAGAGATATGAATTTAGTGCCATTGTATTGCCTGTAAGGTGACTGTTACTGTATATGGTCTCTGTTCCTTTCTGATCTACCACTTGTAGGCTCTCTCTTTGATTAGAGGACCCCTTTCAATATTTCCTGTAGAGCTGGTTTGGTGTTTGCAAATTCTTTCAGTTTTTGTTTGTCCTGGAAGGTTTTAATCTCTCCTTCTATTTTCAATGATAGCCTAGCTGGATATAGTATTCTTGGCTGCATGTTTTTCTCGTTTAGTGCTCTGAAAATATCATGCCAGCTCTTTCTGGCCTGCCAGGTCTCTGTGGATAAGTCAGCTGCCAATCTAATATTTTTACCATTGTATGTTACAGACTTCTTTTCCCGGGCTGCTTTCAGGATTTTCTCTTTGTCACTGAGACTTGTAAATTTTACTATTAGGTGATCGGGTGTGGGCCTATTCTTACTGATTTTGAGGGGCGTTCTCTGAACCTCCTGAATTTTGATGCTCGTTCCCTTTGCCATATTGGGGAAATTCTCCCCAATAATTCTCTCCAGTATACCCTCTGCTCCCCTCTCTCTTTCTTCTTCTTCTGGAATCCCAATTATTCTAATGTTGTTTCGTCTTATGGTGTCACTTATCTCTCAAATTCTCCCCTCGTGGTCCAGTAGCTGTTTGTCCCTCTTTTGCTCAGCTTCTTTATTCTCTGTCATTTGGTCTTCTATATCACTAATTCTTTCTTCTGCCTCATTTATCCTAGCAGTGAGAGCCTCCATTTTTGATTGCACCTCATTAATAGCTTTTTTGATTTCAACTTGGTTAGATTTTAGTTCTTTTATTTCTCCAGAAAGGGCTTTTATATCTCTCGAGAGGGTTTCTCTAATATCTTCCATGCCTTTTTCGAGCCCGGCTCGAACCTTGAGAATTGTCATTCTGAACTCTAGATCTGACATATTACCAATGTCTGTATTGATTAGGTCCCTAGCCTTTGGTACTGCCTCTTCTTCTTTTTTTTGTGTTGAATTTTTCCGTCTTGTCATTTTGTCCTGATAAGAGTATATGAAGGGGCAAGTAAAATACTAAAAGGGTGGCAACAACCCCAGGAAAATATGCTTTAACCAAATTAGAAGAGATCCAAAATCGTGAGGGGGGAGAAAGAGGATAAAAAGAGTTCAAAAAGGAAGAAAGAAAAAAAAAAGAAAAGAATTTAAAATAAAAAGAAGACACCTAAGAAAAATATAAAAAAGAAAAAATATATATATTAGATAAACTAGTAAAAAATTGTTAAAAGAAGAAAAAGGTAACAGTTAAAAAAAAAATTTTACCCGAAGGCGAGAAAAAAAAACAAAAAATGAAAAAGAAAGAAATTAAATTAACTGCAAGACTAAAAAAAAATCACAGGTAAAAAGCCATGAGTTCTGTGCTTGGCCTTCTCCTCCTCTGGAATTCTGCTGCTCTCCTTGGTATTGAAACCGCACTCCTTGGTAGGTGAACTTGGTCTCGGCTGGATTTCTTGTTGATCTTCTGGGGGAGGGGCCTGTTGTAGTGATTCTCAAGTGTCTGCCCCAGTCGGAGTTACACCGCCCTTACACGGGGCCGGGGTGGGTATTCCGCTCGGGTTTGCTTTCAGGAGGTTTTGTTCCCTGAGCGCTTTCCGTAGAGTTCCGGAGGATGGGAAGACAAATGGCGGCCTCCTCGTCTCCGGCCTGAAGGAGCCGAGAGCCCAGGGCCGCACTCCCGTCTGCCTGACCTCCGGCCGCGCTCCGAGCTCACTGAGCCTGCGACCGGTTCAAGGTCACCCCGAGCTGCGAGCTTACTTTCGGCTCTGTCTCTGTAGCCGGCTTTCCCGTTCCAATACCCGCAAGCTCTGCGACACTCAGACACCCCCGATCCTTCTGTGACCCTGCGGGACCTGAGGCCACGCTGACCCCATGTGGGCTTTGCCCCAGGTAGCCTCGGGAGCAATGTCCCTCAGTGGAGCAGACTTTTAAAAGTCCTGATTTTGTGCGCCGTTGCTCCGCCGCTTGCCAGGATCTGGCCCCTCCCCCCGGGGTCTATCTTCCCGTCACTTTGGATTCACTTCTCTGCCTGTCCTACCTTTCAGAAAGTGGTTGTTTTTCTGTTTCCAGAATTGCTGTTCTTCTTCTCTTCGATCTGCCTATGGATTTTCAGGTGTTTGCAATCTTTAGATAAGCTATCTAGCTGATCTCCGGCTAGCTGAAGAAGTCTCAGCCTGCTACTTCTCCACCATCTTGACTCCTCCCCCTTTCCTGGAAACTTCTATTCTTAGTACCATTCCTCTAGAACTTGTTACATGATCAATTCTCAAAGCTGTCTGAGAATTGCCTCACTTGTCTCTAGACTGCCCTTTGTATCTCTCCCAGGTTGATCTTTCCAAAATACTGCATGTTTCCCAGTCTTCAGCTAATTCAATACCCACTCCCCATGGCTTTCTATTGCCTTCATGATAAATTCTGTATTTTTAGAATAACGTGAACCTAACTCAGGAACACATCATAAAGTATGGTCCCCTATCTTCATTTATAATGTATTCCCACATTATTTACCCATAATCTTCTCTAGCCAGATAATGCTTTCCTACTATAGCACCTATCTCTCTATCTTTTCCAACCCTATTGATTTTTCTGTGTTTCAGCTTTTATGGCTATGTAATGAATTACCTGAGAACTTAGTGGTGTAAATAAATATTTGCTATGTTCAAGAAATCAGAGGGTTGGAATCTGAAAAGGGCACACAGAGGAGGACACCTTGTCTCTGGTCCACAGTGTCTAGGGCTTCATCTGGGTGACTTGAATGCTGGAGGCTAAAGTCATCTGATGCTCTGTCAGTCACGAATTTCAGGGGTGATGCTGGCTCTTGCCTGGGGGCTTTACTTCCTTTGCATGTGGGTCTTTCCACTTGGGCTACTGCACATGGTGTCTCCGCAGAAGCTAATTTTTCTCACTGCATGTTAGCTGATTTCCCCATAGTGGCTCCCCGGCCACAGAGAAAGCCGTATCCTTTTCTATAACTTGGACTCTCAAGTCACATGTTATTATTTCTGCTATACTCTGTCATTGGAACAGTCACAAGTCTGCCTAGGTTTCAGTGGCAGGTAAACACAGTTCACCTCTTCATAGGGACTCTTGAGCTTCTAGAAGATTATGTGGCATTAAACATATTTTTGTGGCTACTTTTTAAATTTTATTTAAAAATTAAATAATTTTAATTTAATTAAAATTATTAAATTGAGAAAGAATCTCAGGCAGGCTCAATGCTGAGCATGGAGTATGACCCAGGGCTTAATCTCAAGACCCCGAGATCATGATCTGTGTGTAAATCAAGAGCTGGCCACTTAACCGACAGAGCCACCCAGGCGCCCCTATCTTTTTAAATTTTAATAAGTCATAGTCATGTTCTACAGTTTGTATCCTATATGTCTTGTAACTTTCCTAAACTATTTTTGGTCCTACCAAGACTCCCCCTTTCTGAACTCATTTAACCTGTGCTCTCATTTATAACCAGTATATTCCTTTGAATTGTTAGTGTTTTCCCATGTGCATATGTTTTCTCTCCCCAGCTATATTACAAATTATTTAGTGCAAGGACTTGACTTACTTGTATTTACATTTACCACAGGTCTAGTATAGGGTTTTGGACACCAGAGGTGCTTAATAAACATCTGGCTTAAAGTCAAATAAGCTCACAATGAAATTAGAGACTCAGGTTCTATGCATTGTAGATGAGCACAGTGATTAGTCTTTGTACAGAATGCAGATATCAGTGACAGATAGTGAATGTGATCCCTAAGAAGTAAGCAAGAATCATATTCTAAACAGAAGTCAATGTATTTGGATTGGATGAAAGCTTGGAGGTTTAAATGTTAGTAAGTTATGATGGCAATCAACTTTTTTTGCCTCTTAAATATATAATTTTAAATTTAAAACTCATTTAATCCATATTATATTCATTGAAAATATTAAATGTAATTCCACTGGCATTTCACTGAAAGACTGATCAGCTAATAGCAGTAAATATTGTAATACTTCATATTTTTAGAAGCATGTAATTACATTAAAAAGCATTTGTATTTTGATTAATTTTTACTTCATTTTAAAATTAAAAATAATACTTCCTTATTGTATCAAGTCAAGATGTATAGAGAAAAAGCAAGTCTTTTTTCATCTATTCCCATATTGAAGATACAGAACTTGGTTTGGTGCATGTTTTTACATCTTTCTCCCTGCTCATTTTGTATACTTTTCATTGTTTATATATTATTCCATTTATTTATTGTTCCTGTCATAATTTATTATTCCCAAATATGTAAAGTTCATGATTATGTCAATGTTAATTTGTCTATGTGATGATTATGAGGTTTGATCATCAGTTATTTGCTGTAAGAGGCTAAATTAAAGACTTTGTGGCAAACTAGTAGAGTTGTTATTTTAATTTTAAAGTTTTTTTTTTTTTTTTTTTTTTAAGATTTATTTATCTGACAGAGAGAGAGATTACAAGTAGGCAGAGAGGCAGGTAGAGAGTGAGGGGGAAACAGGCTCCGTGCTGGGCAGAGAGCCCTATATGGGGCTTGATCCCAGGACTCTGAGATCATGACCTGAGCTGAAGGTAGAGGCTTAACCCACTGAGCCACCCAGGTGCCCCTAAAGTTGATTTTTAAAGACTCATAGAAAATATACAAAAATAAAGTCTTGGAAGAATGCATTAGATTTTCTTACTATGTATTTGTTTGCATGTGTTTGCATTGTGAGAACAAATAGTGATTCGATGATAATAATGCATAGAACACAATGACTATTACTAAAATATTTATGCTAGCCAAACAATATATTTATATCTGAGCTTTGTTAAATTATTCAGACAAATGTGTAATTTTTTGGTAAATAATGTTAAATATCATAAATCGAAAGTTATTTAGACATAAAATTTTCATATGGAAGGCAAATGCATGGCATATTTCCTTTAAAACTATCCCCAATGGAAGGGTGCCTGGGTGGCTCAGTCAGTTAAACATTGGGCCGTTGGTTTCCACCCAGGTCATGATCTCAGGGTCATGGGATAGAGCTACCTGTTGGGCTCCATGCTCAGTGGGAAGGTAAGTCTTTCTGAGACACTCTCTCCCTCTCCCCGCATCCCTCCCCCTGCTCTTGTGGGTGCTTTCTCTCTCCTCCTCCTCCTCATAAATAAATAAAATCTTAAAAACAAAACCAAAATACCCTCTCCCTAATCTCAAGGATATTTTATTTGTGAGTTGGACTGTGAAATGAAAGGAAGTGACTAAAAAAACCGTCAAATGAAAGTAGGATAGTTAAGAATTGCTGAATTCTTTGTATTCAGTCAGAATTCGGTCACTTCAGAATTCAGCTGAATTCTTTGTAATTCAGAATTATTTGTAATCAGTCGTTTAGCCAGGTCCTGTGATGTGAATAAGTTAAATTCAGATCTAGTTTTGATGTACTTATGACTTTAGGAACTATACTCATCTTTAGCTATGTTGGCATAGGTTATTATTTCCAACATTAATTTATAGAGTATAAATGCATGTGTAGTTATAACCTTCCTATGAAACTAAGCACATGCTTGATAAAATATATAATGCTGAATATATGTAACTACTTTGCATTTCAGATGGCTGATCACTCTGAAGTCATGAAAGGTATTCATCAATACCCAGGAGTTCGCTATCCTGTCCTTACTCCTAATCTTCAGGGTTTTCACCGTGCTGTAAGTGTGCTACTAATTATTTTTAAATCGATATGTTTCTTACTGTTTTAAGGTCTTTACATAGTTAAAATGGTATCCTATGTAGCTTCCTTGTTACCATGTATAAATGCTATTCTGATGTAGGCACATGAATACACTGCAATCTCTAACCTCAGGATATTGTTCCACATGAATGGCCCTTCCACTTTAACCATTCAGGAATCAAAACACAAAAATACAGTAATCCACTTTGATAACATTCTCTTGAAAGTATATTTTGTGCTTCCCCCTTAAATAATATAGAATTTAACTTAAGCATTTCTCAACATAATAATTATTAATATTATTATAGTAGATCATTTTTGGCAACTTTTTTGGATCAGCTTTCCGAGGCGGGTTTTTCCCTCCCTCGAGGTGAAGCTAATTTGCAGCTGCCTCTAACAACCTTCCCTGTTCCTCTTCTGGTTGGTTTCTTCAGTCCTACGTGAATTGCGAATTTATATGCAAAAAACACAAGAAGAATCAGGGCAATTTTAAGTAAAGGCTTGAAGTGTTACACTCTTAGGTTTTACTCTAAAAGTTTGGCAGCAGCTATTTCTGGTGTTAATGTTTTTCACTTTTGTCTTTGGGACTGTGTTACATAAATTTGAGGCTGTGGCTCTTAGTTGATATGTCACTCGTGTAACTTATTAAAACCACTCTTTTTGTTGTTGTTGTTTATTTTCATATAATTTTTTTAAACCATTGTAAAGAAAGCAAGGGGCATTTTAAGAAATTGCAAAAATTGCTGTCACAGGTCTTAACAGAGTAAGGCATGTCTCCACCTTGAGAAAGATACCGAGTACACACACCCTCTCATAATTTGGAGGGGCATTTAAGGTAATGGAGTGAAACCATTGGCTTGGGAGTCAGGCACACCTCTGCTCAAAGCAGGACTTCAGAACTTTTAGTAGCCTCTGTGGGCCACAGTTTTGTCCTCTGTAAAATGGGCAAAATGATACTTCGTTTATAAGATTATGTGTTAGAGGACGCACAAAGTACACACCAGTACTGGTACATAGTAAGTGTTCAAATAAATAGAATTTTAATTTTAGAACTTAAAAATTTATCTCAGGTAGAGGACTAGAAGCCAGTATTTTTTTTTTTAATGGAGAAAAAATGACCCATTTTCTTTCTTAATATATTAATAGAGCATGAGAAAGAGAGAAGATCTTGTACAATGCCAGAGATACATTAATAAAAAGTCTTTAAAAATCCAGCTGGGAAATGAGGAAACTTGGTATTTGAAAATAAGTCACTGGAGAAGCCTGGGACAAGAATAAAAGATGGCAAAGAGGAAAAACATGGAGGATAATATATTTTTTTTTATTAAATTTATTTATTTTCAGAAAAACAGTATTCATTATTTTTTCACCACACCCAGTGCTCCATGCAATCCGTGCCCTCTATAATACCCACCACCTGATACCCCAATCTCAAAACCCCCCACCACTTCAAACCCCTCAGATTGTTTTTCAGAGTCCATAGTCTCTCATGATTCACCTCCCCTTCCAATTTATCCCAACTCCCTTCTCCTCTCTAACACCCCTTGTCCTCCATGATATTTGTTATGCTCCACAAATAAGTGAAACCATATGATAATTGACTCTCTCTGCTTGACTTATTTCACTCAGCATAATCTCTTCCAGTCCCGTCCATGTTGCTACAAAAGTTGGGTATTCATCCTTTCTGATGGAGGCATAATACTCCATAGTGTATATGGACCACATCTTCCTTATCCATTCATCCGTTGAAGGGCATCTTGGTTCTTTCCATAGTTTGGCGACCGTGGCCATTGATGCTATAAACTTTGGGGTACAGATGGCCCTTATTTTCATGACATCTGTATCTTTGGGGTAAATACCCAGGAGTGCAATTGCAGGGTCATAGGGAAGTTCTATTTTTAATTTCTTGAGGAATCTCCACACTGTTCTCCAAAGAGGCTGCACCAACTTGCATTCCCACTAACAGTGTAAGAGAGTTCCCCTTTCTCCACATCCTCTCCAACACATGTTGTTTCCTGTTTTGTTAATTTTGGCATTCTAACTGGTGTAAGGTGATATCTCAATGTGTTTTTAATTTGAATCTCCCTGATGGCTAGTGATGATGAACATTTTTTCATGTGTCTGATAGCCATTTGTATGTCTTGATTGGAGAAGTGCCTGTTCATATCTTCTTCCCATTTTTTTTTAATTTTGATATAATTTTTTATTTTTTATAAACATATATTTTTATCCCCAGGGGTACAGGTCTGTGAATCACCAGGTTTACACACTTCACAGCACTCACCAAAGCACATACCCTCCCCAATGTCCATAATACCACCCCCTTCTCCCATGCCCCCTCCCCCCAGCAACCCTCAGTTTGTTTTGTGAGATTAAGAGTCTTATGGTTTGTCTCCCTCCCAATCCCATCTTCTTTCATTTATTCTTCTCCTACCCACTTAAGCCCCCATGTTGCAACACCACTTCCTCATATCAGGGAGATCATATGATAGTTGTCTTTCTCCGCCTGACTTATTTCGCTAAGCATGATACGCTCTAGTTCCATCCATGTTGTCGCAAATGGCAAGATTTCATTTCTTTTGATGGCTGCATAGTATTCCATTGTGTATATATACCACATCTTCTGGATCCATTCATCTGTGGATGGACATCTAGGTTCTTTCCATAGTTTGGCTATTGTGGACATTGCTGCTATAAACATTCGAGTACACGTGCCCCTTTGGATCACTACATTTGTATCTTTAGGGTAAATACGCAATAGTGCAATTGCTGGGTCATAGGGCAGTTCTATTTTCAACATTTTGAGGAACCTCCATGCTGTTTTCCAGAGTGGCTGCACCAGCTTGCATTCCCACCAACAGTGGAGGAGGGTTCCCCTTTCTCCGCATCCTCGGCAGCATCTGTCATTTCCTGACTTGTTGATTTTAGCCATTCTGACTGGTGTGAGGTGATATCGCATTGTGGTTTTGATTTGTATTTCCCTGATGCCGAGTGATATGGAGCACTTTTTCATGTGTCTGTTGGCCATCTGGATGTCTTCTTTGCAGAAATGTCTGTTCATGTCCTCTGCCCATTTCTTGATTGGATTCTTTGATCTTTGGGTGTTGAGTTTGCTAAGTTCTTTATAGATTCTGGACACTAGTCCTTTATCTGATATGTCGTTTGCAAATATCTTCTCCCATTCTGTCAGTTGTCTTTTGATTTTGTTAACTGTTTCCTTTGCTGTGCAAAAGCTTTTGATCTTGATGATATCCCAATAGTTCATTTTTGCCCTTGCTTCCCTTGCCTTTGGCATTGTTCCTAGGAAGATGTTGCTGTGGCTGAGGTCGAAGAGGTTGTTGCCTGTGTTCTCAAGGATTTTGATGGATTCCTTTTGCACATTGAGGTCCTTCATCCATTTTGAGTCTATTTTCGTGTGTGGTGTAAGGAAATGGTCCAATTTCATTTTTCTGCATGTGGCTGTCCAATTTTCCCAGCACCATTTATTGAAGAGGCTGTCTTTTTTCCATTGGACATTCTTTGCTGCTTTGTCGAAGATTAGTTGATCATAGAGTTGAGAGTCTATTTCTGGGCTCTCTATTCTGTTCCATTGATCTATGTGTCTGTTTTTGTGCCAGTACCATGCTGTCTTGATGATGAGAGCTTTGTAATAGAGCTTGAAGTCCGGGATTGTGATGCCACCAACGTTGGCTTTCTTTTTCAATATCCCTTTAGCTTTTCGAGGTCTTTTCTGGTTCCATATAAATTTTAGAATATTTGTTCCATTTCTTTGAAAAAGATGGATGGTACTTTGATAGGAATTGCATTAAATGTGTAGATTGCTTTAGGTAGCATAGACATTTTCACAATATTTATTCTTCCAATCCAGGAGCATGGAACATTTTCCATTTCTTTGTGTCTTCCTCAATTTCTTTCACGAGTACTTTATAGTTATCTGAGTATAGATTCTGTGTCTCTTTGGTTAGGTTTATTCCTAGGTATCTTATGGTTTTGGATGCAATTGTAAATGGGATTGACTCCTTAATTTCTCTTTCTTCTGTCTTGCTGTTGGTGTAGAGAAATGCAACTGATTTCTGTGCATTGATTTTATATCCTGACACTTTACTGAATTCCTGTATAAGTTCTAGCAGTTTTGGAGTGGAGTCTTTTGGGTTTTCCACATATAGTATCATATCATCTGCGAAGAGTGATAATTTGACTTCTTCTTTGCCGATTTGGATGCCTTTAATTTCCTTTTGTTGTCTGATTGCTGAGGCTAGGACCTCTAGTACTATGTTGAATAGCAGTGGTGATAATGGACATCCCTGCCGTGTTCCTGAGACTGGCAAGAGGATTAAGACATTAAACACACAAGAGTATGGTTGTGGCAGTCAAGGTATGAAACAACAGAAGCTAGGTTAAGAGACAGGAAGAAAATTTCGGGCAAAGTCTAAATGATGAATTGGAAGAACATTTTTCCCTTTGGTTATCGGAAGATAAGAACAGAAAGCATTTACTATTCCCTAGTTTAATAATTGGTCTAAAAAGAATGTTTCCCATAGATATGAAAATGTTTTATTGGGGTGCTAGTATTTTTCCATAATTACAGTTAAGATATTTCTGAAGCCTACACATAATTTAGGAAAGGTAAAATTGGAACTTCATCACTGTGTTTTTTGTGCCTCAGATTTATGTTACGGTTCAGAGAGTTCTTGTGTTATCATCAAATATTTTTAAATTTGGAAAGAGCGTATGTGGCAGGATGAGCAGACTCTAATTTTAAATTCCAAGGCAAATGTTAAAGAACACAAGTATGCCTTTACTGAGTAGATAATATTTCTTCTACTGCTTATCATTTACATTTCTGAAATTACTAGCTTTTGCCTTTAAATTCTTTTTCAGGTTGCTGCTGGAGCCACTGAGATATCAGTTTTTGGTGCTGCATCTGAATCCTTTAGCAAGAAGAATATCAACTGTTCTATTGAAGAAAGTATGCAGAAGTTTGAGGAGGTTGTTAAGTCTGCAAGGCACATGAATATTCCAGTGCGAGGGTATTTATGAAATTCCACAAATGCTATTTAGTTAATATCTATCATGTAAGCTCATTTATGAGCCATGAAGACCTCATTGTACATAATATATGCAGGGTATCTTTTGTGCCTTGTATGATTGGGGCCATCACTGTGTAGTGATACGTCTTGTGCATGTCACTTAATTATTAGTGTCCAGCTTTGAAGTGTATAATGCAGCTAAGATCAGAGGCACACTTCTTATTGCAAAGCTGACATTGCCTGCAAACCTGACGTTGTTACTCATTTTATTAATACCCAAATGCACCCCTCTCTTCATCTCAGCCTACCGTGGGTTGATAAATTTGTGTAAACTCATAGTAGCATTTGGGAAGGAATTACCTAATGTGGTTTCCACAGCTTTAACATTTTTTTAAGGAACCATGATTTTCTTCAAATATTACTTTATGCAGAGCTTCAATAGAGTATGTAAAACATGAAATTGAGCCTTTGAGCTGCCCTGAGAAATTCAGCCTGTCCTTTCCCCACTCAACCCCCCCCTTAACAGCCGACTTCCCTGTTGTCTCTCTGTGACCCGAAAGCAAAGGCAAATGGGGAAGAAGGAGAGAGAGACCTGTTTTGGTTCTTGCCTTTTTCCAGAACCAGCAGTTGCAGCATAGACTGCAAAGAAGCTCAACCCCCAAGCCTATGCTCTGTGGAGTGTATAATAAATTACTGGTTACTTAGGGAAGCATTTGTTTCTAAGACATTAGCTAATTTTCTCCTGGTTTTTATGAGTATTGAGGTATGATAATCATGATATTAACAAATTAAAATGCAGAGCACTTGTAAAAGAAGCCTGAGGGGCTGTTATTGGATTTAGATGCAGGTTTACCTCCTCTGGTTGAAGTGAGCAAAATTCAGAGTGGCAAGGGAAGGTTCAGTGGTTAATGAAAAGGCAAGCGGACCTAATTTTGAGTGGCGGTACCAGAAGAGGGTTAGAAGTCACTCAAAGTCATTTGGCAAGCAAATAGAGTTAGAATACATCACAGGGAACGGTCTTGTTGGTTGGCTTACTTTTGTTACTTTCTTTTTCTTCTCTCCATAGTAATAGTTTCCAGCATGAGTTTTCAAAGATGTGGATTTTTTTTCTAAGAGTTTATTTATTTATTTGACAGAGACCACAAGTAGGCAGAGAGGCAGGCAGAGAGAGGAGGAAGCAGGCTCCCCGCTGAGCAGAGAGCCCGACTCGGGACTTGATCCCAGGGTCCTGGGATTACGACCCGAGCTGAAGACAGAGGCTTTAGCCCACTGAGCCACCCAGGTGCCCCTAAAATTGTTTCTGTTATTGAAATATATACATATCATGCATATACAAGAAAAATTTAAAAACATTTAAAACACATTTAAAAAATGTGTTTCCATAGACAGAAAATAAAGGATGTGTGATTTTAAAGCAAAAGTGAATAACCACAATCAAAAAGAAGAAATGTACTGTCATTTTCTAAATTCAAACATACAGAAGTTGTTTGTCTCTTTCCTTTGAAAGAAAGGGAAAAAGAAGACACCATTCTATTTTAATGTGATTCAATGTGGAGTGTATGTTTTACAGTGAAGTCTTCCTTATTGGAAAGTTGAAAACAATGCATAATCATAAAAGTAAACTGTGTGCAGCACTTCAAGCAGGAAGTTTGCTACTTTAAAATGGCAAGGTTTTTTTTAATGTTAAAAGATGGATGTAAACATCAATTGTATAGGGGCGCATGGGTGGCTCAGTGGGTTAAAGCCTCTGCCTTCAGCTCAGGTCATGATCCCAGGGTCCTGGGATCGAGCCCCGCATCGGGCTCTCTGCTCAGCAGGGAGCCTGCTTCCTCCTTCTCTCTCTCTGCCTGCCTCTCAGCCTACTTGTAATCTGACTGTCAAATAAATAAATGAAATCTTAAAAAAAAATCAATTGTATATTATATTTTATTATCTTAGTTTTTCTCTTTTGAGGTAGAATAGGTAATGTATTAAAGCTAATAGAAACCCTAAATTCTCTCGAATACTGATTGTTGAGCAATTAATAATAGTGTCCCATCAGCAAAGAGAGTCCTAACCATGCTACAGCTTAAAAACCTCGCCAGGCTTTGATAAGAGGAGCACAGAGTGCAAGATAGATACAAAATGACCCATGGTCCAATGCAGTTCGCAGAGTACATTGGAGACGGGCTGGAGAGCTACACAATAGACCGGTGTATGTTTGTCAATGCAGATTTTGTTCCGTGGAAGCACAACTCGTAGACTTTCTGAAACACTGTTCATTTTCAGAAAGACACCTTTCAGTACATGAGTTTGCTCTTTGCTCAGTTGAGAATTATCTTCCTCCTCCCCAAAACTTTTATAGAGTTTAAATTAGATTTTATTTTTACTGGCAATCGAGATTCTAGATACTCATTATGAAGAGTCATAGGTCATTAGTAATCATTTAAGAAAGAGTCATGCTCAACCAGTTGAAACTGAAGTAGACGCTTCAGCATGTCTTCTATGGCAACATGGCAACAGCTGCATCAACATGTACTTGATCACCATCCAGAAAATTCATGCCATCAGCTGTCAGATTTAAAGGCCATAAGGCAGCACACATTTTATAAATGCTCAGTAAAACCATTTAAATTTTTATGAAAATAGTTAACTTTCATATGGTCTAAATAGCAGCTTTTATTAAAGTTATGGGGGTTTTGTTGGATTCCCCATGTCCCCCCCCCCAACACACACATATACACATGCTTGTGTACACATATTTTATATACGCTTAGGACTTCACATAACATCTGGGATACATTGGGAAAACATACCATGCCAAATCATTGACATAAAAAGCAAAGTCAGCTAACTGCCGCTGAATATACATTATATATGAATGGACAATGAAATATCTACATTTTAGACTTCAATTTTTGCTGTGTAATTCATATGACATATATTTAAAATATGTAGGTTATTTTTCTATTATCTAAATTTTTAAAAAGTAAAAAAGGCAAGGAAAAATAGAAATCTATGAGAAATGTAATCATTTTCTCTATTTTTATCAGTGCATTTGTTGAAATAATTATCTCTTGGTTTGTCAAGATCCTTTCAAAATTGAAATGCATCAAGATATGAAGGTAGTATTCTAATATATCAGACATTTAGTTTTATTCCTTTTTGTCTGAGTATCAACTTAACCTTAAATGAAGTCATTAGAATCACATGCTCTCTCTCTCTCTGAGAATATTAATTTAAAAAAGGAAACTATCACTAAGGAGCCATTATTAATTTTACTATTAAAATGCTTAGAAATTATAAATTCACAAGGTCAGCAGTAGTACACAACAAAGAAAAGCTTTTTACATAACATTTTAAGCCACTCCTTTAAAATCATTTAAAATGAGTTGACTCAGGATTACTCAAAGCCTGAACCTACTGAAAGTTGAAAGAAGTATATTTGTAACAATTTCCTAGAAGTCAAACAAAATTATCCATCCATTGTTTAAAAAAAAACACTGCAAAATGCAAAAAACATTTTTTTAATTAACATATAATGTATTATTTGTTTCAGGGGTATGGGTCTGTGATTCATCAGTCTTACACAATTCCCTGAACTCACCATAGCACATACCCTCCCCAGTATCCATCACCCAGACTCCCCATCCCTTCCATCCAGCTCCACTCCAGCAACCTTCAGTTTATTTCCTGAGATTGAGTCTCTTATTGTTTGTCTCCCTCTCTGGTTTCGTCTTGCTTCACTTTTCCCTCCCTTCCCCTATGATCCTCTGTCTTGTTTCTCAAATTTCATATTAGTGAGATCATATAATCTTTCTCTAGTTGACTTACTTCACTTAGCATAAAAACCTCTACTTCCATCCATGTCATTGCAAATGGCAAAATTTTGTGTTTTTTTTTTTTTGATGGCTGGATAATATTCCATTATATAAATACACCATATCTTCTTTATTCAGTCATCTGTTGATGGACATCTAGGTTCTTTCTGTAGTTTGGCTATTGTGCACATTGCTGCTATAAACATTGGGGTGTACATGCCCCTTCGGATTACATTTGTTATCTTTAGGGTGAATACACAGTAGTGCAATTGCTGAGATGTAGGGTAGCTCTTTTTTCAACTTTTTGAGGAACCTCCATTCTGTTTTCCAGAGGGACTGCACCAGTTTGCATTCCCACCAACAGTATAGGAGGGTACCCCTTTTTCCACATCTTCGCCAATACCTGTTGTTTCCTGACTTGTTGATTTCAGCCGTTCTGACTGGTGTGAGGTGGTATCTCATTGACATTTTGATTTGTATTTCCCTGATGCTGAGTGATGTTGAGCAGTTCTTCATGTGTCCGTTGACCATTTGGATGTCTTCTTGCAGAAATGTCTGTTCATGTCTTCTGCCCATTTCTTTTTTTTTTTTTTAAGATTTTATTTATTTATTTGACAGAGATCACAAGTAGGCAATGAGGCAAGCAGAGAGAGAGAGAGAGGAGGAAACAGGCTCCCTGCTGCACAGAGAGCCCAATGCGGGACTCGATCCCAGGTCCCTGAGATCATGACCTGAGCCGAAGGCAGCGGCTTAACCCACTGAGCCACCCAGGCGCCCCTCTGCCCATTTCTCGATTGGATTATTTGTTCTTTGGGTGTTGAGTTTGTTAAGTTCTTTATAGATTTTGGATACTAGCCCTTTATCTGATATGTCATTTGCAAATATCCTCTCCCATTCTGTCAGTTGTCTTTTGGTTTTGTTGACTATTTCCTTTGCTGTGCAAACCCTCTTCATCTTGATGAAGTCCCAGTAGTTATTTTTGCCCTTGTTTCCCTTGCTTTTAGTGATATTTCTAGGAAGAAGTTGCTGTAGCTGAGGTCAAAGAGGTTGATGTCTGTTTTCTCAAGGATTTTGATGGACTCCTGTCTCACGTTGAGGTCTTTCATTCATTTTGAGCCTATTTTTGTGGGTGGAATAAGGAAATGGTCAAGATTTATTCTTCTTCATTTGGCTGTCCAATTTTCCCAATGCCACATGTTGAAGAGACTGTATTTTTTCCATTGGGCATTTTTTCCTTGCTTTGTTGAAGATTAGTTGACCATGGAGTTGAGAGTCCATTTCTGGGCTCTCTATTCTGTTCCAGTTATCTGTTTTTGTTCCAGTACCATACCATCCTGATGATGACAACTTTGTAATAGAGCTTGAAGACTGGAATTGTGATGCCACCAGCTTTGGTTTTCTTTTCCAACATTCCTCTGGCTATTTGGGGTCTTTTCTGTTTCCATATAAATTTTAGGATTATTTGTTCCATTTCTTTGAAAAAAGTTGGTGGTATTTTGATAGGGATGGCATTAAATGTGTAGATTTCTTTAGGTAGCATAGACATTTTTACAATAGTCTTCCAATTCATGAGCATGGGACATTGTTTCCATTTCTTTGTGTCTTCCTCAATTTCTTTCATGAATATTATATAATTTTCTGAGTATAGGTTCTTTGCCTCCTTGGTCAGATTTATTCCTAGGTATCTTCTGGTTTGGGGTGCAATTGTAAATGGAATCAACTCCTTAATTTCTCTTCTGTCTTGTCGGTGTATAGAAATACAACAGATTTCTGTGCATTGATTTTATATCCTGACATGTACTGAATTCCTGTATGAGTTCTAGTAGTTTTGGAGTGGAGTCTTTTGGGTTTTCTACATAAAGTATCATATTATCTGCAAAGAGTGAGGGTTTGACTTCTTCTTTGCTGATTTGGATGCCTTTTATTTATTTGTTGTTGTTGCTGTTGTCTGATTGCTGAGGCTAGGACTTCTAGTACTTGTTGAATAGCAGTGGTGATAGTGGACAGCCCTGTGGTGTTCCTGACCTTAGGGGAAAAGCTCTCAGTTTTTCTCCATTGATAATGATAGTTGCTGTAGGTTTTTCCATAGATGGCTTTGATGATATTGAGGTATGTACCCTCTATCCTACACTGTGAAGAGTTTTGATCAAGAAAGAATGCTGTACTTTGTCAAATGCTTTTTCTGCATCTATTGAGAGTATCATATGGTTCTTGTTCTTTCTTTTATTAATGTATTATATCACATTGATTGATTAGCAGATGTGAACCAACCTTGCAGCCCTGGAATAAATCCTACTTTGTTGTGGTGAATAATCGTTTTAATGTACTTTTGGATCCTGTTGGCTAGTATTTTGGTGAAAATTTTTTCATCCATGTACATTTGAGATACTGGTCTATAATTCTCCTTTTTGATGGGGTCTTTGTCTGGTTTTGGAATCAAAGTAATGCTGACTTCATAAAATGAGTTTGGAAGTTTTCCTTCCATTTCAATTTTTTGGAACCATTTCAGGAGAATAGGTATTAATTCTTTAAAAGTTTGATAGAATTTACCTGGGAAGCCATCTGGCCCTGGGTTTTTGTTTTTTAGGAGATTTTAGATTACTGCTTCAATTTCCTTATTTGTTATGGGTCTATTCAGGTTTTCTCTTTCTTCCTGGTTCAGTTTTGGTAGTTTACACATCTCTAAGAATGTATCTATTTTTTCCAGATAGTGTCTAATTGCTGGCATATAGTTGCTCATAATATGTTCTTATAATTGTTTGTATTTCTTTGGTGTAGGTTTACAATGCAAAAAATATTTAACTGAATTATAAGTCCTGAAATTCCTAATTCTGTAGAAAAAAGGTACAAAACAATGAGAATAAGGAGTAAAAGATGAATTAGTCATTAAGCTAATATAGATAACTACACATAACTTTTAGATACAGAAAAACAAAAAGCAGTTTTAGGATATGATTAGTGTTTTACTTTTTAAATTAGTGTTTTTGTTTTCTTTGGGTAAATAGCCATTAGCAGAATGACTGGATGGTATGGAATTACTATTTTTAATTTTTTGAGGAATCTCCACTTTGTTTTCCACAGTGCCTGCCAGTTTATATTCCCACCAGCAATGCACAAGTATTCCAATCTTTCCACCTCAGTGCTAACACTTGCTAATTTTTTTAAATCTTTTTGATAACTAGCTATTTTGAAAGGTGTGAGGTGATATCTTGTGGTATGATTTACATTTCCCTGATGATTGATAATGTTGAGAATCTTTCCATGTGTCCCTTGGCCATCTGTATGTCTTCTTTGGAAAAAATCTATTAAGGTTCTTTGCCCACTTTTTAATTGGATTATAGTTTTTTGATATTGATTTGCATAAGTTCTTTATATATTTTAGATATGAGCTCCTTATTGGTTATATCATTTGCAGATATTCTTCCCCATTTGGTAGGTTGCCTTTTCATTTTGTTGATGGTCTTCTTCACTATGCAAAGGCTTTTTATAGTCTGAATATATATATCTTTTTGCTTTTGTTTTCCTAGAGAGCATAATTTTTGCATCTTTGATCTACTGTCACCCTCACCACTTACGTTCTCCTCAGCCAGGACCAATAAAAATCAAATCTGGCTTAAAACTTCTGAGTAAGATTGTATTACGTATATCAGTGACCAGTTTTTTTGATGAAACACCAATGATATTAGACAATTCTTGTACTTAATTGTTTTTTGACTCATTGTCTAGCTCTGTATAATTTCTAACCCTTAGAATGGCAATCTTTCTGTCATGAAGTAAGGGCATAGCCCTACCCCTGAAGGTGGTCAGTTTTCCCTGGTTTTCCTTTTGAGAGATAATTTATAACACCCATATTCAAGAATTTGCAGACTGCTTGTTTGTTAGCCAAACCATTTAGGTCTTTTTGCCCATATTATATTTCTCACTCCTCCTCTCTCTGATACGACATGTCATTACCGATCTCTATCCTGAGCATGAAGGTACTAGCAATATTATTGAGCATGACAGTGACTTATTTAAGTCTCAATTTTTTAAACACACAGTGACTGACAGCATTTGTCATGACTGATATAGCAGATACTTTCCATTGGATGATCTGCCCTAATGGAATTCACTTGAAGATGTGGCACCATCTTCTAAGTGGATAGTTTATTAGTCAGGTTCCTTTCCAACCTCTGCTAAACTGAGGGCTTTGTGTTGGCCTGGAAGAAAAATGAGAAGAGCAAGTCAAAGCATCATTTACCAAAACATGGTACATAAAACTCTAAAAATGAGACATCTGTTAAAGCTATTTTGTGTCATGCATATGGTTTGAGGGTTTATACTTTATTTTTTTTTTAACCTTTCATATTATTCTGGCACTGCTGTGAATCAGAATAACACATAGCTGGCAATAGTTAATACATGTAAGCTGTGTTGGTACAGTCATGTCTAAACAGCCTTTATCTAGAGTCTTTGAGGAAAGAATGTATTTTTTCATTTCTCATGAAGTTAGCATTTGAGAGCCAAAAGAGCATCTTAGCAGAATTGCTCCTTGAGGCCAAGGGACAGCATTTATTTCTTATTATCTTCTACAGTGTTAACTGTTTGACAAACTATCACAACCCTCTTTTGGTTAGTTTATTAATGATGGAATGCTATTTTGAATTGTTTATTGATGGATGTATTTGGCATGACTGCATCAAAACAGCTTTCACATTTAAATGTCTTAATTATGTTTAATTGACATCACATGTCATCTCCTTGCTCTTGGCATTGCTTTTCTCTTCTGAGGATAGCAGTGGTTGATTATTTCCATTCAAAGTCTTTGCACCATTTATTCCAAGCCTTTCCTCATCGTTTTGACCAGAATGGTGAAAGGATGTAGGATAATTGTGGGAAGGTAGGCTTAGGTAAGGCCTCACTGTAGGTACTTTTTCGTGACTGAGTTTCACCAGGAAACATTGGCAAAGACTTGAATGCCTCCGTTTCTCTTTTATCATGATTTTGCACAATACTGATAATAGGCCTTAACAAGCACAAATAAAAATAAAACAACTTACATTTCTATCCACAGAGTTTATTGTAACACTATGCTTTTAATTTTAACACAATGAGCTTCAGTATGGTTGGCAAATCCTTTATTATTCTGTCATCGTATATAGTATTTAAAATATCCTTCTAAGTCTGAACTCATAAATATATGCTATCTTTTCTGGCTACAGGATTTAGAAATTTAATAACCTATAGGATGGGCGCCTGGGTAGCTCAGTGGATTAAAACCTCTGCCTTGGGCTCAGGTCATGATCCCGGGGTCCTGGGATCGAGCCCCGCATTGGGCTCTCTGCTTAGCAGGGAGCCTGCTTCCCTTCCTCTCTCTCTGCCTGCTTCTCTGCCTACTTGTGATCTCTGTCTGTCAAATAAATAAATAAATAAATAAATAAATCTTAAAAAAAAAAAAAAACCTATAGGAGGTTATATATTTAGAGAAAAGGTTAGGAATTGCTTAGAAAATTGTTCATGGGATTGGAAGGGAACAAACCATAAGTGACTCTTAATCTCACAAAACAAACTGAGGGTTGCTGGGGGGAGGGGGTTTGGGAGAAGGGGGTGGGTTTATGGATATTGGGGAGGGTATGTGCTTTGGTGAGTGCTGTGAAGTGTGTAAACCTGGTGATTCACAGACCTGTACCCCTGGGGATAAAAATATATGTTTATAAAAAATAAAAAATTAAAAAAAATAAAAATAAAATAATGATAAAACTTTCAAAAAAAAAAAAAGAAAGGAAATTGTTCAAATGATGAAAATGGTACCTTAACACATTTGTGGATTAATTCATTCAAGAAATATTATATGTTTTATATAATGCACTGTCTGGTGATACTGTATGGAAATGAAAATTAAAAAGTAGCTGACTTTAGAAGAGTTTCAAGCAGACTAGAAAACAATATAGAGAGAATAATTATTGTCCAAAAAAGGCAAATACATTAAGAGACATACAGACAAATCTTATTCAAGTTTTAAGTAATAGTATATTAAATTTCTGTGGGGTAATTTGGAGAAATTTAATGCAGAAGGTGTCAGTAAAATGAAGTCATTAAAGATTAGGTAAATTTATGAAAGCATAATGAGAAATGATGGCCTTTTCAGGTGGGACAGGTAATCTACAAAGAACAAAGATACAGTGAAGAGAAATCTCAAGAAATGTTTAGGTGACAGGAAAAAGTTTACTTTCACTGGAATGGGAGTTTTTGAAGCTGTGTAACTGCAGAGAAATAGAAAGTTAAGTTGAAGTTTCAAAAATTGTGGAACTTGAATACCAGGTTTATTTGGTAGACAATGGCAAGCCACTTAAAGATTTTCAAAGTATAAAACTATATAAACAGATCTATGCTGTGTCATATTATTTTGTCAATAGACATTGGTGTACAAATGAGTGATGTGAGACCAGATGCAAGGAAAGCACTTAGGAAATGTTTGCAGCTGTCCTGGAGAAGATATTCAGGGACTGTTCTGTATACTTGGGCTGGCGCTGGCAGATGTCCTGTGCTACAGAGGTTGGAAAGGAAGAACCAGCCAACCCAGGTTATTGAATATGTTCTCAAAGATGACCTTTAAGTGATCTGGCAGTACAATTTCTGAAAACAACTGTATCATTATTATTTTCTTTAATGGCAAATGCAGGGGAAACAGAAATGAGCCCGATTTTGGATATACTGAGCTTAATATATTATGTGAATATGTCAGGAAATCAATTCATAATGTTCATGAGATTTGTAGTTGTTCCTTGGGTTATCTATCTGTGTAACGATGAAAGACAGTAACTGTGGGGGGCTGAGTTGATGTTCTCTAGAGACTCCCTTTTTTATTCCCATTACAAACAAATATAACAACTTCTAAAACATATAGCCAAACTCAGAAAAGAAAGTCCTCAGATTTTATTAAAGTGTGGTAAACATGCAGGTTGATGCCACTAGCACATGGGGTATCTATTTCAGATATAATCCCTAGTGTCCTAAAAATGGGATTTTAATGTCTATATGGGGAAAAGACAGGTATTCTACTAAAATATTGATTTCAAAGTGATTATTCTTAGAGCTGGGAATCACCTTTTTGTGAATGCAAAATCAGTAGAACTTGCGATGCATTCTGGAAACCCAAATTAAGAAATTCAGGTGGAAATTTGTCCAAGAACTAATAAAGTCCACAGGGCAAGGGCCAAAGGAAGTCAGATCTTGTTTATAGGGACATTTGAATAAGTAAAGACTCTCATGGAACTCCTACTGAAACTAAATCACCATGAAAAGACACAGTGAAAGTTACAAATCCCATGATGATATGAAGTATACCCTAAGGAAAAAAAAAAGTAAAAAAAATCAGGAAAACTTTAACAGAAAAGATGGAAATAGAACAATTAGAATAGAAGATTATAAAAGGAAAGGAAAAGGAAGAACATAAAAGAACAGATCTTTATTTTTAAAAAAATGAAGCTTTTACATAAAGTAAAAAAAATAAAAAATAAAAAAATAAAAGTTCTGACACTCTCATGGTAAAATGTAGAATATTAGATCTAAACAGAGAATCCTAAAGACGATAGAGAAAAAATTACTATAAAATTGCTATAAAGGCATTACCTTTAGATAGCAAAATTTTCATCAGCAAAACAGAGACAGAGATAGTGAAATATGTTCAAATTGTAGAATAACTTAACCTAAAATTTTATACCTAGTCAAACTATTATACATTAATGAAGGGGAAATAAAATAATTTGCTGACAAAATGGTCTGCAAAACTCGAACACTGGTGAAAAAAAAAAAAAAAAAAAAAACAAACAAAAACTAAAGGACATTAAGCCAGAAGTAAGAAACTGGATAAAAAAAGAAATGGAGAGGTTGTAGTTTAGAGCTTCATCAGAGTAGAAATGATTTGTGATAGGTCTCTGAGAAAGTAACAGATAATTGAAAATAGATCAGAGGTTCCATGGTGTAGTAGTGGGGAGATTCTTGAGACAAGCTCTCAAAACTCTGTATTATCCCGCTTTTTTTTTTAATACAAGGAAATCAGTCAGGCCATCCAGGGGAGGTAATATTGCTAAAGGGTCAGTGGTTTTCAATTTTGACAAAATAATGGAGCTTTATAGATGGTTTTGAAATACTAGTGGTTGAATTTCCTCTCCTAAGTTTGTGATTTAATTGTTTTGGGGTGTATCCTAACCATCAAGGTTTTGTTTTTTAAGCTCCCAGGTGATGGGTGCAGGCAAGTTCGTGAGCCCTTCTAATAGATTGCTAGAGAAGAGCAGAAATCTAGATGTCGACTCTAGCCACTAGTCAAAGCAGATGATGTAGACTTTTTTTTTTTAAGATTTTATTTATTTATTTGACAGAGAGAGAGATCACAAGTAGGCAGAGAGGCAGGCAGAGAGAGAGAGAGAGAGGAGGAAGCAGGCTCCCTGCTGAGCAGAGAGCCTGATGCGGGACTCGATCCCAGGGCCCTGAGATCATGACCTGAGCCGAAGGCAGCGGCTTAACCCACCGAGCCACCCAGGCGCCCAATGTAGACTATTTTTGTCATGGTAGAGACTATCTCATACTCATGAAAGTATTTCATTTATTACCATCAGTAAACTTTTTCTATAAAGGACCAGACAGTAATATTTTAGGATTTTGTGGGTTAGATAATCTATGTGCAACTAATTACCTCTGCTCTTACAGTGCAGAAATAGCCATGGCTAATAGGTAAACAGACCGGCATGGCATTGTTCCAATAAAATTTTATTTGCAGGGGCGCCTGGGTGGCTCAGTGGGTTAAAACCTCTGCCTTCAACTCAGACCATGATCCCAGGGTCCTGGGATTGAGCCCCACATGGGACTCTCTGCTCTGCGGGGAGCCTGCTTCCTCCTCCTCTCTCTCTCTCTGCCTGCTTGTGATCTCTGTCAAATAAATAAATAAAATCTTTAAAAATTTTTTACTTGCAGAAGACTAATGACCAGGTTTTGGGCTGTGGGTCTTAGTTGTCAAGCTCTGCTTCTATAATATTAAAATAAATTAATGAACATAGTCGAGAACCATCACATTTGTTTTGGAGAAAGTAGCCCCATTTATGAATAGGTTAAGGGAGTGTTCACTTGCAAGGATGGAAAAGAATATATGAAGGTGAAATGCAGTGGCATATGAAGACCCAGGCAAACCTGGGAAGGAATCATAGGGAAAACTTTAATGAATAAAAATGCATGTGGCCAACTTAGTTACAGCACAAAGGAGGTAGCTATGGCCAGATAAGTTGAGAATGCAGAGGAGGTTAGTTTGCTTCTATTGTTTTGTACTTGTGTTTTCTTTCTTTTTTTTTTTTTCTTTTCTTTTTTATTTTCTACTTAAAGGGATGGCATGTAAATGCATGGCTTGGATTTTCTATTTAATCACATTTAGATATTTTGGGTTTAGAGTAAAAGTGATTATACACACATGTAGAAAATGCATATTAAAAGGGATGGGGTGGGGGATGGGTTAGCCCATTGATGGATATTAAGGAGGGCAAGTGTTGCATGGAGCACTGGGTGTTAAATGCAAATAGTCGTGGAACACTACATCAAAAACTAACGATGTACTGTATGGTGACTAACATAACATTAAAAAAATTAAAAGAAAATATTTACTTATCTGTAATCATTGTATCTGAATTGAAAATGTTTGTTCTATTTCAACCTTAGCTCCCTTTCCCAAGGGTTAGGTTTCTGTAACATTTTCTTTCTACTAGTCTTGATTAAATGTATACAGATTATTCAAACAAGATTCAATTATAGTAATTATTAGGACAGAAAAATTGATTTCCTCTCCAACATAACTTTCAAATTTTAATTGAATTAACCACTGTATTCCTTCTCTGTTCTTATTAATGCTTACTGATTTAGTAAATTGTGTATTTGTTTGAATCACAAAACACAACTTTTATTCATAATTTAATACTTTTGAAATTAGATTATATCTTTGGAATTAATGGGTATGGATTGAATCATTTTTTCCTCCAAAATCTGTTATGAAATTCATAGTGTTTCTTACAATGGACAGCATCTTAGAAGTGTGGAAATAATGGTCTTAGAGTTTATCTTCTTTTTGCCTGCACCTTTCCTCTGGCAGCCACTTCCAGCGTTCTCAAAGAGTTAACATTTCTGGAAAACTACTCTGATCTTGTCACTACATTACCTAATAATTTTGAGTAATCTCAAAGTTCAGACTTCTTGGCATGGCATTCAAGGGCCTTATTATCTAAAGCTTGTTATATTCTGGCTCAGAAAATGGCATCTCCAGCCTCATTTCCTACCACCCCCTCTCACTCATGTGAATTGCTTCACCCCTGACAATCAAACACATGATGCATTATTTTAATACAAGCATTGTAAAATCTCTGAGGAAAGTTTAATAAAATGGGATTGGTGTTGAGCTGAAAATAGCTAAAACAGGCTTTTCTAAAGCTTAATACTTTAAGATGGAAAAGTATCATTATCATTTCAGGAAAGGCTTGACTTTTTATATTAAATTGTTGAAGAAGATTATTGAATATCTTTATTTGTAGTTTTTTAAACGTAGACTAGAAACTCTTCTGTTTGGAATGATTTAGGTGTACCCACGGGAGATAAACAAGATGAACTTTGAGGTTGTGGCCAGGTTTAGGAGTTTTGGTGTGATTAATGACTGTATCTAAATGAGGCCAAAATATCCAGATGGGAGTAAAGAGAAATTCAGTTAGTCATCTACATGCTATCTCTCTCTGATTCCAAAGACCTGGATATTTAACAGTTGAATGTTTATCCTTACTTAAATAAAACTATGTAATTCAGTGATATTTTCATTCATACATGAATGTTCATATATTGCTATAGTATAAATAACTCCACAAGATAAACACCTTTTATCTTATTCCCATCTGCCATCAAATAACATGTATCAAATTGTGATTACTAGATGAAAATGTGAGTTAAATTGAAAATGTTCCAAAATTCTTTGTTTGTTGTAAGAATAATAATGAACTACTGTAACATACATTTTGATGACTTTTGAGCTATTTCTTAATTTTTATAAAATGAAAATTAGGAAATGACTTATCCATCATCTATATATTTATATGGTTCTGTATTTTAGGTATGTATCCTGTGCCCTGGGTTGTCCGTATGAAGGAACCATCACACCACAAAAAGTGACAGAAGTAAGATACTCCTGGTTTTCTGGTTCTTGGTAAAATGATATATATATTTTTTTAAAAGTGGACTGTTTTCCTTGCTGTGTGTTGATCTGCACAACAAAGTTTAAGGAGAACCATGGGATGGAAGACAAGTTTGATTACTTAACTAAGAGTTTGATTCTAACACTTAAGATGGTTATATTGGGGACAATTCTTCAAAGTTAAATAACATTTGAATCTTATGATTTGGGTGCTCACAGGTGAAGGAATAAAAATACCTGTATCATTTTTCCATGGGTAGAACTCAGTGGCCTTTCTACATTTCACCAGAATGTCAGGACAGTTTATGCACACACAGATGACCTTCACTCTGGTTGCTCGGGTGGGCTCCCTTTCTTTTTGTCCTGCATGCTTCAGCTCTTGGATCAGAGTATACACTGCTTTTGGGTACACTGCTTTGTTCCTTTGAGATCTGATAGCTCTTTCTGCTGAGATTCAAGTTGCTTTTATTAGAGAGCAATTTTGTAGCAATAGATTATAATCATTAAAGACCTGCTTATTTTTTTTTTTTTAAGATTTTATTTATTTATTTGACAAGCAGAGATCACAAGTAGGCAGAGAGGCAGGCAGAGAGAGAGAGGGGAGGAAACAGGCTCCCTGCCGAGCAGAGAGCCCGATGCCGGGCTCCATCCCAGGACCCTGGGATTGTGACTGGAGCCAAAGGCAGAGGCTTTAACCCACTGAGCCACCCAGGGTCCCCAAAGACCTGCTTGTTGAAGTTCATTTTCTACTTCCTGTTCTACTTATTGATACCAAGGAATACAAAATACTCAGTCTTTGAGACTATATTAAGCTCTCAGAAACTTGTATATGAACTATTCTAATGTGTCCCTGCTGTTAAGGCTGTTATTTTCATATATTTTGTAATGTGGTACCAAAGTAGTGAAGATAACATTGTTAGAAAACCAGAATTTAGGCAGACAAACATTCAATTTGGCTAAAGCCATTCCTCCTTTGTGCTTTCATTTGAACTTTTGAAATGTACTGCAGATTTTTTTTTCAATGAGTGCTGTCCCACAGTCTGTTTTTTTTTAAGCAAGACCTTTGCACACCATGGCAGGTACTATAAAATTTTAAAAAAAAAAAAAAAGCTTCAGTGTCATAGTCCTTCACATGCATGGGACCCTTCCAAGACTTGGTTATTAATTTGCATTCACAATTACTTATTTTTTTCTTAAAACTTCAAAAATGGTCTAACTTCAGACTCCACAAGCACTAGGATCCAACTCTACCTGTACATCAAGACCCTTGCTTTTCTGCCTTTTGCCTGGTGGAATCCATGGACGGACCACACCCACATACTCTCCATGCCTGCACCAGAATGCCTGAGGAATTGCTGAGAAGAATCATGTAACAGGCAGACTGGAGGCATTAGGTGTTGATGGCCAGCTCTCATAAATGAGCGTTCTGTGCTTTTCTATTACATTTTGTGGCCACTCACTCTCTTACTCCCTGCAGTCACCATTACAAACTGTTCACTCTGTCCAAGCTTCTAGTTCTCCTCATTTACTTCCTCCTCCCTATATACTTAACTGCTTAGAATCTTTCCTGTTGTTGACTCCTGAACACGTTCTAGTCTCTTCTGCCTGAAAGCTTCCTTTCTTAATGAAGCATCTGCATGTAGTTATTGGCGACCTATTTCTTATTCTTCTACATTTAAACTTCTTCAAAGGGCTGTCTACACTGCTGGTGTTTATTTCCTCAGGTGCCACCAGCTCTTCCTCATCCTCCAAGGTGACTTTTAGACCATTCACTTCACTGAAATCCCTCTTTGTAAGACCACTACTTAGCACTTGGGTTAAAAAAATAATGCAAGATTATATTTAGTACTCATCTTGACATCTTGGCAGGATTAGGGACTACTTATCATTTGTCCTTGAGGACACCCTTGTATTCCTTAAAGTCCCTTGATACCACACTTAGGGTTTTTCCCCAACTGTGATTAGGTTTCCTCTTTTGAAATGTCGTTGTCCTTTACTGGGCCATTAAAAAATTCCAGCATTTAATAGGCAGTAGGGAAGACTGAGAATTATGCCTTTTTTTTTTTTTTAATTCAAGTTTCCATCCAATAGTAGTCTCCTGCTTGGACTAGGGAGCCCTTCTGAGTCCCCTCTAACCTGTTTTTGATATTGTTGATAGTGCCTTTCTGAAAGATTAATATTGCCCCTACCACCACTACCTCAGTAGTCTTTTGTAGCTTTCTGTTGATCTTATGATAGAATCCTCAACCCAAATTCTTAGCTTGGCTGGTTTGCAAGGCTCTGCCTGGTTTGCCCTCAGCCTACCTCACCAGATCCATGTAGCTTCGTTTTTGCTTTCTTGCCACGCCTGCCCTTTGTATTTTTTTCCTATCGGGAATGCCCCTTGCATTTTCCATTTCAACTGTCTGAAACGTGTTTCGTGTCATGAAACATCTTGTTGTGCCCTTCTTCTCACCCTCTTCAACAAGTTAACGCTTATTTTATCTTAAGCTCTCACTCAGGCCCATCCTACTTGATAGATGGGGGTCAATTTCCTTTGCTACATGCTCTTAGAATCCTGTTTCTTTGCTCCAGAACTCTTATTTTACTTGTTTTTACACATTCTTGAGTGTAATTGATTAAGTTCAATCCTGAATTGACTCCAGGCTCCACAACAGCATAACCCATCTCAACATCCATATGCTTATTATATCTCAGCACCTAGCCAAGTGCCTGTCATAAAATGGGCACTGAAGAAATCCATAATAATGAGTTACAGTATTTTGTACATGTGCCAGATATTGTACAAAATGATTTTTATAGATCCTCATTTCATTTTCATAACCAACATGTCCTTATTAATGTCATTGTTAATATAATTTTTAAAAAATTAATAAGACTTAGAAAATATGCTAATAAGAGTATTTGTGGTGTCTGTTTTACATAAGAGACACTAAGGCTTAAAGAGGTCAGTCTTCCACCAGTATCACATGACTAGCATGCTTCACCCCTGAGATGTAAATCCAGGCTTGTCGGACTCCAGAATGCCAGTCTTTGTTCACACACCATGCTGCCTTTTTGCAAATTTGTATTGCCCTTTACAGTGACATTAGTTACACAGTGTAGAGGGAACTTGCAGTTTACCTTGCACACGTGCATCCATTTATGAGCCAGAAGAATTAAGTTAGAAATATTAAGTGATGCTACCAATCACAAAACTACTTACTGACAGAGCGGGAACTAGGATTGGTATCTCTTGATCTCTACTTTAAGGCCTTGAGAAATACAACTTCCAAAGTAAATTTGTAATGCTTCTGCTTTGATTAAAGTGTTGCGAATGTAAGGTTCCTGTATTTGAAATTGTAGCTTATAATTTCACAACCAAACTCTGTAGATAGTTAGGATTCTAAGGCAAACTTGGATGTTAGAAAAATAGAGTAATGTCTTTAAAACTTTTATATAATGCTTTGGATTTAATAAATGAGAAAAGGACCAGAAAACTAAAATAAATGTTTCCTATGGATATGTAACTGATATCAGTTGTGACTTTTACTTCTGGATGATGTTTGCTAAGGAATAACAGGGCTTGAGTCTTTCCATTTCCATTGTTTTACGAGCTCCTCCCTTTTCCCAACAGGTGTCTAAGAGACTGTATGGCATGGGCTGTTATGAGATCTCTCTGGGAGACACCATTGGAGTGGGAACTCCAGGAAGCATGAAGAGAATGTTGGAGAGCGTCATGAAAGAAATCCCACCTAGTGCTCTTGCTGTCCACTGCCATGACACATATGGACAAGCCTTAGCAAATATCCTCACGGCCCTTCAGGTATTTTGTGTTATTTGTGTGTACATGTAAAATGGGTATCCTTACTTATAAACATTAAGAGCTTTAGTGGGATAATATTTATAAATTGCTACGAATAGAGTGATCAAACGGTGTCTGCCACCTGACAAGCACTCAGGAAATATCTCTACACATTTCTTTTTTAGGGCAATGATGTCTCCTATGACTGTCAATTTGATGTGATAAAATCTGTTCTTTTTTACTGAAGGGTAATCGACATACAGTATCAGTTTTAGGTAAAACATAGTAATTCAATAATCATATAAATGTAATGATCGCCACAGCAAGTGTAGTTACTCTCTGTCACCATACAAACCTACAATAATATTGACTATGTTCTACATGCTTTTCGTGCTTATAACTGTTTTTATAACTGGAAGTTTGTACTTCTTAATACCGTTCATCTATTTCACACATTCCCTACCCTCCCCCCTTCAGGTAACCAAGAGTTTGTTCTCTGTATTTATGAGTCTATTTCTTCTTTTTCTTTGCTTGTTTGTTTGGGTTTTTAGATTCCACATATAAGAGAAATCATATACTATTTGTATTTTCCTGTCTGGCTTGTTTGCTGACCTATATTATTATACATGAAATATATGACTTTTCTATCTGGTTAATTTGCAACATTCATGTTGGTATAAATGGCAAGATTGCATTCCGTTTTGTGGCTGAGTCACTCTGCATTGTGAATGTATGTACTGCACCTTCTTTATCCTTTCGTCTGTTCATGGACACATAAATTTCTTGCATGTCTTGGTTATTGTAAATAATGCTGCCGTAAAACAGATAGGGATATATAGCTCTTTAGATTCATGTTTTTGTTTTCTTCAGGCAAATGTCCAGAAGTTGAAATACTGGGTTGTATGGCATTTCTATTCTTAATTTTTTGAGGAAATTCCACACCGTTCTCCACAGTGGCTGCATCAGTTTACATTTCCACCAACGGTGCACGAGGATTGCTTTTTCTCCACATCCTCACTAGCACTCATTATTTCTTGTCTCTTTGATACTAGCCATTCTGACAGGAGTGAGCCAGTATCTCATTTGTGGTCGTGGTTTGTATTTCTCTGATGATTACGCATACTGAGTATCTTATCATGTGTCTGTTGACCATCTGTATGTCTTCTTAAAAAAAAAAAAATCTATTCAGATTCTCTTCCTATTTGTAATTAGATTTTTTTTTTTTTTGGTGTTAAAATGTGTAAATTCTTAATATATTTGGGATGTTAATCCCCTTATCAAATGCATCAGTTACAAATATCTCCTCCAACTCAGTAGGATGCTTTTTTGTTTCATTGTTTCCTTCACTGTGACAAAGCTTTTGACATTGGTGTAGTCCCAATAGTTTAATTTTGCTTTTGTTTGCTGTGCCTGAGGAGACAAGTATAGAGAAATATTGCTAAGGCCAGGGTCTAAGAGATTACTGCCTGCATTTTATATTAAAAATTTTATGGTGTCAGGTCTCATATTCATGTTTTTAATCCAATTTGAGTTTATTTGTGTATATGGTGTAAAATAGTGGTCCAGTTTCATTCTTTTGCATGTGCCTGTTCAGCTCTCCCACACCATTTATTAAACAGATGGTCTTTTCCCTATTGGAAAAAACTTCTTTTGTATATTCTGATGTCCTCTGTCATAGATGAATTAATAAAATGATTGGTTTATTTTTGGACTGTCTGTCTTGTTCTTTTGATCTAATTTTTGATGTGTCTAATACTAGTTTAATTACTTAAGCTTTATAGTATACTTTGGAATCTGGGATTGTGATGCCTCCAGCTTTGTTCTTCTTTCTCAAGATTGCTTGACGGTTTAGGGTGTTATGTTGTTCCTTATAAATGTTAGCATTGTTTGTTGTAGTCAAGAGAAAAATGCTGTTGGTATTTTGATATGGATTGCATTGAATCTTTAGATTATTACCAGTTGTATGAACTTTTTAATGATACTAATTCTTCTAATCCATAACCATGATATAGCTTTCCACTTCTTTTTGCCATCTTCAATTTTTTTAATTAGAATCTTACAGATTTCAAACTGTAATGTCTTTTCCTGCTTGGTTAAATTTATTCCTAGGCATTTTGTTTTTCTTGATGCAATTGTAAATGGGATTGCTTACTTTCTTTTTCTTTTTTTTTTTTTAAGATTTTATTTATTTATTTGACAGAGAGAGAGAGATCACAAGTAGGCAGAGAGGCAGGCAGAGAAAGAGGAGGAAGCAGGCTCCCTGCTGAGCAGAGAGCCTGATGTGGGGCTCGATCCCATGACCCTGAGATCATGACCCGAGCTGAACACAGATGCTTTAAAAGCGTCTGAGCCACCCAGGCGCCCCAACTTACTTCATTTTTCTTTCTTCTACTTTGTTATTATGGTATAGAAATGCAACAGAATTTTTTCTTTATCAATTTTCCATCTTGAAACATTACTTTATTTTGTAACACTAACAGCATTTTGGATGTAGTCTTTAGGGTCTTATATGTAGTAACATGTCATTTACAAATAGTGACAGGTTTACTTCTTCCATAATAATCTAGATTTTTTTTTTTGTCTGATTGCCAAAGCTAAGATTTTTAGTACTATGTTGAATAAAACTGGCAAGATTGGATATCCTTGTCTCACTCCTGATCTTAACAGAAAAGTGTTCCAATTTTTACCATCGAATATGATATTAGCTGTGGGCTTGTCATATTTGGCCTTCAATATATAGAGGAATGTAACCTTTAAACCCAGTTTTTTGAGAGTTTTTATTGAGTCATGGTGAATTTCATCAAGTGCTTTATTTGCATCTATTGAGATGATAATAAGATTTTTATGCTTCATTATGTTAATATGATATATCTTGTATATTGATTTTTGGATATTGAAACATCCTTGCTTCCCTGGAATAAATCCCACTTGATTATGGTGAATGATTGTTAATGTATTATTGATTTGGTTTGATAATACTTTGTTGAGGATTTTGCATCTATGTTCATCAGAGACATTAGCCTGTAATTTTCTTTTTTAATAGTATTTTTAACTTTTGGGTTTTTTTTTTTTTTGGTATCAGGTATGTTAAGTGGTTTTGTAGAATATTGGTATCAGGTAATGTTAAGTGGTTTTGTAGAATAAATTAGGGAGCTTTCCTTCTTCTTTAATTTTTTTGTGCTAGTTTAGGAAGGATAGATATTAGCCCTTCTTTCTATGTATGGTAGAATTATCCTAGGAAGCCATCTGGTTCTAGACTTTTGTTTGTTGGGAATTTTTTGATTACTGATTCAATTTCATGGATAGTAATCAGTCTTTCAGATTTCCTATTTTCCTTTTTCAGTATAAGAAGAGTATATATTTCTAGGAATTTATTCATTTCTTTTACAATGTCCAAATGAGGGTGTTTAATATTTCATAGTAGTCTCATAATTCTTCGTATTTCTGTGGTGTTGGTTATTTACCCTCTTTCATTTCTGATTTTATTTATTTGTGTCCCCTCTCTTTTCTTGATGAATCTGGCTGTCTATTTTGCCTACTTTTTCAAAGACCCTAATCTTAATTTTGATTAACTTTTCAATTGTATTTTTAGTCTCTATTTCATTTATTTCACTCTGATTTTTATTATTTCCTTCTGCTAACTTTGGGCTTTATTCTTTTTCTAGTTTGTTTAGGCATAATATTAGATCGTGGTTTTTCTGAGATTTTTGTTGTTTCTTGAGATAGGCCCTTTCTTTCTAAACTTTTCTCTTAGAACTGCTTTTGGGGGTGCCTGAGTGACTCAGTCATGAAACGTCTGCCTTCAGCTCAGGTCATGATCCCAGGGTCCTGGGATGGAGACCCACAGTGGACTCCTGGCTTGGTGGGAAGCCTTCTTCTCCTTCTCCCACTCCTCCTGCTTATGTTGCCTCTCTCACTGTCTCTCTGTTAAATAAATAAATAAAATCTTTAAAAAAAAGAAAAGAAAAGAAAAGAAGTGCTTTTGCTATGTCCCAAAGATTTTGATACAATGTGTTTCTGTTTTCATTTGTCCCATGTAATTTTAGATTTGCTCTTTGATTTCTTTGGAGACCCACTGAATGTTCACTAGCATGTTGTTTGGCATCCACTTGTTTGTTTGTTTCTTTTTCTTTCTGTAATTTATTTCCAGTTTCATTTTTGGAAAAGATCCTCACTGTGATGTCAGTCTTCTTAAATTTATTGAGACATGTTTTATGTCCTAACATGTGATTTCTTCTGGAGAGTGTTCCATCCATTTTTGAAAGAATGTGTATCCTACCGTTTTTGGATGGAATTTCTGTGTGTATCTGTTAAGTCCATTTGGTCTAATGTGTTGTTTAAAACCAGCATTTCCTTATTGATTTTCTGTCTGGATGATCCACCCATTGATGTAAATGGGGTGGTCAGTATCCCTACTATTATTGTATTACTGCCAATTCCTCCCTTTATGTCTGTTAATATTTGTTTTATATATTTAGTTGCGCCTATGGTTGGGTGCATAGATATTTATGATTGTTATATCCTGTTCTTGGATTGATTCCTTTATCATTATGTAATGTCCCTTTTGTTTCCTGTTACAATCTTTGTTCTAAAGTCTATTTTGTGTTATATAACATTGCTATCCTAGTTTTTTTGTTTCCATTTGCATGGTAGGTCTTTTCTATCCCTTCACTTTTAGTCCATACGTATCATTAGGTCCGAAGTTAGTCTTTTATAGAGAGCTTATAGGTGGCACTTGCTTTTTTAAAATTCATTTATCTATTCATTTTATTCATTTTTTATTCATCCTATATCTTTTGATGGAACATTTAGGTTATTTACATTTAATTATTGATATGTTTATATCTATTGTCATTTGGTTAATTATTCTCAGTTGTTTTGTAGTTCTTTTTTGTTTCTTTCTTCTTCTCTTGCTCTCTTCCGTTTTGATGAGTGACCTTCCTCAGTGTTATGCTTGACTATCTTTGTCTTTAATTTTTGTGAATCTATTATAAGTCTTTGGATAGTGTTTACCATGAAGTTCATATATAATGTTCTAAGTATACAGAAGTTAATGTTAAGTGATGTTTGCTTATGTTAGAACACATGTAAAAGAATTAGATGGGTAAAAGAACTCCCTCTCCATGTTTTATGTATATGATGTTTATTTTCTATGCTTTGATTTTGTGACTCCCTTAATAATTGAAACAGAATTGATTTTGCTTTTTTTTTGTCTTCATACTAGCTTTATCCTGGATTGATTGATTCACTAGCTTTGTATGTTTACTTTACTAGTACAGTTTTTTTCCATTAATAATTTTCTAGTTATTGCCTTTTCCATTTAAAGAAATCCCTTTGAAACTTTTTATAAGGCTGGTTTAATGGTGATGAACTTTAACTTTTGTTTGTATGGGAAGCTCGTTCTCTCTCCTTCAGTTCTGAAATAACCTTGCCATGTAGTTTAGTCTTAGTCTGCAGTCTTAGTTGTAGTGTTTGTTTTTCTTTTTTTGTTTTGTTTTGTTTTTTTCTTTTTTTCTTTTCTTCTTAGTACTCTGAGTATATCATGCCACTGTCTTCTGGCCTAAAAAGTTTGTGCTGAAAAATCAGCTGATAACCTTATAGACTTTCCCTTTTATGTAATTAGTTGCTTTTCTCTTAGTGCTTTTAAGATTTTCTTTAATTGTTGACACTTCAATTATTCTGTGTCTTGGTGTAGACTTTCTTGGGTTCATCCTAGTAGTGTCTCTTTGTTCTTCCTGGACCTGGCTGTCTTTTTCATTACCCAGCTTAGGAAAAGTTTCAGCTCTTATTTCTTCAGGTAAACATTTTGTACCTTTTCCTCTCACTTCTTCTGGGATCCCTATATTGTGAACATTAGTACACTGCATGTTGTTTCAGTTTCCCTAACCTACCTCTATTTTAAAAGAAATGTTTTTGTTGTTCATCTTGGGTGCTTTCCATTACCCTTTTTTCCAGATTGCTGATCCATTCTTTTGCATCTGCTAATCTACTGTTGATAGTGGATTTTTCATTTGTTATTGTATTGCTCAGCTTTAACTGGTTCCTTTAAAAATTTTTTTTGTTGAAGTTCTTACTGAGTTCATCCATTCTCCTCTCAAGTCCAGTGGGCTTCCTTATATTAATAATTTTGAACTCTTAGGTAGATTACTTATCTCTGTTTCATTTAATTCTTTTTTTTTTTTAAAGCATCATCTTGTTCTTTTGCTTGAAGCATATTCATTGACTCCTAATTCTGTTTGACTTTCTGTGTTTGTTTCTATGAATTAGGTGGAACAGCTACCTCTCCCAGTCTTGAAGGAGTGGCGTTGTACAGAAACATCTCTTTTGTGGATTGCATGTGCCTGGAGGCTTTAGCTATCTGGCCAGAGTTGGGTAGAATTGCCTTGGGTGGTTTGTATAGGAAGTGCCCTGACAGCATGGACACAGGCAGGAGATGTTCCAGGTTTCTTTGTGCCAAGGTTGCCTTGGAAAAATGGTTAGAGCTATAGTGGGTACACGCTGAGGATGTCATATTATATGCTGTGCAGGAGCATCCTTGGTGGGACAGCTATATTTGGGGTGGCATTGGCTGGGGAGCATTATGGGGAGAACTATATCATGGGGATGGCTACAGCTGGTGTGGGCTAGGATCTTGGGGCTCAGAGTCAGCAGGCTAGCTAGAGGGCCTAGACTCTGCTCTTAGCTCAGATAAGACCTAAGTATGGAGAGAGAATGGAGACAATGGTGTCCCCCATTACCTCCAATCCCAGAGAGAGAGTTCTAGCAGATCCCCCACCATTTGACTGAATACTCTAGGGTTAGTAAATAGGCTTCCTTAACTCAAAGTCTAAGCATCCTTCAAACCACTGCTTTTTTGCTGTTCTGCAGGTCAGAGAAATCTGTGCATAGCCATAGTCCTGTCCTTCCTTGTGCATTTCATAGTATAAGGGTAGGATTTCCATTGCTACCATGCCTGCTTCTTTCCTGCCATTTGTCATATGGTCCCTCCATCCCTTGTTGTGCAGAAGCAGTTCATTCAGCCCTCAGTTCCTCTTCAGGAGAAATTGCGCCATATATGGGTATAGACTCGGTGTGTCTGTGGGAGGAAACAAGCCCAGAGTCGTCTTATGCCACCTGCTTGAGTTCCTCAGTCCCGAATTTATTCTTTTTAAAGTATTAATCCTTTTAGAGACATGTTTCTTACATGCTCTCAGCTATATAATTTAGTAAAGTATAATGGCATTTTGAGGAGAACAAAATACAAAGAGTGTTCTACTGTATTCATGTAACTAATGCTCTTGTTGATAATTTGGTGTTCTGTTATGAGAAGATATGGTGCTAAAATAATTTTGTATTTTGTTTAACATATTTTTCTGATATTGCAGGCATCAGAACCCCTGGTTTTTGTCAAGTATATGCTTTTAGATAATCAAAGTGAAGAGATCTGGAAAATTAGATGATTAAAAATTACTTACTAAATTCTAAAAACTTAACTATTTTCAATATATTTATTTAAAACAATCCATATAAAAAGTATTTAAGGGTATATCTTAAAACTAGTGTTAGTTTGTTAAACTTGGCCAAAAATAAGTTCATGTGATGTTTTCAGAACCTAAGATTTTGACAACTGGAAATAAGACTACCAGAACTTTTTTGTGAGGCTGAAAATCAACATGTAAAGCTTTATGTCATAAACCTAAAGTGTGCAGTTGTTTGGCAGAAGTTAAAAAACAAGGCGAAGATCAAGCCCTAGAAAAGGCTTATTTTGACTTTGTAGCATATGTGCACAAACCCGTATTTATCCTCTGGAAGCAGGTAAGGAATATTGTATTGAATTAGAATAGAAACTGATACCCCATGGACTTTTGGGCGTGGGAATTTTTACAATTTTCCCTTCCTAGGTATTCTAGTTTCTAAAACAATAGAGAACTAGGCATCACTTCAGGATTCTGTGTTCAGGCACAACTGTAACTTATTAAGTGTTCCTGACCAGCATGTTCCTGAAGACATCTGTCTCTCCCACCACCTCCACCCCTCTGATATGGATATTACTTTTTTTAATTTCTGTCTCTCCTCCTCCTCTTACTTCTCCCCTGTCCTTCCCTTTCTCTTTCCTTTATATATCTTCTATATGATAACACTGAGTAGTAATTTACTTGTGGAGCATATTTACTATGTAATGAACGACAGCTTAGCTATTTGGGATTCAGGGCTATAGTGCAAAATCCAGGCACCCAAATTTCTGCCTCTTGAAAATGCCAAAATGCAAAATACTGCTGATTCCCTGTTGTGATTTAATGGTTAACAAGGTATATTTGAGGAAGTAATGTTTAAAATCAGATGTAAAGTGAGGCGCCTCAGTGGCTCAGTTGTTAAGTGTCTGCCTTGGGCTCAGGTCATGATCCCAGGGTTCCCAGGGTCCTGGGATCCAGCCCCCCACAGAGCTCCCTGCTCAGCAGGGAGCCTGCTTCTCCCTCTCTCTCTGCCACTTCCCCTGCTAGTGTTGCCTTGTGCTCTCTCTCAAATGAATAAATAAAATCTTTGAAAAAAATGAAATGTAAAGCATGAAAACTAACTCCTATAAGGGGTGTGTCTGTGTGCAGGCATGTGCAACTGTGCATGCCAGTGTGTGAAAAGAGTGCTTCAAACTGATGAAACACCCCTTGCTCAAAGGACTTGGGAGAGGGGAAGATTATGTCCTAGGAACTGAGAGAAGCAAATATATTCAGAGGGAAGCGAAGCTTTATAACATATGCTGAATTAGTTGAATTGCAGAGTGTCTGGAAAGAAGTGAGGACCAAAATCCTGAGGCATTTTCTCATCCTGCAATAGCCATATAAAGGGTCAGATAACAACTCTGGGCCCAAGCACACTATAGGGAACATGGATGGGAACCTGTATGAGATAGAGAGACTCCCTCCAAGATACCACACTCTCCAAGGATGAACCTGCAAAAATTCCACCTCACAAGGGGAGAAGGCAAAAGTATTCATTATGGCTTTGGCTTCAGGTGTCAGGAATCTTATAACTCTTCTAAAAGAAAACATCTTCAACTTAAGATGAACTATTTGGCGTATGTGCGTATGTGTGTTGTGTGTGTCAAGGGAGCGAAGGGGCCAAGAAGGTGGATATTCTTTTCTTTAATTTATTTATTTGAGAGAGAGTGTGAGACCTGGAGAGAGTGAGTCCAACTGGGCAGAGGGAGGGGGGCACGCAGACTCCCCACTGAGCAGGTGACTATAACTGTATTTTCTGTTCTTGTACTATGTGCACAAGCACCAGATAACTGCGGGAGGCCGGACAGCAGAATGGAGGCTGGGGGCCAGGGAAAGCAAGATGGTGCTTCCAGCTGGTCTTATATTGCCCCATAGCTCAAGTTGTAGTCATAGTACCAGCAGGGAAAGAAGGTAACAGTGGCTTGTCTAAGCAGCAGCATGATGTAAAGCGGGGGAGGCGAGTTGAAATGAACAAGTGAGGAAATGGTCGAAAAGCAGAGATCTGCCGGGGAAGCTAAAAGTTGACATATAAAGTTCTGTCTCTTTTGCCATCCATTTCTGTACAGTTGGATAAGTCAGTGAGGGCATAAGAAAGAACCTACACTGCTGCTCTCTTTGAAACAGAGTGTGGCTGAGACCATCTTTAATGTTGTGGAGCTTGGATGTTCCTGGACGGAGCTGGACATGGCTCTGGACTGTCCACGTAGACACATGAGTGCTGGTCCCCAGCAGCAGCAAGTAAGGCTGAGTTCTCCGGGGTCCTTTTCTTGTTCCCCCCATCCCCAATAACAATAGCCACGACAGCAAAATGACCAGCTTTACCTTTAGTAGGGGAGAAAAAATATCTTGGAAAAAACTGCCAGTGTTTAAATAGAAGGGAATCAGAGAAAGTTCCGCTTCATTATGAATGGGGCTAACCTTGGCCTCAGGAAGCGGTGGCCATACTTCATTTTTTAAATGGAATCTTTGAAGTGGCTTCTAGAAAAATTGGTGGTGGATGTGGAATGGATATCATTTGTTTTAATTTAGGGCTTGAGAAATGGTTTACAGAGCTCTAAACTGGAAGTTAATATTAAGGCAAGGAGACGTATAATAAGTGGAAACTTGGCCACAATGGTAGGAAACAAATGAGAGTTATAAATGGAACATCCCCCTCAGTCTGGAAAGCACATCCTAATCGTGGAGTAGAGAGATCTTTCTTGGGCTCCCAGGTCTTATTCTACTTTTTTATTACTTGAACATATGACTTCTTCAATTGTACATAATTGTATGGATGTCAAAAATACATAGTTATCAGCTATTTAATATAGAGAAGTAATTCTGAGACTAGAGTTTTAAGTGTGGGATATGTATAAGCACTCAAAACTGAAAGAGCAAGAAAATGAGGTGACAAAACATACAACATTTTAGTAATGGAAGAAACGTACATGAACCAATATACTTGTCTTAATTTTTTATGTAAAAGTTGACTTTCACCCTTCTCGTGGTCCCAAGTACCTGGGTAAAACATAAGTGAACAAATTATTTGATCTACTTAATACCAGACAATTGCACAATGTATATTTTTTTCTCATCCAAATGATTTGTCTTCATAACTGGGTAAGAATGGAGTAAAACAGTACCACAAACAACAGTATGTGCTAATTGGTAGCATGGAGACAAGACATAATAGGCAATATTTAAATTTCTCCCAAAGAAATACTTTGCCTTTTTTTTTTCTTAAATGTAATAGACTCTTAGTTAATGTCTTTCTTCCTAATATTTTCCACATGTTTATTCTCCTTTAGAAAAACCTAATTATTTTCCTAATGTTCATATCAAAGCATTCATTTTTATATTGGGTCTTAGTAAACCATATTTAAATGCTAGCAAAGAGCAAAATTTTTAAAGATTTTAATTCTTTATTTGACAAGGGAGGGGCATATAGAAGGAGAGGGAGAGGCAGGATCCCAGCTGAACAAGGAGCCGAATGTGGGGCTGGATTCTAGGATCTTAGGATCATAGGATCGTTACCTGAGCCGAAGGTAGATAGTGAACCAATTGAGCCACCCAAGTGCCCTACAGATATTTTGTATGTGGTTTATTTTTGAGGTTCACAAGGAAGATTTTTCAAAATTCCAAACACTGGCCATGGAAACTTGTTTTCATTTCTGCATCGATAGAGTGCATACAATGATGTCTCCCTCTTTAAATTCTGCAGAATTGAGATGAGAGGTAGAGTTTCTAGACTGATTGCCTTGATAACACTACATTTAATACTATTATCATAGTCATGGCAATTAAAACTACCAATAACGGGCGCCTGGGTGGCTCAGTGGGTTAAAGCCTCTGCCTTCGGTTCAGGTCATGATCCCAGGATCCTGGGATCGAGGCCCACATCAGGCTCTCTGCTCAGCTGGGAACCTGCTTCCTCCTCTCTCTCTGCCTGCCTCTCTGCCTACTTGTGATATCTGTCTGTCAAATAAATAAAATCTTTAAAAAAAAAACTACCAATAACAATAGTAATAATAACTTATCACTCAATTTATTTGTGAGTAGACCCAGAGACATAAAAAATTGCATTAAAAATGTGTTGTGTATATACATGCATTAGATGCAGTTTTTAAATATGAATAAAGATCTAAATAGGTATCAATGAGCAAGAAAGAAAATAAAATGGTTAAAATCAGATGCCCCTACAGAGGTTTACTAAACGGTTTCATCAATAAATATTTATTTTATCAGACGCTCTTGTAGATGTTAGATTCAGATGCTAAAGTCCCTGAACAGTACTTCTGTAAAGAAAATTGTTTTAGTCTAACTCTGTATTTTTAAAACTTTTTGATTATATTTTTTCTACACAATTAACTTTCTCCAACACAGTATTCTGTTGGGATATATTTTCATGGAAGGTAGGATAATGTGTAAATTATTTTAAAAAAATAAATAAAAGAGGACAAGAAGTCCAGCAAAAGTATAGCATTGTCCAACTTTCAAGTGTGTACCAGCAGGGCTCCTGAGCCACACAAGTCAGTGGGAAAAAGATGAACAAAGTGCCTTCCTATTTTTTTTAAGTGTTTGGATTGCTTATATCAGTGATGAAAAATGGCTAAATATTTGAATAATGTTGCTTTCTTTTGTTTATCACCAATATCTTTTTATTAGTATAAACTTCTCTCTGGTTTTAGCAAAAGGTGTCAATTGTTTTTTTTTTTTTTCAGAGATAACAATTTTTATCTATTTCTACAAATCTACAGTTATCTTTTTAATATTTTTATTTATTTGTCAGAGAGGGTGAGAGAAAGCCCAAGCAGGGGGAGCAACAAGAAGAGCAGGTAGAGGGAGAAGCGGGCTCCTGGTGGGACCGTATCTCTGGTCCCTGGGATCATGACTGGAGCCAAAGGCAGATGCTTAACCGACTGAGGCACCCAGGTGTCCTTCCACAGGTATTTAAAAGAGGGGGAAAAACTGTTTCTGAGCTAGATGGCATTTTAAACTGGCATTTAAGAATATAAATAAGCTTATGGAAATATAAAATACATGAATTCTATACATGAATTCATGAATATATGAATAAAAGCATATAAAATACATGAATTCTATTGTCATGTGCTAAAAATGAAAGTATTTAATCTTTATGCAATGGATTATGCTTAGATCATAAGCTTGAAGCTCACCACAAAAGAAAAATGTCCAAAAATGTTCTGTCTGTCCTACAGTAATGCATCCATGCTGATTAAAGAGGCAAATGTTATAAAAATTGATTATCAGGGGTTTTTTTCTATTTAGAAAAGATTCTATGAGACTATAAAGAAAAACACTGAATTCATCAGCAGAATCTTTTTTATTTTTAATCATGGCTTAACTTTGCAAAAAAAAAAAATCATTGTTTCTTCAGCTATATCAGAATCTGTCCTTTACATCTGATTGACACTCTGGGATAAAGGGATATATGTGTAGAGAACACTATTTAAACCTTGTGATCTTTCCCACCAGTCTCAGCTCTCAGGATCCAGGAAAATCCCTAACACACATTAGACCATCTTTCTTGGGACCCAGAGGCTGAGTGGGTTGGAGGGTGCAGTCCTGGAGAACAGGTGTGAACAGAAAAGTAGAATGAAGAATGGTGCAGCTTGGAGTAGAAAGTGGAGAGTGGACCTACGTGATGTCTTCTCAGTCCCCATGAGCCTGAATGTGGTCTGTTGGCTTCATTTTCTTGAAATTACTTAGTGTTCTCCCAGTGGGTATGCTTTTTTTTTTCCACTGGAGACTTGCAAACAATATTATGCTAAGGCACTGAGTTTTCCATTGCCTACAAATTATGATACTGGGAAAGTTTCACATTTTTCTAGATTCCCATTTCCTCATATGAAAAACATCTGCCACCATAGAAGATAAAGAACATGTTCATATCTCTTTCATTAAATTTTCATCAATTCATAGCAGATATGGTTAATCAAAATATCTTGTTTTCTCTTAGAAATTTTGATTTTGTTAGCACGACCATTTTATTCCAAAAATCAGATTAACGGATGTCTCTTTGTCTTTACCCTGAGTACTCCAAGTAAGACAGAAATCCTCAGCTGAAGTTGTAATTTCATTTCCTTTCCACATAATAATGCAAGTTTTGAATCAGGAGGGCAGACTCATCCTGGTAAATATTTTTATCGGTTTCTAAAACATAGCCATTCTTAATTTAAAATGAATCATTGTTGCTGTTACCACCTTCAGGGAAAAACATAACATCTATTCATAAAATTATTTTCTTCCCACTCTAGTCTTTCTTCTCCTTAGACTTCGGCTTTTATATTGTTGGTAGCTCTTTGGGCCAGGATATGATATGATTCTTCTCTTGGCATAAGAGATGGAAACTTCAAAACTCACTATCTTTTCAAGCACCTCTCTTATTCATTCTGTAAATGTCTCATCTTATTGTTTCAATCTAGTGTTCAAGATCTTGTTTTCAACCAAGTACTCATCACATCTCTCTCAACACATATGGTTTCAATTTGGAAATCTTGTTGTTTTGCCCTATTTGTATAAAAACACATTCAGGTTTTCATTTTCTAATTTTTTCCAAGTTTTTTTTCTTTTTCCCTCAATTTTTTTTTTTTTTTGTCTCTTGGGAAGTTCATATTTACAAGGAAACTGTATATACCACATATAATTTTGCCACTAAATGTAATGTGAACACTCATTTTCCTTTAGAATATTGGTGTGAAGTTGATCAGTTTGATAATCATGTAAAGTAGTATTCTCTTGACTCGTATTTGGCTTATTGTAATGTAACCAGTTAATGGTTAGATGCCCAGCACTGCAAACAAAAACAAGAACAAACACAGAAAATTGGAACCACTGATAATTCTACTAAGCCAAACTCAAGAATCCCTCAGCTTTATTGTTTGAACAACTTTCTCATAGGTTGCCAGATATTTCTAGCTCTGAGCTTGGAATAGGTGGGAGTAATATATGTTATCAATATGGTTGTTAGATCACACTGGCTCATTTTTATAAAACCACGTCTCACTGTAGCATACCAAACTTGGTTTTAGTGCTCTCAGTAAAAGTTAGATTCAGTAATAATGGAGGTAGAGAAGCTTAATAAGTTCATGTCAAATGTGAGATCTTGAATTAGAAGCTACAAAGTTTTTTCCTTATTATTGATAAATTTCTTTAATATAGAGCAGAACATAAAATGGAAATTATGCATATCAATTGTGAACCTTTAGAATTATTTTATAATTTATTCTAAAATGTTCACTTAACCAAAAATTTGTCTACCTTCCATGGGACCGTGTCTCTATTAGGTATGACAGAGAAAAAAAAAAGCAGATGCAATACCATCACTTTACTCAATAATATTTTCATCATTCAAAATAGTGAAATCATGTCAAATTGTTTAGTTAATATTATTTTCACCTAGGTGACAAATTTAGGTTCTACAGACTCCTATTTTTAAAAATATGTGTAAATAATAATAACTAAAAATTAGGTTGTGGATACACATTTCTAAAGACTTCTCAAGTAAAATATATTTTGTAATTGTCTTTCTGTGGTTTTACTGAGATAAAACTGAAATCACTGTAAGTTTCAGCTATACCACATAATCACCCTTAATTAATTTTGAAATTATTGCCATGATCAGCTTAGTTAGCATCCATCATCTCATACAGATGCAATAAAAAGAAAATGCAAGACAGGAATACAAAACTCTCCTTGATATGAGAACTCCGAATTTAACACCATCCCTGTGTGTCGTACAACGATCGCAACTATAGTCATCCCGTTGTACGTTACATCCCAAGTGTTTATGGATCTTATAACTGGAAACTGGTACTTTTTGGTACCCTTTAACCACTTTACTCCCAGTCCCCTCCCTCTACCAGGGTTCTGTTAACCAAAAATAGGATCTTTTTTTTCTTAGTTTGGTGGGAAGTTTTGTTCTTTGGGGTCCACATACAAGTGAGATCATACAGCAGTTTTCTTACTCTGTCTGATTTATTTCACCTAGCTCAGTGCTCTCAAGGTCCAAACATGTCAGCAGAATGCGCAAGATTTCCTCATTTTTTATGGCTGTATATACATACCACAGCTTCTTCCCTTCATCTGAAAGTGGATACATTATTTTCCTGTCTTAGCTATTTTAAATAATGCTGCAGTGAACATAGGATGCACATAACTTTTCAATATAGGTTTCTTTTGGATCTGTTCATAGAACTGGAAATTTCTGGGCCATAGAGTAGTTTTATTTTTTTGAGGATTATCCATTTTGTTTTTCATAGTGGCCATGCTTGTTTACAATTCCACCAATAGTACCTAAGAGTTCCCTCTCCTCCTCCTCGCAGAATTTGTAATCTCCGTCTTTTTGATGATGACCATTATAGAGGTGCAAGGTGATAACTCATTGTCATCCCTTCTTCATCTCTTTAGGACAGACTTGGCTGGTATAGATTGATTGACAGGTTTTTCCTTAAAAAAAAAAAAAAGATTTGAGAGAGAGCATGAGTGGGAGGAGGAGAGGGAGAGAGAATCTAAAGCAGACTCCATGCTGAGCACAGAGCTAAATGTGGGGTTCAATTTCATGAGCATGAGATCATAACCTTTGCAGAACCAAGTCAGACACTTTACAGACTGCACCACACAGGAATCCAGACAGTTTTTGTTTCAGTACTTGAGTATATCCTTTCATTCTCTCCCGACCTGAAAAGTTTCCATCAAGAAACCAATGATAGGGGCACCTGGGTGGCTCAGAGGGTTAAGGCCTCTGTCCTCGGCTCTGGTCATGGTCCCAGGGTACTAGGATCAAGCCCCACATCCGGCTCTCTGCTCAGCAGGGAGGCTGCTTCCTCATCTCTCTGCCTGCCTCTCTGCCTATTTGTGATCTCTGTCTGTCAAATAAATAAATAAAATCTTAAAAAAAAAAAAAAGCTAATTATAATCTTATGTGGGTTCCTTGCTAATTTCAACCCTCTTTTTTGTCTGACTTTTTAAAATATAGTTGATACAAAATGTTCAGCTAGACATAAAACACTACTATAACACTGTTGACAATATTCCCTATGCTGTACCTTTTGTCCCTGGGACTTATTCATTCCATAACTGGACTCTATGTCCCATTCCCTTTCATTAATTTTGCCCATCGCCCTCCCTTCCCTCCCCTCTGGAAACCATCAGCTTATTATATATTTATGAGTCTGTTTCGGATTTTCGTTTGTTTGCTTTTTTAAAAAAATTTTCACATGTAAGTGAAATAATATTATATTTGACCTTCTTTGACTTTACTACACTTAGCCTAATATCCTCCAGGGGCATCCGTGTTGTTGCAAATGACAAGAGCTTCATTTTTTTGTGGCTGAATGATATTCCTGTGTGAGTGTGTATGTATCACTTCTTTTTATCTCTTCATCTATTGATGAGCACCTTGATTGCTTCTATATCTTGCTATTATGGATAACAATGCAGTGATAATAGGAGTGTATATATGCTGGTAGATACCCAGGAGTGGAATTACTGGATCATATAGTATTACTATTTTCATCTTTCTGTGGAAACCCCATACTGTTTTCCAGAGTGACTGCACTAGTTTACATCCTCAACAACAGGGCACACTGTTCCTTTCACTTCACATCCTCACCAAACGCCTGTTACTTTTTGTCTTTAGGATTCTAGTCATTCTGATTGGTCTGAAATCGTATCTCATTGTGAATTGGATTTGCATTTCCCTGATGATTGGTAATATTGAGCATCTTTTCATGTGACTGCTGGCTATGTTTATGTCTTCCTTAGAAAAATGTCTATTCAACTGTTTTGTCCATTTTTAATGAGATTATTATTATTACTTGGTTTTGAGTTGTATATATTCTTTATTTTAGATATTTATGACTTACTAGTCATTTGTGGATATTTTCATTTTCATTGCCATTTATGGATATTTTCTCCTGTTCATGGGTTGCCTTGTTATTTTTACGATGGTTTCCTTTGCTGTGCAAAAGCTTTGTAATTTGGTATAGTCAAAATAACTTATTTTGTCTTTTGTTTCTCTTGCTTGAGGAGACATATCTAGGAAAATGTGACAAGGTCAATGTCAGAGAAATTACTGCCAATGTTTTCTTGAGGATTTTTATGTTTTTTTGAGGATTGTTATGGTTTCAGGTCTCACATTTAGGTATTTAATCCATTTTAGTTTATTTGGGGGCATGATAGGAGAAAGTGGTCTAGTTTCATTTTTTTGCTTGTAGATATCTAGTTTTCTCAGCACCACATATCAGGAAGACTATCCTTTCCTCATTGTACATTCTTGCCTCCTTTCTTAAGGATTAATTGATCATATAAGAGTTGGTTTACTTCAGGGCTCTCTATTCAGTTGTCCTGATGTGTGTCTGTTTTTGTGCCAGTACCATACTGTTTACTGTGACTTTGTGGTATATCTTGAAATCTGAGTTTGTGACATTCCAGTTTTTTTGTTCTTCTTTTCAAAATTGCTTTGGCTATTTGGGATCATGTGTGGTTCTCTATAAATTTGAGTAATACTCTAGTTCTGTGAAAAATGCCGTTAGTATTTTGATAGGGATCCCATTGAATCTGTAGATAGCTTCCGGTAGTGTGGACATTTAACAGTATTAAATTTTTCCAGTTCATAAGCATGGAAAATTTTGACATTTGTTTGTGCAGTCTTCAATTTCTTTTATCAACTTTTATAGTTTTTAGAGGACTTTCACCTCCTTGGTTAAGTGTATTCCTAGGTTTTTGTATTTTTTTTTTTTTTTGGTGGAATTACAAATAGAATTGTCTTAATTTCTCTTTCTACTACTTCATTATTAATGTATAGAAACACAAAAACTTTGCATATTAATTTTGTATCCTACAATTTTACTGAATTCACTTATTCTAATTGTTTTTTGGTGAAGTGTTTAGGCTTTTCTGTGCATAATATCATGTCATTAGCAAATAATAACAGTTGAACTTCCTGCCATTTGGATGTCTTTTTTACTTATGTGATTGCTGTGGCTAGAATTCAGTACTATGTTGAGAAAAGTAGAGAGCAGATATCCCTATCTTTTTACTGATCTTAGAGCAAAATAGTTATTGAGTATAATGCTAGCTGTGGGTTTTTCATGTATGGCCTTTATTATGTTGAGACATATCCCCACTCAATCCAGTTTGTTGACAGGTTTTATCATGACCTGATAAAATTTTGTGAAGTGATGTGAAATTTTGTCAAGTGCTTTTTTTCTGTATAAATTGAGATGATCGTCTCATTGTTATCCTTCCTTTTGTTGTTTATCACATTGATTAATTTGCAAGTATTGAACCATCCTTGTATCCCTGGAATAAATTCCATTTGATTGTGATGGATAATACTTTTACCATATTATAGAATATGGCTTGATATTTTTTTGAGGATTTTGCATCTATGTTCATCAGTAATATTGGCCAGTAGGTTTCTATTTTTGTAGTCTTTATTTGCTTTTGGTGTCAGGGTAACTCTGGCTTTGTAGAATATATATGGAAGCTTTTCTTCCTATTTAGTTTGTTGGAATAGTTAGAGAGATAAATATTAACTCTTCTTTAACGTTTGATAAAAATTCACCCGTGAATCTGTCTGGTCCTGGACTTTAGCTTGTTTGGAGTTTTTTGAGTACTGATTCAATTTTGTTGCTACTATCTGGTCTGTTAAGATTTTTATTTCTTTCTGACTCAGTTTTGGAAGACTGCCTGTTTCTAGAAATGTATCTATTTTTCCTAGGTTATCCAATGTATTGACATATAATTTTTGGTAGTATTTTTTATAATCCTTTGTATTGCTGTGGTGTCAGTTGTTACTTCTTTTGTATATCTGATTTTATTCATTTGAATTCTGTCTTTTTTCTTGGGTATGGCTAAAGATTAAGCAATTTTGTTTGTCTTTTCAAAGAAGCAGTTCTTGGTTACATCAGTCATTTCCATTCTTTTTTGTTTGTTTCATCTTTCATTTGTTTCTTCTCTGATCTTTATTATTTCCTTCCTTGTGCTAATCTTAGGCTTTTATGTTTCTCATTTTCTAGGTCCTTTAAGCATAAATTCAGATAGTTTATTTCAAATTTTTCTTGTTTCTTCAGGTAGGCCTGTATTGCTATAAACTTCCTTTTTGCTGCATTCCAAAGATTTGGGGCCATTGTCTTTTCATTTTTCACACCATCATGATCAGAAAAGATGCATATTATTTAAATCTTAAATTTATTGAGGCTTGTTTGTGGCCCAAAGTGGAGAATGTTCCATGTGCACTTGAAAGAGTGTATATTCTGCTGTTCTTGTATTGAATTTCTCTGTTAAGTCCATCTCTGCTAATGTGTCCTTCAAAGACATCATTTCTTTATTGATTCTGTCTGATCTATCCATTGATATAAATGGGGTATTAAAGCCCCCTACTATTATTATATTACCATCAACTTCTCCCTTTATGTCTGTTAATATTTGCTTATATATTTAGGTGTTCCATTGTTGGGTGCATAGATATTTACCTTGGATTGACCCCTTCTGTTTTTCATTACAGTCCTTATTTTAAATTGTTTTGTGTGATATGAATATTGCTACCTTGGCTCCTCCCCCCACTTTTATTTGCATGGAATGTCTCTTTTTATCCCTTAACTTTCAGTCTGTGTGTGTATGTGTATTTAGGTCTGAAGTGATTCTCTTCTTGGAAGCATATGGTTAATCTTGTTTTTGGAAACCCATTCTGCCACCTTGTATCTTTTAATTGGAGCGTTCACACTGTTTTCATGTAGAGTAAGTATTGTTAGGTATGTACTTATTGCCATTTTGTTAATTGTTTTATGGTTGTTTGTAGTTCTTTTCTGTTCTTCTGTTGATCTCTTTCCTTATGATTGATGATTTTCTGTAGTTTCTGTAGTGTTAGTCCTGACTTTCTCCTTATTTTTAAATGTATCTACTATAGGTTTTCAGTTTGTGGTTATCATGAAGTTCATACATTGCACCCTAAGTTTAAAACAGTGTATATTAAATTGAAGGTCACTTAATTTTAAACATATTCTAAAAGAACAGTTTTTACTCCCCAATCCATGTTTTATGTATGTGTTGTCATATTTTGTGTCTATTTTTCATAATTTTCTTCTGATTATGGTCTTTTCTTTTCCACTTAAAGAGGTCTCTCTCATCCCTGGAAGTCTGGTTTAGAAGTGATAAATTCGTTTAACTCTTGTTTGCCTGGGAACCATATATCCCTTCAATTCTGAATGGTAACCTTGCCAGGCAGATATTTTTGGTTGTAGGTTTTTTTCCTTTCAGCTCTTTGAATATATCATGCTACTCCCTCTGTCCTGCAAAGTTTCTATTGAAAAATCAGCTGATAACCTTATGGAGTTTCCTTTATACTTTTTGCATCTTTCTTGCTTTTAAAATTCTCTCTTTATCTTTAACCTTTGGCATTTTAATCATTATAAGTTTCATGTGGACCTCCTTGGATTAATCTTATTTGGAACTGTCTGTGCTTCCTGAACATGGATGTCTGTTTCCTCCCCCAGGTCAGGTATACCTTTTCAAATAAGTTTTCTGTCCCTTTCTCCCTCTTCTCTCCTTCTGAGATCCCTATAATGTGAGTGTTTGTTTGCTTGATATTAATGAAGATCTTTAAGCTCTCTTCTTTTTTTTAATTATACTTTTTCTTCTTCTTCTTTTTTTTTTTTTTTAAGATTTTATTCATTAAGTGGAGAGAGAGAAAGAGAGTGCACACTAGTTGGGGAGAGGGGCAGAAGGAAAGGGAGAACCAGGCTGGCTCCCCACTAAGAAGGGAGCACAATGTGGGGCTCGATCCCAGGACCCTGAGATCATGACCTGAGCCAAAGCCTGATGTTCAACTCACAAAGCCACAGAGGCGCCCCTAATTATTATTTATTTTATTCAACATAAGTGCTGTTGTCCAGCTCAACTATTTGTTCTTCTGTATCTACTAAACTTTTGTTTTCTTTTAGTATATTTTTCATATTGGTTTTTATATTTTTCAACTCTTATTGGTTCTTTTCTATATTTGATGCCCCTTGGTTGAAGTTCTCAGTGAGTTCTTCTGCTCTTCTCTCCATTCCTCTGAGCCTCTTTTTGTTATTTTAAAATCTTTATCAGATATATTGCTTATCTCCATTTTATTTACTTCCTTTTCTCAGGTTTTTTCCTGTTCTTTCATTTGGAGATTTGTCTATTTCCCTATTTTGCTTGGCTTTCTGTGTTTCTGTGAATTAGAATAAGTTCTTGACCTAAACTTGAAGGAATGGTTTTATGTATGGTCACCCCCTGAAGTAGACAGTTTGCCTGGTGTCTCTAGCTGGCTAGAGCTTTATCTCTCATGAGTTCAGGCCCCCAAGGCACTCAGTGTTGGGGCTACCATTATGGGATGGCCACAGCTGAACTGGGCATGGCTTGGGGGCACTTCACCAGACTCTCTGTGGAGATGGAACCCTGACTAAATAGCTGAAGCTAAAGCAGGTGTACGCTTATGTATCCTTGTGCTCTCTGCAGCAAGGGCATCTTGGCAGGACTGTTGAAGCTGAAGGTCAAGCTGGGATGACCTAGATTTCTCAGTACAGGGGGTGACCTGGTGGAGACCTAAAATCAAGGTGGGCACCAACTGGGCTTTCCAGGGTACACCATGCATGGGACACCTTTGTTGTGTGAGGAGACATGAACCTGCAGGTCTTGGAGCACTGTGCACCAGAGGTACCCTAGGAAGGTATCTGGAGCCAAGGTGGTATGAGCCTGCAGTGTGCCAGTGTGCTTTATGCCAGTATTCTCTTGGTGTGATAGATGGAGCTACAGTGAGTGCTGACCAGAAGGTATCTGGAGCCAAGGTGCTATGAGCCTGCAGTGTGCCAGTGTGCTTTATGCCAGTATTCTCTTGGTGTGATAGATGGAGCTACAGTGAGTGCTGACCAGTGTCCTGGTGTGTGTCATGCTAGGGCCAGCTCAGTGGGATGGCTATGTCTGGTGTCGTTTAGGGGCTCAGGTGCCTAGACCATGTTCCCATCCACTCTGTCATTGTGGAGAGGAATCTTAAATCTCGCCTCTTAAATCTAGAGAGTATTCTAGTGACTTGCTATTTTGAAGGATTCTAGTGCTCTTCCCTTTATATTCTGTTTGCTCTTTTAAATCACAGCTTTTGCTTTTGCTTTTATGGCTGCTTCTGCTTTTTTCTTCTTTCTTCTTCCTTCTTCTTCTTCTTCTTTTTTTTTTTTTTTCCTGTGCCTCAGTATGTCCAGGGCTAGTATGGGCTAGCGGCCCAGGACTCACTGAGGGGGCTGGTCAGTTAAGGCACCTGGAACCTTGCTTCCTTCTGTGCTATTAAGTTGTAGAGGGAACTTGAACCATGGAGCTGTCCAGCCCTTCAGACCCAGAGAGGTTTGTAGGGTTCTAGGTCTGGTTGTTTTGCATTATAGTTGCCCTTTTAAACCATGGCTTTTTTTTTTCTGTGCCATGGAACAGACAGATCTACTCAACTCTCTCATTACCAGCTCTCCCTACTGTAGTTTGCGGTGTTGGGGTTCAGGGTTCCCTTCACTACATGTTTCCATCTCCCTTGCTGTTCTCTATGTGGTCTCTATCTTTTGTTGTGTAGAAGCTGTTCAGTCAGCACTCCCTTCTTCCTCAGGAGGAATTACATTATAAATAGGTATAGATTTGCCATGTTCACGGAGGTGGTGAGTTCATGGTCTTCTTATCTGACCGTCTTGGACTGGGATTCCCATCTTTGACTTTTGACAATTTAATATGTATCTCCATGTAGCATTATTTGGGCTAAAAGTATTTGGATCTCACGGGCTTCTTTGACCTGGTTATGTACTTTTCTCCCCATGTTTGGGAAGTTTTCAACCAGTACTGTTTTAAATATACTTTTTGTCCTTTTGATTATCTCCTGGAATTCCTATGAGAATATGGTTCTTTTTTTTTTTTTTTTCATTGTATCTCATAAGTTCTTTCAACTTTCTTTGTTCTTTCATTTTGCTTCTCTGGATAATTTCAAATGTCCTATCTAGGAGTTGTGGATTCTTCAGTCTGCAAGGTTGAGCCTGCTTTTAGAACTCACTTTGGAATGCACTTATGGTATTTTTCAGCTTGAGTGTTTCTGTTTGTTGTTTGGTGGTTTCTATTTAACTTCTCATTTTGTTCATGTACCATTTTCCTAATTTTGTTTAGTTGTCTGTGTGTTCTTACAGTTCACTAAATTTCTTCTAGAGGACTCTTCTGAATTATCAGACAATTCATAGGTTTCCATTTCTTTACAGTTATTGAAGCTTTATTAATTTCCTTTCACAGTGTCCTATTTACCTGATTTTTTCATGGTCCTTGAGTCCTTATGCTATTATGTGCACATCGGAGTAAGCAATCTCCTCCCAACTTTGCAGGTTTGCATATGGGAGATAGTTCTTCACTATTCAGTTAAGTTTGAGTTTCTGGGTAATATTCTTGGGTAGATGGGGCTTGCCACTAGGGTCTATTTTTGGAAAAAGCAACTATTTGAGCTCAGAGGTCAGGGTTGGGGGGATGCCATTGATTGAAAACAGTTGGAAACTACTTATGTATGGTTCTATGTCCAAATGGGTAAGATGGCTCTATGGTTACGAGGATTCTTTGCTCAGGCTTTCTAAATAGTTGTGATTGACTAGTATATTTACTAGTAACTGGGGGAATGGATTAGCTTCCCTGCTGTGACAGGGTTCTTTGTGATCTTAGATGACCTGTGTTCCTTGTTCCCTGACCCAGCAGAGCCACTGGCTTTACTTTGTGGTTGATGAGCTCTGTCTCCTGTCAGCTCAAGCACTGATCAGTTACATAATATCCAGGTATTCTTATCAGACTTTCTGATCAGATAGGGTTAGGAGCTGTGCTCTGTAGTGGGTAGAGCTATGACAGCTCTCCTGCCTGGGGAGAACAGGTAGGGTGATGTCAGAAGCTACACCCAGCAGTGGGTGAGGCTATGAATTAAGTCCTCATCTGGATGTATCATGGGAACCCTCCATGCTTGGTACTGGCTTTGCTCTATAGAGGGTTAGAGAAGTATCTATAGATAGGTGTGTGTATATAGATATATAGATATAGATATGTAATTTGAACAGTGAAGAGCTCTAAGTAGTGGGGAGAATGCATACAAGAGTAGATTTGGTTACTGTCAGACCTTGGAGAGTTTCCTGTATGAGCAGAGGGAATTTCCAGTTTCACAGAAAACCAAAGGTGGCAATATATGCACCAAACATGGAAGAGCTTTTTTATTTTGTTATACTTTTACTGTCAATAGACAGCTATGTTTGCAAGTCAGACAAGTTGATTAATGCCTTGTTTTATTGTGGAAGATGAACGGATATGATTCTGGGTGATGCAGAGATGAGAAGACAAAGTTACAGAGACCAGAGACACAGTAGGGCAAAACCTATTACAATAGTCCCTTCTGATAAATGATTAGGGGGAAACAGAATGAAGGACACATAAGAAAAATGTTATTTCAATGCAGACTCAGTGGGACTAGGAATTGCCCATTTATTTATTTATAGGTGAGAGTTGTTCAGGAAATCAGAGTAATAACTCCAAGACTGCAAGTATAAAAAACAGGGGATTAGGATATTTAATCTTTCTAAGATATTGTCAACTTTATGAGAAAAAATGAAATGTTCTGTTAATGATAGTCATCTGTATTTTATGAATTTATATTTGACATGACCACAACAAAATAATTCTTCAGGGCTGCCTCAATCTTTAAGGCAAATAGAATTTTAGAATGCCTGTCCACCTAATAATTTAACAGTACAGTCAAAACTAAATTTTGCATTTATTATTTTATTATTTAAAACAGGTTTAAAGGGGCATATTATTGTTTTTCTTCCCAGTTTTATTGAGATACAATTCAATGTATGAGTTTCAAGTGTAAAGAATAAACATTTGACTACTTATTTTGTGAAATTATCACAGTAACAAGTTTCCATAACATCTAACACCTCATATAGACGTGATAAGAAATGAAAAAAAAAAAAAGTTAATCTTTTAACAGATTACTTTAAAGTTTCTGTGTATTTATTAGAGATAGAGAGAGGACAAGCCACAGGAGAGGCAGAGGGAGAAGCAGACTACCTGCTGAGCAGGGTATCCAATGTGGGGCTTGATACCAGGACCCTGGGATCATGACCTGAGCCAAAAACAGACACTTAAATGACTGAGCTGCCCAGGTACCCCTAACAATTTTCATATAAGACAGTTGGGAGTATAATTATCATGTTGTGTATTCTATCACTAGTACTTATTTATAACTAGCAGTTGACATCTTTGACCACCTTGCTCCAGTTCCTTCTCCATCCACTTCTGGTAACCAAAATCCTGATCTCTCTAGGGTTTTGTGTATATGTGTGTGGTGTGTGGGTTTTAAATTTGGAGTGTAGATTTAAATGGCATAATTCAGTATTTGCCTTTGTCTAACTTATTTTGTTTGGCATAATTTCTTCAAGGTCCATTTATGTTGTTACAAATGACATGATTTTTTTTTTTTTTGTTGCTGAAGAGTATTCCATGGGTGTGTGTGTGTGTGTGTGTGTGTGTACACACACATATGAAAACATCTTTAACCATTCATCCATCAATGGACACTTAGGTTGTTTTCACGTCTTGACTATGATAAATAATGCTTCATTGAACATGATGTACAGATATCTATTTGAGTTACAGTGTTCCCATTTCCTTTGGATATAGCCCCAGAAGTGAAATTGCTAGATAACACGGTAGTTCTCTTTGTAGTTTTTGTTTGTTTTATGAACCTCTGTACTATTATCTTTTGTGGCTGCACCAGTTTATAATCCCACCAACAGTGTACAAGATTTCACTTTTTCCTCATTTTTACCAGGACTTTTTTCATGTCCTTTCAATTTTAGCCATTTTAAGAGGCATGAGGTAATATTTCATTGTGGTTTTAATTTGTGTTTCCCTACTGATGAGTGATGTGAAAATCTTTTCATATGCTTCTTGGTCATTTGCATTGTGTCTTTGGAAAAATGCCTACTCAGATCTTTTGCCCATATTTTTTAAAGTAGGCTCCATGCCCAGTGTGGAGCCCAACATGAGGCATGCCCTCACAACCCCAAAATCAAGGCCTGAGCTGGGATCAAGAGTCAGATGCCCCCTTTTGCCCATTTTTTAATTGGATTTTTATTTTGTGGCTGTTGAGTTGTATGAATTCTATACATAATTAGGATATTAATCTCTTACCAGTTAATGATTTACAAATTTTTTTCTCATTCTGTAGATTTTTTTCATATTTTTTTTCTATACAGAAGCTTTTTAGTTTGATGTAGTCCTAACTTTTTGTTTATTTATGCTTTAGGTGTGATAAACAAATAATCATTGCCAGAGTCATGTCAAGGAGTTTTTACTGTTTTCTTCTGGAGGTTTCATAGTTTCAGATCTTACATTTTAGACAGTAACTCATTTCAAATGAATTTTTGTGAGTAGTATAAAAAAGGGTCTAGTTACATTTTTTATATGTAAATATCCAGTTTTATCCCCACCATTTATTGAAGATGATCTTTTCTCCATTGTCAAATACTAAACATACCACTTAAGGTTATTTTCTGAGCTTTAGATTTTGTTGCATTGATCCTTTCTAATGCCAGTACCATACTGTTTTGATTACTATAATTTTGTAGAATAGTGCAAAGTCTGATGCCTTCCACTTTGTTCTTCCTTCTCAGTTTTGAATCTTCTGTGGTTCTATATATATATATCTATCTATATGGACTGTTTTTTCTCTACCTATGGAAAAAGTACAATTGGAATCTTGATAGGGATTGCATCAAATTTCTAGATGGCTTTTGGTATTGCTGACATTTTTTTTTTAATTGTGGTTAATCCCTTACTCTGCCATTTTATTAATTTTTTATTTTTTATAAACATATTTTTATCCCCAGGGGTACAGGTCTGTGAATCACCAGGTTTACATACTTCACAGCACTCACCCAAGCACATACACTCCCCAATGTCCATAATCCCACCCCCTTCTCCCAAACCCCCTCCACCCAGCAACCCTCAGTTTCTTTTGTGAGATTAAGAGTCACTTATGGTTTCTCTCCCTCCCAATCCCATCTTGTTTCATTGATTCTTCTCGTACCCACTTGAGCCCCCATGTTGCATCACCACTTCCTCATATCAGGGAGATCATATGATAGTTGTCTTTCTCTGCTTGACTTATTTCGCTAAGCATGATACGCTCTAGTTCCATCCATGTTGTCGCAAATGGCAAGATTTCATTTCTTTTGATGGCTGCATAGTATTCCATTGTGTATATATACCACTTCTTCTTGATCCATTCATCTGTTGATGGACATCTAGGTTCTTTCCATAGTTTGGCTATTGTGGACATTGCTGCTATAAACATTCGGGTGCATGTGCCCCTTTGGATCACTACGTTTGTATCTTTAGGGTAAATACCCAATAGTGCAATTGCTGGGTCATAGGGCAGTCCTATTTTCAACATTTTGAGGAACCTCCATGCTGCTTTCCAGAGTGGCTGCACCAGCTTGCCTTCCCACTAACAGTGTAGGAGGTTTCCCCTTTCTCCGCAACCTCGCCAGCATCTGTCATTTCCTGACTTGTTGATTTTAGCCATTCTGACTGGTGTGAGGTGATATCTCATTGTGGTTTTGATTTGTATTTCCCTGATGCCGAGTGATATGGAGCACTTTTTCATGTGTCTGTTGGCCATCTGGATGTCTTCTTTGCAGAAATGTCTGCTCATGTCCTCTGCCCATTTCATGATTGGATTATTTGTTCTCTGGGTGTTGAGTTTGCTAAGTTCTTTATAGATTCTGGACACTAGTCCTTTATCTGATATGTCGTTTGCAAATATCTTCTCCCATTCTGTCAGTTGTCTTTTGATTTTGTTAACTCTTTCCTTTGCTGTGCAAAAGCTTTTGATCTTGATGAAATCCCAATAGTTCATTTTTTCCCTTGCTTCCCTTGCCTTTTGCGTTGTTCCAAGGAAGATGTTGCTGCGGCTGAGGTCGAAGAGGTTGCTGCCTGTGTTCTCGTCAAGGATTTTGATGGATTCCTTTCGCACATTGAGGTCCTTCATCCATTTTGAGTCTATTTTTGTGTGTGGTGTAAGGAAATGGTCCAATTTCATTTTTCTGCATGTGGCTGTCCAATTTTCCCAGCACCATTTATTGAAGAGGCTGTCTTTTTTCCATTGGACATTCTTTCCTGCTTTGTCGAAGATTAGTTGACTGTAGAGTTGAGGGTCTATTTCTGGGCTCTCTATTCTGTTCCATTGATCTATGTGTCTGTCTTTGTGCCAGTACCATGCTGTCTTGATGATGACAGCTTTGTAATAGAGCTTGAAGTCCGGAATTGTGATGCCACCAACGTTGGCTTTCTTTTTCAATATCCCTTTAGCTATTCGAGGTCTTTTCTGGTTCCATATAAATTTTAGCATTATTTGTTCCATTTCTTTGAAAAAGATGGATGGTACTTTGATAGGAATTGCGTTAAATGTGTAGATTGCTTTAGGTAGCATAGACATTTTCACAATATTTATTCTTCCAATCCAGGAGCATGGAACATTTTTCCATTTCTTTGTGTCTTCCTCAATTTCTTTCATGAGTACTTTATAGTTTTCTGAGTATAAATTCTGTGTGTCTTTAGTTAGGTTTATTCCTACGTATCTTATGGTTTTGGATGCAATTGTAAATGGATTGACTCCTTAATTTCTCTTTCTTCTGTCTTGCTGTTGGTGTAGAGAAATGCGACTGATTTCTGTGCATTGATTTTATATCCTGACACTTTACTGAATTCCTGTATAAGTTCTAGCAGTTTGGGAGTGGAGTCTTTTGGGTTTTCCACATATAGTATCATATCATCTGCGAAGAGTGATAATTTGACTTCTTCTTTGCCGATTTGGATGCCTTTAATTTCCTTTTGTTGTCTGATTGCTGAGGCTAGGACCTCTAGTACTATGTTGAATAGCATTGGTGATAATGGACATCCCTGCCATGTTCCTGACCTAAGCGGAAAAGCTTTCAGTTTTTCTCCATTGAGAATGATATTTGCGGTGGGTTTTTCATAGATGGCTTTGATGATATTGAGGTATGTGCCCTCTATCCCTACACTTTGAAGAGTTTTGATCAGGAAGGGATATTGTACTTTGTCAAATGCTTTTTCAGCATCTATTGAGAGTATCATATGGTTCTTGTTCTTTCTTTTATTGATGTGTTGTATCACATTGACTGATTTGCGGATGTTGAACCAACCTTGCAGCCCTGGAATAAATCCCACTTGGTCGTGGTGAATAATCCTTTTAATGTACTGTTGAATCCTATTGGCTAGTATTTTGTTGAGTATTTTCGCATCTGTGTTCATCAAGGATATTGGTCTATAGCTCTCTTTTTTGGTGGGATCCTTGTCTGGTTTTGGGATCAAGGTGATGCTGGCCTCATAAAATGAGTTTGGAAGTTTTCCTTCCATTTCTATTTTTTGGAACAGTTTCAGGAGAATAGGAATTAGTTCTTCTTTAAATGTTTGTTAGAATTCCCCCGGGAAGCCGTCTGGCCCTGGGCTTTTGTTTGTTTCGAGATTTTTAATGACTGTTTCAATCTCCTTACTGGTTATGGGTCTGTTCAGGCTTTCTACTTCTTCCTGGTTCAGTTGTGGTAGTTTATATCTTTCTAGGAATGCATCCATTTCTTCCAGATTGTCAAATTTATTGCCGTAGAGTTGCTCATAGTATGTTCTTATAATAGTTTTTATGTCTTTGGTGTTAGTTGTGATCTCTCCTCTTTCATTCATGATTTTATTTATTTGGGTCTTTTCTCTTTTCTTTTTGATAAGTCGGGCCAGGGGTTTATCAATTTTATTAATTCTTTCAAAGAACCAGCTCCTAGTTTCGTTGATTTGTTCTATTGGTTTTTTGGTTTCTATTTCATTGATTTCTGCTCTGATCTTTATGATTTCTCTTCTCCTGCTGGGCTTAGGGTTTCTTTCTTGTTCTTTCTCCAGCTCCTTTAGGTGTAGGGTTAGGTTGTGTACCTGAGACCTTTCTTGTTTCTTTAGAAAGGCTTGTACTGCTATATATTTTCCTCTCAGGACTGCCTTTGTTGTGTCCTACAGATTTTGAACCATTGTATTTTCATTATCATTTGTTTCCATGATTTTTTTCAATTCTTCTTTAATTTCCCATTCATTCTTTAGAAGGATGCTGTTTAGTCTCCATGTATTTGGGTTCTTTCCAAACTTCCTTTTGTGGTTGAGTTCTAGCTTTAGAGCCTTGTGGTCTGAAAATATGCAGGGAATGATCCCAATCTTTTGATACCGGTTGAGTCCTGATTTAGGACCGAGGATGTGATCTATTCTGGAGAATGTTCCATGTGCACTAAAGAAGAATGTGTATTCTGTTGCTTTGGGATGAAATATTCTGAATAGATCTGTGATGTCCATCTGGTCCAGTGTGTCGTTTAAGGCCTTTATTTCCTTGCTGATCTTTTGCTTGGATGATCTGTCCATTTCAGTGATGGGAGTGTTAAAGTCCCCTACTATTATTGTATTATTGTTCATGTGTTTCTTTGATTTTGTTATTAATTGGTTTATATAGTTGGCTGCTCCCACGTTGGGGGCATAGATATTTAAAATTGTTAAATCTTCTTGTTGGACCGACCCTTTGAGTATGATATAGTGTCCTTCCTCATCTCTTATTATAGTCTTTGGCTTAAAATCTAATTGATCTGATAAAAGGATTGCCACTCCTGCTTTCTTCTGATGTCCATTAGCATGGTAAATTCTTTTCCACCCCTCACTTTAAATCTTGAGGTGTCTTCGGGCTTAAAATGAGTTTCTTGGAGGCAACATATAGATGGATTTTGTTTTTTTATCCATTCTGATACCCTGTGTCTTTTGACAGGGGCATTTAGCCCATTAACATTCAGGGTAACTATTGAGAGATATGAATTTATTGCCATTGTATTGCCTGTAAGGTGACTGTTACTGTTTATGGTCTCTGTTCCTTTCTGATCTACCACTTGTAGGCTCTCTCTTAGAGGACCCTCTGCTTAGAGGACCCCTTTCAATATTTCCTGTAGAGCTGGTTTGGTGTTTGCAAATTCTTTCAGTTTTTGTTTGTCCTGGAAGGTTTTAATCTCTCCTTCTATTTTCAATGATAGCCTAGCTGGATATAGTATTCTTGGCTGCATGTTTTTCTCGTTTAGTGCTCTGAAAATATCATGCCAGCTCTTTCTGGCCTGCCAGGTCTCTGTGGATAAGTCAGCTGCCAATCTAATATTTTTACCATTGTATGTTACAGACTTCTTTTCCCGGGCTGCTTTCAGGATTTTTTCTTTGTCACTGAGACTTGTAAATTTTACTATTAGGTGACGGGGTGTGGGCATATTCTTATTGATTTTGAGGGGCGTACTCTGAACCTCCTGAATTTTGATGCTCGTTCCCTTTGCCATATTGGGGAAATTCTCCCCAATAATTCTCTCCAGTATACCTTCTGCTCCCCTCTCTCTTTCTTCTTCTGGAATCCCAATTATTCTAATGTTGTTTCGTCTTATGGTGTCACTTATCTCTCGAATTCTCCCCTCGTGGTCCAGTAGCTGTTTGTCCCTCTTTTGCTCAGCTTCTTTATTCTCGGTCATTTGGTCTTCTATATCACTAATTCTTTCTTCTGCCTCATTTATCCTAGCAGTGAGAGCCTCCATTTTTGATTGCACCTCATTAGTAGCTTTTTTGATTTCAACTTGGTTAGATTTTAGTTCTTTTATTTCTCCATAAAGGGCTTTTATATCTCTCGAGAGGGTTTCTCTAATATCTTCCATGCCTTTTTTGAGCCCGGCTAGAACCTTGAGAATTGTGATTCTGAACTCTAGATCTGACATATTACCAATGTCTGTATTGATTAGGTTCCTAGCCTTTGGTACTGCCTCTTGTTCTTTTTTTTGTGTTGAATTTTTCCGTCTTGTCATTTTGTCCAGATAAGGGTATATGAAGGGGCAAGTAAAATACTAAAAGGTTGGCAAGAAATCCAGGAAAATATGCTTTAACCAAATTAGAAGAGATCCAAAATCGTGATGGGGGAGAAAGGGGATAAAAAGAGGTTCAAAAAGGAAGAAAGAAAAAAGAAAAAAAAAGAAAAGAAAAGAATTAAAAAAAAGAAAACACCTAAGAAAAATGTAAAAAAGAATAAATATATATATTAGATAAACTAGTAAAAAATCGTTAAAAAAGAAAAAGGTAACAGTTAAAAAAAAATTTTACCCGAAGGCGAGAAAAAAAAACAACAAAAAATGAAAAAGAAAAAAATTAAATTAACCGCAAGACTAAAAAAAAATCACAGGTAAAAAGCCATGAATTCCGTGCTTGGCTTTTTCCTCCTCTGGAATTCTACTGCTCTCCTTGTTATTGAAACCGCACTCCTTGGTAGGTGAACTTGGTCTCGGCTGGATTTCTTGTTGATCTTCTGGGGGAGGGGCCTGTTGTAGTGATTCTCAAGTGTCTGCCCCAGGCGGAATTATACCGCCCTTACCCGGGACCGGGGTGAGTAATCCGCTCGGGTTTGCTTTCAGGAGGTTTTGTTCCCTGAGCGCTTTCCATAGAGCTCCCGAGGACGGGAATACAAATGGCGGCCTCCTGGTCTCCGGCCCAGAGGAGCCGAGAGCCTAGGGCCACACTCCTCAGTGCGCCCTCAGAGAACAGCGCCCAGTTACTCCCGTCTGCCTGACCTCCGGCAGCGCTCCGAGCTCATCGAGCCTGCGACCGGTTCAAGGTCACCCCGAGCTGCGAGCTTACTGTCGGCTCTGTCTCTGTAGCCGGCTTTCCCGTTCCAATACCCGTAAGCTCTGCGACACTCAGACACCCCCGATCCTTCTGTGACCCTGCGGGACCTGAGGCCACGCTGACCCCGCGTGGGCTTCGCTCCGGTTTAGCCTCTGGAGCGATGTCCCTCAGCGGAACAGACTTTTAAAAGTCCTGATTTTGTGCGCGGTTGCTCCGCCGCTTGCCGGGAGCCAGCCCTTCCCCCCGGAGTCTGTCTTCCCGTCGCTTTGGATTCACTTCTCCGCGGGTCCTACCTTTCAGAAAGTGATTGTTTTTCTGTTTCCAGAATTGCTGTTCTTCTTGTCTTCCATCTGCCGATGGATTTTCGGGTGTTTGCAATCTTTAGATAAGCTATCTAGCTGATCTCTGGCTAGCTGAAGTAGTCTCCTCCCCTCGGTATTGTTTACATTTTAATAGTATTCTTCCAATCTATGAACACAAGATACTTTCCATTTATTTGTGGTTCCTTCAGTTTCTTTCATCAGTGTTTTCAGAGTAATTTCTTGATTTCTTGGTTAAATTTATTTGATGGTATTAAAAATGGGATCAATTTCTTTATTTCTTTTCTAGATAATTCATTGCTGTAACAGTTTTGTGGTTGAGTCTTTAGGATGATCAGTACAGAAAACTATGTCATCTGCAAGTAGAAACAATTTTACTTCTTTTTCTTCTTCTTTTATTTAATTCTTATGGCTTTCATTTTGTTGCCTGATTTATCTTGTAAGGACTTCCAGTACTATGTTGAATAGGAGTGAGGAGAGTGGACACCTTTTGCCTTAGTCCTGATTTTAGAGGACAAGCTTTCAACCTTTCTCCCCTGAGTACAATTTTTTTTTTTTAATTATGAATGAGTGTTCATTGGGTACTTTTCCTGCATCTACTGTGATGATGATTGGATTCCTTCCTTTCATTATAGTAATGTGATTTAAGTAATGTAGACGTTCAACCATCTTTGTACCCCAGAGGCAATACCCACTTGACTGTAGTGAACGATCCAGTTAATGGGCTGCTCAATTAATTTTATTTTAGTATTTTATTTTGGCATCTATATTCATCATGAATACTGGTGTGTGGTTTTCTAGTAGTGTCCTTCTCTGGCTGTGGTGTCAAGGTAATATTGGCCTTGTAAAATAAATGGGACTGTTCTCTGAAGGACTGGTATTAAATTTTTAAGTATTCATAAATATCACTATCAAAGACATCTCTTGGGCTTTCTTTTGTTGGAAGAATTTTTACGTCTTGGTAGGTTATATGTTTCTAAAAATTCTTCCATTGCTTCTACTTTGCCCAGTTGGCATATAGTTGATCATAGTAGCATTTTACCTTCTGTTTCTCTGGTATCAGTTGTAAGGATTTTTTAATTTTTTTCTCCTTAGTTTAGATAAAGCTTCCTCAACTTTAACTTTTCAAAGAATCCTGAATTTCCTCTCTTCTTTTTCTTTCTTCCCGTTTTCTAACTTTGGGTTCAGTTTGTTTTCTTATTGTAGTTCCTTTGCTTTGCTTGAAATACATTTTCTCTCTCTTCACTCTTATTGTATGTGTCTTTAAGGGCTAATGGGGGGTCTCATGTAGGTGGCATATTAATATGTCTTATTTTAATCAATTCAGCTATTTTATGTCTTTACATAAAAATGGAAGAAACTCTCTGATCTAAAGTAATCACTAATAGGTAAAGATGGTGACATCTGCTTTTGAAGCTATTGTTATTGAATTCTTCAGTTCTGAGATTTTGTTTGTTTCTTTGTGAAACTTCTCATTGTTTTCCTAGTTATGATCATTTGTATATATGCTCTTATAGTTCACTAAACTTCTTAAAAGCATTATTCTGAAGTCTTTGACAATACTACATAGATCTCTATTTCATTAGAGTTGTTGGAGCTTTATTAGTTTCTTTTAGTGGTATCTTTGCCTGATTTTTGCATTTTTAAAAAATATTTATTCATTTGACAGAGAGATCACAAGTAGGCAGAGAGTCAGGCAGAGAGAGAGGGGGAAGCCGGCTCCCTAACGAGCAGAGAGCCCCATGTGGGACTCGATCCCAGGACCCTGAGATCATGACCTGAGCCAAAGGCAGCAGCCTAATCCACTGAGCCACCCAGGTGCCCCGTGATTTTTGCATTTTAATAAGAAGGCTGCTTTTCTAAACTTTGCAGACTTGCTTTGTCATAAATAATATAGCACCCATCAGTTTGGGTTCTTAAAGTGTCTGCTGGTAATGTCCTTGGGTTTAGTGTTCATGTCTATTTTGCAGAGTCAATTGTTCAAGCTTGCCATCAGTGATTGGAGTTGTACCATTGGGTAAGTGCAGTTTGATTTGGACCTTTGGCTTGGTTCCCTGCCCCAATGAGGCTGAAGGATGGTCTCACTGGTTTGGTAGGTTCTCTGGTCAGGTTACTGGATGGTTGTGACTGGGTACTGTAATCAGCTTTAGAGGGTGCTATAACTTGTGTTTCCAGCCGCGTTGGAGCAACAGGACAACAACATGTTGTTGCGCAGCTTTCAGGCGCTCCCATCAGCCCTTCTGGTCAACTGGGGCCAGGCTGGGCTACAGCACGTTTGGCAGTTATTTAGCTCCCTGATCTGGGCAAACCAAGCTCAAGGATTGGTAACGCTCTTTGAGGGTTGGGATCACACAGGCATTCAACTGATCTCCCTGGTCCTAATGGACCATTGATTTGGTTCTGCCCTTAGCTAGTGGAGATGCTGCCTGTATGAATGTATTCTGCCAAGACTAGAGTGTTGACTGTTACAAGCCACTACACCTTTCTCTGTCACATGCAGGTTTTCTTTCCTCAATCAATACAGTGCAAGAACCCCAGTAGGATGTCACCCAGCCAGATGCACCGTGAGGCTTCCCCACCCCCCCTTGGAGGCACCTTTTTTTCCCTGGGGAGACCTCTCAGCATGGTCCTATACTTACCTAGGAGAGTGGCAGTGCAGTCTCCTTGTAGCTACTTTCTAATGCAGTATGCCTTTGTCCCTTAGGTCTCATTCCCCTGTTCTAGGATTGTCTTAGGGGGTGTGTTGTCCATGAGTAGTTGTTCTTATGGGGGAAAGCAAAGTCAGGAACAATGGATATTGCCTTCTAGGTGATGTCATTCCTCCTATAGGTTGGGTTTTAACACCCCAAACCATTATTTTTAAATATTTGGAAGCTATAGCTAAGCACAGGGAAAAATTCTGTACTTATAATTTCACCATGTAGGGGAAATTATTACATATGTAAGACTTATTTTAATAATTAATCGTATACACACATAATTAATGTTTTTGATCATGTATTAAGCTAAAAAACCTGTACCTCATGATCCCTACTGCACCCCTACACATACTTAGAGGCAATTTGAGGGTTAAGAATTGATTTTGGGTGAGAGGTAAACTTGGAAGTAATTAGCTGTCGATAATATTTAAATCCAAGGGTATGCATAAGATAATAGAGAAGAAATGAGGACAAAAGCTGAACTACCAAACTATTATATCAGTAGATCAAAGCAGATATTGAAGAAACTGAGAAATAGTATCTCATGAGGTGGAAGAAAATCAAGTTACTCTTGATTCCTAAACTTTCAAGGAAAAAGTATTTCAAAGAGAAGAGGGAATCAATGGTCTTAAGTGCTGGATAGAGGAATACTGCATATCGATAACATTATCTTTTCTTAATGGCTTCTGCCTTTGGAATTGTGCTTAGAAGAACCTTTAAATTATATAATCTGCTTACCTGTCTTTTCTTTGCCTTCATTTCTTATATTCCAATATTTTATCCAGTTGCACTGTATTTTAATTTATGGTAAAAGAATTTTTAATGTAGTTATTATACAACTTCTTTCCTCACCAATAGACAATGTTAAGCTATGACAAATGCTAGATTTTTATACTTTTTTCTCTCCCACCTAAGGCAACTGTGGCTTACTTACCAAGGTTAGATTAGTTGCCCAAAGGCACCAACTTGAAAGGTAATAGAATTAGGATAACAAGTTAGGTTATCTTGTCTCTTCCTGTCAGTTTTTCTGTTTTATTTCATGCAAGTGTCATACCTTTAATTACTGTGACTTTTTATTAGAGATTTAATCTAATATGGCACAACCCCTGTATTTAGTCTTTTTATCAAACCTTTATTTTTAAATATTTGTCTCATTTAACTAAATTTATCTAAAAATCTCATCCTTCAAATATCCATTGAAGACATAAATTTAGAGAGGAGCGACATAAGAATATTATCTCTCCATTCAATAAATTGGTCTATTTTACTTTTTTTCATGTTATAATTTATATAAAAATGAAATAGGTTATTTCAGTAGATGGCTTACAAATTTAGATTTCTAACCCTGGATGAGAATTGTTTAAATATATGCTTATGTTTTTCTTCCTGATTTTGGGTTGCTTCTTTCTTATATTTTTTCCATCTTTTTCTCCATGAGGCTCATTTCCTCATTAATTTTGGGGGGAAAAACTTTCCTTACAGGATATGGAAAATGTTTACAACATCCATTTCCTGAGGTAAAAAGTTGAGGTTTGAAAAGGATGCTTTCAGAATTAGATTCCCTTTACTTTGATCTCATAATAACTATAGATAACTAAATAAAGGTCATATTTCTTAGTAAAATGTTTCCAATTCAGTAAACATTCTTAAAGGAAACATTTGTTTCAATATCCAAAACCCACTGTTTTCACTCAAAGTCTAAATTAAAAGAATACTGTTTCTATTCTGTAAGGAAAGAAAATCCTATTTATTTTTCTACATAGACATTTTGGAACACTTCCCCTTGAAAATACACAAGACTTTATGGGTACCAGACCTTCAAGCGAAATATATTAGCATTCACATCAACTCTAAGAAGGCCAACAGTTATCCATAGTGTATCTATTAAAAAGAAAGGGAGATACTGAAACTAAGCAAGGTATTTTAATTAAAATATAGCTTTCTGAATTTGATCCTAGTTTACTTTTGACTCATTTTTTTTTAATATAAAGGTATAGAATTTACCAAGAGTTAAGGATCACCAGAGTGTGTGAGATTATATTAATTCAAAATAATGTGATTTAGGAATGTTACTATGTTTGCCAATGTGGTGTTTGGTTATTAAAAATCATGGTATTTACTGCAGGCTAAAGAAACAAATGGTATGTTCCCATCTGAAATCCTAGGTGAGTGTGTTCTTTTGTGGCATGGGTTGGAAGATGTGACTGTATTACAAAAAAGTTAAAGTAAAAACATAGAAGTGACATTAGGGAAGAGGCAGACGAAGAGTAGCCTCTCTTGGCCATTTGGCCTGAGAAGTAAATTGAAAAAAAAAAAAAAAAAAAGACATTTGTAATGAAATAATATTGAAGGGAACAACAATACATATAATATTAGATGAGCTGTTAATTATATTAACTACTTACCTTCTTAAAATTTTAGGTGCTTGAGAATTTGCTAAGTTGCTTGTCAAAGTGACTTTATATTCTTGCCTGACAGAAATAGGCTGGACCAAAGTTACAGGTAGCCCCTGCAAAGGGGATGCCCCCTAAAATCTGGTTTGCTTCTTGTATCTCACTTACTTGTTTTTCATCCCTGCAAGAATTTGAGTTATAGTGGTTGCTGGGTTTAAGACATAAAAATACTGGGACCTCTTCCTAAGCCAGGTTTCAATCAGAGTCTGTGGTCTTAGAAATTCTAGATCAGATTAATTGGAATTATAGGTTAAAATGAATCCTGTTGAACTACAGTCAGCTAAAGCAAATGAAAGTAGTAGATCTATACACATGTACGTTTATAATTATCTCTGTGTATTGTTTTAACCTTCAGACTTTTACACAAATGATTTCCTTTAGTTGAAAAAAAAATTACCTTTAAATATTTCAAGTGAGTTTCTACACTGTATGGAGATCTTGTCCTAATACAAAACTGGATGGGTATGGGGAACCAGCATAGATATAAAGTGTAAGATTATAGGAGAATCACTTGTGGTTATATAAATGAAAAAGTTAAGATGAGAGCAACAGGGAATTTATAATTTTATATTCAATGAAAATTCAAAGGAGATTTATTAAGACTTTGTATTTCAATACATATGCTGCACTCAAATGTAATATAAGGAAAAGTGTTCTGTTTTAAGTGTTGTCAGAGGTTGTGACTAAGAACAATAGGGGTGGCAAATTGTTCTCAGCAGACAGTAGAGGCTCCCATGCAGAATGTGGAAAGGCTGGTAAAGAGCTTTATAAAAAAGCCCAAGCCTGGGGAGAATAGGACTTGATCTTTAAGATGGAAGGATGTATGGGTGATTTTGAGAGTCCCTTCATTTTGGTTTATAGTCAAAGCCACATTCAATTCCTTGTTAGTAGATCTAAAATGTCCTCAGGTCTTAATTTGTCTTATTTTTTCCTTATCTTCTATCTCCCAAAAAAAAAAAAATTGTATAGGACATATTGGTGAAGAATAAATTTCTAGAGAAATATTTCTCCATCAATATGAAGTTATATATTTATCATGAAAAGAAATTGAAGTGAAATTCTCTTTCCCTCAGTATAGTTCTATGTGAGAATAACCTGGAAAAGACTTGGTTTACAGGGTTGACATCACCAAGATGTTGACATAGTGCTACTTGTGAGAAAAAGTGAAGTCAGAAGTAACAACTATTCAGGGACAAGGCACTACTCAGAGAATTGTAGAACACAGGAGTAAGTCTGAAGTACCACCTTGCACCTGAGAGACCAACACAACATGAGAAGGGTAAGATGAACAGATACATATAAGCACATTTCCCTTTTCCTGGGCTACACAGAACCATGTAATAAGTCTCCCCTCTGCCTCTCATTCCTCCAGTGGGAAGAGAGAGCCCAGGTGTCACATCCAGCCACTGCCTTTTCCACCACTGTGGGTACATCTACTGATTTCACCTCAGAGTTTTCAAGGGATACTGCAGGGCTCAACCTTTGGGAATCTAATTGTTCTGAGGGGAAGGAAGAAAGGGCTCCCAAAAAACAGTACTTGATTCTTGACAGGGTAATTTATATCCACACAATCCAAGTACGAATCCACACTAGTAGTTTTGTTCATCTTCAGATCCAAGTTGGTGGTGGACTCTAACCAGAGAGCTTAGTGAGGTGGAAGTCTTCCTAGTTTGCTTGCCCCTGAAGGCTGGTCTGTCCCTGCCTAGCCAGAAGAGCTGAGTCATAACCCCACCAATTCCTGATTGATTTATGACCCCTCCCAACTAGAAATCATGTTCAGGAAATTTTGAGAACCTGGAGTGTGCCATCATAGACCACCTAGTGTGGAGTGTAGCCTAAGTGCCCCCTGACAGGAAGAATGAGAACACCTGAAAACTGTAGTCAGGCAGGTGGACAGACCTCCTTGCACACACAGCAAAGCCAGTGGCTCTATTCTTGCATACACATCTGCTTGTGTCAAGACCACAGACACTTCAAAAACACAAATGTAAGATACCAAAATTTGTGGGTCACAGCAAAGGCAGTTCATAATGGTAAATATCCTAATTTTACAATTCAAGCAACCAGAACAAATTAAGCCCTAATGAACAAAATAGGGAATGAAGAGACAAGTCCATAGATATTTTCTATGAAGAGCTGGTTCTTTGAAAGGTAAATGAATTGGCAGACCTTAAGAAAGGAAAGAAATGTCAACCACCAATAATGGGTTAGAAACGACTATGAACAATTGTATACCAACAAATTGGACAGCCTGGAAGAAATAGATAAATTCCTAAAGACATATAACCAACCAAGACTTAATCACAATGAATTATAAGATCTGAACAGCCCTACTGCTACTACTAAGGAAATTGAACCAATAATTAGAAACCTCTCAACAAACAAAAGTCCAAGAACAGACTGCTTTGAGTAAGAAGTCATACTAGCCCTTCTCAAAATCTTCCCAAAACTATAAAAAAGGGAATGCTTCCAAACTCATGAGGCTAGCAGTCTTAGGCAGCCAAAATAAAAAACAAACAAACAAAACAACTACAGGCCATATCCCTGATAAATTTAGATGCAAAAATCCTCAACAAAGATTAGCCCACATTTAACACATGAAAAAGCTCATATAGCTATTCAAGTGGAATGTATTCCAGAGTTGCAAGGATGGTTCAACGTTCATGAGTCCATCAACATGATATACCATGTTAACAAAAAGAATGATAAGTCATATGATCATCTCCATAGATGCAGAAAAGGCCTTTAACAAAACAAAGTCCATTTATAATACTAATTCTCAACAAAGCCTGGGTAGAGGAAAGAGCACTCAACAAAGACCAGATATGACAAGTCTGCAACTAACATGATACTTGATGAAAAGCTGAAAGTTTTTTCTCTAAAATCAGAAAAAAGACAAAGATGTTCACTCTTTCCACTTCTATTTAACATAGTACTGGATGTCTTAGCCAGTGTAGTAAGGCCAGAATAAGAAATAAAAGGGATCCAAAGTGGAAAGGATGAAGGTAAAGTGTCACTGTTTGTGGATGACATACCACATATTGAAAAGCCTAGAGACTGAACCAAAAAAACCTCTTAGAAATAATAAACAAGTTCAATAAAGTTGCAGTAAATTTATCTAAGGAAGTTAAAGGCTGATACACTGAAAACTCTAAGATACTGATCAAAGAAATTGAAGAAGATAAATATAATTGGAAATATAGTCCTGTTCATGGATTAGAAAAATTAATATTGGTAAAATGTCCATATTATGCAAAGCAATCTACAGATTTATTGTAATCACTATTAAAGTTCCAATGGCATTTTTCCATAAAACAGTTTTAAGATTTATATAGTACTACAACTGGTAAAATCACTAGATAAAAATATGGGCGTTCCTCAAAAAGTTAAAAAGAGAACTAATTATAATCCAGCAATCACACTATTATTTTCCCCAAGAATGCAAAAACACTAATTCGAAGGGATACATGCATCTCTATGTTTATAGCAGCATTACCTAGGATAGCCAAGATAAGGAAGCAGCCCAGTGTCCACCGATTGATGAACTGATAAAGGTGATATATATGTTGTGTGTGTTTATACATACACACAGGAATACTATTCAGCCAAAAGAGTGAAATCCCACCATTTGCAATAACGTGGATGGAGACAGACAGTAGAATGCTAAGTGAAGTCAGAGAAAGAACGGGTACCATATGATTTCACTCATCTGTGGAATTTAAGAAACAAATGAGCAAAGGGGGGAGAGAGAGAGAGAAACCAAAATACAGATTCTTAATTGTAGATAACTGATGGCTACCAGAAGGGAAGTGAGTGGGAGAATGGTTTTAATAGGTGATGGGGGTTAGGGAGTACACGTAATAAGTCTTGATTGATAAGCATTGAGTCATTATGAAACTGTAGAAACTCTATTTTGTACGCTTGAAACCAGTGTAATACATGCAGTTAATTGTGATTAAAATAAAAACTTTAAAAAAGACCCCAAATATTCCAAGTAATCTTGAAAGAACAAAGGCAGAGGAATAATACTCTGTTATTTCAGAATGTATTATAAACCTACAGTAATTAAAACAGTGGTATTGGCATAAAAATAAATGAATAGCTCAATGGAACAGAAGAGCAGCCAGAAATAAACCTGCAAATACAAGGTCAATTGATTTTTGGCAGAGGAGCCAGACATATGCAATAGGGAAAGGATAATCTTTATGATAAATGGTGTTGGGAAAATAAGATTGCCACATGCCACAGAATGAAACTAAACTAGAATGACACCATAAAACTTCTAGAAGAAAACATGGTGGTAATTTGGCACATCCATTATAGAAAGTGGTATGGAGGTACCTCAACAAAATTAAAATTAGAGGGGCGCCTGGGTGGCTCAGTGGGTTGAGCCACTGCCTTCGGCTTGGTTCATGATCTCAGGGTCCTGGGATCGAGCCCTGCATCGGGCTCTCTGCTCAGTAGGGAGCCTGCTTTCTCCTCTGCCTCTCTGCCTACCTGTAATCTCTCTTTGTCAAGTGAATAAAATCTTTAAAAAAAAAAATTAAAATTAGAACTACCATTTGATCCAGCAATTTCATTTTGAAATGGAAGTTATTTGAATGAGATGAAAATACTAATTTAAAAAATGATACATGAACCATCATATTTACTGAATCATTATTTACAATTGTTAAATATCGAAACAAGTGCCCACTGATTAATAAAGATGTTTATACAATAGAATATTTAGCCATAAAAAATGAAATTGTGCCATTTGCAGCAAGGGTGGATTTCAAGGGCATTTGTTAAGTGAAATAAGTCAGGTAGAGATAAATGCTGTATGATCTTTCTTATATCTAGAATGTAAAAAAAAAAAAAAAAAAAAAAAAAAAAAAACCCTCATAGATACAGAGAATATATTGGTGGTTGTCGGGGGTTCCTGAACTATTTTTTTAATAGAATAATTTATAATAAAAAATATGACACCTTTTATCCATTTCAAAAATATTTTTAGAAAGAAAATTCAACAAAAAGCTTTAGCAGCCTTGAAGCCACTTCTTCCACTGTACCCAGGCTAGAAAATCAATTTTTGCCCCACTTATTGCTGACAGCAGCCTTCAGCCCTTCCAACCAGGGAACTGTATCAGAGTGCATAGAGCGCTGCAGGGCCCATCCAACAACCCTGCCTACAGTGGCACTTAAGAAGAGAACACAGCTGTGGCTTTCCTTAGCTGCAGAGAAAAACTGGTGGCCTCACTTGACCAGGATATTCAGTGTACCTTTTTGTCTGATTAGAGCCCCCATATAATAACCCATTATAAGCCCTGGGTCTTCTCTTGCTTTCCTCCCATGCAGGGAAGCTAATTCATAGCCCCAGATAATACTGACTAGACTACCCAGTCATGAACATCATCTAATAAGTTTGACTAGAGAATTAAGGAAACTGATGAATGAACCAATTTATAGCCTCATTTGGGTATGGAACCAAGCCAGCAGCCCTATCCAACTGTTTTCAGCCAGTGGTACACTCACCCTGAACTTCAAGCATGACCATTTGACTCACCCTAAAATAGACATAGTAGTAGATCCCATTTGGTCAAGGACTTTACAGTTAAACATAGAACCAAAACTGAACAAACTGTTGGAGAACTGTCTCTGACAAAGAGAACCTGCAAAGTTTGGAAGATGAGACCACTTAGGTGCTCAAACAACAGTATTACAAATCAAGGATCATGAAAATGGAGATAAATTTGACACAAAGGAAATTTAAAAAGCTGTAACAGCTGATCCTAAAGAAATTAAGACCTATGAATTCTCAATTCAAAATAATCATTGTAAACTTTTGTGAACTACAAGAACACTAATTAGGAAAACAATATATGAGCTAAATGAGAAGTTCAAGAAACTACCCCCACACACAAAAACCTAGAGCTAAGAAATAAAATAAATGAAAGGATATGTTCTTTAGATTCAAAAGCTGATTTGATCATACAGAAGGAAGAATAGGTGACCTGAAAGACAGGACATTTGAAATTATTCAGACATCAGAGGAGTAAAAGGAAAAAAAAAAAGAAGAAGAAAGCCTAGGTGCTTATGAACACAATGAAAAGAAACAATATTTGCCGTAGGAATTCTGGGAGGTGAAGATAAAGATAAAAATGACAGAAAATATATTTAAAACAATATAGACTAAAAGATTCTCAAACCTTGTAAGGGAAACAGGCATCCAGATTTAAGAGGCCCAAAACACTCCAAATAGAGTGACCTGAATAAGGCTATACCAAGACATATTACAATTAACTTATCAAAAATCAAAAAATTCTAAAACAACAAGAGAAAAGGGGAAGTTACATAATAGGGAAGCCTCATAATAAGACTGTCAATAGATTTCTCAATAAAAACTTTTCAGCCCAGAGGAAAATGAGATGATATATTCAAAATATTGAAAAAAATCAACCAATATTTCTATACATGGGAAAGCTTTCCTTCAGAGATTTAGGAGGGATAAAAGTTTTACAAACAAAACAAAGTTGAGGGACTTCTAGTCCTGCCTACAAGAAAAGTTATAGAGGGGAAATAAAAAGGGTGTTAATTAAGTCATAAAAATATCAGGGCTATTAAAGTTACTGGTAATAGAAATAGGTAGTCAAAGTTGGATTCTGTAGTGTGGTAATGGTGGTATATAATTCACTTACAACGTGATTTAAATAATGCTTAAAAATGTAGTTATGGGGATGCCTGGGTGGCTCAGTTGGTTGGACGACTGCCTTCAGCTCAGGTCATGATCCCGGAGTCCCGGGATCGAATCCCACATTGGGCTCCCAGCACCATGGGGAGTCTACTTCTCCCTCTGACCTCCTCGCTCATGCTCTCTCTCTCACTGTCTCTCTCTCTCTCAAATAAATAAATAAAATCTTAAAAAAAATGTAGTTACGGTTATTTTTACTATAATAATATTGCACAATATAAAATATGTAAATTCTAACACCATTAAACTAAAAGTGTGCAGAAAGGAGAAATGAAAGTGAAAAGTAAAGTAATTCCATTGCAATTAAGTTGTTATTACTTTAAAATAGAGGGTTAGAGTTTTAAGATATCTAACATAGACTCATTACAACCACATAGAAAGACTAGTAGTAATAACATGTGTTAAAGAAGTCAAAGTATACTGATACCACAAGGTATCAAAACACAAAAAAGGGACAGTGGGCTAAGAAAAAGGAACAGTGGGCTAAGAAAAAGGAACAATAGATTCACAAAAAAGCAGAAAACAATAAACCAAATTTTAATAATAAATCCTAAATGTATTAAATTTTTCAATCAAAAGACATAGAGTGACTAAATGGAAAACAAAATGGAAAACATGATCCAACAATATGCTGCCAATAGGAGACTCCCTTTAGCCTTAAAAACAAACAGACTAAAAACAAAATAATGGAAAAATCTCATTTTCAGTGTTAACCACAAAAAAGCAGAGGGAGATAGATAAAATCTTTAAAAATAGGAAAAAGGTACAAAAAGGCCATGCGTCAATCAAGAAGATGTGACTACTAAATATTTATGTGCCCTACATCAGAGCACCTAAATATATAAAGCATAAACTAAGGGAACTAAAAGAAAAATTAGATAGGAATACAATAATAGTTGGAGATTTTAATACCCCACTCTCAACAATGAGTATTGTATCCAGACAGAGAATCAATAAGGAAACAGCAGATTTGAACATTATCATCCAAATGGGCCTAATAGACTTATGTAGAATATATATATCTGATAATAGGAGACTATAGACATATCTCTGACATATTTGGGGTTTTGTTCCAGGTCACCACAATAAAGTGATTATTGCAAAAATGATGATTGCATCTAATGATTTTGTTGGTTTCCCGGTACAGTGCATATGAAAGTTATGCTTACATTATATGTGTACACTATTTACACAGTATATAGCCTAAGAAATGTTCAATAGCATGATGTCTAAAAAATGTACATACCTAAACTAAATATTTTGTTGCTAAAAAAAAATGCTAAGCATCATCTGAGCTTTCAGGGAGTCATAATCTAATGACAGGTCACCATAACAAAGTACTAATGAGAAAGTTGAAATATGGAAAGAATTACCAAAATTATAACACATACCAACTGAGAAAATGCTGTTGAAATAATGATGCTAGTATGTTATGTAACTCAGGGTTAACACACACCTTTAATCTGTAAAACATATAGAGTACCTGTGAAGTAAATAAAGCTCAATAAAAGGAGGTATGCCTATATACATTTTTCTCAAGTTCACATCAATCATTAACTAGGAGTGTCCATATGTCAGGCCACCAAACAAGTTTCAGCAAATTCAGGAACACTGAAATCATACCAACTATCTTCTCTGACTAGATGGTATGTATGGAACAGGAAATCTATAAAAAGAGCAAAACTGACAGCACCAGTCATTGACTGTAACTGCAGGAGAGACCTTGAGCCAGAAGCAGCCAGGAATGACCTTCCCAAATAATGACCCAGAGAGAATCAAATGATTGCGCTCTTCCAAGTTGTTGAAGTTTGGGATGATTTGTCACACAGCAAAAAAAAAAAAAAAAGCAAAACAAAATTTCAAGAATACTTGTATATGAAGCAACTTTCTCTTAAGCAACCAATGGATAAAAGAAGAAATGAAAGGGTAAATTAAAAAGTATCTTGAGACAAAAATGGAAACACCACATACCAAAATGTATAAGATGCAACAAAGCAGTTCCAAGAGGATAGTTGATAACAATAAACACCTACAATAAGAAGCAAGAAAGATCCCAAGTAACCAACTAATCTTATCCCTTAAAAAGTAGAACAAATTGAGCTCATGATTAGCAGAAGCAGAAAAAAAAAAAATGAGAATAAAGCAGATAGAAATAAAAAAGAGAACAGAAAAGCAAGAGAAAAGTTTGACCAATCCAAGAAATCAGTTCTTTGAAAATATAAACTTGAGAAACTTTTATTTGGACTAACTAAAGAGAAAATAGAACAATTACCAACAAAATTATAAATGAGAAATGGGACATTACAACAGCTAACATAAAAATATAAAGGATCACAAAAGGCTACCCTTATCAACATATGCCCACAACCTGGACAGCCTAGAAGGAATGGTGTAAAATTCTTAGAAACCTAGAGCTTACAAGAATGAATGAGAAAGAAATTTAAAAATCTAATAAGAGACTGAGTTACTAGTAAGGAGATTGAATCAATAATCAAAAACTTCTCAACAGAGGAAAGCCCAGGACCAGATGGCTTCACTGACTGATGAATTTTGTCCAACACCTATATAATTTATACCACTTCTCAATTTTTTTAAAATGATAAGCAGGGAACATTTCTAAACTCATTTTATAAGGCCAGAATTTCCCAGATTTCAAACCCAGCAAAAAGACGCGGCTAAGGAAACTACAGATCAATATTTTTGATCAATATGGATATAAAAATTCTCAATAAAATACTAACAAATTGAATTCAGTGCATTTAAAATCACATACCATAATCAAGTGGGTATAATTCCTGGGATACAAGGACAGTTCAATAACCACAAATCAATCAACAGGATACATTAATAGAATAAAAAAGAATTGCATGGTCATCACAAAAGAAACTTGAAAAGCATTGGACAGAATTCAACATCCATTCATGATTAAAGGCACTTAACAAATTAGGATATAAAGGACAAATTTCAATGTAATAAAGGTTGTGTATGATATGTCCCCAGACAGCATACTCAACAGACAAAAGTTGAAAGCTTTTCCCTAAGATTGATGTGATTCCCACTCACCACTCCTATTCAACACAGTATTGGAAGTCCTTTCCAGAGCAATTAGTTAAGATGCAACATGGGGGCTTAAGTGGGTAGGAGAAGAATCAATGAAACAAGATGGGATTGGGAGGGAGAAAAACCATAAGTGACTCTTAATCTCACAAAACAAACTGAGGGTTGCTGGGGGGAGGGGGGTTGGAAGAAGGGGGGTGGGGTTATGGACATTGGGGAGGGTATGTGCTTTGGTGAGTGCTGTGAAGTGTGCAAACCTGGCGATTCACAGACCTCTACCCCTGGGGATAAAAATATATGTTTATAAAAAATAAAAAATACATAATAATTACATATGAAAATTATAAAGGAAGAAGTAAAACTGTCTCTATTTGTAGGTGGTATGATTTTATATGTTGAAAATCCCAAGTCTCCACAAAAATCAAATCCACTAAAGTTATAGGATGCAAAATTAACATACAATTAACAGTAGCATTTGATACACTAATAGCAAATTATCTGAAAAAGAGTAATGATGTACTATATGTTGGCTAATTGAACTTAAAAAAGAAGGGGAAGAACAACAACAACAACAAAAAACAAGACTGAAGTCCTCACAATGCCAGATTTGAAAAAGAACTACAAAGCTGAGTAATCAAAACAATGCTGCTGGCACAATAATGGACACATAGATCAGTGGAACAAAATAGCCCAGAAATAAACCCATACTTACATGATCAATTAATCTACAGCAAAGATGTCAAGAATATACAATAGGCAAAAGACAGTCTCTGTAGTATATTGTGATGAAGAAACCGAATACATACCAAAAGAATGACAATGGACCACTTTCTTACACCATATAGAAAAATAAACTCAAAGTGAATTAAAGACCTAAATGTGATACCTAAAGCCATACAAGTGCTAGAAAAAAACAAAGGCAGTTATGTCTTCGACATCAGCCTCAGCGACATTTTTCTAGTATGTCTCCTAAGGCAAAGGAAACAAAACCAAAAATAAACTAGTAGGACTATAGCAATATAAAAACTTTTGCACAGTGAAGCAAACCATAAAAATTGATAAGGGAATCTAACGAATGGGAGAAGACATTAATAAATTATATTTGATAAAGGGATAATATCTAAAATAAACTTTTACATCTCAAAACCAAATAATAATCCACTTGAAAAGTGGGCAGAGGATCTGAATAGACCTTTTTCAAAGAAGACAAGCAGATGACCAACAGACATTAGGGAAATAGGAATCTAAACCACAATGAGATACTACTTTATGCTTGTCAGAATAGCCATCTTCAAAAAGACAACAGATAACAAGTGCTGGTGAGGATGTGGAGAAAAGGGAACCCTTTTGCCCCATTGCTGGGATTATAAACTGGTATAGTCACTATAGAAAAGAGTACTCTCAAAAAATTAAAAATTGAACCACTTTATGATCCAGCACTTTCACTTCTGGGAATACATCTAAAGAAATGAAAACAGTGATCTGAAATATGCAAACTACTCATTCAATGAGGTTTTCTTTCTTTTTTCCATTTCTGATAATTTATTACATTCTATGAATTCTCATTTAACCTAACTTTTCAGATATGTTGGTATAACCTTTTCATCCACAACCCCACATGCACAGCAGTGTTCACCACAGTCATGATATGGAAGCAGCTGAAGTGTTCATTGACAGATGTGTGGACCAAGAAGTTTGTAATATATAATGTGAAATATTCAGCCACAAAAAAGAAGTTCTTCCATTTGTAACAACATGATACACTTTGAGGACATTATGTTAAGTGAAATAAGGCAGACAAAGAGAAAGGGAATACTGTATAACCTCTCTTATATATCGAATTTAATAAAAAAATACCTGTAGGAAAAAAACAAGCTCATAAAAAAAGGATCACTTTTGTGGTTATCAGAAGTGAGGAAAGGAGAGAAGAGAAATTGGGGAACTATCTTCAGAATGAGTAAGCTTCAAGTTAAAAAAATTAAATAGGTACTGATGATGGGTATAGCATCAGGATTTTATATCTATATCTATATTTATATCTATATATATCTTATTCTTTTTTTGCTTTTCCTTTTTAATGTGTCTATATGAGATGATAGATGCTAATTAACCTTATTGTTGTAATCATTTCCAATATATGTAAATCAAGCCATTATGCTCTACACCTTAAACTTACACAGTTATGTATATTAATTATATCTCAATTTAACAAGATGTCATCTCAAATGCAAATTTTCATTCCACAAAAGACAAAGAGAATGACTGGCATTGCAATGGTGCCTCACGAGTGATTTGAGAGAAATCTAACCAAATATGTAAAAAGTTTAAACATCTATGTGATTACTAACCTAGATTCATGCATGTTTTTATATTTCCTTTGAACAATATTTTCATCTTCAAGAACTGTTTGGGTTATATGAAATATTTTGGTAATGACTCTCATTTTTTAAAATAAATACATGAATTCTTTTTTTTTAAAGATTTTATTTGTTAGACAGAGATCACAAGTAGGCAGAAAGGCAGGCAGAGAGATAGGAGGAAGCAGGCTCTCCATGGAGCAGAGAGCCCGATGCGGGGCTCAATGACCCTGGGATCATGACCTGAGCCAAGGGCAGAGGCTTTAACCCACTGAGCCACCCAGGCGCCCCATGACTCTCATTTTTAAAACATATTTGTTCTTTTATAATCCATTCACCCAAAGATGTTTCTACTCTGTAAATTTTTAAGACTTCACTCTATCATGTCTCAGATAAATCCCCAAGTTAATTCATATCTACTAGTTTTTCATTTGTTCTTTTCTTTCTCTCCTATTCTAAATTCATGTGGAAATGTTGCTATGTTTCTTCCTAAATTCTATAAATAGTTCATTAGTTCATGAGCTTCTTCACAGCTCACTTCTGATGTCATAGAAGAGATGAGAAGATGGAATGTACAATGTTACAGTAAACAAAACATAGTAAGAAAAGGTTATGCCAACATATTTGAAAAATTAGATGAAAAGAAAATTCATACATGATATAAATTATCTGAAATGGAAAAAAGAAATAGATCTGCATTGAAATAGTAGTTCACATTTTTTCCACAGAGAAAACATCAGACTCAGATGCTTTTATGGGTAAATTATATCGAACACAAAGTAAGAGAGTAGTTTATGTATTACACAAACATTTTCAGACAATATTGAAATACGTAACCTACCCAATTTCTTTTTACTACTTAAGGTTTTATTTATTTATTTGACAGAGAGGGAGAGAGAGAGAGAGCACAAGCAGGGGCAATGGGAAAAAAAGCAGCAGGCTCCCTGATGAGCAGAGAGCCAAGGTGGGGCTCAGTCCCAGGACCCTGGGATCATGACCTGAGTCAAAGGCAGGCACATAACAAACTGAGCCTAACCCAGGTACCCAAAGACAGCAAAATAATGAGGCAAAGATAGGCATATGAACCAAATGACAAAATAGAAAGCTTTTAAAAGAGAGACTCAAGTACTTGATTTGTAATAAAAGCATCAATACAATTTAGTGGGGAAAACATGATGTTTTCAGTAAATGGTGCTTGTTCAATTAGGTATCCACATAGAGAAAAAAAATCTTAACCCCTGCCTCACACTGTACACAAAATCAAGTACTGATGTCTTCTAAATCTAAATGTGGAAGTAAATAGCATGAGAGAAAATGATTTGTATACACAGATTTATTACATAATAAAGAGATAAGAAGATAGAAAAATATCAATAAGCAAACAACCTTAAAATGAGAATTTTCTGTCCATAAAAAAGACAAATTATAAAGCCCTGGTATCAGCTCCACATGTAAAGAGCTTGAAATCATCATCCTCATCTGTAAAATAAGAAAAAAAAAAAAAGTCAATTTTTTTGGACCCATTAGAGAACAGATTGCAAGGCAAGCTTCCATCCTGAAATCTGGAGATAGACAAATCCAGAGATGCACAGCTAAGATTTCTTTACTGTTAGGTGCATTTAAATGATATTTCTTGACAAACTGCTGGAGGCTAAGCATGGATAAACAGGAGGTGAGGAGCCAGTCTCAAAGGAGTCATCATAATTTCTTGAGTTTTACCTCAAGGAACCCCATCAAGTTCTAACATCTTCCTGTGGGTTATACAAGGAGAGTGGAAGAATGTTCACTATACAATATTATCAAAGATTCTACCTTCAAAGGACTATTCTCTAGGGAGAAGGCCTTACCAGAACCTTATCCCAGCTAGAGAAGGATACCCATCCCACTCTAGTCCCTGCCAAACTTCGTGTCTTTCTAACAGGGTAGGGGGGGAAATGATACTGCTGGAGAAATATTTGTGAAGGTCACCTCCACATAGGCTCACTAAAAGTCTGAGAATCTTAAGATTATAAGATGCCTCCCTTCCCCTATACCTTATCATCACACCAATAAGTCCTCAGTATACTCACCCTGAATTAAAGCTGAAAAGGCTACAAGATATAAACTCTCTTTAAGGGGGAATACTTATGGAATTCCTTGACAAAATCAAGGAAACTAGAGAAATTTGAAGCCTCTGATTATTACAGTTACAACAAACATTCACAACAACCTAACTCCTTGCTAGACTAACAAAGCCTCGCACTTGTTTAGCTTATTTTCCTTAGTTTCTGTCATCAGATACAACATGTCTGGCTTTCAACAACAGCAACAAAAAATCACAAAAGCAGCCAAAAGCCAGGAAGAAAACAGAAAACAAAGTCTAAAGGCACAAAACACAGAACCAGACTCAGATATAATACAGATATTAGAACATTCAGACTGGGAATTTAAAGTGACTATAATTACAGTGTTAAGCACTTTAAGGGCTAAAGTAGAAACATGAAAATAAAAAGAGTTGTGAATATAGCAGAGAGATGGAAACTCTAAGAAGGAATTAAAAGGAAATTCAGATATGGACCCTCAACTCTATGGTCAAATAATCTTCGACAAAACAGGAAAAAATATACAATGGAAAAAAGACAGTCTCTTCAATAAATGGTGCTGGGAAAACTGGGCAGCTATATATAGAAGAATGAAACTCGACCATTCTCTTACACCGTACACAAAGATAAACTCAAAATGGATAAAAGACCTCAATGTGAGACAGGAATCCATCAGAATCCTAGAGGAGAACATATGCAGTAATCTCTTCGATATTAGCCACAGCAACTTCTTTCAAGGTATGTCTCCAAAGGCAAAGGAAACAAAAGCGAAAATAAACGTTTGGGACTTCATCAAAATCAAAAGCTGCACAGCAAAGGAAACAGTCAAGAAAACAAAGAGGCAACCCACGGAATGGGAGAAAATATCTGCAAATGACAGTACAGACAAAAGTTTGATATCCAGGATCTATAAAGAACTCCTCAAACTCAACACACACAAAACAGATAATCATATCAAAAAATGGGCAGAAGACATGAACAGACACTTCTCCAATGAAGACATACAAATGGCTATCAGACACATGAAAAAATGTTCATCATCACTAGCCCTCAGAGAGATTCAAATTAAAACCACATTGAGATATCACACCAGTTAGAATGGCCAAAATTAGCAAGACAGGAAACAACATGAGTTGGAGGGAATGTGAGAAAGGGGAACCCTCTTACACTGTTGGTGGGAATGCAAGTTGGTGCAGCCTCTCTGGAGAACAGTGTGGAGATCCCTCAAGAAATTAAAAATAGAACTTCCCTATGACCCTGCCATTGCACTACTGGGTATTTACCCCATCTTACAGGATACAGATGGAGTGAAAAGAAGGGCCATCTGTACCCCAATGTTTAGAGCAGCAATGGCCATGGTCGCCAAACTGTGGAAAGAACCAAAATGCCCTTCAACAGACGAATGGATAAGGAAGATGTGGTCCATATACACTATGGGGTATTATGCCTCCATCAGAAAGGATGAATACCCAACTTTTGTAGCAACATAGACAGGACTGGAAGAGATGATCCTGAGTGAAATAAGTCAAGCAGAGAGAGTCAATTATCATATGGTTTCACTTATTTGTGGAGCATAACAAATAGCATGGAGGACATGGGGAGTTAGAGAGGAGAAGGGAGTTGGGGGAAATTGGAAGGGGAGATGAACCATGAGAGACTATGGACTCTGAAAAACAATCTGAGGGGTTTGAAGTGGCGGGGGGGGGGTGGGAGGTTGGGGGAACCAGTTGGTGGGTATTAGAGAGGGCACAGAATGCATGGAGCACTGGATGTGGTGCAAAAATAATGAATAGTGTTATGCTGAAAATAAATAAAAAAATTTAAAAAATAAAATACAAATAAAAGGAAATTCAAGGGGGGGAAAGGGAACAGAAATGAAAAATGAGATGAATTCATTCATAGCCAAGGAGAGAATCAGTGAGCTTAAAAATATGTCAAAAGAAGCCTCATTAAACTAAAATGCAAAGGGAAAAATCATGGGAAAAAATAAAAACTGATTATAAATCAACTGTGGGACAACTTTAAAAAGTGTAACCTGTGTTATTAGAGTACCAGAAGGAGAAGAAGAAGAGAACAGAATAGAAGGAATATCTGAAGTATCTGAGGATATTTCAAAATTAATGGCAGACACCAAACCAAAGATCCAAGAAACACAGAGAACACCAAGCAGAATAAATATAAAAGTATCTATGCCTAGGCATATCATATTCAAATTGCAGAAAACTAAAGATAGAGAAAATCTTTTTAAAAAGCCAGAGGAAAATAAACATCTTACTTGTATAGAAACAAAATAATTACATTGGATTTCTCGTTAGAAACCATGCCAGCAACAGGAAAATCAGGTGAAATATTTAAAATGTTGAAGGAAAAAACCCACAATTCTAGCATTCTGTATTCAAAAGAATTAATTCTTCAAAGGTGGTAGGGAAACAAATGCTTTTTCAGACAAAAACTGATAGATTTCATTGTCAATAAATTGCCCTACTAGAACTGTGAAAGATATTCTTCATAGATAAGGTAAATTATGTGTGTCTGAAAAATCAGATCTACATAAGAAAGAAAGAGCAGATGCAATAAAGGAAAGTAAAATACAATTATTTTATTTGAAATACTCTTAATACATCTAACAGACATCCGTTTGTTCCAAGTAATAATAGTTATGAGGTATCGAGTAATTTTAACCTAAGGATAAATGAGATGAGTGACAGCAGTGTTACAAGGGATGGGAGGGAGGAATGGGGAATACTCTGTTATAAGGTACCAGCACTACACATAAATGCTATTGGATTACTTGAAGGTGAATTTAGACTTTAAAAATGTCTATGGGAAAACCTAGGGGAAATCACTAAAAACTTTTTAAAGAATTATATGCAACTAATGAATTGTTGAACACTACATCAGAAACTAATGATGTAGTATGTTGGCTAATTGAACATAATAATTTTTTTAAATACTCAAACCTATACTGATTTAAAAAAAAAAATTATAATTGATATACTAAGAGATACAATAGAGTCATATAAAATGTTCTGTTAAAACAAGAGAAGACTGAAAAAGATGGGAGAAATTAAAAAATTCAATGAATTAAACACATTTACAAACATGGTGTTTATTAATCTACCCATAATCTCAGTCATTTCAAATATATTTGTATATGTGTGTGTGTGTATGTGTATATATATATATATATTCTGTATATACATTTATACCTATAACATTAATGCACCAATGTGAAGACAGAGATTGTCAGAGTGGATAAGAAGTAAGACCTAACTATTTGTTGTATACCAGGAATCTCCTTTAAACATGAATACTCATGTATACATACCATACTAAAACCAATTAAATGAGAGGTGGGGTAGCAATATTAATTTCAGACAAAGCAGACTTAACAACAAGGAAAATTACCAGGGATAAATAAGCTTATTAATAATGATAAAAGGATAAGAATCCAAAAAGAAATAACAGTTGCAGGTGTAGATGCATCTAACAGCACAGCATCAAAATTTGAAGCAAAACTGATAGAAGTGAAACAAGAAATAGACAAGTTCCCTATTATAGTTGGAGACTTTGACATACCTGTTCCAGTAATTTATAGCTCAAGCAACAGAAAATGAGTAAGGTAGAGTTGATCTAAATAGCACTATCAACTAATTTATTTTAATTGACATTTGCAGGATATTTCACCCCAAAAGAGCGGGATACATACTAATAAAATATGTTATTAATAGGAGTAACTAGCTATGGTAATTGGAAAGTTAATATGGTAATTATAGGTACTATATTCACATTTTACAGAAAATCTAAAGCTGCCCTAAAATATTAAGTTTATTAAAACAAAAAGATGCATTATGAAAGTGATTTAAAAAAAAACAAGCCACAGTGTGCGGAAAGATATTTGTAATCATATATTTGACAAAGGAATAGTAATACTGACTACATATAGAAAATCTGTAAAAAAAGAAATCCTGGCCTGTATGGCTCAGTCAGTTAAGCATCTGCCTTCAGCTCAGATCATAGGGATCAAGCCACTTATCAGTTCCCTGCTCAGCAGGAGGTTTGCTTTTCTCCCTCGCCCTCTGTCCCTTCTCCCCACGCATGCACTCTTGCTCTCTCTGAGATAAATAAATAAAATCTCAAAAAAAAAAAAAAAAGAAAGAAAAAAATGAGCTGAAGAAACATTTTACAATAGAAAGTTTACTAATGGTCATTACTCAACTCAATACTCAGAGAAACATAAATTAAAGCAACAATGAGATACCACTGGATAGCCACAAGACTTACTAAAATTATGAGGTCTGGTAGATACTGGGAAGATGACCCTTGAACACTTGAACAGATGACATTCTTACACAGTGCTGGTGGGAGTTTAAGTTGATATTACCACTTTTTAACATACGCGTACTTTAAAACTCAGCAATGGCATTCCTAAATATATACCAGCAGATATGTATGTGTATACTCATCAAAAAAATATGTTCAAGAATTTTCACACTAATACGCTTTGTAATAGCCCAAATTGGAAGTGACTCAAATGTACGTTAGCAATAGAAGTTATATAGATGGAATCGACATCTGTCATTTATGAAAATTAACAAACACTGCTACATACAACATGTTTGAATTTTAAGAAAACTTGATGAGCAAGAGGAGTCGGACATAATATTTATTATATTACATTTACAGAACATTCAAAAACACATAAAACTCATCCATAGTGATAGATATTGAGATGGCAATAGCATAACGTGGGAGGGGCAGTGTCAGGGGCATGTCTTGGACTGGTAATATTCTAGTTCCTGATATGGGTGGGCTTATGAACTATACATTTTTTTGATTGATCTGTACACTTATGATTTGTGCTCTTCTCTATGTATGTTGTACTTAAAGAGTTTCCTTAAAAAAACAAAAACAAAACAAAACCGCTAAAATGAAAGAAACAAGTAGGAAAATGGTCAAAGGACTCCATTAGGAAGTACACATTAAAGGGAACAAAAATGCCATATAAACATAAAATATATATTCAACATGTTATTAATCAGAAAAAAGCAAATGAAAATAAGCAATTCCATTTTATGCTTAGTATACTGCCAAATGTCTCAAAGTCAGACATATCCAGGGTTGGATATCCAGAATATCCAGTGCTGGTAATGATGTCTACTTACAGAAAATCTCACATATTTTTAATGGTAATATGGGGTGATACAACCACTTTTGAATAAGGTTGGCTCTTCATAGTAATTTTGAACATGTACATACCCTATGATCCAGGAATTCATCCTGAGATAAAAATCTCATGTACATGTACAGCAGGAGACACAGCAAAAGAGACTCTAGCAAATTGTTAATGATAAAAACTCATGCAGCCCCAATTTCCATCTCAAATGAATTGGGTAGAATAGGGCGTATTCACATAGTGAAATACGCCATAAAAATGAATATCTAGAGCTTTGTGCAATTATAAGATTCATCTCAAAAAACTAATTATGGGTGGAAAAAAAGCAAATTATTGAGGAATAGCTAAAGCAATATTTCAATTATGTAAATTTCAAAAATAGACAAAATTAGCAATCACATTACTTTGTAACACTATAAAGAGAAACAGTGATTTGCAGAATTTTCTGCAAAGAAGCCTTTGCAGGGGGATTAAAAAATATTGGTGATGCTCTGTTTCTTAAACTGTGCAGTAAAAAGTATGTTCATTTTTTATGTTTTAAACTGTATGTCCACTTTATGCTTTTTACATTAACGATGACAAATTAAATGCTAAAGAAAGAAAGAATGAAATATGTCAGCATAACCACATTTGGACTTTTGGCCTTGAAATCCTGAACCAAAGCTAGCAATGAAAATATAAAACATTATTGTGTTCACTTCTACAGTTATTTTACAAAGTGTCATCCACTATCTTTCAGCCTGTGGTCTTTTGAGAACACAGTGGAGGGACCTATAGGGTAAATCACCAGGACTATTTACACAACAAAAAATGTGGCTGGTAAAATATTCTCTACTGATGTTCCTGAAACCAGAGACCAGAAATTCACAGTGGAAATGAGACCCTTTACTTTTCTTGTGCCAACATAAGCAACAATTATAGCGTCATGTGAGAAAAGTTATAAGAAATATTGCTTGGTTTCAGTGGTTCAACAAAGTCAGCAGATTTCTGTAATTGTGGCAGACTGGACCCAAAAACTTTACAGTCTTCAACAAGGAATGGCTCTTAGACATTAAACTGATTCCTGATAAAACAACCCTGAGGTCATGAGAAGGCTACTCTGCCAATTTCATTTCACCGTGGGACCCACTGACATCTGGTTCAGCTGCGGAAGCTGGAAAACTTCTTTAAAATTCTCTTGACAGTAAAAATGGACATGTGGAAAACATTCTAATCTGTTAATCTTTGGTGCTCCTGAAAAAGGGACATTTGGCTTTATACTTCATGATAATATATATGAAACATCCAGATCTAGTTATAAATAACTTAATGGCGTTTGAATAAAGAATAGAATTTTCATTTCCCAAACGTGCTAAAAGATGGACATACACCTGCATCACCCCCATGAAGTAAGAAGACCCCTGCATTATTTGTTTATGCTTTGGTTTAGTAATTTGCCCCCTTTTCGGGTTCCATTTGGCCAGTGACAATTGCAAACAGTAGCAAGGGTTTTTTCCTCCCCTTCTGTCTGTCCTTCCCTCTCTGCTAACTAGCTCTCAAGAGCTTCCCCTGCTCTTGCATTGTGTATTTCAAATAATCAAAGGAGTAAGACAGTACAACTATTTTCGTCTGTATATTTCCATGTTCTCAGCAAGCTTTAGGGTCACTGCATAAATGACTGGCTTTAAGATCAACGGACTGCAGAAGCTGCCTCTGTCTTGCAGTGTCTAGAAGATATACAGAATCGTAGTAAAACATAACGAGGATTTGGACTTGTTATTCCTCACTTCAGCTTCCCTGTGGATTCTGCCCACTGCTCCTTCCTTCATGTAGCGTATTCCCTTGCTTCAAGTTGCTGTTGGATGGTTTTGGCTTTTGTCATTTTAAGTCTTTTGAAAACTTTTTTCCCCCAGTTTTGTTTTTGTTTTTTTGTTTTTTTTTTTTAATTTCCACTAAGTTCCTCATTTCAGCATTAATATCTTCGTCCCAGTTTCAAAATACTAATACTAAAATACTTAAATCATGAAGTGAAACTCATAAAATGAATTAGAGAATAAAGGAAATGCACAATTAAATATAGGTCTGTAAATACATGCTATTCAAGAGGTTTGCTTTCTCTATCCTCAAACATCTTGTGTGGTCCCTAATCAATATAAATATGCAAATACATAAATACATCATTTAAAAATAAAGCACAGCTGTTGCTTCTCCTAAGCCAACTCATTTTTTTTTTTTTTTTTTTTTTTTTAATCTACGGTATCTTAGCTCCTGAGTGGGAGAATACAGAGCACTAGTGACCAGCAGAGCCTCTGGATTCTAAATGTTTAAGTTCTAACTGATGCTGCAGCTGGGGGAAAATTACTTAAGTTCCCCATTCCCCATGTTTCCAGACCTGTAAATTTGGGATATCAGTAGTACCTACTCATGAGAAGTTGTGAGGAATAAATGAGTGTGAATACATATTAATAATTGATAGTGTTATCTTTTGTCACTCCTCATATTTGCTCCATTTCTCACCTAACAGGCAGCCTAGCCTTCATACCAGGATCAGGAATATCATTCAATCATTACACCTTTCCACTGGAAGGTTGGCTTCTTCTCTAAATCTGTGTCTGGGGTAGGTAGTTAACTAGGTGTGGCAACATTGCATTATAAAAGAACTTTCCTGTGTTCCTTAAAAATTCATCAAACATCTGTTGAGCATATTTTATAAGATACTGTAAGAGAAATTAAGAAAACAATTCCATTTACACATCACCAGAAAGAATAAAATACCTAAGAATAAACTTAACCAAGGAGATGAAAAAAATCTCTATTATGAAAACTATAAAACATTGACTAAAGAAATTGAAAATAATGCAAATGGAAAGTTATTCTATGTTCATGGATTGGAAAAATTAATATCATTAAAATATCCTCACTGCCCAAAGCCCTCTATAGGCTTGATGCAATCTCCATCAAAATACCAACAGAATTTTTCACAGAACTAGAGCAAATAATACTAGAATTGATATGGAACTGCAGAAGAACCCAAATAGCCAAAACCTGAAAAGGAAGAACAAAGGTAGAGGTATCACAATGCCAGATTACAGGATTTACTATAAAACTAAAGTAATCAAAATAGTTTGGTACTGGCACAGAAATGGATGCATAGATTAATGGAACAGAACAGAGAACTCAGAAATAAACCCACACTTGGTCAATTAATTTATAACAAAGGAGGCAAGAATATGCAATGGGGACAAGACAGTCTCTACAATAAATAGTGCTGGGAAAACTGGACAGTTCCATGCAAAGGAATGAAATGGGACCACTTTCTCGTATCACACACAAATATAAATTCAAAATAGATTAGAGACCTAGTTATAAGACATGAAGTCATAAAAATCCTCAAAGAAAACTAACTGCAATCTCTTTGGCATCCACCTTACCATCATTCTTCTAGATATGTCTCCTCAGGTAAGGGAAACAAAAGCAAAAATAGAGTATTTGAACTGTACCAAAATAAAAAGCTATAGCACAGTGAAGGAAACCATCAACAAAATAATACGGCTACCAACAGACACATGATAAAGTGCTTCACATCACTCAGCTCTCCACATCACTCACTCAGGGAAATACAAATCAAACCACAATGAGATACCACCTCACACCAGTCAGAATGGCTAAAATTAAGAAGTCAGGAAATGACAGATGTTGGTGAGAATATGGAGAAAGGGGAACCCTCTTATACTGTTGGTGGGAATGCAAGCTGGCATAGCCACTCTGGAAAACAGTATGGAGATTCCTCAAAAAGTTGAAAATAGAGATATCCTACAACCCAGCAATCACACTACTGGGTATTTACACAAAAGATACAAGTGTGATGATCCAAAGAGGCACATGTATCTGAATGTTTATAGCAGCAATGTCCACAATACCCAAACTATGGAAAGAACCTAGACGTCCATCAACAGATAAATGGATAAAAGAAATCGTGGTATATATAGACAATGGAATACTATATAACCATCAAAAGAAATGAAATCTTGCCATTTGCAATGACGTGGATGGAACAAATGGAGCAAATATGAGGAGTGACAAAAGATAACACTATCAATTATTAATATGTATTCACACTCATTTATTCCTCACAACTTCTCATGAGTAGGTACTACTGATATCCCAAATTTACAGGTCTGGAAACATGGGGAATGGGGAACTTAAGTAATTTTCCCCCAACTGCAGCATCAGTTAGAACTTAAACATTTAGAATCCAGAGGCTCTGCTGGTCACTAGTGCTCTGTATTCTCCCACTCAGGAGCTAAGATACCGTAGATAAAAATAAAAAAAAAAAAAATGAGTTGGCTTAGGAGAAGCAACAGCTGTGCTTTATTTTTAAATGATGTATTTATGTATTTGCATATTTTGCTGAGCAAAATAAATCAAAGAAAGAAAATTATCATATAATCTCTCTGATATGAGGAATTTGAGAGGGGTTATTGGGGAATAGGGAAGGAAAAAATGAAACAAGATGAAACCAGAGAGGGAGACAAACCATAAGAGACTCTTAATCTCATGAAACAAACTAAGGGTTGCTGAGGGGTCGGGGGTAAAGAGAGAGTGGTTGGGTTATGAACATTGAGGAGAGTATGTGCTATGGTGAGTGCTGTGAAATGTATAAGCCTGGTGATTCACAGATCTGTACCCCTGGGGCAAATAATGTATTATATGTTAATAAAAAAATAAAAAGTGAATAATAATATGGCTATCTACTGAATGGGAGAAAATATTCACAAATGATATATTTGACAAGGAGTTAATATCCAATATACTTAGGGAATTTTACAACACCAAAAAAAAAAAAGCAATAATCCAATTAAAAAATTGGCAAAGGACCTGAACAGACCTTTTCCAAAGACAACATATACCAATGGACACATGAAAAGATGCTCAATGTGACCAATTAAATGCACATCAAAATGACAATAACCCATCGCTGTAGAGTAAAAAAGACCCTCATATGTTGTTGGTGAGAATTCAAGTTGTTGCAACCACTGTGGAAAACAGAATGGAGATTTCTTGAAAAAAATAAAATAGTAATAATAATAATTAAAAAAAAAAGACCCAGTAATTCCACTACTGAATATTTACCCAGAGAAAACAAAAGCACTGATTTAAAATGAAATATGTAGTCCTATGTTTATTATAGAATTATTTTCAATAGCAAAGATGTGGGATCAGTCTAAGCATCCATTAACAGATGAATGGATACAGAAGATAGACTATTACTCATCCAACAAAGAGAATGAGCAACATGGGTGGGGGTTATATGGTATAAAGCTAAGTAATGTAAGTCAGAGAAATTAATACTGTAGGCAACCTAAAAAACTAACAAACCAAATAACAGTCTCTTAGATACAGCGAACTGATATTTGCCAGAAAGGAGGTGAGTGGGGATATGAGCAAAAGAGATAAAGGAGATTGGGATACAAACTTCTCGTTATAAAATAAATAAGTCATAGAGATGAAAAGTACAGTGTAGGGAATATAGTTGATAATGTAATAATGTTATATGGTGACAGAGGATGACTATACTCATTGTGATGACCCGTAACAGAACTGTTAATGAGGTTCTACCCCTCAAACTAATATGATTTTGTATATTAATTACATATATAACATATTATATAATATGTTAATTATACTTTAGTATGTTAATATTAATATGCTAATATGTTAAGTATACCTTTATGAAAATATATTGTACTTCACTAGGTAGTAAAATTGGTTATCGCACTTAATTATCTATCTGTGAGAGGGCATTAGATCATTCATTTTCTAATAGTTTCAAAATAATAATATTCAAAATAAGTAATAACTGAATCCATTGTTACCTAACAAAGACGATAAGAACTCACACTCTTAAAGTCTTTAGTGACTCCCTGCCCTTTTCAGTCCTCCAAATAGATCTCAAATCCCTCGTTAGGCTGCCTTAGGCCTGCCACCACAGCCTTACGACCGGTCACCTACTCTTCACTCAAATCCTCTGAACTGGAGGCCTTCAAATAGGCTGTTCTTTATGGAATATTTTTTCGACTATCTCTGGACAATCTCTATTGGTCTTTTAAGTCACACTTTACAAAGAGTTCCTTAACAGGTATTTCTGGACTGTGCTCCTATACCATATGTTAAACCCCCAGCTCTGTTGCTATTCGCACAGTATTTCCACTGATGATTTCTTTCTTTAAATTTCAGCTTGAGGTATAATTGACCAAAAATATACTTAGAGTGTACATCATAGTGCTCTGATATGTATGTATACTTTATGAAAGGATTCCCCCCATACATCCACTACCTCACATACCATTTTTTAAAAATTTTGGTGAGAACATAAATTCTACTGTCTTAGCACATTTTACTTACACAATTCAGTGTTACCAACTGTAGTCACCATGTTTTATGTTAGATCCTCAGAACTCACTCATAGCTAAAAATTTGTGACCTTCATCTAACTTCTATTTCTCTTACCTGCCCCCACCTCTGGTAACCACTTTCCTTCTCTTTATAAGCATGGGGGCTTTTTGTTTGTTTGGCATGTGTGTGTGTGTGTGTGTGTGTGTGTGTGTATTTTAAGATTCTACATATAAGTGATATGCAGTATTTGGCTTTCTCTGTCTGATTTGTTTCACTTAGCATAATGACCTCAAGGTCCATCCATATTACTAGGAATAAGAGGATTTCCTTCTTTCTCATGGCTGAAGAATATTTCATTGCATATATATGCCACATTTTTTTATACATTTATCAGTTCATGGACATTTAGATTATTTCCATATCTTTAACTATTGTTGATAATTATTGTTCACTGTCATTAATTATCAGGAAAATACAAGTCAATCCATGATAAGATATAACCTCATACCTGTTAGAATGGCTACTGTCAAAAAACAAGAGGTCATAAATACTGGTGAGGTTATGGAACAAAGGGAACCCTGGCACTGTTGGTGAGAATGTAAATTGGTTTAGCCTCTGTGGAAAATAGTACCTCAAAAAAATTGAAAACAGAACTACCATATGATCTGGTAATCCTACTTCTGGGTATAAATCCAAAGGAAATGAAAACAGTATTGAAGAAATATCTACACCTCCATTTGTTTGTTCGTTTGTTTTCAAGATTTTATTTGTGAGAGGGAGAGAGAGAGAATGCACACAAGCAGGGGAAGTGGCAGGCAGAACAGAAGGAGGGAGAAACAGCATCCCTGCTAAGCAAGGAACCTGATGTGGGACTCCATCCCAAGACCCTGGGATCATGTCCTGAGTTGGATTCAATCCCAGGACCTTGGGATCATAACCTGAGCTGAAGGCAGATCTTAACCAATGAAGCCACCCAGGCACCCCCACACCTCCATGTTTATTGCAGCACTATACACTGCTTACTTACATGTCAGAGTCCCACTTACCAGTGAGGAAAAAGACTGTGTATCATGGTTAGTCATAATTTTTAGCACAAAGACTAGCACATAATAATATGCTTAATGTTCAGTACCTATCTTCAGAGTAACTAAATATTGCTAAGTATATACAGTTTCCACAGAAACAATTTATTTCTTACATCAGTGATAAGGAATTTTTTTTACTTTATTTCTACTGAAATTTCTACTGAATTACCTGATACTCCAGTACCTAAGGATACAAGAAGAACAGAACATATGAACTTAATGGGGGAATACTTGGGAAGTCTATGAAATGATTAAAAATTCAGAAGCTGACTTTGGTTCATTTGTTTAGGTCTGCTGATTTTCCTTAAGTGAACTCTGGTTGAATTATTTAATTCACTTTTAGTTGGTGTTAGATATAAGGTAGAGCAGGAATTAGGTAATGTTCATTCAGGTAGCATGACAACTTAATACTAGATGTCTATACAAAAGAAATCTGAAATGACTCTTGCTTGATACATTTGCAAAAAAAATTCACAAAGAGAAAATAAATTCTAAAAAAGATACTCCATATTGAATGTAGGCTGTATATTTGAACTATAGGCATGGAAATCCATAAAATAAATGATTTCTTACATGTGTGTAAGAAATTCTTAAAATGAGATCTTTATTAGTTGAAGGCATAGTTTTATTCAAAAAATGTAGTTTTGTAAAAGAAGCAGTCTTTCAGATGAGGAAAAATTACTTCATATATAGGAAAACTTTCAGGTTGAAAAGACCTTGTGGTAAGAACAAGGAAGTTACAGTGTGAGGGAATCTACATGAAGTTTTATGTTGTTGAAATACGAACTTCAAGACAATGGTACCATAAAGAAAATGGTGATGTAAATATAATATGAGACAATGATTTAAAAAAAAAAAAAAGGCTGCACAACATATCCTGATGCCAAAACATGAAGGTCCTCACCTGCATGGGCAAGAATCTTGGATTTCACCCAGTAGGTGATGGAGAGCCACAAAGGATTTTAAGCAGGGAAATGATATTAAAACTTTAGGTTTGTATTTTAGAAAAATCTTTCTGGCAGATCTGTAGAGGAACAGATCAATGTAATGAACATAGGACAAGGCAGATCATGTTCTCTTTCAGTGAACAAAGCAGGAGTTATTAATGGCGTAGTGCATAGGGCATATCCTGTACTGAGTAGGAGAAGAGGGCTGTTGGAAATTTATTTAGAAGCTGATATTAGTAGACCTCATGATTGGCTGAAAATGGAAGGGAAGAAAGAGAAAGAAAGGGGAGGGGGAGATGCATAGCTGATTTTCATGGTTTCTGCAGGAGTGACTGGAGACTCAATGATCAAACCACTGTTCTGTAGATACATTTAAACTGCTATGTTCCTCCAGCGGGAACAGTGTGCCTAAAATATGGAAGAAGCAGTTGGTGGAAACAGAGGAGTTAAAGCACAAGAGCCATTTCAGGGCTCCTGGGTGGCTTGGTCCTTAAGTGTCTGCCTTTGCCTCGGGTCATGAGTCCAAGGTCCTAGAATCCAGCCCCGCATTGGGTTCCCTACTCAGCCGGGAGCTTGCTTCACCTTCTCCCTCTGCCTGCCACCCCCACTACTTGTATGCTCGCCCTCTCTCTCTCTTAAAAAAACACATGAATTCTTTCTTTTTTTTTTTTTAAAGATTTTATTTATTTATCAGAGAGAGAGAAAGAGGAAGTGAGCACAGGCAGACAGAGTGGCAGACAGAGGGCAGAGGCAGAGGGAGAAGCAGACTCCCTGCTGAGCAAGGAGCCCGATGTGGGACTCGATCCGAGGGCACGGGGATCATGACCCGAGCCGAAGACAGCCGCCCAACCAGCTGAGCCACCCAGGCGTCCCAACACATGAATTCTTTAAACAGAAAGAAAGAAAGAAGAAAGAAAGGAAGGAAAGGAAGGAAGGAAGGGCCAAACAAGCGAGCAAGAACCAGAGCCATTTCAGGTTGTCAGAATTGCTCAAGAAATGGAACTTCATCCTTTATTTCTATGGCACTTGTGACAAAGCTCTTGTTCTTGATTTTGTGTCTCATTCCCTTGAGCTACCACTATTCTCAACATTCATCCCTCATAAGCTTCCTACAAAATTGTTTCCTTCCTGCTTGGCTAGTGATATTGACTCTTGATAAGTCAAAATAATTTAGTCCTTCAGGCATAATTTCACTCAAATTTCTGCCCCACTAACCATTAAGATTTATGGAGTAGGGTTCTAGGGCCCTCGATACTGAACCTCCAAAGGTCTACAAATAGATTCTGTATTCAAGAATCTTACAGTCTGGCATACTTTCTTTCATCCAGCTTTTACGTTCACCTTATTGTATCTTGGGAAAATTATTCACTTTGTTAAAAAGAAAACTACAGACCCAAGATGGCATCACTTAGGTTAAGGCCACAAGTCAGTAAATCAAGATTTAATACCTAACTTAACTGCACTTTCAACCCCTGAGGAATGTAACCTTTAACCAGTCAACATGGGACTTTCCTGGTCAGCCCTAGGAGATTTACTGATAGACCCCTTCTATTCTCCTTAGGAGGGTGACCTTGCTTCGAACAATGGGTTCTTTACTAATAATTTCATTTTTTCTACTCCCTCTTTACATTTAAAAACTCTTTTCTATAGCCCTTTGAACCTCCCCTCTACTTGCTAGAAGGGATACTGCCTGATTCATTAATCGAGTTAAGTAAATCCAGTTGGATCTTTAAAATTTACTTTGCTGAGTTGTTACTTATAACTTCCATTACTGATGGCAGTACACCATAGAGATTAAGTGCCGTGGTTCTGGAGCCAGACCAACTTTAAAACATGCATGGGCATAAATGCAAATATAAAAAAAGAAAGTTTTAAGAACACAGATTTTAAACTGTTATAAAATCGAAAAACTGTTATAAAATTGTTACAAAATCAAAAAAATGAATACAACATGACCAGTTATTATGAACTGAATGTGTGTGCCCACCCTCTTCCCTCCCCCAGCCAAGTCACATGCTGAAATCCTAAAACCCATGTTCTATTTTTAGGTGACGGGAAAATTTGGGGGAGGGTAATTAGTTCATAAGAACTCTCATGAGTAGGACAGCGTTCTTCTGAGAAGAAATTAGTTGGTTTTTCTCTTGATCATGTAAGAATACAACTTGAAGACAGCCATATGCAAATCAGGAAAAGGGACCTCACCAGACATCAGATCTGTTGACACCTTGATGCTGGATTTCCCAGTCCCCAGAATTGTGAGGCTCAAATGGCTGTTTTGTGAGCCATGCAGTTTATAGTATTGTTATAATAGCCCAAACTGACTGCAACACCAAGGTTTATACCAGGAATGAATGAAGATTGGTTCAATATCAGACACCTTCCTTAGCTCATGAGTATTATCTACCAAAACTTTACAATGAATATTTTACTAAATGATTAATTTTTTTAATTGAGCCTTTTTCTGAAAAAAAAAAAAACCTGTCAATGTGTTAGCACTGTAATAAATGTAATAACATAAGGAAAAGAAATAAAAAGTAATTAGAACTTAAAAATCAGGGTTATCTGTGTGGTTTAGTCAGATAAGTGTCTGCCTTCAGCTCAAGTCATGCTCGAAGGGTTCTGGGATTGAGCCCCACATCTGGCTTCCTGATTAGCAGTGAGTCCTGAGTCCAGTTCTCCCTCTCCCCCTGCTCCTTCTTTCACTTGTGTTTTATCTCGTGCTCTCTCTCATACATAAGGGAAATATCTTTGAAAACTTAAAAAATCTGCTGTATTTTTAAATGGCTGGTTATAATAATATAATATATATTCTCTTGGATTTTCGTGTAGACAGTTCTATCATTTGTAATAGCTATTGTGTGGTAGTGGGGATGGGAATATATATAGTAGTAAGAGGATTCAGCAAAGTTTCAGGCTAAAAAATATCCAAAATAACAGTGCTCCTACACAGAATAGTTACCAATCAAAATATAACAAACTAAATAAAATATTCAAGTTAGCAATAAAAGAACTATAAAGTACTAGAAGAAACCAAATATGTATTAAAACCAAATATATACTAAACCTTTGATGTAAAAACCTATACATATTAAAAATGATACTAGGAATAACAAAGGGGTGGGAAGATGGGGGAATTGGGTGATGGGCAGTAAGGAGAGCACATGATGACCACTGGGTGCTACATGCAACTGATGAATTATTGACCTCTGCATCTGAAACCAATGATGTACTATATGTTGACTAAATGAATTTAAGTTTTAAAAATAAAAAAAAGAAAAATACAAAGAAATGAGAACAAATAACTAGATATATAATGTTCACAGAGGAGAGAATTCAGTATCTTAAAAATGGTAAAACCATACTGAGATACCACATTACACCACTTAAAATGGCCAAAATTAGCAAGACAGGAAACAACATGTGTTGGAGGGGATGTGGAGAAAGGGGAACCCTCTTACACTGTTGGTGGGAATGCAAGTTGGTGCAGCCACTTTAGAGAACAGTGTGGAGATTCCTCAAGAAGTTAAAAATAGAGCTTCCCTATGACCCTGCCATTGCACTACTGGGTATTTTCCCCAAAGATACAGATGGAGTGAAAAGAAGGGCCATCTGTACCCCAATGTTTAGAGCAACAATGGCTACAGTTGCCAAACTGTGGAAAGAACCAAGATGCCCTTCAATGGACGAATGAATAAGGAAGATGTGGTCCATATACACTATGGAGTATTATGCTTCCATCAGAAAGGATGAATACCCAACTTTCGTAGCAACATGGACGGGACTGGAAGAGATCATGCTGAGTGAAATAAGTCAAGCAGAGAGAGTCAATTATCGTATGGTTTCACTTATTTGTGGAGCATAACAAATATCATGGAGGACAAGTGAGAGGAGAAGGGAGTTGAGGGAAATTGGAAGGGGAGGTGAACCATGAGAGACTATGGACTCTGAAAAACAATCTGAGGGTTCTGAAGGGGCGGGGAGTAGGAGGTTGGGAGAACCAGGTGGTGGGTATTAGGGAGGGCACATATTGCATGGAGCGCTGGGTGTGGTGCAAAAACAATGAATACTGTTACGCTGAAAATAAATTAAAAAAAAATGGTAAATGTCCCAATATTGATTTCTAAAGTTTATATTCTTTGAAATGATCCTAACAGCTTTGGTCATGAAACTTAAAAACAAAATCTATGAATATTATGTGTGATATACCCAAACAACCTCAAGCTCAATGGTGAAAAGTTGCAAGTTTTTCCTCTAAGATTAGGAACAAGACAGGAGTGGCCTCCCCCGCACCCCCTTACCAGTTCTATTCAACATAGTTCTAGAAGTCCTAGCCAGAGCATTCAGACAGGAAATAAAAGACATCAAAGAAAGAAGCAAAACTGTCTTTGTTTACAGATGATACTGTCTTATATACGGAAAATCTCAATCTCCACCAAAACACTACTAGAATTAATGAATGAATTCAGTAAAGCTGCATACGCAAAAATCAATAGATAATAATTGGGTTTCTATACATTAACAACCAATCATCCAAAAAATAAGGAAACCAATCCCATACAGAGTATCATCAGAACCATTAAAATACTTGGGAATAAATTTTACCCACGAGCTGGAAGATCTTGAAGACTTTGATGAAAGGAATTGAACAAAACACAACAAATGGAAAGATATCCTGTGGTCATGGATTGGAAGAATTCATATTGTTACAATGTCTATATTACCCAAATCCATTTACAAATTCAATGCAACCCCTATAAACGTTCCAGTGGCATTATTCAAGGAAATTGTGTGTGTGTGTGTGTATATATATATATATATATATATTTTTTTTTTTTTCTCCTAAAAAGGCCCCAAAGAACCAAAGGAGTCTTGAGAAGCAAGAACAAAGCTGGAGGCATCATGCTCCTTGATTTCAAAATCGAATACACAGCTATACTACAAAACTAAACAGAATGTTTCTGGCATAAAAATAGACATATAGACCAATGGAACAGTACTGAGAGCCCAGAAATAAGTTCTTACATATGTGTTCAACTAATATTTGCAAGAGAGCCAAGAATCCTCAATGGGGAAAAGATAGTCTCTTTCATAAATGATGTTGGGAACTGGATTAACCACATACAGAAGAATGAAACTGGACTCCTATCTTATACCACTCACAAAAATTAACTCGAAATGGATGAAACTCTTAGACCTGAAACCCTAAAACCGCTGAGGAAAACATAGGGAAAATGTTCCTTTACATGGGTCTTGGAAGCAATTTCCTAGATATGACATCAAAAGCACAAGCTACAAAAGCAAAAATAAACTACAAGAGGGTAATGGGACTACATCAAACCAAAAGCCTTCTGCACATCAAAAGAAACAATCAGGAAAGTAAAGAGGCAACCTGTGGAATAGGAGAAAATATTTGCAAGTCACATATCTGATAAGGTATTGATACCTAAAATGTATGAAGAACTCCTGCAACTCAAGAGCAAAACAACAAAAAATAGGCAAAAAGGGGTGCCTGGGTGGCTCAGTTGGTCAAGATATGACTTTGGCTCAGGTCATGATCCCAGAGTCCTAGGATGGAGGCCCGTGTTGGGCTCCTTGCTCTGTAGAGAGCCTGCTTCTCCCTCTCCCTCTCCCTCTCCCATCTGTGCTCCCTCTCTCACTCTATTTTAAATAAAATCTTTTAAAACACGAGCAAAAGAACTGAGCAAATATTTTTCCAAAGAAGACATACAGATGGTCGACAGATACATAGAAAGGTGCTCAACATCACTGATCATCAGGAAAATACAAATTAAAACCACAAGATATTACCTCATACACATTAGAATGGCTGTCGTCAATGCCCAGCCGGTTGGTCTGCCAGGTGGGCAAGAAACTACTCCATCTGGGCTACAGCAAGCCCTGTGGTCTCTGAGAGGCACTGCTGGATACCTATGTACAGCAGGGCAGGAGCTGCCACAGCACTGGCCGGTGGGCCCTCAACCCCAGCTTAGTGCCCAGCTTCCAGCTGACCCTCATGTCGGTGTCTGAACTATTGCCTCTGGCCTAGGAGCCAGGGGCTATTCAGCTCTACCATCACTCCTTTCATCTCCGCCTTCAGCCAGTCCCTGACCCTGAGCATGGCCTTCTGAATCATCAAGAAAAATCTGTATAGTTCCTAACAACTGTTTTTTGAGAAATATTGAACTTGGACCTGGGGACCAACCTTACCCATATGGCAGAGACAACTGAATTTTAGGGGTGGACTTTGGCAGGCAGGAACTGAGGGATTGGTGCTTGTTAGAAAATGGACAACAGCCACCTGAGGGGAAGAAGATGGAGATAGAGGGAACGTTGTGTTTCCTAGGAAGCTCACTGGGGTGTGCAGGTAGCTTCCAGTTGGGGGCACATGCTCCCTAGTGCTATAGCATAAAGCACAGGCTTAGAGGACAACCGGGCTTCTGGCTGGATGTATATGTAGCAGGTGCCTTATTGTTACTGTCAGTAAGACAGCAGTGGTATGACAGAGCCAGGAGAGTGTCTGGGCTACACTGGCCCCTGCAAGGGGTGTGTGCTTCTGGTCATGGCCCCAGAACGATGGGGAGGTCATAAAAGTGGTTTGTGTGTCTCATGGTCTTAAGGGACCCAATGTGTTTCTTCTTTGTTTTTGTAGCTTTTGTGTTTTGTGTTTTTTGTTTTTTGTTTTTTTTTTGATCAGAGCTTCACTACTTACCTGTCCTAGGCAGCTATCTTACAGAGGCATGATCTAAGAGGAAGAAGGGGAGGATGTTGTGATTACTCAGGGATCTTGGACACCTGAAGGAAAAATACAGTGGAGGGCTGCCTTGGGCTTGTTCCCTGATGTACCCAAGAGTTGAGCTGTGAGAGGATGGGGCTGATTGAGGTAGGGGCTAAACCCCTCCCCCAGACGAGTGCCATCAGGGTCTCCCACCCAGAACTGTTCACATGAACTTACTTGCTATTTGTGAATATACTTGGTATCCGAGTATTAAGACCTATGCAATATATTTTTTCTTTTCTAATAAAAAAATTTTTTTAAGGCCTATCTGTACCCCATGTTCATTGCAGCATTATTTACAATAACCAAGATAGAGAAACAACCTAAGTGCCCTTTGGTGGATGAAGATGTGGTGTGGACACACATGTACATTCTGCCATGGGAAAGGAAATCTTGTTTATGACAGCAACTTAGATGCACTTTCTATACTGAGATAAATCAGAGAAAGACAAATTCTGTATGTTATCACTTATATGTGAAAGCTTAAAAAAAAAAAAAAGGTGTACTCAGAGAAGCACAGTAAATGGGACTGGCAGGGTAGAGGAAATAGAGACATATTGGTTAAATGGTACAGACCTTCAGTTATAAAACTAATAAGTTCCTCGGATCTAATATACAGCATGGCGAACTGTAGCCAACAGTACTGTATTATATACCTGAAAGTTGTTAACTGAGTACATCTTAAATATTCTCACCACTCACAAAAGATGGTAATTATATGACCAGATGGTGGTATTAGCTAATGCCATGGTGGTAATTATTTTGCAATATATAAATGTATGAAATTGACATGCCGTATACCTTAAACTTACATAATCTTACATGTCAACTGTCTTTCAATAAAGCTAATAAGAAAGAGCAAAACAAACAGGCTGTAGAAGGCAGAATAAAAAAGACAAGTTTTAAAATAAGAGAACCTGCCTTACCAAATTCTAATCAGGAAAACACTTCATTATGACAAAGCAGCTTCCAGGACTGATTTCATGGGGCCCTTAGGCCAGTTTACAATGCTTGGGAAAATGCTCAATACTTAATTCTAAAACGCTAGAAAGTAGGAGAGGGTGTCGGTTTTACCTGTAGAAATCCACACAGAGGAAACATTATTTTGTTGTTAGTCTTCACTAGGTTGTTAATGTGAGTGAGTTTGAGTCACAATTCAAACTGAATGTCAGACTTAGCTATTGCCATTTTATTTGTGTTGGGAGAACTTTGTTTTAGGTTATACCTATTAAAAATATCCTTTGGATGTCTATCTGGATGGATATATAGAGGCCTAGCAGTAGAGTCCTTTTGCTTTCTTAAGCTCAAAAAAACTTAAATCACTAAGTCACATTATCAGCGTTATGGCTGAAGAATAAGACTTTTATGTCTTCTTTTTTTAATTGGATTTCTGCAACTAAAGAGTCTAATATTTTTGTATATAAAACCAGTGAATAATCTTCATGAAAATCTAATGACATAGGTGTAATTTTTTCAGTGGCTATCACATGCTAGCAATTAACAATTTCTCTTGGAATTTAACTTTAATATTGGTCATAGTCATTGTTTCTAGAAACGTGTATCTTGACAGAAATCTTAATCCTAGATAATTGTACAAGAGTCTCATTACCAATATTTAAAGCATATAAAAAAAGGAATGACACTCTAATCAAAATAAGGCATTTTAGTCTGAAAAGCTTTATTTAGTTCCTGATTTCCACCTGTTTTGTATTCTCATTTTTTAAAAATGATCCTGTACCTATAGAGTATGGCCCTGGAGGTGAGACTCCAAACAATCAAAAGACTTTGGAATATTTTATACTGAAAGCATGTCCCATGTGTTCTCTCAGGAAAGCAGAAGTATGTGGAGTAGAAAAATGAACAGCTCAATCAGAAACAGAACAAAAGACAAAGCTCACTTTCTTTTAGTGATGGTTCCATCTGGAGAGGTGCCAAGGGGTTACTATATTTAGGGAACAAAAGTAGGTATTTTTTTATTTGAAATATTAGAAAATCTACAGTTCACCTAGGGTTTCAAACCAAGATTTTTCTGTTTCTATTGTTATATTTTGAGATATCAGTCTGAGTTTATTTTATCTTATAGAAACACTTTGAAAACTATGTTCTAACATATTTTTTCTGGAATTTTCTCTGTAAAAGTTCTAAAGCAAGGAAATTAAGGCACAGCCATAAATAAATTATAAATTATAACATTTCTTTCACATTTGCTTTAAAAGAGTTGTATTTTTTTTTTTTTTTTTTTTTTTTTTACATTGCAAAGGCCATTTTTTCCCCACTTATCTTTCTCACTCTTCTGAGGTAAAGGCTGTATGGACTCAGCACCCCAACCCTAACATAATGTTTTTGTGAATATTGACACATACTGTTCCACATGGGAAGAGATTCTTTGTGTCTTCCATTTGCTTTCATAAACTGTGTTTTAATTGTGATGGAGTCATTACTTGGTGTATATGTTTCGCACTACTTCTGAAAAGCCTATTGGCTGAAATATACAGTCCCAATATGAGATCTGAGCATCTAAGCCATGCCTATAGCAAAGGAAGTTTGTATAATTGGTTTGGTCTTAGGTGGTATTCAAAATAATCCTTAGCCCATTTTATAGGAGCTTATCCAAGTACAGCTAAAGATGACTGGCATTTTCAGTGATCATTTGCACCATCTACTTTAGATTTTTTTTTTAAATATTTTATTTATTCACTTGACAGAGATTGCAAGTAGGCAGAGAGGCAGGCAGGAGGGGTGGGGAAGCAGGCTCCCCACTAAGCAGAGAGCCCAATGCTGGGCTTGATCCCAGAACTCTGGGATCATGACCTGAGCCTAAGGCAGAGGTTTTAACCCACTGAGCCACCCAGGTGCCCCTCCTTTAGATTTTTTAAAGAATTTTTAAGGTTCTATTGGCACAGTGTTATGGATTACATTTTTGAAACATAAATCTCTAGATGAAATTAAAATCATATAGTTGTAAATCCAGATACAGAAGTTGAAGGTAGATATGTGTGGGAGAGAGGAGAGCTCTAGTAGTCATGGAGCCTAGGCAAGAGGGAGAGGAGAGGAGGAGAAAGCTATGTTGCAGTATAAGTGAGGAAGAGAAAAAGAAACCCAGAAATTTACCAGGGGAGTATCCATGATTAGCACAGGAAGAATGGAAATAATTTTGGATATGGTTGCAACAGATAAAAGTGAAAATTTTGAGGACAACGTGACAAGGTCCCAAGACAGCAGATTGCCTCTTTTGAGAAAAAAAGTTAACTCATGTTTTAGAAAAAAAGCATAGAGAAGCATAACAGCCATTCTTATTCCATCTGTTTGAAAATTTCTAAGGTAAGTTTTCCTATAGTCTAATTTGTTGACTAATTTCAACAGAGGTTTCCATCAGTCATGCTCCAAAGGCCCCGTAATAATGCATATATTGCATGTCTGATAGGAGCAATGTTTGTCTTGATTTGTTGTATTTGTCATTCATATGGATCACAATGAATCACATAAACCTTTTGCCCAGTTAGTAAATAGCCATTTACATTTTTACTAATTTTGCTACTATTTAACCTTCCTCTCTCAAGTTATAAGTAGGATGGTTTCATTATTGGTGTGTTTTAGGGTAGTTTTGCCCAGCTATGTGTTTTGCAGAGGCCAGTCTGGCATTGACTATTTTGAGTACTTCTTCAATTTATTTAAGTCCATAGTCTGATCAAGTACATATACATTTAAAATACAAAGTATTGTTTTGTAGAACATTGGTCTAATTTTATGGTAGTATTTTTTGAAGTTCTGATAAAATGATAGTTACCTTCTCTTATTCAAAGGATGGTTTTAGTTTTAAATGAAGTACCAAAATACATTGGTTTTCTTTAAGTGAATTTACTAGTCAAAGTAACACAAAGGAAGAAATTGTATTCTTGTTCTTACCATGTGCCAAGTATTCTAACCAACAGTGTACTTCAAATGTGGCAAATATTTGACTATTTGATTTTAGTCCACTTCCTACCCTACATCCCCAACCTTTGATTACCAGATGTTGACACACTAGCTAGCTAAAACCTTTTCAAAAGCAGTACTATTTGGTAGATATAGTATTATTTGGAGAATGACAGTATGATTTGTGCTTTTTTTTTTTTGAAACTTTTAAAATACTGTACATGTGTCACTCACAGTTGGAGATTTTGGAAAGCCAAGGAATGTGTTCCACATGTTTCCTTTTTTGACTCTCCAAAAAACAATTTACTCTCAAAAAAAAAAAATCTTTACTACCTTAAAGAATGTCTGGATGACTAAAAAATACAATGGGTCATTATTCTTTAAGATGTTTATACTGCTTGCCGACAAAGCACCACAGAATAATTTTACAAATTAGATTTGTGGGTTTTTTTTTTTTCTCTTTCTTTTTCTCCATATTCAGGGCACAGAGTTAAATGATTTTGGTTCCAAGTTCTGTAGCAGCACCCTAAGGGCAAAAGTCTTAATAAAACACATTAAGTTGTTTCTCATGAAAAGAGATTACATCTTACATTTTATGTCTCATAGAAATTTCCTACTTAATGTTACTTGGTCACATAAATGTTTAAATGTTGCTAGTGTTTTACTAATACAAAAATGGTAACATTAAAACTTACCTTCATCTTAAATTTCAGAAATGTCTAGATTAAAAAATACCCAACAATGTGCAGAAACATGGGCTACACTGCTTACTCGTAACAATGGAACATTTTTCCTCCCTTGGGTAAAAGTGATAAGTGGATTCAATACATTTCTTTTAGAAAAGTGTTTTGCCCATGGATCAGATCAATATATTCACTTTTGAATGTGTGTCTTTTTTGTGCTTATATGACCTATAAAACATTTGGAACTGTGAGTTAGGAAAAGAATTACATGTATATTGAGAAGCAGAATGATTTATAGTACATTCAGTACGCTATTCTCTTAATGTTAAATATGCCATTTTAACTCTTATGTATCTTATCACTAGAATAATATATTAAAAGCACGAAATATGTTCGCCGACTCACCCAACACTTACAGACTGCCTGTCTACCATGCACAAACCTGTGTTATGAATGTCTGACGTTCAGCAGGTATGAGCACCCTGAATGACATTTTATTGAAACTTTATAGGGAGGTCATAAACATCCCTCATTTCCTTTATAGTTAGGGGAGTAACTGTGAACTCTGTCCTTCCTCTTTTTTTAAAGACTCTTTGTCTGTACTCTACGAGTAGGACTTCAAAGGGGACTATTTCAACAACTCACTTTTCAAATATGGAAAGTGAGACCCAAAGAAGTAAGGTGACCTTTCCCAACTCAAATACCAGTTAATGAAGAACTAAAAGCAAAACCAAAGTCCATGTCTATTGTGTTCCCCCAAACCTTGTCTGGTGTGAAATGATGTTTATCAGTATGTGGTTGGTGAAGGGGACAAAAACTTGAGTAAAATTAAACTTGAGTGCTTCTCTGACTCTTAATTGTCATTTGTTTCTGATAAAGTGAAAGTGAGTTATTTGTGTACATAAATCATTCACCTTTGAATTAGATACCAACTTGACAGAGATATGTTTGGTTTTACATATATTGCAATAAGTAACTAGCACATTTTGCATAGATAACTGTACAATGCTATGCTTCGTTTTGTATAAAGTTTTGGATTTCTCTTATCCTTTGTGAGATATGATGCCTGGAAGAGTGCCACCTCTGTAAAATTTCAAATACAGCTCTACTTTAGAGAAGCATGCACACATTTGTTACATGGCTTACAAACTTTGATATAAATTCCTTCTGGACATGTGAGATGATGTGAGTAATTGATACAAGATTAGACACGGGCCTGAAACACTGAGCCAGAACAGACATATTTCTATGAAGAACTGCAGCAGTACCTACAGATGTCTTTTGGACATAAATGTAAAGAAGATTCTAAGAGTTCTAAATTAAACATGAATTATGTGAGATGGCTGAAATATATACACATACATACCCACCAAAAGCAACATATAGATATCTCCTTCTATACTTATATATAGCTATCTTAACCATAGTCAATAATGTAGCATTTAACTGAAAGTTAAAAAGTATTTGTGTGTACATATCATAATCCTCTATTTAAAAATCCATCCTACTAAGCATCTAGATTTATAATATTGCATGTAATCTTTGTTTTTGTCCCCATAGTGAGTTGTACATAGAAACCACCTAATAAATATGCTTTAATAAATAGTAAATGAATAATATTTCAGATACATCTACAAAATTTCTCTACATAGTGGGACGAATTGAGCTAATGTTAATGTCAAAAAACAGGAAACTGTTATTAACAAGTTTAGTCATTGGTGTTGTTTTTAGTTCTTTTTAAAGTATTCCTAAGTCCAAGTGCCGCACTCTGTAAAATCATCCTACTCCACAAAGCCAGATTCAGACGTCATTTCCTCCATGCATCGTGCTCTGATTAACTAGGGGCCTGAAATAACTCCATTCCTCCTTGAACTCTTATAATATTTTCATAATTGACCTGAATTAGTATTTCTCACAGTCTTCTTTCTATATGTTCACATAGACATTGTAGCTTTTCCACTAGATCATAAGTTTTTCTATCAAGGACTGTCCCTTGAATATACTGGTATCCAAAAACTTTTCAACATTGGTTGATTGATTCTTTAGCTTTTATAAAGCTGAATATGTTCATAAGAGCTATCATTTCATACTAATCCAACAAAAGAGGAGGTCTCCCTGTGAAATCAGAACTTGTTCAACTAATAGACATTTATGAAATTCTTATTACATTGTCTAGTAAGAAACTAAATCTCCCATAGTCAATTACAGAAGACTTTTGTTCAAGTAAACATGTTTTATTTGACAGGAAAGCATTAACATGACTTTGGTTAATTTGTTAATAGCCTCATGAGCTTTGGCCTGTAACATAGTCCCTTGCCTACTGTGGTTTCCTCATCCAAAACATTGTGGCCTATCAAACAGGAAAGTGCCCCACGATGTTTTTCATTCTGTTCCTGCCATCGAATAAAATGCTGTTTGAGACTCCTATTTGCCACACTAATGATACTGACCTTATCAAAATATACTTTCCACAAGATCTGTCCCTGCCACACATCTGGTATTATTTTCTAACACTATCTTCCTGTTCCCACTACTGCAGTCATTGTGGTCTCTTTACTGCTCTCAAAACACCAAGTGTCATCCCTTTTCAAGGCATTTGTCCTTTGTTCATTTTGCCTTACAGTTATTTCACAGAAGTACTTAAGTTCAGTTTCCTACTTCAGCTGGATCCCAGCTCAAATACTCCTTTGTCAAGCAATGCTCCTTGGAGGAGTGGTATAAATTGGCATCTTTTCCCTGTCACTTGTTTCCTGAATTATTCTTACCTTGTCGTTTAACCACCTTAAATGTTTTTCTCCTCCACTGGAAAGTTGGCTCCATAAGAGCACAAATTTTGTGCATGTTCTTTCCCATGACTTGAAACCTGGCACCAAGAGCATAGGAACTCAACAAATGTTTGTGTACTGGTGGGACCAATAGTTGCCATTATAGAGCATTACGTGATGTTTTAACTTTTCTAAAAACAAAGACAAAGCGAGTTGTGTGAGTGCTAAACACTAATCTTTTTATGGTACTGAAATTTAAATGGAATATACTGAGTGACTTCTACCAAAGGAATTTGGTGAACAGTCCTTGTTTGATTTGTGAAAATAACACCTTCCTTCTTCTAAGAAACTGCTCCCCACAAGTCGAACCATGTAGTTCTTACGAAGGCATACAAATGGTAGCACTTTCCCTTTGTGCATGTGCGTGCGTGCGCGCATACCCACACACACAGACACACACACACACACACACACACACACACATATACCCAACACTCCTCCTAAGTGGATGATATGGTAGACTCATGGCTCTAGTTCAAGAAACCTTTGGCTTCAATATCCCATCCAGAGATGGACATGTGACTCAAGGTGGCTCAACAAAGATCCCTTCCCCAATAGTTTCCTGGCTGGAGCTCATGAAAAATGTACTCACTTTTCTTATTTAAAATCCTGTGACCAGGGACACCTGCGTGGCTGAGTGGGTTAAGCCTCTGCCTTCAGTTCAGGTCATGATCCCAGAGTCCTGGGATCAAGCCCTGCATCAGGCTCTCTGCTCATCAGGGAGCCTGCTTCCCTCTCTCTCTCTCTGCCTGCCTCTCTTCCTACTTGTGATCTCTCCCTCTCTGTCAAATAAATAAATAAAATCTTAAAAAATAAAATAAAATCCTGTGACCTTTGGCAAAACAGACATAAAAAAATAAAGTCAACACAGAAAAGAAATGATGAAGCATGGGTGGTGAAGACAGAGGAAAGGAGAGAAAGGAAGGTGGGAAGGTGAAGAGAGAAGGAGGAAGAGAAGGGAAGAGACAGAATGAAAGAGAAAGCTTCCAGTCTTATCCAAGATTAGCTCCAAACTCTTCCCATAATCCACTTAAGTGAGCCACTAGATTTCCTCTCTTTTTTTTCCCCCTTAGTTCAACCCAATTTTCCACAGGACAGAATCTAGTAAAATTAATGAATGATATCTCCAACAGAAGGTTTTAAGATACATGTTGGGGGAAAATCCTGTATCACGACTTATTTTTTAGTGTTTTTTTAATGACTTTCAGTAAATACAAGAAAATAACCTTAAACTGGGATTCAGGGAAGCTATCTCTGCCGGATTCTGAGCTGATGAGATCCTGGTATATGTTGTTCTGATAAACTAAATTGGTGTAAGTCTAGAATTCAGATCCTTAGAAGAAAAAGGTCTCTATACTCCTAAAAAGGTCTTCCTTTAATATTTTCTCAATTTACCTTTGGTAGGAACTTGATAGAAGCAAATTCAGACTGAACTCCATGAAAGGGATGCTTGGGTCTTTCAAGGTCCAGCTGGAAAATAGGAGCCATGTAAGCAACTGAATCCAGGAAACTCTGCACAGGGGACTGGAGAACCATAAAACTAAACATTAGGCAGCAAAGCAACCCAGAAATTAGCAGTGTCTGGATTAGGGCAAGGAAACAAGGTGCCTAGGGCACATCATTTAGGGAGCACTCATTCTCAGGTGCTGACTGTACTTGCTGTACTCTGAATATGAGTGCCTCTTTATAGCTTGCCTCTCAGTGCCCTCACTTTTAACTCCTGAGATGAGCAGGAGCAGGAAACCACCTGAAGACCACAAAGAAAAAAGACATTGTTACAGGAATCACCAGGAAGAAGTTGGAACTGCGGTGGGCCTGTCCATGGTCAACATTTAGAGCCACTGAGAAAACAGGCTCTGCTAGAAATAGCACCTGAAACAGAAAGGGGGAATATTCTGGTTTTCCCTCCAACAGAGCCTTCTGATGGCTGAACCAGTTGGAATCTATCTCATTTTGGAGTTGGGACTGCACAGGCAGTCCCCTATGTTAAAAAACAGAAAAGAGACAGACAAGAATGACCTCTCACAACAATCAAACACTTGACCATCACAGGGCTATGCACTTGGGAAATCAGAGATACAGGTGGCAGCTTTCTTGTAGTTGTGAAAGTTGAGGAGTCTTACTTTATTCTTGCATGAACAGGATATTTGGCCTTATCTATCAGCTCCCCCCACCCCGTGGTTAATATTGTTATTTTCCTATATATTTCATAGGTGAGTTTTCTTTTTCTCTGAATGTTATCTAGCCAAGTGAGGGAATAGTACTTGGATTCAGATATAAGAATTCTTATCTGCTTCTCTATTTTCACTTTTAACTAAGGGTGGCATTGAATTTTAGGTTCTTGGAAGTATTAAAACAAATTCTAAAATATGTTACATGTCATATGGAAGCTTTTGTAATTCTAGTGGTATTGGGCAACCTTGCCACAAATACCAAATATGCGTGGGTTTGAGACTTTCAAGAGAATATGCAAGAATTCTTTTTTCTATAAGCTATGTTTTATAGGTCTTTTTCTTGGCTATTAGCTCTGGAGTCTGAAGTTGTATGCCATCTAGAAGATTACTGCATGTGGCCTTCTCAAGAAGTTGCTGTGTTTTTACTTAGAATTTACCTGTTGTGTTCAGATGCCAAGGAATGGACCTACCACAGGAATGTGTAACTACAAGTCACAATAGCAGCAGCACTTCATATTTTAATGTTGTCTATGTTTATAATTTTATGACAAAATTAGATGTTACTGAGTAAGCTAAGTAAAACATGCATTTATAGACAGACTTAGGATTGGATAAAATTCCTACGGGGCATCAAAGACAAGAGCTTCACTCACTGTAGAAGGGATTCTTTCTACAACTTTTAGATTGTCTTAATAGTTTCAGTGACAGAGAGATCATTATTTTGATATCTAATCACTTAAGTTTAGGCAGCATTGAATGGCTACAGAGTTATCTCTCATAATCAAGCAAAATCGACCTCTGTCAATTTTCCTCTGGAATCATATGGAGTATGTCTACTTTCTTGACCACATAATGACCTTGAACTCTGTTAACTGCAACTATTATCTACCTCTGAATCTTATCAAAGATCAATACCCACAATTGCCTCAACCATTGATTATATCATATTTTCCAAATATGTTAGTTTGCTCCAAGGCTGCTTCACCTCCTATATATGTAAATGTAATTATACTTACTTTTGTTTTCCTACTTTCTTTGAGTTAACTGGCTTCAACTGGAGGAAAATCTATTTTGATTTCATGTGTACTTAGCTTTCCCACTTTTCAAGCTATGCTTACTACTTAGAAAAATTAACACATTATCATAAATACCTTGTGAGATATTCTGACCTATTGTGTGTTTAGAGTAAGCAAGGTTTCTGGTGAGTCATTTATAAATCAGATTGGGCATACCAGGGTGGCTCACTCAGTTAAGCAACACACTCTTAATTTTGGCTTAGGTCATGATCTCAGGGTTGTGAGATCAAGTCCTGTGCTGGGCTCTACAATCATTGTTTAAGATTCTCTTTCTCCCTTCCCCTCTCCTCTACCTCTCTTGAAGCAGAAAGACAGAAAGAAAGAAGAAAGAAGGAAAGAAAGGAAGAAAAAAGGAAAGAAAGAAAGAAAAAAAAGGAAAGAAAGGGAGGAAGGAAGGAAGGAAGAAAGGGAAAGAGAAAGAAAGGAAGAAAGAAAAATCAAACTGAACTTGAACTATTTGACATGAACAATAAGGTCGGAGTGGTAATATTCTTGTAGTGATGTAATACTGTGAAATGCTTAAAACTTTCTATGTAAATGACAATGTTCAGTTTAATGCCCTAAATATTTCCTAATTAATGGCTGAATAATATGTTAATCAGCTTAGCCATTTCCATTTAAAATTCTGTGTCTCAATTTTCCCCTGCCCCCTCTTTGCCGCTTGTTCTTATGCTCGTGCTTAGTGTGAAGGAAGTTTGAGTATCCATCTACCATTAGCCAGGGGTTACCTAGTCTGATGGCCACGTTTAAGTGTCCTGTTGTCTTTGAGGCTGCCTTGGGTCCCACTTGCCAGGCTCCTTATTTTACCTTTGCTACCGTGGTATCTCAGCCAACTGGATGGGAGTTTTGAGTCTTGTACATTCTCCATCATACACATTTGGAATCAGGACCAGCCCCCTGTATTCTAGGGCTCCCCTAAACCTATCTGGAATTTTTATCACCCATTCCCCCAACCACACCCTTGGTACTCAGCAGAGAGGAGAAGTCTTCAACTCAGGGACCTAGGAAACACATTGTTATATCTTTATAAATTATTTCACTACCCCGTGGAGGCCAGTTCTTTGGGTTATAAGAATGCTTAACCATGAATTTGAACATTACCAAAGCTATGGATCACCCCAGATGTAAATGAGAAGAAGTAGGTATGCAATGTAAGATCAAAAATTAAAGCTAGTTTTGAATAAGCAGGGATGCTTTAAGAAACAACATGTTAAATATCCCTTTTTTTTTTTATCTGTAATGGTTTCCAAGAAAGCAACTTCTACCTTCCACTAGAGTTGATCCTACGTCCCATTCCAGTTAATGGATCATCTTAGTTATTAAGCTAGAAATCTCTGTTTTTGTCGATGACACCTCTTTCTTCCATTATTACTCATTCATTTAGACACAATTTTACCTCATAAATGTCAAATTTGTTCCTTAACAAAAATCTTTTCCCCCTTCTGCTTCACTTTAAATACTCATCACCAGTGACTTCATGCATTGCACCAATTTTCTAACAAGTACTTCTACTTACAGATTTCTCAACCTTCTATCCATCTCAATTATTGCTCCCCTGTTAAAAAAATTTGAGTAAAGCAAATGCTGATGATGTCATGATTGTTCATGAACTGTAAGTAACTCTTTATTTCTTAGGGAATAAAGTTCATCCCCCAGAGACAAGCTTTAAGGGCCTATCATGATCTGGAGCTGTACTCCTTCCACACCTCAACAGCCCCTACAATACAAGTCACATTAAAATAGTTTCAGTCCATCCTTGGCCTGTTCATCATATGTGCCTTTTCTCAAGCTGTTCCCTCTCTGTAGAATATCTTTTCCCTTACCATCCCCCACTTGTCAACATCCTTCAAGGTCCAAAGCAGAGCCAAACTATTCATCAACCTTTTCACCCTGCCCCTCCCTCCTTGCTCTACTACAAAATATAGAAATGGTCTCACTGGTGTTTCTGAATAGCTCTGTTTGTAATTTTCATAATAGCTACCACACTCTACTTTGCATTATCGTTCTCTGTACTTATGAATCTCTTCCCTGCCAGGTCATTAACTTAATGATGTGTTAGTTACTACTCTTTGTTTCCAAGTAACAGTAGCCAACTCAAGCTACCTTAAGCAAAAAGGAGACTTTGTTATGAGGATACAGGGATGTCCCATGGAAACCTCTTAGAGAAGTATACACACAAGTCAAGAGCAGAGATTTGGATTTTCCACCTGATCCTGCATCTCACCTTACATCACTTACCAAATATGTAACACCACGCATCATCATACTAAATGTTCTGTGGCTCGGTTTTCTCATTTAGAAAATGAGGATGATAATAGTACCTACTTCCAGGTTTTATTGTGTGGTTTAAGGCACTTGGCATAGCTCTAAATAAATGTTACTTCAAAAACAAAGGGAGGAAATGAAGCTGGACCTCAGAAAGATTAAAAGTCGTCTGGAATCCAGGTGACATTTCTAATTCAGTGATGCTTCCTTTTCCCTCTTACTGCAGACTCAATTTCTCTACTTCCCATTGCTTGTGGAAAAAGTTGCTTGTCCATACCTCATATGCTGTACATCTCACTTTTTAGAAAGGTGGATTCTGTCTTTGTTTCTGTTCTAAATTCTGGCCAAGGGGGCTGTGATTAGCCCAACTTAGGCCCATCAATTGCACTGAGGATTAATGAGAAATCACTGAACAAACAGGTTCCAAGAACCCATCTTTATAAGAAGGCAGTACTAAGAGAAGGAGGTTGAGGGAGAAAACAAAGAAGGTACTGAACCACTGAACTGTTTCATTTTAGTATCCTCCTTATGCAGTTCTGTATTTCCAGTTGAATTGTATCAAGTTCCTTTATTACCATGTATTGTTATACTTGCCCACAGGCCTTGCTTTTGCATTCATTGTTCTTTTAGGTATGCTATTTGTTCAATTCTTTCAGAAATATTTGCGTGATAACTCATCATGTTCTGAGTGCTACGCCATATGTGGATCCTAGAACAGAGTGAGATAGAGGAACTCTCTTGCCCTCATGTAGTTTGTATATGTTACCTGCTATTTTTGACTCCCAGCCTCCTACCAAAATTTGGTCCTCCCACTAACCCAAGCCCTCCTTGGTTTGTAATAACACTGTAACACCTAATTCTTATTAGGCATCGCTGCGCTCTCATTCTGTAACTTTTCACTTAATATTTACTTGCATATTTACACTATTGCATAGACCTCCCACTAACATTAATTTGTAATTGAAGTTATTTACCTCCTACCAGTGAAATTCCAAAAACATGAAGGTCGACGTTCTAGATCCATCTATAGAATAATGGCTTCTGTGACTTTTAGTAGCCCCACTAGGAACTCGGGGGCTTAGTTCCCTTTAAATCAATTAATCAGTCATAAGGAAAATTGACTAAATTATCTAGCTGTAGAAATCTGGGACTTATAGATTCTTATTAAAATGTCATTTACACGTGTATAGGTACAATTTTTTAATTATTTACATGGTGTTATTTATTGTTCTGTTCCCATTCCTTCCTCCTCATTATGCCTCTCCCTCTGTGCACACATCTAAGAGTGTGGTAAGTGGAAGGTAGGGCTGTTCCAAGAGAAGCTAGTGTCAGGGATCTAGAAATGATATAATTTCTGAACTTCCAGCAGATTAGCTCAGTTACTGTGTTTCTGAGAGTATTGATCATTTATTGCCCTGAAGAGTTCATGGTCTGTGTTCCTTTAATATATCTTCATACCTCATCCATCCTCTCCTCTCAACCTACTTCAAAGGATAGTTTTCTCCACTAATTTCTAGCTCAACCCAGGTTTCTGCCCTAATCCCAAACCCATCCGCATTCTCCAAGGTTGTTTTCTCTGTGAATTTTCTCTTCCGTGTAGGGTATCATTCTTTACTTCCATTTACTTACCTCTATCCCTTAAAGCTTCCCAGTTACAGGTCTCAAATATCTTCCTTACGTCTCCATTCTTATACACCCAACTGTGCCCCGGTTTTCTTCTTTATCACCATGTGCCTTCTGACCCTGTACTTGACACATACTTGTTAGAGCCAACATTTGCTGAGTGTTATGTGCCAGCCTATGTGATGAGCACTTTCATGGAAGATTCCACTGAGTCTTCAACAAGCCCACGATTCAATACTGTTATATTCATCTTACAGTTGGTGGGACAGAGAAATAACATCAACATCACACAGTTAACAAGTGGCAGAACAGGTCCAAATACAAGTGTCCTGAAACTGATTTTTTAAGCATTAGGTTGTATGTCCTCGGTTTGTTTTTCAATTAATTGCCAGCTCTTCCTGTCTGATCTCTGCTGAAACCATCCAACTAAAAATTTGTCAACTTTATAAATACAGCAGACTTTTCTCAGCTACTTTCCTTAAGTGGGAGAAGTATTCATCACTGTGGTATAAGTATTTAGAGAAATCTTGTGGCACCTGGGTGGCTCAGTTGGTTAAGTGTCTGACTCTTGATCTTGGCTCAGGTCATGATCTCAGGGTCATGAGATCTAGCCCCATGTCAGACTCTATACTGAGCATGGAGCCAGCTTGAGATTTTCTCTTACCCTCCTCTTTCTCTCTCTCTCTCTCTCAAAAAAAAAAAAAAAAAAAGAGAAAGTTTTCCTACTCTGGCTTGTGACATTGTACCTCCTGAACTCCTTGTCTCTTTCACTAACTCACCTTCTTTCCTCTACCTCCAAAAGGTGATTGTTAACTAAATACTAGAATTCGAATCTCTGATATTCTTATTCCTGTCAAGTTTCTTCAGAGAAAAAGTGGAATAAATCAAGATAACTTTTTAAATCTTAATTGCTCTAAAAGGCAACTGCCTAAAGCAAAAAGAAGAGCAACACTTCATGGGCATGTAAATGTATTATGGGTATATAAAAGTAAAGGTAGGGAAACTATAGCACAAAGAGCAGTTGGATGGAATTGAGAATATATTGTTGTAAAGTCTTTCCATACATGTGGAATGGATACGTGAAGGTAGACCTATTTAAATTTATGTTTTAAACCATAAAGTAACTACTGAACAATGTAAAGAGGTAGAAGTATTAAGTCAGTAGAAGAGAGAAAATGGAAGAATTAAAAAAAAATACTCAACAAAAGATAGAAAAGAGGACAAAAAAAGAATAGAAAATAGCTGGAAAAGGTGAATTTTAATCTGTCTCATCAGTTGGTGTATTAGTTCTAATTGACTGATAAAACTGAACACCCCAAAATGAATAACAGCTCAAACACATGTTTAGTGAGGGGCAAGCATCCATGTTTTTGTCAGTGGGTATCTCTCCTCCACGTAATTCATGGGCCCAGGCTCCTCCCATTTTTTGGCTTACCATTCTCTAAGGTCTTGTTGTCATCTGCATTTGACTATTGACAAAATTTCTGAGAAGAAATAATTTAAAAATGGCTTGTATCTCTCTGCTTATGCATCATTGGCTAGTTTACAGTCATGTAACCACATGTAAGTTAAAGGGCAATTTGATTATGCCACCTAGCTAAATCCCAGAAGAAGAGGAAACAATTTTTTTTTTCTGAAGAGCCAGCACTATCTGCCGTAGATCAACAGGTAAATCAGAAGGCTATTTTCAAACTTTATTATGCATAAAAGTCATCTTGGAGTAGGAAATAATGCAAGTACTTTGACTTTATGAGAAAAAAAAAATCAGTTTTGGGGATAGACAACAGAAATCTGCCTTTTTTTTTTTTTTAAGATTTTATTTTTATTTGTCAGAGAGAGAGAGGGAGAGAGAGTGAGCACAGGCAGACAGAGTGGTAGGCAGAGACAGAGGGAGAAGCAGGCTCCCTGCCGAGCAAGGAGCCCGATGTGGGACTTGATCCCAGGACGCTGGGATCATGACATGAGGCAAAGGCAGCTGCTTAACCAACTGAGCCACCCAGGTGCCCCAGAAATCTGCGTTTTTAAACTAGGACTGAAGTAACTCTGATACTTAGGTGGTCCCATTTTGAGCAATATGGTGCAACGCAAGATGGCACCACTGCGCACTGGACCAGGATGTACCGACACCCTTGAGAACCAGTTCTTCCCCAGAAGAACCAGAGTTTCTTCCCACTCAACTATGTTCTGGGGAGTAGCAGCTTCTGCAGAATTTAGAAAGTGTTAGAAATGTAGAAATGCAGAAGCTCAGGTCCCACCTCAGACATCATAAATGCTTATTCTTTTGTTTGGGTTTCTTGTAGATTTTACATATAAGTGAAATCATATGGTTTTGTCTTTCTCTGTCCCATTTACTTCACTTCATGTAATACCCTCTAGTCAGACATTGTAAGTGGAATCTTATGCTCAGTCACGTTTGAGGGAGGCTGGCTTAATTATTTTGTGCCAGTAGGTTAGAGGGAATAGGTGGTTACTGAAGAAGTGCAGTTTAGGAGTAAAAGCCTCTCAAGAACAGGCAGAAGTAGAGGATTCCTAGAGGAACCATCTCTAGAATTTGGACTGAAACCAGGAAATAAGAAAGGCCGGTATGGTTCTGGGATATTGTTTTGGCAGAAGACGGGGATGATGAGGAAACAAGAGTACACATGACATGTGTGGTATGTATTTATTAGGATAAAAAAAATTCTTAGAAACATAAACAATGCCAAGCATGGTTGGCATCCTCTCCTATCTTCCAGTTTCTTAAGATTTTATTTGACAGAGAGAGAAAAAGGAAGCACAGAGGGAGAGGAAGAATCAAGTTTCCTGCTGAGCAGGTACACTGCTGTGGGGCTCCATCTCAGGAGCATAATGTATAATTCTATACAATTACAAACTCATTAAAAATATTTAATGATTTCATAGTAGTCTATCTTATATAATCTGTTAACTATTTCCCTATTATTGGACATTAACTTATGGCCTTTTTTCTCCAATTATAAATCATGCTACAAAGACTATCTGTCCTTGAACAATAACCTATAATTAAAGTTTCTGGCTATTTTCTTGAGATAGCTTCCTAGGAAAAAATCCTTTGGGCAATCAGCATTACTTTCTCAAAAGCCTCTTATCAGTACATTGTGTAGAGACTTTTCAGAAAGTTGAAAACAGAATCTTAAGAAAAGGGAAGCCTTTTGATTGGTCAATGTTCTCTTCCTAATTCATACCTTGCCTCCTGGTGTTATTATATGGATTAAATGAAACAATGCACGGGAAGTGTTTAGTCAGGTGCCTGGCAGACAGTCAATGTTAATGAAATGTTAACAATTAACACTGGACAGTAGAGCCCAGCTATCTGCATTCTTCCTCTGTCTTAACACTGTTTGAAGCAGGAGATGGTGCTTATCTTCCTGGAGCCTCAGTCTCCTCATCAGTAAAATGGGCATGGGTTCCTACGCATTTCACCCTAATTCTGCATGGCTTTATCATATGTAAGGCCTAAAGCACAGGATCTGTGACAAAATAAACATTCAATAAATGTTCATTAATAGTCTATTATTTCCTCTTACTGAAATTAAGAATTCCTTTTTTAATCTGTTTCCTTACCCCCACGTCTATGTACACAGTCCCATTTCTATCTCCATTTGAAATATACTAAATGAGGCAAAGAATATAATCTATCTCATTATGTGTACTAAGGCAGAGAAGAGTGAAACATGTAGGAAAACCTTCTCAAAGAGGAAGGAGGTTACATGACACTGTCCCATTAGCTTAGTTATCCCCCAACAGCAGTATATATGCCTGTCATTATTTACATACCAATTTGGTATATACCTCACTTAATTTAAACCCTGGGCTTAATTCATGTATGCTAACTGTTCATTATCAGAAATTTACATAATATGTTACATCCCTAGTACCCATGAATGCAAATAGTGTTTATTTCTCAGGTGGTAGCCTAACTCCATATACAGTAACCGTTTGGAGTGGTGGGCTTAGTGGCAAGAGTACCCTGTTCCATTAGTGTTATCTGGCCTGATGACTGGAAGACCAGTAGCACCATATGCCTGGGTAATCGCAATCCTCTGTTGGAGGGTATACTGGCTTAGAAATGGCTGAGGAGGGACGCCTGGGTGGCTCAGTTGGTTAAGCAGCTGCCTTCGGCTCAGGTCATGATCCCAGCGTCCTGGGATCGAGTCCCACATCGGGCTCCTTGCTCAGCAGGGAGCCTGCTTCTCCCTCTGCCTCTGCCTGCCATTCTGTCTGCCTGTGCTCGCTCTCTCCCCCCCTCTCTCTGATAAATAAATAAAATCTTTGAAAAAAAAAAAAAAGAAAAGAAAGAAATGGCTGAGGAGACAACTACTAGAAAAAGGAGTATATTTTTAATATTTATCCCATATGAACATTTGCCTTGTCTCCCAAGGAACTGAAATCCAAAAATGAGTACCTTACACCATCAGAAAGATCTCCTTTTAAATTAAATCTAACATTATAGATTCTTTTAAAGAAAAAGTTGATCTTAGAGGGGAAAGAAAGTAGATGTCATTTCAAAACTTAACATATCAAAATTTTATGTGTTCCTTAATATTTTAGTATCCACAATACCTAAAACTTGATATTTCATTAAACATTTTGAAATCATGAAAATATGGGACATTATAAGCTTTGCAAAATGATTTGACTTAAGGATTTCTCATTTTCTTTGGGAAATAGGTTCTTACAGCACTAAGAAAAAGTCAACTTGTACTTTTCGTTAGCATATCATCATGGTCCAGGCATCTAAGCACTACACAAGATTAATTCTACACAGAGCTCACCTAAGATTGTAGCACAGAACGATAGGCTCGTGGTTTATCTACAATTTACCATTTTCCAGAAAAAGTGGCTATTATTATTTTATTCATTTTTCTCAGCCCCTAAATCCAAGCGTGTAAATAGAGAGCTCAAGAAGACAGAGCATATGTAACTAAGCAAGTTAATCATTTCCTGGGAACTGGATTAGTAGCTTTAATCTTGAGCTTGGAGGAAAGTGGGAGCCAAGGATACCACCACACTTTGAGTTCTGGGTTTGTTTTAGTTTAGGCAGGACTACCATTTCCCTTAGCTCTGAAGAAAATGGTTTCTTGTTTATTTATTTATTTATTTATTTATTATTTATCAGAGAGAGAGGGCGGGGGGAGAGAGCGAGCACAGGCAGACAGAGTGGCAGGCAGAGGCAGAGGGAGAAGCAGGCTCCCTGCTGAGCAAGGAGCCCGATGTGGGACTCGATCCCAGGACGCTGGGATCATGACATGAGCCGAAGGCAGCTGCTCAACCACCTGAGCCACCCAGGCATCCCGGTTTCTAGTTTAATAACAATATGCTACTTCTCAGTGACAAAATATATAATTTTGATTTCTAATGCTAAACTCCCTGAGCTACAGGATTTTGTATGGATTCCAAGTCCCTGGTGCGAAGAATGCACTTCATAAACGTGTTCACGTCAAAGGATGACTAATAAAAAATATATTAAACCACAGTTTTTATTCTATACCATTAGTCAAAGTTTCCTCATTTCCTTATACAAAGTTATTTGTATAATATAAAGCTATTTATTTACATGTTTGTCATTTGGAGCAGCTGAACACAGTGGGGTCAAATGCTTGGCTTTAACTCTGATTTTGAAGCGACATTGCCACCTTGTGGTTTTTTGTCTAAAGACGTACTTTCCTTCAAAACAAGCAAGTGCTTTGTTTTTCAATCTATGGTGCAAAAAGCCTGCTCTCATGCACGCACACGCACGCGCGCACGGGCACACACACACACACGTGCACACAGACCCATACCCCTGGGAATGTGAAAGCCTGAAAATAGTGGTTTGTGTTTGGAGACACAGAAAAAGGAGTATCTACAAAACATTTTCTAATGAAGACACCCTAGGAAGATCACTTAGTTGTAAAATAATGACGTTAATCAAGAAAATGAGTCTTGGATTCATTTATGTTCATTCTCCTTTCCATACTGTTATTCTACTACAGGTGAAAGTTTATAGAAACTTTTTATGCTTTATATATAATTAGAATTCACTGTGAAAGAATTGGAAAATAAAGACAATTAAAATAAATTAAAATTAAATAAATTAAAATTAAAAATTAATTAATTAATTATGTGCTATAAACACAACACCCAGTGATCACCGCTATTAACTGTTTTGGTCTACCATTAAAAAAAATTTTTTTTTTTTTTAAACCTTATAGGCCTTGATGTAGGTATCTTAAGTCTCAAAGGGAAATATAAAAGAATGGTTCAAGAAACACAGTCCCTTTGGTATGACAAGGAGACACAGGAACCAACTAAAAGAACTGCTAAAAACCAACCTGATCCCCAAAATATATAAAGTAATATTAGATTCTAAACCAAACTAAAAAAAAATACCTTGAGTCCCTACCGATAAAAAATAATGTTTGAATAAACAGAGGAGAATATACATGTCCAAACGGGAGCATTCCAAGTGATCTCTGTAGAAATCTCTACCTCTAACTGTGAGCACACAGTCACTTTTCTCCAGAGAGTACAGTATGGAAAGAGGGGAGTAGAGGCTTCCTTACTTCAGTACCCTGACAAACACTACCTCAGCCAGGTGACCAAAGTGCTTATCAGTCATAAATCTTGTTGACAGCATGTGCACCCTTGATATGATGTATTGAGAACAGCATTTCACCTCTGTGGCTTGCCTTGAAGTATTTCAGAATTCTAGTCTAGCCATTAGAAAAATATCAGACAAACCCAAATTGAAGGACAGACAAGAACATTAAGTTCAAAATAAGGAAATTGGAATCACGTATGGACTATAATACCATTCTGATACTGGTCCCTCAGCTGGGACAGGTTCATCATAATCATGCAAGATAATGTAACAATATGGGAAGCTAGGTGCATTATATATGGGGATGCTCTGTTCTCCAACAATTTCCTGAAGATCTGAAGCTCTTCTATAATAAAAAGTTCATCAAAAAGAAAAACAAGGGGCTCCTGGGTGGCTCAGATGGTTAAACCTCTGCCTTTGGCTCAGGTCATGATCTCAGAGTCCTGGAATTGAGTTCCACATCAGGCTCTCTGCTCAGCAGGAAGACTGCTTCCTGCCACCACCCCCGAACCCGGCTCTCTGACTGCTTGTGATCTCTCAATTTGTCAAATAAATAATAAAATCTTTAAAAATATATATTAAAAAGAAAAACAAAAAGAAGTGGGATCCCCAGATTGGCAGTGAGTGCAGCATCTGCAATCTTGTGAAAAACTCAGATTCTCAAGACTGAGCACAGGTCTTGTGAGACTGACTCTGGAGATGTAGCCACCATGTAGGGTTCCGATCCTGTGAATGCAAACAGCTGACCTAACATGCTGCCTAAAATCTCTGCTTTCAGGGGCTTCTCATTTTAGCAGAAGTCATGTTACTTTTTTTTTCTTTTAATATCCGGAAGCTGAGTGACCAGATTATGCCTCTTGGTAGCTTCTGATCATCCAACTATCACCCTTTACGGAGATAGGACATCCCTGCCTCTCTTCTCCAGTCTTCTCCAGTCCTCTGATTTTCAGGGCTCCTTTCAGGCCCCACTGTAATCATGTCCTCAAGGACATTCGAGCTCACACATATCCTCTACCTCTGATATCCCCACACACATGACCTGTAACAATCTGCATGTTTCCAGAAGCCATAAATCCCAGTGTAAATTTCCGGGAGACAGAGGTGACCTTGGGCCAATTTTGTGATCCTGCTGTACTTGAGTTTCTTCATCTGTGATTTGGAATGATAGAAGGAGATCTACCTTATTGGTCTTTTTGTGAAGATTAGGAGTTACTACTCACAAGATGTTAGGAATAATCCCAGCCCTTAATGAGGACTCAGTAAGTGTGAGATGGTGCTGGTAGCTCTCTGCTTCTCCCAAAGCAGCAGGGTTGGGTATGCAAAATAATGGCTCAGTAAAGAACAAGTGAATTGAAAGGATGAATTAAGCCCTCAAAAATCCTATTTCAAACACAGCGACCCTACCACTACCACCAGTCGTCCAAGGCACCTTGACTTTGAGTTAGAGTGTTGGAAGTGTTTTGTGCTTACATAACAGTATTAGGGTCCAATTGGAAAATTGGTTGGAGAATCTATACAACCTGGGAATGAATTCGTCTTACTTCAAGCTTCACCCCCTACAGTTGTGTGGTTATCAACGAATAACACCACTTCAATTTTGATCTAAGATTATTCTACTTCCTGAGATCCCTTGAGTTTCTGTTAGCCTAAAAGACAAGATTAGGTAGAAAAGAAATGAGCACCCTGGGGACTTTTCTAGCAGCAGGTGAGTAAGCGAGTATGTTTGGATAACGGGTTTAGATTTTGCTTATTTGCTCTTTGGAACAGGTTAAATAGAAATTCAACAATTTACGTGCCTTGAATAGACAAGCCCTGAGTGTTCTGGTTTGTTTTCCAGATGGGGATTAATGTGGTGGACTCAGCAGTATCCGGATTAGGTGGCTGCCCTTATGCAAAGGGTGCTTCTGGGAACGTAGCCACTGAGGATTTGATATATATGCTTAATGGCTTGGGGCTCAACACGGTAAGTCACTTAACATATTTTAATATTCATGTATGCCTTTCAGATACAAGTGGGAATGTGTCTCAGATTTGGGAAGCAATTTTGAGGTCAAAGTTTTACTACCCTTTTGCTGTTTGCTAAAATGCACAGTGGGAAAATACAGTAAAAATTCTTTAGGGGGCTTTATAAAGTAACTTATTGCTGTAGCTCCATCATCAATAATGCTACCATTTCACATTTTTATAGTGCTTCATGACCTCCGAAGTACTTTTTCATGTATCATCTGATTTGATTTCACAAACTGAGTGAGAGCCTGTGTCTCTGCCTTTAGGATTGTTGTTTTGGCGCTTTGGTTTGGGATGGATGTTTTCCTAGGAAGAAACAGATCTTGATTTTCTTGCAGTGACAACTAGGGCTTCTCTAAAAGAGCCCGGGGCACTATTGGAATGGTCAGAAAAGAGAGTTTAACACTACTTAGCATGGGAGACACTGGGCAGCAAGAACTGTCTCTTAAGTAAAAGTTCCTGGAAAGTCACATCCTCTATGGCATCCACATAATTTAGTACTTTGTTTGCCACATGCTTGTTAACATTACTTACTAGTCTTTAAGGCAGATTTGGGGAGGAAGGGAGCAAAAATATAGAAGAAAAAAGTTCACAGATGATTAGAAGTTCAAAATATTTTTCTGAGATGTCAAAGCATCCTCTGGATTACAACATGAAAGCTTCTCTCTCTTCACTATACTTACATGAAAGCTCCTGCAGTACCATTTACCTGTAGTTTCCATTTCCATACCATTTTATTTCTCACTCCTGGCTCTTGTGTCCATCACCACTCAGATGGCCTTACTCCCCACACTCAGTTTCACCTGGAGAGTGAGCTGCTCCCAACCACTGAAGTCTTCTCGTGTCTCCCTGCCTAACCCCCAGGCTCCTGCTATTGGGTTCCTTACCTTATGACTTCCATGCCAACCTGTGTGCTTCTACCTCTGAACCTAACCTGAGGTGGTCTCTGGACCTTATTTCTGTGCTTAGCTTTCCCTGCAGCCAGGGAGCAATTACAGCTATGTGCCTTACCTAGAGATGCTCAATAACATTCACTGAGAGATGGGCGTCACTTGGGATAAACATCAAAAACTACTGCCTGGGGGCACCTGGGTGGCTCAGTGGGTTAAGCCTCTGCCTTCAGCTCAGATCATCTCAGGGTCCTGGGATCGAGCCCCGAGTGGGGCTCTCTGCTCAGTGCTGAGCCTGCATCCCTCCCTCTCTCTGCCTGCCTCTCTGCCTACTTGTGATCTCTCTCTGTATGTCAAATAAATAACTAAAATCTTAAAAAAAAAAAAAAAAAAAAAAAAAAAAAACACTACTGCCTGTCTTTCCTGGTTAGGAGTAACTATTATTTCATTTACAGTAGCTTAATCATTTCTGGTAGAATTGTATGGCCATGACAAAAACTGAGGCAAATTAGATTATTTCTTGGAGGTTTAGATGAGTGAATTGATCTCAGCTGATGCTTTGATGCATATTATATATCGGGTCCTGTTCTAGAACTTGAGGACTAAAATGCACATAAACCATGGCTTCATTCCTAAGAATTCAAAATTTAAGGAGAGAATGGTTACGTGGGGTAGGATCTAAAATTCAACGAGCTACCTAGACTAGCAAGCCAAGATTCTCTGTAGAATCTAATGTTACTATGGCTACCATGCCAAGTCACTTACCAAGAGCCACTGATTTGACGTGCAAGATATTTTGGTTGTTTGTTCTTTAATACCCATGCTGTAGCTATGTCGGCACAATTCCCTAATTCTTTCCTGGGTATTCAATTCTCCACCCTGGTGTGTAGAACTTCTGACTTGCCTTTAAATTCATTTTCCATGTTACCATCAGAGGATATCATCCAAAATACAAATAAGAATATCCCTTGTTTCCGCTTGAGCTGTCACCAGTGGATTCTTTTTTTTTTTTTTTAAGATTTTTTTTAATTTATTTATTAGACAGAGAGAGATCACAAGTAGGCAGCGAGGCAGGCAGAGAGAGAGAGGAGGAAGCAGGCTCCCCGCTGAGCACAGAGCCCGATGTGGGACTCGATTCCAGGACCCCGAGATCATGACCTGAGCCGAAGGCAGCGGCTTAACCCACTGAGCCACCCAGGCGCCCCTCACCAGTGGATTCTTACTTCCTATAAGGCAAAGCTGTGTTCTCTCACCTAATATGGCCTATTCATGCCTTTTCAGGTCATCTTTGCCCATCATCTACATACAGCATGGCATTTTTTTTTTTTTTAAGATATTTTGTACTGTTCTTCTGCCTGCATTGCCCCCTCTGTCCCCTTTCTCTATAACTCATACTCCCCAAGCAAGACTCAGGTCAGAATTTACCCTTCCTCACACCCTTTCCAAACACACTCCTCTCTACTTTCTTTTCCTCATTGGGTTTACTGCCCCATCGTCAGCTCTCATACTCATCTGGGCATATCTCCATCAGTGATTTTAATTGTAATACAGGAACCACCCCCCCAACAGGGGTCCATATCACCTGCTTGATGCTCTTACAGTCTGAGGATAGAAATCTCATTTTACATGGGGTTTTTGAAAACCCAGAACATATCATAGTACATGAGACATATTTAAGCACCTCGCAAATGATTCAATAATAAGTGCAATGTTACTATATAATGATATCTTTTAGGTAAATTGATAAAGGCAAAAGGGATTTTTTTTTTAACATAAAATGTCTGCAAATCCCAGTGCATACTTATCAATGGAATTCTTGGAAAGCAAAGAACACTGGTGACTAATATCTTTCTAGAATCCTTTGCTGGTATAATTCAAAAATGATAGGCACATGTTGCTAATTAGTCATAAAACTTAAATAGGATTCCATTTAAGATGTCAACTAAGAAGTGCTTAACATATACCTATATATATAGGTATAGGTATAGCTATATATAGGTATAGGTATAGCTGTATACCTATATATATAGGTATATGTTAAGCACTTCTTAGTTGTGTATATATATATATACACATATATATTATATAATATATATAACATATATAACAAAAACATATCTATATATAGGTATAGCACTTCTTAGTTGTATATATATGTGTGTGTGTGTGTATATATATATACATAGTTGTATATATATGCGTATATATAGGTATAGCACTTCTTAGCTGTATAGATATACATATATATTATATATTATATAACATATATATATATATAACATATACAACAAAACATATACCTATATATATATAGCTATATGTTATATAGGTATATGATAAGCATCTCTATGCTATATAGGTATATGTTAGCACTTCTTAGTTGACATCTTAAATGGATATATATATCCATTTATATATATATAACATATATTCTACCTATAGCTGTTCCCAGGACAGAACAATCTCAAATCAAAGCAAATGTTGAGACCTGAAGAACAACTTTTTATTGTCTCTTTTAAGAAAATGACAGACTTACATAAATATTAAGAACTACTTAATAGTAAGGAAGCCTGAGTCTGTTCAGTTTTAAGTCAACATTGTTTCTATTCCATGGTAAGGCAAGACATAGGAGTTTATGAAATGCTACCTGAGGGCAAATCTCTGGCTAATCCACCTAATGCTCTACCTCCCCTATAGTGACAGCTGAGGTGCAGAGTGGAGACCTCGATGGGGATCTTTGGTTACACGGAGATGAGGAGCATGCCCTGAACTTGGCCTTCATACCCAACTGCTTATCTGTCTTTCATGGATTTACCTAAGCTTTTGTTGATCCTGTTTATGCTTTCAAACAGTACAACTTCTCAGACAAACACGTTCCAGATGTGTACTAATACTGCTCCATTTTATTTGACCTACAACTACTTCCCTCAATATCATACCGGTAGTGTTTCTGAATACCATTAAAATTATACATATACATTGCTCATAGGCTTATCAGGTTGTTTCTTTATATAGTAAAAAGGTTCTTTCTTAAGTCATTATCTATGAACTCCTCCAAACCCTACTAATTTTAATTGCTCGCCACTGGTATTTTGTAGATTGTTTCTAGTTCTGTTATTGTCCTTCCTAGAATTCAGATACCACCCCGAATTACATGGATTTTTTTCAGGAATGGCTAGCCTATGATTTTATTTAAAAGTCAAATTCAAGATATGCTTTAATAAAGCATAAAAATTTAAAATCTGCGGATTGTGTGATTCATGAAGAAGACGACAAATGTTACTCTCAAATCAACAAGGAGTAACATTTTGTTTAATAATTTCAAATTGTTAATTAACTACTAATAAAATGGAAAGAAATCTGTTTTGTCTTCTTTCTCCCTAATCCACCTGGTATCCCTTCTTTCCCTTAACAGGGTGTGAATCTTTACAAAGTGATGGAAGCTGGGGACTTTATTTGCAAAGCTGTGAATAAAACCACAAACTCTAAAGTAGCACAAGCCTCCTTCAGTACTTGACTTGGATGAACCTGTGACTCAAGGCTGAGAAGATCCATTTCAGCTACAGATACTCATCTGAAAATCATTACTGTCAACTTGTTCTGAAATGTGAAGTAATAGACAAGAGTGGGAAAAATATAATTTTAAAGAATATTACTGGATGGATTACAAAATCGGTGGAAAGCAATACCAATCATTGGTAAATTGCAAGCTGAAGCTATATAATACAATTTGTAGACCTGCTTTTGAACTTGGAGAAAAGTCTACTCTTTTGCTCTTATAGAAATAACTTTTTAATTTAGTAGATGTGAAAATTGACTTCAGATTTCCCTAAGTATCAAATACTGTGTTAATACTTAATCAAGCTGGCTTAGCACAGTATACATATTGTCAGTAGTTTATGAGCTCCTGCATAGTGTGCAAAGTGTGTGGCCTTGATATGCATTATGCCTCTGGATCTTAACTTTCCATTTGCCAAGTCAGTTAAATTATGGACCAAGCGCCAAATCTCCATCTGACCGTACATAACTTTTAGCAATAGAACTTTTATATTTCTAGTATGGTTAACATCTGTTAACTATTTCAATGACTTTATCTTGTTCCAAGAGGCTGTGGTCAATGGCAAGACGCCATATCCTGGAAACATTACAACCTCCCATGTTTGTTATATGTATCCAGTTTACCATATTTTCTCTTTCATCAGTAAAAACCAGGATGGTGTTACTCAACTATTGAAAAATATAAGGTCTGACTTTCATCTCAATGTCTCAGTTGCAGTGCTAAGAATAGATTGATACATATATTATAATCCACTTTGGTAATTTTCAGATCACATCCAAATTGCCAAAGAAAAGGTCACTGTAACCCTGAGAATATTAAGGCAGTTTTTAATTGAAAAACAAACAAAACAAAGAACAAAAATGAAAACAACTGTTTTCCATTGATTCAGGTCTACTTTGATTAAATCACATCATTTTTTTGGTTGATGTTATGGTTATTTTTAATGTTGAAATGACTGAGATTTTATTACAATGATGTAATAGACATCATTATCAGAAATAACAAAAATTAGTATGTCCAAGTTGAGAAGAGCAGGAAGACTACATTAAAAAAAAAAAAAAAACATTTCTTTAACCTATGCAAATCACAAGGGGACAGAATTATTAAATGAAGGTCTGAACCATCAGTTCTATTATTTATGTAGACTTCTCCAGTAATACTTAGTGATCTTATCTTTGAATAAATTTGAATATAACTTTAAATATGAAAGTGAGCATTGTGGACTGTCTATTAAATATTCACAACTATTGAAATAAAAAGAAATTCAAGAAAATATGAGAAGTAATGATTATAACTCAGTTAACTTTAAAGACATTCGTAATAAGAATCACAAGGAAAGCATATTGGTAATTGACAAAAGTACACTAAATTCCCACAGAAGAGGCTAACTCATCAGGTTGTGATGGGTGTTGGAGCAGGAACTTGTTATCCTGAGTACTGAGTAGTCACTGCATTTGGGTTCATGTTGTCGGGGGACAGTGCAGGGAGCAAACAAAATCATCATTCTTTATGGATCTACCTGTTACATCTCCCTGTGAGTCTCTCCACCAAGAACACAGCCCTGTGTACTGGGACAGTAAAGGGATACCTGCCCTAGAGTGCACAGCAAGATGCATACCCCATCTTCTGTGGACACTGGATCTTTCTTTCTTATGGAACTGTGAGATTCTTAGTTTTAAGCTACCTGCAAAATGATCTGTTGGTGCATACTGCTTATAGAAACAGCTAGGATTTGTTGTTTTGAAACACAAACCATGGACTCTCCAGAAGGCAGAGCAAGTGATCCAAAACCCCCGGTGCAGCTTAGCACACACTTAGCTCACAGCTCAGTCTACAGATTCATTTCCGAGAATACCTCAATGTTTCCTCTTCACACTCACCACAAGAAAGTTGATGTTTTAGTTATCGGTTACCCTTTCCCTACCCAAACCATCTAAACCTTTCTGCTAGATTGGAGTTTCATTTCTGGTTTGGGGGCAGGCGGGTGGGGGGAGAAATCACTTAAGCACATAAAACCATCCAAAGTCCACAGGCAGAATCTCCCCAAAGCCACATTTCAACTAACCAGGAAACCTTGTAATCACTGTAGGACCCACCCCAGCAACCCACACATAAACCCATACCAGAGTTAGCCTTGGGGAAAGGCTTAAGAATGGCAAAGCAATTATGACCTTTACTGAAATACTTATCAAAACAATCTTTTATGACATCTGCCCTTAGGGAAAATATCCTGTGTTCTAGAATATGTGACATATTTAATCATAAGTTTATGTTTGATGACCTATTATAGATGAAAACGAAAATGATGTCCTCCGAAAACTATAAATTTTCCAAGTTCCAGATTCATGAAATTCACCAAGCAAATAAATGGTAACGGACTAGGACCTTCTGAGAGAATGTAGGATGCCGCTTTATGTTATTCTGATTACTCTAACATTTACTTCCTTCTTAGCTGTTCTTCTATGGCTACTCAGTTCTGGATATGTGCATCCCATACCTCCAAAATGATCGACTCCAGATATGAGAGTGACAGGTTATACAACATTGAATAAGTGAGCCACAAATATCATCCCTATCAGAATGGTCAAGAGGAGATAAAATGAAGGCCTGGGCAACAGCCAGAAATCTGAATGGAAGTCATAGGCCGGTGAGGAGTTGCTGTGAATACCAATAACCATTTGCCAATTGCTTTTGTAAGCTAGAAAATATAAGTTTTGTACCATGTGGGGTAGACCCAGAAGTTAAAAGAATAGTTTAGGAGACAGGGAAAAAGGGAGGAAGATTTTGGGCAAGGAGGGAGGCAGGGAGGAAAGGTGAAGAATGGAGGGGGAGGGGGAAATTTGGTGGCGGAAAAGGGCTGGAGAGAGGGGTGAGAAGCTGTTTGCCCTGAGCAGACCCAAAGGAAGGCACACACTGCTATGATGGAGTCCATCTGTTAGCTGCTATAAATTGCAAATAAAAAGCCTTGGGGCGCCTAGGTGGCTCAGTGGGTTAAGCCGCTGCCTTCGGATCAGGTCATGATCTCAGGATCCTGGGATCGAGTCCCGCATTGAGCTCTCTGCTCAGTGGGGAGCCTGCTTCCTCCTCTCTCTCTGCCTGCCTCTCTGCCTAATTGTGATCTCCATCTGTCAAATAAATAAATAAAATCTTAAAAAAAAAAAAGCCTTAATTGATAAGCTTTGGAAACAAAATTCTCTTCAATAGTTAAGAAATACTGCTTTTCCACCATCACTTTATTCAGAAGCTCAGTATGTTCCAAATAAGAAGTTTCTCTGCATTGTCCTCTCTGTCTCAGGGTTCTGGCTCATGGTCAGGCCCCTGCTCCCCAGTGTCACAAGATAGTGTGTACACTTCCCAGCCTCACCATATTCGATTTTTTACTGCTTTTCCAATCACTTGTATTCAGACGATGTGCCAAATAAGAAGTAGAACTTGTTTTTCCCAGCATTATGTTTTTCAATGAGAAGAACATTACATGCCCCTCCTTAAACTTTAACTTAAGACAGGAATAATACATTAAGATAGACCAACTAAGGTGGAACAAATGTAGTGTCTAGTAAAGGTTACTGAGAAGGAAAAATAATAGAAATGAGTTTAAATCAGACATTTGGGAATTTAAGTAAGAAAACCATTCTACCTGAACTGTCTTAAATATATTTCTTAATTTTTTTCCTGAGCCCTTAGTCATTCGTTAGGATTTGTCTTATAATGGTTTGACAACAAAGCTTATTGAAAATCCTTAAAAAAAAGTACATTGAATGAACTCTAAAATGGATGCATATATGTACCAAAAAGGTTAAGACATGTTACAGAAACTAATTTGTCAGAAATATTTTTAAAGCAGGAATTAAGCCATCCAGATTGATACAAAAGTGATAATATTAAAAACCTTCTTGGGTTGGAAGAAAAGCATAGCTACTTTAAGAATTGCTTATAGTTCCTCTCTGTATCTCCCTTTGTGAATGTGTGTATCCCACTATTTGTCTGTATCTCTGTGTGTCTCTATCTCTCTCCTTGTATCTGTGTCTCTGTGTGTACCTCTGTGTCTCTCTGTATTTCTGTGTGTGTCTCTGTATCTATGTGTATCTGTGTGTGTGTGTGTGTCTTTCTCTGTGTATCTGTCTCTCCAGGTCTCTTTCTCTGTACCTCTTTCTGTGTCTGTGTGTGTCTCTGTGTGTGTCATATATAACATGGATATAGCCCTCCGTTCTCCGTGGCTGACACAAACTTACTGTCTGTGGTCTCCATTCAGGCTGTCCATTTGATCCATCAGTGGAAGGAGGATGGAAGTGGGGGTGTAGATAATCATACAGATGCCTGGACTTCACCTCCAAAGACTTGATTTAGTTGGTGTGGACTACGATTTCAAGCACACCAGATGATTTGTATTTTCTTTTTTCCTTTTTTTTCCTCTCTCTCTTTTTAAAATGTATACAAGGCAGTTGCATGTGAAGCCAGAATTTAAATCTCTACTCTAGGACAGTGCTTTTCAAAATGTGGTTCTAGGGGGCACCTGGGTGGCTCAATTGGTTCAATGTCTGACTGTTGACTTGGCTCAGGTCATGATCTCAGGGTCCTGAGATGGAATCCTGCACTAGGCTCCACCATACTAGGTGGGCAGTCTGCTTAAGGATTTTTCTCTCTCTGCCTCTGCCCCTCCCCCTAACTTGCGGTCACACTTGCTTTCTCTAAAATGGAAAAAAAAAATCTTAGAAATAAATAAAATAAAATGTGGCTTTAGGATGAGCAGCATCAGCAACAAGGCTTACATCTTTCTTAGAAGCTTTATTCAGAAAAATGTGAGTCATTTAAGAGTCGACTCACAAACTCCAGATCATTAATGTGTTTATACTCCTGATATCAGGGGAAGGAATAGAGTACCAATACATTAGCATGTGGTTACAATTTAACAGAAATGCAAATTCTTGGGCACCAAGCCAATCAGAAGCTGTGTTTTTACAGACTCTCCAAGGCATTCTCAGGTACCCTAAAGTTTGAGAACACTGCTCTAGAGTGAATTTCTTTCCACAACAGTGATTTACTACCCTTTTAATTGAGGGGGAAAATGGGCCAGAGTCAGTTTATTACAAGTTCCTCATTCACACAGCAAAAGCATCCTCTCAAATTAACTCCTACAACCTAAACAACCATATTATCACATTTATCACATTTGCAATGTGATAAAGTCTTATAAGGTCTAAGCAGAATATGCAAAACCTATCAATGTCTCCTGTCACATTCCTCCCCTTTACTGTTTCCCAGCTCCATAAAATGCAAGTTCCATGTTAACAGGGTCATCATCAGAATTGTTCCAGGAGACTCGGATCTGAGATAAATTCCAACAGATTTCTGTATATGATATTCTTCAAGATTATTACAAGTATAAAAGTAAAATAGAGTGAGTGCTAGGGAGTATTTGGGATAGTTATAAAGGAAGACTAGACATAATGCCTCAGTTGAGGGAAGAAGACATTGTCAACAAACTAGTTTGCCCAAGGAGAGAAAGGGTGTAATGGACTTACTATATATCCATCAGTCTTGAGTCTTATGGTAGCATCTGACTATTACTCAATGGCTATACAACCTTGGTCAGTTTGCCTAGTAACTTTAAACTTCAAACTTCAGTTCCCTTCATCTGTAAAACTTAAAGAGTAGTCCTTGTTTATAGAGCTCCTTGATTTCATGCAATACTTACAAGTGTTTGACAAAGTACTGGACACCTAGTAAGCGGTCAGTAAATGTTAACTATTATTATTTTTATGATCCCTTTCTATGGACGTGCCTTACAGTGGAATTCCATTATGAGTTGTTTAGCTCTCAGGCTCTTATAAAAGATCACCCTTCATTCTGTTCCGTGTAAAGTATGCATTGTCTTGAAGAGCTTTTCGTGATCCCAGAAGAGACTGTTCACCATCAAACCCCAGAACCATATAATCTTAAATTGATAAAGTCTTATGCTTTACTTATTATGTTACATCATTGAGTTATGCATTCTGAACTAATTTCTTTCTGCATTTCCTGTAACTATAATTTTAGTAAGAACTTATTATGAAATTTTTACAGAGTAAACTATTTTACTGAGTAAATCTGTTTGAAGAATATCACAGTAGGCTCAGTCTCCATGTCAGACATCACCTAAAGGCAAGAATTTCATGAAAATTATCTGTTTGTCCTATTCTTTAGACAGTTGGACATGAGAGCAGGTAGATTTGATGTTCACTGCTACATGAGTTGCCAGTATTCAACTGGTGGGCTATCTAGCTAGGCAGGCTTTGGTTTCTTCTTGTTCTATAGAATACTATTCTACATGCTTCTTTTATGAAGCTTTGTTGTTGAAGAGAGCTTTTCTCTGCTTCGATGGGAGTCAGCTCTCTTCTGTCCTGAACCATAGTATCAAGCTTACATGGCATATGGAAAGGATTATACTCTTCTAAGAATTGAGAAGAAATAAATACCTCAGAACTTCTGAGAACCCTCACCTAAACATGCCTTTCTCCAGCTAGTTCTTTAAAGCCCCTGTCATTGATAAAGTTGACCATCATATCACAAGTAGCCAGACCATTATCCTGAAGCATCTGAATTCTAAAAAACTGCTTCCCAGTCAGGGTTTCTCAGTGACCTCTGTATTTGTATGTGAATGAAAATGTATTGGGTTATTGGGCAGACAATCAGAAAGCATTCTGCAAGGCCAGCAACACTGTAAGAAAACACTGTTTACTGTTCCTAGGAGCTTCATCTAGTGCCACTGGATCATGTGGGAGTCAGCTGATAAAAATCAATATTCTGAATGTGTGTATACACCAAAGGAGAGGGGAAGAATTGAAATTGAAATACCAGAAAATTTTTTTGAGAATAGTTAATTTGAAAATAATTAGTTTGTTAGATTTTGTTGCGAGAAAACAAGGTATGCTCTCCATAAAAACTTTCTATATTCTCATTTTAAAACATTGGAAAGTGACTATTTTAGTTTGTCTAAAAACTAGTTCATCTAAAAAACTAGTTTGTTTCAATAGTTTTCTTTTTGAAATGCATTTGTTAAAAACCTAAAAATCTTATTCTGTTAAGTATACAAGAATCACTGATAAACATTAGGAAAGCAACATATTTTATTGAATCTCAATAAAACTTTTTCTAAAAATTAGAAGATGGGATTTAAAACCTAGGTCATGGTTTTATAAACATAGTCCCCAATTTACTTCTATTTAGGTTTATTTGACCTTATAGCTTTCCTCCCTTCCTCCAGCATTGGTAAGATATAACTGACAAACATTGTATAAGTTTAAGGTACACATATGTTGATTTAATACCCTTACATACTGCAAAGTCATTACTAACACAATAGTTAGCTAACACATTCACCATGTTATATAATTACCAATACTTTATAGTGGTGATAATATTTATCATTTGCTCTCTTAGCAATTGTCAAGTATATTATATGGTATTATTAACTATAATCATCATACTAGAATGGTGTTAATGGGACTAGGGTTGAAGAAAATGGGCAAATTTTGGTCAAAGAGTACAATGTTCTAGTTATATGATGACTAAATTCTAGGGATATAACATCTGGCTCTTTTTTACAGAAGTCTGTACACTCAGATACCTATCACATCTATGTATAAAGAAAAGCCTATCTATGGACCTGTCTTTAAGCAAAAAGCAGTACGTCTTGGGTTTGTCATCTCTTAAGGTCTTCATGCATGTTGAAGATCAGAGACATTCAGATTAGAATTATGAGCAATAAGAAGGGAGAATTATTTGATAACAAATGTTAGAAATGTGTGGAAGTAGATGTGTTTCTGTAAGGGGTTTACATATGTAAAGAGCAACACAGACACTGCCATGCTCTTAGTCTGCTTCTGCCTCCTGGTGGGTTATCACTCAGATGAGGAGACACTATTCCCTGGACTCACTGGACTCTAACAGTATACCACTATCATTAAATATTTTGTATGTGCAGGAAAGGTTGCACTGATATTGTTAACAAAGATAGTATCTACCATATTTTATTTTTACCTTTTATTAGTAGTTATTCAACTATCTACCTTCAACTATCTACATTATTAACTAAGTCTCTATCCAAATGATATTCAGTTATCTAAAACTTGATGCAAGAGGTATTTTCAACTTTCTAGATAATTCAAAAGAATGGGATTATTTTTTCCAGAACAATTTCATCGAACCATAAATAAACACATTAACATAACTGGCAGAATGTCTGAATAGGTGCCTAGAGTTTCAGGTCAGCAGTTTTGAAGGGGTATCATTGATTTCTATCTTTAAGTTGTTTGTTTAAGAAATATTTTTATATCTCACACCTTGAATACAGTACCACTTACCTATATGAATTAGGGATAGGCTGTTAAAGATGCAGGATTTTCCAAGCTGAGTGAAAATTTCCACTTTACATCACAACTATCAAAAGAATCAACATTTCTGTAGAAAGTATTATTGCCATGGTCAGGAATTTATTCTCCAGTTTTATTTTTTTAAAAGATTTTTATTTGAGAGAGGAGTGAGAGAGAGCATGAGAGGGGAGAAGGTCAGAGAGAGCAGCAGACTCCCCATGGAGCTTGGACCCTGATGCAGGACTCAATCCTCGCACTCCAGGATCATGACCTGAGCTGAAGGCAGTCACTTAACCAACTGAGCCACCCAGGCACCCTCTTCTCCAGTTTTAGGAACTCTTCACAACATACAAGGCCATTCCCAATATGGATTTCATCTACCATTCAGGTTTACCTTTGTTATCTTCTACTTCCTACCCTCCACAACCTCTGTTCAAACACCCTCAAAATCAAATACTACTCCTCAATGTTCTGCCTCTCCTCATGATCATGTCTTGGCTTCTGATAACTTCTCCCTTGGGTAGCTACTATTCCTCCAGCATATTCCTACTGGAATTTGTTAATACTTAATCACTGTTCAGTGTGATTATTTGCTATGTACCCATTTGACTGGACTGTGAACTTCTGAAATTCAGTCTGTCTCATATGCACTTACATATCCCCAGTCACTCTCACAATATCTAACAAATTGTAGGATCTCATGAGTAGAAGTTGCAAGAATAAATGAATTGACATACTTTTATCTTAATAATATGGGGATTTATTATTAACTTTATTCATTTTTTTTCTTTTAGTCTTTTAGTTCATTAGTTAGCAGTCTATTACTGAAATGTAAGCCCTGCCCTCAGTACACTAAGACTGTGTTCTTTGGGGAAACTGAGTTTATCTTCCTAATTTGAAAGAACTCTCACTCTTAAGTCACCTCTTGGCATATTCTATTTTCCTACTATTTAAAAATCTGTCAAGATGGAGAAGCTCAGCAGAATCTCAGTTCATATCCAAGATATATTTGATGTGTGAACCACTTTTTCTACAAATGCCTCACATACAATTTAGTATGGTATTAATGAAAATTATAATGTTGTCTTGTGGGTTAAAAAACACACACACAAACACACACACGCACACACACACACACACACACACACACACACACACACACACACACACACACACACACACACACACACACACACACACACACACACACACACACAAACACACACACAAACACACACACAAACACACACACAAACACACACACAAACACACACACAAACACACACACAAACACACACACAAACATACACACAAACATACACACGGAGCCCTGGGTAGCTCAGTCAGTTAACCAGCTGACTCTTGATTTTGGCTAAGGTGATGATTTCAAGGCTGTGGGATCAAGTCCTTCATTGGGCTTTGGGCTTTGATACAAACCTTGTTTGGAATTTTCTCTCTCCTTCTCCCTACTGCTTCCCTTCCCAAATGCATTCTCAGTCTAAAGAAATAAGAAAAGAATAGAATACAGGAGGCAGAGGAATGTATTAGTGACCTAGAGGATGGAGTAATGGAAAACAATCATGCTGAACAGGGGAGAGAAATATTGTACATTGAGAACAGACTTAGAAAACTCAGTCATTCCACCAACCTTAGTAATATTTGCATTATAGGGATCCTAGAAGGAGAAGATAATAGGGGACAGAAAATGTATTTGGAGAAATAATAGCTGAAAACATCGCAAATCTGGGAAGGAAAACAGAGATCCAGATTTAGGAAACACAGTGATCCCCTAACAAGTTCAATCCAAGATGGTCCACACCAACACGCATCGTAATTAAAATGGCAAAAAAAAAAAAAAAAAAAAATAGTGATAAAGAATTTCAAAAGCCTGCAAGACAGAAGACAAAAAGGAAATCCCATAAGGCTATCAGCTGATTTTTCAGCAGAAACTCTACAGTTTAGAAGAAAGTGGCATGTGCTTGAAATGAAAAATCTGTAGCCAGGAATACTTTGCTACATAAGAATAGAAGGAAAGAAATTTCCCCAGAAAAACTAAAGTTAAAAGAATCTATAACCACTAAACCCGACCTATAAAAAATGATAAAGAGGATTATGAGTGGAAAACAAAAATCATAAAGTAAGAGAAACAGGAAGCACAAAATGAATGGTGTAAAACTTGATACCAAATATCTTAAACACACGGGGGGAAGAGCAAAGAATGAGTTCAAAATTAAACTAAATATAAACTGATACATCCAAGAGATGTTGTCTATAAACTGAATGGGAACCACATATCAAAGAACAGTAAGAGACATGCAAAAAATAAAGAGTAAGGAACCTCAGTATATCACTAAAGAAACCAACAAACTATGAAAGAGAGAAAGAGAAGACAGAGCAGAGAAAAACTACGAAACCCACCTCAAAACAAGTAACAAAATATCACTAAATGATGATCTGTCAACATCTGTCAACCATCTGTCAACTATGACTTTGAATGTAAATGGACTACGTTCTCTCATCAAAACACAAGGTGATGAAGTAGATTAAAAAAGCTAGAACCATATATTTGCTGCCTACAAGAGACTGATTTCAGACCTAAAGACACCTTTAGGTCTTTACGCAGATTCAAAGTGAAAGGATGGAGTAATATTTATCATGGAAATGGAGGTCAAAAGAAAGCTGGAGTAGCAATACCCATTTCAGACAAAACAGGCTTTAAAACAAAGATTATAACAAGAGACAAAGAAGGATACAACATAATAATAAAGGGGACAATCCACCAAGAAGATATAAAAGTTGTAAATATATACACACCCACAAGGGAAGACCCAGATACATAAAATACTTAATAACAAACATAAAGGAAAGAGTTGATCGTAATACAGTGATAGTAGGGGACTTCAACACCCCACTAACATAGATGAACAGACATCTCAACAGAAACAAGGAAACAGTAACTTTGAATGACACAAGGAACCAGATGGATTTAACAGACATCTTCAGAACATTCCATCTTAAAGCAAAGAATACACATTCTTCTCAGGTGCACATTTTCCAGAATAGAAAACATTCTCCAGAATAAAGAACATTCTTCAGAATAGAAAACGTATTAGGCCACAAAAGAAGGCTCAAAGTCAGAGAATGGAGTCCTAGCATGCATCTTTTCTGATCACATACTATGAAATTAGAAAACAAACAAGAGAAAAAGTCTGGGAAGACTTTGTCTCAATTTTAGGCCCACTATATACTTCTGTGTACTTGTCTGCTTTTATGCCAAATTTTATCTTCCTCAGTCATAATACCTCCATATTACTTTGTTGGTTCTGACTCAGTACCTGGCCTCAAATTCTAGCATAGGTAGGTAACGATGTACCATTGTGTGAATTTCCTTATTACTGGTCCTCTGTTCTTTGTTATAATGCCCAAGTGAAAGGGCATAGTATATACAGAAAAAGATAAAAGTTGCAACTCTGAAAGTCTAGGGCTTTGTATACCTTATACACTTATATTCGTTTTTTCATCATTTAATAAATATTTATTAAATAGGGAACAAAAAGACAAAAAGTAACAATGAAACTAGGAACTGGTTCTTTGAAAAGATGAACAATGGACTCACCTTTAGTTAGACTCACCTGAAAAAAAAAGGCTCAAGGAAATCAGAAACAAAGAGACATTACAACTGATACCAGAGCAATGCAAATCATTATTAGAGACTAGTATAAATACATACATACATACATACATACATACATACATACTAACAAATTGCAGGGCTCAGAAGATATGGTTAAATCCCTAGACATCCAAATTTATGAGACTGAATCATGAGTAAATTGGAAATCTGAATAGATTAATTATGGATAGGAAGATTAAGCAACAATTAAAGCCTCCCAACAAACAGAAGCCCAGGACCAGACAGCTTCACCAGTGAATTCTACTAAACATTAAAATAATAATAATAATAATAATAATAATGCTTCCCAAACCCTTCAAAAAAAAAATCGAAAAAGTGTAATTTCAAATTCATTTTATAAGGTCAGTATTACCTTGATACCAAAACCAGAGAAGAACACCGCAACAAATTACATACCAAAATTTCTAATGAACATAGATGCCAATATCCTTACTAAATATCAATAAACCAAATTTAACAGTATATTAAAAGGAGCATACCATGATCAGGTATGATTTCAGGGATACAAAGATGATGTTTCATCTGCAAGTCAATCAACAGGCTACATTAACAAAATTAAGGTTAAAAATCTTATGATCATCTCAGTATGTGCAGGAAAAACACTTGACAAAATTCCATATACATCTGCAATAAAAAACACTCAACAGAGTGAGTATTGAAGGAACATATTCTGACTTAATAATGGCCATATATTTTAAGCTCACAACTAACATCATATTCAAACAGTGAAAAAGCTGAAAGCTTTTCCTCTAAGATCACTAACAAGACAAGGATGCTCGCTCTCATCTTTTATCCAACATAATATTAGGAGTCCTAACAAAAGTAATTAGGCAAGGAAAAAAAAAAACTTCTAAATTGGAAAGGAAGAAGTAAAATTATTACTATTACATATAACGTGATTTTACATATATATATATACACATATATATGTATTCTAAAGCTTCCACTAAAAACAAAAACAAAAAAAAAAAACAAAAACTGAAAAGAAATATTGGAACCAATAAGAAAAAAAACAGTAAAATTGTAGGATATAAAATCTGTATACAAAAATCTTTTGCGTTTCTCTACATTAATAACAAGGTATGAGAAAAAAAACAATAATTCCACTTAAAATGGCATCCAACAATATTTGTTGTGTTGAGCACTGGGTGTTATATTTAAGTGATAAATAACTGGATTCTACTCCTGAAACTAATATTATGCTATATGTTAACTAAAATTTAAGTTAAACTAATACTTAGAAATAAATTTAACCAAGGAGGTAAAAGACATACAATGATGACTTAAGACATTGATGACAAATAAATGGGAAGATGTTTATGACCATGGATGGAAAGAATGCAATTCTTTCATCAGTTCCAATGGCACTTTTTTACAGAATTACAGTAATTTATGATTTCTGTGGAACCACGAAAGGCTCTATATAGTCAAAGCAATCTTGAAAGAACAAAGCTAGAAGTATCACAAGCCAAGATTGCTAGCTATACTGCAAAGCTATAATAATCAAAACATATAGTACTAGCACAGACACATCAATCAACGTAACAGACTAGAAAGCCCCAAAATAAACCCATATTTATATGGTCAATTAATACACAGCAAACAAGGCCAGAATATATAGTAAAGGAAAACTGTCTGTTCAATAAACAGTGTTGGGGAAATCTGGGGCAGTTAACAAGTAAAAGAATGAAACTGGACTACTTTCGTATACCATAAAAAAAAAAAAAATCAAAATGGGTTAAAACCCCAAATATAAGAACAGAAACCATAAAATTCCTAGGAAAAAAAACCTAGGCAGTAAATTCTTTGACATAGGTCTGGGTGATAATTTTTTAGATTTTATTGCAAAAGCAAAGCAACAACAACTAAAAAAGAAGTGGGACTGCATCAAAGTAGAAAGCTTCTGCACGGCTAAGAAACTCATCAACAAGATGAAAGAGTGACTTAATGAATCAGAAAATATTCCCAAATCATGGATCTGAGAAGGATTAATATTCAAAATATATCAAGAATTCCTATAACTCAGTAGCAAAACCCACACAATCCAATTTCAAAATAGGGAAAGATCTGAATAGATATTTCCCTCCCCAAAAATACAAATGGCCAATAGGTACATGAAAAGATGCTCAGCATCACTAAACCTAAGGGAAGCATGAATCAAAACCACAAGAAGGAATCACCTGCCACCTGTTAAAATGGTAATCATCAAAAAGACCAGCATTGGTGAGAATGTGGAGAAAAGGGAACCATTATGCATCACTGCTGGGAATGTAAATGGGTACAGCCACTATGGTAAACAGTATGGAGATTCCTCAACAAATTAAAAAGAATTAAACAATTCTACTTTTGAGTATTTATCTGAAGGATACAATAGCTAGGGGTGCCTGGATGGCTCAATTAAGTGTCTGCCTTAGGCCTCAGGGGTCCTGGAATGGAGCCCCTCATTAAGCTCCTGGCTCAGCAGGAAGCCTTCTCCCTCCCACACTCCCCCTGCTTGTGTTCCCTCTTTTGCTGTCCGTCAAATAAATAAATAAAATCTTAAAAAAAAACAAAGACAGCAACAAAAAACTATCTTGAAAAGAAACATGCACCCCCATGTTTATTATAACATTCTTTACAATAGCCCAGAAAGGGAAACAACTTAAGTGTCTATTGACACATGAGTGGATAAAGACAATGTGGTTGTGTGGATATGATGTAGAAACATACTTGCACATGTGTGCGTGTATATCTATATGGGGATGCATGTATGCAGGTGTATATATGATGAAATATTCAGCCATGAAACAGAATGAAATTTTGCCATTTGTGACAAGGATGTCCCTTGAGGGCATTATGCTAAATGAACTAAGACAGAGAAAGACATCCATAGGATCTCATATGTGGAATCTTGAAAAAATTAAAAAACAAAGACTATCTCTTAGATATAGAGAATACATTGGTGGTTGCCAGAAGCCGGGGTAGAGGGGGTAGGTAGGTGGGCAAAATAGGTGAAAGGGGTCCAAATGTACAAGTTTTTAGTTATAAAATAAGTCATAGAGATGCAGTACAGCATTGCAGTACAGCATTACGACTGTAGTTAATCCTGTATTGCGTATGTCAAAGTTGCTAATAGGTAAGTCTTAAAAGTCCTCATCACGAGGAAAAGTATGTTGTAATTATGGATGGTGATAGATTCTAATTTGATTTATTTGATAGTTCTATTATATAAAATATTGAATCATTATGTTATATACTTAGAATATGTTATAACTCAATTATACCTCAAAGATAAATGTGTAGTATTCTTTCAACACCTATTATATAGTTAGGATTGTGACTGCCTGCCAGTAACAAGAATACAGAGATACATGGTTGGAAGTTACTGTCCTAATGCTCTAGGTAATAAAATGCCTGACTCCCTTTTGGTGTTTAACCACTGACAGCTTTTATATCTTCCCCATACTTCTCTACCCCACCCCCCTGCCACATTTCCTTTGGACACCCTCAAAGGAAAGCCCAGTTGCTCCTCCTGTTGGTGCTGGTGAGGAAGTTCAAACCATGCAATCACCAGCAAGTAAGTTCAAACTGCAGAAATCTGGATGTTGGCTTTACATCCTAGCCACTATAAAATCCAAGTCCAATCATACCTTCCTTTGCACAAGCCATTTTTATATCTGCTTGTCTATCTTCTCTGATCATCTCAAAAAGATTCACTATGTGAGGAATACATCTCTTCACAAGCATCACCAGTTTCACTATTTGAACCACTTTTGGGTGGAGGCCTGTCCTGTCTCTGTAAGTGATCATAACATTGTAATGCTCTATTTCTGCTTCACCAGGATGGAAGTATGTTATTTTTCAGCTTTTTGCTGGTTTCCTCTGGTCTCAAAATAGCTCCTATAGTTCCAGTCTCTACATTCACATTCTAGGTCAGAAGTGAGGGCAACAGCAGTCTTGCTACACTTGTCTCTTTATCAGGAAAATTATAGTCTTCCCATTGTCATTAGCCAGAAATGTGTCATCACTCTACTTAGTTGTTAAAGAGTCAGGGAACTCAAGCATTTCATTTGAGCATATTGCTACCCTAAAAAAAAAAAATCATAATTCTATGTACAGATGTGAGACTGGATCCCGAGAAAGCAACTGTCAACCAGCCCAAATACAGGCCAGGTTGTATGACGTGCTAGAGATGTAACTGAATAAAACCACACGCAGTTCCTTGTAGAACTATCTAAGACGGGGAAATAAAAATCATCATCAAGTGACAATTATACTTGTAATAAGTGCTATAAAGAAGAAACATTTTCTTCTGTGTATAGTAGAAGGTATGACCCACCTTGCCAAGTGGTTCCATCCATAGGACAGGATTTGTGAAGTGAAGTCTAAAAAAATTAAGGTGCTACATAAGAGAGAAAAGACCATTTCATGTGAAAGGAACCTTAAGTGTCAAGATCCTTTGCATGAAAGAGGTACAAGGCATCTGGAAAACCTCAAAGAAGCACAGGGAAAAATGGAGGAATATGGACACACAGACACAAGTTGGTTAAAAGAGCGCTCAAATAATACACAAAGATTTTAGGTGGGCAGATGCTTGGGAATTCTTTGTAGCTTCAGAGTTCTTCTACAACCATGTACTCAGTGTTTAAGACACAGCAATCACTTTGCACTTATGTATTTTTTCAGTAAAAGACTGAAATTTTAAATTAACTAACTTACTTAAGAATTAGTTTTGTCATGTAATGTCATTTCAAGAAATGGTTCTTAAACAACACCCAAATCCTTATGACTAAGCAGATATGAAAAAGCAATATAGATCTTTTGTCTTATTGACTGGTTATTAGGGAATATTAGGAATGAGAAGTAGATCTTTAAAAAAAATAAGTACCTTGAGATTCTTGTAATGAGGAAAAAAGGAATGAATGGTCAACTCCTTCTTGGTCATTAAGTTGATTTCCTAATGAAGATGAGGGTCTGTAGTAATGATATCAAGAGAAAACACTTTCTGTGAATCTGGATACTCAGATTTGAATTATACAATAAAATAGTAGAACATATCCCAGAAAACCAATGGGATATACCAGTAAACTAGAGATGCATAATGAAGACTAAATAGGGAAGAAACATGACTTAATGTTCTATTTTGCCCTGGATTAAAACAAGGATGATGATAAAAAAAAAAAAAAAAAAAAACTGAATACGGAACAACCTGAAGGCTTGGAGAACAGTAATGAAAAATAAACCCTCTTATAATTAAAATTTTACTTGACTCTGCAGAATGTTTAATAGTTTTAGCATTATACAGGGTGCAACCTAGAAGATCATTTGTAAATGGCTGGATCATTTTCAACAGAAAGTGAGTTCGTGTTATAAGAGGAATGTCTATAAACCATAGTCTATGTAGCCTTAAAGTTCTAGGTCTTTTTTTCTAGAAATACCATTTAAGGAAATAATTGGGTCTTTAAACTTCTTTGTAACCCTCAAAGCACTTAAAACACTGACCACAAATTGCTAACGTATAGATATTTACTTGATGTCGTTTTTGTCAGTTTGTAGGCCTTTCTTAGGAATATTGGCATTGTTCTGAACGATAACCTGTATTAGAGTTTTCAAATCTACAGTTCTTTGTAGAATCATGTTCATGTGAACCAATAGCAAGTACTTAGCATGGAATTAATAAGAGTTTTATTGATTCAAGGTGCTTTGCACCAGCTGTCAGACACAGACCAGACTCCTTAGCTATTCTTCACCCTGAATTCATAAAGAATAGCATCCCCATAGGACAATTTTAATTGGAAGCATATTTCCCCCCATAATGCAAACTCAGGGTCACAACAGGTAACCTGAAAGATTGTTCCACCATATGTTATCCCCAGAAAATATATTCCCCAAATATCATGATACACAAGGGGCAAAGATTACATAAGTCTTAAGATAAACTTCCCATCAAGAGTTTACCATAACCAAATGGTTGGGTTTCAAATGAAGGCAAAATGCAATTTAGATTCTGTTATACATTAGGAAAACGAAAATTATGTTATCCACCTGCTTGAGGGGCCTTTCACTTCTATGCTAAGCTTCACAGTATGCTTCAAGATATTCAAGGATGAGAATATATGGTCATATATTCCAGAAACCAGAAAATGCAAGTCTTTTTATTATGATAGAGTTAAATACATAGTACCATTTTCACAAACTTTAAGAGGTCTATTAGTAACAATTTTCAGTTCTCATGACAAATCAAAGTTTTACTTAACAAAAGATACTTTCCAATATTTATGTTTACTTATAACTACATTTGAAGTTTTTTTGGCAGCATTCAAAAATTAAGCATTAAATGTAATTTTAACTTCATGAGGAAATTCGAAGCCTTCAAAAATAAGCTTAAATACCTAAGTTTTTAATTTTGATACACATATTTCTAAATCCCTGGTATATAATTGTCAAAGCACAGGTAATTATCAAGATTAACAAATATCTACCTTCAATGTAGTGTAAGTTAAATCATAGTACATCTTAGCTTGGGCTGCTATAACAAAGTACCACATAAGAAAATTTATTTCTCAGTTTGGGAGGCTGAAAGTGAGACCAGAGTTCTGGGATGGTTGGGTTTTGATGAGAGCCTTCTTCCAGGCTGCAAATGCTGACTGCTTGTGTTATTCTCACATGGGGAGAAGAAAGCTAGAGAACTCTCTGGGTCTCTCTGAGGAGAATACCAATCCCATTCATGAGGTCTCCACCCTTGTAACATAAGTTACCTTCCCAAGGCCCACCTCCCAATACCATTACATGGGGGTGGCGGGGTAGGATCCTAACATATGAATTTCAGGAGAAATACAACAATTCAGTCCACAATTAATACTGAAGTTGAAGAGAATGAATTTGCATGTTACTTTTCTGTCAAAGTCAGGACTGCAGGTAAAGAAGTTAAATGTAATTTTAACTTCATGAGGAAATTACAAATGGGATGTATTGTTAAAATGCTTTAATGGCAACATTAAAGCATTTTAATTATACAAATACCTTTGCAAATTAGTCACTGCAGTTGACTTTCAGCTCCAAGAGGTCAGATTTTTTTTTTTCTTCTTTTAACATTCAGGTTCACCACAAGCACAGGTATATAATTGTGTTTCCGGATTCCTTCTCTATGTTGCCTTAGTATACACTCAGTGATGCCTTAAGAAGTTACACTGGAGTGTAATAGTGGGAAGCAAGAGCAATTTTGTATGTGAAGGAAAATGGCATCCAGAAAGCTAAAGCTGCCTATCGAACAACCCAAAATGGTTTTAAGTATTGTGGTCAGTGATTGCTTATATTAAGAAGCCCATGGCTTACTGAAATTCTATTATTCATATACAAAATAAATGGTACCTTAGAAAATACAAAGGGGATATATAGATTTGACTGTACCATCTCTTTAGTTGTCATGTATACATGTAATTTATTATCACACACAAAATTTTTGTATTTCACAAATCTGGTTTTACCTGTTTAGCTAGTCTAGCTGACCCCTCATTTATTGGTTTTCAACATCAATGGACAAGTGCCCCCAGGTTAATTAATTACCAGTGAGAGAAAATCATTGACTCATTTGCAGCTACTTTGGCTTATGAGCAGTTGGTTCCTTAAACAAGGGTAGAGGAAAACTCACTACCATCAAATGGGATTTTCCTAATACCAAGAGTGGTAATGTGGATCATTCAGCTTCTCATCAGCTTCTGCTTAAATATTCAACCCCCTCCTTATCCCAGAGAGCTTATGAAAACACATGCAATACAATAACCGTAAGTAGAAACTGCCTTTGGAGACAGAAAAAAAAAAAAAAAAAAATCCAGTTCTGATCCCATCTTAGCCCAATATCAATTTTATAAACCTAAGCTAATTTCTTACTCTCCAAACTCATTATTGCTCATTGATAAGAAAAACTTCATGTATACCCAACAAGGACTCTGATGAGTATTAAATATGTCAGTCTTACAAGGATACAGAGTTCAGAATAGTTATTTAAATGCTATCTCTTTTGAATGGACTTAACTTGTTATCCCCAAATATCCTCTGGGCTCCCCTGTAGCAACAATGTATTTCCCTACCTCACTGATTCAGAGAGCCTTATGATTTGCTTTGGCCAATGAAAAATGAGCAGAAAGGACATGCTTTATTCCCAGATTAAAGTTTTAAGACCCAAAATGTACTTTGTCATGATTTCTAATTTCCTTTTAGTAGTAGTATAGGGAGAAGCAGCTTGATCAGCCTGGACCTCCCAGGGAAAGCAACAGGGCACAGTCAGATGTAAATCAGCTTGTAGTGTGAGCAAGAAATAAACCTTTGTTATTGGGATCCACTGACATTTTGTGACAGCTCATTTCTATAAAATAACCCAGCCTACTTTGACTCACTTATCACTAGTAATAGAAACAAGGTAACTAATGAAGACAAATGCAAATAGATAATGAAAATTATAAAAGTCTATATAGTCAGGGATACTCTGTCGATGTCAGATGCAAATTAAACTCCACTTTCTTTTAGTTATTTCATAAAGGCAAACACTTATATAATGGACGCTCAATCTAATATCTAACAGTAAATGGGCTACTAAAGGCAATCAAACTGATAAGAGAGCAGAAGGCAAGCTGAGAACAAAGCAGGAGCTGACACCCTGCAAACTACCCCTCCCACTACTGGGTGGGATATTTAGGACATTCCTCCAGGAAACCCCCAACCCTCTTAAAGTTAATGCTTTGCTAGAGGGAAAAACCACCTTAACTTGACCTCCAGTATCCTGAGGGTTTTCTTTAGCATATGAAAGTCCTTTTGGACACCTCCCTTTGTTAACTTATCCCAACTCCCAAGTATATAATCAGCCATTCCTCATAAAGGCAGTGCAGCAGCTCTTTCTGCCCCCAGGCCCTGTCCCTGTGCTTTAATAAAATCACCTTTTCCTCCAAGGAGGCCTCAAGAATTCTTTCTTGGCAGTCGACTCTCACCGACATTCCAAAGCTGTTATCAAAAGTACTTCTAGATCAGAAATATTAACTATGTCCCATGGATCTTCACAAAAAATGTACATATATATTTATAAATATATATTTGACTAGTCAATTAAATCCAGTGTGGGGAAACTGTAGGATTTTCAATCTTCTCTGACCTGTGGCAATCATTATAGTTACTTGCAAAACAGTGAGGCAACTACAACCCCCGAAGTCCTAATCTGAATCTAATCTGAATGAATCTACAAAAGCGCCGATTTACAGCTTTAAATTTGGGGTACCCTTTGCTCTGACAGGCACTCTTGTTTTCTATCTGCAGTAGCGGTACAATAGTATAAGAAATGGAAAGAGATGGCAGCAGAGTGTAGTCCCTCCCCCCACCCCGCCCCCACCTTTTCTCTCTTCTCACCTGCTCTCATCTACTCTTTTCTTCTGATTTCCCTTGTCCTGATTTCCTCTTTCCTCTATTAACTCTGGCTTTTAGTTGACATGCTGCATGTAATAGGAAAATAATGGAAAATCTTAAGCTGTCAAAAAATTTCCTATCATTTTCCTTGAATTGTGATTCTCTGCAGCTCCAAAACTAATGAAGCAACAGTATTCATTACTCCTAAATTTGGGCACAGTATTAGACCAAGGAAATCACTGTTTAGTTTGAGCTCAAAATCTTAAAAGAACATGAGGAAACAATAGCATTGAAAGTGAGGCTTTGTTGAGAGTATTTTCTAAATTTTATTAACTTTCCTGTGTGTATCATGATCCAATTCTGGTAGATTTGAGCGGTAGGGCTGCACTGAAAGTTATAGTATAAGCGATCTGGGGAATATGTTGAAAGAAAAGTTCACATTTGATAGGAAACTTTCAATCCTGGAGAGATGAAGGGAAGAGAAAGGCAGAAGCCGGAGGTTCAACTTTGGCACTCTGCCCTGACCCGTTCTTAACCACTACTTCCCCAGACTCCCAATCACTGTCCCATCCCATCATTAGGAGAACCTACCATGGGCTTGGTACCAGGGCAGAAATGACAAACAATGTTAACATCCATGTAAGTTTGTGGGAAATGCCAGTGTAAAAGATCTACTGCTTTTCTCTCAGCAAAGTCATGCATTAATTATACTGCCAAATCCACATGTCACTGGAACTCTAGCAGGAAGGAAGCCATGAGTGAAGGAGGGATTTGAAGTTAATTCCAACAAAACACTGCATAATACAACAATGTGCTGAGAGAGTAGAGGACCATTTTGACCCTCAGAAGAATGCAAGGAGGCTGAGACCCTTTCTAGGGACCCAGAACGGGCGCAACCTTCAAATAAGAAAGCTGCCTGTCCAAATGTGCTTCACATTAAGTGGTCAGATTAATAATGTTCCCATAACTTAATGCTTAGTCCCTATGTTTGGAGGAGTCATAACCAAAATCTGGTTATCTTTATCAATTTTCTGAATATTTATACACACATAGAGGAATTATTTAATAGTTACCTCTTATTTCCTCCTAAATAATTCAAAGACTTGAACATATAAAATCTATCTTTGGATAGGATTGTAAATCAAGATTCTTTTCTCCCCAGCTTTATTAAGATGCATCTAACATTGCATGAGTTTAAGGCATACGATGTGATGACCTGATATACTTCCTTATTGAGAAATCATCTTTGTAGAATGATGCTATGCTATGCATCATCTTGCATAATTACCATCTTTTAATAGTGCAAACATTTAACTACTCTACTAGGAATTTCCAAGGGCATATAAAGTGCAGTATTGTTCAGACTTTCAGAGAGAGAGAGAGGAAGATGATGGAGTAGGAAGATCCTGAGCTCATCTCCATGGAAACACTGAAGAAATAACTACATGTAATCTAACTCACTATAAAAATGTCTTAAGATTGGCAGAGCAGACTTTCAATAGCTAAAAGGTGTAAAGAAAAAGCCACAAAACCACATCAAGGAGTATAAGGGGAAGAGGTGCAATAGGGAGCTAAACCTCTCCCACCTGTGGGTCACGGCCACACCAGAGTACCACAGGCATCGAGGCACTCTAAGATAATCAAGTCAATCAAGTCGTCAATCAGGCAATAGCAACTGTTTATCTTCACTGGGAAGACAAACCATCAACCTATAGCTTAAAAAAAAAAAAAAAAAAAATCAGTGGACTTAGCTCTAGCTCTAGGAAAGCCAGAAGGCCGCAGGAAACCAAGTTCTTAAAGGGCAGTGTGATAAATTATTTGGCCTGAGACCAGAGCATGGAAGCAGCAGTTTAAAAAGTGCTTGAGTTGGGGTGCCTGGGTGGCTCAGTGGGTTAAAGCCTCTGCCTTCAGCTCAGGTCATGATCTCAGGATCCTGGGATGGAGCCCCATATCAGGCTCTTCGCTCAGCAGGGAGCCTACATCCTCCTCTCTCTCTCTGCCTGCCTCTCTGTCTACTTGTCATTTCTGTCAAATAAATAAATAAAATACTTAAAAAAAAAAAAAGTGCTTGAGTTATCTATGAAGATTCATTGACAATTTTGAGATGTGTATCAATGGGTCAGGGATCTCCAGGAGCTTTCTCTGGGAATGGAGATGCTGTCAGGTGCAATTTTTATTACTCTCTTTTAGCCTACCTAACCTGACGCTTATGACAACCAGTTCTGACCAGCATCTATGTTGGTAGTATTACTTGCCCAGCCCGGATGTTCTTCTGAGGACCCACTCTGCCCAACTCGTGTGCCAGAAAGTGACCCTCTAAAGGAGCTCCCACTCTGCCACACCCAGCAGGTTACCTCAGTTGAGGCCAGCATGCCCTAGACCTACTATTGCCCATCCACACTTGGCAAAGAGCAACCATTACCACCACTGCCCCCCATGGCTATTTCTGCCCAGTGGAGGTGGGATAAGGAGCTAGCCCCACTAAACATCACACTCACAAAGGCTGCATCCAGGCAAGCCCTTCTCAGCAATGCACTGATGGCAGTCATGGCTGGTCTTTGCAGCCTTCTAGGCTGAGGGCCAAACCCTCTTACTAGACCACCCATAGTAGTCAGATCCTCACCACAGGAGGGGGCATGCAGCCCTACAGAGGCTACCACTGGAGCACCTGGCTCTTGTGACCAAGGAGGATTGCATTACTGGGCCCCACATGATGCCTTCTACATAAGACTGTTGCTTTCAAGACAAGGAGATGCAGCTGAACTACCTAATGCATAGTAATGAACACAGAAGCAAACAACATTAGGAGAAAGGAATATGATCCAACAAAAGAACAGAATAAAATACCAGGAAAAAAATCTAACTGAAATGGAGATCAGCGATGTATTTGATAGAGTTTAAAGTAATAGTTCTAAAGATACTCACCAATCTTGAGAAAAGAGAATGAACTCAGTGAGAACTTCAACACAGAGATAGAAAATATGAAAAACAAAAACAAAAAACAAAGCTGAAGAATGCACTATTTGAAATGAAAGATATACTAGAGGGAGTGAACAACAGATTAGAAATTGAAGGATGGATTAATGATATGTAAGACAGGATAATAGAAAGCACCCAAGCTCAACAAGAAAAAAAAATGAGGACAGTTTCAGGGACCTCAGTGACAACAACATGCATGCAAATATTTGTGTTATAGGAGTCCCAGAAAGAGGAGAGATACCAAAAGGGATAGAATACTTGTTTAAGAAATAGCTGAAAATTTCTCTACCCTGGGAAAAAAAACAGACATCAGGTACAGAAAACACAGAGCTGAATAAGATGGACCCAATTAAGTTCACACACATACACACACACACACAACCAAAGCAAAGCCATTACATATGAGGAAACCTTATCAGGCTATCAAGTAGATTCTCAGCAGAAATGTTGCAGACCAGAAGAAAGTAACACAGTGTTCAAAGTGCTAAAAAGGAAAAAAAAAAGTGCTAAAAAGGAAAAAAAAAAAGACAAAAACAAAACAAAAAAACAACCAGGAGTACTCTATTTGGCAAGGCTATCCTTCAAAATATAAGGAGACAAAGAATTTCCCAAATGAAGGTTAAAGGAGTTTGTCATCACTAAATTGGTCTTTTAAGAAATATTAAGGACAACTTAAGTGAAAAGGCCATACCTTGAAGTCAGAAAATTATGATAAGAAAAAATTTCACTGGTAAAAACCACTATATAGTACAGGTAATCATTTATAAAGTGGGTATGAAGATTAAAAGACAAATAATAAAATCAATTATATCTACAAAAATTATTTCGAGACAAAATAAGATGTAAGATATGACATCATATGCATAAAATGCAGAGAGAGCTTTTAGAATGTACTCTAAAGTGACCAGAAACTTAATATAGACTGCTATACATGGAATATTACATATGAACCTTTTGGTAACCACAAACCAAAGCCTGTTATAGATCTATGAGAAGTAGAGACCGGAATCTAAGCATAACACTAAGGAAAGCCATCAAACCACAAGAGAGGAGAACAAGAGAAGGAGAAAGGACAGAGAACTACAAAAACAGCCAGATAACAAAGAAATGACAGTAATTACATACTGATCAATAATTAAATGTAAATGGGCTATGTGCTCAAAAAAGCCCTGACAGAATAGAACAAAATGGAACAAAACAAAATAAAACAAAAAGACACATCTATATGCTGCCTACAAGAAAATCCCTTCAGACCTAAAGACAAATTTAGAATGGAAACCGAAGGAATAGAAACAAAATATTCTATGGAATGTGGGAATGGTGTGTGTGTGTGTGGGGGGGGGTCAGGTTAGTAATACCCGTTATCAGACAAAATGGACTTTAAAATGAAGACTGTAACAAAAGCCAAAGAAGAACATTATGTAATGATGAAAGGATCCATTCAAAAAAAAAAAAAAAGTGTGTAACAATTTTAAATATCTGTTTACCCAAATTAAGAGCACCTAAATATGTAAAGCAAAGATTGGTATAAAGGGCGATATTAAGTAATACAGTAATAGGGGCTTTAACAGCCCATTTATAGCAAGGAATAGATCATTCAGACAGAAATTAGAAGATTGCAGCAGTAGCAGCTTTGAATGACACATCAGATGATCCTAACAGATATATACAGAACATTTAATCCAAAAACAAAATATACACTGTTCAAGTACACACAGAACATTCTCCAAGATAGACTACATGTTAAGTTACAAAACAAGTCTCAACAGAAAGATTAAAGTTATCATATCAGGCATCTTTTCTGACCACAATGACATGAAACTAGCAATCAATTATAAAAGGGAAAGTGGAAAAAACCCTCAAACATATGGAGGCAAAACAATAGGTTTCTAACTAACCATGGATCAACGAAAAAAACCAAAGAGGAAATAAAAAAAAATACCTGGATGCAAAGATGGAAACAACAGTTAAGGAAATCTTTCTACAGGGCTGCCTGGGTGGCTCAGTGGGTTAAGCCTCTGCCTTCGGCTTAGGTCATGATCTTAGGGTCCTGGGATTGAGTCCCGCATTGCGCTCTCTGCTAGGCAGGGAGCCTGCTTCCTCCTCCCACCACCTCCTGCTTGCCCCTCTGCCTACTTGTGATCTGTCAAATAAAATCTTAAGAAAGAAAGAAAGAAAGAAAGAAAGAAAGAAAGAAAGAAAGAAAGAAAAAGAAAGAAAGAAATCTTTCTACAGCAAAGGCAGTGCTAAGAGGGAGTTCATTATGATATAGGCCTACCTCAAGAAAGAAAAAAAAATCTTAAACATCTTAACCTTATACCCAAAGGAGCTAGAAGAACACAAATAGCCCAAAGACAGAAGGGAGGAAATAAAGATTAGAGCAGAAAGATGAAAAAGAGACAAAACAATATTAGAAAAGATCAATGAAACTAACATCTGGTTCTTTGAAAACATGAAGGACACTGATAAACCTTTAGACTTAAAGAAAAAAGTACTCAAAAATTAGGAAAGAAAATAACAACTGACACTAAAGAAAAATAAAAGATTCTAAAAAGTTACAGAAAAATTATATGCCAAGAAATTGGACAACCTAGAAGAAACCAAACCCCAGAAGCCTATAATCTTCCAAGACTGAATCAGAAAAAAAGTCAGAATAGATCTATTAGTAGTCACAAAATTGATTCAGTAATCACCAAACTCCCATAAAAATAAAAGTCCAGGACCAGGACAAGTGAATTCTGCAGCATTTTAAAAAATTAGTATGTATCCTTCTCACACTGTTCCAAAAAATCAAAGAGGAAAGAAAATTTCTAAATTCATTTTATAAGATCAGGATTAACTGAATACCAAACCAAAACCAGATAAAGACACATACACACAAACACATAATCATAGGCCAATATCACTGATCAATATACATACAAGAATCGTCAGCAAAATATTAGCAAACCACATTCAGCAATACATTAAGAGGATTATTCACCACAATCAAATGGGATTTATGCAGAGGATGCAAGGCAGATCAACATCTGCAAATCAATCAACATGATATACAACATTAACAAAATGAGAGTGAGAAACCATATGATTATCTCAATAGATGCAGAAAAAGCATTTGACAAAGTTGGACATCTAATCATGATAAAAACTCTCAAAGTGAGTATAAGGAAGCATACCTCAACATAATAAAGGCAATATATGACAAACCCACAGCTATGGTATATACTCAATGGTGAAAATTTTTCCCTTTAAGATCACAAACAGTACAAGGATGCCCACTCTTACCCATCTTATTTAACATAGTCCTGCCTTAACAATTGAACACAGAAATTCACTGCATCCAAATTGGTAAATAAAACTGTCACTATGTGCAGATGACAATATATGTAGAAACCCCTAAGGACTACCAGAAGCTATTAAAACTAATAAATGAATTCAGGAAAATTACAGGATATAGCAGCCAATATACAGAAGTCTGTTGTGTTTCTAAATACTAATAAACTACTGGAAAGAGATATTAAGAAAACAATCCTATTTACAATCACATGAAGAAGAATATGATATCGAGGAATAAATTTAACCAAAAAAGGTGAAAGATCTGTCATCTGAAAACCCTAAGATACTGATGAAAGAACTGGAGATGAAATCAATAAAAAGATAGATCGTGATCATGGATGGGAAGAAAATTGTTAAAATGTCCATACTACCCACAACAATTTAGTGAGTCAACATAATCTCTATCAAAATACCAGTAGTATTTTTCCTTATAACTAAAATTTGTATGGAACCATGAAAGACCCAGAAGAGTCAAAGGAATATTTAGATCAATCGTGGAGATACCACAATTCTTTTTTTTTTTTTTTTTTTTAAAGATTTATTTATTTATTTAACAGAGAGAGATTACAAGTAGGCAGAGAGGCAGGCAGAGAGAGGAGGAAGCAGGCTCCCTGATGAGCAGAGAGCCCGATGCGGAACTCGATCCCAGGACCCTGAGATCATGACCTGAGCCGAAGGCAGCGGCTTAACCCACTGAGCCACCCAGGCACCCGATACCACAATTCTTGATTTCAGGCTATACTACAAATCTATGGTAATCAAAACAACACAAAATAGAAACAAAAATAGTCACATAGTTCAGTGGAACAGAAGAGGGAGCCTAGAAATTAACCCACGCTTCTAAGAGCAATTAAGCTCAAGAAAAGAGGCTAGAATATACAATAAAGAAAAGTGAGTCTTTTCAATAAATGATGTTGTGAAAACTGGACAGTTCTAGGACAAATAATGAAAATGGACCCCTTTCTTACATCATCCACAAACAAACTTGAAATGGATTAAACGCCTAATTTTAAGAGATAAAACTATAGAAGTCCCAGAAAAAAACATTGGCAGTAATATCTTGGACATCAGCCTTAGCAGTACTTTTCTGGATAGATCTTCCTAGGTAAGGGTAACAAAAGCAAAAATAAACAACTGGGATTATATCAAACTACAAAGTTTTTAGATAGCAAAGGAAACTATCCACAAAACCTTAAGGCAACCATTGAGTGGGAGAATGTAATTGCAAATGATACATCCACTAAGAGGTTTATAGAAACACACACAAAAAAAGGGCAGAAGAGCTAAAGAGACTTTTTTTTTTTCCCAGAGAGAACATAGAGATGGCCAACAGACACATGAAAAGATGAACATCACTAATCCTCAGGCCAAAAAAATTCAAATCTACAAGGAGATCATCTCATACCAGTCAGAATGACTAGTATCAAAAAGACAAGAAATAACAAATGTTGGCGAACATGTGGAGCAACGGAAACGCTCATGCACTATGCATGTAAATTGGTGCATCCACAGTGGAAAACCTTTTCTGAGATTCCTCAGAAAATCAAAGATAGAACTACTGTATGACCAAGTAATTCCACCTCTGTATATTTACCCAAAGAAAATGAAGACATTAAATATAAGTGTCCTTAGGTTTATTCCTACATAAATTTATAGTAGTCCAGATATGGAAACCATAGATATATCTAGATGAATAAGGAAGATGTGGTATATATATACACACACTGGAGTATTAATCATAAAAAAAATGAAATCTTACCTGTTGTAAACACATGGATGGATCTAGAGGTTATATGATAAGTGAAATAAGACAGAACAAGACAAATACCATATGATTTCACTTCTATATGTAATCTAAAAAAAAAATAATAATTTGGCAAGAAACAGACTCATAAATACAGAGGAAAAAACTAGTGGCCCCTAAGGGGGTGGGGTAAGAATACAGATGAAGGGGTTAAGAGGCACAAACATTCAATTATAAAATAAGTCACAGAAATGAAAATTACAACATAAGGGATATAGTCAATAATACTGTACTTTGTATGGTGGCAGAATGTAAATATGCTTTCTGTGGTGAACATTTTTTAAAATACTTTATTTATTAGAGACCATGTGGGTGCAAACACAAGGGAGAGAGACAGAGCCCAAGCATGAGGCAGGAAGGAACAAAGGGAGAAGGAAAAGGAGAGGAGGAGCCTGACGTAGAGCTCAATCTTAAGACCCTGAGATAATGACCTAAGCTTAACTGACTGAGCAATTCAGAGGGTGCTCTCTGGTGAACATTTTACAATACAGGATTGTTGAATCACTATGTTGTACATCTGAAATTACAGGTCAATTATATTTCAGTTAAAAATACAGTATTGATGACAATAGTCCCATGCTGTACATTGTATCTCCACAACTCTTTCATCTTATAAAAGGAAGTTTGTTAAAATGGGCAGAAGATATGAACAGACACTTCTCCAATGAAGACACAAATGGCTAGCAGACACATGAAAAAATGCTCATCACTAGCCATCAGGGAGATTCAAATTAAAACTACCTTATGCCAGTTAGAATGGCCAAAATTAGCAAGTCAGGAAACAACATGTGTTGGAGGGGATGTGGACAAAGGGGAACCCTCTTACACTGTTGGTGGGAATGTAAGTTGGTGCAGCCTCTTTAGAGAACAGTGTGGAGATTCCTCAAGAAATTAAAAATAGAACTTCCCTATGACCCTGCCATTGCACTACTGGGTATTTACCCCAAAGATACAGATGGAGTGAAAAGAAGGGCCATCTGTACCCCAATGTTTAGAGCAGCAATGGCCACGGTCGCCAAACTGTGGAAAAAACCAAGATGCCCTTCAGCGGACGAATGGATAAGGAAGATGTGGTCCATATACAATATGGAATATTATGCCTCCATCAGAAAGGATGAATACCCAACTTGTAGCAACATGGACGGGACTGGAAGAGATGATGCTGAGTGAAATAAGTCAAGCAGAGAGTCAATTATCATATGGTTTCACTTATTTGTGGAGCATAACAAATAGCATGGAGGACATGGGGAGATGGAGAAAAGGGAGTTGGGGGAAATTGGAAGGGGAGGTGAACCATGAGAGACTATGGACTCTGAAAAACAATCTGAGGGGTTTAAAGGGGGGGGGGGGTTGGGGTAACCAGGTGGTGGGTATTAGAGAGGGCACAGATTGCATGGAGCACTGGGTGTGGTGCAAAAACAATGAATACTGTTACACTGAAAATTAAATAAATAAATAAATAAATAAATAGATCTTTCTTTATTCATCAGAGAGAGAGAGAGAGAAAGAGATAGAGGCAGGCAGAGGCAGAGGGAGAAGCAGGTTCCCCATGGAGCAGAAGCCTGAGGCAGGACTAGATCAGAGGACTCTGGGATCGTGACCTGAGCTGAAGACAGATACTTAACAGACCAAGGCACCCAGACACCCAGAAAAGGAAGTTTTTATTCTTTGACCAACCTCTCTCCATTTTTCCCTAGACTCTGGTCTCTGGCAACCACCATTCTACTGTTTCTAGGAGTTCAGCTTTTTTAGATTCCACATATAAGTAGTATCATGCAGAGTTTGTCTTTCCTTATTTCACTTAACATCATGCCCTCAATTCCACCCATGATGTTACACAAATGGTGGGATTTCCTTCCTTCTCATGGCTGAATACTCCATTATGTGTGTATGTATGGATGGATGTATATCTTCTTTATCCAACAATCCATAGATGGACACTTAGGCTGTTTCCATAACTTGGCTGTTGTGCTGCAATGAACATGCGAGCGCAAATAGATCTTGGAGATCCTGATTTTATTTCCTTTGGATATATACCCAGAAGTGGGATTTCTGCATCACAGGGTAGTTTGTTTTTAATTTTTTGAGTCAACTCCGTACTGTTTCAATAGTGGCTACACCAGTCTATATTCTCAAATGTTCCCTTTTCTCTACTTTCTTGCCAAGACTTCTCTTGTTATTTTTGCTAATGGTCATTCTAACAGATATGAGGGGATAGCCCGTTGTAGTTTCAAATTGCATTTCCCTGATTTACAGTAATGATGAACATCTTTCCATGTGTCTGTTGGCCATTTTTATAGAGATAAAAACAATAAAACATGGGAAAAATAGATTTATTTTTTGTTATTGAGTTCCTTATACATTTTAAGTATTAACCCTTCTCAGACATGACTTGCAAAGGTTTTCTCCAATTTTATCTACTACTCTTTGTTTATGATTCATTTTGCTTTCAGAAGCTTCTTAATTCGATATACTTTGGATGTTTGTTTTTAGGATACCAAGATTATTTCTTAGCAAAAGCTTTTGTTATTAGTTAAAAATTTTACTCAATTTTTGGAATTGTCCATTTCTAAATGTCCTCTTTTCTTTCAAAAAAATACATTTACCTAGGTAGCAGGAACTGTACAACATATTGCTGATACACTGGTGAGAAAAGAAACTAGCCTCTGGCCTCAAGCAGCTGGAAGCCACAGAAAGGGAGAGATCTCATCAAATTACCACACAAATAGGTGATCACACATACAGCAATTCCTTCACAGGAGAGGTATCGATTATTATCAAAGGCTCTGTCAAGCTAGTCCTAGAGGCCAGTGATAACTTCCCCAAGGAAACAGTCATCTAAAATCTACATAGCATGGGATTTACCTTGGTGAGGAGGGGAGGAGATGAAAGGCAGAGCTAATATGAATGTCCGGTGGTAAGAAAGAGCTTCTGGATTTTAAGGGATGAAAACAAAACGATTGTGGCTGGAACACAGAGTGTAAATGAGTTGGAAGCTCCATAAGAGTTTGGGCCAGGGGAGGTAGGCAGGGGTCATCACACAGCTATTACTATTACTGCCAGTCCCTAACAGTAATTGAGCTCCTGCTACCTCCCAACACTGTCTTATGTAATTTATGTGTATCAAATAATTCAATCTTGACAACTTTAAGAGGTACTTACAGTTCCTTAAATAACTAATAAGCAATGGAGGCATGGAGAGTTTAAGTAACTTTCCTAAACTCACAGACTTAATCAGTATAGAATGAGGAGTTTCCATACCAGGGAGTCTTGCTGTGGTGACTATTCTTCCATTGCAAAGTTGTAGAAATTATTGTTTTAGGGCTGGGTTAAGAAATTAACCTGTAGTCTAAAAGCTATGAGATTAAACCTTTTAAGTAATAGAGGGAGAGAGAAGGGTAACAGGGACAGATAGGAGAGTCAAGCATGTATAGGAGAAAAGGGAGGGTTCCTACGTTAGCATCAACAAGAGATAGTTAAAATAGAAACTTCTGTCTTTCACAAAAACTTAAACATTTCTTATGTACAGAAGTACTTATCAGATCAGAAGAACAAGTTTTCCTCTGTAGTTACATATTTTATTATTTTTTAAAGATTTTACTTATTTGACAGAGATCACAAGTAGGCATAGAGGCCGGCAGAGACAGAGAGAGGGGAAGCAGACTCCCCGCTGAGCAAAGAGCCCCATGTGGGCTCTATCCCAGAACCCGGAGATCATGACTGGAGCCAAAGGCAGAGGCTTTAACCCACTGAGCCACCCAGGCGCCTCTGTAGTTACATATTTTAGAAATGCTTAGTGAAGCAAGCATATAAATACTTTGTCTTTCAATTGCCTGTTTTCAAGTGAACAAATTCATTTTATCTAACCATAGGACAGCAGGGAATCAGATCACCATTTCTCCATTTTCTTGATTTTCTCTTAGTACTAAAAATAATAAACAGGCAAGTAATTGCTCAACACACACAAGGTCACAGTTTTCAGGGGCTGGGACACTGCCTATTCCTCTTCTTGTTTGATTACTTTTCTCAACACTTGGAGAAAACATTTTATATCTAACAATCTCCCAAGCTAGGAGCAAGAATAATCACCCTGAGTTTTGCTGATGGCCACATTTCAAGCCTGCATGACATCACTACATACTCTTCATTCTCTTTGTGCTCGGTGATTTCCAGGAGGAAACCCAGGGCCATCTCATGTACTATGTAAGGCCCAGATGTCCAGACCATCCATTTTGTGCTTGCTTGTTCCTTCAGTCAGCTTATTTCCTAGTAGAATCCCATCTTTTATTACTTCCTGTCCTTCCATATCCTTGCACTGGGCGTTAGGAATTCACAATTGGTCATCAACCAACTTATCTTGTATCCTTAACCTCTTCATGTTACTTTCTCTTTGCCCTCATTCAATTCTATCTCATGGGGTGGATATTAGAATCTTCACAGAAGAGTTGTGCTAATGCACTGGACTATGTCACATCAGTTAAATCCAGGAGGAAGAGTCCTGCGCATTTATTAAGTCTAAAATTTCCCAGGTGAGGAGTATACAGGATTGAGAGCCACTAGGTCAATTGTTCTCAAAGCGTAACCTCCAGACCCGCAGTGGCAGCATCACCTGGGGACGTGCTAGAACGCAAATTCTCAGATCACTCCAAATAAACAGAGACTCAGAGATGGGGCCCAGAAAGCTGTGTTTAACAAACCTTCCATGAGGAGGACTGAGTTTAGGAACCATAACATAGGGCCAATGCGACTAACGATTGTGAACTCTATCCTTCCAATTTTAGGCAGTTTCCTGCCATAACTCACTTGTTTCTGGACCCAGAGGTTGGGTTTTACATTCTTCTTCAATCCCTTTCTGCTCCAAGATGTTTTTCCCTGTTGCTGCTTCAAAACATCCCATATCTTTGAAGAGAATATCATCAAATTTAGTTACCCATTATGTGATTCTTTTAGATACCATACTGATTTTTTGTGGGGGTGGGGTGGGGGGGTGGGGGATCATTTACTATTCTCTTAATTCCCTCTCACTCATGAAAATCCTGCTGCCTGGCTCACCAGTTTTGTTTTTCTTTGTTTTCCCCTCTACTGCTATTCCTTGGTGATATCAATATCCTTTCAGTCATCTGTTAACTACCAAACACCTGACCCTTATTCCTTACTAGTCTCATCTGTAATACTTTTTCCTCAATGTCCTCTTCAAATCAGTCTAGCACCCTCATGGTCCTACTAACTATAATTGTACAATTGATTCAGGTCCCATTTTTCTACCTCTCTTGTACCGGAATTCTCACCCAACAATCCCTGATCTCTACTGAGACCACAAAGCTTTGACCGGTCTGTGACCCATTTACCATCTTTCTAATCATTGCCAAAATGACTCAACTAGTTTTTAAATCAATCCCTCTCCCTCTTCTTCCCTCCATTGAACTTATCTTCAAAAATTCAACTATGTCAAAATTCAGCTTTTTACATCTGGTTAGTCAATGGCAAAAATAAAACGGAACAAAAACCAACCAAACAAAAAAAAAAAACACAACTTTGACATATGTATTTTACGAGCACAAATATCATGCCTGATGATTCGAATAATTACACAGAAAGCCCACATACACTTCTTACCATATGCAAAACAGTTACAGTGGACTTAAAAAAGACATTAAAAATTTATTTCTCTCAAAAGCTTAATGTAAATGCTATTAATCTTATTTCAAAGTTGAGAGAACCAAAGCTCAGAATCTAAGTACTTTGTCCCAAATCACAGAACAAGGAGCCAACAAGAATTTGAACAAAGATAAGCTTAGAAATGTTGCTGCTACAATACTTCCCTAATAAGTATACTTAACGCATTCCCCAAAATAACCATTTCACAATCTCTCTTCCATCTTTTCCCCTCAGTTATCAGTTGATGATCTCACATTCACAGAAATTCCAGACACATCCCATGTGCAATGCTAGAAGCAAAACTCTAACATTTGCCTATATTCATGGTTTACATTCTCTCACCTATCTCTTTCCTCTACGGTAACTGGGCTTTTGTGTCTACCAAGTCAGTAACATCTGCTCCAGATCTCAGGGACTTCTATTTCTGCTAACACCAAAATTAAATTACTTGTCCATCATAGATATTTAATGTTTGTGAATATTTTCTAAAGGACTTATTCCACTTTTGTATTTATAGCTACTTCTTTTCTTATGTTTACATTGCCCTAATAATACCATCTGCTCTTCTTAGGAGGCTCATTACTTTTAGCGATTCACTAAATTAGGATTTTCAGGCAGAAGAGCAGCAGTTACACTTATTGCAAAATAGTAAAGGAGTATAATAAATGTAAGCATTCAGTAAAAACTCACCTTATAAAAGTATTTCTGCAAGAACAGCTATGCAACATGATATTTTAGTAAAGTCTCAAAGTATTTATTTAGCCACCTTAAATACATATTCTTTTTTCTAGTATTATTTTATGTAAATTAGTAGGTTTTTAATAATCATGGAAATACGTCTTCCTTAAGCCTTTTTAAAGAACTTCTATCCAGAGGAAATAAAACAGTAATATATATGTTAAAAATTTTAAACCATCACATAAAGGAAATCAATATTCTTAAGAAAACAGAAAATAATTTCATGAGCATACACATATGATATTAAAATAAAAATTAACTCCTTAATTAGTAAACATAGAACCAAAGCAAACTCTGGGCTTGCAAATGAAGATTTTTACTTGAAAGATGGCTGTTCTATGTTTGTAGTTGTATTTTTACCTAAGCATAAAAGATTCAGAAAATATTTTACCTTGTCACAGTTCTCTCTAGTACAAATTCCATTACACTCAAAATGAGTAATTACATATTTTATAGACATATTAATAGACAGATTAACATACTTATATGCAGTAGATAGAGAAATTCTAGTTCTATGAAGTTTTATGGCTTTATCTAAAATTATATCTGACTAAATCTCTGTTTTAAAGGCCTAGTTTTCTTCTCTTTGTACAATCATGATAACAGCTACCTGTGTGATAAATCCCTCATTAAAGAAGATACATTTATTGAAACTGACTTCACTATGCAGAAAAGTTTTGGAAACACCCATTCCCAGAAAAAATTTCTGGATGTAACCACTGTGATCTGAATGGACACTCAAGTCTCAAAGCAGTATGGAGAGAACAACTTGAGATACCGGAGTGCAGTGAGTGATTGCAGCCTGATACTCCTCTTAAAGTTTTGAGGAGCAATGTGTGAAAGAATAGACGAGCAAGCCCATGGAAAAACATTAGTGGGGATCCACCAAATACACACGCTAATGTGGCATGCCTTTAAAGCAGTAATGCCATCATTTTGACGAACAATTCCTTAGATTTTATTTCTTTGGTTGTAGAACTCTCAAATTTGATGTGTTTTTTTTTTTTAATTTAAATTTTTTCAGTGTTCCAAGATTCATTGTTTATGCACCATATCCAGTGCACCATATCCTCTTAATACCAACCACCAGGCTCTCCCAACACCAACCCCACCCCGCCCCGCCCCTGCCAAAACCCTCAGTTTCGCAGATTTCACAGTCTCTTATGGTTCATTTCCCCCTCCGATTTCCCCCTCTTCACTTCCCCTTTCCTTCTCCTTATGTCCTCCATGTTATTCCGTATGCTCCACAAGTAAGTGAAACCGTATAATTGACTCTCTCTGCTTGACTAATTTCACTCAGCATTCCTCCAGTTCTCTCAAAAAAGAAAAAAAAAAAAATCTTTCACTTACTCTTTAAGTTGTTCATCTTCATTTCACTGTACAGGGCAACAAAAGGGACGCAGGTTTCGGTAAGTCCCAAAAATATGTTCTCAGAAGGCCCACAGGGAATTCAAAAGTAAGACTAGTTGGAAGCTCTGCCTTTAGAGTAACAACAAAGTCCTTGTTTTCTTTCTGCCTTAAATTCCTTCCCAAGAAGCCTTTCTGATTCATCTTGCTGAATCTCAGCTGATACCACTCTCCTGACTCCTGCCAAGGAACACCTGTGGGGTTTTATGCAAACCCCTAGGGAGAAAAAGTGGCTGTAGGTAAATATGTAGATGAAGCTAGAGGAACAAAACCCTATAACTGAGGGAATTTCTTTCTTTCTTTCCTTTTTTTTTTTTTTTTTTTTTTAAATAAAGATTTTATTTATTTATTTAAGAAAGAGAGTGAGCATGAGAGGGAGCACAAGCTGGGGTGCAAGAGAAGCAGAGCAAGAAGCAGATGCCCTGCTAAGCTGGAAGTCAGACCTCAGGGCCCTGTGATAATGACCTGAGCCTTACGTAAATGCTTAACTGACTGAGCCATCCAGGTGCTCCTCTGGAGGGAATTTAATCAATGTTCGAATTCTTCTGAGAAGTCTGTCATCTAGAAACCATTTTCACAATGTTGTTTTTTTTTTTTTTTTCCCCAGAAATCACCAACAACCTCTGGTGGTAAACTTGCTTTCTCCTGTTAGGGAGGGAGAGATAAGGAAAATCTTATAAAGTTCCAAATTCAGTAGATCTAGTTTAGATCCCCCTCAGTAATGCCATAACCATATTTTTCTGGTTGGCCACTAGAAAACTCCACATGGATATCCCACTGGTGTTCCAGTGAATGGTCCAAACCTGAAATAATTACTAAGAGCATTAGTCTGGGACGCAAAAGGAAACAAATAGTATACTCAAATTAGTATAAACTCCAAGTTATCTAAAACTCGATGACTAGAAGAGTTTGATTTAGGGAGTCTTTATACAGGTGTAGGTAGTTGTTGGAAAGCCATAAGGAGTAAACCAGTAACTCAGGAACTCAAGAATAGTATTAGCTGAGTCATTAATACTGCTAGTCCTGAAGGGAAAGGGAAATGTTTCTGGAATTCAGAAGGAGAGATTCATGTAGAAAAAGCCACACTGATAGAAACAGTGATACTCTGTTGTGATACAGTGATACAGAGTATCACTGTTTCTATCAGTGTGGCTTTTTCAGCTAGCCCAAGTTGGGCCCTCATGGAGGGATCCAGAGGAATATGTCCCCCCATCTTTTCACTATTGGCTAAACCCAACTGGAAGCCAGAGGACAAGAGAACCTATATTCATACAGGTCAGCCTCCTGGAGTGTATACAAAGCAGAGAAAACTGGTAACAGATCTGAAGCTAAATGGCAGACAGTCTTTTCCCATTCCAAGTTCCTCCTTTCCTCTGAGCCAGTTTTCTAGTTAGCACCATAGTTTATCTACTCTTAATCTCTGTTCCTGCCATGATCTTCATGATATTGTTCTCTGCAAATATCTAATATCAAATCCCTACCATTTTATTTATGAAATATTTATGTCCATGCTTTTCTCTCCTGTCACTGTTACTTTACATCACTCTTAATCTCCAACCTATCATTTCTTAGTAGCATCTATCACTTTCACAAATTACTGTCTTTACTTGTATGTACTCCAAATTTGGAACTCTGTCTCCAGTGTTCAGAACTCTTGTCTCCAGTGCCTAGTAGAGTGGCTGGTACATAGTATATATTCAGTAAATATATGTTGAACACATGAATTAATGCAAAACCTCAGTATCTATTGACTCCACATTACAGTGCATTTTTTAGTAGACTCTGTGACATTAATGTTAGCCATCTTCAGTCCACCATTTACATTTCTGCCAACATGCATCTTCTCATTCATAAATTGGAAGTCACTCCCCTGTTTAGAATTATTTAATGACACTTTATCACTTTCCGAATGAGGAAATTCACTCATTAAACAGCCTTTTTTTATTGACCATGTATAAAGGAAGGGAAATTTGAGATGAATCAAGATTCAATTAGAACATTTACAATTTACTATGGAAAACAATAATGAAAAATAAATCATAATAAGGTCAAGTAGTCCAAGATGGGTGGAGCACTGAGCAGGAGTTCCTAACTCTAGAGCAGGACCAGGCCGTGAGAAAAGGCTTTCTAGAGGCCGGGATGAGGAAGAGTGAAAGATGGGGGTGGGATGGTGACCATGTTCTGAAGGGGCCTGAAAGCTACATTTATGGGATCTTGACTCCTTAGCTACATAGTTAAGAACCTTTTGTGTCCCAGTCCTGATGTTTGTCGGTTTTATATCCCATATTTTCTCAATTTAGACTCCCTATCCAGGGACAGCTGATTATTTAAAGTTCTCTAAATGCTGCATGTGGATCCCTACTTCTGAAATTCTGCCCAAAAAGACCTATTCATTCTTGCTGGCCTAAAAGGTAAGATTCTGTTTTTAAAGGGCTCTCCGTTTCCTACTCTGTCCTTCCCTTCCCTGCTCAACACGGACATATTTCTAAAAGCAACTTGACTTCTTTCCTCAGTTTTCCAGAGATAGTCTGTTTTTCCTGGACATTAGCAAGATCATATTATATAGCAGGGATTTGGAGATAGAAATGCTTACATTCTCTTCATATAATTTAGGGAGCTAACAGACACTGGAATATATAGAACTTCTTGAGAGAGCTTTCTGACTTCCCAAATCATTCTTCCCTGATTTGAAAGATGGGTTTTTCAGTAAACGTAGTCAAATGGTAACTTCAAATTTAATTTAATATAGTGATTTAATCTGAAACATGGTAAACAGCAATCGATATGAGACCAAACAGAAAATGACCTTTAAATGTAAATATATCACTATTTATTAGTATGCTCAGTTTATTGAATATTTGTGTTCCTGTGCCACTATAGATAATAAAACCTCATATGTATTCTAGGCAGTGATACTAATATGATTGCAGACAGGTAAAAAGCACATATGTATCAAAAAGTAAACTAACAAACATCTTTTTCATGATTTTCTAATCACAGTTGTACTTTGGTGTCAAATCAGGCCAAAAGTAACATATGGAAACAATACAGACTATAATAATTAGAGTATTAGTTTATTATTGCAGAAATTCATAGTAGTTAGCATAGAAAAATTAAACTCATGAGTATGTCATTACTGAAATGCACATTGAGTTTTTCAGGCAATGTGTTACTCCACATTTTTATAGGTATGAAGTAAAGACATCAAGTTAAAGAAGTGAAATTCAACAGTATTTAAGTTACAAAAACCAAAGATCTCATTTCTGATATTTAAGACCAATCATCTAGACAAATATATGTAGGAACTTAAAATCAATGATAATGATGTAGCTAATGATTTGAAAATGGATGAGTACACAAATAACAAATTATACTGGATATCTCCATTAGCATTTTCCTTTTGGCAAGTCAATGGGAACTTATAAGATTGATCAGGAAAAATAAACCCTGCTAACTATATCATATTTTGATGTAACTAATTACTATTATATAGATTCAAATTTATTATGAAATAAATCATGCAGACTGTAACTTGGGGTAACATATTTTGCCTTCAAGGAAGACTTTAATTTTCTACCAGTGTCATAAAAGTTACCACCATACATTTTTACTTGAATACTTTCTTAAAAAAAAAAATCTAACATCATGCCATTATTACTATTTCTTACATTATTATTCTTAACTATCTAATATCAATGAATCCGTCTTCACATTTTCTTTATTGATGACAGCTGGGATATTCTGTTGACTGACTACAAAGACTTCCTGTAAAGAAAGTGGTTGTTAATGATCCGTGACTCTTAAAGAATCAGTCTTCCAGGTATTTGGATTGGTGAATGATCTCTTGTTTGACTTGATATCCTGGAAGTTCTATATAAAAGTAAAAGTTAAAGTTAACAACATGCCATTTTAATGATTTTACAAATGAGCTTCTATGTGCTTATATTTCTGGATGGATTTTATCCCTGGAGAGAAAAATACAATCAAGCTCCTGAATGTAAAGTCTCAATAGTCAAATATTCTATAATCTTTCTAAGAAGTATACATTTAACTGTGATTTCCAAGGAATCATTATTTTAAGAGTCTTTTAAATTACATTTAAGTTTTAAGTTATTTAAGACTTATTTCATATTTAAAATTTATTTATATTAATTTAATTTATTTATTTTAGAAAGAGAAGGGGTGAGGGGCAAAAGGGGAGTGTGAAGGAGAGAAACAGACTCCTCACTAAGCAAAGAACCCAAGTGGGGCTTGATCTCAAGGACCTGAGATCATGACCTAAGCTGAAATCAAGCACAGAAGCTTAACTGACTGAGCCACCCAGGTGTCCTGGTGCCTCAATATTTAAGTTTTAAATTATTGGCTTCTCTACAAATTCCTCCAAAAATTCAGGGTTGTTTTAATTTCACATAACACGAAACAAATGTAAAAATGTTAATTTGTGTTGCAGAAAGGTATTCCCAAATGCCTGAAGTGGCAACCAGCCTTCTTTCATTAAAAGGTGCTGGTCATCCCTAGTGTAACATGGGTTTTGTTGTAACTGATGATTTTGTTTATTTTGTCCTTTCCATGATGGCTTGTAATTTTGTCATTTACTTAACCCTAGATCATTTACTTTCTGGATCTTTCAGATTATGGGTAAAGATTATTTTAAATTGTATGGAAAATAATTTGTAACTACATGTGGTGTACTTAATAGTAGGAATGATTTGCCTTAAAATACACATTAGAGAAAATTCAAGATTCTTGTCGAAAACACCCACACTGAAATCCAGTAAAGGGATAGGCAGATGAGAAAGAAGGTGATCTTACACAGGGGATTTTGAAAGACAACACCTTACTTATCTGCGGTATAACAGTAATCTGTAAAAACGCAATGTGGTAGATATGAAGTTTATACATTATGTGTGTCTAAGAAATAAAGATTCAGAACCATTAAAATAAAATTTTGGCTAAACAAGAAAACCCTCTGTGTCTCTCTGAAATGATATGTCTATAATGAAATAGGTAGGCAGGTCCAGTAACTGATAGTGCTCTCAAGTATTTTAAACCAGACAAAGTCAAGTTTAATAAATTCCAATGCTATTAACCCCCTTAGAAACTAGAGCTATTTAGCCTTTAAACTGTATCTTGGGACCCAAGGAACATCTCATACACATACCATTTTAAGGCCTTGGAGAAAAGCAGTTTGGGTACTTGTGTTGGTGAGCACCAAATGAAATGCTCCATGGGTTGGGATCCAACGAGTGGATAAGTAGATACTGCATTTAAAAAATTCATTGGAATATATTTAGGCAGGGTGTAAACTCATCAAGGGCCTGACCTGTTGGTATTGCCATATACCTCCCCACGTAAGTATTTCATTTTATCTGCCTGCTTGTCAAGGTCTTAAAGTGAGAGATTTCTGGAGGGGCCATCAGTATACAAGCATTGAGTAGTGTACTGAGTTCTCTGTGATTGCCATAAGAGAAAGGTCTATTGCCATTGCTCTTCTCTAGACTTCATCTTACTGATAAATATATTCTGTGTGTGTGTGCCTATACATGATATAAATGTATATATGCAAACACATATATTTCTTCATTGCACGATACTCAAATGAGACACAAATACACACTCGTGTATAATGAACAAGAAAACAAACATCAGGGGCTTCTGGGTGGCTCAGTTGGTTAAGCGGCTGCCTTCAGCTCAGGTCATGATCTCAGTGTCCTGAGATCAAGTCCCACATCAGGCTCCCTGCTCAGTGGGGAGTCGGCTTCTCCCTCTGCCTCTGTTGCTCCCCGTGTTTGTACTCTCTCTTTTTGTCAAATAAATAAAAATCTTAAAAAAAAAGAAAAAAGAAAATGAACATCACTGATTCATAAATATGAAGGTTTTTTTTTTAAGTGAAAGGTAAGCAAATATACACCGTTTTATGTCTATTGGTCAATATTAAATAAGTGGAAAAATTTTAGATCCTGGACATATAGAAATATAGACATTGATAAATCTCTAATGTAAGTCCCACATGTTTGCTGGAGCATTACCGCATTCCAGCAATGAGGACAGCCAAGGAAAAAGATTTGGAAAGAGTGAATTAATGTGAGGAAATAGTAATGAGTGTTTCTAAGGGTACCCTGTGAAGTCTCATTAAATGCTTCTTTTAATAACTGTATATTAATACATGAATACAGTTTATTAGCATATAAGAAACTGAAGAGGAAATCTTCAGATAAATATAAACCGTACAAAGTCCACAACAGCTCTGTTAGGTAAGCTTATGATTGCAAATGATTTGAATGAGGAATGCAGCAAAGTTCAACTTGAAATTTGTAGGAAAACCAGGGGAAAGATTGATAACAGTTTAATTGGGGGGAACGATGCACATGTGCTGCTAAAATGCAACATTAAAGAAAAAAAAATCTCCCTGATCACATTTCTCTTGCATCTGAAGACTTACAGTAATGTTTCCATGGACCTATCCCACATTAAAAAATGATTTAGTATGTCTTAATGGAGAAGCTTTCATTCTCAGGCCCTTTGTAGGGTCTGCCATTGTGAAATGTGCTGTAACCAGGCCGATTCTGTTCCAGCCCTTCCCTTCTGAGTTGTATCCAGTTACCTCAGCTTGAGCATAACCAAGAGAAGGATTCCACAGGTGACCGTCATGCACATGACAGCATAGATTACTTCTCCTAGAAATGAAAGATTAAAAAAAAACAACTACTGAATTTTTGAGAGAGAATAAATAGTAAAAATAGAGGATGGATTTTTAACTGACCATTGAAAGGGGAATGAAATCCACTCAGAGTTATCTCCTTTGCAGGCTTTCTTTTATGCAATGCCATGCCTTTGGCATTAGACAGATTCAGATAATCTGAAAGAAAATAATGAAAATTAGATTAGAGTATTTAAAAGTCATACATAACTTTTTTCTAAGGGTTGTAATTTGTTTTATATTATATTACAAGGTAGCAGTTTATTTCTGATGCTCTCTTAATAAAATCTGATAGGTGAGGATGAAAGCAGGAGCACGTTCCTTACATTTTAACAGGTTTTTTTTTTCCACCTTTTAATAAGATAATTTCTCTACAGAGATTGCTGTTTTTTTTTTTTCCCCCAAAACCATGATTAGGGAAGTACATTATACTTTACGACAGTTCACTGTACCTTATATACAGACCAGGGGTAAAAATCAGCAACTTGAAGCTACCCATTGTAATATTAAAAAGTTTCCTGTTTGTTTTATGGGCATGATTATTCCAATGTGCTTTTAAGGATATTTCATTTCCCTAAAATACTTTGTATTTATGAATCTTAAAAAAAAAAAAAGAACCTTGTTTACTTATTTGAGAAAGATAAAGAGAGGGAGAGCACAGAGGGAGAATGAGAGGGAGAATCCGACTTCCCACTGAGCAGAGAGCCGAGGTGGGGCTCCATCCCAGGACCCTGAGGTCATGACCTGAGCTGAAGGCAGAAGCTTAACTGACTGAGCCACCCAAGCACCCCTCTATTTAAAAATTCTTATCAAGTCCCTAAAACAATCACTCTGTTCACCCTCAGACTTCAACATCCAACTTTCCTTATTTCCCTACTCTGTCTCTTGGAAATTCCTTCCCTGTCTATTGTTGTCAACTAACTTTTGTCACACTTACGGGAAAGGGTCACAAAAAGGGTCACTTTTATGGAAAAGTCAGTCTATGGCCCTAGTCTTTGTGGCAACATTTTGTTAAACACATTTCTATCTCACTTCACAACTCACAAGATAAAAAGATGGGATCCTTAAAACTAATTAACGGATTCATTTTTAGTGACATTCATTGATAACTTTGAAGTGAACTCACCCTTAGTTTTGATTCAGTTCAACACAGATTTGAATGTTAAATATACCAATAGCCCAATAACCAATTTCTTTGATGATGAAGATTCAGGTAGGATTTGAATCTTTAAAAAAGGGCAGGGGAGATAAGATAAAGTTTCCCCTTGAGAGACTGGCTGTCCTCTCTGTTTCGTGTCCTTAGAGACCTGAAAGTCCGAGTAGACTATTGTTTGTAGAAATGAGTGCATCAAATAGTGGAATCCACATCTGATGACAATTAGTGACAAGAGGCTCTGAGTAGGAAGGGAGATGGAAAGACATATTACCAATAGTCCCATCTAGTCCTTTCCTTACCAAGAGTTGTGGCTGTACACAAGCCAGCTGCTTGGAAGCCAAGATTTGAGGTCTAAGTTAGGAATAATCAGCAGAAAGCAGAGGAGACAGACTTCAGATCATAACAAAGCTCTCAGTATGGGTCCAAGAGAAGGAGCCAACATAAGAGGTAGAAAAGGGAAGATTTTGTTATTAGAAAACCCATTTTCAAGGAGTCTGAACTCTAATACAGTGAAGATGTTTTAGTTTAAGATTTTTTAAATTTCTAGACTTACATATTGGGTTATCATATATTTATAGAAGTCTGACTTTCTTAGGAACTGAAAAATCAATCTCTTCTAAAAGCAAAAGTAATAGAGGTAGAGTGTGTGAATTTTTTTTTTTCAATTTTGTGGTCATAAAATACATTTTGTTATTCACTATAAAGTTGGAATGGGAAAACTAAGCTATTTTAAATAATATCATTTTTATACTAGTGGTTCCTTTTTTGGGGAAGCATTAATTTTAATCAAGTTGATCTTACAGATTTGGTGAAATTATATTAAAATTTTATATTCAAATCACTTCAGAATATGAAGGATAGTTTTGTTTTTAAAAAAATTCTATGGCATTTTGCAATGTTTTAATTCTTTTAAATTTAAAATTCTATGGCATTTTGAGGCAGATCCATGGCTTACATATAGATGTATAATGTACATTGGCTAATTATTTGAATGATGCTATAGTATTTCTTTATGAAATTCTATCCCTAAGTACATTTGGTCTAGTTAGGTACCATGATTCATCTTTACATAAGAAAAAGGTTACTATTCTGACAAATTAGGCTGCCTCTTAAATATATCTGCCTAAGGTAATTGTTAAACATTCACCTACCAAAGTTTAGAAAGAATCGTCTCATTCACTAAATTTCACTCACATGGAACTCATTAACAAAGTTATAATAGATCAATGACAGAAATGTTAGCTAATGATCCCAGTGAAAATTTTAATGTGTCTAGCAATCACTCCACAATCTTAAATATTGCACCCTAGGAGGATACCAAGTATCAGTTAGAGAGATTAATGTTACAGAGGGTTTCTTGGCTACTGAAGCCCATTGGAGATTCTTCCCTGCCTTTTATAAACAATGAGGTTTACAGTGTTTTATAACCATGAAATTAAAGTCGGCAGAGTTAATAACCAACCTCAGTCCCACACCATCTGCTATATTTATAGATAAACACTGTCAGTGACTTGTTTATCTTAACTCATACCCTAGAGGAGTTAAACACTATTATGAACTATATTGTAAAATCCCTGTACATTTGACAGGAAATCAAGATTAATTTCAGGCCTATATTAAGAACAAATTTAAATAGTGTTCTCCTCAAATGACTACAGAGATGTGATCATTTCTTTTTTTTTTTCTTTTTCTTCCAAATTCTTGTGTAGCAGTGGCTGAGAGCTGATGGGATCTAAAATTTACATTTTATAATTCTTATGAAATGGTAAATGCATAAATAAAGATACAATAGATCAGATACAAAATAATGATTTAAAAAGAAATGTCAGAATAGTTGAAGTAGAAATTAAATATATCATATAGTGCACCTTTGTAAATCTTCGATTAAAATTCTGTTTACATATACAGGTCTGCATGGAAGAACAATCTTGACAAAGTGAACATTTTCATACAATAATTAAATATGTTTTATAGCTTTTTAAAACATTGCTAACATGTCACATAGCATAGTTAAATGTTATTGGCTTCTTTCCATTTTTAAATAAAAGGCTGCCAAAACCACGACAAAATTTCATTGAGAATAAAAATGCAAGGATGACCTTCTTGCATATCCAAGGGTTGAGGCTATTTCTAATTTGATCAATATTTCATTATGGTCATCTGAAGATACATCAATTCCCAAATTGGAAACAAGTTTTGAATTTTTTCACTTAATGATCAGTAGTGAGAGTCCATGTATCATGGACCTTTCTATCATTAGTGTATAAAAATCACCTTCCAAAATGGATCTAAGAGGCATTGCAGCTGGGGAGAAAGGAAAACATATAAACATCTTTAAGTTTGGAAAAAATAACACATTAATAACATGATAAACCAAGGTATTAAACCCATATGATGACAGTATAACATCACTGCTAAAATGTATGTTGTAAAGAGTAAATTGACCAAATACATGCTTTCCCTAAATAATAACATGCAGCATCTTCGTTCATTTAGTTGACAAATTCAAAGAAGATGAGATGATGTCTTGGATTTATCTTCTTGCACTATGTATGGCTAACTACGTTTGTCAGGCGCCAGGGGGAAAGGGGAACTTAGCAGTATTAGCCTGTTGGTTTGCAAACCTCAGGAGTTCCCTGGATGAAATCTGTTAACTGATTCTCCATACACAGAGGAAAAGGAAAGACTAAAGAAAGAGGCAGACCCCTCCAGATTGTTAGGTGGTTGTTTTAATAAGCAAGGGAACTTAATGCATGGGACTTGCCTTGGGCAGTCACGAGATAGTAGATCTTAGCACTCAACCACTAGAATTTTAAAAGTTTATACAGAGGTCTTAAATGGGGCTCAGTCACATCTATAGTCCATATGGTCACAACAACAACACATTGTTCAAGACTGCATCCTTGAAACAGCTCTGGCTATGGGAACAGTGAGTAGAATGTTACTCCAAGAACAGGGGAGGGGGCAAGGAGCCTCCCGTCTCCCTGGTACAGCTCACAAATTAACCAGCAGTAATATCCTTTGGATAGCCTCTTCCAACATAGTCAAAGGATATGAAGTTTCAGTTATGCAAAATGAGTAAGTCCTAGAGACCTACTATACATCATGGAGCCTATTGTTAATAATGCTATTTTTTACACTTAAACATTTTCTGAGAGGGCAGCTATTAAGCTGAATGTTCCTACCACACACGCAGAATAGTAATAAAAAGGGGATAGGAAGAAACTCATAGAGGTAATAGATATACTTATGGGACCGACTGTGGTGATGTGACTTTCATCATGTATATTTCTCTTCAAACTCATCTAGTTCTATCCATTACATATATACAGCTTTCTGTATGTCAACAAAAACAAAAGCAAAAAAACACATATTTGGATAAGCATGCACTGGAGAAGATTTGCCTTGATCTTTTGTCATGAACCAAAAGCTCTGTGTTAGTAACTGACTGTATTGAAAAATCTGGCACGTCAAGTTCTTTGGCCCTTGGTTGAGTAACAGTGTTACCCACACATCTAGTAGACTGCTTAGAGATTATAATGAGTCTGAGCTGTTCACATTTTCCTCAGTAGTTTCTGCAAATAATGAAATAGCAACTGAGGAAGCAATTAGAATGCAAATTATGCATTGCTACATAATAGCCAACACTAGATTAGATAAACACACTATGATTTATATATGATAAATATGCATAAATATACTATGATTGTTTTAGAAGGCAGCAATTTTAAATCTTGGAATTAAAAATATCTGTCACCTGTGGGCTCATGCAAAACAGATCTAAAGATATAGATTGGAGATAAGAATTAAATATTCATGTTTAGAATATATATCAATAAATATATAAGTATGCATGTATAGTAGAATCACAAAATTGGATAGGATGACTTAGATTATCTAATTCAAACTTTAAAGGCAATGATCCATTCTGCTTCATTATTGACAGCAGTAAACACTATTCCAGGAATAAGCCACTTAATATCTTTTATCTTTCCACTATTATTGATGGTCAGTTCTAGTTAAAATATAAAGTACTCTCCTAGACTTCTCTTTTAGCAACTTATGATGATAAATCTACCTTCTTAGCCTAGCCCTCTGGCTGCTCCATATATATGTGTGTGTTGGTGGAAAGAGAGAAAGATCAGACTGTAAGTAGACTACATGGAACAATGCTTTCCAAACTTTAACATTGTTCTTGTTTTACCTTAAAATGCCAATTCTGACTTAGTAAGTCTGGGATGAGACAGAAATTCTGCATTTCTTATAACTTCCCAGATGATGTTGATGCTGCTAGCAGAACATATATTTTCTCTGTGTGCCTGTGTGTGTATAGAGTATATACAGTGTATAAACACAGACCTACACAAGGAGAAATACATGTACATACTCATAGAATAAACAAAATGCTTTACTTCTATAAATACGGTGCTTAATACTTTAAAAGGCATTTTGACAAACACTGCTAAACTTCACAGTATCTACCAAATAGGAATTACTAGCTCAACTTGATTAAGAAACTCAGACTCAGAATAGTTGTCTTATCCAAGGTCAGAATTGGTAAATAGTGAAGATACAATCCATAAGAAAATCTTCTACAATATATATGTAAAATTTACCCCGTGGAGGTCACAAAAATTATGCAAAAACATTTTCAGTGTTTTCTAATATGGCAGCCATCTGTATTAAGTGATAAATTTTGAAAAGTAATAGAGACAAGTTGTATTTGATAGTGTTGCACGATGAGAAATATTTCATAGTAGTACTTGCTTGCAAATGTTCATGATCACATATTTCTGTTGCTGAAATCTACAATAGAAGAGGTGACACACATCTAAATAAAGCTTCTGAAATGACTCACATACATCTGTATGATGTTTCAACTTGCAAACCCTATTGAAATATGTTCATCATTTTCAGTGTAATGAAATAAATCAACCACTTTAACTTTGACATTTAACAGAAATATTAAAGAAATGCTGCAATCTTTAGAGCAATTATCTTAGACTATGTTATCAGTGTGAGCATTTTCTGTTTTTACAGATGTAAAGACTGTACATAAAGCTTTCCAGCATATTCAGCAGGCAAAGGGCACACAAAGCATAATGCACAAAAGATCGGTTGTAACTGTTTAAAATCAGATTTGGCTATTTCTTTGGTTGCTAAAATCTATGTCTACATTGATACAACCTGAGTCAGATAAAAATATAAAATAACCCCACTCTCTACAAAGTACCTCTATCTGGAATGAATTTATTGGAAAAAAAAATGTGTTCCCAAAATTGAAAAGTAATTTTTACCTTGAATTATATTTTACAAGCACTAGGAGAGCTTGTAATGAGACAAATGTAAGATAAGAATGGGAATAGTTTACACCATATTTTATCAACTTCATAAGTTTTTGTTTTCCTATATGGAGATTTCTTATAGAATTTTTTTTATGAAAAAGTATATGTGGCAAAACATTGTCTACTTGATATCTACTGATACCTCTACTTGGAACTGAATGATTCCCTAATGTCTACTGTTTTGAAAATGTGTAAGACTTTACCTGGCAGCTTCCACAATTTTTCATAGGCTGATTGAAAACACCAGGGACAAGAGAGCTAGGGAAAAAAATGAAGAAAAGGGATACATTTTGGAAAGTCTTCATAGACATTTGGGATGACGAGATAATTCGAAAGTTTTATAAATTACTGGGTTTTTAAAAGGAAAAAAAAAGGTATATAATTGCAGTATCTCTTCCCTAAACATAAATTTACAAATTTGGGGGAGAAAGCTGAATATAAAAGTATGATATATGTAGTTAGCTTTTCTTAGATAGCAAACTTCTTAAAAATAGACACCAGATTTATCTAATTTGCAGTGTAATATGGCTATCATAATGCCATGCCTATGCAATTATCTAATGGTCAAAAGTATATATTAGCAATTTTACCTTTGATATAGCATATCTGTCAATGTGTACTATCATCATGTATAGTGTATGATTATATAATGTTTAGTTTTTTATATTTGCCATTGACAAAGGGTCATTAGATAAATCACATATTTTTCACATATCATTATCATTTTTAATGAAAATTCAAGGACACCTAGTTGGTTTAGTCAGTTGAGTGTCTGACTCTTGATTTCGACTCAGGTCATGATCTTAGAATCCCAGGACAGAGCTCTGTGCTCAAGGGAGTCTGCTTGAGAAATCTCTCTCTCCCTCTTTCCCTCTGTCCCTCCCCTCACTTGTGTTCTCTCTCTCTCTCTCTCTCAAGTAATAAACTAATCTTTAAAAAAAAAATAAAATAAATAAAAATGAAAAATCATTGTCCCATCTGTAATGAATGCATATCATTATTGATCAATAGTAATGTGTTAAGAAACTATTTGCCTAGTAATTAGTTCTAAAAATCAGGTCTGTTTACTGATAGACAAAGAGTAAGTATCTTGATCATTGGATTAGGAGATATCTGAGAACAAAGAATTTTTTTTTTTTAAGATTTTTATTTATTTATTTATTTCATAGATAGAGATCACAAGTAGGCAGAGAGGAAGGCAGAGAGAGGAGGAAGCAGGTTCCCCACGGAGCAGAGAGCCTGACGCGGGGCTCGATCCCAGGATCCTGAGAACATGACCTGAGCTGAAGGCAGAGGCTTTAACCCACTGAGCCACCCAGGCACCCCGAGAACAAAGAATTTTGAGAATTTTTCTAAGCTTCAGTTCTCTCATTTGTAAAAATGAGACCAGAATACCTAGGTTCACAGAATTTTTTTGAGAATGAAAATATTAAAACTAATATTAGTATCAATAGGGTTTTTGGAGACGTCTGTGAGAAAGAATGTACAACCATAGGGAGGAATGGAAGGGAAAGCAAGGATAAGAGAAGCGATTCCTTTGATGGGTCTTTCTCTTTTCCTCTTCCCCTTGGGTCCTCCTTCTCTTCTTTCCTTTCCTTGGAAAGATCTTCTTGAGTCAATTCACTGAAGTAGAATCTTTTGGCATTTCTTATTTCAGAAATCGGACTTGAAGTCAACACAGTAAATTCAAAGTTTGTCAGAAGAGGCAGAATTGTCTAAATATTTCTTAGGAAATGCTAGTTCTATAGAACCCGTTTATGTGTTAGGCAAATTAAAGATCGTATAAACAAATTACTTTGGAAAATTTTAGATTAGACAAAATAAATTATGTCCTGGCTGCAAGTGTTTTACAGTGTTTTGTTTTGTTTTGTTTTGTTTGCTGTAGTAGAAGGGAAACTTTACCTAAGTTTATTTTCTCCATGGAATACATCTAGTAATCCATTAAAAAAGGAAAACAAAACAAAACAAAACCCTTGGAAAACATGGCCATATCTGATTGATAGACAAATATTTATATATTTAGGGTAGGCACAAACTGTTTATTGCAGCTTCTTCTTTTTGTATAGTTAGTGGAAAGTCAGAAAAGTCAGACTAATGGTATTTTGTGTTCCTGAATACAGGCATTATTTATAATCCTTTCCTCTACTAGACATACATATATACAAGCAAGTGATACCACAATTTCTCTTGTTCTCTATTCTTTAGAGTTAAACAAATTTTTTAGCCTGTAGCTTGGGAGATGCCTGACCCCCAAATGCTACTCCTATTACCCCTTAGAGAGGTTGGTGTGATGCAACATTAATTCCACATTTGCTGCCAGTTAATCTGCCATAAGTCAATTTCTCATTTGTCCTCACGAGATATGGAGAATTTAGAATCTGCCCTCTACTTAGGAGACCCATTCCAGCAGAATGAGGAGTTCACGGATCATTTACATCTAGTCACCTATGAATGTCCACAGGACCATGTGGCAGAAACCACCAGACCTGGACCCAAGTAAAGGTTTTCCAGATAAGTAATTACTTCCTACTTCAGAGCTAGCACAATGGCAGTCAACATGGGAATATATTGGTAGGATGATACATGACTTTGCTCTTATGAAGTCCTCAATCTGCTTTCAGGTAAGGGCAATAATTTAAATAAAGTGAGGTGGGAATCAACAAGGGACAGCTAAGGGAAAGGTATGCTTTGAGGAATGGTGAGAAGTAGGACCTGATTTGCATTCTGGGTGTTCTTGGGAATCAGATGAAGCTTACATGTGGGAAGGATGAAAGCAGGAGCAATGGAGAGCAACAGGTGTCTTTTGCAGACAGAAAAAATGCAATTAAGACACAGTTGGGCAATTAGTCTAGTCATAGTGAATCAGCTGGTTTGGTGAAGAAACTATGAAAAAATCAGATGTGAGAAGATGAAAACTAAAAATAGGTGGTAGAATCTATTGTAGAGAAAAGAGACAATGGATGGGTATATTTAAAACAAAGAGATTTTTGTTGGAAAACAGAATGGTGCAGAACATAGTAGCATTATAATTAGGCATGGATCAAAACTGCCTCTGTCTCACCTCAGCTCTGTCATTTTAGGCAAAGTTACTGAGACTCTGTTCCTTAATCTTTAAAATGGAATGATGCCTACCACAACGCTTATTGTTAAAAGTCAAACCAGATGATATGTGAGAAGAGCATGAAGTACTCATTCAATAAATTACATCCTTATGAAATACGATATAGCTTAGAGTTTTATTTGATATTGAAAATGCAGAGGACTAAATGAAAAGTGACTTTTAGGGACGCCTGGGTGGCTCAGTGGGTTAAAGCCTCTGCCTTCAGCTCGGATCATGATCGCAGGGTTCTGGGATCGAGCCCCACATCGGGCTCTCTGCCCAGCGGGGAGCCTGCTTCCTCCTCTCTCCCTGCCTGCTCTCTGCCTACTGGTGATCTCTGTCTGTCAAATAAATAAACAAAATCTTAAAAAAAAAAAAAAAAAGAAAGAAAGAAAAGTGACTTCTCGGTTCTTCAGATGACATGATGTTTTAAAATACTTCAGTGAATTGGCCCAAGAAGATCTTTCCAAGGAAAGAAAGGAAGAGAAGCAGGAAGGGGTAGAGAAAAAGAACCACCATCAGTTCTTCTCTTACCATTGCTTTCCCTTCTATTCCTCCCTACAACTGCACTTTCTCATGGAAATCTCCCAAAACCCCATTGATACTGAAATTAGTTTTAATGTTTTCATTCTGAAAAAAAATCTGGTGAACTGGGGTATTCTAGTTTCATTTCACAAATGTGAGATGGAAGCTTAGAGAAATTCTCAAAATTCTTTGCTCTTAGATATCTTCTAATCCAATGATAAAGATAAAATGAATGGTCAGGGTGGAGAATCATTGATAGTGAATTGAAAACATGATTTTGGAAGTGGACAGGAAGGAAATCAAATTCTAAATCACATTATAATAGGCTAGTGGAAAGTTCTTAATGAGAAAGAGAGAAGAAGTCAGGGATTTTTTTTTTAAGATTTTATTTATTTATTTGACGAGAAATAGACTGCACAAGTAAGCAGAGTGGCAAGCAGAGAGAGAGAGAAGCAAGCTCCCTGCTGAGCAGAGAGCTGATGTGGGGCTTGATCCCAGGACCCTGGGCTCCTGACCTGAGCTGAAGGCGGAGGCTTAACATACTGAGCCACCCAGGAACCCGCAGGGACTTATGTTTAATAAGGTAAAGGCCTTTGAAAAACCCAACAGTTGGTAGAGATTAACAAGATATAGGGATAGTAACTGCTAAGCCAGTTTTACTAACAAAAAAAGTATCTATTTGGATCAATAAGAGATGTTATACCTCAGAAGTTCTCTTTCAGCTACCCATCTGTATTAAAAGAACAAAGCAATCAATGTTGGATCACTATATTGTACACCTGAAACCAATATAACACTGTATGTTAACTAACTGGAATTAAAATTAAAACTTTAAAGAAAGAACAAAACAATTCAAAGCAACAATATTTCCATTGTAGAGGAGGAGGGGTGCTGGAATGGAAGTTTGGGCCAAAGAACAGTGAGAGAAATTGACTGGGTGGAAGCAGCCGCATAGACGTGTTGGAAGGAGCTATTAGGGTTGTAGACATATGCTTAGTGTACATTTTCCATGTAATAACTACCATATGTACTTTAAACAATATACCATTGTAAGTTTCAGGCTGTTATACTAAGAAGAGTGAGTGAAGAGAGATGCAGGTATTGAATCATGGTTTTTCTAGAAACTTAAGACATCAACAGGGGCATCTTCCTACACAGACCCCAATGACACATAGCAGTCTATCACTAAGATAAGCTGCCTTTTGAAGAAAACCCCACGATCTGATTTATATGGCTTCCCTCCTTGCAGATTACCTTGACTCCCAACTAAAGTAGACATATAATCTGGAACTAGTGAGCTCTAGCCTTTTTCTTCGGTTGAGTTATTCTGAAAGTCCCTACCATAGGCCTACAGTGAGATTCTGGCCACCTGATTCAGGTGCTAATGTAATAGTTAAGAACCGGTCCCAGAGTTCTGACACACTCAAAGCTTATCAGAACTAGGAAAGCTACTCTCCATCCTCAGTGGTAATCAAAGGAAGCCATTTTGCCCTAAGCTGGAAGCCAGCAGGAAAGAAAGGGACAATAGGCAATAGTTTCTGTTACAGAGGCACATTTTCGTAACATCACCAAGCACTCACTCTGGGCCACAAAGAAGGTTTCCGGCATTCTTTGCACTCTTTTATCTAGTTTGAAAACCAATTTGTTTACTGTGACTTGTGCCACAAGCTGCAAATAAATGCTTTCCAAAGAGTAATGAGTGAGAAGAAGAAAAATTATGTTGTGTCCATTCTTCAGTTTACTAGATATCTATGTGATGTTAGAGCATTCTTGCAAATTTGAGACTGAGAATGTTTGCTGATGTTTGCAATCTGCAAAAGGTTTTTCTGAAGCCACCAAAAAACTCTAGAAAGTGGTTTGAGACAATCTGATATACTAATGGAAGACAAATGATTATCATTATCAGTGAATTCTTAATAACTCTCTACTACTTGCTCACCTATCTTATCTATAGGATTTTATTTGTCTAAGTACCAAGCATTCTTTAATATAAGGGGTCTCCCTTTAAGATGATATCCCAGTATAGAGGTGCCAGGGCAATAACTATTAAGTGCCCACATATGGTGTTTTATGGGTATACATGTGATGCTATTATACTGTTGTCACAAGAATAGTTGGCTCTTTAAGCCAGGAATACACATGCTCATAATAAATTATTTTTATGACTTCACATACACAATCATGATGCACAGAAAGTATAAAGGAAAGATTGCTTATTTTATGCAGCTTTGGCACTAACTCCATCCCCAATTATAGGCAACAAGGGGATTGTATGAAGCCAATGAAAGCACAAGAGTGGAAAATGGAAAAGATAACACTATGCTTTCACATACTGAAACCTGTTATTGTTCAAATTGTAACAGTATTGTTGTTTTATTTCCCTCCATGATCTTAAATGCTCCTTCCTTCTCTAGCGATGCCAAAAGTTGAGTTGTCTCACTCATCAATGGCAACTCTTTAATCTTTCTTTTCTGGCTCAGAGCAAACAACAAAGGTAGTCATGGGTGATTCATACCATCATTCATGCTCAGAGGCAGGCTTTTCCCCCTCCTTTAAAAGCACCCAAGGCTTTAAGGGTAGAGGTGGGAGAAAGTGAAGGTAGGAGACAGCTGTTCTGTTGTTTCTGTTGAGGGTTTGTACACTTCAGTGTTTCCAGATTAAAGCTGTGTGAAGCATTTTCTGCAAAATAGGAAGCCAAGCCAAATTTGCTGGGTTTCAGGTCTGCAGACAAAATTTAAACCAGCTGGATTTTATTGGGAACTTTTGCATGCAAGTAAACGTAGTGGTGAAATTAGAGCCAGTGTTTGTCTCCACTGGAGTGGGCTACATCTTTAGGGGCTATCCCCTCCATGTCTCTTCCCTTGAAAGAGTTTTGAATTTTGAAAGGTCCTAAGAGAAACTTTCCAGATTATTCCTCAGAGTACCCATGAAATCTTAGCCAATGAAAAGCGGAAGGCGCAACCAGATTTGATGCCTTCATAGTCAAATCTTCAGAGAGATGAGAGGAAGCTTGGTCTCTTTCTGTGATCTGATTTTAAATTACCTCAATTAAAATAGTTAATGATTCTCTACACACATATATTCACCAAAACAAAAATCCTCTCCCTTTCCGACCCCGCAACACACACACATGTGCCTAGTCGAAGTAGCAAATTATGACAAACTTACTGGATTTGTACATAGCAAAATCCCAAACCATATTCTGAATATGCCCTAAGTGAAAATTACCATGTTCTTTGCTAAAATAATGTAATTATATGGTTTTAAATATATAAATAGAAGCAAATATACATGTCTTATTAAGACTGGATAGTGAAATTGGAATATGTTATTTATGAAGTTAATTATAATTTGGGCAATGAAACCATAGAAAATAATCCAACACTAGACAAAGCCATTTTTATTACAAATCTCAATTTAGATCTTGAGGAGAATTAGTATTTTTCAAGGGCAAAAAGAAATAAAATGCTACACCTTTTCTTTCTTTCTTTTTTTTTTTAAAGATTTATTTATTTATTTATTTATTTGACAGAGAGACATCACAAGTAGGCAGCAAGGCAGGCAGAGAGAGAGAGAGAGAGAGGAGGAAGCAGGCTCCCTGCTGAGCAGAGACCCCCCGATGCGGGACTTGATCCCAGTACCCTGAGATCATGACCTGAGCTGAAGGCAGTGGCTTAACCCACTGAGCCACCCAGATGCCCCAATGATACACCTTTTCTTAAAATTTTAGTGTAATCATAGGAAGAAAAAGTTCTTGGCCGTCTTGGGCATAGGAAATATAAATCACTTCAGATCTGTTCTTTTATAGACAGCATAGAAGTCTGCTGAAAGTGCATTGGCCTCAAAAATATATCCAGTCATCTAACCCAAGAATAATAACTACATCTAATATCAGAGGTCATCTATTTCTGTTAAACATTATCAAAATTTAATATGCAACAAATCTGAGAGGTCTAGGGAGAGGATAACTGACTTCCTCAATACCACCATGTGTAGTTAGGGCTCAAACTTGTTTCCTAGTTCTTGTTCTTTATATTACAACATACTGCCTCCCATCAAATACATTTTTTTTTCCTGATAATCACTTCGTTATATAGGCATCAGGTGACAATTCTAAATTTCCCATCATTAGATATAAAGAATGTATTACAGTTTTTAACATCAAAGTTTCTGGTGTCCAAAATTTCCTCATTTAAATTCTGCATTTATTGTCTTCTGTGTCACCTTGGACAAGTTACTAACATCTAGGAGTCTCAGTTTCCTCTAGGGTAAGAGGAGAAGCCTCTACTTCATGTATTGCTTGTGGAAATTAACCAGGACATATAAAATGAGTAGAATAATGTCTCTCACTTAGTAAATACTCAGGTTGTAGGACCCTGAGTAAGCAAAAAACAAGTAAGCTAGTGTTCATAGTCATGGTACAGCTTTAAATTGGGAAGCAATATCTTTAGATGTTTATTAAACCTTCATTTTAAGGATATTATATCTATTATAGCTTCAGTTTCTGCCGTGTTATCATTTTACAATGTTGAGATGAGTGTGCAAGCAAATCTATTAAAAATATTCATTGCAGTTTGTCAAAAAGTAGGATTAATTTCATGAGTTTGTCCAGATCCCAATATTATTAACATTATTAACATTGATACAGCATTTTAAAGATGTTCTCCTGGCCATTAGACCTTCACTCTTTTTGCAGTCTCTTTGAGGCAGGTGACAATTTTCTAGAAGAGCACCAACAGCTAATAGTCATGGATTTCATTATAAGTGAAGTCAGCTGTGAAGCTAAGGGCATGGGAGAAGCTAATCTATAGACTCTTCCTCTCTATACCAGATTGGTGCCTTTCAGAATAGCCCTGACCGAGTACACCACCAAAGAGGTTAGAGCATTTCAATAGTCTAATCTGATAACAGAGTCTAACTTTCTCAAAGCTATCCTTGAGAGGTTAGGTAAATCTAGGGTGAACTGATAGGTCCTGAGGTTATTCTATGTGTGGAGGAGTTCAGATGCAGATTCCAACTACCAAGACAAAGTGTTTGTTTGTTTGTTTTTATTCAAAGTGTTCTTTAGACTTACAAGAGTTAATATGGGAAGTATGACTTACTCAAATACATTAAGTTTTCATATTCAGGGTTCAAACAAGTAACTTTATCTAGTGGGTTCTACTCCACCCCTCTCCCCTGCCACCCCAACCCTTTGACTTCTCTTTATCTCCAAACCTAATTTCACTCAGTGTGGAGCACCCATTCTATACCATGTTTTTTCTCAAAACCATATATTATATGCTAAAACTCAACTGATGACACTATTCTGATGTTTTCTGATCATGACTTTTATCCATCAGATCAATGGTTTTCACGTGGACAATGGAATTTGAGGGCCAATTCTAGTGATCCATGTTTACTTTTTCATATTTATAACATGACAGTCTTGGCACTAAATACATCTGGGATATATTAATAATTTATTCATACTTAATAAAAAACAGACATCATTTCACTATTCTTTAATCAAAACCAGTGCCTCTTTTGCTATTGACTCTGGGGATGTTTTATTGTGTGGGGCTAAATGGGAGGTGATGAGATCTTCTGCTTCACTAACTTGGTAAGGAAATTGAAACATTTAAGAATCATGATTTTTAAGATGGTATCTTTTTTTTGCTGTTCCGAGACCAAATCCAATGTCGCAGGGGAAAGTTTCCCCACATCAACAAGCAATTCCCAAGGCATCAGCTAGGTGTCCTTTAATTCAACTCAATTCTGATACCACTACTCTGAGATAGTGTCGGATTCCATAGGTCAAGGTTTCAGCCCTATGACACCTTCCTCCTATCCCCACTTAAGATGCTAGTTCCAAGTCCAGGTTCTTAGCTATACTTCGGAATAACTGGTTATAAATTACAGGTTCCCACGACCTCCTCTTTGGGTTCAATTAATTTGCTAGAGTGTCCAACAGAACTGAGAGAAATGTTTTGCTTCCTGGATCCCTGGTTTATTATAAAAGGATATATATTAGGAACAGCCAGATGGAAGAAGTGCATATGGGAAGGCATGGGGAATGAATCCAGAGCTTCCATGTTCTCTCCAGGTGCACTACTCTCCCAGAATTTCCATGTGTTCTCCAAACTCTGTCCTTTTGGGTTTTTATGGAGCCTTCATTACACAGATATGACTGATGAATTCACTAGCCATTGCCTATTGATCCAAACTCCAGCCCCTCTCCCCTCTCCAGAAGTTGAAGCTGGGAGTGGATATTGAAAGTTCCAACCCTCTAACCACTTACTTGTTTGATTCCCCTGGCAACCAGCACTCCATCCTTAGGCTTTCCAAGATTCACCTAATTAGCAAAGGACACCTTTATCATTATTGTCACAGGAAATTCCAAGTGTTTTAGGAACTCTATGCCAGGAACAGGAAATATATATTTTTTATTATAAATCACAATATCACAGTATTTCAAAACAACCAATGTTGAAATGCCTCCAATAGAAGTACAGAAGTGTATGCTTATAGTGAAGACTCAAGAGAATATTGCTAGACTCCAGCTGACTTCAGGAAGAACCAGTGAGTATTCTAAGCCAGTGGTTCTTAAAGTGTGGTACTTGGTCAAGCAGTCTGTGCAACACCTGAAAACTTGTTGGAAATGCAGATGCCCAAGTTCCATCCCAGACCTATTGAATCAGAAACTCTGTGGTGAAGACCCAATTAATAACAAGACTTCAGGTAATTGACATGAAGCTGAAGTTTGAAAACCACTGTTCTAAGCTACTATACAAGAAGAGTTTTAGAAATTATAAGAACATCTACTTAAACTCTTTCATGACACTAAGATTCATAGTGTTCATGAAAAAGAGATTGCTACATTAACAAAATGCATTAGGTCGATTAAGTGTAGTCTATTTCTAAATAGTAGGTTGTTTTATATGAGACACATAAAGTATTTTACACACATACATGTGAGCATGTGCACATGCACACACATACACAAAACACATAAAATTAGTTTTTATTTTTTTCTTAAAAGATTCTTAAGAGGTTGTTTAAGTCATGTACTCCAAGTGTAATCCCTAGACCAAACATTAGGATCACCTGGGAGCTTGTTAGAAATGCAGATCTCAGCAACACCTGGGTGGCTCAGTGGGTTTAAAGCCTCTGCCTTCAGCTCAGGTCATGATCTCAGGGTCCTGGTATCGAGCCCCACATCAGGCTCTCTGCTCAGCAGGGAACCTGCTTCCTCCTATCTCTCTGCCTGCCTCTCTGCCTACTTGTGATCTCTCTCTGTCCAATAAATAAACAAAATCTTAAAAAAAAAAAAAAAGAAAAAAAAGAAATGCAGATCTCAGACCCCACCCTCACCTACTGAGTCAGAATCTGCACTGTAACTGGAAAACATGTGGTTCTAATATAAAGTTTGAGACCAATTGTCTGAATTCATTATCTGCCCTAAAATTATCCAAAGATAGGATGACAGTTCTCTTGAGAAAACATGATACTTTAAATAATCTAGAAATAATTGTCTCCCATGCCACCTATGTGACATCATATCATTTTCTAAATCCATCAAAACCCACTGTAAGAGTTAATTTTATTGAATTTCACTATGTTCTGGATATTTCATTACACAAATTAACTGATATAACCTTTGCACCAACATTTTGGATTAGAATTGATTATATTTTCTATTTCACAGAAAATACATTGTGGCAAAAAGAGAGTAGTTTTTTCAGTTATCTATCTTACAAATGGTAGAGAAATTATTTAAACCCTCACATGCTGGTGCCATATTGTCTCCGTACGGCTGTGCTCTCTAATAAGGTATATTAGCATTTCCAAACATATCACCTGATTATTAGAGGCTTTGCTTCTTCTTTCTTTTTTTTTTTTTTAAGATTTTATTTATTTATTTGACAGAGGGAGAGAGATTACAAGTAGGCAGAGAGGCAGACAGAGACAGGGGAAGCAGGCTCCCTGCTGAGCAGAGAGCCCGATGCGGGGCTCGATCCCAGGACCCTGAGATCATGACCTGAGCTGAAGGCAGAGGCTTTAAACACACTGAGCCACCCAGGTGCCCTCCCTTTTTATTTTTTTTAAAGATTTTATTCATTCGATAGAGATCACAAGTAGGCAGAGAGGCAGGCAGAGAGAGGGGGAAGCAGGCTTCCCACTGAGCAGAGAGCCCCCAACCTCAAAGAAATATCCAGAATTCTAGGACTACAAATTAAATAGCATAAAAGCCAAAAGTTACAGAATTTACTATGACTCTAAATTTTTACACTGGTTGGTAACTAAGTTATTCTAAAGAACTGGTTTATTTATTTTTTATTCTTTTCATTGCTAACTTGTAACATAGATGCCTGTTCTCTAAAGAATTTAAGAGTTTGCTATTAATGGAAAACAAGATCCTAAAGGAATAATCAGTAATTTCCAAGAGGAAAAATATACACTTACAAGTGAGTCTCTATGAATTTGACAGACTACAAATTCACTATGGAGCCACTTTAATCCAGAAAATACAAAATACTAGACTATTTAGAGGCTATGTTATAAATATGAATACAGAGGAGAGAAATTCTGTTGAGTGTTCCTTGGAAAACCAAGAGACTTTTTTAGCACCTGGACTGAATTTGAAGGAAACTGGACCTAAATTAGAGTTTTGTGTAGAAACCAAAAAATAGTCAGTGGTTTTGGCTAGGTGAAGTGATTTATTTAAAGCCAAAACTTAACATAAAGCTTCTGGAATACTAACCTATGTGAATTGGCCATGAGAGAAGATGGTGTGTGTGTGTGTGTGTGTGTGTGTGTCCACATGTGAGAGACATAGAGTGGGAGAGGGTTGGGGATATTTTTGCAATGGAAATGTCTCCCAAAATTCACTTAGCTCACTGTTTTATTTATAGTCTATATTCTTCCTTCCTCAAATAGATAGTGATCAGATGATAATAAAATTAAGAATATGTAAAAATGAGTTTGAGCCTTCACGAATCCACATTGCACAATCTTTAAATGACTTCGCTAAAAATAAATGTAAAATTTTATGTAAGATAACTATGTATTATGTACCTTTACACATATATGGGTGTGTTTAATGGACTTTCTAGTAAAATGCTCACTAACGGAATGTTATTTTTAGATAGAGACCTTCACTAGGAACAGACATGAAATGTTATAAGGCAAGAGGAAATGCAGTCAAATAATCTATACATCGAATGCAGAAAAACAATGAATAAAAGGGTCTTACTAGCAATCTTGATATCTAAGATGAGATGTCAATAGAGATGGGTGGAAAGAAGCGCTACACAAAGGAAATTAAGTGGTAGAAAAAAGGTACAAATAAGAAGGGCTCTTTTCTTAATTGTCTCAAAAAGCCATACACATTTTTAGGAGTTTATTAATACTTCAAAAAAAGCAAGCTACTTTTGCAAATCATTGGGAGATAAACTTTTTTTTTAAATCTTTTTGTTACTAGAGCTAAGCATATCATAGAGTTTGTTTAAAAATACACATATTTAAGAGGAAAACTGTGTCAGGATTAATTGCTTATTTACAGTGTTGACAACCATCTCAGGATCAACTGTAAAATAGTTTCCTACTATTCAGACTTTTTGAAAATAGGTCTATGAAGAAGAAAAGTGTTGGGAAACAGAAGGGGCTTGAAGTGTTTTTATTCAAGTGAACAGTAGTAGCCCAGTCTTGTTTAATTCCTGATTCTTTTGGTCAAATATTTGAATTGAAAATTCCAGCTTAAGTAGAAGCATAAATGAGTATGGCTGTTAATAAGGAAGCTGTATTATTAGAAGTGTTCTAATCAGGGAAAGAAAAACAATATTCAGAAGACAGTGCTGACACTATACATTGGTTCATTCATTCATTCATGTGTTCATTCATTCATTAGCTATTTATTGAGTGGCTAATGTATGCCAACTATGTTTTTAGGCACTTGGGGTAAAGCAGACCACCTTGAAAGCTGCGTGATATTAGTCTTGCCTTTCTGAACACAGACGTTTCTCATTCTCTGAGAGGTGTGAGCAAAAAGAGGCTTTGGGACCTATGGCCGGTGACCAGGTTTTTCCCACATGTGGATTAGAGCAGTGGTTCCCAAACTTGGTTGAAAATCACAACCACCTGGGTCATTTTTTTTTTTTTAAATATAGAGTTTTGAGCCCCACTCCAGGCCCACTGAATCAGAATAATTGGGTTAGATAAAATGTATTTTAAACACATTCTCTATATTTTTCTAATTAACAGGTTTGAGAACTAACAATTTAATGTCCATCTTCTTAATACTTTGGGGTTGCCTTTGTGATCATCAGGCTCTTCATTAACATTGTAAAGATTGTTCCTAACAGAATTGGGGAACCAGCTGGCTTTAGTGAAACATTAATATAGAAATTCCTAACAATGTGCGTAGTCTCTGTAAAACATTAGGGAAAGACACTCAATGCTTCAGTCCTGGATCTGGGACCAAAAACAATGTTTTTTATGAGCTGGACAGTTAAAATGTACAGAATATTTGCTGTGTAAAGGGCACTTTTTCCACTTAATTTCATTTACTTTCTAGATAAATATAGAATTTCTGGCAATCCCTAATAAGAGGGTTCCGGCTCAGATCCCTCATGCTCTGGAACAAGGTTATGCCACTGACAGTGGAAGATCATTTGCTATTTGAAATATAGCTCTTAATAGTCTACTGAGTATTATAAGATCCATTAAATCATTGGTTCCCAGAAAGAAGAACATTGTATATCAGTGCTAACTGTAAATGGACACCTGTCACACCACAGATCCACTTAGAACTGGCCTTAGAAGATAGTGGTGAAGGGAACCGGCCAAACGTGAGCAGTACATCTGATTGTCCCCTTTGTAGAGAAGAAGGTGGATAGAAGTTAAAACTGAAGTAATAAACTTCTTGATTAGAGAGATGAAAAGAACAAACCTGGATGACTGTAGACATGGTGAGGCAAATGAGGGAAAGAGACATATGGAAACACCCATGATAGTGGTACTAAGAAGGTAGATCTTTTTATCTTGGGTTAATGCCTTGCACAATATCTACTACAGAGTAGGCCCTCAACAACCAGGAAAATTGATGATCTACCTTGTGGAAGCAAATCTTACCTCCTATTCAGCCACCCAAGACCTGTGCAATGAGTGTGAAGAGAGAGCAGCTGTGGTGACAATGACAGTGGTTATGCATGGGCCCCACAGAATAGATTGTCTCTCTCTAAGGCAAATCCATCAGAGTTCTGCTAGTAATGAATACCAAACCTCCTAGCAACAACAGAGACCTACACTGTGCCCACAGTCTGGCAGGTAGGTGGCAGATTGATGATACCATTATCCTTTCACTCTAAAGGAGGCAACGATGCATATGGATGCATATGGATTTGTCTTTGTTCCTTATCATCAAAATGCTTCCCCAAATGCCTAATTTGTCTTTGTGCAGATGCAACATGACAGTGTTTACCTTGGCCTTTGCACCATACACGTTCTTCTTTACTCCTCAGTGATTTTCTGTCACTGCAGCGTGAAATGTACTTTGGGCTCCACTCCGCATTCACTGATACACTATCCACAATTTCCAGAGAATCAAGGCTCATGGGACCACTCCTCAGAAATGTAAGACAGGATCCAAAGGATCAAGGTTTTCCCCTTTCTTCTACCATACAGTTCCCCTTTCTTCTACCAGACAGTTCTATGATACATTTCTCCAAGCACCTTGAAAGGTCCCAAAAGGAGCAAGGCAACTTGAAAGAGCTAGAGTGATAGTGTGAATTCATTACTCTTGATGGCATTGTGCAGAGTTTTACAATAAAGATATGACTAGGTAGAAAAACGGTTGGTTTTTCAAGCAGAGACCAGCTAAAAATGAGGACTACCCAACACTGAAAGCTGACTGCCTCTGGATTCCAAATAGTAAGAGGTAAGATTGAAAAAAAAATCTCCAATCATAAAAAACCCAGCATTTCTGAGTTAAACAAATTGACTCAACTATGCAGTGAAAATCAAATTAAAGGTATTACATTTTCACTTACACTTTCACTTTAGTCTATTGTTCAAATTAATCATTACATGAGAGAGGGGGGCATAGCGTTGAGGAATCAAGGAAATAAGGCTGACTTGGAACCCAAGTACCCAAGTCAAGAAGACACTTTTTTTTTTTTTTTTAAATTATGGTTACTGGCACATATAGCTGAATAAAAGTTAAAAAAAAAAAAGATTAGAAACATAACACATTTTTTAAGAGATTATATTGCCAAAGGAGCCACCAGTCCATTGGCAAAAAATCTGTGACCACTAAACTTTTAATGCCTTAAACAGTGAACTGGATACAGTCTCTGAGACCTCCATATCCCCCAAGGAGGGTATTTTCCTCAAACCTTCTTCAGATATGGCTATGGAGGAAGATGGATAAGAAAGAAACTTCCAGAGTGCAAAATGGGAACCAGAGAAGGTAGTCCTTCCCAGTTAACAAAGAAAATCCACACTGCAAGAGAAGCTTCACAATGCCTATTAAGCAGGATTTCATTACTGTGTGCTATTATCCTCTCATTTTCCCTTGGAATGGAAACTTTTACTGAGGTTATGTTATCCCCGTTATATGCTATGCCTGTTACTGTATATATGTAGTACACACACACACACACACACATACATATAGGGTGTGTGTAGTGTTGTGTTGGAGCAGCTAACAAAACAAAGAGGCACCTCACAGACTGTTAGAAGATAATCACAAATGACACTACAGATAGAGGGCTGATACCCAAGATCTATAAAGAACTCAAACTCAACACACACAAAACAGATAATCCTGTCAAAAAATGGGCAGAAGACATAAACAGACACTTCTCCAAAGAAGACATACAAATGGCTAACAGACACATGAAAAAATATTCATCATCACTAGCCATAAGGGAGATTCAAATCAAAACCACATTGAGATACCACCTTATACCAGTTAGAATGGCTGAAATCAACAAGACAGTAAACAATAAGTGTTGATAAGGATGTGGAGAGAAGGGAAACCTCTTACACTGTGGGAGGGAATACAAGTTGATGCAGCCACTTTGGAAAACAGTGTGGAGATTCCTTAAAAAATTAATAATAGAGCTACCCTATTGCAATTGCACTACTGGGTATTTACCTCAAAGATACAAATGTAGTGAAAAGAAGGGCCATCTGTACCCCAATGTTCATAGCAGCAATGGCCACAGTCACTAGACTGTGGAAAGAACCAAGATGCCCTTCAACAAACTAATGGATAAAGAAGATATGGTTCATATATACAATGGAGTATTATGCCTCCATCAGAAAGGATGAATACCGAACATTTGTATCAACATGGATGGGAATGGAAGAGATTATGCTGAGTGAAATAAGTCAAGCAGAGAGAGTCAATCATCATATGGTTTCACTTACTTGTGGAGCATAAGGAATAACACAGAGGACATTGAGAGATGGAGTGGAGAAGCGAGTTGGGGGAAATTGGAGGGGGAGACAAATCATGAAAGACTGTGGACTCTGAGAAACAAACTGAGGGTTTTGCAGGGGAGGGATGTGGGGGGGTTGGGTGACCGTGGTGGTGGGTATTAAGGAGGGCATGTATTGCATGGAGCACTGGGTGTGGTGCATAAACAATGAATTTTGGAACACTGGAAAAATTATATTTAAAAAAAGTTGCTGCACACAAATGTATGTATGAAAATCAATCAATTTCTATTATTCAACTATAGTTTAAAAATAGATTTGATTTGGAAGATTTGATTTAAAGCAGCAATTGTAATATTTAGTAATATCTAGAAATAATTATAGCCAAAGTTATATTAGAAAATTAATATTGAGAAGTTATTTTTATTGACAAAAACTTACTGAAAGTCATCAAGGAAAATCTACATACATGTACTGGAAGGCTCAATATCATTAAAAATATACAAAAACAAATGTCTGGTGGCAAGTAAAGAGTGGGGAGAGAAGGAGCGTTGAGCCGTACCCAGGACGCCAAGGGGTGGGCAGGCAGTTGAGAACCTGTAGGTCCCTAGGAAGTGGCAGGAGGCAGGAGCATATATGAGATAAGGCTCCAAGCACTGCACTTATGCTCCACTGGAATCTATTTACAAAACACAAATTCAGTGATGCAATTATTAAAAACTTCAAGAACATGAAGCCCCAAGCTCAGGGCCCTTCTGAGCACACAGCCTGTGTGACTATGCTGACCATATGCCCATGAGACTAGCCCTCCTGACACCCATGTCTTGCTTTCACATAATGAAATTTTGTTGGTTTACTGGGCCTCAGAATTTTTAATCTCTTGGTGATTCTCATATGCAGTAAAGATTGAGAACTAACTGTCCTAGACAATATCATGTATGCGTATTTCTGTTATGTATCATGCATATGTGTACTGCTGTATAGTTTACCTCTGAATCTGGGAAGAAAGGATGGGATATGAAGAAACACTTAAAAAAAATAAAAAAACAGTTTAAAAAATAGGGACACCTGGGTGGTTCAGTGGATCTGACTCTTGATTTTGGCAGGTCATGATCTCAGGTTTTTGGGAGGGAACTGTGAGTGGGACTCTGTGCTCAGCAGGAGTCTGCTTGTCCCTCTCCCTCAGCTCCTCCAGGAACTCACTCACATACCTCTCTCTCAAATAATAAATAAAATCATTTTTAAAAAACAAAAAATAATGGTAATGTTCTTTATCTTAAATTGAATGGTAGATATATTATTTTCTATACATGTCTTTTTTTTTAAGATTTTATTTATATATTTGACAGACAGAGATCACAAGCAGGCAGAGAAGCAGGGGGGGTGGGTTGAGGGGAGGAAGCAGGCTCCCTGCTGAGCAGAGAGCCCAATGCTGGGTTCAATCCCAGGACCCTGAGATCATGATCTGAGCTGAAGGCAGAGGCTTTAACCCACTGAACCACCCAGGTGTCCCCATACATGTATTTTTTAAAAAATCATTCCCAAATTATGCTTTTTTCAGGTATAGGTAACATTGTGATATGCTAGTTTCAGGTATACAGTGTAACGATTCACAATTCTATACATTACTCAGTACTCATTAGCATAAGTGCACTCTTAATCCCCTTCGCCTATTTCACCCACCCACCTCCTCTCTGGTAACCACCAGTTTGTCATATATAGTTTAAGAGTCTGTTTTTGGTTTTGTATTCTACTTTTTCTTTAATAACTATTAATGGCAGTGGAGATTACCCAGTTGAACAATGGTTGACTATTCAAGAAATGATTTTAAAACTTCCTATTTACGTAACCCAGATAACACATAGCAGGTCAAGATCTGAGCAAAAGCCCAAATATAACAGATCATCACTTCTCCCTAAGAGATTATGAAATTAAGATTATTTTAAGAGGTGTGCAGATTAGTGAATTCTCACATATCAATACAAATTTCTGATACAGGTAACAAAAGTTCCACTTACCGATACTAAAAAAGGCAGATGTTTCAGGCAAAGAATATGAGTAGGTCAAAGACAGAACATTTCCAACAAACCACTGAACAAATGTTCAGCATCACTTATCATAAAAATGTCAATTAAAACATTAAGATTTTTCTAAGAATGTAATTGGAACAAGCTTTTTTTTTCTCCCCGTTTTAACCAAATTTAAAAATATAAAAATCCAATGGTCTACTAATCTCACTGTTTGAAATATAGTCTATTGAAATGCCAATTAAAATGTGCTATGACATTTATTGTAACAATGCCTATCATAATAAACAATCACTTTCAACATAAATGTCCACATTATTAGTTATAGATTAAATAAATTATGGTATACAAATGTGTACACATGTGTGTGTGCACATATACCGTGGGATGTTATGCAACTTTAAAAAAAAAATAAAGTCATCAAATATGTATGTATTACAAATGTACCACCATATATTTTCAAGTTAAAAAGCAAACTGTACAATGAATTCTGGAACACTGAAAAGAAAAGAAATAAAATAAAATAAAATAAAATTATAAACAAAAACAAAACAAAACAGAACAAAAAGCAAATTGTAAAGAATTATGTATAGTTTCATTCCATTAAAAAATATGTGTATATGTATGCATCAGTGTGGGGGGGCATGCATGCATACATGCATACAAGGTTTTCAAGTTACATATGTATTACAATAAAAAAAGTTTCAAAATAATGTGCATCGACTTTGTTAACCTTGACTCTCTTTAAAGAATGGGATTAGGGGCAGAATTTTTTATTTCTGTTTTCTTTAAATTTTGTTTAAACTTCTATTATATCTGTATTGATATGCTTTCCATTCCCCATAGGATTTAATAGAGAAAGGTAGTCTCTTTTTATTTTTATTCTTTAAAAATCATTCTTCAAAAAGAAAAGAAAAAAACTGAGTCTTTAAAGGCAGAATAGGGATGTGTTCAAATCTCTTTTACTACAGTTGACATTAAAAAAGGCAATGTTGAGCAAGGCAAAATAGAACATTCCTGTCAGTGCCAGGTACCCTCACATCTGCAGACTGAGTCCTTCAAGGGAACAAGGAAACACAGCAGTGCTCTTTCTGTTCCTTCCACTTCTGGAAGCTTATCTGTCTAAACCAGTTCCTCTCTCCTCCATTTTACCCACCTCTCTCTGAGCTCTGTCATAAATTTGCTCTGTGCTGCAAGATATCGGGGAAAAGGAAGTCTGTATGGATCCAAACGTGTGAAGTTAAGAGGAAGTTGGTGGCCAAATACACAATTTGTTCAGGAAAAAGCTAATTTGCCTAAATCCAGTCCTGCACGCAGGAATGGAGGTAGGTTCTTCTGCCTGTTTTCAAAGCTAGCAGAACTAAGAGGTTCCCACAGTGAGGGCTTTGGAGCATGCGCAGATTAGAGCTTGTCTTTACCATTTCACAGGCAGGAAGGAGAACAGAGCAGCCTCCATAGCAGGTTCCAAGTCAGCCAGCCTGGGTTTGATCCTAAGGCTGCTGCCTGCTCCCGGGTGTAGAACCCTGAGCAAGCCATTTTATCCCTTAGATTCCTTTTCCTCATGTATGAAATGGAGAAAATAATAGTATCTAACTCACTGAAATGTTAAGACTAGATGAGAAAATGTAACTGAAAAATAAGCATTCAATAAATGCTAACTACAATTACTTGTAATTATTATAAGACTGGCTTGGAGACATCCATGCCGATTATTTCCAGATGAACTTGTGCTCCAAGTAAGTGTTTTTCAAACTTCAGGCAACAACAGATTAGCTAGTCATGAAGTCATTTTAGTGGGAGTAGTCAGCATTGTAATTAATGGACAGTTAATGGAACAATTAATGTAATAGAAGACATTGCACATCAAAAACTAATGTAACATGCCTTGCCTTCTGCCATCTGGGGTCAAATGAATTTGAAAAATAATGCTTCTAAGCCAAACAAAGGTGGCAAACTGAAAATCTTCCAAAACTACCCTCTCAGCCCTACTCCATTCAGCTCCTTTCAAGAAGAGTGAGCCAAAGCTCAAGAGCTTTACAAAGGAGCTACATGGACGAATCATTCTGATGATGCATGAGCAGGCCACAGTGATGTGAGTACTCAGGGTGGAAACATGTTAGGGAAATGGTTCCTTCAAAACTGTTGTTGTGCTTCTTCTCAGTACCTGGAACAGGGAATAAGGGTTTGTAAGAACTAGCCAGGCTGAAGGACTTAGTTCTTGCTTTGTTTTGAAACATTTCCTATCAATTCAAGAACTATGACGGAAGGCCATGAACGTTCCTTTAATTCTTCAAAGCTATCACTTGAAACTCCTACTTTTAGTAAGTGATGTTTGAAAAGAAAATCTCACAAAGTTTAGTCTAAGTGAGTAAAGAAAGTGAAAGAGTTTTGAATCTTCATTTGTCCAGAACATTACATAGTACTTCGATGTTTATGGCTTTTTAAGTGTCCATTTCTCTTGTTTTCCTACAAATGTTTTTGGCTGTGTACAGGTTACAGCAGCTAAACACAATGCACATAAAGTATAACAATGATTAAAAACACATGGGAGAAAAACAGACTCGGAACTGGAATTAGGTTGTCGGAACTGGCATTTTTAGGAACTGATTTACTGCTGACATATAGAATCTTCCTATTTTTTTTTTCCTGGATATCATTTAATATGGAAAAACCCACTTATAAATTACCATGGTAATATAACTGTATTTATTTCTGCTGGTTTAAATTATTTTATTTGGTATTTCCTTCCATAATTCTATTAACCATTCCTTATAAGTACCTTTAGTTCTAACAGAATTATCCACCTAATATTCCATTATTTGGAATATGGCTCAACACAAGTAATGTTACAATTTTCCACTCTGTATCATGATTTCAATTGAATATGAAATTTGATTTGAAATGGTGCTAATTATAGAAATTGTAAAAATTCCACAGAGACCTCTGTTGGAATTAAAACCATGCACTCTGAGTTGTGTATCTATAATCTAATACACAACAAATCACAATTTTGATCACATTAGTTAATGTGTATCTTTTTAGTATCTAAGAAAAAAGAAAACATTTAAAATGTGTGTATCTATATATAGTTAAATGGGCATGGTATAGATATATTTGTAACAATATCTGTCAAATTTGTGTAAATATAAAAATCTGGTTTGCAATAAAACAGTAAACATCTATGATTTTCTCCTGGGAATAGTATTTGCAGGTTCCATGGTTACAATGAAGAGCCAGTGGGCCTGGGGTTATTTTAAGACATGGATAGCTATAAGGACAAACCCTTGAAGATGGATGACAGAGATGTCTTGAATTAATATGTGATCACATCCTTAGATTTTTTTTTTTTCTCTATAAGATGCCTACACATATTTTTGTCAACCACTTGCTTATTCTGAGGCTCTGGACCAATTAGTAAAATTCCTAAATCTCAGTTTTTTAATTCATAATATTGAGTAAATATTACCTTTAAAGAATATGTTTCCAGCCTCTCATTACAGGTAGATGAGCAGACATGTTAAAGACCAAAAGCAGAAAAACTAAATCCAAGAGTCAATGTTTTACAGAGGTTGGGACAGCTGTATTAGATGATTAAATTAATGATCACCCAAAGACTCTATTATAATATAATATAATATAATATAATATAATATAATAATAAAAATATATATCCTTGTATAGTTTCCTCTCATAGTGATTCTAAATTTGGTTATGGGACTTTCTCTGTCCAACAAGACATTAGCAAATGACAGATGTACTTACCAATTATCTGACAGATGCAGATAATTGGTAAGTACATGCAGATCAGGGCTTACCTGCTGGGAATGCTGATATCACCTGTGTAAGAGTCCAGAGTCAACTGCTAAAGAGGACACATGAAGAGAATCATGCATCCCAGTCAGTAGTGCTTGCTGGATACCATCTTGGACCATCCAGCCTCAGCTGAATCCCTTGATGACAGTAGCTACTTGAGTGGCCCCCAGCAGACCATCAGAAGAACAACACAACTAAGCTAAGCCCATTGTCCAGAATTATGAGCCAATAAGTGGTTATTTTAAGCTTCTACATTTTGGGGTTGTTGTTCATGGTAGATATCTGACATACCCAGTAATCTTGTAGGATAAATCCTGCATGCTGTTGATATTGAAATCAATAAATGATACCTAGGAGTGGCCAACCATATACATTAAAACACATATACCACTTACATATAAATGAGTAAAATGACAAATACACAAAACATAATCAGAAAATACATTTTAAAATGGAATAGCAGGTGCACCAGTATGGCTTAGTAAAAGGTTGGGCATCTGTCCTCAGCTCAGGTCATGATCCCATGGTCCTAGGCTGGACCCTCACATCGGGCTTTCTGCTTAGCAGGGAGTCTGCTTCTCCCTCTGCCTCCTCAACCTGTGCCTCCCCCCCACTGGCTTGTGATCTCTCTCTCTCAAATAAATAAAACACTTTAAAAAAACTTTTAAAAAGATAAAATGGAATAGCAAACATAAGGTTGTCTTTGTTAAATTTTCTATGCTGGATTATTACTTTGTGCTGCATAGACAAAAAAAAAAAAAAAAAAGTATGATCTACTGAATATATATAACTTACCGAAACATGATCTTCTATGAAGCATGTGTTGGAAAATCTTACACAGAGATTCTTCACTTTGTGCAATGGTCCTACAGGTGCACTGTACTTGAAGGACTGTCCCAAAGGTACCAATATAAGCTGCTTTGCAGTCATCACTTCCTGAGCAAATGAGGTCCTGCTGGCTTAAGGTACTGACGCAGAGCTCATCTTCATGGCACTTTCTAGTCACATGCTGCCAACATTTTGACTGAAATGTTCTATAGCGCCTCCTAGAAAGAATCAAGAAATGCAATTCCTCTGAATAATATTATCTTGCAATAGCACGTGATGTTGCCTCAGCTAATGAAAGACTGGCCTCAAACAAAAGACCTTCTAAACCCCAGTACATAGCTGAACACAGAGTTAATACATACAGGCATTCTAACAGAGACTGTCAAAGAAGAGAAACCTTGTGAATTATTTTCCTTTTGTGATGAAAGACAGAGGCTAAGTTTAGGATTCCCTGGATGAATCATCCTTCACTACTAATTTTAATTCAATGGGTGATGCTTTGCAGTATAAACTACTTGGTGGAATTATTAGCAGGATTTTTGAAGCAGAATGTACTTTTGTGGCTAGCATTTGGCCACTGTCTCACACCAAGTGATTTCATATAAGTCTCTTGACCTTTCCAGCCAGTTCTCACACAGGACGGAAGGTACTATACCTTTTTCTCAATATTTCTGAGCAGACTAATGAGAATTTATAAAAACTTTGAGCTTCTCCGGCAGTAAGAGCTAATTTAAAGCAAGAATTAGGAGTTTATTTAATGACTGAGATAACCCATTAGAATGATATCAATTCATAACTTTTCTGACTACGTATTTGATTTGTGCTATACTAGATTTGAATGAAAAGTCTGGAAAATGTACAATAATTTCATTTTTAAAACTTTCACAGAAAGAAGATATTCTCAGTGCAACCAAGGATATTAATCTGCCTACTTAATATTTATCACCTAAAATTACTTCTTACCCTTTCTTGAACAGATCACTGTCAAACAAGCATGAAAACCTTTGAGTATATAGGCATTTATTATGAGCTTACTTGTCCACATGGTGCTACTCCACTTATCCAGAAATATTATTTGTAATAATTTCATATTTTAAGTAACTTTAAAGGAATCAGTTTTTTAATGTTATGGGAAAAATAATCAGTGCCTATTAAAGTTTATATTTAAGAAGTTCCTACAAAAGTTTTGAGCCAGAAGAACAATTTAATGCAGTTAAAAGTTTTATGGAAAATATTATGTAAATCTAAGTGTTGACAGTATGGTTTATCATTTATGAGTTGATAGAGAGTAGTTTGTACCTAGGAGTCATTTACTCATTTTAAAATATGTGTTTTGCTATAGTTAAGTCGTGTGACTTATCTACTCTTCGAAGTTATTTCATTCAGAAAATTAGCTGTGAAATTCAGAAAAAAATGCAAATGTGACAAATGTGATCCTTCTTGCTCTGAGCTATCACACACTAGACTACTCTTCCACATTAAATGTTTATTTTGATCTTCAAGTGATTTTGCTATTTATGGAGTTTTATTTATTTAAATGAAATTAAATAGTCCCAAATTCAAGACACTGGGAAAACTGATATGAAGTTTTTTTTGAAGAGAAGCAAAAGATGAATCCATCTATTAAATTATATAATTTAATGTTGGTTGTTTAAATAAAGTTACTTAACTTGGTAACATCAATGTTACAAATCATTTTGATTCATCAGATTTATTCAGTACTCTCATTCTTTGCTGCATTTTCTTATTCATCCAAAGAGGCCCACTTCACTGTGAATTTCTTACCACACAAAAGATAAATTCATCTTGAATATACAAGGAAATGTGTTAATGAAGACTGTAGTGAGGGAAAGAAAAAGTCAGTGTTGAATTAGATTTATGGCTCCCAAGAGTAATTACCTGCAAAGGTTCCGTCTAGTCTCAACTAGCAGCAAGAGTAGAAGTTTTAAAAAGTCAACCAGTTCATTCATACTTCTGCTCAACATCCTCCAGAACCCCTCCCTTTCCCTGGGAGCAAAATCCAAGTCCTTAGTGTCCCCCTAAGCCCTATGTGATCTAAGCTTGCCTGCCCCACCATTCCAGTTTAACGTCTAACTGCATCTCCTACTGCTCTCCCCCATGTTCATTGCTTTTTGAACATGCTGTATTTTTTCCTCAACACTGGTTGACCTGTTTGGTATCTCTTTTTTCAGATGCTTACTGAGAGAGGCTCACTTTCCCACATCTTCAAATCTGGTAAAATGCTCCCTACTGGGACCTCACTGTTCGCACTGCAGCTCTTTCTGCCCATTCACAGAGGCACTCATTCTGTCCTCTCCCTTTGCCTGTTAATCTCTACAACACTCATTACCTTAGACTATACCTTTTGACTTATTATCCTTCTCCCCCTACTAGAATATAGTTTAGGATTCCCTGGATGAATCATCCTTCACTACTAATTTTAATTCAGTGGGTGATGCTTTGCAGTATAAACTACTTGGTGGAATTATTAGCAGGACAAGCATTTTGCCCTTGTATGCACTGATGACCGAAGAGTAGTAGGTGCTTGATAATTATTTATTTAAATAAACAAATACATGACTGTCATTACTCCCCTTGAAAATCAAGGGTGTGAGGTTGGAAAGAGGAGAATGGGTACATTTCTGACATCATAGCATACATATGTGCTGGGGATGTCCAAACTGGAGTCAAACTATCTTCTCCTCCCGGATCTCCAGCCTAAGAGAGAAAGATTCATTTTGAGGTTTGAAGAGGTGCCATGTCAAAACTCTATGGCATTTAAACTGACATGCCAGGCAGGTCTATTTACTAATTCATTAGTCTCACTTGGGTGTATAATTATAATAATACTATTTCATGGCTACCAGATCCTGACACACTGAATTCACTTATTCCAAAAACATGTTCTGCATTTGAATTTCAAAAAGACACTACACATGTACCCCAGATTGAAAAATACAAGTCGTCTGGCTTTGTTTACATCATGTTGGATGAGGGTGGGAACTCCAGCTAATGTAATGAGATCAAGTGTTAGGACTGGACTGTAACAAATAAGGTGCCGAAATAAGAAAGTAAGGTATGCGTGTTTTTACTCACCTGCATAATTCATCATTTCGGCAGCTGTGAATTACATCGAGGCAAGTAGGGGGTGGAACTATGTTCACTGCACATGGCTTGCTGTGAAGAGCTTCTTTGGATTGCTGACAAGGGATATCAGATTGAGCACAGTCACAAAAAGCCAACATCTGGGCAATGTTAAAAGGCATATTCTGATAGAAGAACCGTATGGCTGCTTGGCAATGTTTCACATCGCACAGATTTCCATTTGCTGAGCAAGCTTTAAGGTAAGGGGCCAACTGTGTGTTACAGACCATATCCCCTACACACGCCTCTGCCACTTCCAAACAGGACTGGATTCCTTTGATTCCTGAAAGCAAGGATATGTCCAGGTCATGGAAAAGTAAACACAAATCTGTACATACAGAATCTGCAAAACACTGAGAAGTCTATGAGCAAAACGCAATGATGTACCAATGTGCTACTTGGGGCCAACGTTACTTTCTCCGCAGCCCTCCCCCAAGAGTTAGTATAAATTAGCAGTGGACTATTTGAATCATCTTTCATTTATACTGGGTACATATTGTGATCTAGAAACCATGGGGAGTGTGTAGGGCTAAAACTGAGTGGAAAAAAAAAATCTTGAGTCCAAGTTTCTCAAACACAAACAATAAATCCTCAGAAATTGCATTTGAGATCTATAGCTTATGGTGAGTTCATGGGCTCAAATCAAAATGATTTTTGTTCTGTTGCACCTTTTATTTTGGGCAAAAATCTTGACTAAAGGCTCCACAGAGTTATGTATTTATTCTAGCACATAAAGATGTTCATATTCTGGAAAACACAACTACATGTGAGTGCTTCCACAACCCCCCCCAAACATATATACACAAAAACAGCCTCAAACAATTAACTTATGTGATCAAAATACCTGTGAAATTTAACCAAGATCTAGTCTTTGGTTTTAATTATAATGTATTCCTCAGCATAATTGTAAACAGAGGATGGATAGGTGAAACAGTTACTTAGATACATGAATGGAAGAAATACAGTAATTTTGTTGCAATATTAGACTAGTAAAAAACCGCAGAATTCATTTCATATTGGCATATCTTTAAGAAAGCTAGTAACTATGTTTTAAATTATACTGTCTAGTATTTACAGTGTAGATAAAAAATACAATGTATAAAAATTACCCTGATAGGGAAGAGTAGTTAGATTCCACTTGGATTGATTATCCTCTTCCATGTTACCTAGAAAGAAAATAAAGAGACTAATTCACTAGTAAACAATTTTTAAATTTAATAGAAGAATGTGGGTTACATTTTTATTTTATTTTGTTTTATTTTTTAAAGGATTTTATTTATTTATTTGACAGACAGAGATCACAAGTAGGCAGAGAGGCAGGCAGAGAGAGATGGGGGAAGCAGGCTCCCCGCTGAGCAGGGAGCCTGATGCAGGGCTCGATCCCAGGACCCAAAGGCAGAGGCTTTAATCCACTGAGCCACCCGGCGCCCCTGTGGGTTAATTTTTAAATGAATAATCAGGAAATAATCTATTTGAGCTCATGTAACACTTATTTAACCCTTGATACACAAAATTAGTTTAAGAAAAACACCCCCCCCACACCCCGAAATATCAAGTGAGTTAAATAGCCCTGCTCTGAGGATTTAGTTACTTGAAGATTTAAACAAATGCTGACAATCAGACCATGTGTACTGAAGTAAACAAAGAATCTGGGGAGAAATTACAGAAGCAATATTGTCTGAATTAAAAAAAAAATCCTTCCTAGTAGAGTCTTAATTAAATTGAAATACAATTTAAGGATGATTTGCACCTCTGATTATGTTAGTCTCTTAGAATTTCTAGGAATTATAATCACAGAACTAGAGAATTGTGTTGATGGAAGGGAACTCTCTGGTCAGCTACTTCCAAATCTTTCATTCAAGAAGTATTGGCTGAGTCCCTACTATGTACCCAGTGTCAGACTGAAGACACAGATATATAGTTCCTGTCCTGGAGCATCCACAGACTGGCACAGAATACAGAGATCTAATTAAAAAAAAAAAATCCAAACAAAATATAAGGAGTGTGAATAGACATTTGCATAAAGTGATAGGGGAAATAGTATGATCAGATTTGCATTTTAAAATAAAATTGAATTGTTGCCATTGACTATTAGGATAGTGACTTCTGTTATGATTTCATGATTCAATTTGTCCTTCATTGAGCTGCCTGCACAGCCTCCCTTCCTGCCCATCTGCTGCCCATAAAAAGAAGGTATAAGCACAAGAAAATTCTTTTTTACCCCCAACTGGGTCCAGAATCTGTTATTTTCTCAATTTGCTACCACATTGGCCCAAGATAGCATGCATTTCTCTGTTGACCTCATCTAGGCCATGGGCTTATTTATCATCTATAAGTGAATAACCACCCCCCTTAGACTTACACCTATTCTACAGATCCCATTTTGTTGTGTCATACACAGAATTTAGACAACAATTCCATATGTGGGGCTGCTAAATTTGATATATTTACTTGGGTATTTTATATCATTTTTGACTTAACATGTCCCAAACTGACCTCTGACTTCTCTGTCCCTTACTGAAGCTTCTTCCTCCTATGGTTGTTCTTGTAGTAATTAATGAAAATAATGGCAGCCGTATCCTTCTAGTAAGTCAGGACAAAAACCTTGAACTCAGCCTCCATTTCCTTTTTTTTTCCTTCCATCCTCACATGGTTTGCTATTAGCAAACTATATCCAGAACTGACAACTTCTCACAGCGGTCCATCATCTCTCAATTTTTCTCTGTCATTATAAACGCTTCCTAACTGGTCTTCCTACTTGAGCCTTTGCTTGTCTTCCAGTCAATGATCAATTAAAAAAAATCAGGATTATTCTTTTAAAAATAGGAACAAGATCATGACAATCTCTTAATGAAAATTCTTCAGAAATTTTCTGTATCCCTGAGGGAAAGAGCCAATGACCTAGAAAGTCCTACCTGATCTTGTCCTTGTTTTATTTCTGATCTTACCTCCCACACTCCCATATTCTTTCTTCTACCTATGTGTCTCCCCTTAGCTCTTCCTCAAACCTCCAGACACAGGTCCAGTTGAAGGCCTTTAACTCTCCATTTCTCCTACCTTAACTGCTCTTTTCCCAAATATCCATTAGGTTCATTCCCTTACCTCTTTTAGTCTTTGCTCAAACAGCAACTTAAGAGTGCAACTTCCTGGCTATCCTCTTAAAATTACAAATCACCCACTCAGACCTCTTTTTCCCCCTCTGCTTCAGTTTTCTCCTTAGCACTCACGTTGTTTAAAATATCCATCTTATGTGTGCCTGAGTGGCTCAGCTGGTTAAGCGATCGCCTTCAGCTCTGGTCATGATGATGGAGTCCTGGAATGGAGACCCGCATCAGGCTTTCTGCTCAGCAGGGAGTCTGCTTCTTCCTCTGACCCTTTCTCATGCTCTCTCTCTCTCTCAAACAAATAAATAAAATCTTTAAAAAAAAAATCCATCTTATGTCATTAATCCTTCTAATTTTCTCTTTGTCCCCATACTGGATTCTGTGGCCCAGTACTAAGACACCCCCCAGGCTTTCATTTCCTCGACTGCAGAAAATTTGGTTGGGTGATGACAGAAATCAGTTCCTTTCTAGGCATTGCCATCATTTGAAGAAAGTTGCCACAGATAAGGTGACAGATTTTCCCAGGGAACAGCTCATCCAGAAGGACTAGCCCCGAGGAGTGGGGCAAGGATCATGTCCCTTTTGTCAATGTTCATTCCATGCCCAAACTTCCTGTGGAATAAACAATATTGGTTGAGGCAGCTACTCTGTATTTCAGCTTCTCCCTCCACCTAATCCTGTTTTCTTTAGTTCCTTCTAGCTTCTGTTCCTAAACCCTCAGCTCAAACACATCTTTTGTGTGCAAACCTCTGTCTCAGAGTCTGTTGCCTGGGAAAATGATTCAAGATGCTCCTCAATGTAGAGTGTAAACTCCTAGAGAGCAACAAGTTGTGTGTTTCGTTTGCTTTTCCTCCAGGTCTGAGCACATGGGCTAAGACATGGTGGGGACTCAAAAGAAAGATCTATTAAATAAATAAATAAGAGCATGTAACCGCAATTTATCTATTTCTTTAATTTTTGAAATCTCCTAACAAACAACAACTTCAACAACAAACAACTTCTTGAATGAAGGCCAGGTGTTTGTTTTGTTATTGTGTTTTGTTTCTTTAAATCGTGCTGTATAATACCTAGCACATTTAAATGTCTCATAAGTATTTTCCAAATGAATGAATAAGTGAATACAATTAACATTATGCTAAAACCTTTTAGCATTTGCCTTGCTTGCCTCTTAATAATCCATTTTGGACAAAGTCATGGCATTCATTTTTTATTTTTAATTTCCTAAGAGAAACAGGCAGAAATGACAAAGCAGGGATCAGAAGTTAAACATTCTTTAATTAATATACGTTCCTAAGTTCTTCTTTAGAATACCAACCTGAAAAAAAGTCCTGTTTGAATCCATCTTCATAGTTGTCACTGAAAGCTGAAACTTGATTCATCTGAGCATCCTGTATACAAATGTCTTCAAACAAACTTTTCCAAATTTCAGTGCACTCTGCTTTTGAAGGGTCGTTGCAATGACAATTCCACAATATCGTTTCTTTCAGGCTTTCTCTTAATGCAGCACACAGGTAGCCTCCATCGAGGGTCTTGCATTGTTCTGATTCCTTCCCGCAGGTTTTCTTAAAATTTTCATACAACAGAGAGCAATGTTCTGATTCTTGGCAAATATGTGCTGCTATGACACAGTCACTCTCTTTTCCAACCATTACTGATGTGTCTTTCTGAGGCAGCCATTGTGTGGTATTTGACTGTCCAGCCAAATGTAAAGACAGAGCTGATTCTTCTTTAATTAAAATTTTAAAAATTGACAAAAAATTAAATAAGTTCATTTACTTGTGATATTTTAATGTTTTACATAAAGTATATAAACTTATTTTTTAAGGCATATTATTTATTTTAGAGACAGAGATGGAGACAGAGTGAGTGAAGGGAGGGGCAGAGGGAAAGGGAGAGAGAGAATTCTCAAGCAGACTCCACGCTAAGCACAGAGTCCTACCTGACGCTCAATTCTAGGACCCTCAGATCATGACTTGAGCCGAAATCAAGAGTCCGGCCCTCAAATGACTGAGCCACCCATGTGCCCCTAAGCTTATCTATTGTCTTTCAAAAACCATTAAAAAAATTTCAAGAGGGCTACAACAAATGATCCTGAATTTCTAAAAATTAGAACACGGATTATTGATAGTTTATATAATCACATAATGGTAATGCTCAATTGCTTTGGATGACATTTGGTTCTTATTTACTTTTGTCCAAAGTTTCATTACATTTTGATGATGACTGGTAGAAATCATGTGTAACTTAAGATACTTATAAAATAATAGATTATTTCCCTTGTATAAATTTTTAAAGATTTTTTAAAATTTATTTATTTGACAGAGAGAGATCACAAGTAGGCAGAGAGGGAGGCAGAGAGAGAGAGGAGGAAGTAGGCTCCCTGCCTAGCAGAGAGCCCGATGTGGGACTCGATCCCAGGACCCCGAGACCATGACACGAGCCGAAGACAGCAGCCCAACCCACTGAGCACCCAGGCTATATGGATTTCTCTTTTCTACTAGAAATGTACTCAAACTGTTTCTCCACCTTTTTAAAAAATTATCATTTTCCTCTTAACAAGCATTTTTAGACCTTTATTTTTCTAAGTCACCAACCTCCTTGTAAAATTTTAATTCCACAGATATAGTGTATATCTGTTTGGGAACTGGATGAATATCTCTGATTTAAATATAATAAAGAGTAAAAGATTTTTTGCCCAACCCCATGCACCAGTTTTCATCCCCTGGAGGTTTTATTCCTCATTGAGAACACATGTTCTACTAGATAGTTCCAACAAACCCATAATTCTATGAAAAAAAGAAAAGATGAGATGAGAAAAACAACTTCAACATGAGACTCCAAGTCAGCTTAGCATAGGCTTTATGATGTATACTGTCTACTTCTAAAACATCTTATCTTCTGAGGTACTTCAAAAAAGATATCCACAATAAAAAAATTCCTTGACCCTACCATTCTTCCAAAAGTCTTTTTTTTTTTTCTTTCTTTCTTTCTGGAGTATATGATCTTAAAAAAAAAAAGTTTAACTTTTTTTTGTTAAATTATTTTTCTTTTACCTTAGTTTCTACAAGACACCCTTATACAAGACATTAATTCATGATATGAAAATGTTTACTTAATAACTGCTAGGGCACCCTTATAAGCACTAGTCTAAGTCTAGCCTCTGTAATGCTGCATATGTTTGAAAACATACACTACTATAGCATTTTGCACATTTCTCAAATAAATCAGGCTCCTTTACTAGAATAGAGGCCATCTCTTCTATTCCTTTTGGCTAGCATGCTTACATCCATAAGATACATCTGATTTAATGCTGTCCTCATATAATTAGTTCTATTACACATTGGTAATTATATATTTTGAAATAATCTGTAAACCTGTCTATATGTTCTATCAAACTGTCTATCTAAATCTTTCTATTTATATATTTAATTAGCTGGGCTAAATGAAGTAATATGGCTAAATGTCAATTTTACTCTACTATGTTTTCAGCTATCAAGAGCTGGGACTGTTTTAGTCACCTCTTTTTTTTTTTTTTTTTAAGATTTTATTTATTTGAGACAGAGAGAGTGAGAAGTTGCAGGTGGGGAGGGGCAGAGGAGGAAGGAGACCATTTCAAGCAGGCTCTCTGGTGAATGCACAGCCCAATGTGCAGGGCTTGTCTCACAGTCCTGAAAGCATGGCCTGAGCTGAAATCAAGAGTCATAAGCTTAGCTTAACCAACTGAGCCACCTAGGTGTTCCATGTTTTATTCAGCTTTATATCTATCCTTCAGCATTTATAAAATGTCTACACATATTAACGAAATAATAAATACAGACAGACACATGATTTAGGGTCTCAAAAATATGTTTAACGAATTTAAAGTACTTACACGATATTCATTGGTCATTTACTAAGTATCAGGTATCAGGTACTACACTGGGTACTTTATCATATTAAGAAAAAAGGAAAGAAATGCTAAAGCTGATTTGCTCAAGAAGTTTACAAGATATCAATGAAGAATAGAAAAATACATGCCTATATATGTTGGGGAATGTTTTGAAAGTCTAAAGTGGGGAGAGAAGGAAGAAGAGTGGGAAGGGGACCAACGGGGGAGTAGGGAGGGACAGAGAGAGGGAGAGAGAGGGAAAGAGAATAGATCATGGCTTGCTGGACTGATGATCAAAGAGTCTAGGAGGGTACCATAGTTAAGATAGGATGATTGATAAGATTTTAATCATTTCATTTCTCACTCTAAGCTCAATGAAAAGCAATCAGCTAATGCTTCCTGTATCCATAACAACTAGGTCTTGTCCATCATGAAGTGCATTTGTGAGGCTATGTCAGTGTTCTCTTCTACAATGTTTTTATATTCCTGGCTTATCAATATTGCCACATAGTTGTCTTTAGTAAGTGTCTATTGTGTGTGTAGGGGGAATGGGGGGGACTGATTTCAGTTTAACTGATTTAACTTTGTATGTACCTGTTGACTGGTAACTATATTTTTTTAAAACCTGGTGTGATTAGAAGTGGCTAGAGAGATAAAAATTAAGTTGTCTTGTCATGGTGAAACAAAAGTCAATAAATATTTTAGTATTTCAATATGTCTTCATTTCAGCCTACTTCAGTCAAAAACTAGTAAAGACCTATTAATTAGCTAACTAATCTCATTTTGGGCTCTATCATTTTTTATGCCATCTCAGCATTTCTAACTGTTGACTATTTTCTCTCTATCCCTTTCATTGACTTCAAAAACTCTTTCTGTAGTTTTTTTCCATGTCTTTGAAATCTTTTTTCTCTTTAACTAGATCATGAATGTCATTATCAAAATCTTTATATTGTCACTTTATAGCCTTTATAGGCCAATCTTATCTTCCTTCTTATGGCTTTATCTGCTTCTTATAAACATATAACTCCAAAACCTGTATGTCTATTTAATTTTATCTTTTTGTGTGTGTGTCTATTTTAGATTACTCTCTTCAGGGCAAGATCCATGTTTCCATATGCAAACTAGATGACACACATTCCTTCAATTCTTTTTTGAAATTATTTGTATCATGTAAAACTTAAAACAAAATGTTAACATTCCTAACAGGAATGTTCCAAAGCACGCTACAGATGCAATGTCTCCAAAATATTACTCATCATCTCTGTCCCCAATCCTGTACTTTATTGCTTCTTCCCTATCTCAGTGTATCACGGTATCCTGTCCCAAGCCAGCAACTTGTAGAACATACTTCATACCTTTCATACTCCTCATATTCAACTGTCTCCAATGCCTATCAATTATAATTCATAAACATAACTTACTTTGGCTTTCTCCTCATAGTCCTCAGCACCAATGTGTTAGTTTAGGCATGCATCACCTCTCTCCCACGTGATTTTGATGACCTTTTAATTGACATCCCTGGCCTGCATCTTTCCCTCCCCTTTGTTCTGTCCTTTGCACTCCTGCCAGTGATACCCTTTGAAAAGCTGATTCTGCATTCCTCTGTTTAAAATGCATTAAGAGCTCCTTGCAATAACAGTTTGAAGTCTAATCCCTTTAGAAAGATCTCTAAGTTCAGCTTTCCTCCTTCTTAGAACATCTGGTTTCTTTCCAGCATCGTTTCCTAATACTGCTCTGTTCTACAGATCAGCTTCACAAAGGATTTGTTTCTCCTCAAATGTGTTCTGCTTCAATCTATTTCCTCTGTATAGAACATCCATGTTGTCTAATGAGCCAAATTAACCCAAAATCCCAAGTCTGTCATTTCTTCTATGAAACCTTCTGAGTCACCATTCTTTATTCGTCTATAACTTCAAGTACTTTGTGAAGGAGAGAGAGGGGGAGAGAGAAAGAGAGAGAGAGAGAGAGAGTGTGTGTGTGTGATCTAGCATGTTTCACATTGAACAGGTGATCAGCACTTACCATTTTAATTAAGAATTGAACTAAAAGTAAATAATAAAGGTACCTTGGAAATCCTCAAACATTTGGAAATTAAACAATAGTATTATAAATAAACCATGAATCAAAGAAGAAGTCACAAGGGAAATGAGAAAACATTTTGAACTGAATAAAAATGAAAATACAACATACTAAGATTTGTGGATGGACTAAAACAGTACTTGGGAAGGAGATTTATATAATGAAATGATTATAGGAGGAAAGACAAAAATCTCAAGTCAATGATATAAGCCTTTATCTTAAGAAGCCAGATAATGAGGAGCAACTGCAAGTCAAATCAAACACAATAACCAAAAATAATGAGCAAGACTGCGAGACAGAGAGAGACAAAGAGGGAGGAATACACAAATTCATCAGTGTCTGAAGGAAAGAGAAGATACCACTGTAACACCTATAGACACTTAAAGGACAATTTGGGGATAATAAGAACTTAGCAGAGAGATAGAAAAAGGTAAAAAATAAATAAATAAAATGGAAACTCTAAAAACAAAAATTCAACATAAATCCAACAAATGGGAACATTCACTGAAAGATACGAACTACCAAACTCACTCAATAAGGAATAGGTAAGTGAAACAGTCCTATAACAACTAAACACATTGAACATTTTAAAGCCGTCTAATAAAAAATAGCCCAGGTATCTGCACTGGTGAATTAAATCAAACATTTAAGGAAGAAATAATACTAATTCTTTGTATCCTGTTCTAGAATAAAGAATAGGAAGAAAAACTTCCCAGCGCATTAAGAAACCAACATTATTCAGACAATAAAATCGAGAAATACACTACAAGAGAACAATATTCCAATATCCCTCATGAACATAAATTAAAAACCCTTAATAAAATATCAGCAGATTGAATCAAATAATATATAAAATGAATAATACATCATCACTGAGTAGTATATAGCCTCAGAATAAAGGGTGAGAACAAATGTTCACAAATCAACAATAAAATTCACTATATAAAAGAAAAGTAAAACATAATCATTTCGATAGAGGCAGGAAAAATATTTGCAAAATTTAACATTTGTTTATCCATTCATGATAAAATCTCAAAGCTAACTGGGATATAAGAAGGAATTCTTCAGCCTGATAAAGGGAACCTGCAAAGGACCTACTGCAAAAACCATTTCTCTGAAGACAGATAAAAAGCAAGGATGGCCACTCCCAAGGATCCTATTTAACATCATCTAGGAGGTTCCACCCAGAACCATAGAGCAAAGAAAAGAAATAAAGGCCTACAGATTGGGAAGGGAGAAATAAAATTCTGTCTACTCACAGATACGAATATTTAGATCTATTCGGACAGTCCTATAGATTTTACCAAATAAAAGATACATAAGAACTAATCAGTGAGTTGAGCAAGTTACAGGATATAAGGTCCAGATAATATATCAATTTTATTTTGATAGGTTCTCTATACTCAATAAGTCACTATTTACAACAGCATCAAAAAATGAAGCATATTTGCATATATCAATACAATGTAAGAATTATATACTGAAAACTACAAAATATGATAAAAGAAATCAAAGAGATCCTAAATGAATGGGCAGACATATCATGTGTCAGTTCTATCCAAACTGATATATAGTTTCAATGTAAGCACCCCAAAATGCTAATTTTTTATAGAACTGACAATTCGATTGTAACATGTATATAGGAAGTCAAAAAATAGCCAAAACAATTTTTAAAAAGAACAAAGTTAAAGGAATTATACTACTTGATTATAAGAACCCCCATAAAGTTAAAATAAGTAAGACCATAGAGTATTGGCAAAAGTACAGAAATACAGATTATTGAAATAGGATAAGAACTCTAGAAATAGAGCCACTAATATACCACCCAAATGAGTTTTGAAGGTGAAACTCATAGTCTCTTTAGCAAATGGGTTAGAACAGTTGTTTATCCTTACAGGGAAAAAAAAAAAGGAAAAAACAAAAGGAATCTGACCCATTGTTTGTACTAAAATCAAAAATTAACTCAAAACCTAAACTACATTAATTTCTAGACCATATGAGAAATATTTCTGTGATTTGGGGTTGGATAAAGATTTCTTAGATGCAACATCACAGGTATTATTCAAGAAAAAAAGTTGGCATCTTGCCAACTGGGTGGCTCAGTTGGTTAAGCAGCTGCCTTCGGCTCGGGTCATGATCCCAGCGTCCTGGGATCAAGTCCCGCATCGGGCTCCTTGCTCAGCGGGGAGCCTGCTTCTCCCTCTGCCTCTGCCTGCCACTCTGTCTGCCTGTGCTCGCTCTCCCCCCCCCTCTCTGATAAATAAATAAAATCTTTAAAAAAAAAAGAAAAAAGAAAAAACTGGTTATCATTAAAGTTTAAAAAGCAAAAGACTTCTTTCTGGGGGAAGATATTCCTAAGGAAGTAAATAAAAAGACATAGAGGGGAAAACATTGTTTCCAGAACACATGTTCTGATAAATCCTATTTGATACAGAGAAGCAACTCTTAAAACCCAGTAAAGAAGCCAAAACTCAAATTTAAAATGAGCAAAATTTTGAAGAGATGTTTTACTAAATAATGTGTACAGATGACATGTAAGCACATGAAAATATGTTCAACATTACTATTATTTAAGTGGAAATTAAACCTACAATGTGAGACTATTAAATATATATTAGGATGACCCGCAAACAAAAACAAGTAAAAATCAAAATCAAGTGCCACTGAGAATGTGGAATGACTGAAACTTTTATACATTGATGCTTACATCAAATTTGGAATATAGTATGGAAGCTCTCCATAAAGTCAAACATACACTTTACCATATAAACCAACAATTTCTTACCCAAGAGAAACAAAAGCTTCTATTTGTAAAAATCTTGTATGTGAATATTTATAATTTCTAAAAATCTGGAAACAATGCAAATCACTTTCAATGATGAATGGATAACCAATGTGTGGTATACAATGGACTAGTACTGATAAAAGAAAAACTTGTACATGAAACATTGGTGAACCTCAAATGCATTATACTAAAAAAAAAATCAGGCTCAAAGGCTACATGTTATATAATTCCATTTATGTGAAATTCTGGAGAAAGCAAAACCACGGAACAGAAAATTGTCCAGTGAGCTCACCATGTATGATTTGAGAGGTGGAACAATGATAGATGAGAGGGAAATGGGATATTGGAAGAAATGGTGTATTTCTTAGGAAATGAGAAGTTGACTGTGAAAGAAGAGGCAAGGACCCCATGACAGCATGTGCATTCCCAAGCTGACCACTTTTCAGAGAGCACAGAGGAACACTGAGGATCCAAGCATTGATCACTTTAGAACTATTTTATCCACATATCCCTTTGAGAATCTTTATGAACTCTTAAGGACACACGCAGAATACTTTGATGGCCACTACCTCAGTGTCGGCCTGGCTCTTTGAACAGGCAGTAAATAAATGCATATTAAATGATTAAATGATCCTACCGAAAGGCAAGTATAATTCTAGATACATGGTTATATTTTGGAATTTCTCTAATATCTCTAATATCTTATTTGTCTTCTATCATTTAGATCTTGTGCAAACCCCACAAATACATGAATTGAGCAAGTGAATCTATAATCCTAATGAATTATAATTGAATGAAGCTTGCAATTATGGTTAGCAACTTCAGAAATATGTTAGGTACTTACTGAGATCCACAGCTCACTGAACCTTAAATTACACAGAGAACTGATCAAATTATCAAGAAAGGAGAATTAATTAAATTACATAGATGTGGTTAATTTTGAAACTCTACTTTTCTTTTTCATGACTGTAAATATTTCTGTATAACAATTTATTGTTACCTGATTCATTGATGCATGGTTCTCCAAGCAATTTGTTAATAGTACAATAGAGGTTATCAGTGCAGAGACAATCTTCAAATTGGAAATTACTTTCCACCAAGGACTGGATGCTCAGGTTACAGTTTGATGAGTCTTTCATCTTGCAGAGGTTACCTGGGTTTTAGTCAAACATATAATATTCCTGATATTAATCTGAATATTGTCCTATCCCAAATGCTTTTAATGTATTAATCTGAGTAATTCATTATTATCATAAGATTTTTCTGGGGTTGTTGCAAGAGGTCCACAGAAGTGACTTTTTAAGCACAAAGTTTCTTTTTACTGACTTTCTCCCTAGCATTTACTTTCTAAAATAGATTAAATCTTGCTGTATTTTAAAATGACTTTGTCCCCACTTAGAATGCCAATTTTTACTCTTCAATAGTAATCAAGGCTGTCCTTATATGAGGTGATCAGAATGATCTATAATCTTCATCACTCTGTCAGTTTAGCTATTTTATTTGCCATTTGTCATAATATTCTATTTTATTTTGTATGTCATTCTAAGATTATAATAACAGACATGCAGGTGGCTCAGAATTTACCATGAGAAACGAAGTGGTCCTGACAGTAAGCACTCAGTAAATATTATTGAATAATGAATCTTTCATAATTACCAGTATTTCATTTTCTGCTTTAATTTACAAAGCCATATTTATCTACCCAACAATTTTCTTTACTCATTTTTCTGAATAAAACTACTTGAATTCATTTCATCTGTGTATTTGAAAATATTTCTATGTCAGCTTCATGCATGGGATAATTATGCAAATATTACTGCAATTCACTGAAAATGACTTGCTATTTGTATACTGAAATAAATGTTATAATTCATGACACATTGAAGTAATATTTTAAATTGCCTTATGAAATATAATAAGAAGCTTCATCATCAAAACCAATAAGAAATTTTTTTTGTCATTGTCTTCTAGTCTCATCTTAAAGTTACTGTGTTACTTTGAGCAAATTATGCCTTTAAAATTCTTTTCCTGAACTGTAATAAGAATGTTGGGTTAGATAGCTGTAACTGTCTTTGGAGTTCGAACATTCTCAACACTTTGGGACTTTCCTCAAATATTTGGAATGTAGGACAAGTTAAAAATAAAAAAAAATATTTTAAATTGTTCTTGACACAGTTGGAAAGGAAGATAGCATATCTTCTGCAAGAAAATAAAATGTGAATTACAACATGTGTAACAGGTATTACACACATACAAACAAGTAACAGTGCTTTTGATCATCACAAATGTTATTTTTCCTATTTTATCATTGAGATATTCACTTGTAAGCAAAAAGATATTTGAAAAAATGTTGTCATACTTCTGACAAGCATACATATAATTATAACATTGCATGTGGTGATGTAAGTAAAAAAAAATAAACCAAAAAAAACCCTGAAGTCTTCCATAAAGCTACCCACAGTGCAGTAGGACTCTTGAGTTTTTGTAACCACATTTATTAATAAGCAAGTGAAGGTAATCATTGGAATATCAAGTCTGAGTTAAGTTGTTTATAGAGCAAAGCTAGCTTAGTTCCCAGGATAGTGACAGAAAATATCCAAATCTATTTTTATCTCAGTAAAAGGAAATAATTTGAGTATGGTTTCAATAATATTTTACCTGAAACGTTGCAGGAATCTTCCATTAGTCTCCATGCATATTTACACCCATTTGCATCACTTAGGCATTGCTCTCTTAAATACTTGCAATCAGTCATTTGGGGAGTGGATTCATGTTCCAAGGACAGTGCCATAGCTGAAATAACAACAGTAACAGAACAACAACAGCAGCACCTTGGCAATATTGCAGCATGGCATTTGTTTACCTCGAAACTAAGTTATTGATGATAAAGAGCAGAGTTAATAAGAATACAATCTCATACAATCGTTACAAGGGTGGAATGGCTCTTAGCTTTAGTTCTAGCTATAGATTTGTGTTTCTCCTCTAGAAGATTCTTCAATGAAGAGTTTACACTTGTGGGGCGCCTGGGTGGCTCAGTGGTTTGGGCTGCTGCCTTCGGCTCGGGTCATGATCTTAGGGTCCTGGGATCGAGCCCCGCATCGGGCTCCCTGCTCCGCAGCAAGCCTGCTTCCCTCTCTCTCTCTCTCCCTCTCTGCATGCCTCTCTGCCTACTTGTGATCTCTGTCTGTCAAATAAATAAATAAAATCTTAAAAAAAAAAAGAGTTTACACTTGTCCTCTCATTTGATGCCTTTTTGTGCCTCAATTTGTATTTTTATGACTTACTCTATTGAAACATCTCCTTAAACTTCTCTATTCATCTCCAAAACGTCAAGCTTCATAGTTTCAGGACTTCATCTTGCCTACTTTTATCACTGAGCATTTTGTGACCATTGCCATTTCCATCTTGAAACTCTCTCTTCCTTTGTCAACCCCCTCTTCTAGTTCTCTTGATACTTATTCATTTGATATTTTCTGACCATAGTTAGAATTCTTCCCAGGGTCCTTGTCTTTTTCTGGTAAACTATATTTTTAGCTTACTGTCTGTCCTCAGGTTTTTCCCATTCTCATTTCATACATTCTCTATGTTTATCTCAGTAAACATAGAGAAACATACCATCCTAATTTAACTAAAACCTCTAGATTGATGATTCTAAAAAGCATCACCCAATCCCATTATTTTTCAGTCTTCCAGTTACATCTGTTGATATCTCCACCTAAACATTCCAGACACATTTCCAGAGTACCCTATCTTTCTATCATCACCACTCCCGGGTAGACCACCCCGCTCCAACAATTTTAGCATTTTTGTAAGTACCTGCACTAGAAACCTTGGATTCATGACAGACTCCTTTTTTATCCCCAACTTCACTCTCCTATATTCATTTTTGCATAGTTTTCTGATTCTCATTTTGAATATCTGACCAACTCACAAATTATTCAACGTGCCTCCAGTTTCACTTCACTCACATAGGTTATTACCCCCCCCCCAAACCTGCCTACTGTACCATTCTAGTCCTGCCATTTCTCTGCTTCACCCTTTGGATGGTTCCTCATAGCATAATTCTCATATTCCTTATCACATGCACTGTGGGGAGTCCTTGGACATTTATAGTTTCCCAAATGCTCCATGTTGTCTTGTACCTCTGAGTATTTCGTCCATGATTATTAGTAGGGACTCCATTTCTTTTTCTTCTGGAATAGTTGTTGTTTTTGTTTTTTTTGTTGTTGTTGTTTTGTTAACACTCAACACAATGATCACCTGTTTTATGGAACACTTCCCTGACTTCAATACTCTCTGTTCCTTTATCCAAATTGATTTAACACACCTCATTTGTTTTGCGATCTCAGGATTTCCCCAACCATAGCTCTACTGCTCTGTAATAAAAATATGTATTTACATGCTTGTCCACCACTGGGTTCTAGGTTTTTATTAGATAGGCATTAGACATAATTCATAATCGTATCCTCATCATCAAACACAACACATTATCTATGTATATTGACTTAAACCAACTTTAAAAGTTAATCATGAGTTATAAATAAGTAATTGACACTATAATAAAAATAACATCTTTCAGATATTTACAAGTTATTTTGGGTAGAAGAGAAGTTTCCAGTCAGTTTTTCATAAAGTAGCAAGGCTAACTTAGTATATTGTTCAAATTACCTGAATTGATTCTGCAAGCATACAAACTGACACTTGATTAATCAATCCATAGAAAAATATGGGAACTGCAATTGAGTTATAGAGACAATATATTAACTATAATCAAGACACCTTAATATGTTTCAGAGACAAATTATTTGGATTTTTAAAAAGATGATATTAATTATGAATCACCTGTGATAATGCAGAGTTTTATAAGCTTCAAGTAAAACCTATAATCTTGTCTTTATCTTAGCTCTTCCAAATCTTTTCTCTTAAGGAGAATCCAAGACAACTCATAGGATCATATGCTCTATTTGCTGGGTCACTGCATTTGGAGATTAGGCCCAAGGGTATGGTTCAGTCACAGTTTTTCCTTGTTGAGGGCTACAGTGGAAATTGACATATCAGCCTTCTGTTTTTTCATGTGTTCATGGATAGCCGCACCTAACCAAAATCCTGTCCTAGGTTAGCAAGTCTAAAGAAAGAGAGTCCCTTTGATTTTGGCCCAAAGTCATTTGTTTGAATCCAGCTATGAAAGACCCTCTGGTATGTTGTGTCAGAAACTCAACTTATAAGAAATCAGAATTTTATTTGACATTGATCATTACATTTTGTGAATAGTTCCCTCAGAAAACTTATAGTTGATAGTGTTCTGGATATACCATCAAAACATTACCAGTACCTCAGTCTAGTGATGGGTAATGTATTCTATGTATTATCTTTCCCCAATTTATTTCATTTTCTTCCATATTTAAAAATTTAAGTCCCTCTTGATTGTTTATTTTACATGATTTTCCACACCTTCTATTTGGATGAAATACTGAATCTACTAGGAAAACCATCTCAGTGATCTGGCCCAAAAGAATGAAAATAACTTTAGCTTTCCAAAATTTTAGTCATTCCTTACTATGATTTGTAGTCACATATTTAATCCAGGAATTTTCAAGGATTCTCTTGAAATGCTCAGTGAAAAACAAGATCTGTTTTAAAATAGTAAAATGAAGAATACTGTACATAATATCACCCTCTTAAGGCTTATCATGATAATACATGTTATATTTTAAAAATTCACTATGTCCCACATTTCTTTGGCTATAAAACTTTCCCACATCACAAGACCTACTTACTTAGAAGATGTTAAACAAGTATGGGAATACTGGTTACTACCAAATAGTACAATTTTGACCCTAACAATATTAGAAGTCATTTCCTTCCTTCATGCAACCTAATGCCAAGGTTAATTTAGAAGTGAAACTTGAAAACAAGCGGCCATCCTTGCTTTTCAACTGGGGCCATAATGAGGTTGTAATGTATTTTGTGTGTTCTGTTTTATTGTTGCCTTATCTACAAAAGTTAAAGTTTCTGAGATTTGTCTTTATACCTAAGAATAGAAATAAGGAAATATTAAAATAAATACAAGAAGCAAAATATCGGGCTAATGAATATTATTTAAACTAAAGAAAAAAAACCTGAAGATATATAAAAGATTCCATTCCTTCTTCCCTTAATTTTTTTCACTTGATTTATTTTGATTCTCCTTTTATGTTCAACATAATTTGAAATAACCTTCTTCATTTTCATGCCCACAATTATGTTTTTAATCATCAATAGCTATTAGTGTAGAGTAAGCAAAAACTATATTGGCTTTGTTTTAATGAATGGAATATTAATATTCAGCTATAATAATAACTATCTCTTTCCTGAATTCATTTTATAGATTCTACTAAATTCTGAAGAAAATATAATAGCTTCCCCAATGACACATGTAGTAAGTAGATCTTTGTGGATTCTACTTTGAGTATAAATGAATTATTTTCTATCAACATCTTACAATACATTCACACTATCCAACACAAGAGGGATAAATCCAAACCTTATCTCTAGCTCACAAAAATTGACTGAAATGTGAAGCATCCGATGGGATGTTGTTTTATTCTTCAAAAGGACTCCTAGTTTGTAAATATTAATGCTTTAAAATTAAGAGAACTAAATGATAAATTAATCTCATTTTAATTTAATTTCAAAGAAAAATAGATAATTTGAAATTTGTCATCTTATAACTTATAAATAGATACTGGACGGTTTCATTTCTCAAAGACTCTATTATATATGTGAATTCCATAAATCCCAATAAATAACTCCAAGTAACTGGATTATCTTACACAATAAGAGAGAAACAACCTAAGAGATTAATGTGATTCCTGCAATACAGAAATGTGTTTTCTACAATAATAAGTGTACATTTTTGAAACAGTTATAAACCACCTTAAAGTATACATTTGTAATTGATACTTCTTACTATAAACCCATTAGTTTAATCAACAGATAAGTCAGATAAGATAGCTTTCAGTTCATGAAGAATTGGTGTTACACATCCAGGTAAACTAGAAGAATGATTTACTTACCAAAGAAAATGAAGACCATCATGCTGGACAACTTGGGGATATTCACCTGGAAGAAAGGCAGATGTGTTCACTCCAACCACTTCTTAACAGTAACTGTCCAGATAAGGCTTCAGCTTCTGCTCTTGCTTCCTGAGAGCATTACTGATTCAAGTCAGCTTCCTTTGTCACCATCTCCTCACAAATCCTTCCTGAGCTGTGAACTTTCCTAATTATGTCCAAATTCAATTATTTTCTTCTGAGCATACTAATGTCGGATATTAGGCTTCCAAGAAAGCCCACAAGCCAGATACTAAGAAATGATACATACTCAGCACATTTATGAGAAACGTTTCATTTTCCCTTTAACTAGAATGCTAAACTGTGTAAAAGGCTCCCAACTGTACCCCAGAAACTTCCTAGGTGCTTAAGTATCCTCAGTTTCTACTTCATTAATTAGCCTCATTACAGCAATTTTATGTCCTCTGAGAATATGGAAAAGGAGAAAAGTGATAAGCAGTGAGGTAGATATGTGGAGAATTCAAGTTCCGCTGGAATCAAACCAGTGTGCTTCATCTTCCCCAATAAGAAAATGTCTCTCTATGTGCCACACATTCCAGTATACTTTCAAATTGTACTGCTTCAGCTGCAATTCCCCAAACCCACCAGAGACAGTGAAAGTGTAAGAAATGACTCCTTGTAGGGGCACCTGGGTGGCTCAGTGGGTTAAGCCTCTGCCTTCAGTTCAGGTCATGATCTCAGGGTCCTGGGATCGAATCCCACATCAGGCTCTCTGCTGGGCATGGAGCCTGCTTCCTCCTCTCTCTCTCTCTCTCTGCTTGCCTCTCTGCCTACTTGTGATCTCTCTGTGTTAAATAAATAAAATCTTAAAAAAAAAAGAAAGAAAGAAAGAAAGAAAGAAATGACTCCTTGTAACAATGCAGAAATTCCTGGCTCCCCTAGGAAGGTAAGCATCCACTTGTGTTCATCACTTGAAAACTGTTTTACTCCTAGCTTCAGTGAGAGACATTGTTATGTTCTGAATATTTATGTCTCCACACAAGTTCTTAGGTTGAATATCTGACCCAGTAAAATGATTATATGCACAGGCAGAGCCTTTGGGAGGTACGTAAGATGTCAGGGTGGAATCCTCCTGAGTGAGATTATAAAAGATAATGAAGTCTTATAAAAGAGGCTGCAGAGAGATCCCTTTGTTCCTTTCCCCTGTGGGGGTCCAGCTGGAGGACACCAGTTACAACCCAAGAAGAGGGTCCTTGTGAGGATGTAACCATGCTGGCATCTTAATGTCGGACTTCTGGTCTCCAGATCTGTGAGAAATAGATTTCTGTGGTTTATAGGCTACCAGACTATCGATTTTTGTTATAGTAGCCTGGATGGATTGGATTTACCTTGTATTTCATCCTATTCTTCCTCACAAGACCCTAGAACATGTCAGCTCCACTGGACCATCATGAGGCTTCCACTTTTAAAACACCTGAGACCTTTCTGTTATGGATCCTTGGAAATACACAAGACTGTTTTGGCAAGAAATCAGGAGAACACAGGTGTGGATAAACTACTATCTTGAGATGAGACAGAAGCATTTTGTGTCCACAGTGACACAATAGAAGAAGTGTTGTTTCCAACTGCTCATGTTTGTTTTTCACTAGAGAGAAGTTACAACGTATTTCAGTTTCAGAATGCATAACGGAAAGACAGACCTGGGAGTCCAACGAGTTGAAATTTGTTTTTCTCTATAAATATAAACAACTTTGTCCTGGAAGGTGTTTATATTTACTTACTCCTCTGTAGAATGTTCTGATTGTATCCATAGTTGCCACATACGTTAAGTGTGCATATGGGACTTACTTATATCAGCGATCAACGAATGCCTATTAGGCTACAGCCAGTGACTTAATTATTTAACAAAAGAATTATACCATACGATTATTTACTTATTTCCTTGTAAAGATACTGAGTTATGAGCACCTGGGTGGCCCAGTTGGTTAAGCATCTGCCCTAGGCTCAGGTCAGGATCCCAGGGTCCTGGGACCAAGCCCCACGTCGGGCTCCCTGCTCAGTGGGGTGCCTGGTTCTCCCACTCCCTCCCCCTGCTCATGCATTTTCTCTCTCTCTCTCTGCTCAATCCATCTCTCAAATAAATGAAATCTTTTAAAGATACTGACTTCCTAAACTTGTATTATAAACTTTACTGAGATTATTGTTCTTTTCGATGTAGGTCACCTAAAGCTGGCTAAAGCTAGAGAGAGATTCAGTGGCTCTGTTGGTTCACAAACTGCCTCCCCCACACCCAACAGGGACTGCAAGGAGAGCCCAAGAAAGAGACAGGACACTGCAGACTGGTAGGCAGCAGGTTTAATAAGCAAGGGAATTTACACATGAGGCTTTTCTCCAGAAGCCTCAAGATGAGTAGATCTCAGCATTGCCTGCTAGAATCTCATGGAACTCTTACCTGGATTCTGTCATGTCTGTGGTTCAGAGGATCTCAATCGCACAGTTCTCTCTCAGCGCTGCATCCTTGAAACATCTCCCGTGGTGGGAGTCGTAACCGTAAACTGCATTCCAAGAACAGGGAGGGGTGAGGAGCTTCCTATTGCCTAGTTTCAGATCTCTCCGGTCAATTGGAGGTCATGTCCTCTCAATGACCTCCTTCAACAGGCTCCCACAGTTGAAGAGTCCAGGGCTAGAATTGACTTCGGGCATGTTTTAACCTTGTTTTAGGGCCTGAGTGTTTCCCCCAACCCCACCATGTTTCTTAGCTGTTTCCTTCTGTGTCCACTCCATTCTTAGGCAGCTTCTTTCCCCTAAAAGGGAAGAGGACCATCAGGCCTTTGGCGTACATCCTTCTCTCTTCAAAGCCAGAGCTGGCAGTGTGATTCTTTTCATAGTAAGATTCTAGATTTGAGTCACATCAGTCTCATGCCCTTCCTTCTCACCAAGTGGAACTGTACCAAATATCCAGTATCACAGATACAGATGGGACTGGTCCTATTCCAACCACAGAAACTGATGGTAGGAGAGGGGTGCATCACCAAGGAAGTCAAGGTATTAGAAGTCAAGTGAAGGGATCTGGGCAGGAAAAAAAAAATCTCATCAAAGCATCTAAATTCTGAATTAAATCAGGGCAACCACAAGAAAAATGAACTAATGAAACAAAGGAAAAGAATACCAAAACACAATTTCTTGCTCAAGAAAGGTGATTCAGTTATTACTTATAGAATGAAATGATACCCAAAAGCTAATGTTAAGATACACAATGAATGATGCTAATCTTGGCCAAATAGGTATAGCTGCTGAGGTCTAATACTTACGGGTAGAGAAAACATCTGTGCCAATATACCTACTCATCCCATAGTAAGAATCAGGTGTTTCATAATCTGAAGCAGAGGTTTTAAGCATTTTTTGGTCATTAGTTCCCTTCCTCCATAGAACTCTCAGAATATTTTTACAGGAGCACCTGGGTGGCTCAGTGGGTTAAGCCGCTGCCTTCAGCTCAGGTCATGATCTCAGGGTCCTGGGATCGAGTCCCACATTGGGCTCTCTGCTCAGCAGGGAGCCTGCTTCCCTTTCTCTCTGCCTGCCTCTCTGTCTACTTGTGATCTCGCTCTGTTAAATAAATAAATAAAATCTTAAAAAAAAAAATGAATATTTTTACAGGTACACATTTTGTTTTAAAGGATTACAAAAGAAAGTAATCATATTGAAATATATTCACCGGGCACCTGGGTGGCTCAGTGGGTTAAGCTGCTGCCTTCGGCTCAGGTCATGATCTCACGGTCCTGGGATCGAGTCCCGCATCGGGCTCAGTGCTCAGCAGGGAGCCTGCTTCCTCCTCTCTCTCTCTCTCTGCCTGCCTCTCTGCCTACTTGTGATCTCTCTGTGTCAAATAAATAATAAAATCTTTAAAAAAAAAGAAATATATTCACCAAAATATATTTTTATTTATCCATTTATTTATTTATTTATTTTGCTTGCACCAAAATATATTTTAAAACAAATTTGTGAGAAGGGTGCCAGGGTGGCTCAGTCTTTTGGGTGACCAACTCCTGATTTCCCTTTGGGTCATGATCTCGGGATCTTGGGATCAAGCTCTGTCTCTACCTCCATGCTCAGTGGGAAATCTGCTTCTCTTCTTCTCTCTCTCTGCCCCTCCTTCTGCTTAGATGTTTGCTCAACTGTATGAACTTGTTCTTTAAGATATAAATAAATCTTTAAAAAAACACACTCAAATTTATAAGAAAGCAAAAATTTTTAATAGTAAATACAAAAATTCGTGGGGGTAGTTTCTAATAATACTGTAATTTCAGTTTACTGACAACCATAAATGCTAACTTGAGATATTTTCTATAAATTCAATGTCATATAAAACAATCTGTCATTTCTACCGGTGAGAAGACAGCACAAGAAGTACTGAATTTCAAGAGTTTAGTAAAAATGGAATACGGCTTGGTCCCAAGCAAATTTATAGATACTCCAGATTAATAAACCTTAATGAAATGTAAAAACAAACAAACATACACCAACATGGGTACTTGCAAATCCATTAATTGCTTGGAAACTGGCTACTGAATCAGAACATTTTATAGGTGAGAGTAAATGATAAAATCATCAGCTTCAGTAGTTTACAACAATGGTGCGAGATTTTAAAAAGTGTCTTATGTTTTAAATAAATTGCTATTGATAAATAAATGAAAAAGAAAGCAGAGATGCTCTGGTTGAATTTGGGTGGGAAGGCCCAAGTTCTGTTAATTGGTTTTTGCCATCACCATTCACAGCTGTCATTGAGATATCAAAAGATTCCAGAACTCTTATTCAAAATTCAGTGATCTCATTTGTTAAATTATTTTCACATAAAAAATCCATTCTTATAACAATTAAATGAAATGCACTCAGCCTTGCACCTTGTCACTGGGCAAAAGATATCAGGATGTATATTCAGTAAACATTTACTAAAAGCCTACTATATCCACAGTTCTTTGCAAAGCCAAAAATAAGGAATGGTTCCTAGTATCATTTAGGTAAAATAAGGTGCAGATGAAACTAAGTATAAAAAAGAAAAAAAAATTGCTGAAAAAATATAGTATATGCACTTCCGAAGTGAGCACAGAATTGTTGAAAAATAAAAATATAGTAAATCAGTTAAACTTCTACATATTAGACATTTATTAGAAGACATTTTAGAGCATAAGGCAACTACTTTCTGACTAATGACATTTGACTTCTCCCCAACAACTCCTGCATTGTTTCAATATTTGTCCACTTAATATTTTGTAAGATGCTCATATCTAGAAGAGAGAAATAAAATCTGACATATATATCTGGTGATGAGTTCCTTGATTTTAAGGCCTATAAATAAGGCTCTAAGATGCTTAGTAATAAAGGAGACATTATGCAGCAAATGCGGGGGGTGGATAAGAGACTCACTGTCTTTTACTGGAGATCTTCACCAGAAAACAAAAATTAAGTCAGCATGATGATATACTTAATCACCTTGCCATGAACTGCTCACTGGTCTCCTCACTAACAAACTGATGGGAGATGGCCATGATTTAGGAGACAGGGCACCCAGGATTGAGAGAAGAAACTGAGAAACAGCATAGAGACAACCTTGAGGTATGTTTGGGGGACTAAGATGAACTATTATCTTTGAAACTCATGGTGGGTAGAGAGGAAAAGAGAAATGACCAGATTATGGGTAGCCTTTTATACCTTACCAAGGAGACTAGAGTTTATCCAAAAAGAAAATGGAAGCTTTGTTGAATTTGAAACAGGAAGCAACCAGGTTGATGTTTTTAAAAAGTGCTTGAGAAGTGCTATGGAGGATAGTTTGGAAACAAGGATGATTGCCAGTTTTGAGGTTATTTCAGTAGTTCAGGAGAGACATGGTAATGGATGAACTAAAAAGACTGACAATGAAGAGGAGACGGTAGATCCAAAATACTGAACAATTTGAAATTTATGGGATCTGGAGACCCTTTGAGATGAAAGAGGGGGTGGAGAGATGGAAAAACCCTGGAAAAGCCACTTACTGAGGCACTCATCTCATAAGTATATGCTCTATATATTTTATAGAACTCTATCACTGAAGAAGTTAAACATTAGGATGAAGCAAGAGTTCCTATGGTCTGTATGTCACTGGAAAAGAGCCTGCTGTATCCAAGACAGCTCTGCAAGACAGCGTTACCTTGGGGAATTTCTGCTATACACAGTCTGGCTCTCAATCTAATTGGATCAAGAGTGGATTCATCCTTTAGGAGTTCACTAACATAAAAAAAGGTCATAGAAACATTAATCATACTACCAATTTATTTATTCATAAAAAGAAACCTAGCTCGTAACCAATATATTTACTTCATGGAGGCATGCCAATAGCGAAAAGTTGGTAGATGAAGGGTTTGGGTTAAGGAGATTATATTCTTGCCTTCCTTGGGTAAATTAATCTATTTAATCATGGCAGCCCAATCTGGACACAGTGATAACTTTTTCAGTGAAACAGACAGTTTTCCTTCCATGGTTGTGTTTTATTGATTTTATAGTTTAGGTTTTGGTAGATAATTTCTTTCAAGTTCCAAGAAAACATTCCAACTCTAATGTAATAATATCCTTGGACACAAATAATTAAATTTTATACCAGAACATCACATATAATTAGGCTAACCCTAAGGGTCAAAGGTATGCTATAGAAGGTTTTGTCTATGAAGCAGCTAATATGTCTAACTGAAAATAGTTCTATATTTGACTTTGAACTGTTGTATAACTTCTATTAATGGGGTCAGATTTTCAGGAATTAGTGACACTTTTAAAAACATAATCAAGACCAATTGTAGAAAATTTTCTTTTCCTACCTTTGCATCTGCTCTCTGTTTCCCATTTCATGGTAATTAAATTAGAGTCTGTTGCACATTCTTACCATCGTGGTGGGAAGATGCTATGTGCCTTCTGATTTGGCAAATTTATTATTAATGGAGAGGGAACCGCTTATTAACAGATCATCTCAAAGCCCTATAGATTTATTTTTAAATTTAACATAGTTTTTCCTTTGGTTATAGGATATAGTAGCCTTTGAAATGAGGTCATCCACAGTGCAGTCATTGTCCTCCAGAGACGTGAATGATTGGGGGTAGTGGATAGATGCTTTTTGCTGGATTATAGACTGGATGATTTTTGTAAGACTAATTCTCCCGGGGAAGTATTGAAGAAAGGCTCTGGACATCCCATGGGAGAGATGTCTTACAATAATATATAAGGACATATTATTTTCAATATTGTTTTAAGTCTGCGGGAAACAGATTTATATTGTTTAAATTATCTTCTTTTTCTTCTCAAGGTAATTTTTTTCCACTATAAAATATTTGGCGCTTATGTATAGCATTTGAAAAATAAGAAATGAAAATATTTATATTTAGGCTACCAAGAGATATTTACTTTTTACATTTTGGTGTATTTTCTTTGTTTTGCTTTCTTTTTTAAAGCATCATTGTTAGATTTATATATGCATTTGTACAATAAAATGTTAATAGCATCTTTTAAATATTTTTTTGTCATCGCAAAGGTAAAGAAAAATCAATGACTTTATCACTGATGAGTAACATGTGAATATTTGGTTATATTTCCTAGGCCTTTTCATACATACATGTATCCATATGTACCCTACATATCATTTTTCAAACCATACATAACACAGATATATTAATAAGTTCTAGATGGTAATAATATGAAAAAATATGGTGAAAGTATCCATTTTAAATTTTCAGCTATTTCCATTAAAACTACACTCGCTTTATGGATTTAAAGAAAAAAAAATTTTTTTTTAAGTAAGACTTTTTGGGGCTCCTGGATGACACAGTCAGTTAAGCCTCTGACTCTTGGTTTTAGTTTAGATCATGATCTCAGGGTCATGGATTCCAGCTCTACACTGGGCTCCGGCAGTTAATGAGGAGTCTACTTAAAAGATTCTCTCTCTTTCTCCCTCTGACCCTCCCACGCTAGCATGTAGTGACTTTCTTTCTCTCTCTGTCCCTTTCAGATAAATAAGGAAATCTTTTTTAGAAAATCAGGTTTTTCAAACCGTAAATTTTAAGATAGAAATCCAAATAAGTAAAATTCTGTGACTAACCCATAAAATAAATGCTTTGTCCATGTAATGCATTTTTTTTTTTTTTTTTGCATGTTGCAACTACTCAGCTGTTTTTGGTAAATATGCAAGTAAACCTACAGTCATTGGTAAAAATTCAGAAAATATAGAAAATTCTAAGAAAATAAAAATAATGTATAATTTCATTCTCAGAGATAAATGGTGTTGAGATTTGATGTGCAACTTTCAAAAATTTGCCAGGCATAATTATAAGTATTCACCATATATAATTTAAGATTATATGCTATATACTGTTGTATAAATTGGTTTGTTCCGTTAACAATGCATCATGAACACCTTTCCATGTCCATATATAAATATAAACACTTTCTGATTTATGTCTAGGTGGTACTCTATTCTTTAAACTTTATTTAGTCTAATATTCTTTCATTCATTCAACAAATATTTACTTTACATGTACTACATTCCAGGTACAACTCGTGTTTTATAGCTAGCAAATTAAAGAGACACAGATTTTGCTTTCATAGAGTTTATATTCTAGTTGAGGAATATAAGAATAAACAAATCAAAATTAAATACCATCTATCTTAGGTAACTGTAAATCTAAGAAGAAAAATATGGCAGGAAAAAGGAGACACAAAATGCCGGAGTTATAGAGAAAAGAATTACTATTTTATATAGGATAAGTAAGTGAAGGGACTAGACACACAGCAGAAAAAGTGGAGAGAGATCCCAGGCAGAGAGAGATAGGTAACTACTAGATCTGCTCACAGATGAGCTATTAGGCCACTGTGGCTGGGGCAGAGTGAGCAAGGGGAAGAATAATACATCGGGTCAGACAGATGGTGGGACTTTGTGGGCTTATAGTATGGACTTTGATTTTTTTTTTTGTTTTTTAACTTGAATAAAATTAGGAGCCATTGGGGAGTATTGAGCAGATTTCTTTGCTTTGTTTAAAAGGATCCTAACTGCTGCTGAGGAGAATAACATATGGGGAGTCAAGATGATAGCAGAAAGCCTATTTGGGAGGCTAGTTCTGTGCCCTGGGTGCACTAAACTATGAGTCTGGGATGATGATAAGGAACTAGGAAGAAATGACGAATTGAGTGAAAGGAAATCCATGAGAACTGGACATCCTTGAAGCCAAGGAGAAATGTTTCCAGGAGAAGGGAGTAATCCACTACTAATAGTTCCAGTAAAATGAAGACAGAATATTCATTTAGCAATGTGGAGATTATTGGCGATGATAATAAGAGAAGTATTTATGGGATTTGGGAGCAAAAACCAAGATAGGGTACATTCAGGATAAAATGGAAGTAAAAAAAAAAAATTCTGGTAATTGGTTATTACCTCTTCCAAGGAAATTTCCTATAAAGAGAAGCAGAGAATCAGGAAAGTGTCTGGAGAAGGATGTGTGATCAAGGAAGAGATTGGAGATATTAGATTACATTTATTCTACACCTTAAACACGTTTCCTGAAGGCAAATAAAAATCAAATGAGGCTTGAGTCATGTCTATAATATAATCCTGGCTCTTCCCTCTAGCTCTTTGGCCTCTCAACTGGAAGCACCCACCTCAAGTCAGCTTTTTCTTGCCCTGCTGTGGTGTTACTGCTTGTTTTTCCCTCTCTGTATTCTATGTCTGTGTGCTGCCTCACTGGAACTGCTAATATGTTATATCATTTTAAGCAGATTATCATATGTTTACTTTCCTTTAATTCTTTCCTGGAAAGGACTTTGTCTACTTAATTAAATTATCATAAAATCATACCCAACAGCGTTTATTTGTTCCATCTCATTATAGATTTCTAAATAAATTCAACTTCTCTGTTGATGTAAAGCTGATTTCCAAAGCTCATATTTTCCTAATAGGTGAATTGCTACAAATAGGGCCAGAGATTAATCGTATCTGAATCTGAAGCTTTCCACGTAATCTGAGCTTTTCTTTCCTGAGATACTCAGAACAAATTTTCCTTTTGAATCAATTAGCATTTTCTGCAGAGTATTATTTTTCCTCTTTATTTCTCCACATTTCCAATGCATCAGGGTTTTTTTGTTTTTTTTTTTTTAAATCTATGCTATGTAAAAACTATCCATAATGAGTGTCTTACAACAATAATGACCTTCACTCACTGTTTCTGTGGGTCTAGACTTTGGGAAAGGCTTGCCAGTGTAGTTGTGGCTCAGGAGTTATTTCGGAAGGAAGATCTCAAAAGCATCTTCAGAACTTGACTGGCTCCTGCACTAGGAAGCTTTGAACACCTGGGACTCCTTGGGCATATCCCTATCTTTATGGAGTTTCGCCACGTGGTCACTCTAGATGGGAACTTCAGGATAGCTGAGCTTCTTACATGTCAGTTCAGGGCTCCCACAATGTTTGTCTCCAGAGAAAGCCAGATGGAAACCATTATTGCCTTTTGTGAGTTAGCTTCTCAGTTTATGCAGCATCACTTCCACTGCACACTATTGGTCCAGGCAATTGCAAAGTTCTCCTAAGTTTCAAGGAGAAATAGAACCTTCACCTCCTAATGAAGGAATACCAAGCTGGAGTTGTAAAGATAGCATGTGGGATTGGATATACATTGGTGCGGTGGCCATCTTTGAAAGATTACAATCTGCACTTGTCTCAAGCACACAGATCTGTTTTCTTTTCAAATCTTATTTCTTTCTCAACAAGATTATGTTCTTATACTTCAACATAATCATCGGTTTTGCCACTTTATTTTTTTATTCTCTCATCATTCTCCTGGTTTCACTTCCTTGTCTCTCACCCTGAAGCTTGTTAAGAAATTTCTTCACTCTAGTACTCTCAGATTCTTCTACTTAAGAGCCTTAAATACACTACAGCTGACCATCCCTAAATTGAATGAGCTCTGTGGCTGCACTATTGACCCATCCTGGGGAAGACTGTATGACCATGTTTTTGGTGGCAACATCATCATCGTCATTATTACTATTACTTTCTGTCCTCACCTAAAGTATTTGACAAAGGCAAACAGCACTTGGTCAACTAGTTAAAAATATTCCCCATTCGCAAAGATGGGTATTTTATAAATGTGATAAATGTAAACATTTATCACATTATAATTAAATTAAATTATATCACATTATAAATGTTTACATTTATCACATTTATAAAATGTACCCCATTTGCAAAGATGGGTATTTTATAAATGTACCTTTTCACAACTCTTGCCAGCAATTTTAGTCTTTTTCTAATAAAAATTTCTCTTATCTTCTGTTTTAATACCTCAACATTTAATTTCTAAAAATAGAAAATTAGTTCATTTATTTTCATTGTCTTTAATAAAATAACATGTTTTATTTTTCATTTTTATAGCTATATCTGCTTCACATCTATTGTTTTGAAGTATTCTCTATTTTTTGAATAATAACATATTTTAAACTTTAATTTTATTTTAAATCAACTATTATTTCAGAGCATGTTTCTTAACTTTTTAAGCTAATATATGTTTAGCACATGTCACATGCCAATAATGATTCTAAGTGTTTTATATATGGTGAATCATCTGATCCTCAAAAGAACCTGAGGTTTGCAGAAACTCTTATGATCCTGGCATTATGATCATTACACTGAGGTAAAGAGAAGATACGTAAATTTCCAAGTTTTCTACTACAAGAGTAGGCTAACTGTCCAGTTTATGTTCACAACCACTATATAACACTCCTTCTATTAATGCTAAATGTTATCACATTATTATTAAATCAGTTTGTGATATCTCTATGTTCTTGCCTTTGTTAAGATTTTCTGAGTGGCCAAACACATTTTCAATTATTTCAAATGTTCCAATCTCTTAAGATAATTTATATTGGTACTTTTCAAGATATAGAGTAGTATTAAGATGTAAGTTTTAAATATATATACTCACATATATTTTTATTTTTGTTTGATGTATTACTTTCTGCAATAAAAATATTAATATTGCCTGATAATCTTAATTTTATCAAGTTTTTTTATATTGTCTGTATTTTGCTCAATTATATTTTAAAATTTATTGTCATAAAATGTATAAATTTATGGTGTACAATGTATTGATTTGACACATTTATATATAGTAATATGATTACCACTATAACATTAGCTAACACCTCTATTTTCTCACATAATCATCATTTTGTTTATGGTGAGAACTTTAAATTTCTAGCCTTTTACAACTTTGAAGTATATAATACAGTATTGTCAACTATAATCATTGTGCTATACATTAGATCTTCAGAAGTCACTCATTTTCTATTTGCAAGTTTGTACACTTTGACTAATATTTTCCCAATTGCCCCACCTCCCAGTACCTGGTAAATTCTACTCTAAGAGTTTGGCTTATTTAGATTCCACAAATAAGTGACATCATACATGTATTTGTCTTTTTCTGTCTGACTCATTTCACTTAGCATAATGCCTTCAAGACTCAACCAGGTTGTTGCAAATAGCAGGTTTTCTTTCTTTCTCATGGATGAATAATATTCCATTGTATATGTGCATATACAACATCTTCTTTTCTATTCATTTTTTGGTGGACATTTAGGTTGTTTTCATATCTTGCTTGTGTGAGTAATGTTTCAATAAACATGGGAGCACAGGTATCTGTTTAATATCCTGTTTTCATTTTCTTTAGATATATATACCAAGCAGCGGAATTTCTGGATCATATGGTAGTTCTATTTTTAATTTTTTGAAGGACTTCCATATTGTTTTCCATAGTGAGTGCACCAATTTACATTCCTACCAGTAGCGCACAAATGTTCCTTTTTTCTACATCCTCACCAGTACTTGTCTTTTGTCTTCTTAATGATAGCCATTTTAACAGATGTGAGGTTTGATTTACATTTCCCTGATGATTAGTGGCTATTTGGGTATCTTGTTTTAAAAAATGCCATTCAGTTCTTCTGCCCCCCCCCCCCTTTTAAATCCAGGTGCTTGTTTTTCTGTTATTGCATTGTAAAATTTCCTCATGTAGTTTGGATATTAATCCCTTATCCGATATATGATGTGTAAATATTTTCTCCTATTCCATAGGTTTTCTTTTCATATTTTTTCATTGTTTCTTTTGTTGTGCACAAACTTTTTAGTGTGATGTAGTCCCATTTGTTGATTTTTTGCTCTTGTTGCTTATGCTTGGGTGTTATATCCAAAAAAATCATTGCCAAGGACAATGACAAGGAGATTCTTTTCCAATTTTCTTGTAGGGGTTTTATAGTATTAGGTCTTATATTTAAGTTTTTAATTCACTTCAAGTTAATTTTTGTGAGTGGTGTAAGAAAAAAGTATCATTTAATTTTTCTGCATGTGGTTATCCAGTTTTCCCAACACTACTTGTTGAAGAAACTATCTATTTTCCATTAAGTATTCTTGGCTTCCTGGTCAAATATTAGTTGGCCATACATGTGCTGAGTTTATTTCTGGACTCGCTATTTTCTTCTGATGATGATCTATGTGCCTGGTTTTGTGCCAGTATCATATTATTTTGATTACTAAAGCATTTTAATATAGTGTTTTTTTAAAAAAATATATTTATGGGGCACCTGGGTGGCTCAGTGGGTTAAAGCCTCTGCCTTCGGCTCAAGTCATGGTCCCAGGGTTCTGGGATTGAGCCCCACATCGGGCTCTCTGCTCGACAGGGAGCCTGCTTCCTCCTCTCTCTCTGCCTGCCTCTCTGCCTACTTGTGATCTCTGACTGTCAAATAAATAAAAATCTTAAAAAAATGTTTATTTATCTGACACTTAGAGAGAGTACAAGCAGTGGGAGCAGCAGGCAGAGGGAGAGGGAGAAGCAGATTCCCTGCTGAGCAGGGAGCCTGATGCAGGATCCCAGAACCTTGAGATCATGACCTGAGCTGAAGGCTGCTGCTTAACTGACTGAGCCACCAAGGTGCCCCATGTTAATACTAATACAGTGTGAAATCAGGAAATGTGAGGCCTCCGCCTTTTTCTTCTTGTTCAGGACTTCCTTGGCTATACAGGGTCTTTTGTAGTTCCATACAAACTTTAGGACTTTTTTTTTTCTATTTCTGTGAAAAATGACACATTTTTTACACCTTCACAGAATGTGAAAATTGGAACATCGGTTTCAGTGTTCCAGTTGAACATTGTCAATGGAACATTGATAGGAATTACATTAAATGTAATGTAATGCCATTAGAATAAGTACAGACATTTTAACAGTAATTCTGATCCATGAACATGTTATATCTTCTCATTTATTTGTGTCTTCTTCAATGTCTTTCATTAAAGTCTCATAGTTTTCATGGTACAGATCTCTCATTTTTGGTTAAATCTAGTCTTAATACTTTAATTTTTGATGCTATTCTGAATGGGATAGTTTTCTTTATTTCTTTTTCAGATGTTTCATTGTGACTAATAGAAATGCAACTGATTTCTGTATATTGATATTATTTTCTGCAACTTTACTAAATTCATTGATTAGTTTCAATAATTTTGTTGAGCTTTAAGATTTTCTATATGGAAGATTGTATCATCTGCAAAAAACAAAAATGGTACTTCTCCATTTTAATTTGGAATCCTTTTATTTCATTGTCTTGACTCTACCTAGGGCTTCTAGTACTATGTTGAATAAGAGTGGAGAGAGTAGACACTCTTGTCTTGTTCTTGATCTTAGAGGAAAAGTTTTCAACCTTTTGTCATTGACTATGATATTGGCTGACTTCTGCTCCTGCCTAGGCGAGTAATTCAAGAAGGTCTGAGGACTATAGGCTGGGGACCCTGAAATGGGATTTTCAATTTCATTTGACAGCAGGTGGCCCCTTGAGGAATAGCAGCCCAACTGTATGCTACCTCACTAAAGAACGTCTAAGACGTGGACTTGGGGCAGATTTCTATGTGAAGCTCCTTTAGATATTTATAACAAAAGAGGAGAAAATGTAGTTTGCTCTCTTCTATTTAGAGTAGACATACCTACACTCACAAACACAACTCACAAGCCCACACTCAAAGACAGAAGGGGAGAAGAGAGAATCCTCAATACCCAGACCTGGACGCGAAGGCCTCTATAAGCAGGGAGCAGCTAACAGAGCAAGTTGTGGTGTTCAAGGTGGTGGAAGATTTTTGGCTCTAAGACTAGCAAATTGGCAACAGTATTTGGGTGCCTGGGGCAACATATGCCAGAAGGAGGGGGCCGGCATCATTGATTTAGAGTGAAAAAGAAAGAGGACAGCTCACAGGGTGAATATCTACCCAAATTTTCCTTTCCCATAAACACACAGAGTCAGGAAAAAAAAACATGTTAACAAGAGGAAGACAAGTTCACAGATGTATTTAAAGCACGTCAGCGACAGAACAGCACTCCCTCTGTTAAAGTGGATGGTGGCTGAGATCCACTGTAAATAGAATTAAACAGTAATGTGACTTCACTTAGTCCCCAAATCTTCATCTAGATATTAAATCTAATGTTTATTTTCCAGCCCCTTTGCCACTGCCTTGGCCGAGACCCAGTCGTTATTCTCGAGGATGAATAGTTCCATAAAAACTTATCTGAGATCTAAGCTTACAATGTCCAACTCTCAAATTCACCAACTACAGCGCCATTAATATACTCTCCAGAACCCAAATCTAATCACATCACTCCTCTGGGTAGAATTCCTAAGTTGTTCTCCATTACGTAACACAAGTTTTAAATTTCCTTAAATATTGTAAAAAAAAAAAAAAAAAAAAAAAACCATAAACCTTCTTACCATCTACCGCCTCCCACCAACGTCTTTTTTTTTCCCCTTCTTTATCATTGGCCCCTGTTGTCCCTTCAAATTGTGTGCAAATCCTGAAGGGGTCATGCTGTGGCTCATGCCTATTGCATTGTGGCTCTGTCCCTTCTGCTCAGAACGCCTTCCTCATCTCTGCTTCAAATTCCCGCAAAGCCTTTTGCTTCCACAGCTACCTTTCCTTAGGCAGAGCCAAAAATGTCATCCTGTCTGATATCTAGCACCTAACAACTGATTTTTTTCTCTTTGTTTACATTCCTCCTTACAAAAGGGTCAGCTTCATGTGGGCAGGAATTGAGTCTTTCAGCTGTATAACCCTTCTTAGTATAGTGTTCAGGTGAGTTGTAAATACACAGCTTTTGTTCTTGATGAACAATGCCTCATACTGTTCTTCAAGCTTTCCAGAATTCAGTAAAGTAAAAGTACAACATTGGGTAGGGGCTCCTCACTGACTAAGAGAGTCAACAAAGAGGTATTGAGTGTTTACATCTTAGCAGGCACTGTGTGAGGCCCAGAGGCTGACACACAAATCTTATAAATAGAGCCTAGTTCCTGCTCTCAAATAATTTATGTGCTACTGGGGGAGAAAATGTCCAAATCTAATTTATTGAGGAAATATTAATATCTCAATAAAAATAACTGGTACTGAAAGGAGAGAAAATAATTGGACTCTGAAAGGATTTTTGGTATATTACTGAATTAATAATTTCTGAGAGGACAGTTGTTTATACTTCTTTGAAAATGTTTACCTTTTCAGTCTTAAGAAAATCATAACTGAGATGTTCACTGGGATATGAAACCTATCAGCTTGGAAAGGATTTAAACAGATTTGACATTTAAAAATAAAAGATAAAATATAGATATAAGGAAGGACACATACTTTGCAATGAAAAAGGTACAGCTTTCTAATAATATTTAGATTTGTTAAATCAATCCTGCAGAGCCAAAATGTTTGAAAGAAAAGGAATCCTTCTCTCAGAGTTGGAAAAATGCAGTAGGATTAGTTTTAGATTCCAAGGAAGAGAACTCTGCTGCTTTTTCATGGTATCAGAATGGGGTAAGTTCTACTTACTATAATAGCTCTCAATAGAGGGAATAAAGCCATATTTATTAAAAAAAAAAGCCTCATCTGCAGAGGTATTCAAAATGGATAATTTGCTCTTTTTAAAAGATGAATCAATAAGGAAATTATAAATAGCTCACTAAGAGAAAAGGCAGGATGACCTACTCCTGCCCTCAAACATACAAGGTTAAAAGTAGAGATTGGGGGTGCCTGGGTGGCTCAGTGGGTTAAGCCTCTGCCTTCGGCTCAGGTCATGATCTCGGGGTCCTGGGATCGAGCCACGCATCGGGCTCTCTGCTCGGCGGGGAGCCTGCTTCACCTTCTCTCTCTGCCTGCCTCTCTGCCTGCTTGTGATCTCTCTGTCAAATAAATAAAATATTTAAAAAAAAAGTAGAGATTGGACAATAGGAAGAGTTGTAGAGGATTTACAAGATCAAATTAAGCAAATTCATATGGTCTTAAGAATAATTTGTAAATAATGAAAATTTTTTCAAAACAACTTCTGCAAGATCAAAAACTAGAAGGGCCCCCGATAGAAAAAAAGAGGGCAAAGTAAGTAATGTGGTTCATGCCAAGGTCAACTCTCCATCTGGAGAAGTGAGTCTCTGGCATGTAATTCCAAAAAAAGAGAAGAGTGGTTGGCTCTCATGGCTGGACTATCAAACTCAGTAAGGTTTTATGCCTGGCTTGAATTTATTTTGGACACTATCTGAAAGAAGGCACTGTGTTGTACAGGAATTGTCATGATTTTCATTAAAGCAAAAAAGTAAGAATTTTTTTCAAAGTAAACAATGTCAGGTAATGAGTGTTGTGCTACCTGATGATCTTATTTTTCCCTGGATGGGGAAGAAGGTCAATCCAAGATGTGACTGAAAAACTAGGACTAAAATGAAAGGGTAAGGAATCCAGTAGTCCCTTTGGGTTTGAGGGACATTATAGTGAGAACACAAGCGTGAGATTAAAGGATAATAAATTGTTGCCTTAGAATAAATGAATGGGGTTTTGCACTTCAGAGGAGGGTGTGTTGCCATAGGAGATAATAAGACACAAAGTGCAGCCTCTGAACTGCACTAGCATAACTATGAGTGGTTTGGTGAAGAATAGTGGAAGTCAAAGTTTTACACACTAAGGACAACAAAGGAGTTTAGGGCTGGGTACGAGGTTCACCATCTACATGCATCCCTGGCTGGAGAGTGTGACTTCAATCCAGGAGCTAATGTATGTGAATGAGGGGAGGAGAGAGCAAGAGGCTGACACTGCTGGCAAGAGGCTTGACATTGCTGGCAAAAGAGAGAGGTCAATGAGGATAAAGCCCTCAGAAGGGCCAGGTTTTACTGATGAATGGAAAAAACAGTCATCTGGGCCTAGGATGGGTGACAGGGAGAGTCCCAATTCTATGGTGATTGGAGAATGGGAATTAGTGTTCTCAATGTATGGTTTAATTTTGTTTAAAAAAAAAAAAGACGGTCTAAGCACTGTAGATTCTGGGAATATAGGGCATTTTGTTCTAGTGAAAAAGTGGTTTCACAGAGCACTTATTTTTTGGGAAAAAATAAAGCAAAAAGATGAGTTGGAGAAAGAATTTCCATGTGATTTTTAGTAATCCAGTAAATCAAAAGGTTATTTATCAAGTAGCTTCTGTATACCAGGCATCATTCTAGGACCCAGGAATATAGCAGTGAACAACACAGAGAAGGTCAGTGGCATCAAGAATCTTGGATTCTTATGATTATTTATATAGAATTTTGGAGCAGAGAGGCAGTTTATTATAGACTTCTTTTCTTCACTTGTCCCAAATTATTATAGCCATCTGAATACCAGTCTAATAAACAGAGAAAGAAAAAGAAAGCTAAAAAGAAAGAAAGAAAGAAAGAGAAAAAGAGAGACGAAGGAAGGAAGGAAGGAGAAGAAAGAAAAATGAAAAGAAAAGATAGAAGAGAGAAAGGGAGGGAATGAGGGAGGTAGGAAGGAAGAAAGAGATGGTTTTGTTTTTAGAGAAAAATCGGTCTAGAACAGCAGAAATGTGAAACCTAGATATTTGTGTAGGAGAGGAAAACTAGCCACCAAACTAAAAGATATAATTGAAGGGAGGACTTAACCAAGTGAAGAAGGGACAACTTTAAAATTCTGGGGTGTGACATTAGCACACATTGGGGAATTTTCTCAGACTAAGTAATATCTATCTCAGGTTTTTTAAAGATTGTTTATTTATTTTAGAGTGAAGGAGAGAGAACGTGAGAGGAGGGAGGAGACAGAGGAGGAGAGAATCCTCAAGCAGACTCCCTGTGGAGTGAGAAGTCCCATGCAGTGCTGAATCTCAGGTCCCTGCGATCACGACCTGAGCCCAAATCAAGAGGAGGCAAACCATGAGACTGTGGTCTCTGAGAAACAAACTGCGGGTTTTGGAGGGGAAGGGGGTGAGGGGTTGGGTGAACCTGGTGGTGGGTATTAAGGAGGGCACCTGTTGCATGGAGCACAGGGTGTGGTGCATAAAACAATGAATCTTGGAACACTGAAAAAATTAAAAAAAAAAAAAAAGAGCTGGCCTCTTAACCAACTGCTCCAACCAGGCGCCCCATCTCAGTTTTATATATATGTTAGACATACACACACACATGTGTATATGACAATTTTTCCCATTCCTTAGTGAATATTCTGCATGGTTAGACATGGCTTTGTAAACGAGTTCTCCCCTTCATCTACCTATATCATATAAGGAGAAGTCTTCAATCCGTGTCCCTGTGAAAGAGAAGGTCATTTCCTTCTGGACATGATCTTTTATCACACTTGCAACAAATTAAACTTCATGTTGTCATATACTAGTAAGGATTTCTCAGTCCCACAAACATTTTGTTTGTACCCTTCTCTCTTTGGAAACTATCAGCCTAACTCAAACAGTGTGAAATTAATTAGAAATTGATTACATAATCAACAATAGATTTTTTTTTTTAACTGATATATTTCTGCCATCACATAGGGGCTGGAAGTGATGGATGGAATAGATGTTCTCTTTCCAAAGATGACCCAAGTAACCACCTCCTTAGACCTTAAATCCCTAGTGACCTGCCATGCCCTTGGCCTAAGAGTCTCAAAGTTGGGATCCCTTCCAAGTTGAGACAGCAAGCTTAGCTAGGGCTTGGATTGGGAGCTGACACAGATCCAAAATGCCACTGATAAACATAGATATTCTGGAAAGAAAATAAATAACTTATGTTGGGGAGGGCTTAGAATTGTAATTTTTGGATATAAAACTGCAAAATTTTTTCCTTTTTCCTTGGGCTTTGCTTCATTTGTTCTCAAATTAACCAATTGCCATGGTCCACCTCTAGAGATAACAAGAACCCGAGACACTGAATCACCCCTATTGTCTGGGGCTAGTCTGAAAGAAGGTCAGGGAACTCTGTAGGGTAAGGAGGGCTGTTAGGGGGAGGTCTGCTCATGCTTAGCTTGGGACTACAGCTGGAGGAAGTAGGGAAAGCAGCACAAGGACAAAGAAGTGCTTCCAGAAACTTTCCTCATCATCATTTCCCATTCATGGCCACTGGCCTTGATGAAAGCATGGATGAGTTACCTCTCTTTGGGGCTAACTCCGGGAGCAGAAGCAGCCAAGTCCCTAGTCTACGATGATAGATTTCTCAAAGCAAAACACCTTCAGCCATGAAATAGCCAGTCTTGGGATTTTACTCTGAGAGTTTCTACTCCATCTTTAGAAACCATCCCATAATCAAATCACATTTCTCTAGATGGAATCAACTATTTACCTGTCCAGTTATTTGGCTCCCTTTTTGATACAAGTTAGAATAAACAGTGGTGAATAAAGCAGACTTTTAAAGAAAAATCCTTGACATTTGATTCTGTCATTTATCAGAATCATTTGAAAAGCAGAAAATATACATTTTAGAATTTATCACTAACTAAAAAGAGCCCTAAAGGTTTTACATACAATGACCAAGAAAAAATTTGCATAATTATGGAAATGCCATACTTATTAGTCTAATAATAAATGGAAAATCACAAGGTCACTGTTTTCTTTAAATCCGAATAAGATACAATCTCTTGACTCTGATAAAAATTCCAAAATTTAATGATACATGTCAGTGTCTTACCATATTTTTAATGAAATATTTCTTGTTAATCTTAACCATCCTTAGTTTAGTACCTGCTCTTAAAAACAACCTTAAAAACATTTTACATCATGATTATCCTTGGTTATATAAACTTATTGGGAAAAGTATTTTGATCATTAAGTACCGCACCAGAGGGCTTAATTTAATCCTTAACTGCAGAGATCTGACACTAGTTATGACTGAATATCCAATGTCTCAAATCAACAACAGCGAGATTTTTCATACAATAGAGAGGGCAGTGTGAATGAGATTATAGAATTCTCAGTATGGTTTTTACTGAAAAGGTACATAACGAGCATCCTTCATAGTCGGTGTGTAGTCCCATCGGATTTTATAAGAAATTTCTTCATGAACACACAGGAAATCAGGCACAAAGAACTGAAATGTATAAGATAACTGTTAAACAAGTGACATAATATTACACACATGGGATACAACAATTATAGAAATACATTTCAGAAAAAACTTAAAAGATATTCTAACCCCAGACAGTATAAAGCAAATTTAAGAGAATAAAAATACGTGGCAAATGAGAGGGAGTTTTTTGCTCCCTCTTTAATTGCAGCAGTATTCTAGAAAACAATCCTCTTTGAATTTGGGAAGATAACAATGTTTTCCATGCCTTTTCTCTTCATTTTCTGAGGTACATAAAATAGTAGAATAGACTTAAATTGACAATATTTTTGTTTACATATTATCTCTAAAAAATCAGTATTTTGCTTCATGCCATTTGAAAACCAATTGTACATAACCTAATGGAATTTACTTTTTTTTTTTTTGTAACTTGTAGAGAGTAGAAAAGTTGTCTGTTGTAAAATTAGTTGGGATTGAAAAACTTTCTAAGTTGTAATGACTAACCAGATTTTTTTTTTGCAATATAGTTGATTACTATTCTGATTTATATCAAGCATGAGAGATTCTATTATTATTATACTGGCATTAAAACAGTAATAGCCCTCCTCAAAATTTGTGTCCATACGCATGTTTGGGTATTTGTCATTCTGATATTTCAGGTTTATGTATATTCAGACCACATTTTACAAGCATATTTACCTCTGTCTTTAATAAAACAATTCACACTGGGAGTGAAATTCAGTATCACTGCCTAACACTTTGCAATTAATTCATCAATGATTTGTAACAGTTATTTGATATCAAGGAAATGATCCAAGCCTTGGAACATTTAAGTCATTTTCCTCAAAAACTAGGAGTCATCTTTTGCCAAGAATGAATGAATTAGAATATCAAAGTGTTCATGGGTTTAGAGAAATGCAGAAATAATGAAGTTCAAATGGATTCTCTATTCAAAAAAATGATCTCATCCTTATTGATAACAAAATTTCAGTAACGCTAGTGACATTTTACATTAAATCTTTAAAACATAGCAAAACAGACAGATGCATATTCTATGTTGAGAATAAAACAGTTGCAACACATTCTTTTCATAAGAAGTCTCTCATTTGTGTTATTAACACATAATGAGGTGAGAAGTTGATGCTTTGCTCCATAAGATTGGCAGGCTTTGGAGACAACTCTTTCTTTACCACTTGTCCTAGGAAGGTAACCATACTCCATCCAGACCTCTCAGAAGGGCTCCAGAATTCACATGTTGAAAGCAATGCATACAGTCTGCTATTCCATCAACACGGTTTCTTGCAAGTTCTGGTGTGTATTTGTTTTCCTTCCAGGCAATGATCATTCTTAGAAACTATCTGTTCCCACAAGACTTAGCTTTTAGTCAGTGTAAGTAAAATTGGAGTTTTAAAAGTTTTAGTTAGAAACTCAAGTCATCCAGGTATCCGTAAAAGTACACAAGTGCTTTAAAACCAGTCTTCTCTCACACTGTGCTGTTCATGCAGAACAATTGGTTCATAAACCACTATCTCTTTGAATAAGATGATACTGAGTGATGTTCCACATTCATACTCAGGCTCTTCTTTCAGACCTCCAACCAAGTTGACAGGAGTGATGACAATGGTCCCTGTGGCAGATACCTGTGCAGTAAAATACTTAATTTTGCGTGGGCTAATTAGCAGGTGCCAGGTGGTTATTTGAGCAGGGGTTCTCAAATTTCCAGATGTTTTGGGAAAACCTGTAGGGTTTGTTAAGACACAGAGTCCTGAGTGCCACCCCCAAAGTTTCTATTCAGCAGATCTGAGATTGCATGTCTAGTAATCTCTTAGGCGAGGCTGATGCTGATGGTTCAGAAAATGCATTTTGAGAATCTATCATTTAGAGCAAAGGCATCTTGACTTCTGAGTCTGTTCTTAACAGGCAGTCATTCTGAGCCTCTTTCTCTTTCTCTCTGTCCTTCAATCTCTCTCCTTAAATGATAAAGAACTAGACTATATTACAGTCTATAATTTAGCTCTTTTTCTCTGATACTACTTAGGCATTGAGGCATATTATCAGTATTAGTTAAGGGATCCTCAAACTGTTTAAGATGTTAGCTCCCCTCACATTCTGAATATTACAACACTCCTCTCATGTAGCATTAACAAGAAAGTTCTCAAATGTACAGGGGAAAGGAGGGGAGAGTTATAACACTTTGCTTTTGTCATTATCTTTCTGATAATTAGCAAGATAATTTTAATAAACCTTGTCTGTGAGGGTTGTTTTTTGCTTTGAGTAGTAAAAAAGCACAAGGTAGCCCCCAATTTTAAAACAGGAAAATGACTTGTGGACAATTTGCTTGTGTTTTCTTTTGGAAAGTGATGGGTTGGAAAATAGCAGGCAATGAATGAGATAATTTTTAGGGTCTGTAAAAATCTTCCTTAAATGTTATGCTCCACATCTTTTGTTTCAATAAAATAAGGACACCTGTTGCTGTCATGCGAGAAGAAGAGCAACTTTCATGAACATCTCTTATTTTCAATTCAGTTTTCAAGTGAATATTTGAATTAGAAGCATTTTGAGGAGGGAACAAGGTAGATTTACTCAGTGCTTTGGATCACAGCTCTCACACTTGTACAAAGTACGTCAAGTGGCTAGTCCTTTGTATGTGAGTCAGGAGCCAGCACTTCCCTCCTAACCACCTGCAGGCCTGCATGGAATTTGCTGACATCAACCATGTCACTGTAATGAATCAGAAACAAAACAGGACAACTTTCCTGCTCACATCCCTTGTTGGTTGCTTCACTGCTCCACCCACGTTTGAATCTGCCCCCCAGAATGCTTTGCTGTCCTGTAAACTCTATCAACATGTGTCCCTCAGTAACTGAGAGCTCTTGTGAAGGCACGTGTACATCCGTCCCTACCTCATTCTCCAGCACCTAGCACAGTGGGTGCTTGTATTTGATTAATGTTTATGAAGTTCAAATAAATGCAAATATTTATCATCACATCTCCATGACAGTAGTAACTGTCCCCATATGTGACATAGTAGTCCACAACTCCTTTTCTTTGTAAATTGCATTCTTAATTTAATTCAGCAAGGCCAACTGTGACATTTTTATGGGTTCTACCCATAAAAGAATTCTACCATATTCTCAAATATCGAAGTCTTTTCTTAGAGATGGAGATTGTTAGTATTTGTAGTTACTCCAAAATTGTTATGTTAATACAGTCTTACTGGCCATATGTTGAGATGAGAAATGTGAGCAACGGTAAGGTTACAAACCTGAGAAAATTGTGTAAATGGGCGATCAAATGAATGGAAATTAAAGTTTAATAGTAAATATTTTTGAATAGTTTTGAAAGATAGCTTTTGATTATCTAATATAATATGCTATTTTATATATAAATATTCTTTCAGATGTCACATCATAATGACAGTCTTTTGTAATTTTTTTAAACTATGAAATCAGCTAACATGTCTGTTGCTAATTCAGAGTTAGTAATTGCTACTTCTTTTAAAAGAAAATCATTGGATTACTCTTGGTAATTTTTTGCAACCAAGCTGAAAGTGAGAGAGCAAAATAAAAATTAGAATTAAAAATATGCAAACATTTAATTGACACAAATTATAATACATAAAGCTAAAAGTGAATAGCCTAAAATTCAGTTGAAAGTCAAACTTCTAACATGTTTAAATCAAAAGTTGAGAAATTATTTTAAACTGACTTTTCTTTTTATTTCCATAGAGTAATAGATTAAAAAGAGAAAGAAGGAAAGAAAAAGAGAAAGAAAGAAAGGAAATTGTTTTAAAAATTTCCACAAAGTAATTTTAGCTTCAAATCATTAGGATAGTAAAGTTTGTGTGTACAGAGATTTTTAAAAAAAGAATAGTTTTACCCAGATATCCCTGTCCTATGAATGAAAATACTACCAGCTTTGAAGTGGCCCTGCTCCGTTGGCTGCTGGGAGTGTGCTTATGCTGGTGAGTACAACTTGCTCTGAGAGTTTTGATATGTTGTCAAAGTTGCTGATCTGGGTGGTCAGAGACTTCCGGCTCTCTGTGCTCCTTCGGCCCCGGGTGAGCCGGTCCTCCTGGCGATGATGAACTCCAAGGCAGCAGCAAGAAAACGCAGCTTTAAATTCCTCTCGAAACTTTCCTGGCAAACCAGGGAGAATGAAAGGAAAAAGAATTACACATCAATAGGGTTCAACAAATCATGAATAAGATATAACCCAGTAGCTCCCTTGAGCCAAACCAACAATGAGGTACAATATTTTGCAAAAACGGGGAAATCGGAAGAGGAAATTGGGTTACTGGAAGTTTGGTAGACTCTTGACACAATAAGGTATTTCCATAAAATAATATAACTGATTTTCATGTATGATGTTTGGAGTTGGTTTCTTTTCTTTAGAGTCAAACCTTCTTCATTTGCGATTGTGGGTTTTTACAGATAGCTGTAAAGAAAGTGATCATTAGTAGGATGTCCAGAGGTATTTAATAATTTCAAAAATGATGAAATCTGTGTTGTATATGGCCACGACAGTGCAGAAATTACCCCTGCACTGGACTTTGAAGAAACTGGTCTACTGACACACTCAGTTCAACAAAGAATCTAGAAAAAAAAATCTTAACATATATAGAAAATTTCTTAAAGTTTCATAATCTGCATGAGGCAGAACAAAACAAAACAGAAGAAAAAAATTACCTACTTTAGAAGTTATTTCTTGCCTTTAAATCACTGACATGAAATTGGAGAAGTATGAAAATGAAACAGTCACCTTTTTAAGGATAAATGAACAGGATGGGGAATCATCATTTCTCTTCTCTGAGCTTCTATCACCAAAGCAGGTGATTGAGTAATTACACATGAGAAGTGAATGTTCAAGGGACTTGGACAATTGCAGGCACATCCCAGGTCTCCACAGGTTCCAGCCACCTTCCCTGCCTTAACCCACCCCACAAGTGCACTTTAACTTGTGGCCTTGACTCCAAACACTTCTTCCTGTAACTTTCTAGGAAGTTTGATCTGCTTAGTGCAAGGCTCAGGGCTTTAGTCATCTCTAATCCCAAGGCAACAGCTTCTTCATTGCTTCCAAAGCCACAGTTCCACATGGTCCCTCAAACCTAGCACATGAGCAGTGAGTTGTCTCTGGTTATCTCCGATCTAATGCCGTCTTTATTCTGGAGACAGGTGCTGGCTGTGGCAGGGGAAGGCAAGAAAAAGGGCAATTCAATACAAAACAAACCCCACATTTATATCACCTGAGTCTCTGAAAGGTGAAATAAAGCAGGTTTTTACATATTTATATATAGGGTATATATGCCATGATTGAGGAAAAAACAATGAAAATTGTTTAAAAAAATCTAATTAACTGGTCATTTGTCTTCTTCTTCTCCTTCTTCTTCCTTTTTTTTAAAATAACCCATATAACCTACAAGGCCAAAGATGAAGTTGGAAAATACACATACTTTATTAAGTACACAGTAAAATGAATTGCTAAAATTATCATATATTTGGAGATAGCAATGAAACAGAAAGAGCCAACTGGTTAGAGAAGACGACAGTGTACAGATGTAGCTAATTAAAACACAATTCTAAAGGTCAGTCAGGCAAAATGTTTGTAAATAAAACAACTAGTTAAATGATTTTTACAATTACACTGGTTTCATACACTGAGAAAGATTAAATCAGTTACAGATGTATGTCTGTGCGTGTCATTTAGCTTGTATGTTATTTAGAAGTCAAGTCATTTTTTGTGGTCAGTGAGAAATCTTGAGATAACCCCAAGAGATGTTACTCACAAGAGAAATGTAAATGTAGAAAAATACCCAAAAGTGGAAGGGTTCCAATTCAATCTCAGTGAAGCAATCTCAGTGTTGGCAAAGGAAATAATATAGCAAGTCTGTACTACTTTCAGATAAAATTATTTTACAGGTTGGTAAATCATAAATTTAATGTATGGCAAACAGGGTTCTGTGTTCTTCAATTCTCACAATTTTCACTTTCCTCCTACTCAACATTTCTTGTAAATTTGGTGGGAAAATGCCTTAGATGATTTTCTCTGATGAGTCAGGTAACATGTGCTCCCTCTCATAAGGGCAAAACCTCAAGTCAAATTAGATCGGGGTGGGGGGGGGAATCTCACTGTAGAGCAATTAAGCTCTTCACACATTTCAAGAGTGTTCAAAACCTTCTGGTCATTGATTCCTCATCCTTGGTAAGGATTGTGGCTTACATGGAAGGAACAGTTGAAAACTCACCACTGAGAAAATTATAAATAATTGGGTTCGCAGCACTATTGGCATATACAAGCCAGTGTGAAAATGTAAACCAGGCATATACAGTCTCTCTGTCTTCTGTGTGGGTAAACATCCCAAATACTCTGTAGGAAAAACAAAACAAAACAAAAAGCTATCACTGGAAATCCAGTGTGATTTTGAAAAGTACATTTCAAATAATGAAATTCCTGGGTGAATGCAGCCCTTGATGGAAGCTGCTTAATTAACTCCTGTCCTCCTCTGCAACAGGCACTGGTTTATGATGCCATATTGGGTTTAGAAAAATGTTGGTACCTGAACAAAATCTCCATAGCACAATTAGCAAGTCAAAGGCAAATTCTAGCAGGAATGATCTCTTTCCTTAAAACAACAAATGCAATACTATTTCTGGTGAGTAAGAGAACAGAAGTCAAATATATATCTATGTCCCTTCTTTTGTTTAGTTTCTAAGTACAACTGAACAATGTTTGTTACTACTCCATTTTGTGTGTCATTTAAAAGGCCTCCTAAACTGCAGTCTTTGAGTCTTTCTTCCTACCTGCCTTTGTGCACTGATCAAAGTATCACATTTTTTTTCAACTACCATTTTCCCAGCCTTCTTGAAATTTGAATTCTGGGACTTCATTACAGTCAGAGGGAAACTAGTTTTCTGTAGGCAAAATTCTGGTAACTTCTTAAAATACATGAGTTTTAGTATTTTTATTATTTTAAACTCTGAAAAATATTTCATTATTTTACCCTTAAACATCATTTTTAAGATGTGTTCCATGCTCAGAAATATCTCATCTTTCAAATTCAATCCACTAGCCAATATCAGGTAGCTGGTAACTAACTACTCAATAAATTTTACAGGCTGAAGATGATAACACATTTCCTGCACGATCCTGCACCATTGATTGTATTCGATTACATGACAGTGCCCATGATAGAAATGCATTTCTGGAATGAAGTGATCCTCCGTGGAGTACTGGAGTTTTACAAAAATATCATATGGAGTGGACTAACCTGGACAAATAGAACTAATAGTATGTTCTGACCCTCTAGCATAATATATCTTTGAAATCCTAGACAAACCAGAATTGCTTTAAAGAAGCTGGTTTTAACTAGTCAGGCAAAAAATTGTTTTAATGGAGAGTTTAGGGATGTCTAAAGGAAATACAAGCATAACCTACAAGGGCAAACACAGAGGTAAGAATTTGAAGAAAAGGAGTGTTTTTCTCAAGTCTTGTGGAAAAGAGCAGAATGCTTAAAAAATTGAAAATATTTTAATGTAGACTTTCTTCCTAGCCATTTATTTTCATTGGAAAGGGAGGACTTTAACTTAAAAAGAAGAGAACTATTACAGACAAGTAGATATTTGGAATTAGGTAAGAACCCATTAAGTGGCGAGATGCAGGGAATCCCAATGAGCAATCCAGAGAGAAGTAAATCTGACTTTTGTTGAATTTAGACTGAGTTCCATAAAAGTACAAAGAGTTAAAAAAAAAAAAGGAGAAAATCATTCAGTATCATAGCATGTTTAAAAGGTTCTTAAGAATAGAAAACAACATCTAGCCCAAGAACAGAATAAATTCGTATGGGATTTTTGTAATCAAGAAAAATAAGACTGAAATAATGAAGAGCTATGGAGGGCAAAGTAGCTTACAGTTTCTTGTGAGCCAGTACCTATCTCAAGGCCCCATGCTGCTGAAAATCTCATGCCTTTTAGACTGCATCTGTACTAAATAATACTACTAAACAAAAGTTCATTTTCCATTGGAAGACTTATTTAGCAATCAGAAACAAGGGCCAAGAAGAATGAGAAATCTTTGCAGCTGGTTATACCACCTTTAGTGTATAACTCTGGCCAAAGCTGCTGCTCTCCAGAGTCTCCAGCTGTGAGGAATATGATATTGACTCTGAATCAGGGAAAAGTGAGAGGAGCAATCCTAGTTTAAGTTTGAAGCCCATTATAAACAAAATTACTATTACCTTGGGGCCTGTCCGTTTGCAACAGTTATGGTAATTCCCAATAAAGTTGGATGGCTGTGAAGTTCATGTATACCACAGCCCCTGCATTGGCTGTTCCTGTCAGTCCATTGTTTTAACTTAACATTGTATCTGCAGCCTAACAAATAACACATTTTCTCTCACTGAAAAGGTACATGCTAATTTTTATTAATAGTCATCCTGAGCTCTTGACTCAGTGACTTGAGGAAATGGCTTTGTTCTATTTAAAGATTCAAAACGAAGTATGAGCCCTGATTCCATTTGTGTGTGCGTGCCTGTGTGTTCACTCACAAATGCTCTTTTTTCCCCCTTCCCCTATGCATTGATTTTCCTTCTGAAAAAATACCCTTTTAAATATAATTAGTATAATTAATATACTAATTAGTATAACTAGAATGCTAAAAAAAGATCTCTATCTCTTTTTTTATTTTTTAGATAGAATTGTGTCATAATTCCCTATGTATGAGAACAAAGCTTTAGAAAACCCCATTTGTTCTGATCAAAACAGAACTTCAAGCTGTAAATGAGGTTTTTTTTTTTTTCGTTTGTTTTGTTTTGCTTTTGGCTTCTGGGTTTTTTGTTCATTTATTTATTTATTTATTTATTTTTGCATTAGAACTTTTTCTCCATCTAAGACTCAGCAATTAGCTTGAAGTCGTCAGGGGAACATCTGTTTTGTGTCTGCCATTCAACAGAGAACTTCCACGGACAAGTATATGTAGGGTCTGCGCACTCTAAAAGGCTGTCTCAGTTACCTGTTAGGAACAACAACACAATGAGTTATCTGGCCTGACACTATCTAGGCAAAGGGTTTAGATTTTTCTCTGGCTTAAGGAGGGGGAAAAAAAAAAAGAATAAAAAATTTTTTAAAAAAGACAAAAAACTTCTTCACTAAGAACCAATAAATTTATTTTCAAATAATAGATGAACTTTACCTCTTGAGCACGTTGAGGATGCTAATTGGTAGATAGCAAATTGCAAACACCAAAAGCACAACCATTAGCATCCGGGCTGTTTTCCGTCTGGCTCGGATCTGCTTTATTTCAGCGGCCACAGCACTAATCCTGGACTTGGTCTGCTGTCCTGGCCCTCGAGGCTGTGAAGCAGGCTGCAGGGGCTTCCACTTTCTCTGAACTACGGATGATGTTCCAGGGATCTAAAGGGAGCAGAGATCTTTATTGCCACCTGACTCAGGGAAGTTCCACTTCAGAGAAGCAACTAGAAGATACAGGAAGGAGAGTGTTCTGAACGCCTGTGGCCTGGGGAGGCTTGAGAGCCTGTTTCCCCAAGAATGTCTGCTGAGTGGAGTATGTTCTAGAGTAATACAGTTGAGTACTGGAAAGGAGTTTGGGGGGGAAGGAAGTTGAAATCCCATTTTTGTCAAGGTCTAAAGAGAGCTGCAAATGGAAAAGATATCTCTTTATGAAAGAGAAGTTGTACATCCAGACAATAGAATATTATTCAGTGTCAAAGAGAGAAATGAGATATGAAGCCAGGAAAAATAGTTAACTTAAGTGCATATTATTCAGTAAAAAAAAGCCAAAAGAGAAGACTACATACCATAAAGTCTACAATAATATGACATCTTAGAAAAGGTAAAATCAGAGAGATAGTAAAAAGGTCAACGATTGCCTGGAGGTAGTGGGGGTGTGTGTTGGGAGGTTAATGGGCAAAGTACAGAGGATTCTTGGGGCAGTGAAAATACTCTGTATGATGCCATAGTGATGGATACATGTCATCATACATTATATGATACATTTGGAAACATTGTCTAAATCCATAGAATGTACATTAAGAGTGAACCCTTAGGTTAACTATAGACTTTGGATGATTCTGTGTCCATGTAGGTTCATCGCTTGTAACAAATGTATCAGTCTGGTGAGGCATATGGATAATGGGGTGGTACTTCATAAGTGGAGGTAGGAGACATTTGGGAAACCTCTGTATCTTCCGCTCCATTTTGCTGTGAACTTAAAACTGCTCCTAACAACAAAACAAAACAAGCAAACTAACAACAAAAGCCAGCTCTTACTTAAAAGGAGAGAGAAATAAAGCTGGCAAAGAAGAGCTGTAACAGGACAACCATCGTATAATCTGATTAGGTATTCTGGTTCAGCTCAGATACCTCACCTTAGAGAGGGGAAACGTTAACAGGTAATTGCGAAAGTAACCTGAAAAGATTTTTTTCATGCATCAATACTGCCATCTGCTGCCAGAGGGACAGATAGGACTTCGCTACCTAGCGCTTTTTATTAGATTCTGTTTCTCAGGTTTGGTCAGTGGAAACCTTGAGTGAAGCAAATAAAAAAATAAATAAAATATTCTCTGATCCTTGCTAATTATTGTTATGAAAATTGCTTGAAACTCATTTTGTGTTCCAGTCTGGCTTTTTAAAATGCATACAAACAGGGGTGCCGGGTGTGGCTCCATCAGTTAAGCCTCTGCCTTCAGCTCAGGTCCTGATCTGAGTCCTGGGATCCAGCCCTCCAGCCCCTTACGCTTACTCAGTGGGGAGTCTGCTTCTCCTTCTCCCCTTACTCCTCCCCCACTGGAGCTCACACTCACTCTTTCTCTTTCTCTCAAATAAATATAATCTTTAAAATAAACTTAAAAAAATAAAATGCATAAACACAGTGAGAATCCCTTGTGGTCTTACATTAACATTTCATATGGCTGGAATTTGTAACAACAGTTAAACAACTTGTACTTCTCCATTTCTTTTCAAAGTTATTTGATAATAGCAGGGAGTCCTTCCAAGTGTAATATTTTCTTAATTATAAGCTCATGAAGATTGATAGAGTTTAGTGAGCAAAACAATAAAATTCAGCATGCATAATTTTTTTTTTTTTTTTTTTTTTCTCCTTCATTTTTTTTTTTTTTTTTTTATTTTTTATAAACATATATTTTTATCCCCAGGGGTACAGGTCTGTGAATCACCAGGTTTACACACTTCACAGCACTCACCAAATCACATACCCTCCCCAATGTCCATAATCCCACCCCCTTCTCCCAAACCCCCTCCCCCCAGCAACCCTCAGTTTGTTTTGTGAGATTAAGAGTCACTTATGGTTTGTCTCCCTCCCAATCCCATCTTGTTTCATTTATTCTCCTACCCACTTAAGCCTCCATGTTGCATCACCACTTCCTCATATCAGGGAGATCATATGATAGTTGTCTTTCTCTGCTTGACTTATTTCGCTAAGCATGATACGCTCTAGTTCCATCCATGTTGTTGCAAATGGCAAGATTTCATTTCTTTTGATGGCTGCATAGTATTCCATTGTGTATATATACCACATCTTCTTGATCCATTCATCTGTTGATGGACATCTAGGTTCTTTCCATAGTTTGGCTATTGTGGACATTGCTGCTATAAACATTCGGGTGCATGTGTCCCTTTGGATCACTACATTTGTATCTTTAGGGTAAATACCCAATAGTGCAATTGCTGGGTCATAGGGCAGTTCTATTTTCAACATTTTGAGGAACCTCCATGCTGTTTTCCAGAGTGGCTGCACCAGCTTGCATTCCCACCAACAGTGTAGGAGGGTTCCCCTTTCTCCGCATCCTCGCCAGCATCTGTCATTTCCTGACTTGTTGATTTTAGCCATTCTGACTGGTGTGAGGTGATATCTCATTGTGGTTTTGATTTGTATTTCCCTGATGCCGAGTGATATGGAGCACTTTTTCATGTGTCTGTTGGCCATCTGGATGTCTTCTTTGCAGAAATGTCTGTTCATGTCTTCTGCCCATTTCTTGATTGGATTATTTGTTCTTTGGGTGTTGAGTTTGCTAAGTTCTTTATAGATTCTGGACACTAGTCCTTTATCTGATATGTCGTTTGCAAATATCTTCTCCCATTCTGTCAGTTGTCTTTTGATTTTGTTAACTGTTTCCTTTGCTGTGCAAAAGCTTTTGATCTTGATGAAATCCCAATAGTTCATTTTTGCCCTTGCTTCCCTTGCCTTTTGCGTTGTTCCTAGGAAGATGTTGCTGCGGCAGAGGTCGAAGAGGTTGCTGCCCGTGTTCTCCTCAAGGATTTTGATGGATTCCTTTCGTACATTGAGGTCCTTCATCCATTTTGAGTCTATTTTTGTGTGTGGTGTAAGGAAATGGTCCAATTTCATTTTTCTGCATGTGGCTGTCCAATTTTCCCAGCACCATTTATTGAAAAGGCTGTCTTTTTTCCATTGGACATTCTTTCCTGCTTTGTCGAAGATTAGTTGACCATAGATTTGAGGGTCTATTTCTGGGCTCTCTATTCTGTTCCATTGATCTATGTGTCTGTTTTTGTGCCAGTACCATGCTGTCTTGATGATGACAGCTTTGTAATAGAGCTTGAAGTCCGGAATTGTGATGCCACCAACGTTGGCTTTCTTTTTCAATATCCCTTTGGCTATTCGAGGTCTTTTCTGGTTCCATATGAATTTTAGAATTATTTGTTCCATTTCTTTGAAAAAGATGGATGGTACTTTGATAGGAATTGCATTAAATGTGTAGATTGCTTTAGGTAGCATAGACATTTTCACAATATTTATTCTTCCAATCCAGGAGCATGGAACATTTTTCCATTTCTTTGTGTCTTCCTCAATTTCTTTCATGAGTACTTTATAGTTTTCTGAGTATAGATTCTGTGTCTCTTTGGTTAGGTTTATTCCTAGGTATCTTATGGTTTTGGATGCAATTGTAAATGGGATTGACTCCTTAATATCTCTTTCTTCTGTCTTGCTGTTGGTGTAGAGAAATGCAACTGATTTCTGTGCATTGATTTTATATCCTGACACTTTACTGAATTCCTGTATAAGTTCTAGCAGTTTTGGAGTGGAGTCTTTTGGGTTTTCCACATATAGTATCATATCATCTGCGAAGAGTGATAATTTGACTTCTTCTTTGCCGATTTGGATGCCTTTAATTTCCTTTTGTTGTCTGATTGCTGAGGCTAGGACCTCTAGTACGATGTTGAATAGCAGTGGTGATAATGGACATCCCTGCCGTGTTCCTGACCTTAGCGGAAAAGCTTTCAGTTTTTCTCCATTGAGAATGATATTTGCGGTGGGTTTTTCATAGATGGCTTTGATGATATTGAGGTATGTGCCCTCTATCCCTACACTTTGAAGAGTTTTGATCAGGAAGGGATGTTGTACTTTGTCAAATGCTTTTTCAGCATCTATTGAGAGTATCATATGGTTCTTGTTCTTACTTTTATTGATGTGTTGTATCACATTGACTGATTTGCGGATGTTGAACCAACCTTGCAGCCCTGGAATAAATCCCACTTGGTCGTGGTGAATAATCTTTTTAATGTACTGTTGAATCCTATTGGCTAGTATTTTGTTGAGTATTTTTGCATCTGTGTTCATCAAGGATATCGGTCTATAGCTCTCTTTTTTGGTGGGATCCTTGTCTGGTTTTGGGATCAAGGTGATGCTGGCCCTCATAAAATGAGTTTGGAAGTTTTCCTTCCATTTCTATTTTTTGGAACAGTTTCAGGAGAATAGGAAAATGTAGTTTAGTTCTTCTTTAAATGTTTGGTAGAATTCCCCCGGGAAGCCGTCTGGCCCTGGGCTTTTGTTTGTTTGGAGATTTTTAATGACTGTTTCAATCTCCCTACTGGTAATGGGTCTGTTCAGGCTTTCTATTTCTTCCTGGTTCAGTTGTGGTAGTTTATATGTTTCTAGGAATGCATCCATTTCTTCCAGATTGTCAAATTTATTGCCGTAGAGTTGCTCATAGTATGTTCTTATAATAGTTTGTATTTCTTTGGTGTTAGTTGTGATCTCTCCTCTTTCATTCATGATTTTATTTATTTGGGTCCTTTCTCTTTTCTTTTTGATAAGTCGGGCCAGGGGTTTATCAATTTTATTAATTCTTTCAAAGAACCAGCTCCTAGTTTCGTTGATTTGTTCTATTGTTTTTTTGGTTTCTATTTCATTGATTTCTGCTCTGATCTTTATGATTTCTCTTCTCCTGCTGGGCTTAGGGTTTCTTTCTTGTTCTTTCTCCAGCTCCTTTAGGTGTAGGGTTAGGTTGTGTACCTGAGACCTTTCTTGTTTCTTGAGAAAGGCTTGTACCGCTATATATTTTCCTCTCAGGACTGCCTTTGTTGTGTCCCACAGATTTTGAACCGTTGTGTTTTCATTATCATTTGTTTCCATGATTTTTTTCAATTCTTCTTTAATTTCCCGGTTGACCCATTCATTCTTTAGAAGGATACTGTTTAGTCTCCATGTATTTGGGTTCTTTCCAAACTTCCTTTTGTGGTTGAGTTCTAGCTTTAGAGCATTGTGGTCTGAAAATATGCAGGGAATGATCCCAATCTTTTGATACCGGTTGAGTCCTGATTTAGGACCGAGGATGTGATCTATTCTGGAGAATGTTCCATGTGCACTAGAGAAGAATGTGTATTCTGTTGCTTTGGGATGAAATATTCTGAATATATCTGTGATGTCCATCTGGTCCAGTGTGTCATTTAAGGCCTTTATATCCTTGCTGATCTTTTGCTTGGATGACCTGTCCATTTCAGTGAGGGGAGTGTTAAAGTCCCCTACTATCATTGTATTATTGTTGATGTGTTTCTTTGATTTTGTTATTAATTGGTTTATATAGTTGGCTGCTCCCACATTGGGGGCATAGATATTTAAAATTGTTAAATCTTCTTGTTGGACAGACCCTTTGAGTATGATATAGTGTCCTTCCTCATCTCTTATTATAGTCTTTGGCTTAAAATCTAATTGATCTGATATAAGGATTGCCACTCCTGCTTTCTTCTGATGTCCATTAGCATGGTAAATTCTTTTCCACCCCCTCACTTTAAATCTGGAGGTGTCTTCGGGCTTAAAATGTGTTTCTTGGAGGCAACATATAGATGGGTTTTGTTTTTTTATCCATTCTGATACCCTGTGTCTTTTGACAGGGGCATTTAGCCCATTCACATTCAGGGTAACTATTGAGAGATATGAATTTAGTGCCATTGTATTGCCTGTAAGGTGACTGTTACTGTATATGGTCTCTGTTCCTTGCATAATTTTTAAGAGGAAAATGTGCCAACAAGCACACCATAGCCCTGTGTTGGTTCTAAGACTCCGTGGTCCTTTGTTGAGACTATTCAACTGTTGCTTTTATCTCCGTGCTGCTGGCCAGGACAGACCCATGTGTTCCTGTGCTCTCTCAGAACACACGTTGGAGGGACTCTGCTGCTTTATACATCACAAGATCCAGGTGTGTTAGATAATCTTTGCAAGCAGAATTTTACTTTGATTTCTATACATATTAATATGGAGCCTCTTTTAACCATAACTATTCTCTCTCAAAAAGAAACAAATGAAGTTAATGAAAACCTGCCCTTATGTAGAAAAACATGTGACAAATTATCTCTCTTCTAGCTCTTTGTGTTCTTTTATGTAGACTGATTTTTTCACGTAGTGGTGGTCCTCTACGTTTTTCTTCTCTGTGTTACTGGTTGGGGGCGGAGGGGGTACAGAGAATGCTTTCTCCTCTGTGAGTCTCTTTTTAAATAGTCATTTTTAAAATAATTGAGGAGAAACTGCAATGGATGCTAGAAAGTTCCAGAAAAACTGTAGCATGAGTAACCATATAAATGTCTGCTAAATGATCTTGAACTGTTTTCTAAATGATCTCTGAGAGATCATTTAAACTTTAGAAATTCTCTTATTCAGTGCTCCCCTGAAGGAACGAAATAATATCCTGCATCTAATTACTTCCTCAACCCTCAGAAACAAAGTTCCCATAAAGAGAAACTGCCACAGGAAGCATGCAACCAGAATTAAACACAAACAAATAGAATTAGTGATAACGTCCTCTTTTAGATGATGATTTAAATAAGGATGGAAGATGTTTAATCTGAATTCATCTTGAGGAAACCCACAAATGTCCCCATTGATAAGTTGTCTAGGTCTAGAGAAGGTCAACCTAATGATAACAGAAATCGCTGATAGTAACTGAGCACCAGGAACTCTGCATAATCTTGAGTAATTATTAATGCATTCCTAAAAGTAGATTATTATAAACCCTATTTATAGATGATCAAGCAGACATTAAAAGTTAAAATATCCATGTCTACATCTAACAAGTCAGAATTGCTCTGTCTGGCTGCAGAGCTCATCTTTTCCCATTCTGATGTAGGGTTTCCATTTATAAACTTCAACACAATGTGTTATGGAAGACAGCAAATTTTTAAGTATGTGCCTAGTTACATGAAATAATAATCATACTAAAGGGCATTGAGAAATCCAGCCTGGGAAGCTGTCCATCTAGAAAGGTCTTCCCCTGCCATCTCAGGAAGGGCTCAACAATCCAACTGTGTAAAGCGTGTGTGTGCACACATGCGCACGCACACACACACACACACACACACACACACACTTCACTTTTATTCCACTATTTTAAATGAATTTTAAAATAATCTTTGATACAAAAATACATCTTGGAAGAGGTCTTGCCACAATCATGAATTGGAGATATCTTGTAAACGATGGACCTTGAAACCTGCCCTTTCTTAAACTGTGTTTGTGACTAGGATTAATTTTTAAGAAAAGGGAAACATGCTGTATACATTAAAAGAAGAATAGAGGATATTGTGAATAATGAATAAATTTGCAAATTTAAATGAGATGGATAAATACCTTGAAAAACAAAGATTACCAAAACTGACACTAAGGATTACCAAAATTGGCACTATGATCCCAAACCTTGTTAAACAAAAACTCCAGGCCCAGATAGGTTCATTAATGAATTCAGTCAAATAGTACAAAATAAATAATATCGATCTTATGCAGACTCTTTCTGAAATTCAAAGAAACAATAATACTTTCTGAATAATTTTATAATACTACAGATATCCTAATAATCAAAGACATAACAACAAAAGAAAACACAAAGATGAAAAATTCCTTAAAATATATTATCAAATAAATTAGCAATATGCAAAAAGGATAATAAAATTCACTCAATAAATCAACTTGATTTATTCCAGCAATGCAGTGTTAATTTAACATTCAAAAATTAATCAATGTATCATATTAACAGAATAAGAGACAAAAATATGACCATCTCAATAAATAAAGGAGAAGCATTTCAAAAATTCAACCCTTTTCCATGATAAAAATTTCAGTAAACTAGTAACATGAGGAAACTTTACCTACCTGGTAAAGGGCATCTATAAAAAAGTCTTCAACTATCATCCTACCTAATGGGAAAAGATGAACACTTTCTTTTAAGACTGAGTACAAAACAGCAAAGTCTTTTCTCAACATTAAAATATGAGTTTTACTCAACATTAGCCAGTATAAGAAGAACAGAAAAATAGATAAAAGGTACATAGATTTATTTTATTGGGGAGACATTATTGCTTACAAAGTAAATCCTAAGGAATTTCTAAAACTCTACTAGAACTAATCCCTGAATTTAGAAATATGCAGGACCCCCAATCAAGAGACAATCCCTTGTATTTCTGTGATAAAATGATTTATGACATATGTTTCATGGTCCAGATGACGAAAATATATTTCCCAGATATATCTGGTCTTCATCTATAGTTCCTGAACATGCTTTGAAAACATAAAAGGTGAAATGGGTGTCCTATTAATGAAAGTAACTTAAGATCAGGAACTAGTTGCCAGGAGGACCAACCATTAAAGGATGGTAACTTTCAGTCCCACTCCCTGACCACTTGGAAGAAGAAAGGAGCTGGAGTTGAATCAGCTAACAGCCAAAGACTTAGTCAATCATTATATAATGAAACCTCTTTAAAAATTCACAGTGACATGGGTTTCAGAGAGTCTCTAAGTTAGTGAACATATGGAGATGAGTAATGAATGGCATACCTGGAGAGGACATGGAATCTTCTTGACCTGTGTATCTCTTTATCTGGCTGTTGATTCATAACCTTTAACAAATCCTTTAACAAACTCATATCATCAAATTTTGAGATTTACAGTAAAGGCATATACATAATATTTATGTACATATATGGAATTTTGTGTATCTTGGAAAAAAGAAGAGGCTCAGTCTGATAAATACAATTCTGGAAATCAACTCATTAAAAAAATGCTTGGAAAATATGTCACCTAAAACAATTCTGTGCAGTTATGAAGGAACCAGTAAGAAGTCACTTAACAGCCAAGGAAGGGAGTATGAATATTCAAAGCAAAGAGAAGAAGAAAGACAGATACAAGGGCTATGGGAAAATAGTATTTAAATAGTGAAACTATGAATGACATTATTCAATGCTAGCAAATGACTAAGCAAGAAATCCCTAGGAAAACTTTTTTTGGAAATCATTGATGAGTTTAAGTAGGAACTGTTTCAATGTAGTGATAGGATTTGAGTAAGAATGAAGTGGGTTGGGAAATCAGTGAGGGTGGCAGGTGGTGAGAAAAGGAGCCAAAAAAGGGAAATGCCATGAATTTTAGCTAGGAGGAGGAGGAAGAGCCAAGAGTTAAGTTAGTAACTGGAAGAGTATGAGAGTTAGGAAGATGTTTTTTCTTAGTACTTAAAAGTTCCTACTCCAGGAGGACAGATCTTCTTTATCTTTCTTCTAGTCTTTAGCTCATTACCCATTTTACCATAATAGAGTACAACTGATACTTGGAAGGTGCTATCTCATATGAAGTGATCTCTATCTTTCTCTGTCTGGCAGGAAAAATGGGACTTTTTTTCTAATTCCTTATACTACCATTTGAGAATGATGGAGCTCTAAGACCCAGTGACTTTTTTTTTTTCTGTTCAACTCTATGACCTCTTGACTTTTTTTTTTTTTTTTTAAACCCTGGCAAGCCCTTTTAGAATTTAGATGAGCCTGCTTAGCCCACAAGATGAGGATCATAACTGTTTTATCTGTCCCATCTTTTGGCTTCATTGTCAAAATAGAAAGATCTACTTTAAGGTTCTATAGACAACCCTTATGGACTACAATGGACTACTACTGCCATCCATGATCTGCTCACCCAATCCCCAAACTCAAGGCTCTTGTCCTTTGTCCATCCCCAGAATGTGTTGACTCTCAACATTACTCCATCACACAATCAGCTCTTCTTTGTAGAAACTGGTTTCCCTTTTCCTTCCTGGAATCCAACAAATGGTTTTTACTGATTAGATCCTCTCATGCTTCTGTATTTCTATGGACCTTAAAATCTTTAATTATAACCAGCCTTTGGACAGTTCCCCTTATATATTCTCATTGCATCAACAAGTCGATGGTGTTTACCCTGTTTTCCTTCCCCCGAGTTTGAGTAGGAGAATTTTGTAAAAGAATCGCCTCCATCTTTAATGTTTTTCTTATTTTAAAATGCCCACTGTTTTTTGTTCTCTTAAAAAAAAAAAAAAGATTTATTGAGATATATTTATATGTCATTAATTCACCTTTTAAGGGATACAGTTAAGTAGTTTTAGTGTATTAACAAAGTTAATCACGGTTATCACACTATCACTGCCTAATTCCAGAATATTTTCATCACCTGGAAATTAGACTCCAAATCTATAATAAGTCACTTCCCATTACTCCATCCTACTATCCTCTGTAACTACAAATCTTTCTGGTTCTAGCCTATTCTCTACATTTCATGTGAACAGAATCATAAAATACCTGGTCTTTCGTGTCTATTTTTACTTAAGAATAATTTCAAGATTCATCCATGTTGTAGTATGTATCAATAGTTCATTACTTTTTATAGCTAAATAATATTCCATTGTGTACATATACTACATTCATTTATCCATTAATGGACATTAATGGATAGCCACTTTTTGGCTACTATGTATAATGTTGTTGTGAACAATAATGTGTAAGTTTTTACGTGGACACATTTTCAGTTCTCTTGGGTATGTACCTAATGATTAAACTGGTAGGTCACATGGTAATCCTTAAAGATTTTGAGGAACGGCCAAACCATTTTCCAAAGTAGCAGCATCATTTTCTACACATTTTCTTCACATTTTTTCCATTTTCCAGCCATATAATGATAGTACTAATTTCTTCACATTCTCAACACATTAGAGTACTAATTTCTCCACATTCTCTCTTCACATTTCTCCACATTCTCACCAACCGTATAACGAGAGTACTAATTTCTCCACTTTCTCACAAAGATAAGTAATTATTATTATTATTATTATTTTTTATTTGTCAGAGAGAGGGAGAGAGAGTGAGCACAGGCAGACAGAATGGCAGGCAGAGGCAGAGGGAGAAGCAGGCTCCCCACGGAGCAGAGAGTCCAATGTGGGGCTCGATCCCAGGACCCTGGGACCATGACCTGAGCCAAAGGCAGAGGCTTTAACCCACTGAGCCACCCAGGCGCCCCTTGAGGAATTTTCCTTTTTTACAATATTAGGTCTTCCAATCCATGAACAGGAAATGTCATTTCATTTATGTAGTCCTTCTTTAATTTTTAAATGATGCTATGTGATTGTATATGTTATATATTTCTTCTATTAGACGTATTGCTAAATGTTTTACGCTTTTTAGAGATGTTTGAAATGGAACTCTTTTGTTAATTACATCTCTGGATTGTTCTTTGATAGTTTATAGAAATGAAATTAATTTTTATCTATCGATCTATTATTTTCAAAACTGGCTGAACTTGTTTTTAATTTTTTTGTGTGTGGATTCTTTAGGATTTCCTATAAACAGTATCATGTAATCTACAAATAGAGTTTACTTTTTACTTGTCAATCTTGATGCATTTTGTTATTATTCTTAATATTATTTCTTCAATAACTGAGCTGGATAGTATCTAGTTCTATTCAATTTTAAACAGAACTGATAAGATCAAACATCCCTATCTTGTTCCTGATACTAGCAGGGGAATATTCAATCTTTCACTATTAAATATGATGTTAGCTGTGGGGTTTTGTAGATTTTATTATCAAATTAAAGATGTCTCTTTTATGCCTATTTGGTTAAGTGCTTTTATCTTGAAAGGGTGTTGTATTTTGTCAAATGCTTTAGCTGCATTTATTGAGATGATCATGTCATGTGGGTTTTGTCTTTTCTCTTTTAATATTGTATGACTCTTTTTGATTTTCATATGTTAAACCCACATTGCATTGGTGAGCTAAATCACACTTGGCCATCATGTATAACCTTTTTTTACATATTGGGTTTGTTAGCATTTTGTTGAGTATACTACCCTATATTCATAAGTGTATTAGTTTATAGTTTTCTCTTGATATCTTTGTCTAGGTTTAATAGTAGCATACTACTATCACTTATGGAATGAGGTAAGGAATATTCCCTCCTATTCTGTTTTTTCAAAGAGTTTGTGAAGGTTTGGTGTCAATTATCCTTTAAATATTTGGTAAAATTCAACAGTGAAGACAGTTGTGCTTTTTCTTTGGGAAATTTCTTTATTACTAATTTAACCTCTTCATTTATAATAGGTCTATTCAAATTTTCTAATTCTCCTTTAGACAGTTTCAGTAGTTTGTGACTTTCTACACATTTGTCCATTTGCTCTATGCTATCTACTTTGTTGGTGTACAGTTATTCATAGTATTCGCTTACTCTTTGTATTTCTGTAATGTCTGTGGTGTTGTCCCTCTTTTACTTCTGATTTTAGTGATCTGAATCTTTTCTCTTTTTTCTTGTAATTATCTGTTATCTTTTAAAAGAACCAATTTTCAGTTTCACTGACTTTTATCTACTGATTTTTTAAAAAGAATTATTTATTAATTTTAGAGGGAGTGTGTGCAAGAATGTAGGAGCGGCAAGAGAGAGCAAGAGAGAGACGCAGACTCCCCACTGAGCTTGGAGCCTGATATGGGGCTCAATCTCACAAGCCTGAGATTACAGACTGCGCCAAAACCAAGAGTTTGGGATGCCTAGGTGGCTCAGTGGGTTAAAACCACTGCCTTCAGCTCAGGTCATGATGCCGGGTTCCTGGGATTGTGCCCTGCATCGGTCTCTCTGCTCTGTGGGGAGCCTGCTTCCTCTTCTCTCTCTGCCTGCCTCTCTGCCTACTTGTGATCTCTGTCTGTCAAATAAATAAATAAATAAATAAAATCTTTAAAAACAAACAAACAAACCAAGAATTAAGTCTCTTAATCACCTGAGCCAGCCAGGCACTCTGCCAAAATTTTATTTTTAAGTAATCTCTACACCTAACATGGGGCCCAAAATCACAACCCAGAGATCAAGAGTTGTGTGCTCCACAGACTAAGCCAGCCAGACACCCTGACACTCACAGTTTTGGTAAACTTTCTTTTAATATTACTATAGCCACTTCAGCTTTCTTTTGTTAGTGTTTGCATAGTAAACATTTTTCCCTACTACTTTACATTTAATCAATTTGTGTCTTTGAATATGAGATACGTCTTTTGTAGATAACATAGAATTAGACATTTTATGTTTGTTTGATCCATTCTGCCAATCTCTGGAGTGCTTAATTAATTTATATTTAATTATTGAATTGGATTATTTAATCATTAATTTGATTATTAAAAGGAATAATTTACATCTGTCATTTTACTTTGTTTTATATATATTATGTCTATTTTGTTCCTCTATTCCCCCATTGCTGCTTTATTTTGTGTTAAATAAGTATTTTTTAAAGAGATTTTATTTATTTATTTGACAGAGAGATCACAAGTGGGCAGAGAGGCAGGCAGAGAGAGGGCAGAGCAGAGAGCCTGATGCAGCTGGATCCCAGGACTGTGGGATCATGACCTGAGCTGAAAGCAGAGGCTTAACCCACTGAGCCACCCTGGTGCCCCAAATAAGTATTTTCTAGTATACCATTTTTATGTTCTTTTTTTTTCTTTCACTATAGTTTCTTAAGTATTTTCTTGGTGGTTGCCCTGAGAGTTACAACTACCAGCCTAAATAATATTTGGATTAATGGTAATTTGATTTTAATAGCATATAAAAATTTTGCTCCAAATTAGCTTCATTCCCATCTCCTTCCTTTGTATCACATCTTTACATTATAAACTGAATCTTTACAGTTTTATAATTCTTGCTTTATGCTGTTATCTCTTAAGTCAAATGGGAGAACAAAAGTATTACAAAGAAAAATACATTTATACTCTTTCATATTTACCTAGGTAGTTACTTTTACTAGTGTTCTTTATTTCTCTGTGTGAACTTGAGTTACCAGCTTTTGTTTCTGCCTCTGCAATTCCAGTTTGCTGTCTATTCCCTCACACTAGACTGACTTGTCATCACCTACCATTAATTATTTTAAGTTTTCTCAGAAGAATGTTGAAGAATAAAGAACAGTAGAAAAGACTGTGAGAAAAGTTGGGACAGGAAAAGTTTTCAAATTTATACTCCCTAGTAAGTTGAAATTTAGTTCAGACTCAAATATCAGTTATGGTTTATGGTTCATCCCCAGTTCCTCCAATAGTACAGACAATAGTAGGTGCTTACCAAATGTTTTTGGAATGAGTTAACATGAGTTCATATGATGATTAAAATTTAAATGCTGAATTATCTGAGGTCCAGAACTGGAAAGAATATTGTTATAGTCACATAAACTAAAATTAAGTGGGTCTAAAAAAGAAGACTTTTAGAGAAGAGTCTGTAGAATTTCCAGACTGACTAAATTCCCTGAGTCACATTGTCAAAAAAGAATTTAAGTAATAATTGTAGCAAAGCACTGGTTAAGTCTTTTAATAAAGCTGAAAGTTCTTGAGAAAGTCAGACAAGGTCATACACTTTGCTCACTAATAATCTTACACTTACAATTTCAAAGTATATAACAGATTCCATGCATCTGTAATTTTAAGCAAATAGGATAGGCCCTCCATTTGATGGCTCACTTGATTTAGCCAATGGCACACATAAGGCTTTGTAACTCTGTTTATAGACATTAACAGTTGGAAATTGAGAGTTGCTCAAGCAGAATTCTACATAATCACCCATTTGGGGTTAATTTACTTTATAGTGGCTGCTAAAGTGAGCTCAGCTGAACTTGTCATTTTCCATTCCAATCTGTTTTGTAAATGTTTTTAGTTTTACAGCCCAAGCATTTTACTGCAAATCTTTTGGATCTTATGGTTTATGCTAACCAGAACAATTCATCAAAAGAATATGGGTTACTTCTAAACCTGCAGTACAATTTTGAACGTTCTTTAGAGTTTGAGACATGAAGAACTATAAGCTTAAATAATGGAGAAATAAACTGGGCAGAGTTTAGCAGTTACCTATTCAACATTTTTTTGGAATACTTTCTTAGTGCAAGACACCATGTTAAGTGTTGGGGATTCAATGATGAACAAGACAGATTTAGGTACCTCGAAAGAGTTTTAAAGTTATGTCAACCTGTACATAAATGAATAAACAAATAAAAACTTCTATTATATGTAGTATACACTTATTAGTAAAAACTATGGAAGTAGGGAATGATCTTAACACTGAACATTCCTGGTCAAAATCGCAAACTCAATCTAAAACATCTTCATTCCTCTACGCTCATTCAATGATTTTCTCTTTCAAGAAATTTTTCAAATTCCAATTTTTCTATGAATATTTCGCTGAGTAACTGGGAAATGGATTTCCCGATGTTCTCTTCTATAAAAGTGTTCCCAGAACTTTCTCTTACTTTTCTACTCACTTTTTTCTTATAAAGTATTTATTGAGCAACTGGTATGTTCTAAGCATATACAAATTGGAGGGATAAAAGATGAAGAAGGGTAGAGTGTACTGTCTTCAGCTTTAGAGTAGAGCAGATAGACAAATACAAAAGGTTATTATAATGTTACTGAAAAGTACTATGAAAATGGAGCACCTGAGTGGCTCAGTCAGTTAAGTGTTTAACTCTTGATTTAAGCTCTGCTCATGATCTCAGGGTTATGAGACTGAGCCCCATGTTAAGCTCCATGATTGACAAGGAGTCTGCTTGAGATTTTCTCTTTCCCTTTCCCTCTGTTCCTTCCTCCTTTTGCACTCTCTTCCTCTCTTTCAATAAATAAATAAAATCTTTTAAAGAAGTTCTATGAAAGAGATCTATTTAAGAAAGTAGTCACATACATGGATTCAACACATACTTGTTATTTTAGATCTATCGGCAGAATTAGTTGAAAGAACCAATAACAGCATATATTGTTAAGGTATTTTAGTCAATGAGCACTTTCTCTGCTCTAGGCATTTGAATTAATTCATCAAATAAGTGTAATAATTCTATGAGATATCTACCTCTACCCTACTTTAAAATAATAAAAGAAAGGCAGAGAAATTTAAGAAATTGACAAAATTCATGCATCTATTAAGTTGTAGAGTCAGGATATAAACTCATGCAATCTGGACCTTGAGTCTGTGTTTCTGACTTCTTTGGACTATATCATTTGTGAATATTCACTTCTCAGCATGCAAGAAGATTCCTATTGCTCTATGACTTGTAGCATCTTTCTTTGAGGGAAGGATTCTTTCCTTCGCCATGGTCAGGCTTAACCACATGGCTTGTTTTGGTCAAAGAAGTATGAAGAGACTTAACATTATAGCAGTTCAAAGCAAAGATCCAAGAGATGTTGTATATTTCTTCCCACGTCCTTGCCTTTTCCCTCAGTCACAGAATGGCACATCCCAGAGAATACTGTTCCCTTAGCCTGAGTTCTGAAATAAGACAGTAAGTAGAGCACAGCCACAGCCTGTCCTCACTACTGACATGGAACATGAGTGAGACACACTGTTGGGGCAAGCCACATGCATTGTTTTTGTTGTTTTGTAAGAGCAGAATAGGGGCACCTGGGTGGCTCAGTGGGTTAAGCCGCTGCCTTCGGCTCAGGTCATGATCTCGGGGTCCTGGGATCGAGTCCCACATCGGGCTCTCTGCTCGGTGGGGAGCCTGCTTCCTCCTCTCTCTCTCTCTGCCTACTTGTGATCTCTCTCTGTCAAATAAATAAATAAAATCTTAAAAAAAAAAAAAAGAGCAGAATAACCTAGCAAAAGCTGACTAGTATAATAAAACTTACCAAGAAGTAAGTGCGATAGTAACAAACACCCTAAAATATGTGATATCGTGGCCAGAGGAACAGCATTGAAGAAACTATCATTGGGAAAATATAACTCGTGTTCTACAGTAGCACACATTTGTTACCTTCGTTGAAAAGACTGGGGGTTAGAATGATAGTAACTATTGGTACTGACTGCATTTTAAAGGTTATAAAAATAATTGTTGCTTTGTAAAAATAAAGGAATAGAAACAATTCGGAATGAAAGGATATACAAAGTTGAAAAATGCGACTATTGCCCGTATTCAACCAGTAAAAGATACCTTGAAAATTGCTTTGACTAAGAAAGGTTGAAGGAGACCCAAATTAAGACTCTTCCTCAAACAAAGACCAGATAAAAGTTTAGTGAATGAAACAAGATGGGATTGGGAGGGAGACAAACTAGAAGTGACTCTTAATCTCACAAAACAAACTGAGGGTTGCTGGGGGGAGGGGGTTTGGGAGAAGGGAGTGGGATTATGGACATTGGGGAGGGTATGTGCTGTGAAGTGTGTAAACCTGGTGATTCACAGACCTGTACCCCTGGGGATAAAAATATATGTTTATAAAAAATAAAAAATTAAAAAAAAAAAGGTTAGTGAAGTCTTTTTAATGAATTGAGGTGTCCCAGTAAATTCCATCAGTTGGGTAAAATATATCAGAACAAACAGATTAAGGGCATGGCTTTCCATGAGCCTGATAAGCTCTAAGTACTGGCAGTAAGTGTAGAGAAAGAGAGAGATACATCTCCAAGATATGTGGCATTTTAAGATACAATTTGTAAGTCCAAGAGGATGAGTTATATTCTTTGTCTAAACTTGGTGATTTACTTGCACTCATCAATGTTCAGCTTAAATGTTTCCTGCTTGCAATTAGGTACTCCTCTGCCACACCTCCCTCTGATCCCCAGCTTATATTTATTAAGATGATTTTCACTCTGCATCTGACTCCCTCCTCCAGTCTATGAATTCATCAGTGAATTTGACAGGAGCTTTTAGCTTTTTATCAGATACACATACAAAAGAAATACGATAAATATTTGATAAATGAATAACAGAGAATGAATATACTTGCTGATGTAGCAAGGTTATCTAACAAACTACAATACTCCCAAATCAGCATGATAAACTGTTTCTAAAAGTCGAAATTCTGCCTGATTCTCTACTGTGCTAAAAAAAAAAAAAAAAAAATCAGATCTTTGGAGCTGGAGACTTAACACGTAATAAAAGTACATAAATACATAATAAAAGTACATAAATTACATAAAAATACATAAATCTGATATAAAAGACAACATTCTTTACATACAGTCTCAGGAAATGTTAAAGAAATTTTTGTTATTTTTCATACAAAGTAAAGTTTATAATATTAGTCCTAGACAAAAATCAAGTCAATTAATCACAGAACAATACAATTTAAAGTCATTTAGGCAGTTCATAAATACACTCCTTAAATATCACCCTAAAAAAATGCTGAGACATATTTCCATGACTTGGGCCTCATTATTTTAGAGGAATACACAATTCTTTGGTATTCATGTTATGTTCGTTCTGTCTATTCTTAAATTTTATTTATTTTTTAAACATGTATTTGTTTATTTTAGAGAGAGAATGTGTTGGAGGAGCAGAGGGAGCGAATCTTCAAGCAGACTCTCCACTGAGCACGGAGCAGATGACATCAGGACCCTGAGATCATGACCTGAGCCAAAATTAAGAGCCAGCCACCCAACCAACTGGGCCACCCAGGCACCCCTCTTAAGTTTTATTTTTAAGTGCATCCGATAGAAAACACAAGGAAATTATTTGAAAATACATACCTGGCGACACCAGAGTTTACGAAATATTTGCAAGTAGGCCAACACCATAAGACACAGTGGTGCCATGTATGTCACCAGAAAGAAACAAATATGATACATCTTGGGGTAAATTTCACCTGGAATGAAAGCCAAAACAACAAAATCTTGTTTTATAATTCACAGATTTTTTTTTAAAGTTATGTCTGTCCATGTTTTGCCTTAAAGTACACATTTAACTCATGATTCTATGATTTGATATATGATATGTATGATTTCACTGGCATATTATACACAAACACACACACGCAAATACTGTAATATCATATTAACTGCTTACACTTAGTATACACATGTACACTAAATGTGAAGTCTTAACTTTATTTAATGTACTCAGATAAGAATAACAATTAGCCATTTCTTAATTTGTGCTAACATAGACTATCCAAAGTCAAGATTTCATTTATCAAAAAAAATTTTTCTGTCTGATTATCTCTGGCTAATTACTAAAAACTAATTTGGATTGCGCTACACTTGAAATTGCAATAAGAAACAAGATAATCTAACCTAATTGTTAATGCTTTTGGGAAAAGAATGTAAACTGAGTTGATTTCCTTATTAGAATATAAGTTTCTTGAGAAATGGGAAGCTATTCCCAGTTGTACCTCCATATACAATTGTGGAAAATTTTTGGAAAAATAAACACAGTGAACACTTAATGGTTCTTTTTGTTGATTACTATAACAATATAAAATTTCTCTTTCAGTATGTTGTGTGTATACATATATATGTATGCATGTACTTTTAATAAAAAATGTTATTTTTAGGGTTTTTTAAAGTTAATTTTTCAACAATTATGGTGTTGTTTTTTTTTTAATATTGATCTTATTTACTTAGTCATAAGCACCTTAGGATTGTAGTGATTTCTTATCATTAAGTCTATGTACACAGGTGATACATATCATAGATTAGTTATTTATTCAAGAGTCAATCATTCAATTAAGTAATAACATTGTGACTTAATATAAATTTTTTGGCTTTTTAAAATTTATTTGTTACTGACTTTTAATTATTTTTATTCATTATTTTAAATATTTTATTTTTAAGTAACCTCTACCCCCAATATGGGGCTCAGATTCACAACCCTGAGATCAAGAGTCACATGCTCCACTGACTGAGCCAGTCAGGTCCCCCTACTGACATTTTAAATGCTTTCAAGGATATTTTTCCTATACTAGTATTTGAATATATCACAGTGATCCAGCTACTTTTACTTAAGTGCAAAACAGGAAACAGAATAAATCCTACATGTATTTCATGGATATTAAAGGCCATACTTTGATATCATTCCAATTGCTAACAAAAGAAAATCTTTTTTTTTTCCTACTTCTAAGAATTAAGCAACCGAATTTGACTTTGATGTTGGCAATTAGGTTAGTTCCATACGATTACTGAGATACCATGCTATCAGCTCCATGCATTTTATTTTTTTCACTGCTTCAGAAAGGGCATATAGAACCATGAAGACTCAGATATGTGATCAAATGTGCTAAGGGCATATAGAGTCAAGATTAACCAATAATAACTGTGAAGATGACCACAGTAATCGCTAAGTTTATCGGTATATTTTAAGTGTATCTATGAGTTGAATATCATCCAAAGTCTTGAGTTCATAACCTTATCCTACTTAGTTAAGTTTAGTTGAGTTGGTTGATTTTAACATTTTCCTTAGTGTTCCTTCTAAAACCCTGTCTTCTTTATCTGGTCAATATTTTTCTTCACTGTTATCTCCAGAGGCCAGCAGGGTGCCTGTGCTAGCTGGGCGGTCTAAGAGATGGATTTGGGGCATCAGTTTTAGCTCCTCTGTTGCCCAAGTGGCCCACACCTAGCTCTTCAGTTGCTAACTTCCTTTCAAGTTTATCCTGTAAAACAGGCCAGTGACAAAAAAAGCAATAGAATCTAAGCAGCCTGAAGAGAGGGATGACAGCCTTCCCTTCAAGGGCTGCAGCCTGAGCAGCCTTCCATAAACCCATTTCCAAGGAGCTGGGGGATGACCTCAGCACTTCCCAGACACCTGAGAGGCCTTCGTTTTGAAGAAGGTGTCCCATGACATCCCCACATAAAAATACAGCTTTGAAGCCGACATACCTGTGAAGCCCTGATGTCACTACCTCAGACTAAACTGAGAGAGTAGAGGGGGATAGGTTTGGTAGGTTTGAGAGGCCATACTCTTCTTTTTTTAATTGTAGCTATGGATACTTTTCACTGTGGTAACAGTTCGGGTTTTGAACAGCTGGGAGAGAAAGCTCATTCTGCTGTCAGTATATTTATAAACAGTCGGTAAAATATGTAATTGGCTGGCAAATGTGTATTATGATAATGAGCACGCACACAGAAAAGTTGATCAAGTGAAATTACACTTGCAGGCTGGGATTGAATGTTTTAATAAAGAGATAATTGGGGAAACACGGTAGTCTTAACATTCTTCATTTCATGCTTACAGTCTAAGCTAATTGAAAAATCAGAAATGTCCCTGGAATTTTAAATTATATGTTTTGAAGCGATCTTTGCAGTCTCTCTGCACTTGATGAACAATGTCTTGAATATATTTAAGACATTTATATATAACCTCGAATGTAGTGACAGGAAATTTGTTCCACTTAAGTATTCATACTATAAAACCACATTTTAAAGACTGACAATCATTCAAAGTTGGTGTTTCTACTCAACTGATAAATAGACACAATCTAATAAATTCTTGCATGTATATCAAACAAATAAATAAGGAGAAAATGTGGATCTTTATTTAGTCACTGACGTCAGAGAGTAAAGAATAATATCGTATATTAATAAGACAAGAATTAATCTCAGAGAAGTTAGGTCCATTTTGAAAAAACTTGTTAATCTCATTATCCAAAAAACCACAAACATTTTCTCTTTCATGTTACATACATTAGGGACTCAATGGCTGAGTAAATTAACTTCTTAAATATTCAATATAAACTGTCTTTTCAAAGTTTAAAAATCCATTAAAGTTTACCTAAATCTTTAATATATTTTACTATCTTCTCTCTAATAAATATTTTCCATATATTTCAAAATCTTATTATATACCAGATGCTATAGTTAGTTTGACTATAAAAAAGGGCTCCGTTATTATTTCTTTCAGACCACTGAAGAACAATTCAGCAGTAAGCTCCAAGAAGAGAGATTATGAATTCTGGTGTCTAGAAAAATGTTTGGCTAACAGCATATCATTAAACATTGGATGACTGGTAAGACAATTATATATTTAGTGCAAAAACAAAGTTACTTTCCTTCCAATAGGAACTATTCTGTAAAACTATGCATTTGTAAATCAAGTAATCAAAAAACTGTGGCTATAATTCTGGAATAATTTTAATATTTTGGAAGTAAGAATTAATGTAACACATACCAAGACGTACTTTAAAGATCATTAAAATAAATATTAACACATTTATTTGTTTTTGAGTTATCAAGTGTGTCTGCTGGAACTTAGGGTTTGTGGTATTTTTTTTTTTTAATAAGCCGTAGGGAATAATAAACATAATGAGTTGCAGAAATAATTTATTGATAAAATATAAAATATTTCTGGTAATATTTTCAGTAAAACTAAGAAAGAGTTCTTAGTTATTTTGTACCACGAGCAAGATAGCATTTGCAAGGCTTTCCTAAAAGTATTTTGATGGATATGGATCAAATGACCACATTATTCATTGACTACATCCATGCTGGAATATATTGGCTCTAAAACAATTACGATATAACCATCTGCTTCTATAACTGTGTTACTGATTTAACTTAGGATAAAAATAAGAAATATAATTCATGAATTAATCTCAAATAGAACATATTTCACAACAAATTTTTTAAAGTTGGGCTAAATGTTTTTGACTGGAAAGATGTTTGAACTCTGAGAGCCAACACTGTAAAAGGTAATTTCCTATGGACTTTTTAGGTTGTGACTATCACACACATGTCCAAATTTAAACGTTTTAAACTGATCGTGAACTTCTAAATAGTCTATATTAACAAAGTTTATACTATGTATAATGACCAAAATGGAAAGAAACTGGTTTAATTCTTTCATATTCTTCTTTGAAAACATTAAGTGATTAACAACTTCTTTTAATATTCAAAAAGTTAATTTCATAAATTTCATTGTTTGATTTCGTGGATGATAAACTCAATTTTGTATTGCTTAATTTAAGCCTTTATGATCATGTTAAGTAATTGTGGGCTAATATAAAATCATTTTCAAATAGTTTTCCTCAATAACTTCTGAAGGCTGAGTTTAGATTTTTGAATACTCAACAGTAGGTGCTCCTGGGTGGCTCACTAAGTTAAGTGACAAACACCTGTTTGAGTCCCCTATCCAGCTCTGTGCTCAGCACGAAGCTGTTTGAGATTCTCTCTTCTCCCTCTGCCCCCGCCCCTGCTTGTGCTCTCTCTCCCTCTGTCTCTCTGTCACTAAATAAATAGAATACATAAAATTTTTAACAAACAAACAGACAAATAAATACTCAATAGTAGTCATTGTTACAGCTAGATAATAAAATGCTAAACATTGAAATGTTTTAGATATTTATATTTTTGCTCAAAGTAATTAGAAAATGATATGGTTATTGATTTAATCAGAATGACTGACAGGATTCCTTAGCTCTGCAATCATTTTTGGTAATGAAAGTGAATGCTAGAAGAAGAAAAGAAGGAAGGAAGGAAGGAAAGAAAGAAAGAAAGAAAGAAAGAAAAGGGAGGGAGGGAGGAAGGAAGGAAAAAAGCAAGAAAACAAACAAAAAAGAAAAGGTTATAGAATCAGTCCACAAACTTATCAACTAATTACCAAAATATTTCAGAGAAAATACTACTGATACAGGTTAAATCATAGGTGGATGTTTTAATCTATCATTTTCATAAACTTCAAGGATGCAACTTTTGAGTTGGAAGCTTAATTTTAAATATACTTCTTTGCTTCATAATCTGTAAATAATTTATGGCTCAATTTCATTATTAATTAACGAACACGTTTCGATCAAGAGATCTTTAGGCTGCTTTCCAGACAGAATTCATTGTATAAGAATTGCGTAAGACATGTCACAATTGGTCCCCAAACAACCTTCTTTCCAAACACAGTTCATTAGGCTGCATATCCCTACATGAAAGAAATTAGAGGTTTGGATCCTCTTTTCTTCTTTAAGGGATAGTGCTCATCGTTTGGGTTTTCTTGCTTCCTGGACACCCTTTCCTTTGTTCCCCATCTGGAGAACTTCTCCTCATCTTTAATTCTTTGCTGAAATGTTAGCAGCTTCTTTGTAAACTTTTGTTCACATGGCCAGGACTGAGTTTGTTCTCACATTTGTGTTCCTAGCACTTTGTACACCAGTATATTAAAATACGAATCACACCATAAACATTTGTTTACTTGCCTTTTAGCCTCACTACATGGAATGTGTTCCCCTAGGCAGAATATATTTCTTTCCAGGTTGGCATAATTCCTGGCATATCCTAAGTGCTCAAGATGTTATTTGAACATTAAATAAATGGGACTTAAGACTCTTAAGAAATACTCTTACCATTTTGGAATTTTCCATTTGTTTTGTTTTTTGTTTTTTCCTACACCGCTAAATGGGGAAAAGATGAAGAAGATCCAGAGAAAATACAGCAAGTGAATTGCTAATTCGTTTTTGGGATAAGAGACAGTAAACTGTGACATTTTAGTTAATGTAAGACTTGGGATAATATATGAAAAATAATCCCGGGGTCATTTAAATTTTACCTTGTTGTCGTCAAAGCATATGACTTATTTTTCAATTCGTGCTTTTTTGTTTTTCATTGTTTCAAATCAAAGTATCAATGTAGGAGTTCATATAAATTCAAAGAGTCAAAAATACCAGATCTATAATCAATGGGGCATACAGCTTTTGTTAATACATTTTTAAATAAGCATAAATGTGCATCTGGCAAATAAAAATTCTTTCCTAATGTCTAAATTCTCTATGATCCATTGATATATACTTATCCAGATGAAGACATATCATTTTCCTCAAATTTAATGTAATAATTTTGTAACTAGTTCATGATATACTCAAATGCAGGATTAGTTGATTTCCTGTCATTCTTTGCTGTGTCCAGGTTTGTGCCATTATTAGGCATTGAAAGAAGTGTTTCCACTGTTACAGAAAAACCTCAAAGGCTATCACTGAGAGTTTTGAACCAAAGGAACATAAGACCTCCAAACTTTTGCTTGTTTAAATTTAATTACCATATGTAAATATTCATAAGTAATATAATTCTTAAATCAGAAAACAATTATGTCAGTGATATAACTTATCATCTTAGTATGTTACAAATAAATATATCATATGGAGATAATCTGACTCAGAGAAGAGCACAGGTCCACATACTCAACTCCAGTCAGGTTCCCAGGCAAGACATGGGTTTAAAATGAAAATTCCCAGTTATATCTGAAGTCCATTAAGGAACTTGACACTCTTCCTATCTTGTAAATGTTAATTATTCCAGAATACATATTTGGATCATATAAAGGAGCTTTTGTTTTTTTTTAGAGAATTTAAGAAAAGCTGACATAATCAAATCTGAGTTATAGGAAAAATCCTTCCTTTCATTCCCTATTTGAAAAATATGAAAACCAGCTAACTACATAGTATTTCCAAAGGACCGAGTAGGCAGACTTAATCTGTGAAACTGTTGCTTTTCATGCTTCTGCAAAACGATATTAACAGGTGTCAATAAAATGCACAAGGCCAGCTTTATAATGGCCATGCAAATAATACTTTTAGTTGCACTCTTGTCCGCTTATGGACCATAATATACTCACCACCCCAGCGCTCATCACACACTGTAAAGAGAGTGGTTTTATTGGCTAAGCCGGGAAGCATGGTGCTGCACTCCATGACGATGGCCTGAGGAATCATTATAATGCAGGAGACGATCCAGATGATGACAATGCTGTTCCTGGCCCTCTTGGCTGTGCTCTTAAACATCAAAGGATGACAGATTGCATACCATCGATCCAAGGCAATGCAGCTCAGTGTAAGGACAGACACTGACACGGACACAGTCTAGAGAGCAAAAGAACACAGAACAAGAGAAGCCCTTGGTGTTAAATGGATCATTCTTAATGGACTTACTGTAGTAGAGAAAGGGTCACACAGATAATCAGGTTCAAAGTTGTGAGAAAATATTTCATAGAAGGATTTTTAATAAATAATAATATTAAAAATATATTAGGAAAACAGCTTTCTTATTAAACATGGTAAAGGTGCTATGAAAACATTGCAATCATTTTATGCTAAATGTGTTATATGACATGTCTTGCTTTTAAAATATCATATGGAAATTTGATTGCAGTGCATTTAATTAGCATTTTTTAAAAATTATGGATACCTCAGTCTATATTTTCAAATAACAAACGTTAATTGTACATTGGTTCATTTCCAGCATGTTGTACCCACAGGCAAGTATTATGTTAGAAGCAAATTCTCTACGGATCTCCTCACCAGAGTTTGCTTATTGTTGGTGTAAACAACTCTCCTCTAAAACTCAAACAGGTTCATCTAGTCCAGATTTCCATAATTAACGCCTTCATAAGTGGTACTTTAACTTGGAGCTTTAAGAAAATAGTAAAGACAACATGTTAAGCATGCCTATACCCACATGATCAGTTGATGTAAATATATGTAATATATACTCTTAAATGGATGAACCACTGATTCCAGTATCACTCTCAAAATCCCATCTCTAAAAAGAAACCTCATTCCCTTTTCTTTTCTCTCAGTACTTACAATAAGTATTACGTGATATAGTACAGTTATTTTCATTTAATTAATTGTCTGTCTTCTCTATTGGAACAAAGCTCTGTGGCAGGAAGGACTGCTACTGTTTTTGTTTATTTTCACAACCTTGTCTCCATACCTACTTGCACAATGTTTGATGGGCTTAATTTTTTTTTTTTTTTTTTTTTTTACTTAAGGAATAGTTATAAGCCTCGTTCTAAAGTAATAAATGTGGTCTGGTCCTCTTTCTCATATTTCTGGTTCTATTCTAGTTGTATTGTTGTATTGATCCCACCCTGTGTCGAAGGTAAGCCATCTTTATTTCTTACCTCAGGACCTTCTTTGTGAACTCATTGACTTTCCGTGCATATGACTGAAAAGGATCTAAGAGCCTGGGCAGTACAGGAGAAAAGTCTAATAGTTGGCTAATTAGTTGACTAATAGTCATGGATATAGTCAGGATGACCAATTTGTTTTACATCTCCCACCATCGAGTTGTGCAGTGTTGGATTACCCATTTTACTGTTTTGTTTTGTTTTGTTTTGTTTTTAGATTTATTTATTTATTTGAGAGAGAGAGAAAGAGCACACATGTGCGTGCAACAGGAAGGAGGCAGAGGAAGAGAATCTCAAGCAGACTCCCCGCTGAGCCCAGAGCCTGACATGTGGTTCAATCTTATAACCCATGAGATCATGACCTGAACAGAAATCACGAGTTGGGTACTTAAGCGACTGAGCTACCGCGGCACCCCACCCATTTTATAGTTGTAAGCCAAAAGCACATGTGTTGCTATTTTTCCTGTTAAGTGAGTGAAACTTACAGGATACAGTTCTTGTTACTCTGATTCTTTTATTCTTTCTGGAAAAGGCAGTATAGTTGAAATCAATTCTGCAACCAGGTTTCCTGAGTATGAATCCAATCTCACTTGATAAATATATGATCTTGGCCAAGTTCCTTAGCCTCCCTATACTATAGTTTTCTCATCTGTAAAACTGGATGATAATAGTGCCCAACCGTGGAATTACAGGGAGAGTCAGATGATATGTGAAATGCCTAGCCCTGGTCTGTCCCATAAATGCTTTGTAAGTGGTAGTTATTACTTATTATGATTATGGCAATGATTATGGTGATTATACTATTAGTTTTCTCTTCCATTCTCAAGCTTAGCAGTCTAGCTTTTAATTGGAACAGGCTGCTTTTTAGTGAGAAAAAAAAATCACAGAAATTATAAGTAAAAGCCTAAACTAGACTACATTATTGAAGGTTTTATTGCATTTTAAATGTAACTTTAAAGGCTGAACTCTATCAGAGAAAGTTTAGATTGGTTGATGACTCCTGAGGATTATTTGGTCCACGGTAGAGCTAATTCGAGTGTCCTTCTCAAACCAACCACTTTTTTTCCCTTGCAAATATGTCAAGCACCCAGGGGCCCCAATACTATTGGTAACTTGGGAATAGAACCCATGGTACTTTAGATCTGCACAGCTGACCTTTCCTAATTTCTGGGCCAGGGCTATACTTATCCAATTTAGCTATCAGAAGGGTAAAATGCTCAATAAAGCTTAGTGATTTATCATTCATGAATTCTAATCAACATAAGTTAATGGGATAGAAATAGCATGGCTCAAGTTAAAAAATAATTTCTAGTATTTTCCTTTACTATTAAATAGCAATAATTAATTTAAAAATAGTTCACTGGAAAGACTGCCATCCAGTCAACCAAGGAACAGTTATCTGTTACATGAGAGAATATGCTGTTAATCTAACAGTAGGATCCATTGAATGGACCCTTGGCAATTGATGATTTAATATTCACTGTTTGACTACTGTATTTGCTGGTGCATAATACATACTAACGTCCAATTAATGACATTTTCTTGGGAGGGTATATAAAGTTGCATCTTATCCCGAGTGATTACAAATGAGTTTCTTACGTCTTTCACTCCTGGGAATGTACTTCTGTGTGCCTTTTTCACTTAGAATTTGATATTAGCTTAAATCAACCAGGTACCAAATCATTTGAGAATGAATCCAGTCTATGGTATGAATGTTATAAATTAGGTGGGATAAGATGATGTGAATGTCTGCTATAGGCACTTGACCTTTTACCCTACTATGGGCACCCTGTGGTCAGGGAATGCTGGAGACTTGTTCCAGTAAATGATGAGTCTGTTCTATGCTAGCATATAGCTATGACAAAAGACCTCAAAGATCGATGGCAAGTAGAAATGGAAATTCAGGGGCACCTGGTTGACTCAGTCAGTATAGCATGAGACTCTTGATCCTGGGTTGTGAGTTTGAGCCCCACATTGGGTATAGAGATTACATTAAAATTTTTTAAAACTAAAGAAAAAGAGAAAGAGAGGGAGGAAGAAAGAAAAAAGGAAAAGAAACAAGTTTTGTTATATCATAGATCTGGACAGAGGGACTGATAGACTGGAAGGTGGGTAAGTGTTACTGAGAATGAAGGAGCCCTATTCTACCACCTATCACCCACCATCTCCATCTCAGGTGGCCTTTTGTTCTTCTTTTCCTGACATTGCCTATACAGAGCTTCTTCTGCAGTTGAAAAAAAAAAAAAGTCACTCTAAAAAGTACCAACTGCTCCCATAAGTGTGAGAAGAAAAATGAAACATGTCTTAATTTTCTAAGAAATTTATGTTAATTATTTGATACATAGCCCAGTTAACGTTAATAGTCTTAGATTTAAGGAGTTACTAAAGATACAAAAGCGTCGTTTGAATTATTCAGCAAAGCTTTATTACATTTGTGAGATTTTTAAGATTTTTGAGCATTTCGAGAAGTGTTATTATATATCAGTCATAAACCTAAAGGTTTCTTTATATTGTATTTAGAAGAAAAAGGACATATAGGTCATAGAAAATTAATACATGTCCTAAGAATATCAAACATAACTGAATAACCTTAAAATCTGGCTGGATAAACACTTTTGTGATATGTTTTTAAACATTCAGTGGGACATAAATTTCATATCAGGGACTGATATGAAACTGAAACATCAGTTTCAGAATATCACAACTAAGGGAAAACAACTATTCAAATTTGAATGAACAGCTTATTGTTCATTGATACTATTCATTCCATTTGGGGAAATTCTATGGAAAATGGGCAATAAATGTTGAGAGAATTTGAAGATACTAGTTTAACTAGGGCACCCAGTTTTTTGTGCATATATAATTTTTCATCAAGAAGTAATGCTGAATGAGGTAATGAATGGATCTAGTCTTTTTCACTTGACTTACATCTTGTGGTTACTCTGTAGTTTTCCTTGGCCTATGGAGGAGAGATTCAGTTGAGGTCTTGACTAGACAGGACACTATCTATAGAGAAGCTAACAAAATCTCCCAGGAAAAGAAGATATTTCATCACAGTAGGACTTGTTAATAAGTTGTGCTAAATGAAATAGTACTATCAATAATTTTAAGAGGGACCCATGTCTTGCATCACTCTCTGGATACACACTACATCTAGACTGTCCTTGACTGTTCACAGAAGAGTCTGGAATACCTGGTCTATAAGAAGTTATTATGTACAGTTGGATCATATGAAGAGAGTATGTATAGTTTTATAGAGCAGGATTGTACTTACTACAGGAAGATCCACTCCTCCCTCATCACCCCACTGTTCATTGGGGAATCTTCTAGTTTGTAGAGAGAGCGTAAAGTATTCTCGCTCAGCCAGTAGAAGAGTCCGGACAACAGCAGGTATCTAGAAACTTAAGAGGATCCCTCAAATTTTCCCCTGGGTGGTTATTAAAACCAAGAGATGGTAAAATATTAGAATTCTGGTCTATTTGTAATGTCTCCTATGTCTCTAGGCAAAACTTAAGACTAATTTGTTACTTATTTTTTTAAAATAAGGATACTTTTCTCTGTTGCTCAATGTACTACTTATCTCAAAACAGAAAAAGTTACTGAATTTTATTTTTGTAACACATTCATGGTTTTCATCTGATTGACACAAACTAACCTTCTAGCTAATGTTTGCAATAAAGCTTACAATGTCCATGGCATTTTACACTTGCTATTCTGTCAATGATGTCTAAACTTATCTAAAAGATTACCACTTTTCCTTATGAGGTTATTGAAAAACTATTGAGCTGAAGATCTCTTCAAAACACTTCGGATCCAAAGGCATAAATGAAACAAGATGGGATTGGAGGGAGAGAAATCATAAGAGACTCTTAATCTCACAAAACAAACTGAGGGTTGCTGGGGAGAGGGGTGTAGGGAGAGGGTTGTTGGGTTATGGACATAGGGGAAGGTATGTGCTATGGTAAATGCTATGGAGTGTGTAAACCTGGCGATTCACAGACCTGTGCCCCTGGGGCTAATAATATATTATATGTTAATAAAAAATAAAAAAATTATAAAAAATAAAAAAACTTTTAAAGATAAAAAAAAAAAAAACCAACCTTGAGGGGGAAAAAAAAAAATTCAGATCCAAAAGCTTAATCAACATAATTTCCAGCAATGGCTATTTATGTCTCCCCCCAACTTTTGTTTTTAATTAAAACTTTATTTTGGGGGTACATTTAAGATCACAGCAAAATTGAGGGGAAGGTACAGAGATTTACTATATGTTCCCTATCTGTCCCATTATCAACATCCCTCCACCAGAGTGGTACATCTGTTACAACCGATGAACCAACACTGACACACCATCATCACAAGAAGCCCATAGTTTATATTTTGGTTCACTCTTAGTGGTGTACATTCTATGCATTTAGAAAAGTGTATAATGACAGGTACCCACAATTACACTATCATATCACAATTTTCTGTGCTCATCTCTGCCACCCATTTATCTTTTTACTCTCTCTAGTTTTGTCTTTTCCAGAATGTCATATTATTGAAATCATATAATATATAGCCTTCTCAGGTTCAGCTTCTTTTACTTAGTAATATGCATTTGAGTTCCCACATGTCTTTTCATGGCTGGACAGTTCATTTTAGTGTTGAATAATATTCTACCTGTATGTCTGGATGTACAACACTTAATTTATCCATTCTACTACTGAAGGACATCTTGGTTGCATCCAAGTTTTGGTGATTGTGAATAAAACTGCTATAAACATTTGTATGCAAGTTTTCGTGTAGATGTAAGTTTTCAACTCCTTTGGGTTAATACCAAAGAATGCAATCGTTGGATCATATGAAGAGAGTATGTATAGTTTTATAGGAAACTCCCAGAGTGTGTATCAAAGTGGCTGTACCATCAGCAATAAATGAGAGCTCCTAGTGCTCCACATTCTTACCAGCTTTTGGTGTTGTCAGAGTTCTAGAATCTGGCGATTCTACTTGGTATATAGTGGTATTTCTTTGTTGTTTTAATTTGCATTTTGCTTATGAGGTATGGTGAGGAACATCTTTTCACATGCTTCTTTGCCATCTGTATATCTTATTTGATGAAGTTCTGTTCAGGTCTTAAGGGCCATTTTTTTTTTTAATTGGGTTATTTCTTTCCTTATTGTTGAGTTTTAAGTGTTCTTTGTATGTTTTGGATCTCAGTACTTTATTATATGTATCTTTTGAAAATATTTTTTTCTGGGTCTCTGTCTTCCAATTCTCTTGTCTTCCACAGAGTAGAAGTTTTTAATTTTAGTGAAGCTGGCTTATCAATTATTTCTTTCAAGGTACATGCCTTTGGTATCGTATCTAAAAAGTCATCAATATAACCGAAATCATCTAGGTTTTCTTCTTTGTTATCTTATAGGGGTTTTATAGTTTTACAATTTATACTCAGGTCTACAATCCATTCTGAGTTAATTTTTGTCAAGAATGTAAGGTCTGTATCTTATTTTGTTGTTGTTGTTGTTGCTGTTGACATGTCCGATTGTTCTACCTGCACCAATTTTTCATTATTGGCAGCATATTTTCATTCCTTCCAAATACTGTGATCACCATCTGGGAACTGGATGGAGTAGGGAATGAGGGGTGGAGGATGGTTACAAGAAGACAAGCAGAGAATGGCACAATCTCATTCAGTGTCCAGTTGCTAAAGAGAATCCATCTCTTTGAGGGATGTGACTGTGCTCACTAGTTTAAAAACATTTCACTTTCAAAAATCTTTAGAACTATCAGAATATCCATCACAAAATTATTCTCTGAAAGTATTTGTTCTCAGTTTTTTTATGGTATTATTCATTATTATCCTTTTCTAATAATTGAATCACAAAGAACTTATGTATTTGTCTTGATGGCACACATTCAATAAAGCAGAACAGAGCTTCCAAACCTGGTAGTATGATTCAGAACCAACACTAAAATCTGTTTACTGTATTTGCTTTGATCACATAGCTTTAATTTCTCAGTGTGAAACAAAACCACTTATAAAAATAGACAGAACTTGCTTATTTGAATAAGAGTCTCAATCATTAATTTGTTCAATTTCCTCATTTTACAATGGAAAAATTAGACATCAAAGAAATAAAAGGGTTGTCAGCATCTAATGACTTGAGGATTCTGTTCCTTTATTTTTTTTTACCCAGAACTTAACTTATTTACCCCAAAATATCAAATATTACTTTTCTCAACTTTGCTAATTCTGTAAGCAAGTATATTTGTCTCTTAGCTCACTAGTTAACCTAAAAGATGATTACAAGTGAAAATACTTTTCAATATTTAATAGAAGATACTTTTTCAGTAACTTCTGTGTTTGGATCAAAAGAAGTGTGAAAAACAATTACCTGTAAATATGGAATAACTTTACAGAGGGACTGTCCAAAGAACCAGGTCTCAGTGATGTCCACCACCAGTGTGGCCGGGAGGCAGGTAATTGTCACGAGCACATCAGCCAGAGAAAGGTTGACTATGAAGTAGTTGGTTACCGTCCTCATGTGGTGGTTCTTCCACACTGCCACACAAACTAATTTTGGGGGGAAAAAGAATAGTTACTATTAAGGACTAAATATTCATATCCTCACAAAATTCATATGTTGAAATCCTAACACCCAGTATGATGGTATTAAGAGGTGTGTTTTAGGAGCTGAATAGATCATCATGGTAGAGCCCTCAAGAATGGGATTAGTGGGGGCGCCTGGGTGGCTCAGTGGGTTAAGGCCTCTGCCTTCGGCTCAGGTCATGATCCCAGGGTCCTGGGATCGAGCCCCGCATCAGGCTCTCTTCTCTGCAGGGAGCCTGCTTCCTTCCCTCTCTCTCTCTGCCTGCCTCTCTGCCTACTTGTGATCTCTGTCTGTCAAATAAATAAATAAAATCTTAAAAAAAAAAAAAGAATGGGATTAGTGGGGCGCCTGAGTGGCTCAGTGGGTTAAGCCTCTGCCTTCAGCTCAGGTCATGATCTCAGGGGCCTGGGATCAAGCTCCACATCAGGGTCTCTGCTCTGCTCAGCAGGGAATCTGCTCCCCCCCCCCCCCGCAACCCTGCTCTCTGCCCGCCTCTCTGCCTACTCGTGATCTCTCTCTCTCTCTGTCAAATAAATAAAATAAAATAAAAAAATAAAATCTAAAAAAAAAAAGAATGGGATTAGTGTCCTTATTAAAGGGACTTCAGAGAGATCCTCTGATGCTCCCACCTCTTGAGGACAAAGTGAAAAAACTGTTGGCTATGAACCAGGAAATTGACCCTCACCAGACACTGAATCTGCCACATCCTTGATTTTGGACTTCTCAGATTCCAGAATTGTAAGAATTAAATTTATGTGACTTAAGAGCCACCTAGTATATGGTATTCTGTTATAGCAGCCCAAATAGACCAAGACAATAACTATACAAAGAAAATAGGTATTGATCCTGTAAAGAGCACAAATAACTATTGAAAAAGGAAGATGATGTAAGACTATACTGTTTTCATTGAATCAGTCAGTCTGTGTGAATGTTGAATCCATGCTTAACCTCAGTTCATTTACCTTACAAGACATTTCTCAATGGATCATAATACTGCATTCATTTCTACTTGATTTTGAATTGTGATTCCCAGAAGTTTAAGAACGATCTTTCATTCTTTTTTCTATTCCCTCAGTGCTCAGCTTGTAGTAGAGACATAAGAAATATTTACTGAAGTGAGATGAATTAGGAGCCAGCTATTTTCAATGAACTGTAATATTTGCCTCAACCACGATGTTTACCCCATCTGTCCTCTGCATTTGGAACTTTTAACTGATAAAGAGGTTTAAAAGATAAAAGTCAACAATTTTTCAGCTCCTATTATTGGCAAACACTGGTCTATATGGTTCATATCCTTAGGTTATTTAATCTTGATAATCCTAAGGGAAGATATTGTTACCATCATTTTATACATGCAGTATTTGAGATACAGGGAATTTGTGGAGCTTGGCTAGGGACAATTGGCTCATAAAGCACAGAACTACAGCTACAACTGGGATTAAGCACCAAGTAAGGGTTATATTTTTGCTGGGGGGGTGAACTAGTTAGACCAAAGCACACATAAACTCTAGAGACTCAATCCTCTTTCCTCTCTATTACTCTTGATGACCTCTAAACATCACCTCAAACAGACAAATTTTTAAATACTTCCAGAGTCAAGTCTTCTTCATTGCCTCTCAGTTTATCCTCATTTTTAAAAGCTGTTCTATCTTATTCATTTGCTCTTTATGGAAGGAACATCCAGTTCCTCAATTCTCTGTGTGGTGTATCCAAAGGTTACATAATCACTGCCTCAAGAATTATATAGGTGTAAACACTGCTACCCACATCTATTGATGGGTTGCTTCACTGTCAATAACTGTGAATTTGCCTTGGGTACCATCAACCTGTCAGAGCTGTCACCTATGCACCCAATTGATGCAGTGATTAGCAACCTTACAGAGTGGAGAAATAAAAGCACATTTTGTTAAATTTATGTCACTAAGTAGATTTCTTTTTGACAATTATGTCCACTTTATAAAAGTTTCATAAGTTGAAGAAACTGAAATTATCATCACCAACAGATGCTAACTTAATAAAATCTCTGAATTCCTGAGGATTTAATTTTGAAAACTTCACATCTTTCTCTAATTCCAGTACATTAGTGCCCAAAAACTCAGATGAACTTTGTTAGGATAAACCATAGTCTTTATTATTTGAAAGTGATACTCATTAATGTTTACTTCCAAGAAGCACTTGAAGATACACACACACACAGGCATACTAGCAGTTGACTAACACATTACCACAGCTTATTATGAGAAAATTAATATAAGCATTGCACCACTGATATTTAGTCAACAAATGGTCCAAACGATACAATTTTGGATTTAGGAAAGAAAATAAGACTTAAAAAATACAAGCAGTTCTAGATTGACTCTCAATACCCCATATTTTGGAATAGAGACAATGATGGAAAGACAGTGTTAATGCATTATGACTAGGTATATGAGAAAAGTATATTTTTAGGAAACATTTCTATACCATTTACTATTTATTATACCATTATACTATTTAATATTTACTATGCGTCATGCCCTGTTCTAAACAGTGTGAATTATTAAATACTTAAATTCTCATTACATTTGAAGTGATTGCTATTACTATTCCTGCTTAACAGTTGTGAAACTGAGGCTAGAGAGATTAAGGAAACTACCTAAGGACAAATAGTTTATAAGTGCTAGAGCTTAGATTTAAATCTTATCCATTGTGCTATGCCATCCTAATATATCTTTTTTTTTTTTTTAGTATAGTTGACACACAATGTTACATTATTTTTAGGTATACCACTTAGTGATTTGTCAAGTTTATACATCAAATGTGGGTATACCATCTGTCTTGTTATATTACTATTACAGTATCATTGAGTGAATTTGCTAGGATCTGCCTTTTATTTCAATGATTTACTCCTTCCATCTGTTACATCTGATAAGGGGTTAATATCCAAAATATATAAAGAACTTATACAACTTAACCCCCAAAAAACAAACAATCTGATTTAAAAATAGGCAGAAGCCCTGAATAGTCATTTTTCCAAAGAAGGTATACAGATGGCCAACAGACATGTGAAAATATGCTCAACATCACTAATTGTCAAGGAAATACAAGCTGATATCCAAGATCTGTGAAGAATTCCTCAAATTCAACATACACAAAACAGATAATCATGTCAAAAAATGGGCAGGAGACATGAACAGACACTTCTCCAAAGAAGACATACAAACAGCTAACAGACACATGAAAAGATGTTCATCATCATTAGCCATCAGGGAGATTCAAATCAAAACCATATTGAGATACCACCTTACATCAGTTTGAATGGCCAAAATCAACAAGACAGTAAACAACAAGTGTTGGAGAGGATGTGGAGAAAGGGGGACCCTCTTACACTGTTGGTAGGAATGCAAGTTGGTGCAGCCACTTTGGAAAACAATGTGGAGATTCCTTAAGAAATTAAAAACAGAGCTACCCTATTGCAATTGCACTACTGAGTATTTACCCCAAAGATACAGATGTAGTGAAAAGAAGGGTCATCTGAACCCCAATGTTCATAGTAGCAATGGCTACAGTCGCAAAATTGTGGAAAGAACCAGGATGCCCTTCAACTGACAGATGGATAAAGAAGATATGATCCATATATACAATGGAGTATTATGCCTCCATGAGAAAGGACGAATACCCAACTTTTGTATCATCACAGATGGGATTGGAAGAGATTATGCTGAGTGAAATAAGTCAAGCAGAGAAAGTAAATCATCATATGATTTTGCTTACTTATGGAGCATAAGGAATAACATGGAGGACATTGGGAGATGGGGAGGAGAAGTAAGTTGGGGAAAATCAGAAGGGGAGACAAACCATGAGAGACTATGGGCTCTGAGAAACAAACTGAGGGTTTTGGGGGGTAGGGGGTAGGTGGAGAGGTGAGCCTGGTGTGGGGTGCTAAGGAGGACATGTATTGCATGGAGTACTGGGTGTGGTGCATAAACAATGAGTTTAGGAACACACACACACACACACACACACACACACACAAATAAAATTAAGAAAAAGGGAAATACAAATAAAAAACACAACGAGATATCATCTCATACCTGTTAGAATGGCTAAAATTAAAAAATAAAAAAAAGAAGAGAGAAAGCGATTGGAAGAGGGCAGTGGAATAGGAGGACCCTAAGCTCACCTCATCCCACAAACACAACTAGATAACTATCAAATCATCCTAGATACCCCAGAAATGGACTTGAAGACTGGAGAACTAACTCCACAATTAAAAGTTGAGAAGAGGCCAGAAAAAGAGAGTAGGAAATGAAGAGATGAAATTTGTGAGAGAAAGAGATCATGGTCAATGTGGTGCGGAGGTAGCCACAGTTGCAAACCTATCATGTAAGAAAGAAGAGCTCGAGATAGACTAGCACACAAGGGAGTACATAGGGAAAACAAATCTCCATAGCAATTATGTTGGAAAGCAAGAGGGGCTGGATTTCGTGAGTTCTTCCAAACAGCAGGGCTTAAAGCCTGGAATTTTATATTCAGTGGGCTTTACTGGAACAGAGCCTGAAGGACATTGGGGCTGCTCTTAGAGAAAAGGAAGGGCAAATAGCCTGAAGCCATAAAGCATGGAAACAGAAATCTGAAGTGTACTTGGGGCCCACAGTGGGGAGATTATTCATTCATCTCAGAGCATGTTCCAAAGAGGCAGCATTCAAGAAGAGATTCTTCCAGGAACAAAGGAATTGGACAATGCCATTTCCCTCCCCATCCCTTAGCATAAGTACATGGCTACCTGTGGGAAATAGCACAGTGTCCACACTGGCTACCTAACTTGCTTATATCAAGACCCACATCAAACTCCAGTGGAGCTGCCCCTCTCAATCATGCTCTTCTCAGTCTCAGCACAGTGCCTCACCCACCCCTAGAAAAAGTGACCCAATCCCTTGCTCACACTGTGTTTCCCAATGTAGGAGTTTTGGAGAGTCTCACTTCTTGAAGCGACAGTGACAGAACTTATTTCATAAACAGACAAGACCACACCTAGTTGAAATATGTTACATTCTAGCCAGGGACCAAACACTGCCCACAATGGGCAATGAAAGCCTCTGGTGATGACTGACCTGAAGGACAAAGCAACAGGGCAAAATAACAGCGCACACAGCACATGTGGAGACACTCCTGGAAGCACCACGCCCTGGAGAACATGGGATGCTATACAGCAACCTCTTTTTCATAAGGCCATTACGTTCAAGAATAGGAGATGTAACTGACTTTCTTAACACATAGAAAAGACAAAATGAGGAAGACAGAGGAAGTTATTCCAAAAGAAAGAATAGGACAAGGCCACCGCAGGAGATCTAAGCAAAAACAGATATAAGTAACATATCTGACAGAGAATTTAAAGTAATGATCACAAGGATACTACATGGACTTGAGAAAAAAGTAGAGGACATGAATGAGATCTTTAACACAGAAAGGAAATAAAATAGCAAGGAGAAAAGGCTCAATAAACAAAATGAGAAACATGCTTGATGGAATGAACACTAGGTTGGAAGAGGTAGAAGAATGAATCAACAACCTAGAAGACAGAGTAATGGAAAGTACTCAAACTGAACAAAAGGAGGAGAAAAAAAAGATTTTTGCAAAATGAGAATAGACTTTGAGAACTTGGTGACTCCATCAAATATAATAACATTCAGATTACAGGAGTCTTAGAAGAAGGAGGAGAGAGAAAAGGGGGCAGATAATTTATTTGAAGAAATAATAGCTGAAAATTCCCCAAATCTGGGAAAGGAACAGATATACAGATCCAGAAGGCACAGAGAACTTCCATCAAAATCAATAAAAGCTGATCCATCCAAGGTATACTGTAACTAAATTGGCAAAATAGAGTAATAAAGAAAAAAAAGACTCAAATGAGGTAACTTATAATAGAAAACTCATAAAGCTAACAAAGAATTTTCAGCAGAAACTATCCAAGCCAGAGGGGAATAGCATGATATATTATAAGTACTGAATGGGAAAGAAAATGCAGCCAAGAATAGTCTATCCACCAAGGTTATCAGCCAGAATAGAAGGAAAAATAAAGAGTTTTCCAGACAAACAAAAATTAAAGGAGTTCATGACAACAAACCATACCTATAATAAATATTAAAGGGTACTCTTTGAGGGTAAAGAAGAGAACAAGAGTGATAGTATAAAGGTAGGAAACATGAACACAAAATCAGTAAAAACGAATATTTCTATAAAAAATCAAAGAACTCACAAAATAAAAGAATGTAAAACATAACAATATATACCTAAAATGTGAAGAGAACAGGAGTAAGAATGTGTTCAAACTTAAAAGACCATCAACTTAACATAGACTGCTATATGCAGAAGAGGTTTTTTACAAACTTAATGGTAATCCATATCAAAAACCACTAATAAACATACAGAGAATAGAGAGAAAGAAATCCAGGCGTATCACTGAAGAAAATCAACAAACCATGAAAGAGAGAAAGATAAAAAAGAATCAGAGAAAATCTTCAGAAACAACTACAAAACAAGTCATAAAAAGACAGTACATATCTATCAATAATTACTTTAATTATGAATGGACTAAAGCTTCAATCAAAAAACATTGAGATGTCAAAATGGATTAAAAAAACAAGACTCATCTATATGCTGCCTATAAGAGACTCTTTTCAGACCTAAAGACACCTGCAGGTTGAAAGTGAAAGGATGGATGGGGGCACCTGAGTGGCTCAGATGGTTAAGCATCTGCCTTGGGCTTAGGTCATGATCCCAGGATCCTGGGACTGAGTCCCTTGTTGGGCTTCCTCTTCAGTGGGGGACATGCATCTCCCTCTCCTCCCCACTTGTGCTCTCTCTATTGCTATTATCTCTCTCAAATAAGACAATAAAATCTTAAAAAAAGAAAGTGAGAGGATGGAGAGATATCTATCATGCAAATGGTTATTAAAAAAGTCAGACTAGCAATACTTATATGAGACAAAATAGACCTTAAAATAAACATTGCAATAAGAGACAAAGGACACTACATCATAATAAAGGGGATAATGCAATAAGAAGATATAACAATTGGGAATATTCATGTACCCAACATCAGAGTACCCAAATACATTAAACAGTTAATAATAAACACAAAGGATCTAACCGGTAATAATACAGTAATAGTAAGGGACTTTAATACTCCACTTACATCAAAAGACAAGTCATCTAAACAGAGGATCAACAAGAAAACAATGACTTTGATTGACTAGACTAAATGGATACAACAGATATATTCAGAACATTCCATCCTAAAACAGCAGAATACACATTCTCTTCAAGAGCACATGTAACATTCTCCAAAATAGATCACATAGTAGTCCACAAAACAAGCCTCAATAAATTAAAAAAGACTGAAGTAATACCATTTATCTTTTTTGACCACAATGCTATAAAACTAAAAATCAATCACAAGAAAAAAATCTGAAAAGACCACCAATAGATGGACGTTAAATAACATGCTATTAAACAATGAATGAGTCAACCAGGAAATAAAAGAAATAAAAAAGTACATGGAAACAAATTAAAATAAAAACACAATGGTCCAAAACCTTTTGGATGCAGCAAAATTGTATCTAAATGGGAAGTTTATAGCAATACAGCCCTACCTCAAGAAGCAAAAAAAATCTCAACTAAACAACGTAACCTTACATCTAATGGAGCTGAAAAAGAACAACAAAAAACATAAAACCTTCAGAAGGAAAAAAAAAAACAATAAAGATTAGAGCAGAAATAAGCGATATATAAACTTTGAAAAAATAGAACAGATTAATGAAATCAGGAGCTGGTTCTTTGAAAAAAAAAAAACAATAAAACTGATAATCCTCTACCCAGACTTACTGAGGAAAAAAAAAAAAAAGGAAAGAACTCAAGTAAATAAAATCACAAATGAGAGAAGAGAAATAGCAAACAACACCACAGAAACACAATTATAAGAGAATATCATGAAAAACTATATACTAACAAATTGGACAAGGAAAAGAAATGGATAAATTCCTAGAAACATAAACTACCAAAACCAAAACAGGAAGAAGTAGAAAATTTGAACAGATCAATTACTAGCAAAGAAATTAAATCAGTAATCAAAAAATCTCCAACAAACAAAAGTACAGGACCAGATGGTTTAACAGGCAAATTCTATCAAGCATTTATAGAAGAGTCAATATCTATTCTTCTTAAGTTATCCCAAAAAATAGAAAAGAAAGGAAAACTTCCAAATTCATTCTATGAGGTCAGCATTATTCTGATACCAAAACTGGAGAAAGACCACTAATAAAGAGAACTACCAGCCAGTATCCCTGATAAATATAGATGCAAATATCATTAGTAAAACACTAGCAGACTGAATCAGCAATACATTAAAAAAAAATCATTCCCCATGATCAAGTGGGATTTGTTCCTGGGATGCAAGAGTGGTTCAATATTCGCAAATCAATCAACATGACATACCACATCAATAAGAGAAAGGAAAAGAACCATATTATCATTTCAGTAGATTTGGAAAGACCTTTTGACAGAGTACAACATCCACCCATGATAAAAACCCTCCACAAAATAGGTTTAGAGGTAACATACCCCAACATAATAAAGGCCATATATGAAAAACCCACAGTTAACATCATCCTCAATGGGGAAAACCTGAGAGCCTTTCCTATACGGCCACAACAAGACAAGGATGTTCACTCTCATAAATCTTATTCAACATAGTACTGAAAGTCCTAGCCTCAGTAATCACACAACAAAAATAAATAAAAGGTATCCAGATCAGCAAGGAAGAGGTAAAACTTTCACTACTTGCAGAAGACATGATGCTATATATAGAAAACAAAGACACCACTAAAAAACTGTAAGAACTAATAAACAAACTCAGTAAGTTGCAGGATACAAAATCAATGTACAGAAATCTGTTGCATTTCTATACACTCATAATGAAACAGCTGAAAGAAAAATTAAGAAGATAATTTCACTTAAAATTGCACACAAAATAATAAGATACTGAGGAATAAACCTAACCAAAGAGGTAAAAGATCTGTACTCTAAGAACTATAAAACACTGATGAAAAAACTGTAATACAACACAAAGAAATGGAAAGACCTTTCATGGAGTGGAAGAGCAAATATTGTTAAAATGTCTACCCAAAGCAATCTACACATTTAATGCAATCCTTATCAAAATCCAACATAAAAGTCCTCAAAGGGAACATAGGCAATAAATTCTTTGACATCGACTATAGCAACTTTTTTCTAAGTATGTCTCCTGAAGCAAGGGAAAGAAAAGCAAAAATAAACTATTGGGACTATATCAAAATTAAAAGCTTATACAAAGTGAAGGAAACAATCAACAAAACTAAATGGCAACTTACAGAATAGGAGAAGATATATGCAAATGAATGTCGAACAAAGGGTTAGTATCCCAAATTTGTAAAGAACTTATAAAACTCAAATCCAAATAATCCAATTAATAAATGGATATGAACAGGCATTTCCCCCAAAGAAGACATACAGACGGCAAACAGACACATGAAAAAATGTTCATCATCATTTACCTTCAGGGAATGCAAATCAAAACCACAATGAGATGTTACCTCACATCTGTCAGAATGGCTAAAATCAACAAAAGAAACAGGTATTGGTGAGAATGTGGAGAAAAGGATTACTCATACATTCCTACTGTTGTTGTGGATGCAAACTGGTATAGCCACTGTGGAAAATCATATAGATTTTCCTCAAAAAGTTTTTGTTTGATATTTTATTTATTTATTTCATAGATAGAGAGTGAGAGAGAGAGGAGGAGAGAGCGCATAAGCCGAGGGAGTGGCAGACAGAAGAAGAAGCAGATGCTCTGTGAAGCAGAGAGCGTGATGTGGGGTTTGATCCCAAGACCCTGAAATCATGACCTGAGCCAAAGGCAGACACCCAACTGACTAAGCCACCCTAGTGCTCCATAAAAAGTTAAAAATAAAAATACCCCATTATCCAGCAATCACACTACTGGGTATTTACCCAAGAATACAAAAACACTAATTCGAAAGAATACATGCACCCTATCTATGTTTATAGGATCATCATTTTTTACAACAGCCAAACTACAGCAGCAGCCAAAGTGTACACTAATTGACAAATGAATAAAGGAGATGTGGTACATTAATATTATGAAATATTATGCAGCCATGAAAAGAATGAAATCGTGCCATTTGCAATGACATGGCTGGAACTAGAGTATGTAATGCTAAGTGAAATCAGTCAGTCAGAGTAAGATAGATACCAAGTGATTTCACTCACCTGTGGAATTCAAGAAACAAAACAAATGAGCAAAGGGGAAAAAAAAAGGACAGAGACAAATCAAGAAGCAGACTCTTAATTATAGAGAACAGAGGGGAGTGGATGGAGGCATAGGTGAATTAGGTGATGGAGACTAGGAATGAACTTGTGATAAGCACCGGGTGATTTATGGAAATGTTAAATCACTATATTGCACACTTGAAACTAATATAACACTATAAATTAACTAAGTGGGATTAAAGAAAAAATAAAAAGGCCAGGAAAAAAGAAAACAAGAAACAAATATTAAACCAGTGTTGGCAAGGATGCAGAGAAAAAGGAACTCTCATGCACTGTTGGTGAAATATAATTTGGTACAATATTAAAAGCCACAATTTTAAAAAGCACGGAGGTTCCTCAAAAAACTAAAAATAGAAATACCATATGATCTAATGAAAATTCCCACTAATGAAATTGGGTATTTATCCACATAAAATGAAAATACTAACTCAAAAAGATATACACACCCCTGTGTTTATTATATCATTATTCACAATAGCCAAACTATGGAATCAACCATCTTAATATATCTCTGAAATAGAAGTTGAAAAAGAAGCTGTCATGTCACTGTTTGACAGCCCTTTAACATAGGTCCATAGAATTTGGGAGTTGGAGATCATTCAGTCTAAATTGACATCTGATGTATAAATCATCTCTGCAATATTCCTGATCCATTCCATTTGAATATTTTTTAATATAATTTTTTATTTTTTATAAACATATATTTTTATCCCCAGGGGTACAGGTCTGTGAATCACCAGGTTTACACACTTCACAGCACTCACCAAAGCACATACCCTCCCCAATGTCCATAATCATTTGAATATTTTTAATAGTGAGGAGATCACAACTTGCTAGAACCCTTGAGTTCTTTTTTGTGGTGGTTTTAGCTGTAGGAAGTTCTTGTTCATGTTAAGTTGATATCTGCTTTTGTGTAATTTTCTTGGCTTCTTAATTCTTTTCTGGAACTCAAGGAATAAACCTTATCCACTTTTTCTTACATTTTACCTGTATTTGTTTCTAGGGCTACTGTAACAAAGTACTACAAATGGGGGGGTCTTAACCCAACATAAATTGGCAGTTTCCTAACTCTGGATACTAAAAGTATTGGTATTAAGAGGTGACCAGGTGTGATATTAATTAGTGTGTCACTGAAGACCTTGAAAAGATCTGTGCTACATATAGCAATTTCATTTTAAGCATTTTCAAATCTATTTAATTTTTGTAATATTAAAATAAGGTATAAACATGCTAACTGAATTAAGTCATACGCAAAGGCTAGTAATTGCATGATTCCACTTAATGTGAAGCATTTAGAGTAATCAAATTCATTGAGACAGAGTAGAACGGTAGTTGCCAGAAGCTGGGAAGAGGGGAAAATAAGGTGTTATTTTTAAGGGGAAGAGGGTTTCAGTTTTGTAGGACATAAAAGTTCTGGAGATGATGGTGATGGTTGCACAATGTGAATATACTCAACGCCGCTGAGCGATAAAATGGTTAAAATGGTAAATTTTAAGTCATGTATATTTTACCATAATTTTTAAAATTTCATGATAAAAGGATCATAAAATGGAAAATAAATTTTTGAACCATATTGATGTCCCTCAAAAATCTTTTTTTTTTATAAATGTGGGTCTTGAACTCACGACCCTGAGATCCTGCGATCAAGACCAGTGCTGATCAAAAGTCAGACGCTTAACCAACTGAGCCACCTATGTGACTCAAAAATCTTAAACACAGATTGAAAATACCAGGGGACAATCTTAATTACACATTTCATAAGTTTTTTAAATGAATAGCTAAATAGTGAAATGCAATTATTCACAAATATTATACTTCTAATGTATTAATGGCAGTTTTAAGATGACAATCACATGATTCTATATACAATTTTTATTATTTGTAAAATCAAGGTATTATTAGTATGTTGTAATATTATAATTTAGACATATATTAATGAAATATTGTTAATTTATTGGTTGTTTATTTACACATATGTAGGGGTATATAAGATGGTAATTCTTTGATTATATTACATATGTATAAGATCGTTAAACATGTTAGAAAACTTCAAAAAAATAGTGTAGTTCCAGCCTTTGCCACAAAGTGTCAGTGAAAGCCTTAGAAACTGCTTACAGTGTTCTTTAAGGTTATTTTAAACATTAACATTAAATTCTTCATTCAGTCAAATGCTCTGCTCCTGATCTGCAAAATTCATTATAATGTAGATATAAATATATTTGTTTCAATTAGGATTTTCTAGACCAAAAACAATTTCTAAGACAGGATACAATGGTCCACATCTTTTAAACTACATATAAATAAATGAGTTAGCTGAAATAAAACCATTTTCTAAATGGAAACAACAATAAAAGGAATTGAATACACATGGAAGATAGTCTATATTTAACTTCTGCAAGAAATTTATCATGAAAGCAGGTCATGGAATGGGGCATCTAAAATCATTAAAGAGTATAAATTTAAGAAGCAAGAAAGTTGATTTCTGGTCTAGCCCTAAAAGGGTAAAACAAATTGCATGAAACCCTGAGGCATTTTCCTTTTTTTCACCTTTAGTGCACTTCACAACTCTGGTATTGGCCCATCTTCCTACTGTTAGTTTTGCCTTTTTCTCTTCCTGGCCCAGTAGGCCAATGTACCTGGCTCAACCTCCCATTCTCCACCTCTACACCTTGGCAACATTGTCTATAAATCTCTCTGTCTGTGCTCAAAAGAACAGTAAGCAAATGTACCGCTTCTTTTTCTGCAAGTCTGATAGAGGAGACACTGCCAAGAGGCAGTATGTGTGAAATGTGCCACCCAAAAGGATATTTAATATTAACAGAGAGCAAACAAAACAAAACAAAAAAACATGACTATAAATGCAAATATAACAATATATTTAAAATACATCTCTGTTTTGTTTCCTCAAGAAAATATAGAAGTCTATAATTTGACAAATATGTTCTCACTAGTACCTGTTTTTTATGCTAATGCAGGCAGGGGTATTCTCATGGAGACTAATGATGTCACTGTGGTGTTGATGCCAGGGCGGTAGTGTGGGGGAATAATTAAGAAACCACAGTTTATAAATTGGGAAGAGTTTAGACAGTATCATCACAAACACAAATATGCCGGGAGGAACTGTACACAGAAGAATGTTATAAAACAGAAAGACAAAGGAGATAATAATTTATAGGAATTAAGTCCAAAGGAAATTCTTCAGAGAGGTAAAAATACAGTGAGAAAAGTGGGTAACTAGATTTGACTTTTCGGCTGTCTGTGAATGGTATGTTTGCTTTCAGGGAGAGGCTGAACCACAAACTGGCACCCATACTTTGTATGGGAGTTTCCAGGGACCAAAACCATGCTGCTACTAATAGGTATTGCTGAGCCTTTATGGCTGACCTATAGGTAGGTTAAGAGGGTGGAAGACAACATAACATGATCTTAGCACCTGCTGTTTTATTAATGACTATATTGGGTAGCTGTAACTTGACTTCAGTGGAATTTCTTTGGGGGGATATATCAACTTTATGGTTATCCAGGTCTCATCATTTTTTACAGATAAATCACTAGAATTTCCTCTCCCAAGTCTGGATCTCTACCTCATCCTCAGATCAGTTCAGAGACACAGAGTCAGACCTTGTCTTCAGTCCCTTTGTACCACTTAACACACGAGTGACTTTTCCTTTCCTGGATGTTTGACTTCTATTTATCTTCATGCCTACAGTGAACTTACCTTTTGGGTGTTGTTTGTAGAAATATTTTCCTTGTACATCATATATATATCTTAAATGCTCTTGTCTTTTTCTCCCATATTCTTGAGACTTTGTTATTACTTACTTTCACAAGTTTCATTCTCATTTCTAGGAGACCAGTTCTCAAAGTTATAACTCTAGTTCTTGGCTCTCTTCTGCTTTTCATATTAGAATTTCTAACTTTAATGTTTTTATCTTCTAGTTTTTCCATCTTTACTTCACATTCAACCCATGGATTATGAAAATGTATATAAATCATGTTAAAGCATTTGGGCATTATCCTGCAGATTATGGAGAATCACGGAAGGATTTTAAGGAAGGTGGTAACCAGATCCCACCTTTCGTAAAGCACTTAGAGAGAATGTAGAAATTATACATGCCCTTAAACTAGGAACAGGGGGACCACATTTGAGACTGTTTTAGAATTCTAAGGAATAAGTTGGCAATGAAAGAATGGAGGAAAATTAATAAAGTCAAAAAATAATAATTAGTTTGAAATATAAGGCCTTATATTAGATATAATATAATATCCATATATTATATAGATATAAATATTATATCTATATAATATATAGATTTAATATATATTATATAATATGATATGATATAATATAGAGGGATTAGATATAAGGATAAGGGAGTTAGGAAAACAGGAAGATAAGCAGTATTTTGCTTGGATGTAGGGACAAAATCATGTTGCTCACTGGACTATGAAATAAAGGAAAATAAGGTGGATTCATTTGGAAGTAGAGGTAAAAGATGAAGTATTCCCTTTTTCATATGTGAGTTGGAAACATCTGTGAGCGATCTCACTGTTAATATCCATTTTGCATATGGATATATGGGTCTATATTTCACGAGATCTATTTCAATTATAGGTAAATATTTGAGATTAATCAGGATAAAGATAGCAATTAAAGCCAACTGAGTAAATAAGATCAACCAAGGATAGAACTAGAGTAAAAAGGGAAGGACCCACATCATACCTAGAGAACTGTGCAATTTTAGCCACATATTTTGGATGGCAAATATCCAAGTAGTGTCAATGTTCCCCTGAAGTACTAACTATAATACTGAAGGAAACGTTGGTTTTACTATTACAAAATAGTTTCTGTTTCTAGTAGTGAGAGTTAACCATGCTGCAGACCAAACCTCACATATAAACCGGCATGTGTTTAAAACCTTGGAACACTACCTTTGCAATGAGTTGAAGGGACAGTATTCTGAAGAAAGGAAAGAGGGAAAGGCAAGAGGGAAGATGTTCACCTGAAATTTAACACTTCTCTTCTTCTCAAAGCTTTTGGCGATTTGCAAGCACCAGTTAAGCACAGAGGAAAAAGCAGTAGCCAATAATATAAGAATCTGAGCAGGAAATTGAGTAGTCTTACTGAACAGAGGGCAACATTGGAGCGCAAAGTCTGACAACTAGGTACACAACTCTGGCTTTCAGCCACACCACCAAAGAGCAAACTCTAGTAAGGATGAACCTGAAGGAAGCAAGCTCTCCTAAAGAATGACACCTAGCTCCTAATGTTTCCATTTACTGATTGGATAAAAGTTTTCTGTTCCAACACTAACAGCTTGCCAAAGCAACAGCAAATTCTCTATAGAAGAAGATAACATCATCTATAACATCAAATAATTTTTGCACTTTTCATATGAAATGTTACCAACACAAAAATGCATCAGGGATACAAAAAGTCAGTACCATGTGATCAAAGTTCATAGCAAAATAATAAAAAAGAATAAAGTTTTCAGAAACTTTAAGAGAATTTAAATAATAAGTTCAAGAGATTATGTATTATGTGGAATGTTAATAAAAAATTGGGAAAATATTCAAAGGGAAACTGCAGAACTTAAAAATGTGCTAAGTGGAAACATGATAATGGTTTTAGTAGATTATATAGAGCTATCTAATAGGACTACCCAAACTAAATCTTATATTAAAATATCTAAACTAAAAAAAATAGAGAAAAATGAAAATGCAGGAAAGAATATGAGTAATTCATGGTGCAAATTCTAAAATACATGTAATTGGGTTCTCAATATGTGAGAAGCAACAGAGGGAAGTATTTCAAAAGGTAGTAGCCAAGAAAACACATTATCTAATAATTCTTTTTTAAACTTCAAAAACTAATTAATAGCTGGGGTGCCTAGGTGGCTCAGTCGGTTAAGTTTCCAACTCTTGATTTCATCTCAAGTCATCATCTCAGCGTCATGAGAGCTCCACATTGGGCTCCCCACTCTGCGGGGGGTCTGCTTGGGATTCTCTCTCTTCCTCTCCCTCTGCCTCTTCTCTCTTTTACCCTCTAAAATAAATAAATAAATCCTTAAAGAAAAAGAAAGAAAAACTAAAAGCCAAAAGTAGAGTTCTGGAACACATCTTTGGAAATCTCATTTCAGATTAAATTAGTAATTAATCAATATATTATCTTATTCTTCAAAATTTTTAGCAATTATTAAAAGATATAATAAAAGGGCATATTTGTTAAACTTGAAGATGGCACAAAACTGAGAGAAACGATATTTTGGATTCCACATGATTCAAAAGTTCTTGTTAGGGTGGAGCAATGGGGGAAACTTAATATGAGCTATCATGGAAAAAAATGTAGTCCTGCACTTAAGTTCAAAAATCCATTTTAGGTACACTATATTTTACTATTAAAAAAAAAAAAGACCAAAGACATCTATCAACAGATATCAGAAGTGCTACAAAGCTAAGCCCAGGGGAAATATAAAACTACACAAAGTTATATGATAGTAAAACTGCTGAAAACCAGTTACAAAGGGAAAAATCTCAATTCAAGTGAAAAATGCATCATTATTAGTGCATTATAATGACACTGACAGCTATATTCTGAAAAGAAAATAAATAAGAAGCTAAAGGACAATAAAATGTTCTCATCAGCATGTTGAAATAGCAAAAATCTAAAATTGTACATTCAGTGAAAATAGACTTGATAAATGAAGGTGAAAGAAAGTTGTTTTCAGACAAACAAAAACTGAAAGAATTCATCAACTACATTCCTGAACCAAAGGAAAAACTAAAGGTAGTTAGACAGAAAGAAAATCAACTCAGGTATAGTACAAAGCATAAAAAGTAATTAAAAATAATGGAAATGATAAGTATGTGGATAAAAATAAATTATCATTGACTATATAAAATAATGATAAGCATCATATCATCACCATCTCATTATCATCATGTTTTGTGATGTTTTAATAACAACAGGAAAAAAAGAAACAAAGTTAAGTGAAGTTAAGTGAGTGTCCCAAATATATTGCAGTGTTTAATAAGTGCTAAACATACAAATTTATATTGAAATGTATTCTCATGACAGAGTTGTCATCTTCAGAGAAATATCTAGAAGAATAATAAGGGGTGCCTGAGTGGGAAGGTCCGTTAAGCTTCTGACTCTTTATTTTGGCTCAGATCATGATCTTAGGATTGTGAGACTGAGCCCTGTGTTGGCATGGAGCCTGCTTAAGAGTCTCTCTCTCCCTCTTCCTTTGCCCCCTCCCACCTCACTCTCCCTCCATAAATAAATAAATAACAAGTGAATATATAACTAACAAGCTAAAGAGGAGAAAAATATTTTTTGAAGGGTCAAAGTCAAGAAAACAAATTAAACAAAAGGGACAAAGAGAAAAGAGAGAGTAGGATGGTAGATTTAAACCCAAAGATACCAGTAATCACGCTAAGTTTAAAGGTATCTGAAACTTTAATTAAAAGCCAAGGATTATTAGATGGAATAAAAAAAAAAACAACTGAACCATATGCTGCTTATAAGTAGCATACTTTTAATAAAGAGAAACAATGAAACTAAAAATGCAATAGTAGGGAGATTTGTCTTTTAAATACAAGTTTAAAGAATAATGATGTATCTAAATTAATTTTGAACAAACTAGATTTTAAGGGATGAAGAATTACTCGAGATAAGTAGGGAAGTTTTTTAATAATGAAAGTATCAATCCCCCAGGAATATAGAACAAGTCCAATATCATAGCCTCAAAGATATTTACAAAGCTAATGATAATACAGCCAAAGTGGGACTCATGGAGGGACATTATAAAATATCTTTCTAAGTAACTGGTAGAATAAACACAACAAAATCCATTTCAGATTCGCTTAAATAGCAAACTTGACTTATTATTTCTACAAATTTCAATCTCAACCTCAATCTATTGGGAACACTGTATCCCAAAACTGAAGAATGTACATCATTCTAGAGTATGCATTGTATTTGAACCAAAATTTACCATATTTGGGACTATAAAGTAAGTCTCAGCACAATTCAAAGAATGAAAATCAGAATAGATATCTTATTTGAACTTAGTAAAAGTAAGCTAACTTTCAACAATAAAAAAATTGAAAAAACCTATAGATGTTTGAATTTTAGATATGCACTTCTATATAACACATGAGACATAAGCTAAAACAAAATAAAAATTAAAATATTTTGAACTGATAATAAAGTATAAACTATCAAAATCCTTGACATGAATAAGCTAACGTTATGCTCAAAAGTCTATTAATAGCTGTAAGTGAATGTATTAGAAAATAATAACTGAAAGTCAAAGATGTAGATATTCATTTCAAAATGGCAAAAGGATAACCAAAAACTAAAACCAAAGACAGTAGAAAAAAAAAGAATTGAAATAATCAATTATGGGATAAATATACAAGAACTAGAATCAAAAGCCAAAAGTTGAAAACTGTCAAGATGATTAACTTCATAATAAGGTGAATAAAAAACAAAGGAAGAAGTCAGAAGTATTAAAATCAGAATTTTAAAAATGTGACATTATTATAAATCTTATGTACATTAAAGCTTAGAAAAATGTAAGAAAATATGTTATTAAATTTCAAAATTTAGGTGAATTAGACAATTTCCCTAAAAATATAGTACATCACAATTGACAGAAGAAGAAATGGAAAATCTGAGGTGACATATCAATTTGAAAAATTGAATGTATAATTGGAAAAAAGAAACTTTTCATAAAGAAAACTCCAAATCCCTATAACTTTACTGATGAAGTTTTCAAAACATTAAAGGTATAAATTACATTTTTCAAAATTGAAGCAAAGAGAACATTTCCCAATCTTTTATGAGGCCAATAAAAATCTTGGTATTAAAGACTTGGAAAAGGAATTTCAAGGACAGGAAGTCATGAACTCATGAACTCTTCTGAAAATAAATTTTAAATTGTGAATGAAATAGTGATATGTGTAATAAGAACATTCCATTACTACCAACTAGGAGATTTCTTTAGGAATGTAAATTTGCTTAATGTGAGAAAGTCACTCAATGTAATTCGCAATACCAATAGAAAAAGTGTATAAGATTTATAAGATATTTCAATAAATGTAGGAAAACAATTTGTTGTAACTCAGCATCCACTAATAAATTCTTAGCACTGTAGGAATAGAGGGGCTCAATCTGAAAAACACTGTCAACAACAATGACAAAATTTGCTAATTCTCATCAGCTTTCCCCCAAAGATCAGGAATAAGTAAATGATTCTTCCCAATGGCCATATCAATTCAGCATTGTGCTGGAGTTTGTACAATAAAGTAATAAAAAGAAATAAAAGACATAACGTTTAAAAAGGATGCAATAAAACCCATTATCCACAGAGGGAATAATTTTGCAAGTAAAAGTATAGAAGAGATTACGAGTCACTTATGGTTTGTCTCCCTCCCAATCCCATCTTGTTTCATTGATTCTTCTCCTACCCACTTAAGCCCCCATGTTGCATCACCACTTCCTCATATCAGGGAGATCATATGATAGTTGTCTTTCTCTGCTTGACAAACTGAGGGTTGCTGGGGGGAGGGGGTTTGGGAGAAGGGGGTGGGATTATGGACATTGGGGAGGGTATGTGCCTGGGTGAGTGCTGTGAAGTGTGTAAACCTGGTGATTCACAGACCTGTACCCCTGGGGATAAAAATAAATGTTTATAAAATAAATAAATAAATAAATAAATAAATATGCAAGGAAGGCAAAAAAAAAAGTATAGAAGAATCAGCAGATAACCTATTAATTTTACTAAATGAATTTATCACACGTGGATATGAAGTAATACATAAAATACACTAAATCAATATATAAAAGGTATAATATAGAGAAAATTTTGTTTCTATAAACTACCCACAACTAGAAAATGCAATTAAAAAGATGACATTCATAATGTCATAAAAATATTGAATATCTAGGAAAGATTTAGTGAGAGATGCATCCAACTTCTACACAGAAAATTATAAAATAGGGGTGCCTTAGTGGCTCAGTTGGTTGAGTGTCTGCCTTTAGCTCAGGTCATGATACCAGGGTCCTGTGACTGAATTGCACATGGGGTTCATTACTCAGCAGGGAGCTTGCCCCTCCCTCTGCCTGCTTCTCTCTCTCTCTCTCTCTGACAAGTAAATTAATAAGAATCTTGAAAAAAAAAAAGAAAAATTTCATGAGAACTGAAAAACAAATAAATGGAGGAATAAAGCCATATTCATAGAAGAACTATTGTAAGAATATCAATTTTCTCTAAACTTAAAGAGATTCAATGTAATCCTAATCAAAATCTCAGCACGTTTTTCAATGAAGAGTGACAAATCTCCCATCATTGTGACCTTGGGATAGATAAGCATTTCTTGAGAAGATTTCCCTTAAGCATTTCTTAAAATGATTTCCTTAAAAATATTAAACAAAGGAAAACTTTGATCAACTAACCAGCCCCAAAGTTAAGCTGCATCAAAAGTGCATAAAAAAACTGGGTGGCTCAGTCATTAAGTGGCTGCCTTCGGCTCAGGTCCTGATCCCAGGGTCCTGGGATGGAGACCCACCTCAGGCTCCCTGCTCCAGGGGAAGTCTGCTTCTCCTGCCCCCCCCTTCCCCCGCTTGTGTTCCCTCTCTCTCTGTCAAATAAATAAATAAAATCTTAAAAAAAAAGTGCATAAAAATGCATGCCACAAAGTGAGAGCAGATGTTTCCAATGCATTTATTTATACAGGTCAATTTGTATAATTACCTTTTGATGTTCATGGGTTTTGCTTTTGCTTCTGTTTTTGTTGTTGCTTTTAATATATGTTTTATCAAGTATCACAATGCAGAAATATGTACAAATGAACAAAAACATAAATATATCACTAGAGAAATTGTACTTGCCCCTGTAACTACAACCACACCAAGAAAAAGAATATGGCCCAAATCCCAGCTCTATTCACATTTCCTCTATACCAGTATGCCCCTGCAACCAAAGGAATCCATATTCTTATTTGCAACACCACAACTAATTTTACCTGTTTTTAACTTTATTTAGATGGAATCAAAATACATGTGTTATATTTGATCTGACTTTCCCTCATTGTTATGTTTGCAAGTTCATTCATGTTATGTGGGTAGTTATAGTTACATAATTTTTATTACTACATGACATCCCAATGATCAATTAGATTGTTATTTACTTGCTCTACTATCGATGGACATTTTGATTGGTTCTAATTCAGGACTACTGTAAACAAGGCTTCTATTAGCATTCTTGTGTTTGCCTTTTGACAGACACATGTATCAGTTTCTGTCAGTTACATATCTAATTGCTATCATAGAGTATGCATATGAGTGTCATTACTACATAACTGTCAAAGAGTTTTCCAAAATGTTTGTTGCAGTACCTGTTTTTACTCCCTACCAGCAGGTGTGAGTGTCTCAGTTGCTTTATATTTTTGCCAACACCTAGTACTATCAGTCATTTCTCATGTTAGGTATTTTACTTGGTCAAATTTAACACTTTTAAAAAATTTTGGGGTATAGTGGCTATTTGAAAATGGAAGAGAAAACTAAGAAAAAGAATTCAAAATCATAGTACCTACTTAGACCTTGGCACTATTTCTATCATTTTGCTCATATAAATCCCTGGAAGAGTTTGCATCTGAAAGTGTCTTTGATGAAGACTGAAAACTATAGAATGGCCTTTTGGATAATAAGGCAGACCACTTTAAATGTGTTTTCACCTGACCCAGAGACTGCAGGAAAACTTTTCTGTTGGGGTGTAAGTACATTAAAATTATAGAAAGTCCACTCTCTGCTAGAAAACATACGGATTTGTAATTTATAGTGATTTTTGTTTAGGGACATAGGTAGATCTGCTACTTATTACTACATGCTTAATTTAATAAATAATTTAAAACCATATTTCACTTGCCACCACTGAATATATTCACAATAACTGAGTAAAGAAGTGGATAGGGGGACTATTTGCATCTTTCCCATGTATTACTAATTTTAGGTTTTTCCTGGATTCTGACATTCATGTGAAGTTTGATAATCTTGTATAATAAGCCTTTAAAAACAGATTTATCAAAAGACGCGCTGGGTGGCTCAGCTGCCTTCGGCTCAGGTCATGATCCCAGCGTCCTGGGATCGAGTCCCACATCGGGCTCCTTGCTCAGCGGGGAGCTTGCTTCTCCCTCTGCCTCTGCCTGCCATTCTGTCTGCCCGTGCTTGCTCTCTCTCCCTCTCTCTGACAAAAAAAAAAAAAAAAAACAGATTTATTAATATTCAGAAATATATCTTTGTCTCCCACTTGGCTATGTAAAATGTATCTTACTTTTCTCAGATCATGAGATATTTACTTCTCCAAATCACTGCTAAGAGTCTGGTGCAATGTAAAAATATTGTTTTCTGAAAGAAAGTAGTCTAGTTTTTAAATCATCAATCTACTTGTATTGAAGTTTTTCTCTTCAAAAATAATAGATGCTATGGAGGTAAAGGTCACACATTTTGGTATTTAAAAAAACCCAATTCAAATCCCAGTTTCAGTGTCTTTTTACTGTTGTGAAGTTACTTAACATTACTCTGCTTCAGTTTTAACATGTATAAGATGGAGATACTTGTATCTATCTCATTGGATTGTTTTAATGAACATTAAGGTATTAGGCACAAAGCTTACAACATAAATGCAAAATAGATGTCCACTAAAAATTACATGGTTTTCAACAGAGTGAAGCTTAATAAAATTCTCCCCCAGTTATCACAGTCATCCAAAAACAAAGACTGCTAGCACTGGAGATTATATATATATATATATATTTCACTGGAGTGTTGCCTGGGTGGCTTAGTCAGTGAAGCATCTGTCTTGGGCTCAGGAAATGATGCTGGGGTTCTGGGATCAAGTCCCTGTTGGGCTCCCTACTCGGCAGGTAGTCCGATTCTCCCTCTTCCTCTACCTCCCCTCACCCCAGCTTGTGCTCTCTTTTTGGTGATGCAACATGGGGGCTTAAGTGGGTAGAAGAAGAATCAATGAAACAAGATGGAATTGAGAGGGAGAGAAACCATAAGTGACTCTTAATCTCACAAAACAAACTGAGGGTTGCTGGGGGGAGGGGGGTTGGGGGAAGGGGGTGGGATTATGGACATTGGGGAGGGTATGTGCTTTGATGAGTGCTGTGAAGTGTGTAAACCTGGTGATTCACAGACCTGTACCCCTGGGGATAAAAATATATGTTTATAAAAAATAAAAAATTTTAAAAAAATTAATTAAAATTTCACTGGAGATTCTAATCTTTACAGGATAGATACACTTGACCTATAATCAGTGATCAATAAACATCTCATAATTTTAGAGCTCGCACTGGGTAAGGTAAGATGATATCCTTTCAGATAGCATGTCAGAGAGAGTAATTTTTTATTTTAACTCGATGCAAGAGAAAGAAAAAAAAGACTGTCCACCTGGCTCCTCTAGACAAGAGCGATGGCATAAAAGGCTGCAGCTGTTCAAAACTCACATCCAATGGATTCAGTGAGAACTCCCAAGAAAATAGGAATTGTGTGGTGCATTTTAATGAATGAATATGTAAAGATTGTATTAATTAATTGTCCATTTGACTAAGTAATATTCATACCCCAGTGAATGGATATGAAAGTGAATTACATGCAAATTAATGTAAATAGTTGCACATTGACAAAGAGAGAATGCTCTTTGGAACAACTATTAGTATTGTTAAGTTTTTAATTATAGCTGAAACTAAATGTTTCTGTCAGAATAGATCTTTGAAATTAAAAAAAGGAAATAATTTGATACATAAAAATATGTTTAGGAAAACAGGTTAGGACACATCTGTTCTATAAAAGATGGTGGACAATTAACAAAGATTGAGAAAGTAATCACAGTAGGAGAAGCAGGGTGGAGGTAAGAAGCTTACAAACTTCATTTTGAAAATGTTAAATTTGATGTGCTTAAGGCATCTCCATCAAGAAATATGCTGTGATGTAGTTAAATTTAGAGCAACAACAAACAAAAAGATGTATGACTGAAGAGTCACCTAGGATGATACAGCATTGATTAAAGGGAAGCCTTGTCAAAATAAGCCCACGATGTCTTATCTCAGAATTTTGTAAGTCTTGGCAATCTCTTTCCTTTTTAATGGATGAGTTTATTGCATTTTTTTTTCTTCTTCTTCTTCTTTTTTTTTTTTTGTCAAGTAATACTTTATAATAACTGAAGAACCTGTGTATTAGTTTCATACATTTCTAACTTGAAAAGACATGACACAGACATTTGTTGGTACAAATTCCTGCTTCCTTTACTTAAAAAAATATGTCTTGGTTTGATTGATAAATCAACAACCTCAATACTTTTAGTTGTTAAAGTGGGTGTTCCTTTCAATTCTGTTCTCCATTAAAACAGAGAGAATGATCCACTATAATTTCATATGGATATTTTGTTCTTGCTTCTTTCTAAAAGAGTATTATTCTCTCCATATGTTTAATTTTGTTACCATAACTTTAAAAAATGAAAAAAATGAAAATTTTTGATGGTCAAAGATTAAAAAGTACTCTTACTAGAACAGAACTAAGTCTATGCCTATTATAATAAGTGAGTGCTATTTACAATTTTCATAGGCTTTTGCTTAGTTACTGAATGTGTATAATGCTAGTGTAAGTAGAACATTGATGGGACTATATTTTTCAACAAAATTGTGTCTTTTTTTCAGTGCTTACCCACCCATACCACATCTCGGAAGGACACTGTAGTCTGTAGTCTGGAAGTGGCATGGGAAAGAACCCAGGGACATGGATGTTATGGGAAGTAGCAATTACCTGCACTAATCATGAAAAGAGTAAATTATCTGATCTTTCTCACTGACTCACAGCCCCCAATACAGAATTTGTATAGAACTGCAGCAAATTCTCTGCCATTCCAGACAATGGTTGGGGTGTGGGGGTGGGGGAGGTAAGGGGGGAACAGGCTCTGAATCAGAGAAAGATACAGAAGCCAATATGCGGTATGGGCCTTGGTCTTGTTGGCTAGAAATGAACTAGAAAGGAAGCCTTTGAACTGTTTCCCTGGGTAGTAACATTCAGAAGGCTGAGCCACACTTGAGTTTTTGCATGGATTATTATTCATTAATTCATTATTTCAACATGTATTTATTAAAGATAATATTTTAGTTTGCAAAAATAGCTTATACATGTTTTCCCATATGATCATTTTGTGCAAAATACAATACCATGTACTGTGGCTTGAATTATTTTAATCCATTTCCAAGTATTTGTGTATCCATTCATATTAAGTGGAAATTTATATAGTAACTAATATATACCAGTCATTATGCTGAGTGATGGTAAAAAATGTTCTGATGTCATTTCCTCAATACTTCTCCCTGCACATGCTGGGATAGAACAATTCAGGAGAAATAATTTCCCTAACTCATCTCTGTAAATCATAATGTATGTGTTAAATTAATTTTAGTTCATTTAAATGGATTCCCTTTCAATTCATGCATAAACTCTTCTTTAATCCATTTTATACATTTTGAAAAAATTCTTGAACTTTCTGAATTAAGTCATGACTGCTGCTGGTCTATGAATTACACTTTGAATAATGAAACTCTAAAGATCCTGTCTTCTCAAACTCTTTCTAGTTGTTGCTGCTGTTATTATTACTAGAGATATCAGTGCAAATAGCACCCATTTAAAAAAAAACTTTATTAATTCTATGGTCATTGGTCAAATCTGAGTCATTGTTATATCTAGATTGATAGTACACTTATCAATTTAATAGTACATTTACATATAGTACATTTACAATTTAAAATGGGACGCAGAGATCATGAAAAAGTCTCAGCTATTTTGTTGTTAAAGGTGTCATTTTAGAATAAAGATAAAGAAATCCAATTGTTTAAAAAAGGTTTAAGAATACGAGTGAACTTTGTGTGTAAGAAGTTTTCACTTGATACAGCAAGTTGAATGAGACCTCAACAGATAAGTGGAATGTAGATGAAATATCAGGGGCTATTTGTTTGCTGCAAAATATTGTGTCATGCTATTAGAAAAATGTTTGGTTTACTTATAATATCTATCAACATTGCAACTAGTAGTTTACTGGAGAAATCTTTGTGGGTTTAATGAAAAATAATAGATGTAATCAATATTATGACTTGACTCCTCAATAATAGTCACAGACCATACATTGTGGGAAGCCCTACGTTTCAGTCTACATGTCAAGCTCGTGATGCTTGAAACAGCATCACAAACTGAATTCATAAGCTAAGGGTGGCCAAACCCTACAATATCATGTCAAACTTTCACATTTTGATTTTTATAATTAAACTCTCTATTTATTTTTTCCAAATTGGAAGCAAAAAAATCTTGTTCACCAGGTTTTAACTTCTTTGAAGTCATATACACAAATTTCAACCCTTGGCTTTGCCCACACATTCTGCTTGTCTCATCTTCCCCTGCTCTATCATTCACGTTATGCTAAATGTCCACATGCTCTTTCTGCTATGATTCTGTTATTCATCACTGTCTGGGTAATCCTCTCACTACTTCAACCATGACTTCTGCATTTGTTCTGAATCTTAACTGACTCCTCCCTCACTGTCCGCTTGTACCACAGTGCCTCAGGCCCAAACAAACTAACCTAATGAAACATCTATCAGACTCCAACCAGTGCCTAAATAATGTCTTGTTTTCCAACCATCAAATTATTACTTGTTTGGATAAATAATAATTGTTAGGTCCACCTTTATATGTTTTCTCTGAACTCTTCGTACCATGGCATTGATATCTTCATTATATAGATTTATCTATACTCCTAAATCTCAATTTCATTTTAAGTTTAATTCTGTTTATCTTTCCTTTTTGTCCTTTCCTTGTTCACAATAGAAATAGACTCCTCATTTTTAATTCCTTCCATTCTGTCACCAAGTATAACTAAGAGCATCTACTTTGAATCAGGTACTTTGCATCACGGGGAAACTTGAGATGCATATGATGTAGTGCCTGTACTCAGAATAATCCAGTTTCCATAGGAATAGAAAACAATTTTAAGGACATCCAAAGACAACTGATATTCAAATACTCAATTCTGTGTAACTGGCTAGATATATTGTACAAGAATAGCTTTTCATGCTGTACCAAATTCCCCTTCCAATACACATTTTAGAACATTAATACTTTTTATGTTACAGAAAATTAGGATGGATTTTATATGGGCACACACACACACACACACACACACACACACACATTCGAGACACTGGTATCAGAGAGAACTGATATCCAATTCAGGTTCCAACATATAATAGTTCTGTGACTTTAATCAATGTAATTCAATGATCTAAAACTAATGGGGACACTAATCCCAGCAACATGTAATTAATGTAAAAATGAACAGAAATAACACAAACTGGCATCTCTATGCCTGACTCCCAGTAAACATCCAATAAATATTTGCCAACTGAGTGGCTGTCAATTATAATGGGTGTCACTACTAGTGTATAACCTTAGCTAAGTCACTTAAATCTCTTAAGCCGTAAAGGTAACTCTGGGATAAAAATAGTTCTGACCTCATAGAATGTCTTAGGGCTAAGTGAAGAAATCCAAGTAACAAAACAATGCCTGGCATGTAAAAGAAATACTCAGTAAACATCAATTATGATTAATATTAGATTATGATAATTTTTTCTTTGTTTACTTCACCCATATTTAAAATTTAAATTCTATCACTTTCATAAGTAGATGCATTATATTTGAAATGAGAACAGCTCTTTTAATGAAAAAATGCTTCTGTAATATCTATGTCCTGCTTTCATCAAATCTTTGATACTGTAAACAATCTTCTGGGATTTGACATCACTCCACAAGCTCATAGAGCTCAGAGATTGAACATAAGTACAATGTACTTCAGTGTCCTTGAACTTCCTTTATGCATATTGATATTTTTTTCTTTCTGACTTCATTCTGAACAAATAGAAAGCACTTTAAAGCGCTTTAACTCATATTATGTTAAAAAATAACAATTTATCTTATATTGTAATATGGGTTTAATGAAGCTTATGAAACCACAGAGGAAAAAAGAAAAAGGAGGATAAGAAAGGAGAAAACTGAATACAATGGAGGAGGCATAAGGACCAGCACACTCTCTAAAGATAATATGTATGGTGACATCTGGTAACTACTGTTCTTTTAAATATCCCATGGATTCCATAACCCAATGTTCCTGAACTTAAACTCATCTTGTTTACCCCTCTCATTACACACTGATGCCCTGTGAAGTACGGACAAAACAGTCTGGCCTGTCTCTCGGTATCATTAGCATGGAATGCAAATGTTTTGTCGATGATAGGTATATGAAGTAGGGCTTACCAAGTATTTTAAGTACAAAGACCTTTATGTAAGGCAAAGAATGCCAAAAGCATTTGGTAGTATTTATACTTAAAAATAAGTTATTATATTTAATAGAAATTATGTTTTAGTTTCTGTTAAGAAAAGAGTTATAATCTTAATTTAATTATAAAATGTTTAAATGCACTTACAGTTTATTAATTACAGGATCTTCGTTCATCTGAAAAATATAAGTATGTGCACATGGGATTATACTGTGTTGAAATTACTGTGTTGAAATAGTTGAATATCATTGAACGAATGAATGTATGCATTATTTACATTTTCCTTATCCATATGCACATCGATAGACACTTAGGTGGTTTTCCACCTCTTGGCTATTGAGAATAATGCTGAGAATATTGAGAATAATCCTGCAGTAATCATGGGAGTGCAGATATCTCTTCTAGATCTTGTGCTTTATTCTACCATGGTCAGAAAATATACTTAGTATGATTTTAAGCTCAAATTTATTAAGACATGTTTTGTGACCTAACATGTGCTCTCTCCTGGAGAATGTTCCAAGTTGTGCTTGAGAGGAATATGTGTTCTGCTATGTTGAGTAAAATATTTTGTCTGTCAGGTGCATTTGGTCTATAGTGTCATTCAAGTCTTCTGTTTCATTATTTGATGTTCTGTATGGATTTTCTATTCATTATTGAAATTGACATACAGGGTGCCTGGGTGGTTCAGTTGGTTAAGCACCCAACTCTTGGTTTCAGCTCAGGTTGTGATCTTGTGGTTGTGGAATTGAGCCCTGCATGAGGCTCTGCACTCAGTGAGGAATGTGCTTGACACTCTCTCTCTCCCTCTCCCTTTTGTGTGGGCTCTCTCTTTCAAATAAACAAATAAAATCTTAAAAAAAAAAAAGTGAGGTAGTAAAAGAGCTGTTTCTCACATTGCTATTTCTCCTTTTATTTCTGTCAGTGTTTACTTCATCTATTTGTTTCTGATATTGGGTCTGTATAGATTTATAATTGTTATATATTCCTGATGAGTTCACCTTTATATCATTATAAAATATCCTTTATCTCTTGTGATAGTTTTGACTTAAAGTCTTTTGTCAGATGTAAGTAAGACTCTCTTGGTTAATATTCATATGTAATGTCTTTTCCCATACTTTCATTTTCAGTCTATGTGTGTCTGTGAATCTAAAGTGAGTCTTTTGTACACATCGTACAGATGGATCTTGTTTTGTTTTTTCTATTAACTAGTCTTTTTATTGGGAGTTTAACTCACTTATATTTAAAGTAATTGCTATAAGGAAGGACTTATAATTGCTATTTTGTAATATGATTATTTTTCTGTCTTCTAGGATTTGTTTTGTCCTTTTTCTCTCTTGTTGACTTCTTTGATTGGTTGATTTTTCATTTTGTAGTGATATACTTTGATTCCTTTTTGTTCTTCTTTTATTTATCTTCTTTAGGTATTTTCTTTGTAATTACCATGAGGCTTATATAAAATATCTTATTGCTATAAAAGTCCATCTGAAGCTAAACACCACTTAACTTCAGTTGCATGCAAAAACTGCACACTTTTACTTCTCCTCTTCAACAGACACTATATGTTGTTGATGTTAAAATTTATATCTTTTTATATTATGTATCCATTAACATATTTTGTAGTTATATTTATTCTTCATACTTTTGCTTTTAACTTAGAATTAAAAATGATTTACAAACTACCATTAGAGTATTGTTTTATTCATTTTTTGTTTTTTATTTACCTTTACTAGTGAGTTTTATATTTTCACATGCTTTTGTGTTGTTCAGTGTTCTTTTGTTTCAGCTTGAAGAACTTCTTTTTTCTTTTTTTATTTAATTTTATTTTTTCAGTTCCAAGATTCATTAAAGAACTTCTCTTAACATTTCTTGCAAAGCAGGTCTAGTAGTGATGATCTCCTTCAGTCTTTGTTTTTCTGGGAAAGTCTTTATATAATCTTCATCTTTGAAGGACAGTTTTGCCATGTATAGTATTCTTCCTTGGTAGTTTCCTTCTTTGTATACTTTGCTCACTCTTCTGGTCCTGAGAAATCCACTGATAGTCTTATGGGGGCTTTCCTGCACATGAGGAGTTACTCTTCTCTTGATCCTTTTGAAATTCTTTGTCCTTGGCTTTTGGCAATTTAATGTTTCTCATTGTTGTCTTCTTTAATTTCTCCTGTTTGGAATATTTAAGGCATCATGAATATGGATGTTCATTTTCTTCCCCAGATTTGGAAAATTAGGGGCCATCATTTCTTTAAATTAGCTTTCTGCCCCTTTCTCACTCTCTCCTCCCTCTGGGACATCCATTTTTTTGTCATTCATTCCTTTTGCTCTTCTGATTGGATAACTTCAAATGACCTGTCTTCAAGTTTACTGACTTTTTCTTCAGTTTGATCAAGTTCATTATTGAATACCTTTAATGACTTTTTAATTAAATTATTGTATTCTTCATTTCCAGAATTTTTGTTCTTTTTAAGTTTTTATTTTTTTAATATTCTCATTTTTTTCATGCTTTATTTTCCTGAGCTCATTGAACATTTCTTGTAATGTTTGTTTTGAATTCTTTCTCTGATAAATCATATACCTCTGCTTATTTAGGGTCAGTTACTAGGATTTATTTAATGTTCTTGATTGGGCCAAGTCTCCTTGTTTCTTCTTGTGTCTTATAACTTTGTGTTGGCATCCACATGTTAAAATAAAATACAAAAACAAACAAAAACCAATCTGATTCAATTTTTTTGAACACGCTCTGTACAGGAAATGGCCTTTATCAGTCATCCTATTTAGAGATTCTGGGAACCTCTCAAACCTCATCTATGGATGAGTCTTCAAGGTGTGTGTGTAAATTCCCAATTAGAGATACCCTTCCTTTTTTTCCCCAGGAGATTGTAATCTCTTATTCCATCTGGTGCTTGTCTATTGTACTGTGGGTCTTTTGGAAAAATAACAAGTTGCCAAGCTCTCTTTTGTTCACTGTGGCTCACCAGGCATCTAGAATATGTGGGATTCCATCAGTGCTCTGGGATAGGTTTGTGGCATGCTGTGAAGATGAGCTGTGGTTGGTGAGTGCCACAGATTTTTCTACCGGTTTTGATGTAGCTCATTGCATGTTGTTTGGGATGTAGAAGCCTCTTAACAGATTTCTGAATTTGTCACAAAGAAAACTGGTCCATGCGTTGTAGAGCTGGTATGACTGATGGTGAAGAAGGGGGTCTGGGACTTTCTATTTAATATCTTGCTGATGTCACCATGCAGTTACTCAATCATTTTAAATTCTCCCCACATTTCTAGTAAGTGGCAAAACTCTTGGCAAATAATTTAAATAACTGTTTTTTGCTTTATATGTTAAAAATCTTAAGATGTCTTAAGATTGTCACCTTATTTGAAACTTGATCTTTAATAAACAACCAGCACCCTCTGTACCCACCAAGGCTGTGCATGTTGCCATTTCATGTTCTTTCTCCTTTATTTTATTCTACCTGCCCAAGCTCGTCTTCCATACCTCAGGCCTTTATGCTCTGTACTTGTACCTTCTTTTTCTACCAAAGTTTTGACCTTGTTCTACTGTTTTTTTTCTTTTCTTTTCTTTCTTTCTTTCTTCTTCTTTTTTTTTTTTTTTTTTTGTCTGCCCTCTCTCCTGCTACCTCTCTTTCCTTTCATGTACTTTAATTCTCTTCTTTTCCCGGAGAGTCACCTAGTTATAATCTGATCTACACCAGAATGAAAACCATGATTCACAGCTATAATGCCAATGAAAGAGCATAGCAAGTTATCCCCAATAAACAAATGAGCACTCATCTTTTCTAGTATCTCTTTGAGGCACTGACATTATTTAGGATGCCTAAACAGTTGGACTTTTAAGCTAGGCAACCCCTTGCCAGGTAAATTGATTTTTGATTATATCAAGGAAATATTTGCATCACTTATGATATAGTAGAGAGTAGCTTAAACTATATGGACACTTATTATTTAACAACAATCCAGACAAATTCTGTCTAAAGTTTAGGTCAACACTTTGTGAAATAGAAAGGACCCAATCTCTTTTTATTCTTCCACTATGCCATTTCAGCACATGGCTTTTACCCTAAACTCAGTCATCAGATAATTATAAGATGTCTACCTCAAGTCTAGCTATCATACTTTCTCATAACTGCATCCAAGTCAGAGCCTAATAATAGGCTCTGGAAAATAAGGTATTCCAATACAGATTGCTATTATTTATTTTTAAAGAAAAATAAGATATTCCAATACAGATTGGCTCTTCTGGTGCTGCTTTTGTTTTCTGTTAGATAGCAAAACTTTTATTAGAATCTCCAAAATTTAAATCCAATTTGCTAAAAGTTAATTGGCATGTCCACCTTCAGATCAGTCATTGGGGAAGGGAAACAGGATTGATATGGTTGCTTTAGAAATATCATGATTCATCACTGACGCTTAGCGTATTGCTACTTGAACAAAGTTGGGATGCCTATAGTAAGGAAAAATGAGAATGTCATGAATAGGTATCTACCCATGCCCACCTTAGTGTAATTTCCAACGATATATAGCATTGAGGTATCAAAAGTCCTCCACTCACACTAGAAACAAACCTTATACTTAGGATAGGAAACTACAACCATAAGGACTTTTTAGGACATATCATATTCATTTGCAACCTCACTACTGGCATAGAGAATATATGAATTAGCGCTGGACATTCAGCATACAGATACTGTAAAGACAGGTATTTCTCTGTGTGGGGTGGTTAATTTAACATTAGTAACTATTGGGGCGCCTGGGTGGCTCAGTGGGTTGAAGCCTCTGCCTTTGGCTCGGGTCATGATCCCAGGGTCCTGGGATCGAGCCCCACATTGGGCTATCTGCTCCACGGAAAGCCTGCTTCCTCCTCTCTCTGCCTGCCTCCCTGCCTAATTGTGATCTCTCCCTCTCTCTGTCAAATAAATAAATAAAATCTTAAAAAAAAATAACATTAGTAACTATTAAGGACTTACAGAGAGAGCTTGTGCTAAATAGGGTATAAGATAGCCATGATTTCTACTCTCACAGTATTCATGGATGTTGATGAGGTACCATTGAACAAGTAGTAATAATAAGGTAGTTGTTGTGAACAGTCCAGCATCCTGTGAGACTATATATCTTAGTATCTTGGGAATTATTAAAAGCTTCCCAGAGGAAATGATATTCAATTTTAGACCTAAAGGAGAAGTAAGAGTTGGCCAAGCAGCTCCACAAAAAGATCACTGTATGTGCAAAAGCTCAAAGTCAGGGAAGAATGATGCATTCAAGGATCTCAGGGAAGTTTAATAAGGCTGGATGGCAGAGTTTGGAAGGAAAATTATAAAAGATGGGACTAGGTCAGGAAGGGCTTTTGAAAATACAAAGGCATTTGTAACTTGTCCCCTCCTACAACAGAAAGGGACAGACAACACATTGAGTCTGAATTAAATTAAATACTGAGCAAAATGGGGATTGTAGGAATAAGAAAAAAAGGGTCTATCTTTTCCTACCAATATTTAGGCGATACATCTTTTCCAGAACCAACCACAGTATTACTTGCCAGCATTTTGGCAGTGAGAAGAATTTTTTTTTTAAGATTTTATTATTTATTTGGCAGAGAGATTGCATGAAAACATAAGCAGGAGGAATGGCAGGCAAAGGAAGAAGGAGAACAAGGAGCACGACCCAGGTCTCGATCCCAGGACCCTGGGATCATGACCAGAGCTGAAGACAGATGCTTAACCAACTGAGACTTCCAGGTGCCCCTAGCAAGATGAAAATCCTTTGCAAAATACTTGTAAAATTGAAGGTCTAGGACATTCACAGTGTGAAATTTACCATACCTTTATAATTTTTATTTTTTATGACCTCATGATCAAATTCTATAAAATACACTTGATCTCAGCCAAAAGGCAGAGAAGCAGTCAAATTCTATATAATAGACTTGGTAATAGTCTTAAGAAATAAAAACAATGTCAATTGAGTCCAAAAGGGCTCCTAAATCCAGAAGAATGTGGCAAAGTCAAGTTGTACCAGTCAAGGTCTTTCTGTTGCAAGCTAAAGAAACCAACTCTAGCATATGAAAAGAAGTAGAAATGCGTTGTAAGGATGCAAGCATGCCTTACAGAGCCCAAAGATGTTCATAGCTGGCCATTGAAAGGGACTATGGTCAGGAAATGGAAAATCATCAGGGATATATCTCTGTGTCTTGTTCTCTGTCCTATCCTTGCTTAACTATTTGAATCTTCTCTTTGTTCTCTCTGTGGACTGGGTTTCTCAGATCCCCCCGCAAGAGTAGAATATGAGAACCTGTCTCATTCCGATATAAGTGCTGTCAGAGATGAGCTACAGCTTCTTAGTTCATATATAAATTTTAAGAAGAAAACATCTGAGTGACCCCAGGACAGATGTCCACCTGTAGTCTACTCAGTAAAGATTAGAACTACAGGGCTACAGAGTTGGTTTCTCTGGACATCCAGTTGTACAGTTTTGGAGAACAGGTCCCTCTAAAAGATGTCATTTTGAGCTAGGAGAAAACCCCAAAATTCTATCACAGCACTAACAAACTAAAGACTTTTCTTATTCTAATAATTGTCTTAGTAATATAATTGTCATTACTAAGACAATTATATATATATAATTATATATATATATAAATTATATAGGCATACTATATCTATGACTATACCAGCCTAAGAAATAACACATTTCTAATAATCCTCTGTATCTATGTATTTATTTGTTAAAATAAGAGAAGCTTGCTGGGGTACTGGATGGCTCAGTTGGTTAAGCAGCTGCCTTTAGCTCAGGTCATGATCAAGCCCAGGAATCAAGCCCTGCATTGGACTCCCTGCTCCGTGGGGAATCTGCTTCTCCCTCTTTCTCGGCCCCTCCCTCCTGCTCATGCAGGGTGTCCCTCTCAAATAAATAAATAAAGTCTTAAAAAAAAAAAAAAGAGAAGCTATGCTGAGTTAGTGAATTTTGAATGGTGCTATGCTGAAAGATAAACTTAAGGACATTTTTGGGAAAACTCTTCCATTCAATGAGGTATTCTACAAGCTTTCTCTAAGCCAAATTTCTTGATTGATAAACCCCTTTCACTGAGACTTTAATAACATGATTAAGACCCCTTTATTATCTGACTCATTAGTACATGAATTCAGGTAGTTAGAGATTAAATTGTTATCTCACGAAGCATGCTAATAACATATAAAAAAATATAATTGTTTAGAATTCCCTTAGGGGGTTCTACTTTAATGGATTTAGAAAATAGTCTAATATCCATTACTATAGTGTTAACATAGCACAAAACTCAATATGCAAGGAGTTAGCTTCAAAAATACATCTATGATAAAATAATCACCACAAGTAAAATAAAAATAATTTTTTAATTACCTCAAACACTTTTGAGTACTTCACATCTTTCTGAAAGATGCTTCAGCAACAGCACCAATATTTGGGCCTCGAGTTAAGGCCCAAAAGACTTGGTTAAAATGACAATATAATTCAACCTAGTCCTTGTATTCTAAGTACTCAGTTTAGCTCATTGAGAATCCTAGTAACTAATGCTTTTGCACAAATGACAATTTAATGCATGATTCTTTCATTTACATAGTTCGTCTAAGCCTGATGTTGATTAAAACATAGCTCATCATTGAGTCCATCTAAATATACCTATACATATTTATCATGGCTGAATTTCATTAAAGGTTTAATCTGGAGGTTCTGAACTGCACATCCCAGCAGAAAATGGCAAGAATGAAACGGGCTTAAAATGTGAGGTGCAACTTCATCCATATGAATCAGAGTAGAAATTAATAGATGACATGGATAACACCCTGGACTAACCTTCCTGTTCCCATCAGAATATACATCTCTGCAGGATGAGATCTAATCAGAGATGAGGCAGATTTATGAGTAATACATTTTTAAATGGGGGTTTCCAGGTAAGATTCAGAATTCTGCTTTTTTTGTTAAACAAAAAATAGCTCTTGTTAAAAAGATTAAATGTCACCACACTAAGGGAGCAATCCATAGATGTTCACAGGTTTTCCATATATAAATCTCAAGCCATACCCTATGATGATGTCATTAAAGCTCAGCTAGATCCAAGGAAGGATACATTAAAACAAGAAAGGTTGGCATGATTTTAAAAGGCAAATTTGTTCTAGGATCACACAGATTATAAACCATTTCTTTTAACATCCGGAGTTGGAGCATATTTTTTAAATGGATACAGATAGACATTCAGCAACAGTTTATTGCATGCCACCTCTTGATACTAGATACGTTTAAAGGATAGAAAAAAGAGAGTTGTACTGGTTTGCTTTTAGAAGAAACCTTCCTGGTCATCTGGTCTGACCTCCCACTTAAGGCAAAAATCTTTAGTACAATAGCCCTATTACAGTGAATTGTTTAAACATTTAAAGTGTTAAGGAGTTGATGTCATTATTCCAGCCTATTCTGTCACTTAATTCTTATGCATTCTTCTATTGTAAGCTACAATTTTCTCCCTGTGGTTTCTACCCTTTTGTCCTAATACAACACCAACAAAGTATGAATTTGGTCCTTGTTTCCTACATCTCATTATCTAATAGGACTATTACGTTTATTTCAAACCACTTTGAAGAGAAATAATCATTGAATTCATCGACTATCCAAATCTTTAACTTAATTTCTGCCTTTAAAAGAGTACAATGCAAAGAAAATGTTTTGTTTTATATATTACATATTCATTTAGAATGCCAACAAATGCTTTGATAATTGGGTGTTTTTATTTTACAATCTAAGAACACACACCTATAAAATAAGCTGTTCTTACCTTGTTAGTGAAATGCATTTATTTACTGATGACTATAAATTGGCAGTACTTCCAAATTAATTTTCAATCCTGCTGTGAAGTACAGTAAGAGGACTTAATCTCAACAAACTACAAATTTCTGTATTTAAATGCCAGAGTTCTTCGACTAGTGAGATATTTTGGAAGTTATTTCCAGTTCTCCCATTTTATAGAAAAGCAAATCAAGGCCAAGAAGGTTAAGCATATTTCATATGATCACACAACCATTAGGTGTAAAGACAGGAATATAAGGAAGTCTCTTGTCTTTTCAATAGATTTTTTTTCTTACTGCATGATAATCCTGAACTTGAAGAATTACTTTAAGTCAGTGATAATTCTCACACATACAAAATTTATTCTACAATAATCATCAATTATTTTTGCCTATTCTGATGTGATCTTTTTAAGGTCATGTTAAAAGTTTTTGGAATTAATTAAATGATAAAGTCTTTCTGATGTATAATAATGCATATAAAGCCTTTCATGTTTTCAATAAGTGTTACATATCTTATTTTTGCAGTTATTATTTTTGATATAATTAGGATGAGCAAAGGACATGAAACTTAATTCTCAGTTTGTTGCTATTTTTAAAAGCATCTGTGGCTTTTGCAAATCCTGATAGGTAGATGTTATTTTTCACCATATTCCTTGCATTCATTTTTCCTTTAAAATAAACAAAGGCTTATTAAATTCTTAATAACTTCACAGTTTCCACTATCTCTAGTTTCTGTTTGAAAATCTACCTTTTCAAAAAAAAGGAAGAAAGAAAGAAAGAAAATCTGTATATTTTCTTGCACTTTACCTTAACTCAACTTTTAAATACATTAACTAGTTTCATAAAATAAATATAAATAGGAAATTAAGTATTTTTTCTTTCAAAGATGAATAAAATTTCCAGGTGTAATCTTAGTCAAAGATCATTTCTTTTGTATAGTTGTCTTGCAATGTCACATTTTTATAATTATTCATAGTGATTCTCTAATTTTCAAATTGCTTCAAATATTATGAATTCAAATAAAATTTTTAATTCTTATAAAAATTGTTAATTTGTATAAATACACCCACACTTATATTAAAACTGTTTGAACCATAATTTAGTCCTTCCTTTCTACTATCATATATCTGAAATTTGCTTCAACCAATACTTAGCCTTCACTTAGTCTTATTAAATGCTTCTTGGATCTTTAATAAACATTTATTTAGGCCTCAGACTTAAAAAAAAAAAAGTAAGAAAATGCTTTCAAAAAGTGAAAATGTTTGGAAACATTATTTAAAAAGCATAAAAAGTCATATTTTTTGAAAAATGAAAATGCAAATATAATAATAAATATATGAGAAAATTCAGACTAAGTAAATTATAATAGATTAAACATAGCAATGTCTTATTCCAGGTAGTCAGAGTAAAGATTAAAAACATAGATAAGAATACAAATGATAAGGGTGCCCAGGTGGTTTAGTCAGTTAAGTGTTTTCCTTGGGCTCAGGTCATGATCTCAGGGTCCTGGGACTGAGCCTCACATAAAGCTCCCTGCTCACTGGGAGGAGCCTGCTTCTCCCTCTGCCTGAGGCTTCCCCTGCTTGTGCTTACTCTCTCTCTCTCTCTGTCAAATAAGTAAATAAAATTTGAAAAAATATATATAAATGATGATATTTCTCTTACCTAAAAATCAAACATACGAGTCAACCGACCAACAAAAAACCTTAAGAAATCACTCATGAGCATATTCTGCCCTCCAAGCACTTTCTATTTCTTATTTTATTTTAATAGTAAAACTCATTGAAGGAATTTTCTACATCAGTGTCTCTGAATTTCTCTTCCATTCTCTCTTAAATCCCCTCTAATTGTCCTCTTCCTATGCCATAATGCACCAAAAACATTCTCACAAAGGTCATTAATGACACTCACAGTCTTAACCCTCATGCCCATTCTCGTCTTCCATCTCACTTGATTTATCAGTAGCACTTGACATAGCTGATTACTCTCTCCTTAAAACAGTTAAATATCTTGGTTCCCTTAGATTTCTTCCTCACTAATCATTCTTCTCAGTCTCTTCTCATGTTTCATTGTTTTTCTAACATTTTTTGGAGCATATCACATCTCAGTCTTCAGGTATTTTCTTTTCTATATATTCACCTACTTAGTGATCTCATCTAGGTTCACCACTTTAAATACCACCAAATACCTGCTGATTTTTCCCTAAAAATATCTTCAACTTCAGCTTCTATATCAAACTCCATTCCCATGTATTTAAGTGCCTATGCTTCTCCACTTGGATAGCTATTAAACATCTCCAACTCATATATCTGAAAATAAAATTTTGGTATTTTTTATTTGAACTCTTTCAAATCCAAGCTTTCACTTCCTTAGGACAATAACTTTGGTAACATCCTTAAGTTCTTTCTCTCTCTTTTTTTTTTCTTTTTAAATCACTTTCCACAATTCATTTGTCAATAAATATTGTTGGCTCTACTTTCAAAATACGTTCAAAGTATGGTAGTTCTCACTATCTCTCCCTCCATTGCTCCCACTTTCACTAAGCTAGAATGTTCTTTACCAAATCATTGCAATAGTCTATGAGGTAACTCTCTGCTTCTCTTGGTCCCAGTCATAGCTCAGGTTTCCCTAGAAGAAGATTCTAAGAAAATAATTCAAGCAAATGTAGTTTATTTGGGAAGTGTTCCCCCAGAAATACTGTTGAGAAATAGAGAAGTGATATCAGAAGGAGGAAAACTAATAAAAATTATGTCATGGAGCAAGATCCCAGTAACCTGAGCTTACTAAAGAGGGAGTCCCTCGTGATAATATTATAGAACATACAACTTAGAGTTATTCCACCCAAGGAGTGAGAAAGACCAATGGTATTTGTCTACTAACCCTGACCCAGTGGTTAAGAGTGCTTCTGGTCTGTGCTCTATGGTACTTTCAATCAGCTGGATATGTGGGCATTTTAGACTCTTACAGCACTTATAAGAGAACATAGAAAAAAGCTTTATGCAAAATGTCATAGGAAATGAAAGTCAGGTTCTGGAGTTAAGCATTGAGATGATAAAAGTAGAGTTGATACAGCATCTAATATGTCCTCACAGTATATTTTCAATCCAGCCATAGAGTGATTCTGTGAACTGTATTTACATTCACTTTTTTGCTCAAAACATCCTAATCGATTCCCATTTCACCTGGAGGGAAAGAAAAAATCGTAGGTCTTTACAATGACTTACAAGTTCTTATGAGATACTCCATTTGCTCCTCAACTATATCTCCTTTCCCTGCCATTAATTCCTTACTCTTCCTCATATAATCTAGATATGATTCTACATCAGTGCTATTATACCACCTGTTCCCTTTGTTGGGAATATTCTTTCCTAGGATAGCTTCACAGGTTCTCACTTCTTTCCATAAAATTTTGCTCAAATGTTACTTTTCATGGAGAACTTCTCTGGCCATCCAATATTAAGGTAAGTTCATACCTCCCTAGACATTTCTTAACCCCTCCCCCATTTTATTTTTTTCCATAACACCTAGCCTCATCTAAAAATTTTTATGTACATATTTTACTTATCACTTTTGTTGATCGTCTCAACTCTCAGTAGAAATGAGCTCCACTATTTCTGTCTAGTTTATTTTTCTACTTCCCATACTTTTAACACAACTGGGCACATGATAGGCCCACTAGGGAATAAACAAAAACAAAAACAAAAATCTCTAAACAATGATTACAATATTGAATGACACTAAACGTCACTTTAATAAGAGAGATAGTAAAAAATCAAGAAAAACAAAATATTTCTCAAGCTCGCGGTTTGCAGGTTATTTGTCAAATAAGTTTTTATATATATGACAAATGAAAAAAATCCATCCTTGTAAAAATGTTTTTATATTGTCATATATAAATATTCTTTTTTAAAGCTTAGAGCACACAGTTTATCTTTTTATAGAGGCAATTTTAGAGTGGGATTTAATTACACTGTTGTTCTCAATTCTGATCTTTATATTTCAATAAAATCTGGAGAACTCTGAATGATAAAAAGTAATGGTTTCTTCTAAACCAGTTGTTTTCACACTTTAAATCATTTCAAATATATTTTAAACAATTTTGATGTTGAACCAAATACTACATAGATAAAATGAGAACTGCTAAGGCTGAAGTGATGTGTGTGTGTGTGTGTGTGTGTGTGTGCGTGTGTGTGTAAGAGTGTTGTTCCTTCCCCCCATACTACTTGTCCCTGCTATGCTTTTGAGAGGGCCATATCCAGAAAAAAGTCATTCTATGAAAATAGATCGGCTCCTGAATTTAGGTATTTATAAGACAAGGATCATCAGGTCTAGGATTCAGTTTGACTGTTCCTTTAATGAGGTCTATCACCTTCACAAAAAGGAGATATCTTGCTTATGAATATTTAATACATATTTCCAGTGGTATTAAGATTTGTGAATGGGCAAAAGGGAATGAACAAGAATAAGTGGTAGAAAGGAAAAGAATAGATCTTGTATCTAGTCGGTATCATTTCTTGTCTGAAAAGCAAAGATAGAAATGAAAAAAACTATCCTGATTATCAAAAATTTTCTTTAAAATTTAGTTATAATTTGGTTTGAAAAGTTTTCTCTATTCTTCTTCCCAAATTTGAGAGCCTATGGACTTTCATATAACCTAATGTGAGTGTGGGGACATTTTAAAAATTTTTTAATATTGCTTTATCTCAAGTTGTTTTCTAATACTGATTCTTAAAATTGCTTCTTGAATAAATTTATTATTTAGATCTATGGTCAAGAAACATTTGAAACCAATAAAAACAGTAATTGTATCATAAATTTGAACAAATATAAGTAGATGTTAGTAGATGATTTTGACTTAATTTTCTAATACTTGTTATAAAATTTGCATGTGATATGTGGATCTAAATAGTCCAGAAAAAAATAGGTCTACCCCAAATTTTCCTGAAGTGTAAACTATTCAATTAACCTCTAGTTAGGTATAAGGTGGAATGTAGCTCTTAAGTTTATGTAAATTCTTCCTAAGTGTTGTATGTGTCATATATGATGGGTTCATTTATTCTCTTGAAAAATTAGTTTTGCATGACTTTTTTTTTTGCTACTAATAAATCAGTGTAGCTAAAAAAGAAATAGGATAATTTATGCATTATATCTATTATTTAATAATATATTCATAAATTCACAAAAAATCATCTCGCTTTTTTCCATTGTAAATTAAAATTGTATCATTGTAATTTACTTTCATAATTTCACACACATGTGTTTTGGAAATGAACATAAGTGTATTTTAATGCAGTTTCTCTAAGTTTTCTGTTCAGGATTTTCAGAATAATTAGCATGACCTAAACAGAAAGAAAGTAAAATGAACAGCTAAAGTCTGAATGGAATTTTACTAATTGCATCACTGATGCGTTTGGATGGAAATTCTTGGGCTTGTCCTTCTCTCCCTAAAGCAGAATAGGACAAATGGCACCAAGGAAGACAGAGAAGTCTGATACATCTGTTCTGCCTGTACCTAATTCCAAGATACAAAAAGCTTCAAGGACCAAGAAGAAAAAGAAGTGGTCATTCTCTAAAATTTGGGAAAACTTACCACACATCTATCATTCTTTCTCTTTTTTTAAAAGATTTTGTTTATTTATTTGACAGAGAGATAGAGAAAGAGCACAAGTAGACAGACAGAATGGCAGGCAGAGGGAGAGGGAGAAGCAGGCTCTCTCCTCATCAGAGAGCCCAACATGGGGCTTTATCCCAGGACCCTGGAATCATGACCTGAGCCAAAGGCAGATGCTTAACTGACTGAACCACACAGGTATCCCACCACACATCTGTCTTAATTGATATTCTTTTTTATTTATGTTTTTTTATTTTTTATTTTTTATAAACATATATTTTAATCCCCAGGGGTACAGGTCTGTGAATCACCAGGTTTACACACTTCACAGCACTCATCAAAGCACATACCCTCCCCAATGTCCATAATCCCACCCCCTTCTCCCAAACCCCCTCCCCCCAGCAACCCTCAGTTTGTTTTGTGAGATTAAGAGTCACTTATGGTTTGTCTCCCTCCCAATCCCATCTTGTTTCATTGATTCTTCTCCTACCCACTTAAGCCCCCATGTTGCATCACCACTTCCTCATATCAGGGAGATCATATGATAGTTGTCTTTCTCTGCTTGACTTATTTTGCTAAGCATGATACGCTCTAGTTCCATCCATGTTGTCGCAAATGGCAAGATTTCATTTCTTTTGATGGCTGCATAGTATTCCATTGTGTATATATACCACTTCTTCTTGATCCATTCATCTGTTGAGGGACATCTAGGTTCTTTCCATAGTTTGGCTATTGTGGACATTGCTGCTATAAACATTCGGGTGCATGTGCCCCTTTGGATCACTACGTTTGTATCTTTAGGGTAAATACCCAATAGTGCAATTGCTGGGTCATAGGGCAGTTCTATTTTCAACATTTTGAGGAACCTCCATGCTGTTTTCCAGAGTGGCTGCACCAGCTTGCATTCCCACCAACAGTGTAGGAGGGTTCCCCTTTCTCCGCATCCTCGCCAGCATCTGTCATTTTGTGACTTGTTGATTATAGCCATTCTGACTGGTGTGAGGTGATATCTCATTGTGGTTTTGATTTGTATTTCCCTGATGCCGAGTGATATGGAGCACTTTTTCATGTGTCTGTTGGCCATCTGGATGTCTTCTTTGCAGAAATGTCTGTTCATGTCCTCTGCCCATTTCTTGATTGGATTCTTTGTTCTTTGGGTGTTGAGTTTGCTAAGTTCTTTATAGATTCTGGACACTAGTCCTTTATCTGATATGTTGTTTGCAAATATCTTCTCCCATTCTGTCAGTTGTCTTTTGATTTTGTTAACTGTTTCCTTTGCTGTGCAAAAGTTTTTGATCTTGATGAAATCCCAATAGTTCATTTTTGCCCTTGCTTCCCTTGCCTTTGGCGTTGTTCCTAGGAAGATATTGCTGCGGCTGAGGTCGAAGAGGTTGCTGCCTGTGTTCTCCTCAAGGATTTTGATGGATTCCTTTCGCACATTGAGGTCCTTCATCCATTTTGAGTCTATTTTTGTGTGTGGTGTAAGGAAATGGTGAAATAGAAACCAAAAAAACAATAGAACGAATCAACGAAACTAGGAGCTGGTTCTTTGAAAGAATTAATAAAATTGATAAACCCCTGGCCTGACTTATCAAAAAGAAAAGAGAAAGGACCCAAATAAATAAAATCATGAACTAAAGAGGAGAGATCACAACTAACACCAAAGAAATACAAACTATTATAAGAACATACTATGAGCAACTCTATGCCAATAAATTTGACAATCTGGAAGAAATGGATGCATTCCTAGAAACATATAAACTACCACAACTAAACCAGGAAGAAATAGAAAGCCTGAACAGACCCATAACCAGTAAGGAGATTGAAACAGTCATTAAAAATCTCCAAACAAACAAAAGCCCAGGGCCAGATGGCTTTCCGGGGGAATTCTACCAAACATTTAAAGAAGAACTAATTCCTATTCTCCTGAAACTGTTCCAAAAAATAGAAATGGAAGGAAAACTTCCAAACTCATTTTATGAGGCCAGAATCACCTTGATCCCAAAACCAGACAAGGATCCCATCAAATTTGAGAGCAAAAGACCAATATCCTTGATGAACACAGATGCGAAAATACTCAACAAAATACTTAATTGATATTCTCATCAACTCACCTCTTTCTATACGCATGCAAGCACACAACATGGAAGCAAGCAGAAGACAGGTATGAGTCTTATTTATGCAAGCAAAAAAAATGCAAATAGATATAGAGCAAAGAAGAGTGAGGTAGAATGAATGTTTGCTTGGTGAGTTAATATCTTTTATCTTTTAGGCTCAACTTTATCACAAAAATTAAAAACCATAGCTAATTCTAGTTGAGTTATACGATGTCATAGATTGTGGAGAAAAGACTTCAATACTAGGCCCCCAAATCTGTCTTACCTATTTAATAAATTTAGATAGGTACTGTGCTCATAAACTTGACACTATAGATTGAATCTGGGAAAGATAAGCCACCAGCACTCAAGTGGGCAGGAAGGGGAGGTGGAACTCCACTGGAGCTTACCACTAGGGGAACTGGGTATTACTCCTTAAATTTAAAAATGAATGATAATGGTAGGGGATGAAAAATATATGAGTAAAGAAAAAAAGAATTTGAACTGAAGACTCAAAACAAGGTATAGTTAAAAACTATTCTAAAAAGCAGATGAAAATCTTGAGAAATATTTTGCTTGAGTTTTTCAAAAAATGAAAGAGTACAGTGGCCTCTTTGTAAGAAGAGTAAGGACCCATGAATGAAGTGGGGCTGAACAAAAAGTAGATGAATTAAAAATAAAACAGTACAATGAGACATGAAATTCAATGGAAGAATTTAAAAGCTAGAGGTTCTGGAAGCTGGAACCAACACTATGCAAAGAAACATCCCAAAACTCAGAAGAAAAAGAAATACTAGTAAGAGCAGATACCAAATAGAACAGACATACAGTTTAAGAATTATATGTATTATTGAAGAAAATTCAGGAATAAGCACATAGAATATATGAAATAATACAAACGTTTTCTAAATATAAAATTCAAAGCAGATGGAATATATTCATACAATATCAGGTATAAGCAATTACCAGGGAGGGAAGAAAACACATTACATCTCAAAAAGCAAAATGATTAGCTTTGACTAAAATTATTTCTTCACAACACTAATGTGCAAAGACTTTTTTTTTTAAAGATTTTATTTATTTGACAGACAAAGATCACAAGCAGGCAGAGAAGCAGGCAGAGAGAGAGGAGGAAGAAGGCTCCCTGCTGAGCAGAGAGCCCGATGTGGGGCTCAATCCCAGGACCCTGGGATCATGACCTGAGCTGAAGGCAGAAGCTTTAACCCACTGAGCCACCCAGGAGCCCTTGTGCAAAGACTTTTGAAAAAAATGTATACATAGTTAGACTTTAAAATTTTATTGCTAAAGAATTTTATGTCTAGTCAATCTATGTTCATTTGCAAAGTTAGTGAAATTATACTCTTCAGGGAAAGAAGAACTTGGATTCACAAAACTGATACATGTATAAAAATCAAGACATTAACACTGAAAAAACAAAGTATGAATAACTATAGCTGAATATTGAAACCAATTATATAATAGAATAATAAATAATTTGAAACATGTATACAAAATGCAAAGGAAACTGAAAACTACTGTACAAAATAAGAAATGTGGAATATATATTAATATTGTATAAAATATAGTGAGCAGACATGAAGAGTCAATATATTGCAAACAAGAAAAGTCAAAATTGGGGTGGGTGGCTCAGTGGGTTAAGCTTCTGCCTTCCACTCAGGTCATGATCTCACTGTCCTAGGATCTAGCCCTGCATCAGGCTCTCTGCTCAGCAGGGAGCCTGCTTCCCACCAAACCCCTGCCTACAGCCTGCCTCTGCCTACTTCTGATCTCTGTCTATCAAATAAATAAAATCTTTTAAAAAAAAAAGTCAAATTTGTACATACTGTGTTGCCATGAATGGCAAAAATAAGAAATTACTCTGTAGATTTTAATATTGAGAACAGGATCAAGGAAATTATAAAGAAGTATATGGACTCATGAAAACTAAAATCAGGGAAGAAGGGGAAAAAAGCAGTTAATGTTTTTACTAATTAAACAATTAATAGACTTAAAAACAACCATTGTAGAATCAAGCTTGTGAGACCCACTTCAAAATCATTAAAATAAAAATAAAAGAAAAAGAAAAGAAAAGAAATAAACATGAAAGTATATGTAGTAAAATTGGGGGCATGGTGGAAAGGACATTTTTAAGTATAGAGAAACTATATAGTAAAAACCACCTAGAGGTGCTAGGGTGGGTGGCTCAGTTGGTTAACTCAGGTTTTGGCTCAGGTCATGATCTGAGGGGTATGAATTGGGCCCAGGATGGGGGGGGGGTGTGTGGTCTGTGCTCAGCAGGGAGTCTCTTCCTCTCCTGCTCCCTCCATCCACACCCATACTTCTCTTTCTTTCTCTCAAATAAATAAATCTCTAAAAGCTGTTTTTAAAAACACCTAGATTAAGTTAAAATTCTTTATAAAAGTATCTTAAATTATGTGCATTTTCATCTTGATTGCTGCAATCAAAGTGGTTCTACCAGACAGAAGAATCAGACAGATGGAGTAGTAAGTGGTAGAGCCCAGGTTTGATAGGCACCAAAGATCAACTTTAACTGCTATGCTGTGCTCATTCACATTCATGACACAGGATGTAGATTTTTTAAATGTACTCATTCAAGTCCTGAGCACATTGAGAGTATGCAGTAAATAATGTTTTGATGGTTTTAGATTTTTGACTGACTGATTAAATCCTTCCCTTATGAATTTTTCATTTCATTCATACAAATGGAAGAAACCTGGAATTTTAATATAATATTTTTCTCACATCATCAATTATAGTGAATGTTTTCCCCCTAGCTTTAAATCATACCCAAATTACATGTTCTTGGTAATTTTTTTCAAAATAAAACAAATGTAATTATTTTAAAGTGCACATAAGAGACATTTAACACCATTATCCCTAAATGCTTAACTGTATTTTGTAACATTCTTCCTATTGGCTTTTTCAAAATGCCTATATTACTAGAAAAATAAACCTAATTTGGATATGTGTACCTGAGGTAGATATATTAGGAGGAGATAACTTTACAGACTTAAAGAAACTAACTAATATCAAAGGGTTAAAAAGAGAACAGTTATGACTCAGTTATTCATAGCAAGTATCTACACTGCCCAAGAAAGAAGGTCACTTCACATTCCTAAAAGTATTCAGTGCCTCCTTTTCTAAGCATCTTTAGTTAGTAGTCTTTATATTTTTGGGATGCTGGCCCATCCCTAACTTTGTGACATGTTGCATTAAAAAATGATAAAACACACAATAGCTTCATTCTGCAAATTAGAAAGTTAGGCTGGATGATAGTGAAGGGAAAATTTTTCATAATTTGAAGTGGATATTTATGCTTTCTGTCATCCAGCATCCATTTCCTGTTCTCCTGTGACCTGATTTTTCTTTTGGGGGAACCCCTCAAGCTTCTCACTCTTTATATAAGTGCATCCAGTGGCCTTGCTCCTCTCTGTTCCTCTCTCTGGGAGTGGACATGTGATTTAGAGCTGGCCAATCAGAGCACCATTTCAATTCAGTCCTCATTAGTTAAGAATGGTACTCTGACCCAAGCAAAGTCAACTTGGGTTCAATCTAAACCAAACTTGGAATTTAGGCTTGAGCAACCAAAAGAAGAGGAAGACATTTTTCCCACTGTAGTTGAACTTAGTACATTCTAGGTCTGGAGTCGTTGGCAGCCATCTTGTCATTGGGAATTTAAAAATGAAACCAAAAGAAAAGTGAGAAGTCTGGAGTTGGAGACAGACCAGATCCCAATGATAGTATTAGGACCTCTGAATCCAGCTGTCTGTAAAATACAGTCCTGGATTTTACAGTTCCTTGAGCCAATAAGTAAGGTTGGATTTGGGATTGTAATCAGAATTAAAGGTAAGCTTGAGGTTAGGAATGTGGTTAGGGTTAGAGCTTCTGTTAGGTTTGGGGTTAATATTAAGGTTACGATTAGATGTAGGATTAGGGGTTAGTTTTAGGGTTTGGGTGAATGTTATGGTGGGACAAGTTTTATGCTTGGGTGCAGTGAGAGAATTGTTAGCTTTAGGTTTTGAGGTAAGGTTGTGTTTAGTTTTATAGGTGGCTTTTGGGTTATAGTTAGGATAGGGTTATGGCTATAGGCAAAAATTAGAGTTAGTTTTGGGGTTAAAGTTAGCTTATGCTTAGAGGCAGGATTGTTAATGTTAGGATTTGAGTTTCCTTTGGAAATAACATTCTCCTTGACACATTCTAGTCAGGGATCCTTGAAGGACCACCCAGGCTGAAAGTACATGTATCATCTTTGTCTTTCCACAGAAACTTAGAGGGCAATCTCTGAGGAGTATAACTATGTCAGTGAATAAAGTATCACAGCTTCTTATTTAACTTCTTCATTTTATTCTTTATTTTTTATCTTCTCACTTACCTGTATAATGCGGGTTGGTTCCTGTTTTATTTTATTTATTTATTTTTAGATATTTTGTTTATTTACTTGGTAGAGAGCATGAGCTGAGGGAGAGAGGTGGCAGGGGGTGGGGAGACTGCCAGATGTAGGGCTCAATCCCAGGGCCCTGGGATCACCACCCAAGATGAAGGCAAACACCCAACTAGCTGAACCACCCAAGTACCCCTTAATTTTTGTTTTAATCAGTACTTTTCAGTACTAATTATCCAAATCTAATGAATATAAATAAAATGAAGATCATGCACCTGGGAGGAAGTAGTCTCACTAGACCTAGGAATTCCAACATCATTTAGGGTTCCCTTCATTTCTTGGTCTCTATGTCTGGAAGTGGGCCTAACTTTCCCACTACAAATGATTTTCTTCTATGTGGCAAAACGAAAGATCTAACATCACTAGTTCTAATCATACTAAGTAGCAAAATCTTAGGTTAAAAAAAAAGTTCATTTATCTCCCAAAAATCACATGTAACATCCAACAAACTCTGATTATTTCCATTTAGATCAATTTATCATCTTTGCCAAGCACTATAGTGGGAGATGGGAAGTGATTAGTCCTTTCTATCTCTTATTCTGAGAGTGGGATAATACTTTTTTTTTTTAATTTTTAAAAATTTATTTGAGAGAGAGGGAGAGATCACAAGTAAGCAGAGAGGCAGACAGAAGGAAAGGGGGAAGCAGTCTCCCCACTGAGCAGAGACCCTGATGTGAGGCTTGATCACAAGACTCTGAGACCATGACCTGAGCCAAACACAGAGGCTTAACCCACTGAGCCACCCAGGCACCCCTGGGTTAGTAATTTGACAGTTTCTTCTCTCTTTCACCACATTTGCATGAAATGACAGTTTCTGAAGGAAGGGGTAAAAATGCTATGCCAAAAAGGACAAATGGGTTATTGGAAAGAAAAAAAGTAGGCCTCTATTAACAGATCTCTATGCTATAGTGACCTTTAAAATTGTTGCCATTTTAGGCATTATTGAGATACATAGGATTGCTTTCCTTTTTAACTTCTATACTCTTTCTATGCCTGTCTTCACTACTCCCAGTCTCTCTGATTTTAATTTAAGCCATATCCTCTGGTTTCATCTTCACTGGGTACCTAGAACAACATGATACAATATTTTTCTCAAGACACCTTTACCTAAATACATTTAAAAAGTTCTAAGCTAGTCTTCAAATCATTTTGGTACATTTCCCTTTCATTTTACTAGTGTGTTGTGAGCGCGCACGCGTGCGCTGCGCCCACGCGTAATGTTTCCCTCCCTGAGGTGTTTTATACTGTGGTACTTCTATCTAAAAAAAAAAAAAAAAGTCAACCTCCTATTGATTTTTTTGTTTTTTATTCATTTACCCTTTGTGTTCTGTACTATTACTGAGTATCTTCTTCATTCATTCTTTTCCCTTCCTGTCCTTTATTCTGAAAGTTAGTGACTTCCAAAATCATCATTTCCAGAGTGCTTCTGGTAATAATTTTACTTGAAAACAAAACTGGTAGAAACAATGTGTCTCTGTCTACATTATTAAATTTTTAAATATTTATATGAATCACTCCGTGTTTGTTTTTAATCTAATCTTGTCTTCCCAAATGATTATATTTTCATTAAAAACAATACAATTTTTAGTTTTATAGAAATTCAAGAGGCCAACATCTCTTTTGTTAAAAAAAAAAAAACAAAACAAAAAAAACCCCTCAGATTCAATGATAAAGAACTGTCATTAATACCTCATTGTTTTGGTATCCCAATAGTCATATTTCCAGCCTGCTCAGTGACAAAGGCATATAATTAAATATCAAAGTTTCAGAAACTGAACAGAATAGAATCTCCCAAAGTAAATCTCAAGTTTATTTCTATGACTTTGTTCATCATGCTTATTATAAAATTAGGTTCTAATGTTAATATTTTAAGATTCACTGTATTGATAGTGAAGTAAGAATAATACATAGAGTTAGCATCTTAAATATATTTTCTAATTTGAAACATGAAAATGAATATCTATTTTTAATTATATACTGAATTATTTTCAAAATTCCACTATATGAGTCAGGTCTCTATATAACATATTTGTTATTTTTTAAACAGAATGGGTTAGAATATAAAAGTATAATGTTTAAAATAAATTCTACTTCTTTATTACGTTGTTCAAAAATAAAGCATTAATTTCTTACAAAGAAAAGTCACATAATCACTTAAAACATCAGCATAAAATATTTTGTCCTATTAGAACTTTAATTAAATGAACTTGCAAATGACCAAAGTCTCCAATATTATCATTCTTAAACTTACTGCAGATAAAGAAAAACAAGCATTAAGGGATTTTACTTCCCTTTCATAATGTTAAGTTACTAATACAAATGTAGAAGATATGGTCCTTTTATCTCAACTCTCTATGACCATGAAAAATAAAGGGAATCTAGACAAATGAACAAAAACCTTATTTAGGACACTATTTTAAAATGTTATGAACAAAGTAAAACTTTACCCAGCATTACAGGGGCAGACAATGATTTTGAGATTTATTCATTTCTATTCCATTGCTAAGGTGATAACAAGCTGAGAACCAGCAGTAAAACAGCAACAGAGAAGGAAAGGACATGCAGAGGTCAGAAAGCAAATGGTATTAACATATCCATTAAAGGAATTAAGTTTGTAGTGTTGTAGTCTTACATTGATAAAACCAGCCGGGCTAGCTCTGAATGACTTCTCTTTAAAAACCGATTTTTAGTAATAAAACAACCGAACTATTACATTTGATGAGAAATTTGAAGATTATAATATTTCAATCAAGTCTCACAGGTAAACAGTTAGATTAGGATAGGAGCAGTGGGAATTCCTTCATAAACTGTGGTTTGCCAGAGAGGTGATTAAATCCCAACATTTGGAGTGGAAGGGAGAAAAAAGTCTCAAGGACAAAGACGTTTTTGAGGAAATGAAAAGCTGGATGTTTTTAAAGTTTACCTTGTTTGTGCTGTGTCTCTGCAGCACTTTTTGCTTCATCTTCTGTCCCTCCTGTCATTTTCTTCCTGTTGCCCCATCTTTTGTGTTTTTGTTTCGCTCCCATAGTAATATATTGCATTTCTGTCCTTTCTAGGAGATTATTAACTCTTTGAAGAAAATCATGATATGTCTTTTATCTTATTTCATTCTAGTATCAAGGAGAATGACTGGCAATAAAAACATGTACAATAATTACTGAATGAATGAATGAATGAATGACGGTTTTCTCATTCTTCTTCTTCAATTATAACCACTTAACAGTAGCATACCACCCAGACTAGAACTTTGGAGAATATCAGTATCTAGGCTGCAAGGTACTGATGTTTTCTCTTGAGAAAATGGTATCCCATGACCTTCCAAAGGCATCAGTCCCTATGAAATTGCAATTATTATCCAGAAACTTTCAATGAATTTTTTTCACTTCTTTCATGTTTTCTTATACTCACACAATGCTAAAAACAGAACTTTAAACACTTAATTATAATGTTGAATAGAAAAATGGACACAAAAACTACAACATATATCCTATTCTTGTGTTATATTCAGGACATATAGATTAATATATAATACTTAGACATTACCTGCAAAAGAGGAAGACATCTGAATTTTATAAAGAATGAATTTAAATTGTTTTATCTATACTTATTTTATTTATCAATACTCTAAGTAAGCACAAAATGACAATTTGGAATCCAGTTGCAGATAATGTTGAAGATAATGGCTTTATTTCCTTTTTTGGTTTTTGTTGTTGTTGTTATTCTTTATTTGTTTTTAAATGTCATTCTTACTAAAGGCCAAGATAGTAAAACAACAACAACAACAACAATAACAACAATAAATATTTTTCTAGAAATGAAAATAGAAGGTTTACATTTAAGTTACTTGAGCTGAAAATAAAAGAAAATCAAATATCTGTAACAAATTACTCTAATAACACCTTAAAGTACATGTTAGTATACATAAGTTCTTATGTATGTATGCAATATATATATGAAAAAATTAGATTTAAATAATCCAAATATGAGTTAATGTAGTCCAAAATAAAAATGTCTATTCCTTAACCTACTACAGCTAAATATGTCTCAAGTTTTATAAATTTTTTACATTATTCTTGTAACAGCTACTCTTCGGAGGTAGGATATTTATAAACTTGAATATATTGAAGAAAAAAGTAGGTAATCATCTGTCTGCAATGGATTACATAGAATTTGCTAGAGTCTTCTGTTTCCTCCTTGTCTCCATACAGAGGATTAAGGATATCTCAGTGAAAAATTACATTTCTAAAATCATAGTGTAGACAAGTCCTTGGAGGAGGGTTTTTATTCCTTGTCTTAATCCACATCTACGCAATATTTCCATATTTTCAATATTATTGCCAAAAACTTTTTGATGTTTTTAGAATTTCACATAATCCTACCATCTCTTTTTTGTGACCAGCAATTCCTAATATTTATTATTTAATAAATCAGCACCACTAGATCTAAATCAGAGACAGTTCTTCACATATCTTAGTGTGGTAAAACACCTTTCATTCTCAAAACAACCCTCCAGTCTTTTCCATGACATAATTAATTAACTAAATTGATTATATTTAGCAATATTTGTATAGATTTGTATAGATAAAAATTGTGTACTGACTACTATAATAATAAATTGAGCCAATCTGTACATGGATATCTCTGCTTAAAATGTTATATAACTAAATACTACTTTGAAAGAGTAGAACACGTGACCCCAAAATATACCACTTAGCATGAGGCTCATTTTGAGCTGAAGACAGTCAACATGCAGAAAACTCAAGGAAAAAACAAAACAAAAAAAACAACTTTTTTAAAGAAGATTTTATTTACTTATTTGACAGAGAGAGAACACAAGCAGGGGGAATAGCAGGCAGAGGGAGAGGGAGAAGCAGGCTCCCCACAGAGCAGGGAGCCTGATGCAGGTCTCAATCTTAAAGGCAGTCATTTAACCAACTGAGCTACCTAGATGCACCAAGAAAAATATTTTTTATCTTTTCCTTAACTACTTAAAAGAGTTTGGATTCTTTTAAGGGGGCCTGGTCCAAAAAGAGATCTATCACCAGAGATGAATTTTTATTTGAAAGTCCTATCTAAATGCAGCACAAGCATCTAATTACTAAACAACTGGTCTTCTTATTGTCCTGTGAGTCACCCTCTTCCCCTTTGAAGCTCTGGGCTCCTATCACATTCCTTAGTTCAAGATAGCATACAAACCTCAATTGACCAACTTGGCCTTGGGTCACATATCTTTGGGGCTCTCATACCTATGAATTTTTTTTCCTCTTATTAATCTGCTTTCTGTGAATTTAATTATTACACCAGTTGAAGAACTTAGGAATAAGGGAAATTTTTTCAACCCCTACAACTTCAAAGTTATCACTGAAAGAACTGGGAGCACTGGCACATTTTAGCCCTTCCTTTTTCTCCTCTAATTCCTATTGGCCATCATCCTACATTTTCTTGTTTTTCTGCCTAATCACATTTCAAATCAGGTCTTTTAACCTTCTCTCTTCTGATATGTCTTTATTGACACAGTTGAATTTGTGTCAAATGTACAACTACCTGACTTTGAAAGTTGGCTTCCAAAAATAGGAGGTCTCAAATAATAGAAGATTTACCTTCATTTTTTCCTATGGCAAGGATTGTCATATTCAATGCACTATAATACTATTTATTTACTTATTTATTATTTTAATTTAACAATTATTTAAATTCAATTTAGTTAACATATCATGTCTTACTAGTTTCAGGGACAGAATTTAGTGATTCATCGTTGCATATAACATCCAAGGCTCATTACATCAAGTGTCCTCCTTCATGCCCTGGCTTGACTTTTTACTTAACCTCCTGACTTCACATTCAAATGCTCATTATACACTTAGCTTTACTTTCTCAAGTTTAAAAAGTATGGCACCAAATTTTTTATTCTCCCTCTCTGCTTCCAATCTGCCCCTTTCCGCAGGGTCTCATATCTCAATAAACAACACCACCACCAATCCTGATATGAAAATTTTGATTCCTCTCTTTCTCTCACACCCATACGCAATTTCTCAGCAATTGCATATACTAATATATACTAATTTCTCAGCAATTGCATATGCCATTGATTTTATTGTCAATATATATTATATATGTATATTATATATATATTGCATATGCTGTTGATTCTATTGTCAATGTATATTTTATATATTTTTTCCAGTGATTTCAATAGGCATTGCAAAAAATGTTTTGCCACTTGATATACCCATCAAGAAATGTATATCCTGTGTATGCTTTCAATTATTTCAGAAGACGCTAAGTAATTCTCACATGAACTGTATACATTGCTTGCATAGCCACAAAGAAAAACATCACTCTGAGTAGCAAACTAATTATGAATGGCATGTGGGAGAGCAAGCCCGCTTTCCTACTGGACAGATCTACATGTGTACTCCTCTAGCAATTGAAACTTAAACCTGCCTTGGCCAAATTCATCATGACTTCTCTACTAATGACACTTGATGTTCTTTCTCTATGTTCTACATTAAGAAAAAGACAAATAAGATAATCATTGTACCTTAACAAAAAACTTCCGTTATTCAGAGGATTCTTTTCCATTCCTATCAATCCCTATATCTGATGAGTTGCTAGTTTCTCCCTCCAGAATGTCTTTCATACTTTTTCCCCTTTTTTCTGTATTCAATTCTATTTCCTTTACTCTCATAATCACTTTCTTAAAGAGTCTCAACAGACTCAATAGACTCAACTATCTTCCCAGTATCTGGCCTCTCATAATTTCAACCCACTTTTACCATTTCCCTAGATTAATTTTTCTTTGGGAAGCTCAGATATATTAAAACGCATTTCCAAATAACTCCAGAGATGTCAAACTTTTAAACTCCAGTCCATCATGATATAATACTACAGGTAAGACTGGAGCAGATACCCATCAAATAAAGACTGTGGAAGTAAAACAAAGCATTAAGGGAGATGACTTAAAGTCCCTATTTTTTTGAAACCACCCAGAAAAGTTCATGAAACCCTGTGTTTTAATGGAATTCCTTGGATGATGTTTCAGCAAAGTTATTTATATATCTACAAGCAATCATAAATTTACTCCTATTACTTCATCAATGTAGGTGTCATTTCTTTCCAACCTTTGGAACTTTTCAAAAGTCTCATGCTCTTATATCAAAAACACCTCAAATGGTACCTCCACAGTGACAAAGTACCTCCTACCCCAAATCAGATTCAACTTTTATGTTTCTAACATTTAACATATGCCATTTCAGTAACCCTCATACTATAGTTTATTGTTTACATGTTAGTCTTTCTTACAAGATTAGAAATTCCTTGTAGGTAAGGACCATGCCTCATTCACTTCTCTATTTCCTCCACAGAATGTAATAGAATAGGTTATGTGCTGTGGGTGTTCAATAAATGTTTGCTGAATGAAATAAGAAAAGGAAATAGCTTCAAATTAGATAAGCCCTAGAAAACCAGTGTATTGGTGCAAGATTGCTTTATTTTTTGGTGTATGTGCCTTTTGTTGCTACATTTGGACTGAGACTGCTGATTCTCTCTGTTGCTTTTACCTCCATTTAGATCACAAAGACATATTTGCATGACCTCAAACTAGCAATCTGTAGATACTGCCATTGTTGTTGATGGTGACTCAGAACTCAGAGAGGCTTAATGAACTCCTGTTTACCACGACAGAAAATCTATGTTAGGCTTGACTAGCTACTGCTCTTCTTCCCCTCCATTTCTGTGGCTGGGTACTGATGATGACTTACAGATCACCAAGGCAGTGTTGATTAGACATTGGAACTTCAGTTGAATTTACAAAACAATGTGCATGAGAATTTGTATTTTCCTTATATTATGCATATCATATTTTTCAATTTGCTATGTGTAGTAGCATAGCTATGCTATCCATGGAAGAATGGAAATGGAGAACAGATATCTGTATTTACCTACTGTTCAGAAAAGGGGAAGCCAAGTGATAATATGTAGTTATTCAAACAACTAACATGATAGCAGCTCTCTAATACTAAATTTCACTACCTGGGAAAAAGGAGCAAACAATAGCCCTATCACACAGGTTGTTGTAGGATTAACTAAGACAATGGATGGCAAACATTGATAGAATGTTTGGTAGAAGACTTAGTAATTAGAGCAATATAGCAATTCAAAAAAAAAACTACCATGTCTGGAATTCACATGATTCATAATATAAGAAACATTAATAAAATTGGTCAGTAGGTCAAAGATCTGCTAGAACTAGCCATACCTCCCAAGACTTTACATAAGTTTTTTCTTCCTCAAGATTTATTTATTTATTTGAGAGAGAGAGGGAAAGCATGTGTATAAGTGGGGTGAGGGGCAGAGGGAAAGGGAGAGAGAGAATCTCAATCAGACTGCCCACTGAGCATAAGCCCCATGTGGGGCTCCATCTCATGACCCTGAGATCATGAGCTGAGTTAAAATCAAGAGTTGGATGCCTAACAGACAGAGACACTTAGTGTCCCACAACTGACTTCAATTTTTAAAAATTTTTAATTTGGTGGATATTTCAGGAATTAGAAGACTGAAATTAGTCAAAAGAGTTTATTGTCTCCTTACCCCTCATTAAATGAAATGTCTAGAAGTATCTGGTTATTACTGACATTGCTCTTGCCCTCTACCTGAAAGCAGGATTTTTTTTTTCAATTGTGTGAACAGTGTAGTATATCAAAATTGACATAAGTCACGGGATGAGAAAGAATGACAAAGAATTCCTAAACCTGAGACTTTGTGGGCATTTCTGAAATATCCTGGGCTCGGGGTGGGGGGATACTTTTGGTCTTTTAAATTGCAGGGAGTGCAGAATCACCATAACATTCAGTCTCATCTCTTCTATTTCATTGGAGATACCAATGGTTGAATGTTTCCTTAGACTTTTATAAAACACGCAAGACTACTGAAAGTTGCTTTGAAACAAACACAGCTTAATTAAGGATTTTGTATATTACATGTTCTTCTCAGTTATTGAAGAAATATGTCATGCTATTTGGAAGGATTGTGGTTCAACTTCCATGAGAAAAGATGAAGAAACCTGCCATAGTCTATAAATCCCATTCCTTTTCACGGGAAGAACAGAATAGTATCATGGTAATATCAAGGACATCTCATTACTGGGAGAAATTTTACAATTGGTCTCTCATAATCATTACTCTCATAATTATATATTTATTTTAATGTGCATATTCCTTAAGATGTTTGAAAACTCAAATTACTGAGGTTTTATTTTTAGTTTTTATGTAAAAGGAATTTAAAGCCTGCAATGTTTAATAAATAAATATTATTCCTAAGGAATTCCTCCTGGTAGAAGTCCAGTATTTCATTTGGTAGATAAAAATTGTTGTACGTCCAACACTGTCCTAGACATTGAGGATATACCTGAAAAAAAGAAAAAAAAAGAAAAAAAAGAAACCGCTCTCATAGAACTTACATGTGACTTGAGGGAGACAACAGAAAAACTGACAAACCAATAATATAATTTCATGTAGTAATAAATTCTACGACAAAAATAAAAAAGGATGGCATCCCAATACATGAAAAGGGACTCAGAGGGATCCAGCGTAGGCCTTCTTAGAGGCCTTTTCTGAAAGTGTGACAGGTGAGCTGAGCAGAAGCCAGCTGTGAGAGGGTCAGAGGGGGTTATAAATTGTGAAAACTCTAAAGCAGGAATGCATGGAGTCAGTTCAAGAAAAAGAAATGATGCTGGAAGGATGGGTCACCCAGAGGATACTCCTTCTTACAATGTGGATATTCATTCAGGGAGTTACTCATCTCTAAAGTCTATATTCCCTTTGTATCCTTAAAGTCTAGTTCATTTACTCAGGGGATAGTTGAAAATATCTCTTGAGTTTGTCAAAGTCAAGGGATTATATAGAGTTTTTAGAATTTTTCAAGTATGGAAGGTAGATTCTTTTTTTTTTTTTTTAAGATTTTATTTATTTATTTGACAGACAGAAATTACAAGTAGGCAGAGAGGCAGGCAGAGAGAGCAGGAAGCAGGATCCCTGCTGATCAGAGAGCCTGATGTGGGGCTCTATCCCAGGACCCTAGCCCTAGGATCATGACCTGAGCTGAAGGCAGAGGCTTTAACCCACTGAGCCACCCAGGTGCCCTGGAAGGTAGATTCTTAATCCTGGATGGAAAAACAAAAACGACAACAACAACAAAAAAAACCCAAAACAAAACAAAAAAAAAAATGAGGGTGTATTAAAGTCATATTAGTCATATAATGCAAATACCTGTGTGTATACAGGTGTTTTTATTTGTATGTGTTTTTAAGTTCTTAAATTTTTATTTTCCCCTTTTTGACACTAAGTTCTGTTTCCCATCTGACCAGTTGCAAAATTCACCATGCCTGGGGGAAAAACACATAGATTTATAAACTAGGTAACCTTATTGACTTTCAGGAATCTATGAGTCACCATCACCATCTCTGATGACTTCAAAGAACAAGGTCTTTCTAGGCTTTCCTGTGTCTACAATATAAATCAAGTCCGAGCACATAAATGTCCCAATAATTATGAAGTTTTTTCCTGCACCAGCTGGTGAAATTTGTTAATGTATTTCTTTTTGAGCTTTCTAAGATGGGGGAAATTTTATAGTAAGTATTTTCATTGGAGAGATTTAAGTTTTTAACCATTCTTTTATAACCAAAAATTGACTCAGTTTTACACAATGACAAAACTGTTTGATAAGCACTTAACCATACCTCTCTACTTCTGTCTTTGAAAGATCACCACGACCTGCATATTTTAAGAAAGAAAAATTGGCTTCAATATGATATTTATAAGGCATATGGTTCTCTACCAAAGTGGATGACTCATCAAATTCATTCTAAATTGATAAAATAAATTATTACAGACAATGGCTTTCTGACCCCATTTCTAGCAATGTAGTGATAAAATCAAAGTCCTACATGGTTGTAAACCACGTGTTTTATATATTCATTTTATAGTCACTACGTAAGAATAAAAACTCTCTGAAAATTTACACTTGATCTTAGCCAAAAGGCAGAGAAGCAATAAAACTCTCCGAAAATCTAGAAAAGAATGCTGCAATTTTTAATCACCTCTGTATTCTCATTGTGAGGAAAAATAGCAAAAAAAGCGTTTTAAACTAACCACAGTTTTAGAAATTCTGTAGTGTTACCATGTCAGCTTGGGGGGAAATGTTCCCTGTAATTCCCTAAGGGCCATCCTGGGGTCAATATAGTATCATTTTAATTATTTGCATGATGAAATTCCCATTTAAGATAAACTTTCAAATGAACATACTTAGAAAGTTACAAATAATTTGGAGTAAAAATTTGGGGCTTTAGTTGGAAAAAATTTTAGTTGATGAAAAATTTTCATCAGGTCTCAAATTTTTATCTTTTGAATTTCAGTATGATGTAAAAAATGACTTAAAAGCCAAAAAGATGGATAACTAGGAGCATAGTGACCCATCAAAACCTTAAAAAATAAGTCATTACAAAAATCGTTTTAGTGAAAAATTATACAGAATACTAGAAAATGTTAATAGAGCCATGGCATGTAATAATCTTAAGTACCTCTTTCAGGATTCTTAATCCTGCATGTATACACATGTATACACACACAGACATATGAAAAATTACTTTAAGGAGAAATTACTTCTTGGGGTACCTCGGTGGTGCAGCTGGTTGAGTGTTCAACTCTTGGTTTTTGTTCAGGTCATGATCTCAGTGTTGTGAGATCAGGGCCCACATTGGGATCCACTCTCAGTGTGGAGTCTGCTTGAGATCCTCCTTCTCCCTCTGCCCCCTCCCCTTATAAAATAAATAAATGTTTTTTTTTAAAGCTTTAAAAATGAGAAACTACTTCTCACATTGAAATAGTCTACAAAGAAGACAAAGACATAGCAACAGGTTTTCTATATTTTAGTCATTTTCCTCTTCCCTCCTTTTACTTGTTTCCTCTCCATTTCTCACTTTCTGCTTTTTTCTTTTCTTCCTAATGCAACATAATAGCAAGTAGTCCAAGAGTAAGAGGGAGAGTGAGCACTCAAGATAGAAGCTGTAATGTTTTATAATGGATCTCGAAAGTGATATTTCTAGCTTCCTAGAGTTAATTATCTAGAAAATATTGATTATATCTTTTATTATCAAATTTTGTTTTCATTTAAGCAGGCTTGATTAAATGAGACTCAAACAGGACACAAATCCTGGTGTGAAAAAGTTCACAGACATTTATCCCTTTAGATTTATTCTTTACATTACCCCTACAATGCTCTCATGAGAAATGCAGACTAATGATGGCACTCTCCTTTAATCTTCAAAGGCCTCACTCTAAACTGCAGTGTCAAAGCTAGCTTAGATCTCTGGTATGGTACACAAGGTGTTTCAGAACCCAATCCTCATCTACTACTCCAGCTTCTTCCCTGGACTCTCCTCATGCACTTACTTACACTCAAATTACCCAATTGCTTAGCATTCTCTTCATAGCCCATGCTATTTCACGCCTCTTTGATTTTGCTCATGTTGTTTCCTTTGCTTAGAACATCCTTACCCAATTTTTTTCACCTGTGTAACTTGAATTCGTACATAATATGCAGCACGGGTGTCATCTCCTCCTGAATCTTTCTCTAATCCCCCAAATGGAACTAAGTATTCTTCTTATATGCTACTGCATCCTGTAACCCATCTATCAAGAGTACTTGTCACATTATACTGAGATTATCTCTTAATATGTCTCCCTCTTCAACCAAAGTGTAGGCTCCTTGGTTTCTATGATCGTATCCTAGATTCTTAGCACAGTAACTGGCACAAAGTCTCCCAATATTTATGTTATTTACATTGGCAAGATCCAAAATGTGAAGCAGATGTATCTTATCAGCTTCTCTTAGGCTTATGCCATTAGGTACTTAATTCCACTAACTCCCCTTGTTCTGAATCCATGCATGTTACAAAATACTTTTACCCATTGCATAAACAAAGACAGTGTTCTCTTATACTTTCTGTAACAAAGACAGTGTACCCTTATACTTTCCAATCCTGTTTGCCGTTAGGGTGATAAAATATGACTGGCTTTGGCCAAATGATTATGGGCATGACTGACATGTGTTGACATTTGGCAAAGGTAGTTTAGAGGCAGTATTTTTTCTCAGTTTACTCTTCTATCCTGAGGCTGCTCGATACTTTATAGGCTGCCTAACAACTTATCCCTGAACTTAAAAATGTTAAGCAAGATACATTTATTATCTCACAACTTCTAAAGTATCTATGAGAAACTTGGTAAGAGTTCTGTCTCAGAGTGTGTCCCTAAGTTTCAATAAAGCTAGGGGCTGAGGGGAGGATGATGCTATGTTATCTCAGACTGGATGAAGGATTTGTTTCCATGATCATACATGCGGTTGTTAGCAGGCCACATTTCCTATATGGTTGTTGCCTGGATATTTCAAACCTTTACCATGTGAGTTGCTCACAAGGCACCTTACATTCTCCATAGCAAGATGTCCAAGAGCAAGAGAGAGAGAGAGTAGGAACTCAAGGCAGAAGCTGTAACCTTGGGGTGCCTGGGTGGCTTAGTGGGTTAGGCCTTCAGCTCAAGTCATGATTTCAGGGTCCTGGGATCGAGGACCGGCTTCCTGGCTTCCCCCCTCTCTCTATCTGCCGGCCTCTGCCCTCTCTCTATCTGCCTGCCTCTGCCTACTTGTGATCCCTCTCTCTCTGTCAAATAAATAAATAAAATCTTTAAAAAAAGAAAAACAAAATAGTATTTTAAAAAAAGCTATAACCTTTTATAATGTTATCTTAAAGTGACATACTGTTACTTCTGCTGTATGTTATTGGTCATCGAAGCCGATTCTGGCACAGTGTGAAAAGAGCTACACAGGGTGTGACTATCAGTTGATGCAGGAACATTGAGAACCAGTTTGGTTATAACAGAGCCCACATGTTAAGGTGGTACGTAAAACATGAGGGACGCCTCAACCTTGTGTAATTGTATGAAACAGACTCTCCAACCTACATTAAATGTTAAACAGACAAAAAATAAACTTCTGTGACATAAAACCAGTGAAAATTTAGGGTTTACTTGCTGCTTTGGCATAACCTAGTTATTCAACCAGTGAAGCTCTTCATGTAGATATGACTATCAGAAGAGACTATGATGATTGGATGGACTTCAAGTATTCTAAGATTCATAAAAGTGAATCATTTTAAATAATTAATTTAATCATTAATTTTAAATAATAAAATCATTATTTTAAATCAAAACAGTAGAATTCTTTCCTTATTTTCTTTTTTGCCAGGTTCGTGAATTTGGTTAAAGTGTGTCTGTACTCAGAACATTGACAAAATCATGTATCAAAGACATCATAGCTAAAGGCCAAAGGTGGTTATCATCCCTTAACCTGGTCTCTTGGAATACAGGAAACTGGCAAGCTTTCCCCAAGCTGACATATAATCCTTTGATATCTCCAGTTACTTAAACTTTTTAAGTAATTTTAAATCACTTTAAGTCCTTGATTCATTAAATAATACCTATCTCATAATATTATGAAGAATAAGTGAGACAATATATATGTAACAATGTCTTCTGAAGAGTAAAATACTGCATAATTATTAAACATTCTTCATATCTATTTAATATTGAAACAAAATTACTGGAAAAGATTCAATGATGATAATCCCAAAATATTTTTAAGAATAAAGTATATATATATATTTATTCTGAAAATTTGTTTTTTGTTTATAAGAAAATTATTCTGTTGGAAACAGAATATACATATTCAAAATATATCCTATATCTATTTGCTTGGTTAAAAGATAATCCCTCATTGGGAACAAAAGTAAAATGAATAAACTCAGCCCAAAGAGTCAGCAATTCAAAAGACTCATCATAGATGTTATGTATTTCATCCATTAGTGTCGTAAAGTGTTCCAATGTCTGCATTTAAAGGTCATTTCATGTCTGGTGTGATGGGCAATGCTCTTTGGACATACATAACACCATTATGCTCCAGGAACATATCATTATGTGATATAAAGATTGACTTATTCAATCAAATCAATAGAAACCTGTTATTTTTTTTAATTATTTTTTTTAAAAAAATACACGAGTAGGTTTGAAAACCAATAAAGGAAAGAAATATCTTTGGATTATTTGATATATTAAATGTTTAGGTTCTCAGTCTTAAGTTGTGTCTAAAGACAGCACATTCAATAGCAAAATAATCCTTGGACACAATTATCTAACATTTACCCAATGAGTCACCCCACCCCCATCCCAAACAGGCAAAAGCATTTTTGGCAGCAACTATTTTACCTTGAAATTTTGTCTTGTAAAGTAACCCCAGCCTGACCTTGATTAGCTTATCAAATGAGCTCATCCTCATAGCTGAAGAACTGTAGTCTATCAGAGATAGAGGATGGCAACATGCCAGAACAACTCTGTAAATAGTCTAGAGGGCACATCTAAGCATCATTTCCACTCTTTTTTCTTCTGTGTTTCTGTCTGAGTCAAGATGAGAAACAAGGGAGACAGGATGAAGTAATGGAACACAGCTGGGCCATGGGACCTGATCAATCCATATTTGAAACTTAGTTCTGCTTCTTACTGTCTGACTAAACTTCAGAACAAGTTAAAATAGCTTTTGAACATCATTTTCCTCATTTGTAAAACAAAGCTATTAATCTCCTTTTAGTTTGCTATGAGGCATCAATAAAATACATATATACATTGTGGAGCTTAGCATTCAGGACTTAGCATTTGGTGCTCAATAAATATTCTTCATTTTCCTTTGCAGTAAGAAGGGGAACTAGAGATGAATCCTCAGGCTCTTCTAACAAAGGTCACTGACTGACTCCTATTAGTAAGCCAGTACTTAATAGAATATGCATCCCTATAATTCTGAGTTATGTCATAATGCTGTAAGAAGAAAGACAGAAAATTATTTTTTCTGTCTTTTTCAGCAGTGGATACTCCTGAATATGGGGAGCTGAGTGAGACTCCAGCTAACATAGCTGCAGTACCTAATGATTTGCAAACATATTCTAGAATATAAAATGATGAAAATTAATGTATGTATATATATAATATATACATATGTAATATAAAACATATATGTATGTCTTAATGAAAAGAATAAGAAATTTTAAACACTAGAATACTGATAGAATACTGTATTTGCATTTGAGTGTTAGATTTGGCCTTTTTTGAAAATTGTTATTATTTTCATTATTTCGATTTCCTCATTTTTTCCAAATATAGGAAGAATCCATTACATTTACCTCATCAGTAGCATATATTGTGTAATTATTGTCTGTAAATGACACATGTTGCTGTTATCTATGAGGTAACCATTTTAAAAGTTATCACTGAGATTCTGTTATAAAATAACACTTCGTTATAAAATAAATAAAAAACATGATTTATTTTACGAAGTAAAGCTAGGTGGTTATGTTTTTAGTCAAAGTGTGGTGACATCAGTTTAATACTTATTCAGATAAGCATATTTTACTTTATGTAACTAAAAATACAAAAGTTTAAAGCTCCATGGCTACTATTACATTTTACCCCCATCATTCATGACTTCTATCAGGTCTTGGCAGAAATGAGTAATGTATTATCTCTAACATCCTTCTGTCTCCTGTGTAGGAAAGGGTGGGTTTAGAAACACCCACAGATGTGAACTGGTCATTAGAAGAAGTAGGAAATAAATGTTTATTAGGCTTAGAAGTAGTACAAACTTGTAACTCTTGTCAGCTGCATATCTGGGACATATGATTAACTCTGTAATAGGCAGCCCATTACAGATCTTCCACCCATCTCATCCTCCCAATTTAACTTAAATGTTATCTGGTAAATTCCTTAATAGACAGTGCACTTCAACTGAGTTAAATCAACATATTACCTGTGTATGTGTGTGTGCACACATGCTATTTAAAACATTAATAGTGACAGACCAAACAACAGCCCAACAGCAACCCATAACTCTGAGTAGGTAGGACCCAGTGCAAGCAAATTTAAGCTGAAAGAGAATATTATCCTGATACTTAGCAATGACTTTCACTGAGAGCTGAGAAGGCAATGTTAAGTAGTTAGTATGAAGGCACTAAACACATATTAGGTGATGAGTGGGTGGAGCCAGTATGGAAAAGGAGAGCAACATGTGCCAACTCCACTTTACTAATAGCTTTTAGGAAACATCTCAATTAAGAAAAAGGCAGAACAGTGGTTGTAAAGAGCTACAGAGCTGCAGAGTGATCATGGAAGCAGAAGACAGCTGCAAACTACATCAGGGAGAGATTTCAATAGTGGGAATGAAGGGATAGAAATTAGCACTCAATGCCTACTATGTGTAAGAAAAATACAGACACACACATCTGTGTCCTTCTCTATATGTAATATTATACATAAGATTTCTATAAGGCCCGTATTATCAACCTTAATTTTCAAATAGAAAAAACAGAGAGTTCAATAACATGCAAATGGTCATACAAGAAGCACCAAGCACAGCTGGACTGTTGAATGTTCTCCTCAGTTTTCATATGGAGACAACAACAGAAAAGATAAAAGCATTCCAGCTTTAAAAAGAAATCATGATATCTTTGAATGCAGAAGTAAGATAGGTAGAGACTTGCTCATTTCCTCCAGCTGTTTAATGCTTGAGTTGACTAGAACCCACCACTCTGTCCAGTTTCAACTCAAGGAAAAATAAGTAGGAATAACATCAAATACATTATTCTCAGTGTCCCCAAGAGCCCTCCCCCAACACATATTAATTTTAAAAACATAATATTGTTCAAAATGTACTGGTCAAATAATTGAATGCATCTATTTGGCTATAGTACAAGACATACTTAGGAACAGGTTATATGTGGCATAATTTTGAAGATACTGGAAAAACACTGTGTCCAAAAAGAACTCTGTCCTATCTTCTTTCCTGTGACCTAAAATTCTATAAGTAGACATGCATTTGTCTTTTATTAGAATGCATATACTCATGAAATTTAATGTAGGGTAACTTTTGTCTTATTTTGAATGACTTGTGTTGCATTTTTTTTCAGAAAAATGTTTTTCATCACTGGGAAGAAACACATGATACAGATGGGAGAAGGGACATGAGAGAAAAGAACTGTGGAAAGAAGAAAAAGAGGTGGAGATGATCAAGGCTTTGTCATTCTACATCATTTTACAAAGGACATTGTAGGGGAAATGACTTCTAACTGATCACATTATATCTGAAATTTCAACAAGGTTGAAATTTTCCAAGTAGTCAGTTACATGAAAGTGCAAATGGTGAGTAGATCTGAAGGGTCAGGGATTACATCTGCTGCCCACACTGTGGTCTTTCACCTTCATACCTAATAGTTGCCTCTTTATCTTGCTTGAATAATGTGATTCCTTGTCCTACCACTCTATGCATAAAATTACTTTTACCAAAGGGGCAAAAAAGCAATTCTCCATCTAATCCGTTTTGCAAATTTGACAGTGATATCAAAGAGCAGGAAGTTGTCTGTGAGTAATGAGACACTGATCATTTGTTTAAATGTCAAACTTAAACTTCATCAACTTTCAGGGAATATGTCAGTAAAGAATGGGTTTCGGTTCAACCAGGGAGGATTTCTGTGTCATTTAGTCCTTAAGAAAATAGCTGTCAGTGTCTTGAAAGCCCAGTGCTTTGATTAAATTTTTCTTTTTAAGCTGAATGGAACTGGCCATTTCAGCACTTGGGGCTGTGGACAGTGCTCTTTTCCTTGACACTGTGAAATACATAGAGGTGTTCCCTTCTTGAGACTAAAACACTCCTCGGGCTTGCAAACACGTACCCCTAAACTATGCAGTTGGAATATAAAGACTAGGCATCAATATTCTGTGTAAGGCCAGAATAAAGTAACAGCAAAGGGAAACAAATTTCACCACAGAGATTAAGCCTGTAATAAAAATTAGGGAAGGGGAATAGTTGTGATTTGCAGCTATTCCTGCAAAACAGGTCAAAGTTTTACTGCAATGCAATAACATTCCTCTCTGGATAGAATTTTGTTGGCGACAATGACAGAGCCATTAACCCTTCATGGTAATTTATTAACAGTGGACATAGATGCAAAAGAGAACAGGAAGTACATTTAATAGGCTTGTAGAAAACAAGGAGCAAAGAACTCATTCTCTCAATGCTTTCTAGCTGTAGAGTAGAATACCAATGGAGAATTCTGGATCTGAGCTCAGAAGAAATGCAGTTGAACCTGAATTATGTTCTTTAATAAGCCATTTCATTTCTCTAAGTCTTGTTTCTTCTTCTGTCAAATGTGGGTTATTTTGAGGTTTAAATGAAGGTATATGTGAAGGAGTCTGGCACATGGTAGGTACTCGATGAATGTTCAATTTAGATTACTTACTTATCATTAAGTGTTGACATAACACAGTGATATGTTTCTACGCTGGCGGCTATGTGCTTTAATAGTTGTGACTCTAAGAATGGATTCCATGAAGGGAAATAAGAAAACCATTATTATTAACACAATTATCTTTATAACAAAGGACCCTAAGTGTGTGTATTTTCACCTTCTTCCACCTTGTTTGCATCACCCAAAGATTCCCTTTATGTTTACCTTTAAAACATCAACAAAATAAAAGTGCCTGAAAACAATACAGTATTATTTAAAGAAAAAAAAAAAACGTTTTCAGAGGATTTGTATCTCTCTTAAAAAAGATAATATTATACTAACTCTCCAGAATGCTTCTCAATCACATACTACCAACTACCCTGTCTGCTGAATTGGTGAGAGAGTACTTTGAATGCTTCCTACCAGACTGACACATTTGGGGAGAGAAGGTAAAAATCAGATTAGTGCTGAAAACCGGTAAGTTCCTTACCACCTCCGTTGCAGCTACAGATTCCTTGCTTTGGACTTCAAAGCCACTCAGCCTCTCTCACCTTGCTCATCTACCCTTTTTGTAACTGAAAATCAAGAGCATCTTATCCTAGCTCCCCCCCCCCACACACACACACCGCGTCTCCTCCTGTCATTTTTAACAGATTGCCTCCACACTGCCCTCTGCATTTGAAATGCCTCCTACTCTCCATTCATCAAGGTACACTCTCCTTCCATTCACAATTCATGTTAACTCGTCCCTCCCTTCCAAAGCTCCTTTTAAGTGGATTCCCCAGCTGCCCTAATAAAACTACATCATCACAGCCCCATACCACACTGTACCCCCTCCCCAACACTCAAATTGTGCCAAGCTGGGAAGCCCGTGGGGAAAACTATGTTTGCATACGAACTCAGAGACAAATAGGGAGTCTAGCGTTAGCTTGGTCTTGTCTTTGGACAAAAATAAATAAATAAATAAATAAATAAATAACGAAATTTCCCCAAGCCTGGCAACAAGCATGCTGGGTGGGTGGGGGGGGGGCGGCGAGTGGTTGAGTGGATGGATGATGAATGGATGGAAAGGCGGATGAATGATTGAGATCTCTTTGGTACTTTTCTCAGATGCCCCTCCTTCTTGCCGGCTCCTGGCATGGTTCCTGTTTAATTTAGCTTCAGTGCGTGAGTGCACCTCCGTGCTTCACCTCTGTCTCCGCTCCCTGCCTTTTTATTACCACCTCCAGACAGAACCTAACCTCCTCGCCAAAGGGCACTCTACCTAGCTCACAAATCCTTTGTGACTTCAATGGCCACTGAGAGCTCGCTCCTTAGGAGCACGGCTTTGCCCTCTGCCAGCTTTACCTCTCCAGAAAGCCCCCGAAATCCCCGACTACGTACGTTACACAAAAGGATGACGAATTTCCCTATACTCAACAAAATCCACCTGGAGACCCTGTTCTTACCCGGCTCTCGCCACCTATAACCGAGATGATCGCAAAAGAAACGCGCTTCCCCTCTTCTCCTGAAGAAAAAGAGATTACCATTCCAGGGCTTGGTCCTGGTTCCGAAAATCAGAAACTTTTTTTTTTTTTTTTTTTTAAATAGGAAACCCTACCCGGAGAGCAGCGACTGCTTTGTTTGCATCCCAGGGGGAGGGAGGGGTCTTCAGAGCCTTTGCAGCCTGGGGCGGAGGGGACGTGACAGTCCTCTGGAGGGCTGCCCGGGACCAGACTCACCCAGGACGTTCCCAATAAGAGCCACCACGAACACGATGATGTACCCAGCAATCAGGACCCACTCATATTCTTTCGGGTGTAGGTATTCCCTCCACAGGTACCGCAGGAATTCCTCGTCGTCATAGTCGGTGGGGTTCAAAAAGGGCTCTTGAGTTTCATTCAGCTCCGAAGCAGATGACCAGTTGCGACAAGGGGGGGAGTCCTCCAATTTGGTACCGGACATCACGGGCTCGAGTCCGGTTCCGCTCAGTGCCGCAAGCCGCTCTTCGCCTGCCCCATGAGCACTGTGATTTGCGGTGCGAAAGGCGGCGCGGAGACGCGAGAAGGGGCTCCAGAGCAGAAAATGACGTGAAAAGTTACTGAGCCAATGCCTCCGGAGTCTAGTGCCGGGCAACTTCTGCGGCGGCTTCTCTGTCTTTCAGACGATTTTGCACCGCGAAGAGAGGTGGCCGAGGAACTAGGGACCGGGCACTGGAGGCTGCAGCAATGACACCGGGAGGAGAAAGCTACCTCGGGCTCGGCTCAGGCTCAATTACTGCTCATTCCAGCACCGAGTCCGCAGCTCGCAGCCTCCACCCGCGCTGAGGGAGAGCTGAATCCGAAGGGGGTTGGGTGGGGGGTGCGAGAGTCATAAAAATTGTTTTAACCTATTTCTCCGTGGGTTAAATCTCCCGCTTTTCTACTTCTCTCTTCCATTTCTCACGTGCAATTTCCATAATCCATACACAGACGTGTAGGTCTATGGACATAACAAGCATGTTCACTTATGGTTAATATAGGATTTGTTGATGCATTTGCCTTTTTAATGTCAACATAAAAGTAATGAAGAGGAGCCACTGTGTCCCTTAAGCAGGACTGTGCAAAAGTCTTTTCAGGCAAACATTTTCACATTTGTTTGGCTTTTCCAACTTAGCACTTGCTGAATCTTGAAGATACCACCTCCACTCTCCCTTCTCCAAACTGGGGAATGAGACCATTTTTTGAATTGAAGGATATATTTAGCTGGAATTTGTACTTGCAACACCAAGTGTCCTAAGAAACACGGCCGCAAAACTTGAAGGACACAAAGGTCATGAATGTGCTAATAGTTAATGTTGTCAAGCAAAAGAGACATCCACATGTTTAACAGATTCTTAGGATGCTGTAGTAGTGTAAGCAAAAATGCTCTCTGGTGAATAGCACACCCCACTGGTCTTTCTTCTTACTGACTCAGGGCTGATGTCACCTGCCACTCTCTAATGTAATTGATTTAGTTTCTAAGAAGAATATTTTGGGATTCATCACAGTGTGAGTCCAGGATCCTTTAATTCTCAATATCCACAATAGGAATATAGCATTTGACTATATTCTAGACATGGGGAGGGCCTCTAACATCACCAAGCCTGAACTCTGGTTAATATTAGAAGCCTTCTAAGATATTGCTGATGTTTTCCCAACTAGTTTGGATGGACCACCCCAATTTATATGACTTCCACCATTATGGGACTGCTCTGAAGGTGAGAAAACTTCTCCTTCCATTAAAACAATGTCTTAAACCAACATCTAATTTTCTTAGTCTTCCACCCTCAATACCTAGTTTGCTGCTTGGTGCTACGCGGAATAAGTCTTCCACGTGACAATCCTTCACGTATTTAAAATAAGTATCACAGTCTCCTTCCCTTTCCTCCACTTTTTCCCTGATGCAATAAATATCTGTATCTAATTATCTTTTTCAAATGTCACAAGACACTGCTGGTTTATATTGAGTGTTAAGTCAATCCTCCTAGCCCTACGCTAATCATAATTCATCACAGTTATTTTGTACTTTATAGTTGAAAAATTTTTTCGTACAAATTATTTTAAAACCGCTAAGGAGCTGACCTGACTAGCCTGTTTTACAGATGTGGAAACTGTTCTGGAGAAATTAAATGATTTACCAAAGGTCAAGTAACTTATCTGTGGCAAGACCATCCATTCGATTCTTTTGATCCTAGCTTGGGGTTTCTATTATTCTACAGATGTCATATTTCACAAGAAATACTGTTGTCATATTTTTCCCATCTACACTAGTCATTTTTGTTAAATATTTGTTTGAGAGAAAGAAAAAGAAAAACTGAGCAGGGGCTCCATCCCAGGATCCTGAGATCATGACCCAAGCCAAAGGCAGACACTTAACCAACTGAGCCACCCAGGTACCCCAAGCTATAGTTATTTTTTAAGAGAGGAAAATAAATAGGCATTTGATTTCTTTGACAAATATTTACATAGTGTTTCTATTCTACTTTCGGTGATACAAGTTAAACAAGGTTACCACTTTCATGTACTTTACTTTCTAGGGAAGTTAGAAAGGGAACAAATCAACTAATGAATGCATAAGAAAATAATAGAAAGGGATAAACGTTATGATGAAAACAAAATAGGGTGAAGTGATGGTGAGTGGAGCATCCCAAAGGCCATGTTAGAAACAGATGGTCAAAAAGGCCTGTGTGAAGAGGTGACAGCTAAGTTGGATACCCACATGATGTATGCATATATTAATTTTGTTAATTTGGGGTTTAACGAGATCTTACATACTGCTGCTATTATCCAAAGCATTAGCCATTTCACCAGACCTCCTGTTATCAGTAAATTCAACAAGCAGGCCTTCTGTGGCTTCATTCAGGTTCACTGATACAAATCTGCTAACTTTATCCTGTGGTATAATGTGTCCCTCTGATTTATTAATGTCTTTTTTTCCTCTTCCATGCACAATTCTTTTAAAAAATGGGAAAGGTTGTGGCTACTCTAGTTGCAATCTATATTCATCAACATCTTCAAATTTCTTATCATAGATAATCCACAAATATGGACCCAATATGCTGTTTTCTGTACTCAGTGCATTTAGGGTTATCGTGTGTATGGCACTTCAACTTGTTTATAATTAAGTCTGTTCTTTTTAAGTCCTCTACCTGCAATTAATTATCACTCTTTACTAAAAGTATAAATAAGGAGAAAGGAGAATAGATTCAAGATTTTATTCTGATATCTGCTTTTTGTTGTGACAAGCCTGGATTGATCTTGAGAAGTATTCCATTTCTTTATGTCCATAATTTATTGGGCATTTTATTTTAAATACATGGTACTCTATTACCATACAAAAATTCACCCAAATCTTCAAATTATTATTTTATGTTTTGTAAACATGTTAGAGATGATAAATATTACCGTACTCATTTTGATGTGATGTCCTTCTTTAGATCTCTTGGTATCTTTTAGGGCATTTGAAAATAATTATTAGTTCTATAGGTATTGTTTTCTTCACTGCAAAATCTTTCTGTTGGTTGTATGGAAAAGGAGTCAGCCCGATATGGCATGACAATTAAAAAAAAAATTCCAAATTTGTCTAATGATGACTTCTTAAGGTTGTTATCAGAATTTAATGAATTGATTATTTTTAGAACAATGTCTGGTATATAGAAGGAATCTGAAAATGTTTGTTGGATAAAATTTAAAACTGTGTGATTGAAAGGTGTGAATATTATTTGCTTTACATATCAATTCCTCTGTTTGTATTTAAAAAAAAAAAAAGAGAGAGAGAGAGAAATGTAGCTCAAAATAGCCTGAGTTTAACTATCCATCTTATATCTTTTTCTGTTGCTTTTAGCTCTTTGACTAAACTGAATATATTAAAAATGAGAAAGAAAAAGAAAATAAAACTCAAAGCCAGATTTTTTCCCCTCAGTGGTAGTGGTTAGGTTGTTCAGAGATCTCAGATTACTAGGGTTGTTCCAGATTTTATATTCTTACTCCTGATGCCAGACTATACTTTTCACAGTCTATAACTTTATGAACCCATTTCATGAAATATTTCTGAGTATTCCCTATGTGCCCAGGGGTTTAGTTAAGAGCTGGAGGCATAAAGATCAGTAAAACATAGTCTAGCTTCAATGATCTTATAGTGCACCAGAGAATTAGAAATGTTATGATTATAGAATCACTCTGGGAGTTTCTAGGGTAGAAGGATGCAGAGAGTGTCATGAGAACATAAAAGAACACCTAATTCAGCCTGGAGAAAACCAAAATGGATGGCTCCCCCACAGGGAAAGTCACTCTTGAGCTGATTCCTTTAAGAGAAAGAGATTGCTCGTTGGGTAGGGATGGGAAGTGTTCAGGCAGGGAGGGCAGGATCTCCTGAAGACTTAGAAGCAGGAGAAAACGTGGAGCATATAGACAAAAGCAAGGTAAAGTGAACAAGGTCAGGCTTTCTCAACATTTCTGGCAATGATGTAGAAAATGGATTATAGATAGTAAGACTGAAGACAGGGTACTAGGTAGGAGAGTAATAGAATAATCCTGTCACAAGGGAGATAGTGGTTCTAAAGATTGAGAAGACATGAGTGTTATAAAAAAAAAATAATAATGGTTTGAATAGATATCATCCAGAAGACAGCAATCTTGTTTTACTTTCTTGAAGAAGGTTGACTACATGGTAATAGGATGTTTGAAATTTATTTCTCTGTTTTGCTGTGTATTTTGAAGAATAAATTGAAGAAAGAAACAGAGGGGAGCCTGGGTGGCTCAGTGGATTAAGCCGCTGCCTTTGGCTCAGGTCATGATCCCAGGGTCCTGGGATTGAGCCCAGCATTGGGCTCTCTGCTCAGCAGGGAGCCTGCTTCCTCCTCTCTCTGCCTGCCTCTCTGCCTACTTGTGATCTCTGTCTGTCAAATAAATAAATAAAATCTTAAAAAAGAAAGAATGAAACAAAGAAACAAACAAACAAACAAACAGAAAAGTGTCCCCTGATTGAAAAGGAGTTGTTTTCCTTCCTTCTTTTCTGTTGGAAAGAAAATAAAATCAAGTCTGAGAACTCTCCATAATGACTGTACTGAGCTTGCGTATTATACCCCAAATAAATGCATTAGTTTTACAGGAAGTTATCTGACATCTCTAGACTCCAAAAACCACATTTTCTTATAATATGGCCTTGTTAAATCTTTCTGGAAAAGTCCCTGGTTTATGGAAGGGCCTAGCAATTTGTTTTTCAAGAAAAATAAGGGAAACGGACCTCTGATAACTTATTCCTCTTAGGAGAAACTCTCGAGTGGGTTACTGAAGATGAAACAACTTCATGCCCTAGAAGACTGAGACTTTTTTCCCCCCAGGTAAAATGAATTTATTTAAAACAAGATATTACTTTTTTTAAAATTTTATACATATATATACTATTTGATTTTTACAACTTAAAATTGTATTAGCTATGACAAGGCTCATAGCAGCAATGTCTACAATAACCAAACTGGAGAAGGAGACAAGATGCTCTTCAACAGACGAATGGATAAAGATGGTGCAGTCCATATATACAATGGAATATTGCTCAGCCATCAGAAAGGATGACTACCCAACATTTGCTTCAACATGGATGGAGCTGGAGGAGCTTATGCTGAGTGAAATAAGTCAAGGAGAGAAAGTTTATTATTATATGGTTTCACTTATTTGTGGAACATTAGGGATAACATGGAGGATATTAGGAGAAGGAAGGGAAAATTGAAGGGGGAGAAACCAGGGCGGGGATGAACCATGAGAGACTATGGACTCCAAGAAACAAAGAGGGTTTTACAGGGGAGGGGATTGGGGCGACAGGTTAGCCTGGTGATGGGTATTAAGGAGGGCATGTATTGCATGAAACACTGAGTGTTACACACAAACAATGAATTCTGGAACACTACATCAAAAACTAATGATATATTTTATGGTGACTAACAAGAAAAAAAGACTAAGGCATTTATAATCAAAATTACATGTTGCAAAGTACTATAAAACATTCCTGTCTCTTTTTCTTCTCATCCTTCTTTTTCTCCCTCCCTTATTTACTTGTGTCTTATTTCAGACTAGGTTCTCTCTGTTCCTTCTTGCCTCCTATCTTGCATGATCAGATCTGACATGTTCCCTTCATGGTTCTTTGATTCAACAATCTATGAAAGTCATGCTCTATTCCTACCCTATGTTGAGCACAGATACACACTGTTCTGCTCTTATTCAGGTTTTGTCTCATGAAAAGCATAGAGGAGTAAGCAAGTAATTTAATTTAGTAAAACAAATGCCCTTATGTGTACATCTAAGGAGATCTGAAAGTGAAGGAAGAGACATTTACTCTGTCAGAGTGGAGCCAAGATGACTACTGGCGATGTTACCTAATCTCATAACTGAAGAATGCAGAGTGGTAACCTCCAGTGGGAGAGATTGGAGAGACAGTTGGTAGCAGAATGGAAGCCAGTAACTCTTTTGTGAGGCGCCATGAATAGTCAGCATTCCAATGAGTGCTTACATGAGCTAAGCCCTTTGTGCCAAGCACATTGCATTTATTAACTAACTTCTTGTTAGTTATCACACCAATTTTATAGAGGAAGAAAGTGAGACATGGAGAAGTAACTTTCCCAAGTTCACATAGCTAGAAAATGGCAGGGTCCTTGACCAGAGTGGTCATGATCTAATTCCAGAAATGTGTATTTTTTTTGCCATTACTCTGTTCTGTTCCCATAGTAAAGAACCAAAAACTTTGCAGTATGGTGAGCTGTTTCCGTTATTAGTAGTAATAATACTATAAAATGTTGGTTCTTAAAGAACACATTTGTAAAATTATATACATTTTATATATTTTAACATTTCTGGTTATCTTTTAAGTAACACTGAAGAACAGGATTTCAGGGGAAATTATTATGCCCTTCAAGGTGAAGTCTCTCCAGAGAAGATCAATGTCCCTCTATGTGCTCTTAGGTATAAATGCTTTTGTTCATACTATACACTTAAGGTCATAAATGTCTACTTCATCTTTCAAGGTGAGGTCTCTCCAGACAAGATCAATATCCTTCTATGTGCTCTTAGGTATAAATGCTTTTGTTCATACTATATACTTAAGGGAATAAATGTTGTCTATTTCATCTTTTTGCATCCAGAACCTAGCACAACACTTTGAATGTAGCTACTCATTAATCACTACATGTTGATCAGGACTGAACTGAGTTGAGGAAGAGATTCGTTTACAAAAAGTGATTTTTATGAAAAATTATATGTACCTGTCATGTTGGTTTGTAGGAAACCATAGAAATTCCTGAAAATGCAAATATATTATTGCCTATTACTATGAAATATTTATCTTAGAAAGGACTTAATCTTTTTGTCCATTGTCCTACTGTATTAATTCACCTCTTTCCATAACCTAAAGGTCTTTTTTCCCTTTTACAATGGCAAATGGTTAAAATGGGAGAAAAATAGGGAGTAGAGAAAGATATAAGTTTCAAAGCAATCCTATGGTAAAGCACAGGCTATAACTTTTGGGGTGCTTACCCATTCTAGGTATCCTTCACTGAGAACTACTCATTACTCTCAGCCAGTCTGAAAGATGGCCTCCCAGAAAGAGTACTAGTGCAAGACCTGCCTTTCCAAACATCCGTCCCTGGACTGCATGAGATCCTGCTATGTTCTTGGGCTTGGGTTCATTGAGATACCACTATGTTCTTTCAGCAAATATTACTCTTTTCTTGGGCTCATTTGACTGACTGGGCTTCCCTGCCTTGAAAATAATAATACTTGGCTGAGATAGTGGAAATTTACTTTTAAGAAAGCAGTGGATTTGGCATGTAACCATTAAGGCACATGACCTGATTTTTATTATAAAATACATCATTCATTTTTCTATGTCACAAAAGTTAATCTGATTATATATTTTTAAAGACTTCATTTTTTTTTTGAGGTAGTTTTAACTTCACAGCAAAATTCAAAGGAAAGTACAGATTTTCCCATATACTCCCTGCCCTCATACATGCACATCCTGTCCCATCATCAACATTCCCCAACAGATTGGTACATTAGTTACAATTGAGAAACCTACATTGATACATCATAATCACTCAAAACCTGAACATAAGTTTTCAACTTCTTTGGGAAAGAACCAAGGAGAAAGTTGATGGATCATATGGTAGGGCTATATTTAGTTTTATAAGAACTCACTAAACTGTGTTCCAGAATGACTGTACCATTTTGTATTCCCACCAACAAGAATGAGAGAGTTCCTGTTGTTCCACACCCTCACCAACATTAGGTGTTATCAGTGTCCTAGAATTTGGCCATTCTAATGGATATATAGTGGTATTTCATTATTTTAATATGCATATCACTGATAACATTTGCTGTGGACCATCTTTTCATATGAATTTTTTGTCACCTGTATATTTTCTTTGGTGTGGTGTTTCCTAATGTGTTTGGCCCATTTTTTAATCAGATTGTATATTGTTTTGTTAAATTTTGTTTTGTTTTTATTTCTTGCAAATCCCCCAGGTTTAGGTATTCATTTTTAAAAACTGCATTACTGAAGCATAGTTGGCAGACTAATGTTATATTAGTTTCAGGTGTACAACATAGTAATTTGACAATTCTATATATTACTCAATGCTCACCACAATAAATGTAGTCACCATCTCTCATTATACAATGTTGTTATATCTTCTTGAGTTTTAGGAATTTTTTGTATATTTTAGATAACAGTCCTTTATCAGATGTGTCATTTGCAAATATTCTCCCAGTATATGGTTTGTCTTCTCTTCCTTTTGTTACTGTCTTTCACAGAGTAGAAGTAATTGATTTTAACAAAATCCAGTTTATCAATTGTTTCTTTCATGCCTTTGGTTCTGCATCCCCAAAATCATAGACGTGTCCAGGGTCATCTAGATTTTCCGCTATGTTATCTTCTAGAAGCTTTATGGGTCTAAATTTTATATTTAAGTTTGTGATAGATTTCTGAGTTAATTTTAGTGAAGGGTATAAGGCCTATGTCCAGATACATTCTTTTTGTTTTGTTTTATGTGTGAATGTCCAATTGTTCCAGCATCATTTGTTGAAGAGACTGTCTTTGCTTGTTTCACCTTTGCTCCTTTGTCAAAGATCAGTTGACTATATTTACAAGGGTGTTTTGGGGCTATTTTTTCCATATCTCTATCTGTTTATTACTTCAGTAATAATCAGTCTTTTTAAAAAAATTTTATTTATTTGAGAGAGAGAGAGAGAATGAGAGAGAGAGAGCATGAGAGGAGAGAGGTCAGCAGGAGAAGCAGACTCCTTGCTGAGCAGGGAGGCAGATGTAGGACTCGATCCTGGGACTCCAGGATCATGACCTGAGCCAAAGGTAGTTGCCTAACCAACTGAGCCACCCAGGCACCCCAATAATCACAGTCTTGATTACAATAGCTTTAGAGTAATTCTTGAATTCAGATAGTGTCTGCCCTCCAACTTTGTTCTTTATTCAATATTTTGGTTGGATATACTTCCCCTATGCCTCTCCATATAAAGTTTAGAATAATATTTTGATATCCACAAAATAATTTTCTATGATTTTAACTGAAACTTCAGTGAATCTACAGATCAAGTCAGGCAGAACTGACATCCTGGTAATATTGGGTTTTCCTATCCATGAACATGGAATGTCTATTTATTTAGTTCTTTGATGCCATTTATCAGAGTTTAGTAGTTTTCTAGTATATAGTATAGTATACACACACACACACACACACACACACACAACATATATATATATATATATATATATATATATATAGTATATATTTTGTTAGGCTTATATTTATATCTAAATATTTCATTTTTTTGAGGAATAAGTAAATGTTTTTATATCTTTAACTTTAAATTCCATTTGTTCATTGCTGGAATGAAAAAAAAAGCAATTACTTTTGTACATTAAACTCATACACTGCAGCTGTGCTATAATTGATAAACAATTCTAGGAGTTTTTGTTGATTCTCTTGCATTTTCCATAGACAAAGTCACCTATAAACATTAGTGAACAATACCGGTTTTATTTCTTCCCAGTCTGTATACATTCTCTTTCCTTTTCTTGTTTGCTTACATTAGTGAGGACCTGTACTGCAATGCTGAAAAGAAGTGGTAAGAGGGGACATTCTTGCCTTGTACCTGACTGTAGAGAAAAAGCTTCAAGTTTCTTACCATTAAGTATGATGTTTGCTGTTATGTTTTTTGGTAGACAATCTTTCAGTTGAAGTACTCTTTATTCCTGGTTTACTGAATGTTTTTTATCATGAATGGGTGTTGGATTTATCAAATGCTTTTTCTCATCTATTGATATGATCACGTGATTTTTTTTTTAGTCTTTTGATGTGATCAATGTATTTTGAATGTTGAACTTGCCTTGCATACCTGGGACAAATCCTGCTTACTTGAAGCATATAATTCTTTTTTATATTTTTGGGATTTAATTTGCTAAATTTTTTTGAGTATTTTTGCATCTAAGTTCATGAGAAATATTAGTCTGTCATTTGGTTTTCTAGCAATGTATTTGTCTGGTTTTGTAATTTGAGTAATGCTGGCCTCATAAAATGAGTTAGGAAGTATTCTTTCTGCTTTTATTCTCTGAAAGAGATTTTAGAAAATTCTATTTCAGCAAATATACATGGTACATAATCTATATTATGGTGAAAGATATCCAAGTACTGAATTCTAATGATAAAAGCAACTCTTCAAGCTTTTACTCAGCTAAAAATGCAGTCACTGTATGGCATAGTGCCACTGTGAAAACTTGCATTGAGTGAGAATCTTCTTTTGTTTTTATTGTTTATTTTCTAATAGAGATAAAATTCATGTAACATAAAGGTCACCTTTTTAATAACTTTACATTATATAAACCAGTGGTTTTAAATGTATTTATAAGGGACAACCATCACCACTACCTAATTCTGGAATATTTGCATCACCCCGAAGAAAACCATATCCTCCATTCATCTATCCTCCTGTATGCTGGAGTGTGGGTTTAATTCTTCTAGAAATTTCCTATAAATTGAATCACAGGATATGTGGGCTTTCATTTCTGGCTTCTTTTATTTAGCATAATATTTTTTAAGGTTTATCCATGTTATAGCACATACCAGTATTTTTTTTAATGGCTGAATAATATTCTATGGTATGGATATATCACTTTTCTTTATCCATTCAGAAGTTGATGGATTTGGGGGTTGTTTGCACTCTTTGGCTGGTATAAATATTGCTGTTCTAAAAACCCACATACAAGTTTTGGTGTGAAGTTATGGCTTCAGTTCTAGTAACTAAATACCTAGTAGTATTATGGTAACTCTATTTTTTAAGGAATTGCTAAACTTCTTTCTACAGTGGCTATACTCTTGTACATTACCACTAGCAATGTATAAATTTTCCAACTTCTTCACATTCTTACAAATATTTGTTATTTCTATTTTTTATTATTATTGTAGGTGTCCTCATGGACACTCAGTGGTATCTCATTGTACATTTAATTTCTATCCCCCTAATGACTAATGATGCTGAACATTCTTTCATATTCTTCTTGGCCATTGTGCATTCTCTTTAGAGAAATAGCTATTCAAGTTGTTTACCTATTACTTCTTGGTATTTTTTTGTTAACTTGTAAGCATTTTTAAAGATATATTGTGGTTATCAGACATATTTATAACTCTTTATGCTTAATATATCTTTTGATAAAAAATGATTTTTATTTTAATGTTCAATTTATCTATGTTTCATTATTCTTGCTTGGTATTACATTTAAGAAGATTTGTCTAATCCAAGGTCACAAAGATTTACATCCATGTTTCCTTTTAATATTTTTATTGTTTTAGCATTTATATTTAGGGCTCTGATCTATTTTGAGTTAATTTTCATATGCAGTGTGAGAAAGAGGTCCAAAATCATTTATTTTTATGTAGATATTGAATTGTCCCAGCACTGTTTGTTGAAAAATCTCTCTTTTCCCCCCATTGAATGGTCTAGGTACTCTTGAAAATCAATTAGACATAGATTAGTGGGTTCATTTATGGACTCTGAATTCTCTTCCATTGATCTATATATCTATACTTAGATCACTATAGCAGTGTTTTGATTACTGTAGGTTTGATGTATGTTTTGAAATTGAGAAGGCTAAGTCCATCAATTCTGTTCTTCTATTTTAAGATTCTTTTGGCTATTTGGAAGCTCTTGAAGTTCCATGTTAATTTTGGGGTCAACTTGTCCATTTTGGGGAGAAAAAAGCGAAAAAGGCAGTTTGGGAATTTTATTTTATTTATTTATTTATTAATTATTTATTTATTTGACAGAGAGAGAGATCACAAATAGGCAGAGAGACAGACAGAGAGAGAGATGAGGAGAAGCAGGCTCCCTGCTGAGCAGAGAGCCCTATGTGGGACTCGATCCCAGGCCCCTGGGATCATGACCTGAGTCGAAGGTAGAGGCTTAACCCACTGAGCTACCCAGGCGCCCCAGTTTTGGAATTTTAATAGAGACTTCTCTGAATTTGTAGATTAGTTGGCAGAGTACTGATATTTCAATACTGTCTTCTAATCTATAAGCATAGGATGTTTTTCAATTTAATTAGATTTAGTTACTTTCAAAAATATTTTATTTTGAGCATGCAAAATTTACAATTATTGGTAAAGTTAATTCCTAAGCATTTTATTCCTTCTGATATTATTATAAGTGGAATTGTTAATTACATTTTATTTTATTTTTTTTCAGTGTTCCAAGATTCATTGTTTATGCACCACACCCAGTGCTCCATGCAATACATGTCCTCCACCCACCACCACCAGGCTCACCTCTCACCCTACCTCCTTCCCCTCCAAAAACCCTGTTTGCTTCCCAGAGTCCACAGTCTCTCACGTTTTGTCTCTCCCTCCGATTTCCCCCAATTCACTTAATTACACTTTTAGATATTTCATTGCTAGTGTATAGAAATACAACTGATTTTTGCATATTGACTTATATCCTAAAACTTTGGAGAAATCCTAAAACTTTGGAGAACTCATTATTAACTCTAGTAGTTTTGCATGTGTGGAATCTTCGCATTTTTCTATATGTAAGATCATTTCATCTGGACAAAGATAGTTTTGCGCCTTCCCTTCAAATTTAGATGCCTTTTCTTTTGCCTAATTGGCTAGAACTTCCCCGTACAATGCTGAATAGAATAAATGACATTGTACCTCCTGGTATTTTTCCTGACCTAAAGGGGAAAGCTTTTAGTCTTTCACCATTAAGTATGATGTTAGCTGTGGGTTTTCAAAGATATTCTATGTCAAATTGTGGAAGTTCCCTTCTATTCCTAGATCACTGAGTATTTTTTGTCATGAAAATGTGTTAGATTTTGTCAACTTTTTTCTATATGTATTTGTATAATCTTGTATGGTGTTTTTGTTTTGTTTTTCCTTATGTTATTACTATGGTGTACTGCACTGGCTGATGAAGTTTAACCAGTGTTGTGTTCCCGGCATAAACCTCACTTGTCCATGGTATATACTCTTAATAAATTGCTGAATTCAATTTGTTAACATTTTCTTGAGGATTCTTGTATCTCTATTTATAATAGATGTTGGTCTGTAATTTTCTTTCTTGCAGTATTTTTTTCAAGCTATGATATCAGAGTAGCTCCAGCCTCACAGAGAGATTCTGGTTTTGTCTTCATTTTTGCTAATTACTAGTTGTTTGAAACTGAGGAAGTCACTCAACAACTTAAAGCTTTAGAATCCTCATCTCTGGATGAAAAATAACTCCACACAAATTATTGTTAAATGAACTTACTATGTAAGTTAAATGAACTTACTATGTAAGTTCTATATCAAATGAACTTACTATGTAAGTTAAATGAACTTACTATGTAAGTTCTATATCAAATTGCAAGAAGTGTTGATGTAGGAGTTAAGAATAACAGCAAGCGAGTGGAAGGGTAGAATTAGAAACATATGTACCTTAACCAGGATTATATAAGGGTTATTTCTATTGGTTTTCATTACAGCATCTATAAAATAAGTTATATTCATTTATTTGTGTTTCAATAACCACATTAACAACAATAATATAACTATAATGATAATATATTACTAACACTGTACATATTGAGTGCATACTGTCCACATTTATAAACTTTTTAAATTCTCATAACCTCACAATGAAGATATCATTATTTTCCCTCATTTTCTAAATGAATATGGTACAGGAATACCTCAGAGATATTGTCAATTTGGCTCCAGACCATTGCAATATAGCATTTACTGCAATAAAGCAAGCCAAGTGCATTTCTCAGTTTTCCAGTACATATGTAATTTCGGTTTAGACTACATACTATAGTCTTCTAAGTGTGCAAGAACATTAAGGCTTTTTTTTTTTTTTAACTAAATTTGCCTTTTAATAATGAGAGCAATTTGCCATTCCAGAAATAGTTATAGGGAAGAAAAACTGTCCCTATAAAAATGAACTCATCAAAACTATAAATATTGAAACTTTTTTTACTTCTGCAATTTGAAATACTGGCTTGCAATACTACCCCCTTCATTTAGCAACATTCCTGTACCATCATATATTGAAGAGAAAAGAGTATTACAACAAAGCTTAGTTTAACATAAGAATCCGTACAGTGATTTTTAAACATCTTTGGCCTTAGTGGTCTTTCTTCTTTTATGCAGGAAAAATGCTGCTGCAGTAACCAGAGTTTGGGAGAGAACATCAGTATTCAAAGAACTTAATTGTGAAGTATAAGGAATAACCTGGAGGACATTGAGAGAAGAAGAGAAGTGAGTTGGAGGTTTAAAGAAGGAAGCCATCTCCATAACATAAAAGCACAAGGTGAAGCAGCAAATAAATGCTGATGTAGAAGTTACAGCAGGTTACCCAGAAGATCTAGCTAAGAGGATTATTGAAACTCTAGACTAAATAGCAGATTTTCAAGGTAGAGAAAACATCCATTATTGGAAGGAGATGCCATCTAGGACTTTCATAGCTAGAAAGGAGAAGTCAATGCCTGGCCTCAGCACTTCTAAGAATAGACTGACTCTCTTGTTAGGAGCTAATCCTCCTAGGGGATTTTGGAGGGGGGATTATTTATTTTAGTCCTTTATTAAATACACAAGATATACAAAATTACAAATGTATATTTGTAAATACACAAAATAAACAATAAAACGATAACAACAATTTCCTAGGGGAAATTGGAGGGGGAGACAAACCATGAGAGACTGTGAACACTGAGAAACAAACTGAGGGTTTTGGAGGGGAGGTAGGTAGGGGTTTGGGAGAGCCTGGTGGTGGGTATTATGGAGGGCACATATTGTATAGAGTACTGGGTGTGGAATACAAACAATGAATGCTGGAACACTGAAAAGAAATAAAATAAAAGGAAAACAACAACAACAACAACAAAGAACTATGTACTGATAAAATTCCAGTACAGCAAGTTTTCCAAATTGCAACTTGTGGTGCACATAACAGTGAATGAGGCTCTGGATACTACAAACAAAGATGCATATTTTAGACAATCTACATCAAGTAAAAAATTTTTTTTTCACAGATAGACATCAGCTATTACTTGAGGTTCTAACAATCTTAATCAGTGAAACAAATGCTTGACACAATGTAAATTTACTGGGTAGGTAACTAAAAGACCAGGTGTTTGGTAACAGTATACTCAAACCCAAGTGTTAGGTCTTAAAAAGAACAGTGTACATACTTTAATTAAAAATGCTGTAAAAAGAACAGTGTACATACTTTAATTAAAAATGCTGTATTTGCTAAAAATGCTAAATATCATCTGAGTTTCTGGCGAGGTGTCATCTTTCCAGTGAAGGGTCTTGCCTTGATGCTGATGGTGGCTGTTCAAGGTGGTAGCTGCTGAAGGCTGAGGTAGCTGTGGCAATTTCTTAAAATCAGACAACACTGAGGTTTGCTATGCCAATTGATTCTATCTTTCATGAACAACTTGAAACATGTAATGCCATTTGGTAGCACTTCACCCACAGTAGAGCTTCTTTCAAAAAAAAAAAAAAAGTCAAAGCTCTCAAACCCTGCCACTGCTTTCCCAACTAAGATATGTGATATTCCAAATCTTCCATTGTCATTTCAACAACTTCCCAACATCTTCACTAGGCATAGACTACATCTCAAGAAACCACTTTCTGTGCTCATCCATAAGAAGCAACTCCTCATTCATTTACGTTTGATGACGAGATTGAGATTGTATTTCAGTCATATCTTTAGACTCCACTTTCTAATCCTTGTTTTCTCTCTCTTTCTATCACATCTTTCCTCCATGAAGTCTTGAACTTCTTAAGGGGGGTTGGATTCAATTTCCTCCAGCTTTTGTTATTGCTGATATTTTGACCCTTTCCCATGAATCATCGATATTCTGAATGGTACCTAGAACAATGAATACTGTCCAGGAGCTTTTCAACTTACTTTATCGAGATCCATCAAAAGAATACTATTTATGGAAATCATAGCATAAGGAAATCTATTTCTTACATAAGACTCAGAAGTCAAAATTACTCCTTGATCCAAGGGCTGCAGAATGGATGTTGTATTAGCAGACATGAGAACATTAACTTTGTCCATCTCCAACAGAGCTCTTGGGAGACCATGCACTATCAATAAAGGGTGATATTTTGAAGGATTTTTGTTTTTTTAAGCAGTAGGTCTCAACAGTAGGCTTAATAAATGCAGTAAACCATTTCATAAACAGATGTATTGTCATCTATGTTTTGTTGTTTTATTTATAGAGCACATTGATTCAGTGTAATTCTTAAGGGGCCTAAGAATTTTGAAATGGTACAGGAACATTGGCTTCAATTTAAACTCACCAGCTGCATTAGCTCCTAACAAGAGAGTCAGCCTATTCTTAGAAGTGCTGAGGCCAGGCATTGACTTCTCCTCTCTAGCTATGAAAGTCTTAGATGGCACCTCCTTCCAATAATGGATGTTTTGTCTACACTGAAAACCTGCTATTTAGTCTAAAGTTTCAATAATCCTCTTAGCTAGATCTTCTGAGTAACCTGCTGCAGCTTCTACATCAGCATTTGCTGCTTCACCTTGTGCTTTTATGTTATGGAGATGGCTTCTTTCTTTGCACCTCACAGACCAACCTCTGCCAGCTTCAAACTTCTGCAGCTTCCTCACTCAGGCTTCACAGAACTGAAGAGAGTTAGGACCTTGCTCTGGATTAGGCTTTAGTTTTAAAGAATGTTGTGACTGGTTTGAGTTTCTGGCCAGACCACAAAAACTTTCTTTCTATCAGCAATAAGACTATTTGCTTTCTTATCATTCATGTGTGAAAAGTGAAAAACACTTTTAATTTCCTTCAAGAACTTTTCCTTTGGATCCATTCACAACTCGTCTATCTATTTGGCACAAGAGGCCTAGTTTTCAGTCTACTTGAGCTTTAACATGTCTTCCTCACAAAGCTTAATCATTTCTAGGTTTCCATTTAAAGTGAGAGATGTGCAAATTTTCCTTTCACTTGAACACTTAGAAGCCACTGTAGAATTATTAATTGGACTAATTATCTCTCTCAGATAATAGGGAGGCTTGAGGAAGTGGAGAGAGATGAGGGAACGGCCTTTGGTAGAGCAATCAGAACACACATAACTTTTGTGGATTAAGATTACCATCTTATATGGGTATGGTTTGTGGCACCCCAAAATGATTACAATAGTAACTCCAAAGATCACTGATCACAGATCACCATAACATATGATAATGCTGAGAAAGTTTGAAATATTGCAAAATTTACCAAAATTACCAAATTACCAAAATTACCAAAATGTGACATAAAGATACAAAGTGAGCAAATGTTTTTTGGCGAAATGGTGATGGTAGATATGCCTGATTTAGGGTTGCCACAAACCTTCAATTTATAAAGCCACATTATTTGTAATGCACAATAAAATGAAGCCCAATAAAACAATGTATACTTATGGCTGGCAGTGAATTGCTGGTTTGTATGGTGGATCTATTTTTAATTTTCTAAGGAAACTCCATATTATTTTCCATACTGCTTGGACAAATTCATATGTCCACCAACTACATATCGACGTTTCCTTTTCACCATGTCATCACCAGTTACCACCATCTCTTATCCTCTTGGCGATAACCACTCTAATGGGTATGAGGTGATATCTCATTAAAGTTGTTATTTGCATTTCCCTGATGATTAATGATATTGAGTATCCCTCCATATGTCTAATGGTCATGTTCATGTTCCCTTTGGAAAAAGTGGCAATTTAGTCCTTTTGACCACTTTTAAATCAGATTGCTTGTTTTGTTGTTGTTTTTAAGTTATCAGATTTCTTCCTTTATTTTGAATATGAACCCCTTACCTGAAACATTGTTTCAAAGTCTTTCTTCCAATCTATAGATTTTCTTATTATTCATTTAATTATTTAAGAATTTATTTATTTATTTGAGAGAGCGAGCAAAGTAAGAGGGCATAAGCAGGAGAAACAAGAGAGGGAGAGGGAGAAACAGGCTCCTGGCTGAGCAGGGATCCTGAAGCAGGGCTAGATCCCAGAACCATCATGACCTGAGCTAAAGGCAGAGGCTTAACTTATTAAGTCACCCAGGGATTCCATTATTATTTTATTAATCTTTTTTTAAACTGTGCAGTTTTTGAGTTTTCATATAGTCCTGTTAATTTTTCCTATTGTGTTTTAGCTATCAATAATTTTTTCAGGTTTTTATTTAAATTTCAGTTTGTTAACAGTGTAATATTAGCTTCATGTGTACAATAGAGTGATTCAACAATTCCAAACATCATTCAGTATTTGTGATGAATCCCTATCACCGATCTAAGGCATCTTCCCACCCACCTCCCCGCTGGTAACCATCACTTTGTTCTCTATAGTAAGAGTCTGTTCATCCGGTTGCCTCCCTGTCTCTCTTTTTTTTCTTTGCTCATATGTTTTGTTTTTTAAATTCCACATGAGTGAAATCTTATGGTATTTGTCTTTCTCTGATGTATCTCACTTAGAACAATACTATCTAGCTCCATCCATATTCTTGCAGGTGGCAAGATTTCATTCTTTTTTATGGCCAAATAGTATTCCATTATATAAATATACCACATCTTCTTTATCTACTTATCAATTAATAGACACTGTACTATTTCCTAATTTGTCTATGGTAAAAAATGTTGCTATAAACATCAGAGTGCATGTATCCTGTTAAATTACTGTTTTTGTATTCTTCTAGTAGATACTTAGTAGTGCAATGTTGGATCATAGGGTAATTCTAGTTTTACTTTTTTGAGGAATCCCCATACTGTTTTCCACAGTGGCTGTACCAGTTTGCATTCCTACCAACAGTGCAAAAGAGTTCTCCATTCTCCACATCCTCACCATTACCTGTTGTTTCTTGTGTTATTGAGTTGAGCCATTCTGACAGATATGAGGTGATCTCATTGTAGTTTTGATCTTCATTTTCCTGATGATCTGTGGTCCTCTGATAATACAAATGTGCAACAAAATTTTGAGACACTGTCCTATATACTGCCTACTCAAAGTATATTTCTCAGACCAGTAAACCAAAATAACCTAAGAGCTTGCTAGAAATGTAGAACCATGGGACTTACTTAATCTGAGTCTATATTATTAGTAATATCTATAGGTGATTCATATGCATGCTGAAGTTAGAAAAATATTGATTGAAATTTAGAAGATAAATTAAACAAAATTCCAAATTTTGCAAATAATATGTGCAGAAAACAGTTTGGGCAAAAATACTGGTATCAAAATTGTCTGTAAATTAATGTTCAGGAAAAAAGAAAAGCCTTCATTTTTATTTCCACTAACCTTTACCCTAACTTGATATTCTGATTTTATTAATCAAATGTCAGGTGCTTTATCTGCAAGATTAATTATTCCAACTTCTTTCCAATAAGGCATCTTACATTTGCCCAAGACTCAATTAGCATTTTTGACCTTGAAATGTCAGTTTTGTTATAGATCTGTATTGCAAAAATTAATATCTGCAAGTCTTTCAGTGTAGTAATAAGAATTTTATAACAATGTGGTACTTTTTGCTATTATGTGAATGAATTATTGCTTTATGTTAATGCGAGTATCCTTTTTTCAGCTTTCATGACATTCACACTAGATATTGTATGTTGTGTGTTGTTGCTTTCTGAGATAAATGTTGAATATATGGGGCACTGAGTGGCTCAGTGGGTTAAAGCCTCTGCCTTCAGCTCAGGTCATGGTCTTAGGATGCTGGGATCGAGACCTGCATCAGGGTCTCTGCTCAGTGGGGAATCTGCTTCTTCCTCTATCTGCCTGCCTCTCTGCCTACTTGTAATCTCTGTCTATCAAATTAAAAAACAAATCTTTAAAAAATGTTGAGTATATGTCAATTCCAAACAAATTTCATAATTATTCTCTATTCTTTTGTCATTTATTAACTTGGAAATGTTTGCTGTTTGTTTACCTGTACCAAAACATTTCACAGAAATTTTTTTATGAAGTCTATACAACTAATACTATATGCTATTCATCTTGAAATTAGGTGTATATAAAGCAAATATGAACAGATCTAAAAAGGAGAAATAGATAGCAATACAATAAAAATAGGGAATTTTAATATCCTCTACTTTCATCAATAAATAGATTGTCCAGACAGAAAATCAGTAAGGAGGCATTGGACTTAAATGACATGTTAGACCAGATGGACCTGGCAGACATTTATAGACAAGCCATCCAAAAGCTGGAAAATACACATCATTCTCAAACACACATGGAACGATCTCTAAGATAGATTGTATGTTAGGTCACAAACAAAAACTTGAGAAGATTAAAATCATAACAAGCATCTTTTCTAGTCACAACAAAATGAAACTAAAAATCAACTACAAGAAAACTGGAAATTTTACAAATTATAGAGATTAAATACCCCTGAACAACCACTGAACAACTAATGAGTCAAAGAAGAAATTAAAAAGTAAATTTAACAGTATCTTGAGACAAATGAAAATGGAAATACGACATACCAAAATTTATGGGATGCAGAAAAAGCAGTTTTAAAAGGGAAGTTTATAGTGATAAATGCCTACATTAAGAAACAAGAAAGATCTGAAGTGAACAACCTAATTTTACCCCTCAAGGAACAAGAAAAAGCAAAGTAACCCTAAAGTTAGTAGAAGAAAAGAAATAAAGATCAGAATAAAATTATATAAAAATAGAGACATAAAGAGAATAGAAAAGATCAATGAAACTAAGATCTATTAAAAAATAATCAAACAAAGGAATCTTTAGACAGACACAAAAAAGGAAGAGAACTGAAGTGAATAAAATCAGAAATGAAGGAAGAAATGTTCCAACTGATAGTACACTAATATAAAGGATCATAAGAAATACAATCTTATGAATAATTATAGGCCAACAAATCGGACAACCTAAAAAGAAACAGATAAATTCCTAGAAACATGCAACCTACCAAGACCAATAACAGACCAATTATTAGTAAGAAGATTGAATTAGTAATCAAATACCTCCCAAGAAACAAAAAACAAGTACTAGATGGCTTCACTGGTAAGTTTTAACAAACACTCAAAGAAGAAATAGTACCAATTCCTTCCAAATTTTTCCAAAATATCAAAGAGGAGGGAGCACTTCTAAATTCATTTCATGAAGCTAGGAATGCCTGGTTGGCTCAGTTGGTTAAGCCGCTGCCTTTGGCTCAGGTCATGATCCCAGCATCCTGGGATTGGTTCCTGCATCGGGCTCCTTCATCAGTAGGGAGCCTGCTTCTCTCTCCACCTCTGCCTGCCACTCTGCCTGCTTGTGCACATTCTCTCTCTCTCTCTGATAAATAAATAAATAAATATATAAAATCCTTAAATTCATTTCATGAAGCTAGCATTACCCTGATACCAAAACCAGGCAAGAACACCATAAGAGGGTGCCTGGGTGGCTCAGTGGGGTTAAGCCTCTGCCTTCAGCTCAGGTCATGATCTCAGGGTCCTGGGATCCAGTCCTGCGTCAGGGATGCTGGGCAGGAACCCTACTTCTCCCTCTCCCACTCCCTCTGCTTGTGTTCCCTCGCTCACTGTGTCTCTCTCTGCCAAATAAATAAATAAAATCTTAAAAAAAAAAAAAAAAAAGAACACCTGGGATGCCTGGGTGGCTCAGTTGGTTAAGCAGCTGCCTTCAGCTCAGGTCATGATCCCAGTGTCCTGGGATCGAGTCCCACATCGGGCTCCTTGCTCCGCAGGGAGCCTGCTTCTCCCTCTGACTCTGCTTGCCACTCTGTCTGCCTGTACTCGCTCTTGCTCTCTCTCTTTCTGACAAATAAATAAATAAAATCTTTAAAAAAAAAAGAACACCATAAGAAAAGAAAATTATAGGCTAATACCTGTATAAATACAGGGGAAAAAAGAAACTTAGGTTGGAAAACCAGTTAAGAAAAATAAAATTCAGTATGCAAAATGCAATACATGTTAGAAGAGAGTATTATCAAACAAAGCAGAGGGAATGAATTCCCTACCAATGGCTGTGCTTTTATGAAGGGGTTGTAATTTATATCATGAACTAAAGGTTTAGGATTATTCTGGTCTATGTAAACAAGGGAGAGAGCTCAGAGAGAATGAATACCAGTTGTTTGTTTATTGTTTAATGAGAAAAAGATATGTTCTGGGGAAAGAAAGAAGTTTGGGGTAACTACAGCGTAGCGTGAAAGGAGAGAGAAGAGGAGGTAGGAGGGGCAGTGGGAAAACTTGTTCTGAGATCTTATAGGCCACATGAAAGAGGTAATTTTCCACAGGTGTGTAGAATATTCAGAGATTGTCGCATGTAAGCAACACTAAGAAAGTGTGTTTTGGGGAAGAATACTAGATTTTAAAGTGGAAAATAGAACAGTATGGAAAAAAATCAACAAGGACCAAGTAGGGGGTTATTATACAAGATTATAAATGAATAAAAAAATTTAAAGTACATCAATAATAAAAGGAATGGGAAGGAGGAAGTGCATTTAAACAGCATTTGGGAAGTAAAATCTATAAGACTCAGGGACTGGAAGAATATGAAAGGGAGAGGAATTTAGAAATGAACCGAAGTATACTAAAAACTTCTTACAGTTATATGCTAATGATGAGGCTAACAATAGATAAAAATAGGGAGGAAAAGGCATTTGGGTAAGAAAGACATTGGTGAGCTTAATTCTGGCATTTTATCCCTTTGGAAGATCTTGGCATAGCTCTTTTTATTATTATTATTATTATTTCCATTTTATTTTATTTCTTTTCAGTGTTCCAAAATTCATTGTTTATGCACCACACCCAGTGCTCCATGCAATACATGCCCTCCATAATACCCACCATCAGGCTCACCCATCCCCCCACCCCACCCCCTCCAAAACCCTCAGTTTGTTTCTCAGAGTCCACAGTCTCTCATGGTTTTTCTCCCCGTCCGATCTCCCCCATCTCACTAAGGAGACAACAGCATACACTAATTCAGAGCCTGCAGAAAAATAGGGTCTAGTCAAGAGGATTCAGAATTCATTAACACACACAAGTGGTCACTGATGGTGAATGCCTCACATCACTCAGAAATTGATAGAAAGAAGACCTGAGTCAAAAATCCTATAAACCATCAATATATGGAGAACATGTGGAAGAAAATGATTCTGCAGACCCCATTGTTAGAAAACTGTGATCCTGGGTGTGGTACTTCCCTGTGTGTAGGTCTCCTTCTCCCGTGTTAAATGGACGCCATTGTTTCCCATCCCCATACAGTTATTGTGTGGATTAAATGAGATGCTAAGCGCCAAACATTAAAAAGAGCTGGCACAAAGTATATGCATTGAATAAATGTTAGCTATTATTATAAACAAAATGTTCGCTATTATTACAAACAAAATGTTCTTTAGCTTGGCTAGGCTCTCCCAAGGTGATATCAGTCAAACATACAATTCCAAATAAGACCAAAAAAAAAAAAAAATAGAAAGCATTTGTTAAGCAAGTCAATAAGTTTCTGGCAAATCCTCCTTTTGAACTAATTTTTTTTTTTTTAAACTTGCATTGGGAAAAGCAGAAATATTTGGGATGACAGTGTTAATAGTAGAGCTCAAATGCTGGGTCTGTGTCTTTAGAAATAATCACAGAAACTGGATAATTTTATTCTGTCTTTCTAAGGAAAAATGCCAAAGGAGACTTGGTAGATAAAAATGGCAGAGAATCTAAACTTAAAAAAAAAAAAAAATGTCTATTACATACTACAAGAAGTCCAGAAACCCAGACTCCTCAAGTTGTGCATATTAAATGTCTGTACAGTTTTTGTATATCAGTACCTCAATAAAGCTCTTCTTTAAAGAGAGAATTTGAGAGATGAACTTTCAAACTACTTAAGCTCATCCTTTAATTTGATGGTAATTAATAAATACTGGAAACCGCTATTTTACTAACTTAAGTAATTTTAAAGTCGCACATTTTGCTTAATAAAACTCCTTCTGATTATTTAGAAATAATAGTTTTTATACAAAATGTTTTAATGCAAGGACCTCTTTATTCATCTCTCTACCTACCTACCTAGCTACCTATCTATCACCTGTCGCTACTTATTTATAAATTATGTCCAGGTTCTAAGATGTTATAGGAATAGATACGCATTTCAAAATGTCATCTCCTCACCTCAAAATATTCTCTCTGTTGACCACGTTTAATGGGCTTGAATCATAGGTGTTTCCATGGATAGGAGTAATGTGGATGACTCAGAATTATGGGTCTGGTAATACATACAGCTGGAAAAATATAATTATTAAATCTTGTTCTGTCCATTTTAGCTCATTGTTACTTCTTTAATTTTAAAAATGCAAAATCAAATACCTGGATAACTTTGCCACAAAAAAATAAGAAAAAGGACACATTTACCATCCATCAACTATTAATATATTCAGGTTTTCAAAAGTCCTTTAAAAAAAGAAAAAAAAAAGTCAAGTCCTTGACACACAGGTTTTAAGAAAATAAACTTGCCATTAATGTCACTGAAAAAAAAAAATTAGTGAACCGAAATGTACTCTAAAACATGCCATCATTTCTCTTAACAATTCTTTAATTCTTTGTTAAATTATTTAATATTTAATGAAAATAAATCTCACAATTTTCTTTTATGTATTTTATACTAATTTACTCTTTTATTAACCACATTGAACTTTTCTATTTTTTCTTTGATGATTATAATATGAAACATTTCACTGACGTAATTTACAATATGTTTACAATATTTTCTTATTATTTGGTTCCCTTTAAGTTATGAAGAAAATTTTTTACATATTTTATATGGTTTTTGATAGCTTTTACTCTTGTTTTTCGCAAGTTTCTTTGTACACATCTCATATTTGTGACATTCTAAAGAGGTATGTATAATAGTTATCACTAATTTGTGTCTGTTAGAACAATTATTTATTTCCTGACTTACTGCTCTAATTTCTACTAGTGGTTGTTTACAGATTTTAAGACATCCAACAGCTTGATCCAAACATCTCATAAACTATTTTATCCATCTGAATTTTATCTTCTTTTATTTTTCAATTTTTATTTATTTATTTATTTATTTAAAATATTTTATTTATTTATTTGACAGACAGAGATCACAAGTAGGCAGAGAGGCAGGCAGAGAGAGAGGAAGGGAAGCAGGCTCCCTGCTGAGCAGAAAGCCCGATGTGGGGCTCGATCCCAGGACCCTGGGATCATGACCTGAGCCGAAGGCAGAGGCTTTAATCCACCGAGCCACCCAGGCACCCCAATTTTATCTTCTTTTAAATAAATAATAATCTGTTCTACAGAGATAATTTTTGCAGAAGTCATATTCCTTAAACAAAATCAGTATCTTTGTTAGCAATTGGAGCACAGTATGATGTAATGTGTTGAGAGTTAAACTTGAATTTGAGAGTATTTACTTCTCTTGCCTTCACGTTGTAAATGTACGTCATTGCTTCTCTTTCCTAGCTTTCTCATATTCCTGTCACCGTGTCCATCACTTGATAAGTGACCAATAAACACTTGCTGAATAAATGGGCACTTACTAAACAGCTAGTGATGCAAGGGGCAGAATTGCAGGCTAGGAGATGAATCCATCTCCTAGAACCCTCCTTTCCTCTATGCTTTTAATCTCTGTCAGGACAGATATACTGGTATCTGATTTAAAATAGCACATTCCAGAATGCTTGGGTGGCTCAGACAGTTAAGTGTCTGCCTTCGGCTCAGGTCATGATGCCAGGGGCCGGGGTAGTTCCCACATCTCCTCGCTGAGCAGGGAGCCTGCTTCTCCCTCTCCCTACCTCTCCCCACCCTTGATAGCTCTTTCTCTCTTTTTCTGACGAATAAAATCTTAAAAAAATAAACAAATGAAATCGCACATTGCTTGTGAGTATACATCTGCAAGACCATATTAACATTCTTTTTTTAGACAACTCTGAGTCCATAGAAGAAAAATGAGATTAATAAAGACATAGGTCGAGTCTCTGGTTCACAACGTGCTTTTGCATTAGTGCTTTAGTTTCTGCTCCATAAAATGGTGCTAGCGCTCTCACAGTATGTGCATCTGTGTGTGTCCATGTTTTTTTTTTTTTTAACACATAATATATAAAAAGCATTCTGTCAAATCTAGATCTCTATAAATACGAGTTGTGGTTATTCAAGAAAGACCTGATGAGAGGGAAGGCAACAGTTGTTTTAAATGGCTTCCTTTGTTGTCCCTTCCTCCCCTCTATCCTCTGCTTCTTCCTGAAAAGAAAGGCTTTTGATTATGAAGTCATGGCGCAGGAAACCATGCCGTGAAGATTTGAGCATGGAGTTTTGAGGAAGGACCGAATCAGATTATGAGGGAGGAATTAGGCGAATACAGAGCAAGAAGGCACTCTAATCTGTAAAAACTCTTGCAAAACAAGCCTGAACTCCTTAACCAAGCATGTCAACTTGTTTGTAGACCTCAATATTTTTAATGTAATGAGAAAGAAAAGGAGGAATAGACAAGCAAGGTGGATGAGAGGACGGAGACTTTGGGGGAAACGTCATGTTGCTTCTCCTGCCACTCAGAAAGAGAGAGACGAAATTCAACAAAAATCAGAAGCACCACTCCATTATGCTTTGTGGTTTACCTGAACAAGAGGCCAGGTTCCCCAGGCATAGGCAGATGTTGAACTGTCCTGAGAATCAGCTATAATCTTCAATAGAGTCAGTTAAACCACCATGGCGTTATTTCATGATAACAATGACATTTCACAGAGATATTTTTGAAAAGTGGCCCTGTCAGCTTTAACTATTTCAAGCTGGTCAATTTTATGCCACCTGAATTTCAAAGAAAAGCTCTCTTTCTAAAAATAATAATAATAATTAATAATAAAACCGTAAATGATCACCTTTAGATTCACTTAATTTACCTGGGGTACAATTAGATTTAGTTGCAGTTCAAAATGATGCTCAGTTCTTCTTGGACCAATTTTGAGAAAACACACAGTCCTTTGCTGAAGTCAAATCAGGACAGATTATTATGCATAACAATACCCAGCATTTGTAGAGTGCCATGCTTTGAAGTTTATGGTTTTCTCAGTGCTTTTAATATACATTATCTCCTTTGATCCTGCCCCCATTATATGCGAAGCAGAAGGCAGGTATCATTCTATTTTACTGATAAGTGGGACTGAGACTTTAAGATTTTAGAATTGTCAGCTTCGTCAAGGAGTATTAAACCAGTAACCAAACAGTCACAAAATTCAGTTGTATCAGAACTGGACTTCCAGTCTTTAACTTTGTATATGAACTTGTGCCCTAAATGAGAATAGTAACGTGTGTCTGGTATGTGAAGATGGGTTTCTGGATTGCTGCAGATGCCCCAAGTGGTCTCCCTGCTTGCACACTAATCCTTTGTAGGCTAGTCTCCACACTGTGACCAGGGAAGTCCTTAAAATACAAATTTAATCATGTCTCTCTCTCTCCTACCCCAGAACCTCCAATGCTGCCATGATATCTAAAAGTGAATCTATAATTTTCATTTTGACTTTTTGAAGTGCCCCAAGATATAGTTTCAGGGACGTTTCTTTTAACTTCTCATGCCAACGCAGCCACATTTGCTTCTTTCCCAAGACACCAATGGCACTTTAACCTTGGACTCTTGTATGCAATACTCTCCTTCCAGACACAAATACAATTTGTGCTTCTAAATTTGCCCCTCCAGTTCTGTATGGTTGACTTAGGTCTCTGCTTACTCTCAAGACAGAGATAGAAATTCTGAATCTCTAAGGAGTAACCCCCACACACAGTCATCATCTATGTCCTTACCATCTATAGTCCTAGAACCTGCAAGAGTGCCTAGTGATACTAAATACCAACAAATATGTGTTAGAAAAAATAAATAAATAAGTGGATGAATCCAGTTGTGAGGGAAGAGATATGTCAAGGTTGAGGTGTCCATGGTTGGTTGTTCATATGGAAATACATATAAGTGTACTGGAGATGTGAGTAACTACCTACTTTGGAAGCACTTTCTAACCCTCTGGTTATTTAAGCCATTTAAAATGGCACATACTAAAAATAAATAAATAAAAAAATGGCACGTATTAAAATTCTGGTTCTGAAAAAAATTTAAAGATGAAAATTATAGTTCAGAAGAAATTAGTTCATATGAAGTAGTGTTTATAACCAAAAAGCACAGTTTTTCAACATCTGTTCCTCAACCCACCAGCTTGAACTAAAATACTAACACCATTGTAGCAGAGACATATTGCTTTGCAACACTGGCCACATATTTTATCTAGTAGAAATTCAATTTTAATTATTAGTTTCTTCATTTATTGAAAGTATTCATTTGATCAAGTTCACCTCTATAGTTTAAATTGCAGCATTTCACCCACATACATTTTGTTTAAAGGAGCACATCTTACTTGCTGGAGACAAATATGTAATATTCCTTACAGTGGATTAAGTCTCATTATATTGAACACATGGAATATCTTTCTAGGCAAATTTTTTAGGAAAAAAAAAAACTCATGTTTTCAGCATGCATGAATACTTAAAGGTTTTTCTTTTTTTCCTACATACATGCTATTTCACTGATCGTGTAAAATGGATTTAGGAAAAAAAAAAAGTTCTAAAAATGACCATTGTTTCTGACCTTAAAATGAGCTCTAAGTTTCTTGTACCTGCCCAAAGGAGGGAAGAACAGAGTATACTATGCTTAGATCATCAGCAAAAAGAATTAGGAAAGGAAGAAACTTTAGAACAAAAAGTTCCTCTCACCACATTTTTAATTGTCCAATCCTGGCTCTTACATGTCACACAATTTGGTCTTTCACTATATCAACCCAACAAATTTTCAATAGCAACTAAGTTTAGTTTTGGCGCTTTACAGTCTAGGGACTGCTCACACACACACACACACATACACACACACACAAACACAACTGTCCCATCGATTCTTCACAATTACCCAGTAAGGCAGGTGTTCTATTTATACCTTTTTTATACTCAATAAACCTGAGGCTCAATGAATGGTATAATCAAAAACCAAAGCAAGGACATTTGACTCTGCAGCTCATTCTTTTTCCATTAAATCGTGCTGTTACTTTGACTTCTAAGATATAAAATTGCTCTGGTCATTTACCTAGCTATTCTCTCAAGCTTTCTGAGTTCAGAGCAATATTGAATGATAATCCTTCCCTATAGTTGTCAGAAACTTCTAGCTATTAAAAAAAAAAAAATCACAGCTCTACCTCTCTGAAGTAATAACAGTTGATCTTGGGAGTTTTTAATGTCATGATACCAGGAAAAAATAAATTAATAAGCAAATCTGTTGCTATACCTATTCCTTCTCTCTGTTTGACATGAAGTTGGATCCACCTAAAATCTCAGTTCCTAAACAAGGACTGACAGTAATCTCAGGACAATACAGGCTGTTGTTTTCACAGAGTGTAAGGAATGTTTTCACTGGCTGCCTTTCAGAAAGTTGGCACTTTAAACGTGGCTAGCATACATGATGTGTTTGGGTTTAATTTTAAGGGATATTATCTTTTGACTTTGTCATTTATGGAAAGAGAAATCATAGAAAACCCTGGTATGAGAAATTATTTCATAATTTTAAAAAATTTATTTGTGTGTGTGTGTGTGTGTGTGTGTGAGAGAGAGAGAGAGAGAGAGAGAGAAAGCACACAAGTAGGGGGAAGCAGGCAGAGGGAGAAGCAGGATCCCCTCAGTGCAGGGAGCCTGATGTGGGACCCGATCCCAGGACCTGAGCAGAAAGCAGATGCTTAACTGACTAAGCCACCTAGGCATCTCTTGTTTTAATACTCATTTTCCTACCTGTGAATATTACTTATCCAAAATCATCATATCAGGAGACTTCTAGTACTTAGTCACATCCAATTCTCTTCCCCTTCTGGTCTCACACAAGCCTGAGAGTTACTGCCTTATGACTTTTTGGATAATGGTTTGTGAGAAGAAATGATGAAGTATTTAACTGCTGGTCTGAGACCCTTCAGTGCTCTTTCCATTGCCTCAGCAACTAAGAGACATGAAGTTCCAGATGGTGTAGCTACAAGATGGGGAAGCTTTAGAGCCAGGGTCCCCATGTGGAGGACACCCTGCCAAACCATGTGAGCCATGTAAGCAAGGATGAGAGAGTTTTTGGAGTAAGCTACGGAGATTTGAGGCTGTTTTGTTACTGCCTATCCTCATTAAATATTTTAAGCCTCAAAAGAGCAAAGAGTTGAATTTAGAAGTTCTTGATGACATCCAATTTAATAATTTCATCAATTTGGGTAAGCTACTTAAATTTGTCGAGTTTCAAATGTCGGACTCCGGTAGGTTTTGCAGGCCACAGGCACGAGGAGAGCGTCCAGGCCAGCCGGTAGCTCCCCTTGGGGCTGAGCGGGATGGCGAGTGTCGCGAGTCCAGGCGCATTAACGAACCACACCAGACTCGGGGGATCTGTCGAAGCAAGATCTCACTTTATTGAGCGGGGTTGCAGCTTATATTGGGTAGGGGATGGGAAATGAGGTCAGCGGGGAGAGAGCCTATGGGGTTTGGTTACGTAGTCAGTAACTGGGTAGGGTGTGTTGGGCGAGAGGAGGAAATATCAGCAACTTTCATGAACAAGCTCAAGCAACAGAAGGTGAGTAAAGATGCTCTTATGAACAGAGGAACCGAAACCGCCACGTTGGCGCCAATACTGCCTCGGTGGCGCCTTTTCTAGCCGGAAGAGAAGGCAGGCCAGCGCCATCTTTGCTGTGCCCAACATTCAAATGCTTCCTTTCTAAGATAGAGATGACAAAAATATTCTCTATGTACTTGAAAGAGTGACTATAAAGATCAAATTGCATAGTGTAGGTTGAGTCACTCTATAATTTATATTCATAAGTGTGGTGACATATATTTTTTATTTGTTTGAGATTGTGATTTCTCTGATTAAGGGAATTTCTTTCCTTCATCTACTACTTTCCAACTCCATAGAAAAAGGAGACAAGAAGACCAAAGTTAGGGTGTAGGAGTGAAGAGGAGCCACTCTTTGTTTGTTTTAATCTATTATTACAGGCATACGATAGCTCTAATAATTAAACTCAAGATTTCTTAGAATCAGGTATTTCAGATTCAAGTTCACTTCCATGACATCCAGCAGTATCAAATTTGTCTATATACTTTTCCTCTTTAGCTTTGAGCATCAGAAAACTAAGACGCCTTCTTCCATTTCTTTCAGCAAAATGTAGAGTATAAGTAAACTAGGTGTTCAGAGAGCATCAAACCAGTTTCTACTATTTCTTAGATTTTTTTATGCTTTAAAATATTTTTTGAACAGAAAATATATGGAGCATTTCATGAATTTGTGTGTCACCGTGGGGCTGTGCTCATCTTCTCTGTATCATTCCAATTTTAGAATATGTGCTGCTCAAGTTAATCTGATTGCCCAGTCCAACAAAACAGAAAGACCACTGAAGCCGGTAGGCATTCATTGGACATCTTTTATTGATTGAATGGACACAACAGAGAAGAGAAACCAACATACAATTAACTTTATACATTTTGAGCTATGGAATTTGACCATGTTTTGTGTCCTCTCCACAAAAAAGAGGACGGGGACATGGTGTGACTCTTCAAGTTATCACCTAATCTCTCCACTGAGTAAGCAAAACAATGCAGTCATTAGAGACACCCCCGAGGTAGTAACCGAAAGTGGGCTCTCTGAAACCTGATTGAATCCCAGCTTCACTGCTCACTAAGTTACTTTGAGCATGCAACTTCTTTATGCCTCAGTTTTCTAATCAATAAAGGGTATATTGGGGACGCCTGGGTGGCTCAGTGGGTTAAAGCCTCTGCCTTCAGCTCAGGTCATGGTCTCAGGGTCCTGGGATCGAGCCCCACATCATGCTCTCTGCTTGGCAGTGAGCCTGCTTCCTCCTCTCTCCCTCTCTGCCTGCCTCTCTGCCTAGTTGTGATCTCTCTCTGTCAAATAAATAAATAAAATCTTTAAAAAAAATAAAGGGTATATCGTAATAGCATGTAATTTACACAGTAGTTTTAAAAGTTAATGAGCTAATATATGCTATGTTTAGAAAAAGGCCCATAACCTAGTGAATACTGTATGGCTTACTTAAAACAGTTGCCTTGTAATCAAACTCCAAGCTATTCTAACACAATGTGAAGGAATTAGATGCTCTAAAAGATGCAGGTAGTTGGTGGGAAGAGAGAAAACTGAGTTTTTTAGCAACTTTCATGAACAAGCTCAAGCAACAGAAGGTGAGTAAAGATGCTCTTATGAACATTTTATGACCTCATGACTGACTAGAGGTTTATAGAAATCTTAAACTTTTGGGGTCCCAGTTTGTGTTTCTTTCTATGGAACATCACATTTAAGTGAACTAATTATGGTTTGTATCTAAACTGAAGTGTAATCTGCCACAAAATTATCCCTTCTTATTTCTGATAAAGGACGCTTTTCTGGTTACTCAAACATGAGAATTCAATGTGATTTGGGGTTTTGGTTTGTTTGGTTGCTTTTGTTTGTTTGTTTGTTTGGTTGGTTGGTTGGTTTTTGTTTTTTCCTTTGATCCTACATCTGTATCTCTCTCTTAACATGCAAACAGTAGCCAAAACTGTCAAATATTGTCACCAAAGGGTCTTTCCCACTCATTTTCTATTGCCATTTTGCAAATCCAGACCCTTATCTTCGACCACCTCAGTGTTCCTTCTGCTACTAGTAGGCTTCACCTCCCCTTTGCTAGAGTGACTAGAAGAGCTGTTTTTTTTTTTTTTTTAATTTCTTTCCAAGGATATAGACTTAAGAAAATAGTCATTTGTGTTCACTTCTACTACTAATTATTTAAGGAATGAATCACTAAAATAACCAAGTGGTAGTTTTTTTTTTTTCTTAATATGGTAAGCCACATATAAATTTACAATGGTAATGGCCAACTTTATGTATGATACATATAAATTGAATGGGCACACATGCATACACACATATACACATACATACACACATATATACATGCATACACATGTGTGTATATATATACATATATATAATGTGGCATTGTTTCACATATATGTATACTTTATACATATATATTTATATGTATATATACATATATTTATATATATATATATATCAAACCATATATATATATGCTTTAATGTCTTCCTTCTTAGAAGATACAATGTTTCTTCACCAGTAGATATCCATGCTAGCATGAAAACAGATGTTGGTCATGAATTCAGATCCAATAAGAAATTACAGACTTTCAGATTATTATGCAATAATTGAAGAAAACTTTGAAATGGATATCATATTTTTACTTTGGACATTTGCTAGTTGACTTGATGCATACCCTTTCTGAATATCATAAGGGCCTCCATAGTACACACACATACACTTATGGAAAGCAAACAAGTGGGAGGAATATGCTTGTCAGCTTCAATTTTGTATACATAAAAATGTATGACAGAAGGGACTGAAAATATAGGAGCAAAGAGACAGGAAATGTCAAGCTTGATAGGTTATGCCAAGGGAAAAGATTTACTCTAAAAATAAGTCCTACCACTTAACCTACTGCTGTTAATTTGATTTTATATTCAACACGAATATGTTGTGTCTATGAGTGATTAATTCTAGATTGTTATTCTACTAAGCTACATCTTTTGTTTTTCAGTGGAGTTTAGCATTTCAAGGTTCGTAATCTCTGATTGTCGTTCAGGACAGTTTTTAAAGAATTGCATGAATGTAACTGAACAACACACTATTTTGTCCCCTATTGTTGCCCAAAGGCTCCTGTACCTTCAAAGTTATAATCATAATAGATGTGTGTTTCCAGGTAAAAAACTTTCTCCCCCATAAAGGATGACTCTTGAAAATCAACCACAAGCAAATATAAAATAATATATTCCAAACACTTTTGTTTCCCCTCATGATTTGCAGTTTGAACACAAATGAGAGAAAAATGGAGTTGGTCTGCATCAGAGCTCCGTTGCCCCCTTCCAATGCCCCTCAATCATTTTCTCCTTCCTTCAGACCTGACACCTGGCCCCAGCCTGTAATAGCTGTCCTACTGGAGTACTTCATCTTCGAATGACTGTTCACATGTAATTTTCCCAAAAACATTTAATTTGAATATGCTGCACTCCTTCTTCTTCCTTGTTCTTGATGTCAACCATTTAACATCTCTGTTGTTAACCTACTCTAAGGATGGCATGCACAATGTATCAGTGCTCCCCTTTTTTGTGCCCACAGCACATATAATCAATAACCACATTCTTTACTGCTGAGTCTAGACATCTCTAGAATTCTTTTTCTTTTTTTTTTTAAGAGTTTATTTATTTATTTGACAGACAGAGATTACAAGTAGGCAGAGAGGCAGGCAGAGACAGAGGAAGCAGGCTCCCTGCCAAGCAGAGAGCCCAATGCAGGGCTTGATCCCAGGACCCTGGGATCATGACCTGAGCCAAAGGCAGAAGCTTTAACCCACTGAGCCACCCAGGTGCCCCCATCTCTAGAATTCTTATCCCCATTGCCTTTTGCATAATTTCAACACTCAATTATGGCTAAAACCTATTTGCCACTCCTAGGTTACTCATTCTCATTTAAAATACATGCATTGTAAAAGAATTCATGATAATAATAATGGATCTCAAATTTATTGTATTTTTATTATTAAGTTAAATTAACTATATATGTATAAATATATGTATATATATATATATATATATATATAATTATTTTATATAAACTCAACCTCATGGATAGGCATTGACTTGTGTGCATGTTTACTCAAAAATGAAAATGCTATGATTATAAATTTTATTAAAGAGATATCTCTATATTTTTAAAATAACCACATATAGCTATGTTTTATGACTATGTTTTATGACTAAAAAAGCTACTTTTTTAGTCTACAGAAAGAAACTATCAGAGTATGGATTTAAGGCAACTTTCTTTATATTATCCCCAAATACACTGACTCAGCTTGATTATAACACTTGCCACATTGTTTTGTAATTGTTTCCTTTCCTCTTTCACTGACTATGTCCTTGGAAGCAGGAGAGCCTCCCTTCTCTCTGTATTGTTAGCACACTGCATAGTATTTCCACAGGGTGTTGCTGTGGCAAATGTTTATAGAATAAATAACTGATGGAATGAATAAGATATTTTGTAACCAATAGTCTTTTTTTTTTTAAAGATTTTATTTATTTATTTGACAGAGAGAGATCACAAGTAGGCAGAGAGGCAGGCAGAGAGAGAGAGGAGGAAGCAGGCTCCCTGCTGAGCAGAGAGCCCGATGCGGGACTCGATCCCAGGACCCTGAGATCATGACCTGAGCTGAAGGCAGTGGCCTAACCCACTGAGCCACCCAGGCACCCTGTAACTAATAGTCTTATATTACTCTTTGGTCATGAGATTAATTCTATTTTTAGCAATTCCAAAACATTTTAACTTTCTAAGCCCAGGGAAATGCTGTGCAATGACTATTTTCAAATTTATATTTTGCCTTAAAATAATCCCCCCCCCTTTTTTTGATTGTTAAAATATAACATAAACTGACCTGGGTTTGTTCTGTTAATCAGTTGATTTAATGTTACTAATTAGTTTAAATTGTGAAATTATTATTTAATAGCTATAATCCTTAAAACTGTATAAGTAATTATACTCATGTAGGAGGCTATAAAGGTTTAATATTCACACAAGAATGTGAACTTGGAAGTATCTTTGAAAGAGTTAAAAACAAATTTTAAGTAAATTGAATCATTTTGGGCCTTATGAGAAGTATTCAAAACCTGAATTTTTTAAATAAACATTCTTAAAAAAATAAATTACATCCATTCTTCTCTTTACCCAAATAAATTCCCATAACAGAAAATATCTGAAAATTCAGACCCTTAGAATAGGTGAATTACTATGTATTTATTTTCAATAATAATAATATATGTAAAAAAACTCACAGACCACCCTTAAAGATATAAATTTCTTAACCATATCAAAGTAGAGATTTTTAAACACAGAAAATGCTGGCATACCGTTAGATATATCTGAAACTATCCTTTAAACCTTTTTGATTAACAGCATGGTGCTAGGTTCTTCAAGTAACCCCATGCCTTCTGAATCCTCAGCTTAAATTCACCACTTGAAATTCTAGTTTGCGTTTTACAATTTACCTAGCACTAGTCTTTTCCCTTTCCTCCTTCAAGACCTAGACTTTGTTAAATCCTGATGGTTACGATTAAGCCCTACTTAAGTCTAACTCTGTTTGACACTTAAAATGGTTTTGCAAAATTAGTAAGAGTTAATCAAATGAACCCTGGGCATGAACCCTATGATGGACCCAGGAACAAATATGTGGGTTGGTGTAATGAAAATACAAGGTGAGGGAAAAGGAGTAAAACTAGATGTGGGTAAGTAGATTAATGAGTTAAAGAGAACTTGCTTACGAAGACAACTTGCATGGGAGTCTGAATGCCATCTTGCAGAAGAAGGGGAATGGCTGAAGAATACAGGCTGAGAAGGATGCAGGGCACTGACTGGAACCTAGAGGATGAGTTTAAGAGCAAAAGGGAGTGGTAAGCGGAAAACCCTAGAAGTGGTTACTGAATTCATCTAGACAAAGTACTAAAAGAAGGGACAATTGGAACAGAGAGAAAACAGACTGAAAAAAAAATTATAAAACATGATACTGCATGCCAGGGTATGGAGATTGAAAGGAAGACACCGCGGCATGACTCGTAGGCTTCTAGTTTTGACAATAAGCAGATTATAGCACCATTTACAGAGCTTGGCCCATGTGGGGAGGTGTTTCCATTTTGAACATGGTGATTTTGAGATGAGTAGGGTATGATCCAGGGGTAACAATTAGCCAACATCATGATACCTGAGTGAGAAAACTCAGGTCATGATGTGGGCTGGAGGGAAATATTTATGAGTCATTAGCATATGAGCAGTTTTCAAAAGCAAGAAAGTTGCAGCCAGAATTGCATAACCAGTATCAACAAAGCATGAGTCAAAGGTAATTTATTAGGGAACATGGATTTTAAGGCTTAGGCTGACAAAGGGATGACAAAATAAAAACAAAATGAAACAAAAATCAGAGCTGTTGAGAACCATTAAAAAAAAAAAAAAGTTTTCAGGAACGTGAGGTCAAGAGTGTCAGATGCAGAAGAGAAGCATTGGACTTGAAAGCCTGTGTGTGGGACACCTGCATATATCTTGTCTTTTTTGAATGTTTCCAAATGTCTTCATGGTGATGTTATTCTGTTAAATCAATGATAGGGAGTTCTAGTGTGCTCTCTTGGTGTAAACCCACCACATTCTACCCCGCCTTCAGATTACAACTAAAAAAACCTGTTTAAAAAGTCAAAACACCTACTACCTAGGTACTTTAACAATAAAAGCAGGCAGATTGTGAGGGGGAGTCAATATTTGAAGAAGCAAATGACAAGGGAGTGACTTTTCCATTTTCTTTTCAGGCTTTATCCCACTGGGCAGGTACTAGTCATAGAGTGGCACAGCAGTATGGTGGCTAAAACCCCAACAGAAACTCCAGCTTCTACAAGAGGAACCAGGAAATGACTGTGGAGGGAATGATTATGACAGGTTCAATTGTTCGATCATTGAAAAGAGCATTTATCTGGGATTCAGGAGACCCAGTTCTCATCTGTGTTTCAATAGTTAAGTTCTGTTTGATTGAACTCCTTTAAGCAATTATGTTATTCTGTGAAAAAAAAAAATGACTAACATGACACTTTCCTGTTTAATGTCTCATAACTGTGATAAATATCAAATATAGCAATGTACTCAAAAGTGCTTTAAAAGATCATAAATTTATATTTAAATATGTTACTGAGCAGATTTATATTTCTGTTAGTTTAGCATTTGTGGCATTTTTAAAATATGGGTTCATATGCCAGACATCATCCAGAGTTAAAGTTCAAATAATTATCATGACTAAGCTTATCTCAGTATATTTAATGCAATTGTTATTTGATCAGCTGACATCATACTGTAAATGCTGTTTTTTTTTCCCCTTGTTTTTCTTCATCCTTTATAGGCAATTATAGATAAAGTGTCTTAGTCTTTGTCTGTCAGATGTTTTATCTAAAGCTCCATATCTCATGAGCAAGGAAAACCCATTTAACAATGATGGGAATCTGCTCTTTATGGCATGTGACTTCTTCACACTTCTCTTTTCTCCACATAATTGTGGTTCTAAGAGGTTTGTGAACCAACTTAATAACTTGGAACTCATATCATTTAGACTGTCAGTACCTTCTGTAATTGTGACCTTTGAATTTCTGAACCAGTGCCACTGAAAGAAGGGCTTGACTTTTTTTTTTTTTCCTCTTTAGAATGGTATTTGGAATAATTACTGTTTTGGATATAATCATTTGGAAGCAGATGTCCAGATCCAACTGAATACAGCACTATGAATTCCTTTTGAATCAGTTGTATTCTGGGTATTTCAAAAAGAAATAATTTTGATTGTAACCACAGATTCTCCCTTCCCCTCCTCTCCTCTCCTGTTTGCTTTCTCCTTGTCTTTTTCTCTTCTCTTCCTCATGCTTCTTCTTTTTATTCATCTCGCTCTTTTTTTTTCCTCTTCTCCCCCCCCAAACTCTTCCTTCTCTTTTCTCTCTCCCTTTGAGGTATATTAGCCCCCACCTTTTTTTTTTTTTTTTTTTTTTAGTTCATTAGCCCCTTTTATTTTATCTTAAAGGATAAACCATTAAAAATATTTATTCTCTGTAATTAAATTTAAACACATCAAAGCACTTTCAAGATTATGCAGACTTAAAATTAGTCAGATTTCAAAGGAAAGTAATTTGCACTAACAAAATAATTTAAGTCCCATATGTATCAATGAACTACATGTTCTATTCTGTTTCACTGACCATTTCACATAAATAAAAAACTTCTGCATTTGAACAATAGTTGCTGGAAGAGGAAAAAGTCTCAAGCTTTACCTAGTATGCCATTTCTCTTCAAAATCAGTTTATTTCTATTACCACAAAACAAACATATTGCCAATATTTTCTAAAAGTTAAAAAATGGAAATATGTCTTGAGACAAAAATACATGCCACTTTAAAACAGAATATTAGGTTAAAAATTTTTTTTGAGTATCTGTGACATTTTGAAGCTCTGTGGAAACACACACTTAGATAATTTACTACATTACATAAACACACACACACACATACACACACACACATCCCTCATAGAAATAATCAATATTGGCCTAAAATGAGACTGAAAATATAAATATTTAAGTTCAAAGTAAGAGTAATATTTGCAGTCAATATCTATTTATTATTTATGTTTTATGCTCTCTTGGTTCAGCTATTATCTCAGATTAAGAAACAGCTTAAGTATCTATAAATCTACTAAAATTTACATATAAACTAGGCTGACATGTCAATTACTTTCCATCTAATTTTAAGGATTATTGAATAATAATAATACTAACAGAGATGATAGCTACCATTTTAGAGAATATGCCTGGCATGATGCCATACAATTCACCAGCACCCCCCCCACACACACATATACATCCATAAATTTCATCAACACAATGATCTTTATGCTACAGGTAACCACTCTGAGGTCAGAAAATTAATTATACCACTCAATTTTAAATAACTACTGCTACAGTAGTGGGATTTGAACACTGGCCTGATTATTCTTTTAAGCAAAAAAAAAAAAAAGTTCCTACTTTGTACTAGGAGATAAGAATATAGAAATGATGAACAACTAGATCATGTGCTCAAGCCATTTACAGTCAAAACTGAGCAGGTAAGGGGGCATCTGGGTCCTGGGATCGAGCCCCTCATCAGGCTCTCTGCTCGGCGGGGAGACTGCTTCCCCTTCTGTCTCTGCCTGCTGCTCTGCCTATTTGTGATCTTGCTCTCTGTGTCACATAAATACATTAAAAAAAAAATTGAGCAGGTAGGTTACAGATTCATAAGCCACTAGAACAATAAAGTATATAGATAAATACAACTTAGAAATATTTACATGATAAGGTATAAAGCTAGAAGGGAAAGGGCAGTACACTGATAGAGGAAACCTTTCTTCTGCAGACACTATAGGAGAATTCTCACCCATTGTTCTGCCTTCTGTCACCCGACTATAACTCAAAGACTATGACGTGCACATTTCTAATTTTAAGGCATGGTTTCTGAAAATGTAGCACTGTCATTGGAAAGGATGGATCTTTTGGTTGCAAAAGGCTTAGTGCTCCCCACCCACCTACTCACTGATAATCAGCTTGGAGTTGACCCTACACTCTGTACTCTGAGTAGGACAGAGAGCAGAAGATTAAACTACCAGCCCATATGAAACTATCCTATGGGTCAAAGTGTGAAGGGAACAATTCTCCCTTATCGGGATGTGGAGTGTTCCTCATAATATCGCCACTTTGCCATCATCATTCACAGATTTAGGAAAATAAATTTTAAGTTATTTTAAAGATTTTATTTTGTACACAATAAAATCAGTAGCACTTTCCTTTTCCATATCAATTTTTTGTCTGTGCATGGGATGTTGTGAATAAAGAAAGTAAGAAAATTAGGTTGGTTCTGAGTGTTTGGATAACTTGGAATTTGGTGGAAGCATTGTTAGCTGAGAGTAGTCAAGTCACAGTGAATAAAGAAAGTAAGAAAATTAGGTTGGTTCTGAGTGTTTGGATAACTTGGAATTTGGTGGAAGCATTGTTAGCTGAGAGTAGTCAAGTCACAGTGAACAGGAACACACCTGAGGAGGGAGTGCTTTGCTAATGTGTCAAAATGCGTAACTAACATGAAGTCCCTGAGGGAAAGAAGGGTTTATAAGTGTGTGAGGGACTCCTTGCAATGCACATAGATGGCTATTTTCATATGATTTGCATTAAAAGATCAGTTTATTCTACATCAAAATAAAAAAGTTTCTACACAGTGAAGGAAACAATCAACAAGACTAAGGGGCAACTATGGAATGCGAGAAAATATTTCCAGTTGAATATATCCAACGAAGGGTCAGTATTAGAAGTACATATGAAGAACTGATAGAACTCAACATCCAAAAAACAAATAATTAAACAATAGACAGAAAACATGAACAGACATTTCTCCAAAGAAGGCAAACAGATGGCCAAGAGACACATGAAAATACTCAGCATCAGTCATCATCAGGGAAATGCAAATCAAAACTACAATGAGACATTACCTCTCACCTGTCAAAGTGGCTCAAATTAAAATACAAGAAACAAGTGTTGGAGAGGATGCGGAGAAGAAGGAACCCTCTTGTACTGTTGGTAGGAATGTAAACTGCTGCAGCCACTGTGGAGAACAGTATGAGGAGTCCTCAAAAATTTAGAAATAGAACCACCCTATGATCCAGTAATCACACTCGAGGGTATTCACCCCCAAAATACAAAAACTCAAAGGATATAGGCACTGCTAGGTTTACAGCAGCATTATTTTACAATAGCCAAATTATGGAAGTGGCCCAAGTGTCCATGGAGAGATGAAAGGATAAAAAAGATGTGGTGCATATAAACAATGGAATATTATTCAGCCACAAAAATAAATGAAGTCTTAGCACTTACAACAATATGGAAGGAGCTGAAGTGTATAATGCTAAGTGAAATAAGTCAGAAAGACAAATACCATATCATCTCCCTCATATTTGGAATTTAAGAAACAAAACAAATGAACGAAGAAAAATGAGAGAGAGAAAGAGAAAGGAGAGAGAGAAACCAAGAAACAGACTCTTAACTATAGAGAACTGATGATTACCAGAGGGGAGGTGGGTGAAATAGGTGATGGAGATTAAAGTGTGCACTCCTCGTGATGAGCACTGAGTAATGCACAGAATTGTTGAATCACTATATTCTCTGCTTGAAACTAATAGAACACTGTGCGTTAATTATACTGGAATTAAAGTTTAAAAACTTAAAGGGGAACCTGGATGGTTCAGTCGATTAAGTTTCTGACTCTTGACTTCAGCTCAATTCATTATCTCAGGGTCCTGGGATCAAATTCTGTGTCAGGCTCCACACCCAGCAAGGAGTCTGCCTATAGATTCTCTCTATCCTATCCTTCTGCCCCTCCCCTGACTCATGCTCACTTTCTCCCCCTCTCTCTAATAGATAAATGTTTTTTAAAAACTTAAGGAAATATGGGCACCTGGGTGCCTCAGTTGGTTAAGCATTTGCCTTTGGCTCAGGTCATGATCCTAGAGTCTAGGGATCGAGTCCTGCATTGAGCTCCCTGCTCCATGGGGAGTCTGCTTCTCCCTCTAACCTTCTCCCCTCTCATGCTCTCTCTCAAATAAATAAATAAAATAAAATAAAATAAACAAGGAAATAAGTTTATCACTTTGTGACATCATTAAAAAAATGCTGCCCTCAGAATAAAACTACTGACCACTATAAAGCAGTTTGATTTCATATAGCAATTTTGCTCAAATCTTAGTTTTAAAAATGCAACTACATTTAGTTTCACTTTTCATCATCATGGATTTCTTGATAATAATACAAAGGCAAACATCTATTTTTTTATATTTTTTCATTTTTGATTTTTGTGTTACTTAGCATTTATGTTGTAGGCAAAATTATTTAAAATTATATTTTCAACTGACAATATGGATAGATGGTTTAAAAAAGGAAATTTTTAGCATAGATTTGAAATAAATGGAAATGCACAAAAATCATGAGGGATAGTCAGAGAAACCCATGAAGTGTTGTGACAGCCATCGTATCTTTCCAGAGGCCAACCATGTGCATAATAAAAAGGTGGAAGTATTCTTCTAGCCACAATGAGTAGGTGGTTGTTAAAAATCAACAGTAAATTTAGCAAGTCAAGGACACACCAAAATGAATATCTGAAATACTAGTTTCATTGTTGTGAAGTTCAAATTAACATAAAATGCAATATCTTAAAAGAGGAACCTGAAACAAAGCAAAAAAAAAAAAATTGTAAAACTATCCCTCTTCAATACTAATATATAAATTTATTTTAAAAATTAGGCCTTTTAAGATATATATCTAGTGAAAAAAAATGTAAAGGGAAACAGCATACATTACATACACTATGGAACCCCTTGAAAAAGAAAAGAAGTAATAAATATATTCATGTCGCTTATATATGTATATGTATATATCTACATATGTATCTATCTACTTATCTCTATCCCTCTTAGGTATGGAAAGAGAGTAACAAGACAAAAAGATATTTATATGCTCATAGATGTATAGATTATCTCTGAAATAAAAATTAAGGGGCACCTGGGTGGCTCAGTGGGTTAAGCCTCTGCCTTCGGCTCAGGTCATGATCTCAGGGTCCTGGGATCAAGTCCCACATCGGGCTCTCTGCTAGGCAGGGAGCCTGCTTCCTCCTCTCTTTCTCTCTGCCTGCCTCTCTGCCTACTTGTGATATCAGTCAAATAAGTAAAATCTTAAAAAAAAAAAAAAATCAAGAAGCTAGTTGCTTTAGAGAGAAAACTGTCAGGTAAGTCAGGTGGATAGGAGACCCTGCATCAATCGTACTTATATTCTCTATCTTGTTCAAACATTCTAGCAAGCATGCTAATATCCATTTCAGTAATGATAATAAATAAAACCACACACATAAACAAAAAAAATCATAAAATTGTAAAGAAATATCACTAGAAATATTTTGGTATCTACAATCACAGCATCTGTACTGAAAGCAAGATAATGACAAACATAAGTAAGCCAACGATCAATAATTTTAAGTGCCTTTTTTCACTTGCAGAATCACCTTGGAAGGAAAAATGAGCACTATAAGAGGGGCTTCCATGACTCTTTGCCCTGTGAAAAGGGTCAAATCTGTTTAGGATTGGAAAAAAAAAAAAATTAGTTGTCTTTTTAATAGCCACCCTGAACATGGAGCACTCTTTCAGCCTTAATGAGTGTTGTTCGCAGAAGGGGCCCCTGGCCACATGCAAGAGACACATGTGCAGCAACAGTAGATTAACTTTAACTAGTGTCATGTTGGACCTCGCTTGATCTACTTACCGTGATGATATCTGAGAAAAAACTTGTAAAATGTGTAGCAGTTAATAACAATTCAAGTAATTACAATTAATATTAAATAAAAATAGTTCCTAAGTTATCTTTCAGAAAGCAAAATATCTCTTCAAACAATTTCTAGAACATAACAGTTGTTCAATAGTTATTTGGTGAAATGACTTTTTAACAAACTTACAGTAAATAAATTAAAATAAATCTATTCCCTGAATGTTCATAGTGTACCATTTCCTAAGAATATTTTGCTTCAATGTGTGTCCCTCTTGGTTTTTTTTTTTAACTATTTCTCAGTAAGTCAAAAGAAATGGTTAGACAGTAACTTTGCTATATTTAATGACCTCTTTTGTAATTATATGAACGATAACCTTGAAATCTCACTTTGCTCTGCCTTCCTGGGGGAAGGTGGCGGTAAGAGTTTTCAACTCGAGGTTGAATTCTCTGTCTCCCTGGAGGAAAATAATCAGTGAAAAGGGGATGAGAGCTGTATGGGGTTAGTAATTCCATGCATTTTAAGAATGAAGAGTGGCCACGGTGGACAAACTCAGCAGATTTGTTTTTAGTACTAAATTTCCATCAACACTACAAGGTACTATAATCATTTTCTTTTTCTTCTTTTTAATCTACACTTAACAAGATCACACTAATGAAAATGAAACTTTAGATTCAGATCTAGAGTGCTCTTTGTGGTGTTATAAGCAATTTGCTTTAGTTCCCAGTCTAAAAAACAGCATAATTAGTGTGACTTAGCTGACGAAAAATACTTGGACTGAGAGTTCTCTTGCCAGTAGAAAAGACTGGCTGCTCCAACACCGCTTTACTCTGAGACATACATGCGATTCTATTCTCAACAGGAGAGTGTTTTTAATGACATTTTCAACAATGGACTAAAAACATTGCTTTGCCCCATTCTTTGGTACATACCGCTCTGAGCACTTCTTTGCAGTGATTACGATGATATACTCATGAATTAGCAGAAAATATAATTCGAATTCATACATATGCATCAGAATTCTTAAAATACTATGTCAACAAGACAATACCAGGAATTTGCAACAGTCAGCATATAATGATGAAGGCTCAGTGATTTGCATATGAAATATTACCTGACCCTAAGGGGGTTCAACAATGTGCTGGCAGTGTACTTGGTATTCTGCATATGGCATTCCATTAAAACTTCAGAGCAATCCCTACTATACAATAAATGCTCTTTCCCTCCCAATTATATAAGCAAAAGCAACCCCATGCAATACCTAGTATTTAATCCTCAATTGTGTAAGTGACTTGGCCAAAATGCTAAGTGATAAAGCCAAATTGGAACCCAAGAAATTTCACTGTATATTCTAAAGCGCTATAAACCCTGCAATTCTGTAAACCTTGAGATGGATAGGAAAATCTTTTGTTCTGATGGTAAATAATTTAAGACCATAATTTGTTAATAAAGAAGTCCTTGGGGACATTCCTGACCCCTTCGGGCTTGGTGCTGTCCAACTGGAATTGATTTTTGCCCCACCCCCCGCCAAAAATTGGAAAATTTTAAATATGCTTTGGTTTATTTGTTAACAGCCATGGTATCAGAAGAGAGAACCAAAGGAGACCCTTCCACCCTTTGCCCCTGCCCCGGGCAACCCCCAGGAGCAACAAAGCAGCCAGACATCATTAAAGGGCCCTTTAGGGTCCTTGCTTTCTTGCTGCCTCTGGAGGTAATAGGTAAGTTGCTGTGGGATCCTGAATCTTAGCTCCCCAGCTTTTGTGTTATGAGCTTTCAGATTTAATTTGAACATTTCTTTTTCCAGACTATATTCAGAAACTAGCCAGTGTCTAGTAGGTCCTGGGTCTAACTTAGAAACTAAACCATGTCTGTGTCTGACGGGGTCCAACATAGGCACTGGACGGGAGCTAGTGTGAGGCATCAGGTAAACAAAATCTTGTTTTAAGGCTAAACAAGTAGGTTAACCTTAACCTTACCGAAGATAATCTCGAATTTCTGTGGCCACAGTAGAGAACTTTTAACCATCTTAGATAAACATATACATTTACAATATGCCCTGGGGAAAAAGCCTCTCAGCCAGGCACTCACAACAAAGGGTAAAGGGAAAATTATTTTTCCTCCTATACAGTTTCCATGACCAGGGTGAGACCCTCTGGGACACCTCACACACTGTGAAGCCTGCAGACAGTATCCTGGGAAAAGCCAGCAAAGGGTAAGAATTCTTAACAAAATCAACTGATCCAAATTTCTACCCACCATGCCTAGTTGATAGAGGAAGGCAGAATTTTACAACACCCCTTTGCAAATTCAGACTGACAAGAAAAAACATTGGTTATTGATTTTTTTTTTTCTCTCCTAGGAATAGCCATCACCTTCTTGTTTGTCTCATATGTGTCTTGAGGAATTGGCGTGGCAACTGCCGGGTTGGAGGCCCTCAAAATATGGCCAGACAGTGAAGGGGAGCAGACTTGGCCACCCCAAAATAGGTCTCCTTAGCATAAGGATTACTTGGAATCAGAAATGCTTTCCCTCACCTTCAACTGCCTAAGTTTACACTGGAAAGGGAACCTAACCAGAAAGGGAGCCATTACCAGGGATATCTTTTTATCTAAAATGTTATCTGCCTAAAAGATTTTCTAAACATCTCTTGCCTTCCAATGAATGGCCTTTCTTCTCTTTGCAACCCCAGACTCCTACACCTTTCCTTAGCTCTGGATATTATATAAGCCCTGTTAACCTGGCAGCCTTCTAAGTCCATATTTTTATGGGACTCCCGTAATACACATTTTTTAAAAAGATTTTATTTATTTATCTGAGAGAGAGAGAGAGAGAGAACATGAGAAGGGGAAGGTCAAAGGGAGAAGCAGACTCCCCGCGAAGGAGGGACCCTGATGCCTGACTTGATCCTGGAACTCCAGGATCATGACCTGAGCCAAAGGCAGTCGCTTAACCAACTGAACCACCCAGGTGCCCCCAAATTTAACTACTATTAATCTATGTGACTACTATTAATCTATTAGACTAGCCAAAAAACGTAGAAGAGAGGAAGGGAAAAAATGTCCTTCCCCTTCAACAGAACTGTGGGTTGCCTCCCATCTATGGCCAGATATGGCTAGATAGGATTGTGGGCTCCACTCCATTTATAGCTAGGGTCCTACTGACCATTTCCAGTTCTCAGGAGAATTGTTTAGGTGTTTCTTTTGGTTAACTTTGGGATTTGCTCTGGATCTTGGAAGTGTGGCACCTTTCGCATCCTCTTTGAGGACTCCCCTTATGCCCACGGGGTCGTTCAGTGTTGCGAGGAATATTTACTATTTGTCCTAGCTAAAACCTAAAAAGATAGGTAAAAGGATTTTTCTTGAGCAGCTCTATGGTTAGAAGTTGGCTAAATTAGAGGCTGTTGTTCAAAGCCCGATAGAAACTTTTTTTTAGGTCTTCTCCTCTAAACTAAAATAAAACTGTATACCCAGATGGAAAGAAAAAACATTCTGAAGCCATTGTGGAAGAATGTACTAAAATATGTCAAAGATACACAGCTCTAAATCTAGAACACAGGGATCTTTTGATTTCCATTTTAGCTTAAATCCATATCCCTAATATAAAGAAGTAAACTATGAATCCTGTAGCTCAATGGCTTGGTCAATATCCTTATCATTCAGGTTGCAGCTCAGTTCTTTGAGAAATTAAAACGACTATATATGTCTTACAAATGAAGTCTTTGGAAGAAAAGAAGTGTGGCTCTAGAAAAAATTCAAAGCCCACTTTTCCTTTTTGCCAATCCCTACCCTGCCCAATTAGTCTCAAAAGGTATGTAGATACTGTACAGGATCTGGATTTGGGAAACACAGCCTTTCTAGAGAAACTTAAACTCTTTCCCTCTGGTTGTGAGATGTAGGTACGTGGTCTTCTCCAGGGCCTCAAGGCCATCTCTTAAAATGCAAACTTCAGGGAGGTAATTCTCAAGGGATAAACCTGAATGTATATATATAAAAAAAAGTTGTACAAGATGTGTGGAAATGGAATCTTGGAAAAGAAATTTTATGCATGGTTGAGCTGTCTAAAATTTGAATGGATTTAAGTTTTTAAAGAATGGACTCATTAAAAGTACAGTGGTACAGAATTAGAATTTCATTTTCTCTCTGTTAAAAGTACCATTTCTTGAACTACTGGTTTTCTTTTGATGAGATATTGTGAAAAGTGTTTGTTTGGTTGTTTTACCTTTTGGGCAATCTATCGGGAAAGCAAAAATTTGTGTCTTACCAATACATAGGATTTCTGATAACTTTAAGAACATAAAAGTGAAATGAATAGGAATATCCAGAACTAATGGAAAAACTAGATTCAAGTAGAACAAGGATTAATAACATGGATCCAATGAACTAATAAATGTGATTAACAGTTTTTTTTACCACCTTTCCTTTGAAACATTGCTAGTTCCTTAATGTTTTATTTCTCTAGATTTAAGGAAACATTTTTTCCTCTATTTTTTGTTAAGCTATTGTGACTTACAGTAATTTTATAAAGTATGTCTCTTACTTTTTCTCCTTACCCGATCTCTCTGGAATTCAGAAACTTATTGAGTATTCTTATTTTCATGGCAATACAGTTATTGCATCAGTTCAATAAGAATCTATTCCCTTATAACAGCACATAAATGGGAACCTTAGTTATATTCCCAAGGCTTTGACTGGCCATATCTGAGAATTTGAGTACAATCAGATATGGCCAGACAGTTTCAAGGAACGAAGATTGATTTCACAGAGCTAATCAAATCCCTTTGGAAGAAAACAGTCTGGAATCTTGCTTAAGACATTCCCAGCAGCCTTACCAGGTAAGGTAGGAAGGTCACTTCCTGGCAGTCCCAGAAGCCTCAGGTTATCTTGTGACTCTCAAGAAAAGAGAAATTCACCCAAATCTATATGGACTGGCAGGTGAACTCTGATGGTGAATTCTTGGTTTGCCTTCAAGCTAAGATTTCTTATGAAAGGTTGTAGCAAAGCAGACTGAAAGGAATAGATATGGTCACTGTTGTTGGTACACTTCTATGTAGAGGCTGCTTTTACACAATAGGCTTGAGCAATGGAAACCTGAGCAACATCAAAGGGCCCACAGGGACTACCGAGCTGACACAACAGGTCCACTAATTGACTCACCTCGAAATAGCCACGGCCCTAATGGCTCAATGGGCTACTTACAACCAGGAATAGCTCCAAAAAAAGAGAAAATTCCATATGTCCCCATACTTCTTCATTCAACCCTACAACTATAGGCCCCTCTTCACCACCCTGAGGCAGACAGTCCCTCCTTGGTGGCCCTGTCTACCACTCCCTTGCAGTATATTCCCCTCCCTAAACACCAGCCCCCTTCCAATCAGAACACACCACATTTCACAGTCCTCAGGCCAAGTTTAATGAAGTTAGACTTATTTTGCAAACCAATGAGCCTTACTGTGATTATATTTGGTAGAAATGAGGGTCTTTCAGTAGAAAATTATAACACAACCTTATGACTATCTAATTCTAGTCCTGTTCATTGTCTTTGTGGTTTTATAAAATATCCACAAGCTGAACCGGATCCTGAATTCTACTTCCCTCAAATATCTGGCTACAACTCTCCAGACTCATGTTGCCAGTTTTCTCCCACTCTCCTTATTTAAATGACTAAGAACAAACGCTGCTCTTGAGCCTCTTTAGAAAGGACCATACCAGGTCTCCTCGCTGCTTAGATGCAGCCAAACTTCAGGACGTTGACTCATGGCTCCACATCCCCCAGTTAAATATGGCTTATCCAGACCCTGGGAATGGTTTACCAGCTGGAGATTTAAAATTACAAGCAACCAAAAAGGTTTCTCCCGAGAAGCAGATGGCATCTTGAGGTGGAAGCTCTTTCAATATCCCAGATCAAGATCTTCATCTCCAACATTAAGTCTTTATTTCTTTCACTTTTTTACTACTTGGTTCTTCTCTCAGTGCATGGCAAGATGATGCCCCTTAACTTTGGCAACTATCACTGAATCTACTGCTAGGGCCATAGCTATATAACAAATTCCATAGGCTTTCTGACTAGAATGGTTTTCAATAATAGAGTTGTTTAAGATTACATATTAGCTTAACACAAAGAATCTGTGCTACAGAAAAATCTCCTGCTATACCTGGATCAACACCCCTGGTATGGCATCTTTATCTCTGACCAATCCCAAATTTGGAGAAGGGTACCAAAACATGGATAAAATTTCATGGTGTATATGAAAATAGTGTCATAGTGAGTATACCATATGAACATAGAGTTTGAGCTACATTTAAGGTAGAATTAGGGGTGCCTGGGTGGTTCAGTCAGTTAAGCATCTGCCTTTGGCTCAGGTCATGATCTCAGGCTCCTGGGATCAAGTCTCACATTGGGCTCCTTGCTCAGCAGGAGCCTGCTTTTGCCTGCAGCTCCCTCTGCTTGTGCTCTGTCTCTCTCTCTCCCTCTCTCAAATAAATAAATAAATAAAGCCTTTATTTAAAAAGGTAGTATTTAAAAAAGGAAAAAAAAGTAGTCTAAATATGTAAGTGCTTCAGTGCACCTACGTGGCTCAGTTAGTTGTGTCTGACTCTTGATTTTGGCTCAGGTCATGATCTCAAGGTCCTGAGATCAAGCCTCACATCAGGCTCTGTGCTGTGTGTGGGGTCTGCTTAAAATTCTCTCTCTTTCTCTGTTCATGTCCTCTGCCCATTTCTTGATTGGATTATTTGTTCTTTGGGTGTTGAGTTTGCTAAGTTCTTTATAGATTCTGGACACTAGTCCTTTATCTGATATGTCGTTTGCAAATATCTTCTCCCATTCTGTCAGTTGTCTTTTGATTTTGTTAACTGTTTCCATTGCTGTGCAAAAGCTTTTGATCTTGATGAAATCCCAATAGTTCATTTTTGCCCTTGCTTTCCTTGCCTTTGGCGTTGTTCCTAGGAAGATGTTGCTGCGGCTGAGGTCAAAGAGGTTGCTGCCTGTGTTCTCCTCAAGGATTTTGATAGATTCCTTTCGCACATTGAGGTCCTTCATCCATTTTGAGTCTATTTTTGTGTGTGGTGTAAGGAAATGGTCCAATTTCATTTTTCTGCATGTGGCTGTCCAATTTTCCCAGCACCATTTATTGAAGAGGCTATCTTTTTTCCATTGGACATTCTTTCCTGCTTTGTCGAAGATTAGTTGACCATAGAGTTGAGGGTCTATTTCTGGGCTCTCTATTCTGTTCCATTGATCTATGGGTCTGTTTTTGTGTCAGTACCATGCTGTCTTGATGATGACAGCTTTGTAATAGAGCTTGAAGTCCGGAATTGTGATGCCACCAATGTTGGCTTTCTTTTTCAATATCCCTTTGGCTATTCGAGGTCTTTTCTGGTTCCATATAAATTTTAGAATTATTTGTTCCATTTCTTTGAAAAAGATGGATGGTACTTTGATAGGAATTGCATTAAATGTGTAGATTGCTTTAGGTAGCATAGACATTTTCACAATATTTATTCTTCCAATCCAGGAGCATGGAACATTTTTCCATTTTTTTGTGTCTTCCTCAATTTCTTTCATGAGTACTTTATAGTTTTCTGAGTATAGATTCTGTGTCTCTTTGGTTAGGTTTATTCCTAGGTATTTTATGGTTTTGGGTGCAATTGTAAATGGGATTGACTCCTTAATTTCCCTTTCTTCTGTCTTGCTGTTGGTGTAGAGAAATGCAACTGATTTCTGTGCATTGATTCTATATCCTGACACTTAGCAAACTCAACACCCAAAGAACAAATAATCCAATCAAGAAATGGGCAGAGGACATGAACAGACATTTCTGCAAAGAAGACATCCAGATGGCCAACAGACACATGAAAAAGTGCTCCATATCACTCGGCATCAGGGAAATACAAATCAAAACTACAATGCGATATCACCTCACACCAGTCAGAATGGCTAAAATCAACAAGTCAGGAAATGACAGATGCTGGCAAGGATGCGGAGAAAGGGGAACCCTCCTACACTGTTGGTGGGAATGCAAGCTGCTGCAACCACTCTGGAAAACAGCATGGAGGTTCCTCAAAATGTTGAAAATAGAACTGCCCTATGACCCAGCAATTGCACTATTGGGTATTTACCCTAAAGATACAAACGTAGTGATCCGAAGGGGCACGTGCACCCGAATGTTTATAGCAGCAATGTCCACAATAGCCAAACTATGGAAAGAACCTAGATGTCCCTCAACAGATGAATGGATCAAGAAGATGTGGTATATATACACAATGGAATACTATGCAGCCATCAAAAGAAATGAAATCTTGCCATTTGCGACAACATGGATGGAACTAGAGCGTATCATGCTTAGCAAAATAAGTCAAGCGGAGAAAGACAACTATCATATGATCTCCCTGATATGAGGAAGTGGTGATGCAACATGGGGGCTTAAGTGGGTAGGAGAAGAATCAATGAAACAAGATGGGATTGGGAGGGAGACAAACCATAAGTGACTCTTAATCTCACAAAACAAACTGAGGGTTGCTGGGGGGAGGGGTTTTGGGAGAAGGGGGTGGGATTATGGACATTGGGGAGGGTATGTTTTTTGGTGAGTGCTGTGAAGTGTGTAAACCTGGTGATTCACAGACCTGTACCCTTGGGGATAAAAATATATGTTTATAAAAAATAAAAAATTATATATATATAAAAAAATTCTCTCTTCCTCTCCATCTGCCCCTACTCTTACCTCCTCAACCCCACTCATGCTCTCTCACTCCCTAACTTTCTCTAAATATGTAAGAGCATTTACTAAAAACATACAGTGATACTATTATGCCTAAATATGATCTTAAAATGAGAAGAAACTAAGCCCTTCTTCCCTCAAATGCATGTCTTTCAGATGCACCATTATTACAGAAAAATAAGCCATTACTTTTAACACAAAAACCACATGTCCTTTTCAGCCTCCTTTATAAAAGAAATGTTTACTCAGTTAAGTTCATTTTCCTGAGCACATGCTCTAATTTGTTTCTACTTAAATATCAACACAGGAAAATTCCCCATACCATGGATTATTATTTTGAGATAATTAGAGAGAGCACACTAAATGTATATGGCAGATCAACACAACCATACATATCAAAGCCGCTACTGAAATTGTGTCAAAAATAGAAAAAAAAAAGGATATCTCAGAAGTTTGGTTGTATAATATATTCCATTTGAGATCGTATACAAAGGCTTGGAAAATACTCAAAATTGCAACATATTGTAGAACTTCAAAGGACAAGTAAAAAGCATGTAAATGGTTTTGTTTTTGTTTTCCTTTGTTCTCCTTTTCTTGGGTTGTGAAAGAGGAACTCACTAAATCCCATCAGGAGCCATGCCTAAGAACCAGTGAGCTAATAGAAGCACCATAGAATCTTAAGGAAAAGAATTTATTCTCTATGACAGACGTCATGAACTGTTCCCTAAAGCTCACAGGAAGCCTATGGAAGTATCTTACTTAGACCATAAAGAGTTGGATTTTTTAAAAAATGGAATTATTAATCAGCATTTAAAATGAGGATATTTCTAATATTTTAGATTTTCTTTCTAGTAACTCTGATCCCCCATTTGGTGGCTGCCGTTGAATAGCAGCTGCCTCTCTCCACGCCTTTCCCCTACCCTGCTTTCCCTCTGCCTACTTTTTGTCAGGTTCCTACGGGCATCTGAGTTTACAACTCTTGCCCTTCCCTAAGTTTCATCTCCAATTTCCACATTTCTGTTCATGGCACACTCATTTACATAGTATAAGCTCAAACAACTTTTCAGTCTTTTTTTCCCCTCATTCTATGTTTATCCTTTATTCACCGCCAACCAGTCATAGAGTCCACATGGCCAAAAGACATACTATCACTGACCTCCTCCAGGAAAGAAGATTTCATGCCTATAATACTTTGGGAGGACTACTAGCTTAGTATCTGATCCTTTCTTCTAAAACTGAACCCCAAATTTAACTGGCCAGAGTACTTTTCTTAAATTTGTTTACCTTTCTACTTATATATACATACTTATTGTTCTTGTCAGGATATTCTGTAGCTCATCCTTAGAACGATAACCATTTTTGCCCCCTCCCCTCAAGTGATTTCTTTTAGAACACCTAGGGATTTCCTTTACCCTCTGTGACCAATGACCTCTCTTTTCCAAGATCCTTCAGTGCTGATTATCTAAAGATAATGATATCTTATCTATCATCTTATCATTATATAATGACACAATGCTAATTATTTCCTCTTAGCTTCTTTTTTTCCACCCTTAATTCTCTTGTCCTAGTAGGACATAGATGCTTCCAAGGTACAAACTAGGTTTTCTTCTGCATATTCAGCAATGTGGTGGGAAGTATATGATATTTTATTAAACATAGTTTTTAAATGAAGTGAGCTGAATTTTATAAAGCAAAATACCAACCTCATATGATCTAATTTTTAGCCAAAATAAAGAATCTTTGAACAGGGTAAGGAACAGGAGAAGGAACCAGCAACACACTGGTTGAGAGTGTGTTGAAATTCACTTAGGTTTTGATGGTATTCAGACAGACTAACATTTGGATTCCTACCACCACCTAACTGTTGTGAGATCAGAATCAAATTCTTCAAGCACAGAGTTCCATAGTTCTTAGTAATAAGCCGAAAATAACAATTCAGGCTATCATATCAACCTCCCAAAAGTGTCTCAGGAATGAAACGGACTTATCTATTTAACATGCCATTTACACCGCCTAGGGATGGATAGCATTGAGCACTCACCAAGTACTTTGGAATATTAGAATTGTATTTTAGAAAAAGGAAATAAAAATAAGGTCATTCAAATAGAACTCATCACAGAGCTATGTTCTACATGCAAAGAAGTAAAACATCTTTAAGAAAGAGTGGACTAATTTCCATAAGGAGAGTAAAGTACAATTTATTCACATATTCATTTATGAAATAGTTCTGCATGTCCTGGTCTGCACCCAGAACCATGCTAGACAGTGAAGATACTGTAATGAGAAAAACTAGACACAGTTCCTAACCTCATGGGATTAATAAGCTGGTAGAGGAGACAGACATTTAGAAGAAAAAATAACAAATATCATGTGTGTTATAAAAAAGGAATATGCAGTACCATGGTACAGCATACAGCATATATCCAGAGAATTTAACGCAGAAGGAAAGGGTTTCTGTGACAGTTAATTTTATGGGTCAACTTCATCAACTTGAAGGGCTGCACAGGTAGCTCATATAACATTAGTTCTGGGTATATCTGAAGGTGTTTCCAAAAGAGATTAGTATTTGAATTAGTAAAACAGACTGCTCTCCCAGTGCTGATGGATATCATCCAACCAATCTACTAAGGGCCTGACTAGAACAAAAAGGAGGAAGAGGGAAGGCTCTCTCTGCTTGAGCCAGGACATCCATCTCCTGCTACCCTCAGACATCGGTGCTCCTGGTTTTTAAGACTTCAGACTGGGCCTGGGACTCATCGTACCCCATACTGTTCATGGCTTCAGGTTTGTAATGGAGCTCTACCACCAGCTGTCCTCAGGTTCTAGTTTGCAGATGGATATTGCTGGAACTTTACAGCCTCCTTAACTGTGATGAGCCAACTTTGCATAATAAATCCCTTTTTGTATATTCATATGTAGTCTATTGGTTCTGTTTCTTTGGATAATGTTGACTCATATAGCTTCCCTGAGAAAGTGACTTTTATTCTAAGACCTGAAAATCAATGCATGTTGACCAGGCTAAGGGACAAAGTGGGGAGAGGAGTGGAGGGAAAAGAACAGACATGGGAGTAGAAAAATGAGGTGGATTTAGGAGAATGTATCTGAAAGTGAATACTAAGATGCTTGGCTGAATATGACACCCAAGAAATAAGACCAGCATGGCTGAATGGAAGCCTGGACTGGAGGATCTGCACACAGAAAAGCTAAGAGGCAGAAGCAAAGTCTATACATCAAAGTCTTATAAATATATTCAGGATTTGGGATATGACTGTTAAGGATGACAGGATTCCATTGAAGGGCTTCAAATATGGGAATGATGTGGCCATACTAATTTTTCTTATTGCCTTTGGGTTTTTTCCAATGTTTTTATTTTGAGATAATAGTCACCATGACTTTGAAAAATAACTTTTTCTTGGAAAATGATTGGAGAGGAGGAAAATTGGATATGAAGAGATAGGTAGAAAGGCTAATTGGACATAGTAATGAAAAAAATAATAATAAAGGCTACCATGGTGACTGAAGTATAGTGAGTATATTTTTAATTTCATCCTTTATCTCTTTAGGGGATATTCCATTCCCATTGCTAATCTAAATGGTGTTCTTGAAGCCAACACCATTCTTCCTTTTTTGGGGTTCAATGCCAAACTAGCCCCCTTTCTCATCACTGTATTGGCCCTAGAGTGAATTAGATACCAATATATATTATTAAATAAAGATGACAAACCAGATTTTTTTGAGGAACTGATAGGGATGCTGAGGTAAAGATAATCTTTCTACTTGTGGGAAAGCCGATGCTAAAGATCATATAAGTCTGAGTTGGGGCATCTTTCCTGTAGCCCAAAAAGAGCAAGCTTAAAAAGCTAACCCAGTGGAAAGCAGAGCTCAGTGGTAATTTGGATTTCTGTCACTGAAAACTACAAAATCCTGAAATCAGCATGGTGGTGGAGGGAATTAAAAAAAGAAAAAGACAGAACAATATACTATATAAAACTGAATTGAAAAAGAATATAAAGTCATTCTTAGCATTTAGTTAAAAAAGAGCTAGACTCCAATTTAATATATTAGCTATATGGAAGAACACTTACACATGCAAGATACTCAATGTTTGTTGAATTTCATCTGATGAAGAATGAGAAATTAAAAGTAGAATATATGTATCCATTTATTTTCTCACCAAATTCTATCATAAACATGGTATAAAAATGTCTAGCCCTAGCTTTCCAAAGCACAGATGGCGTTCACAATTTTATTTTCTATTTTTCTGTCTCTCAGCACAGCCCTGAAGTAGTATGCTACCCAGGTGGCAGAACCCAGTGGCACTTCTGGATTCATTCTATATATAGTCATTTGCGAGGCAGGCTGCTACATGGCTCTGGTCTTTGTTGGGTTTGGCAATCACTCTGTTGGTTCTAAAACTATGAACTCAGTGAGTTCACGTAGTAACAATTATATTTTTTAGCAGTATCCGAACTACATCATATCTGTGATACTTTTCCACGAAGTCTTGCTTAACACAGAATGATTTGAAAATAGACTGAATAACCAGGACCTAGGTTAGGGCAGTTTCATCAACAATAATAACCCTGTGTTTGCTTAACACATTTCCACTAAACATGGGAAATAGACCAAATTGTATCTAAGCATGCCAGTGGAAGCTACCTACATTTTCTTTTATTTTAGGGCTTGATATTTCCAAGAAAGACAACACATTAGTAGAGTGTGGTTTACTGGTTTAAGTCGCACTGCCTGCACTGTCACTTACCCAAGCTCTAAAAGAACTTTACTAAGGGATTTGTGATTACCTGTAACTGCAGACTTTTCTTTGCTATTGGACTCGTGAACCACACATTCACACTTATCTAACAACTTGAAGAAACATTTCCTTCCTGTAGTTTCTATGACCCTATGCTTTTCTGATTCTCCTGAGCTGTTGACACTTCATTTTTCAATTTCTTTTTGCCTTCTGATTCTGTGAGCCAAGATTCTATTCAAAGCTGTGCATACCTCACTCTCCACATCTCGTTCTCCCTGACTTAAGTTCAACTCCCTATTTCTATCAAAAAGAAATCTTGCAAATATATATATATATATATATAACCATCCATCCATGCAAATATATATATATATATATATATCCATGTTAAACAACATACTCAAGGTAAAACAATCACATTTCTTTCTAACTGTATCTTTAGATAATGTTTCTTCAAATTAAGTGAGGCACAAACAAAATATCATTTATCTTGAGTACTAAAAACAAAAAGGAACATATTTGAATATTTTATTTTCTTAAATGTGGTTAAATAAAATTTCTCATAAAAAGCTATAAAATATATTCAAAAAGACATTCTATCCTCATTCATATTAAATTGTATTTTAGAGAGAAAAGGGGGCACCTCTTTTTTCCTCCCATGTTTTGACTTAAGTTTTTGCTTTTTTCATAGCTGCTTTTGCATCACAGCAAAAATATTAATATACCTACTATTTTCCAAAAGTTGATCTCCAGTAACCTATACAATTTATTTTTATCTGCATTTAAATGAGAGGGTCTCATCCAACTAGATTCCTTTACTATGTGCTACTGTATAATTGGGTGAGTAGATGTAATATTAATTGCTAGCTTCTTTGTGACACTGAGCACATTTAAATAAAACATCTACATTAATCCTGATGATGACACCATGAGGTAGCTATACCAAGTATTTCAGCTAGTATTTGAACTCAGATCAGCTTAATCCAATGTCTACACTATTTCTACAACACCAAGCTTACATCCTAATAAATAAAACATATTCCAGGCAATGTGCTACATGGTATGCTTTCTCTTTTAATGTGGCCATTGGGTTTATAAAATTCTGCAAATGTATTTTGTTGATCTATTCTAATCTCATAGTTTCTAACTTTTACATCAAAAGCTATGAGACCAAAGTTAAGCACTTTAACCTGTGCTTAAATAAACGCACTCATAAAAGCACAAGAGAGCTATTTAAGATTCCAAAATAAAGCAAACACTGGAGACTTGGGAACAGTTCTTAATGACTTAACTTATTCCTTAAGCATGGATTTACAGAATGGCAATCTAACATACCAGCAGCAATAATTAATTTTTTACCTTTGCTATCAACTTTTCAAAATATTTATTTCCTGTACCTGGTGTAATTATGTTGACAAAATCACCTCAATTCTCACTTTACATTTAATGGCTTTGATGGTAAATATTTTGATGTAAATATTTGTAAAATATTTATTCTTTTAATCTAGAAGTAGGGGTTATATCTTTTTCCATCTTCATATATGAATTAAAATGCCAGCTTTATAAATAGCTCACACTAATGTTGAAAAATGTAAAATCATAATTTCTAAGTTTTACTAAAATAATATATTAACAAGGTAAAAAAAATAAAATATCTCAGAATTTATGAAAATCCCACTCTCGGAGGCAAAAATCATCCCCTTCTTTTGGTTTAGCTCTTTCAATAGTTGGTCCCATCATTTAAATATGTGTGTGTGTGTGCGTGTGTGTGTGTGTCTTGAGTCACCAGTTTCAAAAAAGATTATTGATTCTCTGTTAGAAAAGATGGGCAATTTCTCTTACTATATTCCTAATCTATCGTTCTCCAGATATACAGAGATTATCTATCTATAAAATTGGGGCATGTCGGTGGCTCAGTATATATAGATATATCTATATAGATCTATCTATCTATATATAGACCAAAGTTAAGCATATCTATATAGATATATATAGATATATCTATATGTATACCTGTTCTTACAAGTACATTTAAGCTGTATTAGAAAAGCTCTTTTTAATGTTTTGTCATTTTTTATTTTTTAAGTAGGCTCCACATCCAGCATGAAGCCTAATGCAGGGCTTGAACTCACAACCCTGAGATCAAGACCGGAGCTGAGATTAAGAGTCTGACACTTACTTGACTGAGCCACCCAGGCTCCCCTTATAGCTCTATTTTTGTTACTTCAGTTTTAACCAACAATTTCTCCACCTGCCTGTAGAAGATGTGACTCTTGTCTCTACATTTCCCTCTTTCTTGTCCTTCTTTTTTCCCTTGGACCTCATTCTACATTCTACTTTACATCATCAATTTTGCAAAAATTTATACTCTATTCTTTATCCAAACATAAATCATCAATGGTTAATCTGTCACTTACATCTAATTGTGGAAAACTAATAAAAGACCATTTAAATTTTGTTCACTCAAAACCTAGGCTTGATAGTAAATATGAATATACTGAAAGCTGAAGCAAAATTGGGACGCAGCTCAAACAATAGCAAAAATTCATTCAAATTTGCTTTCCCCAGCCATTGCTCAGGATCCTTAATGCAGGCTGGCTGTGCACTGTGAGCCATAGCATAGTGGATATTCTCTGGGTTCTGTTTGTTTACCCAAAAACTTGCATTATAAAACTTCCATTGGAAGATACCTCAATTAGAGACCATGTAGCTTCTCTTGGGAACAAAGATATAAATGGAATAGAAGAATAGATGCTTCTCTTACCTCCTCTACAAAATCTGGGTAATTTATGATTTGAGATATATGAGAGTCACACAGGAGGCTGACCATGGCGTTTCAGAAGTAACAAAGAGAAATGTCCTTGGAAGTGAGTAAGGCTAGATGGGGACATATCCCTACAATGAGGGCATGGGGATATTCTATTAGATAAGAAATAGTCCTAATATTCTAATAGATAAATACCCTGTGACTCACATGGTATTCTTTCAAGAGATCTCAACAGTTGAGGGTGCAAGGAATTAAGTCCTCCTAGCCAGAGGCAGCATGATTAATAAACGCTGAAGAGGTTAAAGTTGCAGTATACAACAGCTGTGACTCTATCATGTCTCAAAAGAACATATCAGAGTGGATTCACACCCTGTGATAATACTATAAATAAAAGAACCATGAGGCCTTAAAGGCAGCTCTACTGACATCTTTCCTAATGTAGCTGAGGCAATTTCTATCCCACATTTTTTATATGTACACATACAAATAGAGTATTCATTTAAAAATATGGCTTTAATCTTATTATGATAGACTCTCAAAATCAAGAAAAGCAATTAACTGTACTTTCTGTTAGTGTCTATCAATTTTATGTGATAAAATAAGTCATAATTTAAAAAGTTTTTTTAGAAATATATATCAATTTTTTTAAAAGATTTTATTTATTTATTTGACAGGCAGAGAGGCAGGCAGAGAGAGAGAGAGGGGGAAGCAGGCTCCCTGCTGAGCAGAGAGCCTGATGCGGGACTCAATCCCAAGACCCTGAGATCTTGACCTGAGCTGAAGGCAGAGGCTTAACCCACTGAGCCACCAAGGTGCCCCAAATAAATCATATTTTAAAGATACTCTATGTCTAGCTTGATTTTTCTCATCTTTTATATATACCCTAGTTTGTAGTGCAAAAATATGACTTCACATTTGTCCTAACACGGAAGAGTTGGACATGTCAGAGATTAGGAGATATAACCCAAAGAAGCAGGCAGACAAAAATTCAAAAATTATTTATCTATAAATATATAATTATATCTATAACCGTAATAATTATAGACATATAATCATATATCTACAGATCATATGCATATACACACACATACACACACACACATCCTTCAGAATTATATCAAGATATGCATCTCCCCTATTTATCTAACAACCATCTATCTATCTATCATCACAGGTCACAAAAATGAAAAATTTCCAACTGTGAATAAAATAAGAAAAGATGAAAAAATTTGTACTTACCTCTCAAATCTCAGTAAGATTTAGCTTTTATTGAAGAAGGAATTATTGAGAAACCCAGTAAATAATCTCTTAATTCAGAAGAAAAGGATGTATAACAAGTAATCCATGGGAAAAATGCTTAAGTTGCCTGACTGGAGAATCTGTAGCAGGTAGCAATAAAGGAGGACAGGAAAAAGAGGGGAAGTATTTAGCATATCATTTCATTGAATATGTTGTTCAACCTGGACATGTAAATCAGATATACTGGATGGCTGTGAATTGTGTGGGAAACCAAAATGAGAGGAAATTAGCTTTGCAACCGATGGCCAACATGAACTGAACAGAAATGAATAAAATACAAACTGAATACCCCTAACTTGCAATACACAAGTTTCACTGTGAACCTACCATTTGCAAGATCTGCTGGACACATAAAGTGAAATGTGGCAACATGAAGCAAAAAGTAAACCCCAAACCAGAGAACATGGCAAAGTTAATAAGGAAGCTGTTTCAAGAGTAAATGACCAAGTTCACTGCTATCCCAAGTTGTACCTCTGATCATCATTATATAATTCTGGATTCAAAAAAAAAAAAGAAGTTCCAAATAGAATCTCTTTTGTCTTCTATTAATTACAATCAGACACATATGATACAAAATAAAAGCTTAAATACTACCCCATCTGCCTTCTTTCTTACTAAAAAGTAGGAAGAAATAACAAGAAAATAGATAAATGGATTTTAGTGACAGATTTTCTGAAGAAAACAGAAGTTCAACAAAGTTGAAAACAAACTCAAAGGTAAAAGAAGATACAATTAAACAGCTATAGGATTTGAAAAATATACAGTAAAAATTAAAGAAAGAGATAAAAGTTGGTAATATGCAATGAGACACTATGGTCTTCTACCTCCAGTCATTATGAGATAACAATAAATTAATTTTCAGTCTCATCTTTATCATAAAACTAGATAAAATTAATAAAGTCACAGTTTTGATTTGTTGGATGAAAACCAATGCAGAAATGTAATCTCTAAAAGAAGGAAAATAAAGAAAAACCTAAAGGCACTCCAATTCTCTACCTGAAAGCAAATTTCACACTGCAGAGCATGTTGATCTCAATGAACAGAGAGGACTCAGATCAGATTTCAGGAAGCCGGAGGCAGCTAGAAGTTGTAGAACTAAATCCAGACTGGAGGGAGTTAGTAAAAAAAAACGAACTCCAGAAATCTTCATGAAGTCGCATAGAATTCTTGTTGTATCAAGAGATAGACATCTATGGGTCCAACTCTATAAGGCTGGACAATGGGCAACTAGTGATCTTTAAGGTGAATAATCCTTACAGCTCACAAAGAACCTGAATTCATTTGCATTCCCATCAGCTAAATTAAAAAAATTCTCTGGATCACTCAGAGAACACCTCTTAGAGCACCTAATCTACCTGTAATGCAATGTCCAGACTTACTCTAAACAAAATTTAAAAATAGGATCTAAAAAGTTCAAACTGAAGAGCAAGTAATCAACCAGATAACAGGCCAACTCTCTGGAAATAAGTCCACAAAACCAGATATTCAATAGCATAAAATCGGTAATCCCAAGCATCCAATCAAAACTAATGTGCATATCAACAAACATGAAAATGTGATCCATACACATGAGAAAACTTATCTAATAAAAACAGACTCAGAAATAATAAAAGTGATGAAATTAACATAAAAGAATGTTAGGACAGCTATTTTAACTATATTTAAGTATGGAAAAGAAAGCATGGATTTAGGGAGTACAAACATGAGATACAAAAGATAAAAAGCATAACTTCTAGGATGACAAATATAATTTGTCATCAAATTATGAAATAAAAATTCACTAAGATTAACAACAGATAGGACATCAATGGGGGAAAGGTCAGTGAACTTGAAAACAGCAATATAAACTATTAAAAATAAAACACAAGAAAAAATGATTAAAAAATAATAATAGTGACTTATGAAACAATCTCAAGTGACCTAACATATTTATAATTGGAGATCAAAAAGTAGGATTTGAGGGGCGCCTGGGTGGCTCAGTGGGTTAAAGCCTCTGCCTTCAGCTCCGGTCATGATCCTAGGATCCTGGGATCAAGCCCTACATCAGGCTCTCTGCTCAGCGGGGAGCCTGCTTCCCCCTCTCTCTTTCTGCCTGCCTCTCTGCCTACTTGTGATCTCTCTGTCAAATAAATAAATAAAATATATTTTTAAAAAGTAGGATTTGATAGAAAAAATATTTGAAAAAGCAAGTCAAATGCTTTTCAAATTTGATACAATTCATAAACTCATGGATACAAAACTGTATGCTGTCTGTAATTTCTCTAATCATGACAAAGAAGTTGAGTGAAAGAAAAACATGCAACATGCAAACACTAATGCTAAGAAGGATGCAATGACTTTACGATATCAACAAAATAGATTTCAAAATCAAAAATATTACCAAAAATAAGAAAAATTTCATAATCATTGCAATGTCAATTTATTAAAAAGAACTAAACTGAAATGTGTATGCATTCAAAAAATAGAGCTTCAGTATACATAAAGCAAGAACTGACAGAGCTGAAAGAAAAATATATAAACACACAAAGCTATTTGGACACATCAGTCCTCCCCTCTCAGTAATTTAGTAAACAAGTAGACAGAAATTCAGCAAGGATATAAAAGACCTTGGTACTCTCCTTTATCCAACTCGACCCTGAGGATATTTATAGGCAAGTCCAGGAAAGCAGCAGGCTGCGCATTGTGCTCTAGTTCATACTAACATTCACCAAGACATACCATATCCAAGGCCATAACACAGGTCTTAGTAAACTTAATAACAATTTCAATCATACTGAATATGTTTGCCACCAAAAAGAAACTAAATTAGAAATGAATAGCATAAAATATCTATGGAAAAAACCCAGCATATATAGACATTAAAAAGTACACTATAAAATAGAAACTGGGTTAAAAAGGAATCATAAGGAAAATCAGAAAATACTTTATAAAGGAAATATATGTCAAAAATTGTGGTATACAACTGTTGGTGGGAATGCAAGCTGGTGCAGCCACTCTGGAAAACAGCATGGAGGTTCCTCAAAATGTTGAAAATAGAACTGCCCTATGACCCAGCAATTGCACTATTGGGTATTTACCCTAAAGATACAAATGTAGTGATCCAAAGGGACACATGCACCCGAATGTTTATAGCAGCAATGTCCACAATAGCCAAACTATGGAAAGAACCTAGATGTCCATCAACAGATGAATGGATCAAGAAGATGTGGTATATATACACAATGGAATACTATGCAGCCATCAAAAGAAATGAAATCTTGCCATTTGCAACAACATGGATGGAACTAGAGCGTATCATGCTTAGCGAAATAAGTCAAGCAGAGAAAGACAACTATCATATGATCTCCCTGATATGAGGAAGTGGTGATGCAACATGGAGGCTTAAGTGGGTAGAAGAATAAATGAAACAAGATGGGATTGGGAGGGAGACAAACCATAAGTGACTCTTAATCTCACAAAACAAACTGAGGGTTGCTGGGCGGGAGGGGGTTTGGGAGAAGGGGGTGGGATTATGGACATTGGGGAGGGTATGTGATTTGGTGAGTGCTGTGAAGTGTGTAAACCTGGTGATTCACAGACCTGTACCCCTGGGGATAAAAATATATGTTTATAAAAAATAAAAAATTAAAAAAAAAAAAAATTGTGGTATACAGCTAAAGCAGTGTTTAAAGGGAAATTTATAGTTTTAAATAATTATATTTAAAAAGAACATAAATGCCTTCAACTTCAATGTTAAAAAACTAGAAAATGAAGAGCAAACTAAACACAAAATACATATGTGGAAGTAAATAATAAAGAGTAGAAATCAATGAAATGAAAAAAAAACACTGGAGAAAACTAAGGAAACTAAAAACTAATATTTAGAAAAGATTGATAAAATTGATGAGCTCTTAGCTAGACTGCCTATTAAAAAAGAAAAAGAAAAACAGATGCACAAATGTCAAAAAGAAAGAAAAAAAGAAACTACCAATGTATTGCCACACATTTTAAAGATATTGAAAGGATAATAAAGAATACATTGAACTTTATACCAATGAATTTTACAACTAAGATGAAATGGATGAATTATACGAAAGAGGCAAAGTATCAAAATCAGTTCAAGAAAACAGAAAATCTATATATTCCTACATCAATAAAAGTAATTCAATTCATAATGAAACATCTTTCTACAGTCAAATAGTCTCAGACTGCTCCATTGGAGAATTCTTTCAAATATTTAAGAAATAAATCATGCTGATCTTCTAAAGCTCTTTCAGTAACAAAGAGAAAGGAACACTTCTCAACAACTTTTACTACGCCGGTATTATCCTGACAACAAAGACATTACAAGAAAAAACATTAATGAAACACTGAATTTGTTTTCCCTTAAGACTGTGGACAAAGCATAGAGATGTAAACTCTCCTTATTTTGATCCAAAATTGTGTTAGAGGATCTTGCTAGTAAAGTAAGGCAAGAAAAAGACATGAAACACATATAACTTGAAAAGACGAAACTGAAATATGTCTTTGTTTAAAGATGACATGACTATGTGTGTAGAAAATCCTAAGTTATCTTTTAAAAAGGTATTACAATTAATATAGATTTAAAATGTCACACAATCCAAAAGAAATGTGCAACATCAGATGCATACTAGTAATAGCTGTTTAAAATTGAATTTAAATTTAAGAAAGTTTTAATAAGATTGATGCAATTATTACCCACGGAAAGTGAGAGAACACTGCTGAGAAAAATTAAGAAGACCTAAATGAATGATCATGGGTCAGAAGATTCTTACAGCTAAGATGTTAAATCTCTGTAGATTCAAGGTAAGCCCGTTCAAATGCTAGGAGTTTTTTCCCCCTGGTGGATAAGCTGATTATAAAATGCATATAGAAATGGAAGGGAACTAGAAGAGCCAAAACACTTTAAAAAAAGAATCAATTTGGAAGACTTGAAGTACTTGATTTCAAGATTTATTACCATGCTGCAGTAATCAACACAGTATAAATTAGCATAGGAATAGACATAAGAAAACAATGAAAAGACAGAGTTCAGAAATACACCCACACATCAATGAAACAAGATGGAATTGGGAGGGAGACAAACCATAAGTGACTCTTAATCTCACAAAACAAACTGAGGGGCTGCTGGGGGGAGGGGGGTTGGGAGAAGGGGGTGGGATTATGGACATTGGGGAGGGTATGTGCTTTGGTGAGTGCTGTGAAGTGTGTAAACTGATTCACAGACCTGTACCCCTGAGGATAAAAATATATGTTTATAAAAAATAAAAAATTAAAAAAAAAACAAAGAAATACACCCACACATATATGGTCAATTAATTTTCAAAAAAGATGCAAAGGCAATTCTATGTAAAATGATAGCCTTCAACAAAGATGCTGGAATAACTGGATTTCCAAATGAAAAATAGGGAACCACAACACTTACCTCACGCCATATGCCCAAATTGTAACAAGTGGATTATAAATCTATATGCTATACTGAAAAAATATTTTTTTAAAGGGAACATAGATATCTTTGCAACTTCATTGTAGGCAAAACCTTATAAAATGAAAATTTTACTTCACACATGACCCAGAAATTTCACTTCTAGATTTTTACTCAAAAGAAATGAGAAATTATGTTCACCCAAAGAAGTGAACACAAATGTTTATAAAAGCTTTATTCATAACAGCCAAAAACTGGACTGGAGTTTTTTTTAATTTAGCATAACAGTGCAATGGGATATATTCACTAGTATCAAAGAATAAACTTCTGATGAGCAACACAGATGAACACAATAACATAATGCTGAGTCAAAACATTATGATTTTATATGATTCAACTCACTTGAAATTCTAGAACAGATAAATCTAATTTAGAGCAATCGAAAGTAAACCAGTATTTATCTGGGGGGAAGAATGGGTCCTGAAGGATGGGGATGGATTAGCAAGGAGCAAAAGGGAAACTTCTGTTGTTAGAAATCCTATATCTTGATTGTGGTGGTAATGTAGGTGTATATATTTGTGAAACAAAATATAAAATTTGTTCATTTTGATGTATGCAATGATGTGTCAGTAAATTTAAATGAAAAACAAAACATCATTAGGAGTAGTTAAACACATTAAATACAGAGCTGATGATAAAGTCAATACAAGAGAGGACAGGAGCAAAAACAGTATAAATTTGAGAAGATACCTAACAAATACATAACTGTCACTTTTTATGAAAAATAAGTCAGATATAAGAGAAAAATATTAAGGACATAATAGAGCAATGTTTTTCTGAATTAAAGCAGAATCTGCATATGTAGTCTGATATTGCATTATGTACCAAGAAAATCCAATATAGACTAATGACTGAGACATGTTCTGAATTAGTACTGACCTATGGGGATAAAACAATTTAATAATAATAATAGTTATAATAATAATGATTTACATGTGTGTAGTGAATTGAATAGTGTTCCCCCAAAATATATGCACAAATCCTTACCTTGATATCTGTGAATCTGTGACCTTATTTAGAAATAGGCCTTTGGAGATCTAATAAAGTTAAGGATAATGGAATGAAATTATTCTGGATTTAGGGTGGGTGTCAGGGAAGATTACTGAAAAGACATGACTGCTGGTTGACCTGTGAGCTGGACCCAAGCACTCAAGGGCTCTTCCTTCCCTCCACTGTCCTCAAAATGTGGGTTCCTGCTGCCTTTCCTGCTTCCAGAGGCTTTCCCAAGGAGACAATGATGTGGTGTTGGCAACACCTGCACAGTATATGTGACTGAATCCAGGGAAGTCCTCTTTATAAACTTTAAAGATTTGGCAGGCGAGACAAGAACGCATTCATCTTGCAGCCACCCTAAATCTTGTATGTAAGTTTCCTTTGCTTATTAAAACTGCCATCTACCAACCTGGAGTGGCCTTTTTCTTCCATTTCTCCTGGTCCACTAAATATAGAGGACCCTATACCCAGCAAGCTTCTGGGAGGATTCTAAACCAATAATTGGTGAGCCAGCTAGGAGATTATAAAATTTGGTCTTGGGAAAGAGGCATTCACAGGGGAAATCCCAAATTGGCCACTACCTTCTCTGTGGGGAGAGGTGGCCCCTATGTGAGATATTGTAAACTATCTTGAGGATATGAGGACAGCTGAAAGCGCCAGCCAGTCTAATGTACTTGTTGGGGGACTGCCCACAGTGCACTTCAGCAAAGAAGAGAAGCCCAGGCTGTGGCAGGCTGGCTTCTACTATGGGCCATTCACCTGGACACTGATGCCCAAGTAGAGGCTGAAGCTCAAATTAGAACATTAGAAGAGCTGAGGCTACAGAAGGTGTGTAGAAAAGGAATATCAAGGAAGGAATTTTATGTGCCATCAAGCTATGATTGGAATGGATTTTTGTAAATTAAAAAGAAAATAAGAGTTTTATTATCCAGCACATAGTGGTGCACAATTAGAATTTAGTTTTCTTTCTGTTAAAATTTAATTTTCTGTTTTCTTAGATTATTGATCTGTTCTTATAAGGAAGTATAAACAAAGGCTTTTCTTTACCTTTAATATAAGCTGCCTATGAAACAAAGGTTCTGTATTTTTATCAGATCTTTGATTACATAAGGAACTGACTCTTTGCTATTAAAAAAGCCAGGTGTTTTACAACTGTGTGACTTTTCATTTATGTTAAATTTCATGAGAAGCATTGTCAAATAAGAAAAGATGCTAAATTTTCTTTACAGTATATTTGTATGAAATTCCTAAACCTGATATGCCCCGGTATCCTGGTGTCAGTCATCATTTGAAAATGTATGTCAAGGAAATAACCAAATTCTCTTGTCAATTGCTGCAGTAAATTCTCATCAGATCCTTCATCATGGCCATTTTTAGGTCTTGTGTCGTTTGTAGATAGTTACTGTTTTACTCTGATGTTTAGGCAAAAATTTTCTACAAAAATGTTGCATCTTCAAGGAGTTAATGGAAGGCTGACAAGTACACGTTTCTGATCATTAAGATCAATTTGCCTTCATGTGGGAGGGATACTAACAAATCTTCCAAGTACTTTCCCAAGGCTAACTGCATAGCCCCACAATAGGTCATGAAGTTTTAGCCTGAAACCTGTCCCTCTTCTTTTCTTCATGTCAGTAAAATAGGCCCATTGCACTGATGATACAATGTTAACAGGTGAAGATTTGCCTCTGCTGCAGGAACATCTGTGATGTAGAGGATAGGCAGTGAACCCACAGAAATTCGAGGCCTTGGCATTGTTGCAAAGCTATGGGAGTTTCTGGTTAGGTAAGACTCATGTTGCTTCAAATGCCATAGTTGATAAGGTGCAATCTCTCCAACCCCTAAGACTGTGAAGGAAGTGCAAGCCTTTGTAGGGATTTGGAGGTTTTGGGTGACTTTTAATGCCCACCTGGTTCAGTGCCCTCCCCAATCCCTTATACTGCCCAATTAAAAAAAAAAAAAAGACACATGTGATACTGCAAATCATAACCACAAGCCATCTCTGGGATGGAAAAGTACTAGTGATGTAGATTAAAGCTCTGGGCATTTCCTAAGCAGGTTACCATCTGAGCTAGATGTGTTATGACTTTGGAGGGTTATGAGTTAGGCACTGTGGCAAAGTTAACAAAAGGTGGAAGAGCCCCTAGGATTTCAGCCCTTGCTCTGGAAGAGAGCAGAAATCTGATACATTTCCCTGGAGCAATAGCTCCTAACGGTGTATACAGCAGTCTTTCAAGTAAAACGTCTCATAGCAGCCAGTGCCACAGCCAGTGGGGCTGAGCTCAGAGTAGTCTGGATGATGGTTACTCACGAGCCCTTGCCATTAGCCCTTTGCACTAACAGTTGAGCTATTCTAAAGGGATTCACCCTATGTCTCAGATGATGGGAAGCTGAGGGCTGAATGAAGATGAGTTTGTTGGCAAGAGCCTGAGGCAAATCTAACTGTTTTCCATGTATCGGTTCATAAGACATTGACATGCCCTGACAATCAGACAACTGATGCCTTAGCTCAGGTACAAGTTTTAGTAGGCCCTTCAATAGATACAGAAGACAGGGCACATAGAAAGAATGGCCACCACTGGGGCATCTGGGTGGTTCAGTCAGTTGGGCATCTGACTTCAGCTCAATCATGATCCCAGGGTCCTGGGTTCTAGCTCAATGTAGGGCTTCTTGCTCAGTGGGAAGCCAGCTGATCCCCAGGCTTATGCTCTCTGTCCAATTAATAAATAAAATCTTTAAAAAAAATAATGGCTACCACTCTGCCCAAGTAGGATGACATATTGTCAAAGAAGCATGGTTGCCCTTAAAGTACAGTGACACAGATAATGCAGTAATAGCAAGTCCTATTTGTTCTAAATAATGTCCAAGGCAAGGCAAAAAGAACCTGGGATCATCCACTAGAGTTCCCAACAAGTGAGGGATTGAAAAGTTGATTATGTTGGCCTCCTCCCTTTGAGTGAAGCTTCAAAAAATGCCTTGTTTTATATGGACATTGCATTTGGCCTAATCCAAGCTTTGCCCTGTCATCATGTAAACCAGGGTGCCACCCTCTGGGGTTTAGAGAAACTAAATACCATGACAGATACCCTTGTTGAATAGGCAGTGAACAGAAGTCACATCTCGAAGGTCATGATGTGCAAGACTGGCCAAAAGAACATGACATTGAAACTAGGTCTCATCTCCCCTACAACAGCCAAGCGGCAGGGCTGGTAGAAAGGAAAAATGGAGGATGAAAATACTAGAATAAATTATTAACAGATAAAACTACCTTGGTTAGGTGAACTAAAGTACTATCTCAGGCTTTAATACATTTGAATGATCAACTGGTAGGGCCTGTGTCCCATGTGCCAGAATGACACCTAAGCTATCATCCAAAAAGAATGTTTTGCATTCATATGCAATAAACCTCCTAATGGATCATCTTTATTAAATCACATGCAGACAAAAATTAATGTCCTGAGTGATCCATCCCCCACTTAGAGGGCTGCAGAAATCAATGGTTTGGATTATGGGGGTCTTAGTGGGAAAAAGTGGCCCCTGGTTTTGAGAATCATTGTCTTAGTCCATGTTTTCTCTTATATGTGCTTACTGCTGCTGTAGAATCTTCCTCCAGCATAGCCAGCTGGTCAACAAAGGAGCCACCTCCATGGCAGTGACACCCTTTGTGACCTCTCAGGGCCCACTGAAGAAAAGAGTTGTGTGTGAGATTGTAAGAGCTGATCATGGGGGAGGGTGAAGGAGGTGGGAGGTGGGGAGCTGGAGTGCTGGGGAAGTTTATCAAAGAGGCTTAACTGCCAGTTGAACTGTGAGCTGGACCTTTGCACTTAAAGGCTCCTCACCAGCACCCCCCTCTCCCAAAAGCTACTGTGTCCTTGAAATGTGAGTTCCTCTCGCCTTTCTTGCTCTCAGAGACTTCTCCGAGAACATAGCCTTGAGAGATTAATGTGGTGTTGAGAATATGTGCATAATATACTTGATTGAATCTAGCTAAGATCTCTCTATATAAAAACTTTTGAGATACAGCAGGTAGGTCCAGGGATCCATTCTTTTTGCTGCTGCCCTAGGCAAGGCTCACATGTAAGCTCCCTTTGCTTATTAAAACTGTCACCCACCAATCTGGAGTGGCCTGTCTCTTTTCTTCTCTTCTGCATCTCTTCCTGCCTTCTGAGTACTGGGGGAGGTTGAAGATGACACCTAGGAATACCAAGAGTGTTGTGAACCACCAGTAGTAGGTCCTAAATTCAGTGGCTGCTGCCCTTAAAGAGAAAAGAGAGGGAGATGTGACACATAGGGAAACAGAGTAGGAGGCCACATGAAGAGAAGAGCAGAGATTGGAAATGTTCTGCTATGAGCCAAGGAGCTCCAACAATTGCCAATAGCCGCTATAGAAGAGGAAAGAAAAGAAGATGAGAAAAAAGACAAAGCATATGAAGAAAGAAAGGAGGAACAGGAACAAAGGAAGCAGAGAAAGAGATGGTGGGCAAGAAGGTCAATAACATAGTGGGGTAGGAGTCAAGATAGCAGAGGAGTAGCAGACTGAGATGACATCAGGTCACAGGGGTTCAGCTAGATAGTTACCAAACCATTCTGAACACCCACAAACCCACTAGGAGATCAAAGAGAAGAAGAGCAGCAACTCTAGAAAGAGAAAATTGACCACTTTCTGAAAAGTAGGATGTGTGGAAAAGTGAATCTGAAGTGACAGGAAGATAGACCACAGGGGGAAGGGCCTGCTCCTGGCAAGTGGTGGAGCACAAAATTCAAACTTTTAAAGTCTGCTCCACTGAGGAACATCACTCCAGAGGCCAAGCGGGGGTGGAACCCTCGCAGGGATGGGGTGGTCTCAGGTCCTGCGGGGTCACAGAAGGATTAGGGGTGTCTGAGTGTAGCAGAGCTCACAGGTATTAGAGCAGGGAAGCTTATTACAGAGACAGAGGCAAGGGGTAAGCTCTTAGCTTTGGGTTACCTTAAACTGTGATCTGCAGCACAGTCAGACTAATGCTTTTTGAGCAGGGACTCCACAAGTGGCAGATCTGGGGAGACACACCTTCCTCCCTGGAGGCAGGAATTTGCTGCATTTTGAGACTCCAAATGGGGCTGTGTACCAGAGATGGAGGCACTTGGTCACAGGCCAGGTGAGCTCAGAGCAGGGCCAGAGACCAGGGAGATGGAAATGATTGAGTGCTTTTCTCTGAGGGTGCACTAAGGAGTGGGGCCTCAAGCTCTCAGCTTCTCCAGGCTGGAGATTGGGAGGCTGCCATTTTCATTCCTGTCCTCCAGAGCTCTACAGAAAGCGTTCAAAGAACAAAAGCTCCCTAGAGCGAACTCCAGCAGATAGCTTAGCCCAGCCTCTGGCAAGGGCAGCGCAATTCTGCCTTGGGCAAAGACATTTGAGAATCACTGGAACAGGCGCCTCTCCAGAAGATCAGCAAGAACATCCAGTTAGGACCAAGCTCACTGATCAAGAAGAACAGTGGAATTCCAGAGCAGGGGAAAGGAAAGCATGGAATTCATGGCTTTCTCCCAATGATTCTTGAGTCTTGCAAAATTAATTAAAGTTTTTAATTTTATTGTTGTCTTACTCTAATTTTTTTCTTTCCTCTTTTTTTTTAACTAGTTTATCTTAACAATACCTTTCTAAAAAATCTTTTTTTTTAAATTTTTTTATTTTTTATGAACATATATTTTTATCCCCAGGGGTACAGGTCTGTGAATCACCAGGTTTACACACTTCACAGCACTCACCAAAGCACATACCCTCCCCAATGTCCATAATCCCATCCCCTTCTCCCAAACCCCCTCCCCCCAGCAGCCCTCAGTTTGTTTTGTGAGATTCTTTTTTTTTTTTTTTAAGAATTTTATTTATTTATTTGACAGAGAGAGATCACAAGTAGGCAGAGAGGCAGGCAGAGAGAGAGAGAGGAGGAAGCAGGCTCCCTGCTAAGCAGAGAGCCGGACATGGGACTCGATCCCAGGACCCTGAGATCATGACCTGAGTTGAAGGCAGCAGCTTAACCCACTGAGCCACCCAGGTGCCCCTGTGAGATTCTTTTTAAGCCTTTATTATTATAGTCATATTTTATCCTTCATTGTATCTAACTTTATTTTTTGTATACATAAAAGGTTTTTTCTTCTAAAGTTTTTGGGATACAATTTCTTCTAATGGATCAAAATGTCCCCTAAATCTAGAACAGGGCTTTGTTCTAGTCTCCAGCCTGAGCAAATTCTCCCCACTTTCTTTTTCCAACCAACTTACCTTATCAATTCCTTTTTTAGAATTTTTTTAATATTTTCATCTTTAGAGTCATATTCCATCCCTTCAACATGTGTATGTGTGTGTGTGTGTATGTATGTATATATATCTATATATACATATATATAGATATATATATATCTTTCTTTGAAAATTTTGTGACATAGTTTCTTCTGAGACCAAAATATACTCAAAATCAAATGGGTGGCTCTGTTCTATTCACCAGTTATATATACATATATATATTTTTTTCTTTTAATTTAAAAAAAAATTTTAAACTTCTTTTTACCCTCTTACTTCTTCCCCTGATTTGGGGTCTCTTCTGATGTGGTTAGTGTACATTTTCTGGGGTCTTTGCCACCATTTTAGTCTTTTATTCTCCAGTTCATATATTCTTATCTGGATAAAATGACACAGTAGAAAATCTCACCACCAAAAAAAAAAAAAAAAAAAAAAGAAAAAAAAAGAAAAAGAGGCAGTACTGAAGGCTAGGGACCTAATCAATATGGACATTGGTAATATGTGAGATCGAGAGTTCAGAATGATGATTCTCAGGGTGCTAGCTGGGCTCAAAAAAGGAATTGGAGATATTAGAGAAGCACTGTCTGGAGAAATAAAAGCTCTTTCTGGAGATATAAAAGAACTAAAATCTAACAAAGTTGAAATTTAAAAAGCTATTAATGAGGTGCAATAAAAAATGGAGGCTCTTACTGCTAGGATAAATGAGGCAGAAGAGACAATTAGTAATATAGAGACCAAATGATGGAGAATAAAGAAGCTGAGCAAAAGAGAGACAAACAGCTACCAGCTACTGGTAGCTTCTCTTTTGCTCAGCTTCTTTATTAGGGTAGAATTCAAGAGACAAGTGATAACATAAGATGAAACAGTACTAGAATAATTGGGATTTCAGAAGAAGAAGAAAGAGAAAGGGGGGCAGAAGGTATACTGGAGTGAATTATTGTAGAGAATTTCCGTAATATGGCAAAGGGAACAAGCATCAACATCCAGGAGTCATAGAGAACCACCCTCAAAATCAATAAAAATAGGTCCACACCCCGTCATCTAATAATAAAACTTACAAGTCTCAGTGACAAAGAGAAAATCCTGAAAGCAGCCCAGGACAAGAAGTCTGTAACATACAATGGTAAAAATATTAGATTATCAGCAGACTTATCCATAAGACTGGCAGACCAGAAAGAATTGGCACGATATATTCAGAGCACTAAATGAGAAAAACATATAGCCAAGAATACTATATCCAGCTAAGCTGTCATTGAAAGTAAAAGGAGAGGGGCGCCTGGGTGGCTCAGTGGGTTAAGCTGCTGCCTTCAGCTCAGGTCATGATCCCAGGGGCCTGGGATCGAGTCCCACATAGGGCTCTCTGCTCAGCAGGGAGCCTGCTTCCTTCTCTCTCTCTGCCTGCCTCTCTGTCTACTTGTAATCTCTCTCTGTCAAATAAATAAATAAAATCTTAAAAAAAAAAAAAAGAAAGAAAGTAAAAGGAGAGATAAAAAGCTTTCAGGACAAAAAAAAAAGAATTTGTAAACATCAAACCAGCCCCACAGGAAATATTGAAAGGGGTCCTCTAAGCAAATAGAGAGCCTAAAAATAACATATCAGAAAGGAACATGAACAATATACAGTAACAGTCACCTTCCAGGCAATACAATGACACTAAATTCATCTCTTTCAATAGTTATCCGGAATGTAAATAGGCTAAATGCCCCAATCAACATACACAGAGTATCAGAATGGATAAAAAAATAAAACCCATTAACATGCTGTCTAAAAGAAATTCATTAGACCCAAAGACACCTCCAGATTTAAAGTAAGGGCATGGAAAACAATTTACCATGCTAATGGACATCAAAAGAAAGCTAGGGTGGCAATCCTTATATTAGATAAATTAGATTTTGAGCCAAAGACTATAATAAAAGATGAGGAAAGACACACTATATCATATTCAAAGGGTCTGTCCTAAAAGTTTTAAATACCTATGCCCCTAACATGGAAGCAGCCAACTACATAAACCAATTAATAACAAAATCAAAGAAACACAACAATAATACAATAATAGAGGACTTTAACACCCCCCTCACTGAAATGGACAGATCATCCAAGCAAAAGATCAACAAGGAAATAAAGCCCTTAAATAACACACTGTACCAGGGGGACATCAGAGATATATTCAGAACATTCCATCTCAAAGCAACAGAATACACATTCTTTTCTAGTGCACATGGAACATTCTCCAGAATAGATCACATCCTGGGTCACCAATCGGGCCTCAACCAGTACCAAAAGATTGGGATCATTTCCTGCATATTTTCAGACCACAATGCTCTGAAGCTAGAACTCAATCATGAGAGGAAAGTTGGAAAAAACAAATACATGGAGGCTAAAGAGCATCCTACTAAAGAATGGGACAACCAGAAAATTAAAGAAGAATTGAAAAAATTCATGGAAATAAATGATAATGAAGACACAATTGTTCCAAATCTTTGGGACACAGCAAAGGCAGTCCTGAGAGGAAAATATGTAGTTATACAAGCCTTTCTCAAGAAACAAGAAAGGTCTCAAATACACAACCTAACCTTACACCTAATGGAGCTGGAGAAAGAACAGCAAAGAAAGCCTAAACCCAGCAGGAGAAAAGAAATAATAAAGATCAGAGTAGAACTCAATGAAATAGAAACCAAAAGAACAGTAGAACAAATCAATGAAACTAGGAGCTGATGCTTTGAAAGAATTAATAAGACTGATAAACCCCTGGCCAGACTTATCAAAAAGAAAAGAGAAAGGACCTAAATAAATAAAATCATGAATGAAAGAGGAGAGATCACAACCAACACCAAAGACATACAAACAATTATATGAATATACTATGAGCAACTATATGCCAGCAAATTTGACAATCTGGAAGAAATGGATGCATTCCTAATGAAACTGAACCAGGAAGAAATAGAAAAGCTGAACAGACCCATAACCAGTAAGGAGATTGAAGCAGTCATCAAAAATCTCCCAACAAACAAGAGCCCAGGTCCAGATGGTTTCCCAGGGGAATTCTACCAAACATTTAAAGAAGAATTAATACCTATTCTCCTGAAACTTTTCAAAAAAAATAGAAATGGAAGGAAAACTTCCAAACTCATTTTATGGGGCCAACATTATCTTGATCCCAAAACCAGACAAATACTCCATCAAAAAAGAGAATAACAGACCATTATCCTTGATGAACATGGATGCAAAAATTGTCACCCAAATACTAGGACCCAACAGTACATTAAAAGCATTATTCACCACAACCAAGCGGGATTTATCCCACAGCTGCAAGGTTAGTTCAATATCCACAAGTCAATTGATGTGATACATTAATAAAAGGAAGAACAAGAACCATATGATACTCTCAATAGATGCTGAAAAAGAATTTGACAAAGTACAGCATCCTTTCTTAATAAAAACTCCTCAAAGTGTAGGGATAAAGGGTACATTCCTCAATATCATCAAAGCCATCTATGAAAAACCTACCATGAGTATCATTCTCAATGGAGAAAAACTGAGAGCTTTTCTTCTAAGGTTAGGAACATGGCAGGGATGTCTGCTATCACCACTGCTATCCAATGCAGTACTAGAAGTACTACCCTCAGCAATCAGAAATGACAAAAAGAAATTAAAGAATAACAAAAAGAAATGAAAGGCATCCAAATCTACAAAGAAGAAATTAAACTATCACTCTCTATAGATGATATGATACGTTATGTGGAAAACCCAAAACTCCACTCCAAATCTGCTAGAACTTGTACAGGAATTCAGTAGTGTCAGGATATAAAATCAATGCACAGATATCAGTTGCATTTCTATACACCAACAATAAGACAGAAGAAAGAGAAATTAGGGAGTCAATCCCATTTACAATTGTCTCCCAAACCATAAGATACCTAGCAATAAACCTAACCAAAGAGGCAAAGAATCTGTACTCAGAAAACTATAAAGTACTCATGAAAGACATTGAGGAAGACACAAAGAAATGGAAAAAAAATGTTTCATGCTCATGGTTTGGAAGAACAAATATTATGAAAATGTCTATTCTGCCTAAAGCAATCTACACATTTAATGCAACCCTTATCAAAACACCATCATTTTTTTTCAAAGAAATGGAACACATAATCCTAAAATTTATATGGAACCAGGAAAGACCTCAAATAGCCAGAGGAGTGTTGAAAAAGAAAACCAAAGTTGGTAGCATCACAATTCAGACTTCAAGCTCTATTACAAAGCTCTCATCATCAAGACAGTATGCTACTGGCACAAAAACAGACACATAGACCAATGAGACAGAATATAGAGCCCATAAATAGACCCTCAACATTATGGTCAACTAATCTTTGACATAGCAGGAAAGAATGACCAATGGAAAAAAGACAGTCTCTTCAATAAAAGGTGTTGGGAAAATTGGACAGCCACATGGAGAAAAATGAAACTGGACCATTTCCTTACACCACACACAAAAATAGACTCAAAATGGATGAAAGACCTCAATGTGAGACAGGAATCCATCAAAATTGTTGAGGAGAACATAGGCAGCAACCTCTTCAACCTCAGCCGCAGCAACATCTTCCTGAAAACATCACCAAAGGCAAGGGAAGCAAGGAAAAAAATGGACTATTGGGACTTCATCAAGATCAAAAGCTTTTGCACAGCAAAGGAATCAGTCCACAAAACCAAAAGACAACTGACAGAATGAGAGAAGATATTTGAAAATGACATATCAGATAAAGGGCTAGTATCCAAAATCTTTTATAGATTCAAGATCTTTTACAGTTCTTTATGAACTTATCAAACTCAACACCCAAAGAACAAATTATCCAATCAAGTAATGGGCATAGGACAGGAACATATATTTCTGCAAAGAAGACATCCAGATGGCCAATAGACACATGAAAAAGGTGCTCCACATCACTCGGCATCTGGGAAATACAAATCAAAACCACAGTGAGATACCACCTCACACCAGTAAGAATGGCTAAAATTAACAAGTCAGGAAATGAGAGAGGCTGGCGAGGATGTGGAGAAAGGGGAACCCTCCTACACTGTTAGTGGGAATGCAAGCTGCTGCAACCACTCTGGAAAACAGCATGGAGGGTCCCAAGAAGTTGAAAATAGAGCTACCTTACGACTTAGCAATCACACTACTGGGTATTTACGCTAGATACAAATGTAGTGATCTGAAGGGGCACGTGCACCCAAATGTTTATAGCAGCAATGTGCACAATAGCCAAACAATGGAAAGAACCTAGATGTCCATCAACAGATGAATGGATAAAGAAGAAGTGGTATATATATATACAATGAATACTATGCAGCCATCAAAAGAAATGAAATCTTGCCATTTGCAACAATGTAGATGGAACTAGAGGACATTATGGTGAGGAAAATAAGTCAGTCAAAGAAAGACAAGTATCATATGATCTCCCTGATATGAGGAATTTGAGAAGCAAAATGGAGGGTTTGGGGGGTAGGAAAAAGAAAAAATGAAACAAGATGGGATTGGGAAGGAGACAAACTATAAGAGACTCTTAATTTCACAAACTAATTTGGGTTGCCAGGGGGAGTGGGGTAGGGAGCGGGTGGTTGGGTTATGGACATTAGGGAGGATATGTGCTATGGTGAGTGCTGGGAAGTATGTAAGCCTGACGATTCACAGACCTGTACCCCTGGGGCTAATAATACATTGTATGTTAATAAAACAAAAAAAAAAGTAAAAATAAATAACATAGTGCAAGAGGTAGAAAGGTTTATATTAATGAATCAAGAAAATGTGTACTTCAAATTTATAAGAACAGTCACAAGGAGAATAAATTTATAAAAGAGATGTAAAACAAAACAATGGGAGAAAATATTTGCACACCGTTTAACAACAAGAGGTCAATTTTCAAAATATATAAGAAATTCCTAGAAGTCAATAGCAAAAATGAAAACAAAAATCCTGATTTTCAAAGGAGTTATATAGACATATCTCCAAAGAAGATATATAAAAAGCCAAATGATATATGAAAAAATGCTCATTATTGCTAATCATCAGGGAAATGCAAATCAAATACATAATGAGAAATCATCTCATACCTGTTAGGAAGTCTATTAAAATAAATAAATAAATGTGTTGGGGGAGGTGTGGAGAAAAGGAAACACCTGCATGCTATTAGTGGGAATGTAAAATAATTCAGTTACTATTAAAAGCTCCTCACAAAATTAAAAATAAAATCACCATATAATTCAGCAACACCATTTCTGGATATATGCCCAAAGATTTGAAAGCAGGATCTCAAAGAGCTATCTTAATTCTGATATTCCCTGATATTCACAATAGCTAAGACATGGGACCAACTCAAATGTTCACCAACAGATGGATGCATAAAGAACATGGAATATTGTCCAGCCTGAAAAAGAGAAGGAAATTCTACAATATGTGATAGGATGGATGAACCTGGAAGGTATGAAAAGTGAAAAAAGTCCATCACAGAAGAATAGCACTACATGATTCCTTTTAATGAGGCATTTAACATAGACAAAGATATGAAAGTAAGCAATAGAATGATGGTTACCAGGAAGCAGAAGAAAAGACATATAGGGAGTTGTTTAATGGGTATAAACTTAGTTACATATGATGAGAATGTTCCAGAGATTATATTGCACACTCTGAAATTTGTGAAGAGGGTAGATCTAATGAGATCTAAGAAAAACTCCATGCTTCTCCTTTACTTACATTCACAACACTTCTGATACAAGACATGTGGGTTTTCTACAACAAGCAATCCTCTGACACCAGCTGGGTGTCCTATTATTCATTTAATTCTGACACCAGTTAGTGCAGATGCACCCCCCACCACCGCCACCCAGATTAAGTGCTCAGTTCGTTAAACTGTCTTCTCTCTTCAAATGTCTCATCGCATTCCACGATGTCATCTGTGCTTCTGCCCAACTAGCTATAAATCAAGGAGGTCCCCAGGACCCCCTTCTTAAGTTTGATCATTTGCTAGAACAGCTTACAGAACCCAGGGAAACACTTACTTATGTTTACTGATTATATAATAAGATACAGATGAACAGCTACATCATGAATACATATTGTAAGGTCTGGAAGGGTCCCTAGCACAGGAGCTTCTGTCTCTATGGAGTTGGAACTCATCACTCTCCAGCACAGGGATATATCTACCAATCCAGAGTTTCTAAATCCCGTATTATTGGGATATTTGTGGAGTTTTTTTTTAAGTAAGGACAGCTATCTACTCAATCTACAGCCCCTCACCCCTCACCCAGGGGGTAGGGTGTGACTGAAAGTTTCAACTTACTAATTTTTGCTTGATCTTTCTATTAACCTTCCCCAATCCTCTAAGCTATCCAGGAGCCCATCAAGAGTCACCTCATTAAAACAGATGTTCCTAGCATCTAAGAAGTCTCAAAGGATTTAGGAGCCCTATGTCAGGAAAGCTCAAAGACCAAATAGAATAATGCAGTGCTCTTACCATGTAGGGCATTAGAAGGGTTTTAAAGCTCTGTACCAGGAACCAAGGGCAGAGACCAGTATAAATATTTTCTTTCATTTCATAACTCTTGTTAAGTATTCTTATTACAAAAAGTGGGAGACAAAGAGAAACTTTTGGAGGTGATAGATATATTTATTATCTTGATTCATACAAATTTATACATATGTACAAACTCATCAAAGTGTAAATATTAATTATGTGCAGTGTTTCATATACCAAAATTATACTTCAGCAAAGCTGAAGAAAGAGGACAATAAAGTAAAGCAAAACAAAACAAAACAAAACAAAAAAAGCCTTCATGGCTAGAATATTAAGTGGATAATAAGGAAATATGCGAAGTGAGAAGTATTACACAAAAGGGAAGCATTATAATCACATTTCATTAGTTTTAGAAACTATAATTTACTAAATTCACATGCTGTTTGTACTTGGGGGAAAGATTTTAATTAAAGAGGTGTTTTGCTTTAAATTTTCAAAACCAATATCACTATGCCATTAAAATCCCTTTAGTTTTTTTTTCTCATGTGCCATTTAAATGCAATATAGTATCAGTCTCCAGGCATCAACATTTAAATAGGTGTCTAGCCACTACCTATATATATATATATTTTTTTTTTGTCTCAGAACATTTTGGTACTATTTAAGCTCATCTTCTTATTTTGCCCATTAGGTTTGAAATAATGATATAAGATGATGTAAATTCCATAATGAGAAATAAAGCCAATGGGCTGTAAGAACCACAAAAGAGTAGCTATAATAAAACTGTTTATTATCACCTAATATGTTTAGGTTCTGTCATTTTACTTTCTTTATTCTGCTTTTGATTCCTGTGTTTCTGCACCTTTGTTTGATTCAACCATTATTGGCAGTCCTCAAAGATCACTTTATCTACATTTACTACATGTGGACCTCGTCTTCCCCAACCTGACTAGTAGTATAAAACTATGATGAGAGCAAATATTCCAAGTTCTAGGATCCTAAAGCTCCAATATGCTAAAGTCTCTGTTGTATGCTAAGCTGCCTTATTTCCCTTTTGGAAGAAGGTGATAAAAATGTACACATATAAAAAACTACAATTACTGGTTGCCTAATGAATCATTCATATACTCAGTACCTATTTACTGGATGATAACATCTTCTTGACACTATTCCAGACAGTCAGATACTTCTGGAGGATAAGATAAATAACTTAATGGTTCTCAAAGAACTTACAGGATAGTAGGCACAGTTTTAATGAAGCCTTCTTGCATTGCCTGTCCTAATTTCCCTGAATTGACAACTTGCCCTGGAGACCTGCATTGACTCTTTAAACTAGACTCCCAGAGTTGTCCATTTCTGGGAACTTGACAAAAATGCGTTGTGGTCTTCTACATGCTGAGAAAACAAGGGAATCCCACACATGCATTCTACCTTAACAGAACCTTGAAAAAGATAAACCTTAGTATTTTACAGGAGGAAAACAGTGCAGGTTAACACCTAGGAGCTAGAGATGCTCTGTCAAGTCCTGTCATTGCCAATAATGCCCCATTATATCAAGAGGGCTAAACCTTTGGTCTCCTTAGCCAAGACTTCCAGAGACCTCCCATGGAACCTCTGCTAGAGGCCAAATATTCTACTGGTATAATTAGCAAAAAAAAAAAAAAAAAAAAAAAAAAAAAGCCTTCCCTAACATGATAACCCTGAGAATTAGAAAGCTATGTGCTCTTGTATATCAGTCATAGATTCCCAACTCAGCTTTCTTGGGTGGAGTTACTGTGCATTGTGTTACTGAGGAATTGTGCAACAGAGGAGGACATTAGGTTACTTTCACACAGAATTATTGTAATTTTTAAAATTTTTGCCTTTATTTCTCAGAGCAGTTTTAGGCTCACAGCAAAACTGAGCAGAATCTGCAGAAGTTTCCCATATGTACCTTTCCCCACACAGGTATTTTTTTCCCCAGTAACCACATCCCACAGATTAGTACATTTATTACAGCAGATGAACCTATTCTGACACATTGTTAAAATCCAAAGTCCACAGCTTACTGTATGGTTCACTTTTTTTAATGTTTTTTTTTTTTTCTGTTTTTAGGTTTTTTTTTTTTTTATGGTTGACTTTTGATGATGTACATTCTATGGGTCTGGACAAAAGTACAATGCTATGTGCCATCTGCACAGCATCAAATGGTTTCACTGCCTTTAAAATCCTCACTGCTCTGTTTACTTCTCCCTTCCCAACACCTTGCAGCCACTTATCTTTTTGCTGCATCTCCATAATTGTTGCCTTTTCCAGAAGGTCCTGTAGTTGGAATCGTGTAGTTTGTAGCCTTTTCTGACAGGCTTCTTTTAATTAAGATACACATTTTAGCATCTTCCATGTCTTTCCTAAAAGTTTTTTTAAGCTCACTTTTCTTCTTGAATAAATCTTGAAGATTTATTTATTTGAGAGAGAGAGAGAGAGTACTGCAGGAGGAAGGGGCTGAGTCCTCAAGCAGACTCCCTGCTGAGTACAAAGCCTGACATAGGGCTCAATCTCACAACCCTGAGATCATAACCTGAGCCAAAATCAAGAGTTGGATGCTTAACTGACTGCACCACCCAGGGGCCCCTAAGCTCATTTATTTTTTAGCACTCAATAACATTTCAGTGTCTGGGTCTACCAAAGTTTATCCACTCACCTATTTGAAGGACACTGTGATTGTTTCCAAGTTTTGGCAATTATGATAAAGCTGCTCTAGGCATCTATGTGCAGGTTTTTGTGTGGACATAAGTTTTCAACTTCTTTGGGTAAATACCAAGAAGCATGATTGCTATACCAAAGCGCAAGGGTATGTTTACTTCTGTAAGGAATAGCTGAAACATCTTTCAAGGTGGATTTACCATTTGGTATTGCCAACAGGAAGGAATGAGGATTCCTGTCACTCTACCCCCTTAGTAGCATTTTGGGTCATCATCATGTTCCGGATTTCGGCCATTTTAGTAGGTGCCCAGTGATATCCCATTGTTGTTCTAATTTGCATTTCTCTGTATGACAGAGTATCTTTTCACGTGCTTCTTTGTCATCAATAAATTTTCTTTGGTGAGGTGGCTGTTAAGGTCTTTGGCCTATTTTTAAATTGGGTTGTTTGTTTTCTTATTGCTGATTTTTAAGATTTCTTTGTATATTTTGGATAACGGTTCTTTGTTAGAAGTGTCTTTTTCAAATATTTTCTCCCAGTTTGTGGCTTTTCTCTTTTGACAGTGTCTTTCACAAAGCAGAAATGTTTAATTTTAATGAGGCCCTGTTTATTTTTCTTTGAAGGATCATGTCTTTGTGTGAATATCTAAAAAGTCATCACCATACCCAGAGTCATTTCTATTCTCATATCTATTCTCTTTGAGGAGTTGTAGAATTTTGCTTTTTATTTTGACATCTACAATCAATTTTGAGTTAATTTTTGTAAAGGGTATAAAAGCTATATCTAGATTCACTTTTTTCCTTTCTTTCATTTGTGTATGTGTCTGTGTCCTATTGTTCCAATGCCACTTGTTGATAAGACCATTTTTGCTCTGATTTATGGCTTTGCTCCTATGTCAAAGGTCACTTGACTATCTTTATGTGGGTCAATTTCTGGATTCTCTATTCTGGTCTATCAATATATTTGTCCATTTTTTCACCAGTACTACACTGTCTTGATCACTGTAGCTTTAGAGTAGGTCTTCAAGTTGGGTGGGGCCAGTCCCTCAACTTCGTTTTTCTTTTCTTTTCTTTCTTTCTTTTTTTAAGATTTATGTATTCATTTATTTACTTGAACGAGAGAGCAAAGTGAGCCAGAGAGGACACGAGTTTGGGAAGGCAGTGAGCAGAGAAAGAGAGAGAAGAAAACTCCCTGCTGAGGAGGGAGTCTGACCCGAGGCTCCATCCCAGGACCCTAGGAGCATGATATAAGTCTAAGGTAGATGCTTAACAAATGAAGCCACCCAGGCACCCGTCAAATTTGTTTTTCTCTTTCAATGTTGTGTTGTTTATTGTTGATGTTTTGTCTCCTTATAAACTCTAGAATCAGTTTGTCAATATTCAGAGAACAGTTTGCTAGGAATTTCTTTGGTATGACATTGAATCCATAAGTTAGAAAGAATCAATATGGGGCACCTGTGGCTCAGTGGGTTAAGCCGCTGCCTTCAGCTCAGGTCATGATCTCAGGGTCCTGGGATCGAGTCCCGCATCGGGCTCTCTGCTCAGCAGGGAGCCTGCTTCCCTCTCTCTCTCTCTCTCTCCCTCTTTGCCTGCCTCTCCGTCTATTTGTGATTTCTCTCTGTCAAATAAATAAATAAAATCTTAAAAAAAAAAAATAAATATCTTGACAATAAGTTTTTCTAGCCATGAACATAATATATCTCTCCATTTAGTTTGTTGATTTCTTTCATGGGTTTTATATTTTTTTCTCATATAGATCTTATATATACCTCATTAGATTTATACCTAAAAGTTTCATTTTCAGGAGTGTTAATATGAATGGTATTGTATTTTTAATTTCAAATTCTACTTGTTCCTTGTTGGGATACATAAAAGCAAATGATTTTTATATGTTAATTTTGTATCCTTCAATCTTGCTATGATTGCTTGCTAATCCTAAGTGTTTCGTTTATTTTTTGGCGATGGTTCTTGTTTTCTGATTCTTTTAGGCTTTGTTTCATGTACATATGATGATGTCATCTGGAACTTGAGAGTGGTGACTTCTAAGCTCCTCACATGCTAGAAGAAATCAAAAGTACATAATTTTTTTTTAATCTAAATGGGGGATAAATAAAATAATTAGTCTAGTTGATTTAGTTAAACCCTTGGATTTAAAACAAAAACAGATAAGGATTGTATATTTGAAATATGTAAACAACAACAACAACACAATGGATTCTTAAACACAGAAAGAGTATTTCAAGGAACTGGGAAAATATCCTAAGGGACTAAGGACTGAGGATAGGGTAGAGAGAATTCACATTCGACAAAAGCCAGTTCCTGATAAATAGAAAATGTATTTACATCAAGCACTATAATAAATTTTTTTTTAGTACTTTACTTTTTTGGGGGGAGAAGCAATTTTATTTTTTAATTTCATGCTAAATTCACATATGTACATTAAGTACTATGTAAACTTGAATTTAGGTTAGCATTATTTGACTTGAGTAATATCACCTCATCTCAGTTCATTGGAGAACTACAGCTTGGCCCTTCTGCTTTAAAAGGTCAAAAAAGTTGCCAAATTGGAATAGGGCACTTACAATCAAATTTTAAATTGACTCTCCCACACACATTTGTAATTCACTGTGTTAGCTGTTATATTTAGGTAAAACACGTTATCAAGGTTATTATGCAAGAAATTACATCTTTTGCATAAAAGGTCCCTTGGGTTGCACTTAGACTAGTAACAAAAAATATATATACTGACAAAGACTAATCTATATTTGTTATAGATTACAAAAGTTACTGAAAGCCAGAATGAATCTTTAAGGTTGGAGGGACCCTTTAATAGTTAATCTTTGGGCTTAAGGAAGAAAAAATTAAACAGTCCCATACTGCATTTCACATCTCTTAAAAATAGGAAGTGTTTTAGCAGCTTAAAACCTTAACAGTTATATAAAACTTAATACACTAGGATTTACTTTGAAATATAGTTTACAACCAGATCAATTATACATACACTGGCACTTTAGCACAAGGGCAAACTTTAAAAACAAATTATTTTGGACCTTTAAAATCAGGCCATAGTATAAAAACAGAGTCCATGGTCTTACATTCAGCAAATTCATACTAAAATATTCCATTTTTGTAGGATAAATGCCAACAAAACTTTACATATGCTATAAGTTTATTGCATATATTTACATGGCTCTTTCCTAGGTACTTAAAACTTTCACATTATACAGCTCCCCACTTTTAAGTCTTATAGGGAATGATTTTGAGACCAGATCACTGTCAGAATAGCTTATGCAGTGCTATAGTATAAAAATGTATTCTCAAAGCTACTCAGTAACCACCAAGTACTGTTTCTGTAAAAACGAGTTTTGGTGCATTAGTTAGCAGACCTACTGCATGAAAGAAATGGCCACTGGGTATATGGTCTCATTCTAAGTTGAAAAGCCTCTAGTGCCCTTTCCACATTCACCAGCATATAGTTCACTAAAATGCAACTATTCGCTAAGAAAAATTCACATTTTTTGGCAGTGCATCAGGTTGTTGGCATATTACTGGCTTGGATGTTTCTAGGACTTCAAACTGTCAAATATTCAACTACCTTTCAATCCTTACATGTGTTTTAACTTGGATGCTCATAAGCAGATTGACTAGCTTTCAACAAGTAAATCTGATCCATGCACAATAACTCTTAAATTAGTTATTTCTGCTCAACAAACAACAGGAAAAGTTGATTACCATTCCCCAAATCTAAATTTGACAGGTTTAAGAGTTACGCAGTTGAGAACACAGTATCAGTGTACAATTATCAATAATTTAGTTAATTTTAAGTTGCACTGATACTACTATTACTTCACAGTGCACACAACATGTAAAATAGGTGAGATGAAGTCTAATTATATTTTCCACATTAGCAGTTTTACAAATAGATTAATTCCCTAGTGAATTTGGCCTGAAACAATGGACAACTACCCTGAAATATAACTAAATTTAAACAGTAGTATTTTATCTTATTTTATACCTGTACTTTAAGTAAGGTTTTAAGTTGAAATGTCATTATCTTCTTATCAGAAGGATTAAAGGAGACTGGAACCCAGTGGCTTGGTGGTTTAGGAAGAACACTTGGTGATGGTGGCTCACTAAACTTGGCTCCAGCATAGTTTTAATTAGTTTGAGACTTAAGAAGTAAGCTAGGACTTGATAAGCTAGAGTTCCAGTTTTGATTATTTGGAAAATTTTTGTTCTTCCCCCCATTTTGCATGGCCTGCTGTGCAGCTGCTGATGAGGTGTAAGTATGTCCTCTTTCTTTTTTCTTATGAACAATCTTCATTTGGGATTTCTGATCCTTGGTCTTCTGTCTATTAAGCTGTTGCTGGTTCTTACTAACATTTCTTGATTGAGGGGCTGGAATGTTGTACCTCTCTCCACCACCCATCTTCAGCTTCTTTGTCACCTTTCAGTCTGTTTTTCAGATTGCAAGATTTCCACTACCTGTCCCCTTCCATCCTGCCAAGCCCAGGATAACAGATGTTTCTGCTGGATCCTTTCCTTTGTCTCAATACAGAAGTTTTCATGGGCCAATCTGCTGAGTTCAGCCTAGGAGCTGAGGCCAACATCTGAGTCTCCTCAGCACACAAGTTTGAGAGAAGTCCTAGCGACTTCAAACTCGGACGGCGGCGGCTCCTGCTGGGCATCAAAGCCCCCCTCCCTTTCTAGGGAGAGACGAGGCTCCGAACGAACATTTAGTACTTTATTTTTAAGTAATCTCTACACCGAACATGGGGCTCGAACTTAACAACCCTGAGATCTAGAGTCTCATGCTCTACCAGCCAAGCCAGCCAGGTGCTCTTGTAATGAAATCTTTCTATCTCAACTATTGTGAAGAGGAATCAGCTCCTCTGAATAGCTGCCCTCAACTTTTATTCTTCTTCTGTCCTCTTCCTATGACCCAGCTGTGACATACAAAGACATCTCTACTCTAAGCTTCCCTTCCTCTTGCCAGAATGCTTACTAACCACACTGTGACCCCCTTTTGGCTTCTCAGAAGGTAACATGGTCTACAATACTGCAGTTATTATTACCCCAGCCTTTAAGCACAAGGAAGCATGAGGTGTTGAAGGATGAGGGACAAGGATTTGGAAGGATAATGCAGAAAGCCACGTATGAGGCTACATATGTATACATAATGTCATGTGCATTATATTTGCTGACACATGCTTAAAGAAATAAGCTTTTCTGAGATCTGTCATGTTGTAGGACACACTTCTCGCCAATGCTAACTTCAACTATTTTTATTAAAATATTACCTAAATACTAAACTATGCACAATCTGCTTATCTTATCAGTCCTATATGATATAAAACCAAAGAATTAAAAGTAATCAATTAAATTCAAAGTAAACATGAAAGTAACTTCCATGCCAATCCAGTTGTGCATGGGTAGAACCACATGTGATATAAAAACCATAAACATGATATTCAAATCTTGACTCTCTTCTGATTACCCTATGTATTTAAATGAGTCACTATGAGAATTCTGAAAAATTAAATTCTTTTAAAACTTATCAAATGAAAAGTAGTAATAGTCCAACTATTATAAGAAAATATAATAAAAAATATTCTGTCTAAAGGAAAAGCTACCAAACATAACATATCCTGAGAGTTGATATAGTTGATATACTAAAATAAAGATCATTTTACAATAACAGCTGATGCTTTTTTTCTCTTAAGTAGAAAATTTTTTCTTATATAACTCTTATATAAAATGTTATTTTTAAAAATAACACCATACTTATTTTTAAAAATGCAGGATACTTGTTGAAATTTACCTCATAAATTCATAGAGGTAGAAGTAAAGATCACATTGCTGTCATTAGCTGAGATGTTAGAATATGACTTGAAGCTTGAATCCAGAGGTCTTATTGAAATTTGTTTAGGGACCCTTGTATGTCCCTGAATTATAGGAAGTACCACCTCATCAGCTAAACTTCTGTCCCTAACTTATGGATATAAAAAGAGGAAAAATATCTCTCATCAATAATTACCCCTAGGGAGGTAGGCTTTACCAGAATCTTTTAGACTCCCACTTTTTCTCCCTGTCTGTTGCCAGAAATTTGATACATTGAAGAAAGAACCTATACAACTAAAGGTAATTTGTAGGGTACTTTGGTCTTGCTCATGCTTAGGGTACTTTTTCAAGCTTAATTTTGCTGTAGTCATTCTGTTTCACATAGATTTAAAGTGTACATCTTACCCTCATAACTAAAGACACTAACATAGGATTAAGGAAGTAAAGGGGTCCTTCTCTACACAATGTGTCTTTTTTTCTGCCACAGTGGTTCTGAAAGTGTGATCTCAGGATCTGTTTTCATTAACTCCACAAGATCAAAAATAATTTAACAATAAGGAAATGATGTTATGCTTTTCACTTCATGCTCTCATGATTATATAGTATAATTTTCAGAAGCTACACCCTGTGGTACTTCTATTGACGAAGCAGATACAAGAAATTAACTGGGAAGCTGGACATTGAAGAGACTTGGAAATGTTTAAAACAATTCCACTCTTCTCAAGTATTTATTTAGAAAATAATAGCTGTATCATTTATAAAAACGTTATTTGTGCGAACATACCATCAGATTGTGTGTTGTCATTTTAAAGGAATAAATACAGTAATACTTTTAAAGGATCTTAATTTCCATTATGATAAATATCAATAGATGTAACTCACATCAACAAAGATTCTTTGAGGCTTTGGTAATTTTTAAGAATATAAATTAGTCCTGAGACCAAAATGTTTGAGAAGGGTTACCACAGTGACATTACATCTAAGACCTGACATGGCTCATCCATTCCACTTTAACCTCTGAGTTTAGGCTACATGTTTAAATCTTCTTCCCATACTTTAAGTAGTAAAATTATTCTATAAAATCCACAGATCTTATAGACTGGGTTTAACCACTTTGGTCACACATCTGACCAGTATACTTCAGTATCTTTTTGGTTAGGCACTGGGTTTTAAATTTCAGAATGTTAAGGAAGTCTATTCACATCCCAAAGGCACTCTCTATTCTCTAGAAAGCAACCAGACTAATTTAATTAAAATGTAAAACAGTCATGTCCCTCCTTTTTGCCCAGAATCCTCCAATGGCTTCCCACTCTTTTCATAACCAAAGCCAAAATGTATACTATGACCAAGCAGGCCCTAAACACTCTGGTCCCCATGATCTTTCTAAGATCCTCTCCTACTACTTGAAACCTTCACTATGGCATCTCGCACTACACTGGCTCCCCTCCTGTTCTTTCCACTAACTCAGGGCCTTCCTCATCCTCTGTCCAGAATGTGTAGAATGTTGCATCCCAAACAGCCACCCAGTGGGCTCCTTACTTCCTCCTGCCTCTGTTCAAAAGTCACCTCCTTCTTTAAAAAAAAAAAAAAAAAAAGAGTGGTGCTTGGGTGGCTCAGTGGGTTGGGCCTCTGCCTTCAGCTCGGGTCATGATCCCAGGGTCCTGGGATCGAGCCCCGAATTGGGCTCTCTGCTCAGCAGGGAGCCTGCTCCCCACCCCAACCCTCGCCTACTTATGATCTCTCACTGTCAAATAAATAAAATCTTAAAAAAGAAAAAAGTCACTTCCTGAGAGAGGTCTACATAGCCTACTGCATAAATTTGAACCTCCTGGACATTTCATACTTTATTCCCTGCTTTGTACATTAGCCATCATCTCTATGTAAGAGGACATATATTCAGATCTATTTTACTTATTGTTTAGGGTAAGTTCCATAGTAGTGGAGATGTTTATCTGTGTCATCCACAACCACCTCACAATCTATATTGTTAGGTGTTGTTTACTGTTATTGTTGTTATTTGTTGATACTAGGAAACTAGATCCCCAGTAAGTGAATGGAAGGATCAAGGCCATTCCTAACCAGGGGATGGCAACACAGATAGGGGGTTGGGGGGGTTAAGGACAAAGGATATCATCAGTAGAACTAGAGCAGAACTCCTGACGAAGAAAGTTGTCAGTCTCTGGGTTCTGAACCTGGGCTGAGGGAGAACCATAGTGAGGACCCTGTAGTAAATGGGAAGAAGAGATGAATGCTGAAAAGGGTCCAGGGGCCCGGGGAAGAGAGGGCACTAGGGAGTTGTTGTTGTTGTTGTTGTTTTTCCCCCAAAGCAATACCTTAGAGCAGAAATAACAAATGAAAAGATCACTTGAAGAATTGGGAGCAGCTTGAATACCAAAGACTCAAAAGTGCTTTTAGGACAGTTTTACTCAGACCAAGGTCTGAGAGATTATAAATGGAAGAGGGGGGGGGAAAAATGAGTGACAACAATAGGGGAGGGGGTGTAAAATGTAAATCATCTCAAGTTAGGGGGAAAATAAAATAGAATCCAGACAGGAAAAGGAGCCAAACGTAAGGAAAACAAACATTACCCCAGTCAGTGACTATCTGACTGCACCTGAATATAATCTAGAACTCCTGTTTCTGCCTCTTCTGGCACTGAGGACCACCAGTCTGGTATTTTAGATGGCTCCTTATAGCTCCAGCTCTAGGACAGTCTGATTCCTCCCTCTCACCTTTCTTAGCCTCATCCTGGAGGTCTACTCTTCTTCCCCACACCGAAGACTACTTGATTTGGCGGTTTTGATGAGGGAGTAGGAGGCTGGCTGAGAACGGAGCAGGGGAGGACGCCTTGCACCCCCTCTCCACCCACTCCCCTTGGTAATATGTGTGACATTCCACAGGCATCCCTGACTGCCCTAAAAGAAGAACACATGGTTATCTTGCAGAGATCACAGTCCTGCAAGGCAGGAGTCTCTCTTAGTTTACAAATGTCCTTGAGATTTACAACAAAGAACTTACCTTATCAATAGCCCAATTTCCAAAGATACATAACTCAGTTCCTCAAGCCCTAACGTCACCCTCCCCTCCATAAAAAACCAAAGGAGATGGAGGTAGAAGGAAAAGTAAATAAAGTTAAATTTCTTTTAAAACCTAAATCTCACTAACAAGGACGTTTGATAGCAGGAATGTAACATTCCACCAGGAGACTCCCAATTGTCTTTATGTTAGTGCCTCATTAGAGGGAAAGTGGCCTTGGCTTGATAGTAACCAGGCCTTCCATATCCTGACAGTCTTATTTACCCCAATAGCCCTTCTGAACAACCCTTTGTCCTCACCTACCCAACTCCTGTGTATATAACCAGCCACTCCTCACATGCCCGGCGCAGCAGTTCTTCCTGCCCACGGGTCCTGTCCCCGTGCTTTAATAAACCACCATTTTGCACCAAAGATGTCTTAAGAATTCTTTCTTTAGTCGTCAGCTCTGAACCTCACCCCACCAAACCCCACCTAGGTTCAAGAACTTCATCAGTTTGACTCTGTACCTCAAATTTTCTGCAATTCCTTTCCTCCTTCCTGCTTCAGATTACTGTTGTCCATTCTTTTGCTTTCTCTCTTTTTACATTTTCTAAGCTATCTCTTCAAAGTCCTTAAATAACAAAATCACCTGCAGGAAGCCCAGAAGAAGGTCACCAACAGTGTCCTAAAATCTGAACATTTTTCTCCCTGTATTATACATCTCTGTTATTAGTACTACACAGTTTGTCTGAATTTTAAAGCTAATCACACTTGTAAAATGCTAAAGACACCACATTTATGTTTTAACATCCAGACTTCCAGGATTCTGGTAGAGTTATATACCCCAGGTTCATTTTCACCCTTAGAGAATACGATACTGCTCTCATTATCATCCCCCTGGCATGATGTGCAATAAGCCACCTGATATTTATAGCAATGACCCTTTTTTTTTCCCCCTTACATACAAAACCACCTTTAACTGAGAATTTTGATCCTTGTTCTATGGAACATTGGGTTCTCAGTGGCATTTCTAAATTGGGGAATTGGACTGTTAAACCTTTCTCTATTACCCGTGTTCAATGTCACCTTTCAGACTGCTTTTCAGCATGAAAGATTTCTGCCACCTGTCCTCCTGCCTCTGCCAAGTCTAGAATATTAGGTGTTGCTTTTTGTCTGACTCTCTTCCTTGTCTGACTACTGACATTTTTCATAGACTGACCTGCAGTATTCAGCCAGGGGCCATGATAACAACCTCCTCAAGTGTAGTTTGGGTTGAATATTACAAGTACAAATGTAACTAAAAAGCCAGGGAGTAATTTTAAGCACTTGTCAAATAAAATGACTATGCATTTGTCTTTGATGAATGGCTTTAACCTTGGATACACTCACTGTCCAAACTATCTCCAGGAACATTCGACTAAACTTCACACACACACACACACACACACACCCTTATAGGTTCTGGAAAGGTTTGATTTTTTTTTTTTTTTTTCAAGTTGAAGTCTAGATGTCCTTTCCATATTCTTTGTCTCAGGATCCTCTGTTTCGCTTTGGACACAACTTGCATTGGTTCTTTGCAAAGTTACAGCTCTCCAGGATTTAAAATATTACCCCATAAAGAGCTTATAAGTTTCACTCAAATTTCTTCTACCCATCTCTATTTGCCCACTAACAACCTATTTTCCATGACTGTTACTCAACAGCAGCTCATTAAATTGAGCATCAGTGTTTATATATAACATCACTTCCATTTTCTCCTTTTGGATGATTCCACCCTAGCTATGCCTACAGCTGCTGTTTGTTGTCATTCCTTCTCCCCTCAAGAGCAGCACAGTGAATCCAAGGGCCAATGAGCCTACCTGAGATGCCAGCAAACAGACTGACAGCTCCAGGACCTCATTATCTGACACATTGTCCAGTCATTTGATGCTAAGGATGGCAGGCAAGAACACTGGCAGAACACACTTGGGAGGTTAACACAATGTCCTATTTCCATATGGTAGACTGAGCAGAAGCGCTGCTCTGTGACTCTAAAATTAAAAATTCTCAAAGAGAAATACATTTCAGAAGACTTTCCTAAATTACAAATATAATTTGCCTTAAATACTGAACTTTTCTACATGACCAATGGATAAAAACTCCTTTGGAGCCAGATGCTGAAAGGGAATGTGGGAGGATTTGAAGACAAGTGTCATGTGGTGAAATCACTAAATAAAAATGTGCTAGGAAACTAATGAATTTCCTCATGTTCACAATAGGACAAAGCAGACAGACTTAAAAAAATAGATACTAAGAGCTCTGGTTGAGACTTATCTGATTTCCTGAAATTTTTAGATATTTATAATAAAAAGCATTTAGAGCAGCTAGCATGTTTCAAGTGGTTAGCATACAGCTAGTAGTAGTTACTATATGTGCAAAAGGAAGCTTTTTTTGCACACATGAAAATCATCAGCAAAGAATAAAATGCATATTTTCACATTTCTCTGTTAGACTGAGAAAAATTTGAACAATAAAATAAAAGATGTAAGAAAAGAAGAAAAAAGTTATTTGTTTTCCTCTCCAAAGAGATATACGGAAGGAAGGACTCATTTCAGAGAGATACAAAATAAAACAATGGCTTAAAAATATAGCAACTAAGTACTCTTCTAGCTAGTATTCAATGGGCTAAAAGAAGAATGCTGAAGATGATGATATCCATGTACTGTAAAGTGACTAGAGAGAGAATATTCTCTTTTCTACAGAAAAAGAGAGTCATCCCAAATTTGGACCAAATAGGACAGAAATGGATCAAAGCCTGTTAGGGCTGGAAAGAGACAAGATTATAATATAAAGTAATTTCCTATTGCTTTTGGGGGAAAAAGTCTAAACACTGACTACCATATCTTACGTATAGTATTAGTCAATAAATATTTGTTAAATCTGGAAAAGAGAAAAGAAATAGAGAGATACTTAGAAATTGTCTCCTCCAAGAATACACAACAATTCTGTGAAATTCCTGGCATTTTAAGTAGGTGCTGGGGGCAGAGAAGGAATGCAATAGAAAACAAATGCAAATGTAAGCTTTTTTTGTTGTTGCATAACCACAACAAATTAGTACATAAGACACAATAAACATTGAAAGATTGAGATGGTCCCTTAAGGCTGGAGATTCAATCTCTAACATTTGGAACCTAGGCTGGAATCCTTGTGTTTTGATGGATCACAAGGTATATGGCACAGTCCATGCTTTTAACCAAATCTCAACAGGAGACTGGCCACTTGGCCCAGGAAGAAGTAGACACAATGTTTGGTTTCATGTGTCACATTAATACCAAAATGCCTTCCCAGGATGCAGTGCCAAGTGGTGGTGTACTGGTTGTCAACCTCCCTCTTAATAAGGAAGGAAAGAAAGAGAAGGAAGAAGGGAGGGGTGAAATGGGCTCAGACAGAGAGAGAGAGAGAAAGAACATAGCCACACAAGAGTGCTATTAGCACATACCAGTTATCTTTAGCATCTGGAGGATTAGGAAATGAAGACTAGAAGACCAATGAGATTGTGATTAAGTTTCTCTCACAAATTTGTGCTATGCTTTAGATATTTTATTTGCCCCAGATGTTCTGGAGAATACCCTATGAGGCCTAGAGGGGGCTCAATTATGCAGGGATACACCAGGGTAGGTGAGGATTCCCTAGAAGAATTCTGGACCACAACAGGCCAAAAGTTTATCCACTCATCTTCCCGCCTGATCCAACTAACAATTGTCCTGACTTCCTTTTCCTAAGCTAAGTCTATGTAAAATAAACTAAGGTTTATTTAGAAGATTTATTGTTTTACCGTTGGACACATTGCCAGCTGAAATTAACATAAATTATACTAATTAACTATTTCAATGGCAAGACAATGCCCAAAGGACTAATTGAAAATCAACTATTTTATGTTAGTGAAGAATCCAAAAATCAGATAATAAATTACTTATACCCCTTTCTCTAAGATACAGTATTTTTGCTAACATTTAGCTTAATCTAATTTGAAACTTTGAACAAGCGGTCTACTATTTCCGGGCTTTGAATCCTCACAAATTCTTTAGTTGTTGTAACAAATATGCAAAAATACTAAAGATAAGTTGAAGTGGAGTAGATATGCTATATTGTTGCTTGTCATTCCATAAATGGTGAAAATGCTCATGTATTGCCCATGGTCTACATTCTAGACAAAACTAACTTAAAATATGATGTGTACCCCAGCAGACTTGCAAACTTGAACTGAGATGGGTTGTTCCTTTGTTTCTTCTGGAAAGTAACCCATCCCTCCATAGCCTCTATGGCACAGACTTACAAACCATGAACACAAATCAAGTTCTTATTCTTCCTTATGCCCAAATTATCATGGAAATACCTTAATTGAAAAATTTCATCCCCAATAAAATGCATTTAAGATAATTCTAGAGTTTCCCAGAGACTTTTCTTACATGAGCTCAGAAATAAGTACCTGACTCTTTTGGTACATTTTGACATCTTGTTGCCATGTTTTTGACTTTGTTTCTGTTGGTCAAAATTCTGTTCTACTGGTGACCCTCACTGCTGCTTGACAAGTACCCAAGGTTATTGACAGGCTCTCTTAACCTGAACAAATTCCTGCCTTGTATCCCAGCTTCCCTGCATAATTGGAAGAAATTCACCACTATTACCAATGACATTAGATTTTTCAATTCCTGATATCTGAACGACACTTTCCTCATCCAAAAGTATTATTTTTTGCCACTTCTTTTCTTGATTCTAAGTCTAAATTCTGCTTACCTTAATCTTGCCTGCCCAATTAGCCCTACCCAGTAGGCATGCCAGTAAAAACATCCTTTGGGGGATAGTTCTATTCCCTTCCCATCTGGATGTGATCTGGTCCTTTGGACCTAACCAGTCAATTGCAAAAATAGCATCATATATGGTACATGTTTCTAGTCTTTCTATGGTTAACTTCTGTATTTTTCCCCCACATGGCCATAAGGGAAATTATTGTCCTTCTTTACTCTCTTTTTTAAAAAAACATTTTGTTTTTTATTTGTTTAAAGCACAAGCAGAGGGAGGGGCACAGGCAGAGAGAGAGAATCCCAGTGGACTCTCTGCCAAGCAAGGGGCCCAACATATGGCTCAATCTTAAGACCCTGAGATCATGACCTGAGCCGAAATGAAGAGTTGGTTGCTTAGCCGACAGTGCCACCCAGGAACTTCTACTTTTGCTCTCTTTAAATGCTAGTTATATGATTCACAGGCTAATATGAGATCCACTGAAAACCCAAACAGCTTGTTAGAAAATTTCTTCTTTTAAAGGAGAAAGCTGAAACAATCACTCCCAGGTTTAAATATCTAAGAAATATCTTAGAATACTTATCTGTGTATATGGATGTAACTAAAATTCACTCAGATACTTTGAGAAAAAATGTAGTCATTTGTGTTCATTTACCGTTTGTAAGTTATGGACACTTTGCCCCAAAGATTAATGTTTTTCTCCTGCAATGTCTAAGTATCACTCAAGATGCTTCAAAAGCATTAGAAACAAAAGCTAAGAATTTCCTTTGTATGATAGAAATCATCTTCTTGACTTTTCAGTCAGGTCTGTACTATCAAAATATTTTAAGTATATCATTTAATATCAAATTAGAAATAATATATATATTGCATAATACAGAAGTATTTATGTTATTGCTAATCAGAGATCCTGAAATCTTTACATATTTCCTGAGCCACTATTTCATGAACTGCTGATAGTGATAACATTGATGTGTTTACTGAGAAAGATGACTACCACACATTGTTGCCAATGTCCAGCCCTGGTACTGCCCTTTTCTATGGACAGGATCTATTCACTTCTACCATCATATTGCTGTTGGGGGAAATGAAATAAAATAATATATGAAAATAATTTATAAACCACAGTGTAATCAAAAAGTAAAATTATTATTATAATATTTTAGAGCTTCATTTTTTAGCACTCCATATAATTGGATAAGCTTCATACTTTCCATATAGTTCCAACCATGAACTTCTATTCTTGTTGAACAGGTGATTCTCAGCTACTACTATTAGTATTTAAATTTCTATTATGATAATTACTCTGTCCATAATAAGTGCTTAAAATCAGAGGTAGAACTGTAAATTTTTATCAGCTCTCCTTCCCTGCTGCCTCACAGGGGGATGTATTGCTGTAGTCTGGGAATCAGCAAAGAGCATGGAGGAAATCATACAGTGACCGGCCTAACACAAGAACAACACGTTTGGATGCCTCAGTTAAAATTGTTATTTTTTATTGCACTATTTTTTAAAATTCTCAAAGATATAAAAATAATTTCAATCTAATCTGAGTTTATACTTAGCCTTGGTATAGTATTTAATGATTGCAACTTTTAAACAATTAGATTGTTGAATCTGAATGTGAGGACAGCAAGATATTTTATACACATTATAATATTTACTGAGATCAGCCTTGTCTCAAGTGGTTTATATATATTAATTGGCTTAATCCATGACACTATCATAAGAGAATACAATTCTCATCACTCATTTATAAATGAAAAGCAAAAGGCAACAAAAAAATATTTTGTCTAAGGTCACATAACTAGTAAATGACACATCTGGGCTTCAAACTCCCACTGATGCAGTTTGGCTCTACAATATACACTCTCATATATATATGGATTAGCTGCTGAGAGTGTCATTCATATATATATATATATATATATATATATATAAAACTTTTAAAGAGGAACAGTCATCCAGCTCACCTCTCTATATATTCTCTATATATTCTCAAAATCTCCATGGGAAACTTCAGAGTTAAGAAGAAGTGACCATGCACTATTTGTACACATGGCCCACCACATCACCAAATATCTGTGGCTACTTCATCATTCTCTCAGTGACATTTCCACAACCATTTTTGAAATGAAGCAAATGCATCTGTATGAATAGTTGACTTAATAATATTAGAAATGATAGATAAAACTTGCTGATTTTGATCAACTTAAAGAAATACATATTATAAGTAGAATAATGGACAATTGACAAATATATATACATACAGACAAAGGGTGTGAAACCTGACGGTCACTTCTAAGAGGAAAAGAGTGTCACAGAATACCACAGACTGTGGTGCAATTTAATATTTTAAGTAAAAACTTAGAAGGATGATTCATTTTATCTAGTGCCAGATTTCCTAGATACAAAATACGATATAATTGAAAAGTGACTCCCTATAATCTAGAAAGCCACAAGCCACCATGTGAGAAAAATCTATTAATGCACTTGAACTTAGACACTGAGAAGAGATTCAGCATTGAGTCACATTAAGTTGGAATGGAAGAGGTACCAGGGATAAGGTGAAAAGCACTGATTCAGAGCTAGTCCTGGAGACCTGTGACATTTGCCGCCAGCTTTCTTGCTTGAGTTTGCAAGAAACTGCAGAACATTTCAAAGATTTAGTTACATTTTGCAGTTTTACACCAATTTTGTTTCCAAAGTAGGGGTGAAAATTGGGCTTGTGTGGTGTTGTTTGGATAGAGGATCATTACTCTTTTAGTGATTACAGTGATCTAGGGGGCTACCTGCACTGAGTTGATATGGTCGCTGGAGGTCCCAAATCTTCCTTTAGTCAGTGATTCTTAACCCTTGATGAACACTAGAGATTTTTCAGAATATTTAATCAAAACTATAGAAATATTACTTCACACTTGTCAGAATGGCTAAAATCAAAAACACAGGAAACAACATCATTTGAGATCATTTGTTTTGGCCATTGACAAGGATGCAGAGAAAAGGGAACCCTGTAGAGCATTGGTGGGAATGCAAACTGGTGCAGCTACTCTGGAAAACAGGGTGGAAGTTCCTCAAAAAAGCAAAATATAGAATTACCTCCAAATCCACAATTACACTAGTAGGATTTACCCAAAGGATATAAAAATACTTACTCAAAGGGATACATGAACCCCAATGTTTATAGCAGCATTACCAATAATAGTCAAACTATGGAGAGAGCCCAAATGTCTATCAACTGATGAATGGATAAAGAGGAGATGGTGTGTGTGTGTGTGTGTGTGTGTAAACACACACACATATATATATGTATATATACATATATATATATAATGGAATATTACTCAGCTATCAAAAGGAATGAAATCTTGCCATTTGCAAGGATGTGGATAGAGCTATAGAACATTATGCTAAGTGAAATAAGCCAGTCAGAGAAAAATAAATACTCTGTGATTTCACTCATATGTAGAATTTAAGAAACAAAACAAATGAACATGGGGGTGGGGGGAGACAAAAGGGGGACAAACCATAAAACAGACTCCTAACTATAAAGAACAAATTGAGGGTTGCTGGAGGGGTGGAGGGCAGGGAGATGGGCTAGATGGGTGATAGGCATTAAGGAGGGCACTTGTGATGGGCACTGGGTGTTGTATGTAAGTGATGAATCACTGAATTCTCCACTTGAAACCAGTATAATGCTGTATGTTAACTAACTGGAATTTAAATAAAAACTTGGAAAAAAATTTCAAGACTCGGGAGGCACCCAAGAACAATTAAATCAAAATCACGAAGGGGGGTGGGATCTGTGAATCAGTCTTTTTGTTTTGTTTTTGTTTTTTAAGACTGTCAATGTTGAAAACAATTTCTGTGTAATTGTTTCTCAAATTTTAGCCTGATCAGAATCACAATGAGGGTTTCTTAAAACAGATTCCTGGGCCCTGGAGCCTCAGAGTTTCTGGCTCTGGTAGGGTTTATATTTCTAACAAGACCAAGGGGATGCTGCTAGGGCTGACTGAGTCACCTGCAAGGTAAGAATCTTACTTCTGACACTGAGGAACCAGAGCCATGGTAAGAGATGTCAAAGTTAGGATGGATCAGCTCCTGGGCTTGCCTAATCTTTACCTAAGTGCTTTGGGAGCCCTGCAGAGCCTGGGACTATGTACATACACTGTAAGGGCCTATTTAGCCAGAGTGATTGCATCCAGTTAAACAGTGATTTTGTTGTTTATGCAGTAAAACTTAAACTGACCCTGCCCCTCCCCCCACCCCCACCTAGGGGACTTACTTAAAAGCAAGTCCTGAAACCAGTCCCAGGTAACGAAGCCCAAATACAAGGGCGAGTCAGGCCAGGTGGAGACATCCCATCAGTAAAGCGCATATACTCTCTGCCTAGCTATCAAGGAGTGTGGGCCCTGCCTTTTGGGCACCAATTCTGACCAAGGTGATAGGCTAGTTCAAATATTTACTATTGGGTAAGTTGTAATTCAACTGGCCACCCGTGTGTGACCCAGCATGACTGTGCAGCTTTCTCTGTGTGTTACAATCTCATTGGCCACCTATGTGTGGCCAGGCCCAACCACATGGCCTTTGTCCTTTAAAAGTTAGTCTGTAAAGCAGGGAGGGGTTGCCCTCTGTAAGAGGCGGCCCTGACCAGTCAGTTTGATTCTCGATACTTGGTGAGAAATAAAGCTTTGCTTGACCTTTGCTTTGTATCAGTCTCTCTCCTTTAATCATGGACCCAACATACACAATATGCTTGCAATATCCAAACCTCTTTCCGTGTCCTACCCTGACCTGTGTCTGGCTATCTTATTGTGAAACTGATCTTCCAAACTCATTGCCAACTCAGTGACACCTACAACCATATTGGTAGTCTTTTTTTTTTTTTTTAAGATTTTATTTATGTATTTAACAGACAGAGATCACAAGTAGGCAGAGAGGCAGGCAGAGAGGGAAGGAGGAAGCAGGCTCCCTGCTGAGCAGAGAGCCCAATACGGTCTTGATCCCAGGACCCTGAGGTCATGACCTGAGCCAAAGGCAGAGGCCCTAACCCACTGAGCCACCCAGGTGTCCCCCATATTGGTAGACTTATTAGAAATCACAGCCACTACAGCTCAACTTTGTTTTGGCCTAGACCCTATAGAGTAGTGATGAGGTATGACACTGTAGTTTTAGAGCTTTAGAGGAGTTTGACATAAAAAAACCTTGATTGACTTTCTTCTACTTCAGGCTTCAATTACCCTTGCCCCGCCTTCACAGTGTCAGCTAAAAAGCTTTAGCTGCTTTTCAAAAACCTGTCAAAAGAAGGGTTAAGATATTTCAGATCTTCTGTTCTTTCTTTTTAAAATATTATTATTTTTTAAAATTTTCCAGCCAAGTTAAAATTGAGGAAAAATGAAAATGCCGTTTTAGCCTGATGGTTTCTATCTTTATGAAACATTGAATAATTATTTCCAAAGTCAGAATTAGGTTTTTTTTCCCCTCTTTTCCTGAATTCTTCCCAAATTATTTCTGGTATTTGAAATTTGCACCAAGTTTTCTAGAGTAAACACCTATTTCTCCACATTTTTAAATCGCTTGCATCTTCAACTGATATATATATTGTGGCTCAAGTTGAATAGAGAATTAGAATTAAGGATAAATTTAAAACTAATTGCAGTAAAATGCATTTTTAAAAAGAAATAAACTAGAATCGCCATGAGGTAAGACATGTAGAAAGAGTTTAACGAAATCTGAATAAAAAGGATTCACTCAGTTCATAGATTTCTAGAGATTATCTCCCCTGAAACTGGTAAGAGCTAAATTTGAAAACAAAAGAGAACAGCAACAGTTATATTTGTTCTGCCTATTCTAAATTCTTTTCTTAGAAGACATGTTTCTTTTTATTTTCTTTCAGAGTTTCAGAAAAACGAGAGAATTTATAATTCTTATTTTCAGTCTTAGGTAAAAATAAAATGCCTGAAAAGAAGCCAAAATGCAGTTTTGTTGACCAAGTAAAACTTTTTCTCTCTAAAGTGTACCTAGGTAGTGTATTAACTCAAGTGAAATCAAAGTGGGTTGTTGAGGAATATTCTCTCCCATCATAATATAGTTGACACTTAGATAACAGAGTTTTGAACTGTGCAATCCACTGATACATGGAGTTTTTTTCAGTAAATACATTGGAAAACATTCTGGATATTAGTGATGACTCAAAAAAAATAAGAAAAAGGTGTTATCATAAGAATACAGTACATAATACATATAATATGCAAAATTTGTGTTAATTATTCATTATTGGTAAGTCTTCATCAATAGTAGGTTATTAGTAGTTAAGCTTTTGGGGAGTCAAAAATATACGTGGGATTTTTAACTTTCTGGGGACCAGTGCTTCTATCCCCTGCATTGTTCAAGAGTCAAATGCACAGCACTATGTATCTAAGCTTTTGATAATATTTTAATTAATTAGGAACAAATTTGAAATCAAGAAAATAATTTTAATTATGACTCCATAAGGAGTCTATGACTTTGGGACACTCTGCTGAATGAATCATGAAATAAATTTTAAATTTGAGTTAGTATATTTTGTAAGAGTGAAAATAAAAAATTTAAAGGAACATTCAAAAGGGTTGCTTTTTTCTTTTAATAGAGAGAGGTCTATTCAGTATCCATCTCCTTTCTAATTGGACAAATTGTTTTTTCTCAGAATTCTAGTCTAAGAATTCTATTAATGTTTCAAGAGGTTTTGAATGTGAGCAAATGACAACTGAGAACCAAGGCACCCGCATCATAAATAGTGCTTTCATTTATGTGGATAGATTCTGAAGGAACAAGGACCTGCAGGTGCACACAAGCTATGGGAATCTTCAGTGGAAGAGTCTACAATTCCCAATATAATTTTATTCCTCTTATCTAATTAGTCCATAAGTCATTTGAATTCTGTCTCCAAAAATGGCTTACCTCGTTACTTAACTCTCCCATCATTTCTTCCATGAAACCATTTCTCTCTTTAGGATGTTTCTGGAGCCTTCTAATAGTCTCCTTGACTGTCCTCTTCCCATTTATTCTCCACACAGAAAGGAGAATGCCCTTTCAGTGATAGCATTTTCCTTTGCTTAAAGTCCTTAGAGGCCTCTCATTGTACTCAGCAAGAAATCCTCCAGGGACAAGGAAGATCTTTCTCTCTGTCTCTGTAATTTTATTTCAAACCACCTGTGCTCTTACTCACTAAGCTCTAGCCACACCATCCTTTTCTCAGTCCCTGATGTCTTTTCTGATCAGGACTTCTGCTAGCAGCTTTCCTTCACCTACTCTTTGCTTAGAGGACTTCCTCTTATCACCCAAATCTCACATTAATTATCATCTCTGCTTTCTCTTGACTATGCTCAGTATTTTTTTATATTTTATAAATCATAGTATTTATAGACTTCCATAAAATATTTTCTTAATAGGAATTGTATTGTTATTTTTTATTTTATGACCTTAGAAATCACATTCCTAGTACCACTCCCATGGTAGAGCTTATAATTTTAAAGGTATGTAAACTTGTTATTGTCTCTTTCATTTCACAGAGCAGGCACCATGTCTGTTTGATTCACCTATTTATCCCCAGCGGTTAGCACAGAGCAGAGCTTAAAAGAATCACGTATTAGGGGCACCTGGGTGGCTCAGTGGGTTAAGCCTCTGTCTTCAGCTCGGGTCATGATCAGGGTCCTGGGATCAAGCCCCACATTGGGTTCTCTGCTCAGCAGAGAGCATGCTCCCTACACCCCCCCCCCAGCCTACTCGTGATCGAATAAATAAATTAAAAAAAAAAAGAATCACCTATTAAAAACATGTTGAATAAAAGGCTAAGTTTAAGATAAATCAGTAACATCTAGCACATAGTCCATCCCTCCCTTAAATATCAATAAGTCCTCAATTTGCATCCATCTCGAGTTAATTGTAACCTCTAAGAAAAAAGGTGCAAAATAAGCCAAAGTACAGTTACTTTTTATTAGCCAAAAATTGTATTCACCAAAACTTCACTATTCAGATTAGTATTTTGATACCCTAAATAATCAATTGGATTAGAGAAAGTTCCATAGGTCATTAGATGTTTGCATTCTTTTGAAAACCTATACCTCTAAAATAATGTCTGCATGCCTTGAAATAAAAGACAATAGTGTTTCTCTAGTAATTTATAAAAATAATTATTCAGCTGAAATTACTTAATGTAATGTCTAATATTCTAAGAAAATTCATTGCAGTGTCAAATAAATATATAAATAGCTCCCTGAAGAAGTTATTTCTGCTTTATAGTATGTAAATTTTAGAAGCATGTTCTTGGCTTATAGTACCGATAGAGTTAGTGTTCTATATGTGTAGCTATAAAAGCTGTATCGTGGCTAGCATTTTTTTTTTAAAGATTTTATTTATTTATTTGTCAGAGAGAGAGCGAGCGAGAGCTAGCACAGGCAGACAGAGTGAAAGGCAGAGTCAGAGGGAGAAGCAGGCTCCCTGCGGAGCAAGGAGCCTGATGTGGGACTCGATCCCAGGACGCTGGGATCATGACCTGAGCCCAAGGCAGCTGCTTAACCAACTGAGCCACCCAGGCGTCCCTCATGGCTAGCATTTTAACAGATTTCTGATAGGAACAGCAGAGAACTTAGGTGCCTTAGGAGATCACTTCCATTAAAGTTTGTGCTTTAACTTTGAATACTTGAAACCTGAATGAATCCTTTATTTATTCAAAAAAGATCTTATAAACAGATTCAATATGCCTTCTTTTGTGCCAGGCACACACACACACACACACACACACACATACACACACAGAGAAAAAGAATTGTGTCAATTCCTCATCTCCTATTCTTACTTAAACTTGTACCAATCCAACTTTTACCTCTTTCCCAAAAGAATGCAAACTTCTCTTGATGATGTCACCAATGAGCTCCACATTGCTGAATTCAGAGGACAATTCTCAATCCTCAACATACTGGACCTATCAGGAGTATCTGAAGTAACTACTCCTTTGTTTAGGAAATAGTTTCTTGGCTTGATTTCCAGACTATCACACTCTTAATTTCTAACATGTCACTTTTTCATCAGCATTTTTAAAAAAGATTTTATTTATTTATTTGAGAGAGATTGAGAGTATGAGAGAGCATGAGAGGGAAGAAGGTCAGAGGGAGAAGCAGACTCCCCATGGAACTGGGAGCCTGATGCAGGACTCGATCATGGTACTCAGGATCATGACCTGAGCCAAAGGCTGTTGCTTTACCAACTAGCCACCCAGGCACCCCTCTTCATCAGCCTTTCGCTGAGACTTTTTTTCTCTCATCTCCCCACTTCTAAAAGTGGATTTCCTTGTGTCTTGGACCATTTCAACTCTTTATTTGCAGTCATTTTCTTGATGTCCTCACATCATTTAACATTATGAAGTGACATCTACATGACAATGACTCCCAATCCAGTGTCCATTTCATGCATGAATTTCAATCTCCATTGGGTAACTAACAAAATCACAAAACCTAACATTTCTGTATTATTTTGCTGGGGCTGTCTCAATGGACACCAGAAACTATCACAATTCTAGATGCGAGAGGTCCAAGATCAAGGTGATAGTAAGATTGGATTCTTCTGAGGCCTCTCTTCTTGGTGTTTACTTAGTCATGTTCTCCCTGGGTCTTCTCAGGATCTTCCCCTTATATGCATCTATATCATATTTTGAGGGGATAAAATTCAACCCATAAGCAACATTCCAAAACTGAAGTATTCAAATTTCCCCAAAAGCCTATATTATGTCAGTCTTTACCAATTAAGAAGTAGAAATTTCATCCTTCTAGTTGTATCAAAAACTTTGGAATCATCCCTGAATTTTCTTTCTCCCCTTTCTCTATATCCAATCCATTAGTAAATGCCATTGGCTGCACTTGCAAAATATATCCAGTACACAATCTTTTATCACTATCTCTACAGCTACCAGGGGGCCAAGCTAACAAAATCTCTTGCTTTGATTATTTTGATAGCTTTCTAACTGACCAACTTGCTCCCAAGGCTGTCCTCCTATACTCTATGCCCAACACAGCAACAAGAGTGAGACCTTTTAAAATGAAGTTAGGTCATACCACTCCTCTTCTCAAAAGCTTCCAGGGTCTCACTTGACACCCAGAGTAACATCAGATCCTCAAAATTGCCCTTATTCTCTCCATGCTGTGACCCCCTTGCCCCTCTCACATCATTTCTCACTACCTTCTTTTCACTCACAAAGTTTCAGCGACCCTGAACTACTTGTCACTTTAAAATTTGAAGGAGAGGTGAACCATGAGAGGCTATGGACTCCGAAAAACAATCTGAGGGGTTTGAAGTGGCAGGGGGGTGGGAGGTTGGGGGACCAGGTGGTGGGTATTATGGAGGGCATGGATTGCATGGAGCACTGGGTGTGGTGAAAAAATAATGAATACTGTTTTTTCTGAAAATAAATAAATTAATTTATAAAAAAAAAATTCCAGGTGAGGGGCCCCTTGAATGGTTCAGTTCATATAGCATATGCCTTTAGCTTAGGTTATTATCCTGGGGTCCTGGAATGGATCCCCACCTCCCAGCTCAGTGGTGAGTCTGCTTCTACCTCTCCCTCTGATCCTCCCCCCTGCTCATGCACTCTCTCTCTTCCTCTCTCTCTCTCAAATGAGGGGAGGGAAAACTTTTAAAAACTTTACTGAAGACAAAAAATTCCAGGTGATTTTCTGCCTCAGGCTTTATGATGCCTCCACAAAAAAAGACCATTGGTGGAATCTGTTGATCTCAGGAAGCTGAATTTATTAAACTTGTTGAATTTGCAAAGGCACTGCCTTGGCAAACTCTCAGAAATGTCTCAAAGTGGGAAAGTCAGGGATTTGGAGACTGTAGTTAGTCACAGATTAGTTTTAAGGCAAAAGTTAGAGATTGGTGAGAATTTATAAACTAGGAGAATTGCCCAACAAGCTAGTGGACTTTGGAACACATAAGTCCTGTGAACTAAGTTTATTATTTTATCTTGGAATATATAAGTCTGAACTAGTTGGTGTTCAAACAATCAGAACCTAGTTTTGTGCTGCATGCCACTTTTACAATATTCTGTTCTAAAGTCAGTATGGGTTTGGGAGTTGTGGTTTCTTGTTCATTCCTCTGTCTCTGTCAACTTTTGCTTGTAACAGCCTTTTCCCAGATGTTCTCACAGCTTCCTCCCTCATCTATAGGATTTTTCTCAAATGTTACTTCTCAGTTCAGACAACCTTAACTATCCTATTTAAAATCCAGTTCTCCTGGGGTGCCTGGGTGGCTCAGTGGGTTAAGCCGCTGCCTTCGGCTCAGGTCATGATCTCAGAGTCCTGGGATCGAGCCCCGCATCCCTCTCTCTCTCTGCCTGCCTCTCCATCTACTTGTGATTTCTCTCTGTCAAATAAATAAATAAAATCTTTAAAAAAAAAAAAATAAAATCCAGTTCTCCCATCTACCACTATATCCAAATCCTTTTTATTCTGCTTCACTTTGCCAAAAGCATTTACCACCTTCTAAAATCTAACAATTTTATTATGTTTATTGTCTGTTTACCTGCATTATGACATAAGCTCATGAAAGACTTTTTTCCTGTTTCTTTCTGTCTCAAACACTTTAATGTTGCCTACTACCTACAGGTGTTGATAAATATGTGTTGAATAAATTATTCAGTGAATGAATGAATGAGACCTCCTCAGTGCTTTTTGAGACACTGTAACAGAATTCCTTTAAAGCGATTAAGGACCAGAGCACTGATTCAAACTCTCCAAACTCAAGAGACTGGTTGTTAAACTAGTATGCTAATCTATCAAATACAATAAGAAATGAATACACTAATGTATGTTGGGATACCTAGTGTGAACTCAGTACTAAACTTTTAACCTCCCATATGTTATCTGGTATGAAACTTTAGAAAAGAAAAAGAGAAGATTAATAATTACAAGGACACATATATTCCTCAAGATTCAGCATTTTCTAATAATATTATGTACAGTGACTAACATAACACAGTCAATAAATAAAAGATTCATCATATTCTATACTTAAAGTGAATGCATTTTATTGTATAAAAATTCTACCTCTATAAAGTTGATTTAAAAAGAATTCAAATCTGTAATACCAACATCTAGCTCAATGCTGCTACTCTGTCCTGCTCACATACATATGCACACTGTGTATGTTATAATATTTCTTAGGATTGGTCCTGTTCTCTCACAGTCTTAGAAATAAAGCAAATAGAAGATTGGATCATTTTATCTCCACTCTGCATAAATCCAAGTAATTCTTTATTCAGTAAGAAAGGATACAAGGATACCTATTGCAAATTTCTTTCTTTTTTTTTTTTTTTTTTTGTACTGACCCTATAGGGAGTCCAACTTTACTAGGAATAATGTTTCTTAAGTCTCCACAACAACACATTAACTAACTCTCTCCATTCAATAGAGATGGTTTATTTTTACCTCAGAGAATGTTTCATTCTTTAAAAAGTGACATTTTCCTGATGTGAATCCCCGTTTCCCAAATAATGTTCTGTTTCCAATAGACACTAATTCTGGTATCCAAAAAACATGTATAGAATACCATTCCATATTCTCTATTCTATTCCAATGGTATGTTTATCTATTTATAGGGCAATACAGGGGATCCTGGGTAGCTCAGTCAGTTGAGTGTCTGACTCCTGATTTCAGGTCAAGTCATGATCTTAGGGTCACATAATTCATTGGTTTTATTGATTTTTCCAAGAATTATAAGTTAATGCTTTTCACTCTTTATAAAATACTATTTTGGATGGATATTTTATTTATTAAATATATATATGTAACATGAAATTGTTTAATTTTTGCTATTAAGTTTTCCCATCCAATGACCTGGGGCTTCCCAGTGATTTACCATGCTCTTCAGGAAGAGCTTTTGTCATTGTTATTACTCATTCCTAAGTGTTTTATAAATTGCATAACTCTTGCAAATGAAATACTTTACAATAGCTTTTTCTAGATGTTTATTACTAAAAAAAAAAAAAACGGTTTTTTTTCTTTTAATATTTCTGATCTGCAGCAAATTGGTCTTACTTTAGTCAATCTACTCATTTTTTTTTTCACTAGAACTATTTGAGTCTCATAGAGGTTATGCCTATGTTCTCTTCTAGGATTCTGATGGATTCCTGTCTCACATTGAGGTCTTTTATCCATTTTGAGTTTATCTTTGTGTACAGTGTAAGAGAATGGTCGAGTTTCATTCTTCTACAGATAGCTGTCCAGTTTTCCCAGCACCATTTATTGAAGAGACTGTCTTTTTTCCACTGTATATTTTTCCCTGTTTTGTTGAAGATTATTTGACCATAGAGTTGAGGGTCCATATCTGGGCTCTCTACTCTGTTCCACTGGTCTATGTGTCTGTTTTTATGCCCGTACCATGCTGTCTTGGTGATCACAGCTTTGTAGTAAAGCTTGAAATCAGGTAACGTGATGCCTCCAGTTTTATTTTTATTTTTCAACATTTCCTTAGCAATTCAGGGTCTCTTCTGATTCCATACAAATTTTAGGATTATTTGCTCCAGCTCTTTGAAAAATAGTGGTGGAATTTTGATCAGAATGGCATAAAAAGTATAGATTGCTCTAGGCAGTATAGACATTTTAACGATGTTTATTCTTCCGATCCAAGAGCAAAGGAAACAGTCAAGAAAACAAAGAGGCAACCCATGGAATGGGAAAAGATATTTGCAAATGGCAGTACAGATAAAATGTTGATATCCAGGATCTATAAAGAACTCCTCAAACTTAACACACACAAAACAATCATATAAAAAAATGGGCAGAAGATATGAACAGACACTTCTCCAATGAAGACATACAAATGGCTATCAGACACATGAAAAAATGTTCATCATCACTAGCCATCAGGGAGATTCAAATTAAAACCACATTGAGTTACCACCTTACACCAGTTAGAATGGCCAAAATTAGCAAGACAGGAAACAACGTGAGTTAGAGAGGATGTGCAGAAAGGGGAACCCTCTTACACTGTTGGTGGAAATGCAAGTTGCTGCAACCACTTTGGAGAACAGTGTGGAGATTCCTCAAGAAATTAAAAATAGAGCTACCCTCTGCAATTGCACTACTGGGTATTTACCCCAAAGATACAGATGGAGTGAAAGAAGGGCCATCTGTACCCCAATGTTTATAGCAACAATGGCCACAGTTGCCAAACTGTGGAAAGAACCAAGATGCCCTTCAACGGACGAATGGATAAGGAAGATGTGGTCCCTATACACTATGGAGTATTATGCCTCCATCAGAAAGGATGAATACCCAACTTTTGTAGCAAAAGTGGGACTGGATGGGACTGGAAGAGATTATGCTGAGTGAAATAAGTCAATCAGAGAGAGTCAATTATCATATGGTTTCACTTATTTGTGGAGCATAACAAATAGCATGGAGGACAAGGGGAGATGGAGAGGAGAAGGGAGTTGAGGGAAATTTGAAGGGGAGGTGAACCATGAGAGACTATGGACTCTGAAAAACAATCTGAGGGTTTTGAAGGGGTGGGGAGTGGGAGGTTGGGTGAACCAGGTGGTGGGTATTAGAGAGGGCACAGATTGCATGGAGCACTGGGTGTGGTGCAAAAACAATGAATACTGTTACGCTGAGAAGAAATAAAAAATTAAAAAGAAAACAATTAAAAAACTATTTGAGTCTCTTGGTAGATTTTCTATCTTCGAATCTTTAAATAAGTCAATGGTTTTATCATGTTTTACAAATGTTTATAGTTACTTTTTTGTTATATCAAAACTTCCAAATTACAGTTAATTAATAATATTGTATAGAAAATAACTATACCAGTCATACTAATGACAGCTCTTAATTTTAGTAATGATCTGTGTATTACTTAATTTCCTTTAAGTTTTTTTCCCCCTGGAATTACAGAAAAATCAAAAAATGGGAAAAACTTTGAGCAAATTTTTTTCCAATTATTGCCATCGTCAAGTGATTTTTTTTTTCTTATTTTTGGTATGTGATGGATTATGTAATAAATAGCCTGAAATTGTATATATTCACATTACTAAAATAGACCTTTCTTGGTATTATTCTATTAGTTGTGTTACACTGTTAGATTTTAATTAGAATTTGACCTATAGTTTCCTTTTCTTATTATACCCTTTATTTTAAAAAGTCATACTGGCATTATAAAAGTCATTAGAAAGCTTCTTGTATTTTTTCATGCTTACAACTAATTACATATCCTTGAAATGATCCGTGGACCTCTTTGATATTTGTGTTTTTCTAGTGATAGAATTTTAGTATTTTTCTAATATTTTCAAGAGTTATTGGGGCAATTTCCCAATTCTTCTTAATCAGTTTGACCACTGATATCTTAGTGAAATATGGTTCATTTTTTCTATATTTTCATTTTCCTTCCACAATGTTTAATTGCAGTGATTCATTTAATCTTTTATAATCATGGCTAATAGTCTTTTCTCTTCCCTACTCTTACATATACTCTGCTCATGATTTCTTATATTTCTTCTTTTTATTTTATTTTTGTTTTTAGAATTCCACTTCTGAATTTATTTATTCTACTCTTTTCCTGGCTCAACCATTTCAAGTTTTTTTTTTTCTTTATTTACTTTTTTATTTTTTATTAACATATATTTTTATCCCTGGGGGTACAGGTCTGTGAATCGCCGGTTTACACACTTCACAGCACTCACCAAAGCACATACCTTCCCCAATGTCCATAACCCCACCCCCCTTCCCCCAACCCCCCTCCCCCCAGCAACCCTCAGCCTCTTCAATAAATGGTGTTGGGAAAATTGGACAGCCACATGCAGAAAAATGAAATTGGACCATTTCCTTACACCACACACAAAAATAGACTCAAAATGGATGAAGGACCTCAATGTGATAAAGGAATCCATCAAAATCCTTGAGGAGAACACAGGCAGCAACCTCTTCGACCTCAGCCGCAGCAACATCTTCCTAGGAACATCGCCAAAGGCAAGGGAAGCAAGGGCAAAAACGAATTATAGGGATTTTATCAAGATCAAAAGCTTTTGCACAGCAAAGGAAACAGTTAACAAACCCAAAAGACAACTGACAGAATGGGAGAAGATATTTGCAAACGACATATCAGATAAAGGACTAGTGTCCAAAATCTATAAAGAACTTAGCAAACTAAACACCCAAAGAACAAATAATCCAATCAAGAAATGGGCAGAGGACATGAACAGACATTTCTGCAAAGAAGACATCCAGATGGCCAATAGACACATGAAAAAGTGCTCCATATCACTCGGTATCAGGGAAATACATATCAAAACCATAATGAGATATCACCTCACACCAGTCAGAATGGCTAAAATTAACAAGTCAGGAAATGACAGATGCTGGTGAGGATTCGGAGAAAGGGGAACCCTCCTACACTGTTGGTGGGAATGCAAGCTGGTGCAACTACTCTGGAAAACAGCATGGAGGTTCCTCAAAATGTTGAAAATAGAACTGCCCTATAACCAAGCAATTGCACTACTGGGTATTTACCCTAAAGATACAAACGTAGAGATCCGAAGGGGCACATGCACCCGAATGTTTATAGCAGCAATGTCCACAATAGCCAAACTATGGAAAGAACCTAGATGTCCATCAACAGATGAATGAATCAAGAAGAAGTGGTATATATATACAATGGAATACTATGCAGCCATCAAAAGAAATGAAATCTTGCCATTTGTGACAACGTGGATGGAACTAGAGCGTATCATGCTTAGCGAAATAAGTCAAGTGGAGAAAGACAACTATCATATGATCTCCCTGATATGAGGAAGTGGTGATGCAACATGGGGGCTTAAGTGGGTAGGAGAAGAATAAATGAAACAAGATGGGATTGGGAGGAAGACAAACCATAAGTGACTCTTAATCTCATTTCAAGTTTTATTAGCATTATTTTCTCCTACATTTTTTTTTGTTTTTGATTATTTATTTTGATTTTCTTTTAATTTCCTAAAATGGATGCTCAATCTTTTTTTTTCTTATTTTTCTTCTAACAGTGAAAACATTTAAAGCATTATATATGATATAAAAAGCTAAACCAACCTAAATATCTATTGACTAGACATATTTGGTAACCATGGTCCATACATCCTAAAAATATTATGATGATATTTTAAACAGATTTTTAACAGATCTATATTTACTATCATGATTGGATACCCAAGTTGTTGTTTTTATTTTTTAAAAGATTTTATTTATTTATTTGTCAAAGACAGAGAGAGGGAGAGAGAGCCAAGAAAGGGGAGTGGCAGGTAGAGAGAGAAGCAGGCTCCCCGCTGAGCAAAGAGCCCAGTGGGGGACTGGATCCAGGATTCTGGGATTATGACCTGGCCAAAGGCAGATGCTTAATTGACACCCAGGGATCCCTGTTTTGTTTTTTTTTTTTGTATTTTTTTTAATATTTTATTTATTTATTTGACAGAAAGAGATCATAGATAGGCAGAGAGACAGGCATAGAGAGAAGGGGGAAGCAGGCTCCCTGCTGAGCAGAGTGCCTGACGTGGGGCTTGATCCCAGGACCCTGAGATCATGACCTGAGTGAAGGCAGAGGCTTAACTCACTGAGCTACCCAGGGACCCCCCCTGTTTTTGTTTTTAATAAAAACAACTACTACCAAACAAAGAGGGTATGTCATTTAAGAAAAAGCAAAAATAAGCCCTATATACATGTATTTATGTTTACATGTAAATTTGTATAAATACAATAATATTTTCAGATGGGCATACAAATGAAAAAAAATCTATTTAAATGAGGTGGGGGTAGAATAGAAGTTACTAATTTACTTCTTATAAATCTCAATGCTAGTTTACTATTACAGAAAGTGTGCATTAACTTTCTATATTAAAAAAAAATTAAAGTACAGAAACTAACAGAAAGAGACACTAAAAAGGAGAGAGAGAGAGAGATCCAACTATGAATTAGTGGCAAAGCCAGAACTAGAACAGAATCTCCCTTGGGGCGTGTGGGTGGCTCAGTGGGTTAAAGCCTCTGCCTTCGGCTCAGGTCATGATCCCAGGGTTCTGGGATCGAGCCCCCCATCGGGCTCTCTGCTCAGCGAGGAACCTGCTTCCTCCTCTCTCTCTGCCTGCCTTTCAGCCTACTTGTGATCTCTGCCTATCAAGTAAATAAATAAAATCTTTAAAAAAAAAAAAAATCTCCCTGAGCATTGTTCCTTATACCTCTATGGGTCTTTTCCCAGTAGACAGGGAGATACCCCATCAAGCACAAGAAGAAAGGTCAAGATAGAGCTCAGTCATTCATCCTTCTGTACTGAATAGTTGAAAAATGATATATATATATCTCTCTCTCAAGTAAAAAATAAATTTTTTTAAAGAAATAACAGAAAAAATAGGTATCAAATTAAAAGGGAAAAAATATTGTGAAGAAAATGCAGGTGACAATTACATATTAAAGCTTTTCATTTTGAAAGCTTATGCAGAAAAAAAGAGGCAAATCTGAGGGTTTTGAAGGGGCAGAGGGTGGGAGGTCGGGGTACCAGGTGTTGGGTATTATAGAGGGCACGGGTTGCATGGAGCACTGGGTGTGGTGCAAAAAACAATTAATACTGTTATGCTGGAAAGAAATAAAAAATTAAAAATAGATAAAAAATAAATGGATAAATAAATAAATAAAATTTGTTGGATTCAACCATGAAAATAAATAAATAAATAAATAAAAGCCAGTTAAGAGGGCAAGAAATGTAGAGGAAGGCCAAGATTGGCATATGTGGTACTGATAAGGAGGGGAAAGGCTGGAGGAACTTCAGAGAGATAAAACGATAGCAATAGTTAGAAAGAAAATTTTAGACTAAAATCAGCCTCAGGGGGCACCTGGGTGGCTCAGTGAGTTAAAGCCTCTGCCTTTGGCTCAGGTCATGATCCCAGGGTCCTGGCATGGAGCCCCTCATCAGGCTCCTCCCTCTCCCTCTGCTGCTCTGCTTGTTTGTACTCTTTTATTCTGTCAAATAAATAAATAAAATCTTTTTTAAAAAATAAAAAATAATAAAGCCAGCCTCAGTCAATGAAGAAAGTGATAAAGAAGCATGAAAGAGGGTTACTTCATCATTTACTTTGGTGTAAATATTCAGTGAAGGTTGATAGCAGTTGAGCTTTAAGAGTAAAAGTTCTCCCCCAACCTCCAAGGACTAATCGGTTTTAATACAGGTGATCAGAAGGCCCCATTTACAGTGTTTTGACTCCCCGATATGTGCTTGTTTTCTCTACTAAACTGTAAGATGTGTTAATGCCGATACCATATCTTTATCATATTTGTGCCACCAACTTCTAGAAATATCCATGCATGTAATAGGTGCTCATTACTTCTTATTGCAAAATTGGTTTTGATTTTACTGTATAATGCCATTGTGCTGATTTCCATATTTCTACTTTTAAGAGAAAAAAATACCCAAAAGCCTAAGATGCAATTTTGCAGAAAAGAAATTCAGGGAACAGGTCTACAGTAAGGCAGATGTTTATTTGGAATGTTTTTGAAAATCTTCTAGAACATTATGGAACTTAAATATGTTCTAGTTCTATTACTTATTCTTTATCATTCACACCCCCATTTCATTTTTCACAGTTTTCAGACAAGTGGAATAGGTCTCCCCAGGGATTTTGTTTTTCTCAGTCACAAATCTAAGAGCTTGTTTCCATACTTTATCAGAGTATTTTGCATAAGTAATTTCATTTGTTAATAGAATTGGAGTATGACTTCACCTTCTACTGATAGGTATGTGTTCTTCCTTATGCAAATATGTCTATTTAATATAAAATATACTTATTTGTGCATATAAGCATCTATATGGAAAACATATCTATATGTACATTTATGTTCATATATATTTATATGTATATATATATATAAAACCACCCACAAATATATAAAATAGAACTCCATGTTATCAATAAAAATTGAAAATTCTGTATATAAATGAGTACTAATATTAAGTATTATCATGCAATAAAGAGAAATCTTAAGTTATTGAAAGAAAGGAAAATTATTTATTTATTTATTTATTTTATTATCATTATTTAAAGATTTTATTTATTTATTTGACAGAGAGAAATCACAAGTAGATGGAGAGGCAGGTAGAGAGAGAGAGAGAGGGAAGCGGGCTCCCTGCTGAGCAGAGAGCCCGATTCGGGACTCGATCCCAGGACCCTGAGATCATGACCTGAGCCGAAGGCAGCGGCTTAACTCACTGAGCCACCCAGGCACCCAAAAGGAAAAATTTTTAAATTATTTTGTTTTATTATTGTCTCTTGACCCAGTTATCCAATATATTTATTCATTAGGAAAATGGGAAGAAATATCACCACTGTTCCTGCGCTTCCTAGTTTTTTCCTTCCTCCTCCAGTCATCCCCCACCAACCCACATTTCTATAGCCCTTAGGATCCTACAAGGACCTGAAAACAGGGATTTGAAGAATAGACTCTACAGAGGTCAACACACTCAAATGGATGGAATCCCTCAGGATAAGAATCCAGGCATAGAATTAGAAAAATATCCCAGGTGACACAGAAAAGACATATATTCATGTTTCAAATTGTGCTCTTCAAAATGTTTAGGATCATATTTCTCATGGTAATAATGTACAGATTCATTTTATTTTTTTAGAGAATTTATCTATTCATTTGAGACAGAGAGAATGAGCGAGGAGGGAGAGGGAAAAGGAGAGGAAGAATCACACTCCCTGCTGAGCTGGGTGCCTCCCACAGGGTTCAATTCCAGGACCTGGAAGTCATAACCTGGGTCTAAGGCAGATGTTTGACCATCTGAACTACACAGGTGTCCCTGCAAAGATCCATTTTAATGGGGAAAAAATTTATGAAACCCTAATGTCAGCTAATACTATTTTATTATGTCATAATTAAATTAGATGTGTGTGTGTGTGTGTTATCATATTTTTTTTTTTTTAGATTTTATTTATTTATTTGACAGAGAGAGATCACAAGTAGTCGGAGAGGCAGGCAGAGAGAGAGAGAGAGAGGGAAGCAGGCTCCCTGCTGAGCAGAGAGCCCAATGTGGAACTCGATCCCAGGACCCTGAGATCATGACCTGAGCCGAAGGCAGCGGCTCAACCCACTGAGCCACCCCAGGCGCCCCGTGTGTTTTCATATTATATGAGCCCCCTATGGTATATAACTATGAAAAAACAAAACACCATCCATTCCTCACTTGGGGTCATGGCTACTTCCTCTTGAGTTCATAGACTGCCTTTTACAATAGGACTAGACCTCTAAATAGCTTTGTTGGGAGTTTGTATTCTCTGTTGCTTCCACTTTATCTATTAGAAACCAATAAGTAACTGCAGAGTCAGAGTAAAAGACAACATATTTCTGCTTTCTAAAAGTCACTTACAATACGAGACAGAGACAAACTTATTATCTCAAAGACCATCTTTCCAAGAGATCACAAACCCAATCTATTCGCAAATTCAGTCTAAATATTTCTTGCCTGGTCGAAGACTGGAGAAGGGAATCAATCACACCGAAGCTTGGGCAAACTGAGGGTACATTGCCAACAGTGTGAAGATTCATAGAAAGCATTAAAAAAAAAAACATGAGCTGCCAGGGTCATGATTAATGGAGAAAACAAAAATGTAGCAAATCCCCATTTCCAGGCAAAGTTAAATGCACAGTTTTAAAAAGTGAAAAATTAAAAATAAAGATAAACAACTTCTAAACCACTGTATGAAATTAAAGTAAATGAAACCGACTCTAGAGTTCATATGCCAAAAAACAGAAAATAATGGAAAAGGTTGAAAATAATTATTATATAAAAATAAAGTGAAAAATGGAAACTTAAAACTGCTATCAATTATACTATAGCTTACACTTTACAGCATAAAGTAACATTACTATCTAATCTGAGATATAAGAAAAAACTATATCATTCATAAATATTAATAAAAACCTGGATAAATTGAAAGACGTCACCCACTAGGCCATCAGTTTTATGACTGTAAAAACTATCTGTAATGTTAACTGATGTGCTCCCCATGCATATGCACATAGCTGGTGCTTGATAAAAATAAGTTTTTTGAATAAACAAATTAATGAACAAACAAAACTACAAGTCTTCTTACCAAAGTTTCAAATATGCATTACCAACTTAAATATCAATAAGACACATCTTAGAAGATGATTAAATAATTGTGAAATTCATCTGTCTTCATCCAAATGAATAAATAGGTAAGAATGATAACATGTATCAAAAGAAAAATAGTAATGGGAATCTTGACCTGTTATATATTAATATATATATCACCTTATGAAGTTATAATAACTAATTCATCATGTAGCAATATGATAATTGGCAAATTAATGGACTAGAACAAATAATAATACACATACATGCACATATGCATGGACACATATATAAAATTTCATAGTGATACCATAGGTACCGCTCAGATACTCACCTAAGTATTTACTTTAAGTATAATCTTGACCTATTATATATTAATATATATCACCTTATGAAGTTATAATAATAATATATAATTCATCATGTAGCAATATGATAATTGGCAAATTAACGGACTAGAACAAATAATAATACACATACATGCACATATGCATGGACATGTATATAAAATTTCATAGTGATACCATAGGTACGGCTCAGACACTCACCTAAGTATTTACTTTAATACCTAAGTATTTTTCACTTCATAATAAATTTCAATTTAAAATTAAGAATCTGGGGCACCTGGGTGGCTCAGTGGGTTAAGCCTCTGCCTTCGGCTCAGGTCATGATCTCAGGGTCCTGGGATTGAGCCCCACATTGGGCTCTCTGCTCAGTAGAGAGCCTGCTTCCCCCTTCTCTCTGCCTGCTGTTCTGCCTACTTGTAATCTCTCTCCCTCTGTCAAATAAATAAGTAAAATCTAAAATAAGTAAGTAAATAAATAAATAAAAGAATCTATTTTTATAGACACTGCTTATAGGTTATTTTTATTTTTTTATTTTTTTAAGATTTTATTTATTTATTTGACAGAGATCACAAGTAGGCAGAGACGCAGGCAGAGAGAGAGGAGGAAGCAGGCTCCCTGCTGAGCAGAGAGCCCGATGTGGGACTTGATCCCAGGACCCTGAGATCATGACCTGAGCCAAAGGCAGAAGGTCAACCCACTGAGCCACCCAGGCGCCCCTATAGGCTATTTTTAAAAGAAGAAAATACAAGTGATCTTTAAATGGATGAAATCACATTAAGCTCAAAAGCAATGAAAATTTTTAAGACATTACAGAGGCAAAGGCTGACATAGTTTACTGCTTCTTGTCAAAATATCATAAATTAAAAGGCAAGTAACAAGATGGGAAATATGTTCATACTATAAAATAAATATTATCCTTAATGCAGAGCTCTGAAAATTAAAAAAAGGAAGCCTTAAAATCATGAGTTTGGTGATTAGTTTTTATATACAACACCAAAAGCATGATAGAAGAAAGAAGAACTGATAAACTAGACTTCATTAAAATTAACACTTTTGCTCTGGAAAAGACACTTTTAGGACAACAATAAGACAAGTTAGAGTGGGATAAAGTGTTTGCAAATCACATATGTGATGAAGGACTTGTATCCAAAATATACAAAGAACACTTAAAAAGAACTGAGGGAAAAAAATCAATTTAAAAGGCGGGTAAAGGGGCACCTGGGTGGCTCAGTGGGTTAAGCTGCTTCCTTCGGCTCAGGTCATTATCTCACGGTCCTGGGATCGAGTCCCACATCGGGCTCTCTGCTCAGCAGGGAGCCTGCTTCCTCCTCTCTCTCTCCCTCTCTGCCTGCCTCTCTGCCTACTTGTGATCTCTCTGTGTCAAATAAATAATAAAATCTTTAAAAAAAAAAAGAAATATATAAAAGGCGGGTAAAAACTCTGGGTGAGCACCTCATCAAAGAGGATAACAGATGGCAAATAAGCATATGCAGAGATGACCACAGTCGTATGTGATTAGGGAAATACAAATGCAAGCAAGATACCACTGCACACATATTAGAATGGCTGAGATCCAAAAACCTAACTGGCAGGGCTGGAGAACAATGCTGGTGGGAATGCAAAATGCCACAGCCAATTTGGCAGGTGGTTTGGCCATATCTTTCAAAAATGAAAACAGTCTCACACTACAATCAGGCAGTCACACTACTGGGTATTAACCAAAATGATATGAAAACTTCTATTCACACAACGTCTGCAGAAGGCTACTCGATAGCAGAAACACACATAGATACAGACACAAAGAATACACATAGTAGCTTTTCTCATAGTCACCTGAAACTGGAAGTAACCAAAATTTTCTTTAGATGTGAACAAACAAAATGTGGTATATCCATACAATGATAAAAACAAATGGACTATTAAGCTAGAAGATATGGATGAATATCAAATGCATACTGCATACTGCTCAATCAATACAGTGTGAAAATGGTTAATCTGCATAATTCCATTTATGTGACAATTTGGAAATGGCAAAACTATGGTAATAGTGGTAATGGTAATAGTAACTTGATCAGTGGTTGCCAAAAATTTGGAAGGATTGAGAAAGTGAAGCACAGAGGATTTTCAAAGTAGTAAAACTATTCAGTAAAAGATGGTCAGGCAAGATACTCTGCCTTTGTCCACATCAATGGAAATTTACAGCACTAAGAGTGGATCTTAAAGTATACAAATACATGACAATAATCTGGGAAGTCTGGTGATTTCAGAATGAAGTGCAGACTGTGAGAAAAAACCCACAAACTAGCTGTATTAAAAATGTGTGGAAACAACCTCAAAGAAAGGGATGGTGTGTGGGGGGGAGTTATTAAAAATGAGCAGAGATGGGGCAGCTGGGTGGCTCAGTCTTTAAACTCTGTCTTCAGCTCAAGTCATGGTCCCAGTGTCCTGGGATTGAGCCCCGCGTCGGGCTCCCTGCTCAGCAGAAAGCCTGCTTCTCCCTCTCACACTCCCCCTGCTTGTGTTCCCTCTCTCACTGTCTCTGTCAAATAAATAAATAAGATCTTAAGAAAGAAAGAAAGAAAGAAAGAAAGAAAGAAAGAAAGAAAGAAAGAAAATGAGCGGAGCTGAACACTAAAACATCAGTAGGTGACTGATGTCTGCCTTCTGTGACTGTCTCAAGTGACCTCAGAGAGAAATTAAGAACAGAAAGAACCAGAAAACCAGTTAAGCAAAGGCATGAAAGCAATACTTTAATCAATCAGATGTGATAGAAACATAATGTTAGAAGATAACCTAAGGGTCTTTCTCGTGTCTATGTGGAAACTAGAAAACTTTAAGTGAAAAAGTTATACCTTGTGAGGTACATATATTTGGAAAAATGCTTGCAAGCATGTACACCCTTTTTTCTTTTTGTTTATAGTGTCTCCTGTAGCTAATTAGCTTCAGAACAGTTCCTCAGAGCAATCTCAGTAAGACAATGGGTTAACCAATTGCTAGCCTGCTTTGAGGCTGGCTTTTTATCAGCTCACAGTGTGATTAAATGTACAAGAAAGAATACCTTATTCGAGTTGATAGCATTCTCAGAGCAGTAAGGTCAACAACTTGGATACTGGTATACACTATACTAGAACTGACTAACTGGAAAAAAAAAAAATGGATGATGGGGACTATGAGTGGGAATTTATAGGTAAGTATGGGGAAAGGTTAGTGTGATCCACAGGGTGATAGATTAGATCTGAAGACCTTAATGTGAACTTCTGTTTAGATTAATATAAATGCAGATAGGTACATATATAAATGTTGATAAATATGTGTACATACAAAGGTTAGTATACACACATAATTTCCTTGCTCTGTCAGTTGAGCCTGAGACTAGAAATAATGTTACCCTAATAGTAATGGGCACACTCAGGCTCAGATACTGTTTCCTAATACAGTTCTCCAATAAACAGAATCAAAGCTTTGTGGAGAAATGGCTGACTCAAGGGCTGCAGAAGAGAATCAATACATAGGATACTGGAGAAATTTGTAGTGCCAGACACAAGAAAAACCCCCCTAGCCCCCCGCCACACTCAATGATGGGGGTACATCAAAGGGGAACAGGAGCCAACTGCAAGAGCTCCCAAAGGACAAAGCCGAAATAATTTAAGCAATAAAATAAAGTAGAATGAAATTATAATCCAATGTATAAAACAAACATCCATGAGTCCACAGATATAAATCATTGGATGAATAAATGGGAGAGAAGAGATAAATGCCCCTTATTTGGATGAATTCCAAATAACTTATGTTGATTTCCTGACCTTGTAGCAGTGAAGCATAATTCTCCATTTCCTAAGTGTGGCTTGCGCATGTTAGGTTCCAAAAACTACAAGATGAAAGAAGATCAAAACATTAACTTTGTAGTGAGTAAATATGAGAAATAAATTAAGGTTACCATCAATAGTGATATGATACTGATAACATACGCCACTACGAAATGTTGAAAATCACCTCTATGACCTTCCTCCCCAAAACTCATAACTCTAGCTGTATTAATGAGAGAAACAGAGAAATCCAATTGGGAAACAGCACATAAATAAATAAATAAATACATAAATAAATTAATAATTCAAAACTGTTCAAAACAAACTTTTTTTTATCAAAAGCAGGGAAATTCCAAAATTTTCTCACAGCCAGAAGAATTTAACACCTGGCAAATAAATACAATTGTGGTATGCTGGATAATATCCTGAAACAGAAAAAGAACATTGGGCAAAAAGTAAGGATATCTGAGTAAAATACAGAGTCTAGTAATACTACATCAATATTAGTAAATTAATTATAACAAATGTACCTCAGTAATGTGTTAACAATAAAGGAAACTGTGGGGGATATGTGGAAACTCTTGTACTAATTTAAGATAAGACATGGGGAGACACATGTTGTGGGACCAGGGCCATTTTTAGGCATTTGGCAGTTATTCCAAGTAATATGGAAGCATTTGGCAGGCTTTGAGTTGAAGTATGGCATCAGATAGGTATTTTCAAAGAATCCCTCTTACTCTTGTATTGAGAAAAGACTGTTGAGCATGGGCAGTATTGATGGAAGCAGTCAAAACAGTTAGGAGGTTATCAGAATGATCTCCCTGGGAGACAGAGAGATCTAATGCATTGGGTGTACACTGTGAGAGGAAGTGAAAGTTCATGAATGACTGCAAAGTTCTTGGCTTGAAACAGCTAGAAAGTTGGAGTTGCCCTCAATCAATATGGGGAAGTCTCAAGGTGAAGATCTTGGTGGGAATATGAACACATTAATTAGGGCTCTCAAGCCCTCATTGATACTGAGTCCTCATTTGGATATCCAATATCCTCACTGGGATACTGAATCCAAAGTTCAAGAAAGATCTCCAGACTTGAGAGATAATTTGGGAGTGCTTACTATATATGCACTGTGCAATCAGGTCTGAGAGACACTCTGTCTACAAACAGATCTTGACATCTTGAGCATTAAATCTATAGCTCATTTCTTTTTTAACTATCAGTCTATACTGCAGAGAAAATGCACATCAGACTGAAAATGTGGATCACAACTGCTCCTCAACAAAATTGGTTCGATGGTGATATGCTTGTTCCGTGTTTTGATTTTTCTTTTTCCATTGTAGTCACCAGAGAGTGTTTCTAGCCTCATTGCACACTGACCTTTGTAGATATGAGTATTTACCAGTTCTGAGTTTGGTATGTGTCAGGGAGTCTAGAAAGATTTTCTCTAAATTTGTTGCACTCTGGACTAAGAAAAAGGGCTTTATTTCCAGCACTCTAGATTTATATGCAAGGGACATATAATTTCTGATAATTCTGTTTTTCCCTTCAGATTTTTATCAATGCAGAGGAAAGTTTATTTTTTTAAAGGTATTTATTTGACACAGAGAGAGTGTGTGCACACGCACAAAAGGGCAGCAGGCAGAGAGAGAGAGAAGCTCCCTGATGAGAAGAAAGCCTGGCAGGGGAGCTCCATCTCAGGACCCTGGGGTTATGACCTGAGTGGGTCATAACCCACTGAGCCATGCTGGTGCCCCAAGAGGAAAGTTTTTGTATTTCAGAGAAATAATATAACCATTTCCTTTTTATTGCACAAAAGGCAAACTCCTAATGATTACCCTGTGACTTGTAGTAACTATGTATATCAAATGATTAGCTAAGATTCAGTTTATGGTCAAGTACTTTATTGTGTGCCTAAAAAAGTACCCTCCTTGCCTAACTGGTTGCATGTGAGCTTTAGTTATGATCTGGCTACAAGGAAAAAATGTGGAAATTTTAATATAAATATTTCCTTGAAAAGGGAAAATAAACACCATAAAAACAATTTAAAAAGTATACATCAGATATAAGAAAACAACCATTTGGGATATTTTTTAGTGCAATTAACTGGGTCAATGAATCTGTTGCTTATTAAAACGCAATGAATTTTTCAATGCATCCCAACATGCAACTTTTAGAATATAAAGGCAATGACTGTCTCCTGTTACCTGTCATCATCTGACCAACCTATACCCTGAAACAAGTATCACCAAAAGACACTTAATTTGCCTTATAAATAAAAGTTGCTTTGTTTACTAAGTATAAATTACATATCTAAATAAACATATTTAAACCTATTATTATTTAGTAATAAAATAAAAGCCTTATATCATTAGATCTATTCAACATTAAATGTTTTAATGCATTATATTTAATTTACCTAAGTTAAATATTTAACTTTATTTAAATATAAATGTTTCTGGGGTGCCTGGGTGGCTCAGTGGGTTAAGCCGCTGCCTTCGGCTCAGGTCATGATCTCAGGGTCCTGGGATCGAGTCCCGTATCGGGCTCTCTGCTCAGCAGGGAGCCTGCTTCCCTTCCTCTCTCTCTGCCTTCCTCTCTCTCTGCCTGCCTCTCCATCTGCTTGTGATTTCTCTCTGTCAAATAAATAAATAACATTTTTAAATAAATAAATAAATATAAATGTTTCCTTGAATAGTAACTCTGACAGTAAGACTGAGTTTCAGGTATCATAGTAAAATTTGGAGGTGGTGGCAATCTAGGAACTATAACAGAAGCCAGCTTTGCTTTGGTGGTAATGCTTTTGAATACAGCACATTCTTTCAATGAGCATACTCACACCGACACTTAAAGAGTCCGGCAGATTCAGTACTTATAAAACACTTAAATGTCCTTTTCTTTATATTGGTACTAATAAAAAACACTACAAAATAGTATTGCATCCAGGTTCACAAAATGAGATACAATGTTGTTAATTAAGCTTTTATCTCATGCGGGACAAAAAGAGCTCACATAGTCACGTCATCTTACTTGGCTGTTGGTGGGGCTGGAGGGTCAGCTAATGATGGGATGCCACGCAGCAAACACTTTCCACCATAACTCATTATCTCACCTCCACTAAGCTCCCTCTTATTTGGGAGGCCTACGGGACAAATTTGTTAAGGAGCTGTGTAATTGTTTATTCATTCCATCGGCTGTCTGGTCACCTCACCAGCTCATTACAGAACCCCAGGACAAGATAATGAGTTTAGGATCTACCCTGGGAGCCAGAAGAGGCACACCTGAGGAATAAGTGAGGATGATGAGGGCAAGAGTGTCTTTCAGATGCATTCTTCTCAAACCACCTTTTGTCACCCTATCTTGTACCTCTTGCTCTTCCACTCTGTAATTGACTTGGTTCTTGCCATTTATTAATAGTTTGGATCAGGTGCCAATTTATTATACTAGATTACAGTCTGTATATAGGCTCTCAGTTATGCTGAAATAGCGCTGGAAGAATATATTCCTTCCCATACAGTTCCACCAGTGATGCTGTTTTTTCTAAGTAGAGAAACACTCAGGACTTCCAGCTGGCTTATATTTTCATTAAATGAACAGTGGAAGGCAAATATGAATAAATTAAAGAAAACCATGAACATAGCATGACCTAAAATTTCTGAAATTCAATAACAGAAGCTTTGTAAAACTCCAGTCTGGCTGGTACCAGTGGAAGATTATTATAAAACAAGGAGGAGGCTATGCATTCCAAATACTGCTGTGTCTACCTAAGATGAGTTAAAATATGAATAACCTTGGTACTAAAATTTAAAACTTGTTTGTAAAACACACAATATAGGAGAAACAGAAAGCTATGATACATGTTCAGTATTGCTAATTGCTAAACACATTGGCACCTTTAATTTACTGAAAAACTTAACATCCTTCATGAATGTGACGCTTGCCCTTTAATATTCCAAAGGCACTGCTAACATTTTAATAGCTATCAACAGCTGCTACAAATCCATTTATCCCCAGTTCAGAAAGCTATTCCCTCAACTTCTTTTTAATTCTGATCCTCCATACTCTAGCATGATCTTCTCGAATGCACTTTATTTGATCACATAGTCTGCAAAGGATATATGATTCAAGCTCCATAGTAGACAAGCTAACAGCATGAGAAACTAAGTTAATAATAATATTTGTATTATTCAATTTAAGGATGAGTGGAGAATTTTCTCCAAGCTTGTAACACTTTATTTCACAATATAAAAAATGTGATGTGCATTTAATGAGACTGCTTTTCTAAAGTGACTGGCAATTTTATACCACCTGAGATTGGATATCAAGATATTTTAACAGTTACATATGTAAACAAAGTCACATAAGTAACCAAATCTCATTTTCAGAAAAGTTAAATATAGTCACTGTAAATATTAACCTAAAAATAAATGCTTTAATAATACATTGGCTATCACAGATGTGTTATGTTCTAAGTTTTTTCTAGAAAGAAGTATTATTTCAAGAATGTTGGATTCTTCTTTTTAATTTGACAATTTCATCAAATGGTGCCTATGGTGTTCTGGCTCATAAGAACACACCAATGTATGAAAACATCATCGTCCTTCAATATCTAAGATTTTGTGTTTGTTGACAGCAAACACCAAGCACCTTCTGATTCTTAGATATTAACAACAGAAGTCTTACAGGAAACAATACTAGTTAAAAAAAAAAGGTAGTAACAAGTAGCAAAAAGTATCCTTTTCTAGGTCCTACTGCTTCTTCCCTGATGTTTTGCAAGAAAGAAAAAAAACATTCTATAATCCTTAATGCAACTCTACCCCTTCTTCCCTGGTCCATCATTATATTTCTTAAACACATTACTAGAGTGGAAAATGCTGATGGTCAGGACCCTCCTTTATGTATTTATTTTTTACACCAAAAATGCTTTTAAAAGTAGGCTCCTTTTTATTCCATTAACAATGTCATGTGTCCAGCTCTCCTCCAATATTCCTGTCTTCCAGCAAGTCCTTCAAGGCATTTCTCTCATTTAGTAGGTCTAGGAGATCACAGTGGACAACAAACTGCTTCTACAAATTACACATCTGAAAATCCAATGCTTCTAGTTCAGAAGTTTAATGGCTCTCCTAACATACCTTAAAGGATTTCCTGAGTATGACATATATGACCTTTTGCTGGTCAGTGTCACTCTTATTTTTGAGACTTAATTCTAAATATTCCTTAGCCTTTAGCTCACCCAAAATATCCATCACTCCCCAAAAGCTTCTAAAAAAGATTATAAATATATCAGTCCCTCAAATATTTTCCATGAACAATGTACGGCTTCTTTGCATGTCCATGGACATTTTACTTCCTTCCCATAATCATCTTTACTACAGAAACAGAGATTGGGGTGCCTGGGTGGCTCATTGGGTTAAGCCCCTGCCTTCAGCTCAGGCTATGATCTCAGGGTCCTGGGACTGAGCCCCGCATCAGGTTCCCTGCTGGGCATGGAGCCTGCTTCTCCTCTCTCTCTACCTGCCTCTCTGCCTACTTGTGATCTCTCTCTGTCAAATAAATAAATAAAATACTTAAAAAAAAAAGAAGAAAGGAAAAAAAGAGATTATGTTGGGGCAGAGTTTAATTAAATGAAAATTTTTTTGAGATTATTTATTTATTTGAGAGAGAGAGAGAGAGCATGTGCACACACGTGCATGGGAGGAGGGGCAGAGGGGGAGAATCTTCAAGCAGAGCCCATGCTGAGCACAGGGCTTGATCCCAGAACCCATGAGATTATAACCTCAGCCAAAAGCAAGAGTCATATACTTAATGGACTGAGACACCAAGGAGCCCCAGCATGGGAATATTTCAAGTCATTAAGATTTAAAATTTGTTTTCATTGTGTACTGAGTCTATTCCACTATTTTTTTCACTAAATTTGATTTTTCTACTTATACCAATTTAGACCTATGTCAAATTTATGTTAAGGTATTAGAACACAGAATGGCCAACATTTTCCATCTCTATTAAAGAACTGGGTATATTTCACAATGTTAATATTTACCAAAACTAAATTTTAAAAATAAGTTTGGTCACTGTATAGTGTTAAGTCTTGGAAATTAGGAAGGAGACATAACATGTTATGATTTAAAAAATTATAAAATTAATACAAATGAACTCAAAGCTTAATGCAGGACCTCATTATATTTGAATCTTTATACATTTACTTTATTTTTGTAAAATTGATAAAATAAAAAGAAATGTAGCTTATTTCAAATAACTTGAATATTTGAGTTTAATAAATTAGAATAGGTATTTTATGCCTTAGGCTTTCAAAAAGTGTGTGTTCAGTAACTCTGATGTTAAAATGCATGAATAAATGTATCTCTGATGTTTTGACAACATTGATAGATGATGGAAACACTGAGATATATTGGACATGGTCCTTGCTCTCATAAAGTTGGAATTGGGGAAAAAGAAAGGGAAATATAGATAAATCCATATAAGGTCAAGGAACTGAAACATGTAAGCCATGCAAATGTATCTTACTTTCCTCCAATCATCTCACTCAAAGAGAAGAAGAGAGAGAAAACATGCAAATAGGAAAAATATTTTTTTAAATGCACACTGTCACAACTTCTATTTAATGTTTTAATCAAGTTTAGCCAACACATTTAGATAAGCGACAGCAATTAGAGGCATAAATATTTGAGGTAAAATTATTTATACATTCTCATAATATAATTTTGTATCTGAACTATCCAAAAAGAGTGAATGGTAAAACTACTCAAGTAATAGGGAAATTTAATAGTGGGTTTTTAATTAATGTATTAAAATTATTAAACTACTTATATAAGCAAGATATAATGAAAGAGGTAATCTAATTTATAATAGCAACAAGAAAGAAAAAAATACTGAAGTGTAATTTATGAAGATATAACATCAGATCTGAACAAATGAATACAGATATAAAATGTGTATGTTATCAGATAGGATAATTCAACATCACAAATATGTCAGTTCTCCTAAATTAATTCATAATTTAATGTAATCTCATTAAAGTTATGGAAAGTCTCTCCACCACCCTTTCCCTGCCTAGAAAATTTTATTATGAAGCTAACTTGGAAATAGAATAAATATAAAAAGACATACAAAAAGTCCAAATTATTAAAACAGTGTGATATTACGAGATGAACAAAGCAAATAGAACAGAATAGAAAGTCCAAAAAGGACACCAAAGAACACACAGTGTTTTTTTATATTTAAAAAATTACTGGAGGAAATTTATTTTTTTGGCCATTTAAAATGCTTCAACTGCCTTCTCCCCAGTATTAACATATTTTGAGAAATACAAATAAACATAAATTCATTTTTCTGTATACATATCTTAAATTCACTCTGAAAAAATACACGTACCATCTTCATTTGAAGTATAATAAACTAGTCATTTTAGGGGGTACCTGGATGGCTCAGTGAGGACTCATCTGCACTTGTGTCAAGAAGAAATTACCGAAGGTCATGAAAAGATCCACCTGAAATCTGTAGGGCAAAAGAGTGCCAGGAATATCAATGGTGTGTCAGTAGAGAGCTTCAAACTGCAGAGCGAAAAAAATTAATTAAAAAAAAAAAAAAAAAAAAACCTGATGTGGAAAGGTAGGAAGCTCACTTGAGTGTGGAGGACAACACGGAGAGCTAACCAGATTGGAGGAGGGGAAAAGTGAGAGCATTAGTGAACCGGTATACAATTAGAAAATTTAAGGCAGCCTAAGGCAGAATCTGTGAAAATGGAAAGGAGGGGGTCAGTTACGATGAAATTAAAGAGGACATTGACGATACTTGTTCATTAACTGAACCTAAAAGGATGAAGAGAAGGGAGGACTACAGCACAGCCCCCAAAGCTCTGATTTGGGGATCAAGATAGATGGTGATGCTATTCACCCAGAACTAGAATACATGGAGAAGACTCAGAATTGAGGAAGAATTGTATGTACAGTTTCAGATATTTTCAGTTTAAGGCCTCCACAGGGTACCACTGAAGTGGAGAAATCTAGCATCAAGTTAGACACTGAAGCTAGAACTCAGGGAAAAAGCTGTTGGATGGCACAGATCCAGAAGTCATTCGCTCAGAAATGGACAGTCTGATGACACTGGATGATGAAGCTACATTCTATACAGAATTTCTCAGAAGGGTCAAATGGAGAAGGGAGAACTAGGAATCATTGAAAATCTTCTTACTCAGAGAAATGCTGGATAGAAGATGGGCTGAGAGGTCCATCATTTACTTCATTCAGTAAATGAAGCACCATTATATAGACACACGTATGTGTAAATACACACTCATATGTAAATGATAAATGAAGATGAAATTACTATTTACTTTATTGCACTATAATCAAAATGACAATTAACTATAGTCTTAGTCAACTCTCACTAAAAACATTGCAGTTAGTCTTTAATACATCCCTCTTTTCACTCTGCCCTGGAGACAATACGCTCTAAAAGCATTGTAACTGTACATAACCTATAAATATTTTTATAGAATCTTGGGTTTCTGGTGAGACTCCCTTATTACAAAATCCCTTGGAATCATCGCTCTTTTATAGCACTCGCCACTCTGCAATTGTCTCTTTCACAGTACCATGAGCTTCCTGAGAACAAGACTATGTCTGCTTTTTATGCGTCCTATTTTCCAAGTCCATTGACTACCAACAGGCACATTGTCAGCTTTCAGCATGAGTGAATACACAAACTTTTCAAGAATGCATTCATTCCATTATTAGTTGAGTATAAGTTATCTAAAAAATATATATTCATATAGTTCAGTTTTAGTAACATTTCACCTTATACAAGATTTAGCCACATGCCAATTTACGATATGCAAAATGTACTATTCAAATTTATCTTTTAGCCCAATGCTTTCTGCCATAATTCTCCGTATTGTTATTCATCATGATACATTTCTTTAAGTGAACTTAACTCTACCATTTTTAATCACTGATGCCACCCTTCCTCAGCACCCAGGTGTGGGTGGAGAAACGAAGAGGTAGCAGACACTGCTGAACCTAAAGGAATCGTCTAAACATCAGGGCTGGGATTCTTGTCAGATATCATGCTCTAAGATATTAATAAAGGTGGTGATCATAACATTTATTAATCTTTTCTGTCAGATATGATACTGAGTGATTTATATATGCTCATGAAATTAATCCTACAATTTGAAAATTACGATTTGGAGTTGAGAGAGAGAGATTCAGTATCTGTTCAAAGACAGACAGCTAGCAAATTGCCACCTGTATGCACACTTACGTCTGACTCCAAAGATCTTGCTTTTAACCTCGCTGGCCCAGGCACCAACTCAGAAAAACACACGGGATACAAGATACTATAAGGCATTCATTCTGAAACAAGGCTCCAAATTATTTAGGTTTTTGTTTTCTTTTGTCTCAATGCTTTATACCATTGATTTACTAATGCAAACAATGGTTTCTTTTGTACCCTAAGTCAAATCTAACCTCAGACTGAGGCCAACTGACGTCACCTGCTTAGCACTACTCGTCCCTTTCCAGTCAGGTTTCTCTCTTAGCCTTCCTGGAACATCCCAGCTCATCTCCAAATATGCATTTACAATGTGGCTAAAGAAAAAAAAAAAAAGGAAAGGAAAAAAAAAATGTTCTTCATGTCCAAGAACAAAGCCCATGCTTCTTCAAGCACAGATGTGACTCAGCCCATTCAGGAATCCCTAGTTGACTCCTGGTGTTGTGCAACCAACTCCCCTTTCCCTTCTAGTTCCCTCAGCCATTTCCCAAGATGATCTTCACCTCACTTTTAGGAAATTCATTCCCTTTTATTTATTCATTCATTCACTCAATTTTTCATTCTATGTGCATTTATTGAGTGCCTATTTGGTACCCGGTAGTGATATAGATGCTATTGAAGAGAGAGGGAAGCAACAGAATGAGGTCCCTTTGCTTGTGCAATTTACAGAGTGATCAGACCAAGAGTAACTAGATAACTAACTATAGACTGCTTGGGGATGAAATCTCCAGTGAGGAGGAAATGTTTGAATTAAGACAGGAGTAACAATGAGAAACCAACAATTGTGAAGACTCCAAAGTAAAGAAGAACTTGGTGTGTTTGAGATATATCAGGGGAGCCCTGTGGATGGAATATAGTAGTGGAAGATGAGGTTAGAGATTAGAAGCTGTGGCAAGGAGTTTTTATTTAATTATAGTCGCAGTCCCTAGAGGATTTTAAAAGCAGAAGAATCATGATCTAATTCCTCTTTTAGAAATCTTTAGAAAGATCACCCAGGCTACTAAGTAGAAAATGGTTTGCAGAGAACAAATACTGGAAGAAGAAAGATCCCAAAAGAGCAGTGTTTTAGGCTTAGATTATCAGCAAACAATGAAGATGGAGAGAATAAACACATTGGTAAGGTATCCTGGAAGAACATGCAACATGTCTTGCCACTGACTTTAATAAAACCTTAGTTCCTGAGCAACTAGTTGGATAAATAAGTGATTTAGACACTTGGGGAGAGGACTGGGAGATAAATAGATGGGAACCAGAACCAAGACTCCCAATTCAACCATGATAGGTTTGACATGCCTGTGAGACTTCAACATAGAGACAGAAAGCCAAAGACTACTGAGACTTTAGAATTCAAGAGAGGAGTCCAGGCTGGGAAAATCAGCTCCGGGCAGGCCATTGAAATGGGACCTGCAACTGGGAGGGAATGAACGTGGTGGTCCCAGCAGAGGGCCTCTAAAAAGGGTTTCTCAATTTTGTTGGTTTTAACAGTTTTATCTGATTTCAAATATTTCATAGGTCTATGCATGATGCACAGTGAGGGTTAATATTGCTTTATTTCTGGATATCTATCGCACAATTGCTCCATAAACTCTTTAAGGGAAACGGCCTGTATTTATTATTTGGGTATTGTCCATTGTGCATTGTTGTAATGACAACCTGAATTAAAACAAATTAGAGTGAGCTGAAATTAGAGTCAATAGAATCAGAGAATTTTTGTGAGTCATTTAATGAAAGTAATTTTTACTTTTAGTTTTAAACCCAATTAAAAAAATAATAGGTTTTATATTACTAAGATGTCACTGCTTCCACTCAGTTTAAAGAAAAACATTTTTCTTTTTGAATCACTGCTCTCAGCTTCATACAAGGATGTTTACATAAAGAATGCTGTCCTTCCCTGACTCTGTTTTTCCTTACAAAATTGTAATGTCACCATTTCCATAAATACTTGAAATGCAGTAACATGAGACCCTGTTAGAGCTTCCCTAGAAAAAAGACCTTCTGCTAAAATTTGAGTGAAGGTAGTTTATTTGGAAGGTACTCTCCAGAAATTTGCTGGAAATGAGCAAGAAAGGGGAAGTGGAGGTTAAATGTTAGGTCATCGAGAAAATAACTACTGTGGGAAAATAGAATTTAGTTTTTCTGGGAAACCTGAGAAGCAAGTGTAGGACATACAGTTCAGGGGTGAGGAACTTCTGTTGGCTACCTTCCCCAGAACCACTGAAGTCCCCAGTCCTTCCCTCATTTCTGGGTCCAGACTGAGTGGGCTCCTGTTCCAAACAGAACCTATAAGCCAATAATATTGGATACCCCAGGTTGGAAAGTGGAGGTGTCCTGGCTTGGCAGGCTAAGTGTGAGAGGGCTGTGTAGGGGACATGGACCATATTTACTAAAATGACATAGGACATGACAGCAATCTGGTTCAGTAAGTTTTTAAAGGACCAGCTAGTTTCAGAATATTAAAAAGTTCCCTTTACAATTTTGCAGAGCACTTTAGTGTGTCTTCAGTTTGAGGTAGCTCTCCTTTAAAAAGAAATAGCGATGGGTTTTTGTGAGTCACCCTTTAAATCCTCTTTAAACAAATAATAATGGGGAGGAGGAAGAGAATGAGAATATGTGGAGTCACGAAATGGTAACCTAAGACTTGAATTTAAAATAAGAAGGAAGGTGAATCATCAGTCTAACCCTATGTGACCATGTATTTCTTCATTTCGAGATTTAGGGATGTGAGAAGACGCATGTGTGAGGAAAAAAATGTTGTATAATAAAGTGGTAGAAAAAGAAAAAAATTGAGGATTTGCACTTATTTATAAGGATAGGAAAGAAAGCCATGCTCCAAAAAATAAAATAAATAAATAATTCTCCTCTTCATTCTTTTCTACTGACATGGTCTTTCCTTCAATTTTTGACTTTCAGTGACATTCAAAGTAAAGTATACTTAGAATAGTTTTCTTATGAAGAAAGCATGCAATCAATGAAATATCACAGATAGGAGGGTATATTAAGTTCTAGAATGGACTCATCAAAACAGAAAATAATCTCTTTTCCCTTTCAGAGCCACATGTAGGAGCCAGTTACTTGGTGGTAACCAAAGAGAACTAGTTTCCAGGCACCCATGGTATAATATGGGTCTGCCCATATGATGACCCAGAAGACTCATACACAACTGTCCCTATCTAGACTTTTATATGGCCAGCTGCTGGTGTGCCTGGATGGCTCAGTGGGTTAAAGCCTCTGCCTTTGGCTCGGGTCATGATCTCAAGGTCCTAGAATCAGGCCCAGCATCAGGCTCTCTGCTCAGCAGGGAGCCTGCTTCCCCCCCACCCCACCCTTCTTTCTGCCTGCCTTTCTGCCTACTTGTGGTCTCTGTCTGTCAAATAAATAATAAAATAAAATCTTTTTTTAAAAAAGTACATTATATGGCCGGCTGCTGCATTTAAACACATTTCATTTACAATGCCATGATAATTTGTGAACCATGGGCATGAGAAACCAAAAAGAACTATGTAGAAAGAAAGCACCAAAAGTATGTTAGTTAATAGAATTTTTGTTTAACAATTATGTCAACACCTATTTAATCTGAATTACCATGGGTGGATCATGGGTGAAGTCTCCATTAATCACTACTCCTTCCACAGTAAAGGAGTGACAAGTGCTTTCTTCATAGATGTGTAGAGACAAAATCTCAGCTTTAGTGATGGTATGTGTATATGTGTGTGTGTATGTCTCCTGTGGTTTACATTTATTGGGTTTTTTACAGGTTCTTGCCTACCCTATGCTGGGCTCCCAGATTTTTTATGTACTGTTCTTGGTCTCAGATTTTCTTTTTCACCAGAAAAGCGTCTCTGCTAGTATAGATGACACACACCCTTCAGTGCAAATTAGCTGTGAACAGTTTTGAGTTGCATTGTCTAATGTTGACTTCAGGTTTTTCATGTCTGCTTGTTCTTTGCAGCCGCTTCTCTGGTCCAATGACATCAACACTTACATATCTTCTTGACATATATCTGTTATTTATTGTCATGTTGGCCAATTCAGCTCCTGTGATTACAATATTCAGTGCCACATAATGCCCAAATTTCATACTCAGTACTAACTTTATTCTTGCTGTTCCAACTAACTCCTGAGCTATTAATTTTATTATGGCAATTATCAATATGAAGGCACAAGCAATATTTTGATAATAAAAACCCATTGTGGTGCCTAGGTGGCTCAGTGGGTTAAAGCCTCTCCCTCTGCTCAGGTCATGATCCCAGGACCCTGGGATCGAGCCCCGAATGGGTCTTTCTGCTCAGCAGGGAGCCTGCTTCCTCCTCTCTCTCTGCCTGCCTCTCTGCCTACTTGTGATCTCTGTCTGCCAAATAAATAAATAAAATCTTAAAAAAAATATATATATATAAAATAAAAAAAATAAAAACCCATTGTGTTCTCTACTAATGACTACTTAAAATTTGGAATGCTGTCTTTAGAGTCAAGGAGTATCTATTTTCACTGCCTTTGTCATTTTTGGTAGACACACATTCAAACAGGCTGCCCTAGAAACAGTTCTAACCTTTTATCTATGAAACTTTTTTTTTCTTCTCTCTCTCAAATGTTTCTCTGTCATAATTGACTGACAGAGAATAATTCAGAGCCTGTGCATACTTAACTAAAATTTGGTCTATCTGAAGGGAGGGAAATAGAAGGAAACAAATATAACTTTTAATTTTTAGTTTGCCAACTCTACATCTTCACTTCTCCTTACACATGTGTACACTTTGTGTTTCTTGAAGTTAGAGTGTTTGCTTTTTTAAAAAAAAATATTTTTATTTATTTATTTGAGAGAGAGCATGAGAGGGGAGAAGCAGACTCCCCATTGAGCGGGGAGCCTGAGGTAGGACTTGATTCCCAGACTCCGGGATCACAACCTCAGCCAAAGGCAATTGCTTAACCAACTGAGCCACCCAGGTGCCCATAGAGTGTTTGTTTTTGAGCCAAATATGGGTTTTTGGAAGAATAATCTAAATGTAAGGGAAAAAATCAAAATGTAATGCACCTGACTATGTATTTTTAAAAGGGGCTTAAGTGGGTAGGAGAATAATCAATGAAACAAGATGGAATTGGGAGGGAGACAAACCATAAGTGACTCTTAATCTCACAAAACAAACTGAGGGTTGCTGGGGGGAGGGGGGTTGGGAGAAGGGGGTGGGATTATGGACATTGGGGAGGGTATGTGCTTTGGTGAGTGCTGTGACGTGTGTAAACCTGGTGATTCACAGACCTGTACCCCTGGGGATAAAAATATATGTTTATAAAAAATAAAAAATTTAAAAAAAAGTGAGTGAAATTTTCTGGCACTATATTACCATCACAGGAAAGATTTGAGTAAGTCCTGACTGTATGGTGGTGACTCGTGCTAGAGCCCTGTTTGAAGAGATTTCTTTGAGCCTTTCACTCCACTTTCTCAGTGGGAAAGAACCTTAAGAAGAAGATGAACACAGAAATCAAATTTCTTTGTATATGTGCAGATATAATAGAGGTTGAGAATTGGAATGCAGTTTGTTGATGAACAGTATCAAAAATAAATAAAGAAATATATCTGCAGTCAAAAATTTAAGTCTAAGTTAACATAGAAAGCTTCCAAACGTTAGTTTGAGAAGGGAAGTTTTTATTTCTTTTACCTGAGGCTGAAAGGTGTATATACAGTGGCATGTATCTGTGAAGATTCCTTTTTGGAAATATATAAAATATAGATGATTATGCAGTCCATACATGGCATTGAAAGTGAGTATTTATCTTGATGCTAATGGATTATTTGGGGATTAGGGAAAGAGAACCATAGGGCAGAGCAAAAGTGATCTAGAATTTTAACGTTTAAATGGACATCTCAACAATGAAGGTAATAATTCTCTTATGCATAAAATAAACACTAGACAGTCAGGAAGAGAGCTCAGTCATTAAGAATTTTTAGATAAGTTAGATATGTAGTTTCTAAAACCATTTTCAACCTGTCATCTTTTAGCTTGGCACTTGCTTCTGAAATTATGAAAACAAAAACAAAGAAAGAAAAAGGAACCACTCAACCTAGATATTCCCTGACATCTCCCAATTTTCAAAGCTATTTTGCACTCTCCTTCAATTTGCCACACTGTGATAACACTGTCTACATTTTCAACCCCCCTAACCTCTCAAAAATTAGTCAAACAGGATGAAAACATGGCAATTATTGACATCTGATAATAGCTCCCAGGGACCTGTGATTTGGAAACAAAAATAGTCATTAGTGATCTAATGATAGTGTTTACAATATACATTTTAGCAACTAGCCTCTAAGTCTTGCAGATTCTTTATTTCTAGTACTGTTACAATTTTTATTTCCATCCTAACCCCACCAGTCCATCAGCATTTGTGTATTTCACTCCTGAATTACTTCAACAAAGTAACTCCTTTTCCTCTTTTCAGTTCTTCCTCTTCTGAATACAACCCCAAAATTAGGTCATTAATCTTCCTAAAACGTCGATCTTGTGATCCCAATGTTATCTTTGAGATTAAAAAAAAAAACAAAACATCTTGTACTGGAGATTAGTACACCAATTTCTCTACCTTTTAGCCTAAAGTTGTACTGGTAGCCCTTTATTGTGCTACTCCCAGAAGTAATATTAACCCCCACTAAGTCAGTTCTTCAGTATTTCACTAATTTATCACGTTCAATTTTACCTCCAACTTTTGTTTATACAGTTTACTGTCCATTTGAAATGGTCCCTATCTCCCATCTAACCAGATATTACTTTTTAAGCTCAATTAAAAATTTCACACTTCATATAAGTTGTGTCTAGCCACCTGGATATTCCCCACTCTGTAACCATCTAAATGTATATTGTTATCAGTGTGATAGTGATTGACTTGTATAGTTCTCCGTTCTTACATCATGGGATGGTACTGTGCTCTTTTTGTCTTCCCAACTCTAGAAATACCCTTCATAAGTATTCAATAGAAAGTTGGTGGGGAAAAAATGAAACAAATGGAAAATAATAAAATCAGCACAAATTAATTTCATATCCTGGAAACATAAGCCCATTCTGTTTTCAGTTTAAATTCATTAATGGTGTCATGAGAGTTGGTATAGAAGCCCTCATTTTATAATGAGGCACTAAATGAACAGTTGGGAATGCTGAAAGTGGAATATATTTGCATTAAGCTTTGCAAGGTTTGTAATCATACTGACCCGGGTTTCAATCTTAGCTTTTACCCTTTCTGACTAATATCATTCTGAGACTCAGATGACAATTTTCTTAGAAGATTGCTAAGAAAATTGTCATCTGAGTCTCAGAATGATATTTGCATCGTGGTTGTTTTACAATCAGATGTTCAAAATGAACAGCACAATGTCAAGCGCAGAGCATGAGTTGAATAAGCACTTCCCGATCTCTTTGTCGCTGGTAGTCATGATGGTGTTGTTACCTATCTTTAATCCCAGGAAGATATCATTTGGTGTGTAAGCTAACCTGCTGATACAAACAGACCTCAACACTTCATGACTTAAAGAAAATAGAACTGTGCTGTGTTCTCCAGTATGCAAGGCCAAAAGTAGGTAAGTGTTCCAAAGAGAAAAACAACTCTGCCTCATGAGGTCACTTAGAGACCCGGTACCTTGCAACCTGTTGAAGGTGTTGAACATTTTCTTCATCATTAAACTTGCTTCAGCATCACATTTATGTTCTGGCCTGAGAGAAGGAAATCGGGTAAAGCATTTAAAGCCAAAGCTGTACCCACAGTTTCTATTCATATTCCACTAGTTAATCACATTGTCACATGGCACATTTAGTGGCCAGGGAAGATGAAACCTTAACCATATTTGAGTTACCATATACCTAGCCCAGGGGATGGAGAAAGACCTCTCCCAGGAAGAAAGGAGGCTAGGAGATCATAATAACTGACCTTGGGTATAAGCTGTCAATAGCACTCTTTATTATTCATTTCTTTCCATAGATTAGGGTTTTCAGCCTTTCCCTAGAAAATGAAGCTGTTTATGGTGGTGCTTCTTCTAGAATATTTAAACATCTTTACATGTTAATTTTTATTTTGTTTTTCAAAGACAACTAGTACATTTTAGCTAATAAATTTTTAAAACCAATGATAGTAGATTGAGGTGAGGATTACTGGATCTTCAAAAATAAAACCTGGGATGGGTTTAACCTAGTAACAATGAAAACTGCAGTGAATATGCCCACAGTAAGGAAAATATTTACAATGTAATCCAGTGTATACATATATTTATACCACATGCAAAATAGAATGTGTTTTTCTATTTTAAAAATAATAGGCATGGCATTTGACTTTATGAACCACAATCTGAAAATATTAGCCTTTACAGGTCTATTGAATGTTTTGGAATTGGCCACCTTTCCCTAGGTACAAAAGTTCTCCTTATATGAATCAGGACCTTCCTTAGCCTTTTGTTACAAAAACTAAACACAAAGCAAAACAAACAAACAAACAAATAAATTAAAAAAAAAAAACCCACATAGTTTTAAAACAGAACTAACTATATGAATAATTTCAGGTTTTATTGGCCTTTATTTTAAATGGACATCATAACCTAATTAAATCAGGAATTCCAGTTTTAATGACTCTCCTGAAATAAGTATGAATATTTATTAAGCACTTACTATTTTCCAGAACTTTACATACTTCATGATGTTAGCATGGTTAAAAAAAAAAAAAATAGGCATGTTGACCTCCAAATTTGGTTGCCTGGCTTTGAATTTTTTTTTTTTTTAAAGATTTTATTTATTTATTTGACAGAGAGAGATCACAGTAGACAGAGAGGCAGGCAGAGAGAGAGGGAAGCAGGCTTCCTGCTGAGCAGAGAGTCCGATGCGGGACTCGATTCCAGGATCCTGAGATCATGACCTGAGCCGAAGGCAGCAGCTTACATTGAGCCACCCAGGTGCCCTTGAATTTTCTTTATGACACTTTCTAGCAGGTTACTTAACTGATCTTTATCTCACTTCCTGTCACAAGATGATAATAATAACATCCAGCTTAAGAATTTTTCTAAAAAATAAACTATTTGAAAAGTCCTATAATGATCTGGCAAATATTAGCCAATTTAATTCACTCAAGTAATATATACTGAATGTCAGATATAGATGAAGCATATTTTAGGCACAAAGTTTACAGCAGTTAACTTCATAGGGGGAAAAAGAAGTCCCAGCCTTTGTGGAATTTACATTTCAATACCATCATATTTCAACTCTAAAATGTAGGACTCATTATCCTCATTTTAGAGATGAGGAAATGGAGTTCAGAACCGTGATGTAACTTATCCAAACAGCTAATCAAGTAAACAGTGATATGCAGAGTCGAAAGTCACACAAAGACCAGTTTAGCTCTGGCTTCCATCATACTATATGGACAGCAAACTTCTCTTTGGTTGCCACCATGCACCAGGCATAAGGTAAACCACACACACTGTACACAAAAACAGTGAAAGACAAGGCACTTCCCAGCTTTAAGGTGGTGTTTCTGGAGATCTTGACTAGAAATATTTTCTGATGTCCCCCAACACCACATGGACAGAGCCTGAGATCTTTATGTCCCCCTGCTCCTGAATGGCCTTCTCATTATGAGAAAAACATTTGTGGAAGGGAAGAAAATTAAGAGGTAAATCATTTCTATCTGAAATTATTTGAATAAAGAAAGAATAATTTGCATGGTAAGTTGTGAAAGGAATAAAAATACCACATTTGCTAAAATTCAAGACCAGAATCAAATCACTAATCATGGAGGAAATGCAAATCAAAACCAAAATGAGATATCACTTCACACCTGCTAGAATGGCTATCATCAAGAAGACAAGAGATAAGAAGCATTGGTGAGAATGTGGAGAAAAGGGAACCCTTGTGCACGGTTGGTGGTTCAGCCACTTCAGGAAACAATATAGAGTCTCCTCAAAAAAATTAAAAATAAAACTAACATATGATGCAGCAATCTCAATTCTGGGAATGTATTAGAAAGGAAAGAAAACAAGATGTCAAAGAGATATCTCCATCTCAATTCACTGCAGCATTGTTCAAATTAGCCAAGATATGGAAACAACCTGAGTGACAATCGATGGATAATGAAGATACACGGACATACAGTGGAATGTCATTCAGTCCGAGAAAAATGGCAATCCTTCCATTTGCTACAACACAGACCTTGAAGACATTCTAAGTGAGATCAGTCAAACAAACACAAATATTGTATGATATAACTTATCTGTGGAACTGAACTCAGAGTAGAATTTAGTTACTAGGGACTGGGGGATGGGGCAGATGTTGGTCGAATGGTACAAACTTGATTAAGAAAATGATTATGTTCTGGAAATCTAATGCACTGCATTGTAATTATAGTGCACAATATTTTATTATATGCTTCAAAGTTTCTAAGAGACTAGATCTTAAATATTCTCAGGACAAAGAAGAAATGATATGGGACATGATAGAGGTAGATGTTAGCTAACTGATAGTAATCATACTGCAACATATAAATAAATCAAATCAATACACTGTACATCTGACACTTACTATTGTTACACGTCAAATATACCTCAAAAAATAGGCAAAGAAAGACAGCAGAATCAATATTCTTCGTGGAATAGATTAATTCTTTTATTATGGTATTGTGTCTAAATATAACTTGCTTGTTTTAATGGTTTGCTTCTACACGAGGGAATAGAACACAGAAGTGATTAAATGAGGGAATGGATTTTTCTTCTAGCTGTATTATTTTACTACTACATAATACCTCTGATCACACTTCATTTTTCTTACTTGGGTAATGATTTTGGAACCTATATAGTAGATGAAAAGAACTTTAGTGAAAATCTTTTCTTTTAAGGGAAAAAGGCATACATGTGAGTGCTTTATCCAGATTAGTTATGAAAGAGATCTTCTATTTAACTGAATGTTCCAAAATATTGATAGAAGTCATGGATATGATGCATAAAGCTTTTTATAATACAAGTGTAATAAAAATGTTTAATACTTACATAATGATGGGCATAAGTGAGTTATTCTTTGATAATTTAAAAGGAAAGTCAGGATTACTAATGCCATATGTCATCATTCTAACATTTTAAATAATTAACAGACTAATTATTGGACAGTTCAAAGGTTTACAGAAAAATTCAGCAACAGTTCTCATACATCCCCACTATTCCACTCTCCCAAATTTCCCACTTATCAACATTTTGCATTAGTGTGGTGTGTTTGTTAAAACTGACGACCCAATATTGACACATGATCATTAACTAAAATCAGTATTTTACATTAGGGTGTGTTTTTCTGCTGTAGACCCTATGGGTTTTGACAAATGTGTAATGACATGTATCCATCATTAGAGTATTACACAGAATGCCTTCCCTTAAAATCCTTTAAAATTTTTCTCTCCACTTCCTGCCCCTGGGAGTCCTTGGCAACTATTGATCTTTTTACTATCTTCATAGTTTTTCCTTTCCCGGAATCTTATATTTTTAGAATAATATATTATGTAGCCTTTTCAGATTGGCTTCATTCACTTAATAGTATGAATTTAAGGTTCTTCCACATCTCTTCATGTCTTAATAGCTCACTTATTTTTATTGTTGAATAATTTTCATCGTATGCTTGTACCACAGTTTGATCATCAATTTATCTATTGAAGAACATCTTGGTTGCTTTGAGGTTTTCGCAAATATGAATAAAGTTTCCATAAATATTTCTTAATTCCATTAATTAAAATTTTAACATTTTTTTAAAAAATTCTACAGTTCAGTAGGTACATATATAGGAAGGCTAGGAGATCTCTATGAATAAATAAACCCTAGAAACCGGTTAGAAAGAATAAACTCTTGGTGTTAACTCATTTTAAAATATTTTAGGTAAAAGCATTCTGTTACCTCAAATTCAAGATAAATGGGCGTTTAATATGTAACTACAAAATCTTACTAAAGACTGAAAATAACCAAAACAATTAAAACCATAATAAACATAGTCCCTTTTATTTAACTTACAAAACTACCCAAAACAAAATTTGCTGTATAAATTAGCATATAACAGGTGTTTTTTCCTAAAAACCTATTAAAATTTTTGCTGTAGCACACCATGCTATCTAAATTTTTATTTAAAAAAAATTGTACAACAATGATGGCTTACAGAGTAAGGAAAATCAAACCATCAGTCCCTTAACAATTTTTATAAATATTTACATCTAATATGTATATGGTATTCACTATGTATAGATTTTGTCTTAAATGTTTTCATATACATTAGTGAATTTATTCCTTACAATAAGGCAATGTGTTGATACCACTTTAAACTTGATTTCACAAATAAAATATCATAATCACCTTGAAAAGGCAGAATGGATCTTCCCCACCTAAAATTTGGTGCAGATGTCAAGAGAGATGACACCATACATACACAAATGTTATGAAAATGTTTATAAGTCATATGACAGAAGTTTCCAGGAAGAAGAAGGTAGACTCCCAAGTAGGCCCAGAAGTGGTTTGAGATAACAGGAAAAAGAAACTGGCTAGACTTCTGTGGTGGTTAGGGGGTGGGAGTGAGATTTCCTGAACATGGTTTGAACCACCCAACAGAGAAAAAAGGAGGAAGCATTCAGGCTTATTTTGAGATTTCCAGACACAGGGCAAAGGGGGAATAGGGCAAATTAAGTCCTGATAGTGAAGAGCAATCAGCAGAAATGGAGTCTGATTTATTACAAACAGAAATTGAGGTTCAATGTAGACAGTTACCTGGCCATCGAGCTTATAAATTGCAGATCTGGGATTAAAACTCAGGAAGTTGCTTCCAGCGCCTATGCTCTTAACCAAGATACTCATTTTCTTTTTAAAAAGGCATCACTTGCTTACCATAGAAAATAAAGGATGCATAAATAAATTAGGAATAGAAAATAAAAATCACTTTTATTCAAATGATTCACAGAAAACCAGTTATATTTATTTTTATACTACCCTTTAACATTTATTCTATTTTAATACTCTATAAACTGCTTTGAATCTTCCTAAATTACATCCTGAACATTTTTCAAGGAATTAAATATTCCCCCAAATAGTATATAGAATTCTAAAATGCCACTCATGGTCTGCAGATCTTGGCATTGTTTCCAATATTGTCTTCTACAGTTGATCGTGGGCAGATTCTAATCAATAGACCATGACAAAGGAAATGAGATGTCACTCTCATAATTATGTTACTTTGTATTAACAAGGTATGGGTATTCTATAGATGTAATTAATACCTTTCAAATTCATCAAAAGGAATATTATCCAGTAAAGGCATGATATAATTAGGTTAGTCCTTTTAGAAAAAGACCCTGACCTTTCCTGAAGGGAGACATTCTTCCCCATTCTTTGATTTCGTAAACACAAACTCATATCCTTCCTATCTATCTACCTATATACCCACCCAAATACAAACACAGGGCCAATCCTCATTATTTGTCAATTCTACACATAGGTTCAGAGTGCTGAAACCTTTGAGTGGCCCCACAGACATATTCCCAGGTGAAGTCAAACAAGGCTATAATCTGCCTTCTTATTTCAGCTCTCATACTGTAAGCTACTATCTTTTTCAAAGACTATGTAAGTGCCATGTGTTTGTGTTTTTGTGTTTAGTGGAGTGATTTTTGGTTTAAAATAACTTCTAACCACTAGGCTGAAGTGCTGTCTAGTGTTCTTAAATACAAAAAAATCTGTGATGTACCTTAAGGAGAAAGGCCCATGTTAGATAAGTTTTGTTCAGGCATGAGTTATAATACTGTTGGTCATGAGTTCATGTTAATGAAGCAGTAATATAATATGTTCAGAAAAAGGAAGAGCAAATTTGTGGTTCTACATGAGGCTACTCCAAAATGTGCTAAATAACATCTATGGTGCAAGGTGAAACTATGGAAAAGATGGAAAAGTGGTTAAACCGTGGGTTCATGAGATGATTATGGATTATAATAATAAAAAAAGAGGTATAGTGGTAAGCATTTGTGAGGCTGAAAGCCAAAGAAATTTTTTATCACATTTCTCAGAGTCAGGAAAATGTAAAACCTGAATCAGCTAATACTGGCTCCATCACACATTTCAAAAGGTGGTAACTGCATGAAAAATGTTAAATTGGCAATTAACAAAATACTTGAAACAGTGTTTTCTAGGAAAAAGGTTGTTATGAAAGGAGCAAATTTCCAGTAGTCATGTGAAACAAGGACATTGACAAACGAACCTATGTGATGCAAGTGACATTGTAGGTAACACAAATGTGACTAGAACCTTGCAAGTCTCACAAAAACGTTACCCTGCATTTCTCTTGAAGCAATAGCTCAGTATTTGCTGATTCAGTATTCACATGACTTTACAGAATATCATTACCCTGAATAACCAGTACTGGACTGTGTGTATAAAATGTGTATATTTTATACACACTACAATTATATATGTTATTGTATAACACAGACATATAAACTCATTTATTTATTGCTAGCCACCAAAAAAGTCCTATAAACACACTGGATCAAAGAACATTAATTGTTCTTAATATAACTTGTCAAAGCTGTTTTTCAGAAATGAAGGAGATATATAAAGACATTCCCAAACAAACAAAAGCTGTAGGAGTGCATCATCATTACATTTGCCTTACAAGAAATGCTAAAGAGTTCTTTAAGCTGAAATGAAAGGATACTCACCAAGTAAAAACATGAATGTATAAGAATCACCAGTAAAAGTAAATATATAGTCAAAGTCAGAATTCTCTGGTGTTGTAATGGTGGTATATAAGTCATTTCGACTCTGTTATAATATTTTATTTTATTTGAGAGAGTGAGCAGGAACGGGGGTGAGGAGCAGAGGAAGAGGGAGAAGCAGGCTGACTCATGGTGCTCCTCCCAAGACTCTAGGATCAGGACCTGAGCTGATGGCAGATGTTTAGCTGACGGAGCCATCCAGGTGCCATATCTAGTATAAAATTCTTAAAAAACAAATGTACCAAAAATAACTATGATTGGTTTTTGATTCTTCATATAAAGAGCTCAGAAGTAATCACTGTATCTTAAGAAGTAAAACAGAAAAATCAATAGCACCTCTCGGATCAATAAGAGAGGCAAGAGCCTAGGATGAATCACTGCCCCCCAAAATTGGAGAGACAAGTAAACATAGGTAGTCCTGGCTGACCACAGTGGGGACTCAGGAGCAGGAAAAACCCAGGGAATCAGGACTAGGGTAAGAAAATCTGAACTATAATAGATGAATTGCTGGAGGCTCAGTGTGGGCAACTCTGAGTTAAAACCTCAAGGTGGACCCAGGCATAGGACAGCACCTACAACACTGTAAGATTTACCTCTAGCAGCTTGGAGAGATTCCCACAGCTAATACTGAGAAAAATCTTCTCACGCTTTGAGTCAGGGAGGAGCAAAAGAATCACCTTGAAATGTACCAAAGTACTCTGATCTTTTTCACAAGGCTTACCCTCAGGGGAAACTAGTTAACAAGATCCTAAACTTCTGGAGTATTATTAGAATGTAACCATTCTGGGTAAGGAAAATACCCAGCTCCAGCACACTCCAGTCAACCTGTCCCTGAAACTGTGATTAATATGTTAAGAACTCTAAATAAAACAAATGGCACATAAAAGATGGGCAACGTAAACGAAGAAATGGAATTCTTAAGAATCAAAGAGAAATGCTAGAAAAACTGCTTTAACAGTTATGGAGGATAGTTGGAACACAGGGAGGGGCAAGGGAACGTGTCCTAAGAGGAAACAGAGCCCATCCCGTTATTCTACACCACCCTGAAAGGAGCCCTCCACTGTTTCCCATGTAAACAACTACCTGAGAGGTAGATGAGCCTGTGGACAAAAACCTGATTGGGTGACAAGCCAATGGAAGTTTAATTAGATTCAAACAACCTGCCAACAATCTCATAAAAATCTTAGGCTTAGAAAACAACTGCAGCCCTCTCAGGTCCCCTTCCTCCTGGGGAGCTGTGTACTATCACCCAATAGACTTTACTCTGCTGTCCACAACTCTGTCTGGCCTAACTCTTCATTCTTTGAAGTGGTATGATCAAGAACCATGGGCACTAAAGGAAAAGAAATACTGAAACAGTAAAAGTGAAGAATTCCTTTAATGGGCTTATTGGTAGACTGGGCATGGCTAAGAAATAAACCTCAGAACTAGAGGATATATCAATAGATCACTAAAAAACCTGAAAAAAATAAAGAAAACAAAATACAAGAGAATATCCAAGGTCTGTGGGTTGATTATATGATAGTGCAAAGTAAGCATAATGGGAACACAAAAAGAGAAGAAATAGAAAGGAACAAAAGAAATATTTTGAAAAAATAAATACTACAAGTTTGCTAAATTAATGTTAGAAATCAAATCAGAGATCTGGAAAGCATAGATAATACTAAGCAGGATAGATGCCAGTAAAACCACACTTAGGCATACCATTTTCAAAGTAGAGAAAATCAAAGATCAAAAAAAATTTCCTGAAAGAAGCCAGAAAGGAAAAGAAGTAATATATCTACAAGGGAATAAAGAATTAGATCCAGTGTCTCCTCAGAAACCATATACACAAGAAGAAAGTGAAGTCAAATATTTGAATGTTGAAAGGCCAACCCCCCCCAAAAATCACCAACCTAGAATTTTGAAACTTGTAAAATTATCCTTCAGAATGAAAGGATAAACAAAAAAGTCTTTGTTTATCAAAACATGAAGGGATTTGTTGCCAGTAGAACCTCCATGGAGAAAAAGTTAAAAGAAGTTCTTAATAGAGAAGGAAAATGATAAAGATGAGAAATTGGATGACTTTCTTACAAAACTAAACATAGTTCCACCATATGAGCCAACAATCATTCTTCTTGGTATTTACCCAAAGTCGCTGAAAACGTAGATCTACACCAAACTCTGCACATGTATGTTTATATCAACTATATTCAAAGCTGCAAAAATTTTAAAGCAACCAAGATATCCTTCAGTGGGTGAATGGAAAAAATAATTTGTATCACAACCAGACAATGGAATATTATTCAATGATAAAAAGAAATAAGCTAATGAGCCATGAAAAGACACGAGAAGACTTCAATAAATATTACCAAGTCAAAGAAGCCAATTTGATAGTAATTGCAACTGTATAACACTCGGGAAAAGGTAAAATTATGGAAGCAGTTAAAAAAATCTGTGGTTGGTTGAGAAGAGAAGGATGACTAGGCAGAGCACAGAGAATTTTTAGTTTAGTAAAAAACAAAAGCTATGACTGATCTTTTAGTGGTAAGTAAATGTATCATTATACATTTGTTTAAACCTACAGAATATAGAATACCAAGAATGAAATCTACACCATCTTCTCATTTTTTAATAAACTCAAACTACCATAAAAAATAAAGTTTTTAAAAATATATAATTTAAAAAGTTTATGACTATAATAATAATAATAATGATATATTATTGGATGTACAAGAGATAACATATAAATTGCAACAAAAATTAACATGTTAGGGGGAGTAAAAGTATAAAGTTTTTGTATGTGATTAAAGTTAAACTGTTAGGGGCACCTGGGTGGCTCAGTGGGTTAAAGCCTCTGCCTTCAGCTCAGGTCATGATCCCAGGGTCCTGGGATCAAGCCCCGCTCTGTCCAGCAGTGAGCCTGCTTCCCTTCCTCTTTCTCTGCCTGCCTCTCTGCCTACCTGTGATCTCTGTCTGTCAAATAAATAATAAATAAAATCTTTAAAGTTAAACTGTTATTTTAAAATATGAATGTTAAAAAGAGGGTATCATGCTTAGTGAAATAAGTCAATCGGAGAAAGACAACTATGATATGATCTCCCTGATATGAGGAAGTGGAGATACAACATGGGGGGGTTAAGGAGGTAGGAGAAGAATAAATGAAACAAGATGGGATTGGGAGGGATACAAACCATAAGTGACTCTTAATCTCACAAAACAAACTGAGGGTTGCTGGGGGAAGGGGTGTTGGGAGAAGGGGGGTGGGGTTATGGACATTGGGGAGGGTATGTGCTATGGTGAGTGCTATGAAGTGTATAAACCTGGTGATTCACAGACTTGTACCCATGGGGATAAAAATATACATGTTTATAAAAAATTAAAAATTAAAAAAAACTCTAAGATATTTCTCAGAAGCTTTGTAGTACTACAAAGCAAAAACTTATGGTAGATTAACACAAGATAGTAAGAGAAAGAAAACAAAGCATACCACTACAGAAAGTTATCAAATCACAAATTAAGAAAGCAGGAGAAGAACAAAGAAATGTAAACAGAAAATATTTAATAAGATAGCACAAGTAAATTGTTACCTATCAATAATTACTTTAAACATAATTGGATTAAAGTCTTCAATCCAGAGACATAGACTGACTGCATGAATTAAAAGATTTTGTGATTTGCTGTCTACAAGAGATTCACATTTGCTTTAAGGGAACGCATAGGCTGAAAATGAAACAAAACAAAACAAAAACTAGAAAAGCTACTTTAATCGAATTATAACCAAACGAGTATAAGCGTAGCTGTACCTCTAACAAACAATATAGACTTTATGTCAAAAATGGTCATAAGACATAAACATTTATTATATAATGATAAAGATGTCAATTCATCAAGATATAACTGTTGTATTTGTGCACCCAATACCTGAGCATGCAGATATATAAATCACATACTAACAGAACGGAAAGCAGAAATAAGACATCAATACCAAAATAATAGATGACTTAACTATCCCATTCTCAACAATAGAAAGGTTATTCAGACCAAAAAACAATAAAGAAACAGCAAATTTGAGCAATGCTATAGACCAAATAGACCTGACAGATATCAGCACACTCCACCCAACAGCAGCAGAACACAAATTCCTCTCAAGAGTACATGGAAGATTCTCCAGAACAGAGCATACGTTAGGCCATAAACAAGTCAACAAATTGAAGATAATTGGAATCATATCTAGCATCTCTCTGACTCCAGTAGTATAAAACTAGAAATGAATTACAATGGGAAAATTGTAATTATTTTTTAAATTTGGAAAATTTTATGGGGAAAATTTATGGGGAAATTAAACAACAGGCTCCTCAAATATTAATGTTTCAAAGAAGAAATCAACAGGGAAATTAACAAATATCTTGATACAAAAAAAGTGGAAACACAATCTACTTATGAGATTCATGAGAAACAGTTCTAAGAGGATAATGTATAGCTGTAAATGATTACATTGAAGGAAAATAAAGATCACAAAATAAGAAGTTTTATACCTCAAAGAATTAGAAAAAAATAACCAATCACAATGTTAGCAAAAGAAAGAATAAAGATTAGAGCAAAAATAAATGAAATCAAGAATAGAAAAATAGATCAATAAAGCTGAGGTTTTTTAAAGAATTTATTTATTTTGAGAGAACACACACACCCATGAGGGGGGAGGGGCAAAGGGAAAGGGAGAGAGATAATCTCAAACAGACTCCATGCTGAGCACAGAGCTCATTTTGGGGTAGATCCCATGATCCTGAGATCATGACATGAGCCAAAATTAAGAGTTGGACACTTAACTAACTGACCCACCCAAATACCCCAGAGTTGGTTTTCTTTAAAGGCAACAGAACTGACAAACCTTTAGCTAAGGAAGAAAAAAAATTAAATAAAATTAGAAGAATTTCTAAAAATTAAATAAAATTAGATGAAAGAAGACACATCGGCACTGAGATCACAGAAATACAAAAGATAAGCAGTGATTTTGACAAATATATGCCAACAAGCCAAATATCCTAGAAGAAAAGGGAAATTCTTAGACATATACAACCTCGCAAGACTGAATCATAAAGAAAGAGAAAATCTAAACAGACCATTAATAAGTAAGAAGATTGAATCAGTAATCAAAAATCTTCTAACCAAGAAAAGTCCAACACTGGATGGCTTTGCTGGTGACATCTACCAAATAATTTAAGAATAATTAATACTAATCCCTCTCAAATTTTTCTCAAAAAACTAAAGAGGAAACATTTCCAAACTAATTTTTCAAGTTCAGCTTTAACCTGATACCAAAGCCAGGTAAGAACACTGCAAGAAAATTAAAGGCCAATATTCCTGATAAATATAGATACAAAAATTCTCAACAAAATACTAGCAAACAAAATTCAACAGCATATTAAAAATATCATACAACATATTCAAGTAGGATTTATTCCTAAGACACAAGGATAGTTCCACACACACACAAATTCATAAATGCAATTTACCGCATTAAAAGAATGAAAGATAAATATATGATCCTGCAAACAGAAAATGCATTTGATAAAATCAACATCCTTTCACTATAAAAACAAATTAGGTATAGAAGAGATGTACCTGAAAATAATGTTGTCCATATATGATGAACCCACCACTAATATCACACTCAAGAATGAAAAGCTGAAATCTTTTAAGATCAGGAACAAGACACAAGTAAACATTCTCACCACTTCTATTCAGTATAATACAGGAAACTCCAGCCAGTAATTAGGCAAGAAGTTACTATTTTTTACAAATGAAATGATGATGTATATAGAAAATCCCCACGTATCCACCAAAAACCTGTTTGTACTGAATTATCTTTAGACATATGTTGGAGCTTCTTGCTTGTTTCCTAACTTCTATTTCCATACATTTCACTTGTATGACTTTATGGTTGAATTTGATCTCATACTTCACTAATTCGTTCTTCATATGAATCCATTCTGATACCCATTTTATCTATTGAATTTCATTTATTTTAGTAAATTTCATATTTCCAAAGTTTCTTGTGTTTTTTTAAAATATTTTATTTATTTACTTGAGAGAAAAAGCACAAGCAGGGGGAGGGACAGAAGGAGAAGCAGACTCCCCACTGGGATAAAAAGGAAAAAAAAACCCAGAATTTATTTATTTTTTTAAAGATTTTATTTATTTATTAGACAGACAGAGATCACAAGTAGGCAGAGAGGCAAGCAGAGAGAGAGGGGGAAGCAGGCTCCCCACTGAGCAGAGAGCCCAATGTGGGGCTTGATCCCAGGACTCTGGAATCATGACCTGAGTCGAAGGCAGAGGCTTTAACCCACTGAGCCACCCAGATGCCCCAAAAACCCAGAATTTAAATGACAAAAATAAACATGAAACATAAAAATCAACTTCAGTAGTAAATAAATATCTGCTAAATTCATAGAAAAGGTGAACTTCAATGGGAAGGTTTAATGCTAGCAAGGGTGTTGTAAAATAAACACTTTCATGGACTCCTACTGACTATTGAAATTAAAATATTTGCCAAAAACATTTCAAACTTTTTATTCATTTGATCCAAATATGTGATTAGATCTTTAAAATATATTTAAATGGGGATGTTAGTTTTGTACAAAACTTATAATAGAAGGAAAAGTAAGTATCTAATAATAGGAGGGTAGTTAAGTGCTTATAGTTCAAACACATAGACTATTTTTTAGGCATTAAAATTGATGTTTATGATAACTTATTTTATGGGGACATGCTTACAAAAAGTCTTAAAAACATAACATAATTATGTATATAATTTGCTTTCAACTTAAGAAAATCTGTGTGAGGGTCACCTGGGTGGCTCAATGGGTTAAACCTCTGCCTTCGGCTCAGGTCATGATCTCAGGGTCCTGGGATCGAGTCCCGCATCGGGCTCTCTGCTCAGCAGAAAGCCTGCTTCCTCCTCTCTTTCTCTCTCTGCCTGCTTGTGATCTCTCTCTCTCAAATAAATAAATCTTTCAAAAAAAAAAAAAAAAGAAAGAAAGAAAAGAAAATCTGTGTGAATAAACCAGAAACTAAAAAGAAATTTATGAAAATCTCAATGAAGGTTTTATAGGGTTGATAAACTTCTTCTTTTAAGTATTTTTTTTCTGTATTTGCTTCAGCTTCTGTAGGGAGAAATTAATATTCTAATGAATAGGAAGAGAAAGCATTTTAAGAAATTAATCACCTAAATTACTTTATTTCTCAGCATCCGTCTTTTTTGTTTCATGTCTGGTAATATTTTCCCCTTTGAATTAGTGTGCCAGGGCTGCTGGGACAAGCTGGGAAAGGCTGGCGGTGTAAAGTACAGAAATGTATCCCATCCCAGTTCTGGAGGCTAGAAGTCCAACACAAGGTGTCAGCAGGTCTGTGCACCCTCGGGAGCCTAGGGGGGGGGGGAGAATCCTTTCTTGGTTCTTGGTAGATTTTAGTGTTGCCCCTCAGTCTTTGATATTCCTGGGCTTAGGATGGTCCAACTCCACCTCTGCAACCATCTTCACACGGCGTTCACACGTGCCTTCACGTCGTCTTCCTCCTGTGCATATCTATCTCTGTGTTCAAATTTCTCCTTCTTAGAAGGACACCAGTCATCTTGGATTAAAGCTCACTCAATTACTTCATTTTTACTTAGTTATGGCCTTAAAGACTCTATTTCCAAACAAGGTCCCATGCGAGGTACTTCAACGTGTTTATTTTGGTGGGGGGGAGGCATAATTCAACTCATAATATCGCTGCTCATCAAGTTACGATGCCCTACCTATTTCTGTATTCAAAGAGATTATCTCTCAGCTCTGAATATCTCTCTTAACTCTCATCAAAATGTCCTGACTTGAGATGCCTATGTGGCTCAGTGGGTTAAAGCCTCTGCCTTCGGCTCAGGTCATGATCCCAGAATCCTGGGATCGGGTCCGTTTAGGCTCTCTGCTCAGTAGCGATCCTGCTTCCTCCTCTCTCTCTCTCTCTGCCTGCCTCTCTGCCTACTTGTGATCTCTGTCAAATGAGTAAACAAAATCTTTAAAAAAAAAAAAAAAGTCCCGACTTCATGGATGACATGAGTTAGAGGCTTCTTCTCAGTTTGATACTCCCTTCCGGGAAAGGGCTTGACTTAGGGCAGGGTTAATGCTCAGTAATGGCTTTTGGGGTCAGGCACTAGTGGCAGACTGGAAGATATTTTTCAGCACCTGTCCAATCCTATCTCACAAGAAAAGTGACAAAGTACTTCCCTTACTACAGGAGAAGGAGAATGAAGGAGCTGACCCTACCTGGCTCACTGGAGAAAACTAAGGAGCAAAAAACTCAGGATCATTGAGAAGAGGCAGAAATGTTATGTTGGGTAATTGCCTCCTCAATTTAATATGGTGGTATTTTGCTTAGAGAAACCTCTCCTGGAAGCGGAAGTAAGTTTCAAAGAAGGAAATTATAGCATGAGCCTAGAGCCAGTTTCCTTGCTTTCTCTTAAAAGTCTGCATTCAAAATATAAGAAAGGAAGTACATAATAAATATGGTAATTTAGGTGGTCTTGGTAATTCTCAGTAAAATGCATTCAATGAAGTATCAATTAATTACTCAGGAGATACTAAGCATTACTTACTAGCTGAATGGGTTAGAGATCTAAACCCCAGAGAAAAATCTTCTTTCATTTTGAAGACAGAAAGTGGCAAATGTGGGAACAGTGATTAATGTTTTTTGGTCCCTCCCTACCCCAACCCTGTGCCCAAACCCCTATTCCTTTGGCAGCTCACATAAATAGTGTTCTGGTACAAATTATGGACTATAACAGGGGATTTTTATTTTAAAGCTACTTTGGATTCAATGTCAGAATACTATTTAGATCTATATATTAAATTACATGACAATTTATTCTAGTTCGTCTCTACATCTAAAATGTGTGTGCCGTGTGGTGTTACATCTGCAAACGTACTTACAGGAATTAATTTCAGAGGTAACCCTCTTGCAGAATCAGTCCTAAACCATTATCTCAGCATGGCTTTGTGGCGTCATCCTGAGAGAAATGCCATTTCTTTGAAGGACTGTGATTTCTATGGCCCTGTCCATTCAGGCTCATTACAGCAGAATGAGAGGCTTTACCTGGTGACAATTATTCAAAGCAAGTCCTAAATTACAGCCTTGTGTCCTGTCTCTGCAAAAACTGAGGATGATCCTAATGAAGCACCTATATTTAAAATATGCTACATATCAATTTAAGTACTATTGTTATATTCAAGACAGGACTGTATTAGAATGTCATTTTTTGCTGCTATTCTGAGTAAAATAAAGATTTCTACCAAAAAAATCTTTTTTTGAATTTTCTAATTTTTTAAAAAGATTTTATTTATTTGACAGAGACAGTGGGAGAGGGAATAAAAGCAGGAGGAGTGGGAGAGGGAGAAGCAGGCTGCCTGCTGAGTAGGGTGCACTATCTGGTTCTCAGTCCGAGGGCCCCAAGATCATGACCTGAGCTGAAGGCAGATGTTTAATGACGAGCTACCCAGGTGCCACCACCAAAATAAATAAATAAATAAATGATAAAATCTTAGATCTAAGTACAATTCAAGTAAAACTGGCATTTCAAATAGGTGGTCTCTGAAATTCATAAGCAGACCTTCATTAAAGCTGTAAAGCAAACATTAATGCTGCACGATTCTATCTTCCTTTTCTTTTACCTTCTTCTCTATATATCTATTAGTCTTTATGATGTTGAATTCAGAGGCATGCTGCAAAATTCCAAACATGTGACTTGCATTCATGAATTCATCATAATGCCTAAATTGTTCCTTAGCAAAACAGCTAGATATCTGCAGGTCTATAAGACCAATTTCCTCTAAAATTATTTTTCTGGTATGTATTACTTTCCTATCATCAATTTCTCAGTATTTGATCATTCCTGGAATATATTAAAATGCAGAATTTCATTTTGTTTTTTATGTATGAGAAAAGATACTTAAAAGTTGTTGCCAGTTTCTCTTTCTTGTATACAGATATCAGGTCCTAAATTTTGGAAATTTCTCCAGAATGTACTCCTTAGTTATTACCTCAAAATAAAGCAGATAAATCATAATGCATGTCTTGTCTTGGTAAAGATCTTTGTCTTAGGTGTGGGTGTTGGGTGACAGTATATTCTTAATGAAATGTCTTATCTACTGTATATCTTTGTATTCAGAATTTTGGTTGGGATAAAGGTGGAATCTGGAAGGATCAGGAGTGGAACATATACTCCTTTGAATCTTGGACACAAGTTGGATGGACTGGAGTTTGCTTCTGTGAAATGAGACCTAAGAGGAGATGGCTTTGAAATAGGGGATCTGACCCATACCATCAAGGGGGCCTGGCTCTGTGCATTGTGCAACAGATACTGGAATCCCTCCACCCAAGCCATGTAAATAACATGAATGGGTGGGTTGTAGCCAAAGAGGCTACAGATATAAATGAAACAGTTGCTATGTATGAACTGAGCCTAACCTGAAGCCAGGATGGAAAAATGAAGAACACTAAGTTATACTAAAAACATTTGTGTGCATTTTTGTAGATGGTATCCATACAGTAGTATACTTCTTCAAATAGGCCATTACCCCCTGAGAACAAGGGCCATATCTTCTTCATGTTTTTATATTTTATGATAGTATTATTGACTATAATTTAGGTATACTGTAAATACCTGATTTTTTTTAACTAAATGGTATTTTATTTTTGTATGACTTCATGGTTCATGTTGTGCTTTCATACACACACACACACACACACACACTTGTCTACCACAGAGACAGAGGCAGTTATTCCAAACAGTTTCCCTGAAACTTGGGAAAATAGGATTTGTTCGTAAAGTCTCAACTGATCATTGACAGAACCAAAATTTAAAAAAAAAATTTTTAAGATTTTATTTATTTATTTATTTATTTGACAGAAATCACAAGTAGGCGGAGAGACAGGCAGAGAGAGAGGGAGAAGCAGGCTCCCCACTGAGCAGGGAGTCTGTTGTGGGGCTCCATCCCAGGACCCTGGGATCATGACCTGAGCGGAAGGCAGAGGCTTTAACCCACTGAGTCACCCAGGTGCCCTGACAGAACCAAAATTTAAATGCATGCTTATGGAATCTGAAAACATCACTATTCAATAAGCGCCACTGGCGGCAAGCTTGTGGCTCTCCAGTCAAATTTCAGCCACCGATTTCTTTGTTTTCCTTTTTTTTGACTCAACACTAGATGAGACACACTCTCTCCAGTCACCCAGGCTGAGCAGCACCCTCACTCCTCAAGAACTTAGATTCCTTGCCTGGCCCCTAAAGATTGGATGTCTTGAACTTTACTATAAGCTACACAACAGGGAAAGCTATATGAACTTAGGGACAGAGAACAGAAGTTACTAAGGGTTAGAAGGAGACATTAGAAGCAGAAAAAAAGTCATTTGTTAGGAGAGATCCTCATAAAAATCTCTATGAACTTTCCTGTTTATAGAATACAAAGGAATTACAAATCATGAGTTTTGTTTTTAAGCAAATAAAAAAACTCATAATACCCCTTTTCAAATCAAAGGGAGCACATAAACCAAGGAAAAGGATTATGTTAAGTCTACAACTTTACTCTTGCGATATCTGCTCTTAAAAACACACTGTGCTTGCTTGGTTTATTATATTTTTAGTAGAAAAGAGAAATAACTTGCTCTCCAGTGATAGAAATTTGAGGGAGTTATGATAGAAAATCACCAAGGAGCCACAAAATCTGCCAGATGAAGGTAATAGAAGAAGTCCGGATGAATTCATACTTTAGAAAGAAATCCCACTGGCCCCCACATGTCACACCTTGCAACGGCTGTGAGGTTCAACAAACATTTCCTGGTGTTCCCACCCCCCATTACTGGGCAAGCATCCTGAGCCTTCAGTTCAGAAATAACTACTTAAGCAACAAATACCAATTCAGGCTAAAGCTGAAAGCAATGCTGTGATAGAATCATATGGCTTAAGATCATATTTAACAGGAAATTAAGGTGCAGATTGTCCCTTTTAGCCAATCTGTAACTCTAATTTTCCAGACATTTCCCCTTCTTTATGCTCGTAAAAGAATCAAATAAAGCCCAAGCTCTGATAATGGAACCACCTTTAATTTGGACAGGTCTTAAAAGAGAATTAACGCTCTAATTCACACTGAGGGCCTTTTAAGCACTGAATTGCCTTAAATTACATCACTTTTATTAGAAGTCTGTTCCTCTGTACTTGTCTATCTTCTCTAATTCCTGTGCCATTCTTGAAGACCAGATAAGAAGGGTTCTTTGGATAAAGAGTTCTTTGGATAAAATGTTCTTCATGGGGGAAATAGATTGGTGAGATTTACGATTTTTTTTTTTCCTCCTCTGAAGTATTGGTAGGAGTTTTCTCCAATAGTTAAGAAGAGCTCTAAGGCTATAGGAAGCTCAAAAAGAGTTTCCAGATCAATTTTTGGGAGCGCCAGGTATTTGCCATGGTCTCACTGATAATCTTCCCCCATTGATATGGGCCACGTGTTTGACTCAGGTGGCTGTGGTTCAGGATTGCTGGAATCAGTAAGAAACCAAGACTAAGAGGTTTACCAGCTCTGTTATAGGGTTGATAGCTGACTCTGGCTTAGCCACTGCAATTACAGCCTGCATTGGGGTAGGGGATTGTTCTCTTGGGACCTGATTGGCAACTACGACCCTAGCAAGTAAAATCCAAATACAGAAAATTACTGAAGTCTAGGCAAATGGACCCTCTGGGTATCTGGTTATGTTTTGATTTTATCCTCCCTAGAAGTGATTTTTATATACAAGATAGGACATTGTGTTTGGGCAACATTAAGGGTCAGTTAGGTCAGGGCTGACCCTCACAGGAAAACAGGGTGTGAAGGAGAAATTGAGATTAAGAGGGAGTAAAAAATTGGGAAAACCTGGCTGGGCAGAATAAGGGGTGTTTTCAGGTTGGTGAGCTCAGCACACCAAATCCTGGTTGTAGTTAAGACATCTTCCCCAAGACTAGTTCAACAAGTCCCCTTACCTCCTGCTCGCCCTCTGTCTTCTGCCTCATGCTGGAGTGCAGGGTTGGGGATCCTATCTTGGGATCCAGAGGTCAGTCTGAGTTCTCTGAGTGTAACTTGTTGGCAACATTGAGAGAATATAGGCTTTCAGAACTGCCATGGAATGCAACCATCACAAACCTAAACTTGAGTACTTGTTTTGCTAGGACCTTCATTTTTACCTCTGGTAGGACTGGTTCAAACAAACATCATGCCTACGTATTTCATGCTGCTCAGTACAACATCTCCTACTCATGCCTACACATAATTATCCTTGCAAAAATCATTTGCTTACTCATTCATAAGTATGGTTTCAAGGAAAGCAGTCTACAGACAACAGATCCAATATAAGAAGCTGGTAAGTGTTGTGGAACACATTTTATGTGAAAGAGAACTTTTAATGTATTTGTTGAAATAATTTTCATGTATCTATTTCTTAGAAGGCTGTGTCTGCTTTGTAATTCTTTTCCCACACTATTGGAACAATGCCAATAAAATAAGTGATGATGATAATGTATATGTTAATCTATACAAGAAAAGTAGATCTACATTATTGTCAAATAAAATATGGGGGGAGTGAACCAAGGAGGTGAAATAGGGTTCCTTCCTGAGCTCTCCCTCCTCCCACCAATACATTCAATGTGTAGCTACACATAGAGCAATTCCTTATAAAAGAAATCCAGAAAGTAGCCAATAACTCCTACACATCAGACAAATGAGAAAATGCTCATATTGAATGGGTAGGAAAGGCTGAGCATATGCTTGCCATAAATTCCACCTTCCCACCCCAAGTGGGACCATACATTTACAAGAACAATACATTTGAAAACACCATACCTTTGAGAGAGAACCCCCAACTCCCAGATTCTCCCTGAGGAGCAATGGGGTTGGGTTCCAGGTCTAGTGCCCCAACTTTAAGGACTCACACTAGGAGGTTAGACTCCCCTACACACTTCATTTTGAAAACCAATGGTGCTTATGTCCATGAGACCCACAAGACTTTAGTAATAAAGAAATTCTTAATGAGTGCACGAGCCTTTGCCACAGCTAACTCCTTGGGGCTCAGAACACAGAGAACAGGCAAAATCTTCTTTCTCCCAGCTTTTTCCAAAAAGAGGTTTATGGGAATACTATAAAAGCTGCTCCTGAGACCAGGCTTCTACTTTCAAGAGGCATTTAGGGCTGGCTGTGTTCCTCCTCAGAGACCTAGGAAGCCAGTGGATATCTCTCTCATTTTCTCTCCTTCCCCCATGCTCCAAGTCACCGGTATCTCCACGGAAGGAGTTTGTTCACATAAGCTTACACCCCAGTTTTTTTGGCTGCCACCTGAGAGATGTGTCCCCAGATTGCCTGAGTCTCTGTCAGCCAACAGGATTTATTCTCAAAGCACACGACTGTAGCAAACAAGGAAGTAGTACTTACCAGGTACACAACACTCTACACAGTCATCTTCTTAGGGCTCGGCGCAGCAGAAGCACATTAAAAATGTCCTGCTCCCAGCCTTTCCCTGAAAAGTGTTCATCTGCATACTTTAAACTCTGCTGTCTGAGGACCAGTTTTCTAATTTAGCAGGCATTAAGGTACTGGTTGCCAGTCTTCCCAGTAAACCAGGGAAACTGGTGGACATTCTCCTACCTTTTCCCTTTGGCCTGCTCTAATAATAAAACTAAGTTGCCAGTATCTCCCTGGAAGGAACCTGTACACACATCCACCACCCCACCTTTTGTGGCTGCTACTGAGGGAAGCACCCCCAGATTTCCTGCCCCTACATGCATCCATTCACCCCATACACCTGCGCCTAGCACAAAGGAAACTCAGGCAAAAACACCCACCTCCTTCTTTCTACCTGGAAAGGGCTTGACTACATGTTTTTCCAATTGCTGGTTGATGATAGAATTTTGAATCGACCTGCAATCAAATATAAAAATCAGCTGTGTTTCTTTGCATCAACGACAAACTGTCAGAGAAATTAGGAAAACCTATTTACAGTAGCATCAAAAAGAATTAAATACTTGGGAATAAATTAAACCAATGAAGTTAAAGATATGTACACTGAAATCTAAAAGGCATTTATAAAGGAAATGAAAAATGCTAGTCAATGAAAGGATATTCTGTGTTCAAGTATTGAAGGAATTAATTTGCTAAACTGTCCATACTACTCAAGCAATCTACAGATTCCACACAATCCCTATCAAAATTCTAATGTCATTTTTCACAGAAAAAAAAATCCTAAAATTGGTATGGAACCACAGAAGACCTCAGACAGCCAAAGCAATATTGAGAAAGAAAAAAGGAGCTGAGGGCATTACAATTCCTGATTTCAAACTTTATTACAAATCTATAGTAATCAAACTAGTATGGTACTGGTATAAACAGAGCCCACAGGTAAACTCATACAACATACGGTCAACTTGACAAAGGTGCCAAGAACACACAATGAGGGAAGAATAGTGTCTTCAATTAACAGTATTGGGAAAACTGGATCTCCACAGACAAAAGAATGAAACTAGATCCCTATATTATATCCCTATATTATACTACTCACAGAAATTACTAAAGATGTAAAGGTTAGACCTGAAGACTTAAGGTCCTAGAAAAAAAAAAATAGGGGGTAAGTTCTTTGACATTGGTCTTAGAAATTAGTTTTCAGATTTTGTATCAAAAACAAAGGCAACAAAAGCACAAATAAATAGGTGGAGCTGCATCAAAAGAAAAAGCTTCTACACAGCAAAGGAAACCATCAACAAAATGAAAAGTCAGAATAGAATGGCAGAGAGTATGTGAGAACCACATACCTGATGAGGTATTGCTATCCAACCTATACAAGGAATTCACATAATTCAACAGCAAAAATACAAATAACCTAATAAAAAAGGAGACAGACTATCTGAAGAGACATTTTTTCAAAGAAGACAATCAAATAGCCAATGAGTATAGGAAAAGGTGCCCAATATCACGAATCATCAGGAAAATGCATATCAAAACCACAATGAAATATCAACCCACATTTGTTAGGATAACTGCAATAAAGAAGATAAGAGATAAATTCTAGTGAGGATATAGAGAAAAGGGAACATCCAGAACCTGTTGCTGGGAATGTAAAGTGGTACAGCCAGTGTGGAGAACAGTATGAAAGTTTCTCAAAAAATTAAAACTAGAATTACTGTATGATCCAGCAATACCATTTCAATACCATTTCAAGGTATATGCATAGGAATTAAAATCCTTATCTCAAAGATGTCCCTGCACTCCCATGTTCATGAAATTGTTATTCACAATAGCCAGAGGTATGGAGACAATCTCAATGTCCTATAGATGAATGGAGAAGGAAAATGTGATATATATGTGATAAACTATGAATCAGCCTTTTAAAAAGGAAATCTTGTCATTAGCAACAGCAGGAGTAAAACTGGAGAACATTATGCTAAGTGAAATAAGCCAGACAGAGAAAGGCAAATACTGCATGATATCACTTATATGTAGAATCTGAAAAAATAAAGAGCTCAGACTCATAGAATCTGAGAATAGAAAAGTGGTTGCCAAGGGCCAGGGGATTGGGAAAATAGCAAGAATTTAATAAAAGGGTACAAATTTTCAGTTACAAAATGAATGATTTCTGAGGATCGAATGTGTTACATGGTGACTCTGGTTGATAACACTGTATAGTATAATTGAAATTCGCTGAAATATATAGTATCAATGGTCTCAGATACATACACAGGTAAATAGGTGGGGTGATGGGTGTGTGAACTCAATGGGAGGAACCCTTTTATGTAGGGTTTGCATATCACATCATTATGTGAGACACTCACCTTTCAATTTCATTTGTCAATTATACCTCAATAAAGTTGAAAAAAAAATAGAAGAGAAAAGAAGAAATCATGGTGGGTGCCGGTTATCATAGTTTTGAACAAATATTTGTATGAGGAATTATCAGGAGATCTCTTTTTTCTGAGTCATTCCACAGTTTGAGAATTGCAGATTTATTAAATTTAGAAAATTACCTTAGGTGAACAGTTTCCCTGATTGATTCTTAGAGACCTAATTATGAATATCAAATGCAAGCTATGTACAGGCAGGATGATAGTATAAAGATTATTTTAAAAGAGGTATTATAATTTTAATTACTCCATATTTCAAAGAAACAATGATCTCTGTCTTTGAAAACTGACTTGTTTTTGTAAAAATAAATGTGAAAATGTCCAATGAGTCAGATATTGTCAGTGTTCTTCAGTAATGGAATATTGGCTGGGTTTTTTGTTGTGCTTTATTTGTTTTTTGTATGTATATTTTTATGTATACTATTAAAAATATAAAAACTATGTCTCTATACATGTTTTTGATTTACTAGAGAAAATAAGTGGCAGAATGTATAACTGCTACAAGATATGTAATTTCTAAAAGAGGTTAATATGTTAATTTGATCTATTGAAATATATCTTTTTTTTGTTAAGATTTTCTTTATTTATTTGAGAGAGAGAATGAGTGATAGCATGAGAGGAGAGAAGGTCAGAGGGAAAAGCAGACTCCCCATGGAGTTGGGAGCCTGACACGGGACTTGATCCCGAGACTCTGGAAACACAACCTGAGCTGAAGGCAGCCGCTCAACCAACTGAGCCACCCAGGCGCCCTCTGAAATAGATCTTTAACAACTAGTTATACACTACGGATAAAACCATTCACCCAATGATATGTATGTACATCATCACTAGGACTAAGATATTAGTTTGTTTTGCATGAATACAAATGTGGGGGTTTTATTCTTTATTTGAAAAGGATTGTGTTTCTTTATAATTACCTTTGAATTCAGACATATAATTAAGAAAACACATAATTGAATATGACTTCCTCTGTATACAGTGCAAAGATGGGCTTCTTTGTTCTTTTACATTTCAAATTCAATTTTAACAAACCATCAGGAAGGAAGTTAGATATAAGGCTGCCTTGAATTCATAAAATAATTTTCTTCCCAGGAACTCAAGATTACTTGCATTATTCTTAACAAGATGTTTGTTAGGTTGCCAGTCTTTATTGTGTTCTATTATGCACTAAGATTATCAGGCAGAATGAATCCCAGCCCCTCCTGCCATCTAATCAAGGGAGCTGAGCAGAACCAACGAGATCTACATGTGCTATGAGTCTAATTTACTTTTAGACATGATAGACCTCATATGTCTATATATAGGATTATGTTTTTGGAAACCCTATCAAAGGAGTCATGGTAGAAGGATAAACATTCCATGAAATTGCTACTGTATCAAATATATTTAGTACACTGGTGGGTAAATTGTGGTATTGTCTTCAGAGCAAATTAGTGGACCACTTTTGTGCCACACATCTCTCTATAAGCACATCCATTTTCATCAAACACAGTTTCAATTTCTTTTTATTTTTCTTACTGTTCACATCATCAAATTACCCCTGTGCTGAAGATTTATTAACCAATGTAAATATTCAAAGAATAAGACACCAAAACTCATCCTTGTCTTTCATAGATCTGCACAATAAAAATGATGTTGATAAGCACAATATTACCCGACACTTATTGAAAATTTCCTGAAAGCCAGAAACTACTCTAGTTCCTTTATCTGCATAATTTCATTTAATGCTCAGCACAACTCATATAGCAGATTTTTTAATGAGATATTGAGAGTTCACATAATTTGCATAGAGCCATAACTAGTAAAATCTTCTCCATATGCAAGTTCAACATTGTCCATTTCCAAGTCAATTATGATCAAAGCAAAAAATACACAGACAACTGACAAACACACCACTAGCAAAGAAGGATTCATACTGTAAAGAATTTGCAATATTTGCAGTAGAGGAGACAAGATCTCTATTTATCAAGACAGCAGTCTTGAACTGGCACCACTGCATACCAAAGGAGAAACTTTACCCTTGGACTCAGGTTGATTCAGATTTGATGGTGCCTGAAACACATTCAATTATATGACCCTTTCTTTAAGGACAGGTTATAAAAGTATGAATAAAAGTAAGGGATGAAGGTATACATTTATGAGGAATGAGAAATTCCAACAAAAAAAACTAATCAGCCAAGTGCCACAAATATTGCACAATGCAGAAAAATAACGTTGGTATGATTAATTAAAAATCGGATTCACCTATCTAAAACTTCATTTCCAACAAGTTGTGGCACATATTCTCTGCCTCTTCACATGACAGCAGTGTTATAATTTTCTAAAAGGAAAATAGAGAGGTAATATTCAATTGTTCTTCTGGCATGATTGATAGAAAGTTAGGTATATTTTTAAAAATCATTGATTCAAAACTTTCTCTTATGTCACATTTCTTTAGATAATGTCACGTTTGCTCAGAAAGTGCTTCCTATAGAGAGGTGAGTCATCAAAGAACTGCAATGAAGGCCACTGGCCCACTTTGCATCCTTCCTGTAACCTCACCTCTTCCAAGGCCAGCCCTCACCAGGCCATTGGTATACCAGGCATGATGCAGCCATGGTGCCTGATCATGGTAACCTCTAAGTAGATAGCAGATTCTGAATGAATTCTTTCTGCTTGAAGTCAAAGATGTGGCCTACATACATAATGAGGTCTACCAGTCACAGATCTAACAACTGAAAGTAAAAATGTTAGTCTATTGGTTTGTTCTCAGCCCAAGCCACCATCATGGGATAGAAAGTCATACCCAAGCTGGGCAGCCCACTATGCTCCTAGCACCTCTCCACATCCACCGTGAAGAGGGCTTCAAATTATGCTTTGTTAGATTCTTGATAAGCTATCTCTGATTGCAATATTTCATGTGTTTATAGAGAAATGGGAGATGGCAAGTCATGGATTATGCAATAATGGAAGTTTCATAACTAGGGAAATGTCTTGTTAGAAAAAGAAAATCCATGTGAGTCTCAGTGTCAGCGCTATCTTTATCCTAGAGACCTTGGGTCTTTTCATTGAGCAAGCTCAGTCCTGCTAGCCAACTTCCTTTACCAAAACTTTAAGAGTGAGAAAGAGCCAACAGAGGCATTTAGGAGGAAAAGTATATGGTCTTTGGATCCAGATGAACTATGTCCACTAAGTTTTTCTATTAAATGAGAGCAATATATATTGTGGACTGTGGAGTAGAGATTAAATTAAATAGTCTAAGTGTGAAGGACAGTTCACTGCTTGGTTTATATGTGTTTATATGTGTTTACCTTTAAATCCCAACCATCTCCCCTGAGCCAATCAAGACCAATATGCTTCACCAGTGAAATAAGTTTTATTGCTGTAAACTTGGCAGGCAAGGAGGCTTGCTGAGCACTGACAACTCAAATATGCATCAAGTCACAGTAGATGTCAATCTCTGTACTCTTTTTCTAATATCACATTTTTGAGTTTAGCATGTCATGTCTCCATTCTTGTCATAAATCTCTGCTCACATGACTAATTCTGAAGGTATTCTAATGAGGATACTTTGTATTAACGGCTTAATGACTTCAACTCTTCTTGATGTGAGTGACTCCTGCCTCCCTGTTCAACCCACTAAATTGCATTTCCTTCAGCGTCATTGCTGGCTTGTTTGGAACTTGGAATTACTCAAGCCCTGTGGCACTGAGGAGCTGGCTACAAAACTAAGTCATTTGATTTCATCTGGTACATTCATGCTTCTCTTCCCTGCTGGCTTATGCTGCCAAGTACTCAGCAAGTAGGAGGGTCTAATGCAGTCTTTTAAACTACTTCCCAAAGAGGTACACAAAACCATGCCAAATAACATGGTTGAAAATATATATTAACTCCCAGGATGACTAGTCTATAAAAACGACACATACTTGAATAAAAATTGTAAAGGCCAAAGTAATGCTAAGAACTTCACCTTCATTATCTCTCTTATTCTTCATCAGAACTCCATAAGGGTGCTACTAAAATTATGCCCATTTTATAGATCAGAATTGGACAAAATATGGCCTTTGTGACTGGCCTGCTTCTGGTTTTGGGTAGCCCAATAAGCCAAGAATGCTTTTTCACTTTTTAAGTGGTTGAAATATAATCAAAGGAAGAATATTTTGTGACATGTGAAAATTATCTGAAATTCAAATTCTATACCTATAAACAAAGTTTCACTGGAATATAACACAGCCACATCCATTTGTTTACAGAGTGTCTCTGGGTACTTTTGCTCTACCAGGCAGAGCTAAGTAGTTGCAAAAGAGACCTGATAGCTAGCAAGGCCTGAAATATTCCTATCTGATCCTTTATAGAAATCTTTGCTGACCCCATTTACAGATAATGAAGCTAAGACCAGAGAATCCAGTAACTTACCCAAGCCTAAAAAATAAGAAACTAAGAAACTAAGGTAAGATCTGGATCCCCTTGACCCAAGAGATCATACCTTAACAACTATATACTGTTATGATAGTTCTGGTGGTTATAAAATTTAGTGAATTTCACACATAGAAAGCAAATCACATTTAACTGCTCTGTAGTCATATTTTCTATTTTGACCATGGCAGATAGGTGACTGCTACCACTTCTATAAAATTGTGTGCTGGTGAATTTATAAGGACAGCATTTTGTTTTGCTGACATCTGCACGGCACAGTGACGTTTTGGTCCTATTTCAAGTGGAATGATTGCCAGCCCCCATATTATAACCCTTCTACTTCTCAGCTAACTTCAAAAGCTCAGCACATATGTTAGGCTTTTGGAATTGGATGAAAGGTATGGGACTATGCCCAAGAAATAATTACAAATGATTATTCAAAATTATACATTCAGTTAATTGCCAGTAAAGAGGAAAAAGTAATCCCTTCCTCATTTCAGAAGCCAGAAATAGTGGCAAAGGATTTGATTCATTAAATAAGTGAAAAAAGTGACATTGTCAAAATGATTATCTCAGAGCAACATCTTAATATCCAACATTCATCTTAAGATTAACTTTTAAATACATTTATAATATTTCATTTGTACCTTAACAAATGTTCAATTTTAGAGATAATGATTGAAAATAACTGTACAGTCTGCTTATGTTCTTTTTGAGCATAGTGGCACATCCTGCTGATTTTCAAGAATCCCATTTGCATACGTTAGAGCACACAACCAGGGACATGAAGGATTAAGGGACACTGTATACTACTACAACTCCGCAGAGACTCGGCACAACAACAAACTAATAATTAGCATTGTGATGATACACTGCCTTATGAGTTAACAAATTCATAGTTGGTATCACATGCTATCCTCATTGCCAATAGCATTAAAATCTTTGGGTTGAAAAACAATCTACATTTTGGGTCATGGCTGCCCACTCTGAAAGGCTTCGTCCTTCAACTATTGCCTCAATTATTGCTATGTTGGACCTTAGGGTATTTGTCTTTGTGACTTGGCAATAAAGGTAAATTGCACATCTTGGATGAGCCCTGGTTTTGCTAGACCAGTGTTTACCTTCAGGAAATGAGTAAAAGACATAGGTCTTAAAAAACTAAACAAATAGGGGCACCTGGGTGGCTCAGTGGGTTAAAGCCTCTGCCTTCAGCTCAGATCGTGCTACCAGGGTCCTGGGATTGAGCCCCACATTGGGCTCTCTGTTTGGCTGGGAGCCTGCTTCCTCCTCTCTCTCTGTCTGCCTCTCTGCCTACTTGTGATCTATCAAATAAATAAATAAAATCTTTAAATAAATAAAATAAAACAAAAAACAACAAAACTATAGGTAAGAAGGTACAATGTTCTATGTATTAGAACATTGTAAAGTGTAAAGTAACTTGCTAAAAATTAAAGTTGGACTTCCTATCTCCAGTTCCATTCATGAGGTGCTTAGAAGTTGCCATTTCACCCTAACAACAACTTAAAAACTATAAGTACTGAAAAATAAACAACCCTCTTGGATCCATAAGAGAGGGGAAGATACTGGAAAAACCACTGCCCCCCAAACTGAAAAGACACACAGACACCAGAGCAGAGACCTAGGATCAGAAATTGTCATGGGATCTAGGGCCAGCACATGAGATCCTGAACTGAAATTGAAGAATTTCTGAGGTTTTGGTGTAAACATCTCTGAGAGTTAAAAACTCAAGGGGGGGCCCAGTCATAGTGGGGCTCCCACAGTATTAGGAGATTTACCTAGCAGACTCCCATGGGGAAAGTGGAAAAATTACTATTTTTGAATACTCTATAACATTTCGTTTTTAATAGGGACTGCCTCTGGTGAAACTGGTTAACCAGAGTCTAACCCACTGGAATATTATCAGAGCCTAAAAAACTTGAGCAAAAGAAATGCCCAAATCCAGCTCTTTGTAGCCATCCTATCCTACCTGAGAGGTAAGGAAAACACTTAGACATACTCGTATAGTTCACAGCCCAGAGGAAGCAGCTCATTAAAAGACTGACACCTAATCATTGGACTATGATTAGAATGCTAAGAATGGTTTCTCTCCCCCCATACCTCAGTACCACATTACTAAAAGCCAGTTTGTAACAGTTCCTTTTACCCAGCCCATTGTTGTTATTATTTTCCAAGGCCAAAGGTTGCCAGACACAGCAAAAGGCAAAGAACAGAGTTTGAAAGGACTGAGCAGGCATCATAACCAGATATGGCAGGGATGTTGGAATTAACAGACTGAGCATTTAAAACAACTCTAATAAATATGCTAAGGGCTTTAATGGATAAAGTACACAGCATGCGAGAACAGATGCGTGGTATAAACAGGAAATGGAAATCCTAAGAAAGAACCAAAAAGAAATTCTGTATTAATCTGGGCTTTCTCTCTTTTCTTTTGGATTAGTGTGGCCAATGGTTTATTGATCTTATTGATTCAAAAAACCAGCTTCTAGTTTCATTGATATGTTCTACTGTGTCTCTGGTTTCTACCTCATTGATCTCAGCTCTAATATTGATTATTTCCCTTCTTATGTGTGGAGTTGGTTTGATTTGTTGTTGATTCTCCAGTTCTTTAAGGTGTAGAGAGAGCTGCTGTGTCCTGGATTTTTTTTTTTTTTTTTTTTTGCAACCCACGGAATGGAAGAAGATACTTGTAAATGACAGTACAGACAAAAGGTTGATATCCAGGATCTATAATGAACTCAAACTCAACACACACAAAACAGACAATCATATCAAAAAATGGGCAGAAGATATGAACAGACACTTCTCCAATGAAGACATACAAATGGCTATCAGACACATTAAAATGTTCATCATCACTAGCCATCAGGGAGATTCAAATTAAAACCACATTGAGATATCACCTTACACCAGTTAGAATGGCCAAAATTAACAAGACGGGAAACAACATGTGTTGGAGGGGATGTGGATCAAGGGGAACCCTCTTACACTGTTGGTGGGAATGCAAGTTGGTGCAGCCACTTTGGAGAACAGTGTGGAGATTCTTCAAGAAATTAAAAATAGAACTTCCCTATGACTCTGCAATTGCACTCCTGGGTATTTACCCGAAAGATACAGATGTCATGAAAGGAAGGGCCATTGTTTATAGCAGCAATGGTCACAGTCGCCAAACTGTGGAAAGAACCAAGATGCCCTTCAACGGACGAATGGATAAGGAAGATGAGGTACATATACACTATAGAGTATTATGCCTCCATCAGAAAGGATGAATACCCAACTTTTGTAGCAACATGGATGGGACTGGAAGAGATTATGCTGAGGGAAATAAGTCAAGCAGAGAGAGTCAATTATCATATGGTTTCACTTATTTGTGGAGTATAACAAATAGCATGGAGGACATGGAGAGTTAGAGAGGAGAATGGAGTTGGGGGAAATTGGAAGGGGAGGTGAACCATGAGAGACTATGGACTCTAAAAAACAATCTGAGGGGTTTGATTTGGCGGATGAGTGGGAGGTTGGGGTACCAGGTGGTGGGTATTATAGAAGGCATGGATTGCATGGAGCACTGGGTGTGGTGAAAAAATAATGAATACTGTTATGCTGAAAATGAATAAAAAATAAATTAAATAAATAAATAAATTAAAACAAAACAAAACAAACAAAAAAAAAAACCACAAAAAACAAAAACTATACCTCAGAATAACATCTTCAAATTAGAGAAAGTCAAAGATAAAGAAAAAAAAAATCCTGGGGAGTTGGGGGGAGGGGGCAAGAGTCAGAAAGGGAAAAAAAAAATCTATAAAGGAACAGAGATAAGAATTATATCTGACTTCCACTCAGAAACTATGCAAACAAGAAGAAAGTGGAGAGAAAACCACCTATGAACTTAGAATTCTATACCCTGTGAAATTATTCTTCAAAAGTGAAGGATAAATTTGTTGCCAAGAGACCTATTCCCTGACTTGAAATAAGTCTTAAAAGAAGTTCTTTACAGAGAAAGAATATAATATAGTTAAAATGTGAATCTATATAAATAAGGGAAGAACATCAAAGAAGGAATAAGTAAAGGTACAATAAAAACTTTTATTTTTTTCTTAATTGACTTAACACATAATAATTTGTTCAAAATAAAAAGAACAACTATATATTTAATTACATATGCATATATATTTTTATATATGTTAAATGAATTACAGCAATGATACAAAGGGCAGGAGGAAGGAAATAGACTTATCTTATTATAAGGTATTCACACTACACGTGCAGTAGTATAGTGTTGTTTGAAAGCAGACTTGGAGAAGTCGTAAATATTTTGCAAACTTTAGGACCACAAAAAGCATAACTGATATGCTAAGAAATGAGAAAATGGAAATCACATAAAAATGCTAAATTAAATTCACAAAAGTCAGAAAAAGAGTGGAAGACAAAAGCAGAAACAAAGAATAAGGGGAACAAGCAAAAAACAGTAATATAGTAGATCTTCATCCAATTATATCAACAACCACTAGAAATATAAATGGTCTAAATGCACCAATTAAAGACAGATTGTCAGAGTGGACCAAAAACATGACATAATTTTATGTTACCTATATGAAATATCCTTTAAATATAAGGACACACATAGATTAAACATAAATTCATGGAAAAAATACATTATGCTAACACTAACTCAAAGATAGCAGGAGTAGTTATGTTAATTTTAGACAGAACAGACGTCAAAGTAAGGAAAGCCATCAGAGATAAAGAAGGGCATTACACAGTGATAAAAGGTTCAATTCTCCAAAACCACAACATTTTCTTAATATGCATGTGCCTAATAAGAGAGCATCATAATCCATGAGGCAAAAACTATGAAACTTCAAGGAAAAATAGACAAATCCACCACCATAGTTTGGGACTTTAGCATCTTCTCTCAGAGATAGATCCAGCAAGCAGAAAATCAGTAAGGACATAGATAAACTGAACAATATAATCAACTGGATATGATGAATAGCTATAAGCCATTTTGTCCAGCAACAATACAATTTTTTTCTGAAGCAAACATGGAACATTCATTCACCAAGAGAGACCAAATTCTGGTCCATAAGACACCCCTTTAAAAATTTAAGGAGCAGAAATTATACAATGTCTGCTCTCAGACCACAGTGGATCTAAACTAGAAGTCGTTAACAGAAAGATAACTGGAAAATCCCCAAATAGTTCAGTATTAAACAGCACAGTTCTTAATAACACATGGGAAATCTCAAGAGAAATTAAAAAATATTTTGAATGAAATGAACATGAAGTCACAACTTATCAAAATGTCTAAGATGCAGAGAAAGCAGAGCTTAGAGGGAAGGTTACAGCATTGAAATGCACACATTAGAAAAGGAGAAAGATCCCAAATCAATCATCCAATTTTTCACCTTAGAAAACTAGGAAAGGAAGAACAAATTAGCTCCAAGTAAGTAGAAGACAAGAAATAGTAAGAATTAGAGAAGAAATCAATAGAAAAATCAGTAGAGAAAATAAGAAATCAATAGAGAAAATCAACAGAAGCAAAAGCCAGGTCTTTGAAAAGACCAATAAATTGATAAGGAAATTAAAACAACAATGAGATACCACTACACTCCTACTACAATGGGCAGAATGTAGAACAATGATGAACCAAATACAGGGGAAGATTAGGGCAACAGGAGCCCTCATTCATTGTTGGAAAAAATGCCAAAGGGTACAGTCATTTGGAAGACAGTTTGTCATTTTCTTACAAAACTAAACACATTCTTTCCATACAATCCACCCTTTGCACTTCTTGGTATTTACTGAAAGAAGCTGAAAACTTACATTCATAGAAAAACATGCACATGAATGTTCTCAGCAGCTTTATTCATAATCACCAAAACTTGGAGGCAACCAAGATGTCCTTTAGTAGGTGGATGGATAAATAAATTGTGGTACATCCAAACAATGGAATATTATTTAACACTAAAAAGAAATGAGTTATCAAGTCATTAAAAGATACAGAGGAGGGGCACCTGGGTGGCTCATCATTTAAGCATCTAGCTCCAGCTCTGGTCATGATCAAATGATCCTGGGATGGGTCCCCTCGTCAGGCCCCATGTTGGGCTACTGGCTTAGCAGAGAGCCTGCTTGTCCCTCTCCCCACTGCTCATGCTCTCCCCCCACCAAATAAATAAATATATTTTTTAAAATATATAGAGGAGACTTAAATGCTTATTATTATGTGAAAGAAACCAGTCTTAAAATGTTCCATACTATGTGATCCCAACGATTTGGCATTTCGGGAAAGGAAAAACTATGGAAACAGTAAAAAGATCTGTGTTTGTAGAGGGTGGGCGTGGAGGAGTAGAGATGAATAGATGAATAGGCAGGACACAGAGGATATTTATGGCAGTGAAATACTCCATCTGCTATTATAATGGTTGATATACATCATTACACTTTTCTCCTAACTCATAGAGTGTAAGACACAGAAAGTGAGCCCTCAGGTAAACTGTGAACTGTGGGGGACTGTGAGGTGTCACTGTAGATTCATCCTTGGTAAGAAATGCACCTTCCTGATCAAGGCTGTTGCTAATAGGGGAGGACAGACATGTGAGGGGGAGGAGTATTTGATAAATCTCTGTACTTTCCTGTACTCTCTACTCTCCACTTTGTCATAAACCTAAACTGCTCTTAAAAGTTTTTAAATAAGAAAAATTAAAGCAAATGAAATAGCCCTTAACTGTCTTCTGACTTGTAGTGTCTTTTTCTAATTTTCTGGACAAAACCTGTTTCAAATTTAAGCTACTTCATACATGTGAATCTTTGCCTGGTTATATTTCTTCCTTACCCCCAGCCCTCTAAGGAGTTTGCATGCCTCTTGTTGCAGTTTCGTTTTTATTATTTCTGTTTATTTCTTTGAGTCATTCTGCCAGGTTGCATATACTGTAAACATTTTGTGGGCAGGTACTGAATCTTAAAAAATTATTTTCATCTCCAGATATAGGGCATTAATGAAAAATCATTAACTTCAATTAGATGACACATTTAATTGTGGAAACGTACATGATAAGGAAAGATGCGTGGTTTTATTTGACAGGCACAGGGAAATGATTATGTGCTACCCAGTCTCTTGTGTTAAACAAATAAATGCCTGTCCATTTGCTTTGATCTTTTCCAAAGAGAAAGAATAGATAAATATGAAGTGGAGAGGAGAACTTATTTTTTGGAAGAAAGTAGAGAAGGGGAAGGGGAATTTCAGAGGGAAATTAGAGGGTTAAACCTGAAGAGAACATGCCATCCAGAAGGTAAAGAAGGCACAAGATGTCATATTGGAAGCACTGGACTTCCCAATCCAAACCTAGTTTTCAGTAGGATCTTCCTTCCAGGTACAAGCATAGTGTCCAAGCATGTTCGCCTTTTCTCCCTGTTTCTAATATTTATTAAACATTTAGTACATGCACAAAACTGCTTTAGGAGCCTTAATATTTTTGTATTCTAAGTACCTCAATTTTGCTGAGGTGGGTAGGTAAATATGATTGGTTATTCTTATTTATGATAATAAAATCTGATCTGAACAGACTTTGTGATTAAGACACTAACGGTCAAGCCATGTGTTTTGAACCATAGTCAATTCAGTGAAAGATGAGTCAATTCTGAAACACAATATTTTTTCTTTAATAGGCTTTGAAAGCTAATTGTCTCAGTTCAAATTCTGATTCTACCATTTACTAGCTCTTTGTACTTTGAGATCATTAAGGAAGTTCTATAAGGGTTCGGTTTCCATGTTGGAAATATGGGGGTCTTAGCAGAGTTTAGCCAATAACATTTCTGTGAAGATCAATTGAAATAATGCATTAAAAATACTCTGCACATTATTGGCACTCAATAAATGCTGATAAATATTAATAATATTGTAATTAGTGTTCACCTATTCTATAGCTATCCCTGTTATGGATCTCTTGATTTCTAGGACAGACATTTTTGAGTGGATAGTTAATACTGATAAAGATTGAATTCAATAACTGGACTTTAATGACCTGTTATTTGTCCATTCAGAATGCTTTATATAAAGAGAACTAATTGTCTCAAGCCCCGGGTCCTTGGTATTTTCTCTCCATACTTAACAAAGCACAGAATCACCATCTTGATGACCTGTCCATTTTTATTTTAATTTTTTAGCTAGCTTTAAATAGTATGGTGTAGTCAAGTATATCTTCTAGTTCATTAGTTATTTAATCTGAATAGAATATATAGACCAACAATGTGTTTTTTGAAACATCTAGTTCTAGTGAGTCAAGTCTGATAAGGATGTCAACGCAGTTACTCAATATGCTTTTACTGTGAATATAGGACACTGATTCAAGAAATGAGGGGTGGGCTAGTTTAATTGGCTAAAATGGTTAATTTTACTACTAATTCTGGAAAATGAAATTTTTTTGAGGAGTGCCTTATTGGCTTCTATTCATGTTTATTAAAATTATCATTTTTTGGAGTATCTAAAAAAAGCTCAGAGTTCATATTTGATGTCCAGGTTACTTAACAATGTCCTTTGTGCTGCACGTTAGCCAGCTCAAAATGATTGCAAACACAGAACTCTAGAGCAACAGCAAATGAGCTCTCTTGTCATGAATATAGCAAAACATTTAGAAAAAAAAAGAGACTCCATTCTCATATGGCAAATTAATTATATTTTGATGATCTATAAATGATACAGAATATATAATTTCAATCCAATTTCACATTTCATTTATTAAAAATAAAATACATTAGTCCAGAAGCAAATAACATTTGTCCTAATAAGGCAAACTTATGTACTTATGACCTCTCTCTACTTGTGATATACACATCTTTCACAGCTGAGTAAGCAAATTTACAGATCTGGATTGGGTAGACAAATTAACAACCTTTGCCCAAGTTGTAGAGCGAACCCTTTTAGTGGGAAACTATTCTAAGCTTGAAGATGGAGGAAGCATGATTTCTCTCTAATATAATGTTGTTTATTAAATAACGATCTTAGGAAGTACATGTACATGTGTGGGGGGTGTTCAGTAGGAGATAATGAAGGAGATAAATTGTTCCTAAAGAAATAAGTTTTAATATTTTATTTTGGTAGAATATATTATAAGTATTACAGTTAAACATTGTGATTTCAACACTGAATTTTGGTCGTATCATCTTTCCTGAAATTATTAGGGCTTAGGAATTTTCTTAGAAGCACTAAAAAATGAAGCATTCAGTGACTCTCAAATATGACCTCTAAACTAGCAGCATGCATATCACCTGAGAAGTTAAAAATGCAAATTTGTAGTCCCCAACCCAGAACTAGTGACTCAGAATCTGTTGGAGTAAAATCCAGAAACCTGTATCTTCATGAGCTTTCAAAGATGCACACTAAAATTTGAGGACCTCTGGTCTAATTTAATTCCTCACAGAAAGGAGAAAACTCTATACACGTTCCAAGAAGTCTAGGACCAAACTCTTGAAATTATTAACTTAAGTCTCATGTTTGCCATGGATGACTTTCCAGATCTTTTCAGGTCCTGTCTGGCTATTTTACTCCTTTGACTGAATTAAAGAACAATTGACACAGTGCCATCTCTTCTCCATTTTGTATAACAGGCTCAAGATCAACCTCATTTGGTGTAGAAGATGGATCTTGATTATAGTCAGGGATATTCAAGTAAACTCTAGAATAACAATTTGAGGTTCAGGATCTGAACCTCATTACCAATCTGACTTGCATAGATGGGCTACTTCTACTCTGTCTAGTTATCAGATCAAGTCCTTATTTCTAGAAAAAGAGTGAAATACTGATGTTCTTCTCATATTTCCACCCCTTCCCACAGAGGATAGAATATCCAGAGAAGCATGTGCTTCTGTCCACCACCTTTACTAGCTCCTCTGAGAGGATGGATTGATTCATAAGATTAATCAGAAAGGAAGTCATTGAATAGGCCACTTTTCACTAGCATGCAAAAACAGTGTGTATGTTTATATGAAGATAAAACAAGGGGGTTGGCAGGAAAGATAGGTGGAAAGGAGTAGAAATATTGCAGGAAGAATCAGCATATTCCTAGATCTAAGCCTTAGCACTACTTTTCATCCAAATCCTGAGTGTGGTGAAGACTGACTGCTGGGGTATCAGGTGCTTCCTTATTATAGAAGGCAGAAAGAATAAGGTACAGAATTGAAACACTAACATTCCACTCCATGAAAGTAATTTCTCAGATTTAGTCTCTCTATCCATGTTTTGTTCTCTCAGTCCAGATTTCTGCCTGGATTACCAAAGATTTCCAGTCTCAGAGGAATTTAGTTCTCTGACAAGTTCCCAAATTAACTAGAATATATGCTAGAAACCCTGTCAGGAGCAGGTTCCTGTGGCCAGCCATAACTCCTAATGCCAACTATTAAACTAGCAGTTTATATGCTCCACTTACCTACCTTTGGGGCCTCATCTTACTCCTTGTTAGTACTTCCAAATGTTGGATTCAGCTTCAGACTATCTTTTCTAATCTCTTGTTCTATTTCCAACATTCTAAGTTTTCCTTGCTCTCATCCTCCCAACTGAAGTAGTCAAACTATCCTCATGCCTCATTAGAAATTGTTGTAGTTCTAACTCTAGGCTTTAGATTTTTCTTTTCTTTTTTTTTTTTTTAAGATTTTATTTATTTACTTGAGAGAGAGACAGTGAGAGAGAGCATGAATGAGGAGAAGGTCAGAGAGAGAAGCAGACCCCCCATGGAGCTAGGAGTCTGATGCGGGACTCGATCCCGGGACTCCAGGATCATGACCTGAGCCGAAGGCAGTCGTCCAACCAACTGAGCCACCCAGGCGTCCCTAGATTTTTCTTTACAATTGTGCTGTGGTTACTTGGTCCCTGTCTGATCATATTTTGAAATATGGTAACTTTACCTGGCAAATAATGTCAGGACAAAGAGATACTTGGTGAAAATGCTTCACCTTTGAACCTAGGTTTCCATCATGAAAGGCCATCTGGATAAGGAAGAGCTCAATAGATAAAACAAAGAGTCATCAAAAGCTTTTTTCTTTGTTAATTTTAGCCTAAGACAGTTCTGTGGTTGCTACCATCTTGAGAAGTTTTGGTATGTATTATATACATTTTTATCCTCATAATGAATGTGGAAAAAGTGTTTAAGAAAATTGGCCAGCATCCCTCAGTGAGGTACCTCGTTGGCCAAATTGGTGAAGCATGCAACTCTTCATTTCAGGATTGTGAGATAGAATCCCACATTGGATGAGGTGATTACTTAAAAAAATAAAATCTTTAAAAAAGAAGAAGAAAAAGAAGAAGGAGGAGGAGGAGGAGAAGGAGAAGAAGGGAAAGGAGGAAGCAGAGAAGGAGAAAAAGAAGAAAGAAAGAAACATAGCCAGCGTCTTGAATTTAAATCAGAGTTTTCCAAGGAAAGATATCAGGAAAAGTCTCATTGACTTTTTAAAATATACAAAAAATAGCAAAATAAACATATTTTTAGCAGGGGAGACACATTTATTTTGTGGTCACTATTTTGTGGAAATAAAAAACTGTCATTTTCTCTTCTCTTCTCTCACTTTTCTTTTTCTTTTCTCTTTTTACCTCTGCCTGGACAATCTTGCCTAGCATAATTATCCAGTTCAATGCAGATTGCTTTCACATCTATCTCATTCTTCCCTCTTGAGCTCCAGATACACACCATTAATGTCTACCTACAACTAAGCATCTCGTGGGCATCTGAAACATAATACAGTTGCACATGGCTTATCCTCACTGCCCCCACCTCAACACACACTAAGCCTGCTCCTTCTTCTGTATGCCTTATCTCTGGTAAGGAAACTATGCAGTCTAAAACTAAACTAAACTAAACTAAACAAAAACTATGCAGCTAAAAACCTAAAAAAAAATCCATCAATCAGCCTTTATTCCAATAAAAATCATATATTTGGTTATCAAGTATTTATTCTAATTCCAAATTATTTAGCATTTTTTTTCATACTCATTCATTAGTTTGTCATTCACCAACAGTTTCTTGGATTCACTGCAATAGCCTCCTTGTCAAACCCCATGTCTCCATATTTCCTCCCAACCAACTCTCACTTCCTTGGACTTCTTTTTACAAAATCATCATCATCACCCCCATTATCACAACAACAGTAATAATAACAGTCGTTCCATACTTAAGAGACTGCAAAGATTTCTCACTGCTTCCAAAATGCAGTCAAAATTTTAGCTTGACACATATAATATATAATTCAGCTCTACACTTTATTCTCTGACATTTATTGTTTCTTCTTTGCACCCCCCCCCATAAACACTAGGATCAAACCTCTTCATTGTTTTAGAAAAATGGCATGCCTTTTATACATTTCTTTCTTTGTATATGCTTCCAACTGTCTAGAGTATATCCTCTATTTTACTGACATTCAGTATTTCCACTATGGCATCTCACATGCAATACTGTTTATTTGTGACTCTTGGCTCACTAGACTGTGCTCCTGGAGGGAAGGGAATATAAGTCAACCACAGAGGTATCAAGCAAACAATGGACATTTAATTTTAGTGACTGAATAATAAATGAACCAAAGGCAACATGCATAGTAATTACATCTGTAAATAAGGATCTCTGTGATGTGAGAATAAGGTTGATAAATCAGTGAGTAGTATATTGTTCAAGAGATACTCATATAAGAAAGGTGAAAAATCCAGAAAGATACCACTTTTTTCTTCTTTGTTTCTTGCAAAACAAGGAAAACCTTGATTCTACATCAAAAGCAGTCCAAAGAATGCTACTTTACATTCCCATCAAAGACTAATTCAGAAATTATGTCACAAATTTCTAACATATAACATCTACTCAAACCCCCACCCATAATGTCAGGCACACTTCTTCTATGTGAAGCAGAGATTAGGACCATGAATGACACAAACACATTTTCAGGTCTTTGATGATATTAAGGAATAATTGATAGCTGTATTGTACTTAAATTAGAAAACTATCCTTAAATTTTCTGTGATATATAGTAAAAACACTGATGTGACATCAAAGATGGCTTCAAACATAATATGAAATGGTGAGACAGTAAGAGCGTGGATATAGAAGCTTTACCAAGTGTTGTTGGGTGTTTAAGACAGGTGACGGATAATGGGAATTCATTAAAGTATCTGTCCACTTTTGGATGTGCTTGAAATTCTCTCAATGTATTAAAAAAAAACATTTTCCGTAATGACCAAGCCTACATAGTTGTGAACAAATAAAGTGACATAAAATACTTGTTATTGTTACTTCTGAGGCACTCTGGTACTTTCTATTTTATTCTTTCTTTTCTAATTTATTTTAAAAAATAATGATGATCCCTAAATTTATTTGTTTTTGCTACTGAGCCATGGAAAACACTGTTTTATACAATGGAATAATTCTTCATATGTTAATTTTCCCCACTGTCCAATGCACACTCTATGAGTTTTCCACATTTCATATTAAATACCAACGTTCTCATAAGGTTCACAAATTTTAAACATCTCATACCCCTGATGTTGCTCTAATTTTGTCACATAGCATAGTGTGGCATCTTAAAAAAAAAAAAAGTGATCTATTAAAATTATGTTCCTGACTATAAATTCAAACAGAAACATTACTTTGACTAAAACAGTGTTGCTCCAAGTGATGAAATTATATCCTTTATTCAAATTAGATCCTCGTATAAAAGGAGAGTCCTCACTTTATATACTCTTCTCTACGTTCCACTCTGTATGTAAGCCTCTGTACTCTGATTTTACTGGTCCTTCTAGCATTAGGATCTGATTATTCTTTAGCTTTGCAACCACAAATAAATGTCCAGATTCATAGACTCTCCAGGCATCCAAGTTATTCCTTAGCTTATATTTGTACAGCCTATTTTTCAGATTTTTAAAAGCTGAATGTCATTCTGTGGTTTTAAATACTTTTCCATTTACCAAGGTGATTTTCAATCTTATTTTCTGTGGCACAAGCTAGGCCTCCTGGGATGGTGCCATCCACAGAAAATAAATAAATAAATATTTAATAAATAAATAAATTAATGAATAAATAAATACTTTTTATATAGCAGCATTTGGCTAAATGATAAAGTTGAATATTATTCAGTCCCACTGAACCATCTTTTTTACTGTGACCTCAACAGAGTGACACTTTATTTCAAGCCTCAAGCCTACTATAACTGATGAAATAAGCATAATAAATAAAGAACAACTGAGTACCACTAAGTTCTTGATAATAGGCTATATAGATTATCTAAAAAGTGACAAACATAAATGTTTGGAGATATTTAGTAGATATTCATTTATAGCACTATATTGAAGAACCATAAGAGTAGATAAAATATATAAACGTATGCATTGTGTTACAGTCTCTAGCCTTCTATAATTGTTCTTATATGTTTACATACTTTCTACAAATGTATGTTATAATCTTCAATATCTGTACTCCATAATGTGAAAGATGGTCTTTGATGGGTGCTAGGTAATTTAATATTCAGCATATTGAATTAAAGTCTAACTTTTCCTATTTCATTATTATTCTTACACAGGAAGATAAAAAGACAAATAATATCCAGGAATAAAAAACATAATTTGTTAAGTACTTAAAGAAACATACCTACAAATAGTTTTTGGTGATTATATATTGAATAACATTATGGGGGGAAAAAAAAAACTTAGTGGGAGGGAAAATTTGAGTCAGAAGGAGTTGCAGATGAAATTACAACATCTGGTTTCAGCATGATCACGTTTCTGCAGTATTATCTCAACAGCAGGCAGACCGGGTCTGTAGCCAAAGAAGCCTGACCCTATGGGACAAGAGACCTCCTCTGCTCATCCTGCTGGGATCCCCCCAGATGACAAATACTCTTGGCACTGAATCACTGTCAAGATACACTTCAAGGTGCTCATGACCCAGTAACCAAGACTTGTCCTTTGAGGATCCCTTAAATTTCATGTCTCTTCAGCAGCCTGCTCCCCTCAGAGACTTTTCCAAACCAAACTCTTCAGTCTGTGCCTTGAAGCCTTGTTACCACCCTTGCTCTTTGGAATCCTGTTTAATTGTTACCTTTGATCACACTTGTGTGAGGCAATCATGGTTACATCCCCCTTAAGGAGCCAGTTTTAATCTTCTTTCCATATTTTAAACCACTTTGAGGTTATTAAAAGGATCTGAAAGGTAGAACCAGAGCAAGATGGCAGAGGAGTAGGAAACTTAAATATCATTGGGTCCCGGGAGTTCAGCTGGATAGTTACCAAACCATTCCAAACACCTACTAACTCAATAGGAGATCAAAGAGAAGAAGAGCAGCAATTCTAGGAACAGAAAAGCAACCACTTTCTAGAAGGTAAGACCTGTGGAGAAGTGAATCTGAGGTGAAAAATGGGAAGATAGTCTGTGGGGGGAGGGCCCAGCTCCTGGCAGTCATAGACCAGTGGAGCACAAATCGGAACTTTAGAAGATGGTTCCACTAAGGGACATCACCCTAGAGGCTAAGTGGGGAGTGGAGCCCTTGTGGGGACAATGTAGTCTCAAGGACCTGCAGGGTCACAGAAAGATGAGGGGTGGCTGATTATGACAGAGCTCCCAGGTATTGGAGTGGGAAAGCAGACTATAGAGATGGAACTAAGGAGTATGCTGTCAGCTCAGGGTTACCTTAGGCTGTGATGTGAGGCACACTCAAACCACTGTTCTTTGAACAGAGACCCCAAAAATGGCAGATATGGAGAAACCCCCTCCTTCCTTCTCTGGGAGGAGTGGCACAGGAGTGTGCTACAGGAATCTGCTGGGTATGGAGACTCCAAATGGGGCCACATGCCAGAAATACAAATGCTCAGTCACAGGCCAGGTGAGCTCGGAGTGAGGTTGGAGACCAGGGAAATGGGAGGTATTTACTGCTTCTCTCCAAGGGTGCACTGAGGAATGGGGCTTGAGCACTTGGCTCCTCTAGGCTGGAGATTAGGAGGCTGTCATTTTCATTCTCTGCCTCCAAAGCTCTATGGAAAGCATTGAGGGAATAAAAGCTGCCGAGATCAAAACATAGCAGATTACATAGCCTGGCCACTGAAAAGAGTGGTGCAATTATGCCTCAGGCAAAGACATTTGAGAATTAGTACAACAGGCCCCTCCCCTAGAAGATCAACAAGAACATCCAGCCAAGACCAAGGTTATCAATCAATGAGAACTGCAGAACTCCCAGAGCTACGGAAATTCGTTTTTGTTTGTTTGTTTGTTTTGTTTTGTTTTCTATGATTCATTAGTCTTTCAAAGTTAAAATTTTTAATTCTATTTTTTCTTATTCTATTTTTTATTTTTTATAATTTTCCCTTTTCCCTATTTTAATGTTTTTAAACTATTTTATCAATACCTTTTTAAAATATCTTTTAAAATTTTCATTGTTATAGTCATATTCTCTCCCTTCATCTTACTTGACCTTATTTTTTGTGTACATATCGGTTTTTCTTTCTTTAATTTTGGATACAGTTTCTTATAATAGATCAAAATATACCCTAACTCTAGTGAATGGCTTTGTTCTAGTCTCTAGTCTGATCACATTCTTTTCTCTTTTTTTTTTTTTCTGTTTTCAACCAACTTCTTATATAATCAATTCCTTTTTTAGAATCTTCTTTTGATTTACGTCTTTACAGTTATACTCCCTTCATTGTGTTTACATATATATATATATATATTTTTCATCTTTTAAAATTTTGGGAGGCAGTTTCCTCTAACCAAAATATACCTAAAATAAAAAATCAAGTATGTGGCTCTGTTCTTTTCACCAGTCTAATATTTATTTAGTTATTTATTTTCTTTCTTTCTTTCTTTCTTTTCCCCACAGTTTCAGATCTCTTCTGATTTGGTTAGTGTATATTTTTCTGGGCCATTGCTACCTTTTTAGTATTTTGTTCTCTCATTCATCTCTTCTTATCTAGATAAAATGACAAGGCAGAAAAACTCACTTAAACAAACAAACAAACAAACAAAAATAAACAAGAGGCAGTACTGATGGCTAGGGACCTATTCAATAAGGACATTGGTAATATGTCAGAACAAGTGTTCAGAACGATGGTTATCAAGATGCTAGCTGGGCTCGAAAAAAGCATGGAAGATACTAGAGAATCCACTTCTGGAGAAATAAAAGCCCTTTCTGGAAAAATAAAGGAACTAAAATCTAACTAAAAGGAACTAAAATCTAGTTGAAATTTAAAAAGCTATTAATAAGGTGCAATAAAAAATGGAGGCTCTCACTGCTAGGATAAACAAGGCAGAAGAGAGAATTAGTAATATAGAAGACCAAATGATGGAGAATAAAGAAGCTGAGCAAAAGAGAGATAAACAACTACTGGACCATGAAGTGAGATTTGAGACATTAGTGATACTATAAGACAAAACAATATTAGAATAACTGGGATCCCAGAAGAAGAAGAAGGGGGGGAAGAAGGTATATTGAAGCAAATTGTTGTAGAGAATTTCCCTATTTTGGCAAAGGAAACAAGCATCAAAATCCAGGAGGCACAAAGAACCCCCTCAGAATCAGTAAAAAAAGGTCTACACCGTGTCATCTAAGAATAACTTACAAGTCTCAGTAACAAAGAGAAAATTCTGAAAGCAGCTCAGGACAAGAGGTCTGTAAAATACAAGATAGAAATATTAGATTGGCAGTAGACCTATCCACAAAGACCTGGCAGGCAAAAAGGGATTGGGATGATATATTCAGAGTGCTAAATGAGAAAAATATGCAGCCAAGAATACTATATCAAATTAGGCTATCATTGAAAATAGAAGAAGAGATAAAAAGCTTCCAGGACAAACAAAAATTAAAAGAATTTGCAAATACCAAACCAGCTCTACAGGAAATATTGAAAGGGGTCTTCTAAGCAAAGAGAGAGCCTAAAAGTAACAGACCAGAAAGGAACAGGACAATACACAGTAACAGTCACTTTCCAGGCAATACAATGGCACTAAATTAATATCTTTCAATAGTTATCCTGAATGAAAATGCACTAAATGCCCCAATCAAAAGACAAAGGGTATCAGAATGGATTAAAAAAAAAAAAAACCTATCAGTATTCTGTCTGCAAGAAACTCATTTTAGACCCAAAGACACCTCCAGATTTAAAGTGAGAGGGTGGAAAACAATTTACCATTCTAATGGACATTAAAAAGAAGCTGGGGTGGCAATCCTTATATCAGATAAATCAGATTTTGAGCCAAAGAATATAATAGGAGATGAGGAAGGAGACTATATCATACTATACTTAAAGAGTCTGTCCAACAAGAAGATCTAAAAATGTTAAATATCTATGCCCTTAACATGGGAGCAGCCAATTATATAAGCCAATTAATAAAATTAAAGAAACACATTGACAGTAATACAGTAATAGCAGGGGATGTTAACACTGCCCTCACTAAAACTGACAGATCATCTAAGCAAAAGATCAACAAGGAAATAAAGGCTTTAAATGGCACACTAGACTAGGTGGACATCACAGATATATTTAGAACGTTCCATCCCAAGGCAATGGAATACACATTCTTCTCTAGTGCACATGGTACATTCTCCAGGATAGATCATATCTTGGGACACAAATCAGGTCTCAACTGGTACCAAAAGATTGGGATCATTCCCTGCATATTTTCAGACCACAATGCTTTGAAACTAGAACTCAACCACAAGAGGAAAGTTGCAAAGAACTCAAATACATGGAGACTAAAGAGCATCCTACTAAAGAATGAAAGTTTCGGTCTTGAGAGAAAAGTATATAGCAGCACAAGCCTTTCTCAAGAAACAAGAAAGGTCTCAAGTATACAACCTAACCCTACACTTAAAGGAACTTTCTTTGCTCTTCTTTCTCCAGCTCCTTCTCCAGCAGGAGAAGACAAATAATAAAGATCAAAGCAGAAATCAATGAAATAGAAACCAAAAGAACAGTAGAACAAACCAACAAAAATAGAAGCTGGTGCTTTAAAAGATTGATAAACCCCTGGCCAGACTTATCAAAAAGAAAAGAGAAAGGACCCAAATTAGAAAATCATGAATGAAAGAGGAGAGGTCCCAACCAACAAAGAAATACAATTATACGAACATATTCTGAGCAACTTTACACCAGCCAATTTGACAATCTGGAAGAAATGGATGCATTCCCAGAGACATATAAACTATAAAAACTGAACCAGAAAGAAATAGAAAACCTGAACAGACCCATACCCAGTAAGGAGATTGAAGCAGTCATCAAAAATCTCCCAACAAATAAGAGCTTAGGGCCAAACGGCTTCCAAGGTAAATTCTACCAAACACTTAAAGAAGAATTGATACCTATTGTCCTGAAACTGTTCCAAAAAAAATAGAAATGGGGAGGAGGAGTCAAGATGGCGGAGAAGTAGCAGGCTGAGACTACCTCAGCTATGAGGAGATCAGCTAGATAGCTTATCTAAAGATTGCAAACACCTGCAAATCCATCAGCAGATCAAAGAGAAGAAGAACAGCAATTCTGGAAACAGAAAAACAACCACTTTCTGAAAGGTAGGACCGGCAGAGAAGTGAATCCAAAGCAACGGGAAGATAGACCCCGGGGGGAGGGGCCTGCTCCCGGAAAGCGGCGGAGCAACAGCGCACAAAATCAGGACTTTTAAAAGTCTGTTCCGCTGAGAGACATCACTCCAGAGGCTAAACCAGGGCGAACCCCACACGGGGTCAGCGTGGCCTCAGGTCCCGGAAGGTCACAGAAGGATCGGGGGTGTCTGAGTGTTGCAGAGCTTGCATATATTGGAATGGGAAAGCCGGCTACAGAGACAGAGCCGACAGTAAGCTCACAGCTTGGTGTTACCTTGAACCGGTGGCAGGCTCGGTGAGCTCGGAGCACGGCAGGAGGTCAGGCAGACAGGAGTAACTGGGCACTGTTCTCTGAGGGTGCACTGAAGAGTGGGGCCCTGGGTTCTCAGCTCCTCCGGGCCGGAGACCAGGAGGCCGCCATTTGTATTCCCATCCTCCGGTACTCTACGGAAAGCGCTCAGGGAACAAAAGCTCCTGAAAGCAAACCCGAGCAGATTACTCACCCCGGGCCCTGATAAGGGCGGTGCAATTCCGCCTGGGGCAAAGACACTTGAGAATCACTACAACAGGCCCCTCCCCCAGAAGATCAACAAGAAATCCAGCCAACACCAAGTTCACCTACCAAGGAGTGCGGTTTCAATACCAAGGAGAGCAGCAGCATTCCAGAGGAGGAGAAAGCAAAGCACAGAACTCATGGCTTTTACCCTGTGATTTTTTTTAGTCTTGCAGTTAATTTAATTTTTTTCTTTTCATTTTTTGTTTTTTTTCTCGCCTTCTGGTAAAATTTTTTTTTAACTTTTACCTTTTCTTTTTTAACGTTTTTTAACTAGTTTAGTATATATATTTTTTCTTTTTTATATTTTTCTTTATTTGTTTTCTTTTTTAAAATTCTTTTCTTTTCTTTCTTTTTCTTTCTTCCTTTTTGAACCTCATTTTATCCCCTTTCTCCCCCCTCACAATTTGGGATCTCTTCTAATTTGGTTAAAGCATATTTTCCTGGGGTTGTTGACACCCTTTTAGTATTTTACTTACCCCTTCATATACTCTTATCTGGACAAAAAGACAAGACAGAAAAATTCAAAACAAAAAAAAAGAACAAGAGGCAGTACCGAAGGCTAGGGACCTAATCAATACAGACATTGGTAATATGTCAGATCTAGAGTTCAGAATGACAATTCTCAAGGTTCTAGCCGGGCTCGAAAAAGGCATGGAAGATATTAGAGAAACCTTCTCGAGAGATATAAAAGCCCTTTCTGGAGAAATAAAAGAACTAAAATCTAACCAAGTTGAAATCAAAAAAGCTATTAATGAGGTGCAATAAAAAATGGAGGCTCTCACTGCTAGGATAAATGAGGCAGAATAAAGAATTAGTGATATAGAAGATCAAATGACAGAGAATAAAGAAGCTGAGCAAAAGAGGGACAAACAGCTACTGGACCATGAGGGGAGAATTCGAAGGATAAGTGACACCATAAGATGAAACAACATTAGAATAATTGGGATTCCAGAAGAAGAAGAAAGAGAGAGGGGAGCAGAAGGTATACTGGAGAGAATTATTGGGGAGAATTTCTCCAATATGGCAAAGGGAAAGAGCATCAAAATTCAGGAGGTTCAGAGAATGCCCCTCAAAATCAATAAGAATAGGCCCACACCCCGTCACCTAATAGTAAAATTTACAAGTCTCAGTGACAAAGAGAAAATCCTGAAAGCAGCCCGGGAAAAGAAGTCTGTAACATACAATGGTAAAAATATTAGATTGGCAGCTGACTTATCCACAGAGACCTGGCAGGCCAGAAAGAGCTGGCATGATATTTTCAGAGCACTAAACGAGAAAAACATGCAGCCGAGAATACTATATCCAGCTAGGCTATCATGGAAAATAGAAGGAGAGATTAAAAGCTTCCAGGACAAACAAAAACTGAAAGAATTTGCAAACACCAAACCAGCTCTACAGGAAATATTGAAAGGGGTCCTCTAAGCAGAGGGTCCTCTAAGAGAGAGCCTACAAGTGGTAGATCAGAAAGGAACAGAGACCATATACAGTAACAGTCACCTTACAGGCAATACAATGGCACTAAATTCATATCTCTCAATAGTTACCCTGAATGTTAATGGGCTAAATGCCCCTGTCAAAAGACACAGGGTATCAGAATGGATAAAAAAACAAAACCCATCTATATGTTGCCTCCAAGAAACTCACTTTAAGCCTGAAGACACCTCTAGATTTAAAGTGAGGGTGTGGAAAAGAATTTACCATGCTAATGGACATCAGAAGAAAGCAGGAGTTGCAATCCTTATATCAGATCAATTATATTTTAAGCCAAAGACTATAATAAGAGATGAGGAAGGACACTATTTCATACTCAAAGGGTCTGTCCAACAAGAAGATTTAACAATTTTAAATATCTATGCCCCCATCGTGGGAGCAGCCAACTATATAAACCAATTAATAACAAAATCAAAGAAACACATCAACAATAATACAATAATAGTAGGGGACTTTAACACTCCCCTCACTGAAATGGACAGATCATCCAAGCAAAAGATCAGCAAGGAAATAAAGGCCTTAAACAACACACTGGACCAGATGGATATCACAGATATATTCAGAAAATTTCATCCCAAAGCAACAGAATACACATTCTTCTCTAGTGCACATGGAACATTCTCCAGAATAGATCACATCCTTGGTCCTAAATCAGGACTCAACCGGTATGAAAAGATTGGGATCATTCCCTGCATATTTTCAGACCACAATGCTCTAAAGCTAGAACTCAACCACAAAAGGAAGTTTGAAAAGAACCCAAATACATGGAGACTAAACAGCATCCTTCTAAAGAATGAATGGGTCAACTGGGAAATTAAAGAAGAATTGAAAAAAATCATGGAAACAAATGATAATGAAAATACAACGGTTCAAAATCTGTGGGACACAACAAAGGCAGTCCTGAGAGGAAAATATATAGCGGTAGAAGCCTTTCTCAAGAAACAAGAAAGGTCTCAGGTACACAACCTAACCCTACACCTAAAGGAGCTGGAGAAAGAACAAGAAAGAAACCCTAAGCCCAGCAGGAGAAGAGAAATCATAAAGATCAGAGCAGAAATCAATGAAATAGAAACCAAAAAAACAATAGAACAAATCAACGAAACTAGGAGCTGGTTCTTTGAAAGAATTAATAAAATTGATAAACCCCTGGCCCGACTTATCAAAAAGAAAAGAGAAAGGACCCAAATAAATAAAATCATGAATGAAAGAGGAGAGATCACAACTAACACCAAAGAAATACAAACTATTATAAGAACATACTATGAGCAACTCTACGGCAATAAATTTGACAATCTGGAAGAAATGGATGCATTCCTAGAAACATATAAACTACCACAACTGAACCAGGAAGAAATAGAAAGCCTGAACAGACCCATAACCAGTAAGGAGATTGAAACAGTCATTAAAAATCTCCAAACAAACAAAAGCCCAGGGCCAGACGGCTTCCCGGGGGAATTCTACCAAACATTTAAAGAAGAACTAATTCCTATTCTCCTGAAACTGTTCCAAAAAATAGAAATGGAAGGAAAACTTCCAAACTCATTTTATGAGGCCAGCATCACCTTGATCCCAAAACCAGACAAGGATCCCACCAAAAAAGAGAGCTATAGACCAATATCCTTGATGAACACAGATGTGAAAATACTCAACAAAATACTAGCCAATAGGATTCAACAGTAGATTAAAAGGATTATTCCCCACGACCAAGTGGGATTTATTCCAGGGCTGCAAGGTTGGTTCAACATCCGCAAATCAGTCAATGTGATACAACACATCAATAAAAGAAAGAACAAGAACCATATGATACTCTCAATAGAAGCTGAAAAAGCATTTGACAAAGTACAGCATCCCTTCCTGATCAAAACTCTTCAAAGTGTAGGGATAGAGAGCACATACCTCAATATCATCAAAGCCATCTATGAAAAACCCACCGCAAATATCATTCTCAATGGAGAAAAACTGAAAGCTTTTCCGCTAAGGTCAGGAACACGGCAGGGATGTCCATTATCACCACTGCTATTCAACATAGTACTAGAGGTCCTAGCCTCAGCAATCAGACAACAAAAGGAAATTAAAGGCATCCAAATCGGCAAAGAAGAAGTCAAATTATCACTCTTCGTAGATGATATGATACTATATGTGGAAAACCCATAAGACTCCACTCCAAAACTGCTAGAACTTGTACAGGAATTCAGTAAAGTGTCAGGATATAAAATCAATGCACAGAAATCAGTTGCATTTCTCTACACCAACAGCAAGACAGAAGAAAGAGAAATTAAGGAGTCAATCCCATTTACAATTGCACTCAAAACCATAAAATACCTAGGAATAAACCTAACCAAAGAGGCACAGAATCTATACTCAGAAAACTATAAAGTACTCATGAAAGAAATTGAGGAAGACACAAAGAAATGGAAAATGTTCCATGTTCCTGGATTGGAAGAATAAATATTGTGAAAATGTCTATGCTACCTAAAGCAATCTACACATTTAATGCAATTCCTATCAAAGTACCATCCATCTTTTTCAAAGAAATGGAACAAATAATTCTAAAATTTATATGGAACCAGAAAAGACCTCGAATAGCCAAAGGGATATTGAAAAAGAAAGCCAACATTTGTGGCATCACAATTCCGGACTTCAAGCTCTATTACAAAGCTGTCATCATCAAGACAGCATGGTACTGGCACAAAAACAGACACATAGATTAATGGAACAGAATAGAGAGCCCAGAAATAGACCCTCAAATCTATGGTCAACTAATCTTCGACAAAGCAGGAAAGAATGTCCAATGGAAAAAAGAAAGCCTCTTCAATAAATGGTGCTGGGAAAACTGGACAGCCACATGCAGAAAAATGAAATTGGACCATTATTTACAACACACACAAAAATAGACTCAAAATGGATGAAGGACCTCAATGTGCGAAAGGAATCTATCAAAATCCTTGAGGAGAACACAGGCAGCAACCTCTTCGACCTCAGCCACAGCAACATCTTCCTAGGAACAATGCCAAAGGCAAGGGAAGCAAGGGCAAAAATGAACTATTGGGATTTCATCAAGATCAAAAGCTTTTGCACAGCAAAGGAAACAGTTAACAAAATCAAAAGACAACTGACATACTGGGAGAAAATATTTGCAAACAACATATCAGATAAAGGACTAGTGTCCAGAATCTATAAAGAACTTAGCAAACTCAACACCCAAAGAACAAATCATCCAATCAAGAAATGGGCAGAGGACATGAACAGACATTTCTGCAAAGAAGACATCCAGATGGCCAACAGACACATGAAAAAGTGCTCCATATCACTCGGCATCAGGGAAATACAAATCAAAACCACAATGAGATATCACCTCACACCAGTCAGAATGGCTATAATCAACAAGTCACGAAATGACAGATGCTAGCGAGGGTGCGGAGAAAGGGGAACCCTCCTACACTGTTGGTGGGAATGCAAGCTGGTGCAGCCACTCTGGAAAACAGCATGGAGGTTCCTTAAAATGTTGAAAATAGAACTGCCCTATGATCCAGCAATTGCACTATTGGGTATTTACCCTAAAGATACAAACGTAGTGATCCAAAGGGGCACGTGCACCCGAATGTTTATAGCAGCAATGTCCACAATAGCCAAACTATGGAAAGAACCTAGATGTCCATCAACAGATGAATGTATCAAGAAGAAGTGGTATATATACACAATGGAATACTATGTAGCCATCAAAAGAAATGAAATCTTGCCATTTGCGACAACATGGATGGAACTAAAGTGTATCATGCTTAGCGAAATAAGTCAAGCAGAGAAACACAACTATCATATGATCTTCCTGATATGAGGAAGTGGTGATGCAACTTGGGGGCTTAAGTGGGTAGGAGAAGAATAAATGAAACAAGATGGGAATAGGAGGGAGATGAACCATAAGTGACTGTTAATCTCACAAAACAAACTGAGGGTTGCTGTGGGGAGGGTGTTTGGGAGAAGGGGGTGGGATTATGGACATTGGGGAGGGTATGTGCTTTGGTGAGTGCTGTGAAGTGTGTAAACCTGGTGATTCACAGACCTGTACCCCTGGGGACTAAAAATATATGTTTATAAAAAATAAAAAATTAAAAAAAAAAATAGAAATGGAAGGAAAAATTCCAAATCTCACACCACCCCCTCACACCATTCAGAATGGCTGAAATTAACAAGTCAGGAAATGACAGATGTTTGCAAGGGTGGTAGAGAAAGGGGAACCCTCCTACACTGTTGGTGGGAATGCAAGCTGGTGCAGCCACTCTGGAAAACAGGATGGAGGCTCCTCAAAAAGTTGAACATAGAGCTACCCTATGACCCAGCAATTGCACTATTGGGTATTTGTCCTAAAGATACAAAGGTAGTGATCCGAAGGGGCACGTGCACCTGAATGCTTATAGTAGCAATGTCCATAATAGCCAAACTATGGAGAGAACCTGGATGTCCATCAACAGATGAATGGATAAAGAAGATGTGGTATATATAGAGAATGGAATACTATGCAGCCATCAAAAACCCCACAAAATCCTACTATTTGCAATGATATGGATGAAACTGGAGGGTGTTATGCTAATTGAGATAAGTAAACCAGAGACAGACAAGTATCATATGATATCTTTGATATGAGGAATTTGAAAGGTAGGGCAGGGGTTTGTAGGGGTAGGAAAGGAGAAAATGAACAAGATGGGACCCGGGAGGGAGGCAAAGCATAGGAGACTCTTAATCTCAGGAAACAAACTGAGGATTGCTGGGGCATTGGGGGGAGGATAGGGTGGCCGCATTATGGACATTGGGGAGGGTATTGCTATGGTGAATGCTGTGAATTGTGTAAGACTGATGATTCACAGACCTGTACCCCTGAAGCAAATAATACATTATGTGTTAATAAAAAAGAATAAAATAAAATAAAATAAAATAAAGTAAAATAAAAGGATTTGAAAGAAGAAAGAAAACAAAACCTTGAATTTGGATAAGTCAATATGGAGCCTGATATAGTAAAGTATGTAACTAATCTCAAATCTGTAACTTTAGTGTGGATAAGGATTATGGCCATTTACCACACTTTATTTTTTTATTTTTTTAAAGACTTTATTTACTTATTTGAGTGAGAGGGAACAAGTGGTGGGGAGGGGCAGAGGGAGAGAGAGAGAGATAGATCTCCCTGATGTGGGGCTCAATGTCAGGACCCTGGGATCACCATCTGAGCTGAAGGCAGCTGCTTAACCCATGAAGCCACCTAGGGGGCTCCTGAACACTGCATTTTAAACACACATTTTGCCACTAACAAAACTAAGGTGCATTGCTGTTGTGGTAGATGGTCTGTGAGAATCCCAAACATTCTTAGGATCCCCTGACATGAAATAAAGATAACTTAAAACTGACTTTTCATGTTCACTACACACTATACATTAAGAAATCTCACAATCTCTAAAACCATTGCATTTAGGAATCCAATAAAAGTAAGTGGGCTTCTGTCACCTTGACAACTGGAACAGCTGTTACTCCATGCAAGTCATGGAAAGGCTGGGCTGGAACACTGTGCAGCAACATGATGCTGGAAAAGCACCTGCCGCCCACTAGCCTGCCCTGCCTCCCAGTCATTCCGCTCTAGCCGTCTGTAACCTCTGGCTTTCTATTTCTCCCAGTGCACTCAGAAACATTTTAAAGGTTGGATGGCATTTAAATATATACTTCATCTTCACATGTTTAAAGTTTTAATTCCCAACATCTGGAAATCAACCTTTGTCTAACTTTGAGTTCACTGGAGAAAACTGCTAAGAGTTTAAAAGTTATTACTGCCTTTATCCAAGAAAACACATTAAGAAATGCTGGTCTTACTTTGTTAATATTTACCTTGTGCCCTTTTTTCAAGGGGATTCAAATCACAAGGTAAATTTCTTAAATACTCAAATACTTCTGTTAAGTACCCAATATTATTATTTTCATGTATTATAAAGGGAATCAAGCACAAAGTTCACTGCCAGTAAGTGGTTTGTCAGAATATAGTACATGGAGCTTTTCACTTTCCCTCTGTTCTCCATTCTATTTTTATCTAATTTTATTTTAAAACAATGTCTTTCATCTTATCATGATTAGGATGCAAAATATTTTCAAGTTTTTCCTCTGGAAATCAAATGAGATCATCACTTAAAGTCCTTTCCCTGTGCCAAGCACTGTGAAAGCACTTGATAGAACAAATGTTGTTTAACTCTGAATCATATAAAACACATTTTAAAAAAATTCATTACAAAGTGCAATACATATTGTTTCATACTTGAATTAGCAAAATACATAACAGAATTGTCTTTTCTCTTTAAAAAAATAGCATTATATTCTGCTTGGGGGAGAACCATAAAACATCAAGCCAAGTTTATACTCCCCTGTGCATGAAAACTGTAGCAGGTGACTGATGTCAGCCTTCTGTGAATGTCTCAAGTGACCTCAAGGAGATCTCAAAAACAGGAAGAACTAGAAAACCAGCAAAGCAGAGGCACGTAGGCAATATTTTTGAATAATCAGGTATGACAAAAACATAATGTATTAAGATTTTTCTCCTGTCCATGTGGAAATCAGAAAACCCTAAGTTTTCTAACTGAAACAAATTATACCTTATGGCATTCTCCAGGTATTTGGAGAATTGCTTGCAAGCATATATCCCCACCTCCTACTTTTGTATATTTAACCCCCTGTAGCTAACAAGCTTTGGAACAATTCCTCAAAGCAATCTGAAAAACTGCTTCCTAGAGGATTATCCTCAGTAAGACAATTAATAAAACATTTACTAACCTATTTTGAGATTGGCTTTTTACCAGTTGACAATTTGGTGACCACGAAAGGACCCCAGAAGAGACACCACTCTCTCCTTTGGACTCCACCAGGAGATGGAGCCTTGCCACTGGCTCTTGTGCCAAGTTTACTTGGAGTACAAAGGACATTGTCCTTGGAGAACAAAAGACATGGTGGGTTCTTCCTGGGACTCGGACCTTCCCTTTTGGTAGATGGTCCAGAGCTTTATTCATTGTTATTTTTCTTCTCCAAAGTCAGGAGAAGGTGCTATTCTGTGTATGACCCAGGTTTCACCTCTTAACCTTTTCTTCTTTCTCTTGCAGTCAGGAAAGTGTGCCATTTTTATGCTTAACACAGGTTCCAGGTCTTATCTGTTGTCTCGTTTCTCCTGCATAAGTCAGAAAGGGCACCATACTGTATAGAGCACAGGTTTCAGGTCTCTTGGAGGGATAAATTTTCATCCCAGAAATTAAAAATCCTTTAGAACCTTGCCAATTTGAATACTTGATGCTACAATGACATAAATGAGGTTCTGAAGAAATCTGAAGACAAGGGCCAGGAGCTCCTCTCATTGAAGAATGCAGGGGTTAACATTACACCCTACATGGTTTCATAGAGATTCCCATGTACAATGCAGATAATCTAGTTGCTTTACCAAGGGATGCATGTAAATCTTATGCTCAGCATTCTGAGCACTTTCATTTTTGCCAGGCTTAATGGAGAGACACTGAGACACAAACGCCCATCAGCCACCTCCAGGGGGAGATCTGGAGGTGCAAGCTCACTCTGATCAACACATTGGTCCACAACTAAACCCCCTTAGGTAGTGCCAAGCATTTATACCCACTAGGACTGAGACAAACCATCACTGGAAAAACAGGGTGGGTAACACTTCGAACACTCCAGGGGGATTCACGTTTAACATACATGGATCATGTATTTCCAAGCTTCTAAATAAATGAGAGAATTATACTAAAGATAATTCTAACAATGATTTTGACATTCAAATGGCCTAAATGGGGATCCTTTGAAATATCGTGAATTTACTCAAGAAAGCCAGCGGTTAAATTAAACAACCAGAGTGGGAAGCATATTTTGATTGGTATTTAGAAGTTTTTGAAAGAAACACTGGTGCCAGTTAAGCATCTGCTTTGGCTCAGGTGGTGATCTCAGGGTCCTGGGATGGAGTTCCACATTGGGGTCTCTGCTCAGTGGGGAGTCTGCTTCTCCCTTTGCCTCTGCCTGTTGCTCTGCCTGCTTGTGCGCTCTCTCTCTCTCTGTGTCAAATAAATAAATAAATAAATAAAATCTTTTTTAAAAAACCACTAATCGAAGTTTGTTGGTTTAATTAAAACAGGTTTTAGGTTTTTGTTGTTTTGTTTTGTTTTGTTTTTGTTTTTGTTTTTTTTGTTTGTTTGTTTTTGAATTGTCAACATTAAATATATTCGTATTCTACCTAGGTTTACTAAAAGTCAAACAAGCGCATGTAATCTTGGTTATAGAGTTTGTTAACAAGAAAGATCATTTTAAGATGATAGCAGATAAGCATCTTTAAGTTTTTATTAAGATCAAGGTGATTAAAAGAGTTCTAAAAGTTTATAAATTTGTCAGCAATATTTGTGTCTACTTAAAGCATTTTCCTCTAATTTTTTTGTAAGTTAAAACGTTAGAGTTTTGCTAAGTTACATAATGGATAGTCATTAAATAAGCTAAATCACTTTCAAATAAGATAAAATACTGAAACATTAATTACTAACATAGGTTTATCTACATTTGACTTTCTATTACAGAGAAACTAAAGGTATTTGGGTCTGTTCATAAATATATTTTGTGCCATGTTGAAACAGAGAGAAAGCATATGTTTCTAAAAATTACTAAATGTATTTGTAAATTTCCCCAACTAAAAAATACTGGTATAACTAACAGTTCACAATTGCTTACTACTTTAGTTTTTACTAGAAACTAAGGTTTCTAAGATTTCAGGACTCTAATAAATATAATTAAGATTAATGGACATAATAAGGAAACAACTCTATGCAAAGACAGTAAGATATGTGTTTATGGTATTTAAAAAAAGGCATGGGAAAAGGGAAATGGATTTTTGTTGAGAAAAAACAAATTATTTTATCCTAAAGTGAGATTATTTAAAGAGGGAAAACAGAATAAAATTAAATGTAAAAAAAAAAAAAAAAAGAAGACAAAAAAAAAAAGAAAAGAAAAAGAAAAGAATGTAAAAAAATTTGCAAAAAGGAAATCTTTTGGAAAAGAATTTTATGTATGGCTAGTAGTGGCTAAAATTAGAATAAATTTATAGAAAATGAGTTTTAATGTCAAAAGTACACTGGTATAAGATTAGAATTTGGTTTTCTCTGTTAAAATAAAGTTTTCTTAGATTATTGGTCTAATCTTAATATGAAATTGTAAACAAAGGTTATTTATCTTTAATGTAATCAATCACTGAGAAAAAATTTCTCTGTTTTGTCTTTATGAAATATTTGATCACTTAAGATAACTGAATCTCCCTAGTATTAAAAGAGTTAAATTTTGCTGACAACTATGTAATTTCTTCATTTGCCTTTAGAATCTTTTATTGCTACCTTGCTTAAATAATTAAGCATTATAAAGTATTAAGTTTTGATCTGTAATTCTGTTTAGGCACATCCTTTAATACTTTTATATTTTTGACAACCTTCACAAAATTCAAATTTTGAATGAAGTCTTTTTGACTGATTGGTCTTGTTTATTTGTTATATTAAATTACATGGGAAGCATTGGCAGATAAATGATGATAAACCTTCTTAGATTCTATTGTATGGGTGAAAGCTATTAATATAATTGTTCCAGAAGTTTTTTTAAAAATTAACATACAATGTATTATTTGCTTCAGGGGTACAGATCTGTGAACCATTAGTCTTACACAATTCATAGCACTCACCATAGCATATACCCTCCCTAATGTCAATAACCCAGCCACCCTATGCCTCCCCCAGCCCCCCACTCCTTAGCAACCTTCAGTTTATTTCTTGAGATTAAGAGTCTCTTATGGTATGAAATTTCTCAAGTTTTGGTATAACATTATCACTTGTAAATCTAATTATTGAAATGGAGTATGTTTCAGAAATAACCAGATTTCCTTGTCAATTGCCTTATAATAAACTCTCATCAGATCTTTAACCATGGCCATTTTTGAAACCTTTTTCATTTATCATTATTGTTTTTACTCTGATGTTCTCGCAAATGTGTTTCAGCTTCAAGAAAATTCATGGAAAGGACTTAACGACAAATATAGGTATCTGATACTCTTAAGGTCATAAAACTAAACTGGGTAAAAGATTGCCAGAACTAATGGGAATACTGGATTCACATAGAACAGGAATTAGTAGCATGGTAGTGAATGGGCTGAGGAAAATGATTCTATTTTTTATGACTTTTGGTTTGAAACACATACTGGTTCTATAATGTTTGCTCTTCCAGATTTAAGGAAACTTTCTTTCTTAAGCAATCTTTGACTAAGAGACATTTGGTAAAATATTCCTTTGCAAACAAATATGAAAGCTTTCTCTTTCTCCCTACCTGATCTCTCTAAAATTTGGGAACTCTCAGTAAGTATTCTTACTTCCAGGGCAGTTATAGTTATTTTCGTAAGTTCAGTAAGAATCTGTTCTCCTTATAACAGGACATCATTGGAAACAACACTTCTATTATCAAGACTTTGACTGGAATGTCATATTTGAGAGAGACATGCATAGACTCAGAGATCACCTGACAGCTTTAAGCAACTGAGGTTGGTTATGCAGCCAAGGAAGGCCCCTTGGAAAATGATCCTGGTACTGCTTGCAGGGTTCCTGGGAACTTTACCAGGTGAGTAAGGTAGGTCACTTCCTGGCAGGCTTTGAAACCTCAGAATATTTTGTGGACCTTAAGAAGAAGGGAAATAGCCTAAATCTATAGCTATACAGGTGAGTCTGATGGCAAGTATTGGGCTTGGTTTCTTAGCCTCGAAGGGCTGTTTGTTGGAAAGTTCAATTTAAAATTCTGATAGAAAGTTTCAGCAAAGCAGATTTGAAAGGACCTAAATGGCCAATCTCTATTCTCGCTGGCATTGTGTAAATAATTAGGATGAAGTTGTTAAAAGCGGACTTGTTTTACAAACAAATTAATCTTAATTTATCTCTCTTTGGGAGAAAAGAGGATGATTTCAGAGAGAAAAACTGTTTCAGTAACACCACTTTGTGGATGTTAGATTATAGTTCTGATTACTTGTCTTTGATTGCTTGTTGTTTGCCTATAAAATTAGGCTGGATCCTGCATTCCTCTGGTTTCCTCAAACATCTGGCTATGACTCTCCAAACTAAGATTTCCAATTTTCTTTTGTTCTTTTGACTTAGAATCATTGAGAACTTAAACTGCCCTTTTCCCTGAAGGCCTGCAGAATAAAGCTAGACAACTTGAGGTAAACTTCAGAGAAATTGCCACGATGGCCATATTTAGACAATATTCATGCTTGTTGCTAAATGGGCTTCTCAGAAAGATCGCTGGAGACATTCAAACTGAACTAGGAAAATCTGTCAGACTGCACTGCCTGTCCTCACTCTATCTAAAGATGCTTTGAGCCCGACATCTAGAAATAATCTCACTGATAACAGTCAGGACCCAGACACTGGGTTGATAATTTGCTCCATTAACCTGTATTTTTCTTTTCTTTCCATAAGAAATGTCTCTCTTCATTACTCACATTGCTTGCGCAATGTAGGCCTAACTCAGAGAGACCGCCTGCAGGACCGCTGAAATGAGACAACTGTATTTAACCAACCTGACCTGTTTTCTAAACTAGGAAATTTTCATGAGTGAGGAAACAGACTTCTTACCTAAGGTCCAGAACAGAACAGTTAAACTCTGTCTAAGAGGGAACAGAATTGACAGGTGATGGTATTCTAAGGGGGGAAAAATCTTGTCAAAAGAGGAGAATGTTACTTTGTAACCATACCACAAGGACTTTGGGTGGAAATTTATTCCAGATATGGGATGGATTCGTGAAGATGACTCTCACTTGGGGTAACTCCACTCTGCTGGAACAAGCTAATGAAACCAAATATCAGCCTTAAGTGACCCAACGCCCAGTCTCAGGGAAGTGTTAGCTCAATGGCTTGGGTTCTGATATTCTTGGTATAAATTGATTCTAATGTTTCTAGCTAAGATATTAGCCTTTTTACTGTTAATAGATGTACTCTACAAATGAACTTCTTGTGTGAACTAGTGTACTCAGACTTGCACTAAGCTAACGATGGTCAAATGTCTGGATACTATAAATTATATATACAGTTCTGTATAAAGTTTGACAGTTTATACCCAGACACAACAAAATACCTCAGGCTATAAAATTCCTAACTATAGCAGATTTACAAGTTTACAGATAGTTATTCTTTTTAGGACATGTTTGCCTCATCTATCAGAGTAACTAGGAATGAACCTTCCTAGTGCCCTGGGACAAGGAGATACTTGGTCACCATTGTCTCCCACAGGTTGCAATTTGCCAAAAAGGGGGACTGTGCATGAAGACTGCAGCAGGCGACTGATGTCAGCCTTCTGGGAATGTCTCATGTGACCTCAAGGAGATCTCAAAAACAGGAAGAACCAGAAAACCAGCGAAGCAGAGACATGCAGGCAGTACTTTTGAATGACCAGCTATGATTAAAACATGAGGTATGAAGATGACCTAAGGGTCTTTCTCCTGCCTGTGTGGAAATCAGAAAACCCTAATTTTTACAAATATTACAAATTATACCTTGTGACACACATGTATTTGGAGAATATGCAACCCCTCCCCCCTTTTTGTATATATAACCTATCGCTAATAAGCTTTGCAACAGTTCTTCAAAGCAGTTTGAAAGACTGTTTGCTAGGTGTTTGTCCTCAGTAAGCCAACTAATAAGGCATTTACTAATTTACCACTTTGAGGTTGGTGTTCCTTCAGTCAACATTCCAATTATAAAAACACATCTACATCTGAGCTTTCTGGTAGACTCTTATTAGTTCTCATGCTTATTTATTTTTTTTTTAATTTTTCAAGATTTTATTTGAGAGAGAGAGAGAGAGAACATAAGCAGGGTGAGTACGAGAGGGAGAAGCAGGCTCCCTGCCAAGCAGGGAACCCAACACGGGGCTAGATCCCAGGACCCTTGGATCATGACCTAAGCCAAAGACAGACACTTAACAACTGAGCCTCCCAGGCACCCAGAATGCTTATTTTGATTTAATGAATATCCAACTTATTTAGCCTTAGTAGTGAACTCAAAACTTAGGTAGTTTGTAAAACACCCAAACAGACCAAAAATACGCCCCCCCTCCTAAGCCCCAATAGAACCTTCTTTAAGAAATGTAGTTTACGAAATCTAATTGAATGTGCCTGGTAACTGAGACACAGGGAGAGACTGTGAATAAGCTTTATTCCTATAGCTAGAAAAACGAAGTTTAGAGACACAATGTGCCAATGTTAATATATACCCTGAAAGTTGTTCTCTAAAATAATTCCCTGGTTAAAGGTTCTTGTTTTTATTTTGTTTTGGGGGTTGTTGGTTTCTCATCCCAATTATCTCTTTCTAATTCAAGCAAAATAGTGGGGACCATTCTGTCAAACTGATTTTGTGAATTTTGTCACATTTTGTGTTTCCTTGTGGCTCTGTTACAGATGTGACTTGTACTTTCCTAGCCAATGGAGTTCAGCAAGAATAAGGAAACAGTAAGTTCCTATCTAAACCTGTTCTGACGGGGTGTCCACCTCTCCTCATTTCCTACCACATATGTTCTAGGAGTCTCCAGAGGCATTTGCTAGTTTGGCTTCCTCACGGCACCTAGTCTTCACTGCTCTGGCCCTCTGTGGTAATGCTGCCAAGGACCGCTCACCCCCAAAGTGGTAGATGTACTTGCTTGTGCCCAGCAGAGTCTGCAATTTTTGCTGTAACATTTTAATATTAGCAGAGGCTGCTGTTGAACTCAGGAGGCCATGCTGAGGACCAGGGGGCAGAAACCCATGGTAGTGACCCTTGGTACCAATTCTCTATGTGCCATCCATGGAGAGTTTAGAGAACCATTCTTCTGCTACAGTCCCACATAGTCAACCTACCTTGATCGATGATCTGAATGACCTTACACAGTCCCCGCTTCCTTCCCTTCTGTGCCATCTGTCTTTTAACTGACTTTGAACAGCTCTACTCCATTAAGTGAATTTAGAATTCATTTTGAATTCTAAGGGAAACGGTTTCAGAGGATTACTTTTTGTGCAGCAACAGATATATATAGGAAAAGCATGCTCAGAGAAGACACAGGCCAAAGGGTGGCCACTTACACAGAGTGGAATAAAGATGATTGCTCAGCTGCCGTCTGTATACAAATGACGTCAAGAATGCCCTCACTCTTTAGATGAATTTAGAATGAATTCTTTAGAATGAATTCTTCATCAGGAATTTTCTTTCTTTCAAAAAACATGTGGTCTCAAAGACTAGCCCTTTGGAGCTATAGATGTCAAGATTCTTGGTAAAGAATGGACCAAATTTATACTGGGACCCCTGCTGCATTAACTCATCCATTTTAATGTATTGATATTAGTGAAATATATATTTATCTAACTATAGTTAAGAAAATGACTGGATTCACACACAGAATATTTATCAGGCTTTTCTTCTGTGCACTTTGGTCCAAAGCACAAATCTGGACAAACAGTCTGTGGGTAGCATACACATTTTTGCTGTTAGTTTGGGCTATTCTTAAAACACTCATGAAAACTTGCTGCAGCTTCTGATTACCCAGATATTCTCTTTTTATTCTTATGCCAAAAGTTTGCTGTAACTTATGTACTTGGAACAAAGTAGGTTCCCAGTCCCAATACGCGTGTTAGATAAAAATTGAATCAAATTGGATTCCAGTGGCAGAGTTGTGGATGACCCCACAGTGAAACTGTGGATGTCCCAGTGAAGCTGGCTGTCTTCCCCAATCAGACTGTGTTGCTGTTAATCACTGGCATGTTCTTCACTGCCTAGTTCTTTGTTCATGAGGTTACCTCCACCAGGTGCACTCAGGGTATCTACGAAGAGCTCCTCATCTCCTTGGTGGCCTCACTCTTCATGGAATTTGGAATCCTCTTCTTGTTGCTCTGGGTTGGTATCTAGGTATGAGTTCCCAAGGGTTCCAACCAGGTGGTTTCACTGAATCATTAATTCACTGTGAATTAATTGTTTTGCCATTGTTGGAAGTGTCCTACCTGCTGCTTACAATAAAGGCAGATGTGTAACCATGTCCGGTTTGACATATTTTTCATCTATATGCCTCTTGCTTCAGTTTTTTACTCTTTCAGCTCAGGTAATTTTACCTCATGTAAATCTTTTTTTTTTTTTTTCCTTTGTAATTCTTTTTTTTTTTTTTTTAAATTTTCAGTGTTCCAGAGTTCATTTTTTATGCACCACACCCAGTATTCCATGCAATCTGTGCCCCCCTTAATACCCACCACCAGGATCACCCAACCCCCTACCTCCCTCCCCTCCAAATCCCTCAGTTTTTTTCTCAGTGTCCATAGTCTCTCATAGTTCATCTCCCCCTCTAATTTCCCCCAAATCACTTCTCCTCTCCATTTCCCCATGTCCTCATGTTATTCCTTATGCTCCATGAATAAGCAAAACCATATGAAAATGGTGGACTTATTTCACTCAGCAAAATCTCTTCCAGGCCTGTCCATGTTGATATAAAAGTTGTGTATTCATCCTTTCTGATGGAGGCATAATACTCAATTGTGTATATGGACCACATCTTCTTTATCCATTCATCCATTGAAGGGTATCTTGGTTCTTCCCACTGTTTGGCAACTGTGGCCATTGCTGCTATGAATATTGGGGTACAGATGACCCTTTTTTTCATCACATCTGTATCTTTGGGGTAAATACCCAGTAGTGCAACTTCAGGGTCATAGGGAACATAGGGAAGCTCTATTTTTAATCTTAAGGAATCTCCACACTGTTTTCAAAAGTGGCTGCACCAACTGGCATTCCCAACACTGTAAGAGGGTTCCCCTTTCTCCATATCCTCTCCAACATATGTTATTTACTGTCTTGTTAACTTTGGCCATTCTAACTGGTGTAAGGTGGTATCTCGGTGTGGTTTTGATTTGAATCTCCCTGATGGCTAATGATGATGAATATTTTTTTTTCATGTGTCTGTTAGCCATTATGTCTTCTTTGGAAAAATGTCTGTTCATGTCTTCTGCCCATTTTTTGGCAGGATTCTCTGTTTTGTGTGTGTTGAGTTTAAGGAGTTCTTTATAGATCTTGGATATCAGCCCTTTGTCTGTACTGTCATTTGTGAATATTTTCTCCTATCCCATGGTTGCCTCTTTGTTTTGTTGACTGTTTCCTTTGTTGTGCAAAAGCTTTTGATCTTGATGAAGTTCCAAAAGTTAATTTTCACTTGTTTCCTTTGTCTTTAGAGACATATCTTGAAAGAATTTGCTGTGGCCAATGTTTCTCTAGGATTTTGTTAGATTCCTGCCTCACATTGAGGTCTTTTATCCATTTCAAGTTTATCTTTGTGTATAGTGTAAGAGAATGGTTGAATTTCATTTTTCTATACATAGCTGTCCAATTTTACCAGCACCATTTATTGAAGAAACTGTCTTTTTTCTACTGTATATTTTCCCCGCTTTGTTGAAGATTATTTGACTATAAAGTTGAGAGTCCATATTGGTCCCTCTATTCTGTTCCACTGGTCTATGTGTCTGTTTTGTGGCAGTACCATGCTGTCTTGGTGATCACAGCTTTGTAGTAAAGCTCAAAATCAGGTAACGTGATGCCTCCAGTTTTTTCTTTTTCATCATTTCCTTAGCAATTCAGGGTCTCTTCTGGTTCCATACAAATTTTAGGATTGTTTATTCCAGCTCTTTGAAAAATGCCGGTGGAATTTTGGTCAGAATGGCATTGAAAGTCTAGATTGCTCTAGGCAGTATAGACATTTTAACAATGTTTATTTTTCTAATCCATGAGCATGGAATGGTTTTCCATCTTTTTGTGTCTTCTTCAGTTTCTTTCATGAGTGTTCTGTAGTTCCTCGAGTACAGATCCTTTACCTCTTTGGTTAGGTTTATTCCCTGGTATCTTATGGTTCTTGGTGCTATAGTAAATGTAATCAATTCTCTCATTTTCCTTCCTGTATTTTCATTGTTACTGTATAAGAAATCAACTAATTTCTGTTCAATGATTTTGTATCCTGCCACATTACTGAATTGCTGTATGAGTTCTAGTAGTTTGGGGGTGGAGTCTTTTGTGTTTTCCATATAAAGTATCATGTCATCTGCAAAGAGAGAGTTTGACTTCTTCTTTGCCAATTTGAATACCTTTTATTTCTCTTTGTTGTCTGATTGCTGTTGCTACGACTTTAAATACTATGTTGAACAAGAGGGGCAAGAATGGGCATCATCGTGTTCCTGATCTCAAAGGGAAGGCTGTCAGCTTTTCCCCATTGAGGATGATATTCATGGTGGGTTTTTTGTAGATCGATTTTATGAAGTTGAGGAATGTTTTCTCTATCCCTATACTTTGAATTGTTTTAATCAAATGTGGTTTTTTGCATCAATTGAGAGGACCATGTGGTTCTTCTCTCTTCTTTTATTGATTTGTTCTATCACATTTATTGATTTGCAAATATTGAACCACCCTTGCATCCCATGGATAAATCCCACCCGGTCATGTGGATAATCTTTTTAATGTACTGTTGGATCCTATTAGGATCTTGTTGAGAATCTTAGCATGCATATTCATCAGGGACCTCATGTAATTCTTTCCCACATGCTTACTCCTTTCAATCCCCTCTCACCTTAAAACCAGGTACCTCAGGTTGGTCTTTGATTCCTAAAAAGAGCAGAACCTAGTTATGGGTTTCCTTTAGGATGTCACAAAAGCAAAACCTTACCTATTTTCCTTAATAACTCATTGAACCAGGGTTTTCTTAAGCATCATTTACAGTAAATGGGGAAAAAACAAACAAGGTTCTTACCAAAATTATACTTATCTACTTAAAAATCACATTTGCCTTTAAAATGACACTATTTAATTCTCAATACCCAGTATTTCAACTGCATCTTAATCTGTGATATAAGGGCCAGTTTTTGTTTTTGTTGTTTTTTCTGCCCTAAGAAAAATGCTTTTTGAACTTAAATAACTTTCAGACTCTAGGTTATTTAATGTCATTAATTGACATACTTCAAATGGACCTTAAGAATATTTTATCAAACTAAATGCTACAAAGTTATACAAAAGTCAGCTATCAATTTTTAAGCAAAATTGTCTCATTTTTCAAAGTTTCAAGTTATTTAAAATAATTATATTATAGTAGCAATAGAAATAAGAGCTAGTGATAAATAACTAAAGAGAGTTAGAAATAAAGAGAGTTGTTTAAAGGAAGAGTATTGTCACTGGGTATCAGATATGGATAAATTTTTGAATGAAATATAACTGCTAACCCAAAATAAAATGAAGTGTTTAAGAAATTTCAAATTCATAAATATTTAAAAATGTGCACAAATATAAATGATATAACACTAAGTAAAAGCAAGTGTTTAAGTGGAGAAATGTTAGATATGAAGATAAAAAACAACTTACAATATATTGATGTTTGTACAAAATTATTTAATATCCATTTATTAGTTCTAAAAACAAGCTACTTAGGAAGAATATTTCTTTGATAACATTTATGTATATAAAAATGGACTCTTTGGTTTATAATTTCATCCTTTTCATTTTAAATATTCTAGAACCAAACCAAGTATTAAAATAAACTTTTTTAAAGCAATACCACACATGGTTAACGTGAAACAATGATTCTACTTTATATTCCTCAGCTGTAGTCACATTGAGTCATATTTGTCTTTCATGACAAATATCTTTGGAATAATAGGTGAATAACTGGATAATCTTGAGTAAAGTTAAAGTTGAATGTAGCCAGAGTTCAACTTCTTACTTGCTTACTGGATCCCACTAGATGTCATCTTAATTAAACAAGATATTTGCTTCCCTAAAAGTAGACTGCCAACATAGACCCATTACTCAATATGCCACGTTAGAATTATGGCTAATCCCAATCATTATAGAGAGACACTAGCGTGTTCAGGATACAGGCACTTAAACTATTCTGAAGGTCTCTGCCCAGAACTGCTTTGAATCCACACTTGTTTTCTTGAGTTTCTGCTTACAAACTAATGTACTATGTAGAGAGTAAAACCACCTTACCAAACTTTACTATGAAAGTACCTCTACGTACCATTATCTTCCCAACAATATTAATATGGGGAAAAAAGAAAGTATTTTGCTTGATAGGGTTACATACATGAAGTTTGGAAGTGTCTGTTGAGAACTTAAACTCTGAGCAAATTATTTGAAGTATTATGTGTTTGCTCAGCCTTCACCCTGAGGAATTTCTCAGCCACAGAAACTTTGGAAAGTTACTACACATAGATTCTGACATACAGATGTTTCTGGAGGGAAAAATAAATAAAAAGAAAAAAAAAGACAAACGGCAGAGGAGAATAAATCTGTACAAAAGCGGAAGCTACAGGTCACAGGGCGATGAAACAAAGCCTCTTGCATTTCGCAATGCCACGAGGGAGAGGAGGAATTCAGGAACTATTTACAAGCTATCTGTTTCCAGAAATGGTGGTGGTTGCTGCACAAAAAGGCAATAGGCTTTTGCTTGTAATTAAAAAGGATTAAAACTAGTCTATGTAATTTCAGTTTCAAAGTTATGTTGCCCTACATTTTTGGACTTCCAATTTCAGAGCTGCCTAACGACAATTAGCCCATTTTCCCCATAGGCCTGAAAAATGTCCCATCTAACAACAAATGGGTACTATTAAAGTCAGTATGGTTTGGGTAATTGTGCGTTCTGTCTTTGGTAAGTGGGTAAAGGACGATGGTCCAAAATTACAAAAGTGAATTTTTCCAAGAGCAAAATGAAAAATCTTTTTCATTCACTTGACTCCAATTCTAATGCTTTTTAATAATTTGATACTTACATACAAGAGTATACAATTTCCAGAACTCTAAAAACGAACCCACTAACGATTAGATTGTTTCACTGCAACTGAAATCTGTATCTGCACCTTCCAACAGTTATTTTTAATTGCAAAACTTTTGTAGATCAAGTGGCTACTATGCCTATGAAAAATAAACTTTTCTCTCTCAGTTTTATTTGTATGCTATTACCTTATTAGAAAGTCTGCAAATTTTCCAATCCATTACATGCAGCTTTCCAAAACAATAAAATCCCTGTTGCAGTAGTTGGGAGTTCCCTAGGTTATAATGGGAGTCATGAAACCTACTTTTATGAATAATAAGCTGAGTTTATATTCTGAATTTGTGTTTACAAAATGCTGTAAATGGGTTATGTTACCGCAGTATTTCCGATATATTCCTGCAATGTATAGACACAGAGCAAAAGAGAGAGAGACACCATTCAGAAAAGTTGCCTCAATCATAATGGAGTAGAAGTTGGCAATGTATGGTGTGGTATAGTATTAAAAATACTGGCTTTTGCATTCAAACCCAATTCTGTGTTCAAACCCAGTTCGACCCATACAGAGCCGTGTGACTCTTGGAAAGTTATGTAACTTCACGAAGGATTAGTTTTCTCATTTGCAAAAAGGAAGTATTTACCTCACAGCGCTATTGTGAATACTTCACAAGATAATATATTTAACATTGAGTTCCATTCCCTGCCTAGCTTCCTAAAGGACTACTTTGCCTAGCACAGACACAAGTTCAACTTGTAGTTCCCTTTCCCTTTTCATTGTCATAGGTCAACTAGCCCAAGCTCAAAATGGTGGCCTGCCAATTAAAACTGGCTTGCTAAGTTACAATCAGAAATTAATGTCAATTTCATTATTTTGAGCCCTATGTGTCCTGTTGTCCGGTGGAATTCAACTAAAGTTTTCTTGGCTGCTTTTCCATTGAGACAGAAAATATAAACATTCTCTCATTTAATTCTCAACATTTTGGGTGAGGCAGATATTGAACACATTTGGGAGATAACAGGATATGAGAGAATGTCACAGGCACTTTTAGTACTGTGACTTATTAGTTATCTGACATGAAGCATTACTTCTCTGAGTCTCAAAGTCTCATTTATCACCTCAGACATCATCTACAAATAATGAGAACAAGAGTGGCCCCAAAATAATTGTTGTGGGAACTATAGGTTCTAGCTCAAGGCCTGGTCCAAAAAAGTGCTCACTAAATGTTAGGTTTTCTTTTTCCCTACTGTCATGTTTTCTCTTGTCATGTTCTCTTTGTGGTTTTTAAATACTGCAGAAAGCTACCTTAATGAGTGATACTTCAATGCCCCTTGTTTTAATGACAGATATTATTTGACTGAATCTTGAATTTTTAAAACAATATACTGCCCCACATTACAACTTAAAAGGTGTTGATATATTTAAAGTGTTACAGAAATATCTCACACGTCTCAAATGATACGTTGTTTCTTGAATTCTGTCCTTTGTAGATGAAGTGAAGTCAAGTTAAAGTCTCTTTAATGGATGTGGGGCTTTAATTTCAGTATTCTAAGAAAGGCAAATGGTTTCATATGATCTAAATGATTGATGATGATCCAGTTAAGATAGGGGAAGATTTAAAACTTTCAACCGGGTTCTCGGGTCATGAAAGAATTAGGCCAGTTGCCACTTCTTATGTCTATCACGGTACTTTCGTGAAAACAATATGCGCTCCCACTATCCCACTATTATTTGGCACAGCGTAAAAAAAGAGCAAGGACTTTGCAAGCAAAACACCTAAGTGCTGTCATACCGATCTAAGATAAAATTTATGCAAAAGTATACATTTCTCAATGGTTTTTTCTCTTAGAGGAGAGATACAATTCAGATTTCCCAAATATCTGCTACTTGCTCTAAGTTTGAAGGAAGGAATGACTATAAAAGTTCAGCATCTGACCGGTGAGAGCAGCGTGGGCTCATATGGTCCAGAGTAGAAAGCAGCACAACCTGGATGTTTTTCACAAAATGAGGAAAAGAAGTTCCTACCATGTACCACATGAGGTTGATATTTTGCAAAGACCTCAGTCAAAATGAAAGATATGCTGAGCTACAAAGTTTAAATTGTATGTGCTCCACAGGGAAATTAAGAAAATACAGCAGCAAGCTGTCCTGTAGAGTTTAAAGGTAATTAAAACCCAAAAAGGCTTTTTCCTATTCTTCTCATAATTTGGAGATAAGAAAACCCATAAGGATATATTATAAAGGGTAACTGATAGTATTAGGATTCTTTCTTAAAAGGGAAGACTTTGGACCAAATGCTTCAAATCCATACACCATCTCTCTCTATGAAAGTTTCTATTTGAGACTTAAGATCTTCGGTCTGCAGAAAACAATTTAATTACATTCTATTTACCATTACCATTTAAAAGTTGTGTGTATAGAGACATTCCATCTACACTGTAATTAAGCACAACTAACTCTATCACACAGAAGAATTTTACCATATATTAGTATACTGGTAAACAAACACATCATGCCCCAAACTCTCTCCCTACAGAAATCTATTGGCACATTACAAAAACGGTCCACAAAGTTCTTTGGACAAATGTTTATAGCTGTTGTCATTTGTGTTTTAAAAACTATTTGAAATTACAGTATTTCATTTATTTTTGTGTATAAAGTTTCCAAACTTCTGCATAAATCCTCGGAACTTATTTTCATTTGGCTGGTATGAGTGATAAACACCAGCGTTATAATTAAGCATTGGGCTGGACCTGCCGTAACTCTTGCCCACGGTTGTGGATTTTATTTCTGGGCGGTGCACACCAGTATTTGGTACGTGGCTTACTGGCTGAATAGAGCTTTCAATCTTATAAAATGGCTCAAAGCGACTGTAAACGCGCCTGTCGGCTGAATGAGATCTTAGAAGCTCATTGGGCTTTGGCCTTGGAGAAGCAGCTGGTTTTCTTTCAGGAGCAAGAGCTGTAGTAATCTCCTTCGAATCTCGATATTGGATCTGTTCAGTGTTAAATCTCGGGGCAGAGGCATCTCCTGCTCTTTCCAAGAACTTGTTTTCAACTGGACCTGGAACAGGTATGAGTTTGCTACCTTCATCTGATGGAGAACTTATCCCCTGAGATGAGCTAATGGTTACATCTTCCTTACTCTTGTGAACACTGCCTTGAGAGTTTGATGAGGAAGAACGCTTTCTTCTAGGAGATGAATCAAATTTTGGTTCTGATTTTTTTGGTTTCTGATTCTCTTCAGCCTCAGAAACTAAAGTGTCAGAACTACTACACATTCTGTAGAAGGCAGGTGCTTTATTTTTGGAGAGATTTTCTCTCTTCTCTGGGGTAAGACTAAGTAATGACCTTAACTTCTGAGATCCCTTTTTCAAAAAATTGGGAGAGCCCTTAACTTCCTTCTTTGAAGTGAGTTCTTTGCTAGGTTCATCTTTATTCATATCAAGTAAAGCAGCGACGGAAATTGATTTGGTCGTGGGACCGCTGGGAGGCTGTCTCTTAATGACCTCCCTGTCCTCTTCTGTGCTCTGGGTCACGTTGTGCATGCTTTTAGAACTTTTCAGCAAATCTTCTTTGGGTTTTTCTGGTTGTCTAACTCGATTCCTGGTAAGCGTGCTATATACATAATGCTTACTATGTCCATGATCTAAGTTGGCCTTTGAGTGGTCGAAGAATGGGAAACTACGCCGTTTGAGCACATTTTCATTTTGTTGATTCTTTAGATTTTCTGTCTGCTTATTTACACACAAGGATGTATATAAATAGTTGTTGGCCTCCGTGTGGCCATTTGTAGCTTGATTTAAGACTGGGGAGTGGTTTTCGGGAACCTGCAAAGTGTGCATTTGTGGTGCCTCTGACTGCAGTGGGAGCTTGGGGCTTGATTCTGGCACGGGTTTGTCTGTCCCGTGCTGTTCGCTTGTGGGGGTATCCAGGACCTCCTTAGGTGTGTCACTTCCCTGGGAACCAATGACAGTTGAATTTGAGGAGCCAGTCGTGCAACTGTTCACCTCCTGCTGTTCAGGTAATGTTGGTTTAAACACAAAAGAGGAACGAAGCCGAGAATGAGTATAATGGGCACTGGCTTTCACATTTTCAGAACTATCATAGCCCTCAAACCGGTCACCTAGAGCTGACCCGTTTGAATCAGGTGCAGCTTCTGAGTGATCATTTAAGTAGGATTCAATTCTCCAGTTACGCAAGAAGGACTTTGTGGTATGTTCAAGGGTTGGCATTCGTTGTTGCAAAAAGCGAATATGATTATCTGTCCCATTAAAAGACCTCCGTACATTTGAGTTCCTCTCTGCAAGATTTGTTGTTTTTCTCTGGGCGAGCCGATCAGCAAAACTCTGGGCAGGTGTGTTTTGGCGGCTCACGTAGCCTCCTCGTGCTGAGGAAGCCACACTGAGACTATCTGAAGGCTTTTTCCAGTTACCTGGCGGATTAATGTTTCGATTCAGAGCCCTGTTAAGAAGCAGGTATGGTGCTGTTTCCGGCTGTTCTCCAGCATAACTATGCCTCTTCCAATTTTCATTTATCTGACTGGATTGATACTGACGGACTGTATTTGGACCATTAAAGTTTGGAATAAAATGAGGCTTGTATCCATGATTTCTTATGCTATATTTGTCATGTTCATTTAGAGTATATATCCCTCTGTTTTTGAAGTAACTGGATTCTAGTTTATGAATCTTGTCTTGTCTGCCAAAAAGGTTTCTTTGGCTGGAAACAGAAGCTAATGAAGAAAGTGAACGCTGATAGGTGCCATTCTCCCAGAGTGTTTTGCCGTGCTTTACCCTGGCTAATTCTTCTTGAGCAAATGAATTGGGGACACAGGATCTGGCATAGAGAGTTCGAAATTCTTCATCAAAGGACTCAACAAGTTGTCCTGTGATTATCTGAACCATGCTGAGGTGAGCTTTTTCAAATGACCACATGTAGCTGAAAAAGAATCAAAATTGGGAAATTTAAATTTTTCTGTTAGATTAATGACAATATATAACTTTACTAAGAAAAAATGTGCTGTTTAACATTGACAAGAGAATTTATGTTCATTTCCCCTGCCTACCGTAATTTAGAACATCTTCAGTCATTAAATGATTGCAATACCTGCCTTATCTCCCTTACTACCATATTTGTATCTTAAATAACAAAGCAACTCAAGTCCTGGCTTTGAATCCACCCCTAACTTCTTAAATTACTTTCTAGAAGTTCAAAGAAAAGCCTGCTGTGCATTTTGCATCCTGCCTACTAAGATTTTATGGTGTAGAAATGTTATATTTCATATAAAGTATCTTGGCAGAAGGCAAACAGGCCAGTATCAGTGGAAAAGTTGAGAGATCTGGCTTTTACTGAGCTATCTACACACATGAGTGTGGGCCTCAGTTTCCAAAATGCTAGCATAAGCCGACATTCCTTAGAGTTCTAGCATGTTATAATACAAGATAGGTTTTTGCTAATACATACATTTTATCTCTGGGGCTTACTCAGGAAGCATACTTTGGAATGCCAGGGCTTGTGCACAGAGAGAGGATTTGTGGGCTGCAGTCTCAGTCTATAAAAGACACTTAACTACTTACACAGTGGACAGAGAACTGGTAAATTTAGCCTCAAAAGCCATGCCAGTCAAAATGACACTTAAGATCTTTTAATATAAAATACAATTTCTAGGAAATTAAGGTTTGTAACTACTTTATAGTACTATGTGGGATTCTGCAGTTTAGAGGTGACAGTTGAAATGTCATATAAATTTTAAATCTGATTTGTAAAAGTTTAGATAATGTAACATACAGAGTCACTGAGCAGAAAAAGGAATTGCTAATATGCTATATATTAGATACTGTTACATAACATGATAGGGGTTAATAAAGGAAAAAGGAGACAGAGGAGCTTGTTTTTATAGAGGGGATATAGTAACAAAGGCATATGAATACTAAAAGAATATACAGAATATATTTATTTATTTATTTATTTATTATTTATTATTTTTTTTAAAGATTTTATTTATTTATTTGACAGAGAGAAATCACAAGTAGATGGAGAGGCAGGCAGAGAGAGAGAGGAAAGCAGGCTCCCTGCCGAGCAGAGAGCCCGATGTGGGACTCGATCCCAGGACCCTGAGATCATGACCTGAGCTGAAGGCAGCGGCTTAACCCACTGAGCCACCCAGGCGCCCCCAGAATATATTTAAAATACACAAACAACACTGCCTATCTAATATACTGAATTTTATCTAGTATGCTTACTGGATGCATGTATGAGAAGAATAACTCAGTAGGTGCTCTTTTTGTACAGACCATGTGGGGGCCACCAGGCTGACTTAAAATAAATGATACAAAGTGAATCACTACAGGAATTTTCAACCCCACTGAAGATACAAATAAAAAATCTGTGAGAAGGAGCAAGTAGAGGAATGAATAGTCAGCTATGACATATGAGGAAATCTCCAGAGACAAGTGGAAGTTGAGCTATATTTTGACAGAGATTAGACAACCCAGAAGTTCAAACATAGAAAGTATGGAACAGTTTCTGTGGGAGGAGAGACATAGGGGAATAAGAAGGAAAGAATGGCCATGTTTTGGTTGAACACAGAAAACAAATTACATTTACCTGAAGTAAAGACAGTTACATAATAGACTGATGAATGGGTGGGGAAAATCTTAAAAGCAAAGCAAAATCTTAAAAGCAGAAGAAAGTTTGACTGTATAAGATTTTCTCCCCCAAATTCGGATAAATTATCATAAAAAGATGTTTGAGGAATGATTTTTTTTTTCCAGTAGGTATTTATAATACAGATTTGAAAGATGAGGGACTGAATTTACTGTGATGAGTGAAATAACTGAAGTTAGGTGATAAGAGCCTAAACCAGAGTGGAAATTGGAATAAAGACTAAAAATATTGAGCCAGTAACAAGAAGAGAGAACCAGAATACCGGCAGGTCATAAAGGACATGTATAGGTTATGAAATAAAAATAGCCTCCAGGTGTTGAGCTCAGGAAACTGAGAAGATAATGGTACTGGTGAATATGCTGCAACTGGAGAAGTTTCCCTACTTTGGTAAATCAAAAAATGATATTGTGGTATCACTTCAGCTAAAAGGAAGACATTCCACTGTATATATTCAGTGTAGAGATTATTCTCTGGAAACACTGAACAGCCTCAAATGAAAGAGCTAGTTTACTGACATCCAGGCATCTTACAATAAAACTGTCAAGATTCCAGCCAACCGCTCTCATGTAAACTCTGCTGTTGATAAACATTACCCACACAATTTCCAATAAGCTTAGAGTCCCTCAATACACAGCAAAAGATCAGCAGACATTTGAAGAATGTTTGGAAGATGGTTTATAAAGCTTAGAAGTTTAGATGCCAAACAGAGACCAAAACAAGCAGGAAACAGTCACCTGGAGGAAACAGAAACTGCATGGATAAGAATATATATAAAAGCAGAGCTACAAAAAACTACAATTAATATCCTCGAAGAAATAGAGAAAATGATGCATCTATAAAAACACAAACAGGATGCTTTGAAAATGATCCAAGCAGGAGATACTAAAACTATTTGATAGCAAAATTTTAAAAGAGAGTTGTGATACGTTAGAATAAACAACCAAGAAAATTCCTCAGGCAGTACCCACCCAAGACAGAAAATCAGAAGGGGAAAAATACAATGGGAGCAGAAATCTAGTTAATAAGAATTCCAGAGAGAGAAAGAGAGAGAGAATAGAGACAACCAAGGAGAAGAAATGATCAAAGAATAAGTAAGAAAATGTCCCAGAATTGGAGGATAGGAATTCTGGATTCCTATCCAGAATTTTGGATTGCCTAGAACAATAAATTAAAAAAAGCCTAGACCTAGAAACACAATAAATTTGAGAACAGCAGGAGATAGAAGAGAAACCTTGGACGTTTCCAAAAAAAAAAAAAAAAGTTACATAAGAAGGATGGGAATAACAATTGTTTGAGACTTCTCAACAGTAACTTTGATTGCCAGGCAGCATCTTTCAAATTTGGAGGAAAAAGGATTTGGCTTACAGTACCATCCCCAGTTAATCCATCAATCACTTAAAATTACAAATTTCGGGACTTTAGTTTTTTAAAGATTTTATTTATTTATTTGACAGACAGAGATCACAAGTAGTCAGAGAAGCAGGCAGAGAGAGAGGAGGAAGCAGGCTCCCTGCTGAGCAGACAGCCCAATGCAGGACTTGATCCCAGGACTCTGGGATCATGACCTGAGCCGAAGGCAGAGGTTTTAACCCACTGAGCCACCCAGGTGCCCCAAATTGGACTTTAAAAAAGTTCCATCCTGATGGAAATTGTTCTTGAGCAAACATGAGAGAAAAACAATTATTTGGAAACAAAAAAAGATGTAAAGATGGGATTAACATGGGGTTTAAGAAATTGTGGCTCAAACTACCCGGGAATATGGGATATCACAGGACCCCAGCAGCACTCCGGGTTAAAGACCTGTTAAGCCAGATGGGACATGACAGATTGTTGGTAGTAATTTAGCATTTGGAAAAGTTGTTCATGTGCTAAAAAATCTGTAGAATCAACTGGAAAAAAAAAATAGTCATAAACAGGAAAAAAAAAAACCCAGCAAATAAAACCCAAAACCAAACGGTCATTATTAACTTTGTTATAAGAAATGAAGCATATCACAAATGACTCCAAGGCTCATCAATGACCAATTCTGACACAATTTAAGAAATGTAAACGGAGACTTCTCACTTAAGAAACAACTGTGATAAAACTGTACTGGGTGAGTGGCAACCAGGAGGTCAAGTGGATTTGGGTGAATAGAAAATGTAACCCTTCAATTACTATACTATAGAATGAAGTGATAATATCTAAAAGTGATATACTGAGCATTCACAGTATAATCATGTTACATAAGAGAATGTAATAACCATCAGAAGAACCAGCTGAAAGAAGTAAATACTGCATCTAGAGATTAGGATCCAGGAGTGGATCCAGATGGAGAACAAAAACTGGCCTGTATTGCATGCCTATCCTCCCTCCCTCCTTTTCTAGTAGGCTCTATGCAAGGCAGGGCTTGAACTCATGCAGCTCCACTGCAGTGCTTGAATTTACAACCCCAAGATCAAGACCTGAGCTGAGATCAAGAGTCAGAAGCTTAACCGAGTGAGACACCCAGGTGCCCCTGTATTCTTCTCTTGGTAATATTTGCTATTTTTAAAAATGTGCAGGGGCACCTGGGTGGCTCAGTGGGTTAAAGCTTCTGCCTTCTGCTCAGGTCATGATCCCAGGGTCCTGGGATAGAGACCTGCATTGGGGTCTCCGCTTGGCGGGCAGCCTGCTCCCCCCACCCTCTCTCTGCCTGCCTCTCTGCCTACTTATGATCTGTTTGTCAAATAAATAAATAAATAAATAAATAAATAATTTTTAAAAAATGTAAATATTTTCCTGGATAAAAAATAAAATTAACTTACTACTCCCCCTCCCTCCAGACACACTGTCATATTCATGACATTGGGAAAATGTGGGAAAGCAAGCACAAAAGGGAAACTCTGACTTTCTGGTTGGAGGTATCAAGAGTGAAATCCACAGAGAAAGTAGTGACAGTACACCAGTTGTATCATGGGTCTCTAAATCCGACAGTCTTCAAGTCTGATCAAAGATGGTACCTGGAAGCCAACAACTTCAGTGAAACATGTCTTTTGAAAGTGGCTTTTATAGAGACCATGAGATTTAGAAAAAAAAAAAAAAGAAAAGAAAACGTTTATAAAATTCTCTCCCAGTCAAATTTGTGGACAATATTTTACTAAATAATATGTTCTAGACTTTATACAGTTTCAAAGAGGACATCCAATTAACAATCTGATTTGTACACATTGATAAAAAGTGTATTTGTTATATCTCATCACTGTTAGTATCATGATAGGACAAAGCATCTATTGCGTTCTGATAAAACTGTCACCACGATGAGTGAATAGTCACACAATGTATGACTAGACGTCAGGCCTCTCTGGAAATGCTTGGAGTTTAGAATATGAAGACATTTTGGGATACCTGTGTGGCTCATTCAGGTAAGCATCTGCCTTCGGCTCAGGCTATGACTCCCAAGGTCCTGGGATCGAGTCCCACATCGGGCTCTCTGCTCCTCGGGGAGCCTGCTTCTCCCTCTGCCTGCTGCTCTCCCTGCTGGTGCGCTTTCTCTCTCTCTCTCTCTCTCTGACATATAAGTAAATAATACGTTTATGGAGTTATGGAGACATTTTACGGCAAAGAATTTTAAGTTAAAGAAGGTGGCATTTTGATTTGGGCTATGATGGAGACGATGACAATACTGGAATTAGAGACAAAGGCTGTTTTTAACCAAAAATAAGTCAGTTTTTAGCCAGTTTCCATGAAGACTAGTTCATAACTGTTCCACCAGATCCTGTTACAATACTGTTAGAGGAAAGGTCCATGACAATGCAGGGGTAGCGGCGAACGAGGGTTAGGACAGTCATTTTTTAAAAGAAGTATATTTAAAATTAACATGGAATAATAAGAAAAATAGAGTTGTTACAGAAGAGTTTTGGTTATTTTTTATCATCTGTGGTCCTAGGTATTCTACATATTCACTTCCATAAATAGTAACTTAAATTCTGCCTTGGCTTATGATATACATAGAAAGATAACAAGTTTCTGTTGCTGTTGTCTGTTTTTCCCAACATCACTTTAAAGTAGTTTAGCCATAGTCATCTCAACATGCAGCTCCTATTAACGCCTAGCACTAGCAAAACAAAGTTAAGGTGAAATTACTGTTCAAGGTAATCTTAAAAGTCAATTTAAATAATAAAAACAGAAAGCATTCATTAGGATGAAATTAAGCAATAAATACCATTCTGGAAGTCAAGTGAATGCCTAATTTTAATTAAAATTTCAATTAAAACCCCTGTAAAACCAAGTGGGTCTGACCAAATACATACATGCATAATGAGTCTTTAAAGGACCCATTAATTTCAAGCACTGGTTGTAATTTCTGCTCTTAACAAGTTTTCCTTTACAACTCCAAAAGGCAGTTTCAAGAAAAGGTCCCTGAGCCTAAAGGGAAAGTTAGCAGATAGTAACAGCTAAAACATGCCTAAAATAATAGCTGACTTTAGGGGCCATGCTGCACGGACTCTTTTAATTCTCACAAGGACACAAGGTAGGCTCTATCGTTAACTTTATAGAGGAATAAACTTGAGTGCAACCAAGTTGAGTAACTTGCTCATGACCAATCACTTCAACATGTTGTCTCCTTCTTGCAGACATTCTAAGTTCCAAGAGAAGAAGGAAAAGTTTTCCTTCACTGTCCTGTTTACATCCACAGCTCTCCTGGCCTGTTTCCACGGTCTTTAGGAATGAGTCTGTGCTGCCTGATGACCCAGCAGTTCACATGTGCTGGTTGGTATTTTTATCTGCCTGTTGATCTAACCTTATTGTGTAGCCCATTCAGGACCCATGTCTGGAATATATCAGAGAGTATTAGGGTAGCATTGTACTCTGAAGCCAGCAGAACTTGGATTGGGCTGTCCGTCTGGGACTGCTTCTGACCTATGGCTGGGGAGTTTTCAGACAAGTCACTTAGCCCCCTGGAACTTCATTTTCATCATTTATAAATGTAGATGAGAACAAATGTATCCAAAAAGTGGTAAGGACTGGGGAGTACATATGTGGCAGAGCCAAGGTGGAACAGAGTAGGCATTCCACCAGTGGTCTCTTGAAAGAGGTCAGATCACAGTAACCCAAGTAAACCCTGTCCAGTGTCTATCATGGCATTTTTAATAGCCTGACTCTGAAATGCTTTTTGGGGTAGTACTATATATAGTGACTACATGATGATAACTATCAGATTCTTAATAATACTAAAATAAGAACAATCCAGAGATCAGGCTGCTCAAAGTGATAAAGTACCTCTATTTTTTTTTTTTTTAAATATTTTATTTATTTGTTTGACAGAGAGAAATTGAGAGAGCACAAGCAGGGGGAGCAGCAGAGGGAGAGGGAGAAGCCGGCTCCCCACCTGGGGAGCCTGATTTGGGGCTCGATCCCATGACCCTGGGATCATGACCTGAGCCAAAGGTACACATTCAACTGACTGAGCCACCCAGGTGTTCCAGGGCTTCTATTTTTACAAACAACTGTTATTATTAAGCCCATACTAAGACTGTTTTCATAAGGAGCAAAATCACTCCTAGAATTACAGAACTTTAGGGAACCTGAAATATATCTCAACACCCCACCCCTCATTTTGGGGATGGAGAACTTGGAGCCCAAGGAAGTTATACGACTTGCCCAATGTTTTAATGTTCTTTAGCGGCTCAACCAGAACTGAAACCGAAGCCTCCAAACTTCCATGCAAAGGTTCGTTTTTTATCTCGAAGGAATAGCTAAACAGATTATGTTAAAATTTGAAACTAATATAAATTCTGTAAATGACTGATAATGCTGGAGCTAAACACAATGATCTTACCTGTAGGAACCATACATAACTTTCTGGCAGTCAATTAACAAAAATTTCTGTTCCAATTTTCCATGAAATTTTGCTCCTGTTTTGGAAAGATAATCTTGGCCTTTTACTGTCCGCACTCGAATATTCTAGAATTACATGTAAACAGAAAGTAAAATTATAACTAGAAAAGAGATATTTTGGAAGTGAAATATATGTCAATATAAAATCTTAGTACCAAAAAAGTATACTTGAAATAATCTTTTAAATCAGCAATAACAAAGAAATGGTAAAAGCAAATGTTAAGACATCACCAAAAAAAAAAAAAAAGGCTCAAGAAAAACAGTCACTTAAAATATATATTTTAACATAACATAAATAGGAGGCATTATTCTACATTTATACAGAAGGACTTCATAAATCACCTAGGGTCCTATTGCAAGAGAGCCATTCAGGTTACAGTAGCATGATTCCACAATAACTACAATTAAATTCCACGTTCCTTTTTAAGAAGTCAGATGTAACTGAAAACACTATGCCTAATGACTGTGATAAGCAACATCTGCTGAATGAAAGAATTACTTGAGTCAGTGGTTTCAAGGTTATTCATGGAGAAACTAAAGCATTTATTATGACTGAGCAAAGCTAACTCAGAAGCTTAAGTGCCCCATCAAGAAAGGTATCTTCTAAAACCATCATGAAGATGTGTGTTCTCAATCATATTCCAAAAAAGTACAAAGGTACCCTTCTGTGATAAATCATTATAACACCTTAAATATATTTATGCATGTATGTAAATATATTTATTTTGGGAGTGATATAGCTTAACTTGCCTTAAATTCAACTAAGATAAAAATGATACACAAAATACGTGAAGGAAAAACAAATAAACATGGAATTCTTACCCTGAGTCGTTGAACTTGACAGCCCTGTTTTTCAGTCATATTTAGGAAATGATTAAAGTTGGACTCATCAAGCAGAATGTATATGGATATCCCTCGAGTTGATGCCTCCACTATTTCTTTGAAAATGTCCACATCTGTAAATATATCCATCACTAAAGCAATGACCTATAAAAGACAAAAATGTAAAACAATTTTAGATAACAAGTAGAGGTTTAGAAATTCCTTTCTTTCAATAGTAATTGAATACAATGGAAAATATTCAAATACATAATACTTATAAATGTATAAGTGTGTATAAGTATATAAGTATAAATGCAAACACACACAATGTGTGTGCATTTCCTAAAGTAGAAGATGCAAAAGTATACTGAAAATAAACAAGTGACTACATACAGATTTGCAGAACTAAGTAATTTTATATTGGTTTTATGTCAAAGGGAATCTGCATTTCAGTAGGTTTGCTGAGCAAAGGACAAACCCAAATCAGAACAGGGTAATGGGAAGGGACAGGTAGATGGAAGGTGGAAACCAGTGTTAAAATTTTTTGTGGGAAATATTTATGGGGAAAAGCAACCTCTCTGAAACTAGCTATTAGTAATAAATGTTTTGGGATACTGGGAAAGAGAAATAATTTTTTTTTAGATTTTTATTTATTTATTTGACAGATCAAAAGTAGGCAGACAGGCAGGCAGAGAGAGAGAGAGGAGGAAGCAGGCTCCCTGCTGAGCAGAGAGCCCGATGCAGGGTTCGATCCCAGGACCCTGAGATCATGACCTGAGCTGAAGGCAGAGGCTTTAACCCACTGAGCCACCCAGGTGCCCCAAGAGAAATAAATCTTAAAGAAATAGAAATATAGGTAGGAAGCAGCCAAAGCTGAGAAAGGGCATCGGACTTAAAAGACCAGAAAATTAAATATATATACCTAAAATGAGCTTAGCAGACAAAATAAACAGAATAAGCAAAAAGGCAGTACGATTAAAAAGATAAACACAGAAATTTCCTAAAGAACAGACTCCTAAAATGGAGAGAGTGCAAGTTAAACTATGGGCAACAGAACCATTACTGACTCTGAGAAGCAGTGGAGGGAAATAATGCTGAAAGTAGGGAAAATGACTAGACTGTCTACATACTATTTGTTGGAGAAGAACACAAAATCCCTGCTCTTGGTGAAGATTGCATATTAGATCAGGGAAGAAACCATAAGCAATAAATAGAGGCAATAAATAGATAAATTCGGTAATAAGTTATAAGGTGTTTTTTTTTTAAGATTTATTTATTTATTTTAAAGAGAAAGAGAGGAACAGAATAAGAGTGCCTGTGTGCATGCATGAGTTGGGGAAGGGCATGGGGAGAGGGATAAACGGACTCCTTACTAAGCCCTGATGCAGGGCTAGCTGGATGCTTAACTGACTGAGCCACCAAGCACCTCTGTAAAATAAGAAGCTTACTGGGGAAAAAATATAAAAGAGTAAGGGGGTTATAAGCCCCCCAAAATTGAGAAGGTAAGGTTTGGGACTTTCTAGATAGGTCTCTGTGAGAAAGCACCCTTTGAGCAAAGACATAAAAAGGAATGGAGTTAGTCATCAACATGATTATCCTGACAAATTGTGTTCCAGGCAGGGGATATCGGCAGTGCAAAGGCCCAACATCAGGAGTTTGCCTGGCATAGTCAAGAAGCAGCAAGGAGACAGCAGAAACGACATGAAATCACAAGGCCTTGAAGGTATTCTAGAGCCTTCAGCCTTCTGTCCTGAATAAGATTATAAACTATGAGAAGCTTTTCAGTTGAGGCAACAAGACGATATGATTTATGTCTGAAAAGGATTTGTTCTGGTAACTGTGTTGATGCTAAGGGTGGAAGCCAGGGTGGAAGCAGGCAGGCCAGTTAGAATTACTGGAGCAATTTAAGTGAGGGGTGACCGAGTCACCATCAGTGATGAAGACAAATGGCCAAATGTCAGATACTTTAGAGCCAAAGGATTTCTGAATGGATTGAACATAGGATGTGAGAGGAAAAGCAGGGAAAGAGACGTACTCTAAAATTCTTAGCCTCATCAATGTGAAGGACCAAGTTGTCATCAACTAAGTTCGGGAAGACTACAGCGACGTTAAATTTTAGGGAGAAGATTAAAAAGGCTAGTTAAGTTGGAGGGGCCAGGTGGAATGCTAAGTTGAGAAGTCTAGGCCAGACACGCCAACTGGGTGTCGGTTGTGCGGAGATGACAATTAAATCCAAGTCACCAAGGGAGACTCGATAAAGAAAAGGAGACCTAGGACTGTGCCCTGGGACAAGAGAAGGTATCAGCAAAGGACACTATAGTGTCAGTAGAGTGATAAGCACAAAAGCCTTACTGTAAGACATTTAAGAGGCAATGCGGAAGACAAGTACCGGAAATAGCAGGTACAGGCAACTCTTCTCGAGTAAACTGGCTCTAAGAAGAAGCAGTGACATGAAGAGGTAGCCGTGGGGAAAGCTGGGTCAAACGGGGTTTTACTTTTTTGCTGTTTTAGGGTGAGGGAAATAATGGCCTGTCTGCACGCTAATGAAATGAGTGAAACTGAATGATGTAGGAGATGGTGGGAGACGGGTGGTGAAGGAAAGAATTTCTGCAGAAAAGTCTTTGAGGAGGCAATAAAAGAGCAAATCTAGTGTAAAAATAAAGTTATGAGAGCACAGAGAATAAAGACCAGGAAAAGATCACCTATAATATCAAGACAGAAGGCCCAGTGTGTGGTAGTGGCGCTGGGCACGTTCTCTTGTGAATGCTTCAACATTTTTCATGAACTGGGAAGCAAGGGCTTCAACGGAGAAGACCCTAGATTATGGAAGATGTGTTAGATAGAGAATGATGACAGGGGTAGTAAGTCATCATCGAGGATGGTAGGAAACAGAATCAACTACAGAAATACAGTATAATTACAGGACATATTAAGGACTCTCTAAATCATAAATTTAAAATGAGAAAAGTCAATGTGGTTGTGAGTTATTCTCCACCTTTTTTCAGCTGCAAGGCTGCCAGCACGAAGGAGGCAGAAAGTTTGATTAAACCATGGATGTAGTGATGGCCATGAGAGTATAATGGAGAGAGATAAGGAAGAACTGAGGGTATAGGTAATGTGGGAGGCTAAAGTGACTTGTCATGGGATTTAAACTAGACAAAGAGAGGAAAAGAGGGTGTCATGGATGTGAGAAGCAGTGAAATAAGACTGGAATCAATGAATTTGTGGTCTTGCTGAGGTTAAAAAACGATTAAATATTAAGAAATTACTGTTAATTTTTTCCATGTTGACAGTAATAATAAGTCTTATCTTTTAAATATGCATATTAATATGGCTACAGGTGAAATGATATGTTACCTTGTATTTAGTTCATATGATGGTCAATGAAACAAAACTGGCAAAACATGAAGGTTCTATATACTTACTTTCTACTTTTGGATACTTCCACAACACGAAGTTTAAAAAATAAACAAATAAAGGAATGTTGGATACTATCAAGTGCCAGAGGGAAGTGGGAGTCAGACAAGGATAGGCTGAATTAGGTTCTAGAGGATCCACAGTTATAGGCTACGCTGTGACCAAGGATACGACCAGGAGTCAGGGGCTGAGGTCTGCGTAGGATGAGATCATGGGAGGCAAGGAACTAATCTTTAGAAGCATCTCTTAATGGATAGCTGAGATAGGAGGAGCCCTGGAAAGAGCGATGGAGACCAAGGAACAAAACTGTCAAGAAATGAGAGGGGAGGGAATAGACATGGCAACAAGAACCAGGACAATGTAAGGGGCATATTATGAATATGTTAGAAGATGAAAGAAAGTCATGGATGATATGTATACTTCTTTGTATTTATTCTATTGAGATATTATAGGAAAATGCTGGACCATAATAACACCCAAATTTACAAGTTGATGACATTCTTCAAAGTACCTATGAAACATACTTGAGTCAGATTTGTTCCAGGAAGAACAATTTCAATCACTCTAGTAGTGATTGAATGACCCTTTTCTTACTTATGAATGGTATGAGGTGCCAGAAGAAGGAAAAAGACAGTGGTAACAACCTCATCCATGTCTTGTGCATATTCTTTATAAAACAAAATATGAGGAAGAAACCTTCAAGTCACAGCAAAGTTATTAATTAATGCATTTACACAGAAATAACAAGTGGTATGATAAGGAAAAGAAAATGTTCATATTATAAACCTATTTTACAGAATAACTAGAGAGGAAATTGTTTTTTAAAATAAGGAAACATTGGGTGCCTGGGCTCAGTGGATTAAGCCTCTGCCTTCGGCTCAGTTCATGATCTCAGGGTCCTGGGATCGAGTCCCGCATCGGGCTCTCTGCTTGGCGGGGGAGCCTGCTTTCTCCTCTCTCTTTCTCTGCCTGCCTCTCTGCCTACTTGTGATCTCTCTCTGCCAAATAAATAAATAAAATCTTTAAAAAAAATACAATAAAATAAGGAAACATTGTACTGTTTAGGAAATTTGTATTGTGTAGGAAATTAGCACATCTAGAAAAATTTCTTTTATTTGCTAGAATCTCATGTAATAAATTAATTAAGACTTTGGAAATAAACAAAATACATTACCAGGATAAATAAAGGTTTCTGTTTGCAAAAACGTAATTGAAGTTAGTCAGCCATTGGATGATTCTAGCATACTAAATGTAGAACAAATTACAGTCTCTCTTGCATGACAGATAATATACTGGATCAGGATCCAAAAGACTAGATTACACATCTTTGACAAAGCTTATCTGATGTCAACCAAGTCAGGTAGCTTATCAGGACTTCTGGTTTCCTGCATTCTCATGAGATGGAAAATTAAATAAGGTCTATAGAAAATCTCAGCTGTGCCAAGAATGGCAAAATAAAATGCAGGATTTTTTTTTTTTTATGGTGGGTTATATTCCTGGAAAGGAATAATAATTACTAAGGAGGTATGCCAACCTGATCTGAAAGTATTATAATCTCAAGTAGTTAACTAAATCACACTGTGCTATAGAAATCCACAAAGATCATTCCTTATGAATATGGAATAGACAGGATTTACACAGGTTATGAAAGATCTTGAATATCTGAAAGAAAAATTATATACCTAATTAGCACAAGGCTTTTCGAAAGGCACATCAATTGGTTTTTATAAGTCAATAAAGAAACCAGTCACATGAAATAGTATTCATTAAACTACTATGATGTTATATATGGTTTAAATTTTTATTTTGCTTCTTCATTGATTCCTGTTTTATTCTTGCTTTTGTAAATTGAAAAAATAAACAACTAAATGCATTCATCAGCAACAGGAGACTTAGAAAACTTTTAGAAGATATTCTGGGTCATTTTTAAGATTTGAGTGAAACTTCACATCTTTTAGTAGTTTCAGAGAACCTGACTCAAGGTCACTGGTTTTCTCTTATCCGACTTACAGCAAGGAATTCTCCCAAAGTGACCCAGACACGGCAGGTCACACTAAATTAAAATAACATGAACACTGACAATAAATTTCTCATAAATTCATGATCATGACACAGTCTAAGGCCATTCCGGAGATTGTACAATCAGTTGTTAAGTAATATAATATAATCGTCATTCAGAGAAAGAAATAAATGCTCTGTATGTGCATGGTTATTAGGGGTGGGTCTACAGCAGAAGGGAACAGACTCACAGAGCTTCATGGATAAGCCTTAAATAATGAGTAAAGATTACGTTCAGCTATCCAAGCTGGAGGATCAACATTGCAAAGATAAGGAAGCAAAGATTAGAATAAAGATAGTAATATTTTTATAAAAAATGTTTACTGAATTAACCTCAAGTTAAACACAAAGATCATTCCTTATGAATATGGAATAGACAGGATTTACACAGGTTATGAAAGATCTTGAATATCTGACATGTTTAGTTTTGATTTGGAAGTGCAATATAAAGCCTGAAAAATTAAGTATCTGGACAAAACAGTGTCCCGAGAAAATGAGTCCGATAGCAATATTCATACTGAAAATATCTAAATTCCACTGAGTGATGCTGTCTGAAGATTATGAAGCCTCATTATTCTTACTGTAATGTTCATATTTATAAATGCACTAAAATTTTTTTAAAAAGGTGAGGTAGGAACCAGTGATAAGATGAAAAGAACTGAAAATTGAAGATAGATTTGATATAAAATTTTTATTACAATGTTAATATTCAATACCTGCATTGCCTCAGAAACACGCTTCACAATCTTCAGAATTTTTAATTTTGAGCCCTATCTTATTTTTCTCATTGTCATCCATTAGGAAAGAAAGCCATTAGCAATATGCTTTTATGTGACCTAGATACTTCATGAAATGTAAGTATACCTTGGGTTAATGTTCTGTAGTCACAGAACTGTCATTATCATCCTCAAAATTGAAAAATTGAATATTATACCTTTTATGCTTCAAAATACTAAACACCATTTGAAAGGGTTCAGACTTGCTTCGTAATTGCCTGCATGGATACAGGAGGATTTATTTTTTCCAACAGAAGAAAAGCTAATAAGGAGTTGAAATTTTTAAAAAAGTAAACAAATGGAGTTCTATAATAACTATATTTTTAATAAAATTCAACATAGCTAGAAAACTTCAAATTGAATAATAGAAATCAAGGGAAATGATTCCTTAGGGAACACATATTTTTCAGTCTGTAAAAGCAATGAGATAAGTGGATTTCAAAAAAAAGGTGATGTGAAGAATAAGTGCCTTTTGGTCCTTATCCTTTTGCAGCCTAAGGAAAAGCATTCATTTTGTGTAAAATGTAACATACACTATATTGTGTGTACTATACTATTTAGTATGACAGCTTTACATTATGAATACTTTAATTTTTGCAGACATTTAACAACCTGTACTAATAGTTGTTACCAATATATCATTTGCTTGGTCTATCACAAGTGACCTTGGGGAAGCCACTGAAACAATTTTGAGTCTCACTGATCTCTGTTCTACATTAAATAAACCAGAGAAGATTTTGCATTTTACCAAGTTCTAAAATTTTGTGTTTCAAGAACTGTTGATTTACTCCCAATTACCCAACATCTGGGGAAATGTTTGGGCTCTATTATGGCTGTGACATAGATTTGTCGAACTCGTATGTATGTCTGACAACTCAGAAGAGAAACTGCATAAATTATTTCCTGCATCTTTTACATTGTACTATATGATAGAAGGTGCTTATACATCACTGTTACAGACTGCATGTTTATGTCCTTTCAAAATTCGTTTGTTGAAATCCTAACACCCGGGGCAACTGGGTGGCTCAGTGGGTTAAAGCCTCTGCCTTCAGCTCAGGTCATGATCTCAGGGTCCTGGGATCGAGCCCTGCATCGGGCTCTCTGCTCAGCAGAGAGCCTGCTTCCCCTCTCTCTGTGCCTGCCTCTCTGCCTGCTTGTGATCTCAATCTCTGTCAAATAAATAAATAAAGTTAAAAAAAAAAAAAAAGAAAGAAATCCTAACACCCAATGTGATGGAGTTTGGGGGTGGACCCTGGGAAGTAATTAGGTCCTGAGGACAGAACCCTCATGGATAGGAATAGTGACTTTATAAAAAAAGACCCCAGAGAACTGTCCTGTACCTTCCACGATGTCAGGACAGTGAGAAGACGGCTGTGCATAAAGCAGGAAGGGAGTCCCTAGACAGACACTGAATCTGCCAGCATCTTGATCTTGGACTCCAGAACTGTGAGAAATAAATGTTTGCTATTTAAGCTACCAAGCTACCCAGTCTTTGATATTTTTGTTACAGCTGCCCAAATGGACTAAGACAACTACGAAAATGCATTATGTTTTTATCTTTATAATTTAATCAAAGCCTTTTATCAGCTCTGTGCACGTCAGATAGGGGAGGGGAAGGGAAGAATGAATTGGGAGCAGGCCTAAAAGCCTGAAAGCAACTGCAAAGAAGAGCCATACTCCTTTCACTGATTTCATAGTTCAGTATTTTCCCTAAAGTGACGTTTCCTGAAGTGTGGCCTGGCAAGGGTCTTCTTGCACGAGCCCCCAAAGCTGACGCTGGGAAAGTCAGCGCTGGGAAAAATGAGCTCAGGACTTCCCAGCCTCTGTGATCACAGCCACTGTCCATCTGACAGCCAAAGCAGGAGCTAGCCCAGGAATGACAGGGAAAGCCTGAATGACAGCAGGCAGCACCAAAGCCTATTCTGTTCAACTGGCAACAGCTACCATCCCACTGACTTTGTGCAAAGCCCAAGTCAGTAGGTCAAAAGGATGCTCTTTAAAATAAAGACCTGTGATCTGTCATAGCACTAGAAATGCTAGTTTATTCTGCTGCTATAGAAAAATCAGTCACATTTTAGTCAAATTCTGGCAACATTTGTAAAAAAATAGTAGGCGCAAGTTAAATTTATATAGTTATTTAATAGTAAAAACTCCTAATTACTAGGAAACTATGACACATTCATAATTTCTAAAAGACACAGTACATGCTATATAGTACCCTAATACTCTAAGGTATATATGGCAGTATAGAAATATAGTAGTATTACCTCCCTAGGAATGAAATAAAATGCAATATTTATATGTGACTTTTTAAAAAAACTTCAGTCTTAACTTTGATTATCAAAATTATCAAACATATAGAAAAGTTGAAAGACTGACACCAATATTTAAGAAGTGTTAAAATGCTGTCACGTTTAATTCTGTGTAAATGTATTAGAGACTTGGGATCAAAATTCAGAATAAAAATAGAGAGAAATCTGATTATGGCTGTAATTTTTACGCAGGGTGTGGGAGATGGCTTGGGTTGAAACAGAAGGCATTTGACTAGAACAGAAGATTCATTTGAGACCAACAGCCATTCATTAATAGTAATAAACATTTCTCTACTTAGTTTCTTAAAAGCTTGCTATTAACATTTCAATTTTGCACTAAAATTGTATGTGTAATTGTATGTGTATTTTCACTGATGATGTTTAAAAGAAAGCATTATTATGCTGAGTGAAATAAGTCAAGCAGAGAGAGTCAATTATCATATGGTTTCACTTATTTGTGGAGCATAACAAATATCATGGAGGACAAGGGGTGTTAGAGAGGAGAAGGGAGTTGGGGTAAATTGGAAGGGGAGGTGAACCATGAGAGACTATGGACTCTGAAAAACAATCTGAGGGGTTTGAAGTGGCAGAGGGGGTGGGAGGTTGGGGTACCAGGTGGTGGGTATTAGAGAGGGCACAGATTGCATGGAGCACTGGGTGTGATGAAAAAATAATGAATACTGTTTTTCTGAAAATAAATAAATTGAAAAAATTAAAAACAAAAAACTAAAAAAAAAACTAATACCCAAATCAGACACAGTACAAATTTAACTGGAAAACAAAACAAAACAAAAAAACCTAATCCTTTACACTATGCCAATTCAATATATGTATCTTTAAGCCAAATTCTTTCTGAATTATACGAGAAATTTGAACAAAATATATTAAATTTTGTACTTTGCATGTTTACATTAGTGTCACAAATAGTGATGAAATAAAATCTATTTAAATTATCTATTAAAAAATGACTTTATTAGAGTAATTATCATTTTAAGTCATTAATTTAAACAAAACAAAACTACTCAAAATTCTGACCAAAGAGGTAAAACTATGGCAAAGGGTACGTCACTATATTTTCTTTTTCCTTTTTGCTTTTTACCAGCCATGAGTATTAGCATGGCATTAAAATGAGAAACTATGATAGTTGTCTTTCTCTGCTTGACTTATTTCGCTAAGCATGATACGCTCTAGTTCCATCCAGACAACTATCGTATGATCTCCCTGATATGAGGAAGTGGTGATGCAACATGGGGGCTTAAGTGGGTAGGAGAAGAATAAATGAAACAAGATGGGATTGGGAGGAAGAAAAACCATAAGTGACTCTTAATCTCACAAAACAAACTGAGGGTTCCTGGGGGGAGGGCGTTTGGGAGAAGCAGGTCTGATTATGGACATTGGGGAGGGTATGTGCTTTGGTGAGTGCTGTGAAGTGTGTAAACCTGGTGATTCACAGACCTGTACCCCTGGGGATAAAAATATAGGTTTATAAAAAATAAAAAATTTAAAAAAAAAAGAAAATAAAATGAGAAACTATTTTTTAAAAATATTTTAAATTTAAGAAGAAGCCACTGGGAAAGAAATAATTAGGAGTGGAAAATTCTTTAAAAATCATTTTATGGTCTTATAAAAACTATAATTTTAAGTAAAACCTGTTTAGACTAAAACATATTTAGTTGTTCTGAATAAGTGTGCTATAATTATTGGGTTAGTTAAACCTTTCTGTAATTAACTCCACAAAACTTAAATATATTTACATTGTTACCCAGCCTCCATGGACAAGTATACCTGAAAGAGATCGGGTGTTTAATTTTTGTTGTTGGCCAGTGGCTACATGGCATCTGGTCTCAAGGAGCACATAGTTTCCTGAGAGATTCACTTGAAGAACTATAAATCAATGTGATACTTGTGATACTTGTCATAATAAAATTATAACCAAACTACTGTAAAGGAAACATTTCTTCTAACTAAAAACTGTATGCCATCAGTACCTGGAGCCTAGCTGAGTGAAGTGTCTCCTTAGATCTTGTGAAATAAGGGAAGGAGACTACCTTCTAAGAATTAAATGCCATTGAAGAGTGGATCAAAGCACTGGTACAGAGAGTCCCTTAGCAGAGAAAGAGAGGTCTGCACAATATGAGGACAGCCAACTGAGTCCACATGAGTGACAGCAGCATAAATAAAGGTAGAGACTTCAGCAGAATAGGGCAGTAGGTTAACTGTGGAAAAAGAGTCACAGAGACAAACACTGCCCACTTTCATTTAAATAGTGTCCAGAGGGACAGATGGATGACCAAGGCATGAATTTGACCCTTCCGTAATATTGGCCAAGTAAACTTGGTTTAGTAACAGCATCTGAGCCAGACACATTTTAAACCTCATATAACAAGTTCCTCTTATTCTAATTTTGTGGCTTTTAAGTATACTGGGGCTTACTATGCGTATTGCCAACAGGGAGAGAACGAGGCAGCTAGGTAACTGAGATCTGTCAGGACTGTGAGCCCTTAAAATGGGCATTGCTAAAATGGCATTCTGATGTCAGACATCAGTGTTCAAAACTTAGTCAAAATAAGTTTATTTTAAAGAAATGGATGAGGCTTTGAAGTCTAAGTTCCAAGATTTAGGTCTGGATAAGCTGACTAAACTTTTTGTTCTTCCTGAGACTCCTGGGAGATCTTTTTATTCTGAAACATAATCATCCATGGGCTTGAAATACCTTGTTATGTGACTTTTTGCAATATAAAGGGGGTCTGTCATGAAAAGAGTGAAAGGTACTGGAGTCAGAAAGAGAAGAGTGGAAACCCTGGTGTGTTAGGACCATTGCAGAATATTGCCTGAGGAGGGGTTTGGGTAACAGGAGCTGATTCATAAGGCAGGCTCAGAAGCATGGAAGCACCATAGTAGGAACAGCTAGTGATCCAGTTTTGTTGCAACACGGAAATCTGCCGAGGAGGAGTTAGCAATAAGGCTAGATAGCCTAGGATGGTCCATTTGGCCCTGATTGGAGGGAGAAGTCCTTGAATGCCAGTATAATCAGATTCCATAAGGCACAATGAGGAAACGGTTAAAGCTTTATGGTCAAAGAACGATGTGGTCAAAAATAGTACTTGAGAAGATTAATATGTTGGTAATATAGGATGAGTTAGAAATTGGAAGATCTATCAGCAGTAGAGCAGTTAGCTGATTTCAATCCGAATGCAGAGTAAATGTACAGGATTCCAATGCGGATAGTGGTAGCACAAAGAAAAAGAAGGGGTGGAGGTAAATTCGCAAAGGATGTTTTGACAACACTCCATGGCTGAGTGCTTGAGGAACACAACACAGAGCAGCTAGTCTGGTATCATTAGGGATCAGAGACCCAAATTAAATGGACAATTACAGCACCATTATAAGAAAACTTAAAATTCAAAAGTAGCATTTCACATTTTTATGTAGGAAAGCCAAAACAATGTGATGAACAATGTCCTAAAAAAGTTGCATTCTTTGATTTTTTTTAATTAAATTTATTCATTTTCAGCATAACAGTATTCAATTTTTTCACCACACCCAGTGCTCCATGCAATCCGTGCCCTCTCTAATACCCACCACCTGGTACCCCAACTTCCCACCCCCCCGCCACTTCAAACCCCTCAGATTGTTTTTCAGAGTCCATAGTCTCTCACAGTTCACCTCCCCTTCCAATTTCCCCCAACTCTCCTCTCCTCTCTAACTCCCCATGTCCTCCATGATATTTGTTATGCTCCACAAATAAGTGAAACCATATGATAGTTGACTCTCTCTGCTTGACTTATTTCACTCAGCATAATCTCTTCGAGTCCCGTCCATGTTGGTACACAAGTTGGGTATTCATCCTTTCTGATGGAGGCATAATCCTCCATAGTGTATATGGACCACATCTTCCTTATCCATTCTTTGATTTTTCTCTCTGCCTACCTATCCATCCATCTATCCACCCACCCACCCACCCATCCATGCATTCTCCCTTTTTTTTAAACCACTGCAACTTCAGCATTTTTAGGTATAAGGGAAAAGGTAGGTGAACACCAAAAGAATAAAATGGGAAAGAGTGTAATTAGGTTGATGGTATAAGATCTCAGTGGTGTTAAAAGGGGATGGAGTGAGCACAGGAAGAAGAGTTTGTCTTCAAATTAGGTTACACAAAAGTGCTAGGACCACAGGGAAGAAGAGAACTGGTAGTAAGTGACAGAAATAATACAGTTCATGGTTGGAGTTAAAGTGGTCCTCTGGGTGTGCGGTCAGTAAGAGTTCAGATTGTGGGCTTGCACGAGAATGAAAAAGAGCTACTTTCAGGAATACAGTAAAAAGGGGGAAATTAAAAGAGTTTGTGGTGTAAAGTGAGACCAATTGGAATAAAAAATGTGAACTTGTCATGGACTTTTAAGCAAGTTTTTGAGAAATTTCCCGGCAATGTTCAAGAGCTATCAAAGACATTTATGTAGCAAATAGGAAAATCTTAATACTGACTGGATATTTAATAATATTAATGATTTTTTTAGGTTTGATTTTTTTAAAGCCCTTATTTTTAAGAGAATGAAACTAAAACAATTACAGATGAAATGAAATGATCTGATATATATAATTTTCTTTTATTCAATTCAGCAGCAATGGGAGTATGGAGGAAACAAAACTGACCACAAGTTGGTCATTACTGAATTGAGTGGTGGGTGCATGAGGTTTCATTATATTATTTTCTCTTTTACATATGTTTGAAAACTTCCCTAACAAGAGAAGTACTCAAGAAACTAGACTTCGACTCAACCCATCTGATTCTTTTTTCTTTTCCTATTTTTATCTTTTTAACTCGTGCCATCCATGCTAAATTTTCCATTTATTTTTGTACTCTTTCTTCCTAAGTCACTTTTCGAGGTTTCCTTTTCTTCTACAAACGTCTGTCCTTACGTATCTATTTGAATCTGGGATCAGCTACTTTCTAACTGGGTGAAATCGAGAAAGGAAAATTAATCTCTTTAAGCCTCAAATTTCTCATCTATAAAATCAAGTAAATAACTCCTATCCTGTAGGATTGTTAGAGAAATTAAGATGACGTGTATCACATTGCTGGTAAGTGGCCCATGATAAAGAATAATAAGTATTATAAGCACATGGCAAAGGATCATTAAATAGTTGCTATTATTAAAAAAATGTTGGTGATAACATACATTAAGAATAGCCATTTTTGTTATATTGAGCAGAACTTTATAGTCCCTAATTTAACAAGAAGACGAGTGAAGTATTTCACATTTCTCACTTCATTATCCTCTTCTTTTATAATGCTGGTCTAAAAGACATTTTCTTGAATCATTAAAACAACAACTACTACAAAACAAAACTAGAACAAAACTTTCTATTCATGCTTTAAGAGGCTGCATTCTTTACTTGGGCAATAATTGTTTTACTTTAATACCAACCATAAATAATTAACATGACATTTAAAAAAAACAAACATACTGCATGACAAAAATATCACAAATCCTATTTATTCTAGTAATTTCTGTTTGAATAAGGAACTTAAATAGCAAGGAGTTAAAGTCATGAAATAATTGCAGTGGCTTTTGTATTTAATTAAACACATTGCCATGTCCTCCTTACAGTCAAACCATATGTACTTAATCCCTTGCTCATTTAACTCGAATACTCCTCTTTTCTCTCTTGGGTTAATTTTTACACTACTAACTTCTGTGAGCTGTGTATTATTTTTCACTTTGGTGCTTGAAAGTTGCAAGACAGCATTCCTTTGGTATAGGGAACAATGTTTCTAACAGCTAGGAGATACGGGCAGTAATTTTCAGGAGACCATCAAGCTAAATTGAAAAACTTTGGCCACATTACTTAGACTATCTCCTGAATAATCCCTCTCCCATGCACTTCAGGTTTCTTAAGTGTTTTGAACACCTAATAGCAGTCATTCTAGACAAATAAACGATATACAGACACAAAACAATATATGTTTTTCAGTGGGGCTCTAATAAGAAGACACAGAATTTTTGGTTTTATTAGCAGCTATTTTATTTTCAAGTTTTCAGTAATATTATTATAATCCCATTGTGAAAATATTCATTTTCTCTACTGAGAAAATGATGAAGTATAATTTGTTTTCCCAAGGCAGGTTCATAGCAAGGGATGGGTCAGATGTCTACTTAAAGTCTGTTTCTGTTTATTACACATTTTGTATCTGAAAGCTGAGGTTTTATCAAAATGAGACTGCCATCAAGAGCTGAAATAATCACATTTATTCTAACCATTTCCATTTCATTAAACCCAACTGTTTCATCTATAAAATTAAGAAAGTCCCATGTCCTCATATATCACCCTTGATTAATTCTACATAAATATGTCATTGGAAAAATAAAACGTGTTCCATATAATATATCCTCAAGCATCCAGTCAAGCTGTAAATATAGATAAAACGGAAGTTAATGATTAAAAAGGAACAGAATGAGGTGAGGACAAAAAGGAGAAAAACTATACAAAAATTCTCTTGGAATAATACATTAAATTTGTACTTCCATTCTAACAAAATTCAGACTGGAGTTTCAATTTGGGCAAGTAAGATTTTTTTTAAAAAAACTAAATATGTCTATAATTTAGGTTTCTTGAGACTTAATTTTTGGAAACAGATCAAATGGCAAAAGAAACTTATACCAGATAGGTATTAAAACATTAAGATAATCACGGCAGAAGAATAAAATTATCCTAATGATTGAAGTGTGGAGCAACTCAATAAGAAATCCAACCATAGCTTTTATTATTGAGCTAATCATATGCAGCAGTAAGCCTGCCAACTGCTAAGGGGTCCAAAGTAATTTGTCCTCTGAGAAGATGTAGAAAAGGGTTATGCAAAATACTCTTGGGAATTTAAATAACTCATAGAATGTAGCATTTTAAATAACATATTTAGTTTTAAGTTAAATTATAATTCATGAGCATCTAGAAAAGACTCCCAACCCTACTTCATATTACCAGTTAAAAGATTATCTCACCTTTTTTTAGACTTAATGTTAGATTTGCCCTTCTCTAAATTGAACTCAAATTTTCTAAGTAAAATTTAGGGGCATTTCTTTCAATTCTAGCATCTGGGTCAGAAAGTAAACAAATCAGCAGTTAGCAACATTCTTGTAACAAAAAAGTTATAAAACATTTGTCTATTATGCAAATACAGAGTTTGTCTAATTCTCTCCACCCCCAGAGTAAAAATTACAAAAACAAACAAATTCATATTAAGTAAAGAAAAACAGCAATATTTTCATACTTATGCCAGGAACAATAGCATCTCCCTTTCGTACTGGAGTATGCGTTTTGTTTTTGTTTTTTAACAAAACTGAGATTATATGATTTAAGTAATACCATACATTGGTCATTACAGAATATTCACCTATTACTCAAACTGTCATAACATCACATGTTCAAAAAACATAGTTCTCCAAAGCAGTGTGAAGAATGCAGTCTGAAAAGAGAAAGACCAGTTAGAATTCTGCTACAAAAGCCCAGAGCCCTAACTGGAAAAGGGGATTCTATCTTGCAGAGTTCTGGTAGGAAAACAAATTTCCTGCAGGGTTTTAATGCTGACAAATTTGTGAAAAGACTATTTATTTACAGAAATGTGGGCATAGTTATGGGTACCAAGAAGGGAGATGGAAGCCTGGCACTCAAGCAGGGAGTGTGCCAGGACAAGAACCAAAAAGAAAATGAACTATTCTCTGTCCTGTCTTCGCTCTCCTCCTGATGCCTCCCACTGGGCAGTCTTACTCCCCAAGAGAAAAGCAGGCAGGGGGGACCCAGGTGATGCAGGCTACTGTAACAGCCTCCAAAATCCAAAGGGCAGAGAAAGGTGGAACACAGATCTGAGAAACATGGGGCAGGAGGATAAAACACTCACAGATGTAGAACACAAGCCAGATTTCAGCAATATTTAGGATGCAGATAACAAAAGCATGGGACAGTCAACTGGATGGTGGGGTACATGAGGAGAGTGTACTTCTGGAAAATGTCTGGATTTCTAGATTGTGTGACTGATAAGTTGATATCAATGACAGGTACAGGCAGATGGGAGTTGGAAAGAATGAACTTGGCTTTGGGTCTGTTGCGTGTCAGCCATCTATGACACAGTATTTGGAAACACATATAGGCTGCTGGCCTCTGGGGCTGGGACTCAGAAGAAAGCTTCTGGCTTCCAATTTCACATATTCCATTCTATATTTCAGACTATTCAAAAAAATGTATGGAATCAAACAGGATTTTTTTTTTCCAAATGCGGATTTTTTTTTATAATGGGATTCACCAATCCAACTTTTCTTCTTAGTTTCGCACATCACTGCATATTCCATGCACCCCATTCTGATGGCCGTGTTCTTTCACCATCTTTCATACTGTACGTTTACAGTTCCTTTTGTTTAAAATCCCCATCTTCCCCTTGCTCGATGAAAATCCAGCTTACCTTTCAGTCCCTAGCCTACTTGCAGGTCCCTTTCACAAAGCCTTTGACATTTCCCTGAGCCTAGATTAACTGCATTTTAACTTGTATTCATATTTTATTCATATTCAGTTTATATTAATTTATATTGGATTTTATTTATAGTCCACCTGTAGGTTATTTATACTTTCAGCATAGCCATTTATTTCACTCTGCTCCACTGCTTACTTATTCGAGGAAGAAATAAGCTACCAGAGGGTAGGAGGTATACCAGTCACTTTTGTGTCCCTATCAATTTACCAATAAAGCAATAATATGACTGATATTTCTCCAAAGCATCAAGTGTAGTTATTTTCAAATAGTAAACAAGCAAATATTTTAAATGAATATTTACATTTCTTCTTTTGAACTCCTCAAGATTTTTGTGATTTTCTAAATAAAGCACGGTCTCGGAAACCTCTCATGGTGGTTGTCACTTAAAACTGACAGAATTTAAATCAATCAATCAATCAATCAATCTGACAGAGTTCCAGGAAGGAGGTAGAAGGAAGCACATGGACTGTTATTACTATGTTTACCGTCTTGTGTTTATAGGCAATATTTTATGTATGTGCACCTGTATGAAAAAGCCAGAAGATTCCAAAAGGTTATCTGCCTGCTATTCAAATAAAGTAGGTGCTGAAATGCACTGTGATTGCCACAGATAATATATATTAAAAATGTGGGTCTCAGTAAACTGGGAATACAAACATTTGCACTGTGGAAGGTATTAACAAGAGTCATATTTCTCAAAACAGCCCTATGAGTTGGGCTGGACAAGGAGTATTTCACACCAATGACATCCATGACAAAAAGCTATTGATCACAGAAACTAAGATATTTATTTAATACCACACAGTAAGCGGTAAAGTTATGACTAGTACTAATTTTCTTCTAGTTCAGCAGTCTAAGATGATGTCATATGAGCCCGTCTCTATCAGTGGGAAATGTGTTTACTGGAGGAGGTTCCAGAACATGGTGGCCATGTCTTGTGATAGAGTTCAACTTGATCCCAGATGTACGGTTAATGCTTCACTGATAATAAGAGGCAAAGAATAGTCTGATGCAGAGTTGCATTCTTGAAATAAAGCTGTATGCTACATTCTGAATGTTATCTAAAAAATTCTGACACTCTCCATATTATTGTCTTTGGATTAAACTAGTATTGAATTCTACTTTCTCTCTATTTAGTCTATGTAGTCTATGTCTATTTAGTCTATTTAGTCTATCTAAAACCATTATGGACAGAGCCTTAGTCTGAAGAGTCTGTTCCAAATGTATATAAACTCATTATGGGTGATTTCCAATATATGCATAAGTGATATGAGACATGAAAATTACTAGATTTTTTTTCTTTAAAAGTATAGCTGAAAAGTGGTTGGTTGAAAATCTATCTCATTAATTTAAAAATTAAAAATCAAGTAATCAAAGTGAACCATATGTTCATCTATGCTAAAATTCAAAGAATATTATATAAGACAGGTTTCAGAATGTATAAAGGAGCTCCTCTCTTTGGTGGTAGAACTATACCTTAGAAATATTTTTCAGAATGGAAGAACCTTAAAGGAATCAAAACTGTAAAAGTATAACTAGAATGGCTCATGAAAGAAACTGCTTAGTTTTTAATAAAGAAACAAAGGGGGAAAAAGTGGAATGAGTGAATAAGGAATTTGAGAGTGAATGAAATTATTGACTACAACTTCTATTAGTGGAATATCTTCCCAGCATCCTTGCCAGCATTTGCTAGGCATTTCTTTTCCCTCCAGGGAATCCCAAGAAAGCAATGCTCTCCATTTAGTCAACAAATGAGGTAGCAACAGCTGCCTTTTATTACACAAATATCAAGTTCACTTATTTTTTTTTCCTCTAAATTCTGGTAAAGGAAACCCTTAAATAAATACTGGTAATTTTTTTAATCCCTTGAGTGGATTTTCTTTCATAATGAGTTCTATATCACATCTGTTTAATGCCATTCATTTGATAAAAATCATATGGTGACTCAAGTTAAATGTGTTACCATAACATTTATGATATTTGACCCCTTTCCAAGCCATAATAAAAAAAATCTTAGCTTTAGAAACTAAGATTCCTTCAATTTTTTATATTCTCTGAAATCTGGTCAACACTACAATGTATAACTAGAACCCTGCACAGAGTAAAGAAATTCATTCATTTATCAAAGGCATAAATTAGGTGAATTCTGACCTCTGAAATTCTTTCAAACTCTGAGATTCTATGCTCCTTTTAAAAAAACAAAAACTAAAACAAACAATACCTTCATAAAACACATCCCCTATGAAAATGTTACCAAGATTTCTATTTTCTTGGTCTCATGCCATCAAGAGGCTCCTTATGTTATAAGCTAAAGAGATGTTAGGTATAGAAGTTGAAGTAAAGATCACATGAGAACAAAGAGAATAGGGAACTGAAGAGACACAGTACTCCTTTTATGAGAATGGCTAACAGTACTCAAAAGTGTTAGCCACAGTAAAAAAACATTTTACTTTTATATTTTAGCAACATTGTAACAATGCTTTGGAGTTTGATGGTTTTCCTTGTAAAGTTTCTAAACAACTGAGATCAGAAAATACAATTACACTAAGAAAAATAATGCATTCTTAAGTACTATTTGATTGAATAAAATAATGATAGGAACAATCTTCTTTAGTTTAATTAAAAATATACTGACTTATCTCAATAATAGCTGTACACTACAGAAACAACATCAACAACAAAAGAGGCTGGAAGATGTTTCTAACTTATTTTTTTTTAACATTTAACGAGCATTCAAGAAAGGGCACAGAGTAAAAATGGATGCAAAGCACATATAAAAAAGTAGGCTTTCTCCATATAACTGTAATGGGATTTATATTTGATGGTACTGTTTACTCTAAATACACTGCAATAATAACATAAAATGGAAATGGGCACTTCATAGAACAATGAATTTTAATACAATCACACAAGAATGTCTAACCAAAAGTGTTCATGAATACATATTGAATGAAAGAGACTGCAACATCCTGCTGGACCTGTGGACGGATATTTCACCATGTTGTTATTTAGTCAGAGCATTTTACCAGGATTTAAAGATAATTCTTAGCAACACTGTATCAAATCTCCATGTTTTTAAAATCACTAATAGCAACTGTAGGAATAGTAAATAACAACTTCTGCTTTGACAATATAGTCTATAGTAGCGACTTCGATTGAGTTCTGAGTCTAGTAACATAAAGATTTTTTTAAAAATTTCAATTTAGATGATCAGATAAAATAGATAAAGTAGCAGCTCCAGTCAGTCCATGTGTCACCTATATGGGATCATTGTCACAGGTTCGGTTGCTTTTATCTGTTCTTGATAGCCTAAATGATCTAGTTTATTTCTAAACTGAGCCAGACATTCTGTAAGTTGTGGCCTTTGAAAGTGCCACTTAAGAGGAGTTCAGGTTCTCTGCGGTGATGGAATAGGGTGGGCGGCTGGAGCAAGATCGGATTCTACATTTAGCCCCATCAGCACGCGCGCACACACACACACACACACACACACACACACGGATGCCTTTACATAGGAGCAATGGGGACACCTGGCCACAAGGTCGGTATGAGAGCAGCTTTGACAGGCACGGCTGAAGCTCACAGTGACCTCCAACTGCTCCCAAGCCTGACATTTTCTCTGCAGCAATTCTGCTTCCCCTCTGCTTTCCTCACCCTCTTCCTCTTACCTTGAGTGGAAACAGAGAAGACTTTACACTGAGTAAGCGGTATGACGTTAGCAAGTGGCCTGAAGCTCCTCCTCATCTCTGCCTCCTGCATTCCTACCTCCACCTGACTACTGCCTCTGAGATTCCTCTCCACTCCCTGCCAGAACATCCCTTTTCCTTACAGGTCCTCCCTCCCATCCATCCCCGACTTCCTCCTCTCAGCACTTTCTCCTCTCTCATTTTATTTTTCTGTCTCTCTTTTCCCCCGTTTCTCTGTCCCTCTAGATGTATTTTTCTTTGCTTTGCTTCTCTTGACCCCTTGGCTTCTCCACAGAGTTAGTTTTTGCCTCCCATGGCCACTTGGCCAACTTTGGCATGTGTGAGGTTCAAGTAGCCTGAGCTAAGCTCTGGGTCTATTGCTGGCCTCACAGCTCTAGTGCTAATGTCATCTACAGTTTCTGGTTTTGAATCTCTTGGTCTGGTTATCTTAATGCTCAAAACCTCTTAAGCCCATCCATGAAACAAACACTAACAAATGAAATGGGGAGAGGAGAGTCATGTCCATCTGTATATTTTTTTTATTTAAAACAAACAAACAAACAAACAGTATACTGAGTGCCAGACACTGTGAGAGGTACTAAACTGTGGTCAGACAGAGAGGGGTCAGGGTACCGTAGATGACTGTTTATCTTAAATTACCTTAGAAAAGTGTGGGAGGCAGTATCTAGGTTACAACAATATTCAATCTTTGGGCAATAGTACTTCTAGACAGACATGGTAATATGTGTACATTCACTTGACAGGGTGCCTTAGGACTTTCAGAAGATAATGCTACTCACTACTTTTAAATAAATTTTGTTTGGGTGAACTTGTTAACTGCCTACATATCAACATAATTACTTATCATTACTCCCTAACACTGTTAAATACCTGAGAACTACTTTGCATTTTAGAGTAAAGAGAAATAGTCTTTCATTTATAATTTTTTAAAACACTGACTCAATACTTAATCAAACACTGAACAATATGTAAACAAAGACTTTAAACTATTTGTGATTAGTCACGGGAGACTTAAAATAAAAAGCAAATATCTTGGCCAAATGGGGTGGGGCAGTAACAATCGAGGGTGCGTGACATAATTCTCACTCCAACGAAGAACTCTTCCTTTAGTCCTACTGGATAAGGGTGGACACTAATCCTTAATGAGGAAGAGCTGGGCAGTGCTAGCAGAACCTACTCTAGATGTGCATGATGTGTAAATATATGGAGTCGTGTTTCTAATATTTTCCTGGAAAATAACACATGAATATATAGAAAAATTCATAAAAATCTAAGTAAAAAGTATAATATTTTGCTAGAGTTAAATAGTATGGTACTAACACATAAAAAATAGGCCAGCTGAAAGGAATAGAAAAAAATAATAAAGGAAAGAAGAATGAGTAAAAAATATATTCAAGATGCTTTTGGATATAGATGATTTTAGAACAGTTGAGAAAAAACAATGTATTACATAAATGGAGTTAGGAAATAAGAAAATAAAGACTAATACTTCTATAGAAAAATGATTAAAACCAATATGCATATCCAATAAATGTGTGAGAGGATGTACATGACCTCAATAACAGGCAGGATTACAAATTAAACTGGTTATCAGGTTTTACCTATCACCATGTCAAAAAACAAAAATGATTAGCAACAGTCAGTGTTGTCAGGTAATGAGAGAAAACAAGTACTCATAGGAAATCTCAGAGGGAGTACAAACTGAAATAATTTCCTAGATGACAATCTGGCAATGTTCTTTACAGTTAAAAGGTGACTATACCTTTTACCACACCAGATCAATTCTCTGGACTTATCCTAAGGGGGGACATTACTCAAATGTAGAGATGTAAGTACATGCATGTTCAATACCCCATTCTCTAAAATTTTAAAAGCAACCTAAATGTCTGGGAAATAAAAGGGCATTAGTTATGGTACATCCACATAGCAGTAAAAAAGTGATGAAGATATGCCAGATTCAAAGAGTATGTAGGATAGAAACCCATTTATTGAAATACAGAGAAATATAGATAGAAAAAATCTACCACTATACTCACCAAATTATTTCAGGTTATTTTTATTTTCTTCTATGTACCTCTTGTGCTGTATTACAATTATGATAAGTAGGGATAGTTCCATTTTTTGGATTATCAAAATGTATTTAAATATTTATGAAATTAAATTATATAGATTTTACCTTACATAATTGGGAGTCAGTCATTCTGAACAAATCATTTTGTTTTATCCTAAAAGCTGAAGTTAAAGAGCCCCTCAAGATTCTTGTGCATAGAGAGAGAAAATACAGTAACCAGCACTCTAAAAAATTCTGTCTTCATGAAACTTATTTCTTCTGCCCAAGTGAATGATGGGTTATGCATAGAAAAGATTTTAGACATAAGACTAAAATCTTTAGACATAAGACTAGTAAATAGACGTAAAATGAAGAGAGCACTCTTAAATCTTACTCATACAATATAAGGAAGGTCTGCCTAGAATTCTACAGTCCTTTTATCTTAAGACAAAAGTATTGGACATTGTCAAAAACAAGATGATTGTAATTAAGAAGGCCATGTGTAGCCTCTCTGATAACCAAGACAAACTGATTATAATTCTCAGAAAGACTATTATCACAAGAGAGTTGAAAACTCTCATGAGAGGCCGGGACAATCCCTACTAATGTGTCCCTAATTAAGACAAAATTCTATCTAGGGATCAGACTTCCAAAATTTCTCCTTCTGGTAGTTGATAGAGTAAAATAAATGGAAATAGGATCCAAAATTACTAAAAGTGAATTCACGATTTATAGAATCACATAGGCCTCTGAAATAGAAACATAGAGGCATTTGGGGACACAGTCTTCCAATTTCAGAGTCAACATCACAAAACACAATTACTCGGCTATCTCACAACACGCTGTTTGATTTCAGTGTCAGAAGCAAAACACAGAGATATAGGAAACAATGTTCAATCCCAAAAGGCAATCCTTTTACCATGAGTTAGATGAAATAAACAACTGTCCTGAAAGTGATTCAGGCAAACGGTGGCACAATCACATATGATGAATGCAAATAAAGACCGTCGTCGTCATCTTCTTCTTCTTCTTCTTGTTCTTTTTTTAAGATTTTATTTATTTATTTGACAGAGAGAGAGAGAGAGAAACGAGAGAGGGAACACAAGCAGGGGGAGTGGGAGAAGGAGAAGCAGGCTTCCCGCAGAGCAAGGAGCCCCACTGGGGACTTGATCCCAGGACCCTAGGATCATGACCTGAGCTGAAGGCAGACGCCTAATGACTGAGCCACCCAGGCACCCCAATAAAGTCAGTCTTAGCCTCCCTAAATAAGACAGATCCAAGGATGGGAAAACAGCTAACATCTAAAGACTGGAAAAGGAGGCAGGAGAGGGGCTCCTGAAAGAAGATTCAATCTGTCAAATTAGCTACTTGCCATACAAATGACACACCTGTCACTAAATAACATCGACCTGTCAGAGTTAAAGTGCTTAATTATCTTAAATTACTTCTTTATCAAGCTGGTTAATAAAAATTATCTGCGTATAAAATACTGACTTCTCTTCAAAGTCATTCCAAGGTAGAACTTAGCATTACCTCAACAGCACAACTTCAGCCAGCAACTATTCTTCTGTTTCAATATTAAAACAATGGATAAAAGGAGCATGGCTATTTTTATAAGAACCTTCATGTCATTTTATTAACTACCTCTATCATGGCAACACTGTGTCACCACAGAACTTTTAAAAGCTTCTTTCAGTGAGTACATGATGTGTTACATATTCTTTCATAGGACAGAAAAGTCTTTAACATAATGGTTTCAGGGGATAAGACTATCACCTGTTGGCCTTATTATAACAGGCTTTTACCATGTTTTTTTCAAGTGGATAATAATATACAATTTTTTATAAAAGTGAGTCACATTGTAAACCTGATGCAATTCTGCTTACTGAGATACTATGTTGAACTCCGTGTTTACCAAATTCCCTAGTCCCTGTGGTGTTTCCAGTCTAGGAAAGCATGGCTAATGTATTAAGAGGAGGGCAACAGATTTCAAGGATAATAACCTTAAAAAAAAAAAAAAAAGGCAGGATCAATATAAATTATATTCTGAGACATTTATCATTTTTAACCTTCAGCCTTGTTCTTTTTAGACTACTCAAGAATCCTGATTTGGCTAGATAGACAGATTCCCAGTTCTTCTACATATGTGTCAATAATAGCTTTTGTTGCCAGCAACTCAGCAAAGTTGACTTGTGTCAAAGAGCAGTCATGTTCTATTGAAGAAATTTAAATTCTGACCTATGACTGCCCTTTAATGTCTGAATACACAATTAACATTGCTTTGAATGGTGAGTATACCAGTGCCTGCAGTTACACACCTAAAAAGATTTCTTGTGGTCTTGCATTCATATTTCCCAGACATTCTAATTAAGTAGAATGGGCGGTCTGTCATGCCCTTCAGTTTTGGCATCTCTCACTTTCTTGTTAAAGGGACATATTTGAGGCTTACCACCATTTAATAGAAGCAGAGTTGGTTCAGCCTTCCTATGTCATGCATTTTATTTACAATGTAAATGTATTATAGGTATCTATGCATATATTGTCACTGATATCTCCCATTTCCTCCCTTCAGTCATCAATATTTACTTGATTAAGAGAAAAGACAGAAACTGTAAAGCCAAAATTATTATTTTGTAAATGCTTCTTTTCAAGTATGTGAAAATATAAATGGCATTTTATTTTTGGTATCTTTGAAATATGAAACAAAAGTGTTCTCAACCACTGACTCCTTTTTCAGTAGTACTCTCGTTTTTTCTGCCTTAATATTCTTCAAGAATACCACACTCTCATCAAGGAAAAGCTAGCTTTACATGGCGATTCCTACTGTGTCCAAGAACAGTGAGCAGTCTGAAAAGGCCCCCAGAGATGCTGAGATGCTGCCTTGGCGGGACGAGGCTGGGAGTGCCTCACGCTCTTCCGATCACCCCACCCCACTGAAAGGCAATGATCTAAAGATAAATAAGTTCTATGTTCTTGCTTTCAAGTTGTGCCTTGTAATTTACATGAGGATACTAAAAGCTGCAAAACCCCACCATTAAGCTGAAGTATGCTATAATAATTATTACATTAATAACTTCATGTACATAATTACATTTGCACATAAATGCACATTTTCACAAAATCCTAGTCAATTTCAAAAGTGATACCACATTTTGTAACCATTCATAAACTATATATCCTGGAATAAACTATTTTAACCTCTTTCATGTATTGGTTTTATTTTTGTCTGTTTTTACCTGAATCATTTCATTATGAATCATTTCATTTAAAAAAAAAAAACTGTGCTCTGGGTCATCTGGCCCCTGGAGCTCAACTTACCTTCAGTCACCAAAGAACCCTTTAAAAGCATTCAATTTCGTAATTTCCACTAGCTTTTGAATCGAATACTGACAGAACTAGGTAGAGTGCTGGAATATTGTGCATTTTGATTCAGGCACAGACTTGCCACATTTACTACTGCATCCTAAATTCACAGTGTAAAATCATATTTGCTTGTGATTCTTAAAATGCTTAAGAGAGAAATGTTTGGGAAAACCTGGAACCTATTCTCCTATTCACATAAATGCTGTACATAATGTGTGTTTAAAATATAATAGTAAGACTTTCCTGATTTCTCCTTTATCCATTTATACCACTAATTTTGGATTTCATAACCCATCAGAAAATTTTCAATTCATCATTTTGATTTAGGAAAGAGCTGGGCATTTACTCTGTGCTCAGAATTTCAAAGTATACCAGACAAAGGTCCTTTCTCGAGGGCTTCCAAGTCTAGTTGGAGAAACAGGGGCATAAACAAAGATGTGGATCACAGCATGAGTAAGTGCTACAACGATGTGCATGGGAGCACGGAAGGCCATACTGAACTAACGTGGGAAGCTCAGGAAACACTTAGCAAAGACAATGTGTTAATTAAAACTTGAAGATTAAGAAGAAATTAACAGGAAGGAACACTGCAGGAGAACAGACAGATAAGGGTTTCCCACAACACTATGGGCAAGAGATCATGCAAGTCTGAAGTAGAGCAGATGGCACTGGGGACAGAACAGATAAAGCCAGTTTGGCATATGTTGGTGAGACAATCAACAGGTCTTGATTAAAAAAAAAAAAGAAAGAAAGAAAAGCAAGAAAAGAAAAAAAATTAAATGGGGGTAAAAGAAGGTATATGGGAGAAGGAGAGTTAAAAAAAATCTTATTTCAAGGTTACTATTTTCAATGGATGGTAAGATGGTGATACCATTATCCTAGTGAGAATATATAAATGTAATATCCAATTTGTAAGAAGGGTAGATATAAATAGTTCAGTTCGGCAAGTACTAAGTTTGGGGTATAGGAGGCACTCGGACAGAGATGTCCAGAAGACAGTGATTGTGAACTAATGATAGGCAGCAATTCATTCTTTCTGCTTTTGTCCCAATTCTCAACAAGTAACAAAGGACCTACAAGCCCAGCCATCTCCAGGTCTGAGTCTCTGCACAAAGTATAGTGAATACCCGGGCCTGCTTTCCACCTGAAAACAGCTAGTGATGAGTCTCCCAAGGAATCGTATTATTCCTGCAGAGTCCTGGGGTTGGCTGAAAATTCTTTTCTGAGCAATAAGCAGCTTGGGAGGAGAACAGCAACTGACAGCAAGAGGCCAGTTTGAGTATGCCAGACCTTCTTGTTCATCTCCAGCATTAATTCCCAGGGGACGTATAAAGAAAGCTATGTTGGTTCCTTGGAAACGCTACTTAAGCAAAGAAAAGAAAAAAAAAAAGAAAGAAAGAAAAGAAAAAGGTAAAGTAGCTAACCATCCAAAGAGGTAGGGAGAAGGTAACATTAGCCACTCTAAGACTCTAAGAAGCCCATCCTGAATAGAAAAGCGAAGTATGTAAGTGATACCATGATTTTGAGCATGCCTGAAAATGCTGGTAAAAATGTATACTAATTCAGATATTTTCCTTATTCAGGTCTTCTCTTTGGCACAGAGAGTTGATTGTTTGACTTGATTGAGCTAGAACACTGAAATTCCTTAAACTGTAAGGTGGCTGATTGGGAAAACAGGACAGGCATTATTTTTCTTTGGTACATGCCTAATTCCTCCCTGCTTGCCAAAGCATTATGGACTGTGAACTGAGCTGCTTAGTTCTTCCTCAGTGAGATAGCTCAGTGTTGCTTCCATGTCTTTATTACTGTCATATTATCCTACTCGTCCAGAATAAGAAAGTTACTAAGAAGTTCCAAAATATAAATCTACCAAACAAAAGCTTAAACTCTTTGACCTGAATCTGACAGCTAACTTAACAGTTAGCTTTTTATGTTCTTTTGTATTTTTCCAGAAATCTGCCGAATTTTTCAGATGGAAATTATTACGATTTCTGTCAAAAGATCTAAGACAATTTCCTTAACCCTCTGCCCCTCTATTCTATTCATAGAGACCACAATATTATGTAAGTAAATGCCAGAAATTTTGACTTTATTTAGGAGACTTCTATTTACAAATTTAAACTACCCAGAATACATAATAATGCAATCAAGGCTTCCCTTATCAGCAAGATTATAAACATTATTTTAGATTAATAATGGTAGCCATAGCTGTGTCCCATCTGAGGTTTCCCTACTATCCAGATGTCACTGTTGTGGTTTTTCACTAGGTTACGTGCACACCAGTGTAGCAGCAGAATTAGCAGGTAAAGCTGTCCCCGCCCTGTTAGAAGGCAGTAAGTTGTCCAAAGGGTCTCAGGGAGAGGACATGGGAAGGAATGATGCAGTGTTGAATAAAAAATTAAATGAGATATTAATAAGAGAAGACCTTGTGAAGAAAATACAGATACAACTTTTAACTAAATACTAACAGTCAAGATGCGTCAAATCTATTTTTATGTTATTTTTCATTCCTATTCTTTTCCAACTGACCTCTAAGAATCTAGGCTTGACTGCAATATTCAATTACGTTTAATTTTTAACAAATATGCTTGATTTTTATTAAAGAAGGTCCTTGTTCTTGTTCTGGCTAACATACACAGTGAGTTTTCCTGATAGTTGAATGTGACTTTAAGTACCAAAATAATTGTTTTTGTCCAATCGATTTTAAATGGAAAACATTCTTACATAAAGAACAATCTTCCTTGACTTTTCAAGCATAGTATACCGAGTATAATTTAAATCTGGAATTATTTAAAGGTTTCTAAGATAATGGCACATTATTTAATTTTTTCAATGTATAAAATGCTTTTGATTTAATAAACAGTTAAATGTAACATAATCATAAGAATATTGCAGAAAAAAACAATTTAGTTTGGATCACTAGGCTCTCTTTTCACAGGGAGATAATAAATGTTCTTGAGCCAAAAACAACTGGGTAGAAGTCTCAGGACTGCCTGCCGGTCTGCCTGCTCGCCTCCACCCCTCCCTCCCTTCCTTCCTACTTTCCTTCCCTCTTTTTTATATTTTTTAATCTTCTGTCTTTTGGATGCGTTATAGGGAACTTGCAGAATCCATGTGAAGGGATTCATTGTTTACCTATCATAACATAGTATAAATATTTTTAATGTCAATAAATATACATGATGATATATATGTATAATCTTAAAGCAATCAAAAATACTATTAGTGCTAATAAATGAATTCAGCAATAGTACAGGATTAAAAAAATAGTGAAAATGCATATTTACTGACAATGGCAATTTAGAAGGTTGCGGACAGTGCCAATCACTACATTCTAAGTTGTAACTGCTAAAGCTCAGAGTATTCTTTTGTCGGCTTCTCGGTTTTTCTCTTATTATCAAGGTATCAAATTGATCTTTCCTCTTGACAGTAAGGCTCCCTGTATTCTAATGTAATAGTTGTAATCTGATCTGGGTTGGGAAAGATTAGGGAGTTTATTTTAATTGTGTGTAAAATAAAGGTAAATAGGCTCTGGAGGAGGACCAAACAGCATGCCTTCCCCATAAAGCTGTAGTTTCTGGTCATGTCTATATTGGCTGTTTTAGGGCTAATTCATCAATTTCTTGGTTCTTTCAATCATTCTAGATAGATGCTATAAACCGGCAACCGAATCTTGAAAGGTAACACATTAGGCATATACTTTTGTTTTAAGCAGTTGATAAAGTATTTTAACCAATGATAAAAACAAACAAAAAAACTATGCCATGTTATTGGTTACTGGCTTTGAAACCCATTTTCCTTAATTTCGTTTAAGTGTCTCTCAACAGAAACAACCATTATACATAATACATACAACCCATACAAAGTTAAAACTATGAATGTGAACTTCACATGCTCAATGGTAGAACAAGCATCACCTCGGGGTGCCTGGGTGGCTCAGCCATTAAGCATCTGCCTTTTGGCTCAAGTCATGATCCCAGGGTCCTGGGATCGAGCCCCGCATAGGGCTCCCCATGCAGTGGGGAACCTGCTTCTCCCTCTCCCACTTCCCCTGCTTGTGTTCTCCTTCTCTCACTGTCTCTCCTTGTCAAATAAATAAATAAAATCTTAAAAAAAAAAAAAAAAAAGAACAGGCATCACCTTGGTTATGTAAGTGTGTATTAACATTCTCTGATGAGGGCGCCTGGGTGGCCCAGTGGGTTAAGCCGCTGCCTTCGGCTCAGGTCATGATCTCAGGGTCCTGGGATCGAGTCCCGCATCGGGCTCTCTGCTCAGCAGGGAGCCTGCTTCCTCCTCTTTCTCTCTGCCTATCTCTCTGCCTGCTTGTGATTTCTCTCTGTCAAACAAATAAATAAAATCTTTAAAAAAAAAAAAAAAAAAAAAAAACATTCTCTGATGAAACAACTGTATTTGAACACATCCTGCTTATCAGCTTGTCAAAGTAAAAGAACCACAAACTTGCACATCTACCTGAGAACAGAAAAGGTACCCACATATCATAAAGGAAATCTCAAGGAAATAAAAAGACATATAATAGAACTTAATGCAAGGCTAAAATGATAAGGACTGAGGAGGCGGCCTTTTTACCCTCCCTTTCACCTTCCCAAAAATATGCTTGCTCCAGTCAAACCAAAACTTGTTCTCTCCCAGCTCAGGAATGATCATTGTTTCAATAGTTCTTTGTCATGCTCATTTTCACCCCTCCCTCCAGTATTTGGAAATTATTGTTGTTACTGTTTTCCCACATCTCTTCTGAGTTACAAAGTCTACAACAATGAAGTATTTGTAAACCCTTGGCAATAAGTCAGACACGGGTTCCAGTCCTCCAGCTACCATGTACATCAGCTGATAATCTTGGTCAAATCACTTTCTTGAAATCTCAATTTATCTGAAAAAATGGAATAATAAAACATACCTACAGTGTTTTCAAGGATCAAATGAAATACTCTTTTAGGCACAGGGCACCATACCTAGCACATAATAGAAAACTAAGTTGGTAGAGCTGGGATTCAAAGCCAGTCTGGATCCAGAGTCCACATTCAAAACCACCACCCCAAGCTGCCACGTACACTTGTATATTCTGAAATTTCTCTCTGAAAGGTATAAAGTCAGATTTGTCCTTGCTCATTTCTAATACTTTTCTCACCAAAGAAAGCCATTCTCTACTAGAAGCCTAAATTCCAAGGGCCTGTACATTTCTAGCATGTCATCTACTGCAACCTTAAGGAAGAGCTTTGCATTCTATTCCAGTCAAAAATAAAAATGTTAATTCAAACACCAGATGGTTGAGGACAAACCCCTGTAGAGTTGTTTTTTAGGTTCCCTAAGATGACACATATTCTTAATTAAAATCTCTTCAAGTATGTTCTCTCAAATATTAGACACCTGCATAAAACAGATTATATCTGTCCATTTTTTGGCACATGTGTTTTTTATTGGCAGACATCAAACACATATGTTAAGTTATAGAAAGTAGGTTATAGTCCCCTAATTTACCTCTGAGACTGTCATCTTAAAATCAAGACATTCATCAGAATCCAAGAGACCACTTATACCAACTGACCACTATTTATCAGGAAATTAAAGAAAAAAATGCTTCTAGGCCTTGAGAGTTATACATTCTTGGTAGATCCATTGCTTCCTGAATTTAGATATGCAATACCTGGGAGAGCCACTGAGCGCAGTGGAAACCACCATCATCGAAGGCCACCGGCTGCATATACTGCAGAATTAACGTGATTAAAGAGCAAATCACACACTGTTAAATATGAGCCTAGAAAGAATTCTTCTCTCTCACCCTTAAACTAACCCTCTACAAATATAAATGTCCAAATGGAAAAGAAGAGTTTCCTTGGTGGCGTAATTAAAGAGGACTGTTCTCTGACCACCATAAAACATACTGATTCAGGTTAAAATAAGATGACAAAAAAACCAATTATCTTTTAGCACTTGTAACACTTAAAGGGATTAGATTGTCAAATCGCTCCCAAAATGGAGAAGTAGGATGGCTACAGTCATAAATATTGAGGTCTCATATATATAAATGGCTATTATAAGATACTCTTTAAGATTCCTTTTTATATTTCTTTGCATATAAATGTTACCAAAGGAGAATCCTTGGTGCTAAACTTTAGGTTTTTATAAAAAAAGAATCACTTCCCATCTATGTCACTTTGTTCAAGTCTTCAACCGTAGATTTAATTTAGAAATTGGCTGCAACTTGCAACCTGATTTAGTAGAATTACAATATTTTAATTGGTTCATGGATGTTGACATATAACATAATTGGAAATATGAAACGTAAGATGCTGAGAATGTCTTCTAAGAACCATGAGGTGATGGTAAATGATCACTTCTAGAATCTCCTAAGACATAAAGTGTGGTTACTGAATTGATACATTGTTACTGAATTGATACTGAATTGAATTGGTTCATATTTTAAGCTCTGATGTATTTACATAGTTATTAAACAGTTCAGACTTGTATAAATTTGCCTGAATTCACCCAAGTATCAAATTTATTGATGAGTAACTACAATACAAAAGGACAGTGTCCAGGAACAGGTCAGTGGTATAAATGAAGAGAATTCTAAGGAGGAATCTCATCTCACTCGCAGAGATCAGGCCTCCTGTGTTGGTGATCTATCATTGCATAGCAAATCACTCCCCAAATTTTGTAGCTTAAAGTAGCATATGTTTATTATCTCACAGTTTATGTGGGTAAAAAAATCGAGAGCAGCTTAACTGAGTGGTTCTGACTCAGAGTCAAGGTTGCAGTCATCTGGAATTGGCTGGGAGGGCCTATCTGCTTCCAAGATGCTTAACTTTCATGTCTGTTGGTAAAAGGTCTTATTTCCTCAGCCCACGGGCTTCTCTGTAAACTGCTGAGTGACCTCAAGTCACAGAAGCTGGCTTCCCCACAGAAAGTAGTTGAAAGGGAGTAAGGAATAGGCATCATATCTTTTGTAACCTGGTCACACCATCACTTCAGCCATGTTGTTTTCATAAGAAGAGAGTCACTAAGTCCAGTCCACACAGAACTGGAGGTGTAAGATGAGAGAGAGATGAATCATATGATTCCTCAGTAGCTAAGAAAGTGGTGATGCCTTTCACAGAGAGATGACAGGAGGGGAAGTACTGTGAAGTTCATAAACTTGTAGCTGTTACTTGGGACACACTGCATTAAATGTATTGCGGGCCAAACAAGTAAAGATGCTGCCGGACGGTCTGCTCGAATCCAAGGCCAACGTTCAGAAGACAGGCCACCCCACAGTCATGCATAGCACTGGTAGCTGAAGGTGTGGAGTGGAAAGCAGCACTAAGGAATAGAATGCACAGAGAGAACAGACCCAAGGAGAAAAATCTTTTAAACATTTACTTTCAGGAAACATTAAGAAACAACAGTTAATATCCATCACACATATAAATGTCCATTATAAAGTCCTCTTTAAGATTCCTTTTATATGTCTTTGCATATAAATACTATTCAAGGAGATGCTCAACATCACTCATCATCACGGAAATGCAAATCAAAACCACAGTGAGATCACTTCACGTCTGTCAGAATGGCTAGAATCAAAAAGACAAGAAATAGCAAGTGTTGGCAAGGATGTGGAGAAAAAGAAACCTTTCTACGATCTTGTTAGGGATGAAACTTAGTATAACCACTGTGGAAAACAGTAAGGAGGTTCTTCAAAAAATTAAAAATAGAACTACTATATGACCCAATCACTCCACTACTGGGTATTTACCCAAAGAAAGTGAAAATGCTAATTTGAAAAGATAAATGCATCCCCATATTTGTTGTTCCATTATTTACAATTGCCAAGATATTGAATCAGCTCAAATGTCTGTCAATTAGATAAATGGATAAAGAAGATATGGTGTGTATATATATATATATATATATATATATATATATACATACAACAAAATATTATTCAGCCATAAAGAAGGATGAGATGTTGCCATTTGTGATGTGGATGGATCTACAGGATATTATGCAAAGTAAAATAAATCAGAGAAGGATAAATACCATATGATGTTACCTATATGTGGAATCTAAAAAATAAGACGAATGAATATACAAACACACAAAGCAGAATCAGCAGAATCGGACCTATAAATACAGAGAACAAACTGGTAGTTGGTGTAGGGGGTGCAAAATGGGTGAAGGAGAGTGGGAGATACAGGTTTCCAGTTATGGAATGAATAAGGGTCATGGAAATAAAAGACAGTGATGTTGAAATCTATATTGTGACAGGTGGTAGCCACACTTGTTGTAGTGAACATGGCATGACATATACAGTCTTTGAATCACTAGGCTATACACCTGAAACTAATTTAACATCATGTGTTAACTACAGTAAAAAACAAAAACAAAAATCAAAGTAATAGAATCGCAGGGGTGTGGGTCAAGCTCACAAATGTTTTTTCCTCTGAAGAAAACTGATTAGAAGAGAGGGTAGCATTTGAGATGGAAAAGCTGAAAACTTCAAGGTATTTGCTTGGACAGTCCCCAGTTGGAAAGGAAGCTTTGGGGATTTTATAAAAGCAGCCCTTGGCATTTGAGAACAAAAATGTTCAGTCTAGTTTTAAATGTTAAGCCCCATGTTAAGTGTGTAATTAAAAAAAAAAAATGTTCTTATCACTGTTTCTTCTCAGTTAATATGACCACATGAGTTGAATATATTGTTATATAGGTTATAGCAATCTGCACCAGTTTCTTCAGCAGTAACCAGGAAAAACAGAAAATGGACTTTTTTATTTCTGGTGTTGAGGGGAGAATTAACAAATAAGTGCATTCTTTGGGTCACATTTCCTTAAGTATTATTTTAAAATAACTGTTTGGCCTCTCAATTTCTTTGATATTTCCCTTAAAAATAAAACAGTGTGGATACACATATTTATGTGAAACTAAGCTCTGGGAAATCTGTGGATTTGAGCTCCAGGGATTTTGCTACTGTGAAACTATGTAAATAAATCCTAAAAGCTATGTTGATTGAATCAGAATTGGTCTAAACATAACAAAACATAAAATGGCAGCTGACAGAGCAATCTTTGATTTTAGGAATGAGCCGCATGGTTTTTTCACATTGGACTGTTAACTGAAATACACTATTTGGAATGTAACTTATAAAGAGAAAAAGGTTAGTTGTATTTGGCTCAATGGATACATTTACTGTTTGAATGTGGAAAATATTTTTGAAAAAGATAAGGTATACAGACACTTGAAAAGAAATTAATATTACACTTTCCCAAACTTGCGTTTTATAGAACACAACTGTGAAGAACATAATGCTATAAAATTCTTGCTCTTGGTTTCATTCAGGGTTGTTTTCATCTTCATATTATGAATAGATTACGGTATATATACTTTTGTTTTAAAAAATAAGTTTACCTGAAAGTGTTAAAATATAAAATTTATGGGGCGCCTGGGTGGTTCAGTGGGTTAAAGCCTCTGCCTTCAGCTCGGGTCATGATCCCAGGGTCCTGGGATCAAGCCCCGCATCAGGTTCTCTGCTCAGAGAGCTCTCTCTCTGCCTGCCTCTTGGCCTACTTGTGAGCTCTGTCAAATAAATAAATAAAATCTTAAAAAAATAAAAAAATACAAAAGTTATATAAATAAAGCTTATAAATAAACTATTATTAAATCAAATATGGCTGTATATATTTTTGAGACAAAGAGTTAATTTTTTAAGACCCTAAACTTGAGAGTACTTAAGCTCTATTAAATTTCCCAGTTAAATATTTGCATTTTTCAAGGACTTGCAGTTCTCTCTCTAGTATTTTAAACATATAGAACTAAAAGTCTATACTATACCCTCATATATATACATGAATGTTCATCCTTACATAGGTAGCATATCTATACCTAAATATATTCTCACATGTATACTATTTGACTAATATTCTAAACATAAGAATTTATCATTTGTAACTTATGCAGACAAAATTTCATTGGAATAATGGTTAGAATAATGTGTTTCACAATATGCATTATACAGAGAAATACTGACAAAGGCATGAGAAGTTAAAATAAGATACAGGATGGTTTCCATTCATAAACATGTTGGAAATACTCAAGAATAAAATAAAACTAGCCATTAACTGATTCACTGAATGAGAAGAAATACACTTATTTTTATACTAGACATAAAATTGCAAATAATTTTTTCCTAAACATTTAAATAGTGATAGTTATCATTTTTAAATTTTTATTTAAAATTTAATTAGCTAGTATACAGTACAATATTGGTTTCAGGAGTAGAAATCAGTGATTCATCACTTACATACAATACCAAGTGCTCATCACAACAAATGTCTTCCTTAAGGCCCATCCCCCATCCAGCAAAATTATGGAATTCTTCATGAATTTACATGTCATTCTTGCATAAGGATCATGCTAATCTTCTCTGTATCATTCCTATTTTAGTATATGTGCTGCTGAAATGAACACTATCACTGGTTTTTATTTTAAACTACTTACCATATATGATATGTGTTTTTTTTTCTTAAATTCACCTACAGATTTTGTGATACTTAATCATACTAATGCATTCAAAATAAAATAAAAGGGACTTCTCTAATACAAGACAATGATAATTTTATTAGACCAACTCTCCTCCGGGAAGTAACAAGGTTCAGAAAAACAAACAAACAAACAAACAACAAACAAAAAATGCAGCCAGTGTTTATGGAGCCAAGATCATAGATAGAAGAGAAATAACAAGGTAAGACAAATTTTTCTTGCCACTTTTTCACCTAACACTCTTACATGCTTGCCAATTCAGAGCAAGGCACTGATACTAAACAGTAAGTTATGGTGAAAACCTTTTAGCAATCTCAGGGGGATAGAGAAAACAAACAAAACTGGAGGCCAGTACCACCAAGGGAAAAGAACTTGATAACCCGTAATCACAGAGCAAAGGGAACCACAAAGTGATCTCAAGATTCCTTGTGGTAATGTCCTTGAGACTCTTGCAAAATCCAAAATTTCTGCCTGAGTAAAAGGATAAGAAACCAAACAGAAGGAAGTTGATAAGAGGGGAAAATGCTTAAGAATAATTTTGAGAATCACACTGCATTTCAGGTTCTTCTAAGAGAAGAGGCCCCTGCAAACAACTTCAGTGTTTAAAGGAGATCCCAGAAGTGTTACCCTAAGGGTAAGGGAAAACTGGAGATAAATCACTATTCTGAAAGACTAAATCTCAGCCTCATTATATCCCAATCCCTCTCTGGAGTAAGGGTATCTAATCTTACTTTAGCTGTCAAATCAAAGAAAACTAATCCTATCTAATGGAGATCACCTCTATAATTTTTTATACTAAATATCCAGTATTCAATAAAAAAAATCCCAAGTAAATGCAAAGACAGAACCAAATGAGCAAACACCAAGAGAAAAAACAAAAAACAGAAACAGACCTATAGGTAATCCAAATATTGGTATTTTCATAAACAAACTTTAAAGTAACTGTTATTTAGGCAGTCAAGAATTACATGATTGAAAAATATCAATACCAAAATTAAGAACTCAATGGTTGAGTTTAATAGTAAATAGTACTCTAATGAAGGATTAGTGACTTAAAGATAACTATATAGAAAATATCCAAAAATTAAGTAGAGAGAAACCTATGAAAATTACAAAAATGAACATGAAAGTTATATGGATGTTTTAAATAAAGAAACAATGATGTGTACCATGCTTCAAATTAGAATTAGAATTAAAATCAAAGGACAAGTACAAAGGTGGCAATATCCTAGGAGATGACTCATCATTAACATGGATTTTTAAAAACTGAACAGGAGACACAATACAGGAAAAGAAGCTGCAAGTGGGGTAATAACCATTACAAAATTAAGAAGGAATAAGCTACCACGACACACCCAGAAAATGGCAACTCAATAAAACTGGAGTTTTAGGTGATTGATGGGAGGAGGAAAGAAGATAAAGCACAAAGGTAAGGATGCACCAAGAGCCTCATATACGCCATGCTTACTGAGTGGGACTTTATCTGGTAGACAAGCAGGAATCAAGTGTGACAAGACCTGCCCAAAAGCCTGGTGAAAACTCAGCTGGTCTACATGGTAGACCATGAGGCAATACTGATGGCTGTGTGTTCTGTTTGGACTCCCTGCTGGGGCTCAAATACCAGCACTGCCATTTCCTACTTCTAAACCCTAGTATAAGTTCTTTGATCTCCTTGTTCTCACCTCTGAGAGGAGGCAATAGAGCCATCCATCTTCTAGAGTGGTTATGAATATGTTAATACAAATAAAAAGCCTAAAACACTGCCTGGCACACAACAATAAACATTAGATATTATTAATGTTGTTGAGAAATTTAGTTCTCCTTCCCAGTAGAAAAGTAACATAACATAAAGCCTGATTAATGGAGGGTTGCCTGGGTGGCTCTGTTGATTGAGTGTCTGACTCTTGATTTTGGTTCAGGTCATGATCTCGGAGTCCTGGGATAGAGCTCCACATTAGGCTCCTTGTTCAGTGCTAAGTCTATCTGACCTTCTCCCTCTGCTCCCCGCCTCGTGTGCACATGCTCTCTAATAAATAAATAAATAAAACCTTAAAAAAAAAAAAAAAAAAAAAGTCTGGTAATGGAAATTGAGAAGCCTGAATACTATCTGCCTTAATAGCTACTAATCAGTTGGGTGACTTCAGACTTTTGGATTTTCTCAATTTCCAACTGCCCATTTGTAAAAAGACTACATGGTTCACGACTCTTTATTATTTTTTTTTCCAGTCACTGCTCCAGGATTTCAGCAGGCTTAATATGACTACTATGAAACAGATACTGATTTTTGTTCATGATTATGGATTTTCCAGTAGCACCTATTGGATTGATATTTAGCCAAATGGCAATGTTTTTGCTTTTCACATTTATTTACTTGTTTATAATATCTGTTTGAATTCTTAAGGGGGAAATTGAAAGGTGATTATTAATAAGAAAATACAGCCCAAAGGAAAATGTTAGCTTGTGGGGGAAAAAAATGTGTACTGACTACCGTTTTTCTGCTGTTAAAGCTTTGCGAGTCAACTAATTATGGAGTGTCTGATGATTATACAAAAACAGTTATGAAGCTTTGTACCTATCTAAAGGAATATTACCATGAGACTCTCATCATATCAGCACTATTGAACCAAGGAATGACAGGAGGGGTAAGGATGGGTGGGGGGAGCAGGGATCTGCCCCGGTGAGGAACAGCATATCATCACTGACATTATTTACAATTGCCAGCATATGGTGTACTAAAAAGCAGACTGCCTTTTAGTGAATCTTCTTGCTATTTTTAAATTCCCTAGAGATAATGAACTTCCTTATTACCTGCATCCAGGCCAGGCAGCTCTCACTGTTCCTGCTTTGTGATGCCACTGCTTATCAGTACAGGAAATCAATTATTTTATTATGGGAAAAATCCTAAGTGAAAAAAGTGGGAGGCAGATTTTTATACATAAGTTCAAGTATGATCTCAAGTATATTACATATCAACATTCAATTTCAGAGATCTACAGAAGGTGTTACAATGTATACACACACTTATGTGCATATACTTCCTGATCCAACCACTTCTCTTACAAGGAAGAAAACATCTAGATTTTATTTCCTTATCTCTGTCCCGTGTTTTTCCCCGTCTCATGACTTCCTACTGGCCACAACCACTGAACTTGTTTTGAAAGACCTCTACAATTTGATCCCAATCTACCCCTCCAACCAACCCATGCCTTTTTTTCAAAACCACACCACATTCCCTACTATCTGAAAATGCCAAATTTATCCACCCAAATGACCTGTGAAAAAAGTGACCTCCCAAGTGACAACTTTCCAGTATCTTATTCTGTCTTTCACTCACCTGACCCAGCATACGAGAGTTGCAAAATAATTGCCTTTGGGAGCCTCCATGTCTCAGCAGGTTATGTAAGTTCCTGCTTTATCAGGTCCTGTGTCAGCATCCAGCCAGCCAGCCTTCTTATCTCTCACTCTGTTATCTGCCCATTACTTCGTATCTGAATCTTATGTAAGTTACTTTTCATCCCTCACCTATAGCGTCTTCAGGATCAGGACTGATCTCCAAATCCAGTTTCTCTGTGTTTGGATTCAGAAGTGATTCCCAAATAGCTTTTCAGACATGTCTGTAGGTGTTGGTGGCTAGGTTACTGATCAACCATCCTGGGGAAGTGGTGAAAACAGGAACTTCCAGGCCTCTGTAATCTAGTCTCTGTGCTTCCTGATTCCAAATCTCTGATGACTGACCTTCAAATGACAATGCCATCATTCCAATTGCTCAGGCCAAAAATTCTGGAGTAATCTTATATTCTGTAAATTATTTCACACCTACATTTATTGTCTTCATAATATATCCAAAAACTAACCATCATTGCTGCCATCCTGACCCTCTAACACATCATCATCTCACACTTGAATTATTTTCAGAGCCTCTGATGTGCTTATTCTTGAGCCCAACAGTCATTTTCAATATTGAAGCCAGATGAACCCTTTAATATAGCATATTTGAAATTGATTGTATCTTTCTTTTGCAGCTCAAAATTCTCCAGTGGCTCCTAATTTTACATAGAGCGTAACAGTTCATGCGGGCCTCCGGGTTACTTCTCTGAACCCACCTACTCATGTCCCCGTTTTCCCGAGTCCACCAACTGGCATCCTTAATGGCATCCTTTACAAACAGGAAGCCCTGTCCCTGCCCTATAGCCTACCCTATGTCTAGCCCTCTCTGCTGCAAAGATATGCATGGCTCATTTCCTCTTTCTTCAACTGTTGCTTTCTTGATGAGGTACCCTCTGAGCACGCTATTTAAAATGCAGACTAACACCATTACCACTCTTAGTCCTCCTGACCCAACCATATTTGTGCTCAGTTTTTCTTTTTCTCCATAAGCATTTATTATGCTTATTATCTACCTCATTTGTACATAAGCTCCATTCATAGGCAAGGTTTCTTATATACTTTATCCTCTTCTGTATCCATAGAATTTAAAACAGTACTTGACATACAGTAGACATTAAATATTTGCTTGAATGAATGAACACACGGTCATATTTTTTTTACCTATAAGGTTGGGCAAAGACTGACTGATCCCACTCACAGCTGAAGCCTGAAGAAGCCAAAGGACAACATCATTACATGACTGTCCCTTCTCTTACTTCTTCAAATTTCCCCTGCATTTAAACTCAAGAGAACCCATTTCTTTTTAGTGCCTCCTGATGGAGTCTGTGTCCAAATCCTACATCTCATCAACTTAATCATAACCTTCTGTCAGTGGCTGGCACATTACTGTGACTTCTTCTTCTTTTTTTTTTTTTTAAGATTTTTTATTTATTTGTCAGAGAGAGAGAGAGCAGAAGCATGGAGAGCTGCAGGCAGAATAGGCAGAGGGAGAAGTAGGGTCCCTGTTGTGCAATGAGCCCAATGCAGAACTCGATCCCAGGACCCTGGGATCATGACCTGAGCTGAAGGCAGATGCTTAACCAGCTGAGCCACCCAAGAGTCCCACATTACTGTGACTTCTAATAGCAAGCCCATAATGGCTTTGCATTTGGTTCACTTAGAAATCAGTGCTTCTACATCTCCACCATCTAGTGTTAATCCTAGAGCCTCTCCACGGTATCTTCTAATACCTCCATTTAGGAATAGGATGTCATCACTGCTTTCCAATTATGGTCATTTTGGAGTCATACCTATCACAAAAAAGCAGATTATCCATCAGTAAAATATGGATGATAAAAGTATGTAAATGACAGTGTAGTTGTGAAGGTCACTTTAAGGTAATGCAGGTGAAGTGCTTAGCACAGTGCTTGACACATAGATGCTCGGTATATATTACCAGATACTGTTACTAGATTACATAACAGAAATCCATTACTCAAAACCAGATCCCACTTTTAGTCCTGACGATAAAAGCCAACAATTTTTTTTCAAAATAATTTCAAGAGTGACTAGTTTAAAAAAAGAATAATTAATATAGGGTTGCCTGGGTGGCTCGGAGGGTTAAAGCCTCTGCCTTCAGCTCAGGTCTGATCCCAGGGTCCTGGGATGGAGCCCCACATAGGGCTCTCTGCTCAGCAGGGAGCCTGCTTCCCCCTTCTCTCTCTGCCTGCCTCTCTGCCTGCTTGTCCTCTCTGTCAAATAAATAAAATCTTTAAAAAAAAAAAAGAAGAATTAATATAAAAATATAAAAGTACACACCACAGAATGAATCTGTGGCAACTATAGAAGGGCAGGCTGAATCCTTTAAATACAAAATGTCAGTCTGGTGTTACAGCCCTCATCATCTCAAAAGGCTCCCACAGCAAAGGGCCATTACATTTTACATCTCATTAGAGGGACAGATAAGTAAAAGACAGTTATATCCTCTTATTCTCATGAAAGTGAACTTTTGATAAGAGGCCCCAATGTGCACTTGAGGTCTTAACCTTATCTCATTTAGCCTCAAGGTATGTTTCATTTATTACATTTTAAACAAGAATGCCTACAAAGTCAAGTTATCTTCCCTCTGCCCCTGTTCTTTTCAACCCTGCTGCAAAGAAGTACCATATGCCTTCTTCTCCTCTGTGGTTATTTTTCTAGCTTGGCCCTAAACGATCTGAGTTTGGGCACCTGGGTGGCTCAGTCTGTTAAATGTCTGTCTTCCGTTCTGGTCACAATCCCAGGGTCCTGGGATGGAGTCTCACATCTGGCCTCTGGCTCAGCGGGGGAGCCTGCTTCTCCCTCTGTCTGCTGTCCCCCCTCCTTGTGCTCTGACAAATAAGTAAATAAAATCTCTAAAATGAATGAATGAACGAATGGATGAATGTGTGTTAGGTGTCATGTATGACATGTCAACTACCTCACAGGGAGCCTATGAGAGTATTAGCAACTCCATTTTACAGGTGGGGAAAAAAAAAGCTCAGAGAGGTTGTAGTATAACAGCCAATACAAACAGCTGTTTGAGCTGGATTAACCCAGCTCTAACTGACCCCAAGATTCAGAGCCTTCATACCCTGAAGACTCTTTAAAAAAAAAAAAAAAAGCATCATTTGAAATTTGGTCATCTGAAAAGAAAGAGCAAAGAAGCTACAGTATTTTTGTCCATGTAACTTTTCAAGTCAACAAAGGAAGCCCAAAACTTGATCTTGCAATATGGTCAGAGTCTCTACATGGTGTCTTCTCTCCTCCCCACCTCCCTTAAGCAGTTGTGTTAAAAACTGTATACTGTATCATCAGACTTACTGCTAATAGTATAGGAAGGGGGCAGGTAAATGAACTGGGGAGAATGTGGAAAGTGTTCTCTCCCTGTATGGCACAGGAGCTCCGTGCAGAGAGCAACAGTTCGCACAGCAAAGCCTGTGCACTTTTAACAAGATCTCGCCCTCTCCCAATCATACACACAAATGTCACAGGATAAAAAATGTTATTAAATCGGACTACACACACACTTCCTAGGAAAAAAAAAAAAAAACACATTTTGACTCAAGTTCAAAGAATGAAAAGATTCACAGTGAGAGCGGCAAGAGGGAGGGCAGAGAGGAAATTCTTAATAAAAATTGGGAGCATCCGGGCAGGGATGATCCTAGCCTAATAAAAGCCCTGATAAATAGATTAATATCACTTAGTGGGCAGGATATGACCACAAAAATCATGCAGATGGAAGTGACACACTAGGACACAAAAAAATATTCATATAATGGACTAATTCAGCAAGGAGTATACCATATTGAAATAATCTTGAATTGGAAAGCACTGTTAGAGATCTGGACAGAAACACTAGATTTTAAAAACACCGAAAGGCTTTGCTTCATATCTTTCACCACATAAATGAAGATACCTGGGGAGGTACTATGACCTGTTCAGTCTCTGACTAGTTAGTGGTAGACCCCTGGTAACAGAGCTTCTAGTCTAGCACTCCCTTTACAATGCCAGGCAAATCCCAGGAAAAGCCCCAAGGACTGTTCACCTTCCCATTTGTGGCCATGGGCCAATTGTTGGTTAATATTTCTCTGTATTACTAATAGTTCCCCAGGCCATAACAGCCACACCCAACAGCAGTGACTCAGGAGAGACAGTACTGAACACCTCAGGAACTACTCTGCCCTAATTCTCACTAGATTCATGCTTATGTGTCTTCTTGAGTCCCTGTTTCACAAGAGTAAGATTCATACCTCACAGAAGAGAGCTAGCCTACACTAAGGAACCAGATGAAAAGAGCATTCTGATTAAGCATTCCCATATTGAAGACTATCAGAAATCGTAATTTTTGGGATATCCGCAGAGAGACTACAAGAAAAATTACCTTAATGAAAGATTACTTTTTAAAGTAATTAGAGAGGATACTTTCATAAGAGGTGTTCACAGTAATTAGGAATACACGCATGTATCATCTTGGGAACACCTCTTGAGAGACAAGTAATTACCTGGGAAAAGTCTTGCTAGATGCTATCAGATGATATAAAGTTGACCTGAATATAATTATGGCAACCACATAGAGAAAAATAGGAAGAAGTTAGAAAAAAGAGCCAGTCAATAAAAATATGGCATATTTAGGGCACAAGTAAGAAGTTATTCCTCAACAGGATTCTGAGCTATTTTCTGGTATGGAAAGAAGTTATTCCTAATTGGATTTTCCCAAAGGAAAATTCTCTAATGACAAAGTAAGCAGACATACAAAGAAAAAACACACAAAAGGAAAAAGCAAGAACATAAAACAAAAAACCTCTATACAACTTTTATTCAAGTTTTTTTTTTGTTTTTTTTTTTTTGTTTGTTTTTTAATTTGACAGAGAGAGAAAGAGCAGCAGAGGGAGAGAGAGAAGCAGACTCCCCACTGAGTAAGGAGCCCAATGTGGGACTCAATCCCAGGACTCAATCCCCTCCCTGAGCTGAAGGCAGACCCTTAACTGACTAAACCACCCAGTGCCCACCTTTATAAAATTTCTGAGTGACAACTGGCAAAAACAAAATGAGTAAATTAAAAGAAAATCTATGGATCTTTGAAATACTATAAAGATTATATTTTGCTTGTAAAATAGAGTGATTCAGAGACTGCCTCACTTGAGATAGAAACAAGAGCATATAAATCAGTGAAATTTAAAAACAAAGTATTTCCAATAAAGATAGATATGATATACTTTCATTTTTAATTCCTTTTTCAAGGGACTAGAAGGTTAATTTGGTAGTCAGACTTCCAATGCTTGGACCTTTAAGAGAAGTGCTTTTTTGATTCTTTTCATTATTTTAAGATTTTTCCATGATTTATTTATTTGTTTATTTTTAAGTTTTTTTTTGGTTTGGTTTTTTTTTTTTTTTTTTGTAAGTACTTTCTGTCAATTGCAAACAGGACAGTGAAAATGCACTTAAATTATTCTCTGAGATTACTTTCCTTGGGTTCTGCTTTGCCAGTTCCTTGCCCTACTTGTTTGGCTTCATATCTCAATAGTTTCATAATATTGATTAAAGAATCTCCCTAAGAAATCTAAAGGCAAGAAAATTTATTCTATTCATTAAAATATATATTACTCAAACACTTTATGGAAAAAATACCATCTTCTTTATAATGCTATGACAATTCACTGAGAGTTATCCAATAAAGAGAATTTGCCTTCTGAAAATAATTTGAAAACAGAAAGTTGACCCTGATAATAAGCTTCCTTTGATTCCAAAGATTATGAGAATCTGACTTATCTGCTAAGTAAATAACAGTCATAAAAACCACACTTAATCTACAAAGCAATGTGTTCTGATGAAATTTTACTTCAAAATAATATTTGCTCTTCTTATTTTAAATTTTTTTCACAAGACTTTGTCCAGTTATGGGCTAAAGAGTGTAACATTTTGTAAAAATTAGTTCAATAGCTTTTTCTTTTCTGGATATTGGATCCTTCAAAATTCATTAAATGGACATAGTGACACACAAAGATATTTCCAAAAGACTGGAGAAATACCTTACATACATATATAGACAACTTGACCTCAATATTTAATGCATCTTGGCAGAAATCAAGATGTTCTCCAACACTTTTGGAAAACAAAACAAAACACTATGTTATGTAGTATGTTTTATATTCAAATGCACAAGGTTCAAATAATTCTTTCTTGGAATATATATACATAAAATCCAATAAAGGTAAAATTCTCCCTCTAATTTCATGCTGCTTCGATTTTGTGGAAGAGAAACAGAACATTAGATCACTATTTTACAGTATGGACTTCACGTTTCTCATCTTGCCAATGTAAGTGGGAGCTCCCAGCAGACAATGACCAGGCAAAGGATATTACTTTTAGAGGCTCACTAAGTAAATAGCCGCCACATTAGAAAGAAAGAAAAACACATCAAACAGTCATGACTGATGTTCAGTTTCCAGTGAGTGCTAGCCCGCGAACTTAAGATATCTCCTGAATTTCATTTTTTACCACAGAAATACAATGCTCCAGAGAAAACTAGCTGGGATGTAGGCTCATGAATTCATAACTAAGTTTACCATAATAATAATCTTAGTCTTCAGTGATGTTTCAAATGTTCAGTTTTTATTATAGTCCAAAAACATACTGTCTCTTGAAACAGAAATTAGCAAATGTTATAGTACTTGATATCTGCTATTCTACCTTTACAAGAATTCATATATATTCTTGGCTTTTGTTCTATTGTTTTACAAAAATACAATTATATAACATGTCCACAGAGCATAGGATGGTAGTGTTAAAAATACTCGGGGCACCTGGGTGGCTCAAAGGGTTAAGTGACTGTCTTCGGCTCAAGTCATGATCCCAGAGTCCTGGGATTGAGTCCCACATTGGGCTCCCTGCTGTTTCTCTCTCCCTCTGCTGCTCCCCCTGCTTGTGCTCTCTCTCTCTCTCTCTGTTAAGTAAATAAATAAAATTAAATAAATAAATAAATAAATAAAATTTTAAGAAAAATAAAATAAGATAAAAATACTCATGGTTCAATTCAGAATATTCAACTAACAGTTTAATTCATTCAGTATGTTTGGACCCCTACCATGTATCTGATTTTATAGGTAATTTTTAACAAATAGACTAGATTAGTACTTTCTTTCATGTAACTGCTAAGTTTATGGCTAAAAGCCAGGTTATTTGAATTCAAAAGGCATGGGGGGAAAAAGTCACCTTACTTTTGCAAAGTCCACATTTGACATTAGCCTCAGAACACTGCGTTTCCCGAACATGATTGGAAGGCTTTTAGTTGCCTATCTTGCAAACGATAATGTCACTGAGAATTTCTAGAGTCTTATACTTCTGTACTTCATAAAAAGCAAGCTTTTGGAGCATTTCTGGGTCTTAGTGACATGAAACAAAGCAATGTCATGTATGTGTGGATCCTCAGGTCTCTTCTAGATCTACATTTCTATATTGCATGGCATCTGTAAGAAACAGATACCTTAGGGATGCCTGGGTGGCTCAGTTGTAAAGTGTTTGCTCAGGTCATGATCCCAGGTTCCTGGGACTAAGCCCTGCTTTGGGCTCTGCTCCCTGCTCAGCGGGAAGCCTGCTTCCCCTCCAACCCAACTCCCCCTGCTTGTGTTCCCTCTCTCGCTCTCTGTCAAATAAATAAAACCTTTAAAAAAAGAAAAAAAAAAAAAAAAAAGAAACAGACACTTTATAGTGAAAAATCATAACTCCTTAACCATCCTTTTTAAAGCTCTAGGTCGGGTTCAATAAACAGCTTAGGTAATTTTGTTGTCATCTCAAAATTGTCTATCACGGTACTGATTACCTAGCAAACACTCAAACACTTGATTGATCTAAAGAAAATTTCTACAGTTTTATTCAAGCCCTAAAAAAGAATTTCTGAGATTTATAAGGCAATATAAATATTTAATAAAGAGCACAGAGGCCTAAAAGGCTAAGTACTTCAGGACCTTACCTCAGAATTTTACATTGTCATGCCTGATTTTATACCGTTTCCACACAACTGAGGAAAATAAATAAATAAATCTATGGTTTATTTAATAGTGTAAACTATGTCCAGAGCAAGAATCAAGGTTCAGTCCTTTTGAGTACAAAAATATTTCACCAGATTTCCCAATAACATATTTCCGTTCAGAGACTAAGGAAAACGTGAGTGCTTTTAACTCAACGAATGTATCACATCAGCTTGTTGCCAGTTCATATGCCTTCATAAGCAGAAGAAGGTACATTAAAAGACAGAAATCTCCTGTAGCAGGGACCTAACCACTTTGTTAAATATAACAAGATATGGGAAGTACAACTCTCCTATGTACTCATGTGTATTTTCTGAGAATAATAGGCATGGTCCACACATACAGAGATTCTTTTATCATACCCGCTATATTACTCTGGTGCATTTTCCACATATTTCATATTTTTCGTTTAGAGTGGAATGAATAAGTTACGGGGATGAAAAGTACAACATAGGGAATATAGTCAATGGTATCATAATAGTGTTGTATGGTGGTAGTAGACAGTACACTTGTGGTGAGCACCAGATAAGGCAGACTTGTTCAATCACTACGTTATACACATTGAAACTAGTGTCACATTGTGTGTCAACTCTACTTTGATGAAAAAAAATTCACTTAAAAATTTCATTTAGAAATGAAAATATTACCTTTCTTGCTTCTTTGATCATCTTCCGAATAGTTTCCTTAATTGTAAGTAATTGTGCTCTCGGTGGATGAAAGAGGAGGTCTATATGGGTGCCCCCTAAGAGTCCCGGCATCACATACGGCCAGCCCAAGTCAAGATTTGGAGCTTCCACATCGGACTCAATGGGCCAGTAAGTCCCTGAAGAGGAGGTATCATCGTAGGAGTTATCAGTACCGTGAGCCGTAGTTTGTGCAACTTTCTGGACATTTTTCAGAATATAATTAATTTCTTCCTCAGCTAGAAAGTCTGATACTCGTTCCTTGGCAAGAAATTCTTGGTATGCTTCTAACCCATGTTCAATGAGTGCATCAATGGCTACTCGATACCATTCCTTGTAGTGAGGCTCAATGTAATTGTCTGATTTACACTCATCATTCAATGAGGACAGCATCGATGAGGTTTCCATGATTCCAAGTGTCTGACAACAGCACTTTCAAATGTCCATTGGTACAATAATGAGAGGTATCTGGCTATCTGAAAGGAAGAACATGAAGATCAGTTAGAATTCTGTAATGATATTTTTTTGTGATCCAAATCAACCAACAGTTTTGCATTTATTCATTTCTACGACCGATAGTAACTCAATAGGACATACACTTCACATCCAAAGTGTCATTAATTGCACCATAATTCACATACATATTACAAATAAACTGAACAGATTTCCTTTTACAAGCCACTAGTTGGTTTTTCTTTTCCAAGGTACCTCTACTTAGTTTCTCACTTAAGAAAAAATACCTTCCTTTCTCTGACATCCAGAAAGGTCACCTTTCTTCATTTTAATCTGGGACTACAAATGGTCCTATCAGTTTCTATACATTTTCTTAATTTGGGTTTTACAGTATTTTAAAATAGAATACAATCAGTACCTGGCCATCCATGAATGTAAGTTTTTACTAAGTACCTGTTACGCATATACTCACATACTAATGGAATATAGAAAGCATGAAATACTTGCCTTCCAGAAATATATTAATTAGCTGAAGAGCCGAAACATACACACAAAACTGTTACCACTTTGTACAAAGCCATATATTGCTAAGGGCCAAAATGAGTACTGTCTATAGTCAATGCTTTCAGATTAAAGCAAGTAGAAATCAATACAGAATAAAGTATTTACGTATATCCCTGTGCAGAATATAGGCTTCAGCTGAACCTAGGGTGATAAGTAAGAATGTGATCAGGCAGCAAGAAGGAATGTTTTAACCCCACACAAGAGTGAAAAACATAGCAAAAGCACGGAACAGGTATGAGCTTGATACATTCATGAATTAGTTAAAAACAAAAACAAAAACAAAACTGCTGGAAAGCAGGCTCCTTTCACTAGGAACAAACGGGACAAATTTGAAGAGACACAATGGAGCCAGGTGTGGAGGGACACAGGAGACTTTTGTGATTCAACAAAACCAGTCTTGAAAACAATTAGTCTGGCAGTATCAGGGGAATGGAGGGGAGACAAGTAGCTAAATCTTTCAGTGTTCAAACACCCAGTTAAGTAGTGACAAGAATATTCAAGAGCTGATTCAAAGTAAGAACTCCTGAGATTTGACGGTTTGACAGCATTTAGGTGATAAAGAAATTTATCATAGCCAAGATAATTCAGGGATTTCTCTTAGGAATTCAAATCTGCCTAACCAAGCTCATACCCCAACCCTCACAATGCCCACCAACTGTCATTCATTCAGTCCTTCACTGTGTAAGATGCCACACCAGACTTTATCTTGATCAAATAAGGGACTTTCCAATCTTTGAAGTCATGTTCTCCGTTGTATAGATGCAAACAAAATTCAGCTCCATGATGTGCTACAAGCACTGAAAGACTAATTTGACCAAAAACATCTTTGTCAAGGGCCCTGCCCTAATTTAAAATTTTCCACTTAACCCAGCTTTTTCAGACTCAGGACTATGGAAACTCAAACCTGATTTGAGAGGGTAACCCACAAAGCCATTATCCAGTATTAACTCCTCAGCTCAAAAGATGCAACCAGTCACTAATCATACAGAGACGTTGTCAGGAAATGGGAAACAGGGCCACAAGTTTTGTTGAAAGGGTGGGGAGAACAGAAAAGGTTCAGCACACATACTAAGGCAGAGCTAACAAACACGGAAGATAAAAGGATCCACTTAGCTCTTTTAGTGGAGACAATCCTGTCCCTATCCCTAGGCTCAAAATTTTTACCAACAAAGTCCAAAAGTATAGTGAGCCTAACGATTAAATTGATACAAGAAAACAAAACAAGACATGTTTATGTTACTGGCATGTTCTGGGTAGAAGCCAGGGATGTTGTTAAACCTACTTCCATACACAGGACAGTCACCTGCATTAAGAAATTACCTGACCCAAAATGTCTATGGGGCCATGTTTGAAAAGTCTTCATCAAGCTGTTCACTTAATATGCATGGTATCATACTACTAATTAATGACCTTTTCAATGTACATTAAAGTTCTTTTTTGTACCTACACTGGACTCATTTTTAACAAAGACATTAGGTTTTAATTTACTTGACAGAATCAATCCATTGGATTATTGGATTATAGTATAGTTCCCTAAGGTTTACTGAGGTGGGGTGTTCATTTAATAATTCCGGTTCATGTAGGGACAGCATCCAGTGAGCCCATGAAAATCACATCTAATATTTGTAATTGCTTAAGACAGTAGTTAATTACTGGTTGTTTACAAAAATCTTTAATTTTCTTAGCAGTTATTTCCTAAATTTTAAAATGTAACTTTTGAACGCCTGTAACATGAGAAGCTAAATACCTATTATCTATGTAGAAGCTAAAATGCATGAAGTGCTTTAAAAAACTGTATTGATGGGGCACCTGGGTGGCTCAGTGGGTTAAGCCTCTGCCTTTGACTCAGGTCATGAACCCAGGGTCCTGGGATCAAGCCCCACATCGGGCTCTCTGCTCAGCGGGGAGCCTGTTTCCTCAACTCTCTCTCTGCCTGCCTCTCTGCCTGCTTGTGATCTCTGTCTGTCAAATAAATAAAATCTAAAAAAAAAAAAAGAAGGTTTAAATTTAAAAAACAAACAAACAAACAAACAAAACCTGTATTGATTCCCAAGCTTTATCTAGGTAAATATGTACATTGCAACTATAAAAAAAAAAATCACTCAAGTTATGCATAAACTGCAAAACCAGAGACATCAAAAAGGACCATGAACATAAAATAAACCCATGAAGACAAAGACACACAGTTAATTATGAAGGGAAAAAAAAAAACTGAAGATGAAAAAAAGTAAAACACCACAGGACTCATCAAATGGCAATGCCAGATACAAGCAGAAAATCACGTCATGGAAAAAAATGCAACAGCTATGAGCATGTAAGTTGAGATATTATGTAACAGAGCTAAGACAAAAAATAAACAAGCTTGACGCTGTCCTGCTAGAGAAGCTACACCCTCTAACAACTGTCTAGAAATACACATTTGTCACAAGAGCTGTTTACAAGGGATAAATGTGAAAGAACCATTTACAAACAAATTTTAAGGGAGACCAGTAAGGTAATGGCACTTGCATAAATGGGTATTGCAATAAAACAGCACCTGTATTTAGTTACAGATCAAATATAGCACTCTCAGGAGTTCACTCCCTGAACATTGGAAGGGCTTAATTTGAGGACAAAATTAATTGGGTATGCCTTTAAACATGTAAAGGTTCATTATTTTATTAATAACCATTAAAAACTCCTAAAAAGTATATAAGCATACATAACAGAGTTAATGAGTAGAGCAAAATAAAATTTCACTATGATATAAAAGCTAAACCGACCACTGGTCTCATCTGCCTGTAAAGTGACTCATTCCAAGAAAATAGGCTTATAAAATACGGGATTCAAATCCATGCCTCAAAAGCATTACAAATTTATTTGATATTGAATCTTTGGTGTCATTTGTGGAAGTATAAATTCCAAAGGTATTAAACATTAGAATTCAACTCATAGGCTACTCTGGAAAACATTTTGGCAGTTTCATTATAAAATAAAATATGCAAACAACATACTTGTTTATGGTTTCTGATCTGAGAAGCTTCATTGAAAAGACTCCTGAAAGAACAGGTCAACAGAAAAAAAATGCTCCAAAGAGAAATTACAACTTCCTTAAATATACAAGTAGATGACCCAAGGTCAAGATTCTGAAAGAAACACAAAAAGGATCACAGCTGCTGGTATCTCTGAGGTACCTTTTCCAGCCTCTGTCTTAGGCTGTTTCTATTCTACTCCTAAATGCTCTTATGGGTTAAATAATGTCTTCTAACAAGGTATGTTCAAGTACAAGCCCTCAGTACCCGTGAATGTGATCTCATTTGGAAACAGGGTCTTCTTTGCAGATGTAATCCAGTTAGGATGAGGTCATATTTAATCCATGGTCCACAACAGTTGAAAATTATGTATCTTTTTTCCTTGAATTTTTAGCTACCAAGATTGTGTTTGACTTTGAATTTGATTGTCCAAAATTTAAGATGGCAATTAAAACATTAAAGATATTATATTAAAAATTTTACTATAATTGTCAAGCTGCCAAGTACAATTTGATATCAAATTTTGGCATCCAAACTTTTAAAAAAAAATTCTCAGCTGGCTTTATAATAATACTTACAACAAGATAGCCCAACAGTACCAATTACAGTCTTCCACAGGGTCTGATTTTCTACAGGCCCAGGAATACATGAACACACAGCACACACAGTTACTAGGTTCTAAAAGCAAATATCTCCATTTGTAGATCACAGATGGAATCACCCATCTCATCCAAGTCATGAAAATGAAACTAAATGCCTCCAAGTCACTTTATAAATCCCAAATAAAAATTCCACTTGCTCAATATCTAAACATTTTTTAATCCTTTAATTTCTTTTAATCAGGCAATGGTATGACTTTACTGATTTCATAGTATCAAAGTACTTAATTCCAGGGTTTGTTTGTATTACCTGTTACTCAATATATTTTCCATCCTCAGTGTAAATTATAGTCTAGGCATAAGAATACAAAAGCCCTCAATATATATGAACAATATTAAAACATACCTATTCACTGTCATTTGGAATCATGAAGTAATTCTGCAGAGAAATTCATAGGGAAAAAAAAAAATAAACCCTTTTCTTGGAGAGCATATACTGTATAGTCAAACTTTAGAGGACTACTCTATGCATGGCTTAAAATGCAAGTGGAATTAAAACAAATTACTGTTTTACCAACACCTAAACTACTCCTGAATTGCATCTATCATGACACAAGCATTCCAGAAACTCCAATGGATGAGATAAGGTCATCCTAATGGGGTGGAATCTTGTGCTGTAAACTGTTTCATCTTGTCCTGATCTTGATCAATATATGTAACAATCATCCAGATGAATCAAGAGAAACACATTTGATACAGTTGGCAGAAATAAACAGCATTTGCATTAGTTGCCAGAATTAATACACAACATGATCTTAAACTGGTGAAACAATATTTCAACATGAATGAGATTAAATCTAATAAAATAAATGTAAAAGTTTTAATTTACATTAAAAATTAAACACACAGGGATACCCAGGTGGCTCAGTTGGTTAAGAGTTTGCCTTCAGCTTAGGTCATGATCCCAGGGTCCTGGGATCGAGCCCCACATCGGGCTCTCTGCTCAGTGGGGAGCTTGCTTCTCCCTCTCCCTCTGCTCTTTGACCTGCCTGTGCTCACATCTCTCCTCTCTCTCTCTCAAATAAACAAACAAACAAACAAACAAATAAATATTTAAGAATTAACCATACAAGTATAGGATTGAGCAGAGTTGAGGTAGATTATGTCACAAAGAAGAGCTGAAAAATTAGAGGGTTTAATCCAAAGAGAACACTAACAGAGACACAGGAGAGCAGTCTTTTTTTTAAAGATTTTATTTATTTATTTGACAAGAGAAAGATCACAAGGAGGCAGAGAGGCAGGCAGAGAGAGAGGGGAAAGCAGGCTCCCTGCTGAGCAGAGAGGCTGATGCAGGGCTTGATCCCAGCACCCTGAGATCATGACCTGAGCTGACGGCAGAGGCTTAACCCACTGAGCCACCCAGGTGTCCCAGAAAAGCATCTTTTAACTGCATGAAGGGGGAAAGTAGGGTTGAGTGACAAATCGATGGTTAGCTCAGGGACACAGAGGGGCTGAGATGGCTAAAGTTATGCCTTTCGCTCTGCCACATATGGTGTTCAGATTTTGGTCACAAAATTTCAGGGCTCTAAGCTACATGTCCCTTACTAGGAAAATGGGTAAAATAACGGTACTGACTGCAAAGGGACTAAATGAGATAAAAGCCCTCAACTCTGTATCAGCCATAAAGACTGCTAAAATAGGTAATAATGAAAGATGACTTCAAATACTTCCATTTTGATCTCAGTGAGTACTTTGTAATTGATTAAATTCTTCTTCCCAGCTTATCTTTTAACTCAAGCAAAAGACCCTTCAGGCAAAGCATCCCGTGATGGTAACTGAAATTAGCCCTCAAGCAATGAGGACTGCCCTGAGCCAGTGACACCCGCCATGATTGACCCCAAGACAGTTATGGACCTGACCTTTCTTACCCACCTGCAGGTACCCACTGGCCTTTGTCCCACATTTTCCTTATATAAACCTGGAGGTATTTTCAGCACTTTGGAGACGGTCTTTGAGGAGCTAGTCCACTGTCTCCCTGGTGGTGGCCTCACGGAAATAAACTCCGTTCTCATTTCCCTACCACTACTGTCTCTGCCTTTGGACTTTGTCAGCAGCGAGTGGCCAAACCTGGTCTGTTTGGGAACTTGGAGCCAGGCACTCTTGCCCCACACCATGGTTATAGCAATATAGAGGAGAATTTTACTTAATAATATGGTTGGAGCACCAAGGGGCTCAGTCCTTAAGCATCTGGCTTCAGCTCAGGTCATGATCCCAGGGTTCTGGAACTGAGCCCTCCTCTGGGCTCCCTGCTCAGCAAGAAGCCTGCTTCTCTGTCTCCCACTTCCCCTGCTTTTGTTCCCTCCCTCCCTCTGTCAAATAAATAAGTAAAATCTTTAAAAATAATGATAGTGATAATAATATGGTTCTATTTTTCTCTTACTTTCTTAATGAGTATTCTCTTTCTGTATGTAATCAAGCAAAGGGCATATTTCTGAAAGAATCTTATAATGTGTAATAAGCTGGGCTCCAGGGCACCCTTGCCAAAATTCTAATATGATATTCATTTTGCCTGCTGAAAAGATCTGTGATGCCCAGAAACCTGCTAACATTGTCTGGAGGGAGGGAGGTGGTTAAAAAAAGTGTTTATCATATGACAAGGAACTGCCTCATATCCTCAGTTTCTAAGTCAGCCTTCACAATTCAGCTTCATTTTTTTTTATTATGTTCAGTTAGACACTATATAGTACATTATTAGTTTTTGATGTAGTGTTCATTATTTACGTGTAACACCCAGTGCTCCACACAATACCGGCCTTCCTTAATACCCACCACCAGATTACCCCATCCCACACCCCTCCCCTCTCAAACCCTCAGTTTGTCTCCCAGAGTCCATAGTCTCATGGTTCCTCTGCTTCTCTGATTCCCACCCCATCAGTTTTACCCCCTTCCCCTATGGTCAGTTTCATTTTTTTTTTTTTTTTTTCCGAGAGAGAAAGCATGCACACAAGCAGGCATAGCTAAAGATGGGGGTGCAGAGGGAAAGGGAGAGAGAACCTTAAGCAGTGCATGGATCTCACCATCCATGACCTGTGATCATGACCTGAGCTGAAATTAACAGTCAGACACTCGGGACGCCTGGGTGGCTCAGTGGGTTAAGCCTCTGCCTTTGGCTCGGGTCATGATCTCCGGGTCCTGGGATCGAGTCCCACATCGGGCTCTCTGCTCAGCAGGGAACCTGCTTCCTCCTCTCTCTGTCTGCCTCTGCTCTGTGTATTGTGATCTCTGTCAAATAAATCAAGTCTTTAAAAAAAAAAAAAAGAGTCAGACACTCAACCAGTCAACTGAGCCACTCAGACCCAGCCCCTCAGCTTCATTGTTTTGAGGTGACATAAAGAATATTCTATACACTCATTCTCAAATGCAAAACAAACAAAAAGCCAAGAAGCCAAAAGCCGCCTCCAGTAGTTTTGATAGCATGCAAAAATGTTTATTTTTTTTAAAGATTTTATTTATTCATTCGACAGAGAGAGATCACAAGTAGGCAGAGAGGCAGGCAGAGAGAGAGGGGGAAGGAGGATCCCCACTGAGCAGAGATCCCAATGAGAGCTCGATCCCAGAACCCTGGGATCATGACCTGAGCAGAAGGCAGAGGCTTTATCCCACTGAGCCACCCAGGCGCCCCCAAAATGCACATATTATGATACTCTATGGAAAGCAAGCAGGCTACCAAACTATGTAATAGCAGAATTATAATTAAAGAAAATTCATCCAAAAACAAAAGTAAAAACATATACATAAAAATGAAAGTGGCTGCCTTGGAGAGGCGGTTTTATGGGTAACTTCTTAAAACTACTTTACTCTTTTCTGTGTTGACCAAATGTTTACCAATACATATGTACTATTTTGCTTTGGGAAAAAAGGAATTTTTAAGAGAATTATTCCAATAGTTATTTTTTACTTTTGAATATCCTCTTCTTCTTCCATTCATGTATTAAGTTGACGGTCATAGGTAATTCAAAATGCTGCATATAAAAGAGTTTAATAATTCTAACAGAGCAACATATGAACAAGTGCAGAATATGAGAAAGTAAAGCTATATGGATTCAGGGACCAAGAAGGAAAAAAGTAAAATAAAAGTAACTGCATACACTTAATGAGGTCTGATTAAGTAGTTCACTGATGGTGCAGTGCCTTCCCCAACTCCCCGGGGCTAGGAACAAAGGCATTGCAAGGAGCGCCCATAGCAATTTCTGCACATATTATCACTTTCCATGCACTATTTAAATGCATTATTCCCCACCTTCTTCACTATAAACTCTGTGATGGTGGAGATTATCTTTGTTTAGCACAATTATTAATGCTTAGTACATAATTGTTACATAACAAGCTAATAATACACTGCTTTAATAACAGCATAATAGAATGAGGGCTGATTAAATATGATAGGCCCAACAAATCCTAAAGTATAATTTTTTTAAATGGTAATATCCATGCAGAACTTTTTAAGACTGAAGCACATAGCTGTTTCTATTAAATGGAGGTTAGTTTTTTGATAATATGAACTATTACCCATTGAAAAGGGCTTTTAAAAGACTAATTACAAAACCACTGAGCACTGCAAAAGTAATTAGATAAATCCATAGATCTCTATCAAAAATAAACATAAATACCAATTTCAAATTTGTACTTTGTGAAAAGGATAGAGTTGTTATCAAGTGTCCTTTGGAAATTCTCCCTAAGAACTGTATTTTGAAATGTTTAATTATGTTCAAATCAGTCTGAAAATCGTTTCTGTGTGTTTAAATTAATCTTCATGAAACAAAGTTCTAAGTCTTATTTTTTAACACAGTGATACAAATTAGCCGTAAAATAGGACTTAGTTTTCCTCTGTTTTTGATATTTGTTCTGTCATTATATGAATTCATTTCACCAGGAAGAAAGGACTCACTAGGTGTTTAAATGGATTATAATCACAGATATTTAGTATGCCATTAAGGTGAAATTAGAGTAAACTATATATTCCAGAGGAGTACTGAGAAGTTTCAAAGTCTATATTTTCCAACGTGGTAAAACTGAGCAGTGTGAAGCTTAAATTTATCTATGACATCATCCAGATGCAAATCCAGACAGATTCTAGTTTCAAGAAGTATGGAGATCTCTCTACCCTAAAGGTAGGAAAACTTGGAACAAGATCAGAATCTTTTATTTTTTTTTTTCCCTCCCCTTGAGAGTCCTACAGTCCTAGAAGAAATGATTCTGAAGACAGACTACTGTTACGACAATGGTACCTGAATATCATTGCTTGGGATACTGGTTGGCAGGTCAAAAGGCTAAGAATTTCCTTCAAATGCCATCAAAGCTACTTATTTTTCTGCCATCTGGGCTTGGACTTGGGAACTTGACTCAGCTGTACTTTCACTCTTCTCCATCAGTATTCCTCCCAGGGTAACGTCATCCAGTCTTACAAGAGGAAATACTCTATATCTGCGGATGATTTGAACATCTTCAGATGTTCAGATGTGACTGGTCCCCTTGGCTCCAGACTCATCTATCGGCCTGGTTTCTGAACACCTTCCCTGGTTTACTTTCTTTGCACTGAACATGCCAAGTTAATTCCTGTTGTAGGATCTTTGCACTAGTCATTCCAACAGTCTGGAATTATCTTTCTTTTCATTCCTATCTTACTCATGTGGCACCTCCTTAGAGAGGTCAAGAACCTACCCTCTCTGCTATGCTTAACTCTATTACCTGGTTTTATTTAACTTCTAGCACTTATAATTATGTAAAAATAATCAAGACATTTATTTGCCATTGGCTGTGTCCTCCTCACTAAAATGCACGTTGATCAAAGGCCACCAAGCTGTTTATTCTAATTTATCTGTGCCCCTGTCATATCGGGTATTCCTTGAGTATCACTGCTGTCTTAGAGAAGGCCTATTGTCTTACATCTTAAGTATGCTGGGATCTATGTTCCACTCTCCCTCACTTGTCATCACAAAGGGGAAATAACTAGGGGTCTCCCTATTTCCTTACTTGTTTGTCTGTCATAACACCCATCCATGATTCCCTGATTACCACAGGAAGTGGGTTCAGGATCTTTCAACCTCAGCTTTTAAACCTCTGTAGAATAGAAAACAAGGACTTGATATATTTAGATGAGAGCACATGGGGCCCCGCTGAGCAAAATGTTGAATGTGTCTCATATGCCCTCTTGTCCCAGCTTCTGAGTCTACTTAAGACAACAGAAAGCCAATCTGGGCACACACTGACATTTACAGAACAGGTGCTGTAGGAAAACATCATGAATACGTGCTCCCGATGAACAATGAAAATGGCTTTCCAAATACTGGTAACAAAAACAGTGTGCTTCATCTATGAAAAAGTGAAAGTTTACAAACAAAAGGTCTGAAGAAAATGTGTTTTCCTTATGCGCCTTGGGAATGTCAATCAAAACTCAGTGTTGGAAGTATTTAGAGGCAATAAAAAAATCTTGGGACTATTAAAAAGTAGAGAAGTGGGGCATCTGGGTGGCTCAGTTGAGCATCCGACTCTCGATTTCAGCTCAGATCATGATCTCAGGATCCTGAGATCGAGCCCAGCGCAGTGCTCCAATTCTGCCTGACCCTTTTCCTCTGTTCCTCCCCTCACTCCCGCTTGTGTGCAAGCTCTCTCTTCAAAATAAAAATCTTTAAAAAAAGAAATTAAAATAGAGGTTTAAAACAAATAATATTGTAGAAACTGTGCAAGGAAACACAAGTTTATTTAGTTAACATGCCAAAAAATATTTAGTATTAGTAATATACCTAGCCCAGAAAGATCTTAATTTGTATAATTTGATTTGTATAAAGAGCCATATAAGTAAACAGAACGAGTAAAGCAATTCCAAAGTCTATTTCTCTCAAGATTCACTTTTAATTAAGCCTGCTTAGATAGCTCTATCACAGATGAAATGAAGTGCTTCTTTTTTATTTTCCCTCAGGAATTCCCCCAAAAAATCTAATTGGAAAACTAGCCCATCCTAGTTTAGACCTCGTATGGTTTCCTTCATTGGCTCTTCTCACTTACAGAACACGTGCACATACAGAAGTTAACCAAAAAGACATAAATACATTTTTTTTTTAATGTGTAAAATGCTGTTGGTTTGTAAAGATGGGATTTCTAGGTCTTGTGGATCCTGCAAGAACAGTGTTCCCACTCCTGTGCTACATTCCTGTGACAGTGGTTCTACCCTGGGAAACTGTAATGACTTGAGTGAAGGCTCAGGCTTCTAAAGTTTTAGTCATGGTTCTCTAAACCAGACCCAGGCCAGAAACTGCACCTGGCAGCTCTTCCATTTCACTCCCATTTGTCTGTAAGGCCCAGGTCAGTATAACTGTGACAGAGAAGGGAGACGATACCCCAAATAAAGATACCAGTATGCTGAGAACTAAACATAATAATTAGTTTCTTTAACCGAAGTAATTCATGATTTTATCAAATCATTTATTTTATGTATAATACATGAACACACACTTAATTACAATGTTCATAGGCTCCTGTCCCAACTTTTGTATAACTATGTTTTGGGTCCTACGGTCTTAGAAAGATTTTAATTTTCTTTAGTGTCATTTTCTTACTGAGATCTTTTTAAAACAAAGTTTCAATTATATGTATTAGTAGTAAGTACCCTACTTAGTTTTTTTTGACCTTTGAACTTTTCTACATTAGACACTGACACTAAAAAGTACCTATCCTGTCATGAATCCAGTTTTCAACCCATCAATTAACAAATATTTCAACTTACTGCACAGAGGATGTGGGCATGTCAATATCCAGTTTGAAAAACACCATTATCCTTCCTTTTTACTATCTTATTTATAAGCACCCTTATTTGAATATCTTCTTGAAACTTCAATCTATTTTATAAGTTTTAGGAAAATGGAAAAATGCATCTTGATGTTAGTAAAATGTTTATCTAATAAGTTGAGTATAATGGAGGTAAAGATAGAAATTATTGAACATGCCAAAAAAGGCAAATCTTGAGTTTTAATCAGATGATCACTGTACACATATTCTATTGTGAAGGTAAAGAACATGTTTTGTAAAAGATTTTATTTACTTATTTGACAGAGAGACGGAGAGTGAGCGAAAGAGCAAGAGCACAAGCAGGGGGGCAGCAGAGGGAGGGAGAGAGAGAGAGAAGCAGGCTCCCCACTGAGCAGGGAGACCAACATAGGGCTCCATCCCAGAACTCCAGGACCATGACACGAGCTGAAAGCAGACGCTTAACCCTGTGCCACTCAGACGCCCTGAACAACATTTTTTTAAAACATATAAAATGTCAGAAGTGTATTGTTGAATAGTGTCTCTAATATTTGAAAATGTAACTGGCAATTTTATTTATATTTTAACTATTACAGAGCAAAATTACCTCTGCAATATGTTATTTGATTTTCACATTATTTGAATTTTATAGACTTTTAGGAACCTAAAATGTACCAAAATAGAAAACTGCACTGATATTGAGAGATGACAGACCGAAATAAAGGCAAATAGGTGAACAGATGGAGAAATAGCCAAATACACAGAAGTAGGGAACGGGCAAAGAGGAAAAAAAAAAAAAAATGATGAGAGGTGAGCCAGAAAATGAAGATGAGCCTAAGGAGGAAAAGGGACAAGGAAAGGAGGGAAGGAAAGACAGAGGAAAAGAAAGAAAAGGAAGAGAAGCATGAACAAAGAAGCCAGAAACCCTAAGATACTACAAAAGATTAGAGGGACAGTAAGAGAGGACAGAAGGAAGAGATGGAGGAAAGGCAGGCATGAACCTGTAGCAAGCAGAGAGTCACGGGGGGCCATGGTCACCAGTTCCTTACTCAAGAACAACTCGGCTTGATTTTGCCCTTCTCTAACAAATAATCAGAAATCACATTTACTCGAGAAAAAGACAATTCTTTTAACACATCAGGAAACAGCTGCTGAATGAGTCAGAGGAGACTAAGCAGTTGGAGCAATGTACTGTTAAGAATGGAGCCATCGCTGCCTACGTGTGGGAAAAAGGACCGTCCGGACAAACGCTCCGCTGGGTGACTCTAACCGCAGCCACTGAGGTGGAAGATGCCACTTTTTAGTGCTCTGGAAACTGCCGTTTCTTCCCCCAAGTGAGTCATGTTTATACGATCAGAGTGACAACTTGACAATCAATAGAGAACTAAAACCCTTTGAAATGAAACTTTGGCAAAACAAGTGAAAATAATGAGCTGCCCAGTGATACGATGGAGAGACATCAGTTAACATTATTTTACCATACTTTCCATACAAAGCGATCACAGAGAATCTCAGAGAAGGATGGGACATATGGAACATGCCACTGAAAAACCAGAGAGGCCAGCAGAGTTTAGGTACTTTGTCTAAAATCCCGACTGAGTCAGGTCTGCTAATGTTCAACTTCACAAATGATTAAAGGACATACAGAATATCTGCTGGGACCTCTAGAGAATATGAAGGAAATATTAAGTAAGTCGACCAGATTCATTAATTTCTGTTTGCACTTAGAAAAGTTATTAGGTCCCCAACTATAAGCTTCCTGAGATGCAGGAACAGTCTCTTGCTGGCTCTCTTCCTACCCAGAGTGGAACACATTGCTCAGCACAAAACAGTCAACACATGCATGTTTAACGAATGCATAGAGTGTAAAAGCAAAAAGTTATAACTTGTAGATCTCAGTACTGCATAACTTCTGTGTAAACGCTTCAAAATCGGCCACTGCCAGCATCATGGAGATGACACCTGGCCCATGCCAGTTCTCAAGAGGCTGACTACCACGACCTTACCTTCCCCAGAGATGGGTGCAGTCTGCAAATGACTTGCTACAAAGCCCAAAAGATAAAAGTCATGTGCCTTTAGGGGACATCTGACCTAACTCCTAAGGACAATAAGAAAATAAAACAAAATTACAAACTGAGGAGTAATTAGATGTCCCCAGAGGAAAAGGTTCCTCCTGTCAGCTATGATCACATGATTCAAACACTTCCCAACACAGATGTCCCCAATGGGTGAATAGTCTTTGTGCTTGGATCGCCTCTCCAACCCAGTCTCATCTTCCTCACAGCACCATAGCTGCTGAAAACATCATCTGTCTCTCTGAGGCCCCACCCTGACCTCCTGTATATGTAAGCCTCCCAGCTCCTGAATAAACCCTCCTTCCCAATTCTGGAGCCAACTTGCTTCCACTCCATTTCACCTCCACATGAGCCCTTTTGTCTGAAGCCCAGCACTTGCCCAGTTCCTGTGTCAGCAGCCCACAGTACTCAGTTTCCAAGGATTAGTAGTACTAATCCACACCCCCACCCCCTGAACTCTACTTCACCCTTGGGGGCTTGGATAGACACCATAAAACACTGCTAATGCCCAACGGCCTGCCTCAGTAAGAAGGAAGCTCTAGCTAAAGGCTCCAGCACATTTTCTCAGAGAAATGTTGATGGATTTAATTTTTGGTGGAGCTTAGGCGCTATGTACATAAACTTTAGTCCACAGTATCTTAAAATCTATAGTCATCACTCCGAGCACCATTTTTGGGGTGGTGGGGAGACTGTATTCTGACTTTTAAGTGATAAACTCACCAACAAAACTCTAAAATACATTTCACTTCCAGATTAGAAATAATTAAACAAAAATATATTTCAAAATTACCAGTAACATTGTGTTTAACAGACTCTGAATTGTGAAACATCCTTAGAACACTCATATTTTACAAGTTACAGAAGGACAGATATGCAAACTTACCCAACTAGCTAAACAAGGACAGCTTGTAATTTTACAAATAATTAGTTAAATTAAACTAAGTGGGACCTTTTCAAAAGCTCTCAGCCAACCAGATAATGTTACAGAAGAGGCCTGTTTTACTGGGATCACACTTTCACACACAAGATTCTCAACACTTAAACTATAATGTTACATCTTGGAAACTCATTATTGTATAATGTAATCAAACAGGAAACAGGTAGATGAGTGGCTGCGGGATAAGTCATAGTCAAGAAAATACTCAATGTATGAACCTCCACCATAAACTATAAGGGGATATGGTAGCAGAAGATTTAATAGCAAGAATTATAAAATTAACCTATCCCAAAAGAGGTTAGTTATAGTTAAAGCAATAATCTCCAGAGAGTAATCACAAAGACATCACTGAGTCAGCACCAGAGGTGTGGTTTGTCTCCCTCTATGCAATCCCTTTCAGCAACTGTTCAATAGGTAAAGCTTCCCACAATAAGTTCTGAGCATCTGTAGTCTAGAATGTGCAAGCTTTAAAAGCAGGATCCACCCAGCCCCTCAGGCAGGCTCTGCAAGGTGAAGCCAGCCCTCTTTAATAGGTGTGTACAACCCCATGTGCCCTAAACCCAAAAGCCAGGGGGTGGAATTTGAAACTGGAAGGTGTGGGGGCTGCCATCATCTTGGGAACGGCCATGATCCTGAGAAACAAAACAAAGAAGGACCCCAACCCCCACTTCATGCTGTTTCACATCCTGCTCATTCTTTAGTTATTTTGAAAAACCAACCCAACAAACAAACAAACAAAAAACCAGCTTTCTCTTCTAAGGCTCTTTCATGACTATTCCCTTGTCCTATTTCTTGTCAGGACTGATTCAGCCTCAGTCATAGATTTCCCTGGGGCTCTTGCGCTGGTTGGGGATGAGAAAGGGAAAGAGGGGCGGTACCTGCCAGTAAGTAAACGGGCAATATATGTAGCAAGTGGGAATCTGGAAATGAGTTGCTGGGCCATCTTGGTCTACACCCTTGACTGTTTGCAGCCAGCATGGCCTTTTCTTTGTGTTCTGGCCTTCTCGGAGTTCTCCACTTCTGGGTCAGAAACCCTAGAACCTAGAATCTCATCACTGCATGCACAGTCAGGATGATATCTTATGTTCCCACAGCCTCCTCCCTATAAAGCACCATTGTCTCTTTATATAGTCATGAATGCAACTAACACATGGACATTCTCCGCCTCCTCACACACCTTCTAGAGGTAATGTGTCTCCCAGCGTGTTACAAAGAATAGGCCCAAAGTCTCCAAGTACCTTTCCAGAAGCTATCTGCTCTAGGCACACTGTCCCTTTAGAGCAGTGGTTCTCAAAATCTGGAATGTACCAAAATCACCAAGCAACCCAACCAAGGACACAGACCCAGGCCAACTGGAGTTTTGAAAGCACAGGTTTCAACTCATCTGTGGACAGAAGCCCATTGGATACAAACAGAAGAGATTTTGTTAAGAATAACTTTGCCTTCCCTTCCCAGTTCCACTCCCCACTCAAAATCTAAAGAACACATATGCCCTTCTGTAGGCTTGCTGCCCCCCCCACCTTCGCTACTTGGGCCCCCATCCCCCCACTCCCGCCCGACCACACTACCCCCTGCCTTTACTTCCTCCCACAAGGCTCTTCCCAGACCCTTCCCACCTCTCCCTCCACAGGAGTGCGCGACGGACTTCTTGGGGACAGAGAAAACAAATGCCATGTCCAGGCTGGGCGGCGCCCGTTCCTGGGGGAACCCGAACCTTCCCCTCCCGAGACCTAACTTTTCAAACTTCCCTACGCGCTCTTAGCCACGCGACAATGAAAGAAAGTTGACCAATCAGAGGAACCCGACCTCTGCACCCCGGCGAACTGCCGACCCCGCGCCGGCTTCCCAGGGGTGATCCCCATCCCTACCCCCCGCCACCAGGCCGACCCAAGGTGGGTGCAGCCTCGGGACCCCACCGCATCCCGCTCGCGCGCCCGCCAGTCTCCCGCCCACCGAAGCCGGGGAGGGCAGCCCGGAGCCCCACTTACGGCCAGGAGCGCCCCCGAGCCGCGCGCCGCCGCGCCCGCCACCGAACGTTTGCCGCCCAGGAAGCCGCGAGGCGGAGGGAGGGGAGGGGAGTTACCTGCAGAGCGTCAGGTTGGCGGAGGGAAGCCGACTCCCGCCCCGACCGCGCCTCCCCCGGCCTGGGTGCAGAGCCCAGTGAGGGCGGGTGCGGGGACGAGTTGCAACAAGTCCCAAGCGGTGCCACACCAAACCTCGCGCAACCAAAAAGCGCTCGCTACCTGTCTGAACTCAGAAACCCAACCCTCTCGCAACCCAGCCCTCTCCCAGCAAAGTATAAAGCCTTCCTTCCCGGTCCGCCCTCGAGGCTCCGGGGCGATTACAAGTCCCGACACCTGGTCCAGGGCGAGCAGAAATCCAGTAGGACCACAGCGCACACCTGGGAAGGGGGTGGACCTCTGAGAAGCCGGGCTGTGCTGTCCTTCCTAGGCTCTGGAATGCGTGGGGCGGGGGGAGAAGGGGTCTTGGGGTTAGAGGGGGGACGTGGGGGAGGGGGTGGTACCACCCTCGGGAGAGTGGGGCGGATTCAGCGTGCAGGAGATAATTCCACTCAGCAGCCAGCAATGCAGACCCCTACCCAACCGCCTGAATGTTTCCAGGCTTGGAAACCGCAGGGGTGGAAAGGTGGTAGAAACACTGCTTGTGCACTTACCTTTCTATGTGAAAGAGAAATTCTAAACATCATCAAAGATTTGGTATCGACTTCGGATGACCCTGGTTGCTGACTTGAGATGAAAGATACTACTGTTTACAGTAGGAATACCTGCGTGAAAAGCAGGTCATTCTAGGTGGGATACTGTGTGACAAACTAAAGGGGGAATAGCGGCATTATCATTTGGTTTTAACATAAAATAATTACAGCAATTAATAAAATTTATTTTAAAAACGTGTCTACATCTCAATAAATCTCTTAAGAATGTTTCTAATAATTGTGTAATCATATAGTCTTCAAAATATAGCTACTTGCAGCAAACGTTAAAAATTCAGCCTACTACAGGAAATAGGGAAACTTAGGGTAATAATAAGCATAGTTTAAACTTTTGGCATGCTATGTAAATTATCATAAATGGAATTGACCTTAAAAATGACTTTTATGGATATTTCGCTCTGAATAAAATGCTTGGGGAAAATGTTAAACCATAGGGATTTCAGTTAGGTCTTGACTGATGAGTAGATTTAGACAGGAGGATGAGATTTACATATTCTAGATACTGAAACAGAACAAACGACTATGTTAGTAAAAGCAAGTTCCAAGAGAGAACAAAGGTAGGCTTCCCAGATTGTGGTGTCTGTGATTTACAGTTTCTTTTCTCCACCGGTATATGGAGAATTATCTTCTTTTATATATATATGACTTTTTTTCTTCTGTCCTTGTAATTTCCATGTCTAACCTTTTAATATTTTTGCAACCCAGGTCTTCATTTTGACATCCAACTCACTCAATTTGTATTATCTGTGTGATACCTCATTTACTCATTTGCTTTTACAATGTTCAAAAATAATTCTAGATGTTTCTTATGAACATTTCAGACTGTAGTCATAAATATACACTTAAAAATAGCAAGAATGTTTAAACAAGTTAAAATGCGCCCATAGAAAGTCTGATTTTGTTAAGATATTCATTTATACATAACTCAAGTGAAATTTCAAAGAAGGATATTTACTAGAGTGTTAATTATTAAAAGCAAATGAAAGAGAGGAAAATGTAGGTAGGAGAGAGAACCCATTAAAGGTGCTATGCTAGGGGCGCCCAGGTGGCTCAGTGGGCTAAAGCCTCTGCCTTCGGCTCAGGTCATGATCCCAGGGTCCTGGGATGGAGGCCCACATCAGGCTCTCTGCTCAGCGGGGAGCCTGCTTCCTTCCCTCTCCCTCTGCCTGCCTCTCTGCCTACTTGTGATCTCTGTAAAATAAATAAATAAATAAAATCTTTAAAAAAAAAAAAAAAGGTGCTCTGCTAAAGGCCTTCTGTCCTCAGTGGGATGGGAAAATATGTAAAACTGATGTGACCCCTTAAGCAGCTTGTAACTCAGGTGAAGACACTGCTCTCTTTGGCAGCACATATAATAACTCAGGTGAAGACAGAGGGCACATGAACAAGGAAAGGAAGCTAGTAGTACAAGCCAGTATGAGGAACTAGAAATAGAAAGCACACAGGTCTTTAAAAGGTAAGAATAAGAAATGATTAACTGCTTAAATCATTAAGGGATGCTGATGGAACTTCACAGAACTGTAGGAATTTGAGTTGAATAATGACAGAAGTCATTAGTAGACTAAGTTTGTGTCCTTTTAAGAGCTCTAAAATAGGGGCGCCTGGGTGGCTCAGTGGGTTAAGCCTCTGCCTTCAGCTCAGGTCATGATCCCAGGGTCCTGGGATGGAGGCCCACATCAGGCTCTCTGCTCAGCGGGGAGCCTGCTTCCTTCCCTCTCTCTCTGCCTGCCTCTCTGCCTACCTATGATCTCTGTCAAATAAATAAATAAAATCTTAAAAAAAAAAGCTCTAAAATATACATATCTTAATGCAGTTTAAGACAATGGCTTCCAGTCAGATAAACGCATTAATACAGAAAGAATGTCACATGTAACAATAAAAAACTAGACATGTTTATCTAAAACATTTTTCCCAAGTATGCTGAGGGAAGTTAAGAAGCAAAACTACTCATAGTGTTGGCAAAACCTACTACTGGCTGAATCAGAACATTAGTTTAATAGTCTTAAGACATTTCATGTTAAGACTACTGTGAAAATTATTGAATAAGCTTCATAATCATTTCATATATATGCCACATTTAAATTGTTACATAAAATATTATGTAAGTGTCACTGATTCAATACATAGATATTTAGAGTTTTCTAAGGAAAGGAATTGTGCCAGGAACTGGGCAGAGTTTGGAAAGATGGATAAAGCACAGTAGATACAGCCTGGAATCATCCATGTTTATCTGAATTCTTGACTTGTCTATGTGTGCTTGTGTGTGTCTTTATATGTGTGTCAAGATGGAACAACTTAAACACAATTTAAAGTCCACAAAGATGTTAGAGTATTTGTGAAGAAGAGGTGTAGAAACAAATATAATTAAATAAAATTAGATAGATACATAGATTAATAATTATTTTATTTTCCATCACAAAAGTCCTTTAGAAGGAATGAAAAATAATTATACTTTGTGATTCCTTCATTTTCAAAATTATTATGTAGTACTCTGAAGTTTTTTTAATCTGTAAGTATCTAAAAGTTTAGATAATTTTAATATTATTTCAGGGAATGAGCTAGAGAAATAAAATGACAAAACAGAAGAAAACCATGGTCCTTTCTTTCTAAATAGCTAAATCATTAGATCGTACCCTCTCATGAATACATTCCCTCTTCTGTTTCTTTTCAGCAGATCAAATACATGAAAATATAAGGTTGTTTACATTTTTCATAACACACATAAATAATTTTTAAACCCTTGCCAGTATTTACCGGTAAGATGAATAATCATGCAATTAAGTGGACAGACAGAACATGAAGTGATGCTAATAGAAGATATTTGATATAAAGTACTGATTACTGTAATGATTCAATGTCTTAAATATTCGTTATTAGTCTTTTGTTGCCAATATTTGCTAAGAGATATGAAAATTGTCCAAGTTAAATATCTTTTAAATTACTTCTCCTGAAAAGTCGTGAGCTCTTTGTCATCGTTATGGATGAATATGAATGCCATCTTCCGAGGTATTTTATCATGGCAATACGTAACAGTCGTCATCACCAACATTATTAACACAATCACAGGCATCCATTGCTATCCTATGTTGTACAAATTATGTTGAAATACATCAGTTGTGATCTTTCTAGGTGCCCTCAGAGGCAATCATTACCTGGACCAGATTTCACAGAGGTCAACTGAGGTCTGCAATGTAAATTATAGTTCTGTAGTTAAAAGAAAAAAAGAAAGAGGCAGCAAGAGAAAGAGAGGAGAGGAAAAATTGATTAACTGCCAACTCCATGGGCCTTTTCTGGAAGATCTGGCTTTCAGATGTCAGCCATTCTGTATCACTGTCTCCCAGACATAGAATGTTTATTTACACTTCATGCCTTTGCCCATCTCTGCTCAGTAGATGTCCAGCCTGTGATGCCTTTCTTGCTTCTTCCTGCCTCTCCATAGGTTCGCCACCCTTCAAGACATCCTTCATTGTCTAATTTTAGCTTTGGCTTGCATGGGCTTCTTAAAAATGCATAAGCCTTAATCCCCTTTCTACTTCTCTACCAAAGATATGTGACTTTATAACACCTCCATTATTGTTTGTATCTGTGTGGGTTTTGTTTGTTTTTTGTTTGTTTGTTTGTTTTGTCTGTTTGTTTTTTTCTCCTGGGCTGTGGTTGAAGTCTTCAGGTATAATTTAATCTCTTCAGTGTCTTGTCTTATATTCCATTCAGATCAGTAATTCTCAGTACAAGGGCTACCAACCCATAGGGGACTTGTGAAAGATGCTATAATGACTGAGGGCTCTACAGGAACTTAGTGGGCGAGGATCCAGAATGATATATATCCTATAATATGCCCTTTACAATGGAAAACTATCCCCTTTCTTGTACAAGTAACAGCAGTTCTGCCAGACATAGTGAAGGTGAAAGGTCATTAATAAGTACCTAAGTCTAGAATTTCTCTGTTTTACACACAACAGAGGAATGTTTTTGCACAGTCTGAATATATACCGAATTCCAGGAATCCAATTACAGTATTTTTTAAAATTTAGACATCTGTTAAGAATTATTCATTATTTTATTTTATTTTATTTTATTTTTTAAGGCTTATTTTTTTCTTTTAGAGAGAGAGAGACCAGTGAAAGGGCAGAGGGAGATGGAGAGAGCGAATCTCAAGAAGACTCTGCACTGAGTCTCTGCAGAGCCCAATGTGGGGCTGGATCTCACAACCTTGAGATCATGACCAGAACAGAAACTAAGAGTTGGACTTTCAACTGACTGGACACCCCAATTCCTTATTTTTAAGTCACAGCACTAACAGAACTACATCAGAGTTACCAATAAAACTCATGAGCCTCCTTAAATATATATAGGTCAAGGATCTGACAACTTAGTGTTTTCTGGTCTACAGAGCTGATTATTTATACACAAATAGCATTCTTTGTAAATTGCATTAACTTATTGTTAGACATGACATTACTTTTTAAAAATATGTGAATAGGTCATTTTTTAAAGAAATTTCATTTTATTTTACTATAATACAGGGATTTTAACCTTATTAACCTCATTTGTTCAGAAACATAGAGGATCATTGTGTCTGAGTGGTGAGAACTACAGAGTCACCCTATACCCTTTCATGGGAGAAGCAGGACTGAAAGGAGGCGTAAGAAAAGTTGAAAACTAGGATTTTTTTGAGTGGTCCTTTTATATCAGGCATAGTGCCTTAGATTCTAATATATAGTCCCTATAGTGATGGCAGGTCACTGCTAAATGATGAAAGAATAAATAGTTCAAAAGTATAAAGCATTCACTGAATGATAACAGCAAAGTCCTTCATATGGGTAATTCTTGTATGGCCTTGCTTCTCTGCTTTACCTGGCATCTCCTCTTTTCCTCACATCTCAGCCCCCATCATTTCTAAGCTCTACCCTATCATCCCCCTTTCAGTTAATCTGCTTCTCATTCTGCAGATTCTCTTCATCAGGGCATTTGCAAATGCTCTTCCTTTTGTTTGGAAAGCTACCTTCACCCTGCTTCCCCTATTTTTTCCTTGAGGAAACTACTCAGTAGAATTATTCCTGCTTGTTTTGTTTATTTTAATAAATGTTCCTTTGCCTGTCTTTTAAATTTTATTTATTTATTTAACAGAGAGAAAGAGCAGAACCAGGGAAGTGGCAGGCAGAGAGAGAAGCAGGCTCTCCACTTGAGTAAGGAGCCCAATGTGAGACTCGATCCCAAGACCCTGGGATCATGACCTGAGTAGAAGGGAGACGCCTAACCTACTGAGCCACCCAGGTGCCCTATACATGTTCCCTTTCTGATATAGTATCACTTCATGGAAATCCCTCTGTTTCAAAAAGTAAAGCTCTCCTCTTTTAAAATTAATTTTTAATAGGCACGTAATATCCTTTTGTGAGGGTATCTATTATATATGTGGCATTCCCCTATTCATTAGAATTCTATGTTGATGATATTTTTCTACTATTTACAATGTTGCATTATCCTTGTGTTTTTTGTTTTTTGTTTTTTTTAATCTATGAACTGCTCCTTCAGAGTTAAATGCAATGTTTCGGTTCTCAGGAAAGCCTTCCTAGTTTCTCAGACCAGATGAATTCTAGGTTTATAAAATGTCATGCGCTTTTTCTTCAAAACCATTTATTTATGCGAAACCCAATTCTTTTCATTCCCAAAGAACTCCCGCTAGTTTGCAGGGAACAACTGTCCATTTGTTTCTGTCCATCATTGTACCTCTAGTGCTTAGTAGGGGCTCAACAGATACATGAAGAATGAATGGGGAATGAATGAAGTATATGAATTCATAAAGTATTATAACAGTACGGCTTGGCTTTAACTCTTCCAAATAATGCTGGCATACTCTCTCCCTTTTATCTCTTAACAAATCTTGTAGCTCATATTTCCTCTTTCCTCCTGAGAATTGAAAACTGGTATGGGGTGTAAAGGATAAATGGAAGAGATGGTGAGTTTCAAGGATTTGACTTCCAAATTCCTCAATATCAAACTTCCAATATAAAAATTAATCTCTTCATCATTGCTATAAACATTAGAGTGATGTTATTCATGTGTAAACACAAGCAGACACACTTTTGAACAGTGCCCCTTTCTGCTTTCACTACTCTCCGTTTGACAACCAAAAGTATATTTCCCTAGTGGAGATTAAACTAGAATTTAATTTAAATACACTAAACTTCATTTAACCAGATGTTCCCTACGGCTCCAATTCTGTTTACACACATTGGCAAAATAAAATCCACCATTATTGTGATTGTTGGTTGGAAAAAAGGAATTGACAGAGAATGTTTAACCAAAGGAAAAAAAAAATGCCAAAACATAAAATACTATGGTTGTGGTGCCTGGATGGCTCAGTCAGTTAAGAGTCAGCCTTTGGCTCAGGTTGTGATCTCCCAGTCCCGTGATGGAGGCCACACAAAGCCACAGGCATTGGGCTTTCCGCTCAGCATGGAGTCTGCTTCTCTCTCTCAAATAAATAAATAAAATCTTTAAAATTAAAATAAAACAAAATACTATTGTCATAGATTACACTGTCATTTGTTATTATATGAAGAATATAGTTCTTTATTTTAAAAAAAATTATATTGTGAAAAGCATATGAGATTTTAGAGGAACTGGAATGAAAAAAAAAAAATGGTTAAGAAAAAAACAGAAATTCAGATGGACCAGAGATTGAAATCCAATACCATTACCTAAATTTACTGAGCCCAAGTTTTAGAGCAACTTGATTTTCATTCAAATCTTGGCTGAGTTATGACTCTTCAACATGGCATCTTAAATTCCCATGTCATCTTAAATTCCTGTGTCTCCATATCCCCAGATCTGGTGTAATTATAATAACAATGACATGCCTCAAATTGATGTTGCATTGCTTGGAAAACCTGCAATTATCATACAAAAGTCCAATATTACTATGGTTATCATTACAGACATTCCCCATGAACTACAAACATCAAAGCCAAGGTGAGCTCTAGGATGAATTAGAACAGAATCACAGTCTTAGTCTCTATGCGATAGAATTCCATTCTGATGTTTTATCTACAATGATCATGTTCTAAAGAGATTACCTGATGTTTCAAAACAACTCCCCAAAATGAAATTTTCATCTTGCACAACCTATGGAATAGGGGAAGGTATTTGTCTTAAATTAAGCCAATCGGATTTCCTCCTGGAATTTAGAAATAACTTGAGCATGTGTCTGGAACTATCAAATCAGTCTGTGGAGTAACCATATTTAGCCATGTAAACAAAAAATAAAACTGGTTTGCAAAGAGGATGGGGACACGCAAAGGTATAGTGCAAAGTAGAGACAAAAGATTACACTGAGTCCTAATTGTTTTCCACTTCCTAAATCCAGATTCTGTTGTGGGCTTGAATGCAATCCTGCCCTGGGACTTGGGGGAGTAGGCATCCAGCCTCATAACATACTTTCCATTCCTGTATTAGTAAATACGAGCTGGTTTCTGTTGCTTGTGATCTAAAAATTCTAACTAATGACTCATTTCAGTATGAGGTGAAAGGCTGAGTATAATAGACCTTCAGAGAATGTGAAACTGGCTAAGGCAGTAAAAGGTCAGGTCCAGAGAGGGTTTTCTCACCCCAGAGGAAGAAGCTGATAGTCCATACCATACCACAATGAAAAATTTGATTGTGCTATTATCTGTTGGCTCTTGAGACCTTGTCTGAGTACTCACCAATGATGAACATTAGGGGAAATAGTAGCAAATAACCCAATATGTAGGAGTGTGAGTGTGTTGTTTGCACCTTGAAATTTTTAGTTTTAGTCCAAGATATGCTACAGTTCTCCCTTCAGCAGCAAACATATAACAAAAACCTGGGTTATTTATTTAAAACATTAGAGGTTTAGACAAAAAAAAAAAAATGTGAATCACATGAACTGCAGTAGGTAGATTTTCAAGGTACTGGTATGGATTCAAAAACTCCAGAATCGAAGTATTACATGTACATATATCAAACCTGATCACCCTCTCCCTTTCTTAAGTCTTTAAAGCAGTCATCCAATTCCTGATAGTAAAGATGTCTGCATTTCATCATAAAACTCCGTCTATCAGTATGTGGTTAGGAAAAAGCACCAGGATGGGGCCCTGGTAAGAAAGGCTTCTTGCTTATGTCATTGTTACCCACCTGTGGTCTGTGGCTGAGGTCCATGAGCAGAGGAAAATAGGGATGATTGAGCATTGAGGACAGCTCATGATCACAGGCAGGGGGCTTTTATGGTGAAATAGGGTTTGGAGAGCGTCCTGACAAAGAGTATCTTGAGGAAATTTTTTTTTTTTAAGATTTTATTTATTTGACAGAGAGATCACAAGTAGGCAGATAGGCAGGCAGAGAGAGAGAGGAGGAAGCAGGCTCCCTGCCGAACAGAGAGCCCAATGCCAGACTCTATCCCAGAACCCTGAGACCATGACCTATCTGAAGGCAGAAGCTTAACCTACTGAGCCACCCAGGTGCCCCTTGAGGAAATGTTTTTTAAACAGATACAGTTCCCCAAATTGAAATCAAAAGACTGTCCAAGAAGTTTCAGGGCAGTATAAAACTCTGAGGAACAGAGTTTGACCCACAAATAGTGTGGGGAGCATTATCCACTTGGGTCACCCTCAGAGCCCAATCCAGCACTGCCAGGAAGCATGGGGTGTTTGCATACCTATGTGTGTGCACTTACACACACCCCCACACACAGGGGAGCCTTCCTCATGCTCCTCATGGGGGTGGTTCTGAAGGGTACTGCACAAGGAAAACATTAAGATTTACTACATTGAAGACTCGTCTTGGTTTTGTTTGTTGTTGTTTGTGTTTTTTTCCCTCCCATCATTGTTTATAAGGTATGTTGACCATAGTTAATGTTATACTTTGGGGTCATAGTATATAAGGTGCTAAGAATTCATACCTGGACAGATTTCAAATGAACTAGAGAAGGAATGAGTTTCACTTAGGGAAAACTAACCCATTAAAAAGTTCCTGAATTGCTTTTGTCTAACCAATAACCCCCTCTTTTGGAAAACCATATTTTCCCTATTCCATTTGTATCTGATGGGTTGAGAACCTCAGTACCTCTTCATTCTATCCATAGCCACCATGTCAGCATATGACTTGGCTTCCACATTTTATGGGGAAAAAAGAAAAAAAAAAATGAGGGGACAGGCTGCTCAAATCATCCAGATAGGGCCAATCTGAGATTGTCTCTGAAATCAAACTCCCAACATTAATAATATTTTCTTTTTTAAATTATAAAATATCTTGGACATACTAAAATGCATAAGGAATAATGTAACAAGGACTTGTGTAAACCAATACAGACAGCTAAAATCCCTAAAATACCTCACCACAACTCATTCCCCTGTGATCTCACAGAAGTAATCACACTCCCCAGTTTGGTGTTTATCATTCTAATTTCTATCCTAACACTTGTTTTCTTCACATATGTTTGTATCCTTAAGTGACATATAGGATTATGCTGTAAAGTTTAAAACAATATCAACACATCACAATGCAATTAGAAAATTAGAAGCTTTCTGCTGAGATTGTTAAGCCAAAGTGAAGGAGCCTGGAGAACCGGCTTCTTTCTTTCTTAACTGCATGAAGGAATGTTGGAGAAGGAAAGTAAGCCAATTTGTGAAGGAAAAGGGAGGGGTCGGGGGAGGAATTCTACATGATGATTGAGTCCTAGATACAGTCAAGTATAAAACTATCAACGCAGTTCTGTTTCAGATTTAATCTGAGTTGTGTTTTGACACTTGAACCTCAAAGAATTCTCATATATAAAGTGGTATCTTGAAAAGGAATACTGCAGGTAACAAAACACTGAAATGGGAAATTGTCTGAGACCACATGTCATTGTGAGCAGAAATGGTCTCTGTCTCTGCACAGAAAGTTGGAAGTATTTGATATGTCTCTGATGTATCCTAGAATTCAGGCCCCATGCCTTCCTTGGGTGGAACCTTTGGGGACCTAGCAAATATATGAAAATGTTAGCAAGTGCTGGTCTTTTTTAGCAGCCTCCAGTGAGATCTGGCAAGAATGGGACACACTTAGATTCCCAAGTCAGAAATCTGCAAGCACAAAGAGAAGAGCAACATTTAGATTTGTTTATATAGCACAACACAGGAATCTGAGACAGCTAAGAGTCAGAAAGCCAGTGCCTTGTTAATCATAAAACAAAACACATTATTTGCCTTCCCCCTCCCCCAATTAGAACAAATGAAAGCAGTGAGCTGAGAAAACATGACTGGTCCTCAGAGTGGTTTAAGTCATAGATCATCTTCCAAACATCTCCTAATGTTTGTATCTAAACTAACAGTCAATACTTTTTCTCTAGGAGATAAATAGTATAAAGCACTATCTTCTGGAATGAAGCAGAACAGGGCAGAGGTGGACTCCCACATCCTACTATTAGCTTGGGCCAGGCGGAAGTCCTGTATCAGTGACTTTGAGAGATCAGCACTTATTGCAGTAACAATTATTGGGAGAAAACCTGTGGGTGGAAGATTCAATGCTCTTGATCCGGGATTTTTTTTTTTTAAGTTTTTATTTATTTACTTAAGAGAGAGAGCAAGCTATAGAGATAGCATGAGCACGGGGGGCAGGGGTAGCAGGAGAGGGAGAAGCCGACTCCTCTCTGAGCAGGGAGCCCATTGCCAGGGCTCCATCCCAGAACCCTGGCATCATGACCTGAGCTGAAGGCAGATGCTTGACTGACTGACCACCCAGGTGCCCCTTATCCAGGATTTCTACTGCTAATTACCATCCTGTGGAAATTTCAGAAATAAATGAAAAAGTGGAAGAATGGACATTTTAGAAAATGTAATTTTTCAGAGAATCCTCAAGCCTGGAAAACAGAGATCTACTCTATTGCTCAACCATTGATTCAACACTCAGGTCATTATAACCGTGTTTACAGACAGTGGGTGGATTCAGCAATTACAGTCCTACTGAAGGAATCCTTTCATACGCTCCTTTCAGACATGGCCACTAAGGAAAATGGTCCCTCACAACACTCGCAACAGTGAGAACAAAGGGAGGCAGATCAGAATTTACTCCAGACATAAAATTCACTCCATAGGCAAACAGCGGTTTCTTACTCTCTTTTCCTATGGAATATAATTTATGCTAAGGTTCAGTGACAGCTATCTATTATTTCTTATCCCCTTTTTCACAAATAGGAGGTTTATTAGAGTTATTTTTTTCCCCCATCCACCCCCATTCTGGATTGTAAGTGTTAGCGTGGTTAAGTACTTCACAGAGACCCACATCTGGGTCTGATCCAGGAGGAGTACACATCAGTGGCTGTGCTGCTAAAGGTGATACTGATTTGTTTCTCTTTGGAGAGTATATATTTGGTGACATTTATAATTAGTATAACATGTTAGGTGAAGACATTTAATAAGTGGTTATAATGCCAGTAATGGACAACCATGGTTGGAATACATGAATGGTCTGGGAAGTATTTTACCAGTACTTCTACCTTCGTGGATCAATTCTTTCCCCAATCATGAGGTCCTGTGGGGCTTTCATACAGCATGTCCCTATACCCCATATATATATTCAGCTTCAGAAGTACATACACGATGCAGTCCTGACCATAGAAAGAACTCCATTTTTCTTAAATAGAACAATGATCCAGGATGGGCCTCGGACCAAAATTAGCTCAATCACAAGAGTCCTCCTCTGTATTGCATATTTGATAGTGGAGAGAAAACTGCAGCAACAAATCACGATTCTAATAGTGACCTGTCACCCCTGGACACGTGGATGAAGTCCTTCCGAAGCAGGGATAAGATACAGAACAAAGCAGTGGAGGTAGAGATAAACATATTGGAAAGTTGTTTGAGCTTTGCAATCCAATTGAGCCTGAATCTCAAAATATCTTTGCACTTTCCAATTAAATGATTTAATAAATTTCTATTTTAGTTTTAAGTTAAGCTGAGTTGTTTCTCTCGTAAAAAGTCCTGATACATTCCCTGGACACGTCTATGGATTCAGTAACAGATTACTTCAGGTTTCCTCCAGTTACAGTGTTGAGGGTGTTTGTTGTTACGCTTCAAGCAGTTGAAGCGTGGATAGAGTATCTTTTGGATAGATGGAAAGAAAGATATATATGTGCTAAGAAATCAATAGTAGGACATAGGGTTTTTTTCGGCAGTGCTAACAATAATCCTTAAATTATACCATCTCTTTGATCCTAACAGAGTCAGGAGGAGATTAGTGAATCCAGATGGACTGATCTCATTTCCTGTTTTTGGAGAGAAATGGCCTTGAGAGCTGGGTAGTTAGTCCAAGCATGAGATTTGAACTACAACATGTGAACTCAGAGGCTATGGATGGAGGGAGAATTTTGATGGCTCTCCTGGGCCTAATCCTATTGTCTTCTGAGGCTCCATGGGTCCCATCCTTACGCCGCTCTTTGATCTCTGCAAATTCCTTTCAGTTTTATTGTCTTCTTGCCCTACTCCTGGATGGGTTCTCTTTACTTGCAACTGGATGTGTCAAAATAAAATGGTTGTGGAGTTTTAATAATAATTTTGGTGATAATGATAATTATAATGCTAACTAAAGTTTATTGAGCATTTTTCATAACATTTATGTAATTACATATGTAATTTATATAACATTTATTCTTCACTATAACCTCATGAGATAGATGTTATTATCCCCAATTTAATGATGGAATGAATGTTAACATATATTGTTATATGTGTAATTGATAAACTACTCAAGAAAGTTATTATTACAAATTAAAGAATCAATAAATATTGAATTCCTTTAAATAAACTATGATAGGGACTTCCAACAGAAAATGTAAGGAATTATCGCAGGAAGAGAATAGGTTCTTTTTTTGTATTTGTTATTCACTGGCATGGTATGATAATCACTAAGAGGTAAATATCAGCTGTCAGGTAGCATTATGACTCACTTTGACAGATATTATTATTTGAGCTAAAAAAATCCCCCAAAACAAAACAAAACAAAACAAAACAAAATGATATCCTACTCTTTTAAGTTCTCAGTAAAAATCTTGGGAATCTGTTTAGAAAGATAGCACTTAGTGCATTCTGTCTTAGCTGAAGTTCTGGTTTTAAATTTTAAACAAATGCTTACATCACTCAGACAATTTGATATAACATGAAAAGACAATTTCGCCCTTGTTGAACAGAAGTCTCGTGACTGCCTAAATAAAATTATCAGGAAAAAAGTTAACCATGGGAAGCCTTAACTACGACATGACTCATCATAAAATAATTCAATATAAAGACATAATTTGAATCTAATATGTCACTGTGCCTTCTATCACACTTTGTGTGCTTTTATGTAGTACTCACTAGATATTTTTGAGAAAATCAATGTAAGGTAGATCCAAATTTGAACTGCATCCAGGGATATGATCCAGAAGGCTTTCATTTCAGCAATTCACCATGATCACAGTATCCTGTTAATGTTCCACAGACAGCTGGGTGGTATTTTCACTGTTTTACCGTGTATTTTCATAGTATTTTCATATTAATCTCCCCTAATAGAATGATTTCCTTAATATCACAAACTGTGCCACCCTTAGTTGCCTTTCTTTCTGTGGTGCCTAGTGCACTGTGAACACTTGATAAAAACAGGCAAAATGAATCATTACTACATCAAACACAAGATTATCTCACAGTTTCAGCATATTCATATACCTCAGACAGCTTAACTTGAGGAGTACAGGAGTTGTTTGCTTACCTGTCCTCTCTTTTTGTTGCTTCCATCTCTGCCATCTGCAGATTTCTTAATCACCCTCTCTACTTCCTTGAAGACTCTTGAACCTGGTTTAGTGTCTTATTCTTGGTGAACAAGGATCCACAGAGATCATCTTTCTCATACATGCTGGTGACTTAAGTTTTTAATCTCTTCTCCCACAATTTTAGGCTTCAATTTACCTCAAGGAACATTTTCACGGTCATAACTTGGACTTTACTATTACCCTCAGTAGTGACCCCTCCATAATACTGGTGTCAAACATTATACACTCTGACCTTTATCTACATGCTTCTCTTTGTTCCCACTACACCTCTGATATCTAAGCCTCGAACTCTCATAGACCTTCAGTTCCTCAACTCCAAACACCTTTCCTTCTTGCCTCCTCATCCCTTACATTTCTCCTCCTTGGCTTAGATTCCACAGTCCATCATTACAGTCATTCCTTATACATACTCTTAACTCCTTTTCCCTCTTTCCCTCTGTTGTATTATCCTGGCCAAGAGCCTGATCTTGAGTGCCTATAACCCTCCAACTATACTTACACCCAAGGAGAGACAACAGCTGGAGAAAATATCATCACCATGCTGACTGTTCCCAGTCTACAATTATGAACACTAACTTCCAGCAACACTTAGAATAATTCCCTCTTGGGTACCCCCCATTACTCTTGTTTAATTTACTCCACACTGTACTTCATATTTCCTAACTTCTCTTCTGTCCCTGAATCTCAAATATCTTCACCTTTCCACTCTTGGCTAATGACTTTGTCTCTTATTTTACTGTGAAAGCTGAAGAAATCAGAAGAAAATATCCCAACATTCCAGCAACCAAATATAAAAACTTGAAAATAAAATCCTGCTCTGACCTTTGTATGAACTATTTTTTACTCCTGAGAAAGGCCAATTCTACCACATGTACACTGGATTTCCAACTCCTGGCACCCTCTCAAAGGCAGAACATGCTTCCTCTCTCTCCTGCTTCATTCTTTCTACTGATTCTTTCCACCGAATCTTTTCGGTGAACATACACACATAGAGTATTTCCCATCTAAAAGATAATGAAAAAAAAACTTAAAAGTTACTTTCTCACCCTTCTGTTTCTCTATGCAACAAAGATTCTAAAAAGAGTTTACAGGAGTCTCTAATATCTGTCTTCTTTCTGGAATCCATCCCAATGAGCCACCCCCTGACCTCCCCATCTACCTAGCCAACTTAATAAAAACAGTTCTTGACAAAATCATCTGTGTCCATGTCATTCATGTTGCCAGTTCCAGTGGTCAATTCTTGGTTTACACTTAACTCCAACTATCAACGCTCTATTCTTGGAACACAATCCCTTACCCCATGCCTTTTGGCCTCTAAGACACCTCTCTGGCTCTTCCCTCTGATTTTTCTTTGCTAATTCGTCTTCATCTTTTGAATTTATATACATGGATGTTTCTCAGTCCATCCTTCGATCATTTCTTTATACTTATTCCCTAGTGATTTCTGATGAGTCCATAATTTTATCTCTAGCCCAGTGTTCTCCCTTGAACTGTAGAATTATTTATCAGATGCCCCTATGATATTTCAATTTGGAAATATAATAGCATCCTAAAAATAACATATCCAAAATAAAATCTTGCTTATTTTAAGACTTCAAAAATAAAACAAAACAAAATTTTGCCCTACTTGTAATCTTCCCTGAAACAGTAAATACTAACTCCATTTCTTTTCATTTCAGCTAAAAATATGGAAGCATGATGATTGTTCCTTTTACAATATAATCTGCATTCAATCCACCAACAAAAATTGGATTGTTCTTTGAAATGTGTCTTGAATCTCGTCACTTAACTATTATTCCACTGCCTCTTAACTTCTGTCAACCTGCATTTACTTTTGCTCCTATGACTGTTAAGCTTAGATTCTGCTATATTTAACGGGAGTACACAAGTGGTGGTATGAACAAGATAGAAACTTCCAGGAGTGCAACAGTCATCAGGACCTCTATTATACTGTTCTACTGTATTAAGAAAATTGCCCCCAAATCTAAGACGTCTGCTCCAGCCTGGGCACCTGTCTGTATTCTGAGGAGCCAAGAGGGAGAAAAGCATAAAAACAAGGCTACTCCCACTGCTAAAAATCCTTCACATATGCTGAGTGAAATAAGTCAAGCAGAAAGAGTCAATTATCACATAGTTCCACTTATTTGTGGAGCATAACAAATAGCATGGAGGACAAGGGGAGATGGAGAGGAGAAGAGAGTTGAGGGAAATTAGAAGGGGAGGTGAACCATGAGAGACTATGGACTCTGAAAAACAATCTGAGGGTTTTGAAGGGTTTTGAAAGGGGTTGGGGGAACCAGGTGGTAGGTATTAGACAGGGCACGGATTGCATGGAGTACTGGGTGTGGTGCAAAACAATGAATACTGTTACACTAAAAAGAAATAAAAAACTTTAAAACTGTTAAAAAAATAAAATAACTCATCTTTTAGTTAAAAAAAAAATCACTTATTATTTGCCAGAATTTTTTACTTGGCCATGCCTACCATTAGAGATGTGGGGGTGTATGTGAATCCTCCCGTCAGTGTGTTGAGCTAACGAACTATTACCAAATAATAAGGGGAAAGTAAATATTGAGAGGCATCTAGCACTTTCTGCCACACTTTCCTATAGTGTATTCTTCAGAGCTTGTAGCTATTTTAGGCAACAACAAATATCTAGATACCTCATCACTATATGACTGGAAAGAGACTATCACCTTAATTATTGGAAAAGCTTCTTAGCCCATCTCCCTACTCTTGCCCCATCAGGGCTATTCTCACAGAGCAGTCAGAGTGAAATTTTTTAAATATATCTGGTCATTTCATTCTTCATTATAAGACTCTCTAATGGCATCTCTTCACACTCAGAGTAACAGCCAATGTTCTCACAATAGTCTAAAAGGTCATACACAAATTTTCCTCTGGATACCTCTCTGCTTTCATTGCCATTAACTACCCCCATCGCCACCCCCATACTCACTCTTCTATGTATGCATTGTCCTCCTTGGTTTTACTCATTTATCCCACAACAGAGTCTCACTGCAGTGCCTTTGCACTCACCATTCCTTCTGGCCAGAATATGCTGCCCTCAAATATTCACATGGCTTCCTAAGGATGACTTCATTTGTGAGGTCTTTCCCAACCCCTCTACATAAGAGAACCATCCACAGTCATATACTAGTCCTTTTATCCTTCTTTATTTTTCTCTATAAATTTATACTTATATAACTTTTTTCTTGTTATTTTATGATTTTTATGTCTCTTCCTATTACCATGTAGTCTTTTCAAGGGCAGGGATTTCACAACATTTGTGATGAATAGCACTTGGCACATAGAAGGCATTCAGGATATAATGAAGTAGTAATTAAGTTTATTAATGGGTGGTAGAAAAAGTTAGTATCTATTGTAGAAAATAATTTTTGAGTTCATTAACTTTGCTTTTCTGTATACATCTAGAAGAATATTAATTACTCATTTAATAATGGCTTCATGGGTGAGATTAGAAGTGTTGCTATGTGAATGTTTTTGATCATTCGGATCCCCTGGTGTGGAACATGACAAACACATACCTCCTCCCATTTCAAATGTTTATGAAATTTAAATAGATTTTCCTTATCAAGAAGTTTTGCTCAAGGTGAAATTATTCTCAAAGTTAATGAGGCCTCTTAGAATTACACTTAAACAGTCAAAGACTCCCTAAAGCCACATTTTAACGTGATCAAAGACTTCTAGAGATCTTCATGTATATGAATGATGGGATTAGGTATTTCAACCTCTAATGAAGAGAGTTTTGAATGAAATTTTTGTAGTTCTTCCTCCAATAATTTAATATTGTTAATATGAAAAAGGTTCAAGATTTTTTCTAGAAATAGATGTTTGGTTGAAAAGTTTCCCTTTCTTTCTGTTCTGTAATTAACAACTATACTGAAACTAATTTGACCTCATTGAATTCAATAATCTGGCTGTTATTTTTATACCTTATGTTTGTTGGTTGTCTCTTACCTTGCTTCTGAAGAAATTAATTTTTTTTTAGCTGAGTTTCAAGTTAAGAGCTATTTTTTTTTCTTGTGTCCTAGTCCTAAGTAGATTGTGTTGCTCTATTTCCTGGAGACTCCAGACTGTTAATTAAAATGTACAAAATTTACTAATTGAGTCTTACCATTGAATCTATATATTCGCCTAATGTATATAGTATCATTAGCCCACCTTAAACTAGGTCACCTTATACACATACTATCTTCTCATATATTTAAGATCTATTTGAGTTTTCTATTCTGTTAACTTTTTATTGTTAACATTGTCCATTTTTCAATTAGCTGATGATTATTTACTTAATTGTTTGGAGGAGTTGATTTTAATTTATTTATTTTGTAAATTAGGGAAATTAACTCTTTGTCTAAAAGTTACATTTTTTTTTAGTTTGTCTTTATAATGATTTTTCTTATGAAGATTTTAGCCATGTAGTCATTACTTAAATTTTATTTTCAATTAATGAAGTTCATTAATATGTTATTTCATGGCTTTTTTTTGTATTATATTTGGAAAAATCTTCTACATTCTGAGATTAAAAAAGAATTACCCTGAAACCACAATGAGATATCACCCACACCTGCTAGAATGGCCATAAACAAAAAGACAGGAGATAACAAATGCTGGCATGGATGTGGAAAAAGAGAACCCCATGCACTGCTGGTGGGATTACAAACTGCTACAGCCACTATGGAAAACAGTATGAAGTGTCCTCAAAAAATTAAAAATAGAACTACCATATGATCCAGCAATTCAACTTCTGGGAATATATCCAAAGGAAATGAAAACACTAACTCAAAAAGATATTTGTGCCCCCATGTCCATAGTAGCATTATTTACAACAACCAAGATGAGGAAACAACCTAAGTGTTTCTCAGTGCATAAATGGATAAAGAAATTGTGTATATATATGTATATATATACATTTGGATATTATTTAAGCACTAAACAATGAGGAAGTCTTACCATTTGTGACAACGTGGTTGGACCTTAAGGACATTGAATGAAGTAAGTGTTGAGTGAAATAAGTGAGACAGAGAAAGACAAATTCTTTATGCTCTCATTTAGATGTGGAATCTAAAAAAAGAAAAAGAAGGATGAATAAATTGATAGAAAGAGATCAGGCTTGTGGCTACTAGAGATAGAGATAGAGATGAAGGACAGGGGGAGTTGGAAGAAGGTGTCCAAAAAATATTAACTTCTAGTTATAAGATAAATAAGTAGTAGAGATGTACTGTACAACATAGTGCTTACAAGTGACACTGCTGTATGATTCATAGCATTAAGAGAGTTAATTTTGAGCTTTCAAAGCAAGAATACCTTTTCTGTTTTGTTTGTTTTTTTACTGTATCTTTATGAAAAGATGGATGTTATCTAAACCTACTGTGGTAATCATTTCACAATATATGTAATATATGTAAATCAAACCATAATATTATACACCTTAAACTTATATAGTGATATATGTCAATTATTTCTTAATAAAACTGGATAAGAAAGAATTATCCATATACCACTTAAGATGACTATTAAAAAAATAGAAGACAGTAAGTGTTGGAGAGGATATGGAATAACTGGAACCACAGTGCATTTGCACATGGGAATGTAAAATGGTACAACTGTTATAGAAAACAGTATGTTAGTTCCTCAAAAAATTAAGCAGAAAAAATTACCATGTAATTCAGCAAGTTCACTTCTATTGAGTGTCCAACTCTTGATTTCAGCTTAGGTCATGATCTCAGAGTTTTGAGATCAAGCTCCATGTCAGGCTCATGCACTGGGTGTGAAGCCTGCTTGGGATTCTCTTTCTTTCTCTTAAAATAAATAAATAATTAAATAAATAAAAAGTTCTGAAAATGGATAGTGGCACTGGTTGCACAACTATGAAAATGCTCTTAATTTCACTGACTTATACACTTAAAATGGTTAAAAAGGTAAAATTTATATTATGTATATTTTACCACAATTTAAAAAATTTTAAAAAATATGTTATTAGATACTTTTTGTAGTTTTATTTTGTAGATTTCAATATTGGATCCATTGTTCAGTTACATAAAGCAGGCAATTTAAGTAAGAAAAGTTTATAGAATGACATTTATTTATTCAGTTTTATACTAGCTTATTTAGCATTAAAAAGGAATTTTTTTTTAATGTTCAAAAAGAACCCACAATGGGGATTTTTCTGAAATGTGTATTTTAACAGAAGATAAAGCAAAATTAACATTTATTAGTTTTAATAGTGGTTTTATTTGAGAAAGGGAAAAGAAGAGGCCATCCCTAAGGCTCACTTTGTATTATTTTGTAATACTTAGGTATTACCAAAAATCAAAGTGGATAATCGTGCTGTGAAGTGTGTAAACCTGGTGATTCACAGACCTGTACCCCTGGAGATAAAAATATATGTTTATAAAAAATAAAAAATTATATATATATATAAAAAAAAGATAATTCAACGTTGGAGTGCCTGAGTAGCTCTGTCAGTTAAGTATCTGCCTTTGCCTAAGGTCATGATCTTGGCATCCTGGGATCAAGCCCCTCATCAGGTTCCCTGCTTGGTGGGGAGTCTGCTTCTGCCCCTCCCCAATCCCTTCCCCCACTCATGCTCTCTCTCTATCTCAAATAAATAAATAAAATCTTTTAAAATATATATTAAGGTAAGGTTTTTCTTTTTATAAGTTTCTCTCCCTTCAGAAAATTCAACTTATTAATATTTCTTGTGTTATATTCTTTCTTAGTACACTATATCTAGCTAAAATATTCTTTTTCAAAATTTGATGAGAATTTAAGGATGACCTTAGTCCATTTTTTTCAAACACAGAAGTGTATAAAAGACCATATTTCCTCAAAAACTACATCTTCAGCTATAATGATGATTGTTTTTACCCCCAGAAATTTCAACCAGTATTTTTATATAAAAACCCAAGGTTTCCATCTTATTTTATCTTAACACAAGTATAAGGGAGGTATACTATATTTTCAGAAATTGCTCCTAAATACAAATCTACTAACACTACTATTTACTAATGTGACTAGTACAAAATGATCACGCCCAAGAGCAGAAAGAGGCCAAGTCAGTAAGATTGCTGGGGCCAGATTATGCAAGTCCTTGCAGTCTCTGATAAGGCCTTTAGATTTTTATGCAGTTGACATAGGGAGATACCAGAGGGAATCTAACAGAGGAGTAATTTAAAGCAATCTTTCCACTGCAGTCTTCAGAAGATTCTATAGAAATGTAAGGGCAGAAGCAGCTGGACCAGTTAGGTAGCTATGTCAATGGTCTAAATAAGAGATGATAGTTTCATGGTTTGGGTGGTGGCAGTGAGGGTGTTGAAAAATGATTGGATTTGGGATATGTTTTTAAGTTAGAGTCAGTGGGTTTTGCTGATAGATGCTATAAGGTATAAGAGAAAGAGAGGAGTTAAGGATGACTCAGGAATTAGAAAATCTGTGTTTGGAAGAAATGGAAGATTAGATAAATACAATGAAGACAATTAATAAGAATCATTAGTGCCAGGTGAGTAGTTTGGACTTGCTCCTGTAAGCATTACAAAGTCAGTTTGGATTACTGGGTAGGAGAGTAACATGATGTAAGAGGTGCTATGAGAGCACCTGGCAGCATTATCTAGCGAGGCTGGAAGAAGGATGATGAGGCGGGACAAAGAAAACAGGACTCTGCTGGTTTGTGCCTAATGGTGGTAAGACTTGTTCTTCCTCTTTCCTCCTCTGATAATGGAGACCCGCTCCACCAATGGGTCCTTGTCTGTATTAAATATGCCCTCCAGTTCCCTGTGGAATCTGTTGGAGTGAGAACATATTAGAATTAGTATGAACACAAACCCCCAGGCCCCAAGACACAAACAAAGTTTACTTGCCTCTCATAGATCTTTCCAGACAGCATAGGGAGCAGGTTGGTGGAAACAGCCCAGACTAACTGATTTTGCACTTTCATTTTACTACTTATATTTGCCCAAATTTGGGCAAATTATTTAACTTCCGTATGTCTTGGTTTTCTCATCTGTGAAAGGAGGTTAAAACAATACTTAACTCATAGGCCCAAGGTGAGAACTAAATGAGTTTTATATTTTAATGCATTTGGAATGCTGCCTAGGACATGGTAAAATGTTCAGTCAATTTAAGTTGATTTTTCCCCTTAACCTTCAAATAAAAAGTCAATGTAGACTAATCCATTAGATATATTCTTACAGTAATCTTGGTATAGATTGATCAGGGTTTGTAGAGGGTACTGGTGACATCATCATTTCAAAAAAACAATAACAATTTGATATCTGGATAAAGGAAACAGAAGTGTGCATGATGATGTTGAGTGACTAGAAGAAGAGTGGTGTCCTCAACAAACAATGAGGAAGTTTGGAAAGAACCCACATTTTTTTTTTTTTAAATGTCAAATGCTTTACAGCTTAACATGTGTTATTTTATTTTATTTATTTATTTTTTAAAATAAGCTCTACACCCAGTATGGGGCTTGAACTCACATCCCTCAGATCAAGAGTCACATGCTTAATGGACCGAGCCAGGCCAGGATGCATGAATCCACATTTTTTAAAGGAGAATTTGGCAAACTTCTTTGGAAATGTATTTATTTCAATCAATACTTTTTGATGACCATATGACATGTAATATTTACAATTTAAAATAATTCTAAAATTCTAAAATTGCCTGTAACAAAATTTCTCAGTGAAGATTTTTATTGATTAGAAAAAAAAGAACAAAGTCCTCAAGGTGTATAAAGTGTGTGTGATCACTTTCAAACACAATCTTATAAGAAAGGAACTATTCACCATTATTATATGGCTGTGTTTTCTGTTTTAAAATTCCCAAACACTTTTCTCCTGGATTAAAATTTTATTCTTATTACCATGGAGATTCTATGCATATGTGCTGACTATGTGATATTGTTACCAGTCACATATAATTACATGATTTAATTTGTTGCATGTTTTTACATAATTTGCAGCTAGAAATATTTTCATCTTCTTTAATGATAAAAAATATTTAAGATACAAAAGCCTTGATATTTAAGAAATATTTTCTAAGTGATTAAAATGATATTTAGACATACTAAAAGGAAGTTAGAACTTTTGAGATTAATAAGGTTAGTTATGGCAACAATTTCCTATACCTAGTACTCATTTGAGGGTCTTTATTTTTTTGTATTTGTGGTGGGCAGAATAATGCCCCTCCAAAGATGTCTATGTTCTAGTCCCCAAATTTGGGAATATGTTCCTTTACATGGCAAGGAAGTATGAAGATATTAGATAGAAATAAAGTTGCTAATCACTTGGCTTTGAGATGGGGAAATTATGCAGGTTATTTGGGTAGGAGTTGCTATGTAATCATAAAGATAACTATACGTAATGAGAGGAAAACAAAAGGGGGATAGCCTGAAAGATAGGCAATATGGAAAAGATTAAACCAGCCATTGTTGGACTTGAAGATCGAAGTAGAGAATAAGCCAAGAAATGTGGGCAGCCTCTAGAAGCTGGAAAAGGTAAGAAAACAGATTCCCCCCTAGAGACTCCAGAGGGAGCACAGCCCTGTGGACACTTTGCTTTTAGTCCAGTGAACCCCATTTTGGATTCCTGAACTCCAGAGCTGTAAGATGATAAATCTGTGTTGTTTTAAGTGAGTAAATTTGTGGTAATTTGTTACAGCAGCAATAGAAAACTAATAGATCATATAAGAGACATACCAAAATATGTACAAAATAGTTTAGTATTTCAACAGATAAAAAGGATGAAGAACAAATGTTTAAATTCAAGATTTATAAAATCCATGATGTCTTTCACCAAAGGAATCAAAGTTAGATGTTAAACTCAGTATTCAAATTAGCACCTAAAGCATTTTCATTTTATTTATTTATTCATTTATGTAATTTCTACACCCACCATGGGGTTTGAACTCATGACCCCTAGATCAAGAGTTGCTTAGTCTTCCAACTGAGACGTATAGGTGTCCCATAAGCATTTTCATTTAAACTCTTTTCCTGGATTACTATCTCATTCTGTCTGTAGAATTTTTACAGATTTGGCACAACTACAAAAACAGTAAATATCAAATATAAGAACCTTAAAAGAAAAAATGTTTTAAAATACTTTTGTTTAATACATTAGAGTGGCATTCTTTCTAACCCAAACCAGTCAGAAATATCTAACTAAAACAGTCAAGGAATTTTTTATAAATTATAAAATTCAGATCTATACCAGTAAGTTTTACAACCATCAGGCTGTATTTCTAACATTGTGCTTAATTTACCATATTACTTTCAGCACATCACTTAACATCATCATTTCTAGATTACAGATTTACAAAAAAATAGAGACACTTAACCCAAGGAGTGAAGTGATGGTTAATTAGACTATATCTGTAAAATATTCTATACATCTAATAACATCTTTTATCTGGATATCCTGAAGCACAGTCTATTAAGCGTTAGTGAGTCTTATCTCAATTATCTGAGGGGGAAAAAGGCAGAAGGATTAACTAGATCAGAAAACGTCATAAATTACCCACTGGTGGGGCGCCTGGGTGGCTCAGTGGGTTAAAGCCTCTGCCTTCCCATGATCTCAGGGTCCTGGGATCGAGCCCCACATCGGGCTCTCTGCTCAGCGGGGAGCCTGCTTCCTCCTCTCTCTTTGCCTGCCTCTCTTCCTACTTGTGATCTCTCTCTCTGTCAAATAAATAAATAAAATCTTTAAAAAAAATTACCCACTGGTAATAGTAGATTTTTAGGGCTGTAGATGCTGTGCTTCTATCTGCTTACCAATATTTTAATCTCTATTTCATATCACTAGGCATTATCAATAAAATCTATTATATCATAAGCCATAAAACTAATGGAAAATGTTTTAGAGATCCAAGCCTTTGTTTAACATCATATGGAAAGACTTAATTTTTGACAAAGGTACCGATAATACACAATGGAGAAAGAACAACCTCTTCAAAAAATGGTGTTAGGAAAATATTCACATGCAGAAGAATTAATTGAATCTTTATCTTAACTGGCACACAAAAATCAACTCAAAGTGGATCAAGGACTTAAACATAATACTTGAAATTGTAAAATTTCTAGAGAAACAGATGGAAAAACCTTCATGACATTGGTCTTGACAATGATTTATTAGATCTAACATCAAAAACAGGAAAAAAAAACAAAGATAGGTAATTGGGATTACATAGAACTAAAAACTTCTCTACAGCAAAGGAAACAATTAACAAAGTAAAAAGACAACTTAAGGAATGGAGAAAACATTTGCAAAACATAAATAGGGTATATATGGTATATTACTTAGTATATTAATCATACGAAAGGTTAATATCGAAAGAAATTTCTTCAATGCAATAGTGCATGCACACACACACACACACACATACACACACACAGAGGCACAGGACTTAAATAGACATTTCTGCAAAAAAATATATATATACAAAAAAATATATATATATATACACAAAGACACAAATGGTCAGCACATATATGAAAACATACTAAACATCACTAATCATCAGGGAAATGCAAGTTAAAATTATAATGAGACATCACCTCACATTTGTTAGGATAGTTATTGTCAAAAAAGCAAAAGGTAACAGTGTTGATGAGGATGTGGAGAAATTGGAACTCTTGTATACTTTTTTATTCTTGTATATTATTTTTGCAAATGTAAAATGGTACAGTCACTATGGAAAACAATATAGAAGTTCCTCAAAAAAATTAAAAATATGATCCAACAATCCCACTTCTGGGCATTAATCCAGAAGAGTTATAATAAGGATTTTTGAAAAGATATTTATACTTCCATATTCATTGCAGCATTATTTATAATAGCAATAATGTGGAAGCAATCCAAATTTCCATCAACAGATGAATGGATAAAGAAAATGTAGTATAGACATACAATGGAACATCATCTAGCCTTAAAAAGGAAGATAATCCTGCCATATGTGACAAAATGGCTGACCCCTGAGGACATTATGTTAAGTAAAATAAACCAGTCACAGAAGGACAAATACTGCATGATACCACTTTTATGAGATATAGAAAATAATCAAAAAACATAGAAACAGAGAGTAAAGTAGTGGTTACCAAGGGTGGAGGAGAGGGAAAAATGGGGAATTGCTATTCAATAAGTATGTTTCCATTCCATACGGTAAGTACCCTTTAGAAATCTTTTATATTTGTCAAAAACAAACAAAAACATTTTAAAAAAGAAAGAGTAAGTCATCTCATCAGAAAATGTTGACATTAACTAGGTGAACTTCAAAGATTGAAAATGAATATGTAAATAAAGCCCAACTAAAGTATTTTCTTGCAAATGTAAATCCTTCTTTATCAATATTTACTTTAAATATAAATGGATTAAACACCTCAATAAAAAGGTGCAGATTGGAAGAATGGTTTACAAAAAAACACAAAACAAAATATTCATTTTATGATTCATTTTTATGATTCATTTTTATGCTGCCTCCAAGAGATTAACCTTAGACAAAAAGGTACAAATAGGCTCAAAGTGAAAGGATAGGAAAAAAACTATTCAATGCAAATAGTAAGTAATAAAGAGAGGTTTGAATATTATGATTTATATGTTTATATAACACTTTGCACTGTGCCTGGTATATTTTTAGATAAAATTAAATTTTATGAACCATACAAGAACATGGTGATTTTTCATATTTATTTCACTCAATATTACCATCAGATTGTTAATATCTCCTCTAATATTAATAAACCATACTGTAATTGGATGTATTGGTAATAGTGGAAATTCAAAGAATGTGGAAAGTGAAATTGACTCTTAGAGAGCTTTAATTGGGTTGGGTCAGCAGGGATATGGGTAATGTGGACTCCCGTGCTTTAGCTCTTGCTTAATATATAAAGTTAAATTAATAGAAAAAATAACCTATTGAATTCAGAGAAGGTAAAATCAGTGACAATCCAGTTTCATTTCTATGAATATAATTTTAGGCAAATGGAAAAATGTAAAGAAAAATTTTAAAATGACCTTATAAGAGCACCACATTAAATAAGATAGAGCTGATATCCCCACCAGCTCTTACCACATTTCCTACAGACACATGAGGAGTATGAGTCTGGGGGAAAAAGAGCCAGTGATATACATTTTTTGGAACCATACCCTCTAAAACACTGAGTCTCATGTTATACACAATAACATGTGTATAATTCCTGTTTCCAAGGTTTAAAAATATTCATAGGAGAGGTCCAAGGCCAACTGTGAAAAATGAGGGGGGCCCTAATTAGAGTTACTGTGATAGTTCCACCTTAGCAGCCTAGAACTTAAAATTACATTTCAAAAAATACCACTTTCACCAAAAGTGTGTAATAATACTAATTTCTTTTCATCATTATCAGTATTAAATATTATGTCTTTATTGTTCTTCCCAATCCAATGGATAAAAACACTAATAACACTAAAAGAGCAAGTAAAGTTCTAGAGATTTTCTGTACAAAATTGCATTTATAGTTAATAATACTGTATTGTACACTTGGAAGTTTGTTAAAAGGGTAGATCTTATGTTAAGCTCTCTTACCACACATAACAATAACAATAACAATAACAATAACAGTAACAATAACAATAACAATAAAAGTGGTGTCACATGTTTTTTGTTTGCCCAAATTCAAGTTTAATGCAGCAGGCACTACTTCTATGAATATTTTTTTCAGGAGCTTCTCATCCCTGAGTTGGTACAACCATGCAGTTTCAAGTGGTTTTTTTGGTTCAGAAAAGTTTCATGGTTTCCATAGCAACCTCAGTTCCTAGTGAGTGCAGAATATCTTGGTGAGTCTGTTATCTTTGTTCAATGCTGAAATTGCATCTAATGTGGGTTCTTTTCCAGCTTCCTGCCCAAACTAGTGGAACCCATTCAGTTGGACAGCTCCACCTGTGACTCTTACCTTCCAGATCTAAACTTTACCATGGGGGCCCCTCACTTGGCTCTCAGCCCATGGCTGCTTCTTTAGCTCCCTCCACCCCCAACCCCTACAGGGCTCACAGATATCCCAAAAGCTATGGTTTCTTTGTTTGTTTGTTTGTTTTTTAAAATTGAGTTCTTGATACCTAAGAAAGAGACTGAAAATAAACTGTCTCTGGTCACTGTTAGTCCTGACACTCTTTCCTGTCCCGAGGTGGGTGTCTCTTCTTAGGCCTATTCTTACATACATACCTTATCTCTAAATACAAAGCTGCCATAACTTTATCCTTCTAGATACTTGTTCCAAAGGTCATAAAGAATTACCATCAGGATTTCAATTTCCAGTTGTGAAACACAAAGACTCTTTATTCTTTTTCTCCCCTGACATTTTCATGTGAAGAAGTATCTGCACAAGTAAAACCGGCTGCCCTCTTTAGAAGTTAAACCAGAATAACTATTAGTCTTCTTAAGGGGTCCATAGCAATGAAAAGCAAAACTAAGCTCTTTTTTGGTGGTTTATTACATGAACTTGCTATAAAATTCTTCATAAATCACTATACCCTAATAGTCCTATAAAGTGTATGGAGCTTCCTGGTATTGTATAATGGCACACTTATTTTCAGATATCACTTCTATCATGAAGTGAACTTCTCAGGAAAAGGGATTAAACTTTTTATTTATTTATTTATTTATTTATTTATTTTTTGATATTGCTACCCCTTCCTCTTCTTTGTGGACTACAACTCAAGAGCCCTTTTCTCAGAGATACAGAGAGCCACAGCACCCTCCCCCACACCCGGTATATGATAGATCACTTTGGAGAGATGGAATGATTTCTGAAGAAACCTGCTAATGAGCACTGATACTTTGAATAAATCCATTTAAAATTATAGATTTACAGGTCTGGAAAAAAGTGACATAGTTTGAAAAGACCAAGTGGCATAAAGAATTATAAGAGACATCTGGGAAAGGGAATTAAACCAGATATTACTATCACTTCAGGTGAGACTTTTCTGAAGGCCTGTTATAAGGAGGCACTACAGATTGATAAAATAACCCATTTTTTAGTCAGTAGAATTTACTTTACGTATGTAAGCCTCTCCTTACCAATGAGAAGGAATGAATAAAGACACACAAACATTACTTTCAAAATATGGTAGCCTCCACCTTTATGAAAGCAAGGTCTCAATTCTACCTTTAAAGTCTCTACAAGTTATTTATGGGTTTCAAATACTTGGGGTATGATCTGTCAATATCTGTTTCATGAATATTTTGTGAAATTTTCCTTTATATTTTTATTTGACTGTGTTTCACAAACTCATTTGATAAATATTTCCTGAGCATCTTCTTTGTGTAAAACTTGCCTAAGTAGATGCATGTCTGAGCAAGGCATAATCTCTGATCTGATGTCTAATGGGAAAGGAGTACAAATAGTGCTAATTAAAAGAAAAAAAATGAGAAATTCCATATGAAAGTCATAAATATAAATATTTCATAGTTCAGAGAAGGAAAGTACTAGCTTATTCTGTTCTCTCAGAAAACTTTAAAGAGAAAGTGGCATTGAAATGAGCCTTAAAGAATGGGTAAAATGTTTTAAAATTACATTTTATGAATCTATTCTATATCACAACTATTCAATCTAAATTAGAAAAAATAAGTTTCAAATATAAGGAAATAAAATTGTCTATAAGCGTGTCAGTCAAAATTAATTCTGTAATTGTAGAGGATTTAATTACTGGTCATAATTTTTTATCCTATCTATCCTTGACCTTGCTATGTGACTTGCATTTTCTCCCACTAAAGGTTGTATATACTTTCATGTGTCTGGATTATGGACTTAGTCATATGACTTTCTTTGGTTGCTGGATATTAGCAGATGTGACACAAGCAGTGGCTTGAAATGTGCCTGCTTTCTTATACTTCCTCCATTGTCATGGAAAATAAATAAGTAAGTAAATAAAAAAAAAAAAGCTAGACTGCTGGACTCAGAGGATAATAACTCATAAAGATGACCCACTGGACCCAACAAACAAGTTGGGGCCAAGTCCACCAGAGTCTTTCCTAATTAACCAATTCCTAGATGATCAATAGACTTGCAACTGAAGTAATTAATTATTTTTGTAAGCAATTGAGCTTTGGGGCTCATTTCTTATGCAGGATAATTTTGTTAATAGTTAATATGGTGCTCTCTACACTTTCAGATCATACTATAAATGCTATTGTGTAATCTGATTGCATCACTGAATATATTCTGATTGAATTTCCATGCTTTTACATCATCTTAATATCTGAAAGATTTTTTACCCAGTTCTCCTAAGTTGAAATCTGCATATGTTAGTTTTAGGTTTGGTTGCAAATCAAAGAAAACCAAGACCAAGAATAGATTAAATAAGGCAGAATTTTCTTTCTTGCATGAAAAAAAAAAAAATTCTGGACTGGTTTGGTGCCAGATGATGTCTAATCCCAGGACACCTTTTTCTCAAGTTTTAGGATGATGTAGTAAAACTAAGCAGAGGTGAAGAACATTTTCACAAGTGGCATATATCACTCTTATTTATTTCCAAAGGGTAGAACTTAGTTAAATGACCACACCTACTATGAGAAACGGTAAGAAAAGTACCCTACATGTCAGATAACCAAGACCAAGCTAAAAACTAGAGGTTCCATTATCAAGTAAGAATTGGAGAAAACATAGTGGATTATAATTGAAACTCTCTGTGACTGACATCCAAGTTGTTTTTCGTCTTTGACTCTAATAAATGACATTGTAATTAAGTTTTAGTTTTTGACAAGCAGAAAGAAAAAGATATTAGAGGATGAAGTCCATGTAGGAAAACTTGGGACTTGCTTAAGAACAGGTAATATAATTCTGGGATAATAGAAAAGGTACATAGGGGAATAGATGGAAATAAAGCTTGTTTTTCCAAAAATATTTCTAATCTTGTGTGTCCAGAAGGAGAACCAAATTCTAAGTTCCAGGATCAGTGATATTAGACTCTCACTTTCAGATGGTTTTCTAATCAGTATATAAAGCATTTATGTTTCCTAAATGAACTAGTTAACCCAACAAATAAAGCCATCCTTGACAGTTTAACTCCTAGTTAATCTTTTAATAGTAAATTAAAAAAACCTTTCTTGGAATAACTAGTTATTTTAAAATGTGTGTGAAAAATATTCTATATACTTATATATAGTTTATATTGCTTGTTATAATAAAATAACTTGCATTTATAGAACACTCTATGCTTTTACATCATCTTAATATCTGAAGGATTTTTTACCCAGTTCTCCTAAGTTGAAATCTGCATATGTTAGTTTTAGGTTTGGTTGCAAATCAAAGAAAACCAAGACCAAGAATAGATTAAATAAGGCAGAATTTTCTTTCTTGCATTATAGTTCACATTTTTGCATTAATGATCTTATATCATATTGGTAATACATCTGAAAAATGAGCAAAGAGATATTATCTTTTATGCACGAGGAAACAAAAAATCTCAAGAAATGTATTATACTTTGCCAAAGATCACACAGCTAATTAGAATAAAATCTTGGAATTAAGGCTAGAATCTAGGACTTATGATTCATATTACATCATATTATATTGCTTTTCTAGCCTGAAACCATAAATGCTTCATTTAAATGTAACTGGATTTAATATGATGCATTCAATGGGAAATAAATAGCAGGTCCTTAATTAGAAATTATCAATAATTTAAAATTATTATTCCAAATAATATTAATATCGAAGTGGTATCAACATTACTCAAATTACCATTACTGATTGGTTTGTCAACTGCTTGTTTTTTAAAAATTTTACCCCAGTGAGGTGGAAGAATCTTTAAAATATATTTGATGAATACCAGATACAATTAAAAGTAACTCTCAGGATGAAACATCAGGATAATTCAGGCCTTTTATCTGAGTGAGAATGAAATTTTCTCACCCAATTACTTTATTCTAAAGTAGCTGGCCTTTCTAAATTTTATTTGATTTATAAAATCTGTCAGTTACTCTAAGTTATGGGTGCAACCTGTTGGGAAAAAAGATATTTCTCTGCCTTTTACAGTTCTTTTGTGTGATCTTATGTGACACAAGACAAATTAACAGAAGAAAATCAGATTTAATTACCTACGTATGGGGAATTAACATAAACACAAGAAATTTCAGACAGTTGAGAGAATGAAATATATGTATCATCTTGAAATATGAGACATGGGTGTAGATGTCTGGGATGCCAAAGGGTAGTTCATAGGAAGATTAAAAAGAGTAAATTAAACAAATGTTTGCTACCAGGCCCTACAGAAACAATAGGACATAAAAAGGAATTTTAAGACTTTCCAAAAGTTCATGTCACAGTTAACTCTTGAATAACATGGATTTGAATAGCATGGGTACATAATATGTGGATTTTTTACAATGCAGTAATATAAATGTATTCTCTCTTCCTTATGAATTTCCTGATAACATTTTTTTCTGTAGATTTTGTTGTAAAAATAAAATATATAATGCATTTAATTTACAAAATATGTTTTAATTTACTGCTTATGGTATTGGTAAAGCTTTAAATCAACAGCAGTCTTAGTTAAGTTTTGGAGTGTCAAAATGCTGATTTCCCATTGCAAGGGATGGGGGAGAGCACCCCTAATGTCTACACTGATCAAGGGTCAACTGTATACAGTTGTTATCCATGGTGATAACTTCCTTCCTGGAGCATGTCCTCTATCTAAATTCTTTTAGGCTGTTAGGGGAAAGGTCAAAGGTTTTTCCTGAACCTCTATTTCTTAAAAGAAATTATAAGCCTGAAATAATCCATATGCCAAAGAGGCATATTTTGGGCTGGGAAGTTTTGCTCCTCTATAAATCATTACCTTTATTGGATAGAAAAGAAATGAGGTATTCTTTCCCTCAAAAAAATTAAAAATAGAAATACCATATGATCCAGTAATTCCACTATTGGGTGTTTACCCAAAGAAAATGGAAACACTAATTGAAAAGGATATATACCCCTCTGTTTACTGCAGCTTTATTTTCAATAACCAAGATATTGAATCAATCCAAGTGCCCCATCAGTAATAAATGGATAAAGAAGATGTGATGTATACACACGTGCACGCACATACACATGCACACACACAGAAATATTACTAAGCTACAAAAAAGAATGAGATCTTGTCATTTGTGACAACATGGACGTACATGGAGGACATTACTCTAGGTGAAATAAGTCAGAGAAAGACAAACACAATATGATTTCACTGACATGTGGAATCTAAAAAAACATAATAAAACCAACAAAAAATATCAAGCAGATTCAAAAATAGAAAACACCAGAGGGAAGGTGGGTAGGGGTATGCGTGAAAGAGATAAAAATGATTAAGAGGAACATACTTCCAGTTATAAAATAAATAAATCATGGAGACAAAAAGTACAGTATAGGGAGTATTGTCAGCAATATTGTAATGATGTTGTATGGTGACAGAGATTATGTTTACCATGGCAAGCACTGAGTAATGTATAGAATTGTTGAATCACTATGTTGTACAACTTACACTAATATAACATTGTATGTTCACTATACTTCAATCATAAATAAAACAATTAAATAGGGATTAATTCTTTTTCTTAAAAGATTTTATTTATTTATTTTAGAGAGAGGGAGAGAGAGTGCAAGCAGGCTGAGGGGCAGAGGGAGAGGGAGAAAAAGAATGTCAAGTAGACTCCCTGCTGGGTGTAGAGTACAATACAGGGCTCGGTCTCACCACCCTGAGATTATGAACTGAACCAAAATCAACAGCCGGATACTTATCGGTCCGGTGCCCAAGAGATTCATTCTTTGTTTTAAAGACTTTGTAATTTATAGAGCAGTTTAGGTTTACAATAAAATAGAGAAGAATGTGCTGAGATTCCTCATATACTCACTGTTCTCACACATGCATACACTCCCCAATTATCAACATTACTCACAAGAATGTTTCATTCTTTACTAAAGATGAACCTACACTAACACACCATAATTAACCAAGTACATAGTTTGTCTAAAGATTCACTCTTGGTGTTGAACATTAAATGGCTTTGTATAAATATGTAATGACATATATCCATAATTATAATATCATACATTTTCATTCATAAAAATTCTCTCTGTTCTGCCAATTCGTCTCTTCTGTTTCTCTCTGCTCCCTGCCCCCTACACTGCCAGCCACTAACCTTTCCTTGTATCCATATTTTGCTTTTTCCAGAATGTCATATTTTGACATAATATACTACATAACCTTCTCAGATTGGTTTCTTTCACTTAGTAATATGCATTTAAGTTTTGTCCATTTCTTTTCATGACTCGAGAGCTCATTTCTTTTTATTGCTGAATAATATTCCATTGCCTAGTTGTACCACAGTTTATTTATCCATTTGTCTTCTGAAGGAGAGCTTGGTTGCTTCCAAATTTGAGGAATTATGAATAAAGCTGCTATAAACATCACTGTGCAGGTATTTGTGTAAACAATAAGTTTTCAACTCCTTTGTGTAAATACCAAGGAACTAGTGCTGGATCATGGTTAAGATACATTTGGTTTTATAAGAAACTGCTGAAATGTTTTTCAAAGTGGCTATACCATTTTGTATTTCACTCAGCAATGTATGAGAGTTCCTATTGCTCCACATGCTCACTAGCATTTTGCTGTTGTCTGTCTTTTAGATTTTGGTCATTCTAAGTTATGTAATGGTATCTCATTTTTTTTTAAGTTTTTTTTTTAAAGATTTTATTTATTTTTTTGACAGAGAGATCACAAGTAGGCAGAGATACAAGCAGAGAGAGAGGAGGAAGCAAGCTCCCTGCTGCACAGAGAGCCCGATGCAGGGCTCGATTTCAGGATCCTGGGATCACGACCTGAGCCGAAGGTAGAGGGCTTAACCCACTGAGCCACCCAGGCGCCCCTTAAGATTTTGTTTATTTATTTGACAGAGAGAGAGAAAGCACAAGCAAGGAGAGCAACAGGTAGAGGGACAGAGAAAAGCAGACTCCCTCTGCGCCCTGACATGGGGCTCAATCCCAAGACCCTGGATTCATGACCTGAGCCAAGGGCAGGCACTTCACTGACTGAACCACTCAGGTGCCCTGATAGCTCATTGTTTTAACTTGAATTTCCGTAATAACATGATGTGGAACATCAAAGGCTTATTTGTCACTATATATCTTTGGTAAGATATCTACTAATGTTTTTATGTCCATGTTTAAGTTTTTTTTTTCTTATTGTTGAGCTGTAGAAATTCTCTATATTTTACATAACAGTCCTTTATCAGATATGTTTTTGAGATATTTTTTTCAAGTCTATGACTTGTCTTCTAATTTTCTTGATTTCTTTTTTCTAAGCAGAAGTTTTTAATTTTAATTTTGATGAAGTCCAAGTTTTATGAATACAGGTTGTGCCATTGGTGTTGTGCCTAAAAAGGGATCATCACATCCAAGGTCATCTAGATCTTCTCTGTGTTATTTCCTAGGGCCTTTATAGTTTTGTTTTTTACATTTAGGTTATGATTATTTTTAGTGAATTTTTATGAAGAGTGTAACATCTCTGTCTAGATTTAGTTTGCTGGCATGTGAATGTCTGGTTGTTCCACCACTGTTTGTTGAAGAGACTATCTTTAATTCATTGTACTGCTTTTGTTCCTTTGCAAAACATCAGTGGACTATATTTATGGGGGTTTGTTTTAGGATTCACTATTTTGCTCCATTTATCTATTTGTCTAGGCTTTGCCAATACTACACTGTGTTGATTAGTATAGCTTTATAGTAAGTCTTAAGATCAGGTTGCACCAACCCTCTAACTTTATTCTTCTTCCTACTCTGGGTCTTTTTCTTCTCCAATTAAATATTATAACCATTGAGTTTATATATGTAAAATAATTTGCTGGATTTTAATTGGTATTACATTGAATCTATAGATAAATTTGGAAAGAACTGAAACCATATTAGACCTATCTTTGATCATGCAGCATCTCTTCATTTATTTAATTCTTTGATCTTATTGATCAGATTTTTATAGCTCTCCTCATATAGATATTGTATACATGTTGTTGGATCTAGAGCTAATATTTCATTGTGGATTGCTAATGTAAGTGGTACTGTGTTTTTAGTTTCAAATTCTATTTGTCCTTTATTTATATATAGGAGAGATTTGTTTTTACAGTTGAAGGGTTGCAAACATTTTTCTCCCAGATGGCAAGATTCTTTAGTAATAAAGCTAACTAAAGCTGTGTATTGATAACTGTGACAAAAATCTGCCTGATGAATAAAAATTTTTATTCAATAGATGTCTGCTATAACTGATTCAATATGTGCAATTTATTAATATTTGCCTAGTATACAAAGCAAAATAAAAGTCAATTAAAAAGTTAATGATTTGTACCAATCTTGTTGGGACAGGAATGAATAACTTGGTCTAAACAGCTATTTTTATTTTACAAAACATAAACCAATGCAATTGTACTTGATCAACAATGAAGTTATATTAGGGTGCCATTAAAAAAAAAAAAGATTTATTTATTCTAAAGAGAGAGACTGTGTGTGTGAGCAAGAGGAGTAGCAGAGGTAGAGAGAAGCTCTGCAGAGAGAGGGAGAGAGAGAAAGAGGCTCTGCTGAGCACACAGCCTGACACGGGGCTTGATCCCAGGACACTGAGATCGTGATCTGAGCCAAAATCAAGAGTTGGATGCTTAACCAACTAGGCCACCCAGGTGCTTCTATCGAGTACCTTTTTTATATAAAATTGTGTAATATATTTGATGTTCTTATTGACTTTAAACCCTGGTAATAAAATCAATAGTAAATATTTGTTGAGTGAATAATCAGATACAGGTATAATTTTTATAAGTTTATAATACCAGTTGAATGTCTAGACTTCAAACTAAAGACCGTCCATCAACTTGACTTTTCTGTTATTTTCCCTTCATAAATTATCTCCATATATGACAATATTCTGAAGAAAAATATATTAAACATAATTTAAATGGTATAATCTTGGTATAATGGTATAATCAAAGAGTCAAAGAGTCAAATGGTATAATCTTGGAATTAGGGTTCACAAAATTAGCAATAATAATATAGGATTCCCAGTTAAATGTAAATTTCAGACAAACAACAAATAAATTTTAGGTCAAGTATGTCTGAATATACTTGTCTAAATATGCTAAATATTGCATATGCCATATTTATACTAAACAAATTATTTTTCATTTATCTGAAGTTTAATTTAACTGGACTTGCTATATTTTATGTAACTACTCTATTTGGCATAAAATTCTCAGTTGGCTCTGTTTAATCCAGAGAAGTATGTTACAGTGTTGAAAGAATGGGTAGTTGGGCGCCTGGGTGGCTCAGCGGGTTAAGCCGCTACCTTCGGCTCAGGTCATGATCTCAGGGTCCTGGGATCAAGTCCCGCATCGGGTTCTCTGCTCAGCAGGGAGCCTGCTTCCCTCTCTCTCTCTGCCTGCCTCTCCATCTACTTGTAATTTCTCTCTGTCAAATAAATAAATAAAATCTTTAAAAAAAAAAAAAAGAAAGAATGAGTAGTAGACTGAATGGTCCATTGTAAATAATTTAATTGTTAACAACAATTAATATTTAGCTAGTAGAGAAAATAATATATAATTGTTATTAACAGTTATTTTCCTTCTCCTGCTTATTAAAGTGAGCATTTTCCAGTGTCCATAGTATTAGCCACATGCTATTTTCTGCATATGTACTCAGCATCAGAAATTCATTTCTACCCTCCTTCCCCCTTGCACTGAAATGTAAGCTCCAAAAGGATAGTGCCATCCAGCCATATGTTTTCCAATATATCCTTAGCTGCTAGCACCATACTTTTACATATAGAAGTCAATGAACAAAATTATTGAATAAATAAATAAGTTGACCTTTAACTCTTTCTTCTCTGCGCATAAATCCTGAATCTAAATTTCTGTGCCTGACATTTCTCAAAAGCTCTTCAGAAATGGGTTTCCAAGTACTGTAATTACAGGGTATATACAAATGTGTGCCCAGCCACTGTTTCAAACTAAAATGTCCTCAATTAACTTCTGTGATTCCATCAGTGATTTTATCATTCCCTGAAGAAAACCTGAATTTTTTTTTTAAAAATTATCTCTCCTTGTTGTTGCCCAGAAGAGCAAACAAAATCTAGGAAGACAACCATGAATAAAAATAACTAAAATGCAACATGATAAATACAGCTCTTGGACTAAGTTAAAAATATTACAGAAAAAAGTAGAGAAAACAATTAGTTCTGAGGAATTCAGGGAAATTTTCAGAGAAGGTGATAGTCAAACAAGGTCTTAGAGATAAGTGATTTTATCAGGCAGGGAAGGGAGGACAATTACCCTGGAAGACTGGTCTCAGTGACTGAAATTCTATTTATAATAGTCTCAGAACCTTCAAGAATCTACTGCAGCCAGAACACAAGGACAAATGCATGTGCTGGGGGAAGTGGTAGGGGTACATGAGAGATGGAAGATGAAGCTAAAGAATGCTTTCAAATTTTCACTTAGTTTCTTTAATATTATTGATAATTAAAAAAAAAACCTTTTCTAATTATAAATCAATGCATTTTACTGCAGAAGTCGTCATGATCAGCTGGACTCACAGAAGGCCCCTCCTTACCTCACTTGCCTCTAAACTGGATTACTCTCAATCCACTCTGCATACCATCCCATGATTGCCCATGCTAACTGACTTCATGGAACTCTCCTGATTAATGTTACAGATAGGATAGATGCTGTGGAACAACCTGCAGTTACCTTAGCTGATGTAGTTATTCACAACCCTGCTGCTTAATGAAAATGTCAGTGCCCGTAGGCTTAACTACCAGAGGTTTTAATGAATTGGTCTGAGGAAGGGGTCTGGTGTCAATGTAGCTCTAAAAAACCTTCAAGTGATGCTGATATGAAGACAGAATGAAAATCACCAAATTAATTGATAGCTTCTTCTAGCCTCACAAACAACTGATCATCCACATTTGGCTTGAATATTTCCATTTTCATGAAACCAGCTAAGCTATTTTCAGCCAATTCTATAAAATATTTCTTATCTAAAACTAGAATTGGCCTACCTTGTGACACTGCAAATAAGTTTATATTTTTTCACATGACAGCCTGATTTCTTGAACATTTGCTAACATGGTTTTCCTGAGGATTCTTTCTCCCTAGCTAAATACAGAGAATTAAAAACAAAAAAAGTAAAACTGGTGGTCTGCTGTTAGCTTAGCCCATCCCTGGTTGGATATAGAAATTGCCACATTCTATAGCTCAGAAAGATGTACACTTCTAAATGACTTGCATTCCTGAAAGACATAGTTTACAAACAGACTCAGAGAGCCTCAGATCATTATACAAGCCAGATAATTCCTTTTTCTTTTTATCAGACACAGGAATGCCTGGCCTATTTAAAAAGGACTGGAACAGAATCCAGCTGGAATTTTTTTACTTTAAGTAATAATTTGAAAGTAAATACAGAGCAGAAGTGTTATAATACACAATATAATAAGCTATAGTAAATATAAAATATAATATTTATGTTATAATATAGTTTTATATGATATACATTTATATTACATATAAATATAAATTTATATTTATACATAATATTATATATAATAAATATAGTAAACATAATATATATAATATGTTATATTATAAATACTTTGAATACCTCTCCTTTTATTTTTGGGACTATGTTTATTACGAAATCTGGAATCCCTTGCATTTTGCTATATAATCAGAAGAGGAAGAAGAAGAAGAAGAAGGAGAGGAGGAGGAGAAGGGAAAATCTTTACTCAGCTCTCAAAAAATATCTATGAGCTTCATTGACAATACCCCAAATTTTCCATCTTTCCGTGACAAAGGTTTCTGGTTGCTTAATTATTATGTTAATTCTTTTATGGATGTGCTCCCCTACTTCAACTATCGTCTGCTCAGTGAAGAATAGAATGTAACTCTCAATTCTCTTGCTCCAGAGAGAGTCTCTCTCTAATTATGAAGGCTAAGTCTTTGATAACTTGTTTAAAATGTCAGTGATGAGAACAGCTCTGTAGATTATGACCACACACCTCTCTTCTGGTTGACACTGGTCCATTAATTATAACCCAGCCCATTATCAGTTATTCACAGAGAAGAGCCCAAGGGTTAGCAGATATTCAAGATCCTACAATTAGGTCCCAAGTTTACCTTTCCTCCTTTATTATCCATATCTCCCTAAAATGGATTCCTTATTAGATCAGTCTACTCATTACCTCTTTAAATCCCGTCAGGGATATTTCTGTCTGCACAACACAGTTACCATCCCCCTTTATTTTATTTTATTTTTTAAAAATATTTTATTTATTTATTTGTCAGAGAGAGAGCAAGTGAGAGCGAGCACAGGCAGACAGAGTGGCAGGCAGAGTCAGAGGGAGAAGCAGGCTCCCTGTGGGGCAAGGAGCCCGATGTGGGACTCGATCCCATGACGCTGGGATCATGACCTGAGATGAAAGCAGCTGCTCAACCAACTGAGCCACCCAGGCATCCCACCATCCCCCTTTAGTAGAATGAAGTCTCTTCCCACTCACAGAATCCTTTCTGCCTATACATAACTTACTCAACACTCAAATACTGGCACAAACTGTCTCTACGGTGAAACTCTCCCAGGGTGCTAAAGTTCACAGAACCGTATACTTTCTTTCAACCCTTGTTGCATTTATTGTTCATAGTGGCAGTTATAGCAGCAATGACAACAGTAATCATTTACCATTTTACTGAGCACTGTACTAGGCAAATTCATATACATCTTTAATCCCGTGGGTAGCTTTTATTTTAACTGTTTAATCAATGAGGAAATTGAGAAGCAAATAGATGAGGCAAATTTCCCACTATGGTAAAGCCAGTAAGGAGTGAAACTAGACCGTAGTTCTTAGTCTGCCTACTGCTGAAATACCCACTTGCCTTAATTCTATGACCTGATTGGTCCCAAATCATGCATTGACTTGTGTTATTATTTGACTTTGCTGTATTTCATATTGTTTATGTTTAATTTGTAAGCTAATAATTTGGAGGATATCAGCTTCATGGGAATACTTACATACTAAGTTTAGCTATACAAAATTCAAGACCACTTTAAAAGTCTGTAAGAGCCCTAGGGATACTATAGAATTTGCTACTTGAAGTCAATTTACACCTATTTCTATTCAACTGGTGTCTTCCTTTCTTTGCTGGAATTTAATTACACCTGTTCTAATTAAGGGATTAGATCCAGAGGATATCTACACCCTTTAGAAAATGAGAATTTGACACAAATGGGGTGAAATGTTAGCTGGCCATAATTCTCAGGCAACTTCCTAAGAAGTTTTCATACCTTTTCTGAACAATCGGGATCTTTCTTCTCCCATCATCTCCATATTAACTTCCTGCTTGCAATGGCCAAGTTTTGTGGGGCTTCTGGCAGTCAGTCTTACCTTCTCTACATAGTGTCCTATATACCAGTCCATGCAATTGTAGTTCTGTGTCATGTTCACTCAGAGTTCAGCTCTTTATTAAAAGTTATGGTCGAGGTGCCTGGGTGGCTCAGTGTGTCATGATCCTGGAGTCCTGGGATTGAGCCCCGCATCAGGCTCTCTGCTCAGCGGCGAGCCTGCTTCCTCTTCTCTCTCTCTCTCTGCCTACTTGTGATCTCTGTCTGTCAAATAAATAAAAATAAAATCTTTAAAAAAAAAAGTTACTTAAATGTAATGGAATTAGAAGAACTTAAATGTAATCTTTTTTTTTTTTTTAAGGTTTCATTTATTTAACACAGAGAGAGAGAGAGAGAGATCACAAATAGGCAGGCAGAGAGAGGGGGAAGCAGGTTCCCTGTTGAGCAGGGAGTCTGATGTGGGGCTCGATCCCAGGACCCTGAGATCATGACCTGAGCAGAAGGCAGAAGCTTAACCCACTGAGCCACCCAGGCGCTCCTAAATGTAATCTTTATAGTCAAGATAGTTTCTTTGAATAAATAATAAGTTTAAATCTGTTGGTAAATTAAAACAAGAAGTCTATACTTAGAGAGGATTTGATTCTGCATTTGAGGTCAATGAACTACTTGAACGAAATAAGCATTGCCAAGTATTAAATTTACCATCATAGGTTTCTATGATCCATTGATGAATAACATATATCCAGTGAATATAATGAATATTCATTATATGAATTTTATCTAATAATATTCCAATGAATATAATTGGCACATTCCAACTCAAATTAACTTTATATCTTCTTATAAGCCAATTTTACTTTTATTGTTATCTGCAATTTTAAGGAAGGCACATCAATTTTTCTAGGACTAATATTATTAATTTAATTTATTATATATATTCAAAAAATACAGTCTTTCAAACCCAATCATTCATCAATATTAAATTCTCTTAATGACATAAATTTTAAAACAGTGAACCTCATTAATGTGATCTGTGTGTAATACATAGGAGATGCATATTCTTCAGGAACATCCAACAATGAAGAAAAGACCTTCTGAGTAAGTAACTTAGAAATAGCCCTGCCTGCCTGATTCATTGTGGTTCACTAGTATGAGTCACAAGTACCAAAGTTCTGTTACTGGTCCATGACATGTTATCACATGACACTATGCTGACACTCATCACTTCCTAACCTCTAGTTTCATATTTAAGTTTTTCAAGGTAAGATGGATTCAGCATCTGTAAGACTTTCAGCAAAAACCTTGAATACATGAAACATTTTATTGGTGATTTAGAATCTGCTGAGGGTAAATCGTATAAGGTAATAATTTAATGCTGAAGGGGCTATCATTTTACTTATAAAATAATGAAATTATGATAAGAGTGTGGCCTATCTAGACCTTACATTATCTTTGTTTGGAGATGGCTGACATTCCAAGAAAAGGTTAAATTCTAGTCATTTTCTGTTTGGAAAATTAGAATACCTCCAATGGTACCAATGGAGAAAGAGAATGTCAAAGTTTTACCTCCATATGTAGATAAAACATATGTAGGTTCCTATGTAGGTACATATGTAGGTAAAACATATGTAAAACATACGTAGGTACCTATAAAACCTTTTCATTGATTGATTGATAGGCATGAAGAAACAATGGCATATTTTCTCATTGAATTGAGCGCATTTGACTAATAGGTGAGGAAATTCCACTGTTTACAGTATATGACGTATTTCCTGGAAAGACAGATACTTTAAATAATGAATAAATTCATAAATATGTTAAGGATTTTAAATTTTATCTAATACTATTTAGCTTTACATCTAACTGATTTTCTCTTCCTCAATCTGTCTAATAAGTTTTCTGCACCAATGGAGGAAAATGGTAATATGGATAATCAGAAACAGACACGATTTTTTAATGTATATTTATGTTTGGATTTAATTCTGAAACTCAAGAAAAGCCTCTTAATCTACTTTATTGTAAGTCTTCAAGGGCACAGATACTATTTTGTTTGACTGTATTTCTAGGACATAGTTTAATGTCTGGCATATAGCAACTATTTAAAAACATGAACTGAGCAAAAGAATATATTCCTCATCATTGTGAATAGCCACACTAACAAGGTCCATGTTGGCAGATCAGGAAAGCAGTCCATTCCAAATTATTCAGCTACTGGAGTCTCTATGGTTCACTGCATGCTAGAAACGGACTAGTAAGTTTTAGAATTTAGATCCTCTTGTTATGTGTTTGTTTTGAATATTTTACTTTTAAATTTCCAAACAGAGCTGAGAAAATTATCAACAGGTTCTTATGTTCTTAGTATCTGCTCTGTTCACTACATTTTATAGCAGTAACGTTGTGGCAGCATTTTTAGGAGAGTATTAGTTTAAGCCTTTTGTCACTTTCCTGTGCAAAAATTTCCCACTTTGGAAGATCTATTATTTGTTGCACCTCTCTCTGAACTGGAATGTGATCCACATTCTCTAAAGATAAAAAGAAGTAATGTACTGACTCTGGTAATAAACTCCCTTAGCACTGGCACCAAGCCAAAATAATTTCATCATCTTCTTTCATGTATTTTTTGGTCCTTGTCAGATGTACGTCAAGTGCTTATAAATTACATCTCACCCTGTGTTCTAGACCCAATCAATGAATGATAAGCAGAGGGGTAGTAAAGCAATGCTATGATATTTCCTGAATTACATTTTTATGAATAAAGATTTCTATCCATTGAGATGTTAAACTGCAGTGTGGTTTTAGTGCTTCCCTGAGACATCATGGTTCAGTCACTACTAGACGATCTATTTTGTAGTTTATTCATACATGACTGGGAGTTCTTTCTCCCGCTCAGGAGAAAAGAGCCCCACCAGCTGATAACCATACAGGGTTCAGGGCTTACTCCTGTGAGAATCATTTCTCCTGGTCAGCAGCCACACTCTCCAGTTTAAGTTTTAAAGCATTTGGAGGTCAATTCATAGATTTTTGAGCATTTATTATGAACAATGGAGACTGAGAAGAAGAAGAAAGACCAAGAAAAAGAAGAGAAGGAAAAAAAAGAAAAAACTGGCTCATATTCTCAAAGATTTTACAATCCAATAGTTGAAATGAACACACCTAGTCCAAACTAAAGGATTGTTAAAAATGATAGATTAATCAAGGCACTGGTGGTTTTTTTAATATTTGAAAATACTGAGATTTAGAAATGATAACATTGGGGGTACAAGTTCTTATACTTATCTGCATGACTTCAGATCTTTGGCCCAGGTCCAGTCATAAGCTCTCATGTCTACACATTTAAGGCATTTCATAATCCAATAAGATAGGCAACTAAACAGTTACCTATTAAGTGAGGGTTTGCAGAGTTGTAACTGAGCTAGAGGAGATTTAAGCTAAAAGGAACTTTGTTAATGGAAATGGAAAGAGTAGTGACAATACACGTTATATAAGAAGTGAGAGAAAAATAAAATCAGTATTTGCCACAAGTCAAGAAGTGGAATCTTTCTTTTTTTGGAGGGAAAAAATGAATATCTATGTAGAAAAAGAAGTACATTGGGCTAGAAGTAAGAGAAACATGGGAGCTCGCTGCAGATGGATTTTAAAGGCATTAGCTGAGACAAAGGGTTAACATGAAGAGGTAGAAGACTTGAGGGGAAAGAAAGTCTGTGCAATCATTATGGTGTTTTCACTAAAGAATTACCAGGTGATTTCTGAAATAATTGCACAGAAGTGGAAAAGAAAGACCCAGTGGAAGTTTGGCCTGTCATTTCTGCATTAGATCTAATACTGGCCAGGAGCTAGAGCAAAAGTCGAAGAAACACCGGTTGGAATTTTCCAGGCCTGGGATTGACAGGACAGGCTTGACAGGCATGAAGGAGTAAGACTGGTCAGCTGAAAGGCAGCCCTGGGGGCTGCCATGGAATGCTGCTGGAGAGTCCACTGGGGGTGCTGCTGCTTTTTGTTTATCAGTAAGGCTAATCAAGGCTGCTTCAGTGTCTTCTTTCTGTTCTAACAGAAGATAACAAGGGACTAATCTCCTCACTCCTGAGGATAAGCTCAGGTTTATGGGGGGGGGGGGTTATCCTGTTTTTATTCAACTGTTCAGTGGTATAAGTCAACATCTTTATATATGAGTCACAAAAGCAAAATGACTCAGCAGAACTCAAATATATACGAAAAGTTGCTCATGTGCCCATAGTGTAAGAATAGCCAGGGTAGGAACTAACAATGATATAACCCAGTAACATAGTGTAGCCCTTAAAAAAGATGCTCTTAAGATACCAACTGCTGAAAACAGCTGGTTTCATGAAAAATTTGGGATTTGAAAAATTATTCTGAATCAGGCCCATTATAAAGTGCTGCCTTTGACATGAAAGAGGTTAAGTAAAGATTCAACAAGTTGACTTTTCAGAAGGTTTCATCTATGTTGTAACGTTATCTTCCTGATCATGTGGGAAATGATCTCTAAGGGTGGGGTGACTCAACATGGCTCAAGGATTCTTATAACATCAGAGTATGTCGCTTCAGAGTTGAACTTTTTCCAACGGCATTTATCCTGAAGGCTTCTAATAACACTGTTCTTGAAAACGAATGCCCAGGTAGTCATATAACAATAGAAAATCTTCTATAAGGAAGGTCACTGACATAAATATTCACCAAAAAATGCATCTGGTTAGCACCAATACTGGATATTATCTTGTTGAATGTCCACCCCACTGAGAAAAGGAGAGTGTTTGATGCTTGCTGATATTATTTATAGCTCATTTACATGTATATATATTAAGAGTAATCATAGTAAATATATCCTCTTGTTTGCAAGGTGAATGCAAGGTGAATGCAAATTATGAGCAGCTTTCTGACTTTAAACTTCACTTGCAAAGATTTCATTGCTTTTTCATCTCTGGAGCTGGTGTCATGACAAAACATTCCACTTGTAACCACATTCCCTGGGTTTAATTCTGACAATGACTAACTAGTAAACCTGGGCAAGTGATTCAAAGTTTCCCTTCTTTTTTTCCTTCATGCACTGAGCAGGTACAATACCTTTTATAGCACCTATCGCATATGGCTGTTAGAAGACTCAGGTATGGTCATGAAGGAAAGGGCTCTGAACTTGCAGTCAGTGTATGTTTGTGTGTGTGTGTGTACATGTATATTATAATATATAATATGCATTATATAATTTTATATAATTATATTATTTATTATATATACCTAATATCATCAAATTAATTAAAAAGACAGTAAGTACAAATTTCACAAGTGGATTGACCTAATGATTTCCAGAATAAGTAAAATGCTCTGTACATCACAGTGAACTTCCCAGACAATCCCATCTAGAGAAATATTGGAATTTTGCTATGCCAAATGTTGCTTTATTTTTTTTTAAGATTTATTTATTTATTTGAGAGAGAGTGAGAGCGAGAGAGAGTGTGTGGGGGGGGAGGGGCAGAGGGAGAGAAACTCAGATTCTGTGCTGAGTTTGGAACCATGTGGGACTCCATCCCACAACCCCGAAATCATGACTTGAACCAAGAATTAAGAGTTTGTCCTTCAACAGATGAAGTCTGCCCTTCAACTGAGCCACCCAGGAACCCCTCAAATATTGCTTTAAATAAATAATCTAGAACATAACTTTTTTTTCTTTTTGGTAAAGGTGACTTTGGTTGAGTAATGGATCTAAAGAATTGATACAACCCCCCACACAAAAAACACACATTAGGACACCTGGGTGGCTCAGTTGGTTAAAGGTCTATCTTTGACTAGGATCATGATCTTGGGGTCCTGAGATTGAGCCCTGTGTTCTTGTTTTCAGGCTCCATGTTCAGCAGGGAGTCTGCTTCTCTCTCACCCTCTTCTCCTCCTCCCCACTCTTGCACTCTGTCTTTCTCTCAAACAAATAAATAAAATCTTAAAAAAAAATACACACAGTAATTTTTTTCTATAATCATAAAATATAGATATCACATCAGATACTTATAGTTATAAATTTTATTAGTCTCTCCGAATTTTTTACCACCATATAAATATTTTAACAGACCTTTTTATAATTAAACTGTCACCACAGTAGATGGGCACTGAATTACTGGGATGGTAAAGTGAATGATGTTAATTTTACCTTCTAATCTGAGTTTTCTGTCTTGGTTAATAAAGTATTTAAAAGTTTGTATATTAAATCAGTGTCCATGAAAATTAAAAAAAATCAAATTTGAAGTCAAATCATAAAGACTACAAGGATTTTATTTTATTATTTATTAGAGAGATAGAGAGTACCAGCTTGGGGAGAGGAGCAGAGAGAGAGGAAGAAACAGACTTCTTGCTGAGCAGGGAGTATGATGTGGGGTCCATTCCAGGACCCTGGGATCATGAGGTGAGCCAAAGGCAGACGCTTAACCAATTAAGCCACCCAGGTGTGCCAAATATAAGTATTTTAAGGTCGACTTCTACCTCTGCTAATTTACTATTTCCTACCGTGAGGGTAGTTTGTTGGTGTTCATTTTTCGTGGATTTGTTTGTTTGTTTGTGGTTATTTCTTTTTAAACCAGGGCCCTGTTTAGTGCCAAGACTCCTAAACTGAAAACAATTAAATAAAAAATAAAAAATAAACAACAAAAAGCTCAGAAATTTATTTTGGGCTTGGTCATAATAGAAAATAGAAATAAATAAGGGGCACCTGGGTGGCTCAGTGGGTTAAAGCCTCTGCCTTAGGCTCAGGTCATGATCTCAGGGTCCTGTGATTGAGTCCCACATCGGGCTCTCTGCTTGGCAGGGAGCCTGCTTCCTCCTCTCTCTCTCTGCCTGCCTCTCTGCCTACTTGCGATCTCTGTCTGTCAAATAAATAAATAAAATCTTTAAAAAATGAAACAAGATGGGGTTGGGAGGGAGACAAACCATAAGTGACTCTTAATCTCACAAAACAAACTGAGGGTTGCTGGGGGGAGGGGGTTTGGGAGGAGGGGGTGGGATTATGGACACTGGGGAGGGTATGTGCTTTGGTGAGTGCTGTGAAGTGTGTAAACCTGGTGATTCACAGACCTGTACCCCTGGGGATAAAAATATATGTTTATAAAAAATAAAAAATTAATAATTCAAAAAAAAAAAAAATCTTTAAAAAAAAGTGAAATAGAAAATAAAGTATTATGCAGTATATTTAATTGATATGCCAAAAGAATTATGGCCTCAATACAAAAATTGAACTGCTAAAAGGTTAAAATTAATCCTGTGTTGGAGATGGTAATTTGGATCTTTGTATTCCTATAGTTTAAAATGTGAAGATACTTTAAAAAGTAAAATCAAATCAAAGGGATAAAAGTGTACTAAAAGTCTAATAAATAAGTCACAGCAATTTATAATTGGGTCTTTGATACTAATAAAGTGGAAATAAATTTGAATAGTATTCAAATCACTTTTACAATGTCTTTAGTAATTCCTAAAATGTCTTTTATATTCTGCTCATGACAAACATGAACATGTTCAAAATAAATAATAAATAGAGAATACACTCCTCAACACATTGAAAACAAAATATTCTGAGCATCAAGAGTGAGTCAAATCAGTTAAAGAGGTAAGAAATTCCTTGACAACATGTCTTGATGGTTCAGACATTTAAAAATATAACATACGGGGTTATTCCAGGACCGTGGGACTCTGGGATCATGACCTGGGCCAAAGGCAGACGCTTAACTGACTGAGCCACCCTGATGTTTCTATAGTACTTATTTTACTTAAATCAATATATGGAAATATAACAGGTATTCTTTTCAGCTGTCACCAAATTTTATCTATTACAATGTCATCACAAACACAAAGGAGAGATTTAAAAATATAATGCAGATTTTCACTTCCTAAGCAATAGATGTTTCCTGCTACTTCAGCCATCTTCTTGTAATCATATTTTCACTATGGTTTTAATTTTGATATATATATATATATATATATATATATATTTTTTTTTTTTTTTTTTTTTTTTTAACTATGAGAAGGTCAGAGAGAGAAGCAGACTCCCCATGGAGCTGAGAGCCCAATGTGGGACTTGATCCTAGGACTCCAGGATCATGACCTGAGCCAAAGGCAGTTGCTTAACCAACTGAGCCACCCAGGTGCTCAAGATATTGACATTGATACAATCACTAGTATTGCTCTGATTTCTCCAGTTTTACTTGTACTTATATGTGTGTGTGCATGTATGTGGATTTAGTTCTATCGAGTTTTATCCTCTGTGTGGTTTCATGTATCCACCACTATAGTCATGATACTGAACACCATATAGATCCCTTGGGTTGCCCGTATAGAAGCACATTCATGTCCCTCCCACACCTCTGCCTTCCCCCAGCCACCACCTGGGGGTACCTCTGAGAATCACTAATCTTTACTCTATTTCTCATATTATGTCATTTAAAAATGTTATATAAATGAAAATTATATGCTATGTATTCATTTGGGATTAATTTCCTGCAGATTCATGCAAGTTTTTGCCTGTATTAACAGTTTGTTAATTTCTATTGCTGAGTAGTATTTCATGATATAGATGCACCACAGTTTGTTAACGCTTCTGCAGTTGAAGAACATCTGTACTGATCTAGTTTTTTGTTATTACAATTAAAGTACTAAGTGAAAATCCATGTACAAGTTATTGTGTGAATATAACTTTTTATTTCTCTGGAATAAATGGCCTTAGAGTGCAATTGCAGGGCTATATGTCTGTTTCATGTTTAGTTTTTAAAGAAACTGCAAAAATGTTTCCAAAGTGACTGCACCATTATGATTCCTACCAGGAGTGTATGAATGATCCTGTTTCATGATGTCCTCACCAGTGTTAAGTGTTGTCACTATTTTTAAGTATAGATATTCTGATAGGGGCTTAGGGATATCTCATGTTTTTTTGTTTTGGTTCAATTTGGGTGATTTTTTGCTTGTTTTCTTTTTGTGAGGAATTAAGGGTTTGAAGTTGGAGTAGCCCTCAATTGGGTAAGTTTCTTTGCTTACTTTATTGTCAATTTTTCAATCTGTAAGCATTAGAAAAAGAAATCAAAATATCGAACACTTCACAAAATGGTGTACCTTTCTTTTGCAGAAGCCATACCTCTGCACCTCCTCTATACCATTCCAATTTTACTATATATGCTGCCAAAGCAAGAAATCTCATTGTAGTTTAAATTTTCATTTTCCCAATGGCTAATGATGTGGAATAACTTCTCATTTGTTTATACAACACCTGTATATCCTCTTAGGTGAAATGTTGTTCATTTCTTTTGCTTATTTTCTGATTGGATTGTCTCCATTGATTGGATTGTCTCCATTGATTTAAGCCTTCTTTGATTTCTCCCAAAAAAATGTGTTTTTGTGCTAAGTTTCCGTGTATAGATTCTTTACAATGTTTTGTTTTATTTATTTATTTATTTATTTATTTTTTTGGCCTTAGTATATGCTTGTTTTTTGTTTTTTATTTTATTTTATTTTATTTGCATTGATGGTTAATGGTATTGTATGTTTACATTTGGTGTCCTCAGGCTCATTGTTACATAGTAACTTGATTGAGTTTTGTGTGTTGATCTTGTATTCTGCAATCTTGACAAACTCATGTATTAATTCTAGGAACTATTTTATGGATGTCTTGGGTTTTCTACAAAGATAATCATGCCATCTGAAAACAAGGGAATTTTTATTTTATTTTTTTGTTTGATCTATATGCCATTTATTTATTTTTCTTTCTTTATTACAGTGGCTAGAACTTTCAGTACTACATTGAATGAGTTATGAGAATGGGTATTTTTGCACAGTATGAATTCTTAGGGTGAAGTGTTCATTATTGAGTATGATGTTAGCTGTATAGTTCCTGTATTTTTTTTTAAATCAGGTTGAGATAATTCCTTCTATTCTTACCTTGCTGAGAATTTCTACTATGAATTGGAGTTGGATTTTGTCAAATGCTTTTTCTGTGGCAGTTGATATGATCATATGCCTTCTAGCCTGTTGATATGGTGGATTGCTCTGATTGAATTTCAAATGTTGAACCAGTCTTGCATACTTGGAATAAAATTCATTTGGTCATGCTATCTAGTTCTTTTTAATACATTGCTGGATTCAGGGTACTAATATTTTGTTAGCAATGTTTGTTTTTAAGCTCATGACATATATTGACCTGCAGTTTGTTTGTTTGTTTGTTTGTTTTATTGTCTTTGTACTGGTCAGTATCAGGGTAGTACAGGCCTCATAAAATGAGTTCGGAAGTATTTCTTCCCCTTTCATTATCTAGAAGAGGTTGTATAAAGTCATGAATTCCTCTGCAAGTAATCTGATAGAATTCTCCAATGAAACGAGCTGGGCCTAGAGATTTATTTTCTTAGGAGATTTTAAATTAAAAATTCAATTTCTTTAATGGTTATAGGGGTATTCATATTGGTTTCATATAGGTAAGCTTAGTTTATGTTTTCTGAGGAATTGGTCTCTTTCTTCTAAATTGTCAAATTTATAAGTAAAAAGGTGTTCATTCCATTTCCTTATTATCCTTTCAAGGCTGTTAGATCTCTGGTGATATTTTCCATTTCATCCCGGGTATTGGTAACTTGTATCTTCTCTCTTCATTTTGGTCACACTAGCTAGAGGCTTATCAGTTTTACTGATTTTTCAAAGAACCATATTTTGTTTCACTGATGCTCTCTATTGTTTTTCTGTTTACACTTTATTGATTTCTGCTTCCATCTTCCCTTATTCTCTTTGAATTTATCTTGCTCTTCTATTTCCAGTTTCTTGAGGTAGGATTTTTAATTTGAGATATTTCTTCTTTTTTGTAAAAAATACAATAAATGTAAGCATTTATTGTTACAAACTTACTTCTCAGCACCATTTCAGCTATATCCTTCTTATTTTTATACATTATATTTTCATTTTCATTAAGTTTTACATATTACATAACCACTTTAAGACTTCTTTGGCTTATGAATTTTTAGAAGTGTGTTGTTAAATTTCCTAGTGTGTAAAACTTTTTTTTGCTATCTTTGTTATTAATTTTTAATTTCTTAAAGACATACATTTTATTATTTAAATTCTTCTAAGTTTGTTGAGATTGTATGATGGCACAGGATATGATATATCTGGGTAAATATTCCATGGGCATTTGAAAAATGAATGTATATTCTGATGTTTCAAGGTAGAGTGTTCAAAAATGGTCTATTAGATTTTGTTGTTTAATGATGTTACTTAACTTTTTTATAAACACTTGTTGATTTTCTGTCTAGCAGTCAGATCAGACTGAAAGGGAGGTGTTTAGGTCTTCAACTACAATTGCAGATTTGTTTGTTTTTCTTTCAACTCTTATTGGTATTTGCCCAATGCCTTTTGAGGCTCTGCTTTTTGGTACTAGTTTAGGATTTTAGATACTAGTGGATTGGTTTTTCACATTATGCAGTGTCTTTGTCTCTAATTTTATTTCTCTGAAGTCAACTTTATCTGATATAAATATACCCACTCCTCCTTTTTTAAAATTAACATTTATGTGGCATATCTGTTTTTATCCTTTTACTTTCAACCTAACTATGTTATACAATTTGATGTGTTTGTTTTTAAACAATATATAGCTGGATTGTGTTTCTTTTTCTCCATTCTTCTAATCTCTGCATTTTGATTGTTATATTTACATCATTTACATTTATGGTAATTATTAACATGTTAGTGCATATAATATGATCATTATTATATGTAAGCCTGTCAGGTTTTTTTTTTTTTTTTTGCTGTTTATTCCATTCTCATTTTGTATTTCTTATTTCTGTTTTCTTTTGCTTTCCTGTGGATAACTAATATTTTTAAATTTTTCATCTTGATTTATTTATATGGTTTTTGAATATGCATGTTTATATTGCTTTTTAGTGTTTGCTCTAGGTATTTTAGTGTTTTCTCTAGTGTTTGCTTTAGGTAATATGCATATGTGTCTTGTCAGAGTTACTTTTATCAATATTTTACCACTTCAAGTAAAGTATTCGAACTTAACTTCCAATTAGATCCTTCTTTTTTCCTTACTTGTAAACATCATTTTCTCGACCATTTGGTAGTATTTTAATTTTTGTTTCAATCATCAAATGGGATTCATAAAACTCAAAAAAAGTATAATCAATTGTATGTATGTATATCTCCGTTTTTCTTCTGTTCTGTCTTCCCCCGATGCTGAGAAATTCCCTCCTTTATCATTTTCCTTCTGTTTGATGGACTTCCTGTAGCCAGTTAAGGGTAGGTCTGTTCGCAAAGATTCTTTTCCTTTCCTTATATCTGAGAAAGTTTTTATTTCTCTTCATCCTGAAGTATAGTTTCACCAGATGTAGCATTCATAGTTGATAGTTTCTTTCCTTTCAGTACTTGAAAATGATGTGCCACTTTATCCTGGCCTCCATGGTTTGAGACAAATAATCTACCACCATTTGAGTTGACTTTCCACTCTAGATAATGTATCACTTTCCTCTGATTGCTTTCAAGACTTCTTCTTTGTCTTTAGATATTACAAGTTTAATTATGATGTGTTGTGACATGGATGTTTTTAGGGCTAATCCTACTTTGGGTTTACTCAGCTTCTTGAATTCATGGGCTTATATCTTTCACCAAATTTGGGATGTTTCAGCCATTATTTTTTTTTTTTTTTTTTTTCCTTCATTTTTTTTTTTTTTATTTTTTATAAACATATATTTTTATCCCCAGGGGTACAGGTCTGTGAATCACCAGGTTTACACACTTCACAGCACTCACCAAATCACATACCCTCCCCAATGTCCATAATCCCACCCCCTTCTCCCAAACCCCCTCCCCCCAGCAACCCTCAGTTTGTTTTGTGAGATTAAGAGTCACTTATGGTTTGTCCCTCCCAATCCCATCTTGTTTCATTTATTCTCCTACCCACTTAAGCCTCCATGTTGCATCACCACTTCCTCATATCAGGGAGATCATATGATAGTTGTCTTTCTCTGCTTGACTTATTTCGCTAAGCATGATACGCTCTAGTTCCATCCATGAATACTATGCAGCCATCAAAAGAAATGAAATCTTGCCATTTGCATCAGCCATTATTTTTTAAATGCTCTTTCAGCCCCAATGTTTTGTTTCTTTTTAGGTTTACAATGATACAAATGATGAATCTTTTGTTATTTCCCCTCAGATCCCTAAGGCTCCTTTTCTCCTCTCTTTCTGTAATTTCTATCTTTCTTCTATTCTATTCTCTCCCTGTTGTAGAGATTAGGCAAAGTCTATTGATTATCTTCAAACTCACGGATTCTACCCTCTGTCATCTCTACCCTACTGCTGACCCATCCAACAAGTTTTCATTTTCATTATTAGATCTTTCAGTTGTGTTATTTACATTCAGTTCTTTTTATTACTTCTAGTTCTTTGCTGAGATTTTCTACTTTTTCTTTTGTTTCAAGAATGTTTGTAATGGGGTACCTGGGTGGCTCAGTCCCCAAATGAAGGCATCTGCCTTCAGCTGAGGTCATGATCCCAGGATCCTGGGATTGAGCCCTGCATCGGGCTTCCTGCTTCTCTCTCTCCCACTCTCCCTGTTTGTGTTCCTTCTCCTGCTCTCTCTCTCTCTCTCTCTCCCCCTTTCTGTCAAATAAATAAATAAAATCTTTTTTTTTAAAGAATGTTTGTAACAGCTTCTAGAAGAATTTTAGTATGACTGCATTAAAACCCTTGTTATACAATTCCAAATTCTGATTAATTTGTGTTGGCACTATTTGATCGTCTTTTCTGATTCAAGTCTCAATATTCCTGGTTCTCGCTGTGATGAGTTGTTTTCTATTGTATCCTGGATATTTTGGATATAATTTTAGGGATTCTAGGTCTTACTTAAATTACTTAAACATTTTATTATAGTATGCAGTCCTCCTATTCAGGTTTAGTCTCCAGTTCCATGCTATCTTTGCTGACTGTGATTCCAAAGGCAGTTTAATTTTCAGAGATTTTATCTTATTAGTTTGGTCTGCTTAGTTTTTTTGGTGGGGCTGAGACACCTTGCTGTCCTTGCCTGGTGGGGCAAAAGGAGTTTCCTTTTAGTGGGTTACCAGGTGCATCTAGGTGGAGAAAGGAAGTCGCTGGCCTCTGAGGACCAAAATCACACCTCAGGCCAGGCAGCTTGTTGTGGTAGAAAGCCTGGTCACTTGGTGTCTCTCAATATAGGAGGATAAGCTCTAGCTCATGAAAAAGGAGAGCGCTGACCCTGGTTGTTCATTCCCCTTGACAGTGGTGGTGGGCTTCCCTGGTTTTGTTGGTAGGATTCTTGTTTGATCCAAAGACAATGGGCCTCCCTGGATCACTTTGTGTTGCTAGTTTGGACTCTGAGACATGCTGGCCTCTGTTACTTTCTTCTCTTGGGTGGAGGGTAGTAAGATGTTCAGGTACTGCCCTATCTTGTTTCTCTCCTCCTGAGGTTCTTAATCAGTTTGCCTCTTTTTCCATTTTTAGTTATCCTTTGGCTGCCTTTTGCATCTTTTCCAGGGCTTATAGATGTATTTTGCAGATCAAAACTGGACAAAATGAGTTTAAAAATCATGTCTTATTTTTCTTTAAAGAGATCGTTTTGGCAGTTTTGTAGAGGTAAGGGAATTGTCAGTGAAACTAAGAAACCAATAAATAACTATTGTAATAGTCAAGGGTTAAGATGTGGTGAGATGTCCGACTGAAGATGAAAAATGATAAAAGATTCCAAGAGAAACTTTAACGGTTAAATGAAATTAACTTGTGCCCAATAATCTAATGCTTCACTGATACATATTTAGAACTGTTTTGGAAAAGAAAAGCAAAATACTTCTCCTTTAGCTTTAAAATAATAATAACAATATAATAATGATGATGATGATGTAATAAAATTACTAATAATTAAGATGTTACTTTGTGATCAACATTGTGCTAATGCCACTCATGAACACTGTTGTTTAGTCTAATAGTAATAATTGTATCAGGTAGTTATTTTTAAGTAACTGTACTTTAAAACTGAGTCTGCCATGGTTTAGAGAAGTTAAGAAGCTTGCCTGAGTTCACCCAACTAGTGAGGCTGTGACTTGAAGTCAATTCCTACACTCTGTGGTTACCTGCTCTGTGTTGAATCAACACGTAATTTATTAAATTTAATTTGTTAATGACTGGAGGCTCAATTATTAAAACCAGTAAAAGTGTTTACTTACTAATATTTTGATATCTGCTGTTTAAGCTCAAATATATTTAATGTTTATGCACACCTCAGTGGTTCAGCTGATTAAGCATTTGCCTTTGATTCAGGTCATGATCTCTGGGTCCTAGGATTGAGCCAGGCATCGCCTGCTCCGTGGGAATTCTGCTTCTCCCTCTCCCTCTGCTGCTCCCCTCACTTGTGTTCTCTCTGTGTCTCTCTCTCTCAAATAAATAAAACCTTTAAATAAATAAATAAATATTAAATAAATAAACTGTTTAAATCTGTAGACCTACATTGAAACAAAACTTCTTTTTCCTATAATCTAAAGTGAAAACATAATATCCATAAGAAACAATAAATTTGACCATGTTTTTGTTATAACTCTTGTCACTCACTCTTGCATAACTAATGATTGTCTTACTGGCATAAGTAGAAGGGTTTTGTGCCCATGAAGTTATATTTACACTAGTTTGCTGCCATTCTTGGCCCTGTCCACAAACCAAGGAGGATTAGGAGGGAAAAAAGTACAGTAGTGTAATCACTGAACAGCATAGTATTACAAAATAGCAATTCCTACTGTTCCCTCTTCTTTAATATCTTTCAGGCAAAGCAGGCTTGCAGATGTAAAGAAATGGCACAAAATTTTCCATTGTGTGAAATTTGGCAAAAATTAGCTCTTCTATGGTGAATGATATAGCTTGAATTAGTCATTAAATTGCTTTGCTAGATATAATACATTTTTTAGGGTGGTTAATGATGCCTAATGGTGGCTCAAAATGAGACTCTGAAATTTCAATTCCATTTGCATTATTATGAAAAAAAATGTTTTTGGAATGTTAATAGTATGTTCCAATATTAGGTCTCAAAATCTGTTCTGATTATTTTCATAGGAGAGGGAATGGATAAAAAACCTTCAAGTAATTGTCATAACATGACCAAATAGAAAGCACTGCATTTTCAGTTAGGTGAATTTTTATTAATATGTTTCCAAAATGTTAATTTTTCTACCTATAATGGTGTTGATTACACCATTAGGTTTCTTTTAAAAGTCCACAAAGGAAAAAAAAAATCTACAAAGGAATGTTTGGAAGATATACCAAAAAATGGTCAGATTAAGCTCTTTGGTATAATTACATCTATAAGGAATCATTTGGTAATCATTAATGTAAATATATTAAGATATCATTTACATTGTTATAATTTTTGTAAATAGAAATTTATTCTGGGGTATGGTATAAAATTTAGTCTTATTAAGAATTATTTCACTAGCTCATAATGCATCTTAAGTAATTTAAAACATGTAACTAGTCTACATTTATCAGAATTATTAGGATTTAAAAGCTGATTTAAAAATCAAATAAACAGATTTGTCAAGAGTTTGGAAGATCTGTTCAAGGTTAGGTTTATAGTGCAAGTAAAACTGTACCTAATCATTAAATTAATGTTAATTAAATTAAAAATATGATTGATGGTGATAACACTCTCCTTCAAGATCTTTCTTTAATCACCAGGATACCTATTACCCCACGATGCACTAATTTATGATTATGTTTAGTGTTTTTGAATGAGTAAAATCATTTGTGAATATTTTTCCATTCAGCAAATCATATAGATGTTTGAAATTCTAAGAATCAAACACATGAATAATTTTTAAGGCAGCTACTTATCATCAGCCTAAAGCACATCTTTACTGAGCACTTCAGTTTATTGAGCTCCAAACCCACATTCTAATTATCCACCATGCCTAGAGACCTTCCTATTTTCCTTCGAATATATACATGTGGGAATCCATATATCTCATTATTTACTTTCACATTTATGTGTGGGAAAGGCATTTTTCATCATTTTTCAGATGGAGAAATAAAGGTACAATGCAATTCAAGAACTTGTCTCAGTTTGTTAGACATATTTTTGTTGAGGCAAAAACATTACAGAATTTGCTATCATAGGGGTAATAATAAACAATATCCTAAGGATCCGAATGGTCTTATTCATATAGGTCTGTGTCAGCAGAGAAGTGGTGGGGGGAACCTGGACTAAGAGATAGGAAACCAGGCTGGCTCAACTATTCCATGCTAGCAAATAGCTCATGGTAAGAGCTGGTAAATTCCTTTGGGACTCTAGTTGCCTCATCTATGAAATGAGGACAATGGATGAGAAGCCCTCATTCATTACCCAACTCTACATGTATGCAATTCTATAACTTCAGAAATACATATTATATTATATAATATATTATATATATATGTGTGTGTGTATGTGTGTATATATAATATATATTATATATATATATTTGAAGTTGCAAAATGCAAGTTGAAGTTGCAAAATGCAACTTCAACCACTGAGAAACACTTTAAGCAAACATACTTATGACCCAGGTTTTACTTGGAGAAGGCAAGGTTTTCTTATCCACATTTTTCATTTAAAATTTTTGATTTTTAATGCTTGTCGAACATACAAATACTGCTGCATCTTTAGTGGCAGTGAAATTTATACTTATGCAATTATTTATTAGTATCCCATATTCATAATTTAATAAGAAATGCAAAGAGTTTAAGGAATAAAATGATATTAATGCTCACACTGATATCATAATACACATTTAAATGGTATCCATGATAATGATGAAATTAATAATGAGAGACTTCTGATTTTATATGGCAGGCAAAAATGGGTGAGATTTTGACCAAAAGTTAAATAAAATACATATATACTGTAGAAACAATAGATTTTTTTTAAATAAATTTTTTTTAAAGATTTTATTTATTTATTTGACAGAGAGAGATCACAAGTAGGCAGAGAGGCAGGCAGAGAGAGAGAGGAGGAAGCAGGCTCCCTGCTGAGCAGAGAGCCCGATGTGGGACTCGATCCCAGGACCCCGAGATCATGACCTGAGCCAAAGGCAGCGGCTTAACCCACTGAGTCACCCAGGTGCCCTAGATTTTTTTTTAAATTAGATGTCTAATTTCCAGTTACTAAGTTTTCTGGCTCCATATTGATGAGAACCAAGAAGCATAAAAAAGGGGCTTGGGGCTCCCAGTCAGGATGAAATGTTCACACTGACATAAAGGTGAGTCCATAAAAGCCAATATAAGGCAATATAAGCTTCAACTAATTTTTTCTTTCCTTTCCTGACTATTTTGAAGCCTTCTTGTCTTGTTAAACTTATTCTACAAACGTTTCTTTAAAGGAGGATGGTACAGGAAACACACACTTCTCTTTTTGCTAATATTTATCGCATGTTATAAGACTTTGCTCATGGGAATGGGATCATATCTCTTATGTGTTAAATGTAAGGGGCAGGAGTTTATCAGTTGATAAGAAAGACTGTTAGCAGAGAATGAAAAAGGAAATAGCTTGTGTAAAGCTAGACTGATATGCATGGGTTTTGTGCTTTGTATAGGTGATAATCCTTTAGGAAGAAAGATGTGAGTGCAAACGTGTGTGTGTGTGTGTTTATATGTGGCACAAGTAACAATATAGCTTCCTCCTCGTGTGTTCCATGAACCAGCATCACCATTATCACTTGGGAGCTTGTCAGAAATGAGAAACCTGGGCGCCTGGGTGGCTCAGTGGGTTAAGCCGCTGCCTTCGGCTCAGGTCATGATCTCAGGGTCCTGGGATCCAGTCCCGCATCGGGCTCTCTGCTCGGCAGGGAGCCTGCTTCCTCCTCTCTCTCTCTGCCTGCCTCTCTGCCTACTTGTAATCTCTCTCTGTCAAATAAATAAATTAAAAAACCTTTAAAAAAAAAAAAGAGAAATGAGAAACCTTCAGTCACATCCCAGACCTAATTGAATCACCCCCCCCATCCGACTCCCTGTCCCAGCACAACCTGGAGATGCTTAAGCACCTTAGCATTTGAAACATCTCATCTATTATAGGTCATGTGGTCAAAGCTGCCGATAAGGCTGGATGTGTAACTGGAACAGAATATAAAGACATATTTGCTCTAATAAGCAATTTGATGGAGCTAGGGACCCAGAAAAAAGCACACACCCACACAATTTGACAGAAAATTTCAGGGAATTGCAAAGACTTCCAAGAGCCCAGAAATGAAGTGCAACTTCATCACATAGGAAAGTGGCAAGATCGGATCTGTGTTATGGAAAATGAAATGGCAGTGGTTTGAAGGAAGGTCATAAATAGAGGCTGACAAAAGTTGGAGGCTACCTCTAGGATCCAGACAAGAGGAGTGTAATTTCCCAACATATATTAAATACCTTCTGTATGCAAAATCCAAGAAAAAAATGTAGAGTTTTGACTAGTTCTAAATACTCAAATTGAGGGCTGAGGACCAGGAGGATCTAGATAACTGCAAAGCAGACATCTCCATACTTAATCAAATCCTGTTTTCTGTTCCAGGTTTGAATAGAATACTTTCTCCTGACTCATCAAAAATCATCCTGAGTTTTGCCCTGCTCCAGAGATTTGTAGCTTCACATGGTATCGACCCCTTTGAGGTTGTGTTTCCCTCACAGGTATCAACTTTTTAATATTATAGCCTGTTCATTTCCACCGCCCTCGCCCCCCAAATGCCCCTCTGCCTGGCGCTGCCTTCCAACTCCCCTTCACTCTTGAAGGTTGAAAAACTGTCATTCCTATGGACAAGTCAGGGGGCTCTGCTTAGTCCTCTGGAGGATGCAATCACATGAGTTTCCTTTTGTTTTGTCCAAAAAATTTCTAGCCACTTTTCCTTTTCCTTCTGAAATTTTTGCAGGCAACCGTTTTCCATACTTTCCTGTGTAGCTAACCAGTGTGATAAGAAGAAGAAAAAGAAGAAGAAGAAGAAAAAGAGAAAAAGAAAAAATTGAAGAAAAAAGGCATTGAGATAATGAAAGTATAAAGTAACTCCTGAATGTGACATTTGAAGCGAAATCTTGTAATAAGGACTACTGTCTCCTTGTGCAATTTTTCAGCCTGTACTCATTGCAGTTGTGGCTTCTATCTTCCATCTTGACCTTCTCTTTTCTGCTAAATGCAGATTTAAAAAAAATATTTTATTTATTTATTTGACAGAGAGAGAGATCACAAGTAGGCATAGAGGCTGGCAGGGGGGCGGGCAGAAGCAGGCTCACTGCCATGCAGAGCACCCAATGCGGGGCTCGATCCCAGGACCCTGAGATCATGACCTGAGCCGAAGGCAGAGGCTTAACCCACTGAGCCACCCAGGCACCCCTAAATCCAGATTTAGAAATGGTTTTCAATGTCCACTCAGTGTTCTTGAGTGCTTGGTCTGTGCTATTGTCCTTCTTAAATACTTTAATTGAATTCATTCATATAGTCCTGACAACAATTCTGACAGGCATAATTATTATCTTCATTTTATAGAGGATACCACTGAAAGACAGGGAAGCTTGATAACTTTTGTGATGGCACACACATTTTTAAAATGTGGGAGGCAAGATCTCAATGAAAGCAACATGGTTCCAGAGCCTGGGTCTTAGCCCTCACAGGACTGTCTCAGAGGATACACTCTGCACTGTACCGGTTACCTTATTGTCTGTCTGCCACACTACCCCCCAAATGGGCTCTTCCTCCTCAATTTCCTCTTTGTCTTAATGACAACACTGTTACCTAGTTACCCAGACCAAAAGGCATGGAGTCATCTTCAACTTTCCTTCCCTCTTTTCATCTTTACCTCAGCAACATTTACTCATTATCTTTAATAACATTATTAATATTTATTTTAATATATTAATCTTTTAATATAAGAATGAGCATACTGAGCAAAGAAAATAAGTGGAAAGTTTTAGAGTAGGTTGTAATTTTCTATCTTCTTAAGAAAGTTGCTTCATATAAGCAGTGAAGAAAAAATATGAGAATAAAACCTCAGGTCGCTAGATATTCCACATGGGTGGTGTAAGAAAGAACAAATGATGGCCACATACTATTTCCTGGAGACTTCTTAAAGGCAATAAAATATCTCCCAAGGATTTGGCTACTTTGAATGGCAATACTTTCAAGTTCACGAGATAAAGTAATCGAACCTCATTCCATTCCTTAAGAATTTATGATGCAGGACGATGTCAAGCACTGAAGATTCATTTTGTTTAAAAGAATCAGCAAATTTTAGTAGATCTTAACATTAGAGAAAATACTAAAGCAAAGACCATGGTTCTCCTTGGAATCATAGTTTTCTAAATCCAAATACAGTAGCTGAAAAGCATCTACAAATAAGAATAAGGTTGTGAATCTTATTTAAACTTTTAGGTCAGTTTTCCCATGACACATTGTTCACCATCTTTCGGGGTGTTGGCACATGAAAGGTCTCCAGGGAGTAAAGAATATTTGGCTGGAAACAGTCTCTTCTCATTTTTTCTTCAAATAATGACTTGGGTCAAAATAATTCTTACTAGGTCACTGGTAAATAATATTTCTGATATGTTTGACACATTACTCTGCATTATATCAAACCAGATTTTGATCTCATTTGTAACACTTCCGGTCTATGTAACACAATGGCTTTCTCCCAGAAAGCACTCAGCTGTGGCAGTTAATGATACCCAGGACCCACTTATCATTTTAGTCTCCTTTAAATTTTCCACGGTTACAAATTGTTCTCTGGACCTTGACATAGCTCCACCATTTACTAGTGAGTGTGATCAGTTACTTAGTTTCCTTATCTATAAAATGGGACTACAATAGTTCCTATGCTACAAGATCATTATAAATGAAGATAAAGAGTAAGTGTAGGGGCTTATGACAGTTTTACCGTTAAAATATGAGGTTAAAAATAAATTTGTCTCTCTGAATAGACCAGAAATGCTAATGTAAGGGGAATTAAATATTTAAGTTTTTCCATACTTTTACCCACACATTTCAGGAACCAGATGCATGTTAAACTACCAGCATGAATTACTCCATTAAGATCTTTATGTGAGACTCTCGATGGCCTTCGTAATCTGTGAAATTCTTCTACATTTTTCCTTTATTTATAGTTTGTTTCCTCTCCTTTTGTATATTGCTTTATATTTCTGGTCACATCATACTTCCGCCCCAATGATGTGCATTGAAAACATAAAAGTTATTGTTTATTCAAGCAATTAACTCCAACAAAATTTTTGTAATATAAAAAAGTAATAGGTAACACTCAAATATTTATAAGTAAAGATATTAAACACTACCAGTTACAGGCAGATCACCCACCCCCTATCCTCTGTCCCCAAACAAGAGAAATAATCAACCTTTCCTCTAATTCCATGTTCTTTTCCTCAGTGGTAGACTGTTCTAGATTTTATCAGTCCAGCTTGCTACTCTAATATCCACCTGGAACAGAATCAATTCTTACTGCAGCCCAGAGAGATGACATCACAGAAACAAATTGTATTAGTCGAACATAATTGTTCTCCATGTAATCTTTTCATTTATGGAGAGGGGAGATCGTTGTCATTAGTGCACTAATCAAAGGCTCCCTCCCTCACCCTATGTAAACAGCAGTACCTTGATGTGTTGCGTTAGTGATAGCTATCATATGCCTTACCCCAAATGATACAGCTCTTAAAACCACCCTCCTTTGCTCTTTGAAGGGGTTTTATTAAATGAAAACACCATGCTGCTTCTGCAGCTACAGCAAGGTTTCTAAAAGCCTCATCTGATCATGCTTTTTACATCCTTAAAATCCTTCACTGCTTTCCTGCTGCTTCTCAGGTAAAGTTAAATCTCCTTGACATAGTACCACAGGCCTCCCTGGGCCAGCACGTGCTTCCTGTCCAACCGCATCCCCCCTCTCCCTGACACACACCCAAGACTCCACGTGGGTCATGGTGCTTGCATTGTCTGCATGTTCCTACTGTGGTTTCATTTGGTTTGTTTGCTTCTTTTTGTTGTTGGTGGTGATTAGTTGTTTTACCTCCCTCGTCCTTCCAGAGAAACAACATAAATATGACTCCCCTTCACCCTTTTAAGGAAGAAATCTTCATTGACCTTTCAGGTCAGAAGATACTGACTGTATATTATATAACATAAATATCACTCCCCTTCACCCTTTTAAGTAAAAAAAAAATCATTGACCTTTCAGGTCAGAGGATACGGACTGTCGTATTTTTGCTGTAGCATTTTGTCCCTATTTGCTTCATGTCTCCTTCTGGGGCTGATATGAGCTCTGAAGAGAAGGCTTCAGAAGTTTTTTTTGTCAGAGTCACTAATAATGGTAAATTATTTTTCTTCACAGATTACTTCAAAGAACAAAAGGAGTTTTGAAACATTTAGAAATAAAGAAATTCACTTTGGGATTTTTATCATATTATGAAATAGAGCAAGGATAACAATGAACAAGTCTGGGGAAATGCTACATGAATTAAGCTACGATCTAAGGACACTAGTTGGCTAATTAACATTTATTGAGGACCTCTTATGTGTCAGGCATTTTACTGGAATCTTTTTTATGAGTTAACTCATACAATAATTAGGGTTGTAAAAAACTTCCAAAATAACAAAGCTTGACCATTAAATAAAAGAGAAAGTAGTCCTAGTCTCTAATTTCTCAAGTGAAAAAACTTGTGACTGTGTTATCTCTGTCCTCATCAGGTATTCAATTAAATAAAGCATAGAGAGAATGTGATCATTAACATGTAAATCTCATGTTTAATTTAGCTCCCAGGACTCAAGCCTAATGGTTTAGAACAGTTTGGTGATCGAGATAGAGGCACAGTAGAAACTACCTAAGTGTATATAAACTATGAAATCTTACATTAAAATAAATTAAGATATAGTATGGTTGGGCTCTTATTGAGGAAATTCAGTTCTAAATAATATTATGGATCATGTATTAATAACCATTAATCATTTTAGGTTTTGTGTTTTTTTTTTTGTTTGTTTGTTTGGGAGAGAGAGTTTTTTTTTTTTTTTAAGATTTTATTTATTTTTTTGACAGACAGAGATCATAAGTAGGCAGAGAGACAGGCAGAGAGAGAGGGGCAGGCAGGCTTCCTGCCAAGCAGAGAGCCCAATGCGGGGCTCAATCCCAGGACCCTGGGATCATGACCTGAGCTGAAGGCTCACCCAGGCGCCCAAGAGAATCTTAAGCAAGTTCCACACTCAGCGCAGAGCCTGATGTGGGGCTCAATCTCACAAGACTGAGATTAAGACCCGAGCCTCATCAAGAGTCAGATGCTTAACCGACTGAGCCTCTCAAGTGCCCCAGGTTTTGCGTCTTTTTATGTGAACATAATAATGATATAAATAGTGAATTTTTGATCCAAATTTAACATTGTGAACTAATATCTAAATCTAAAATACATGCTCATTTATTAATTCAGGTTAATTATAATCTAAATATAATTGTAAATATAACTTGATGTAAAACTGAGATGTATATGTAATCAGGCTAATTATTTACATATTATGTATAAATTTCACAAATATATCTCTGTGTATGTGTGGGCAAAGAATCGATCCAGCATTCAGCACAGTGTGAGCCGCAGCTCCTTATCTCCTAGCAAATTAACTTGTAAGAATTATGAAACATTGTTATTCAGCAGATCAGAAGAACAGCTATCTGTTGAAATTAAATATCCTGAGCTATAAAGATGAACTTATGTCTTAAGGTCTAAAAAGGAATTATGTGGTTAGATGCCACCTTAGATTCAGAATCAGGACGTCTTTCCAGGTAGAATTCATTTCAAGCCAGTGACACACATATGGAAATTGATAAGCCCTCATAAGCTCCATTCTAACTTGAGTGCTAAATGCAATATACAAATAATTATTTGAGTGACTAGCTGTATGAGAAGATGCCAGAATGTCTGTTCTTCAGAGTTCTCTTGTTTACATAGTGCTAAATAGTAGTGCTTTTACTCAATAGATATTAAGCTACTGTATACATTGCCATCTTCAAAGCACGTTTCCAGTCCCTTTACTTGACAATAAAAATATATGAAAATTCAGCAAATAATTCTATCTCCAACCTTGTAGTAAATATCACATGACAAGTAATGTGTGACATCAGTCCCTATGGATCAATTGTAATATTAACAAGAAGGAAAAATATTTTTACCTGAAGAAACAAAGATCATTTTTGAAAAAAAATTATGTTCAATAAAATTTAATTACATCCTTACTTTTATGTAGAAAAGCACTTGAATTTTAAGCCAAAGATGTGTATAAATTGAAGAATTTTAAATGAATTGACATATTCCATCTCAACTTAATTCATCTGACATGTATTAATAATCAGTTTATTTTTGTTTTCCACTCTGGGCACATTCCCAGATAATGATAATGAAGATAAGATTAAAATAAATTGTGTACAGGTACAGAAAAGGAGAATCTTATACTTTATTCATTATTTTGGAATGTATTTCTGCAGACATCAGTAACACAAGACTTGCCTTTTTAATTTGATTTCCCAGAGACTATTGGGGGAAAAACAACACATATTTGAACTAGGTCAAAATGTACAATGAAGCTCTGCCAATATCCAGTTGTCTAAGAGCTTCAACGTCTATGCAGACCTGATGATGAAAATTTAAGAATCTATTTGCATTATCAGTATTCTAAAATGTTCACACAGTTTACACATTTCTACATAGATAATATTCTAAGTTCACTTTCATACTATGTATCCATACCTTAAACATGGTTTCCATAGGCTCCTGCAGTTGTTTATTCTGTACAAATGTTTGTTCTTCAATCAACTTCAAACAAATTGTGTCTTTTCATATGCAATTTCCATTCCTCCCCTCTCTATATGTATATCCTCACTATCATGAAGGTTTCCCTGAAGTCCCAAGTTGGATGTAATCTCTTTTCTAATCTTGCAACAATTATCTGAACATGTACATGAACTTCTCAAATTGCACTCACCACATTTTGACTAGCATTAGAAAATATTATGTGTATATCAACATCTCTGTTGATATACAGGCTTACTGTATGTCCATACAAGTGCATATTTATACTTGGTTATTTAGGCCTGAACTATATTAAAAAAATTGGTGAATATTGCAAAGGAGCTGCTGTACTGGATAATATAGATATTGTGATTGAGTTAAAATTGGATTTTTGAAGGAAAATTGATGAATTATATTGTTCTTTTCAGACAGGAAGCTGCAATATGTTCCTCAGGGAAATCAAGCTTTCAGCACTAAATTTTAGTGAAAATGTTAATATGGGATATCATACACAATTTTGCAATGAAAAACCGCATTTTTTTCCCCAGAAAACGTAGAAGATATGTCAACCATTGTTCTGTAGTAAAACTAGCATGAGCTTGGATCTGACTTCTGGCTCTGACATTTCTATACATCTAGAATAAACATTTAAATCTCTTTTTTTTTATTTGGCCTAAGTTTCATTCATTATAAAATAAGGATGCTTACCCAAAGAGCTTAGATTTGAATGAGGTAATGCATATCAGGCATCAGGCACATGATAAATTTAAGCAAATCTAAATGAACATAAATTCTCTTTTTATAACTTCCAATAAAAATTGAGGGTGTACCATTAAGGTTACCTCAGTGAGGATGATTCTATCATGGACAAACAAATATCTTCAAGGTCTCTACCCTTCTGAGGGTTTGGTATAAACCAAAAAGAGAATTTGCATACCTGGAAGAGGGGATGGAAGACATACTTAGACTATCTTTGTTGTTCTGTTAGTGATATTATGTTAAAATCTAGATAGCAGTATAAGAGGTTTTTACTAGTTTCTTAGGGCAGCCTTTACAAAGCCGCACAGGTGAAATGGCTTAAGAAACAGAAATTTATTTCCTCATAATTCTGGACAATAGGAATCCTAGATCAAGACTTCAGCCATGTTGATTTCTTTTGAAGCCTCTCTTCTTGGCTGATAGATTACTATTATCTCCCTGTTTCTTCACATAATCTTCTTTCTATGCCTTTCAGTGCCTTAATCTCCTCTTCTTATAATGACGCTAGTCATATTGGATTAAAACCCACACTATGTGGCCACATTTTACCTTAATTACCTCTTTGAAGTCTCTATCTCCAAGTACAGTCACATTCTGAGATACTGAGAGGGTCTGGACTTCAACGTATAAATTTTAAGGTGACACAATTCAACCCATACAAGGTTATATTCGCTAATAATTACAGCTCATATTTAATCATTGCTTACTTTGCGTTTTAAAAAAACCACTATTCTAAGGACTTATATAATTTAATTCTTATAACTCTTTAAGAGAAAAATACTGTCATTCCTATTATAGATATGGAAAGACTGAGGTCCAGAGAGGCAATTAATTTAGCTACTAAATATAAAAGTCAGGACTTGAACTCAAGCAATCTATTCTCAAGTCTGTGCTCATAACCAGAACAGTATTCTACCTTCTGATTATGACCTGGGATGTTGGAATCTCCTTTATGGTAGGATCTTGATCCTATAACATCTTGTATATTATTTATTCTTATATTCATTTCATCACCGATTCATTCATCAGCAAATATATGGAGCAAATACTAAACACTTTCTATAGTAGCTATTTACACTGCATCCCATAAATGAACAAATACTAGGTATATAAACATATAAGCCTTATTTGATGTTATGGTACCTATGTCATACCTCATCCAAACCACAGCTTCAGGCATGGATTTCAGAGGCAACAAAAAAGCTGGTGGGGGCCTACTATTTTCTACCAGACAATAGAAACACAGTAGTAAACTAGATTCGATCTGTAATTTCTTACAGCTTACAATTCAAGGGTGGAAATAGACATCAAGTAAAAAAATAACACTAATGTATGGAACAGTTATAACTGCTCTGAAAAGAAATGGGAATAGAGCTATGAGAGTTTCTAACAAAGAAATCTAACCTAGCCTGCTGGCTCAGAATCATTTTGCCTGATAAAGTGCCATTTGCGTTGAGATCTACTACAGAAAGAGGAAAAACTAATTTGAGTTCAGGGAGGAAGGGGGGCTATGGATTTAACATTTGAGCATATGGATAAGATAGTATATACAAAGGCCATGTGACCAGTTTAAAACACTCTAAGAATGCTTATGTGGTTGGAGTACAGAGAGGGAGGGAGAGAATACTGCCAAATGAGTTTAGAGAATTAGGACCTTGTGTTCCACATTGATTTTTTTTTTCCTTTTAAATCTCAGAAGCAATGGTAGATTTGGGGTTTTAATGGTGATGACATGATCATATTTGTCCTTTCAAAGACAATTTCAAAGACAATTTGTGGTATGGGCAGTAGATTGGGGGAGGGCAGAATGGGTGAGAGAAAGCTAGTTAAATGCTGTTACAACAGTCCAGAAGAGACAGTACTGTGGTCTGGAATTTGATGGCAGTAAAATGGAATTTTAAAAAAAAGTGTGTGGGGGGGTACCTGGGTGCCTCAGTGGGTTAAGCCTCTGCCTTCGGCTCAGGGAATGATCCGAGGGTCCTGGGATCTAGCCCCCCATCAGGCTCTGATCAGCAGGGAGCTTTCTCCCCCCCCCCTACCTACCTCTCTACCTACTTGTGATCGCTCTCTCTGTGTCAAATAAATAAATAAAACCTCAAAAAAAAAAAAAGGGATGGATTCAAGAGACAATTAGGAGATAAAAATGGCAGATTTAGTGACAGGTTGGATACGGGTTTTGTGGAAAAGAGGTAACAGAGATTCTAATATTTCTGGTTTGTATAATTTTATGGATGCTGGTGCCACTGAGTCACTGAGTGAGTGAGGAGATTCTGGAAAAGGACCAGGTCAGGAAAATGAATATCATCTTGGGAACATTGAGTGTGATGTGATTTTTTATTTTAAAGATTTTATTTATTTATTTGACAGACAGAGATCACAAGTAGGCAGAGAGGCAGGCAGAGAGAGAGGAGGAAGCAGGTTCCCCGCCAAGCAGAGAGCCTGATGTGGGGCTCAATCCCAGGACCCTGGGATCACGACCTGAGCCAAAGGCAGAGGCTTAACCCACTGAGCCACCCAGGTGTTCCAGTGTGATGTGCTTTTAATAATAGTTATGTGGACTATGAGATAGGTTTAGATGGAGTGGTCCTGTCATAGTCATTGGTCCGACTATGCCCTCTGCTTCTTTGATATTACCTGGGAAAAGAGTACATGGAGATAGTGACAAAGGAAGGGGAAATAGGATCAAAGTGTGAGGAACTCAGATAGTTAATGACTGAAATAGGAAAATAAATTTGCACAGGAGGACCTGAAGAAGCCAGAAAAATGATTAAAAAATTCATGAATAAAGGGTATTGCACACATTAAGATAATAGTATAGGAAGTAGAAAAATTTCCTCTGGGCCAGATGTAGCAGATTGGTTGTTGAGATTAAGATAGAGGTAGACTCTATCAAAGTTGTAGAGTACATCTCAGATAAAAATCTCTGCTCATGGTTGTAATCCACCTTCTCAAGAAAAAGCAGATGATTAGAATTAGAATCAGAATATAAAGACTGGTTGTGCAATAAAAGTGAGGGGGTCACAGATGTCCAACAGAATGTGAAACTATTTCCTAATGTCTATAGCCATGTTAATGGTACAAACTGTTAGAAAGACAGGATCAGAGAGTCCAAGAGAGAGTCAATATTTAGGAGTCATATAAGAAATAGTCATTGTTTTGGATACATACTTATTATAGTAGTAAGTGTCCTGAAGTATGGGAAAAACAACAAGGAGCACTAAAAGGAGCGGAGTTGCATGTGGTAGAAGAGGCTGGCTACCAGTCAATTGGCTGATGTTGGAATGAAGACATCTTTTTGGTGTTCAAAGTGCTCAGTTCTCAGTTATTGTTGAAATTCGCTCTTTCTTAGTTTTCTGGTCAAGTTCTTTCTCTATCATCTTCTTAGCCTCTGTTTCTGACAACTAAGCCTCAGAATGTAATACCTACTGCTCTCCGTCAGATTATTTCCACCAATATTTCAGACACCTGAAACAATATATCCAACTTAAACCAATACTCTTGTTTTTTAAATTTCCTTTAAATGGCACGCACCATTTCTTACAATGAATGCCTGCCCCAGAACTGGCACACTCTACTTTTTCACCCTGCTGAACCAAATATGTGTAATTATGAAAATTGCTTTTGAGCAAAAACAAGTATGAAGGTAGGGAAGGTTGGCTCTTTGAAAGTTATTAAGAGGATATGTGAATTTTGGTCTTCTTTATTTTACCAGCCTGAAACCATAATTAGTCTCCCTTCCTTCTTGGTATCTCTACCTTATTTATGATGCCCTGTGAACATTTTTATTTTTTATCTCCCTCTTATTACTTTCATGATCCTTTACCAGCTATCATTCCCCCATTCCTTCCAAAACGGTCTCCTTCCTTGCAGACACAGCCTATAGTATTTGTGGAGCCTGATAAAAAACCTCTGTATCTGTTATCAAAAGGGAAAAGAGTCTTCATGTCTGCTCAAGTCAAAGTGTTTAAGGGCATCAGGAATTTTGATCTCTGTTATTAGACATACAAATCAAATTTTGTGGAAATTTTCTTCTGGGTCATCACAATTGAGGTATTATTCTATTGGCATTAACAAAGATGTTTATATCCTTTGTTGAACCATGTTCCAAAAATAAATCTGGGACTCTAAGTGAATAAAACATTTCTTATTCTTTACTTTCTCACAGGAGTTCCAAAAGAAAATCAGTGAAATAACCCATTAAATGTGAGGAGCTATGGGGCTTTCACTTTCATCATGCATGGGTATTCTATTGCTATTTTACTGTGATCTTTTGTTTTTCTAATAAATTTTTTTTTGAAAAGGTAGAATGATATCATTTCTTTCATTTTTCACAGTGCAAGAGAAAGACAGGAGAACAGGAAATGACCAGGAGGCACTGGCTACAATTCAGTCCCTTGACAACCATATGCTGAAGGAAGAATTGTACCTCTCTTAGCTGTATATTATGAAACAAGGTAAAATACATCAGAGATGGAACCTAACTTCTCAACAATGATACCTAGATTTACATTGCTATACTTAGTTTTAAACCTATGGATTGAAGGAAAACACCTCATGTTTCTTCATTGTTCAGATTGCCTGGGTCTCTTAGTATTTCTGTCAGTTACCCTAAAACAAACATGCTCCCTTTAATTTTTCAGTAGACCCCTCTCATTCTTAGTAGGGCAGACTAGAAACCTAGTTGACCGTTGGTAGTAGTCAGTACACATTACCAATCAGTAGGAGCTCTTTTTCCCCCTGAAAATGGCTAGTGAAATATGGTGATTGCCCAGCCAGAAAAACAACTGTCATCATAGTTATTTTCCTTCAACTCTTGCATGACATCCTTCCATTTCCTTCCCAAGCAATCCTAAACCATGCACAATTAGCAAACATGACATGTGTGTTGTCATCAAAGTAGAGTGTGTTGTGCTCTAAATACCTTTGGTATTTATTCGCTCTTTTTTATCCTCTCTGATATAACTATAAGGTTCTCCTCATTTTCAGGTTCTTGTCATTTTTCATCTGAAGTGTTTCAAAAGCCTCATAAATGTTCTCTCTAAATCTTATCTTGTCCTCACATAACCCATTCTTCACAGTGCCTTGTCAGATTGATCTTTCTAAAATATAAATTGGATCAATTAGTGTTCTTCTTAAAAACTTGTAATGGCTCCACAATGCTTACAGAATAAAATTCAAGCTCTATTTCATGGCCTGGACAGTTCTGATGATATTGTAAACCATGTTCTCCAAAGTCATCTTTTATTATTCCCTTTACTCCATTTCTTCTCACTCATTATCAAACTACTCTCAGTTTACCAAATTTGTTAAGTGAGTTCAAACACTTACAGCTTTGCTGTCTCTTCCATTTAGATAGTTTTGCATCTCCCTCTTCCCTGCTAGTTTCTCTGACAAAGTTCTGCTCATCATATCAACTCAAATATTACGTTCTCTTTGAAACATGTGAGACCCTCACAGTTATGTATCTATTTTCTCCTCTGTTCCCCCATGGAACACTGCACATGTTATTAAATACATAATCATTCGAACTTGATTCCTATTTTCAATGAAGAATGTGTTAAGGAACTTGGGGCACACGGCACAAGCAAACTTGACATATAATCAATATTCATAATCAATAATGTTGTTATCCCAACATTATTTCCAACTGAATACGTCCAAATCAGAACTCCCTATCTCTCACCTAAGATCGTCCGATCTCTTGCTGTCAGTGGTGATGCTATAATTCTTCTGTCATTTAGGACTGAAATCTTAGAGTCTGCCCTAACTCTGCCTTCTCCTTCCCCTGGGATGTCCAATCATCAAATACACTCTAAACAACAGAATGCAGAGCCTCCAGGGTTTCTCTCTCAAGAGCCTTGTGATGGAGACTCCAACAATCTCTGACTTATTTTCAGTAGCTTCAGTTACCAAAAACAAAATTCATCTGGACACAGAGAGGAATGCCCAGCTTCCTTTTAACAATGTGTCCTAAACATCACATACAAACTTCTGATTTCATTTACGGCAATTTTCAAAAGATTCAACTAGTTGCCAATTAAACAATAGACCTAGTAATTAAAAAACATATAAACTCTATGATTTTCACAGTCCCAATTACTTTTTTTCCAACATATTTGCCCCCCCCCATTCCTATAAGTCCTGTCATATTTTACCTTCAGTCTTGAAAGAGTTCTATCAACCTCAAAGGGTTAGTATCACTTTGTAGACTACTTGCTTCTGAGCTCCAGCATGCTTCGGATATAAGGTACCATCTTATCATCCACTGTCAAGGAGTTACCATCAGTTATTTTGACCAAGAAATCTTCTCTACAGTCCATTTGGGTCTTTTTCTACATATTCTATCTTATCCATGGAGCACCCATTCTTCAGTCAACACAAATGGTAAATGCACTTTATGTGAGAATCCCACTACTGTTCAAACATCACTTCTGCTCACATTCCATGATTCTAAACCAGTCATATTGTCTCATATTATTTCAAGGGCACCAGGTATCTAGTCTTCTCATATGTTCAGGAGAGAGGGAAGAATCACATATGAGTATACACTAGTAATTTCTCTAATTTGAACTGATTTGGTTTAGTAGGCTTTAAAATATAGTTTCAGAAGCCAAAAATTTTAATAATTGTGTTTCAGTGGGGAAATGCAGACAGGTATGAAGTAAAAGACTTATTTAACTCATAATTTAATCATTTGGTGGAAAGTCATCTTTTTTTCCCAATAATATTGTAAGTCTTTTAAAAACAAGGATTTTCTTATTCTTTCATTACATTTAGAAAAGTTCTTTTGAAGATGAAGATGTTCATTTATTAATTCATAAATCAATAAAGTCTAAATAAACAACTGTCTGACCACATATGCATATGAGAAGAGCTTACTGCTTCTTAAATATATTTGCAAACAGTTGCATAAAGGTAAAGCAGTAATGTACAATTCATTGAATTCGTTAACCCATTGAGTTATAATCCAATAAAGTCGGGCATTTTTGTATAAATTTAACTGGTAGTGTGACTCTACTCTTAGTAAATTTAGTTGTATATGCATAGCCAGTAACAGATTCCCCCCAGGAGGCATGGTCTTAAATATACATATTATGATTAGACACCACTCATTCATGAATCAATACAGGGCAAAACCAAGACATATTGCAGCCTGAGACAAAAGGAAACATCAATAATACTATCTTATCTTTATTCTCATTCTGATATCTTAATTATTACAGGTTTTTGCATTAATTTGTATTCCTTAATATAGTACATTAAAATATTATTTCTTGGGGCACCTGGGTGGCTCAGTCAGTTAAACATCCGCCTTTGGCTCAGGTCATGATCCCAGGGTCCTGGGATTGAGTCTGAATTGAGCTCCCTGTTTAGCAGGGAGTCTGCTTCTCCCTCTGCCCGTCACCCAGCTCCTGCTCTCTGTCTCTCTCAAATAAATGAAATCTTTAAAAAATTATTATTTCTCTTTCCACAGTTTAGTGATTGGCAGCAATGGCCACAATTGCCAAACTGTGGAAAGAGCCAAGATGTCCTTCAACACATGAATGGATAAAGAAGATTTGGTCCATATATACAATGGAATATTACAACTCCATCAGAAAGGATGAATATCCAACTTTGGTATCAACATGGATAGGATTGGAGGAGATTATGCTGAGTGAAATAAGTCAGGCAGAGAAAGTCAATTATCATATGGTTTCACTTGCTTGTGGAACATAAAGAATAACATGGAGGAAATTAGGAGGAGGAAAGGAAAAGTTAATTGGGGGAAATCAGAGGGGAAGATGAAGCTGTGGACTCAGAAACAGACTGAGGGTTTTGGAAGGGGTTGGGGTGGGCAGATGGGTTAGCCTGGTGGTGGGTATTAAGGGCATGTATTGCATGGAGCATTGGGTGTGGTGCATAAACAATGAATCTTGGAACACTGAAAAAATAAAATGAAAATTTAAAAAAAGGATTAAAATTATTATTTCTCTTGATTACTGAGTTTCTTTGGTAACTCCATTAACTTTCAAGAGAGAAGTGAGTGCCTCCTTCACCTCACCCTAATCCCAGTCCTATAGCCATATCTAACTTCTAAGTGCAAGTTTGTGTTTTATACTAAAGAAAGAGAAATAAGGGGGGGGGGAATGTGAATGGTGCTAATGACTAATACATCCAAGTAAAGTAATTGGTTCTAAAGCAGAATTGTTTGATTAAGGAAAAATAATAGAGCAAAACTCAGGGGAACTTTTCTTCATTCAAATAATAAAATATTCCTTATCAAATAATTAGCAAATGTAATTATACAGATATATGACTTATAGTCCTATCATTAATAAACATCTTTTTTTTTCCCCTAGAAGTCTGAATGGGTTATTTTACTTTGAAAAAATTCTCTTTATAAAAGTCAAAGTCGGATGCTTTTTTTTCTCAATCAAGATGTGATAATTGCCTTGCTGTTACCTAAAAACTTCCTGTGGATTTTTAATATGCAGGACTTTTAAAAATTGATTTCTTCCGGTGCTCAAAAATGTTTACCTTAACTCTGTTTTGTGTTTATAGCATATTTTGATTTGTTATTCCTACCTCACCATGCCTTTTCTTTAACTAGCAAAAACTAACAGCCAAGGAATAGTGAAAAAAGAAGCACATAGAATTTATAAAATATCTGCACTTTGAAAAACATCAGCAATGATGTTAATAACGCCCATTCAATGTTCTCTAGGATTGTATATCAAAGTGCTCTAGAAATTTTTTATTCCATAATATGCATGTAGTTTATTTTATTTCTGAAGGACCATCTTGGCCATGCATTGTAAAACATTTGTTTCAGCAATGCCAGTTATCATAATGTGTTTGGTAACTAAAAATTTTGTTTTAAATGTAAAAGTGTTAATGAACACAGTCCTTACACATTTCATCAGCTTTATCAATATGGTGAGCCTTCTAGGTCTAGTCATAGCTTTAATGACAGAAAAGAAAAAAAAGGATCCCCCCGCCCCCCAGCTATAAGCTAGCTTAATTCCCTGCAGAAAATATGAAATCACAGATGACATTTTCCTGTGTAATCTTTGCCACCTGTGTAACTGGGTGAACAGGTCTGGGTGTTTAGTTTCTTAGTCTACAACAGTCCTTACATTGGCAACAGCGGTTCTCACCAAAAGGCCAGAACATCTTAACTTCATCATAATATTAATTTATTCTCTCAGCTTCTGACTCCAAAGCAGAAATACAAATATTCTGCCATAACTTGTGTGGCCTTTTCTACTTGCTAGGAGGCTCTGAGAGAGAGATGGTATCAAGGGAGATGCTTTCTTTGAACACTTTGAAATTCCATGTCTTGACAGGCAACAGACTTGAGAAACATTTCCCCAAAGTAATTCTATTGCAATCTAAATATTTATTCTGATTTGCACACAACAGTTTTGTTTTTTTTTTTTTTGAGTGTGTTATGACTAGGATTAGGTCCTAAGATAGTTCAGAAAATATGTGAGACACTCCCTTTATTTTATTAATTTATCATATCATATGTATATAAATTAATTGATTTTATAAGTAAAATTTGAGATAATTTGAGACTATGTTGCCTTAGGACACCACATAAAAATTTTATCTGCAATATGTTGTCCTGAACAATTATATTAACTCAGCATAATAAATGGAATATTTTTTATCCCATGATTCATTTTCTAAATGGAGTATAATGAACTTTCCTCTGGCAAGAGGTCTAAAAGGATATTGCTTGACCTGAAAGCCACTGACTGGGGAGTATGAGATTTATTTGGGTGTTCACCTAATTTATTTTATGGACAAATAATAGTCAATATATTTTTAATTAACTGGTTTGGCATATCGTCAAGGTAGTAGAATTATATATTTATTTTTAAATGAAAAATTGTGTGAATGTGAGTTTCAAAAAGAAAAGCTAAATTATTTTAAATGCTACAAGAGTTATAGCAAAGATTTTAAAGTGTGGTCCCAAATGATTTTACCCTTGAGAGGAAGAATGAAATTCTACAATAGTGTAGGTCCTTATTTACAGAAAGTTTTTTTTTTTTTTTTTAATATGGACTGACCCAAAGACTTATCTGTAGATATTCAAACCAAAATATTTGAAAGCTTGGGATAGGCTTTCTTTTTTCCCTATTAAATACTCATGGTAAATTATGTTTCAAGTCTTTTTTTTTTTAACCTTAAATTTCTATGTAATCACATTTCTTCTTGAAAAAAGGAAGAAATAAGAAATATAAATGGTTGTTTGCATTGGCATAGATAAAAGGAAGTTTTAATCATTTACTTTGCTTTAGTTAATTTTTGACACCACTTTAAAACACAATCTCTATTACCCAAAGTTTTTAATGCTTCCTATAGCATTAATGTAATATAGGTAAGAATTTTTTATTTAAGTTAAAATGGGAGAAGCAGAAGGGAAACAATGATCTGAAAGTGTTTCTACAGTATGCAGTTCTTTGAAACGAAAGTTTACCTCTACTATTTATCTTTCCTTTTCTTCTAGCTTTTTCTTTTGAATGTGGTCAACTAATGATAGAATAAAATGTAAACTGATAGAATGTAGGCACTAAGATACCGAGAATTTTATGGTGCTTTACAGTTTATACTATACGGTTTATATGCATTATCCCTTTTCATCTTCCTAACAACCTATGAAGGCACAGAAGAACAAGTTAATATTTCCTAAGGGTGATTAATGATTCAACTTCTCAGGACAATAGGGGTGAGGACTGAGTAGGGGACTAGAGCCCTGATATTCTGGCTCCGAAAACATTTTCCTAAAACTGTAGCAGCATTTGAGATTTGATTAGGACATTACCTCACTCTGTCAACTTATCTCAATATTTTCTAAGCCTGAGTGTGGAATTTTTTTTTTTTTTTGGTACCATTTCTTTTTTTTTTTCCAGGAGAATTTTATTTTAGTGGAAAAACGAACCTCTTCTGGGTGAGTGGTTTGATAGCCTTCCACAAAGCACTGTCCTGTGCTGTTAGTGTTTTTGTTTGTGTTGCTGGTTACGACTGCAATGTCATCAATTAGTTCTTGGGTAATGGCCCCAGAGAAATTAAAAAAGTATAAATAATGTATTACTACTAAATGAAGGCCAAATGGCACTAAGGCACATTGTAGAAATGAAGGTTTTATCATAGTTCAAATGAAGAATAACAGATGAGCATCCTCAAGTACATGGAGGACAGCAGGTAAAACAGGATTTTCTCTGTAGCGGTCAGCACCATATATACATGGTGAACATTTAAAATTGGAAGAGCAACTTCTCTTTGTCATATTTTTTAAAGTATTTTTAAAATTTTATTTGACAGGGAGAGAGCATGTGCGCTCAAGTGTAAGGGGAGCGGCAAAGGGAAAAGGAGAAAGAGAATCCCCAAACAGAGTCCCCACTGAGCACAGAGCCCTACATGGGGCTTGATCCCATGACCCTGAGATCATGACTTGAGCCAAAATCAAGTCAGCTGCTCAATCAACTCAACCACTCCGGTGCCCCTCTATTGTACTAAATCAGTGTTGTTCATTTGTAGTTTTCTAGATTTTTTTTATTTTTAAATACAAATTTATATTGGTGTGATGGCTAAATAATACTCATAAGCTTAAACCATTAGATTAATGGTCCCTCTACACACACACACACAAATATGATATAAATAATTTAAGTAACCCCTGAGATATTTTATTACATTGTTAGGCAATGCAAATTGAAATCAAGAAATATTTTGTTCAAAGAAATCTGACAGTAATTGATCACTCTAACAGAAGGCGTGTTTCCTGTTTCAAGTCATGCATTCTTCTGACACCAACTTCATTTATAGAGAAGGGTTGTATATAAAGAGGAACAGAAAAGTTAAGACCATAAGACAACCTATTGGCGGAGAAGGAATTTTACTTGAGTCCAAATCCTCTCATTCCCAATTCAATGACCAATTCAGGGGACTATTACTTTCCTTTCACAATAACCACTGATGCCCTAAGACATTATATCTATGGGGGCATTGTCAGTTTAGACGAATTCTTGTCATCAATGTCAAGTTGAAGGAGAGGCTTTTCACTCTGTTGATTGAAAGGACCTCCTCTCAGCTTTAGGGACCCCCTTGGGAAGTGTGGAAGAGAGCAACCAGTGGATCAGTTATCTGTCCCCTTCATCCAATCAGAAGAGCTTAACTTTATTTGCTTTATATGTTGAACTTATAGTTAAGATCTCATTTAATACAAATATTCTGAAGCTTATTAATATTTGCAAATTACTACTTAGGGGAATACAACGTGTGGAAATACTTTACAGGAGATAAAATAATTTAGATCTTTTTGTTGGTGATAACTTCATCATAGAGTCTTTGTTGCATATTTGATGTATTGGCATATCAATGGTCTTAGAAATGATGAGTCCTAATTAACTAAAAAGTTAAGGAAAATGGGTTGCCTGTACGGATCAGTCAGTTAAGCATCTGCCTTAGGCTCAGATCATGATGCCAGGGTCCTAGGATGGAGTCTGGCATTGGGGCCCTTGCGCAAGTGGTAAGCCTGCTTCTCCTTCTGCCTCCCACTCCCCCTGCTTGTGCACATGCTCTCTCTCTCTCTCTCTCTCGGACTAATAAACAAATAAAATATTTTAAAAAGAAAGTAAAAAAAAAAGTAAGGAAAAATTAACCTGTGCTTACAAAATAAACTGTGGGCTTAAAGAAACTGAAGATGTCCTCTTCTGGATTTCATATAACCTTTGTTTAGATTTACTTTGCTGGGAATTAAACTAAGAAGTCATGTAGTTAAATATCTTAAAATGGAAAATGAAAAAGTAGGAACATGACAGGCTCATATAGGAAACAATTCAGTGTATTATTATGACAACTATGTGAAAATTACCTGGAATTCTGCTATTATTGACTATAGAGACCCCCATCTATAGTGAAGGAAATTGATTATGTAAAAATAGATTTTCATATTTTCTTATTATTTTTACAAAAGGCATCATGTATTCTTTGCTATGTTTAGTATAATATGAATGCTCAATAAACATGAAGCCATTCATCATAACTTTATGGAAAACTGAGAAATAACAACTGACAATCTATTTTTTTATTAAAAATATAGAAAACATGGGGCGCCTGAGTGGCTCAGTGGGTTAAAGCCTCTGCCTCAGGTCATGATCCTGGGGTCAAGCCCCACATCCATCAGGCTCTCTGCTCAGCAGGGAGCCTCCTTTCCCCTCTCTCTCTCTGCCTGCCTTTCTGCCTACTTGTGATCTGTCTGTCAAATAAATAAATAAAATCTTAAAATATATATATATATAGATAGATAGAAAACAAAGCAGAGTGCATACTTAAAATAATATATAATGAGTATTGCATATAATGAGATAATGATATTTTTATATATTATTTTCACAAATTTTTATATATTTGAACTGAAGCATTGTGCAATTATTCTTAAAAAAGCAATGGAATTAACCAAATCTAAATTTATTGAAATAGGTATTCTTTCTAAGATTAGTAGATTATATAACATTGTTTGGGTCATGTATTATCTCTCTACCTATGCAGTTAGTTTTAGGATTTTCCTATAAAAAGTTCCTAAAATGTAATATACATCAGCAGTTTACTGGTATTTAAAATGACGTGTTGGGTAATTTGGCTTTAGGTGAATTTCAGGTGGCAGTACCATTTGTTATCATGACTTAAGCTTTTATAGAAATGTAATTGTGACTCAAAACTCGCTCACATCCAGTGTGTTCACTAAATATATTTTTATATTGGTCTCACTAGCTGTGTATACTAGGAAATTGTATTTCTATTCCAATGATACCTACTACAGCTGAACAAATACCTCTGTAGTGTTTATAATCAAACAGTAATAAAATTAAATTTAAATGAAATTACAATGATTTAATCAATTTGTTGTACATGAATTCATGGACTGAATAAAGTCTTTCTGCTATATCAGAAATACATATCAAGGATAAAGGAGGGTTTTCTTTCTTGTTACTGAAATTCTGACATAGCTCATATAAATGCTATTCTTTTTTTCTAAATTGAGACAATAGGAAGAGGATCATTAGGTCTGTTTATGACCATTTCTGCCTCAGGCATAACAAGCTGCTGGACACAAGCGAGTCACAAAACAACTCTCATGCTCAGCGTAATTCATGGGTATTCATACAAAACTGATCCCCCTGGTTCAAAGTGCATTGTTCAGCTATCCCTTGGCTGTCCTTGAAATGCCTACATGCCCTGCTATTTGTTTTCCATGTAGAGTATTTGCTTCCAGGATGTAGCTCTTGGATTTGTCATGGATACTAATGGTGGCTGCTGATCTAATAGATCGTTGACAAAGTATTGGTACCATTGCAGATTCTCCTCTCTTCTCTCCAGTCTTGCATGGTGCAATGCTCTACTCCTGTTGTGTTCAGCCCCTTATTGGCACAAGACAGCACAGGGATTAAGGGCAAGGAAGCTAAACATGTTTAGGATTACATTTATCCCTTCATTCACCATTTGACATCTAACAAGTTGTATAACCTCTCCAAAGTCTGAAGTTTGGGATGTTAATATATGTCTCATAAGATTGAGAGTGGGGGGAAGGGGGGTAACAGGGTTATGGGTATTGAGGAGGACACATGCTGTGCTGAACTCTGGGTATTATACTTAACTAATGAATCCCTGAACCCTGCATCAAGGACTAATTATGCACTATACAGTGGCTAACTGAACATAATAAAAAATAAATAAAATAAAATAATAAAAGAAAATAAGATTGATAATAATTAAATGAAAGAATGTATAGTATCATTATGGTTCTCTCTGGCATATACTTACATGCTACATAAATGGTGTTTATGATTATTTTCATGAATGTCAAAATCATATACTACCTTAAGAAGTCAATTTCTTTTTATTCCCCTTATAACAGATGTCTTAATTTTCTATCATAGCTTTTCTCCCTAGGAAACAAATCCTATGGGGGAAGTGCCAGAAAATTATTTGACACTATTTTTCCTCTGCTCTAATTCTAACCATTGTCTCTACACCTTGATTCTCCCTTTACGCTAACAGAGGTCTTCCCCATCAAGTACAAATAGTGAGTGAAAAGCAGCTTTAACCTCAGAAGTTTTTCTTACTGTTTTTCTTTTGAGGGTCCTAAGCCCTTCATTAAATAATTACCAGGTTATCTTGATTTCAGTGGACTGAATTGAGGCTCCTTAAAGTTCATATGGTGAAGTCTTAATACCCCAATGTGAATGTATTAGGAGACAGGGCCTAGACGGAGGTAATTAAAGTAAATGAGGGTCCAACCCGGGAGGGTTCCCAATCCACCAGACCTGGTACTCTGAGAGGAAGGGAATTCTTACCAGGAACTGAAAAAGTCAGCACCCTGAGCTTAGATTTTCCAGCTTCTAGAACAGTAAAGTGATGTCTGTTGTTTAAGCCACAAGTCTATGGAATGTTGTTAAAGCAGTCCCAGGGGACCAAGACACTGACCACACACCTCACTGAAAAGGCATTACATTTTTACTTCTGAGAAAGAGACAGAAATATGGATTTTGCAGTAGAGCTGCCAAATGTATATATCCATGATAAATTATTAGGGAAGATAAAATGAATGATAACAAAAAAACAAACACTGTTCATATTAAAATAGACAAAGTTAAAAAAGAAATTTAAAAAAATGCTGAAAGGAGAAAAAGGATGGGTGAATGGGTGCGGCAAGAACAGGGAGAATAAACAAAATCACATATACAAAATATTGTTATTTCCAATAACAAAAAGCAACCCAAAGCAAAGTATGAAAGAATGAAGAGCAGACCAAGGCAAGTATGTCTGCTAAGGTGGTGACTGCTACATGTAAGGCTACATTCCTTCTGTAAATGTAAAGATATTCAGATCACATAAAAAGTAACAATACTGGAGTGCCTGGGTAGCTCAGTTGGTTAAGCATTGCCCCTTGGCTTAGGTCATAATCCTAGGGTCCTGGGAATGAGTTCCCCCATTAGGCTCCTTGCTCAACAGGGAACCTGCTTCTCCCTCTCCCATTACCCTCTGGTGTTCGCTCTCTATTTGCCTGTCAAATAAATAAATAAAATCTTAAAAAAAAAAAAGGTAAAAATATCTAATTTGTTCTGTACTGGCAAAAACATAAACCAAATAACACACAAAACAGAAAAACAGAAGAGTAAAGTACAGATAAAAATATTCAACATAAAGAAATGAAAATGAAGTTGGTGTGGTTATGCCATTTTATACAAAATTACTCTCAGGAGTAAGCGAGTAAGGACTAAGAGAGTATTTTTAAATTAGTAAGGCCGACAAGGTCAAAAGAAAATGGAGTAGTTAGGAATTTTATGCACAGACCAATATAATCATTAGTAGGCATATGGAACAGCAGCTGTGAGAAATCTCCTCAACAAAAACTTTAAAGAAACAGAGTGAACGTGAGAGACTTTACAATTTCTGTTAGTCTTTTAATAATAAGAGAGCAGCAGAAGAGTATCTGAATATTGTAATTAATGAAGTTGGTGAGTGGAAATGTAGCAAAGGATGTGGAAAAAGAGACATAGAAAATCACATATTACTAAAGATATCAAAGTGATCTCAAACTCTTCTGTCAAAAGGCAGCATGCCTAGACACTTTCAAAGGAAATATATTTGCAAACCTCCATGGTCAGCAATATATTTTTTTAATTCTCTTAATATTTGGAACAAAGACACACAAGAAAAATTAAACATGAAACATATATGTATGAATGTTAATTAATGTACTTGAAGATGGTTTGGCACAATATAAACAGTTTTATTATTTTATTCTAGGAAGTCTACTAATGCAATATATCAACAAAAACAAAATCCACACTCATTTGTCATAAGAAAGGCCTTATTATGAAAATTTCACTAGATAACTCTACTTATAAAAAACATAAGCAATGATAGTCCTCAATAGTAAAATTTTCGTCCCATTTTTTATTAAATTAGGAAAAAGACAAGGAGGTCGATTAAAACCACTTCTGTTCAACCAATTATCATGTACCATAGCTAGTGAAATAATCAAGAAAACAAGTTATAAATCTCTTCATATTTGTAGATAATATAATTGTCCACTAATTAAAAAAATCTATTTTAATTAGCAGACCATTTATGGGAACTATAAAGAGTAGTCATTAACATTACTACATACAAGAACATTGTACAAAAATCCATGCCTTTCTTTACATCAATTAGGACTACTTAAAAAGTGTAAAATAGTCCAAGAAGATGTCATAAATGTACTTTTCCTATGAAGTACAACTGTTTCTTTTACTAAGTACAGCCAACATTTCTGGATATTATAGATAATACAAACTTAAGTAGACACTGAAAGATGGAGGGAAGTCAGACTGACTCAGAACATCCTGACCTAAAGAAGAACATGGAGGTGAATTCCCTGGAATTTCTTCTTGCCTCATTTATCCTAGACTCTGAGCTCAAGAAGCCAGTGATCTGGAAATGCCAATAGGTGCAGACAAAACACTCCAAGAAAAATTTCTGTCTCACTAAAAGACCATGAAAGCAGCAACCTAGCATGTCAGAACACTTTTAAACAACTGCTCTCCTTCAGCCAAACACCGCAGAAAAACTGTGGCTCCAACTCCGTCCATGCCAACAAGAGCTAAATGAGAAGCCTCCACTTACATCTTTGCAAGGTAGTAACAAAGTCACTCAACACTTTTGCTGGGATCATTTCAGAGAAGACCCAGTTCTGAGCCAGGATTTTCATCCCTGCCTGCTGGTATCAAGGCCCCCTCTCCTTGCGATGTCCGTGGGGACCACATGGGAAATCTGAACTTCCATCCCTACCTGGCCATAATGAATTACTCCTTCCCCTCCACACTAGCCTGTTGGAGAGTAAGGATTTGTACCATTGCCCTGTGATAACCACTGTGGTGGGAGTGGAGATCATGGAGGGAACTGGAATTACTCCTTCCACACTCATGACCCTGTAGGAGTAATGAGGTCATGATGAGCTGAAGAGTAAAATTCATCAGGAAGAGTCAAAACCAGAACAACCTGGGAAAAGGAAATAGATGGCAGGAGTGAACTATCAGAGGATAACCTTGTATTTTAAAGTTTTAATAATTGATGTAGTGTGTGGTACCGAAAACAGGATAAATGAGGTAACCCCCCTTCCCAAGGATGTGCTACAATCCCCATAGATGCTGCAGAATATTTCTAATGTTTGCAACTTTTGAAAACTTGATAAGTGTTAAAACTGAGTAATGGACACACTATTTTAAAAATAGTACTAAGAAAATAGGTTATCCATAGGGAAAAATTTAAAATTGATTCCAACACTTTGCCATACCAAACAAAATCAATTCCATGTGTAAGAAAGACGAACATAAAAGGCACAACTTTGGAATCTTGAAAAAAAATTATAGAATATCTATGACCTTGAGATGTCAATTTCTTAATGCAAATCGAGTACAAAGTATTTCTTTAAATATTTAAATTTGAAATAATTATAATTAAAACCATGTTCTAGATGCCTAAAACAATATAAAAATGTATAAAATAAGCCATTCTCCTTTATTTAATTAACAAAAGCATTATATTCAAGAAGTATAAAGAACTGCAACAACTCAGTAAGAGAAAGGAACAGTCCAATAAAAAAAAAAGGCAGGAAAAAGATAGGAGCTGACAATTCAGAAAAGAAGAAATATGAATGGCCATTAATACATGCAATATATTGATATACAAAAATATGCTATATATAATAATATATATATTTTATTATATGTGTATTATACATATATACATATTATATATGTATATAACAAAATATATATTTTATGTATCAATATATTGATACAAAAAATATAAGGGAAATGGAAATGAAACTAATAACAAAGTATCATTGTGCACTCATCAGGTTAGCAAAAAATTAAATGGTTATACAATACTAATCTTGGTGATAATATGGAGAAATTAAAACTCTCAAATACTACTGGTTGGGCTGTCAATTGAGATAATCACTTTAAAGAGATATCTTAAAAATTTAAAGATGGTGAACCCCAAAAGCATAGACTTTAGGTCAAAACAAATTCATCTGTAGCCATATAACATTGCTTATTTACCCTAGATTGGAAACCAACTAAATTTCAGTCAATAGGAAAATAAATAAATAAATTATAATATATTCAAACAAAAGACTACCCTAACAAATAAAAAAAACAAAAAAATACTGAGTTAGAGTTACTTCTCTGACAATTGATATACACCAAACATCATTTTGAGTGAGATCGAACTTGTGTTAGTACTCTGTATAAGAAAGTTCAAAAGCAGGACACCTGGGAGGATGAGTAGGTTAAGTGTCTGCCTTCAGCTCAGGTCATGATTTTGGAGTTCCAGGATGGAGCCCTGCATAGGGCTCCCTGCTCAGTAGAAAATCTGCTTCTCCCTCTGCCCGCTGCTCCCCCTGCTTGTGCTTTCTCTCTTTCTGACAAATAAATAAATCTTAAAAAAAAAATTCAAAATCATGTAAACCATTGCTAAAAACTACTATATTTGGTTTATAGAAATATACATACAAAGTACATTTATAAAAATGTGCATGGGAATGATAAATTTCAAACATAGCTAGTAAATATGTCTACAGAGAGAAGGAGGGAGGGAAATGAAATTGTGAAACTATACACAGTGGGCTTCAAATGAATCTCTAATGCTTCTTTCAGAATTAAAATATGTGAGACAAATATGACAAGTAACAAGTATCAAAACAAGTTGGTAAGTACATGTATGTTTATTATATTATTCCTTACACTTTACCATGCTTTGCCATTGGCATCATAAAAAAGTTAAAATGCTTAACAATCAGTGTGATAAAACAGTGGAAAAAATAACTGTTTTAAGTTGTAAATATTTTTAAAGTAATTCTTAAAAACGTCTATCGTTTCCTTGCTTCTCCAAGTCCATTGCCAAACTAAAAAATTGAAAACAAGTTTGCATATAGGATTATTTTAGATGTCTTCTCTGCACATAGTAATGCAATGTCACAGGACATTTTAATACAATGTAATTAAACTCTTGAATTTTACAATTATTAAAAAAAAATTTATTCACATTGTAGGTCAGTATATGACTGAGTATACCATGTCAGAATTGTCTACACTTGGTATGAATGGAATGGGAGGCATTGGCAAAAAAGTAACGATAGTACTTTATAATAGTTTAAATATATTAGATTGCATTGGTTGATTTTAATGTTTGCTTTCAATATTTTCTAGCTAGATACATAATGTTAATAATATATTTTCAGTTAGTGGTTATTTTGAAAATTAGACAATTTAATTATGTTAAATGTCTGTCCTTTTTTAAAGTAATACTCGATATAATGCATGCAAAATTGTTTCAGATAAAAGTTCATTTTTAGGGGTGCCTGGGTGGCTCAGTTAGTTAAGCAGCTGCCTTCAGCTCAAGTCATGATTCCAGAGTCCTAAATTGAGCCCCACATCAGGCTCCCTGCTTAGCAGAGAGCCTGCTTCTCCCTGCTGCTCTGCTTACTTGTGCTCTCTATCTCTGTCAAATAAATAAATAACCTTCAAAAAAAAGTTCATTTTTAACACCATAGCATTTAACATTTAAATACCTGCCAATAAACATCGATGTTAAATATTAGTGTTTAATAAATACTTAATAAAAAACCACTATATATATATATATATAATATATATATATATTATGTTAGCTGTTCTTTAGGTGTGTAATGATATATCATCTGGTTTGGTTTGCATTTTCTGTATAGCTAATGATATTAGACATCTTTCTGTATATTTATCTACTTATTACTTATATATTATACTTATCTGCTTGCTTATCTACCACCCATATCTCTTTTTTGGTTGAATGAGTGTTTGCTCATTTTTAAATTAGGATTTTTTTTTTTTTTTTTTTTTTTAACCATTGGGCTTTGAGAGTCCTTTACATACTAATACAAGACTATTGGTTTGAAAACAGACCTCATACATGGAAAGGCAAAGAGAGGCCAAAGAAGCAGTCTATTTCTGTTTGGTACTGCCAAGTGGCAGTTTTCATAAACAAGGGAACTTATATAGAAGGATTGTCTTGGGTAGCTAGAAGACTAGTAGATCTCCCTACCTGCCTGCCCGAATCTCAGAATTTATATAGACATGTTAACAATTCTGTCACATATACCATCCAGATGGCCTCAACATCACCTTGCTTTCTCAATACTGTATTCTCAGAATAGTCTCACTGCCATAATGTGGACATAATGTACTTTCTAAGAATAGGGGAGAGGGTGAGGAGCCTCCAGTTGTCTGGGTGCCGCTCCTGGGTCAACTAGCAGTCACGTCTTCTCGATGACCTTCTCCAACAAAGAATCTTGTTAGATATGTTATTGGCTAATATTTTCTCCCAATGTGTAGTTTGTTTTCATCCTGTTACTAGGATCTTTCACATATCAGAAGTTTTTAATTTCAGTAAGGTCTAATTTATCAAATTTTCCTTTAATGGATTATGCTTTTAGTGTCAAATCTGACTATTCTGCTTCCCTAGATTTCCTCCAAATTCCTTCTGTTATTTTTTTTTTCTGGAAGTTTAACAGTTTTGTGTTTTATATTTAAGTTCATGATCCATTTTGAGTTAATTTTTCTAGAAGGTGTGAATTTAGGTCAATTCCTTTTTTTTTTTTTTTTTTTTGCTTATGAGTGTCCAATTATCTCAATACCAACGTTGAAAACGCTATTCTTCCTTCATTGGATTGCAGTAAAATCACAAAAATAATGATTTCCATGTTGATCAACCCAATGGTGATCTTTTGATCATCATCTTACCTTTCAGCTGTATTTGATATGATCAATCTTGTCCTTCCTGAAATATTCTGTTCTTCTTTCTTCCACTAGTGTTACTGTCCTCTGCAGATTTTACTGACTTCTGTATTCTTTCAACCTGTTTCCAGTTTCCCTTCCTTTACTTGTCTTTTAAATATTCTCCCCCTGTCTACATGGTGAAACACATAGCTTCAACTATGTCTACATATTGATGCTGCAGAAAAAAAAAAATTGCTTCTAAAAGCCCTCTGCTCACACTGTCTTGTTATTTCTTAAAGATGTCAAGCTCATTATTGCCTCCCTGCCTTTGCACTTGATGTTCCCTCTTACTGGGATTCACTCTTAGCTGAGTCCTTGTTTCACTGCCTCATTGCATTCAGATATTTTCCAAAATACCACCTTCTCATAGATGCCTTGCTTGATTAGCTCGAAATCATAGATCCCCCCCCCACCAATCTTGTTGCCCTGGTTCCTTTTTATTTCTTCATAGTAGCTTTCTCTAACTCACATTTCATTACAGATTTGATTACTTGCTTGTCTAGATGGTGGAATTCATGATGAGAAGGAGATCACTGCCTTGTTCGATAATGTGTTTCCAGCGCTTCGCACCTAGTGGGAACTCAGTAAATATTTGTTGACTAAGTACTTATGACATAGCAGAGAAATAGGAGCACTGATATCTGTGGACAGATCCTGGATCTGTTTCTTCATGCCCAGGTTGACATGAATAAGCTTCTTACTTTCATATTTCACATCTGCAACAGAGTTACTATGAGGAATAAAGGAAATTACTTTTATAAAAGCTCAGAGTGCATAATACCCAGTAAGCATGTAATAATCCTTTTTTTTTTAATTCTTCTCACTGAATAAACATTAATCCTTCCCTTCTATTAACAGCAATTCCATGAAAAGTGAGGTTATGGCTCCCTTTCTCATGGAGAACATCTTAGCTTTGATTCATAGTGGCATATAGCTCTTAATAGTCTTCATGAGCCTATGACTGTTGTCAGTCTGTGCAACTCTGAGGTTGTAGAGAAATCTTGGTCTGAAAGAATCCTTTTTTTTTTTTTTAATTGTCCTAATCCTTCCTTTTTAAGGCTTTTGTAGAGTACGCAGGGATTGATTCCTATATGCCAAGTAACAAGCAAGTCTTCAGGTATATTAGGTATGCACTTTTAGAATTTTATGATTATGTAGTAGAGGTTTTGATCCCTCCTTTTTTGCAATTGAAGCTTTCTGAACTTTTCGGCCCCTTTCACTCATATTATTTATCCTTCTTTGGAAGTTACTTTTTTACTCTGCTTTGATATGTCTTTTTAGTGTTGTGACAAAGGCTGCATGGAACTCTCTGGTGTGGAAGCCTTTTTTTGTTATCAAATAGATATACACATATGCATATATATATATATATATTTATACACATATATATATATACACACACACACACACATGTTTGGAGAATATGTTTGGAGAAACAGCAGGTATGGTTTTTATTTTCTAAAAAAATCGTTATAAATATGACTTCCTTCTATAGCCCCACTTCTACTTCCTTCTCTTTGAGAACACCTGTTTTTGAAATAAAGGACTTCTTTTCTCCTTATGAGTAATCTCCATGTCCCTTATCTGACAAATATTTGTGGAGAGTCTTTGAGCTGAAGCAGACTGTTGCTTCATTGTCTTTCAAGTCACTTTCCCCAGACGGCAGTGGGGACCTCAGGGGTTCCATCAGATAATAGGGTTTGGATTACGTTCCTCATGGTAAAATTATCTATTTCTCTGTCCCACTCACAACTATGTACTATTTTTCCACTGTTGCAATAGAGATCAGGGCCAAGCCTGCAGCTACTGACAGGTGCATCCCTCTGATCTCTGCAAATGCATCAATTGGTTATCTCAACACTATGGTTTAATAGGTGCAGTGGCTTGCATTTTATTGTAGTTCAAGTACAAATTGATAGGCTCCTATTCAAAACCTTCCACACCTAATTACAGACCAAACTGGCCACACTTAGGCCCTATATTCCACTCCATATTATTAGCTAAAGATTAGTATTTGCTCATGAATGACTCTATACCCCCTCCCTTTTTATACCTTTATGTGTTTTGCTAAACATTTGCTTTATTTTCCTCTGTATTTACTTATTAGGGTCTTCTCCATCCTTTGAGGCCCAACCCAAGCACTACTGCCTCTAAATATTTTTGCTTATCTTTATATATTTTGCTATTTTGTAATTGCATTCTGGTATTTATTATCCACACTTAAGCATTTTGATAGCTTCTCTATTCAGTTCCAAGTTTCTTGAGAAAATAGATGTAAGGCACTTATATGGTAGATATTTGTTGAATGAATAAATGAAACAGCCCTTAGAGTTGGGATTCACTGTGTCAAAGAAAGAAGTGTAATTAAATAATACAGTGGTTTGGTGATCATTTTTGATGGAACACCAATTTGATATTTGATATATGGACATGATACTTAAAGCCATAAGGCACATGGTGGAGGGCTAGGGTTGGCTGGTTCTCCAACAGCCTCAGAAGGAACCCTATCTATACAAAGTTTACAAAAGGAAATACATTCTTTAAGCATGACCAGCAATTTAAATCATATTTCTTTACTTTACATGGCTGCCATTTTCCATATCTTTTGATATTTTTTTCATGCAGAAACACAGCTCTCCATACCTTGCCTCTAGTATTTCAGTAAGTAAGTTTTAATATAGATGATTAAAAATAATTTACAGACTAGGTCATAGCCAAGTATTTTCAGGAGACGTAATTCTTCCTGTTAGTAGGATAAAATCGATAGAAATATTGAAATCAGATTCTTTCATTCTGGAGGCCTCTTGTAGTTAAACCCTCTTTATCAAAATTCAAAGTTGTTTTAAGAAAAGTAGAGAAACTCTTCAAGATGTCCAAACAGGATATTAATAGAAAATATCCCAACAGAGATATTTTTGCTATTTAAGGGAAAATAAAACATTAAGTGAGAAGGTGAAATTTCCTAACAGAAAGGCTTCAGTATAAAAATTATCCTGACATTTATAGCATATTATAGAGTCTAAAACACTTTCACAAATATCATTTCATTTGAGTCTCAAGAAACCCTAGAAGGCAGGTAAGAAAATTACTGTCCTCACTCTGCAGCTGAAGAAATCGACATTATGAAATGCTTAACTAATTTCAAATGGCACATGGTCACTTAGTTTAGTGACAGGTCATATTTTGGTAAGAAGTATCACTTATAGATATCCACCAAACATTAAAAAATGCTACCTGCAATCCTTCAAGCTGTGTGAGCTTTCTTCACCCTGTCTCCTCGGGTACAACACTGAATGATTCTCTTCATCTGGCTGACTACCCAATAAGTACTATGTGAGAGGAAACTTCCAGGGATCTGTAGACTCTCCCATCCCAAAGAACTGGCTGGGTAGCCATTCTCAGATTAATGAGTACTATTACTCTCTGGTAGTTTCATTCAATGAGCAGCTATATATTCGTACAACCCATACCCCAGTTCTGCAGACCTGTCATTCACACTTGAACATTCCTTCAGGGGACAACCATCATACAGCGTTCTCTTTTCTGTTGATAATATAAAATAATATATTCAGTGAATTATTTATTGGATAAAAAATATAAGACCTTATACTCACCTCAAAGTCCAGATTAGGGAATATATATTCATCTGTTACATCAATTTCATTAAGAGTCTCAGATATTAGTCTCAGCCCTGCTACCAACTTTCCTGGGCTTCATTTTTTTCATGTGTAAAATGAGAAGTTTGACCCTTACCAATAATTATGGAACTTTGATGTTTATCAATGTTTTAGAAACATTATATCATGGGTTATCCACAATAATTCTATGAGGTAAATGAAATTTATTATAAATTGCACTTGAAAGAAAAGAAAAATTAGACTTAGAGAGGTTATGTGACTACCCAAGGTCATACAATTAATAAATGGAGACCCAAGGCCAGACTGGAGATTTCTAACACATAGTTCTAACTCTAAAAAATTCAAAATCTATTCAGCTTTGCAGTTTTCCATCAATGCAATTACATAAAATATGATACTTTCTATCCTCTTTAGAAACATTAGCTCATAAAAAGGCTCACAAGTTATGGTGTATTTACTGAACACACTTACGTACTGAACCAAGGATTTTTCATTTTTCTTACATGTTGTCCTTGGAGCATATTTTCAAGTACATATGCAGTGGGCTGGGAGAGACTGGACAAAGTGAGTAAGCTCCCTCAGAACTGGAGAAAGCATTTCAGGAGAGAGGAATAACTTGATATAGCTGGGGAAGGACTGGTCCTGATGAATTTGAGATAAAACTCTAAACATGTCTTTGCAGATCATCTCTAATAACAGTCATCTTGGAAAGTAATTACTTACCCTCCAAGGAATGAGTCCACATAGTAAAAAATCCCTCTGGGTCAAGAATCACTCGTGTAAATACTTGTTTAAACAATTTAACAAATAGGCATTATTTGTTCAGTGTCATGTAATTCTCTCCTGAGGTCACTGTTCATTATAAGTGGTATGTTGGGATTACGAATGCACTGGTATTAAGACAGCTTGCAGCTCTTAAGGTGGAGGTAGGTCATCAGTGTAAGTTCTGACTTGAGTCAGCGGGAATCAGAAGCGCTACCATTCAGCAGATGTTCTGCCAGCAGCTGCCCATGCAAAATGCTGTAGCCCATTTTGCTTGTGTGTTTGAAGGGCAAGTGTCCACAGCTGATAAAAATATTTTTCTGACAATCAGGGATGAAAGTCTAAAAATCATATGAATGTGGAAACTCAGGAAGTGCTGAAGGAGGTCCCCTATGCATTTGGCTTGAGACACCTCAGTAGGGGAGAGTAATGGAGGCTTAGCCACAGCTCTACATGCTGGGTTTGTGTTATGGAAAAAGAACTTCAGCCTTTAATACATCGATTTCATGCCGGCCACAATCACCCTTCTCAGCTTGTGAAAAGCAGAGTTTTGATTCAAGAGACGTGAAAAAGCTTTTGAAGGAGTTCAATGTAGTAGCTGCTTTCTATTAGTGTGTAAAGCTCAGTTTTGAACTGAGAGGCAAGGGGAGAAAGCAAAATTGTATTGTGAATGATAACTTGCTCTAGTTTCACTTACTCATAAAAGAAGTAATAATTCTCACTGTTGTCCGCATATAAAATTTACCCTTTCCTAGAATTAGACTGGCAGAGAGTTCTATGATGAAAATGTCTGACAGATTTCAATCCAAGGCAAAGATACATGGAAGATAAGAACATTCAACAAGGGAGAGTCTTTTTCCTTGAAAAACGTTTAGAATGCATAACTCTGCATGACCTAAAAATGTTGTCCTTTAAAAATTCCCAATCCTAAATCTCCATGACACGTCAGAGAAAATAAGTTTAGTTTTCCTAAATTTATGAAACTACTGACATTAACATGAAGACATGTTCTGTAAATGATGCTCTTTTAAAAAGAGGCAGACATTTGTAATGTGTTGTTTTGCAAGAATCCTTGGACTAAAATTCAATGAAATTGGCATGTCTCCCTCATTCCTTTAGAAGCAGGCAAGAAAGCCAGGCTGCAATGTTACACCTCTCTCTTGGCTCCAAACTCCAGAAATAATCATCAAAACCTCACCCAGATCACTTGTTCAGTCATGTAGAGAAGAACTTGAAAAGAGAAAAGAAAATGTTGGCTCCCATATTGTGCTCAAATGACCAGGAAAGTGGATTTCCAAATCTCACTTACGTAGGTTATGACGGTATGAATGCCATGTATCCCAGATCAGGTGGGACAAACATTCCTAAGACTGGACTTGAAGTTCCAACTCCCTTCCTTCCCACAAGGAAACAGATAAGGTGTTGTTTTGTTTGTTTTTGTCTATGTTTTTGCAGTAATGCCAAGAAAAGCCAGGTAGAGTAGGTGTGGCAATTTAGATTGTAACTCCTTTCAGAAATTCGTCCATCTGTGGAGATCCTTTCTAAGTAAGTCACTGCTCTCCACACTTTCATGTTTAAGTAATGCAGTATTGAATTTATGGAAATAACTTCAAATCTTTAACCATCTAGCAGGTTTTTTTGAATGTTTCTCATCCTTATAAAATGAGTAATCTGTATTCCGGATTTACCTTCGGGGAAGCTACAAAAAGAGAAGTTTTTCTCCCTTCACACCTTACCTTATCTCACCCTACAGATGGGAATGATAGTACATTTTTGTCTACTGGTGTCTTAGAGCATGTACATACCTGGATAAGGATGAAGATAAGGAGAAGGTATCATATTGGAAGGCGTGAAGGCACTAACATAACTTAGTAAGAAAATGCCAAATTTAGGGGTAAATATTAATGGCAAAGCATTTCAGAGCAACTCACTTCTAGCTGTGTGGTTTTTCAGTCACTAACATCTTAAGCTTCAATTTCTTCATCGGAAAGATGGAATTAGTACACTTCCCTTGCCATGTTAGTGTGAGAATTAGCCATTATATGTGTTGAGTGCCAAATATGGTGCCAGACCCACAAGAGATATTCAGTAAATAGGAATTACTACTTAAGTCTCAGATTACTCCTAAAAATACACTCACAGATTATTTGTAATGATCCTAGCTAATCTTTACTGAGCTCTTCATATAAGAAGAACAATGTGTGTAGTTCTTGGGTGGCTCAGCTTGTTCAGTGTTGGATTCTTGATTTCAGCTCAGTTCATGATCTCAGGGTTGTGAGATCAAGCCCTTTCAGGCTCTGTGCTGAGCGTGGAGCCTGCTTAAGTTTCTCTCTTTCCCTTTGCCCCTCCCTACCCCCTGCTCATGTGTTCCCTCACTCTCTCTCTCTCAGATTAAAAAAAAAAAAGAAAGAAAGAAGAAAGGCAATGTGCAAAATACATGCTTTGTCTCATTTAATTCTTACCATATCTCCTGAATAGTTCATAAGATTATTCCAATATTGCATTCATAAAAATTAAGACTTGTCCAGGTCAAGCAACTTGCCCATGGTCAAATAACTGAAAATAGATGAATGGGAATTCAAACTCAATCAAATTCCAAATCATACGCTATCTATTGGTAATCCTATAAGGGCTTTATGGTTGTGAGTAACCCAAGATACTTGCTGAATTTTAAACTACCTAGCCCCATCAAGTAATAGAGTAAAACAAAGCATTTAATGTGCATTTGTTGATTGTGATTATTGATAATTTTGAAATGAGGACTAAAAGAGGCAAGTCATATAGAGGTGAGAAATGACAAAGTGAGTAAAAGTCTATCATGGCTCTTCTGCTACCTTAGAAAACACTTGTTCTCTTTCTCATCCAGCCCCAGTGAGCCCTACTTTTGTCTACCTCTGGCTTTGGGATAATCTAGAGTTTTCCCTAAATTTTATCCTGTGCCCCAAGAAGCCATTCTTTTTGGTTTTTATAAGATTTATGTTTCTGCAGAATCCAGTCCCATATCATCACAATGTCTATCACCCAGGAGACTAGTCTAAGTTTCTGAGCCAGTTCTACCTACGTAGCTGGCAGGTTATTCTTGGGTTTAGAAGCATCATTCTGTAGGATCAGGTTTGCAACTCGAGACCTGGCATCCCATCTGCCTGGTAAGCCTTGAGAAAAAGGGATTCTACTGAAATTTAGGCTTTTCAAAAACTTACAGAATCTGCCAAGTTCTTATCCTGTGTCTACTGTGATCATTTCTTTTTCCATTTGGATCTTCTTCTGAGCGCTAAAGAAGCATTTCTCAAGGCATTGATAGGCTAGGTCCTTATTGAAATGCAAGTAATCCTCTATATAATTGGAATTCATGGGGATGCCACTTAGGAATCAGAATTTTAACAAACTCACCCAGGTAATTCTTATGTACCCAATACCTTGAAACCATTGCTTCAGATCCACAATGTCATTGTTTGTCTAACATTGAGCATCACTACTATTTGGAGTCTCTGGGATCCATCAGCAGTGATCCATTGGATTCCATTTCTAGATACTCTAGAATCTGTGTCTAGAATCAATCCCAAATTAGCCACACCTCTGAGTAATCTATTGTTCACCTGTCTACCCACTGTCTCTCCTGGGCCAGCCCTTTCTGCCTACTCATCAGCATTATCAAAGCCTCTGTAGACCCAAGTTTGAAACTCTTGATGCTCTTTTCCCCAATCCACTCTTCTTTTCCTCTTTTCAATTCTCCTCTTTCTCTTGCCGTTCTAGGGTTTGGATCCCCTCTGTCCCTTGAATCTCTCCTTCAGCCAATAGCAGATAGGCATTTGCAGTTTAGTGCTGCCCATTACCAGAAGGATCACATGATGACATTTCCATATTTCCACAGGGAAACTCACAACCAGTTCAGATGGGTAGTCAAGAAATATCATGACAGAGAATTTTCCTCATTTCCGTCATGAATTACTCACGTGTAGGGGAGGACATCAGAGTGTAGTGAAGGGTAATGTGACTCTTTATACCTATTTAGTTCTTAATGTTATTTGCTTTAGTTCTAATGTTCTAATGCCTCTGTTTGGTATAAAACAAGCTTATTTCTCAAATGTAGATGATAATGTATTGGTAGTTATGAAATAAATTTAAGTGCCTCTATCAGCTCTTAAAATACAGAATAGATAAAAATATCAAATTTTATCATATACAGTAAGAGTATGTATTATGTAATGAGAAACATTTTCATGCACATGTGTGTATTTGTGTGAATATTTGGGCATGATGGAAAGTATTTTAATTTTTAGTTGGCATCCATGGTTATAAAAAAGGCTACAGAGGATTAAAATGGTCTTCTGCATGTTGTGAGTTCAGTGTCTAGTTATGTGAAAATTATTTTTCCAGAGAATCAGTTTACTCTATTTTCTTTCCCAGATTAAGCTTGTGTTCTCCTTGGTCTCTGCAAATAAATCAAAGCTTAAAATCCCCACCCTGAAGGTACCTCATTTAATTTATTAGAAAATGTTGACATATACTATATTTAATCTATTATTTACTTATCTCAGTCTCAATTTTGTGAACTGTGAAAGTAGAGATCATCAAGACAGGTTTTTTGAAAAGATTAAATGAGATAGCTTACAGAAAATACTGAGAATAAATGTTTAGCATATAAGACTCCATCAATACATATCAGCCATTATTATTATCATATTCAGCGGCATAAATCAGGTACAATTTTTAAGTTCAGATCAAAGCAAATAAGGGGAAAAAAAGAGATATTTAATGCCCAAGTACTGGACTCTAAAACAGTTGTTAATTTTTCTAAAAATTTTCAGAAGACTGGGTCTTATGAGGCCTCAGAGAAAATATCAAGGAAATAAAGTCTCTGTTCAGGCTCTTACCAAATTGTTTAAGGCTCATCAACTATTGGGCATCAACCAAAACAAACACTGATTTCCCCCTGAGATTGAAGAACACACTATCTTATAAATTGAATATATGAGGTTCTTCTTTTTCTGACAACCACGGAATTGAGAGGTGATAAAAGAAAGATAAATCAGCAACTTTTAAAAACTGATTTTACTTCATCTATTGTTTTTCTCTGTGTATCTTTCTTCTCCATTCAACCTGTGTGGAAAGAACCAGTCAGTCTTCATGTGAGGGGACAAGTCAATGCATGTCTTTAGCTCCACTGTCTATGTTTGTTTGCTATAACTTGACCTTTTATTCAAAGTACTATGAACCACCATCAGTGCAACTCAGCTTTAAGTACACAGTAATTGTATGAAGGGAAAAGATATTCCGGCAACCCCCCCCACCCCTGCTGTGTTCATTATTATGTTTCCCTGATATGTGAAGCTTGGCAAAGTCTGATACTACTCTCACAGCTTGGCCTCTTAGAGAGAGCATGATTTTAAAATAGGTCATTTAAATTAGTTAATGTTTAGAGAGTAAATTTCAATTCTGTCTATGAAAGCCAAGTTGATTGACAGCTTTTGATTGCCCAGTGGTGACTTACTAAACAATTACCCCATTGTGTTCTCAGTAAGGCCATTAAACTGCCCAGGCTTGTCCTAGTCCACTGGGAATCTCCCTCAAAGTTTTCTACTGATTGGACCATTTATGTGTAGAAAAGGGGAAAGGAATGATTATTTTATAATCAGTTTGGCTTGGTTTAATTAAATATTGGATGTGTAATTAAGGTGGGGGAGAAAGTAGAGTTGTGAAAAAGAAAGAATTTAGACAAAATGCACTACCTCAAGAAATGTGGGAAGATAGCTCAATTCTGTTAACTTAAAACTAGTCCAGTGGTATTCCTATAGGTTCAGATGGAATAATGCTGGAAAGCACAACAGAGAGATACAGAGAGATGCAGATATCCAAATACAGGGAAATATAGGAGTTGGCAGTAGATGACATACGTTATAAAGGAATTCATGGGCACAATATTGGTTAAAACGGTAAATTGGGAGAAACTGTTAGACACGGTTGTTGTAGACCATGGTGTTCTAAATGACTAGGTAGGTTTTGGTTGGTACATATTAGATACTGTAAAACAATTCAAAATGTGATGTTTTGGGATTTGGAAAAAGGGACAATAGGGTAACAGGAGGTTTCAAAATTTCTAAAAGGTACCTGCGTGACTCAAGATGATCTGCTATAAGTTACCAATAGTGCCACCTGGTGTTAGAATGTTCAAACTGCAGGTATGGGTGGTATGTGTACAGGTTTTTCCCCGCACACCCTACCTACATTGAGCCCCTGAGCTAACCCACGGGAACAATAGTTGTAAGGTAACAAATACAAGGTTACACACAGTAGAATGTGCTGTGGGGGGAGAAATTATTAAGGATAAATGATGCTGCCTGGAATTTGCATAGTCATTTCTTTACTTCTATCCTAGTTACTAAGTTAAAGCTGCAAATGACTGGGTTGAGACAATAGCTAGCTACCCATTAAATAAATAAAACTATATAAATTAGATTAAGACATAATCATGTTCTAATTCATGAATCTGGGTTTCATAGATATTAGCCAAGGTGTATTCTTTACTTAGAATTAAAAACAATCTGAAATTCTGTTAACACTAATGTAGTTTGGGGCTATAGTCTAGTGAAAAAAAAATGTGGAGACTATGACTGTAAGCATGAAGCAATTTGATCTCAGTGTAGAAGAAACTAATAAAAACAGGGAACAAAGGCATAAAAATATTTCAGCTAATGAGTAAGCATCTCTTATTAACAGTTTAGGAGCAGTGCATTACCTATTACAAAATAGGAGCGTCATAGAACTAAGGAACCAGGAAATACAGATAGTTTATATAAAAGAATCAAGATACATATAGCCGCTTAGTCATATTACCTTTTTCCTATAAAATAGGAGCTAAGTTTATTAAATCCACAGAACTGGAAATTTTCCAAATTTTCTACTGGTGAAGAAGTTGGGCTAATACATATTGCTCCTTGCAGATAGAGGCCATATGTTGCCATTCACTCCATCACTCCTATGCCTTTTATTTGCTCTCCTATTCTTCTCAATCACAAGACTGCTTCTAAGACTGAAAACATCCCTTTTTTGGGGGTATTCCTGGAGCCACAAAGAAGAGGGAGCAGGAAGTAATGGCTGTCCATCTGGAAAGATGGTTAAACAGCCTCTCCGTGGTATAAAGAACAAAGATGAGAACTGTAGCACCAGTCCAGGTAACTTGAGGACCGCTGTGGAGAGTGAACTCAGGGACAGGAAGTGACAGGCACAGCAGAAACCTGTGCGAAGACAGAAGTGTGAGCAGGCTGAGAATAGAAAGCCACTTGATTGCAGAAGCAAGACGAGCAGCCAGCCAGAGAGGGGAAAGTCAGAAGGGACGGGAGAAATGTGTCTCCAAGAAAAGAACTCAGGGAAGGACTCAGAGAAGGAGAGTTACACTGATACGCAGAGCAGATAGCAAAGCTTTCATAGACATGACCGTTATTTGATGCTGAGTCACAGGGCAGAGCCTAATGTCTCCTGAGGCATCCTTTGATAGGATGATAGCAGGGAATGAGAGTAAGTGACAGAAGCAGTAGACACCTAATCATCCCCATACGGAGACTCGGCTTGCTCAAGGATTTCTGACTTAAATCTAGTTTGCATGAATTAGATATGTCTTTAGTTTGCTATAACTTTTGATGTTTAACACGTCCTGATGATTATAGACACATCTATACAGGATATTTCAATTAAAAATTTTACTGCAGTTGTTTGCATGTATACTTAAATAATAGTTATTTTCAAGCAAAGATGTAATTGGCTCATAGATCTCTGTGCCAGACTTCAAGGATTGCAAACGCAAATGCCTCAGGGGGATAGGTAAGCTAGTGGCTAGGGTGAAAATGGTGGGAAAGGAGGGATGTATGTCTAAGTGAAGAGTCTGTTCCCTGCTAAACGTACTAATATGAATTTGAGAACAGGAGATTTCTACAAACAAAACAGCAACAACAAAAACCTGTGGCGCTGGCCAGACAAACTGGAAGAGGAGGCTGCTTGGCTATCATAGTGCCAGCTTGGAACCCCCGCTCTGGCCTTATTCAGAGATGTTCTGACCTAGTTTGTCAGTAACCCTAAGGACCTGGTGCAGAGGCATTGAGATGAATCGGCAACCTAAACAGGAAGAAACATCGGTAGAGTACTACCCGTTCCCAGCAGGCCCATCCAAACATAAGCTGAAATCACAGGCATGTTTAGGTGAACTTATTTTGCTTATATGTATATATCCAAATGCAGACTTCTCTCTCAAGCCTTCTCATAGGAGCCTATTAACAAGAAGCTAAGTAAAGACGAACATGGCACTTCTAATTCCACTAAGCATTCCCTGCCTCTAACCTTTTCATTCTCATTTCATCTAGCTACTACTTCATAGTTTATTAGTAATAAAATATAACCATAAAAACTAAATGACCTCTCATTATAATAGATCCGTCTGCTCTGTGTAGCACAATTGTTCTAAAAGATTTTATTTATTTATTTGATATATATATAGAGAGAGAGACACAGAGAGAAAGAACACAAGCAGGGGAGTGGGAGAAGAAGCGGGCTCCCTACAGAGCAGAGAGCCCAATGTGGGGCTCGAGCTCAGGACCCTGGGATCATGACCTGAGCTGAAGGCAGACACTTAATGACTGAGCCACCCAGGCACCCCTGTAGCACACCCCCCCATTTCATATACTGATCGGGGAAAATAAAGATCTAAATAAAACCTAAGTTTCAAAATATGCCTTAAAAATCAACTTCTGATCAAATTGAGCGGCCATCATGCACCAAAGAGCAAGAGAAATTCAAATCTAGAGAAGAAAGTTCCCGGAAGTATAGCACTAGAAACTGCAACAGCAGAGATCACGTGTTTGAATTTGATTTTATGCCCGTCAGTTTGCCAAGCAAGGAATTGTGGCAGTTGATATCTCCTGGCTGTCCAAGATCAGTTTAGAGCAATGTCCTTAACTTAGAATACTTTGACATGATCTTGTTTTTTATAAACTTTTACAAAGAAAATGACACACACACACACACACACACACACACTCACATACACAAACCCATTGCGATTTTCAGCAGGGATTGTTTTTCAATGTGCTTCCCCATAATTTTACTGGAAAAACTTGTACTCTAATAATAATTGCCTGCCCTGTATTCTAGTGTGCCTCTACAGCTTCTTTAAAATGAAATAAATTTAGTCATGTCGTTCTTTACCACAGTGTTGACTTTGAAGTAATTAATAAACTTGATCACAATTTCAGTACTGCAAAGAACGACTATCTCTCCTCAACTATGTCACAGCAAAAAAGAATTTGTCTCAGTTTGCCATAGTTTTATTCATATAGTTGATTACAGAAAGTTCCAACTCATCAGTGCTAACAGAATTTTGTTATGATGGAAATGTTCTATTTCTGCACCGTCCAATGTGGGAGCTCTTAGCCACATGTCATATTCAACTCTAAATGTGGCTAGTATGAGTGAGGAATGAAATGTTATATTTCATTTAATTTTAACTATTTTAAAGTTAAATTTCAATAGTCCTAGGTGACTAGCCATTATCATGTCAGACTGCACAGCCCTAGATTAAAAGCATCCTGGAGGATGAGCTCTTGTTCATTCTTTAATCTCCCATTTATTTGTCACATAATACATGTCTGACACATGCTGATTACATTATAAAAATGAATTATGGAAAAACTGTCTCTTGTCCTTATTATTCCCTTGATTATTGATTTTCTTAGTCTGTCACCAACAACATTTGGAATGGATATTACAACAATTGTTAAGTACATAGAATTTGTACCACACAGATTTGGTTTCAGAGAGCATGGTCACTTATTAAATATTTCACCTTGGGACAGTTACTTGGGAGTCTTTTGGTTGGGACATCACCAAAATGGATTAAACAATAGTTATGTTATGACAGTTATGTGAGATTGCTTGTGGAGAGTATATGCCTGTCTCCTGCTCACTAAACTGAGATGCTGTTATTCCTGACACAGCACACTTAACCTTGCCACACAAACAGAATCTCCAAGAAATGTGTTTGTTAGGAACTGAAAGCTAAGTAAATGGAAATCTGGGTAAAAGTTTCAAGCGGACTTGGAGAAAGTGGAAAAGTTATAAGGAGCCTTCTGAAGTTTGTGATTTACTTAGGCCCAAAGTAACCACTTACAAATTCAAAAGCTTAGCACTTAAAGCAAAACATAACAAGCTATTTTTAATAGTAATTGTAACTTGTTTTGAAAGCTATGTGAATAGCACTTGAAACAGCCTCAGCATAATTTGTTCTGAAACGTCAGTTTACATTTTTTTCATGGGTAAAGCATGTTTACCCATTCTCAGTGCTTGGGATGAGTAAAAAAAAAAAAAAAAAAAAAAAAGGAAAGAAAGGACGAGAGAGAGAGGAAGGAAGGAAGAAAAAAGAAAGAAAGAAAGAAAGAAAGAAAAGCTGACTCTAATTTTTGCAGATCACCTGTTTTCTGCAACCTAGCGTCTAGGGACAGAAAGTAGAGTGGTTGACTCTGATTTCCATTACAGTGCAGTCACGAGCCTTCTCCTCCTCTGCTGCCTTCAGCCATGCTACACACTCCTCTATGCATGGGAGAATGGCAGCAGAGGAACCAGACTCCCAGATCTCAGTGCATGTAGAATGCTGAGGGGAGGTGATGCCTGGGTGGCTCAGTTGTGAAGTGTCTGCCTTCGGCTTAGGTCATGATCCCAGCATCCTGAGATTGAGCCCCACATCGGGCTCCTAGCTCCAGAGGGAGCCTGCTTCTCCCTCTGCCTGCTGTTCTCCCTGTTTGTGCTCTCTCTCTCTCTTAAATAAATAACTAAATAAACCTTTAAGAAAACAGAATGCCAAGGGGACGTAGGTACTGAAAAGAAGTGGCAGAACAATAGCCACCCTCTTCTAGCCCCATCTTAAGTAACCAGCCTTATGAATGGGCTCATATGGGTGAATGTACTTGGTTAACTATTTTTTTTAAAAGCTCTAAACCAAAATTAATTTCAGTCAAGGGCACGGAGCAATCCCCCCTAATCTAGGCAATATCGTAGTGCCGTATTTGCACTTTTGAGCAGAAAAAAAATTATCAAATAAGATAGTTTTAGAATCTTAATTCCTAAAACTGACAAGAGTTATTTGAGCAATTGATATATTTATTTCAGAAGCATGACGTATTTTCTCATCTGCGAATGTCCATGGGTTGGGGGCTAGGACAGAGAGGCATATGATCTCAAAAGCACTAATCTAGGAATCATTGTTGAGTTGCAATACCTCTGTTCTAGACCCTGATCTGTCACTAAGTTAATGTGTGGCCCAAAGCAGCATGTCTCTTATCCTTACAGTGCCTACTATTTAAAAGTAGAATGTGTAATATGTATATGTGTGTAGGTATGCATGCACATAAATTCATACATATGAAATAAGACTTATAACATGTTTGACTTTGTAAAATGGAAGATGGTCTTCTGAAAAATATTTACTTCCATATTCTCATTGATGGAACTATGTGCAATCCTACGTTTGGTGCTTGGACATTACTACCTCCTACTGTAAGTCTAAAAAGTATTTTGTCTTCCTTCATGGAAAAGAATGTTTTTTGGTATAATGACATAGTTTTATTGTAATCTTGGGTTGAGCCAATCAAACTAATCAACTTCCCTCATTCTTATGGGTCACCAGCTCTGAATCAAATAGCAGTGTCAGAAACAATATTGTAGCTTTGAGCTCCAGAACAACTCCATTAGGGGATCCTGTTTTGCTTTCTTTCTGCTTCCAGCACCTTGATATCCTGGCAGTTTCTGGCTCATAGTGGGAAATAATAAATGTTTATCAAGAAATGATCAAAAGAATGAGTTAATAAATATTTCTCTTTCAGGGGGTTCTCACATTTGACCATTCATCACAATCACCCAAAGGACTTGTTAAACCACAGACAGCTGAACTCTAAACCCTACCCTCAGTGTTTCTGATTCTGTATATTTGGTGTGAGTCTCAGGATTTCCATTTCTACCAAGTTCCCAAGTGACGCTGGTGTTGTTGGTCCAAGAGCACACTTTGAGAGCCCCTGCTCTACGCAATGTTAATTGATTGGGGAAGGGTCAATCCTTATTTATTTATTTATTTACTTACTTACTTACTTATTTATTTACCATCATACTATAGTTAGGTGAGTTAAAGACTTATCATAGGTAGAACACAAGCCCAAGGTTTTTACTCCCAGATGTATTGACATGACATAGAGTTGGCCAACAGAGTACTGAATTCAGGACAGAAGTGGAGCAAATCCAGGTTGGCATGAACAGAAAGACACAGTGAGGCACATTTTTTTTTTTTTTTTAAACATTGGAGCTCAGTGGTGATCTCCTGAACAAACAGATAGGAAGACAGTCAATGAGCATTGATTGAGTGCCTGAATGTTCCACTGGTCTTTGAGTAAACAGGTACAACCTGGCCAGCAGCAAATGTCACAAAACATGGCATATTCCCACACATGCCAAGCAGTTGTACCCATTGCTTCTTCTTTATACATGAGGAACAACAGTGTCTGTTATGGTATACAAATTGACAAGATAGGGAATTCTTATTTGATAACAAATTTGCAAACCGAAGTTTGAGAACACCTGTTGAAATTAATAGAAAACCTGTCTTGACTGGACATCACAGACAAGTGGAGATAGCAGGATTCAGTCCCAATTACCTCATGTAAGTAACATTTTTTATGATGATCTGAGCCTAATTGTGAATGATGGTATGGCTTGACATTATTTCAGGAATAATGCGTAATAACCCAGATGAAGAAGAGATTATTTTAAAATATTTTTCTTCTAGTCTTTTATATGAAATTTTATTTTTTTATTAATGCTACCTTTAGATACTATGACAGGGCAATAATTATCTTTAAAATGGTAGAAACATGTTTAACTCACTTATTTTAGACCAGACAAACTTTATAATCAAATTTTCATTCTCAGAGTTAAAGCAAAGACCCATCCTTGTGGTAATTAACAATAGTTGGACTGTGCCACTATAATTTTTGTCAGCTTTGTACCTTTTTCTAATTTCTCCTTTTAAAAAAAAGTATCAGATATTATGTTGGGTTGCTCAATGTTTAGCTAACAGGATAAAATAGAAGAGCCTCTTGATAATGGTCCTTATATTTTTGAATCTGTCCTAAAAGGACATTCTTATCTACAGAACTGGAGGGATCAGTAGATAACCTTAGCTATTCTTTGGACTCACATTGACAGTATTTTATTTTTAAATACAAATTCTAGGTTCTCTTCTCATACCACCTGAATTAACATCAGGAGGAAGAGCTAGTCTCAGGAATCTGGAGTTCCTTTAGTGACTCTAGTAGGATAATTCCCTGCCCTAGACCATCTCCAGTCACCAGTTCCTCCTCCCATATAACAAAATTGGTCCCAATTATGTAAAATTGTATTTACTAATCATTACTGTGTCTGTAAAATTGTGACAGACTGTAAAATTTCATTGTTCAATGTAAGATATTTTCATTTTGATCTTTTCTAACATATATAAAATAAATATATGAAGATTAAAAAATGATTTGTTCTTAATTTACTTAAACTTGATGGAGACTTCCAAACTTCATTCTGAAAGTAATAACCAAGCTATGCTATAAGATATGTATATATATGTATATATATATATGTATGTATGTGTGTGTGTGTGTGTATATATATATATATATATATATATGGAGTAGATTAAGAAGAAGAGAAGACTATTTTATTTTTTTGACAGACAGATCACAAATAGGCAGAGAGGCAGGCAGAGAGAAAGAGGAGGAAGCAGGCTCCCCACTGAGCAGAGAGCCCAATGTGAGGCTCAATCCCAGGACTCTGAGATCATGACCTGAGCAGAAGGCAGAGGCTTAACTCACTCAGCCACCCAAGCAAACTGAGAGGACTATTTTAAAAAGCTAAAGAAGTAGTGACCAAAAACAATAGAACCATGAAATTTAGTATTGTGAAATCCAAGTGAAGGGAACTTCCAGAAGAAGACAGCAATAAATTTTGTTAAACACCAGAATGAGATCAAGGCGTATAAATCTGAATGGGCTTTGAATTTGATGAAAGAATGGGAAGGGAAAGAATTAGGAGGTGAACAATATAACTTCCTAGAATATTTTTCTCACCAAATTATTACTGGAATTCAGAAGGGTAGGAAACGTATCATGAGCAAGATTTTGAATCCCTGATTGTTCTAGCTATCAGTGGCCAGAGAGATAGATGGGTGCCTCTGTTTGCTGTGTCTATTAAGGGATAAATGCATGGGATCATGACCAGAGGTTTAAGCTGTTGCCACATTCCACTGAACAGAACAGAAAATGGATTAATTTGTTCAATAAATATTTATCGAGTACCTTGTTATATGCCAGGAGCCAGAGACCGAGCAATGAAAAAGAAACCGAATCATAGCAGTTTCAGTGTGGGGAGGGCTGCTGAGATAATACGGGTCAAGGTAGGGCTTCTCAATCTCACGTGCATCCAAGAAAACCTGGTGATCTTGGTAAAATGCAGCTCCTGATTCAGCACTTTTGGAGCAGGGCGAAGTAGTCTACATTTTTAGCAAGATTCCACAGAGTGTCTACACAGCTGGAAATTCATAGACCACACTTGGGAGTAAAAGATCCAGGAGATTCAAAAACACCGTGTCCAGATTTGCCTTACCCGAGTCACCCCCTCACAGGACTCATTTGTGGGTCCCACTGCTGGAGATTTTTTTTTTTTTAAGATTTTATTTATTTATTTGACAGAGAGAGATCACAAGTAGGCAGAGAGGCAGGCAGAGAGAGAGAGAGAGGAGGAAACAGGCTCCCTGCTGAGCAGAGAGCCCGATGTGGGACTCGATCCCAGGACCCTGAGATCATGACCTGAGCCGAAGGCAGCGGCTTAACCCACTGAGCCACCCAGACGCCCTGGAGATTTTGTTTCAGACTATCCTCTCAACTCCATGGAGGTCTATAGCTTACTCAGGTTTGGAGGCCACTGATTTCATCCAACCACATGTCTCCTTTACAGAGAAGGAAATGCAGTTCCTGCAGATGAAGAGGTTTATTAGTGAACACCTGCACCAAGATTCAGGTCTGTTGTAAGAATTAGGATTACTGAGGGCATTTAATAAAGCATCACCTTCTCCATACCCAAGTGCTGAACACAGAGTAAAACAAGGAAACGAGTAATCACCTTTTTACTAACAATAGCTAGATTGCTGAAGGTAGCGTACCTAGAGCACTAGATAGGCCTCATAACTTCAGCCAGAATGAGGCATGCTCAAGCAGCCAGTCAGAGGTGCATACAATGCTGGACCCAAGAGCACCTCTTCCCCAGGAGGAAAGGGTGGGCCCCTGGAGGATGGCAGAGAATGCATGCTCCCGGTGGTCAGTTAGCTACCAAAAGAAAGAAGGCAGAAACAAAACTAAGCACTCCCAGTTTTTCTGTCAAAACTAACCAATGACATTCTTCCACTCCTGGGGAAGAGGGCACGAAGGAGCAAAGAGAAGCCAGAAGAGTCGCATCTCCATGTGGAAAAAACGATCAGGAATGGGGGAGACCCATTCTTCTGAGCATCAAATAATGCAGTCCTCCCTGCAAGGTGCCCAGCACTGCAGGTAAACTGTGGGTAACCGCTGAGAGATCTGGGAGTTTGACATAAGAGCTAGAGGATATAGGGCAGTGCTTCTCAAACATTATTCTGCACTCGGGTCACCCGGGGCTCTTTGAGAGTGCAGGTTCTGATTCTGAAAATCTGGGAGGGCCCTGAGGTTGCATACTTCTACAAAGCTTCCTGGGGATGCTGATGGCCATACTTGCAGTAGCATGGGAAGGAAATCTTCTACTTAAAACACTCAGTTATGCCTCAGGTTTGAAAGCAAGAATATTAGCAAACGACCTATTTTCCACTCGCCAGCCTTGATATTTAAGCCACATCCCATGCATTGTCACCAGCAGCTAATATTTAGATGCAAAAAAACTCTGTCACTATTAAGATTAGGCAAGCCCCTCTTCCTTTTCTGGGTTACCAATAGAAATGTTGAGACTCAGAGGGGAGAAATTTACTAGCCCAAGTTCACTTAAGAAAGCATGGAATAAAAGCACTCTCTTCTGAATTCAAGACTAGTGTCTTTTTCAATCAGCTGTGCTCTTTGACAGTGGCACACTGACCATGACACTCATTTTCATATACACTCCCCAATGCTGTACTGATCATACCCGTCTCTGTTGCATTTGAATGTCTAGAGAACAATGATGCAGTTGTTTGGCTGCTCCAAGCCTCTCTCAAAATTTGCTGTCACTTAATTTAGCACATCATCTCCTCTGTCATTACCCAGGTCAAAAGTGAGAGTTTCTTCTCTCCTTAACTTATCCTTTTTGTACATGAAGAGCTATAGGTCAAGATATATTGAAATTTAACTTGGATTTAAGTCCTGCCTTCTCTCTCTCTCTCCATCTATCTCTCTAGGTCTAAACTGTTAGGGAACTAATCTCTGATAAATAACTAGCTGAAGTCAATGCCCATCAGCCAGAGACCACAGCAATCCCCACCCCTGTGAAATCAATAAAGGTGAGTTCATCATCTTGCACTAAGGGAGGACACACTGTAGTGGTGTTTGGCTGGTAGGCTTTAACACCACCGTTCACCATGATCTGGGGAATGCTACTTCAGAAATCAACAGTTTATGGATACTGACTGACCTTTAAAAGTCATCTTTTGTTGAATATTTTAGGCGGCAGCAGTTTTGCTCAGAGGTGTTCAAAGCCAACTAGGTAGGCATTCCCCTAATCTATTTATATAAAGATAATTATATGTTTAAATATTTTCCCTCTGAAGAAAAAGATGGAGAAAATGTAAGGAAAGATACATGAGATGTTCACCTATTTCTGTTTTTAAGTAGGCTTTAGAGCTCAGTGGGGAGCCCAGTGTGGGGCCTGGGACACGTGATGCTAACTAAGATCTAGACCTGAGATGAGATCAAGAGTCAGACTCCTACCTGACTGAGCCACCCAGTCACCTCACCTGTTCTGTTTCAATCAGACTTTCAAACAGCCTGTAAACAGAAAGAAAGTAGCTCAGTAAAAGTAGGGTGTGCACTATGGGACTATTGATTAATATAGATATTTTATATCTCCTATTGTTGAAGTGTTAACTGTAGACTAAATACTAATAAGCTAACTTCCTGTATTATTTTTCAGAAGTTAATATTGAATAGGAAAGCCAGTTATAAGTTAAGAAATTCAATGAAGGGTAATCTAATGGGAGAGATAATGTATTTATATAATATTTATATAATAGATAATTGACTTCAATGACTTGACTCTAGCTCTTAGAATTTTTTTTGAGATTCTATTTATTTATTTGACAGACAGAGATCACAAGTAGGCAGAGAGGCAGGCAGAGAGAAAGAGGGAAGCAGGCTCCCCATTGAGCAGAGAGCCCAATGTGGGGCTCAATCCCAGGACCCCAAGATCACGACCTGAGCTGAAAGCAGAGGCTTAATGCACTGAGCCACCAGGTGCCCCTAGGCTCATAGAATTTTAATTAAAGATTGATCTTTTAGAGTAGTAGGCTTCAAAATATCTATCATAAAATTCATGTCTTTCAAAGTTTGGGTTACATTTCAAACTTATGATTTATAGTACATGAAGTGTTCATCAAAGATAAGTAAGATTATTAAATGTATCTCATATATGTAAAGGGCATTGTCTGTTATCATTTCAGCTATCTATAGTAAATTATTTAAAAAGAATAATTTTCAGGACATGCTGTCAAAGTCCGATGATTGTAGATTGATCTATTTCTGGCCCTTACTCACAGCTGGTCCTCAGCTTGTTAAAGGCAAATTTCCAAATATTTCCCATTCTAAACTGAAGTGAGTAATTACTATTTTTTGCATAGTAAGATCATTATTTTTCAAGTAAATGATCTTGTTTTCAAAATTCATATTCCTTATATAATGCCATTGGCTCACAAACATTTTTGTATTTTTTTAAATTTTTTATAAACATATATTTTTATCCCCAGGGGTACAGGTCTGTGAATCACAAGGTTTACACACTTCACAGCACATTTTTGTATTCTTAAACCCTCTTGGTAACCATTTGAAAAAAAAACACAAGTTTTATTGTATATATTAGAGGGAGTCAGGTGGAAAAAAAAAAGTGAATATCTGAAGGTCAACTTTCAACCTATTAACTAGCACCTGAAGAACAGACTGGCCTCAAAGCCCAGGACAGCACGACCCCATTTTACCACTTTTGCCTGATCTGGAACTTCTCTCCTGGAGACTGTGTTCTTCCATGAAACCGGACTTCATGTAGCATTTTCCTCCTGCTTGGGTATCTGCTTCACACATTTTCTCAGGCCATTTTTTTTTTTCATGTATGAAATCACCTCTTCTTCTACATCACATTTATATTATTGGAATATCTTTCACTTCATTTCATTTCAGAAAAATGTATGTGTCAAGAAATCATTAATCATTACATCATTACTTAGCAAAAAGGGAAGACAAAAATGCCAATAATGATAATTAGTTAAGATATTTCCATATGATGAATATTATGCTGCCATAAAATCACATTTTCTGTTTAGATTTGTATTGTTCACTTGTCTCTTTTTGTTTTAATTTTTTTTTTTTTTTTTTTTTTTTGGAGAGAGAGAGAGAACATGAGCCGGGGGTGGGGCAGAAAGAGCAGGGCAATTAGGGAGGAGATGGGGGGAGGCTGACACTGGGCTCAATACTATGACCCTGAGATCATGATCTGAGCTGAAATCAGACATTTAACTGACTGGGCCACCCAGGCGCCTGCCACATATCCATTTCTTACTTTTACTTTCTGCTTCAAAACAATTTTAGACTAACAAAAATGTTGCAAGAATATTATGTGGAATTTCTGTATATTTCTTACTCAACTCTGTATGACAATATTTAAAAAATATACAGACCATGTTTAAGTTTCATCAATTGTCCTGCTAATGTCCTTTTTCTGGCCCAGGATCTTTTCTGGAATCCCAAATTGTAGTAAGTTGCCATGACTCCTCAGTCTCCTCCAACCGAGGCCAGTACATTGATCTTTCTTTGTCTTTCATGAATTTGACTTTTTAAAAAAATACTGGCCAGTTATAATGCAGACTGTTCCTTAATTTTGTTTTGTCTGATGTTTACTCATAATTAGCTTAAGGATACACATTGGAGGTACAGGATGTGGGTATGTCTTATTACTGGAGATACACATGAATATAGGAAAAAATACAGGTTGTAGAAAGCTCAACAATAGTTATCCCTGAATAGTAAGAAGTATTTTTAATTACTTTAGAAAATATTTGTATTCATTTTCCAAAATCTGTCTAATGAACACTCATTCTCTTTACAATCAGAATCAGAAAAACACGATCTGTCTTGAATACTGTCTCTCCTGTAACATTTCTAATCCGTAGGGTGGAAATCCTCTCTTCCATATTTCTGCACCTCATGTATAATCTATTATGCATTTCATACATACTGTTATCTGTTTTACCTCTTTTCTGGAGTACAATCTCCTTGAGGACAGGGAACATGACTCATTCAATGTTACATTGTCTACAGCAACTTACAACTTACATGTCTTTCATTTAATGTATGAAACTGTTTACCTTTAACACTTGAGCACATCAAGAACTATTTACTGAATTAAATTACTCCCTTGTGTAATTTCCAATTGAAATATCTCTTCTGGTATACTCTAAGAAAAGCAATTGGGAAAGTTTTGCCTTTATTGATATTTTCATTTTCTGTGAGCCAGTGGAAGTCTTTAAGGGATAAAACAAAGAGAAAAATACCCCACCAGTTAACCAAAAATGTCCTCTCCCCCACATATTGAAGAATTCAGGCTAATGTGAAGAAATGATGCACAAAGAGAAAAGATGAAGTTAGCACTGACTCCTTTCACTGTTTGCAGCTCTTCTTTCTTACTAACTTCTTTCCTACTTCAACCTGCTCTAGGCTGCAGAACTGGAGCAGATTTAAAACATATAATTCTATCATGAAATTAGGTCATTTGCATTAGATTCCAATGCCACAACAACTAAAGTTACCTGAATCACCTATTAGAAGAATGAGCACTCAGTATTATACTCAACTAATGAATCATTGAAATTTATATTGAAAACTAATGCTGTACTATACCTTGACTAATTAAATTTAAATTAAAAACAAGAAGAAAAAATAATTTAAACCTAAATTTTAAATCTTACATAAAAAAATTCTACTACATTGAACCTTATCCCTCCATGTCAGTTTATTTTATAAACCCACTAACCAAAATTTTAGCATATATGTCATTGGGGGTAGTAATGAAAACTAGGAGTAGGAAGTTATCTACTGAGTACCTACTGTGTAATAATGACTTCATATACAGGATCACATTTAATCCTCATAAATCCCTGCTAACTGGGCTTATTATCCTCATTTACAGATAAGGAAACTGAGGATCATGCAAGTTTATAGCAAGTAAAATAATAAAATGCAAAGCTGTATTCAGTATTTTTATAATTTAAATGCATAGCATGAAGATTGTAAGAGAAGTCCTGAAAATGGAAGCTATTTCTAAGTGGAAATTTTAATCATCAAGATGGTCCTTATGAGGGGTGCCAGGCTGGCTCAGTCCATAGAGGATGTGACTCTTGATCTTAGGGTAGTGAGTTTGAGCTGCACGTTGGACATAGAGATTACTTGCTAAATTTTTTTTTTTTTTGAGATAAGTTGGTCATTATATGACATCACAAAGGTGTTAACTCATGCTACAATGTTCTTATTCTATGACTTATAACTGTACCAAATCAATACACTGTATACCTTAAACTTAGACAATATTATATGTCAATTGTATCTCAACGCTTGAAAAAAGCAAAGATTGGTCTAAATTAAAAGACAAAGTTGTTTTTTTTTATTTCTCCTAATATGGTTTCTAAATAATATGGCATATCCTGGATGGGGTACTATGTGCAAATTGCTAACATTAAAGTTTGTTTGCTTTAACAGAGGATTTACTATAATAGGGCTGTGGGTTGCCAATTTAAATGCCCATGGAGAGGCAGGGCAATGAGTCAAGTGGGCCTCAGTGCAAGGCCACAAGGAGTGGTGGGGATGGTTGAGAACCAGAAAGCACATGCTTGGTCTTATGAGAGAATCCTCTGTGCAGTCTTCATCTATTTTAACATTTGGAATTGTGGGCTCGATGTTGCTTAATTTGATTATTTAAAGGAAGTTAGATATTAATGTTTTGGGGGTAAAAAATATTACTCATCAACTTCAGAAACCAATTCGAAATATTTTAAGACACACAAAAAAATCAAACATTGTGTTTGTTGGTCACAACAGATTGGCTATTTTGTATCCTCTATGAATAATATGTACAAAATGCTTTACTCTGATTTATAAAGCCTAATTATTTATAAAAATAGAGATAACTGAGATTAGCAGTCAAGCCCATGTTAATTTAGCATAATGCATTTTATTGTGAACAGGAAGAAGTCTAAATGGCTATTTGGAATTTCTAGTTCCTTAAATATTTGATAAGAGTAATTTTTTTTCCTTGTCCGTGGATTTTGTAATACTGAGGTTATCCTTAAAATTTAATCAGTCATGGTCAACCTTGTTTGTAAAGTTTTTTCCGAGTTTATGAACATTAAATGTTTAATTGTACTGCTAACAATTAACTAAATTGTTGGCTCTGTTCTATACCATGTCAACCAAAGAATCCGTCTTTTCATTTTTTCCCACCCAGACCCCCCGACCTATTTCCCTCAACCATAAACATTCAAATGCCCAAACAGACAAATTACTGATTTTATTGAAAACTGAGATAAATGAGAGATTTATGGAGTAAATAAAGATGTTGCAGGTATGTGAAATATTTGACACCCTTGGTTCTTGGCCATTTGGATTTAGCCATTTGTTGCTGAGAATTTTTTGTTGATGGCTTCATCCTAGGAAATATGCTGCCTGAGTGGTATCACTGAATATTACCTTCTCTCTTTCCCTTCTCTGCTTAGTATCTTTTTGTTTCTCCACATCCTCTAAAAACCCCAAACTCATTTAATGTCATGCAGACTCCCTTAACTGTTTTGTTGGTTTGCCTTGACCATATTCTTAGGTTCTGTCCTATGAGGCTCATTAAGCTCTATTAATAAAAAAAAACAAAAACAAAAACAAAAAAAAAAAAACTTTAAAACTTAAAGAGAGAGAGAGGAATTGAGATTTCTCTAAGAGGAATTTTGGTGCCAGGAATAAAATCACCTCCCTCCCTCCATCTCTTAATGTTTAAGAACTAACAATTAATCAGGGTTTTTGGTTTTGTTTTGTTTTCAGATTTCTTTATATACTGTTTACTTATATTTAATCCATTAAACAGTAAACACATGATTCCCAACATCACTGAAACAAGCAAGCAAACAAACCCAACACTTCTTTTCTCAGATTAGATTTATTTTTTAAAATTCTGGAATAATTTAAATTGCAGAAAATTTACTAAGATATTAGAATTCATGTATACCCTTTGCCCTCTTCTGATGTTAACACCTTACCTGACCATGGGTTATTTATCAAAACAAAGAAAATGATACTATTTTAATGCTATTAACTAAACTATAGACCTTAATTTGGATTTTACCTTTTTTTCTTTGATCTGTTTTAGGATCCAATTCAGGATACCATATTATTCTTAAAGAATCATTTTGAAGGAAGCAGATGACTCATGATGATCTACATCAGCATAAGATCCTTAAAATGAAGTTCACCAGTATTTCTGCTTCACAACAGAAATGAATGCCACCATCACTCATGAGTAGCATTTACAATAACAGGGTGTGTGGCTACTTTGAAATAATGGCCCCTCCCTTCTCCCAGGTACAGTGATTCTGGGTAGGCAAAAAAAATCACCCTTCCCCTGAGCAAAGCATTTAGTGGAGCCCCATGGCAGCTCTTAGGAAGTTATGGGCTTTACAGTAAAGGATTTTTGAATTAAGTACCATAGTTTAGAACGTAAATAATATATGGAATCTCATTCTAGAAGTCATGATAACTTGATATATAAACACATACATTGTAAGAACTGGTCTTGTATTGTCTGACTACTGGAATTTAGCATAGAAAATTTGTATTATTAGGGCAATATATCATTCTAAAAACTTTATATGTCTGGTGCCCTCGCCAAGTTAAGGACAATAACTTTGCAAAAAACAAAGCAAAACAAAACAAAAATTCTCTCCTAAAATCTTTGAAAATACTGTCCTCCCTCCCCCCTCCCCCAAAAAAAGCCAGCCCTGTGGTTAGAAACATTTGGTTAAAATAGAAGCCTACTCGAAAGATTTAACATTCTAATGTGTACCATATGTCTGAAAAAGAAATATGGTTTGCAGTGTTTCCCAAGATACATTAACTAGAGAACATTTTTAAGTCTATTAACTTCTCACAGAGAACAAAACTGGAAAAATGTTGGACAACATATCTACTTATTGACTCCAAACTGGACATAAATTTAGAAGTCCTTTAGTTCAATCCTACAGCAATCCTTCACAGAAAGTTCATCAGCTACTACTCCCAAAGACATCTAGAGTTTATCCTTCCATTGCTTGAAAGCTCTGCTTCTAAAGATGAAAGCTCTTTATTGTTCTGATCCTGAATTGTCCTGTTTCGTTCACCCTTTGGCCGTTTCAAAGTCACTCCTCCAAGCTGACCTAAAAACTTTCCGCATGATGGGAAGATGAGGCAAGAAGAGACTTTATTTGGCCAGTATTTCTGAATTATCAGTTTGTTGGGCAGATACCCAGGAACTTTGTTTATAATAATTTCTTCCTGGGTTTCCAGCAAAATCTCTAGTTGTACTGAACATGGCCTTAGTCACACTCTTGCTTTCTCAGATGATTTTTTTAAAGAGGGCGGAATGATGAGGTAAGGAGAACGCCCTAAGCATGAGAATGTAGGCAAGTATAGCAGGTCTGACAGCTGTCTCACTAATTCCAGTTGAGGAAAGGAAATTCCTGCCCTACCCACGTCTGATGGGATCACAGATTTAGGAATACAGTTCTGAAGAGCTGCTTTGTCTTTGAAAAAATTCCCCTGTTATTCACCAAGGGAAAAACCACAGAAAAAAATGCTGATGCTCTGTATCCCTAGAATAATCATCTGCCTTGGGGGAACCTATTGGGGATTCACAAGCTGATGACCAAGCATTTTGAGAACATATTTTAAGAGAAAAAAAGAGAATTCCCTTACTTGCCATAGACTCTGAATGCCTTTCTGAGCCTGAAATATATTTTTAAATTCTATGCTTTGATAATACTTCAAAAATATACTAGTCATATTTTAATATAATTAAATATCCAAATAATTTCCCTTAAAAGTTAAAACACTCTTATTCAATGCTAATATCACTTTAGACTTACTTCTTTCTGCAATGACATAAAAAAATTATAAGTTAGGAAAAATACAACCCAGGTATAGATATGTGTGTCACATATATTAAAAGCTGATGGAATTGTGTACTATTTATTCAAAACCTATACCATTTTTTAAACCTTTACAAATGTCTAAGACAAAAATATGAGGCTACTCTATGGAATACTGTTGTTACTGCGGCTTTTGCTGAATTGTGTGACTCTGGGGGTGGGAGTGGGAGGAGCCTAAGAACAGCAAGAGATAGGGCCATGACAGGGCAGCCCATACCATCCTTCCCCAAGCAAGCCCCTTGGTAGCAAAACAGAAAAGAATGCCTACCTCTACCCCCACATACTCACACTACTCTCCCACACCCCTCCCAACCCACTCGGGTGCTATAATTTCTTCACGTTTCCCAAAATTCCACTTGACAACAATTGTTAACTGTTTCCCTTTCTACAGATGTGAGTTGAGGGCAGAGGATGAAAAGCCACATGTGGGCATTTGTCCTAAGTCCACATCTGTATAGGAATAGGCAGCAGTCAGTGTCTGGAGTCTAGGCATCACTGGAGAACCGAAGCTGACAGCCTTAGCTGGCTACTCAGCTCACATGGACAACCCTTTACTTGGCCCTCTGGAATTCCGTATCCATTCTCTTTTCTTCAGTTGATTGTGCCAAACTGTTACCAATCCCTAAAACACTATACCTTACCTTTAGCGGCTTACCCTAAGCAGCCAAATAAATCTTTTAACAAAGGAAATAATGTTAATCATGTTTTCTCTCTGAATGTTTCCTTCCCATATTGACATTCATCTTTTCCTCTACAGAGGATGTGCATACCTCTTCTTTTGGGGGCTAGACTTCTGGTCCCTCCATGCAACCCTTGGCCATAGTTTATCTTCCATCCCTCCTGGATCTCATGTCCTTACTTCTGCTCTCTCTACTGACATTTCCTGTCATGTTCAACATATCCCAAAACTAGAGATTTCCTTAACATTGCTTTTCTCTAAAAACCTCTGCTCTTGGGGCACCTGGGTGGCCCAGCCAGTTAAGTGGCTCATTCTTGATTTTAGCTCAGATTGTGATCTCAGGGTTGTATGGAACCTGCTTAAGATTCTCTCTCTGCCTCTTCCTGTATCCCTCCACACAGCCACCCTGCCGACCTATGGGGGCATGCATACTCTTCCTCTCTCTAAAAAAAAACAAAAACAAAAACAACCCCCCCCAAAACATCACTCTACTCTTCCTGCCCTTTCAAATAATGCACTTTTATTGTTCCACCCTCATTGTTTTCATATTTCCCATTTGCTACGTAGTCTAAGGCAATGTGGTTTACATCAACACTTGACTGACTTACCATCTATCTACTCTATCCAAGTGATGATGCCCCCTAATGATCAAATCTAACAGCCTCTTTTCACTTTCACCCACATTTTAGAGCATTGATATATTCAAATATTTATTCTATGAGAAACCATCTCTTGTTGTTCACAAAACTATTGCCACCAACTTCTTCCAATCTGTGGAATTCCCAGATACTGTTGCCTACTCCACCTTTTTTTTTTTTTCCTATTTGCAACATATCCTTTAGAAGTGATCTCATTTCCTCCTATAGATTAGTTACAACAATTCACATGCAAGAGAAAAAAAATCTATGGGGATTTAATTAAATAGGGTTTTACTTCTTTATATGAAATAAGAGTAAGTCAGATTGTTAGTTCTGATGTTGTATAGAAATTTGATATAGCAAGGAAAAATTCCCTAACTTTACTAATGTTGGACCATATGGCTGGTACATCTTGACCACTCCTCCTACAGTGCAGATGAGAAGATGAATAAAGAAAACAAAAGTGGAAAAGAGGACGTAACCTAATCACAAGAACAAAAATTTATTTCCCATAGATTCCCAATAAACTTCCCCTTATGTCCCATTGGTTGTAATTGTGTTACTATTCACACTAATTTAAAAGAGATTCTGGGAAAGTGGCATAAAAAAAGATGTGGGAATGGGTAATGAGTGAATCAATTTATGATACATTTAATAACTTCATCTTTAAAACTACAATGGAAAGGACACCTGCTGTATGAGATATAACCACTTCTTTATGTGCACAGAGGTAGCAATTGGGCTAATTCTGTTAGAGCATGTGTCACATTACATTGTAGTTTCTGTTTATGTATCCATCATCATAGTCCTACCCTCAACTCCCAATTAGACAATGATCTTCTTGACTGCAACCAGTATTAAGTCCAGCACTGGATTTGTAACCCCATCAGAGTCTAGAACAGTAAAAAACTACACACACACACCCGTACATACACATATATTTTATGTATATGTATTATATATATTTATATATAATATGTGTCATATATTATATATTTATTATGTATATTTATAGATAATATATTATATATTTTATATATTTTATTTATATATTAATATTTGTACATAAAATACATATGTATCATTTTGAAAGTAAACTTGAACATTGGATGATAAGCATCTGAGTTCTAATCCCAGTCTTAATTATTATTTTTTGACTATTCAGATGTAGAGAATATTTTCACTTAAACAGAAGCAATGTGTAAATAATGTAATGCTGGAGTCTACTACTGGCCCTTCTTTCAACTTGTTACTATTGTAATATTTCAGTAAGTTTTTAGTTTATACATTTTTATTTTTCTGTTAATTTTGTATTTGAGTTCTTTTTTCATGTTCTCACCACAGCTGCTTTTGTCTTTTTGATCCACCCACTCTTAGAGCCTACAGCCATCACACGGCAAATCTGGCACTTGCTGTCCATGGTGCAAGAACTGTAATATCTGTATCTTCTCAACTGCTTGTGGTGGGAGTGTGTTTCTGAATGTTTTCACTATAGGCAGATATTTGGAATCTCTTTATGGAGAGAAATAGAAATGAGTGAGCTGTTCTAGAAGGGGGGAAAGGAAGTAGAGAAAGGAATAAGATATTCTGTAACCAGAAATTGGCAAGTCTGATCATCTTTTCAGTCCCATTTTTTTCCATTTCACTTATATATTTTTAGTATTCAGCTTACCAAATATGTCTCTTTTGAGTGTTGTCATTATGATGATGGGAAACCACCGTCTAGTGACTTAACATATTTGCACCTATATTTCCTCTCTTTTATTATAAAATGACTTGAAAGTAAAGTGTCAGGTACTTCACTCTGCTTTAGATTTATGCCAATTTCATATCTTATTCAGGAGTATTCACTGCATTTGTCTTTTTTCATTAGCTGGAGTGTTGTTGAAACAAGTGATTCTTTAGATTTATTCATTATAAAATATCGGTAAAGCTTGAAATGTTCCCATTTTAGAGAAGAGTATAGTATACTGACAAAAATTTATATGAGTGAGCATTACAAGAAATCATTTTACATTAATAATTTTAAATCTTATTTGCTCGGTTTCTTTGGAAAACCCTGACTGATGTAGAGGCTGATCATAAAATTATACAGTCTTCCCTTTGTCAAAAAGTTCTGAATTTGCTATTGGTCTGACTTTTTCTCTGTAAGTAAGACAGGAACCTTTTCCCCCACATCTTTGCTCAGTGTCTCCTTCTTATCAGTTACATCTCTTCTAAATGCCCTTTCAGATAATCTTCAGATATTCCCTCCACATACAAGTTGTTCTCTGTCCTGTTATCCTGTTTTATTTTATTAGACTGATCTAAATGCAATTAAAAGAAAAAGAAAAACAAAGCTAGCTATTATGTTTTGCTGACCCCACTACAGAACCTAGGAAGTAAATACTTGCTTTCCCAGATTCCCCAGCAACTGGACATGTCCATGTGACCCAATTCAGACCTTCCCCTTATTGGATAGCTGTGGGGTCCTGGGAAAGATATTTGACTTCCTGTCGAAAGGAAAAGGCACAGAAAAGAGCTCTCTCGATTTCAGTCTGAAACTGTAGCATCCCTCTTAAGCGCTTGAAGGTAACAATCATAAAAATTAAAAGCCATCACACTGAGACTGTGGTGTGGGAAGAGGAGCGAACCTGTACTCTGAGGTCAGTGATTGACCATATCTGATGATGCTTTTCTCCAGATGTTTTGGTTCTGGAAATACTCGTCCACCTTACAGTTTAAACCACCATTGTTTGGGTATTCTATTATTGTGGCCAAAAGCAATTCTCAAAGAAACATGATATGATCTTATTTACTCATTTATTTATGTGATTCTTGCTTATATTCTGCTTTTTAAACAATAAGATGTGTAAGAGTAGAAATCTGGTTGTTGTTGTTGGTGGTTGTTTTGTTTTTCAGTGTGGTATCCACTGTGTGTGTCACAGTGCCTGCATGGATGCACACAGTGCCTGCATGGATGATAGTGAATATAAATGAATAAACTTAAGTCTGTTTTAAATATTTTCATGGCACCTATAAGGTAATCAGTGGGGATGTTGGGGCTAAGATATTTAAGGCCCGTTTACTGAGTATGCTGGGAATTTATCTCTTAAAAGGAAAACGTTTAGGCTTCTCTTCTATTGAATGGTTTCTATGTAACTTTGCCAGGAAGCAATTTGTTTTTCCAGGTCTATCTTCCTAAAAATCTGATGAAAGCTTGAGTTTTAACCCAGGAACCATCATCTATAGAATCAGATATATCAGAAAACTTCATAGTTTTCTCCAGAGCTTAAGCATACTGATTTTAGTGATTTCATTTTTGGATATATTGTTAGAAATAGCTTCATTTACACTAGTTTCAACTGAAATATTATGTGAGCCACATATATAATTTACATTTTCTAGTAAACACATTTAAAAAGTGAAAAATAGGAATTTTAATACTATATATTATTTAACCCAATATACTGAAAATATTATTTTATGCTATATTGTTAACATGTGATCAATATAAAATTATTAATGGGATATTTAAGTTTTTGGACTCATTAATTTAGCATGTGTTTTATATTTACAGTACTTCTCAATTTGGACTAGTCACATGTGGCTAGTAGCTTACATATTGAACATAATTTAGGGATTGAACATTGATTTAGGGATTTAAGGATTCCAGGCAAGGGATCCTTATGGAGATAAAAATAGACTCTAAATGTATAGTTTCCATGGGAGGTTAATGTTGAGAAGAAAAGAGTGGCAGAGATATAGATATGAGGTCATGTCGTGGGGGACTTTAGACAGAGCATTCCTTCCATAAAACCTTTCCTTTTCTTCCTCATCTCCAATGTTATTCTTCAGATTGGTTCTATTATTATTTCACTAAACAAGGTTTCCATTCCCGCTGCTTACTCCCCATCTTCTTCCAGTCCTACAGCTCTGATGGTATATAAAATTTAGTTCCTGGTCCCTACCTGTTCACACACCATCTTTCTCAGTTAACTGTTCCTACTCTTGTCATTTTCAGTTGTTTCTATGATGATAATTTTTAAATGTCCATTTTCAACCCTGTTTACAGTATCATGTACTGTCGAAACATAATTAAAAACCAAATTTTCCCCTACCCCAGAAAACCTTTCCATCAAGGCGGGAGGGAAAGTAACCACTTCTCTTATTGAATGAGTGCTAAACCAGAACAAAACACTTTACAGACATTTGGTTAAGAGATTGCAAAGACAAAGATAAATTTCACCCTTTTATAGAACCAAGCAGATATATTCCATTACAAGTAAACCAGTAACCTGTACACCATAAATAGTAACTAGTCTTCAAATAAGAAGACTTGAAATGTCATTTGTTATCATAACTTTACCTGGTGATTGTGGGGACGATCTGTGCTCACCATTTAGTTTTATCCAGAGGAAAAGCATCATCTCTTTATGACTGGAAGCTCCAGTCATAGCAAATTGGAGCTCCACTGAGGCTTCTTCTACCTTCTCAAGAGAAACTGGGGGACAGGGATATTATTGCCCTTGATATTCACATTTCAAAAACTTACAAGTTCAAGAGAAGGGCATTCTTGGGTCAAAGAGCTGGCAAAAGTTATATCTAGGGTTCAAAGCATTTATATACCCCCGAAAAGATGAAAAATACCTACAATTGCAAATTTTCTAAGGTAAATGTTCTGAAAAAGAGGAGGAAAGGGATATCTCCTCCCTCATTTTAGGTTTTTAAAATTTAAATTCAATTAGCCAATATTTAGTACATCATTAGTTTCAGATGTAACAATAACTAAACTGTTGCATGCAACACCCAGTGCTCCTCACATCACATGCCCTTCTTAATGGCCAAAATCCAGTTACCTCATCCCCTCACTCATATCCCCTCTAGCAACCCTCATTTTCTTTCCTTTAGTTACAAGTCTCTCATGGATTTTCTCCCTCTCTGATGACTTCCCATTCAGTTTTCCCTCCCTTTCACTATGACCCTCTGTGGTCACCAGTGAGTGAAAGCATTTGATAATTTTCTCTGATTAACTTATTTCATTTAGCATAACACCCTCCAGTTCCATCCATGTCAATAAATGGTAATTATTCATCCGTTCTGATGGCCAAGTAATATTCCATCGTATGTATGTGTGAGTGTATGTGTGTGTGTGTGTATATATATATATATATATATATATATGTGTGTGTATATATATATATATATATATACACACATATCTCACATCTTCTTTACCCATTCATTTGTTGATGGACATCTTTGCTCTTTCCACAGCTTGGCTACTGTGGACATTGCTACTATAAACATTGTGACACAGATGTCTTTTTGGATCAACACAACCATATCTTTGCAATAAATACCTAGTTGTGGGGGCACCTGGATGGCTCAATGGGTTAAGCCTCTGCCTTCGGCTCAGGTCTTGATCCCAGGGTTCTGGGATCTAGCCCTGCATCAGGTTCTCTGCTCAGTGAGGAGCCTGCTTCCCTCCCACCCTACCCCCACCTCTCTCTGCCTGCCTCTCTGACTACTTGTGATCCCTGTCAAATAAATAAATAATAAAATCTTAAAAAAAAAATACCTAGTTGTGCAATTGCTGGGTCATACAGGAACTCTATTTTTAACTTCTTGAGGAACCTCCATACTGCTTTCCAGAGTGGCGGTACCAGCTTGCTTTCCCACCAACAGCGTAAAAGGGTTTTTCTTTCTCAGTATCCTCACTGACATTTGTTATTTCCTGACTTGTTAATTTTAGCCATTCTGACTGGTGTGAGGTGGTATCTCACTGTGGTTTTGATTTTTATTTCCCTGATGGCAAGTGGTGTGGAGCATTTTTTCATATGTCTATTGGCCATTTGCAAGACTTCTTAAGAGAAATTACAGACATTTTGTCTCTACATATCTTCTGCCTATTTCTTGACTGGATTATTTTGTTTTCTGGTTGTTGAGTTTGATAAATTCTTTATGGATTTTGGATACTAGTCCTTTATCTGATATATCATTTGAAAAAATCCTTTCCCATTCTGTATGTTGCCTTTTAGTTTTGTTGACTGTTTCCTTTGTGGTCCAGAAGCTTTATATCTTGATGACATCCCATTAGTTCATTTTTGTGTTTGTTTCCCTTGTCTTTGGGGACATGTCTAGCAAGAAGTTGCTGTGGGTGAGGTAAAAGAGATTGCTGCCTGTATTCTCCTCTAGGATTTGGAAGGATTCCAATCTCACATTTAGATCTTTCACACATTTTTAGTTTATGTTTCCGTGTGGTATAATAAAATGGTCCATTTTCATTCTTCTACATGTGGCTATCCAATTTTCCCAGCACCATCTGTTGAAGAGACTGTCCTTTTTTCATTGGATATTCTTTCTTGCTTTGTCAAAGATTAGTTGACCATAGAGTTGAGAGTCCATTTCTGGGTTCTCCATTTTGTTCCATTGATCTGTGTGTCTGTTTTTGTGCCAATACCATGCCCTTTTGATAATTACAGTTTTGTAATATAGCTTGCAGTCCAGCACTGTGCTGCCACTAGCTTTGGTTTTCATTTTCAACATTCCTCTGGCTATTCAGGGTCTTTTCTTGTTCCATACAAATTTTAGGATCATTTTTTCCAGCTCTGTGAAAAATGTTGACGGTCTTTTGATGGGGATTGCATTGAACATGTAGATTGCTTTGGGTAGCATAGACATTTTAACAGTATTTATTCTTCCAAACCATGAACATGAGAAGTTTTTCCATTTCTTTGTGTCTTTCTCAATTTCTTTCATAAGTGTTCTATAGTTTTTTGAGTACAGATCCTTTGGGTAGGTTTATTCTTAGGTACCTTATGGTTTTTGGTGCAGTTGTAATTGGGATAGGTTCCTTAATTTCTCTTTCTTCTGTCCCACTTTAGTGTATAGAAATGCAACTGATTTCTGTGCATTGATTTTATATACTGTCATGTTGCTGAATTCTTGTATGAGTTCTAGCAATCTGGGGATGGAGTCTTCTGGGTTTCCACATACAGTATCATGTCATGTGGAAAGAGTGAGAGTTTGACTTCTTCTTTGACAATTTGAATGCCTTTATTTCTTTTGTTCTCTGATGTTTGAGGCTAGGACTTCTAGTACTATGTTAAACAACAGCAGTGAGAGTGGGCATCCCTGCTATATTCTTGACCTTAGGGGAAAAGCTCTCTGTCTTTCCCCATTGAGAAGGATATTTGCTGGGGGCTTTTTGTAGACAGCTTTTATGATATTGAGGTACGTTCCTTCTATTCCTGTGGAGAGTTTTAATCAAGAAAGATGTTTTGTTTAATCAAAAACAAATACTTTTGTTGCATCGATTGAGAGGTTCTTTTTCTTTCTTTTATTAATGTGATGTATCACACTGATTGATTTGCAAATGTTGGAAGTATCCTCGCAGCCCAGGATAAATCCACTTCATCATGATGAATAATTCTTTTAATGTAATGTTGGAATCTTTTGGCTATTATCTTCAAGAGAATTTTGGCATCCAGTTTCATTAGGGATATTGGTCTGTAATTCTCCTTTTTGGTGGAGTCTTTGTCTGGTTTTCTGATTTCTAGCCTTATAGAGCAAGTTTGGGTTTCCTTCCATTTCTATTTTTTGAAACAGCTTCAGAAGAATAGGTATAAGTTATAAGTTCTTCTTTTAATGTTTGGTAGAATTCCTCTGGGAAGTCATCAGGCCCTGGACTCTTGTTCTTGTTGGATAGACGCTTTAAGGATGATATAGTGCCCCTCTTCATCTCTTACTACAGTCTTTGGTTTAAAATGTAATATGTCTAATATAAGAAATGCTGCTCTAGCTTTCTTTTGATATTCATTAGCATGATAAATGGTTCTCTACCCCCTCACTTTCAGTCTGGAGGTGTCTTTTGTTCTAAAATGAGTTTCTTATAGACAGCATTTGGATGGATCTTGCTTTTTTATCCAACCTGATACTCTGTGTCTTTTGGTTGGAGTATTTAGTCCATTTACATTCAGGATAACTATTGAAAGATATGAATTTTGTGCTACTGTATTACCTGTAAAGTACCTGTTTTTCTATATTGTCTCTGTTTATTTCTGATCCATGTTACTTTTGGGCTCTCTCTTCATTTACAGTTTCCTCTTTAACATTTCTTGCAGGGCTGGTTTAGTGATCACAAATTCTTTTAGTTTCTATTTGTTCTGTAGCTGTTTGTCCCTCTTTTGCTCAGCTTCTTTATTCTCTATCATTTGGTCTTCTATATCACTAATTCTTTCTTCTGCCTCATTTATCCTAGCAGTGAGAGCCTCCATTTTTTATTGCACCTCATTAATAGCTTTTTTGATTTCAACTTGATTAGATTTTAATTCTTTTATTTCTCCAGAAAGGGCTTTTATATCTCCCGAGAGGGTTTCTCTAATATCTTCCATGCCTTTTTCGAGCCCGACTAAAACCTTGAGAATTGTCATTCTGAACTCTAGATCTGACATATTACCAATGTCTGTATTGATTAGGTCCCTAGCCTTCGGTACTGCCTCTTGTTCTTTTTTTTTTTTGTGGTGAATTTTTCCGCCCTGTCATTTTGTCCAGATAAGAGTATATGAAGGAGCAAGTAAAATACTAAAAGAGTGGCAACAACCCCAGGAAAATATGCTTTAACCAAATTAGAAGAGATCCCAAATCGTGAAGGGGGAGAAAGGGGATAAAAGAGGTTCAAAAAGAAAGAAAGAAAAAAAAAGAAAAAAAAATAAAAGAATTAAAAAAAAGAAATTGAATAAAGAAAAATATAAAAAAGAAAACATATATATTAGATAAGCTAGTTAAAAAACGTTAAAAAAGAAAAGGGTAAAAGTTAAAAAAAATTTTAGCAGAAGAAGAGAAAAAAAATGAAAAAGAAAAAAGTTAACTGCAAGACTAAAAAAATCACAGGGAGAAAGCCATGAGTTCCGCGCTTTGCTTTCTCCTCCTCTGGAATTCTGCTGCTCTCCTTGGTATTGAAACCGCACTCCTTGGTAGGTGAACTTGGTCTTGGCTGGATTTCTTATTGATCTTCTGGGGGAGGGGCCTGGTGTAGTGATTCTCAAGTGTCTTTGCCCCAGGCGGAATTGTACCGCCCTTACCAGGGGCCGGGTTGAGTAATCCGCTCGGGTTTGCTTTCAGAAGCTTTTGTTCCCTGAGCGCTTTCCATAGAGTTCCGGAGGACGGGAATACAAATGGCGGCCTCCTGGTCTCCAGCCCGGAGGAGCCGAGAGCCCGGGGCCCCACTCTTCAGTGCGCCCTCAGAGAACAGTGCCCACTTACTCCCGTCTGCCTGACCTCCAGCCGGGCTCTGAGCTCACCGAGCCTGCGACTGGTTCAAGGTAACCCCGACCTGTGAGCTTACTGTCGGCTCTGTCTCTGTAGCCGGCTTTCCCATTCCAATACCCGCAAGCTCTGCAACACTCAGACACCCCCGATCCTTCTGTGACCCTGCGGGACCTGAGGCCACGCTGACCCCGCCTGGGCTTTGCCCCGGTTTAGCCTCTGGAGCAATGTCCCTCAGCGGAACAGACTTTTAAAAGTCCTGATTTTGTGCTCCGTTGCTCCGCCGCTTGCCGGGAGCCGACACCTCCTCCCGGGGTCTATCTTCCCATCGCTTTGGATTCACTTCTCCGCCGGTCTTACCTTTCAGAAAGTGGTTGTTTTTCTGTTTCCAGAATTGCTGTTCTTCTTCTCTTCGATCTGCCGATGGATTTTCAGGTGTTTGCAATCTTTAGATAAACTATCTAGCTGATTTACTGCTAGCTGAAGTAGTCTCAGCCTGCTACTTCTCCGCCATCTTGACTCCTCCCTCTAGTTTCTATTTGTTCTAGAAGCTCTTTATCTCCCCTTCCATTCTGAATAACAGCTTTGCTGGATAAAGTATTCTTGGCTGCAGGTTTTTCACATTTAGTACCCTGACTATAACACATTAACCCTTTCTGGCCTGGAAGGTCTCTGTGGATAGGTCATCTGCCCATCTAATATTTCTAACCTTGCACATTAAGGAACTCTTGTCTTGAAATGCTTTCAGGATTTTTTCTATATCTCTGAATTTGCAAACTTCACTATTATATGTTGGGGTGTTGATCTATTTTTTCGGATTTTGAGGGACATTCTCTGTACCTCCTGGATTAAATGCCTGTTTTGTTCCCCAGATTAGGGATGTTCTCAGCTATGATTTGTTTAAATATACCTTCTATTTCCCTCTTTTTTTCTTATCCTTTAGGACCCAATAATTCTAATATTATTTCACTTTATGGTATCTCTGATTTCTCAGAGCCTCCCCTCATGGTCCATTAGTGATTTTTCTCTTTTCCTCAGCTACCTTACTTTCCATCATTTTGTCTTCTATGTCGCTGACTTTCTCTTCTGCCTCATTTACCCTAGCTGTTAGAGCATCCATTTTAGATTACATTTCAGTTAAAGCATTTTTAATTTTGGCTTGATTATATTTTATTTCTGCACTAAGAGATTCTCTAGTGTCTTTTATGCTTTTTTTTTTCAAGCCCAACTAGTAAATTTGTAATAATTACCCTCAGTTCCAGCTGACATTACTTATATCCTTATCAATTAGATTTGTGGCAGAGAGTATTACCTCTGGTTCTTTTGCTGTGAATTTCTCCTTCTAGTCATTTTGTTCAGAGATGAAAAGATGAATGAGAGAACAAAATAAATAGCAACCACGACCCCAGTGGAATACACCCTAGACAAATCTGAAGAGATCAGAAACTGAAAAATAAAAGAAAAAAAGAGAGGGGGGAGAATGTAATCTCACAGGTGGACAAAACAGGGTGATATACTTGGTCCTGGGTGTATTTTGGTCTGCTTATTAGAAGACACTAAATCCCAAAATTATAAAGAAAGTAAGAAAAAAAAATATATATGAATATACATGAATGCAAAAATGAAGAATATATCTATAAAATATAAATTTAATAATTAAAATTTAAAAAAGACTTAACAATGAGTTGATAAAATGAGAAACTAGTTGAAAAAGAAAAAAAAAAGGAAAAAGAAAAAAAATTAAACTGAAAGACTAAAGACTCAAATACTATGTAATTTTCCCCAGCACAGGAATTTTTCAGTTCTGAGTGATCCATAAACTTGGTATTAGACTGATGTTCTTGCTGATCTTCTGGGGGAGAGGCCTGTTGCCTTGATTCTCAGGTGTCTTTGGGGCAAAATTGCACTACCCCTTGCCAGGAGCCAGGATCGGTTTAAGCTGTTTTGGGTTACCCTATGACACTTTTGTTCCCTGAAGGCTTTTCACTCCTATTGCAAAAAGTGTTCATGTCTCTATTTGTAGAACTGCGGCAATTCTTTTCTTAGATCTCAGGTTGAACTCTCAGAATGATTTGATAGATATCTAGCTGAATTTAAGGGATCAGATGAATTGCAGGTCCTCTACTCTTCTGCCATCTTTCCTCTATCCCCTCTCCTCCCTTATTTTTAACAGAGAATTAATTTTCACATTTTTAATTTGTGTTTGTCCTTACGCATGCTTTCTCTGTGGTACCATTACTTCACCATCAACTCAAATGAAACACATTCAAAAATAAAGTTTAATATCTCCTATCCAAATTAATTTTTTCATTTCTGCCAATAAATTTACTTCTTTCCCAAGACCCAAACTATAAGTTGACTCAGAGTAATTTTTGAAATTGCTCTTCTTTGGTCTCCCACAAAGTTGTCAATTGTTCCCTCCCATTTGTTCTTCTTTCTTCTAATTTTTTCATTTCAACAGCCACAGCCTTACCTTGTACCTACATTCCACAATGGTGTACTAACCTGTTGTTTTATGTTTCCTTCTCATTTCATTTTACTGATCTTCACAATCTTCTAGCCATTCTTGTTAAAAATTTACTACTGTTTTATAAAACAAACAGAAAAAATTGTCCTTTTGACACTACACTACCATGCTCTCTTGATTTTCTGTATATTTCATGTCAACAGAATTTCTCAATTTGTGCTCAAGCCCCCTTTGCTGATCTTTAAATACACCATGCGCACTTGTGAACTTTGGGTTTTTGTCCACATGCTTCCAGTTTCCTAATTTTCTTTCCTCTTCATTTCTCTATATACACCTTCTGTCTATCCCGCACTACCATTATAGAATTTGTTCTGATTTATTCTAATTAATCCTTTGAGATTTTTATCTTCCAATCATGTTCTATACAGTATGATGCCTGAGACATGATTTTCATTGTCTCTGACTCCTCTGAGCTCTACAAAGTTTTCTATAAAATTTATCTTAATTCATAGTATAACCTCTAGAATGAGTCCAGTGTGCTTTGTTTCCATGACAAACTAATAAGTTCTCTCCCAAGCTCAATATTCATAAATAATACATCTTGTAGATAGCTGAGTTCACAAAATTGAATGGTTGTTTTTGTGGAATTGCCTCCATTAACTTTCCAGTAAATCATTTATAATCCTGATATGCTTATTTAAAATGATTATCAATCTCAGCATTTACATCAAGACAAAATACTCTCCATTAACTCTTCAAATGGTCACTTAAACTTGTTCAATATTAGAGAAAAATTCTCTTCCTGGACACATAAGGAATTTAATCTAAAATATTTAACTTTAACAATTCTTTGGAAACCCCTATAAAGACAGCATTTATTGTTTCTACAATGCATTAACAGTATAAAACAGTATAAAACACAGTATAAAAGACACTTCAGTTTCAATAGAGGAACAATAATGTCTTGAATACTGACACAGCTTAATTAACAGATAATGAGTATTGTAGCTTAAAACACATAAAAACAGTATATATATATTTCTATATGTTATATAGAAATATAATAAATATATATTATATAAAATAAACAAATATATATGTTATATATATTTATATATATAAAAGGCAAGGGGCATGCATTACTCATATGCCACTATTTCCCAATTGGTGAAGTACATTCTACAAAATAAATGTTTAATTATTTCCCTTCTGAATGAATGAGAATTAGTCAATTTTTTAAGATTCAGCTTCCTAATTAAGTCTCCCCTTTGTTAGCCATCCAAACTGAAGTCATTTCTTCTTTATCATAATATTATAATATTTATATTTGGCATTTGATACCATCCTATATTATAGATGCACTAAATAAATATAGGGTAAAAGGAATGGCAATGCATAAAATTCCACATTTAGAAACCTCAATTCAATACATGTCTATTTTAACTTTGATCATGGCAGTTGAAAGTTTTAAAGCCAACCCAACCTTCGATGGCAAAGTAGTAGGATGACTTGCCATATTCTCAACTGTTTATGGGTCTAACTGCTTCTAGCAGCTGTTAACAGAAGCTTCAAAGAGGCCAATTTCTGACAGATTTGTGTGAATTTATTCATTGGGAATTGAAAATGTACAAATGAAGACCCAGGATTGAAGAAGCAATTGAATAAATGTCAAAGATCAGTCTTGGAGATACAAGAAAGCTAGAGAATTCAGAAGTGATCTTGTCAGTCTGCATTGCATTTCATTTAATAATCATTTGCAGCTGCTTGGTAGAGAAGCTCATCTCATTCTATAAGTGGAGACATACCACACAGGCAATAAATCATAAGAAGAGCAAGGTGAGTTTAGACAGCTGGTAAAATTCTATGCCATCAGTCCCCAGAGAAATGGACATTCGTTGAGATCATATCCAACTTATTTCTCATTGGACTTGTGAGGCTATTCTTTGTATTTGGTGCTTAAAATTAAATATCAGAAACATTATTTTATGGTGTAAGTGAATAGCTTATAGAAATATATAAATAGCTTATAAAAAGATATAAAAATAAGCCATAGGCAGCATACACTATTTTTGGAACTTCTAATAAATGTTTCCAAAAGGAAGATAATTTACTAAGATACGAAACTGAAGAGTAAATTTTTCAAGAGCCTTGAATGGATTTAGTGTCAGCAATAAGCAAAAGCTAAGAACTTCCCCGTGAGACCATGAAAGCACCCATTTAATCTGAGCCTCTCAAGACCACCTGTCAGGGCTGCTCTAAAGAGACTCGTCTGAATGATAATGCACAGAAAAACTGTGAAAGGTAATTGAGAAGTACATTTTGGAAAACTAGAGTGAATTTATAATCTCCTCCCAGTTAAAACAATAACATCAATCAATGATTTAAAGTGGTTGAGCAAAATGACATCACCCATAAAAGTATTTTGAGACCTATTTAAAACTCACACTTCAGGTGCCTGGGTGGCTCAGTGGGTTAAGCTGCTGCCTTCGGCTCAGGTCATGATCTCAGGGTCCTGGGATTGAGTCCCACATCGGGCTCTCTGCTCAGCAGGGAGCCTGTTTCCTCCTCTCTCTCTCTCTGCCTGCCTCTCTGCCTACTTGTGATCTCTCTCTGTCAAATAAATAAATAATATCTTTAAAAAAATAAAAAAATAAAAAAAATATATAAAACTCACACTTCATGCCAAAGCATACACACACACACACACACACACACACACACAATTTATTGAGATTTTTTTATATATCAAGCACCATGCAAGGCACTGAGGTAATACAAGGCAAGTGACACATCATCACAGAGCAGGAATAGAGATACAAAGATATAAAATAGCATGCAGGGGTACCTGGGTATTTTATATCTTTGTATCTCTACACTCACTGAAGTGAGTAAGCTCACTGAAGTGAGCTTTGTATCTCTACACTCATTGAAGTGAGTAAGCTCACTGAAGTGAGCTTCCAAGTGAGCTTTTTTCCAAGTAAGCAACTGCCTTTGGCTCAAGTCATGATCCTGGCGTCCCAGGATTGGGTCCCGCATTAGGCTTCCTGCTTGGTAGGGAGTCTGCTTCTCCTTCTGACTCTCCCCCTTCTCATGCTCTCTCTCCCTCTCTCAAATAAATAAATAAAATCTTAAAAAAAAATACACCCAATAATTTATATGCTAGGGGGAAGGATTAAGGAACCAATGAGCACATAAGAGGAAGCCATTTTCTTTGAGAAATAAGAGAACAGATGGCCTTTGAGCTAGTTAAGCCTCAGAGTGACTATGATTTTGAGAGGTTAAAAAAAAATGAGATCAAGTGTTCCTGGAAAAGGAAAATAGGATCAAAAGCACAGAGCATTGAAAGTGTGTTCATTAGGAAAGTTTTATATATATATATTTCCCCCTTTTCTCCTGGCATTCATCAAAGGGAAAACATATATATTTATTTATATAATAATTAATAATTAATATTATTGATTAACATTATTAATTAATACATATTTATGTAATATATTACGTGTAAAATAATATATATATATATATATATATATATATATATATATATATATAAAATTTTTCCCCCCTTTGGTGAATGCCAGGAGAAGAGGGGGAAATCAAAGGATTGCTGAAAAGTGAGGTTGAAAAGTAGTTTGGGGCAGAATGCTAACTTAACCTTATTTCAGCAATTATCTGAGGAGGTAAGATGTGTGGGATAAAAATGGAATCTCAGTGATTTTTGGTTCCTCCAACTCTCAGATACAAATCACTATATTAGCTCAACAGGCAAATGTGGGTCTCTGGTGCTCCCTTTGAGGACCATCGCTCCCACCTTTCTTTCTAAATAGTTGTGGAGACCAGAGGACATGTCCCATGCTATTCATAAACTGGCTGTGATTATGAGCTGTTGGTGTTGTCCCATGAGAACTCTGTAGGACATGACAAGTCTTCTGCTCCTGAGAGTGATTGGTTTCCTGCTGTTCCCCAGCCCAGAAGCTGAATGCTCCCACAGCAATGGGCAGCATAAGCAGAATGTTGTGGTGTGTTGGGCAAACAGGGAATAAGGAAGGCTGACCTAGGTTTGGAGGAGGACAGGTGGTCAAGAAAGATTCCCTGGGAACACTGATGCCTGACATATGTCTTCTAAGAATAAAAAGGAGTTAGTAAGCTGGAGGGGAAGGAAATAATATTTTGGACAGAGATATGATTATTTAAGTCCTTGGACATCACACTAAAGAGCGTGGATTTTATTTTCTAACCAAGGAGGAGCCACTGACATTTCTAAATAGATAATAAAATGATTAGAGCTAATCTTTAGAAAGAAAATTTTGGGAGCTCAGGAGAAGAGAATTTAGCATGGGCCTGGCTTGGAATAGAGTCACTGTTAAAGATACTGAAATAATTCCATAAATCTGACCAGAGTAAAGGCAGAGAAAAGGTTGAGACAATGGCTTGAAGGGAAACCAAAAAAACAGAATTAAGAGGAAATTCTACTGTGAAGTCTGAGAAGGTGAGGTTAAAGGAGAGAGAGCAAGATTGAAGCTGAGATTACCTTTATGAGAGAAATCACAGGAGGACTAAAGTGAGCTTCCAAGTGAGCTTGGAAGATCAGAGAATAAAGAGAATGCATGTGATTAGAACGTACTGGTAGACTAGTGGAGGGACAGATCATGCAGTGAAAAGAAGTAATAGTAATCAATACTTTAATAGACCATGACACCTGCATTTCAGGGTGGGGTTTTGACTAAGCTCATATCTTTTTTTAAAACCATTTATATCTTAATTAATATACTCTTTGGTATGAAAATGATTTGGTGACATTTTATTTACAAATTGGAGTTAAAAATAAAAAAGTGTTTTCTTCACTAAATAATTGGTTAAAGATAATTTTAGTTAAAGATATATATTTTTTGGGGCGCCTGGGTGGCTCAGTGGGTTAAGCCGCTGCCTTCGGCTCAGGTCATGATCTCAGGGTCCTGGGATCGAGCCCCACATCAGGCTCTCTGCTCAGCAGGGAGCCTGCTTCCTCCTCTCTCTTTGCCTGCCCCTCTGCCTACTTGTGATCTCTCTCTGTCAAATAAATAAATAAAATCTTAAAAAAAAAAAAAGATATATATTTTTTAAAGATTTTATTTATTTCTTTGCCCAGAGAGAGAGCAGAAGCACGGAGAGCTGCAGGCAGAACAGGCGGAGCAGGCAGAGCAGGCAGAGGGAGAAGCAGGCTCTCTGCTAAGCAAGGAGCCCAATGTGGACTCAATCCCAGCACCCTGGGATCATGACCTGAGCTGAAGGCAGATGCTTAACCTTTATCGATAATTTTAACAGTCTTGGAAGAGATAGGTTTCCCTGGGATTTGGTATCTATCTCCGGATATAACACCGAGCCCGGACTCATATCATAAGACAACAGCAAGGTTCTAACCCAAGGATTAGCAAACTCCTACAAAGGGCCATAGAGTAAATATTTTAGGTTTTATGGGCCATACAGTCTCTATGGCAACCACCCAAGGGTGCTGTTAGGGCAAAAAAGAGTCATAGACAATACATGGTTGAGTTTCCATGAAACTTCATTTACCAAAACATGTGACAGGCTGTATTTGACCCACAGTCTATCATTTGCTGACCCCTGCTTTTAGATAACAAGCTATCTTTCTCTGCCCTATTTATTGCTAAATACAGATTTGGTTTAGAAAAGCATTCATGTATATAATGTAGATATGCAGGGTTTAATTTATACATAGGTTTTTTTCTTTGTCTTGAGCTTTTTAAATTGATTGTTAAAAATTTGTTTAAAGGAATCTGACACCTTGATTTTCCTTTTTATCTCCGCATAATTCCCAGTTGCGTTTTTCAACTACCTCAGTGAAGGTCTCAGACAAACACAATAGACTGGATCATAATGGAAAATAGAATCTTCTTGAACTGAAATGACAAGTGTGCCAAGAATTTAGGGAGTGACTGTACTTCTGGGAACCTCTCAGCTTGTTGTCATCCTTATGACCACCTTGGATAAGACACCAATGTCTCCCTAAAGGCTATTAGTGCTCACAGGAATTTTAGTCACTGCAGTTGAGTCAAAAGGCCACAGAGACCTAGAAACACAGAGGCAAGTGTTTGCTCTTACCACCCAAACTTAGTCACACTTTGTGGCAGTTGCCTGGACTCTACTGACATCAAAGGATGAGGTCATTTTTAGTCAAGGCCTAAAAGTGAACTACTACTTTAAAAGAAATGTTAAGCTCATTAAAAAAAAAAAAAAAAAAAAAAAAAAAAAAAAAAAAAAAAATGAGGGAAGGTGCCCCTGGGTGGCTGAGTCGGTTAAGTATCCGACTCTTAGTTTCAGCTCAGGTCATGGTCTCAGTGTTGTGAGATCAAGTCCCACGTCTGGCTCCTTGCTTAGCCAGGAGTCTGTTTGGGATGCTTTCTCTTCCTCCCCCTCAGCCCTTCCCCCTGCTTGTGCTTTTTCTCTTTTGAAAATAAATAAAATCTTCCAAACAATCAATATTAAAAAAAAAAAAAAAAGAATTGGCATGAAGACACAGTATAGGTCTTTGTAGTCTGAGGTCCCTTAATATGAGAAATTTCTAGTAGGTCACCAGCCCTCACTAAAATATATTTCTAAAAATGCAATTGACATCACAGTGCATATTTAGAGTTCAGAGAGATATTAAAGATTATCTAATCCCTTCAACCCATTTTACACTCAAGTCAACTGAGTCTTGGGCCTATTAAGTGACTTGCATTATTTCCTGGACAATTCAGTTAAGTGAAAGAGTTCTCATTCATTCTCCTAGTTAAAAGATTGCCATTTTGAGTTTTTACACTGCATTATAGTTCATGAGTGAAGCAATATAAGGAAGGAATGAGCTTCTTTGAGTTCAATTCAAGCACTTCAGTGTGAAAGACTGTTCTAGATTCGGAACAAGGGATATGTAAAATAAAGTCCCTTCCCTTAAGTAAGTGTTTACCAATAGTAAACACCAATGCAGTGTTTGCATTTGCTAGGCATATACCAGAGGGCTTTATGTATTGCAATTCACTTAATAATCAACAGAAACAGTTATGTATGGAGACTTTTTCAGTTTGAAAGAATTAAACCAAAACAAATGGAAAAAGGAATTCCAAAATTAAAATATATATATATATGTATTCCCTGAAGGGAATTATACCAGATGATTAGATCTTCAAAGGACCTTAGAGATCTGTAGTCCTGTCGCTTTTTAATTCAATAATACTGAGATGACAGGAAGCTGGAGATTTTGACTACTCCATTCATCTTCTGACAATATTCAGCTTTCACAAACAATATAAGTCAGGGAACAACAAAACGTTGTTGAGGATGCAGAGAAAGGGGAACCCTCTTGCCCTCCCACTTCTAGTGGGAAAGCAAACTGGTGCAGCTACTCTGGAAAACAGTATGGAGTTCCCTCAAGAAATTAAAAATAGAGTTATCTTATGAACCAGCGATACTACTAGGTATTTACCCGAAGATGCAAATGTAATGACCTGAAGGGGCACCTGCACCCCAATGTTCATAGCAGCAATGTCCCCAATAGCCAGACTATGGAAAGAGCCCAGTTATCCATTGATGGATGGATAAGGAAGATGAGGTATAGACATACAATGGAATATTATGCAGCCATCAGAAAGGATGAATACTTACCATTTTCAATGACCTGGACAGAACTATAGAAGATTATGCTAAGCAAAATAAGTCAATCTGAGAAAGACAATTATCATATGGTTTCACTCATTTGTGGAATGTAAGAAACAGCACAGAGGATCATAAGAAGACAGGGAATTACTGGGAAATCATCAGGGAAGGAGAAAACCATGAGACACTTAACTCTAGGAAACAAACTGAGGCTGCTGAAGGGGGTATGGGTAGGGGTATGGGGTAAATGGGTGATGAGTATTAAGGAGGGCACACAATGTGATGAGGGTTGTTGTATGCAACTGATGAATTACTGAACACTCCATATAAAACTAATCATGTACTACATGTTGGCTAATTGAGTTTAAATTTTTAAAAAATTTTGAAAAATATCTCCGTTTCTCCACAAACTCACCACTACTTTCTAACAAATTTTGTAGATGTTTTTAATAGCAAACCATGAGAGACTGTGGACCCTGAGAAACAAACTGAGGGTTTTGGAGGGGTAGGTGGGGGTGGGGGGAGCCAGGTGGTGGGTATTATGGAGGGCATGTATTGCATGGAGCACTGGGTATGGTGCATAAACAATGAATTTTGGAACATTGAAAAAAAAGTTACTCATTTGTTTAAAGTGCATGTTCTGCTCATTACATTAAGTTTATATATGACAAATCTTAAAGAGACTAGGAGAATAGAAGTTGAAGAACTTCTGATTTCACTATAAAGAGCTATTCCCTACCTAGAAACAGGGCTTGTTGAGAATAATCTGTATGTTTTCTCCAAATACCAAATGGCGTCTACTTATAACACTAAAACCTTACATATATCATGTTTCCCTTTAAAATCATGATTAGAAATTATAATAAAGATATAACTAAGATTGTGGCTACTACTACAAATGAAATTCAAGCTCTTTTTTCCATTTTTAAAGTAGGTTTAGAAACAGATGAACACACTACTACAGTCAGAAATGATGTGTAGATTTCTTAGAAAAATTATGCAAGTCTATCATATAAAGTTTATATATAGGTTTTATAAACATTTGATACAACTGCATTCAATTAGCACATTTTCAAATGTTTGGGAACAAATATAACAATGTTTGAGGAAGTACTAGAATTTCAACAACATTAATGTTTCACTGAATAAAATATTTTCATAAAGATTTGAGCACTGCATGAATTCTAAATGCAATAATGATGCACTTTTGTCAATGTGTAGTGGTTTGAAGTAATTAGAGCTTTTAACAGTAGACTCCCCTTACCTGCTCTGAATTCAGCTTTCAGACCGATAATCAGATCAAACTATTATGCCAGTGAACTTGTTTTGAACAATCATTATTAGGGGTAAAATAATATAAAGCAAATCCAAATAAAAACCCATAGAGTTCTGGGAATGAGCTTCATCAATTTGCTTATGAAAAAAACAGTGCTCTAGCCATGGAATAGCAATGCATTCTGTATTCTTATCGCCATTTTAAATTGTTAAAAACTTGTTTCATGCAATTTTGTGAGACAAAGCAAATTCAGAAAACTAAGAAATCCTAACAGTTAACTTAAACACTTAAAAGATTTCACATATTTGAACACTTTCAGAATTGGAAACATATTAAGGTGAGGAAAGTAACAACTACTGACCCAGCTCAATCAACTGTATCTATTTGAGGCAACCTACTGGTGTGCTTGGTCCCACGTTTCTCTTTCTGTCTGCCCACTCTGTACTGGTGATGTGTTTGGTCCTTGCAAATGCCTTTTGCGCCTCTTGGGTTTTCTTGTTTTTGTTGCTGTTGTTGTTTGCTACCCTATTCTTCTTTTCCTGCTAAGTGATTTCATTTCATTTGGTCCTTTTATGGCCATTTCTTGTCCCCATTTCTCTACAAAGTTAAACTTTGACTTCATCTCCCCTCCTTTCCTTGGAGAATCCATGCAATTTCATAGTTCTAACTACTTTTTAAAATAAAAGGTAATTTTAAGATTTGGAGTAAGGACTGATTTCACAACAGATATGGAATTAAATATCAGTCAACAAGATTTGTTTATAGATATTTTTCTAACTGTCCATACATCTTCCCGCTAAAGTGGGGCTTAAGAGAATTACTTATTCACAGCAGCCATCTCTGGCCACAGACGAAAGGGAAGCTGCTTAAATGGTCTTTGTCCATGGACTGTCCTCCAAACTTTTAATTTTCTACTTCTTTTGAGCAATATTTACCTTTAGGTCTCTCCAGAGCATAAGTCTCAATAGGATAACTCTCATCCAAAATGGTCGTGGTTTTGCTTTAAAAAAAAAAAAAAAATTTTTTTTTTTTTAGAATGGCATTCTTTAATTTTCTGGATTTCTCTTTAGCTGCAATTATTTTTAATAAATTATCACATTTCTACATTCATCATCTTGTAACTGACTCTATTCTCCCAGCTTTCACCCAGTTATTTAATGTCCTGATTTACTGGCAAAATTTCCACGGCTAGAATATTATTTGACTGTTTATAATGGCCTTTATATTCTGTCAGTAGAGTAACTACTGTTGCAATGTTCCTGTAACTTATTACTTCAATTGTCACCATTACAGACCTATTTGTAGTAATTTATACAAATGCCCTTACTATGAGGATGACTTCAAAAAAATCTACATGTCTAACTTTAGCTTGTTTTCTGACTTATATTTATATTTGCATCAGTCTCCTATACATTTTATTTTCTTCCTTGGGGAGAGAACACATTTGAGCTTCTTGTTTTGAACAATCATTATTAGGGGTAAACTCTTGAGAGTTGCCTATTCATATTCTTTGTACATTTTTCTAGCTTATGAATGTGTATTACTTGCTGGATGTTTTCTAATGTATGTTCTAAGGCCACCATTGTTAACTGGACCTCAACTGGGTCTAAACATGAATTCATCTTCCTGCAAACCAGTTGACCCAATTTATTTTTCCATTTTTGTGATAGGCACCATCATTTTTATCCCTTCTTTCAGCTCAGTGATGCATTTGCCAATATCGCTCACTTGTCAAGAAATTACTTTTTTAAAAAAGATTTTATTTATTTTATTTGACACAGAGAGAGAGATCACAAGTAGGCAGAGAGAGGGGGGAAGTAGGCTCCCCGCTGAACAGAGAGCCCAATGCAGGGCTCCATCCCAGGACCCTGAGATCATGACCTGAGCTGAAGTCAGAAGCTTAACCCAAGAAATTCCCTTTTTTTTTTTTTTTAAATTAAGATTTTATTTGTTTTTGAGAGAAAGAGAAAGAGAGAGAGAGAGAGTGAGCATGAGGCAGGGGGAGAGGCAGAGGGAGAAGCAGACTCCACACTGAGCAGGGATCTCCATGGTGGACTGATTCCAGGACGTTGGGATCACAACCTGAAATGAAGGCAGACGGTTAACTGACTAAGCCACCTGGGCACCCAAGAAATTCTCTTTTGAATCATGGCATTTCTTTATTGTTATTAAACATTTATCCACTGATAATTACTGCCTACAATGGTCAAATAAAATAATTATATTCACAAAAGTGTTTTGAGAATTATCAAGCACTGTGCAAAGGTATTCTGCTATTATGAATACACTTAATTTTTGTAGATATCTTCATCCATCTATATTATGCTTCTTCAGCTGTAGTATTAGTAACCAGAAAACAAAAATGTGCCCCCTAAAATGTCCAATTTATTGCCACACCACAAGTACTTATAAATATTTGTTGATTGCAAGAAAAGGTAAGAATTAGGAAAAGTGAAGAGAAACTTTATATTTGAGAATATTTTCCAGTCAGATGGTAAAAGTACCATTCAGTTTTTAAATGAAAATTTCTACTGTCTCTAAACAATAAATGCCAAAAAATCCTGTGATTGATTAACATAAATGAATATAAATTTTCTATGCTATCTATTCCCCTAACAATTTTCTCTTGGATCATTTTATTGGTAGGACTTCATTATTTAATTCTAGCAATTTAATTGGCTAAATTACCTTTAGTGGAATTCAATATAGAAATACATTATATGAAATAATTTGCAATAGTAATTTGCATGAGTGAACTACTATTATAATTCTTAGAGTGGTAATAGGAGTCACTTAATGAAAAAAATTCTATATGCTGGAATACCAAAAAATATTTCTATAGAATGGCTTTTCAATTTAGCATAATAATAAGTAAAACATAATTCTTTATAAAGAAAAAAAGGAGAAATACTTAGTAAGCTGATGGTAGAACACTTCAGGATCTATCTGGCCATTTAACAATTCATGTTTAGAAAAAAAAAAAAAAACATAATAAATGCTCTTTAAGCCCACCTATTTCTCATTTACTCTTGGGACCTAAATGCATTAATCTCAAACCATAAGAATTAGTGGTGAGGCATAAACAAAAAACATTCCAAAAACTATGAATCCCTTCCCTGCTTTATTAGTTTCTGCGTACAAGGTATAATAATTACATGCATTGAATGAACTGACCTAGAGATTATGTCTCCACATTGTGGGAGAAATAGCTACTTCATTTTTTTTATTATATGGAAGTAGAAGTCTGGTAGTGATCAAATTATAAAAGAGTGATTTATAATTTTCAGAGATCCCTCAAACCCCAACCCTGCATCTAAGGAAGGCAGAATAGTTGGTGCGTATATTGCATAGTGGCTTAAAAACTGAGTAGGGATTATAATCCTGCAGGATTGGTTACCTGACTAAACCCTTAACTAATACTTCCCCTGGTTAGGGCAAAGGTAATGTCTGAAAAAATCATGTGAAACACTTGCAAAGAAAAAGTAATAAACCAGCATTTGAGTGTCATCTTACAGATTTTAAACTTTGGCATGTGTGATCTCATTTGAGCCACCCTATGCCCAGCTGGCATCACTATGTCCAATATAAAATTAAGGAAGTCGTGCCCTTTGGAGGTGAGATCATTTTTCCAAGGTTACACAGATAGTAGGTGGAAATGTCAATGTTCATAACCAGTGACTATAAATTCCATGCTCATTCTCTTAGCAAGCTGCTTCCTAAGGTAAGTGAGTACACACTCAGCAGGGATCATTCATATTTCCTTGATCCAGCTATCCAAATTGTTTCTATAATTCATTGCTTGCTGTGGGTTCCCTGTAATTTGCATATTTTAGCTAATCAGAGTTTTAGATAGACTATGCATTGATTTGTACTCATGGTTCTTTACCATTCTTCTTCACTTCAGCAACCCCAGTCATTCTGTATCTCTTGATTGCCTTACTTGGATCTTGTTTATTTCTAATTAGGTTGATATTAACAATTGAAGCAATTATCTTGAATACGGTGTCAACCTTTTTTCTTTCCACAACCAACAGCATTGACTGATGATACAAATATATTTGGTATCCAAATTGCTCTACTAATTTGGCATTCCCACCCAATTTCAATTACACAGGTTTTGACACTACCTATTAATTCATGATCCTTGAATAGCAATGTTAGAGTCATGGATGATTTGGGCAATATGAGTTATAGAGGCATTTTGGAATGATTATCTATTTCTAATTTAGCAGTTTTTTTTCTGTAGCTTGTGAGATACTAAGTCATGTATTTAACCAACCGCGATGCTATCTTAGTCTATTGACTTTACCATTACGTTGTGTTTTTTTAATATCAATGGTGTTACTTAGTGGTGTTATACTTAAATATTTAAATATTTAAATTTAGTGGTGTTACATTTTAATTATATTTAATGATTTTACATTTTAATTAAACTTATTTATTGGACATTAGTTTTCTTACCAAATGAATCCATCGTGTGTGTGTGTGTGTGTGTGTGTGTTTAAAGATTTACTTATTTATTTTAAAGAGAGAGAGAGAGAGAGGAGAGTTAGTGGGGGTGGGGGAGTGGGAGAGAGAAATCCAAGCAGACTGCACTGAGTACAGAGCCCAACCTGGGACTTGATCTCATGATGCTGAGATCAGGGCCTGAGCCAAAAACAAGAGTTGGATGCTCAACCAACTGCACCACCCTAAACTTGTGTTTTTAACCCTCATCTTGTGTTTTTAAATGTTCTGTGATCTCCTGTAGTTGGATTTATTTTTCTTTTCTTTTCTCCATACCCAGAGTGGAACCCAGCACTGAGCTTGAACTCATGACCCTGAGACCAAGAACTGAGCTGAGATCAAGAGTCAGGTGCTTAACCAACTGAGCCACCCAGGTAGCCCCTGTGGTCAGATATTCTGTGTGCTAATATCATTCTGTTAGGAAAGCTCTGTGTGGATGCTTAAAGGATGCATTCTAATTCCTATAAACAAAATCACATAATAAAAATTAGACTTGAATCACTAAATGGTTAAATATGTATATCCATAAAAGTTGGAATTTTAAAAAGAATTCTAATAATGGGGCTCCTGGATGACTCAGTCAGTTAAGCAGCTGCCTTTGGCTCAGGTCATGATCCCAGGACCCTGGGATTCCACAATCCAGCTCCCTGATCAGCAGGGAGCCTACTGCTTCTTCTCCTTCTGCCTGCTGTTCCTCCTGCTTGTGTGTGCACTCTCTCTCTCTCTTTCCCTCTCTGTCAAATAAATGAATAAAATCTTTTTTTAAAAAAAGAATCATGATGACAAACACCTTTCTAGTTCTTTCAAACTGGGAATTCTTTATTCCCACTTCACTTTTAATTATTGTATTATAGGTTGGTCTCAATACATTACCGACATGACACCTCTCAGAAACATTAGCCCTCCCCGGAGAACTATGACATTAATATAAGAGTATGTCATCCAACCATTCCAGTGTACACTTAGGGAGACTTAATCATGACAACATTGGATAAGTTGGCCAAGATGCTACCATGAGTTGGTGAAAGGATCAAATCTAACCTAAATTTCCTGCTTCTACTCATATACTTGTCTTCTTGCTTATTCATTTTTTTGCCAAAAATTAGGCATGTCTAATTTCTATTTCTGTTAGAAGGTATTTTTTGTGTTAGAGAAGTAGAATATGAAGTACTAATATTGTCTTACTAGTAGGGGAATTATGGTTGTAAGAAAGAGAATTGTCTCATCATCATAAGAACTAACTCAACAGGCCTTTTGCTTTACTCCCATCTCCAGGTAAGCTCTTTCTCTCAAATGGAAAGCAGAAGTAATATGATAGAATCACTTTAATGGGTTACCTGAGACCCATGCAGCCAGAAGAATTTCATATGCCAATGGATCTAGTTTAGGATACTTGACTCAATATTCCTCCGTAAGGGGAGAAGGTTAGCCTTGACTAACTAGATCAGTCAATTTTCACAAAAAAAGAGAACAACCCAGAGGAGGCATTTTATAATCTGAAGCAGCTTTAAAAAATGTTCTAATAAGAACAAACTGAGGGTTACAGGTGGGTGGATGGGTTGAATGAATGATGGGCATTAAGGAGGGCACTTGTGATGCACACTGGGTGTTATATGTAAGTGACCAGTCCCTGAATTCTATACCTCAAACTGATGTTACACTCATGTTACTAACTGGAATTTACATAAAAACTTAAAAATAATAAATAAATAAATAAATAATCAAATGTTCTAATAATTAGAGAGTATTAAAAATATTTAGTGGGCGGGCGCCTGGGTGGCTCAGGGGGTTGAAGCCTCTGCCTTCAGCTCAGGTCATGATCCCAGGGTCCTGGGATCTAGTCCCGCATTGGGCTCTCTGCTCAGCAGGGAGCCTGCTTCCCTTCCTCTCTTTCTTTGCCTGCCTCTCTGCCTACCTGTGATCTCTGTCTATCAAATAAATAAATAAAGATCTTTAATAAAAAAAAAATTAGTGGGTGAGGGTAGGAGGAGGTGAAAGATGCTAGAAATCATGCAGGAGATAGTCCCTCATAAAGATGACTTTTTTTGTGTTCTACAAAGAAAATCTACATAGTGATATCCTAGTAGACATTCATGTAGAAAATTAAATGCCATTAAAATTGAGACTAGTCCATTATCACTAATTCTAAAAGAATATTTTTGCTTTAAATTCCAATGAACAACTACTTCCCATTACTCCTGTACTTCTTTTGATTTTGATTTCTCTTAAATTTGAACTCATTCATTACAGTGAAATTTAAGAATTTAGTTTCTTGAGTATGTTTCTAGTGTAGTTGTGACTGAGCATTTACATACTGAAACCCTTATAGTATTAATATTATATTAGTTTACCCTTTGTGTGATAAAGTATTATATATTACGTATTTTCTAAATAAGTAAGTAGGTGATTCTCATTTTAGAATAACAAGGAGGGCATTACAAATGTTGGCATTAGACTATTCATTTAAGATGTACTGTCTTATATCAACTAATGCCAACCACTGAGCGTATGACTGCCACGAAACACAGTGTGAGACAGGTGATGGAGGATGACCATGTATACTTGCAATTCTTTTATTGGGTTTAATAAAGAACATTGAAACGATTTCTTAGAAAAGCTAAGATTTCAAATGCGAGTAATCTCCTTGTTCATGAACAGTACGGGAATGGAGTCCTAAAAAGCACTTATTTTGTATAATAAAATTTCTGGTTTTTTTAAAGGTTTTATTTATTTATTTGATGCACACAAAGAGAGCACAAGCAAGTGGAGCAGCAGACAGAGACAGAGGGCGAAGCAGACTCTGCCAAGAAGGGAGTCCTGTGCGGGGCTCGATCCCAGGGTCCTGGGATCATCACCTGAGGCGAAGGCAGATGCTTAATGACTGAACCATCCAGGTGTCCCTGTATAGTAACATTTCAAAGTTAGGCACAACCATTAAGAATAAGCATTTTTACTTTTAAAATGCTATTCTAAAATGCATTTTAAATTACTCCTCAGTGGGTGTGTTACAGCGTATTAATGTTACATGCAAACCTTGATCTGTTTGGGGATTCAAAGTCCTTTTCTGAAAATATATATCATGCTAATAAAATATGTGTTTATATCTATTTATGTACCTATGTATCTATTTAGTTATTTACATCTATTTAAAGTCACTAGAAAAATATGCATACATGTGTATAATTTTATAATTATTGGATATAAAATGTCACTGGTCCTTCTGATGGGAAATGACTACTACAACCCTAGAGAGGACACAAATACATAAAGGGAAAGGAGTCTCCCTCACTTCCTGCATGTCCTGACAGCCAGAACTGGGAAAAAGTGGTGCTCTTATTACTTCTCTTCAAAATATTTTCAAGAGCGTGCATTAAGTTCCTTTTTAAAGAAAAGTATGTTTTAAAATGTCAGTGTTGTCTCTGTGAATGATGGATCATACTTTAATTTTCTTTCCTTTAAGACTCATTATCTAGCAACAACAACAACAACAGCAAAACAAGGAAGAAAAGAAAAAATACATCTGCTACTCCACTCAAAATGTTACGACATTATAAACACAACATGCCCCTAGGGGGAAAAATGTGTGTATGTATTTTTGTAATACTAGGGATTTTCATGGGATTTTCCATCTTTCCCGATCTCCATGGGGAGCATATGCTATGATTTCCTAAGAGAGCAATCTGGAATGAATATTTTAATCCTCCTCAGGGGGGGCAAAATTTATATTTGCTGATAAAATAAGATGCTGATAAAATAATCAGCATCTTAATGGCATTGTTTTTTCTTTTCTTTTCTTTTTAATTTATAAAGTATGTCTTTAAAGAGTTTTATGAATGCCTTAAAAGTTCTACTTCTTGCGGAATTCATTAGAAAGGAAAATTATCTCATTTGCTTAGTTAAAGAAAACTACCCATTGTCCCTTCATAAGAACTTCAATAACCAATTCCAATACTACAGTTTTCATAATATGGGTTACAGCTATATTGAGTTTTTAATTTAAAAATATTATCTAGCAAATGACATAGCACTTCTGGCTTCTGGGAAATGCATATGCCATGCATAATTAATCACTATAAAAGAAGATTAATAACTTGATGTTCACTGCCACAATCTCTCTTACCTCATCCAAATATCTCTCGGCTAAAATTGAAATCTACACCTGACTGGGATCAGGATGGCAATGAATCCTCCATGATGGCCTGGCCCATAGTAGGTAACACACACACACACACACACACACACACACACACTGACTGAATTATCAACTCTGCTTCCTTTCCTGTTTTCAGTGCATCTATCAGAAGACTCTGAAGATCTCAGCCTTGCATGAAAAGCTGCTAATCCCTGGAACTAAACCTTCACTCAGGGCCATTAATGATGAAGCCAATCATACCCTTTTTTGTTACCCTGATAGTGTTATTGTTGTTGCTGTTCTGTTTTGTTTTTTTCCCCAATCTCAGGACCTACACAAATTAAAGGACTGCTTCCATGTGCCTAAGGAAAGAGAGGGATAGATTCTTCTAGGAACCATTCCCTGCTTCACCGTGCTATAACGGTCTCCTCTCAGGCTATCTTATCCCCAGCCTCAGAGGTCATTTATCCGTAGTATGTCATATCTGCTTTTTCAAGCTGCCTCAAGAGTCCTCCCTCCCACCAGCTGCATCTCTGGTTCAGTCCTTCAAGGTGCTACTAGAAATATGAAAGCCCTCCTTATGGCCATATCTCCTCCAGAGTTTGAGTTTTGTTTGTACTTCCTTCTTCCTTTGAATATATTTCACAGAAGAAATGGAAGTGTAATAATTACGTGACACCTAAATACTTTGTTATGGTTTCCTTTTTTTTTTTTATGGTTTCTGACTTCTACTTTTTGTATGACTTTCTACCTCATGTCTACGGGGAACTTGATAGCTAATAACTACTCTTGTATATACCATCTAATGTCATATTGTACTCAGTGACTTTTCCAGTTTTTCCTTTTTCTGAGAACTAATGTAATGGCAATGAGGGAAAATTAAAATTCAAAATTGTATTTAACACAACTAAACTGCTTTATTCAAATCAGGGACTTCTATAATTTCTTAGGCTAAAGAAGTTAACTACAAGTGAAAAAAGTTAACTATAAGTGCATCTTTCACTCAAGTCTGGAGTCTAGCAGAAGGTATGATAGGTAGTTGGTGCTGAATTTATGCTTCAAGTTAAAAAATTAATTGAGCTAATTTCTTTGACTCTCAATATTCTGACCTGTACAATGAGGATAAAAAACGGTAACACATGTGGGAGTTTGGGGGTTGCTCACAGCGACATTCAGCAAATGTGTAGCCCTGCACCAATGTCCTTTGCATAGACCACATTCTCTTGCCTCTGTACCTCAGGCTCAAAGTTCCCTGTCTGGAATATCCACACTCAAACAGCACTTCTATGGTAGGCTCTCTCCTAATTTCTTTTGCTCTTCTAGGTCCCCCTTTTTTCCTTTTTTTATACTTCCTTATTGCTTTATTCAGGTTGCTGTTATAGAATGGATCACTTGTTAATACAATTACAAGCTTTTGTATAACAACAGTATGATCTAAGTGAGAATGGGGACTGTGTCTTCTTAGTTTTCATATCCCATATAAACCCCTTTCACAGGCAGACACGACTACTTTTGGGGACAATTGATTGTCCAGCAGGATAAAAAAATATATCGACCTGGGGCGCCTGGGTGGCTCAGTGGGTTAAGCCGCTGCCTTCGGCTCGGGTCATGAACTCAGGGTCCTGGGATCGAGTCCCACATCGGGCTCTCTGCTCAGCAGGGAGCCTGCTTCCTCCTCTCTCTCTCTGCCTACTTGTGATCTCTCTCTCTGTTGAATAAATAAATAAAATCTTAAAAAAAAAATATATCGACCTAAAATAAACTAATATTCTCTAAATACCAAACCCTTTAGTTCCTACTTACCCTCATTGCAAGTACAGTGAATGTTTTTCATCAGTAAAAAAAGATATTGCTTTTAACTTGAAGTAAATGAAGGACCAAGATTTTTTCTAAATAATATTATGTCTGTGTGCATGTGTGTGCGTAAGTAGAGAGTGGAAGAGAGAAACAATTCCATGTAACTGGATGCCCCAAAGAAACTCTTTTGTCTCATATATGGTTGAGTTTCGTTACAATAGGTGCCAACAGTTCCATATGTAAAACAAAATGCTGACCACTTATGCAAGATATTCTGAGAATTTTATTAAAATCATTACTTTCAACCCTTGGCAACTTATCTGTCTTGAGGGTGTAAAAGCCTGGAGTTGCGGGTAAGTAAAGGAATATTTTAGAGAGAATTTATCAGTATCTTGGGCATTTTGTACCCTTTCCTGTGGGGAAAGGGCAGGACAACTTCTTCCTAAATTCAAGTACAATGGGAGAGGGAAGAGATTCAAGAGAATTTAGAAGATTTGACATATGGATTTGGGAGCACAGTGTACAAATATCAGGCATATGCCTGGGAAAAATAATGAGAGCTAGAGATCTCTACTGGTGGCTAGATGAGGTGATTATATTAGGACTAAGGTGTACTTCCAGTGTTTGTCCAGATAAAGAACACTGACGGGATTCCAATGGACCAGATATGAGCTACTCTGAGCCAGCCTAGGACCATCTTAAAAGAAATTTACCCAAGAAGAGTGATGAATCTCCACTGTTAAGATGGAATTTTTATGGGTCGAATTGCCAAAACTAAGATGAAACTAATTTCCACTAATCACTAATGCTCTGGGAGTTAAATACACACACACACACATGCATGTGTATGTATATATATGCACATACATACATATACATAAATGAATATATGTATATGTACACATGTATATGTTATATAATGTATATACAAACATATTTTATTGAGGACTTTCTCTCAATCTATGTATGTGTATTGTGCTAAGTCCTTTTCTTAAAACTTTGGTTCTAGATCTAATTCAAAATTTCACATTTTTTTAAGTTTTGGAAAGATTAAAAATACAATTTATGTTACATATTATAAACATACCTATAATCAAATACAGTATTAAAGTACACATTTTTTTTTCAATGAAACATAAAACGTCACTAATAGGCTGCATCGGTTCACAAGAGGTCTTGCATTTAAATGAATTATGAAAAACTTGGTTTTCAGAGTTGCTGAAAAAATATTGTGGACCTGCACATATTAAAATCCAAATGAGCAGTGAGTTAGTTCACTGGCATTCTACCTCTCACTTCACTCCATTTGGATAATCTTGAAAGACACTTGTTCTCTCTAGGTCTGTTACTACAATTGAAAAATAGGAGAGTTGGCTTAGATCAGGAATTGCAAACTCAAATATCTTTGGGGGACAGGTTTAAAAGGGAGGGAAGCAGCCAGCTGGATGTGTCACTGTAGTTAGAGCTGGGGAGGCTGGGAGGACCGGAGCAGACTTATTCTGTCTAGAGGCATTCACATTCAGAAGGACTTCAAAGTCCTCTGAAGATCAAATTCAGCACATCTGCAGACAGCCACACTGCAGCCTCTGACCTAACTATCTTTAGCAGGGCTTCCAGTGTCAAGGTTCTATAACTCCCTACTGCCAGGGGCAGGTAACCTGCCTTGAGTAGTTCCCCATGTTGCATTCTTCAACACTGTTCTCAAACTCCACCAGCAATGCCTGAATGTTACATAAAGTTATCATCCTCTGAAGCAATTTCCTACCTGTTTATTCCTCCTTCACTGTTTCCCTGTTGAAAGCATCACTGTCTTTCCTTCTTTGTTCATTATTTTTTTCTATCCAGTGGGATTAAATGCTTAGAGGTTCTTTTTATTGCAACATAAAATAGCTAGGGGTTTGATGAAAATATCCAAAGAATTCCAAAATGGGTCAAGGCAAATTCAAAGGGAAAAATAATTGAATCTAGAATTATTAAATCACCTTTCTCCACTTTATGCGATGGACTTGCTGGACCATAAAAAGCAAGCTTTGATAAGTAGCCCTCTATTCAAAAATATCTTAAAAAACAATAAAGCATCCTATCACATATGCTGCAAATTCACCAGTCAAAGCATTCCTGTCTGGTGTTTTTCTCTTCAATATTCAGTGTTCTGCTGGAGAAAAAAGTTGCTATTTCAGAACTCATTGAAAATTGGGTTTTTCTTTTCCAGATTTTTGATACTTTGGGAAAGAAAATTCAGTTATGAGGGCTTTAAAGGGCCCTAGAATGCAAAGAATGCTCCTTTTCTTATACTTCACTACTATTATGTCTCTCTGATATGCCCAGTTCTGCTTTACACTTGTTTCGGATGTGAACGGCTGGGGAAAAGGCAGTTCTGAATTAAGTCATCAGGCCACACTCCCTTTCTGAAACTTCTTCTGTAGTATGCATTCTTTCCAGCACTTTGGTGTGTTTGGGTGTTTGGTTGCTCAGGATTTTTGACCTGTTTACATGCAACTGGCTATCAAGCTAAGGAGTGCAAATCCTTTCCCTTTGCAATGCATACTGAATTATGTTTTCTCTGTAGAAAGTGTAAAACAATTCCATGGCAAAGGAAGAGAAAATGGCAGAGGTGTGATGATTCTGAAAGAAAAGATACCATTTGTCTAAATATATCGACTCTCCTCCATTCCCCATCCTTGTTTGCCTGTCGACAGAAATAAAATTTTGTGCTTAATACCTATGGGTTCAGTTTTTCATTCACATATTTATGACTTAATTCAATGCTTAGTTTATAGAAGAGCCAACAAGAAATCTAAAGCAAAGGCCATTATTAATGTCAGTTAAGTACCTAACACTGTATTTATCAGCAAATAGAAACAAAGATAAAATTAAGGGTTCTCAAAATGCTTCTCAAATCCATATCTGAGGGGAGGAATAGAGGTGGTACAGCCACCCCTGTGCAATCAATTCTCCCTTTTTCTTTACCAAATGGCCTTTGGCAAGAACGGAGCTTTCCATACTAGCTCAGGCAGAGGAAACTGTGTGTGTGTGTATGTGTGTGTAGTGAGAAAAGAAAGAAAGAGCAGTGCAATAATTTCCAGGATAGGAGGATATTTAAATTTGCATAAGTTATATATGTGTTATATTTTTTAATAATATTATGACCAGTGACCAGGTAAAGCCCTGACCTGATTATTGTAAATGATGTTAGGGTTTGAAGCCAAAGGCCAAGAAAGAATTCTCGAGATGTCTTTGATGCAAAAAGATGATTTTATTAAAGAACTGGGACAGGACCTGTGGACATAAAGTGCTGCACTGGGGAGGCACCAGGGTACCTCTGCCTTCAGCTCAGGTCATGGTCTCAGGTTCCTGGGATCGAGCCCCACATTGGGCTCTCTGCTTAGCGGGGAGCCTGTTTCCCCCTCTCTCTCTCTGCTGACCTCTATGCCTACTTGTGATCTCTCTCTGTGTGTCAAATAAATAAATAAAATCTTAAAAGAAAAAAAAAAGAAAGTGCTACACTGGGGTCATGTGGAGTGACCCATTATATACTTTCAACTTGGGAGGGGGTTAGGTAGATGGTGTAAGTCACTAAGGAATTTTGGAAACAATGTTTCCAGGACCTTGAACTGGCTAGCTATTGTTGGGAAAAGGTCATTTATTACTGTCTAATAAAACCTTAGTCATGAGACCCTTCAGATGTATGTCAGTGGGCCATATGCTTGGGGGATGATTGCCAACATGTATCTTGGGGGGTTTAGAGATAAAGGAAGTTTCCAAAGGAATTTTAATACATTAAAGTAGACTTACAGGTTTGGACAGTCTAGGATTGCCTTTTTCCCTTAGCAAAGTCAACAAGGCAGTGGAGTCCTTAGAGGAACAGCACTCTGCCTGTTTCAAGGACTTGTCAATGGGCTGTAGGTAGTAAGGAAATTTAATCATTTTTCTTCAGCCTTTTTTTCACACATCAATTATGTCTAAGTAGAAACTCATATTGATACATATATTTTCTTCTCCATACCCTATAATTTGATTCTGGAAGAATAAATTTATACACAGGAAGGTAAATATCATGCATAGGATAATACAGACTTGAAGAGGCACTATATATATGTGATTGGGGCCTTAAAGTTGCAGGTGCAGAAAAGAAGTAAAGACTGTGATGGGTCCTGCATACCCAGGACTTTGGACCCAAGAGGTACCAGGCTAATGACGCCCATCCTTATTAAACATCCAGTACAAAATAATTGGAGGTCCTAAAGTATAAATATTTTATTTATGCACTCAGATCATTCTACAGTTCCTGCTCAAGTCTGGGTTTTCTTTTGGTCCCCAGGAGCCTGAGTCTCCAGCAGTCCCTGTGGCATCTCCTAACTATTGCCTCCACAATTAGTCATATGCCTTTAAAGATTGCAAATACAGCCAGCACAAGAACTGCAAAGGAGACTCTGTGAGCCTTTTGGAATGAGGTCACACTTTCAGGGCCTCTCCAGACTATGCAGAGGAGGATGGGAAAACAGAAAACATCATAGAAGCCATGAAGACTCACATATGTAATCTGAGTGGGAGAGCTTATTTGGAAGCATTCATCATCTGTACCTTGGCAGCTAGTGGACCAGATTTTTTCTGATTCTGTATAATGCAAGTCCAGTTTATGTGGAGATGGAAAGGCAGAGGACTACACAGTGAAATTGGAAAGGCTTCAACAGGTCTTCCTGTCAGTCTGTCACCATCCCTGGAGCACCAACTACTATAGTTAGTCTTCTGAGATAGGCACTGTGTCCTTCAGGGACCTTTACTAATAAGGAAAGGGACTGACATGTTTATCCATTACAGCTCTATCTTAATTAAGGATACTCTACTGCAGGTAATGAAAACATACTTCAAATTTGCCTCAAGTCATTTATTGTAAAGTAATTGAGCTATCTCTCAATCCAAGGAGAATGTGAATAACCAGTATCAGAGTGGGGGACACTCAAAAGGAAAACTATCAGAAACAGAAAGCTCTTTTTAAAAAATTCTTTCTTCCTCTCTCTCTCTTTTCCTCCCTCCCCCTAAGAGTTATCTACAATGGGTCCATTCAATCCTACTCTGGGGGAGGGTCTCAGATTAGAAAAACATGACCCAGAGTAAAGGAGAGAAGATTGCATCTTTTGAAGGAGTAGGAAAATATGGCAATGTTGGGGGACTCAAGGGATGGCTTCATTTCAAAAGCAACAGTGGTGGGGCAGCTGTAGTAAATAAAGGTGGGGCACACTATGGGGAAGCAGAAAGCTCTGAACACTAACACGGTGTGGAGGAGTCCCTCTGCTCTCTAAAGATACTGTCTCCAACCAAGTTGGGTAACTTTCCTTTCTGTGGTATTCTAATCACTGGGAAAAAAATCAGCAGCTATGTCACTTTTTTGCTCAAGTTACTGGTAACTTTTGGGTGAACATTTGAAAAGGCTAGTCTAAACTAGCAGTTTTGCATGTAAAATATGAAGAATCATCATCCCATTAAATATTAATAGGGTTTTTTGGGGAAAAAATAGAAAAATATTTTTGAGAATCACAAGACTAGACAAAACAGAGCAGGAAATTTTAACTTAGACTTCTCAGAGATTTTCAGATGGTTTTGCTCATGTTGTAACACTGTACAATATTCTTTGACTAGGTCTCTGTGTTCTCCTAGCATTTTGGGGGATTGTTTTTCTATATATCAAATTTTAAGAAACAGTGGGCTAAAAAGAAGTGGGAATGAGTCTTCTACGTATAAAAAGTAAAAGCCAATTCGGATGTGTTTTATATGTTATGGAATATATCATGACCCCAGGTAAAGGGAAGAATATGCAAACAATTTCAGAAATATTTTCAGTCTTTTGTAAGAAAGACAGCCAGTAACATACTACTTGATAATTGTTGCTTGCTCTCTTACTGGCACACTAATTACTGATCACTTTCATGACTGGCACAAGCAACCCTCATGTAAGACCATAGCCCTCCATAGCTTTTAAGAGAAAATGTGTGTAAGTTCAATTAGAACACTGAAGACCATACAGACATACTTTGTACTATTGTGCTTCACTAACTTGCACTTCACAAGACTATGGTTTTTACAAGTTGAAAGGGGGTGGCAAACTTGCATTGAGAAAGTATGGATGCCATGTTTCCAATAGCATTTGCGCACTTCATGTCTATGTCCAATATTGGTAATTTTCACACTATCTTAAACTTTTCATCATTATTGTATTTGTTATGGTGATCTGTGGTCAGTAATCTTTGATGTTACTATTATAATTTGTTTGGGGTGTCACAAACTATACCCATATGTAAGTCAGTAAACTTAATCCATAAACGCTATAAATTTTCTGACAGTCCACTGGCCAAGCCATTCCCCCTCTCTCTTCCTCTCCTCAGACATCCTTATTCCCTGAAGCACAACAATATTGAAATTAGGCTAATTCATAATCCAACAGTGGCTTCTAAGTGCTTGAGTAAAAGGAAGAGTTTCATGTCTTACTTTAAATCAAATGCTAGAAATGACTAAACTTTGGAGGAAGGCATGTTGAAAACTGAGATAGGCTAAAAATCAGTCTTCTTGTGCCAGTTAGCCAAGTTGTGAGTACAAAGGAAAAGTTCTTAAAGGAAAGTAAAATTGCTACTCTAGGGGTGCCTGGCTATCTCAGTCAGTAGAACATGTGACTCTTGATCTCAGGATTGTAGGTTCAAGCCCCACATTGGGTATAGAGATCACCTTAAAAATAAATAAATAACTTAAAGTGCTACTCCAGTGAACACATTAATGATAAGAACTCAAAACAAGGACGTCTGAGGGGAATCAGTCATTTAAGTGTCTGCCTTCAGTTTAGGTCATGATCCTAGACTCCTGGGATTGAGTCCAGCACTGGGTTCCTTGGTCAGCAGGGAGCCTGCTTCTCCCTCTGCCTATCATTCGCCCTGCTGGTACTCTCTCTCTTTCTCATGTGTACTCTCTCTTGCAAATAAATCAATAAAGTCGTAAAAATAAATAAATAAAAAGACAGCCTTATTGCTGATATGGAGAATATATTCATCGTCTATGTAGAAGATCAAACTAGTCAAAACATTCCCTTAATTCAAAACCTAATTTAGAGCAAGACTCTAAGTCTCTTCAATTTGATGAAAGCTGAGAGACATGAGAAATTATAGAAGAAATGTCTGAAGCTATCAGAGGTTGGTTCCTGATGTTTAAGGAAAGAAGCTATCTCTATAACACTGAAGTGCAAAATGAACCAGCAGGTGCTGATGGAGAAGTTGCAGCAAGTTATTCAGAAGATCGAGCCAAGACAATTAATGAAGGTAGCTACACCAAACAACAGTTAACAAATTTTCAGTGTAGCTCAAACAGCCTTACTTTGGAAGAAGATGACATTTTGGGCTTTCATAGCTAGAGAGGAGAAGTCAACAAATGCCTGACTTCAAAGCTTCAAAGACAAGCTCTCTTGTTAGGGATTGATGCAGATGTTAACTTTATGCCGAAGACAAAGCTCATTTACTATTCTGAAAACAGGGCCCTTAGGAATTATGCTAAATCTACTCTTCCTGTGCTTTATAAATGGAACAACAAAGTCTGGATGACAGCATATTTGTTTATAATACGGTTTACTTCATATTTAAAAACGACTGTTGAAACCTACTGTTCAGGAAGAAAGGTTTCTTTCAAAATGTTACTGCTCAGTGACAATTCTCCTGGTCACCCAAGATCTCTGATGGAGGTGGACATTAAGATGAATGTTTTTTTCATGCCTGCTAATACAACATCCATTCTGCAGCTGATGGATCAAGAAGTAATTTCAACTTTCAAGTCCTATTAGGTAAGAAATACATTTCATAAGGCTATAGCTGCCACAGACAATGATTCCTTTGATGGATCTGGGAAAGCAAACTGAAAACATTCTGGAAAAGATTCACCATTCTAGAGGACAACAAGAACACTTATGATTCCTGAAAAGAGGTAAAAAATCAACATTAACAGAGTTTGGAAGTTGATTCCAATCCTCATGGAGAACTTTAAGGAGTACTAGAATTCAGTGAAGAATAATTGCAGATGGGTTGGAAATAGAAAGAGAACTAGGATTAGAAGTGGAGCCTGAAAATGTGATTGAATTGTTATAATTTCATGATACAACTTGAATAGAAGAGGAGTCGCTTCTTATGGATGAGCAAAAAAAGTGATTTCTTGAGATGGACTCTATTTCTGGTGAAGATGCTATGAAGACTGTTGAAATGACAACAAAGGATTTAGAATGTTACATAAACTGAGTTGATAAAACTGTAGCAGAGTTTTAGAGGACTGATTCAAATTTTGGAAGAAGTTCTATAATAAATAAAATGTTAAGAATAACATCACATGCTATAAAGAAACAGTTCGTGAAAGAAAAAGTCAACTGATGTAGCAAACTTCGTCTATTTTAAGAAACTGCCATAGCCCCCCAACCTTCAGCAACTACCACCCTGATCAGTCAGCAGTCATCAATCTTGAGGCAAGACCCTCTATCAGCAAAGATTATCACTCACTGAAAACTCAGACGATGGTTAGCATTTTTTGCAATAAAGTCTTTCTTAACTAATGTATGCATGTTGATTTTTAGACATCATGCTATGGCATACTTAAGACTGCAATAAATTATAAACACAAATTTTGTATACACTGAGAAACCAAAAAAATTTTTTTGAGTCACTTTCTTGTGATATTCACTTTATCTGGTGTGGTGGTCTGCAATATCTCCAAGGTATGCCTGAAAATTATGTATAAAAGAATAATGATAAGTACATGTAATTGCATAAACCAGTTTTACATATGATTTATCCTGGACTTATACAGAGTTTGTAAGTTTCACTTAGCACTAAATCCCAAATTTTTACATGTTCCTATGTAGCCTTCATAGTGACTAGAAAATATTCTATTATTTCATTCACTCATTCAATCCATTCCCTTATTCATTTAACTTTTACTAATTATTTTGTGTGAAACTCTGAGCTGCTTTATATGTATTACCTCTAATCCTCACAAAAGCCTTATGAGATCAGTATTATTTTTATATCCATTTTATGGATTACAAAATAGAGGCTCTGAAAAGTTATACAATTTTCCAAGATCAACAGGTAGAAATCGACAGAGTTGAAATCTAAAGTAATGTCAGTTTAGGCTTAAACTGTTTCTAATTTTATTATTTTAAATTTCTTTTGTAAATGACTTTTCAGATAGTTCTTTCTTTCTTTCACCTTCTAGGATAAATTCCTGAAGATAGAATTACTGGTTCAAAATGTGTATTACTTTCTATCTTTTATAGCATATTTGCTATACTATGCTCAAATCAAAATCATTTTAATTCAAGATCTATGCAGCTTTTCATCATTCTTGGTTTTATAATCTGTGAGTCATGTATTTTAATTCTCCTTCCCTAAGGTTACATAATCAAAGGAATATTGACACATTGTAGCCAGTAAAATCTCTATTACTGCCATTTAAATGCTACCGTAAAAATTTCATATATTCAGTCAACAAATCTTTTGCATATGTACTGTGTGCATGGCACTCATTTATGGCAAATTTCTTTATCCCAGATAATTCTTATTTTAATGTTCCTTTTCAATTAGATTACAACATTTAGTCATCTTTGTGAAGTTTCCATCTTCCTGCCATTTTTTATTTCTCCTACTATGATGAAAGATTTTTTTGAGGGGGGTGGAATTAGCAGCAGATAGTCTCCTCTACAAGGTAATTCACAACTAAATAGGAGAGCATTTCTCAATCTATTCTTGGAAAACTAGTTCCAAGGAAAACTCTGTGAAAAAAGGATTCTTTGCTAAAATTTTGTAACTTTCCATAATGTATCTTCTAGAATCAATCAACAATTAGCACCTGAAAGCCTCTAACAATACCTTTGATAAATAGGTATGGTTCCCTTTTTTAATCCAGAATTTCTCAAACATATTTGACTATTAAGTTCATTTTTAGGAATATCCAATTAATGTTGTTTGACAATGGCTTCCAATGAATCCTTACAACAGCTGGAGCTACAGCCCATTGATTTGAAAAAGCAGCTACCATCATGAATAACCTAGTTCTACCCTGTAGCAGTAATTGCTAGGAAATCTGGGAACATTCATTTAATTATACATAAAACCCAAATTTCTTTGGGCTTTACTAGCCTGTAGCAAACCAGGACACATTAATAAAAATAACTGAAATTTTATTGATGTACCCATTGTACTACATAGAGCAGGACCTACTTGTTGGACATTCACATAAACACGTGTGAGTGAGTGTGTGCGTGTGTGCGCGTGCTCACATGTGTACACACAAGCATTAGATTTTGGGGGAGAAGAAAGGCAGTTTTTAATAGTTATTTCATATGCATTTACAAATAAGCTTATTTCCACTAAGTCCCTGCTGCTATCTATAGAGGATCTGTGGTTACTGCTACTGTTCCATGAGGATCCACAGTCCATGCTACTGCACACAAGACCAAGTATGAAGTATCAGAGTGACCACACTGCCCACATTATATATCTAGCAGGTGAAAGGAAAGGCCTTCCTTCACTTTGGAAACACTCTCTTAAAGTACTTATTGAACTTAAACATTTTAAGTGGTTTTAGTGATGTGGCTTATAATTTAATGCCCTGAATCACGACTTCCCTTAACCATTAACATTTTATAGTGTCTATTCACAATAATAGCTTCTTCACTTGAAATGTATTCTCTTCTAGAAGGCTCCACCATCTCACAAAGAATTTTCTGTCAGCCTAGTAGTCCTATAAGCACACTTGATTATACCTAAACTCCTATAGTTGACACAGTTTTGATGTTTTCCAGAACTATTTAAAACTTTCATTCAAATAGCCTTCTGTTGGATCAATTTGCCACTTCTCCTATTCCCTGGCCATGTATTTAGCCGTGGAGGAATCTTGGGCTGATGCTGAGATGACAAACCAAAAATGTGGTAAAATCAGTGGTATTTTTTATCCACAACAAAATTATACACCTCCACCCAGATCAGAAATATGTCCTTCAGGACTCTTTCCTTGTACAAGCTCATGAGAACCAAATCCCTTTAAAACTGATCTCTGCTTTCAGGTTGCTCTTTTGGCTCTGTTTGAGCCCGCTTATATTCATCTGGCATCACTGTGTCACTTCTGCCTGCTATCTGAATTCTCCCATCACGTCATCAGATTGAAGGGAAAACTCAATAGATGGATCTGCCAAGAAATTGTTTTTAAATTGCTTATTCTGGCTCCACGTACTTCCCAGTGGTCCAGGCTTCTTGCTATCCCATAGAAGAAAATCAGGTGATCAATATGTACAAATTAATGGCTATAATCTTAGTTTCCTTCTTCCTCACAACTCTTTGAGAACTTTTCATTGTTGATCAGCTACTTAGTCCTGAAATCCTCCCTAGCAATAGTGACTCTGTGCTTGTCTTCTTCTGCTTTACTTGACCTACTTTAGCTTTTGCTTTTCATAGATTGTCTGTAGGCTCCTTTGGTCACAAGTCTTCTTTGGAAATTACTTTCATCCTTAATGAGTCACTGCCTACAGAAGGCTCTCACTGTCTACAGAAGACTTAAGATTCATACCTTCAACTTTAATTTAGTTTAATTTAGTTTATTTGCTTTATGTTCCAGCATTTGAAAACTTACCCACTATCTCTATATGGATGTATGATGCCCCAAAAACCCAGCATGCCAAAAAAACAACTCATCACCCTCATCTCCAAGTGGCCTCTCCTTGAGTATTCTTGATAACACCCTATTTCCAAGTCTTGAACTCTCAGGTACCTTTGAACCCTCCCCTTTGGTTCATCCTCTATGTGATGCCAGTTTCTAAGACTCATTTATATTACCTCTATTTTCTCTATCTTTCATCTTTGTTGCTCCTAAAACTGTAGTCCAGACTCTTTTGTCTCTCAGATTAGGATACTCTGCTATTTGGCCACCCTGTCATCAGTCTTTCCCCCACACAAGGCAACTTACATACCACTATAGACAAATTTTCCTCAACTGCAGTGTTTCTCCTTTGACTAGAAAGTCAAAACTTGCTCCTACTACTATGATATACTATATACCAACATACTTCTCCAAATTATTTAGGGATACTTCTACCTAAAGGCTAAAATCCAAATTACTTCTTGCTGTTCCAAATATATCTATCTATCTATCTATCTATCTATCTATATAGATAGATATCCATCCCAGTTTTTAGCTTTGATAGCATTACTTATAATGCTCTTCTGTACTAGAATTCTCTTCTTCTTCACAGTTCATGTTATCATATTCAAAATTAGTTTCCCTTTTTTGTTTATTATTTACATTAAAATATTCTTATTATAGGTCCTTATTTCCTTATGATTTCTTCCTCACACACAGCACACTTCAACTCTTTTTTCCACAGTGCAACTCTTCAGAAATATTTGTTGCTTCAGTGAATCTCACATAGTACTTTGTAGAAACTTCCCTTTAGGTAACTATTTCTTCAACACTTTAAATGTGGTTATATATTTTTCCTTCTAGGGGTTATGGTTTTTGAGGAAAGATTCTGTATGCCTTCTTTATCTTTGTGTTCTTCACTGCACTTAATGAATTATTCACATTGTCCTTATATGATAACTAGTAATTTTTAAATTTTGAATAGACTGACATGCTAAAAAAGTATCATGTTTCTATAAACCTTATTAGTTATTAACCTAACTTGCAACTTTTTGCTATCACAAAGTTTCTAGTATAGGGATTGGATTACTGTTGCCTCTAAGGATAAAGCCTGATTTAATGAATTCAATTATCTGAATCTGTTAGATGTGATAAAAGAATGAGTATTGACCTTGTCAACTGTTTAACAAATTAAACTGCTTTCATGAAGGCCAAACAATAAGACGAACTGAAGAATTGGGTTTAGCAAAGAGGAAACCCGATTCTTCTAAAGTACCTATATCATAATCAAGTAAGTAAAAGGGAGAGTGTTGAACATAAGGATCTGCTGAAACTCTTGATAAGAAGAGTAAGAGTTATTATAACTTCAATTACAAATACCCAGTGGCCCAGCCAGAGAGAAAGTCTAGGAAAAAGAGAGAAAGAAAGACAGCAAGAGAGGAAAACAAAACAAAACAAAACAAAAAACTTTGTCTTCTCTCTTTCAACTAGGGATTTAATATTGCATGTCTATAACCATTAGCCTGAGATAGAAGAATCAGAATAATACAAATTAAGAGGAAATGATAACTAATATCTATCTAATGCTTACTAAGTACCAGACACTTCAAGTGTCTATGTGCTATGGATTATTCCCCCATTTAATTCTTACAACTCTGTATATGGGTACCACTATTAAACCTTTTTTTTTTTTTTTTTTACAATGGAAGAAAACTAAGGTAAAAACAAGTAATTATTCAAGATTACATAAGATCACATTTGTAGGATATTGGATTTTAGTTTGGGCAGTTGGGCTCCAGAGCATAAAATTTCAATCACTATATAATACTCTATTGCTTTACAGATAAAAGCCTCTTTCCTAACATATCAAAGGAGAGAACATAAAATAAAATTAACAATATTCATTCTTACCCATTCATTTATTGAACCAATGTATATTGGGCACTTACATTGGACTAGGCACTATTCTGGGCACTTCAATATACAGTTAAGAAGAAGGTAGAAAGTGTTTCTGCTTTGATAAAACCCCCATGCTGCTCAGGCATATATAGACAATAAGAAAGTAAAATTTTTAAAAAATGGTAATACCATCCATGTTGTCGCAAATGGCAAGATTTCATTTCTTTTGATGGCTGCATAGTATTCCATTGTGTATATATACCACATCTTCTTGATCCATTCATCTGTTGATGGACATCTAGGTTCTTTCCATAGTTTGGCTATTGTGGACATTGCTGCTATAAACATTCGGGTGCACGTGCCCCTTTGGATCACTACGTTTGTATCTTTAGGGTAAATACCCAGTAGTGCAATTGCTGGGTCATAGGGCAGCGAGGGAATTCTTAAGCTGCTGTACTTTCCTTCAATCCTACAAAGACTGGCTAAACAATATCAGTTTCCTGTTTGCTAAATGCTCAAATTATGTGCTTTCTCCAAATCCCAGAGTCAGGGTAGCTTTCTGTGTGCTCTTAGTAGCTTCACAGTCACCACCCTCAGAAGTATGCACAGAGAGCCAGTCATATGGTGAAAGCGTGTGTGTGTGTGTGTGTGAGAGGTACACAGAATGTTGAGGATCCCTAAGAGTCAGTTGGGGGGATTCATAGGCAAGACATCCCCAGCAGCTTTGGGGCAGGTTTACTCATGGAGTCTAGAAAGCATGAGGAATAGAAGAAGAAAAATGTTCAGTTTTAGCCCAGAAGGCTGACCTATAACCTGCATAGTTTTGACAAGCATAGTTTTTGAATATGTGCTGATTGCTACATTCTTAAAGTGCCTCATGACTGCCTGTGCATCTCAAGGATAGTTAATATTGAGCTGAATGATAAGCACCAGAGAAACCTTATAAAAGTAGTTTTATGGGTAGAAATTCAAAGAAAATATTTATATCTAAGACTATCTGCACATCCTATCCTCCTTTTGCATTAAGCATATAACCACTAGCTTCATACAGCAAAAATGTAGTTCTTTCTGCCCATGGGTCCTGTCCCCATGCTACTTAAATAAATTTACTAAGTTGCACTGTAGCACTGTAAAATGTCTCAAGAATTCTTTCTTACTGTCACAATCAATGATCCCACAACAGTAGGACCTTCTTCCATCTGATGCCCCCCAGGAATTCTACTGCCATTTTCCCAGCCACTTCCTTCCACCTCTCCTACATCTCAGTCATGTAGCACATCTCCATATTCTCAATGGTGCAAGAAAGATGTAGGCCTCTTTGGCAATGTTCCACACAGCTGGAGAAGCCAAGTAGTAAATCACATGTTCTCATTTTCCCCAGTGGGAAAAATTGCGGGCCAAGATGGTCTCTCTTGGTACTGAATTGTGCTGCTTTGGGGGAAGGGTGGATGTGGGTGAAACAGAACTGTTCCTCTTAACTTTGTCAATGCATCAAATGTCAGATTTTTTGTTGTTCCAACAATGTGCTTAAACTTCTCTCCTGGACTCCCATACTTCTACAAATGTACTGTCCTTTGTGGTTGATTGTCAAAATCCATGTTCTTTGCAAGGAAGATGGTAGAAAACTCCTACTCCTCCATCTTGCTGATGTCACTCCTCTAATGTGCTCATGAATTTTTATGCTCACAGATTTATTGATTAAAATAAAATTAAGATCTTCGACTCAGGGAAAGAGATTAGTAAGAGAGTAAAAAGGCAATCAACAGAGTGGGAAAAGATATTTGCAATGTATATATTTGACAAAGGACTCTTATTGAGAATTCAAAATTAATATGAAAAGGAAATATAAAACAATGAAGGGGCGCCTGGGTGGCTCAGTGGGTTAAATAAAGCCTCTGCCTTCAGCTCAGGTCATGATCCCAGGGTCCTGGGATTGAGCCTCGCATCATCCCCGCATCATTCTGCTCAGCAGGAAGCCTGCTTCTTCCTCTCTCTCTGCCTGCCTCTCTGCCTACTTGTGATCCATCTGTCAAATAAATAAATAAAATCTTTAAAATATAAAAAAAATAAAAAATGAAAATAAATAAAACTATGGAAAAAATGGACAATAGACTGGCTCAAAGAAGTACTTCAAAAAAAGACATTCAAATATCTAATAATAATATCAAAAAGGGTTTAAAATAATTAATCAGGGAAATGCAAATCATAACCCATAATAAATTAACACTACACACCCAAAAGGAAGGCTAATAAAAACACTGATAAATTGCAAGTGTTGCTAAGGATGTGGGGCAATTTGAAACTCTTATTTGCTGCAGGGTGTAAATTAGTATAACCATTTGGAAAAACTGACAGTATCACATAACACTGAATATAGGCCTTGTTTCTAACACAGTAATTCTACTTGGGTATATATCAAACAGAATTCATAACCATCCATACGAAGAGTATGTAAAGAATGTTCCTATTAGCAACACTCATAATAGCTCCAAACTGTGAATACTTAAATGTCCACCAGAGTGAAATGGATGAGTGAACTGTGGTATAATTATCCAGTAGAGTATCGCCAACACTGAGAATAAACCCACTGCTGCTGTATACAAAAAACACTTATGAATCTTATAAACAGGATGTTAAATAAGAAAAACCTTAGAAACAAAATATATATTATTTTATACAGCATGATTGAATTTATATAAACTTCAAACCAAGGCAAACCTAAGATTTACTGGTGAAAGACAGGAGGAAGGCAGGAACCAGGAAGAGACCACATACAGGAGGATTTGGAACTGTAGATGATGACCTATCTCTTGATCTGAGTAATGCATAGTATTTGTTATTGAGATACAATTGACATATAATGCTGAGTAAATTTAAGGGCACTGGGTGATGTTTATATGGTTATGTTCAACCTGTAAACACAAATAATTTGTACAATTTTCAGTATTTGAGAAGTAAAAATTCAATAAAACATTAAAAAATGTGGCTTGGGAATAAGTAAAATGCCAGATGTAAGTAAGTGAGCAGTATGACCCCAAACTGCAATAAAATATGGTCAGTTCTGACGTCCATGGTCTTGCCTTGTGTTTTGCATGCCTTTCTCTCTCATACACATCCATTCTCAGATCATTTCCAATTTCCACTCTTCCACTGACTTCCAAATACCCTGAGGTCTGATTTGTGCTTCCATTCTCTGCTCTTGTCCACTGATTGCTTGATAGCACTAGCCTTTATATATATATATATATATATATATGTATATATATATATATATATATATATATATATATATATATTCCTTGGTCTCTGTTCATTCCTTTCCTTTCCTTTTCTTTTTTAAAATATTATATTGTATTCAAATTACTAAGGCAAATATTTTTATAGCAACCAATAGGCAACTGAGAGGTAACCACAGAATCCCAAGTCTCTCTCTCCTTCCTCTAAATAAATCCTACCATTTCTCAAAATACCACTATTAGTCATGTGGTATGCAGGCTTTGACTTCATCCTCCATGCAAAGATAAAAAGAAAAAAAGCAGGTGCACCTGGGTGGCTCAGTTGGTTAAGCCACTGCCTTCAGCTCAAGTCATGATTCCATGGTAGTGGGATCCAACCCAATGTCAGGCTCCCCGCTCAGTGGGGAACCTGTTTTTCCCTCTCCCTCTGCCTTTCCCCTGCTCATGTATGCACACACACACACTCACTCTCTCAAATAAACAGATAAAACCTTTTAAAAGGGGGGAAAAAAGAAAAAAAGCATAGAGATGGACACATGTTCCTCTTTTGCTTTCTAATATCGGGATCATAACATGACTTGTCTCAAGCTTCCCTCTGATCAATACATACGGATTTTGATGATTATGTTGATAATCCCTCCTGCCCCCAACAGACAATGCTGCAAAAATATTCATATATATATATATATATATATATATATATAAACATGTGGATAATTCATTCCCAAAGTGGGGTTGTTGGGATAAATATTTGTAATATAGAAATTGCACTAGATCTTGTCAGGTAATTTAGCAAAGAGATGTAACAATTCTCTCCTCTACCAGTTATATGTGAGTTCCTCCCATTCATCACATCTCCTCCAGGACCTATGAAATTTTTTTTTAAGATTTTATTTATTTATTTGAGAGAGAGTGAGTGAAAGTGCCTGAACAGGGGGAGGGGTGGAGGGAGGAGCAGACTCTCCACTCATCAGGGAGCTAACATGGGGCCTATCACAGAACCCCAGATCACGATCTGAGCCAAAGGCAGATGCTTAACTTACTGAGCCACCAGGTTGTCCCAAACACTTAAGAATCTTTTAAAACATTTTCTAATATGATGGATAAAAAATGGCATCTCATTGTTATAATTTTAATTTCTCTGATTACTTGTGTGGCTGGGCACTTTCCTATATGATGTTACAATTCTGATATTATTTTCTGTGAGTTACCTGTCTATTGTGCCATCAGATTTGTTTGCATTATTTTTTTTTCTGAATATCGAGTAGATCTTTCTGATTAATATTGTAGACTTTCACTAACTTGTATGTTGATCTTCAGTTGTTTATGTTTTAAAATGAGATTAAAAGTCTTACTGGCATGCTTGGCTTCCCTGTTTCTCCCTGGCTTGATTTCCTTTGATTTGGAAACTCCCAACAATTAAAAAGGGGAAAGTGCCTTACTATAAGCCAATCGGTATGTGTCATCTTTAAATAACCCTTCAGCCTTATTTCTCATCCCGTCTCCATAGTGCCAGTAGTCTCACATTCTGGGGTCTCTGCTTGGTTCACCAGGCTAGGTAGGCCCCTCTACTCACATTTCAGACTGAGGACCCCTCTGGTCTTCCCCCTCAGACACTATTCTTCCACCTACTTTCTTTCTCCAAGGACAGTTTTGAAAATTCTTACTTACTGCTTTTTTCCCATCCTACAACTTTTTTGTGGGTTTTATAACCTATTAGTTTACTTTCTAAATGTTAATATTTTCCTGGGAGACTAAGAGGTCAATGATTTAAATACAACTATTTAATAAGACATTGGGCAAAAAGCCCTGTGACTTTTTTTTTTTTCAGTCCCCCCCCCCGTGGTCTCTTAAATGTATACTTAATTAACTTATTTTCTTCTTTTCATAAAATATATATTTTCATTGGAGTATTAGTTTTCATGTGAAATGCTTCCATTTTTATAACTCCTACATGATTTACATTTTACATTTTCATTGTTCTTTTTTTTTTTTAAAAAAGATTTTATGTATTTATTTGACACAGAGAGAGAGATCACAAGCAGGCAGAGAGGCAGGCAGAGAGAGAGAGGGAAGCAGGCCCCCACTGAGCAGAGATTCCCAATGTGGGGCTCGATCCCAGGACCCTGAGATCATGACCTGAGCTGAAGGCAGAGGCTTACCCCATTGAGCCACCCAGGTGCCCATTCATTGTCTTTTTAATGGAAGAATTTGTTATGTTGACTCACATGGATTACAATTTTATAAAGAGCCAAAATACAGGAATTCCATAAAATTCAACTTAGGTGGGATGTTTCTAAGCTATCCTATTTTTTTAAATATTTTGTCTGCTAATTTCCAGTTTATTGGATTTGGTTAGAAAATATGACTGACCAAAAGGTATGATTTTAGATCATACTAAGGCTTTAAAAAGCATGCACAAGTATATAAAAACTTTTTTATCAATGATAAACAAATGTATATTCTTTAGGGGGAATAAGTACTTTGTGTGTGTGCATGTATGTGAAATATAGTTATTTAAATCCTTTTTATAGGTTTCTTTAAAGGGTGATATACTGGGATACCTTAGTGACTCAGTCTGTTAAACATCTGCTCAGATCATGATTCCAGGGTATAGGATGGAGTCCTGCATCTGGCTCCTTGCTCAGCAGGAAGCCTCCTTCTCCCTCTGCCTGCTGATCACCCTGCTTGTGCTCTCTCTCTCTCTCTGTCTGACAAATAAATGCATAAAATATTTTTTTAAAGGGAGGTGTGATATACTCTACATATTCCTGAATGTTTTGTCCTATTGAGTGTCTAAAATTTTCTTTTTAATATCTCCAAAGCAGGATGTGGACTCTCCATTTCAACCACAGTGTTTATGACTCTCTTTTGTCTTATTATCAGCCTAATTTACATGATTATATTATATGCCAAGATCCCATAGGCATTTGAGTCTTCTTCCCTCCTCTTCATCTTTTCTATTGTGATTTCCACCTTTTTTTCTTTGCATCTTTATTGTCTTATTATATAGTTCTTTAATTTTTCTTTCTAATCACTAAAGTAACCGTTCTTTCTTTTTTCCTGTGCTAAATTTTATAATTCAAATACCATGTTTATGTGGCCTAGAAACCCCTTCCTATGTTGTAACTAACCTCTTAAGGATGATTTTTTTTTCTTTTTTCTTTCTTCTTTTTTTTTACTTAAGTTTTTTTTTCTTTTTTATTTATTTTGCTTCAAATGGAACCACTTGTTCATATTATTCAACTTAACCTCTTTATCTGTTTTTATAGGGTCTTTTTTTTAAAGATTTTATTTATTTATTTGACAGAGATCACAAGTAGGCAGAGAGGCAGAAAAGGAAGCAGGCTCCCTGCTGAGCAGAGAGCTCACTGCGGGACTTGATCCGAGGACCCTGAGATCATGACCTGAGCCAAAGGCAGCGGCTTAACCCACTGAGCCACCCAGGCGCCCCTTTATAGGGTCTTTTAAAAAATGGACTTTATTGCCCTCTTATGAGTTTAAGTTACCTCCACATCCTCGCGTGACAGGATGGAGGGATCTCTTACAAACTGGCAAAACTACAATGCCTGGGAGACACCACAGTCCTTTCCCTGTAAGGCAGCATATAAAGTCAGCTGGCATTCCTAAATCATATGAAGACTGCTTAGTGTTTTAGGCTTCTTCAAATATTCTTCTTATTTTTTTAAATTTTATTTATTTATTTGACAGAGAGAGAGAGAAAGAGAGACAACAAGAGAGAGAATACAAGCAGGGGAGTGGGAGAGGGAGAAGCAGTCTTCCCATTGAGCAGGGAGCCTGATGTGAGGCTCAATCCCAGGACCTCAGCCAAAGGCATATGATTAACCACTGAGCTGAGCAACCCAAGTGCCCCTTCTTCAAATATTCTTGAGGAGGTATATCTTTTTCCCAGCACTTGAAATGTTGTATAGCCCACTAGGAGAGACCCTTTCCTGAACCAGTGACACCAAGAGGGTTGTGCAGCCTTGTTTAGGACCTGACAGGAGAGGTGAGAAGTTGCATTTTCCTCCTGTCCCAACTGATGACAGAGAGGTGTTGTAATTTCATGGTCTTCTCTCCAGGCTCTGTTCTCTCCACAAATATTGAAAGTCTTTCCTTTCACTTCTGAGAAGCTCAAGTCCTGGTGGCAAATTGATTTTTGCCAGATTCATTTAACAGGGCTCTTTTATTTGTTGAGATGGCCAGCAAAGAGCTGGCAAAGAAAAGTGGTCAGTGTAAGGTTTTAAAGGTGAGATAAACACAACACCAGGCAAAGTGGGCACAAGGCAAGATTTATTAAAGGCATTCTCCGGCAAAGTTTTGGGGCTCAGGAGAAGGGGAGCCAAGAAAGTCACACCAGGAGGAGGTAGGCACCCTCGGGCGAGTTTCCTTGACTCCAGAAAGAGGGTGGGGGAAGTCGCAATGGGAGGGAGTAGGTGGGGGTCTTTAATAGGGCCAAGGCAGGGCATGGGCTCACATCCATATATGGTAGGGTATTTGGTGATTGGAGGGCATGGGGTGGGGGGTCCTGATACTTCTGTTCCCTGCATAGGTATCGGGTTATTTATGGAGACATGACCTAGGCATACATCCTTTTGATGGGAGAGTCAAGGGTTAAGGAAGGAGGAGGGAGGAGGCTGGAAGACGGTAGGGCCCAGCGGTCATTTCTATTGTTCCTCCTGCACTCCTGGAGCAGAGCAACCGACCTAACAGTCAGGAATGTGAATTCAAGTCATCACCCTTCCTGAAAAGCCACTCATTCTTTTTAAATTGTGTTCACTGATTTTTTTTCTAGCCCCATAAAAGTTCATATTCTCTAAGGTCTGCAGTCTTCTCATCTTAGATATTATCTCTGGACAACCATTCCATAACAACCTATCGTCTAAGGAACCCCCCGCCTATTTCTCTGGCTCTAATCTTGCTCCAATCTCTAATTTTGCTCCAGTCACACATTTTCAACTGCCTTTGGGCCTCTTCCCATGGAGGTTCCGTTAACACAGCAATTCAGTATGTTGAAGATCCTTTCCCATATAGTTCTCTCTCTTTTTTCTGTATTCCATAAGAATTCATCAAACCATAACAATGTTTTTTTCTAGCTTTTGGCCAAACTAGAAGGTAAAAATAATTCTTAGTTCCTCTCTTTCTAACTCTGATATTAAGTGAATATTCACTTAATTAAGTGATATTAAGTGTCAATTTCACACTTAGAATATTCTGAATGACTAACTTGCCCCATTTTTTTATGACCACCGTCTGTTATGGACTCCCTTTATCTTTAATAGGCACTATTATAAGATGTTTCTAACAGGTATCTTCAGATTTTCTGTTTTATAATCCATTAACCAATTTGCTTTTTTTTCTTTTCTCTTAATTGTCATATTCCCAGAATTTCCTGCAAATACAGAATGATATTCTCATTGTTAAACCTAAACTCTTCAATGTTTACATTTCCATAAAATAAAGCACTTCGTCCCAGAAATCAATCCCTGTTTGTATTTAAAGCCTCATCTTCAGTTACTACTCTAACACTTCCTACTCTAGCTTTGTCATGTTATTCACCGTTCTCACAAATATACAATGTACTTTCACACCATCATGCCCATGTGTCTGCATTCACTTACTCATAATGTTCTTCTACCTTATTTTACCCACCTTACAACTTTTTTAGAAGTAATCTCTACACCTAATGTGGAGTTTGAACTCATGACCCCAAGAGTTGCACACTCTACCATCTCAACCAGCCAAGAGTTCCCATCTTCTAACTTCTTTAGAATTGGGCACCAATATCATAGTTTCTCTTGTCTCGGATTTTGCTGAAAATTGCCCCTTCTTCTGGCATCTCACAGCATTTAAGATATCATATTTTGCACTATAGTTACTTCAATGTCTTTATCTCTTTGGATAAATCAGAAATTCTAGCACTAGATTTCATCTTTTATCACTGTAACAAATATTAAATAAATGTCTTGTTAAGTGAATTATGAACCACACTATTCCACTGTTGGGACAACTTTTGATTATGAGGTTAGAAAAACAAATTAATTTAATGAAATAGAGAAATATTGACTAGCATAATGACATGATGAAAAAGGAAGGGATTTTATTCCTTCTCTTCTCTGCTGTCCTCTGTGTGGTAATTTTTCTCAAGATGGCTATCCCTAGGGGCTTAGAATCTTACTCCAATCATCACTACAATCACAACCTCATGTCAGAAAGAAAATGAAGCTGGTTCTCTTGAGCTTTAGTTAGAAAAAATAAGTAAATAGTCTCTTTATGGTCCATCTCCCACTCCAAAACAAATGGAGACCTTAAGAAAAGAGGATCATGAGGAGATGGGTGAGCCTGGTGATGGGTATTAAGGAGGTTATGGATTGCATGGAGCACTGGGTGTTATATGCAAACATTAAACCATGGAACACTACATCAAAAACTAATGATGTACTGTACAGTGACTAACATAACACAATAAAAAATTTTTTAAAGAAATATTAAAAACAAGTGGAGAACTCCAAGTGATCTCATTTTAATATGTACACAAGCCACAGACTAACAAGCAAGGGTTGTGATGACTTTGCAATTCCATGGACAGAATGTGAAACAAATATTTCCTCCAAATAGACTGCACTTCTAACATGAGAAAGAATTGGTGTCCTCTAGCCATCAACTTGCACATAAATATTATGTGTAAATATTAAATATTTGGTGGTCTAAAAAGTATTAGCCATTTCTACCAACATTATATATGCTTGAGTTTTCTGTAGCCTGAGGATTTTCCTCTTTTTAAATAGGAAAACATTATATTTACATTTTTTAGCCACCTGAATAGCATGAATAATAGCATAACTAATAGAATTTTCGGTTTTACTATTATTCCATTGCTATCACACAGAGAGAGAGATAGCTCATAAGCATTAACTTTCCCCCATTTCTTCTTAAAAGAACATTGCCAGGGATATTAAAAATAAGTCTCTGTGGAGGAATAACCAGTTCCTTAGTGTAACAGAATTTTAGAAGTGTGTTAATTTCTGAGGTTTCAATTAAATAACTGAACAAAAAAAATCAAGATTCCTGATTGAATGCATATGCATTATTGATTATACCTGCATCTATTTTTAATCAAATATTCTAAGAGAATCACACAGAACTTCAGGTCTTGATTGACCCATGATTTAATGCTTCTTCATGTAGTATTAAATGTAACCTCAATTTTAAAATGTTGTACAAATTATATATTTGAAATTTTAAAGTGTTCATAGTCAGCATAATGTTATCTATTCTACTACAGAAGATTGGAACAGAGAATATGAAAAATTAACTTCTCTTGTACTTTGGAATTCACGTGCTTATTTTGAAAAGAGAGTTACCACCTCAGTTTCATTGATTAAGCAAAAATTAAATTTTACTTTGCATTGCCTGAGTGTGCAGAGTCTGGGGAATCATACATTTCACTTGCATTGACTGTCTAGGAAAAGAATTGCATTTGACTTCACAGAGCAGAAAAACAACTCCAAGGGTTGACTGTGTGTGTGTGTGTGTACGTGTGTGTGTGTGTGTGTGCGTGTGTGTGTGTGTGTGTTTTCTAAGCAACAAGAAATATGAATGGTATACAAATCAGGGCTGGTGGAAGGTGCTATCAGAGACCCAGGTTCCTACTCCAAATCTTAGCATGTAGTATTCATGTTTATGATTCCAAAATACCACATCATCTTCAGGAAGAAGAAGGCAGTGATAAAGGGGTGATACCTATCTCAAGAAAGCAAAACTTCCCAGAAATTCTCAACAGATGCCCACGTACACATTACAGGCCAGAATTATGTAAAATATCCACCATTAACTTCAAGGATTGTTTAGAAATATCATTTTTTTAAGCCTGGACACATACAATCAGGGTTCTCATATTTAAAAAAAAAAAAAAAAAAGAGGGGTATGGAATGTAAATAATGCCATAAAACTTTCAGTGTCCAGCACAGTGTACTATGAGTTTTGATTATGTTAATCATCAGACAAATGGAACTGAAGGAAAAGCCTACAAATTTACCAGAGCTTTGTGGTTTATAATCATATTTCAAGGAGGGGCATCTGGGTGTCTCTGTCAGTTAAGCATCTGCCTTTGGCTCAGGTCATGATCCCAAAGTCAAGTTCCTTTTGGGGGTGGGGGAGAATCCTTGCTCAGTGGGGAGCTTGCTTCTCCCTCTGCCTGCTGCTCCCCCTGTTCATGCTCACTCTCTGTCAAATAAATAAATAAATAAGTGTTTAAAAAATTATACTTCAAGGAATCCACAGAACTGGTGTCCTTCTAATAGAGGCAAAACAATGATCAAATACAACTCAGCCAAAATTTTATGTCAGAAGCAGCTGGATATACATGTCTTCAAGAAACCTATGGTGGAAGAGATGGTTTCTATATGCTATGATTTATGCAGACTGAATCTATCTCCTTTGGAGCCACCATGAACCAAAGAAAAGTTTCTCCTGGGTACCTGGGTGGCTCAGTCAGTCAGACATCTGCCTTTAGTTCAGGTCATGATCCTTGGGTCCTGGGATAAAGGTCCTGCATCAGGCTCCCTGATAGCAGAGTCTGCTTCTCTCTCTGCCCCTCATCCTGCTTCCTGCTTATGCTCTCTCTCTCTCTCTCTCTCTCACTCTCTCTCAAATAAAAAAAAAAAAAAAAAAAAAAAAAAAAAAAAGCCCTTTCCTCCTGCTTGGGTGATGAAAGCCTCTATTTCTTAGTCTGTTCTCTGAGTTGTCAAAGTAACACTTTTTTCAGAAAATGATCAAACCTATTTTTCCTTGGAAATAAGTTACAGCTCCTCAGAATTTTCATTGAGGACATTATCATGGGTTCATTCACCTCCATGCAGCCTCAGAGTGGCTGAAGAAGGTCCTCTGAGGCAAGTGTGTGAGGGCTCCCATCATGGCACTGAGTGAGTAGCAGGCCCAGAGAGCAGAATGACAGAACTCTGTCTTCCTATTTTTTTTTTTTATTCTTTAGAAGATTTTATTTATTTGAGAGAGAGAGAGAAAAAATGGGAGACAGCACAAGCTGGGGAGAGGGAAACGCAAACTCCCCCTGAGTAGGAAGCTCCACAAGGTGTTTGATCCCACGAACCTGGGATCTTGACCTGAGCCAAAAGTATATGCTTAAATGACTGAGACATCCAGGTGTCCCAGAGCTCTGTCTTCCTAACAGCTTTCCCAGACTTCTTTTGTAGCAAACATCTGATTGCAAACAAGATGGAAATGAGAGGAGGAGCCAATGTCAGGTTTCTTAGAAACTTCGTGTAAATTGGTTCTATGTCTTAAACATAATTTCAGTCTTGTAAATGCAGGGCTCAAGAATGATGAGCCTCAAGTCAAATCTGCACAAGTCAGTTGTCAAAGCAGGACAGAAAATTGGGGAATTGGATTCCTACATCCTGTTTTTTTTGCAGGCATATGGTAAGAATAAATGTGTTTATCACCCTCTGCTGAAGTTCTCAAAGGCAAATACAATAAGACTGTGACTTACAAAATCATGGTTTATAGTTACCAGGAAAAAAAAAAAGGATCCTATGGGAATCGGATCCCATTAGGGAATCTATGAAATACACTGGTATGGATACATGATACCAGACTAAAAATATGGCTGAAAAGACCCAGTTGCCATACACACTAACAACTACTAACCATCAAGTCTCTCATTTAACCCACAAATTTATCTTCTTGTATTATGCACTTATCTTAGATGTTAAACATTTAATTTATCAAATAACACTGTAAATTCTCTAGAAATTAACATATATATATTAACATATATATATAACATATCATAAATTAACATAATATAAGAGTCTTCATTACAACATTTTTATAATAATACAAATTTGGAAGCAAACTACATCCATATACAATACAATGAAATATACATATATTTAAAATAATGCTGCAATTGTATATTTATTGATGTTGAAAATGTCTTTATAAAAGTATATGCATGTTTATGTCGACACTATATAAAATAGGAAATGATAAGAATTAAAGTGTAAATAATGTTATTTCTTGTTGAGTATCAAGGAAAATTTTCATTTGTCTCTTTAAACTGTTACATATTTTATAATCTAAAAATGAATATATTTATAAAAAGGAAATAGGAAACAAATTATCAAGAAAATACATAAAGACAGCCACACCTTGAGAAACTTTTCTTGGAATAAAAGAACCCCATAAAGATAAAATAATTCATTTCAAGAGAAAGATAACACTCTAATTTCTTATATAAAGATATCTACAAATAAAAATAAATGGGGGGGCACCTGGATGGCTCAGTGGGTTAAAGCCTCTGCCTTTGGCTCAGGTCATGATCCCACGGTCCTAGGATTGAGCCCCACATCGGGCTCTCTGCTCAGCAGGGAGCCTGCTTCCTCCTCTCTTTCTGCCTGCCTCTCTGCCTCTGTCTGTCAAATTAATAAATAAATGTAAAAAAAAGGGGGGGAGGGGAGAGGAGCAGGAGGGCAGAGGAGTAAGAGACCTAGATGTCATGGGGTTCCAGGAGTTCAGCTGGTTGGTTATCAAACCATTCTGAACACCTACAAACTTAACAGGAAATCAAAGAGAAGAGCAACAATTCTAAGAAAAGAAAAGCGACCACTTTCTGGAAGGTAGGATGTGTGGAGAAGTGAATCCAAGGCGGTATATGGGAAACTAGACTGTGAGAGGGAGAGGCAAGCTCCCAGCAAGCCTTAGAGCAGCAGAGCACAAAATAAAAACTTTCAGAAGTCTACTCCACTGAGAGACATCACTCTAAAGGCTAAGTGAGAGGTAAAGCCTTCTTGGTGACAGTGTGGTCTCAGGACCCACAGGATCGCAGAAAGACCCAGGGGTATCTGAGTGTGGCAGAGCTCCCAGATTTTGGAGTGGGGAAACTGACTATAGAGAGGAGCTGAGGTGTGAGCTCTCAGCTCAGGGTTACCTTAAACCATGATCCAAGGCACAGTTGGACCACTGCTCTACAGGCAGGGACCCCACAAGTGGCAGATCCAGGGAGACACCCTCCTTCTTCCTTTGGAAGGACTGGCATGGGAGCATGCTGCAGGAATCTGCTAGGTATGGAGATTCCAAACAGGGCCATGCACCAGAGGTAGAAACATTCAGTCACAGTCTGGGTAAGCATAGAGGACAGCTGGAGACTCGGGAAATGGGGTGGGGGGGGAGAAAGGGGGGAAGGACTGACTGCATTTCTCTGAGGGTCCATTGAGGAATGGGGCTTGAGCTCTCTGCTCCTCCGGGCTAGAGATTGGGAGGCTGCCATTTTCATTCTCTTCCTCCAAAGCTCTACAGAAAGCATTCAGTGAACAAAAGCTACCAACAGCAAACATGAGCAGATTACTTAGCCTGGCACCTAGCAAGGGCGGTGCAATTCTGCCTTGAGCAGAGACATTTGAGAATCATTGCAACTGGCCCTTCCCCCAGAAGATCAGCAAGAACATCCACCCAAGACCAACTTCACCAATCAATAAGAATAGTGGAACTCCAGAACTAGGAGAATGCAATACACAGAATTCATGTTTCTTTCCCCATGATTCTTCAGTCTTTCAAAGTTAAAATTTTAAATATTTTTTCTATTTTTTATGTATCCTCTTTCTTATTTTAACCTTTTAAATTATTTTATCTTATCAATACCTATTTAAAAAATGTTTTTAATCTTCACTGTTATAGTCATATTCTATCCTTCATGGATTTAACATTTTTTTGTACACATATAGCTTTTTCTTCCTTAAAATTTTGGAATACAGTTTCTTCTAATAGATCAAAATATACCCTAAATCTAGCACTTGATTTACATTGATGTTTATTGTAGTTTACAGCCTGATACTTTCTTTCCTCTTTTTTTTTCTTTTTCTGACCAACTTTCTATCAATTCTTTTTTTAGAATCTTTTATAATTTTCACATTTATAGTTCTATTTCATCCCTTCATCGTGTTTACACATATTTTTGTACACATATTTATGAAAGTTTTTCTTTCTTTAAAATTTTGGGAAGCTGTTTCTTCTGACAGACCAAAATACACCCCAAACCAAGAATCAAGTGTGTGGCTCTGTTCTATTCACCAGTCTAATATATCTAAACAGACACACAGAGACATACACAGTCACACACACACACACACACATATATCTTTTTAAAATTTTTCTACTTTCATCTACCTAGTTTCAGTTCTCTTCTTATTTGGTTAGTGAATATTTTTCTGGGGTCATTGTTACCATTTTAGTTACCACTGTTGGTAACTAAAATGGTTGGTAACAATTGTTACCATTGTTACCATTTTAGAATTTTGATCTCTCATTCATCTCCTCTTATCTAAATAAAATGACAAGGTGGAAAAACTCACCTCAAAAAAAGAACAAGAGACAGTACCAACAGCTAGGGACCTAATCAATATAGACATTAGTAGGATGTCAGAACTAGAGTTCAGAATAACAATTATTAAGATGCCAGCTAGGCTTAAAAAAAAAAAGAAGAAGAAGAAGATACTAGAGAATCCCCTTCTGGAGAAATATAAGAACTAAAATCTAACCAAGTTGAAATTTTAAAAAAGCTATTAATGAGGTATAATAAGAAATGGAGGCTCTTATTGCTAGGATAAATGAGGCAGAAGAGAGGATCTGTGATATAGAAGACTGAACGATGAAGAATAAAGAAGCTGAGTTAAAGAGAGATAAACAACTACTGGACCACGAAGGGAGAATTTGAGCGATACATGATACCATAAGATGAAACAATATTAGAATAATTGGGATCCCAGAAGAAGAAAGAGGGAGGGGGGAAGAAGGTATATTGGAGTGAATTATAGCAGACTATTTTCCTACTATAGCAAAGGGAATAAGAATAGAAACCCAGGAGGCACAGAGAACCCCACTCACAATCAAAACATAGGTCCACACCCCAGCATCTAAAGAGAAAATCCTGAAAGTAACTTGGGATAACAAGTCTGTAACATACGATGGTAGAAATATTAGATTGACAGCAGACCTATCCACAGAGACTTAGCAGGTCAAAAAGAACTGGCAGGATATATTCAGAGCACTAAATGAGAAAAATATGCAGCAAAGAATACTATATCCAGGTAGGCTGTCATTGAAAATATAAGGAGAGATAAAAAGCTTCCAGGACAAACAAAAACTAAAAGAATTTGCAAACACCAGCCCTCTAGGAAATGTTGAAAGTGGTCCTCTAAGCAAAGAGAGAGCCTAAAAGTAACATACCAGAAAGGAACAAAGATAATACACAGTAACTGTCACCTTCCAGGCAATACAATAGCACTAAATTCATATATTTCAATAGTTACTCTGAATGTAAATCGGCTTAATGCCCCAATCAAAAGACACAGGGATCAGAATGGATAAAACAAAACAAAACAACAAAACAAAACACAAGACCTATCAATATGCTGTCTGCAAGAAACTCATTTTAGACCTAAAGGCACTTCCAGATTTAAAGTGAAGGGGTGGACAATAATCTACCATGCTAATGGACATCAAAAGAAACCTGGGGTGGCAATCTTTCTGTCTGACAAAATAGATTGTAAGCTAAACGCTATAAGAGATGAGGAAGGACACTACCTCATACTCAAAGGGTTTATCCAACAAGAAGATCTAACAATTTTAAATATCTGTACCCCTAATATGGGAGCAGCCAACTGTATAAACCAATTGATAATGGTATCAAAGAAACATATCAACAATAATACAATAATAGTAGGGGGCTTCAACACTCCCCTCACTGAAATGGACAGATCATCCAAGCAAAAGATCAACCAGGAAATAAAGGCCTTAAGAGACATACTGGACCAGATGGACATCACAGATATATTCAGAACATTCCATCCCAAATCAACAGAATACACATTCTTCTCTAGTGCACATGGAACATTCTCCAGAATAGATCATATCCTCGGTCACAAATCACGTCTCAAATAGTAACAAAAGATTGGGATCATTGTCTGCATATTTTCAGACCACAATGCTCTGAAGCTAGAACTCAATCACAAGAGAAAAGTTGTAAAGAACCCAAATACATGGATGGAGGCTTAAGAACATCCGACTAAAGAATTAATGGGTCAGTCAGGAGATTAAAGAAGAATTGAAAAAAATCATGGAAACAAAAAATTATAATGGAAACACAACTGTTCACAATCTATGGGACACAGAAAAGGCAGTCCTGAGAGAAAATTATATAGCAATACAAACCTTTATCAAGAAACAAGAAGGGTCTTGGGCACCTGGATGGCTCAGTAGGTTAGGCCTCTGCTTTCTGCTCAGGTCGTGATATCAGAATCCTGAGACTGAGCCCAACATTGGGCTCTCTGATCAGCCAGTAGCCTGCTCCCCCTGACCCACCACCTGCCTCTTTGACTATTTGTGATCTCCATCTGTCAAATAGGTAAATAAAATCTTTAAAAAAAAAAAAAAAGACACCTCATTTAAAAAAAAAAAAAAGGAAAGAAACAAGAAAGGTCTCAAATACACAATGTAACCCTACACCTAAAGGAGCTGGAGAAAGAAGAGCAAAGAAAACCTAAACCCACCAGAAGAAGAGAAATAATAAAGATCAGAACAGAAATCAATGAAATAGAAACAAACAAACAAACAAACAAAAAACAGTAGAAAAAAATCAATGAAACTAAGAACTAGTTCTTTGAAAGAATTAATAAGATTGATAAACCCCAGGCCAGACTTATCAAAAAGAAAAGAGAAAGGACCCAAATAAATAAAATCATGAATGAGAGAAGAGAGATCACAACCAACACCAAAGACATACAAACAATTATACAAACATATTATGAGCAACTATATGCCAGCTAATTTGACAATCTGGAAGAAATGGATGCATTCCTAGAGATGTATAAAACTACCAAGCCTGAGCCAGGAAGAAATAGAAAGCCTGAACAGACCCATAACCAGTAAGGAGATTGAAGCATTCATCAAAAATCTCCCAACAAACAAGAGCCCAAGGCCAGATGGTTTCCCAGAGGAATTCTACCATACATTTAAAGAAGAATTAATACCTATACTCCTGAAACTTTTCCAAAAAATAGAAATGGAAGGTAAACTTCCAAACTCATTTTATGAGGCCAGCATTACCTTGATCCCAAAACCAAAGAGCCCAGCAAAAAGGAGACTTATAGACCAATATCCTTAATGAACATTGATGCAAAAATTCTCACCAAAATACTAGCCAGTAGGATCCAACGGTACATCAAAAGGATTATTCACCAAACCAAGCTGGATTTATTCCTGGGCTTTAAGGTTGGTTCAACATTCACAAATCAATCAATATGATATATTACATTAATAAAAGAAAGAACAAGAACCCTATGATACTCTCAATGATGCTGAAAAAGCATTTGACAAAGTACAACATCATTTCTTGAGCATAACTCTTCACAGTGCATGGATAGAGGGTACATACATCAATACCATCAAAACCAACTATGAAGAAGCCACAGCAAATATCATTCTCAATGGGGGAAAACTAAGAGTTTTCCCCCTAAGGTCAGGAACACGGCAGGGATGTCCACTATCACCACTGTTATTCAACATAGTAGTAGAAGTCCTAGCCTCAGCAGTCAGAAAACAAAAAGAAGTAAATGTATTTCAATCAGTACAGAAGAAGTCAAACTCTCACTCTTTGCAGATGATATGATACTTTATGTGGAAAAGCCAAAAGACTCCACTCCAAAAGTGCTAGAACTCATACAGGAATTCAGTAAAGTATCAGGACATAAAATCAATGCACAGAAATCAGTTGCATTTCTATACACCAATAGCAAGACAGAAGAAAGATAAATTAAGGAATCAGTCCCATTTACAATTGCACCCCAAACCATAAGATACCTAGGAATAAGCCTAACCAAAGAGGGAAGGAATCTATACTCAGAAAACTATAAAGTACTCATGAAAGACATTGAGGAAGACACAAAGAAATGGAAAAATGTTCCATGATCATGGATTGGAAGAAGAAATATTGTGAAAATGTCTATGCTACCTAGAGCAATCTACACATTTAATGCAATCCCTATCAAAATACCATCAATTTTTTTTCAAAGAGATGGAACAAAAATCCTAAAATTTATATGAAACCAGAAAAGACCCCAAATAGCCAGAGGAATGTTGAAAAAGAAAACCAAAGTTGGTGGCATCACAATTACAAACTTTAATCTCTACTACAAATCTTTCATCATCAAGACAGTAGGTATTGGCACAAAAACAGACACAAAGATCAATGGGATAGAATAGAGAGCCCAGAAATAGACCCTCAACTCTATGGTCAATTAATCTTTGACAAAGCAGAATACAATGTCCAGTGGGAAAAGAAGACAGTCTCTTCAACAAATGGTGTTGGGAAAATTGGACAGCCACATGTAGAAGAATGAACTGGACCATTTCCTTATACCACACACAAAAATAGACTCAAAATGGTTGAAAGACCTCAATGTGAGACAGAAATCCATCAAAATTGTTGAGGAGAACACAGGCAGTGACCTCTTCGACCTCAGCCACAACAACTTCTTCTTAGAAACATCACCAAAGGCAAGAGATGCAAGGGCAAAAATGAACTATTGGGGCTTCATCAAGATCAAAAGCTTTTGCTCAGCAAAGGAATCAGTCAACAAAACCAAAAGACAACTTACAGAATGGGAGAAGATATTTGCAAATGACATATCAGATAAAGGGATTGTATCCAAAGTCTATAAAGAACTTATCAAACTCAACACCCAAAGAACAAATAATCCAACCAAGAAATGAGAAGAAGACATGAAGAGACATTTCTGCAAAGACATCCAGATTGCCAATAGACACATGAAAAAGTGCTCCACATCACTTGGCATCAGGGAAATACAAATCAAAACCACAATGAGATATCACCTCACACCAATCAGAATGGCTAAAATCAACAAGTCAGGAAATGACAGATGCTGGCGAGGATGCGGAGAAAGGGGAACCCTCCTACACTGTTGGTGGGAATGCAAGCTGGTGCAGCCACTCTGGAAAACAGCATGGAGGTTCCTCAAAATGTTGAAAATAGAACTGCCCTATGACCCAGCAATTGCACTATTGGGTATTTACCCTAAAGATACAAACGTAGTGATCCAAAGGGGCACGTGCACCCGAATGTTTATAGCAGCAATGTCCACAATAGCCAAACTATGGAAAGAACCTAGATGTCCATCAACAGATGAATGGATCAAGAAGATGTGGTATATATACACAATGGAATACTATGCAGCCATCAAAAGAAATGAAATCTTGCCATTTACAACGTGGATGGAACTAGAGGGTACCATGCTGAACAAAATAAGTCAATCAGAGAAAGACAATTATCATATGATCTCTCTTATATGAGGAATTTGAGAGGCAGAGAAGGGGGTTTGGGGGATAGGGAAGGAAAAAATGAAAGAAGATGGGATTGGGAGGGAGACAAACCATAAGAGACTCAATCTCACAAAAAAAACTGAGGGTTGCTGGGGGGTGGGGAAGTAGGAAGAGGGTGGTTGGGTTATGGACATTGGGGAGGGTATGTGATATGGTGATTGCTGTGAAATGTGTAAGCCTGACGATTCATAGACCTGTACCCCTGAGGCAAATAATACATTATATGTTAATAAAAATAAAGAATTTTTAAAAATCAATAAAATAAAATAAAATAAACTATTATCATAGTTCAACGACAAAAAGAAAAAAGAACTAACATGGAAAGTGCAACTATAGGACAGATAAAGATTCATGGAAACAAATTATTCATGGAATAATTCCATTATTCAGGGAAACAAATTCAACATCCTCATAAATATTTTGAACATATTATTTGGAAGTTTTACATAAATTTAATATTAAATTTGTTCCAAAATACTTTTATTTTACTTTTAAAATATATTATAAAAAGACAATGTAATGAACTTTTGAAAATCTAATTTAGCCTCATTACACATGTTCTGATGCCTAAAATCTAGTATATACCATATGTATATTTTCATTATTTACATCTTTCATACTTTGAAAATTCTGGAAAGCACTGAATATATACATATATATATATATATATACATATATATATATTTAGGAAATAACATGGTATGAGCATAATCTTTACTGGGCAGTGCCTAATTGTATTCCAATTTACACTTCAAATAACAAAGTACAAGTGTTCTTCTTCCAAATCCTTGCCAACACTTGACATTTTCATGGTTTTTAATTTTGGTAATCTCGAAAGTGTGCTTTTTAATTTGCATCTCCCTTGTTATCAATAAGTTTAATTATCTTGTATTAACGACACTTGCTCTGTTAAGCCTCCATCCAAATATTTTACCCACTTTTATTGCTTATCATTTTCTTACTGATGTATAGTTGTTTATCTTAGGTAATAATCCTCTGTAAATTATTTTCACTATAACCATCTTTCCCCAGTATATTAGTTGACTTCTAATTCCCTTTTTGATATTTTAATGAGTAATTTTTTTTTTTTTATTTTTTTTTTATTTTTTATAAACATATATTTTTATCCCCAGGGGTACAGGTCTGTGAATCACCAGGTTTACACACTTCACAGCACTCACCAAAGCACATACCCTCCCCAATGTCCATAATCCCACCCCCTTCTCCCAAAACCCCTCCCCCCGGCAACCCTCAGTTTGTTTTGTGAGATTAAGAGTCACTTATGGTTTGTCTCCCTCCCAATCCCATCTTGTTTCATTTATTCTTCTTCTACCCACTTAAGCCTCCATGTTGCATCACCACTTCCTCATATCAGGGAGATCATATGATAGTTGTCTTTCTCTGCTTGACTTATTTCGCTAAGCATGATACGCTCTAGTTCCATCCATGTTGTTGCAAATGGCAAGATTTCATTTCTTTTGATGGCTGCATAGTATTCCATTGTGTATATATACCACATCTTCTTGATCCATTCATCTGTTGATGGACATCTAGGTTCTTTCCATAGTTTGGCTATTGTGGACATTGCTGCTATAAACATTCGGGTGCATGTGTCCCTTTGGATCACTGCATTTGTATCTTTAGGGTAAATACCCAATAGTGCAATTGCTGGGTCATAGGGCAGTTCTATTTTCAACATTTTGAGGAACCTCCATGCTGTTTTCCAGAGTGGCTGCACCAGCTTGCATTCCCACCAACAGTGTAGGAGGGTTCCCCTTTCTCCGCATCCTCGCCAGCATCTGTCATTTCCTGACTTGTTGATTTTAGCCATTCTGACTGGTGTGAGGTGATATCTCATTGTGGTTTTGATTTGTATTTCCCTGATGCCGAGTGATATGGAGCACTTTTTCATGTGTCTGTTCACCATCTGGATGTCTTCTTTGCAGAAATGTCTGTTCATGTCTTCTGCCCATTTCTTGATTGGATTATTTGTTCTTTGGGTGTTGAGTTTGCTAAGTTCTTTATAGATTCTGGACACTAGTCCTTTATCTGATATGTCGTTTGCAAATATCTTCTCCCATTCTGTCAGTTGTCTTTTGATTTTGTTAACTGTTTCCTTTGCTGTGCAAAAGCTTTTGATCTTGATGAAATCCCAGTAGTTCATTTTTTCCCTTGCTTCCCTTGCCTTTTGCGTTGTTCCTAGGAAGATATTGCTGCGGCAGAGGTCGAAGAGGTTGCTGCCCGTGTTCTCCTCAAGGATTTTGATGGATTCCTTTCGTACATTGAGGTCCTTCATCCATTTTGAGTCTATTTTTGTGTGTGGAGTAAGGAAATGGTCCAATTTCATTTTTCTGCATGTGGCTGTCCAATTTTCCCAGCACCATTTATTGAAAAGGCTGTCTTTTTTCCATTGGACATTCTTTCCTGCTTTGTCGAAGATTAGTTGACCATAGATTTGAGGGTCTATTTCTGGGCTCTCTATTCTGTTCCATTGATCTATGTGTCTGTTTTTGTGCCAGTACCATGTTGTCTTGATGATGACAGCTTTGTAATAGAGCTTGAAGTCCGGAATTGTGATGCCACCAACGTTGGCTTTCTTTTTCAATATCCCTTTGGCTATTCGAGGTCTTTTCTGGTTCCATATAAATTTTAGAATTATTTGTTCCATTTCTTTGAAAAAGATGGATGGTACTTTGATAGGAATTGCATTAAATGTGTAGATTGCTTTAGGTAGCATAGACATTTTCACAATATTTATTCTTCCAATCCAGGAGCATGGAACATTTTTCCATTTCTTTGTGTCTTCCTCAATTTCTTTCATGAGTACTTTATAGTTTTCTGAGTATAGATTCTGTGTCTCTTTGGTTAGGTTTATTCCTAGGTATCTTATGGTTTTGGATGCAATTGTAAATGGGATTGACTCCTTAATATCTCTTTCTTCTGTCTTGCTGTTGGTGTAGAGAAATGCAACTGATTTCTGTGCATTGATTTTATATCCTGACACTTTACTGAATTCCTGTATAAGTTCTAGCAGTTTTGGAGTGGAGTCTTTTGGGTTTTCCACATATAGTATCATATCATCTGCGAAGAGTGATAATTTGACTTCTTCTTTGCCGATTTGGATGCCTTTAATTTCCTTTTGTTGTCTGATTGCTGAGGCTAGGACCTCTAGTACTATGTTGAATAGCAGTGGTGATAATGGACATCCCTGCCGTGTTCCTGACCTTAGCGGAAAAGCTTTCAGTTTTTCTCCATTGAGAATGATATTTGCGGTGGGTTTTTCATAGATGGCTTTGATGATATTGAGGTATGTGCCCTCTATCCCTACACTTTGAAGAGTTTTGATCAGGAAGGGATGTTGTACTTTGTCAAATGCTTTTTCAGCATCTATTGAGAGTATCATATGGTTCTTGTTCTTTCTTTTATTGATGTGTTGTATCACATTGACTGATTTGCGGATGTTGAACCAACCTTGCAGCCCTGGAATAAATCCCACTTGGTCGTGGTGAATAATCTTTTTAATGTACTGTTGAATCCTATTGGCTAGTATTTTGTTGAGTATTTTCGCATCTGTGTTCATCAAGGATATCGGTCTATAGCTCTCTTTTTTGGTGGGATCCTTGTCTGGTTTTGGGATCAAGGTGATGCTGGCCTCATAAAATGAGTTTGGAAGTTTTCCTTCCATTTCTATTTTTTGGAACAGTTTCAGGAGAATAGGAATTAGTTCTTCTTTAAATGTTTGGTAGAATTCCCCCGGGAAGCCGTCTGGCCCTGGGCTTTTGTTTGTTTGGAGATTTTTAATGACTGTTTCAATCTCCTTACTGGTTATGGGTCTGTTCAGGCTTTCTATTTCTTCCTGGTTCAGTTGTGGTAGTTTATATGTTTCTAGGAATGCATCCATTTCTTCCAGATTGTCAAATTTATTGCCGTAGAGTTGCTCATAGTATGTTCTTATAATAGTTTGTATTTCTTTGGTGTTAGTTGTGATCTCTCCTCTTTTCATTCATGATTTTATTTATTTGGGTCCTTTCTCTTTTCTTTTTGATAAGTCGGGCCAGGGGTTTATCAATTTTATTAATTCTTTCAAAGAACCAGCTCCTAGTTTCGTTGATTTGTTCTATTGTGTTTTTTGGTTTCTATTTCATTGATTTCTGCTCTGATCTTTATGATTTCTCTTCTCCTGCTGGGCTTAGGGGTTTCTTTCTTGTTCTTTCTCCAGCTCCTTTAGGTGTAGGGTTAGGTTGTGTACCTGAGACCTTTCTTGTTTCTTGAGAAAGGCTTGTACCGCTATATATTTTCCTCTCAGGACTGCCTTTGTTGTGTCCCACAGATTTTGAACCGTTGTATTTTCATTATCATTTGTTTCCATGATTTTTTTCAATTCTTCTTTAATTTCCCGGTTGACCCCATTCTTTCTTTAGAAGGATACTGTTTAGTCTCCATGTATTTGGGTTCTTTCCAAACTTCCTTTTGTGGTTGAGTTCTAGCTTTAGAGCATTGTGGTCTGAAAATATGCAGGGAATGATCCCAATCTTTTGATACCGGTTGAGTCCTGATTTAGGACCGAGGATGTGATCTATTCTGGAGAATGTTCCATGTGCACTAGAGAAGAATGTGTATTCTGTTTGCTTTGGGATGAAATATTCTGAATATATCTGTGATGTCCATCTGGTCCAGTGTGTCATTTAAGGCCTTTATTTCCTTGCTGATCTTTTGCTTGGATGACCTGTCCATTTCAGTGAGGGGAGTGTTAAAGTCCCCTACTATCATTGTATTATTGTTGATGTGTTTCTTTGATTTTGTTATTAATTGGTTTATATAGTTGGCTGCTCCCACATTGGGGGCATAGATATTTAAAATTGTTAAATCTTCTTGTTGGACAGACCCTTTGAGTATGATATAGTGTCCTTCCTCATCTCTTATTATAGTCTTTGGCTTAAAATCTAATTGATCTGATATAAGGATTGCCACTCCTGCTTTCTTCTGATGTCCATTAGCATGGTAAATTCTTTTCCACCCCCTCACTTTAAATCTGGAGGTGTCTTCGGGCTTAAAATGTGTTTCTTGGAGGCAACATATAGATGGGTTTTGTTTTTTTATTAATGAGTAATTTTTAAAGACTTCAATTTTATTAATCATTTCCCTCATGTTTTATATTTTTATGTCTTGCTTAAGGTATTTTTCTCATCTTCAGATTCTTCTTCTGTATGTCTTTTAAAAGTTTTATGGTTTTGCTGTTCCCACTTAGGCTTCAATACATCATAGATTTATTTTGAGTACTTAGATGGGGCTCAGTTTATTTTGGCAAGTAATAAAAATATTTTCATTACTAATTGACAGCATAATTCTTTCATAGTCAAATTTCTATATATTTAGAGCACCATTCTGAGACTCCTTGGTCCATTTATAAATGTTGATATCTCTTTACACATACTCTGCAGTGTTCACTGCTAGAGTATTAAAAGAATTCTAAGGATTTTAGGATTTTATTTGCAATTGCATTGATTCTGTATGGAGAACAGATTTTTCATCATTTATTTTTCAATGTATGGTCTTGTTATATCTCTTTTATTAGGCATTTTTGAATGCTTTGTAGCAAAGTTTATTTTTCCCATGAAGTTCTTGAAAACATTTTTAGATTTGTTCCCATTTTATATTTTTATGGTAATGTAAATGACATATTTTAATGAGCACATTTTCTACTTGTTTTTGAGGTACAGAAATTCAGGTGATTCAGTAGAATGATAGTATATTAAAAAAAACTGTACTTTCCCATAGACACTAAAAATTATCTATAGATTCTTTAGAGTATTTTATATAAATACCATATCATCCAAAATAACGAGTGTTATGATTCTTCCATTCTAAGCAGTATCTATTTTGTTTCAATCACTGCTTTTATAGTGGTGGTCAGACCTCTGATTTCATTTTGTATTTTTTCTGCTTATTCTCTTTCATGATATCTTGTTTCCTGGTGTGTGATATGTGTATGTATGTGTGTATGTGATTTGTGATGATGAAATAATATTTTTGACATTATTATGCAAAACACTATGAGGCCTATGTGAAGGAAAGTTACTTTGTGGAGGAGGCTGTATTTTTTTTTTCTGCCAGGCAGCATGGTTTACTTTAAATGTTTAATTTTGAAATATATTCAATATACATATATATATAATGTGTATATATATATAATATTAATTTGAAATATATTCAATACACCAAAGTAAGATGAATTTGGATTAAAAATCTGCTTGAGAATCATGTAATAAAGATTCTAAGTTTTCATACTCTTTCTACTCAGAGTTTGAAACAGATCGTTTTTCTTACAGTTTTCCAGAGCTGGTGGTTTAATTCCAGTTTACTCTAACTCAGAGGGCATAGCCTTGTACCACAGAGGAATCCCATCTTTGTGTGAAGTTTCTTATTAGACCTGCCATCCTGAGGGCCCTGGCATTGGTTCCTGTCCCTCAAGCACCTGGGGTCAATGCTGTCTTCATGCAAACACCAAGATCCGCGCTCAACTTCCCATCGTGGGTGTCTATATTTAGTATTAGGCCTTTTGGCCTTTCTTGCTAAGTTCCCAGCTTATTGATGCACTGAAGATATTTTAAAATATTATATCCATTATTTTTAGATTCCTTTTTAACTTTGGGGGGCATTCGGAGATTAGTCAGGGTAGCCATATAACCAGAAACAGAATGATGAACATTTTTCTCAGAGCTACTGTTATTTGCCCTTTATCACATTTACTTCAGCTTTCAAATAGCTACTCTCCTCTAGGAGAACTTTTTGTTAGTTCAAGCACATCAGTTGGCAGCATTGGCTGCTCTTTTCAGAGCAAAGAGTTAAAGAAGCTATGGGGTAGGAAGAATTCTGAGATTAGTGCCAGTGCTCTTTATCACCCCTGCTCCCCAAGTACGGACAAGACTATGAATAAGATAGACTTTACTCTCATGACTAGGTCACACTATATGACAAAGGTGAGGAGATTTTGCAGATGTAATTAAGGTTCTAAATCAGTTGACTTTGAGTTTGTTAAAAGGGATATTATTTTGAGTGAGTTGACCTAATCATATGACCCCTTAAAAGGGTGTGACCTCTTCCTGAGAGATGCAGTTCAAAGCATGAGACACACTGCCCTGCTTGTCTGGAAGGAGCAAACTGCTGTGCTGTGGAGGCATTCATGTGGTAGGAACCTGATCAGTTTCTGGACGTTGAGTATAATCCCTGACAGCCAGCCAGTGAGACAGCAGGACCTTAGTTGTAAAACCACAGGAAATGAATTCTGCCCAAACCCGAGAAAGCGTGGAAGAGGATCTTTTCCTAGTCAAATCTCCAAATGAGGAGGAAGCCATCTGACATTCTGACTTAGTCTCAGGAGACACTAAGCAGAGGACCAGCTAAAATACTAGATTCCAGATGCATAGAAACAGTGATTATAATACATTCATATTATAAGTTCCTAAGTGTGTGGCAATTTGTTACACAGCATTAGAGACCTAAAACAGACCCAATCTGACCTAAAGCATCAGCACCCACTGCTTGCTTGTTCCTTTGCCTTCCTGAATCTCACATCTTAATTCCTTCTTTTTGAAGGACTCCCTCACAACTATTCCTTGGTACTAAAAATAAAATCATAAAACAATATCTTTCCAGCTTCTCTTTTTCATTTGGAGAATAGGGTTGATTTGGGGGAGGGAGAAACTGCATTCCCCTTTGTAAATTTAGACCAATTATTCAAAATAGCACCATAGCTCAAAGAACGCTTATTCTGCATTATTTACAGGGTATTCTTGGCATTTCAAAATACAGAACAAATGCTATGTAGAAACAATAATCATATTTTCAAAGAAAAACATAATAGAAGGAAGGAAAAATTTAAAGCCTGTAAAACACTAATTAAGATAAAATTATAATGATATTGGTTTATGTCATCACTTCATTGTAGGGAATATGATGGGTGTTTAGAGCACACCCTAGTGACTCACTCAGTACAATAAAGAAGCACCCAGTTTCTTCCTTGTTATTTTAAAATGCAACAAAGAGAGCCTTAAAACTCGCAAAGTGGTATAATTTTGTTTTCAAACTCACAGTCGACAGGAAAATGTGAATGTAAATTACAATAGCTGTACATAGGAAATTATTTTTGACCATTATGAGCCATCAACATGTGCTCTCAAGAATAAGGTCTTAATACCCTGAAGTGCACTGCCCTGAGACCTATCCTTACCTGTTTTACTTCATCAGAGGGATCTGAGGAATTGGTTTATAGTGAAATGCAGTTTCATTTTAGGTAAAAGCCAGACTCTGCCCAGACAGATCATATCTGACCAGATGAAGCAACAAAATCACATCTTATGCCACTTGATCATGTGTTAGCTCTCAAAAATTCAATAATTTTAAATTTCAGTTGATTATTCCAGGGAAAGTCATGTACTAGAACCACTCCCCTTGCAGAAGCATTTGTTTCTTACCACCCCATCAACTTATACATGTCATAAAGGGCCTGTGGGTTCAGGGCTAAGCTGAGACAAGAAAAATGACTCTGACAGTCTTAGTAGAAATACAAATTTTAGCTCAGGGCACAAGCACTGACATGAGGGAAAAGCTGACCACTTGTTCTTTCTCCTGCAAGCACAGGCAAGGCTCTGCAGGGTCACTAGTCATCAAACTGCTATGTTTTTCTATTAAGAAGTAACAAAGGAAAGAAAAACAAGTGAAAGGAAATCAGTCTTCATTGATAAACTAGCTATGATGGAATGAGGAAGATTTCTGATATCCAACTGATGCTACCAAAAGCTGATACGTATCAATGTCACCCTGCCATGTCTGAACATGACAGAATAAAAAAAGAAGTTAGAAGCAGTCTGCTCTCACCCCAACCCACACCTGCCCAGACATCCCTGTTCTCATCCAGCATGCTGTCTGCCTGCTCCACTCTGGCACGGATGTTCTATATCCAGCAGACTCTAACTGCTTGCTCGCCGTCCAGAGCAATCCCATGGCAGCCCTTCAGTATAGCAATTAACACCCAAGAGACAGTTCTGGTTGCTATAGAAGTAATGAAACAATGAGATGTGAGCTTTTCCTTGAGGATCTTCCTTCAAGAGCAGATGCACATGGCTTTTCTGATAAGAGCCATGGAACCTACTCCTACTCACTGTTGACCAGCTCTACCCTAATCCAACCTCTTTATTGGTTTCACCTTCTCGACCTAAAGTCACCAAAGGGATTCCTACTTTCTGTCCCACCACTTTTATTTGTATTTGCATCTCCAGTATTTGATCCTTGTTATCCAGCCAACTTGTCTGCATCTCTTATTCCAAGTTTCTGGGGTTGTTCCCAGTAGAAGTGTACACATCGGGGCTGGCACTACAGAATGAAGCACTTGGCCAACATCTGAGACATTCTATTCTTTTTTTTTTTCCTTTTTCTCCTTAAAGGAAAAATTTAGAGATTCATCTTTCTAAATGTCTCTCTAAAGATTTACCTAGAGATAGTGTCCTATTAGTAGAGACTGATCATTGCCTATAGCATACCCTCTAAATCCAAAGAAGCTGGTTCGGCATGGTGAGGCTGAATGCAGAGGACAATGTGAGCTTTGGTTTGAACAGAATCCCAATGCTGCCACTTCCTAGTTGTATCCTGCTGGGAAAATGACTTCATATCATGGAAGCTCAGTTTTCTTATATACAAAAGGATGAAAATATTCTTATTTTGTAGAATCACTGAAAGTATTAGAACAGAATTATGGATAGAAGTTTCTTTTTAAATTGTAGCCTAACAGTATAGAACAAGGAAGAAAATGAATACAGCTATAATCTCCATGCTCGTTTTCTTATATGTCTTTTAAAAAATGGCTTTAAGAGAAAGAAAACACGACAAACAGGTCCAATCAAATATTCCAAGTGCAAGTTGAGTCTGTCCTCTAGCACAGTGGAACAGCAGAACCTGTAGGGGAAAACTGATAATAGCTCTGAAATTCTTCTGAGCAGACAATAGATGTCTTTAACACATGTGCATTTCATGGTTCCTAGGATATTCATTTCCTATATAGTTCATATCCCCATCATAGGATAGTTCCTAAAATCAGCATTCAGAAACTACATACTCTTATTTTACCAAAAATTTCATCAAGCTTCAGTTCCTAATTTCCCAGTTCAGAGCAAATTAGAAATAACAAATTAAGCAGGGAGAAAAAGTCTGGATAGAAAGAAAGGAACTGACAATTTTATTATCCAACAATTCATTCCCTGAGGGTTCAGTATGGAAAATATTTTACATGGGATTTAGTGTTGAAAAACTAATCGTTAGCTCTGCATTTTATAAATTCTGCCATGCTATCTACATATAATATGACATGATTATCATTAGATCTTGGAATTCTAAATATTTAACCCCACCCAAAGAAGAATACATGTCAACATGCTTTTTAACTCACTGAGCCACCCAGGTGTCCCCCAACATGCTTTTTAAACAAGAAGAGGACTCATATAAATGATGTGACATTTTGTTTTCATCCTGAACAAAAAATGTACCTTTCTGAGAGCCTGTTTGAGCCAAATGGAACAATATGTTAAGTAAGGTCACCTTTTCAATGACTCTCAGGACTTTTCTCCAACAATGTAAGACTGGGCTTTATTTTCCTGCAAATGTTTGTTTAAAAATCAGTTTTAAGGTTTTTTTATAAATAAGAAAATTTAAAATATCCACTTAGGATGATAAGAGCAAATTGCTACCAAACAGGATATCAATTTTCATATTTTTATAATGTGGTAATATGCCAGGGAGTATTTAAAACATTGAAATGGGCCACTTTTCTCAGTTTGGATAGCCTCACATGACAGAGAAGTAATAATGCCCTACACTTAAGTTAGAATTTCTTTTTAAATTTTCCCATGTCATACCAAGCCTTTCTAAGCAAGATTCTTATTGTGTCTTTGTGTGTGTGTGTATGTGTGTGTGTGTTTAAAGATAGAGAGCTCATGCCTCTGTAAGCTGGCGGGGCAGGGAGTTGGTGGGGGCAGGTAGGGGCCGAGGGGGAGAAAGAATCTTAAGTAGGTTCCATGCCCAGTACAGAGCCTGGTGCGGGGTTTCTACAAGGGGCTCGATCTCACCACTCTGAGATCAAGACCTGAGCCGAAATCAAGAGTGGAACACTTAGCAGACTAAGCCACCCAGGCACCCCTAACCAAGATCCTTTCTAATTCCAAGTACTGCCAGCTACAGTTCTTAGTATTTTGTCTTATAACTTGACTTGGCTGCATTCCACTTGTTGGGCTTATTATATTGAGCTTGGATGCCTGCCTTTTCTCACACCTGATAAGCATTTCTAACTGGCTGGGCAGCCAGGCCTACACCATTTATAATAATATAATTATGCAAATTTAGAAAGAAGAGCAGCATTTAAAAAATGGCCAGTAGTCATTTAGGAGTAATTATTGATTAGAAATAAGTATCGGAGTGCTCATGTATCATAAAGCCAATTTACAAATGATCACTGATTATAAATCCAATATAAAGAATCAGATGGGTTTTAATTAAAATGGAACTTAGAAATTACATTGACTCCATGACTAAAAGATACTTGAGTAGATTCAGCCACTAAAAGTTAAAATGAGCTTGTGTAACATAGTCTTATGTATTACATGACAAGACTAGAGTCCATCAGAACAAAATCATAGTGAATGTGTGACAAAGACTTCATAATCATCAGTTAAAATAAAACTTGATATTCCCCAATGAATAAAATATGAACATTTCTTTTTTTTAATTTATTTTTAATTTTCAGCATAACAGTATTCATTATTTTTGCACCACACCTAGTGCTCCATGCAATCCGTGCCCTCTATAATACCTACCACCTGGTACAATAGCAAACCTTTAGTGGAACACCTGGGTGGCTCATTCAGTTAAGTGTCTGCCCTGGGCTCAGGTCATGATCCCAGGATCCTGGGATTTAGTCCAGCATCTGGTTTCTTGCTCAGCAGGGAACCTGCTACTCCCTCTGCCTGCTGCTTCTCCTGCTTGTGCCTGTGCACTCTCTCTCTTTGACAAATTCTTTATTTAAAAAAAAAGGAAACACTTCAAATAGGATAGAGTGACCAAAATAAAGTAAGCTAGTAAACATGAAAGCAGATAGTACAGTGTGTGTAAAATGTGCAAACATATTGTCATAAAAGATAATGAAGATATAGCATGTATATTTGTATATAGGTTATAAATGTACAAATTATAAGAGAAAAATTTTACTATATATATGTAAATGTATTTATATTTATGTATATAAAACTATAATTTATAGATAGGATATAAGTATATGTACTAAAATTATAATATTATATATGTGTGTATTTATCTTAGCACATGTATTACTTTCCTAGAGCATAACAAAGTAGCACAACTTAAGTAGCACAGAACTTTAGAAATTTATTCTCTCACAGTTCTGAGGACTAGAAATTCAAAATCAAGGTATTGGTGGGCCCCTGCTCTGATGGCTCTAAGGGAAAATATGTTCTACGCCTTTCTCTTAGCTTCTGGTGTTGCTGTCAATCTTTGGCAATTCTAGGTTTGTAAATGCAATACTCCAATCTCTGTCTCCTCCCTCTATACATCACACTCTTCCTGTGTGTTTGTGTCTTTCTGTGACCTTCTTCCCTCTAACTTACATAAAGGAAATATTACTTTGTAGGAAACACTTTAGTGGAACTCAATAAATGCAGTCATGTAATCCCAGATAAACCCACCACCACAATCAAGAATCTTGTCCCCTTCAAAGATGCCCTTGAGTTGCCCTTTGTAGTCACTTGACCAGCTTCTAACCCAGAGAAACCAGTATTCTGTTCTTTATCATTTTACCTTTTCCAGAATATCATATAAATAGAACCATATATTATGTTGTCTTGTGAGTATGGCTTCTAAGTAGAGAGTCATTGCATTTATAAATGATTCACTCTTTTTATTGTTGAGTACTATTCCACTGTATGATTATAGTTTAGTCTGCTTATCACTTCCAGAACTGAAGAACATTGTGTTGTTTGCATGCTTTCTTTTCTGTAAATAAAAAGGGTTTTATATGATTTCACTTATATGTGGAAATTAAGAGGCAAAACAGATGAACATAGTCAGGGGAGGAGAGAGGCAAGCCATAAAACAAACTCTTAACTATAGAGAACAAACTGATGGTTATCAGAGGGGAGGTGGGCAGGGTTATGGGTGAAATAGGTGAGGGGGATTAAGGAGTCACTTGTGATGAGTACTATGTGTTATATTTGTGACAAATCACTAAATTTTACACCTAAAACTAACATTAGACTAAAGTTAACACAGTATGTTAACTAACTGGAATTTTAAATAAAAACTTGAAAATTTTATTTTGTTCTACTCTTACTTTTCTAATACAGCTGTTTCTACTCTCTTACATTTTTTTCAGTTCCACAGCTAGTTCGCAATAATTAAGATAGAATCACATGAGTTTCCCATTTTGGTGTTTGTTGGGATTCCAGACATCACCATGATATGGATCATGCTTAAATATGTTGGTTAAGCCTGCTGCCATCTCTAGGTCAGCAACTCTAGGGACAATAAGCTCTTTCCTATTTCTAGTTTCTTGCTTATTCATCTTGCTTACTTGAAACTTCATGCCTCTTGATTAGTGACTCCCCTGTTCCTCTTCTCCTTAGCTCTTAGCAACATTAGTCTACTCTGATTTGATCAATTTGACAATTTTAGATACCTCATATAAGTGGAATCATGTAGTATTTGTCTTTTTGTGATTGGCTTATTATACTTAAAATGATGTGAAAGTTCATCCATGTTGCCACATATAACACAATATTCTTTTTAAAGGCTAAATAGTATTCCACTCTTTGTATATACTACATTTTCTTTATCCATTTATCTGTGGATGGAAACAAGTTGCTTCCACATCTTGACTATTATAAGGCTGAAATGAACAGGGGAGTGCTCTTACCTCTTTGAGATCCTGATTTCAACTTTTTTTTTTTTTTTCAGAAGTGGGATTGCTAGATCATAAGGTAGTTTTAGTTTTAATTCTTTGAGAAACCTTCCTAATGTTTTCTATAGCAGTTGCACCATTATTCCCACCATGAGTGCATAAAGGTTGCAATTTCTCCATTCTTTTTTTTTTTTTTTGATAGTAGTCACCATGACAGGTATGAGATGATATCTCATTATGGTTTTGATTTTAATTTCCTGATAATTAGTAGTGTAAAGCAGTTTTTCATACACCTACCGGGCATATGTATGTCTTTGAAGAAATCTCTGTTCAAACCCTTTACCTACTTTTAAATCAGTTTATTACATTTTTTGTTGTTGAGTTGTAAGGAGTTCCTTACCTAATTTGAAGATTAATCCCAGATTTACGGTTTGCATCTATTTTCTCTCATTCCATAGTTTGCCTTCTCATTGGGTTGATGATTTCCTTTGCTGTGCAGAAGATTTTTGGTTTGATGTAGTGCTACTTGTTCTGTTTTGCTCTGGTTTGCCTGTGCCTTTAGTGTTATATCCAGGAAATCATCGTAAAGACCAATGTCATGAAGTTTTTCCCTTACTTTTTTTCTAAAAGTTTATAGTCTCAGGTCTTAATATTTAAATCTTCAATCCATTTGAGTTACATATGAAGACATGATCCAATTTCCTTTTTTTAATATGTGGATATCCAGATTCCTCATCCATTTGCTGAAGAGACTAACATTCCCCTGTTATGTGGTGTTGGCACTTTTGCCAAAGATCAGTTGACTGCATATGCATGGATTTATTTCTGGGCTCTCTATTCGCTTTCTTTGGTTTATGTATTTGTCTGTATACCAGTGCTATGCTTTTTTATCTTCTCCATAGCTTTTAGTAACAATCAGTGTGGGAAATAAGCTGTAGTGAGATCACTTCATTTTGGCTGTCAATATAAGTTGCTGATAAATGATACAAGTTTAAAAAAGGAAACCACAAAAGTGTGAGAGGAAAACGTAGGAGAATATATTTTGTAAGAACAGGAGAAACCATTTCTAAGTGATATGAAAATTTGATGACATAAAGAAAAGATAACTTAACTTTATAAAACTTAAAATATCTACATGACACAAATAATATACACAAAGTGAAGAGAGAAAAACAAATTGCCCAAAAAATTTGCCTTTGGCAAATATGTAGAAGTCCTTAATCTTTAAAGAACTCTTGTAAAGCAATATGTAAAAGACAAGAATCCAACAAAGGTCAAGAGCAGATATTTCATAGCAAGAAGACATTTTAAACCTGTATAAAGTTGCTTGGCCTCACTCAAAACTAATGAAATGTAGATTAAAGCCAAATAAGTCATTTGTCTTCAGAGAGGCAAATAGATAAATTCGGGTTATATGCATATTGGCAAGAGCATCTCATATACTGTTACAGGCCATATTAATTGGTATTTTCCCATTGGAACACAATTTACATTATCATAGGCATTAGGATTTAATGTTTACAAATTTATTTCACACATATTAACTAAATAAACTTATCTTCCCAATATTCATGAAGGTTTGTTATTTTATGCATCCATTTTAAAAGCAAAACTGAAGATCAAGCACTTGCCATGTCAGATTACATCATAATCTGATGTAAGTAAGTAAGTAAGTGGCATAGCCAGGTCTAAAACTGATGTTTTCGGGTTTCAAGTTCAGTTATATTTCCATTGATCAGAGTTGATTTACCTTGAAACACAAGTTTTTTATATGGCAAGTTGTGTCACTACTTTGTAATGTGTCACTACTACAAAGAATAGAAAAGATGCTGCATTTTATTAACATGAGGATAGCTAATGTACTGGTATCATCCCTATTCTTGAGTTCATAGAACTGCTACAGGAAGAGAAGTATTAGGAAGGTAAGAACAATTTTCTTTTTCCTTATTAACACCTGGAAGAGGTATTTCTATTTTTATGTATTTTTGTTTGTTTTAAAGATATGCCTCTAAATGTATCATTTGGAAGCTTTAGGCTAATAATTCTTATTTGGGTATTTCAAAGAATAGACACAGAGGAAATGCTTTATTAGCACGACAAATGATTCATTTAAATAAAATACATGGAAAGAAATAAGAGTAATTTTGAAATAATTTATTACCTGGCATTGAACCAACTCTTGAGAGAGATCATTATTTTGAGTTGCTGAAGTTTACTGTAATTTTCACATGGAAATATTTCCTCTCCCATTTCCTTGTGATATTGAAGACATATTCTGAAAGCCATAATATATTGGAAGCTTGCAATTTGGAACTCGTTTGATTTAACTGATAAGAATCTTTTTCATTTCATAAAACATAACTTCCCTCAGAAATACAAAACTGCTCTGCTGTATTAAACAGCGAAAACCAGGATGGCAATGTTAATTGGCTTTTGAACTATGAGTATTTGAATCAGCTTCTTCCTCGTTATTTTTCCATTAAACTTTGCTTGAACTACTCCAAAAAACCAAGGTATTTATCCTGATTTGTAACACTGTGTAACATTTTTTTTATTACAATTTTAGCAATTTTAGAAACTCTCTGTACTATAAAAGCCACGCTAAAACTACTCTGGAATGTGTGTTCAGCTGAATGGCCATTAAACATTTGTTCACTATTCAATGATGACCTTCATATTTTAAATATCAGGGTGTTTAGTTACTTTGTGATAAATGAGAAGGGATGTTTGTGGGTTTATCCTATTTAGTTTTGGACTCTGACTTTTTTGTTTCACTCTCTCCTCTTGGGGGTACGATGTGAACCTTGCACTCAAGCAACCCTTCTTGGCCACCTGCTGGCTGTGTGATTTAGGGCCAACTACTCAGCTCCTCTGAACTTTAGTTTCTCATGTGCAGAATAATGTAACCACTTAAACATATAGAGTTATAATAGTTAAAAGAGATGATTGAGAAAATGTCTAATCCAGTGCCGGGAATATAAATATTCAATAATCATTAATTTTCTTTTCTCCCCACTCCTTTAACTTTCTGTCACTAGTGGGGACTTGCGGACCCTGTGATGTGCCCAGATTCCCTCTCACGCAGGGACTTTTTGTCCCAGCTGATAGGGGGACGGTTGGCAGGCAGCCTACAGCACCTGGCCTCTATAGGGACTACCCCACCTAGTGCTAGCTGATTTCATAAAGTGAAGCATTCCCAGGATGATCCACAAACACTGATGGACCAGTCCTTGGATAAAGAGGTCTGCCTGTGTCCATGAAAATCCTAATATCTCTGAAAGTTCAAATAGCTTCAGAGCTTCTCTAGGGGTCTCTGAATCTATCATGAAGTCTGATTTTTAGTTCCTCTTCTCCCACTGCCCATTGCTGCTATCTTTCTCTCTCTTTCCAGAAATACTGGTCCTAGTGACAACTCAATAAACATTTTTCAGTTAAGCTCCAACTCAGAGTTTGCTCTCCAGAGAACCAGCAACCTGCCATTTTGTACATCTTCAATGAACATTCTTCTCAGAGCATCACCAAGGACACTAACTCTTCTTTGTCATTTGACTTCCCCTACCTACTCCACACCACTGCCAGCACACCCCCAGTCCAGGTGAAAAGAGACCCAGAAAATATAAGGGAATAGAATGACTCCGGATAAAAAGACCTTGGCTTTAGTAGTAATTATGTCTCTTGGGCTGAAAAACATCATTTCAGGGTACCTGGGTTGCTCAGTTGTTAAATATCTGCCTTCAGCTCAGGTCATGATCCCTGTGTCCTGGAATTGAGCCCCATATCAGGCTCTCTGCTTGTTCCTCTCCCACTTCCCCTGCTGTATTCCCTTTATCACTGTCTCTCTCTCTCTTATCAAATAAATACATAAAATCTTAAAAAAAAAAAAGAAAGAAAACAAAACATTTCATTCTGGTTAGACTCTTTCATTCTCTATCTATGAACTAAAGAAACCTTAAAGCAGTGGTATTAAAATCAAATTAACCTCCAAATTTTGTCCAGGCTGGTTTTTTGTTGTTGTTGTTTTGTTTTGTTTTGTTTTTAAGACAAAACATTTAGTACCATTGTTCTACTGTCAACCATTCCTACCAGTATTACCAATGAAAGCAGAAATGGTAATAATAATACCTAAAATTTCAAGCAGCTTATTAGAGTTTGGAAAATCAAATATAAAAAAAATGGGAAGGTTGATAGTGTTACCTCAATACGGTATATAAAGAACTTACTAGTTCATAGACATTCACAGAACTAACCGTAAAATTGAAGCTGACTTTAGACTTCTGACCGTAGACTTACTGTTTTTTTCTCCTAATGATAAGGTAAATGATAAACCCCATATCATTTACAAAATTCAAGATTAAGAACATAAATATAACATAGAGTCTTAATTCCTCATGTTAGGCTACTGCAAATCTGTGTATTACTCAAAGTGATTATCCATAAAACAGTTTTTGCAGCATGCTTGTCCCAAAAAGCTGAACTTGCCAGCACATAACAAGAGTGAATTATCTTTTCAATGTACATGCACTGTCATTAATTATTAACCCCAATTACTAACAGAGACATTATCACACAGATGGGGAATGTGGTGTTCCTTTCCCAAAATATTAAGTCAACAGAGCACATGATAGAGCTATAGTTTGGGAAAAAGTTAAGCTGGGTCTTCTAAGTAAAGACACCTTGCCAGGCTACAAATGGAAGTTTGGGATTGGAGACCAGGTTTCTTTTCTTTATCATGTGTTTATCTCTGGATACAGAACATAAGGAGGCTATACAGTGTTTCAAATGGCAAGTGGTTTATAGAGTGTTGTACATTTGGAAGTCCCATGGCACACACTGTCAAAAACATAATGGCTTCATGTACCTTGTGGCTTTACTTTGCTGAGAGTTTCTAATCACTTTAGTTGACATATATCAGATATCTAATCTGGCACAGGTTTAACAAAAACAAAAGCATGCAAGATTCCTATTTCATTCACATAAATCACCTTGATCACATAAAGTATTTTCTCAACATTACCAATTAGACATTCGTGTTGTTTGCTGTGATTCATTTGCACAGTATCAAGAGAGTCCAAGGTATTGAATAAAAAAAAAAAAACCCATTTTGTTCAAAATCAGTGAAGAGGGTTCTTTATCAAGTTAAAAATTGAAATGTATAAAGCCAGATTGGTGAAGGAAAATCTCACTTCAGCATGCTTATTGTCAGAAGATAGCAGGTGTTGTTCAGAACAGAATTATTTCCTATTGTCAATGTCCCATGTGGGAGCACATGAAACAATTATGGTCTGCGGTGGGCTGGGTTGCAGATTTCTCTGCTGTGCATCCCAAGGCACAACGATAGGTAAAGTGAGAAGCAGTAATAAATCTTCCCTGAAAGAATGGTTTGGTATTTCCTTAGGTTTGAAATAAGTACCTGCTTTGTTTTGAAACATAGGGTAATAGAGAATGTCTTTATAAAATCTTACATAAGTTCACAATTCTATAAAACCTCTCTAACCTTTAAAAACAAGAAGTAAAATTTCATCATATACTTTGACATATTTTCTGCCATAACAGGAAAAATTGTTTTGCCATTTGGTTTCTTCATGGCATATCGAAATTATAATTTTTGTGTTCTAATTTATTAGCTTTTTTCCACACTATTTTTTAATCTTACAATTAAAAATATATTTCCTTACCTATTTCCTACCTTCTTAGTCAAGTCCTAAATGCACTTATTTTTTTTCTTAATATGTAGTAAAAATGTGACTACCCATTTTTTCTCTCAGTAATTCTGCATTTTATCTCATAAACTTAATATATATGCTCTTAATATTTAGTTTTTCTATATCTTCCACATTGCAATTTTATTTCTGTCTCTCAGTCTAGTTTTCTCAAGAAAACAATTTAAAATTCCAGTGGTTTGAAGATTTTTCTCTTAACTTTTGTTATTTTGACTTAACAAAGTTGTGAAGTTATTGTTTTATACTTTTTAAGTATGACTAACATAAATTCACTTGAGATATTGTTTTATACTTTTTAAGTATGACTAACATAAATTCACACTGTATGTATCCCATCATGTGTCTTTTTTGCCAGGATATATATCAATGAAGTCATCAATTAAAATATTCAGAACTCCCTTCTACTGCTGATCTTTTATCTTCTTGGTTCATTAAAAATTAAGAAAAGAATGATAAAAAATTTTCCATAATATTGTTTTTACTAAATTCTTCTTGTATTTTTAGTAGTTTGTAATCTTTATTTCCATGTTATGTTAGGCAGTACTCAAAACATCAGGATAATAATAATTTCTGCAAAGTTATCTCAGAATCATTCTAAAATTATTTATTCTGAAAAAATGCTTTATCCTAGTTGACATTTTATTTTATATAGCATACATTAAATATCATTACATATTATACATGTATTTTGGTTATTCTTTTGGTTATAATTTTGGTTATAATATATTTGGTTATTCTTTTGCATCTACATATTTAAATCTCTGTAGTTTGGTTATTACATAAAACATAAGTTTTCTTTTTTTTCTTTGAGTCAAGGCAACTTTCTTATTACATTTGTTGTTATAGCAGTTGGGCTTTTTGTATTGTAATTTAAGGTCAAGCTTTTGGCTTAACCTTTGTTTTTGTTTTTCTTTTCTTTGTTTTTGTTTTTTTTTCTATTTTTCAAAAATTTGACCCATTTCTGAACCCTGATAGAAACTCCTGAAACCCTGCAGTAATTTAGAAGGTACATAGCCTATTTTTAAATCATATTTGCTTTTACTTATCTTCTCTTAAAATAATCATTAAACATGTTTTTCACTTGAACAAAATGATGAGTTACATTTTTCCTCCCTACCATTTTACTCATCTACTGATATTTGTTGGTTGGGTCTGTAACTGCTTCGCCATTCTATTAAACGTGATTATTATCTGACACTATGAGGCCTTTTACAAAATGTTTTAACATTTTTATTCAATGTAGTAACTATAGTCATTTCATTTATTTATATTTATTATTCAAATAGATTCAATGTTTACCACCAATCCTTTCACGCCTTAGTTTTATCATTCATGAGTTTCTCTTTTTAATTCATATTGCATATGGATGATTGGTATATCTTACTGAGGTCTTGTTTATTTGGAAAAATGTATTTATTCATGTCCACGTATGAATAATAATTTGGTGTGTGTGACAGATACTGTTGGTTGCCTAACCATTATCAATTCCCCCTTCTTACTTCAAAATTTCAGGGGTTTTTTTGAGCAGCATTACACGGAGCTAAGTATGAATTCGTCCAACCTCCTCCTTCCCTAGATAGTAGTATATATGATATATATACATCATATATATAAGTATATGATAAAAGGGTATATATGCAGATTGACTGGCACTCCCATCCTTCTCTTGAATGTGGACCCTGCATGCTGATTTAAAGATTGTGGGCCATGATGCTCTAAGCTTGCAGACAAAAGCTAACAAGTTAAGAGTGTTGGAGAAGAAAACCTAGCATCTGTGCGTCTGAGGTGGCTGTTAATCAAGGACCAAACATCAGCTCTGCCTGCCTCTGACCTGCTTGTTATTTGAGGAGTGGAAGGAAACGTATTTGTTTAAGTCACAGTCATTTGGGTTTTCAATTGCTCACAGCTGAAGGCTTTCCTAATTGATAGTTTTTTTTTTTTTTTTTTTTTTTTTTTTTTTTTTTTTTTAAGATTTTTTTTTTTTATTTTTTATAAACATATATTTTTATCCCCAGGGGTACAGGTCTGTGAATCACCAGGTTTACACACTTCACAGCACTCACCAAATCACATACCCTCCCCAATGTCCATAATCCCACCCCCTTCTCCCAAACCCCTTCCCCCCGGCAACCCTCAGTTTGTTTTGTGAGATTAAGAGTCACTTATGGTTTGTCTCCCTCCCAATCCCATCTTGTTTCATTTATTCTTCTTCTACCCACTTAAGCCTCCATGTTGCATCACCACTTCCTCATATCAGGGAGATCATATGAGGGAAATACAAATCAAAACCACAATGAGATATCACCTCACACCAGTCAGAATGGCTAAAATCAACAAGTCAGGAAATGACAGATGCTGGCGAGGATGTGGAGAAAGGGGAACCCTCCTACACTGTTGGTGGGAATGCAAGCTGGTGCAGCCACTCTGGAAAACAGCATGGAGGTTCCTCAAAATGTTGAAAATAGAACTGCCCTATGACCTAATTGATAGTTTGACAAAGAAAATAGACCTAAACTGGTCTACTATTTGAGTAAAACAGTGTAAATGGAAACTCTAAAGAGTAACAGTTATCCTAGCAGTCTTCAAGCTAATTTCAAACTTTTGGAGGTATTTTCATTATGCTAATGATCAGATAACCCGATCTTCCACATTTATTCTTAGCTACTGATCCTTGCCTGAGCATGTCGCCCATTTTCAGAATCATTTGTCTAGACCTCTGTTGTTGAACACAGTAGCCTCTAAATTTATATGTCTAATTGAATTTGCATTTTCTAATAACATATAAAAATTTAAAAGTCAGTTCCTCAGTTCACAATTCAATGGCCACATATAGTTAGTAGCTACCATATTAGAAATCGCAGATACAGGTAGAACATTTCATCATTATGGAAAGTTCTTTTGGACAGCACTTTTTTGGACTTTGCTCTGCAAATGTGGCCCTTAGACTGGAAACCTCCAGTATTATCTGGGCTTGGTGGAAATACAAGATCTCAGGTTCCACTGCAGATCTCTGAATCAAACTCTGAATTTTAATGAGTCCCAGAGTGATTCATATAAAAACCCTAATGTTTGAGGTACATGCTGCATGCTTTGGTCCTGTGTATACCTTGGTCTCAACATTTAATAATGATTTAACATTTATTGATCTCCAGCAAGTTACTAAAAATTACACCAAGAACTCTACAAAAATCTTAATACTCACAATAGCCTTTTAAGTTGTTTTTTTTTTTTGTATGTTTGTTTGTTTTGTTTTGTTTTGTTTTGTTTTTGAGAGAGAAAGCATGAGCAGAGGGGATGGTGGGAGGAGCAGAAGAAAAGGGAGAGAGAATCCCAAGCAGGCTCCATGCTGACAGAACCCGACTTGGGGCTCAATTTCACGATTCTGAAATCATGACTGGAATCAAAACCAGGAGTTGGACACTTAACCAACTTAGTCACTGAGACCGCCCTAAAAGATTGTATTTTTTAAGTAATCTTTCCCTAACATAGGGCTTGAACTCACAACCCAAGACCAAGAGACACATGCTCTGCTGACTTCACCACCCAGGTGTCCCTTGCCCACTAATATTTCTGTTATTATTATTATTATTATTACTTTCCCTTTACATATAAGGAAACAAAGACACAAAGAAGCTACATAACTTTTCTCAGATCACTCTGAATATGTCAAAAAGCCAAAATTAAACCTCAGTCATTCTCAAAAAAGAGCCCACAGTGCAGGCTCCTCAGAGTGCTCCATTATAATTTTTTACTTCAAATATTAGGTCGTAGGCTCTTGGAGGGAGGAAATTGTCATATTTACTTTTTGAGTCTAGAATATAGCACAATATTTGTCATACAACAGGTACTAGGTTGCTATTTGTGGAGCAAAGCACGCATGAAGAATAGAGTCTTCTTTTGTCCACTATCAGGTGGAGCTCCTGTCAACCTCATCACAAAGCCCAAACTGTTCATTTGAATTAAAAGAAACTGTCTCTATTTAGCTAGGTAAAAAAGAAGACCCCAAAACTACTCCACATAGCTATCATTTTTAAGTAAGTAATAGGTCAGCAAAGGGCCCTATGTCAATACTGTGAAAAATGAGGGGACAGAATGAGCTCAGTGATGATCACTCACTAAAGTAGTAACAGCTACTGTGGTGACAGCTGCCATAACAAATCAATACCAGGATGTATAATGGCTTAAAAGGACAGAATTCTTACTAATGGAAAACCCAACTTGGGCCTAGCTCCCCTCCAAATGGTTTTTCAGGACCAGCTTTCCTTGACTTTGGTGACTCTGCTATGTTTTCCATGCAGGTTATAAGTTCACTATTATCTGTAACAAGCCAGGAAAAAAATGGTCCAAAAGCAAGTGTGGAGAAAGCAAACATTCTTTTTTAACCCTCTTGGCCTGCAGTTCCAGTATTTCTTCTACTTAGATTAAGTGGGCATGAGGTAGACACAGAGTTCCATCTAGATGCAGGGCTGAGAAAATGCTAGAGAAATACTGGCATCATGATAAATACTGGAATCTGAGAGAAGCTGGCCATCTGTGTAATTATCAAGGTTCTGCTGTTCCCAGCTAAGTTAACCAACACCCAACCTACTGACTGACAGGTAGGGCAAGTTAACACCCACAAAACAGACACACACACACATAGCAAACACTAAGTAAACTTAAACCATTTATTCCACAAATAAAATAAAAGAATTATATTTTAAAAAGGCTTTAAAGTTAGGTAAGTGTTAACCCATCATTTAACAGCATTGTGAACTTAAGCTGTTGGGTGACTTAAGCCTTCTAAATCTGAAAGTCTCCATAATGTGCTAACAACTAATCCATAAGTATCCTATGCTAGTGTTGCATGAGGTCCTGCCTGACATAAAAGGCAAGCCAATAACCTATTTAATATTGAGCCAAAAAGTAAATCAACAGCAGCTACAGAAGAGAACAAACCAGTTGGAATAAAAATACTATCAGAACTTCAGAAGACAGTATGTAGAAACTTAACATTCAGCTTTGGCTGGCAAAGAAAGTATTTCCATTACTATTACTGAGTTGGCTTTATACATTAATATCACATTAGTAAGAAAAATGTTAGTAACATTTGTAAGGTCTATTAATTTCAGAACTAACAACTTTCTGCACTCTTCAAGTTTAGATCAGTTTTTATTCTTCCTGGCATTGACCTGTCTTCACAATTAGCTCTAAAAAATAAAATTAAATTAAATTAAAAAATAAAATCAATCATAGTTCTTAGCTGTTCTCTTCTTTAGAAGAGGAACTGGAAGCAAGTCAAGCAGTTTTTGAGTTTTGTTTTCGTTGTCTTTTTTTTTTTTTTTTTTAAATTTGACAGATCACAAGTAGGCAGAGAGGCAGGCAGAGAGAGAGGAAACAGCAGGCTCCCCACAGAGCGGAGAGCCTGATGCAGGGCTCCATCCCAGGACCCTGGGATCATGACCTGAGCTGAAGGCAGAGGCATTAACCCACTGAGCCACCCAGGCGCCCCTTGAGTTTGTTTTTGTTACAGGATGGGCACAGTAGAGGATGTCCTTGACATCTGCATCATCACTGATGAATTATTTATTCCTGATTATTCTGAACTCACAGTCTGGTTTGCATTAATACATCATACATACAGTACCTTGGTTACTAAGGATAACTTAAGTTACACAATGAAGTAAGAGAGAGTGGTGTAATCATATTTTCATGACCATAATAATTACTTAACACTTAGAAAATTTGAGGGTTTTAATGTTTAAAAAGTCATTTTTTATCAAGCTGCCTTCTAATACTATATTATTTCTATGGTTATATTTCTATTTTATTTCAACCTTTTAGTAGTTCTACCTCATAAGATCTGTCAATATTTACCTTAACAATATTATTTTAGGAATATCCTGGAGGATAAATCTCCTTAACTATGGCCATTCTCATTACTAACAACTTCAAATGTCAACTATGTTTTCAATAAAGACTGGAAAATAGCAATATAATCAAAGTCATTTTTCATTTCATTTGAATACATATGAATCACAATTGAGATGCTTGGTAAAGAGAATGGTCACTTTTTCCTTATGGATACAATGCTAATTTGGTCTTCATGTACCCTAAGATTTGTGTTGCAGTTCATTCTAATGGAAATAATAATCAAGAATCACTCTTTATTTAACTGAATTTTATGTCAGTTAAAATGAATGTGATACTGCACATTTTTATTTCATTAATTACAGATAGCTGTTACTGAAATTCTGTGTATTGTTTACTAAAAGATGCCATTTTCTATTTAATCCACACCAGGCCCACTCAATGTCTCCACCATCACCTCTGGTGATGGAGAGTCAGCATTGATACCTGGTAATGGCTTTGCTACCTTGATTCTGTCTGGAAGAATATTGGCACCCTGCTCCAGTGAACTGATGAATAACTGCCACATTACTTCCTTGGGGAAACGTTTTCTATAAACCTAAAACAGATAAGTCTCAAGGAACTTGTTAGTTGACACATTAGTTGATATCAATAAGCTTTTTTTTCTAAATTGGGTTTTCATCATTTTTTCAATATTCACTTTTTATATGCTCTCTTAGAAAATAGTTTCATTATTCATAAGAAATTTAGAAAATGCTGATTATTAAAAAAAGAATATGTCAAAAGAAAAAAAAATGACCTTGAGAGAATGAGAGAACTCTGTATTCATTTTGTCCTACTTCCTTCTGTGGAGGCCGAGAAAATTAAGACCATCCCACCTCAAGTTTATCTGATGTGGGAAACAGAGGCAGAAGAAAAATCATTAAAATTCCTTACCTACTGACAAGCCCTTGAAACAGACAGAATGGCTCTCCCCTGGGGACTAAACTGCCCTCACCTTGAGGTTTTGCTAAGGACAATCCTAGCCTGACCTACCCCCTACCCCAACAGGTCCGATGAGGGTCCTGTAAGTCTACTTCAACAATTCCTTTATCTCTAAACCTCCAAGATAGTGTCGAGAATCATTCCCAAGTATATGGTCCACTGATATACATCTAAAGGGTCTCACGAGAAGATTTTTTATTATTGGTAATAAATAACCTTTCTCCCAACAATAGCTAGTCCCTCAAGGTTCTGGAGGCCTTGCTTCAAAAAAATCCTTGGAGACTTACATCACCCATAATCCCCTTTGTCCTCACCCACCGCCGAGTCCACCCCTATTCTGCCTTTAAAAACTCTGACTGTAATCTGGTTCGGGGTCCAACTCCCTACTCCACTGTGTCGGGAATACTTGGACCCAAGCTTAAGCTTGTCAAATAAACTCTTGTGTGATTGCATCAGTGCTTGGCTCCTTGGTGGTCTCTCAGACGTGAAAACTTGGGCACAACACGTCAAGTACATTTCTTTCTATGTCTGTGGACTACATATATGTAGGCTTTTTTTTTTTTTGGAATAGTGTACCCATATTATATTGGTAAGCTTACTTTTTCACTATAACATATTCAAAATCTTCATTCTACTGAATATCCTATCACAACATAATCTTAGTGGTTACATGGTATCAGTTGTACAGATATACCAGTTTCTTCTTTACTTTCTAATTTGGCCTCTATTAGATATTTAGTTTGCTCCAAATTTTTGGCTTTGTAAATAGTTTGGTGATAAACATCATGGTAGCTAAACTTTGCCTAAAGTCCTGATTATTTTGTTGATTAGTTTCCAGAACAGTAATTTCTGGATCAATGTAAGAACAATTTAAACATTTTTAACATCTACAGACAAATTGTCCTTCAGGAAAAATGTATTAGGTTATACTTCCACTAAATATGTTTATCTTGAACCCACATTAACACATACCATGTCCTATACGTGTAAAAAAAAAAGGAAGGGGAAAATGAATAATAATCAGGGATGAAAGGCAGCGGGAGGATGGAAATAGGGAGAAAAGGAGGCCAAAACGTCCAAATGTTGGATACAGCACATCACTGAAGTCACTGTTGAACAAACAAGAGGTTCCTTTGAGAGACTGATCTCCAATGTCACTTCACTGCATGGGTCCCTAAAAGTCTCCTTCTGGATTTTCCAGCAAATTTCCCATCATGTGTTCTCTAGGGAACTTTACACCAACACAGTTTTGGAGTGTTAGGGCTGCTTTGCTTTCCCAAGAGCCTGACTGCAAAAGCACTTTAAAGCTATGAAAACCTATGCAAACATAGATAATGTTACAAATAATAATTGTTCATAATGTATGTCCCACTTGGTTTCTTGAGATTACCTCTCCTCCCACTTGTCCACAGCAGAGCAGAGGGCATACGTATTCTATTGTTACTAGATTGCAAAATAATTTATAGAATACAGATTAAATAATTTATAAAAACAGTCACCTATTGCTCAGTTTACTGAGCATAGGTGTAATGTTCATATGGAGAAAGAGAGAAAGAGAAGGAGAGAGAGAGAGAATGTGTCATTTTCCAACTCTTGTTCTTACAAGGAGAACTGTCTCTGTTAGCTCTTTTATACTGAGATTTGGGCTCATTTCTTGGTCTCAGATGGAAACTATTCCCCTCCATATATTAAAACTCAGACTAGTTTCTGTACTTAGCAATTCTCTGAACTAAATTCTTCCCTCTCCTAGACACACTGTATTTCTTTTTTCCCCTAAACCAGTTTTCAAATCCTAATTATCACATCTGATTTTAGCTTATGTTCTTTTTAATCCATAAATTATTACATATTAATCCTACTGACAGTTTTCCATTCTAGGTCTCCCAATATCCCTCAAGAATTCCAAATTCTAAATTCATGCTTTTATGCTAATCAGATCATATGGCTTACTTTACCTTAGAATAAAACCTCTGGAAACTTAAATTCCTTAAATATTCCTTCAACCCCATTCCATTTGACCATTTGAGCTCTTTTGGATAGAACTTCAAATTATAAAAGCTACATAATTATTTTTTACTTACTAATATATATTAATACAAAGTTTTGATATTATAATACCATTTGATAAGAGGCTTGGTGAAATGACTCCACTATGCAGTGTATGAACTCAAGTCATCTGATGGCCTTTCTTTTTTTTTTTTTTAAGATTTTATTTATTTATTTGACAGACAGAGATCACAAGTAGGCAGAGAGAGAGGAGGAAGCAGGCTCCCCGCAGAGCAGAGAGCCCGATGTGGGGCTCGATCCCAGGACCCTGGGATCATGATCTGAGCAGAAGGCAGAGGCTTTAACCACTGAGCCACCCAGGTGCCCCAGATTGCCTTTTTATGTAAATATAATTATATGACATTTTTACAGGATTAACTACCCAAAAGACATGCTAAACAAATCCTGGCAATTACTGGATGCCCATGTTGAAATTTGTTTTCTTTAATCTTTACATTCAATATACTAATAACTGAGATTTGTCAATGTTGGTAGAAAAATAGATTCAACATTATAAAATCCCTTCTTTCAAGACCCACAAACTTTTATGTCTGTATTTTTTGTAAATAATCTTCAATGTGGAACTCTTAGAATCTTGGAATAAAATTAGTGTGGTTAATAAAGTTAGGGCTTTAAATATCTTGCATAAATCTAAAACTCTTATGTGATTTCATTTATACATAACACATTCTGCATAAGTATTTTTTCAAAAGTACTCTTTCACTAATCTTTCGTAGTTATTAATTGGTCTATTATTTTAAATATCACTTTATTTCAGTTCTATCAAGACAAAGCCAAGATTTTTTCTTGAATGTCCACATTTGTATATTTAGCCTAGGACAGAATGATCAAAATCTATTCATTTGTTGGTATGAAAGGCAAAATAATTGTCCCCAATGATATCCATATCCTAATTCTTGGTCTTCTTGTGAATATGTTGGTTAGCTGGCAAAAAAAGAAATTAATGTTACAGATAGAATTAAAGTTGTTAATTAGCTGATGTTAAGATATCAAGATTACCCTGAGTTATCTATGAGGGGCTTAAAAATGGAAGAGTTAGAAGAGGGAGAATCAAAAGATGACAGTGTGAGGACTCAGTTCCTATTGATGGAGAAAAAGAGCCATGAGCCAGGAAAGTACTTGAAAAAGGCAAGGAAATGAGTTCTCCCCTAGAGCCTCCAGAAAGGAATATTAGCTTGTTGGCACCTGGTCTTAGCCCACTAAGATCCATGTTAGATTTTTCATCTATAAATCTATTTTATAAGACAATAAAATTGTGTTGTTTGAAACTGCCAGATATGTAGTAATTTATGGTAATTTATTACAACAGCAATAGACTACTAATACAGTCGGTACTTTGATTATCTGCATAAATATTTAGATTTCACTTCTACATTATTTAAATTAGTTTAAATATACTTCATCTAAGTTTTTCTAAATCAAATCTGATCCTTGACTCTAAAATTTTTCTCCATTTACACAGCTCTAGTTCAATTTCTAGCGAGCATTCGCTTCCCTCTTCCCAGTTGCAATTTTAATTTCATCACTTTTCTCACAACCTTTCAACTCTTTGTCAATCTAATCACAATATTTGATTATGGGTTCTCATTCTGCTATCAACAAAACTCAACCTCTTAAGAAAATACACATGTCACATGCTTAGGGCTCCAAACTTTCCTTGACCTTTGGTTTAGTTGTAGACCTCTATCTGCCCCAATAAACTACCAGCCCTTTGTAAGATCAGTGTGTTGTATGGAACATAAAGACAACCAGTGGATGCTTAGTGAATACATGAATTATTTCTAATAAGAATATTTATGGGGTGTCTGGGTGGCTCAGTGAGTTAAGAATCTAACTCAATTTCGGCTCAGGTCATGATCTGTGTCCTGGGATAGAGCCCCTCATCAGGCTCCATGCTAAGTGGGGAGTCTGCTTGAGAGTCCCTCTCTCTCACACACAAATAAATAAATATTTTAAAAATAATACTTATTTGTATCACAGTTATGCGAGCTATACTCTGTATTGCTTCTGATTTTCTTGCATATTCCATTATCACTGAACTACATAAAAACCATATTCTTATTTTCTTTAGATGTATGAATTCCTTCAATTCTTAGTCTTTCTTGACTCCAGAAAACACCCATTGTAAATCCTGACATATATTAATGACTGTTATATGTTATGTTTAAGATTATGAGTGAGGGAAATTTTGCATTTGTGTATTTTTCAAGTTGTGGGGGCTGTCAACTGCATTTTCATATGACTCTGAGAGAGTTTCTTCATTTTTTCTATCTGCTCACCAGCCCACTTCCTTTGTTCAGGCTAAGGACTGATGAAAGGAAACTGATTGCCTCCTCCTCCAAATTACTGACTTAACAAACTGGTATATCCAGGAGGGACACCAGGATGTTAAAATATGCTGAAATTATGTTATAGGAGAAATTGTTAAAGAGCCTGTGTTTATTTAAATTGCAGTTAAGAGAAAGAAGAGACCATTTAAAACTCATCAAGAGCTTGAAATATTATCATATAAAAGAGGGAATATATTTATTTTCTATTCATTGTTGTTCCAGACTCCAGAATTTAGATGAATAGGTAGGAATTAGGAGGAGGATCTAGCTTAACACTATGGACAGTTAAAGCTATCAGTCTTACCATGTGACTAAGTAGGTAGGCTCTAGTTCCCTGCAAATTTTTCAACAAAGACTTTGCAATCATCTGAATAAAATATTCTTCTCTGAGGTGAGGACAGGATGCCTCTTCCTTTCATATAAAAAATATGGTTTTCTTTTCTATTCACTCTTACTACAAAGTATTCTTAATATCATTCTGAGATATTAAGAGTGAGAACTTCAGGGTCAAACTACCTAGTTTTGAATCCTGACTCCCTTAACTTTAGAGATGTCTGGCTAAGAAAGCTTTAAAATTTTTTTTGAGTCAGCTTCCTCTTCTGAACTCTGGGGAATTTACTCACAGTATTACTATGAGAAGTGAATGAGATTAGGTTGCAAAACACCACAGAAAGAGACAAGATATTTGCAAATGACACTACAGACAAAGGAATGATGTCTACAATCTATAAAGAATTTCTCAAACTCAACACCCCCAAAAAACTAATCAAGTCAAAAAATGGTCAGAAGACATTAATAGACATTTCTCCAATGAAGACATACAAATGGCTAACAGACACATGAAAAAATGTTCATCATCATTGCCATCAGAAAATTCTAATCAAAGCCACATTGAGATATCACCTTATACCAGTTAGAATGGCAAAAATTAACATGGCAAGAAAAAACAAATGTTGGATGGAAGTTGGAGAAAGGGAAACCCTCTTACACTGTTGGTGGGAATGCAAGCTGGTACACCTACTTTGTGAAATAGTGTGGAGGAATTAAAAATAGAGATTAAAAAATTAAAAATAGAGATATCCTATGACCCTGCAATTGCACTATGGGTATTTACCCCAAAGATACAGATGTAGTGAAAGGAGAGCCATATGACCCCAATGTTCACAACAGTAGTGTCCACAATAGCCAAACTGGAAAGAGCTGAGATGCCCTTCAACAGATGAATGGGTAAAGGTGTGGTCCGTATATACAATGGAATACTAGTGTGGTCTGTATATACAATGGAAAACTAATGGGATGCTGAGTGAAATAAGTCAAGCAGAGAAAGTCAATTATCATATAGTTTCACTTACTTGTGGAACATAAGGAATAGCATGGAGGACATTAGGAGAAGGAAGGGGAAAATGAAGGGGGGAAATTGGAGGGCAAGATGAACCATAAGAGACTGTTGACTCCAAGGAACAAACCAAAGGTTTTAGAGGGCAGGAGGTAGAGGATGGGCTGACCCAGGGATGGGTATTAAGGAGAGCACGTATTACATGGAACACTTGGTGTTATACATGAACAATGAATCTTGGAACACTATATCAAAAACTAATGACATACTGTATGGTGACTAAGATAACATAATAAAAAATAATAGTAACTAGGAAAGATAAAAAATAAATAAAATCATAAAGAATGAAAAAAAACACTTGCAATGAATATTTGGCAATTAGATATCAGTATATATTAACTAACATTCTCAACAGTTTTTCACTAATGAGTCAGAAATGACTCGTGCCCCAATAATAGGAATTTTTAATTGTTCTTAGTTTGCTATTAAAAACTTAAAACATATTTTTATAAAAATAAATATGCAATGCATACCCTCAAATTCCAATAGACATTATTTCCAATTTAATAGATATCATTCTAGAGTTTTACACATGGAAATATGTTCATGAGACATATGTATATAGATTTACAAATACATGTAATCACCTATATTGTTCTGCACCTTGCTTTTTGCCTTATTTGTTGTGCACATCTCCCCAATTATGTACACATGGCACACAAGAACCTTATTTTTTTTCCCTTCTGCAGGTTAATCCATCTTAAAGATATATTAAAAATTATTTAATTCTCATTTGATGGGTATTTCAGTATTTTTACTATCATAATCAGTGCCACAATGAATAATCCTGAACATTCTGGACTTATTTGGGGAGTATTCCTGTAAAAGAAATTCCTAGATCAGTAATTGATTAGTCACATTTTAAATTTTATATACTCAGCAAAATTGTTCTCTAAAAATTTTTAGCCAATTTACACCCCACCCACTGTGTATGAGTGTTCATTTACCATTACATAGACTTAAAAATGTTGTCTATTTTTGCCAATTTTATAGATTAAAATAAGATTTCATTGTTTTTATACTTTTCTAATTAGAACTTCACATGATTACTCACTATTTATATTTAATTTTGTTATTTTTACCCATTTGTAAAAAAGAAAAAAAAAAAAGACAAATATGCCAAAGGTAAAATTCTTTGTACATTTTGCTTTGGGACTGTTTTGTCATTCTTTTTCAACTTTGCAGAGACTCTTTATATTTTGAGAGTCACACTTTATCATCCTCAGAACAAAAGTTTTCTTCAATCTGTCGTCGGTTTTTCAACTTTATTCAAAATGTTTTCAGAATAATATAATTTTAGGGGCACCTGGGTGGCTCAGTAAGGGAGCCTGCTTCTCCCCCTCCCCCCGCTGTGGAGGTTTACATTTTGGAAACAGTCCACATGTTTATCTTGAAACTCCCATTATTAATTTCATCTTTCTACAACTTTGTTATCTCTTACTCTCTTTTTTTTACTGTATAGACATTGGTGTTATATTAAAATTATAGCTTTATTTCAGGAAATTTGATCTCATATACAATGCTTTGTCTCCTCACTTTTTAATTTTTATCTGTCCACAACTGTCTTCTTTTATGCTTTTTCAGAAAACTTGAATTTTAAAGTTTTATCCTAGCACATTTCTCATTATCTTCCTTCCTAGGCAATCAACTGTTGTTGTCTTTTGTTTGTATTTTTTTTTTAACAGTTTGCTTTTGTAATAGGCATTTTTTTTCCTATTATATCTCCTAATTTGTTACTGTTGATATTGTTTTGTAGTTTTTCAATCATGCATTTGAGCACTTTTTAATTGAATTTCCACTTGAGGATGGAATACTGCTGACACTTAACTCTATGAATTTTGTGGGTCAGACAGCAGGCCTGTTCAGTCACACAGCCACTTAATGTCCCAGGCTCAAGCAACTAGCTTCTATTGGAGTTTAGTATCAAGCCACAAGCTAGTTCTCAAAAGAAGTACAATTATCTACAAAGAACTCATGGCTCTTTTCCGTAACACTTGGGCTTGCCTTCCATTCTCTTAATGGGACTTGCCACAGTTGAGCTCCATAACATGTAGCCCATCACTTAGTGCAGGCTTCAATCACCAACCAGCACCCAGAAACACTCTCAGCAAACTGGGATAGCACAATAACTCCAGATAAATTTGGCTAATGCTCCAAAACCAACCAATTCAACTTAATTTAAGATTACGTTCCTTTCTTCTAGGTCTAGCACCCTTAGAATCTATGCTCACTCACAGTTGCCAAGTTTCTAGTGATACAAATTAGCAAACTCTTACAAAGGGTCAAACTTTGGGTCAAACTTTGTATTTTGCCTTTGGGGGAGCTGGCTTGTTTGAAGCTATGAGATATAAGTGTACAGGCCAAGAGTAGGCCACCCCAAGATGGGACCCTTTAGCATGAAGATTATTTTGAGTTAAAGAGCAATCAAACTCTAGAGGTTCAGGAAAAGCTCTTTCTTTCTCCCTCCACTGCCTAAAAGAATTTAGTTAGAGGGCCTTCTCCAGGAAGAGAATGCTCACCATAGACAACAATCTTGTGATATGAACTAAGTATGGTAGACAGGGACAAACACAACAAGGCCCATTTGATCAAAGTCCTCCATGCCTTATCGTTTCTGAGGGGCCTGGCAAATATTTGCCTACTAAACATTTACTCTTTTTCAACTTCCTGTGAATTACATTCCTTCCCTTTGAAGTCCCAGACCCTTATCCCCTTTCTCCTTAATTCAGAAGACACACACACACACACACACATTTCATTTAGTCTGTTTTTGGGACTTCCAAGTCTGTATGGATTTCCATATGTGTGAAATTAATTTAATGTTTTCCTGTATATCTGTTTCATATCAATTTAATTCTTAGTCTAGCTAGAAGGATCTTGAAGGGCAGAGGTAATTCTTTCTTCACAACAGAACAAATGGACATGAGGAAAATTCATGTCTCATTAAATAAGCACAGCCCTTAATGTTATGGTTGAGTCTTCAAGAACATGGGACTAGCATGTTAAAATAAAGGGAAAACAAGCAAACAACAACAAAAACCCCTTGCTCTTATTAGCAAGGATAACTCAATATAGTTTTTGAGTTCATAGTACTCATCTATTTAAATTTATAAAAATATTCAAATTCCATTACTCAGCATTTTTATCCTTCCCAATTGATATCACAACTTTCAATAAAAGATCTAGTGAAATTATGAATTCAAATGACATTTTATTAGTCCATAAGATCAGACTTTGTATCTCATTTGCAGAACTATTAGCTCTGAAACTCTGTTAGGCAAGTGACAGAAACTCCCTAATCCTCTGATTATATTTGTAGATAAGAATTTATTTATTGTTTTATTTTTAACATAATTTTTACAGCACTTTTAGATTCACAGAAGAGTTTTAGATTCACTTTCTACTTGAGTAGAAAGTAAAGAGAACTCTCATATTCCCCCTACTCCCAGACATGTACAACATCCCCCATTATGAACAGCCTGCAACACAATGGAACATTTGTCCCAATCAACCTACATTGATACATTAATATCACTCAAAGGCCATACTTTACATCAGGGTTCACACTTACTGTTGGGTATTTATGGGTTTTCACAAATGTATAGTGACGTGAATCTACTATTATAGTATCACATAATTTCACAGCCCAAAAAAACTCTGGGCTTTACCTATTCATCCCTCCCTCCCTTCTACTGATCTTTTCACGATCTGCACAGCTTTACCCTTTATCTTTCAAGATGTCTGCACCATTTTGCATTCCCATCAGCAATAAATGAGCCTATCTACCAGCATTTAGTATTGTCAGTATTTTGAATTTTGGCCATTTTAATAGATGTGTAGTGGTATCTCATTGTTTTAATTTGCATTTCCCTACTAATCAAGAATGTTGAGAATGTTTTCATATGCCTGTTTGCTTGCCATTAGTATATCTTCTTTAGTGAGTACCTGTTCAAAATTTTGATCATTTTAAAATTAGGTTGTTCATTTTCTTATTGTAAAAATTTATTATATATTTTGGATATCTCTCCTTTATTCAGATATATCTTTTGGAAATATTTTCTTTCAATTTGTGGTTTGTTTTCTTATTCTCTTGAAGGAGTTAACTTTTAAGTACTTTATAATGTACCCAGTGTTGTCAGAATTAATCTGCCCATTCCACAGTGTCTATAAATCCTTATTCATACTGTGTCTTATTTTTGCCATCATTCAATCCACCAAGTCCTGTCTTCCATGGACATGTTGTTGGAAGCAATCACCATGTAATAATAATTTAAGTAAGTCTTTTTGACTTTGCCTTTTGTGGACTGCCAGCACTGTATTAATGTTGTTGGACATAATGCTTCTGTACACTTAATATAATAGAGTGTAAATATAATTTTCATATATACTAGGAAACCAAAAATTCATTTGATTCACTTTATTGCAATATTCTTTTTATTGTGGTGATCTGAAACTTAAACTGGCAATATTTCTGAGGTGTGCTTATAATTCATTTTTTAACCATAAACAGATTTTTGCTTTCTTGAGATCCTACTAGGTAAGATAACAGTTAGAGATTTCTGTTCTTGCAGGTCTATTGTATGTAGGCATTCATGGTTTCAAATATGGTATTAGTCAAGTTCCAGTTCAAGAAGCAGAAGCCACATGAAATCTTTAAGAAGAAAGGGATTTAATACAGAGAATAAATTAATTGTATTTGCAAGACTGGAGGAGTAGGGATCAGGAGGGTACCACTGAAATTGCTGAATTCCACCGCATATCATTGTAACAACAGTCCAGGTATCAAAGAAACAACTGCCATCAATATCCATATCCTAACAACTGGTTTGCTGTTAGAAGCAGTAACAGAACTAGGGCTTCAGCCTCATTTATGTCTTGCCAGTCTCATAGGAATGCATCTAATTGGTGAAGTTAGTTCTCATCTAAAACTTTGGCTGTAAGGTGTATGGGAAATGTAGTTCTTAGCTTTCTGGGTTTTGCAATACAGAAATGCACTAAAAAGGAGTGGGACGAATGCTGACCATATCAATGATAGTCATGCTGTAAGAGTAGTTATACTTTTTAAAAAATATCTGGAGTGTAACTACTCTTACAGCATGACTATCATTGATATGGTCAGCATTTGTCCCACTCCTTTTTAGTGCATCTATTTTTTTTTTTTTTGTGCTAGAACACTGCCTGACCCATAGTAATAGCTATATAAGTGGTAGCTAGACCAAATATATATGAATTATTACCATTAACACAGATGAGTTCCTTTAGCACACCTTTAGGTCCTTGTAAATCCCTAAAGTGTCTAGAAGAGACTGGGATTCTGGAAGAGACTGTCAGCAGGTGAGCGGGTGAGATCCACATGTCCCCACTTTCTGGTGGCAATAGAGGTTCATCATAAACCCCCAGTCAAGGTAAGCTGGGGAGGTAAACAGTGAGGAGGTAAACAGTGAGAAGGCAGATGTGCTTCCACTCCTTCCCTGCTCTGGCTGCTGGGAAGCCCTTAGTTCCTTTGTGTGTTGCAATGTTGAGATTAAGTGCAGCTGAGTGTTCTTAGAGAGGGTTGTGACATAGAAGGAATTGAATATGTGCCTTCAGATCTTATTAACGATCCATTTCCAGAGAGAAACATAGCTTTAATCCTGTCAGTGGACTGGGGCTATTGGAAGTGGGGGTTGTGAAAGAGAAGTTCAATGCCTGTTTTGGGATGTCATCTTAACTTTCTTGCCAAATCTGCATTTTTTAAAATTTTAAATTATAATACCAGAAATTAGGACCGAAGAAGTATACTGCAACATAGACTCTTTTAAGGAAGCCCTATGAAAACTTAAAGGTTACCAGTAATTATTTTTATTATCTTTTCTTTTACGTTTTTATTTATTTATTTGACAGAGAAAGACACGGTGAGAGAGGGAACACAAACACGGAGAGTGGGAGATGGAGAAGCAGGCTTCCTGCCGAGCAGAGAGCCCAATGGAGGACTCGATCCCAGGACCCTGGGATCCTGACCTGAGCCAAAGGCAGATGCTTAATGACTGAGCCACCCAGGTGCCCCTGATATTTATTAGACCAGAAATAACTGCCATTAAGTAAAAATTAACTGCTTTAAAATGCAGATGTTAAGAATTCAGAAAGGAAAAAATGCTCTTCTCATCTTTATTTCTCAGTTCCCTTTTGAAACTCTGACAATGAAAGTAGCTTCTGTAGCACATTCAAAGCCTCTTCTTTGAATATTTCCTTCCTTATAATTTCATTTCAGTTATACTAATAGGGATATTTCAAGACTTAATGAAAGAGGATATTAAATAAGTAATAGCTAATATAGATTAGTCAGCAAAGAGAAATGGGAACATTCCTTTTAAACTACACATATATCCTGGTTTCTATTAAATAAAGTCAGTAGTTCTTTTTATTCATGCTATCTCTTACATCATGGCAGCTCAAAGTTAATTTGGCAGGAAAATATGATAGAAAATATGAGTCTTATCTTTTGAAATTCATTAGATGAGAGTCCTTCTTCATAAATTTTCCTCCATCAAACATTATCTCCAAATTATCAACCCAACACATTGACTATTGATAAGCTCACCAAGAGTGAGATCCCGTCCTGAGACTCTCTGTCAGGTTTCGCAGTTTAACCTGCTAGCCCCAGACTATACACTCCTATTGTTAATTTTCTTAGAGAGGAAAAGACTTTCTTTAGAGACAGCCTTCCTCTTAAGGAGGAATGGATGAGGATTATTGATAAATTGAACAACAACAAAAAAACCCCACAAAAACAAAAACCAAAAAACAACAAAAAACAAAAACAAAAATACCGACCTCCAGAAATTGCACTGTACCTTATAACTGAATTAAAAAACGTGGGTGTACATGGATGGAACTAGAGCGTATCATGCTTAGCGAAATAAGTCAAGCAGAGAAAGACAACTATCATATGATCTCCCTGATATGAGGAAGTGGTGATGCAACATGGAGGCTTAAGTGGGTAGAAGAATAAATGAAACAAGATGGGATTGGGAGGGAGACAAACCATAAGTGACTCTTAATCTCACAACAAACTGAGGGTTGCCGGGGGGAGGGGGTTTGGGAGAAGGGGGTGGGATTATGGACATTGGGGAGGGTATGTGATTTGGTGAGTGCTGTGAAGTGTGTAAACCTGGTGATTCACAGACCTGTACCCCTGGGGATAAAAATATATGTTTATAAAAAATAAAAAATTAAAAAAAAAAAAAAAAAAAAAAAAAAAAACGTGGGTGTAAAAATGATCCACATTCATTCAGAATCCACCACTGGTGAAAGTCCAGACTGAAGGTACCTTTTAAAATTACTTAGAGGGCACCTGGGTGGCTCAGTGGGTTAAGCCGCTGCCTTCGGCTCAGGTCATGATCTCAGGGTCCTGGGATCGAGTCCTGCATTGGGCTCTCTGCTCAGCAGGGAGCCTGCTTCCCTTCCTCTCTCTCTACCTGCCTCTCCGTCTACTTGTGATTTCTCTCTGTCAAATAAATAAATAAAATCTTTAAAAAAAATAAAAAAATAAAATTACTTAGAGAGGAGCAAAAGATTTGTTAGGAAATAGTGCTCTATTAAAAGTTATGATTTTACAGCAAAAAGCATGGGGATCTCTCTCTTTCTGGACTTTTTTCCTCATTATTGTTCATTTGCATCTCAACATAGTTATACTTGGTCCTATTCAATAGATGAAATTTTATCTGAGAACAGGATCCAGCTTACAGTGCAGGGGAACCAAAAGGGCCAAACAGGACATTCTTAGCACAGCATAGACTTAAATGTTACCCTTTTATAGCTAAGCAGCTTCTTGAATGAAGTGGGTTATAGGAAACAACAAATAAAGTGGCATTGGATCAAGGGATTCCTCTTCAATTTTAAATAAATCTCGTTGAAAAGTATTTACCAAATATGAATTTATCATATGAGTCTAACTGACAAAATTGTATTCACTGTACAAAGCACAATATCAGACACTAAGGGAACATAAGAAAAAGTATCCTAACATATAAGAGTAGAAATATGATTGTGCTCTGGTGTCCAACAGACCTGGATTTAACATCACTTCCTTGTTATCTTAATCTGTACTTAAGCTGTTAGGAAAAATGGAGAAATTTATTGAAAATTTCACATGTTTCTAGAGCTGTTTCTTGTGGACTTCTAGGTATTACTCAATTAGATTGGCTTGTGCCATATGGCTGAAAACACTGACACAGAGGAGACTGTTGCTTCATTTTCTAGTTCCCTAATTTAAAAATTCTGGAAAGGGTTTATCATTGTTTCGTTTTAAGTCAAACACTGAACTCATGTACAAAAGTCTGTACCTGGGAGTGAAAGGTGAAAAAATAGGGGAGGATATTTACAAGAATAAGGTATTTTTGCAATCCCTATAAAAATTTCAATGCATTTTTCACAGAAATAAATAACCCCCAAATTTGTATGGAACCACAAAAGAACCCAAATAGCAAAATAATCTTGAGAAAGAAGAACAAAATTGGAAATATCACGCTTCCTAATTTCAAACTTTATTACAAAACTATACTAATCAGAACAGTATGTGCTGGCATAAAGGCAGACATACAGATCAATTGAACAAAATCAATAGCCAGAAATAAACCCACACACATACAATTAATTACAACAAAGAAGCCAAGAGCATACAATAGGGAAAGGACAGTCTCTTCAACAAATTATATAGGGAAAACTAGACAATCACATGTAAAAGAATGAAATTAGACCACTGTTATCATCATCCACAAAAATCAATACAAAATGTTCTAAAGACTAGAATGTAAAAACCTAAAACTCCTAGAAGGAGAAAAGGTGGTAAGCTCCTTGACATAAATCTTGGCAATTATTATTTTTTTTTACTTTGAAACTGAGAGCAGAGACAACATAAGCAAAATAAACAAGTTGGACTACATTAAGCCAAAGATTCTTTACAGCAAGAGAAACCATCCACCAAATGAAAAGACAAGCTATGAGATGGAAGAAAATATGTGAAAATCATTTCTGATAAGGGGTTAATATCCAAAATGCATAAAGAACTAGAACTCAATAGAAAAAAAAAGGTTGATTGATAAATGGGCAAAAGACTTGAATAGATATTTTTCCAAAGAAGACATATAGATGGCTGACAGGTACATGAAAAAGTGCTCAACATCACTAATCTTCAGGAAAATGCAAATGAAAATTCTAAAAAGTTATCATCTTATACCTGTTAGAATGACTGTTATCAAAAAGATAATAAATGAGTGTTGATGAGGATGTGGAGAAAGGGGAATCGTGGTGCCCTGATGGTAGGAATGAAAATTGGTACAACCACTATAAAAAGCAGTATGATGTTCCTCAAAAATTAAAAATAAAATTATCACATGATCCAGTAATTCCATTATGGGGTATTTGTCCAAAGAAAATGAAAACACTAACTTGGAAAGATATATGCTCACCCATGTTCATTGCTCACCCATGTTCATTGCAGCTTTATTTACAATAACCAAGACATGGAAACAAGTCTGAGGATGAATAAACAGAAAAAGAAAAAAATTTATATAATGGATTATTAATCATTATTTGGCCATAAAAAATAAAGAAGGAAATCCTGCCTTTTGCAACAATACGGGTGAACCCAGAATGCATCATGGTAAATGAAGTAAGTCAGAAAAAGAAAGACAAATATCATATAGTGTCTCTTATAACTGGAATTTTAAAAATGAACTCAAAGATAGAGAAAACAGAAGCAGGAAGTAAGGGGTGGGCAAAATGGGTTAAAAGGGTCAGAAGTTACAAATCTCTAGATATAAAATAAATAAGTCCTGGGATCTCATGTATGGCATGGTGACTATAGTTAATAACACCATATTGTATATTTGAAAGTTTCCAAGAGAGTAAATTGTAGAATTTCTCATCACAGGAAAAAAAAATATCTAACTATGAGAGGTTAGAAAAAATACATGGCATTTTCAATTTGCACTTCTTGTTTAAAATACCTTTGGTATTAGAAATCGCTCCACGTATTCATGCCTAAGCCCATTTCGGTTAGCTCCCTTTCTTGCAAGTAAGAGAATTCCAAACCCAAACTGACTCGGGCCAAAAAACAAAGAAAAAAGGTTTGTATTGCCTGACACAAGTGAGACATCCAACAACTGTCAAGCTTTAGGCTCATCTATACAAAGAGTTGAACATCTTATCATCAGTTCTTATATTCTCTCTACCTCTTTGTTTGACTCCCCTTTTCTGGTAGCAGGGAAGCGTCCTTCATCTGAAAAACTTGGAGGGCATATATTGCAAAGAGCACTGGGTATTATACAAAATAATGAATCATGGAACACTACATCAAAAACTAATGATGTACTGTATGGTGACTAGTATAACATAATAAACAAATAAACAAATAAATAAAAACTTCCATCCGGATGCTAAAACGACTTCATGAGCTCCATCCTTTTAGCTGAAGCACATTGGACATAGTGTGTTTCTTTTCTAGTAGTCACCATGGAAATCTAAATTTTCATTCTGATTAGATGGACTCCAGTAACTTTTCAACATATGAAATAAATAGCAAGACTAAGACAGTGTCATGGTTTAGATTGACATAGGCTTAAGTGTGGTGCTCAACCATGGAGCACAGGCACGAATCCTCATCTAAAAACTGGGGTTACAGTCAGGAAATGGTAGAAAGGAGGCTAGGAAAAGAAAATAATAAATGTCTATGAGAAGAAGTAATAAGCAGAAAGTAGAGTAACTGCTCTACTTTAGGGCAGGTTTGTTTTTTTTTTTTAAGATTTTATTTATTTTAGTGAGAGAGTGTGTGTGTGTGAGCAGAGGGAGGGGCAGAGGGAGAGGGAGAAAGAGAATATCAAGCCAACCGCACAAAGTGCAGAGCCTGACATGGGACTGTTTCTCAAGACCCTGAGATCATGACCTGAGCTGAAATCAAGAATCTGACAACCAACTGAGCCACTTAGGTGTCCCATAATAGGCCACTTTTTTAGAAGAAAGAACAGTGCTATTTTAGTGCCAAGTGTCAAGGTCAGTTCTAACAGGTAGAGTAGAACATATTCTCCATTCATCTTCTCAGAATTCATTTAGCTTCACCGCATTGAGGGATTAAGAAATACAGCCTTATATTGACAAAACAAAGATTTGTGGCTTGAGTAGAGTCAGGAAATGAAATTTTCTGGAAACATTTATAGTACAAAGGTGTCTCTAAAAAGCTTCACAGAGAAAAATAGAGGAGAACATGAGAGGACTATTAAAAAACTCATGAGTCTTTGCTGATACTCCCAGAAATTAATGATGTTAATCAGACAGTGGAAGAGCCAGTGAAAAATGATTTATCAAAGTTTCTCAGGTTGTATGGAATGGGGAAAATATTTGCAAACCATCTATATAAGAGGTTAATATCCAAAATACATAATGAACTCATACAACTCAATAGCAAAAACATAAATAACCCAATTAAAAAAATGGACAAAGGACCATAACAAACAACTCTTCAAAGAAGATACAAAAAAGGCCAAGAGTTACAAGAGGTGTAAAATCATGAGTTACTAGAAAAATGCAAATTAAAACCTCAACGAGATGTCGACTTATGCTTTTTGAATGACCATTATTAAAAAGATAAGAGAGAACGAATTCTGGAATAGATATGGCAAAAAAAAAAAAAAAAAAAAAAAAAAGGAACCCTTGTGCACTATTGGTGGGAGTGGAAATTGGTGCAGCCATTACGGAAAACAGTATGGAAGATTCTCAAAAAATTAAACATATAATTATCAAATGGTCCAGTAATTCAACTTCTGAGACAATATTCAAAAGAAACAAAAACATTAATCTGAAAAGATGTCTGTAGTTATGTTCACAGTGGTATTATTTACAATAGCCAAGTCATGAAAACAACTGAAGTGTCCAGTGACGGATGAGTGGACAAAGAAGTTGTGCAAATATACACAATGAAATATTATTCAGCCATAAAAATGAGAAAATCCTATCATTTGCAACAACATGAGTGGGCCCTGAGGGAATTATGTTAAGTAAATAAGTCAGACAGAGAAAGACACATTTTGCATGTTCTCACTTACATGTGGAATCCTAAAAAGAGAAACAAAAGTAAAACCTCCTAGAAAAATCAATCAGACTTCTGGTTACCAGAGGAGGAGGGTTAAGAGAGGGGAAAACTGGAGGAAGGTGGTCAAAACGTACAAACTTCCAGTTACAAGATAAAGAAGTACTAAGAATATAATGTCTATGATATAAAGAAAATTTGCTCAGAGAGTAAATCTAAGAGTTCTCATCATTAGGAGAATTTGTTTTTCCGTTTTTCTTCTTTCTTTTCTTTTTATTGTATCTTTATGAGAAGACAGATGTTGTCTGAACCTTTGGGGAAGTAATTTCACAATATATGTAAATCAGATGATTGTTCTGTAGGCCCCTAACATACACAGTGATGCATGCCAATTATTTCTCAATAAAACTGAAAAAAAAATCTCAGTTTGCATCTAGAGGTAGCATCCTGTGAAACCACAGGAAACTTTAATTGAAATTAACAACATCTACAAATGGTAAATATAGTATGGGTAGAGGAAAAAATTATGCAGGGAGAGAGAGAAAGTAAAAAGAAACAAAGAAAAAGAGGGAGAAAAATTAAATTCAGTTTAGGGTGTTGCAAGGTACAATGATGAGGAGGGGAAAAAATGAATTTGACCTTAATCCTGTTTTTGAGGAATCAGTAATTAAAGAAATTTACTTAACTAATAAAAATATGATGTAAAAAGCATTAAGAGTAACTTGCATTCTTTTTTTTTTAAGATTTATTTATTATTTTAGATAGAGTGAATGGAGGGAAGAAGGATGAGGAAAATGGAGGCAGAGGAAGAGGGAAATAGAATCTCAAGCAAACTCCCTGCTGAGCCTGATGTTGGGCTTAGTCCCAGGACCCTGAAATCATGACCTGAGCTACAATCAAGAATCAGATGCTTAACGGACTGAGCTACCCAGGTGTCCCAATTCTTTTGAGAATGTAATGGAATAATAAAATTTTGTGAAACATTTCCTATATTACCTACACACATAGCTCAATAGATGTAGTGAATATTGTTTAAAAAAAAACATAGAGTGGGGCGCCTGGGTGGCTCAGTGGGTTGGGCCGCTGCCTTCGGCTCAGGTCATGATCTCGGGGTCCTGGGATTGAGTCCTGCATCGGGCTCTCTGCTCAGCGGGGAGCCTGCTTCCTCCTCTCTCTCTCTGCCTGCCTCTCTGCCTACTTGTGATCTCTCTCTGTCAAATAAATAAATAAAATCTTTTAAAAAATTATTTAAAAAATAGAGAAAGCCATAAACATGTAAAAATACTATGGAGTTTTTTAGATGAGGAATACATGGAAGAAATAACACTTTTGGTATAAGATGACAGCAGAAGTAGAAATGCATTGGCAAAATTTCCAGAACATTTGCATCTTCAAGTGAATGTTTTAACCAGAGCAAAGGGATGGGTAGAAATGCCTGGGTGTAGTTTGTAACAAAAGGAGTAGTGACAAATTAACTCATTGACAGTGGATTCCTAGAATACAGAAAAGTGTGCTGTGATTCATAATCCCTGCTCTGGGCAGTGAAAACTAAAACTGATGACAGGCATGCCAGGAAAGTTCCATCCCTAACAGGAAATGGAACGCTGGATGGTGGATGAGCCTGAAAATGGGGTATATGCAAGATGATAAAGGACATGATGCACACGCTCAGAAACTGGCCCTTTTTTCCATAACATAGAGCTAGGAACTATTTTTGTGTGAAGAGATATTATAAATCTGTTTTAGAAGCATAACTCTGGCAGCATGTGGAGGATGGAGGTACAAATTTATTTAGGAAATTATTGCTATGATCCTGCTGGGAGTAGTGATAAGGCTTCAAATATGATTATGTCAGTAAGAATGGGAAGAGAATGGATGAAAAAATAATTCAAAATACAATGAATAAATCATACTGCAAGAGGGGAGGAAATTAAAAAAAGAGATTCTATGATTTCTAATTTGAGTTTTGATGGAGCGGTAATAGAAATCACAGGAGGAAAGACAATTCTGAAGCAAATTTTGGTCTTGGACTTTTAAGTTAAATGTGCCAGTAGAACATTCAGCATATTTAGAAATCTCCATCTGCAGCTCTAGAGAAAGGTGCAATCTAGAGATAAACGCTTGTGAATTTTCTAATTATCAGCACTAGTTAAAAGCAGGGAATTAATTCTACTTGCTTCTAGCCAAAGGAAGCATCCAAAATCATTGCATTGGTCAAAGGAATGAGAGAATTAGAACTACCCTCTTGACAAATACTCTATATGGAGGCCCCTCTTGATAGATAAGTACAGACTATAAAAAGCAAAGTAAATTTATTTTATGGCTTTGTAAACAGTTTAACTTTGCAACCACCCATGTATGAAACAAAGAGATAAAAGCAGTTCCTTGGCTTATAGGGAAGGGAAAAATGAAAATAACACAATATAAGAAAGTGATCATTATTGAAAAACTTTGTGAAGAAGATGAACTTTCAGTTTTAAGTGTCGAATTTAAATTACGAATTTTAGGGGTACCTGGGTGGCTCAGTGGGTTAAAGCCTCTGCCTTCAGCTCAGGTCATGATCTCTGGGTCCTGGGATCAAGACCCGCATCGGGCTCTCTGCTCAGTGGGGAGCCTGCTTCTTCCTCTCTCTCTCTCTCTCTCTCTCTCTGCCTCTCTGCCTACTTGGGATCTCTGTCTGTCAAATAAATAAATAAAATCTTTTTTAAAAAATAAATAAATTATGAATTTTATTCATAAGATTAATTTAATTTATAATTTTAGTTTCTAGATAAATAGTAGATGCCAAAGAGCTATGACTGGGATGACTAAGACAAGTCCAACAGACAAGAAGCTGTTTTATAAATGTCCTTATAATGGATGCTCCTGGAAACCTAGTCCTTTCCTCTGGAGTCTCCATTTGCAAATAGAGCACTAATTCACTTAAAATGCTAAAAATGTTTATCAACGTCTATGTCTCACCAGAATGAAGTAACCCATTAAGGACTTATTCTTACAGTGTTAAAAAGCAAAAATTGGACAAAATATACGAGGCACTAGTTTTTAGGCACTGAATATGGGCAGTTTAGTTTCTGAGAGAATGGAAAGAAAAGAAATAAACCCTACATTCCTCTGAGCTTTCTACCATGGGGGCAGTTTCCCAAACTGCACAAAGGGAGTCAGTCTCAAGCAATAGGTAGAGTCCTTCCTTTGGAAGAGGAAGCACAGTTTAGCATTCAGGGCTAGGGGAGTGGCTATACTATGTGGGATATAAACCAAAGATGAGCAATCCTCATAGACAATGCTCTAGAAATGTGGATGTGAGTCCCCTGTGAAGTCTGAGAGCCAGATGCGTATATTCGGAGCAAGATTCTACCATGCCTAGCACAGGGTGATTGCAGTTGATTTGAGAGCTGACCTGGATACCAGAAGACTTAGAGAACTAAGACATCATAGTCTGAACCCAGTTAGAGTTAAGAGATCTCATGGACCAACTTGGGCATCTAGCTTAAAAACCTGAAAAAAACATGCTTTAAAGAATCACACCCTGAAGAAGGGGCTACACCCTAGACTAAGAAGAATTGAAACAGATTTACCCTAACAAAGAGCATAATCAAAACAGAGAATCAAAAGCATTCTTTTAGTGTTTAAAATGCCTATAAGAGCAAACTTTAAAAAAGACAACATAATGCTGACTCTCTTGTATTAATCAACTGCAATGTTTAGTCCGTAATAAAAATTACTAGATATTCAAAGAAATAGGAAAAGATGACCCATAATTAGAGAAATTAGGTGTCCATGAAAAGAGATGACATAGATGTTAGAAGTTGCAGACAAGAAAAGAAAAAGAAGTAGCAGACAAGCATTTTCAAAAAGCTATTATAGGGACGCCTAGATGGCTCAGTTGGTTAAGTGACTGCCTTCAGCTCAGGTCATGATCCTGGAGTCCCAGGATTGAGTACTGCATCGGGCTCCCTGCTCATCAGGGAGTCTGCTTCTCCCTCTGACCCTTTCCTCTCTCATGCACTCACTCGATCTCATTCTCTCCTTCAAATAAATAAATAAATTTTTTTAAAAAAGGCTATTGTAAATATTTTTTGGTACAAAAAAAAGAAGAAAATAATAAATGAAGGGATGAGCAATCAGCAGAGAAAAGAAATCTATTAAAAAAACACTAAAACAATTCTAATAAAGGAAGGTTGGAATTGGAAGAATCACATTTCCCAAATTCCAGGCTTACTATACAACTAGAGTAATCAAGACATTGTAGTGTTGGAAAAATGCATAATAGATATATAGATTCATGAAAGAGGAAAAAAGATAATTAATTGATTTTCAACCAAAATCAAAGGGCTAATGAATCTTTTTAATGAATGGTACAGGATCAAGTAGATTTCCTTAACTTACACCGTCCACAAAGTTAATTCAGTATAAAGTGTAGACCCAAAGATAAAAGTGGAAGTTATTATTCCAAAAGAAAGAATAGAATAACTTTATGATACTTTTAGAGAGGATACAAAAAGAACTATAATCAGTGAAAAATAATGTTAAATTAGACTTGATCAAAAAATAAAAACTGCTGCTCATGAGGACTTGGGTGGCTCAGTCAGTCAAGAATTGGACTCTTGATTTTGGCTCAAGTCATGATCTCCATGTCCTGGGATTAAGCTTCACACTGGGCTCTGTTCTCAGCGGGGAGTCTGCTTGAGATTCTCTCTCTCCCTCTGCCCCTACTCCTCTCTTTCAAATAAATAAATAAATATTTTTAAAAAATGTTCAATAAACATTACCATTAAGAAAATTAAAAAAGCAAAGCACATATAGGAAAAGAAAACCCTAAATACAAATTTTACAAAAGACTGATTTCTTGATTACATAAGGAAGTTTTACAACTGAATAACAATAAGACAAACAATCTAATTAGAAGAAGATGATTTAGAAAGGAACATAAGCAATAGCATGGAGGACCATAGGGGAAGGGAGGGAGATATGAAGGGAGAGAGATCAGAGAAGGAGACGAACCGTGAGAGACTATGGACCCCCAGAAATAAAACTGAGGGTTTCAGAAGGGAGGGGAGTGGAGGGTGGGGGTAAAAGAGTGATGGGTATTAAAGAGGGCAAGTGCTGTGATGAGCACTGGGTTTTATACATAACTAATGAATCACTGAGCACTACATCAAAAACTAGAAAAAGAAGAAAGGAAGAAAGGAAGAAAGAAAGAAAGACACTTAACAAAGTAATGTTTTTGAAATGGCCACTAAGCACATGAAAAGGTGCTCAATATCTTTGTCATCATGGATTTGATAAATAATGCCATAAATAATAAAATAATACCACAATTAAGTATTATTTCATAACCTCTATAATGGTCAAAATGAAAAAAAGAAAAAAAGTTAGCAGGGATGTGGAAAACCCAGAATTCTTTTCCATTATCAGTGAGAATGTAAAATGGTACCACTTCTTTGCAAGAGTCTTTGGAAGTTTCTTATAAATATAAACCTACCCTACTATCTAGTAATACCAATCATAGCTATCTACCAAGGGGAAATGAAAGTATGTGTCAACATACACAAAATATAAGAAATATTCCAGCAGCTTTATTTAGAATGATCCAAAACTGGGAAGAGATTGCTGAATAGATAGCCATCAGCAAGCAATGAAAAGACAAACTGTGGTGTATTCATACAACAAAATTTTACTCAGCAATAAAATACAAGGAACTAATAAAAGCAGTAACAATGGATATAGCTCAAAAACCTACAGGTGAAAAAAGCCAAAAGATACTAATAACTCCATTTAGATGATGCTTGAAAGAGGCAGAATTAATCTATGGCTATAGAAATCAGAACAATGGTGGTTGCCTATGGACAGTGACTAGAAAGGGATAGGAAGGAACATGTTTGCTGATGAAATTATTCTGTATCTTGGCTGGCGTGTTGGTTACATGCGGTATGCATCTGAGAACTCACTGAATTGTATGTTTCAGATCTGTACATGTATGTCACTGTATGTCTAGTTCACACACATACATATAGGTACACTTATATAATATATACATGCATATATGTATAAGTATAAAATATATATATATAAGAATATATATATAATATATATAATATATATAAAATATTTATATATATAAAATATATTTTATATATATATATAAAATATATATATATATAAGAATGTTCATTGAACCTCTGCTATGTGTGAAGCACTAGAGCAAGCATTGTGGGGTGGGGGAGGAGACTTAAATAACAATGAGATGTCAACTGGAATAAAGATCTGCTGCTGTTTGCTAAAACTTGGTTTAGAAGTCTAAGCAGTGAAGGTGCCAAGAGCCTCAATAAATCATTGTTTTACCTTTAGCAGAGGTAGCATTTTTGTTGTTTTTGTTACAATAGTTAGATGTTTATTAACTAGAACAATTACTCATTTTTTAAACAGGTAACATATGACACTAATAAGTTTTGTAAAAATATACACACTTCAGAACTCTGAATTTTACTCATTTATTTTTAAGCCATATTCTTGTTTCTGTTCATGTTCAAGTGCATTGACTTTTAAAATTTATTCTCACTTCCTAATACTTTCTCTGCCTGACTTCTTCCAGGTCTCCAGAACCTCTTTTCAACTTCCTAAAGGTAGCTTCCCTTCCTTCTTTACTCTTCACTGGAGGGAGAGAACTGATCAGTTCCATCTTAATCAGAGAGTAGACATGAACTTGTCTCTTTAGCATTTTCAATTAGATTGCTGAATACCAAGCATCTCTGCTGTATTCCCTCCTGATGTCCTTGTTTCTTTCCCTCTCCTCTTGGCAAAACAGAAAGAGAGAAGAATTATGTAACAGCATGAAGCCTCTGGTATGAATGAAAACTCTGACTGCCTTTTTCCAAGCAACAAGTTCTCAGGCAGACAGCTTCTAAATTGCCTTAAGCTCCCTTCCCAGTAGATATGCTAGACGCTTACTAATTAATTTGAACTGAATGGGCCCTAAGCAACTCTCATTCACAGAATTCAATTCTCAGTGCTCTGTATATATGAACGTACTATACCTTCCAAGAGTGTAACATTTTATGACCTGGATAAGGCTAGTGAGCAGGGGTAAAATAATTGCCAGAGGCAGCATGTCAAGCCTTGCTATTGTAGAACACATTACAAAGAAAAGAATGGAAAACATTAGTTGATGAGAATTTTGTGCATTAAACCAAGTCACTTCATTTTAATAGATTTTTAGATACCTATTATATGTAGCAAGATAGTGATGAGAACATTTAACTACCGTATGTGCATTTTTTCTGAAATCTGCAGTGTTTATTAATTATTTTTCTGTAGGTCATCTTCAGGTCTGTAGGAATACAATCAGATTCTTAAAAAAGAAAAACTGAAAAATTCATATTTCAGAAGCTGATAAATATTTTAGGAGTGGGTGAATATTATGAAAGAATGGAATGATAGTTGATCTGTAATATTTGGATTCATAAAAGTTGTTATGCTTACTGGAAAAGAAATTATAGAAAACACCCACCTACCATTGATCTTCATATTTATTGAAAACAATTTTTAGGAGAAGGAATGCCATTACTGGCAATGCCATTACTTATGTTACCGCACTGATATATCTTCTGTGGTAAGCGTGGAGTACTTATCACCTGAGCATCTATCTTTCTTCAACTTTACATGAATCATCACTTATTGCACCTGGTCATAGGTAGCACACTCCATAAAGGCTGTTTGGTCTCTATGTCCGCAAGTGAGTTAGTGGACACCCAGTACTATAGACTGAATATTTGTGGCCCCCCACAATTCATATGTGAAATCTGAAAGCCCAGTGATATTTGGAAGTGGAGCCTTTGGAAGTAGAGACCACATGAATGAGATTAGTGCCTCCATACTTAATTCTGATGAAAAACCAGAGTTGAGAATGCCCAGATGCTGCAGAAACCTTAGGTATGGCCTGGTGTCTAAGCTGCTTTGGACTCCTATAATAGAATGCCACGGACTGAGTAGTTTAAACCCAGAAATGTATGGCTTATAATTCTGGAAGCTGGGAATTCCACTGTCAAGGTGGATGTGGGGTTTGGTAAGTGAGTGCTTACGTCTTAGTTCATAGATTTCCAGCTACAGCATCTGGATATTCTCAACTGTGGTTGTTCGTCAGAATTAAATATGGAGGTTTTTAAGCATATAGAAGTCTTACTCAGACTTAACTGAATCACAGTCTTCACAGAGGAGACTTACACCTTTACTTTATTTTGAGTGGCACAGATGATTCTGATGTGTAGACCAACTTTCCTACTTAGGAATGCAAGTGAGCACTAAAACCAACATAATTTTTTCTTCCTGTGTTAAATTATATTGGGACCAGGCACGCCTTCCTATCTCTATGTCAAAGAATGCTGGGATTAAGCAAAAATAATTTAGCTACTCACTCTAGGAAGTATTTGCTCTTTGAGGTCTGTGAACCAGTTAAAAAATATATTGAAATATATTGAAATTAATTTTAAAAATATTGAAATTATATTTCAATATTAACAGTTGACTCATCAAAAGTGGCTTCAAGATACTTGCCTCATTGTGCCCACAAGTTCAAAGCTATTATGTGATAAAATCTGTTAAATCCTAAATAGTTCTTATCTTGTAAACTAACCTTCGCATTTCCCAGCCCTGGCTCCAATATCTCCACTCTCCTTCCCTAAAAAATGTCTGAGACCCTGTGAAGCTGATGTTCTCCTTGATGGCAGCATGCCGGATAAACTTAGCTTTGCTTGATCAACAAGTATTTTCTGATGAATTGGAAGTCATAGTTAAATCAGCATTAGCGAGTTGCATAAATTATATAATAATCACTACATTTTAGAAAATAAAATATAGAATTTGACTGAAGGGTATAAACTACTTAGTTACAGACTGATGACTTGAATTAATTTGACATTTTTACAAATGTTCCCTCATTTTTTCCTGTCCACAGATGATTTTATTCTTGAGGGAGCTCTAGTAATGCAGCAAGCTTTGATATCCAAGAACATCCTAGTTTAAAACTTTCACCTGTCAAGAATATCTAAGTTGCATTTTTTCTCAACACCTTAACTTTTCAAGCATCATATTACTGCCAAGAACACATAATCCCTGATTATTTTTCTAATTAGGGGTCATTCTGGAGCTGTTCCCATATATTAATATAAGTTCTAAGCTGATTAGGAAGATATTATATATGGCAATTCGGCAATTATGACATTTACTTCAGCTTAATCTTTTTTCCTTTGAAATAAACTGTTTATTTTACACTGAAATAGCTTAATATTACTCTATCTCAAATCTAAACCCATGCCTGACTTTAGATACAAATTTCAAAAATTCATGAGAAAATATGTCTGATCCCATGAATGGAGGTTCTAAAAGGGAAACTATTTAAGAAGATATAGAGCTTCTCCAAACAAAAAAGAGAGAGGTGGAGGGAAATTCAGTCAAGAATAGTCTGAGGGGAAGAAACACTGGAGTAAATACCCAGAAGACAAATAGGGATATTTGTGACTGAAGAGATTGTACTTTTAAAGGGCATATATGGAAGATGACCAAGAGGGAATGTGATATAATCAGATGACAGAAGAGTCCAGAAAGGCAACCCAAAATTCAGAATAAGCCTAAATTTGCCACCCAAAATAAAATAAATATAATAAATAAATAAATAAGTTAAAAATGAATTAAATAAATAAAAATAAATTAAAAATAAAATAAAAAAATAAAAATAAAATAAAATTGAACTTAACTAAAAATATCTCTCAAATTACCTATACAGTATGAAGAAAACAAGACAATGAGCTGGAAAACTGGACAGGACTCTATGTCCATCTGGGGGTATGTGGTTAAAGGTCAAAATTCTTAAAATCTTTTGACTCAACCTCAAACTCCCTTAGTTAAGATAAAGAAAGATAGACTTTAAAAATAAAGTTCAGGGACGCCTGGGTGGCTCAGTTGGTTGAGCAGCTGCCTTCGGCTCAGGTCATGATCCCAGCGTCCTGGGATCGAGTCCCGCATCGGGCTCCTTGCTCGGCAGGGAGCCTGCTTCTCCCTCTGCCTCTGCCTGCCATTCTGTCTGCCTGTGCTCGCTCTCTCCCCCTCTCTCTCTGATAAATAAATAAAATCTTAAAAAAAAATAAAAATAAAAATAAAAAAATAAAAATAAAGTTCACTATATTTGCTTGTGATCCACTTTTGAGTGGATCATGGGGTCCTGGGGCATGTCTGGTTTGAGGCAATAAAAGAAAATTAGAAAAAGTCACAGAGCTGTTGAGCTCAGGTGGGTTATTGACTCCAGCTCTAAGGACCTAGAGTCAAACTGCAAGTCAAACTGCCCCTATAAAATATGACATAGCACAGGCTAGGACTTTGGCATATTTTCAATATAAGCCATTACCACTTTTTTCTGATTTTATGACACCATTGGAATTAGTGGTAACACTTCAAAGATGTGCAGTGAGTTTGGACACTCAAATCTCAACATGAGATGAACACATTTGCTAATTTTAGTATATAGACTTCCAGATTTTGTGTATACAGATATAGACACATAGAAGGATTGGTATAATACAGTATCTAGTGTTTTATAACCTTATTAACTTTATTAATATTTCTCAGAAATAATTTCTAATGTCTTTATAGAGCCTGGATTGGATCATAATTAATTTAACTTTTAAACTACTATTCAGATTTTAATGTTTTAGCCCCTAAACTTTCTTGTAGCTATAATATTTTCATATATTACTACTTTCTTCAATTAAACCCCGAGAAGTACAAATTCTGGGTCCCAGGCTATGCACGTTTTGAAGACTTTTTTCTCATCCCTTAAGCTGTTAAACTTTTGTTTGTAGGAATTTATTGATGAGAAAGTGTAAGAAATTGTATTTATTTTTAAAAGTAAAGGTAAGTGGCAGTGACTTTTCTACTTCACAATGCAGTATTTTAATATATTTGATATATCCAGTTGGCAATAGAAGAGGAAGTACTATAATTAGGGTCAGATGATCTGGATCAAAATCATCTAACACTAGAGTGTCTCAAATAATGCATTGATTTCTACCAACCCTTTACGTCATCTTTAAAGTAGGATAAATAATACCCACCACAGAAACCTCTTGTGTTTGTTTTGAGGATCAATATGCAATGAATTACCTGGAGTACTTAGAAATATATATCAGAGATTTTCAGTAAGGTCAGAGCCGAAGGAAAGTCACAGCCAGACCTCAGAGGGTGTCTACAACAGGATCCATGGGAGACCAATTGCAGATGACTAAGTCAAGTAGCTACGTGGACTTCAAGGCGCGTGTCAGAGAAGCAGCTACTACTGAGAATTAAGGGAGCATGTAGTTGGGTTTTGTTTTGTTTTTTCCTCCATTTCCACATCACAAGTTTTACTCTAGTTTCAAGTTAATCATGCATTGTCTTTTTACAGTTTCTGAGGGTTAGAATTCAAAGAAGGACTAACTGCTCATGTTGTCTACACCCTTAGCTGAAAGCTAACACTTGAGGCCAGAGGTTGTGATCTGGAGGCTCCTGCATGTACATGCCATGCCTGGAAGTTGATGTTGGTTGTGAGTTGAAGGCATAGTTGGACTGTCACTTGGAAGATCTGTAGGTGACTGTTATGTTTGCCCTGGATTTCTTTATAACCTGGTGGCTAAGTTCTATGGACTGGACAAACATCAAGAGACAGAGAGAATCTCAAAGAACCCACCTGGTCTTAATGAACAAGCAACTAGTTGTGGGAGTTACATGGTTTTATCTCCAACACAAGTGTCCGCAACAATTTCAAAGGCCCACTCTGGTTCAAGAAGAGGAAACATTATAAGAATACCACGTGGAATGGAATATATCATGGTGAGGCCATCTTTGGAAAATACAAAATACAGGGCCAGAATATAGAAATCCCTGAACTGCTACTTCTCCCTTCCTCCAGGAAGTTGTAAAAGCTACACTCTTCTTTCCAGGAGCTAAATGGTTGGAGGTGCAAAAAGTGGTAATGTGGGGTAGAAAACAGGAGAATTTTGAGAGATTGGAAAGGCTGAACACTATAAAAAGCTACAAAGTCCTTGAAAACTATTAGTACTAACTAAGATATAAACTGAGTTGGATTAATGGCTAATATTTTATACATATTTACTACCCAGGATGAGGGGCTCAGAAAAAAGAATTATTCAGGTTATACATAAAATTAAAAATATTATGTTTTCTCAACACCTTAATTCTAGTATAAGTTAAAATGTATTACTCTATTTTTATTAAATTAGGATTGTAGAAAAAAATACCCCTAGTTTAGAGACTATATGATAAAAAATTGCTGGCTTTTATTTAATATAGCAAGTTTCCTGATTAGGATTGAATATTATAATGGCTGAAGTTGGAAAATTCTCATTTTAGATTCAAGGCATACACTTTTGAACTAGGAAAATGGTTGTACTTTAAATTTTTATAAATATGTACCTATTAACAGGTACCTTCCAATTATTATGTGAAAGTTCTAAACCTATGAGTATTGATGCCCCAGAGTAAATACTGAATGTTGTAGATCTGGGGAGAATTTACTGTCAGGTATCAGGATTGAAGAGACTGTCTTTTTTCCACTGTATATTTTTTCCTGTTTTGTCGAAGATTATTTGCCCATAGAGTTGAGGGTCCATATATGATTGTCTTAGAGGATCTATGCCTGCCAGAGTGAAGGGAGTGTGCATTCTCAATCCCAACACATCTACTAAGAAAAGGAGGGAAGCTTTCGACACAAAGTAGCTTTTTTTCCCTTAAGCTGAGACACCCTGATTTTTTTTTTCCCTTTGAGTTTGAAGTCAGAATCCATAACTAGTCCTCTTCCACTATTTAGAACTTTGTCTTCTGTTTTTGTTCTAATTTCTTGACTTGTTTTACTTTTTTGCTCACTTAATTTTGTCTTTCATTTTCTGTACTCAATTCCTCATTTCGGATATTATTTTTATAATTTTCAGCGATTTTTATTTTGTAATTATTCCTTTTTTCTGCCATTTTTTTTTCTAATGGATGTGGTATTTTCTCTTACTTCTCAAGGTATTGATTAGTTAAACTGATTTTCATTTTCTTCAAGCACTTTTCCTGTTTACTTATTTTGTAGCTGTCCTTGATGCTGGGGGACTTCCTCAAGCATCTGGTTACATGGTGTTTGTTGTACTGATGTGAGACACCAGAATTAACCAGTAGCTCGGTATCAATAGATAAGGCTGTGGACTATAAGTGTTCCCTGGAGGCTGACGGGGGATCAGCTGCCTTTTTTCTAACTTCCCATGTAACTATTTATAAGTTTTGCTTCCTTTGGTTAATTTTTCAGAGAAAGACCTAGTATTATCACAGAAAGCTTTAAAGACTACTTAGGAACAAGAGAGGAAAATTTTTCATAATTTTGTATGCACATCTTTACCTAATTTCTCTGCATACAACTTTGCTGTTTGGCCTCCTGTGGGCTTATCTCTTTATGTCTAGATTTATATGTGTGTGTGGGGGTGTCGGGGTAAAGGGGGTTAATTGACTATGTTTAGAGTGGGAGCACAAAGGTCCCTAAACGCTCTTATATTCTGCATTGCATGTTCTATCAACCTCCTATGGCTTTCTGGGATTCCATGGAGCAGATGCCTTGCTTCCCACCAAACCACCCCAGCAATTACATAATTTATCAAAGTTCCTGCATCTTCCCCCATCTGCTTTTCATCACTGTACATTGGATAAGAGGATTATAGAAGTCTCCTAGTTCCATCTCAGTTCAGAACTGATATTTCTGTTCTCCTTGATGCTTTGGGATAATTTTTTAAAGAAGGGGAAAGATATGTTGACTTTACCTTTTTGAAATTATAATTCTGGTTGATATACAAAGTACAATTTTAGTAACATTAATATATTTGAGCTAAAACATCTAGACTTTCAAGAATAGAAATAAGATTTTTTTAAAAAAATCAGGAATCCTATCACTCTGAGGTAATCACTCCTTAAGTACATATTCTTTTTTTTTTCATTCTATACATTTATTTGTAAACTGTATGGATACATACTGACAAGGAGAGATAATATACAAGTTTTTTAATGAGAGATTATAAAATGTTAATTTATAATTATTTTGTAATTAGAATACATATTTGATCATTTGGGTGTACATGTTTATCTATATTGGTGTCTCTATATAGATATACAGATATAGGCTGTATGTGTATCAGAATACATAGATACATATAACTATAATATATACATGTTGTATAATTTTTTTTGTTTATAAAAATTAAAAAATTTAAAAAAAACGTACATATTCTTAATTGACATATTTGTTCTCATTTCATCCCACTGACCTAAAGTTAATTGCTAACTTTCGGCCTCAGTATTTTATCCAGCACAATGAAGTGGTTATACCAAAGGTACTGAAAGGTAAAATACATCTTCTAAAGCCAGTTTACCATTTAATGGAATGAATCTTCCTGTTAGAGGGCCAAGTATATCTCTTTAATTATTGTTCCTATTTTTCCAGAAGGTATTTATGAGAGAGCGCCACATAAAGATTTGAACTCTAAATATTGATACTTGTTGTCTACACAAATAAATAGCTTAATGGAGTTAAAAACAAAACCTCCTATACAATGGAGAAAATGAAAAGTGTTATCGATTGCTTCTCTGCAGTTTCACTTTCCATGGCTCAGAAACAATAACTCGCTCGGGAAGCTCTCATGAGCTACCTAATTAATCAATCATGATTCATGACATTGAAAAATCCCTTCACAACAAAAGCTGTGTCTTATTTACCCTTATCTCTTTCACGGTGCCTGGATAACAACTTTGCACAAATTCACTCTTAAGAAATGATATTAAACACCTGAAAAAAACCCTCCGAAAAAATTTAAGAGATTACATTTTTGCATCAGGGTTCCCCCCCCCCCCCGCTTCGCAGAGATCAATTTCAATTTAGACTGAGATATGAGATATTGTGCAGATGGCATTTGCAAGTCAAAATAAAATGTAGTTTGCTTGGCTTTCCTCTGAGTAAGGGTACTTCTCTCTTTCCAGGAAAAAAAAAATTATTTTTCCAGAAATGTGGGAAAGATTTCTAACTTTTGGAAAAAAAAAAAAAACCCAAACCTGTCATACTTGCAGTATAACAAATTTGGTTGATATTTTAATTTAATGATTTATAACTAGCCAGTATATGTTGATTGAATAAAAAATACAAATTCAATGAGCAAAAACAAAGAAACAGAGAAACTCAGAACCATAATCCCAATAGTCAAAGATAGTCACTGTTTATATTTCCATTCTAGTTTTTAGGCATAATGTATTTATTGTATTATAAGCAAAGAATTGCATGATTTGATCATATAAATAAGCAGAAATGAGCTGTATCTTTCTCAGCATTCTGAGTAAACTTGAGGATTAAAGGCATGCCAAGGGCTCCCGTGCAGGAGATCAAAATAAGCACTCAAAAACCAGGATTCTTTATATACATAGTCTCTGAAAAACAATCTGAGGGGAATGAAGTGGTGGGGGGGTGGGAGGTTGGGGTACCAGGTGGTGGGTATTATAGAGGGCAGAGATTGCGTGGAGCACTGGGTGTGGTGCAAAAATAATGAATACTGTTATGCTGAAAATAAATTTAATTAAAAAAAAAAACAGGTTTCACCACAAAGCCCTGCATTATAGATGGAAGGGATGAGTGACAAGCAGTGGAAAGAAACAAGTGGACACTACCTGTTTCCTTCAATTCCTCATCTTGCTTCTGCAACATTTTTCTCTGGAAACGATGCAACTGGGTATGAACAGGAAGCCAGCGACTCACCTTGGACAAACAATGTGTATATCTCAAACTCATAACTATCATTTCAAGGTAGGAAAGTCATCCAAACAAGTAAGATTTGCAATCATTCTCAGCCTGAGACCTTCCGTGGTTTAATTGGGTTGGCAAGCTATGGCCAGTGGGGCATATTCAGCCAGCTGTGTATTTTCTCATTGCCTGTTAGCTAAAAATTGTTTTGCAATTTCTACATGGCTGGATAGCAATCAAAATAATAATATTTTATAAAGTGTAAAAACCACATGGAATTCAAATTTCAGTGTCATAAGTAATGTTTTATTAAAAGAACCAAACCCATTCATTTATATAACAAATATGGCTATTTTCACTTAACTTTCAGAAAGTTAAATCGCTGAGGCAAAAATTGGATGGCCTGAAAATTCTAAGGTACTTGATCTCTGGCTTTTTACATAAAAAGATCACTGACCCTTGGTTTCATCTCTTCATCTCACTTCTGATATCAGCATCATGGGCTGGTCCTCCCTGGTTCATCTCCCCTAAGGACTGATACTTTGGAATGGGAAGGACGATCCTCTGTGGCTTATTCAACCAAAAATTAACTTACTAGAATTCAGCTTTTCTGTCTTGAATACTACAGAAAAATTCAGCAAAATTAGAGCTAATACATTAAAAAGTAAAACTTTTTTTTTTTCCTATTCCTTTACAAGCATCATTAACTTTCCATCATCTCTTTATCCCAAGGTGAGATCATCACTACAATAACAGGGTTTTTTTTTTTTTAATCCTTTTTCAGTTGGTCTATTTATCTTTAAGGATGACTCATTAGAAGCTAGTAACTGCTTCTTACTGTCTCCGCTATCTTTTTTTTTTCCCCCCACTGATTTATCTTAATTAATGAGATAAACTTTAGAGGCCCTGGTTATTGCCAGAAATCCCTGATGACCAGCTTTTTTTTTTTTTTTAATACCAGTACTTGCAATATATAAACAATTGTAAAGTTCACATTTCTTCATCTCCCTAGGCAAGATCATCACCAATAGAACTTTAATAAACTCCTTTAGATTTACAAAATTATGGGAGATTTTGGTGTGATAAGGAGGAAATGCATAAAAATCAGTCACTTAAAACTATACTTATAATATATATAAGTATATATATATATATATTATAAGTATAATCTGGAGACTGCCTTGAGAATATCTTCAAGTTTCAAAGGGACACACTTGATTTAGTGTCAGTATTAGGTATCTATTAGAGATACATATATAATACAGTATGGTGCATACTTTTTTCGTGTGTTATTTTGGTAACACCGTCACATAGTTACCTCCCTATAGCTCTAGTTTTGCTGAATTTTGCTGTTTCTAAGACTGAGGTATACAACAAGCTCCACGAGTAATTAAAAGACTAATTTGGAAATATTTAGGTTACTACCAGAGAGCCTAAAAAACACATTTTTTTTCAACTGGTACTTGGACTTTCAGGGTAGATAATTTAACTGGATTGATTGATTTTTACCAGCCCATCTGGAGTACCAACATGAACTACAGTTTCATTGAAGCTACCTTTAAGATAGTTAACCTTCATAGATTTAAGATAGTTAACCTTCATAGATTGCATAGGTGTTTGTTTGCCTGCATCCTGGAGGAGTGTCATTCCTCCACTCCTCTGTAGTACCATCATTCTGTATGCTTGGTTTGGTTATAGTTGGCCCTGTCACCCCAGTGTCAGAAGGAGTCATGTGATCCAGGCCTAGCCAGTATCGCTGGCCTTTGATTAGTTCAGAGATGATCACATGGCCATATCCCAGGAGTTGGAAACCTTGAGAGGAAATTTACTATCCAAAAGGCATAGTAAATGAGAGGAATTTTACTATCCAAAAGGCATAGTAAATGAGATTTTAGGATCCTCATTAATTAGTTCATTCATTAAACAAATGTTAATAAATCAGTGAAAGCAAACAGGACAAAATAATCTTACTCTTGGAGTTTACCTTCTAACTGGGGAGGGAGATGAATAATACACAATAAATAAAATGTATAAGTAACATTTGGTATGGAATTAGAGCCATGGACACAAGGAGAAAAAAGAGCAAGGTAAGTGGGATTGGGAGCGTCGGGGTTGATAGAATACAATATTAGGTGAGATGGTCAGGATCGCTCTTATTAAGAAGGTGCCATTTGAGCAATGACTTGAAAGAGGTAAAGGAATTAGCCGTAGAAGTATCTGGGTGTCAAGTGTCTTTAGCTATGAGACCAACATGATATTATGAAAGAGGGAGGAAAGGACAAACAGCTGAGTTTTTAATCCTTCAGCAATAGGGTTTAGAAGACATAGAAAAAAAAGTAGAAAATATAAGGAAGGAGCCACCATAGAGGTAGGAGGCAAATCAGAAAACTGTTGCGTCATGGAGAAAGGTATGGTCGACTCCTAGCCACCTTGCTTATTAGATAAAGAGAACCTGTGTGATATTAAAGCCAAGCAATGAAGAGAAACTGTGTTGAATCAAATTTGTTTGAATCAAATTTAATTCTACCCTGATGCCCCTCTTAATCACTTTTGCCTAGCACCATAACCTGGGATTCATTCAACATAACAAGAATCATAGTTACTTAAACACAGGAGTTCTATTCTGAAGTTTTTGCTAAAAATGGAACAGTGTAGTTGGAAGATATTTCATTTTTCTTTTCCATGAAAGACTTCACTTGCTGGACCAAACATCTTTCTAAGTCTTCACCTCCAAAGATGCCATCAATTTGTTATAATATAGCTAGTTCACATACAGCCAAAATCACACCTATCCCCTTGCCAAATGAGTAACAACAAAAACTGTCACTTATTTCTACAACCGAAGGTAATATCTTCAAATTATTTTTGAAGCTAATTTCTAATGTCATAATCTATGCCATTGACATTCATTTACTTTCTAATTTTTTAGATAATACCTATTTATATGACCATGTTATCACAGGGACATTTTTTTAGTATTAGACTTTTATTCTCATCCTTTTACCTTTAGATTTTTGTTGGCCTGGGATCCTTACCTGCATGGGATGGCATAAACCATCATTTCTAAGAGGTCTAGAGATATATTTTCTCAATGACATTCAGCAGGAAATAAAAAGATGTACCCTCCAAATTCTCTAGATCATCAATAGTTTTTCCAAACTCCATTTGGGGGTAGCGAATTTATTGCTCCTGACAATATGGTGATAATCCTTTTCACTAGTCTTATGACATGAAATGGCAAAGATTGACACATGCTAACCACAGTTTCTGATTTAGTGGGACCATTTTTATAGTTTATATAAAATATAAATCTACGTGTGCCTTCTTTGGGTATTATCAGTTTTATGTTCATGAGTCCATAATGTTGAGATTAGGAGAACATTTTGAAAGTGAGGCATCATGTAAGATTTTTAAAAATATCCTTATTTCTACTCTTCAATTCCTAGACCTCTGTAATGAACTATGGCATAGGAAGCATTATATATAAGTTGTCTTAGATCTACATAAGACAAGGCAATCTTCAGCCCATTATGGTCAATGAAGGGACATGGTAAATGAGTTTTCAATAGATCAAGTTATCATCATTTAAAGCCAGCTACATATGCATGGTATGCTTATGATAGGAGTAGTTACTTTCATGGGTTTCAACTTACTGCTTTTATTCCTGGGAAGTAAGTGTCATGGACAGAAGCCATATTGATAGAAGAAATAGGTAGTACATGAAATAGTCAGTAAAACCATGACATACACAGAAGATGGCTACAGGAAACCAACTTAGATTCCAAATAGTGTTTTTCAGTGAGGGTAAACAATTTTCATACTAATTATTAAAAAAAAAAAAAAAACCACCACCACCACAACAAAAAACCCTGACGTAATCAACATGCTATCAGTGGGTGGTTATTTTTGACTAGAGTATAACACTTTATTAGAAATTCAAAGCTTGTTGTTGCTGGCAAATTTGGTTCTCAGTAGTGGCTATAGTCAAACCACCTTAATAAGGAGAGGACAAGTCAGAAGACCCAAACAGAGTCTCTATTCTTTTCTGGTGAAATAACTTGTTTCAGACCTCTCTCTTGAGAGAGAGATTCATCTATGCAGTCTTTATCCCAAACCCCTAGGGCACAAATCCTCCAATTGTACTTCTCCCAAGTCTTTGACAATTTATCCAAAAAGCTGCTACTCTCCCCAAATCAAGGTAAATTTATCCAAAAAGCTGCTACTCTCCCCAAATCAAGGTAAATTTGGATCTCAATCTAGACTTCCTTCCAGGTGTAATAAACTTCAAAATGTCTTACATGAAGTTCTGCTGAATGGGAGGATTTTCTCACTCTATTATCTTGCACACTTACTCTTAAGGAGCTTTCTCATGCTGTAGTAATCCACTTTTGGGTAGGGCTTTCATACCCTGTAGAATCCCCTACAAGTATCTCTTAAGACTTTTATCCTAAGTTGGACAGATAACCTTCTGTGAAGTCATAGGTTTGGGATGAGCAAAGAAGAATGGGAATTTGACCTACATAGAGTCTATGAATATAGGGAGAATTTATTCACCTACTGTACACAGGGGCTTGACCCTAAATAGAATATATTTCCATTTAATAATTAAATTTATCTCGACATGTTCAAATTTATGATTTGGTGGATTAGATACAAGATAACAGATCACAGTGCTCAATTGATATCTCAAGGTCACTTGTATTTGTGTGTGTGTGTGTGTGTGTGTGTGTGTATGCATGCAGCAGATACACAATGCCTTTGAGGTTTTACCACTAAAGAGTTCTGCTCTGTTAGAGACTTTAGATCTCTGAAAATCAGCAGTATCATATGAACTAACTGGAAGAGCAGCTCATAATAGGTCAGCCTAAAACTTTTCAATGGTTCTACAAAGTATGCAAAGCATGGTAGAACAGCTAAAATAAATTATTAAGTAGTGAGGGATATGAAGGATGAAAACTAAGATACCTTCAAAATAAGAAGTTAATTAAATGTTATACCTCTTTTTGAATTAAAGTAAAAGCCATCCTTAACCTTGGAGGGGATTACTATTAACTGCATATCTTTAGATTGATAAAATGTTCACTAAGATATATATTCCTAAAAGCTTCATTTCTAACATCTGTCACTCATTTTTTTTTAATTAGAATTCTTACAACTTTCATTTCTCTAGGGCCAAGGATGACATGATCACATTGATGGAGAACTATGATGGTCTAGGAAGGAGAGGAGGTGGTAGAAGGAGAAGATGAGGTGGTCCATATTTTTGATGACTAATTTATGATAGAGAGCTTTCCCTGCCATATATGGTTTTGGTATGTAGTACTGTTCAAAAATAGACGTGTCTAGAAACACCTGCATGAAGAGCTACACATAAGTATTTGTGCAACTGAGGTTAATATTCTAGAACTCAGTATGTTTACCTAGGCCAAACTAGAGACACACAAGAGAGCTAATAGAATCACAGTACCAGAAAATCTTTAGTAGTGACTAAAATCTCAAGGGTATTTGTGGAGATAGAATGTGACTGGTTTATAAACAGAGTAAATAGGAGAAACACCAATGGCTTCTTCTTGCCCAGCTACATCATAACTCCAACACCATGTACTCCAAGGGTTAGGGAAATAGCCTGGGCAAAAATATTGCCCCCCTTTTTTAAATTGTTAAATACATTTCCCAAGTATATACTCCTAAGTTTGGAACATAACTGTTAGAAAACAATATACACCTTTTGTTCCACCTATAATGGGATAAACTCAGTCACAACCATTGATCACTTGATACTGTAAGCCTCCAGTGGACCACTGTGGTCAATGTTTGAAAACTTTTAAAGTATCCCTTCTCTAAATAATAATCCTGTCTCTTTAAAAACTTTTTGAGTTTCTGAAGTATAAAGAGGCATAGTATGTACAAAGTGATTATAGCAGTCTTTACCAGTGTTGTTCATTTTCTGTTTGTTTTTTTTTTCTATTTGTCATTAGTTTTGTTATAACCAAGGATACCAAGTATCTCTGTCTTAAGGTAATTTGATATTTACTACTTCCAGAACTTCTCTGAGTATTTTATAGCCATTATATTTATTCTTACAGTAACCCTTTTGAGTAATATTCTTACTCCCATGCATTTATTTTAAGAGACTGAGGTCCTAAATCACACAGCAAGTTTAAGGAGGCCCCAATATTTGACCTAAGGCTGTTTGCACTATGCTGTTGATATACTGTCTTGTTTGGATGGAAGAAGCAGTTTCCACTCTTAACAGGCCAGCGCAATTCTATTAGTTACATATATCAAATAAAGTCTTAGGAAATACTTTAAAGTTTCATCATATACTACCTAAATCATAACCAAGAATCTCCAGTATTATTGTTTCCTAAAGTACCACACTCAGTTCTTGCTCTTGCTGATAATCACTACTTGTGCCTACCAACTTTGACCCTTCCCATTATAATGAACATTTCTTTGGCAGTTACAGCTTCTACCACCTGTGGAGGAAGGACAAAAGGTCCTTTAGACCTCCTTTCCTTTATCAGCCTCTCCTGGCCTGACAACTAACAGCAAGGAAGCCCTGTGTGGGGCTTATGTATTAGATATGTATAAGCAATAGATTATAGATCTATTATGTAAGTCATTTCTCCCCAAGCCATGCAATTAGTTTGCCTACCTTATGTCAAACACTGCCTCTTCACAACAGTCAACAGGAATCAGGGCTTGGTGTAATTGCACATCAGTTAAAATGGCAAGCTGTTAAACCTCTTGAGAGCTGTCCATGACTGTGCTTTAATGTGCCTTCCTGATGTGTCCAAAAAACACAAATGAAGCATATTTCAAGTATGTGCTCTTGTCCTCTGGACAAAGTGTCTCGAAAATCGAAGACCACTTCATCTCTTCCACCTTCTGTCAGTGCTCTGGCAATTTATACTACTCGTGGGTACCTTTCTCCTCTTTTCAAGTCTGGTTTTACATAGTGATGCTAAGTCAGTGACAAATTCCAATTGCAGTTAATGAATAGGTCTTATAATTGAGAAGTTCATTTTAACTGGAGGAAAATTAAAAAGGTGTAGGAAAGGGTTCTGGTGGTAGGGGGTGATTAGAAATGTCATGATTTATGTCAGGTACTCAAGCCTAAAGTGCCCTTAATCCTTGTGAAAGTCCACATGTTAGTGAAAACAAAAGCCTCATTTTTACCAACCAGAACCCTAACTTCAACTGTAAAAAGCTAATGCAACTGGGAATTTGGCTTTCCCTTCTATTATCTTCTGTGTCCTAAGCCATTGCTTACCTGGCAAGAACAGTGCAAGCACTAAATTCAAGCTGAGAGTGTTTCCTTCTACATAATCATGTGGTTAGACCAGTTAGGACACCTTTGAGTACAAAGAACAATTGCTTTAACTAACTGAACTTCAATAATGGGGTTTAGTTTTCTTACACACAAAAACCTGAGGTCAGGGAGTTCCAGTGTTGTTCCAAAAGCTCAACTGCATTGCCAAGGACTGAGGTACTTTCATCTTCCTTCTCTACCATACTCAGCATATTGGCTCAACTTTACTTTTTACTCCATTGGGCCAGAAATGGCTACTCCAGTTCTAAGTATTGTGATAGCCAATGTCGTCTCTAGTTAAAGGAAAGAGGTATTTTTTCCAAAATTTATATTTTTATGGATGAAAATATAAGTCAAGCAGACTACCCTTTAGATCCAAACCAGGATCTAACTACAGTGGGCAGAGATGCTTGGCTATGACCTAGACACAGACAAAGCAGGAAAAATAAGTCTTTGACATTTTAATCTTGGTCAAAAAGGTCTTAAAAATGCAGAAAAGGAGAGGTTGTTAGTTGGGTGAGCAATCTAGCATATTTGACACAATACTGGAACTCAGTTTTTTTGTTTGTTTGTTTGTTTGTTTTTAAGATTTTATTTATTTGACAGATCACAAGCAGGCAGAGAGGCAGGCAGAGAGAGAGGAGGAAGCAGGCTCCCTGCTGAACAGAGAGTATGATGGCGGGCTCGATCCCAAGATCCTGCGATCATGACCTGAGCCGAAGGCAGAGTGATATACTCCTCAAACCCAAATGAATGGGAACACCTTGCGCTCCCTATTTTTTCCACTCAATTCCATTTCAAATCTGAGGTCTATTCCTTGAAACCTCACTATTGGAAATTACAAATACATTGCAGAAACACTGAATGGAAGAGACAAAACCAGGGTACCTTTGGCATGGGAGATTTATTATAAGAGTGTTCAAGAATGCTAATCGGTCTCTTTAGCTGTGCTATTTTTCTTGGTTTCCCTCCCAGTTTTTATTAGTTAAAATGTGTGCTCGACTATTCAGAATGAGATCAAGTGGGCTTCCTTCTCTGTGTTCAGTAGTTATATTTCCTAAAAAGGATCATTTGACACCATTCAATATGGAGCATATTACTAAGCAGAATTTCATTTTGGCCACCACAGGAGGAATTATCCTTTTTCCAGAGTAGATGCCAGTGGCCATCTTTGAATGAGCTACTATAATCCTGATCCCACATTTGTGGATAGCAAGGTTACTTCCTTGCAACACAGGAGGCATAATCCTAAACAGTTTATTATTGAAATTTAAAAAATTTTACTAGAAGGTTACACTGATTTTTCAGATGCTTTTTAGACTTCTTCTTCTTCTTCTTTTTTTTTTTTTTTAAGATTTTATTTATTTGAAAGAGAGAGAGTGTGTGCCCGAGTGGAGGTGGAGGGGCAGAGGGAGAGGTTGAAGTAGACTCCCCATTGAATAGGGAGCCCGACACTGGCTCCCAAAACCCTGAGATCAGGACCTGAGCCAAAGGCAGATGACTAAGCCACTCAGGCACCCCAAGGTTTTATTTGTGAACCAATTCAAAGAGCCAAATGCAGTCATTTAGAGAACACCTGTTTCATGACAGTCAATATCATATACTACATGTATTGCATATTTAATCAACATTGAGGTAGCACTATCCCCATTTTCCAGATGAAAAAACATATTCAGGAAGTGACTTCCCCAGTTTTAAGCAACAGAGAAGCCTATCCATACTGACTGAATTATCTGACTTTGACTAGCTTGAAGGAAGACAATGAAAAGTTAGAAGAAAGCCATTTAAATTTGGATGCCTTTCACATCAAGTACATGTAACAATAGATAAATAATAATAAACCTAAGTATACAGTAAAATATTAAACAGGTTTTCAATGTTTATGGCTAATATTTTTTCAAGCTTTCTTTAATTTTTAAGTAAAATAAAGTGAGTGTAAGATATGTCTAAGCTTTAGGTAATAAGCTTCATTCTAATAGAACTCTATTTAGGGCCTCAGCTCCTTAAACACATTTTGTAGTTGACTTTGTATTAAATGAGTTTTATTATTTAGTTAGTTACTTTTAGAAGATTTTTAAATGTTGCTCTTCCCATCTGTCAAACTAGAAGGAAACTAATATATTGTGACTACTGAATGCCAGGCATGAGTTCAGGTATTTTATGCCACCAGGTCACTGAATTTATTAATAATCTTACATTTCTCAAAGTTGAAATAAGTACTTTCCCACCGACTAAAAAAATAGGTTACAATGACATATATCTTATGAAACTTCCTTAATATATACATCTAAGTATTACATTATATCATTTACCTGAGAACTGTAAGTCATCTCTGAAATCTCTCCAAATTTATAAATTATGGTTTTCAAAAGTGATTACAGGTGTTTGTCGTTGTTCCCAAGAGTACATGTAATTTTTCCCCTGATTATACATGCTCTAAATGGAACATTACAAACTAACCTGGGTAATGATTTTGATCTATATTCTGATGTTATGTACATGCCCTTCATTTTTAATTTGTATTCAGATATTCACATCAGGAGGCAAGAGTCTAATTGATTGTTCTGAAGACAGAGTGCCTACTGCATCAAAATAATTGGAAATCTGCAACTCAGCCTTGTATACATAATTCATTTTTCCCTAGTTAAGATTTCTTTTGAATTTGCAGTTGTGCAGTCAAATGCAAACATTTTGAAAACTATTAAACTGACAGTTTATTATTATGGACACTCTGCAGTTCATAAGCACATGCATTTAAAACACCAAGTCAAGTAGTAGGGACTTACTTTATGGTATCAGGTTAAATTGAACTATTCAAAATTTACATTTTTATTTGTTGGTAAATGCTGATAACCTGTGTTCAAATTTTCCTCCTATGGGTTTAACCTCATGCTCAAGCTCTTTAAACCTCTTTTTTAATCTAGAAGATCCCATAATAATTCAGAGTATCTTTTGTGGGGATTATAAAATAACAGATGTGAAAGTACCGAGCCCCAGATAGGCTTGTTTGGTAAATGTTTCCATGTTTTGTTTCCGCAAAGCGTTCATCTGTCTAAATGCTACACAAGATATGTAAACCACCAAGATCAAGAAAACTTTGAGTTCATGGAGAAAAAAAAAAAATCCTAACCATTTTCTTTTCACTACGTGGAAAAATGTTGGATTTCGAGGTAAAGAAGGATCCTGATAATCGAGTGCCAAGATAAAAGTGTTACTCTGCTTTCTCTTTAATTACTTAGCCAAGTATTGAAGTCTCTAAGGGGTGGAAAGACTTACCATCTGGCACTCAGGACACTCTCCCCTTCCTGTGTTTCTCCAATCCTTGCCTCCAATCCATTGTTTACCCCAAGATTTGTAACTGTCCAAGTTTTATAACTGCAGTGTGACCCGTTGGCACCCCTCCACGCTTCTGTAATATTGTTGCCTTTGCCTTGAATCATGCATACCCTGTTACGTGATTCCTCCACCTTCCAGGTTTTACCTAAATATCATGCTCCAAACAAAATAAACCTAAAATTCTATCTTCTACTCTCTCACCATTGGGGAAAGTAGATCCTCGGTGAGCTTGTTAACTGAATCCATTCCCACCTCACTATTGACTGCTATTGGTCATCTGTTATCAGTAAAGGAAGTGTGTGAGTCAGCAACCCATTCTGAAGACTTCTGAGGATTAAGTGATAGGATATTACAAACTCATGTCTGTATTTTGGAATCAAACCCGTCAAGTCCATGGGTACAAAGAAGTTCAGAGTAGCCAAGAGAAAAGCTGGGCAAAATACTTTGCTCTACATTATGAATTTATCTAGGCCTGATTATGAACTTGAGTGAAAAGATAATGGTATGGGTAGCTGCAAAGGATAATATGCTACTGGAATTTCTGCACCTGGAACCTTCTAGATCAGTTCCCATCACAATTCTGGTATGTTATTTGACACCAGCTCTTGACAGTGACTCTAAAATAATCTTAGGAAATTCTGATTAAACAATAAAGACTTTTTCCTATAAGTTTAATAATAAGAAACAAATACAATAATATTTTAAAAAAATATTTTGGAAAGTATAATAAAATATTCTAATCACATCAAAAGTATATATTAACTTGAAAAACACATGTAATAATATCCCACGTTTATTCATACTAAGAAGCACGAAAAAATGCAGCTTCTTCGTTTTCCCTTAGTGCTGTGGAGCCCCACCTCCTGGGGGACTGGGAATGGACATATTGTCAGGGCAAAGCACATAATAGTAAATTTATTTCACTATAACATTTGTTCATCATAATAAATCAAAAGAATTTTAACCCTACATATTTTTATAGAAAAAAAATTTAAAGTTAAAATTCTAAACTTAAATTTAAACTTAAATTTAATTTTAATTAAAATGAATTAAATTCAATTCATTTTAATTAAAATTTTAATTAATTAAATTAATTTAATAAATAAATTTTATTAATATGATTAATATACATTATATTAATTGATATTAATTTTAATGACTTAAATTTTAGTGAATAAATTAACTTAATCAAAATTAAATTTAATTAAGATTGAAATTCTAAACTAAAAATTTTAGACTTAAAGTTTAAATTTTAAACTTACATATTCATTCAGTCCTCTCAGATCTACCTTTTCTTGCCCTTGTGCAAATTTGTGGACTCTTCCTCAAGCTAGACCTACAGTGACTACAGAAGCCACCACACTTACACATTGGAGTCCTTTCCTTTCACAGGTGCCTTCCAGGACTCTGGAATCTATTCACAAGGTAATACACTTTGTGAAATGTGCAATGGTAATACATATTAACCGCAACTGATGAAGAAACTAGTCTTTTCCACCCTGATTTCTTTTCTGTCGGGAATCCCCTCTTCTTTGTAGGCTGTCATGGCTGTGGGAAGTTTTGGAATCAGCCTATGGAGAAATTTAACTGAAAATATATATATTCTAAATTTCAAGTAAAAATTTTCAATCTGCAGCCATTTCTGTGTAAATTAAATTATGGCCACCAGTCTTGAAAGGCTTCTAGTAGTAATGTAGTCAATTTAAAGAGTATTTAAGGAGACTTGAAATGTCCTGAAATTTAAAAGTGTATACATGACAGAAGTTTGACAGAAAGCTTCCCAGATTTACAGCAATGGTAGAAACCTAGATGGCATTACTAATTATAAGTGGTGAAGCTGAAGGAACTATCCTTAAACAGATACTGTTTTTTAAGAAATTAATTTTAAATTGTTAATTTCTTAAAAGCCAATTTCTACTAACCATGCCAGAGGACAGAGTTATCTTTCCCATCTCTGTGAAGGGGTGCTACAAATGCCTATGAAGAAGCAATTAAAGTATAAGCAGTTGACAATGTAGGGATGACATATTTTACAGAGGTGAGTCAGGTAGCTAGTTGATAAAAGTTATATCCTGTTCCCCTATAGTTTTTGAGCATTTGATAGCTTTTGAACATTTATTTTTGCTGTCTTTTCCTCTCTCAGTATACATGTTCATTTTCATTCCCTAAGCTTTTACTTCTAATTTTTGTTTCTTCAGGAAAGTTACAAAAATCATTTAAGTTTTAGGCAACACAATGTCTTGTGTTGCAATGTCTTGCATTCTTCCTTAGATGTGATGAATGGGGAACTCACAGCTCCAGCTGAGAAAGGCCCCTCAAATGTCTATGGGGCTCTTCTGAGCTGGAGAACTCCTGGTATAAATTAGTGTGAATGACCCTAACTGACCTCTGGGGACAACCTCTTGGCTCCATGACAGGAGTTCTTAAACTCCAACACTATGGTCACTTTGTTCTCTTTACTGCAACCCCAGTCCTCTCCTGCTCTCCCAGCCATCTCTGTGTCTCCACTACCCCCGCTACCTCTATCAAGAGGATATACAGTTACTTTGGGGTTCCCTCTCCACACCAGCCATGGGGGAGCAGGATCAATGCTTCAGATTCTCTGGGATAGTGGCGTTAATGAGGGGCAGTAAAGTTTCTGCACAAAGGCATAAGGGTCTCTGGACAGGGGTTTCTCCTGGAGATTGTGGCTCCTTATAGAAAACCCAAAGAACTATGCTTCTTAAATCACCTTTAAAAAAATCTGTTGGTTCCTAGAGATCACTGTCTCATAATTTAGCCCAAATAGTGATAATTCCAAAATTCAACCTAGTTCCATTTCTTCCATTCATGTAGACCATGATTTTATTTTCTCTCTATAACCTCCTTACATTAAATGCCATATTTTAGGTCTGTTTGTCATTTGCCAGAGGAGAAGACACTTAATACACCATGGAATCCAAGCTGATTTTCTTGCTGAAGTTTTTAAAATCCTATTTTGGGTGTCTGAAGCTGAATATGAATTATTTCTTTTTCTTTTTGCTTCAGTAACTCCTAATCTACCCCCAACCCACCAGCCACAAAAAATAATGGATCTCATGCTGATTAAAGAATAGGTCATGTATACAGGGCAATAAAGGAGGTATTACTTGATTTGTTCAGTCTTTTCCTTCCCCTCACTTGTGTAGATGAGAAATAAGAAAAAATAACTTCAGAAATGATATTTCAGAAATGATTGGAAATTAAAATGGGAAAGGAGGAAACCTAACAAATATAAACACAAAACTTTCTTCCATTTAACACACTTATTCTATCTGCAGGGCTTTCTACGTATTCACCCCTTTCATGATAGAAAAACAGGGAAGAGTATGAAGTTAGTTAGCTCTACCAGGGTAAGTGAAGTAGGATTGGGAGCCAGTGACAGAGCTGTGATGCTGAGATCCTACCACCTGGAACAGCACAGAAGGTGCCCCTCAAGGTTGGGATTCTGTTTTTAATGGTGACAAGACAAAAAATGGAATGAAAATGCATTTAGATAACTTATTCATATGTGTATATTTTCCCTTCAGTAACTGGAGGAAATTTATGCAATTTGAATTTTTAATTTCATAACTACTAATAGCTTTTCTGACAGATATGGCATAGTCTGTCTATTGAATTTCATTTATTTTTGCATATATTTGGCCAACAGTATCACACAGCAGGAGAAATGTATTTATAATAAATAAATATGCCACCCTTAAGTAGAGTATAATACCAACAAATTCTGTAGCTGAAATATGAACTCAGCCCTTAAAATGTTGAAAAGTCGAATTTCCTGTCTATTGTCCATCAGTTTCAATTTTCTATTAAAAGATCCCATAGTGTTCTTAAAACATTTAATGCTTCTATCACATCTCCTTTCCGCAGTCTTTTCCAGTAATATTCCTATTCTGATTAGGTCATAATATATTTTTCAAACTTTATTTATTTATTTAAGCAATCTCTACACCACCCAACATAGGGCTTGAACTCATGACCCTGAAACAAAAATATCACCTGCTTTTCTGAGCTAGCTAGGTGCCCCAAGATCATAATATTTTAAACAGCTCCACTTATTTAAATTGGAAGAGACTAGGCTCTAAAAGGGATAAATATATCTTCTGAAAGCTGATATGAAGACAGTCAAAATTGTTATGAGACTCTCAGTCCTCACTTTTATCTTACATAATAGCCTCCTCCTGCATTTGGTTACAGACAACTGCAACACCTCCATTTTACATGAGGCGGACTCAGTAGAATCATAGAATTTTTGGTCTTAATACCTAGTGAAAATTCTGTTTAATGTCTTTGTTTCTTCAAATGAAGAAACCAAAATCTATAGAAGTTAAATAACCTGCTCAAAATCACACACCTACATGGGGACAGGTCCAAGACTCCCATGTCAGATCAACTGAAATACAGACTAAAAAATAAAATGTAGGATAAAAAAAAAAAGTTTATATTTGTTTTTGGATAAAGAAAATATTTTAATCTAAGAGCATTTTGATTTTGCCTAGTACACAGAGAAAAAATATTGCTTGATACAAATTTTCATATATTAAAATATGTTCAGGAAAATCACCCTTAAAAAGGGTCCCCAGTTGCAGATGAACAGAAGAGTAAATTTTAAGTGTAACAAAAACTAAAATTTTATTTAAAAAGTGAAAAACAGAAATTAATAATTTTTAAATCTCTAAATGAAGTAGGACTTTCTAATTCTAAAATCAATTAATAAAACAATGAAGAAAAAATAAATCTGAACACAAAAAAATCTAAAACACTTTGAGTAAAACAGACAAACAAGTTAGTGAAGCAACAATAAAATAAAATAATTGCTAGCCACAAAGAGAATTAAAAAATCATAAAGTCTGGAAAATGTACTTATAAAACTATTACTGATAGTTAATATTTTTAATATTTATAAAGAAAAGAAAAGGAAAATGCTGTCTCTGTTCCATGTTGGATTATGTCCCTCTAAAAAAATATGTTGGAATATTTAGTTCAGAATATGACTATGTGGACATGAAAGGTAATCAAGTTAAAATGAAATAATTGGGGTATGCCCTAATCCAATATTATTGGTGCCATTATAAAAAGGGGAAATTTGGACACAGAAGCAGATATGCCTATACGCAGAAGGCCTTATGAACATGTCATTATCCATTGGGGTGATAATTCTACAAGCTAAGGAACAGCAAAGATCTCCAGCAAACCACTGGAAGCTAGAAGGAAGGCATAGAACAGATTCACCTTCACAGTCTTCAGAAGGAACTAACCCTGCCAACAACTTGATCTTGGATTTCAAGACTTCAGAACTGTGAGTCAATAATTTCTGCTGTTCAAACCATCCAATCTATGATGCTTTGTTGAGGCAGTAACAGGTACAAATCCCCAATCATAAATGGACAAGGAATACAAAGAGAGAAATTTTTAAAAGAGCCCCTACAAAGTTAATAAATGTCTTTTAATGATTAATATTTGATAATAATTTTAAGTACACATTTAAGTAACACAATTTTCTTTTTTTATAAAATAAATTGGAAATTAAAATGCTAATATTGAATGCTCTTGAATATATACAAGGGAACAGTTTTTCATTAGGGATCGAGAGACCAATAAAATAAAATAATTTTTTTTCCATTTTTTAAAATACCCCTTTAAGGAAATAGGCCGAGAAAGGTTAATGTAGACCAATGTCAACATCAAGGGACTTTGGAGATTTGTTGTCTAAAAGTCATTGGTGACCCAGAACTAGTCAGAATTTTTTTGCCAAAGAAACTCTGTTCTGAGCTCCTGAGTTCAGAACAAAGGCAAAGTACCCTACCTGCATGGAATTGTACAAAATGCATCCCCACTCATACCTGTATGACAAAGTTGTGTAAAAAAAAAAAAAAAAAAAGAAAGAAGTTTTTTAAAAAGAAAAACATTAAATTGTGTACTGAACATTTCAAAAGTTTTAATTATATTCCCCAAAACAGTTCATAAAATAGTGAATAGATATGACTACCAGTATTTATTATTTATTTTAAATTAACTAATGATCTTATGTAATTTTAGTATCGAGTCTTAAATGCTTGTCGTATTAGACTAAAACTCTTGAGATTATTTTTTGAGATTATTTTGAGTAACAAAAATGTATTATGAATTATTAATTTCTATTCAGCAGAACTGGATCCAAACTCATTTACACATCCAGTCTTTTTGTTTTAAATAACTCAGTTGTAACTAAAATCGAAACATAATCTATATAATTTCTGAATTAACTTTATAAAAATAAAACCATATAAAAATAATATGTGCAAAATAGTCTTCTTATATACATATGCATATTTGTGTATCGTTTGACATTTATAACTGTATAATCTTTAAAACTATATGTTGTTTTACAACTATAGTTCTTTTTTTTTTAAGATGGGACCGAATTTTTAAATTTTTAAAAAGGTTATACTCAAAAGCACCAAGAAGAAAGCATACATTTTTTAATAACCTAAAGTAGCCATGGAATACTTTCAATATAATCTTAGGTACATTCATGTGCTTCACTGAAAGCCATAAGAACTTTCTCGGGAAAAAAAAAGGTTAGAATCTTTTGTTTTCCAAAGAATACCTATGTGATTTTTTTTTTTTTTATAAAACATTTCTCTGGATCTATTACAACTGCATTCACCCATAATGCTAATTTTATATAACCAGATCAGGGTGACATATGCATTGTTTGTCCCTTAAGCACTTAAATATCAAGTATGAATCACAGGTAGAAATACAGAAAGAAGTAAAAAAAAAAATATGTCAAAGAAACTTTCTGGACTATGTGTTGAAAACATTTTAAAACTTCTAAATATTAACTACATTATTTAAATCCAACCAAATAGTAGTGGAGTTCCTTCTCTGAGTCTGGTATGTTGCTGGATGCCTTAGGAGGTACAAAAAAAGTCACACTTTTTGGGCTTTCAGTTTCCCTTACTGGAAAATCCCCATATCCTGAAATAGCTGGTAACAGCAATGTCTTCTGTGTATATCAACAGAAAATTTGTGTTTGTTTCTTTGCTGGTTCATAATCTGAGACAGCCTTACTGATATGTCAGGACTAGCGCATCATCAAGGCTGACATTAAAAAGAAAAAAATAATGCCCATTCACCCATTTAGCAAATAATTACAGAGTGCCTATGGGTGCCAAACACACTGAGAAGCAACTGAAGCCAATCTCATTAAGACCTTTATTTCAAGATGCTGGCTATGATATTGGAGATAAAAATCCATTCATGTGAAACAATTTGAAAAATATTAAAGAGAGTACATAAACGAACCCAGTTTTTAATGTGGTGCTAAAACAGAGCAGTCCTTGGCATCTTATTTTTCCCCCCTCATTCCATATCTGGTCCATCAAGAAATCCTGCATGTTCTTCCTTCAAAACATCCCAAATCCAGATGTCTCTCATGACCTCCCTTGTCTGAGCCACCACAATCTCAAACCTGGGCATAGTAGTTAAGTACCTGTATTGTCACCCAGCTTCTCTCTTTGCATTTCCATAGCCTAGTCCCAGTACAGCTATGGGAGTGGTCTGCTTAAAATTTAAATTAGGTCACATAAAATTAGACCTAAATTTCCAGATATAGGTATATAATATATATATAACTATAATATTGTTTATATAATTTATTTATATTTTGTAAAATTTTATTTTTATAAAAATTTATAAATTTTTATTAAAATTATAGATGTATAAAATAAAATTTTTAATAAAAATCTATAAAATAAATTTATGTTTTATATTTTAAAATACAAATTTTGTTTTATATGTAATTTATATTTTATATGAAATGTAAAATTTTATTTGTGTATATATATATAAATATATAAATATATATATAATTAGTCATAAAATTATATGACCTAAAATTAGGCCATTTAACTCCCCTGATAAAAATCTGCCAACAACATGCCACTTCATTCACAATAAAAGCCAACATTTGTACGTGGCCTATAAAATCCTACCTAGTCTAAATGAAAAGAGAAGCAAAAGGAACTCTGGGGAGAGGTCTGAATTTCATCCTAACTGCAATGGGTGGTTTACATGTTTAAATCACAGGTATGAATGGTGTTATTGAAAGAGCACTTGACTGAGTGGAAAAAAGATTGTGGTGGAATGTTTTGGATATTTTCTGACATTCCTTATCTACTTCCTTCCTAGTCTATCCTTGGAAGTTTATCTTTACAGACAAAATCAATCAGAACCTCTGACCTTTTGGACTCGATCATATTCAGACAACTGAAAAGTTCAGAGAGTGGAAGGAGAGAGAATTGGGGGAGCTTTTCTTTGAAACAACATACTTGCTGAGCTGAGGTTTTCAGCCCCCAGTTCTTTCCCAAAGGCCTCAGCTACTGTGGCAGGGACCCCTCCTACAGTAACTATTCACACCAGGTTCAAGAAACCACTTCCTTGCCTTGCTCAGTATGACCTTGGTCTAGCCCAAACATGTTTTTCCCTTTTTCATTCCTTAACCATATTCCACCTTGTTACATTCAGGGTGTATGTAACATAGAGGTTGCATGTAATATACAGGTTGCATATAACATGGACCCTGACAGCAATTAAGTTGACAATGAATGAAGGAGCAACCATGGCAGTCCAGAAGAGAGGTGGCTTGACCTAGCATCCTGCCAGCAGAGATAGGATAGATAGGAGATAATATTTTGAAGGTAGATTTGGAGTCTGTTAGAACTGGACTGTCATTAGGAGATAAGAAAAAGGAATAAATAAGAATTCTTGTGTTTGTGCTCAAACTTCCAGCTGGATTGTGAGTCAGGTAAACAGAAGGAAAAAAAAGAACAGGATAGTAGAGAACACTATGGAGGAGGAAAATATCTGAAGTTTGTTTTTTAAAAGTGGAGATGAAGTTGTCTCTTTGGTATTGAACTTGATTAGGAGCTTGGTGCTAAGGAGACACTAAGGCATCATTAAGGTATGAAAATTATATGCACTGAGGTAGTGTTTAACTGGATCAGATAACTGGATAAGGGGGTAACCTTAGAAGAAAGAATGAAATTAAGGGAAAAAACTATCTGGGTCATAAGCCCTTCCAAATGTGGGAAACTCAAACATTTAGAAATTGGATGGAGAAGAAGAAATCAGCAAAGATGACTAAGAAATTTGCAATGTAGTGTGTGTGTGTACAGGGGCACTGGCGGGGTTGTGCGGAGACAGAGTAAGAGTGGAGTATTCCAAACACAGGAAGGCATGAGAGTGATTGCAATGAAAGGAATTTTAGTTTAAGCATGGGGTGGCAGAGAAGTAAAACTAAGTAAAGACATTTCATTAGGATCTGGTCTAGCTCATTCGAGGTCTGCCCTGAGAATAAAGAATAGAATATCACCTAGTAATAAAATGTTCCTTTGTCTGTCTGTATGAACTTATTTATTTACTTTTGACAGCTGAGGATATATTTTTCTTGGCACCATTTAAGTAGACTGTGTTACTCACCAGTAGGATTCAGCTGATCAGAGCCTTGCCCCAGTCACTATATGCCTATTTTAATGATCCATTACCACCTTGTCTTAATTGAATTATGTGGCAAATTATGCTTTACAAGCAGAACAATGACCACCATAAAAATTCAATGAATGCACTATCAGCCAAAATCTTACAAAGTTTTGAGGATATCTATTATCATTTCTCCCACTGAGTAACTTTAAAAGTGACTATTCCAAATTTGAATTTATAAAATAAAACTATACTAATTATACAGCCTCTTTCATTGATGGGTTTCATGAATAGTTTGATTAGAAAAAGTTCCAGCACAATAAGGTAACTGTATAGATCATTTTGGAAAAAGTGACACTTTTATTCTTCAAGAAGTCTTTTCTTTTTGAAATTGTATTAAATTATTCCAAATATTTTTCCATGTTAATACTTCCATTACCTTTCTCATAAATATTACATGTACTAACAAAAGAGCCTTATATCAGTTTTAAGATAGAATCTAACTGTATTTTAAATAAAAGCCTGGTAAACACTAAAAAGATTTGAGTTTCAGAATATATTTTTAATTTTAAACTGGATTTTATTGTCAGTATACCAGATTTTCTTTCTAGATGTCCTATTTTTCAGGTGAAATTTCTAAAATGGTATTCCTCAAAGTATTGTAAATAAGAACACAATATATGTAAAATCATGTGTGAGTAGTTCCCTTTTTCCCCCACCCCATATTCTAAGACTTTTTGATGTGCCAATTACCTCGGTCTTTAAAAGAATCAAATAAAATTACAGTGCAAACTAACTGATTAAGATTTTTTATTTAATATGAAAATGAATACTTTGAGCCAAGACATGGACAGATGGCTAATGTAGTAATTAATAAAACATGGATTTTTTTTTTACATTTAGATCAACAACATCCAAAAATAAACCCTTTTTATATAAAGATACCTGTACCTCTTAAACTTCTGTCCCAGTTTTAAAACTGTATTTTAATAAACCATAACATAAACATTAAAAAATGGATATCTCCAACCAGGACATAAGTTATTATATTCAAAATAGGACATTGAAATAGAACAAAACAACTTTTAGAAAAAGAACACAGAAACAAGAGATTTAACAACAAGCTTACCTACTCCTGGAAAATTCAAATTTTCCTTGTTACTTGATGAGTCAAATGATGGGAAACTGTTTCTTTCTATGTCAAAAAGAATTCTTCTGAGAAAGGAGATTTTGTTTTGTTTTGTTTGTTTGTTTTTTGTTTAGCAAACTTGCTGTGGAAATGAGAACTGTAAGCAGAGTTTAAATTACTAAGACATGTGATTATATGTGAATAAACACCTCCTTAAAAGATCCAGGCTTGATGGATTAAGTATCTTAATTTTAATGAAATTTCAGATTTCCACTGTATGGGTTCATTTCCTCCATGGGAGAAAATTAATTGATATTACTTGATATAAATATAAACTGTGTGGATAACTGTTATAGTAACTTATTTTGAATAATTCATCTACTTGCACACAAGGTTAGAGAAGTTTTCCAATGTGTTATCACTTTAGTGACACAGCCTGGAAATAACATGTACTTGGTATTAATATATATATTTTTTTTAATTTTTTATTTTTTATAAACATATATTTTTATCCCCAGGGGTACAGGTCTGTGAATCACCAGGTTTACACACTTCACAGCACTCACCAAATCACATACCCTCCCCAATGTCCATAATCCCACCCCCTTCTCCCAAACCCCCTCCCCCCGGCAACCCTCAGTTTGTTTTGTGAGATTAAGAGTCACTTATGGTTTGTCTCCCTCCCAATCCCATCTTGTTTCATTTATTCTTCTACCCACTTAAGCCTCCATGTTGCATCACCACTTCCTCATATCAGGGAGATCATATGATAGTTGTCTTTCTCTGCTTGACTTATTTCGCTAAGCATGATACGCTCTAGTTCCATCCATGTTGTTGCAAATGGCAAGATTTCATTTCTTTTGATGGTATTAATATTTTATTTATTTATTTTTGTAATCTAAATGTAACTTTATCTTTGTCTTCTACCATGTATTTAAAATCTATTCTGTGGCAAGTTTTCTCTGCTAGAAGGAAAAAAAAACCCTGGCAGGATCTATGACTTTCCCAGTAACTTAGAAGGAATAGAAAATCCTATGGTCACTTTACACTGTAAACAATCTTGACTCGAGTTATGTAGTCAAGAATAGTATGTTGAACAATCTGTATTCAGGGAATGGACTCTCCCCACACCCCAGGAAGGACCTATAGGAGGAAGGCTGTCTGCCTCCAGGAGAGAACTGTGGAAGGGAGTATACTTGCATACTTTTTCTCTTTTATTTTATTTTTTTGACACATCAGATTTATAGAAACATGACCAGAATACAAAAAATTTTCTTACACCCTTCACTCAGGTTAAACAAATGCTGAAATGAATATTTTACTTTATCTGTTTTATTCTACTTTGTCTCTACATAATTTCTTCCTGAACAACTTGAGAATAACAGCCAAAATAGCTCTTTATTCTTAAATGTCTCACTATTTCCTCAAACACAGGCTGTTCTCTTCTAACTTTAGTACTATTTTTGAAATCAGGATGAAATTATCGATACAACACTCTGACCTCCTCTGCAGACCTTCTTCAAGTTTTGTTAATTGTTCCAGTAACATCCTTTATAGCAAAAGAAACTCCTAGGTCCCACATTCCGTTTGGTTGTCAGGCTTCTTTAGTCTACATTCACCTCAAACTGTTCCTCAGACATCATTGTGTTTCAAGACACTGGCCAGGAATTCTGCAGAACGTACTTCCATTTGAGGTTGTTTGATGTTTCCTCGTGAGTCAGGTCTTTGGCAGGTGTCCCATAGAAGAGACCTTGGGCTCTCGGTGCATTCTGTCAAAAGGCACAAATGCTGATCCATTTCTGTGCCTGTTAACTCTGGTCACATGGTTAAAGTGGTGGTTCCAGGTGTGTTCTCTATAATGGTACTCTACTTTTCTCTTTGTAACTCACAAGTATTTCGTGGGACAATAGTCTGAGATTAGGTGTACCTCTGTTACTACACACACTTTCAGACTTGTTTCACCATCCATTGATGATTCTTCCCTGAATAAGTTCTTGTAATACTGTTTGCAAAATGGTGATTTTTTAAAAATTCCATTATTTCTATTCTACTTTTTGGCACTATTATTTGGCACTCTACTGCAAGAAAACGTTTTTGTCTTCCTTCCTCCCTTCTCCCTCTCTCCCTTCCTATGTGGCCTCAAAGATCCTTTTTTGATTTAATGAGTTTTATTTCTTTAGTGTCATTTATTTTGGTGCTCTTATCAAAGGTGTGGCAAGTGTGTGTCCCCTGAAACTAGCTCCAGAATCCTTTTGACATTTCTTCATCATTCTTCTGATATTTTGTTACATTCTGGCAAATTAAAGTATTCCAGGCTCCATCACGAACTCCCTGCTATCCAGCAATGGAGTCCATCATTTTTCCCAAGAGACGTAGTCTTTTTTCACAATGGAAAAGACATTTAGAAACCAAGGTCTGAGATTTAGGTGAGATGTGTTCCTTCTTCCGTGCATGTCACTGTTTCTACATCCTCTCAGCAGAGCAACTTGGAAATATAGACATGCACGATGTAAATGCTCACCGTTATCTTTTCTGTATTTGTCTATTTAAAAAAAATGAGATTCTGTTATCAGTTTTAATGCACCACCACAGAGGGTTCATTTTATTCCCCCACTTCCTTATCCATAAATCCTCTTGCCAACAGTGAGAAACCTCTTACTAACCACAATATACCTAATTATTTGCTCAATCCTAAAATATACAAAAAAAAAAAATAGTTGCAGAATTTCTAACCCATGCTTCTGGAAAAAAAAAAAAAAATCTACCACTTGGAGCTCAGTATTTATCCAGAGTTCTTTTGTGTCTTTAACCTGGGAGTATATACTATGTTTAAATTTCCCAAAGGTTAATTCTTTTCTCCCCCTATCTGTGTGGTTATGCTGTTCATTTATTAACAAGGCTCAGTTCATTTATTTCCGTTTATATTCCAATTTGGGATTTTTCCCTGTTCTTATTGATTTATTGCCATTTGTTGATTATGTGAAACATAAACATGGTTCCAAATATCAGAGCTGTACAGGAGGTATACTCAGGAGACGTCTTTCTTCCTGGTTCCTGTCTTTTCCGTCCCGTCCCTCAACCATCTCCTACAGGTAACCAATCGCATTACTCCCTGCTTTATTCTCCTTGTACTTTATTTTGCACACATTAGTCAATACGTGCAAAAGGTCTTATTTCTTCCTTCTTACACAAAAAGTGAATTATTTCTGTGTTATTGTAAATGCTTTTCTTTTTTTTTTTCTGACTGTCTCAAGTGTTCAGAAAATATGGCCTGAAGGCTAAATGCGGCTCAGTGCCTCTCTTTGGAAATAAAATTTTATTGGAATGTAGCTGAGATCATTTATTTATATGTTGTCTGTAATTATGCCCATATTATAATCACATAACTGAATAATTGCAATAGAGAATATATGGCCTTCAGAGCCTAAATTATTTAATATAAGATCCATTATAGAAAAATCTCCATTTGGTTCTTTAGAGAAAATATCTGGCAATTGTTTTGTATATGAAGACTATAAATTTCTTTATGTTAACTTTAGATCTTACTAATTTACTTAATTCCTGTATGCTCTGACTTGGTTTTATCAATTCTCTTAGGCTTTTCAAGTACACAATTATATAATTAGTAAATAGATACATTTCTGTTCTTTTTTTTCCTCAGCTCTTCTGCCAATTCTTTTTCCTCTTGTCTGATTATGTTAATTAACATCTTTGGTAAAATGTTGAATAGTAGTGGAGATAGTTCTCATCATTAACTTAATCTTAGTGGAAATACCTCTAGTGTTTCCCCATTAAGATACTAACTTTGAAACTAATACCTTTTTAGTAAGGATTCTTTTTTTATTATGGTAATAACATATTCATCACTGGGCTAAGAAATAAATAGGTCAATAAAAGAATACAGAGTTCTGATACAGAAGATGCACACATGTATGATAAATCAATTTCAACAAAAGTGTCAAGGCAATTTGATGGATAAAGTATATTCTTTGAATAAGAGGGGCTAGAGAATATGAATATTTATGTACAAAACCCACAAACATTGGCTCTAACTTCACATCTCAGGCAAAAATTTAAAATGAATCATAATGCATAAAACTAAGAGTTAAAACTATATGTTATGTAGGACAAAATGGAAGAGAAACTCTTTGTGACTTTAAAATAGGCAAAGATTTCTTACCTAGGACCTAAATATCAGAAAGGCTAAAAGAAAATGTTGATAAATTTGACATCATAACATTTTTTAAACTATTATTTTTCAAAAGCCACTGTAATAGACAAGCCCAAGAGTAGAAAAAAAATTTGCAAATGACTTATCTAATAAAGGACTTACAGCCAGAATATATAAATGTCTTGTAACTCAATCTAACAAAACCAAAATAAAAATGAGCAAATCAATATATGACATCCACACATGTATGTATACGTTCAGGCAGATGTAAATACCAATGGCTAATAAGCACAAAACTGCTGCTTAGTATCAAGTCATTAGAGAAATGCAAATTAAAACCACTATAAACTCATCAGAACTGCTACAAAAATGACTGACAATATCAAGTTTTGACAAGACTGTGGGACAGAGAAGTGGTGATTGGCAAACTTTTCCTATAAAGGAACGGATAGCAAATATTTTAGGTTTTATGGCCCTTAAATTCTGGGTCATAGCTACTAAACTCTGCCACTGTAGTTCAAAAGCAGGTATTGTCAAGAAATAAATGAATAGGTATGACTGTGTTTTAATAACATTTTAGTTACAAAGACTGAAATTCAAATTTCAAAAAAATTTTAGGTATCATATTCTTTTGATTTTTCCAACCATTTAAATCATAAAAGTATCTTATATTACTTTTATAATATAAAGATATAAAAAGAAGGCAGAAACCAAGACTGCATATTGTATGATTCCATTTATATAAAATATCTAAAAAAGGGAACTAGAGAAAATGTGTCAGTGACTACCTAGGGCTATGGGTATGAACAGGAATTAACAGCAAATTGTCATAATGGAATTTCCAAATATAATGTTAGTGTTACTAAACCACATTATGATGATAATTGAGAAGTGTGAATTTATTAAAACTGCTCACAATGCATTAATATCATGGTCTGTAAAATATGCCTCAGTATCTTTAAAAATAGATACCATTAAGAAAATGAAAAGGATGGGGTACCTGGGTGGCTCAGTGGGTTGGGCCTCTGCCTTAAGCTCAGGTCATGGGATCAAGCCCCACATCAGGATCTCTGCTTGGTAGGGAGCCTGCTTCCCCCTCTCTCTCTGCCTGCCTCTCTGCCTACTTTTGTTCTCTCGCCCTCTGTCAAATAAATAAATAAAATCTTTTAAAATTTTTAAAAAAAGAAAATGAAAAGACAAGCAGCAGAGTAAAATATCAGCAAAATATTTAATATATGGATTATATGTGAAGAAGTCTTATGATTCAATAAGATAGAGAACTGAATTTTTAAAATGGGCAAATGACATCACCAAAAATGACATACATGGCCAATAGAGAAAGATGCTTTCCATTATTAATCATCATGAATATGCAAATTAAAATCATAATGAGATACCATTATGTAACCTTTAGAATAGTTGACAACAAAATGATGGATAATACCAAGTAGTAGAGAGGATGTGGAGAAACTTTAACTAACTCACTATTGGTGTGATTGCAAAAAGCAACAGCCACTTTGAAGAAAAGTTTGGCAGTTTCTTATCAAGTTAAAAATATACTTACCATATGACCTAGCAAATTTACTCTTATGCAATTATCCAAGAGAAAGGAAAAAATATATATACAAGAGAATACTTATACAAGCAGATTTCTCCATAACAACCCCAAATTAGAAAAAACTCAAATGCTTATAAAGTAATAAATATATAAATAATTGTAATATATACAATAGAGTACTATTCAGCAGTGAATATGAAGTACCAATATACACATCATTACATTAAACAAAAGAAAAAAAGAAGCCAGACACATGGGACTATATATAATAAGATACACCACTTATATAAAATTCTAGGAAAATACAAAATTGTAGAGTAATGGTTCCAGGCCAAGACATAGGTATGGGATTAACCACAGAGAAACAAAGGAACTTTTCAGTGTTCTGGACATGTATGTAATGAATGTGGTGTTGTTATAGGACTTACATTACTTTCCGAAACTGATAAAATAATACCCATAAAACTGATAAATCATATTGCAAGCTATTCTTTGAAAACAATGTTTCACTTTGGCTTTTCTTTGTATATTCTTTTTCAGAAATCTGATGCCTCTTTAATTCTCTTGCCTTGTAAGTTATTTGATTATATCTCCAGTAGCCCTGAGAATTTTTTTAAAATCATCAAAGTCTACTTATTTTGCTACAATAGGTCTCAGAGTAGATTACCCTGAATCAGTTTTCACCAGTCCTCAGTGAACCCGGCCAGTATGCAGATATAGGTCACTTTTTCCTTCAGAATTTCTTTTGGATTATAGTGTGAAACATTAGGTCTGGTGCATTGCTTTGCCATTCTTTGTAAGAGACTGAATTTTCACTGATATCTTCTTTTCTAGCCACAATTTCTCTCACCTTTTTCTCCTTTTCCTAGTTCATCTTCAGTATCTTAACTGTTTCTTGTTTTTTCAAAAAAACTTTCGGTTATACCAGCTGAGATACAGTTCACATACCATGTAATTCACCCATTGAAAACATACAATTCAATGACTTTTAGTATAGTCATAGCCATACAGCCATCACCACAATTTTAGAACATTTTTCTTACCCCAGAAAGAAACCCTGTACACCTTGCCCAATAGCTCCCTGGCTCCCAGACCCAGATAACCACTAAATGCTCTCTGTAGATTTGCCTATACTGGACATTTCCTGCAAAGTGAATCCTACAATAGGAGGCCCTTTGTGGCTGGCTTCTTCCACTCAGCTGGTGTTTTCAAGGTCCATCTGTGTTTAGCATGTATCAGGACTTCAATTCTTTATATTAATGAATATTCTATTTTATCAATGCATTCCTTTTATTTATTCATTCATGAGTTGATAGGTATCTGAGTCTTTCCAGTCTGGGGCTAGTACAAATAAGGCGGCTATGAACATTCATGGACAAATTTTTGTGTGAACATATACTTTTGTTTGTCCTGGGCTTACACCTAGGAGAGGCATTATATGGTAATTCTATGTTTAATCATTTGAGACTGTTTAATCATTTTGGACTGTTTCCAAAATGGCTGAACCATTTTTATAATCTTATCACCAGTATCTAGGGGTCCCAGTTTCTTCACATCTTTGCCAACATTTGTTATTATTTGTATTTTTTTATTATTCTGTGTCTGAAATGATATCTCATTAGTCATTTTGATTTTCCCAGTGACTAGTATTTCTCTAAAGGTCTATTTTCATGTGCTTACTAAGCCTTTGTACATCATCTCTGAAAAATGTCTGTTTAAGTCCTTCACCATTTGTCTGTTTACTGTTGAGTTGTAGATGTGATTTACATATACTGGATGTTCAACACTTACCGGACATCTGATTTGCAAATATGTTCCCTCATTCTACAGGTAACTTTTTCCATCTTTTTCTTTTTATTTATTTATCTGAAAGACAGCAAGCATGAGTAGAGGGAGAGGGAGTGAGAGAAGCAGACTCCCCACTGAGCAAGGACCCTCCCCAACTTGAGGTTTGATCCCAACACTCTAGGATTATAACCTGAGATAAAGGCAGATGGTTAAACAACTGAGCCACCCAGGCACCCCTCTTTGCAGTCTTTCAGTTCTGTCCTTTCCTGCACAAAAATTCTCAGTTTTGATGATGCTAGTTCACTGAATTTGTCTTTTGTTGCCCTTGCTTTTGGTATTATATCTAATGCAAGGTCATAGAGATTTATACCTGTTTTCTTCTAAGATTTTTATGCATTACTGCTTCTTTAATTCTTTTATCTATTTTGAATTTTTACATGTGGTACAATGTAGGCATCCAACTTCATTCTTTTACACATGGATATCCTATTATCCCAACACCATTTGTTGAAAAGACTATTCTTTCCCCCATTTAACTGTCCTAATCTTAAATAACATTTACATTTGAATCTATGCCTCCTTAAGGCACCTAATATTATTTTTCATTTTATATTTTTTCCTGAGTTTGAAAAATCCTCGTTTTCTTTCTTCTGTTTCTCTACTTCATTTTTGAATTTTTGATTCATAAATCTGTTTTATCTTCAAGTGTGTGTTTAAAGTTGTTTAAGTCAGTCTGAAGTGTTCTAATTTTCTTCTGCTCTTCCTTTTTATTTATTTATTTTTAGAATTCTCATCTGAATTGTTTGGATTCTCATTTGCTCTCATTAAAATAATTCTACAAGTAAAATAATTCTATATAATTATAAAATAATTCAATATATGTATATATACATAACTTAATCTTATAAAGCACAGTAAATCTCAGTAAATATTCTTAGTTCAAAAGTACTCCATTCTGTCAGTGTAGCAGTGTTTCTTTATTGATGATGCTGCTTTAGAAGCATAGTTGGAGGACACATGTGATACAGCCCAACATATTTTCTCTTTTTGTAGTATCTTAAATTTCTTCCTTATTTTTCCCTCACTATTCAGTCTCCAAAAGGCATCTCTCCCTTTCTTTTAATTACTGCTTCTCCCCTACTACCTTCTCAAGATTGCCTCTCCATATCCTGTGCACCCTTTTAAGGCCTTTCCTTTAGCTACTACTCAGATCTACCAGGATGCTTTTTCCGAATTTGAACTCTAACTTAGGTGGACTTTCAATCCCTCTCTATGTTGGAGTAGGGGCATGAAAGAGAGGGAAGGTATTATATCAATCTTAAGGTCAACACTAGTTTTTCATTTTTTTCTCCCATGCATTTTTTCCCCTAGACTGCTCTTCTTCTCTGTGAAGGATTACCCTGTAGCATAGGTGATGCTCACAAAAACACAAGGTTTTTATTTTCTATAGTGAGTACTTTGAGGTTTTAATGTTCTCCATCTTCTAGACATGATGAGTATATGGGTTTGCATGAGTTTTGTTCCTTTCTAATGTTTCTGTTTTTAAAAGTCTTTGGCATTTTCACATTTATTCCTGCATTATTTTGCAGGATGCGATGTAGAAGTCCAAAAAGACTGGCAGAAAAGTTTCATGGAAAGTTGTAAGGTAAACAGTTTATAGAGGTCACACAACACTGAGAGATACAGTAGAGACACAGCCCCGAAAACCCGGGACATCTAATTCAACCCCCCACCACAATTTAGAGTGGGGCTATAGTACTCCTAGAATACTGACTACTTTAGATCCTTACAAAGTTCCAAACAACCCTCAAAACAATCAAAAATATCAATAAAGTAAATGGTTACATCTCTAGGTACAAAATTCCGATGCCTCTCTTCTTCAAACCCAAAGAAACTCCCCCAATGAAGAAAAAAAAAAAAAAAAAACAGAACCATATTGTCTCTGCACCTAAATCAATCCTGGATCCCTAAATGAAGTGACGTCCTATCCCTTGGGTTTAGATCTGGTTATCTATGAACTTTAAAAAAATAAAATAAAAGTTTCTCTCTTTTTCCACAGATATCAACACTCTATACACCATGGAATAAGAGGGACAGCAATTTCAGTAAGAGTTCCTTATAGAACAGAATGAAACATAGCAATCATTAATCAACTGCAAATGGGTTTAATAAGGTTCTAATTAGAAATCTGATTTCTGGGTGCCTGGGTGCCTCACGAATTAAAGCTTGTGCCTTCAGCTCAGGTCATGATCTCAGGGTCCTGGGATCGAGCCCTGCATTGGGCTTTCTGCTCGGTAGGGAACCTACTTCTTCCCTCACTCTGTCTGCCTCTCTGCCTACTTGTGCTCTCTGTCAAATAAATAAATAAATAAATAAATATCTGTTTTCTGTGACCCTTGGGTCCACCTTCTAGAAGGTTCTTTCTTACCCATTTTTCTCCTTGATTGCTGGGGGTATGGTATTTGGGGTCATATTATTTTTGTGCTGTTAGAACTTTTTTTGGTGGGGGAGGCCGCTAGAACTTTCATAATACAACTCTTGCTAATGAAAAAGTAGGGGCCTTTGAGTTGTTTGGATGCTAGACTAGTTAAAGGCTTTGTTGTTTTGCTTAGGCTTATGGTTTCTTTAGCAAACTAATTCTTTTAAAAATGTAGTAGGCATTGGCTCTATTAGATTCCAGTTTCTGGTACCAGTAGACACAGTGAAACTATTTCATAGATATGATTTGAAAATCTGATTTATCCATTTGCTTCCTTGACCCATCTCTCCTTTTCACAACAAAATTATGGCTGCTTTGGGACCACTACTATGAAGCACTATTCCACGATTAGATTGCAAACAAATCACTGAGTCCATGCTTTCTTTCCATATGTCGGCTAACAAGTCTCCTTCCATATACATAGAGATTTTAAGAACCATATTTCTTTTTGTTTTTTTTTAATTTTTAATTTTTTATAAACATATATTTTTATCCCCAGGGGTACAGGTCTGTGAATTACCAGGTTTACACACTTCACAGCACTCACCAAAGCACATACACTCCCCAATGTCCATAATCCCACCCCGTTCTCCCAAACCCCCTCCCCCCAGCAACCCTCAGTTTGTTTTATGAGATTAAGAGTCACTTATGGTTTGTCTCCCTCCCAATCCCATCTTGTTTCATTGATTCTTCTCCTACCCACTTAAGCCCCCATGTTGCATCACCACTTCCTCATATCAGGGAGATCATATGATAGTTGTCTTTCTCCGCTTGACTTATTTCGCTAAGCATGATACGCTCTAGTTCCATCCATGTTGTCGCAAATGGCAAGATTTCATTTCTTTTGATGGCTGCATAGTATTCCATTGTGTATATATACCACATCTTCTTGATCCATTCATCTGTTGATGGACATCTAGGTTCTTTCCATAGTTTGGCTATTGTGGACATTGCTGCTATAAACATTCGGGTGCATGTGTCCCCCTTGGATCACTACATTTGTATCTTTAGGGTAAATACCCAATAGTGCAATTGCTGGGTCATAGGGCAGTTCTATTTTCAACATTTTGAGGAACCTCCATGCTGTTTTCCAGAGTGGCTGCACCAGCTTGCATTCCCACCAAAAGTATAGGAGGGTTCCCCTTTCTCCGCATCCTCGCCAGCATCTGTCATTTCCTGACTTGTTGATTTTAGCCATTCTGACTGGTGTGAGGTGATATCTCATTGTGGTTTTGATTTGTATTTCCCTGATGCCGAGTGATATGGAGCACTTTTTCATGTGTCTGTTGGCCATCTGGATGTCTTCTTTGCAGAAATGTCTGTTCATGTCCTCTGCCCATTTCTTGATTGGATTATTTGTTCTTTGGGTGTTGAGTTTGCTAAGTTCTTTATAGATTCTGGACACTAGTCCTTTATCTGATATGTCGTTTGCAAATATCTTCTCCCATTCTGTCAGTTGTCTTTTGATTTTGTTAACTGTTTCCTTTGCTGTGCAAAAGCTTTTGATCTTGATGAAATCCCAATAGTTCATTTTTTCCCTTGCTTCCCTTGCCTTTTGCGTTGTTCCTAGTAAGATGTTGCTGCGGCAGAGGTCGAAGAGGTTGCTGCCCGTGTTCTCCTCAAGGATTTTGATGGTTTCCTTTCGCACATTGAGGTCCTTCATCCATTTTGAGTCTATTTTCGTGTGTGGTGTAAGGAAATGGTCCAATTTCATTTTTCTGCATGTGGCTGTCCAATTTTCCCAGCACCATTTATTGAAGAGGCTGTCTTTTTTCCATTGGACATTCTTTCCTGCTTTGTCGAAGATTAGTTGACCATAGATTTGAGGGTCTATTTCTGGGCTCTCTATTCTGTTCCATTGATCTATGTGTCTGTTTTTGTGCCAGTACCATGCTGTCTTGATGATGACAGCTTTGTAATAGAGCTTGAAGTCCGGAATTGTGATGCCACCAACGTTGGCTTTCTTTTTCAATATCCCTTTGGCTATTCGAGGTCTTTTCTGGTTCCATATAAATTTTAGCATTATTTGTTCCATTTCTTTGAAAAAGATGGATGGTACTTTGATAGGAATTGCATTAAATGTGTAGATTGCTTTAGGTAGCATAGACATTTTCACAATATTTATTCTTCCAATCCAGGAGCATGGAACATTTTTCCATTTCTTTGTGTCTTCCTCAATTTCTTTCATGAGTACTTTATAGTTTTCTGAGTATAGATTCTGTGTCTCTTTGGTTAGGTTTATTCCTAGGTATCTTATGGTTTTGGATGCAATTGTAAATGGGATTGACTCCTTAATATCTCTTTCTTCTGTCTTGCTGTTGGTGTAGAGAAATGCAACTGATTTCTGTGCATTGATTTTATATCCTGACACTTTACTGAGTTCTAGCAGTTTTGGAGTGGAGTCTTTTGGGTTTTCCACATATAGTATCATATCATCTGCGAAGAGTGATAATTTGACTTCTTCTTTGCCGATTTGGATGCCTTTAATTTCCTTTTGTTGTCTGATTGCTGAGGCTAGGACCTCTAGTACTATGTTGAATAGCAGTGGGAGAAGAGAAATCATAAAGATCAGAGCAGAAATCAATGAAATAGAAACCAAAAAAACAATAGAACTAATCAACAAAACTAGGAGCTGGTTCTTTGAAAGAATTAATAAAATTGATAAACCCCTGGCCCAACTTATCAAAAAGAAAAAAGAAAGGACCCAAATAAATAAAATCATGAATGAAAGAGGAGAGATCACAACTAACACCAAAGAAATACAAACTATTATAAGAACATACTATGAGCAACTCTACGCCAATAAATTTGACAATCTGGAAGAAATGGATGCATTCCTAGAAACATATAAACTACCACAACTGAACCAGGAAGAAATAGAAAGCCTGAACAGACCCATAACCAGTAAGGAGATTGAAACAGCATTAAAAATCTCCAAACAAACAAAAGCCCAGGGCCAGACGGCTTTCCGGGGGAATTCTACCAAACATTTAAAGAAGAACTAATTCCTATTCTCCTGAAACTGTTCCAAAAAATAGAAATGGAAGGAAAACTTCCAAACTCATTTTATGAGGCCAGCATCACCTTGATCCCAAAACCAGACAAGGATCCCACCAAAAAAGAGAGCTATAGACCGATATCCTTGATGAACACAGATGCGAAAATACTCAACAAAATACTAGCCAATAGGATTCAACAGTACAAGAACCGTATTTCTATCTTCACCTATTTAATTAATGAAATCCTTGGACTGTTAAATGTCACCTCATGAAGGCAATTTTTTTTCTAATTAATAACCTAAAATAGGGTCATAGAGCAAATGGAGTGGGCACCAATTATCTTTCTCAACATTTACAAACTCTGGATTTTTATTTGTTCATTTTCAGTCTTGTAAGTTTTCTGCTTCCCTACAAAACATAAGGAGCATGATGGAAATACCAAGCACAGTGTCCATCATATAGGAAGTGTTTGATGATTATGTATGTCATTAAAATGTAAATAAGCAAGAATATACCTCAGTTAAAACATTGGGTGTTGTGTTTTAGAATTCTCCTGTTTAACGCCTCTTGAACCATTACTTTTTAATGGCTCATAAGCATATTACTTGCAAAAAATGGCAAGAGAATTCTCACAGTCTTAAAGTTCTACGTTTATTTTCTGAATCATGCTGGACTACTTGACATGGAACACAACACCCTCTCTGTAAAGCTAAGTCATCACGTTGATGAGTATCCTGCCCCAACAATCTGCCTGGTAAACCAATTCCCAATAGAGCTCAAGAGTCTCTTTAGTTTGCTCCTTCTGGTTTGCCATGCCTTCCTCTAAACTGAGTGGCATCTGAAATAATGCTTCACTGTCAACAATAAAAGAGACCTAGGAGTGGCCTTCCTTCATATGGGAAGTTGGCAAAAAAAAAAAAAGTAAATAAATAAATATATATATATATATATATATATATATATATATAATTCTCTCTCTCTTTCTCCCTCTGTGTGTGTGTGTGTATGTGTGTGTGTGTGTGTGTATAGTACTTTTATAAAGACGCCAATAGCTACAGAGACATGTAACACTGGGGCAAGTTGAGTGGAACAGAAATATTGACATATTATAAAAATGTGAAGTATCAAAAACTTATCTGACACAGATGTGTCAGATGTGTTCTGACAAATCCACATCTGATCTCAAGACTAAAATTTTGATTGCAAAAACACTACAAATAGGAGATCTTCCAGAACCTTCATTCACAGTTTTAAATATTTTCCATACTAACACACTCTTACCCCACAAGCAGGATACTTAAACTTTCCTGAATCATGAGGGGCCTGGGTGGCTGGCTTAGTGGGTTAAGCTTCTGCCTTCAGCTTAGGTCATGATCCTGGGGTCCTGGGATCGAACCCCACATCAGGCTCTCTGCTTGGCAGGGAGCCTGCTTCCTCGTTTCTCTCTGCCTGCCTCTCTGCCTACGTGTGATCTCTGTCTGTCAAATAAATAAAATTTTAAAAAAGAAAGAAAATCCTTTAAAAAAAATCTACAGAGCCATGAAATGTAAAGCTAGTCCAAGGTTAGGTAAGTTTGCCTTTTGCAAAAGGACACCAATTCTGAGTATTTAATCCATTTCTGGCTAAGTTGTCACAGAAAAAAGCCTGAAGTGAGCAATGAGAAGCATTCATTGGGAGGCTTTTGGGCTCCATCTATATATCTATACATTAAACTATATATCAAATACCCTACATTTAAAAGCAGATATAATTTATATATAATATATAATACATATTTAATATTTCACATATTCCTCTAATTGGCAATATATATTTGCATATTAATGTTGATACACCCTTATTCATTGTTTTTAGAGATTCAAATAACCTCTGACATAATATTTCATCAGTCATTCACTCCTCTGAGTAATATTACTATGAAATTTTCCATAGAAAATAATCCGAGAAATAAATGGAAAAGATGTGTTTATATGTGTATTTTGTGAGGGTTTGTGATTTTTTTTTCTCAGTGAAGCTCAATTTTATTTTTTTTTAATTTTTAAATTTTTTTAATAAAGATATAATGTATTATTAGCTCCTAGAGTACAGGTCTGTGAATCGCCAGGTTTACACACTTCACAGCACTCACCATAGCACATACCCTCCCCAATGTCCATAACCCCGCCACCTTTTCCTGACCGCTGCTCCCCACAGCAACCCTCAGTTTGTTTTGTGAGATTAAGAGTTTTTTATTGTTTGTCTCCCTCCAGATCCCATCTTGTTTCATTTATTCTTTTCCTACCCCCAAACCCCTTACGTTACATCTCCAGCTCCTCATATCAGGAAGATCATATGATAGCTGTCTTTCTCTGATTGACTTATTTCGCTAAGGATAATACCCTCTAGTTCCATCCACGTCATCACAAATGGCAAGATTTCATTTCTTTTGATGGCTGCATAGTATTCCAGTGTGTGTGTGTGTGTGTACCACATCTTGTTTATCCATTCATCTGTTGATGGACATCTAGGTTCTTTCCATAGTTTGGCTATCGTAGACATTGCTGCTATGAACATTCGGGTGCACATGCCCCTTCGGAACACTGCGTTTGTATCTTTAGGGTAAATACCTAGTAGTGCAATTGCTGGGTCATAGGATAGCTCTATTTTCAACATTTTGAGGAACCTCCATGCTATTTTCCAGAGTGGTTGCACCAGCCTGCATTCCCACCAACAGTGAGAGGGTGTGTAATTTTTAACTAAAGAGCCACTCTCTCCAACAATAGAAGATACTCCCAAATTCTATTAACACTTAAGTTTCCCCTAATCTATTGCAAATTGGAGCATGAACCTATGCTTTGCAGTGAACCAGTTCAATATTCTACCTTACAAATTTCCAAGACAACCACCACAATCAATGAAAGGGATAGTTTTTCCCCAACAACGAAGCCAGCACCTTCTCCAGCCTGGCTTCAGATGGCAGATGAAGTCAGGGAGGACCTTCACAAACCTCCTCTATCCATGTAAGAAATTGCTCATTCTGAGGATGAATTGCAGGTAAGCTCAAGACACTGGTAGCTATAGGAAAACATGTTAGAAAGTGGAATAAGAGTCCATTCTACTAACATGTTTAAGCCATTTCTTTTTTTTTTTAAGATTTTTATTTATTTATTCGACAGACAGAGATCATGTAGGCAGAGAGGCAGGCAGAGAGAGAGAGGAGGAAGCAGGCTCCCCGCTGAGCAGAGAGCCTGAGGCGAGGCTCTATCCCAGGACCCTGGGATCATGACCTGAGCTGAAGGCAGAGGCTTTAACCCACTGAGCCACCCAGGTGCCCCAAGCCATTTCTACATAAAGGAAATTTAGGTTGTTGTATGATATGTGTTATAAACTTCCTTCCTTCATCCTGCTGCTCTGAGTCTGAGGGAGGCTCAAATAATGAAGTAGAAGGAAATCGCCCCAGAGAAGACTTCTCAGAGCTCGTTTTCCAACCTTGGATTATGTACGTACAGACTTGTGTATGGAAGGAAAAGAAACCATTAATTGTTTGAGCCATGGATATGTAGACTTGTATTACTTGGAGAAAAATCCAATTCCAAGTGAAACATCACCCTGCTCAATAAAATCCGAAGACTTACATGACAACCCATTATCTGGCCACTGGCTTAAATCACTCTGACCCTGTGGGCCTCCCATCTGTGGTTGCCCTGCAGCTCCCAGATAGACACTGCTGGCTCAGGCCCTTTGACATCTCCTTGGGTTAGATCACTTCTTCCCCTGGAAAATTACATGGTTCTTTATTGATGCTACTATTCAAATATTTTGTTAGAGTGGGCTTCCCTGAGTCACATCGAATAGTCATCCTCCCTCTCCTTTTCCCTCCCACCCTGTTTGCTCTCCTTTGTGCTTCCTCCAGGCACTTCTAATCTAAAACACTATATATTCATGTGTTTCTTTATTCCCTGTCTTACTGCACAAGGATGTAAGTTTCAGAAGTTTGGGATGACTTTTTAATCACAGCTTTATCTCCACTAGCTTGAATAATGCCTGACTTGCTATATTTGCATTCTTGAATGAATGAATTAATGTGGGTGTACATCAAACAGAGCATGAGAATACAAGGGAATTGGCCTTATCCCAAAACTGAAAGCCAAAGAATATTATAGGGTTCCTGTTTTCAAAAAGTTCAAGCCTTACATGGGGTTTACAAGCATCAAAACTGCTTCTTCCTGCTAACAACCAATCATTTCCCTCTAAACAATGCAGCCAACACAGGGGAAAAATGATGACTATCAAAGAGACCACAGAGTAAAAATGTCATCGCTAAGGAATAATCAGCTTCAGCTAGCAGTAGGCAAAAAAATTTAGGTCTGTAATCTATTTCAAGTGAATTTTTTTGAGTCATATAAGATAGGGGTCTAATTTCATTGTTTTGCATATGAATATAAACTTTTGCCACCACTATTAATTAAAGAGACATACAGAAAATAGTTGCTCACATGTCTATACACTAACAAAATATTTTTAAAAGGAACAATCTCAGTTACAATATTGTAAAAAGACCACACACAACAAAATACTTAGGAATAAATAGAACCTCAAAGTGAAAGATCTCTCCACTGAGAGGTATAAGATTTTGATGAAAGAAATTGAGGAGATAATTAAATGGAAAGATGTTCTGTGCTCATGGATTGGAAGAACTAATATTAGTAGAAATGTCCAGACTTGGCAAAACAGTCTACAGATTCAGTGTAATCTCTATCAATATTCCAATAGTATTTTCACAGAAATAGGTAAAACAATCCTAAAATTTGTTTGGAATCACAAAAGACTTCAAATAGCAAAAACAATCCCAAGAAAGAAGAACAAAGCTGGAAGGATCGTACTTCCTGATTTTACTCTTTTTTTTTTTTTTTTTATTCATTCCTTTGAGAGAGAGACAGAGAGAGAGCACAAGCAGGGTAAGAGACAGAGAAAGAGAAAGAAGCAGACTCCTCAGTGAGCCAGGAGTCCAACATGAGGCTTGATCCCAGGACCTGGAGATCATGACTTGGGCCAAAGGCAGATACCCAACCATCTGAGCCACCCTAGCACCTCATAATTCCTGATTTCAATCTGTATTACAAAGCTGTAGTAATTAAAACAGTGTAATACTGACCTAAAAACATGTAGATCAATAGAACAAAGTCTAGAAATAAGCTTGTGCATATATGGTAAATTAATTTACAGCCAAAAAAGCAAAGAATATACAAGAAGAAACATATTATCTCATCAATAAATGGTGGTGGAAAAATTGGATAGTCACATGTGAATATCTTGGATTTGACACCAAAAGCAAAGGCCACAAAAGAGAAATAAGCAGAAATATGACACCAAACTAAAAACTTCTGCACAATAAAGGAAACCATCAACAAAATGAAAAGACAACCTACTGAATGAGAGAAGACATTCACATGTGCTGCATCTGACCAGAGGTTTTCAAAACATACAAAGAATGCACACAACTCAATAGCAAAAAGACAATCTGATTAAAATATGGGCAGAAGGATTCAATAAACATTTTTCTAAAAAAAGCATACAAATGGCCAGCAGGTACATGAGAAGTTGTTGAACCTCACTAGTTCAATAGGGAAATTCCAAATCCAAATTGCAGTGACACATCACTTTATACCTGTTCTAATGGCTATTGGCAAAAAGACAAAAGTGTTGGCAAGGATGTAGAGGAAAGAAAACCCTTGGGCACTGCTGCTGGGAATACAAATAGGTATAGCCATTGAGGAAAACAGTTTGAAGTTTCCTCAAAACATTAAAAATTGAGCTATCATATGATCCAGTGCTCCCACTTCTGGTTATACATCCAAAGGAAATGAAAACAAGATTATCTGTACCTCCCTGTTTAATGCAGCATTATTTACAATAGCCACGGTATGGAAGCAACCTAAGTGTTCAACAACAGATGTACAAATAAAGAGGTAGCATATATATAATGAAATATTCTTCCATGAGTGAGGATGTTTTCCCATTTGTGACAATACGGATGGCCTTTGAGGGCATTATGCTAAGTGAAATAAGCCAGACAGATAAAGAGTAATACTGCATATTATTTGTATGTGAAATTAAAAAGAAAAAAAAAACAATGAAAACAAACAAGCAAAACAAAACAAAAAAACAAAGCCCAGCCTATATTAAGAGTAGTAAAGTGTTAGCCAGGGGGCTGGGAGGGTGGGGGAAATAGGGAAAGTTTGGTCAAAGGGTACAAGCTTTCAGCTGCAAGATAAGGTCTAAGGATCTAACATACTACATGGTGACTATAGTTGATGTGTAACTGGAATTTACTAGAAGAGTAGAACTTAGATGTTCTCACCAGTTAATTCATAACATCCCAAAACTGGAAATACCACATAGATCAAAATGAGTATATCATTGCATAAATAAAATCTACAGGACTAAAGATACAAACGTAGTGATCCAAAGGGGCACGTGCACCCGAATGTTTATAGCAGCAATGTCCACAATAGCCAAACTATGGAAAGAACCTAGATGTCCATCAACAGATGAATGGATCAAGAAGATGTGGTATATATACACAATGGAATACTATGCAGCCATCAAAAGAAATGAAATCTTGCCATTTGCGACAACGTGGATGGAACTAGAGCGTATCATGCTTAGCGAAATAAGTCAAGCAGAGAAAGACAACTATCATATGATCTCCCTGATATGAGGAAGTAGTGATGCAACATGGGGGCTTAAGTGGGTAGGAGAAGAATCAATGAAACAAGATGGGATTGGGAGGGAGACAAACCATAAGTGACTCTTAATCTCACAAAACAAACTGAGGGTTGCTGGGGGGAGGGGGTTTGGGAGAAGGGGGTGGGATTATGGACATTGGGGAGGGTATGTGCTTTGGTGAGTGCTGTGAAGTGTGTAAACCTGGTGATTCACAGACCTGTACCCCTGGGGATAAAAATATATGTTTATAAAAAATAAAAAATTAATAAAAAAAAATCTACAGGACAATTATAAATAAAAAAAGGAATGAACCACAGCTATATGTAAAAAACATGGAAAAATCTCAAAGAAGTTGTTTTAAACAAAAGAAGCCAGAAACAAGTGTGCTTACATGAAATTCAGATAAAAGCAAAACTAATCTATATTAATAGTAGTTGGAATATTTGGAGTTACTGAATGTACCATTCACATAACTGAACACTTAAGATTTATGCACATTGCTGTAGATAGGATATACTTTAATAAAAAAATATGTTTTCATTTATGGACAAAGAAGTTTGTGTTTACTAAAAAATTTCCTGTTAATGCTGTCATCAGGCTAATTTGTATGCCCTAAGACATTTCTATCCATATTTCATAAACACTGTAAGTTTCTCCTCTTTTTATCTATTTGTATGTAGGAAATCTTATTAATTTTGGTCATTTTGCTACTTCATTATCCAGGTACCAGTTTTCTCTGGTACCTGCTTTCTAATTCTGTACAACCTAAAAGCACTTAGAGTTTTAAATAGTTTGAATAAATTTGCCTCAACCAAAGCATCACTTTAAAGTTCAAAAATCCATTTGAATGACCAAGCATTTTTGTTCCAACCCAAGAACATGATTTAAATTATAGCAGGAATAGTAATCAAATTCATAGTAAAGCTATGTGATGGAAAATGAATCCAATAATGTCTTGTCTTCGCTTTTTCCAGAAGAACCAGATTAAAATAATCCCGAATGCATTTATGACTCAGATACTTCCATACCCCAAGGAGCTAAGGAAACCAAGAAAGTTGGCACAGACTTTTCTTAATGAGAGTATCATGTGCTTTTTGCCCTTACTTAATTGAAGACAAATATGTAGAAACCAGAAATAGACTAATACTCTTCAAAGAGTTTATTAAAAAAATATAGTTTTGAAGCATACATTAAAATATAATCTGCATTTTGAGGCCAAATAGTTGCCTATAGGATTGGGCTACATAACAAATACTATAGATTGTATGGCTTTAAAAAACAAATCTATCATTTCACAGGTCTTAAAGACTAGAAGTTTGATACCCAGTATTTGTGGAGATTAAGAGATCTCTCTCCCTCTTGTTATAAAGCCACCAATCCTATCAGATTAGGATCCAAGCCTTAACTACCTCCTACAGGCCCTATCTCTAAACATAGTTCATTAAAATGGGGGGGGGCGGGGGGAGGCTGGGGAGTGACAACGACTTTAACATATGAAGTTTAGGGAGACATAATTCAGTCCATAGCAATAGTCTAGTACTTAAAAGCCGAAGCTCTAGAATTAGTAATCAAATTCAAATGTCCAATCTACCACATCCTAACTCTGTGGCTTTAAACTCCCTAAAATATGCTTTTCTTCCTGGTCAATTAGATGATAGTACTAACCTCAAATTATTGTTATAAATGATTACATGGGCTATTTAGAACACCACATAGCAGATGGTTATTTTTTCAGTTGAGATAAGAGATACATATTATTTTTAACTATACAACATGATTTATGTCCGTATTGCAAAGTGACTACTGCAACTTTAGTTAACATCCATCTTTATACTTCTTTTTTCTTGAGATAAGAACTTTAAGATCTACTTTTTTAGCAACTTCCAAATATGCAATAAAATATTGTTAACTATCATTAGTTAAGTATGGTGTGCATTATATCCCCGGGAGTTATTTATCTCGTCACTGGAAGTATGTACCTTTTGACCACCTTCACCCATTTCACCTTCCTCCAACCCCTACACTCTGCCACTGGCAGTGACCCATCTGTTCTGAGGTTTTTTATTTTGTTTTTTTCTTCTCAGATTCCATACAAGATTATATAGTATTTGTATTTCTCTGACTTATTTCATTTAGCATATTGCCCTCAAGGTCCGTTTATGTTTTACAAATGGCAGAATTTCCTTCTTTTAATGGCTGAATAATATTCTATTGTGTGTGTATGCACACATACACATACCACACTTTTACTCTATCCATTTATCCATCAGTGGACACTTCAGTTATTTCCATGTATTGCCTATTATAAATAAGGCTGCAGTGAACATGGTTGACGAAGGTATCTTTGAGATAGATGGTAATGGTAATTTTATTTTTTGTCCATATTAAAATTTTTAATTGAAATGTAGTGGCCAGGGCATGTTACATTAGTTTCAGACATACAACATAGTAATTCAATAAGTTTATACATTATGCCATGCTTACCAAAAATGTAGCTAAAATAGATGGTAATTTTAAAATGAATATTAGCTATTATTATTATTAGTCCTATCACAAGAGTGATAGAAGTGATTTCTTTCCCATATAGGATCATCTTCTTAAAAAGAGATTTGATTAGTCAATGTATTGTTGAGTAGAATTTGATTTTATGTATTACCTTGGGGAAGTACAGGGAACCTAACATAGTCATGCTTTTCAATTTCATGTCAGACCATCAGTGCCAGCAGCACCTGAAATTTGTTATAAATGCAAATTCTTGAGCTCCACCTAGACCAAATGAAGCAGCTCTTTAGGGGTGAGGCCTAGTAATCAGGGTTTTAACGTGACTTCTAAGTTATTTTTCTACACACTCATGTTTTGGAATCACTATAAAAATGTAAGGCAGACCTGTGAAGGTGGTAACTTTCATAGAGGCAAACTTTGGTGAATCTGTGGCATGGAACATGGAAGCCGTCTGCTACTTAGTAATTCAATTTGTTATGTAAATCCAATGAAATGGAATATTTTTTTTACAGTAAATACAGAAATACCTAAAATTGACATTTAACTTTATGCCAGTGATGAATAATAGGAGAAACATAGACGTCTATAAGCAAATAAAATAACATCAGTTTATTTAGCATAAGGGTTTTGTTTAAGTCAAATCTAATTCAGAAACAACAATGTAAATTCTGGTATCTGCCCTGAAATCTCTAGGTTTTATTTATTTATTTTTTTAAAGAGGAAATGTCATATGAAGAGCTATACTGCTCTAAGATTTATATAAGCTATTCATATTCTAGGCTAAGCCCTCAGTTAAGAACAAACTCATTTGATGACACAATTGTGAAAAGTACTTACTTGAAAACTAGAAACCACTTTTGCATAATCTTACTTTATTTCTGCATTTGTCTGTGCAAATGAGCCTCACTTTCTTTTAAAATGGCATTATGTCATTTCATTTGGAGAGTTAACATTGACTGACTGGAAGTATTAAATAAGAAAGACCTGGCCAGAGCCCAAGCTAGCACCCACACCATCTTTAAAGCAGTAAAAAATGACTAAAAAGAAGATAAGGCCATTAGTCCTTTTCACAGATGAGGAGGAGAAATAGACCAAAGACTTCAGTGGCCCGAGATATGCTACAGTAGAACATGGAGGTCAAAAATTCGTCCATTGTACATGTAAGCTCTACAGAGTTATTAATCAGAAAGCCCTCATCATGGCCAGCATATCAAGAGGCCTCATTGGTGTCTTCAAGTGATATGCTGGAGAAAACTCTACACCATTAACTCAACTTCAGGATTTATTTCCTTATTCACTGCTCATATCTAATGTAGGGCCATGGTAGCCAAAGAACTATGCCCCACAAATTAGGGGTGTGGAAGAGCTGAGTGAGTGGACAAAGGGAGGGAAGAAGAGTTGAAGGAGAAAAAGAGTGAAGGTGAGTGGAAATCATTAACACCAACCATCCTTCATATTCTAGAATTCATGACGATGATTTATTCTGTGTACCCATGGTAGATCTTCTTGCTATGAACTAATTTAAATTCTAGTTTATGCAGTTGCTACTCATTCCAATAAGGCTGTGCAAAGAGAAGCCAAATATAATGCTATGCAGACAGCAAATATTTTTTTTAAAAAACTTGGTTGTTAATTTGATAAAAATGTCAAGACAAACACTCTTTACCATCAAATTATTTCCCTCCCCAGTGTCTAAGGGACATCTAATTGTATTCCTATAGTGTTGCAAAAAATTGCCCACTTGGGGACTTACAGTCTTAGTACAATTCATTTGGTGACTTCTTAATAGTGACCACTGATTTGTTTAAAGTAATGAGGTACTCCACAAGTGTTTTGTCTTGTATAGCACATGGAACAGGTTAGTGGCTTATCAAAAGGGTATTAATCAGGGGCACCTGGGTGGCTCAGTGGGTTAAGCCGCTGCCTTCAGCTCAGGTCATGATCTCGGGGTCCTGGGATCGAGTCCCACATCGGGCTCTCTGCTCAGTGGGGAGCCTGCTTCCTCCTCTCTCTGTCTGCCTCTCTGCCTACTTGTGATCTCTCTCTGTCAAATAAATAAATAAAATCTTTAAAAAAAAAAAAGGGTATTAATCAGTAACTAGAGCACAGCTTTAAACACATCTGCCTTACATTAAAACATTTGTACCTGTATCTTGAAGTTATTTTGTCGTATTAGTGGGCTTTTCCAAGCCATCCTAGTGCTCAAGTCCAGTTCTGGAAACATTAGATTCTTTTTCAAACAGTTTCACTAAACATAATTATCATATATAAATCAAAATGGCCTGTTTTAATTAACAGGTTAGCACAAAAACAGATATCAGCTACAAGAAAGCTATTTATAGTTAAAGCAAAATTGCTCACAGCCTATGAGTTTACAATAGATCATTAAATTTTAATTAACTAAGGCTTTTAGTAACATACCACAGGACTTAAAAATAGGTCTTTCAATTTTTAGACATGAAGGAATCTTAAATGTCAAGAACAATCCCTTGTGAAACTCAAGTTCCTTTTGAAAATTTTACTATTTAAAAACACTACACGTTCATTGTAATTAACTCTTTCATTCCCAAAGAAACCACTTTGCTTAATATTGCAAATTCTACCTTAAATATTTCTATTTTTAATATTTATATTTCTACTTTATTATCAAGTGTAATTTAAGCAAAAAATTTATCTATTTCACGTTGCTGCTCATGCTGCTTGTGAGTCTTTGGTCAACTTTTTAATAAAAAATTAAAAAAAAAAGTCAAAAAATAAAAAAATAAAAAAATAAAAAATAAAAAAATGATAGCAAAGCAGTTGTCCATGCAGCTCTAGATCCAGACTGCCTGGGATGGATTCATGGTTTCCCACTGAATTAGCTACAGTGAAGAAAAAATCATTCCTTTAGTTTCCTTATCTGTAAATGGGATTATTAATTTCTATTGGTATGTAACAAGTTACCACGAACCTGGTCATGCCGAGCAGGCTCCATTCTCCTCTGGTCATCAGCGCAGCTTTATTCAAGTTGTTGGCTGACTTCAGTCTCTTAATGGTATGAGACTGAAACTCTCGGTTCTTAAGACTGCCTCTCTCCAAAGGCAGTACACAGATGGCTGCTTGCTTAAAGGCAAGCCAGAGCGTCTCTCCTACTTCCAGTCTCTTCCCTCAGGCACAGGACACAATCTCTTTTAAAGGACTTACCTGAGATAGGCCTACCAAGCATATTCTCCCTTTTAACTGAATCTCAACTAATTAGGGAATTTTCCTTTTGAGATTTTATTTGACAGAGAGACACACAGTGAGAGAGGGAACACAAACAGGGGTAGCAAGAAAGGGAGAAACAGGGTTCCCACTGAGCAGGGGAGCCCCTTGTGGGGCTGGATCCCAGGAGATCATGACCTGAGCCAAGGCAGACACTTAACGACTGAGCCACCCATGTCCCTAATTAGGGATCTTAATTTTACCTGAAAATCCCTTCACCTTTGCCATATTCTTCATTAGAAGCAAGTCATGCATTCCACTTGTACTCAGTGAGAGGGGCTTATGCGTAAATGTGGACACCACAGAAAGGGAATTACAGGGAACATCTTATAATTCTGCCCACTGCATTGGAATAATAAGAATGCATACCTCTTTGGGTTACATTTTTAAAAAAATGTATCTGTATAAAGTGCTTCATATAATGCATGATAATAATATTTATTACCTGTTTTTTTGCCTGAGAGTCACTTTTCCTGAAGCTTCAAGTGACTAAAATGGTGGTATTTCTGGCAAAGAATATAAGCTGATTTGAAAGTGGTAGGTTGAATATTTTTTCTGCTGGATATTGAGATACCAAGTAAGACTTGAGGAGTAAATAGATTATTATAAAGTTTATTGTATAGTCTCCACAACCACATTCTCCTCATGGCTTTGATGGAAGATCCAGAAATTCTTTCAAAGGAAATAACTTCCACTCACATGAACAGTCAACAGTACCTCATTAACCAAAGAAAGTATACTTTCAAAAGTATTTCTGATGATAATTAGCCTCCACCTTCCACAAAAATATCTTTTAATCATCCACAGAAGTGATTTATTTAAGTGAATACAGTGAGCAAGCTATGGTAGCATTACTTTTTTCACTTTTAAAAAAAGAGAAATTATCTTCCTTCACTTGAAGCCACAGACTTAGATGAAGTGGCAGGAGAGGGAGAGTGGAGAGTGAGATCCTGTTGCTACATGAATTTAGGGTAAATAAATTGTTATTTTCCTGAATGTGCTTGAAAAGAAAAGCCTCATTTATCTTCTTTCACATTACCTATTTCCTGTTCAATCCCTAGTGAACTTAGAGGGAACCAGGGGTACACCGAAACACAGTCCCTATTACTTTGTAATAACAGTCTCCACAAGAACTTCACAGCTTTTTCTCATTAGTTCTCAGAAAACCCCAGTGGGAAAAGGCAATTCTTAAAAACAAATTGCAGAGAGTGTAATGATTTTAAAATGCAATTATATAGAAAATACATATTTCTTTGTTTTGGTAAGTCATTGACATTTTAACTTAATTTATACAGTGCTTTATGAGAATTTTAAGAATATTCTCAAATATGTAACACCAGAACAACTTCTGTACTTCTTCTGGTATCTAAGTAACTTGTGACCCCCACATACCCCCCTTTCATATTACCCACAAAGCTTCCTTTCCTAAGATTACTTAAGGAATTAGATATTTGCATATGCTGTCAAAGCAAATGATTAGTTTCATATTCTGGTCAAAAGTGATATGAATAAGTTCAGTTTCTAAGTTTCAAACAGGCAATGTTGATTAAAGGAACAAAGAGAAATGGATTGTAGTTTTCTCTGTTTTCACTGTATTTTGTGGTTTTATTTTTTTTAAAGATTTTAATTATTTATTTGAGAGAGAGAACATGAGCAAGGAGAAGGTCAGAGGGAGAAGCAGACTCCCCATGGAGCTGGGAGCCCAATGTGGGACTTGATCCCGGGACTCCAGGATCATGACCTGAGCCGAAGGCAGTCGTCTAACCAACTGAGCCACCCAGGCGCCCCATATTTTGTGGTTTTAAATCTTACCTCAGCTTCTTTAATCACTCAAGTTTTTTCATTACATAATATCTGCTAATAGTTTTAATTGTATTTTTATTGTATTATTGTGTACATATACAACTATATAATTGTATATGACTGCATAATTTTAATAATCATTTTCTTGATTGTTTCTGGATGTAGGCAAATACTATAAAATAAAGTATTAGTTTATACAAGCATGCATACACTTATATATACAAAACTACACAATAATAGGTTTATATTTGTAGGATATATGTATGCATGTATGTAACCACCCATGTGGTATATTTTCAGATCTTTTGAGACCACCCTATCTCATTACAACTCTCCATCTGTTCTTTTACATATAAGAATATATAATCAGAGTCTCAGCTTTTTAGCTTAAAATGTTTCCACCAAAAACCAGGTCCCAGGTGAGAATTCTAATTTGATGTTTGTTTGATGGGCAGTTATACACAAATCCTGTAATGTTTCCCTGGAGTACTTAAGTTACACACACAAACACACACACAGTCTGAAAGCTGACCCCTATATTACGTGGGGCCAATCATCCACTAAATCATGGGATCATGGCAACATTTCTACAAAATTTAAAGTCAATAGAACTGGATTATAAAATCCAATAAGTAGAAGAACCTATGATATGATACCAATCTATTAATTTAAAATATTTTGAACGATCCTGTTTCTCTCTTTTTTGAATTCGTCCTTAGATAAACCAGAAGAAAAGGCAGCCATTTTCTCATCTCATAGCTACATGTTTAAGGCAATGAATAGACTCTTCCTTTTTATATTTCCATTGGTCTTCTCTTTGCATACCACTTAGAAAAATGCTTGAAAACAAATCAAAACATCAACAAAACCAGGAGACTGAACTTGCCAGGGAATAGATGGGAATAGGCACATCACTTCATGGGAGACACAGTTCCCATAGAGCAGGGTAGATGTAGCAGGGAGAGGAAAATTTCTAACTGTAGCTCTGACAGTTCAAGTTATTCATGTACTTCTTTCTTTTACTCTAGGGTATCATGGTTCCAGAAAATGAGAATAAATGAAGGCCTCATTTTAGTCCAATACAGAGGCCCTAGAAGATAGTCTTTTGAACACAGGGAATTGGCTGGGTCAACACTTTCCCAAGTATAAAAGTTCGAAATTACTACCATAGATATTGGATTCTGCATGAAAGTAAGCAAATAGAATGTAAGGGCCTGGGCTTGAGTGACTGAAAAAAATAGGTTAATTTTAAAAAGCAATATTTTAACTCTATCTTTCTCAGAATTTTGTACTATGCTAGTGTTCATAGTAATGAAGATCACAGGGCAGCAAGCTGTAAAGTTTGTAGCACAAAAACAAACAAACAAACAAACAAAAACAAACAAACAAAAAACCATGTGCCAGAGTCATACTCTTCTCACACCAGAACATCTTCTGGGATTGATATTCCCAAAAAAAGATATGAGTGTTAGAAACTATGTATGTCAACTACCTTTATTCCATAAATAAAAAGTCAGACTCTAAACACAAGGATTTGTTCCAACAATGAAATACAACATGCAAGCCTTTGTTAAACAAGAGGCAGACTGGGGTCAAATCAATTTTCATGGCCAATGTAGTATTTCTTTTAGTAACCCACTCCCCTCTCAGTACTAATCAGCTAACTCCTTCCCAACAAAGTTGTCAGTCCTCTTTATTTTCTGGTCTAAATCTAAGAGAAACCAGTATGTGCAGCTTATTTAATTAGCATTAAATTATGCTATAAATTATGCTAATTATGCAATTATACCTCCAAATTGGACTGAGCTCTTTGAACTTTGTGAGTTAATGGTTCTCTGAAATCTATATGGGGTCACCTTTTGCAGAAGGGCTTACCCAATGTGCATTTATAGTATATCTTATCCTATTATGTTTCCCTGACCTAGGGGCTATTGGAAAAGAAAACTGAGCAGGACCAAATCCCTGATAGACAATTCCATATGTATGGAATGACCTTACAGAATTAAGGGGAAAAATAAGCATCATTCTGAGAATAGAAGCAAATCTCTGAAAATTATCTTCTGAAAGAAGCATAACACAGATATTAAAAAAATTGAGCACTCTCAGTGGGATTCCACAAGATACTACTTGTTGGTAAAAGCAGAAATCCTTGGGATACCTGGGTGTCTCTTTAGGTTAAGTGTCAGCCTTTGACCAAGTCATGAACCCAAGGTCCTGGGGTTGAACCCCATGATAAGCCCATGTCTAGTCCCACATCAACCTCCTTGCTAGCAGGATTCCTGCTTCTTCCTCTCCCTCCACAGCTTCCTCTGCTTGTGTGCACTCGCCTTCTCTCTCTCTCTCTCCCTGGGTCAAATAAATAAATATAATCTTTAAAAAAAAAAAAAGGCAGAAATCCTTAAGAAATGAAAATGCAGAAATGCAGGGGGTAGGGTGAGGAGGTTAGTATGAAATAAAAGGAGAGAGATTTCCAAAGAATAAAAATATATAATAGCATAAATTCAAAATACAATAATATACATCTACACTACAAGCAATGAAAAAAAGAATTAGTGCTGTAGAAATTAAAATATTGATGTGAAAGTCAAAAGTACAAAGTGATGAAAACAGGAAAAAATAGTATTTATGAAAGACAGACAGCACCGGCCCAAGCTCACATCTTCCCAGCACGCCCTTTGGGGTTCATAGTCAGTCAGCAGTCCTTACTAAAATTTTTCCTGGGAATGACACCTAACTTATAACTCATGTGGAGGCTACTCTTTATTTCATCTACCATAAACCCCAGTGCAGAGAAATAAGCCTAGTTTCTCTTTGTTCCCCATTTCCATTTGTAAATAATTTTTAATGATTTTACTTTCACAAATCTCTACTTTTTTTGAATAACAAGTTCTGCCACTCTGCCCTTAGCTATCCTTAGTGTCTTAGTGTCCTCTACGTATTTTTTGGTACCAGGCAGTATCTCCCTCTCTACTAGTATTTCTGAAATTATTTTTGATGGCATCAATACTCATTTAGACAATTTCTTTGGACCTTTCATTTGTTTGACTTTCCAAGTTCTTACGATAATTTTTTTCATCCCCTATGGGCCAAATGCATGGTCATTAACTCTGATTTTGTTAAAATCTGAAAAATCACAATTGGTATGACTTTTTCTGATTACCACCTCTCCATTCTTTCAGTTCACCCAAGCTAGATTCTCCATGTCACTGATCCTTCAAGATGCTTGAAGCTCCAAGGTATTAACCAACTGCATTTTCAATAATGCTTTTCTTATCATTTTACCACTCTACTTCACACTCTGCCTGGATTTCAAAACTCTTAATTCTCCATCCACCCAAACTTTTCCCTCCTGTAGTCTCTTTGTATAAATAAGCAACATGTAGCAATTTATAAAATTTATTCTGAATTGCCATAGTCAATCCATCAGCAAGTCTTGGCAGTCCTACTTCCAAAATATTGTCCCCAAACCCATCCATTGCTCTCTCTTGCTTACCATAATCCCGGTGCTGCCCACTTGTCACCTGATCTGCTGCATAGATCCCTAACTGTACTTCCTGCTTCTGTTCTTGCCTTTATATAAACATTCATGATATACTAACAAAGGTGAATATTTGGAAAATATGGCCCGAGTTGCATCTCTCCACTTCATAAAACTCTTCAGTAGCTTTACATTTTAAACTTTATTTCCAAGTCCAGTTAGATAGTTTGTGATCCTACCTCTTAAGACCTCACTCCTACATGTTATGCCTCATTTACTGTACCCAAGATATTCTGTATTTCTTTCATTTATTTGAACAGTCCACCACACCCCTCATGCCTCCATTTAATGCTACCTTTTCAGAAAGGCTTTTTCTTATGATTCTTTACAATTGACCACCTCCTCCCTCTTCTTTCATCATCACTCTCTATCAACTTACCCTATATCTCCCCTTGTTTATTTTCCATCTCTTCCTGGTAGAATAAGAAGATCTACTAAAAGCAACAGCTAGAACAGAGCCTGCTACACAGTGACTACCAGAAAACTTATAATAGAAAATGCAAGAAAATAAATTATTAAAAAAAAAAAACTTTTCAGAGCTGAAAATGAGATGAGTTTCCAGATTTGAAGTGTTCAAATATATTAAGAGAAATACTTGATATCATGAGAACAAATTTTTGAAAAGTTTGCCTATAAAAAATAAAGACGGTGTTGCTCAGGTTTTTCAACTACAACGATAGGAGCCCAAGGACAGTGGAACTATAGAAAAGGATGGTTGCTAATTCAAGAAGTGTATGACCAGCTTGATTTTCTTCTACATGGAATGCTACTAAAAGACACTCTCATGTTATGGCTTAGGAAGGTGACAACCAACGTTCTTTGGAGTAAAGTCAAATAATAAAGTAACATAAAAACAAGAGATAAATTTTTAAAAATCAAGAAACAGAAATTAAATACTTCTTTTTTTGTAACTTCAGGAGCTCAGTGCAAATGCATGCTGTTAGATAGATTTTATAGACATAAAATATGGCTCAAAGTACTTACATCAGCATTTTATCTTTTCCAACAACTTCTTTTGCATGCCAGGAATTATGTTTATCATATCACATGCTTTGTTCAAACCAAATATCTTGTTAATCATGATAGACAACTAAAATAATAATTGATTCTATTCAGTTCCAAACTTCAATTGTTTTTGCCATTGTGACCCCATGCTGGGAGAGCTGTACAGTAAAATTAATCTCTCTCTCCCTCCCTCCATATAAGAATAGATTCATAGAGCTCTACAATGGTAATTTTTATTACCTAAAACCTTAAGTAATAATTTTCACTGTCTTTGAATGACCTCCAGCAATGTTATTTTTATATTAACTGGGGAGGAATAATAAATCACTCTGCACCAGATATTGTCATCAACAAGCCTTCCTTCATATCACTTGCTATGTCATTGACTATGAATGTTCCTTCATTAACAATACTGAGTGGAAAATTATCTCAGCTGTATAAAATATATGCAAAAGTAAAAAGCCTGCAAGGAAATTAACCAACATTTTGGTGTTACTTCTGAATGAGAATATTATAAATGATTTTCTCTTTAAAATTTTCTGAATTTTTATAATGCAATATGACTGCCATTGGGTTTATGATCAGTTGAAAGTCCTTATATATGGCATAGTATTACATATATACTATTTAATTGTAATTAGGTAAAAAATGCATAGCAAGAGACTTGAGGAAAAAGAAAGCAGGTGCTAATGCTAGTCATCTCTGGTTGTATACAATGAACTGATCTTTTTTCTTCCTATTAGTCTAACTTGTTTTTACTTTTTTCAAAATAAATATGTGTTAATTTTTAATAGGTATGAATAAGCTTTGATTTTAAAATACATGTATTCTCTAGAAAAGTTAATATATCAAGGTACAATCCACTGCTTTATATCCTGTATGGATAAGGGATAACTAAGGGATTGGTAAGTACAGAAGTGGGGTAGTGGAGAGGGAAGAGACAGGAAAGGAGCAAGTGTATTAAGGAACAGGAGGCTTCTGTAAATTTGGGATGGGGGTAGGGAAGGGACTATAATAAATATTTACATATTTGCCATAATCCTTTTGCCCAGAGATACTTTTCTTTGCACACTTTTAAACCCAGTTGAACTATTAACCTATTTTTCAATTTTGTTAAAGGCTGACTTGACGTTGCTTAAGACAAAACAGCAGAAGCTGCAACATTGTTAGATATATTTGATATTAGAGATAAATTTTATAACAATCCACTAATAATTCATTCATTCCCCAAGTATTTATTTACTATCTACTACTAGATATTACACAGGAGTACAACATTGAACAAGATAGATGCAGATTTTAAATACCAGTGCAAATGTGTGAATGGGGATGGATAATTAAAGGTAAACACATAATCAAGATGATTTTAGGTATTGAAGCATGCTGTGAAAAAAATAAATTAGGTTAATGTGATAGAGGCAAAATGGAAGAAAATGGGATCTAACATGAAGGTATGAATCTATAGTCTACATAACACCTGAATTAAATGTTTAAAAAATATGAATTTAACTGAGAGTTTGTTATTTTCAATTATTGTATTTGATGAGGGGAAGAATGATAAGAAAAAGTTACTGCTCTTTTGGAGCTTACAATCAAGTGGATTTGCAGAGGACTGATTTTGAATGCAATGGTTCTCAAAACATGATCTTCAGACCAGCATCCTCAGAATCACCTGGAATTTGGAAGTAACACAATTCTTTGGGTTTCATGCTAGACATGATGAGTTTTGGAGGTGGCTCAGTCTCCTGTGTTTTAAAAAATCCTCCTGCTGATTCTGATGCATGCCAAAGTTTGAAAAACAACCCCTTATTTCCTACACTGCTGAATCTACTAATTAGAACCAATTTTCTAAGCTACCTGGGAATTACCTACAATTTAAATATGTTCCTTTTTCTTCCTCCTTATCTAAGACTTCTCAGAAAGTCACGGATATTGTATATTGGCTGAAAAAGTCTAAAAAAGCATAGTCTTGTCTCTGGATATATAGCAAAGAGCACAGATTGCCCTTTACAATTAACTGTACAGTGACTGATTACCATGATGCAAGGAGAAGAGAGTGATCCCAGTTATTTTCAGCACACTGATTGCTAGAAAGAAAGAAAGGAAGGAAGAAAGAAAGAAGAAAGAAACAAAGAAAGAAAGAATTATGTTTTATAAATTTCCTAACCTAAAGGAGATTTAGATGCTTTCTGTTCCTAAGGAAAAACATGGCTCCTCTGTATGATGTAAATGAATCAATATCATGACAAATAATTCATCCTGTGGTTTGCTAGCTTTTAGAGAATAACTGTGGAAAAGAAAAAAGTAAGTGAGAATATAATTTTTATGCCCACAAGTCACTCTACCAGAAAAATCACTAAGATGTTGACACACCAAACTCATATTCAATATTTGATAAATATTGAATATATACTGCACTTTCTCTGAAGAAACTTCTACACGCTTTATACTCTTACCACTGGAACAGGTGTGAAGCTGTTAGTTTTTCTCTTCAACTGTAGAAATCTTCTTTACAACACTTATGTGTTGGTAGTGTTGCCATCAGTTTACTATATCATAAACAAAGTTGGGGTGGTATGCCATTTTCCCCAGTGATATGTCTTACTATTTTAAGAAAGGACAGAGAGGAAAAGGAAGGAAGGAGAGAGAGAATATGAGGTCATCTCCACACATACAAGACCTAAAAAAATTTACCTTATGTCAAAGTAAAATGAAATTCAAGTTAAATATACTTCTCAGTGAAGAAAATAAGGATCAGTCTCAGGATTTTCTTCTTTTAGGTTTTAATATCTGAAAAGACATTTAAATTAAAAGGGCTACAAATAATACAACTTTAAGAAATTTGATATACCAGACAAAATCCCTTTTGCTGAATTTGTAAACCAACCATTTGTCCCCCAGTATAATGCTTTAAAATTTATTTGTAAGTGGAACGTAGCATTATGCTAGTTGCTTATTCTGTTATTTTCAACATCCACGTAATTTTGAGATTTCATGTTTCATTCCAGTTTTTAATATTATACCCACTGTGCTTCCAAGTGGTCTAGAAGAGGACACTTAGCCAGAATTATCGTTGTCTGCCCAACTGACAGGGCTGTCACGGACTTGTTATGATTCTTAGTGAGTTCTGTTCTTTCATGTCTAAAACGTGTTTGTGATGAAGCCAAACTAATTACACAATTTCAATCCCAAACTGTTTCAAGTTTCTGGTAAATTAAAGTGTAGAGAGTACAAGTTTTATTCATTCACTCACAGAAGTAGGATGTATTGCTTATACTACATGAAATACAGTTTAACAAAATGCATAGTTACTTAATCAATAATATACAGATAATAAAAGTCGTTTGACCTATATAATATATGCAATATGTAAAACATTTCATTCCTTTTGGGAAATATATCTATGAAAGAATGCATTAGTATATACATCAATTTGGGATAATTTAATAATTATTATAATTTCATATTTTATAACATCTCTGAACAATCTTGATTCTTTTTTTTTTTTTTCAATTAGCAATAATCGCGCCTCGGATAAACCTCATTGGCTACGATACTGCCACTGCACAAAGCTAATCTTGATTCTTTGATAAAGATATATAAAATGCAACAAGATAGAGAAAACCCAAATTTATAAAAGATGGAATTTCTTTAGTAAATATAATAAAGTATATAAAAATCATCAATGAAATCTTTAAGGATTATAAAATGAAGGAAATATAATTAAAGTTTGGATGAAGAGATAAAAATTTCGATAGGTATCTTGCAAAAAGAGAGTAAGTAGAAAACTGTTATCGTACAACAAAGAGAGGAGGATATAGGAAGACCACTACAAAAATGGAAACATTAGGAACTCATGATTTTAAAAAACAAATCTCGTTTACAGCTCTTTCACTAAAGTACCCTGATAAAAGGTCCTATTGGCTACCTACCAATGGTACAACTAAGGCAATTCTATATGCATCCTAACACTACTAAAAGAGAGAAAACAAGGAAAGAAGCTGATTCCATGTCTCACAACAGGAAAAACTCAAGGTGAATCAGGACTATCTTGAGAAAAGGCAAGAATCTTTTCACAGGTTTTAGAAGTATTGCTGAAAGGCGAAAGGAGTCACACCAGATTTTCAGATGGTGGTGCTCAATGAAAAAATAGATATAATTAAATGGAACAAATTGAATTTGTGAAAAGCCATAAATACAAAAGGAAACTCAAAATAAGAAAACAAATGTCATGTTTTTAAATAATTATTAAAATGCACAAGAATGGCAACTCTAGTAATATGTAATTATACTGATTTTTTATAAGTGGTGGTATTTGAGTGTTTTTTCTGTACATTTCACTCATAAAGTATAAAGTTTTCTCTATCAATTAAATAAAGGAATGATAAGAGGAAACTCTAAGCTGTATACTTCTGCGAAAGAATAGAGAGGACGAGGCAGCAGAGTAATCACATGTCATAACCATGGCTAATCATCCCTACAGGTCACACAATGACTAAATAAAAAAGGACCTAGCAATGTGTCTTCAAATGATGACTTGGGCAAACGTTCTCAAGAGGAGAGGTAATTTCACATTCAACCTTTTGTCTTCTGGAGGTAAAGTTCCTAAATTATTAGTAATGAGATGTTACCTAGCCAAGCTTGGTATTTGCCAAGCATAAGTTTTTAACTATACTAACAATCCAGGTCAACAGAAATGACAAGACAGTGCATATGTAATGCAGCTAAAGAAAATTTCTCAGCATAATTGTGGAACAGGGAACAGGATATGCAAGGCTAAAGCTCAATGGAAATGTCTGGGCTTACAGAGTCCCTCAGCTGAGCACTGAAGTGAAGTTATTAAAAAAGTGCAGGCGCCACAGCCTTAAGCTCTCCTGCTAAGGTTTGGAAAATACATTTAGCTTTAGATGCCAACCAGAAATCCATCGATTCAGAACTTGCAAACTCAGCTTCAGGGAGACAATAATCTTTTCTTTCTTTCTAGTTTGGAGGATGGCTATCTCCTAAGGAAAATATAGAAATGTGTCTGATGAAATGACTATAACCTAAGCAGACATAAGAAGCAGTTTAAGAATGAGTATGTCCGGGTACGTGGGTGGCTCAGAGAGTGAAGAACCTGGCTTAGGGTGTCATGACCCCTGGGTCTTGGTATTAAGTCCTGCTTTGGGCTCCTTGCCCAGCAGGGAGTCAACTTCTCTCTCTCACTTTTTCTCATTCTCTGACAAATAAATAAATAAAATCTTTAAAAAAAAAAAAAAGAGCATGTTTCCCAAGAATGAGAATAAAAATAAAAAAGATATTTAGAAACAGATCTACAGAGGGTGTGGGATGGGTTAGATGGATGATGGGTATTATTAAGGAGGGTGCTTGTTAGGCTGAGCACTGGATGTTATATGTAAGTGATGTAAGTGATGAACCACTAAATTCTACTCCTGAAACCAAGATTATACTATATGTTAACTAACTAGAATTTAAATAAAAATCTGGGGGAAAAAAAAGGAAACAGATCAGCAGTCACTGTATTGCTCATTTTTAAACTAGGTTAATTATAAATTAATATTTTTAAAATTGTTATTTTAAAAATATAAACTTTAAACCGCCTTTTTAAGTGGCCATAACAATTAGATCTTTTGTAGTATACTTTTAATTTTAAATACATGTTTGGAAAATCTGATTAAAAATGTAATCAATATCTAAGTAACTGAACAATTTTGTTTTTGTAACTTATCATTGTTTTCTAAGTATTTAAGCATTTAGAATAATATCATTTAATAGATATACAATACTAAAACATTGAACATTAAGAAATTTTCAAACAAATAAAAACCATATGGTGTTGGAATAAAAAGGCGTATAGACCCAAGGGACAGAATGAAAATCCCAGACATAAATAAACTCATGGATATATGGTCAACTAACTTGACAAGGGCACCAAGATCACACAATGGGAAAATAAGGTCTGTTCAATAAATTGTGTTAAGGAATTAAATATCCACATCTTAAAAATGTAAATGGACTCCTATCTTAAACCACTCAAATGTTCGTCAAAATGATTCAAAGACTTAAATATAAAATCTAAAACCATAAAACTCCTAGAATAAAACACAGGGTCAAATATTCTTGACATTGGTCATGGGAATGATTTCTTAGATAAGACCTCAAAAGTAGGGGTGCCTGAGTGGCTCAGTGGGTTAAAGCCTCTGCCTTCAGCTCAGGTTATGATCCCAGGGTCCTGGGATCCAGCCCCGCATCCAGATCTTTGCTCAGCGCGAAGCCTGCTTCCCCATCTCTCTCTCTCTCTGCCTGCCTCTCTGCCTACTTGTGATCTCTCTCTCTGTCAAATAAATAAATAAAGTCTTTATAAAAAAAAAAAGATATAAGAGTACAGGTAACAAAAGTTAAAATTAATAAGTGGGACTATACCAAACTAAAGAACTTATGCACAACAAAGGAACTATCAACACATGAATGGGGTACATTTGCAAACAATATGTAGGGGGTAAATAAAATATATAAAGAACTCATATAACTCAGTAGCAAATAAAGCAAATAATGCAATTTAAAAATGGGCAAAGAACCTGAAAAGACATTTTTACAAAGAAGTCAAACAAGTGACTGATGGGTATAAAAAAGTTGTGCAGCATCACTAATCATCAGAGAAATCCAAATCAAAACCACAATGTGATATTACCTATACGTGTTAGTTGGCTATAATCAAAAAGACAAGTGGTAATAAATGTTTCTGAGGATGTGAAGAAAAGTGAACCCTTATACACTGATGGTGTGAATATAAATTGGTGAAGTCATTATGTGTAAAACTGGATTATGGTTCCTTAAAAAAAGTAAAAACTGAGCTAATCCAACAACTTCACTTCTAGAAATATTTCCAAAGGATTTGAAATCTGTATCTCAAAGAGTATCTGCACACCCTTGCTCATTATGGCATTATTCACGACCATCAAGATATGAAAACAACATATGTATCCTATGATGGATGAATGGATAATGAAAATGTGGTATAGGAAAAGATTCTGTGATTTCATGGGTAAATATGGATGAAACTTGAAGGCATTATGCTAAGGGAAATGAAACAGAGAATGACAAATACCATACAGTATACAGGTAGAGTCTAAAAAATTGTTTTAATGACTTCGCAGGAACACGGAGTAGAATGGTGGTTGCAGGTACTATGGGGAAGGAGGGAAAAGAGTGATGGAGTTCAGAAGATACAAAAAAAAAAAAAAAACAAAGAATTTTAAAATATCTCTCATAAGATATTGCAAAAGAGCCTATTGGGCATTAAAGTTAATAAGAAGAATAGCCACTGAGTGCATGTATGTTCTAGGCACTGTTTCCAGTGCCTTATCCTGTCTTCTCCCTCAGTTACCCATATTACAGCTCTATGAGCTTATACTGTTGTATTTTGTAGATGAGGAAACTGCAACACAAAGAAATGAACTTGTTCTGGGTTACGCATCACATAGTCCCAGGCAGGGCAATTTCACTTGTTTCCAATTTTAACTATTATGAAGTGATGCTTACCTCCAACCCCTAGTTACACCTGCATGCAATGAATGGCAGTGAGTAACTGTCACATCTGAGTTGAGTGTGATTTCTCTGTAGAACAAGTTTATACAGATCACACATTGTTTAGTCTTCATCAAGGTAGAGCATTTACACAAGGCACAATGGATCTTATAGTAAGATGCTCCCTTAGTGACTCCCACATCTACTCTGCTGACAGCAAGAAAGCAAGGCTTCAATTCAAATTCAAATCTTTGCGAGGAAGTCTCTGAAGAAAATGTCTTGCCCAATCCCGTAATTCATTTTTTGAATGACAGTCGTAATATGTGAAATAAACAACATTTTGAGTTCCAAAATCATTTCAACACATTTAAAAAAATGTTTTTACCTTCATTTGAAATACCAAGAAATACAGACACATAGCTAGTTTTTTTTTTTTTGATGATACTTTTTTTTTAATTTTTTATTTTTTATAAACATATATTTTTATCCCCAGGGTTACAGGTCTGTGAATCACCAGGTTTACACACTTCACAGCACTCACCAAAGCACATACCCTCCCCAGTGTCCATAATCCCACCCCCTTCTCCCAAACCCCCTCCCCCCAGCAACCCTCAGTTTGTTCTGTGAGATTAAGAGTCACTTATGGTTTGTCTCCCTCTCAATCCCATCTTGTTTCATTGATTCTTCTCCTACCCACTTAAGCCCCCATTTTAGCCATTCTGACTGGTGTGAGGTGATATCTCATTGTGGTTTTGATTTGTATTTCCCTGATGCCGAGTGATATGGTGCACTTTTTCAACACATAGCTAGTTTTGAATTATTTAATGTTCTTTCCAGAGTCCAACTCCTTCCATTTAATTTTATTTTTACAATTACAAACAAGATGTAAAGGGACTTGAATGAGCCACAACTACAGTTCTGGAAAGGACCAGTTTTACCCTGCCTCCCAGTATCAGCCAGGAGCACAAGTTTCCATCTTATTCTTACAGTCCTGTCAGTGTTTAATGACCAGCTGCAGCAAAACTCACTTATGACTGCAGTGACAGTGAGAAAACATGTTTAAATATTGTTGCCTAAATATCGGGATGCTGTATAGCAGAGCTCTTTTCCCATCCTCCTAAGCAGAGCTGTCCTATTAGAGAGTAATGCAAAAGCTAAACGGCTTTAACATCTAAACCAATCTCCCGGACTAACGATTTCATAAGCCGGTCACTGTAATAGGTATGTCCAAATTGCCTGGAATTAACCTGAAAGTCTTCCTAGGATAGATGAGGATAGTAGTGTCTCTATTTCTACTCTTACATTCTCAAATTGCCCTCCAGTCCCAGAGAAAAAAACGTCATCCTTCCATCCAGTGCTGCTCTCAGCTTCTATTTCTGGACCTGATTTCATCCAGTATCTCTTTTGACCTTCTTTCCTCAATTTCTCCCTCTCTGAATTTTATTAACTTACATAAGGGTATATAACCCACTGTTGGCAAATGTTTTTGCACATGTTGAGTCCTCTTAGCAATTCTAAAGGTAGAAATACCACTAGTCTCCTACATTCTAAATCAGGTTTGATTGTACATTTCCTGTCACTGAGCTCTGCAGAGACCGGAAGTTCACAAAATGGAAATCCATGTCTCTTCTTGCTATTCCATTTCTAAACCTCTTCAAGGCTCTTGTCTGACAGAAGCACCGTGGTCTTGTTTGTTTTTTGGTTGCTATCACCCAACAACCTTCTGCACTAGAATACATGATCTACACGTAGCCTGTGGCCACCCAGGCTGGGGTCACCCACTCCTCTTGCGCTCTCATAGTGGTCCTGGGTGATGTCAAAGTCCATGGGCATGGCTTATTCAGCATCTTACATTCATCTCCAATCCCTGTTCTCAGTCCACTTCCACGCTTACACCCTGGACCTTATCACAACTCAGATCAGCTCTGCTTCTGAAATCTCTTGCTTGTATTTGCTCACTTCTATCTACAGCCTCTCCTTTCTAAGTCCTTCTATCAAGAGACATAGTAGACTGCAGTCTCTCAACTGCATCATTTATTACAGATCTAACAGCTCAGTTCTGGACTTGCTGCCTTTCCTATTCAATCTTGGCTCAATACCCAGATCATTAAGCTCCACAACCCTCTTCTCTGTACTATTTTCTACCCATCACATACACCTTGTAAAATCTCATCCCCAGAGTAAGCTATGTCCTAGTTATTCATGTTTCTGCTGCAGAAGAGTACCTAATAGGATGTATGCCACAAGAAATTCATGGTTTCTACCCCAGCTGGATCTTGAAAGCCTTCCAGGCAACCTCCTAAGCATCATTAAGTAGCACATATTTCATTTTCCTTAGATGTTAAAGTCCCAACTTTTGCTTTTCTCAAAAAACCCTTACTCAGGCACATTCCTCCCCCAACCTCAGCACATCAACTTGCCTTATATTTAACCAAGAACATTTAGCTGAAACAAAAATCATTTTCCTCTTTACAAAATTACTGTGTCTCTACTCTTCCTTTTTACCTAGGTATTTGTCTTAGAAAAACGTACACTGCTCCTGTATGTGTCTCCTCTACTCTCACACGATACTTCTGACGCCAGATGTGGGGTTTTATTCCACACCAAACATTTATATGACACCAGCTAGATGCCCAACAATTCCACTCAATGTTGACACTCTACCTGGAGATAGCCTCAGATCCCCCAGATTAAGGGTTCAGTCCTATAAAACTGCCCCCTCCCACTTCAGATGTCAATACCAAGTCAAGGTCATCACCCATGCTTCTGACGGACTCCTTATAGATTTGAATGAACACCTGTTCATATTTAATTAATTTGCCAGAGTTGCTCAGAGAAAGACTTTACTTCTTAGATTACCAGTTTATTATAAAAGGATATGAACTCAGGAACAGCCAGATGGAAGAGTTACATAAGGCAAGATAAGAGGAAAGTATGTTGAACTCCTATGCTCTCTCCAGACACACCACTCTCCTAGCGCTGCCAGATGTTCACCAACCACAGAAACTCTCCAAATCCCATACACTGAGGTTTTTATGGAGGCTTCCTTACATAGGCATGATTGACTGGATTCTTGGCCATTGGTGACAGATTCAACTTCCAGCTCCATCCACTTCACACCAGAGACTGGGAGAGGGGAAGGGACTGACAGTTCCAACTCCAATCACTTGGTTGTGTGTCCAGGCAAGTAGTCCCTGTTTTAGGTAGGGTCTAAAAGTCACCTCATTAATATAGCAGAAGGAATCTTTATTAGCATTCACTGCTTAGGAAATTCCAAGGGTTTTATAGGACATCTGTGTCCAGAAATGGAGACAAAGAAAAAAGATGTATTTTTTATTATAGATCACAATGGTACCCTGAGAAAAGAATTGTGTACAGGTAGCTTATTGGGAATGTGATCCCAGAGAGAGGGTATAAGGAACAGTAATAGATAGGTGAAACAGAAAAGAAGGAAAAACAAATGCAAGGATTAGTTTTTGAGTTGACCACATGGACAAGCAACTGTTTCTTGTTCACCTGCAATCTACTCAGAAGACTTAACAATTATAAGAATTGTCCATTCAGGAGACGAAAATCAAAATTATTTCTTGATCAGCTCCCAGCACTAGTTGGGCAAGAGTGGTACACTGGGCAACAGCTCCCTAATATATATTTCTAGATTTTTCTCCAGAGTATCTGAGTGGTCACTAGTATATTTACCATCTCCTCTTAGAATTTCCACAAATATCTGAAATCCAACATGCCAAAACAGCCTGTCATTATGTGCTCTCCACTAATAAACACACACCCACAGATACACATAAACACAGACCTGTTCCTGCTATAACTTCTCATTATCATCTACCTACTTGTCTAAAACATAAAACCTTAAGTCATGTCAGATCCCTACTTCCCTTTTGATATATTAATCCCATATTTCACAATTTCTCTTTGAGCCTTACCACCTGAATAGCTTTTAAATTAATTTCTTCCTTTGTATTCCTACTGCCACTATCTTATTTCAGGTTCTCTTTGCTTTTCACTCCGATTACTTTAACTCCTGCTTAACCAGTTTCACTGGCTTCTGCCTGATTACTCTTCAATCACTTCCAGTATGAGGTTTTCAAAGTCTAAAACTGAGACCCTGAGACAGGTACTGGGGTGCGTTCAGTTTATTCAGGATGTCACCCCAGAAGGCACAAATATGGGAACAGAAAAAGGAAGGAGGGAGCAATATCATCAAAGGACACACACTTCTGGGTTGTTGGTTTTTTTTTTTCCTTTTTCTAATGACCCTTAGACATTTATTTTAATTGTCACACTCCTGTGTTATCACAGCACCCTGTACAAATCTGTATAGTTAATCTTAACTCCATAATCTAATTGCTAATTTACTCCTCATCTTCTTCACTAAATTATGAATCCCTGAAGACCGTATCCTGATCCTTAACACCGTGTCTGATATACTGGTTGCTTAATTAGCACTTCATGAGTAAATAAATGGATGGATATTTTAATTTTTTTTTATAAATAAGGAAATTAAGACCTAAAATTAGTCAAAGAGGTTGTTCAATATCTCAAGGTTTATAAATTAGAGAGCTAATTGTCACACAGCTGTCATGTATTCCTGTCAAAGGAAGCAGATCTTGCTTTAATTACTATTTCTACCACTGTTATCCCTGCTACCACTGTTACATTCACCTCCCCACATGCTTGGCCCTACACATAAACAAGCTAAAGTGTCCTATAATTTGAGAGCATTCAAGGTGGGAAAAAGGAATTTCAGCTGACCTTGATGTTGTTCTAGGTTACATATCCATCTTAATTTGCTTTTTATTCCCAAATATCCCTAAGTTTAGGATTATCATTTCCTGAAAGCTTCCTTTTCATTTCCTATGCTTCAGCTTTCACCTTTAACATTTTGCTGACAGCCTCGCTAAACTGTCTAGTGGTTTTGGGCATGTGTGTCATTGCTGTTGTTTGCATATTTCCTTTGCATTTCATTTAATTCTGGTTAACTCCTTTTTAAGATTTTATTTATTTATCTGAGACAGACAGAGAGAGAGTGAGCATGGGGAAAGAGCTCAGGGAGAGGGAGAAGCAGACTCCACACTGAGCAGGAAACCAGTCAGGGATTGATCCCAGGGCACAGAAATCATGACCTGAGCCAAAGGGAGAAGCTTAACTCACTGAGCCACCCAGGCGCCCCTAACTTTGGTTAATTCTTGACTTTCCTTCCTAAAATGCTGTCTTCTCTTACTGTTCATACTCTCATCACTACTCCAATCACCAACCTCTTCCTCTCCTGCTATCTCGCATTTCTCATCTAACTCTACACCTTTTCCAAAACTCAGTGCTCAGGGTGCCTGGGTTGCTCAGCTGTTAGGCATCTGCCTTCAGTTTGGGTTATGATGCAGGGTCCTAAGATCAAGCCCCACATTGGGCTCCCTGCTCAGCAGGAAGCCTGCTTCTCCCTCTCCCACTCCCCCTGCTTGTGTTCCCTCTCTTACCTGTCTTTCTCTGTCAAATAAATAAATAAAATCTTATTAAAAAAAAAAAAAACCTCAGTCCTCAAGCTGCTTTCATCTCATTTCATAGCACAAACTGGATTTTTTTACAGTAATTGCTTGATTTATATTTCCAAACCATACCTCACTTCAAAATTTGATTATGTATTTACAATTATGTAAAGGCCTTCTTACTTGAACATCCTATTATCAATTTAAATCCAACTTAGTCCTCTCACTTCTTTCAACCTTTATTTTAGAAATAATCCTGACTCCTATACCAGTCAACAGTCTTGGTTCCATTTTGCCTATGACATAAAGCACTTGTTCGTGCCTTAACCAATTTGAGTCTGATCATGTTGGACCCTGCCAAGTGTGACAGTCAACTCTTCCTAAATAAAATGTCACTCCTCTATTCATAACCTTCAATGGTTTTAAGTTTTACACAAGATAACATCCACATTTCTGGGCCTGCCATTAAAAGTAGGCTTATCCACTGATGATAGCAGCAATACTGTGGTTAGGATTTGAGATCTGAAGACTGACTTCCTTACCTCACATCACAGTGAGAGGTGTGAACTTGACAACACTGCTTCACTCCTCTAAGCCTCAGTGTTCTCACCTGTACAGCAGGGATAATGGACTCCAATTCCTGCAAGGATGGCCAGATCAAGTGAGATAAAATACATATCTGGCACATAGTAACTACAGCAACTGCTCAATAAATGGTAGCTCTCATTCATTTCTAAAATGCAGTTTCAGGGTGACCTCAGTGGCCCAGTTGGTTAAGCATCAGACTGTTGATTTCAGCTCAGGTTGTGATCTCAGGGTCGTGAGAAAAAAAAACACATCAGACTCTGCCCTAGGTATGGAGTCTGCTTATGTTTCTCTCTTCTTCTGCCTACCCCCACAGCATACTCTCTCCAAAACAATTAAATCTTTAAATAAATAACATAAAATAAAATGTAGTTTCCACTCCAGCAGTCAAGTCTACTCATTGTCTTATAAATTTACCTAGCACACTTAGGCTTCAGTAACTTTTCCTACATAACTCCCTACTGTTTATATGACCACTCATCCCTTTAAATAATCAAATTCTAATCATTCCTCAAAGTCTTGACCTGAAAGTCTAAACTCTCCTGGAAGGTTTTTTGTTGTTGTTGTTGTTGTTTATTTGTTTTTACAGTGAATGGGTTCTTCTTCCTCTGATTATCTTTTAAGAAGTAAAGGTAATTTGTGTTACTCAGTTGACTCTCAATAGATTCTGCACTTTGTTCTTATGGTTCCAAAATGTGCAGTTTGTCTCTTTAGCCAGAATCTAAACCTAAGCTTCTTAATGACCTTCTCTTCATTGCTTTCTGCACTTTATACATACTAGTTGGTTAGTTCACTGAAGTTCAACAACAGGCTAAAAACATAGATAAGATGCTTTACTTGTACCTAGGGTACATGGTCGTATTTTTTTTCAAGATTTATATATGTATTTTAGAGAGAGAGCAAGAGCACAAGCAGGAGAAGGAACAAAGGGAGAGGGAGATAAAGAATGTCAAACAGATTTTCCCCATCTGCCCCTGATGACCATGGAGTCTGATGTGGGGTTTGATTCCATGACTCTGAGACCATGACATGACCTGAAATCAAGAGTCAGAAGCTTAACCAACTGAGCCACCCAGGCACCCCTTATGTTAATATTTCTGATATCAGCCATGTTAACACATACTATATATATATATATATATATATATATATATATATATATATATATTTCTGTAATTGATTTCTTTAATTTATTAAGATATCCAGGGAGTGGGGCACCTGGGTGTCTCAGTTGGTTAAGTACCTGCCTCGGGTCAGGTCATGATCTCAGGTCCTGGGATCAAACCTCACATTTGTCTCCCTCCTTCTCCCCTTCTCTCTCTGTAGCTCCCCCTGCTTGTGCTCTCTCTCACACACACACTCTCTCTCAGATAGATAAATAAAATCTTTAAAAAAAGATATCCAGGGACAAATAACGTTTATTTATCCTATATTTCCTAAAAACATTATTTTTTCCATAGAACTAGATATGATAACAGGTGTAATTGTGACCTTTACCTCCTTATGTCCAGGAGGTGTGCAACTCACTCACTGCCTGATTTAAAGCCAGCAAATTTAGTATCAACACAAATAAAAAACATGTACACACACATGCTCACACATATAAGCAGACTGAGCTCATAGATGCAATTGGTTTTGAGCTTCCTGTTTTATTCCAAGAGCTGTCCTTTTGCTATCTCTGAATCTGATCACTTGAGTTTAAATTGAAAGAGCGCCTTTTAAATGTAGGGGAAAATATAACTGTTGACCATGTTACCATTTTTCTCTCTCACCACATTATGCGCCAAAATATGGCTTCAAAGTTTTGTTTTTGTTTTTGGTTTGAGAGAGGAGAGAGAGAGAGAGAGAGGAGAGGGAGGGACAGTGGGAGAGGGAAAGAGAGCATCTTAAGGAAGCTCCACACCCATTGTGGAGTCCGATGCAGTGTTTGATCTTGCAACCCTGAGAACACAACCTGAGCTCAAACCAAGGTGCTTAAACAACTGAGCCACCCAGGCACCCCTCAATATTTATTACATGCTTCTTCTAGTCCACTTCAGGTTTATCTGACCAGGTTATAAAAATGAAATATTATCTGAAGCAGTAAGGAATGTGCTGACAATTGGATACACTTGAATGTCATATATTAATATTATGAAACATTATCTTAGGTTATTTTAATATATTTTGTTAGGTTGCACTTCTTTGGAGATATTTCCATGGGAATTATTTTAGTTTTAAAGGTGTACGAAGAGCTCTATAAAGTCCCTAAATCTAGTAAATAACAAAAAAAATGAATTATTTTGCATGGAATTTAACTCCTTTCAATCTGCCTTTGTTATTTTCTTGCAGCTTCTAAAAACTATTATAAAATAAATTGAATATTAATAACAGTAGTCAATACTTATCTAGAGTCTGCTCTCTGTAAGCATCGCTCTATAGGCCCTTTTTATATTAACATAGTTAATAGCAATTATTATGTTCCTTGTGTTACAAAAGAAAAAAATTAAATGACGTGTTTAATATCATAATGCTATTTGTATTGCCTCAATTTTATTATTTCATATATTTAATAAATATTTAGGAATAGTGACCATGCATGAGCCACTATCTTTACCAATAGTTTTCCTTTGCCCTTTCTCTCCATTATTTTTTTCTTGCGCATTTTTATTGACTATTTGTTGGAGGCTCTAAACAATTTGGAATGTAACATATATATGTAAACACATGCATGTATTTGGATGTATGCATAAACACACAGATACACACACACACACACACACACACACACACACATGCATTCACTAAACAAAACACTCCCATGGCTGATTTTGAAATCAGACAATTTATGTTTTATTTCCCACTTCCTCCCACCTGCTACAAATGCTCCAGTCATTGTCATTTCCTCCGCACCACTGCTAGGACACACATAGGTATTTGCTCCTGGTGATTCCATAATACCCTTCCTTCTCTATTCATTTGAATGCTGTCCTTTAGGTCCTATCTTCTTCATGAAATCTACTGAAATATTTTCACCCTGTTATCCTCTGTCCTCTGAAATCCTGCATTTATTATTCATATATATTCTTATATGATTCCTGCAGGGACTCTAATACATACTTCTAAATCCTATAAAGCATTTAACACTGTCTAGGACTTAATAATGAATACCAATTGGTGATTGATTAATAAGCACACCTGTCCTTTTATTACCTCACATTTCCATTTCATGAAAATACAGCTTAAGAAAATGTAAATTATTAACGTAAAGAATAGCTTGAAAGGAAAGACCATGCCTTGTGATAGAGTTAGCATACCCTTATTAAACATGAAATTAACTTATAATTATTTGTTAAAAGATATGCAATCAAAATATATATTGAGTCAGTAAAATACTTCACTGATGTTATAAAAATCATTTCCTCTACATATACTCAAGATACTTAAAAGGTTTTGTAAATGTGCATTTTACTTAAAAAAAAATGTTTTCCCAAATTACACCTTTACAGAGGATGCACTCTCCTTATAGGTGAGTCATTTTTTTCATAATGATTCATAATCTCCTTTTAGAGAGTCCCTTAAAATCATGATCTCTTTTATAAGGATAATCTTGAGGGGGAAAATATTTTAGTGCATTTCCCATCAATTGTAAGTAGAATCAAAGTGGTTGTTGTGATATGGGGATTTAACCTCATCCATAGAGATAGAAGAAGTATCTAGTAAAACAAAGAAGAATTTGTGTGCTAATGGTCCTATATGTACTTATGGGTGCTATAACCACATTGTGGTTAATGTAAATGGGTTCTGAAGGTAACTTTTTATAGGAAGACACTCTAGAACTATTAGAAAGGAAAGAATTGATGTTCTTTACATGAAGGATGAAGCAAAAGCAAAACATTCCCCTATGCTAAAGAGTGTCCAGAACATCTGATGCTTTGTTGGTACAGTGACAGGACTATGTGGCTTATGTCTCCATTCTTGGCTTGACCTTTGTGGTATAAAAAGGTTGGTAAACTGAGGTCCACAAGCCAAATTTCTTCCTTTCTCACCTGATTTTATAGATACAGTTTTGACACCCATTCATTTCCATAGTGTCTTGGCCTTCTTTCAAGGTATAGCAGCAGAGTTGAATGATTACAGCAGACACCATATGGCCTACATCTCAAATTTTTACTGGATGTTTTTTACAGGAAAGGTTGCAAAGCTCTAATCTAAACTATATGATTTAAAATTCTTAATCTCATGTTTACCCAATAAACACATGTCATCTCAAACCTTACCAACAGATTTGAAAAGTCAGAGAAAAGGACAAGAGGACTGAAAATGTAATGAGTAAACTAGTAAGTCTTGTCAAGAACACATACTTGCAATTATAATTCCCACTGTTATTATATCATTATTGGTGAAAGCTATTGAGCATTTATGAGGTGCCAAGCACTTTACATCTCATACCTCATTTATTCCACACAAATAACCTTGTGAGATGGATACTACTGTAATCTCAGTTTGAGAAATAATGAAACTGAAGAGTGGTGAGCTTGGGTAACTTGCCCAAAGGAAAAGGCAGGAATAAGGACAAGCAGGTCAGGAGATGGAAACAGATCACTTCAACTCTGCAACTCATCGTCTCAACCACATGTTCACTGAGCAACCCTATGAACTAGGGAGGAAAATAAAGAACAATAGAAGAACCAGTCCCTGCCCACCCCTCAACAAGTTTCTAAATGTGTTGCAGAAAAAATATATACATCATAAACATCTCTACAGTGTTTATGCAGGCACTCTTCTCAGAACTTTATACTTATCATTCCATTTTATCTCCAAGACAACATTTTGGATTCAGCTCTATTATTTACCACTTTCCAGGTGAGGAGGGAAATGTTAAGCTACTTCTTCAAGACCACATAGAAAATAGCTGTGGGGTCTCTGCTTAATTAGCCTTCATTGTTCCGCCCTACAGTAAACAAACAATATCCACATAATTGAAGCTTTCAAATGATTTTTAAGTCCCTTACTCTTTAATATGACCAGGTATCAGGAAATACTGGACAGTGAGGAGACATTCTAACATAGAAATAAGCAAACATAAGGGAAGTAAACAGAGATTGAAGAAAACTTTAAAAAATACCTATAACTGCTCTATTGGAAAAAATTTTTTAAATGTGTTTTATCTATGAAACACGAATAGAATGCTAATATTTAAAAGGAGGAATATTCAAACCACAAAAAAATATGTGTTGGAAAATCAGACTATGAGGGTACAAGAAAATCAGTAGAAGTACAGAAAATAAACAAAATAACATGACATTAATAGAAAATGGTAATAATATGGAAAGATTAAAAAACACGACATGTATCAGAAGAGTCAAAATTTTACAAATGGATAAAACAATTTTTAAGAACTGAAGGGCATAAGTTTCCAAGTGAATAAATCCCACTGGTGACCAGCATACTGAAAAAGACCCATATCAATACCAATTATTATTAAAATTGACAAAACGAACATAAAGATAACTCCAACACTTTCAGAAAGAGAAAAAAAAAGTAGTTCACATTTAAATACTTACACCAGAACAACTTACGACTTCTCAGCAGCTTCAGAAGCTTAAAGAAAATGGAGGTATTATTTGTTTTTCTAAATGAATTGTAAATTCTGAGGGAAGAGTTAAAGCATTCCACTAGGATGTTCATACTGTCAGTTTCTCTTTGTGCATCTAACAATTTTTGCCTTGGTTATTTTCTTTGCTATATAACATTTTACCTGTGTTTCTTCATGGTTTATTGTAACTTTTTTCCACTATGTACTCTTTCTGTGCCCTTTAAATCATCATATATTAAATTCTTCTTTAAAATTAGCAAGGTCACCTCTAGTCTATATTTTTGTACATTTTTCTTTTAAAGATTTGGGACTTCATGAGTTTCCACAGTGTGGTTATTTCATTTCAGAAATGTGTCTTATAAATATCAAGGATACTTAAATATGTTTGACCACATATTTGTCTATCAATATCAAAATTAAAGTGTCCATGATCTTGCACATCCTCTTCCCAACTCTTCCCTTGAAAATGACAACTTTATGTTTAAATTTCTTTATAAAGTGTTGTCATTACTTTCCCTTAAAAAAATAATAATAAGCATGTTTGGCAAATAGGAAGGAGGTTAAGATGGTGGAGGAATAGGATGGCCCTAAGCTCGCCTCCTTCCTCAAATATAGATAAATGTCAAATCATTCTGAACACCCAAGAAACCAATCTGAGGACTGACAAACAAAGCTGCATGTCTACAAGCAGAAAAAACACCCCCCTTGGAAGGTAAGAAATACTGAGAGTTGATTTGGTAGAGAAGAGAACTGTGGGCATTGCAGATGGGAAGGATCCCAAGATGTGAAGAGAGAAGTGAGGAGTGAAAGAGAGAGAAAGAGAGACAGAGAAAATAGTGAAAATATACATAGTGGAATGAAAAGGAAAAACATCTTCCCCAAACCATTGACTGTGAAAAAGGAGAAGGTTTAAATACTGCAAGATTTTTGGTTTTGTTTTTGGTTTTTGTTATCTTAACAAACAGCAGAGCACAGGATCTGAAGTTTTGGAGATCAGCCCGACCATCAGGGTCATCTCTGGCAAGCTGAGCAGTGCTCCAGTGGGGAAGGAGGACAGAGACCCTGGTGTGGGCAGCATGATCTGAGGATCTCCTGGACCGTACCGGGAGAAACAGTTCCCCTGCTTGGACTGCACTTTGTAGAGGTGTAGCACCCTCTCCAGGGGCAAAAGACCCAGTGGGTGCCAGTGAGCTGCCATTTACCAGAATGAGAACAAAGATGCAGCTGAGGGCAGCAAACTTTGGCATCAGCTTTGTGCTGCTATTTAGCATAAACTCCAAACTGCTGTGTGGTGACATGGCTATTTTCTGGGACAAGTTGGCACGAGCCAGAGCACAACAAGACCCTCCCTCAGAGGATCAGCACGGCCCTACCCAGGGGGTCTCTGAAGTTAGAGTTTTGAAACACAGCCATACCCAAGATAAAACTCGGGAGTGCTGGCTGCTGAGGTTAAACACAGACAGGGTGCAGGCAGGGATCTGATGGAAGCTAGGGACACAGGAGGGATGATTGTTTGTAAGGGCTTCCTCAAGAATGTCTGGCATGAACTTCCCATTGCAGAGGTGAGAAAGTAGGATGAAGAGATTTTCATCACCCATCCACTAGCACTGATCTACCTCAGTGAGCTAAATAGCGCCACCAAATGGAGACTGGAGCTGCTGCACAAAGTCTGGCCCAGCTGTGTTACACAGGTTCATCTCCACTGGGGCAAGTACACCTGAGAATCAGAGCCGGAGGCTCCTTTCCCAGATCAGCATAAACCCTTCGCATGCAGTAAGTCTACTGATCATTGAGTGCTACAAAGCTCAGCTCTAGGGGAAACAGGATCTGGCTTCCATTTTATTTTTATTTTTAAATTTATTTTTATTTTTATTTATTCTTTAATTTATATATATTTTTACCTTTATTGTTTGAATCTAGCTTCTTTTAGCAAGCAGACCAAAACACACCCAGGATCTAGGGTTTTGTTTGTCTTTTTGTTTTCTGGACAAAATTACAAGACAGAGGAGTTCACCCCCAAAAAAAGAACAGAAAGTAGAAATAATGGCCAGGGATTTAGTCAACACAGTTATAATTAAAACATCTGAACTAGAATTTATAACAGCAATTTAAAGGATACTAAGTGGGCATAGAAGACACTAGAGAATCTTTTACTGCAGAGCTAAAAGAACTAAAATCTAGTCAGGTGAAAATTAAAAGCACTATAAATGAGATGGAAACCAAAATGGATGCTGTAACAACACAGATGGATGAAGCAGAAGAATGATATAGAAGATAAAATTATGGAAAATAATGAAGCTGAAAGAGGAGGGAAAGAAAGACATTGGATCATGAAGGTAGACTTAGGGAACTGAGTGACTTCTTAAAATGTAATCATGTTCATATCGTAGGAGGCCCAGAAGATGAAGAAAGAGAAAAAGGAGTAGAAGGTTTATATAATCAAATTGTAGCTGAAAACTTCCTTAATCTGGGGAAGAACACAGAGACCAAAATCCAAGAAGCACATATAACTCTCATTAAATTCAACAAAAGCTGGCCATCACCAAGATATATTGGTCAAACTTACAAAATACACAGACAAGGAAAGAATCCTAAAAGCATCAGAGGAAAAAAAGTTCTTAACTTACAATGAAAGACAGATCAGTTTCACAGCAGATCTATCCACAGAAACTTGGTAGGCCAGAAGAGAATGGCAGGATATATTCAACATGCTGAATGGGAAAAAATATGCATCCCAAAATATTTTACCCAGCAAAGCTGTCATTCAGAATAGAAGGAGAAAGAGAGTTTCCCAGACAAAAATCTAAAGGAGTTTGTGACCATTAAACCAGCACTGAAAGAAATATTAAAGAAGACTCTTTGAGTGAAGGGAAAAAAAAAAAAACCCAAAAAACAAAAAAACACCCAAAGCGATAAAAACTGGAATGGAACAGACAACAACAACAGAAATAGCAACTTTACAGGTAACACAATGACCTTAAATTCGTATCTTTCAATAATCACCATAAATACAAATGGACTAAGTGCTTCAATCAAAAGACACAGGGTTTCAGAATGGATGAAAAGCCAAAACCAAACAAATAAACAACACACACACACACACACACACACACACACAAGATCCATCTACATGCTGCCTTTGAGAAACTCATTTTAGACCTAAAGACACATGCAGTGAGAGGATGTAGAACCATCTATCATGCTAATAGATGTCAAAAGAAAATCAGAGTAGCCATAGTTTTATCAGACAAACTAGATTTTTAAAATGAAACCTGTAACAAGAGATGAAGAAGGGCATTGCATCATAATTAAGGGGTTTATCCATCAAGAATATCCAACAATTGTAAGTATTTATGCCCCCAAATTGGGAGCAACCAAATATATAAATCAATTAATAACAAACATTAAGAAACTCACTGATAGGGGCACCTGGGTGGCTCAGTGGTTTGGGCTGCTGCCTTCGGCTCGTGTCATGATCTCAGGGTCCTGGGATCGAGCCCCGCATCGGGCTCTCTGCTCCGCAGGAAGCCTGCTTCCCTCTCTCTCTCTCTCTCTCTGCCTGCCTCTCTGCCTACTTGTGATCTCTGTCTGTCAAATAAATAAATAAAATCTTAAAAAAAAAAAAAAAAGAAACTCACTGATAGTAATACAATAATAGTAAGGGACTTTAACACCTCATTCACAGCAATGGACAGATCATCTACGCAGAAAATCAATAAAGAAACAATGTCTTTGGATGACACCTTAGACCAGAAGGACTAAATAGAAATATTCAGAACATTTCATCCTAAAGCAGCAGAATACACATTATTTTTGAGGACACAGGGAACATTCTCCAGAATAGATCACATACTGGGTCACAAATAACCCCTCAATAAGTACAAAAAGACTGAGATCATACCATGCACATTTTCAGACCACAATGCTATGAAACTTGAAGTCAACCACAAGAAAAAAATTCAGAAAGACCACAAACGTATGGAGACTAAAAAACCCCTTATTAAGAGAATGAATGTGTTAACCAGGAAATTAAAGAAGAAATTAAAAAAAAATACAGTGAAACAAATGAAAATGAAAACATGACATCTGGGATACAGACAGCAAAGGCGGTCCTAAGAGGGAAGTATACTAACATTATACATAAAGGAGCAAGAAAAATAAGAGCAAATAAAGCCTAAAGCCAGCAGAATAAGGGAAGTAATAAAGGTTAGAGCAAAAATAACCAAAATACAAACAATAACTACAAAAACAGGACAGATCAATGAAACTAAGAGCTGGTTCTTCGAAAGAATTAATAAAATAGGTAAACCCCTAGTCAAACTTATCAAAAAGAAAAAAGAAAGGACCCAAATAAGTGAAACCATGAATGAAAGAGGAGAGATCACAATCAACACTGCAAAAAATACAAAGAATTATAAGAGAATATGATGAAAAAATTACATGTCAAGAAACTGGGCAATCTGGAAGAAATGGAAAAATTCTTAGAAACATACAAACTATCAACACTGAAACAGGAAGAAGTAGAAAACTTGAACAGATGCACAGCCAGCAAAGAAGTTGAATCCCTAATCAAAAATTACCTAACAACAAATGTCAGGACCAGCTGGCTTCCTGGGGAAATCTACCAGACATTTAAAGAAGAGTTAATAGCTATTCTTCTCAAATTGTTACAAAAAAATAGAAATGGAAAAAAACAAAACAAACAAACAAAAAACTTCCAAACTCCTTTTACAAGGCCAACATTATCGCATTATCTTGATTCCAAAACCAAAGACCCCACTATAAAGAGGAATCACAGGCCAATATCCCTGATGAACATAGATACAAAAATTCTCAATAAAATACTAACAAATGAAATCCAACTACATTAAAGAATGATTCACCACAATCAGGTGGGATTTATTCTTGGACTGCAGGAGTGGTTCAATATTTCTAAATCAACCGACATAATACACCACATTAATAAAAGAAAGGACAAGAATGATGTGATCCTATCGACAGATGCACAAAAGCACTTAACAAAATTCAGCTTCCATTCTTGATAAAAACTCTCAACAAAGTAGGGATAGATGGAACATACCTCGACATTATAAAGGTCATATGCAGAAGACCCACAGTGGATATCATCCTCAATGGGGAAGAACTGAGAGCTTTTCCTCTAGGGTCAGGAATAAAAAAGGAATGTCCACTCTCATCATTACTATTTAACACAGTATTTAAGTCCTAGCCTCAGCAACCAGATAACAAAAAGAAAGATTGTATTGGGAACTGTGTTTGGAGGGTATGACAATTCTTGCTAAGGAGCTATTGTAATAGTTTAAAGGAGAGATGATGATTCCTTGATCCTAGGCAGTTAGAGTGGAGATTGAGAAATGATTAACTGAATAAGAGGCCAAGCCATAGAGGCTGGGAGGATGTTCACGATGTTGGAGCTTTGATTTGGGATAACTGATGATAAGGATGATAATGATACGAATTATAGTGGAAGTGAACTAAAAAGAGAAGGTGTATCTACATATTGATTTGAAGCATCTTAGGAGCTAGAACTCAACCTCAGAATTGCAAACTGAGACTAGTAACGACTCAGTCTTAAAGTAAACCTTTCTCCAAACCCTCCCTTGACTTAGCAGCTGGATTCTATAATTAGCCTTTTGCCTAACTAATGCTGTTACCAAGTACCCACCTGTAAAATCAGTTTCTCTCAGATTTCTCTCCAGTTCCAAGGACCGATATGCTTTCTCTCATGCCCACAGTTCGTTGAAATGTGTCTGTTTCCTGTTACTCCCCTAACTCTAACTCCTCATTTCCATGGATCTCTTCTTTCCTGTCTGAAATCAATTAAAGGTCTGGGATGCAGGCAACAGAAATCAACTCTGGCTAACTTATCCAGTAAAATAATAATAGGTACCACAAAGACCCAATAGGAAAGTTGGAAAACCAGATTGAAACAAGTGTTAGACCCACGGGAAGAACAGACTGTGAGAAACAAAACCCAAGGCCAATGAAAGGGTTAAGATGCAGCTTCCAGTCTTGCTACCATGAAGCTGAAGGACTTTCAGGCCCCCAAAGCAGATGCTTGAAACCACCACTCAAGACATTTGATGCCATGACTGCTACTGCGAATAATATCTAAACTGACTGTCATTATTTTCTCCAGGTCCAAACTCCTTGTCAGTCATGTTCTCTGGCTGTGCTTAGGGTAAGGGCAAGTACCTGCTCATGTGCTCAGTATCAGGTATGGAAGCAGATTGTCACCCCTCTTTGGCTTCCCTAGTAAGTGTCTTACGCACTTATTCAACACATATTTATTGAGTATGTACTGTGGGCCAATTTTAGGCCCCAGGATAGAGTAGTATACAAAACAAACAGATATCCTTGCTCTCATAGACTTGTAGGGTAAAGATACAAGAAAGTTTCTGGCATGTCTTTGTATGAAGCTCCCCCCCCCCACCAATCTTTATGAACGAGTTTCACAAAGATCCAAACTCTAGACACATGATTGACTGATTTTCTGAAATTCGTGTTTCCTTAAGTATTTGGGTCAGCTGCAGGGTTGGAGATACTGTCTAATAATAGATACGTCCTATGAGTTTGAAAAAGCAGCATACCTCCCTTTCCTTTGACAATGCTGCACTTTCAACAAGCTTAGCCCCCTCATCTTCCTACTTCATGTCTCCCCCAGTCTCATGCTTCTGCTTAATTTGTATGACATAATGAAAATTTTACCATTCAGGGCTATGCTTCTTAGATCTGTGACAATTTTGTTGTTGTTGTTGTTCTAAGTGCAGATGCATAGGCAAATCCTCATGCATTATACAAACAACTAATCATCTTCTATGCAGGTTCTAATCTAGACCTTCCCACAGGAGAAACTCCCCACCAGCAACCATTTCTCACCCAATCTCCCAGCAGGACATAAAGGAAAGCAGCTGGTTTATTAATTCAGATATAAGGGATAAAGACCCTTACGTAAGTGCTTTATCCCAGTCCCCCCTGAAGCCCAAGTGGGGGGAAGCTAAAGAGGTTAATTCTGAAGTCTATAATTAGCAATGAAATATCCTACAGAAACAATAGGATGAACAGGGTGAAGCAAAAAGTAAATCATAGCAATGACAGTTTAGGTACCTAAGGGTTAGACAGCTTCACTGGGCTGAGCTACTAACCAACTTGTGTGCTTTCTCTACCTGGGACAAAGTATTCCAACTTTGAAACAATTCAATTTTCAAATGAATTTTGGAAAGGCAGTGTTTTACAATGCTATCGTTTTGTTTGTTTGTTTGTTTGTTTCAATTCTGGTTTTATAAATATTCTTATCCTTATCATCATTCCTTTTAGATTTTAAGGTTCATGGGCTTTATGGAGGCAAAGATTGAAAAAAATATATACAACCAAAATTGTTATCATGTTTTTATTAGTATTAGCATTTCTTAGCTCCTCACAGTGAAGAAGGACTTGACTTCCAAAACCTTCAGAAGGAGAAAACAAGCCTTTCCCAGGTCTAGATGTCAAAATGACAGCAGAGGCTCGAACTGTGACTCAACCACATCGCTGAACAAAATATCAGTTTCCTAGGAAACCTACAGGAACCAGCATTCTAGCACTCTTTAACTGCCAGAGATGTTTTCATACAACTCACAAATTATCACCTTGTGGAAAATTGTACTTTGAAAACCTTCACTAACTACTAAGAAAGAGGGTAAAATGTAAAGCTAATTCATTGATTTACTCAACAAATAATCACAGAGAGCAAACTCCAGACCAGGAGTTGTTCTGCTGGCTGGGTGTACAACACTAAAATATTTGATAAAGCTCTTGCTTCTCTAGAGCTGACGATCTTACTTACAGGAGAGTGTCAATGAAGGAAAAATTTATATAGATTATACTGTCATATTTTGGTCTGTGGTGGAGAGAAATACAGCAGATTTCAAGGACAAGGAACCATGAGTCGGGGGTGCCACATTAAATAAGATGGGCAAGGAAGGGGACTTAGAGGAGATGGAACAGGAGCAGAGATTCGGGCAATTAAGGAGGAAGCAAGGGAGCAAGCCAAGTACATATGTCAGGAGAACAAGGAATAGAGCATGTGAACGCTTTATGACAGCCACATGTTTGGTGGGTGTGACACTGGGAGGTGTTGAAAGCCAGCTGATCTAGCTCTAGCAGAGTGAGAGAGTGAACAGGAGGGAGGCAGAAGTTTCAACTGGGAATGTGACAAGGCCAGACTATTCCAGGATGAGTAGGCCACCATTAGGACTTGGGATATATTCTCAAGTGAGATGGGAATTGAGATGGGGAAATGTTGATAGGTGGGTACGCAATCACTTTATTTTAAAATGGGCTATTCTGATGAATATGTGCAGAAATGTGGAAAATCCCTTAAGATATAGGAATATGATACATATTGTAGGATATCATTTCTATGTGGAATCTAAAACAGAAAGTAGAGGATAACTACCAGAAACTGGAGGTGGTGAGGGAATTAGGGAATTGTGGGTCAAAGGTACAAACTTGCCATTAGAAGATGAGTAAATTCGGAAGGTCTGATGTACAAGGTTGAGATTATACTCAACAAAACTGCATTATATACTTTAGTGTTGCTAAGAGACCATCTTAAATGTTCTCACCACATACAAAAAAAATAACAATTATATAATGTGATGCAGGTGTTAGCTAAGGCTAGGGTAGTCATCATATTATAATATATAAATGTATCAAAAATCAACAGTGGTATACTTAAATCTATACAATGTTATAGGTCAAGTATATGTCAATTAAAAAAAGATGCAAGAATATGCTCATAGAACAATTTTATTCTTGTCACATTAAGTGAGTTATCCTTATTTTTGATTATTTAGTTAATTGTGTTGGTCTCCTGTTTTATAGATTTTTGACAGGAGAGATCCTACAGCTTTAATGATAGTCTATTGATTGCAACAATATTGGTTTTTTTTCCTCCAAACTGCCACTGATGTAATTATTTACCCTTCCAAAATTCTCACATTGAAACTCTAGTTCTGATCATATTTTAAGTAAGCATAGCAGAAAAAAATAGTCAAAAAGTTTTTGTGTGAAAAATTTATCTGTAAATATTATATATCTTACAAATCTTGATGATAACAAGGAACTTTTTTTTTTTGCACTCTAGAAAATGAGGGGGCATGAGAAATATTGATGACTTATGGTCCAAGATAGAAAGAATAAAGGATCAAGAGGTAAAAATGAGGTTTTAAAACCTTTAGCCATCCTCTGATTATTATGCAAGGGAAAGGCACCTCTGTCTTTTGTGTAGGATTCATTTATCAGTAATTAGTTTGTCAGGTGGTATCACTGGAACTCTTCTTAATTCAGTAACTGGCATGGACTCCCAGGCCTGACTCATTGGCATTATTAATAAGTCCTTGGCATTCTGCTGCCCACAGTGGCCACGTGATTGGCAGAGGTGAACACATGACCTCAGTCAGTCCTTTCTGGACAGATCTCAGGGTCTGTGGGAAGCTGAGTGAAAGAATGCTCTCTCTTTCCACTGAACATGAAAGTGTGAGTTTATATGGCTAGACCTGCAATAAGTCAGAGCTCCCTGAGAAAAAAATAAACCAGAAGAAGTAGAATTAGAAAACTCCAAGAGAGACACTAGACCTTGGTGTTAGGACTTCAAACTTTGACTTAAATTTCACCTGAAGCCATTCTTTCTCTTAATTTCTCCCTTGATATGAGCCATAAAATTAGTCTTCTTTAAGTTAGAATGGGCTTGGTTTTCTATCACTTGAAACTAAAAATGTGGTATTGGATATATATTGAATTCAAACAATCTTGAAATGTACATGCTAATCCAATTACAATAATATATGACACTAGATAATAGAATTTTATTCTCCTAAACAGTAGACAAAACATCTCTCCCAGCAAATGGAGAATTATATGTTAACTTATATAAAATAAAATTAGCAAGCTCTACCAAAACCCACAGAAAAATAGGCACAGAGAGGCCTGGGCTTTGGGTAGAGTCCTGGGACCTGAGCTGGACAGTGTGGAGTGAGATACACAAGGGCTTCAGAGCACAGAACCAAGGGGAAAGTTGAATGTCTGAGCCAAGTAGGCAGTTCACAGAAGCATCAAGTCACAGAGAGGCCAGTTAGTAAGTCAGAATACAAGCAAAAGGCAAAAGATCCCAAGGCCACCCAAATGTGAAGAAGGTTTGAAATGGATATTAAAAAGGCCAGACTTGAAGGGGGTGTCTGATAATTTAGGAATTAGCTGCAGTGCTCTATTTATAGGTCACCTCTGGAGTCAGCATAGGTAGAGAAAGGATCACTGAAGGCACTGAATAGACACAAATACGCTTGACACAATAAAATATTCAGTTATGTATCCAGGCCAAGTAAAATATTCAGAATTCAGTAGACCTTCAAATCCCCAAGGCAACATTATTTTGAAAGGAGGAATATCTTCATGTAGAAAAACACTCCCTATTGATGAAATGGTAATTCTCTATGACCTGCCACAGAATCACTGAAAGCTATCAAACTACAAGATGAAAGTTGTATTTCCCTGCTTCTCTCCTACCTACACACTTCCTCCTAACATAAAATGTGTTGGGCATTGACTGCTTCACAATAAAAAAATAAAGACATGACTTAAATATATTGCAAACGTATGCGTGATTAAGGAGAGAGGTGAATACTTTAAAAGTATTGCTACAGAGACAGGACCTGGAGAGTACATTTGCCCCACAGCTACGGGTCAAAGTGAGACCCAGACAAAATTGTGAGATGATTTCGTCCTTACCCAAGCAGTTGGAGAATATCCTAGACCAGCAACAGCAGCACCTAGGAACTTGTTAGGTGGACCTACGGAAACAGAAACTCCAGGGAGGGGCCTCAGCACGCTGTAGTTTAACAAGACCCCCAGGTGTTTCTGATTTATACTCAAGGGTATGACCTGCTGCCTTAGCCCAGCCTCCTCTCAACTGGAGTCATTGAAGCCTTCTCTCTGACAACTCAACCATAATCATTTTCTGAGCACATACTGGTCACAGAAAAAAAGAAAAGAAAAGCTTCTTGCTACTATAGCAAATGCCCTCAAGCATTTAGAAATGCAAAAAAATTAAGGTTCCCCCCCCCAGGTATATTTCTTTCTCTCTGAAAAGCAGTTATTACTGATGGCCAACCACAAAAGCATTTGGCAATGTGGTTACTACATAGATGCCTGCATTAGGTGAATGAAGATCCAAATATGCATTTGTTAACATTTTAATTTGTTTTTAATTTTAAGCAGAAATCTATTTGAGGTATGTATTTACACTAGAAAGTAACTATACTGAAACCACAATATTAATCACAGATTCTTCATTTGGGGAGAGTTATTATTGGTTGTGGATTTTAATCCCGGCCAATGCAGAAACCCCTTTTCCAGTATCCATAGAAAGTGATCCAAAGGGCCTCTGGTTGAATATTTTAGGGAGAAGAGACAGTTTCAGTAAGACTCAGAGTAAGACTCAACAATAATCAGAAACTTTCTTAACTTGAACTGATAAAGCTACCTTGATAGACTATTTTGTCAAAAATCACTCCTATTTTAGGCTCTCAAAGCCTGGTAACAAGTGGAATTTCTTACAATATGATATTAAAAGAAGGGTCCTGCTTGCACATAATCTGTTGCTTATTCAATTTACTTTCATATACCTTAGCTACAAATGGTCACAACTTTTAGGTGTTTATGTAGCCACTTGAGGGTTCCTAGTATTTTAAAAGCTCTAATAAATCTCTTGATGTTCTTTCTTGAAACATTATTTTAGTGCAGCATCCAGCTAGCCTCATTAAATATGAGATATTAGTTATATATGAAATTTCCAGATAAAAATTTCTCTATTATGAATAACACTAAAAAAGGTTTAGTGCAAATTTTCACAGGTGGAAATGAAAAGACCTCTTATAAAAGAACTTTAATGTATGGAACTGATCTTGGAAGGGAGAGAAACCAATTTGCTTAAGGCATTTTGGAAGAGAAAAATTAAAAACCTTGATTTATGTTTCATTAAGATTCAATATCAGTGACAGCTGGGTGAATTCATTCATTCATTCATCCATTCACCTATTTATGCATCCATTCATGCATTCATTCATTCATTCATACGTCTATTAAGGGCTAGCACAGATCTAGGTACTAGTGACACAGCAGAAAAAAAAAAAATGTTCCTACCCCCATCTCCTGGCCAAGTCTGATGTTAGAGAAGAACCCCAACAATATACTTGAATGGCAGCAAGTTTTACAATCTGAAGACCAAAGTACACAGTAGGGGAGATTGTATTAGCACACGAGCATCCCTGGCATACTGGCTGTGTTTTGCAGAGCAGTTACTGAGCATGGGAGTATGAATAGAAAGAGCTGTATTTTCGGTACTCATTGTAAAACATCACTGTGGTGCCGGAAGGGGTGTTGACTAGCAGGAATATCCCTGCTGCTATGGAGAAACATCATCCCACATCCTATGCCATCTATCAGCTTCCATGCTGTTTGAAAAAAAAGGAACTCATAGCAACAATGGATTGATTATTTTTCTGTCAGCTTCATGTCTGAAAATAGTACTAACCTTTTGATGGAATAAGTTGGATTTTTTTTAAATAATGGGAGTCAGTGGGCAGATGATGTTTTGAGAGAGATAGTGGATTCACTGCTATTAAGCAAAATATTGAATAGCTAACTGAAAAAAAATTAAGTGGTTGTATATGTACAAAAACTGATTAATTGGTAAGGTTGATCATGGAGGTTATTACTACGTCAATGCCTGCTATGTATGTCACGGTTCTGTGAGCCTTAGATATATATTATATCTAAGCCTCCCAGCAATTCTGCATGATAGATCATACTTCTCTTTAATTAATAACTTTTACAATATCACACAACTATATAATAGAAAATTAATAATATTATAAACTGCTGTTGGTATATACTAACAGCTCAGGTCTTCCTCTTATTAAGTGAAAAGATTTATATTATAAATAGTGCTGCCATATTAAATAGCTACCTAAAAAAAATTAAAGTCCTTTTTCAGTGTCTTGGATCTTCATTGTGAAAGCAATTAATATTATAGCAGCATAATATTACTATGTGGTTTTTCCATGCTTAAAACAATTTGAAATTCCTTATGTTGGTGAGAAGATATAGGGCTCTACTCCCCCCCAAAATTTCTCCTATTTCTGTGTCTTAACCAGTAATCTGCAGGAAGCTGAAGAGACCAAGGTAATCCACCATTTGCATAATGTCCATCTTTGGTTCCACCACATTCTGCACTTCTTCTTATCTGTAATGTTTATTGCTCTCTGAAGAAAGAGTTTAATTTTCCCCTAGTATTTTTGATGAATGGCTGCTGGAGTCTGGGAGGATATACATAAAATTAAAATATAAAGCAGGGAAAGCTTGGAATGTTGGAAGACCTTTATAATCCAAAGACTCCTTGATATGCTCTAGTCCTGAAATGTCAAAAGGAAGGTACAGCCCCCAAATGACATTGGAAGCTTCCCTTATGGCTTTTTGTCCTGGTGAATCTTTGCAAATCTTAGAATATTTTTTTTTAAGATTTTATTTATTTATTTGACAGAGAGAGATCACAAGTAGGCAGACAGGCAGGCAGAGAGAGAGGAGGAAGCAGGCTCCCTGCTAGGCAGAGAGCCCAATTCGGGGCTTGATCCCAGAACCCTGAGATCATGACCTGTGCCAAAGGCAGAGGCTCAACCCACTGAGCCACCCAGGTGCCCCTAGAATATTATTTTTGATGAAAATTGTGAATAACAAAGAAAATATTTTTATTATGTTACATTAGCCACTATACAATAAATACATCGTCAGTTTTTGATGTAGTGTTTAATGATTTACTAGCTGTATATAATACCCATTGCTCATCACTACATGTGCTCTCCTTAATACCCATCACCTGGCTACCCCATTCCCTTACCCCCTCTCCTCTGAGACTCTCAGTTTGTTTCTCGGGAGTCCATCGTCTCTCATGATTTGTCTCTCCCTCTGATTCCCCCCCTCCTTCAGATTTCCCTCCCTTCCCCTATGGTCCTCCATGTTATTCCTTATGTTCCAAATATGAGTGAGACCAGATGATAATTGTTTTTCTCTGCTTAACTTATTTCACTTAGCATAACCCCCTCTACTTCCATCATGTCAGTGCAAATGGTGGGTATTTATCCATTCTGATGGCTGAGTAATATCCCATTGTATATATGAACCACACCTTCTTTATCCATTCATCTGTTGAAGGACATCTCAGCTCCCTCCAGAGTTTAGCTATTGTAGACTTTGTTGCTATGAACATTGGGGCACATGTGCCCCTTTTTTTTCATTACATCTATATCTTTGGGATAAATACCTAGTAGTAGCACAATTGCTGGGTCATAGGTTAACTCTATTGTTAACTTTTTGAGGAACTGCCATACTGTTTTCCAAAGTGACTATATCAGCTTACATGCCCACCAACAGTGTAAGAAGGTTCCCCTTTCTCCACAACCTTGCCAACATTTGTTGTTACCTATCTTGCTAATTTTTGCCATTCTAACTGGTATAAGCTGGTATCTCAATGTGGTTTTTATATAGAAAGGGAATTGTATAAAATCCTTTATGAAGGATTATTTCCTTGAATTAATCTTGAGGCAAAATTGTATCTATTCTTTTTTTAAAAAGATTTTATTTATTTATTTGAGAGAGAGAAATGAGAAAGAGAGAGAGAGCATGAGAAGGGGGAGGGTCCGAGGGAGAAGTAGACTCTCCGAGGAGCAGGGACCCTGATGCAGGATTTGATTCCGGGAATCCAGGATCATGACCTAAGCTGAAGGCAGTCACTTAACCAACTGAGCCACCCTGGTGCCCCAGAATTTTACCTATTCTCATATAATAGCTGGACATCATTAGGATAACAAGGTCCAAAATTCTAAAATTGAGAGGTATCTCATTCAAATTCTACTCTAGACCCTAAATGGTCATTACTAGGGAGAAGATACTGGCAAAGGTTATAAAACAAAAGCAAAAACACAAACACAACTACCCACCCCCCCATCAATGTACAACTTCTGTGCTAGACTGAATTTGAATACATTATAACTCCTGGTTTTTCTCTGACATTTCTGCATCTGTATTCTTCCCTTGGACAAGTACCTTCTTATCTCAATCCAGCCTTCACTCCCACCAGACAAATCAATGACTGTATACAATGTAGGATTCTAGTTCAAAACATTAAAGTAAGATCCTTAGGTAATTTCATATTTTAAAATAAGATTTATGGGCTATATGACAGCTATTTCCTTAGTTTTTCTACTTACTTCTGAGAATACAAATGGACAATGGCTGAGAATTTTCTAAATTTCAACCATCAGCTAGATAGTGTGATAGTATAAACTGTATCATAACACTTCACATCAAGAGTTATTCCGGACTATAAATGAGGGACTGCTAAACTAGACCATTAGATCTAAACTAGATCAAGTACTGACATCCTTATTAGCAACCTGTATTTCTATAAACTCTAAGACTAATACCAGGTGGTCTAATTGAAATATATTACTTTAGGATTTTAGGAGGCTTCAGCTAAGTTTTATTAAAATGCTCTGCAACAAGTATAATTTAAAATAGCATAAATATATGTGACGACATCTAATATATATTTCATTCTTTCCATAAATGTTGAAAACCAAATATGTATTAGACATTGCCTGGTTCTGAGGGTATTGAATGAATAAAAAAGATAGTATTCTTGACTTCAAGAAATTTACTTTCTTGTCAGGGGAAAATCGAATAAAAAATAAATTGATTTTAAAAATTCAGAGTATGATGAAGCCTACAAAGGAAATAAAAATGGGTATCAGTATAGATATAGTATAGAGGGCAACTGGACCTGAGAATAAGAGCCTACTATGAATAGAAATGTCAGAGAAGCCCTCTCTCAGCAAGTACACTTATCTAAGACCTGATTAAATTTTAAACTTAAATATTAAGTTAGCATTTGATGCAAACTAAAAATATTTTTGCATAAAAAGTTAAGAAAGAAATGAAACACAAATGAGAGTGGTAAAACTCAAAGGAAATAAAAGTAATTTAAAGGACACATTTGTGTTATGTAATAGTGAAAGTTCAGGATTTGTTTTTTAAAGCAGACTTCATTGTATTGATAAACATTCACTGGATATGATTGAAAGCTCTAGTGAGTAAGTTATTACAGGAAGATATATTGGTGCACATTAAAATGATGAAAGGGAGATAAAAAGGAGTCTTATTAAAAATGACTTATCTATATTTTTTGCTCAGGATGACCCATATTTTCTGTTCAAATCACCTCTACATAGGAAAATAGGATTTGTCATGCTGGATTAGAGCATTGCCCTATTGCATGTGCAATGGTAATTTCAGCAAGTCAAACAGCTACTGCATCTTATGAAAGCAAAAACTTCTAAAATAGGTTGTCATATTTGCCGTGCTTCCAATAGCAGCCAAAATTCTATATGGAGCTCACTGGGCTTTCCTTTTAGATACAAGATATTTTATTCAAGAACTTTCAGATACTTTATTTTATTTTATTTTTAAAGATTTTTATTTATTTATTTGATAGACAGAAAGAGATCACAAGTAGGCAGAGAGAGAGGAAGGGAAGCAGGCTCCCCGCCGAGCAGAGAGCCGGATGTGGGGCTCGATCCCAGGACCCTGAGATCATGACCTGAACTGAAGGCAGAGGCTTAAACCACTGAGCCACCCAGGCGCCCCAGATACTTTATTTTATAGAGGTCTGTATAAATGTTAATATGGTCACGGCTTCCAGCATCATTTCACCTATTCTAAAATATTTTTCTTATTTATTTAATGCCTGTACTCAAGTTGAGTGTCCTGGAAGGCAGGGGAGATACGAACGTAAAGAGCTAGAGGGTTCTATGATGTGTGGTTGAGGTAATGACCATGTTTGTATTTTAGAGTGCCCTATAGTGGTTTTCTTTCTGCTTCAAAGAAGAAATCTATCTCCCAGCTATGCATTTTAATATAAAGGACAGACAGCATGATTTTCTGTGGTCCATGAGCTCATAGAAGTGGCTCCGTTATCATTCTTTAGAGCTACCTTGGCTGAAATGTCATAAGACGCATCACTAACATGCTGGACCCTACTCATATGAAAAGATGGTTAATTATGGATAAAAAAAATTTTTATCCCTAATTTAGGGATTATGTCTTATACCTCTATACATGACAGCCATGCTTGCTTTACTTCCATATTTTCTTGTACAAGTAGGCATCCAGTAAACTTTCTCTATAATACCCTGTCAAATTTGAATTTTCAATTGAAAAATTTAGACCATTTATTAAGAAAACCAATGCATTTTATTTTGTTATATTATCTTATATTATACTTTGTAATTTTGTCTGCTTTTACTATGTTATTTTTCATTCCAATTTGCTTTCTTCTATAATTAATTTTTTTTTTACCTTTTTACAGGTTTGTAAGTTATAAAACACATTTCCATTTGTTAGTGTTAATTTGGTATTTTTAATATGTATATTTAAGTCAACAAAATTAAAGTCAGTCAACATATTTACCTATAATCAAAACAATTTATCAGAAAGTTTAAATCAGGTCACCTATACTTCCCTACATTCTAGTAACTATTAAGTTTATCTTGTTTAAACATAACTTCAGAAATTAGATACAAATATTTAATTTGTATACTCATGGTTTGTATTTATTCACATAGATACCAGTTTTTGCTCACAGTCTCTTCCTGAATTATAGGTCTTCCTTCTGAAATCATTTTTTATTTTCTCTGAGGTATTTCCTTAGTAAGAGTATGTGGATCACTAACTTATTTTTGATTTCTGAAAATCTTTATTTTACTCCCTTTTTTAACATATGATTTCACTTGTATAGAACTCTAGCATTTCTAGGTTATATTGGGGTTTTCTCTCAGTGTTTTGAAGTTATTATTCATAGTGTTTTGGTTTCTATTATTTTGTTAAAGAGACCACATCAGTTTAATTGCTTCTCTTTTGTAGGTAATATGTCTTTTCTCTCCTACAGCCTTACAAATCTTCTCTTTGTGTATGATATTCAGCAGGCTCACTCTGATGTATCTACATTTGAATGTCCTTATATGTATCTTGTTTGGAATTTCTTGGACTGCCTGCATCTGATTGAATCTTCATTCAGTCTGACATTTTTTGAGCCATTATCAGTCTGGATATAATTTTTTTCTACATCTGCTTCTTCTGGAATTGAGATGAAATAATCATCAAAATGTTTCATTCTATTATTAATTTGATTTAATCTCTCCTTTTTAAATATTTTATTTATTTATTTGTCAGAGAGAGAGAGAGAGGGTACAAGCAGGGGGATCAGCAGGCAGAAGGAGAAGAAGGCTCCCCACTGCGCAGGGAGCCCAATGTAGGACTTGATCCCAAGACCCCAGGATTATAACCTGTGCCAAAGGCAGACTTTTAACCAACTGAGCCACGCAGGCATCCCTGATGTAACTTCTTTTTAATATCCCATCTCTTTTTCCCTCTTTTCTGAGTATTTTCTTCAGATCTTTTATCCAATTTATTAATACTTTTTTCAATTGTGTCTGATTTGTTTTTTTAATTTATCTATTCTGCTTTATTGAGATAATTACATATTTAATTTTTTAGTTATTTTTCAAAACTACCAAGTTAATGTTGATAATCTCTTATATTTTCATCATATATTTAATATTTATTTAACTTTATGTCTTTAAATATTATAAACATACTTATTTTTTAATCTCTGATTATTTTCTATCTAATAATTATCTAGGTTATCTGATTATTATAAATTATTTGACTTTCTGTTTGAGGTTCTTGACCATACTTGGCTTCTACCTTTCCTGCAGTCCATGATAACATATTCTTAGCAGCTGCTTGCTTTACTTGTCTCATTATCAATGTATTCCCACTTGATTTTAATATTATTGTAATTTTTAAAAATCTGTAATTTACTGATGATATTCATCTTGTTCTCTTTGCCTTTAGGAGTTTATTTCCTTTTGTATGTCTATATATTGTTGAAGGGGATAGGGATAGTGAAAAAGAAAATTTTTTGTTCAAACATTTAATTTAAATGATTTTTATAATGGGTTGATCTGCCTTATCACCTTTGTAAGTGCTATATGTTATAAATATGTTTAATAATCAAATATTATTATGAATCTCATAAGTGTTTGTTATGAACATACATAGCTTCAAAGAGTAAGAAAACATTTTCCATAGATTCTTGGAAATAAAGATTATATTACATTTTCTTCTATTGTATAACACAAGTTATTTACACCTCTGAAATTTTGATTCTTTATCTGTTAAAAGAGCTAACTTATATTCTTTTAGTTAAGTTTTCTCTTAAAAATTTGAATTTTGTAAATATTTGAAAAACTTGTATTATAATCTATTGATGTAGGCATGGGAGGTCATAGATAAATTTTCGATAGTAGTTTTTTCTTTTGTCTTCCCATCTTTAGCTTTTTATGCAACATAAGATTTGTCATACATTTTTTCTTCATTCTAAGACTTATTTTCATGAAGTTGAATGTTTGCCTAATGGTGAAGTTGTCAGAGTGGAAGCTAGACTGTAATAAATAAAAGACTGAATGGTGGGAGCCATGAGTATAAAAAAATTTTTCATGCAATTTATTAAGGAAATGTTAAAAAGAAAGAGAAGTAAGTGGAAGGGGACATGGAAGGGGACATGGTAAGTGTTATAATTGGCTGAAACATACTTAAGAATGTTAAAATGCAGATAGTGATACACTTTTAGAAAGGGCAAGATTGGATATACAAAAGAAGCTCTGACAGCATCTAGAAAAAGGTCCCAGAGAAGGTTGAAGAAAATGATATCTAGACCACAAACAGAAATATAAAACTTAGCAGAGGAAATATCTCATTTGTTTAAATAAAAATTTAATAGCAATAAATGATCAAAGTGTTATTGATTGATTGATTGATTGATTGAGGTAGCTGGATTTGAAGGAACCCTGTATCATAACTCAGTAGCTAAAATAACTGCATTTATTTAGTTCACAAATCTAAAAATTAGTGAGGGGTTGGCTGGGATTAAGTTTAAAATCAATTACAAAATACCTGAAAAGTAACAAACATTTGGAAATTGACTAATACTTTTAAAGAAGCCAGGGATCAAAATGAAGAAAATTAGAAATTATGTTAAATGAAAAGAAAAAGAAAACTGCAGAGAACACAACTGGTGGGATGTATCTAAAACTCTTTAAAAGAAAATACATGTCCTTAAATGCTTATATTAGAAAAGAACGAAGTTCTAAAATCATAGATTATGCTTCCACCTGAAGAAGTTAGAAACAAAGTGCAAATTAAATCCAAAATATGGAGAAGGAAATAAAAGTGAGTAAAAATAAACTACATTGAAAATAACAATAAAGAAAAATAAATGAAGCATAAATTTGTTATTTAAAGAAGTAAAATTTATAAACCTCTAAAAAGATTTATTGTGAAAAAATAAAATGTAATATCAAGATATAAATGATATCAATATCAAGAATGAATGAGAGCACCTGACAGGCTCATTCAGTTCGGTCTCTGTCTTTAGCTCAGGTCCTGAACTCGGGCTTCTAGGACAGTCCTGCATCAGGCTCCCTGCTCGGTGGGGAATCTGCTTCTCTCTCTGCCTGTCTCTCTCTTTCTCTCTTGTCTCTCATGAATAAATAAATAAAATCAATCTTAAAAAAATGAATGAAGCTACATGGCTAAAAAGGCAAAAAATTATAAAAGGATAATAAGGAAATACAGTGAACAACTTTATACCAATAAAATCGATGATGTAAATGAAATGGACAAAACTTTAAAAGACACCACTTTCATTTATCCTTCCAATCCAGGAGCATGGAACATTTTTCCATTTCTTTGTGTCTTCCTCAATTTCTTTCATGAGTACTTTATAGTTTTCTGAGTATAGATTCTGTGTCTCTTTGGTTAGGTTTATTCCTAGGTATCTTATGGTTTTGGATGAAAATATATGTTTATAAAAAATAAAATATTAATTAAAAAAAAAAGACACTACTTTCTAAAACTGACATAAAAAGAAATAGAACATATGAATATTCCTCTACTACTGAAAATATTGGACTATAATTGAAATTCCTCTCAAAAAGGAAAAGAAGAAAAGAAAAGAAAACTGCAAGTCTGGATGGTGTCAGTATTAATTCTATCACAAATCTAAGAAAGCAGTAACAGTCCAAAACCTCTTTCAGAAAATAGAAAAGGAGGGAATGCTTTCTGTTTAATGAGGCCAGCATTATCAAAACCAAATGAAGACATCATAAGACAAAATAGTCACAAATCAATATATCTTATTAATTCCTGTTATTGTTATTGTACCAGTTTACTGATATGGAAAGTATGTTAGAGTAACTTGTCCAGGATCGTATAGCTAGTAAGTGACAGACTTAGGGCTAGAATTCAGGCAACTCATGCTTTTAATAACTAAAAAAATTCTACCTGAAGCTGAGAGTTCTACTTCTTATTAGATTCCTCATCTAAAACCCCTGAAGTCAGTATCTCTACAAATATCTGGTACCTGATTTGCAGGATAATTGTTTCAATTGGGTGTAGAAGTACCTAGGATTCCATAAAAACTGGAAGTCTTACCATACATTTTTTTCTTTATTTTCTACTTAAATACTAACATTGTTTATTTTGGTTACTAGTTTTTAGGCAAGGAAACTATTACAAGTAAAAATAAACTATTGAGACTTCATCAAAGTAAAAAGCTTCTGCACAGTGGAGGAAACAATAAAATAAACTAAAAGACGACCAATAGAATGGGAGAAGATATTCACAAATGACATATCTGATAAAAGGTTAGTATCTAAAATACATAAAGAACTTATAGAACTCAATTCCCAGGGCACCTGGGTGGCGCAGTTAGTTATGCATCTGCCTTCAGCTTAGGTCATGATCTCGGGGTCCTGGCATTTGACCCGAAGTTGGGCTCCCTACTAGGAGCTTGCTTCTCCCTCCACCCCTCCCCCTTAATTATGCGGTCTATGTCTCTCTCAAAAAAATAAATAGAATCTCGGGGTGCCTGGGTGGCTCAGTTGTTAGGTGTCTGCCTTCAGCTTAGGTCATGATCCTAGGGTCCTGGGATCGAGCCCCACATTGGACTCCCTGCTCTGTGGGAAGCCTGCTTCTCTCTCTTCCACTTCTCCTACTTCTGTTCCCTCTCTCACTGTTTCTCTCTGTAAAATAAATAAATAAAATCTTTAAAATAAATAAATAAATAAATCTTTTTTAAGAACCTCAATACTCAAAAAATGAATAATCTAATTAAAAATTGGGCAGAAGACATGAATAGACATTCTTCCAAAAAAGACACCCAGGTGGCCAACAGAAACATGAAAAGATATTCAATATCACTCATCATCAAGGAATCAGGAAAATACAAATCAAAACTACAATGAGATATCACCTTACACTTGTCAGAATGGCTAAAATCAACAACACAAGAAAAAACAGGGATTGGTGAAAATGCGGAGAAAGGGGAACCGTCTTGAATTGTTGGCAGGAATGCAAACTGGTTCAGCCACTCCAGAAAACAGTATAAAGTTTCCTCAAAAATTAAAAAATAAAACTACCCTATGATCCAGCAATTACACTACAAGGTTTTTACCCAAAGAATACCAAAAAATACTAATTCAGACAGATACATGCACCCTGATGTTTAAAGGAGTATTACCTGCAGTAGCCAAATTATGGAAAGAGCCCATGTCCATAGACTGATGAACGTGCTGTGTATATGCAATGGAATATTACTTAGCCATAAAAAAGAAACGACATGGATGGAGCTAGAAGAGTATTATGATAAGTGAAATAAGTCAGTCAGAAAAGGCAAATACCATTTCATTCATGTGTGGAATTTAAGAAACAAAACAAATGAGCAAAGGGGAAACAAAAGGAGGGAGGGAGGCAAACCAAGAAACAGACTGTTAACTCTGCAGAACAAGCTGGTGGTTACCAAAGGGGAGCTGGGTGGAGGGATGGGTGAAATAGGTGATGGGGATGAAGGATCACACTCGTGATGAGCACTGGGTGTTGTATGGAAATGCTGAATCACTGTATTTTACACCTGATCCTAATATTACACTGTATGTTAACTAATTGTAATTTAAATAAAAACTTAAAAAAAAAAACAAAGGAATTGAAAAATCATGAAGTTTCAAATGAAAAAACTTTACCCCTTTCTATAAACCTTTAATAATACATGGTGAAAACAATAGAAACAACAGAGTTGGGGAAAAAATTTAAAGAGCACTTAGCTCATCTACTCCATTCAATAAACCCTTCAGGCAATTCTATAACATCACTGTAACTGATACTTCTTCAGAATCCAGGACATTCTTATAGCTATGGCAAACACGTAAGTATTTAGTGAAGAGGTAAATTTCTGGTCACCACTCTTACATTTAGAAAAAGTCTCATCTAAAATAATGCCTGCTCTTCTGTTCCACTTCTTATTTTTAGGGTTAGGAGCCAAATTTTCAGTTGCAGGTATATACTTTCTAATTGGTATGAATACTGAAGGTGCTGATGTTTCCTTTTGTTCTGTTTGTAAAGACATCAACATATATTAGATGCATACCTGCCGGCAAAGAATTGTCTACGTAAGAAGGGTTATGAAAATAAAAATATCTCTGCTATATCCAGGTACACGAGGAATAAATTTCTATCTTCTACTTGAAGTTAAGTCTTCTAACTAGATTATAAAACATTATTTTAAAAGATAACTGAACAAAAGCTCCGTAGCTGAACTTAAGTTTTTTTGATACGCAGTCAAGCAGTTTTCTGGTTTTGTTGTCTTTGTTGTTGTTTTCCTCTAATATCACTGGGAAGTAAGCTAGGAGAAACTAGCTAGCTGTGGCTGAATTCGTGAGCATACTCCCTCGGAAATAACCAGTCGAGGAAACAGAGTCTTTTTTTGCAAATAGAACCTATTCCAGACATATGAAACATTGACCACTGTGTTGCATCCAAATAAGTAATCTGAACACTATAAAGGTTTATTCAATAGCTCAACTTAATGTTTCATTATTTAATTACTAAAACAATAAAAACATATTCATTTGTGTAATAAATATATATACTTATTATTTATTTATTTGACAGAGAGAGTGAGTGAGTACAAGCAGAGGGTACAGGAGAGGGAGAGGGAGAAGCAAGCTCCCTTCTGAGCAGGAAGCCCAAAGCGGGTCTTGATCCCTGGACCCTGAGTTCATGATCTGTGCTGAAGGGAGGTGCTTAACTATCTGAGCCACCCAGGTACCCCCATAATAAATATTTTTGAGTACAGTTATATAGGAGATCCTGTAAAAGAATCAAAGATGTATAGGACATTTATCCCGGCCCCAAAAGAGTGTACAGAAGAATAAGAGAGTTGTCAATATATGTCAATTACCATAACCTATGACAGAATATAATTAGAAAGAATGTATAGCAGGGGAAAGTGTCATGATCAATCGTGAGCAGAGAGGCTTTGCTGAGAGAGGTGACATTTATACTGGGTCTTGTAAGATAAGCAGATTTCACTAGGCAACAATCAAAGAGAATCCAGAGAACGGCATTTAAAAAAAAAAAAAGGGATAGATAGTCTGAAAAAGGTGGACAGCAATAAGGCATTTTGGAAGAATGGTTAGCAATAATAATGCCTGAACTACTCTTTCTGAGGTAATAAATATACTTGATAATATATGATATGAAATTATATAATGATTTATTAAATGTATGACTTACATTAAATGTAATATTTTGGCAGGTTTTACTAATTTCAATATCCTGACCCAACATATTTGTGAGCAGGGCAATTAAATATTACTTATATAATTATAATTGAAAAATATAATTATAATTTTAATTACAAAGTTTTATTAAAATAATTTGTAAATCACTTCTGAGGCTGTGTGTATAAGCAATCAGATAAGTCAAACCATTGTCTTTCTGCTGGTGCTGCAATCCTGACAGACATAAAAAGTCACTGCCTATGAAACCTCCCAATGTCTTTATAAATGTGCTCAAATTAAAAGTTATTTCAAGGAAAGCATCAATTTTATCAAGGATAAATGAATATCAATCAAGATACACTTCATTTTTAAATTTCACAAAGCAAATATTCATCTTGATTCCTAAGAGTCAAACTTTACAGCCATTGTTTATGGTGAAAACAAATACTCATATTACACTTTGACATTAAAGGAAAATAAAAAAGTATAAGGAACCATGTCTAGGTATTCAAGAGAATGAAAGTGAGTTTACAATGCTCTGTGCCATTCCTTTGGTACCTGCTAACTGAGGGCAGCTTGCCCCTCTCAGCAGCAGCGTGCAGCAGAGGATCCTATCCAGGCTCCCCTTCCCCCAACTCTAGGCACCTTTTCTTAACATCCATTTTATGAAACTGTGCTTCCTACTCAAGACTCAATATCAAAAACCAACAATGCATCATACCTGGGCTAATTGATTTTAAATAAGTAAAATAAATAAAATAAAATACAAATTCAATATTCCCCCATTCTCTCCTCCCTCCCTTTCCCTACTAGAAGAAAAGAGTAATGAAGATTACTATAGGGCCTTCACTCCCCTGATTTTATCTTTTTAAAAATGCCTCAGCCCTCAAGTTCAACTTCTTGATATAGATGAGTGTCTACCAGGATTTCTCAAGTCTCATTACATGATTCGACATAGACCACAAATTTTAGAACCATGCCATTTATAGTCTAAAGAACATTACTTTCTTTTATGCTTCCCTAAAATATAAAAACTTATTTATCTCTTGCCTTTGACAAGAGAGATATATGACTTGCATATCTATTAAGAAGTCAACTTATTCTTTAAAATATAAGGTGCTGTGTTGTCCTTCCACATTCAGTACATAGTCTTAATACCACCACTTTGAAAACTTCTGTGTATTTACCTATGGCAGATTGTCTCGTAGGTACTTCCACCCAGTCTCTCTTTTGGTGAACTTGTAGCTCCATGCCTACATCTTTTTTTTTTTTTTTTTTTTAGATTTTATTTATTTATTTGACAGGCAGAGATCACAAGTAGGCAGAGAGGCAGGCAGAGAGAGAGAGAGAGAGAGAGAGAGGAAGAAGCAGGCTCCCCGCTGAGCAGAGAGCCCCATGCAGGACTTGATCCCAGGATCCTGAGATCATGACCTGAGCTGAAGTCAGAGACTTTAACCCACTGAGCCACCCAGGCACCCCTCCATGCCTACATCTCATCCTCTTTCCCACTTTTCAGTGCTGACACAGATGAAAACTTGGTCACTTTTCCATGATCCCTCTCTCGGCTTACCCACCTCAAAAAAAAGAATCAACAATGTAGAGACATTTTGTGGGCAGACTTGACTGCTGCTTTAGAGCAATGGGAGGCTCCAGATCTGCTTGTTGTGTAGCCTCCTCCCCTCAGTCCTCTCCTTGCAGCCCTGTTTCGCCAGACACACTTGGGCTCTGCTAGGAAATGCATCCACTTCCCTGTTATTGAGCCCAGCATATGTAGTTTTTCACCACCTCATGTGGGCAGAGTGTACTTTTGTAGACCCAAAGACTTATCAATGTCTCCTTTAACAGCAAAGTAGAACTGTCAGGGGCATTGTTTCTCCCCTCCCCTCCACCAGTCTCTGTACAGGAAAGAGCAACAGGAAGATTTATTTTCTTATGGTTGCAAATGTCCCCCATCTTAGAAGGTAGTGAGAGGTAAGTTTGGGTTTTAAATAGCATTCCCCCTTTGCAAGTATATGCTAGTTATTTGGTGGGCGGTCATTTTTTCTCACAGCAGTGCTAGCTCCTTGATGAGAGAGTGAGGAATTTGCAACATGCAAGCACCTCACTGCATAATGAGGTGCTTTTCATATAGTATTTCTTGAGGGAGAAATGAATGAATGGGTAAATGGATGAATAAGGACAGAGGGTTTTGCAATACTGCATATACTCTGCATATACTTCATGTTTGATCAGTGGTTGTGTGAGTAATATAGTTTGTGGGGTGGACAATGTCCAAGTATGCCAGTAATATGGTCTGTATGATCTACTCGGTCTCAGTGAGATCTCCTCTTAAATTAACATTGGTGAAAAAGGTAAAACAAGAATAGAGAGATCTAGAATAGGATTTGAAGAAGGGACTGTAAAGAATGCAGAAAGAAATCCTCCTAACAACTTAAAGTAGAGGAGACTGATTTTCCATAATAGCACATGGACAGATGAGACAAATGCTAAATATTCATAGAGAGTCATTCAGAGAAATAATGAAGATATAAAATTATACCAAACCCTCATAATACAAAGGATCTAACTAGAGTTCCTTACTTTCTAGTGTAGTATAACAAAGTGATTAAGTATACGAGACAGGGAATAAAGGAAGCCCAGGTGCAAATCCTGGCCTGTCACATGCAAGGCATGTAATTCTGACAAGTTATTTGACCCCCTTTTCCTTACTAGTAAAATAGTTATCATTAAAGAAGAGGTTCCCAGAGAATTAAAAGAGAAATAATAAGTATAAAGCCCCAGCTCATTTAATGTAGTATTTCCTACATCATCAACAAATATACTAAGTCATTTATAATTGTCATATCTATCATTATTTAAAAAGACAATAAATATACCAATTTACAATAAGGAATATGCTCTGCACCCATCTGAGATTTGTTTCAACTTCAACTTGCAAAATTTATTAATTCTTCTGGTAATCTGGGAAGCCAAATGAAATTTTGTAATTGTCCCTCATTCCAATTATTTTCACCTGTATTCAAGTGGCACAAACTAAGCTACATGAACATCTGGGGTTTCATGAGGTCAAAAGAGAAAAAAATCAAAATATTCCATTATGTTATTAGCAAAAAAGAAAGTTGTCAGATGAGTTGAAGTGTAATCTAGTCCATGGCACACTTATACATATTTTATTCTAAATTGTGAAGAGGAGCTGGTTGTACAGTTCATTGCAGCTTTTATTGCTTACCATTGGGAAAATGGATAGACAAATTATTTCAATGATTTATTTAACTGTCTTAAAATTATATCCAAAAAATGTGGGGAATTTGTGAAGACTATTATATGATAAAAGACTTAATTCAATGAGTCGGTCATACTTTGATAATGTGCTGTCCAGAACTATCACTGGTTTTCAACATTGTTGAGTGAATTTTAACTGGGACTCAGCCATCTCTTCCCTTTCCATGTTTTTGGTTGCCAAAGCCATGGTGATTAGTATTTGTCAGCCTGATTGAGCTTTCTCTGGTCCACAGGGTGCTAACTGCCTCCACTTTGTCCCTTTGTATTGAAGTCTTTATCAACAACTGTGTGGACCTTTTAGCTCCATATAAATCCTAAGTCCTGTGAGAAATACAACTTCATCAAAGGGCAAACAGGATCCCATGCTGTTCTCTCTCCTCACATTTATGGGTAATCAATGTGCATTTAGTTGTGTTCTCTAAAGCATGGTGTCTGCCCCATTACATAAAATGAAGCCTGCTTTGTATGAATGTTAATGGTATTTATTAAACTATTTCTAGTTTCATATAGCTAGAAAGGCAAATTTTAAATACAGAATGAGAAGAAACTGATAATTGCCAATTCATAAAATTCCTTCCACATCACAAATATATAAAAATCCTATATCCCTAAATAAATGCAGCTTAAGTGTGTCAGATCCCCAGGAAATCTCTATCAGAATTGAAGTGTAGGATGAAACATAGGAGAGAAGCCATATTTGGAAGGTAGATGAAAACATCTCTAAGCAGCCAGCTGATTCCTATTAACAGAGTATCTGCAGTAAGAATTCTGTTTTTCTTTTCCTTGTAGAAACAACATTGAACTTGATTCTTCTCTAGCCTAATCCATGTCCCCACACCCCATAAGCACTTGGTGAAAAAGGAAAAACTCGTCAAAAAGAACCCAAAGTATAAGATTTATATACTTTCAGGGCAAAAACAAATACACAGAAACACTGGTGGAAGAAAAAGATGGGAGAGTGTTATAAATTCTCAGTGTGAGTGAAGAAGGTTATTTTGATTCTTCCTGGATTTATCTTGGTTTCTTTGTTAAAGGACTCAACTTTCCTAAGATAAAGGGGGATTAAAAATTGGTTTATCTATAGGGGTAGCATTCATTGGGGAAAGGGGATTTCCTTGAAGTTTAACTCTATATGAATATTAAAAAAATAAAAATAAAAAAGAATAAACTAAACTGAACTAAAATTTTTAAAAAATTAAAAAATAGAAAAGCAAAAGAAAAACACGGTTATGTATCAAAAGTTCAGGTTAAAAGGTTATTATGAAATTTGATGTACTGGATATCTCACTGTGATGGTAAATGGGTTAAAAAATTATCTATATAAATTAAAAAAAAAAAAGAACCAAAATAGTGGGAACGAATTAAAAATAAAAGTTGTATCTATGAAGTAGTGGTGGTTGTTCTCTTGTCATCTTTTTTTTCTTGTTGTTTTTTTTGGGGGGGAGGGGCTGCCACGTGGGTTTTCAGGCAATGTTCCCTGAGTTAAGTCCTCCCGCCTGCCTCAAGGGGGTGGGCTCTGAGGAAACCTGTTTTTCAGGCTTTTGTTCTCTGGAGGTTTTTATGTTTGTCCATTTGTTTTCTCTCTCCCTGACAGCTTTTGATGGTTTTTGGAGGTTTAGAGGAAAGCAAACTTCACCCCTACCTCCCTCTCAGAGAGAAGCCTCAGTCTGTTCCCCTCTGAGTGTTCCAGAGAACATAAGTTCCCCCTCAGCTGCTGGCAGATCAGGTTCTAAGTCACAGTCCCTGGGGACACAGGAACTCCTGCTTGTACCCCAAACCATGACAGCGGTGGCTGTTTGGGCAGCTCCAGACGACCAGAGAGGTTTGAACCAGCGATCGCACACTGAGATTTTCAAACTAAACACACACCAAACAGATAATCATATCAAAAAATGTGCAGAAGATATGAACAGACACTTCTCCAATGAAGACATACATATGGCTATCAGACACATGAAATAATGTTCATCATCACTAGCCATTAGGGAGATTCAAATTAAAACCACATTTAGATACCACCTTACCCCAGTTAGAATGGCCGATATTAGCAAGACAGGAAACAACGTGTGTTGGAGAGGATGTAGAGAAAGGGGAATGCTCTTACACTGTTGGTGGGAATGCAAGTTGGTGCAGCCACTTTGGAGAACAGTGTGGAGATTCCTCAAGAAATTGAAAATAGAGCTTCCCTATGACCCTGCAATTGCACTACTGGGTATTTACCCCAAAGATACAGATGGAGTGAAAAGAAGGGCCATCTGTACCCCAATGTTTATAGCAGCAATGGCACGGTCACCAAACTGTGGAAAGAACCAAGATGCCCTTCAATGGACGAATGGATAAGGAAGATGTGGTCCATATACACTATGGAGTATTATGCCTCCATCAGGAAGGATGAATACCCAACTTTTGTAGCAACATGGACGGGACTGGAAGAGATTACACTGAGTGAAATAAGTCAAGCAGAGAGAGGCAATTATCATATGGTTTCACTTATTTGTGAAGCATAACAAATAACATGGAGGACATAGGGAGATGGAGAGGAGAAGGGAGTTGAGGGAAATTGGAAGGGGAGGTGAACCATGAGAGACTATGGACTCTGAAAAACAACCTGAGGGTTTTGAAGGGGTGGGGGGTGGGAGGTTGGGGGAACCAGGTGGTGGGTATTAGGGAAGGCACAGATTGCATGGAGCACTGGGTGTGATGCAAAAACAATGAATACTGTAATGCTGAAAATAAATTAAAAATAAAAAGGAAAAACTCAAGAATAGAGAGATCTGGAATAGGATTTGAAGAAGTGACTATAAAGAATGCAGAAAGAAATCCTCCTAACAACTTAAAATAGAGGAGACTGATCTTTCATCATGGCACATGGACAGATGAGAAAGAAAAGAGTGACAAGTAATGAGAGTTTACACATCCCTTTAAATCCTCTTCCATTAAGTATTCATGTTTCATGTGAATGAACAAGAGATGGCAAGTGGAAATAGGTGAAACTATGTAGTCTATACATTAATATATGTTATCTCAGTAGCCAATAGATTTATATTTGATCCTATATTACATATTCATATATATCACAGTGCCATAGTTTGTCAATAGGTATTGAGGGAGTGAGAGAATCCGCTTTGTATGTTGGGGACTGAGGTGGGGCTCAATCACAGGACCCTGAGATCATGACCTGAACTGAAATCAGGAGTCAGATTCTCAAACCAGCTGAGCCACCCAAACATCCTCAGTATAAATATTTTTTGTAAGAAATTTCAGATCAATTTCACTTAGGTCATCATGGATGTTTGCTAAAATTAAATTTCCATTGGTTGTTGACAGAATTTCTTTCCACCCATCCCCTTACTGCTGTCTAAAAAATAATGTATTTAAATATTCAAAGGCAGTCCTTAGAGGCTAAGGAATGAGGAGAATTAATGCATTGTAGGGAATAGACTCAAAATTGTCTGAAACAGGCTCCATTTCAAATATTTAATCCTGTATTTCCCCATAAATTTCAGTTTTATTTGGAGAAGTATACACATAGTCCCCAACTTACAAAGTTGATTTGACTTTACAATGGTGCTAAAGAGAGACTTATTCAGTAGAAATGATACTTCAAATTTTGATCTTTTCCCAGGAAAGAGATAAGAAGTACAATACTCTCATGATGCTGGCCAGTGGCAGCTCCCATTCGGCCAGGCAATCATGAAGGTAAACAACAGACATGCTTCCAACAATTCTGTCCCCAGACAACCATTCTCTTTCTCAAATTCAGTATAGTATTCAATAAAGTACATGAGATATTTAACACTATATTGTAAAAACAGTCTTTGTGTCAGTCCATTTTGCCCAGCTAGAAGCTAAAGTAAGTGTTCTAAGAACATTTAAGCTATGTTCTGTAAGTAAGGTGCATTGAATGTATTTTTGACTGATGATATTTTCAACTTAAAATGGGTTTATTGGGACATAACCTCATTGTAAATTGAGGAAGATCTGTAGTATGAGTCAAAATAAATCAAAGAGAAAAATGAACAGAGGTGGGAGTGGATAGAGGCAAGAATAGCCAGTTAATCACTTTTCACATTTCTCTTTGCTACATTCCTCATTTGCTACTCCCCCCCCATCCCCTTCTCAATCTGAGGAACTCCCACTCTATTATCAATGCTCCACACACGTTTCCTCCATTGTGAGTCTGACCCGAAAAAAAACTTACACCAGAGTAATCTTTTTTTTTTTTTCCGTTGTGAGCTCTAATAATTTTGTTTATATACCATGAACACTTACTATTTGGATAAAATTATTTTTTTATGCTCATCTTCACTTTTACTGTCTCTTTGCATATGTGGTACTTAACACTGAGTGGTCACTCAATAAACTTTTGTTGACTAAAATGAAGAAAAAGCAGCGTAAGTTATTGCAGCTAAGCAGTAGAACATCTAACATTCTCCATTTCTTTTCATCCACTTACCATATTTCTTTCCCATTCCACCTTCCCTTGCTCCCTTGCCTTCACTTTTCTTCCTTCCTTCTGTTTTTTTTTCCTATTTTATCCCTTATCATTTTCTTCTTGTGTTTTTTTCTCTGTTGTTATTAGAGTTTTTCATTTTTATGAGACCTATGGACCCTAAGTTTCAAATTCACAATTGATAAAATTTAAATGAGGTACCTTAATTGTACAGTTGGTTGAGTGTCCTACTCTTGGTTTTGGCTCAGGTTATGATCTCAGGGTGGTGGGATCAAGCCCCATGACAGGCTCTATGATCATGGCAAGTCTGCTTAAGAATCTCTTTCTCTCTTGGGGCATCTGGGTGGCTCAGTGGGTTAAAGCCTCTGCCTTCAGGTCAGGTCATGATCCCAGAGTCCTGGGATCGAGACCCACATCAGGCTCTCTGCTCAGTGGGGAGTCTGCTTCCTTCTCTCTCTCTGCCTGCCTCTCTGCCTACTTGTGAAATGTCTGTCAAATAAATAAATAAAATCTTTAAAAAAAGAATCTCTTTCTCTCTCTATCTGTCCTCCCCCACCCACCCCAGCTCTCTTTCCCTAAAATAAATAAATAAACCTTTTAAAAAAGTTTAACTTTCTTTTTCAAAAATTTTTAATTTATATAGTATTTTTCATTTTAAATTTTTTAATATTTAATTTTTAAATTTTTAATTTATATAGTATTTCTTCTTGATCTTAAAATTTTAAGAAATATAGAGGAATTAATGCTTTATCTTTTTCTCCTTTTATCTATTACTACTTTCTCTGATCCATTCCTTATTCCCAAGACTTACCCACAATAAAGTCTAACGTAAGTTATTACTATTTTCTTTAACACAACCTTTTATTTTTTTTTTCTGACATAGAAGAGGAATTGCCCATCAAAAGAAAACAGATTTCTACTGCCTGGTGCTCAGTATTACTTATTGTTGAAATATGTATATGCTCTCAATTAATCTGGGGAATTTCCATTTCTTGTAAATTCTTGGTATCCCTAAACAAAAGTTACTCAGAACCAAAATTAATCCTGAATTTCTTTCATTTTTATGGAAGAAGAATAAATCAATGCACGAAAGATTATTGATTGAACTTTAGATTTTTATTTCCAGACCTCAAATATGAAATCAGAAAGGAGTATTTAAAGAACTCCCCAGGGTTTTGTTTTGTTTTTTATCATAGTGTAATTAATTTTGCTCTAATTGGTTCTTAAATTCAAGCACATTTCAAAATAATTACTTTGTTTCTATTTGAAATAGAACATGTTCCTTGCCTTCGTATAAATTATTTAATTTTCAAAACACAATATAGAATATCTGCCTACAGTTTTCTTTTTTTTTTAATTTTTTATTTTTTATAAACATATATTTTTATCCCCAGGGGTACAGGTCTGTGAATCACCAGGTTTACACACTTCACAGCACTCACCAAAGCACATACCCTCCCCAATGTCCATAATCCCACCCCCTTCTCCCAAACCCCACCCCCCAGCAACCCTCAGTTTGTTTTGTGAGATTAAGAGTCACTTATGGTTTGTTTCCCTCCCAATCCCATCTTGTTTCATTTATTCTTCTCCTACCCACTTAAGCCCCCATGTTGCATCACCACTTCCTCATATCAGGGAGATCATATGATAGTTGTCTTTCTCTGCTTGACTTATTTCACTAAGCATGATACGCTCTAGTTCCATCCATGCTGTCGCAAATGGCAAGATTTCATTTCTTTTGATGGCTGCATAGTATTCCATTGTGTATATATACCACATCTTCTTGATCCATTCATCTGTTGATGGACATCTAGGTTCTTTCCATAGTTTGGCTATTGTGGACATTGCTGCTGTAAACATTCGGGTGCATGTGCCCCTTTGGATCACTACGTTTGTAACTTTAGGGTAAATACCCAATAGTGCAATTGCTGGGTCATAGGGCAGTTCTATTTTCAACATTTTGAGGAACCTCCATGCTGTTTTCCAGAGTGGCTGCACCAGCTTGCATTCCCACCAACAGTGTAGGAGGGTTCCCCTTTCTCCGCATCCTCGCCAGCCTCTGTCAATTCCTGACTTGTTGATTTTAGCCATTCTGACTGGTGTGAGGTGATATCTCATTGTGGTTTTGATTTGTATTTCCCTGATGCCGAGTGATATGGAGCACTTTTTCATGTGTCTGTTGGCCATCTGGATGTCTTCTTTGCAGAAATGTCTGTTCATGTCCTCTGCCCATTTCTTGATTGGATTATTTGTTCTTTGGGTGTTGAGTTTGCTAAGTTCTTTATAGATTCTGGACACTAGTCCTTTATCTGATATGTCGTTTGCAAATATCTTCTCCCATTCTGTCAGTTGTCTTTTGATTTTGTTAACTGTTTCCTTTGCTGTGCAAAAGCTTTTGATCTTGATGAAATCCCAATAGTTCATTTTTTCCCTTGCTTCCCTTGCCTTTGGCGTTGTTCCTAGGAAGATGTTGCTGTGGCTGAAGTCGAAGAGGTTGCTGCCTGTGTTCTCCTCAAGGATTTTGATGGATTCCTTTCGCACATTGAGGTCCTTCATCCATTTTGAGTCTATTTTTGTGTGTGGTGTAAGGAAATGGTCCAATTTCATTTTTCTGCATGTGGATGTCCAGTTTTCCCAGCACCATTTATTGAAGAGGCTGTCTTTTTTCCATTGGAAATTCTTTCCTGCTTTGTCGAAGATTAGTTGACCATGGAGTTGAGGGTCTATTTCTGGGCTCTCTATTCTGTTCCATTGATCTATGTGTCTGTTTTTGTGCCAGTACCATGCTGTCTTGATGATGACAGCTTTGTAATAGAGCCTGAAGTCTGGAATTGTGATGCCACCAATGTTGGCTTTCTTTTTCAATATCCCTTTGGCTATTCGAGGTCTTTTCTGGTTCCATATAAATTTTAGAATTATTTGTTCCATTTCTTTGAAAAAGATGGGTGGTACTTTGATAGGAATTGCATTAAATGTGTAGATTGCTTTAGGTAGCATAGACATTTTCACAATATTTATTCTTCCAATCCAGGAGCATGGAACATTTTTCCATTTCTTTGTGTCTTCCTCAATTTCTTTCATGAGTACTTTATAGTTTTCTGAGTATAGATTCTGTGCCTCTTTGGTTAGGTTTATTCCTAGATATCTTATGGTTTTGGGTGCAATTGTAAATGGGATTGACTCCTTAATTTCTCTTTCTTCTGTCTTGCTGTTGGTGAAGAGAAATGCAACTGATTTCTGTGCATTGATTTTATATCCTGACACTTTACTGAATTCCTGTATGAGTTCTAGCAGTTTTGGAGTGAAGTCTTTTGGGTTTTCCACATATAGTATCATATCATCTGCGAAGAGTGATAATTTGACTTCTTCTTTGCCGATTTGGATGCCTTTAATTTCCTTTTGTTGTCTGATTGCTGAGGCTAGGACCTCTAGTACTATGTTGAATAGCAGTGGTGATAATGGACATCCCTACTGTGTTCCTGGCCTTAGCGGAAAAGCTTTCAGTTTTTCTCCATTGAGAATGATATTTGCGGTGGGTTTTTCATAGATGGCTTTGATGATATTGAGGTATGTGCCCTCTATCCCTACACTTTGAAGAGTTTTGATCAGGAAGGGATGCTGTACTTTGTCAAATGCTTTTTCAGCATCTATTTTGAGTATCATATGGTTCTTGTTCTTTCTTTTATTGATGTGTTGTATCACATTGACTGATTTGCGGATGTTGAACCAACCTTGCAGCCCTGGAATAAATCCCATTGGTCTTGGTGAATAATCCTTATAATGTACTGTTGAATCCTATTGGCTAGTATTTTGTTGAGTATTTTCACATCTGTGTTCATCAAGGATATTGGTCTATAGCTCTCTTTTTTGATGGGATCCTTGTCTGGCTTTGGGATCAAGGTGATGCTGGCCTCATAAAATGAGTTTGGAAGTTTTCCTTCCATTTCTATTTTTTGGAACAGTTTCAGGAGGATAGGAATTAGTTCTTCTTTAAATGTTTGGTAGAATTCCCCCGGGAAGCCGTTTGTCCCTGGGCTTTTGTTTGTTTGGAGATTTTTAATGACTGTTTCAATCTCCTTACTGGTTATGGGTCTGTTCAGGCTTTCTAATTCTTCCTGGTTCAGTTGTGGTAGTTTATATGTCTCTAGGAATGCATCCATTTCTTCCAGATTGTCAAATTTCTTGGCGTAGAGTTACTCATAGTATGTTCTTATAATAGTTTGTATTTCTTTGGTGTTAGTTGTGATCTCTCCTCTTTCATTCATGATTTTATTTATTTGGGTCCTTTCTCTTTTCTTTATGATAAGTCGGGCCAGGGAGTTATCAATTTTATTAATTCTTTCAAAGAACCAGCTCCTACTTTCATTGATTTGTTCTATTGTTTTTTTGGATTCTATTTCATTGATTTCTGCTCTGATCTTTATGATTTCTCTTCTCCTGCTGGGCTTAGGGTTTCTTTCTTGTTCTTTCTCTAGCTCCTTTAGGTGTAGGGTTAAGTTGTGTACCTGAGACCTTTCTTGTTTCTTGAGAAAGGCTTGTACCGCTATATATTTTCCTCTCAGGACTGCCTTTGTTGTGTCCCACAGATTTTGAACCGTTGTATCTTCATTATCATTCGTTTCCATGATTTTTTTCAATTCTTCTTTAATTTCCCGGTTGACCCATTCATTCTTTAGAAGGATGCTGTTTATTCTCCATGTATTTGGGTTCTTTCCAAACTTCCTTTTGTGGTTGAGTTCTAGCTTTAGAACATTGTGGTCTGAAAATATGCAGGGAATGATCCCAATCTTTTGATACCAGTTGAGTCCTGATTTAGGACCGAGGATGTGATCTATTCTGGAGAATGTTCCATGTGCACTAGAGAAGAATGTGTATTCTGTTGCTTTGGGATGAAATGTTCTGAATATATCTGTGATGTCCACTGGTCCAGTGTGTCGTTTAAGGCCTTTATTTCCTTGCTGATCTTTTGCTTGGATGATCTGTCCATTTCAGTGAGGGGAGTGTTAAAGTCCCCTACTATTATTGTATTATTGTTGATGTGTTTCTTTGATTTTGTTATTAATTGGTTTATATAGTTGGCTGCTCCCACGTTGGGGGCATAGATATTTAAAATTGTTAAATCTTCTTGTTGAACAGACCCTTTGAGTAGGATATAGTGTCCTTCCTCATCTCTTATTATAGTCTTTGGCTTAAAATCTAATTGATCTGATAGAAGGATTGCCACTCCTGCTTTCTTCTGATGTCCATTAGCATGGTAAATTCTTTTCCACCCCCTCACTTTAAATCTGGAGGTGTCTTCAGGCTTAAAATGAGTTTCTTGGAGGCAACATATAGATGGGTTTTGTTTTTTATCCATTCTGATACCCTGTGTCTTTTGACAGGGGCATTTAGCCCATTAACATTCAGGGTACTATTGAGAGATGTGAATTTAGTGCCATTGTATTGCCTGTAAGGTGACTGTTACTGTATATGGTCTCTGTTCCTTTCTGATTTACCACTTGTAGGCTCTCTCTTTGCTTAGAGGACCCCTTTCAAGATTTCTTGTAGAGCTGGTTGGTGTTTGCAAATTCTTTCAGTTTTTGTTTGTCCTGGAAGCTTTTAATCTCTCCTTCTATTTTCAATGATAGCCTAGCTGGATATAGTATTCTTGGCTGCATGTTTTTCTCGTTTAGTGCTCTGAAAATATCATGCCAGCTCTTTCTGGCCTGCCAGGTCTCTGTGGATAAGTCAGCTGCCAATCTAATATTTTTACCATTGTATGTTACAGACTTCTTTTCCCGGGCTGCTTTCAGGATTTTCTCTTTGTCACTGAGACTTGTAAATTTTACTATTAGGTGACGGGGTGTGGGCCTATTCTTATTGATTTTGTGGGGCGTTCTCTGAACCTCCTGAATTTTGATGCTCGTTCCGTTTGCCATATTGGGGAAATTCTCCCCAATAATTCTCTCCAGTATACCTTCTGCTCCCCTCTCTCTTTCTTCTTCTTCTGGAATCCCAATTATTCTAATGTTGTTTCGTCTTATGGTGTCACTTATCTCTCGAATTCTCCCCTCATGGTCCAGTAGCTGTTTGTCCCTCTTTTGCTCAGCTTCTTTATTCTCTGTCATTTGGTCTTCTATATCACTAATTCTTTCTTCTGCCTCATTTATCCTAGCAGTAAGAGCCTCCATTTTTTATTGCACCTCATTAATAGCCTTTTTTATTTCAACTTGGTTAGATTTTAGTTCTTTTATTTCTCCAGAAAGGGCTTTTATATCTCTCGAGAGGTTTTCTCTAATATCTTCCATGCCTTTTTCGAGCCCGGCTAGAACCTTGAGAATTGTCATTCGGAACTCTAGATCTGACATATTACCAATGTCTGTATTGATTAGGTCCCTAGCCTTCGGTACTGCCTCTTGTTCTTTTTATTGTGTTGAATTTTTCCTTCTTGTCATTTTGTCCAGATAAGAGTATATGAAGGAGCAAGTAAAATACTAAAAGGGTGGCAACAACCCCAGGAAAATATGCTTTCGCCAAATTAGAAGAGATCCCAAATCCTGAGCGGGGAGAAAGGGGATAAAAAAAAGGTTCAAAAAGGAGAAAGAAAAAAAAAAAGAAAAAAAGAAAAAAAAGAATTAAAAAAAAAAGAAAACAAATAAGAAAAATATAAAAAAGAAAAAATATATATATTAGTTAAACTGGTTAAAAACCGTTAAAAAAGAAAAAGGTAAAAGTTAAAAAAAATTTACCTGAAGGCGAGAAAAAAAACAAAAAATGAAAAAGAAAAAAATTAAATTAACTGCAAGACTAAAAAAAAAATCACAGGGAAAAAGCCATGAGTCCATGCTTTGCTTTCTCCTCCTCTGGAATTCTGCTGCTCTCCTTGGTATTGAAACCGCTCTCCTTGGTATTGAAACCGCACTCCTTGGTAGGTGAACTTGGTCTCGGCTGGATTTCTTGTTGGTCTTCTTGGGGATGGGCCTGTTGTAGTGATTCTCAAGTGTCTTTGCCCCAGGCGGAATTACACTGCCCTTAACAGGGGCCGGGGTGAGTAATCCGCTTGGGTTTGCTTTCAGGAGCTTTTGTTCCCTGAACGCTTTCCGTAGAGTTCCGGAGGACGGGAATACAAATGGCAGCCTCCTGGTCTCTGGCCCGGAGGAGCCGAGAGCCCAGGGCCCCACTCCTCAGTGCGCGCTCAGAGAACCGCGCCCAGTTACTCCCGTCTGCCTGACCTCCGGCCGCGCTCCGAGCTCACCGAGCCTGCGACCAATTCAAGGTCACCCCGAGCTGCGAGCTTACTGTCGGCTCTGTCTCTGCAGCCGGCTTTCCTGTTCCAATACCCGCAAGCTCTGCGACACTCAGACACCCCGATCCTTCTGTGACCCTGCGGGACCTGAGGCCCCGCTGACCCCGTGTGGGCTTTGCCCCGGGTAGCCTCTGGAGCGATGTCCCTCAGTGGAACAGACTTTTTAAAGTCCTGATTTTGTGCGCCGTTGCTCCGCCGCTTGCCGGGAGCCGGCCCCTCCCCCCAGGGTCTATCTTCCCGTCGCTTTGGATTCACTTCTCCTCCGGTCCTACCTTTCAGAAAGTGGTTGTTTTTCTGTTTCCAGAATTGCTGTTCTTCTTCTCTTCGATCTGCCGATGGATTTTCAGGTGTTTGCAATCTTTAGATAAGCTATCTTGCTGATCTCCAGCTAGCTGAAGTAGTCTCAGCCTGCTACTTCTCCGCCATCTTGACTCCTCCCTCTGAGTGCCTACAGTTTTCTATTACAAAAATCCCTTTCCTGTTTTTTTTTTTTTTTCTTTGAGAAATACACTTTTGTTTTATGGAAAATGCATTGCTCAAGCAAAAAGTAATTTTTATTACTTTTTGACACCATATTCTCTGAAACACATTTGTCACCTCAGTGTCCCAACATAGGAAAAATATGTTATTTTCCTTATTTTATAGAAGAGCACACTAACTCTCAGGAAGTTTAAGTGATTTGTCTAAAGGAATGTAGCAGGGAGGAGAATATCAAAATTTAATATTCTTAAACAATTATTTTATAAAATCTCATTTCCTCTTAACTCTTAAAGGCAATATTAAACTTACAACACTATTATTCTGGGTCTCTTTGTTCCTTCTGGCACAGTTCTTTTGGATCCATACCAAAAGAACATTTTTGTTGTTGTTGTTAACATATAATGTATTATTTGTTTTTCAGGGATACAGGTCTGTGATTCATCAGTCTTACACAATTCACAGCACTCACCATAACACATACCTTCCCCAATGTCCATAACCCAACCACTCTATAATAAATAAATAAATAATAATAAATAACCCAGCCACCCCATCCTTCCCACTCTCATCAACTCCAGCAACCTTCGGTTTATTTCCTGAGATTGAGTCTCTTATGGTTTGTCTCTGTCTCTGGTTTCATCTTGTTTCATTTTTTCCTCTATTCCCCTATGGTCCTCTGCCTTGTTTCTCAAATTCCTCATATCAGTGAGATCATATGGCAATTTTTTTTCTCTAATTGACTTACTTCACCTAGCATAGTAACCTCTAGCTTCATCCATGTCATTGCAAATGGCAAGATTTCATTTTTGATGGCCATATAATAGTCCATCATTCATATGTATGTGTGTGTGTGTGTGTGTGTGTATATATATGTATGTATATACATGTATACACACACACACACACACACATATATATATATACAAATATCACATCTTCTTTATCCATCTGTTAATGGACATCTAAGCTCTTTCCATAGTTTCATTATTGTAGACAATGCCTCTATGAACATTGGGGTGCATGTGGCCCTTTGGACCACTACATTTGTATCTTTGGGGTAAATACTCAGTAGTGCAATTGCTGGGTCATAGGGTAGCTCTATTTTCAACTTTTTGAGGAAGCTCCATGCTGTTTTCCAGAGTGGCACACCAGCTCGTATTCTCACCAAAAGTGTAGGAGAGTTCCCCTTTCTCTGCCTCCTCACCAACATCTGTCATTTCCTGACTTGTTAATTCTAGCCATTCTGACTGGTGTGAGGTGGTATCCCATCATGATTTTGATTTGTATTTCCCTGATGCCAAGTGATATTGAGCACTCTTTCATGTGTCTGTTGGCCATTTGGATATCTTCTTTGCATAAATGTCTGTTCATGTCTTCTGCTCATTTCTTGATTAGATTATTTGTTCTTTGGGTGTTGAGTTTATAACTACTTTATAGATTTTGGATACTAGCCCTTTATCTGAGATGTCATTTACAAATACATTCTCCCATTCTGTCAGTTGTCTTTTGGTTTTATTGACTGTCTCCTTTACTGTGAAAAGTAAATGATGAATTGATGAATTCCCAGAGTTCATTTTTGCCCTTACTTCCCTTGCCTTCAGTGATGTTTCTAGGAAGAAGTTACCATGGCTAAGGTCTAAGAGGTTGCTGCCTGTGTTCTCCTCAGGGATTTTGATGGATTCCTTTTTCACATTTAAGTCCTTCATCCATTTTGAGTCTATTTTTGTATGTGGTGTAAGAAAATGATCCAGTTTCATTCTTCTGCATGTGGTTATCTAATTTTCCCAACACTATTTCTTGAAGAGACTGTCTCTTTGTCACTGGACATTCTTTCCTACTTTGTTGAAGATTAGTTGACCATAGAGTTGAGAGTCCATTTCTGGGCTCTCTATTCTGTTCTATTGATCTATGTATCTGTTTCTGCGCCATACCATACTGTCTTGATGATGCCAGCTTTGTAATAGAGCTTGAAGTCTGGAATTGTGATGCCACCATCTTTGCTTTTTTTTTTTTTTTCTCCAACATTCCTCTGGCTAAACATTTAAGGATATCATATTACACCAGTCCAATAGAAAAGACAACACATCTCCTTGGTAGAGGAGAGAGAAATTCCTTGTAATAGGATAAACTGGAAGACATATAAATCCCCTTGGTATCCCTGTTAAAGTCCAGCTTGTAAAAACAATATAATTAATTAAAACATGCATTGGCAAGGTATTGGAAGAAGTTAAAAATTAATGATTATATTACAATACAGTCAAACAGGAAAACATCTTTATAAATGCTTTACTTCTTTATATGGCTCTGTGTTCTTCATTTTTGGGAACAGAATCCACCTTCACTGATTTAAGTAGTGAGGCATTAATGGAGCCATTCTGAAATCTCAAAGAATCAATAGGAATATCAACATCTACTACAGAACTGGCCTGAGCAGATTGCTTCAAACTCTAATGATACCATAATAGCTTTGAACCTGCTATAATTGAAATTTTTAATTTGAGATGTTGTCACATTACCTACTGCCAGCCCCAGAAACACCATGCTGAAGTGGCTTGATTAGGAACTTGCCAACACTGTCAATCCCATAAACATAATCAAATTCTACCACCAAGCCAGCAAAGCACACTTTCCATGTTGAGTTTGTTTTTTCACCTAGTTCAATTACAAACCAAAGTTCAGGGAGATTTTCTCTCATTGGAGGAACCTAGGTCATCTGTCTCACCCTAGTGAGAAGGGAAGCTGAGGTATACGATTTTGTGTATTCTATATTTGGAAGGTATTGTGCATTCATTAAGACTATTAATATGTGAAAGAAATGTTTAAAAATTTTTTGACAAATCATTTTTTACAAGTGTACAAAAATACTGCTCTCATTTGTAGATGTATATAGAACAGGAAGAAAAAGTTAAATACTAGCCATCTATTTTTTTTTTTTTTCATGTAGATTACCCATAGCTCATTGGTTTTCAGGTATTTCTTTGGCAAGAAATTCTGAAGCAAGCTTTATTTTAAAGCTGTAAAAGGTATTCACATATTTTAGTTGTAGCTATTTCAAAGACTAATCAAAGGAGACTTCTAAAATTATGTTCTTCAAAGTGTCAAAGTATCTCTGGAATTAGCTGACACAAAACTGTTTGATAGGGATGTGGTTAATGAGGCATATTGCTGTCTATGCTTTTAGAGTTGTGCTTTTGTTAGACTCAAGGTGCAGTGCTGAACTTCATTTGCTTCCCTTTAATATAGACTTCCAAGCTTGCACATTTTTTTTTAAAACCTTGCCCTTCAATACATGAATGGATAAAGATATGGTCCATATATACAACAGAATATTACACAGCCATCAGAGAGGATGAATCCCCAAACCTTGTATCAACATGGACAGGACTGGAGGAGATTATGCTGAGTAAAATAAGTCAAGCAGAGAAAGTCAATTATCATATGATTTCACTTACTTGTGGAGCATAAGGAATAACATGGAGAGGGAATAACATTAAGAGAAGGAAAGGAAAAGTAAATTGAGAGAAATTAAAAGAGGAGAAGAAGCATGAGAGACTGGACTCTGAGAAACAAACTGAAGGTTTTGGAAGGGATGGTCGGGGGGATGGGAGAACTTGGTGGTGGGTATTAAGGAGGGCACATATTGTATGGAGCACTGGATGTGGTGCATAAACAATGAATCTTGGAACACTGGGAACACTGAAAAAAAAAACAAGTAAATACATGGAAATGATGCTCAACTTCATTAATCATTAAGAAAAAGCAAATTAAAACCAAAATGAGATATCATTACATTAAAAAAAAACTTATTTCCAAGTGGTTTTAGAAGATATTCTTTATTAATTAAGAGATGTTATTTTGCTTTGCTAATTAATCTCATCTGTGATCTCTTCTTTTTTCTTTATCTCATGCATATTGGTTTGAGCACATCAAGTTAAATAATCAGGTGAAGGGGAAAGCATTATCAATCCAAATATTGTCGACCAAAGGATCATATCAGCAAAATCTTGTTTTGATAGCAGACATGCTACATCTAACTATCAGAATTTAGTTTCATTGTGCTATTGCACAACAAGTTCCTAGGTGAATAACCTTGGTCAAATCATTTAAATCTTATATGTTACATTTTTCCAGGGCAGTAAAATCTAAAGCTGATACACATGACTTTTGCTTCCAAAGAATGTTGGTAAGGTGGAACTGATAGCATCTGTACATATTCTGTGTTTCTTTCAAGCAATGTATGGGGTAAATACTGAACTGTGGTTAACTTTGAGTTGGAGAAGCAACTCTATTCTTCTGGGTTTCTGTGAACCTGAATCCTCTTTCTTTTCCTTGGTAACAGCATCCTCCTTGTCTTTGAGGATAGCATCTTTCACTCTTTCAGAGATTTCTGAAGGGGCTACCAAATACAGAATCTCATTCCTCTGGCCAAGAGTGTAAATGCATACCTCAGGCCAAGCTTATTAGAACTGTCTACATCCGTACCTCTAGTTCATCCATCCAAGTTTTGAGACATAAGTGAAACGAAGTCAATATAAGCCTCTCCCTGAGATTTCTGTATGCTTAACAGACATTCTCTTTTTTGCAGGACAATGGCTTTCTCTCAATTTTAGAATACCTCAGAATCACCTGGACAGTATATTAAGATATAGATTAAGGCTGGGGAGCCCAGGTCCGGAGTTTCTGAGTCAATAGGTCTGTGATATGACCCTGGCATTTGCATTTCTTTCTCTATCTCTCTCTCTCTCTCTGTTTTTTTTTTTTTAAGTTGTGTTATGTTATTCACCATAAAATACATCATTAGTTTAAGGCATTTGCATTTCTAACAAGTTCCTAGGTGTTGCTAATGGTGCTGGTCCAGGGAAAACACTTTGAGAACCACTCCTCTGGGATCACTAAATGATGCAAGCCTAAAACCACAAGGGACAAATTCCCCTGCTATGTGTTTAAAGTCTTTCAACTTTTAAAGGCATGTGATGAAGCCAAAACTCATAGAGGTGTGGGGAAAAAAGAGAACAAGGAAGACATGAGATACAGAGAGAGAACTGTGAGGTCGCCACTTAGGCTCTGGATCCAGTTGACCCTATGCCTGGCTCAAGCTGTTTTTCTCAGTTAAATAGCTAAATAAGTGTCCTGTCTAGCTTACTCTAATTTGGGTTGGCTTTCTAATTTTTTAGAATAAACAAAAATTCATGTTCACTCAGTTTCCAAAAAATGAAGGGAATTTTATTTTGATAGTGATCATTTAATGACCAAAGTTTTATTTAAGAAAGTCCCCCAAAAAATGTATGGTACTGTGGTGATGTTTGAATATATGAGAGAAAATGTTCAGGTATCTTTATATATAACAATATTTTGTACCAAAGTTTTTCAAACAGGTTTACCATTTTCATGCATCATACACTGGAATATATTAGATAGTACAGAGCATCAGTGCATCCCTGATTGGTTTCTTAAGAAAGAGAAATACATAATTATTTTGAATTACCATTAAAGACGATATTTAATTTCAGCACAGTTTTTTTCTTTGCTCATCATTCTCAGTTGGGTTTTGAAATAGTTCATCAACAGAGTTCAAATTATAATAATATAGGGGCAACATAATATTTTCCTTACTTACAAACATATTTCTAGTGCTCTAGCTTGGAAAATACCCAAAATGAGGGGAGAATCTCATTTTTTGCAAATTTGCCCTGTCGGTTTTACTAATTCTTAAGTGACTCCAATCACAGAATCTATTCAAAAGTTTAAATTCCTTTCCAAAAATAAAGTAAAAGGGCATGAGAGTGATGCAGGGAAGGTGCAGGAGAAGAATTTTGATGATCCTGCTAGGTAATTAAGACAATAAGTAATGCCTTCTTTGCATGAGCTCTCAATCCCCCCACAGAGCCAAAATCAAAGCCTTTTCATCTTCTATTTCACCCCCATTTTAAAGGATCTTTTCTTTACACTTCACGGAAAAGTCCTCCATTTCTCATTAATGCTTTAAGTACAAAGCCAGCTCTGGTGATGATATAATTTTTCCCAAGTCTAAATTAGATTTCATACAGAGCATTACAAAGTCAAAAGGCAGAACTCATGCTGTTCTGCTATTTTACTTAGTGTTTATATGAACGAACAAGCATGGAGTTTCAGAAGTTTGGTTTTTTTTATTTTCTTTTCCTTTTTTTAAAATCAAATTTTTGTAGTTGACTTAGCATTTATTAGAGTGAAAATAGCACAAGTGGTCAAATTCAAGTATTTCTATCATTAGACCTGTTTACCTGCAGATTACAAAGAATACATAGAGTTTCATTCAACAGAGAAAGTTTGTATATGTAGCCAAGGAAAGCCATTTAAATTTTAGTAAAAACTTCCCCTGTATTTGCATCATATGAGACTCTATTAAATTCAACTTCCTGCTGCTATTAAAACCCAGTTTTTATTGGTTTCTTGTTGTTCTGGGATTTCAATTAATCAGAACTATCTTATTCTACAGACATTGCTGATACTAAAGTTGGCCATACACCATGCATCAGTTCTTTTATATTGTCGTTTATATTGTGCTTTAAAACATTGGCCATTCATTAGCAAACATATATTAAGTCTGCTTAAAACATATATTATATTAAAAACAGTTGAAGGGCATCTGAATGGCTCTGTCAGTTGAGCAACCAATTTTTGTTTTTAGCTCAGGTCACAATCTCAGTCCAGCTCCACACTCTGTGGGAGTCTTTCCCTCTGTCCCTCCCCCACAACTCTTTCTCTGTCTCTCAAATAAGTAAATAAAATCTTTTTTTTAATAAAACAATAAAAGCAGTCAAGGATAAAATTTTCTCTCTCAAGAAAATTACAGGGGCACCTGGGTGGCTCAATTGATTAAGCAGCTGCCTTCAGCTCAAGTCATGATCACAGGGTCATGGGATCGAGCCCTGCATCAGGCTCCCTGCTCAGCAGAAAACCTGTTTCTCCCTCTCCTTCTGCCTGCTGCTCTGCCTACTTATGCTCTCTATCTCTTTGTCAAATAAATAAATAAAATCTTAAAAAAAAATTCCAATCAACCATGAAAACAATATACATTATACATGCAAACACACACACACACACACACACACACACATAAAGCACATTTTTAATACTTTCATGTTACTGTTTAATTTCTGTTTAGTTATTTGTCCATCCAATATTTTGGGCAAATAATGTAATATTAATCAATTCTTTGTACAGTCATTTCTTTCAAAATCACTAAGATAAATAAATAAATAAACTAAGAATTTTTTCTCTTTCCTAATTGCTTTCTGGAAGTAACTAATTGTTAGGATTTATTTGGTCTTCAATACGACATTGTGTGGTCAGGGAGTGGGAAGAAAGGTATTTGGACTCATCATCTGCATCTGTCTCTACTGGCATATGCTGACATTATGCTCATGTTTTTGTATGGTTTTGTGCAGGATCAACCGTCAATCAGCTGATATGTCCATCTCATTGTCATTCTCCATTTTGTCTAATTAGTCCAAACTTACAGGCCACTCTTGCTATTTCTCTGTCCCTGTAAACAAGGCAGAGGAGTCCTCAGTCTCTTCTATGTCACTCCATGTCCATGGAAGACTTGTGGTCACACCATTTTAACATAACTGAATGTGAATTCTTGGCTTTATGTCATTATCTGCTTTTCCTTATTCTTCCACCTCTCTGTAAATGACAGCATCAATCCAACTGGTTAACAAAAAAACAAGTCTTTCTTAATTACACACCTAAGTCCTCTTTCTTTCTACTTCTCCCTATTTCCCAGTCCTTAGTTACTGCCCTGATCAGAACCTCTTTTACCTCTCAGCTGGACTGCTGCAACAGCTTGCTTACTGGTTCTCTTTCCTTGTCTTTAGTTCTCTCCAGTCCATTTTTCCACAGACCAGTTAAAGTGGTAATAGTTGCTTAGGGACTTCCCACCACACTGAAAATAACACCCAACCTCCTTACATGGCCTCCACAGTCCACATGAATCTGTCCTGTTACTTCTTCAAAATTACGTTGGTTCATCCCCTATCACATCTGTCCCCTCTCTGTACTCCAGTTCCCCCCCTACAAAAAAACTTTCCACACATACCCACGCTGTCTGGGTAAATCCTCCTTCCTCTATCTCTGTTACATGTTCCTTATTAAAGCCTACTTTCTTTATAGCCCTTAACTGCTAAGTAACCCTTGTTTTTTGTTCTTTTATTTGTTTTCTCACTAGATGATAGAAATCATGTCTTTTTTTTTCCCTTCTCTGTGTGGCTAGGATTGTTCTCAGTAGCTTGCAATAAAACAGGCACTCAAAAGTATCCGTTGAAATAGGTACCAGATGGGCTGATGCAGAAGAATCACACTTAACAAGTTAACATTCTTCTGTCAAAGCAGTATTTCAAGGGCACATTCAAGAAATCCTGGAGATTCACTCTGAAAATTCCCAAGGTTTAATTTTGTTTAGTAACCCAAAACTCTAGAGTCATTCTAGAATCTCCTCTCTCCCTCATTACCATATTAGTCCTAAATCAAGATCCTTAAATATTTTGTAGACCTAGACATTTCTCTTTTTCACTTCTCAAGTCTATACCATTGTCAACTTAAACCCCAAGCTTCACAGTGGGCTGCTGACCAGTAGCCTTGTCTGTAGTCTTACCCTTCTCAAATCTGTACACCAATCAGCAAGTCTTAGTAACTTTTCTAATCCTTTAATACACTTACCCCGCATTGCTTTGGGAATAAAGACAAAACCCTTGAACATAATTTCTACAGCCTTTACAATCTGTTTGTTGTCTGCATTTCTGGCATCCTCTCTCCCAATCTCTCTCATTCACTCACAAAGAAACTTTACTTGGCTTCTTTGAAATAACTCCTTCCTCCAGACCACACTAAAATGTAATTATTTGTCATTTAGGCCTACTTTCTCTGGCCAACTTCCACTTTTCCTTCAGATATCAATGTAAACATTCCTCTTAAAGACACCATCACCAACACTCTGTACAAGTTTCTCCAGCTATAGGTCCTAATGACATGGAATTTTCCATCAAAATATCCCTCAGAATTTCCTGTATTTATTTAATGTCTATTTCTTTCATGCCAAATTGAAATCTACATTAAATTATGGCCTAAGTCTGACTTTTTTTTTTAAGATTTTATTTATTTATTTAACACAGAGAGAGATCACAGGTAGGCAGAGAAGCAGGCAGAAAGAGAAGGGGAAGCAGGCTTCTCACTGAGCAGAAAGCCGAATATGGGGCTCAATCCCAGGACCCTGAGATCATGACCTGAGCCAAAGGCAGAGGCTTAACCCACTGAGCCACCCAGGTGTCCCTAAGTCTGACTTTTGCTCCAAATAACCCTATATCTTGCAGAGGGTCTAACACAGAGCAGGCCCTTGATAAATTTCTATTTAAATAAAAAAATTCCCAAACTTGGACATGAAAGAGACTCCTACTTCCAAAGTTCCAAAAAGCCACCTTCCCATACCACACACACACACATCTCCCACCCCTCAACCCTACCCCTGCTCTTGGCAGTCCTTGAGGATAACTTAAAAACTAGTAGTGAGATACTGTATATGGTCTCTATTCCTTTCTGATCTATCACTTGTAGGCTCTCTCTTTGCTTAGAGGACCCCTTTCAATATTTCCTGTAGAGCTGGTTTGGTGTTTGCAAATTCTTTCAGTTTTTGTTTGTCCTGAAAGCTTTTAATCTCTCCTATTTTCAATGATAGCCTAGCTGGATATAGTATTCTTGGCTGCATGTTTTTCTCATTTAGTGCTCTGAAAATATCATGCCAGCTCTTTCTGGCCTGCCAGGTCTCCCCTGGGGATAAAAATATATGTTTATAAAAAATAAAAAATTAAAAAAATTAAAAATAAAATAAAAAATTTAAAAAAATAAATAGGAAATAGAAAAAAAAGCTAGTAGTGATTTGATTCTGTCTTTTTAGAGGCCTATATCACATTATCCATGGGTCCTAGATTTTCCAGAGGAAATATAACATCTAATAGACTATTCCATTACTTCCCTAAGTGCTCTTGTAGATACCTGACTGGGCATCCTGATGATTGGCTCAGAAATATGGATGCTGGAATTACAAAGAACTCACTCTGAGGGCAAGCTGCCTACTCTTAGCCACGACTTCATCTTTAGGAGTAAGAAAACAGCTTCAAAGATTTCAAAAGATCTGTGTTCTCTTCCCTCTGCCTTCCCTGCACCTGGTGACATGTTAGCATAGAGACTCTCTATTTTTAAAGGAGCTATAGCCTATTATATATTTTAAGCTGCATGGAAATGCATTAAGTTATATATTTTTTGAGCTGCATGGAAAACCTACTCAATTAAATGAGAGAATGTATGAACAGCACTTATTATATCATTCAGTCTTTAACAAAATCTCAAATGTATATTAGTAGAACTCATATTTAACTTGGTTGAACATGAAAAAATAAAACAATAGAGGTTTGTAACTTCCCAAAGGTCTTAAAGCTACTTTACTTGATAATATTGAAAAAAAGGACTGAGGCCTAGTTGCCTTTCAACACTATATTAAGATAGAAAAAATGTTATTCTTATTACTTCAACTATGTCATCATCTTAATCATTGTATAATCCTTTTAAGTACTGTTCATATGCATGTCAATATAAAATACTCTGACAAATAATCAAAATGGATTTTTTTTTACTATGGAGTTATTTCAATTTTAAATAATATTTATTTCCAAGAAATGCTATCTCATACCATATTAATTCATGAATCAAAAGCATAATTTAGATAGAGTTGTTTAAACGCTAAAAAGAATACAAATGGCAATTATCAACGGTAATTGCAGTGATAAGAATAAAGCTTACTTGTTTTGAGCAAATATCTCTTTTTTTACTAGAACTTACCTGGGAATTCAACATATCAAATTAAAATAAAAATACTGGGTGGGGCGCCTGGGTGGCTCAGTGGTTTGGGCTGCTACCTTCGGCTCAGGTCATGATCTCAGGGTCCTGGGATCGAGCCCCGCATCGGGCTCTCTGCTCCGCGGGAAGCATGCTTCTCTCTCTCTCTCTCTCTGCCTGCCTCTCTGCCTACTTGTGATCTCTGTCTGTCACATAAATAAATAAAATCTTTAAAAATAAATAAATAAATAAATAAATAAATAAATAATAAAAATACTGGGTGCCTAGGTGGCTCAGTGGATTAAGCCTCTGCCTTCAGCTCAGGTCATGGTCTCAGGATCCTGTTATCAAGCCCCACGTGGGACCCTCTGCTCAGCAGGGAGACTGCTCCTCTCCACCCCCCAACTCTCTGCCTGCCTCTCTGCCTACTTGAATCGATCTCTCTCTCTCTGTCAAATAAATAAGTAAAATCTTTTAAAAAATAAATATATAAAATAAAAAATACACCTTAGAGAGATATAACACACCACAAAGTCTGAAACTGATATTTATAGCCTAAGTCATTTACATCTTGGCGGGCTTTCCTGCTACTTTATTTTCTTTGTTGCTATCAGAAAATAGCGGGCTAAGGAAGGAAGGACCTATGACTTGCATTTCTTGAAAAAGAGAAAGTTATCACCTGAAATTAGAGAACTTACACATACCAGCCAGGCCACAGAAAATGGTTCTCCCTTGAAACATGACTTTTATGGATAAGTGCATCTGTGAACCAGCCTGTTGTGAATTTTCTAGTTTCAAATATATATTAGACCCTAAATGACTAAAATGTGTTTCTTGAAACACAAAGTACAGTGCAGCTAGTTATCAAATCATTGTGTTCATATCATGCTGTTTAATTATTCCTGTATTGTATTTAAAAACTCATTGAATAAAGATGATCCTAGATGGTACATGAGAAATAAAATATAACTGCCATTGATGCAAGTTTTCTCCAAGTTTGACTATTTAGAAAACGTGTTTTCTTTTTAAACAAGTAATTATAAAGAGCTAAAGGAAACAATGATTATACTAAGAGGCATCATTTAGAAAGCACGGTACATGAATGCTTAAATTAGAACACAAGAAAAACTCAAAATTAATAAACTAAGAATCCAATTTAAGAAGATAGAAAAAATGTTTTATAAAAAATTTATAAATGCAAATAAATTAGGAAGAAGATAATAAAGATGGGATTAGTCATTAATTAAACAGAAAACAAAGATACAGAAGAGAATACAATTAAACTAAATTTTTTCCTTTGAAAAGGAAAATGAAATAGACAAGTCTCTGATAAACTTGTTTAAGAAAGTGAGAAAAATAATGCATAAATTAAAAAATTAATAGTATGAAGAAGAAAAGTAAGAAATAAATGCAGATCCAGAAAGATTAAAATATTAATAGTAAGAATAAGATAAACATGTATCAATAATACAAAAACATGAAATGGATATACATATACATATGTATACACATATACATTTATTGTTTATATTTGCTACAAATATTTTTTCCTCATTTATCTTGTCCACTTTCTTTTTCCTGTCTTTTGATGAGCAATGTTTTAAATTTCATGCAAAGTGTAGCAAACTTATTCATTTCATGGTTAAGGCTTCCTATGTCATCTTATATATTTCTTTTTGAGTCACTTTGTTAAATATTGTACTTATCTATGTATATCCATATTTATATTCATATATTCATCACATAAAATATATAGATCTATTATTTATACAAATATATCATAATTATATAAGTTACATGATATATAATTACATATATAGTATATAAATATATATGAACAGTGACTCAAGAAAAAAATAGTAAGATACAGAAAGCTTTAACCATGATATGAATAATTTTGCTACATGAAATTTAGAACACTGTTCACCAAAAGGCAGAATAAGGAAAGTGACCAGACAAGGCAAATAATTCAATAAACTGAATACATAAGGAACTAAATTTCACTGAATTCAAAAAGGTTTTCTATATTTAATGAGTTTAGCAAATCATTTGTGGCTTACCAAAAGAAAGCTATATACTTTCTAATCAGAAAAATTTTAATAATTTTTGTAATTAAAAACAAAGCTTCCTCGGGGCGCCTGGGTGGCTCAGTGGGTTAAGCTGCTGCCTTCGGCTCAGGTCATGATCTCAGGGTCCTGGGATCGAGTCCCGCATCGGGCTCTCTGCTCGGCAGGGAGCCTGCTTCCCTCTCTCTCTCTCTCTCTCTCTGCCTGCCTCTCTGCCTACTTGTGATTTCTCTCTGTCAAATAAATAAATAAAATCTTTAAAAAAAAAAAAAAAAAAAAACAAAGCTTCCTCAAAACTTGTCGAAAGAAATTATTTATGCCAGACACTGTGCTAGGACTAGTCATCACATAAGCATGTTCCATGCCTTCTAGGAAATGATATTGTAGTGGGGATACCAGGAAGTAAAGTAGTAATGACACACTGGTGTGATAAGTCAAAAGCAGTTTTGTTCCAGAATGATGTTTTTGACATTCATTCACTTAATAATTTATTTAGAAAATATTTATATATAGAAACTGTGTTTGCTACTGCTAATAGGAATACTAAAAAATAAGAAATAAGTCTTTACCTTAGAGCAGCTTACAGTTTCCTACATATCGTTACTAAGCCCTTAAGATTATCAACTTAGAAAATAGAAAATATGCTCTAGAAATTGGAAGATTTAACATTTATGGTTTTTTTATTCAAAAGAAAATTATAGGTCAAGGACTTCCACAGACTTAATATCCTTGATGCAAGGTTCTAAGCACTGTAAACTAAGGCCCAGTTGTAAGAGCAATTGTAACATATATTAAAAGAAAGTCACCTAGGGCACCTCAAGCAACAATTGAGCTACTGCCTTTGGCTCAGATCATGGTCCCGGAGTCCCATATCGGGCTCCCAGCTCCATGGAGAGTCTGCTTCTCCCTCTGACCTTCTCTCCTCTCATGTTCTTTCTCTCTCTTCCCTCAAATAAATAAATAAAATCTGAAAAAAAAAAAAAGTCAAGTCACCTACTAATGCTGACCTATAAAATGGGAATGATTGGGGGGGGCAATTTAGCTTTGTGAGATTTGACTGACCTGAAGAAAAAGTGAGCAGTCTAAAAAGACGATGACTCTTGGCCATTAATCAGAAGTCATTTATAACTTACAGAGCAGAAGGTTAGAATTATTGGTATTCTAGATCCATGGTAAGATTCCTTCTACCATACTGATCATAAAAATAATGATGAGATTGGTGATGATAATAGATGATATCTATTTACAACTTACTCCATGACAAAAATTTTTGCATATACTCTCAATTACTACTCATCATAGCAAGGGTTATAAGTATTTATTACTCCACTTGACAGATTCAGAAACTGAGTCTCAATGACTATAATTTGTTGACATGGAGCTTCCAGCATCTAACTCAGTGTCCTACAGAGAAAATGTGCCTGGAAAGAAGCCATATGGTGTAAAAGCTGAGACCTTGAGAGAAAGGCAGAGTATAAATGGAATCGTTTAAGCACCTGGAACCAACCATGTGTAAAGCTAGCTCCCCCTCTTAATCACCTCTATTTCATAGGCCAATGTCATTCCTTTCTGGCTTAAGTTGGTTTGACTCAGTGTTCTGCACCATATTATCAAATGAGGTTGAATACAAATGTTGGACATTCACAACCTTCTTGTGATGTATACCTCACAGATGATAACATTTGTCCTTCACTGGTTAAGTTTAGGGGATCTTTGCTGTAAGGACCCTGAAATCTTGGGCTTTCCTTAAAACACAATTAAATAAAGCACAGATTTCTTACAAAGTTTAATGGTATTAATACCCCACAATCCTTGATTCTATATACTAGCGTACTGTCATAAGACATTTCAGACTGGCTCAAACCTAAGGTACATCCAGCCTAAGGCTGCATTCTGAGAGTGGCACCAAAGCTGATTTGTAGCCAAAGGTAAGTGTTCCCACTATATTAATACTCATAGGTTAGGGTATACCAACTTCTCACTAAAAGCTGATTATGGAATTTATTATTTGAAACTGTATCTAGGTCAGTGTCTGACAAAATTCCTTTTACAAAAGAGTAATTTTTGAGATAAGACAGGGCAGGATTGCCTATCTTGAGTCCTCCTCAATCTACCTAATCTCTCACATAGTAGCTAGCACCTTGTAGGGATATAATAAATACTGAATGGATAATGTGTGATTTCATGGGAATTTTTAGGAGAAAAGAGTCTGTAAGTAATTGTACTTATTGGTCACTGCTGAAGAAGGCCTGGCCAAGGTGAGCAAGGACTGTATCTGGGTAATGCTTTGTTAGTGGTCTGACCACGAACTGTGAATCTCTACAATGATGGATATAATACAAGATATATTTTAAATTCTGTGGGACTAGATACTTGTTCCCCTTATAATCTCAGAAGAAACACAGAATCAAACAGCTTGTTTTTACAGGCATGATATTTACAGAGAGGGGACAGATGTTAGAGGAAAATGTATTGCCAGTCACTCTTTTTCTAAAAAATGAGACTCTTACTGGTGGTGTCTAAGGAGACATTGCACTCTATTGGACTTACCTGTCAATGACTTTTTAATTAGTTCCTTAAGATATGTTAGCAAAACTACTGTTCATTGATGAAGATGGAGAATATTTTCCCCTTCATTCAATTACCTATTCTTGACAACGTTAGATGGATTTTTTTTTTTTCTTTTCTGCCTTTATTGACTTTTCTGGGCAGGGATGTCTGTGCATCCTGTAGAAAGTTCCCTTTCTTCGACAGTGGTACCTGACAGATTCATGCCTTTCTCTCTTGAAACATTTCATAAAACACCAGTTTGGGAGATGATACTCACTTTTCCCTCCTTTTTTCTGCCCCCCCCCTTTGGAAAATGGGATCAACTTCTTCCCAAAGATAAATAAATGTCTTGAGCTCAGATTATCATAATCCTTTTGATAGGCAATGATGTCAAAGCAACATACAAAGTCCCCAGAAACTACTGTGAAGAACATGGGAAAGAATTTTTCCCTAGGGGTTGAGGTTAACAACAAGACATGTAACAAGCCATGTTTATAAGACATGAAAGACCAAGCATTGCAGTACTTAGGACCCATGTATTAACCAAGGAATTGAGTCCATGAGCTAATCAATCAGTGACAAACTATTCCCTTATGTAATCTTAATTCCCTGTATCTATATGGGATGAACCAAAAGCGTATTTTCCATATTTATCTTCTTATTTATCCCCTGCCCTTAACCTATTCTCCACTGCATCTGGTAAAGGATGAGCACTCACCCTGCTAGCTTAATGTCATAACCTCTCAAATCAGTTGTCTTTCATCAGGATCAGTCAATGAGAGCCCCTGATGACAGTTTGGAAGGCATGAAGGAGGCCTACACATCAGTGTTCATGTCCCTTTCTCTCTGCCTCAAGTGGCAAACTGGTAAACAATGTTTTTTTCATGAGGCCCCCTTCCATCACACAGGCTAGTCCTGTTTCTAGTTACCCCCAGGAAAGCACTAGCCCCTAGATTCCAGTAGTGCACCTCTTGAATTTGTTCCTTCAGGGTATGATGGTGACTTCCAACTCTTGCTCATCCTGGAATGCTTCACCATCCTGTTGCCTTCTCTGCTCCTCTATTACCCAAGCAACCAGCTCCTTTCAATATATTTCTTCTGTTGGAGACACTTAGAGAGGTTTCCCTTCTTTTCAGTTGAATACCAACTAACAAATTTAATTCCATTTTATGCATTTTTAAGACAATTTGTGAATATCCATTTTAGAAACCTGGGGGGAAGACTTGTCATTGTCTACAACAGAATGAAGTAATATTCAAATACAGTAAAACAGGGCAAGACACGAGATCTATCTTCAAAATCTTCCCCACTTATTTCTGAAGTACATTTACTAATGACACATGAAGAGAGAAGCATTATTCAACTGAATAGAGGAGGAAAACTTTAATTCAATGTACTACATTGGGACCATCTCCTCTTTTTCCAAGGAAAAACTATACACAGTAACCAGTTTAGACTGGAACCCATGAAATACATATAAATGGCACAAACTTCTGATTGGACGTAAGAAGACCAGGTTTTGGTGCTTACAGTATTTTCCAATCTGAGATACATTGTCCTGGATGGGTTATGGACAATGTTTACCTCATATATCTGTTATATTTTTTCTTCTTTTTTAAGATTTTATTTACTTTAGAGATAAAGAGAAAGAGGAAAGAGACAAAGGGAGGTGGAAAAAGCCTCAATCAGATTCTGTCTGAGCATACAGCCCAATGTGGAACTCAATCTCATGATCCTGAGATCATGAGATGAACTGAAAACACAAGTCAAATGCTTAACCAACAGATCCATCCAGGTGTCCCTTCCCTTGTATACTCCTAACACAAAATAGTAAGACCCCATATATGCAAAAAGAGACAAGAATTTTAAATACATATCCAACTGTGTGGTCTTTCTCATCGCTCAGTCAAGCTGAGGTGAGTAGGGCATACCTATGGGCCAAGAAAACCACAATGCAGGAGAAATCATCCAGTCATCAGTCCAATCAATTCTGCAAATAGTCCCTAGAGCTGGTGAAAGAATATGCCAACCACTATTTTCTAAAGGTTGATTTGGGAACTTTGGATAATAAAGATAGCCAAGCATGCTCTTTAAAGTTGTAAAAATGAGGGAGTGCTTGGGTGGTTCAGTCATTAAGCATCCACCTTCGGCTCAGGTCATGATCTCAGCACCCTGGGATCAAGCCCCACCTGAGGCTCCCTGATCAGCAGGAAGACTGCTTTCCCTCTCCCACTCCATTTGCTTATGTTCCCTCTCTCTCTCTCTCTCTCTCTAGAAAAATGAAAAAATAAAGTTGTAAAAATGAGAAGCAATATTATTCAAAGAAAGACACTGTCTCGACAAACCTCAAGAATAGTATTTTCCTTGTCTCATTAGTATACTTCTGTCCCAACTAACCTTCGTCTTTTTTTTTAAATCGTAGTCTTATTACTGGGCAAATGTATCATGTGTGTTTTTATGGGGCTTACAATTATGGCATTTTCCTTCTTTCTTTCTTCAAATCTCTGGGGTTAGCTTCCTTACCAGTTAGGATCCTTTGAAAGGTAGCAGATTTTAAAACAACACAATCTAGGCCTACACTCTAGATTCACAAACCACAGTGTAAAAATCAATTCCAACAACTTTTATCCATAAAAAGGACACGAGTCTATCAACTCAATCCTATATGTGTTTTTATTCTTTCCTTTTTTCTATTTTATTTAAGTTCAATTTAGTTAATATATACTGTATTATTAGTTTCAGAAGTAGAATTTAGTGATTCATCAGTTGCATATACACCCAGTGCTCATTACATCAAGTGCCCTCCTTAATTCCCATCACCCAATTACCTCATTCCCCACTTACCTCCCCTCAGGCAACCCTCAATTTGTTTCCTAAAGTTAAGAGTCTCTTATGGTTTGTTTCTCTCTCTGTTTTTCTTATTTAAATTTCCTTACCTTCCCCAATGTTCATCTGTTTTGTTTCTTAAATTCCACATAGGAGTGAAATCATATGATATTTGTCTTTCTCTAACTGACTTATTTTGCTTAACATAATACCCTCTAGTTCCATCCATGTTGTTGCAAATGTAAAGATTTCATTTTTTGATGGCTGAGTAATATTCTGTTATATATATTATACATATATAATAGTGATTTATATATATATAAAAAATATCACATTTTCCTTATCCATTCATTTGTTGATGGACATCTAGACTCTCTTCATATTTTGGTTATTATGGACATTATTCCTATAAACATTGGGGTTCATGTGCCCCTTTGAACAATTTGAACATGGAGGGAAAAATGATCACTAAGATACTAGCTAATAGGATCCAACAGTACAGTAAAAGGATTATTCACCAGGGCTGCTGAGGTGATTCAAAATCCACAAACCAATCAGTGTGATACGCCATACTAATAGGAGAAAGGACAAGAACCATATGATTATCTCAATAGATTCAGAAAAAGCATTTGACAAAATATAGCATCCTTTCTTGATAAAAACTCTCAACAAAGTAGAGATACCTGGAACATACTTCAACATCATAAAGACCATATACAAAAGACTGACAGAGATTATCACCCTCAGTGGGGAAAAACTGAGAGCTTTTCCTCTACAGGGAAGAACATCATAGGAATGTCCACTCACCACTATTGCCCAACATAGCACTGGAAGAGTTAGCCTCAGCAATCAATAACAACAACAACAAAAAAAAGGCATCCAAACTGGCATAGAAGAAATCAAACTTTTACTCTTCACAGAGGATGTGCTACTCTGTGTAGAAAATCTAAGAGACTCCACCAAAAAATTGCTAGAACTAGCACAAGAATTCAGCAAAATGGCAGGGTATGGAAAACAATGTAAAGAAGTCAGTGGCATTTCTATACACTAACACTGAAACAGAAGAAAAAGAAATCAAGAAATTGATCCCATTTACAACTGCACCAAAAACCAAAAACCATAAGGAATAAACTTAACCAAGGAATAAACTTAACCAAAGAGGTTAAGGATCTGTACTCTGCAAACTATAGAATACTTATGAAAGAAATTGAGGAAGACACAAAGAAATGGAAAAACTTTCATGCTCATGGATTTTTTTGAAAAGGCAAATATTGTTAAAATGTCTGTTCTACCCAAAGCAATCTACACATTCAATGCAATCCCTATCAAAATACCATCAGCATTTTTCACAGAGCTAGAACAAACAATCCTAAAATTTCTATAGAACCAGAAAAGACCCCAAATAGCCAAAGTAATTTTGAAAAGAAAACCAAAGCTGGAGGCATCATAATTTCAGACTTCAAGCTATTTTTCAAAGCTGTAATCATCAAGATCGTATGTTACTAGCACTAAAAGAGATACACAGATCAACAGAACAGAACAGAGAGCCCAGAAATGGACTCTCAACTCTATGATCAACTAATCTTTGACAGAGAAAAGAATATCCAATGGAAAAAAAGACTGTCTCCTCAACAAATGGTGTTGGGAAAATTAGACAGCAACATACAGAAGAATTAAACTAGATCACTTTCTTCCACCATACACAAAAATAAACTCAAAATGTTTATTTTGAGGATGAAAGACCTAAATGTGACACAGGAATCCATCAAAATCCTAGTGGAGAACATAGGCAGCAATCATAAGTGCTTTTAAAAATGAGGTTAGTCGTCTGCCATTTTAGTGCATTATCATGTATTATTTCCTCAGTTTTTAGCATCTAAGGAATGTTTTAAAAACATGTTAACATCTGTGACAGAGACACATCACCTCACCTGTACCATTTCAGTGGACATCAGCCTGACATCCAACTCCCAGAACCTGCTTTTCTTTGTCTGAGGGTTTTTTCTTGACGCAACAACCTGCCAGACCAGACCAACAGGAAATTCATGGCCCTCTGGAGCAATCCTGAACCAACATACATCCTTCATGGGTGACATTTATCTGAGGAATATATGAACTGTCACTAGTGGGATAAGAACATTGCCTGTGGTACTACTTTCCTTCGTAATGCAGCCTTTGTTGTCTGCCTTCAATGACTCTACGTCACTACTCACTCTCTTCAGTGTTCTCTTCACTGCTCAAACTGTGTACTCAAACCTTCAACTCAGAGGCTGTTTCTAGGGGAGTCCACATTGGAACAAAATCAAATTATTTCTCAGTCCTCTGGGGGAACTTTGGTCAAGGTGAATCAGCCCTGTGTGTATAATCTAGGGCAGAACGAAGTGAGAAGATCCTGCTTCTGATGAAGTTGCAGTGATTAATGGAGAAAGGAACTGCAGCTACACTCACATTTTTGTGCTCAGCTTCCTTACATTTTCAGCTTGTCTGGTTTATCTAATCAGGGCACCTTTGGGCACAAAAGCATAGAAAAGTTCCACAATGAAAATTCTGATGACACGGTGCCCAGAAATTGGAGGCCACAGATATCCCACCATTGTAATTATAATCGGCCATGCTCACTTACTGATCAGCTTTGTTTTTTCATTTGTTAGTTTGCCATTTAAGATGTCAGTGAATTATTAAAAGATTATATCCTTTCTCAACAATTATAATGATGCTATTTTTGTTTTTCTGACTGTAAAGAACTAAAATAAAAATTAGATGCAAATTAGTGCCAATTTAGTTTACTTTTTAGAATCTCAAGTACTGAACTGTGAAATGGTTGTGATAAAAGTCTATTTATTCTTTCTGACTCATGGCATCAGGTGGCTGTTTTGGGGAGTAAATATGTTATCTTTCCAAATACAGCTTTGCAACTGGTTTTAATAGACTTTACACAAAGTGTACTGGATTCCAAAAAATAAGGGCAGTGTGTGTGTGTGAAGACTGTACTTCCATTGTTTGTTAGCCTCTAAACTTTTCCATTACTTACCAGTGATGGGGTTCAGGGAAGGCTGCTCCAGCATATGCCACTTCGAAATATTGATCACTTTGAATTAAACTTACTTGAGAATAGCCAATATAATGATAATCTGACAACCCTCTCCATCCCCCTGAAAAAAGGAAATGAATCTCCTGTGTGAAAAGTACCCTCCGGGGCACCTGGGTGGCTCAGTGGGTTAAGCCTCTGCCTTTGGCTCAGGTCATGATCTCAGGGTCAGGGGATTGAGCCCTGCATCAGGCTCTCTGCTCAGCGGGGAGCCTGCTTCCTCCTCTCTCTCTGTCTGCCTCTGCTCTGCATATTGTGATCTCTGTCAAATAAATAAAGTTTAAAAAAAAAAAAAGAAAGAAAGAAAAGAAGAAAAGTACCCTCCCAGAATCAGAAGATAGAGAGAGATCTTTAGCATCAGAGATAGGGTATTCAGGGCTGAGAAAGCTATATAAACAAACTCTACTTACTTTCTCACCTATTAGTACCCAAACTTGGATTTCTTTGTCTTGTCAATTCTTCACAAATTTATTGTTCCTTTGTCTAGGACTTATAAAAGATGCCTGTTTCAGTCCTTTGTTTGAGTCTCATTTTTTCTATGGGGCACCTGTACCCATAGAAAATATATTAAAATATATAAGTATATTTTAATAAATATATTAAAAATTTATTAAATATTCGTTTTTCTCCTGTAAATATGTTACTATAATTATTAGACTGGGCAAAAGAACCAAGAGAGGTGGTGGGAAATTTTCCCTCCCAAACACCATCTTCTTTACAGCACAGGCCACTACACAGTACAAAGAGTAAACTACCATAACGAATAGTTATTTCTTTTTGGAGAGTTACTTTCCTTTTGAGTTCAGATTACAAGTTAGATTAAGACAAATGAAAAGAAACAAATGTTAGCTTATTGAGAGAACAATTAATAATCTATTTCCATTGTTTTTGGCAAATCAATAGCAAGACATGAATTAAGACAACATTTCTTGAAAAAATCATGAAGATGGTAAATTGGGGTTTCCATTGTTCTGTTATTTGCTTGTTGTTTTTGTTTCTATTTTTCTGTGTGAAATACTCATTGGTTAAAGACAGAAACTGCCTCATTTCTACAAAAGAATGCCATGAACTTTTAAGACAAGTGCTGTCACACATTTTGTGAACTATCGAAGTCAAAAAGGACATTATTATGAAAGAAAAAGAAAGACAACCAGAGAACTTTAAAGGCATTTAGCTTTTCTGCTGTCCTCTTTTAGTGTTTTTATATGCTCAGTGATATAAAGGAAGCAGAAGCATGGAGCCTGGGGTGAAACAAGAAAACAGTCACATTATAATAACAAGGTGAAGAGGCAAAGATTCCACTGTCACAGAGAACCTCACATTGCTTAATTTCAATTTAAGGGGTTACTTAAATGCATGGCCTTATGGAAATTTAATGATATGTTATGGTTCATCTGAACTTGTCAGATGGCCCCAAGCTGCGATAATCAACTTTTCAATGTCAGATTCATTTACTCCTCGAAGAATCCTGAAATAGCCATTCTCTCCCCATGACTTTCCCCAGGAATTGGCAGCAATCTGTAGGGGAAAAAAAGAAAATAAGAAAAGCTGAGTAGCATAGTTGGATATTTAATTCTGACCGTAAAAAACACAGGGAACTCACACATAGCTTTAGATGCTTTTAATTTATTATAGATCATAACTTTAAGAGCCTAAATATTTTCTAAATAGGAATAAAGTCATATTATTTATCAATTACATTAATATGCATGCATACTCAAGTCACAATAACCACAATTTGTATAAAACCTATCTGTTCCCAGCCATACAATGGAAATATGGGGGTCTCTGGGTAGCCCACTCATTAAGCATCTACCTTAATGACTCAGTTCTGATCCCAGAGTCCTGAGATCTAGCCCCACATCAGACTCTCTGCTCAGTGGAAAGTCTGCTTCTCCCTCTCCCACTGCCCGTGCTTGTTTTGCCTCTCTTGCTATCTCTCTTTCAAATAAATAAATATTTGATTTTCAAATAAATATTTTCAAATAAATTCAAATTCTCAAAATATTTTTAAATTTTTTTTTAATTGTGAGAGTTTGAAATACCACATCAAAAGATGATACACAATTTGCAATTATAGGGTCTCCCATATGACTTGCTCTGTGCTAGGCACCAGAGGAACACAAATAGATAATATCCATGTTCCTCTGTTCTGGGATGTAGCAGAGGAAATCCAATGTTCAGAGAGACAACGATCTAATGAAGGACAAAAAATGTAAGCCAAGGACTAATGTAAAACTGTACATGGGGAGCTACTGAAGACAGTTGAGAGGCATCTCATGGTTCAGGAAAGTTGTCATGGAAGAGGTGCCACATAGGGTGCATATTAAAGACTGGGAATAAATTAACCAGATAAAAACAGGAGGAAAAGAAATTCAGGTAAAAGAAAACAGTAAAAGCATGAACAGCAAAGGATGAAGCAGCATGAACCACTGAAATGAAGCAATGAAATTATAATAATTAGATAATAAAACAGAGACAGGTTGGTAGGTTAGGAGGCTGAAAGGAAATTAAGGAAATACATATTGAGAAAATAATGGTGAAAATGATGACAAGTTCTTGAGTCGCTTCCAGCAGGAGAGCAGGTTGGACAAATTTATATTTTGATTATATTACTCTGTGTGAACTGAAAAGGATGAATTTAAGAGGGTAAACACAAGATTCAGGGACGCTAGCTAATAAACTTGTAATAATTGATTCAGATGTCTTAATGGGGACAGGGAAACTAGGAAAAAACATAGGGAAAGTATTTGAGAAATATCCAGAATAAATTCAGTAAGAATTAAACATTTTCTTTCTATTTTATTTTTAATGTAATATTATTTATTTACTTATTTAATTTAATTTTACCTTTTCAGTGTTCCAAGATTCATTGTTTATGTACTAAACCCAGTGCCCCATGTAATACGTGCCCTCCTTAATCCCCATCAGGGTCACCCATCCCCCCACTCTTCTCCCTTCCAAAACCCTCTGTTTGTTTCTCAGAGTCCACAGTCTCTCATGGTTCATCTCCTCATCTAATTTCCCCCAAATCACTTTTCCTTTCCCTCTCCTAATGTCCTCCATGTTATCCTTATGCTCTACAAGCAAATGAAGCCATATGATAATTGACTTTCTCTGCTTGACTTATTTCACTCAGCATAATCTCCTCCAGTCTTGTCCATGTTGATATAAAAGTTGGTTATTCATCCTTTCTGATGGCTGTGTAATATTCCATTTTACATATGGAGCATTTCTTCTTTCTCCATTCGTCTGTTGAACAGCATCTTGGCTCTTTCCACAGTTTGGTGATTGTGGCCATTGCTGCTGTGAACACTGGGGTACATATGGCCCTTCTTTCCACTACATATATATCTTCGGGGTAAATATCCAGTAGTGCAATTGCAGGGTCATAGGGTAGTTCTATTTTTAATTTCTTAAGGAATCTCCACACTGTTTTCCAAAGTGGCTATACCAACTTGCATTCCCACTGACAGTGTAAGAGGGTTCCCTTTCTCCACATCCCCTCCAACACTTGTTGTTTCCTGTCTTGTTAATTTTGGCCATTCTAACTGGTGTAAGGTAGTATCTCAATGTGGTTTTGATTTGAATCTCCCTGATGGCTAATGATGATAAATATTTTTTTTCATGTCTGCTAGCCATTTGTATGTCTTCTTTGGAGAAGTGTCTGTTCATGTCTTCTGCCCATTTTTTGACGTGATTACCTGTTTTTTGAGTGTTGAGTTTAAGGGGTTCTGTATGGATCTTGGATATCAGCCCTTTGTCTGTAGTGTCATTTGCAAATACCTCCTCCCATTCCGTGGATTGCCTCTTTGTTTTGTTGACTATTTCCTTTGCTGTGCTGAAGCTTTTGATCTTGGTGAAGTCCCAAAAGTTCATTTTTGCTTCTGTTTCATTTGCCTTTGGAGACATGTCTTGAAATAAGTTGCTGTTGCCATTGTCGAAGAGGTTACTGCCTGTGTTCTCCTCTAGGATTTTGATGGATTCCTGCCTCAAGTTGAGGTCATTTACCCATTTTGAGTTTATCTCTGTGTATGGTGTAAGAGAATTGTCAAGTTTCATTCTTCTACACATAGCTGTCCAATTTTCCCAGCACCATTTATTGAAGAGACTGTCTTTTTTCTACTGTATACTTTTTCCTGCTTTGTTGAAAATTATTTGACCATAATGTTGCAGGTCCATATCTGGACTCTACTCTGTTCCACTGGTCTGTGTGCCTGTTTTTGTGCCAGTACCATGCTGTCTTGGTGATCACAGCTTTGTAGTAAAACTTGAAATCAGGCAACATGATGCCCCCAGTTTTGTTTTTCTTTTTCAACATTTCCTTAGCATTATAGGGCCTTTTCTGGTTCCATACAAATTTTAGGATTGTTTGTTCCAGCACTTTGAAAAATGCTGGTAGAGTTTTGATTGGGGTGGCATTGAAAGTATAGATTGCTCTAGGCAGTATAGACATTTTAACAACATCTATTTTTCCAATCCATGAGCATGGAATGCTTTTCCATCTTTTTGTGTCTTCAATTTCTTTCATGAGTGTTCTGTAGTTCCTTGAGTACAGATCCTTCACCTCTTTGATTAGGTTTATTCCAAGGTATCTTACGGTTCTTGGTACTATAGTAAATGAAATTGATTCTCTAATTTCCCTTTCTATATTTAGTGAGTTAGTGTATAAGAAAGCAACTTCTGTTGCTTTGTTGATTTCTGTGCATTGAATTTGTATCCTGCTACATTAATGGATTGTTATATGAGTTCTAGTAGTTTGGGGGGTGGAGTCTTTTGGTTTTTCCATATAAAGTATCATGTCATCTGCAAAAAGAGAGAGTTTGACTTCTTCTTTGCCAATTTGAATACTTTTCTTTTTGTTGTCCAATTGCTGTTGCTAGGACTTCTAGTACTATGTTGAACAACAGAGGTGAGAGTGAGCATCCTTGTCATGTTCCTGATCTCAGAGAAGGTTGTAAGCTTTTCCCATTGAGAATGATATTTGCTGTGGGTTTTTCATAGATAAATTTTATGCAGTTGGGGAATTTTCCCTCTATTCCTATATTTTGAGGAGATTTAATCAGGGGCAGGTGCTGTATTTTGTCAAATGCTTTTTCTGCATCAGTTGAGAGGACCATGTGGTTCTTCTCTCTTCTCTTATTGATTATTGTTCTATCATATTGATTGATTTGTGAATGTTGAACCAACCTTGCATTCCAGGGATGAATCCCACCTAGTCACAGTGGATAATCTTTTTAATGTACTGTTGAATCCTATTAGCTAGGATCTTGCTGAGAATCTTGGCATCCATATTCATCAGGGATATTGGTCTGAAATTCTCCTTTTTGATGGAATCTTTGTATGGTTTGGGGATCAGCATAGTACTGGCTTCATAGAAATGGAGTTATTTTTAATTTTAAAATATGAGGATGATTAGAAAGTTAGACTAGGTTCAGAATGTCCCCTGGGATTTAGAGCTTGAATGAATAAGTCTTTGGGGGATGGATAGCAAAAATATTAATGGAGTACATAAGAATATCATGAATGCCAGAAAGGAGCTAGTTGATCACAAGTAAATGTAAAAGAAACAGCCTTGAAGGATATAACCAGACATGAAATTGCTAAATCAATGGTAGTTCTATTTTTAATTTTCTGAGGAGTCTCCGTACTGTTTTCCACAGTGGGTGCACCAGTTTGCATTCCCTCTAGCAGTGCACTAGAATTCCTTTTTCTCTACATCCTCACCAACACTTGTTTTCTCCTGCCTTTTTGACATTAGCCATGCAAACAGGTGTGAATTAATATTTCACTGTGGTTTTGATTTACATTTCCCTAATGGCCAATAATATTAAGTACATTTTCATGTAACTATTGGCCATCTGTATTATTTTCAGGGGGGGGGATGTCTATTCATGGCAATTGCCCACTTTTAAATAGGATTATGTGTGGTTTTTGCTATTGAGCTGCATGGGTTCCTTATATATTTTGGATTTTAACCCCTTATCAGATAGATGGTTTGTAAATATTTTCTCCCTTTATGGTGGTTGCCTTTTTATTTTGCTGATTGTTTTGCTAGGCAGAAGCCTTTTAGTGTGGTGTAGTTCTACTTGTTGATATTTGCTTTTGTCTTTGCATTTTTAGTGTCATACCCAAATAATATTTGCAAAGATCAATGTCAAGGAGATTTTGTCCTATGTTTTCTTCCTGTATCTTTGCAATTTGTAGGCTTACATTTAAGTCTTTAATCCATTTTGACTTAATTTTTTGTGACTGGTATAAGATAGAAAACGAATTCCATTCTTCTGCATATGGTTGAACAGTTTTCTCAACACCAGTTATCGAAAAAACTATCCTTTCTCCACTGCTTCTTTTTGGCTCCTTCATCAAATATTAGTTGATTATATATAAGTGGGTTTACTTCTGGGCTTTTGATCCTGTTCTATTCATCTGTGTGTCTATTTTTATACCAGTAATGCTGTTCTGATTATTATAACTTTGTAATAAAATTTGAAATCAGGAATTGTGATGTCTCTAAATTTGTTCTTTCTCAAGATTACTTTGGCTGCTCAGGGTCTCTTGTGTCTCTACACAAATTTTAGGATATTTTTCACTTTTGTGAAAATTTCCATTGGAATTTTATAGGGATTGTATCAAATTTATAGATAGTTTTGGGTAGTACAGACATTTTTTTGATCCATGAACATGGGATATCACTCCATTTATTTGTGTCTTCTTCAATTTCTTTTAATTTTTATTATTCAGACCTTTCACATCCTTGGTTATATTTATGCCAAGTACACATTTTTTATTGTATTATAAATGAATTATTTTTTTCAAATAGTTTACCATTCATGTATAGAAATGAAACTTATCGGAACTGGGTGGTTCAGTCCATTAAGCATCCAACTCCTGATTTCAGCTCAGGTCATGATCTCAGCTCAGTTCATGTTGTGAGATTGAGCTCCACACTGGGCATGGAACCTGCTTAAGGTTCTCTTTCTCTCCCTCTTTCTCTGAGCCTCCTCTTCCCAACCCCCTGCTCATGCATACACTCAAAAGAAAAAAGAAAAAGAAAAAGAAAGAAAGAAAGAAAGAAAGAAAGAAAGAAAGAAAGAAAGAAAGAAAGAAAGAAAGAAAAGAAAGAAAGAAGGAAGGAAAGAAGGAAGGAAGGAAAGAAAGAAAGAAAGAAAGAAACAAACAAACTGAATTTCGTGGTTGATTTTATCTTGCCACTTTGTTATTCATTCTAATAGATTTTTGGTGGAGTCTTAAGGCATATATATATATATATATATATAAAATCACATCATCTGCAAACAGAGACAGTTTATTTCTTCCATTCTAATTTGGATGCCTTTTGTTTCTTTCTCTTGTCTAATTGCTCTAGGACTGCCAGTACTATGAGGAGGCACCCTTATTTTATTCCTGATCTCAGAGGCATATCTTTCAGTCTTTCACTGATATATGGAATATGATGTTTACTCTTTGTCATATATTACCTTTATTATCCTGAGGCATACTCCTTATAAACTTGTAGGCAGCTGCGGACTGGGCTAGAGTCAAGAGACCAAACGAGGCCCCTACTGGTGCCTCCTGGAAGCCCAAGGGTTAATAACCCCATGAGTGGAAAATTGAGCAGCACTTGAGAAAGGGCCTGAGCTATGGATCCTAAGACTCACCAACGTGGTTGCCAGCATGTGCTTATCTGGAATAGGCAAAACAGGCCTGCTCATTAAACCATTGTGGGATTGTGCTGTCCTTGCAGACCATAAACTACACCATTGTAAGATTGTGCTGTGCTTACATAAACTATGTCTCGAGTAGCCTTGAAGTTAGTACATCTGGCACCAGAGAGTCTGCTCTTGGTGCTTGGGAAATAGATAATGGGAAAGCTTGAAGGGTTTTCTGTGCATGTTGCAAACTCTTTCATAATCAGTTAAAAATAGACACTTTTTTGCAGTTGTTTCTGTTAGCTATATAATGTCTTGCTTCCTTGAATAAAATTGGCAGTGCTTGGACATCATCCACTGTGTCCCTCTTGTCCCCATCTCTTTACGTCTCTTTACATCTCATCTTCATCTCACCATCCTCTACCCTCTTGACCCTGGTTGTGTTGTCATGCCAGCCGTGACATAACCTCAATTTTCTGAGAGTTCTTAACCACTAAGAGATGTTGAATTTTGTCAAATGCTTTGCCTCTATCTATTGAGATGTTCATATAATTTTTATGTCTCATTGTATTAATGCAGTTGCCTATGGTGCCAGGCATAAATCCTTTTGATCATAATTATGACCATTTTAGTGTACAGTTGAATTCAGTTTGCTATTATTTTTTGGAAAATTTTGAATCTTTATTCATTGGGAATTTTTCTTTTCTTCTAATGTCATTTTCTGGTTTTGATATCAGGGTAATGCCAGGCTTGTGAAATGCACTTGGGAGTGTTCCCTCCTCTTCAAATTTTTAGAAAGGTTTGAGAAGGATTTGGTGTTAATTTTTTAATAATGTTTTGATTGAAATCCCATTTAATTAACATAAAGTATAATATTAGTTTCAGGTGTAAAATAAAGTGATTCAACAATTTCATAGAAAAGCTGGTGTTCATCACAAAAGTGCACTCCTTAATCCCCATTACCTATCTCATCCATCTTCCCACCCACTCCCCTTCTGATAGCCATGAGTTTGCTCTCCATAGTTAAGAGTCTGCTTCTTGGTTTGTCTCCTTCTTTCTTTTTACTTACACTTTGCTCATTTGTTTTGTTTCTTAAATTCCACATATGAATGAAATGGTATTTTTCTTTCTCTGAATGACTTATTTCACTTAGCACAATACTCTCTAGCTCCAACCATATCATTGCAAATGGCAAGATTTTTCTTTTTTATTGCTGAATAATAATAATATATTTTATACACACACACACACACACAAACACACACACACAAACACTATGTCTTCTTTATCCATGCATCAGTCTATGGACACTTGGACTGCTTCCATAATTTGGCAACTGTAGGTAATGCTGCTATAAACATTGGGTTGCATGTATCCCTCTGCATTAGTATTTTTTGGTACTCTTTAGGTAAAAACCTTGTAATGTAATTGCTGGATCATATGGTAGTTTTATTTTTAACTTTTTGAGGAAACTTTATACTGTTTTCCAGAGTGGCAGGACAAGTTTACATTCCCACCAACAGTACAAGAGGGTCCCTTTCTCCACAACCTCACTAAGATCTGTTGTTTTTTGTGTTGCTGATTTTATCCATTCTGACAAGTATGAGGTGATATTTCATTGTAGTTTTGATTTGCATTTTGATGATGAGTGATGATGAGCATCTTTACATGTGTCTGTTAACCATCTGCATGCCTTCTTTGGAAGAATGTCTATTCATGTCTTCCACCCATATTTCAATTGGATTATTCATTTTTGGGGTGTTGAGTTTTCAGTACAATTGTAAATGAGATTGATTCCTTAATTTTTCTTCCTACTGCTTCATTATTGGTGTATAGAAGTGCAACAGGTTTGCATGCATTGATTTTGTATCCTGAAACTTCCTGAATTTGTTTATCATTTCTAGCAGTTTTTTGGTGGAGTCTTTCATATAAACTACCAAAACTGAAACAGGAAGAAATAGAAAATTTGAACAGACCAATAACCAGCAAAGAAATTGAATCAGTAATCAAATAACTCTTGACAAACAAAAATCCAGGGCCAGATGGCTTCACAGGCAAATTCTACCACAAATTCTACCAAACATTTAAAGAAAAGTTAATACTTATCCTTCTCAAACCATTCCAAAAAAAAGAAAAAAAGAAAAAGAAAGAAAGAAAGGAAGGAAGGAAGGAAAGAAGGAAGGAAGTAAAAAGAAAGAAAGAAAAAGAAAAAGAAAAAAGAAACAGAAGGAAAACTTCCCAATTCATTCTATGAAGCTAACATTACCCTGATACCAAAACCAGATAAAAACTCCACTAAAAAGGAAATTCAGGCCAATATCTCTGTTGAACACAGATGCAAAAATTCTCAATAAAACACTAGAAAACTGAATTCAACAATACATTTTTAAAAACTTCCATCATGATTAAGGGAAATTTATTCTTATGTTGCAAGAGTGGTTTACTATTCACAAATCAATGTGATATACTACATTAATAGGAAAAGGATAAGAAACATATGATCCTCTCAATTAATGAAAAAAAAAAAACATTTGACAAAGTACAGCATCCATTTTTTTTTTTTTTTTTTTTTTGCATCCATTCTTGATAACAACCCTCAACAAAGCAGGAATAGAGAGAACATACCTCAACCTCATAAAGGCAGTATATGAAAAACCCACAGCTAATATCATCTTTAATGGGGGAAAATTGAGTGCTTTCCCTCTACAATCAGGAACAAGACAGAGGTGTCCACTCTTACCCTGTCATGTAACATAGTACTAGAAGTCTTAGCTTCAGCAATCAGACAACAAAAATAAATAAAATTCATCCAAATCAGCAGGGAAGAAGTCAAACTTTCACTATTTGCAGATTACATGGTACTCTATACAGAGAACCCAAAAGACTGTACCAAAAACTGCTAGAACTGGTGTTAATTTTTATTTAAATATTAGGTAGAATTCAGCAGTAAAACCATTTGGTCTTGTGCTTTCCTTTGTTGGTTGTGTGCTTCCGTGGGTGTTCATAGCAGTCTATTATGATCCTTTATATTCATTGTAATGTCTCTTGCATTTCTGATTTTTAGTTATTTCCGTCTTCTCTCCTTTTTCATAACCTACCTAATTTTTCAGCTTTGTCTGTCTTTTAAAACATAAACACACACACATATAAATATATACACACCTCTTAGTTTTGTTGATATTTTATATTGATTTTCTGGCCTCCTTTTCATTTACTGCAACTCTGATATATATTTTTTCCTCCTTTTACTAACTTTAGGTTTAGTTTGTTTTCCTTTTGCTAGCTGACTGAGATATAAAATTATTTGTGATCACTCTTAATCACTCTTTCTTAATGTATGTATTTAATGCTGTAACATTTCTTCTTATAACTATTTTCGATGCATTCCATAGGTTTTAATATGCTGTATTTCATTTTTGTTTATATACTTATAAACTTATATACTTATATAGCAAAATATATACTTTAATATATATTATACATACAGCAAAATTTTCATATATATATGTCTATATTATATTGATAACAGCTTAACTTTGATCACATACCAAACTCTATGCTTTTATTCCATATATAATTTATGTATTTGATGTCATAATTTACTTCTTTTTATATTGACTCTTAGCTTTCCTAATCAGTCCTAACATCATAAAGGAACACTTTCAAAACTGTGTCTACAATTCTGACTTCAATTTACCATTTCAAAGATAGAATGGCCTTAAATTATCTAGAAATGAGCCAGAAACAAAGTGTGTTTTAGCAACAATGAACTAAACTGAATTCCAATTTCTAAACTTTTTATTTTGTTCCAATATATATACTTTCAAAGATAAGAAGTCAAAGTCATAACTTAAGTTGAACTGTCAAAAATAATATTTTTAAATTCTTGTAACTATGATATGTAGTACTAAACCTATTCTCTTTTGTGAGCCTGAGAATTATTACTACCCACATTTCATTATTAGACTTTGGTAAAATCAGAAGACTATGTGAACTTTTACAAGCAAGTACAAATTTATGTACTAATGAGAAGTAACCCCATGAGTCTGCAAAAAAGACAATATTATAAATTATAAAGAGTAGTACTTAGTAAACCAGCCCTAATAAAATATACCTAGAGTATGTGTTTTGTTCATTAATCTTATTCTTCCTACTGTTATTTCTTCTATCCCTTCACCAGTTTTTTGTTGTTTCTTCCAAATGCCTGAATTTTTAAAAATTTAATTATAAGAGAATGGGTAAAAATGTAGGAAAGAAATTTTCTAAAGATTTAAATGTCTAGAGATTTTTAAATCTTCTTTTGAGATGTTTAGCATATTAATAATAAGTGCACAGTTTAGTGAGTTTATACATGTTTGTGAGGTTCATGCCTATGTAAGCTCCATGTAGATCAAGATATACTTCTAGAATTCTAAAAGGTCTGGAATGTTCCCTCTCTGTCAATATCTACCTTCCTATCTACCATCAGTTCTTCCTGGAATTGATATTTTTAATAAAGCCATAAATATTAATAAAAGCATTAATAAAAAAGCAGTAATAAAAGCATTCTTTTATTCAATAAATAAATGTATATGTTATAGCATATATAACTAATTTCTTATTTTAATTTCTCTGTGTTTTTATATAACTGTACCACAATTTATTTATCCATTCTTATGCTGATAAACACAATGAACATAAGTTGTTGTACCATCTATACATTTAATAGTAGAATGAAAAAGTTCTAGTTACTCCATACCTTTACCCATACTTGTTAATATCAATACTTTTAATTTAAGCCAAGCTAGTGAATGTGTGATATTATCTTACTGTGCTTTTAATTGGCATTTGCTGGACAGCTAGTTACATTGAATACCTTTTCATATGTTGGCTTGCCATTTGGATTTCCTCATTTGTGAAGTAAATATTAAAATATGTTGCCTAGTATTATTATTGATGTGTTGTTTATTTTTTATTTCTTCCTGTATATTTGTAAGAATTTTATATATTCTACATGAGTCCTTGCCAGATAGATGATAGAAGATAGATAGATAATCTTCTCTCAGTTTGTTTTACCCTATCACATAATTCTGTCTTCTGACAGTTTTTAAAGTAATCTGATCATTTTTTTCTTATACAGTTTATTAATTTTCAGTACAGTTTAAGAAAGCTTTGCTTAATTGATATTAACATATTTGCTTTCCAAGTTTTCTTCTAGAGGTTTTATTATTTTACAATCACACTTCTGTCTATGCTCCACTTCAAATTAGTTTTGTATGTATTTTGTGAGTTAGGGGATGAAGTTTCAGTTTTGTTTTGTTTTGTTTTTGTTTTCCCCATGAATAGAAAGTTGCTATATAGCTAAAGCATTGGCAATCGATGGCTCATGGACAAATCTGGTCAGTAATGTTTGGTACAGATCATGAGTTGAGTGTTTTTAGGTTTTATCTTGTTTTGATTTTTTCTTTAAAGAGTTGTGAAAACAGCTAAAAACAGAGTATGTAACAGATTTTTTGTGATCTCCAAAATGTAAAATATTTGCTATCTGGCCGTTTACAAGAAAAACAAAAACAAAACAAAACAAAAAAATTCCTGCTAAGCTTGGTCTAAAACTGTTTATTATAAAGATTCTCCTTTCTCAGTTGAAATTCAGAGGTTTCTTTGTTGTAAAACAAGTGACCATATCCTGTGTTTAAATCCAGATTATTTATTTTGTGATATCAGCCTATTACTCTATTCTTATGTTAATAAAATGATTATTTCCACTTGTATGGATATATAGCTGACATCCATCAGTGTATAAGTTTAAGGTATACAGTATAATGGTTTGACTTACACAGATTGTGAAATGATTACCACAATAAGTTTAGTTAGCATCTATCACCTTATACAGGTGAAATAAAGAGAAAAAAAAAAAGACCAAAAATTTCCTGATAAGAATGTTTAGAATTTACTTTCTTGACAACATTCATACATATCATACAGCATGCTGCTACAGTGTATGTTATATATACTGTAAATTTTATCTTTAGCCCTTATTTATCACTGAAGTTTGTACCTTTGCCACTTCTCTCCTACTCTCATCACCCTCAAACCCTTCCTCTATTAATCACAAATCTGATCTCTTTTTCTATGAATTTGGGGGTTTGTTTGTTTTGGTTACTACACATAAGTGAGATCCTATAGTATTTGTTTTTCTTTGTCTGACTTTATTTCACTTAACATAACGCCCTCAAGGTCCATCCATGTTGTTGGAAATGGCAAGATTTCCTCCATTTTTCTGGCTGAATAATATCCCATTACACATATATATCACTATTTTTTTTATTCATTGATTGGTTTATGAACACTTAGTTCCATATCTTAACTATTATAAATAAGGCTGCTATGAAAATGAGGGTGATATCTTTTCAAGTTAGTGTTTTCATTTCCTTTGGATGTATTCCCAGAAATGGAATTTCTGGATCATGTGGTAGTTCTGTTTTTAATGTTTTGAGGATCCTTCATAATGTCCTCTATAGTGGCTGTACCACTTTATAATTCTGCCAACAATGAACAAGGGTTTCCTTTCCTCCATATCCTTCCCAGCATTTATTATCATTTTTTTTTTATGATGACCATTCTAACAAGCATGAGGTGATATTTCCTTGTGACCTTGACTTACATTTCCCTAATGACTAATGCTATTGAACATTTTTTCATATACCTGTTGGCCATTTTTAATGTCTTCCTTGAAGATAAGTCTGTTCAGATTCTTTGCTCATTCTTTAATCTCATTATTTGTTTTCTTGCAACTGAGCTGTAGGAGTTCCTTAAACATTTTGGATATTAACCCTTTATCAGAAATATGATTTATAAATATTTTCTCCATTCCCATAGGTTGACTTTTATTTGTTAATTTTGTTTTTATTTTTGCCTTACTATGTGGAAGCTTTGTAGTTTGATGTAGTCCCACTTGTTTATTTTTTTGTCACTTGTGCTTTTGGTGACATATCCTAGAAGTCACTGCAAAGATCAATGTTAAGGAGTGTTTTCCCTGTTTTTTTCTAGGAGCTTCACAGTTTCAGGTCTTACATTTAAATCTGTAATCCATTTTGAGTTAATTTTTGTAAGTGGTATGAAATAGCAGTCCAATTTCATTCTTTTGCATGTAAATATCCAGTATTTTCAACATCATTTATTAAAGACTACCTGTCCCTAGCCACCCATTATTTAATACTACTTTTTTTTTCTGAAAGAAACCTATCCTTTTTAAAGCTCTGGATGCTTAAAATTTTTTCTTATCTTTTATTTTCAGCTATTTGATTATGAAATTCCTGGAGGAGTTCTCCTTCATGGAGTTTATTGAGCTTTCTGAATCTTTGGATTTATGTCTTTCAGTTTTAGAAAACTAGTGGCCATCATGTTTTTAAGTATTGATTCTGGTTCATTCTCTCTCTCTCTCTTAATCCTTCTGAGAATACAATTACGTTTATATTAAACCATTTGACTGTGTCCTACTATTTGATTTTTTTATTCACATTGTTCTGTATTTGCTTTATTTTTTTCATATTATTTTTCTCTGTGTAGTACAAGTTGGATATATTTTATTGAATTTTATTTAAGACCACTAATTCTGTTTGCTATTTAACTTATGCAGTGAGTTCTTATTTTCAAAACATCACACTCACAAATTCAATTATTCATATTTCAAATATATTTAAATCCTTTGTTAAAATTCTCCATTTTTCACCCATATTTTTTAAATGTTTCTTATAATGGTTATTTAAAAGCCTATGTCTAAACTATTATCTATTGCTTCTATTCATAGTTTTTCCTTTAGCTACTGGTCACATTTGTTTGCTTTATGTGTCTTCTAATTTTTAAATGTATGCTGGATATGTTGTCCTAATAAATACAAAGATTGACCTTGGTATTATTTTCCTAAGAAGGTTAGCCCTTTCTTCTGCTAAAGAAATACAGTGAGGGACTAATCACCTCTTGTGCAGAAACTAAATTGAATCAGGGCTGGAGATAAGCTTTTGTTAAGCTTACTCCACACCTGATTTAAAATATTGGTGAGGGCAATGCTTATTATGTGTGTGTTCAGCCTATTTTTTTTTTAAGAATTTATTTATTTATTTGAGAGAGAGAAAGAGAAGCAGATACCCAGTCAAGCAGAGAGCCTGACATGGGGCTCAATCCCATGACCTTGAGATCATTACCCAAGCCATAGGCAGATGCTTAACTGATTGAAGCACCCAGACACCCCATCAGGGTATCTTCTAATGCAACTCCTTCCACAGGTCTTCAAGACTTCAGACTTCTTTTCACTATCCTTCTCAGCTACTCACCCTGTTCAAGGTGAGTGCTGTTCAAGCACTCAGTTTAAGTATTCCATAGGAAAAAATGCTGTGTTTCAGGTTCCTCTAAATTCTAATACAGCTGGATTCTCTTTTTCTTAGAGGTCTTTCTTTCTCTCTCTCTGCATATTCAAATATAATCAGCTTGTGCCCAGCCCTACCAAATGCTCACAGGCAGAAAGTCTTCTCAAGATTCAGGTTTCTCATTTCTTTAAAAATATGAGTTTGGAAAATTAATTCTGATGTTATTTTCAACTTATTTTATGGAATATATGACTTATTGTTATGTATTACATTTTACTTAGTAATGGAAGTCGTCCATTTTTTATTGTAATTTACTATATTGTAGGCCTACTTGTAAATATTTTAAAACATTCATATATATTTGTGGCCAAATAAATCTTCTCTGAACTTCTCAGTGCCCTTGCAAAAAATTCTAATCCCCTGACACACAAAAAGTGTATATGCTATAGAGATAGAGAATATTTGCTTTCACTTCTGCCAAAAATATTTTATCTTCAATTCAATGAGAATTAGATCTATAGCCATTTGTCTAGTTAACAGATTTGATCCAAAAGGATAATAAAACTTCTCTTATCTCCCCAAGAGGGCCAAAGAGTCAGAGACCAGACAAGGTCCTAAATTAAGCCCATGGTGCCGGGAGTACTGGAACATTATTTCCCTTGGCATTTATATGTTAAAAAGGATTGAGTTCAGCATTTAGAGACATTATCTGTATTAATCTGGCCCCTGGAAAGACATATTTATATTCCTGAGGGTAAGGATAAGAACACAAGACCCTATCCATCCCATCTTAATGGAATTTTTTTCTCTCCTTGCAAGAAATAAGGAGGTTGCCTGTCTCTTATACAGATAGTTGGAGAAAATCCACTGTTCTCTTTATGAGGTTTATGAGATATCAGGTGCTATCTATATAAAAAAAGGTTGTTGCCTCTTATCATTGCGAGGCTAAAGTCTGAGGACCTATGTGGTGACATGTGGCTGTTGATCTGGATGTGAGCATCAGTTAAGTACTCTTTTCTTCTGACCCAATTCCTTAATTCAAGTGGGATAACATCTCAGACTCTTCATAATTCTTTGCAAAACAGTAGTACTACTTAAAAATTTCATATTTAATTAAACCAAAATATTAATTTTTATGTAAAATAAAAACTATTTTAGTGACTTGACTAATTTTTCCTGAATGCACACAATGTTATTCACTCCTTCATTCAACAAGTATTATTGAATATAAGCCATCATCCATAGCAAAAAAAAATGTAAGAACACAAAATTGACATATGGGAAAAGTTTAACCATTAATATAGCTGATAACAAAACGTTTTCCTGTTGATTCTCACTTTGAAAAAAAATACTGATTCTTCATTTATAATTTGAAATAAGAGGAATAAAGAAAAACTATTACTATAATATAAATGATTATAGTGATTTTTCTGCTGGACAAAATACCATTATTACAAACAATATTACAATGCCTTAGGATAGGACTAACACAAATCAGGAAGTAGAGACTCAGATGATTCTAAAATACTCACTTCACAGCAGAAAATCAGTTGGAAAGAGTTACATACCCAGAATTTTTCTTTCTGTCCTTGTGCTCCTTTTAGTGTGCCCCATCTACAAATAATGAAAAAAATACTGGCATGGTTAAAAATATTTGATTTGCACCTTGATAAAATATAAATTATTGTCAGAATTTTATCTTTTTTTTTTTTCGTTATGGCCCAATCTTGGCTTACTATGGAGTTGTCATCATGGCCCCACAAAAATGTGCCTGTGTGGTTTTCTTTTCTTTTTGACCATAATGTTATTTACTTGCTCAGGATATAGTTATTTATGTCCAAATGGCTTAAAATCAAATTTGTTTATCAAAGAAGATAAATTCTAGGGCAACTGAGGTATGGAGGTTTAAAAGTACTTAACGAAGCCTCCCCTCTTCACATCTAGCCCTCTGGAACTCTACCCTATATGGTGTAAACTAAAAATCTCCAAGACTACTGTTAACAATAATATAAATACAGATAACAATCATAGATAAAAGAATTTATGAGAAAATATATATATGTATATATTATCTCAAACAATGGATACGTGTCTAATGTGAGATTTCTGTTTACACATGTATGTATGCAAACCTAATCTTTCACTCCCACAACTGGTTCGTTTTCAATGTAGCATATAACAATCCATAAAGAATCCAAACTTACAATATCTCATGTTTTCTCTTGACTAAACCCAGTAAGGGAGATGTTAATAACATGTTCTGTTTACTAATAAAATAACAAGCCTTGTCTAAGAACATAGAGTGGGAGATGTTGAGCCCAGATTCCAAATCCTATGTACTTCCTCATCTTATAAATATCCAGTCTCAAACTGCAGTGTGTCTTGAACAGCAACCGTTTTATGTAGAGAAAGTATAAGGACTACCATTTTCACATGCTATGATGGATTGTGAGGAAACAATTCCGCCCACATATCACCCCACTAAACCCAATATCCCTCTGTATAACAAACATTCTTTGCGGGGGAAAAACATTACTGGAAGATATACAAATTCATTCAAATATTTTTAACACTTCCATTTGCTTAAAAGCTGTTCTTAGTAGGATATAGAATAAAATGATGGTACCACAGCACAGAGATATTGCCTAAAGAAGGCAGGTTTATGGTAGAGATCTTGGGGGCATTCAAGAAAATATATTAATCCATATAGATCCTTGGGCACAAAGGGGAGGAAGAAAAAATTATGTGAAAGATGGGATAACCCTGAAAAAGCAACATTTCTTTCTCTTTTTCCTGGCAGAGGCTAGGAGTGGTGATTGCAATGCTTCCCATCTCTCTCTTGGTTTTCTGCTACACACAGGAATAGTAGGCTAGAAAACTTTAAGGTTTTAAATATTCTGGGCAGCTTACTGTGTAAGTTCAAGCAAGTTTAATTTTGAAACCATTCTGTAGTTTTATAATTATATTTATATCCTTGTAACTTTTCTATAAAATACTATTATCACCATTGACAAAAATTATTGCTTACAATAAGGGCCCCCAAATCTTCAAAGTCATTATGTACTTCAAGTAGTATGTCATATTTGAAACCTTGAGTTGCTCATTTTCTACTCATTTTTCATGACTCTTATAAAAAGTTCAAAAAGCCTTTACCTCAATCAAATTTCCTTTCAGGGGGTCCAGCTACTAGTTACTTAATCTATTTATATAAAATATAAGAGCAATCAGAAGTATCTAAGGAAACATTCAACTTAAAACAGGCAGAAAAGGAATCCTTTATCTGAGATTCCACCAAATTCTTGAGAAGTTCAGGGTAGTTTCACTTGAGGCCCTAATGAGCCTCCTAAAAAAGAATGCCTAATCAAAAAACAGTATCCAGACAGGACAAGCTTGATCCAGAACCTAAGCTGAGGTCAGAAGATGGGAGGAGCAACTGAGAGGATTGTTCTCTGTCACTCACATCTATCCACACTGGATTTAGCTAAGTTTAGACCTTCGGAAAAGGCCAGACTTGTAATATAAACCTCACAGAGCTACTTCTCTAAAAACTATATATTGTATAAAACCCACTAATGATACTCAAATAGAGATTAATACCAAGTTTCTTTCCCTTTTGTAAGATCTTTCTAACTTCTTGGGTTCCAGCTCGCTGAGGAAGGTGCATGGAATGATGAAGGAGAATTGAACAAAGGGAACAGAAAAGACAAGCAAGGAAAATAAACCAGGAGTTGAGTATTGCATTTGCTGTTAAGTCCTTTTCAGATACCCCTAGGCACTCTCAGAAATACTGAGACACTGTTTGGGGACATGAACATCCATAATCGCATACTAAGGTCCAGATTTAGCAAAACAATGACTATACATAAGTCTATTACCAACAGATCAGAGACTAAATTTAAGGAAACAGAACGTTTTCTCACAAAGTAGAAGAGACTTCAGAATGTAGTCATTTGTCTTATTCTTGTATTAGCAAATAAATTAAAAGTAAAATAAACTAATTTGAAGACATCTAAGAAAAACAAACTATTATTTTTACTATTGTACAATTTTTTCATATGCTCCATACATTTTGATAGGATTATCTAAATAATATTTTCAGTTGTACAATAGACAGCAATAATACTTATTTTGTAAATCTATCAACTTTTTAGAGTTGCTCTAAGTTTCAGGAAACAGCAGTGTTCATTGTAACCTTAAGATGTCTTTATGAAAGCACATATCTAACCTAAAGAGAATGGCAGCATTCGGATTATTATAAATATTCTCAAAGTGGACATAAAAACAAAACAAGTCTTCAAATAGAGGTGAGAGAGGAAAAAGAAAATAAGTCCACTGAGGTTGAGAGTTTCAAAGACTTGCACGTTTGTGAAAGAAAATTATAAACAAAGAATACTAACCTTGACACGAAATTCAGATAAAAAGAAGATATCACACCTCACCAAGGAAACTATTGTTCAGTTCCCTATGTTATAGCCTCTATGTCAGATGACAGGCAAGGTCCATTCATTACAGGATCTAATGTTGGCACTGCAAATTTTCTTTATCTTTTTTCACCTGTATCATTTTTAGACAGTTTCTATGATGGTAATCAGCCCATGGAGTCACAGTGGGGTATTGCAGAGAAATAAACCTGTGGGTTGTTTTCTCAATATCCCATGCTTTCTGAGAGACTGGAAAAAAATCACTTTACCCTAGGTGATTTTCCACTGGTATCATAGTAAACTCATGTAATTAAAACCTTTATCCAAGCAAAAACAAAGTTTAACTGGTACAAAACAAGAAGACTACTTATATTGCTCACTTATGGGAGAGAGTTCCTCTTTTCCTCTTTATCTATGAAAGGCATATATATATATATACATACATACATACATACATACATACATACATATATACATACATATTCCTAAAATACTAGACTTTGTCTTTGTCTTGCCTTTTTACCAGTAGGCTAAAAATTCTAGAAACCGGTATGTATTTTCACAAATGTCCTCTTGTAAATCAGGGCTGTCCTTGGGGACATAAGGATCTTAATTACATTCATATATACTCTAAACATAACTATTTACACTTTTTTTTCACTCACTTATACATCTTCATTTTAAGGACTATTTGTAAACATTTCTTTAGCTAGACCAGAACCATAACCTTATTCTGCTGAGATTGTTTCCTTAACCTGCTAATTTGAAACAAATGATACAACAGGATCACAAGTTTGAAAGACCTTGATAGTGGCGTTTCTTGCTTCAAGAAATTCTACTTCATATGAACTTTATATTGTTCTTTTGAATTTTTTGCTGCCTCATTAAGTTAAATTGTTTCAATTTTTAAGATATATTAATACTTATTTTATCTCAAAATTTCATGACACCTGGGAAAATGCTGGTATTGGAAATATCTGGGCAGCTCTCATACTACATTCCCTGAGGAGGCCTGAGAACTGAGGGTTCCCTATGTTGAGTCTATGTTTACATCTCTCACTTCAAGCATGTGTTCCTTTAAGCTCTTCCTTCTGGACTGGTCTCATATGCCCTCTTTTAGGTAGTTCTGGAAATACTACTCTTGCATAACATCAGTAGTCTTTTTGGAAAGACCATCAATTCTGTAGGGTAAAGCATCAAAACCCATTCAAGGATGATATAACATTTTGTATTGCTAAGGTTATGAATATCTTGATGGATTTCCTCTGTAAAAAGGATGCTGTTCTTTTCAGATAACTGTGCTAATCAATACTAGAATTATGAAAAGCATATTTTAAGCTATTTCTAGATACCAAAATTATTAGAACTGAATAACTATTTTGCACAGGATTTTAAATTGTAAGTGCTACTGTTGTTTCTCCTTTAGTTTTGGTTGATTTTGTGCTGGACGTGCATATATTCAGTGGTGGTCATATTAGATACGTTAAATAAAAGACAACTGAACATATGACTTTCTTTAGGTTTTCTTTATATTCCCCTAAATATCTCTTTTAAAAAAGAAAGAGGCACAGAATTTCTGTGTAATTCATCCACTTATTTCAGCCTCTATTCAGAAAACTGTTGTTTAGTACAAAGAAGATATCCTTTGCCTTCAAGAAGCTGACAATTTAATGAGAATGATTAAAGTGTTTAAATTATTTAAGACCTATTAATACTTCTTTTCTCTTAAAATTTAGTGACACCTGGGAAAAAGCAGTTTTGGAAAATCTGGGCAGCCACTGCACCACATTTCCTGAGGATGCCTGGGAATGGATAGTTTGCTGTAGTGAGTGAGAAATACTTCTAATGGAAGCGAAATGAAAAATAAACAAATATAAAAATAATCAGAAGCCCCCCAAGAAATAATTTGAATCCACAATTGCTACTTTTATAAAAGCAAGTTTTAAAAATTTTTATGGGTTACAGACAAAGAAATTAACTGTCTACAGAGGGCAAAGTTGACTCCTTTCACAGAATTAAATAGAAATTCTTATGGTACAAATGAAACTGTAGAATTTTAATTACAATAAGTAAGTGCAAAATCACAAGAGAGCTGGTGAAACTTCATCTTATTCTAAGCCTATCCTAAGACCAGTACTTGGTCCTGTGGGATTCGAGAACAGTGAAAGGAGCAGCAGGAAATCAAGATAGAAAAGCAGATTGAGATCAGGCCATAAAGAGCACTCACAGCCACCAGACTTGGCGCTTTGAAAGTTGGTGATAAAGAGTCATTCAAATATGGTAATGCCATGATCCAGATAGTCTTTCAGAGAGAAAACTCAGGTGTTAGAATGAGAAAGAGATTCCAGGGGAAGGAGATTAAAAGCACGAGATAAATGTTAGTCATCAAAGCAAGAAATAATGTAATTCTGAATAAGAATGTAAGACCCAGAAAGGAAATCCTGTTTATTCTTTTAATACCTCTATCTCCAACACTTAGAATAGTGACTTAGACATTCATAGTCAACCCTAAACATATTTGTTGAGCAAAGGAATTGAATTCTAATGGCAGCAAGTGAATTGAATGAATAGGAAGACACAGATTTGAGAGCTCGTTTGGAGATAAAATTGATGGAGGGTATTACGTTATGCGAAATAAGTTGGTCAGAGAAAGACAAATACCATATGATTTCACTCATATGTGGAATTTAAGAAACAAAACAAGTGATCATAGGCCAAAAAAAGAGGTAAACCAAGAAACAGACTCTTAATCATGGACAAGAGACTAATGGTTAGCAGAGGGGTGGTGGGGGGATGGGTGAAACAGGCGATGGAGATGAAGGAGCACACTTGCGGCGATGATGAGCAATGGGTGATGTAAGGAAGTATTGAATCACTAACCTGTACACCTGTAAATAATATTACACTGTATGTTAACTTACTGGGATTTTAATTAAAACCCTTTTTAAAAAACGTGATGGAATTTGTTGGCCAAGTAGAAAGGGAGAAAAAAGAATCAAGGTTAATTCTAGGATTTTAAGGTTGAAAGATTAGGTTCCTCCACGGTGGTGTTATTTGTAGTGCACCTCACATTACTCAGAAATATGTTCCTGACGATCAGGTTGATGTGTTATTGCCTAAGACTGTAATTACAGAGTGGCTTCATCTACTCTTGAGCTCTCTCTACTGATAATGGTTCTGTGTATTAACCTTTAAATTCATTGCTTTTCAAGGTTTCTGACAAGTAAAATACTGTAAGAACCAAGCAAAGCTGATTATTAAAAGAAACTGTGAAAGAGCCTTTCTACAGATTGAGGAATTACTCTGTGAAGAGAATAATTATCTCCTAACTCACGTGTCAAGATCACATTTGCTTAAGAATCAAGTTCTTTAAAGCATATCTCACATTCATCTAAGAATCTGGAGTTACCAGGAGGGGAAAAAAGTTTTATTTTGTATCGATGGTAGGTGTAATATACTGGTTCAGAATCATCTAGACCATAATTTTTCAATGTGCCTGACAATTTACCACTTCTGGGATCCCAGTATATACCCAATAGACTAATGATAGGAATTCAAACTCATGTTTTCTGAGCACACCAATTCTGTATTAGTGAATATAAATCCACACAGATAAAAAATTAAGTTTATCTACAGTGGACATGTAAAGAAATCTTGTGCAGTACAGCCTACTAAAACAGGAAATTTAGGAGGAAAACAGGGAACCAATATATAAGAGCCTGATGTGGAACTGCAGCCCTTACTAAGGAAATGAAAGTCAGATAGGATATAGGTATAAAGAAACCACCAGATGAGCCTCAAGCCGATTAAAGTGATAGGAGTACTCTGGATATAGGATTTTGCTTTTAAAGGTGAGATTGCAGATAGACTCTCAGATCCCTTTACACAAAGATTTAAAAGATTAGTGCAGCAAGAATGAGGCAAAGATAAGCAGGCTTTTGTTGCCTTATGAATGTTGTCCCAGAGACACTCAGTTAACTTCATTCAAAAAATGCTCACGCCTAGTGAGTGTGGCAGTGTTGAATAGGATAGAGAGCTCTAGAAGGTGCTAATTAAGGCTAGATCAAAGATAAAAGAAAAGAGACTGCAGGGGAAATCAAAATAAAATGAGGGCATTCCCCATCTCCCTTCGTTTTCCACTGAAGCAAAATGTAAATCAAGTCAGGTTTTACTCAGCTTAAGATCAGGTACTCTTATTGATATGTTCTGCCAAGGGGCTACCAATTTTGTCATAGTTTGGAGAAGCTATGAAAATTTGTGAAAGATCAATTTATTTGTGTGTATGAAAATGTCAAAAATGACTGCGTGCACTCCTAATATTAATTACTTATCCAACCAACACAATTTACTGAGTTGCTGATATATTGCTTATCCTATCCCACCCTAATATTTTAGAAAACAAAAATATTGTAAGGATAATACCACATGGAATTTGACGTATGGAAGAAAATGACAAAACAGTTGTGCCCAGGTATGCTCTGGTCAGAATGATCGGCTGTGGAACTGAGAAAATGAACCCTCTGCATTTGCTATATTGACAGAATATATGTTAAGATATTCATAATATTGACAGAATATATGTTAAGATATTCATAATCTTACTTGGGGGAAGGAGTACAAGATCAAAAATTTCCATCATCACCAGTGACAATTAACTAGGATGGTATCTTTTTGGGGGGAGAGGGTAATTTAATTTAATTTTATTTATTTTCAGTATTCTAAAATTCATTGTTTATGCACCACACCCAGTGCTCCATGCAATACATGCCCTCCTTAATACCCACCACCAGCCTTACCCCATCCCCTACCGCTACCCTCTCCAAAACCCTCAGTTTGTTTAGTATCTTATGAAGACACGCTGTGAGGGAAAACTTTAGTCCTTTGATATTAGGAATAGAAATAGCTTATCCTCTCATAAAATCTCAGTACTTAAAGGAGATTCAGAGATTACAGTATACTCCAGGTTATGGTTCACAGACTGAATCTGGCCCACTGTCTTTTTCATAAATAAACTTTCATGGAAAAATCAAGCTCATTTATTTATGTATTATCTCTATCAGCTAATGGCAGAGTTGAGTTGTCAAGACCATTAGCACTAAATGTTAATTTGATTCTACTCCAATTTCTTTGCTTCATAGATAAAGCAACTAAAGCCCAAAGAGGTTTAAGTAACATTTCAAAATTATATGGTAAGTGGCTAAGTTGGTACTAGTATCTAAAGCACAATTAATAACACCAGCAATAAAAAATAGGACTAGCAGAAGACAGAAAGGGGTGGGATCATTTATAGTTAAGATGGAGAAGGCATTATAGATCTTGAGTAATTTGGAGCAGATGCCAATGAAAGACCAAAAGAAGCCCCCTGGCTAGAAATGCATTTTTATCCTGTTAACCAGCTAGTTTTGCTTCTGTACGAACGCTTGCTTTTTTCGCGCCGCGCGGGTTAACCGGCCAGTTCTGCTTCTGTAAGACTGCTTTGCTTGTTTCGCACGCACGGACCCCCTGAACCAATCCGCTGGCGCCAAGTATACCTGTTCAAACTGTCAACCCATCAGCTCAGCCCCACCCGAAACTTGTTTGTATCTGTCTATAAAAACCCTGCACCAACCCAGCTCTGGACCTCTCGGCGTTATCGGCAACGAGCGGCACAGAGGTCCAGGTTCGAACCTGCAATAAATGACCCTTGCTGCTTGGCTTTGACTCACGTCTCTGGTGGTCTTTTAAGGTGGGAGTAATACTCAGTGGGTATTTCACCAAGAGGAAATGAGGGCATACCTGAGAGAAAAGCATTTAATGCCAAAAATTATTCTGCATGCATTCATAGAGAAACCATGAAAGTTTTAGAAGGAGAAAGATTGTCGACAGCCATAAAAGGATAAAAAGATAAAGCTGGTCATGGTGAGCAAAGACTAAAATGGAAAATAATAGAGTTGGAGGCAAGAAGAACAGCTTGATCATTATAATATTCCAATCAAGGATGCATTCGTCATACCCAACCATCTCACTTGTATCCAGAAATTTAATGGATATAATCATTACAATGATGGGGATGGAAAAGACTAATACTTAATGAATTTATTTGAGTATCAAAATAAATCAAAGTTGTCAATATCACATCATATTCACATTAATATCATCCCCTGTAAAATTTATATTTCTGCAAGTTTTCCCTTTTTATTATAATACAGACTTGGTCTGACCTTCTCTTTAGCCTTACTAAGGTAGTCAGTAATATCCTCCATATTTCTGCTTAGAGAAGTCATTGGAAATTGCCATAACATCCCAGACGTTTTAACAAAATCTTCCAGTTTGTTCATTCATCATGATTATCATACATATCACATTCTTGGAACATAGGATAGAATCCTGATCTTTGATTCTGAAAAGGTGAGCTTGTAATATATGCCTTCTAATAATGTACAGTGATTACCCCAAAAGTGCTCTCTTTTAAGAAATAGCCAATCCATATTCCAGCTGACAGAAGTCAGAAGCCACTTTATTTCCTACTCCTGATGTCCCCTCACCCCAACCTGAACTACCCACAGACATTAACACTCATTCAACAAGAAGGTAAAGTGCACTTTCCCAATTACCGAAGGCCATTTTCAGCCTTGGCATAACCCATTGCCCCAGGTCTTTATGAATCTAAGAAATTGCCTGTGATCATCTTCCTCAACTGCCCATTTGTTCAGATGCCATGTGTTTCCCTGATGTCTACCAACTAGGAAATTGTTATTTCCAACCATGCTGATTTTACGCAATCCAGTAGAATTAAAGTGTCCATGACCAAACTCCTGCTATTTACACGGCTTTCTTGGTAGAAATAGAATCATATAATCTAAGGCCATGGACCATTTATCACATTTACCAAAGAAGTTATTCATTTTCACCTACAGTCATTTTCTTTCCTGTCTCGTTCTTACCCATCTACTTGTGTTCTCAGTGTAAGCTGGATCAAAAAATTTTAAATAATAATGTTATGTGTAAAGATGTATACCATAGGTAAGTACTCATTAATGCCATAATTAGAATCAACTCCAAATTTTAGTTTCTAAAAATAATTCTGAAAATATGTTCAGAATATTAAGGAAAAAGTTAAGGAAGTATGAACTTTTAAAAAATTAAATTGACTGTAAAGTGAGTAGCCTACGAGGTGGCAGACACACTGTCTCATTTAATCCTCACAACAAGATGGTGAGCATTAAATTATTATCCAACGTCATAGATGAGAAAACAGAGACAAAGAGATTCAACTCCCTCTCTGAGGTCACCTAAGGAGAAAGTCAGAATAAGCATTTAAACCTAAACTTGACTCCAAAACCCAGTTCTTTATGCTCTACAGTATTGTTTCCACAATCTGTCATTAAGCAAAAGAGACCTTAGAGACCTGTGTGTGTGTGTGTGTGTGTGTGTGTGTACACATACACATTATATCATATGTATTTTTAAGCCACATTCTTATGAGAGAAAGAGAACTTTCTAAGAATTCTTTTTAGAACAATTTTTCTACCATGCCTGCACCTAAATAAAATGAATAAATAAATAAAGTTTTTTGGTTTTTTTTTTTTTTGACTACTGTTTTGTTTTGTAAAAGGTCAGTTCATAGTAATCGCAGTTATAGAGTAGAATGGACCTGGTCAGGGTTTGAGATGGCAAATCAATGAGACACCAATGTCAAACAAGAGAAAACAAATGGAGCACAAACTGTTCTGTCAATTTGATTCAGTGCTGACATACAAAGGCAACATGATTCAATCAGCACTGAAAATAGAAGAAAAATAAACCTCATTTATCAGCTGCACCGTCTCCAGAGTCCTTCTCCACTGCCGCTCTTCTGTTAGTGCAACTCAAAGAATCTCAAGAGTCTGCAGAACTCCCCCCAGTGGCTTCCTTGAATGATTGAGAGCTTTCCATAGCTGCATCAAATTAGTAGGTCTTATTTTACTTATTAAGGCTCTTCACATTATTTATCGTATTATCCTCAGCATCTAGCAAGGTGTCTGGTAAATAATCACTAATCACTGCACAATAAAATGTGCTTAAATTTTCAGTTGAGAATCAATGTGGGGGGTATCTACACAAACTAAATTATTGCACTTTTTTTTTTTCCCCAAAGAAGTCAAAGTACTTTTGGAAGTCATTCAATCTAGTACCCAAAGAACTCTTTTAGCTTTTGTATAGTCTTAATTTATTAGGTTTATTTTCATCAAGTTTAATACACACACAATAGAAAAAACATATGAATGCTAAGTAAACTCACATAAGTGAACTCAAATCTGGAAGGATTTAAGATGGAGATAAAAAACATTTTCATGTAATTTGAATCTCCAATTATAACTACAGATAAAAATGCAAAGCTTTAGCAAAAAGAACCAACTGCTCTTTATACTTTCTTTTCTTCTGCAGACTTTGATAGCACCAAACCCAAAGGGCATTTTTCAGTAACTATTTTCTGAGACCTCTTAGCAACATTTCACATTGCTAACTACTCCTGCCTGTTTGGACACTTTTCTCTCCTATGGATGTGTGTTACTTAGGCTGGTCCTCCCTCTCTGACCTTAGGCCCCTTTATTAGCCCCTTCTTCTCTATTTGACCTTTAAATATTAGGGTTCTTCAGGTTTGGGTCTGCAACTCTTCCTTTCCATTCCCATGGTTTCAGCTACCATCTAAAACCGGACCACTCTCAATGGTTTCTCTTTGGGCTCATAAAAACCTATAGTTTCACTCCAGAAATACATATAATTGGTTATTTGATCTTTCCATTTGAATGTCTCCAGGAATCTCAAATTCAGTATGTCTACATTGAACTCCTGATTTTTCCATTTCTACCCACTCATCTTCTACTGCTCCCTGTATCAGTAAATGGAAATCTGTACAATCTCTTCCTCAAAAAGGATACCTGGGTATATTCATGATACCTACCTCTCCAGTCACTACTCATTCAAATTACCAAGTCTTGTCAGTTGTACCAAAAAAGATATAACCTCACACTCATTTATTTATATTTAGAACTACCAAGCTAGTCTAAGCTGCCATCATTTCTTGACATTAATTTCCTAATTATTCTTCCTGTTCCACCTTAAACCCCATAAATTCATTCTCTAAGCATCACATAAAGTGACCTTTTTTTAAAAATGCCAATTATGCAATTTTGCTGTTGAAAGCACTTGAAAATAACTTTGCTAAAGCTTGGAATAAGGTTCAAAACTCTAACCCATAAATAACAGGGCTCTACAAGCTTTGTCTGATACCTACTTCATCTCTTGTCTTTTGACCACATTACCCATACCTGTGTTTATCCTAAGTCATCCCTAGTAATTACCAAAAGACATCAGGACATGACTAAGAGGAGATAGCAAAGCAGAACATTTCAGGCAACATAATCCTTATAAAGGAAGTGTAATAATTGGCCGTAAAACAGGAAGATTTATCCAGTAGTGCTGAACACAGTTCAGCCCTTAGTATCATGCATCATGTTGGTGTGGTAAGGGCTTGAGTAGAAGCACCAACATAGCAGAGCACTGAAGCAAGTTGCTGCACACATCAACCTGAACTTCAATTCAGAATGTGGACTGGGGATTGTACCAGTGAACAAGATGGTGAGTGAGGCAAAGAACAATCTACCCTCTCTGTTGGCAATCACAGAATCTGGATAGATTTCTTTTACTTTATGGAGGAGGTGAAAAAGGGAAAGGCACTTGACAGCAAACATGTATTCATGACATATAAAACATTGTCCTGTGCTCTTGGAAAAAGATAATACCTCAGAAAACTTATCAACGATAAGAGAACTTTCTATGAGATTAATTTGCATTCTCAGGGGACTGAAAGAAGGTTTGGATTTAATGCACTGGTGACATTAGTAGAGAGCAGATTGAGACATATGGGTAACAAGATAAATAAAGTGCAAGTATTATAAACAAATTGAAAGAAAAGCAGGTAGGGAAAGGAAACTACAGATTCAATAGCAGAGTTTTACATGTGAGTCTAAGGTTATTGTGAATCAGAACTGAGTCTTTGGGAAACTAAAAGATACAAGGTCGTGGAGCGGGGATTGGTGCTCCTGGGTGGCTCCGTTGGCTAAACCACTGCCTTTGGCTCAGGCCAGGATGCTGGCATTCTAGAATGGAGTCCTGCATCAGGCTCCCTGCTCAGCAGGGAGTCTGCTTCTCTCTCTGACCCTCCCCCACTCTCATGCACTCTCTCTCTCTTTCTCTTTCTCTCTCATTCTTTCTCTCTTAAATAAATGAATAAAATATTTTAAAAAATAAAGCTATAAAGGGCTCATTTGATAAAACTCCACACAATGCTCTATGGTATCTTGAAACGAGGCATCGTTTCAAGATACCATAGAAGTTCAGCGAATTATGTTGTCTTCCACAGCAAGTAATTTATGACAGTTTTTTGATTTTATTGTATTTTTTACTTTATATGAATTTGAGTGGACTATATTTTTATAAGATTAATAGCTTGTTGGGGCCCTGGGTGGCTCAGTGGGTTAAGCCGCTGCCTTCGGCTCAGGTCATGATCTCAGGGTCCCAGGATCGAGTCCCACATCAGGCTCTCTGCTCAGCAGGCTCCCTCCTCTCTCTCTCTCTCTCTCTCTCTCTCTCTGCCTGCCTCTCAGCCTACTTGTGATCTCTGTCTGTCAAATAAATAAATAAAATCTTTAAAAAAAAAAGATTAATAGCTTGTTTTGTTAATTAAAAAATTTTGTTGGCTTTGATTTCATGCCTTATGAAATTGGGTAACTTCTACTTTATTATTGTTTTCTTCACAAGAGTGATTCAACTTTGTAATTTTATTTTAATATTTCTCACATTGTGACTTTTTAAAATAGCTCAAAAATACTTATATATACAATAATCTCTATATGGATATTATGCAAGGAAATATAAATATAGATATAATCCCAGTGTTTTTGAGCCAAAATATCAGAATCCTGTTATTAAAATGCTTTTTCGATTATACATCTTTTGAGAATATTTTTAACTCTATCAGGAGCAGGATTATGGTATTGAGTTCATGTATGTGAAACATTTAGAACAGAGCCAAGAATTTAAACCCTACACAAGGAGTTAGCAACAACTGCTACTATGTTGTCAGTACATTATTATCATACCCGACTAACCAAACTTGATGAGTTAATTTTCTGGAGAAATATCAATTTAATCAAAGAGTTAAAGCCAAATTAAGTAAATGGATAAAAAGTGTGTTGCTAAAGATGTAAAATAACTATTACCCCAAAATAGCTTTAGAGTCAACTAATTTAATGTGAGTTTTAAGGAAAAGTTACCTTCCATATTGCTCCAGAAATATGAAAATTATCCAATTTATTTTATGAGACTATCCTAATGTTACCAAAATCTGAAGAGGCAATAACATAAACAGACTTTTAGTTTCCTTGAGAAGAAAATTGTGAAACTTGAAATAAAATGGAAATAAATCATGCACATTGGTGTATATAACCTATGAGCCTTCACAAAGTAATAAATTCAAGAAATGTAACTAGTTAACTACAGAAAATTACTGATAAAATACAACATTGTATCTATTGAAAAGCATTCACTCATCTCAACATGTTTTGAGTATCATGGAGGGCACGTATTTCATGGAGCACTGGGTGTGGTACATAAACAATGAATTCTGGAACACTGAAAAGAAATTTTAAAAATAAATAAAATTTTTTTTTTAAATTTTTCTGTTACATTTTTAAAACTCACTGTGATCAAAACTCTTTTTTTTTTTTTTTTTAAGTAATCTCTACTCCCAACATTGGGCTTAAACTCAAGACCCCAAGATCAAAAGTTACATGCTTTACCAGCCAAGCCATAAAGGCATGCTTGACCAAAACTCTTTAAAAAACAGGACAGAAAGGTACTTCCTGACTTTAAAAAAAGACAGTTGATCTTAAGTCAAGAACCAACACATAAAGATTAAACCTCAGAGGAATTTAATTTAAAGAAACAAAATTATGGTGAGTATTCTTTCCAAGTTCTTGAAGTCCTGGACATTTTAATATTCATGAAATAAGCTTTTGTTTTGCTCTGGAGTTATTTTTATGTGTACAATAGAGTATTTTCTGTACTTACCAATGCACCAAAGCTAATTTTGTTTCAAATTTCACCAAATTCCTCTATTACCTAATGTCATCCTTTTATTTCACACAAAAATTAAAGGTTTTTAAAATTTTATTCAAAAAATTTAAATCCATATTCTGTCCAGATTTCCTCCAAGGAAATCAAAGAATAGTATTTAATTAGATGTCTTCGCTAGCAACCTAAGAAGCTCCCATAAAAGATATTTTATTCTGCCTAATTTTTCCTAAATTTGGTACTAAATAGTGTTTTGTCACACTTTTATACATTTTAGGAAAGTATCAGTCCTAAAGAACCCAAATAGTGGGGTGCCTGGGTGGCTTAGTGGGTTATAGCCTTTGCCTTTGGCTCTGGTCATGATCCCTGCAACGTGCTCTCTGCTCAGTGGGGAGCCTGCTTCCTCCTCTTTCTCTCTGCCTGCCTCTCAGCCTACTTGTGATCTCTCTCTGTCAAATAAATAAAATCTTTAAAAAGAAAAAAACCCAAATAGTGCCACTGAAGCTAATATTTTCAATTAAATTCATCCAAATTTTGGAAAATATTAAATTACACAATATAATTCTACATTCCATTCCCCAGCAAAATTCATTCTGAAGTTGATTACCAAATAACAATCATGGATTTGTGTGAGAAACAAAATTGCACAATGTTACAGCTATATTATAATGCATAAATTTAAAAATTTGAAAATATTAGAAAAGGAATATTGAGTTAATTTTTAAAGAAATTTTTAGATGATATCACTTGTCTATTAAACACATGATGGTTTCATTTTCCAAATAATCAGTTCAAATTTCTCAAATCAGAAGTTCAGTTTTCATCCACAAGGAAAAAATCTGAAGAACAGAATTTGAGGAAGTCATCTAAAAAATTTAACCTATTTCGAAATGTTATAGATTCAGGGCAAAGTGCAACATATTTAAAAATTTGTTACTATATATCTAATTACAAATATAGCCTCATTGATTTCCACTTCTTATATTAATAAATAGTAGTCAATAGAAATAACATTTACTGTAGTAAGAGTAAATGGTATTTATTAAATACTTTCATATATCAAGCATACAAATACTGTGTCTGCATCTCATGTAAACCCTCACAAACACCCTTTTATTCTCAGCTTACAAAAGTCTAAATACAGGTAAACAAAGGGCAGCCATATCATTTAGATGTGCCTGACTTCAACATACATACTCTTAACACAGTGTTATGTCCCAGTGGTTTATCAAAAAGATTAGTATTGAAGTGGATTGAACTAAGTATTGGTTCTGAAGCTAACCAGCATGTAATCTCTGAAAAATCTATATCAGAGTGCCTTCTTCTTTTACATTAGGTTACTTGATATATAAAATCTATGATATTTTACTGATCTTAGACAAAATATTTTAAGTTTGAAAATTAGTAAATTCTTTGGTCAGTTTAATCAGATTATCTTTTTAATATTATTTACTATTGAAATTACTTCAACTTGGTAACATAAGTGAGATAAAATACCAGCTCAGCAGCCAGTTATTTCCATTTTTGAAAGTTGCCTTTAAGAATGATATGAAGATCTCAGGCTATAGGGGGAAAAAAAAGTATTACAAAAACAAAATCCTTGAAGAATAACATTTCTCTAGGGAAAAAAAAAATTCTGTGTTCTTTATAATAGTCTTTAGAAAGTTAAAAAAAAAATCTACGCTGTCTTCCTTATAAATAAAACAAGTTCTAATTTAAGTTGCTCTGAGTTTTTTTTTTAAATCTCATTGGGAAAAATAACTGCATAAATATTGAAAAAATGAGAGCAATGAAGCAATGCAAACACCATTTAGTATTAAAAATAATAGAAGTTGAATAATAGATAATATTTTGAAGAGTACAACCAAGAATCAAACCTTATTAAATTTATGTAAGAATTTAAAATGTAATAAAAATATATTATTATAAAGAGTAAGGAAGAAGTGCATTATTCATTTTATGGTCTTGATGCTTTTAACTTAAGAATTTGGAGAGGAAAAATTAAATCGTCCTTACACATCATTTACCCAAATATCTCCCAGGTACATTTTTACTCAATTAATTTAAAAATATAATTTTAGGGGCACCTGGGTGGCTCAGTAGGTTAAGCCTCTGCCTTCGGCTCAGGTCATGATCTCAGGGTCCTGGGATCAAGCCCCGCATCAGTCTCTCTGCTCAGTGGGGAGCCTGCTTCCTCCTCTCTCTCTCCTGCCTCCTCTGTCTACTTGTGATCTCTGTCTGTCAAATAAATAGATAAAATCTTCAAAAATATATATATAACTTTAAAAATATAGAATAAAAGTTCAAGTATTATCTCATTCAAAATCAATAGAAATTAATTTCTAAAAGCCAACAATTAACTAGAGTTTAATCAATAAGGTTAAAGGATTAATGCTTTCAATGTATTATGAGCTCATTTTAAAAACTGACTCCATTAGAGAAATGAGTAAAGGGGAGGATAAATTAGAGTTCACAGAAGAGAAAACATTAAGGAATAATTAATATATTTACCTTTATTCATTTCCTACTTTACTACTTACTTGTACTATCTCCAAATGTACCTACATATCCTTGGGTGAGGTTCCCTCCTGTGTTTCTATTCATTTCAGAACCAATACACTTACATTATACTGGTTCCAGGGCTGCCTCCACTCTTGACTATAAACATCTGAAAACCAGCCAAGTTCATGGATGTTTATATTTCCCAGAGCTCAGCTCTGCCATAAAGCATCAAAAAAAAAAAAAAAAAGATCCCTTTTCCTTTTCAAACCATGTTTGAAATCCCATTTCTTTTCTTTGATAATAGTTGCTGAGATATATCTCATCTCGAAGTAGAATGATAACACTAGGATGCTGAACTGAACTGCTCATAAATGTGAAAGACTTATCTTGGTTTCTATGGGAAATATCACTTCACAGGATATGGGAAGAGATGTCACATGGACACTTTTGGAATTTTTACTGTAAACCAAACGATGTTGCTGAAAAGACACTTAAATTAATATAGAGATAATGGAGGAATATGAAGCAAACTCAGGGTGAAGCCTGCAAAGCCAGGCTATGCTTCATGGAATAAGTAAGAAAATTATGATTAAATAGAATGCCTCTGTGACTTGGCTACCTCTTAGTCTTATTTTTTACTAGATTCCTCCTCGCTTTTCAGTCAGCCCATATGAAATTCCTTCCAATTTTGTAAATATGTCATATTCTCTCTTACTATGAAAGTATACGTTTGCTCTTCACTTTTCCTGAAACTTGGTCTTCTCTTCCAATATGCTTTTAGTTAACTCCCACTTGCTCTATAGCAGAAGTCACCTTTTCATCAGAGTCTTCTCTGATGGGAGAAATGGGAGTTATGAGCCTTCCTATATGCTGCATATCCTCACTACTCAGTATAAATTCCTATCCTATTTCCATCTCTACTCTTAAGACATTGTGTGTTAATACCTGCTTCCTCCTTTTGGCTCTCTCTCTCCCTTTCCACTCCAGCCCGCTTTCTCTCTCTCAACTTACTTGAGGACAGGAGTAGTATATTATTGGTATTTGTATTCCTAATGCCTATCACAGTACTTGACACATGTTATGGACTTTTAAAAAGTTTCTTGTTAAAAACTTGAGCAAAAGTCTTTATGTAAAGATGAAAGGTGTATGGTCAGAGTAAGTGAGATTAGAATTTTAGATAGGAAAAAAGCACATATTTATTTTTACCCTAAGAAAGTTTTTAGTAAAAGAGAAAATACAATAATTGCTTCAGAAAGCCTAGATGTAAACAGACATTGGATGAATCTTGGCACTGGACTTTCCTTACAGTATTGGTAGGATATTCTTATTGAAGCTAGAAGAGAAAACCTGAAAAGTTTTTGGATTTGTTCTGTATTGTTTCTAAACATTCACAGTCTCCGATTTCTGGTAAAATGGAATAATAATTCTCAGAAAGATTTTTAAGTATGAGGGTTGTACAACACTACTACATCAGTGCAAATGGATAAAGTTGGCACTGAATACTTTAAGTAACTTATTCAAGCTTGTGAAGCAATGATTCTCAAAATTTTTCAATGAATATTTTCTAAAAAGAGAACACATAATCATAGTGGGTCTGAGAGATATAGACCAAGTTGATACTCCCCAAACTGAAAATGTGTATCTTTGTTTTTTTTCTTTAAGATTTATGAAAATTTAGGGACATGTGGTTGGCTCAGTTTGTTAGGTGACTGCCTTTGGCTCAAGTCATGATCCTGGAGTCCAGGATCCCAGTTCAGGCTCCCTGCTCAGTGGGAAGTCTGCTTCTCCCTCTCATCCTCCCTCATCTCGTGCTCATTCTCTCTTTCTCTCTCTCAAATAAATAAATAAATAAAATCTTTAAAAAATGACTTATGAAAATCTGGAATTCTACTCCAAAATACAACTCTATTTGTTCTGATATTAAAATGTTCCTGCCAAATCTCTTATATCTTTCAGCCACCTTTGTACTTGGGAGAGCCATATAAATGAATTGTAGCCAGAATGAATGTGAATGGAACAATAAGGGTCAGGAATGAGTCAAGGCTTTGCATAAATGAACTTAAGAAGCCCTCCTCGTGCTCCTCTTCATTTTCCATGAGCTGACTGAAATCACATGTGACCCTAAGAGATGGCAAGGCAATAAATAATGTGCAAAGAGCTTGAGCCCTGAAACCATATATGGAAGATAGTGACCCAAAATCCAATATCACCCATCTTGAACTATTATGTGAACAAGAAATACAATTTTATTTGAACGTATTTGAACTATTCAGTATTTTTAGTGCATTTGTTGCAGCCACTACTGTTATCCAAAACAGTACACCCCTTGCAAAAAAAGAAAGAACTAAGCATTTTGCAGTTCAAAAATATCCTAACACCCAAATCAAATGTTTTTGTATGATCCATACCAATTTTCACATATTTATTTGCATTTTTGAAATAAGTGTATTTGAAATGTTCATTAAACTCTCTTAGACTTTGCTATGCATTAAAAACCTCTAATTAAGGGGTGCCTGGGTGGCTTAGTGGATTAAGTCTCTGCCTCTGGCTCAGGTCATGATCTCAGGGTCCTGGGATCAAGCCCTGCATCGGGCTCTCTGCTTGGCAGGGAGCCTGCTTCCCTCTCTCTCTCTCTGCCTGCTCTCTGCCTACTTGTGGTCTCTCTCTCTGTCAAATAAATAAAAATAAAATCTTTAAAATTTTTAAAAAAATAAAAAATAAAAACCTCTAATTAAAACATCTGCTCAGAATTTATCAATTTGCCCTGAGTTAAACATAATCTAGCATGAAAATTCAGGCTTAATGTTTAGTTGTTATTCAGAAAGGAAATAGAAAAAAAAAAAAGATGAATGGGGAAAAACAAGTGGTGACCACACTAAGGCTATGTCAAGTAATTTTTAATGACACTAAATAATAATAAGGCTCCTGGAATCCTTGCTACTTATGATGTGCACAGAAAATATGGAAAAATATGTTGGAAACTTAACTTTGAAATATTTTTATACTTTCTTAGACAATTATCTTTGTTTGGATGAATGGATCAGTGGATGGCTAGATACATAGTTAGATATAATAGATATCAAAAGTTTATGACTACAAAGTAGACTCAGTATTACAACATAATTAGGCACTAACATAAAAAAGTTATGGCCTATAGTCATCCTTCATTACTGTATTCATAATTTGTAAAGTATTACTTCCTTAATATTACATGATTATATTTTTTCTCATAAATAATGATTAAAAAATCTAAAAGTTAAGAAAAACAGAGAATCAGAAAATCACTGAAATTAAATCATCATGACCTTTAATCTAATGATTTTTCTATTTTCTCCAAGTCTATCAATTCTCTCTTTTAATTGGGCTTATTAAGCTTTCTGTCATTTTAGCGATATTTTCAATATTCACACCTTAAACGCCTTGTTTTTCTGACTCTCCATTGTATCCATCTGGAAAATTGCCCAACTTGAATGAATTCAACTACTCATTTTTGCTACAAACACCAAAGCAGTTGACTATAACTGCAGAAGGCAAATACAAGAGGGCTGAAGGGTACCATCAGCAATGTGCAGCAATCCCTTCAGGTTCCTCTGGGCAACTCCTTCTCCTAAACTTCTAGATGATCATTGCAAATCATCATGGTTCAACACATCAAATTTCTGATAATGCATCTCTCTCTCACTACCTTTTTCCTTTAGAGATAACCTTACCTTCTACATTCTAGAGATAGATGGAAAGAAAGAAAGAAAGAGAGAGAGAGAGAGAGAGAGAAACAAACAATTTGGTGGGAATTTTCCTCAATTTACCCTTATCTTAAATGCTAAAAATGTTTCATCTCACCTCATCCTCTTCTCCCGATATAAGAAATTTGCCACTCAGTCTCTCTCTAGAACCAATCCCTTAAATTACTCTGGAACATCATTCTTATAGTTTTATAGCTTTCTCAGAAATCTTCAAAAAAAAAAAATAAAAATAAAAAATGGCCTTCTTTCTCCTTCTTCGTAGACTCATCATTTTCTAGCCAGTCATTAAATATTGGATTTTCCCAATGGTATAGTCTCAATCAGTCTTTCTTTCTTTTTTTTTTTTTTCTTATTCTGTTTAGTCTCATCTGTCTTCAAATCTTATCTCTCCTATGACTTTGAGATCAGTATATCTGTCTCCTCTGATGCCGATCTGCATATTTATATCTTAAAGACATCTCAAAATCATTAGGCCCATTAGTAAACTCCTTCCCTATCACATTGCCCATGCTCTATTCCAAAACCATGTCACATCTGCCAGCTTTTCTCCTTAAATATTTTTTTATTCAGGGACGCCTGGGTGGCTCAGTTGGTTAAGCAGCTGCCTTCAGCTCAGGTCATGATCCCAGCGTCCTGGGATCGAGTCCCACATCGGGCTCCTTGCTCAGCAGGGAGCCTGCTTCTCCCTCTGCCTCTGCCTGCCATTCTGTCTGCCTGTGCTCGATCTCTCCCCCTCTCTCTCTGATAAATAAATAAAATCTTTAAAAAATATATATATATTTTTTATTCATTCATGTCTCCCCAACTCCTCCACCGAATTATCAAGTCCAGATTGTTATCTTTTACTTGGCTTACTATAATTTGCCTTTTTGTATCACATTCTTTATAGTCAAAGTGATCTTTAAAAGAAATACAAAGATCATTTGTTCAAGTAAGTTAAATAGCTTTGTCTTCTACAGAAAGGGCAGCAAGTAGAATTTGTTGTGATAAATTTGCAAGGTACTTCATAAGAGAATATTTAAGCTGTCTGATAAGGAACATTAACTTACACAGTCTATTTGATTACTCTCTAATTCACTGATGCATTAATTTTCTGAATGCAGTAATTACCATCAGGAATTACTAATGGAGAAACGAATTAAAATCTACTGCTCCAGGGCACCTAACAATGCCCAGATGACCTAAAATATTTCTGAAAAATAAACATATTCTCTAAAAGTAATTTGCCTACTAGCGAATAAGCCTTGCTAATTGCCACACATGTAAGGTAAATTTCCTAGAAGTTTATAAAACTGAACACATTACTGCAACTGACATACTGAACATGGAAGATATACAAAGAGTGTCTGTGTAATTAAATAGAAACACATTTATATCTTGTTCAATCGCAGCATGAATGAATTTAGGAGTAGAGTGAAGAAAACATGACCAGCATGGCTAAATAGGTGGAAGAGATGATAAACGATCAATTCTAATAAATCAAGAAAGACTCTACCTCAATGTTGGCATTTTCATAGTTCTCTAAATGAGAAGAAACATCATTTCAATCATCAGGTATGTGGTAGGAAAATTTTTCTAAGTCAAGAACATCATTAGAAAAGACAAAAATTAATACTGAAGTGTGCAAAGAAAGGAGAGCTTTAGAAGGACAATGACTTACAAACTGAAGAAAAATGGAACTAAAGCAAAGCTGAATTTCTAGTTTGAGTGGAGATACAAAGGTATTTGTATACCATTTGCCTTCCCAAAAAGTCACTCAACAATTAGAAATAAAAAAAAACAAAATAAACAAAACAGATTTTAAAATCCCAGTACTTCTTCGTATCTTTAGTGAACCAAGCAAATAGCTATAATCCCCAATGACAACTTTGAGTAATAATGACAACGCACATTTTGTTCTATACCAAAGCAAGAATAAATGCTGAGCAACAACACTGACCACAACCCTCCCCCTTCATCTCCAGACTTTCACAATTACATTTTCCCCCTAAAAATATGCAAGACAGTCCAGAAGTACCTGTCAAGAACATGAGCAGGCCACAGCAATCAGATTATGTCAATCCCTTACCACTACACCCAAGAAGGGTCAACTGAAGAAGAAACTACACTGGAAGCCCACTGGGCTGCCAAAGTCCAGGCTAACCTGCCAGAGACAATGGTTGGAAGATGGAGTAAGGGGAGGCAAAAATAAGGGCAAAGAGTAGCATATAACAGCAAAGATACATGCAAGATATTCTGAGAACCACCGAATTCTCTGAGCTGTGAACAAAGGGGCCAGAGTTGATTTGATGAGCATGGGCCCAAGAATTACAAATTTCAGTTAAAACTGAGTGCCTCAAGTATCTCCTCCAAACTTCCCCTCACTCTATTTCTCAACAAAGAGCTATTCCATTTAAAGTTGAGGACTAAATAAGAGCTAGCATTGAGCGTAAGGTTAAAAAATATATAATTTTTTGAAAATTTATTTTATTTTTTCAGTGTTCCAAAATTCATTGTTTATGCACCACACACAGTGCTCCATGCAATACATATCCTTCTTAATACTAGTAAAAGTATTAAATACATTATGGGTCAGCACTGTACTATGTAGTTTGGCAATATTAATCAATAATACAGACAGCTGTTCTCCTGTAGCTTCATTTGACTAGGGATGCAGAAGTCACAATGAACATAAAAAACTAATTAAATTAAATTGTATATTAGAAAGTGATCATTGTTATGAAAAAAAATTTAAATAGATCAGATAAGGGGGCTCAGACTTGCTGGAGGAGAGGGCGTAACAGCATTAAATAGGGCAGTCAGGAAGTCACACTGAGAAGATGAGATCTAAGCAAAGAATAGATGGAGATACAGAAACTAAGGAATTGGAAATCTGATAAAAAGCAATTTGGCAAAGGGAGGGACCTGGGGTGTGGGTTCCTGAAACATTAAAAGGTAGCAAAGCAGGAAGAACAAGGTAAAGATTAACAGAAATTGAGATCAGAAGTTGAGGGGGGTGTTGGCCGACAGATAGGAGAGTCCTCAGATCATGCAGATTTTTGTAAAGACCCTGGCTTTTACTCTGTAGGAAATGGGAAAATATAGATTTTTGAGCAAAGTGACAAGATCTGACTTATGTTCTAAAGGAATATTTCTCTGTTGAAACTAGACTTTTAAAAGCAAAGGTAAATTCAGGAAGACCCATGTACAAAATAATGGGTAATGGTGGTTCAAGCAAGGGTGGTAGTAGTTCAGACAATGAAAGGTGGTTGGATTCTAGATATAAGTTGAAAGACCCAACAGAGTTCCTGACATTGGAAGTGAGTTTTAAGCAGAGGAATAAAAGATAGTTCTAAAGACTCCGAGGTTTCCAGTTAGAGCATGTGGAAAATGTCATTGTTATCAACTAACATAGAAAAGGTAGATACTTTCAGCATGTAGAAATGGGAAGATTTGCAGGTCTGTTTGGAAGTACTGAATTTGAGTCATCTATTAGGTATCCAGGTGGGGATGTCAAATAGCCCAGGGAACATAGGAGTCTGGAGATCAGGAGGGAGATCTGTGGTGGGGATATTGATTCCATTGGTGATATACCAAGATGGTACTCAAAGTCAGGATGAGTTGAGAGCCTGGTAAGAGAACAACTGAGAATAGAAGAGAGAAAAGGACTAAGAACTGATCCTCAAGCATTCCAGCAGTAAGAAGTATAGAAATACAGGGGGAAAAACTAGCTGAAACTGACTGAAAAATCACAGCCAGTAAAGAAAAGTCAGTGGAGGGTATGAGCAAGTCTGGATTTTGACTTATAGATATAGCAATGAAAAAGTCATTGATAAACTTAAAATGAATATTTTTTGTGGATAAGAGAGAGGAAGCGAAAAATGATGAAGAGGTTTAAGAAAACATCGGCAGAGAAAAATTGAAAAAAATAAATTCAGACAATCTTGAAAGTATTTTTTTCATACTATCTGAGAAATAATTGCATGCTTATATTGTGGCAGAAATATATTTTTTTATTACAGAGGAAAAAAACAGAAAATTGTTTCCCTATATTCTTGAAGAGCAGAGAGGGTTTGGAGTCTACACTATAGCAAGAGGGATTTAAATAGGAATATGGATGCTTTATCTATGTAAGAAGTGGGAAGAAAGAGTATGAAGAAAGGCATGTGAGTAGGTGGTATCTGTGATACTGTGGGTTGTTCTCAGATTGCTTTATTCTTTTTGGTGAAATAGAATTCAGGGTTATGAGCTAAAAATACAAGGATGTAGGTATTGGGAATTTAAGGAAAAAGAGTAAGTTTTGAGATAATCAATTGAAGGGAGGGGCATGAATCCAGAATATGATTGCCTGGTAGTATTAAATAACTGCTTGAAATTTGTGGTTAAATGAAACCTTCTGAAAAAGACATACAGTTGTGTATAGAAGAATGAAAGTCTACGATTCTCTTACACCATACACAAAGATAAACTCAAAATGGATAAAAGACCTCAATGTGAGGCAGAAATCTATAAAATCCTAGAGGAGAACACAGGCAGTAACCTCTTCGACATCGGCCACAGCAACTTCTTTCAAGACATGTCTCAAAAAAAAAAAAAAAAAAAATGTCTCCAAAGGCAAAGGAAACAAAAGTGAAAATAACTTTTGGGGCTTCATCAAGACCAAAAGCTTCTGCACAACAAAGGAAACAGTCAACAAAACAAAGAGGCACCCCATGGAATGGGAGAAGATATTTGCAAATGACACTACAGAGAGAGGGCTGGTATCCAAGATCTATAGAGAACTCCTCAAACTCAACACTCAGCAAACAGATAATCATGTCAAAAAATGGGCAGAAGACATGAACAGACACTTCTCCAAAGAAGACATACAAATGGCTAGCAGACACATGAAAAAATGTTCATCATCACTAGCCATCAGGGAGATTCAAATCAAAACCACATTGAGATACTACCTTACACCAGTTAGAATGGCCAAAATTAACACGACAGGAAACAACAAGTGTTGGAGGGGATGTGGAGAAATGGGAACCCTCTTACACTCTTGGTGGGAATGCAAGTTGGTATAGCCACTTTGGAAAACAGTGTGAAGATTCCTTAAGAAATTAAATATAGAGCTATCCTATAACCCTGCAATTGCACTACTGGATATTTATCCCAGAGATACAGATGTACTGGAAAGAAGGGCCATATGTACCCCAATTTTCATAGCAGCAATGACCACAATCACCAAACTGTAGAAAGAGCCAAGTTGCCCTTCAACAAACAAATGGATAAAAAAGATATGGTCCAAGATGGACCTCATAGATATATACAGAACATTCCACCCTAAAACAACAGAATACTCATTCTTTTCAAGTGCACATGGAACCTTCCCCAGAATAGACCACACACTGGGTAACAAATCAGGACTCAACCAATACCAAAAGACTGAGATTATTCCCTGCACATTCTCAGATCACAATGCTTTGAAACTTGAGCTCAATCACAAGGAAAAGTTTGGAAGGAACTCAAACACCTGGAAGCTAAAGACCACCTTGCTTAAGAATGCTTGGATCAACCAGGAGATCAAAGAAGAACAGAACCAATTCATGGAAACCAATGAGAATGAAGACACTTGGTCCAAAACCTATGGGATACAGCAAAGACGGTCCTAAGGGGGAAATACATAGCCATCCAAGTCTCCCTCAAAAAAGTTGAAAAATCCAGAAAACCAGCTGTCTCTACACCTTAAAGAACTGGAGAATCAACAACAAATCAAACCAACTCCACACATAAGAAAGGAAATAATCAAGATTAGAGCTGGGATCAATGAGGTAGACACCAGAGATACAGTAGAACGTATCAATGAAACTAGAAGCTGGTTTTTTGGAAGAATCAATAAGATTGATAAACCATTGTCCACACTAATCCAAAAGAAAAGAGAGAAAGCCCAAATTCATAAAATTATGAATGAAAAGGGATAGATCACAACTAACACCAATGAAGTAGAAACAATCATCAGAAGTTATCATCAACAGTTATATGCCAATAAGCTAAGCAACCTAGATGAAATGGATGCTTTCCTGGAAAACTATAAACTTCCAAAATTGAACCAGGAAGAAATAGACAACCTGAATAGACCAATATCTAGTAACGAGATTGAAGCAGTGATCAAAAACCTCCCAAAAAACAAGAGCCCAGGACCTGATGGATTCCCTGGGGAATTCTACCAAACTTTCAAAGAAGAAATAACACCTATTCTCCTGAAGCTGTTTCAAAAAATTGAAGCAGAAGGAAAATTTCCAGACTCTTTCTATGAAGCCAGCATTACCTTCATCCCCAAACCAGGCAAAGACCCTACCAAAAAGGTGAATTTCAGACCAATATGACTGATGAATATGGATGCTAAGATTCTCAACAAGATGCTAGCAAACAGGATCCAACAGCACATTAAGGATTATCCACCATGACCAAGTGGAATTCATTCCTGGGCTACAAGGATGGTTCAACATTTGCAAATCAATCAATGTGATAGAACAAATTAATAAGAGAAGAGAGAACCATATGGTCGTCTCAATTGATGCAGAAAAAGCATTTGACAAAATCCAGCATCCATTCCTGATTAAAACGCTTCAAAGTATAGGGATAGAGGGAACATTCCTGAACTTCATAAAATCTACCTATGAAAGACCCACAGCAAATATCATCCTCAATGGGAAAAAGCTTGCAGTCTTCCCGTTGAGATCAGGAACACGACAAGGATGCCCACTCTCAACACTCTTGTTCAACATAGTATTAGAAGTCCTAGCAACAGCAATCAGACAACAAAGAGAAATAAAAGGTATCTAAATTGGTAATGAAGAAGTCAAACTCTCTTCACAGATGACATGATTCTTTATATGGAAAGCCCAAAAGACTCCACCCCCAAACTACTAGAACTCATACAACAATTCAGCAACGTGGCAGGATACAAAGTCAATGTACAGAAATCAGTGGCTTTTTTATATACTAACAATGAAAATACAGAAAGGGAAATTAGAGAATCAATTCCATTTACTATAGCACCAAGAACCATAAGATTCCTGGGAATAAACCTAACCAAAGAGGTAAATGATCTGTATTCAAGGAACTACAGAACACTCAGGAAAGATACTGAAGAAGACACAAAAAGATGGAAGACCATTCCATGCTCTTGGATCAGAAGAATAAACATTGTTAAAATGTCTATACTGCCTAGAGCAATCTATACTTTTAATGCCATTCTGATTAAAATTCCACCTGTATTTTTCAAAGAGCTGGAGCAAATAATCCAAAAATTTGTATGGAATCAGAAGAGACCCCGAATTGCTAAGGAAATATTGAAAAACAAAAATAAAACTGGGGGCATCACGTTACCTGATTTCAAGCTTTACTACAAAGCTGTGATCACCAAGAAAGCATGGTACTGGCATAAAAACAGATACATAGACCAGTGGAACAGAGTAGAGAGTCCAGATATGGACTCTCAACTGTATGGTCAAATAATCTTTGACAAAACAGGAAAAAATATACAGTGGAAAAAAGACAGTCTCTTCAATAAATGGTGCTGGGAAAATTGGACAGCTATATGTAGAAGAATGAAACTCGACCATTCTCTTACACCATACACAAAGATAAACTCAAAATGGATAAAAGACCTCAATGTGAGACAGGAATCCATCAGAATCCTAGAGGAGAATATAGGCAGTAACCTCTTCGATATCAGCCACAGCAACTTCCTTCAAGATATGTCTCCAAAGGCAAATAAAACAAAAGCAAAGATGAACTTTTGGGACTTCATCAAAATCAAAAGCTTCTGCACAGCAAAGGAAACAATCAAGAAAACAAAGAGCCAACCCACGGAATGGGAGAAGATATTTGCAAATGACAGTACAGACAAAAGGTTGATATCCAGGATCTATAAAGAACTTCTCAAACGTAACACACACAAAACAGATAATCATATCAAAAATGGGCAGAAGATATGAACAGACACTTCTCCAATGAAGACATACAAATGGCTAGCAGACACGTGAAAAAATGTCCATCATCACTAGCCATCAGGGAGATTCAAATTAAAACCACATTGAGATACCACCTTACACCAGTTAGAATGGCCAAAATTAGCAAGACAGGAAGCAACATGAGTTGGAGGGGATGTGGAGAAAGGGGAACCCTCTTACACTGTTGGTGGAAATGCAAGTTGGTGCAGCCACTTTGGAGAACAGTGTGGAGATTCCTCAAGAAATTGAAAATAGAGCTTCCCTATGACCCTGCAATTGCACTACTGGGTATTTACCCCAAAGATACAGATGTACTGAAAAGAAGGGCCATCTGTACCCCAATGTTTATAGCAGCAATGGCCACGGTCACCAAACTGTGGAAAGAACAAAGATGCCCTTCAACGGACGAATGGATAAGGAAGATTATTCATATATACTATGGAGTATTATGCCTCCATCAGAAAGGATGAATACCCAACTTTTGTAGCAACATGGACAGGACTGGAAGAGATTATGCTGAGTGAAATAAGTCAAGCAGAGAGAGTCAATTATCATATGGTTTCACTTATTTGTGGAGCATAATAAATAGCATGGAGGACAAGGGGAGTTAGAGAGGAGAAGGGAGTTGAGAGAAATTGGAAGGGGAGGTGAATCATGAGAGACTATGGACTCTGAAAAACAATCTGAGGTGTTTGAAGGGGTAGGGGGGTGGGAGGTTGGGGGAACCAAGTGGTGGGTATTGGAGAGGGCACAGATTGCATAGAGCACTAGGTGTGGTGCAAAAACAATGAATACTGTTACATTGAAAATAAATTTAAAAAATTAAAATTTAAAAAAAATTTTAAAAAAGATATGGTCCATATATACAATAGAATATTACACAGCCATCAGAAAGGATGAATACCCAACTCTTATATCAACATGGAGAGGACTGGAGGAGATTATGCTGAGTGAAATAAGTCAAGCAGAGAAAGTCAATTATCATATGGTTTCACTTACTTGTGGAGCATAAGGAATAACATAGAGGGCATTAGGAGAAGGAAAGGAAAAGTGAATTGGGGGAAATTAGAGGAGGAGATGAAGCATGAGAGACTGTGGACTCGGAGAAACAAACAAAGGGTTTTGGAGGGGAGGAGGTGCAGGGGTTGGGTGAGCCTGGTGGTGGGTATTAAGGAGGGCATATATTGAATGGAGCACTGGGTGTAGTGCATAAGCATAAACAGTGAAACTTGGAACACTGAAAAAAAATAAATTTAATTAAAAAAAAAGACATACAGATGGCTAACAGACACATGAAAAGATGCTCAACATCACTGATAGGGAAATACAAATCAAAACCAGAAAGAGATATTACCTCACACCTATCAGAATGGCTAAAATCAAAAACACAAAGAATAAGTGCTAGTGAGAATGTGGAGAAATGGGAACTCTCATGCAATGGTTTGCATGGAAATGCAAACCAATGCAGCCACTGTGGTAAACAGTACAGAGGTTCCTCAAAAAGTTAAAAATAGAACTACCATATGATCCAGAAATTCCACTACTGGGAATATACCCAAAGAATACAAAAACATTAATTTGAAAAGATATATGTACCCCTAAGTTTATTGTAGCATTACTTATAATAGTCAAGATATGGAAACAGTCCCAGTATCCATCAATAGATGAATGGATAATAATATCAATAGACGAATGGATACACACACACACACACACACATATATACACATATACGTGTGTGTGTGTGTATATACACATTATATACACACACATTAAATACACACATTAAATATACACACATACATACAATTACGCAGCTTAAAAAAGATATTACTCAGCTATAAAAAGAATAAAATCTTACCATTTATAATGGCATGGATGGAGCTAGGGAGTATAATGCTAAGTGAAATAAGTCAGAGAAAGACAAATACTATATGATTTCACTCATATGTGGAATTTAAAAAGCAAAAAAAATATGGGACGCCTGGGTGGCTCAGTGGGTTAAGCCCCTGCCTTCCGCTCAGGTCATGATCTCAGGATCCTGGGATCGAGCCCCGCATCAGGCTCTCTGCTCAGCAGGGAGTCTGCTTCCCCCCTCTCTCTTTGCCTGCCTCTCTGCCTACTTGTGGTCTGCATCTGTCAAATAAATAAAATCTTTTTAAAAAAGTAAATAAATAGACCACCACCAACAACAACCACCACCACCACAACAAAAAAGATTCTTAAATATAGAAAATTGCTGGTTGCCAGAAAGGAGATGGGTGGGAGAATGGGTGAAAGAGGTAAAGTGGTTAAGAATACACTTAACTTCATGAGCACTGATAATGTATAGAACTGGTGAATCATTATATTTTACATCTAAAACTATATACACTGTATGCTAACTATGCTGGAATTTAAAAATAAATAAATAAACCCAATTTAAACAAAAAACAGGCCAAATAGTATTTAACCAGAGTTGAGATTTTGCTAAGCAAGTATGATTAATGAAGCAGGGCCAGAGGAGTCCAAGATGTATAATTGAGTATAATGATTTGCCATGGTATTTTAATTAGATACAAAAGGAAGTGTAGCCTCAAGCAGAGGGATGGAATAGTGGCCAGATGGAATGCCATAATTCATTGACAGTACGTATGGGGTTGAGGAACTTTTGAGGTGTGGGTAGAGAAAGTGCACTAGAAAGAGAGGACATGATAGTAAAATGCATAACTTTAAGATTAAATTTTACAAAAGAAAGCAGGAAAAGCCCATAAAGATGTACAGCTCAAAAAAATTATTCAAAAATACTACAGTAGTCAGACATACACTCAAAGAAATTATATGAACTCTCTAACCCATAGCTTGAAGGACAATCAAAAGAAAGAGAAAAGAAAAAAAATTTTTGAAATATTTCAGAGACAGGGCACCTGTGTGGCTCAGTGGGTTAAAGCCTCTGCTTTCAGCTCAGGTCATGATCCCAGGGCCCTGGGATCAAGCCCCGCATCAGACTCTCTTCTCAGCAGGGAGCCTGCTTCTCTTCCTCTCTCTTTGCCTGCCTCTCTGCCTACTTGCGATCTCTGTCTATAAAATAAATAAATTAAATATTTAAAAAAATATATTTCAGAGGCAAGAGCCATTTGGAGAATAAACACCAAATATAATAAATGTTCAAGGATAGATGGGACAATATAGAAAGAAATCATATACAACAAAACCTAAATAAATTTATAGTATAAATGTTATTAAAAAGATAATAGGAGATATAGAAGATCCAACATATGTATAATATGTACTTTAAAAAGTGAATATATTTAATTCAAGGATGAAAGAAACAAGTATGAGTGTTCAAATAGAAAAAGTCATGTCACTTCTAAGGAGACAGAAACATTCGGTTAGCCAGAGATTTTTCTGCAGGAAAACTTAATGCCAGAAACCCTGGAGCAACATCGGCAAAGTTCTGAAGTAACTGTAGTTCCAGAATTTTATGCATAGTAGTATTCTTGAATTAAAGGAAAACAAACACTTTCTCAAACATGTAAGAAATTAGGGAGCACAGACATTAAGAGTCCTTCTTGACTAAAAAAAAAAAAAAAAATTAATTTAAAAAATGATAAATTAAAACAATAATTGCTGGAAAATAATTTAACAAAATTATTCAACAATATAACGGATAAAAATTAAACTCAAGGACAGAAAAGCCATCATAAAAATATTTGCTTATCATTGACTCTGTTAATACACAATAAAGCTTAAACAACTATTAGTATTATAGTTTCGGAGCAGAATGTAAATTCTATAAGCCTGTAATATATTAAGAATCATACCAGTAATAAATATAAGATGCATAAGAGGAGTCGAAGTGAGGAGATGTATAAGCATGATTTAATCAAATTTCGACAGGAAGGACATGTTCAGTAGGAACAAAGTCATTTACATTTATCATGATGGAAGTGAGAAAAGTGAGAATTTGGATAAAAATGAAAAAAAAAAAAAAAAGACCCAGAAACATTTCCTGTAGCATTTTGTTGGAGTTGAACTGAGACATTAGGAGAAAGGTCTTAAAGACAGGGCAAAGTCAGAATGAGCTGGAAAAAGCACTGGGGAAAGTGGTCTCAGATGACCACACTCTCTTTTGAGTACAGTCTATTTATGAAACTACTTACTCATAATGCAAACCAATTTTGAAGCTATTTCTTGCCCTGGTAGAGATGAATGTATTTTACCCACAATTTGCTAAGTGTAATTTCTAAAATGCTCAAAGAAATACAAAAAATAATTTTGTACTGAATTAAAGGTGACCCTATTTTTTATTTCTTCCTGCTAATCACTTCCATTCATAATTCTGTCTAAAACCTTCTTTCCAAATCCTAATATACTCTGGGTTTGTACTTTTCCCCTGCTTATGCCATATGCAGAATTTATTCCAATAATATATTTCCCTTGTCCTTAAAACAGATTTTTAGAACAAACTCACAACTGAGAGAGAGATCATCTTTTCCAGAATATTGAGTTACCCTTTAAGCAGACTTTAAAATAATGAGTAAATAGTGTCCAGGTTTGGATAACTTTTAATTTGTAAGGAACTCTTTCATACCAAGGAGAATTCTGATACCTGTATGCACATGTATGTTCAGTTTCATTTTCCAAAAGCATTAAATGAAGATTTTTAAGAAATTGCCTTACCCAGTGAGTTTGACTGCATGTGTCTGGAACTTTCGATATTTGCTTGCTTCTTCATTTGTTCTGGTAACATGCCTATATATCCCTGTCTTATAATGGAAGAAATCCTCATGGACTTGCATTATGGCTAAAATAAAACCCAACAGAATGAAAGAGTTTTAAACAAATCTCTTTTAAAATCTCTAGAAATTCTCACAGAACAATCAATGGTTAAATTGCCAGGAGGAGAATCTAAGGAGGGACTTTGCAACTCAGCCTAATTTTCTTTCCTACTTGATTTAATTGCTGCAATTTTTTGTTGTTGTTCTCTTACAAAAACAACTTTTAGCTACTTAGGATATTACTTAAGTACATATTATACCTTTAAAACACCATCTATTCTTAATTGACAGTACCATTGTTACCAGGAATTCAGACCCTTGCAGAGAGGCCCCAGTGCACTTGGCTGGTGATTGCTATTTCTTCATTAACCTTGGACTTCACCAGGAGCCTCTTAAATTCCAATTAAGCTAGCAGTGAAAGGTGAACCTAGCAAACAGGGCTTAAATTGTCCTTAATCCTTGGAAATAAATGCAAACCTTTTCTTGGTGAGTTTGAATAAAAAGCAAACCTTTGGCCAAAGGATACTCTGGCAAAGCTTCATCCTCCCAGGTCTGGAGAGCTAAGCCACTGTTGTATTCTTAAGAAAGTAAAAGCTTAAATTTGATAAAGCTCTCCTTCATACCCTCACCTAGATTATGTCTTTTCTATATCGTGTGCTGTTTTGTTGAAGGGCTTAGACAACTCAGGGTAAAGACTAAATTTGCAGAAGACATGAATTAAAAATATTTTTAGTTGGGACTAGGTAAGTATACTGTGATAAATGCACAATGCTTGTCTATATTAGTTTGGCACGTTTTTTTTTTTAATTAAAAAAAAAAATTAAGGTCACAAGTATTTGACAGATCCTAAAATGAAACTTCTACTCCAAAGTTATGTATAACTTTTTAATGTTCCACCTTTTATCTCCTTTTTCAATGTTTCATGCTTTTTCTTATGCTGTTTGAATATTCTCAAAATAAGTTAGGTCTTCTTTATCTACTTTAAATACATCCCCCCAAAAATAAATAAATAAAATACATTCTCATAGGATTTTAAGAATTTATATAACTGTACTTTATGCCGATCTTGTTTCATTCTCCTTTCAACACCTAAACTTATTTTTAATTCTACAGATTTTAGATAAATGTACATCCTGTTATTTACCCAACATTCTATTGCCTTTTCCATTCTTTGGACTGAGTAAGGAGAAAATGCCGTATGTTAACCCAGACAATGCTGTGCTGACAATCACGTGGCATCTACAGCAAGACGAGTCAACCAGCACTTATATAAATGTGAAGATACTGCTAGAAGATACTGCTAGTGGGTTTTCTCTTTTGTGGAACCATTGACCCCTTCAGCTCCTCTCAACTCTCCTTAAGCACCAGGAATAAAATATATGCTTCATTGCTGAGAAACAGTACTGACAGAAGCAGCATGGGAGAGAGATCATTACAATTAACTTGAAAGTAGCTCCTTGTTTCAGTTTCTGACACCAAAACAGACCTGATGAGCCCGTAAGGACATAACTACATAAGTTACTGTAGTGCAATTTTGCTTTTGGAAAACTGTCGCAAGCATACGCACAGCACTGTCAGGAGGCCAAGGGCAGGATGGAGCTCACCTTGATGGCAACACTATCTTCTACTCCTGGCTCGGGCTGGCAGGAGGTACGTTCTTAACACAGGCGTTGAATAATTTAGATTTCAGCTCTACTATTTTAAAATGTTTATCTTTTGATTCTTACTGTGATTCTCACTTTTGATTATTTTTATATATTATGTGAAATTCATGAACATTTAAGTACTTGACTATGAAATAAACCCCTGGGGCTCTCAGTTTTAAAGAATTATGATCCAAATTTCTTCTGACTCATTAAAAGAGAGAGAAAAACTTGAAACAGTTATACAATAACTTGAAGATTCAGGGAACTGAAATAACTTGCTCAAAGTCGTTCTAAGTAGCAAATGTCAAAGGTGGAATTTTGAATTCAGCCTTGACTCCCAATGCCTGTGCTCCTTTAAATTTGTCACATGAACTTAATTTACTGAAGCATGCATGTAATTACATATGACTCCCCCAGTCTTATAACACCTAATAAAAATTACATTATTATAAGGAAAAAAAAATTCTCTTCATTTGTCCAGGTTTTGTTTAAGGTCCCAGGATTTTTAGAATTAATTTCAGGACACGTTTAGTGTAAGCTCTAGTTTCTCAATAAATGTTAAGTGGTGATAATGATCAATAAATATCATTCCAACACAACTTTAAAATCTGTGATTCCTGCTAGATGCTGAACCAGTACTAATTAGGTCAGCATTCAGAAAAGCTAAAGCAGATGTTGACAAATAATTCCTTAGGTGTATATCAAATGTTTTAAATTTAATTTTGGTTCATTTAAATTTATATGATTCATTCCACTGATAATATATTTGGGGGCTTTCACATGTTCACAACCTGAACTTCTATTTTAGGCCTCACTTGCTTTGTTCTTCCATGCTCTTCCAGGCAATGTTTAGTACAGGGAATATATTCTATAAACCTATCTTCTTCATCCATTGCAGTGGTGCAAAATAAAATTCGGTAGGTGAACAGAGGAATTACATCTCACAAATGATATCTTAAAAATCAAAGTTAATGTAAATTCAGTATATTATTTTCTTATTTACTGTTAACTTACTAGCCATAACACATCTACAAAATTGATCAAAATACAAGGCATTTTATAAAACACAAAAATCACACTGAATTATTTATTTTGAGTTTATGGAAAAAGGAAAATATTTAGATTTTTTTTCTACTGCTAAAGCTTGATTTTTTTTCAATCCATTACCTAATCCCTTTAGAGTGAAGGTGAGGAAATTTCTAATACTATGTATGATTCTTAAATATGACTGAATAATTAAATGAGCTCTACCACTTAGCATTTCATGTTTGATTGTCTATTTGGCCCATGATCACTTTTGGAAAGACTCAGCAGACTTTCATCAAATGTGTTATTACTATTTAGGAACTCAATGAATGTGCCTATCTTCTTAAAATAAAATGGCAGATAATGAAGTTATTAGGTAGCGAATATCCTATAATTGCCCTGATCTTAAAACTGTTGAACCTTTATGAACACCCAAAGTAAAAATTTTCTGTCTTTTATTAAGCTCCTTTTGCATGAATTACAAGGTAATATTGTTATTAAAGAAATAAGATACAACCATATTTCATCCAAACTTACCTTGAACTGGTCCATTTTGCATGATTTCTTTCATTATCTCAGTTTCCTAGAAGGGAAAGTATCAATAAACATTATTATCAGAGCATACTATACCTATTGTTTGGTGTATAATGTTAGGTGCTTCATAATCAGTTTAAGAATTATACAATCCAATGTGATTTGACCACTTATAATTTACTCTTAATAATACCTTGAAATACTTAGTGTGAAACAGCACATTCATTAAGTTGCTAAAGACAAGATAGACCCATTTGTTTCATTGACTTTTTCCACTGGTGATAATTTTGGAATGAAGAAGAAATAAAGTAATAGATAAAAAATAATTAATAAACAGATAAAAAATAGATAAAAAATAATTAATAAACAGATAAAAAATAATTAATTAAAACCATGTTTTATCAGTGGAGATTTGTGTCATCTCCATTCTTTTGATCATGAGAACCCCAGATGATTGTTTAGTGAGGTCCTCAGTGTGGCTATAGTGTATAAATATTTCTATGTTGTCACCCACTGTGTGATGCAGTCCTTAGTAAAAAGGCAGGTCATTCATTTATTCATTCATTCACATATGTGCATTGATCACAGAGTATATACAAAAGACTAGGACAGAAACAAATACTGACCCTGCACCTGTCTCAAGGAGTTTACATTTTGGTGGAGTAGACAGACAGTAACTAATTGCATTATGATATATTAAGTTCTATTACAGAGATAAGCTCCAAGTTCCCAAGGATGCAAATGAAAAGGAAAAGTAATCCTGTGTAGGAGTCAAGGAAAGGCCATAGAGGAGATGAAGTTTTAACCTGGGCCTTGACCCATGTGTGAGATTCTACCGATGGAAATAGGTGGGATAACCAACATGGGTCAGTGGAATCATCACCTGCCTAAGCAGACAAGCATGAGAGAGCACGATGTGTCTAGGGAGCAGACAGTAGTCCTGTTTATCAGGAGCCTCACAAGCAGGTGGATGGGCATATGCAGAAAGGACAAAAGTCTGTAAAGGCAGTAGGTAAGAACCAAATCATAGAAGACCTATATGCCATAGTCTGTAGGTAACTAAACCATATTCTGTAGGTAACTGAAAGCCACTGAAATTCCAGATATTCTGAAAGTGAGGTCTGGGTAACACCGATATGATGAAGTAAAATTTATCCAGGATTTCAACATGAAAAACTAGAATCTAAGGGAGTCATTTTCCCATAATGGCTATGTCTACTTCAATTATTTTGTGGAGTAAGGCAAAGGATTAGCACAATGAACTATTACTGCCATAAAGTCAGTAAAAAAAGGTATGATTTAGCTTTTTTTTTTTTTAAGATTATTTATTTGACAGACAGAGATCACAAGGCAGAGAGGCAGGCAGAGAGAGAGGAGGAAATAGGCTCCCCGCTGAGCAGGGAGCCCCATGTGGGGCTTGATCCCAGTACTCTGGATCATGACCTGAGCTGAAGGCAGAGCCTTTAACCCACTGAGCCACCCAGGCACCCCGATTTAGCTTTTATTTGTCAAGTATGTAAATATATGTCACATAATTATTCATGCTGTTAATAATACAAAGATCAGAAATCTGAAAACCTTTAATAGACACTTTAGGAATATAAAAATTATTTCTGAAAACTAACATTACTTTAGAATATAATAGTTTTTAAAGAGTTTTAATAACAGCAGAGCTATATCTTTTTGAGAAAGTTAATCATTATTAATTCTTGCCATTTAGACTTACATTGGAGGACACTCTGTATGGAGGAGAACATTGGTAGATTCTGTTCGATTTCTCGATGTTGTTGGGACATGGCTTTGTGGCATGCCGTTTTCCACGCCCATCAGACCTACTTGCCATGGCGCAGCCATCATTGGTAGCATTTTGGTCCTTGAAAAGTGGATAGCATGCATGGGATACCAGTCTATGAGGAATTAGCAAAGAAGTAATACTTAGGAAAATGCTGTAATATACTATCTATATGCAATTTTACTGAATTAAACATTTATAAATTTTCCTAACTGCTCACATGTGTAACATTCAAAATGTGAATTAATTCCAACATACCAGTTCAATATATTGTACTCTTCCCTGCCCCCTCATTTTTATTGTAATTTTAAAAGTCTTGTTTCAATCCATTTTAATAAATAATTTATCTACGGTACAGAGCTTCCTAAAGATGAAAAGTGACTGCCAATAATATTACTGTGGTAATATTAATAGGGGCAGGAATTCATCCTGTATCTATAATTATAATGTAGAAAAACCAAGTTTAATGTGAAAAAGACAATGATTTTATTATGTTGAGATGGGGTATTTTGATCAATGATGTAAGTATTATAATTAGGGATGTTTTGTTCTTTGTTTTATTTTTAAATTATTATTGAGTTATAAATAACTCCTCATGGGATTTCAATTGTTCAATATGTTTCTGTGGTTCAGCATAGTTTGGGAGAAATACTATACACTAAGATATTGTTAAAAGTTAATAGAGTAGAAAGTTATCAGACACATACATTGTACAAAAGAATAAACAAAATGATTTTGAAACCGAACATAGAAAAGTACAAATTATTTGGAACCAAAACTAATGTTATTTATTGAATATAGAAGAAGATCATAAGGAAAATAAGCCATAAAATTGATTTTATATGAGGGTTGTTGGGGGTTAGGGGAGTAGGGATAGGGTGGCTGGGTTATGGACATCGGGGAGGATATGTGCTATGGTGAGTGCTGTGAAATGTGTAAGCCTGATGACTCACAGGCCTGTACTCCTGGGGCAAATAATACATTATATGTTAATAAAAATTAAAAAATTTTTTGAGGAATTTAAAAAATAAATAAATATCCCAAGTTCAAAAAAATTTGATCATATATATATATATATATATATATATATATATATTCAATTTGAATTGGCCATAGAAATATCCAATAGGATTGCTTCAGAAAAATTTAGTAGTGTTCAAGAGAGTAAGAGAATCTGAACAAGGAGCATGATGAAAGCAAAGTCATTAAAGACTATGAATACTTCCAAAAATTCTTGCATTAAACTTTGGGATAATCAGTGCTGTAGCTTGAATTGTGTCACCCAAAATTCATGTATTGAATCCCCCAACACCTAATGTAATTGTGTTTGGAGGGGCCTTTGAGATAATTAGTTTTAAATGAAGTGATGGGCGAACTGACATTCGTGCCCTTTACAAGAAGGGAAAGAGACACTAGCACTCTCTTTCCACCACGTGAGGACACAACAAAAAGGCAAATGAGAAGAGGTTTCTCTTCAGGACTAATTCAGCTAATATCTTGATCTTGGACTTCTCAGCTGTTAGAACTATGGGAAATTAAGGCCTATTGTTTATGCTCCCCAGTCTATGGCATTTTGTTATGGTAACCTGAGAAGACCAACACAGTAAGATTTAGTTGGGTCTCAATGTTAATTTCTATTTCTGAGCTTCTTCTATAGCTTCTATTAATTTTTGTCATATTTCAAAACAGAAGCCGTCCAAGCACTTCTATACCAGGAAGGTATCAGCCCAAGTTGTTCATTCTAATCACCACATTATTAAGCAAAATGTATGAAATGTTTTTAAAGAAATTTATTGCTACCCATCAATAGCTGACATCCATGCTTTCATTGCAACTGACTCTTCTGTAGCAAATTTAGAGTACTCAGTGGATGATAAAAGGACAGGTGAGCAGTACATATGTATACTACTAGATATCAGCTGCAGTTTCCTTACCCAAATTACTTAGCTTTTACGTAGATTATCTCTTACAATAGATATGAGGATGCAATAGGTATCAGACTACATGCGAGTAAGGAAATACAGCCTGCCTTTTCCCACTGAATGGGACAGTGACACTTAGTGATGTTGATAAGTTGAGGCAACTATATATTCTTTATTTTATTCCTCTTATTCTTCATTTAATTTTTACCTAGCATTATCCATCTACCTGCGTAACGCAAAGACTCATTCAGGGTATCAACAATGCCAACGACTCTATTCCCACTGCGACTCAGTAGAGCCATTTAGCACAGAGCAATAAGAAGACAATGCTTACTTGAGCCTTTCCATTAATTTAGTCTGGAATGTATACACTCTTCAAATAATCACTATCACTATCAATCACTATCACTATTATTCAAATAATCACTTCCAATAGCTTGTAATCTTGGTAGATAACCAAATATATTTATATATTTAAAGGTAATGCACATATTTAAATAGGTGTAGCATATATATACATATTTTTTTAGTAAAAATCTTACAATTTATTTTTTTCCTTATTCTAACCCCAAACGAACTCATAAGAATCCTAGAAACATATGTCAGGTAGCTATTTACCCACGTTTTCTCAGGAACCACCAAGCCCTATCAATGCTTCCACTATTGCATCCATGTCGGTTCTTGGCACAGCAGGAGATCAGATTCTGAGGAGATAGGTTGGCTGTGTAGCGACCTTTGGACTGAATTGCTATTCGGTCAGCTGCCACACCTGTTTCAAACAGAATACTGGTTAATATTCAAATAGCACGTGGCATTTTTAATAATTTACATAAGTTCTTTTGAATCCTAGTCTTCAGAATTTTATGTAATTTAAAATTAAAACCATTGTCAGTAGTATATCTCTGTATTCCAGCAAAGTCAACTGGATCACAATTTCAGTCATAATTTTTATCCAGTTTTGGTTTGTTCAATTGTCTTATTGACTTCAAAAACTTTTCTAGTCCCTTGTTCCTTTCATGTTTTATACACATATGAATTTTTCATTAAGAAATCTGTCAAGTTGGGATGCCTGGGTGGCTCAGTTGGTTGGACGACTGCCTTCGGCTCAGGTCATGATCCCAGAATTGCAGGATCGAATCCCACATCGGGCTCCCAGCTCCATGGGGAGTCTGCTTCTCCCTCTGACCTTCTCCTCGCTCATGCTCTCTCTCACTGTCTCTCTCTCTCAAATAAATAAATAAAATCTTTAAAAAAAAAGAAAAAAGAAAAAAAGAAATCTGTCAACTGAAACTCCTTGAGGGCAAGAATCATGCCTCATTTACATTTGTAACTCCTGTACCTTACATATAATCATGGATAAACATATAAATTTTGAAATGAGTGCAACTAAGTGGAAGAAATCAGAAAAATTTATAGAAATACTAACTGGAAATTCATCCAAGTTAATCTGATAATCTGTATTGGAATAAACTGAATGCTTGGTTTTTAACCAGTATCTGGATTGGTTACTCTTAACACCTATCATAAATTAATCTATACTAATATGAATCTTATAAAAAATCTAAAAACTAACAGCACACGTTTATAATACTTTTGGAAATCATGATCCTATATTACATAGACATGGAATCCACCTTGTTTATACTTGATATAACTTGATAACAATATAAAATACCCATGGCTGTCATTAATTAGTTCATTCCTTTTCCCAATACATTCTTATTGACTGTCTATGAGGTGACAGGCACTGTACTAAGCACTAGAAATTATAATGATGAACAAGAATCACAATGCTATACTCACAGAAAAATAAACTAGCAAAATTAACCCACCAGTAGCAGAAAACTACTTACATTATCTTTTTGATTATGCTACCATGATAAACTAATACGAATGATGAGATCTTAGGAAAATTTTGGTACAAATTTTTGTGGTTGTTGGGTAACTGGTATAGTTTGTTCTTGATATTTAAACATAGTTACTTTTAATTAAAGGCAAAAAAGTAAACTTTCTTTATCCATCCAATTTTCTCAGAAGAAGTTGTAGTTTTGCCCATTAAAATTGTCTGTATACTGGAACTTCTCAAGGAGCTAATTTAGAATTATTCTAAAATAATTCATTTTTAAATAATTCATTTACATATATATTTCTGTATTTACAGGGTTTTTATGTAACTATAGCATATGTACAATTCTGTAGTCCAATTTTGGAACATTTTAAATGTTCAATATCTGTTCAGTCTATAACCTCCTACTTCCTTCTCAATTCCCACCTCTTACTATGCTGGGATATATTTCATAAGAGCAGATGACATTCTACTATCACCTCTGCTATTTTCAAGAAAATAACTCCTTGGGCGCCTGGGTGGCTCAGTGGGTTAAAGTCTCTGCCTTCAGCTCAGGTCATGATCCCAGGGTCCTGGGATCGAGCCCCGCATAGAGCTATCTGTTAGGCAGGGAGCCTGCTTCCTCCTCTTTCTCACCGCCTGACTCTCTGCCTACTTGTGATCTCTGTCTGTCAAATAAATAAATAAAATCTTTTTAAAAAAATCTAAAAAAAAAAAAGAAAGAAAAAGAAAATAACTCCTTTCATAAAAGAAAAGAGAAAATTTCTGATTCTTTGACTTTCAGATCAAGGGTTCAGAATCCAATGTAAATTTTAAGATGTTAGTGTAACTATTCCCTAGTTCAAAAACTACTTGGGACAACAGCAGTCAAGGAATCAGTAACCTGGCTTCCAGGATCATTTCTGAGATAGGGTTAGTCGTTTTATTTACTTGTACCTTTTTTAGAAAACCAAAGGCTTGAAAAATGTGAATTCTAAGATCCCTCCCAACCCCATGAATCTGTAGATTTCAACTCAAGGATAAATATTTTAAATTCCAATGGGACACAATATGTTGCTCTTTGACAAACATTTCTGAATCTCAGTGAATGTTTAATCCAAATTCACTTGAAATACTTACGAATGACTCAGCTCAGTGACTTGATTTCCACCCTCCTTTTGAAAACTATTTTTGGCCTTTAACTCTGAGACACACTGTCATGTCCCCTGCTTATTTATTATATCTCTACCTTTGCCTGTGACACGCATCACGCCTCCCATTTCAAACTCTTTCACCTCTTCAGTCTCTGACATTGTCCTTAAATTGTATTTGGCTGTCTAATTTTTCTCTTATATATGTATATTTTAAAATGTCTTCTTCATCTCATCTAATAGCTTTTAGCTTTTTTGAAAAACATTTTTTTTCTTGTTTTAACTATTATTTTCTGACACCGTTACATGGATTCTTAAAAGAACCTAGTTTATTCTTTTCTTTACCTAACACACTCAGAAAAAAACCAGCATGAGTTTGATTTGTCATACTGAATACACGATATAAAAACCATGTCATCTGAAATCACAGAAGTGTTGAAAACCCTCTTTCTGGTGTTTTGGTGAATGAGGTAGGAGACAAATCCATACATAAACCTGGGCAAAGGCCATTCGTGGGACTATGTCTTGGGGACACCAAAATACACCATCCAAATCAGACTAGCATGTTACTCTCACTATTTAACCAGCAACATCTTTCCTAAGATATCTTCAGAAATACTGGTCTAGCTTCCATTTAAAGCAAAATTCTTATATATCCCCTAAGAGGTGTAATACATTAACCACATGAACACAAAATGACAAATGATTTATCTGATTAAGTATCTCCCTACCCATGTGAAGCAAGGCTCAAACAGGACCACCATGTGGATCCTTAATAAGTGATCAAATATCAGAAATCCAGAAAGCATTTGTTTTAGAGGAGTAGGAAGTAGAATAGACTTAGTAGATAAAGTCATTCCGGGGTAAGCTTGGCCAAAGTCATCATTTCTAAAACAAACTAGCTTATTTTATGAAGCAATGATATTTAGACAAGTATAATCAGCACTTTTCTGTGTAAAATAGTATTACCCTTCAGAGCTTGGCATCTCTGTAAACCTATGTACCTATTTTACAATGTTTTCTGTGCTCAGAATTTAGAATTCTGAGCACTCTTGAAATTTTACCTTCAAAGCCTAGAACATAGTTTAATGAAGACCTTTGATAGTAACCAATCAACATCATGTTAGACTTAAGTTATTTGCTGCATGCAATATAATTAACATTCCTTTGAGGATACCTTAGAGACCAAAACTTAAGATTAACTTGAGTATTGATTTATTTGACTTGTGAACTTTTATGAAAGTAACTATAAAAGTAGTATTCCTTACCCTTTTGAAGTAACAGCAATACTAATTTAGAAGCTACTCAACCATTTTAGAGTCAAAAGCTACAAATTTGCTTTCATCTAAATGATAAAAACCCATTTAATCCATTATTATCTTGTTCTGAAGTATTCTTTACATCAAAGTAGTTTAATAAGACTTTTTTTTGCAAATTTGTAAAGGAAAAAGAATATATGAATTATATAGGTATGTGTAATTTCATATTAGTATTACAGATAATATTATGAATGAAAACATACCTTATACTCTTATCATCTGGCTTTAACTCAAAGGACAAAAAAATTTTGGTAACTTTTCTTTGTTGCTCTTTTGATTTATTCTCCATTTAAAATTATACCCTAAAAATCAAGACGAATTTTCAGAGTGAAAATGGAATTTTTATATAATGTTAAGGCTGCTTTCTCTGGTCTGAATATGATTTTATTTTAATTGGCCAAATGTTAATATTGAAATATTCTAAATTTCAAAATCTTTTTTAATTACTATCCCAGAATCTTGACTTAAAGGGAGAATTACAAGGAAGTAACTAAAATGACTTTATTACTTGCAGTAGAAAATGCCCATGATGCAGCACAATTTTTTTGATCCAATGGGCCATGGGTCCATCCAGGCCATTTATAAGAAGCAATAAAAAACTCTGGAAGATCAGTTGTTGCAGGTAAAGAAGCCTAAAGAAGAGAAGCAGACATGTCAGATTTCTTCAAATGTATCCCAATAACTATTATAAGAATGTGTCAAGGCTTTTTATAATGTTTATCATTATTTTTTATACATTCATGTTTTCTGATGACATCTTGAAAGGTATTAATAGTGTAGGATTTCTATTTCATATACATTTAAAAATAATTCAATGCAGGGAATCCTAACATAGAACAAAATCTTAAGAACAAGATGTAGAATTTTGGAGAGATTAGCATACAACACAATAATTTTAGTCAATGTTTCTATCATCTTGAATCAGAGTTTGGATCATCATCCATATGAAAAACAATATGGTTATTAAAATTGGTCTCAGAAATAACATTTACTTCTCAGAAATAACATTTACTTTTATGTCCTTTCTTACATTAGAGAGTGTGACTCTGTATGAAATTAATTTTGAAACAATGCATCTGTAGCAACTATGCATTACTACCCTTGGAAATCCAGGAAGAACCAAACTTACCCTGGCCATTACGAAAAAAACTAGGATGAATTGGTTGATATTATAAATATCATTGAAGATCAAAAGGGGCTTTTGTGGAATGCCAAATGTACAATACCATTATGTCTTCAGAGAACCATGTTCAAGTCCTGATAGAATCTGTTTCACCTACTGTCTTTCCAAGAAGGTAAATTAAATGTTATGGGCCTTGCTTCGTTCAAGTCACTCAAAGAAGATCTCAAACACCATACCCTGTTTTTTTCCCCAAATTTTTCTAAAAAGTGATAACTTTCACTTCCATAAATAATGACTCAAACAAAATAAAATTGTTTACTAATTTTTATCAATTATACACACATTCACATACATCAGTTTTGAGAGTGCTTTAAGATTTTCTTTTTTTCTCAACATTTTATCTTCTTGATAGCTCTATGTTATATAATCATGGCAAATATCATTTACTCTACTTTATGAATGAGGAAACAAACTTCTAAAAGTTAAATGAAATCAAGGTTAAATAAGAAATACCCATGAAACCAGACCCAGGTTTTAGAATTCTTAACACTAAGCTCCATTTATCATTTCCTTCTTTATTAGAAATACACTGATATTTTGCAACAGAAGTCAAATGTCCATAAAAGCTAAAAGTTTACCTGCTTAAAAGTTTAATGATTATGCATTCCATTAAACAAGTTGGGCTACTGATCCAGTATCTTGCAAACAAAATTACTTCTGACAAGTATATAATTGCTTCAGAGACTAAAGGAAGATTTGGAATTTACACATCGGCTTGAAAAGATATGCCTCCAAAATATTTATAAATTTGAATTTTAATGAGAGAGTTTAGTTTTGATTTAAAGAGATTATTATCACCCAGTAAGAAAGTTATTAAATCCTGAGTTCCACTACTGAAAACACTGTTATTTAGATGATGGAAGAAAAGTATAGAAAATGTCAAGTAGATCACAGTAGAGTGCCTACATGACACCTTTAGGAGCAGTATTGTGGAAATCCATGATATGTGGAAATGCAGGTGATGTTAGATCTGTAAGTCATGAGACTGACTACACTGCTGAAACCTACAGTTGGAGCAGAATAAATTGACTGCTCGGAAGAGTTAGCTCCAGAGAGATAGATTCATTCTCCAAAGGAGAATGAATTCTGCCAAAGGAGTCTTTTCCAACTGCAGTGGAAATACACCTATCTTGTTAATTACTAATACCTCCCAGTTTCATTATCATTGCCATATCAGTGTGCTTCTAAATATTTATAGTACTAAGTGGTCTCAAGTTTCCAGGAAAACAGGTGAAGTGTTGGTGGTTATGCTATCACTTTATAATTTAATAAAATAGCTAGGATATTTTCCTTTTACTCTATTGAAGCAATAAAAATACAACTATTACTTCAAACACATTTAAGCCTGGTTGAGTTATTTAGAATTTGACTTCCATATGCCAAAACCTACCAGAATGTTTTGCACATAGGAGGTATTCCATAAATATCTCATAATGATGAAGAAATATAGACTTAACTGGTTGATTGCCTCTCTTAAAAAAATATTTCCTCCTTAGGTGCATTAAATTAAATTATAAATACCAGTCTGTTTCTGTTGTTTTTATGATTTTTTGCTTAAAAAATACTAATGGTTAATCCTTCTTAATAACATAAGGAAATAGAAATAATAGAGAAATAACAAGCAAAACATTTATCAACCCACTAAGCCAGGTCCAATTCAAAAGGTTCATGTATTGGATCTTTCTGAATTTTTATCACTTATTTAATACCTCTTTTCCTAAAAATAAGCCTATAGGATTTGAAGATCAACAGGAATATACTATCTTGTAATTTTATTTGCCTTATGATATCAGATAATCTGACATAGTAAATAAAGATCAAATTTTATATCCCATTATTCCATAATTATTGCATGCCCCTGTAAAGTAAGAGTGTTTTTAATGGCTTATAAATAAAGGCAAGAATCATGGAATAATAGCTTTTAGGAACTGGTAACACAATTTTGGCTTCAACACATACTTTTGAATATATGCCAAAGGATAGATTAATAAAGCAAAAGAATCAAGAGTATCAACTGAGAGTGACAGAAATTTCAAAATGACAATGGCTTAAATAAGATACAAATTTATTTATTTTTTTAAGATTTTATTTATTCATTTGACAGAGATCACAGGTAGGCAGAGAGGCAGGCAGAGAGAGGAGGAAGGCTCCCTGCTGAGCAGAGTGCCCAATGTAGGGCTCGATCCCAGGACACCGAGATCATGACCTGAGCCGAGGGCAGAGGCTTAACCCTCTGAGCCACCCAGGCGCCCCAGATACAAATTTATTTTTAAAAGGATTTACACTGTGGCATATGGTCATTTTTAATTATTGCAACTGTAATGTCAAAAAATTTCAGTCATAATCTAGCCATCTAGCCGTACTTCCAAATTAACATTAGTCAAATTTGAGGTTAAATATGAACAGTCTCCTGGTTTCAGTACTTCTATTTAAAATTAGAGATTAAAGATATTGCAAATATAAAAATTAAAGACAATGGTGAACACTGAAGAATTTTTTAATGTACTTTCTGCATTTAGTTGAATCAAAATCTCTGAAAGAGTAATACAAACATAATCATAGAGCAGCTGAGAACACTCTAGTCAAATTCTTGACATTCTGGACATTCTTACTCAGAGCCCATATCTCCACAATATCCACCATGTGAGACTACCTCTATCTCTGGCTGCGCTTTCCTCCACTTAAATTTTGATAATCAGAATGACCCGAGAATCAAAAGAACTCAACAGAGAATATCATTTTGTTCTGCCCTTCACAACCCAAGGCCATGAATACCAAGAAATTTCTTCTAAACTACTTCTAAATTAAATTTCTTCTAAACTAATTGGAGAGGATAGGATTAATTTTCAGGTTGCAAATGGAATAATGAATTTTTTATCTTCAACAATATTCATCTTCATGTTTTTAACTCTGGAAGGGTTAACTTGGATATTTCCCTAGTTTCTTTTTATGGGATAATTTGCTTAATCTATAAATATCAATACTTCATGATCATACTATGGCAGGTAGTACTAATTCTTCTCCAACCCTTCCCCTTTTCATAGGATTTCCCTTTATTCATAGAAATAACAATTTTAGCTCATCATATACAGCTCGAAAAAAAAATGACTGCATTGCCCAGTTCCTCTTGGATACTCTGTGTGGCCACCTTACTAAGTACTGGCCCCTGGGATATAAGAAGAAGTGTCATTGGCAGTTTCTGAGAAACTTTCCTTAAGAGACAAATGACACTTCACTTTTATTCTTTTTTATTTATTTATTTTTTTAAATTTTCCTGCTACCAGAAATTATTTTCCAGCTACAGATAGACATGGAATAGCCTTCTTGAACCATGGTATGACCTTGGATATAAAGACTGGAATACAGAACAACAAAAAGGAAGAAGCCTGGGTCTCCAACACCATAGAGTGCAATTCTAATGGAGGACCATCTATTTCCAGATTTGTTGGTGGTAGACCAATTCCAATGTTATTGAAGCCACTATCATTTTGAATTTTTGTCCTCTCAGATGAGCTTAATCATAACTAAAATAGAACACATATCTGACATTAAATTTGCTAGGGTAAAACCATATTTCATTGAATCCAGGACACCATCAAATATAAGAAACATCCCAATTCTAGAGGTGTAAAGAAGTGAAGACAATAAGCATCTAGAAATTGATGAACTATGATATTTCCTCAAATGAGTTTCTTAGAATACTAGTTCTGGGAGAATTATAACAGATAATTACAAAAGAATGAGTTGATTAATCTAACAGTTCTGAGAAACACTGGTTTTGAAAATTAAATAGATTTTCATCCTCACTGAAATATTTTTTTACAACCTACCTAAGTGTTGTGAGACTCCAGGAAGTGGAAATCATATTCACAGTTTTAAATGTTCATGACCCAATGCCAAGTATTTTATTTCATCTTGTTTCATTTCATTTCACATCCTTTTGATTGTGAAGCAGATCAAAGGAATAGTTTTTCCTGGAACAGGCTCTGGGAAGAACTGTAATCTGGACTAGCTAACCCAGGTTTGAGAATTACCCAGGGAACAGGTGCTTGTTCTAGCAACACACCAAATCATCTCAGGAATCTACTTTTTCACAGCCCCAAATATTTATTCACAGAGAGGGGAAAAAAATAAATTTTCACTTTTCTTTTTGGAGATTTGCCTTGCAGTGATCAATTCAGGTCCACGGTGTTGTTCAAGTCATGTTCAATTATACCACAGTGCTACGCACCAGATTGCAACTAGTACAGAAAAATAAAACTGAGAACTAAAAACTCAAAAACTGACATGAGAGATAAGACACTGCCATGAGTTCGTTCTGCCAAAAATTCGGCTGAATAAGGAGTAAGGCAGGGTGCATATTTTCTAAAGTTTCTCAAAGGGTGTGGGGTTCCATTCTGGGAAGGAGAGAAAGGAGGCATAAGCACATGTTTTAATGATCTTTGAATTCTAAAATTCTTAATTCACGGACAGCAAGAACTGGCATCCTAATCTGTCCCTTGCTCCATACCTACATAGATGAGAAGATTCTGAGATGAAGTGAGGAAAATATACACTTAAACAGACTCCAATGACATCTGGCTGTGCCCTTCTTCTGCAGTATCATCGGCACCTGCATTTTTGTTAAGTTATTACTCAAGCTTGATGCCATTTACCTACATTTGTGTATGTGGGATCTAAACATCATTTTTATGGAAAAAATGATCATTTTTGTTTCATAGTATATAAAGAACCAAACCATATAACTGTGTCCTTCACTTTTCTACTTAGTGTTTCATTTGCTACAGAGACTTCTATTTACATAGGTGACAAACATATTTGGAATCAAGTAGATTATTTCTAATCAAATAAAAATTTTCAATAGCCTATGGAGGGTTACAAACTACACATGGTAATATTCCCTTTGATTTTCTCCAATGGTACTTCTCATCGCTCACTACTTGCTATCATTGAAACATACTTCAGAAAGGAAAAATCAATTCCTCTTATTATAACTAATTACAAGAGAAATAAATCCAAGGGCACCTGGGTGGCTCTGTTGGTTAGCATCTGCCTTCAGCTCAGGTCATGATCCCCAAGCCCCAGGATCAAGCCAGGTGTCCTAGGGCTCCCTGCTCATCAGGGAATCTGCTTCTCCCTTTCCCCCTCCCTGCCACTTGTGCTTTCTCTCTCAAATAAATAAATATTTTTTAAAAGAAAGAAATCCAGTCAGTCAATACTGAATATTGTCTAGACAATGATCAAGTATTCAAACAATTAAATAAATTTCCATTTCTCATTCTCAATGATTGGTGGCTTTAAAAGTTATTATATAATACACAAAATATTTTACTTTAGCTTCCAACAAACCATAAAGACATTATTTTCCCTGTGTTAGTAATGCTAACTAAAACTCACCAAAATCATACATCTTGGATGACTGGGAAAAGATGTTATACTAGTAAGCTATAAGGTTGATGAAAAAGTTTTTAAAACATCTGTAACAGCTTTGTTCACTTCATTGTTCTCCCTGGGGAATCAACAACAACAAAACTATTTTGAAAACTTTTTTTTAGCTGAGACAAGTATAGAGGTGAACTCTTATTTCCCTATTTCTGTTTGAAAATAGTATTTTTCATTCAAAATATTCACAGTATTTATAATAGATCATAACACAGTGAGGCTTCTTAAAGTTATCTCCCAAATTCAAAAACACTTGAATATTATGCCTGGAAAAACACTCAGGTACAAAGCTGTTGATTTTATTTGATATGATTTAATTTGAGTTAGGAGCATAGTAGAACTTTCAGGTTCACCAGAAATATGTAAACTCCATCAGGGCCAATAAATCCAGAGCTATAATTTTCCTTATGAAATAAAAATCTCCAAGTGATGAAGCTTTTGATAATTTAGTTCTTACCAAATTAGTAGCAAGGAATAGTAGGGAATTGACCCTACTAATCTCCCAAGGTTAATCCAAAGAAGAAAGAACAACTTGGTATGATAACATTTCTGTTATATATGTATATAGTATGGTATATAATAAGCACTTATTTTTCAGCATTTCATGGACTTCTAACAACCTTATGAGCAAGGTATTACTGCCATCACCATTTCACAGAGGAGAAAATGGAGGCAATAAGTGAAAGAACCAGACTGAGCCCCAAGTGCACTGGCTCCAGAGCTTATGTTCCTCATGGTAAATGGAATGGTGCCCACTTGGGTAAACACACTGGCTCACACATGCCTATTAACAGACTTCAACGGTGATGTTTCTGCTGGCTCAAAAGGACCTCAGTCAATGCCAGATTTGTTTGCATACTGTCATAATAATTGGTTGTCTCCATTGTTTTCTTTCTGAGACACTGAGAAAGTTCTGATTGAGCCCTAAATATACTTCTGCTCTAGTGTGAAGATATAATGCACCATTACACAAATTTATTTGACCACAGATGGGACACCTTTAGTCCTAATCTTGCCAGATTGCTAGCTCATGGAACAAATGTTGAGAAATACTGAAATAAGGGCCAAATCATGTCATAGCCAATTTTGTAGTTTAAGAAGACAAAATGCTCAGTAGGCAGAATCTGAATTTCTTGTGATGAGCTGCATTCCTTCCGATGGTCAGCTCCCAATCAGTCCCATTGTGAGTCTATCCATACAACATACAAAGTTTCAATGGAGTGCCAGAGAATTGTTAATTAATCCACTAGTTCTTTTTTTTTTTTTTAAGATTCTATTTATTTATTTGACAGATAGAGATCACAAGTAGGCAGAGAGGCAGGCAGGGGGTGGGGGAGCAGGCTCCCTGCTGTGCAGAGAGCCCGATGAAGGGCTTGATCCCAGGACCCTGGGATCATGGCCTGGGCCAAAGGCAGAGGCTTAACCCACTGAGCCACCCAGGCGCCCCTAATCCACTAGTTCTTATCCCTTTTAGTGTAGAAACATTTAGAACAGAACTGTCCAATCAAGACATCACTTTAAACAATCTCAAACTAAGAAAACCTTCAAAAAGGGGAATGGAAAGAGGAAGGAAAGGGAAGCAAACCATAAGAGACTCTTTGTTATAGAGAACAAAATGAGGTGGGCAGGGGATAGTATAAGTGGGTGTTGGGTATTAAGGAGGGCACTTGTAATGAGCACTGATGTTATATGTAAGTGATGAATCACTAAATTTTACTCTAAATTTTATTATTATACTATATCTTATTAACTAACTAGTATTTAGACAAAAACTTGAAACAAACAAAAAAGAAAACCTTTGGGGGAAAAAAAATAGGCATGCATTTACCAGCCAGTCAGATTTGTTGACCTGACACCAGACATAATTACTCCAATTGGGGGTGAAGTGAGTCTTCATACACAGCAAGGAGTTCCATGGTCTAAACAATGTCCCTCTCAGCCTTCTTTCTTTCCCTTTTTTTACTTCCTCTCAGGTACTCTACTTATACCCAGGGTAAACATTAAGTTTATGTTTCCTTTTTGTCTGTCCTCACTTACGATTGTCATCCAAGAAGGGCTCCCCAAAACCCTAAAGTTAACTTTTTTCATCCTCCACTATCAACATCTTTCTATTCTTCACTGCTACTAACCACACTCTACAAATATTCACTTGAATTTAATAAATCCATATAGATGCAAAAAATTTTCATAACTATATGATCATAGAACTCTGTGTCCAATGCCTACTGATACTTCTCTAACTCATGCTCAGCAAATACATTATGGGAATAGTGACTTAAACAAAGGAATGAAACCAGGAATCCAACCAGGAAAGAGAAGAGCTTTCCCAGAAACCAGGAATGACTCATGGCGCATCTTGCCCACCCCAGATAAAGAATTATATGAACCCCAACTCTCATCCAGGTAATACAGTCAAGGAAAGGAAGATGTTTTGGGATAAGGATGCAGTGGAGTTCCTCAGCAAAATCATTGCAGCTATTGGCAACTTCCTACCCCAGCTGTATAGATAGACCATCTTATGTTGAAAATGGTATTTAAAAAAGAAAAAGTTGGGGAAAAAGTTATCCAGAAGCATATCTACAAAGAAAAGAAACCTCATTTTCACTGTACTCTGAGGCAAGTTGCTGTATTAAAGTAATTATATATGTAGTCCCCAGGCTAAGAATTAACATATTTTTTTACCTCTTTCTGTAGCAACCTGTTCAACTCAATTCACTCCCTGGAAGTAATTGTTATATTTATGATTTTATTCTGTCTCCAGACATTAGGACAACTCTAACACTCAGAAACTTTTTGGAAGACCCTCAGCCCTCAAGCTACTATGACCTAGAAATAAGAAGCTAGTTCCTTGCTCTACATTGTAAGTGGGTAATGGAACTCTTACAGATCAGCCAAATTTTCCTTATTGCTGTCCTGGAATAAGCTGGCAACTATATTACACTAATTCATAGCACTTGGCAATTTTAATGCTCCCAAAATATTAATCATTAGGATTTTTCATTCAGAACGACTTTCATTCAAACAAATCCCTAGGGGCGCCTGGGTGGCTCAGTGGGTTAAAGCCTCTGCCTTCAGCTCAGGTCATGATCCCAGGGTCCTGGGATTGAGCCCCACATCGGGCTCTCTGCTCAGTGGGGACCCTGCTTCATCCTCTCCCTCTGCCTGCCTCTCTGCCTACTTGTGATCTCTGTTTGTCAAATAAATAAATAAAATCTTAAAAAAAAAAATCCCTAGGAGCCAAAAAATGCTGAATTAGAATTCAACTTCCTTTCCTATACCAGGGTGAGTTACAACCTCATATTCTCTAGAATATAAAATATTCCAGGTTGCAAAAATTAAAGTTTAAAAAGAAATAATCCAGAGAAAATATGTATAAACACTCAAATGAGTATTTGGCTGATTAAAGCCCTTAACAAAATCAAGGGAAAGAGAAATCCTAATAGAGGGAGTGAATTTATTCTTTTCTTAAATAATTCTGCCTCTTTTTTTCCCCCAGATGGAAATAAAAATGAAAAAGAAGGTAGCCAGAAAAAAAAATAAAAGTAATAATAATAACTCCCAATTGATCGTATAATTAGGTCACTAAAAACCATGAATCCAAGCCGTATTTCTAAAGATTTTATATTTTACTGGTTCTAGGAAAGATCCAAGAGTATATCTAAGCTGATCATTTCATAAAGTTAGTTCTGCTTTTTTGCTCCTTTGAACCTGTGTGGGCCAAGGCTAACAGATTCTCCTGGAACTCTAGGGACTATTTTTGGGAGCAGATGTGTTAAGATGTCCTTGCTCTGCACTTTAAGTAATTCTGCGGTGGCTTTTCACTTTTCCCAATCTCAGTGTGACTTAACCTCTCTCAATCTCAATTTTCTCATCTTTAAAATGGGGATAATTATAGTACCCACTACATTAAGCTGCTGTGGGAATTAGATGAGATAAGGTATGAAAGTGCTTATAAGAGTGCTTAACACACATTTCCTCGATATGTGGCAGCTATTATGATCTTTTCTGATACTGGTTATAATTTAGCAGGCCCTGCTACTGCACTTTGAATTGGTATAATAACTCAGGGGATTACATCTCTGGAAAGCAAAGTACATTAAATGCTTCACGAGAAAGTTGTGGATTTACAACTCATCCAATGGCAAACAACAACCCTGCTTGCTTCGGAGCCACTGGGAGCCTCCAGGCAGCCAGGACCTAAAGCCTGCATTGTAAAGAGAAGAGGCTGCACTCCCACCATCTGTGAGCACCGCTTAGGTCTGAGCATTTGAACAAGGCCTTGAATACTGTCAACATCCCAACTGGGAAGATGTGTGCCTGGGACACCACATATATGGTGGTCTATTTCAGCTCTTCCAAGTTAGAAGATTGTCATACGAGAGAGATAGACGTCTCTTTATACCAGATACCCATATGGGATGATAACATCTCCTCAAAATGAAATGGAAATCCAATACAATAGTATAAAACATAAGAGTGTAGGAAATGCTGAAATTTCATGAGGGAGTTTGTGAGGTCACCTCGCAAAATTTGAAGGTTTTCCTGTAAAGGAAATTTTGAGGATAAACCTTCATGAATTATCTTAGCATAGACATCTACAGTAACTGGCATTTCTCTTAGCCTCATATGATAATGGATAACCCAAAGACAGCACAATTTTTTTTGGATGAGTTAAAAAAAAATAACTATGTTTACTTAAAAAAGAAAAATAAGGACAACTGATAACTTGCTTGTGCATTGGGCCACTAAACAGCCGATAATCAGAACTAGGAATTTCTACAAAATCATGAGCGGTATAAAGGAACACAATCATTCTTGAAGACAGGACACTTCATCTAATTGACACTGGTGGACTTCAAAGTTCACATGAAATGTTCAGGGAAGATAACAACCATTTGGGTGGAAGGTTTTTTATTTATATGACAAAATTACATCTCCAAAAGCTCAAAAACTACTATTTTAGTTATTTAAAATTTCTTTAAATGCACACACAAACATACCTGCACAAACACACACACATTTGAGTCAGATAGGCCACTTACTGTCATTTCATTCATACTGAGAAGCCTGGGGCTAGGTGGCAGGGTCCCAAGACGGTACTTGAAGCCTTCTTCCAGAGTCATTCCCCAGAACTGGCTATAGTTCTGGGCTGTCCATCTGCCTTACAAATGAAAGAGAAAAATTGGTACACATTATGCAATATCATTTTTATAAATAATGTTTGTTTATATTTCTGAAGTTATACAAAATTAGAACTACTATAAGCTAGATATTCTTTATATAAAGAATGTATGATCATTTAACAAGAAAGCCTATGAGCCACTCTTCCTAAATTAGGTCTCTTCCAATTATTTTAATGATTTATATGAGGAACCTAAGGCTATATCAATATAGACTAAATATAAGAATATGGAATCTTTACATATTATAAGGGATTAAATAGCAAAAGGCCAATCTATGTAGTTTCTTTTAAATGTCATCAAATGCATTTTAGAAAGAAGCTTGAATGTATAGAAATGCACTTATAGATAAATAGGGTAATTGTTTTATATATAATTTAGATCTGAAAAGAATTTGACCATGTAAAAGGAAGTATCTGTGAAAAACTGGGGATAAAATAGTTCTACTTAAGAAGATTAATCAGTGTAAATTAATTGTATTGAATTAATTTATTTAAATACTGGAATATTCTATCATATATTAAAGAGTTAATTTGTGTTAAGTGCTCAATAATCTCAGTTATTATTAGTGATGATACAAATTCAATTAATGTGAAATTAGATACTTAAAAGCACATATTTTTTAGAGATAGGGTTTTGTGGCCCTACATAGGAAAAGGAGCTTTGTTTTCAAAATCTAACACTGACATTTAAATCCAACAAAAAATTTCTGAAGAGATGAGAGTAGATGAGAAAGGGGAAAGTACTTTAATTATCACTTGTTTGAATTATTTACAACTTGAGAACAATATATTTTCATTACTTAAGTCAAATCTAAACTTAATCCTGTTAGTTAATTACCAAAATTGCTTATATTGTAATAGACTCTCATGAATGCTTGAAGATACGTTTGATTTTCAATAATATGCCTAGCAAATTTATGCTTTTCTAAGAATCTGTTACATCACAAAATCCTAAGCAACTTGGAGCCACAATTTTAAGAGTATAATCTCCATCACAAAAGGAAAATGCTGACTTTGTTAAATTTTGCAGGATTTATAAGAGACCATCAGAACCAGCCTTAAGCAAAGCCATGACATCAAGGAAGTATACTTTTCATGCTCTACCCCAGCAGTTTTCAAACATTCAGATACATTTGTGTTCATTTAATCACTTAATTTAGTGAGCAGGGAATCACTATTTTAAAAAATAAATAAAATACAGGAGAGATAATAGGAAATATTAGAACTTATTGTACATAGTGAGGATGAGTAATGTTTTTATACGTGTCAGGGTGTGTGTGTGTGTAGCACGTATTTGTAACGATATTCATGTGCACGTGTGTGTGTGTGTGTGTATGTGTGTGTACTAAATCATAAAGTTAGATGCATGTTTTACTGTGACTTATGCTTAAAAAAATTATGAAGGGACTACCACTCTATATCATCCTCTTTGATCAATACTCATAACTTTCCCTTTAATCCAATTTATCATATTCTCTCTTTAAACATAAGAATAAGTAAGTTTCTCTACCCTCACGGAGCTCATACCCTAAAAATACTGCAAAGCTAGATATGACTTCAATGTGAGTCATTTATTAGCAGTAGGTTAAGGTATGACCAGAGTAGAGGTTTCAAATATAACTCTGCCTGAAGGAGTTGGCATAATTTCGTTACAGAAAGTGACTTTAGTGCTCAGTCTGGAAGGATGAGAATCAGGTTGGTGGACAGATGTGAAAGAAAAGGACATTTATTCTTTTAAAAAAAGAAAAAAAGGCAACTCAGGAGTAGAACATATGGGTCTGAAGCTGGGTAGCATGTTTAAGAACGAGCAGGTAAGTTCAATGCCAAACCCATGAGAGGTCAAGGGAAGCTAGAAAGAGCATAAAAAAATGAGGTAGTAAAGACATTTGGGCCAGACTGTTTCTTATGCTAAGGAATATAATGATATTCTACAAGCAATTGAGTATCACTGAGGATTTTTAAGACCATGAACAGCAGAGTCAAAGCTTGGATTTAGAGTGATAACCGTAAAGAATTGGTTGCAGTTTGGTCAGACTGGAAACAGGGAGAAAGATCAGGTCATCTCAAATGAGGCTTGATAAAGAAATGCACTCAAATGTAGCAGAGAAGTAGAAAAAATAAATATCTGAAGGAAACTATGGTGTGGGAATTATAAGAGACTAGTGGCTGAGAAAGAAGAAGAGAGAAGAATCAAACTAATTTTCAATTTCCTGGCTTGCCTGACAAGGCAGAGGTGAAGGCCAGTCACCAAGGGCAGGTCAAAGAGGTTAACACTTTTGGTTTGGGGTATGTTGATTTGAGAAACCGGTGAAAAAAATCAAGGCCAACTTATCCAACAGACTAGGTTTTGAGTTCATTTAAAAAAAAAATCAAGTTTAGAGATGTGACAGATTAAAAATGGACACAAATTATCTGTGGCTCTTGGCACCAAGAAGTGGAATCTATTTCCCCAACCTTTGAATGTGGGCAGGGCTACTCACTTGCTTCCCTTAACAAAAGGTAGGAGAATTGATGCTGTGTGTCTTTCAGGCATAGGCCTACAGGGAAGCCCTTTGCAGCCCTCCCTCATGCCCCCTTAGAACACTCGTACTATGTGGGGGGCTAAGGCTAGTCTGCTGAAGACATGTGGGCCCACCAACAACCAGCACCAACTACCAGGCATCAGAATGAGGCCACTTTAGACAATTCAACCCCATTTGAGTCTCCAGATATCTATAGACATCTGAGGAACCCCAAGAGAGATCAGGAAAAGAGCTTCAGGTACTGAAGGTACAATGTCAAGGTACTGAAGTAAACAAAGAATGGCTTATGGTTTTAAGCTGTTAAATTCAGGTGTGGCTTGCTGTCCCGCACAGTTCTCTATCTTCCTTTGTTCCACTAACTTGCTGACTATTACTTGCTACTAATTTGGCACTTACATACTGCCTTATCATCAAAAATCCTTTTACAAAGGGATGGCATGTTGACTCCTCAGCTAGATTGGAAATTCTTGTAAGACAGAAATTATTTATTTCTATCCTCAGCAGTACCACAAAAGAAACACGGTTTCATTGATATTAATTGGTTGTTCTGAAAAATAACACAGGGAATAAATATGCACTGAAGTAACTTATATAGAATGAAGGAAGATTTGGACCCCAAATGCCACCAAGATGAGAAAAATGAATGTTTTAAGCAAAGATTGTGTATATTTACATGTGGGCTATTTTAAAAAGCACTCAGTAAGTATCGAATGGTATGTTCTATTTTCACACATGAAAACAATTTGAACATCAGGACCAGAATACATCTGAGAGTCAGAACTTTCTTTTAAATTCAAGGACTCCCCCTGCCTTTCTGTCCTCTGGTAAATGATTTTAGTTTTACTGTTTCTTCACAGCTTGTCTCTCTTCCTTAACTTTTTTTCTTTTTGCTCCAATTATCCCTCACTTTCTGTCCTTTTAAGGTTATCAATGTTTGCTACAAAAGGCAAAGCCTGTGCCTTTTAACTCTTTGCAGAGTTATCTCACAGTGAACAAATGATGGCAAGAAAATCTTCTTTCCAAAGAAGACAGCATTCCCACCAGCTTGTGTATTCTTACGTGTTTTTTCCACATTGCTTTCAACTATGGTTTCCCACGGGTTCTGGGACAGTGGAAAAGTAGGCTGCTGAGAGCTTCTTGGAAGTATGTGCTCCATGGGTCAAGCATTTGAATTATTTTAAGAACCTGATTCAGATAATTTCTTATGATGACACATACTCTGATGTCCTTTCCATTATTTGAGTATCACTTAGCCACAGAAAATTACGATGTATTTTCCCTAGAAATACTTAAAATGTCATATTATCAACTACAATATTGGGTAAACATGTATACACACACAGGAATTGAGCATGCTTGAAGAATATTAATGTCAAAAAAAAAAATGTAACTTTCTAAATCTCCCGTCTTCCAAGAAAATACTTTCAGGACAGGGGCTGTGCTAGGAAATCTGGGAAATATCTGTCTTATGGTCTTCTATGTGAAAGCAAGTGATACTTTTAATTTGTAAAACTACATTTCAGGATTACATCACTTTTATAATTACTTGATAATAGATGATAATAGATCTTCTTACATTTTCCAGGATGTGGAAAATGTTTCTGAGGGTATCTAGAGATTTGGTCAATGGCAAAGGAGCAATCCTGAGGCAGATAACCAGGTAGGCCATCCCTCTTCCTTTCAATTCAGTAAAGAAAATCCATATTAGTACTGATATCATTATTCCCTCTATGAAATTGGAGAAGCCACCTAATTTATTAATCTGTCAGAGAGCATCAAACCATCATTTGCCATGTTTAAGTGCCAATCAGCCCTATATTTAGCTTATAAGCAAAGTAAAGTGGCTCCGCCGGTCTTTCCATTCAACTCTAAGTGAAACTGGCTACATAGGTCATGGCAGTGAAATTGTCTAGATGGACTGGCTATTTGGGGAATCATCAAGATTAAATACTGACCTCTTAGGGTCTGATTCTCCTGTGACAGCTGATTGGCTGGGTCAGGACAACACCAGAAGGAGAAAGATGGTTTATTTGAAAAAATCAATTTTGCCTACTTCCTAATCTTGTCTAAATATTTAACCAAACTAACACTCCCTCTATTCCCCTCATTCACCCCAGGACAATGCTCCTTCCTAGTAATTTTAAGACCCCCATCTACATTTCTTTGTGCATTTTAATTTTAATCATTTAATACTTACCTCCGTGCATTCCTATTTTACATGTCTTTCTACTTCTCTTCCCATTTCTCTCCCATTCTTTCTTTTGAATAATGGCCATTTTTTAAAAGTAAATGATAGGAAATAGATTGAAGCCTGAAAAGTAACTGGGATGGCCAACAAAGTCTGGAAAGCAAGATTTTGCTCACCCATAGTCTCCATTATTGACACGTTCAATCAGTTCTGGTTGAATAAGGCAGACAAGCTGGGAACATTTCCATTGCTGTCCTGAGCATGTGCTGCAAAGATGTAAAAAATTACAAAAGTGGCCTAGCCTTTACGAAGTACATGTACAGAATTAGTAACCAGAATTGCACACTGTTCAGGTATAAAACATATCTTTGATTAATGATAGCCATAAGCCTATTTGATTCTTGGCAAAAATAAAATAATAGCATATGCATTAGCTATCACTCAATATGCTCTTAACTTCTCCTCCAGGCAATTAATAAGTGAAATGACCACTTGAAAACATTGAAAACACTGACATTTGAAAACATAAGAAAATTTAGACAGTAGAATCTTTGTATTTGTATTTGGAAACTTTCTGCAGGATAATCATTTGAAGGCAGCCTGTTTTTATCTATAGCTACTGTGATCAAAGAAATACAGTTTGCCTGGAATATATCTTGCCTGTGGAATGCTTTAATTAAGAGGTATAGTTCATGCAGGCCTGCTGTATGATGAAGGCCGCTGTCATAAACAAGCTCTCGCATTGAAAGATATATCTAAGATTAGATTTGTCAACATTCATTAAATATGCTTATATAAATCTACAGGTATGCAATATCCTAGGACTTATGATTCTATCTGTAGTTATCATCTTATTTCACAATACTCCTTTTATTTGAAGAAAACATATACAGACAGCAGAATTCAGTTCTGTGCCACTTAAATTCATTACCAGGAGTTGCAGTTTTCTTTAACTACTGATCCTTCTTCATAAAGTTGGCCATCTCTGAGGCAACCTGTCAACATAACATTTGAACAAATGAAAATTCTAAATTGAACGATAAAGTGCATCAACATTCACAAGAAACCTGCAATTGTGTTTAGTTTCTCAAATATGCAAAACTGTTTGGGGCCACTCTGATGAAAATCCACATCTGGTTTGTGTCGAGGTTTATGTACAAGATTTTTCTAAGCTTTTTTCATGAGCTTTTATCTTTAAAATTGCATATTATGTTCCAACAGAGGATTTTTAAAGCATAAAAACTTGATTACCACAGAATTAATCACTAACCACACTCAAAAAATAACTTATGTGTCTAAATAGGTGAGAAATAAGACAATGTTTGGATAAATTTATGGCTTTTCTCATTTAAAAAAATCTAATCAAGTCTCACAAGTAAATATGATTAGTTGTCTATGACAAGAGTAAGGAATTCAAAGTTTTAGACCAAAATGTGAAGCTCATTGAATTTACCTTTTAAAGATAAATTCTATTTTCTTAAGAATTCGGATCAGAAGAAAAATTCATGAAACCAGTAAGATAGTAGCCATTTGTGTTCTAAATCCAAATATTTCTCAATTAACTGAAACTAGCTGTTAACTAATTTACCTGATTATATAAACTACTTAAAAGAGACCAACAGTGTATTATCATTATATGAAAACCATCAATAAGATATGGTGAAAATATTACCTGGTTACAAAGGAAATCCTTTTCAAAAATATAATTCACACAGATTTGAAATCCACTCTGACTTAACAAAGGTAATAAAATTTACTACTTTGTCATGTGAAAACAGAAATATGTAATTGATAGATCACATCAGTGGTGTCTAATTAAACAAAATGAATCCTAACTTTTTATTCATATGATCAGAGGGGAAAATCTACATGTTTAGAGATCATTCCAAGGAACTTGGTTTAACTTCTAGCCACAATATCACAAAAGCCACTTAGGGAATTTGCTCTCCTCTGATTTTTCAAATAATGGTTTCATTGAAAACTTCACAGCTGCCACTCTGCAGCATGTAGTTTTTACAGTTCAATATGTTGCTTAATGAATATAAAGTCTCTACAAATTTGCATCTATTTACCTCTTTTCCAAGGTTTTTTAACATTCCACAACCATGGGAAGAGAAGCAAAAACTGCCTCTCTCCTGGACCACAGGCTTCTGGACGTCAGGAACTCAGGGAAGGGGAAAGATTTAACTTTAGAACAAGTCTGTAGTTTTACTTACTATTCTGTATTAGAGACTTGAAATAAATGAACTTCTACTATAGAACTTAAAGAAACCCTCAAACTTTTATTACCTAGGGATGACAGAAAATTCATGCAACAACCCAAGTTTTCAAAGTCAAAGAAAGTACTTTCTGACTAGTTTTAAAGGACAGAGAAGAGGCCAAAAGCAAAGGTGATTTTTTTAATCATACCTCATAAATATTCCTTGCCCAACATACCAGTTACATAGATAAAGGAAACAAATCACAAAAGTCTTAAGGAGGGGGGAAAAAAATTCCCTTCTCTGACCTGTACTCTAGCTCATAATTTTAAAGTCAAGAGAATGCTATCACCAGGCCTAATCCAAATCACCAGTACTAAGTCTAGTGTTAGCAAAAGTTTCCTTTCTTGGTCATCCTTCCTTAATATCAAGTCAGAGTTTACTATGAGAAACTACATTTATTGTAATCTCTTGTCATTGTAATTATTGTAATCAACTTGAAAGTTGACCTCTTTTTTTTTATTAAAATTCAATTATCCAACATATAATAATAATACATCATTAGTTTTTGATATAACATTCAGTGATTCCTTAGTTGCATGTAACACCTAGTGCTCATCATATCACATGCCTTCCTTCATGAAAACCATAATCAGTTCATCTGAGCCTGCTCAAGGGGCTCACAAAGTGGAGCATCAACTTCTACATTACAGATAGTCCAGTCATTTTTTTTACTCCTGTTTGGTTCTAATGTATCCCTCATTTCCCTACCCAGCATTTAAAGAAGACTTTTAAAATCTCTGTTGTGTCACTTCCTACTTAAAATCCTCAAGTTATTTCCCATCAAATTTAAAATAAAACCCAATTTCTTTTCTTATTATTATTATGTTATGTTAGTCTCCATACAGTAAGTCATTAGTTTTTGATGTAGTGTTCCATGATTCATTGTTTATGCACCACACCCAGTGCTCATTGTAATCTGTGCCCTCCTTAATACCCGTCACCAGGCTCACCCACCCTCTAACCCCTCTAAAACTCTCAGTTTGTTTCCCAGAATCCATAGTCTCTTAACGTACATCTCTCCCTCTGATTCCGTCCCCCCTTCACTTTTCCCTTCCTTCTCCTAATGTCCTGTATGTTCTTCCTTATGTTCCACATATAAGCGAAACCATATAATAATTGTCTTTCTTGACTTATTTTACTTCAAATAATCATCTCTCTTCTTTTAATATTTTATTTATTTATTTGACAGAAAGAGAGAACACAGATCTCTCTGTAGAGGCTTAACCCACTGAGTCACCCAGTCACCCCATCCATTCATCTCTTAAAGGGATCAGCTCCTTCCATAGTTTGGCTATTGTGGATATTGCTATGAATATTGGGGCACATTTGCCCCTTCTTAAACTCAACTTCTTACAGTAACCTCTAAGGTCTTACTGAAAATGTCTCAGCCCTCATCACTTACTTAGTGCTGAATGGGGCTGAGCTCCCAGTGGAATGAAGGATTTTCATAATAGTAGTAATGGGGAGAGCAGTGGATGGATGTAACTTGGAGATAAAGCAATGGAACTTGCTAACAGACTGAGTTTGGGGAATGAGGAGAAAGAGGAATTAAGTAGGTCTCACTGGAGTTTTAGCTTGAGTTATAGAGGGGGAGTGAAGCTATCGCTGAAATAAGGAACAGGTTTGTTGGCAAGAAATCAAGAGGTCTGCTCTCATATTTTAGATTGGATTAAATCTAGGTGAGGCATCCTAGTGGAGAATGTCAAGTACAGTAGTTTATGGAAGTCTAGAGTTAAGTCAAGTCTGGAGCACAAATTTGAAAGATAGTAACATACATTAAAAAAAAAAAAAAAAAGGGCAGGAGGAGGAAGCAAGATGGTGGAAGAGTAGCAGTCTGAAATATCCCAGGAGTTCAGCTAGATAGTTATCAAGCCATACCAAGCACCTACAAACTGAACAGGAGATAGAAGAGAAGAAGTTCAGCAATTCTAGGGACAGAAAATAGACCACTTTCTGGGAGGTAGGAGAAGTGAATCTGAAGCAATGAGAAGATAGACGTGCGGGAATTTGTCAGCTCCCAGCAAGCAGTAGATCAGCGGAGCACAAAATCAGAAGTCTGCTCCACTGAGGATTATTGCTCCAGAGGCTAAGTGGGTGTGAAGCCGTAGTGGGGAAAGTGTGGTCTCAGGACCTGTGGGGCCACAGAAAGACCAAGGGTGTCTGAAGGTGACAAAGCTCCCAGGTATTGAAGCAGGGAAGCTGGCTACAGAGAGGAGCCAAGGAGTGAGCTCTCAGCTAGGCATTACCTTACACCATGATCGGACACACAATCAGACCACTTCTCTTTGAGCAGGGACCCCACAAGTGGCAGATCCAGGGAGACCCCCCACCTTCCTACTCCAGGAGGAGTGGCGTGGGAGTGCGTGGTAGGAATCTGCTGGATTTGGAGACTCCAAATGGGGCAGTGCGCCAGAGATAGAAGGCCTGGTGAGCTCATAGTGCAGCCGGAGACCAGGGAGATGGGAAGGACTGACTGCTTGTCTCTGAGGGTTCCTTAAGAAGTGGGGCCCTGAGCTCTCAGCTCTTCCTGGCTGGAGATTGGGAGGCTGACATGTTCATTCTTGTCCTCCAAAGCTCTATAGAAAGTGTTCAGAGAACAAAAGTTACCATGAGCAAACATGAGCATATTACTTAACCTGACCCCTGGCAAGGTGGTGCCGCCTTGGGCAAAGACATTTGAGAATCACTACAACAGGCCCCTTCCTGGAAGATCAGCGAGAACATCTAGCCAAGACCAAGTTCACCTATCAACAAGAACTATGGAACTCCAGAACTGGGAAAAGCAGCACATAGAATTCATGGCATATGATTCTTTAGTCTTGCAAAGTTAAGGGTGTTTTTTTTTTTTTAGATTTTTTTTTCTTTTTCTATTTTTCTAAATTGTCCTCTTTCCTCTTTTAATGTTTTTAAACTATTTTATCTTAACAATGCCTTTGTAAAATCTTTTTCTTATTTTTCATCATTATAGTCATATTTTATAACTTCATTTTTTTGTATACATATAGTTTTTTTTTCTTTAAAATTTTGGGATACAAGTTCTTCTAATGGATCAAAATATACCCTAAATCTAGCACATGGCTTTGTTCTACTCTCCAGCCAGACATTCTCTCCTCTTTTTACTTTCTTTTTCCAGCAAACTTATCTTATCAATTCCTCTTTTAGAATCGTTTTTTTCATCTTTACACTCATATTCCATCCCTTCATTTTGTTTACACTTATTTTTGTTTTTCTTTCTTTAAAATTTTGGGAGGTAGTTTCTTCTAAGAGAGCAGAATACACCCAAAATCAAGTGGGTGGCTCTGTTCTATTCACCAAGCTAAAGCCCCTCCCCCTTTCTTCTCCCTCAGTTTCAGGTCTCTTCTGATTTGGGTAATGTATATTTTGGGGAGGTATTTGTCACCCTTTTAGTATTTTATTCTCTCATTCATATATTCTTATCTGGATAAAATGACAAGGTGGAAAAACTCACCACAAAAAAAAGAAAAAAGAAAGAAGAACAAGAGGCAGTACTGAAGGCTAGGGACCTATTCAATACAGACATTGGTAATATGTCGGAACTAGAGTTTAGAAAGATGATTATCAAGGTGCTAGCTGGGCTCAAAAAAGGCATGGAAAATATTAGAGAATCCCTTTCTGGAGAAATAAAAACCCTTTCTGAAGGAATAAAAGAACTAAAATCTAACAAAGTTGAAATCAAAAAAGCTATTAATGAGGTGCAATAAAAAATGGAGTCTCTTACTGCTAGGTTAAATGAGGCAGAAGAGAGAATTAGTGATTTAGAAGATCAAATGATGGAGAATAAAGAAGCTGAGCAAAAGGAGACAAACAACTACTGGACCATGAGGGGAGAATTCAAGCAATAAGTGATACCATAAGATGAAACAATATTAGAATAATTAGGATTTCTGAAGAAGAAAAAAGAGAGAGAGGAGCAGAAGGTATATTGGAGTGAATTATAGTAGAGAATTCTGCTAATATGGCAAAGGCAACAAGCATCAAAATCCAGTAGACACAGAGAATCCCCCTCAAAATCAATAAAAATAGGTCCACCCCCCTTCACCTAATACTAAAACTTACAAGTCTTAGTGACAAAGAGAAAATACTGAAAGCCATTCAGGACAAGAAGTCTGCAACATACCATGGTAGAAATATTAGATTGGCAGAAGACTTATCCACAGAGAACTGGCAGGCCAGAAAGAACTGGCATGATATATACAGAGTACTAAAAGAGGAAAATATGTAGCCAAGAATACTATATCCAGTTAGGCTATCATTGAAAATAGAAGGACAGATAAAAAAGCTTTCAGGACAAACAAAAATTAAAAGAATTTGCAAACATCCAACTAGCCCTACAGGAACTATTGAAAGGGGTCCTCTAAGCAAAGAGACAGCCTTAAAGTAGTAGACCAGAAAGGAACAGAGACAATATACAATAACAGAAAATATATAATAACCTTATAGGCACTGTAGGGTGTCTGTACAATGGCACTAAATTTATACCTGAATGTATATGGGCTAAATGTCCCAATCAAAAGACACAGCATATCAGAATGGATAAAAAAAAATAAGATGTATCAATATGCTATCTATAAGAAACTCACTTTAGACCCAAAGACACCCCCAGACTGAAAGTGAGGGGGTGGGCAACAATTTACCATTGTAATGAATGTCAAAAGAAAGCTGGGGTGGCAATCCTTATATCAGACAAATTAGATCTTTAAGCCAAAGACCATAATAAGAGATAAGGAATGACATTATATCATACTTAAAGGGTCTGTCAAACAAGAAGATCTAACAATTTTAAATATCTATACCCCTAACACGGGAGCAGCGAACTATATAAACCAATTGATAATGGAATCAAATCAACAATAATACAATAATAGTAAGGGACTTTGATATCCCTTCACTGAAATGGACAGATTATCTAAGCCAAAGTTCAACAAGGAAATAAAGGCTTTAAATGACACACTGGACCAGATAGACATCACAGACATATTCAAAACATTGCATCCCAAAACAACAGAATACACATTCTTCTCTAATGCGCATGGAACATTCTCCAGAATTGATCACAATGTGGGTCACAAATCAGGTCTCAAATGGTACCAAAAGACTGGGATCATTCCCTGCATATTTTCAGACCACAATGCTTTGAAACTAGAACTCAACCACAAGAGGAAAGTTGGATAGAACTCAAATACATGGAGGCTAAAGAGCATCCCACTAAAGAATGAATGGGTCAACCAGGAAATTAAAGAAGAATTGAAAAATTCATGGAGACAAATGATAATGAAAACAGAACTTTTCAAAATCTTTGGGACACAGCAAAGGCAGCCCAAAGAAGAAAGTCTATATTGATACAAGCCTTTCTCAAAAAACAAGAAAGGTCTCAAGTACACAACCTAATCGTACACTTAAAGGAGCTGCAGAAAGAAAAGTAAAGACAGCCTAAACCCAGCAGGAGAAGAGAATAATAAAAATCAGAGCATAAATCAATGAAATAGAAGCCAAAAGAACAGTAGAACAAATCAACAAAACTAGGAGCTTGTTCCTTGAAAGAATTAATAAAATTGACAAACCCTGACCAGACTTATCAAAAAGAAAAGAGAAAGGACCCAAATAAATAAAATTATGAATGAAAGAGGAGAGATCAAAACCAACACCAAAGAAATACAAACAATTATTAAAAAACATATTATGAGCAACTATACACCAGCAAATTTGACAATCTGGAAGAAATGGATGCATTCCTAGAGACATATAAACTACCAAAACTAAACCAGGAAGAAATAGAAAACCTGAACAGACCCATAATCAGTAAGGAGATTGAAGCAGTCATCAAAAATCTCCCAAAAAACAAGAACCCAGAGACAGATGGCTTCCCAGGAAAATTCTACCAAACATTTAAAGAAGAATTAATACCTATTCTTCTGAAACTTTTCCAAAAAATAGAAATGGAAGGAAAACTTTCAAACTCATTTTATGAGGCCAGCATTACCTTAATCCCAAAACCAAAGACCCAATTAAAAAGAATTACAGACTGATATCCCTGATGAACACAGATGCAAAAATTCTCACCAAAATACTAGCCAATAGTCTCCAACAATTCATTAAAATGATTATTTGCCATGTCCAAGTGGGATTTCCTCCTGGTTTCAAGATTGGCTCAACATCCACAAATCAATCAAAGTGATAAAATACTTTAATAAAAGAACAAGAACCACATGATACTCTCAATAGATGCTGAAAAAGCATTTGACAACGTACAGCATCCTTTCATGGTCAAACTCTTCAAAGTGTATGATACATACCTCAATATCATCAAAGCCATCTATGAAAAACCCACAGCGAATATCATTCTCAATGGGGAAAAACTGAGAGCATTTCCCCTAAGGTTAGGAACATAGCAGGGCTGTCCACTACCACCAGTGCTATTCAACATAGTACTAGAAGTCCTAGCTTCAGCAATCAGACAACAAACAGAAATTAAAGGCATCCAAATCGGCAAAGAGAAGTCAAACTCTCACTCTTTGCAGAAGCTATGATACTTTATGTGGAAAACCCAAAAGACTCCTTTTCAAAACTGCCAGAACTCATACAGGAATTCAGTAAAGTGTCAGGATATAAAATCAATGCACAGAAATCAGTTGCATTTCTATACGCCAACAACAAAACAGAAGAAAGAGAAATTAAGGGGTCGATCCCATTTATAATTGCACCCAAAACCATAAGATACCTAGGAATAAACCTAACCAAAGACGCAAAGAATCTGTACTCAGAAAACTATGAAGTACTCATGAAAGAAATTGAGGAAGATACAAAGAAATGGAAAAACGTTCTTTGCACATGAATTGGAAAAACAAATATTGTGAAAATGTCTATGCTACGTAAAGCAATCTACACATTCAATGCAATCCCTATCAAAATCCCATCCATTTTTTTCGAAGAAATGGAACAAATAATCCTAAAATTTATATGGAACCAGAAAAGACCCCAAATATCCAGAGAAATGTTGAAAAAGAAAGCCAAAGTTGGCAGCATCACAATTCCAGACTTCAAGCTCTATTACAAAGCTGTAATCTTCAAGACAATATGGTATTGGCACAAAAACAGACACATAGCTCAATGGAACAGAATAGAGAACCCAGAAATTGACCCTCAACTCTATGGTCAACTAATCTTCAACAAAGCAGAAAGAATACCCATCCAGATGGCCAACAGACACATGAAGAAGTGTTCAACATCACTCAGCATCAGGGAAATACAAATCAAAACCACAGTGAGATACCACTTACACCAGTCGAATGGCTAAAATTAACAACTCAGGAAACAACAGATTGCTGGCGAGGATGCAAAGAAAGGGGAGCCCTCCTACACTGTTGGTGGGAATGCAAGTTGGTGCAGCCACTCTGGAAAACAGCATGGAGCTTCCTCAAAAAGTTGAAAACGGAGCTACACTATAACCCAGAAATCACACTACAGGGTATTTACCCTAAAGATACAAATGTAGTGATCTGAAGGCGCACATGCACCCAAATGTTTATAGCAGCAATGTCCACAATAGTCGAACTATGGAAAGAACCTAGATGTCCATCAACAGATGAATGAGAGAAAGATAATTATCATATGATCCCTCTAATATGAGGAATTTGAGTGGCAGAGCAGGGGGTTTGGGGTGTAGGGAAGGAAAAAATGGAACAAGATAGGATCAGGAGGGAGACATACCATAAGAGACTGTTAATCTCACAAAACAAACTGAGGGTTGCTAGGGGGTGGAGGGGGTAGGGAGAGTGTGGTTGGGTTATGGACATTGAGGAGGGTATATGCTATGGTGAGTGCTATGAAATGTGTAAGCCTGATGATTCACAGTTCTGTACCCCTGAGAGAACAGACATCTGAATGTTGCCTTTGGTGATAGGAAAGTCACTGACCCTGCCAGGAAGGATTTCAGTGAAGTAGCAAGGAATGGCATCCTGTAGGAATTGGTTGATGAGACACTTGGAAGTCAGGAAGCAAACATTTCTTTTAGTTATTTTCCATCAAAGAAAAAAAAAATAAAAGGAAATGAGACAGATGCTGGCTAAGGACATGGAGCCCAGGGAGGGCTTTTTCAAATTGGAAGCTAGAACAACACATTTTGTAAATTGATCACTGATCCATGAAATAAGGGGGGAAAGGTGGCTTTAGGAAAGACAGAGAGGGAAAAGAAAAGGAGAGAAGGAGAAAGAAATGGAAAAAAGAGAGAGAGAATTGTAATGGTGAAGATTAAAAAGACAAGAGAGGACTAGATTCAGAGCTTAAGAGTTTAAGAGTAATCCAGAGGGAAGGAGGTTGAAATCATGATGATAGAGATGAAAGGACTCCTGATGGCTTTATCTTCTCAATGAAATGTACACGAAGTGCCTCAGAGTGAGTTAATCAAAAATGGTTACTCATATAGCATCTTGGAAAAAAAGATAAGGGCTGTTGAAATTAATAGGGATTTACACATTAATAGTAACACAAGATCAAAACACGAGACAAATCAGGTATCTGGAGAGTGAAATAGTGGGCCCATTGATTTTTTTAAAAGGATGGTAATACGATGTCTGTTAATTTATTTTAATACTTCATCATAATGCGTTATAGTATCTGTGCTGGTCTAAACTTCACTTTAGGAAGACAGTTATTTGCTCAGATCAGGAATCCGCATCCCATGGGTGGTCAGTAGCAGTTATTCTGAAAGTCCGGATTCCAAGGCAGCTGCTATAAGTGCTTCTGTTATCCATCTTTGGATGAACACTAGACGCCAGTATAATGAACATCAGAAATGGGCTTTCATGGCAAAATTAGTGTCTTGTTAGTCAAAATAAGGGATGTATGTAATCAGCTCTTATTGGTTAAATTAATAGTATTCAACCTATATATATTAGTTAAACTATTTAAAAGTCATGCCCCACACTCCCACTCTTAACAGCTAACAGTTTATGTTTCTCTTAAGGTCAAAAGCCTTTATTCATAGACCTGATGCCCTAGAAATGATCTCAAAAATTTCTGTGTCCCAGCCATGGGTTACCAGGCATTCTCATTCCCTGATGCCCACTGCAAGGGTAACAATCCTACCTCTGCATTATCATCATATGTGCTTCTGGTAAATTACTCAAGCAAGGTAAATGTGGGAACCTCTAAAGGATAGGGACTTGAGTCTTCATGACGCTTACACAGGTTGTTGAACTGGTGTATGTCTCCTTACCAATATATATTTTTGTAACTATCAGTGTGTATGGCAGAATTTGGACTGTGACTTATCTTCATTACAATGTGGTTGGTTAAGGAGGTTGTGAAGGATTAAATAACATTTAAATGTGTCAGTGGCTTACACACATTTTTTTACCAATGTGAACATAAAAGTTCTGCATAAATTAAATTAACTTATGTCTGTTCACAACAGATGTTATACTAGACTCTTCCCTTAAAATCTGCTACACCAAAAGATTTGTCTGGAAAATCCATTCTGGTTCTCTTTAACTCTATCACTTGCTTTCAGTATCTGACATTGAAATCCTCCAAGTACCAGAAGTTACCATCAGAGATGGAGAAAACAAAAAACAAAAAACAAAAACACAGAAGGAACTTATTTACCAGTATGTCCTACTTCCAGTTTATAGAAAAGGTACATATTTATTTTTATAACCCTTAAGATGGTGTACATAGTGTTAAGTCACTTATTTAAAAAGAGCTCTTGGGACAGTTGTAGGGTAAAGAACTAGATAATACCAGGTAATTAGATAAATGAAAAATAATGCTTAGTAGATCAGTGAGTGAACAACTTAGCATCTCAGAGGAAAGTTATAGTACTGCAAAAATTGGTATAAATAATATACTATTGTGGTTTTATTTTAATTTTGTACGATTTTTAATATTGTGTAGTGCTATTTTCTTTCACAAGAAAGCTACTTTCACAAGATAAAACAAAAGAAAACGAATTACCTTCATAAGAGCAATTACAGTTTAATGTGAACTTTTTGCTACTAAATAAAATGATGAATTGCTTCCCTTCATAAAGAATAGAATAAAAACTATACCTGGAACATAATTTCTACCTAAAACATGACCGTAAATTAAAGTCAGAGCAAAATTCTAGCTCAAGCAAAAATGTACATTGAAAAAATACCAATTACTTTTTTCTAAATGAGCTATATGTTTCAAATAAGAAAAACTTAAATACATTGTATTCATTGAAAACACTACAATTTATATGTAATATTGAGACTCAACACTCATGAAGCCAACAGTATACCTACTTAACATCTGCCAATGAGTCCTCATAACAGAATAAAAGCCCAAATCCTTAATATAGCCGATACATCGTGGCATAATCTGACCTCTACTCACTTCTCAAACCAAACCTCATTTCATGTCCCCTCCCACCAAGCCCTCCGCTAGACCCTACTCTCCAGAAATGTTGGCCACATTCCAGTTCCTGAACCAGGCCAAACTCCTCTCTCTCAGATCTATACCTTTCTATCAATTCTTCAGGTCAACTCATTCCTCCTCACTCCTAGAGCCTCTGTTAAATATTTTCCCTTGCTGACTCTCCCCTATAAAATATAACATTTTACAGATTAATGTTACACTCTGATGCACTCTCACAGCACCCCAAGTGTTTCCTTCAGAGGATTTATCACAATTTGCAACTACACCATGAATTTGTTAAATATCTTACCCTCTTCCTGGTAACTTGACTGTCACTTCAAAGAGAGTAAGATCCTGTCTTTTTCTTCCCCATTGGTACCCAGAACTAAGTTCAATGCCTGGCATAGTGAAGATATTCAGTGAATAATTTTTCATGAATGACTACATTCTCCATTATTAGTAAAGGATCTGCCGCTTTTTAGGATAAAATAAATGCTTGATGGTTTCTGAGCTGTATATTGGTAGAGGTAAAGGTCTGGGATAAATGACAGTTCTGTGGAAATTTTAATCTAATATATACATGTTTTAAAAGGCATTCCCTCAATTTTACAAGCAATATGACATTATTGAGAATGAAGGCAATCACATTTGGATTTTGAAATAAGGATGCCAAATCCTAGTTGACCTTTAATTGTCTTCACCTGAAATTTCTAGTAGTGTTATAGAGCTCTGATTAAACCTGCATTTTTTGCTGAGGAGATTTGATGTGACAGGTAATTAAAAAAAAATAGTGTTTTATTTAAGTATAGCAAAAGCATGTTGCTTTGTGGTTTGTTGCAAATCTTAGATGTATTGATTGCTCAGAATCTAGAGCCTTTCTCCTATAATTAGACCAATGTAGTAAATACAATCATTCTCCTCATTAATTATTTGTACTTAACCACTCAATTTTTGACTCTTACAATTACTCCATAGGAAGTTTTCCTTTGTTTCAAAGGTTTAAAAAATCCCAGATAAAAGTGAAACGAAACAAAAATACATACGAAAGATCTGTTTGGTATTACTTAGGCAGGTAGCTAGCTACCTTTATTTTGTTTGTGGCCTGGTTTTAATGGCATTAATGGTTCTAATGTCAGGAGGTCCATTAGTCAAATGACATAATAAACCAAATGTTAGGCGAGTCTGCAGATGATCAGACCTGTGACTGATGAGGTACTCTAACAGGTTACACTCAAAAGAGCTTAAGAGTCCATTGTCAAAACATTTTACTAAGAAAGAAAGAGTGTTAAGTAACTCTGATGTATATTGAGTCAGTATTCCCAAAAGGATCCAGACCAGAATTCATGACCATCACACCAGAACTTTCTAGAAAGTTCTAATACAATACAGGCATCTTGCATCTAAAGCAAAGCACTGGAAGAATCCAAGGACATTTGTTTAACCATAATATTCACTTTTCACCTCCTCTTAAGAAAGGAAGGAAAGTAAGATGGGAGGAGAGGAAAAGAAAGTTTGACAGATCTGTAATGAACCAGGCACTTGTTCAAACACATTTCCAAAGCCTACCTTCTGGATCCCAAGGCTTTGTGTGAGGAGGCCATTCTTTATCTTCAAGGCAAAATGACTTGTAATCAGGACAGCAATCAGAATTTTCCCTTTGACAGAATTTATCACAGTAACATACTGCATTTGCCTCATAGAACTGAGTGGCACAGCCATCATCTCTGTCTTCACAACAACCAAAACTTCTACAGTATTGTCCTTTGAAAATGGCTCTCTTGAATCGAGAACCCTCCCAAATCGTGTGATTTCTAGTGAAAGCAGGTCCTGGGTTCACTTCTCTTTGAGATAAATACTGTTTCTCCATCCAAATTTCTGTGGTAAGATAGGAAAAGATTAAGATCTTATATCCAGTCCACATTCTCTAGATGTCAGGTAGGGTTCCCACTTTCTGTTACAGTCAATACCCTTGGCTTTGGGGCTCCTCCTTGGAGCCGGAATTCTAATCATCAAGACAACCCAGCCTGAATCCTGAAGTGGATCCTTTACTTGAACTGAGTATACTTCTTGTAGTTAAACATTAATCAAGAATTTAAATGTTTGCCCAAGATAATGTAAGTGTTAAAAATAGACCCTTGTCATTCCTTCAAAGTTAAAAATGTATAATATTTTATATCATGCAAAAAAAAATCCATCACCACAAAAATAAGTACATAAAATCTTATTCATTGATGAAATACATTGAATAAACCTTGCCTCAAAAAAAAAATCTAGATTCTTAAATCAGAAACCTCTCTGGAATACACATGGCCCAAATTATGGCTGCAATAACCACTGGCAAGGTGTAGGAAATTGGAAAGTCAGAAACACAATTATTCATTTCACCTACTTGCACAGCAACTAAAATCCAAGCTTTCATGAGGTTGCCTGCTAGGATCTGTCATATCAATAACAGTTGCCCTAAATCATGCCCAGTCACACACTGGTTTGATTTCCCATCTGTACTCCATTTACCTACCAGAAGCATTTTGATTTCAAGGCTTAGTGGAGCCTAATTCAGCTAGAAATTCCCTGAGGGTGACCTTAGTTGCTTCCACCTGAGTCCCTACTTGGCACCAGTGTAGGAACCTGCAGTATCTAAAAGGCATTTTTATAGTCAAGGAAAGACCATCTCTGTGCTAGAAAACTGCAGGAAGAGGTAGTCATGAAGGAAACCCAAAGGTCAAGATGTCTTTAGTAGAACTGTACATTTACAGTGGGTTTTGTTGTACTGTGTTTATTCATTAACCACAGTAACTCCCTTTGGATTCAGGAGAGGTAACAAGTGAATGATGAATCAGCAAGAGTGGCTGGGTGGCTTAATAGAAAGGACTTGTCTTGACGGTCAGAAAAGCCGGACTCTGGTCCCTGGCTACTATTTAATTAGCTTTATGACTTTGGGTTCACAATTTGCTTCTCTGGTTCTCAGTTACTTTTTCTTATAAAACAAGGGTCTTCTCTAAGGCTAATTCACAATTCTAACCCCACCCCATAATTTATCTGATTCACACATCATTGTTTCACTTTCTTGACCCTCTCTGGCTATAAACCAGCACAAGTTCCTTTATCTTTTCTGTTTCAAATTTACACATCTTGGCATCCCTGTCCATAATCATCCTGACTCTCCAATCCCAAAAAGGCTAGTGGAGATTTCCTCACCATTCACTCAGTAAACTACTGCAAAGTGCTGTGAACATTCTCACCACCTATGACCCATGACCCCTTTACATCCAGTTCCCATACATCTGTGTCCAACCTCATCAGATATGAATCCTTGGCAGCATTTAGCACTATATTACAAACCGGAGCCCAAGAGACTAACAGAGTTCAAAAGCTTGTGTCACCATTAACTAGCAGCTTGTCTTTGGGTTTATACCTCGATTTCTTCATTTGTGAAATTTGCGTAATAATATTGATTACCACACCAGGTGAGTGGCACATTTAAATGAGATAATACTCAAAGTACCTGGCACATCGCACATGCTAAGTAAATGTTACCTACCATTAATAAGTATATTGTCCCCCTAGAACACCTTTTTGACTTTAGCTTCATTTCTTTCCTGATTCTCTTCCCATTCTTTACAAGGCTTTATAATCTGCTTGGACTCCCTTTCCTTTTCAGTGATAATTTAAAGTATGTTTTTATCAACAGTCTCAATTCTTTTCTTCCCTAGTCTTTATACCTCATCTTCCCTCAAAAAACCACTGCACTCAATCAATCTAAAAGCCATGGGCTATAAGACCTTGTAGAAGGTTGATGTCTGATGAGTGTAGCTACCAGAATTATAATATCTTGTTTTTACCAATCTAACTTCTCTAAGTTGATAAAAGCTTTCAAATATATCTGCAAATAAACTTCACATTGAAAGAACATATTTCACACAAGTTCCACTACTACTGAATTCCTTTAGACCAGTGTTTTCAACAGTGACTTTGCTTCCCAGGAGAAGTTTAACAATATCTAGAGTTTTTGCTGACCTGACTGGGGAGGTGCCAGAAGCCTGCAGTGGATAGAAGCTGGGGACACTGCTAAACACCCCAGAATGCACAGGACAGAAGCAACAACAAAGAGTTATCTGACCAACAGTGTCAATAATGACACCACTGATGAACACTGACTTATACACATTACAAACATTTTAAAAAGAACAAGAAATCAGAAAAAAAATAAAAATTATCATGCTTACTTGCAATTTGGATTTATTTAAATTTTGATCATCTGGACCTCCAAAAATGGTTGCTTTGAGATAAGAGCTAATGACAGCAGCACACTTTGACAAATCAGTATACGCATACCTAGAAAGGTTGGGATCCACCGTGCCACACTCTTTTCCAGCTTGACCACTGTCCTTGGATGATCTATGTTTTAGGGGGGGAAAGTGTCACATTCCTTCTTCTAGTTATTTTTACAACCCCCATTGCACAAAGAACAATGGAGAGAATCAGCACCTTCTGATTTTTCCTTGGGAGGAAGGAAGTCAACCAAATAACTTTCTATATGCAAGATCTTAGTTGCTGTGAAAATAGACTGGACACTGGAAATTTGAGTGATTTTTATAATTGGAAGTTTGTGGGTTTATTTAAACAAGTGAACTATAAACCTGAATGGGAGAGGGGATGAGAGGAGGGGAGAGAGAGAATAGAGAGGGGAACTTGCTGAAAACTCTTGATTTTATTGACTTAAATGCTGTCATTAGAGATTTATCTCTTTAAGCTTTTTTTTTTCTTTATGATTTTATTTATTTATTCAACAGAAAGAGAAAGAGAGAGAGCACAAGAGCAGGGAATGGCAGGCCAAGGGAGAGGGAGAAGTAGGCTCATCACTGAGCAGGGAGCCCGATGCAGGGCTCTATCCCAGCACCCAGTGACCATGACCTGAGCCGAAGGCAGATGCTTAATTTTCTGAGCCACCCAGGTACCCCAGAGATGAATCTCTTTGAATTATGGAGGCTGCAGAAGTGTCCTGTGGTAGTAAGTGCTAAGAGATCTAGAATGGGGCACCTGAGTGACTCAGTCAATTAAGCATCTTACTTTCAATTTCAGCTCAAGTCATGATCTCAGAGTCAAGGGGTTAAGCTCCCCAGGCGGCTCTACACTCAGCAGGGAGTCTGTTTCTCTTTCTCTTTCTCTCTCTCTCTCCCTCCACCCCCCACCCCACTCACACTCTCTCTCTCTCTAAAATAAATAATTTTTTTAAAGAAAGATCTAGGATGATCTCATAAAGGATTGTTAAAGAGGATAAGAAAGGGTAGAGAGAAGACTCGTTAAAAATGAAATGTTCTTTCTTCACACATTGGTCCATTAGTTAACTATTTGAAGCAACACTCTTCTTATTTCTACCCTACTGAGTTATTTTAAATTTTAGAATAGAGGACTTCAAAGAGATGTAAAGAAGGGGTAGCTGTCTTTAAGATTAGGCTGTGAGGGAGACTGAAGGATGTGATACATTATAATTACCATATACCTCTGCAATATATACATATCTATGTCTGTATAATACACAACACATATTGTTTTAGTGTATGTACATAATCTCTTTGATCCTTGCAACCAATCATCATGGCAGCAATTATAATTACTACCCCTACATTAGTTTTTACACAGGAAGGACTGAGGCTCAGGTGACAATACCAGACACACAGCCAATGGTAGAATGTTTGACCACAAGCTCAATGCATATTTCCCTGACCTATCCAGCCTTTCTGTTTAAATATTCATCTGGGGGCGCCTGGGTGGCTCAGTGGGCTAAAGCCTCTGCCTTCAGCTTGGGTCATGATCCTAGGGTCCTGGGATCGAGCTCCACTTCGGGTTCTCTGCTCATCGGGGACCCTGCTTCCTCCTCTCTCTCTCTGCCTGCTTCCCTGCCTACTTGTGATCCCTGTCTATCAAATAAATAAATAAAATATTTAAAAAAAAATCCATCTGGTCATCTTGCCTAAAGCCTGGTTTTACCCATGATATGGATCATCTTTCTAGATCCTTTTTAACCAAGTGCTTCCTGAGGTGGAGAGAATATGGGAGAGGGTAAAGATCTAGGGAAGGATCATAGGGTTTTCCCCGATTGGTTGTATATTATAAAAACACTCAAGTGAAACTCCACTCTTCTATGAAGTCTACCCACTAATGAAGATTTGGCTTCTAATTATACATTACTGAGAGCACAGAAAAAAATTAAAAATTTAGCAGATCCATGAAATGGAAAAGAGGATCTTGCAATAGCTCTCCAACTGACACTGGGCTCAGGTCCAGGCTTCAGAAATTTTTCTCAAGAACATTTAACCTTTTATAATAATTAAACATTTCTGTTGGGTTTTTTTTTTTTTTTTTTTGCTTCTTAAAAAAATAGTAATTTCAACATCCTTTTCCTTTTTATTAACTTTCCAACATAAAATTACATCTGCAGAATAATACAGCTGGGAAGGATATCTGACTTAGATCATTAGGCACCAAAGAAAACCTCTTACAGCCAAGAGGATATGTCCATTTGGGTCTGGAGCAAGGCAGAGACAGGCACTGGCAAAGGTCTCCATCCACCAGGTCTCCACTCTGGTTTAAGGGCTTCCTACAGAGCTCATGTTGCCAATTCTTTGCCTTGATGTGAACAAGGGAGGAGCCATTAAAATTTTAGAATGACCAAACTCAAAAATAAACTAGAAAAAAGAAAAAAAATAAACAGAAATGCATGAAGGCAAAGGGGATAGTAAAAGACTACAAGGGAGAAAAAACTAATAGAAAAAACAAGTTATTAGATGAAGAATTGTGCAAATGTTTAAAAACAAAATTTTCTTTCACATCAAAATTCTCATTTCAATGTATTTAAACAGGAAACAATGGGGAACACAAAAAGTCACCTCTAGAGCTAATAAAAAATTGTTTTATTTCACAATAAATAAAACATTGTTTTATTTCTTCTTAAAAGTAAGAAACAGACCTGCTATCTCATTGTCTTACTATACTTCTAGCAGTATAGCTTTGAGGAAAGGCAGTTGTAGTCATTCATTCTCTTACTCGAAAAAAAAAAAAAAAGTTGTACTCCAGATGTATTCTGGGGGGAGCTAAATTCTGTAGATACATATACGAAAAAAATCTAACCCTAATACTTAAAGAACAACCCAGGATAGCCAGGGAAGCTAACTTGTTAAAACAACAACAACAACAACAACACACACACACACACACACACACACACACAGTATTATAATGAACCTTGATAAGTGTTATTACAGAGAGAGGATTTAATGAGAGCACAAAAGAGGCAGTGGTCAATCCTTCCTGCTAGAATTAAGAAAGACGATACTAAGAAAATGACATTTCATGTGAGTCTTAAAGAGTAAACAGGCATATTTTTTTAAAATTTATTTATTTATTTATTTAACAGAGAAAGAGATCACAAGCAGGCAGAGAGGCAGGCAGAGAGAGGGGGGGAAGCAGGCTCCCCGCTGAGCAGAGAGCCCAATGTGGGGCTTGATCCCAGGACCCTGAGATCATGACCTGAGCCAAAGGCAAAGGGATTTGGAATCAAAGAGAACTTAACCAAATAAGCCACGCAGGCGCCCCAACAGGCATATTTTTCATGTAAAGTAAATAGAAATTCTAGAACCAGAAACAGAAAATGCATGATGTATTTGAAAAAGTGGTAGGGCCAGATCATTTTAGACCTTGAATGACAATGATATACTAAGTGTAGACTTTCTTTAAAAATGAAAAGGAATAAGAGTCACTCGTTGTTTTTGCTCATCCAAAATTCTTTAAGTAACAGCATGAATTTTCTTTTGGTGATCTGCTTTCCCCCACCCTACCCCACTCCGCCAGGTAGTCCTGGTGAAAAAAAATCAGTCACAGGTCTTCACCTTCACCACCTCCCTGAGGCCTCCTATGACTTAACCTGAGCCAGTACTCTCTCCAAAGAATGTGACTCTTGAGTGGAGTGCCTGATATACAGTCCAGATGGAACTGAGTCATTGAGATACTCCCCCCAAACTGCCCACGAGGTACTAACCAAGATCTCTGATCAGTTTTTCCTTATTTCTATAAATATCAATATCCTTCAAAAATTCTTTTTGGGGGTGCCTGGGTGGCTCAGTGGGTTAAGCCTCTGCCTTCCATTCAGGTCATGATCTCAGGGTCCTGGGATCGAGGCCCATATCAGGCTCCCTGCTTGGGAGCCTGCTTCCCCCATCTCTGCCTGCCTCTCTGCCTACTTGTGACCTCTCTCTGTCAAATAAATAAATAAAATCTTTAAAAAAAACCCTTTTTGGAGGACTTTCAACTAAACCATGTCAGTGTTTGTCATTTGTAACTAAAGAATAGTTGAGACAGGAAGTTATTTCAGCTTCATGACAAGACAAGTTTATGGCCAGGATAGCATTTTCAGTAGCTAATTATGTTAGAATAGAGGATGGATTGGATGAGGGTGGGATTGAAGGCCAGGAGATCAGTCTGGAAACTACTATAGTAGTTCATGTAGAAGATAGGAACTACCCCTTGAGAAGTGGTTCTGAAATAGAAGGTAAATATGACACATAGAAAGGACTTATATCTTGTAAGTTATATGTTTACAGGTTAATACAAGTATTAGCTTGTAAATTATCTAGTTGGATGTGAGGATAAAGTAATAGAGGTTGCTTAGCATGAGTTCCCTGATTTCTGGTGTAAATGACTAGATAGCAGTATTAGCTATAGAAGAAGCAGTTTAGGGCAAAGTTTAGCTCAGTTTGCAACTCATTGTTTGATTTACTGGTGGATTATCCATATGCAGATGCCTAAGGAGAAACTGGCTTCCATCTCTGTTAAGCATAGATTTGGAAGTCATCAATATACAATTGATAGTAAAAGCATGAAAGTGAATGACATTACCCATCATCAGACAAGGTAAAGCATGACTCTGTAAGATATCTGAATAGTCTAAATGTGGTTGTAAAGAATTTTATTTTAGAACCTCATGGACACTATTAAAAGTTTTTTTAATCACTTTTTTCATGAACTATAAGAAATTCCTGGTGTATTTTTATGAAACATCATAGTATATCAGAATGATTCTTAGTTTTGTATTCAAATCAAAAGAAATTAAAAAAAAATAAAAATTTTTAAAAATCTAACTGAAATTCCTTACCAGCCATTGGTCAAGTCCATTATCTTTCTATAAATTTGGTTGACTCAGATATCAAAATAGGAATCCTACAGAGTCACTTTGAAGATTAAATAAAATGATCTTTAAGAGAGTACTGGAACTATGCAGAAGCTCCTTTACTTGCAAAGACTTAGATTGCATAAGGCCAAACTTAAGTCAATGTGTTTAAATCCAAAGAAACAGCCAGGTTTCAGCTTGTGGTCCTAGACACATTTCTCTAAAATAACTTTAAACTAAACGTAGTCTTATCTTCCACTGATATATATAGATAGATAGATAGATATCTATATGTATATTGAAAATATATATAGAGAGATATAGATATAGAAAGATATATAGAGATGTCAATATATATATATCTCTATAGATAGATATATATAGATATAGATAGATAGATAGATAGATAGATATTGAAAATATATATATATTTTTTCAATTAAGAATCTTTTTCAAAATATGACTGTTGCATTTATATGAAAATATGTGAATACGGTGAAGGGAAACTTGTTAGCGTGTGGCAATAGTATTTACTGCCTCATCACTGGTTTTAATGTGTGAAATCTGAAGGAGCTCGGAGCCCGTGGAAGCTCCACCAGCTCGGGGCCATCATCCTAACTTTAGGACAGAGCACATTCAGTGCTTACAAGTCCCTCCATTTACAAACCCACAGCCTCCCTCCTGAACTCCTAACGCAGTAATGGGCACACTGGGTTAATTAGTATCACCTGGGAAGTAAAAACTACAAAGAATAAAAGCAAGCCATTTTCACATAGTGAAAGCCAACAGATGGAAAATTTGTAAGTAGAAAATCTTCTGTACTGGATATAAATAGGCACTCAATATATATTAGTTTCCTCTCTAAATTACATGCTTGTTCTGCCCCTCCTTAACCCATCATCATCATCCACCTTTGGATAATAAATGCATTAGGCAGATCTTGTCTAATCCTGAATTCTAATCTCTGGTGAGCTATTAATATTCAGTGATTGTGCTGCTTCCCTTCGTAGAATGGAAGAGAGTTTGCGTTCCTGAGTGGGACTCCTCAGGGTATTCCCACCCCAATTACTCACAGAGACAGTGATAATGACCCATTCAAAAAGGATGATGTTTAATCAAAACAGAATGAGGAAAAAGAGATGAAACACTGGGAGAGAGAGGGGTATGGGGGTTGAGAAAGGGATGATGGTCCCAGACAAGGACAGAGCTCCTTTTCTCTCGTCACAAACAGGCGACTCTTGGTGCATTATTACAGGGATGGGCCCTTCCCTCCGCACCATGAGGCACACACCACAGCTGACTGGAAAAGCTGACTCATTCTGAGCAGCTGCCCTCGTGAACACAAGGAGAGAGAGAGAGAGAAGGGAAGAATTTCTACGATCACAAACAAACAAAAGGGAGCATGGAAACTAACATCTCTTCCTAAAATGTTTCAAAGCTCCAAGGACGGGGAGGGCGGGAGAGAGGAAGAAGAAGGAAGGAAGAAGGAATGAAAGAAGGGAGGGAGGGATAGAAATACAGAAGCATATCAGTAACAATACAGAGGCATATAAATAACACATCAGAAATGCCTTCACATAAAACAGTGTGGTCAAGAAAGGAGAGTATGGGATTTGGAATCAAAGAGAACCAAGCTTAGGTTCGAGCTTTGGCCCCTATATTTTGCTGAATTCCTTTTAGAGGTCACTTAATCTTTCAGTGACTCTGTTTAGGAGTGAAATGATAATAAGTATAAAATATTAATATAAAAAATGCTGGTTATCTGTGTGAAAAGGACAGCAACAATTTAGTCCACAGTTAGGGTGAGCCAAGCAGAAACACGACTTTGTTTCTTCCCCACTTGCAACATGGTACAAATCTCAAGCCCATGCCCAGACATTATTGCTGCTGAACAGAGCTCGGTTAGACATCTAATAGCTAATGTTAAGCAGGAACGAAAACATGCCTCTGAACACGAGTAGGCGAGAGTTCGATTACAGTGAAGGCTGCATTTATAGCAGATCCTGTCTTACATTTTTATCCCCCCAAAGCAACAAAATCGGTAGCATTTTGAAGCCTATTTCAATCATATAAAACATATATTACCAAATAGCTCTCATAGCTTCTGTGTCTAAAATAGCAACATGCAGATTATTTTATAGTTGTCAACAGCAATGTATTGGTCCTTATTTTACATTTGTGTAACCAAAGGATCCCTTTTGACAACTTTTCAAACAACTTCTAATTTGAGTTGGAGACATCACTTCAAGGAAGCTGGAAACTGATTGCAGGTTTTTAATGATAATTGTTTGGCTTGCCCTGCTCTGCTATGAAGTTACAGGTGGCTCTTCTCCTTCCTTGCATTCCAGCAAGGCACCCTGATGTCTACAGGATTATGAAGTAGGAAAAAAGAAAATAGCTTTGTAATGTCTGATGATATTGAGATTGACTTATACAGTAAATGCAATTTTAAAACTAAAGGATAAAGTTTTCTCTACTTCCGTTGCTTTCTAAAAGGGATTAGAAAAGACCATGAGCAAGAAAATAATGTGTTCAGATAACTTTAGATTGGAGGGTTTAATAATCTCATCCTTCACAGGACTTCATTTGCTGGCTATTATGCCTTTCAAAATCTGAATCTCCAGCCTAGATTTTGCTTCAAAAGCCTTGCCCACGTTTTAACTGCATATTGGACACATCCACTTAAATGTTTCTCAGTTACCTTGAACTCAGCTTTTTTTTAAAGATTTTATTTACTTTTGTGTGTGAGAGAGAGAGAGAGAGAGAGAGCACGAGCAGGTGGGGGTGCGTTAGAAGGAGAAGCAGACTTCTCGCTGAGCAGGGAACCCAACGTGGGACTCGATCCCAGGACTCTGAGGTCATGATCTGAGCCTAGGGCAGACACTTAACCACCCGGGTGTCCCAAACTCAACATTTCTAAAACTCAATTCACATTCTTCCATTCTCCGCTCCCCTGTGTGTCCTTAGACACACACACACACACACATGCACATACAACCCCCAACCCCTCATGACACCGACGATCTCTGTGTTCCAGTATTTGTCATGACAGGCTAGTCTCATTCTGTGACCACAAACAGCCCCCAAATCTCAAAAGCATAATTATTCTAAAGTTATCTCCAGTTCACTCAAGGTCCTACTCTCTTGACTGGGTAACAATCCAAAGCAGCTGTCCTCCATGGTGTGACTCGGAAGTCTCAGCTGCTTTGATTTTGTGATTCAACTATGTCAAGAAATGGCCCTCCTGCTTCTTACCAAAGAGGAATTAAAAGACTAGAGAATGGCCTGAGGGTACCTATGGCTTTGTCCCCCCCCCCAAAAACATACATTGCTTCTATCTGCATTCCACTAGCCAGAGATAGTTCCATGGTCCCTCCTAACTGCAAGGGTGTTGCCAAGTATAGTTGTTAGTGCGTCAGAAAGAAGGCATAAGAAATGCACACCACATGGCATTGTCTTTGGCTCAATTTCCTAGTTCGGATTCCCAGGCGAGAAAACCCTGGAAAAGGGCTTCCTCCATCTTTTTCCATCACCCTCACATGCCATCAGTCCATAAGTGGATACCATTAATTCTACTTGCTCTGTATCTCTTGAATCAGTATACACACACACACACACTATCTGTTTTCCCACCTCCCCACTTTATAAATCCAAACTCTCATCACACCTCTCTCTGATGGTCACAACTTCCTCACAGATCTCCCTGTCTTAAGGATTCTCTCTCAAATCATTTCTCTATACAACAGCCATAATGATCTTTATAAAATGCAAACATGATTGTATTGACTTAAGCTCCTGCTTAAAACCTTTCCATAGCTGTTTCTTTAAAAAAAAAAAAAAAGCCCAAATCTGTAAACATGATTCATAAAGCCCTGCATTACCTGGTCAGTGCTTACTTCTCTAAATCCATCTTTTGCAAGCATATACCTTGCCATGGCTGCAGTGATGAGCTGCCCAGTTTCCCCTTCAACTCTGACGTACTCATTTCTCCAGCCACTGAAACATTGCCAACTGATAGCTCACAGCTGAAATTGTTTTCCAGAAATTGCCTTCAACCAGAGGAAGTTGCCTCACCCAAATTTACCCCATTACCCTTGTGGCAGCCTTTATCTGCGGTCAATGGAGGATACAAAGGCCCTCTCGTTACTTCAATCTGTGACAAATTTAAGGAGCCATCCGGGTTCCAGAAATCTCTAAGGGACAGCCTCAGATCTCTATCATCACTCCTCAGGACTCAGCTTCTCCCACTTCTTCTCAGGTCTATGCCCCCTGACTCCCTAACAGGTGTCATCAATGGAGAGCATTCCTCCAATAACCTCCTACACTGACATCTTTGCCTCGGAGTCTGTTTCCTGGGGAACTTAAAATGTGCCTCAAATTCTGTGCTTCAAGCATTTGAAATACAACACCCAGAATATGTTCTTCCTTCTGGCCCCTTGCTCATGTGGTATCTGAGACCTGGAATGCCAATGCCAACTCCCTCATTTTGCCAGAGCCATCCCTACTTATTCTTAAGGACTTGAATGTCACATCATGTCAACAAAGAACATTATACTTAAAAAGAAGCCCTCTCATGGAGTCCCTGTTAAGGACTGCGTATACATCTCCCCTTCCTCAAAACCCTCCTCTCAGATATGCAATGACAATTAATTTTAGGTGACATGAGGAACTTACCATAAAAATCTGTGATTCCACTTATTTAACTCTGGGATTGAAGTCCAGAAAACATAGGTTGTTTATTTATTTATTTTATTCCAAACATAACCCTTACTAGCTCTCTGGGCTCATTAGAACCTTCTCTTAATCTGGGAATCTCTAATTTCCCTGAACTCTGCAGCAGGGCCTTGGGGAGACAGAGTGCTCTCGGGATTCCTTCCACTGCCCCCTCTACCCAGTCAATTACAGACCGTTTGGATGTGACATCAGATGAAGACTAGGATTCTTTCAGGGATCTTCAGCTTCTTCTGTGTTGCATCTTCCCTTTCGCTTCTCTCACCAACCTCTAGGTCAGGGGCTGACTCTCTGTATGGTCCCCCAACATCCTGAGACCTCTCTACCCATGCCATAGCGAGTCTACCTCTTTGATCTGATTTTTCACTTATCTTTCGGTATCCAAAGAGAGGATAAAGCAATTTAGAAAATTATATCCTTTCTTACATTCTGTTTCAGAGTTACTACCTTCCTAAAAGGGTCAAGAAAGTCAGCTTCAAAATTTAAGACTAATCAGTGGCCTCTTTTCTAAGCAATACCCTCCTTTCCCTTCCCCGGAGCAGGAAGCCTGGCAGCTCAGCGTGAGGTGGGTGAAAGCTGCAGGAAAAAACACATTTAGGAAGAATATGAAAACGTGTGGGTTTGATGTTTGCCAAGAATTATCCCCCATTACATTTATTCATGTGTCTGACACTCCGGAGTGTTTCCTGTCAGCTGTAAGTATTTTGATTGTCTTTGAAAATTCAGTGACTAATATAGTACATAGCACATGGCAGGTGCCCAAACATTATTTGTTGAAAGACATTCAGAGTATCTCTACCTCCAAGTTCAGGTCTTTTTGATGCTTTTTGATGCTTTTTGATGCTTCTCCTATCCCAAAAAGCTCCATTGGTTTATCTCTTTAACCTCTTGTCTCAATTCCCCTTTAAGTAAAATTCATCCTCTGAGATACCAATCTCCTCCATTTTCACCAGTAATCCATGCATTTGAGTATGTAGTAAAACAAAAATAGGCTAGATCTTTGTACATACAGTAAACATACTGTTATTTTTAGCACTGGTTTGCACTTGTGGTATATATTTTATATACTTATTTTTGATGTTTATTATTATTTTTTTAATCTTCTTCAATGATTGCCCTCAAACCTTTCATTAGAGTCTAAACTGCTAAGGATAGAAAACTTTTTTTTCTCTCTCTCTTTTGTATCATCTGTCTTTGGTATAATTTTTTGCCACATACAGTTTAAAAACTAATGTTAACCAGCACACAAATAGCTAAGTAGGGGAATTAGACTTCAGGCTTATAAATAACTTCCAGATATTCTAGTAGATATTTGTTCTACTTAGGTACTGAGGTACACAAGAATTTCTAAACCTGACTTAGGCTACAGAGCAGTGATCATAAAAATAATAGTGGGCTCCTGGGTGGCTCACTCAGTTAAGCGACTGCCTTCAGCTCAGGTCTTGATCTCAGGGTCCTGGGACTGAGCTCCACAATGGGCTCCCTGCTCAGTGGGGAACTTGCTTCTCTCTCTTTCCCTGTCTCTCTCACATAAATAATAAAATCTTTAAACAATAGTAATAACTCACATTTATTGAGCTACAACTACTATGAGCCAGTCTACTTAAAAAGAATACTACTTCAGGGGGTACCTGGGTGGCTCAGTCATTAAGCGACTGCCTTTGGCTCAGGTCATGATTTTAGGGTTCTGGGGTCAAGGCTCCTCCACATCAGGCTCCCTGCTCAGCGGGATGCCTGTCTCTCCCTCTTCTACTCACCCTGCTTGTGTTCCCTTTCTTGCTGTCTCTCTCTCTGTGTCAAATAAATAAATAAAATCTTAAAAAAAAAAAAAAGAACACTACTTTGTGGTACCTGGGTGGCTCTGTGGGTTGACTAATCACCACTTGATTTCGGTTCAGGTCATGATCTCTAGGTTGTGAGATCAAATCTCCACAATGGCCGTGGAGCCTACTTAAGATCCCTCTCTCTCCTTCTGCCCCTCCCCACCTCTCCTTCTCCCTCTCTCTAAAAAATATAAAAAATAAAAAAATAAAATAAAATAAACCTTAAAATGTTCCTACTGTAGATATTCTCATTTTACAGGTGAGTTTAAATAACTTGTCCAAAGACACATAGTGGCTAAGTGTCAAAATCAAAATTCAAACTAAGACAGGGTAGTTCAGAATTCATACTTTTACAGCAGTACAACACTAGCTATTTTCTGCATATCTGAGTGACCCGTTATTACTATGAAACGCTTTCTTCTATGCTGACTAGTTTTCTAATGTGACGGAAGGGTTATGGTTCTCACACACTCTATCTGCTTAAATGGATCCAAAGCAAATTGTACTTGACCTCCATTTAGAGTCTTCTGCTTTAAACCAAACTCTTCTTAGGGTACACTTTAACAGAACTTCCCAGAAAAAGTTCCAATTGACTCTAATGAACCACACTGTTTAATAAATCTAAGCTAAGCTAAAAGGCACTGGAAAACCTGATCTGAACATCATTAGAACACATGCTCACTAGGAGTAAAGAATGCTGCTGAAAACAATACATGATGAAATCTACAAAAAGGGGTCATTTGTCTCTAAACACAGCAGTGGCCACCCAGACTAACAGGTTGTGTTTTAATTTCATATCAGTCAGTTACACTTCTTTTAGTTAACCAGTAACAGATTTCAACTTGAAGCAAAAACAAGGACATTCATTAAAAGGGTGCATAGAGAGCTTATGCAGGCAGGGAGCTAGGTAGCCCTTTGGAAATCGACGGAACCAGTGGCTACAAGGCCAGAAGAAATTCAGATTAACCACTTTCATCTCTATTTCCTTCCATGCATTTCCTTTCCTTTTCTTTTTTTTTTTTTTTTTTAGATTTTTTATTTTATTTTATTTTATTTGACAGAGAGAGATCACAAGTAGGCAGAGAGGCAGGCAGAGAGGCAGGCAGAGAGGCAGGCAGAGAGAGAGAGAGAGGAGGAAGCAGGCTCCCCGCTGAGCAGAGAGCCCGATGCGGGACTCGATCCCAGGACCCCGAGATCATGACCTGAGCTGAAGGCAGCGGCTTAACCCACTGAGCCACCCAGGCGCCCCTATGCATTTCCTTTTCTTATCACTCAGTGAAAAACATTTTTTTTTTTTTACTTGCCTATATCCACTGTGGAAAATAGCTCTGAAAGTTTCTGAGATGGTCCAATATCTTCCCACCTATATACAAGATAGAATGAATTCTCTCTAGTCAAACTCCAAATCTCTGGATTTGGTCAGTTGGTCTAGCCTGAGACATGTACCCATTAAGACCAATTACAGACTGAGTTAGGTTCTTAAGTGGGGGTTTCATTTTTGTACAATTGAATGGTGACCTGGAGATACCAACATGACAGCTCCCACAATGACTGTGTAGTTGGCCAGTGTATCAAGAGAAGGGCTGGGGAGTCCTAGAAAAGAGGGTATGAGATAAATAAATTTATAGGTGTTCAGCTTAAACAAGGAGGAAGGAAAGCATATCTATAATTCTCAAACATGCCTAGTCTAGATATTTAGATATGCCTAGGTATGTCGTACATATTGAAGGCATAAAAGAGGAATGGTACTCTAAATCACAGTCTCAAACATAATCTTTCTGAGCATGAATGAGCATACACATAGTGTTCCCCTTCCTCCCTCTGGTGCTACGCTAGATGCAGAGTTTGACTGAGTATGAATAAGGCTAAATGAAAAACAAAGAATAAAGCTCCCTCACGGGGTTTGTTCTTAGTGATGTTCTTAGTAATATGACAAAAGTCACAGAAAACTAATCTTTCCTTAATCCTCAAACAAAACTCTGAAGTGTTCTATAGTATCCCCATTCAGTGGATGTGAAAACAGGGACTCAGAGAAATAACTTTCTCCAATCTAATAAGTACAAAAGGAGAATTTAAACCCAGTCCAAACTTAGCCCAAAGACTGTCATTTTTGGTTTGTCTGTTTTTACCACAGCAACGCATTTTGGAATATAAAAGGAAAAAAAAAAAAAAAACTCAAGCTCTGAAGAATTTTGGTGAGAAAATATAAAATAAAAAAAATACAATAAATCATAAAGGGAAATAAAATATCAGCACCAGTGCAAGGGAGGGGGAAGCCCTGGGAAATAAGGCTCATGTGTGCAGTGATGGAATCTGTAAGACATACTTGTCCAGAAATCCCATTGAACGTTTGCTCAGAAAATAATGTCATATAACTCAAGACTTGGATACCTTGGTTAATGACTAGTTTCTCATGAACTTTGAAGCTCTGACTACAGTTCCCTGGGCCAACTGGACAGGGTTAATGACTTCATACAATCATTTATATTTGGTGAAACATGGGTTGGTACCTATTAATCAGAGAATCTCAGAGTATAAATTCCAGGAAGGTTCTGAGATGTCACTTGATAAGGGAGGCAGTGGAACACTCACTTCACAGATAAGGAAACTGAAGCCCAAACTGAGTAGTGAGTTGGCCACACTCACACTGAGAATCAGTTAGAGTCAGTGTCCTAATTTCCACTCAGTCCACTGAGAAGAGATCTCTGTGAAAGAACAGAGACAAGCTGTCCAGTGTTGGGAGATGAGCCCCAGTCACAGTCAGGGCCAAGCCTAAGGCAAGGTGAGAGTGTCCGTAACTAGAGGACAAGCCTAGGTGGTGGGGGAGGGGCCCCACACCTGTGGGTTCTCCTGTGGTCTGAGGGGACTTCCTCAAAGTAGCTATTACAACTTTAACAAGTCATTAAAATACAACTCAGAACCTCTAGATGTACTCGGACCTTCTGAAATAGTCATGTTCAACTTTTGTTCAGTTCTGAGAGTAGTTTAGTGTTCTTATATTGGGAAAAACGATTGGATAGAAGCTTCCAATTTACCAAGGCCAATCTCTTCCTCAACACAGACTGTTGCCATATGCTGATCTTTTCTCTCAACACCTTGCCTTGGTAGGAACTTGTTACCCTCTCTCATCCGAAACTTTAATAATACAATGAAACATGACTCCACGAACTTCCTCACTCTGACACTAATCCAACTACTCTTGTTCCACACTGAACAAGTCTAGATATTTAGGCGCACCTCAGAGATACTGCACATTCGGTCCCAGACCACCATAATAAAGTGAATGTCATATCACAACAAAGCAAGTCAAATGAATTTTTTTTATTTCCCAGTGCGTATAAAAGTTATATGTGCAGCACACTGTAGTCTATCAAGTATGCAATAGCATTATATATGAAAAAGAAATATACATACCTTTATTTAAAAATCTTTATTGCTGCAATAATGCTAGTAATTTGGGGGTGGATTCTGTTGGGTTTTCCATATAAAGTATCGTGTCATCGGCGAAGAGAGAAGAGTTTGATTTCTTCTTTGCCAATTCGAATACCTTTTATTTGTTTTTGTTGTCTGATTGATGTTGCTAGGACTTCTAGTACTATGTTGAACAATGTGGTGAGAGTGGGCATCCTTTTCGTGTTCCTGATCTCAGTAGGAAGGCTGTCAGCTTTTGCAATGAGAATGATATTCACTGTGGGTTTTTCACAGATGGATTTTATGAAGTTGAGGAATGTTCTCTTTATCCCTATATTTTTAATCAGGAACTGATGCTGTATTTTGTCAAATGCTTTTTCTGCATCAATTAAGAGGACCATGTGGTTCTTCTCTCTTTTATTATTGATTTGTTCGATCACATTGATTGATTTGTGAATGTTGAACCACGCTTGCATCCCAGGGCTAAATTCCACCTTGTCATGGTGGATGACATGGTGGATGATACTGTTGGATCCTATTAGCTAGGATCTTGTTAAGAATCTTGGCATCCATATTCATCAGGGGTATTGGTCTGAAATTCTCCTTTGTGATGGTGTCTTTGCCTGGTTTGGGAATCAAGGAAATGCTGGCTATATAGAGTCTGGAAGTTTTCTTCTGTTTCTATTTTTTTGAAACAGCTTCAGGAGAATAGGTATTATTGCTTCTTTGAATATTTGGTAGAGGTTCCATAGTGTAATGGTTAGCACTCTGGACTCTGAATATTTGGTAGAATTTCCCAAGGAATCCATCAGGTCCTAGGCTCTTGTTTTTTGGGAGGTTTTTGGTCACTGCTTCAAACTTGTTACGAATTATTGGTCTATTCAGGTTGTCAGTTTCTTCCTATTTCAGTCTTGGAAGTTTATAGGTTTCCAGGAATGCATCAATTTCTTCTAGGTTGCTTAACTTATTGGCATATAGCTGTTGATAATAATTTCTGATGGTCGTTTCTATTTCCTTGGTGTTAGTCATAACCTCTCCTTTTTAGTTCATAGTTGTATTAATTTGGGTCCTCTCTCTTTTCTTTTGGATTAGTTTGGCCAATGGTTTTTTGACCTTATTAATTCTTTCAAAGAACCAGCTTCTAGTTTCATTGGTGTGTTCTACTGTATCTCTAGTTTCTAACTCATTGATCTCTGCTCTACTCTTAAATATTACACAGCCATCAGAAAGGATGGATACCCAATTTTTGTATCAACATGGATGGGACTGGAGGAGATTATGCTGAGTGAAATAAGCCAAGCAGAGAAAGTCAATTATCATGTGGTTTCACTTACTCATGGAACATAAGGAATAACATGGAAGACTTTAAAAGAAGAAAAGGAAAAGTGAATTAAGGGAAATTGGAAGGGGAGACGACCATGAAAGACTGTGGACTTTGAGAAACAAACTGGGTTTTAGAGGGGAGAGGGTGGGGGTTTGGGTGAGCCTGGCGGTGGGTATTAAGGAGGGCACATACTGCGTGGACCACTGGGTGTGGTGCCTAAACAATGAATCTTGGAACACTGAAAAAATGAATTAAATTAAATTAAATTAAATATACTTTATTGCTTAAATAATGCTAACCATCATCTGAGTTTTCAGTGAATCATAATCTTTTTTCTGGTTGAGGGTCTTGCCTCCATGTTGATGGCTGATGACTGATCAAGGAGGTGGTTGCTGAAGGTGGGGGTGGCCATGGCAATTTCTTAAAATAAGACAACAGTAAAGTTTGCTTCTTCAATTCACTCTAGTTTTCACAAACAATTTCTCTCTATCATGTGATGGTATTTGATAGCATTTTACCCACAGTAGAATCTTTTTAAAATTGGACTCCCATCCTGCAAATGCTGCTGCTTCTTTATCATCTAAGTTTATTTAATATTCTAAATTCTTCGTTGTCATGTTAACAGTTTTCACAACATCTTCACTAGGAGTACATTCCATCTCAAGCAACCACTTTTTTGCTCATTCATAAAGAACAACTTCTTAACCATACAAGTTCTATCATTAGCTTGTAGCAGCTCAAGCACATCTTCAGTCTACTCTTAATTCCAGTTCTCTTGCTATTTCCACTCTGTCTGCAATTACATCCTCCGTGGAAGTCTTGAACCCCTCAGTGTCCTCCATTGGAGGGTTGGAATCTACTTCTTCCGAATGCTCATTAGTATGGATGTTTTGACAGCTGCCCATGAATCACAAATGTTCGTAATGACACCAAGAATGGTGAATCTTTTACAGGATATTTTCAATTTAGTTTGCCCAGAACCTAAGAGAAACCACTATCTAGGACAGCTACATTTTTACAAGATGTATTTCTGAAATAATAAGACTTGAAAGTTGAAATTGTTCCTTGACCCATGGGCTGTAGAATGTTGTGTTGGCAGACATGAAAATAATATTAGTCTCATTGTACATTTTCAGAAGAGCTCTTGGATGACCAGGTGTATTGTCAATGAGCAGTGATATTTTGAAAGGAATCTTTTTCCCTACATAGTAGGTTTCAATAGTATACTTACAATATGCAGTAAACCATGTCATAAACAGATGTGCTGTCATCCAGGCTTTGTTGTTACATTTATACAACACAGGCAAAGTAGATCTAGCATAATTCCTAAGGGCCCTAGAATTTTTGCAAATGGTGCATGAGCACTGGCCTCAACCAAAAGTCACCAACTGCATTAGCCTCTAACAAAGGAGTCAGCCTGTCCTAGGAAGCTTTGAAACCAGGCATTGATTTTTCCTCTCTCACTATGAAAGTCCTAGATGACACCTTCTTCCAATATAAGAAGATGAAAGAAGATGAAACAATGTTTCATCTACATTGAAAATCTTGTTTAGTATAGCACCTTCATTAATTAGCTAGATATTCTGAAAAATTTGCAGCAGCATCTACATTCAGCACTTGCTGCTTCACCTTGTACTTGGATGTTGTGGAATTGGCTTCTTTCCTTAAACCTCATGAACCTCATGAATCTCATAAACCTCTGTTGGCTTCATACTGTTCTGCAGCTTCCTCACCTCTCTTGGCCTTCAGAGAACTTAAGAGAGTTAAGGCCTTGCTCTGGATTGGGCTTTGGCTTCAGGGAAAGTTGTGATTAGTTCGATTTTCTATCCAAGCCACAACATCTTTCTCTATATTGGAAATAAAGCCACTTTGCTTTCTTATCCTAAGTATATTCACTGAAGTAGCGCTTTTAATTTTCCTTGCCTTCATTCGCAACCTGGCTAGCTATTTGGTGCAAGAGACCTAACTTTAAACCTACCTGGGTTTTTGACATGCCTTCCTTACTAGGTTTAATTATTTCTGGCTTTGATTTAAAGTGAGAGATGTGCAGCTCTTCCTTTCACTTGAACACGTAGAGGTCAGTGGAGCAGTCAGAACATACAAGCCATTTATCTATCAAGTTCACCATCTTATTTGGGCATGGTTCATGGTGCCCCAAAACAATTATAAAATAATATCAAAGATCACTGATCATAGATAACCATGTTAAATATAATAATAACGAAAAGTTTGAAATACTGTGAGAATTACCAAAATGTTACCCAGATACACAAAGTACACAAATAGTGTTGGGAAAATGGTACAATAATAAACTTGCTCAATGAAGGGAGGCCACAAGCCTATAATTTGTAAAAAAAACACAATATCCATGAAGTACAACAAAGTAAAGCACAATAAAATGAGGTATGCCTATAACCATAAACTGTTCTGTTTTTCACTTTTAGTAATATAGTAGTCAATAAATTATAACTTTGTGTTAGATTATTTTTTTCCCAATAGTAGGCTAAATGTAAGTGTTCTAAGCACAGTTAAGATAGGTTAGGCTAAGCTTTGATGTTTGCTAGATTAGATGTATTAAATACAATTTTTATTTAGGATATTTTCAACTAACAATGGAAGTTCTAAGCTGTTTCCATTTTTGAAAATTAAGAAATCCTTACTAGAAGACCCCAAATGGACTTCCTCTTAAATACCATTGACCTGAATTAGTTCTATGCCCCTTCTTAAGAAACCAATGGTAGTAGGTTCCAGTAACATTAGGAAGCAGAACAAGTAAGTTTTCAATTTTGGAAGCAAAATACTGGGAGGAGAGTATTTTTTTGGGGGTGTAAAATAATAAATAAATAAATAAGGTGTTGGGGGGTAATTAGTAGGAAGGAAAGATGTGGTAGAACACAAATGGTGTTAACATTGCAGGAAGACCGTGTTTGGGAACCCCTCTGTCTAAAAGAGCAATTGGAGTCAGCAAAAACAATATGTCAGCTCCATGTAGAAGTCTGATCTTGCATGATTCTGTGAAAGAAATAGCACATTAAGAAAGCCAGAGTGATCTTCTTACCAGATCACTTTCCGAGAACTGGGGCTGGACCATAGAACCTTGGAACAACCCAGAGTACCTGGTTGACCCTGGTAGGGTCAAGATAGCCTGAACAGAAGAAAGAAAGGATAAGGACGAAAGGGATGAAGTTCCTTCTACAACTTAGGAGGCCTGGTTTGAGTGGTACTGTCAACTCTGACTCACTTGAGCAATGAAAGAGGAGTTTGGATATTTTTGAGGAACACACTCCAAAGCTCAGAGTTTCCGACAGTGCGGAGTCCAAGGCATAGACCTCACTTGCTCAGGGATAAGGGGAGTTTGGGGGACCTGAGTTGGTTCAGACAGCCAGAGAGAACGCTTCTTGAAGAAAAAGAAGACTACAGAGGAAAGAATTGTCTAATGGCTAACTTGCAACAGTTCAGTGCAGAGGCCATCACAGATTTCATTCTGAATGTAAGCTACCATTTAGTTATGAATACCTGGAGCTCTAAATGGAGGATTCTAAAACCAAACCTAAAGTCCATAGCTCAAGGCCATGATCTGGAAAAAGATTCTTCCATGAGTATAGGAAGGGAGATGGGGAGACCATGTCAGAGGTTTACCATTCTTGTAGGAAAGGGCTGTCTGAAAGCTTTATACTTTGGATCGACACAAATACCATATACCATCACATGTGTTCATTGGTCTGCTCTGAAATATTTGAGAGAAACTTAGATTATTCTATAGCCATCAAAATTTTTAAAATGCCTATAATTCAGCTGCTAATGATAAAGTATAGGAGTATGTCTATTTGTGTGTGTATGTAGCACATTAAGAGAGCCAGAGTATGTGAGGAAAAAAAAAGTGTGTGTGTGTGTGTGTGTGTGTGCACGCATGTGTGTATACTGGTAAATAAGTTTGGAAGCACTTAGAGACTAGGGGAATGTGATGGATTAAAAATGAAGAACTCATTTGACAGCCCATCTTGACAGCTCCCATGCCCTAAGAGGTAGCTGGGAAGTGTTTGCCAGGAAAACCTTCACCAAGCTTGTGTCTGGATGGCCCTCAAGAGGAGAAAAGTTGTCCTCATAGGAAACATCTGAAACTCATTCCCCAGGGGCAGTTCAACAAAGCAGAAGCTTATCAAGTGAACAAAGCACATTTTCTTTGCAAAGTTCTGGCTATAAGCATAAATGGAAGTGGAATGCAACCTGAAAGAACCATTCAGTCAGCTGCAGGTTTCCATTTATAATTTTTATTAATTGTAGTGATAAAGCATTTACCAAGGAAATGGTCTGACATGGAATATTTTTTAAAAAGCCTAAAAAGGTGTCTTATGAAACAAAAATGGCTTTGGGTTTCAGGGTTGATGTGCAAACCTTAGCCTCATGTACTCTGTTCCATTTAAATCCTCTGAAGTAAGTACAACTCTCACATAGCCAGTCAATAGAAACTGAAAAGTTTTCTGGGCATTTTTCCAGAAAGTCAAGTGTATTTTCCATCAACGGCACTTTTCACTGTTTTTCCCAATATTGCTACCTACTTCTAAGATAGAGTGGAAAGCACAGGTCACCTTCAACATAGCTTATTATTCAATATGTAAGCAGAGTTACATATTGTTGTACACAGTTAAGACTCCCAAATGGTTCAATCTAATAACCTCCCACCTATTATCAGTATGGGTTGGTGCTGGGGCCTGCAATCGCCATAGCTGCACCAGAGACAGAATATGGAAAATTTTCTAGATTATAGGTCCACAGCGTTAAGGGATGAGCACCTGAGGGAAGTATCAGATTAGAGCCCAGGATGTGACGCACACCCAAACTGCTAATCTGAAGGGGGCCCGACAGTGAGAGCCTGGACATGTCAGTGACTAAGACAATTAAGAATGTGGAAGTTTTGCGGCCCCTGGGTGGCTCAGTCATTAAGTGTCTGCCTTCAGCTCAGGTCATGATCCCAGAGTCCCGGGATCGAGCCCCACATCAGGCTCCCTGCCCAGAGGGAGGCCTGCTTCTCCCACTCCCCCTGCCTATGTTCCCTCTCACTGTGTCTCTCTGCAAGTAAATAAATACAATCTTTTGAAAAAAAAAAAAGAAGAAGAAGAAGAAGAAGAAGAAGCTGATAGGTTTGAAGGTAAAAGGGGCTGAAAACAGCTTGGCATGGAAGCCCTGTATCCAGTTACGGCTCCCTTGGACAGAGGATGCCGGAACAAACAACTCCAGAGCAGACGAAGCACAATAGTTTTTGGTTTTATTATTATTTTTTACTGTGATGATTCCACTTTACTTATATTTTGTCATATTTTTGCTTTCTTTAAAGGAAGAAAAAGAGAAAAAAGTTATGGTAGATTTTTAGCTGAAAGTTTGATGCTACTCCCTGTACATTCATGGTATCTCATCATCATCATCATCATCTTTATTATTAATATTATTATTTAACTCTTGGGAAGGGCTCTGAGGAAAGAAAACATTTTTATTTAGGAAAATCAATAAACTACTTGGCTGGGTAGGGAGAAGATCTGAAAAAGAGATATTAACAGAGATGCATAAAAATGAAGAAGCAATCTAAGCATGGAATGGAACTAAGGAGTCAAAAAATGGGAGAAGAACCCCAAGCTCCAAGGTAGAAACTGAAGACACGGATTTGGCATTAAATGGCTTATTCCCTTTTAAGAACAGGGAAGTCAAAAATCCAAATTAAATAGCCTACCATCTGATACCATGCTAAATGACCTTGTCTCCCCCATCCTTCAATATTGCCCACAAATCTCCAATAAATGTCCTTGCATACCTTGTTGGAGGGGACTTTTAGAAGGATATCATCATAAACTGATGGTAACCCACACTGAAGACACTGTGAGAGTACAGCAGCAGGATAAAGAGCAGGGTATGAATATTCCACAGGACCTGGGAGCTTGTTGTAGAGGAGGTTAGGAAAGAAATCCTTGCAAATTCCCAGGAATCTTGGAGAGGGCATTGGATTTCTTTTTGCAAGTGTATGTGTCCAAGCCAATCTTAACTAGAGGTGGCATTCTATATATAATATTGAGATTGATTTCACAACTGTCATCTGAAATGGTGAATGAATCATGCTAGGCTTCCTTGACTCTTCAGGGAACAGGATGGCACACATAACAGCAGTTTTTGAAATCAGAGTGGTAAAGCGTTCTAAGAAAAAGGAGTGAAAGACAGCTGGCACACCACTGAAACACACATAATCTCGAAAGCCTCTTCTATCATTATAGAGTGCTAAGTGAGGCAGAATTTCTTTGAAATTAAAGAATACATTAGTTCTTTATAGTTTAAGAAACAAGTCACCTCAAGGCAGATTTTGTTAACTGGGGAAGAATTGCTTGAACAATATGTTGTCCAGAAAGGTTGGCTGAGGGAAGTGGAAGCTAGGTTCCCAAAGGGGGATCATCCTACATGAAGGAGTCTTTGGGCAAAGGACAGCAGAGAACAATGTCAAGATAAGGACATTCAGATTGCCTATGCATAAGGCAAGGGCAGACGTAAATTATCAGTTTCAAAAATAAAGGACTTGAAACTATTTGCTGCTCAAGCTGGTGGAGAGGTTCCCACCTCATATGATCTCTAGTTAGTAGGTCCTGGTGTTGTGCCCTTAAAGAAGGGAATGTGTTTTTCATGGGAGAGTTCTCTGGCATGTAGCAGGAGAAAAATGGAAAAGCTCTTACATAATGTAAAGAAAGTTGGAACGAAGAAGAGACCAAAATTGAAGTCCAATCCTGTCACATCCTGTCTAGCTTTGAGATTTAATATCTCTCAGCCTCAGCTTACTTCTCAGCATTACTGTGCCAATAATGTTCACCTTGCTTGACTTTGGGAATAATTAAATTAAAATGAGGTAAAATATATAAAGGAATCTGTCTCTGATCTTGGGCCTTTTAGGGGCTCATATCAGTTTCTAGTTCTTTCATTCCTTGGTGTCAGTTGACACATGGAAGGAAAAGAAAGAATATAAACTGTTCCTTTAATCATCCCAATTTTCCCTTCTGCATATTTGACTTAAGATCTATTCTAAATTATTACTATTTACAACTGAAACAATGGTGAGTCCTTTTCTCTTCTTCAAAACTCAGTAGTATATTGCCAGTTCTGGATCATTTACTAGTTCTATCATATACTTAGCCTAACTGTATTCAGTTTAACTATATTATTCGCCCTTACTCGATTGATGTAAAAACACTTAATATAGGTTCTCTCTTTTTCCCTCCCACCATGAGTAAAACAAACAATGCCTCACATGCTTATCTTAGCCATGGAGTATATCCTTATTCTTCCTGCTTACCTATTATACTGATCTGAGAATCTACACTTATCAAAAGTTCATCTGCATAGTAATAACCCATAGATTTTATTTAAAAAGCAGATTTCTGAGCCTCACTTCATATATTCTAATTCAATAGGTATGGGAAAGGAACAGAAAATGATCTTTGAAAAAAACAGCCTCACTCATTCTGATACAAGTGGTCTTGGTCACTGTGAAAGATCCCGCCAAGATTGTAAGAGACCCAGAGAACTAAAATATGCCGTATTTCCCAACTTATTTTGTTCCTCAGGTTCAGAATGTAGAGGAGAATTTCCTAAAACCAAGTAATAAATTCACATAATTATTTTGGTTGGAAGGAAACCAAGTGAAGAAAAATCTAGTCTGGCACATATTTTGCAGATGAAAAAACTGAGCCTCATAAAGGTAGACTGATGGGTACCTAAGAAGTCACAGCTAGTTTGTCTGGAAAGTTGTTACCTAAGACTGCTCCATTTTCTTGCCTATGTGAGCACAGCACCTCAACACCCACTCTTGCAATAAATATAACGTTAGAAATAACTGTGTGTGTGTGTGTGTGTGTGTGTGTGTGTGTGTAAGGTGAAATCTTCTCTAGACAAGCTTAAAACAAAATAATTAAATATTATCAATTTAAAATGCACCCTAATACTATTATACTATTAATATTGGCTGCTCTGAGCTAAATGTTGCTTCCAAATAATTTATTTCACATGGCTTTTCATTGTTTTATCAACATGATAAACTGTTCATTTTATTTTCTTTACCTTCTTGAGGAAAAGATAAAACCAAATGGAACTATAATTTTCAACTTGTATTTTTAGAAACCCTAAAGATGTCATACATCCAGACTCCTGTTTATTGCAGGTTAGGGTTGGTCCTTCAATAAAAATTACCATAGCAGTTCAATACATTTCTGTTTAGAAATTTAGCTGTTTTTCTACAAGTAAAATCTGTGCTTAGTGGTGGGACTGAAAACTTGGAGGAAAACATACATACATATTTTAATTTTATCACACTTAAGAAAATCTGGACTTAGGCGCTTAAGTGAGGCTGAACAATTCCAAATAAATCCATGAGGAAAAATGTTTATAAGAAATTAAGGTATATTCATTTAAGTATAAATTAAAGAAGAAAAATCAGTTTCTGGTCAAATAAATTATTGGGGCACTGGGGTGGCTCAGTTGGCTAAGAGGCTGCCTTCAGCTCAGGGCATGATCCCAGGGTCCTGGGATCGAGTCCCACAACAGGCTGCTTGCTCAGCAGGGCATCTGCTTCTTCCTTTCTCTCTGCCTGATGCTCTCTCAATCTGTTGAATAAGTAAATAAAATCTTTAAATTAATTAATTACTTAAGAAGAACATTCTAAAACATGAGGGGAAATAATGTTGAATTTCACAACATACCATAGAAACATAAAGTCCCCAACATGTAATATATATTTTAAACAAATTCAGTAATATTTCCTAATTACTATTCAATTATTCCATGGACTCTAGACTTGCTCTAAGCAAAACAATCTCTTCCTCTTGCAAATGAAGTTATCTTCTTGCACAGTTGATTTAATTTCTAGATGATAAAGGTTCTTTCAAATGTGGAAATCCATGGCAGTCCAGAAGGAATTTTGTTCCCAAGCCTAATTGCAAAATTTTCTCTTTGTCCAATAAATACATTTCTGAAAGTATTCCTTTATTATTAAGCTTTCAACTAACTCTTCCTTCTTGCACTTTATTTCAAAGATCATACAGAACAATATTCACTAGACTTTCCATATTTTCCAAATTGAAATACCACAAGAAAATAATAAGTCCTGTTAGGTTTGCACAATGAAAAATTAAAAAAAAAAAAAAGAAGAAGAAAAAAAATCTTTACGGAGAAAGAGATCATAGCTCTGTAAAGGTTGATAGTCAAGCTTTAGAATGATTACCATTTTCCTTTCCTCTGAGTTGAATTAACTGTGAGACATGTTCAACCTGTATCCTTGAACTCCCCATGTGAATGAGCTCCAGTTACCCATGCAGTAGTTGGCTTTGTAGTAGATTCTGTTTCCTTCTCTTCCCTAGCTAGCCTCTTCACTCCCTCTGTGGTCATCTTCCAGAGAAACTATTTACACTAAATCTTTCTCAGAATCTGCTTCCTGGGGGACCCAAATAGACAACCTCAATATCTGTCCATTCCATATCACTGTTCTCACCCTCTTCCTCCTTACAGATAGCCATTGTGCTCCTAAGCGACTCAGAGCACTGAAAGCTGATACCAACCAAACTAAACAGTACCCAATTCTCCATGTTTTCTCCACAACCAACATTTGCCCTTCCTGTACTCATGCTCTTAAGACTCAAGAATCAAGATTTTTGTTGAGAAACTGAAGAAATAGGTTAGACTGTGATGTTCAGATACAGCTTGTTTGGCTAGAAATAACACAGTAGGAAAATCAAAAGACTTTGTTTTTGGTCTGTCATTCACTACTTTGGTGACCTCAGTCAAATTACTCTTGTGGTTCACATTTTCCATCAATGAAATGAAGCCAATATCTGACATCTGTCATGAGTTGGAGTACAAAAGACTCTGAGAATTGGAAAACTTAAGATAAATAGGACAGCATTTCAAAGAAAACCCCCAACTTAGAAGTTGCCTTTAATAATGGTATAGCCTGTTTCAAAGTTCAGACCTTCAAAAGTAGAGAAGATAGAAGAGCCCTAAAGCATTGTTTGTGGGGGGAAAAATGGGTATTTCCACTCTAAAGAGCAGCATTCTGAGAGGATTTAGTCAAATCAAATACATGAGTACTTATGATTAAACAATTCAAATCCTAGGTATATACTTCAGAGAAATTCTCATAAATATCCAAGGGAAGGCACCTGGGTGGCTGTTGGTTAAGCCACTGCCTTCAGCTCAGGTCATGATCCTAGAGTCCTGGGATCAAGTCCCACTTCAGGCTCCCTGCTCCGTAGGGAGTCTGCTTCTCCCATTGACCTTCCTCCTCTCATTCTCTCTCTCTCAGATAAATAAATAAAATCTTAAAAAAAAAAAAATCCACAAGGGAGTACATGTAAAGTGGTGCATCACAACCATACCTGATAGAGGAAAACAACTTGGAAGACCACCAATGGACAGGTAGCTAAGTGATAAGAGATGAAAACACATCACACAGCTGTGCAGAAATAATCCATTTGACATTTACAGAGCATTGTGAATAGAACTTAAAACCAGGGTGACTGGGTGGCTCAGTAGATTAAGCTTCTGACTCTTGATTTTGGCTCTAGTCATGATCTCAGGGTCATGGGATCAAGCCCCACATCCAGCTCTCTGCTCAACTAGGTGTTTGCTTGAGTTTCTCTCCCTCTCCCTCTCAGAGTTCCTCTGCCCCCTCCCTGCTCACTCTCTCTCAAATAAATAAATAAATCTTAAAAAAAAAAAAAAAACCCAAGAACTTAAAAGCCATAGTGCTAGGAGGAAAAAAAAGAAACAGAATAGAAACAATATCATTTATGATTCTTATATATTCAGACAAAAGCAATGCATATCTTCAAAACATGTAAGTAGGGACTATACATTAAACACATAAGAATGTATGCCTATAGCATGGGAAGGAAAGACAGATATTATTTATAAAGTTAATCAATCATCTAACCAATAAATACTTCGGGGAAGGACTTGCCCAAACTTATAACAACAGTCTGCCATCAACTGAAAAGTGTGATAAACTCAACTTTTCATACCCATGGTCAAAAAAAAAAGAATGAATGAATGAAAGAAAGGTTTAATAAATGGGTGGTCTTTGAGTCAGAGTATCTGGATTTGAATTCTGCCTCTACCACTTATGAGCTCAATTTAATCTTTTAGAATCTGATCTCACAAACATAAAATATAAGTAATAATATTACCTATGTTGCAGTCTCATTGTGAAGGTTAGGTTAAATTCAAATGAAGCACTTGGTGTGAGGCCTGGCACATGATAAGAACACAGTGAATATGAAATTGTTACTAATTCTCTAAAGTGATGCCTTATACTGTGTAGCAGGTTGATAGAGAAGTAGTGTTTTTTGGGAGAGACAGATGAACAGAGAGCTTTACCAAAGCTCTGCTGCTCTACATATGCTAAAGGAGACTATAGGAAAGCTTTGTAATTCCAGGTACCAATCTATGACTGACAGTAGATCATTCCAAAAATTGCAGGTAGAGAATGAGAAAGACCAGTTGTTCTTTGGTAGACAACTTTGCCTACTTTGCCTCGGGCAGGATTGTGGGGTAATGTAGCAGTGGTCTAACACCACTATGGTTCAAACAGAGCCAGCTCCAAGGGAACAAGGATTACATGCAAGAAGTAAGTAGAGGAGCCGTTACCAAGGCTCACCTGCTACCAGGAGCTCCCTGTCTGGAATTGCCATGGTTTCCTGATAAGTGTGTATTGCTCTAGGCTTTCCAGATAGACAGAAGGTTATAAGAAGGAAACCAGGTAGACAAGATTGGGACTGATGGTCAACAAGATATGCTGCATAGATATGCTGGACAGTGGGCTCCCAGGATTCTCATCAAAGTATGGTTTTGCTCTGTGGTCTTTACTGCTCCCAAGATTATAAGAATGAACTGACTCGGAAGTAGCCTTTACAAGAATCATGTGACAACAGAGAAACCACAATGTGAAGAACATCCCAACAACACAAAGCTCAACATCACTGGGCTGCCCCTAGTACGGGGCCTGTCCCGGTAACGTGGAACCCGAACAGAACAGGAAAACTGTGTGAGTTATGTGAAATGCCAGCTTTCTCATGTTCAAGATTACCACAATGAACCTCTGAATATTAGCATCCCCTGAAAGCAGGCAGGGGCTCATTTTTTAAAAGTTGCTCATTTTTTTAACACATAAAAAAATCAACCAATCAATCTAAAGGGAAATAAAACCTAATTCAGTAAGTAATGTATGCATTAAATAATAGTGGTGTTGAAAAATAGTCACAACCATTCTTCTATTTACCCATGGTTCTTCTTTATTTGGCAGCTAAATATAGGGGCATGCTAATATTGTTGTCAGCTTAATAGAAGGCATTAAAGGCTCTAACAGTGGTGCAAGAAGCTATAGATAAATCTTTTCTACGCTGGGTGTTAGTAGGGTACTGTGATGTTATATGCCTGCAGGACACTTTTTTTTTTTTTTTTTACTTCTACTGCAGTTCATAAAGGAAACACTCATAGGAAAAAAAATAATTAAACATCAAATCTAGCAAGTAATTAGCACCAGCATTCCAGAAAACTTCAGCGCAGCCTGCTTCCAGCTTCTGCTCAAACTTCATTGCTACAAAACAAGAGGAAATAGTAGTTAGGTTGATGAGATAAATAAAACGTCAAAACTACACCTGAAAATGTATACATTAGCATTTGGACATAGAGTCTCATATAAAAAATTATTTATAGTGGGGAATTTTAATTTTTCCCCTTAGGAGCTATTTTCTTGTTACACAATTAATGGCATAATAAAAACCTACAGCTGTACCTTCACATCAAACTCTGATCTCTTGAGAGTTCAGCAAGCAGCTCTGGTCTCATGCAAAGGGTTATGATGGCTTTGGGGGTCTGGTGCAGCCTTAAGGTACAGCATTTCCACATCCCACCCATAAGCCCTCACCCACTCATCACTTGACTGCTGTCCCACCCCTGTCCTTTAGCGCTGATGCCTCCACCATTCCCTAGAATGTATTCTCTCAGACAAGGAGGGAACGAGTAGTGGGACTGGAACAAATCCCAGCTTTTGCAAAATGGACCATTACAAAAGACAGACAGCAAGTGGGGCTCCTATTGTTGTTTTTGTTTTTGTTCCATATACTGATTCAACTGGATTTATAATGCTACTGTGTGACCCAGGAGTGATTTTCATAATTTCTTTATCCATCCATCTCCATGTGTTCCTATTTGACAAGGTTGGACTCTCCAGCACAGAAGATATAAATTTAATGGAGGGATTAAGTAGATTATACAAATCAAAGAAGGAAGTTTCAAAGAAAGTATCAAAGATAAGGGCAGAAGAGAAATTTAGTTCTAAAACAGCACTCTGATTGAACAATGATGAAAGGGCACTAATGGAAGGAGATATCCATAACTTTATACTTCCGGGTGCCAATGGAGCATTCCAAATGGCAGGTGGAGAAGAGAAGAAAGAGGCCCACCGCTCTTCTGTAAGCAAGTCTCCCTGTTTTGCCCTGGGCTGGATCACAGGATGATGAAGCCATGGTCTGGGAGACATGACTCCAAAAGAAGCACTAGCTATGTACAAGGGCTAAGTAAAGCAGACCAGAAACCTGAGTATTGCATGGCCGAGCAGTGAAGCAGAAATGTGAAACGTGGACACATTCTGTATCATTTAGGAGAAACTACATTTGTTAAATGAGAAGGAGGAGGTAAGGAAAAAGCTACTAAAACAAGGGGGTAGCTCCACACTGCACTAATTTTTTTTGGCCACAGAAAATCAGTAGTCATGAAATATCTAAGTTGTAGTTTTCATCATTTGGGGTTCTCCAAAGCTTTAAAATAGAAGGAGAAAATGACTAAATCACATCTCCTCCTTTTCTAACAAATAAAGACTACTGTCTATTTGATTTTCCTGAAAGTACCAACATTTGGTAGCTAATACTGCAAGAGATTTAAAGGAATCATCATCCTTTAGCTAATGCTTATGAAGTGTTATGTATTTTATACACTCAGCACTTGGCATGCATAAATGCAAATCTTCACCATTATCCCTTGATCTCATTTTACAGAGAATGAAATTGAGGCTCAAAAAAAATTAAATATAGTGCCCAAGGCCACAGCATTTGAAATTAAACCCTGGTCTGTCCAGTGTTTCCTATTTGTTTTTGTTGGTGCTGTAGTCATTAGACTGTCTTGGCCATATACGAAAGCCCATATTGTGTCTGGCTTATAAATGATCAACTGCATCATTGAAAGTACTTAAACAGATGATATGCAAGGATATAAGTACAGACAGGATAGTAACATTCAGTCAAATACTAGACTCGATGTCCTCTGAATTCTTTTCATTTAAGATTTTTAATTATGTAAGTAATTAAATCAGATTGAAGAGGACGAGGTAGCTCATCCACTGTGGCCCTGTTGGCAAACCCAGCACTATTTCTCAGTTCTTTCTGAACCCATGGGCAGATCAAAGTCATGTCTGGAATCACAGTTCCGCAGTTGGTTTGAAGGGATGCATTATGCTATGACAGGTAGAGTTGGGATTTTCAACATTTTGTCAAGTCTTTAGTTACCTTTGCCAATCTCAGCGCATACAGCATTCAATAACTTGGGAAAAACAAAGGTCTGACATTTCAGAAAGATGAAGTTCACTAATAAGATAAATAAATAAATCCTTATGTTTCAGACGAGCCTCCCGGTAGTTGAGGCTCGGGACTGTCTTACGCTGCCAGTTGAACAACACACTTATTTTGGATATAAGAAAATATAAATAAGAACTTAAGGCATTTTTAAACATCATAATTTTGAAGGGACTCAAATCCCAATTTTTTTAGTGAACTTTGGATAATAAGTAATGTAGGGTGTAAAACTTTAAACCAATGTTACAGAAAGCATTTCTTAAAAGAATGTGCTGTGTGAATTTTTTTCCCCTTCTTATACAAAACCATTCATGTATACTTTTCTTTGCCAAAAGAAAGCCAAATGATCTACGTATGTGCCCTTGTAACTATGAAACCAGACTTCCCCCAAAAATGTTATTTACAGGAAATGTATATAATCTTATTACTATATACTCATTGTTTTCCAAAGGATTTTAAATGTATTTTGGACATTTACGTAACTACTAACTTCAGTGTGAAAACACAAGATCCAGATCAGAATTTATTGTCCAGAAGCCAGAGTTATAAAACATGCAGTAATTAAGGGTGCTATAAAAGTAGCCTGATAGATAAAGAATATACATATAACGGATACTAGAGAGCATCACATTGAATCTGGGGTCAAAACATTTAATATCTGGATAACCTGAGCTCCAAATAATTATAAGCCCTGATCTTATTTTGTTTTTCTTGAAAAATTAGCACACAGAGGATTGGAAGTCCACTTAGTTCCCTGACTTTTGCTCAGCTTTACCATGACTCACGACAATGCCAAAACCAACAATAATCTATTGAGATGACTTTGAAGGAGGGACCTCAATTTTACCAAACCCCCACCTCTCTTACATTTGATTCAGCTGTGTCCCTAGAAAAGAAAAATAAATGACACTTGCGTCTTTTTATTGACTACTTCAGAGTAAGACTTTCAGATTGCAGATCTGCCCCTTGTCTACCAGTTGAAAGAACAAAGGGAAATTAGAAAGAAGAGACTTCATTCTCTTTGTTGAAAATAAAGGAAGCTGGGCATCTGGGTGGCTCAGTCAGTTAAGCATCCAGCTCAGGTTTCTGCTCATGGGTGGTAAGACAGCCCTTCACTGGCTCCTTGCTCAGCAGGGAGTCTGTAGTCTGTAGTCTCTCCCTCAGCTCCTTCCCCCACCACACTAAAATAAATAAGTAAGTAAATAAAATAAATAAATCTTTCAAAAAAGAAAATATGGGAAGCAATTTCCCTCCCTCCTTCATAGAGCATCTACTTTAAAAAAGAACTTGTCACTGTAAATATATTCTCCTCCCTTGGAAATACATACACATTCCTCTAAAAAGTCAAAAGGCATTTTGTCACCTTTAAGACCCAGCAATGTCTTTCTCAAGGCCTTTGAGAACCATTCCTTTGTATGTAAATGTCCAGATGAGACAGTATCCCTGTCTCCTAGTCTCTGAGAGAGGGTAAGAGCCTAACTTTGGCCAAGTTTAGCTGACACCTGGCTCCAAGTGGTAAAAGTAACTCATCATAAAGATATGAAAACTGTGGGCGCCTGGGTGGCTCAGTGGGTTAAGCCGCTGCCTTCGGCTCAGGTCATGATCGCAGGGTCCTGGTATCGAGTCCCGCATCGGGCTCTCTGCTCAGCAGGGAGCCTGCTTCCCTCTCTCTCTCTGCCTGCCTCTCTGCCTACTTGTGATCTCTGTCTGTCAAATAAATAAATAAAATCTTAAAAAAAAAAAAGATATGAAAACTGTACTTTTGCTTGGCGTAAAGCCAATTAACTAACATGGTTACCCCAATTGCCAGGCAGTTTAGGGTGAACTATGTATAATAAATACTACTGCCAAGTCTTATTACTTGAGGATGCATTGAATTATTGTTTATCTTGACAAATGTGCATATAATGGGTTTTATCCCCTTGACTATGTGAAGCGTGAGATTTCTTCCTGTCTTTGCCATCTCTGTGTGATTGTGATGCATATAACATTCTAATTTAATGCTTATTTAATAACAAAAGTGTTTCCTTTCTCTACTATCTTTAAGAAAATGATTTCTGGGCCAGCAGAATTTTTTTAAAATTATATTTCCCCAAAACAGGCAGGGGGCTTATAACCCAAGAAAGTCATTTCAGTGGGGTGCCAAACCTGCACTAGGAATGTCCTTCTTTTTCTGATTGCCTTGTCTACCTGGATACCTAAGCAGGGTGGCTAACCATTCCGGTGTTCATATTATTTGTGTTTATTAGATAAATTTACTCTGGCTCTCTAGGCAGTTGTCTATCAAAGCATATGAATTTTCTTTTAATCAGCAGTTAATAATATCCAGATCCTGAGTTCTTGCCCGAGATTACAACTTTGAACTCAGCAATCCAAGATTTATCGAAGCCTGATTTTGAGAAATAACATTTATGGGAAATTGCCTCAAGGGAACAGAGTGGGCCCATTTCTCTTGATAATTTCGTTTTTACCCTTGAATCAAACCAGAAAATGAGAGTGGCTTCCAAGGACAAGACGCTCATTTTCTCTTCCCTATGTTCTCATCTGGAGACTGGAGATAAAAGGAACGAGACGTGCTGTCCCCTAAGATTAGAACTTGAAACGTCAATGGAGGTTCTGGAATTTGAAATAAAATAGACACAAAATGCTTATGTGCACCACAGCAGCAAATCAGTTGTAGTCACCTTGCTAGCACTATTGCTATCTTGCCAACTCTTAAATGTTTATCAAAACTCTGCACAGAGAAGGAATGAGAAAACAGAAGAATTTGCCTAGTATGTGTTTATGGGCAGCTGGTGAATGATTAGCTCTCAAGTTGTGTTAAGGGCAAGTGGATCCAAAAGGTCAGAGTCAACTGCATCTAATCATGTTTTTGGAAATCAATTGACCCTCAAGTGAAAAATAAAATGGACCCAGGGCTGCGTGTAGCAGGCGATGTGAAGAGCAGCAGGTCTGATTCTATCTCTTCCCTCACTACAACGTTTACAATTAAGCCTGGGAAAAGAGAAGAGGACTACAGAGTAGCTGTGGATCAAAGAGTTGCTGAATTCACAAGACATGATAAACACAATCAGAAACAATTATTGCAACTAGAATTTAATTTCTTCTAAGTAACTTTATGCAGAAATCATTTACTTCAGGCAGGGAGTTTTCTATAAATGAGGTGGTGTTATAGATGCACCTACTTTAGAAATTACTGCCTTGCTGTGAGTGAACAAATGACAAGTATGAAAGTGAGCTTCTTTGAAAATTGATCAGGTACAATCAATTATTTAGAGATTTCATCTTTTTGTATGAAGGTTTGTCACTGGCCAAGGATTTTTTAAAGTACCGTATAAAATGCTAAATAAAAAAATCCTTTGGAATGTACTATCCCCCACGAAACTCCCCACACTCAGCTTGGCCCAGCCTGAAGATTTTCCATGCTCGTGTGGAATATCAAAGAAAACACGAAGAAATCTTAGGTTTTACTATAGGTTAATTCTCAAAATTAACCTACCAGGTGAAAGAAAGCACATGTTAAACCTTTATCATGGTAGGCAGAAATATGTGACCTCATTTTTTCTATGAATTCAAAGCATTTCCTGAAACAAACTTCTCGAGGATTCTCCTGCTTTGATTTTCAAATTTTTGTTTCCGAGATCTAATAACTTACTTGCTTTCCTAGATTATCCAGAAAGGAGCTAGAATTTGAAAATCTCCATTCTTGTCACCCATTTGTGCAACCTGGAGAGATTTTCAAACCACCACCACCTTTGCTCCCTTCAGAGATCTTTGAAACCCTGCTACTGGGGCTTTTAAAAAGTCCCAGGGGAGTCTATCTAATATTCCACCAGAGTTGAGAACCCCTGAACTAGATTATAACTGGAAATGTTGTTTTGAGTTAGTTGTTTTAAAGTGTATTTTTAAAATCATATGATTTATAAAAACAAGGGGAAAAATGAAACAAAATGGGATCGGGAGGGAAATAAACCGTAAGAGACTCTCAATCTCTGGAAACAAACTGAGGGTTGCTGGAGGGGAGAAGTGTGAGAGGGGTGGGGTAGTTGGGTGGTGGACAGTGGGGAGGGTATGTGGCCTGTTGAGTGCGGTGAATTGTGTAAGCCTGATGATTCACAGACCTGTACCCCTGAAGCAATAATACATTATATGTTAATAAACAAACAAACAAACAAACAAGGGGCAAATCCAACCAGATAAATCTGACATCTGTTAGTTTTTAAAGGAATTACAAAGCAAATTTTTAAAAAACTAGTTATCTACAAATAGCAGGACTGAAAATAAGAGGTGGGACTCTGGTAGTAAGAAAGGCAAACTTTGCTTTAGGAAATGAAAGAAAAGCCAAGGGGGAATTTCTGAGATCCAGTAAAGTTTCCTCTAAAATTCTTTACTTTCACTGGGTATTTAACTGGAATGGGTTACTCCTTAAGCCACAGAGTCGTAAGAATAGAATTGTTGTATTTAAAACAGATCATGTTCTCAGTTGGTGCCATGTAGGTAAATAAATAAAAAATAAGAGGGTTTGTGGAAAATGTACGAGTCCGTATTGCAGCCTGCCACATACCAGAAGGAGTTGTAAGAAGTTGTGAAATTGCTCTAAGATGTGCCAATATCACTAACAAGTAAAATACAGCACACTGGAAAAATAAAATGGCCTTTTGCTTAATTGTTTACGTTTCTTTTAATACCAACAGTAATGTACTATCTCTCATAAATATTAAACTTCAAACTTTAGTTTCTTTACTCTCATATATTCCAAACCTGAGATTGAAATCATCTTTTGTTAATCTTACCCACTAGCTTAATTTTAAGTTTTGTCTCTCAAATTATGATAATTGATGCAAAAAATGCAAATATGGCACCCAAGCTATTCTTTTTTGCAACACATTCCAAAATCCTTAATTCAGCACTTATTATCTGAACTGGATGTCTTTGTTATTTAAATAACCAATTGATTTTCTATTACTGTGTAGAAACACTCTTATTGTGTAGAAACAGCCTATGTGAGTTTGAGCCAAAATTATTATGTTTGAAAGAAAGAACATTTGATTATTTCTTTTTACATTCATCTGAAATGCATAAGATTTGTAAAATTTGGGGGCATCTGGCTGGCTCAGTGGGTAGAGCATAGGACTCTTGATCTTGGGGTTATGAGTTGAGCCCTGTGTTGAGTGCAGAGATTACTTGGAAAAAAAGATGAAAGGAAGAAAAGGCTCAGATGGCAGAAGGAATGGCTTAAGAGTGGAGAGAAGATAAGCCTCTGCAGGTTACGAAGTCAAGAACCTAATTAATCAGTGACAAGAAACACAGAGCAAGTTAAGTCAATGCCTGAATGGGAAAGTTTGGAAAACACTCACTGAAATGTGTAAAATTTATTCATTCTATTTTTGGACATAATTGTCCAACTTTTTACTATTACATAATCTGCCACTGTCACACTGAAAGGGCTAGTACATTTGACAAAGAATTAATATCCTTAATATATAATGGGAGTTTACAACTCAGTAAGAAAGATATTACCGTACCAGTAGATAAATGTATATCACAATGCATAGACAAAATAGACAAAAGGAGTAGAAAAATACAGAATTCTTTAAATGCAAAGAAATGTGAAAAATATTTCCTTTTAAATAATCAATATTTTAAAATATTATTTTATTTATTTATTTAAGATTTTATTTTTTGAGAGAGAGAGAGAGAGCACAAGTAGGGGGAGCAGCAGGCAGAGGGAGAGGCAGAAGCACCCCACTGAGCAGCGAGCAGCGTACCTTGGGGCTCCATCCAGGAACCTGGGACAATGACCTGAGCCAAAGGCAGACACTTAACTGACTGAGCCACCCAGGCATTCTAAATCTTTCTTCCTTTTAAAATCATGCCTGGGTGGCTCAGTCAGTTAAGTGTCTGCCTTTGGCTCAGGTCATGATCCCAGGGTCCTGGGATAGAGCCCCTCATCAGGCTCCCTGCTCAGTGGGGAGCCTGCTTCTCCCTCTCCCTCTGCTAGTCCCCTGCTTGTGATCTCTTGCTCTCTCTCTCTCTCTCTCTCTCAAATAAATAATCTTAAAAAGAAAAAAAAAAGGAGGGGGAGAAATATTTAGATAGCATAGCTAGAGATTTGGATAGAGAGCTGGACAGAGTATGGTAGAGTTCTTAAGAGTATTGACTCTGGGCAGTCAGATCTGGATTCAATTCCTGATGAAGCAGATACTTCCCAGCTATTTCACTTTAGGCAATATACTGATTTCCCTCAGTCTCAGTTTCCTCATCTGTAAAATGGAAATAAGAGTACTTAACTTCATTTTGTGAAGATAAGTAAAATAAAGCATATAGAGTGCATAATATATTCTAACATATAGCAAATTCTCAGTAAATTGACAATTATGATAATTCTCAGTGCTGGCAAGAGTACAGGAAAGGAGTTATAAAAACAGCCTCCTTCTAGGGTGAGTTGTTATAATTTTTCAGGAATGTAATTTGGCTATATCTATTAAAATTTTCCCATATGTCCATACTCATGGAACCAATAATCCAATTTAAAAATAATCAAAGATGTGCTCAAGGATAAAAACTCACATCTATTCATAACACAATTTTCTAGTTTAATGCCTAATGTTATAGCAGAAAGCCACATGGTCCCATATAACAAAGGTTTTAAAATTTGCAACAATAGGAACATCAGTTTATGAAAAATAGATAAGATGCCTGAAATTATAGAAAATTTGCTTGGGGAAAAGTTACATTTTATTTAGAACTCTATTATTCCTACTTCTCTTTTGTATTATGTTTCTTTTTTTGACCATGTCTCATTTGCAAGGATATTTGAAATGAAGCATGGGCTCTCTTACTCCCTTGTAAAAGAAAAGTCCTTTAAAAATCACTTCCCCCCCCCCTCACATTTATCACTTTGTCTGAAAGGATGTAGAAGAAGAAAGCATTGTTCAATTATTCTTGCTCTTGATCAACAGAAAATCAAAATTCCTATACAGATTTTTTTCTTTGCCTGTTTGGTATAGTATTTCTAGAAATACGGAGGGGTTTTTGTGCTTTTTTTTTTTTTTAATTTATTTTTCGTCAGCTCAAAATGTGAAAGTGACTACACATTTGTCTGAAAATCAGAGACTCTATTTCAGCTGGCATGTTTTTGCCTACATGCTACCTGACGCAAGCAGAATTTACCAAGGGATCAGGGGCAGGGCTCAGTGACAGCAGACATTCTCCAATGAGCTGAAACTGAGACACCAGGAGATACTGGTGATACTCTTCATAAGACCCACCATAAGTATGGCGGACACCCTTTGACCATCAAAAGATGGCAACAGGGTTTCGCATATGAATCCAAAGTGGTAATCTCCAAGGCAGACATGGGGATAGAAATAGCTGGTTTGTGATCAAGATGCTACACATATGGGAACCTCTAGAACCACCTTCCATGTCAAGAAGCAAAAATTTACTTACCCAAGTATCAGTTGTTTCTGAACACCACAAAGTGGGCCAGTTAGTTTTATTTTTAAAGTAAAAGGGGGACTATGGGGTGCCTGGGTGGCTCAGGCATTAAGTATCTGCCTTTGGCTCTGGTCCTGATCCCAGGGTCTTAAGATCAAGCCCCGCATCCGGTTTCCTGCTCCACAGGAAGCCTGCTTCTCCCTCTCCCACTCCCCCTGTTTGTGTTCCTTCTCTTGCTGCATCTCTCTCTGTCAAATAAATAAATAAAATCTATAAAAAATTTAAAATTTAAATTTAAAGAGGGAATTAAAAAGCATGATCTTATTAATATTTTTAAATAAGATTTATTTCTACAATCTAGTATCACATGGAAATGGATAACTACATCTCTAATTGTATCTTACATTTACCTCTTTGGAATCAAGAGTTTCGTGTTCAGGAATAGCCACCATTGGATGACTCAGCTTCACAGAAACGACGCCCAGGATGTGATGGGGGCGGGGGGGGGGGTAGAAGTGAGGAAAATAAATGTTTACATTTCATTTAAATATTACAATGACATATGTATATTATTGCCGATCATAGTAGAGTCTTCCAAGTGTAAACATTTGATTTGAACTGATTTGTAATTAAAAACAGGGCAGATAGTCTTCACACACACACACACACACACACACAGTGGCAGCAGTGAATACTTTGAGCACAAGACCACATCTTAGGTATCTTTGTGTCCCTCATAAACTCCAACAGTGTCTGGCGTATAGTATAGACACTTATTAATTTCTTATTGAATGAATGAATTGTTAAAGCACACTGACAGATTTCACATAGAGGAAATGAAGCTATATTTATGTCTCCGCTCTCATAATAGGCTTCAAATTGAAAAGCTCCAACAAAAGAAACAAATCGTGCTTAGACCTGCAGTAAATGCAGATGTTCCAGAGATAGTAAATGCTTCGTTGAAACATAAAGCAATGGGCATTATTGCAAACAGTAATAATGTCAATGTACAGGGACTTCACAAACATTGTCATCTTCTAGGATATGTTGTTATAATGCAGTTTACAACACAGTAACATTTTCACAGAAAAGAGGTTTTGTGCTTCTGTAAGAGAAATCTGATTGTTGCATGGGTCATCTGAGCATTAGACATACACTTAAACCTAAGAAGGCAGAAGAAGACATAGATAATGCAAGAAAAAGAGAGAGGCAGAATGAGGGACCCACACACAAGAAGAGCAGGGGAGAGCTATCATTTGTAATAAATCTGTTTGCCCCCTTTCTTTCACCATTTCTCCTCATTCCAGCTTCAGGATAACCACAGCACCCAGTGTGCCAAGAACATTCCTTGTTTCTGTTATTGTTCTGGGCAAAATGGGAGTAGGAAAATAATTGCCCCGGCTTTCACTCTCAGGAGGGTCCTGATACAATCAGTAACTCAGTAGAAGAGCTCCTACTTCCTAATCCTCCAGTGAAACTTGGCAAGATGGCCTTGGGCCCAGGACCATGCCATCCCCGGTGGCTGGGAAGACCAAGGAGATCCTGCTTCACATTTCTTCAGGCTTCCTTCCCTCTGTGCCAGCAGATTTTCAAGAATGGAGACTGTTTTTATCCAAAGTTCTAGTTTCACTAAATCCCAAACATTACACTCTGTTCCCAACTATGAAATAGATACTTCTGGGTATCATAACATCAGGACTCCTGGCTGCCCGAGGCCATTGCTTTAAATAGAAGCATGATCTATCCCCAGAGCCAACGAGAGATCTAAACAGCATTCCAGAAATGAGCTGGAAGTGCTTACTTTCTCTTGTTCATCAGGGTCTCCTGAGATCCTCAGCATGGCTCAGGACTGGACCCTACTACCATTTCAAACCCTAGACCCAAGTAATTGGTCCTGGAGGAAACAGACCCTTTAGCATACCTGGGCTATGCAGTAGGGTAATTATATAAATCATCAGAGTTTTCACAATGTCAAATTTTCAGTCTCCTGGTCTCCTAAAATAGAATAGGATAAATATCCTAAAATTTAAAAATGTTGGAACTCTTCCAATAAAATGTTTGGCTAAGACTAGAAAGGTAATTGAGCAATTATGTAATACCTATTTTTACATTCCATTCCTTCTTTCCAATATAGGTACTGGTCATTTAAATTCACTTCATTTTAATCTTGAATTTCAAAAACTATATGTTAATTACCCTAATCAACAAAAGAGAACAGAAAATGACTAATCCGAATTAATTGGTAATCCCCAAATCATTTATGTTTGGCTTTGGGATGCTTTCTTCTATCTATGATTGCTTATCATAGAGGGTTTGCCTTTGTATTATCCTCAAACTGACTGCAAATGTAAAACAAAATGTGATATTTGAAGATTAGTAGATTTAGCCATCATAATTATGTACTCATGTGACAAATTCACCACATGTATTTGTTTTGTTTTCACAACAATTTGGTGAGGTGAGCACTAGTATTACCCTGTTTCACAGATGAGGACACCAATGCACGGAGAGGCAGAATGACACTTATTCCAGGTCCAGAACCAGTAAATGGCAGAGCCATGACTGGGATCTGGATGAAAGTTCCACATGCTATGCTTTCAAAGCAAGGATGAAGGGGTAGTACGCCAGGAAGGTACTCAGGAGACGGGATGGGGAACCAGAGGAAGGCAGGGCTGTGTGCCATTCCACAGAAGGAAGAGCCACATATGAAAGGCGTGAGTGCCCCATTCAAAGGTCGGAAGCAGTCAGGAGTGCCCCGAGTGGCTATGAAGGGCCGCACTGCAGACGTAATCCAAGGGAGTTTATATGTGAGATGAGGAGTCTGGCTCATTCTCCGGGCAGTGAGAAACCACGGAAGTACTTTAAGGAAGAAAAGGGGCACATGTGATCAGATTTTCATGTCAGAAAAAGCCTATATGGCTGATGTGCAAAATATGGAAGGCTGGTGAGCGGGGAGGCACTTGGAAGATTTAAGTAATCTGAGGGAGAGAATCAAGAAGAAGCTTAGATTAAAGCATTGCCTTCGAGTATGGAATAGACTCAAGATTTTTCTGGGTGACTCTAGACTCCTACTCTCCAGGATGAGTAAAGCAGCATCAGGTAGACATGTTGATGTTGCTGATTCGGGAAGACACACTGAAGCACTAGAGAGAAATAATGCTGAATGGTGATACGTCTGCTGAATGGAGACATTTTGTAGTGCTCGAGGGCTAGAGAGGCTAAGTGCGGGGGAGGAGGGGGTCAATAAAATGTGCTGTGAAAATCTTCTCACAATAAGAAGGGAGACAGTGAAACTAAAACATTAAAATAAATTCTACAGGGGTATCTGGTTGGCTCAGTCAATAGAGCAAGCAACTCTTGATCTCAGGGGCATAAGTTCGAACCCCATGTTGGGCATAGAGCTTGCTTAAAAAAAAAATTTTTTTTAATGAAATAAATTCTGAGTAAGTGAGTTGTGTGCTATCTAGAGAGTAGGAGTATACTGAAGGCCATAGTTATCCAAGCCTGTTTACTTGGTTATAAGTGTTCTGGAAAGCAAATTACCATTATGCCTCAAAAAAAAAAAAAAAAGTTACTAATTTTATCATCAGAACACTATTCAACACAGGAGGAACTGTGAAATAAAAAGCTCAGGTGAAATGAGACAAAACATATTTTATCCTGGATGGAAACTCATGTTTCAGATATTGTATAACAGATTAACTGGACCTTCACTCACTCACTACTGTGGGATAATGAACAAGTGGTATTTGAATAAAATGTTCAGTTGATTTTTATTACGCTCTTGATCACAGCTGCCACCAACCTGATATAAAGCCTCGTGAAGTGTTTGTTACCAGCGTGGCTTTCTCAGAAATGTCACTGCTTCTCCCACGCTAACGTGAACTTCTCTTACAAAGACAGATAAATGCCCTCAAACCAACAGGAGAAATGAGAACCTGGACAACTAGGGAAAAAAAAAAAAAGGAAATATGCCAAATGTGGTTAAATCACTTCATTAAGTCTTGACTCTACCTGAGAAATGGAATTCAAAGCTCTTGCTTTGGTGTCAGAGCTCTCCCTCCTGCACAAAGATGAAGTAGGTTTTCTTGTTTGCCAGAAATTACAAAGCTGAGAAAGTGCTTCAGGAATGCTAACATTTTAAAATTGCCAAGGGTGCTACAAATGCTATTCAGAATTCAGCGCTTTGGAAGGCACGTGGATGGCTCAGTTGTTTAAGCATCTGTCTTTGGCTCTCATCATGATCCCAGGGTCCCTATTGAGCAGGGAGTCTGCTTGTCCCTCTCCACCTGGCCCTCCTCTCTCTCTCTTTCTCTCTCTTAAAAAAATAAAATCTAAAAAAAAAAAAAGAATTCAGTCCTTTGGGATTGTTTTTCTGCTGAACCACATCTTCCAGTAAATCTCCTTCATGCCTTTGTCTTGGGAAAGCCGTATCATCTACTCCTGTTGCCCCATCTAGACTGTGAACCACTCCAGCTATAGTGCAAGCTTCCTAAGAACATCTCTCAAAAATAGATGTAACGAACTGTTGTAGCACTACTGACATAAAATGTATTTCCTAAGTATGACATTGCCATTAGGAGAGCATGAGCCTTTAGAAGTCATGTGGATTATGGGTTATTCATTTTTAGGTCCTCTGCACCTGACACAGGACCCACTCAATAGCAAGTACAACTAAATGACTACCAGGTAAATAGATGAATGAAAGAAAGAATGAATGAAATGGCTAGAGAAAAGAGGATTTTCTGACTGGCAAAATTAAAAAATTCTAAATTAGTAAGGAATTAGAACATGTTACTGCATTCCTATAAAACTCCTCATTTATAGGAGATTTTGCAAACCAGGGACCTTGGAACTAGAACTATCATACACATATCTTCTGTTTGACCCTCACAATCCTTTTGCCTGAAAAGGAATTGAATTTAGCTGTCAGTGTTGAAGCCTATCAACTCACCATGCAGGTCTGTGTTTCTGGTTTCTCTTAAACCGCTTAAAGGTCTTATAGCACAAGCCCTGCAAACATCTAGATCTGTAGAGCAGCCTGGCTATATTTGATGAAGCTGAAGGTCTTCACGTCAACACAGTCCCCTCCATCCTGCTAAGAGGAGACTCAGGGTCAGAAGTCACCTGCTATCGTGTTTCTGGCTTGCTTCACTCATTTGGGGGATCTGCCTGGGCAAAGAAAACATTTGAGTTCTTAATCCCTCACTTACAACATAACCCAGGACACAGAAAACACCTGGGAAGTCTTATCATCTCTACATTCTGACACAGTCGTCCGGAGACCCTGCATTTCTAACTGGCTCTCAGCTGATGGCAACGCTACCACAGGTTGAGTAAGAAGGCCACAGCCAACATTTTTGTGTGAACTGAGGGCACTGATAGTTTTCAAATTTTTATCTACTCAACAACTGAAATTAACTATATTTGAAATGTACTAATCAATTGAGCTGTAATGTAGTCATATAATTACATAATTTACCACAGATCTTTTTAATTAGTTACCTGCTAGTGTGCCCGACATGTTGCTAGGTGTTAGGGATTTAAAGGTGATCAAAAAGCCATCGTCCCTGCCCTTAGAGACCACAGACTAGTAGAAGAGACAGATCTTAATTATTTAATCAGGAATATAGAGAAACAAACACAAAATAATGTGTTAGGAAATAAAAGTTTCAAAACAGAAATCTGATCTGGTCTAGAAGGATGAAGGACTCTCTTTCCAAGAGACTGAATCTAAAGAAGGGTCCTAAGGGAGAAGGGGTATAGAGAGTGAATAGGGGTTCATCACTGAGAAGAAATTACTCACAGGCTGAAGGGAAGAGAGGAAGAAAATTCAGAGTGCACGGGCCCAGTGAGTGGGAGGACGTCAGAAACTGAGGCCACACAGGGATTTTGCATACCCCAACTTCACTTACGATGGAAAAGAGGAAGCCCTTCCAAATGCTTAAGTGAGTGAAGATTACTTGATATGGGTTTGTCTCATTTCCTATAAAGACTTTGAGCTGCTGGAGGCTAGAGCCCATCGTACCCTAGCAGTTGTGCATCAAATCCTAGTTGATCAACTTCAGTGCTCAAGAGTCTATGCCTTGTACAAAACGAGCGATGCTCCAAGTCTTCCCTTACTGAGCGCTGTTGCGCTCTGAGGAAAATCCTGCTCTCAGTGACGGTAGAAACCTCCTACCCATATGTCTTGAAGAGCTCATTTGCCCTAGCCTAAAATATTTTTTAAAATTCCAGACCATCAGTAGTTTAAATATATATTATTAGAATTTAAGGATGTGGCATCTATTTTTGGTGATGCCCAAAAGTTTTAAAAATTGCCCATGCCAGGGGTGCTGCATCAGTCAGACTCTTGGTTTTGGCTCAGGCCATGATCTCAGGGTCTTGGGACGGAGCCCTGCATGAGGCTCCACACACTCAGCTCACAGTCTGCTAGAGATTCTTTCCTCCTCTCCCTCCCTTTCCCTCTGTTCCTCCCCCTCCCCACACTCTCCTGTGCACACTTGCACCCTCTGTCTCTGAAATAAATCAAATCTTAAAAAAAAAAAAAAAAAATTGCCCATGCCAGGGGTGCCTGGCAGGCTCAGTCAGTAGAATGTGTGACTCTTGATCTCAGGGTAATAATTTGAGCCCTGAGCTCAAGCCTCTATTCAGTGTAGAGATTACTTAAAAGTCTTATAATTTGTTTTTTTATCTTATGCCATTAACTTCCTATGTGACTTAGGGAATGTCACTTTGTCTCTGGGTCTTGGTTTCTTCATCTTTAAAATCTGGACCCTAAGTAGATGAGCTTCAGTACCTCCTTCTAATTGGATAACTTGGTGAATCTGTGTAGCCACAACTCTGTTGATTGATAAATGATGCTGTCTCAGACAAAAAGTTCTTTGTTTTGGAATCTCCTTCATTTTTGGAATCTCCCAAGCCATAGCTGAGGTAGAAGTTGCGCCTCTAGCAATGGTAAAAATGAACTCTCCATTGACTGACCCTGGAATCCTTAATATCAGTATTACCATGACACTTGCTCATAGTATGAGCTTTTATAAATACTATTAAGTTTCACAATATCCCTTTGTGTTCCTTCAGTATTATCATAAGCTCAGTTGGAATTTGGTACATGCTCCTTGTTTCATAAACCCAGAGAAAACTCGCTATTAAGTGTTGATCATTAATATCCTTATATTGAAGACTAAATACCAGTAAGTCTGAAACCACTCTAATACCAGTAAGAAAACAGAAATTTTCTGCTCTGATCTTTGTAATGAGTCTTTTGAGATCGGGTTGAACATTTCCAAATTGTACTATTTTTATTCTTGGCCTTTTCTCTTTCATCCCAGGAGGTACAGACTTGGGATAGTTAGAATTCCTCCCTCTAAAGACCACTTTCTAAAGGGCAGCTTAATGGATTATTTTTTTTCTCTCATCTACTCTGTGTTCAGCCTGTTTTGAAAACAAGTACCACATCCCTGTGTTTATCCACATTTTTCATCTAGAGTTGCTTCTTTCTCAACTAGAAAACCACTTCCTTGAGGGGATTAACTACGCAATTCACTTTTTGCATTGCACAGCTCCCAGGTTGTAATGAAAATGGAACAAGATCTATATTCCAACAGCATTCTTTTGGACTCAAATTCCAGAAACTGAAATTGGAATTGACAAGGAAACATATTTGTTCTCTGCCTTTCCTCTAGCCTTCAAGGACACAATTAGTTGCTTGCTACTACAGGCAAAACATCGCTTCAATTGTCAATACCATACTAACACTAATACAGTCATAAACAAATGTCTCTTTCTTCACAAAAGACAGTGTTGGTGGAGTATCTTTTTCCCCCTGTTCCTTCTTTTCTATAGACTCTAAGGGCTATTAGCTATTTTATCCCAATGGGATATATCATAAAAAATAAACAGCTCTGTATTAAGACTCAGCCTCATAAATTTTTTGCAGTTCCTGTCCTGCTTTAATCTCATCCCAGCTGTTCCTAATTTGCAACCAGTTATCCCAAGTTGCAAGAAACCTATCCCAGAACTCAGGAGCGTGTCAACAGATGTCAGTCGATGTATTATAAAAATTTGGAAAAGTGTTTCTTAAGAGGAAGAACAGGCACAAATGTGATGGAGCCAATCTGTGCTCCCCTGGACCCCCAGAGACCTCCTACCAGACCCCAACCCGCTCTCCCCTAACACTACACTCCCAGCAGCATCTTTGAGTATGTAAGGAGGGGGATTGAAAAGGGAGAAGTTCTGTGAAAGAGAAGTAGGCATATGAGCTGAGGACCATCTGACTTTAAGAATCAGGAAAGCAAAAATTCCTGTCAGAATCCCTCAGGAGGGATGCTTGGATGGCTCAGTCATTCAGCATTTGCCTTCAGCTCAGGTCATGATTCCAGAGTCCCGGTATCAATCCCCACATCGAGCTCCCTGCTCAGCGGGGATCCTGCTTCTTCTCCCTCTTCTACTTCCCCTGCTTGTGTTCCTTCTCTTGCTGTGTCTCTCTCTGTCAAATGAATAAATAAAATCTTAAAAAAAAAAAAAAAAAGAATTCTTCAGGAATGGCTGGGATCTAAGATCAAGCTGTAGGAAGCAATGCAGGATCAGAGCTAGGGCAAGATGGCAGGTAGGCAGTAGGTAGGCTGACAGTTAAAGGTGTATGCCAGACATGGTGAGAGTGTTGGGAAGGACTCACATCGTTCACAAACTAGTGTGAAACAATGTACAGAAAATGGAGGAATGGGATTCAACCACAAGGAAGTGGGGCAGACAGGCTGCATATAGGAGGCAGTCCCCCACTTACCCAAAATCTCCTTTCTGGTGAATCCGTCTTCTTTTACACCTTGCCAAGCTCCTGACAAGGCCACAACCTAACAAGCTTGGTAGTTTTTATTTAAACTTCAAACCATATAGGTGTGGTATTTATTAAGTATAGAAACCCATAGAAAGCCCCTAGGTGATGTCATGTTATGCCATGTTATGTCATGTCATGTCATGTCATGTCATTGTCATGTCAATAGATTTCAGCCATTCTAAAGAGTGAGATCTTTTGAAAATTAGGATAAAAATGCTTATAATGCTACCAGATTCGTCCAAGATTTTTATCACCTGGAATTTAATAAAGTGTTAAAAGGTCACTGAAACATTGAAGCATAAAATATATTCTCGGGCATATAGGCCTCAGAGTACTTGCCAAATAATGACTGCCTTAAAAAAAACCTTCTTGATTCAAGAACTCAAATAAGAAAAGAAACAAATGCAAGAAGATATGGCAAGAAATGGAGGAAAGCAGGTTAATAAAACATTTTGAGTAAGTATGGTGTTGCCATGAAAGACCACAGGGAAAAAAAAAAAGAAACTATATCGATAAAATGCCAGATATAAAAACTTAGGATACATCAGCATGATGAGAGGTCATGGAAGGGGCCAAGTGGAAGAGTCTTCTAGAAAATATAGATACCAGTAGGGGTAAATTAACATGAATGTGGACCCCAAGTTAAGGGCAATCATAACAAAATAGAATGAATCACTTGTAAGGGCACCTAGGTGGCTCACTTGGTTAAGCAACTGCCTTTGGCTCAGGTGATGATCTCAGGGCCCTAAGATAAAGCCTGGAGTCCCGCTGCCCACTCAGTGGGGCATCTGGTTCTCCCTCTCCCTCTGCTGCTCCCCCTGCTCATGCTCTCTCTGTCTCAAGTAAATAAATAAAATGTTAAAAACACACACACACACAGACAAAAAAGAATGAATCATTTTTAAAGTTGTGAAAACCATATCTCTTGGGTCGAAAACTAGAAATAAGAGATAAGTAGAGAAATAGAAAATGTGAACTAACATGACAGTATTAAGGTCATGTAATGAGATAATCTTACACGTTAAGAGAAGTCCCTTAGGTACCATTAAAAATCAAGATCAGATAATATTCAGTCGAGAAAAGTGACACACACAAGAAGACATAAAAATTGAAAATAGAAGGATGAAAAAATTTACCTATCCAATCTGAGCCAATATAAAACTGGAATAGCAATGTTATTGTCTTTAAAAATAGACCTTAAGAAAAAAAAATTGTAAGGGATGAGAAAAGACATTAAATACTAGTTTAAAAAAGTCAATGAACAAGAAGATATAACCATCATAAACATATATTCTTTTTTTAAAAAGATTTATTTATTTATTTATTGGGGTGGGGGCAAGACGAAAGGGGGAAGGAGAGTAAGAATCTCAAACAGACTTCCCACTGAGTGCAGAGCCTGACACAGGCTTGATTCCACAACTTGACCTGACCTGAGCCAAAATCAAAAGCCAGACACTTCAGTGGCTGAGCGATCCAGGCACCCCAAACATATATTCCTAGTAATACAAAGACTGAGATTAGTAGTTAACCTTTAATTCCTTGAGAGCAAAAGAAAGACCTTGTACTTCATCTTAATGCCTTAATAGAACTATGATAGTGTTTCAGTGCCCAATGGGAGCTAAGTAAATATTTTTAAACAACCTGAGGAAGGGTCCAACCCCACAGTCATTTCTTCTGCAAAATATTTCTATTTGATTCACAGAACATATGGAACATATGGCTTATTGAGGGCAAATGGATATTATTATTTCATGGCTGTAAATAAAATGCCTGAGTTGTATCAAATCAGTCACACATGGGTAAACTTCAACAAATTTAAAAATCTGAAAAAAAAATCTTATGCTCATTTTAGTGAAAGGAATAAAACAGTGGTTATATTAAGCAAGATGAAACCAAACAAGAACATTCTGCTCTGAAGTTTCAAAATAAGAGACTCCTTCACTATGTAAATACCACATGGTATATATGGCTTTTGTTACACTGAATAAGTAAAAGGATAACAAAATAAAGCAATGAGACATGCAAGTAGGTGGAACTATATAAAACTGATAAAATTGATGTTTTTATAAGTCAAGAACCACTGAATAACTTAAATAATAACTTGAATAATGGTGACTTCATGTGGATCAATCTCATATGAGACATTTAAAAAAAAACTCAGTCATAGTGTTAAAGGAGATTTAGACAAACAGCTGTGCTCAAAGGTAAATATGTATATGTTTATAAACACATATACATATATATGTATATAAATGTGTGTGTGTGTGTGTGTGTGTGTGTGTGTGTGTATAGAGACTCAATTTATAGAGATGAATGCCTCCATCAGGATTTTTATTATATTTCTGGGCCAACAGCTACCTCCCTCGATAGACCATCACCCTCAGTTGAGTATCCTGAAGCTGAGTTTCTTGACCATTTCCCACATCATGGCCCACAACCAAAGACTGACTGACAGGGGGTATCAAAGGTCAGCACTTTTTCCTCAAGGATGGATAACTTTGCCTCTTATGCTCTTCTCTCCCTGTGAATTAGGACAAGGCTGATTGCTACCTAGGAACACATTTGCTCTGCTCTTTGCCCTCCTCAATTAGTGTTCACTCTCTCTCTTACAGAAAGTTTTTCTGAAGAGCACACCTCAATAAATCACAAATACCTGAACCCTTGTCTCAAGCTCTGCTTCCAAAGAACCTGATCTAGATACTATGCACTAGGAAAGGGACAGGTGGCAGCTGAGTGCTGTGAAATACAAGCTCATTTTTCTTTTGTGCCTCCATTTGAACAGGGTGTAAGCTGATGACAGTTTATTTTCTTTATGCCTATAGAAAGACAAGCATGGGCAATTGATTCTAAGGGGACAGCATGTTATTTTTAAGAGCTTTAAAAATCATCTTTCTCCAAGTATGCTTTTCTTCACTACAAATGTCATCCAACCTGCTTCCTATTGCATATCTCTTTCCAATTGGCAAATCCATAATTTTTAAGATGATTTTATTAAAAGTGTTATAATGGGGACACCTGGGTGGTTCAATCATTAACATCTGCCTTCAACTCTGGTCATGATCCCAGGATCCTGGGATAGAGCCCTGCATTGGGATCCCTGCTCAGCAGGACGCCTGTTCCTCTCACACTCCCCCTGCTTGTGTTACCTCTCTACTGTCTCACTCTCTCTGTCAAAAAAAAAAAAAAAAATACAATCTTTTAAAAAAAAAAAGTGTTATAATGAAAAATTTCAGCTAGATGACAACAAATGAGCTCAGGGACAGGGATATAAAAATTGATTGTTCTCAATTTCCTGAAAGAAATTTAGAAGTCAACTGTTTGTGATTACATTAAGTACATTTTAAGAATGATGACTGGCAATTAGATAACCTGAAACATGCCTGGTTTCAAATGCTAGCCTGTCATTCAGGCATCAATTGTGTTGAAATGTTCTTTTTGCCCTCTAGTGGAGAACCTAACTAAATATGATTGATACTTGAGTTTTCAGAACTGATTCTCTTAAAATATCTACACACCAGCATTCATCTTTTTAATGTTAAAAGCCCAATTAATTTGCATTTGCCCATTTTGAACAGAATGTTCTTTATGAACCTTTTATACAAATTCATCCATTCTGAAAACAATTTGGCATAGGCAAACAGTGCCCCTGTTTCAGTTTCTTGAAAAATCTAAAAACATTAAAAACCAATTTTTAGTTGGCTTTTTCTCCTACTCCACCCACCTCAAAGGTTTTCTCTTCTACATTACCTAAACAGCTATCCAATTCCCATGAACTCCCAAAGTTGTCAGAAAAGTTTTGGAATTGAAAGCCAGGTGGCTCTCTGTGTATTATCTCTGTGGTGATAGAAAATAAATTACCTTGGTTTATTCACACAGAAGGATTTCTAACTATGTCAATGAAACAAAAACAGATAGGATTAATGAAGAGGAGAAAAGAAAGTTTTGAGTTCAAAATTCCAGATGACTTCTTTCCGTACACGTAGCTGCCCACAGTATGTCGAAGTGTTAGAGGTACAGTGGTTCTCTTGGCCACTAACCTTTGGAACTGTGACTGCAGAAAATGGTTGCAACCTGGGCATGCAAAGTGAGGAGGGCTGTGGACTTTGGGATAAACCCAGGCTCTTCCCACAACGCACACCACCCCGGGGTGTGTCACTGCATCACTAGTCTCCAGTTTCCTCATCTGTCAACTGAAGGAAGTTGATTGATCTCAGTGGTTAGTTCCAGTCCTGAGCAATAAAGTGCTATTGGTAAACCAGACACATTCTGTGATTCCAGGATGGTGGTGGCTGGTGAAGGTGATGATGCTATTTCTTTGATGTTAGGCACCAGCTTTGAAGCTAGTTTGATGAAATCATGGACAAACTGTTTACACTCTATGAGCCTCAGTTTCTTTGTATGTGAAATAAAGGGATTAAAATATACTTTCTGGGGCGCCTGGGTGGCTCAGTGGGTTAAGCCACTGCCTTCGGCTCAGGTCGTGATCCCAGGATTCTGGGATCAAGTCCTGCATTGGGCTCTCTGCTTTGGCAGGGAGCCACCCCCCTTCACCCCCACTCGGCTGCCTCTCTGCCTACTTGTGCTCTCTGTCAAATGAATAAATAAAATCTTTTTAAAAAATAAATAAATAAAATAAAACCTACTTTCTGAATGTTTTGAAATGTAAATAAAATGCTGCCTGTAAAGTAAGTGGCATGTTACTTGGGACCACATGGTTGGATCTAGAGGGCATACTTCTAAGTGAAATTAGAGAAAAACAAATACCACATGATTTCACTCAAAGGTAGAATTTAAGACACAAAACAAAGAAAAAAGAGACAAACAAACAAAAAAACCCAGACTCAAAAAATTAGAGAACTGGTCTGGTGATCACCCAAGGGGAGGTGGGTAGGGAATGGATAAAATAGGTGAAGGGGATTAAGAGTCCACTTATCATGATGAGCCCTGAATAGTGTATAGAATTGTTGAATCACTATATCGTACACCTGAGACTAATATAACACTGTATGTTAATTATGCCAGAATTTTAAAAAAAATTTTAATTAAATTAAAAAATAATTAAATAAAAATAAAGTGGAACATTTGCCTATTTTTCCAAATATAAATTTCTTTCTTACAAAATTTCCATGACTCCCTCAACTCTTAACACTGCTTTCTTCTCACAAATTCTGCTAACCCAGGGCTCCCAGGGATACAAAGCTGTCTGGTAACTTTACTTCTTGCTAACTTCAAATGGTAGCTCCTGGTCCCACATGCTTCTTCAATACTCTGGCCTGCTTTCCTTTTTTTCATGCTTGTCCTGTCTCTTTTCTTTCCTGCCTGGCAACATTCCTGCTGCAGTTCCCTCTCACTGGAGTGACCAGCAGGCCCCCAAACTGCTTCTGTTCAGACCTGCATTCAGACATCATGACCTCATGAAGTCCTTCCTGATTCATCAGACTAGATCGGGACTTCTACAACAGATACTCATAACCACTCAGTGGTCTTCTAAGTGGCAGTTGCCACATTTATAATTCAGTAATGGATTTTTTTGCATATTTAATTTCTGCTTTTCCCAAGTAGAGAAAATACTTGACCAAGTGCCCTTACATTTCTGTATACTTGATTTCAGAGTAAGGCCAGCAGAGACTCCTAAGGGATACTTAGTAAGTCTTTGTGAAATAAGGGGGTAATGTATCACCTTCCAGGCTCCAGGGTTCCAAGACATCAGACTGGAATAAAAAGTTGCAAAGTGTACGCTCCTTGGTACTGGTAGGGAATTGGGATATTAGTTAGACAAGGTTTTTGTGACCTTGAGCCAAACCACTTAATTTAGTGTTCATTTTCTCATTTGGAAGCTATGTGCAATTGTAAACTGCTTATCTCAAAGGAGAGTTGCTTTATTCTTGAAATACATCTATAAAAGATTTTTTCACATCTTTAGATCTAAATATTTACAGCTTACATTAGAAAAATGGTTTCTGGTTTGTTTTTTTAATTTCAAAGCCCCCTCAGCCTTTGAACCGGTTGGTAAAGGTTAGAATACTTTAGATTTTCCCTTCTCCAGCAAAATCACAATCTGCCATAACGTCTGTTGATTAATCACTGTTAAAATATTTGAAGAAACCTCAAAAACAATTCTCCTTTCAGATGAGGTACTAAAAAGTTTAACGGATGTTGGAAACACACTGATAATATTAAAAATTTAATTCATTTGCTGCATTTCTGTAGATTCAGAGAGTCAATTTTCTGAGTAGCCATACAATAGTACTACCAGTTAAGATATTCTCAATAATGGAAACAATATAAACTTTACAACTGTATTTGAAAATAAATAGGTAGGGGAACAAATGGAGAAAAAACAAAGTGAGAAAAGCCAACATTTATAGGGTAAACTATAAACCAAAAGGTTTAAAGAAAACATGCTCATGACCCAGGAATAGGCTAAAGCCAGTTTATGGTGGAAATTTTCCTACTTATTGATCCTGGATATACGTTTCCTTCCTTTCTTCTGTCTTCCTAGCTCATCACACAGTACCTTACCACCAGGAGACTTCATCAGAGGTTCCAGAGTCCATTGCCAACCCTCAGTACTCCATGATGTGAAAACAAAAGACAGTAGAGCTCAAATCTCCCAGTGAGTTCATGGCCTAGTACATTCAGGTGCTTCCCCCTCTACTCCCATAACTGTGTGTTTCTTATTCGTCATACATATGGCTAAAAAGGGTTCCCTCTGTATTCTAACAGACATCTTGACCTTGGCTTATTATAAGTGGAGTGATCCTTTACCTAGAAAAGACAAATAATGGCCTGAAAATATCTCCATTGTGCTCATCTTCCTCTCACTTTGTCATTGTAGACAAGTTATATTTCCTCTTTAATCTTAATCTATAATCCCAAGAGCAGCTGCTTGGAAAAGAGGCTAATAAAAACCCATCAGTAAATACTCTGTTGATGTATCGTAAAGATACATTTCAAATTAAATGTTTCAGCTTTCTTAGCAAAAACATATTCTAATATAAAGGATTGGTATATTCTAAAATCTCATTTTATGAAAAAGGCACTTTAATTTCTTAAAAAGTAAATCATAAAAAAGTACATGTTGGCAGCTTCAGTACTTTTTCAAAGAGAAATGACTTTTAATAATCAGAGTAGTGTACTGGGAAAAAATGTACTTTCTGATTCAATAAGTCCATGAATACTGGATATATTAACACTCAGCCCAACTGTAAATGTTACAAGCACATGGGAGTAATTTTGATTAAGAACTCAACCTAACATTTTTTTTTTAATTAAGGGGAAAAAATAAAAATAAAAACCAACCTGTGACCTAAGTTGGTATATATACCATTTATTTTTCATCATGAAGTTTATTTTCTTGCTGAATCATTACAAAAATCTATTTTATGATTTTTAAAGATTTTATTTATTTGATAGAGAGAGAGACAGACAGTGAGAGAGGGAACACAAACAAGTGGAGTGTGAGAAGGAGAAGCAGGCTTCCTGCTGAGCAGGGTTCCTAATGCAGCCTGGATCCCAGGACCCCAGATCCTATCCTGAGCTGAAGGCACATGCTTAACCAAGTGAGTGACCCCAGCGTCCCTGAATCATTACAGATTTTGAAAGACAAGAGGAAACATTTGCTATCAATGAGAAAGCTTCCAAGAGGTAAAAACTTATTTTTTTTTAAGATTTTATGTATTTATGAGAGAGAGGGAGAGAGTGTACAAGTGGGCAAAAGGGCAGAGGGAAAAGGAGAAACAGACACCCTGCCCCCACCCCCTGCCGCCACTGAGCAGGGAGACTAAGCCAACTGGGGCGGGAAGGGGCTTTATCCCAGGAACTCAGGATTGGATTCCAGGACCCTGGGATCATGATCCAAGCCAAAGGCAGATGCTCAAAGGACTGAGCCACCCAGGGGCCCCAAGGAGGTTAAAACTTTAAAGATCATCCAGTCCAATGAAGTTATGAGTTTAGGAGTTCTAAGTGAGTCTCAGGAATCTGCATATTTCTAAAGTTCTCCCACATAATTCTCATGAAATGAGCCCAGTTTTGATCCTAAAGTAAAAGCTTAACAAACAAGTACAATATCCTACTATTCCAGAGGAAAAAGAAATCCACTGAAAAGAGTGAAGTATGTGTTCACAATATCATTTCTGTAAATTAAATTATACGTACACCAAATAATGCAACATTTGGAAGAAAATATTCAAACAGATGAAAAAAAAACAGTATAGTTGACCATGCGGAGAAAAGAAAGGGGAGTAAGAAATCACTTGTAAAGCAAATACATATGTGAATAAATTTGAAAGCATGAAAAGAATCAATAGGTTGTAATAAAAGGAAAAACTGCATTTTAGATGAAAGTAAGGTTCTCCTAGTTACATCAACGGACTGCTCCTTCACTCTAGTACCAAAATTCTATAAACAGATAGCATGTTGAAAAATATATTAAAATGCATATTTAAGTTGGAACATGAAAGTTTCACTTACATGTACCACTTGATCTTGGTAAAAATCCTATGATAGAGATTCTACATTTTTTAACTTTTTTTTTTTTTTTAATTTCCTTAAGTAATCTCCACACCCAAGTGGGGCTTGGACCCAAGACCCAGCGATCAATGGCTTTATGCTCTACCCACTGAGCAAGCCAGGCACACTTAAAGATTCTATTTTTATTGTTATTTTATAAATAAGGAAACTAAAGCAAGAGTTTGGATTACTTTTCTAAACATGGACATAAAACAATTTATTTATTCAACAAAATTAATTCAGCAGTAGGGGCGATGGATGAACTTTTGTTTCATTTCACTATGGGTAAAGTAACTGTTAAGTCTACTTGACTGATCAAACTGGACACTTTAATAATGACAAGGGACACAGGAATAATTGAAATCATATAATATTAAAAATACATATTAACAAATGATTTTTATACTGGTAGATCTATAAAATATTTGTTTTCAAAAAACTATTTTTAAGGGGCCTCTGGGTGGCTCAGTCGTGAAGCATCTGCCTTCGGCTCAGGTCATGATCCCAGGGTTGTGGGATTGAGCCCTGCATTGGGCTCTCTGCTCAGCGGGGAACCTGCTTCTCCCCCTCCCACTCCCCCTACTTATGTTCCTTCTCTCTGTGTCAAATAAATAAATAAAACCTTAAAAAAACAAAACAAAACACTCTTTTTAAAAAGTAAATTTTTCCCCTAAAATAGTGGAAAAACACATATTGATATAGTTTTACAAAAATGTCCAGGACAGATTAGAACACAGGTTGTCTTACACAAGGACATAGGTTTTTCTCTCTCCATGAAAGACCTTTAGGTCTTTCCCTGACTTCCAGGGGTCCTGATCACAGCCTGGGGTCTGCAAATGGGTATGTGATCAGGACCAGGGGGGTACTGGGCAGGAAGACTGGAGGTGGGAGATTAATAAATAACTCTCTCCTGCTCCTGAGTGAAAGCTATTTTTCAAGGGTCTACTCCAGAGATAGTACTTAAATTGAACATGTTAGAAAAAGCTAGCTAGCCCCAATGCTTGCATAGAAAATAGACAATAGAATTTAATAGCAGTGGAGCCAATGGGAGGATTCTTATGCGAAGAAACCAGCCACACTTATCTCTTGGATGAGAAAGAGAGCAGCAATGGTAATAGTAAATGGCTGCAAACAAGGCACAAGGATAATGCATTTTAGAAACTGAAAGTGAAATAAAAATGGCCACACAGTCACAAACAAGGCCTCTGAAGAATGTAATTTTTTGAAAACCAAAAGAGAAATGTCCTTAGAACGGCTGTCAGTGTTCTCCTGGGGATTTAAAACTGTCTCTCTGTCTATAAAGATGCTATTCTTATGCATAAAACCTTGCAAGCTTTCACTGTAAATAGAGTCTTCCTGAGTAGGAAATCCCAGCCTTGCTCCCCAGCACACCAGAAGTCAGCCCAGACTGTGCAGGCTTAGTTCCCCCTCCTCTCCTTCCTATTCATGGGCCTGCTGTGGGCTTTCTTGTTTGTTGCTGGTGCAAATCAGGCAGAATAGAGACTCAGGGGAGACAGCAGGAGAGAGAACATCCTGTCCACCTGGCCTCGTGTTTCTGCCAAACACAAGGTAGAAAAGGTTGCTGGGATGAGAAAAGAGGAAAAGAAAGGTAGGTGAGTGCTTTGGTGGGAAAGTGAAAGTAAGCCAGAAGAACTGGAATTTGGGTTTGACTTAAAAAGGCAGCTGTGCCTCAGAGATGATGGGAGTACGAGAGACAGAAGAAATGAGGCAGAGGATACAGAAAAGAAAAAACGGTCATGAAGTATCCTTACCTATGGCCAGGACAGTAAGTAGTTGAGACCCCTGTGGCAACATCTGAGTGGTGTGTAAGAAAGGAATCATTCCAAATGAACTGAATTCTCAAAAACAGAGGGGACATCCACTAGTCTCTGACCTACACACTGATGGGTATGCTGTGCATGGTACAGCACATTAACTTTGAAGATAAATATTTCTATGTGAATTTCAAAATGGGGGGGGGGATTGGTAAAATTGATATGGGAAACAAAGGCAGAAGAAAAATTATTAAATTTCCTTACTACTTACAGTCCATTCACAAGTCTTTGAAACAGGCAGGGTGATGTTTTTCTAGGAACTCAGCTGTCTCCACATTAATACTTTGCTAAACGCCTGACCCCTGCCCCCGGATCCTGGGAGTCTACTTTAATGTATAAAAATTCCTTTGGAGACTTCCTTTATTACCCACAATCATCCCCCAAACATATGACCCACTAATATACATCTGAAAGGTCTCATGACTAACATTTTATTAGATGGTAATAAATGGCCTTTTCCCAACAACAGCTAGCCCCCTCAAGGTCCTGGAACCCTTGCTTTCAAAAGTCCTTAGAGACTTATGCTATCCGTAGCCCCCTCCCAACTTAAAAGTATATAATGGGCCACTCCTCATGACCCCAGCGCAGTTCTTTCTGCACATAGGTCCTATCCCCACGCTTCAATAAAACCACCTTTTTGCACCAAAGACATCTCAAGAATTCTTTTTTGGCCATCACCATCAAATCCTAACATATTTCTTACATCAATGACCCCAGATGAGATACAACTTTAAGATTGTAACCCCCCCACCAACACACGCACACATTAGACCTATAATTCCTTTGTATTCTTTATCATTTCAGCCATTATGCATGGCCCAGGGTAAAATATGTCCAAAATAAAGAAAATTCTCTTGCATTCTGCTAGCCCAAGTTTGGGTTTTCAGGATCCTGAACCTCAAATTGAGATCATGAACATGAAAGTTGCAAATATAGGGTGGTGGGTGGCTCAGTTGGTTAAGCATCTGTCTTCAGCTCAGGTCATGATCCCAGGATCCTGCTATCAGGCTCCCCGATGGTGGAGAACCTGCTTCTCCTTCTCCCTCTGCCTGCTGCTCCCCCTACTTGTGCTCTCTCTCTTTCTCTGTCAAATAAATAAATAAAATCTTTAAAAAAAAAAGTTACAAATATATATGATATAAACTATGGTCCTTGCTTTGCCATCTCAGGCCTTGACATTTTACTATCAGCCTGTGCACAGTGTTCACAAGGTTTCTCTTTGCGTGAGGGCTCCTTCTGCAGATAAATGCTCCTCTCCCCCAAGCACAGCCCTCATATGAAGACTAGGAGGATTCCCTGCCCCCACCTCAAATTGCCTACCTCTCAATCGTCCGTGCTGGCTCCTAGAATTCCCCAGTAAACTCAACCTCTAATTTCCTACCTGGTAACTTGCTGGATGATATACCCTTTCCCAGTTCCCCACTTCCTTCACTGGTGTTTCCTGGAACCAGCTCCCAAATTAACTACTTATATATGAATCCTCTTCTTAGCGACGCCAAAACAAAGGTACTATTGATTCTCCATATTTACAGTAGTTACGTTCTATAAAGTTACCGCAAATGTGGAATTAGCAAGTCCTGAACCATTGCTCCAGGATGAAATAGAAGATTAAGTTCCTGAGAGCCCAGTTAATTTTTATCAGTTAATCATAGTCTTGTTTAATGTATCTTTCTGTTTAAAAACACCTTATTTAATATATATCATTGGTTCATTAACATTGAACCTATAGCCGACAGCACCGTAACTCATGCCTAACGGAAGCTTACCTGACGTTTACTTTCTCTGTGAGGTACATGGTAGCCCTCTTGAGTTTCGCGCACCAGACAGAACTTTAGGACTGTGCCCAAGAGATCATTTTAAACAGTGAAAACCACAAGAAAAAGCACAGAAATTCAAAACATGTGGTACTCAATGGACCATGACAAGAATGATTGCTTACAGCATGAGAGCTCAAGCAAGAAGGCAGAAAGTCACCTTGTTCACCTCAGCTGGGAACACGAGCACAGGCCAATCACATTTTTCGCTGTTCCTCACATGTCCGCAAATGACCAAAGAAGTACAGTGAGGATTGATTTCGGGGTTACAGATACATTTTCGTGTGTAGGAAAATTCAGAAGTCCATCCTTCTGAATGGAAGAGTTTTCCACAGATGAAGGGGTGGGAAAAGAAGAGTGATGAAAGATATGTAGAAGGTCTAAGTGGATGGTTCTGAGGGAGCTTCACAAAAACTGACCCGCTCGCAGCATGCAGGTAACTGTTTTCCCATATAGGCTCAAGGGGTTCACAAGGAGCCACACTAGAGCCAATCAGGGCAGGCCATGAAGCGGGAGAAAGAAGGATGCAGCAAGTGTATTCTGTGACTGATGGTCATATACCAGATAGGATTGAGGATACCCTGGTGGCCACCAAAGACCACATCTGGCAAAGAAAGATCAGATGTCTACTGCCAACCCACCCCCACCCCACTTACGCTCCTATACTGAAGCGCTCCATCAGCTCAACGGAAAGTGCATGGAACCCCCCAAATGGGGACATTCTCAACTGACTGAAATTGTATTCAGTGTGCTGATAAATCCATAGATTGATTCTATTTTGTTTCTACTTAAGATGGAAATAATCCTAAATATTCAAGCCTTTGGGGCTCCTAGTGAATAACCTGGGTCATTTTAGGATTTGTTCATCATGAACACGTATTTACCGCTCTACCTACAATGTGAAAGACACCCTATCCAGCACGTCACACCCTACATGGACACTAGAACAATCACAACAAGCACATACAAGATAACCTGTAATGTGCATGAGATAGGTTGGCACAGGCAAGGATTATAAAAACTAAGGAGAAAAACATCACTTTGAACGCTGATGAGTGGGAAAACTTCACAGAGGAGCCAGGATAATTTGACTAGATGATAAAGGATGAGAATGGTTTGCTTTGCGGAAGGAAGGTGAAAAGCAGGAGGGTATTTTAGGGGAGGGGAATGCAGTAGTGAGTTAAATGGTAAGAAATACCCCCAGGCATGCCTGGAGGAAAGTAAATTGATTGGTTTAAGTGACGTAGAATAATAATAAAGAGTACTGAGAGATAACTATAGGACAGGTGTCACAAAGGAAGAATCCATTCAACCTGATGAAGGACTAGCCATGAGGACAAAGCCTAAAAAGTTTTACAGCTGAATCAAGTCTGGGTCTGAGGTCTGAGAACTGTGGTATTAATGACAGAAGAAGGAACGCCAGAACAGAACTAGTTTGAGGCAAAATGAATGATGAGTTTGAGGTGACAACATGACATCCTAGGGGAAGTGACAAGTGAGCAACTGAAGATATAAAACTAGATGATGGAGGAGAAACAGAATCGGAAATGTGGATTTGAGAATTATCAGTCCTAAGGTAATCATAGAAGTCTCTGAGTGGGTGAGTATCTGAAGGGAGGCAAAGAGGGAAAAGAGGAAGAAGTGTCCAGAAAGAAAACAAAGAAAGAGCAGTCAGGGAGTCGGAATGTGCCTTTGATCCCAAGAGCAGGGTGGGGAGGGAGATTCAAGAGCACATGATCAACCGTGTCAGTTCCTGCAAGGGATAAAAGAGAGGACTCGGGAAATTCAGCTGAGTTTGCTGACAGGCAGCTAACCTCGAGAGAGCAATCTCAGGAGAGTGGTTGAGGCAAAAAGACAGAATGCTTTCAAGAATGGGCTAAAGCGTGAGTTTATAGAGGGAGGATAAAGATAATGACTATTGATCACTTTGAGAGAGAGAAAGTCTTGAAATTACTAGGCTTGCAGCACTATCAAGGAAAAGGAGAGAGACAGCTCATTTTGTCTTTTTTTTAACTTTCTTTTTGAGGTTTCTGCGAGGAGGAGGGATCCAACACAAAAAAGGACAAATGATTCCAGAGAACGCTGGGAATGACACTTCAGAAAGACTTATTAATCATAAGATCTAACTCTTACATGGTTCCTGTAACGTTCAAGGCACTATTCTAAGTGCTTTTTACATATTAATACATCCTAATCTCATAATACTCTACTAAGGTGGGTAGTATTGTCATGCCCCCTGATAGGTGAATCAATGGAGGCATGCAGAACCTAAATGACTTACCCAAAATCACCCTCTGGAAGGAGTAGGGTCAAGTAATGAACCTAGACCCAGCTGTCAAGAGACCTCATGCTCTTAACCATATGTCTCTATTACTTTGAAGGATTAAAGAAATAAGTAACAGTAATAACTCCCTTCTTGAGACCTGGAGAAAAAAAAAAGGATCTCCTGATTTATTACAAGATGGAAAGGGAAGTCCCTGAGCATCATCACGTATGATATGACATCATATGACAGAGCTCTATCTTGCAAGTAAGAGAAGAGGGTAGGGATTAAGGTGAAGATAGAGGACACACAGAGTCTGATAAAGATTTAGAAAAAAAGAGCACACACTACAGATTCAACAGAAGGATAATAAAACCTGTTAAACACCTACTATAGTTCTGGTTGGTGAGGGACTATCAAAGACAGTTAACTCAAGTTCAGTGTGGCTCTCTAGGGGTAATTATGGGACAATTTGAATTGGGAGATGAGCCTAGTAGGGAAAGCTGTAAACTATGTCTGGCATTGATGTTAGAGTAATGGAGAGAATTTAGATTATGTTTTACAGTTCCAAACAAGAAGCTATTTCAAATAAAAAAAGCCAAGTCCTGAAACCCAGTATGCTACTGGTTCTGTATTCATAACACAAGGTTTATAGACATAGATATCAACTTGGGTCATCTGTATGTTTTAATGGGAGCAGTTTAAGTACAAGACTATTGAGTGTTCTGAATCTTTCATTAAGAAATATTGTCTTACATTACTATAATTATTATTATTATTTCTGATATGAACGTTTCTTTTTTCAGTAACCATAAATCACAGACTCTGAAAGACAAAATATATTATGAGGATTGTGTTAACTGAAAATAGTTGTCCAACCTCACATCACTTTTATATATTGTTCTCCACAGCCTGATCAAATTCAGATGAAAATGTCAATGAAATACTGACTCTACCCTTGAACATCTGTGAAGAAATTTCTGTTTCTAGGAAACATTACCAAAATATCAAAAAACAAGCTACTTAATGCAATTGATATATAGAAAATACAATTATAATCTTCTCATAGATGACGATTCGTAAGAATCTGGTTATGTTATTTTCAGAATCACTGACTTTATTAAATAGCTAAATGGATTTCATATATGTTGGCAAGGATTAAATCAGGAAAAATTTCAAAGAACCTAAAATCATTTAAAATGTTAACACTTTGTTTGAAATGCTGCTTTTTCTCTAAACCAAAAATAAGAAACAAAAGTCATATAAAAATGTCATCCTGAACTTTGCCCAAAAATATTCTGTTTGCAGAAAATGGATATTTTAAAGGTTTAACTCAGGGCTGATCCCCAATATGATAGATGCTATTACATATGAAAAATAAAATATTCTTCATATAATAATATTCACTTCTTAGATGACTGTCTTTAGATTGAGTTTATGAGCATTTTCTCAAAAAAAAAAAAATTGGAGGGACCAAGGGATATTGTACAACTACATGCTGGAACATTCTGATTCTGGCCTTTATTCGTTTCCAAGTACAGAGGTATATTCCATTGATATAGAGAATTTTCAAAATAAATGTTTTTAAACTTTTGAGTTAAAAAATAATAACTCCAGGTTGAGTTTAACTAATTAATTCTGTTGTGAAATTTTCAGAAACTGAAAGTCTGTAATAGGATGACCTTATGGTAATGCTCAGAAGAACAAAGGGCACTTGCACATAAGCTTTATGTGGTAGTATTAGCCTCTTGCTTCTAGTAGAATATTTATGATTGCATTCCAAAGCCAACTATAAATACTTTTTTCACTTAAAATATGCATTTAAGATATCTAAAAAGATATAATTTGTATAAATATATAATGTATATTAAAACATTTAAATAATTATATATAAATTGTATCATAAATATAATACTATAATAAAATATTGATATAGTAAATATTTAATATGTATAACTATATTATATATAAGATATCTATAATATATACGTTTTCTTTGGGGTAACGAACACCTCATTTTACATATCCCTTCACTATACATAATGAGGCAGATAGACACATTTTAAAATAAAATATTAATAGCATAAGGTATAAAACTGTTGAATCACTATGTAGTACACCTGAAGCTACTGTAACATTGTGCCAACTATACTCAAAAAATAAAATGAAATAAAATGAGATGTTAATATTATTTTACAGATATTTGTAGACATTCTAAGAATTTCTTTGCTCATTGACTTCAACAGGAAATGCCTCCTCATTAAGGCACTATAATTTAGAGACGCTTTTTAAAGAACATTGAACTGAAACTTGAAGATAAATTAATAATGCTATCTTGTAAGGTTTTGGAAAATTTCTTGGGATTTCCACTTGGGGGTTAGAACAGGAAACAGTAAGGAATGCAAATCAGGAAATGATTTTGAAAGCAAATATAGATATTGAATAAGTTCTCAAGGTTAATTACTATCTTTTTGTAAGGACATGGGTTCTAACACAAATATTTAATATTCTTAATATATATGTTTCCTCTATGCTTAAGTTTTAAAAGTTAAGCATAAAGAAGCTTCCCAGCGCAGAACAATTCCCACCTCAGCAGGGAATTCTCACCTTATTATATGTGTTGCCGCTAAACAAGGTGTGAGAATCCCCCTGTTCATCACTCAGTGAGAAGGAGGACAAATGACTGAAAGGTCCTGGGGTAAGGCAGTCAGCATGGGAGAGGGTCTGTGGAGGCAGCAGGGACTGAGCAGGAGGATAGAGTCTAGTCTGATATAAAGGGTGGAGAGAAACAGGCTTGGGAGGAACTGTCACATCCTGGGAAGAAGAAAAGCATAGAGAGCATGTTAGTGGACGAAAGTCAAGCTCACCTGGAATTAAGTCTAAACATTATAGACTTTACGTCAGAATCTCTTACTAGTAAGAAGGAAGCCTCTGCTCGCACTTGGGCCCCTCACAACACACCCCTTTCATGGTGTATTGTCTCTTTCAGAAATTCCTGTCAGTCTCCCTTCTCCAGCCTCCTCCGCAGAAACCACCACCTGAAGGGTGTCAAGATTGTTATTTTTCAAAGTGTTGAGAGGAGAAATGTTTAAGGAAGGTGAGCATCCATTCCAAAGGTGATAGGATGAGATCAGAAAAGGCTTTGTGGAAGAGGACAGTAACAATGGAAATGAATCAAAGAGTGCTTGTGATTTGGGGTGGAAGAAATGGGGGCGATGGGAGGTCATCACAGAGGATATCAGCGTGCAAGCAGCAGGGCCAAAGCATCGGTTTAATTCGTGGCACCGTTAAGTTGTGAAGCTGGGCTGAGTGAGGGCAAGGGATCAAGGAGAGGTAGGTCTGGAGAGACACATGAGGTTTTCAATCCAGGCAGTGTGTTCCTTTGGAGAGAAACTGGAGAGAGCACACAGAGGAGTTACAGTGTAGAGAGGAGAGGGAAGGAGGCCTTCCCTAGGGTGGGTCTTGAACCTGGAAAAACGGGTGAATGCCAAAGACTTTGAGGAAGGAGGACCCACAGTATGAAGCCAGGAATGGGGGCAAGAAAGCCACGAGAGTGGGAAGTCTTGAGCATATAAAGAAAAGCTCCAAAAAGGGCCTGTCTACATAAATATCTATGAAAGACAGGGCTACTTTTTCAGATATATCATCTCTTCTATTTCTGAAACTTTTAATGTAGCGAAATAAATCAACAGTGATTATCCTGTAATAAAACCCCTTAGGACATGAATCTTATAAAATGAAACCTTTATTCACCTCTGTGGCCTCAGAGTCAAGTGCAACATGTAATATAGTAGACGCTTAATGCATTAATGACTGAAATTTCAGAGGAATATTATATTTTCTGTGAGTTCAATACTGTATTCTATTATTTCTTTGCTCCATAAGCAATGGACTAATAATATACTTGGTTTTGTGCAAAATGGAAATTTAGTACGAAATAATACACATTGATCAAAATTGTATTTAGCAAGCAAGTAAATTCCACTTTAAAACTGCACATTTAATATATTTTTTTTGTTGGTTTTTTTTTGGTTTTTTTTTTTTACTTTTAATTTTTTATTTTTTATAAACATATATTTTTATCCCCAGGGGTACAGGTCTGTGTTAATGCAAATTTGGGGGGGCACCTGGGTGGCTCAGTGGGTTAAAGCCTCTGCCTTTGGCTCAGGTCATGATTCCAGGGCCCTGGGATGGAGCCCCACATGGGGCTCTCTGCTCAGCAGGGAGCCTGTTTCCTCCTCTCTCTCTGTCTGCCTGCCTCTCTGCTTACTTGTGATCTCTGTCTGTCAAATAAATAAATAAATAAATCTTTAATATTTTTAAAGTAAATTTAATTCATTTTACCAATACTATGTATTTTTCAGCCACTGATTGTCTTTCTAAAGTGTACACTGAACAAGTTTGCTCTATTGGTAGATGTCTTTTTTTTTTAAGATTTTATTTATTTATTTGACAGACAGAGATCACAAGTAGGCAGAGAGGCAGGCAAAAAGAGGAAGGGAAGCAGGCTCCCTGCTGATCAGAGAGCCCCATGTGGGGCTCCATCCCAGGGCCCTGGAATCATGACCTGAGCCAAAGGTAGAGGCTTTAACCCACTGAGCCACCCACGCACCCCTTTTCTCTTTTTTTTAAGCATTAGATTCAAAACTCAGAAAATTTAAGCAGGTTAGAAAATTATAATTCTAGACCTTTTAAGTTTGTAGAAATGAGAGATTATTATAAGCCTCTGTATCTTGAAATGGTAACTAACTGGTTTCTTGTTTGTGCTGCAAGTGTTAATTTTACATATCAAGCAAATACAAATAATTTTACACATGCACACGATAAGCACACATTATTATTATAAAAAGCATCCAATTTGCAATATTCTGCATCTCATTTGTTTGTATTTTTCACCCATTTAACAATATCTTTGGAATATTTCTATGTCAGAACATGAAAGATGTGGATTTCCTAGCAAGACACATTACCGAGTTATCTCACGGATATAATTGTCATTCAATTGATTCTTTTGGAAACTCTAGGTATATCACCCAAAATATCAAATATTTAATGGCATGATAAATTTACCTCCTCTTTGCCAGTTTTCATACTTTTAATTCCTTCCATTCCATTGGCCCCTGCCACTAACATTATTAAATAATGGTCACATTATCGTGCACCTTGAAGGGAACACTTTTAGTGTTTTCCCATTAAAGATGGCTTTTAGATTGAAATATATTCTAATTTTGTTTTATTTCTCAATCAATGATTTCATTATTTTATCAACAGCTCATTACAATTCTTAATCAGTGTGGAAACTGATTGATTTGAGAACTGAGTAGCAAACACAAAGACTAGGTGTGTAAGGAAAAGGTAGCTTTGTTACTGACAGTTGACAGCGATTAGGAAAAGGTGAGCGGAACAGTTTCTGGTTGATGTTTGGCTTCAGCTTTTCTGGGAGGGTTCAAGAACCCATTCTGAGGACTTCAGAAGCCAAGACTGTAGTGATCCAGGGGCAACAGAAGATTCCCTAGATGGGGGACTCGGGCAGGGCTAAGGTCTAACCAATCAGACAGAAAATGTTTCATATTTCTGTGCTCTCTGTAGCCAACTTTCCTATCTCAGGAGCTGGTCAACCCTGGACACTTCTGTGGATCAGAGAGGTTCCCCGGCTATTCCAGGGAGCTCAGCAGGGAGGGAAGAGCAGAATCGCAGAATCCTATCAGCATTTGGACAGGCTATAGAGAGATAGGGTTCCAGCTAGGATCACTTTGCTTAATAATATGGTACAAAGTTGAAAGACTTCTTGGTGGTGACCGCCTTGACATAAATGTCACCTGAGGCACCTGTTCTGATCTGTGCTAGTTTTCTTCTATGCTTCCTATAAGCCATTAGGCTGTGACTCTCTTTACCATCATCTTGGAAATTTTCTTTGCCTGTCTCTTATGTTCCATCTCCCGCCTCCCGTATGCCATGTCTTCCGTGGTTCTCTTTTGTATCTATTGGGCCCTAGAGAAGTTTCCTGGGGGGAAATGGAGTATTAGAAGAAAAATTTTGACCTTTGCATGTTGAAAATTTTGTTCTGCCCTTACATTTAATTGTTCCAGTTTTCTTTTGTCAATTCTTATAAATTCATTTCCCTTGCTTTCCTTATGCACAGGATATGTTATTGTTCTTAAATTTTCAAAATCAAATATTTAATTCACTTGTTTGTATTCTCATATTCATTCATTAACCATATTTAGAGTCATGAGTTTTCTTCCAGATACTATTTTGACTGTATTCCATAATTTCTAATAGATAATAGTTTCATTATTTTTTTTCTTCCAAGTAGAAATTTTATTTTGAATTTCCTCTTTAATCAAAAATTTGTTGAAAAGCACATTTTTCAATATGCAGGTAGCAAGGAAGGCCAAATAGTCCCAATGCATATGGAAGTTTGTTACTTTTCAAAATATTTTGCCAGAAGATAACTTGAGAAGCTCCAAGTGAATCAAAAGATATTCTTGGTCCTTCTCTATCTCATTATTATAAAAATACACACGCACGCACACACCCATCTTTATTCCTATGTTTTTATTACTACATCTAGGAATCTTGACCATATACAAATGTAATATACATAACGGGCCCTTTCTATATACTGTGTGTGTGTGTGTGTGTGTGTGTGTGTGTGTATGTATACGCATCTACAATGACTTTGTCATCAGAGCTTATCTATGGATGTCGATGTACCTTCAGCCTCACACCCACAATTATTTTACATATTTTACTGCCGATTATACCTTCACAATTTTCTCACAAAATTGTAATTTGATATAAAGAAGTCCCTTATTTTATTTTATTTTTTTTTAAAGATTTTATTTATTTGACAGAGAGATCACAAGCAGGCAGAGAGGCAGACAGAGAGAGAGTGAGAAGCAGACTCCCCGCTGAGCAGAGAGCCCGATGCGGGGCTTGATCCCAGGACCCTGAGATCATGACCCGAGCCGAAGGCAGCGGCTTAACCCACTGAGCCACTCAGGCGCCCCAAGAAGTCCCTTATTTTAAGGAATAAATTTTCCCTAACTTATTTCTCTTCTAAATCCCCAAAATGTCACTCATTGTAGATTTCATGTGTAAAACACAAATGCCATACACTGAAACTATTTTAAATCTGTGTTTTAATTTAACTGCATTATAAAACTGCAATACGGTGTGATTGCTCACTATGTCCTGTTTTAAATATTCAGATATGTTTTCAATGTACTTCATAATGGTGTCTGATACAAAGGAATGAATTTCAGTTCATTATTCTATTGTTTTCTATGTATTACTTTATAGTGTTTTCTGCAGCAGGAAGAACATGTGTGTTTCCAATTAAATTGGGTTTTTAATTTTTCCTTTATGAATATTCTTCAAAAAAGATATTTATCATTGACTTCAGCAAAATGTTAAACATTATAATATTGAGTACCTCACGTCTTTAAACATTACTAAAGTTGCAAAGCATCACCAGGTCCTGGATGCCTACTTTGTAAATATCTTATGATGCCACAATGCAATTATTAGTTAAAACTCAAGGTAAAACTATAAATATAGGGCTAGGTATACTAATATGAATGATGAATTAACAATATGGCTGTTAACAAGCTTATACTAGATATAGGTCTTACATCATCACTGTCATTTCTTGTTATTTATTCCTATATTAGTAGTGGCACGCTCAATCCAGACTATTTTGCAGATGTTTTAAAATAAAGCCCCTTGTTCATTTTATGTGGATTATTTTAATTAAAAATAGTTATGTGATAAATCATACATCCGACTGGGCACATGATCTTCAACCAAGGAGAAAAGGCTTAAGGAGTAGCCAGCTGAGGGCTCTCTGTTCACTGCACCAAACTGAAGGGCTGGCACTTTCCCAGGAAATCTCACTTAAAATATACATGAGTTGTGACTGTCTAGCACTCAGACTTACAAAGGACACCAGTGTAAATCCATATTAATCAGCAAAGCTTAAAATATTTCTTAGAATTTTAAGTCAGGAGGTGGCCTGCTTTTCCTGTGAGGGTCCACTGAGGATATACAGTAGGCTTTACAAACCCTATGTTCTGTCACTATTACCATGGTAGCATGAAAACAGCCTCCCTCAGACAATACCTTAATGAATACATATAGTCATGTACCAATAAAATATTATTTATAGGAACAGGTGGTCGACCAGATATGGCCAACAGGTAGTAGTGTGAACCCTATCGTACATCAATAAAATCTTCATCATATCTGACCTGTACCCCCCCACCACCCCAAAGAACTATCTTGAGGTAAGTAGGTACTACTTTGGAGATCACTATTCTAAATGATTCCTGGAAATGAACATCATCTACCCTGCTTTCACATCTAATAGATGAATCTTCTAATGTTCTAGTTTTTGAGGGAAGGATAGGGAATCATACAATTGTTTCATACCCCGTTTCTATCAGTGAGCTATGTTATCAAAGCAATCTCTAATAAAATGCTTTAAACTGCTTTTCACTTGCTTGAGAATTGTCTTTTTCAGTACAAAAAATACTTAGGACAAATTTTTCAAAAGAAAATAAGCTTGACTTAGGAGCTTGATTTTTAAAAAGGGATCTTTTATTTGATTATAAGATCATATCCTGAAAAATAAGGAACACAAGAATTTATGAAGTGAGTAATACCTTTGTTCATTATAGAAAATTTTGCAGACAATATGTGGTGAATAAATTAATTTAGTTCTGTTTATTAAGAGAGCTGGAGAAACTGCAGAATTAAGTATTGACAGAGACTTCAGAAAATTAATGCTATAGCCATATCCGCTACATTTACCATTCTAAAAAAAGCCTACTTTCCCTTCAGCCATCAAGTGGAACTATTTAACTTCAAAAGCTGTTTTCACTGCAATACCAAAGGGCATTTTAAGACACTATGGGCTCTTTTCATTAAAGCCTTCACATCTGAGACTCTTTTGTTCCATCCTGGCATTTTAAAGTTACCCCCTTTCCTGTGGTTTGGAAGTGAAGGGTGAAAATCCACTTTCTCTTCGCTCCTGCTGTCCCCACTTCACACCATGCAGTGATTTGTGCCTCTGGAAATGCAGAGCATCACCAGGTGAAATTACTGGAGCCCTTTTTTATTTTTTAAGATTTTATTTATTTATTTAACAGAGAGATACACAGCAAGAGAAGGAACACAAGCAGGGGCAGTGGGAGAGGGAGAAGTAGGCTTCCTGCCAAGCAGGGAGCCCGATGTGGGACTAGATGCCGAACTAGATCCCCGGACCCTGGGATCGTGACCTGAGGGGAAGGCAGACGCTTAATGACTGAGCCACCCAGGCGCCCCTGGAATAGCTTCTTGTTTATCAGCCCTTATTCTGGAGGATCTATATGCATTTTAAAAACAGATAGACATAGTTTATGCCACACTTACCTATTTCAAATTCTTATTTGAACCAAAAAATGCAAACATGTGAAGTATGAAAAGAAATAGCATATGCTTAGCTTTTCCAAATCCCCTTCACCCCAAAAAGTTTTTAAATGATTCAAATACAATTTGCAAGATAGGCTTTGGATTAGTTAGGGGTTAGCGTTTGTGGTTGTCTAACAGCAAACCTTAAAGAGCAGATGCCCCTGGGAAGGTAGTGTGATGGCAACATGCTCAAGGGAAAGAAAGAGAAAATATGTCATAATCAACCACAGTGGGTGCTAGAAGGTTAAAATGCCCAATTTTGTTTTTCTATGCATAGAGTTTAATTATCTTAGGGTGCCACCAGACATGTATTTGGTAAAGAGGTGTCACCAGACATGCATTGAAGAAGTCAAAAAACAACATAGAAAAGAGACTTCTGTGATTTCTCATAACAGTGGGGAGGAGAGAACATATTTGATATCATCTTAGCAAGGGATCAAACCCTTTCTTCCAAAATTACAGTGATTTTAAAGGAAATGATAACAATAAACATTTCAAATGTGTATTCCCTTTCAAGTGTCCAAAGCCCTTTTGCGGTGACTATTTTGTATAATCACAAATGGGTATCAGTATGGGTACCATTAGAAATGGGATGAGTAGTCCCATCTTTTTCTAGGATAAAAATTAAGTTCAGAGTTCCCAGGCTCACACAGAATCCATGTTCTTTCCACCGCATTCTATCGCAAGGTTTCTCTCCTTTGCAGGAAGCAGAAGAATCAAAGACTCCAGTAAACAGCAGTCACAGAGAGTCCCTTAAAGGATCAGAGGACCAGAGAACTGGGCCATGGTGTGTGTAGCTCAAGTGTGTAGTGGACAGTTTCACACGAGGAAGTAGAGAAGATTACAGGGAAAGTTAAGATTGACAGAAAGAGACCAAGGTCCAAAATAAGTAGAAATCACTAGAACCTAAGCTTTATGAGGGCAGGGATACTGTCTGCTCAATTTCCAGCAGAGTCACCCATATATGTTGCAGGGCTTGGCACACAATCGTTAAAGGGTTGAATGCTAGGAGTAGAGAGAAAGGAATGAGCATGGAGGGAAGCAGCAATGCCACTCATCACGAACATCAGGAAACCATAGCACTGAGGAGACCACTTACCAGGGAATAGGGACTATTTGTTTCGATTTTGACCTACACAGTAGATTACAAGACTTTCCATCTCCCCAAACATTATGTCCTGAGCAACACTTGCTCCTTTCCTTTTTTGAATCATCTAAGGATGAGAACTATCAACCAATAATATTTAAATATTTAATAACATTTATTATTATATTCCAATAGTATTTACAAACATAAATACAGAATTGTAGGGTAAGAGGGCACCATGAAAAGTATTTTGTACAATGCCCTCTTTTTGCAGCTATGTAATAAGGTTCCGGATCAGGAAGGACTTCATCAAACAACAGGCATTTTTCATACCGCTGCCTGACATTCAAATATTTCTCTTAAAAAAAAATTCTTTTTTAGTTGATTCTCCTGAAACCTGACTATTGGGGAAATACAAGAATGAAGGTAAAATGTATAGGAAATTGGGGAAGCCATAACTTTGCTGAAATATCTAGTGCCAATGAAAATGCATGCCCTTTAATAAATGGGGGTATGGCTAGAAGCTATTTGGAATGTGGGGAAATCCCATCAATGGAGGCTTTCTTACCTCCTTTATACAAATCAAAAAGGGAAAAGTTCTTAGTTAAGGCACAAAAAGAAGATACCTAGTCAGTGTCGGTTGAACTGAAATGCTGTTGTGCAGTGGTAGCATTGAGCTTCATTAGTTTAATGTTGTTGGAGCTGGAAGGGAGCCAAGAAATGCTGTAGTCCAGGATTTCTCAACTCCAGCACTACTGACATTTCAGGCTGTATAATTCAGCATTATGCAAGACTGCCCCATACATTGCTTAGAGGCCAGCATTCCTGGCCTCTACCCACTAGATGCCAGTGGCATCCTCAGTTATGACAACCAATAATGTTTGGGCCAACATCACCCCAGTTGAAAACCCACCAGGCCAGCCCAATTCTCTCACTTCGTTGATGAGGTTCATGGCTCACAAATGCACAGGGTAGAGCTGATTAATCAAGGGTAGAGCTAACTAATCAAGCTTCCGTGACTATGTTCCAGACTTCAGAGTTCTTTCTGAAAAACCAAGCTGCTCTAGTTTTCTTTTGGTTCAAATATACCTCAGAATGAATGAGCTCATCAGATCCTCCCTGGATAGAGGTTCTAAAATTGGGAGGTGAGACTAGCCTGACCCTACAATATTCTGCAAAAGGCCAGTCCTTCCAAAATGCAGTTCAGGAGAGCCTAACATTTCCTGGAAATAGATTAGCCAAAGACTGAAGAAAACACCTCTATTTCCGAACTTACCCAAAGGAATGAATGTCATACAGGCTTGCTTTATTCGAACCGGTAAAATACGTTAAGCCTCTCAACTCTACCAGATAAATATAAGTGACAATCCAGTCCCGGTGAGTTGTTTATTACCGTGCCAAATGCAATTTTCTATTTTCAAGGAAAAATAAAGGTTAAAAAAATATATATATATATATATACACACACGCGCGCGCGCGCGCACACACACACACATAAAGTAAAGGTTAAAATATGTATATGTATGTATGTATGTGTGTGTGTATATATATATGTATATCTATCTATCTATCTATCTCATACCTAAAGGTCCATAAGACAAATTGGTATTTGGATGATCTGACTGCAAGAGATTAAATTTCTCTTCAGATGTCCATATTTGGAGATTAGAACATTAGCTTGAAAAAGTCTGAAAACCTGCCAGCTCTGCGGTCCTTAAGGAATCATCAATTTTGAATTTATAGATTTTACAGATCTTCCTTTCCATGCAGCCTTCGAAATAAATAGAACTACATTTTTGCACTTGTGTAATGTATTCCATACATTTTCTTTTTCCATATATTTACCATAAAGGACCTGCTTCACCAGCTCTTGAGTTTTCCCACGTGCTGGACTTCTCAGGCTGTCTGTGGCTCTTTAATGGAATTCAAAAACCAGTTTATTTACCCCCTTTTTCTCTCTGCTTCATTCTCTCCTATGCATTCTTTTGGTTGCTCCTATCATTTGAATTTGTTGTTCTTCTTGCCCAAATTACCCACCTTTTTTTTTTTTCTTTATCTTGGATCACAGAAAAAAGGTTTCTAAATCTTTCCACATAACTCATCTTCAGACTTATATATTTTGCTGTGACCTTTACATTTGTCAACAAAGTCTGTCTAATCTCACCCACACTTTAAAATAAGTAACAATCTCCCTGCTGCTTAGAGAGTATAATGTGTTTCAAACACATCAATCTTAGCATTTATATTCAAATAGTACATCCGACTTTCACTGTGTCATCCTCTCTGCTTTCTACCTTGAGTCCTCTTCTTATGGGTCAAAGAAAATTATCGTTAGAGAAGAGAAAATCACAAGCCTCTCACTAGGATCGCATTTCCTAAGGATCTTTATTGTTAAATAACAAAGTTTAATCAAGTAAATTTTAAAAATTTACTTGGCTTTATTAAAGGATTCATGAACCTCCAGGAAGTAGAAGAGAGCTCTGAGGAATTAGGAAAATTGGAAGGGTTAGTAGAAGGCTGGGGCAAGACCATTATTAGCAAAAGAAAAGGATTGTTCCAGGGGAGGTAGCTTTGGGAAGGGTGGGGGCAGGTGTCTTATCATGCAGATTATTACCTCCTATTTCTTTGGTGGGCAGGGAATGATAGAAAAACTCTTGACTGACAAGCAAAGACTATATTTCCAGGGGAGGTAGAAACTGCAAATCAATTATGTAACTAAGCACAGGTTCAAGAACTCTAAATGATACCATCTGGGGCCCATGGTTTTGGGTTTTTTTTAAATATCATTAATAACCATAAGTCATTTTAAGGTAGTTGTAGAATTGAAACTGTGTAAGGAAGGAGGAAGGGGAGTATTGTAGACAGTGTCCTGGAAGAACAGGACTAGTTTTACCAAAACTGTCTTAAATGCCATATTGGTACCATCTATAGTTCTATCTACAGGCTGACCTTGACTCAGAGTTCAAATTTGGGGTAGAAATCGGTGAAGTAAAACATAAGAATGTATCATTTTCCTTGCCAAAACAAAACTTTCTAATCTCTAAATAACATTTACTCTGGATATTACTTAAAATATTTTTACACAGCTACCTTCTTTCTTTTGACATTCTAACTGTTATTCAATACTCTTCCAAAGAAACTAATATATGATATTTAATTTTAATAAGACCTTATCTTAAAACTGTAGGATAATTTACATGAGAGCCTCTAAATATGACAGTACCATTCCTCTTAAATAGAGATAGATAGGGACATCATGAGCTAACAAAAAATCAAAGAACACATTTGTATAAAACTTTCAGATTATCATTTTTTCCCTATAAATTAGGATATGGTAAGATACTGCATATTTCCCAATATTTCTTAGGCAACTAATGCTTCAGAGCTTGACTAATTATTGGAATTAATTATTAGAATTCAGTTGCTTAAGTAATTATTAGAATTATTAGAAATAGAATAATGCTATCTATTATGATCCAAGTGACAATGTGTCTTCTTTGTGTGTTTGTTTGCTTGTTTTAAAGCAAGTAAGAATCTCTTCAATATTTTAATGCTATGTAAGGCAAAGGAAGGGGGACAAGAAACTAAGTTTCCCATAGCTTGAAGACAACTGCAACAGAAGATTGAAACTCTGTAGTCCCAGTTCTAATCTTCCAACCTCAATAATTACACAAGGTCATAAGAAAGCTTAACCCCAACCCCAAATAAAAAGAGTGAGATGAAATCTTAAGTCTGAAAAGGTGATCCTATTTGATTATATTCTAGAGAAAAAGCAAATATTGTCTCTACAGGACAATTTCAAAAAAAAAAGAAAAAAGAAAAAAAAACAGTTTATGATGATAAACTATTACATGTGATATCATACCTGTTTATAATAAACTATTACCTATTACACTTAGAGGGAGGAAGGGGGGTGGGAAGGTAGAAGGAAGGAAGGAAATTAAGAAAGGTGGGGAAGGAGAGAGGAAGACAAAAGGAAAAAGGGAAAAAAAAAACTCACAAAGATTTCATTACTCGAATAAACAAAAATAACCTGGCAAAACATGGAGAAACTAAATCTCTGGTCTTAACCCTTCCATAAGAAATGTAACACAAGACATTTCGGTTCTCCCTCCTTAAGACAGTTAGGGAAAACCACTTAATCACTTCTAGACCTAGAAAGGTTAAACATTTTAAGCTGAAAACTACTTCTCAATGAAAGATCAGCACTGATAAGAGATCTTTTTATGACTCTTTTGATTGAGAAACAATTGTTGAAACAGTAGCAATTTATAGCAAAGCCAGAAGTCATTCAGAATAAAAGGCAGTATTGTCAGTTTCACCTATGACAAACATGAATACTTGCTCTGTAATAGTAACATGCCCGTGACACAAGGAAGTGAAGGTGAAGGTGGCAGAAGAAATCTAACTTGATGAATAATGAGACAGAAATCTGAAAGTCACCCACGTAATCATCAAAGTTGAATGTCAAACAATATTTGGTAGTGAATTCAGGTATCTCAGAAAAATCAGAGAAAAGAAAGACTGAAAATATTACCAAAAAAAAAAAAAATCCCCCATAATTGTCCCTTTATATTCTCTGTGAAGTGGTGTGGAGGAAATTCATAAAATGATCATTTTCACACAAAACATCTTCCTTTTCTTATTGAAGTAAATTAGAAAGAAAATAAAATTCAAGAGGCACACGTGCTAGGAAGTGTTATTTCTCACTAAAAAAAAAAAAAAACACCAGGGTAATCAGATGAAATAACAGTATTTCCTCTTTAATTCTGTCCAAATCCTTTCTTTTCATATATTTCTCTAAGGCTTTCAGAAGAAAATGACATATTAATACTTTGGGTTCTATTACTTATTTATAAAGAGGGAAAGAATATTTTATGTAATATTTTATATAACTGAGTTTAGCAATTGCTTTTTTATTAAGTTGACGATCTTAAGTGAAGAGATCACCTTTATCCAATTAGACATACTAACTGACCAGAAAACAATCAATGTATTTTGCCAACTCACAAGTAGTCAGACAAACTAAAAATCAGTGGGCTCTTTAAGTATCTTCATTCTCATTAGTGAATTGATTTTCTAAGCCTCAATGTCTTCTGGATGCCTGTTTGTCCAATCAATTCTGTTAATTACTTTTCAGCTCTGACCTTGGCTGTCTATAGGGTATGCTTCAATGTATATCACCATACTTTCAAATCCAAATGCAAGTGTGAGGATATTTTGCAATAAGTCAACAGGACCACAAATTGATACAATAATGGATTTAAAGGTAATTTCAAAAAAGCATAAGCTTCATTCCAAAGAGTCTTTGTCACAAAATCCATCGAATATAGACGGATGCTTCTTGGCCTATGCCATTTTGATGTAAAAGCTGTTGATTAATAAGTCTCATTTACCTGATTATGCGTTTAGATTCAAACTTTGCTTTTAGTACCCAGAGACGGTCTCCAGGCAAGTGTTCAGTTCATTATCAGTTTAAAAGGCTGCCTGCTTGTATCTTAAGCTACAGTAAATACATTTCCGTCTGGTCTCATCATCTCTAGTGTCTGACATTTTGTAACAGAGAGTTTTGAAATCATATTTTATGGCAGCGAAGCTGTTAGGGGAAATTTATTGACTTAACAATCCCATCCAGCATCTCCTGTCATGTGGAACTGTCCCCAGTACAAGGCAGATTAGTGAATGTGAGCTGCTTCAATTTGGCCCAAGTGTCTGGCTAAAGAATTTTCCATTACATGGGTGGGTGAGATCAACTGAGTTTGGAACCATTCAATTTATTCTGTGGCAGCAGCAAAGGAGACTACAAGAGTGACTAGCGAATTTGAGTACATGCTCTTCTATTCAAGTTTTGATGAAGTAGCAACACTGAGATTATAAACTGTTATTACTCAATTTATATTTTAAGTAGAGCTAAGCATCTGCACTGTCTGATGTCTTTCTCCCTGGCAGATTCTGGACACGGAGATGGTAGTTAGAACTCCACATAGAGAGACTAGTTCATAGTATATGTAGTTGGCCCATGTGCAGGGACCCCAAGTTTCTATTAAATTATCCCTCTCATGCAAGGTTAATGAGGATGACCAGGGAATGTCTGGAATTCACTTTTAAATAGTACGCTCTACCTTGTTCAATCTGACAGTCTGGAGACTCCTTTTACTACCCATGTTGCACATAAAAGGTGAGATAAAAGCAAGAAAAAATTGGTTGAAAAAAACAATACGAGTACAGTTGTGTTTGTGGCACCTCCATATTTGCAAAAGAGTTCCAATTTTCCACAAATTATCTGGAAATTCATAGGTTTATGCTGAACATAAACAGAGCTTTAAACTTGCAGTCTTGTCAAAAAAAAGCAGGGCAAAGAAATGGCAACTCCTTTTAATGACAAGAATTTCCTAAACTTGAAAATGGAATTTATCATTTTCATGGAGAGTTAATGGTGATAAATCTGTACCTTGCTATTCTACACATGAATCTTATTTAAAACAAAATACATACATTTGAAATTATACTAATATAAAAGAACAAAATCATTATTTTACAGCTTTAGGTTGTATTTTGAAGAACGTAAATTGCATAGATAGTATGTGAAGTTTATCTTAGCTGTTAACGTTTTTGTCATTTGACTGCATTATTTTTATAATGATCCCATGAGGTCTAAAATGTCATAGTAAGCCTCTAAAGTATTTGTATCACACAAGCAGTAGATATTTAATAAGTGTTTTTTGTTGATGATTAAAATATGCTTTAAGAGGAATTTTCATTTCTGTTATGTGTGGAATTAGTAAAGACAATCCTATAAATCAGTGAGATTTCTCTATTTAATTTAAAGTGAGGATAACATTTTATTCTATAAAATGAAAGTAATTGCCTCTAATTATCATATTCAATGCTATTAGTGTCTTCTAAAAATGTTTACCTTATCAAAATCATATTGTTTCCATTTTATAGAAAAAACTATAACAAATCCTGAGAAAGTATTTATGATGAACATCTTCAAGGCTACACAGTGACTTCTGACCTAATGAGGGTTAATCTTAGATTTTTAAGGAACACAGATTTTTGAACTGGAAGGATCCTTAAAAAGTACCCAATCTGAATGCCTCATTTTATACATGAGGAAAATGAAGAGAGATGTTATAGAGCAAATAAGTGCCAGATAAGATAGTCCTTATGATTCACAAATGCAAGTATAATTTATTGTTTCAAGAATAGTCTTAGTTATTTTCAAAGTAAAACTTACATGGAGTATATCCCCTTGTATTCCTTCATAAGTATATTTTATTATAGATCACCAAGGGTGGTGATTTTACTTGCCTTGGCTGCATTCAGAAAGGTTTCTGGATTGCTCACATTGTTTATCCATGTCATAGTATTTGAGATATAAAATATACAACCTATGCCTATTTGCTGCATCTTAATAGGACAAAAAAGATGCAAAGTTTCACTCTGAAATAATTTATGGACTTTTATATTGCATAAATGTGTATTTTCATATGTTTCCCAAATAGCTTATAAAGCAACACCAACAACCTCCCATTATTCTCCCTCCAACATATAGGGTACTCCTTTTTACATGTAATCCAAATGACAAAAAAAGCCTTAAAATATCTTAAGCCCCAATCTACTATTACTGCTCAATCTAGGGGTTTGTATCATCTCTAGTATGTTACTATGCATCCATACAATAGATATTTCGCTAAATGTACTAATATACCAAACCCAAATAGTTCATCTCTTCAAAATGAAACAGGAATTTACAAATAATAATGTGACACCTATATGACCCATCCAACCAATGACTTCATGATGTCTTTCTTTATGGAGAGTGGTGTCTTTGTTCCCAAAACATTAGCAGCACAAGGTAGAAAAAAAAATTTTTTTAACTTGAAACACTTCAAACAAAATATCATCCTGGGAATATATTAATTTCTTTTTATTATGAAAATAATGGACCTTTTCTTATTACTAAGGACACTCTAATCAAATAAACATTTTCTTGTACATACCATATTCATAGAAGCATCTTCCTATTTTGTACAGTTATTTATCAAAGTATCAAAATTTTTTCTTCTGTATGCTCACCTGATCAGAAAAGAAGTCACTGTTATCTTCCAGGTATTTACTGAAAGGGTTGGGTTCATAGACTTCCTCCTCTTTTCTCAGTAATATTTTGGATTTTACAGGTACTGGGCGAATTACTCCAGGCTTAGTCTTCATGAATGTTAAATAAAATTTTGAAAAATAAAGAAATAAATGGCATTAAAATGAATGAATATGTGCACTGTTAAGTCATTCAAATGTTCTCACAAAAATTTTTAATTTTTTTAAATTTTAAAATGATTTTACCAATACATAAAAGCAGCCTAGAAATCAAATGATTTTCACTAAGATGACTTTAAAATTAACTGTTACAGCAATTAACTAATAGATATCTACTATCCCAATGTTCAAAATGCAAAAACCTTCCTCATTTATCTAGCCAAATGTGTTCCTATATCCTCACTGGTCATTCAGTCAACAAATACTTCATTTAACAGATATTTATGGAGAGTGGCCTTAATGGCAGGCAGCTTTCTTATTCTGGGCATGGTAGGAGAGATGAATTTGGCACAAGCCACCATGCCTTTAAGGTTTTATTTTTCTGGAAACCAACTCGCATGTCCCAACATCCACAGAGCTGGCCCCCAGAAACCAGGTTCATACTAAGTCTGATGAAACCAGCGATGGCCTTCTGACCTAAGAGGGGTGGTTAGAGTAAGACTTTCTCTTCCAAGAATGTGGAATAGGAATTCAGACCACTCTGCAATTACTTGGGAAGATTGAAATTATAATATGTCAATTTGCGAGCTATGGGAAAGCCTCAATTTGCCATACAAAGCAGATCAGAAGAGATCAAGAAAGAGAGCAAAGTGCATGGGGAGCCTAAGGAGGAGAGACACTCAGGGGCTTTCCAGAATGGAATTCTAAAACATTCCTGGGGCCCCGCTGATTTTTCGTTTCCTGAGGCTCCCTAAGAATTTCCTTTTCTTTCACACAAGATCTCCTTATTTTTAAAACTTACAACTTCTTTAACTTGCAACCAAAAGAGTTTTACCTAACGGACTAGTCATTCAAGACTCATAAGCTTGTACCCAATGTCAGTTTGATGAGAAAGAGAGAGAGAGAAATCTACTTGGGGGCAATTTCACAGTGATGTTTCACAAACACCAAAATCTCATTACACTGTAAAATGTCACAAAATGATTGATAAGTTTACAAAAATACCCCAAACTAGAATTCAATAAAAAGTTGTGACACTTGTCCTGGTTAAGCATTTTGCTGCAATCATTCTTCTCAACCCCATTTCCTTTCAGAAAATAGTAAATTAGTTCTCCTCAGTAAATGCTGATACTCACAACTTAAGCCTTAAGGGACTACATCTATCTCTCTGCTCTATAAACCACCTGATATATTTTGAGGCTTGAATAAATGCTACTCTGCAATACTTTCTTCAATCGCTATTTTCCCAGTTGTCTTTCATATTTATGCCAACTGGGGAAGGAAAGAGTGAGAGAAGTCTTTATTGTCCCCAGGCTAAGAAATATCTCCTACTTAAGAAACTCTTATTTCTCTCAAGAGGAAAAAAATGTGCAAGTAACATCCAATTATGTATTAAGTCGCAGAGTTGAGTATACATATGAGAGCAGTACCCTCCAGTAAACTCAACACAAGAACAAAGTGTAGGCAGCTACTGATTTCTATAACCATCTATACTAAGGGAGATGCCTGATATTTGGGTCATGATCTTAAGTTGTCCAGATTTCCTGTCTCTCTTCCACTCAACTTCCTGTTTCATTTCCCTTTTCATCCCCTACTCCCCTACCTTCTCGTTCTTTCCAACTCCTTTGTGTGGTAGGAAATCAATACAGCTCTAGTACCCTGGGCCTACCAGGTTTTAAAACCAACATGGAGCTTTCGGAGCTAAGTTTGGTGGCAGTATGCAAAAAGATGAAAGCAGAGAGGAGAAGTCTAACTCAGAGCACTTGATATGCTGAGAATCCCTCTGCCAGAGCAACATGGCTACCTGACTGATTGTATTGCCAGCAGACTGATGATTTGGGTTATCCTCACCTGGAGACTTTCACTCAGATCTTCTCTCCTGGGTGAGAGACCCAGCAAAGAGACTCTTCTGGATATTCAGTATCAGAATCAGTTACTAATGTTTCATAATTGTTTTTGTTCTAGCCTTTATGCTCCTTAGTTCCTATGAATTTCCCAAATTTGGTGGTTGTCTATTAATTTGACAATAATTCTTTCCCAATTTCCTCTACTCTACTGGATGTTCCACATGCTCTTTTCTTTGATTTTGTTCCTAGGCTTGGTCTACCTGAAGTCTCTGAGTCTCCCTCATTCTAGTTTGCCCGGTTGGCCTTGGTATAGTTGCCCTGATTCTTACACTGTATTTATCTCCTCTTCCTCCAGTCCTATTTTTTTCTCCCACACCTTCACTTGTTGTTACTCAGTAGTATTTTACAGACATGGAAGCCAAATTACACACAAGAAGACTAGGCATAGTTTGTCTTTGACATGTTCCTATTTCGCATCCTATGAACTTGAACCATAACCTCCACACCTAACTATTTCTCAGTAGTCAGGATGGTCAAGTTGGAAGTTAAACACTAGTGGTCCCATTCTGAACCTCACACATGCTCCATTCCACATGCTTTGAAATCAACCTCAAAATCCTTGAAGATTCATTGCAGATAACACCATCATTCTCCTGTAGATCCAGATTCTATATCTTATCTATATGCGATCAAGCTCTATAGTCTCTATTGTAGGTAGATTATCTCATCAATTCCCTATAAACAACCCTGTGAGAGGCTTAGAGAGAATAAGTCACATGCCAAAGCCAAACAGTTAATATAGGAAGAAGTCAACGTTGAAATCCAGTGCAGATCCATTAATGGAGCCCATGATTTTAACTACTCCTATGCCTACTGCAGACACAGACAAACAAAAGACAGAAATTTAAAATAATTTTTAAATACCCACCTCTATAATTTCCTCTGTCCAATCAATTGCAAAGCCCTAGTATTTTTATATTTGTGATTCTTTTTAAATTCACTGCTTCTGCTTTCTTTCTTTCCTTTTTCGTAATTTTTTTTCAGTTTTCCAAGATTCATTTTTTTTTAATGCACCACACCCAGTGCTTTATGCAATATGTGCCCTCCTTAATACCTACCACCAGGCTCACCCAACCTCTACCACCTCCCTTCCAAAACCCTCAGTTATTTCTAAGAGCCCACAGTCTCTCATGGCTCATCTCCCTTTCCGATTTCCCCCAACTCACTTCTCCTCTCCAATTCTCAGTGTCCTCTGTGTTCTGTTTTATTTCTAATGTCCATTGCCACATCCTTGATGTTGGCCAATGTTATTTCATTCAGTATCAATTTACCTTTTTTTTCATTAGTCTTACTCAATACAGTTTTTCTTTACTTTAGCATGGCATAAATGTTCCTGCAAAAGAGCACTCCTAAAACACTGTAGGATATGAAGTTTTCCTATTCGATATACACATCCATAAATCTTCCCTTCACCTCTATACTTACACATATGCACCCTACACCATATCCTACATCATAAAGGGCTCTGTGGTTTGCATGGCCAAGACATCAAAATTTGTACTGATGTCTCTCTCCAGACTTGGTTAAAAATACACTCACAAAAAACAGCATGATGTTGCTGGGAGGAGAGCAAACAGGATACAGATTTTAATTTTTGCACTAGTGTTAAAAGACTGTATGACCTTGAAAGAGCTGTTCAACCGGCCTGGACGTTCTGTTAAAGGATTATAATTGTCCATGATTAGGTCCTTTAATAATGAATAATGGCACATTTTATTATTTATATTCCTTTCCTCTCAGGTATCATACCACAAAGAGTTTTTACATAAGTCTTGTTTCTGCATATTCAAATCCATCCCCCAAACAAGGGTTCTATTTTATAGAACATCTATAAAATAGCCTAAGTAAAGCAACTGGTGCTGTTGCTGGTACATGCAAGCAAGGCTTCCCTGGAATATTAGTTAACTTGCTCTCTGCTCTTCCTAATTCCCGTTACTAATGTCAAACAGTTATGTAATCTACACTTGTTGAAGACTAAATTGCAACACAGAGTAAACTAATGGATATCCAAATAAGATGTCTTTTAGCACCTTGCCACTCAGAATGGGCTATGTAAACCAGTACCATCAGTGTCACTTGAGAACCTGTTAGAAGTGCCAGATCTCAGGCCCTACCCCAGACCTACTGAATCATAATCTGAGTTTTCACAAAATCCCTAGGTGATTCATGAGCACTCCACTAGAACTCTTTCCATTTAAACACTGTGCCGCCTGCCTAAAGATAGATCTTCCTTGGTCTGCCATTTTAGAGACATCTGTTCAACCCTGAGATTCTGCCTCCAGACTAAAAGAGAGGCTTTAGAAGAGATTGTCTATTATTGGTTTCTAATCTACATTGTATCCTTGCGCACACCCACTGATATTTTCAAACTTGAAGTAGACCTTTGTTCTCTCATTCTGGTAAAACTCATTGGCTAGGTTTGTGTACAAACAAAAATAAAGGAAATTAGATGAATCAAGTTAGAAGAGTCTGTTAAAGAGAGCTCCTGTTAAGACTGTCATTGCAGCAACAAAACTAGCCCCAACTGGCTCTTCTTTCATTTTTATCTGCTATGGAATCCATAGATCCAGCTAGACCCATGACTAATACACACAAATGTTATTCTTATGAGGCCAGGAAAAGCAACTCCCTAATTTTCTTACCAGCCTAAATGGGGAAATAAAAACAGGCAATGACTCCCACAGTTAACACAAAAAAAGCACAGAAAGAATGACAAAAAGTTTCTCTAAATGCCAAATTTCAATTCATCATGATGAACCTACTGAGAACGGACCTACACAGGATGTAAGCAATCTTTGAAGTGCCCCAAAGACAAAATAACCATTGTTTTGGGTCTCGGAAACACGTCTATCAGACACTCTCTGGAGCCATTTTGCCAGTCGGACCTCGTCTATGTCAGGAACTATAGTGTCTATAACCCTTGTTCTCAGACAGCTGGCCATTCAGTTTAGTATACCACAGAGTAACCTACACTAGGAGTCAAGTCATGTCACTTGAATCCTCTCAGAGCTCTCTAATGCTTCACTTTCTCACTTAGAGTGAAAGCCAAAACCTTTGTCATGCCTGTGAGGTAATGCCTAATCTTTCTGATGCCCAACGAGGCTCTCCCCTCTCCATCTTAACTGCTGCTACTATCCCTCTCACCCTCTCATGCTCTCCATCCTAGCACAGACACCATGATGCCCTGTGCCCTGAGAGTTTGCACTTGGGCTCTTTACTTTTTCCAGAAGTCATTTCTCCCTGGAATGCTGATATCCCCTTACCTCCCTTATTTTTTTTTTTTTCCATAGAACTTATCACAATCTGACATTTGTTTATGTGTTTATTGTTGTTGTTGTTGTTGTTGTTGTTGTTTTCTCCACTAGAATATAAGCTTTGTGAGGCCGGAGATGATGACTTTGTTCACTGTTGTATTTCCAACACACAGAACTGTATCTGGATCCTAGAAGGTGCTAAAAAAATAACTGAAGAATGAATAAATTAATTGACAGGCAGAAGCAGCCCAGGATGCTGGCTATTATCCAATATGGAGACCTGAAGAAGTGTTGCTTGACAGCTTGGTGTCCCCCATTACTTTTTCTGGATTAATATTTTTATTTGGGTATAACCCAAGAAGAGAGAACTCTTCAGGATAGAAGATCCATACTATCTTTCCCCAAGAGAGGACCAGAAGACGGAAAGTGGGTTAGTGACCAGAAAACTGGTCACTCTACTCTTAAGAGTAGAGGCTGAAATTCCCATCTCTGATGGATATAAGAATTCAAAGCCAGGGATCAGTTCTTTAGGGACTTACAAGATTTTAAACTTCTCCATTAAAAAAAAAAAAAAAAAAAAAAAAGTTGTTGCTGCTCCCCTTCTTTGCTTATGGTGATAAGCAATACAATTTTTAATACCAAAAGACAATGATATCATCTTCTTTTGTAGAATTTAAGAGTGGGGTGGGACTAAAGATATCACATTTATACCTACTGCTAATCTTGAGGGAGAAAATGTCCAAGAACATATGGAGTCCCTAGAGGCTGGTGGCAGGTTTCAATGGCCCACACAGGGCACTGGTCTGAGGCTGCTATTAATTTGTGTTTAACTCAATGAGTATACACTTATGCTTCAACAGTACTACTCAGGGGCACCATAAAAATAAATATTGTTTCTGTCCTTTGGAACTTACAATCATAATTCTAAGACAAGTTGGTACTGCCTCTGGCTGGAGACCAAAGTTGAAAATTAACTGCCAGCACTGACCTAGAGAATCCATTATCAATATCTTAAAATAATAGCTGCTGAGAGCAACCCCATTCTCAAATTAGTAACTGCAACTAGTGGACTGTTTTTAATTGCCTTTAATGACAGTCATAAGCTCCACAGTGGTTGGGATGAGGGAAGAAAAGAAATAAAGAACAAGGTGTCAGTATTCATGGATTTATTTTTATCTTTTTAACGAAATAAAATGTAAAATAGAAAAGCAAGAAAGTAATAAAACACTGGATATAGAAACCTTGGTGAGCGGCTAGGAGTTCTACTAATCTTGTGATCCAAGAGCTTATGAAAATACCCCATGTTTCTTTTACCCATTTGCTTCAGTTTGGTCTTTAGTCCCCCGTGTTTTATGTATATACATATATATTTTAGAATTGCTGTAGCAACAAGCTCATAGAAACTCAAAAACATTCTACTAGTCAAGACTAAAGTTGACAAAAGCAGTATGCTCTAAATTATTTAGCTTACTTACTCCTTCAATTTATAAGCCTTTATTAGATTTCTTTCTTTCTCAACAAACAATATTATATACTTGAAGCAAATATGTAAGTATTTTTCCCCTCCAATAAATATCTCAGACTTCAAAACACTCTAGTGCAGAGCAAAGTTACCAAGATTGAGGAGGAAAAAAACAGATTTTTATACCACCCATTAGCTATGGGACTGCTGTAATATGCATGACAGAACTTTGTAAAGGAAAAACAACATGAATATGAAAGGGGAAAAAAAACTTGCCTTTTTCCTATTTTTGCATTTATAATATAGAATATTGATACTAAATGATCTGCACCATCCAGGAAAGTACCTACCTGATATGCTTTAGAAAAAATTACAGTTACTATGATAGCTGTATAAAAACAAATATATGGGAGCCCCCTGGGTGGTTCAGTCAGTTAAGCCATTGCCTTCAGCTCAGGTCATGATCCCAGGGTCCTGGGATCAAGTCCCTCATCAGGCTCCCTGCTCAGTGGAGAGCCTATCTCTCCCTCTCCCTCTGCCTGCTGCTCTGCCTACTTGTGCTCTATCTTTCTGTCAATTAAATAAATAAAATCTTAAAAAATATATATGTAGTATTTCAATTCTTATAAACCATATCCCATAGCTCAAAAAATATTTGGTGGAACATGTACAACACAGGTTGGTTGAATTGAAATATTTCTATGGTTAAAAGACAATAGTGTGATTCAAACCTCAGGAGATATATATGATGAATGCTGTAGAACTTAAGTATGTTGTGTCAAAGAAAACTGGTCAAGGACAAACCACCCTTAAACCTGAAGAAGACATCAATTCTACACAAAAGCTTTCAGGGCTGCATTTTCTGAACAACAGTGACCTCAAGGGCCCTTAGAAAGATGACTCATGCCCCACTAAAGCAGGACACATCAGTTGGCATTCAGAACTGGGAACAAAGTATCTGAAAGCTTACCCACTCTTCTTTATAGTGTTCCAGTAAGCTGCATTTTGCTTTTACCTGTATGTAGCCATGTGGCTTGTTTTTTTAACCTATTGTTTTTCCTCTCCAGATTCAGTATTCCATCTCCCGCAACAATGAACATTTCGTAATGGCATTAAATACCAAACGCAAAAGCGAATGTCTTCTAAACAAGGTTCCCCCATCTACCCCCAAGGAAGACCAGTGCTTACCCATTTTGTTGAACCTCATCTATTTTCTCATCCAAAGAAGAGGCCCCACCAGCCTCTGTTAACAGTGGGATGATTCAGTTCAGGAATTAGAAAAGCTCTGTGAAGGTACCACACCTAGATCCTAGATCCTTCCTTTCCTTTTGCTCCCCTTGTTATGTTAAGTATAGTACTACTCACAGTGGAGAAATCTCTGTACCCAAATTCACCCTACCTATTCTCCTCCTCTTTCATAAGTGCATCTTTATAGGCTATGGGAAAATGCTAGCACCGGGCCCCCATGGGAGGTACCCAGAGAAAGTCGTACTTCTGAAGAGGCCAAATTTCCTAACTCCTTCATCAACATTTTCTCATTCTTTTTTAATGATCTCAAGTCTATATATAGATTTTTTTTTTTTGAAAGTCACACAAAAGTAACCACTACTGCTGTGGTGTTAGGCAATCTATTTAAACTATGAACCTCTATTTCTTTATCTGAAAAAATATTACCTCAGAGATCATTATTTCTGAGACAAAGACCAACAAACTCAAGTCATTTAAAATGGAGATAATTATCTCTGAGATAATATTTCAGAAATCATGTGTGCAATAATAACACCTCCCATATGCACAAGGCTATACTGGCAACTTCAGATCCTATGATACATGAGCCTTGCAATACCCCTACAGGTTGACTGAGTAATTATACCAACCTCCCATTTTATGGATGAGTATTTCCAATACCCTCGTCTCTTAAGTTCCTTTCTAGTTTTCACATCCTGTGGTGGTGTCTAACAGAAGAAGAGAAGCTGAAGCACAGATTGGTGAACTGGTATCACATGGAGGCCCAGATTATTCTATTATCCTGAGCTCGATACTAAATAGTTTGGTTTCCAGAGTAAATGATGGAGATTTCTTAAGAATAAGGTGCATGGTCATATTTCTTTTGTTCTTTCAAATGTTGAACTGGAACAGTTGCAAAGTTAACAAGCGAATGGTTTAGCCAAGTTGAAAAGAAGAAAGTATGAAAATATTATATACCCTTAAAAAGCCAAATGTCAAAGGCAAAATGGTTTCTATTTTAAGCTTGTGCTACTACAGTGATCTATCTTGGATTTTCACTTCAACCAATTTATTATATTTCTCCCCAAAAACAGGACTAAAATAATTTTAACTAACTGCTTATTTTACACAGAACAGAGTATTTACTTATGTAATTTAACTATAATCTATCATATGTTCCCAGTAATTTTTATGTGCTACACACACACACACACACAAACACACTATTCAACAAAAAGCAACGTATTATATCAGAATTACCTATTATATGGCATCTATCTGTATGTCATAAACATGTGCATACACATACACATATGTATACCTAGTTTCATTTTTCATAGTTATTCTCACCCAAATTATTCAGAACTTAACCTTGAAGAGAGTTTGAGATGACAAATATTGGAAATTCATTCATAGAAAGGAAAAGATAATTTCATTCATTTTTATATTACTTAAGAGCAAAAACATCATAAATCCTTAAAGAAGCAAATGTCATACAGCTGTCCTTACTTACAATTATTTCTATTCTATTCCATTCCCCCGTAATGAAAAACAGGGTTAATGCCATGAAATAGAAGTCAAAGTGATTAAACTGAATAATTATATCAATCCAGATGTTCTTTTTTTGTGTGATAAACTTGCTTGATAGTAATCCTTTCACAAACTGACCTATATCTCAAGGGAATTTGAGGATTAAAACTTAATTTAAAACTTGGTTAAGATATTCCTTGAACTCTTTAGAGAAAAATTCTAAAGCAAATGCAAAGAAATTATCATTAAAGTCAGTCAAAGCAATGCTTTGCATTTTTTCTCCCTAAAGAACACAAACTTAGAATTCACAGAATTATTTTATTAGTCAAGAAAAGGCTTAATTATTACATTTACAATGAGTTGATTTTAATATGTCTCTTTTAATGAAATCATTATATATATATTTGCCTCTTTAAAATAGTTTCTTAAAATATTAAGCCAAGAACTGACTTGTATGTGTGTGTGTGTGTGTGTGTGTACACACACACACACACATACAAGTCAGTTCTTGGTTTTATATTTTGCTCTCAAGAAACAAGTATATCATTACTTTAAATATTAAAATTGTTGTAGTAATATTTCCATATCTAAACTGGGAAGCCATTCAACTTTATTGTTAATGCAGTGCTTGTTTCTATGGCAACTTTTTCACATCACTCTGTTGGTAATCATGGACTCACAGGTGCTAAAGGGGCTTCGGAAGTATGTAATAGAATGTTCTCATTGCTCATTTAGGAAATTGAGGATCAAACCTTCGGATTTGTGGCTTCCTCACTGCCAGTCCCGTGGCTAGTGTCAGAGCAGAAATAAAAAATGGTTCTTCTGGCCCCATTCTAGCATTCTTTCACCTACACCACACTGCCAGGTACTATTCTAAACTAACACTAAAATTAGCACACACACGCACATGCAAACACATCCCATATATATACCACATGTATAAACATCAACAAACTCAAGTAGTTTGCTTAAATCAGGCTACTTTGTGAGTCAGACTATGCTTTTTTATGTTTTTTTTTGTATTACAAATGAAAATATTTTGGCATGATAACGACAAGATGACTTGCTGGCTATGGACCCCAAGACAATTGCTTAAAAAGGGAAAAAATCAGTACTAAACAGTGATTTTTGTCTTCTTAACATCTCAAACTGCTTTACTACAAATTTTTCTAATTATACTGAAGGTGACTATTGTTCAGGAACTTACAATTATAAATAATAAAAGTTAAAAGATACAAAGAAAATCTTTAGTAATATCTTTGCAACTTATTTCATGGTTTCAATTTGACAGCCACTATAAGAATAGAAAATGCAAAACACTATAAGAAAAAATAATTCTACGTAATCAAATTTCATCCATAAATAACAGATTCTAAGTCTACATCTGTGCTAACACAGTAGTCAGTAGTCCCTTGTCAGGCTGATGAAATGTGGTTACTTTTCTTTTTTTGAAATATGGTTATTCAGAACCAAGCTGTGCTATAAATAGAAAATACACAGCATAGTTCAAAGACTTGGCCCCAAACAAGGAATGTAGAATATCTCAAGTTTATACTAATTATATGTTTGAAAGAGGATTTACATATCATTACATAAAATATATCTTTGAAATTAACGTTCCCTATGTTTGTCTTGTTGTTTTTTTGTTTTGGGGTTTGGTTTTGTTTTGTTTTGTTACTTTTTAATGTGGCTATTAGAAAATTTTAAATTACATATGTGACTTGCATTTATGGTTCACATTCTGTTTCTACTAACCATTCTGATCTAAGCCATTCACATGCTAACCTTCCTGTCTGAAATACCCCATTGCTCATTTTTTAAAATCCAGAATATGCCCTACACTATCAAATGCGACCTGCCCTTGAATGCTTTTCAAAAAGCATCTGTCCCATCAGGAATCGAGCACTCTCCTTCTATAAATTGCAAAAGCATCTTGCTTCTGACCCCACCCATATTATTCCAGTCCCACTACTAAGAGTCAAGTTCCTAACAAATAGAGTCTATGTACTGTTTTAGGTATGTTCGTAAGCTGCTTCAGTAAAGAATAAGTAAATTTTTGTTAGACAAGTAAGCAAATATATGTAGTACATATATTCTCAGTTCACTTTCTCTCAAAGCTGTCTTGAGAGGTCAGAATTTTCTAAAATAGGTTCATGACTGAATAAGAGGATACATACCAGCTGATTGTCAGATACTGTAGAGGATGGCGAGGATAGGTTTGCCTGCAAAATTTGAAACATGGTGTTCATTTAGTGAAATTCATAATTTAACAAATATCTATATTTTTAAGTTTTTTGAAGTTCTTTTATTATTAAAGAATACATGTCCACTATAGGATTTTGAAAAGTATAAGGTAAAAGGAAAAACATCATTATGTCACCAAAAAATGATGTGAACATGCTTGGTACATTGCCTTACAATATTTTCCCTCACCTAACAAGGAATAAGATGTTTTATGTGTTACTTTTCCTTAACATCTTAATATAAGTACTATCATAAAACATCAAAAATTCTTCAAGATGACATAATAGTTCAGTCTCTGTATATACTGCACATTTTACCTAAACATACTAGCATTGGTGGATGCTTAAATTTGTTTACAGCAAATTCACACAACAGATTTTTTTTCTTAAAATATCTTTATATATGAAGGAAAGCATAACAAAATTTTCATGATTTTGGAAAGAAACAATTTAGTTTTAAAAAAAAACTGTTTCAATCAAAGGGGAGGCTAATATCATTTCTTCCTTCTTGGCTCCTGATCTTCACTCCCTCCATCTGGATTTAGTTTCCTTCTTACTGAAGTAAATGTTGCGGTAGTTCTGCCACACCCTACTGTCGTGGACTATGCCTGCCAACATTTTTATTTTTGTGCTCATTCTTGAATGAGAGTTCAACTGGACATAGAATTCTAGGTTCAGAGTTATTTTCTCTCAGCATTTCTCAGTCACTGTCCCACTGGCTCTGGCTTCTGTCAGTGTTGTCAGTCTAAATGTCCTACCTTGGTGGATTGTTTGTCTTCACACTTGGTTAGCGTTTAATACTTTCCTTCATGGGGCACCTGGGTAGCTCAGCTGGTTAAGGAACTGACTCTTGATTTCAGCTCAGGTCATGATCTCAGGGTCATGATCTCAAGGTTGTGAGATTGAGCCCCCCGTGTTAGGCTTTGCACTCAGCATGGATTCTCCTTGTCCCTCTCCCTCTGCTCCTCCCCCAACTCATGCACTCACTCTATCTCTGAAATAAATAAAGTCTTAAAAAAAAAAAAAAAACGTTTTTCCATGACATTCTGTAACTTCACCATGTGAGGGTAGATTTCTTTTAATGCTTCTTTTTTGAGATTTGGTATGGTCCATCATTCTGAGTATGCATATCTTTCTTCAGTTCTGGAAAATCTTCCATGAATAACTCTTCAAATATTGCCTTTCTCACATTATGTCTCATCTCTTCTTAAGAAGATTCTATTAAATATATATTTAGTTTTTTAATCCATCTAATTTTCCTCAATTTCCTTTCATATTTTTATCCCTTTATGCTGCATTCTGCATGGTTTCCACATATACACTTTACAGTTAACTAATTTTTCTTCAATTTTATATTAATACATTCAACATGACAATTGAATTTTATGTTTTAAAGACTTACTTTTATCTTCTGGAAGTTCTACTTGGTTCTTTTTCAAATCTTTCTTATCTATAACTCCTTTTAACTACTTTAACATTTTTATTTTTTTAAATCTAATTTTATTTTTTCAGTGTTCCAAGATTCATTGTTTTTTTTTTAATATTTTATTTATTTGACAGAGAGAGAGAAATCACAAGTAGGCAGAGAGGCAGGCAGAGAGAGGGGAGAAAGCAGGTTCACTGCGGAGCAGAGAGCCCGATCCTGGGCTCGATCCCAGGATCCTGGGATCATGACCTGAGCCGAAGGCAGAGGCTTTAACCCACTGAGCCACCCAGGTGCCTTCCAAGATTCATTGTTTAACATTTAATTGTTTTAGACTTACTAAATAGTGAAAGTTAAAATCTGAGCTCCTGGCTCCTGGCACACAGGTTCTGATGTACATGCGTTCCACCAAAGCTTTACCTTCTCCACTTGGAACTCCCATTTCATTTCTGGCATTCAGAAGTTTCTCCTTCTTTACTTCAGATTGGGTCACCTAAATATTTTTAATAATTATGTTTCATCAAGCTTTCTGCATTTAAGTGGGAGGCTGAGCTCCACATCAACTCCACCCTTAACTGTGATGGGAAGCGGTCAACATACAAATGCTTAATTATAAATAATAGACTTGCCTGAAATATGATAAAGTGGTCTTCCTAAAATATTCTTATTCTTGAAACTGCAAATGTTTTCAAGGTGTATTATAAATGTGTCAATACTTTTTTTTTTTACTTTCTGAGCTATGAATGATAACTGGGAACTGAGAGTTTAGTGGTTCTTTTGGTATTGCCAAGTATATAGAAGTATGAATCACCAAACATAAGGACAAGGCACCTGTGTTCCTTCTCACACTGTGCCCAATATTGTTTGTTTTCTGCTTTTTGACTCATGCCTTTCTTCACAAGGTCTGTCGCTGCTTGCTGCCATTCATGGTTGCTCTCTGGCAGCAGGGTGTCTTGGCTAAATGCTCCCCATCTCTAATTGCTGGGACCAGGTTAGTGGTTAACATGCACCAAGGTTTATGGTTATGCTGTGCTGCAGGAAATTGCCTTTCAAAATGTTCATCACATCCAGTCCACCTAGGGTTTTGTTTTTAACCTCATAATGTAATATAAGTAATAATTATTTCCTCTAAAGTCTTCATTTTTTTTTCTCTTAAGTTAATTTCTCATTATTGCAGTAGTGAAAGAATTTTCTATGAGTCCCATAAGTTAAGTTAATAGCTTCTATGACATATGCTGAAACAAATGTGAGTACTTTGACTGAAATCTATCATAGTTAAGTTTTCATCTCAATAATTATAGGAAAGAAGGGATTACACATTAAAAACAAAGTACTGATTCATCTGTGTATAAAGAGGATGTGGTCTATATACACAATGGAATATTACTCCGCCATCAGAAAGGATGAATATCCAACATTTGTATCATCATGGATGGGACTGGAGGAGATTATGCTGAGTGAACTAAGTCAAGCAGAGAAAGAGAATTATCACAGGGTTTCACTTATTTGTGCAGCATAAGGAATAACATGAAAGACATTAGGAGAAGAAAGGGAGAAATGAAGGGGGGTAATCAGAGGGGAAGTTGAACCATGAGAGACTATGGACTCCAGGAAACAAACTGAGGGTTTTCGAGGGGAGGCGAGGTGGAGTGACGGGTGAGCCTGGTAGTGGGTAGTAAGGAGGCACGTATTGCATGGAGCACTGGGTGTTATACACAAACAATAAATCATGAACACTACACCAAAAACTGATGATAGACTGTATGGCTACTAAGATAACATAATTAAAAACATCTTTTTAAGTATTTGTGCAATTTAACCACGTTACTGACATTTATCAGTGTGTAGTGCTAAATAATACCAAACTATTAGATGGAAAAAAAGATTAAATGTTCAAGAAAAGTTGTGATTAAATTAAGGAAAACCCCAAATATCTTTGAACCAAAATTCCTTTACTGGGAATTATAACATTATAATAAGATACTCTAAACATCCCAATTCCATTTTTATTTTATCTTTTACAATGGATTTCATATCATTTATGTGAGAAACTCTTCCCAGAGAAGGATAGAATTAAATGTTTCCCTCAGGGTGATATAAATATTTATAAAACCACTGCAGATCCTTCACCAAAGAAAAAGAATATTGGCTTCTGGGTGTTATGAATATAACCAGATTTTTTCAACCAAGCCAATCATGTCAAGCTCTTTGAGAAGCCTCACTTTGTTTGCCTAATACAGGTTAGCAGGGTTTATTAAATGCTGTAGGTATAAATATGTTATTAATTTTGTAGCAATTATTTTCCAAAAAGGGAGAAAAGCCTGTTGGGTGAGCTGAGATCAGAGCAGTGAGAGGTGGGAGAAAGTTACTTGGTCTGAACCACTGCTCCTTAGTTAGTGAAGAAAGGTAGAGAAGCAACTTGATGTTCCTAAGACTAAACTTGAAATTGGATTTGAATAACAACAAAGACTTTAGTTATTCGTGTCTATCCACATTAATAGTAACTGAGGAACAACAATACAGAGGAGTGTAAGGATGGCTATTGTGTGAAACAAAATCCTACAATCTATTCTAAGGCCTTTAACATCATTTTAATCATCAAAGAAAGAAAAGCAATGTATAAGAAAGGAGGAGGATCCATGTTAACTAACATAACATCATTTGAAAAGCTTAGACACCAACAAAGAAAACCAAAAAAAAAAAAAAAAAAAAAAAAAAAAAAGTGAAAAGGCAAAATTTCTTACTTCAGAGAAAATCTATTAATGAGCTAGAGTATATGGAAAAACAAAGAGCTAAAGACAAAGGCAAGAAAGGAGAATTTGAAATCCACTGAAAAATGAATTGCTCTACAGGGCCACCACTGTCCCAAGCCAGCTTTGGAGAAACCATGTTCCTTTTCCAAAGACTTGCTGTTAGAGGCCTAAGAAGTACAATGAAGCTCTAGTCATTGTCTACATTGTTTTTCCTTGCCATGTGCAGCTTTTCCCCATTCTTGACACATGTCTTTTTGGCTGGCATCACACTAGCAGACACCCTCTTGGGGAACTGGAACAGAACCCAGTTGTTCCACTTGTCTTTGCCTTCTGTACTCTACACTTCCACTTTCAGCTTGTTTTTCTCCCTTTCAGCAGTCACATCTCTCCCACCTGAATAAAACAGTCAGTTCAATATCATTAGGTTGTTTTTCTTCCACCCGTTCTCTGTTGACTCATTGTCCTGAGTTTCCTTTTCTCATGGCTCAAAGAAGTCTAATTAGTGATAATGTGTTAAATGAATTATGCTACTTCTCCCAGGCAGAAAGACAAAGTTTAAAATATTAACTGAGCCCCTGGTAATCATTGAGTGCTGAGACATAAAATGATAAAATGATAAAACACTGTCTTTCCCTTAACCTAGCAAGTGCTCCTGTTTTGTTTTATTTTTTTGTTTTGTTTTGTTTTAAGTTTTTTTTAATTTTTAAAAATTTTTTATTTTTTTTTAAATTTTTTATTTTTTATAAACATATATTTTTATCCCCAGGGGTACAGGTCTGTGAATCGCCAGGTTTACACACTTCACAGCACTCACCAAAGCACATACCCTCCCCAATGTCCATAACCCCACCCCCCTTCTCCCAACCCCCCTGCCCCCAGCAACTTAAGTGAGTAGAAGAAGAACAGATTTTTTTTTAAGATTTTAAGTATTTATTTGTCAGAGAGACAGGCACAGCAAGAGAGGGAACACAAGCAGGGGGAGTAAGAGAGAGAGAAGCAGGCCTCCTACAGAGCAAGCAGCCTGATGTGGGGCTCGATCCCAGGACGCTGGGACCATGACCCGAGCTGAAGGCAGACACTTAACAGCTGAACCACCCAAGCACCCCAAGTGCTCCTGTTATTTGTACATAAGTCACTATGTACGCAAAAGAATGAATCCAATAGTAAGAATGTTAAGCCCATAGCGATATATTATGAGGCAACATATCTTTTTTGCTTCACGTTCTTTACTCTCTCTATAGACATTACCCTATCTATCTCATTGAAAAACATTTTATAAATTAGTAACTTATCATCCCCAAAAGGCCTAAATACAAAAAATAGATTTGAAAGTTTGAGTCTTTGTACTAAGGAATGATGATTCCATCGTGTCATGAACATAACCAGGAGGCAAAATAAGAGGGTTTAGGGACCAGGGACAGCCATTGTTTATATGTGCTAATGAGGAGATTAAAGATCAGATCAAGGGGAAGTTTGGCTGAAATACGAAGGCTTCACGTTTGGTAAAGTCTAAAATAATGATCTGAAGGATACAAGGCATAAGGAGTCTCTCATTACATCTTTTCCTCTTCATTTAGTGGAACCCAGATAATTACCTTTAGTTCCTTCCTCATTCCATTTCATATAAGCATGCCTCAGAAATATTTAAATACAATAAATAAATAATAAATAAAATCGTAAAAGAAATAAATGAGAATAAGCAGAATTGTTGTTTAAAGTGTTCACAACTCTTTCTGTAATTCGTCAAATCTCTGGTCACAAACTATGGAAAGCAGATCAGGATCAAGGTCTGGACTGAAGTGAACTGCATTGAAGTTTCCTCTTACCTTCAGACCTAGGACTACATAAGCACACAGTACCTCTGAAAACACCCAAGCATAGAGACAGTGCCAAACATAGCAACAGGGGAGTTGCCTAAATTGGAGACAGTGACCTTTACTTGAATAACTGTGTGTATGTGCATGTGTGTGTGTGTGTGTATGTATTTTTTGTATGTATATATATGTATGTGTATATATGTGTATATATATATTTGTATGAATATATATTTATGTGTGTGTGTGTATATATATAGTGGGGAATATTCTTAATAAAGCTTGACATATTTTTTAATATATTGTGATATTTTGAAAGCAATATGCATCCATTGTTATGACATTTTTCTGTCCCTCAAGCTCATTAAGATGGGATCTTACCTGTTTACTATATAACCTTCAATAGGCCTGTCTCTGTTATTTCTCTGGCACTTAAAAGTAATTCATGCAATGTAGAGAGTTTATAAAAGAAGTTGTTATCTATAGGCTGTGATTCCAACTAAGGGTTTTTTGATAAATTAGTAATGGATCTGATACTTTTCTTATTTTCTGAGGTTGCTCTTTGTTAAGAAAGCCCACTGTGGTTTTGAATTATATGAATGAAATAATTTATACCGGTTGTAGTTAATGAAAAATAAATATTTACAAAACAAGTGTAATGCAAAGGAAAAAATGACATTTCCCTCCAAATATGATAGACTGAAAACAGAATAAAATATATTTCTTTACATAGGAGGAAAGAAATTCTCTAAAAGTAAGTGTCATGAGAAACAATCACTCTTCCACATTATCTGATAAATTATGAGTTAAATTATCAGAGTGATATAAAATGTTAGAAATATAATAGGTATCATTTTAGATATTGCCATCAAATATGAAATTATTCAAAGTTTAGCCTGAAGGTTATTGAACATGAAGAAATAATTTAGACCCAGAATACAAATACTAATGGATAAAATATTTAAGGAAAACAAACCATGTCCATATCTTTTATAGTTCTCACACAACTGTTAATGGCAAGGGCTTTGATATGAGACAAATCTGGTTGGATTTTGCCTACTCTGTCTTCCAAGACTTGGTTCCCTCCTTTGTCATATGAAGATCTTGAAATAATAATACCCACTTCATAAGACTGGTGTAAGGTTAAGTGAAATACTTCAGTCTCATTTGCAAGGTAAGAACTCAAAACAATTGAATGGAATATTGTCGATAAATTAATAGAGTCAATCTTGCAAGTGACCTGTGGAGATCACCATTACTCAACATGTTGTTAGCCTCACTTAAATTCTACTATACTTAAGAAGACCTCAATTTACTTTAAAATCACTTGCAATTCAAGTACACCATGAATTGAAGAAAACTTTGACTTTATTTAGACTGAATTGATGGTACTTTTCAAGCATCTGGCTTATCCTAAAAAAAAAAAAAAAAAAACACAGAGTATGTGAAATGTAACAATATGTGCAATAAAGAATAAGAATAGGAAACTAATTGTTTTTGCATTTTCTTTTCTTTTCTTTTCTTTTTTTCATGAAAAAGAAAAGCAGCATTTTACCAAAGTTCCCAGAAAGAGGAATTAGTCATACAATTTCTCGTTATTTAATAAAACCATTATAATCATCCCAGGAACACTGGAAATCCAATAGATAATACAGCTTCATCAAAAATTAGCAACTTGGTAAGTCTGTTTACAGTTCAACCAATTCTACAGCCAGCTCTTCTCTAATGTCTAAAAGGAAGCGTCTTGCCTATCCTCTATTTGTTTACTGTCTCCCCCATTATAAGTTCTAGAAATGGGGACCTTATTAGGCTCATCCCTCACCCCAGTGACTCCTCAGTGAGTAGACATGGTAGACACTCAGTAAATATTTGTTCAGTCAGTGCATAAAAGCAGGAAATTGAGTAACAGAACTCGCTAGAAAATTCTAAGTTTTCCACTAGTTATGATTCATGGGTCATATACTGCACTTTCAGAGAGACCCCAGATATAGGGATTTTAAGTGGTCTATGCTAATCTGTTGAGGATACCCTCAAATATCACAATACTTTTTCTCTGGTTCTCATCTAAGTCTTCTCCTTTTTCCTCTGTGGTGCAGGAGTTGGTAAACAGGGGGTCCCTGTTTTCTAATAGAATCAGAATTTCTATGGTCAATGACACATCAAGTCCCAGCAACTATATACTGCAAAGATGTCTACTTCCCTCAAAGTCTGCTGAGAGGTGGTGAAAGACTGAAAAGACTGCTCAGATTTGCTTTTGAGTTTCCATGAAAGTGGAAGAGAAAAAAAAATATAGCAAAAGATTAATTAATTGAGTGAAAGCTATCCAAGTCATCCTTAAGGTAAGGTATCTTATAGTTCAGGCAATATGAATATTGGAATTTCTAGAAGAAAATACAACTATGTCATTCTTTTAAAATCAGAACATACTGTATTTAAAATAGATTGTTCACATGAGACCAACACTTACAGCTGAAGTGGACTTCTGCTCTAAAATTTCATTTTTTTCTTCTCAAAATAAATGTATCAGACATCACTTGGTAAATATAACAACTATAGCCAAATATTTAGAAGTGTGATTTCCCTATGATTTGGCACCAAAGAACTGGGTTTTACATTCCACCATAAAATTATCCTTGATAGTCTTCTAAAAGACATGGACATATTTGAGGTCTCACAAAGAACAATTTAAATGTCATATTGTAAGAGAAAGTAAAAAAATAAAGCTTCTCACTCAAGAAACCAAATGTAATCAAAGTGAAGAATGTCATCTGAATCAGAGTTCATATTTGGTCTAGTCTATACTAATCTATTTGATGATTCATTGCTAACATTGAATGACTCAAATGCTCTCAGAAAGTTTGGGGCAAATATTAACCTACTTTAATTAAGTCTGATAACTTATTGAAGAATAATTTGAAGTAAATTCTAACTATGGAGCTTGAAGCAGCCCCTCCAGAATTATTCCAATTGCTACCAAGTTAACTACCCACAGGGAGGGACAAGAGGATGTTTATCAGCCCTCCCCATCTTCTTGTGAATGAGTCTCCATCAAAGGCACTTTGGTGACAGGTAGGAGTAGGTGAGAAAGACATGAGAAATCAAAAATTTGCAGTTATTTTCTCCTGGGTCTGGCTCTTGTAGCATGTATTAGTCACAAAAAGTATTGAAACCGCTTTAGGGAACTTTCATTTCTTGTATTCAACTTCAGAAGCAAGGAACTCCATTAAGTCATGGCACTTCTACTCTTCCCAAGATAAAAAGGAGGAAGAGAAAGGGGAGGCATAGATGAAGGGAAAAGCAAAGGCAAATAAGAGGAAGAAAGTGAAGAACTATTATTTATTCCTGTCTGTCAGGACTACATCAAGGGCCTTTCATACATTAACTAATATGAATCATACATAAGGCAATTATTCGTTTCCCAATTTTATAGATGAAAAAATTAAGGCATAGAGAGGTTAAGTTATTTTACCAGGATCAGACAGCAAATAGCTATGTTATGATTTAAACTTGGGTATAGTCTACCAAATGTCTCTAGTCTTTTAAGTATTACTCCAAATGGCTTTCAATAAAAACGAGAGTGAAATCTTCTGGGTAAATACTCTAAGAAGTGTTCCTATCCATACCCTCTAAACATCATTTCCTAAATGTGATAAAATTCAGTTTATTATTTGCTTAGGGAGATCCGAATGAAGGCAGAAATACAAAAATTGGAAAGAGAATATGTCACAAAGTATGCAATTAATGACTATGCATTCTTGATGATGATGATGATGATGATGATAGTGATGGAAATAGCATATTAGAAAATATAAGGTATAACTTAAAAGAAATAATTTACTGTTTTGCTTTAAACTAAAAACTGAACACTTGCTTAGGAGAAGATCTTGTTTCTGTTGAAGCTGGCCACAGGGTGGATTATGAGTTGAGTAAAGAATGGAAACGTGATGGGGCTATATGTGTGTGCCTAAGGCATTCACAGCCAGAGCCATCATTAATTGAATCAAGTGTGTGAGTCTCTATATACACATCTATTAATCTATTTTTGCTCCTAAGTGAAAATTAGTTTATTTGACAATAATTTAAATCAAAAAGAAAGCAAAAAACTAGTCAAAACCAGCTAAACTGGCCATCCCATTGGAAATTGACAAATCTTAATGGTTCAAGTATATGAACTGAATCCTTTATGATAAGCACAATAAACTTTTACAAAAATGAAAGTGTCATTGAAGCTCTGATATTTAGAAAGACAGAAAAGAGGTGTTGGAGTTCCATTTTATTCAGCCAAACTAATCAAACTAGACCTCACTTAAGAAGGAATTTAATCAATAAACTTATCTGACCTAACCTGATCTTCCACATCTGGGTGAATCACACCATCCTACCCCTTTCCACTTATGAAAAATACCAACTAATTCAATATTAATGACTGTATAATTGAGTTCCCTCTAAAGCATACACATCCACCCATTAAAAAAGCAGTATGTATCACTATGAAGGGACTTACATATTTGGTTTCTCGACCAGCTGCTCTTGGAAGAGTTGTAGGCATCTGTATGGAAAGAAAAATAATTATACTACTGAAGTAACCACAAAAATACTGAAAGATTCGACTTCTGGGATAAGTGTTCACTTTTGTGTGTGTGTGTGTCATTATGAATTTCTAACCATTCTGCTCTCTTTTCTGTACAAAACCCTGTTCTTCTGAAAACTATTTCATTAAACTACATCGCTTCATTATTCTTTTCATTGTCATTATCTATCAGTTTTCTGACAAGTTTTCCCATATTTACTGATGACATCCATTCATGAATCATAATGGCCCCTTATGGGATTTCTGCCATTTCCAAAATTCATACAGAAGTCTCTAACCTCTCACTTCTTCAAGCCACTGAACTCCAAAGGTGTTCTCATCCATTCCATTTCACTCATCCACTCTCAGGATCATTCCTAGACTTTGCCTTCACAAATAAAATGGGAAATCTGTAAAATTTTAATTTGAGCATCCTACTCTGAGAATTCTATCTCCCATTCACTTCTCAAATGTCCCCAATACAACATTTCTTTAACCCCACTGAGACTCCAAAATCAATGAGTTTTACCAGTTCCATTGTGGTGTTATTACCCCTTAGTTTATATATATTTCAAATTATCAGTTATTTTAATACCTTAATTTCTCTGGCCTCTTTATGGTAAACTCACCCTAAAAAAAAAAAAAGAGGGGGGGGGGGAGAAGAAAAGAAAACCATAACCCTGGTGGACCTTATCATCTATTTTCTCTAAAATTGAAAAGCAAAACATTGTGAAGAAACTCTCTCACCCAAGCTAATTGATTTCATTACAAATTAACAGTTACCAACTTCAAATGAGCATTCAGTACTGCCCAGTAAGCCTCTAATTTTTCTCTTGTAGGCCCACTTTCCTACTTTCTGAAATGAGATATGTTATTTGAGTCATTTATCTCCTCAGCAAATATTTATTATATATCTACTATGTGCCAGGAACTTTCCTATACCCTTCAGTTTATAACTAAACAAAACAGACAAAGATACCCTGTCCTTGAGGAGCTTACACTCTAGCAAGATAGAAGGTAAACAATAAAATAATGAATAAGTAAATTATACTGTATGTTGCAGGTAAATCATATATTTCACTATATGTTATGCAAAAAAAAAAAAAAAAGAAATAATTTGAAACCTAGCGTAATGTAATCTTCCAGAGAAAATCTTTTCTTCTGCCAAAGACCTTATTTCTTTCAGAAAACCCAGGTATTAAGAAGGTCAAGAGTGCTGAGGGCTTTTAAATAGGATGGCCAATCTAGAGAAGGTGTCATTTGGATTAAGATTTGAAGGAAGTGAGGGAGCTGGCTATGTACAATCTAAAAAAAGGGCATTTCAACAAGATGGAACAAATGTAAAGTTCTCAAAATGAATTCCCACCTCAGAATGGTGGCTCAAGAACTCAAAGCAATCCTTTCAAAATAGACAACAATAATTAAAATATTCAAAAGAATATTGACATGTTATTTATAAACATTTATTTATAAAACATCAATGAGCTAATAAAAAAGAAAAGAAAAGAACTCGGGCGTAAGATCAGGAAAAGATGGGAATCCAAATAGATGATGAGTCAAGCATCTGAGACTGGCTTTTATCCTAAAGATGTTTGCAAACAATAATGAGTTGCTTGAGAAACTGATCCAAACTTTTGACTGTCTCAGAGATGTAGAGAGATAAAAGTCACAATCCATGATCCCCAAGAATAGAATGAGCCTCAGAACTAAGAATGATCTAGAAGTTCTCCCACAGTCTTCAGGCTTGCCTCGAATCATGAAAACAACTGTTTAGAAAAAAATCATCCCCAAACCGTAGATTAAATGAAGAAATCCTTCCTTGCTAATGCTCCTGGTGTCTGACAGAAGCAAAGAAAAAGCTCTCTGTAGTAAGATAATATCATCTGAACCCTCAAATAATTTCTATAAATTAAATTTTGAGTAGAATATCCAACACACAATCAGATTCAAACACACAACGAGGTAAGTCAATGTGAGTGAAAATAAGCAGAAATAATGAACAACCAAAAAACAGGCACAGAGAATCCAGAAATCCGTTTTCTAAGAACCAGACTGAAAACAACCATAGTTACCAACATGCTTTTTCTGAGATAAAAGTTAAGCTTGCAGATTTTTACAAGGCACTAGAGACTATAAGAAGCGATATAACTGATTTGAAAACAGGACAAAACGTGCTAAGACAAGAGCATGCTTGGCACATTCGAGGCACAGGAAGGAAGCAGACAGAGCGGTCATGCTGGGAGCAGGGAAGGAGAGCAGGGGAGCAGTGATGGAAGGGCTGGGACACCAGATCATAGAGGCCCTTCCAGGAGCTTGTAAGGATTCTGTTTATATCTAAAGGAAATGTGTAGGCACTGCTGGTTTTCAGCCGTGGGGGGCCATAATCTGACTTATGCTTGAAAAGGGTCTCTTTGATGTGTTAAAAATGAATCATAGTGAAACAAGGATAGAGGTAAAAAAAAAAAAAAAAGTATTGCACTATCCAGCAAAACATGAGGATGGCTCAGCAGTACAAAAAGCATGAAATAATCATATTCTACATACATTTTAAATCTACAGCAATAGGGATTCTTATAGCAACGTGGAATATGAGAGAGGGAGAAGAAAACTTGACACCAAAGTTTCTAGCCTTGTGCAAACAAAGATTAGAATTCTATAGGTGGAGATGGGAAGGGAGGATATGAAATAGTTTTTATGGGAAGAAATCTAGATTTTAAGTTTTCAGATATTTATTAAAAATCTAAATGGAAACAGAGAACAGATATCTGGGAGAACAGAATTTGGGGATAATCCCAGACTAGAGATAGAAATTTGAGAGTTGTTAGCATAGACTTGTCTTTCAAAACACCAAAGGAATGAATACAGAGAGGAATGACAAGTCCGAGGATGGAGTCCAGTGTCCCTTTAGCCTTCATAGTTCAGGAAGAGGAGGATAAGCCAGCATATGATCCTAAGAAATAATAATGGCAAGTGATGTGGGACAAAAGCTGAGAGAGCAGTGTCCTGGAAGGCACTAGAGGAATGTGTGCAAAAGAGGAGGGTGTGTCTACTATCTCCAATTTTGCAACTATGGCAGCTCTGACCAGAGCTGAGTTTATAGCAATGGGAAACTGGGGAACGTGGTCTGGGCAGCACAGTGAGGGCACAGACCTGGAGGGGATTTATGGGGAAGGAGGAATTGAAATCAGAACACCTAATGGTTTTCAACTTTTTTTCTAATTTCTTCCCCATTGTATGGTTGCTTTCAATCTCAGTTAATAATCTTAAACCTTGGGGCGCCTAGGTGGCTCAGTGGGTTAAGCCACTGCCTTCCGCTCAGGTCATGATCTCCGGGTCCTGGGATCGAGTCCTGCATCGGGCTCTCTGCTCAGCAGGGAGACTGCTTCCTCCTCTCTCTCTGCCTGCCTCTCTGCCTACTTGTGATCTCTCTCTGTCAAATAAATAAATAAGATCTTTTAAAAAAAAAATCTTAAACCTTTCTTCACTGAAAAGTGTTAGTAATTGCATAACTAAAAATATGGGTTTACAAAATCCTTCATTTTCCCTCCATCCACCTACAAACATGCTTGCACCCACACCTGACATTTCCTCTGTTTTCTGTTCTGTTACAAGGGCAGGTTTCCAGGTTTTAACCAAATTATATTTATTTGAATTAGGCTGTAGGTTCTATGTCCTTCTGAGGGATTTTCATCCTTCAGGATCTCCCTTTCTTTGTATAATTAGTACCTCCCCTCTAGTGAATCTACCGCATGCCAACTTGCTCTTATCATTTTCAGCTTTAAAAAGCAACCCAGAGGGGCGCCTGGGTGGCTCAGTGGGTTAAAGCCTCTGTCTTTGGCTCGGGTCATGATCTCAGGGTCCTGAGATCGAGCCCCACGTTGGGCTCTCTGCTCGGTGGGGAGCCTGCTTCCTCCCTCTTCTCTCTCTACTTGCCTCTCTGCCTACTTGTGATCTCTCTCTGTCAAATAAATAAATAAAATCTTTAAAAAGAAAAAAAGCAACCCAGAAATCCCTTGACCCTACTCCAGACCCAATTTCCTTCTCCCTTTCACAGCCCAACATTTCCAAGTAGTTGTTTCTGTCTGTTTGTTTTACATATTCTGTCTCTGCTTTCTCATCACATACCACTTTTCAACATCAGTGATAAGGGCAGCAGAGGGGTAATATGAGGGAGAACAATTTAAGGGTGGTGAAAAGAAGTATCTCTGAGGATAATTTCAAGATGTCCCTTCAGCCTGGCTGGGGGAAAAGGGGACAGTGGAACACAGGTTTGGACAACTGGACAGTTCTTGAGGCCATCCTCGGAGATGACAATGGAAACGGCTCTTTGAAGAGGAGCGTGGAGAGCCATAAACAAAGGTACAGAGAGGCAAAGAGGAACGCCATCTCCAGGGTGGGAAGAGAATGGCACGGGGAGAGTGGTTGACATTACAGCTTTCTACAGCCTGAAACACATGTTCTTTCTGTTCTTCATAAAACAAAAACAAAAGATAAAACTCAGCAGAATTGGCCAATCCTAGGCCCTAGGCTTTTGCATCTTCCACCTAGGCAGCAGGCACACATAGAGCTAAGCAAGCCGATAAGCTCCAAGAACTTTGAGTTTCCATGGAAAAATAGTAAGAATCTGAAAAATGTGAACGCTGTAGGAAAAAACAATGGTGCTGTTATTCCTCTCCTAGATTTTTACACAAGAGAAACATGTTTATACAAAATCTTGTTTATAAGTGTTCTTAGAAGCTTTATTGGTAATAACACCTAAGCAGAAATAACCCAATTGTCCATCAAGTGGTGAAGACTTAGCCTATGGTACGACCATATGACGGAATACTACTCAGCAGTGAAAACAAATGAACTATTGATACATGCAAAAACATGGATGAATCTCATCTGCTTTTTACTAAGTATAAATAATGAGACTCAGAAGACCACATACTGTTTAATTCTATTTATATGACATTCTTGAAAAGGTAAAAGTATAGAAACAGAGAAGAGATCAGTAGCTGTCTGGTACTTCGGTTGGAGGGAGGGACATACTACAAAGGAATACAAGGGAACTTATTTATTTGATGGAATGTTTTGTACTTCAGACATGGTAGTGGTCACACAACTGTATTATGCTTTGTGAAAACCCATAGAACTGTACACTGAAAGGGTAAATTTAACAATGGGTAAACTATACCTCAACAAATAGGACTTTAAAAAAGAAAACTATATCCGACATAACAAATAACATAGAAATTAAAGGACAGAATAGATACTGAACAAATTCTTGATATCAAATCAAGGAATCCCCTTGAAGAAATTAGGAAGCAGTAAATAGAAAAAAAATGTATAAATATTAAGGCTTATGGAAAACAGAAAATAAAAGGGACAAAATCACTTTATAAGAGCCCCAGGAGGAAGAAACATTTGAAAACTATGACTAAAAATTATCCTGAATGTAAGAGGCAGAAAAGATTGAAGACTTCAAAGGAGAGGTCACAGAGAGTACTAATCCAGACATGTAAGAGAAAAAAATGCACCTTATGTTATAAGAAAAATCAGTCACATTAGAGATAAAATTCTACAAACCAAGAAACAAACTCTTTTTTAAAATTTTTTATTGTTATCTTGTTAGCTGACCTACAGAACATCATTCATTTTGGATGTAGTGTTCAATGATTCATTAGCCCTATAACACTCAGTGCTCATCACAACACAGTATTAAGGAAGAAACAGACTCTTAATTCTAGAGAACACACTGATGGTTACCAGAGAAAAGGTGGGTGAGGGGATGGGTTAAATAAGTGGTAGGGATTAAGGAGTCTACTTGTGATGGGCACCAGGTGTTGTATAGAATTATATTGTACACCAAAAACTAATATAACACTAATATATGTTAACTATACCAGAATTAAATAAAGAAGTAAGTACTGCACCAAAAAAAAAAAAAAAAAAAAAAAAACTTAGAAAGAATACAGAGCCACTTGGTAAATGATCATTCTGTAGCAGAAGATTAAATATCATGCTGGCAAAATACTTCACAAGTATGTTCTTGAAGAAAAAGAACGTAGGGAAAAAAGTGTTGAAGAGATAGGACCTATAATTTTCTGTTCAACAAAACTGTAATTTAAATTAAAGGGCAAAATAAAGATATTCTCAAAAACATAGACCACAAAGCCAACACAAAAACACCTTGTTGTATATAATTTTCAGCAAGATTCCACCAAGAAAAAATAAATAAATCCAGGAGAAAGCTATCAGTGTGTGAGAAATCAGGATCTAAATAAAGAAGATATCAAGAAAGATATAACACAGATATTGCAAAGTGTATAGGAAGGTAAACATAATTATTATCTTTAACAAATTATGTGCAACTAAGCAAAGAAAAGGTAAAGTAAAATAGTCATTTTTTTTTTTAATTTTCAAGTCAGTCAATGTCAAAATAGTGGAAGGAAAGCAGGGGGAAAAAAAAAAAAAAGATTTAGGATCCCAGATAAACAGATTCTCCGGACTGAATATAAAAGTGATATCCAGAAATATATTGTCCTAAAAGTAATTAGACCAGAGGGTAAAACATTAAAAAAAAAACAAGTAATAGAGAAAATAGTAAAAAAGTAATGAGGTATGAAAGTAATAGAAAATAGTAACAAAAGATATAGCTAGGAAAACATGAATTTAAAATTGCATACATATATTACCTACATGGAGGTCACTGTTTTCATACTAGATTAAGAACAGCCTCAGGATCAAAAGGATTATATATGCTATTTTTTTTAAGATTTTATTTATTTATTTGACAGACAGAGATCACAAGTAGGCAAAGAGGCAGGCAGAGAGAGAGGAGGAAGCAGGCTCCCTGCTGAGCAGAGAGCCCGATGTGGGGCTCGATCCCAGGACCCTGGGATCATGACCTGAGCCAAAGGCAGAGGCTTTAACCCACTGAGCCACCCAGGCGCCCCTATATATGCTAATAAGGATATAAAAATAAAAAAGATGAGAATGAACACCACAAATAAGCAAAAGCAACACAAGTTCATAATATACAAGTCAAACCTAATAAACACTACTCTAGCTTTATCTTTGTCTTCCTCTAGGCAGCAATTACCACGATTACATTCTCTTACTCTCGTAGCTTACCACATAGTTCTAATTTTCCTCTCACAACAATGGACATTTCTTCTCCTCTACTGGCTTCTCCTCTACCTCTTTTATTGGACCTACAATATTTTGTTCCTTGGAGCTCTCTGTAGGGCACTCCCAACATTAATGTGCCCATCATCTCCAGATCTCTCCTACAAGTTCCAGACATACCAGTTTAAGACCCCCTGGTACACACTTCAAACTCATCCTGTCCAAAGTGAACATACCCCTCTCCCCTCTTCCACATTTTGCCTTCTACATAAATGTCTGTGCTCAAGGCAGAAACCTGGAGTTCATCCATGATTTTACTCTCCTAGACTACTTCCATCCAACCCCGCAGCAGGCCTAAAATATCTCTCAAACCCACATGCTCTCCTCTAGCCCCCTGAACCCACCCCACTTAGGCCATCATCACTGACTGGTCCTCCACAGCAAAGCCCCCCCACAGCAGCCATCTTGATCATTGTCAATCAGTTTATATTATTCCCCCATATTTTTATATCCCTCCATCTGCCATGGTTTCCAAATTTCACACTATTAAATATAAGAATACCTTGTTTTATTGTGCTTCACTTTGTTGTGCTTTGTAGATAATGTGTTTTTCACAAATTGAAATTTTGTGGCAACCTGTGACAAAAGTTTATCAGCACGTTTTCCAACATTTGCTACTTTGTGTTTCTGTGCCACTTATTGGCAATTCTTGCACTATTTCAAACTTTTTCATTATTGTTCTATTTCTTATGGTGATCTGTGATCAGTAATCTTTGATGTTATAATTGTAATTATTTTGGGGTGCCATGAGCCATGCCCATGTCAGATGGCAAAGATGTGTTCTGACTTCCCCAAAAGCCATTCTGCAATCTCTCTTCCTTACCTTGGTCTCCCTATTCCCTGAAAAATAACAAAATTGAAAAATTGAAATTAGGTTAGTTAAGAACCTATAATGGCCTCTTAGTGTTCATGTGAAAGGAAGAGTTGCACATCCCTCCCTTTAAATCAAAAGCTGGAAATGATTCAGCTTAGTGAGGAAGGCATGTTGAAAGCCAGGAGAAACCCAGAGCTAAGCTTCTCCTGCCAAACAGCCAAGTTGTGAATGCACAGAAGTTGTTTCAGGAAATTAAAAGTGCTACTCCAGCAAGCATACAAGTGATAAGAAAGAAACAGACTTATTGCTGATGTGGAGAAAGATTTTGCCATCTGGGTAAAAGATCAAAGTAGCCAGTAACATGCCCTTAAGCCAAAGCCTAAACCAGAGCAAGACCCTGACTCTCTTCAAATCTCTGGGAGAGATAAGGAAGGCTGGGAGAGATAAGGAAGCTGCAGAAGAAAAGCTTGAAGCCTGCAGAGGTGGGTTCATGAGGTTTAAGGAAAGAAACCATCTCTATACAACTCAAGTGCAAGGTGAACCAGCAAATGCTGATTTGGGAGCTGCAGGTTATCCAGAAGATTTAGGGAGAATTCATGAAGGATTCAATGTAGATGAGACAGCCTCATATTGGAAGAAGGTGCCATCTAGGACTTACATAGCTAGAGAGGAGAAATCAGTGCCTGGCTTCAAAGCTTCCAAGGATAGGGGCCAACTCTCTTGTTAGGGACTAATGTAGCTGGTGACTTTAAGTTGAAGCCAGTGTTCATTGACAATTCTGAAAATCCTAGGAATAATCCTTGAGAATTATGCTAAATCTACTCTGTGCTCTATAAATGGAACAAAGTGTAGATGACAGCACATCTGTTTATAACATGGTTTACTGGATATCTGAAGCCCACTGTTGAGACCTACTGCTCAGAAAGAAAGATTCCTTTCAAAATATTACTGTTCATTGACAAAAGAACTGGTCACCCACGAACTCTGATGGAAATGTACAGCAAGACGAATGTTGTTGCCATGACTGCTATTCCAACATTTATTCTGCAGCTCATGGATCAATGAGTAATATTGACTTTTAAGTCTTACTATGTCATTTGCAGCAACATGGAAAGATCTTGAGGATATTATGCTAAGTGAAATAAGTCAGACAGAGAAAGACAAATACCATATGATTTCACTTATATGTGGAGCATAAAAACAAAACAAACAAACAAACAAAAAAACAAATGAGCCAACAAATAAACAAAACCAGAAAAATACTCATAAATACAGAGAACAAACTGATGGTGACCAGAAGGGAGGAGGCAAGGGAATGGTCAAATGAATGAAGGAAAGTGGGAGGTATAGGCTTCCAGTTATGGAATGAATAATTTACAGGAATAAAAGATATAGCATAGGGAATATAGTCAGTGGTATGATAATAGCATTGTATGCTGACAGACAGTAGCTACAATTGTGGTGACATAGGATAATATACAGAATTGTCATATCACGATGTTGCACACCTGAAGCTAATATAATATTATGTATCAACATACTCCAATTGTATTGATTTTATTTATTTGTATTTTTTTCAAAGAGGAGGAGACCAAGCATAAGCCAAAGGGGGGCGGGCTGAGGAAGAGAGAGAATCCCTATACCTCAATTTTTTTAAAAAAGAAAAAATGAAAAGAAAACTTTCTGGATAGGATTCACCATTCTTGATGCCATTAAGCACATCTGTGACTCATGGGAAGAGGTCAGAATATCAATACTGACATGAGTTTGGAAGAACTTGATTTCAACCCTCATGGAGGACTTGAAGGAGTTCAAGATTTCACTAGGGGAAGTAAGTGCAGATGGGGTGGAAATAGCAAGACCTAAAATTGGAAGTGGAGCCTGAAGATGTGCCTGAGTTGCTGCAATCTCGTGATCAAACTCGAATGGATGAGGAGTTGTTTCTGGTGGAGGAACAAAGAACACGGTTTCTTGAGATGGAATGTACTCTTGATAAAGATAGTGGGAAGATTGTTGAAATGATAACAAAGTATTTAGAACATGACATAAACTTAGTTGTTAAAGTTGTGGCAGGATTTGAGAGGACTAACTAATTGTGAAAGAAGTTCTGCGGGTAAAATGCCATCAGACAGCATCACACACTACAGAGAAATCATGGAAGGAAGAGTCCATTGATGAGGCAAACTTCATCGTTGTCTTGTTTGAAGAAATTGCCACATTCACCCCGGCCTTCAGCAATCCCCACCCTGATCAGTCAGGAGCTATGAACATGAAGGCAAGACCCTCCACCAGCAAAAAGGTTATTACTCTCTGAAAGTTCAGAGGACAGTTAGCATTATTTAACAATAAAGTATTTTTAATTAAGATATGTCCATTGTTTTCTAGACATGTTATTACACACTTAACAGACAACGATATATCGTGAACATAAATTTTATATGTATTGGGAAATGGAAAAAAAGCACTTGATTCACTTTATTGCAATATTTACCGTATTGCTATGGGCTGGAACTGAGCCTTCCATACCTCCAGGGTATGCTGTAAGTATCTAAGTCACTATCCCTAGCCCACCGTCCCATTTCACATGCTCGGCCCCTGGTTCCTTATACTGCACCCATACTCGCCTTCATCTTCATACACACTAAGTTCCTTCCTGCCTCAGGAAATGTGCATGTGCTTACACCTAAAAGCTCATTTCCCTGATCTCTCTATACTTTGGACTCTTCCCATCTTTGCTCTCAGCTTGAATTCCTCTTTCTGATCACTACATCCAAAATATTACCTTGCTTACGTTACCTTGCTCGCCATTATCTCCTTAATGCCTCACACCATCAGGCCCATAGTAGGCCCTTAATAAATACTTGCTGAATGAAACAATTGTCTTAAATTTAGTGACCGAGAATAATGTATTTTAATACTATAAGCATTAATATTTGTTAAATAAATCAATAATATATATTATTCACATAGTATTACTTAAGTTCTATTCCTATTATAAAATATAAAGTACTTTTTATATGTTCAACAAACAGAATGAAAATATACTTTAAAATTTATGTAGCTTCAAAGAAATCAACATTTCCTATTTTTAGATTAAAAGACTTAAAGAATATACAATGAATAGGCAAATATAAAATTTACAATTTTCTATTTGTAGGTCCTCTCTGCTAAAATATCATTTGTTAATACTGATGATTATTAGTTACTGAGTTCCTATGTCATTATTCATGGATAATTATAGTTTTGATAATCCAATCAAAAATTAGGATACTCTTCTAGTCATAAGCAATTCTGTACATTTAAAACCTGCTTTGTATATACAATGTACAACTTTTATTTTATTTTTTTTTAATTTTATTTATTTATTTGACAGAGAGAGAGAGAGACAGCAAGGGAGGCAACACAAGCAGGGGGAGTGGGAGAAGGAAAAGCAGGCTTCCTGCTGAGCAGGGACCCTGGCAATGCAGGGCTCAGTCCCAGGACCCTGGGCTCATGACCTGAGCCGAAGGCAGATGCTTAATGACTGAGCCACCGAGGTGCCCCCACAATGTACAATTTTTAAAGGGAACCTGAAAAAAAACATTTACACTCACTCAAAGAGTGAAAATAAAGCTGACCAAAAAACCTTAACAATTATAAAGAAAAAGCCACAACCATTTTGAAAATTTGATGAGATCTGTATTAAGCATTCAAAAAAAAAAATGTAGCATTTTATTCCAATAAACGAAAATGACTATTATAAGAAGGAAATAATTAAATACTCGGTTAAAACAATTAATGACTTAGTAGTATCCTAACAATCTAAAATATCCAGGTTTCTGTCCCTGTGAGTCAAAAAATAACAAAATAAGCTTAGTCGACCAAAAAGAAAAAGTTCCAGAAATACCTGTGTGAAAGCTCTTAGCCTAATGTAACTTCGGTCTACTTCCTTTCCCACTTCTGCAATTCTAAGTGACTGAGAATTACATAAGTACTGAAGCTATGGTATGAGATAAAGATAAGCCACAAATTCTATATGTGGTTCTTAAAATGCTTCTTGAAATGCCAACTATAAGGACAAAGTCTAACACTTTGGCTTTCAAACTGTTTGAACTTAACCCATAGTTAGTAATAAATTTTACTTTGTAACCCTGAACACGTATACTTACATACATACATGTAAACAAATTGAAACATACTTCAACAATACTACCCACTAGTTGTAATCAAGTCTGATATTTTACATTCCTATTATTCTGTTTTTAAGAGACTGGTTGCTATTCAACTAATTAACTTTCCAATTCACGACAGGGTCTTAACCTGCAGTTTAAAACCATTGTCTAGTCACTCTTATGGTTCAGCAAATTATATCAAATATATACATACTTTCATTGTGTCAGAACCCAACAATGTCTGTGAGGAACTCGAAGGAGAGTCAGAATGCTGGAAAAGAAAAAAAAAAAACAAGAAGGACAAACCTAAGACGCATCATACGCAAACAGAGGAAAATGAAGAGAAGCGAAGCAAATGTTTGAATTGCACATTCTAGTCTAAGGCATTACCATAGACAAGGAATCCTGTAAGACCTTATCAATGGTAGCACAGAGCTCTTCAGTTTGCTGCCTGAGCTGTGCAGGGAAACAAAACTGGAAGAATTGAAACCAGGTACTGAGTTAGCAATGAGTTTTGGTCTTTTGTTTCAAAAGCATGGGTAATCTGAAGTCATTACCTCCAGAGGTGGGTCTAAAGTGTTGTCCTTGAAGACACTTTCAGTCTTGGCTGGTTCGTCAAGCGCCTAGTGATAAACGAAATAGTTCTCTTGTGAGGCTTTTAGTCAAATATACCTGTAGTATAAAAGTCTCTTCAAAAAGCCCTGTATCTCAAGATTTCAAAAAGGAAAAAAAAAAAAAAAAAAGACTTTGAATCATTGATGATGATCTATTATCTGGCATAGAAGCATTGCTCACATCTGCCTAGTTTCTCCAATGTAATGAGTATCTCCAACATAACGTATTGAAATAAAGAAAGGAAGCCAAACTTTTTAACATACACACTGGAACTTGGACACGTTATACATCCAGATGACGCTTGTCCCCTTCAAAGAAATCACGTTGGGAAGTGACATACAGAAACAATGATGTAGCCCTTTCTCAAAATACCACAAAAACTATTTTTGAGAAAATGTTTCAGGGTCAGTTTAATAAGAAACATGCACACACAAGAAAGAAACTTGCCTAATTTTTAATCATTTAGGTATAAAAAATTTGGGTTACCTGATTCATTAGACTTGGCCTCGGATGACATCCAACTCTTTTGAAAAATACTTTTTGTTTATTGTGATATAGGTCAGGTATCTACTTTTTATTTATTGTGATATAGTTCAGATACCTATTTTAGACATATAGATTAGATATGGAGAAAGATGGCACTCCGTACCGTGTTCGTACGCCATTGAGAATAATTAGTTTCACATAATAATGGAAACCAGTATGCATTCCTCCCTGCTTGCTTTTTCATCTTCTACATGAACCTGAGAATTCATCACTCATTAATTTTGTGTTTATCATTACGTGTACGCCTTTAATTTTTAAAATGTAGCAATATATTTATACATCACTAAACAATATATAAGGTTATGTTGTGCAAATCTTCTAATTTCATATAAAAACAAAATATGATTCTGGAACGTTTTTGTGCTTGTTTGCTTGCTTTAAACCACTTTATTGAGATACGGTTGAAATAGAAAAATCTGTACCTATTTAACATATGCAACTGATGTGTTTGGAAACAAGTATATATCCATGAAACCATGTCAATAGTCTATTGCCATAAACACGTCCATCACCTCTGAAAATTTCCTCTAGCCCTTATTATTGTTTTCCATATAGCTATTCATTTAGTTGTTGGACCTCCACATTATATCCCATTTTATGCATATTCCACAACAAAATGGATACTTCTTCGAGTGCAGAATATTTAGGGTGCCCCATATTTTCCCTATTAGAAACTGTTAACAACTATCTCCCATGTACACTTTTCTTTATAACATATTTGTAGTTGAAGACTAAAGAAAAAGATAGCTTTTTCAGATACTGTGAAATTTTTCTTTAAAACAATTGTATAGTTTTACACTCGTAACTGCAATAAATGAGAGTTCCTGTTTTTCAGACTTTGAAGAATCTTAACATCCTGACATACATAAAATATCTCCCTATGGTTTTAGGTTGAATTTGCCTGATAATTTTTGAGGTTGGGCCTCTTTTATGTATTTACTGGTTATTCATGTTTCCTTTTATATATGTATTCATTGTTCTATTGGGTAGTCTGTTTTTTATTCATTTGTTGGAAAATTTTATATAATTTTGATGCAAAGTATTTGTCAGTTAGATGTGGCACACATGTCTTCTCCCAGTCTTGCCTTCCCTTTTCATGATTGCCGATATGTCTTATGATAACACACACAACTTTTCATTCCAATACAGTCAAAGTTTTCATCATTTTCCTTTGTGATTTAAGGAACCCTTTTCTAACCTAGTAAGTCACGCCCTTGGGTGGAATTCTTAAAATTTGGGTTGCTTCATATGTGGTCTAAATCCTTCGTGCCTCACAACGAAGCTGGGAGTTGGGGATTCTTCCCCAACCACGTGGAGCTGTGCCAGCATTGGAGTTTATAAGGACAGGGTATCTTAGCCTTTTCTTTTTTTTAACCTGTTTTGATATTCTCATTCATCCAGTGTGTAAGAGTCACTCACATAGTTTCTGGATTTTTCTCAGAGGGAATTGTTCAACATACAGCTGTACATTTGGTGTGTCTATGGGAAGAGGAAATTTCAGAAGTCTCATACTGCCATCTTGGTCCCACTCCTTTATCATCTCTAATATTTATTTGTGTCTACCTACTTTTTTAAACAATCAGTTTCTCCAGAGAATGATCAATTTCTCATCTCTTAATTGAACTACATATTGGCATTGACCTTCTTTGACATATTCATATTCCATTTCAGGAATATATGTTACTATCTGTAACTAATTCCTTCCCTCTACCTTTTTTTGGATTTATCCTAACCTTTCTGAATGTATTCCTTTTGTTGCATTTCACAAGTCATTACATTATAAGACAGTATGATCGCTGCCATTCCGTCTTCAATACATCTTTAAATACTTCTGTTAAGATTACTTAGACTCATGGGCTATTTAAAAGAGGTTTTCTCTATTAATTTTTCAAAATGAGGATTTTTTCCAATTTTAAAATTATCTATTTTAGTTATGCTATAGCCAGAGAATTTTTTCTTCATAAGTGACTTTTTATGAAGTTTGAGATTTATGACATAAGACACGGTTTTATAAATATTCCATTTATGCTTAAGAAAATATCTATCTTCTGTGGTCTGCAGGCTTCTGCATGTAAGTGTGTGTCTATCTGATCAAAATTATAGTTTTATTCAATTTATCCTAGTTTTACTGGATTTCCTGCATAAGTGCTCTATCAGTAATTGAAAGAGGTATCATAAAATCTCAGGGAATAATAGTGGGTTTGTAAATCTCTCCCTGTGATACCAGCAATTTTTGCTTAGCCTAGTTTGAAGTCATTTTATTAGCTACATTCATAATTAGAAGTATTCCTCCCTCATGACTTAAATGTTTATCATTATAAAGTGACCCTCTGTCTCACCAGTAATGCTTTATGTCTTAATATGTACTTTGCCTCATATAACCAAATGCTTTGATTAGCATTTTACTAGTATATCATTTTATGCCTCTTTCTTTTTCAACTTCCTACATTCAAACATTAAAAATCAGTGGTTTATAAATAGCAGATGTCTAGAATTCATTTTTTGCTCCAGTCTAATTTCCACTGTCTTTTAGCTGGAGAGGTTAACATTTATTTTATTACAATTATTTATATGTTTAAATGTTTCCAAAACATTTGTTTTATTTTTGTTTTACTTTTCCTACTTCATTTTTATTCAGTTTTTGAATATTTTAATTGATTAAATTTGATTTTTTCTAACTCATTTGCCCTCCACTCATTTGGATATCATGGCAAAGAAAATGCTAGATGTTCATCAGAGATTTTCATTTTCTTGGACACAGATAAACATTTCTTTGGTCTCAAGAATTTAAGTATGATCTTGTGATTTATTCTTATGAAATAAATGTGAGTAGAAGCCATACATAACCTCTGGTGCAAGGCAGCTAAGAGTGGATATGACTTTCCATAATTCTCTCTTCCATCTTCTTCAGATAACTAAGACACAAGATGGAAGCCGACTACCTTCCTAAGTCACTGAATTACTAAGAACTCATGTGGGAGAGAAAAAATAAACACTACAAACATGGATATGGAAAGGAAATAAACAATGATTGTGTTAAGCCACTGAAATATCAGGGTTTGTCCACTGTGGCAGTGAGTATGGCTTACATTAAAACGAATATGAATGTTATAGACTATTTTTTTTAACAAATTAACCTTGAAAATTTTTCTTTTTATACCAAGGTCTAAACCAAGCAGTACAAAATCTAGATTCAATTCACATACTATTCAATAATCTAGCAATTGTATAGCTCTCTTCAACCCCTACTCTTGTTTTTATGTTCTAATTGCCTTATAAATGTATTTGAATATGCTACCAACCTATTATCATGTTTTAATTTTTTTAACTACATTTTTTTCTTTTTAAAGATTTTATTTATTTGACAGAGAGAGAAAAAGAGATCACAAGTAGGCAGAGAAGCAGGCAGGGGGGGGTGGGGAAGAAGCAGGCTCCCTGCTGAGCAGAGAGCCCCACGTGGGGCTGGATCCCAGGACCCTGGGATCATGACCTGAGCTGAAGGCAGAGGCTTTAACCCACTGAGCCACTCAGGTGCCCCTCATGTTTTAATTTTTGCCTTAGTTATATGTATGTTAAAGGAATTTTTACAAAATAGTATTTTATAGTTATCCACATATTTATTATTTTCCATGTTCTGCTTTCCTTCCTGAAGTTCTGAGTTTCTATTCACCATTATTTATCTTCAGCTTGACGAAATTCCTTTAGCATATTTTGTTGTACAAATCCGTAATCAACGAATTCTCTGTCTTCTTTCAGCTGAAAACATCTTCATTTTGCCTTCATTCTTGAAGGGGTTTTCCCCAGCCAAATAATAACAGCTCTCATAAGAGAGAGTTTTTTCCTCTCTCTCTCTCAGCATTTAAATATGTCATTCCGTTCATTGTCATCTGGCCTCCACTGTTTCTAATGAGAAGTTAGCAATTATTTTATTGTTGTTCCTCGGTATGTAATGCATTATTTTTCCCTGACTGCTTCCAAAATTTTCTCCTTATATTTGATTTTTAGAAGTTTGATTGTAATATGCTCAGTCATGATTTTCTTTGAATTAAACATTTTGGGGACTATCTGAGCTTCTAAAAAGTATTACATATTATACCAAATATGGAAAAATTTTATCTAGTAGTTATTCAAATATTTTTTCTACCCCATTCTCTCCTCACCCTCTGTGACTCTAATTACATTTTGATATCATCCCCCATGTCACTGGAACTCGGTTCATCTATTTGTGTTCCCCTTTTATTCAGATCAGGTCATTTCTAGCAATTTATCTTCAAGTTCACTGACACATCTCTGTCTTCATTTTTTCCTTGAAATACTGTGCATTTTCTAATTTCCAATATTTTAGTTTTCAACTCTAGAATTTCCATCTGAGTCTGGTTTATTTTCTAATTTTGTGAAGTCCTAAGAATTTCCATCTGAGTCTGGTTTAGTTTCTAATTTTGTGAAGTCCTAAATAACTCATGATCAGCATATTTTCCTTTATACCCTTGAGGATAGTTACAAGAACAACACCTGGAACATCTCTGGGTCACTCCCTGGGTATTATATTTTCTCTTTGAGGATGGTTTAAATTATCCTGCTTCTTTGTATGTCTAGAAATTAGTAATTTTGTATCCTATTTTGTTGTTGTTGTTTAGTTTTAGCAGGCACTTAATTCAGCTCCAAACTCTGTCTCTTTGATGGTGGGCAGCAGCTGGAATCTCTGTTTAGTTATTTTATCCTTAGCTGAGGTTAGCTGGGCTTAACAGGCACATGTGTAATTCAGTGGTCATCCAGGGGTTTGGACAGAGTTTATATGCAACATTTAGGGCTTCCTTTCTGTGACTCACTCTTTTCCCAGATTCTCCCCTCACTTTCCAGATCCTGTGTAACCCTCCGTTCTCGTCTCTGATTCCTCATCCAGTAAGCCTGCTGGTTTCTTGCTGAGTTTTCATTTGCTCGATGGTGAAGAGACAAAGAGCCTCCCATAGATGAAAAACTCAGAAAATTTGGAAAATCACTCAATTCCTTTATCTCTTTACAAACATTGACTCTACTGACGTTCAACCTGCTCTTGGTCACTTGGTTCAGTACTTTCAGACAATTATTTTTTTGTATTTTGCCTAGTTTATCAGAGTTATCTACAAAAGAATTGGTCCAATACCAGTTACTGTTCATTTCCTACAAATATAATGAGTCAAACTCATTTCAATTCATTAGCATAAACTTTCCTTATCAGAGAGACCATGTAAATTCAAATCTCAAACCCACTTCAGGGTAGGCTTACAGTTAAAGATTCTCTTTTTTCCTACCCTGAGCCCAGGCTGACATAAGAAAGTTTGCTTGTCATTTCCCTTTGCAAATTTCTTTTTTCTTATCCTTTTTTTTTTTTTTTTTGACAGAGATCACAAGTAGGCAGAGAGGCAGGCAGGGGCAGGGCGGAGGGTGGGGGAGCAGGCTCCCTGCAGAGCAGAGAGCGGGATGTGCTCAATCCCAGGACCCTGGGATCATGACCTGAGCCAAAGGCAGAGGCTTGAACCCACTAAGCCACCCACTGAGCCACCCAGGCACCCCTCTTATTCATCTTGTAATTGAGAATGTAACCCTTCAGAATCCCTGGCTTTATGACAGGGAGGCAATTCCAGTCCTCATCTCACTCAGCCCCAAATCTTTCTCTCCCTTCACCAGTTTGATAGTAAATCCCAATCTCTAAGATTAGCGAGCATAGTATCTTCCGAATAACTAAGCATTCTGAACTTCAACTTGCTTTTGGTATTTGACCCTTGGGGATTTCCCTGACTTTTTTATGAGCTCAGCTGCATATTTGGGGTGAACCAGTTGCTGTATTCAACTGGAAATTACAGGCTCTCCTGTCCTGTTATTTAGATTTACCTTTGATTCTGCGTTTCCTCATTATCAGTCTGATATACGCATGTTCTGACCAGAAAGTGTAACACAAGCTGTGAAACCATGCAATCTAAGACTCAACGGGATCAATTTTTCCCCTTCTAACAGACCCAGTAACAGAAACAGATCCAGAACTGTTAATCTTCACCAACAGGAACCATGGGCAGATGCTGGTTGTCATTTTGGCCTAAGATACACACCTCAGAATTCAGAAAAGTTGCATCTAAAAATAAGAATTTACCATCTTCTCATTTCAATTAGTCACAAAGGAAAATATTTCAATAAGTCACAAAGAAAATATTGTCTGAAATTTTTTTTTTGCAAAATCTACTCTTCTGCAGTAATTTAAAAAATATAAAACATTATCTATGATAACCTAATAGAAATGCATGAGATTGGCGACACCTGGATGTCTCAGTGGGTTGAGCAACTGCCTTCGGCTCAAGTCATGATCTCAGGGTCCTGGGATCAAGCCTCTCATCGGGCTCTCTGCTCAGCAGGGAGCCTGCTTCCCCCTCCCCCTCTGCCTGCCTCTCTGCCTACTTGTGATCTCTCTCTCTCTGTAAAATAAATAAATAAAATCTTTTTAAAAATATATGTGAGATTGCCTCTTTCTAACCATGAAAAATTTCTCTTTTGCCTTCCTTCTTTTTCCTCGACCACTGGGCAGATGGAACCAACAATTTATTAGTCAGATATATTCACAGCCTAGAGGAAGAGAATGCTGCACACCACACTGGGCCACACAAGGGCTGTGTTCAGGCACAAAGTAAACAACCAGGGGTGGTGGAAGACAGGCTTTGTAGTATCAAGAGGGTGACGTACATGTCCCCTGGTTTGTAGAAAGTTGTGATTGGCTTGTTTGATTCAGTAGAAACTGTACATGGTCAGTTTGATAAGGAGGGTTAGGGGACCTTCTCTGGGGGTGGACAGTGAGGAGGGGAATGTGAAGTTAGGCTACTTGAGACCCCTCTAATTTCACTATTATGTCAAGGTGACACATAATATGGGGACTTAATTTTAGACTTGATGCCATACTTCTAACTACAGTGATAATAATGGAGAAGAAAAAAGTCAGAAATTAATGAGAAGGACTAAGAACAAACTTCTTGGGGGAACAGTTTGATCCAGCCCTTCTTTACCTTTTCAATAGTATCTTCTATTTTCTCTTCCTTTGCAAGCTGCTCTACAACCACGAAGAACCGCTTGAGTTCTTTGACCTTGTAACTACATGTTATTAACTCTGCCTGGATGGTCCTTCACTCTCAGCTCACTTCAAGAATTCCGTTTCGCCCTAAAGATGTTAATCAAATTCCTTCATGAATTATTTTTGGTCCTCATACTAGGAAAAGTCTGTCATTCCTTCCTTGGGCACCATATCACTTTGTACATGCTTTAAACATATGATATCATAATTACTTTTCAACAGTATCTCTACCCAACTGGACCATTTGTCCCTATCACAGTCGGAAAAATATGTTATTTATCTTTATAGCCCCAGGATAGAGCCAGTGATCGATAAAGATTCTTAGGATGAATCGAAAGGGTAAAGTAACAACTAAATGGAGTTAAATGAATAAGTGAATCATACAAATAATATGATTTTAATCCTCCTCTGTAAAATGTTCTAGAGAAGTAGTTTAAACCCTTTGAATATTTTAAATAACAAATACTTTATTTTTTTTCCTACACTTCAATTAAATTTGTTTACCATCAAAGAGCTGAGCATATGATTGATGCTAATGTAATGAGGTGGTGTTTTTTCAGCTAGTATCTTGGTTACTCTGTAGGAACTTACTCTAGGCAAACACAACTTTCAGGAGGCCATTTAAAATATTGAATTTACTCAATGAATGAAAACACTATCTACTCAGAACCCTTGGAAAATTAAGGAAGATAACTGGAATTAGGTGAATAATGCTGAAACTTTGAAATAGGGTAATTCTCAGAGTGCATTAAAATTTGGAGAAAAGGTTATTTTGAGTTTCAACAGCTTGGAAAAGTATTAGAATAGATTTTTTTAATTAATGAGGAGTTATTTGTCAAATGTATCATCTTGATTCATTCTTTCTGCCAGCCTTAAAGAGTTTTTTTTCCCCCCTGTGGTACAAAAATATATATAAATGAAAATTTATTAAATCTCCATTAAAAGAACTTTAACCATAGATTGCTTTTTGAAACCTTAGCCAGCAGCAATGTATTGATGTTCTTTTAGATTTATTAATTTTGAATGAAGTTGTCTCAAAATATTCTCCAATAAAAGAGTTTTATTAGAAACATATATTTTCTACCAAATTGGACATCAATTTTCTAGCCAAGTGAGACATAAATGGTGAATGCTTTGAATCTTATTTTTTAAAGATTCTTAACTAATATAAGTTATGAGGAATATTTTCATTAAAAGTAGTTATCTTGCGACGCCTGGGTGGCTCAGTCGGTTAAGGTCATGATCCCAGGGACCTGGGATCAAGTCCTGCTTTGGCCTCCTTGCTCAGTGGGGAGCCTGCTTCTGTCTCTGCCTCTGCCTGCCACTCTGCCACTCTCTTTCTCTCTCAAAAATAAGTAAATAAATAAAATCTTTTAAAAAATAAAAAAAGTAGTTTTCTTTTGCTCAGAACAGCTGACTGTGGGGTCCAGTTTTTAAGAAGAGACATAGTAAATCCGATTTCTAGTAGAAAATAGTTTCTGAGATCAGCACTACATTATAATTAAGAGGCAAGGACTCTGAACAAGCACTGTAAATCAAAGTTCTTATGGGAATACAGTTTACGCCAGTAAACTGTAACAGGTGCTTCTCACCTGAAAAGAGAACCTTGATGGAACTGCAGGCACTTTTAAGTCAGATATATTACATCAGTCTAACCTGCTTTCTGGAAATAGGATTAACTTCTAAAAATCTAAAGACAGCATGAATCAATTGCACTTTAAACAGAGCCAGAAAGCAAACTACTTTCAAAGGAAGACTAACCTAAAAGGGCTTGTAAACTTTTTGTGATGCCTAGACTATCTAATTAGATTGGGCTTCAAAAATGTTATGGGCGGGCGCCTGGGTGGCTCAGTGGGTTAAGCCTCTGCTCAGGTCATGATCTCAGGGTCCTGGGATCTAGCCCCGCATCGGGCTCTCTGCTCAGCAGGGAGCCTGCTTCCCTTCCTCTCTGCCTGCCTCTCTGCCTACTTGTGATCTCTGTCTATCAAATAAATTAATTAAATTTAAAAAAAAAAGAGTTGGTTCCCTTTAAAAAAAAAAAATGTTATGGGCCAGTTACTCTGTTTCAGTCATGATCAAATTAACCCCCCTCCCATGCTAAACCCAAGTGCTCCTATACTTTGTTAATCTGACCAGCTATGTATCTGGTAGAATAAATCCTCTGAAGACTACAAAAGCCTTGTTTGATTTTCAGTCATTAACACAAAAGCATTTGTAGGATTAGAGATATCTTCAGCAAAATAAATCTCACTTTGATTATATAGTTGAAGATTCGGGTCTGAATAGCATTCAGATCTGAAGAAAAGGGGGAAATGTACACTGAAAGCCAAAAGGGCTTCCAGATACTTAAAGGTACAGCTTCTTTAAAGATACAGATGTATTTATCCTTACATTATTTTCATGATGGGTTTAAAATATTTAACAATTGAGGAAATCTACACAGTGTTTATAATCCCAAAAACACTGAAGGGTTGAGCATCTCTTCCTACCACACAGAAGGAAGGGAATTTGTGCAGACCATTACAGCCTATTTCAAAACCATTCATTAAGGTTCAATAACAGGAGAATTCATATTTTTCCTTCATTTAATCAAGGACATCAGAAAGGTGCGCCTTGTTTCCGGTTCAAACCTCTTTCATTGTAATGTGACTCATCTCAGCAACCCAAGGAGTCAGAGCTGGTTGGTAAACTTTCAAGTCTCAGGGGGCTAAATCATTTCCCATTCTCTTTCATTGTTTTTCACTAAAAAACAAAAACAAAAACTTCTGTTGCTCTAATTTGATGAGGATTTTAATATATTTTAGCACGTAATGAAAAAAAGTATTATAGATAGAAATCCAAAATCATCATTTCTTGCTCAGTATTTCACTTCAGCTAGTTGATGTCACTTGCATGGTAAACAGGAAAATTCTGGGAGATAATCATATAAGGTCCAATTCAGCAACATAATAGCTCTGCTACTTTGGGGGATTTACTTGGCATCTTTGAACATCAAAATCTTCACAGAATTGTGAGTATAGCAAAACATTTAGCTCAGTGTCTGATTCACCAGAATGTTCAATATGGCAGCCATTGTGATTGTATTTTCGAGTTGTTAAAAGGTACCAGGTCTAAAATCAATTTACTACCCTCGTAGTAGAAGGTCTTTCATAGCTTTTACATGTTAAATAGAATTGATGAAGTTTATTCTACCTTAAAGAAAGATTCTTAATTATCATTGCCCAAATTATCATACATTAGGGTCCTTAATTTTTATAATTTTATGAGCAAAAATTGGTCTTAAAATCCTATGAAATAAAATTGGACATTTTAGTGACCTACTCATCTGCAAACCAAAGTAATTCATTCAATGAACGCCTAACAAAAAACTACTATATTCCCTCAAATAGTAGGGGGAAAAAAAAGCTACCAACATGTATAATTACATATGGCTTGGTAAGGGCTTTAAAAGAGACACGTGCATGGTATACAACTGCCTAAGGAGAACCAACTGGAATAGATTTGGGTCCTGGGCATTTTTCCATTGCTAGAGAAATGGGAACACATTTCCTTGTACTAATCAATTAAGAGATGCCTCTCTAGTATAGGCCATATGCTAAGCTAGCAACCAGATTTTGTTAGATTTTTGAGACATGCAGAGATCTTAAAATATCTCACCCAAAGACATATGTTTAATCAGATTAAAGTTTACCAACTCATGCTTTAAAATTTTAAGCTGACAATTTAGAATAAATTGATTTAAAACCCGACAAGACATCTTGAATCTTCACCTTTCCATTTCTATAGCACGATTTTTACAATTGTCTTCAGAACGGCTATTCTTTAACTTCCCTCCACTGGGAGAAAATAAAATAATTTTTATACTAACTTTTACTTAAATAATTAACCCTATAATTTAAATGTGCTATTTATAGAATTGAGCTACTCTATTATCCTTCTTTCAAACTCACATAGCTTATAAATTAAAAATGTCTTGAAAATGGCAGATAACAATGCCATTTGTTAGAAAATGGAACCTAACTCTAGCCTTGATTTTATCCTGAGAAATACTTGTGAAGAAAAGAACGGAGAACTAAAACTGCTTTAAAAAATATGCTTTCATGGAAAAATATGAATCACTTGTGAAACAATAAGGATGCATACTGTTTTATATCATGGAAATATTCCTTTCTCTATGTTTCCTTTCCTTAATATAATTTCATAATAAAAATAAAAAGCCATTTATTCAGCATGTTACTATGAGTCTTTCAGTTTAATTTTCACTTTGTACCTATTGCTATCAGACTCATATGATAAGAAGAAAAATTAGTCAGTAAGAGAGAGTAAGATCTTTAACATTCTCTGAAAAGAACAGAAGCATACAAAACAAACCTAAAAGGTAATGTCCATTTCACAATTATTTCCTCTACAATATTGTTGAACATGTCATAATAAAGTTTGTGGGCAGTCACAAACACAAGCTGATCTGATTACTTTGTTCCTGCTTTATAATCACTTGCATTTCATCCTCATCTCAATCTTGGAGAAGATGATTATTGGTAGGAGATGAAGCCAAAGACTCTGAAACTAACACATTAAAATACGCCTCGCATTTATCTCTTCCTATAAAGCCTTAGTTAAGGCTTAAGCTAAAAATGCTTTCCTCCTAAATGTTCATGGGGGGAAAAAATTACAGAATACAGAATAAGCTATAAATTTAAGTTTTGATGCAGACAATAAATTACAGAACAGAACTACCAGAAACTTCATGTCTCCTGCCAACAAAATGTACTCTTTTGAAAATGATGGGTTTCATCTAGGGGTGATTAAAGCTGAAACCAATCCAGTGATTCAATGACAGCTTAATATGTGATTGAAAGGGATGCCTGTACTTCAATTTGGAGAAAATCTTGCTTTTAAAAATAGTATTATTTCTTAAAGTGATTCCAGTTCCTCATTATACCATATACTATAAAATAAAATGTGGTATAAAACATCAACCGTGAGTTTAATGTGTTTGGGAGGGGATAATTGTTAAACTGTCTAAATTAAATTCGTTAGTTCTATTTTTAAGGCAATCCACAGCAGAGACCCTAACCAAATATTATAATGGCACTGCAGCATCCCCATTCTTTTTAATTGTGATGTTCTGTGTGATATTAAAGGGTCTCAGAAAATATTCCAAAGTGTTAATTCTTCCCAAAACAGAATTTCTGACAATTAGAGTCTTAATTTTCTCACTCAATTCAGAAATAAGTCCCTTTGATTTTAATGGCATAGGTTGAGTTCTATTATATAAACAGATGGATAAAAATACCTAAATTACCAGATTTTTTTAAAACTACCACCATGAAAGGAACGTGGAAATATTTAATTTTAGTTTTAGTGAATATAGAAATAAATGCTGATAAAATCTCAAGATTAGACCTTTGTTATTTAAAAATCCTTACAAATTAAAGTTTCTCATGGAGCAACATACAATATAGAAAAGTCAGCCCCCCCAAAAAATAGATTATACAAAGGCTCTAAAGAAAAAACAAACATATGTCATATCTTGTGATCTTCAAACAATTCATATATTTGTGGCCCAAAACCAATTTCCCTTAGCCAAGAGACTAGTGCTTATACAATAGTCAGTCCTAGTGTTTATACAGTAGTCAGTCCTCCCTAGAAAAAACTATTGTAAGTTTGACGTCATGATATTTATATTTTGTTGTACTAAAGAAAATAATTTTCCCATAGAGTCTGTCTTATTCAAAATTTAAAACAAAAACAAAACAAAACAAAAAACCCTCCTATATGGACTCACATTAAGTTCAATACACAGTGATATTACCATATACATTTATGAAATAGTTTTATGATGAACTGGAAATTAATGATTCTTCATTTTGAATGACTAATAGATGATAATCTCTAAAATCCATTTACTCGGAAGAGAAGAGAGCTAGTAGACAGAGATTCTGGAACCAATAATGACATCCAGCCTTTCCTTTCAAACATTGTTGAAGGAGAATTAACTCTAATTTTTCTAAATAGAAAACTAATAGAGTGGTAGCCCACAGGTACATGACAATGTACTAGGTTAGGTGAGACAAGTATGATGGAGGGAAAAACCACCAGGCTCCTATTTACTTCTCCTGGCTGCTGAGGAGGAGAGTTTCTCCCACTTCTGTAGGGTCAGACACTGTGCCCATATTTCACAAAAATCCATCTGAAATGGGCCAAGAGTCTGCCGTGAGAAAACACTGCACTATGACTCAACATAAAAGCCCCAGATAATAGGATAAGGGACCACTGGTAAAATGGTCACTTCCTGAATCCTCCTGAGCCTCCTGAAATCAGTGATTAGGCCCATCTCATCTTTTTGTGGGCTATAAAAGGTAGAAATTCAGAAGAGAAGTGGCAGAGCTCTCTGCAGTCCGGCGACTCCTCAGCTCCCCAGCTGGAAGTGTTCACAAATACAAAACATGGACTCTGGTCCACACATAGATAAATCAGAGTTAGTTACCAGAGATTAGAATAAAAGAGAGGCTGCCCACCAAAACCCATCTGCAGGCTACTGAGTATCTCCCACTAATGATTCCTACGGTTTAGATAAGAGATCATGCAAAGATTTCCTTACCCAGATCATACTAAAACAAGAAAGTAAATTCATAAACCAATGTTCAAGATACACCTGGTTGGCCAACTAACATTTTGACAAATGATAACAACAACATTTGAAACACTCTAATTACACAGAAAAAAAAATAGGCTTAATACACTGAGATAGATTGCCTAAATAAATATAAAAATAACATGCACTGAGTAATTTCTTCGACTTGGGAATTGATTTCACTTCGATTCTGATATAATCCTGCATTTGGCCTTCATTTGAACATATGTAATGTGCTTATTAAACAAGAGGCTTTAATTTAATATACCTACTGAAGCAGAATCCTGTAATTTTATAATTAATGACTCTTAATAGCAAAGCAAAAATGCCCTAGAGGCATGTGAAAGCAGCTGGGTCACTGGAAGTGATTTCGGTCCTCCCTTCCATTCATGGACATAGCATCAGTGGCTGGTGAGAACGGCCAAAGAGGTTTAGCCCATGCTGGGATCTAAGGAGCTAAGTTGGATACTCAGCTAACATGTTTCTACCCTGTAGAAACCAATACTAGTCACCAAGTATTGTCTGGCCAGTTGCCCTCATGTAACCCCTTTTTGATCAATGTGAAAAGAGGGGGAAGCTCTTAAATTCCAGAGGACGGGGATCTCTCCAAATCCAAATCAAGTTTCCTAGGCCTGCTTTACAGTGGACTGGACAATTCTAAGCCCATATTGAGCCTCTGATGATAAATCGATGATGTCTCAAATTCTATTCACCGAGATGCTTTCATCATGAGACCCTAAGAGCAACGTTTTAGTGAAAGCAGAACTTCAAAACAACCATTTTAGAACACATAACAGAACGATACTAGAAACATAAAATTCCCTCTGCTTTTGAGCCAACACTGACCTTCTGTTCCAAAAGCAATGTGTTTGTAGGGATTGCTGCAAAAGCCTTGTAGCTTGACTTGGTCTTGTATTGCTAGAATGAGTAACCAGAAAGCAAGAGCGGAGATGAAAAGGGGGAAGAATAGAACATAATTTTAGACTAGGTCTGCCAAGTTAAATGACACGTTATCAAATGAAGAAAACAGTTATTGCAACTTGTTTTTAACAGAAAAAATTAGCTTACCATGTTAATATTTTATTAGAATGAGAAACAAAGGAATATCACAGTAAAATATCAGCCTAGGGATTATAGGCAATTATGTGCTATGCAGTTTCAGAACTTAAAAACATCCATTTCTACAAAGTTACTTATAAATTTCTCATAAGCAGTGTGTCCCCCCATAGGAGTACTACTAGCCTATAAATGTGGGTGGGTTTTTTTTGTTTTGCTTAATTCTCAAAGGAAAAGGGGTTCTTTTTTATAGTGCCATAATTTACAAATGTTATGCCAACAAATCTAATTGAACTCTTGATATATTCTCTTGCATCTTTTGTAAAAACAAGGGTCAGAATACATAAAATTTAGCTGTAATGTTTAATAAGTAGCATATTTTGAATAGAAGCAATATCAGCAATTTAACTCCATAATGAAAAGATTCAAAGGCCAAACTTTTGATCTTCAATCCACTATTTTAAACTTCATCATCTCCTGCTCTTTCTAATGAAATGATATTGATGAATCCAATGACGAAACATCCTGAGTTTTAAATAAAACGCAGAGTAATATAGATCAGTTTCATGCAGTATTTGAAAGAGAGGGTGGAGCATGAGGAAGCTGTATAAATCAGGATACTATGCATAATCAAAAGCCCGGTTTTGATATTTCTCTGGGTCCCATGCTGCTTAACCAAGGTCAAGGCTCTTATCGCTTCAAAAGCCTCTGTCTCAGACAGCTTCCCCAGGGGTCCAGAGCCAGCTAGCAGTTGGCAGAGGACTCCAAGCCATCTTAGTCCCCTGGGCAGACCACAGGATCATAGAAGACATAATAGTCAAATAAAATAAAGCCTTGAGTTTTATGGATATAATTGATATAATCTTCCATTAAAATGATATGAGGAAGGGGAAGTAATACATTCATTTTCCTTACAAAGGAGGTGAGGTAGAGAAAAATAAAAATGTCAGGCCTGGGGGAAAAGTCTCGGATGCCTTCAAGCCCTTGTCTTTATATTGAGCCAGCACTGCTATAGTCCCCATATGACATATTCTGGATAAGGACTGAAAACGAAAGAGAAAAATCTCTTTGTGGAGAGTAATAGCTGGCACTTAGGACCAGGCAAGTTATATACACTGCCTCATTTAATTTTACAGAAGCCCTATGGTTAAGGAACCATTAGGGAAGGGAGGCACAGTACGGTCAAGTGACTTGTCTAAGATACACAGCCCGTAAAGAATAGAAACAGGTTTGGAACCCAGGCCTGCTTGGAACCAATATCCATGCTTTCTCTATGAGATAATATTTTCTCTCAAAGAATACCTAGGCAGACAAAGAATATATAATAGAATATATCATTACTATTCCATGATGGTTTCATAGATACTTAATTATAATAATAGTTTTAATAATAATAATAATAGCTAACACTCACTATGAGCCAGGTACCATTCTAGAAGCTTTATGTACATTATCTCATTTAATTGTCACAACCAAATTATTGGATAGATTCTAAAGATTTTATTTTTATTTATTTATTTGACAGACAGAGACCACAAGTAGGCAGAGAGCCAAGCAGAGATTGGAGAAAGCAGGCTCCCTGCTGAGCAGAGAGCCTGATGCAGGGCTCGATCCCAGGACTCTGGGATCATGACCAGAGCTGCAGGCAGGGGCTTAGCCCTCTGAGCCACCCAGGCACCCCTATTGGATAGATTCTAATCACATTCAGTTTATATATAGAAACTAAAGTATACAGATGTTAAGTAACTTATCCAAGGCCACTAAGTAGTAGTAAGTCATAACTGGGATTTGGATGCAGACATGCCAGTCAACAGCTATGCACTTATCTATGATAGACCTTTGCCTCTCATTTCAGGACATACAGTCACTTACATTTTCAGTTCTCCTATCCCCAACTGCCCTGGAGTATATACTTGGACAAACCTATACAGATAGATATACTGTTACTGCACACATAATGCCATACAGTCTTAGAATTAGATGTGATATTAAGGCCATCTGGTTCAACCCTCTCATCCAAGACATGAATCTCTCTGATTGATCCTCTGTTCAGCTACCACATGAACTCTTACCTACCTCCCAAGTCAGCATGCTCAGGCTTAATTGTAAGAAGTGGCTTTAAAAAAACAAAAAAAAATCTCCCTTATACTGAGCCAAGATATGCTTCCTGATAACTTACTCCATTGGTCCTTTCTACCCATCTTGGAATGAGGACACCTGTGAAGAGCTCAAGTCAGCACAATTGTTGTACAGCTGTTTCTACCTCACCTCTCCTTACTGATCCTCAGTTGAAGAATTTCACTATCCTCATCACCTTCTTCTGTCAATATTCCTTTACAAATGTTGAAAAGTGGTGTGTTGGGGTGCTTGGCTCAGTTAATTAAGCGTCCAGCTCTTGATTTTGGTTTGGGTCATGATCTCAGGGTCATGAAATCGGGCCATGTCAGGCTCCACACTAAGCATGGAGCCTGCTTGGGACCCTCTCTCCCTCTCCCCTTTTCCTCACTCACGCACTCACTCCCTAAATAAATACATAATAAAATCTTTTTTTAAAAGGTGTGTGTTAAACTAGATGTATTTTTAACACAAAGTAGAATATAATCATCACCTTGAAGATATTGACAATAAAATCAATTAATACAATGAAGATGATACTAACTGGAATGGTCTCCTTGGCTTTTGCGGTCAGTTTAGAATATACAAGAGAGGGAAGTTGGAGTCATTTCCTATTGTTGGATCACACCGAGTATGCTAATTCCCTAATGCTTTCATCTTTTTTTCTTTTACATACACTGAAATTAAATTCCATCATGGAGTTATGCTTTTTTTCTCTAGATGCCAAACTGTACTTCACGCATTATCTCTATCCAGCTTCATCTGATTAGTTTTGGTTTCTTATTACAAACTATGAAGACAATAATTTTTATATTATTTCATGAACCATCTTGTTAGGCAAGTCTTTTTTATCATCATTCAAGTCATAGACCAAGGATGGAGAACTCTTACCTCCTGGGTCCTACCAACCTGGTGGATATCAATCTTCCTGTAACTCTATTTATTTATGAAAGTTCAACTAATTGATTCATTCAACAAAATATTATGGAACACCTACTTTGTGACCTACATTGTTCTAAGCATTAGAAATTCAGCAGTAAACAAAACATCCAAAGCCTTACTCTCTAGAGCTTATGCCCTAATAAGCAGAGACAAACTAAAAGCAAAGAAATAAGAAATCAAAAGAAAAGTCATGGAGAGATAAATAATTCGCAGAAAATTCAAATAGTGTGTTGGAATAGAAAGTGACCTCAAGGATGTGTTAGAATGGGCGCTCAGAACAAATGTGAGTTCACAGAAATATGCCCTTACACCTCACATACCTTTCCTTATTCATGATATCATGAAAAACATCACAAAAGCTGGAACTTGGAAAGCCATTCAATAAACATTACTTGCTTAAAGAGAATGTCTGTCTTCTAGTTATAACTGATTTTGATAACAATCACAAGAATATAGATAATCATCTTCAGAATTTACCTTCCCTTTTTTTGTGAAAAATAAAACATATGGCTCGCTTCTTTTCCAGCAAATCTCCTCTATTTCCTATCATTTACAATAGAAGTACAAATTTCATCTGTTTGAGGCACAATTTATCTAGACCAGGAGATATGAATTTAGAACATATAGATGTTTCCTTCTAGTTCCTTTATGTGTGTTTAAGACATATGTAGTCTTTCTTTTCAGTGTGAAAATCATTCTTGTTGACCTTAGAGATACTTTTTGGGTTCACTATATTTCTTTAGGTTTCTTTTAACAATATTCTAATTTGAAACATATTTCTTCTTTAGCATTCCAAGTTTCTGAGGTGTTAAATTCATTGGTTTCCTTTGCTTGGTTTAAAATTACAAATCACTCTAGTCAATGTAAGTATAATTTAAATAGTAGGTTTTAGTGTTATAGGCTGGAATCACCATCAGCTGATCATAGAAGGTAGAACTGACCAGCCTACCCTGAATCCAGCAAAAAATTCAATGATATTATGTATCTCTCCAATTTGTACTCTATGCTTTTGCTCAACATTCAAAAAATATTTTTTCTTTCTTTTCTTTTTTTAAGAAAGAGAAAGCCCATGTGGAGGTAGGGACAGAAGGAGAGGGAGATGGAAAATCTTAAGCAGGCTTCACGCTCAGTATGAAATTCAATCTCATGAGCCTAAGATCATGACACAAGCCAAAATCAAGAGCCAGATGCTTGGGGTACCTGGGTGGCTCAGTGGGTTAAGCCTTTACCATTGGCTTAGGTCATGATCTCAGGGTCCTGCAGTCAAGCCTTGAATCGGGCTCTCGGCTCAGCGGGGATCCTACTTTCCCCTCTCTCTCTGCCTGCCTCTCTGCCTACTTGCGATCTCTTTCTTTCAGTCAAATATATAAATAAAATCTTAAAAAAAAATAAGTCAGATGCTTCAGTGACTGAGTCACCCTGGCACCCCCAATAAATATTTCCTAAATATCCACTACATGACAGGTGGAGGGTAAAATTTTAGGTTTAGAAAAGGAAATGCTATTTTATTACATTAGTTTATCAGATCTAACCCTATTTATAAATACTATTTATCCTAGATAACTGTAACATAAATCCTGGGTATGAAGGTAGGGAGAGCCACACATCTTTCCCCTTTAGGAAATACTCTCACCACTATCCTATTCAATATTTCTAATGCCTTAAATTTTACCACCGTCTTCAGTAATAAAAGCCCATGAGATCTCAAAGCGAACTATATTAGTTGCCTTGAGAATTAGAAATTTGAACTCATGGTTACACCTTAAGTATTGGTGAAGGGCAGAATCTCAGATGACATGAACAACAAGAAGGAACCCTGGCAAAGAGCCTCCCTACCACTATGGCCAACTTCTCCTTTCTGGTGCACCCTTGAGTAGCAATGAGAGCACTGCTCCAAATGTACACTTTCTGCTCATCAGTGACCATGCCTGTAGTGCCTGAGTCAGAATCTCCCTGAGGCAAAAGCTCAACTCAAGCCCTAATTCAACTCACAGAAGGAAATTGCCCTGATACCTTCCTTACATCTGAATTATTGGCAGAATATCATCTCTATAATGATCCTGAGAACAGAAGCAGTGGGGAAGAGAAGGGGGGAAATTTCCCTGCACAACTCTCTTCATAGGATCCCTCTCCATGGTTGATTGATCTTTTGTATGTTTCTAGTACTCTAAACATTATTGTATTACAATATTTTGACATCCCTATTAGCCTGATAGGTCTTTTGGAGAAGATATTTTCTAATATTTCCAGTATCTTATACTAACTTAGTAAAGAATAGATATTTGGCAAATATTTGTTGATTTAAACCAAAGTATTTTATTGAAAATTACAGTAAGATTTATAGGGCATGGAAAACCAAAATTTTAGTTCCTCACTACTGTTTATGTCTTAGACACACTTGACTGATTGGAGATCCTCTTTCTCTTTCCAAGTATGCCCTAAAGGCATTTCTAATTTTTCTAATATTAGTTTTGGATGTGAAACTTCCAAAGTTCACATCTGTGATGTGAACTTCTATGATTTGAACTCATGACCTTAAATCCCTATTTTTTTTTTTAAATCCCTCTTTTGAAGTAAACTGCAAAAGCCCCTCCTTGAATCACAATGAAAATATTCCTCAAGGGGTAAAACAAGGTGGTTTTGTCAAACATTGACCCTTGTGTGTGAATCACTACTAAGCTCATTTCAGAAAAGTTAGCTGGAGAAAAACAAAGGGAATGAGACCCTGAATTGGTTAGTACATAGATGTAAGCAACAGATAGCAGGAGTGGGAGAATCTTAGAAAATCTAGGATTTCCACAACGGCACCAAAAATTCTGTGGAGGATGTAGAGTACAAAACAATGGGACAAAAAGAAAAAAAGAGAACAATAGGATACATATATCTATATGCAATGATTTTATCATCTCACATATGATTGTGAACGTTTGTTAACCCTACCTACAAAATATGTATAGATTTATGACCTTCACCTTCACCACTAGAACCTCACCAGAGCCATCATCATCACTTGCCTGGATTGTTCCAACAAGACTCTTAAGGTTTCCTTAATTCCGCTCTCACCCTCTTAGTCTATTCTTAACATAGCAGCCAGATAGACATGATTGTGCCAATTATCTATTTGAAACTATCTACCAGCTTCTTAAATTAAAAAGCAAAGACTAAGACATGGCCTACAAGACCTCACAGGCCCCAGCTTGCAGTTACAGTCTCTGACAACTTCAAATTCCTCAGACTAACTCCACTCTTGCCACGCTGGCTCGCCTATCTTTGCCAAGCACTATCTGACATCAGGTATTTTTTCCAACTATACTCTCTTAAGGTGCATCAGGTCTGTGAATGTCACCTTCCTAAAGAAACCTATCCTGACCACCCAATATTAATTTGTGACACTATGCCTTACCCCACTATACTTTTCTCCATACGATGTATGACCTTCTAAGGCACAAGAAAATTTACTTGCAGCAATGGGGAGGTGGTGAAGGTAATTGGTGGTTTCTTTTGTTCCACCCAAGAATGTAAACTTTCTATGAGCAAGCATTTTGCAATTTTATTTTGTTACAACCTCCTCACGGCTTTGAAACATGCCTTGCATATAATAAGCACTCAGTGAATGTCTATTGAATGAATGAATGATTTTCTTGAACCACATCGACTATTTTAGCTCATGGAGGTACATTCCATTATTACTCATTTCCCTAATTATAAGCGGTCAGCAGAAATGGAGAAAATCAGAGAGAGACTGTTGGTCCCCAAGTTTTTGGTGTGACATATTTGGAAATGCGTTGATGCCTTCAAGGAATGAGAGTCTATAAATAAAACACCAACTATAAAAGGTCATGAAATATTAAAATGCTCTCAATTGATTCCCAAACTATTCCAGGCCAGGGCAAGCATACCACTGGAGCCCTCAGAGTTAGAAAAAAACTTCAAGCCACCTTCAGTAAGTAGCAAAATGTTTGCAGTTTTGAAGTAATGTCCTCAAATCCCTATATGGAATACCATGATAATTCACTAGAAGAACATTTTAAACTATTTTATAAATGAAGACCAAATATGTTGGAAACTCAAATACAACTCCAGGAATTAGCTTTATGATATCCAGGCTTTCCCAAGGGACAGAAACATCTCAACAATATAAATGTCAATCAAAGAGTAAGCTGAGCAACCTTCAGGCAGATGCTCATCCTAACTAGGGCCATGTTTATAATGTGAAATAATATTTTAAAACCATTATGTGAAATTAAAGTATACCAGTTATACTAATGCAAACAGATTCAGAATCTTAAGATTCTATCTATGAAAAAGAAATATCAAATATGCTTCATATCTAAATTTAGTTCAGTATACTCTAGCTGTTCCATTTTATTTCAATATCAAAGGACAGTAGGGCCCACACTTTGAACTAATACCCCTGAAACATTCAGGTTTTAATTTGATGGCCATTTGTATTCTAGGACCTCTTTTCTTTTGGGATCTGGCACTGAGTGAAGCTGATCTAAATCTGAAGCTCTTTGACTTCAAAGAGAGCCTTGTGCTTGGATTAGCACCACAGTGGAAGGAGCAAGACAAGAAACAATCCATAGACACATATGAATTCTTTGATATCCCAAAGCTTTTGTCTATTTCCTCTTATCAATCTATGAAATAATCTTAGCAATTCAAACATAACCTAGTCAAACATCAAAGGAAACTGGGATAAGATTTATCTATTTCAGTGTCCATTTTAATACATTTTTATGCTTGTAACAACTTCTACAAATAATAGTTTGCAATGAAAAAAAAAAAAAGTAGGCTGATTTTTACCTGGAGAGATAATAGCAAGAAGCAAGGAAGAAATAAATATAACTAAGAACAGCATGTCTCAGAGAGCAACTATTTCTGTAGAAGTTATCATAAATTTTTCCTGTTATAAGAAACATTTTTTATTCAAAAAGCGGGCAAAGGGATATGTTATAATTACTCTTCATGTTTTTATGTCCATCAGATTTATCATGCACTTCTACCAGCTGCATTTTTTTAACTTGGAAATTGAAAAAAATAAAACCAATAATAAAGCAAATGCTGAAAATTCTTCAATATTGGAGCAGTAAGTGAGCTGGGGAGAACAGATCTTCAACAAACTTGATTTTAGGACAAAAAAGACCTTGACTTGATCAAAAGTTCTCTGAGCTCACCCTCTTCGAACTCTCCAAAAATAGGACAAAATGTGAACAAAGCGGAGTGAACCATAAACAGAAACACTTCAAAGAAGCCTCTGGAGTAAAATCACTTTTCATAAAGATAATGAATAATTTAAGCATATGGCATTATGGTTTAAGAAATAATTGTTAATAAATTCAGGAGACAGTAATGTTGACATCACCAGGTTGTTTTTAATATACCACAAATGAATTCCATAATCACACATATGTATTGAAAAGATAATTACCAGGTCATTTTACCTCAGATATGATTTTTAAATTTAGAATTATAGAAAATGCTAGATTTTCTCTGTCCCATTTGCTTTGAAAGTTTAAAATACAAGGACTGAATAATCTCTAAAAATACATTTTTAAATGACCCAAACATTATAGAAATTGATAATTCTGACTATTCCATTATGATGGTTTCCTTCATGAGAATTACTAAATAGGCTAAAATGATAACTAATATGTAGTCATTGCTTTTGCATTTTGGTAAATAATATGGAGAAAATATTACCAAGTTTATATGGTCATAAAAAGTAACTGATGTAGTCTCTTTTAATTAATTTTTAACTACTTTGTATATTTTGTTTAGGATAGTTCTTACCTCACAGAAAGGGTGTGATATCTGTTAAAATAACTATTATTACAGTTATCACTAGTTGATGATACGGCCAATCTTTTTATGTCTCCATATATACTCTACTGGTTTTATCTTCTGTAAATTTGGTCAGGTTATTTACTGTTTTTGAAATGCTAGCTCCTTTCCTCTTCATTAAGCTAAATCCTAAACATTTCCAACAGGCCTGACATTTATTATAACTTCCCTCACTAGCCAACCCCCATAATAATACTTCTATTATATTGAATTCAGTGAATAACTATATATCATCTGTATTTTATTGTTAATATTGCCTTAAACTTGTTCTCTAGTTTTATTGTAGATTTAATAATCCTATATAGCTCCTCCATATTATGTATATATGTATTTCCTCCTGCTGAAAAAAAAATTATTTTTTTATAGACAAAGGACTGCTGCTTACTTTCCTTAAAAAATACATATGCATAAACATACATCCCCCAGAAAAGCTGGTATAGTGGGGGGCATACAGCAGGTGTTTTCTGCATGCTTGTTAATGATGTTGTAATACAGTTTAACTTAACAAGATCCTGTGTGTTGTTTATCTTTTCCATCTTAACTTCGTCATTCAAACAGTAGCAGAGTTGAACACAATCTCCATGGAATTCAGAAGCTCTTAAACTGTGTTATTTCAATGCAATGAACTTAAAATCACAGCCCCCTCCTAATGCAGGCACTTTCATGATTTTATTTTATTTATACAACAATAACCAATCTCTGGTTCTATAGCATCTACATCCTAATTATTTGAGAATAGCTAGGAAGCTGGTATGCTCTAGAGCAGACATGCTCTTCGACCAGGAAAAATGAACTCTATGGATCACACCTTCAAATACTCCCCTTCTCACATTAAGATAAAAACCCAGAGTACAGGGTTTTTATTTTTTAAGTGTTTTCATTTGAATATAGTTGACCCACCGTGCTAACCTTAGTTTCAGGTGTATAACATGGTGCTTCAACACCTCTGTTATGCTATGCCTACTGCAAGTGTAGCTACCATCTGTTACCAAAAAACACTAGTACAATATTATTGACTATATTCCCTAATCTGTATCCTCTATTCTCATGATTTAATCATTCCATAACTGGAAAGCTGTATCTTCCACTCCTTTTCACCCATTTTGCCCATCTTCCTCCCCACTTCCCTCTGGCAACCATCAGTTTGTTCTCTGTGTTTGCAGGTCTGATTCTTCTTTTTGTTTATTTCTCTCTTCATTGCTTTTGCATTTTAGATTCCACATATCAATGAAACCATATGGTATCTCTCTCAATCTGACTTATTGCACTTAGCCTAATACCTTATAGGTCCATCTACACTGTTGCAAATGGCAAGATCTCATGCTTTCTTGTGGCTGCATAATATTCCTCTGTGTGTGTGTGTGTGTGTGTGTGTGTGTGTGTATTACATCTTTATACCTTCATCTGTCAATGGACACTTAGGTTGCTTCCAGATTTGGGCTACTATAAATAATGTTGCAATAAACTAAAAGTGCCTCTATCTTTCTGAATTAAGATTTTTTTTTCCCTTGGGTAAATATCCAGTAGAGAAATTATTGGATTATATGGTAATTCTATTTTTAATTTTTTGAGGAACCTCCATACTATTTTCCACAGTGCCTGTACCAATTATAATCCCACCAACAGTGCATAGTACCCTATTGTTTCACTTATTTTGGAATCTCAAAACAAAGCAAAAGAAAAGACAAACAAAAAACCATATTCTTAAATACAGAGAAGAAACTGGTGGTTTTCAGAGGAGAAGAATAAACTTCTAGCTATAAAATATGTAAGCCATGAAGACGAAAGTACAGCACAGAAAATATTTAAACAGTACTGTATGGCACTTATCACAGTGAGCACTGAGCAATGCATAAAATTGTTGAATCAATTTGTTGTACAGCTGAAGCCACTACAACATTATTCATTGATTACACTTCAATAAGAATAAAATAAAATTTTAAAAATAAGTAAAAAATAAATAAATGCCATTGTCACATTCTTGCTCAGTGGGTTGCTTCAGAGCATTTAGAAGTCAGTATTTCTCCTCTCTCAATTCTATTTCCTCCACCCAGCCTACCCATCCTTTCTGTTTGTCATAATTCCTAAGTATATAGTGTTCAAAATAAATCAAATATAATATTCACATATAAAAGAAACTTCAATTCCCTTTTGCCCTACATGTATATAGCTAAATACATATTGGTATGAATTTGAGGGGATATGAGGAGCAGTAAAGAAATCAACTTGGTAAAAGGGGAAAAATTAATAATAATAAATGTATGTCAGCAAAGGAAATAGAAAGTTTTCAACTTGTCTTGGCAATAATACGGACCTAGATCAAGGACACTATTTCATTTTACACTGCTCCTACTATTCTATCGTTATAGGATATTTTGTTAGACAATAGGGTCCATGCAATTAAATAATCAGAAGTGTATCATATTCTCAAACCTGAGCTATCTGTTTTAAATCCCATCTTTGTGATCAATGATATAACCTATTTTTTGCCTGAGAAAAAAAATGCCCTTGGATTCATAGATATAAGAAGTTGACATAACAAGAGGATTTGCAAAATCAAAGAGTTTTACCAAAACATGCACATTTTTAGATAGATTATAATTCATTTCCACATTCAAATATACCAAATCCTCGCCCCACTTATATTTTCTGTAACTCCATGTAGGAGCAGAATGAAGACCATAATTATTTTTCCCCTGAGAAAAAGATTCTCCCATATTTTAAAAGTATCATGCACCATGCAACATGCAAAAAAAAAAAAGAAAAATACCTTGGGTTTCTTATTTTCAAGGCCTGTTGGCATGGACAATGCACAAGGTGAAATCAGTTCCTTGGTTCTTGTTAGAGAAATGGGAGGTGATGGGGTTGAAACAGATGACCTGTGGTTGGACATTGAGCTTTCAGATTTTCCAAGTCTTGAAGGCAAGGTACCACTGCCAAATTTTGGGTCCGGTGTTGAGGGATGGAGCTGGAGTGCCTGGGTGGGCAGAGTAGCACGAGGGAGTGGGAAGGACCCCAATGTGGAAAGTGAGGCAGAGCTAGCACTGGAGACAGGGGGTGAAGGAGGAATTGAAGGATTCTGTCCCTGGTCAGCTAGCTTCGGGGCTGTTCTCTTAGATCTGTTTATCAGGTCTGAAAGAGCTGGGGAAGGATGGAAACATTTCTCTGGAAAGGAGAGTGTGGCCCTTTGGTTAGCGGGAGGAGATAGAGTAGATAATGCAGATGAGGCTGATGTAGGGTGTATGTGAATATTCCTGGGCTTTTCTGGACCCCTGAGGTCAACATCCTGTTTGCCCTTCAAAGAAAGAGAAGGAACACTTGGTGGAACGGGAGGAAGACCCACAGAACTCAATGTACTAGTCTGTAGCAGTGAGAATGTTGGGTTCCCCTTCAAAGAAGTGGGTGATGTTTTCTCTACATTCAAAGAAACAAGGCTACTATCAACATGTGTTGTGGGAGAGAGGGAGCCTGCCTGAGAAAGGGAAGCAGATTTGGCAAAAAAAGGTAAGTGAAAGGATTGCTGGCTGAGTTCGGAAACTTGGTGTTCCCTTTGTTCTGGAGACCCCGTTCTCAGGGAGCAACTAGAGAGAGATTTCTTAGGTGTGGACGGGGTTTCTTTTGCTTTTTGATCGAGGGTGAGTGTGGAAGAAGCCAAGGAGTTGAGAGAGAAAGTGGGACAGGATGCAGGGGAAAAGGGTCTTTGGTGAGAAGGGTTTGACTTGAGCATGGCAGTGAGCAGGGAAAGCCGGGAAGGCACTGGGGATTTCACCCCTGACTTTGAGAGATTTCCACTAGATGACACTTGGCTACAGATAGTGGAAGAAGAGCCATGGAACGAGGAGGTAAACTGTTTGGGACTTGGAGAGAGTGAATGTGTGACAATACGGACTGGTATATATGACCCCGAATTTGACTTCAGAGAAGCACTGGAGGATGGTGAAGGAGAAGTGGTTCTCGGGCTTTCTCTGGGGCTAAGGACATGTGAGGTGAAAGCTGTTTTCTTCGGAACTTCAGATGCCAGTCCAGGTTTCTTATCTGCAGGTCTTGGACTGGATAAATTAGAACCTGATAACTGAGTGAAATGGGGAAACTGTGACGTCGAGGAGGTGCCCTTCCGTGCAAAAAAGGGTGAAGAGTGAGCAGAAGTTTGAAAATACGTAGTTGTTTCTTCCACCAAGGCCCCACTGACATCCAGCCTCCTAGTGTGGAACTCCTCTAGCACAGAGGCTCCGTCGAGGTTAACTGGGTCAGGTGGCGTTTTCTGATTAGTTGGAGAAACAAAGGAGAAAGCAGGTGGTTTACAGGCAAGCTGCTCAGAGGTAGTGGGAGAAGAAGTTAACTAGAGGAAAGAGAAATAGACAGATTGTAATAGGACATTATTGTGAAATGATCACAATATTCTCGTTACTTGTGTGTTTCTGCAAACAGTCTATTAGTTTACACAAAACAGGCACCTTAAACCTCCATAAAAATTTTAGGAGTTCTGTTGTGCTAATGAGGCATTGCTTTAAATTTGAAATAAAATATAAACAAACTGTGAAAAATTATATATTATGCCTCATTTATTCCCTGGAAGAACATCGATATAGAATTATAGACACATATTTCCATTTGGAAAAGAATTCACTGACAAAATCTTAAACAGTTATCTTAATTTGGAGTTGTGTGACTTGAAAAGATTTAAATCACCACCAATAGGTTTCAAAGTTCACATTGGAAAACAAGATAGATTTACTTCCATTGTAAAAATATAACAGTATAACTAACATAATAATATAATGACTACAACAATATAATGACTACAGTGTAATTACTATAATCCTTAAAAAATCTAACACACTTCAAGTGTTTAAAATTCTAAAAACTTAAAGTACTCCTACATATTGTGCAACTGCAAAAAATGACCAGAATTCGAAAGACACAGCACCCATCAACATGATTGATATCAACAATGATAAATTAAGACAGTGAAAGCAAGTTTGAAATACAAATCAAGTTTTAACTTATGAAAAACTTGTCACTAATTAGTTGCCAGAATGAACATTTAATAAATGATTTGGATTATGTTGAGAAGGGTAGATATGCTTTCAAATCAAAAGAAAAGAATACTTTACAAATGTCACCTGCCTGAAACAATGCAACCCACAAACCCCTCAACAAATTTAAACAAAAAAAAAACAAAAAGAAAGAAAAAATGTCTGGGTATGTGTATTTTGTGCTATTTTAAAAATCATCCAGTACTTTAAGACAAATGCTAAAATTATATATGATTCAAAAGCCAGATCTTTAAACACAGGCCTCCTGCAAAATTATTGATTTGATTCTATCAACTCATAAGAGAATTTAGGGAATATCAGTTAATCAAAATGTTAATATTTATTAGGTGATATTATATTACCTGTTATTATATATATATGTTTGTGTGTTTATTTATTTATTTTATTTATGGCCTTACATAGCAGGAAAATGTATGACCATAACTATTAAATTTGACAAAAGCTTGGTTTACAAATTCAGTAAATGATATTACTTGATTTTGCTTTGTAACATGTTAACAAGGTATCCATCAGACCTATTGCAAAGATTTTCATATCATGTAATTTCGAGTTCTGAAAAATTTAAAACTGATAAATGCAAACAACTCATCCTAAACTTTTAAGTTTCAAGTAAATATACGCAAAATAGCCCTTTCTTTTTATGTATAAATTCATATGTGTACTCCCAACATAGAATTCTTCCTACACAATTAATATTTGAATACATGGCATTACCCAGAATATCAAAATATCAGGGGTAATTGAAAATCAAGCAGAATTCAATCAAATTGAGAAAGAATGCTTAACAACTCCCTTACATAAGCTTTACTTAGAAACAATTCTGCTTAGCCAGTGCTCATATAATTGATTCATGTGATTAGACATAAATGAACAGTCTTCTCTGATTGTTTACAATGACTGGTCTCTTCTTGCAAAAAGAATGAAGCAATTTCAAGGCTGTGTAGAGTGTCTTTGCATATTATGTTATAGCTTTTGGTAAAGAATTTTGTAAACTAATGATAATGGCCCCAAAAATCCATCACCTTTTAAGTCATATTTACAGATAACTTCATTTCTACAATAAATTTATTGATTCATTCAGATTATCCATGAAATTATCATGTTGAAATCATAGGGCTATAATTCTACTACACTGAGTCATATTTTACCTAATTTAAGTAATTCAATTTATTGTGCTTTTGAGTAGTTGACTATTAAAGAACTTCAAGAGAAAGACTCTGAAAAGTCTGATTGTTTATTATGTTTGTATTAGCCTACATATGTTTATTATCTTTTCCCATTCAGTATATTAACAAGTATTTGCAATTTATTTGTTTCTAATTTGCAAATACATCTGGATATTATCCTGATTTATTCTAATAAAAAATGTGGTACTACACTTTTATAAAATTCCCAGATATGAAGAATTTCTTTTTAATGAAAAAGATTCATTTTCCTAAATTCCTCTCAATAGGTTTAAAAAAAGTAGCAGAGAGGAGGTACAGACATGAATGACTTTGTGCAGAAAGAAAGAATGGATACCTGTCAAATGCTCAGTTATCTCAGAAGAGAGCCTTCTTTCACTTCTACACTATAATTCCCTTACCAGTGATAATAAACTTCTCTATTGACATCTACATATTTGCACCCCTTCAGCCTCTCCCATTAATAACCTCTTGTCTGTTCTCTAGGTTTGTCAATGATACTTTTATTCCTTCTCCTCAAAGCTGTTCTCTGTTTTCTCCATCATTTATTTCTAGCATGATCTTTGTTGATTCCTTTGCTTTAAACACCTCTCTAGAGCTACCCTTGCTTATGCTCTCCAATCACCAGCCTTCTTCTGATTCTTGAGTCCCCTTACTATATACCTCCTCCAAAGTTATTTTCAAAACTCTCTTCTCCCAGAAAAACTACCCTAAGCTCTGGAATACATTCACAGTAATATCAGTAAGAGAGGATGCTTGCAGTGTTCTGCTGTCATCAAGTGGACAATCTTGACCCTAAATCCACTCTTGGATCCTATATAATAGAGGACATCAGTTATTCTAACAACCAATATCTGTTGTGGAACTTCCTTGTAGTTTTAATCAACCTAAAATGAACACTTTCTATACATACCCAGTTTTTCCTAATTAGTATCAGATTCCAAAGCATCTGAATAAAAACCAAAGTGATTGATCTGATTTCTGAATAGTTCCCAAGATATGGATGGCACAAGATATTGATTCATATAGTTGAACCATTCCTCCTGAATCTGTAAAGCCATGCAAGGCAGAAACTCTAGATTCTTTTTTGTCCTCATATGCAATCATTACAACACAATAGCTTGGCCTCCTAAACTTACCTATTCATGGGTTTTCTCACTGAAGAACCCTTGTAATGTCACTGGACAGATATATTCTCAGCCTTTCAAAGATGAACAATATAAATAATATTTCTGGTATTCCTGCCTCTAGCACCCCCTTTAACCTATTATTGGAGTAACTTTTTAAAATCTAATCAAAGTATACCCATGCGTAAGATTATCATCAATCCTTTTTCCATATAATGTGAACTAAAAATCTTTCCTTCATGACAGATCCCCTCTCTTGCTGTCCTGTCCCAACTCCCACATCTCCTGCTATTTTGCACTTTAGGTTTTAGAAGTACTTTGTTCAATCTCAGCCTTTTTGCCAGCATTGTCAACATTCTACCTATGTTATTCTTTTTCCAATCTACTTGCCAAATCTTCATTCTTTAAATCAATCTCACTAACTGTCATTTTGCTCTGAGACCCAGTCTACTTCAAGCCGCTATTAAAAAAAAAAAAAATTAATGACAGAGGACTTCCTGGGAAGGTGGTAGAGTAAGAGAATCCTAGGCCCACCTCATCCCATGGATACATCTAGATAACACTCACACTAGTGTAAGTAACCCAGAAAAAGACCCAAAGACAAGCAGAACAAACTCTTCACAGCTAAATATAGAGAAGATGCCACACCAAAGAGAGTAGGAAGGGTGGAGACACAGTCAGGAGCCAAACTGACCCAGGGGACTCTTCTTAGGAGGGAAGGACATCCCAAATGCTGAGAGGGAAGAGTAGCAGACCCCATATCAGGTACTCCAGGCATAGGGCATTTGCCCTGGGAAGGCAAATCCCCATTACATCTGGCTTTGAAAACAAGAGGAATCTAACTTTGGGAGTTCTTACAATCAGGGCAGCTTGACATCTGGAACTTTAAAAATAAGCAGGCTCAGCTCTGGGAGAGCTGGAGAACAATAGGAAACTGAGTTCCTACTCTTAAAGAGGGAGCACAATAAATAGCCCTACTGAGATACAGCAGAGAACCAGCAGTTTGAAAAATGCCTGGGGAATACAGGATTTGATTACTAATTTCAGAGGGTTTTCTAGAGGGGCAGGGATCTTTATGTGACGTCTCCAAGAACAAGAGTTAGTGGGTACCATTCCCCCTCCCCCAGTCTACGTACATGGACATCTGTGGGAATAAACATAACATCAACACTATCCACCTAGCTCACTAACATTATACCTCACCCTCAAGCTCTTCTGTAGACTCACCCCATCCAATATGCCCTTGTCAGGAGTTCACCCAAAGTCATGCCACAAGTGTTCCAGTGCCCAAGCAGCCTTTTAAGGGGCCAGTGCCACCTCAAAATGTCTCCTGCCCAAGGGACAGGGAAAGAAAATCACACTCACCAGTTCAACTATGGCTATAGCTGTGGGCTGGGAGCAGATAACTTCTTTGAGTTCAGGCCCCACCCACCAACAAAAGTTTCACAGGGGACAACAGAGGAATAGCATGCTGCAGTTCTGTGTTACCACAGCTCTCACAAATGTGAGACTGACTTAACTGCAGCCCAAGGCAGCCCCAGATTGACCTACTAACAACACAGGGACCAAATGCTGCCCACAACAGGCAAAGAGAGACATTGCAGATGACCTGACTCAACCACAAAAATATAGCACATGCAACAAATATAAGAGATGCCCCTAAAGAGCCAGTTTCTGGTGAACAGGGAACATTGCACTATAGAGCATTATAGGACCTCCTTTTCTTAAGGCTACAACTTTCAAGAGCAGGAGAAATAGCTGACTTTCTTAACACATATAAACAGACACAGAAAGTTGGATAAAATGAGGAGACAGAGGAATATGTTCCAAATGAAAGAACAGGACAAAATCACAGCAAGAGAGCTAAACAAAACAGATAAGAAACTTACCCAATTGAGAACTTAAAATAATGGTTTTAAAAATATTCACCTGGCTTGGGAAAAAAATGGAAGATCTCAGTGAGATCCTCAACAAAGAAACAGAAAATATTAACAATAATCAGAGATAAAGAACTCAATAACTGTGATTGAAAATACTCTAGAGGGAATAAGTGTAGGTAGGAAGAAGCAGAAAAACAGATCAGCAACCTGGAGGAGAGAGTAATGGAAAGCAATCAAGATGGTCATGAGAGAGAAAAAATAATAATAATAAATGAAAATAGATTAAGGGAACTCAGCAATACCATCAAGCATAATGACATTCACATTATAGGGATCCAAGAAGAAGAGAAGGAAAGGGGGAAAGAAAATTAATTTGAAGAAATAATAGCTGAAGACTTCCTGAATCTGGGGAAGAACAAAAGTCCAGATCCAGGAGACACAGAGAGCCCCCTAAAAAATCAACCCAAGGAAATCTACACCAAGATACATAGTAATTAAAATGGAAAGAAAAGTAGTGATAAAGACAGAAAATTGGGGCGCCTGGGTGGCTCAGTGGGTTAAGCCTCCGCCTTGGCTCAGGTCATGATCTCAGGGTCCTGGGATTAAGCCCCACATGGGGCTCTCTGCTCAGCAGGGAGCCTGCTCCCCCCCCCCCCCCGTCTCTCTCTGCCTGTCTCTCTGCCTACTTGTGATCTCTCTCTCTCTCTGTCAAATGAATAAATAAAATATTAAAAAAAAAAGACAAAACATTTAAAAATTAGCAAGAGGAAAGAAAACTGTTACATATGAAGGAAACCCTATGGGGATATCAGTTGATTTTTCAGCAGAAACTCTGTAGGCCAAAAGAGAGTGGCATGATATATTCCAAGTGCTGAAAGGGGAAAAGCAAACAAACAAACAAATAAATAAAATCTACAACCAAGAATTGTCTATTCAGCAAAGCTATCATTCAGAATAGACAGAGATAGAGTTTCCCAGACATACAAAAGTTAAAGGAATTTATCACGACTAAACCAGACTTAGAAGAAATGACAAAGGGGAATCTGAGTGGAAAGGAAAGATCATCAGCAGGAGTAAGAAAACTTGGAAGTGCAAAATCAGTAAAATGAAGTATATTTATGAAAATCAGTCAAGGAGTCACAGAATAAAAGGATATAAAGTGTGATGCCATATACCTAAAATGGATGTCTTGGGGAGGAGAGGAATAGAAATTTAGTGTTTTTAGAATGGGTTCAAGCTTAAGCCATAGTTAAATTAATATAGACTGCTATATAAATAAGATGTTATATAGAACCCAATTGTAACCACAAATCAAAAACAGGTAATAGAGATGCAAAAAATAAAGAAAACCAGCAAACTATGACACAAGAGAAGAAGGGAAGAAAGGAACAGAGAAGAACTATAAAAACAACCAAAAAACAGTTAACAAATGACAATGAGTACATACCTATCAATAATCATTTTGAATGTAAATGTGCTAAACACTCTAATCAAAAGACACAGGATGATGGAATGGATAAAAAAGTAAGATCCATCAGTATGCTTCCTGCAAGATACTCATTTTATACCTAAAGATATATGGGGACTGAAAGTGAAGGGATGGAAAAGCATATATCATGCAAATGAAAGTGAAGAATGCTGGAGTAGCAATACTTATATCAGACAAAATAGACATTTACAGAAGATACTATAGAGTTATAAAAGGAATAAACAAGAAGATATAACAATTGTAAATATTTATACACTCAACCTAGGAGCACCCAAATACATAAAGCAGCTAATAGCAAATGTAAAGGAAGTAACAATAGCAATACAATAATACTAGCAGACTTTTACATCCACTTACATCAATGGATGGATCATCCAAACAGAAAAACAACAAAGAAATAGTGGCTTCAAATGATACATTGAACCAGATGTATTTAACAGATAAATTCAGAACACTCCATCCTAGAACAGCAGAATATGTATTCTTTACAAGTGCACATGGAACATGCTCCAGAATAAACCACTAATAGGCCACAAAACCAGTCTCCACAAATTCAAAAACATATAAGTCATACCATGCATCTTTTCTGACCACAACACTATGAAATGAGAAATCAACCATAAGAAAAAGTCTGGAAAAACAACAAATACATGAAGGTTAAATAACATGTTACTAAACAATGAATAAGTCAACCAAGAAATTAAGGAGAAAATAAAAAAATATATGTGGAAACAAATGAAAATTTAAAAAACAATGGTTCAAAATCTGAGCTGCAGCAAAAGCTATTCTAAGAGGGAACTTTATAGCAATACAAGCTGACCTCAAGAAGCAAGAAAAATCTCAAAAAACCTAACCTTACACATAAGAACTAGAAAAATAAGAGCAAAAACCCCAAAATAGTTGAAGGATGTCCTTCATAGGATGTCCATCCATAGCACTTTTACTCAACATAATACTGGAAGTCTTAGCAATCAGACAACAAAAAGAAAGACATCCAAACTGGTAAGGAAGAAGTAGGAGATAATAAAGGGGATAATAGAGAGATAATAAAGGAGATAATAAAGATTAGAACAGAAATAAATGAAAGAGAAACTAATAAATGAAATAGAATGAGATTAGGAGTTCTTTTAAAGGATCAACAAAATTGACAAACCTTTAGGTGGACACAAACATAAAAAAGTGAGTATTGCATGGAGCACTGGGTGTGGTACATAAACAATGACTCTTGGAGCACTGAAAAAAAATAAAATTTTTAAAAAGTGAATGAGAACACAAACAAAATCACAAAGAGAACAAATAGGAAACACAACAGGAAATACAAACAATTTTAAGAGAATATTATGAGAAATTGTTTGCCAACAAATTGGACAACCTATAAGCAATGGATAAAACTCCTAGAAATGGATAAAATTCCATAACTAAATCAGGAAAAAATAGAAAATTTGAACTGACTGATCACTGGCAATGAAATTGAATCAATAACTTAAAAACACCCACAACCAAAAGTCCAGGATCAGATGGCTTCACAGGTGAATTTTACTAAACTTTCAAAATAGAGTTAACACCTATTCTTCTCAGGGCACCTGGCTGGCTCAATCCATTGAGTGTGCAACTCTTGATCTTAGGCTGTCAGTTCAAGCTCCATGTTGGATGTGGAGCCTACTTAAAAAACAAAACAAAACAACAACAACAACAAAAAAACTTTTTTCTCAAACTAGTAAAATATATATATATATATGTGTGTATATATATATATATACACATATATATATATATATATATATATATGAAAGAAAAGCTTCCAAATTCATTCTATGAGACCATCATTACCCTGATACCAAACTCAAAGACACTACAAGAAAAGAGAACCATTGGTCAATATCTCTGATGAACATGGATGCAAAAATCTTCAAAAAAATATTAGCAAACCAAATCCAACAATACATTAAAAATCATTCACTATAATCAAATGGAATATATTTCTGGGATGCAAGAGTGGTTCAATATTCACAAATTGATCAACATAGTATATCACATCAATAAGAAAAGGATAAAAACCATATGATCATTTCAATAGATGGAAAAAAAGCATTTGCCATACTGTATCATCCATTCATGATAAAAATCCTCAACAAAGTAGGTTTAGAGGCAACATATCTCCACATACTAAAGGCCTTATATGAAAAACCTACAGCCAACATCATACTTGATCGTGAAAACTTGAGAGCTTTTCCCCTAATGTCAGGAACAAGGCAAGGATGTCCACCCATAGCACTTTTATTCAACATAGTACTGGAAGTCTTAGCAATCAGACAACAAAAAGAAAAACATCCAAATTGGTAAGGAAGAAGTAAAAACTTTCACTATTTGCAGATCACATGATACTCTATGTAAAAAACCCTAAAGACTCCAGCAAAAAAACTACTAAAACTCATAAATGAATTCAGGAAAATTGCAAGTTATAAAATTGATAATCAGAAATAAGTTGCATTTCTTTCTTTTTTTTTTCAATTTTATTTATTTATTTGACAGACAGAGAAAGAGATCACAAGTAGGCAGGCTGGGGGCAGGGGGACTCTCCCTGCTGAGGAGACAGCCTGATGCAGGGCTCTGGGACTCGATCCCAGAACCCTAAGATCATGACCAAAGCTGAAGGCAGAGGCTTAACCCACTGAGCCACACAGTTACCTCCATAAGTTCCATTTCTATACACTAATAATGAAGTAGCAGAAAAAGAAAAAAAGAAAAAAGTTTCATTTACAATTATAACAAAAATAATAAAATACCAAGGAATAAACTTAACCAAGGAAGTGAAAATCCTATACTCTGAAAACTATAAAACACTGATGTAAGAAATTGAGACAACCCAAAGAAATGGAAACATACTCCATGCTCGTGTTGGAAGAACAAATATTGTTAAAATGTTCACACTACCCCAAGCAATCTATAGATTTAATGCTATCCCTATTGAAATATCAAGAGCATTTTTCATAGAATTAGAACAAAGAATCTTAAAATTTTGTGGAACCACAAAAGATACTGAATTGCCAAAGCAACATTGAAAAAGAAAATAAAACTGGAAGTATCACAATCTCAGATATCAAGATACAATACAAAGCTGTAGTAATCAAAAATAGTGTGGCACTGATGCAAAAATAGACACATAGATCAACAGAACAAGATAAAGAGCCCAGAAATAAACCCACAATTATATAATCAATCTTCAACAAAGGAGGCAAGAATATGCAATGGAAAAAAAGACAGTCTTTTCAACAAATTGTGTTTGTAAAACAGGACAGCTACATGCAAAAGAATGAAACTGGACACTTTTTCATACCAACAAAAAATTAACTCAAAATGTATTAGTGACTGAAGTAGGAGACCTGACGCCATTAAAAATTCTAGGTGAGAGCACAGGCAGTCATTACTCTGACATCAACCACAGCAACGTTTTTCTAGAAATGTTTCCTAAGACAAGGGAAATAAAAGCAAAAATGAACTATTGGGACTACAGCAAAAAAAAAAAAAAAAAAAAAAAGAAAAGAAAAAAAAAGCTTCTGCACAGCAAAAGAAACAATCAATAAAACTGAAAGACAACCTATGGAATAGGAGAAGATATTTGAAAATGATATATCTGATAGGCTTTAGGATCCAAAATACATTACAAACTTATACAACTCAACACCACCATCAAAAAGAAATCCAATTAAAAATTGGCAGAAGACATACACAGACATTTTTCTGAAGAAGACATCCAGTTGGCCAACATCCACAAGAAAAGATGCTCAACTTCACTCATCATCAGGTAAATGCAAATCAAAACCATAATGAGGTACTACCTCACACCTGTCAGAATGACTACAATCAAGACCACAAGAAACAAGCATTAGCCAGGACGTGAAGAAAAAGGAACCTTCATGCACTGTCAGGGGGAAGACAAAGTGGTACAACCACTGTGGAAAAGAGTGTGGAGGTTCCTCAAAAAATTAAAAATAAAATTACCATATGATCCAGTAACTTCACTACTGGGTGTTTACCCAGAGAAAATGAAAACACTAAGTGGAAAAGATAAATGCACCCCTATGTTTGCATTGCAGCATTATTTACAATAGCCGAATTATGGAAGCAACCCCAAAGTCCACTGATAGACGATAAAGAAGAGGTGATACGGGGCACCTGGGTGGCTCAGTGGGTTAAGTCTCTGCCTTCGGCTCTGGTCATATCTCAGGGTCCTGGGATTGAGCCCCTCATCGGGCTCTCTGCTCAGCAGGGGGTCTGCTTCCCCCCCCCCCGCCTCTCTCTGCCTGCCTCTCTGCCTACTTGTGATCTCTGTCAAATAAATAAAATCTTTTTTTTTTTAAGATTTTATTTATTTATTTGACAGAGAGAGATTACAAGTAGGCAGAGAGGCAGGCAGAGAGAGAGAGGAGGAAGCAGGCTCCCTGCCGAGCAGAGAGCCCGATGCGGGACTCAATCCCAGGACCCTGAGATCATGACCTGAGCCGAAGGCAGCGGCTTAACCCACTGAGCCACCCAGGCGCCCAAATAAATAAAATCTTAAAAAAAAAAAAAGAGGTGAAACTCTCTCTCTCTCTCTCTCTCTCTCTCTCACACACACACACACACACACACCCCAAAATAGTACTCAGCCATAAAAAAGAATGGAATCTTGCCATTTTCAACAGCATGGATGGATCTAGAGGGTAAAATGGTAAGTGAAATAAGTCAGTCAGGGAAAAACAAAACACCACATGATTTCACTCACGTGAAATTTAAGAAACAAAACAAAGAATAAAAAAAGAGACAATCCAATAAACAGACTTAAATATAGTGAACAAACTGCTGGCTGCCAGAGGAGAGTTGAGTGGAGGGAAATAGGTGATGGGGATTAAGAGTACACTTGTCATATGACCGCTGAGTAATGCATAGAATTATAAAATCACTATATTGTTCACCCAAAACTAATACAACACTGCACATTAACTGTACTGGATTTTAAAAAAAAGAATGAAGAGAAAAGTAAATACAAAATAATACAGCCCTTTTGGTTGGCAGGACCACTGCACTTGACCCACGAACTTGTTCTGTATATGGGCGCCAGCTGAGAGTGGAGCTGAACTTCCTGCACCTGTGCAGAGTGACCATCTTTCTCTAACTCACATATGGGCTGGGCTGGGAAGGTACCATAGATTAATGTCATCATGAAGTTAATGTCATAGTCTCAGCTGGATCCTGTACCTCTCATTTTTCTGTTAGCTGGTTGTTAGTTGTTCCCCCCACTTTGGTTTTGAAATCAGTTTCCCATCCTGTTCTGAACAATAGCTCTTCTAAAAAGTTAACACTCTCCACAAACCCTGCTTTTACCACTTCCTCCATTGTACTCAATAGATGACCTAGTTTCACTTTCTCCAAGGAAAAATGGTGATTACCAGGAAAATCTATTATTTTCTAGATCTACTCTTATTCCTTTTCCTCTCTTCTAAGAAAAAATGATGACTTTTCATTTTTGAAAAGGTAAATTTTCCCTATATACTCTGAATCACAGAAGCTTTCGCTTTCTTAGGAAATCTTATTTCATCAGTTATCCCCCGTGGGCTATGTATTCATCCTTTTTCCTTTTTATTAGCTGTCTCATTTGTCTCATAAATATAAAACAAAATCCTTCCAATCGTTAAAAACATAGTAATAAATGTCATGTAGTAGGTTATAAAAATGCCTCAAATTCTCTTTTCACAAAAAAAAAAGTCCTTTTCCTCACCACTCCTTCTCAACTGGCCTTCTGACTTGGTTGGACCAGGAGGACACTAGCAAATATGATCCAAGAAGCAGTGGCTTGAAAGGCCCAAGTGCCTTGGAACTTACCAGCTTGCACAGCACATAAGAGCATCAAAATGTGAAAAAGCCCAGGTTCGTCCACTGGAGGTTACAAGACCACATCTCAGCTAACAAGCTACCAGCTGGCCCAGCAGCCAATGACAGACAAGTAGGTGAATCACAGCAAAGATTAGCTGACCCTGCCCCAGATAAGCAGAACCACCCACTTGAACAGAGCCAAATTGCCGATCTGCAGATACTTAAGCTAAATAAATGCTCGCTGTTTGAAAGCACTGCTCTTTGGTATGGCTTGTTATGCAGCAAAAGCTGACTGATAAACACACACACACACACACACACACGCACCAAGATTTTTGTGGATCCTCTGTGTTCCTTAACTTCTGACCCATGTCATCGTCATCTTAATGACATCTGTACCATACCATCACGGTATTGATCTCCGTACTTCTGAGAGCCAACAAACTTAAAGAGACTGCCCCCCAAATCCCATCCTTTCATGATCCCCTCCTCTCAAGTATGGGTGGAATTCCTAACTGGCTTCTAATAGAACCTGGCAAAGCTGAAGGCATTTTGCAGATGTAACTTAAGTCCTTGGTCAGATGACTTTAAGTTAATCAACAGACCATCCTGTGGTAGGCATGACCTAATTCATGGAGCTCTTTAAAAGAGGGTCAAAAGGTTAGAGGTTTCAGTAGCAGAGATTTTCTTTCTCTGCTGCCAACTTTAAGAAATAAGCTGCCATGAATTCTATAGCCTCAAGGAGGGGAAGTGAATTCTGTCAGTAACAGGAGGGAGCTTAGGAGCAGATCCTTTCTGGTGTAGGACCTCCAGATGAGGATGCAACCTGACACCTTAACTTCAAACTCAGGAGGTTCTGAGTGAAGCACCAGTTTAGGGGGACATAGACCTCTGATCTACAGAAACCTAGAAAAAATAAATAGGCATTTAAAGCCACTGAATTTATGATCATCTGTTGTGCAGCAATAGAAAACTAATATACTTCCTACTGACCTCTTAACAGCTCTTACTCCCTACTTAGTCTTCCACAGTAACTGTTATCACCAATGTCTACAGTGATTTATATTTTCCTAAGCCCAACAGGCACTTGAATGCTTTATCTTTTCTGATTTCTCCATAGAATCCGACTTCCAATCTCTCCCTCCTTTTTAAAACAGTTTTATCTGTGGGTTCTGATTTATCACTATCTCCTACTTTATTTCCTATCTTCTGACGAGTCCTTTTCACATTCGTGTCTTTTCCACCCTCCTCTTACATCTTGGTACTTCCCTGGCCATTCACACTGTCTGAAATCCCCAGGCCCTAGTTACCCATCAAGAAAACTTGTACTCTTTGCTCACAGTTCAGCTAATTACAGTGTGACCCTTCCTGATGGTCTGGGCTGATCTAGGCATCCTCCCCCTAAACTTCCCCTTGTTCTTAGAACATGTTCCCTTTCATGGTCAATGTCTTCAGGTGCATCTTTTTTGAGTTCCTTAAAGGCAGGTAGAATGTTTTTTATAGTTAATCCCCTTACTTTCCAGTATGGAGAGTAATATTACTGTCATGCAAGAATGAAGAAACGGTGTCTAGTGGATATAGGGACAAAAGGACAGAGTTCAGGGACACAGTGTCTCCTTAAAGCCAGCATCATCATCTTCCTCAGTGACTGTGCCCTCTTGTTCTGCTCTAGACTCTGGATAGTGAAGATAAGCAGGGGAAGGGGACAGTGATACTGATATCCATTGAGTCTTTACCTCACCACCAACAACAAAATTGAGTTCTGACATCAACAAATCAGGAGACCCTCCTGTTAAAAGGTTCCATCAGCATTCTGCGGGAATTGTCAAAGCAGCTGGATTTTCCACAAATGTACTTCCTCTGCCCCATGGGCTAATGGCAAAATTGATTCCTCACCCAGAGGAAACAACATGCCACCACTGAGAGATCTCAGGGATACTGCCAGCATCAGAGAAGATTGAAGGCTGGAGGTATAAGGAAGATTTCTACATCTAACATCCTATCCAAATAATTTGTTGTAATTTATTTTCCATGGATCCATAAAATCTAGGTACTTAATAAATATGCATGCCAGTGTCCTAATTTCCCAGACTTTCATGTAATAACACCCTCTATTTAACTCCAGCCAGTTTTTCTGACCTCATTTTCCATGTCTTCTCTGTTCTTACACCTAAGCTACATTTCACTGGGTGGCTTAGTTGGCTAAGCCTCCACCTTTGGCTTGGGTCATGATCTCAGGGTCCTGGGATTGAGCCCAATGTTGGGCTCCCCACTCAGTGGGGAATTTGCTGGTCCCTCTGCCCCAACCCCTGCTTCTTTATCTCTCTCTCTGAGATAAAGAAAATCTTTTAAAAAAATTTGTTTTATATAAAACCTCTCCCTCATCACAAGTTCCTTCCCCTTGTACCCCAAAATATGCTATCATCTCAAACTTCTTAAATACAGTAAATCATCTGTTGAGAACCTACCATGATCCAGGCAGTCTTCTAGGCACATTCTGTATATTACTATCTCATTTAATCTTCACAAAGAAGGTTGATATCATTACCCTATTTTACAAATGAGGAAACCAAGGTTTATAATTTCAAGTAACTACCCAGAGGAGCATGGCCAGTATGTTACCTGTGTCATTCCTGCTTTCCCAAAGCATCTCTCTGGTGCATGGGCTCCCTTCCTTACCACCCATCCACTTCTCAACCTCATTTTTGTCCCTATTACTGCACTCACACTGTTTCCCTTCAGGTCATCAAATGACCTTCTAATTCTGAAATTTAATGGGCTCTGAAGGTCCTACTTTATTTGATCTTGTTTTATGTTTTATTTTTCCTTATATTTATAAGATTTTATAGTATTTTTATTTACTTTCCCTTGTTTGTAGACTATTCTTTTTGTTGAATGCCCCTCCAGCTTTCATTGCATGAAACCCCTCCCTCCAACTTCCTTGGACCCCTCTCAGTCTCTGTCATGGGTTCTATTCTTTCACAGGCCCTTTATATTTTGCTATTTCCTGGCCTGTACCTCCTGTCTTCTTGTTCTACATTCTTTCCATGAATAAATACCTCTACTTTCATCAGCTTATGTAGAAATATTTCCAGTATCCCAGCCCTACCCTGTGTTCTAGACTCATATTTCCAGCTCCTTTCTAAAGAACATCATGCTATGTCATCAAGGCATCTCAAACTTTAGATCAGATGTCTTCTCTCTTCCTACCAATACCTGAAACCTATTATCTTCCCTCAATTAATGATATCAATTTCCCTATGAGAAATTTCATCCATCCTTGACTTTTCCCATATATGTCAATGAATAAATCCAGCTAAATCTAAATCTTGTAAGTTCTTCTTTTTATCCCCACTCTCATTGCCTGAGCTACAGGCTTTACCATAGGTCTTCCAGCCAAATCACTCTGTGTTCGTATGTGTATATTCACCTCTCAAAATTTTAACTCTAATGTTATCCCTAAGAGAGACAATATTAGACCTTTACATCAACATTCAAGATGCCTATACTCAAAAACATTACTCTTTCTTTCTGAATTTTTATTGAGAGGATTTTGATTCAACTGCTTATTTTATATATAGCATTTTAACTTTTAACCTACACTTCAAAATTTTTAATTGTTTAGTGGCTTTTTTTAACATAATGCACTTTTATTGAAACATGCTACTTCAACGAAAGTATTTGGAACATAACCATATTCAACCCAATATTTATATTGACTACATTCATGATAATATAGTAACTACTACAGAGAACAAAATGATTAATAGAAATAGATTTACCATAGACTTCATCTCTAAAGACTTTACAATCTGCTAGGGGAGATAAGGCATGTACGTTAATAGTTATACTACATGCTGAAATAGGAGAATTGTTATAAAAGATGGACAGAAAAAAAGCTATCAGAAGTACATTGAGAAATAGTTTATTTTGACTCAGAGAACAAAACCTGACTTCATAAAGGAGTCAGTGTCAGTGCAAAGACTTCAAAGATGTGAACTCTTAAATATTTATTCCTTTTATACACCTTATTGAACCTCACCTATATGCAAGACACTCTACTAAGTGCTGGAGACACAGAAATAAATGGGACACATCTTGACTTAAATTGCTCTCTAGTGAGGGAAAAAGGCAATCCATTATTACAACAGGGTGAAAAGGAGTTATGGAAATTTTCTAAAAAAGCTAAAAAACGATGTGGAAAATGGTACAGATGGAGAAGACCTAACTCCTCTTCCTCTTCAAAGGGAATGTCTCTAGAAAGAGGCACTGCTTAAACTGGGTTTAGAGTATTGAGCAGCCTATGGAGATGAGTCTGGGGAAGGAGATTTATACACAGAGGAATCAAAGGCTCGGGGATGGAAAAGTATAAAGTATGCACCTTTGTTGTAGTTGAGAAGAACTGAAGAAGAGAGGTAGAAGATGTGGATAGAAAATGACATCTAGGCTAGTTTATGGAAAAGTTAAAAGCCAGAGCAGGAACTGAAGGCATCTTTTAGAATAGCTTAATAAATTAGTGCTGACTAATAGTGTTAATTTATGGACAGTTCTGTACATGGATTTATTTTTACCAGGCAGACCAGAAATTCACCTAATGACTATATTTCTGAGAGAAAAGTAGATGTTGTTAGCATCAAGTAATCCAATCAGGATTATTCTTTAGACTTGTTGTTTCTATTACTCACTATATTAAAATTCTCAGAGTACCTTCTTTGGTTCGGTCATTATTCTGGGGTTGACATTTGTGGTTAACAATTGCCTTATTCTTATTTACTCTTATTTTTATTTGATGATAGTCTATTATTCATTACTCAAATGGATTGTTAAGGGAAATGCAAACAGGAACAATGGCGACTCCCAAACATTTCAAGATCCAGTATTCCCCCATTAGTGGTAACCATCATTTTTGGCCACTGCTAATGAATTAGATTGATCTTTGCCTTTTCACTTGCAGCCTTGATAACATACTATAACGTACTGCCATATAACTGTTTTTGGACAAAAGATTCCAAAGTGTGTGTTCAGGCTCTAGTTTACTTCTGTGTATTTGGTCACATAAAAACAAATTAAATGACCAACTTAGGGAAAGAAATCTAACAACTGGGGGGAAAAGTAAAACAAAAATCCAAAAGTTGCTTCATTAAGAAGGTTTGCCTTGTTTACTTACATTTATTATTATCACACCTATAAGTTCTTCAAAGGGGCTCCATCAAATTACCCTCCCTTAACTTTAGAAATCCCCATATCTCAAACTTGGTTATTCCATCATCTTTCCTGAGACAAGAAAGAAACGCTCAAGCCTATCACTGCTTACTGAGAATATGTTTAATTACATGATTAGAACATTTCCAACAACTGTCTGAGAATAAATTTTGAGAAGAAATAAATGTTTTAGGTCAGTAGACTGAGGTAAGAGTAACCCAGGGAGAGTCTTCTAAGTAGCCTAAGGACCCTAGGCTTATAGGTGATAGAAATTCTGCATCAGGAAGTCAGTGAAGGCAGCAGAAATGAAAATAGAGTGGCACCCAAAATAAGACACGTCCTCTACAATTATGCATAGGTCCTAGCAGCACCAAAAGGCCAACTCACCAACAAAAATGTTCTCCCAACTACTTTGGAATGCTTACAAGTACCTGGTCCTAACAGATCCTAAACAGGACATCTTGATACTGACATATGCTTTCTCAAGGAGCACTTTGCATCCGCGGTCTACTCCCAAAGCCAGCCTCTGCATTCCTGACATTCTACCTATGCCTTGTCAAATCATTGTATGATTTCATCACAACAAATAGCCAACCAATGGGAAATCCTTCCTATTTTTCCCTTCAAAATCTCTCCCTCTCCACTCCCTTTCTTTCCTGCCATCACAGAAATGGGTCTTAAATAGGCTCTCCAACCTAAAGGAACTATTTAATTTTGCCGCTAAGTTTTGGGGTAGGATATTCTACCCATTTCACTGAGGCAAGACCTGCACTAGTGGCTTCCAGGACCACAACACATATTTTCCGAAGGACACGCAGGCGAGAATTTTTTTTCTAAACACTCTTATTTCCTAGCATATCCTTTGACTACTTTTTCAATAGTTTAAAAGTAATGTGCCTGCGTCTAACATCCAACCAATGTCTTCCCACAGGATCTTTCTCGTATGTGCAGTATGCTTCTTGGTGGAGCCAGCCAACCAAGCACTCTCTCCTAAGAAACTCCCAGTTATCAATCTTCCAAGAATTGTTCCAAAGTAAGCGATAACATTCTCCCAGATTCACCCCAGCTGAACATCTTACATTTTCTCTTCAGCCAGTTCGCAGTACAATTATATAATCTTTTTTGTCTTATGAATTTATTATCTATATTTACTCTGTGATGATTTATGATCTTGGGATTTGGGCTTTTTTAATACCTTTTTCTTTGAGAGCTTTGCATGCCTCAAACAGGAAGGCCTTTGCGGACAGCCTAGGATAAAGAGTAGTAAACATTTTCTTTTTTCTTATGACAAGAAGAAAAACCTACCTGTCCGTGCTTTTGCTGAGAGGCAATCCCGTGAGACATTTCAGGGTATGATGGGGCCTGGAGGTCTGTCCCTCGTGTTTTGGGACGTACCACATCAGAAACCAGACTGGAAGAAATTGCTAGAGATTTGGGCCGAGAAGCTGTAGTGCTCATCCCCCCAGGGGGGCCTTGTTCACCTTTTCCACTTGGAGCTTCATCTTCCCCTTCTGAGTCCACGATAAAGACATATTCAGCTTTGAAGAGGTCACTTTGCTGCATTCCTTGAAGTTCGTTTGCTTTAATTCCCCTTGCTTGCAAAACCTTTTCACTGCCCTCTGAAGGATAAATCAATGTCCCTTGGTTTCTCTCCTGTTGGCTCCCAGCATTCAAGGTCAAGTACTCATTGGACTCAGACTGCAATTAATGTAGAGACATAAAAGCATTGACGTTGCTTTGACAATGGCTTCCTTTTTGCATGTACACTTAAAAGTTTAACCTGCTTTTAATCTCCAAGGACAAGAATTATTTAAAATATATTTAAAAATCAGGTTGGTTTAGGAGAGATTGGGTTGAGGTTAATGGTTTACTTTTACCAGCCCACTTATTTGTCCTGGTTCAAGCCCAAACAATTTAGGGCTCAGAATCAACATCAAGTAAACCTGCTTTCAAATAAATCATGACACAATTTCTTAAAAAGAGATAGAGACAGCAATGTTTCCCATGAAGACATTCGTGAGACAAACCGGGGTTGACCAAGGGTTTAATTATTGGTCAAGCAAAACCTACATATCCTATATATGCCAGGAGAGAAAGGAAACCTTATTGAAAGTTTCTAAAATAAAACAAATCTCTCTAAAAGTCTGAGAGGAAAAATAAAATTGTGACCAAAAATATAGATATTCAGACAAAACCATCCAAACTAATTGAAAAGAACTCAAGAATAAGATGCCAGGAAAATAAGCAGATATTTTTAGTACAAGGAATTTTTCACTGCTATTTTATTTTGTAATTCTTAATCTTTTCCCACTCAATTTTCTATGAGTACATAGAGGGTTTACAAGACGAGAGTAAGACAGCTTTATCAAGCTATCAAACATCTTTTTCTAAAATGAGAGCAGCAGTGTACACTAAGATTGTGTTTAAAGGACTCAGTGTTTATTTTTCTGGTTTTGATAACCATGCTGAGGTTACTATATTTTTCTTTGCAACATTTCTTTAGGCCTAAAATTACTTCCGAATAAAAAATTTTAAAAAGACACTAACTAAAATAAACTGAATTTCAACCATGATGATCAATTTAACATGTGCTCTTATGGGCATGCATGCCATGTGTATGAAAATAGAAGTCAAACCATTGATTATATATAACTAACCTAAGGCCATTATTTTATATGCCCATTGCACATTTTTCAGCTGATGATGATTTAGTTGAGATAAAACACAAATGGCCTCTCATTAGGATTTCTTGGACAATGGTCATTTCACATTTAAATTACAATACTATACAGTAACAAAAACCCAAACTGGAAAGAAGTTGAAATTAAAAACAGCATTCAAAGACAGATTGCTTATTATAAAAAATAACTATAATTAAAAGATGGCAAAAATTGACCTAGTTTTTGAAAACATTATTAATTATCTAAAACAACTTCCCCTGTGCTATTCCTTATATTCCACATATGAGTGAAACCTTATAATAATTGTCTTTCTCTGCTTGACTTTGAAAAAAATTTTCTGCACAGATTTGTCCATTCTCTCCAGTTTGCTTATTAAATCAATGGTTTATATCAGAAAAATATAAAATTAAATGACTCCCTTCCCCCATAGTCCATCACTCTCTATTCTTTTACTCTAATGTATTTTTGTAGCTTTATCACTGAAATTTTATTATATACTTTTCACTTTCTTTATTGCATACCTTCCTAAGAATGACATATGAGTTGATTTTATTCATTCAGAATACAGCACCAAGCACATAGTATATTCAGTCAGTAGTGGCTGAATACATAAATGATCAAGGGAGAATTTACCCTGTTCTATTATAACATTGAACTATTGAAAAAATAGGAAGAAAAATCTTGACTATTTTAAATATATGGTTGTATGTGATCATTGCAATCAGCAAATAAATATCAACATCTTAGGAAGCTCTGGAGGTTTGCAACCAAGAGGAATTCATACATGCACAATCTCATTCATACTCGTAGCACCCATACAAAGGATCCCATAAATACCTCACATAGAGTTGAGTACTATCAGACAAGTTTCCCAGAAATTCCTATAGTAGCATTTAAGATCTTCCTGAAATAATTCAACCTTCATAGTCTTTGAAATAAGGTGGTAGCATTGAAAATCTCAGATCACAGATATATTACAATTTTCTGGATAATATATTTTCATACAGATAAGGTGAATCAGATTATTTTACCCCCTTTTCGTGGTTCCAGAATACCACAAAATCCCCCAGACATCTTTTACTCATAATAAGACAATATTAAAAGACATTCTAAAGAGAAAGGTTTTTTTCCCTAAAATTCCATTATTCTAACACAAGTCATATTCAGGGTTTTTTAAAGTTCGTTTTAATTTTATTGCCAGTCTTGGTCTCATTTTAGATAAGCATAGTCAGCATACAAATATAATTTTGCAACCAATCTTGTCTCTTACTGTTATAAAGTTAACATTTTCCATGGAATTACATAATCATTATAATTATAACTTTGTGAAAATGGTGTATTATACTCTCAACTTTTTTCTGATTATTAGCTATTGAGCTATTTTTATTTTTCCCTGTTTTCCTAAAGAACATTTTTGCTTTTGTACCGTTCTTGGAATACATTTTCAAGAGTTAGATTATTGAAAGATTACAAACAGTTTTATGATTATGCATAAGGATTTTCCACCAAAATTGTACAAATTCACAATGCTAGCAGCAAAGTGTGAGCACGTCAGTAGCTTCACAACTGCCCTAGCACTGGATATTGTACTTTTTAAATGTTGCTAAGTTATTGCATGTAAAACAATAATGCCTCATTGTTTTATCTTTATTTTCTGTCAAGAAACTGACAGAAATTCAAACTTGTCCAAATATTTCATTTTTATTATTTTAGGATATATTTGGCAGAAGAGCAAGTGCCCAGAGGCAGAATGTGTCACGTGAATAGCAAAGAATAGGATGTCAACTCAGGAGAGTTGAGAATAGTGCCATGGAGAGAAGGAGAGTATGATAATATTTGGGTTTCTATTACACGGTTATATTTTTAGTCAACCTTGGATTTCACAGTCATCTCACTTTATGCAAGGGAAATAAACATTCATACAAATTTCCAAGTCATTCTTATGGACAAGTTAATGTTTAATATAAAATTGCTTAATATAAAGAAAGAACAAAAATAAATCCTACCCTATTTACAGTTTCTGGATTCTTATCACTTGGTTCCTCGGGAATTTTAACAAGGAATTTAGAGGTGTCAGCCAACTTAGAGTGGGTTGGTAGTCTTCTGACAGTAGGGACAAATGTGAAGATCAGAGGTTTGGCTTCAGAATCACCAGAAGAGACCTAAGAGACATGTAATAAATTAGACTCTCAGTCTTGTTAGAGGTTTATCTTGACTTTATTTTCTAATTACCATGATATTTACTTCATTTATTTTGTAAAGTTGACTCTTATCCTGTGATCATGTGTATGGTTGCCAAAGAAAACAGCTATAAAAATAGTGAGCGTGGACCAGACTCCTTTTTTAAATTATTCTATTTATCAGAGAAAGCAATACAACCCACAAAGAGCCTATTGTAGGGGATGGCAGCAAAACAGTGGATTGGCTAGTTGATCTCTTGGAACATTACAGGGCACCTGTACCTCCCTATAGGGTCATCACAAACATAGCATCTATTCTGTTTCAAAATCAACTTTTATTCATTTAACCCTTGGTTAGCATGTTCTATCTGACTCATACTCACCAAGCATGCAAGAAACTTCCAACATATATCATTAATGAGGATACTAAAAAAGATTTAAAATAGGAAGTTTTTTTTTCTTTTTCTTTTTTTTTTTTTTTTTTTTTTGCTATTAGAATACAAATGCCTGTCTTCAAGGATATCCTTTCTCTTTCATTCATGCTTTGTTCATTCAAGAATAACCGTGTTTAGTATTTGTGGCAGGGCGGGTACTCAGGAGCTAGGGATGCCACCATGAATAGGAAATGGTCAACAGACCATGCACGAGAAGAAAGAGTATGCACAGAATATGAAAGGAAAAGTGATGAGGGATACCTGCATACCCACCATGGGAAGCTCTGTAAAAGGCAACACCTGAAATGTAGGTCCCAGTGAAGAGAAAGATAAAGATATCCCAGGCTGAGAAAACCAGATGAATGAAAGCATGGAAGGGCAGCAGCAGTGGGATGTGCATCAAGCTTAGATCCTGTCCTATGGACAACAAGGAACCATTAGAGCACCATAGATTGGGAAATGATGAAGTCACATTAGAATTTTAGATGGGTAATTCTGGTTTTAAAAGACACATAGTGGAACACCTGGGTGGCTCAGTGTTAAAGCCTCTGCCTTTAGCCCGGGTCATGATCCCAGGGTCCTGGGATCGAGCCCCACATCAGGCTCTCCACTCGGCAGGGAGCCTGCTTCCTCCTCTCTCTCTCTGCCTGCCTCTCTGCCTACTTGTAATCTCTGCCTGTCAAATAAATAAATAAAATCTTTTAAAAAATAATAATTTAAAAAAATTAAAATAAAATAAAAAAAAAGACACATGGCTAGTGACAGGCAAAGAAAGTCAAGAGCAATAGGTTGAGGACTACCTGAAAGGGAAAAAGAGAAGATGGTGCCATAATCTCTCTTTCACAAAATTTTGAATGAGGAATAAGGAAGGTTGTCGGGAGTAATTAGTGAGGGAAGGAGAGTCAAAAAGAGCTGCCTGTGTTGGCATGTAATCGGATAGACTTGAACATGTAGGTAGTATGGGGATAGGGATCAGGAGAGAAGCAGGCAAAATAAGTTAAGGGAACATATGGTCACATTTGAGTCCAGAGAAAATGAACTAAGATACAGGAAAGCTCATGAATGTGGTGTACCCGGGAGCAGAAAGGTGGTATAATCAACATTGATGATAAAATCAGCTCCATCTCGTCAAAGTAACACTGCCCCTCTACCACCTGCATGCCACAGACTCAAGAAATATGATACACCTTGGCAAGACCCTCACTGCCCTCTCCCTTTAAGCCATGAACCCCTCTATGCCGTGACACCCTCAGATTTCACCTTGGCATTCCTTTTAAACCCAGCTATGTCAGCCCCTGTGAAAAAACCCAGACCTAAGTCATCGCACAATCCCTTGTGCTATACATACCCGTTGCTCTTTTCCCATCTGAGGCCTGCTCCAACTCTTGAAGCCTTTCCACCACACACTTTCTGGTATCCAGTCGGCCGCCACAAAATCCTCCATGTCCCAAACCTCTTCTCTAACTTCTCTAACTAGCTCTAACCAAACCAACGCTTTTTCTAAAGGGCTTTGTCTCTAAGAAGCTACCTCAGTGGAAACTGTTTTCTCTCACACTGGGCCTAGAACTACAAGCGTGTCCTCCTCACTTCCCTGTACTGCTTCCAGACCATTCCTCTTTCCTCTACCTAGAAACTTCCAGATTTGAATCTCCTGTCAGTAGTCTATACTCCTCACTGCTATCTCCCCACAACCAAGGGAAGCCCTTCTTTCTTTGAAGATTTAATTCCTGGCTCAGTTCCACTCTTTTTAACACTATGCTTTGTGCAATACTCAACATCATAGCTCATAGGTAATTTTCCTCATCTTGTGTTGCCCTGGCCTCTACTCCTTCCTGATTCTCAAATCCCTAGCCTCAACCAGTACCTACAACCCCTCTATAATGTCACATTTTTCATTCTCTGGCTGCCACTTCTTTTCTTTCCATACCTCCTTCTCATGCTCCAACATTTCTCAGATCTCACCAGAATAAAAATCTATGGATCCCTCCAACATTATATTGTCCCATATTTCTTCTTTTTAACCAACCTCAGTGATTGCATTCACCACAGTTCCCCCCCATGCACACTCCTCAAATGCTTTCCCCTCTCTCACATCATCCCCTTGCAACTGGGTAAATCACCATTCTCACTAAATCTAACCTCCTACTCTATTCCTGCACCACAACAATATGTGATTGGAGGAAATCACACAAACTATGTTTACTGGTTTCACTTCAAATTTATGACTCAGCCCAAGCAGGCCCTTCAATGCTGCTCTATAAACATACACTAGCTACTTGGCCCATTTACTCTCCCACTTGCCTAGAAAACTCACAACCTCTCCAACATCTTCTTCCATAGTCTTACTCTGAGTTGATAAGTTTGTTTCTCATTTCACTGAGATCACTGAAGCGATCAGAAAAGAATTACCAAGGTTCCCATCACCACATCTACTCACTCACCCACATCTTTGTTCTCTCATGTGGCCTGAAGTCCTGCCATTATGTCCCTAGTAAAATCAACTCTCACTTGAATATTTTGCTTTCTACTAACTTTTATTTATTCAACAAGGTGTCATTAAATGCCTACTAAATGCTAAGGCACCACTTTAAGTGTTGGCTATATGATGGTGAGCAAAAATCTTTACACTAATGGAATTTATATCACAGAGGAGGAAGTAGTAAACAAAATAAATATGTAAAGTATTTAGTACTTATATAGTTATAAGCTATGAAGCCTAGCTTTAAGGCTATTGCGATGACCCATGGTAGAGAAATGGTAGGTTGAACTTGGGTTGCTATGGTAACCATGATAAGAAGTGTTAAGATTCTGGCTGTATTTTAGTTATTTATTTTTTTAAGGTTTTATTTATTTATTTTTGCAAGAGATAAAGAACATGATGGGGGAGGTGGGCAGAGGGAGAAGCAGACTCCCCTCTGAGCTGGGAACCTGATGCAGGACTCAATCATGACCTGAGCCAAAGGCAGATGCTTAACTGACCGAGCCACACAGGCACCCAAGATTCTGGCTCTATTTTAAAGGAAAACAGAATATGCTTAAAAACTAAATGTGGGATATAAGAGATAGATAGGAATCAAGATGAGTACAAAATTATTGACCTAAATAACTGTAAAAAATGAGCTTTTATTTACTAAAATGGGGAAATCAACAGGTGAAGCTAGTCTGAGAATAAAGATCAAATTTGATATGCTAAATATAGATCCAAATGGAAATGTGGGAAGGGAGTCAAATTTAGAGGAGAGTCTGTGCTAAAGATGAAATTATTAGGGTTGTTAACTTATACATTGTATTTGAAACAAGACCAGATGAGCTCACCAAGGGAGCAAGCACATACAGAAGGGGTCCAAGGCTGAACCCTCCCGACTTGTGACACAAGCGATCCAGTAGCAAAGGAAGAACTTGTAGCGATGACATGGGATTTTAAGGAAAATAGAAAAGACTAGAATGTCACTGACATCAATAGAAAAGATGCCTGACTATCAACCAAAGGATTACCAGGCTCTGCTGAGCCAGGAATTTGTTGCAGTGAAGCCAATTTACTTGGCCTTTTGATATTCCTTCCAGGGATATTCAAACAGCCTCTCACAGGAACAGAGAAAGTCAGCTATAGCACTTACAGAGCTGGTGTTTGGAAGCTGGGAAGAAAGTTGAGGAAATTGAGGGCCCTTGTGAGAGTAGAGCAAATGACCAAAATGGAGTGGAGTTTGGACAGATCCAAGACAGGGACCCGCAGATTCCAGGGACCAGCGGTATCTGACACTCAGATAACAGATCTAATAGCATGTTGAGTGTCTGGAAGAATGGCTTGGTTTACAGTATAGTATGTGAAAATGTAAGATTTAGAGGTATGGTAATTCTTTTTTTTTTTTTAATTAATTAATTTATTTATTTATTTATTTATTTTATTTTTTATAAACATATATTTTTATCCCCAGGGGTACAGGTCTGTGAATTACCAGGTTTACACACTTCACAGCACTCACCAAAGCACATACCCTCTCCAATGTCCATAATCCCACCCCGTTCTCCCAAACCCCCTCCCCCCAGCAACCCTCAGTTTGTTTTGTGAGATTAAGAGTCACTTATGGTTTGTCTCCCTCCCAATCCCATCTTGTTTCATTGATTCTTCTCCTACCCACTTAAGCCCCCATGTTGCATCACCACTTCCTCATATCAGGGAGATCATATGATAGTTGTCTTTCTCTGCTTGACTTATTTCGCTAAGCATGATACGCTCTAGTTCCATCCATGTTGTCGCAAATGGCAAGATTTCATTTCTTTTGATGGCTGCATAGTATTCCATTGTGTATATATACCTAGAGGTATGGTAATTCTATGTGGTCTAGGCTTTGGCCTTGAGACTGACTATCTGGGACGAAAAAAAACAAAACAAAACAGAAAAGACACCAAGCTGATGAAGCTCAAGCAACTATGAGACAAGAAGGTTGACAAGGTCAGCCCGGAGAAAACAAAAGTCATGCTGGGTGATAGTAAGACTGGCCTGGAGAGAGAGAGACGCATAGCATAGGGGCACAATGTGAGTCTGGGGTCAGGAGGTACCTGGAGCAAGCTGCCTGGGATACTAGATTAGTAATGGGATATTTTCTTTGTGAGCATGTAATCAAACAAAAAGGACTGGATATCCATACAGAAGATTTCACCCAAGTTATAGGTCCAATGAACTAAATGTAGGCCACTTACTATATAGTAAAAGTTTTTGGTAACTAAAAAAATGAAAACAGCTATGCCTTCTAGAAATGATGCATATTCCTTAAGAAATATCAAACATACAGGCAAACCCTTCTGAGCTAACTGTCATTTTTTAATATTCTCTTTTTGGTAAGATTTTATTTATTTATGAGAAAGAGAGTGAGAGAAAGAGCAGGGGAGGAGCAGAAGGAAAGGGACAAACAGACCCCGTGCTGAGCCCAATGCAGGACTCCATCTCAGGAGCCTGAGATCATGACCTAAGCACAAACCAACCGTCGGACATTTAACTGACTGCACCACCCAGGTGCCCCTAATATTCTTTAATGTCTTTAAACACAGTTGTCCTTATTTGTTCATTGCAGTCATGTCAAAATTCCCAGGTTGCTGCTAATCATGGGAAAATAATAAATCAATGCTCTCCTTTGTGGTAAGAAACATTAGATCCCTTTTTAGATTTGGAAAGCCCATTAGTCTTATCAGCAATAACACACTTATTGGATAGATTATTTCCTAGGAAGACCTTTTTACATGACTAATCTCATCAATATCAAGATAGATAGAGAGTGGTTTTAGCAACAAAAGCACTAGAGGTAGTTCAGATAATTCATCACAGAATTTCCTGTGGGCAGGAGATAAAGACAGTCCTTTAGGAGTCAAAAGGTGAAATAGTGACCTTATTCCCAGGTTCTATAGGCCTGCTCCATCTTTCCCCATGATAATTACAAGTCTATCTTGGGTTCTATCCCAATGAAATTTAAATACTGATACATGAAAGGCTTCAGTATAAGTGCCCCAGGGGTCTGAAATACATATAATCATTATTAATAGGACATGGCTTTGCCTTCTAAAACACACACAATACCGAAAATTTACTTCTGCTATGAACTTGTGCAATATGCAATGCTACCTAAATCTCTAAAAAACAAATAGATCGCCCATCACTGACACCCAATAAACTACAGACTTTTTAAAGGGTAATAGCTATAATTTCAGTGACTAAAAGGGAAACAAAATATAAATGAAAAGTGATGATTCAGTGCATAAGGTGCACTTTCCACCCAATGCCCTCAAAGGAATTTTCAAAGCATAACCACATGCGGACAATGAACGCAACAGAAAAGTAAAATTATTTCTTTCTACATTATTGTCATATTTTCCTACAGACACATCCATATCTGACAAAAAATGTCTTCCCCGGTGGAGGAGAACAATTTTTTTTTTTTAATTTTAGTTGAACCCACATATGATGTCATTCAAGAATAACATAAAAGGGAAAATCTAATAGGACTAAAGACGTATTCATCTTCCTGGGTTACCGTTGGAGAAAAAGATCAGGGATAAATTCCTCTCTGAGCACACATCCTCAGAAGCACCACCACAAAAGTGGTATCCACTTTTAAGCTGGGAGTACAGTGTTAGCACAGGGCTTTTTTCATCGTTACCTAGCATCCTCTTATCTAACCAAGGAGGTACTGATTTCTTTCTTTCTTTCTTTTTTTTTTTTTGGTACAGAATTCAGGTTGGAAAAGGATTTAAAATTATACTAGCTACACGATGCAACATTTAGATGAAGAGCCATGTGTTAGCCAGGGTAGACTGCTGAATCCCCTGTTCAGAAAAGAGGAAAAAAGAAATTTTTTTTTTCTCTCTCTTTACTGCATACGGTAGCCAAGTTCCAGTGGAGCCCAGAAATGAATCGCTATGGTGATGAAAAATCATTTTCCACACAAAGCAGAAACAGATGCATGTTAATATCATTGCACTTGTTAAATGCCGGTTTAACACTTTCAAGTTGTCAATGCCATTTAAAAACACATCTTAGTTCCTATCCTTGGGAAACTAGTTTAATAACTGAAATTAGACCTGAGAGGATGAACATCTCGCCCTCACTACAGTTTCAAGCACTCAGAACTGTCTGAGACTGTCCCCCTCTCACCGGACAGCCGAATAATAACTGGAGAAATGGCATTTCCCCGTGCCATGCAAGTTCACTGCTCTGTTGCTCAGTTTCTGGGCTGCAATGCCTTCCTGTCTTCTATTCCCCTAAAAGTTCTCTTCCTTCCTGTGGTGACACCCACACTCACAGATGGCCACTAGCCTCTTGTTAAGAAGAGGCATGGCAGGGCGTCCGCTTCCACACTATGCCAAGGGCAGTCCCGAGCCTTTTGTGGGGTTGGCCAGCCAAGCAGTTTGCTTTTATCTGCTCGCCCTGCCACTAACTGCAGATAATAACATTTCATTTTGATATAGAGGCAAATTTATCTCTCCACAGGCAGCTCTCCCTCAAGCCCTCTTGCAGCAAACACCGAAGTGCACAGCCTTTAAAAGTTCTTGAAAGCATTAAGGAAAGACTTCCCTTTACCTGGGGTGTGGTCTGAATGCTCCCTGCTAGGACGCCCGAGTTCATTTGGAAGTCATTGTTCCCGCAGTCCCTCGGAAACCCCTGTTCTGGAAGCATTGATTCATCACATAAGGGAGTGAGCAAACCGATGACTGAGGTGGGAAGGGAGCCTCTCACTAAAACAACACACACTCACACAGAAAAAAGGAATTCTAAAAAGAGGTAAAGTGGCATCCTCCCTGATTTGAAGAATCCTGTCAGCTCCCAGGAGTAGGTTTATGTGTAGATAATTTCTAGATTTGGAACTTCATGAGAGGTCATGTTGACTGCTGAAATGAAGCCAGGAGAAGTAAAAGAAAAAGAAAAAAAAAAAAAAAGAAAGAAAACCTAGAAAAAAAAAAAACCCACCTATACGTGTTTGCCCTCTTTTCTTGTCACGCATATATTCCAATTACATATTCTATGCAAAGAGAGAAGCCAGATTGTGCAGTGATGAGAAGCTGATTGAAAGGCCCGAGCATCTGCCAATCTCAGCAACCAGTTGGTCACACTCACTGAGAACACTGAGAGGTACAAACACATGCAAACACTGTGCCTAAATAAAGCCCTAGAAAACACACAGCGATCATTTCAAAAGATCAATAGCATTATCGGTCTTTGGCATGTAAATGCAGCAGGAATGTCTGTAGTGACTGAAGTTTCGCTATTAATCACTGTAGCTCTAGAATGAAGCTTGGAGTCAAATATTTGTTGAAACAAAATTCCCTTCTGAGGTTTCCTGGAAGACAGTGAGTGTCCTGACTGCAGACGAACCAAACTCAAAACCTCACATGTGAAACTGACTGGCGTATTCAAGCTTTTGGGATTTCTACTTTTTTTAAGTATTGATTTTTCTCCAAATCTGTAATATCTAGATTTGTGCTTTGGCAAAGAAAGATGTTGTGGCCCCAGGGTTGGTTATAGACCAAAGACTATGGGAAGGAATGAAGATTTTACTTTGGGGACCTGTTATACCTCTTAACATTTTCAACTTTATCAAAAGCCAGAATTTGTGGAAACATTAAAAGTAAAATAATGCTCAAAGTGATTCTACTAGCATACTGGCAGAAATTCTCCCAAACAACGCAGCACTTTTTGACCTAGAATATTCTCTAAATTTCTGAATAGAAGTGCAGTTACACCCCTAGGTAAATCATATGCCTTCCTCTAGGCTATGCATATTTATGCATACTCAAAAGAAAAGAAAATATAATAATCTTCCTGCCCTCAGTGAGCTTAAAGTGTAATTGAGAATAGAAAACAGACTACAAATAACAGAAATGAAAAGCAAAAAAAAAAAAAAAGAGAGAGAGAGAGAGAGACATTGAAGTTCTCAAACTTTATATATAAACTATAAACTACCTGGAGAGCTTGAGGAAATCTGCCCTTAGATTCTTTTTTTTTTTTTTTAAGATGTTATTTACTCCCTTGTCAGAGAGAGAGAGGGCCAAAGCAGGTGGAGTGGCAGGCAGAGGGAGAAGCAGGCTCCCCACTGAGCAATGAGCCTGACACAGGTCTCCATCCCAGGATGCTGGGATCATGACCTGAGCTGAAGGCAGATACTTAACTGACTGAGCCACCAAGACGTCCCTGCCCTCAGATTCTGCACATCCAGCAAGCTCCCTGCTGGTGCCTGGCTGCTTGCCCATAGCACTTTGAGTAGCAAAGACCTGGGGGGTTCTTGGAGGGACATGAGATCACAGCTACATGGAGAAATTCAAGGAGAAAACTGCACTGGTGCTGCACTTCAAAGGATCGGGGACTGGGGGCTTAGGAAAGTGGGACAGAATAACACTCCTTTCAAGCAGAGTGAATGCACCTGTCCTAACAGCAGTATGCCCTAAGAAGAGTCATAAAAGGCGAAAACCTAGAGATGATCATTCACTGGGGACACAAGAGGACCTCCCAAAGACAATCCTTTCACTTGTGAAATGTAGATATGAATAGTACTTATCTCACAGGATTCTTGCAAGGATTACTGTGAAATCATGTAACCCCTAGAGGTCACATTCATCTTACACAGTCCTAGTGAGTGGCTCCCTACGAGGAAGCAGCAGTCTGGTTAGCTGTCAATAGTTTGATCCGTTCGCTCCAAGTAGACTCTATGAAGCTCTTCTCCCATACCTCGTTCTGTCCTCCCTCTGGTCTTTTCTCTCTCATTTCCTTCCCCAACCAAAGCAATATTTATGCATGTTGGCAAGTCAACTTTGGAAGGGGAAATACTTTAGCCCCTGTCTTCTGCCCTATTTGAACTCTTCCTTGAGTCATTTTACAGCATGAGAACCAATTGAATTAATCCATTATTTTGTTATTTGGCTCTGTATCTTACTGGCAACTTTTCTCGAATCATTTTCTTTCCCTGGCTTTATTAATAATTGTTGGTGTTGCAGACTATTTGTTATATTGATAGAAGTAATAATTGTTAGTTAAAAAAAAAAAACATAATGGTCATGCATTATAACAGCATGCTTCAGCCATCTGGTTAGTAACTACATATAGCCTCAAAGAACGCATGTATTTAGGACAATTTCTATAGAAACCATCCTCATTTAAATAGAAAATGATGGCACCTGTTCAAAAACGGGCCCCAGTCCTGAGTGATGAAGAGCAAGGAAGTTACTTACACAGGATGGAGAAGTGGGGAGGAAGAGTGTCTGTCCTCCAATTACAAAGAGTAAGAACATCACCTAGAGTCTGCCCAAGACCCTGAAGCATTTAGAAACACAAACCATTTCTTCCACAGCTCGATATAGGCATTTAATCAGTTAGGCTAAGCCATCATGTAAACATACTTGTTTAGTTCTGCATCTTTTTATATAAACACAAACTTGTTAATGCTCTCTCTCCCATCAAATAGCACAAAATGCTCTATTGAATAATCTTTTGCCAAGAGCAAATAAAATTTGTCAAACTTTGCAATGGACAAATACAATCCAAATTCTCTTTAAATTTTGGCATTATTGATGGCTAAAGTAGGACGTTTTTCACCTTCTTTCTAAATAGATATTACTGCAGTAACTTCTAGCCAAAAGACTCTTCAGATACTGCTTTTAAAATAAACAATAAAGAACAAATAGTCTCTCTTCTTGACAGGGGAAACAAATTTGAGAAAAAAAATAGATTAGCACACAAAAGTTTGCCAAGAAACATGTGATTAAACAGATCCAGCTGCCAAGACTATTCAATTATCCATTTGTCTGTTCCTATACCTTGTGCTTGATAACATAACGTACTAGAAATCCAATTTATTTATCTTCATAAACATCTGTTGAGTACCAGGCTCTACTCTAAGCTCTGAGAGACACAAAGACAAAGAAGATTTGGACTCTATTCCCAACATGCGTGACAGTCTCACGAAAGAGACACAAGTCACATGGGTGGTGAGTGAAGTCAGAGGACAGTGCGAGGTGATGTGTGGAATATAGACCCCATGGGAAAATGGTCTCGGCCCATTCCTGAGGAGACTGCACTCTTCGCTTCTGCATTCTTAGTTCCTGGTGACCAACATTGGGATACTTCTCATTCTGATTTAGTTTCTGGTTGGTGTGTTCCCTCTGAAAATGGGACTCACCCAGAGTTTGGATCCCTGTCTCTAGGGCAATAGGTGATTCCAGGGATCCAGTCAGGGCCATTTCAATTCACAGACTCAGAACTGAGTATATTTTATTTAAAGTGAATTCTGACCTCTCATCAAAAATATGTGAGATTCCATCACCGCCTGTTTGGCTCCATCTTTACCAGGCATCTGTATTGGGCGCATCTGTATTGCTTCTACTTCTGTTGCTTCTGCACTCATAGATTCTCTCCTCATTGAGGTTTATACTCCTAGCTAATAGGATACTGGTACCCCTCCTTAGTTCAAATACACTAGAAGCTTCAAAGTATTGAGGAAAACATAGCACCTAAGTAAGAACATGACATAGTAAGATATTCAGAAAAAATAATAGGCCTTGTACCTGGTAGAATTTGATGGGAAAAGAGACAGTGATAAGAAATATTCATCCATCAGGAATAAGCATTTGGTGGTCACTCTCCCCTGTTGAATTCACTTTCTCCATTTGGCTTCTGGCACCATTTCTTATCACTCCTGTTCCTATTCCCTAGACACTCCTTCTCTGGCTGCTTTACACCGTCCTACCCTTAAGCCTTGAAATAGCCCAGAAGTCACTCCTTAGATAATCTCATCCCATTCTATAGCTGCAAATAATAAGCCAGTGAGATCCAAATTTATTTCCCCAACCTGAATGTCCTCCCTGAGTAATACTCATGTATCCAACTAACATCTTCACTTGGATACTTCATTGATACCTGAAACTGAATTATTTGTCTTTCTCCTAAAACTGTTCCCTACCAGAACCCCCAATTTTCCCCACCTCAGCATATAGTTGTGCAACTATTTCTCATTGCTTAGGCTAAATATTATGGGGTCACATCAATTTTTATTGGTTTCCCATAATCCCCCATCAATATATCAGTATTAGTGAATATACCAATAATCTTGATTTATCTATCCCCCTCACCAATTTATCAGTATTACCTCCCTTCAAAATAAATCCAGAAAATGTTTATACCTTGCCACCTCTACTTCTAACCTCCTAGTAGCAGAACCTACCATCATTTCTTTTCCAAATCACTTCCTCCTAACTAATCCCCTGCTTCCTCGTAGCCTTCTATAGTGAATGGTCTGATAAACAATCCATACCTCCCTTCAGGCCAAGGACTATTCCCCAGCTGCTGGATGTACTGTAACAGTGCTCAGCTGTCTGTCTTCTTCATGAGTTGCTTTCAGCTGAATGAAGCTCCTTGCCCAAAGCCTCTCCCCCTTCTCAGGGGTTGCCTGCATCCAATGGCTACTTGATACACCCATATATAAAGGCCTGGCACTCTCCTTCCAATTTAGGGCAACTCTAAAGAGCGATCCCAAATTCAGAGTTCCTCATGAGGTCAGTTAAGTTTTTGTTGGGTGTGCATTGCAACCCAATTCTCTCTCTCCATTATGTTGCTGCTTTCCTATTTCCACAGGTGGTGTTCCTTAGAGCACTTCCATGGGGGTAAACTTCCTGTAAGCTAACTCTACCTCAGAGTCCACTTCCTGGGAACATGGTCTGTCATCTCCTCTCCCTATAGTTATTTGCCACACAGTAGCAAGATTGAGCCTTTAAAACAGAAGTCAGAAAATGCCACTTTTCTATGCCATACCCTTCAATGGCTTCCTTTGTTACCCAGAGGATAAGCCAACATCCTTTTGATAGCCAACAACAAACATGATTTGGCCCCTACTACTCTCCCCCCTTGCTCCCCTCAGCTCTATCTAAGTGATTTTCCTGCATTCCTAGAGCATGCTAATCCCACTCCCCAGAGTGTTTTTCCCAAGCTCATGAGTTCCTTCACTTCCTCATGTCTCTGCTCAAATGTCACTCCAACTAAAAAAAAAATTCCTCACTACTCTACATAAAATTGCCACCCCAATTCTAAGCTCTTGCTAGCACTCTCTGGCCCCCTCAGCCCATGTTATTTTTCTCCAGAGCAGTAACCAGCTCCTAATGCTTGTTTATTATCTGATGTCATCACTGGATTTTAAACTCCCCTACCTAGAGCAAGGATTTTGTTTTGATCATTATTATTTCCCTAACCACCAGAACACTATGTGGCACATATAAGCACTCAATAAATATTTGTTCAATAAACTTATTGACTGACAGTGATCTCTTTATTTGCGGATATTTCTTATATTTCTTTTCTTCTGATGAAAAGGATAATAATTTTGGTTAAACTTGGAATTAATTGTCCAGAAGAAAACAGAATCAGCCCAATTTCCTCAAGATTCTCAGTTCCTAATGGAACAGTTATTGCTGGTATGCACAGATCCTTACCAAAAACCGAAGGTGTAAGGGCTAAAGGAAGAAGCAAGATGGAGGTAATTTCAGTCAGCTCCCTCCCCATGACTCTTCCATATAAATACTTGTAGCAAGAACAGCGGGATGTTCAAAGCAATGGAATTCCCAGTTGTCTTGGTCAGAAGCAGACAAAATAGCTCCAGATTCCAGATTTTCCACCAGAGAGCTGTGAGTCTTGGGTAAGTCACTTAACTTCTCAGGGACAATTTGTTTATAAAATAAAATTCTGGATTAGTGTTGCCTAATGCCCCTTCTTTAGAATACTAGTCTTGCAAGAGGAATGGTGATGAAGAGACTCTGTGGTCAAATAAATTTAGGAACTGGTATATTACATATCTTCTGTTAAGCATCTCATAGCCAAGAGGTCTTTGAAGCTTGGTTTAGCCCACAGATTTTCACATTTATTCGGCCACAGAACCCACTGCTTGCCTAATGTATACCAATATCCCACTCACAATGGGAACTGCTAAATTGGACAAACCATAAAGACTTCTTTCTGCTGTGATGTCCAATAAATATATATAAAAAAGTAGTTTGGTCAAGCAAAAAAACAGAAAGTTTCCACAAAGTTACTATATGAAGCGCTATTCATGATCTGGGAGAGAGCATAATGAGATAGATGGCAGATGTTCTCTGTGTTACAAAGAAAGAAACAAGAGGTGTTGCACATGCCAGGTCTACCAACTACATAACCATTTGGGCAAACAGCTGACTAACAAAATATTCAGTGGCATAGGAACAGGAATTAAGTAAGTAGACGATGAATTGACTAGAAGATCTCAAAAATATCCAAAGAGGTAATAATAAAGTATGAGGCAAATACCTGGAGATGAAACATATTATTTAATAGAAATACTCAGAGATTCCACAGTGAGTTGTTTCTGTATACATCATAAGAGCAACTTAAATGCTGACCCAAAATATAATTCATAAAATCTTATTTCTAAGTGCATAGAGTGACACTATCATCTTTAGAGTTTACATTATAATTTCATAAACATGACAAAGTCATATTTATTGTCAATATGACTGTTAGTATAATATGATTTTATATGCACTTTTATTGAAAATAAAGCAATAGCATTCTATTTTATGTTTCAGGTATATTTATGTATGAAGAATGCCCTCAAAAGTCATCATGATATGCCACAGATAAAAATTTTAACTGTATTACTCAGTTTAGAAAATGATGAAAACTGTCCAAAATGGCTCAAACATTAAAGGATTTAATTGATTAGTTTTCAGACTCTAAACTCTTTACACTTGGGCTCTGCCCACCAGGGAAAATCATGGACTGCCCCCACCCACAGGGGATCTTGTTAAAGAAAAGATCAATTACCAATGTTTTGTCATTAGAGTCACACCTTGACTTTTCAAAGCAACTGCATTTTAAATATTTTTTCAATTCAATTTTTATTTATTTATTTGAGAGAGAAAGAGAAAGAGAGTGCTCAAGCAGGGGGGATGGCAGGCAGAGGGAGAGGGAGGAGCGGGCTTCCCGCTGAGCATAACCTGAGCTGAAGGCAGATAGATGCTTAACCTACTGAGCCACCCAGGAACCCCAGCAATTGTATTTTAAATCAGCTTCCTCATACTTGGGCAACATAAAGAACAGATTTAATATAAGTATAAAGATAGGCATATCAAGAAAATAACTATAACTTACTACATATATATTTTATCTTAACCCATCATTTTTCTTTCCTATATAATCTATAGAAATACACAACCCTTAGCAGAATAACTGAACAAAGATTTCAGAAAGCCAGTTTTTATTATTTTTGTCATGGACTATCTAACCTTGATTGGAAGAATAAAACAGGGAACAATCTAAGAGTAGAAGTAACTAACAACTTGTGTTTGCAATATAGTAATGAGAACGTGGGCTATAGGTCAGAGAGTACTGGTGTGGTATCCCCCACCGCTTATTAGCTATGTGACCCAAAGCCGATCCTTGATCTCCCTGACCTTCATTTATTTTGACCATAGCACTTATCACACAAACTGAGACTCTCTTAAATCTGAAGGGTAGGGGTTGGGGAGAGCATGATTAGGAACTACTTTAGGACATAAGCATAAATGATACTATTTGGAGCAAGACATAATCAGCCTATTTATTTGCAACACAGAAATAGAATATCTCAATACTGTCAGGAGGGTAAAATGGTATGAAATGAAATATAGGAAATTTACCAGTTCATGTGTTCAGTGAGTTATTTCTCCCTGGTCCTAAATAGAAATTGGGTATTGGTTGAGGGTAGGGATGATATGAGGGGCTTACTGTGTTATCTTTAAAAAAAAAAAAAAAAAAAAATGGAGCAAGGTGGATGAGTGGCACTCCGGACTCTGCTTGGAACATTCTCTAGCTGCCTCTTCCCTGTTAACCTGTTTCATGGGACTGAGTCCCAGGAAACTCAGATCCTATGGTGAATCATTTTAATTTGTATCATGAGGGGAATACGATTTCTGAAAGACAATAAACTTCATAAAATCACTACCTAACAACTCCTTCCCTGAGTCCATGGGTTAGACACAACCTCCTATTGTCCACTCTCTTAGCACCTGGTACTTTTTCATAGCCTTTGCTGCTATCAAAATTACATGATTACAAAGTGAATTACTTTAGTATCTGACTCCCCAGTCGGAAACATAAGCACCAGGACAATGGGAAATTTCTAATTTGTTCCTTGCCGTACCCAAAGTACCTAAGACAGTGCCTATCACATAATGTGGGATCAGTAAATGTCCATTCAATAAATGAACGATTGTGCACATTCATGACAGTAGTATGGAAGATTTGGGGATGGCAAGAGAGATTTCTATCTTCAAGGAACATACAGTATCAGGACCCATAGAGAAATGAATCATTTAATCATTGTATAATTTTGTTTCTTTGAAGATAGAGCACAAACAAAAAACCAACCCACACTGGATGTCAAAGCTGTGACCTTTAGGAGTATATGGAAGGAATCACGCATAAAGGGGTGTGTCAGGGGCAAAAGTGAATGAAGAAAAATGGGAAAAGCATCTCTGGTTGAGATCTCCCCTCCCACTCCTGGCAGCCACAGACTCTCACCCTGGCTACTTCACACACTTCACCTACTCATCCTGAGAAAAGAACTTGTCCTACATACAATACACATTAATACCACTGAACCCATCTGATGTGATGCTACTCTTGATACTTAACATATATTATTTCCTTGATTTCCTACAACAAGCCATCAAGAGAATTATGATGTCTGTTAGACAAGAAAAATGAGACTCAGGGAAATTAAATCCCTTGCTCAACTAGTGCATAATGCAGTTGGATTTGAAATTGGGTCTGCCTACCCCGAACCCAGAGTAGCGTTGACTCTTATTTGCTGACCGCTTCTGCCCCCATTACCTTACAGATACACAGAAAAGTGGTAAGAAAGGTGGTAGGAGGGGCGCCTGGGTGGCTCAGTGGGTTAAGCCTCTGCCCTCCTCTCATGTCATGATCTCAGGGTTCCGGGATCGAGCCCCTCATTGGGCTCACTGCTTGGCTGGAAGCCTGCTTCCTCTTCTCTCTCTGCCTGCCTCTCTACCTACTTGTGATCTCTGTCAAATAAATAAATAAAATCTTAAAAAAAAAAAGAAAGACAGAAAGGTGGTAGGACAGGACATTACAATGTAGGAGCCAGCAAGGATTGTGTTATTAACATTGTTTCTATCCAGAAGAACTGGGCAATGATGAACATGTTTTTCCCAAGCCACCCTATTCATTCTCAAAATGTAGCCACATACTCCGACTCTTCTGCCTGTTACTCTCTTAGTGTCTCTATGTCAGTTCAACTATAAAAGCAATGCATACTTATTTTGCACATAACTTTATAAGTGAAATGAGATTATCACCAGAAAATACAATTATATTGTCACTGGTATAAGTGCTAAAGCTACATAAATTTCAATATGGATAGTACAATACAGATACAGAAAAAGTGTAAAATATTTAAATATAACTAAATATGTTTATGATAAGTATCTCAATATATTTAGTAGATAATATTTATCTTCAAAAGCAATGTGTGAGGGGGCGCCTGGGTGGCTCAGTGGGTTAAGCGCTGCCTTCGGCTCAGGTCATGATCTCAGGGTCCTGGGATCGAGTCCCGCATCGGGCTCTCTGCTCAGCAGGGAGCCTGCTTCCCTCTCTCTCTCTGCCTGCCTCTCAGTGTACTTGTAATTTCTCTCTGTCAAATAAATAAATAAAATCTAAAAAAAAAAAAATCAAATAAATAAATAAAATCTTTAAAAAAAAAAAAAAAAAAGCAATGTGTGAGCTCTAACTTATGTTTTACACCATCAATTGAGTAATTCCACTAATGGAAACAAAAAAATTCGGAGTCAGAATCAGATTCAAATAATAAATCTACCTATAATTATTGATGGTATTATGTAAGTTACTTAAATTCCATGAGCTTCAGTTTTTTTCATCTATAAAATAAACATGATAAAAGCATCCAAATCTCATAGGGCAATGTGAAAATTAAATGACATATAAGACCTTAGCATATGGCTCAACACATAGTAGGCACACAATATATATATATATCTCTTTCTTTTTAGGATAGATAAAATGGAAGAGGTTTACCAGAAACTTCTAAGTGATACAAGTGTCAGAATACAATCTCATTTACTTGCAGGATTTCCTCCTCTTCCTCCCCTTAACTCCAAAACAAAACATAAAGTTGAATTTTAACCAACTTAACTCTCATCCACTATCACACTAAAGATATTTTACAACTCTGTGGCTTACCCACAAATGCTCAAAACCAGCTTCATCAGAAGTTACACAACAATCAGGCAGCAAGTTAATAGATCCAACTTTTGCTCCATATCCGCCCAAAGCAATCACTACTTAAACTGAAGGGCTATCTTGGTTTTGGACTTGTTTTTTGGTTTTGTTTTGTTTTAAGATTTATCTATTTATTTGAGGGTGGTGTGGGCAGAAGAAGAGGAGGAGAGAGAGATTCCTCAAGCAGACTCTCCACTGAGCATGCACCACCCCCCCACCCCCCGCCCCAGGCAGGGCTCAATCTCATGAGCCTGGGATTGAAACTAAGAGTCTCCAATGCTTAACAGACCAAGCCACCCAGACACCCCTGAAGGGTTATTTCAGTGAAGGTTTATATGCATTGTAAAAGATAAACTGAGTGGGTGGAGAGTTGTATATGAACCACATTATATTGAGAGGGTCTTTCCTTTCGATTTTTGGTTTGATACTTAGAATTGTCACCCAAGGGAAACCCAGTTGATGGCGACAACAATATATTCCCACAAGATGAGAGATGTCCTGGGAACCCATGCTCCTGTGAAGTTTTCCGTGAAGACAAGAATTAACGATACTTTGGCTCACCACTGCATTCCTGGCGCTTAACATTTGGTCGATACGAATATTGTTGAAAGAATTAATCGTATACACCTACCCTTGAGAAAATAAGAGGTAAGAAATAAAGGTGCCATGGGTCAAGTGTCAAGAAATAGAAAACAAAACACAAAGCTTTTCTCTGCATAATTCACCTTACCTAATGGTAATGCAACTGTAAGTCAACCTTTACTGGCACTTCTCTGACTACATTACATTAGATGATAGAAGGCTTCCTAGGTCAGAAATGACTACTGTTTCACAGGTGAGATATTAGGAAGCAGTAGAAAAGATAATATGAAGAAAACATTTTTCTTTGTTTACTTCTCACAGTGTGTGATGAAGTCATATGCAGGATAAATGAAGCAAACATTTCAAGTCAATACAATAGATCATTTAAAGATATGCTGTACATCACAAAAGGGACACTGAAATAGCAACCGTCTTACTTGAGAAAAAGCACTTGACCTATTTATCAAATTTGCCAACAGATTAAAACAAAGAGACTATTAAAAAATTTGCAGTGAAAAATAGCTCCCACATTTTCATAAAGAAACTAGATCATCTCACCCACAGGGATTTTGTGATAATTAAATAAAATTGTACATGAGACGTTCCCAGCATGGTGCCTACCATCTGACAAAGCCTCAGTAATGATTAGCTATTGCTGTAGTTGTATGACATAATACTGAGTTGCCCAAAGCAACTAGCAATCTTACATTAATTAAATATTTAAACCAATAAATGCCAGTTACATAATAATCATTTTAAAATTTCACAGAAATATTATTGCTGAATATATACTCCAAAGTATTTTTCTTTAAAAATCAGTATTTTGTTTATTCTGATCAATTTTATTGTTTTTGCCCTCATAATTCACATCTCTGTATATAATGCATTACAGACATTATCATAACTATGTAACTATTTTCACCTGTGATTTTGTTAATTGGTAAGTCCACATGCAAAGACAAACCTATTCCCTTCAAATCTGCCTGTTCCAATTATCAACACAGTCTACACAGAATCCTTTTCCAAGAGTCTTTGTTTTTTAATATCACAGTGCTATTTTATTCAAAATCTAACTTTAGTGTTTCTACAGAAACATTTTCAGAATCACTTCTCAGTATTTTGAAAACACGTATTGCTGCTAATAAGTCTGTTTACCTGAAAAGAGTTAGGGATGCTGAGCAGGCAGGCAATCTGTAAGTCTTAGATTCCAATATGTTGCCCATACTGTATCGTGTACAGCTATGTATATATACTTTTTTTTTTCAAATCAACATGTGACTGTGTAGGAGATGGGGAAGGGTTCAAACTATGCACAAATAAGTTCTAGAGGTTCTAATGACATTCAGCTGAGCAGTCTGTAGGCATAAAGGAATTTGAGACACAAAAAAATCATTGTCCCAGTGCACAGTTACTAAAATGTTTTCCTGTAAAGATAGAATGTCCCCTTTCTTTCTGAAGACATTTACCAAGGTCCATAATGTATCACTTAAATTCTCTCAATAAGCTTACTAGTAAAAATACAATATACTTTCCCTCAGGATTTCAAATTTCAGTCAGATTATTTTTTTTAATATTTTTCTTTAAAAATTGACACAAAAAATAAAACTATTTCCTCTTTGAAACGGTTTTTGTAGGAAAGAAAAATGAATAATCCCTAAGTACATTTAATATTTCCTTTGAAAATATACATGAGATTTTTATCTCAGAAAATAAATAATCCATGGCCTTGTGCCAATTCATTACTTTTTAAAAGAAATCTTTGGCTTTTCTAGAGTACTAACTATGAGCTTAGCAGCCAGAAAGATTACTTGACTTCTTGCTGCCTCAATTTTCTCATCTATAAAATAGGAGTAATGAGAGTAGCTACATCACAGGGCTGTGCTTACATGAATTAGCATACATAAGTCCTGGGAACAAGAGCTGGCATAGAGTATATGTTCAATAAATATTAACTGTTATTATCAGCTATTATTTACAATAGAACAATGATATATGTTTAAGTAATTCATTCATTATTTCCAGCCTTCCTTCATCCATTCTCACATCCCCCTTCCAACACTCCTAAAGATAATAAATGAATGACCTCATGCTGCTCAAATCACTGACTTGTTTCTAAACATCTGTGTCGTAGATATTGTTGGCTCTTTTCATCATCAAGAGAGCTTTCTTCTTGGCCCTCTCTGAATGCTCCTTGCCCAGGTTCTGCCCCAGTCAGTCCTCTGCTTCTTCTCCTTGGGTTCTCCTCCTGAGCCCAAAGACCCAGTACCTAATGCCTCTTCTCTTTGGCTTGAGTTTCCTCCTCCCTGATGGTTGTCCTGTACTCTGTCATTTCAACACTTTGGAAGGCTAGCTGGCTCTCCAAGTTCCCACTGCTCCCTCTCCCCACAACTCCAGCTTCCCCACTTCTATGTTTCACTTGCTGGCTCTAATACAAACACCACAGTGCAGGTGGTTGGACTGGGGAGTCTGACAAACATGGCCTGGCTCTGCCATTTACAAGCTGCATGACCTTGGTCCATCTTCTTAATTTCTCGAAATTTTCATTTCCTCATTTGTAATAGATGAGGTAGAAAACCTAGGTTCCATTGAGTAATACAACAGGTGTAAAGCATTTGCTATAGTTCCTGGTGCATGGAAAGCACTCAACGTATGTTAGATGATTATTTCTATTGACGTCCAATTGAATATGTCCGAAATATTTTGACATTCCATATACTTATATAATAACTCCTCTGTAAGTTCTAGAAATGCTTTACTGCCACTATCACTTCCCAGATACCATACTTTAGCCTTCTTATTATTCTGTCTCACTTGTTTCCATCATCTGAAATAAAATCTAGTAATGTCTTCTTCAATTGCAATTAAAAAAAAATTAGCCACGTATTTTGCTGCCCAGTTTAAATATTATATTCTGCACCCTCCTTTACTGGTAGGTGTGGTCCAGTGATTAAGCTGTGGCCAATGAGATGCAATTAGAAGTAAATCTCCTTAAAAAGGTGTGGCATGCCCTTCTTAATTTCATCCTCCATCTTGCTGTCTATAATTTGCATGTGATGGCTGGATCTCTAGCAGCCATATTAGACCCTCATGATAAAAGTCTCACTCTGGACATGACAGAATGATACATGAATTAGCAGAAGGAGCCCTAAAGTGAGGTCAGGACTGATAAGCTCAACTTTTTCTTTTTCTTTTTTTTTTTTACTAATGTGGAAAGTAAATACCTATCATGAAAATTCTCTCTTGTCCACAGCCAGGGCTAACCTTAAGTGAATCAACATTTCAATGTATCTTACTTAATGGGCATCCTTCATTCCAAGGAGGCCGGTTCCCTCACAGGGTCCCGAGCTGCTTTGGCTCAAACCATTTGCCTGGTTCTCTTCTCACCTTCAAGCATCTTGGGTTTCCAAACCAAAAAGGTTCCAACCTACCACAAACCCATATCTAATTTTTAAAGCACTCAACCCTCTCACTCTCACCTAAAGTTTGTAGCATTTATATTCTCTTCCACATTATCATTTAAGCCTATTAGAGAATCCTGTGGTTTTAATTATTTGTAAGATCACTAAAAACCAGGTGTTTTGGGCTGGGTTCTCCAGAAATGGATCCCAAGACAAAGTTCAGGGTGCCAATTACTTAAGACGGATGAACACCTGTGAGAGGAGCAGGACAGAAGCAGGAGCGGACAGAGGAAGAAGTTGAACCATGATACAAACCTGACAGAGTCTGGGCTACTTGCTCGGGGACCTGGGGAATGATTATCACCATGAGACCATCCTGTATGCAGCCAAAGAAGGCAGGCCTTCACCCCACGAATGCTGCCTTGGAAAGGGAAGACCTCAGTGAAGCATCTCTCTGGGAAGTGGCAGACTCAGGAGGAGGTCATGGCCACTGGCTGTCTGCCAGCCACACTTCCCACTGCTCAGCAGCAAACCTGTCCTGAAGGGGCTGCTAGACACCACATCTCTGTGTCCACTGCCCTGGGTCTGGATTGTATGCTTCTCTTCCCACAACACCTACTTTAATACTCAACTTAGAATAGGTATGTGATAAATATTTATAGGATGCTTTATAAAAACATAGTCTTTGCATAACCTAAACAATATAATCGCTCTGAAGTTCCTAAGATGAATCCACTCGTGCCCTAAGGAAGGTATTTAAAAGTTCTTTTGTAAGAAAAAAATCTTTTCAAAACATTTGCCTACCGCTTCCTGGAGTCAGCACTGACTTGGCAAAAGGTTTAAGCCCCCTGTTGTGCGGAACATGCCTTTTTCACTGAGCGCCATATAACACCTCCCTCCATGCTAGATGTACCGGGGCCTCAGACACACTCCACCAGAAGCACCAGCCAGCAGGAGAGAGCTTCCCATGAACTTGCTTCATAGAAGGCACACAGTGATCACAGGAAGAAACTTCCAAGAAGAACACCGTCAAATACCTTGAGATCAGGAAAGCAAATTCAGCACGCCTCTCATACATTCCAATTCTCTTTCACTCCAAGCCCTTCTGGGGGGGTCTCAAAGAGTCTCGGACATTGCTAAATGTCTCCTAAGTTTCTCTCTCCCTTTTGAAAAGGGATCCATAGAAAATGACATAAGAAAGCAGGCCACATTTTTGTTTACCCCCGTCTTCCTTCCTGCCCCAAATCCTGTCCACGCCCCCGTACACTCTAATTACATCAGATGCAGGAACTCAAAGAGGATCTTTGAAGCAGATGGAAGAGAAGGAAATGCGGAATCGCGTGAGGGTCTGACTCCGGAATCAGCAGCAAACAGGACAGAGGGGAAAAGGCACCTGAGGGCTCAATATTAACACTAATAAATGAAAAGCCAGTTGAGGCTTAGCCAAGACCCACCAGCCCCTCACTCCATCCTGCCCCTTTGTGAGCAGAGGTCGCAAAAGTCTGGGTTCCAACCACGTAGCTGAGTTGTGACCGCGGCTCTTATTTTGGCCTACACACGAGCATGACTGAACAATCACAAGGTGCGTTCACGTTGCGGGGCCGCCTGCTGCAAATCTGCCCCTATCTTCGTCCACCCGCTGCTTCCCAGAATATATCTTTATGGTAATTTAGCCACTTTAAGAATCACTCCCATCTGTTTCTCTGTTACAAAGATAGCTGCTTCAGGAGATCTCTATCTTCGTTGGTGGCGAAGGGAAGGTGGGGGTGATGGGGACTGTCACACAATCTACAGAAAAGTCACCTAAATGCAGTTGCCATCTGTAATTCGCCACGTGAGAGTTTTTGAAATGTTTGTGTTTGGATGTTGTTTTCTTCATCGCCCTGAGCCAGAAGGCCTTGACAGAAAGTCAGACTTCAAAAGTGACAAACGGCTCTGATCATATAAGGGTGGTTTAGTTGCTAAGGAAACTGCTTTAAAGGGAGAAACAGATCCTATTTCTGAATTTATAACTGGGAGAAGAAACAGATGTTGAGTTCCTGAGTGAGTCTAATTTCCTTTGAGACATAGCTGGGATCCATGGGTGGTAAGAATGGGTTACAATTTTTAGGCAAAAGAGATAGCAAAATTATCCACTTGAGAGGAAACCTCACTGGAACCCAGGAGTTATAAATAAAAATATGAAATTATTTCTTCTCCTTTTCCTTACCTTTGTAAATCCTCCCTCCAAAAAACAAGTTCAGACAAGGCCAACATATTTTTCTAAGAAATCCACAGGAAAAGGAAAATGACCAGGACTCATCACAGAGACTCACCCCAGTGAAGATGTCTGGCACATGATGACAGTGTGTTCTTAGGGGGGAAAAAAAATACAAAATCTCTTATGAACACTCCATAAATATTTTCAAAGGAGTTGTCAGGAATGAAAAAAATGAAGTCTGAAGAGATTAGTGGTCACTTTGGCAGAAATGGGACAAAGAGCAAATCTGATTTCCCCTAGCAAATACCTCCCCACACCTGTGGATTAAGCCTAAAACCATCTAGAACCTCATTCTTTCACTTTACAGCAAGTTTCAGATACTTTCCTAAAAATTAATCTTGATATCAGAAGAAAAGAAAAAGAAATTTTTTTAAGACTGGCACATTTTCTAGGTGGCAGAAATGCTAAGTGCCTTAGATTCATGATCAGATAACCCTCGGGAGTCAGTGAACTTTCTCTGTAAGGGGCGAGATAGCAAATATTTTAGGCTTTTAGGATCATGCTATCTCTGTTAGAATTACTCACTTCTGCCATTGTTGGGTAAAAGCATCCATAAAATAAATAAATATATATATATATATATATATATATATATATATATATGCAAATCAATGAACTTGCTGGTATTTTCATTCAACTTGATTCACAAAACCAGATGGTGGACTAGGGGTGGCCTATCTGCACAGGTCTGTCACGCCCTCGTCACCTCATAAATATCCTTACAACCCTGTGGGGTTGCCAGCAGCATCCTCATTTCTCCAAAGAAGAAGCCTGTCTGAAGTTGGGTCATCTGTCCATGGTCACACAGAGTAGAGGGCAGCGTTAGATCCTAGGTCTACCCTTCTGGTCTTCACCACCATGAACCTGAGTGTGATACATGTGCCCTCTGGCTGTTATTCAAAATGATTTTAGGAGATACACATATAAACATGTTAATAGCTCCATTTATTATAATGTGTATCCAAGCTTGGATTTTACTAATGTTATGTCTTCAGCTGCACTACAAGAACAATCATATTCCTTTTTTTTAAATTTTTTATTTTTTATACACATATAATATATTTTTATCCCCAGGGGTACAGGTCTGTGAATCACCAGGTTTACACACTTCACAGCACTCACCAAAGCACATACCCTCCCCAATGTCCATAACCCCACCCCCCTTCTCCCAACCCCCTCCCCCCAGCAACCTTCAGTTTGTTTTGTGAGATTAAGAGTCACTTATGGATCTCCTTTTTTTTTTTTAATCAAGGAAAAATTATATCTGGTTTTTGACAAGGAAGAAAATTATTTTACTCTTTTTGTATGTAGTATTTTCATCTTTCAAAAAGTTTTCATTTTTTCTCTCATTCGATCCTCAAAATAAAAGTTGGGGAAGAAGGATGTTGTGATGTTATCATCCCCATAGTGCAGATGAGAAAAACTAAGGCACGAGAAGTTAACTGACTTGGCCAAAGTTGCACCCTGTGACAGAACACCGGCAGTTGCTCTTGAACTTTCTCCAGCTATGGAGTCCACACAGGTTCCCAAAGTCTTCAAAGCTATAAAGAGCCAATTGCAGAAATTTCTCATTTTTCCCACAACCATATCAAAGGGATAAGGGAACCAAAAGCCAACAGTGTAAGTCTTGATTTCTTGGGCCTGGGATGCCACAGGGCAGTAACAGAGATTAGGAAGTGTGTGAGTATGTGCACAGTGGTTCTGGGTAATGCCCATCTCCTGATTCCTAGCACAGTAGTTTGAAAATACTTTCTGGATTAGCCATAGGTCATGGTGTAAGCACCAAATGCTGAATGATTTGAATCTAAAATTCCGTATATGTGTTTTTAAAAGAACACTTACTTGGGTTGCTAATGAGCTGTGTGACCTTAAACAAGTCACTTCGTGTTTGAGGACCCCAGATTCCTTATCTGTAAACCACAGCTGCTGGACTAGATCAGGGTTTTTCAAACCACAGGTCATGACTCTGAATGAATTCTCTTCAGCTTTTTTTAAATTAAGCAGAAAAGAGAAGAAGAGAATGGGACAGAATCAAATTTAATAGAAAATATCCCTGTAAGTACGATTTGGAGACTGCTACAGATTTAAATGAACACACACACAACCACACATACACACACACACACAGTGGTTTTGTGGTTCATAAATTCAAAAGCCTTTAGACCAGATGATCTAAGAGCTTTGCACAGCTTTAAGATTCAATAATTCTATAGCTTGTTCTTTAATAAAACTGCTCAAACCATACACTGAAGCACTGTAAAGTCAATAGAATTGTAATCCTTACAAACCCTCTCAGCATCTTAAAGTTTTGTAATTGTTAAGAAACTGTTTATAACCATTCGATCATTATATCACATATTCAGTTCTACAATATTATAAATTCACTATAATGCTATTTATATCATCATTATAACTCTATTAGTTTATCAATTAATAGTAATGAGACACTAAATTTTTTTTTTTTTGAAACAAGATGGGATTGGGAGGGAGACAAACCATAAGTGACTCTTAATCTCACGAGACACTAAATATTTTGATTGGGAAAATATGGTCAGTAAGGAAATAATTTCTGAAAAACCTGACCGATTTCCATGGTATTACTTGCCTACATATTATACAAAACAAGGCCAAAAAGCTGTTCCAGAGCATGTCAAAGATGAGACCATTTTGAAATGAATCAAACATGTACCAAGATATGAAAAGGGTAAAACTTTCCAGTTCTTGTTTCTATTTGCAGGGTACAGTATATGCTACTGCTAGGCCAATATGTTATGATCGGCATTGAAATGGCAACTCACCAGCCTGTAGAAAAAAATCCAGCCAAAAGAATTCAGCGCTTTCGGTTCCATTGCAATCTGGAAGCCCCAGAGGAAACACTCTTCCATTTGCAGAAATAGTAGCGCCAGGGTATGTGATAAATTGAATGAAAAGGACAGGAAAGACACTTCAAGAATTCACTTTCTGAAACTGAAACCCATTCTATTTTTAATTCTCTCTCTCAGGTATTTAAATCTGGATCCTAGTCAAGTCATGTTGTAAAAAGTATCCCGGTTGACAAATTATCAGTGCTTCAGTTAGCTGCAATTTCCCTTCTGAAAGCTATCTTCATGGATTAGTATTCAGAAACATAATTTGTGTTGAGTGCCGATTTTGATGAATAGAGAAATGACTCTGAAAACAAGATTTAAAAGTAGAAGTCATGAAATTAGTTAAGTATGAAGAAGTGAGAGAATAAATAAGAATTTTCAAGTATGCTGAATGTTTACAAGTTCTCAAATAACACATGTGAGTGTAAGTAAAAGAGATCCATAACCGGAGGCCTTGGGTCTAGAAGGATCAACAGGATTGATCCTAGGAGGAGAGAATGAGTTCATGATGGGCTGTTCCCAGACACTAAAGACCAAATCACCGCTTGCCCCCTGCCTCAATGGGAGGATGGTTAGATTTCATTGACAGTAATAAAAATTACCATTTATGTGAAACTCATCGATTTTTCTGCCAAGATCTTGAAAACACACCTTACTCTGATCTTATAGACAATGCTAATCCAGTGTCCTGGCCAGATTCCTTGAATTAAATCTTTCCCCGCTCTCCATTTTATCCTCTGCTCAGTTGATAAATGATCTTTCCCAAACACTTTCAAAGAAGAATGCCTATATTAGAAATAGTGATAGTCAATAGAAAAAGAAGGTATTTAGTTCAAACTTCACTGAATAAGATTTTAAGAGGTCTCAGCTATCAGACATCTTCCTTAAAGAGAATATAGATTTTATAGTACTTAGTTTTCTATATTTAATATTAGTGTCTTTAAGAAAAAAATGTAAATCAATTTTGAAATTTTATGAATAGAATGTGTCCTCAGGATTTAAACTCCAATGGCTCAACTTCCACTCATCGACCCAGAAGTGGTTCTCAACACAGGGCTATTTTGTCCCTCCATGGAGCATGTCTGGAGATATTTTCTAGTTGTCAAAAAAAGAGGGAAAGGCATGCTCCTAGTGTCTAATGGGTAGAGGTTAGAAATATTTCCAAATATCTTACAATACATTCAGCAGCCCCCACAACAAAGATCAATTTGACCCAAAATGCCAACAGTGCTGAGGTTGAGAAACCTGTTCTATAGTATTTCCCAGATAAAAAGCAAGAAATAAATAATTGAAATAATGCTGTGTTTTGGTCTGTATCATTGACTTACTCATTATCCAAGTGACTGGCTCCCCTACATTGACCTCAAACAGATGGGATTCAAATTCATGCTTAGCAAAGCTGAGATCACTTCAGGACTCCATGACTGGGTGCTCCGGGATTACGTGAGAATTTTAGTCTGCTGTATTGCCACCTGCGCATGTGTTGTACCTGTGATCCTTTCTCTCTCTCTCTCTCTCCCTCTCTCTCACGTACACAAACACAAAACACTTAACACAGATAAGAGTACCCTGTATACAACTGGTGCTTATTATATTTTAAAGACTGATTCCCATTCCAGCCAGTTGCCTGGATACAGAAGGCTAAAATGACTGATTCAGGGTCTAAAGTATTAGTATTTTAATGGCCAAAGAGAGTTGCTCTGAAGAGAACGTGTATATAAAAACAGATGAAAGTGTTCACAGACCTGTACCCCTGAAGCAAATAATACATTATATGTTAATTAAAAAAAAAAAAAACAGATGAAAGTGAAATACAGAATAAGGCTGTCAAACATGCTGAGAATAGAGGCAGGAGTATCTTCCTGGAAGGGACTGAGTAATTTTTTTAAGTCTAGTTGATTCCAGCAGAGAATAGACATCTTGAATGTAACCGCTGTGCATAACTTTTGTATCCCAAGATGTCTTTCTGAGCTGGTTGGTACACTTTAGACAGCTGTCTGAGCACTTCCTGCCAGAAGAGACATGCCAGAGGGCTCATTACTGATGGAAGAGTTGAGAAGAAAACTGAGATCCCTCAAGGATCAGATTCCCTCCAATGATGGGAAGGTGCAACGCGAGCCCTGCCTTCCTGTTTCTTCACACGTTCATTATGCAAGAGTACAAGGAAGGAAGAATCAGGAAACAAAGAGCTGAGAGATTAGTCCATTCACTTGCACCTCTCTACAAATGATGCTTCTAAAATCCCTATTTTAAGAGGTTACTTAAGATGTTATTTAAAATGGTTATTTAAAGTGGGGAGAGGTAATATCAGTAAAGATTAAGGAGAAAATTGAATGTGGGGGTATGGGCTCCATGAGGACCCTCCTGCTGTTCAGTTCAGAGACTTAAAGCAAATGCATAGAGTCAAGTCCACTTGCATTCAGAGAATATACTGATAGCCTTGCTCTGTTACAGGATGATAGGTGGGTTTGGGCTTTTTGGGTTTTTGTTTTGTTTTGTTTTAAAGATTTTATTTATTTATTTGACAGACAGAGATCACAAGTAGGCAGAGAGGCAGGCAGAGAGAAAGGAGGGGAAGCAGGCTCCCTGCCAAGCAGAGAGCTGGATGCGGGGCTCAATCCCAGGACCCCGAGATCATGACCTGAGCCGAAGGCAGAGGCTTAACCCACTGAGCCACCCAGGCGTCCCTTGTTTTGTTTTTTTTGTTTTGTTTTGTTTTGTTTTCTATATGAAAGTTCTCATTTTATTGTGTTCCCATTGTTTTTTAAAAATGTTTCAGTTTGTCAGGATTACAAACTAACTGCATTTTAAAAATAGTTTTGCTCAACAGAAATTTGAGTTTAAAAGATAAACCCAATACAAGGGTTTCATTTAGGCTTTTAGTAAATTCTTCAAGTATATTTGGTATTGTAAGACATGATGTTTTGTTTTGTTTCGTTTTATTTTTTGAGATGCTGTTTCAAGGAGATTCTGATTCTAGTTCCTGAAAGATGCAGATGGTCAGGGGTGAACATTCTGTAGAAGGGACAGATTAGAGCTGTGTTGCATGCGCTGTCCATCAGAGCATGCGCTTGAGCTAACCTGTAATTACTTGAAAATGAAATGTATATTCAGTCACATTCTGTACGCCAGTAAGAGAAAAAGTAATGGGGCACCTGGGTGGCTCAGTCGGTGAAGCGTCTGCTTTCAGCTCAGGTCATGATCTCAGGGTCCTGGGATGGAGCCCTATGCCGGGCTCCCTGCTCAGCAGGGAGTCTGCTTTTCCCTCTCCTTCTGCTCCTCCCCCAACTCATGATCTCACTCTCTCTCTTTCAAATAAATAAATAAAATAAAATTTTTAAAAAGGAGAAAAAGTAAGGCTTTGAATCTTAAAAGCAAAATTATCTTGGGGACCTGAGCTACAAAACTAATCAGGTAATATAAAATTCAAGCTCAGCTAAGGTAATTCCCCATAGTGTTTATATCCTAAAAATAGGTACTTTTGCTGTGTTGAAATATTACTGTGAAAGGACTTCTCTGTTTAATAACTGAAGTTCTGTATCTCAGCATCTCTAAAGGTATAGAGAATCTGTGCAATTTCATACATACCTCTTAAGTCCTAGTCAATTTATTATTAATTCAACTAAAACCATTAAAGAAACTTGAGCATCTCTGAAAAGAAAGGTACCCATGTTACACTTTTGAATATACTTCTGTTATGGGAACATAATTGTTTTCTTCAAAACCAGTTTTGTCTAAATATTTTATTTCCTTTTTTTTTAATTTTTTGGTTCCATTAGAAATAGTTCAAATTCTTTGTTATGGGCCTCAAAATAAACGTCTAATTTGGGAAAGGGGAACTCTTAATTAAATTATTTTAAGGAAGTGCACTGAGTTACCACCCATACCTTAAGAATGAGCATGCCCATTAAAAAACAAAAAAAGAAGAAGAAAATCTCTCCTAGTGAGTCTGCATCTTCTACCATGTTGAGCAAAAAGCATGCAAGTGTTTCTTAAACACTTACTGAAGGGAAAGACTCAGTCTTAAGGTGTTAGTACATAAAGTCATTTAAATTGTGACACACTAGCATAGGGCATATTGGGACAGTGGTCTCCAAGATTTCTGGAGTATGCACCCATTAAAAATATGATTTGGGCACATACTTCCACTATATACATATTTATTTTTTTGTTTGTTGATTATCTTCTGCAAGTATTTCTGCACAAATGTATCACGTAAAATATGCACCTAAATGGACACTGAAGTGGTGAAAATAAAAATTATTACAGATTAATAATTTCTTCTGATGCTCTAATGGTTAACCAGACACAACCACTGAGCTGTGCTTACCCATTTTGAAACCTCTGCAATAGATATAATTTCAGCTGTTCAAGCTTGGTAGCTGACTTTTCGATACAGCATTTTTTAAACTTAACAGGGAATAGTAAACAATACCCAAATTGAAAAGCCAGCTTGCCCTAAAATCAGAGAGACAAATGTGCTTCTGAAGATGTTCTTTGATGCCCCTGTAATTTATAAAAAAAAAAAAAAAAAAAATTGGCTAGAGAGGAAGTGAGGATGGATGACTGGTATTTATCTCCATGTGCAAGGTTAAATAATGGTGCAGTCTTTATGGTTGGTCACGCTCTTTGGCCTCTTTCAATTCTGGCTTCAAGATTGTCTCATCTGCCACAAAACCCCAGGGAAAGCAAAGAAGGTTCAGACAAATCAATACTTCGCTAGTCCTATGTGTATGTGCCTTGCCCTGTCCCTCAGATCTCCCACTTAGGTCAGATTCTTACCTCTTACTTCCCTGAACCTCCAACATGTGACCTTTGACTTATTCAACAAGTTTGCTGGCTCAAAGACCTCACAAAAATTTTTCCTGGATTTTCATCAGAAAAAATAAACTATTTTATCACCATTCTGAAACAACCCGGCTTAAACTAAATGAGTGAAGTTTGGGAAACACATTAGCATAAGCATATGAACGTTTTCCCTTTGGAACAAGAGCTAAAGTGAAATAATACCCTGGTCCTTTCTGAGGACTCCCAAAGAGAACTGCTCAGCTTAAGAAGTTGAATTCAGTAAGGAGTAAGTTCAACTCACCCAGGTGTCTTCCCCATAGACACATTCCCCAAGTAGAGTTTTAGGCTCTACGGAAAGTCTGGTTGCCTTCTGGCAGATGGGCCTTCTGGCAAAGGGCAAGGATCTCACACTGCAGAGGAGTCCAAAAAAGGAATTTCCGTCATAAGCATCTGAATATATCTTGTGCTTTTTAAATTTTTCTTGATCAGTTCAGTAAATAACAGCATCACCCAGGCCAAATCTGCTTTCTTTTATTTAAGCAAAATAACATTCTTCCAACAAATGTGCCCATGTAGGTTGAACGCTTGGATTTTCTTCCTTCTCTTTCTCACGCATTCCTGAGAGCAGTTGCCCCATGTTGAAAAAGTAGGTGCACTCAGGGGAAGCCACCAAGAGCTTTCAAGAGAGTCCATAAATCTTTTTTTTTTTTTTTTGGAAGATTTTATTTATTTATTTGAGAGAGCAAATGTGAAAGAGATCACAGAGGTAGTGGGAGAAGCAGACTTGATGCTGAGTGGAGAGCCCAATATAGGGTTTGATCCCAGGATCCTGAGATTATGATCTGAGCCAAAGGCAGACTGAGCTACCCAGGAGCCCCCAAGGGTGTCCATACTTATCTGAAACTCCTTGGCTCCTTTCATTGCATTTACTCCTTTTTGCCCTTATTTTTCCACCTTAGTTTCTTTTCTATTTCTTTTTCTTCTTCAAATAACACTTCTTTTTGTTATTTATTTGAAAGAGACAGAGAAAGTGAGCACAAGCAAGAAGGGATAGAGAGAGAGAGAATCTCAAGCAGACTCCACAGTGAGCATGGAGCACAACATGGGGCTTAATTTTGTGACACTGAGATCATGATCTGAGTTGAAACCAAGAGGCAGATGGGTTAAGACCCACTGCGCCACCCATGTACCCCAACACTTCATTTTCTTGAAATAATAAATAAAACAAATAGGTTATGTATTAAAATGTGATCATGCTGAGAAAAAAAATAAGCATGAAGATGCATAACGAGTGTGTCAAAGGTAGAGGTGAAGGCAAAACAGATTTAAATAAATTGGACAGGAAAGCCATCCAGACGACTTTAAAGAAAAGACTTGAAGGAAGTGAAGAAATAAGCAATGCAGGTATCTAAGGATATATACTCCAAGAAGAGAGGATAGCAAAAGCCAAGACTCAAGGTTGGGAGAATATCTGTTTGAAGGAGACTTTTGTGTGGCTGAGAATGAGTGACCCTGGGGAAGAGCCATAGGGAGATGAGACAAGCCTGTTTGAGAACAGGAGCTAGACTGCTAGGTCCATTTTAGCCACTATAAAGACTTTAGCTTTTTGCTAAAATCAACAAGTCATGAAATGACAGATGCTGGCGAGGATGCGGAGAAAGGGGAACCCTCCTACACTGTTGGTGGGAATGCAAGCTGGTGCAGCCACTCTGGAAAACAGCATGGAGGTTCCTCAAAATGTTGAAAATAGAACTGCCCTATGACCCAGCAATTGCACTACTGGGTATTTACGCTAAAGATACAAACGTAGTGATCCAAAGGGGCACGTGCACCCGAATGTTTATAGCAGCAATGTCCACAATAGCCAAACAATGGAAAGAACCTAGATGTCCATCAACAGATGAATGGATCAAGAAGATGTGGTATATATACACAATGGAATACTATGCAGCCATCAAAAGAAATGAAATCTTGCCATTTGCGACAGCATGGATGGAACTAGAGTGTATCATGCTTAGCGAATTAAGTCAAGCAGAGAAAGACAACTATCATATGATCTCCCTGATATGAGGAAGTGGTGATGCAACATGGGGGCTTAAGTGGGTAGGAGAAGAATAAATGAAACAAGATGGGATTGGGAGGGAGACAAACCATAAGTGACTCTTAATCTCACAAAATAAACTTAGGGTTGCTGGGGGGAGGGGGTTTGGGAGAAGGGGGTGGGATTATGGACACTGGGGAGGGTATGTGCTTTGGTGAGTGCTGTGAAGTGTGTAAACCTGGTGATTCACAGACCTGTACCCCTAGGGACTAAAAATATATGTTTATAAAAAATAAAAAATTTATAAAGACTTTAGCTTTTATTCTTAGTTATATGGAAAACTATTGGAATATGTGAATCAAAGCAATAACATGATCTCACTATGCCTTGAAAGGATCATTCTGGCTGCTATATTAGGAACAGAAAACAGGAAATGATGAAACACAAATCAATAAATTGATTATTTACAGTGGGGAGAGGAAGGAAAAGCAGGAGGGATGCTAGAGGAAATGTAATTCTGCAAGTACATTTTTTTGTGTAGTTTTGTAGCATGAAATCATGCTAATGTTTTACATATTTGAAAATTAAATAAACAACAATGGGAAGGGATCCTAAAAGTGAATACACACAACAAAAACCACAAACTTAACCTAATCAGATATAGAATTGACAATATAATCACACAAAGGAAAGGAAAAGAAATTAATCCAAGTAATGCTTGAGGTTTCATTTAGATATCAAAAAAGGTAAGAAATATCAGTGTACAACTCAAAGAATTTATAAAATTGAATATACCCTTATAATCATCTCCCAGCTCAAGAGACAGAACCTTACTTGTGCCCCAGAACCCTCATCCTCCCTTTCAGTCACCATACCCCTACCAAGGCTAATTGCTATTCTGACTTCTCACAACATAGTCACATGTGTTTTTTCTTAACTATAAATGGACTCAGGCAGTACAAACTTTTTTACATTCACAAAATTAATCCATAGTTTTGTGTGTAGTTGTAAATCCTTCACTGTGGGAGAAAGGAGATAAAAATATGAAGAGGGATGATAAGGAAGAACACTGATCTGTTGAATATTAGGGAAAACAATAAAAACATTTATTTTTCATAGCTTTGTCTGCTGAAAACACCTAGAAGCAATGATACCCCTGAAGCAAAAAAACACATACAGCACCCAAATCTTGATTCCTGTGCCATTTACCCCTAAAACAAACTGCGAATGGGGAAATGACTGATGCAAAGTTGAGTCACAAGAAATGCAAGATGATACTAAAAATTACGTGTACACATATAACTAGATTGGGTAGGGAGTACTTTCATACTCCCTGACAGCAGAGTGCCAACTAAAAATAGAAGCAGTATTAGAGTTAGAAAAATCACAACTTTGGAACCCTCACTATAATGAATGATTCAAGAAAGAATCCTCCGTGAATGTCAAAGCCATTAGGTAAAAGTTTGTTTAGAAACAGGATATATGTAGCCTCAAAATATTTCTGCATAAATCATTTATTAATTGCAAAAAAAAATACCTTTCCAATAGATAAATATGGTAGACACCACCTTAACCCAAGTGATCAATGTTAATATTAACAATAAATGAACAAACTAAAATCACGTGCCTTCCAGTGTGATATGATAAGAATATATAACTTCTATTTCTTTCTGGCCAAAAATAATAACCTGAATCTAATCATGAGGAAATAATCCAAAAAACACTCAACTCAAAGGACTACAAAAAAAAAAAAATACTCTGTGCTCTTCAAAATATCAATGTCAGAAAAGACAAGAAAACCTGAGAAAATGTCCTATATAAAGGAAACAAAATAGGTATCTAAGTATCACGCAACAATCTGGATTGCATTCTGGATTGAAAAGAAACAATGCTATAAAAGTCAACATAATAAAGGACAGTGCACTAATTTTCACTAATCCAGGAAAGAAAGAATGAGTTTGGGATTCAGGATACTAGCTGTGGAGGAATTCAGTATAGAATATATATTGGAAAACAGTATTGCATTTATGTTAAATTTCCTAACTTTGATAACTTAATGGGGTTATATAAGAAAATACTCTTATACTTAGAAGATCCATGTTGAAGTATTCAAAGATCAAATATTGTCATATCCACACCTTATTCTCAATTGCTTAAAAAAAAAAAAATGAACAAGAAGATGATAGCAGGTAGGTAGGTAGAGTGAGAGAAAGAGAGAAGAATAAAGATATAAATCAAATGAGGTAAAATGCTACAAAATGTTAAATAATTGGTGAATCTAGATGAAAGGTATTTGCTGTTCATTGTACTTTTCTTGGAACTCTTCTTCAGCTTTTATTTTCTTAATAAAAATATGAAAATAATATAAAAATTTTAGTACAGTATCTATTTTTCATACTCCACATCCAGTTTATTAACCTCATCATGGCTCTAGTCTCAGAATATATGCTGTCTGCCCAATTCTCACTTCCTCTATAGCTAATATCCATAGCAACATCACTACAGATCCTATGGACCCTAAAAGAACAGTAAAGGAATATTGTGAGTAACTATATTTCCATAAGTTTGATAGTCTAGATTAAATGGACTAATTCCTAGAAAGACAATTTTCCAAAATTTACATAAAAAATAGACAATCTGAATAGGTCTATAACTATTAAAGGAATTTAGTCATTAATAACTTTCCAAAACAGAAATTACCAGGCCCAGGTATGTTCACTAATGAATTCTATGAAACATGTAAAGAAGAAATTACACCAGTTCTTTACAATCTCTTTCTGAAGATAGAAGAAAAAGGAGTATTTCTTAACTCAGTTTATGAAGCCAAAATTATGCTAATACCAAAACTATATTTTAAAAAATTATCAAAAGAAAGAAAAAAGGAAAGGAGGGAGAGAGAGAGCAGAGAGAGAAAGGAAAGAAAAGAACCACAGACTAGTATCTATTTTGAATACAGATGAAAGAAACCTCAATGAAATATTAGCAAAATAACTCTAACATGTGTAAAAAGAATTATCCACCACGACCAAGTGGAATTTATCCTAGGTATGCAAGACTTGCTTAACATTAAAAAATCAATTAATGTAAACCATCATATCAATAGACTTAAAAAGAAAAATCACAGGATCAATAGATACAGAAAAAGCACTGGACAAAATCCAACCTCCATTCATGATAAAAACTCTCAATAATCTAGGCATAGAGGATAATTCCTTCAACCTGATAAAGAATATCTAAGAAACAAACAAAACAAAAACCCTACAGCTCCCATCATACTTAATGGTGAGAAACTCAGTTTTCCCACTTAGTACAAGGTATGAGGTAAGGATATCCTTTCTAACCATGCCTTTTCAACATTGTACTGGAAATTCTAGCTAATGCAATTAGAAAAGAAAAGGAAATAAAAGGTATGCAGATTGGGAAGGAAAAAATAAACTTTGTTCATAGGCATCATGATTGTCTATGCAGAAAATCAGAAATAATCAACCAAAAAAAAATTCTGGCTCTAATAAGTAATTATAGTCAGATGGCAGGATATAAAATTAATATATAAAAGTCAATTGCCTTTTTATATACCAACAATGAACAAGTAGAATTTGAAATTAAAAACACAATACTATTTACATTAGCACCCCCACAAATGAGTTTTATATGTATAAATCTAACAAAATATGCATAAGATCTATATGAGAAAAATTACAAATTCTGATTTAAAAAAATCAAGGAACTAAATAAGTGGAAATGTAGTCTATGTTCATAGAAGGAAGACTCAATATTGTCAAGAGGTCCCTTCTTACAAACTCGATCTCTAGATCCAATGTAATCTCAATCAAAATCCAAGAAAGTGATTTTGTAGACATTGACAAATTCCAAAGTTCATATGGAGAAGCAAAGACCCAGAATAGCCAACACAATATTGAAGAAGAAGAAGCAAGTTAGAAGACTGACATTACCTGACTTCAAGACTGACTATAAAGTTATAGTAACCAATCTGTATGATATTGTTGAAAGACTAGACAAGTAGCTCAATATAACAGAATAAAGAGCCCAGAAATAGACCCATATAAATACAGCTAACTGATCTTTAACAAAGGAGCAAAGATAATAGAGCGAAGATAGTCTTTTCAACAAATGGTGTTAGAACAACTGAACATCCACATGCAAACAAGCAAAAATAAATCAACATACACCTTGCACCCATCACAAAAACGAACTCAAAATGATTCATAGACCTAAATGTAGAATTCAAATATACAAAACTCCTAGAATATAACATAGAAGAAAATCTATAAGACTTCAAGTATGGCAGTGACTTTTTAGATACAACACCAAAGACATGATCCATGAAAGAAATAATTGCAAAGCCTGAAAATTAAAAATAAAACTTCTGATCTGCAAAATATAGTGCCAAGAAGATGAGATGACAGGCCACAGACTGAGAGAAAGTATTTCCAAAAGACACATCCAATAAAGTACCATTATTCAAAATATACAAAGAACACTTAAAACTCAACAATAAGAAAACAAAGAACCTGATTTTTAAAGTGGGCCAAATACCTTAAGAGATACCTCAGTAAAAAAGATAGAGATGACAAATAAGCATATGAAAAGATACTCCACATCATATTTCATCAGAGAAAGACAATAAATTCCCCCACATACTTACTACAATGGCCAAAAAAAACCCAACAAAACAAAACAAAACAAAACAAAAAACCATCACTGACAACACCAAATAAATGCCGGCAAAGATGTATAGCAACAGGTACTCTCATTTATCGCTGGTGTGAATGCAAACTTGTATACCCGCTTTAGAAGGCAGTCTGGTGGTTTCTTACAAAAGTAATTCCTTTATTCAAAGGAATTAAAAACCTATGGTTGATGGCAAGATCTCATTCCTTTTAATGGTTGAGCAATATTCCATATTCCATTGTATATATATGCCACCTCTTCTTTATCCATTCATTCAGTGATGGAAACTGGGTTTGCTTCCATATTTTGGCTATTGAAAATAATGCTGCAATACACATAGGAGTGCATATATATTTTTTGAATTAGAGTTTTTGTTTTCGTTTTCTTTAGGTAAATACCCAGTAGAGTGGAATTAATGGATAATATGGTATTTCTGTTTTTAATATTTTGAGAACCCGCATACTATTTTCTACAGTGGCTGCACCAATTTACATTCCCAACAGTGCACAAATGTTCTTTTCCCTCCAGATCTTCACCAACACTTGTTATTTCTTGTCTTTTTGATTCTAGCCATTCTGACAAGTGTAAGGTAATACCTCACTGTGGTTTTGAGTTGCATTTGTGAAATCAGACAAAGACAAATACTAAATGATTTCTCGTCTATGGAATCTAAAAAAACAAAACAAATGAACAAACAAAAAGGAGAAACAGATCCACAAACACAGAGAACAAACTGATGGTTACCAGAGGGGAGGTTGGTCAGGGGGATGGGCAAAATGGGTGAAGGTGAGTGGGAGAAACAGGCTTCCAGTTAAGGAACGAATAAGTTACAGGGAGAAAAGGTACAGCATAAGGAATATAATCAATGGTATTATAGTAGCATTGTATGGTAACAGATGGTAGCCACACTTGTGGTGAGCATACAACATAACATAGCATATAAACTTGTTGAATCATTAGGTTGTACACCTGAAACTAATGGAACATTGTGAGCCAAAAGTCTATACAAAAAACTATATACCGATGTTTATGACAGCTTTATTCATTATTGCCAAAACTTGGAAGCAACAAAGATGTCCTTCAGTAAGGGAATAAACTATGGTACACCCAGAAAATGGAATAGATTCAATGCTAAAAAGGACTTAACTATCAAGCCATAAAGAAACAGAGAGGAAACTTAAATGTATTTTACAAAGTGAAAGAAGCCATCTGAAAAGGCCATATACTGTGTGATTTCAACTATATGACATTCTGGAAAATATAAAATTATTGAGAGAGTAGAAAGATCTGTGGTTCCCAAAGGTTGATGGAAGAGGAGGAGATGGGGCGCCTGGGTGGCTCAGTCAATAAGCCTCTGCCTTCAGCTCAGGTCATGATCCCAGGGTCCTGGGATTGAGCCCTGCATCGGGCTCCCTGCTTAGCGGGAAGCCTGCTTCTCCCTCCCCTGCTCCCCCTGCTTGTGTTCCGTCTCTCTCTGTATCTCTCTCTGTCAAATAAACAAATAAAACCTTAAAAAAAAAAAAAGAAGAAGAAGAAGAGGAGGAGGAGAAGATGAAAGAACAAAGAGGATTTTAAGGGCAGTAAAAATACTGTGTATGACACGGTAATGATTGATACTTTCATCATATATTTGTCCAAACCTCTAGAATGTACCACACCAAAAGTGAACCCTCAGGTAACCTTATGCACTTTGGATGATTATAATTTGTCCATTAGATTTATCAAATGGACCACTCTGGTGTGTGATGTTAATACTGGGAGAGGCTATGGATATGTGAGGGCAGTGGGTATGTGGGAGATCTCTATATCTTCCTCGCAATTTTGCTGTGAGCCTTAAATTGCTCTAAAAAAAAATAAAATCTTCATAATTTTGAGAAATGGTTGAATAACCTCTCACAAGGTCATACACCCAGTAAAGGACAGATCGAGAACTCAAATCTAGGCCTTTCTGTGATCTTGACCATTATCCTACAATGCTTCTCAGGGTTATGCCTCTCAGAGATGCCACTTGGGATAGTAGCCAGTAGAATCTGTGAGAGAGAAAGGAATGGAGATGAAATCCTCAGTTAACCTGGCCATGTCGTTCAGCTACCCATTTAAGGAACCCATATTCAGAGCTCAGGATACAGTAACAATGAAAAGTCTCACATGGATGCAACTCCTAGTCAATAGTTATCTACAGGAGAAGTACAGTGGATTTAAAATCAGATCTAACCAGGCTATTGCATCTTCAAGAATTAAGTGTTTACATGAAAAAGTGTTCAACATCACTTGACATCAGGGAAAGACAAATCAAAACCACAAGGAGATACCACCTCACACCAGTCAGAATGGCTAAAATTAACATGTCAGAAAACAACAGATGTTGGAGAAGATGTGGAGAAAGGGGAACCCTCCTACACTGTTGGTGGGAATGCAAACTGGTGCAGCCACTCTGGAAAACTGCATTGAGGCTCCTCAAAAAGTTGGAAATAGAGCTACCCTATGACCCAGCAATTGCACTACTGGGTATTTACCATAAAGATACAAATGTACTGATCCAAAGGAGCATGTGCATCCCAATGTTTATAGCAGCAATGTCCATAATAGCCAAACTATGGAAAGAGCCTAGAGGTCCATCAATAGATGAATGAAAAAAGAAGGTGTGATTGATATATATAAATGTGTGTGTGTGAGTGTGTATACATGTGTGTGTATGTGTGTGTGAGTGTGTGTGTGTATATATATATATATATATATATATATATATATAACAAAATGAAATATTATACATCCATCAAAAACCCGAAATCTCGTTATTTGCAATGATGTGGATGGAACTAGAGGGTATTATGCTGAGCAAAATAAGTCAATCAAAGAAAGACAATTACCATATGATCTCGGTGATATGAGGAATTTGAGTAACCAGACAGAGGCTCATAGGGGAAGGGAGGGAAAAATGAAAAAAAATAAAACCAGAGAGGGAGACAAACCATAAGAGACTCTTAATCTTAGGAAACAAACTGAGGGTTCCTGGAAGGGGGTGGGAGTTGGAGGGGTGGGATGGCTGGGGGATAGACATTGGGGAGGGTATGTGCTATGGTGAGTGCTGTAAATTGTTTAAGATGATGAATCACAGACCTGTACCCCAGAAGCAAATAATATATTGTATGTTAATTTTAAAAAAGAATTAAGTGTTTACTACAGAGTCTGAGCACATTTCGAGCATAACTTGTGGCATCATCTTAAAGAAGCTTCAAGTCTTAACATATAACATTTATACAGAAAATAAGGAAAGAAAAATTTAACAGAAATTTAACAGAAAAATTTAACAGAAATTCACAATGGCTGAACTTCTAGAACAAAATTTCACTATTCAACTGCCCCCCTTGGCTCTGAGATAAAAAAGGCTTTTTCAATAACCAGGATATATTGGGAACAGTTACAGCTGTGCTACCCTGGGGGAATAAACTGAAAAAGCAATGAAAATGGACTAATCCCAATTTGAGAAATTCTAAAAGGGAAAAAAATGCCTGAATTTGCAAGGCAAAGAGTATTTTTCTCTCCTTCTTAGCCAAATAAAAAAGGTTTTCAGCTATTGTATGTGTACAAATATCCATCTGCTAGAAGGTATAGAAAAAAACAATCATACATCACTCAGGAACGCATTCATGGTAGATTAGATAAATCCTCTTCTCCCTGTCTTATTTTACTCACATCTAGGTAATGTGACCCTGATTGCATGAGCAATGCCTCACAAATAAAAGCCACAGGAACATTCAGTACCCATTTATTACTCCATCATCATAGGCTTGACACACCCAACAGTAAATGTAATTATGTACAGCACCATAAACAACAATGTTATTTCCAGTTAGTGCAAAAGACACTATTGGGGGTTGGGGGGGGTGGTAATGAAACTTTATAATTGGAGTGCAAAGTTCACCTGAAGAATGTATGAGTGTTTAGATGCCTGGTTAAGACAGAGAGAAGGGAAGGGAGGGGGACAGAGACAGAGAGAGAGAGAGAGAAAGCTCAAGGAAGGACAAAGGGGTGAAAGTGAGAATAGTAACTTCTATATTTTGTAATCCTAGTGCATAACTAAGAACATGTTAAGAAGTTAGAATTGCATTTTCAGATGTATTTCATGATGAAATCATTCAAATCATGATACATTTTTACATTCCCAAGTTCTTCCTACTTAAAATTATTGCACATTTTTAAAGTTTGTAATCTCAAATTTAATCTTAAGAAATAGCCTCGGCTTAGATGCAAAACAATTCTCCAAATTCATGATGCTCACCCCAACCTACAATTTACATAAATTATTTTTTATTATATAAAGTCGGAGTAAAATCAACTTTTGCTGGAGCAAATCCAAATTTGAGCATGCATCAGTCCACAGCTAATTTAACATCTGCTGTCTGCTACCATTAAAAACAATCCCATCAACTAAAACATAGCTACTGCGATACAAAACAAGAAACACAAAGGTAATACATAGCTATTGTTAATGTCAAAGGTATGACATGGTGACAAAAACAAGGAATTCCACTAACAATGCCAGAGAACTCACAGTACATTCAAGTCCAAGATACCAGCTGCACACAGAATCTGGTGCCACGTGTCAAACTAGCAGATGTCAAGAAAGCAGTGGTTGTAACGGCAAGGTCAGTGTCAGCCAATAGAACTCATTGACAAACACTTGCCTGTGTCAGCTGCTGATATTGATGAGTTGCAAAGATGACAAGGCATTGTGCAATTAGGCCCTCCTTACTCCCTGCTTCCCCAACAACACTGGACTAGAAATAGCAGTGCATCTGTTATTTCAAACCCATCTGAATATATTTACCGGGAAATTGAGGGAAGCCCTTTTTGTAAGGTTAATGGATGGGTCTAATCTGACAGTTCTAAAAATGTCAAAATGCCAGTCTTGCAAGTGATGTGAATGTATGTGTGTATGTATGTTTCTGTGCATATGTATATGAATGTGTATATGTATGTACCACAAACCACGATTGTCCGAAATGCCCTCGGATTGAAAGCCTTCAGGAAAAACTCAAATTTACCATAGCCTCTACATTAAATTAAGTAGCACTCACAAGTCAATTCAAGCAATTTTACTGGGTGTTATCTATGCTGGGGACTAAGGAAATAAAAATAAAAACGTCTGTTCCTGCTCTCACTTGAATTCATAGCATTATGAGAGAAAGAGATAGGCAAACACAAAATATTACACAATGAGTTAACTGCTATGTTAATCAGATGGGAAAAATGCTATGCCAACCCATAGATGGGAGGCAGATATTTGCAAAACATAAAATCAAAAAAAGGTTTTGTAAATCAAAAATATATTTTAAGTGCTCTGCAAATCAACTTTTAAAAATGGAATAATTAGCAAATTATAGAAGCAGGAAATTCACAGAACAAGAAATATAAACGCCAAAAAACAAAACATAAAAAGACATTCATTCTTACTAGTAATCAGGAAAAAGCAAACTAAGATTAATTAAAAACAAATTAAAATTAATTCACATTAATGAAATATCATTTCCTACCAACTGAATTAGCAATACTAATTTCTGGCAACATGTAGAGTAACAGGTAATGTTACATGTAGTTAAAAGAAGAGTAAACTGGTAAATCCAGTTTGGAGATCAATCTGGCAATGTCCTGGAAAAGGAGAACATAAATATACTCCATAACCTAGCAATCCCGTCCCTAGGTATGTACCCTAGAGAAACTCCTGCACCTGGCCCAAGAAATCATAAACATAAATATTTACCTGATGCTTTCCATGAGAGGAAAAGAAGAATATAATCCAAATGCCCATCCACTTGAGAATAAAAGTGAGACATCTCTCCAGTGAAATAGTACAAAGGAATAAGTTACCCAAACTATACCTGTCAACATAACTATAGCTTGGAAACATAATATTGTAAACATAAACAAACTATAAAGAAATTACTACCATTATATAATTCATGTAATATTTTAATGTAGAACCAGTTATATATAATTGTATAGATTATAGGCAGTATTATTATAACATTCTTATGAGAATTATAAACACTAAATCCAGGAAAGTAAACTCTGGGCAAGAATGAGAAGAATAAGGTAGAATGGAGAGGGAAAGCAGTTTCCATTAATGCTGACAGTTCATTATTTCTCTTTGCCACATGTCTGAAGTATAATAACATACTAATGATGCTCAAAAACCCAAATGACGGGCGCCTGGGCGGCTCAGCGGGTTAAGCCTCCACCTTTGGCTCCGGTCATGGTCTCAGGGTCCTGGGATTGAGCCCCGCATTGGGTTCTCTGCTCAGCAGGGAGTCTGCTTCCCTCTCTCTCTCTCTCTGCCTGCCCTTCTACTTACTTGTGATCTCTGTCTGTCAAATAAGTAAATAAGATAATAACATAATAAGATAAATAACACTGAAATCAAAATGAATAAACTTGTTGTGGATCATTATGATTATCAAAAAAGCTGTCATGGAGAAGTAGAGTGTCTTAAAATTTCTTATAAAAATATTTTGAGGGGCACCTGGGTGGCTCAGTGGGTTAAAGCCTCTGCCTTCAGCTCAGGTCATGATCCCAGGGTTCTAGGATCGAGCTCCACGTCAGGCTCTCTGCTCAGTGGGGAGCCTGCTTCTCTTCTTCTCTCTCTGCCTGCCTCTCTGTCTACTTGTGATCTCTGTCTGTCAAATAAATAAATAAAAATCTTAATATATATATATATATATATATATATATATAGACCCAAACACTGAGGCAGAGTTTCCACTGCTTTGTAGTCAATTATTTACAACTAAAACTCTGAACACAGATGCTAGTATCAAGTGCTCTATGTAGTTTTCACAAGCATGGAAGTGTCTCCATTTCACTGCTACTCCTGAAGATCTGGAGTGTTTTAGGATTATGAAGATAGCCTCTCCCCCAGGATTCTCCTCCTCAAAATTAAACCACTGGATAGCAACTCAGCTTTCAGGACAGATCTTTCCTGTGATACTATGCAATGCTTGATCATACCAGTGGGTAGTCAAGGAGAGGGGCTTAGAGGAAGAGATATTATCTGTCCATTGACTCCTCCATGCAGTGGTTCATCAATGCAGTCAACCAACAGTTATTATTCTAGGCCCTGTGGTGGGCAAATGGAGAGAGATGAATGAGACATAATCCTGGCTTACAGGAAGCTCCCAGAGAGACTAGTGAACAAAGGAGCCACCACAGAGTTACACGTCAGTGCCCGAGGGGACCAGGGTGGTGGTGAGGCAGATTCCAAAAATAAAATAAGATAAAACAGCCCTTCACTTAAATCTTAGAGGGCACTTCAGACAGAATCATAAAATCATGACGCTTACAGTTGGATTTGCAGCTCATTTGCTCTTACAGCTCATTTGCAACCGATTTTGTGAGATCAGGGTAAGGAGGATCAGGGAAAGCAGGGCAGGAAAGGAGAAGAATAAATGTCCTGTCACCCACAGGGATGACTGGTGTGAAGGAAGCCTTCAAGAATAATTGGTCTGGCTCAAGTTGAAGAAAAAGTATACTTCCAAAGATTTTCTGGCTCTTTGGGTAGTGTGTGTGTGTGTGTGTGTGTGTGTGTGTATGTATAAATTTTTCCTTAGCCCAAAATTTATATCTCTATCTATAGAGATAGATAGGTAGATATTTAATGGTTAATAAAAGGGACTTAATCTGACTTGACTGTAAAGTCAGAATAGAAACACATGAAAAATATAAATTTAAAATGTAAATATAAAAATTATAAATTTTTTCCTGCGAGTCTAAGCCCTGAGAAAGGCCAGGGCAGGGAGAAGTTTAAACAAAGAACGTCCTCAGTAGTCTTCATAGTGAAGTAAAGAGAATTTTCAGGCTTCCAGTGCAAAGAAGGTAAAAGAAGCAGACAATCTGGAGAAGGGTTTACCAGGGCTCTAGAATGAGAAGGACCAAGCAGAAGAAGGCTGTGGGAAAGGGCACTGGAATTACAGGAGTCAGGAATTACAACAAGGCAGGTGGCCAGACCCCAAGCAAAAAAGCCCCAGAGCTGGTGTTGGCAGGGAAACTTCTAAGAACAGCATGTCTAGTACTCAGTATTAAGTTGCCTGCCATGCTGTTCTGTGCTATATAATCACCTCCACGAACTTTCTAACCTTATGTAAAAGTCAACTGCATACAACAGCTGTGTGTTAGCATTATTGGAGGAATGCAGTCAAAGGGACCATTTCTAATGAGATTAAACAATGTGAAAAGAGGACATGTGACAACTAGAGGGATGGTTGAGGGTCCATGAAAGGAGGAATGGGGAGCAAGACGTTCTATGAAACAGGTTACATGCTTTTGGTGAATCTTTTCAAAGATCCCGGGTGCTCCAGATGTCCTACAATATGGTGGAAGGTGACTCAAGTCTACTTATTTGGAAATTAAAGGTAAAAGTGATATTTCAGAGCTGGAGTACTTTTGAATATCCAAGATATCTCAACTGCTCTACTTTTTATATGCATGTATATGCAAAAGGCTATCTTGATAAACCCCAAAACATTCGCAGTGGTATACAGTGGTTTTCTCTGGATAATAACAGCATGGGTAAGTGTAAGTATCTTCTTTCTTCCTTTCATTGGTTTATTCCTTCTTCTTTTTCTTATATCTAGTTGCCAAAAAATATACCATAAACCTTAGAATGAAACAACAAAAAGAAAGCCTATCATTAAAATAGAGAGCAAACCCAATTATTTTAAACTTTTCCTGCCCATCATGAATTGAAGAAAACATACCCCCACAATAAAAGCGTGCTTCCCATGCTCTCATTAAAAAGGGGGTTTTAACCTGAGCCGAAGACAGTTGCTTAACGAACTGAGCCACCCAGGCACCTGAGATATTCCTATTTCTACTGGTCCTTGCAAGACTATTAAAATGTTTCAAGCAGGAGATACTATAATGATTATAAACTTAATTCCATTGTAATAAAAATATCAGACCAAAAGATTTTTAGAACCCAATTAAAAGAAAAAAATAAAAAGAAAAAAATATTGCCCAGTGACATGTCTACTACGGCATAATTTTTGAAAATTCAATAATCATACAAAGTAGTGCCATAAGTATATGGTTATGTATCACATTTTGTAGAAAATGTAAAAAAAAATTATATTGAGATCATTGATTAACAAAGTTTTCTGGGGGAACGGAGATTAAGAATGAAATGGAGAAAAAAATGGAGAATGGATACAAAACCTATTGCATGCATAAATGCTTATATATGTATATGTATGGTATTAATATATTTTTAAATTAAAGCAGATTAATACCAAAAAGGGGGGGGGGGGTTAGGACTAGACATTCAACTAAGACAGATTCACTAAGAAGGTACTGAAAATTGTCTTCTGGAAGCATTTGCATTTTTACATTTTAGCGGTATCCTGTTTAAAACATAGTATGAGCTAAAACTCCATTTACTAGAGTACACTGGAGTATGTTAGCCTGACTATTTAAATTTGAATTTCAGATAAATACCAATTAAGTCCCTAGTATAATTACATCCCAACAAGCATTTAGTATGAATATTTTTAGCGTAAGTATGGTCCAACTATTTCATTTGCCACATTTATATATACTAACAAAATTATTCGTCATTTACCTGAAACTCAAATCTGACTGGGCCTCTGGTAGCTCTCGTTGCTAAATCCGGCCACGCTATTTCTATGCCTTGTGCCAAGACCATTAACAAGTGCTTGGGCACTACTTCCACTACTTACCACCTGTGTGGTATTTTAGGAGCCCAAATTTCTAAGAAGAAAATAGAGAACATGACTTGATTACAAGTCCATTTTCAAGCACTGTTCACCGAATCTGTGAAAGTCACCAGGCGTGGGTGTGTCAGGGTCACAGCTTTGATGCAGCAAAGAGCCCCCCCCCCCCCCCCCCCCCCCCCCCGCCTGTCAGCAGCCATCAGTGGAGCCGGCTGAAACATTTCTGCCAAAATGCCAGTAGGTCATGCGGGCATACAACCTTAGAGGTCATGATTGCATGTATTCCGGTAGCTGCCGAGCGAAAATGAGAGCGACCGGAGACCCCAGCCCCGTGGATTGTGGATAGAAAAACCTGTTCGTTTTGACCCGCATGGAAGGCTGTGTTCTCGTTAGTGAAAAAAAAGTTTCCCTAACCTTCAATAATAGCTTACATAATCCAACTATATGTCTGGCAGAAAAACATATGTCCCGAGCCGTGTATTTCAAAGACAAATGCTCTTGATTGAGCTTTATCCGTCTGTGCCTTAAAGCATTCGTTTGCTTGCAAACCGTATAAATGCCGCTGAGATCTGCCGATGTTCCAAGTCGAGGCAGCCGTGGGCTCGTTTCCTCGTCCGTCTGCATTGATGTATGTGATTTGCCTTTCCCCGACATTCATAGGACTCGGACTGCTCTATATGGCGTGGTTCTAAAAGCCTCTTGCTCTTTTTAATTTTTTTAAGGAAACCTTGAGCTGACTATGTTTTTCAAGAATTATTTTGAAGACTGAAGCTCCTAACATACTCCACTTTGTATAGATTTCACCAGGAATGGTCTAAATCAGGGATCCACAACGAAGGTCCACAGACCAATTGTGGCCTGCCACTGATTTTGGAAAATGAAGTTTTATTGGAACCCAGCTGCACGGATTCATTTACATATTGTCTTTCCCTGTAAGCACAGGTAGGAGTGGTTTTAGCCTCCAAAGCCTGAACTACTGACTACCTGGCTCTTTCCACAAAAGATCTGCCAACCTCTGGTCTAAATGGACAATTACAAACAGTCACGAGGACTGATCATTCTCCAGGGGCTGATTTGGATATGGTCAGGAGTATCGCAGCCTGGATAATTCAGGCTTAGTATAGCAGAGAGAGACAAAGTCTGAAAAATGATGTGCGTTAAAGAGCCTGGCAAAGGAGGAAGTGGAAGTCTGACGAAAGGGGTTCTCTCTCTGCTCAGGCTAATGCAAAAGGCATTCTCAGTGGATCCTAAACTGCAGGCCTTTGCTTCTGGTAGATATAAGAGCTAGGCAATAGTTATCCGGTTGCTACAAGAATTCAGGTTAGTGATTCAGTTTGATTTTTTTCTCCTCTTATCTTTTTTTTAAAAACTAAAAATCCACTAAAGTTCTAACCTCCAACAAATCCACCCTCGGCCCCAGAAAATTGGAGGCTAAATCAAGCCTAGAAACAATACCCACCAGTCCCAATGCTGAGTAGTTAGACCTCATGTGGGGAATACAGAAGATGCACATTTTTCATGCAGGGCTATATTACATGAAATGGTATTCAGGCTTCAATCTCCGCAATACCTCCAGGACGCTATGCAAAATGTAGTCTTTGAAGCTTAGAAAAGACCACCTAAAGACAATCTACTGGGCTGTTCTTCATTTCCAGCAGGAAATCTTGCAAACATCAGCTATAGACATGCCTTATTTCAGAAAATGTGTGTGTAACATTGCCTATTAATTAAATCCCACTCACAGTGCCCTGGAGATGCTTTCCTTCAAAAACCTGGTCTGGTAGCCTTTCCAAATTATAGACCCAAAATCCCCCCACTGCAGCTGTAGAAGGAGGAGCAGCAAAGGTACCAAATGCTGCTCTGTTTAGGCAAAGCCCAGAGACATCAACCTGACTTAAACTGAACAGAAACACACACTGTCCACACACTGCAGATGGCTTCACATTCGGAACCTGATTTTCGGTGAAATTTATGATGATTTGGGAGTGGTTTGGGGAAGACTAATGGAGATTATAGTGATGGACCGTGGGTTTCTCCACCCTAAATCATCCATTCATTCTAAGCTCATGGAGGAAGGAGGGGGTGCATGGTTGCTGGGAGGTACGTGCTTCTTTGGAGAGGTCAGAAATGTCATTCTGACTCTCACCAGAGCAAGAGGCTTTAGTAGGCTAAAAATCAGTGAAATAATTTACCTTATTGTTGAACAACATTTTTTTATCTATTTACATGTATTTTTTAAGTAAGTTCCACATGCATAATTGGAACCCCGTGCCAGGCTTGAACTTACAATCCTGAGATCAAGACCTGCGCTGAGATCAAGAGTCAGACGCTCAACTGACTGACCACGAGGTGCCCCATGAGCAACATTCTTAACTATTAATTTCTTCCTGCTCTTTCTACCCTTGGTCAGGCATAATAAATAATAAAATGGTTCTGTATGATAAAATATACACATTCAAACTTCCCCTTTGAAGTGTAGTGAAACTTGAGGGACCAACGCAAGTCTTGGGTAGGCTCTGTGGTCTGACCTCTAGGGGAATTAGCCAGAAAACTCTAGAGAAGTACCTGTGAGGCATCAGATTGGGGGTCGGAGTCTCAGAATCACTGGGAAAACTGCCTTCATAGCAGGGGAGACCAGGAAGCCATAAGAAATAAAAAAGGAAACCACTCTTTGTGAGATCTCTCTGAAGCAATAGCTTCACTTGCATCCTGACTGTGGACCCATCTGAGAAGTGGTCAGGGAAAATAGGGGTCTTACTTTTTTCAAACATTTATAGTCTAGAAGCCCATATGATGGACCCTCTAAGTATGACAGTTACTAATAATAACCACTAATATTTAGGCTAAGCAACATGGTAAGGATTTTCAACATTTACCAGACTCCTAATAGCGATTCTATTTATAACTGTCAGGTAATTAGAAGTTGCTTTAAAGAATTCAACCACACTGGTAAAAGTTCTGATGTGCTTATTAAAATTCCATAGGCCAATCACAAATCCATCTGCACATAATAGACAAAAAAGTAAGGACAAATAGGCATAAATCACCTTGAAAAAAAAAATCAGGAAGAGGCACATAGGTATTTCTCTGATTATTATTCAGGAGCTTAGGAAATTTTTTTTTCTCAAGTTAATATAGCAGCTGTGTTTTTGCAAATGAAGAAGCCAGAAAATTTGAAATTGATGAGCAAATTTGAGAATTTCTGTCTTTACGATTATTATATGATTGCCCTGATATGAGGAATTTGAGAGGCTGAGTGGGGGGTTTGGGAGGTAGGGAAGGAAAAAATGAAACAAGATGGGATGGGGAAGGAGACAAAGCATAAGAGACTTTTAATCTCACAAAACAAACTGAGGGTTGCTGGGGGTGGGGGGTTATGGAGAGGGTCGTTGGGTTATGGACACTGGGGAGGGTATGTGCTATGGTGAGTGCTGTGAAGTGTGTAAGCCTGACAATTTACAGACCTGTACCCCTGGGGCAAATAATACATTATATGTTAATAAAAATAAATTTAAAAGTTTCTAAAAAGAATTTCTCTCTCTAATACTAAGTTCCACTTATTGTCTGTTTTACTGTGCACCAGGTGTTTTACATGAAGAGTTTCTAATCCCTCCCAACCCTGCAGGCTCTACAGTATTTGACAGACAAGGAAACAGAATACTTGCCCAAAGTAGCATTACTACCAAATGACACAGTTGGCCTTTGAACTTAGGACTGATGACCCCAAGGTTGGGCTCATTCATTGATGTGACTCTACTTCCCCAGCCCTGTGAATGCTTTAGAGCATGCAGAAGTTTCCAGTATGAACACTGGAACAAAGAGACATACTCATTAATCGGCATGAATTAGGCCTAACCCAGCCTACTTTCACTTACATACAAACTTCCTCATCCTAAAATATCAAAAGTATTCATCTTTCAGGAAGACAACTGAACTAAAATAGCTGCACGGTGATCAAAAGGAATGTGTTTTTTAAAGTGAGAACATGAAAGCCAACAGAAAAAAAAAAATGTTATGGCTTTGATTTCATTTTGATTTCATTTTTCCTCAAGAAAGGAAAGCAATCCCATGCCCATTCACCTCCCAAACCAAGTCTGGGAGGCTTGTGGTGATTAGCAATCCAATTCTCCCATTCTGATTCAATTCACACATCTGCAAAGTGTAAGCAGATCCCAGAGCTGAACACTCAGCACAACTCTAAAATCAATTATGTTTTCCACCCATCACAGCAGGGGCATCCTGGGAGCCACTTATCAATAGCGCTTCCTAAATAAATAAATAAATAAATAAAAATACTTATCAACTTCAAACCAACAAGATAACAAACTCTTGTGAAAATTTAGGTTTTTTAAAACTGCTGAGAAAAGTCTGGCACAAAAGCAAAAGGAATGTCTGTGAGGAAGTAAATTTGATTGGTTTATCACAGAATTAAAATGTGAATTCATGAATACTAGCCCACTTACTGCCAGCTTGTAAAAATTTTTCATTGTAAACTGTGGAGTTAATTAATATCTGACAGCAAGCCTGAAAACAAGTAATTAAGTATAAGTTGTAGGTGAACCCAGACGCATCTACATTTCATTGTGTCTCTGCTAGAAGAATTTAAATTTCACACTCTCGTGAAAATTTGAGAGTCAAATTATGTAAAGAATAACAAAGATTCACAGTAATTTTAGATCTGTATAGCCTGTCCTCTAGGCCCGTCGTTCTCGAAGAAGTCTACTCTGGACCAGGAACAAAGCAAATTCGCAGTCTCACCACAGACTTGCTACATCAGAAACCCTAGGTGCGCAGCCTAGCAATCAAAGTTTTAACAAGTATTTAGGAAATTTTTTAATTTGAGGATCACTATTTTAGGGCCCACGAACTTGGTGAATTGGTTAGATTACGTGCTTTTAGAACTAACTAGAGAAGAAGTAAACTATAGCGATTCTCAACTTATAGAAACTAAATTTCCCTGCAAACTACTTTGTTGTCACTTTTCCATAAAAATGGACTAAAATTCTCAGTCAAATCCACTAAGCCAATTTAACTCCTAAAATTAGAGCTATCATACTGAAAACTCAATTTAATAAGTATTTGTAATGGAATGTCCTTCCAGAAGTAACAATGCAAAGCAGAAAGCTGACACATGAGGAAGGAGCAATTTGCTACTACAAAAGGCACTCAAAGTCCCCTCCCAGAGCCCTCCTACCCCTACTCCTGAGCCAAACACAGTGGAAGAGGAAGACAGATCAGAAATTAGGCAAGGTTGCAGGGGAGTGGTTGCAGAGACTGGGTTTCCCCTGACAGAGAAAGGGAGGGGATGATGACCCCACTGTCATTGGACCACCGAGAATGTGCAGCAATCTTAAGGGAGAGAAATCTCCTGAGATTTCAAGGCTACTGGTGTCTACCAGAAGCTGACAAATCAGCAGCAGCCCCTGAGGCAGAAGGAAAGAGAAAGTTCAGAAAGCATCTGTTTGTATCTATGAGTTATTTGTTATTCAGGCAGTTGTAAGCAGAGAGGAATGAAATCCATCACTCTGTACATGTACACGAAATATTCACAGAGGAATAGAGAGCATGATTATTACTTCCGGTGACCGATTTAGACAAGACTTTGTTTCCGCTCTAAGACTTCTCAAAGAATATCACAGTGGCATCTCCGTGTAAATCGCAGTATGCTTCCAGCAGCAAAATCCTAGAAAACTGAAACACAATTACAAACTAATGGACCCAACCATACACCGTGACTCTTTTCATTTGGAATTTGGCAGAATTTAGGTAACCAGAACTAGTTTAATGCTTACACAGAAAAGACAGGTGCCTAAATCATTGGATTTTAATTCAGTGGGAGGTTTTCTCTGCTCCCAAATTATAACATATGGCTCATGAGGTCAGATGAATCTTATCCACAAAGAAGTCACCTTGGGGAATCCGTATACTTATGCAATGTTTCTGCCAGTCTTCAAAATATTTTTGAAATCCCTTTTAGAATTAACTTTAAAATTAATTCATTAAACAGAAAACTGATTTCACAGCCTTAAAGTTACACCTTCTTTTTTTTTTTTTTTTTAAATCCTAAACAGGTTGCCTCATCATGACTTCGACTCTTCCTAAAAATGAAATCCAACTGCTGAGAGAATAATTTATCATGGAATCAAAAGATCGGGGTTCTGTCTACAAAGAAAATGAAGGAAGAATTTTTCCCAAGGATGTTTCTGAAGTTAGAAATATTATGCAAATGTGGGGTCTGGAAAAAGACCCAGAAGCAAATCGTGAATGCAAATCTCCTGGCTGTAGATTAAGGTATGTCATTTAACTCTTTCTACTTCGATTATATCATGTATCAAATGCAAATTATAATAATTCCCAACTCACAGAGTTGTTGTGAGAAACAAAGTTGAAAATCATTCAAAGTGCTTGAGATTGCTTCTGACAGACGGTGCTCCATTAATTATTTCACTGGAGCGTGTTCAGTGTTAACATATAGCCTAAGCTAGACCACAACAAGAACTTTTCACTGGATTTTTTAATTTGGGTTTCAATAATCCCATCCCCACCTTGGATGGCAGAGTTTTCAGACATAAAATTCAGGAGCCGCTGGTGACCTGTTGCGAGCCACAGGGTAACGGCAGTCTGTGGTGAGAAAGAAAGAGGCTGACAGGAAGAAAGAACCAGAGATGGGTGCCCAGGGAATAACCTGTCTCCCATAAATCCTGGCTTCAAATGGCCCTAGGAGTGCCTGTGCATCCCAATCTTAGCAGAGATCTGGGTTTTCAACATTGTCTTGGATGCGTGAGTTAACAAGCACTGTTTTGATCAAAACTGTATGAAGGTTTTCCTCCTAGCACTTACCAGTCCTGCTTAGTAGAGGGAAGATACTGGAGGGCTGGTGGCCCCTTGGAATCGCTCAGTCTCTGCTCAGTTTTAAGGTAGATGCTATGTGCAGGCAGCTTCTAACTCTGTGACTTGAGTATTAAAATACAGAATTCACTTAAGGCAATTAGCCCTTCAACCCAAGAGAATACCAAAATGCTGATTACATGTTTAGAACCTAAAAAGTTAGCCTGGAACTTGGAGAACGTGATCGAACTCTAGGGCATGAACTGGAATGAGCCAGTGATTTTATTTATTTATTTTTTAAATATTTTATGTATTTATTTGACACAGAGAGAGAGATCATAAGTAAGCAGAGAGACAGGCAGAGAGAGAGAGGAGGAAGCAGGTTCCCCACTGAGCAGAGAGCCGGATGCGGGGCTTTATCGCAGGATCCTGAGATCATGACTGGAGCTGAAGGCAGAGGCCTAACCCACTGAGCCACTTAGGCGCCCCAAGCCAGTGATTTTAAAGAAGGAAAATATCTACGTCTGTTTCTAAATGATCTCCTACTGTAAGGAGTCCACAGTAGTTACTGAAGGTTAATTAAGTATGGTTCTAAGAGAAAGAATTAAAGTGTCAATATCACACTTTTCCCTTTGTTTTATTCCTGAAACCAACTGGATTTGCTCTGCTTCTAATGTAATGACAGCTATCAACCAGGATGTCAAAGTTAATTTCTTTCTTCTTTTTACCAATTTCAGTGTATTTGACTAATTCACCTACAAATACATACTATATATTGAATTAATCTTAGTGTCACACTAAAAATCAAATGAGTTTTAAAATTCATGAGTGGTTCTCCCATTAATATCAGCCTTCCTCTTCCCCAGAGAGATTAGGGCTTAATAAATAAAAGTGTTTGGTAAATTGTAGTGTGTTCGCTTTCCACAAGAATGTTGGAATTTCATAAGGTTTCCCAAATATTTTCATGTGTCAATGCCAGTGACAAAGGCAGAAAACTTCACATAATTAGTTTTGAAAAATACATCTCATTGGCCTTAAAATGGAAATGAAATTGATTTTGTTTCTCTGGATATCACCCACATTGAATATTTAAGGTTTAGGATAAATTATCACTTCATCAAAATAATCTGTTTCTCCACTTAATTCCATTAATTTTTGGATGAGATGTCATTTTATAATTTGTACTATACTGATCTGTGGTCATGTGTTACCTCCTTTATTTGACTAGAGGGTCATCAAGGGCAGCCAGTATGGTTTTTACATCTTTGTAGCTGTCACAACACCTGACTCAGGCTTAGAGAGTTAGAAGAGTCTCCATAAATGTTTGCAAGTAACATATCACCCGCAAAACAGTCTATTTCTCATTAAGTTATAAGATAAGCCTGGAAGAAACATCTGTTGTCTTCCTTTGGTAAGGATCTTCCAAACTCTGCTTAAGGGGCACCCGGGTGGCTCAATGGGTTAAAGCCTCTGCCTTGGGCTCAGGTCATAGTCCAAGAGTCCAGGGAGCCTGCTTTCTCCTCTCTCTCTCTGCCTGCCTCTCTGCCTACTTGTGACCTCTGTCTGTCAAATAAATAAATTAAATCTTAAAAAAAAAAAAAAAAGTGGCCTCCCTAAGTAAGCAAATTTGACACTCTGTTACATGGTGTCATCTAAATACCAACGAAAGTTCTCTTGCTTCCAAATATTCAGAGGGTTGTGTATATGTGCATATACATACTGCTTAGAATTTTTTTCCAAAATAAGGAAAGAAGAGACTATTAGTCATTCATACATTAATTTGAGTTAATCAAATTATTTATTTTCTGAAACCACAGATATTAGGATAATGGCAGTTTATGAGACAAATATGTCACACACATTCAATGCTAATAAATAGAAACTTCCTTATTACTTTTAGACGGATGCCTGGCTATGTGTGTGCCCATGCCCAGTGAAACATAACAGAGTTTATCCCTTTGATCTGATGCATAAAAATGTTTATGTCTTTGATCTAACAATCCAGTTTTTGGAATTTGTTCTAAGAAAATAATTTGAAAATAAAAAAATTAGTAAAGACATTTATGACAGCATTTTAAGAGGAAAATATAAATACAACTCAAATAATCAATAATAGGAACATTTTTGAGATGTGTATAGAAATTTGATGACATACTACAGTTAAAGGTAGAAAGGATATAGAAAATGATATTGAATGGACAAAATAAAATACAAAATTACACATATCTTTTGATTATAACTATATATGATTTTGTATCTAGAAATGGAAATGAAAAGATCATCAAAAATGATTACCTACAAAGTTATCAGAAATCAATTTTGCTACTATTGAAAATATGACTTAAGTAGGCACAAATATTAAATCTTCCAAAAGTCTGATGTGAGGACAAAGAGAGGTGAAAAAATTATATTGACTAGGTAAATCAGAGGTGGTCTGGACTGGATGTTCCAGAAGGGGTTTGGTTGACCCTTCAGAAGAACAGCTGGAAACCCAAGAGAATGGGGAGGGACACCCAGATCCAACCCAGCTGTTTCAAATGCTGTCTAAGAATGACCTGGCTGGAGCATGCCTTTATGTTACAGTTTAGGAATTTTGTGGTTGCATTTCTCTGGGAAGAAATAATGACTTAGCATTCACTGTTGGTGCAATTACCTTTAAATATTCAGTAGTTCCCTTTAAAAGAGTAGAACTCTATCTTTGATTCTTTTTAACTAGAGGCAGCTTTGATGTAAGAAGAAATGATTTTTTATAATTTAGTCCTAATAACACCAGCACACACACAATGAATATTGACTACAAGCTGACCTTGAGTCAACAAAGAGACAAATGTACCCCTTGCAGTTGCCAAAGCTGGAGAGGCTTTTAAAGAAATCTCAGTCTCAAGATTCTTGTAGCACACGCCCTTCCTTACCATCCAGATAAACTAAATACCCATATCCTATTGGACAGAGTTGGGGGATGCAGGGAGCATGTGGAAACGGGACAAAACTGTAGGCTACTATATATTTTAGCAATCAGCAGCCAGGGGCCTGACACTATGAAAATCTTCAAACCTTGAATGTTCCTTTCCACAGAATTAAATAAATTAATCACATGCCCTGGGCTCCATATAAATGTGTACATTATTAAGGATGGACCTAGAAATTGATTGGAGCCAAAGTACAAAAACAGATGAGTAAAAACTAGGCAGCATCTGCCATCATTTCGCAGGCTCTCATTTTTATGATTTTCTAGTCTCCGAAGTCAAAATTATCCCCACACATCTGAGTTATTTTCAATCTAAAGCCTACAGTTTTTAGTCTGTAGAAAATCGGGTGACGTCCAAAAAAGGAACAATTTCTAAAGTAGGCTTAACTTGTTTCCAGTGAAACACTAATTAGAAGTTCTGATAAAACAAATTATTTAATTTAAACCTATGAATGTCTTTTCTAATTCTTTGTACTAAGTTCAGTGTGGAATTCTAAAAGTGGATTCTCTAAGTACAAATTTCTGCCTTGGAAAATAAAATTTGAACCAAGATTTTCATTCTCTGTACTAAGAAATCACTCTCTGTCACACACACACACACACACACACACACATCACTGCCCTAGCACTGCCTCCCCCACCCATCTAGTCATTATTTTTAAAAAGTTTTGATTTTTAGGGTGAATCTATATTAATTTTTTTTACTATAATGATACCTGACTCCATGAATCCAAATGGTTTAAATTGCTTAATACCTACTTGTAGTACATTTATACTTAAATGATAAAAAAATTAACCATATATACAGAGAGAGCACACCGTTGTTAAATACGCCAAAGTCATAATATCATATGCAAAATATCTCCCATAAATACTACCAGATAAGTATGCTTCAAATGTAACTTTTCCCCCAATTATTATTTTAAAGTGCACACCCCCCCCCCACAAGGTGTACACACTGATGCAGAGAGCACTGGAAGTTCTCCTGTTTGAAGAGAAACAAAATGATGGGGGAAAGGTAGAGGAGCTAAGCGATCAGGAGAAGAAAGGAAGAGCCTCATAATTTCACCCATTTTAATTCTGGCCCTGAACATTCATTTGTTTATTCCACAAATAGTTATTCAGTGCTCACTATGTTGCAGGTGCAAGATCTGATCCCTGTTCAAAAATATATGAAAAGGCTACTTTAAACATGATTTTTTCTCTACTTTCAATTATTTTCTAATAACCATGGATAATTTCCTTCACAATTTTTTCCCACTGTTAAAAAAAAAAAATAGGGTGCCTGGGTGGCTCAGTGGGTTAAGCCGCTGCCTTCGGCTCAGGTCGTGATCTCAGGGTCCTGGGATAGAGCCCCGCATCGGGCTCTCTGCTCAGTGCAGAGCCTGCTTCTCTCTCTCTCTCTCTGCCTATCTCTCTGCCTACTTGTGATCTCTCTCTGTCAAATAAATAAATAAAATCTTTAAAAAGAAAAAATAAAAACCTGAGAAATAGATATGCAAGTTAAGCCAGGAATAACAATGGTTTAGGGCAGAATTCTACAAAGGGATAGTAAGCACCATTCACTTCTTCTGTCCTTGCCTCTCTGTGACTTTCTCCCTCATCCTAGGACACCCTTGGGAACAGAATAAGAAAAGACCTCTGTTTGCCTCTCAGGAAAACTTTTTTGGTTGTTGTTTGTTTGTTTGTTTTGGTTTGGTTGTTTCCCCTCCCCCCTCAGGAAAAGTTTTTATCAGATTGTGGTAGAGGCTTCAAAAGGGTAAGCCACTGGTAACTAGCCTAGACCACAGACCATCTTAAAGTCTAGAGGTGTTTTGACTTATAGAGGAGAACTATAAAGTTTTTAAATAAGGAAATAGCCTGATTTATTGACCTGGCTGTGATATGCATGATGGAACAGAGAGAGAGATTTGCAGAAGTCCCTTAAAATATCCCCAAAATAGGAGCTGTGAAGAATAGATGGGTTGAATTCAAACAACATTTTAATCAAAACTTTGTCAGAACTTGACAACAGAAGGGAGTAAGGGTTGGAAAAAAGAAAGTGAAAATTGTGATTGGAATAGTGAGAGTAACATTAATAGAAAAAGAGAACCAGGAAAAACAGCTTGTTGGAGGAGAATTAATACATTAGGATAGCTCTTGGGTTGGAAGTAAGGAACTATTACAGAAAAGTCCACACGGTTCTAATATTGAAAGCAATTTGCTCTCTGCTTTGGTTCATTTGCCCCGGTTACTCGGATAGGGAAGGAATAGAATTTATGTGCTCATGTGCTATTACTGTTTTGATCACAAAGGTGTCTAATATAAAATCAGGTCAGCTGGAAAAGATTTCAGAAATCTCCTAAAATGAAATGTTTAAAATGTGTAGAGCAAAAATAAGGACATTTCAAAGGAAAGATTTTTAAAAGGCAATGGTTTAAAAAGCAGAACCACTTGAGGAAGTAAAGGGATTTTCACAAATCTATAGGCAATCCTTGTGCTAAAACCTAACTAGAGCTTCTAAAAAAAGAATTAAAATAAAAATAAATAAATAAATAAATAAATAATCTAACTAGAGCTTCTACACTGACTTTCCCTTATCTTCCACTTCTAAGATTTTCCTGTTTAACCCTGTAACACTCTGATCACTTCTCTTCATCTTTTACATCCATGTTAATATCATCATAATAGAACTTGCATTTATTTTTTACACTTATTCCCGAGCATAAGTCCTCTGAGGGCAGGGAGGATGTCTTCTTTATTTGTTTCCTAATACTAACACAATGTTTAATACTTAAAGGTCTCAGTTACTTAATGCCATTTAAATCTAATTTGTAGGTTTTATCTCTGGAATTACATAAATTCTCCAAAAGTTGGAACCTGGTACCCAAAATAAAGCCCTCAACCCCATGGAATAACAGTGACAGTGGTTAATTTCTTATGTTGTCCATCTTACACTTAGGGGAAAAAAATACACTGCTACATTTGATTTTCAAGGCAATTCAGTAAAGCAAGGTTTTACTCCCATTTATGGATAAGGGAATAAACTCATCTTTTAAGTAATCAGCTCAGGACTACACAGCTGGCAGGTAGAGTCTAGAACTCAGCCTTGCTGATACAGTTTTATCTACCGCTTATCTGGTCCTTGTCCTTGAGTAGATCATTCAGTTAACTGAAAACATCTCCATCGTCTTGGCTCCATCTTCTTAGTGAGTCAGCCATTTCTCTACTAACATGGTAAGATATTTGCAAAACAAAACCAAGTTGAGAAAGCTGCTTAGATGAGTGAAATTAACAAACTGAAGGTGACTGCTTCTTGTGGCCCAGATGCTTCTCCCAGAGATCTCAACTCCACTGGATTCTTTTGTAAACTTTCCACCACTATCACCATTGTGACACTACTATGGCTACAATTGTGAAACACAACACAGACTTCAAATTCTTTACCCAAAGAATTAATAAAAGTGCAAACCTCAGTCCATGTCCCTAGTGAACATCTCTAGATCTCTCTCCTCTTTGCCCATCTGCTTCCCTCCCCAGACCATCATCGCCAGATATGCACTGGCTTGTGTCTTCTTTCTCCATCAAACACATGTATATATTTTTTCTTCCTCTGTGTCTGTTTTATATCATGACTGATCCTCTTCCTTTTGCTTTTTTCCTCTCCTCTTTCCTAACTCCCTTCCAGTTAATTTACTGCCTTTGCTAAATAATTTTTTTTTCTCTATTCTCTTTGGCAGCTACCTAGTTCCAAAAATAAGACACTAGAACAATTGTTACTCATATAGCCCTTGACTAATGTATTGCCCTTGATAGTTAAAATGGCTCCTACCTCTTTCCCATAGATGGCATTTTCATCTAAAGTTCTTTACATAGTATTAAAATACATATTAGCTGAATGGCTGGAGGCAGAGTAAATGAGGTAGCAGAGCTCAGTTCCAAATTCAAAGTGGAAATCAAATCCAACAACTTTGACCTCCACACAGAATCGCAAATTATGTAGCCAATGAACATTCTCATTCAGCTAAGATTTGCTTGGTGTTTTCTCTGACCTGACCCTTTAGAGACATTTATGAATATTGCTTTTAACAATGAAAGGTCAAATTACAATCAGGTAAATAGATTCTCTCCTAAGATTTCTTACATCTCAGGTGAACTTGTTAAGTAGTGAGAACTGCTAGAATAACAGTGATTCAGGAAAACGTCAGTTAAGCTTGAAGCACTTTATAATTTTGGTAACAATGTCATATATTTAAGATATAATATTGTCATCTTTAAAAAGTAGAATAGATAACTATAGCTTTCAGTGTCTCTGGAGGTATCTAGGCATTTCTGGGACAATACTTGAAACTATACAACATTTCTCCAGACACATAGTAATTTAGTATGTCATTTAAATTTTCCCACTACTCTAATTCCCTACATTTATAAAGTGAGTATAACAGTATTAGAAAAGACCATTAAGAACACCATCTGAAAACCTTTCAACAAAAGTCTACTTTTTCGACAGAACTTTTGGGGAAATCAATACGTACCATTATGAATGAAATAGATCTCAATCAAGTTTCCAAATATTTTGAGAACTAAACAAGGAAACGCATATTGGGGAAAAGATAGTAAATTTGACCAGTTTAATGGAATGATCACTTCATTCATATAGCAAACTAATAGATAACAAAGTTAGGCACATGTTACCATTGTCTAAACAGCCATTAACCAAATAACCAATCACTATAAATAAATACTAGCCTTGAAGCATGCCAATAATACTAAAAATAAGTATGACCATAGTTATTTATGGTAAGCAGGATATTTAAAACAATATTCACTAGTGGACCCACGGTCATTTACTCGCAAATTGTATAACTTTGCACCTTCATATAGTTATCATTTCCAGATAATATAAAGTTTGCAGATTATGATTTCTCTTCTGACAGTCACATTCCAAAATTTTAATAATTGCCATCAGATTTTAATCCATATCCTATTTACTCAAGTATTTTTCCTCCTCATATATTAGTCTCCTTTCAATTTTGAGAATAAAGGGGAGGTAGTAACAGGAATTAGTAGCAGCATTTTAATAGTACTATGCCAGGACACATAGAAATGCCTGAGTTTTGCCAATCATCTCAACACCAAGGAATTCCAAGAGAACCTCATACACAAAGATAAATCAAAAGAACATTTTATTAATAACTGTCCAAAGGCCAGACTCCCCAGTGAAAGGTTTCGATTAAAAGTCTGAATTGATTTGGGGCCTAAGCACAATCTTTCGCTCCATCCAAAAAAGTAAAAAGCAGCACATTCAAGCTGAAAGGAAGAGAGGCAGGGAATACAAGAAAGCAAGTTAGGTCCCTAGGAAAGATGTTTGAGTTTAGTGCTTCAGATCTCGGCCATAATCAACATATTCTCTTTGCCTATCTCTCTGACTTTCCTCCCTGTCTTAAGTATACCCAACCAATACATCAGTTTCTAAATTATAAGTACCATTATTACTATAGACTGGTAAGACTTTCCTCATTTGCTGTTGTCAGAACAAGCAGGTTCAACTACGGAGCTTTAAGCTCCAACGTACTGCAGTGAAAGAAATCGGGAAGTCAACATCCGCTAATATTCTCTGTATCCCCTCCTTTTGTCCTTCTATCTCTCTTTGTCTTCCCCTCGATACCGGGCTCCTACTCCAACTCACTGCAGATGACAACAATTGTCTTTAAGCCACTATTTGATAGTTGTTTGAGGGGCCAATGTCACACCAACAACCTTTTGTCTGAAGTATGGAGAAGGGAGCTGGCTCTTTTCACCTACACAAAGGCGGCTCCTGTTCCCGTCACATTCCTTGCTGTTCACCTTAAATGCCACTTTCTGAAGGAGGCTTCTCCTGGCCTTTTGAGCTAAGTTAAATAGCTCTGTGTCTTCTGCTTCTTTTGTAACTAACCACCATTTACTCATTTAAAGACTGCCTGTCTTGTTAGAATGTAAGCCCTATAAAGGCAGGCAGATGGCGGTTAAGCCAGCAAAGCACGTTCAGGCTGGTTAGATAAAGGTCCCCTTTTCCCTAAGCAGATGCAGCCCCGCACCAAAGCACAGGCTTATGGAATGTTGTCTGCCCTTCAGTCCCACTAATGCCCTTGGCAGGAACAAGCTCAAGCACGCGAGGCCCTACAGGCAAAGAACCTATGTTTTTACCACTGTATTTCCAACACCAAGTCTGACACTCGGAAGATGCCTGATATTGACTTCTCAGACTGAATCTTAATACCTGGAGTTTTGACTTTTGAAAGGAAAGACCTAGTTATAAGTATAGCCTTTCAATTAATTTGCCCAATTAATGTTCCTACATCTTTCTCTTTCCATTCCCCTTAACACACACACACACACACACACACACATTTTTACACAGTGCAAATTTCTTTTGGTTTCAAGCCTGTCAGCCAAAATTATTGCCTATATTAGTCTAACTCCTATATCTGAGCTTTCCAGTAAAAGTTTCAGAGATAAAATGCAAGTAGCTATGGAAGTTAACACAGTGTATTATTACGGTCAAATTTTTCTCTCTTGTTAAAAACTATTAATATATTTGTTGATCATTTAGTCTCTATTCTCACCTCTCTGTCTCAGTTTCTACAGACCTCCTGAAGCCTCTTTTTTGAAGACCTCCTAAGGCCTCTTTTGTAAAGACCTCCTGAAGCTCTATTTAATTGCAGAGATTTTATACTGTATCTTGGAGTCCTTAAAGCAAAACATTTTACTACACTCAGGACATAAATTTTGATCCTATATATATATATGAAGATATATATGAACACACACACACATATATATATGTTGAGAGATACACACATAAATATATATATGAAATTCCCAACAATTAGTTATCCCTAAATAGAACAAACTGCCTCAAAAAAGTAAACGACTTGTCATGACTGATCAAGGAAAAATAGGTTACTATCTGTCATGGCTGTCATAAAGCAACTCATGAAGGAAAGAAAAAATTTTGAGGAAATCTGCACCTCAGCATTTCCTATGAATATAGGTCTTGCTGTCAAAAAAACAACTACTATCCCTACAAATGCAAATATATAGGTATTTTATTAATTCATTATCCTTTATGGATAACAGAATGTAATAGAATTGCTAGAAATACATTTTGTGGTGAGTTTACTGGAATAGTTATAAAAATGTCAAAATTAGGTTGGCTTCCTTCTGCGTCCCAAGTCAGTACTCATACCAGGGTAAGAACTCCAGAACTTAGAGACCTTCCAGGGCTCATGATCACAGCCCCAGGTTCTCTCCCGTCAACCCCCATGGAGCAGCCATACTGAATAGTTTTCAGTCTCCTGGGTTAGAACCAGGATCCTGCAGACAGCAACACCATCTAAACCAACTATCTGTGCAGGTCCTGGACCAAGACATTTAATTTCTCGATGCCTCATTTCCTGATCTGTAAAATGAGCATAAAAATAATACCAACATTAAAAAAAAAAAAAGAAAATACCAAAATCATCTGGGTTACTGTGAGGAGTAAGGAGTAAATACACATAAAGTACTCAGAATTCTAGCTGACTAGAAGTACTTAATAAATGTTAACCTTATACCCTTGGGCAATTTTCTTATCTTTTCTTTGTCTCAGTTTTCTCATTTATAAAGCAGATACAAAAATAACATTCCTACCTTAGACCACTGAAAAAATCACAGCCATGATGCAAAATTGCTTTGGGATCTATCATCTTCTATGCAAATGCCAGGAGTGAATAAAACTAATACATATTACGAGCAGCTAAGAAATTCTTTCCTTTCTTCGTTTCTTAAAAGTACTTTTTAAACTTTCTTCTCCACTCTGTAGGAGAAACATTTCACTAAAAAGAACTAGGAATTATATATCAGAGTAGACAATAGCTACAGACATAAAGGCATTTTTGCTGGGAAGCTTCCAGAGATGGGTTTTAGCATTTTTTTTTTTTAACATGTGGAAGATTTGGGCTTTTTCAGTATCACAGAGTAAACTAAAAACACACTAAACAGAAACATAAAAGCATTCTCTCAGAAGCAGAAGAGGTCTCTCACTCCTGGGTCTCCTACTGTTTACTTCTACAAGTATCCCTAGTGCGTCAATTCCTAGAGCAGTCTGTCCAGGAAGTAGGGAACAGAATGACCTCCAACAATGGGAGAGAGCAACATCTTCCCAAGGTGCGGAGGGAAGACAGAAAAGATGAGCAAAAGCCTCTATGAACTACTCCCAAAGGTCTGCTTGACCTTTCACGTTCAAGCTACTGTATAGTGAGTCCTATTTCTGTTTTTTAATGAAATCGTATGATTTCCCAAACTTGGTCAACCAACGGCCAACCCTTAAAGATACAAATGCAAAGTCTTCCACTTAGAGCAAAGAAAGGATCACTTCTGTGCATGATCAATGAGTTTTAGTCCAACGGCAGTTCAAGTGAGTAAGGCTCGGAGAGTAGGTGGCTTACAGTCCTGGCATGTGTCCACGGTTTGATATGCTAACAAAATAATTTAAGCAAGTGGGTTTTTTTAAGATGTCATTTTTCTTCTTATAAAAGTGGCATATGGTTATTGTAGAATATTTTTTAAATATTTATATGAATACACATACACACACACTATACAAAAAAAATCGTCTTCAGTCTCACAGCTTGGAATTAAGCTGGATATTATGAAACCTTAGATTTGAAGCTTCATGAAGGCAGGGATCTCCATGTAAAGATTAGCAACTGCCCTCAAGGAGTTTAGCAGGTGCTCTTCTACGTCAAAGGTCACCTTCCCAGGCAGTCTCTAAACTCTATTTTAAATTTCTCACTAACACTCCTGTTTAACTTTCTCCATAGTACTGGTTATGTTTGAACATTTATGGATGTTTAATAACTGTATTTATTCATGTGTCATACTAAGAAAACTAGCAGATCATAAACGATTCATTTGATTCCATATTATATCTTTTTCTTATTTGTGTTCTTTATTATCTTGCTATTCTCACTAAGATGTTGGTTTGTTATTATATTCCCAGAATTTAAACAGTGCCTGGCACAGAGAAAGCAACGAAGAAATGTTTTCTAATTGAATTAAAGAGTAAAGAAAGACTGCAATGTATCTCTTTTCTAATAATTACAAACTCCCTGTCTAATAAGAAACAACTGGGTAAATAAATTATGATTCTTCTATGAAGTGGAATATACTAAAATTATGCATCTCTACAATTAACAGCATGTAAAATTTCCATGATGTCATTAGGTTTTTGAAAGTCAGATTGTAAGAGAACATACATAATACGATCCCATTTTCAATCTATTTGAATATTCATACTGGTACATAGTACCTGCTATATGTCAGCCATATGTGCTAGGGTCACATAGATGAAAAAAGTGTGCTCAAGAAACAGACATATAGAAAGGTAACGATGGTATAATTTGATAAACACTGTGACAAATACATGTGCATTCCTCCTGCTTCAGGAGAATTCTGGCTTCTTGGGAAAATGGGTAGGGAACAGATATCTCATTAGAGAAAAGGCAGTTTATACGTGCACGTTGACTTTAATGGCAAAGCTGCCAGGAGAAATGTTATCTTGTTGATGTATGTGATGAGGCAGTCTTCTACTTATCATTCAAAAGCACAGCCACTATTTCTATCTGAATTATTCCTGACCACAATGAGATCTTGCAACGACATATAGATTATAACTGTTTTGATATCTTTAACTTAGTGCTGATTATAGATGGGGAACAGGGTGGAAATCCAGTGGATTGCAAAGAAGCACACTTTTGCTTCGAGTGAACATTCCACTACAGGGCTCTGTGTCTGCTACAGTACCAGAATTGCAAAAAGGTTTTATTTGTTTTTTGTTGTTGTTGTTGTTTTGTTTTTTTTTGCTTTCTCCCCTCCTACCTTCCTTAATAACACCAAGGAAAACAGTGACTTGGTAACTCAATCTGACCCAATCCACCCTGTTTGTCTTCAGTACAATGTGTCATTCGCAAGTTCATCCAGTATCTTCCATTACAGGGCGGGGAGCCGCTAAGAATAGCCGGCAGAACTTGACTCTTCTCTTTGCTGGGAAGCACTGAACTAAGAGGGTGACTCACTGTGGATGTAAATTCTTGTGAGAGTGCTGATAAAGAAGGAACCTTTCAGTAAGGGAAGGAGAGAGAGCCTTTTAACTTTTAAAGTTGCTATGCCTGCTATGAACTTGCACGTCTGTGGTCTTTTTGTGAGAAAGGGCAAACTCACGGTCAGGCAACACTCAAGCGTCAGTTAATGGCACATGGGCTGGATTTCTCGCATGCAGCTCAGGTAGCAAAGTTGGATGCTTTCCATTAAATAAAATTTAAACTCTGAAATAATCCTTGGTCATAAACAGCACCACAGGCTCAGTTAGGTAGCAGAGCCAAGCTTCGGCAGCCTGGGAGTGCTTCCGTAGTCTGCATTTCCTCATTCCTACTTTGTTTATCATATTAAGAACTAGCTCCCTAGATCAGCAAACCAACTCCGAATACCTCAAATGGATACAATTCCCAAATACGCACTTAAAAATCAGGAAATAAAATGAAAATAATAACAATAATAGGGAAAATTTTGCAGCTACTGTGCTACGCCGTACTTTGATTTTTTAATTTTCACAATAACTCTATAAAGTATATTGAATTGCTATGACAGTTACTTGCCCACAGTCACAAAACGAGTAATCATGGTAGCATTCTACAATTTGCCATTACTTTCTTCCATTTTAATTTCACAACCACCTGCTATGGTAAATCAAGAAATTAATATCATGTCACTTGAACTTTATAATGAGATTTTTGCACACAATTCCCTGCTTACGGTAAGTAATGCTATTAATTCAAACTTTATATTGCATTTCACCTAGAATGAGAATTCGGAGAAAAGGAAGATTTTTTTCCTCTGAATTGTAAAAGAGCCATCATGAATGTTTAGCATTCTCACATGAGGTTTTAAAGGGAAAAAATCTAAAGATCATCTCTTTAACATTCGAAAGTTCCAGTGCCATGCACATTTTTTTGTCTTATGTAATAATTAATACATAACTATTTTGAACCACAAAAATTAGAAATTCTACGTGGTTCAACCCACTAGATAACATGCTGATGCTTAAGGATATGGGCTCAGATCCAGGCAGACCTAGGTTCAAGCCCTGGTACTGGCACTTTCTAGCTCTGTGACACATTATTATTGCTCTGAATTATAGGTGCTTTCATTGGAAAATGGGGCCAAAGTGCTCACCTGTGCAAGAAGTTGATGTGTACCAAGCACTTACCAGAGCACGCATCCAATAGCTAAGAGTCAATGATGTTCTGGAGTGACCATTCATTGCATATGGCATTCATCTACTTTCTACCCAAGACTACAAGCCCCCAATCCGTGGACTTTCCTCTTACAATACCTCTTGGATTAAAATAAGCTGGCCTGTTAATGGGCCCTCCTTTACAACTGTTTCCCTTTTCCTGTGAAATACATGTCAAATTCATTTTAGAACCCAATAAAAATTCAGCCCTGTACTCTAATCTCTCATTCTAGAATTATATACTTAAAATTTGTCACAATGTTTTTTCTTATTTCTATCTCAAACCATCATTCTCTCCTTTTCAAGAAGAATAATTTTTTTCTTTTAATTTCTTTATAAAGAAGTAGCAGGAGAAGAGCATTCTTGAATGTGCGATAAGACTAGTGATTACACCTCAAGGGGCTTTTAACAGATTATACAAACATTCCTGACAATGTTAATTACTTAGTGCTTCAGTTATTTTGTGTAAAATAAATATCTGTGTCTTTGAAAAGCAAAAATGCTTGTTAATGTTCTAAAATCAATGCTATTAAATAGAACCTAATTTTTTTTGCCAGATCTGCAGAAAGAGTATAAATGTTCTCAGTGGATGGTTAAATACTAGATAGATGCCCTTGCAGTTTTCTTCTGCCCTAGGAATGTCGTGATTTTGATAGGAGATTAATACACTCTCCTGACACTTGCGTTCCTTTACCCCTCATTCCGCCTCGTTGGCTCTGGTAAGGCTATTTATCACAGTTGTCCTATGACCACCCAGTCTGACATGCATCACAGCCTAGGACGATCCTATATCTCTTTCCCTAGGATCCAGTGATTGGGCAGAAGGTTATGTCTATGATCTAAAGTTGGTAATTTAGAATGCTCACTCTTAATTTTCTAGCTCAAGACTGTTACCTTGCATCTTTCCCACCATATTCCCCGAGCCTAAGTCAACTCGGAGAAGCTGGAAGATGAAGAAAGAGAAAAAAAACAGCAACGAGATGGAGAAAGAACACTGAATTCGTCATGTGAACTCTTAAATTTAGCTGGAAGCCTGGCCTGTGTCCACAGTGTGATGTCACAGGATGATAGGTGGTCATCCTGGTTACACTCACCAATTAATTCCTTTTTATTAAAAACTGATCTCAGTTGGGTTTCTGTTACCAACAATGAAAAAATTGTAAAATGTTTGGCATAAAGTCTAGTCCATAGTAAGCATAGTAAGTGCTCATTAAATTTTAACTACATATGGATACATTGAGAAATACAGATATAGATATCAACAATCACATTAAAAATTATACTTTCACAGTTAGATCAGACCATCTATTCTTGTTCCCTCACTTTCTAGAGAAACTGAGATCTAGGGCAGTTAAAGTGTCTCTCACAATTGAACTGTTCTTCATGTGTGTATCTGAGATCAGAATTCAGATTTTTCTTTCTCCTACATGTTATATTTCCCTCCAAATTGTCTACAATATAGGTGACACAATCAGGAAAAATTAAGGCTTAAGAGGAGCTTTAGAAGTCCTCAGGGATAGATAAAGAGAAATAAAAATGAACAACCTTTTTTCTAAGTGAGTTTGAGGGCTTTGTATGTTTTGGGTTTTGTACTTTTTTCGGACAAGTAGGATCTTTCCATTTCTGTTATTATCACCTATTCCCTTCTTTTGTGCCACAATGAAGAAAGAAGAAAAAAATAATATTTGAGGGACTTATTTTTAAATTAGATTATTTAACAACTCAATACAAAGAACATGCATTGATCTCAAGCACTGGAAAAGCACTACACAATGTACAGTGAACAAAACAAAAATGACTAAAACATACTTACTGTAAGATGTATCTCTTCAAATGTTAATACTACATATTAATATTAAATAACCTCAAATGTTAACCAGTTAAAACTTCAATTGCTAATACTACATATCAATGCTGAACTGTGCTAGGTCCCAGAAGGAGCTGGGTGTGGGAAAGGGGGGACGGCGGGGTGGAGTTGGCAGCACAAAGGAGAGGAAGAAATTCCTCCTGTGGGATTTGGGGAGACCTTCCTGAGAAAGTGACCTTTGAGCTGGCTTTACTGACAGGTTGAATTTCAAAAGCCTGAGTTGGAAACATGGTGGAACAAAAGCTTCCAGGTGGAGTCAACAGCATGAGTACAGAAACAACTAAAGTTCAGGTTATGTTTGTAAACACAGCAGTCACGGATCCATAAGCATTCATGTGAAAGAGAAGTGTATAAAAATAGTATGAGGTCAAGAATACCAGAGATCAGGTCGCCTGGGTGGCTCAGTGGGTTAAGCTGCTGCCTTCGGCTCAGGTCATGATCTCAGAGCCCTGGGATCGAGTCCCGCATCGGGCTTTCTGCTCAGCAGGGAGCCTGCTTCCTCCTTCTCTCTGCCTGCCTCTCTGCCTACTTGTGATCTCTCTCTGTCAAATAAATAAATAAAATCTTTAAAAAAAAATTAAAAAAAAAAAAAGAATACCAGAGATCTTACTGTCTTCAATAGGCTTTCAGAATTCTCAAAATCTCAGGGTGTAAGGGGACGATACCACAATGTTCATGCGACCAGTCAGAATGGAAGAAATGTAGTCTGTTGCCTACTGTAACCATTAGGGGCAGAAGACAAATTTCTTCTTCCACCATTTTGTGTTCTGGCATCAAAAACTTTGAATTGGACCATAAAGATATTCAATCCAGCACCATTACAATGAGCAAAATAAAAATTTAAAAAACACAACATTATAAGCAATCGCAATGCCAAACAGCAGACTGTCAAATAATTATAATATCCAAACCATGGAATACTGTTCCAACAGTTCACATTATAGAATACTTAATGCAACAAGACTGTTCAGATATGTTAAGTGGGGAAAAAATATTTTATCAAACACTACATACAGAATTAATATGTGTGTATATGCATGTGTGTATGTGTACATAAAACAAGATTATACTCAAGGCATTAGTGGCAGTTATTGCCAGATAGGTTAACAAAAAAAAAATTTACAAGTTCATTTCTTTCTTTTGCTTGTTTGTGCTTTAAACCTTTAGTACAGAGAACATGTATTGCTTTTGTAAAGTAAACATATATCTATGTACTTAATGTATGTACAAGCCTAAATTCTGAAATCTTTACCTGGAGAAAGTGAATGTAAAGGAGACACCAAGATTCAGATGTTTACTCAGAACAAAAATGAGTAAATGAATGAATAAATGCCCCCTTGTTCTGAAACAAAAGTTCCCATTGTCGAAAACCCTGTCTACTAGACAATTCACTCAAAGCCTCCTGAAATCAATCATCAAAATGTAAATTCATTTCATTCTGAGACCATTCTTCTGCTATCTTCAACATTTCAGTGAAAATACATGCAATGTTGAACTTTAGCACAATAAAATTTCATATAATATATATATATTTTAAGTAACTGGAGAAAAGAATAAAATTTTTAATTTCTATTCGACATTAGTTCACAAGGACACTTCAAAGATTTTATTTATTTATTTGACAGAGAGAGAGAGAGAGAGAGAGAGGGAACACAAGCAGGTGTGGGGAGGCAGAGAAGCAGGCTTCCTGCTGATCAGGGAGCCCGATGCTGGGCTTGATCCCAAGACCCTGGGATCATGACCTGAGCCAAAGGCAGATGCTTAATGACAGCCACCCAGGAGCCCCTCACAAGGACACTTCAAAACAAATAATTACTTCACTGAAGCCACAACTAATTGACCTCAGGTTATGAGTTATATTTAAGATGTAACTGATAAGAGAGCAAACTTCATACAATTTTGAATAATGCCTTAAAGACGGCCAGGAGGTAAGGTTGGGCATGGATAGTGGTATGTAACTGAGCACCATGGAACCTGTCTCACTGGGTAAGGATGCGCCTCTTCATGCTAAGCCTGTAAATTAATCTTGCTTTACCCTCTCCCCACAAGTAAATAGAGTGTGGCCCAATTTGTTTCCTTCACCTAACATTTATCTTTGTGGGAAGTGAAGGGAAGGGTAATAGTGATTGTAAAAACAAATACCATCAGCCCTAACCTGGCGGAAATGTGTGTCCACATTTCTGCAATGTAATCATGAACCAATGATACCAGTCAACAGATAATACCAGGACCTGATGCTAGTAGACCTCTGACCCAGCAGAGCTGGGAGAACACACATGGGTTTACATTTACAAAAGGTGTATTCAGTCCTGTTCCTGGCTTGCTACTCTTTCTGTGAGGCACAGTACATTAGAACCACTTGAGGAAGATTGTTAAAATACTGATGCCAGAGCCCCATCGACAGAGATTACCTTTCCATTGGTGTTTGGCGGTGCCGGTATTTTCTAAGAGTCCCAGAGGACTATAACTTGTAGGCAAGGCTGAGAATCCTGATTCAGTGCTAAGACTACATCTCTTCATATCTCAGCCATTAATGTCTAATTCTTTTTAAGCAAATTTGTAGTTTGATTCCACAGATCTTCAAGGAAAGTCTAAAATTATCCAGACAACCCAGGGCAACACCAGCATTTCAAGCATGACACTCTAGCCTTCCTCACTGACCCTGACTTTCTCTAGGAGCAGCTCTGAATACGGAGTCTTGTCTGTTGAAGAGCACGTGGCCAACACCAAAAATTCAACTCTAGTTGGAGATTTCAGAGGGAGAGAATTTATCTAAAACTCAGACAATTCAGGACTCCTCCCCCATTCTGCTCTTCTCCTGTAACTAACAGGTACAGCAGTTCCTCCTACCCCACAGAGGACACAGTCCAAGACCCCAGTGGATGCCTGACACCACAGATAGTACCCAACCCTGCATATACAGTTTCTGTCCTCCTGTACATGCATACCTATGATAAAGTGTAATTTATAAATTACACACAGTAAGAGATCAACAAGAACTGATAATACAATGGACCAATTATAGTAACACTGTAATAAAAGTCATTTGAATGGGGTCTCTCTCTCTCTCTCCCTCTCAAAATATTGTGCTGTACTTACGCTTTCTCTTGTTCTGACGTGAGATGATACAATGCTTATGTGACCAGACGAAGTGAAGTGAATGACGCAGGCCTTCCCTGTGACGAAGGATTAAGTTGTTACGGACTTCCTGACAAAACATCAGAAGGCGGATCACCTGCTTCTCGACCACAGCTGAACTCAAGTAACTGCCACTGTGGAAAGCGAAACTGTGGATGAGGGGATCTACCGTATTATCAGTCTCCACTGGACACCTCCCCGTGAGGCTGGAGGCTCAGTCTGACACCGTCATCTGTGCCCTGTGGAAACCCTTTTCTCCTGAGGGGATATGTGTATTTATCTTGTGCCTTGAACAATCCTTTTACCTCCTCTGCAATAACTAAAACCTGTCTCTTCTTCCCTGAGGCCCCTCTCTCCTTAAACACCTCTCTGACAGAGTGATGGAATGCAGTAGCTCTTACACTTAGCCCTCACCCTCTTTCATGAGCACACACCTACTGCAAACTGGAAGTATGTTGAGACACACCCCAATTCCTGATTTGCGATCATTGTTCTCTGCCATCTCTTAAAAACGTCTGTTTTCTCAAACTTTACATTCACCACAACCATCACCTCTTCCCAGCCATGCAGATGGTATGGATCTGTCATCTTCCGCAGCAGGACCAACCCCCACCATCCTTGATGATTTTAGCATCTTTAATATAGTCTCTTCTATGTCCTAAAGGGGGCACAGATCATAAAACCTTTTCAGAGCCCTAACCTCCAGGTAGAACCTGACCTTTTCAGTCAAGATCACTTTAATTTCCACTGTACTTCAACCACCCGTGGACAAGTATCACCACATCTTGGGCCCTCACTGGGAACAACTCGACTTTCACTGTCTAACTCTGGAATTATCTTTTCCAGAATTCTTCCTACGGAATTTTCATGGTTTTCTTCACTAATGAGCTAAGCTTCTGCAAAACTAGTCTGATCATCTGCCCCACTTTCTCTCCAACCATTTATTATATAGCCCTTGGAGGCTGGAGAGCCAACTAATATAGTCACCAGAGAAACACAGCCCTGATTTTGTGTCCTATGTGTGGCACGTGGTGTGATCTTGGGAAAAATATTTTATCTCTATAGACTGTTTTCCCTCAATAAAAGGGGAACAATGAAAATCTCAACTTCGTGACTGTTGCTGAAAGCACTGATGATCTAAAGCAACTGACATGTTTAACACAATAGCTCTCACACAGTAAACTCAACACATGCTATATTTTCCTCTTGTTGTTGGTGTTATTTTTCCATTATTCTCTTTCTGTACCCACACTCCCTTGGAATGCCTCTGTTGGAGTTCAGCAGTGTCACTGTCACTGTGCAGTCAATGCACCAGAAGGTTTTAAGCCTCACCTGTCTCCAGGACTCTGACCTTCTTGGGCTCCTCTCTTATTTCCTTCATGCTAATTGTCTGCCATCAAATATTTTACTTCACCTTCAAATACAGGCATTTGTTCTCTATAAAAGTACTCATTCCCTCTATTGGTTAAAATTATTATTCACAGGCACTTTGCATTTCCAACTCCCTGCTGGGATATCTTCATATGGCTAATTTCACAAGAGCTCAGGCTAAATGCCTACAACAGACTTTGTCTCATACCCACACAACTTGCTCTTCCTCAATGAATGAGAGAACCGTCCTCCTGCCTCCAGGCCCATAGTATCCAACCTCTGTTGCCCCCTCTTAGTGGCCAATGATGTGTCCAATCCCACAACTTTTGCCTTTCCATTCACACTCATCTCCTTTCCATTCACAGACCATTTCTACTGCTCAGTTCCCCGGCACCTGTCTCAAGCAAAGCTTCTGATCCATCTTCTGTGTAACTTTGATACTGACCATGAATTATAGCTTCAAAGAAACTATTCTAGAAACATGACTATTTCAGCCAGGAGTAACTTTCCTGTGAAGTAAACTCATTTTTATTGCCTTATTTCTAAAACCCATAGCTATTTGGGATGAATAAGGGTTAGATAATTGATTTTTTTCTTGTTTGTTTTCCTCCTACATAAAACACTTCCACACATTCAACTACTTGCTATTTCTCTTCTCCCTCAGTAAGTGCCAAGTTAGCTCAATTTTAGTTAATTCTCAAGACAGACAAAAGCTATCTTCTGCAACAAGCAGATATGGTTTCATGGGTCAAGAAATTTCTCTCTCCCTGGCTCACTGGTAATGAGATATTATATTCAAGGTCCTCCCTCATATGATTATGTGAAAAAATAGGCAAAAGAATATTAATTTTGACAACATGTCATAGTGAAATAATGGCTACAATCTTAATGTCAAATAATAGTAGATTGTTTAAATAACATGATATCATCATATAATACAAAACCACAAAAATACTAAATTGAGCATTTGACATGTTTTAAAATATAGAAAATACTACAGTTTAAGAGAAAACTACATTTTAAAACTTATACACAAGATGATTCCATTTTTTTAATATGAAGAATATATGTCAAGATTAGCAGAGGTAGTCTAAGAAATGAAATCATGGGAATTTTTCTTTTTGTTTGAACGTATTTTCCATAAGTTCTACAATGAAAATTATTAAATTATAGCAAAGGAAAAAAAAGAATTTTCATCTTAGAAATACTATCCCCCCTCTCAAAAAAGTAATGCCTAGGCCTTAAGAATAGATTTCTATTGGTCCATGTTTAAAATTAATATAAATAAGTCTATCCAACATTTGTGAAAATTCAGCATAGTTTGATGGACTCCTGGGTAAAAGAAGATATGATTTTCTGAAGACACTGGAAATAAGGGAAGTAAAGCCACCAATGAATGACTGGACTGCTCAAAGAAAGGATAAAAATGCCAGCTTTCCCACTTAGTAATCTTGCCTAGAGTCTATCACCCACTCACAGCTGACCTTAAAAAAAAAAAAAAATGCAAAATTAGAGGTCTCTGCCAAATAGGCTGTTATTCTCTCAACATCCATGACAACTCTACCTGCATAATAAAATAGGTCATGATGATTCACAGGGAAATCAAATTTATATTTTTGCCACTAACATATTCCTGGAGAAATTTAAAGCTCTCAAAATTTGGTCATGGGTTCTGTGCTACCATGCCTCATGAATTTCTAATGAGGGAAATATAATTCAACAATTTGAAGCCAAGTTTAAAATAACTGTTTAAAATAAATATAACATTTTTAAGGAAAAATCAAGAATTTCCTACCTGTCAAACTTCGTGTATAATCCCGCAAACTATTTCCTGTTATACTACCTCAACATGCAATTTTATCCTACTCTTGCCCATCAAGGCTCGGAAGAAAACTGATGCACCTAAGTAGCTCCAAAGAAAAACTTTTAAAGGAATTTTTCAAATAGAAATGCTTGGCTCCCTTCGTCCTTCCCACTGGTCAGCTCTCATCATTTTTTTCTAATACACATGGCATTAATTTTACTGTACCCTCTAAAGGAAGTATAAATTAAGTAATGGTTTTAGAATGAAACTTAGTCTTCTTTTGAATGATGTTATATTTGAAAAATAAATAAATAAAGCCTACAACCATGGAAAAGATTGCTCTCAAATACCCAAAAATTCATTGGCAAAAGCAGCCATACATTTGACCTACATATCTGAACAATAACCAGCAAGGAGCCACTTGCTTGAAATACTTCCTAAATGGTGCCATGTTTCCAAAAAACAAAAAACCAAAAAAACCTGAAGAGTATACTTTAAACAATACTGAGAGATCCTAGGGCACACAGTGTCCCATTTGGGCCAGAGCGATCACACTCAATTGGAAAGAGAGAGAGTTCCACATCACACCACTAACACACATCATGTTTACAGAAAACCAAGGCAAGGTGGTGAAGAACAGCTGCTTGGCATTCTGCTTTCACTCACGCCTAAAAAACTGTGGCAGCTTTTAAAATTCATTGCGGCTTTTGATTCTTCAGCCTGGAACCACCATGGTAATTGGCATGTTTGTCAAATTTAAGGACTAAATGCTTAAAAGAACCAGGCTGTTTCCTGCGTTTGCTGTGAATTGCTAGGTCTGCCCTAGCAACACAATGATAATGTAAGTGCTCCTTTTTAAAATTCCAAGAAATATGGCTTGTGTTCTACTTGCAAAGGAAGAAAGAAGCACTAAAGTCATCATTTCTTTGGTCATTCTTGAAGAGCGAGTAGCAAGATGCATAACTTCTCAGGGATCTCAATCTCCTTAGTTCCCCCAGCCAATACCCCATTCCAGTCTACCTTGACCTTACAATTTGGGGCTAAGTGAGGCTTTAGCTCAGTCCCTGCTTCCAGTTTCTCTTAATTCTCTTCCATTCCACACACTGCTTCCATACTAAGTTTTCTAGAACACTATCTTTTGCATTCTAGTCATTTGACTTTCCCTTAGGTTAGTTAAGACTGGATTTGCACTGCTTACCCAAGGTGTGTTCTCCCATATAATTCCCGCACTTCTTTATTCATGGTAGCTAATCATCAAGTGGCACCATTTTCCCTAATACTAAGAGTGAATCAAGCCCATCTCTGTGCCAGATACACTCTTCTGTGCCATCTAGGTCCCCCCAGATCCCAGCTTAGTTTGCTTTACATAGAGGAAACAATCATAGGGCTCTGAGGAGAGCAGATTTCCTTGGAGAAGGTTGAGGGTGAGCAAGAATAAAAACACCTGAATAAACCCAGACACCAGGAGGAAAAATTCTATAGACACTGGACCTGGCATGCTATGTTGAGCTGCTTTCGTTCAACTCAACTTTTCAAAATTGATCTTTTTGATTCATTACAGTTTAACGAACCAAAAGGAGAGAGATAAAAATTCTTTTTATTAACTTAAAACATGACTTTTACTTTTTAAAACTAATATAAACATGTCATGTAGTAAAATGAAAAATGTGCGCTCCTTTTTAAAGACAAAAGATATTTTCTAAAAAAGGTCCAGCCTGGAGAAGACAGCACTGGGATGTACAAAGCATTTGAGGGTACATGTTCCCACTCTTCCAATTGATACCTCAAAAGCAGCAGCCTGGGAGTCTAAAGAAGGTTTAGGAGTATTGTCAGAAAAGGGGTGTGGAGGAGGCGCTATACTGGCAGAAACCTCAGAGCACTTAGGTAGAAAATCTCTCGGTTATCTTGAGACTTCTGCCTACTGTTTATACCAAACTTACATAACCAGCTCTAAATCTTTCCAGATGATACCTTACCCCCTGTTATATTTCATGTCTCCTTTGCATTCATTACCTCTTTTCTATGTCCCAACTAATTAAAAATTCATTACTAAGGGTTGATGAGGATGAGGACGGTTGTGGTGATTAATTTATGGCAGCCTAATTGGACTAAGCACTATCCACGTAGCAGGCAAAACATTACTTCTTGATTTGCCTGTGAGGCTGTTTTTGCAGGAAATCAGCACTGGAATCAGTAGACTGAGGAAAGAAGATCCACCCTGCCCAAAGGTGTTGGGGGTGTGCGGGTGGCCATCATATAATCCTTTGAATAATACCTACAAGCTGAGAAAGGAAGAATTTTCTCTCTCTTCTTGGGCTAGGATGTGTATCTTCTGCCCTCAGAGCAGAGAGCTCCTCATTCTTTGGCCTTTGGACTTGGATTGAAATCTACCATTGGCCTTTCTGGTTCTCCAGCCTGCAGACAGCATATTGTGGCAGATCTCAGCCCCCACAATCATGTAAGCCAATCTCTGCAACACATCTCTGCTTATGAAGAAAGGCAGATAGACAGATAGACTAAACAGACTAGAGAGGTAGTGAGTACCTGGTAGACTGATAGATCAATAGATTAATAGATATATTATTGGTTCTGTTTCTCTGGAGAGCAGTAATAAAATTAAGATGATGGTAATAATGCTGGTAATGGATAGATTCCGCCCTTTCCAATTTTCAAGACATTATGATAAATATTACCAATTTATTCACAGGTGTATATATGTATATATGCATACACATACCTATATACAAATATACCTTTACATAGAGAGAACCTATATTCATACCTCTCTGTATATTATATGTAGATATTACCATGCTGTCTTAGCAGTTATGATGTCAGGCTTATTTATGGTGGAGGGACTTCATTCCTAACCTAGAAATGAGGAAATGAAGGGAGAGAGGTTGGGTAAGCTGTCCCTAGGTAGGACAGAGTCCATGACTAAAGGTATGCTGCCCTTGTCATTTGTCTACAACTCTGCTATTTTTTGTTTTCTCAACATGTTTAGCTTTTATCACAGAATACTGGTGTGCAGACATTTTGTAAATGTTCCCATGTTTTATCCCAAACTAGACTACAGCTTTCTGATGATAACCTGTTATTATCCCGTTCAATTTTCTGCCTACTGTTGTTGTTAAGAGTCATGACTTTAAAAAAAAAAAAAAAAAAAAAAACTGCTTGAGTTCCTAAAATTGATTACTAAGGAAATAAGCTGAAAATGCAGCCATAAATAAGTCAATATATTTATTGAAAGCAAAAGAAGAAGGAGAAGAACAAGAACAAGGATTAGAAGAAAGACAAAGATGAGGACAAAGAAGAAGAAACAGAAGGAAGAAAGAGGATAAGGAGGAGGAAAGAGGACGGAGACTGTTCCACCCTTCCCAGACCTCTCCCTAGCTAGAAAATCTCACACACACACACACACACAATGCCAGTGCCTTAGGGAATGGGAAGAACTTGGTCCAGACAACGTTTAGACCAATTAGGGAGGTGGTTGTCAGTTGTTTACTCACAGAAAGCTGTGAGTGAAAACCACAGACACAGAGCACTTTCAGCTAGAAGTCGAATGACAGTACGGATTGTCGGATCAGCATTCATTCCCTTTCTTCCCTGGAAGAACCCTGACAGTGTTAAGATACCTATGAGGGAACGAACCGCAGGCGGGCTGAAGAGAAAGCATAAGCAGACACCTTGGAACGCCCCCCCACCCCCCCACCCCCGTGTGACATTCTTCCAGGGATCTCCCAACTATCTTGATGTTAATATACTGCTAGAGGGGAAAACAACCTTAACTTGACAATGGCAAGGCCCTCATCTTGTAGGTCCTCTTTAGCCTATGAAAGTTCTTTGGAAAGCTCCCTTTTCCTTACTTCCCCCAACTCCCTATTATATAATCAGCCACACCTCAAGACCCCTACATAGCCCTCTTTCTGCCCCTGGGTCCAGTTCCTGGGCTTTAATTAACCACCATTTTGCACCAAAGACCTCAAGAATTATTTCTTGGTCCTTGTCTCTGGACTTCACCCCACCAACCCTCACCTATGTACCAAAGCACCATCAGTACCTGCTGCCCCCCCCCCCCACGAATCTCATGTGATTTGGAAAAAATTGACCGGATTCCAGGCACAGAGAAAAAAATCCTAATTTCTAAGCTAGTGGTTTTCACCAGATGTTATCATTTTCCTAATGGAGTTTTGGAAATGTGTGAGAGCATTTTCTGGTCATCACAATAGCATGTGCTTTGAGCATTTGGTACCCCAAATCCATAGAATCTAAATGAGCTGCAATGAATAGGACCTCCTATAAAACCAGGAATTAGCCACTCAAGATGATGATAGCGGGCCTTTGAAAAATACTAGTCTAATCAATGGCCAAATTCTTTGGCAATGTCAAAACTTCTTGAGTAAGCACTTAACCAATGATACACAAATGTCAAATCTGCACATGAAAAGATAGTCAACATCATTCGCTATTAGCAATGCAAGTTAGAGCTGTGATAAGATTCCAGCACACACCTACTGGAACGGCTATAACAAAAAATTCTGACAATATCAAGTGCAGGTAAGGATAAAGAGCCACTAGAATTTTCACACATGGCGGATGGGAATGCCAAATGGTCCTTCCACCATGAGAAAACAGTTTGGCAATTTCTTATAGAAGTAAATATACACTTCTCTGACCCAGAAAGTCCTCTCCTGGTTATTAACTCTAGAGAAAGAGGGGCTTACATTCACACACAAGTCTGTGCACTGTTGTTTGTAACAGCTCTATTCCTAATAGCCCTAAACTAGAGACAACCCAAATGCCTTTCAGTAGGTGAATGGTTAAAAAAACTGAAACAACTAGGGGCACCTGGGTGGCTCAGTAGGTTAAGCATCTGCCCTCAGCTCAGGTCATGATCCCAGGGCCCTGGGATGGAGCCCCACATTGAGTCCCCCATCAGGAACCCTGCTTAGCAAGGAGTATGCTTCCTCCTCTCCCTAAGCCTCTCTCTGCTGCTTGTACACGCCCCCCCCCCAAAATAAATGAATAAAATCTTAAAAAAAAAAAAAAAAACCCTGAAACATCTGCACAGTGCAATCTTATGTAACAGTAAAGGAACAGAGTATTGGTCTATTTGAGGCATGCAACCCCCTGGATGGATTTTCAAGGCTTTATGCTGAGTGAAAGAAGCCAGTCTCAAAAGGTTAGATGCTATACCATTCTACGTATGACATTCTTTTTTTTTTTTTTTAAGATTTTATTTATTTACCTGAGAGAGAGACAGTGAGAGAGAGCATGAACGAGGAGAAGGTCAGAGAGAGAAGCAGACTCCCCATGGAGCTGGGAGCCCGATGCGGGACTCGATCCCGGGACTCCAGGATCATGACCTGAGCCGAAGGCAGTCGTCCAACCAACTGAGCCACCCAGGCATCCCTACGTATGACATTCTTATAAAGATGTAACTGTAGTTTCAGAGAACATATCCACTGATCTACTCTGCTGCCAGGGGTTTAGAGGAAAGGAAGATGTAACTACAAAAGGGCAATTCTGAAACCGCATACTGTATCCCCACAAGGGAATTTTTGAAAGTGATTGAGCCGTTCTGTACCGCAATAGCAGTGTGTACAAACTATAGATGTGTTACAATTTATAGAACTGTATCTTAAAAAGTCCATTATACTATATACTAGTTTAAAATAAGAGTGGGGCGCCTGGGTGGCTCAGTTGGTGAAGCATCCAACTCTTGATTTTGGCTCAGGTGATGATCTCATGAGAGATTCTCTCTCTCTCTCTCTCTGTTTGGTGCCCTCCGTTCCTCCTTATTGCACTGACGTGCTCACTCTCTCTCAATAAAATAAAATAAAATAATAAGAAAAATGATTACCAGACATATTTATTCAATAACATTTCACTCTGCAGGAGGATTCTCAGAAACAAATTCAGGTTATTTAGCATTTGTTAGAAAGGAATAGCATAAAAGAAAAATCCACTGGGAGATTTGAGTGGGGAGAAATCATTTCTGGATAAAATGAGGACACAGTTAAAAGGTAGTCTGGATCTTGGACAATTAGTAGATTTTTTTATTTTCTTTCATTTTTATAACATTATTAGTACAACAGAAGTAATATCTGCCATGTAACACAGTCCAAGATTACTTAAGTATGTAACTAAATGGTGAAAGCCACACAAACACACACATATACACAAATACAACCCTATCACTGCTAATCCCACCCCCCATGGTAACCATTGTTAACTTGGACATAGCTTGGTTTATATCCTCCCAAACATTTATATATATATTATATATATATATATAATATATATATATATATATGAAGAATAATAGTTTATTGGCCAGACTGAACTCAGTAAAAATGATTTTATTTTACGGCCATGAAATGATTGTATTTTTCTCCAATGCCTATAACCATACTCCCTCAGATTTTTATCATCCTTAAAAACCAGCTTCAGAAGATTCCATAATTTTGGGTGCCTTTCAGCCACTATAACTAACTCACTAAGTTTATTTGGAGCAGCAGCTTTTAGAGGGAAACCCGAAATGATCTCATGTAATTCTGAACACATCAAAAATAATATATACTTGTGGGGCGCCTGGGTGGATCAGTGGGTTAAGCCGCTGACTTCGGCTCAGGTCATGATCTCAGGGTCCTGGGATCGAGTTCCGCATCGGGCTCTCTGCTCATCAGGGAGCCTGCTTCCCTCTCTCTCTCTCTGCCTACCTCTTCGTCTACTTGTGATTTCTCTCTGTCAAATAAATAAATAAAATCTTTAAATATATATATATATTTAAAGATTTTATATATATTCTATATATATATATACTTGAAACTAATGTAACATTGTATGTTAATAATAGTTGAATAAAAAATAATTAAAATTTTAAAAACAAAATAAAAATTGCAAAAAATGCAAGAGTAGAAAAAAACAAATCTGTCTAGGTTAATATGATGTATATGATGTCAAATATGCTTGTTTAGCTAAATTAATAATGTATGCATAGACTTTTGATTTTTTTTAATCTATATCCCATAAGATTTACATAGTCATCCCAAAAGTTTATGGTGTTCCTATCAGAAAAATGGTTAATAACCTTACATTCAGGGCTACTTTATATCAAATGTATATACAAGCATAATGCTTCTGTTTTATTTTTTAACAAAAATGGAATATACAGAAGATGTTATTTTCATATTTCTTTTTCCTTACTTAACAATACGCTATTAATGAGTTGTCACTGTAACTCAATCTTTTTTTTTAATGACCTATGGTTTACCTGACACACAATAATAAGCATTTAGATTGTTTCTAGCTTTTGCCATTATAAAATATTGTTACAGGGAAGGTTTAGATACTTTGTGTATTAGTTTCCTAGGGCTGCCATAAAAATTAGTGCAAATAGTGTCTTAAAACAAAAAGTATATGTATTCCCTCATAGTTCTGGAAGCCCAAAGTCCAAAATGAAGCCATTGGCAGGGCCACACTGTCTCTGAAGGCTCTAGGAGCAAGCCTTGCTTCTTCCAACCCCTGATGGGTCCAGATAGTGCTCAGTTTGTGGGAACAGAATGCTCTGCCTCCATCTTAAGATGGTTTTCTCCCATGTCTGTTTTCTCCACTTTCCTGAGGACGCTTGTCCTTGGGTTCAGACCCTAATCAAGGATGATCTCATCTTAAATTCCCTAATTTAATTATACCCACAAAGACCTTCACATAAGATCAAATTCACAGGTTCTGGCTGGCCATATCTTTTGGGAGCACAAGGCACCATTTAACTCACTAGACTTTAGAACAGGAGCAAGGAGCCTGTAAGATTTTGTTGGAAGTGGCCCAACTACACTATAAAGTACTTAACTTCAAAATGTGATAGATTCTTCACCAACTCTGGATATTATTGGTTTCTTTCATGTTTGTGATAAAAATGGTTAAAATGGTGCCTTGTTTTAATTTGTAGTTCTTTGATAATTAATGAGAATAAACACCTTTTTGCATCCTCATTGGCATTTTCTATTTCTTCTGGCTCACACCCTTTATTTATTTCTTTAGTGTGTGTGTGTGTGTGTGTGTGTGTGTGTGTGTGTTTTAAATTTCATTTTACTCACTTTTATTCATTGATTTATAATTGCTCTTGAATAATAAGACTTGGATATATGCAAGAAAAACAAGTGAAGATTTTGAATGTTGACCTTTCCTCCCTTCTGGGGGCTCTGGGTATGAACAATTCAGATCTGGAATTTGGGTAAGGGAGCTATGGCTTCCCACTGTAGAAAGTTTGGTCACCAGAACTAAGGTTGGTTTGTTGGTTATTTAGTTGGTTTTATTGTTCATATCAAGGACCACTCTAAGCAGTGGCCCCTCTCCACTAAGCTATATAACATAATAGCTAAAATCACAGGCTCTGAGTCAAATATGCTTTCAAGACAAGACTGTGCCGGTTCCACACTGTGTTCCTGGGACAAGTTGACCTTGCACAGTTTGTTTCCTCATTTGCAAAATAAGAAATATATAAAAATAAAATACTGAAAACCCTTTGCACATATTTTTCAGTAGAGAATGCTCTCTCTTGTCTCTTCCCCATCAAGTGTCAGAACCAAGAGAGGATTTCCTAAATACTTTGAGTAACCACCATCTGCTCTCTCACCTCTAATAATCTCTATTTCCTCATCCTGTTTTACTTTCTTTTCCCATTATTGTTACCTGAAATTACCTTGTCTATTTATTTAATGGATTGTAGTCAGCCCTCTTGTCACCCTCCCCTGTGATGCTAGTCCCATGAAGGCTGTGACTTAGTTGGTCACATCCACTCTACATTCTCAAGACTTTCCTGATATACAGTATATGTTCAAAAGATCTTTTTAAGCAGATGAATGAATTATTAATAAGTGAAAGGAAGTAGCCTTATACATAACAAGTGTTCAAAAATGATAATAAGAATCAATATCTAAATCTCTATGACTCTGCTTATTCAATTAATTAAGAGGCCCATTAGACCAAGGTTGTTTCAGTGCATTAACAGCCTCTGTAAGCCAACCAAAACCTAAACCTGTAATGCCTCAAGGTTAAGAAATGGAAAGCCATCAAAAAGAACAAAATCTTGCCATTTGCAATGACATAGATGGAACTAGAGGGTATTATGCTAAGGGAAATAAGTCAATCAGAGAAGACAATTATCATATGATCTCACTGATATGAGGAATTTGAGAAACAAGGTAGAGGATTACTGGGGAAGAGAGGAGAAAATGAAAAGGCAGAGAGGGAGACAAATCATAAGAGACTCTTAATCTCAGGAAACAAACTGAGGGTTGCTGGAGGGGAGCGGGGTGGGAGGGCTCAGGTGGTAGAGTGATGGACATTGGGGAGGGTATTGCTATGCTAGGTGCTGTGAATTGTGTAAGACTGATGAATCACAGACCTGTACTACTGAAACAAATAATACACTACATGTTAATTTAAAAAAGAAAAGAAATGGAAAGCTAAGGACAACCAATCATGTAGCGCCAACTAGAGTTTCCCATACAAAGCAACTGTTTAAGCTTTAAGCAGATAAATAATGTTCTGGCTTTGCTTCTGCCTCATCCTATAAAAGTCTCTCCCTAGCTCCTGTGGGCAGAACCCCACTAACCACTTCCAATTTGGCACTGCCCACTTCGAATCAATTTTTGCTCATCCTCAACATTTTAATATGCCTCAGTTGATCTTTCAAGACACTATATTCTGTGCCTTAGAGACAGAGTAGCTTGCTAACCAGTGTCTGTGCTGTCAAGTCTTCTTCCAGGTCAAATGTATTGTGCTGGCATTATCATAGTCATTCTCTGCTGAGCAAATCCTTTCTTATTTTACAATGTTCTAGCTATCATAAAGTGAAGAAGTGGTAGTTATTGTTCAGTTTTGGTCTAGAGGCGGTCAACATTTTAGCATGGCTGACCAGTTCAACATATAACTCACTACCATGCAGAACACATGCTGTATGTACATTATGTCTATTCTTTTCAACTGCATTTAATAGTTCATTTATAGGGTGTGAGCTGGAGGAAATACCTTCAGTGTTCAAATACCCTACGAACTTCCAGTAATAAGATTAATAAGATCTCTGGATGTATCGTGCAGCAATTATAAAATAAATCAAAGAGCCTGGGAGATTTAAGGGCAGAATTAAAATATTAGTGGTCCTAATGACCATCTCCTGCTTGTTTAGGTCACTGAGTAAACCAGCGTCACTCAGTTTCATATATGGGGCTAGCATCCATTCCCTCATATGAAACCAAATTCATAGTTCAGCATCATGCCAAAAAAAATTTTCTAATTTGTGTTTTTGTTACTGATATTTATTTCATTCCATCTTTGAACCTGAGAGACACGATTGTCTCCACTCACACCATACCAGAGTACTTTTTGTTTGGAAAGACGGGCGAGCTCTGGTTTTAAGATCAGTCTGGGCCATTAACACAATTCAATAACATTTCACTCATTTTAAATCCAACATGTTTATTCTTCTTGAGCTATTTTATTTGTGTTTGTTTGTTTTTAAATGGCAGCTCCCAGCATGATTTTCAGAGGAGAATGATTTAAAGTTCATAAAATGTCATCACACAGTACCACTTTCTCTAACAAATTACCCAGGAAACAAAGATGAAAGTCAAACATAAACCACTTAAACTTTTTTTATGTAACATGATCTAAAATTACTAGAAACATCAAATTTCCAAAGATCTCATACAATTTTGCTCACATCCTTTATTAGTGAAATTTTTATTGTTCAAAGATGAAAAGCATGTCAATCTTAAAAAACTATTCAAATTGGTTTCATAGACTTTTGTGATTATTATACATCTTCTATTCCAACCAGATGTAAATTTCCAAAAGTAACTCTACTTTTATTAACTTACATGATGGGACTATAGTTTTGTTTGTTTGTTGTTTGTTGTTTTTGTTTTTGTTTTTGTTTTGAGACTCTCTCTGAGTCGAGTTCTGATAAAACACACAAGTTACCTCCAACCAGAAATTTCATTAATAAGAATCCCTCCAAAAGAACATTCTGAACATCTGATACATTACAATTTCTGCTCCCACTTAAAATACATCTAGTTCCCTAAGAGAAAAAGAAATTTCAGATTCTAAGGGAACATGAAGTAAGGCTATAATGAGGTAAAAATGAAACAATGCATACACCAAGTCTTACACAATTCACAGCACCAAGGACTCTGCCTATCTGCATAATATGTCCTCAAGCCTTTGTTAGTTTTTTTATATTTATAACAAATAACATTTGTTAGTTTTGTCTAATTTCCTAATGTGAAAAGTAAATGTGGCCTACTTACACATGTGACAAGAATTATAAAATAGAAAAAAAAAATCAACTTTAGTGTTTGTATATAACAAATATCAATTTGTTTACTAGATGGGAAAATTAGGATTCTGAAAGAAGCAAAAGAAAATGGGATACGATAGATGCCAAGAAGTTACAGTTTGAGAGGTGACTGGGTGGCACAGTGAGGTAAATATCTGACTCTTAGTTTTGGTTCAGGTTGTGGTCTTGGAGTCATGAGATTGAGCCCGGTGTCCGGCTCTGCCCTCAGCATGGAGTCTGTTTCAGACTCCCTTTCCCTCTGCCCCTCCCTGCATTATGCTCTTTCTCTCTTATAAATAAGTAAATCTTTAAAAAGAAAAGAAAGAAAAAAAGAAATTACAGTTTGGTAATGACAAAAAAAAAAAAATCCAATAGACCTTTCTAAAGACATCTGAAAGCAGAGATCATGATGTCAGAAAAAGTGGTTTCCCAGACTTTTGGAATTCATTGATAAGTAGTTGTTTTTTAAGGATTCATCGTCATTTGGGATACGTGGGTAGCTCAGTTGGTTAAGCATCTGCCTTCAGCTCAGGTTGTGATCCTGAAGGATCGAGTCCCACGTCGGGCTCCCTACTCAGTGGGGATCCTACATCTCCCTCTGACTGCTGCTCCCCCTGCTTGTGCTGTCTCTCTCTCCCTCCAACAAATAAATAAATAAAATCTTAAAAAAGAAAAGGATTCATCATCATTCATAAACATAAAAACCTTAAAAGCAAAACAGTGAGGAAGAACGTAATCTCCAAAAAGGATAATCCCTTAAATATACTTAATAAACAAATTATTTTATGGAGATGACATTGTTCTTTTTCTTCTCATTTACTCTAGTTTAAGTAAAACCTTGTCACAGAGAAGCAGTAATCCACAAACCATTTCTGGCCTTCAGTCTTCTAGAGCATCATGAATGAAGGAGGCACTGCAGAGGCAGGCATTCCTTGACTCAACGGATCGGATCTTCTTAAGGATCCTCAATTTTTCTGACCATGTGTAAGAGAAAACTGCACTGGGAAGCCTTAACTCAGACTAGAACCATATCAGAGAACAAATGTGTACTGATGAGTTTTCAGAGGGCATATTCAATTGTCTAGTATGTTCTTTTATCCTGCCTCATTTTATGGGTACTCGGGCCACGTGCTAGGACCACAGCTGACCCGTGGCAGAATTCTGAGGGATTCACGGAGTGAGGGGAGATGTGAAGAAGCATTTTCTGAACACCACATGCATTGATCTAGGTGGTGTCATTATTTAACATCACATTAAATCATAAAAATATTATTAGATATTAGTAACAATATTTAGAAAGAACAAAGATTCACTGATGAGAAGTAGCCAAGGACAGCTCCACAGCTGGAAGGCATCAGAATTGTGATTCTATCTCGGAATCTAACATGACATTTTAAACATCACACTGGCAGCTTTGTTTTGACCATTGCCCACAAGTCTCCCCGATGATAGTCATCAATCTCTTTTTTCAGAATGATCTTTCCCCTTTCAAAATGTATCCCTGGGCTGCCAACCTTTGCTTTCTCAACAAATCTGATAAACTTCTGCAAAGCTTCCCAAGGACTAACAGACTATCCTCCCCTTTTGTCAAGCATTTCCACTTTACAACATCATCTTCAGCCAAAATCATGATGGAGAACAATACTATTGTTTGGAAGCACCAATTATCTCCAGCCCCCCTCACTGTCTCTACTTCTCTCTCTCTCTCTCTCTCACACACACACATGCACACACACGCACATACACGTAAAAGCAACTACTCCATTCTAGTGGCTTACAAATGTCCTTTGAGAAGAAATCCTCTGTATGAACCCATTTAATCATGTTGGGTTACAGGGTTAATCCAGGAAAGACATGGAAGACTGGCAACATTCCAGATACCACACACATGCAACTGAGCTGCTGGAACTACAGCTGTATGACGTGCCCCTGGCTCTGAGGATCATAGAAACATTGTGAATATCATCACCAACCCTTTGTAGAGTACACACTGAATTATCAATCCAATAGAAACAAAAGCAGAACATAATGTGGGAAAAAATAATGCAACCTAGGAGAAACCCGCCCTCCTTTGACTGCCTTAATCCTTTCATTAATCATAGTCCCATGTGTCAACCAAAGAAAGGCAAGATCAATAAATATTACAAGCACTTACTATGCCCCCCTGGCTCTCAAAGGGTATTATTAAAGAACATTTTTTCCTATCTTGTGGCATAACTGGCCAGTAAAACCATATGATGTTTAGAGTCTACACATCAAGTTTATGATTTGATACACGTACACATTCTAAAAGGATCCCCCCCATGATGTTAATTAGCACGTTTATCACCTCTCATATTTACCTTTCTTCTTGGTGTACATGAGAACATTTAAGTTCTACTTTTTAGCAGATGTTAATAATACAATACAGTGTTAACGACAGCCCCCATTTTATACATTAGTCCCCAGAACTTACTCATTCTATAACTGAAAGTTTGAACTCTTTACCAACCTTTTCCTACTTCTGCTCTCCTCCCTTCCCAACCCCTTGGGAGGCAGTTTTCTACTCTGTTGAAAGAACATTGTTTTGTTTAAGTCTTAGTATTGCCCAAAAGTTCTCAAGAATGTCTGTGTGTTCGCCCCCAACTCCTTACACTCCAGTGACAAAATACAGATTTCTACTCTACAGTTACTGAGCAAAACATTGTGAGCCCCTTCTTCCCTCTTGCCTCCATCCAGGGCTGGCCTAGAACCTTTCAGAGCTGTTGCAGGAGAAGAAAATAATTCTTAGTGTGTTACGTCAGTACATTTGGGTTTATTTGTAATAGCTCTACAAATCCAAGTGAATTAGGCTAACAATTTTCCAATTAAAAGTTTGGTGACTGGCTGGAATTATAAGGAAATAAATGGTCAAAATTATTACATGTTATTTCTCACAGTAACTCTTTGATACGGGCACTGTTGTTGTCTTCATTTTATAGTAAAAAAATTCTGATATTTAGAGAAGTGAGTCCACTTGCGAAGATTACATAGCTGGCGAGTGGTGGGAGCCAGGAATTGGGCACAGCATCATTTTCAAGTTATTGTTTTCCACCACTATGTAATTCCTTTGTCCCTAAGTACACTGGGCTAAACCAAGTGATATATTTTGAGAGATACTGGCATTTTTTAAATCAACAAACTGTTCTTTTTAAAATGATTTTATATTTGCTCAATACTTATCTATATTGTCCATTTTAATAAACTTCATTTTTGGGGTCCCCATAAAATGGTTGTCTTAGTATATACAAATCTATGCTTTTAAAGGTACAACTCCAATAATTAAGTAAATTTATACAAGGGTAATTCCCCATGATAAAAATTCTAGAAGTGTTCCAGATTTGCCTTTCTCCATCAGTGAAGCATGAAATGTAGGCATGATGCCTCCTGCCAGAACTTTCAAAAATCTATGTCCTACCTTCTAGGAGATTATAGGATTACATAAATTAAAACTGTAAGAATCCCCAGATTATCTGGTTTAATATTTTCTTTTTTTACAGGGAATAAAAGAGGATATTGAGACCCAAGGAGGTAAGTATCTTGTCTCAGCTGTGCTTAAGCTGAAGACCAAGCTATCTTCATTATATTCCGCTGTACCGTGCTGCTCCCCTCCAAGAATGACAATGAGAGACCAAAGATAAGAGCAGCATTTAATGTTCCCTAACCTCAGGACAAGAATTATGATGTTAGGAAAAGGAAGAAGAAGAAAGGGAAGAGGAAGAAGAAATAGGAGGAGAAGGAGGAGAAAAGCTACAAACTGTCAGAAAATATCTGTAAGCCACATAGCCAAAAAAGGACATGTATCTACACTGTATAAAAAAGCAATAAGAACACAAACAACCTAATTAAAACATAAGTAAAAACCTGGTGATACACAGACCTGTACCCCTGGGGATAAAAATATATGTTTATAAAAAATAAAAAATTAAAAAAATAATAACATGAGTAAAAAATATCTGAACAGACACTTCACCAGAAAAGAGATACATATGGCCAATAAGCACATACTAGATATCAAGAAAATGCAAAATAAGAACACAGTGGGGTACCACTATATGCATTTAGAAGAAATAAAATAAAAAATAATGACAACACCAAATGCTGGCAAAGATGTGGTGAAAATGGAACTATCATACATTACTGATGAGAAGGTAAAATGACATAGCTACTTTGGAAAATAGTTTGGCAGTTCCTTTTAAAACAAAAAAATTGACTTTCCATATGACCCAGGAATTGCATCTGAGGGACTTATCCCAGAGAAATTAATACCTATTTTCATCAGAAATGTGTACACAAATGTTCACAGCAACTTTACCTACAATAGCCAAAAACTGGAAATCACCCAAATGTCCCTTACTATGTGAATGGTTAAACAAAATGTGGTATATTCATACCATGAAATACTACTAAGCAACAAAAGAACAAATTGTGGATATGCAACTTGAAGGAAACTCAAGGAAGTTATGCTGACTAAAGGGGGGGGGAACCTCAGGAGGTTAGACTGCAAAATTCCATTTACTTAACAGTAAATTTCATAAATTACTGTTAACCTTTGAACAAGAGGTGTTTGAACTTCTCACAGTTTGAACTGCTCTTTTCTCTAGCTTACTTCATTGTAAAAATACAGTATATAATACATGTAACATATAAAATGCATGTTAACTTTTTCTAGTTAGTAAATGGGGTTCTTGGGTTCTCTAACCCACTCTAGCAAATTAAGTGAACCCAAGGAGGGGGTTGTAGAAACCTCTGATTTTTAGCCAGTTGGTCAAAATGGTAACAACTTGAGTTTGCAATTAACATCTGAAGTAGAGGGCATTCATGTACGATTGAGCACTTAACCTTAGAAATCCGATGCTGTCTCTGTAGATAGTGTCAGAATTTAGTTGGATTTCTTTTTGTTATGAACATGCTATGAAGGCACAAACACGAGTTGTGCCCACAGTAGCATTCACAATGTCAGCTTTATTCAATCATAAAGCAAAATTAATCACAATTATAAAGCAGGTTAGGGTTCCAAACTCAACGACATTTCACCGTGTGATTACACTTGGCTTCTTATACAACACTCAGGGCAGGACAGAAAACAAACCACACAACAAAATAACAAAATAACAGAAGGGTGTAGGAAGTTAATGAACCAAACTCAAGTCAGTCTGTGGGCACACAGTTGAAATAAGGCCTCTGTCCAGTCTGGGTCAGCTCTTGGCACTTACTGCTTATTATGTTCAAGCTGTGAAGGATCTCAGTTCAGTTCAGAGATCAACTGGGCAGAGCCTTTGGTGACAGTTGCCTTTTTAAAATGGTCAGAGAGAGAGGAGGCCATGTCTGAAGAGTCTGACAGTTTGCTGCCGAAGTCTTCCCCTTTGAAAGGGATCGAATCAGTCTTGGGCCCCTACAGACCTCCACTATTTCTGCCTGCTATCAATTCTGGGGTATCAGCTGATGCTGGTCCCAGAGATGCATACTTTTAACTATTTGCATTGCTGTTTGACACAGGCTCCTGCTTGACATTAGGGATTCCATTTTGCTCTCTATACTTTTTGTTGTCTTGTCGCTGAGTCTAAAACTTAAACTAAAAAACAAAAACAAAAGAAATCCAACTAAATATCTAATAATAGAAATTATTAAATAGTAATAGTGAGAGTGGACATGCCAGTCTTGTTCCTGATGATGGAGGAAAAGCTCTCAGTTTTTTCCCCAGTGAGGATGATATTAGCTATAGGTCTTTCGTACATGGTTTTTATGACGGTGAGGTACATTCCATCTATACCTACTTTGCTGAAGGTTTTTGTCAAGAATGAATGCTGTATTTTGTCCAGTGTTTTTTTCTACATCTATCGAGAGGCTCATATGGTTCTTATCCTTTCATTAATGTGGTGTATCATGCTGATTGATTTGTGACTTTCGAGCCAGCCCTGCAGCCCGGAAATAAATCCCACTTCATCATGGTGAATCATTCTTTTAATGCACTGTTCGATTCATTTTGCTGGTTATCTTGTTGAGAATTTTTACAACCAGATGTGTTCATCAGGGATACTGGCCTGCAATTCTTCTTTTTAGTGGGGTCTTTGTCTGGTTTTCAAATTAAAGTAAGACTAGCCTTGTAAAAGGAGTTTGGAAGTTTTCCATCCATTTCTATTTTTGTGGAACAATTTGAGAAGAAAAGTTATGAATTCTTCTTTAAATCCTTGTTAAATTCATCTGGGAAGCCATCTGACCCTGGACTTTTTGTTTGTTGGGAGATTTCGATTAATCACTCAATTTCTTTGCTGGTTATCGATCTGTTCAAGTTTTCTATTTCTTCCTGTTTCAGCTTCAGTAGTTTGTATGTTTCAAGGAATTTGTCCATTTCTTCCAGATTGCCCAGGTTGTTGGCATATAATTTTTCATAATATTCTATTATAATTATTTACTTTTCTGTGGTATTGGTTGTGATCTCTCCTCTTTCATTTATGATTTTATTTATTTGGGTCCTTTCTTCTTTTTTATAATCTGGCTAGAGGGTTATCTATTTTATTAATTCTTTCAAAGAACCAGCTCTTAGCTTTGTTGAAAGACAACCAAATCAACAAGGAAGAGGTCAAACTTCCACTATTTGCAAACAACATGATATTCTACGTAGAAAACCTGGAGGATGCTACCAAAAATTGCTAGAACTAATACATGAATTCAGCAAAGTTGCAGGATAGATAATCAATGTGCAGAAATCTGTTACATTTCTATAGACATGTAATGAAGCCACAGAAAAAGAAATCAAGGAATTGATCCCGATAACAATTTCATCAAAAACCAAAAAATATCTAGGAATAAACCTAACCAAGGAAGTAAAAGATCTATACCCTGAAAACTATAGAACACTTAAGAAAGAAATTGAAGAGCACACAAAGAAAAGGAAAAACATCCCATGCTCTTGGATTCAAAGAATAAACCTTGTTAAAATGTCTATAGTGCCAAACCATTATACACATTCAATGCAACCCCTATCAAAATACCACCAGTACTTTTCACATAGCTAGAACAAATAATTGTAAAATTCACATTGAGCCAAAATACCCCAAATAATCAAAATGACTCTGAAAAACCAAAGCAAAATGGGAGGCATAGGGATTCCAGACTTCAAACTATTACAAAGCTTCAAGATAGTATGGTACTGGCACAAAAAAAGACACATAGATCATTGGAACAGACTAGAAAATCCAGAAATTGACCCTCAACTGTATGGTCAACTAATCCACACCAAAGCAGAAAAAATACATTCTCTTCAGCAAATGATATTGGGAAAACTGGACATCCATGTGCAGAAGAATGAAACTTGAACACTTTCTTACACCATACACAAAAATAAATTCAAAATGGATGAAAAGCCTAAAAGTGAGACAGGAAACCATCAAAATCCGAGAGAAAAACACAGGCATCAACCTCTTTGACATCCACCACAGGAATATCTTACTAGACACATCACTGGAGGCAAGGGAAACAAAAGCAAAAATGAATAATTGGGACTTCATCAAGATAAAAACCTTCTACAGAGTGAAGGAAACAATCAACAAAACTAAAAGGCAACCTATGGAATGGGAGATACTAGTATCCAAAATCCATAAAGAACTAAACTAAACTAAAAGGCAACATATGGAATGGGAGATACTAGTATCCAAAATCCATAAAGAACTGGTCAAACTCAACACCTAAAAAAAAAATAGTCCAGTTAAGAAATGAGCAGAAGACATGAACAGACGTTTTTTCCAAAGAAGACATCCAGACAGCCAATGGACACATGAAAAGATACTCAACATCATTCCTCATCAGAGAATACAGAACAAAACTATGATGATATACTACCTCACACCTGTCAGAATGGCTAAAATTAGCTACACAAGAAACAACAAGTGTTGGCAAGGATGCAGAGAAAGGGAACCCTCTTACACTGTTGGTGGGAATGCAAACTGGTGAACCACTCTGGAAAACAGTATTGAATTCCTCAAACAGTTAAAAATAGAACTACCCTATGATAGAGCAATTGTACTAGTAGGTGTTTACCCAAAGGAAACACAAATACAGATTGGAAGGTGTACGTGCACCCCAATGTTTATAGCAGCATAATCAACAATAACCAAACTACAGAAAGAGCCCAAGAGTCCATCAACCTATGAATGGATAAAGAGGGTGTGAGATATATATATATATATATATACATATATATATATATATATATAATGGAATACTACTCAGTCATCAAAAAGAATGAAATCTTGCCATTTGCAATGACATGGATGGAGCTACAGTGTATTATGCTAAGTGAAGTAAGTCAGTCAGAGAAAGATTAATACCAAATAATTTCACTCATATATGGAATTCAAGAAACAAAACAGATGAACTTATGGGAAGAGGGAAAAAAGTCAGGGGGACAAACCATAAGAGATTCTTAATGATAGAGAACAAACTGAGGATTGACAGAGATGGGTAGGTGGGATGGGCTAGACGGATGATGCCTTATGCAGGGTACTTGTTATGATGAGGACTGCGTATTATAGGTAAGTGATGAACCACTGAATTCTACTCCTAAAACCAATATTGCACTGTATGTTTACTAACTAGAATATAAACAAAAATTTGAAGAAATACACACACACACACACACACACAGAGAATTCAGTTAGATTGTAGGATAAATATCTGGTATCTAAGAATTGCTTGGTCATGTGGGGAAACATCCCACATTCATTGCAATTGGAATCAGAATTTTAGCATCTCAGACTCAACAGTATAGTTGACTGAGAAGTTAGATCCTGAAATAATAATCAAGATGCTGAAAGACTACTTTTGATATTATGTAAAAGTGATCATCTATCTAACTATATTTCTAGTGAAAATTCAATGTTATCAAAAGTATTGCCGTATTTAAAAGAAAATTGTTTTAATAGATGTTAAGTGAATTCAGGAGAAGAGTGCTGAAGTACTGTTACACATGTACAGTCTGTTGTAGTAACATTTTACTCCTTTCCACACTGACTAAACATTAGTCTAATCTTTCAACAAAGAATAATAAAGTTTCCATGATGTAAATACCAGTTTGGGTTATTTTATCATTGTGTGTTGGCATAAACACCAACTATGTGTTTGCTCGAAGGAAAACAGGAAATCACCATAGGGCTAGAGCTGAGGTTTTGGATCTGTCAATGAGACAGGTACAGGTGTGGTTGGAAGAGCAGTTTCTGGACCCAACTTGTCCGGAGGTCAAAGTCTTCCACTGGCTTGCTCTGTGTCCTAGGCAACTGACTTATGACTTAGCTATTTCAACGATTAAATGGAAATAATATCATTTACCCTGTGGAATTGCAGTGATGATAGCAAGGTAAGTGCTTAGTCTACTTCTTGGAATGTAAAACATGCTCCAGCTATTATCAAAATCATCACATAGGCAGAATTATTCAGTTTATCTTAAACTATTATTCAAAAGATATTTGGTTTTCAAGCTTGGTATTACATTAAAAATTCAATTAAACATACTTTGTAAGAATAACGTCTTTAAATATTTAGACTACTGGATTAAAACAGCAATAGCTGTCTCATTATTAATGGTAAAATGTCAACAAAAAACAGAGTAATCAGAAAAAATGTCAGCTTGCTTGGTGCCTTTAGAATGACAATAAGCTGATTCTTTCTTACAATTTTTGTTAAGTATCAACCTAAAATTGTACCTGGGGAATTTAAATACATGGGGAACCAAAACATAATTCCCTTTACCTCTCAACTATTATAAAAACCAACCAAAACCAAATGCTCAAAAATTTCAGATCTAGAAATACTCCACTCTCATCCACACTCTGCAGCTGCTGTTGCAGAATATGATTGAGGAAAATCTACCTCTCAGCACCGGAATTTGGTGGGATAAGAAAAAAGAGTCTAAGCAAAACATAAACTCGTTAGAAATAAACATGAAAATCCCCAAAGGATAATGCAGATTTTATTAATTTCCTAAGTATATCTTGTTACTCCTAACTGTCAGTGATAAAGAATTTCCAGATATCTGAGAATACCTAATATTATACACCATTTTTTTGGTAGTAGTTAATGTTCACAAGGGAATTGTAAGTATAACCAGTTCTTAGAGCTAAAATGAGGTCAAGCTAATCATTAAAAACAGTATTAAAAATAGTATCTTGGGATACCTGGGTGGTTCAATCAGTTAAGTGTCTGCCTTTGGCTCAGGTCATGATCCCAGGGTCCTTGGGATAGAGTCCTGCACAGGGCTCCTTGCTCAGTGGGGAGTCTGCTTCTCCCTCTGCCTCTGCTGCTCCCCACCCCCCACTCATGCTCTCTCATTCTCTCTCAAATAAATAAATACGATCTTTAAAAAACAAAAAACAAAAACAGTATCTGGCTGCACTTCTTCCCACAGAGAAAGTTCCCCAATCTCTGTAATTGCTCCATGAACTGGAGCTTTGGTTAACATACAGATTCTGACATTTTCCTCCTCTCACATTCTGGCCATCACCCTGCAGCCATGCTATGGCCAGTGTCCAAATCTGCAATTCTGCCACCAAGGTCAAGGCTTCCTGCCTGTGGCCACATGAAGTTCCAGGGTACTGAGTGGAGGGTGCTGGTGCCTCTGCCCAACTGCCAACACCAAACACGCTGGTATTTAGTGTTCTTCGCACTGCACAGAGATTTCACAGAATGCTTCCCCTTCCTACTCCCAGGCAACACTGATGAGGTTGAGTTACGAGTCCAACAGAAGTGACTGACTTGATTGATCAGTTTGGCATCCCTGTCACTTATCACGTCAGATGAAGGGCATGCTGCACGCACACACAGACATGCCAACATCATACCTCAGCAGCCCATCCAGGAGTGCCAGCTGCCATGGCCCAGACACAGCCCTGGGTACTAGGAAAATAGAGCTGCTGGCCTAGAGGTGTTTGCAGTCTCTTGGGGGCGATGCTGTTAAGGCAAATAGATGAAAGCACTCAGGGTTTCTGTAAGTCTGCTCTCACACGAAGACGACTGTCCTTGACTTCTTCCCTGATACAATCTCATCAGGACAGCAGAGTCATAAACATGTGAGCTTGTTTTGAAAAACATCACTGAGCTATTTGAAATTTCAGTAAAACTGAAAAATATAATTCAACCCCTGCCACTGTTGCCTTTATTGGGATGATTAAGATTATATGGTTGAGCTCAAAGAGAAAAGCTACACAAACATACACACTGATTGCATCTTAGTGGTCTGGGAACTGTAGGGTCCACAACAGAATAGTTCATAATATCTATATCTTTACAGGAAAAAAAGGTGATACATATTGCACTATCCTACTATCCTTAAATTTCCTTGCATTTTGTAAGAGATTAGCATTTAATTCCATTATGTTTACTTCTGTAAATACTGTTGTAATAAACATCATTATAACTAAATATTTATTTCTTCACTTTAAACAGATTTCTAGAGAAAAATTGTCTGGCCAGTGTGTATGTAAACACTTAACACATTAGAATTATGCTCCAAAAAAGCAGTACCAATTTACAGCACTACTTGTAGTGCATGAAACTGTTTTATAGAAAAATTCTTAAGTAAAAAATATTAATGAACTGTTGGAAGTATTGCTTTCCTGGGAAAATATCTTCTGTGCAGGAAAGAAAAAATGCCAGATGAAGGTAAGAGATATAAATTATGATATCCTGAACAAAATAGTTTCCAGATTTAAAACTTTTTTGAATCAGACTGTTGTCAACCATATTTATGTTCTTCTTTTGAACATTTTACACACACACACAAGCACAACAATGTCTTCCTTAACTCTACTTCTATTTACCTGTGTTCTTTGCCTCCTACAAATATCCTGCCTTGGTTAGCCTACCAGTTACTGGTATAATTTTTATTAACTTTAAGAGCTACATAATAGGTATGGCCCTATTTATTCACACCTCACAATGTATCCATTTATCCCATATGTATATAGTACTTGCATTCATATAACATAATTATTCGCCACAGAGACTGGGCCATAATGTCTTTCAGAATAGGCTTTATGTTTTAAAACCTCTTGCTTTTGAATTTTTGTCAGTCTTCACAGAACTGACACAAAATTAAAACTTAAAGGTTAGGGGCACCTGGGTGGCTCAGTCAGGTAAGTGTCTGCCTTCAGCTCGAGCCATGATCTCAGGTTCCTGGAATCAAGTCCCACATGGGGTTCCCTGCTCAGTGCACAGTCTGCTTCTGCCTCTCCCTCTGTCCCTCCCCACCCCACTCCTGTGTACTTGCTCTCTTTCTCTTAAATAAATAAATAAAATCTTAAAAAAAAAAGATACTTAAAGGTTGGATGATGGCACCCTTCCTAGTGAAAAAATAAGCATGGCCACCGGCCTAACAATCAGAGTGAAATCACCCATGGTCTGACTGAAGGAACCAAACTGCAGTCACAGCCTAAGGATTCCTCAGACACGAGAAGTAACTTGTACACCACTGTGATTCTCAAATCTCTAATGACTACTGGTTTGTGAGTACTTACTATGAATGGCACTTTTCAAATATATCTTCATTCTCCATCCCTATTAAAGCCCCAGGAGGTTAAGTCATATCCCATTTAACAGATGAGGAAACTGTAGCTCATAGAGGTTGAGCACACAAGCGCCCAGTTCTGAACCCTGAACCCAGACTCCTTGTACTTAACTACCAAAATCACTCTGGCACAAATAAGAAGGGTAAAAACTATAAATTTCTTAATCTTCCACATTCAAGCTTTTAAAAATGGCATTAAAATATTTTCTGAGTTATAGACTCAGAATATTATCTGGCATGCCATTTAACATAGCCTATGCAATAGTTCCACACAAATTCATTTTTCCCTCACTGAAGAAGAAAGAAAGACTATCCATGACACACCACCTACTGAAAGCACAAAGCATTTAGGATAAAATTTAAGAATAAATCAAGATGGCTGATGGAATACATTAAGTTTCTCTCAAATCCTTTTCTTGACCCCATTAATAAGAGAATAAAGGAATGTAAAAGAATAAACCCCCAACAATTAGAGATTCGGAAGGAGACAGCAATCAGCATGAAAAAGCACACTGTAAATTTCTGGAAGATGAAAAGGAGATGAAGGTGTTTGGCTATGCTATGAGGCAGAACTGTAGTCAGGAAGGAACACTAATAAGTATCTTGGCAAACCCTGGAGGGTGCACCAGACTCGAGGCAGGCAAATTCCACAGGGGTTATGACTGTAATAGGGTTTCAAAGAAGAGAATTCATTGCAAATCTCTATGACTAGCTCCTTCATCTCCTTCCATACCACATGCAAAGGGATCCAGGCAGCCAGAAGGTCAGAAGCTGTAAGGAGAGGACTCCCTGCCTGGATGGACGGACGAATGGATGGACAGATGGATGGATGGACGGATGGATGGATGAGCAGAAGCAGATAAAACAACAAAACATGTAGGAATCTCCAGATTGTAAGCTGAGCTTGACTGGAAAAAAAAATAGGAACAAAAATATTTCATTCCCCATGTTTCCTTCACACATTCTAAAAGAACTCCCCACTCTCTGTGATAAGCTTATTAATTCATGCTGACATTTTCTTCCTTCAGTCTCCCACTATGACATGATATCCCAGAGAAATTATTACAGGTTTAGGAATGCAATCTTATGGGCTCTCTCATCTGCTCCTGAGACAAATGTCACAGAGTTAGTATTTAAAAGCATGAGGTGGTCTCTGAATTGCTACATTCTGACACCCACAAGGGCAGGAGGCCTATTTTAAAGAACAAACTGGGGGTGACGTCTTCTCCAGAAGCCACGTATGCAAGGAAATGCCCATTAACTGAGAAGAAAATTGATGAACGTACCCTGGAGAAATTTTTAGGACATAGATAAAGGAGAAAACTGGCAATTAAACCACAGACATCCTCTCACCATTTTAAAAAATCACCTCCTTATTTTTATGAAGATCATGTAGCAAAATAAAGCCCATGCCTCGGTAATGTAATTACATCACTAATACAACAGTTTATTTGTCATTACCTGAGGGGAACCAGAGTTGGGCAGAACAAGTAGATATGTAAGTAATTGTACTTCCCACAATGAGAACCCAGAAAATATTTCGCCGCACGTACAGTGTGTTATAAATGTCAGTGTGAAAGCACCGTTCGCTTAAAGCCTGCGATCCGTCTCCTTTCTGCCATTCACCAACACACAGAGCTGCATCAAAAGATCCATTCAAACAGTGCATCTCAGACTTACATTATCAGCAGATACTGCTTTAATTAGCAGTGGTTTTCAAAGGACTGGATGGCTTCAAGAACTTCATTTGAACCATAAAGTAGAAATCTGGATCCTTATCAGTTTCACTTTACTCTCCCCTCCCGTCCCTGGGTGCTAACAGACACAGTCCTCATTTTTCTTAAAGGTAAAAGAAAAATGGAAATGGTGGCTGGATTTTTGCCATTCGGGTGCAGTCCACTTTTTCCTCCACCTTCAGCAGTGCAAAGGGACTAAAATTAGAATTGCACAGGGACCAAGATATCTGTGTCAGGCACGTTGCCGGGAGTGGTAAGAACTACAAAGCGGAATGAGTAACAGCTTATGAAACCATCTTAGAAATAACATTTAAAATGCAGACATATGTGTTCTAAATTTTTGTTCCTGATGAAAACACAGCAGCAACTTTATTTTATGTAGTACTATGAGAAAATAGAATACCTTATTTTTACTATATTTTGACGTTAATATTAAGGCACTTACACACTATTTTCTTTATCTATTCCATAGTGTTCTCCCGTGATCCCATTCTCAAATCTTTGCTGCTTCTCAGTGAAAACATAAAGAATATGTGTAATTCAATTTATGAGTACTGAACTGTGAAACTTTGTACTGCAAAAAATCTAAGAATCTAGTAACAAGGACTTTGACTTTACACTTGGCCAGTGATGACATAAAAATATAATAATCTATTTCAAGGTTTCTAATGTTTGTATAAATAGGCATTGTTTGGTATGGAAAGGATTTAATGACCACACCGCTCAAGGACACTTTCATAGACTTATAAAATGCTAGAGATCCACAGCAATCTTTACAAATCCAACCCAACCTCTCAGTCTGTAAGGAAGGAGACCTAAGGTTATGTGATTTGTCTAAGGTCACATAAACACGACTTTAACACCAAAAATGGTCTCCTAGACTCAGATATAACATGCTTTTTACCACACAAAATGGCACTTACAAAGAGATGGAAGACCTCTTTGGAATCAGAGGTACACACACACACACACACACACACACCCCAAAGGCACAGGTTCTTTGTTTCGGCTTTCATAGATGTTAAGATAGTACTCAGAACTCCTGCATGTACTCACCTACCCTAACTCATCATTTTTGTGGTCTTACTTCATTCTGCCATTATGTCCATTAAGACTTCAGTTCCCATTGCTTAGTAATTTCCTATCAATCCCAATGGTCTATGGCATCTTGTCTCCTCTCTTTTTTTTTTTTTTTTTCAAGCTACAGATTCTTTGGTTATTTAAGAATTGTGTTACTGGCTCTCTATGAAAAAGAGGCTAGAGAGAAGTTAGGGTGGAATTATTTCTTATGCAAAAAAGACTTAGGAGTAATTATTTAGTTTTTCACTTTGATCTGCCAAATGATTCCATTTCATGGTTAGACTTTGCAACTATACTTCATCTGCAGTAAAACCAGAATCTTCATACCAATGCTGGAGGGATGTGTCAGCTCTTTGGAGAACATTACCTTAACCAGCAAAATCTGAAATACTGGTGCTGACTGATCAATCCTACAACCCCTTTACTGACTCCTCAGAGAGTTCTTCTCTCTCTAAGAAATGCGAATAAATCAATCTTACTAAAATTTCAGAAATTCACAGAGTCCTAATTTTGAATTTGAGGGATCCTTATTGAGGCACTTACCATAAAATCTGGCTTATTATTGCCCATCTGGGTTTTTTTTTTTTAAATAATTATTTCCACAGAGTATTTTGTATGTCAACTTATTACAGAACTCTAGTCCTCCCTGGAGAAAAGAATTAATAAATTCAAAATTTACTGGTAAGGAATAGGCCATCCTGGGAGATATGCCAAATAGAAACACGGAAGGCACTGTAGGCACCACAAACATGTTAAGACCAGCAGCCACCTTAAAGATGCCCAAATGCCTACCATTCTCCATGACGGTGTCACACATAAATACAAACATGAGCCAGCATCACAGAGGAATTAAGGTTTGGGGACAAATTCACATCCTCTACCATCAAAATGAACACCAAAGGCCAACCTAAAATCCATAACATAGCAAGAGTCATTGACCCAGTCTTAGAAATGGCAGAGAAATGGAAGGAGTTTTCTAAAATAAATAATCAAATGCCAAAGAAAAGGAAATGTCATTGTTCATTTGTTTGTTTTCATCTTTCCTCCCTTGTGGTTATCATCAAACTTAGTAGAGAAGGATCCAGGGCAATCAATTATGATAAAGACACATATATCTAGCACCTGACCACCAGAGATTTATGAACCTCAGTTTATCACCTATTTTATTATACAACGTTGTCTTGAGAGGAATTATGTATGGAGCAGAATCAACATTCAAGCCATGCTAAAAATTATCTCTAGATGACCCATCAGAAACATTAGCAGTCTAAACTTTTCTTTCAAGCATGTCAGCAGCTCCTTAGTACATATTACCAATGACTCTAGTTAGACACTAGAAAAATAGGTTATGTAGTTGTTCATTCAAAACCTTGGGAGCTTCCCAGGTGAAATTCGAAATTGGTCCCCACACATGGAGGGGCAGGAGAGATCAAATAGGCAGACTGCTCCAGACTGGTAGATAACAGGCCTACCAAGCCAGGAACTTACTGATGAGCTTGTCTTAAGTGTCACAAGATGAGTAGATCTCCACGCCCAATCGCCAGAATCTTAAAAGTCTGTATAGAGAACTTAACTGCGTTCAGACACTATACCATCCAAATGGTATCAAAAACACCTTACTCTCTCAAGGCTACTTCCTCGAAAACAGCTCCCATGGGAAAATTAGGCAGAATGTATAATCCAAGGAAGGGGGTGGCAAGGCAGGGAGCAACTTCCAACTACCAGGTCCAGCTCATTGTGGGTCAGCCAGTGGCCATGTACTTTCAGTGACCTCCAACAGTCGATATTATAACAGAATAAAATATATTACAATATAGAATACCTTACAGCTGTCCCACTGTTAAGATGTTCTAATGAATAATTACAGACTTGCTTTCTCACTTCTATGTGAGAAAAAAGAATTGGGGATGTTTATGTTTTCTACACTTAGAATATTTCCCAGCTACTAAATTTATCATGATTATTTCATAACCTACTAAAAAATAATAAAATCTAATAATCTTCTTGGTGATCAAGACTTTCTCTCTCATGTGAACTTCTACTACAGTCCATAGGACCCTATCTTGTTCAAAACAGACATTCAAAAATGTCCATTGATTTGAAAGGCTCTTTCGACTTTTTTTACCTAACAGACACTAGATTGCATCTGCAAAGGTGTCCCCAACAGAAGTCAGATTTGTCATCAGATAATAACATTGGGAACTATAGCCAAGTGTTAGTCCTATGTTTTTTGTTTGCTAACAAATTTCTTCTCAGAAAATAATTAGGGTTATTTGTATTAATGAAGATATGAAAAGCTAAATTAAACCTTATTTAAAAAGTGTGCTTCACTGAATTATCACAGAATTTTTAAAAATGCATAATTTTCTGTGTTTCTGCATCTTTACCACAGTTTTTCTTCAATTTATTTTCTCTTTCATTGTAGCAAAAAGAAGTGGCATGATCTCTTTCTTTTTGAAACCAAAAAAAAAAATTTTGAGATTATAGGTAAATTTGCAAATCATTGGATAAAACTTTTATCCCCAAGGTCAAAACAAGTTAAAAAATTTTAAACATTAAAAAGTAAAATTTTAGTTATCTAAAATTTTAGTTTTCATCTCCTTATATGAGATACATCCTATTAAAAATCTGCCAGATGAGATAACAGATCAATCTCAAAAATTTCTTTTACTCAAAAAAGCAATATTTATGACATTCAAATTGACTACTGCATTAATTTGCTTCTACCAAGGTTCATATGAAGTGAATTGGTTGACTTACCCTTCTCACTATCATTATTTTTGTGATATTTATTGAACATTTATTACTTGGGAAGACTGAATTATCTCTTGAGACATATTATATTAATGTAATATAAATTATTAGGTTTATGCATGAAATATGTTTGTTCTTATCATATCTTAAAGAAAGAAAACATTATTATTTCAGAATATCCTGAGGTGCATGGCCATTTTTACTATGTTAATACATGAATTGTTCCTTTTCATTAAGAAATTTTAGTTGAAGATAAATGTAAGTGAAATTCTCTGTTGATGCATTTAATGACCTAAAAAGATTTTGGAAAATAGTCAGGATATCCTGTCTTAATTTTACTTATTTATTAAAACATACTAAATAGTGGTGTACTTACTCTCAACTCTATTCCAGAAATAGCATCACTTTATAGATAACAAATGATATTCAGCTTAAATTTACTGTTCTTTGTATCATTATTCTGAAAATGAAACTCATAAATAAAATCAGACAACTAATGTACTGACACATCACTTCCTAAAATGTATTCCAGAGAACAGTAGCCCAAATATTCACTGTCATTACATACATACAGTAAAATACATTACATTGGTAGGAAGTTGAAGAAATACAAGGAACCTCCAAAGTGTCTCAAGGCCTTCAGTGTGTTAAAATACAGTAAGAGTCTCCAAAAAGAAGTAAGATTGTGTAGTTCATCCTATACAACGTTTCATGAATATTCATGAGCATAGATCAGAACCTCTTTTTGCAGAGCAGTTTAAAAAATCAGAATTCTAAGGAATGTACTTTGGGGAACACATGATACAATGGTTACTCAAATTTCATCAAGAAAAAACAAAAGATCCATTCAACTCCAACACCAATTACTGTAGAACCAACCAAACAGAACTGTATTGTTACAAAATAGCTCCCTCCCTCCCTGCATCCCCATAAAAATCACCTTTAGTGTAATCTGATTTTGCAGAATCAGGGAGGACTAAAATATCCAGCACAGCATAATGTGTTGGCTTTTCAAAGGTTGGAAATGTCCCTTTAAGTCCATGCTATTTGAGTTTTATTTTTCTTTTTTAAAAAACTGGGATAATATCAACTGATGTGAAAAATTTAGATGGGATTGATAAGCTTAGGACATATTGAAAGATTAGAGTTATCATATTTCTTATCTGATTATCTATTGATCCACCTACAATTGTCAAGCTCCCAGGAATCTTGACTCCTAATTTCCAAAGAGTAACAAATTCAGGGCAAAAAAAAGTGTCAATAGCTAATGGTAGCAATTCTCTTATCCCTATAAGGTGGAGTCTATATTGGATATGTAATAAAGAATCCTATTAAGGTATCCAAATGGGCAAAGAAGAGGTCAAACTTTCAAACTTTGCAAATGATATGATACTCTAAGTAGACTCAATCAAAATGTTGCTAGAACTGATCCCGGAATTCAGCAAAGTTGCTGGCTATAAAATCAATGCACAGAAGTCTGTTGCGTTTCTATACACCACTAATGAAGCAGCAGAAAAAGAAATCAAGGAATCAATCCCATCTACAATTTTAACAAAAACCGTAAGATACCTCAGAATAAACCTAACCAAACAGGAAAAGGATCGGTACTCTGAAAACTATAGAACACTCATGAAAGAAATTGAGGAAGACTCTAAGAAAAGGAAAAACATCCCATACTCACAGATTTGAAGAACAAGTATAATTTAAAATGTCTATGCTTCCCACAGCAATCTACACAGTCAATGCAATCTCCATCAAAATAACACCATCATTTTCACAGAGCTAAAACAAACAACTCTAAAATTTGTGTGGCAACAGAAAAAGACACTGAATAGCCACAGTAACCCTGAAAAAGAAAAGCAGCTGGTGGCTTCACAGTTCCAGACTTCAAGCTCTATTACAAAGCTGTCATCATCAAGGCAGTATGGAACTGGCACAAAAACAGACACATAGATCAATGGAATCAACAGAGAGCCCAGACTTGGACCCTCAACTCTATGGTCAACTAATCTTCAACAAAGCAGGAAAGAATACCCAGTGGAAAAAAAGACAGTCCCTTCAACAAACGGGTGTTGGGAAAACTGAACAGCAACATGCAAAAGAATGAAACTGGACCAGTTCTTTATACCACACACAAGAATAAACTCAAAATGGTTGAAAGGCCTACATGTGAGGCAGAAAACCATCAAAATCCTAGAGGAGAACACAGGCGGCAACCTCTCTGAGCTCAGATACAGAAACTTCTTGCTAGACACATCTCCAAAGGCAAGGGAAACAAAGGCAAAAATGAACTATTGGGACTTCATCAAAACAAAAAGCTTTTGCACAACAAAGGAAACAGTCAACAAAACTAGAAGGCAGCCTATGGAATGGGAGGAGAGATTTATAAATGACATATCAGATAAAGGGCTAGTATCCAAAGTCTATAAAGAACTTATCAAACTCAACACCCAAAAAAACAAATAATCCAGTTAAGAAATGGGCAGAAGATATGAACATTTCTACAGAGAAGACATATAAATGGCCAGCAGACACATGAAGAAAAGCTCAACACCTCTCGACATCAGGGAAAGACAAATCAAACCCACAGTGAGATATCACATCACACCAGTCATGATGGCTAAAATGAATAAGTCAGGAAAAAACAGATGCTGGTGAGGATGTAGGAAAGGGAGCCCTCCTACACTGTTGGTGGGAATGCAAGCTGGTGCAGCCACTCTGGAAAACAATATGGAGGTTCCTCAGAAAGTTGAAAATAGAACTAACCTGTGATGCAGCAACTATACTACTAGGTATTTATCCTAAGGATACAAAAATAGTGCTCTGAAGGGGCACACGCATGCCAGTATTCGTAGCAGCAATGTCCACAATAGCCAAAACTCAGAAAGAACCCAAACGTCCATCAAATGATGAATGGATAAGGAAGATGTGGTGTGTGTGTGTGTGTGTGTGTGTGTGTGCGCGTATGTGTGTGTGTGTGTGTGTATGCATATATCTATGTCTATATGTCTATATCTAGATCTATATCTATATATATACTATTATTCAGCCATCAAAATGAATGAAATTTTGCCATTTGCAACAACATGGATGGAATTAGAGGGTATTGTGCCAAACAAAATAAATCAGCCAGAGAAAGAAAAATACCATATGATTTCACTCATATGTGGAATTTAAGAAAACAGATGAACACAAGGGGAGGGAACAAAAAATAAAATAAGGTGAAAACAGAGAGGGAGGCAAACCATAAGAAACTCTTAACTATGGGGAGCAAACAGGGTTGCTGGAGGGGAGAGGGTGGGGGACTGGCGTAAATGGTGATGGGCATTAAGATGGGCACTGGATATGAGCACTGGGTACTGTATGCAACTGATCAATCACTAAATTCTACCCCTGAAACGTACACCACACTATGTGTGAACTGATGTGAATCTAAGTAAAATCTTGAAGGAAACATAAAAAATCTGAATTTATTATTGTCTCTTTCTTTGGATAGAATAAACAAGTTCTAAAAATCTGAAGACTATTGATTTTCTTCTTTGCTGTAGATCTCACCTTGGAGTTTTTTTCAAATAAAGCCAATCATATAAATTCCTTAATTGTGTGATATAGTTCATCACATTGTTCATAATAAAAATCTTTATGTGTACACCTTTAATTTTAAAGAAGATACATATTATAACACAGCAATATTATAATGTATACATATTTATTTTCATGGAAAAAATATTTTCTCCTTCTAAAAACCATTTTTTTGCAAATTTGACTATAATAAATTTAATAATTTTCAGAACCTAGTGAACTCTACAAAAATACATTTTTTAACTGTATACAGCAACCTAGCCAGGCATACTGTATTACGTCGGTATTAGCAAGGAACACAAGGCTCCACAAGTTGATGTTTTTAGATGTCTATTTTAGATGTTTGTTCACATAAATAGTCAAAGGGTTAACCAAAATAATTTCTACTGTAAACTTCCAGAGATATATTATATATTTTCCAGATCTCTTAGAGACACTGAATATGTTAACCTTTTCTTGATAACAGTGTCACCAAAATTCCTTTATCTGAAAGATATCTGGGTTACATACATAGCTCTGATTGCCCATAGAGACAACTGCCCACACTACTGAACTTTAATGTGTTCCCTTCCCCCCGAGAATCATTTCTTCTCAGTGCAGATTAGATGTTCCCAGGACTTCCGAGCTGTCCCACACTTCCCTCCACTCCTCTGGAATTTAATCCGAGGCTAGCCCTAGATCTCTCCTCCAGAGTAATGCTCATGTATTTTGTGACAGTGGCGTCCTCTAAGGAGAGGTTTTTGCTTACTTCTAGATTTACATCTGTGTTCAAGGTAGAGTCCAGCATGCAGAATGTCTGACCCTTCAGAGAGGGAAATAAGTCTACATCAAATCACCCCACATAATAAGAGACCACATTAACTTCTGTTTTCTTGTCCCATATTCACTGTATTTATTTGCAAAACTCCCTGTAAAAGATTGCCAGAAAGCTCTGGGTCAAATTTCACACAACTCATAGCAACTCTCTATTCATGTGTTTACTTACTCTCTATCCGGTTCCATGAAAGTTTTATAACTACTAAGACTTTGAAGTGGGCATATCTAAGGTTTCCTTTTATTTTGAAATACACTTCAGATTTCTCTTTTTATATTAATAAATTTGGGTATGTATCTTATAAGTCACGCCAAAAACAGTTTGAAAAGAATAGGTTCAGCTCAGGGAATCCTCAAACATTATAGTTTTTAATCTTCATGACATCCTTCAAATTAGTATTACTACTCCCCATCTTACAAGTGAGTTAACTGTAACCCAGAAAGCTTAAACAAAATCCTATATTCCTGCATTCTGAAGTAGTGGAATGAGAACTGTCACTCAGATCTTTGTGACTCAAGACCCCTAGTTAGGACTCCAACAATTCATAGCTTTTCAAGATAGTCAAAGGCCAAATAAGTCTCTGACCAATACATGTTTAGACAACCACCTGGAACAGAGATCCACAGCTATATTCAAAAGGATGACCTGAATCCTTTAAGAAAAAGTTACATTTTATTCAATATATTTCTTCAAGACTGAAATTCTAATACACTTCATGAATTTTCAACCCTCTGGATATCTTTTTTCATCTCACAGGTTTTAATATCATTAAGAGGACATAAATCCCTATTTCAAACATCCAGAACAATGCAGTCTCACAATTTTAAGAAATCATAGTCTTAGAGTTGATGTAGTTTTACTTTTTGCTACTTGTACTGTTGTTAAAATTAGCCATGCCTGTTCTATCCTTAACTCTGTAGCCACAGCACATTCCAAACATAATTAGCCCCCTATACCTATCAGGTGAACCAGGAACAACACATTCTACTACTCCAGTCTATTGTGTATTTTATGTTTGAGCAAACACAGGTAACCTCTACAGAGCATTGACATGTAATTTCTCAGCATCAAGGTCAACTTAACTTTTACAACTTTGATAGCAAAATAATCAAACCTTTCTGCTGAGTAAGCTTTATCCTTACACCAGATCATTAACTTACTTGATAAAATATTAAAATAGCATATAATACTTATATACTCGTCTTGTCACATTTTCCTCGTATCTCAGAGAAACTGGACTTCCCTAAGAGTTAGCTCAATAAATGCAATAATCTCCCAGTATTGAGGCAATACAGCAAGGGCTCAAAATAAATGGATTTGAGTTTTAAAATTGGAGGTAAATCACATCATTTAACTAAAATCAAATTTGTCCACATTCTAGTATTGAAATTTTTAAAATAATTTTATTACACTGTGTTCATCAAAATCCAAGGAACTCATTAATTTTCAGGCTGCTGACCAGAGAAAAACATCAAAATACAAGTTGGTTAGTACAACTTTTCCAATCTGTGACAGTGGCTCTGTCACTATGTCAGTCGCGTTATCAATCTGTGTATGCTAAATCTCACACATCTTACCGTCAGTTTCTCCTCTAATTTCTCATTTAATAAGCTTCCTTTTTCATGCTTTTCAAATTCCATGTTGAAACTGAATGAGAGAAACAGAGACAGAGGGAGAGAGAGAGAGAAACAGAAAAAGAGAGTCAGAGTCTGTCTAGAAAATGATTTGACGTGCTTACATGTTAGATATTGCAGGACATTCCAAGTTGTGAGTGCTCAGGACACTATCAGAAAGCCCTGGCGATAGTTTCTGGTTAGCTAGTGTTTCCATTTATAGATGTTCAAACCCCATAAACAGAGCACTGAAGAGAAGTCAGGCAGCTGGTCTTAGATAATGATAAATGTCACTAGATAGAAAAGCAAACTCTTCAACAGGAGAATATTCCAACAGGTTAGGTTCCCTGAACCATGAAAGATGCATGTGACAAAAAGCCACCATCAAAGAATTCATTCAGAGCCACTGGAGCAGAATAAAATATACTCTAGAATACAGACCTAATAAAGCAGTTTCCAAAGAACAAATGTAATGATCATATGGCCAATATGAATCAGACAGCCTCATTCTCTCGAATTCCAATTTGCGTCCTGGTAGTCCAGACAGTTATGCATTCTTTCGTAGCTCAAAAGTTTAAAAAGCCACTTACAGGAAAAGAGCAAAAGGATAACTAGTGAAAACTCTTAAGACACAACACATGTATTCAAGGGGTATTGCCAATTTTCTTCCATGAAAAGTTGGCAACTGATGTTTAGAAACCCCGTAAAATAAAAGTGGTGTTTCCCTTCCTAAAATAAAACTGGTTTTCTTCATGATCCTGGTTTTTCTACTGGACACAAAGTTCCCATAGGAGATGAAATTCATATTTTTTTATAATTGAATAATATTTTCAGAATTCTTTGAAAACTGTTACATGTCTTAAAGAAAATTATTGTGGGACTCAATGGTAATTAACTCCCTCTACTTTTGCACGAAACCAGATATGTGGATGGAAATAAAAAAAAAAAGTGGCTTTCAGAGTAAGCCAAGACTGATCTCCATGGTGGTCTAACCACGCGGTCTGTTTGAAACATTTTAACACCCGTTTCTGAACTTAACACAAGTTTCCCATCAGTTTTTCCTTCATTTTTTAAGAAAACATTTTAGGAAATGTATTGTGAGGCTCCATCCTTCAGAGTGGCGTTAGCCAGTTCTCTGTCACCAGGCAGAGTGGCTAGAGAACCTACTCCATACTTACTGTCAAACATGACAAACGAACTTATTGTTACACAAGACAGAAGGGCGGAGGATCTCATAAGTGAAACACTTAGTAAGAAGTAAACCTAGCTAGTCAGCCCTGCTTCAGAAGGATGAATTCAGAAACACTGTATCTGACTCACGGGTAAAAGGGACTTCCCTCTTTGCCTCAACTCTGTATTCCAGATAAGGAATCATATACCCTGTAGCCTTAACAAGTTTGAAAACTGATGTCTTTCTTACAAGCGTCCTGGCATGCAAGTTTCGTATGTGTCAAAAGCAAGGCGATAGCTGAAATTTTATGTAAATGCAACTTCCAAAATCTCTTGGGGGGGGGGGACAAAAAAAAAAGCATGCTATGATTGTGAAAGGAAACTTGATGACTGCTAGTTTAGTGCCTGAAGGTGAAATCTGGGATCCAGTTAGAAGCAGGGGAGTAGTGGAATGCAGAGCTAGTGGGGAAGGAGAGAAGAGTGATAATGAGAGCACTGGCGATCTCCTTCCCACCAGGGATGAAAAGTTTAACTTCAGCAAACGTGCACTGAGAAGCTATAATAGTGATAATTATTCTAGGTACATGCAGATTTTTTTAAATAATAAATAAAAATAATAAAATTCAAAGATAGAATCTTTATGTATCTTCCCTCAACAAACTTACCATGTAGGCATGACTGAATCTAAGTATGATAGCAATACTCTTACTTAGCACACTTTAATAGCACTCACTTTGTGCCAGGAACTCCTTTAAGGCTTTACATATATTATCTCAATTAATTCTCGAAACAACTCTAAACAGTAGATACTATTATTTTCACCATTATCATGGGCCAAATTATGTCCCCTGCCCCACAAAATCATGTCGAAGTCCTAATACCCAGCATTTAAGAATAAGACTATATTTGAAAATAGGATATGTCAAGAAGTAATTAAGGTAAAATGAGGTCATGAGGGGAGGCCCTAATCCAATATGACTTGTGTCCTTATTAGAAGAGATTAAGACAAAAACAGAAAAATCAGAGAAGACCATGGGAAGACACAGAAGGCAGCCTTCTACAAGCCAGAGAGAGAGGCCTTCCAAGGAAGCCAACATGCCAACACCTTGGACGTTCAGCTCCAAACTGGGAGAAAAGAGATTTCTATTAAGTCATCCAGTCTATGGTATTTGTACCATAGCCTTAGCACACTAACACATTTTTTAACTCATTTTAGAGTTAAAAAATAATAAGAAGACAGTTATACAACTAACTCATGGCACTCAAGTTCCTTGGCCCAAACTCCTAACCACTGTGCACTTAGCACCTCTGAACAAATAAGTTCATCGTAGGCATAACAAGGAGAGTGAGTCAACAGCACCAGCACTTTGTGGTGAATACTAGCTACTCCATCCCCTTACAGAACTATGTTTAAAGATAGTTCAGATATATTTTAGGGACACGACTTTTTTTTTTTTTCCTTAGGTAAAATTATGCTTAACCAAAGCTAGCACTCATCTATTACTGGTCAAACAGCTGAGAGAGGTCCAACCTGGTCTCTTCTCTGCTTGTCTGTCCCACAAGTATTTTCCTCCCTCTGATGGGAATGCTCTCACCCCAGAGTCACGTGGCTCCCTTCTCACTTTATCTAGACTCCCCAAGGACCCCATCTAAAATAGAGAAGCCTCTGCCCACTCATTTGTTATGTTCTTCTTCACAGCTCTTATCACCTCTGATGTTATATTATTTTGCATGGTATTTTGAGTGTTCCTTATCTATTCATTTGAGGGTTTTTTATGCATCATTTCATCCAGACATTTAGAACATAGTAAGGAACAAATAAATTCTTGTAACAGAAGGAGGAGAGGAGAGAAAAGAAGGGAAGGAAAAAAAAAAAGCAAATAAGGAAAGAGAGAGGAAGAGGAGGTGGGGTGGGGGAGGAGGGACACGCATCAAACAGATGTGACTTAAGACCTGTCGTTCGCTGTTATTCATACGACTTTGGGTAGGAGATCAGAATGAAATGCATTTATCCAGCACAAATCATATTGCAGAGGAACACAGTATTGATGTTCACTTGCCTTGTTCAAACAATTAACTACTGGAGTAAAGGAGAAAACAGATTGAAGCAGCAGGAAGAATGGGACTCATTTGCAGATTCTGCCACCTTCTCGTTGGGTCACTTTGAGCAAACTCAATTCTCAGAGCTTCAGTGCCCATTCCCTTAAAAGAAGGGATGATACCAGACTCTTCATGTTCTTACAAAAATTAAACATGGTAATGTGTGCCAAGAACTTAACACAGTGTCTGGCATCGAGCAGGCTGTCGCTAAACGTATGTGCCATTAATTCCCTGGACTATGTGAAGTTTATCTAGAAAAAAAATGAGTTCAAAGATAGTATCAAAGTCTGAACAAAAGTGACACAAAAATTAATAAAGAGTAGGAGAAAACATTTGTAAATCATTCCCCTGATAAAGGACTTCTATCCAAACTGTGTAAAGGATTCTGACAACTCAGCAATATAAAGTACAAACAACCCGGTTTAAAAATGGCCCAAGGATTTGAATAGACATCTCTCCCGAAGAAGACAAACAAATGGCCAACAAGCATGTGAAAAGATGCTGTGCTTAGAGACTGCAAATCAAAACCACAACTAGATAACACTTCACACCCACTGGGATGACTAAAATCAAATCAGAATCGCAAGCATTGGCAACAAGTAGATAAACCAGAGCCCTCCTTGGGCTGGTGGGCCTGTGAAGTGGAACAGCCACTTCAGAAAACAGTGTAGCAGGCACCTGGGTGGCTCAGTAGGTGACGCACTGGGAACTTGATTCCAGCTCAGGTCATGATCTCAGGGTGTGGAGATCCAGCCCCAAGCTGGGCTCTGCGCTCCCCTGGGAGTCTGCTTGACAGCCTCTCTCCCTCTACCCTTTCCCAACACCCACTCCCTCACTCAGTCTCTCTCATCTCTAAAACAAATAAATACATCTTTTAGAAAAGGAAACAGTGTGGTGGTCTCTCAACATTTTATATAAAGAGTTGTACGACCCAGCAATTCCGCTTCCAGCGATGTACACAAGAGAAGTGAAAACATGTGTCCACAAGCACATTCATGATACAGCATTATTCATAACAGTCAGAAAGTAGAAACCACACCAATGTCTATCAACACAGTAATGGTGAAGCAATGTGAAAGATGCCACAGGAGCACATTATTAACAGTCCATAGAAAGGAATGAAGCATTGATATTCCCACCACATGGGTGAACCTTGAAAATATGATAGGAGAAAGAAGCTGGCCACAAAAAAAGCCACATATTCTTTGATGATTTTATATGAACAATCCAGAGTATTTGACAATTCCGCAGAAACAGAAAGATAATGGGTGGTTGCCAGGAGGTGAGGGAGAGCAGAATGAGGAATGACAGCTAACAGTTATGGGGCTTCCTTCTGAGGTGATGAAAATATTCCGAAATTGGATAGTCATGATGATGCCGTAACTCTGGCATATACTAAAAACCAGTGAAGAGTAACATATACTGTAAAAGAGTAAATTTTATGGTATGTGAATTATTTCTCCAGAAAGCTATTACTTAAAAACATACAAAGAAATATCGGTAATTCCTTTCAAAGCTGGAAATTTATGATTTTTACCAGAAACATAATATGAGTAACAGGTCACTCCAAACAGGAAATTAAAATCTACGCCACTGTAGGCCAGTAAGAATTCCATTCAAAAGTGGAACAAATGACCCTCAGCAAATGATATTTACTTCAATATACTGGCATCTTTGCACCCTTGTCATGTGCTTCTTCCAGAGGGTGAAATCTCAGCTGCTCAGAGTTGGTCATTTTGTGCCTCTATTCAAAACCTGGAGGAGAGTGGAGTTTGCAGCTATTAAAATGGATTGTTCCTCTACACTCAGCAAGTTAATACAGTGTCTTTTATTTTCAGTGGTGATTTCCCCACACCTGCCATTTAAGGGACTTACGGCTCCACAGCAAAAGCACAGGAAACCTCACAAGGAAGACAGATACCCATAAGGCATGAACGACAAATGCTGTTTTCTTTGAAAAAATAAATCTGCAAAGCCTGGTATAGACAACTGAGAATCTTCCTCACTGTGTGCTCCAAGGATAAATACCTTTTTATTAAGATGGGGTCCTCTTCTGAGACAATGAATACAGGTCTATCTCTCCACATACCACCTGCAGCAGGACAGGCATGGGTCCTATATACTCTCTACAGTCCAGTCAGAAGCCCATGGAAGCTCTATACCCATTTACTGGTAGACCAGGATATTATACTCAGCACATGCCTGCAGGAGCCTGTCCCCAAAGCCACACTGGAAGTGTGTTTCCTTGTGTACCCAAGAGCCAAATGCAAATCTAGTGTAGACCTGGCACTGAGAACTGACCTACTGGTGTTGCTCCTAGTTGAAAATTTATACCCATGTCTCCAAAAGTCTCTGTTTGATGGGTAATGGGATGGGCAAGTGGGGTGGCAATGAAAAACAAAATGCAGAGACCAGTCCCCAGAATTTTCTAGTTTTCCCAGCTCCCCTACCTGAGTCTGTTTATCAGATTTGGCAACTGTAAACTCTCAAGCAGTAGCTGGGGACTCTTCTTCTGAAAAATTCCTCTGATGCTTATCTTCTCATCTGTCTGTGCATCTGGAAGACACAAACACAGGAAGACTTTTAATGTCCCACCCTCACCACTTGTAAGCATCCCTTCCAGCTCCTGCAGCCAGAGGTACTGGATGCTGAGTTACGGTACATGCCTACAGCTTGTGAAAAATCACGTCTACAGAGAAATTTTTTAAAGTTGAATTTGTCACTGTATAATAAACATTTTTGTAAGTTGCATCTGCCAAGTGGACACAAAAGCAAACCCTAAAATATCAGTATATGATAATTACGATAATAACAGCTTAACAAATTTGTACCTTTGTAATTACCAATCTTCAGTGAAACATAAACCTTTCCTACTGGAGTATGATTTTTTATTTTTTATTTTTTGGTTTTTTTTTTTTTCACTTCTTCTGATACTATTTGTGCCCTTATTTTGGTTCTGGGCCATATTTTAAAAATGACTGTAGAAAAGACATTTTAGGCAATGTCCGGAAAGAGACATTTTCTTTATAAAATCATTTCTTGATGATAGAGCATTCATTTGAGCACTAGAAAATAGTTCAATCAAGCGAGAGCTGTGAGAACTTTGAAAAGTGTTAGCTTTTTGAATGTGTGCATCTGAAAAATGCAACTCTTTTATCAAAATATATTGAAAAATAAAATGTGAGGTTAAAAATAAACTAATACTAGCAACACTGATGATAATTTAGAAATAACAGCAATTCTGATATAAAACTAAATCCATACCTCAAGAGTCTATAACAGAGAAGCTGATTAAAACCACTTGGGGATCTAATTCCAGCATGTTCCATTTTCTCCGCTATTCTATACTCAGCATCTACAATTTTCGAGAGACTTGAGATAAATTTTCTCTTGTTCATGGGGACAGCCACGATGTGTGCACTGAACAAGTTTTGACTCTTGCATTTGGAACACTCACTATATTTCCAGATCCTCTGAACAATAGGTATACTTCCTGGTAGTGTCTGTCTCTGTCTCTGTCACTCTCTCTCTCTGTGTCTCTCTCAATCACACACACACTCACACACACACTCTCTCACCACTGTTGTTTCAGAAGTGAAGACAAGGGCACCTGTGTGGCTCAGTGGGTTAAAGCCTCTGCCTTCTGCTCAGGTCATAATCTCAGGGTCATGGGATCGAGTCCCGCATCGGGCTCTCTGCTCAGCAGGGACCCTGCTTCCTCCTCTGCCTGCCTCTGTGCCTACTTGCGATCTCTGTCTGTCAAATAAATAAATAAAATCTTAAAAAAAAAAAAAAAAGAAGAAGAAGAAGAAGAAGAAGTGAAGACAACAGCCAGCTTAAATTGGTTTAGACTTCAGGAAAAAAGGACTCAGAAATGGAAGGCTTTAGTTTTTGAATATTAGATTTACAATGTGTGTTTCTAACTTGAGAAACGAATTCTGGATGGAGTTTTCCTGTGTCCTCAGGGCTTAATCAAAGCAACCAGATGCAACACTGTAGCTCACTCCTCCCCTAAACCCAGGAGCTTCGCTGTTGTGGTTGTGTTGACATGACAAATCACTTTGCCCCCGAAGTAACAGCTCTGTGCCCTTTGAGACAGCGCACCCGGGATATACTTTCAGATTTATCAGTTGAAATTGAACCATGTTCCAAAGCAGCGTGCACTTATACAGAAAGAATGCTTACCTTTCAACTGACTTGGAAGCAGCCTGCAGGACGATAATCCATCCGGGAGGTCACCGGTCACATTCCCAGAGCAGCTGACCCTGTCAGTCTTTGCAAAGTACTGTTTATTCTGTAACTAACGTCGGATACCAGGCACAAGATACAGAAACTAAATTTAAAAGAAAAAAAAAAAGTTAGGCAAAAACCTCATCCCCTCAGCGATCATTTCACAAAAACAGTAGTTGCTAACTTTCCCCAAATGATTTCTTTATAAGAATGTCTTGGCAGTCGTGGGGATTTGGAGTCAAGTGTTGAAAAGTTTTGCAGTATATCCAACTATCTACTTTTTTAGTGTACCGAAGAAAATTCTTTAAGCTTCCCTAAGGACATGAGTGGTAGGGAAGGAAAAGGTTAACTGAAAATGGAGTTTCTTTTCTGCTTACATTGATGGGATTTTTAAAATACAATGGAAAGTCCTCCCGAAATGAAATGCCAATTATGCCGGGGAAGGAAAGTCAGAATTATGCAGGAGGTGCCCACACAAGGCTGGACCAACTCCACAGTGAGCCCGCTATCCAGCCACCAGCAAATATCCACAGACCAGAGATTGTTAGTTCACAAACGGACTCCCGTGCATGGAGGGCAAGAAGAGACTGAAGGAGGAGGCAGGCTACTCCAGATCAGTAGGTAGACGGCTTAGTAAGGAAGGGAACTTACATGCAGGCTTGTCTTGGGTGTCTGCAGGATGATCTCTGCACCCAAGCACCTGAATCTTCAAAGCTTCTATAGAAGCCTTAACAGAGTTCGGTGCCATTACCATCCTGCTGGTCTCCCCAGCACGTTGCACTCTTAAGGCTGTGCCCTTGAAATGGCTCCTACTGTGGGAACAATAGACAGAATACACATTCCAAGGACAGGAGAGGAGATGAGGAGCCTCTAGTTGCCTAGGTTCAGCCCAAGGGTCAAGCAGAGGTCACGTCCTCTTAATGACCTCCTCCAACAGAAACCTCCACTGCACTTTCCTCATTCCCTACAAATTCTTTTCCCTAATGACTCTCAACAGAGTGAGTCCATGTTACCCCAATTAATGCCCAGCCTGTACGCAGGGTTATCCAACTTTGGCCTCTGGTTTACTTAGAGGCTTTTTTTAAAACTATGGCCCAAGAAACTCAGAGTTTGAAAAACAAACTTTTACCCATTCATTTGATTATCTGTAGAAACCGTATCATCCCAGATTGGCTTTGTCATCCTATCCAATACATCACCCCACCCTGAATCCTATAATGTATAGTGTTTTCTTAAGAAAAAGGAAATATCACAATCAGATACTCACCATTTGAAATTATTCACAACGCTACTCTCTTTCACTATTTCCACTAATTAAATTGATTTATGTCGACAATCTCTAAGTGAATACTCATGTAAAACACAATGTTATTTTAAGGTATTAGTTCATTCTTTTTCATTCAGTGCGATAATTTGACTATTATTGGTTGAACCCCATATCCATACCATCGTGCTGGTGCTGACAGCTTTCAGCTGAGAGCTTAGTGAGGAATGAACAGAATCACATACAGCAGAGCACCAAAGCAGGCTGAACGTGGTAAGTGCTAAATTGAGAGTCTAAATAATGTGCTTTGACAGTGAAAGAAGGAGAGGACGTTCTAGCTAGAGACACTGGGGATGATTTTACACAGACATTGGATTTCTACTACAAGTAGTCTTTGGACAGCAACATTGACTTCATGTGGGAGTTTATTAGAAATTCCAAAGTCTTGGATACAAACCTAGACCTATTTAGTCAGAATCTACATTTTAACAAGACTCACAGATGATTCCTGTATGCATGAAAGGTGAGAAGCACTGATTTACCTGTGCAATTTAGAATTGACAGTTACAGGAAGAAAAACATGTCAAGTGTAAACTAAAATAATGGCGGCCAGAACAGCTGGGTGGCTCAATTGGTTAAGCTTTTGCCTTCGGCTCAGGTCATAATCTCAGGGTGCCCGGATCGAGCCCCACATCTGGCTCCCTGCTCAGTGGGGAGTTTGCTTCTTCCTCATTCCACTCAGGCTCTTTCTCTCTCTCTTTCCCTCAAATACATAAAAATGTTTAAAAAACAACAAAAACAAAACAAACAAAAAAACAACAACAATGAAACCCAGAATATGCACAATGTGTTTGAGGAATGGCAGGTGGACATGGAGGTTTATGGAGTACATATGGATGATTTACACCTGTCACTTTGCAGTAATAAGAGAAAACACCATGACCACATTCTATGAACCAGTGACTCTGCTGAGCGACTGATAGGACACTCTTTCTCATCTTATCCCCTCAACAACCCCATGAGGGAGCTGCGTCACTGTACAAAATGGGAAGCTGAGACAGAGGCTAAGCACCTTTGCAAGTCCACACACAAGAAAAAAACAGAGCGAGGTTTACTCCCAAGCCAGAGCTCCCAGCCACTACCTGCTGTAAAACGTGAGATTCTCTGGACTGGGAACATACTTCAGTCTACTTCCTCCTGATTAATGCTCCCTTAGAGAGCAACCAGAGGGCCCAAATCCCTTGGGCTGAGTATCCAAGGCAACCCAACCTTTATCCTTCCTTCGTCCTGCTTTCTTAAATTCTTGCACCTGACAAACAGGAGAGAAGACCAACAAGATCGTTTTGGTGCATTTTTTTTCATTAAAAATTTAACTTAAAAAATATCTTATTACTAAACTCATACACACTGTAGAAAATTTAGAAGATACTAAAAAATACAAAAAGGTGATTTTTAATTCTCTGTGGAGCCACAACTCAAATATACCACAGTTAACATTAAGGTATATTTCTTTCCAAGTTTTTTCATATATTTATAATTTTTAGTATGATTAGGATTATAACCTGTATTTTTTATTGAATAACACAATATGAACAATGTATCCAGTCCTCAGTGCCTTTACCCAAGAGTGTTTCCAGCAGTGTGCTGGTGGCAAGCATAATTTTTATCTCACCTGGCCAAGAGTCAGGGACAGAGGTCAGACAATGGCATAGGTGAGGTGTTCTGGATGATGTAACCCGCCTTAATGGATGGTTCTCTCCTTTATCATCTTAAAATTGAAATTTGTCATATTAGGTTTTCTTAAAATAACAAATCAGTGTGTGTTAGAGTCAAAATAAATGAAATTATCAAACTTCCCAAAAATCAGTAAAACAAGACGGGAAGAAGCACTATAATTCTATGGCCATGAATGACCTATGCTTCACTTACACAAACAATGTATCAAAAAGAGTGCTTGATAAAATACCTACTTTTTTTTCAAAAATAATAAAAATTATTGTGTTTATTATAATACTTTAGTAGTAATGCACACTCACTTTGTATATTTTTTTAAATATCCAAAACATAGAGTCATCTTATTTACTTATACTTGACTGCAGATAATAGAAACTTACTTGAGAAAAAAATATTTAAGTGGTAATAATAATAATAATAATAAATTATAAGGACAGAAGAATATCTCATGGCATTCATTCAATCAGGTTTTCTGAGGGCTAGAACTAAAAGCCTAGAAAATCATCAGGAGCCAGTGTTTCCTCTAGGATCCCATGATCTCTTATCTTTTTCTTTCTTTGTCTATCTACTTTCTTCTTAGTTTTCTGAAAACTGGTTTCCTTTGTGCAAGTGGGAGAAGATGGCTGAAACTCCAGTCCGAAAATCACATGCCCCTCAATCCAAGGAATGCATACAATCTGAATCTTCAATTTTATTTTATTTTTTATATATTTTAAAAAATTTTATTTATTTATTTGAGAGAGAATGAGTGAGAGAAAGCATGAGAGAGAAGATCAGAGGGAGAAGCAGACTCCCCAAGGAGCTGGGAGCTGGAAGTCCGGGATCATGACCTGAGCCGAAGGCAGTCGCTCAACCAACAGCCACCCAGGTGCCCTGATTCTTCAATTTTAAATTCCCAAGAGAGAGAATCCAATTTGCCCAACTTGAGGCGGGTGTCCATCCTGATCCAATCTGCCATCACAATGGAATGTGGAGGGAAGCAGAGCAGGGTCACAAATTCTCCACACAAAAGAGCAGAAGAGACATAGTTGAAGGGGTCTACTAAAAATTGGGCAAACAAAACAAATAAAAAAATAAGGCCAATGTTAATATTTTGGTGGATTTTCTTCCAGTCTTATTCACATTCTTAAATTTAATAATGTTCCCTCTCAGGATTTTTCTATGTACGGTATATTTTAGTTGTGACAGTGACATATATAAATGTTAGACCTTAATATAAGAATTTTTTATCTTACTATAAAATTTTGAAAAATCTTCTATATCAGCAAATACAGTTCCAATTAGTGAATATGTCACATTTCACTAACCATCCGCATGTTGGTGGAAACTTGGGCTGTTTCTAACAAATCTGAGAAAAGCATCTTGGAGGGCAGAAAGCTCTCTCTCTGTTTTGAATTATTTTATTCAAATTGGCTTTCAGACGATGGACTTTCCCAGACTAAGAAAAAAACAAAAACAAAAGCGTTACAAGTTCTTGACCTTTAGTATTAAATTTCTTTCCTAAAAGGTTATAGAAGTGTGCTCTTCACATTTCCTCACTGGCATAAAGTATAGTTTAAAATTTGCTGTAGTGGGCACTTAAGATAGATATAACATTTACTGTTATTCTTTTCTTTCTTTCTTTCTTTCTTTCTTTCTTTCTTTCTTTACTAGTGGGGGGGGAGGGGACGGAGGGAGGGAGAGGGAGTGAATCTCAAGCAGACTCCATACTGAGCCTGGAGCCTGAGAGCAGGGCTTGATCTCAGGACCCCGAGATCAGGACCTGAGCAGAAACCAAATTGGTTGCTTAACCAACTGAGCCTCCCGGGTGCCCCACATTTACCATTATCCTTAAGCAATATGAGTGCTAATATGGTTTCCTTTATACAATTTTGAGGCACAATCACCACGCAGTGGCCAATTAGCTAGCATTAAGCCTCCTTTAGGATCAAAAATGCATTTTTTCTTTGTACCCATTCATCCAGCAAACACTAACCAAGCACCTGTTAGCTTCTGAGCACTGGGGAAAACTTGGAAATAGGAAGATAGTAATATACAGTCCCTCTCTCTAAGGGGATTGTCAGGCAAAGGATAGAGAGAAAAGGTATTAGACACAGACAAGTACCACCGCATTCTACTCTGGGCTGCCCTGCTTAGCTCTATAACTTGTTCAGTGATAACACACCTAACAGGTCCTCTGGCTAGCCCTGGTCAAAACCTGTCCTCCAGGAAAGCCCAAGGAATAGGAGTGAGCAGCTCTGAACACATTCCAGCTCCAAAACCTAGGTCTATCCAGCACATTCTGGCTTAACTGAAAGAATGCCTACAAAAATGAGGGCGTGATGTGGCCCAAGTATAACATCTGAAGCAGACAAAAATCTACATTCAACGGTAGACGCTTGTGATAGCATTCTCTCTCTCTCCCACTGACTACAATTTATTAATGTAAATGTTGCTCCCACTTTGAGAGGTTCATGAAGACATCATTTAGAATTATGAAACTGAAGCCACAGCACACAGTTAATGCACTTCCCAAGTTAGATAGGGTGTTCATATCGCCACATAAAACCCAGTCTTTGTGATTATCTGAGTACCAGCTGTGCACTGATCAGGAACAGGAGAGGAATTTTGTTAATTATCATTACCCAGAGGAAAATAATTAGTTGCTTTGTAGGAAGAACAAAAAACAAATGTTGCTATTTCCATTTTAATTTCAACCATTGAGGTTGATAAAACTCAAAATTGGTCTATGTATTTTATGAAAATCATAAACTCGTTAACGCAGCAATAGGAGATTGCATGTTAAATCTTTGTGTCCATAAATTAATTGGCACACTATTCATGGGATGATTGATACATTGTTTTTAGGGGGCATGAAATAACTACCAAACCAGGAAGTAAAAAGGGTGACTCAAACCCCCTTGAAGAGGATAATGCAATCCCACTTTCTCAAGATTTCAAATCATGTAAAAATCTTTTTTATCCCATTTCTCTTTCTTCAAACATGATAAATTGACTCTCATTCTCCTCCACACCTTGCAGATGAATTTCAGAACCATTACATCAGACCCCCATGGAGTATTTATTTGCCTAGCATAAGAATTCAGATCAATCATAGCCTCCTCCTTTCAACAGCCCCAAGTGTAAGGACCCACCTGTCCGCCTGGGCAGGGAATCACACTGCTGAGAGGGATCACTATTGTTCAGGACACATTACGGTATCTGAAATATTAAAGGCAGCAGGAGACCATTTGACTAGTTCAAAGATGCTAGAACTTACCGGGAGACCATGAAATTATTTTAAAACATTTGGATTTTAAGACGTCTACAAATTTCAAAGCGCAGGGAGATACAAATGTCAAAAACAAAGTCATCTGAGGGAATTGGATGCTGGGGGGCAAATAAGCGGTCACAACGTTGCTCAAGAATCTAGAACTCGGGCCTAGACCCACAAATCCTGAACAAAGGTGTCTCTCTCCACATTTTCTTGCCACTAATTGAAACATTTTTATGTGTCACCAAATGTCTTCCAACAGAAGACACATAGGTCCACATAAGAGCTTGGAACAGAGGATTATTTGAGTCCAATTTATGTCTTTACAACTTTAGTCATTTATTTATATTCCCAAACCTCATTTTCTTATCAGAAACAGGGGAATAACAACTCTCCCCTCTACCATAGTAGTCTTTTGAGGGATAAAATGTAAAAAAAAAAAAAAAAAAAAAAAAAAAGGAATCACTACTTATTAGTATTACCTTTGTGGAAACTGCTTTTCCTCTGAATTGTTCTAGGTGGTTGGCACATGAACATGATACCTGGACAACGAATTTTAATGAGCGAGCATCCATGGAGAGAATTTCTTGCAATTGGACAACACAAGTTAGTGATGTGATACATTTAAAGACCTGCATCATTTCCATCGTGCGGCACATTAAGTATTGGGCAGAAATGAGCTATGGACAGAAGCATAATTAGAATTGCTTTTATAGTCAATTCCCTTTTTAAAATTTCTCTCTCCCCATTTTGTCCATTCTTCTATTTGAAATCAGAATCAATGGCAACCCTTTGTTTTACTGTAGCTTCCCAACTGTCACTCACAAGAATGATCACCCACATTAAAAAACAGGGTGCACAGGGTGCCTGGGTGGCTCAGTGGGTTAAAGCCTCTGCCTTCTGCTCAGGTCATGATCTCAGGGCCCTGGGATCAAGCCCCACAATGGACTCTCTGCTTAGCAGGAAGCCTGCTTCCTCCTCTCTCTCTCTGCCTGCCTCTCTACCTACTTGTGATCTCTGTCAAATAAATAAATAAAATCTTAAAAACAAACAAACAAAAAACAACAACAACAACAAAAACAACCAGGGTGCTCCTGGGGCATGGGGCATTCAGTCCCATTGAGCATCCAACTCTTGATTTAGCCTCAGGTCATGATCTCAGGGTTGTGAGATCAAGTCCCACATCAGGCTCCTGTGCAGGGTGTGGAGCCTGCTTACGATTCTCTCTTCCTCTCTCTCTGCAAACCCCCACCCACCTCAACAACAACAACAAAAGACAGAGTATTCCCTTATCTTTGAATCACATCATCCCCACCCTAGTGCTCAGTGCTTGAGTCCATGGTCTGTCTACACACTGGACTTTCCAGCTCATGCTACAGTACTAGAGACAGTGAAATATCTGGACAAGGAGGTTGTGTCTTTCTTCTCGCTGGAGGGCGGTAGATGACTGGTGGCAGAATAAAGAAAAAGAAAGTCAATGTTTGTGGACAGTTTAGTATTGACACCTCATACCAATACTATAAAGTAGCTATGAGGATCTTCTCCCTTTTACAAGTTAGAAACCTGTGCCTAATAAATGTCAACAACTTGCAAGGGCCCCAGCTAGAAAGGGGCAGAACAAGATTTTGAATCAAGATCTGTTCCACCCCCATGCCAGCGTGCTGTGTTAGAGTGGGTCAGGGCAGAGGCCTCACACTGTGAAGAAGGCAGGTCTGCATGAAGTATGACCAGGGAGGATGGACTCCAGGGAGATGAAGTTCTGAAATCTGTGAAGTAGAAGTTTGAAAGAGAGTGGAGGAGAATCAAGGATTAATGGGGAAAGGGCGGGCTGGGTCAGTTCATGATCATTTTCACTATAAAGATTCTGCTCTGGGAAAGACAACAGATGAGCCCACAGTGTATCTTTGCTTTAGTTGAGGCTTTACTTGAGAAACCAGAGCCACTCTGAGTGTCATGGGAACAAGGACATTCCTATAGGAAGTAGAGCATATACAACTGTGGGAGGAGTAGAAGAAACGGTCTAAAAGAGAGAGTTTGAGGACAGAAGAGTCATTAACCATCTCTCAGACAGCACTGACCCCAGTGGACAAGACAGAGCTTGCAAGAAGATCTGAGAAGCCAAGCAAAGTTAGCTTCTCAAGCAGGGTTCTGGAAAGACCTCCTGGAGGTCTCAGGAGAGCAGTGTCCTTAGGAATCATGGCCCTTGTGGGTCCAGAGTCAGGCATCTGATGGTGGACCTGAGGCCACAGCTAATCAGGAAGATAAGAGGGCCACCAAGGAAAGGACAGTGAGGACAAACTAGGACAGCCAGGCACTTCTTTATCTGTTCAGACCTCCATTTCTCTATTTCCTTCCAAGTTTCTCTCTTGACCAACCCTAAGGGAAACGCAACCAGAAGGAAAATCAGGAAATAGTCCCAAGCTTAACCAGGTTGTCAATAAGCAGAATTCAACACAAAGAATAAATGCAGGAAAATCAGGTAGGAAACTATTATAGAAGTCTGTGGAAGCTATGACCAGTGGAGGCAGAAAAAAATGATTAGAAAGACAGAAAATTCACTAAACAAATATAAAGAATTCATTTTTTAGAGTTAATATTAGCTAATATTAAAATATAATCACACATGTCATAATTTATAACAATAATTTATAAAAGAATATAGTTCAAACTAATAATAGTTGAATAGTCAATGGTTCAATAGTTCAATGTTCGAAAGTGAAAATAACAGTTCAAACTAGCCTTATCAAAACCTACATATCAGAAAAGCTTATTGTTTCTAACAAGAACACATTCAACTGACGTCACTTGGAGTTATTATTTTAAAATTTTCAAATATGAAAATATTTTTCATTTGAAATGCTACCACAACTTTTTAGAAGGAGAACAGTTCTTAGGGCTGATACACAACCTGAGCCACTTATAATAGGTTTCCTTGTCAGTGTGAAAAATTATGCCAGATTTTCACGTATAAGGATTCTTCTTGTATTTGGAGGCTGGAAGTCCTAGGATGTCAGCAGCCAAAAGTAAGACCTTTTTGTGATGTTTGCTTTCCAGAAAATTTGAGGCCATTGAGAAATCCTGCACCTCTTTCCTCCAACCACTGCAAGTCAAATCTTTTTTTTTTTTTTTTTTATTTTAGGTTTCATTAGCACTTTTATTTTCTCACATAATTACCATTTCAGGGTTTTTTTTTTAATTTTTTGTTTCTTTACAGTGTAACAGTATTCATTGTTTTTTGCACCACACCCAGTGCTCCATGCAATACGTGCCCTCTCTAATACCCACCACCTGGTTCCCCCAACCTCCCACCCCCCCCGCCCCTTTAAACCCCTCAGATTGTTTTTCAGAGTCCATAGTCTCTCATGGTTCAGCTCCCCGTCCAATTTCCCTCAACTCCCTTCTCCTCTCCATCTCCCCTTGTCCTCCATGATATTTGTTATGCTCCACAAATAACTGAAAATATATGATAATTGACTCTCTCTGCTTGACTTATCTTACCCAGCGTAATCTCTTCCAGTCCTGTCCATGTTGCTAAAAAATTGGGTATTCTTCCTTTCTGATGGAGGCATAACACTCCATGGTGTATATGGACCACATCTTCCTTATCCATTCATCCGTTGAAGGGCATCTTGGTTCTTTCCACAGTTTGGCGACCATGGCCATTGCTGCTATAAACATTGGGGTACAGATGGCCTTGCATAAACATTGGGGCCATCTAAACCCCAATGTTTATGCAAGTCAAGTTTTATCAGAATTCTTGCTGATCCCCTAATGCATCCAAGATGCCAACAACTTATTGAAGTTTCTCTATTTGACTCAGAAGAAAAATGAGCCATAAAAGGCACAGGAGAAAAAGATCTTCCTAGCCTCATCTAAAACTAGCAAAACCAACAGCTTTAAATGTGAACCCATGTAAGCATCAAACACTTTCTTGTAAGTGATACCTCAGGCATAAAGGAAGTGTCTTTGGATTGAGAGTCTAAGTGTCCAATGCTTCTTGTCTTGTCTTTGATACTTATTAATCACTTCATCCCTCTGAAAACCTACTTGTTCACCAATCAAATGAGGGAACTAGACCAGATAATCTCCATCTTTTCTTTTCATTGGGAAGTCTAATACTGCCCATAGATAACAGGTTCAATAAATTCCATCCACCCTCTGAGCAAACGTAATGCAGAAAGTCTCCAAACTTTTGTCTACTGCCTGTCTGTCTATGGCCACAGCCCCTGGAGTCTCCATACATATACAGCCTCACACTTTGCCATCCTCCTTTTCTTTTTAGAAGTCATAGATGTTTAGAGTTGGTTTCTGATAAGACATTTCCTCAAGACCCCAAGACTACTAACAATACTAAACTATAGACCCTTTCATCTGCAGGTCCTCAGTGGTTACCTACGGTGTTCATGACACTGACACGGACTGTTTCACTTCAACATCAGTGGTAACCTGAATGCAATTTTGGATAGAGCTGGTGACATTATAGATATTTCCTAAAAGAAGATACTACAGGCCAAGGAGATTAAATAATTTAGCAAAAGCCAACTAGACATTACACTTCAAGACTCAGGGCTTTATGATGTTCCTTTGTCGTAACTTGTTGAGATATTTTTTAGAATTTAATGTCTATCAGATAGCAATAATTTTGCAAGAAAAAAAATTGCATAGGATAATTAAAAACAAGATTCATAATACCAAGGTATTGTACCACTGTTGTTCACTCAAGCAGGCTGATGGCCAATGTAAACTCATTGACTAAGAGGTCAGTTCGTGTCACTGGAAACAGAATTATGTCATTGTACCTAAATAAGAATTGCTAGCATACAAGTTTACTGATACATGATATATGTACCATATGAGAGGGAGCAAATATAAATGCCTTCAGTAACCAACCGACTTTAAATTACTCAAGTGGAATTGTTGTAAATCAATGAGGAATGAGGACTGTGGTGAACTGGATGCCACCAGCCCTGACTCCCATGCAACCTACGGCTGCTCCCTGAGAACACAGGCCTACTATTTCCAGACTTTCTGAGCTTTCCAGACAAACTGGATTCTTCTGTGGAATCTCCCGATTTTCAACTGTTGGAAACTAATTTAATTTTTTTTTTTTTATGCTGTACGGGAAAAGAAAAAAAATACGAACATAGCATCAGCTGTATCTACAGATCAGATTAGGGCATCAGATCACTGATATGTAGCTTCTATTAAACAGTAATGTTAATATAAAAAATATTTGACTTGCTAGCCCATAGGTTTCAGGATGGTGGATCCAAAACCGAGTCCTAAGGAATCAGAACCTTGTCAAAGTAAAGGACTATCACATAATTACCAAGCATAGGATGAAGACCAATATCCTGAAGGAAGTGTTTGCCTAAATTTCCATCCCTCGCACCTCTGACTCACAAGAGAATGACTTGTTGTTCTTGAAAAACAGATGTGCTCTGTCACTGCCAGGTCTTTGCGTGTGCCAGTCCTGATTCCCGGATACCCTCCATATGCTCCCCTTACTTATTTGATTTTCTTATCTCCATGTTCCAGATCTCAGGGCAAGTCCACCTGTTCCAGGTATCAGTTAGCCACTCCATACCAACCTGACCCTTCGCAGGGCTATGCTCTACGGTTAGTCACATAGGACTGTGTGGCTGTTCTCTTGCATGTCTTCCTGATGGGCCCAGAAAGCACTCGAAGGCAAAAAAAATCTGTTTTATTAGAGTTTGTGGTCTCAACTTTAAAAATACTACCAGGAATGTAGTTGGTATAGAGTATTTCATAAATAAATTTATGCTAAATAATAATGTAATAAAGATATATTTTATAGACTTTCGGATAACCAATTTGAAAGGTAAAATATTATTCCAAATATAAAAGTTACAACATTTCTATTTTAAGCTTACAGATCCTTCTGAGAATAGTTTCACATCTATTCCTTAAATTATAAGCTAAAGGCAGGTACTTTCCCTTTCTTCCTGCTCTAAAAGTAGATATGATGGCTGGGTTGATGGTAGCCATCTTATGACTATTAGGATAAGGCTAAGAATTGCAGAGGTGTCAGACCTGACATCATTGAGTCCTTGATCCAACTCTTCCATCCAATAATGTCTGGACTTCTTGTTTAAAAAACTGGCACTGTTTTGTTTTGCTTTGTTTAATTCTAACCTAAGTACTTAAAAGAACGGCAGCATTTACTGAAGGAAAGAACATTATTCTAAGAGAAAAGATCTGTTCTGGTCAAGGTATATAAATGATACAATTCCATATATAAATTAATAAAGAATCTTAGAGGGAAAAACTTGACATAATGAATTAAATTATTACTACTTGTTCTCCTAACAAATGCAAGTTCACCCAATGCTAGTCATTAAATTGAAAAGGTATTTTATTCTAGCAGAAAATGAACAGACTTTAAGAAACCGGGCATTTGTATATAAAGCAAAGAATTAGCTACACGGGGCTTAAAAATGAATAAATGATAAATGAATAAAACAATGGAGAAAAAAGTAAGGTAAAAATCCTTACAATAAATTTAATCAGCTTTTCCCCTGTGGAATATAATGAATAAAAATGCCACCATGGTTATTCTAGAGTCACTGAACATGGAGTTTTTATAAAACATACTTGAATAAAATACACTTGAAAAATGAGAAGTTCTTAATATGCCAACTTTCTTATTTTATCAAGACTTTCATTCTAAGTTATACAATTTTTAAATCAAATTTCAAATAATATTTTCAAATGAAAGCTAACCCAAATGGAGTTGGATTTTCTTTGTTCTGTTTAAAACAATTCTCAACGACTTGTTAAACTATGACTAAGGCAGTATGACTCAAGTACAATATTAGAAAAATATAAGTGGTAAAAGTATTAAATAGTTTTTCTAGGAGAGTAGTAAGATGAGTAAAAAGCATGATCCAAACAGTCAGAATAGGGGAGGACATCACTACTGGTCTATCTTCAGTCTTGAAGTCACCTGCATCTTGAAATAACAGGGTCCTCATCTGAAGTCAAAGGATGAGTCAGGATAATCTAAGGCACTCTGGGGATAATCAGAGGTTGTTGACAAATGAGATCTCAAGATTTCAAAAATAAGGAGGCTAAATGAAGCACAATGAGCCAAATGTCAGGAATCCTCATAGAAGATGAGTAATCAAATAAATGTGGTTATCGAAAGAGATGTGATTAAAGCATAAATAAAACAATGGGGCAAATGTTTTAAGCAATGGAATGGAAAAAAGAAGACAATGTATCCAATTAAGATAAATAAGTCAAAAAAAAGAGTAGACTTCAAAAGGGTCAGCCTAACATTGAGATTTGATTGACAATGTTCTACATGTGCCTTATTTTGTGTATCTTATGGTAGTAAGTGCTGAGATCAAAAGGGTTCATTTGTGCACTAAAAGGCCACATTACAATTTGCATGGATTTAATAAATTTAAGAGGGACCTCAAAGTACTCAATACCAAAATATATTTTCCCTTTCAAAATACATTTTTTAACAGCCACTAAAGTGGAATCACTTGCAAAATGGTTTAATCAAAATCCCAAATGCTAATTGATAAATGTGTTATCCACACGCATCACGTAGAAGGCATATTTCACCAAAGTGAAATCCTCATTAGTTTTTTGTTATAAAATACAGACGAGAACTTGGAAAGGGCAGAGGGCAGATATTCACATCTTTGCCAACAAGCCTGTCTAACTTTGTTGTCTTATGTCTGCTATATACCACTATGACTCACAATAAAGAAGAAAACCTCTCATCCAGAATGCCAGGTTAACATAAAATTTTAAAACAGCAAAAGAGTGGGAAACATAACATCATACTGGGAATGAGGTCCCCACACAATGAGATTTCACTATCTCGCAGTAAAATGTGCACATGTACACTCTGTGTGCCTGAAATTTTGTTCATAAAAAGCATGCATAACAGAGATTAGAACCACAATGGACTCTATTCTGTGACACAAAGGAATGGACAGAAGAAAACAAATCTGGATGAGGAGATTCAATGAACCAGCCACAGAAAACGGAAGCAAGTATTTCTTATACTTTCTAACACACACATGGACAAATGCACAAAACCAAAGCTTAGTAGAGAGTTGTATCAATTATCGTTTCCAACCTCAACCATTTAGGTCCCTTGACAGAACATTTCAGAATTACTAATTTTCCAGCTGGTAGGAGGCAGTGTCTAAAGCAATGCTAATGTTTCCATCATAAAATACATAATATTACACTATAACAAGGTTACTCATTTGTTTAATCTCATTTCTAACCTCACAAAATCAGAGCACCTTCCTATCACTGTGGCCCAAATAAAGCTTTCACACAAAAACGAGTCATGCAGAGAGTTCTGATCTTTCTGAATAATATGTACAACTGAAAATGTCTGAGAATCACAGACCCAAAGCTCACAGCCAGGCAAGTGGGAATAAAATCTAAAGGATGGAAAGATTATGAAATGTGGATCGCCTTCACATTGACCACCTTTATGACCTCAGCGGTAAGCTTCTAGCTTTTTGAACAGCTCTCCTGTTTTGTATGTAGTGGAAAGCCTGAATTTCCTTTTGTCATTATCAGAATAATTTCACTGTCACCTGCTACTCATGTCACTGCACAGGGTAGATGTCACCTGTAGGCTATCCCTGTCCTCAAAGCCTGTGCTTTTAAATGAAAGTGATCCAATGACCCCCCTACCCTATCCACCCATATATTAATCAGTTACCTTCAAGACCTTAACCTCAATTTGTATATAAGAATATTAATGAAAAAGCTCAGAAATCTGCATTTTAACAAAGTTTGAGAACTGATGGCAGGAGCAAAGTACCACTTCACTGCTTTAATGGTGACCCCTAATTCACTCTCCTAAGGATAATATCAAAATCTTCAAGTTGCTCTTTTAATTTTTAAAACTCTTCCCTACAATTACTGACTTAATTCAGAGGGCTTACTTAGCCTAAATTTTTATTGCCATAGATATACAGTGTCTAAAAAAAGGATAAGGTTTAACTCCATGTAGAGGCTAGTACGTGATATAGGCAGTGTTGTAAATTATTGGAGAAGACATGGCCTTTTTATAAATGATGCTGGACAACTGATTGGCCATTTGTTAAAAAAGAGAAAACTACAGCCATTTCTCACACCGTATACAAGAATAAATCCCAAATGAATCCATGAATAGGAAAAAAAAATGCCCCTTACTTGCTGCCGTCCACTCTCACACAACTACCACTCTCCCAACACTTCTGACACCAGAGGTGTCACCAAGCAATTCTGACACTAACTGCCTGGAGTTAGGGCAGACTCCAGAGGTTAAGGGCTTAGTCCCACAGGACTGCCCCTGACCATTTCAGATACAGCTACAAGCAGTGGGTTGTCAGGTTACCCACAACCTCTGTCCGACTTGACTACAAATAAGAGGTTCCCACAACCTCAAGGTTCAGTAATGTGTTAGGACGGATCACAGAACTCAGAGAAAGCTTACTTACTCCTGTTGATTCATCACAAAGGATATTTTAAAAGATACAGAAGAGCAGCCAGATAAAGAGATACATAGAGCAAGGTGTGGGAGAGTCCTGAACACAGGAGATTTTGTCCCTGTGGAATAGATGCCACCCTCAGTAGTGACATGTTTTCCCAACCCAGAAACTCTCCAAACCCCATACTTTAGAGATTCTTCTGGAGGATTCATCTCAGAGGCATGATCACTTATTAATTCATTTTCCAGCCCTCTGTGGAAACTGGAGGGGGAGGGAAGGATGAGGCTGAAAGTGCCAGGCTCCTAATCATAGTTTGGTCTTTCTAGTGACCAGCCCCAATTTAGGAGCCCACCAAGAGTCACCTCATTAGAACAGAAATGCTCTGAGCACTCAGGAAATTACGAGGATTTAGAAGCTCTGTGTCAGGAACAAGAGTCAAAGATCAAATATTAGCAGGAACCAGAAAAGATTATAGATATAGGTATAAATATAGATATAAATAGATATTATTTCATAATCAGAGATTGAAATGTAAATAATAAAACTATGCAAGTATCAGGGGATTAAAAATGTAAATTCTTTTATAACCTAGGTATAGAGAAAGACTTTATAACCACGACTAAAAATTCAGATGCAATTGAAGAGTGATAAAGTTAATGAAATAAAAATTAACAAAAATTATGCAATACTCCCTAAAATAATAAAGTCCAATAAGCAAGTATCAACTAGGAGAAAATATTTGCAATATATTAGAGATGATGGACTAATAACCTTAAAATTTTTTAAAAAATACTTTCAAAAATTGAGGGGGGATACCGGTAGTATAAATAAGTGAGCAAAAAATATGAACAGGCAACTTACAAAAAGAGATCAAAATGATTCCTAAGTTCAAAAGTACAGAAAGATGTTCAACTTTATTCATAACTTTATTCATAACATATTAAAACTACAATGGTATCACTTCTTACCCATCAGACTGGGAAAAATTCAAAAGCTAAACAATATGATTGCTGCTAACACCATGAGGAAATTGGCACTTTCATGCACTGTTATTGGAAACACAAAGTGGTACAAATACTGTGGAAGAGAACTTGACATTATCTAACAAAACTGTATCCACATTTGCCCTTGAAACCAGCAATCCCACCACCAATTCATTGTAGCATTATCTGTAACTGCAAAATACTGGAAACTACCTAAACGTCCAAGCATAAGAAATCATTGAATAAATTCTAGCACAAACATACAATAAATACTACCTCTTTGCAGAAAAACAATGAGAAAGTGCTCTACAAAATGATGAGGAATGATGTCCAAGAGATCTTGTGAAGTGGAAAAATAAATAAATAAACAAAGCACAAAAAATCACATCCAGTACCATTACCTTCGTTTAAGAAAACAGAGGAAATAAGAAAACACATTCAAGAAGATGTGGTATATATACACAGTGGAATACTATGCAGCCATCAAAATAAATGAAATCTTGCCATTTGCGACAACATGGATGGAACTAGAGTGTATCATGCTTAGCGAAATAAGTCAAGCAGAGAAAGACAACTATCATATGATCTCCCTGATATGAGGAAGTGGTGATGCAACATGGGGGCTTAAGTGGGTAGGAGAAGAATAAATGAAAGAAGATGGGATTGGGAGGGAGACAAACCATAAGTGACTCTTAATCTCACAAAACAAACTGAGGGTTGCTGGGGGGGGGGTTGGGAGAAGGGGGTGGGATTATGGGCATTGGGGAGGGTATGTGCTTTGGTGAGTGCTGTGAAGTGTGTAAACCTGGTGATTCACAGACCTGTACCCCTGGGGATAAAAATATATGTTTATAAAAAATAAAAAATTAAAAATAAATAAATAAAATTGAGGTTTTGGTGTTGGTTTCCCAAAAAAAAAAAAAAGAAAAGAAAACACATACATTTGCTTATCTTTGAAATCACTGGAGAGAACAAAACAGAAACAATTTAGTTGGTTACTTACAAGGAATGAAGGAGAAGGGAATGCAAGAGATGTGGAAGAGAGGAGCCCTTCTTTGAGTATACGTTTTCATAAGCTTTGACTTCTGGAAGCATGTTAATATTTGACATTCATAAGAATTAAATCAACTAGGAAAGGAGGAGGGAAAAACTGAAACTGAAGGAATCTGAAGCAAATGAACCCAAGTATATTTCAAATGAATTGTTTCCCACAATGCAGAGGAAACAAAACTGATCTGAATGACTTACCAAATCAACAGTTCTGACTACAAGCCCTGTACATCCTCCATCCTGGGCAGGGTGGGGAGATAGGAGAACTGGAGACTGGAGATTCTGAACTTGTAGCTTGTGTTTATAGTAGATATACTAGATATAGCTACTATCTATAGTACTATATATCTATAGTACTAGGACGAGATACTACTATACTAGATATAGTAGCTTGTGTTTATAGTAGATATACTAGATATAGCTACTATCTATAGTACTATATATCTATAGTACTAGGACAAGATACTACTATACTAGATATAGTAGCTTGTGTTTATAGTAGATATACTAGATATAGCTACTATCTATAGTACTATATATCTATAGTACTAGGACGAGATACTACTATACTAGATATAGTAGCTTGTGTTTATAGTAGATATGGGCGAACGTATTCTGAGACTATTTCAGATGCATTGTGAGATTGGGCAAATTATTAAATGTGTTGATGTTTTTGGAAGTCAGGACCCTCACTGTGAAAGACGGGACATATAAATATGGAAGGGGGAATATGGATAGTAGACTCATGATATATAATATTTGAATATGTAAATGCATGAGTATGTGCACCTATGTATATCATGTGTTAGTGTGTGTGCACGTGCCCTTATGTCCGTGTGTATATGCATATATTTCCTGGCTCTGTCCACTAAAAAGGCTTAGAAGTGGAGATATCCCAGCAGCAATGGGCACAGCAAATGCACAGATCTTGATTTCTAATACCATTCCCTACCAAAAAGAACCAGTGGTCCTCTGACAAATGGCTGAAAGCAGGACTGCAGAAGAGTGAGCCTGGAACTACAAGATGAACTTGGAGCATTTTGTTACATCAGCAGATAAGGCCGTGCTTCAAAGAATAATGGAAATAGGACTGAGGCACAGTGAACCAGCTTGATGGGACTCCAGCCAAATCTGAAATAATCTGAGCTCAAAACTAAATGAGGATAATAATTATAGACCATTTGGGAACTAGGAAGCCATGCATCCATACATACATACATATAGGAGAAGGGAGAGTTCTTGGCTACAGTAGAATATCACATGCTGCCTGATAAACGTGCAAAGGGTAGCGAAAGGGATCACCGTCACTATGTAAACACTATAATAAGTCCAGGCAAGAATCATTCACAGATGCTAAATCTCAAGGGAGACTTAATGACAGGCAAGATATCTGCATGATCTTCAAGGATCTACAAATTGCTTGCTAGCCACAAGGGAGAAAACAACAGCTGGACGGTGCTTTTGCCATATGAGGAACATGGACATCCCTGCTGCGGGGCGGGTGGACATCACATGCCTCCAGACATGCCTGGGAGAAGCACACAGCAAATCGTGTGTCGTACTCTTGTCGGGAAGACATAACCGAGTCTACTCAAGAGGAAACATCACACAAACTCAAAATGAAGAGACACCTGTGTTTAAAAGGTAGGAGGACTCTATCTTCAAAATTGCCGATGTCCTAAACCATAAGAGACTCTTAATCTCACAAAAAAAAACTGAGGGGGCTGGGGGTAGGCAGGTAGGGAGAGGGTGGTTGAGTTATGGACATTGGGGAGGGTATGTGCTATGGTGAGTGCTGTGAAGTGTGTAAACCTGGCGATTCACAGACCTGTACCCCTGGGGCTAATAATACATTATATGTTAATAAAAAAACTAAAAATCATTTTTAAAAAAACAGTCCATGTCCTAAAAGACAAAGAAAGCCTATGGAAGTGTTTCAGAGATTAAAGAGACTTAACAACTAAATGCAATACCTGCCCCTGACAGAACCTTGTATTGGGGTGAAAAGAAGCTATAAAGAATATTTCTGGGACAACGGGAGAATTAAAATCCAAATTAGAGAAAAGCATTAATGTTATATTACCAAAGTTGACAACTTCCCTGTGGTTATACAAGAGCATACTCTTCTTCTATAATTTTATTTGAGAGAGAGAGAAAGAGAGAGTGTGCAGGAGTGGGGGTCGGGGGACGGGCAGAGGAAGAATGAGAAGCAGACTCCCCGCTGATCAGGGAGCCCCATGTGGAACTCGATCCCAGGACCCTGAGATCATAACCCAAGCTGAAGGCAGATGCTTAACTGACTGAGCCACCCAGGCACCTGAGCATACTTTTATCCTAAAAAATACTAACCTATTTAGGGATAAAGAGTCATGATGTGTGAAACGGATTCTCAAATGCTTTGGGTAAAATAAAATAGCATGTGCGTATATAAACATTGTTATACAAATGTATATGTACATACATATATATGTATGTGTATATATGCATTATGTATGGATGTGCACACATGCAGACAGAAAGAGAGAAGAGAGAGAGCACAAATGATCAAACACATTGCATAAAACGCTATCCATAGAAGAGGGTGAGGAAAGGGTTAACTATTCATCATCTTATTATTCAAGTAACTTTTCTCTAAGTTGGAAATTCTTTTCAAATAAGTAAAAAATACACACACACACACACACACGTATGCCTTCAAGAAATGCTTGATGCCTTCCCAGTAGATTTCGGGATATGTAAAGGATAAACGAGAAAACCCCCATATCGTAAGAAACATTTATGTATTAAAAATGTTAATCTCTCAGTCGGCTCTAAGATAAAATGCACTGAAGGAAAAGAGATTGGGGTGTTCGCTCAAATTAGAAGATAAAGGACCAGAGGTAGTAAAATCCGTCAGTGAAAGGAGCCACCCCACTGGCTCGGATGGAAGGAAAGTGAAAATGCCTGTCTCTGGAGCAGAAACTCTTCATCCAAACTCCAGAGGACCCGGCGCACCCATGAGCACTGGCCATCTTTCCAACGTATTACATTCAGACGTTCCGTTTTGTTCTTTTATTTCAAATGGTGGAAAATTAAGCCTTAGGCTATGTTGCTCCTTTGGGCCCTGCAGTGCTATTCTCTTTCTTAATGTCCATGTTTCCCTGCTGTGGAGAGTCACAAACATCTCTGCTGAATGCCTTCTAAAGGAGGTGGCAAATACGAGGACTGAGGTCTCTTCAGAGTTTATGACTCTTCTGGATGTTAGGGTAATTATATCTAAGAAAGAAAATGATGAGATTTAACTGAAGTTTTTTGACAAAATGAGAACATCCTTGATGGGAACTCAAAGCTTTTAAACATTGACACTTGGAGCATTAAAAGAGAGGAAGCAAGGAAGGAAGGAAGCGTAGAGGAGGGAACGGAAGGGAAAGGAAGGGAAAAGAGAAGAGAAGAGAAAAAGAAAGAGAAAAACAATGAGAGGAAAGACCTCCAAACTACCCTGGATATCTCCCAGGTAATCCAGTAAGAACATTTTCCTGTCATTTGGTAATTGCTAATTTTTTTTCCTTTTTCTCTCTGCCCTGCTATCTTTTAGAGAGCATAATGCTGAACATTAATACTTTTTTAAGTAAAATACTGGCAGTTGAAATGTGGATTAAGCCCAATCAAGACCTCTAAAAAGTGCCACCGGCACTTTAAGTGAGCACGATAAGAAGTCTTTCCAGTAGACAAAAAAGGGGGAAAAAAGGAGCATTTGCACAAAAAGGCAAATAAAACCCTAGAAATAATAGGAAGAAAGAGAGGCAAGACCAGTAGAAAGGAACACTAATGACAACATAAGGAAGAAAGCACAGGGTGCAGAGCTAAAAATGAAAAGAGAAAAAGGGGGAAAAGTATTTGTTCTCGAGAGACCAGTGGGGACTAAAAGTTCTCTGATGTTTGTAGAACAGACCTAGCCAAGAAGCCCAGCCAAGACATGGTAGGAGCCACTAACACTGTCAAGGGGATGCTATGAGAACCTAACGTCCAACAGAAGAAACACTGGCATTGCCAATTGGATGAAACCTAAAGCAACACCACCTAGTTTAAACACAACAATTTCCATTTTAGGGTTAAACATACTGGAAAAGTATTAGAATTTAAAATGCACAGGTCTGAGATGATTCCATCAGTGGCACTTGAGAAAATATTTTTGAATGCTTTAAATTATCGCTGAGGAAAAAAGATTTTTTTATTTTGTAATAAGTATGTAACTTGTTTTCCTTTATACTTATTAGTTCAAATTTTAAAGAACCAAATGAAAGCAAGCCAAATAGCTTTAACAACTTACTGTGTAGAAACAAGACCACATTTGGGGGACAGAACTGTCCATATACATTATTATGGAAATGGTTTAATCCCAGAAATGAAAACCAACTCTTCCTGGTCATCTGTTTTCTTTTTTTTCTCCTTCTTCTTCTTCTTCTTTTTTTTTTTTTTAACTATCTTCTCTCACAAATTTTCCCAGATCCATATATATTTGATTTTTCATCATTCTGCAATACTGAAAACTGACTCATGTTTCAATCTCTTTTAATATAACTTGCTTTCTTCTAGGACATGGTTCTAATAAGAACACTTCCTGGAATATCGATAAGAATGAGATGTTATCTTAGCCTTAACAAGCACACAAAATCCAGCCTCTGCATGTCTGGGGTATCACCCCCCTATATCATATTAAAAAGAATTCTGAATCTGCCGGGCTGAATCATGGCTTTTTACCACCGTACCTTTTAAATGATAACTTTTTCAGATGTCGTGTAATCCAACGTGTTGTGTTTGTGTATTACTTTTTAAATTACATCCACCATGCGATCAGCTCAGAAGTAAATTTACCAACACCATGAACCCATCTCTGGTCATTACCTGGCCCCACCTTCAAACTGAGGTCACTCATTCCTTCAGATTTTTCCTCTTCCTAACTCAGTCCATTACATTCCAAAACTACCCAATTGGTTTATTAAAGGATCAAGTACAAATCTAACAATCTCTAGAAACAAAATTGCTAGGGCAATAGAGCCCAGCCTGATGCCCTAGAGACACCTTCCCCGCCTTCTCCTGCTCCCCCTCTTCCCTCTGTAGGAAGTCAGAAGGGGGGGAACCCTGGCCCCACCCCCATCAAGAGTAAGGCAATGCTTCGGTATTTTGAAAACTAGCTAGGAAGGTTGATGGAGCCACAACGCACAAGCAGAAACATGTGAAATCATTTAGGGCAATCTATTAATAAAGAACTATGTGTAAAATCCTTCCGAGTGTGATATTTGGCGGCTTGCAAATCAAGAACCAAGAAACCTTCTCCTCCCATTGTCAAAAAGCCATTAAAGTGGGCTGTGTTGAGTCAATTTGCAATGGACTCTTTTTATAGTACTAGCATTAGATATTTTCTTTCCTTTCTTAGACTCTGTAAAGGTAATGCTTTCTTTTATTATGTAAATATTATCAAAAACTTAAATTATTACAAAAGACGTTTAAGCATTTGCTTTATGGAGGACTTCCTAAGTGTTCCAGGCTGAAAAGATAGGTGGGTTGTTGCAGATGGGGTTTCCCCAAAACAGATGCTTAGATGGATTTGGAATCAACGCCTGTACAGGGTAGAGGATAAAGCTGGATCAGGCAAAGGAAAAAGAGGAACTTCAATGCTCAACAAGGCCCAACAGGCCTTGGCCAACCCCGCTGGGAGTTCCAGCAAGTAGAGCCCATCAGAGGTGGCTTGTGTTGGATGGAGATGGCCGGCTGGGCTTTCATCCTCCTCCCGTCTCAGTGCCTGGAGCAGAGAGAGACGAAGCTGCTCTCCACAGCTCAGGCAGACACAGAAGAATCCGACAGCTACGGGCCGTCTGCTCATGCCGCTCCCCACAGCCAGCCAGCAAGCTCTTCCTTGAAGAAGGATTGGGGCAATGCGCCTCCATGTCTGCCAAGCTGGTATTAGACCAGAAGAGCACACTCTCGCTGCCTCTAGCAAACCACCCGCAGCCTCTGCTTGGTAGAGCCATGCCATCTAACAAAAATGTTTAAATGAAAACTATTTAACATTCATAAACCACTTTTAAAAACACTGGCAAGGAGACCGTAAGGGGGGCCTGCCTCTAGCTTGTTGCCATATTTGTTAGGCTGAGTTTCTCTGGCCAAAGTTGGCAAGCATCTTCCTTCGGAAAAACTACCGTTTGCATCTGTTCCTGGGCCCAGAGCTGTGCAGTTGGGTCCGGTTCACTGAACCACATGGCAAATGGCAGGGGCTGGCCGGCAGATGTCCTTCATCTTCAAACATTTGCGGGAGCTAGCAGAAGTGAACTAGAATGATTCGGAGCTTGCTAGGCAGTCCCCCTGCTTCAGACGCACACAGATAAGAGCTTTCTGGTTGATTATGTAAACAACCGTCTCCACAGGCCCATCTCAAACAGCTCTGCTCCTGCGGCTGCCTGAGGAGAAGCAAGCTGATGTGCAGAACAACCCCCCCTCAATCAAGCTGTCGCTAGGATTTCCTTCCTTCTCTCGCATAACCATCTTTATCATCCTGCTCCGGGCAGGCACTTTGCTACGTTGCTATGGGGATTACACTGAACATAATCACTTGTGAGCGAGCGTAGTTCTCGACAGCCCTCTCCAGCCTGATGTGGCTTTTGCCCCCTCAATCTGAATATGGCAATGCTGCAGAGAGCAGAGCTTGGACTCCAGAGAATCCCAAGGTCAACAGTATTGCCATTAGCTCCACACTTGATAACAGCTTATCATTCACGTTTGTTCAAGACCCAGCTACTTGGGCTCTTGAGTTTAGTCCTAACGTTGATCCTCTTGCCCACAGCTGTGCGTCTTTGAACAAATCCTATCTAGATCTCTGTTTTCTCATCGGAAAATGGGGTGGGAGGGTATGTGGTCGGTGAAGGTGATAAGTCCCAAATTCCAGGTGCTAGGATACTGCCAAATGCAGCCAAAGAAACACGCTATTGGAGCTCAGTTCTCGATCATGAATCAATTGCCTGGCAAGAGAAAATAAAATTTAAATGATACTCAGATGCCCAGTCAATGGTGAGATTGTATCTCAATCAGATAGCTGTGTTTTTAACAACCACCTGTACACCATTTTGGGGAGGCGGTGGTACAGGGTTGAGATGATCCACTTTCTCTTTAACCCAACTCACATTTTACTTAAAAACAAACAAGAACCTAACTTTGGTTCTTGAATAGTTCATTCAAAAATAAGCAAACTGTCTTAAAGAAAAACCACAATGAAACCATTCTCAACTCTTCTATTGGGTGAAGACTGCCACCTGCTGGCCTCCTTCCCCTCTGCAGGCACACGTCAGAAAGCCTGTTTGTGTAAAATTCTAATGCTGTAGATGCACGCATAGCTGATCTGGAATTGCAGAGTAATTGGGAAAGGAATGCAATCAGGGCACTAATGCAGGAGACTGGGAGCAGGTACTGTAAGCAAGACACACGTGTATTTCAGTTTTACGTTTAGAGATTAGGTTAAGGAAATAACATGTCCGTATAGAAATAAATACATTTCCTCAAACACAGACACACACGCATACGGAATGATCCAAAAATTCTGAAAGGAAGCCGTTCCAAATTTCCATCTTTCTTTTTTAAAGGCAGACTGCCACGTGCAGCGCCTCATTTGGATGTGTCTGGAGTCTTGGAAGCTTGACTACCCTACGTTCTCCTACACATGAACCTTGAGAGCTTGTTTGGAGGTTCTAGCAGGGGAGCGCAGCTACTCGTATACCCTTGACCGAAGACCGGTCCTCTCCTCTATCGGGGAAGGTCGTCCTCTTCGACCGCGCAGCTTCGGGAGGGACGCACATGGAGCGGTGAGGGAGGAAGGGGACACCCGCCTAGCCAGCCAGATCAGCCGAATCAACCCTGGCGATCAATGGGGTGACAGATGTCGCAGCCAGATCGCCCGCACATCCTCCCTCAACATTTTTTAAGACTCTTTAACCTGTGGCAATAGGACATGCTCATAGAAAATCAAGGTGACAGACTATGAGAAAGAAACAAACCAACAAACAAAACCCAGAAACCGAGAGAAAAAAGCTGAAGACGAGGGAGTCTGAGGGCGGATGCGGAAAAAGAGGCAAAATGTGAAGCGACAGATCCAGGCGCAAAGAGACAAATACCAAAGCAGCCAGAGTCCGAGAAATCTTGCGTCCGGAAGCAAAAGGGAAAATCCTTCACTTTCCCAAGCAAAAACTGCACAATAAAATAGAGCGAAATGATCCAAGAATGTTGAAGCTGGTCGTTGGCGGACACATCTCACTTAGCGGGCTTGGCTCTGAAGCTGCCCATTTTATCTTCCTGACACCCTGTAGCAGGGGGACCGTGTACCGTTCCACAGTCTGGCTACAAGGCAACCCAACGTTTTCTGTAGTGAAGAACACATTTCTGAAAGGCAGCGCTACTTCAAGAGTTTCATTTTACAGGGGCTCATGATGTCACTACACACTTCATTTTCTCATCAGTTTCCTAGCAGGAGGGTAATCAGTTCTGCGGGGAGGGGGATGTGAATCGAGCTAAGGCATTTATATCAGGAAAAGGTAGCTCTACCTAAATGCACTCCAGACAACAATGGATGAATTACAAAATATTCAGCAGAAATAAAAATACATTAGAATTAATCTGGCTATGCTTAATGCTATAACAAAATGTACTTTCTGTGAAATAATTTTTCTTAGCCTTTGGGGTAGAAGTGAAAGGACCAATGTCCTCCTAGCTCTGCTGTTTCTTAGAAGTCATTTCACCTCTTGGAGGTAGTATTTCTACTTCTAAGTAGAATTAAGATACTAACATCTACTCTCTCTGCCTGGAGGATTATGGGGATCAATCAAATGAAATAATACCTATGAAAACGCTAAAAAAATCTTCTGAGCAATACTAAAAAATGTGGAATCAAAAAAAAAGAAAAAATCTCCCTGGACAAGTAGGAGTGAACAGCCCTGGTGAATGGGAAGATGTTTAAGGAAGACCATTTGCGATCAGAGAAAGCATTCCCAAAGGAAGCCAGTCCTGCCTGGCATCAGGATGAAAACTCAGAAGCTGTGATAACCAGGCCTAGATGCATTGTTGGCAAATGGAAATATTAGACACATACAAGTTTCCTCTCTGGCTCCCAACATTGACTTAAATAAATGTCCTACCCTCTGCTCATTTGAACAAGCTGTTCTCAGGGTGGCTTCCAAATTATCATGGGAAGAGAGTGAATGTGCCCTTCTATTCAATCTAGAGCTGCCAGAGATTAACCAAATGACGCTGCTCCTATGTGTAGATTATACCTTGGTTTTACATGTCTGCCTAGCCTTCCCAAGATTTTATAGGCATGTGACTCAAGCCGCAGAATGGGGATCCCAGACAGAGATATGTTTTACCCACGTCCTGGGCACCATCAATTCTCAAATGAACATGTGATTCCATGGGGAGAGAATGACACAGAGAGGGGCGTGAATCCCACCGTGACATAACCCACTTACACATTTTTCCAGTTATTTGGGATAACTCTACTCCCACACCTTATTAAGCAAGTTCTTTTAAAATTTAGAAATTTGAGAACTATATAGAATAATGCTCACCTTAGAAATAATGTTATAAGTGTACCTAAAAAAAACAAGAAGTGGGACAGGAAGACTCTGAAAAGCTTCTTTTAGGATGATGATACTGGTTTTTGGTTTTATATGCATAGCTATGTGAAAGGTAGATCTAAGTTTGAGAAACTCTGCAGAGGAGTCCAAGAGACACAGAGAGCACATGCCCCAGGGTGGGGAGAAGGCGAGATCAGGGCTTCAATTTACATTTATTTGTCTACCTCATCTTTTTAAAAATTATAATTTTGTATATTTTTTTTTATTTTTTATTTTTATAAACATATAATATATTTTTATCCCCAGGGGTACAGGTCTGTAAATCGCCAGGTTTACACACTTCACAGCACTCACCAAAGCACATACCCTCCCCAATGTCCATAACCCCACCCACCTTCTCCCAACCCCCCTGCCCCCAGCAACCCTCAGTTTGTTTTGTGAGATTAAGAGTCACTTTTGGTTTGTCTCCTTCCCAATCCCATCTTGTTTCATTTATTCTACAATTTTGTATATGTTTTAAGATGTGCATAAAAGAATATAATTACAATGCATTTAAGTAGCCTACAGATGTGCATATTTAAACAAAATTATCCATTACTGTCCGTGTCTTAGCCCCCAAAATGTTCTTTATCGAATATTTAGAGAGCATATTCTAATTGTCATGTAGAAAATCACACATTGTCTCGTAGGTTGATTGGTTCCAAAAGCTCAGTTCTGTCCCAAACTCACCTGTGTCATAGACTAATGCTAAAATTCTAAAACTTTATACCGAGTGAGACCAGTAAGACAGTGAAAAGATATTAATATCAATCAGTCATGACTAAAAGCAGAACTGATGGAGTTTGGTCTAGTGGTGTTTTACATTAACCTAGAACACACATGTAACCTACAAACAAATAGTGAAGGTATATTGTGCTATGTTGGTATTTCTCCAAAGAAGTCCTGTCATAGCATGGCAGCCCCTTAAAGCTAACCAGAAACTGAGCTTTTCTTCAATCCACAGTCTGAGAAATTTAAGAATTTGATCTTCAAAATGGCACAAAGGCAAGAAAAGCCAATATGGCAACCTCTTCCTCATCAGAAAAGTACAGCTCTTTTGTTGAACTAATCTGACATATCTGAGGAATTACAGACAGAAAAATTTGGCAGAAATTGGTCATTGGCTTAAATACAGCACCAAAGAGCCATCTCTCCCAGTCCCATGTGTAGCTTACTGTTCGAACATGATTCACCTTCCCGAATGAAGCACCCTTCCGAGCTGAGTCATTAGCAGAATCAGGTGAGCCAGCTTCTGAGATAGTGCCAGCCTATGAGGCAAAAATTGACTCATTAAGTCCTTTTTATTTTATTACTTCTTGTTTGGGACCTTAAATAAATAAAAATCAGGCGCCTGGGTGGTGCAGTTGGTTGAACAACTGCCTTCAGCTCAGGTCATGATCCCGGAATCCCAGCATCGAGTACCGCATCAGGCTCCCAGCTCCAGGAGGAGTCTGCTTCTCCCTCTGACCTTCTCCCCTCTCATGCTCTCTCTCTCACTATCTCTCTCTCTCAAATAAATAAATAAATATCATCTACGTGTCCTTCATCCATTTGACGATGGCAGAATCCAACCCCAAAGCCATGGAGATGCTGACTTCCTCCAATTCTGTGAGTAGAGCTGGGATGACTGAACCCCCTCGGTGTGACTCAGTAAAGTCCTGGTGAGGAGGGTTATAAATTCAATTCCTCAGTACCTCCAAGGCCCAAAGCAAACAGAAAACGGGTCCCAAACATGAATTGCGAAAGGTTCTCCAAATTGTGTTTTAATTGATGGACAAGTAATTAACATTTTGGACTTTTAAACAAAAAATTGTTGGGGCATCTGTATGGCACAGTCAGTTAAGTGGCGCGCTCTTGGTTTGGGGTCAGGTAGTGATCTCAGGGTCCTGGGATCAAGCCCAGTGGTGGGCCCCACATCTTGCCCCAGGGGTGCTTGGTGCTGAACACAGAGTCTGTCTGGGACTCTCTCTCTCTCTCTCCCTCTGCACCCCCCCAAAATGAATAAATAAAATCTTTAAAATAAAATAAAAATATATCATTGCTACTTATCAGTTTAATTGCCTAACACTCTATTATTATTTATCCAGGTTTGTGGTTAAGAGGAAAAACAGAGGAGGGCCTGTGTGGCTCAATAACTTAAGCATCTAGCTCTTGATCTCGGCTCTGATCCTGATCTCGGGGTCCTGGGATCCAGCCAGGCATCTGGCTTCATACTCAGCAGGGAGTCTGCTGGAGGATTTTCTCTCTCTCTCTCTCTCTCTCTCTCTCTCTCTTCCTCCAGCCCCTTCTCCCTGCTCTCTTTCCCTAAAACAAATAAATAAATCTTTAAAAAAAAAGAGAGAGAGAGAAAGAAAAATAGAGGCTTTATTGGCTATAGTAAGTCTTTAGCTTACTTCCTTCCCCTAAATTCCGCTCCTTTCTTTGAAAAGCCAAGTCTATTCAAAATGCCTCCCACCATAAAAGTAACAACTCCATCAACCAATCAAAAATCTAATCTCAGCGGGACACTTGAGTGGCTCTGCCTTCAGCTCAGGTCATGACCCCAGGACCCTGGGATCGAGCCCCATGTTGGGTTCCCTGCTCAGTGGGAGCCCGCTTCTTCCTCTCCTCCCCACCCTACCCATGCTCTCTTCTCATTATCTCTGTCTGTCTCTCTCAAATAATTAAATAAAATTTTTTAAAAAATCTAATCCCAGTATGGGCATTGGGAAGAGCCAAGTGTCAAATGTGCTACAGCATCCTCTTAAATTAAGGGCTCTTCATGCCATGCAGTCATGGCTGACCTGCTTTAAAATATTGCCACATGCAGAATATTTTTTTAAAAACTCTTAAAGGAGCAAGTGCCTTTAGGGATTCTATAGACATTATTCTCCTCTTGTCCTAGAAGTTAGAAAATACTCAAAACTGAGTAGATATAGTCTCAAGAAAATTGCCAACACCTGGGTAACCAGACACTCCCGGGAGCTTATTAAGAGAACAGCCACCTGGTTCCATTACCACCATTACACATCCCGAGGCTGCCCTCGTCCACTCCCTGCTTCAAAAAGCTTCCTGCCCAAGAGCAGAGACCCCAAATCCAGACTGCCCAGTTCCAAATCCTAGGTGTCCCATTTGCTAGCTTTGAGACCTTCACAAGCTTTTAATCTCTCAGTGTCTCTGTTTCCTATTACAAAGTATGTTACTGTATTGGTGTGCAATACAGTAGTGAGTTAGGACAGTGAATCAACTGGTTAGAAGGGTATCACAGTGGTCCCAGATGTCACCAACTCCTGAATCCCGCTCTTATCAATATCATACCTAGGGGTGCCTGGGTGGCTCAGTGGGTTAAAGCCTCTGTCTTCAGCTCAGGTCATGATCTCAGGGTCCTGGGATCTAGCCCCGCATTGAGCTTTCTGCTCAGCAAGGAGCCTGCTTCCTCCTCTCTCTCTGCCTGCCTCTCTGCCTACCTGTGATCTCTGTCTAATAAATAAATAAAATCTTTAAAAAAAAAAAAACAGCTTACATGTCTTACAGAAAAAAGATTGAAAATATTAGACAAGTGTAATTACCATGAATTATCCCTCTCTAGATGATACCTTTTGGTGTCTCTGCCTACCCTGTAATCCTTGTTCTCTGAAATCTGTTCCCCACCCCCAAAATCACAGAGGTGAGTTTCATGTTTATCTTCCTGTGATCCAGCCCCTGCCCCCTTCTTCTACAGAAAAAGTGCTATAAAATCAGGGCAAAAATGCAATTGTATTCCTCTAAGCAAGTCAGGAATTATTGGATTTTTTTCATCTCAATTATACATATTTATCTGATACGGGTCACTGCCACTAATCTATTTATATCATGTATATCCATTATTTTGTTTGTTACTTTGCTTTGTTGTTTTGTTTTGTTGTTTGCTGCTACTTTCTGTTTTGTTGTTACTTTTTTTGTAAAAAAGGTAATCTCTTTGATTTTTAAACAACAAAATATATACCAGGGAAAAAATTCCATAGTACTAGATCTGTTTTTCTGACTCATTCATGCTTCTGATTTATTAGACCCAATCTGGTTTAAAATGGAAAAATATATAAAGACCTCCAAGCAAACAAGTCTTGACCTTTTTTTTCATTTTAGTCTTTAATTTCAGTACTTTAGATTGACCCATAACCTCAACGTACATTTTAATACCTATGTGTAGCAAAATGTTTTGTTTTAGATTTTTGGTATATTTCCATCTTTATGAAGATACAAATCAGACCGGTGTTCTTCAAAGTGGGGTGCACACATCCATTAGTGTGCAGGAAAGACACTAGAACTTCAGTCCAATTTTCATCCTGGCTTTTTCTATTTCCATTTTTCTATGTGTTCGTCTTCTAATTGACGTAATGTACTAGTGCAGCATTAGGTATATAATTTATAAATAAATCAACATGCATAGATTAGGTTTGCATGCTCAGAAATGATAGGAGTACTTTGAAAAATTTAGACCCCTGAAAGCCAAGAAATTGCCCTTTTCCTTGCCAGCCTACTCTTCAATCCAATAACACAGTGCCATCTAGTGGTGCCAAAGATAATACATTTATGACATTTGAGCAATTTTTGTAAGAAAAATATGCTTATCATTCAGATAGCAAGACAAAGTAATAATAATGTCTTAAATAAGTGACACAAAATTTTAGCTATATCATGGGAAACTGTGAAAATAGTATTTATATAGTTTCTGCTGCTTCTTATAGGCTCCTTTTCCTCTGTTACTTTTAAGATAGGACCTGGGAGGGAGACAAACCATAAGAGACTTTTAATCTCAGGACACAAACTGAGGGTTGCTGGAGGGGAGGGGGTGGGAGGGATGGGCTGGCTGGGGGATGGACACTGGGGAGGGTATGTGCTCTGGTGAGTACTGTGAATTGTGTAAGACTGATGATTCACAGACCTGTACCCCTGAAACAAGTAATACATTATATGTTAATTAAAAGAAGAAGAAGAAAGAAATGTCCACTAGAACATTCTTTATGCTCACCGAATTTAAAAAAAAAAAAAGTAGATGCTTTCATAAAACTGCCAGTCATTCATCTCTGCTTTATGCATTCCTCGCTCTCTTCCTGACCTGACTTCCCTTCCCCTTAGAATCGTTTCCTGAGCATACAAGTGTAATGACTGCACCCACCTCTATGCTTTCTACCTGCCTCCCTTAAAGTACTTGTCTCATTGATTTCTAATGATTTGCTTCCATGTCTGAGATAGAGTGTTGATTTCTAAAGGAGCACTCCCGGGTAGAAAGATAATATGAACCAAAAGGTAAGCTACACATATAGTTCTAAATTTTCTAGTAACCACATTTTAAAAAATAAAAAGAAAATGTAAGGTGCCTGGATTGCTCAGTTGGTTGAGAGTCAGGCTCTTGATTTCCCTTCAGGTCATGATCTCAAGGTCGTGAGATGGAGCCCCACATCAAGTTCCATGCCAGGAGTGGAGCCAGCTTAAGATTCTCTGTCTTTCTCTCCCTCTGCCTCTGTTTTAGAGAGGGGAAAGTCTCCCCTCTCTAAAGAAAATAAAAATGTATACTTTACCTTAATATATTGACTCCAACATATACAAAATATTATCACATCAACATATAATCAATATAAAAAATTACTAGGGAGATATTTTCCACTTTTTAAATATTAAACCTTCAAAATCTGGGGTATGTTTTACATTTATAGCACATCCCAATTTGAACTAGCCACTTTTTAAATACATAGTGGCTACCTGAGCCTAGTGGACCATATGGAGTGGTGCATTTCTAAAGATAGGGTCTTGATATCTCCTTGCACTTAGTAAATGTTCAGTAAAAGCTCCAAAAATACCTTGAAGCTAATAATGCCAATAAATGTTCTCTGGAATAACTTGACCTATGTCTATCATGCATTAGACCTCCATAAAATAGATACCACAGAGAATCTAGAGCTCTCTCCTGTAGAAAAAAGTGAGTCTGGAAAATCACTTGCCAATTTTTGTTCTAAAAACTCCTTTTAGAGGTAAGTTTTATGCACATGTATTTCAATGTGTTTAAATAGTCTCAAAACTAGCAATTTCCAGATTCCTAATTATCACCTACATATCTCTTTATAATACTCAAGACATTTTTTTATCACTTTTTAAATGTCTTCCCAACCTGCCAGCACTGTACACCTTTTAAAAGCAAAAACCAGTCAGCCTTTTTCACTGCTGTGTACCCAGGGCCTATCTTTTCTGTCACACAGCGAGCATTCTAAAAATATATTTGTTGATTTGGAAAATTTGAGAATTTGGACCAATGTGTCAACATATCAGTTTGAGGGCTTGTATCAGTGTTTTTCTCTGGATTCGTGAATTTCATCTATTTCTTTTCATTCATTTCAAAATCTCAGAGTTCAGGCCTACGTGCTAAGTGTTTGAGGCACAGAAGATTACACAATGTGGATCCTCCCTTTAGCCTAATGCACAAGAAAATTCAAAATTGACTCCAGTTCTTTCTAGACCATGCCAACAGCCTGTGTTCCTCATGAAGACTGGGCCTTACGAATGCATATAGCAGTTCTAGCTGTCACACTTTCTCTCATGCAGTCTTATGAGCTTCCTAACCACCCAGGGAAGTGGGCAGGCCTGATATGGTTTCCCCTTCCTATAGGTGTCTACCAGTTGACTGAGGATGGTCAAAATATTAAGAAGTAACTGAACCAGTAGTAGAAGGAAAATGTGATTCACAGAATATATTTCCATGATTATGGTTTTACCTCTGAAGTTTGAGAATGCATCTCCCCAGCCATCTCATCTTTGGTTTATTATTGTCTTGTACTTAAAATTAACTTCTGGTTTTTGTTTAGCTTTAATTTGTATCTTATATGATTAGCACATATAGATAAAAGTAAGACAATCTCTTTCAGAACTATAGTAAGCCAGGGATATGACACAGAATAAGGAAGACTAGAAGTCTACAAAAATCATCCAGACACAGTGATCATGGATGTCACATGCTGATGTGCAACCTGGGTACTGTGCAACTCTACAAAGTGCCAGTTAGGTGCACAACTTTGCAAGCCACAACTAGCAGCCTTCGGGGGTGATTGCCTCCCAGGTCAAGACAGGGAAAATAATCCTGGAAATCAAATCTAGCTCTGATGGAGTATAAACATAAATATAAAGTCTGAATATTATCAAGCGTGCTAAAAGTGTCTGAAAGATTGTGTGGCTGAAGGAGGAGCCTCAGCCTCACTGACCTTTGCTGCCAGAGATAAATGCCTCCTGAGCAAGAACAAACTAGGTTCTTTGTACACCCAACACTGCCCAGTAGGTCTAGTTCACGACCCAAAATAAATCTATTTCTTTAAAAGGGTGTGCATATCTCTAAAGAGTGCAAAAAGCAAACTTTATAGGGTTAATAATAATCACAAAATAAGTACAAGTCATTCTTTTCACTTATAAACCATTTGAAAAACACCAGCAAATGCTATTAAAACATTCGTTTTGGCATGTAATTTGGGACCCATATCTACTTTTTTATTTTATTTTTTTAAATATTTTATTTATTTTATTTGACAGACAGAGATTACAAGTAGGCCGAGAGACAGGCAGAGAGAGAGAGGAGGAAGCAGGCTCCCCAATGAGCAGGGAGACCGATGCGGGGCTTGATCCCAGGACCCTGGGATCATGACCTGAGTTGAAGGCAGAGGCTTTAACCCACTGAGCCACCCAGGCGCCCCCATATCTACTTTTTTAAAGTGAATGGGTCTTAAGATAGCAAGCGTTACTCATTTTACATAGCCTTGTAAATAATTTAAAATTATTTAGAAAAGCTTCTGAAGATGTTTTGTTCCAGGAAGAAAAAAAATCAAAAGCCACAACTTGGGACACATGCATAAATTCAGTGGATTAAAAGACATGTCTTCTCTGTCATGTGTCTGGATGTCTGCCTCTTCCTGCTATGCCAGGCATTTTTGTGGAATTTTCCTTGAGCAGCTTGTCCATGGGGCCCCGTGAGCACACAGAGAAATTTTATTAAACCTTTCCTCCCACAACTCACTCTTGGCTTTAAAAAAAAAAAAAAATGGAAAAGAGTAATTGCATTTTCAGTGATGGTCACTCAGCTGCAACTTCTAGAGTCAAGGCTGGTTAATTCTTATTTGCTGACATGCAGGCCTTACCCAAGCTCTCTTTCCACCCACTCCAAAGAACAAGGAGAGGCGTGCAAGCTCATTAAGCCCTCATTACTTTTCAGACTTTGACATGGCATAATTTGTGAAATGATCAGACTCCACTGAACCCAAGCAGCGAGGTCAGGACACTGGTTTACCCCTTGATTTGTACCTTTCATTCGGTCATGACTTAGTCAAATCTGATTTTCAGACTGTCTCTTTAATTAATGAAAATTAGCTGTATCATCTCAGGAAGGATAAAAGCTCCATAAGCTGTTCAACTGAACCATTCAAAATTCATTTAAGGGGCGCCGGGGTGGCTCAGTGGGTTAAAGTCTCTGCCTTCGGCTCAGGTCATGGTCCCAGGGTCCTGGGATTGAGCCCCCGCATCGGGCTCTCTGCTCATCAGGGAGCCTGCCTCCTCCTCCCTCTCTGCCTGCCTCTCTGCCTACTTGTGATCTCTGTCTGTCAAATAAATAAATAAAAATCTAAAAAAAAAATTCATTTAAGCACATAGTTTTCTGATAGTTCTTTTGAAGCATGCATCCAAGTTATGGTTCCTGCCTTCAAGGGGCACACAATTTAACTGGGAAGGCAACACAGACAAAAATGCACACACGGGGCATCTGGGTGGTTCAGTCAGATGAGTGTCCAACTCTTGATTTCAGCTCAGGTCATGATATCAGGGTGCTGGGATCAAGCCCAGGTCAGGATCTTTGCTCAATGGGGAGTTTGCTTGAGGATTCTCTCGTTCCCTCTCTCTATGCCCCTCCTTTTTCCTCTCAAATAAATAAATAAATCTTTTCTCAAAATGCACACACAAAAACACGGAGAATGAACCAGCAATCTAAGATAGTACCCACCGAGAGGCAGTAATGGGTAAGTAAGAGAGCAGCTTCTGAGTCAGACAGTTTGAATTCAGATTCTGGTTCTACAGTCCTGTGGCCTTAGCTCAGTTACCTAATGTGCTTATGCCTGTTTTCTCACCTGTAAAATAAAGGTTATAACTGGACTTACTTCATCTGATTATGTGATAAATAAATGATTTTAAATAGTTTAGAACAGTACTGGGCATTTAGTAGGGCCTTAGCTCAATAAAGAGTAACACTTATGTCACTAGGAATCAATACAAGGGATGGAAAGTGCTTTCAAAGTTCAAAAACAAGGGAAAAAAATCACAGAGTTCTTTGATCAGAAAAGCTCATATAGAGGAAATACTAACATCTGAAGTAAGAAAATCCAGAGCACCAGTCAGAGGACAACCTAGTTAGAGTGATATTTTTTTCATTGGAAAATGGAGACAAAGGAGGTTTAAGGATGGATGGCCTACTGAGACCTGAGGCACCAGGACCAGAATTGTGGATTTTCATCCTCTGGACAATACTAAACCCCTGAAGAGACCAACAGAGTAAGAGTAGTGTCTTTATCAAGGTTCATTCTGCAGCACTTCAAAGTAAGGCATAGAGGGGAAGAGATGCTCAAGACAGGAGAGCCACTGGTGGGACTACTGTAACAGTCTAGGTGCAAGAAGATGAGAAATAAGACAAGGTCAAGAGTCAGCACAGAAGCTTTCATAGAAGAACTGCCAACTGGCCTTAATTACAGATGAGAGATGAGAAATGAGAGAAGGCATTGGTTGACAGCATGAGTGACGAACAACAGAGGGTCCCAGCCAGTTTGAAAATTCCACATGATTTTGCTCGTCTCCAGGTATATTATTGTGGAGAACTGTTATGATTCTTTTTGCATTATTTTTATTTTCTGGCATTCCCTCCTAAGAATGCTGAACTTTATAAATGTAGGTAAAAACGTATTCTAGAGAAGTCTATAAGTTATCTGTCTCCGGAGATAAGAACAATTTTCAAGAGAAATGTAGATACTATAGGTAATGTATATAGATATCTATAGATATAGGTATATCTTATTTGCCCACCATTTTTCTAAAGATTTTATTTATTTATTTGACAGACAGAGATCACAAGCAGGCAGAGAGGCAGGCAGAGAGAGAGAGAGGGAAGCAGCGTCCCTGCTGAGCAGAGAGCTGATGTGGGGCTGGATCCCAGGACCCTGGGATCATGACCTGAGCAGAAGGCAGAAGCTTTAACCCACTGAGCCACCAGGCACCCCAACTGCCCACCATTTTAAGAAAAAAAAAATCATATGCATGCCAATTTTTCATTTTTATTTTCAATACTTAACATGCTTAAGACAACAAATAACTTCTTAAAAAAAAAAAAAAAGCCTAGATCCTTTCCATAAATCCAAAAAATATTCAGACACTTCATTTATTTAGTCAGTCAGCCAGCAAATACTTAATGCATTGGGGAATACACCAGTAAGGAAAAATAAAAAATATGTACCCTCTTTACACAGATTAATGGTGGTTTTTTTTCCCCCTTTGGCATCTTCTCCCCCCTTCCCTGCTTCACCACACTAGTAGGCTGTGTATAACTGTCTCCTGATGATGACTTGTGACTAAGTGAGGGATATTACAACGCAGAAAACTTACAACAGAAAATAACACATAATTCTTAAGAAGTCTGTGGTCCTCCCTACGTCTTGGAAATTGTCACCAACTCTGCTCCCCCTCAGGCTCTAGGCCAGGTGTCTGAGCTCCTCTCCTCTCTACAAAACTCTCCATCCATCCTGCCCCCCACCCCTGCCTGCCCTTCCAAGGACAGGGCCCTGTGTTTTCCCCTTCCAGTGCATTTTAAAAGTCCTATTTCTTTATTACACTGTGCCATTCAGTTCTCCAGCTCCCTCCCAGACTTGTCTTAACTTGCATGCTCTCCATCTGTGGTTCTCAAATTTAAGTATGTGTTAGCATCACCTGGAGGCTTGTTAAAACAGAGACCACAGTATCCCACCCCCAGAGTTTCGATTCAGTAGATCTGAAGTGGGGCCTGAGAATTTGCATTCGTACCTAATTCCCAGGAGATGCTAACGCTGCTGGTGATCCCACACTATGTAAACCACTGTTTTGAAGGCTTTTAAATAAATTTTCCTAACAACAGAATCACCTCCAAACCCATAGTTTCATCATTAGTCACACAAAGGGAGAAATGAACTTGTAAATTAGAATTTCTATATCTTGGACCCAGGGAAGACTACCTCCCCTAGTAACACTTTCTGTAAATGGAAAGCTGTCCTTCAGACATTCATTCTGCTCTCTATTCAGAGCACTCCTGTAATAAGGGTTATGATTCTATCTTTTGATGTTTGACTACTGGCAGCTCCCAAACTCCAAACTCACACCTCCCTCTTCCCCTTGTGTAGCCTCTGAGCACGTTAGTAAGAAAGCCTGAGCGTTCCTTGCTTTGGAGTAACTGGGAGATTCAAACCATGTCATCCTCTTCCCAGGCAAGCCCTCAGCTAGCCCACCCCCAACTATAATAAAAGCCAGGTCAGTCTCCTTTCTTTGCTGTCTCAAGTCATTTCAGACCTGTTTGAGAGACCTGTGCTTCTCTCCCCTCAAAACACCCAATAGGTGTGTTAAATAAATTTTCCTAACAACAATAGGTAGGCGTAAACCTTCCCACACTCTTTCAGTGTGCATATGACATCAGTCTCAGCATCAGTCAAACGTTGAGTGGAAGTTCTCCCTCTTTTTGCACAGTGATCATAACAATTACTCCAGAGCTTGGAGCTTGGAGGTTTTTTTTCTTTTTTTCTTCACATTTAAAGAAACTAAGAAAAATCCTATGCAACCAAATAGGCAGACTTAAGTAAAAGTTAACATGTGAATTTTGAGATACCACTCCCCAACCCCCAGGCTGCTGGAAACTGAGTACAGACATTCCAGGAAGAAAACTGGAGATAACTAGTCTGGAAATTCATACCAGTTCTAGAGAAAAGTTCTAAAGATACTGACATGACCAGATTGCCTTACAGAACAGGTCATGGCAACCAGACCCCTTCACAGGCACAGAGCCTCCACTAGGCTTTTTAATGCCCCGCTTAAAAATGAGAACACAGATAAGAATCACCAGACATTTGAGGAAAGTATCTCATATGAAGATATCTCATATGAAGGACAGAGACCAGAGCAAATAAAAAGAAGAAAATATCTTACAAGAAATAGGTATGATGCAGAAAGAAAAAAAAATCAACAAAAAATATCATTAATATCCTCAATAAGGTAACATATTGTATCTATAAAGCAAGAACAAGAGACTGTAAAATAATAATAATTAATAATGATAATAATATACAGAGAACAAAAAAGAGCTATAAGAAATAAAAAAATATGAAACAGAAATGAAAACTAGTAGAAGAAATCTTCCAGAAAGTAAAATAAAAAGAAGGAAAATAGAAATAAAAATATAGAAAATTAGAAAAGTCCAGTAGGTTAAATATCCAAAAATAAAAAATCCAGAGAGAACATAAGGACATGAGAGTAGATAACCAAGATAATAACAATAATAAAATTCCTCATAATTAAAGGAAATTGGTTTTCACACTAAAAGGTGCACAAAGTCCTAATGTAATAGATGAATAGGCCTACTTGAAGCCATATCCTTGTGAAATTTCAGAATCACAGGAAAGTAAAGAAGATCCTAAAATCTTCAATAATGTTTTCTTCTTACAAAAGGTCAAGAATTAGGGGCACCCACGTGGCTCAGTTGGTAAAGCATCCAACTCTTGATTTCAGCTCAAGGTCATGATATGGAACCCCACTTCAGGCTCACTGAGGAGTCTACTTGAGATTCTCTCCCTCTACCCACCCCCTGCTCTCTTCCTCTCTAAAATAAATAAATTAATTAATTAATTAATTTAAAAAATCATTTTTTTAGAAAATCAGCAATCAGAATCAGAATGGCATTGGAATACCCAACAGAAAGTTTGGAAACCAGGAGTCAAAATTATGAGGGGAAAAAGAGTTTCAACTTAGAGTTATACATCCAAAGTACTGATCCAAAGTTAGAATGAAATAAAAATAATTTCTGTTAAGGTAAGTCTAAAAAAAAAAGTCTTTTCTCAGATATACCTTTCTGAGAAAACTATCAATGGATACATTCCACTGAAACAAGGAAGTAAACCAACAGACAGGAAGACAAGGAAATCAAAACAAAGGTAATCCAAAATAAGACTGGGGGAAAAAATCACGAGGAAGATGGTACAGTTTGCTCTGAGACAGGGCTTAAGGGCAACTAGTAGAGTTTAGAGCAACCTGGAAAGCACCAAGAGGTGTATCTTCAAGAACATGACTAGAGAGAGCTTAATGTGGCTGATTAAATTTGGATAGCTGACAAGAGTTTGGGATTGAACGGGGACACACATACAAACTACCAAAGCAATAATTATGAACTCTGAGGGGGAAAAAGCATTTTATCTTTTTATAAATGAAGAAAGAAAAAGTAGCCAGAGTATGCCACTTACCTTGTCTGTAAAATAGCACTTTTATTGTCAAAATGGTAACATTGGATATTGATCTAACCAAACTTATCCTATAGCTGTATTAGGAGGAGACAGGAAATAAACATGTTCAGCAGGTCAAAGCAAAAAGTATTAAGCAGTGGCATCATTCAATACATTATGAAGAAAACTGCAAAAGTAGTAATAAAGTCATGGCAAAAGAAGCACAACAAAAACTACTATTTAGAAATACGAAAATCAATATCAGAAGAAACAGCTCAATTGGTTGAAACTAATTATTGGAGATGGAAATTTGGGAGGGTGGACAGAGGTGCCCAGGGGACTTTTGTTTTTTATTGCAAGCCCTGCAGAATTGTCTAACTTCTTAAATTATATGTATTTGAGTCTTAAATGGTTTAAATATAAGCTAGTCATAATTTTTTAAAATATAGCATAGTCAATAAAAAATTACTAAATTTTTACTACATTACTAAATTTTTAATTTTGCTTTGTTTTGCAAAAAAGAGATGTCTGTAATTCTTTTTAGATGTTAAAAAGAAGTTCCCAACCTTGAAAAAGCTGAGAACCACGAAGCTCAAAAATTGCTTCTGACTCATAATTTTGAGTTGATCTACTTTACAAAAGTGAATCTATGTCATTAACATTCACATATCAGCTCTGCTTCTCTCTAAGGACAACCACACAAAATAGAGGCAGTCATTTCTCCTGTAAGCCTGAAGGTGTTTTTAAAATATATGTGCATAAGTGGCATGTCTGTGTTAATGCTATGGATCCTGGGTGAACTCCTAAGGGGAATACCTGTGAATCTATTCCTCTGAGAAATAACCATTTTCACATCCTGTGTGCTTTTCTGTTTGTCTGAGTTGTAGACATAAAAACCAAGGCAACTGGCCAGAGTTTATTTTTGTTTAAAAAATATTTTCAAATTATTATTAAGTGCACTATTAGCTATTAATGGTGTTCCATGTTTTGAATTCTCTAACATTTGCATTCATTAAACAAGAAGACTAATAAATTCTGAGAACAATTCAAGTCACAAATTTGGATAAGAAAGTTCTCCCATTCTTTTGGCTCTAAATTGTTTTATTTTCTAACTCTTGTATTGTTCTTCAGAAATAGCTGTAATTTACCTAGGAGGACATTCACCAAAATATTAAGGAAGTTGTTTTCTTTGTGCAGAATAATATTTTTTAAATAAAGATCAGACAGGAAGGGGATGTCAAGAGGCTGAAATGTCACTGAATGGCCAAGTGGCTCTGTCCAGTGCTGCACACTGGAATATGTGCATCTGCAAGTCTGGGGAGAAGTGAGGGCTGAAGCTACATCTTGGATGTCAGCATTATAGAGGGTGCATTTAAAGCCCAGGGAATACACACAGTCATTGCGAGTGGGAGAACACAGTGAAGAAAGAAAAGCCCAAAGACTGAGGTCTAAAAAAATGAGAAACTTGAATGTCAGGTAAAGAGAAGATGCTAACACCAGAGAATCAGAAGGAAACAAAGAAACTGTGACACCCGGAAAGACAAAGGAGGGTTCAGGCTGCTTTGCCAGGAAAGGAATATTGGTCCTTGGATTCAGCAAGAGGAGGAGCAGAAACTGTCACTAAGTTTGGGATATGTGTAAAGAGCATGAACAAAGAACATCGAGGGTTAGTAGTCATCAACTTACACTGCTAGTATTTTGCCTGACTGCGATTCTCTCCAACAAGGTTAGGTACAGAGAAACAGCAGACATCCTTGGGTTCGTTCAGTGTCTGTATTTGCCAGATGAATGAGACAAAAGAGGGGCAGAAAAGAGGAATGAAGGTGTTTGCAAGAGAAGGATTGTCAACAGGAGACGATGGAAAGGAACAAAGTCAAAACACGGCGTTGGGGAGAGGAGACTAACTGATATTCAATATAAGCTAAGGACAAAAATCTTTGGACATAAATCTTTCCTCATGTTTTTAATAGTTTTTCCTTAGATTTCTACAACTAGAATTATCAGGTCAAGTGGTATGATTTTTCTTAAAGATTTTACTTGTTTATTTGAGAGAGAAAGAGAGTGTGTGCATGAGCGAGAGGAGGAGCAGAGGGAGAGAGACAAGCAGACTCCACACCGAGCACGGAGCCCGAAAAGAAGCTCAGTGCCACAACACCGAGATCATGGTCTGAGCCGAAGCCAAGAGTCAGAGGCTTTAACCCACGGAGCCCCTTGGGTGCCCCAAAATAGTATGAAATTTTAGTTGCTGATGCATGTTGCCAAACTGCTTTCCAAAAAGCTTATGCCATCTTAAATTGATCAGCAAAGTCTAACACTGCATGTCTCAAGAAACTCCAGCTACTTTCAGAATGACACACAAGAAGCATTGATGGATGGTAAAAGTACCATCATCTCTAAAACCCAGCAAACAGCTCCCACCCTGCCTTTAATCTCCCATCCAGTCCTTCTTTTCTTTTATGATTTCTTTGGTTTTCGTTCAGTATAAATTCATCTTTTTCACGAGTAATTAAATCTTAAAGTAAAATCATTAAAGTAACTGTAAATAAGTCACTCAAAAGAAAATTTGAGCAGAATTTTTTTTAAAAAATTGTGATCAGCAAAAAAAAAAAAAAATAGTTTCATTCTAGCAGCAAAAAAGATCCCTCTCCTCTTTCTCTCCTCCCCTCCTGTCTTCCCCGTTCTCCTTCCTCTCCCTTCTTCTCGCTCATCTCTGATCCCTAAGAGCTTGATAGGTAAGTAACAAAAAGTTTTGCTCTCTTTTCTTCTCTCATTCGAAGTTGATTTAAGTCACCAGTTTTCTAAATGAGCTAAAAACTTTTGCAGAAGTACTTGTGCCCACCACTTATTCCTAAGAAAGAAAAGAAACCCGATAGAAATGAAGCAACCGTGTAAGTCAGCCCAAGCGCAGATTTCTGAAATGATTTTGTAAGGCTCATTAAGATCATGACTTCCTACGTTTTTATGTTGCTCCTCTTAATGACTGGCCATTATGGAGCTTGAGAAACTTGAGAAAAAGATCCTTGTTTCCTGCAGATTCTGTAATCATCTATGAAATCTGGAATGACAAGAGGACTTAGATATCATATGGATCTAAATCTCTTAAAGGTTTAGAGACAGAAGTCCAGAGCAGGAAGCTCCCTACCCCAGGACACACAGTCAGAGAGTAATAGATCTCAAAGACACAACCACCATCTCTTGAGCCAATTCTGCCCTTGATATCTTCGTATTAGATGCATACAAAGTAACAAATAAATACGCTTCTGCACGTAGAAGTGAATACTAACCTCGCTACAGATGTTAAGAGTGCAAAATAAACCTCTATATTATACTATCAGACTACAAAACTTTCATTTTTAAAGACTAAATGTAACTACTAGTTTCTAAATATAAATATGCATGTGTGTGCACGTAGTCATCAATACCCAATAAACCATTTCCATCTACGAGGATGCTTCTAAGTGGCAAGACAGCAACATATTTCTGAATGGATTGTTTTGTCTGTAAGGATTGCCATGATTACTTATCACTTGTGGAATGTAAGTAACCTTGAGTGTCTCCAGAGATGTGTCTAGAACCTAATGCAAAGCTGCTAAAAGCAAAAGTCAGAGACCTCTGTTCTTCCTGTTGGTCACAACCCAAATATTCCCTTGCACGTAGCTTCTTCAATTTCTCATGAAAAACTTTCTAGGGATTTCTTTGATTGCTGCTATAGATTCCAACATCCAAGATATTGCCAAGGACTGGCTCTTGCTTAGAATTTTGGGGCAGGGGACAGGGAGAGAAATGATTGGTGTATAGCCTCCAAAACATTTATAAAGCAGAGTGATAACACTCATCTACAAATATGGTATTCATCCTACGGGTGAACAATATTCTAAGACATAGAGAACATCTTTAGTAGGTTACTTTCACTCTGCCATATTTTATTCTTTCCCTTCTTCAGATATTCTAAAGTTGCCAAAACTATAACCTCACAAATGGTGCTCTCTCCCATAACTTCACCCTGTCTTGAAGAGAGATACGTGGGCGAAGCTATGTCTTTAGTACATTCAAACTTAAAGGCTTAACTGGGTCACTTTAAACATGTAGACTATAGAGGCAAACATACAAACAAACAAGCAAACTGCTTAGAAACAGAACTAATTATTTCATTAAGCCATTCAGATAATGATTTGTAGGGATTTTGCTGACTCTGTAGAAGTTATAAAACTTAAGTTACCAAAATGAGAGACAATCTACTAAAACAATCAGCAATCTTAAAAGGTAGGCAATGTTGACAATAATCAATAGCCATAGCAAAAAAAAACTTTCACAGGATAAATAGAAACATTTTTTAATTACCATAAAGACAGCACTTTCATTTGCAAAAGTGCTATCCTATCAGAAACAATATTATGTCAACTGCTCTCATAAGAAGATAATGTTCTGCCTAAATCCTCTAAATTCCAGTAGTAGATCAAGGATTGGAAACAAACCAAACTTTATTTATTATTTATTTATTTATTTATTTAGACATGCACAGTGTGTCTGAAGAGTATTTTGTCAAGGGATTATATCTAACTCCCCTGCACATGAATGTTTTCGCTATTATTTCACTGACGTTCCTGGGACCTACTCAATGAATCTGAATAGTTAAACGATGTTGTTTCCCCTCTCCACTCCCTCCTTGAGACTGAGAATAGAAACCATTAACAAACCCTTGGCAGAGAAGCCCTCCGGATGATACCATGTCAACAGTCTATCAGATGCAAAGGACACCAGCCCAGAGAAAATGGAGAGAATCAGTGCAGCCCACCATTAGCCAGGGGAAAAGGAACACAGAGTGACAGCTAGGCAGTATTACCATCTTCGCAGCACCCTTTTGTGGACCAGAATTAAAAGCACATCTCTTTCATTAATATTTAATTTTATAGCTACAAAGGGAAAAGTCTAAAACTAACTTTTTTTAAAAAACCTAGTATATTCTATTTTGAAGAAAATATTCTCTGATGTTCTCATGTGGGAGCTCTATTTCCTCAGCTTCTTGCTCTGGTCTGAGACTTCCTTCCGTTTTTCATTAGCTGAGCTGAGCTTGTCCAAAAAATGACCACGGAAATTTTCCTTTCGCTGTAATGAGCCCCAGTGGGAACCTGGCAAATTAGCTCTTAGGAGATCGCAAAAGCGTCTTACCCACATCCCAGGAGGAAAGACAGCCCTGCTGATTGACTTCCTCACTAATCTCATCCTACATGGAGCGTACTGACACCAGCCCCAGCTGAGACTGTGCCAGGAAGAGTTTAGAACATTCACAAGGAAGTGCCTATTAAAACGGAAGAACAGATGTCCAGGGTCCCTTACTCTGAGAAGGGGACAAAAGAAATGCATCCTGCCATTTTCTCAGACGCCGTCTTTTAGAAAATCTCCTTCAAGGCCATGAATCACTGGATCATATTTATAGAACACCTGGAACTCTAGGGTGCCATAGAGGGGCTACAGATGTCTTCAGAGACCTCAGAAGGGGTCCAAACACATTTCTTCTCTCAACCTAGAGCAACAGAGCTCTAAACGTGTGCCAAGTTCTGGCAAGAACAAATCAGGAAAATGGTGCGGGCCCGTGTCTCCCCCAACACTGTGGTCAGGGCATTCTTTTCCAGAGACTTCCCTCTTTTTACAGGACACTTTTTACAGGACACTCCCACAGTCAGTGCTCAGGTGGAGTCCTGCCCACAGATTCCTGAAGTTAACCTCCCACGGGTGAAGCCTGACCTACACTCACACTCCCATGTCCCACACCCCAGACAGAGTCTCCCCCGCTCCCAGCTCTGCTTGTCCAGGTTCCTTTCAGCCTCTGAGGGAAGCCCCATCTGTGAGACAAACCCCCGGCCCAGTGCTTTTTAAACCTGGTGCTTTTCACAGCCCCCAACGGAACACGTCTCTGAGACATCACAACTTTGTAAGAAATTTAAAGTTGAGTTTTTATCTCAAAGGTAATTCAAATATTTTAACGTAAGTAAATTCTGGAGAATCTGCAGAGTGGCATAATAACCCCACATGTCCCAGGCTGTCCTACCCTTGCCATTGTTTGTGATCATGTGGATGCTCAGAGAAGACCACACAACAACACAAATGAAGGTTTCTCTTGCAGTGCCATGAGGGAATCAATGGTAGGAGAGTTGCAACATCACATGACAGGTTAGTCTAAGCCTCTAAAGTCAAAAGAACCCGTAGTAGGGGTCCAGAACATGTTCCACAGATCATATATTTTTCATGCCGCACTTGCAAAAAAGTTCATTAACAGTCAGTTTAATAAATATGCAATGGAGTCATTTTTCTTTTCTCTCTCTCTTTTATTTATTTTTTTAGTTTTATTGAATTGTGTTTTGTAACACATTATTACATTGGCTCATCCAAATAACAGATATATGATTAAAATATTCATTATTGAAGGTTGCCTGGGTGGCTCAGTCGATTAAGCATCTGCCTTCAGCCCAGGTCATGATCCCAGGGTTCTAGGACCAAGCTCCACATCAGATTCTCCACTCAGAAGGGAGTCTGTTTCTCCCTCTCTCTGTCCCCATCCCTGCTCATGCTCTCTCTCTCTCTCTCTCATACTCTTTCTCTCAAATAAAGAAATAAATAAAATATTTTTACAAAATTCTTTTTAAAACACTCACTATTAAAGAAAGAAAATAAGGACAGGAGTCATGATGGTGACTGGGGTGATAATCCATCATGCTCTAAATCAAAAGAATCAAGTCAACACACACATGTATCTCTCCCACATTAAACCAGCTATCTGCAGATTAATGTTAGCTGATCAACACCATCTGTCACTTTAATGTTGTTCACTGCTTTTCAAAGAGGCAACATTGCTTAAACTGCGAAGTACCCATTCTCTGAAGCCAAACTTCCTGGGTTCAAAGTAAAACTCCAACACTTGATAGCTGAGTGCACTGTGTGCCTCAGTTTCTCATCAGGACATGAGATGAGATCTGAGCGGTACCTGCCTCTGTGCTAATTAGTGAGCTAAGTAGATACAAAGCACCTAGCCTGGACCTTGCACATAGGAAAAGCTTTGCTTGTATGATTTTTATCCTTTTTACATAACATTATTTATTTAATTTAGAGGCTTGATTTATAGTTTATAGGCATGTAACATTTATAAACATAAGAAGTATACAGCAAGTTTTATTTATATTCCATTAAATCAAAATAGTGGTTAGTCGACAGGGTGAATGACAATTTTTTAAAGAGTTGCATGTACTACTCAAGTTTGAAAAAATGTTTTCCTAACTATAGCTTATTCTACATGCCATGTTATATCATGAGGATGGCATATTCCAGTTTCTGGGGAAAATGATATGATTTCCCATCAAAGACAACACTGATGGAAGAGAGCTAGGAATGAAGTTGGTAACTTCAGCCAGGTTCAACCTGGACAGTTCCCAAATTAAACCAACATAGACCAGCCTGCAATCCCACTGTGGTTTTGAAGTAAGATTCACTGAAAGGATCCACATAAGCTTAGAAACAGTAAAGTTTCTAATGAAGATGAGCAGTCAGACTTCTGCTTCCCAGCTCTCTGGGGGGAAAAAGTCATGGCCAGCACTCCAAGTTTATATCTTAGTCATTCAAAAAAAAAAAAAATGGACTTGCTGATCTCTACATCTTTTTCTTCCTTTTCTGGTTGACCTAGCTTAGTTCCAACCAGAAGACTAAAACCATGTGGGAGAAAAAAAAAAAAAAAAGGTTCCTCCATTTATAAACCTCTTTATTGAGAGGATGGGAGGCAGCTGTTGGGGGAGGAGAGGGGTGGGGAAGAGAGCGCTCACACAATCCCTCATACTTACCAAAACCACACTGAAGCAATATTAATCACATATTGAAGGTGCACAACAATAAAATAGGAATGCCAAAAACTAATAAGAAAAGTAAAACCTCCAAACTAAAAATACGGCCATTTAGAACACAGCTGACAGCTTAAAGTGATCATAAAACCAGATACAAGGCAGAGAAAGAAGAAATAGAGGTGCCTCCCTCTATGTATGTTATGGAAGACTTCCTTCCTCCCCTGGGAAACCAAAAAGCCACTTGAGTTTTTGCAAGAGCAATTTTATTAGGTGACTAAGGTAAACAGAATAAAGCAATAAAAATACAAAGTATTAAAATGATTGCATACACAGAAGGTAGCCAGCGTTTTAAGCAAAGATGGGCTTTTATGAGATATGATGCTGAATTTGTCAAAATAATGATAAAACATGTTTTAGCTTGACAGGAAATTAAGTAGATACACTGCCAGGACTGGAGAAACTTCGGTCCCTTCTAAAACTAGGTTTTCTGTAATTAGCAACTGCATATGAGTGTATACCAATGCTGGATTCCCTAGTTGGCAGAATAAGCCCATGGTTAGGGCAAACCAAGGATACATAGAGAAAATACGTTTGTCAGGCTGTGGTAAGGAAGGATTTAGTACTTCATAGGAATGTAATCATTATTGGAAAAATCTAAACTTGGATTGACTTTTCACCCATATTTTTCAATTTCATATAGTTTTATTTTGAATTATATATGAGAGATGAGGATGGGAAACACTATAAACTTTCAGATGCTTGAGACTTCAAAGACCTTTATTCCATTCTATAAGCCACTATATGTGGGCTCAGTGCTAGGTCCTGGGGTACAAAGATATCCTGCCAGAGAGAGAGTTCTTTCCTACATGACCTCACATAGAGATCTCTCCTGGGATTGAAGCTGTCCATCACTAACTTTTCAGATGCCTGCTGCAATGTAAGTCCACAAGATAATGGACATTATCTGTCTTAATTACTGTCATATCCCCTGCAACTAGAATAGTACTTGAAACATACTAGATGCTCAGTAAATATTTACCAAGTTAATGAATCAATGCCTGCTTCCTTTGACCATCCTAGAAAGCTCCAAGATCCAGGTTCCCAAGAGTCATGACCCTTCTCGCTTGCCTTTTGATTTCCTTGACAGATAAGCACAAGCTAGATATTAAAGCACATTTCAATGTTAATGAAACTTGGCCTTTTGTTGTTCCCTATCATCTGGTTAAGTTTTCTCTCATCATTCTGACCTCCTAAAATCCAAAGAAATGCCTTCCTCCAGATTCAGTTTCTTTATCTGTAATGTGAAAATAATGCTTTCTACCTCCCCTCATCCCCGCCCCAGCTTAGAGGATTGCTGGGAGGATTAAAATGAGTGACATTCAAAAGAGCTTAGGGCAAAGCTTGACACATGCAAGAGCCAAATGAATAGCTATACCTTTCATTAGGGCATTCCAGGCTCATAACCTCAAATGCCATTTCTGGGGATTTAGGGAGCTCCTGTTTCCTGCATGTATGTTAGTTTTCTCTCTTTCATGGGCTGGCTGTGTGTACAGAATATATATATCTATATTCGCTGACAAAGAAGAAGTAAGGCACTCAAAAAGAATTTCTAGCAATGTAGGGACATACCCTTGGCTACTTTCCTCCCCCTCTTGGCTACATGTAATTATGGAAATGTTAAAACACATTAAAAAGCTGAATAATTATAAAATAGTCATCAAATACCCACCACCTAGATTCTCCAACTGTTCATGTTTTTCTTTGTTTGCTTTATCATGGACCTACCCATCTAGTCTTTTGTCAATCCAGGTGATTTTTTAAATAAATTTCAAAGTAGGTTATAAAAAACAGTATACTCCTCCTTAAATATTTTCACATATATACCATCTACTAGAATTCAATGTTTTTTTTTTAATATTTTATTTATTTATTTATTTAACAGAGAGAGAGAGAGATCACAAGTAGGCAGAGAGAAAGGCAGAGAGAGGGGGAAGCAGGCTCCCCACTGAGCAGAGAGCCTGATGTGGGGCTCAATCCCAAGACCCTGAGACCATGACCTGAGCCAAAGGCAGAGGCTTAATCTACTGAGCCACCCAGGTGCCCCTAGAATTCAATGTTTTTTTATAATATTTTTGTATCATTCATATAGAGTGATATCCACAAATTTTAAGCTTACCATTGGATCAGTTTTACCATAAACACCCATGTAAAATTCTTGCTACATTTTTAAAAGCTGCTTTCAGCCTCATGTGCACAGATGCCACCAGACACCAGGCCTACTCACATGACCCTAGCTCCAATTCCATGCTAGACCCAGCTTTAGGTCCCCAGCCACCATCACCATGGCATGCAGCCCCACCTGCCACAGGGCTTGGGAAGGACCCAAAATAGGACTAGTGGCCCAGCACAAATTTTGCTAATACTTCTGCTCTGTTCCCAAGTTCCCTGGCAGACATGCCCCCTTAGAATTAGCATGCTTGGATCACACTAACAGCACAGAGAGCAAGCACAGACCACAACTGGCAAAGAGTCAGTACAGACAACTGAACTGAAAGGAAAAGTGACTCGGACACAAGAACAGGGCATAAGCAATGCACATAGGACACTCTTTTGAAATGCCAGCTTCTGATAAGTGGAGGACATACCTTGTAAGACACTCCAGGTCCTCTTCTTCATAAAGTCATTAAGTCCAAGAGCAGAAGACATAGCTGACTTTCTTTTTCTTTCTTTTTTTTTTTTTTCATAGCTGACTTTCTTAACACAAGGCAGGTAAAATGAGGAGACAGAGAAATGTATCCCAAATGAAAGAACAGGACAAGGCTACCACCAGAGATGTAAGCAAAGCATTATAAGTAACATATCTGATAGAGAATTTAAAGCAATCATCACAAGAACATAAACTGGATTTAAGAAAAGTGGAAGACATGAGTGAGACTCAACATAGACACAGGGATAACAAAGCAGAGATAAAGGGCTCAGTAAATGATATGAGCAACACACTTGATGGAATAAAGAGGAGAATTAAAGAAGCAGAGGAATGAATTAGTGACCTAGAAGACAGAGTTATAGAAAGTAATCTAAGTGAACAAAAGGAAGAAAAAAGAATTACATAAAGTGAGAACAGATTTAGGGAACTCAGTGATTCCATCAAAAGTAATAACATTCCTATCATAGGAGCCTCAGAAGAAGAATAGAGAAAAAGGGCAAAAGAAATTTATTTGAAAAAATATGAGCTGAAAACTTCCCTAATCTAGGGAAAAAAGCAGATGTCCAGGTCCAGGAGGCATACACACTGCCATCAAAATCAACAAAAGCAGACCCACACCAAGAAATATTGTAATTAAACTTGCAAATATAGTGTAAAAAAATTTTAAAGCAGTAAGACAAAAAGAATTCAGTAACTTAAAAGGGAAAACTCATAAGGATACAAGAGGTGTTTTTTTTCGTTTTGTTTTGTTTTTCCAACAGAAACTTTGCAAGCCAGAAAAAAAAGTGGCATGATATATTCGAAGTGTTGAATCGGGAAAATGTGCAGGCAAGAATAATCTATCTGGCAAGGCTATCATTCAGAATAGAAAAGAAGATAAAGTGTTCCCAGACAAATAAAAACGAAAGGAGTTCATGACCACTAAACTAGCCCTGGAAAGGAGAGATCAAAAGTGACAGTATAAAGGTAGGACACAAAAGTATTAAAATTAATATTTTTGTTAAAAACTCAGGAAATTCACCAAGAAAAGGATATAAAATATATACCTAAAATGTGGGGAAGAGAGGAGAAAAGAATAGTTCAAATTAAATGACAATCAACTTTTTTTTTAACAATGATCAACAATATAGATTGCTATATACAAAAGTGGTTACTAGAATCTAATAGTAACTATATATCAAAACCACTAACAAGTATGCAAAGAACAAAAAGAATGCCAAATACATCATTAAAGAAAATCGGCAAACTATGAAAGAGAGAAAGAAAAGAAAGGATTAGAGAAAAATCTTCAGAATAACCATAACAAGCAATAAAATATCAATAAAACATATCTACCAATAACTACTTTGAACGTAAATGGACTAAACACTCCAGTCAAAAGGCATAGGGTCACAGAATGGATAAAAAAACAAAGCCCATCTATATACTACCTACAAGAGACTCATTTTGGACCAAAAGACACCTGCAGACTGAAAGTGAGAGTATGGAAAAACATCTACCCCACAAATTGATGTCAAAAGAAAGCTGGAGTCATAATACTTACCTTGGACAAAATAGACATTAAAACAAAGAATATAAGAGACAAAGGACAGTATATAGTAATAAAGGGGATAATCTAACAAAAAGATATAACAATTATAAATATTTATGCACCCAACACAGGAGCACCCAAATACACAAATAGTTAATAACAAACATAAAGGAATTAATAATACAATAATAATAGGAAACTTTAACACCCCACTTACAACAAAGGACAGATATAAATAGAAAATCAACAAGGAAACAGTGGCTTTGAATGACACACCAAACAGGTGGATTTAACAGGTATATTCAGAACATTCCATCCTAAAACAGCAGAATACACATTCTTTTCAAGTACACAAAGTACATTCTCCAGGAAATATCACATATGTGCCCAAAAAACCAGCCTCAACAAATTAAAGAAGATCGAAGATCTAAGATCGAAGTCATACCATGCATCTTTTCTGACTATAACACTGTGAAACTTGAAGTCAATTACAAGAAAAAAATCTGAAAAGACCACAGATAGATGGAGGCTAAATAACATCCTACTAAACAATGAATGAGTCAACCAGTAAATGAAAGAAAAATTTAAAAATCATAGAAACAAATGAAAACAAAAATACAGGTCCAAAACTTTTGCGCTGCAGCAAAAGCAGTTCTAAGAGTGAAGTTTATAGCAATACAGGCCTACCTCAAGAAGCAAGACAAATTTCAAATAAACTAGCTAATCTTACACTTACAGGAGCTAGAAAAAGAATGGAAAAAAAAAAAAACTAAAGCCAGCAGACAGAAAGAAATAATAAAGATTTGGGCAGAAATTTATAAAAAAAAAAGAAAAAAAAAAGAAAGAAATGACATAGAAACCAAAAAACAATAGATCAATAAAACCAAGAGCTAATTCTTTGAAAAAATAAAAAAACTGATAAACTTCTAGCTGGACTTACAGGAAAATAAGAAAAAGAACTCAAATAAGTAAAACCACAAGTGAGAAAAATTTTTAAAACTCAGCAAAACCGGAAGTACATGGCCAGATGGCTTCACAGGGAAATTCTACCAAATTATACAAAAAAAAAAAATACAAGTTAGGAAAACGTCCAAATTCATTCTCCAAGACCAATATTATCTTGATACCAAAACAGCATAAAGACACCACTAAGAAAGAACTACAAGCCAATATCCCTGATGAACACAGAAGCAAAAAATCCTCAGTAAAACATTAGCAAACAGAATTCAACAATACATTAAAAAAAAAATCATTCACTGCAATCAAATAGTATTTACTCCTGGGTTACAAGGGTAATTCAATATTCACAAATAAATCAACATGATACATTACATCAATAAGAGAAAGGATAAGAATCATATGATCATTCCCAAAGATGCAGAAAAAGCACTTGACATAGTACAACACCCATTTATGATAAAAACCCTCAACAAAGTAGGTTTAGAGGGAACACACCTCAACATAATAAGGACCATATATGAAAAACCCACAGCTAACATCATCTTCAGTGGGGAAAAAATGGGACTTTTCCCCCCTAAGATCAGGAACGAGACAAGGATGTCCACTCTAACCACTTTCATTCAACATAGTACTGGAATTCCTAGCCACAGCAATCAGACAACAAAAGGAAAGAAAAGGCATCCAATCAGTAAGGAAGAAGTAAAACTTCCACTCTTTGCAGATGACATGATACTATATATAGAAAACACAAAGATTCCACTAAAAAAAAAAAAAAACCTGATAGAATTGATAAACAAATTCAATAAAGCCATAGAATACAAAAATCAATGTATAGAAACCTTTGCATTTCTATACACCAATAATGAAGCAGCAGAAAGAGCAATTAAGAAAAACAATCCCATTTACAATTGCACCAAAAATAATAAGATAGATAAACCTAACCAAAGAAAAGAAAAACCTATACTCTGAAAACTAATAAACACCAATGAAAGAAATTGAAGATGACACAAAGATATAGAAAGATATTCCAATGCTCATGGATTGGAAGAAAAGATATTGTTAAAATGTCTATACTACCCAAAGCAGTCTACATATTTAATGCAATCCCTATCAAAATCCCAACAACACTTTTTTTTTAATTAACATATAATGTATTATTTGTTTCTAGAGTACAGGTCTGTGAATCATCAATCTTACCCAATTCATAGCACTCATCATAGGACATACCCTCCCCAGTGTCCATCATTCAGCCACCCTGTCCCACCACCCATGTTCCCCTCCAGTAACCCTCAGTTTGTGTCCTGAGATTAAGAGTCTCTTATGGTTTGTCTCCCTCTCTCAGTACGATCTTGTTTCATTTTTCCCTCACTTCCCCCACAATTCCAAAATTTTATGGACCCCAAAAGATCTCAAGTAGACAATGCAATCTTCAAAAAGAAAAGGAAATCTAGAGGCATCACAATCCAGACTTCAAGTTATATTACAAAACTAAAGATAATCAAGATAGTGTGATACTGGCACAAAAATAGACACATAGGCCAATAGAACAGTATAGAAAACTCAGAAATAAACCCACAACTATATGGTAGATCAATCTTTGACAAAGCAGGAAAGAATATGTGATGGAAAAAGATACTCTTCAACAAATGGTTTTGGGAAAACTGGAAAGCAACATTAAAAGTATGATAACAGACCACTTTCTTACACCATACACAAAAATATATCGAAAATGGGTTAAAAACCTAAATGTGAGACCTGAAACCATGAAAATCCTAGAAGAGAACCCAGGCAGTAACTTCATTCATCTCAGCAGTCATGATGCTTTTCTAGATATATCTCTTGACACAGGGGGGAAAAAGAGCAAAAATAAACTTTTGGGACTCCATAAAATTAAAAACTTCTGCACAGTGTAAGAAATGATCAACAAAACTAAAAGGCAATCTATGGAATGGGAGAAGATATTTGCAAATGACATATCCAATAAAGACTTATGTCCAAAAGTTATGAAGAACTTATATAACTCAACACCAAAGAAACAAATAATCTAATTAAAAATGAGCAGAACACATGAACAGCACTTCTCCAAAGAAAACATCCAGATTGGGGTGCCTGGATGGCTCAGTGGGTTAAGCCTCTGCCTTCAGTTCAGGTCATAATCTCAGGGTCCTGAGATTGAGCCCTGCATCAGGCTCTCTGCTCAGTGTGGAGCCTGCTTCCCTCCTCTCTCTGTCCCTGCCTCTCTGCCTACTTGTGATCTCTCTCTCTGTCAGATAAATAAATAAAATCTTAAAAAAAAAAAAAAAGAAGAAAACAACCAGATGGCCAATACACATGAAAAGATGTTCATCATCACATACATCAGGAAAATGCAAATCAAAACTATAATGAGATATGATTCACACCTGACAAAATGGCTAAAATCAGCAACACAAAAAACAACAGGTGTTGGTTAAGATGTGGAAAAAAGGAAAACTCATGCACTGTTGGTGGGAATGCAAACTAATACAGCCGCTTTGGAAAACAGTATGGAGTTTCCTCAAAAAGTTAAAAGTAGAACTACTCTATGATCTAGAAATTGTACTACTTGGTATTATCAAAAGAATACAAAAACATTAATTCAAAGGAATACATGCACCCCTATGTTTATAGCAGCATTATTTACAATAGCCAAACTATGGAAGCAGCCCAAGTTTCCATCAACTGATAAGTGGATAAGTGGTATATTTATACAATGAAATAAGAAAGAATGAAATCTTGCCATTTGCTGCAACATGTATGGAGTTATAGGGTATAATGTTAAGTGAATTAAGCCCAGAAAAGGAAGACAAATACCATATGACTTCACTCATATACAGAATGTAAGAAACAAAGTAGATGAGCAAAGTTTAAAAGAGAGAGAGAGAGAGAGAGAGAGGCAAACCAAGAAACATACTCTTAACTATAGAGAACAAACCGATGGGTACCAGAGGGAAGGTAGGTGGGGGGTGCATGAAATAGTTGGGGGTGAAGCAGTACACTGATGATGAGTATGGAGGTGCTGAACTTCTATATTGTATACCTGAAACTAATGTAACACTGTATGCTAACTAGCTGGAATTAAAGTTAAAAAGTTGACAATCTGACCAAAAAACTTGTTTCTACATGTACATTGTGCAATAAATGAACAAGTTACTGTTCATATAACTTGCATCTCAGCTTCTTTCGAGGCCAAGAATTCCTTTAAAAAAAAAAAAAAGGAATTAAGTTGCTCTATGTCATACTAGAGGTTGGCCAACATTGATTACATTCTTGCAGTTTCAAAGAATATGGAATACTTAAAGGTCTACGTCAAACCCTGAAACTTCTATAAACCTATAGGCATCTGATATCAACTCATGAACCTTCTCCAGTCCAGAGAGAAATTCTTTGGATAATATTCTAAAGCTAATGAAAGTATGCATGGCAAATAAAGACAAAGATCATACAGTTCAAGATTTTTTATCTAAATGATCAAAAACACATTCCCCTACAATTTGTGGAGCTCCAGGCTGCTGGATACCCAAAAGCTACCCACAATTCTCTAGTTTATTCACTGACAAATTCAGTGAAGATTCCTATTCCCAGTGGTCTATTACAGATGCAACTACGGAAACCTTAAAAATGGGTTATAACCAAAGGTCCATGTCCCTTAGGAGATGGACAATGTTAAAGAGGTCTGTAATACTCTGTAATACTCTGAAACTCTGTAACACTCTGAAACTCTACAGGACCAAATGTACATTTATCTGGAGAACTTCTTAATGAGTGAATTACTATAAAAATTAAAAGCCTTTACCCTAAAAGCAAACTTGGTTATTTTGCTGATGTTGGCTCAATGGCAGAAAACATTAAAAAGAAAAGGAAACCACTGAATCCAAAAGTTTCATCCAATCTTTTGATAAACAGCAAAACATACAGACTTGAATTTTACTTCTTTCCTTTACTTCACTTATGATTGGCTACAGGTGTATTGCCATAAAATATTATTACTATTATCAACAATAATTATATAGCATAAGCACAGATCTTGCAGGTAAGCAGGACAGCTATTAGCATTTTCTTTTTATAGCTGAGGATACTGAGGTTCAAAGCAGTTAAAATTACCAACCTACGTAGCTAGTGAAAAGTGGAAATGAGACCGCTGGTCTTTTAAATACACATTCAAAACATTCTCCATACCTCCACAGCATTACACTCAGGCAATTGCAAAAACTAAGAAAAGATTTTAAGGAACATGGGTGGGAGGAGACTCTTGAGAGTTGATCAAGAACCCTGAAGCCTTTGGTTCCTCTGAGATTCCCCACTAACTAGCATTCGTTAAGTGTTGTCCTTTTCAACTTATTAGCACCAGAACTCCAATTCCCTTCTCCCCAGTCTCACTCTTTTCCCATTTCCTATGAGGTAACCTAAACCTGCCTAATACATCAGGAGTGTTTTCAGAATAATGAGTTTTCTGGGATTATCTCCAAAAATGTGTAATACCTAGGAAGAAATGTTTAGGAAACCTAACATAACAATGCTGGGGACAGATCAAGAAGAATGAATGAAGAATTACCACAGCACCGCATTGTGTGTGGCTTATGCAGTTGGTGTTGGTTCATAAACTGGTCCCCATACTCAGCAGACAAGGAGAAACCAAATAAAGAGATGGAGCACACCAAATTGGTAAGGGGCAGGTTTAATAAGCAAAGGAATTTACATATGAGCCTTGCTGAGGTGGTCATAAGATGAGATCTCCACATCTGTCCACTAGAATCTCAAAAGTTTAGGCAGAAGCCTTAACTGGTTTCAGTCATGTATTCATTCCAGACAATCTCAACAAATTGTGCTCTCAAGAGACTGAATCCTTGAAAATGGCTCCCTCCCACTGTCGGAATGGTAGGCAGCACATATGCTCCAAGGACAGTGGAGAGGTTGAAGAGCCTCTGATTGCCAACATCCAGGTTGAGGACCAACATGTAGATGGCCTTTTGATGATCTCCTCCAGCAACAGGTCACTAGAGTCAGCCTGCCTGGATTTCAATCCTAGCTTCCCCACTTACTCGTTCTATGATCCTGGGCAAGCTATTTAATCTCTCCCAGCCTAACTGTCCTTACTATAAATGGGAAAGGTAATTGTACTTAACTCAGAGGGCTTAAACAAGCACCAGAGGAGTTAATGTTTATAAATTACTTAGAACAATGTCTAATATATAGCAGAGGCTGTGTGTGTGTGTGTGTGTGTGTGTTTTATAGTAAATTTCATTGAGCAGGATCTCTGGACTCTGTTAGAAATTTAAATAATCGTGTAAGTGATTAGTTGCTCCTTTGTTTTCAGTACTTGAACTCTTTTTAAGAGATTGGTAGCATGGAAGAAGAGTCATTCCTCTAGCCGAAACCCTATAACCAGCAGATAAAGATAGGGCAAAGGAAGGATGAAGAGAGGAAAGAATAAAGAAAGGTTGTTTTTTCAAAATAAAATCTATACCAATCTTTAACAATATGAGAGCCATACTGGAGGTGAAACCTTACCTGGTACAGCACATAGAAAAATCTGATTGGGGCACCTGGGTGGCTCAGTCGGTTGAGCAACCAACTCTTGATTTTGGCTCAGTTTAATCCCCTCATTGGGCCCCTTGCTCATCAAGAGTCTGCTGGAGATTCTCATTCACCCTTTCTCTCTGCCCTTCCCCTCATGCTTTGCCTCTCAATTGCTCTCTGTCTCCCAAAAATAAATAAATGAATCTTGAAGAAGAAGGAGGCAGAGGAAGAAGGAAAGGGGGAGGAGGAAGAGGGGGAAAGGAAGGGAGGAGGAAGAGGAAGAAAAATCTGGTTAATCTGGCAAAGAACCAGTGCCCAGAGAATGTCAACACCAAGTTAGGTGGGAAGTCTAGGAGGTTTGATAGGAAAACCAGGACTCTCAGTGCTGAGATTCTCAAAAGGTAACAGCCAGAGTAAGTAAAATACAACTTCTCCGGGCATGCTTTTCCACAGAGAAATAAGGTAGTAGTATTCTACTTAGCTATTTTTGCCTTGCCTCTGGGGAGACTCTTGGGTAGGAGCCTCTGTAATCTTTTTATGAAGTTGGTAACTACAAGTTCAAAGTCAAATGGATTTGGATCTGGAATTCACACAACAGTTGGCCCTTAAACAGCATGGGGGTTAGGGGTGCTGACCTCCCATGCAGTTGAAAGTTTGTTTATGACTTTTGACTCTCCCAAAACTTAACTACTAATAGCCTAATGTTGACCAGAAGCCTTACAGGTAACAAAAATAGTCAATTAACACATATTTTTTATGTATTATATACTATTTCTCATAGTAAAGTAAGCTAGAGAAAAGAAATGCTATCAAGAAATTCATAAGGGAGACAAATATATTACAGTACTACATTATATTTGGGGGGGGGATAAATCTACATATAAGTGAACCTGTACAGTTCAAATCCATGTTGTTCAAAAGTCAACTGTGCTTGTGTGATACCTCCAAACTCCCAATATAAAAAGTTTGCTTAAAGGGGTGAAGTTTTTGATCCAAGCACTCCAAGCTCAGAATCTCAATGATTTCCCTTAGGTAAAGTTGTAAGGAATCAGACTTTACAGGAAAAAAATGTAAATTAATAAATTAGAGAAAAATCAGTAAATCAGAGGCAATTAGCCAACTTGGGTGAGAAACAACAAAATGACAAATCACAGCAGACCCACAAACACTTCAAACATGGAAATTAGCTAATAACATTTAAGAGAAGCATGATTAAGATAAATAAAGGATCCTTAAAATATAATGAAGAAATAAGAGGCTATCAAAGGTTACCAGACAATTTTGGGAAAGGACCACAAAAAAAAAGACACTTAATATGACGTTTAAATATGACCTTACATATGGTTGATGAAAGAATCAATGAGGTAGAATTTAGACATGATAAAATTACCCATCAGAGTGAAATGAAGTGATAAAAAAAAAAAAATGGGGAGAGGCACCTGGGTGGCTCAGTCGTCTAAGTGTCTGCCTTCAGCTCAGGTCATGATCCCGGGGTCCTGGGATGGAGTCCTGAGTCAGTCTCCCCACTCAGCAAGGAGTCTGCTTCTTCATCTGCCCCTCCCCCTTGCTCTTCTGTGCTCTCAATCTCTCTCTTTCTCTCGCAAAAATATAGAAATAAACTCTTTTAAAAATGGGGGAAAAGTGAGAAGGCACAATATACAGTCCAGAGGAGGTAATTGAGAGAGTAGAGGAAGACAGTATTCGAGAGATGATGGCTGAAAACTTTCTCATACTGATGAAAGATTCTTATCCTCACATCAGGAAACCCAAGCAGAATAAATAAAAGAAATAACACTGAGATGAACCATGAGAGAATGTGGACTCTGAGGAACTAACTGAGGGTTTAGGAGGGGACAGGGGTGGCAGTTGGGTGAGCCTGGTGGTGGGTATGTATTGCATGGAGCAATGGGTATGGTGCATAAACAATGAATTCTGGAAATAAAAGAAAAGAAAAGAAATTTAAAAAAAGAAAGAACACTTAGATACATCATCATTAACTGCAAAACACAAGAAGAGGAAAAAGATCTTAAACACTTTCAGAGAACAGAGACAAATTATTGATACAAAATTGACAGTTTGACTAATAGTTGATCTCTCTCACAGAATAACAAAACCAGAAGCATGTGATTTATAATCCTCAAAGAGCTAGAAAAAAAAATCCCAAAACATATATCCTGTGATCAGAGCTCATGCTTAAAAATTTTTTAAATTTACTCAACACCCAAAGAACAAGCAATCCAATCAAGAAATGGGCAGAGGGCATGAACAGACATTTCTGCAAAGAAGACATCCAGATGGCCAACAGACACATGAAAAAGTGCTCCATATCACTCGGCATCAGGGAAATACAAATCAAAACCACAATGAGACATCACCTCACACCAGTCAGAATGGCTAAAATTAACAAGTCAGGAAATGACAGATGCTGGCAAGGATGAGGAGAAAGGGGAACCCTCCTACACTGTTGGTGGGAATGTAAGCTGGTGCAGCCACTCTGGAAAACAGCATGGAGGTTCCTCAAAATGTTGAAAATAGAACTACCCTATGACCCAGCAATTGCACTACTGGGTATTTACCCTAAAGATACAAACATAGTGATCCGAAGGGGCACCTGCACCTGAATGTTTATAGCAGCAATGTCTACAATGTCTACAAGAGCCAAACTATGGAAAGAACCTAGATGTCCATCAACAGATGAATGGATCAAGAAGATGTATATATACACAATGGAATACTATGCAGCCATCAAAAGAAATGAAATCTTGCCATTTGCGATGACGTGGATGGAGCTAGAGGGTATCATGCTTAGCGAAATAAGTCAATCGGAGAAAGACTACTATCATATGATCTCCCTGATATGAGGAAGTGGAGATGCAACATGGGGGGTTAAGGGGGTAGGAGAAGAATAAATGAAACAAGATGGGATTGGTAGGGAGACAAACCATAAGTGACTCTTAATCTCACAAAATAAACTGAGGGTTGCTGGGGGGAGGGGGGTTGGGAGAAGGGGGGTGGGGTTATGGACATTGGGGAGGGTATGTGCTTTGGTGAGTGCTGTGAAGTGTGTAAACCTGGTGATTCACAGACCTGTACCCCTGGGGATAAAAATATATTACATGTTTATAAAAAAATAAATTTAAAAAAAATTTTTTAAGATTTATTAATTTACTTTAGAGAGAGGGAAAGACAGCATGAATGGACGGAGAGGCAGAAGGAGAGAATCTCAAGCAGACTCCCTGCTGAGTATCAAGCACAGAGATGGGCATGGAATTCAATCTCACAGACCCTGGCCAACAGACACATGAAAAAGTGATCTTGACCTGAACCAAAATCAAGAGTCAGATGCTTAACCAACTGAGCTACCCAGGTGACCCAACAGACATTAAAATTTGTATAAACTTTCTCCCTTGTTGGTAAAGAACTTCTGCAAGGAACACCATCCCCTGTCCAGGCACACCTCCAGGGACCTGCCACTACTGACCCAGGGACATGTCCTGATTAAAGTGTCAGAGTGTGGCATACCATGAGCTTCTAGGACCAATTCAGCACCATTGGCTCTCCCCAAGCCCCCACATGTCCCAGGGATCCCGTCTGCCCTTTCACCCATCAGCCAGCCCTCCATGGCTCCAACTTGTCCTCTTCTTTCCCCCTGACCAAACCAGGCCTATACCCCTTTGTGGACAATCACTCCCTTGCAAGAATGCTGGCCCGCAAGCAATTGGCCAGCACCTAGCTGGTTTGTCCCAGCTATGACTGTCCATCCCCCACTAACCAGCTCTCCTTCAGAGTCACACATCTGTGGCCACTGGAGGGAGATGCAGCCCATGTGGAGTTTACCTCTGAGAATGCTGATGAGAGACACAGAGGACAGCCAGGTGATGGGGGCCTGCCAGCAGCCAGATGCCACAGTCAGCACTTCCCCTGGCAGGAGTCTTTAATAAATGTAGATCCAGCTTATAAATTAAATCAATAGTTACAGTATTCCTACAAAGAACACACAAAACCCAGATGCCTGAGAAGTAAGCTCTCTTGAGTGTTCAAGGAACAGATAATTCTCAGTTTATCCTAGTTCCTTTAAAAAAAGGTCAACCGAGAACATTCCAAACTCATTTTATGAGACTTACATAAACTTGATATGCAAACCAGACATGAATAGTATAAAAAAGTTAAATTCCAGTTCTCTTAGGAGCATAAATGCAAAAATCCTAAATAAAACATTAGCACACCAATACAAGAAATATATAAAAATAACAATGCATCAGGGGCACCTGGGTGGCTCAGTCAGTTAAGCATCTTCCTTCAGTGCAGGTCATGATCCCAGGGTCCTAAGATCAAGCCCTGTGTTGGGCTCCCTGCTCCACAGGGAGCCTGTTTCTCCTTCTGCCTCTTTCTCTCTCTCTGTCTCTCATAAATAAGCAAATAAAATCTTTAAAATATAAAAAATAATAATAATGCATCACAATCATGTTAGATTTATTCAAGAATACAAAATTGGCCCCATGTTAGAAAAATCTGGTAATGCAATTCACTACAATAACAGATTCAAAGACAGAAACCATATGATCATCTTAATAGCTTCAGAATCATCTCCAAATTCAATAACCACTTATGATTTAAAAACAAAAAAAATAACTTGTGCCAAACTAGAAATAAAATGAGACTACTTAATCTGATAAAAGCCAATCCATAAAGAACTTGTGGCAAATATCTTGTTTATGAGTAAAACATTAAATAATTCCTAAATCAGAAAACAGCAAAGATTTCCACTATAACTATTTCTTTTCAATATATTACAGGTACCTGCCAGTGCAAGAGAAGAAAAAGAAATTCATGTTGTAAAGTTTGGAAAGGATTTGCAGATAACATGATTATCTATGCAGAAATCTAAAAGAATGTATACATAAAATGCTCAAAGTAGGAGAGTTTAGGAAGTATGCAGAATGTAAGAAGATCAGTACATAAAAACTATTTAATTTTGCAAGCCAGCCATGAGGAAATGACACTACTTCTGACAATGGCCATTGAGGTTCACTTGCATTAAGCCCTCCCAGTTAGGCTAACTGAAAATTGACACAAAGTATATATTTTGTAGCTTGCATGACATTAAAGAGTAAAGGATTCTGGGTAAACCATATACAAAGAGATGGCAAACCAAATAAGTCAGCAGCCATAGGAATTCAGAAAAGTTGAAAATAAAATGATGGGAGAAAGCTACTGTGGGGGTGCCTGGGTAGCTCAGTCAGTTAAGCATTCAGCTCAGGTCATGATCCTAAAGTCCTGGGATCCAGTCCTACATTGGGCTCCTTGCTTAGCAGGGAGTTTGCTTCTCCCTTTGCCCCTCCCCCTGCTTATGCTCACTCTCTCTCTCTTTCTCTCTCTCACAAAACTAAATAAATTTTTAAAAATCTTTTAAAAAAAAGAAATCTAGGGTGGCATATGAAGTTCATGCAATGCAGACTTTAAGAGATAAAAGGGAATCTTTGTGATGTTTATTTCACCAGGAAGAGTGAAGATTCAATAATAATGTGGTCTCACACTGATTATAAATCAAGTATCTACACAAAAGTGTACCTGCTGCATGATTCCATTTATTTAAGGCTCTAAACCAGACTACTGACAAATTCTCACAGGAGCACCAAAATTACTAGGGAAGAAAGAAAGGACAGCAGGGAGGGAGGGGAGGAAGGGCAGAAGGAAATGATTATGAAGACTAGAATGGAAGGAGGAGCAAGATGGTGGAGAAGAAGGAGACCTAAATATCATTGGGTCCCAGGAATTCAGCTATAGTTATTAAACCATTCTGAACACCTACAAACTCAGCAGGAGATCAAAGAGAAGAAGAGCAGCAATTCCAGGAACAGGAAAGCAACCACCTTCTGGAAGGTAGGATATGGGGAGAAATGAATCCAAGATGATGGGAAGATAGATTGTGGGAGGAGGGGCCGGCTCCCAGCAAGCAGTAGAGCAGTGGAGCACAAAATCAGAACTTTTAGAGGTCTGCTCCACTGAGGGACGTCAGTCCAGAAGCTAAGTGGGGGGTGGAGCTCTCATGGGGACAGTGTGGTCTCATGATCCCACAAAAAGACCAGGGGTGTCTGAATGTGGCAGGGCTCCCAGGCATTGGAGTGGGGAAGCCAGCCACAGAGATGGAGCTGAGGGGTGGACTCTCAGCTTGGAGTTACCTTAAACTGTGATTCAAGGCACAGTCAGACCACTTCTCTTTAAGCAGGGACCCCACAAGTGGCAGATCCAGGGAAACCCCCTCCTTCCTCCTCCAGGAGAAGTGGTACAGGAGTGAATGGCAAGAATCTGCTGGGTTTGGAGACTCCAAACGGGGGCATGCACCAGAGACAGAAATGTTTGGTCACAGGCTAGATGAGCACAGAGTGTGGCTGGAGACCAGGGAGATGGGAGGGATTGACTGCTTTTCTCTGAGGGTGCACTAAGGAGTGAGGGCCCTGAGCTCTCGGCTCCTCTGGGCCAGAGATTGGGAGGCCACCATCTTCATTCCCGTCCTCCAAAGCTGTAGGAAAAGCATTCAGGGAACAAAAGTCCCTGAGACAAAAAGGGCACAGATTACTTAGCCTGGCCCCTGGCAAGGGCAGTGCAATTCCACCTCAGGCAAAGACATTTGAGAATCACTGCAACAGGCCCTTCACCCAGAAGATCAGCAAGAACATCCAGCCAAGACCAAGTTCATCAATCACTAAGTTACAGAACTCCAGAGCTAGGGAAATACAGCTCATAGAATTCATGGCTTTTTTTTTCTCATGATTCTTTAGTCTTTCAAAGTTAAATTTTTAAAATTTTGCTTCTTATTCTTTTTTAATTTTTCCTCTTTCATATTTTAACCTTTTTAAACTATTTAATCTTATAAATATCTTTTTTAAAAATCTTTTCATTGTTATAGTCATATTCTATTCCTTCATTGTATTTAACCTTATTTTTTGTACAATATAACTTTTTCTTTCTTTAAAATCTTGGGATACAGTTTCTTCTAATAGATGAAAATATACCCTAAATCTAGCATATGGCTTTGTTCTTGTCTCCAGCCTAGTCACATTCTCTCCTTTTTAAAATTTTTTTAACCAACTTCTTATCAATTCCTTTTTTAGACTCTTTTTAAATTTTCATCTATACAGTCATATTCTATCCCTTCATCTTGTTTACCCTTATTTTTGTATATATACATGTATGTTTTTCTTTCTTTAAAATTTGGGGAGGCAGTTTCTTCTAACAGACCAAAATATACCCCAAATCAAGTCTGCAGTTCTGTTCTATTCCTTAGTCTATATATATATAAATATATATATGTATATAATATATAATATTATATATTATATAATTAGTGATATATATATGTATATAATATTATATACATATATATAAAATATATATGTAAATTTTTTATATTTTTCTTTTTTTTTTCTTTTTTTCCCCCCTCTCCTTTCTTCTCTGCCCCAATTTCAGGTCACTTCTGATGGTTTACTGTATATTTTGGGGGGTCGTTGCTACACTTTTTGTATTTTGTTCTCCCATTGATCTATTCTTATCTAGATAAAATGACAAGGACAAAAAAACTCACCTCAAAAAAAAAAAATTAAGAGGCAGTACCAACAGGTAGGGACCAATGAATATGGACATTAGTAAGATGTCAGATCTCGAGTTTAGAAGGACGATTATCAAGATGCAACCTGGGCTTTAAAAAAAGCATAGAAAATACTAGAGAATCCCTTCCTGGAGAAATAATATCCCTTTCTGGAAAAATAAAATAACTAAAATCTAGCAAAGATGAAATAAAAAAAGCTATTAATGAGGTGCAATAAAAAATGGACGCTCATACTGCTAGGATAAATGAGGAAGAAGAGAGAATTAGTGATATAGAAGACCAAATAATGGAGAATAAAGAAGCTGAGCAAAAGAGAGACAAACAACTACTGGACCATGAGGGGAGAATTCAAGAGATAAGTGATAGGATAAAATGAAACAATATTAGAATAATTGGGATCCCAGAAGAAGAAGAAGAGAGAGAGAGAGAGAGAGAGGCAGAAGGTATATTGGAACAAATTATAGCAAAGAATTTCCCTAATTTGGGGAAGGGAACAGCATCAAAATTCAGGAGGCACAGAGAAACTCCCCCCCCTTAAAATCAATAAAAATAGGTCAACACCTATTTTTATCTAATACAACATCTAATACTAAAACTTAAAAGTCTCAGAGACAAAGAGAAAATCCTGAAAGCAGCTCAGGACAAGAGGTCTGTAACATACATTGGTAGAAATATTAGACTGCAGCAAACCTATCCACAGAGACCTGGCAGGCCAAAAGGACTGACATGATATATTCAGAGCACTAAATGAGAAAAATATGCAGCCAAGAATACTATATTGAGCTAGGCTGTCATGGAAAATAGAAAGAGAGATAAAAATCTTCCAGGACAGGGGCACCTGGGTGGCTCAGTGGGTTGAGCCGCTGCCTTCGGCTCAGGTCATGATCTCAGGGTCCTGGGATCGAGTCCCGCACCAGGTTCTCTGCTCAGCAGGGAGCCTGCTTCCTCCTCTCTCTCTCTCTGCCTGCCTCTCTGCCTACTTGTGATCTCTCTCTGTCAAATAAATAAATAAAATCTTTTTAAAAAAATATCTTCCAGGACAAACAAAAACTAAAAGAATTTGCAAACACTCAACCAGCCCTACAAGAAATATTGAAAGGATCCTCTAAGCAAAGAGAGACGCTTAAAGTAACAGACCAGAAAGGAACAGAGACAATACACAGTAACAGTCACCTTTCAGGCAATACAATGTCACTAAATTCATATCATTCAATAGTTTCCCTGAATATAAATGGGCTAAATGTCTCAATCAAAAGACACAGGGTATCAGAATGAATTTTTAAAAAACATCAATATGCTATCTGCAAAAAATCATTTTAAACCCAAAGACACCTCCAGATTTAAAGTGAGGGGGTGGAAAACAATTTACCATGCTAATGGACACCAAAAGAAAGCTGAGCTGGCAATCCTTATATGATTAAGATTTTATTTATTTATTTGACAGACAGAGATCACAAGAAAGCAGAGAGGAGGTGGGGGGTGGGGCAGGGAGCAGGCTCCCTGCTGAACAGAGAGCCTGATGCAGGATAAATTAGATTTTAAGCCAAAGACCATAATAAGAGATGAGGAAAGACACTATATCATACTTAAAGGGTCTGTCCAACAAGAAGATCTAACAATTTTAAATATCTATTCCCCTAATATGGGAGCAGCCAATTATATAAACCAATTAATGATAAAATCAAAGAAACATATTGACAATAATACAATAATAGTAGAAGACATTAACACCACCCCCTCTCTGAAATGGAGAGATCATCTCAGCAAAAGATCAGCAAGGAAATAAAGGCTTTAAATGACACACGGGACCAGATGGACAACACAGATATATTCAGAACATTCTATCCCAAAGCAACAGATTACACATTCTTCTCTAGTGCACATGGAACATTCTCCAGAATAGATCACATCCTGGATCACAAATAAGGTCTCAACAGGTAACAAAAGACTGAGATCATTCCCTGCATATTATCAGGGACAATGCTTTGAAACTAGAACTGAATCACCAGAGGAAAGTTGGAAAGAACTCAGATACATGGAGGCTAAAGAGCATCCTACAAAAGAATGAATGGGTCAACCAGTAAATTAAAGAAGAATTGAAAAAAATTCATGGAAACAAATTAAAATGAAAACACAACTTTTCAAAATCTTTGAGATATAGCAAAGGTGGTCCTGAGAGGAAAGTAAGTAGCAATACAAGCCTTTCTCAAGAAACAAAAAAGATCTCAAATACATAACCTAACCCTATACCTAAAGGAGCTAGAGAAAGAACAGCAAATAAAGCCTAAACCAGAATTCTTTAAAAAAATTAATAAAATTAATAAACCCCTGGCCAGACTTACCAAAAAGAAAAAAGACCCAAATTAATAAAATCATGAATGAAAGAGGAGAGATCAAAACCAATACCAAAGAAATATAAACAATTATAAGAACATATTATGAGCAACTATACACCAGCAAATTTGATTATCTGGAAGAAATGGATGCATTCCTAGAGACATATAAACTACCAAAACTAAACCAGAAGAAATAGAAAACCTGAGCAGATCCATAACGAGTAAAGAGATTAAAGCAGTCATTAAAAATCTCCCAAAAAACAAGAGCCCAAGGCCAGACGGCTTCCCAGGGGAATTCTACCAAACATTTAAAGAAGAATTAATACTTATTCCCCTGAAACTGTTCCAAAAAATACAAATGGGAGGAAAATTTCCAAACTCATTTCATGAGGCCAACATTACTTGATCCCAAAACCAGACAAACACCCCATCAAAAAGGAGAATTAGAGACCAGTATCCCTGAGGAACACTGATGCAAAAATTCTAACCAAAATACTAGCCAGTAGGATCCAACAGTACATTAAGAGGATTATTCACAAGGCACCTGGGTGGCTCAGTGGGTTAAAGCCTCTGCCTTCAACTCCGGTCATGATCCCAGGGCTAGGATCAAGCTCTCTGTTCAGCAGGGAGCCTGCTCCCCGCCCCACCCCCCACCTCCTCTCTGCTTTCTTGTGATCTCTGTCTGTCAAATAAATAAATAAAATCTTAAAAAAAAAAAGAGGATTATTCATCATGATCAAGTGGGATTTAATCCTGGACTGCAAGTTTGGTTCAACATCTGCAAATCAATCAATACATTAACAAAAGAAAGCAAGAATCCTATTATATTCTCAATAGATGCTGAAAAAGCATTTGACAAAGTACAGCAACCTTTCTTGATCAAAACACTTCACAGTGTAGGGACTGAGGGAACATACTTCAATATCATAAAAGCTATTTATGAACAACCCACACTGAATATCATTCTCAATGAGGAAAAATTGAGAGCCTTTCCCCTAAGGTTAGGAACACAACAAGGGCTGTCCACTATCACCAGTACTATTCAACATAGTACTAGAAGTCCTAGCCTCAGCAATCAGACAACAATAACAACAACAAAGGACATCCAAATTTGTATAAAATAAAAAAGAAAAGAATAGTATATAAGTTAAGGTTTAGAGAAGCAGAACCAGAATAAATAAATAAATGAATAAATAAATAATAAAGCTGGATTAAATGAATAAATAGTATATATATATATATAGAGAGAGAGAGAGAGCACAAGAGAGAGACAAAGAGAGAGTGCAAGAGATAGATTTATTATAAGGATTTGGCTTATGTGATTGTTGGGACTGGGTGAGCAAATTCAGAATCCATAGAGAAGGCCATCATAAGCACGATGGAACTCGACTGGAACTGGCCAAGCCTATCAACCCCAGGTGGAATTACTCTCTCTCCTGGGGAAATCCTCGTCCAATGTTTAAGACCTTCAAACAGATTCAATGAGGCCCACCCAGATAATCCAGAATAATCTTCTTAGAGTCGACTGTTTAAGGGCTTTAATTACATGTGCAACACTACTTCACAACAACAGCTAGACTGCCTCACAGGGACAAGAGCCTAGCTAAGGGGACAGATCACAAATGCCAACACAAAATTGTCAGGTCAAAAATGCCGTCACAAAGTGACACACAAGCATGCGTACACACACGTATACACAATATATGGGAAATTGACCTTGTGTTACCTTTTCTCCTGTTTCCCTTGAAACCTGATAGAGGTAGAATTTCAGCTGTGTGTCGAAGCAGCAATGCTTATGATAACAAATTACCCCTGATTGAATATATTTGTTCTGGATGACTGTAAATGAACCATAAATATCTTGTGGGAAGCTTCCCTGACTCCATATAAGTTCTAACTAGGCATTTTCCTTGCCAGCACCTGAAAGCTCTGTCCTAGCTAGAAGAGTTATTGGTTTGTACGGAGCCTGGAGGTTCTAAGCTAGTGTTATGTCCTTCTCCGTGTCTGCACTGTTGCTGTGAGGATAAAGGAGGGCCACTGGAGTGTTCCGTGGGTCCTCACTGAAGACATGCATGGCTGTGCTGTGTTTTCCAGCCTATATTCTGGTGCCAGCAGATCTAGGCAGGCATGAAATATGTAACTGGTCAAGCATAAAGTACCCATACAGACTCCACACCGATTAAGATTGAAATGTGAAGTCCAAATTTTTGAACACTTAGAAGATACTCTATTTATGACCTCAGAGGAAGGATTTCTCAATACACATCACGAAAAAAGCATTGTTATGTTTGACTACATCAAAACTTTAAAACTTTCGTTCATGCAATTCAACAGAGCCATCATGACGTGAGGGAAGAGATGAGGCACCAATGGGAAGCTGTATTTGCAAGACACTTAAAAGACTGCAAATAAAGAACATCTATGACATAATAATAATTTAAAAAAAAAAACTATAAAGCAGGGAAAAGGAAGGAAAAGGAATTTCATAAAAGAGGAAAGAATAACATTTATAATTCCTGAAAAGATGCCCAATCTCATTAAGTTAGACATTGCATTAACCAGGGAGATGCAAATTAATATCATTAGTTATCATTTCACATGCACCAGACTGATAGAGACGTAAAGTCTGATGGTACCAATGATAATCAGGGATGTGCCACAGTGGGAACTCTCATACATTGTCGGTATGATTGCAAATCCCAACAACTACTTCGGAAAAATAACTTTTTGTCACCCAGTAAAATTGTATTTGCTTACACTTTACCAGTTAGTTACCTTTTCCAAGGATTGTAACCAAATAGAAACTGTTGCAGATGCACTGCAGAATCCATGTTCAAGAGTGGTCATAGTAGCAGTATTCCTAAGAGGAAAAAAAAAAAGTCAATGTCTTGATGTCAACCAAAAAAAGATAACATAAAATTGATGGGAATCACAGACCACAGAATATTACAGAGCATTGAAAAAGAAGGAGAGCATCAGTGGGAGATAATTGCGGATGGTGAAGGGTGTGTGGTGACAATTGATTCCACCCTGGCATCGTGGTCCTCGGGTTGTGATTCAGGAAGCCGACCCCATAGCAGGTGCGGTCACTCTGGCCCCAGCGGTAGCCTGGTGAGTGCATGCTGGCGCCCAGCCCTTTCCTTCCTGGTCCCGGTGCTGGGCAGCGGGGCTAAGCTGACCACCGACTCTGGACCTCAAAAGCCCTGGTAGGCCTCACATCGGCCCATCGAGGGGGTCCTGAGGAGCATGAGCTCTGCAACTTCTTCTCGAGAGGCCTTGGCCAAGCAGCTCAGCAAGAGAGTCCACAAAGAACTGGGGAAAAAATCCCAGAAGTGGGATGAAGTGAACATTCTGGCCACCTATCACCCAGACGACAAAGACAATGATTTGACGAGAATAGAAGAACCCGGCCCTCCTCACCATAGTATGGTGTGATGGTGAAGATGGGTGCAGTGGTTTGGAAACCACTGCTGCCCTGACCCCGGATTCCTTCCCTAAGAAATCAGCTGCTGCTGAACACTCTCAGCCAAAGTATGGGGTTCACGAATAAGAAAGCAGTGCAGACAAGAGAGACCTCTCACCTGAAGAACAAGGAGAAAAGCAACAATTTGAAATGAAAAGGGAGTGTCACTTCAATGAAGGACTGACTATTAAATTCGCTGGACAAATAATTTTCAAGGACTACATGAGGAGGAGGAAAATGAGGACTGTCAGAGATAGCTGCTAAAGAAAGCATGGAGACCAGGATCTACTGCAGAGGGGCCAATTGCAAAACCAACCACAGAGTTCACAGAAAAGATTCACTCAACTCTGTAATTGTCAGATACAAACCCTATTACTATTACACACTGCTTCTTGTTCTCAACAGTTCATGACTTCAGTACCAAAATGTGTACCAATTATCATATAGTCTCAATAGTTAAATAACTTCAGAGACTTTTAAAAAAGAAAAAAAGGAACAACTATGTGAATTGATAAGGATGAATCTAAAAAATATAATTGTATGAAAGAACAAGATACAAAAGACTATAGACCATACATAGTTCCATATCTATATAAACTCAAAAATAGATAAAGCTAAATAAAAAAGAAGCAAGGGATGGAGAAACAAAACTTCTGGAGAGAGGTTCCTTCTGGAGAGTGGGGAAGGAAAGGCCACCATCAGTTAGGGCATAGAGAGGAGTTAAAAAATGTTGGCAATATTCTGTTTATGAGCTGGTTGATATGTAAGAGTTGTCATTTTTATTAATGTTTTTTGAGTGTAGTTGACACACAATGTTACATTAGTTTCTGGTGTACAACATTGTGATTGAACACATCTCTGTACTACATGCTGTGCTCATCACAAGCATAGATACCATCTCCGTACCCAGACACCACTGTCATCATACCATTGACTGTATCCCCTACGCTGTATCTTTTAATGCCATGATTTATTCATTCCATAACCGGATGCCTGTATGTCCCACTCTCCTTTACCCATTCTGCCCATCCCCCCACCACCTTTACCTCTGGCAACCATCAGTTTGTTCTCTGTATTTATAGTGTCATTCTGCTTTTTGCTTGTTTATTCATTTTTTTAGATTCCATGTATGAATGAAATCATACATTTATCTTTTTCAGTCTGATTAATTTAGCATACTACCCTCTAGATCCATCCGTGTTTTGGCAAATGGCAAAATCCCATTCTTTTTCGTGGCTGAATAATATTCCTCTGTGTGTGTGTGTGTGTGTGTGTGTGTAGCACTTTTCTATCCATTCATCATTAAAGGACACCTGGGTTGCTTCCATATCTTGGCTATTGTAAATAATGCTCTAATAAACATAGGGATACACTATATCTTTTTGAATTAATGTTTTCATTTTTTATAAGTAAATATGCAGTAGTCGAACTATTGGATCATACAGTAATTATATTTTTAACCGTTTTCCACAGTGGCTGCACCAATTTACGTTCCCATCAACAGTACGTGGCAGTTGCATTTTTTCCACATCCTCGCCAACACTTTATTGTGTTTTTGATTTTAGTCATTCTGACAGGTGTGAGATGATAGCTCATTGTGGTTTTGATTTACATTTTCCTGATGATGACTGACGAGGATCTTTACATGTGTCTGTTGGTCATTTGTATGTCTTCTTTGGAAAAATGTCTATTCAGATCCTCTGCCCATTTTTTAATTGGATTATTTGTGGGGTTTTGGTGTTCAGTTGTGTAAGTCCTAAATTTTGGATATTAACCCCTCATAGGACATATCACTTTCAAATATCTTCTCCCATTCAATAGATTGCCTTTTTGTTTTGTTGATGGTTTCATGCATTGCACAACAGCTTTTTATTTTGATGTAGCTCCAATAGTTTATTTCTGCTTTTGTTTCCCTTGCCTCAGAAGACATATCTAAAAAAATATATTGCTATGGCCGAAGTCAAAGAGACTACTGCCTGTGTTCTCTTATAGGAGGTTTATGATTTCAGGTCTCACATGCAGTTCGTTAATCCATTTTGAGTTTATTTTTGAGTGACAGAGAAAGGGGGTACAGCAGAGGGAGAGGGAGGGAATCTCAAGGAGACTCCCTGCTGAGCGCAGAGCCCAACCTGAGGCTCAGTCTCATGGCCCTGAGATCATGAACTGAGCTGAAATCTAGAGTCAGATTTTTAATCAAATGAGCCACCAAGTTTCCTCATTTTTAGTTTATTTTTGTGTATGACATGAGAAAGTGGTCTCGTTTCATTCTTTTGCATGTTGCTGTCCAGTTTTCCCAACACCGTCTATTGAAGACTGTCTTTTCCTTATTGTATATTCTTTTCTCCTTTGTCATGGATTAACAGACCATCTAAGTGCAGGTTTATTTCTGAGCTCTCTGTTAGTTCCATTGAGCTACTTGTATATTTGTTTGGGAGTCCTTGTTTAATTTCTATTATAATTGTTTTGAATATATACACATATAAACTTTTTGTGTATTATACATTAACATAAAAAATAATTTTCGATGTAAAGAGTTTGCCTTATAAAGGGTGGATATTGGCCAGTGCCAGGGCAACATCCTGGGGAGAGGAGAGTCCTCTCACGCATTCTCAGAGGCTAGTGGGTGGGAGTGGTCACACTCATGGCACAAGTGAGTAGCCCTTGCCAATGGAGCCTCTCCTTTAAAATCAAGACCTCGGTCCCTGAAACCAAGGCTTGTCCATTTCAAATTCTACAGCAACAGAAGCATTTATGCCACACATGCCTGGTTATGAAAGAAAGCCATTCTGCAAATGACTTGTGGCGAAAGGAAGGTGATGTCACAGCCACCACCGTCCCTTTCCCTCCCACACCTGTGGAGCCCATAGACCTCAGCTGTACTCTTCCAGATGCTGGTTTTCTCCCACTTGGCTCCTGTTAGCAGCCCAGCTAAGGGAAACTCTGAAGATATTTTATCCTCTGTGGTATTTTGGCTTAGCAAGAATTTCAAATTAAGATACTTCCCTAAGGAGAACCTGAAATTTAAAACCAACCTTTACAGGAGGTTTCAATCTGAAGCAGAATGTCTTCGGTATTTCCACAGGATTCCCCCAACTGAATAGACTCCAGTGATTTTGTTTGCTTTCCTCTCCAAAAGGCTACAGAGCAAAAGTGGAAAATAACACAGATTTTGAATCCCAGAGATAGCTCAACTGTGAAAGGTACTTTTATGGAATATTATTTCAATGTGTGGTGATGTAGTTAATGACAGAATAAGCTCAGTCTTGAATGTCCTTGTGTGATGTTTCTTCACATTTAGCAAATATATCCTCATTCCCCAGTTTCAAAAGCATATCATTTTGCTCTGGTTGCTTTTCTTTAATTTTGGCCAAAAAAAAAAATCACTAGAAATAATAAATATTGTACCACCTTTACAAGATAAAAATACAGGTGGGAAAATTAATTGGTTTATTAAACAAGCCTGATGTGGGAAAAACATGGGCATCCAACAGTTTTTTTCCCCATTTCTCCCTGTGATCCTTCTGGTCACTCACAGCTAATGCAAATATCCCCAGTCCAGAAATAGGAGTCCAAATGAGCACTAGATATGAAGTTGTGGTTCCCCACCTTTCTCAAGTGAGGCCATCCTACAGAAGAAAGGGCAGGTCAACGGCCCTCCTCTTCCCTCACTCCCCCCCAACCCATTTCCTCCTCCTTTGCCAGCCTGTTCAGCCATGCTGGCTTCATGCATTTTGTCCTGATGACTGGGTGACAGTTTTTGTCACTGGTGCTTTTGTAGGTGTTTTGGCAGTGTACCCCATCACTGTGGACCTTCCCTGACATTCTTTGGGCCTGGGCATATGCATCTCTATCTGCTGGCTGCTTGAAGCTCCTAGGACTCGAGGGCCATCTTCAGTTTCTCTGTGCTGAGCTGAAATGGCTCTTCCAGGCGGTCTGAGACAAGACCTGAGGCAAGCCCATGCTGCATCTGCCTCTTGCTTGCACCTGGATCTCATCCAGGAGAAAAGTCAGGACAAACTCTAGAAGGTCGGGCTCATCTGGAGCCCAGAGTATCTCATTCAACAGCCACCCAGCTGGTCTCTGGGCCATTGGATTTCTCAGGACAGTGTTCCTCTTCAGTTGGCTCTGACGCTGTGATTCTAGGAATCACATATCTAGCTCTCTGGAATGATATTGTTAAAGTCCCTCCTTCAGGCCTTGAAGAGAGGGCAAGCACCCTCAACCCTCCTCCTTGGCAGGTGCTGGTGGCAAGTCCCCATCCTCTGCTCTTCCAGCACTTTCCACCCTTGGTGTGGGAACAAGGTTTGGAATTCATCATCCAGCTCCAAGCACTACCTCTTCGCAGGTTCTCCAAAGGAGGATACTTTCTCTCCCAACTTCCTTCCATGTTAATCTTCTTGTGCTCTCAGACAAAGATTACTGTCCTGTGTCACCAGGTCAAAAGCAAGGAAACTAGACAGGTGTTTGGAGTAATTGGGAAAATACAAGAACAGAAATGACAGAATAAGAGGATCCAAGCAGGATGTGGTCTGGGCAGTGGTGTTTCAAGGAAGAGCATTGCAGGTGTCAGTGCAAAACTGAGTCAATACCTAGGAAATTTTAACTGTAGACACAGGTGGGAGGAGTAGGTTGATTCAAAGGACTCGGATTTCACAACCGGCAGAACAAGAAAATGAATAAATAAAATATAAATAAACCTGGAGCAGAATACTTAGTTTGTGACCATCCCTCTATTATTTCTCAATGAAGGGGTCTGCTCTGGTTTCTGGTTTTATAAATGTTATCTGTTTCACAGGTAAAGTGATCAGTTTAGTTGTGAGCAGTGACCAAGAGGAGAGTTACTCACTCAGCCAAGCAGGCACAGAGGCTCTGCTGTGCTAGATTCTGAGGAAAGGAAACAATGACGTACAGTCTCTGCTCACAGGCAGATCATTTCTTAGTTGGGGGACCCTAGCAAAGAGGGCTAGACAGGAGCTCATGGGCCTAAGCTGTGATGGGTGATTGCACCACAACGGGGAACTGTGACAGAAAGGTCACTCAGCCAGAGGAGCTGCACCAACAGAGACTTCTCAGAAGGTCAACAGTGCCCACAGCAGAAGCTGAGAGGTGGGCAGGGCACAGCTGCCTCATCCTCTGATACGGTGGCTTCGATCCTGCAGGTGCTCCTGTCTCTCCCATAGCACAAGGAACAAGTAAGGATGATCTAGGGCAAGCGTCAGCAGACTACTGTCTGGGGGCCCAAGCAAAATTATACCAAATCATTACCAGCATCATTCCCAACCCTTACAAGAACCCTGTGTCATAAGCTCCGTGATGTTCACAACGCAGTTGCAGAATCCAGACTCACAGTCTTGAGGTAGCTGAGGAAATTCTTCAGGTCTTGTGTTAATTGTCACCCTAACCAATAAAACCTTTTCTAGATCCTCCCATAACACCCTCTATATCTCCCTCGCAGCTCTTCTGCAGTTACATTCTAACAATGTGATGCCCAGATTCCATGTCGGCAGATTCCATGTCGGCAGGGCTCCTGCACGGTCGCCATCAGCTACAGTGTGCGGCAGTGCCCAACGTGTGACAGGAACCCAGGAAACAGCGGCTGAGTGGCCGGCGAACTCCAGCAGTGTCATGAGGAGCTAAGTCCTAGTTTGAAAGCAGGCAGACTGGTCAGACTGAAACTGGCCCAACTAGCTCACCTAGCGGATGGCTGTTGCTCTGTTACCACTATTTCTCCCCCTCTTGTAGCCCCTCATCACTGAGACCCTCTCAAGTTCTTCTGTCCTTTCCTTCACATTTCTTCCTCCACCCCCCATCATTCTTCCTCGCGTCTGTAGTCTGTAGCCTTTTCTTCATACACTGCTTCATCTCCCCTTACGAATAGCCCAAAGTCAGGTATAGGTCCCGGGGAAAGAAAGACAGCAAGAAAGGAAGAAAGCAAGAAGGAAGGAAGGAAAGAAGGAAAAAGAAAAAGAGAGAGAGGAAGGAAGTAGGTGGGGAGAGAAGGAGGGAGGGAGGAAGGAAGGAAGAGAAAGGCAGGGAAAGAAAGGAAGGAAGAGAGAGAGAGAGAGAGAGAAGGGGGAGGGAAGGGAGGACCATCAAAATAGAATAAAATGAAAGACCCAAACCGTTCAAAATAGACTATTGCTTAAGTCTGAGAGATGTATTCCCAAAGAGTCATACACTTCAAAGCTCACATAATTCCACTTTAGTTTTTCCATAGACATAAATATAAATTAAGGAGACGTGTTCCCAGAGAGTGTACACACACAAGCACTGTAAACTCAGGGCCTCATTACGATGGGAGTCATATTTCAGCCATGTCTCCAACATTTTCCCTTATCCTTTCTAGTTATTAAGACTTTTTTTGATGCTTTAAAAGTGGACCTATTTTTACTATTGCCTCCTATTTTCTAAGCATCAGTGCTAATATTTTGCAGAGAATTTCCTCCTCAATTACTTCACAATGTCTTATTATATCTTCTGTTCTGAATTTTGATTAGGAGGTCTGTCTTCCAACACCAGCAGCAGTATGTAATAAACGCTTGCATAACGTTGTTCTAGGATGTTTAAAAAACATGCGAACTTTCCTTACAGGGAAAGTCCTTGGAGAAGTCCTGATGCTCAAAAACAGCAGTGTGGTTCACATGATTGCGATGAGCAGAGTAGCTATTTCTGTTTACGAGATAACTTTTGCCATGAAATGAAAAGAGCACAAATTTAGTCTACAATTTACTCTGCTAGCAAGCTTTTTTGGATGGGGCTAGGGGGTGATTAGAATTGTTCCCTTTTTTGTGTGCAGAAAATGAGACTTAATTTCATATGGTATTGTTTGAAATGCACACAAAATGTAACCATATATATTTGATGAAAATAACAGGGGCCATGCCTTTTAAAACCTTTTAGCCGAGGAAAAAACAATCACTGCTTTATTTCTCCTGCTGTTTCTCTAGCTGCATGCTGAACCTATACACTGATTTGGTATTTTTTAAGTTGATGATGGAGAAACAGAGACGGCAGGAAATCAAGGAAATATGAGATGGTGCAACAACTTGCCATTTTGTAAATTTACTTTTTAAATATTCTCGAAGAAAAAGTAAAAGAACCCAACCTCACCAGCCCTTTGATTGACTAAGCCACTAATAACAAAATGTATCACCAGTGGTTGAGTCCTGATTTAAGAGGTGGAAGATGGGGAAGGCTTTCACTGGACTAGAAATTAGACTATGTAACAACCAGAAGGAGGGAAGGGGGAGAATATATATATATATACATACGTGTGTGTGTGTGTGTGTGTGTGTGTATACACACATATATATATATTTGGCAAATCTCTATGGAAATATATATGTATATACATACAAACATATATATATGTAGATACATACATGCATATATATTTAAGGCAAATCTCTATGGAAATATATATATATACACACATACATACATAAATCTCTATGGAAATACATATATATACATACATACATATATATGTATGTATGATACACACATATATATGTATGTATGTATATATATGTATTTCCATAGAGATCTGCCTTAAGTTGTCTTCTGGAATCAGGATGGTACTCAATAAGTCAATGATTCAAATGTCTCCTTATGAGATACAATAAATATAAAAAAAAAAAAAAGTGAGTTAAAAAATTGAGTCCCAGGGGCACCTGGGTGGCTCAGTGGGTTAAGCCACTGCCTTCGGCTCAGGTCATGATCTCAGGGTCCTGGGATCGAGTCCCGCATCGGGCTCTCTGCTCAGCAGGGAGCCTGCTTCCTCCTCTCTCTCTCTGCCTGCCTTTCTGCCTACTTGTAATCTCTCTCTGTCAAATAAATAAATAAATAAAATCTTTAAAAAAACAAAATTGAGTCCCAGAGGAGAAATAATTTAATATTGTACAAATTCTCAGAAAATACCCACCCAGACCATTGAAGCAAGCGAGTGTCTGCTGAATGCTCACCCTAGAATCCCGTGCTGCCACCCCCCTCCTCACCCTGAGCTGATTTTCACTGAAGGGAACTGCCTTGCTCAAGCTTATGCATCCTACAGAAGCCTACCTTGTGCTTCATCTAGGCTCCCAAATATTCATTTGAGGGGGGTTGCTGAAGCCTCTGTTGCCACTGCATTGCTGCTCAGCTCCTCCCAAGGCCCTGTCCTGCCTCCTTCACTCCCTTAGCACTGTTGCTTCTGAGAGCACTCCCCAGCAAACCCCTTACAAGCTCATCTCCAGCTCAGGGTCAATTTCCAGGGGACTCGCAACAATAAAATAAACAAAAGAGGGAAAGTGGTTTTTTTTTTTTTAGTATGCCTTCATATAGAAATCAGGAAACTATCATTTTCCTATTTCCCATTCAAAGATTGTAGAGACAATATTTCAGACAGCAGAAGGCAGAGCAACAAGCAGCCACAAGAATAGAAACAGTGCCTCTAACCTCCAGTTTTCAGAAAAGGGGCTGAGCTGAGACTCTCGAATGTTAACAGATGAGTTGATCTTAGCCATAGTTCTGGAAAATCCTCAATTTCTTAGCCCAACTCTGTCCTTTTCTTTTTTTTAAGATTTTATTTATTTATTTGTCAGAGAGAGACGAACACAAGCAGGGGCAGAGGGAAAGGGAGAGGGAGAAGCAGGCTTTCTGCTGAGCAGGGAGCCCAATGCTGGGCTTGATCACAGGACCCTGGGATCATGTCCTGAGTCAAAGGCACACGCTTAACAACTGAGCCCCCAGGGGCCCCAGACCAACTCTGTTCTGCCTGACGTGCTGTCGACCTGAGAAGCAGGCAGAAGTCTCCAGCGATTAACTTGACACAACATGTAAATATAAAAGAGAAACTTGGTCCAACAGGTTGTCACATGGCAGGAAAAATAGAGCTCTCCACTGAGAATGGCCCAGTTTGGGTGAGGCTTTTCCCCTGACTCTTTAATAGGGAAGAGAAAACCCACATGTGATTCTTATCCCATGATGGTAGATTATCTTTCCTCCGAAAGTACACTAGGTACTATGAAACCCTGTATCCACTCCAAAAGTTCATAAAGTCCTGTCAGTTATGCAGATTCCCTTCCTCTTTTGTAATCATCCTCTTTACCTCCCTACATGTCCTACTTCCAAACCCAGTCTCCTCTGGTCACCATGCCTTTCTCAGCCAGTCAACACTCACAAACACTCCTTACATCTCACTTTGCCCTCCCTTCCTCCCCCCGCCCAAACACAACTTCCCACCAGTTGACTATACTCTAGATGCTAATAAACCTATAAGAGGCTTCCCAGAGGCTTTGTTGCCCCTCCCCCATTTTCATTTGATTTGACTTCTCCCTCTGTAGTCCCTGCCACAGCTAACTGGGCCCAGGGAGACTAACTTGGTAGAACCCATCGGGAGGCTGGACTGGACCAGAGCAACTTGTACTTCTGTGTCTCTCAGTCTCTCTGCATCACCGCCCCATTTGGGATTTGACCTGAAAAGTTTCACAAATATTAGAGCTGAGATTGCTTTTGGAAGTGACCACTGAAAGAATTAAACCAGCCTGGTTCAAGCACAAGACCTACCACTGTGAGCAAGTAAATTATCTGACTTTTGCCTCAGTTTCCTCATCGTTCATATATGGATAATGCCACCAAGCTCATAGTGTGAGAATTCAGACTGAATGGGACTTGTGTCTGTTCTGCAGCCTGGACAGTGCCTGACCCATGCCAGCAGTCACCTGGCAAAGGAGAGCTAGTATCTCTTCCTCTCATACTGATGATAAAGCCGGATGATTTCCCTTGAGTGTGGATTGCGTCTAGTGACTCATTTCTAACCATAGAGTACAGAAAGAGAACACTGGAAAAAGCACATTGCAACTTTACAGTGCAAAAGACTGGTTCTGTCTTAGATCCTTGCAGAAAACTCACCTGGCTTTTAACTTTGGTTTTGCTCTTAGGTTTGTCCTAAATCCACTGCAGGTACATGTGTTTCAACCTGATGACCCATCTCCCCTGATTTTGACCCAGCAGAGGTGCCTAGGAATTGAACTTGGGACCAAGATCTTTTGCTGTAGGAGCACAGTGTTGAGGTTCCAGAATGGAGACAGATTATGGAATCTGCACCATGAAGAGGAAGGATGGGATCCCCTATGGAAAACATAATTAGGAACAGAAAGCTGGAGGCTGGAGGCAGAACACTGGGGAATATAAAAAATTCTAGGGACCAAGGAGGGTGGTAAGAGATGTAGAAGGAGAAGCAGAGTAGAGTGTCAGGGAAACCAAAAACATAAGTTTTCAAGCCATTTGTGAGTCATGAAATCAATTTACTTAGTTGTAACTAGCACAGAAAAAGAATGGAACTGGAAATATCAGAGTTTCTTGAGCACTCGATTGGGAAACTTTAGTTCACCTGTGTATCTGTATGTGTTTACTGGGTTGCTATGTAAAAAGTTCTTTCTCAAATTGAGTTGCAGTCAAAGAAATTGGAAAAGCACTGAGGTAGGAGTTCCAAGGGGGAGGAGCTGTCTACAGACCCAAATGCAGTAGACAGGTCTAGAAAGGCAAGAGCTGCATCAAAATATCCACGGGAAGTGAGCTCATGCTACAGGGGTAATGATTTCACAATATATAAAGTATCAAATCAACACTTTGCACACCATAAACTTATGCTATGTCAATTATATCTCAATAAAGCTAGGGGGAACACGTCCATCAGATATGGTAACCTGGAGGCCAGGTGACCTGGTCATAGTAGTTTCCATGGTGCACTGGAGAAGGAGTGCCCATAGCACTGGATGGAGATGTGTGTGGGAACTTAGGGTGAGAACAAGAATAGGTCTCCTTGTCAAAAATCTTGGCAGAGAAAGGAAGAATCGGGCAGCTATGGGGGGCGGGTGAAGACCAAGGTGTGTTGCTTACTAAGGACAGAACTTAATCGCTTCTCGGCCTTTTGGCTAAGATCAAGTGTAGGACAGAACTTAAATCTATAGAAATGCCTGAGACATGGGGCCAAGTGGATCATTGATGAGGTGAGCTCTTGGAGAGAAAGGCTGCAAGAGCTAGTTGTGGTCGGGGGAAAGCAGACAGTCTAATGTGGATGACTTGTGGATGCACATTAGTGGGGAGTGGAAACTGTGGCAGTTCACATGTGAAAGCCTGAATTTCCTCCATAAAATAAAGCTGACATTCAGACAGTAGCTCAATGTGCTATTTCATGGGGCAGCCAGTGACTCAGTCAATTGAGTGTCTGACTCTCGATTTCAGCTCAGGTTATGATCTCAGGGTCATGAGACCAAGCCTTGCATCAGGCTCCACGCTGGGTGTGAAGCCTGCTTGGGATTCTCCCTCTCCTTCTACCCCTACCCTCCAGCCACTCTCTCTCTCATAAATAATCTTAAAAAAAAAAAAAAGCACTATCTTAACAATTTTTATAATATTGTAGCTCTACCTACAAGATACTAAGGAATTTCAATTTCAACTTTGGAAGTTACCAGTCACATGATGTTGCCCAGCTAAGCCTAGGACGGTAAGGGCCCCAGGATGGGTGCTGAGGATGGGCTTCAGTCCCTGAGCAGCCAAGAAGAGGTGTGCCCAGGCATGTGTTGCACAGCATCTCCATGTTGGCAGAGCACGAGATGGGACAGGTTATGCTGTTGGTGGCAGCGACCAAGGTACAGACTGAGTTCAGCTCAGGTGGGAAGCCAGGGTGTCCGGGCAGATGCCTGGGTATGATAAACTAGTGGTGCATCTAACGCTCCCTAGTGGCAAAAGGTACCATGTGGTTCTTATTGACTAGAACCAGAAACTCCTGTAACATTTTTTGTACACAGGCCAAATACTTGGTATTTTCGGCTTTGAGGGCCATTTGATCGTTGCACATAAAGAAATGAGCATGGTCGTGTGCCAACAAAAATTAAGGACCTCTGCACTTGAATATTTTAATAGGACAAAATTTAAGGACTTGAATATTTTAATAGGACAAAATTTAAGGACCTCTGCACTTGAATATTTTAATAGGAATATTATCAAAACAGCCTGATATTGTTCCCAAATGAAATCATGGCTCAGAGAAGGCTATCATTTAGATAGCGATCATACATTAAACAAGGCTTAAAAAATACACAACTTATTTGGAAATTATGTGCTAATTATTGGCACTACCACCCAGATCTTTAGGAAAATAATTTTCTGGTATAGATAACTTTGCTTTAGTCAATGAAAATCGATGTCATATAAAGTTGAGGCATTGACTTGTATATTACTGCATGTTTCCATACTGATTACTTATTTTGAGGATCATCCTTGAGATGACGAGGAGGGTGATAATGGGTTTGGGGACAGTAATGAAAACCTGGAACAATTGAAATAAAGCATTTTGATTTCCATTTCCTAAGGACACTACAATGACTGTAGCACTGCATGAAGAATACAACTGAGGTCTAGGATTCTGAAATTTTCAGAGATGTCGAGATTGGGAGATTTCTTCTGGACCCACGTGTATCAGCAGATTGTGGGTTGGGGATTTTTGGATCTATATCAGGCACAGACACAAATGAGTAAGGCACGGTTCCTCCATCGGGCAAGTCAGGAAGTGTTAAGTAATTTCTAACCTCATCTAACCATCAGCATTTCCAGGATTCCCCTAGGGCACTCACCCACAGGTAAGCATAGTTTCTACTTCTGTTCCCATTTCCTCTACTCCCAGTAGCTTGTGTATGTTAACAAGAGGATCCCTGACGTCCAGAGCTTGGCTCCAGAAGCCAAAGTGCTCTTCTGCTTCCATAGGGAACACGGCATGCATATTTCTAGACAGCAGAAAGAGCTGGTAAGTCTGGAATCATCTGATTCTCTAAAACATCTTGAAGTAGTTATTATTCCCATTGTCGAGATAGATTGACTGAGACTTGAGGAAATGAAAAAAGAAAAAACTTTTCACAAAAAGTAAGCGGCATAGTTAGATTTAAATCCAGCTCTGCTTTACTATAGGCTTTTGCTCCTTCCCATACCCTAGAGCAGTGGTTCTCTGTGTATAGTCCCGGAGCCAGCAACAGCAGCACCTGAGAGCTTATTCGAAAGGCAAATTCTCTCATCTGAACACAGACCTACCAAATCAGAGCTGCGGGGGTTGAGACCAGCCATCCACTTTAGCATGACCCCAAGGGGCTCTGACAGATGCTGAAGTTTGAAACCACTGCACACACAGCCTCTGGGAAAGAGGGGGACTGCAGTAGATTACAGGATGGTGAGCAAGACTAGGCTTGGGTACACTGAGGAGCCCTGAACAAAATACTAAGGTGCTAAGGGAGGAGGCCAGGCAGCCGGACTGCTGATTCTTCTGGCCACCTGATGTCCAGCTCTTTAAAGAGCAAAGCACTCCTACCACACATTGCTGTGAATAAAAAGAAAGAAACATACAAGAGCTTGGTCTTACTTTGCTGATACCGTCTCTTCTAACAACCTACGTGCTACAAAGCATCACTTACCAGAGATGGGGAACAAGCTAGGTAAAGGACCCAAGGCCAAGCTATCACCAGTGACAAATCCTGGGCTTCCAAAGGGCAGCTCTGACCCAGTCCTGGGGGCATAACACCTCTGCCCGCTGGTGGACAGCAGAAAGAGGGGCCGGGGAGGTGAGGGGAAAGAAGACCGGCAGTCACTCATGTGGAGGGAGTCGACATGAAGCAGGTGTCATCGAACTAGTGATGTTTTTACACAGCACACCTTCCAGGTGTCCAGGTGAGAAAACAAGGTGGACGGAGGACACAGCATCTGTCAGGACTGTGCGAAGTGCCGCCCCAGGTGAATTTGCCCTGCTGTGAGAAAGAGGCACAGCCAGAACATAACTCCCAGAGCCATCTATGGCAATGCTCTCTGACCCTCAGACGTTCCCAAATGATTAAAACCAGGAGCAACCCCAACCTAACAACCCAACCCATAGCCTCGTTCTCGAAACTTCCCAAACCAACGCCGAAACCCGCCCCACCCATTATGCCTCCAGGCCAATGGGCAGGACGAAAATTCAGGAAGAACACCCAATGCCCAGACAAGTAAGTGTGTTGTTTTGTTTTTCCAAGCAGTAGTGACGAAGGTTTAAACAAACAAGCACTCATACCTCCAGCCAAGGAAGGGCGGGAGGGGGCAGTCAAGTGTGTGGACCTGATGAACACAGGACGCTCAGGTTCCAGACAGGAACCGACGACCAGGCCCCTGGAAGACCCATGTCCTTTACGTGCTCAGCCAGTGCTTTCCCACAGGGTTCTTGGGCAACTTGGTACAAGCAATGAGAGAGGTGACTCGGGAAAAGGACCTCAAGAGAAGCATTTGCGGATTCTATTTGCACGGCATCGGGTATGGGTTGTCACTCATTATCCCCCGGTGCTAGCAGACCTTCCTGCAGGGTGGAGACTGGAAGGTCTTTCTACAACCAGGGTGGTAGAGCCTGTTTCAAATAAAATGAAACACTGCTGAATCACACAAGTTTTCTATTCTTCCTGTTTTCTGCCTCTTTGATTAGATGAGAGTTCCTAACTGGGAGCAATCGTTATTTGTCCAATCTTTCACAACGCTTTTTAAAAGAAGGATCTGAAATAATAAATGAGTCACACCCCCCTTATTTCCCCCAAAGGGCATTAAGGTCAAGTTGCAGCTATTGATTTCCAAGTGTTCATTATCTGTCTTTTCTCCAAGGGTAGGCTATTAAAGGTAGTGAGGATAAAAACCATTCCTAACTAATTAGCTCATTCTAGAGCTAACTGCCAATTTTTGGAACATGTTAAAGCTCTCTCAGAGAGCTGGTTACCAAACTGTCACTTCAGTCACTGTTAGAAAACATACCAATTTTTTTTTTCTGGCCTCCCACTAACCAAATAATTTATCTCCTGTCTCTTGAGATTTGCACACAGTTTGTGACGCTAGAACAAATATCCCCTGAACATTTTCATGGCACTTACCAAGGAACAACATAATATGGAGTGGGCGGGGGGGGGGCAGGGGGGAGGGGACAAGGGCAGGGGGCGGGGGACGGGGTAGTGGGAGGGCTAGAGGATGTAAAGTCACAGCTTTGGCTACCACAACTAGAAACAAATGAAGGCCCCAGTCTATATAAATGGTAGCTAAATTTCATTCAGTTCTGTGCCAGGCTTTGATGATAACCTAGGCTTAAATAATCTCAAATTAAAACAGAACCATCAGGGCAATCATAAATACAACTCCAAATACAATTACAGGTTCACTGTAATTTTCACTGAGGGGGACAAAGCAAAATAAAGCAATAAGTCGTGACCACAGACTCCAGTCAACAGAAATGTGAATTTTAATTCCAACTCTGTTGTGTGCTATTTGATCATGGAAAAGTTATTAAAACTATCTGAATATTAATTCCCCCCTTTGTGAAATGAGGACGCCATGACTGACTTCAGGGGATTGTTCTGAAAAACTGTTCGGTTAGCTTGGTGTGTGGCACACAGTGAGTGCTCAGTGAGCACAGCAACTGTCACTACCATGTCACTCCCCGAAGGAGACAGCTCATTATTGGTTTTAGAAATTAGATGTTGATGCTTCAAAAGGTCATTGGAAGATCAGCCCAATCAAATTCGTACCCAGTCAGAACTCAAGAGCCCTGTCCTGTCAGACTGACTGCCCACTCTCACAGTTTAAAGTGACACCGTCCTTCTGGCGGACTGTGAGGCACAAACATCCTTCTCCAACCCTCCACACAACCTGCTGAACAAAAGTAACCCAATCAGGTTCTTCTGGTCGGTTTCCCTTTCCCGCCAGCTGTCAGCTTTTCAAAAGAAAAAGCTCCAGCAAGGTGGAGGTGTCCTCTACACTCCCCAAATCAGGCTGCATTTATTTATTGTATCCTGGGTTTTCTCCATGGATGACCTGTTTCTTAATTCGGCCTGCTGCTCCTGATACATAAAAGTCTCATCGGTCTCCCTTTGAGAGGAGACAGAAAAGGAGGAAGTAATGAAAATCAAAGTGAAATAAAGTAGACCTAAGATAGTAAATGAGCACAAGAGACCCGGACCTTAGAAACCCAAGGACCTTAGAGACCCTTTTCTCAGGCAGAGGTTGAATGCTTTCTTGTAGAAACTAGCTTCATCTCGAAGCTAGCTAGCTAGTAAGTCCAGTTACAATGAGGGGGCTGCTGTGAGACCATGGCTAAGCTCACCATTAAGTGAGCAGACAGGACAATTTAAGATTTCCCTCCCCAATTATGTAACTCAGGGGTCTCTATGCAACATAACAGTTGAGAAAGTGTTCTTGGCCAGAGAACCAGCATGGTGTCCTCATTTCTGAGGAACACTGCTTCCTGACCACATACTCTGGCCCCATGGTAGGGACTGCGGAGCAGCTCATAACTTGCTAACAGCAGCAAGAACCGTAATAGTGGCAGCCACAAACTTCCTGAGAGCTGATGTTTCATGTCTCCCACTTAATCCTCACTATAAGACTGCGAGAGGTCTTGCTGCCCCATTTTAGAGATGAAGGACCTGAGGCCCCCTGACGTTAAGTAGCTCATCCAAATCCACGTGGTAGGGCTGGGATTCAAATCTTTATGATGTAATCTTTACGATGCCAGTACTGGACTATGCTCTCAAAACCTTGAACTCCAAAGTGCTCCTTTAAAGGGCATATCTGTGCCCTGCCTTTTGTTTTTAAATTATTTCACTGCGCAGTCTTCTTACGGATGTATTTTTTTTTTTTTTTTTTTTAAAGATTTGATTTGAGAGTGAGAGAGCACAAGGAGGGGGAACAACCGAGGAGGAGGGAGAAGCAGACTCCTGATGCAGGGTTTGACCCCAGGACCCTGAGATCATGACCTGAGCTGAAGGCAGATGCTTAACTGATGGAGCCACCCAGGCATCCCTCATGGATGTACTTTAAAACATAATTTGGTTCCTTCAAAACAGCTTAGTGTTGGTCTTGGGTTGATAACTGTTGAAGCTGAGTGATAGTTATACAGAGGTTCATTATATAATTCTACTTTTGTTATGTTTTTGACTATCTCTAATAAAAAGTTTGGGTGGTTTTTGTTTTGTTTGTAGTTTTTGAATTCACTCTTTGGAAATTTGGGGGAGTCAATACGAATTGCTGGAGTGAGATTTCAACTCTCCTCGATCTCACTGAGCTACAATAACCCTGACCACCTTCTACGAACAAGCAACTCCAGGACTGTCCCTCCTCAGTGTTTGCCCGGCCTTGTCACACTGCTGCCGGTGCGCCCACGGCGGGGGTGTTGGTCCCCAGGCCAGACCTGGCTATTCAGAGTGACTTTCAGATGAAGGCAGAATTTTTCCCAGCCTCCACCCCACCCATGAAGCATGTGCACTCGGGTGTGGTAGATTTCTCAAGAGGCGGCAGGCTGCTGTGGAAGGCGGTGCCTGGCACCTCCACTGGGCTTCCTTACCTGTGACAGCTACCTAATAAGTTTTTAGATAGAAAGATTGAGTTGGTCAGGACCACACCTCTGAACTTGCCAGATTAAAAACAAAAAAACAAAAAAACAAAAAACCCACAACATCCAGGCAAATAGTTCTAGTTTTCTTACCTGTACCCCTTTTCCATCAATGACTTTCATTATTTCAACCCCTCTATTATTTTTTTTATGATGTTATCCACATAGGCATAATTCCCTGGCTAAAAACAGGAAATAAGGGGCCAAAGGAAAAAAAAAAAAGTAGGTGAACAGGTCACAATAATCCTTCCTGCTTTTACCTGTCACTCCCACAAGACAAACAGGCAGGCAGCACGTCGAACTCCTCCCTTTCCTGAAGGAAGGGCCAGACTGCGGGATGGGGGCCACCCCTGCTCCGCTAGGAAAAGGTCAGGAAATTTTGGCACTAGCTTCACAATTGGACAGGTATCCTTTTGCATAATTAAGTTTTCCTTCTTATGACAAGAGAGGCTTCACTGGAAAAGGCTGGCATGTTCCTGAGTTGGGTCTCCTTGGTTAATGTTTCCATTGTGAGGTCTAAGCCTGGTCCCGGAACCCTGAAGGTAAAGGGCACAGCAGTGTCACCCAGCACGAACAAGTAAAATGAAAGTAATTTTTCCCTTCACAAGTAAGGGGGAAACAAAATACTAAAAGCTGAAAATAAAGCAACAAACAAAACGGGTGAATGCATAGTAAAGAAAATAAGCCAAAGGAAACAGATAATTACTTACATAACATATCCTAGAAAAATTTAAGCACACCCTCTATTCTATTCTGTCTACCACATTCCCCCAAAGCTAGGATGAACTGAGTGGTAAAGGGTGGGCTTTATATGAAAACGAACAAAAAATACCATTCGAGTTCTATTGTTCTTTAGCATCAAGATTACTCTTCTTAAATAAAGCCAATTTGCTTATCCGTCAGTTCATGAGTTTAGTGGTATCATCTTCATAGGCCTAAAGCCTAAATAAAGTATGCCAAAATGTTAAAATGGAAAAAAACTAAACCGGTACTCACAAATTGGGGAGCAAGGTATAAAACTGACTAGCCAAAAACCAATTCCATGCCATGGTACTTCCAACTCAATAAACAGATTTTAAAATATATACATATATACAAATAACTTAAAAAGCAAAGTGAATGCAGTAAATTAATGCATAACAGTAATAGAAATGTGTATTTGGCTGGTTGAAAACAGGTTTCTACAGAGTCCAACTGGCCAGAAAGCCAGGATCCAAAGTTATTAGCAAGAGGAAGGCAGTTCTGGGGTCTGTGCTATGCGGCACAACAGCAAGCAATTAACTCAAAACTCACCAGTAGTTTAGATATTTAATGGGTGGGAGCACATCGTCAAAAAACTCAGCTACATCTGAACACAGAAGGTGATAATTACTTTTAAAAAGTTGTATGGTTAATTCCAGGGTGATTTTATTTCATGGAGAGAAAACAAAAAACCAACAGTATCATGATTTTCCTAGATACCACATAGTGACTAGTACTTTCATTCCTTTTTATGACATTATACAAAACAAAAAAAAAAAAAAAAAGGGAAAGAAATCAATAGAAACATACCAAAGCATACCTCCATGCCCCTTAAATTAGCAGATTTAAAATTAAAACTGGAAGCAAGTATTTGTTATACTTTGATTCAAACTCTATTTACAAATTAAATTGCACTTACAAAGATAGCAACATTTCTAATATGGTTATTTTGCTTTATTGTGGTTTTATATCTCAATATAAAACTTTTAAAGCTTTCTTCCATAAAAATCATACTTTCTTTTGCAGTACATAGTTAATTTATCCACTGAATTTCTGAACCAGTTTTCTCCTTTTGTGCTTTTCTGCTCTATTTTATTTTACAAATGGCATATACCTTCCCAACAGGTACAATCAGATGCTGCACTCATTACAAGAGACTCATTCATAAAAAGTTAAAGTGTAAGACATGAAATATTAGCAGCCTAATCCTTTGGTTCCTCTTTTTTAAAAAAATCTACTGATAAAATTTACAAATTGGTGGTAACTCTTCTTTTTGGTTAAAAACAAATCCACCAGGTAGATTACTGATTAAAATCCAACACTGCTTTAAAAGTACCACACTCCTAGTCTCATCTCACTGCTCAACGATGCCACTATGTACAATTGGTTTGACATGATTCGGGATACAGTAAGGCACAAGTGGGTGGTACAAATGAAAACAAATACTTTAGGACTGGGTTTTTTTTTTGTTGTTTTTTCCTGCACAAATGCTAAAATATGTACCGTTTCCAAGATAAAAGAACAAAAAAGAAATACACATTTTTTTGTTACGAAATACCTATACAAAAATTTTAAATTTACACCATCTGAGCTGCCAAAAAGTTTTTTAAAAAAGGATCAATTATGCGCCGTACATAAAACTATCTCTCATCAGTAGGTCCAAGAGAACTTGGGCTCAAAATGTCCCAGCACTTTATGGGAGGGAGGAGGATCAACAAAATTTCCCTTCCTGCGCTCCCTTACCCCAACATAAGACAGAAACAAAGGTCAGGTGTTTACAGTAGTGTATTCTACTTATGACAAATGACTGGAAGTCAGGGGAGAGGCGGCATATCGGGGGCGCACCGGTGCCCTGGCTGGCTGAGGAGCCGGAGTAAGGCACTTCCATGGGGAGAGCAGCAGCCCCCCGTGCGGCCTGGGCCGTGATGCGCACGCGCCCACGTTCCGGCGCGGTGACGTGCACGCACACGCGTTCCGGGGCTGTGACGGGCACGCACAACGTTCCGGTGAAGCCCCAGGGCAAAGCGCGGCTCCTGAGGAGGAGACAGGATCTCAACAGCAGGGGAAGACACGGGAGGTAAAACTCGGAGGTGAAGTTCTATACAGAAGTGGTCACTCGGTCAATGGCGTGATTGACCTCGTTTTTGTTTGAATCCAGTCCTTTAGCAGCATTCATGTCATTCCGTAAATTCTCCACTGTCTTTTTCATGTTCTTTAGCTCCCCTGGGTGTGGAGTGGCTCGCCGCAGAAGTGTTCTCTGAAAACAAGCAGGGGAGTGAGTGTGTGGGTTTTATGTCATTACTCTTTCAACAGGCAGCTTCAAGGTGGGGGCACTCGGGGACAAAGCCTCCCTTCTCGGGATGCAGGCGCTCGGAGGGGGCGGAAGCGCCTCCTCGGGAGCCCCGCGTGCTGCTTATCAGCTGCTCACTGGCAGTTCAGGGAGATGAAGGTGCCACGGGCACCTTATCTGGTCCACCTAGAAGGGTTACCTTCAGAATAAAAGAATACTCTGTAAAATGTAAGATTAGCGTAAGATAAAAATTAAGTTCCATGAAGGGCAAGGAAACAAAGATTTTTAAGATGTTGGTGTGGGGTGTGAAGAAAGAAGAAGATAAAGGGGTAAACAAATTCTAACTTACAGTCATTGCCTGGTCTATCACTATCTGAAGTGGATCTGGCTTCCTTCAACATGGAGGCATGGGAGTGGAAGGAAAAGGGAAGCGAGAGAGAGAAGAGCTTCTTTCCTTGGCCGCTGTGTGTGTTATTTTTATTTACTAAAGAGAGTTCACATTTTTCTAGTAAAGGCCACAGTGCTGGGAGTGAAGTGTTCGGGAAGGGACAATCTTTAAAAAAACCTCTTATTTGACCTATCAGGTGCTCTCTGGCTCCTAAGACAGCATTTCTGGCCTGTCCAAGGAGTTTCAGGAGGAGGAGCCTAAAGTGTGGTGACACAACAGTCAAGAGCACTACTGAGACAGCGAAGGAACCGGTGAATTCCTCATCCTCCAGCAAACCACCAGGTAAGCACTGAGGGCTCCTTTCTGCTGAAGTCACTTTGTTGTGCCTAATTCCCATTCTGTGCTCCATTACTGTAAACATAAAATCCCATTTGGTGACAGCCGGAATAACAGACACCACAGCAGTCATTTAAAAGCCACCCTTTGCTTTGGGGGCTGTAGGTACTCCCTCTTAGCTCTGCTTATGAAAATCTCAATTAGCACAAGGAGTTTAAGAAGCCAAAGTCAACCTGTAGTAATATTTCAAGAGTTGTCACAGACTCCTGAAGATGTCAGCTGGCCGACAGACATTTTTAAAGTGTGGATAGAGTAAGGCTAAGTAATACCTTCAAATCTATTCCTGATTTTTTTAATGAAAACTTGTAAATAAACCCAACTAAGATCGCAAGCACTTCGCCTGAGGGTGAAGAGAAGAATGATTAATTACATAAAGGACAGAGAGAAGCACAGCTCCATAGAAGGCAAGCCAAGTAACACTCTGAAGTGGGAATGGAGTCATTGCTGTACACTTCTAAATGGTGGTGGGGAGGAGACTTCATTCACCAAGAACAACAAAAACAGAAAACAGATTCCTGGCACGTGGGTGGCTCAATTAGTTAAGCATCTGCCTTGGGCTCAGGTCATGATCCCAGGGTCCCAGCACTGAGTCCCACCTGGGGCTCCCTGTTCAGTGAGGAGTCTGCTTCTCCCTCTGCCCCTCCTAGTGTTTATACACTGTCTCTCTCTCTTGCAAAAATAATTAAAATCTTAAAATAATAATAATAATAATAATAAAGGGGGAAAAAAACCCAGAGCAAATTCCCAGTTCACCGGAGGCGAGAAAGGATGCTATCAAAAATAAGGAACAAGAGTATAAGCTATTCCAAGAAAAAAATCCCAAAAGGTCCATTTGCTTTATATACATTTGGTAAATCAGTACATAGAAATACCTAATTTTGTCTTCTAAAAAATTCTTACATGCTGAAGGCTAAGCAGAGAACAGACAATTTGGAATTAAAATAAATCATTATTAGGTGCCACTATTGGTCTTGGAAGGCTTTTAAATTTTGCATTTTCAGGGAGGCCAACAATCTCCATTTCCATACCGTTTCATTGTCTTCTTCATCTCTCTCATCTTCCAAAAATCGGATTGCACTGACTCTGTTCACTGCACGCTCATTCCAGGCGTCATCCGGGACATCATTCACCAAGCTCTCCAGTGCCCCACAGCGAGGCAGGTTCTCTGTCATGACAAACACCACATCAGCTGGGAACTTGAGTTTGTGTGACTGGTAACTGCTATGTAGTATTTCAAAAATTAAAAAGAAAAGAATCTAGGACAGGGTTACCCTTTTTTTTCAATGTTGCATAATTCTATTTGAGATCATATAAAATATCTGCCAAACTCATGTTTAGTATTTCATCACAGAATATCATGATAATTTATAGAATCCTTTTTCACAGTTCTTTTCTATATGCTAACTTTAAAAACTTTATTGTGGTGAGGGGGGTGCCTGGGTGGCTCAGTCAGTTAAACATCCAACTCACGATCTCAGCTCAGGTTTTGATCTCAGGGTTTTGAGTTCAAGCCCCCCGTTGGGCTCCATGTTGAGTATGGAGCCTACTTAAAAAGAAAAAACAAAAAAACAAAAAACCTTTCTCATGACACTGATATAGTTGTACTTGTTGGACTACAGTACTTTCCTTAGTAACACTTCTGCTGTCTTCCCCTTGGGGTCTTAAAAGCTCCTCTAACAAGGTTGAGATTGGCAAAATTGCTTTGGGGCTTTTCCACCTAGGGGCTTCCTATTTTCCCAGTGCACTCTAGTTCTCTTTTATCAAAACCAATAATGGCAATTTGATGTTAGTGTGAATATTTTTTAAAACCACACATAATTTCCAAAACAAAGATGCAATGACTTAAAATAACAGACTGGCTTAAAAACTATTTGTCATTGGGGGCACCTGGGTGGCTCATTCGGTTAAACACTGACTCCTCATTTCATTTCAGGTCATGATTTCAGGGTAGTAAGATCAAGTGCCAGTCAGGTTCCGCACTCAGTGTGAAGTTAGCTTGAGATCCCACTCCTTCTCCCTTTGCCCCTCCCACTCCTGCTCTAGCTCTGTAAAATAAATAAATAAATAAATCTTTAAAAAAAAAAAAAAAACAAACCTGTTTGTCAGTGGTGTTCAATACTAATCCTCTAAACCATCAGTTTGGATTTTAAGGGACTCTATCAACTTTTTTAAGAGTACTTGTGTTTTCAGTCTTAACGATAATTCAAATACAAAAGGCTGTTTAAGAAATTTCAGATATGATAAGCAGGTGTGAGGGATACTTTTTCTTTGAAGGTACTGAGGAAAGAACCTTCCCAGAGGACATCCACAGTGACCTCACCCAGGCTGGCTCTAGGGGCACATTAGACAAATTACAGACGCACATGGGAGTAAGAGGTCTTATGGATAGGTATTAGCTGCTACTTATTCTCATAGCCATGTGAGTATTGTTCTTAATTTCACCTTGGCAAGTAGGTTCAGAAGGCAGCTGAGGAAGCAAGACACAGGTCAAAATCTTCTCTCCTGTGGTGTGGTCTGTGTCCGTCTGGAACGTGAGTAGGGGCTGCGACTGGTTGTCAGACAACCACAAAGCCTTCAGCTTCAAGGCAGTCAGGGATAAAGGCAGATGTAACAGCCTAATTTAAAGCAAAAGAAGACATCAAGGTCTCAGATTTTATAATTACATCAATTCCTATCAATACAGAAAGAAAATAAAAACATTACAAAGAACCTCCTGGGATTGGATTCAACATGGAACAAGATACTGTGTTTATAATAAAACCCTCGGTGTACTCTTTGTGAGCACACTCAGTTTGTCACAGTGCTTCTGCTGTCCTCTCTCTCATAAGCACCTCTGGCCACAGGGCAAAACATTAGGAGGTTTCGATTTAAAGAGAAAAAAAGCCAGTGTGACCATGGAAGGACGCAGTAGCAGGAGTTCTTACTAAGTCAATGGCAACAGCCTCCCTGACGAAGACCTGTTTTCAGTAGCACCTGGCAAAAATGAGGAAGAGTGGAAGGAGATTCCTGGGGTGCTGAAGAGTTTAAGTGGCAGTTATAATAAAGATGAAAACATTTTCTTCCTACACTGCATTTTCTTTGCCTAAGGAGATTATTTTAGGTATCCATCTTAATCTTGTATCTTCTAGTTTCTAGAAACTTCCACTTCCCTAGACTCCTATGGGATAATGTCCACTTCACATTGTTTCAGTTTCAAGTGAGATCCTATGTATTAAAGCACTTTAAAAACTGTAATGTGACATCTAAAGATTAATTCTTTATTAATGTTTGCACCCATGTCTGACAAAGTGACTGTACCCAGTTAACTCTATTTAGCAAAAACCAGCACCAGGAATCACATACATTTGCATTCACCAAAAGACTACTTTAGTGAGGTGGTTCTTAACTAGGAACGCTTCTGCCTCAGGGACATCTGGCAATGTCTGTAGACATTTCTGGGTGGTACTCTTGGCATCTAGTAGGTAGAGGGCAGGGATATTGCTAAATATCCTATAATGCTTAGGACAGCCGCCACATCAAAGAATTATCTGGCTCAAAATGCTAACAACGGCTGGGGGTGAAAAGACTGCTTTAGTAAAAACCAATGCCTTATACAAGTCTACTAATGTACTATGAAAACAACCAAACCTCTGCAGATACCAGGAATTTAAGGTTTAATGAATCTAAGGTTGTATTTGATCAAGTATTTTTACTCTAAAGATGGCTCCATGTGCATTAAATTATAATCTCAGCAGTGACTTTACAAGCTGGACAGGAATGAGCTGACTGCATTCTGTGAGCCACAAGATAAGGCACATTTTCTTTAAGAAATCCTTGGCCCATGAACTCCGTAAAGAAATCATATGGCAGCAGGTATTGCTAGAGCTCTTTTATGAACTTGGACATCTGTCTCCAGTTTAACACATGTGGGAGGTCTACATATACATCTTACTTACCGAGAGATCAATCAATACTGCATTATCAGACATAGATGCCACCCTGAATGGGCAGGCTTAAGGAAAATTAATTTGAACTCTATGTAGGGATATGAAGAGAAGTTGTACTCCAATATTATTAAACTAATCTAAATAAAATGTAAGCACAGAATGTTGTTACTTTAACAAATGAAGTAAAAATTATATCAAAGAGTACATGGAGAGTGTTAACAACAAATGCACTATTAACAAACTTCCAAAGAACAAATTAATATCATTTACAACATACTTCCAATATATTAGTTATAGAGATGACACAATATTTTCTTTTCCTAACAATTAGTCCAGCAAAGGTTGGCCCATCCCACGCATATGTATTGGGTGCAGTACTGAGTCAGTGGAATTGTACCTTACATGGGAGTTAGGTTCTAGAGTTAATGCATCCATGAGACCTGCATAAGCTAAAGTGCCCTTGAGAAGTCTCTGTGTATCGTATACTCTAGTACTTTGCTAATAAGGGTCAAACAGTGAGAAATACATATTTTTAAATCCCAGAATCTACCGAGTTCAGTGACCGGCTCATACCATGAAGGATGCCCAAGGGATCTGAGGAAGCAGGCCTTTACAGCTCCACTTCCTATTCTGAGATGTTGGGTTTTTGAGTGAGATAGAAAGTGAAATCTCATGCTTATACAACAAATTATTCCTGCCTCTGCCCAAAGGCTATCACACATTTACTCAAATGCAAGGAAGTTAAAGATAGACGTGTATTTGCCAGATCTGATGACAGGGATTTTTTAAAAATAATATCCTAGCACACTGTGAAAGCTTTAAGTACTTAAAACTCTTTTTCATTTATTGAATAAAAGGATGATTCTTTTGGAAGTTTCAGGGTCTTACACAAGAAATTTACAGTCAATATCTCTAGATTTCTTAATCATAAGAGCATAAAGAAAAAATAGAGATTTGAGATTTGAAAACTGGCACAAAACACAAATACTCAAATATGGTCATTGTACCTTCTCAGAATAACTGGCTTTGCAGCTAAGTGCTAAAGCAAAGGACTAAATAAAATGCTAAACAGAGCAACAATAATAAGTAACAGCTTCTAAGGATAGCAAATCATATGATAAAAGTTAAAATAAACTACTAGTCTTTACAACAACAGATCTTATAATCATATTCAACCAAGCCATATAAGATTAGTGACTTGTCTGGAACACCATTTTCCCCGTTAAGAATCAGAGTGCCAGATTGAACATGGCTGCTGCCAACTGAGCACACACCTCTGGTACCTTCTGTATACTGCAGACTCAACACAAGAAACCACAGCCCTATTTGTACACATCTCATATCTCCCTGTTTTATTAAGGACCACATCCCCTCAAAATAAAAAGCCTGTGGTTACTATTTACATCAATGGTACAAGGACTAAAGCAAACGAATAATCATACCATGAGCTATGTCTCCCATTTCCAGTTAAATCCCTGACCAACTAACCTGACCAACTAATCTCCACCTCCTACTGTAGCAATTGTGCTGTCAAATATACTTAACAACTACACATGGCCTACTGACTTGACCTATAGTTGCATGCTTCTTACAACTGAATGTTTCATCTTTTACCTCCTACCAGAATTTTTAGTTCTCAGTAAGTTTTCAAAACTGCTTAAAGATATGTAGAGAAAACATATCAGTGGGAAAATTTAACTAGTACCAAAATATCTAAAGGGAAAGCCCCCTGTAACCTCAGGCCTCCACTCTGCCACTAGGGGAACTATTATTAATGTTTTGTTATAATACATAGATAGGTTGTTTTAAAAGCAAAAACAAAAATGAGAATGCTGTGTTATGTCCAATAGCTATTCTTACTTGGTACCATGGACATCCTGTGTTACTACACAGAGAAATTATCTCACTCTTCTAACTACTTACTATTCCACAGTACAAGTACACTGCTATGTTGCATTTTGCCTTTTAATAGTTTTTCTCCATTTTACTGAGTTATAATTGCCATGTAACATTGTGTAATTTTAAGGTGCACCCGAGATGATTTGATACATTTATATATTTCCAAGTGACTACCCCAGTGGAGTTAGTTAACATCTTCAACCAGTCACATAATCACCACTTTTCATGCATGTGCGTGCATGTGTGTGTGTGTGCGTATGTATGTGTGTCAAGCCCATTCAAAGATCTATTCTCTCAGCAAATTTCAAGGATATAAGGCAGTATTAAGTATAGTCACCATGCTATACATTAGGTCCCCAGAACTTATTCATCTTGTAACTGGCAATTTGTACCCATTGATCAATACCTCCCTACCTCCCCTACTCTTAGCCCATGGTGACCATCATTCTACTCTCTATTTCTAGGAGTTTGGCTTTTTTAGATTTCATATGTAAGATCATACATGATTGTCTTTTTTTGTGTGACTTATTTCACTTACCATAATGCCCTCAAGGTCTATCTATATTGTCATAAATAATGATTTTCTTCTTTCTTATGGCCAAATAATATTCCATTATATGTATCATACCACATCTTCTTTATCTGTTCATCAGCTGATGTTGTTTAGGTTGTTTCCATATCTTGGCTACTGTGAACAAGGGAGCACAGATCTCTTTTCAATATCCTGTTTTCTTTTCATTTTGCTATATGCCAGAAGTGGGATTGCTACAGCATGTGATAGTTAAATTTTTAATTTTTTGAGGAACCTCCATACTGTTTTCTCTAATGGCTATACCAATTTACATGCCCACCAGCAGCAGGGAACAAAGGTTCCCTTGTCTCCACATCCTTGCTAACGCTGTTATTTTGTTTTTTTTTTTGTTGTTGTTGTTGTTGTTGTTGTTTTTTTTTAATAACATCCACTCTAACAGCTGTGAAGTAATATGCTTTAATATTTTTAAATTTAATTTTTGGGATTATAGAATGCAAAGGTACAAACGATTTCCCCATTGACAGCCACCGTTTCTAGTATTTGGTATTACTCTTCCTCAAAGATTCTCAAATACTAGAGATTGTGTAAGGGGATAGTTCTATGGGAAAGAGTAAGAATTAAGGAAATGGATTCCATGTCCATGGGTAGCTGATGACAAAAGACATTTTCTCTGTTACTGTACCAAAAGATTTGATATTTGGTTTCCAAGTGGCATTTTATAGTTACCCTATCAAATTTGTCAAAGAAAATTTGTGGAAACTAACATATAGTCTGTCTGTGTTCTTTGCTATTTTTATATGCTTGAGAGAAGAGGCAAAACTTCTGCTGTATGTGGTATGATCTCCCATGGTGTAACATTTCTGTAAGCTAAAAAGCTGACATTGTAGCCTTTTTTTATTAGTTTCTATACTAATACTTTAAGTAAGTAGTAATTAAATATTTTAATAGGTTAAAATTTGGTTATGAATCTGTATATACATGTGACACATTAAACTGACTCAGATGACAGCTATGTAACTCTACTTTTTAATGGGGTTTTCTCCACCCTAGCCCAAGCATAATGAAAATTTAACTTTCCCTTCTGAGAACTAGAGATTAGAGCCTTCACTCATGTGAAAAACAGTTTTCAGGCATCAGAGCCATCTTCTGCTCAGGAATTAAGGATACAATTTCATGCTCATAGGTGTGGCAAGAGTCTGGGAAGGTTGGGAGTTACTGAGTTTCTACTGCTGGAGATTAGGAAAGAACAATCCTTCCCAAGCTTTATGTTGCATGCAAGACTCCATTCAGCAGAAAGTCAACACTCAACTCAAATTAATTCGGAGTTTCTAGTAACCAGTCAGTGGTTTAAGAATCTATCAAGATATCCTAAAAGCCTTCACTTGAAAATGGTGCCCCCCCCAAGGTTCACTGAGTCCTGCTATTTATTAGTACCACAACCTACAATCCATTGGCCAGAATGAGAAATGGTGGCTTGTGCCTGACCTAAGTGACCAGTTAATCAGCACTTAGCACACCATCCCCCAAACACTCTTCCGACTGCTGTTGCTATCTCTCATTTAAAATCATTGATCATTTTCCCCTGGCTGGGCACTTTTTCTCCTATCTAACTATGTAACACTCGAAAGCATTTTTTTAAATTCCTTTGGTGATGCAGCCTGTGATACAGGCATTTTGCAGTGGCCACCTATTCACTCTACAAAACTAACATTTTTAACCTTTTCATTTGGGTGACAAATATTTACCAGGTTCTATCATGTACCAGGCACTGTGCAGGGATAAAAGGCACAGTGGCACAGATACCACATCTGACATCATACAACTTTAGGTTTAGACATTCACACACGCATAGGCTGGCAATTATCATATGGTGCTGAGTCCTATGCTAGGGGTAATTCAAAGAAGCAGGCTCCATACAAAGAAGGCTCCCTGGAGAAAATGAAAACAGAAGTGGGAATCAGAGAAGGGGGTCTCAGGCAGAAGGAGCAGCTGGGCTAGGCTCGGGGCAAAGAAAGGGCACATGCAATCTGAGGTGACAAAGTTAGTTCAGACTGGCTGAAACAAATCTATATTCTACACAGGTGAACAGAAGGCATATTCCAAAACCAGGAAGTGGTCTACCATGACCTCTCAAGCAGAATTTGAAAAATGGTACTGCTGTGACCTTGGGGAATACAAGTTGGGTAGCTCTTCACTTTGATTATGACTACTTGGTGATTCTGACATTAGCCAGGGATCCTTTGGCCAGAAATGTGTCCCCGAATACAATTTTGTTTACAATTTCAGGGGGTTCAGAATCACCAGCAGAGTGTATCAAGATCCCTGGTTAAAATACAGTTCAAACTCATTCAAGCTCATTCTTCAGATAAGGAAACCCAGAGGCACACGATGACTTACAAAAACTATAAAGTTAAGGTAAAACCTAAGTATTCCAGTTCTCAGGCAGCACTGTTTCCCTTACATCACTGTACTGCTGTTCTGGGAAGCATTTCTACAGAAGAGTCTACTTAAATGTCAAAGTGTCTCCCACTCAGGTCATCCCTGACCTCTTCCACTCCATCCAGCTCCATCACTTCTGCTCTCAGATTAATAATTTTCTGGGTCCTGGTCATTCAACTAATTGGTACATATTCTATAAGATGGAGCAAAGGCAAGATGGCAAAGACACATGACAAAGGTTGGGGAGAATGAACATTTGGTTCTTTTTCTCAAAAAAAGCAAACCAGAACATGCTTACCTGTTCCCTGCCACATCCAGGACATGAAGCTCTGTGGCCTGCGACACCTCTGAAGGTATCCGAGTTAGTCTGTTGTCACGCACACAGAATACAGTGAGGCTGCAGCACCCTCCAATCTACAATGAGAAAGAAAATACATCTTTTTTTCCAGGTTTTTTTTTTTTAAAGGTTTTATTTATTTGACAGAGAGAGAGAAATCACAAGTGGCAGGCAGAGAGAGACCGAGGAGGAAGCAGGCTCCTCGAGGAGCAGAGAGCCCGATGTGGGGCTCGATCCCAGGACCCTGGGATCTGACCCGAGCCGAAGGCAGAGGCTTTAACCCACTGAGCCACCCAGGCGCCCCTTTTCCAGGTTTTTTGTGAAAGACGGTGGTGGGACTGGAGTATCTTGTTTGTCAAATGGCATGAAAAGGACACAAAAAATGATAACACATGATTTTAAGTTTTACTGAGACCAACTATGATTAATTTAAATCATACAAAACACTAAGTAGTCCAGTAAGTTCATAAAAATCTTGGCAATGCATTAAATGTATATGTTCTAAATTAAATCAAGAAAATAGTACAGTTCAAAAAAATCTCATTCTGAAAAGCAAGTCATTTTCTGTTGCTATCTAATGCAACTGTATTTTTTAAATATGTTAACTAAGTTACCCAGGTCCAGACAAATATTATTTGGCAATATAGGTAATATTCAGTAAATATTATTTGGTATATTAAGAATTCTAAGTTTCAAAAATAAGGCCAACAATGATACATACACACCCCTTCGAAGACCTGCCCATTATATTAAATCCAGTGTTCCCCATGTCCCAGTTCATTTCAAAAAACAAAACAAAACAAAAAAAAAAGGAGGAATAAAAGTATACTGGATAGACAATACAGTACATTAATTTTCTATTATACATCTTTTAACTACTTTTGGTCACTCACAGCTTAATTTAGTAAATACGTCATTCATTTCCCTTTCACAAAATCAACAATATTTTAGCAAAACCTGAATGTGGTAAATACACATATTAATCTGGTAAACTTAATATTGTAGAAACATCAATATCTACATCCACAACAAATTTGATTACTATTTTTTTATTTATTTTTAAAGTCAATGATTCAAAGATAATTGAGCTTTGTATGAGCCTGGTTTTCAAAAAAAGAACATAAGCACAAAAGAACTGAATCAGTCTCTTGAGCAAACTGGCTAGTGTTTCTACGGTCAGGAAAGCTGACCCAAAGGGGTGGAAAAATAACTCAATCTCAGACACAACATTCTGCAGGACTCCATACAGTACTACATTCTTCCTGTACTCACTATCCTGACCCAGAGCAATTGCAAGCAAAGGCTCATGAAGGAACCTATTGATGTCTCTCTGACACATGGAAAAATACTCCACAGCTTCCCACTTGAGGAGAGGCAGAAGAATTGCATCTTCAATTATATCTGAGTACATCTTATACCCTTTTCTATGTATATATATGTTTAATACATGTATATACCTTAAAAAAGCAGAATGCATACTTATGAAATTGCTACATAATTACCTTCATGAACAATCTTACTATGTCTTCCCCTAAGAGTTAATATAAAGACTTGAGATCATGTATTTAAACACAGTATTTAACCATAATGGATGTAAAAGAAAAATAACATGGAAGAAAACACGAACTAACATTTGTCTAAAATGGGTTACACCCAGATATGTAGAAAGGCTTTTAGATTGTCTCCATGATCTCTCAGTGTTCACATTTCCCATCCCACCAACTGGTGCATTCACTACCCTCTAAAACATAACATTTTGATTCCACTGTGTCTTATAGAAATGCTTTTTCTGTCCTTCTAAATCTTATCAACTGTCCAGAAGTAGCTAAACATCCTCTACACCATCAAGTCTTCCCCAAACCCCACAGTCCACACTGATATACTGCTCTGTGTTTCATTTGCAGTTATGGTCTATACAAACCCTCTGACAGATTGTTTCACTGAGTTAACTTGCACATGTCCATATAACCACAGTGCTTGGTAAGTACAGTACCCATCCTACCCACCCATCAACTTTTCTCATTTAGGTATGTTTATATGCTTATGTTTATTTACTTACTAGTGAAGGGCTGCTACTTGAATATCTCCTTTATGTGTAGAAATGAAAACCACAAAACTCTTTTAAGAATCATTAGAAAGGGCTCTCTTAGGTTTTATAAATGCAGGGCCCCAATATCGTGCCCTGAAAAAGAACAATAAGATCTTTAAGGGGCTTGGCATTCTTCCCTCTTGAGGAAGGGAATCATTAGTTTTACTCAGATGCCCAGGAATATTAGGGAAGGAATCTAAGCTCTGAATGAAGATAGAGGATAGATATGATTAGATTTTCTCTGATAAACTGAGATGATCCCAACAAAGATCTATTCATGGGAAGAAATCCCCAAGTTCCTCATGGAGGGAATCCCCTGTGACCCTGCTCCCCATGCACTGGCTCTGGGTTCAGAGGTGGGTCTGTGTGCCATGTGGGAGTCTTCCAGGTCAGCATGGGGCTGAGGCTGGACCTCACCTTAACCTTAACATCCTGGCCTGGCTTTAACACACTAAGATTTATCTGTACTCCAGGGAGGCAAAGCAGTTATGCACATAGACAACCCTCACAATGGCAAAATAAACTACTGGAGCGTGTACAGAACTGAGATTGCATCATAATTGTGGGCACTTTGTCATGAAGCTGTCCACTGCTCCAGCCACCTGTTGGATATCTGTTTGGGGCCCTAATACTATAGCATGTAAATATTTTCAATTTGTATCATGTACATATACTACCTATTAAAAAATTAACTCATTAAAATGGGTTAGAGAGGGCTCTAATAGCTGTTGAAGCAATAAAAGTTCTGAACAAGTAAATACCTCTTAAGACTCTGGGAGGGGGATAATGTGAGTTCCCAATGGGGTGTGTGAGCTATCTACTGTGTTTACATCTCATTTATTTATTTTTTCTTTTTCTTTTCCCATTGTAATCTCAAATCCATTTGAGACCTCAAGGAGTGGAAAACAATTGTATTCAAGATCCTGCTAGGCACTCTGGGTTGTCACAGCAGGCAGAGTGACCTCCTGATCTCCATTGTCGAAGGGTTTCGGAAAACAATGAAACAATGCCCACAAAGAGAGAGTGTTATTGCCAGTGTGCCGGGACGCCTTCATCACCTCAGATGCACGCGCTGTCCCAGGCAAAACATTGCACAAACAGAGACCTTTTTCCAAATCATCCAGGAAGGGATGGCACAAGCCTTTGGCTTTGAGAAAAGACTATTAAGCAGTAAAAACCATAATTCAAAAGGTACAGTTTTCATAGACATCAGAGGGGAACATGGAGCCCTGGAATGGATACTCTGGGATCACACAGACCTGGGCTGGACCTGAGGCTCAATCCTGTGTTTTGTGTGTTTGACTATGTTACTTTAACCAAAAGTAACAATAGGATTCAATTAAATGAAACCACAAACACAATTTAGCACCTATCATAGAACCTGGTCTAGTAAATGTGGCTGGCAAACCAATATGATGGTTATTCTCTTTTCAATAAGTCAAAGTCCTGGATCCAAAGGACTGGATCAGTCAACACTTGTGTGTCTGCTGTGTTGTTGGAAATGTGCTGAGGTTGATGAGTTCCTCCCAGAACATCCCTGACCTTCTTAAAAATCTCTCCCTTGCAAGGCATCACAGTGACAAAATGACAAAATGTCACTGTGTTAAATACCAGGGATAAATACACTGTGACTTTACTGCTAGTGAAGCACCGGTTTGATCACAGTACTGTAGGATACATATGGCTCATGTGTGTTTCTGCTTTCTCTCTCAGGTCCAGGAGGTAGTTTACCAGGTCCTTAGTGATCGTCAGAATAAAATGCCTATATCATTTAGAAATTCTAGGAAGCGGAGTCACTATTTAAATAACTTATTACCATCTATGTAGGAAGCTGATATTTTTATACTTCCTAAAACCACATAATAGTACCTTCCCAGAATACAAGGGGTTGGACTTGGAGAACTACAGAATGTAGCTGAGAATCTTTGTTTTGCTGGTTTGTGTATCTTAATTCCAGAGGATACCTTCCTTCACTGTTTGGACCTGATTTAACCCATCCGAAGGAGATGGGACCTGCCGGTCATTGAGCAAACCCCTAGTCGGGTCAGCTGTACCACATGTTAATTGCCTGGAGGTGACATTATTCAAGAGGAAATAATCAGTCAGTGATCCAAAGAGAAAGCCTGTACTAGTCATCATAGCCTACCTATATTCCATTTTCTGAACACCTGCCCCAAGTGTGAAGAAACTTTCATTTTTCCTTCAGTATTGGCCTTTTAATATTCTGTATAACAGAATGAAACCCTTATTTCACTGGCAGAAAGGGAAATGAACAATAAGCGAAATCTGGTGAAAATACAATTTGAGCTGTAATAATATGGTGAGTAATTTTAGAAACCAAAGACTGTTTTTTTGCTTTTCCCATCATCATCTGTGGCATATTATTCAAATGTTCCTATTTCATAAATATTTTGGAAACCATGTGGGTTTGGGAATTCCTGAATTGTTGGGCCACTGACATCAAAATATCCACTAATAGTTACAGCATTTTTTATTTCTAATTATAAAACAGTAAGTTACGTTGATTGGAAAATAAAAACCATAAATACGCACATGTAAAGGCACAAGGAAAAAAACCAAGACCAAATCCTACCCCAAAGGGATAATCGTATTAACATTCTAAAGTACAATCTTTCAGTATTATTGCCACGCATTTGTGATTTCATATATATATATATATATATATATATATATATATATAGTGATTTCATATATATTGTGATTTCATATATATAGATATATATATTTTACATATAAATTTTATACATGTGCACACACACACACACACACACTTTGATGAAATTAGGAGCAACACTATGATCTTCAGCACTTCTGTTTAGATATGACATCAGGAGTGTCCTCCCACATCAGTCTGTTTCTAAAAGGACTATTAATGACTACATAACTATTTCATTCTACAGATGTCTTACAAATCACAAATCTCCCACATAAGACGCTGCTAGTTCTGCCATTTTGTGTAATCTTGGTCGAGTTACTGTAGCTGAGTCTGGGTTTCTGGGTCTTTTGGATGTTGATAACGACTTACCTATACCTCACAGGACTGTTGTGAAGATTAGACACGGATATGCAGGAAAGCACAGTGCCGGCCACATGTGAGTTGCCCCTACATCTACTTGAGAAATAGCCTTTTGCCTGGTTTTCCTGTGTACCACAACTGTGTTCCTAGGACAAAGCCCTAGAAGTGGCATTACAGAATCAAAGGGTATGAATACTTTCAAAGGTTTCAATATTACTGTGTTCCCTTGCAGAGAAGATGTAATAATTTATACTTCCCTATCATTTATGCATTTTCCCATACCCTCGCCAACATTTGGCATCATTTTTTTTTAATCTTGACAAGTTCATAGGTCAAAAAGTTTCCATTAACATTTCTGTGAATGCTGATGATGCTAAAATTTTTTCACATCAATAATCATTTCTATTTTTTCTTCTCTGAATCACTTATTGCTTATTGTGATGGGTTCTTTGCTTCAATTTTTGTACTTTTCTCCAGTGGAAACCTCTTTTTCTTCATCATTGGGAAGTATTTCAAGTAGAATGAAGCGAGACCTCCTTAATCTGTAATGTTCTAAGTGTCCTCTGGCCCTCAGGGTGTCTCTACCTTCTTGAAGATCAGAAATCTAATTTTCACGTAGACAAACCTATCAACTGTTTTTTTTTAAATTTTTATTTATTTATTTTTTTTAAGACTTCTTTCCACTTTCAAGTTTGGAAATGCCTTCTCCATTTTGAAATCCGATGGCCAACTACGTTTTATTCTTGTATTTTTAGGTTTTACCTTACCCCTTTTAGCAATAATCCATTTTAGAATATGATGGAAGTTTACACTAAACTGTAATAAGACAGAAAGCTATCCATAAAACGAATTCTCTCTCTGAAAATCAAAATACTTATGGGTAATTAACATTTACAGAGTGCCTGTTTAAAAACAAAAACAGGATTTGATGAATGATCTGTAAATCCTATCTTTTGACTGCGTAAGTGTGATGAAGTCAAGATCACTTTCATTTTGACTTAATGGAGACAAAAGACTAGACTCTAAACTTGGACACATGCTCAATTTCTTCCAACCAGAAACTCTTTAAATGATGCAGACTGTTCAAAGGTAAGATTTGGCTGGGGAATGTTATGAAGTTGCTGGCTCTCCTTCCTCATACCCACAATCACATATAAACCAACTCCCTGTCTGTCCACGCATCACACAACACGATCTCTTTTTAATTCTTCCCTCCACCAAAAACATGTGTTTTTTAGGGAGCCTTCTTTCCCCCAGAAGCATACACACTTACACGACAGGATGAGAAATAAAAGACACAATTAAGTTGCTTGAAAAATCAGAAGCATGCCACATGTAGCAAATAAAGCAAATCTAGCCTTTCCATTAGAGAGAGAATTATGCTGACAAACTGGAGTTCAGTGAAGACAGATGAGCTGCCACGTTATGCCTTTTGGAATTTCTGAATAACTTAAAATGTAATTCACAGAAAAGCATTCTTTTGGGAGAGAACAATCTGAACAAATCTGACAACTGACAAACACATAACAAAATAAGGTTCCAGGCCATGCGGTCATTTAAAAGAAAACAAAAACAAAACTGTGTTTAAAGAAAAATGTCCAATATTTTACAATGAGGAGCACACAAAGCAGTCAGTTGATTTGAAATCTTCATGCATTTAAGAAGCAAAATGGAAGTTAGAGATGCAACTATGGTCTGAACAATACTTACAAGATAACAAGTTTACCCGACTTTCCTAAATTTCCAAGCAGCTAACAATTAAGAAAACAAGAGACATTCATTGATTTGCAAATGTTTACTACAAATAACACCACAAAACACAAACAGAATCTATAATTGTGACCCACACAGTACATTTTCCCTCATTTGGGAGAAACAAACAAAAAAAACAAATAAATGTTGCCAGAGATTAAGGGGCCGTGCTCTAAAACATGATATACACTAGTATCAAATTAAAGAAAGACAAAAAGTAGAACTACATGGCATACAGGACCAATCGCAACTAATACAACTGTGGTTTGGGGGCATATATATTGAATCGGTCAGCACTTTGGTTTAGATATGTCATGCATGCCACTTGTTCAAGAGAGAGTAGTAGAGTTTTGCAAGTGCAGAATCTAATCACGGAAAGTACAGGATATGATCAAATGGTATCAAGCTTGGAGGCAGAGCAAGTGCACACACACATAGTCCCTAGGCCCAGCCCTGCTCCCCGATTCCACACACACGCACACACATGCACGCGTGCACGTGGTTACGGGGCCTACCACACTCACGCACTGCACAGAGACTCATGGCACAGCTGTCAACATGACACACTTCACTGTCAGGTGGCCTGCAGTGGTCCAGCTGCTCAGCCCTGATGGTCAACGGCAAGCACTCAGCAGCTGTTTCTACGGGTTCACCACTGTAACCCACAGCAGAATTAGGGGCATGGGCTCAGTGCATTTTCCTACACCTGGGAGGTGAATGTGCATGAGTAGCAATGAAGGTATGCTAGAAGAGAGCCAGTTCCTAAAAACCTCAACTCTCTCTGCTTCCTCTCCCAGCTACAGGAAAGGGCACAGACTTTATTCAGTTATCAGACTCTACATGCCAGAAAACTAATCACAATTTCAAGGAGAGCAGATAATACGTGACAGCGAACTAAAATGCATTAAAGCTAGAACTACTTTCATACCATGTCCACTTCCCACATCATGAAATGCCATTCTAATAAATTTACACAGACACACAACACATGGTGGGTATATCCCTCCAAAGCCTGAATACAAGTTTCATTCTCTTAAAATGTGAAGAGGGCAGATGCTCACATGAGGACAGATGCTAACATGATGGCAGTAATTTTACACAAAATGTTAACGTTGTGCTTAGGATGTATTCCTTTGCAAGAGAATCGAAAGAGGGGTATGGGCAACTGTGTGGGGAAACTTCCTGGGAGATGGACATTCAACTCCCAAGTGCTCTCTTCAGCACTAACCTTGAAAATGTTCCTGAAATGTATTAATTTTCTAACATGTCCAAACGAAAGACTGTCTGACCTCTCTTTACCATCTAAAGGTCCTATCTTACCTCAGGGCCACATGTGGAAAGGCTGGACTGTGTCCGTATGCCCTGAGTGGACATGCTTTCCTTGGCCTGTGGAACAATAGTGAGCAGGCTGTCGGGGGACACATCTCTGCAGCCCATTCTACCAACTGCTAGCTATGTGAGGCCTGCTAAGGAAGGCTTTCCACCAGCCTTTGCTTTTTCATCTGGAAAATGAGGAACTCTCACTTACAACCTCAAAAGCTGTTGTGAGGATTCATGGAGTTAACAAACACGACAGCACCGAGTACGGGACGTGGCGTCTAGAAAAAAAGTAAGAAATCTTTTCTACTTCTCTGTGCATGTGTCTACCTGTCCAGTCTGCTACCCATTCAACAAGAATAAAATCAATATTCAGAATATCAGCCCTGTGTTTTGGTTTATCACTGTGAGACCAGAACCACAATGTTCTGATTCGCAGAATCTCTTACTTGTGTCCCAGTTTAGCAGAGGTGTACTGAAGTCTTTCTGTGGGGAACAGTTTTATTTAAGTGCCAGTGCTCAGAGTAAGGGTGGGTCAGAATATGGTCACATTTATGATAAATACCCTCCCTTGCTTCCTTTCAGGAATGTTGGCTGTCTTGCCCGGGCAGAAGACTGGAAGACGGTGGGTGTAGTGTCATGATGAGGGGAGAGAAAGAGAAGCCAAGCAAAGCTCAGACACCCTGGGAAGGGCCCTAGGAAAACAAGAACCCGCAAGTTCTGGCTGGTGGGATGGTAGATTTGAAATTATCCCAAGAAAAATAAAACAAAATAATAAAAAAATAAACAAATAAAATTATCCCAAGAGAAACATTGGAAAGGGTCAAAACAGAGAAAGGAAGGACACTGAGCCTGGCCAGGGATCCCATCACACGATATCATACCTTTTCATGTGAGGCCTAACAAAGGGGATGGGGCTCACTGACATTCGATGGGGATAAGAAAGGCAGCTGAACTGAGTTTCAGGCTAATGGTTAACAAAAAAATCAACTACCTATCTCCTGGTTCCCCTAGTTATAAATAGAAGGTAAGCCTTTTGTTAAATATCACACATGAGTCTTTGTTTCATCTGCTCTGGGTCCCCTTGTTTTCAGCAATTCCCTTGCCAGGACTGAAGTGCCTCTACATCTGTACAACTAGTCCCCACAAAGCCTGGTGACGGGCTCTTCTCTTGGTTGGATCGTTGACAGAGAAAAAAAAATCCTAAGAATCTGGCTATAGCTTCCCATTCATCTCCCTCCACGTGAATGCCTTTGTGAAGAGTTCGTTCGCTCTCTCCCGGAAATGAACACTGCTCGGTATCAATCTCTGTCCAAGAAAAGGGTTGCATCAAGACCCACTTTTATAATTCCATTGGCTTAGGAAGCAGTTTAATTTCACATTAAACTCAGTTAGACCCAACGTTATCCGCTTCGTCTGCTAAACCCCCAAGTTACCTATTGCTTTCGATGGTTCTCTGTATGGCAAAGCCAGAAATGTCAAATATCTCCCATCTCCCACTTCAAATCCTATCAACTCACCTTTCTCAAATGCTCATAGTCATCTGGACTCGTCTACCCTTTTTAAAGTCACTGCTGATGGTTCTTTGATATAATTCCTCCAACCATCTATATGCTCACTAATGAGAGTACAAAACATTTAAAAAGCACCACATTAAGTCTTTTAAAACGTGTGACACTTTGATCCCCTGTGTGCTATTATTTCTGTATAATCATTATTGTTTTTTTAAAGCACATACCTCTTTTGGTAAAGACACTAATTTATTTCTGTCTGCATTCAAGTTGCTCAACTTCTTAAGTTTTCCAATGCTCTTAGGTAAAGTCTGTTAAAACAATATTTTAATTATTAATTTAATACATTTTTTAACATGACTCACAGTAAAACAGATATTAAATCCTTTCAGGGATTTAAAGAATATACTCTCATCCACTAAGAGACATAATTGTTCTTTCTGAATATCGGATAGGTCAAAGCTCACTTGGAAGATGTAAAATTAAATATTCTATATTTTTGTTAAAACTAGAGTATGTTTCACTGAAATGGAGTCAAAGGCATGGGCCTGGAAACAGAGAAACACCTAGTAAAGAGGTACAACCTAAGTAAGAATTTGCACCTCAAAATTCATCATTCATTGCCTGCACTTTTGAGAACCACACTGGGAGAATGGCTTGGATGACCTAAAAGCCAAAGGGCTGGGAGAACCGGAATCCAAAGTGGGGTGCTGTGAAGCCGGCAGAAGGGTAGGTGGCATGGAAACAGGAGCAAGGCAAGCAGGGCTGGGGGGGTCGGGTACGCAAAGCACTCTAGGAACCAGGTCGGACTCTGGTGGCGGGGAGAGTTTCAACACTCTGCTAGAAGCCAGGCGTGAATGTTAGTTTACCTCTGTAATGATAAATATCTGTAAGCCTAAAACCATAAACTAGCATCAGAAGATTTGGGTACTTCCACAATACCGACCAGAGGAGGATGCCCACACTGCCCGAGGAGAGATGTGGCTTGGCTCCTGCACCAGCTCTGTGTCCTACCCACTCGTGCTATTTTTCTGCTCTTTCCACCTAAAGAGCCTTGCTTATTGTTTTTATAAAGAAAGAAGAAAAGAGAAGAGGAAAAGGAGTAGGGAGAGTAAGGTAGGAAACAGAGTGACAAAATGAAAGAGCAAGGTAGGAATGTAAGCTGAAGCAAACATAGCTGCTACAAGACAAGGAAGAGAGGAGGAAGAGAGGATACAGTGATCAGTGAGGGCCTGAGGAAAGCAGAGAAAGCAGCAGGAAGGGAGGAGCAACAGAGATCCACTGTCATCCTGCTCATCCAGATCCCCCAGCACCACGACCAGGTGGCTGACACCAAAGCTTTGCCCTTGGGAGGATGGGGAAGTCCAGCCCAAGAGTGGACACTTGCAGCCACTGCCACCCCCAATTTCCAGGGTGGGGTAAGATCTCAGTTCCACGCTCAGCCCCCAAAGAGTACTCATTCCCCTGCCCCTATTCCCACCAAGGCTTTTCTCAGCCAAACACCACTTTCTCCCCTTCTCTCTCTTTCCATCTGCTCGAAGAACCCTAGGAAGGTTGCCCCCGGTGGACCTCGGACATCAGGGTGGAGGCATCAGCACAACCACTGATGGGCTTACCCCTACCCCTCACTGGACACCTCTGTCAGTGGAGCCTAACTACCATTCTCTTCACTGAAGCAGGTTAAAAGCCAGTTGTCTTTATGCCCTGCATTTGCTTTGAAGTCCCTTTTTAGATATAAGAAATAAGAAAATTTCCACACAGTCCACCCCAATTATGAGTAAGTAGAACCTACCCTGATAAGTCTTTCTGATAGAGAAACCACACAACACATATCCATTTGAATGTGCACCCCACACTCACCAGGAGCCGGTTTTCTGTAAGAACTAATTCAGTGAGGCTTTCACAGTCCCCAACTGCTTCAGGCAGCTGTGTGAGTCTGTTCTGATCCACCTTTAAGATCGACAATTTCTTTAGTTTTCCTGTAAAAGCATTATTTCAGCTCATTAGTTACAACTGTCTTCCTAATCATTATTTGGTATCTCTTATCTGCTGTTCTTTTTGTTTTAAATAGTTACTTTTTTTTCCCCTCACCCAGCTTTTCACATTATGAAACCACATCTTTCTCATTTAGATCACTAAAGGTGGAGAGTTAGTTTTATTGGAACATCAAAAACAGCTAGCAATCAGAAAAAAAATCATTTTAAAAGTCACTACATAAAAAATTGTATCAAAGCCAGAAACTTTATAGAAAAACAAATAACTAGCTCTTGACAGATCTTTAAGGACAGGAAATGTTTCATGTACAAAGGAGAGAGACTTTCATCTTACTCCAAGAAGCATCCTCACTGAAAACAAAAAATAAAGTGTGGTTTATTTTATCACCTGGAGTGAAAGTGGCTTGGTGAAGACTTCTGAAATGAATGGCTCTAGAGATACAGAATAAAATCGAAACCTTTGAAATGCCACATGAAGTACTGAGTGTATTTCACTCAGGGCAGAAAGGGTAGATTTTCTGGTGGTGCCTGCAGGCCATGGAAAACAGGAATGGGGTGAGCACAGCTTCCTCAATGTCCCCACTGAGTGAAGAAAATCTCCAGTCATTTGGATTCTCATTTTCAACCATAATTCAAGGAATAATCCTACAAAACAGATAGCCTTCAATATCTACTGAGAGAGGCTGGCATGGGGACACTGTCCCCAGGAAAATCAGAAAATGGCTTCTATCTTAAAAGAAATGTAAAGCTGAAGAAAAAATGTTGAAAAAATTAACTTGCTTTGTGTGTTTTCACACAGCAGGGCAGGAGAACTAACAGAGTCATAAGTTCTTTGTTTAGCATAGTCAATAACCTACTAACACTGTTTCCAGAGAGCTTCCACCTGTCCTCACCGGCAGGAGAGGCCTTCTCCACAGGGCAGGGCACACTGAATTGAATCGAAAGATCTCCGTGCCACCGAGGAGTCTCCTTAACAATATTACTGGCAGGGCACCCGGGTGGCTCAGTGGGTTAAGCCTCTGCCTTCGGCTCAGGTCATGATCTCAGGGTCCTGGGACTGAGCCCGCATGGGGGCTCTCTGCTCAGCGGGGAGCCTGCTTCCCCCTCTCTCTCTGTCTGCTGCTCTGCCTACTTGTGATCTCTCCCTGTCAAATGAATAAATAAAATCTTAAAAACAAAACAAAACAAAAACAAAATGGTATTACTGGCAAGTGGTGTTGCCGCCTCTCCCTGAACACTTCAATTTACAGGGAGCTCATCCCTTCACTAAGCAGCCCAGACTAATTTGTAACCAATATTTCATTTATATCCTTCCCCTATAGCTGTCTGAACTAGAAGATGCAGTAACAAATCGACTTCTCTTCTATAGGACGGCCTCTCAAATGCTTGAGGTCAGCCATTTCACACTTCCTACTTCCTATGCCTAGCAACAAAATGTCCCCAGTTGCTACAACTGTTTTTGGATACCAAGTATCATTCTCACCGACCATCTCTACCTGGACTCAAAATCCCCATCAATTTTCCACCCAGGCCGAACCAAAAGACAACGTCTGTGTTCCTCCCCAGTTGTTATGATCAGATACTGCTTTCATCTTGACCAAACACCAGAAAGGAAGTGGTTCTCTGTCCTAGAGCTTCTTCAGCTACTGAAAATCCTTCAGAAACCTGCTTTGATATTTTGAATAAAAGCTAAACAAAGGTCAAAGACAGCAACACTTTGTTAACTATGTGGTTAAACATAGTATCTTACAACCTCTAAGTGGCTTTGCAATGGTGGAGCTCTCGGTCCACGTCTGTTTATACCTTCGGAGTTTATTTTCTCACACAGGACTGAATGCCTTTAGGATAAAGGAAATGTCTGAACTAACTGATTTTAAAGGAAATGACAGACAATGGCTAAAGGAAAAGACTATTCTCGACGTATGAGAAAAGGATCAACTCAAACACACCATTCCTCCCTAGGTCATGTGGTGAGGTCAGAGTCACTTTCTCATTAACTACTTAGGATGCTCACATAAAAATTTCAGAGTTTTATTTTTGAGACTGTTCCCATGCCTGAAACTTATCTATTATTCAGACTAATCTCTACTGAAAACAATGGAGACAAGATACGGAAGAGACAGAGGAGTCAACACTTAGAAGTAATCATACCTATAACTGCTACCGGAACCATGATGACAGAAATACTTGCCTATCAAGAAACTTCAAGTGCATTAAATGTTCTCTGCATTCCTTCTTTAAGAACAAATAAATGAGACTAAAGGAGCCACATCGCCAGCCTCTGAGGGTGGTGACCAAAGGATCAGAGTGATCTCCAAAGGCCTGAAACAACAGCCAGCACCTTTAGTAGGGAATTACTTTCCGTACTTACCGATGCCATCTGGAATCACTTCTAGTAAGTTCTGGGAAATGACTAAATCCGTTAATGAAGTCAGGCCACTGATTTCTTCAGGAAGTCTTTCCAACCTATTTTCAGAGACATCTAAGCACAGTAGGTTCTTCAGATTTCCTATTTCCTACATCAGTGACACAAAAAAGAGATTCATGCTTCAACCTGCCACAGTACAGAGGAATTTCTTACAGTGATTTTTCACAGTCAAATCCCAAAGTTGTCCCGAGGATGTTTCTTTAGAGTTTATCTATATGAGAAGGCTGGAGTAAATTTCCAGACCCCTTTCCAATGAAAACGGGAAGCTGTAAAAATCACAGACACGGCTCTGGGAGGGATGCCAAGCCCTCCAACTTCAGGCAGGCAAGGAATCATTCTCACGTAACAGATGAAGAGACTGGCACCAAGAGAACAAATGACTCTATGGTTACATAATTTTAAAAAAGGGAGTCTCGAATCCAGTTCCTCAGGTTTTGGAATCAATCACTTCAATAAGCAACTCATACTTCAGGGTGACCCTGAGATTTTCTGTTAAGAAACAATCTGTAGGGCGCCTGGGTGGCTCAGTGGGTTAATCCTCTGCCTTCGGCTCAGGTCATGATCTCAGAGTCCTGGGATTGAGTCCTGCATCGGGCTCTCTGCTCGGCAGGGAGGCTGCTTCCTCCTCTCTCTCTCTGCCTGCCTCTCTGCCTACTTGTGATCTCTGTCTGTCAAATAAATAAATAAAATCTTTAAAAAAAAAAAAAGAAAGAAACCATCTGTACACACACACACATACACTCTCTCTCTCTTTCTCTCTCTCTCTCTCTTCTCCCATCATGCCCCAGAGCTGGTGTATTACTTTCCTAATAACCCCGTGGTATTTTATTCCCCATCCTGTGACTCCGAAAATAATGAGAATTCTCCCAACCAGGATTTCTCCTAATTTCCTAGAGAAACCTAGATATTAATCAGACCTTCACCACATCAGTTGCTAATCTGTCTCCTTTCTCCAAATGCAGCCAAGACCTCAGAAAGAGACTGCAATTATCTCCTTCCTTCCCTTGGCTGTGAGTGAGGTCCTCATACTTTCAGAGCTTTAACTACATCCAAAACATGCTACGAGTGCTTCGTCCTGGAGTTCGACCTCCTGCATCAACACGGCCTTCCTCACCTACAGCACACGGCACCATCACACCTGCTTCAGCCCACTGAGCAGACACCTGACCATCTGATCTGCTTTAAACTAGGGGCACCTAGGCCATCAGAAAATACACCCGGACTTTAAAGACTGGCTATAAGGTATATCAAAGAATGAAATTCAGGAATAGTTAGAGAAAAATTGAGTAAGAGGAAAACGCTTGTTTTTTTAATTGCTGGGTTTGTTGGCTTATGTTTCTTTCTTTACCAGAAGGCAAGTCTGCTTACAAAAGGACTCCACGAGATGACTATGTACCTAGAAGTCTGTGCAGACTCTAATTCATTTGGAACACGGTTCTCACATTTGATAGGAGTTGGAAAAACCTTAACACTATGACAAAACAGCTAAAACATAAGCAGTATTTGCAAAAATCGTGACATAAAAGCTTTTAACATTTCTTTTACATCAACTATTACAGAACAGAATGTGGTCACAATCATCCCAAAGCACTTGGCACATCACAGACTGTCAGAAATGGACACCATCTAAGACTCAGGAGTCCTCACAATTTACAAAGTTGCTGGGCTTGAAGTAAGCCACATGGGGAGCAAGGATGAAATAAAATACAGACTTCACCAACTAAAGGATGTATTTTCTATCTTTAGAAATTGTGGGTTGAGGCTTTCAATTTTTCTGTGGCAATGTAGCATGATGAATGCTTAATATATGTTACCAAATGTGCTTTTTCAACCAATGTTTTTGGTTTCAAGATCCCCATTATAGAAAATTTCACATAGTAGCAGGGAATACATGAGTGGTGCCTGTGGTTGTTTTATAATTTGGGGGAAACAATGTAAAATCACCACTTACCTGAGGTAATTCTGATAGCTGATTTCCATCCAACCAGAGATCCTTTAGATGTAAGAGAGCTCCAATTGATTCTGGCTAAAACAACAAAAAACAATGCTATGGTAACAAAGTTCCAATGTTGAGTCTTCCACTAAGAAAGAATCCCAATTCAACAGTTAATAAATGGGTACTATAGAGGATGTCTGTTGGGACTTTTCCAATACAAGTCCCCCATCCTAAAAGCACTCCCAGTGCTCTCCAAGAATGCTGGTGATTTCCATTTATGCCCGTCATCTCTAGTCCTGACCACCCCCCACCCCTACATCATAATTCTTAACATGTATGAACTGAAGCATATTCTCTCATGTTGCCAAGCTATATCTGTGAAAATACACCCCTACAGATTTCCCCTAAAATACCACATAGGGACAAAATTAAATCTAAATCTCTTCGATACAGACTTACCAAATTATATATTTCATTGTTTCCTAAATCAAGTTCTTCTAGTCTCCGCAGCTGGGTAAGAGAACTATTAAAATAAAGAAGAAGAAGGAACTCTTAGAGAGTACTTAGAAATGCTGAGCAACATGGTATTCCTCACTTGGATTCATTTCCAAAAACATTCAAACTGCATGGTTCTAAGAATTACCAAGTAAAAACTATTAAGGGAAGGCTGGCATCTCCCAAACTTTCCAAAAGACACAGAATCTCTTTTTGACAAAGTACTGTAGTACTTATTTTTTTTTTAATACTTGAAGAAATTCATGTAGTACAAAATCCCCTCTTGTTTTGCCCAGAGACTCACTCAGGAAGATATGTAAGAAGATTCTCTCTCAGTTCCAGGGAAGCCAGGTTATAAAGACTAGAAATGAACAAGAGGAAAAAAATATAAGGAAAATTCCTGAGATTCTTCTTCCCATTCTCCCCTTCATAATATACTCCACAAATAGCAATTCTTAATAAAACCTCATCACTTCCTCCCAGGAGAAAAATATGTATAACCACTACCCCTATCCTCATTAAAAACAACATACTATCTACCTCCTCAGTTTTAATATTAAAATAAAAAGAGAAGCATCATCAATGTAAAGCACCCTTATTTAAATACTTGTACAGTTGATATGTGAAAATAAGTCAGTAGTCCTTAAAGACAAACTACTGCTTGGAACCAAGATAGAAGCCAACTGTATGCTTCCAGACTTTAGAATGTCAAATATGTGCAGGTACCATAAAAAACAGTAATGCCTTTAATCTCACAAAGATCACAGCTCTTCTTCCAAACACCAGTGAGAGACCAACCATGTTTGATAGTAGGCATCTCAGTCCAGAGGGTCCACATGCTATACCTAAGATCACAAATTCTAGGGATGCCTGGGTGGCTCAGTTGTTAAGTGTCTGCCTTCGGCTCAGGTCATGATCCCAGAGTCCTGGGATGGAGTCCTGCATCAGACTCCCTGCTCAGTGGGGCTTCTGTTTCTCCCTCTGCCTCTGTCCCCCCCTGTTCCTTGCTCATGTTCCCTGGCTCTCTCTCGCTCTCTCTCTCTCCCAAAAACACATAAAATCTTAAAAAAAAAAAAAAAAAAAGACCACAAATTCGCAGAGTACCTGGAAGCAACAGTATGGAAATAATGGCCATTTAAATGCATTAAGGACACCTCACGTGGTGCCCAGAACACAAGACCGATTCAATAAATGGGAGCGGTAATGTTTGTTTCATTCCTATGGAACACTACAGTAGCATGCTTTTCTGCAGATTCTGTTGTCTCTCAGGTGTAATCCATGCCTACCAGGAGCACGATGAAAGGAGACAGATGTTTTCCCAGGACACTAATGATCTGGGTGGAAGCTTCATATGCAGTGGCGGCTCTGCCTCACCAGAAACCTCATATGCCCAGGGGACGTCAGCACGGGCACGCATTACTGATTCGGAAGGTAACAGATTCATCTATTACTCCACCAGGTGCTGTACTAAGCTCTGCACCAATCCCAAACTCAAGGTTTTGCTTGTATCACCACAGTAATGTTCAAATTTGGAGGATTTTTACCATGTAAGCACACAGAACACAAGGAGTCAAACATTATCCCAACACTCTAATCTGCCTTAATCTTCCATTCTCCTTCCAACATAAAAGCCAGAACCAAAGCTGGTTTCATAACATCAGAAAATGTAAATCTGATTTGCACAAACAATATATATACACATGTGAAGACTGTTTCCTGGAAAATGTATCTTAACTTGATGAAATGTACAAATTCTGCATCTCCTCCAATTTTAGAAAACAATACTTCTCACAATTAAGGCAGAAGCAAACAAAACTCTTCAGAACATATTTTTTTAAAAAAACAAAATCCCTGCTAACAATTATGAATTTAATGCTGACATTCTTAAGAAAAAAGGAAGGCCAAAGTTGCAGCAATGTAGCTCTACCTTGGGTGTGTCATGCATTCATACAGAAGACAGAAGAATGGGAAGGAGAGGGAGGTGAGAAGGAATTACCTGGCGTCTATTTCAAAAAGCAACCTGTACACGAGGGTGACAAGTAAACACTGCACTGCTTTGCTTTCAGCTTTGGTGTAAACCCTGGCCAGTTTCACTGGGGAGGTAGTAACCTTTAGCTATTTTCACATTCGTATTTTAACAATCACTGATGAAATTGTAATTTTATCTGTTCAACATTCATTGCTTTCACATCAATTTTGACACATGAAAGGCACACACTAATAAAAGAAGGAAAAAGTCCTTGCTTCACAAACCTTACTGGCAGGCATCACTGAATGCCCTCTTTAAAAGTGGTCTTCCTGGGGTGCCTAGGTGGCTCAGTCATTCATGATCCCAGGGTGCTGGAAAGGAGTCCTGCATGGGGTTCCCTGCTTAAAGAGGAGCCTGCTTCTCCCTCTGCCTCTTCCCCTTCCCTGCTCATGCTCTCTCTCTCTAACAAATAAACAAAATCTTTAAAAAATAAAATAAAATAGGGGCACCAGGGTGGCTCAGTGGGTTAAGCCTCTGCCTTCGGCTCAGGTCATGATCCCAGGGTTCTGGGATCGAGCCCCGCATCGGGCTCTCTGCTCAGCGGGAAGCCTGCTTCCTCCTCTCTCTCTGCCTGCCTCTCTGCCTACTTGTGATCTCTCTGTCAAATAAATAAATAAAATCTTAAAAAATAAAATAAAATAAAATAACAATAAAAGCAGCTTTCTGCAGGCCTTGATGCGGAGCATCGTCCTGAGGCCTCCCGCCTGACCTGGACCACCTGACCACTCTCTCTGGCATGGCATACAGCTCCTCACACACATCACACTCTCTCATACTATTGATTAGTAACGACCCAGCTGGGTGATGACAGGCCAAGGACACAATTAGGAACGGGGTGCTTTGTGTAAATTCCATTAGGAAGGGCCAAAAGCACAATCCAAGTCTGGTGGGAAGCCAAAACTCCTGCCCTCACCCCACACCGCCTTGAGGCATCTCAGGGGCCCTCTATTCTCTGGACTCTCTTAATAATTTCGATTTTAAAAGCAGCTATCAATCTGGGGCAAATATGTCAGTCTTACCTTCTTAACCGCACCAAGGACACAAGCACTAGCATAAACACAGGTTTATGTCATTTTAAAAACAGGGTACACATTTTTAAATTATCTTTACATTTTCTCTTGAGGGTAAAAGGCACAGGCCACAGTTACTAAAAGCAATAATGCTTGAGCAAAAACACTGCAAAAATGCCCGCAGACTTCCAACATTCTGCAAGTTAGCAGAACTTGCTAATGACCTGTTACAGTCAACGCATGGTTCCCACCACCACCATGCTAACACCCAAGTAAGCAGAATATCCTGTTAAGCAAAAAAGTTCTGATTCCAAAACTTCTTAGTTTCTACTGTTTGGAGGCCTTGGGGGAATGAGAATGTATGGGTGTTACAACAACAAAAAAACAGCTGATTTTTGTAACTTTTCAAAATTCAACAATTAATTTAAAACAAAGTATTTAAAATAAGAGCTTTTCTGAGGCAATACTTCCCCTAACTTTAAACTATTTAAAATGAAGGAACTCAAGCATTCCATCAGGCTGTGTGGACCCAGTGGCCAAATGTTACTCTGAGAAGAGTACATGGGGTCGGGCAGGGCGCAGGGAGTAGGGCCCGGCCCTGGCTCCACTCCTGGCTTGTCCCTCACTAAGTAGCTGCTGGACTGCCCAGCTCAGGTGCTACCCCAACCTACCCTAAAATAAAGATAATCATATCTACTATGGCAATTAGGGCAAACTACATTTTCCATTTTCCCATTAAGTCAAGACAGTGTTGCCCCTTATTTCCTTGAGACAGACCACAGCCCTGTGCAGTCAGGTACCTTCTAAGTGGGCCTGTCCTGCTACATGACACTCTACATCATAGGAGTCATCCCCGCTACGGAAGACTCCCTGAAGTGCAGCTCCCAGAGACAGTGAGCTGCTGGCCCTGGCCAACTTGTAGAAAGATACAAGTTGCACAGTCCCAGAGCAAGTACAGAATCCTGCCAGCCCTCTCCAAATATTCTACTAACAGCTTACATAAAAGGAGATCTGCCTGAATGCAGATTTAGACCAGAGAAATTAATATAAAATGGAATAACTAAATGAATGAACAAATGATCTCCCTTAGTCTTTCAGAATACAGCATGCATCGTCAATCCAGATATCAAGATAGTGCCTTCCCATCAAGGGAACATTCAATGTAGCACAAACACCTCTGCCTCCCTTATAGCACCTAATGAAGAAAAATATGCTCCAGCAAATGCGGCACTGGGGGAGTCAGACTCAGTTCTGTCCACTTCTGAGACCAGGCTCTTAATCCCTAGGCCAAGAGAAACAAGGAGACTCAGCCTCCACACGTCTTTATCAGCCACTTCAGTTAAAACATCAGAGTATAGAGACCAAAGAATATGCCAGGTGTTTCTAATATTTTACATGTGAGAAAATGAGACACTGGAGATGCAATATAAGAATTACTGGTTTTTAACACTTCGACTACTAGCAATGATACCAGCAGCTTATTATATGATAGATATAGTTGTAAGCCTTTATAAGAATCAGTAGTAAGTTTTCTGGTTTTTAACACTTCGACGACTAGCAATGATACCAGCAGCTTATTATATGATAGATATTGTTGTAAGCCCTTTATAAGAATCAGTAGTAAGGTTTCCTTCCACCTTCCTCCCTCATCTACCCAGTTTCCCACCACGGAGACCCTTCTCACTGAAAATCACCCGTTCTTTTGTTAGTTACTTGTGTATTCATACAGAGTTCTCTTTCATGCAAAGACAATCAAGTATCTTCCCAGTCTTCACATGCAATTTATCCCACACACATCTAGAACTTTGCTTTGCTCTGATTTTTTTAAAAGATTTTATTTATTTATCTGTCTGAGAGAGAGAGACAGAGAGAGAGAGAGCACACAACCAGGGGGAGTGAGAGGCAGACAGAGGGAGAAGCTGAGCAGGGAGCCTGATGCAGGACTCAATCCCAGAATCCTGAGCCAAAGGCAGACGCTTAACTAACTGAGCCTCCCAGGCATCCCTGCTCACACAGATTTTTGTCTCATTTCTTATTTATAAATATCTGTACTTTTTTTTTTAAATAACTGCATAGTATCTCACTTCTATATACACCTTAATTTTTTAAACTATTCCCTCATTAACAGTTATTTTACTCCTTAATTTTAATATTTGGTGAATTAAACTTCTATGCAATACTGCTGGAGTGATTTCATCCCCATCCTACAAAAACATGATTTTCTCTTCTTCCTCTAACTCCTTTCCACTATTTCTACCAGCAAATGGGGTAAAACAACAATAACCACCACAAACAACTTAATGAGCTCTTACAGAAAAAGAGTACATTAAAGCATTTCTTCTGAACACATTAATGCTTAATGTTTTATACAGTTCATGAGAGCAGGGACAAAAGTTATAATGTAAGTCAGAATGTAGGCCATCTGTATTTTTAGGATTCTATTTCAGGGACTGGATGAGTGGTTACTTTAAAGAATTTACATCTGTTCTCCACTATACTTGAAAAATCCCCTTTTAATCCACTTGGATTTTTTTTTCCATTTTGGTAGCCAAAATCATTAAGAAACTAAAGAATAAAATAAATTGAGATAGAACAAGAAAACAAATGGTAGTACACTATAAAACCATTAAAATATACAATCTATAAATATTCATGGTAATATTATTTGACGGGAGAAAACACCACAATTATTAGGGACAGGGAGAATTTACATAAAATTTCTGCTTTTTAAATACCAAATTAGTATTTAAGAAAGCTATGGTAACAAATTTCTTTATGGTGGTTTTGCTCTAGAAACTTCTAAAAATATTTATTTTTGTTTTTGAAACAAACATTTTATAGAAATTCCTAGGCCTCAAAAAAGAGTAGGGGATGCCTGGGTGGCTCAGTGGGTTAAGCCTCTGCCTTTGGCTCAGGTCATAATCTCAGGGTCCTGGGATTGAGCCCTGCATCGGGCTCTCTGCTCAGTGGGGATCCTGCTTCTCCGTCTCCCTCTGACCTTCTTCCTCTCTTGTTCTCTGTCTCTCTCAAAAACTTTAAAAAAAAGGGGGGGGGTGAGGGTAGGGGAGTAAGATTTATTCCTTTCAGGCAGTATGCACTAATATAATATAGGTAAGCAGCTTGGCCCTAGGCCTTATTAGTAAGGCCCACTAAAATTAAGGTCATCATTCCCAAGGGTAGCAGACACAAAATCAGACCTGCACCCTCTATTTCCATCTGCCAGGAAACCCAGGGCCTATGTACTTGCTCTACTTTTATTAGCAAATGGCATAATTAAATGTTTACTGATAATAACCATTTCGTGACTGATAGCTACGTTCTGGGCACCATGCCAGTCCGTTATATATTCCTTCTCCTATAAGAATGCTATTTTTTGAGGAGCAAATCTAAACAGAGTAGAGATATTTGGATATATTTAGACTAACTTATTTTTTGTTCTTTTTTTTTGAGGGTATGTTTCTTTAAAGGCCAAGGATAAGGAATTTCATGGAGACAGATACATAAAGTAAAGACAAATGCCCCCAGATGGAAACAGAGGCTCCCAAGATTCTCAAAATTCTCTACAAGTTCCCAATGGAGTCTTACAACCTCTCAACCTTGCTCCCACTCCTCGTGGCCCGAAGGTCTTGGAGGCTCTGGCTATGTGTACCGCCTTGTCACCAGGTGAGTAACTGATGTGAAATGACTTTAGTGTGTTACTCATGAGGCTACGTTAGAGAGCATTTCCTGCAAGAATAAAGAGGTCAGCCTCCCAGATACAACCTCATCCTTCAGCGACACCAGGCTTAAAGTTGGCCTAAAGATCCATCACCACTACCTAATTCTAGAAAACTGTCATCACCCACAAAGAAACTTCGGGTTTCTGTTGGCCATTTGGATAAGACACTACCTCACACCAGTCAGAATGGCTAAAATAAACAAGTAGGGAAATGACAGATGCTGGTGAGGATATGGAGAAAGAGGAACCCTCCTACACTGTTGGTGGGAATGAAAGCTGGTGTAGCCACTCTGGAAAACAGCATGGACATTCCTCATAAAGTTGAAAATAGAGCTAGCTTACCACCACACAGTTGTACTAGTAGGATTTACCCCAAAGACACAAACGTAGAAATCTGAAGGGGCATGTGCACCCGAATGTTTATAGCAGCAATGTCCACAGAAGCCAAACTATGGAAAGAACCTAGATGGCCGTCAACAGATGAATGGATAAAAAAGATGTGGTGTGTATATATATACAATGGGATACTATGCAGCCAAAAAAATGAAACCTAGCCATTTGCAACGACATGGATGGAACTAGAGGGTATTTTGCTGAGCAAAATAAGTCAGTCAAAGAAAGACAATTATCATGTGATCTCACTGATATGTGGAATTTGAGAAACAAGGCAAAGATCATTGAGGAAGAGAGGAAAAAATGAAATAAGACAAAACCAGAGAGGGAGACAAACCATAAGAGATTCTTAATTTCAGGCAACAAACTGAGCGTTGCTGGATTGGAGGGGGGTGGGAGGGATGGGATGGCTGGGTGATGGACATAGGGGAGGGTATGTGCTATGGTGAGCACTATGAATTGTGTAAGACTGATGAATCACAGCCCTGTACCCCTGAAACAAATAATACATTACATGTTAATACAGATAAATTAATTAATTAAAAAAAAAGAAACTTCATATCCATCAGAGGTTGTTCCTTATCCCGGCTCTGCCCTCCCAACACTTACCCTCCCTCACTCCCTACCCCAGGCACTGGCAACCACTCATCTAATTTCTGTCTCTATGCATTTGCCTATACTGTATATGTCATTTGAATGGAATCAGATACTATGTGGCCTTTTCTATCGGCTTCTTTTACTTAACATGTTTTTAATGTTCATCCTGTTGTAGCATGTATTGGTATCCCAACAATACCTTTTTGGCTAAATATTTCATTAGATGAATATATCACATTTTGGTTATCAGTTAATCACTGATAGAAATGTGAGTTGTTTCTACCCTTTGGCTATTATGAATAAAAGCAGCTATGAACATCCATGTACAAGTTTTTGTGAGGCATGCTTTAAATTCTCTTTGGTAGTGGAATTGCTGGGTTATATGGTAGCTATGTCCAGCTTTTTGAAGTGGGACCTGCTCCTTCAAGTGTGGGGCATGCATCTCTTTACATTCCCACCAACAGTGGATGAGGGTTTCAGTCTCTACACATCTTCACCAACATTTGTTATTATTGGTTTTTATTAGAATTAGTGGGTCTAAAGTGGTATCTCACTGTGGTTTTGATTTGCTTTTATCTGATAACTAAAATGATGTTGAGCATCTTTTTATGTGACTATTGGTCATTTATCTTCTTTGGACAAATCTCCATCTTTATTTTTTTTAATTGGGTTATTTATCTTTCACTGTTGAGTTTTAAGAATTCTCAATATATTATGGATACAAGGCTCTTATCGGATACATAATTTGCAAATATTTTCTGCCACCTGTACATTTTCTTTTCACTTTCTTCATAGTGGACTTTGATGCATAAAGTCTTTAATTATGATAAAGTCCAGATTTATCCATTTTTTTCTTTTGTTGTGTGGGCTTTTGGTGTCACATCTAAGAAACCACTGTCTAATCCAAAGTCATGAAGATTTACCCATATTCTTATAAGAGTTTTAGCTCTTACAATTAAGTCTTTGCTCCATTTAGAATTAATTTTTGTATGTGGTGTGAAGTAGGGGGTGGGACTTCATTCTTTTGCATATGGATGGATAGTCAGTTGTCCCAACAGCATCTGTTGAAAAAACTATCCTTCCTCACTGAACTGGTTTGGCACTCCTGTCAAAATCAGTTAACTATAAATGGCAAAGGTTTATTTCTGAATTCCCAATTCTATTCCAGTGAACTCTGTGTCTATCTTTTTGTCAGTACCACACATATTGATCACTGAACCTTGCTAGTTACGTTTTGAAATCTGGAAGTGTCAATCCTCCAATATTGCACATCTTCTTTAAGACTGTTTTGGCTATTCTGGGTCTCTTATATCTCCATTTGAATTTGGGGCTCAACATGTCAATTAGTGCAAAACAAAAAAAAATGCCAACTAGAATTCTGATGGGGATTGAGTTGAATAAGTAGATTTATTTGGGTAGTATTGCCATCATAACCATACTAAGTCTCCTAATCCATAAACACTGAATGTCTTTCCATTTATTTAGGTCATTTTTACCTTCTTTCAACAATGTTTTGTACTTTGCTATATACGTGTCTTTCATTTCTTCTGTTATATTTATTCCTAACTATTTCATTCTTTTTGGTGCTTCATAAAGGGAACTGTTTTCTTAATTTCATTTTTGGTTTGCTCAGTGCTAGCATATAGAAATAAAACGGATTTTTACATTTTAATCTTGTATCCTGTAATCTTGCTGAATTCATTAACTAACTCCAATAGCTTTTTGTGGATACTTTCTATATAAGATCATGTTCATCTGCAGGCTAACCCATTTTTGAAAAGTAAAAAAAAAAAATCAGTGTGGGATTTGAGTAGAAATTGATAAAACTGATCTCAAGAAAAATATTTCATTAGCATGTTTTTTGAAAGACAAATTCACTTACACTTTGTACCAACATTTGAAAACTCCTTAAAGCAAAAGTATCCTTCCTGGCTTTACCGGTAGAATCCTCCAAGACATTTTAGTGAGAGTAAAGCAAAAAAGTCATTGTTCACCAAACATTTTTTTCAAGGGCCTATCTGAAAAGTCAGTATTATTCAGCCAGTGTCCTTAAAGCCTACCCAAGCCTGGGAACTCTATGAAGACCATAAGGAATGCTTCCCTTCTTGGCTGTTGCCTTCCCATGATAACTGGCAATTTCAGTGATATGTAGTCATTTACTTAATTTTACCCCCAGGGTTTTCTAAAAGGGATATAAAGAGGTCTTTATAAAATGCAAACATGTAAAAAACTTCATGACATAGAAAGTGCAGGTTCTTCATGGAACAAAGTAAGTTCAAAACCCCAGCTCTTCCAGCCACCAACAACACAAATCTGGGTGAACTATCTATCCCCATTTCACAGGCAAAGCTTACGAAACTCAGGATGGTTAACACTAACCACGAGTAGTATTGCTGTACTGATGCTGTATATGTGCCTAACAGAGCATCCCCCCCTTGTAAATGTCAGCAATACAGCTCCTCCAACTCCTCAGTTTCCTGCAACTCATGGTATAGCTGCTCTCACTGATCATCAAAATTAGCTATGAGCTTTCTCATTTTTGTCTCGTAACAAAAGCAGAAAAGGAAATGTGATAAATGTCAGAACTGATATTAAGAGGAAGAAGCTTGGGATGCCTGGGTGGCTCGGTCAGTTAAACGTACGACTCTTGATTCCGAACGGGGTCCCGAGATCAAGACCCACTCTCCCCCTCCACTCCTTCCCCTACTCTTACTTGCTCTAAAAAATCCTAAAGCAAAGAAGCTTACCAGTTCTTCTGGCGAGATTTTTTTCCACCCTGAAAATATATACTAAAATCTGTCCCTAATGGCTCCTTTTATCAGGGAAACTAAGCAATTATTAATGGACAACAATTATTCTTCATTAGAAGGTTTTAAGAGCAATGGAGATAGGTTTCTTTTTTTCCATAGTTTCTTCTTTCATCAACACTATGGCATTAAGCCAGAAAAGTGACTGCATAGGAACATGCCAATGTGGTCCTCAGAAAGCTTTAAGAACCCAACTGGGTTGCCTCATCAGGTTGGAAGATAGCAGAGTGAAGGAGGTAACACTGTGCGTCTGATCCCGGGTACTCATTCGTTATGTCAGAGCAACACCAGGGTTGGTCTAGACACAAAGAAAGTTTAACAACCAAAGACTCCCCCACTTACAGCGTACAATATGATCCAGGTGCAAACACTTGAACACTGAACCACTAAACCTCTATGTACAGATAAAAGACTAATGCGCTCACTGTGTGGGTAGTAAAGCATCGGTCAGGGAACCTGTGCGTTGAGGATCTACATCACCTCTTCCCATCGTTGGAGAAGGCTTGACAAAAGAGGTAGAATTTCAATCATTTAGTGAGGACAAACCTCGGCCAGTTGGTAAAGACAGGAAACAGGGAAACAATTTTAAAGCTCATTGTCATGACAGGCTCTGAAGCCTTGCACTGGCTTTGAGCAAAGCGTGCTGGGTCTACATCACGGTAAAGGCTCCATGGTGCAGTAGACAAGTAGTACTGGGCAGCAGCAACAGTGGTCTCCACACTTCACTTGAAAATTATTTGCTGCAGACTTTTTTCAGGCAAATATTAAATGCAACATCAATATAATCAATAAATTTGTGCCTGCCCTGGCACAAACAAGGATCAGCAAAGCCCACCCACCAGAGCACCTTTCGTACTCTCCACAGTGGCAGAGTTCACTGCGACCCCTAGGGACCTGAAAAAGAACTGAAGAACCGCCATCCATCTTAACTGACTCCTAGTCTCTTCCAGAATGGGGGTCCTCACACACTTAAGTACACAGATGTACTTTTCACTTAATGTTCTTTAAGTAAAAAAGAAAGCATTTAAAAATATTTTATTAAAAATTTGAATAAAAAATCTTTTGTGCTGTCAGTGTGAGAGCCCTGTATTATGTAGCCAATTTTTTTGTTTTATGTCTGGGGACAAAACTATTGGTTCTAAATTATTTTAATGCTTGGTGTAATGGCTATGCTAGGTGAAAAAAATTCTTCACAAGTTACACTGACTCTTTCAAGAAGAACCATATTCTCACCTTCATTTATTAAATCGTCATACTAATTTTTAAAAGTATCCTCTGCTTATGGTAAGATCTTTATTGAAATTCTGCTGATAAATCGTCCCCGCCCCCCGATATCAGTCACTTGTTTAGGAAGACTTATCAGAAGTTGCTGTGTTTTTGTATCTTTAACAAAAAAGAATTTTAAAAACAAAATCTTTTGAAGACGAGTTAGCATCTCACTCACTGTTAAACATCACCTTTACTTTGAAGGACAAGGTACCACACTAATGTGCCATCACAGAAAAGGGTCAGCAAATTGGGGACATTACAACTTTTTAGTAAAAGAAAAAATGTGTGACTTTGCATGAGGGAACCAGTGTGCTCCAGTGTGGTTCAAAAGATTTTCGTGATTATTCCTCGTCTCATTGAGATGTATTAGAAGGACTCTACTCTTCCAGAGACTTGCGTTATTAAAGTAACCACAGTGCTGGCACCTGGCCATGGAGTGTAGGATGTGAGCTGTAGTGCTCTGCACCCCTGGAAAGCACGACCGCCGTGTGATGCCAGTTCCCTCCCACACCCTGAAGGCCAGGGCTCTGTGCTCCCCAGTGTTCCTAAAAGGGCACTCCAGGATTCAGTGGAGCAACAATTTCGGCTCTCATGCACTGGGGTGCCCAGGGAAATAGCAGCCAGCTCACAGGCACACCACAGAATACTTGACACTTGAGAGGGACACGGCAAGACTCCACATCTTTTAGCCGCTACGTGAACCACGAGCTCAGATCGTTCGGTTTCCACACTAGACAGCGTGACATTCCTTCTAAGACATTGTATCTTCGCAAAGCTGGGTTTTCAGTGACAAAAGGCAACTACCGGGTGAAAAATCAGTGTAGAACGGGAAAAGAGGTGGTGGTGTGAGAGGCTGGGCAGTGCCCAGCAGGGACCTACATCCTGCAGAAATATTTGGCAATGTTTAAAAATGAAATAAAAATATTTATTCTTTCCATTTATAGGTATTGCTTTTTCAAATAGCTACCAGGTTGTTAGGGCAGAAGTACTTAAGTTGGTTAGAGTTACCTATTTAATAACTGCCCCAGTTAGATATCACCAGGGCCACTAAGAAAAGGTTGCTATGCGCTAGGAGTAGTGGGAAACACGGGGCAGAGACCATAAGAGTGTGCTCCTGTTCCAAATTTGCCATCAACCCCCAAACACTCCTCCAGTTGCCCGACCATTGGCAAACCAAACACACTATGGGACAGATGCTCACTGGTGGCCCCAGCTTTGAGGCACGGCAGTTGGCTTGCCCTAAAGGCCTCGCACTCTTCTCCAGGCTGGACGCTCCTGCCTCTCGTGAGATGGCCTATGTCCTTGACACATCCATAGCTTTCCCAGTTCATGCCCAGTACTTGCTAGTTGCTGAAAAGAGAAACTGAGGTCCCATTTTCAGTGATGCTCAAAAGACAAACACTGAGGGGGCTGGGGCATTTGACCCATAAGCCAAATTAATTTACACAAAAACTATCATTTCAGAATCTACAAAGATAACAGTGACTCTGATCATTCAGATGTCCACTTCATTCAGATGTCGTCCTTTCCAAATTTTTTTGGAATATCAAATGTTTGTGCCTGAATTATAAAACCATACTATCTCTGAGTAGTTGTTTGGTTACTAAGTATTTGGTTCGGTGCTCTAGAACCATTTCCTCAAGAAACCATTTGGGAATCCCCTGGGAAACTGAACAATTGTTTTTATGAGGTAAGTCCATAAGTTTCAAATACTGACTTGCTTAAAAATGTAGTATACTTATGCATTTCCACAACAGTTTGCCATTTCAACTGTTTCAAGGTCCTTTTCAGCACAGTCTAGGACGCCAGAAGTGCCCAATCTTTTCTAAGGAGTCTGTTCTTTGTTCTTTTCTACTAAGTGAAAACTTGCTGTTACTTTAGCGTGCATAAATCTTAAATCCAACAGGTAGAAATCACGGAGTCTCTTCTTTGATTAAAAATAATAACAATCAGGAACAGAAAACTTCCCTTTTCTCATGTTCACAAATTGACCTAATAGGAAATAGTTGATTCACTTATCTGCCTCGTATTCTTATTTCCTGGGTGATGATTCACCACAGGGTACAAATTCAAAGTGAGAGTTTGTTTTAGATGCAATCAGTATACATAAGGCCATAATAGTAACACAAGATGATTAAGTCTAAAATCAAAACAAAACACAACAGTACCCTTACTATTGACAGAAAATGGAGATAAACAAGAAATCCTAAAAACACTGACAGAGTACATATACTAACAGAAAAGATGGAACAAAGGATATGTAATTTATTCTAAAATGATTATTAACACTTTCCAGTAAAACAATACAGTGGGGAGTGACAGGGGTACTTTTGTCTATAAGAATATATTTTCTCTCAAAGCATTCAGGCTTATTAAAAAGGATATGAACTGGGAGACAGAAGGGGTGAACAAGCAGGCAGTGGCAGGCTGAGAAGGAAAAGGAAGGAGAGTATCAAGGGAATTAGATTCCAGAGATTCCTGAGGAGGAAGGGGAGTCAGTTTAGGTATTTAAATGGCTACTACTATATTCATTAGAAATACATCAATCTTGACACAGCAAAAGCGGTAAGTCATGAAATCCACAGTATGACATTATTGTTTCCTCTGCAACAGATCCCATAAACTCAGAGTGTACTGGGGGCTTCCTGTCTCCTTCCCCTCCTGAGACATTAAGGACACAAATCTGCATCAGCAAGTCTACTGACAAATGTTTAAACAGCTTGCATCTCAGAAAAGCATGAACTTGCAGGCTGAAACAGGGGTCAGCCGGCTGTCTTCTGCCTGCATAGGAGGGAGAGGAGGGCAAACTTGTCTGTGAAAAACAGGCTACTTCCACAGACCTCTGGAGAGAGACCCTTTGCAGAACAGACATCTGTCAGACACACTGCAGTTCTCAAAAACGAAATTTCTGTTTTGCCTTAGGACTCAGGCAGGACAGGTGAGCACAAAGGAAATCTTTTATGACCCTGGGGAACACTGGTCCACCAGCTTTGGTCGGCCAGGTTGGGCTTTTAGTTTAAGTGGTAAGGCATGAATCATGAGCCTGACTTAACCCACTGCATGTCCTGGAGGTACAGAAAAGATCTGCTGAGATAATTAATTCATCTGAGGGAATGAGTAAGAGAACATTTTTATTTCTTGACATAGCCGTCCTCCCTGACCTCTAAGCCAGGAACATGGAAATGTACTCATCCCAACCCATCAGTCTCCCAGTTCCACACCTGCTCTCCAAACACACTGTCCCCCCTCCCCCACTATTCTCTGGTCTGTATGGACAAACACTGGTGGACACAGCCGCTGTTCAGTGGTACCCACTCCAAGTTTTCAATAAAATCGCCAAGAGTCATAGTTCCTAACACTACCACTACCTAATTTATTAGCTGCCTATACGACCGGCGTGACCTTGTTTGCTTAAGTTAACTACTTTGGAATCCAACAGTTTGAAGAGCATGTCCAAACAAATTAGGTTTTTCAGTAGTAACAAGCAGCATTATCATTTTTGGCCCTTAAAATGTAGGGGCAACTGAAAGCAAAAAACACTGGAGTCCGGTTATAATCCTTCTTTAGGGTGAGATTTGAGACTGGATAAGAGGCTTTCTGAGTAGAAAAATCAGAGCTGTAAAAGAGGAGGCTGAAGTGGATGCTATAAACACCCTTCCACCCTGACATACACAAACCTCACAAAAAACTTACTTGCCAATATTTTCAGGCAGGGACTGCAGTGAGATGTCATTTACAGAAAGACACGTCAAATTCTGTAATTCAGGAAAGCTTTCTGGCAATCTGAAACAGCAATGACAACAAAATGTTGTTAACTGAAAAAGAAAAGTGCATGTACAGTGTAAACTAGACATAAATACAATGAGTTTTGCCATATGTTAACTGAAATAACCTCCTATAAACTAAAGTATAAAAGGCATGTTTGCCTTGTCTTTCTAGACAGAAGACACTGATAAGGAAAAAAACCCACGGCTTGATTTACCTAGAAGTACAGAGGCATGATAAATGCTTGGTGGGGGGATCCAGAAATAATTAGAAAAGATATGCAAGCTCTCAGAATAAAGGAGAACAAATGCTGTGGCAGAAAGAAACAGGTAAATAGCTGCTGAAGCGGAAAGTGACTATGAGTGAAAACACTTGATTGATTAGCAGAAAATAAAGAGAAAGTTTAGCCCAGAAGATTATAATAAAACATAGCATAGCAGCTTAATAATTTTTGTTCTGTAGATTATAATACCCAAGGCAAAGCTATGAATTACTCAGAAGTGATCAATTGACAGCAATTGCTGCTTTCTTAATATTTTTCTTTTAACTCGATTTAAGATGCCAGTCACTTGAGATTATTATATGTTTCACTATGTTCTACACAAAAGGAAATTTTTATACTTCCCTTAAATTCTACTGAAGAGTTAGGTTTCAAAATAAAAATATTCAAAAACTTGCAAAGAAAGCTCACTTTTAATATTTCTATGGTTACCTCCAGTTATGGAGGAAAAAAAAACTAAAGTTAAAAAGATCTTGTTGAATCTAAAATGCCAAAGGTCTTTATACATAAATCTGCTGATATAGACAACAGAACACATGACCCATTTTTTTTGGAGGGGGAGAAGGAGGGGTAGGAAGAACTTCTTGCTTTAGCGATAGCCTCTGCATTAAAATCTTTCATTTTTTTTTTCTTTTCCTAGGTTCCTTTTTTTAAAAAGCAAATTCTAGGTTACTGTTTAACATAAAATATAGGTAATTCTAAGCTTCAAAAGCAAATCCAAGCCCTGTAAGATGAGAGTTCTAGGATTTTATTATTATGAGTGAGATACATTCTCAGGAATGGTGTTGAAACCTCTTCCATAGCATAACAGAGGTAAGATTTTTTATTTATACTTAAGAAGATGCAACTACATCTGCTTACCTGAGTTTCTACTTAAAGTACATATCATTTTATAAAACTAGCTAAAATGATTTTCAATATAAAGAAAATGTCTTTTTAAATGGCCAATTTCCTTTTTTAACTGGCTGTCAGCATTAAGGGCTGAACCTGTAAGTGTGAGGCGGAAGCACAGACATCGGGCTCAAAGAAGGGAATTCTAGACTGAGCTACCACTCAGAGGCCACATCATCTCAGAAGGTCATTTAGCCTCTCAGCCTCGTTTCTTCAGCCATAAAATAAGTAGGTCAAACTCAATAATGTTTCAGGTCCTTTCCACTCACAGATAAGTCGCCATAATTCTTAAAGGAGTGCACCTGCCAAATCAAAAAGGCTTTAAGAAACCTCCCAAATGTGAAGCCAGGATAAAAACTGAGTAAAGCCTCCTACAATGTGGGTGTGTTCTGGTCCAGGGAGTTTTGAGATAATGCTAAAGTCATGTGTCAGCAGGCATTAGAAAAGGAAAACTAAAGAGGGAGAAAAGGGGATTAAGCAATTGAATGGCTTAAAAAAAAAAAAAGGAAAAAAACCTCCAGGGTAGCATAATGAGTATTTCCCAGCTGCCTAAACCTACACGCTGCCTTAAGGATAAATAGCTTAGTTCAGTTTACTCCATTCCAGAAATTAAGGGAGAGCTGGAGGTAAAATGATAAACAACAGAGGAATATAAGTTAACTTTCTCAGTTTAATTGGGAAGTCTTGGTCAAGGTAAAAACTTAAATATAAGTTCCAAGTGTTAATGAAAAAAGTACACATTGAACATCTCAGAAGCCCCAGAGGGGATTCTGGGGAGTAAGTAAAGGCTTCCCAAAGAAATGTCATGCGGAATATACACCTTACAGGAGTGCAGAAAGAGCAGAGAGTGAAACAAATGACCTATGAGCACTTTATAACAGCGAGTGTGACGTCTGACACAGGCAACCAAGGGCAATGAACGTGGAAACACAGGCCAAGTTCAGACACAGGAAAGGGGAGGCGGCCCAACACCTGGAGAAACAAGGACTTTTCCTCGGGGACAGGGACTACAGAAAGGACTGAAGAACAGGGACAACTGTATAGAGGATGGTTAAGAAAAAAGACAAGACTTGAGGGCAGTGATGAGTTAGAGCTCACTAAATTTACTGCTTTTCATAAAAATAGATATTATTAGTAACATAGTCACTGAAATCCAAAAGAGGAAAATCAAAAATATTTTTAAAAACATATTTACTTCTTAAAAATACCAGATATGGGGAAAACAACACCAAATAGACATTCCCTGGTATTCCATACCCAGAAAGACCCAAGCAATGGATGATATGTAGCTCAAATTTTAACCTCATTTCAATTTTCCTATTAAAAAAAAAAAGAAGAAGAAGAAGAAGAAGAACAGAGGGAAGTGGGAAGAATACATTTATTCTGAGGCTCTTACAGAGTCTAGAAATCATAGACATGGACCCACCCGGCTTAGAGGTACCTCTAGAACTTCTCCTGAGGACTGCCTCTGCATTGCCAGGTGTACAACAATTCAGGTAATCTGGCAACACAGGCACCTGGAAGCCAGTGATCAGTGGCCTCATGACTCAGCCAGCAGCCATGAGGAGGGGCTCATAACAGTGCCACTCAGCTATGCCCAGGCAGGGTGCTGTGTCATACCAGAAGAAGCAAGATCAGAAGCAGTAGTAGAACAGCGACAGGTGGCTCTATGTGGAGGAATAACCCCAAGAAATCCTCACAGTTATTGCTAAAGTAAGGAAACAGTGATGAGTGATATGAGCAGAGTTTTTGTTTGTCTGTTTTAGAGGGAGAGTTGGAGGAAAGTTGAGACAGTAAATATGCTTCATTACTGGAGTGGAAAAAACATCCCTTATTAGGACTTCTTGGATAAGTAGAGGGTAAGCTCTCTGGGAGTTTAGAACTCAGCCTTACCCCCACAAGATAAGCAATAGAGTATTTATTAACTACTTCGGTGCTTCACATGGCTTCAGAAATGTAGTCCTCACTCCTGTTTTGTATACTACTCCATGGTGCCTCCCCTCACCCAATATCTATCTGTTCAATGTTCCATCAATAGCACATGTGTGTCTTTCACTGCGCAGTGTGATTTATAAACAAGTATCTGTGAAAGTCAATTAACCTTTTTTTAAAGATTTTATTTATTTATTTGACAGAGAGAGATCACAAGTAGGCAAAGAGGCAGGCAGAGAGAGAGAGAGGAGGAAGCAGGCTCCCCACAGAGCAGAGAGCCCAATGCGGGACTCGATCCCAAGACCCTGAGATCATGACCTGAGCCAAAGGCAGAGGCCTAACCCACTGAGCCAACCAGGCTCCCGGAAGGTCAATCATCTTTGATAAAGATAGCCATCCATCTAGGTACCCCCACGATGGGTGACCAGGTTGTGTTCATGGTTTGGTTCTCAAAAAGGGTATCCTCAGTACTACAGACAGCAAAGCAAGCAGAAAGGTTACCTAGTCAGTGGGTTTCCGCTGAAGTCAGCTATCTGCAGTGCTTTACAGAATGAGATGCTTTCTGGAATTTCAGGAATATCTGTAGGAGCAAAGAAAACATCTATCATTTACCACCATCATTACCACTTTTCATCATCCTCAAGATGGACAAAAGTCACAAGAGAATATCTAGTAAGTACTACCTCTACCTAAATGAGGCATGGATTTCTATTTTTCTATCTTTATTTTATATTTGCTTTCCTAATAGAAGATATATTCTTAGTAGAAGCACATTAAAGAAAAACTATGCAAGAGCCAATGAATGGACCTTATACCAAGTGAAATAAGTCAGAAAAAGACAAATAACATAGACTCAAATTATATGTGAAATCTTATAAACAAACCCAAAAACAACCCATGGAGAGATCAGATTTGTGGTTACCAGAGGGGGGAAAATTGGATGAAGGTGGTCAATGGTACAAACTTCCAGTTAGAGGACAGGTAAGTACTAGGGATGTAATATACAACATGATGACAATAGCTAACACTGCTCTATAGTATATTTGAAAATTGGTAGAGGAGAAGTGCTATGGGTTCTCATCAAAGGGAGAAAATTTCTTTTCCTTTCTTTCTTTTCCTTTTATCTATATAAAATGATGGATGTTAGCTGAGTGGTAATCATTTCACGATATATGTAAATCAGACCGTCATACTCTCTACCTTCAACTTATATAGTGATGAATGTCAATTAGTTCTCAAGAAAAGCGGATGGGACCACCAAGTCCCATCACCCTATCAGAAGTCACAGATGGCATTCTGTCGTAATTCCCAGTAAGCTAGTTTTTCTTATATTTTCACATAGTTATATCAGTACACAGTATTCCAGAGTATGCATCTTTAAATTATGGGCTTTCTTCTTCTGGGTATAAACACAACAATTTGGAAAATACACAAAAGTCCAAAGAAGAAAATAAAAACCAACAGCATTTCCATTGCCTGGAGATAATGATTTACTTTGATGTATTTTTTTCACTGCCATCACACACATGCACACACACACAGTGTATATAAAAAGATTATATTTCAAAATACCAGATTCATGCTGATTTGGGCTTTTTTAACTGTACATCATTTTACAAACTTTTCTCCATCTTTATTTGTCCAGTTTGCCATTTTTAATGGCAGAAAACCCACTGCATATATTTTCAAATTTTATTTAATCAATCCCTCATTGTTAGACATTTAGGTTGTTTCCAAGTTCCTGATGTTATAATTATATTTATATCCATTTCTGATTATTTCCTTAGGCTAGCTCCCAGAATTTTAATTACTGTGTCAAAGGCATTAGCAAGTCTACAGTCTTTGGTAAATACTATTAAACTGCCTTAGAGGAAGGCAAGTTTACTGTTTATACTTCCATCAGCCTGTACAAGGTGCCTAATTCAACACTTCTCTTCCTCCTTTCTTTTTCTTACTTTTAAAAACTGCCAATACTGGGGCACCTGGGTGGCTCAGTCAGTTAAGCGTCTGACTCTTGAGTTCAGCTCAGGCCATGATCTCAGGGTGGTGAGATCAAGTCCCGCATTGGGCTCCACATTGGACGTGGAGCCTGCTTAAGATTCTCTCTCATCCTCTCTCTAGCCCTCTCCCTACCCCGCTCTCACTCTTAAAACAAACAAACAAAAAACCCTGCTAATATTATTGGTAAAAATAGCCTGGCAACATTTTGTTTTATATTCCTTTTATTACCAATGAGGCTGAATATTTTTCCCTATGTTTGCTGATCACTAAGTATTTTGATTTTGAAATGACCAAAATTGTTAAATTTCTCTTTCTCTTGGTACAAAACCTGGGGTTACAGCTTTTAGGAATTTAAAGATTTATTTTATAGCATTTAATTTCAAGGAAACATTTATTTTGGACATATTAACATTAAGAAGACCTTAAATAGAAAAGGTTCTCCTGGTCCCATGCTGTTTCTTCTACTAATTATACAAGTACAAGCCGAGTCAAAACATACCTAATATTTCTCAGGTGGGAGTGGCACGGAGAAGAGAGAAATAAAGGGGGAAATGGATGCCCTGGTCCAGCAACCGCAAAGTAATCAGAAGCTATATAAACGCCTTTAGTTCAAACTTCAAAGCCAAAATCATTTAAGTTTGTGGTAACATTCTTGTTACACTCCTCTCTGCCTTACATGGTCATATAAGGTAGTAAAGAACAAACAACATGACCCTAGTTTCATAAACATCACAGCTATACACACACATCCACACACACTTAAGTCTGGAATGGATTTTTTTTTTTTTAAAGATTTTCTTTATTTAGTTGACAGACAGAGATCACAAGTGGGCAGAGAGGCAGGCAGAGGGTGGGGGGGAAGAAGGCTCCCTGCTGAGCAGAGAGCCCGATGCGGGGCTTGATCCCAGGACCCTGAGATCATGACCGGAGCCAAAGGCAGAGGCTTAACCCACTGACCCACCCAGGTGCCCCTGGAATGGATTTTTAAAACACCCAAACATTTGGGGGTCCTGAGGTACAAATATACTAGGCGGGTCTATTAGATGTATTACTTTATTTCACCTCAATATAAATTATTTTAACTTCCATTGTACAAAGGGGACAGTAAGGCTCAGAGAAATGAAATGACTTCCTCATCATCACAGGCCTATTCCACTGAGTGCCTGAGCCTTCCATGCTGAGATCACAGCACCATCGTGCTTAAGCATGAATGACCACACACAAATCCATCACAGAACAAGCACAGCTATCTAGGAAGTGAGGCAGTGACATGCTGTGGCCTGCTTTGGTCTGAAAGGTGCTGGCTGGCCTGTGCACTCCATGACAGTCCCTCTTCTGCCACTGCTTCAGGCCTGGTGAGTGGTCTTTATAAGACTGAGGAAAGAGGTGTATGCATCATACCAGGAATGTCACAAGTGCCAAAGAAGGTCAAGTGGGACACAGAAGTACACATTTTACATCAACTTGCTGCTCTATCCTAGACAGGGGGAAAAAAAAAAAAAAGGCAAGGAAACAGAAAGAGGAAAGGTATGTCCATTAGGTATCATCTTTAATATTCTTCAGAGCACTGGAAACATCACTGAGGCTTGGGAAGATGGGTTTGTCAGGGGAACACATGAAAAGTGGCTCTGAGAAACTCTCATCAGGGCTGGTCTGGAATCTAGAGATCTGAGGGTAACAAAAGCAAGTGCCAGAGAACAGCACAGCTGGACTCAGTCCACGCAGAGCTGACAAAGAGGTCTACTTCATAGGAAGGCATTCCCTCCTTAGGGTAACCTGCTCATACACACAGGAGAAGTAGCAGATCAGCAAAGAGAACACAGGTCTCCTGACTCTCAAGACCATTTCCTTCTATCATATGCACGTTCTGAACTTAAAGAAAGAGAATGTATTTGCTTGTGCAAATAGAAGCTTTAGATAAGGATAGCAAAGGTGTGGTTTGAAGAGTCCTGAGTACAGGTTTGCTTTAGGTTGCTAAAAGTATTGGAATAAAAAAACCAAGGAAGTGGGATGCCTGGGTGGCTCAGTTGGTTGGGGAGCTGCCTTCGGCTCAGGTCATGATCCCAGCGTCCTGGGATCGAGTCCCACATCGGGCTCCTTGCTCGACAGGGAGCCTGCTTCTCCCTCTGCTTCTGCCTGCCATTCTGCCTGCCTGTGCTTGCTCTCTCCCCCTCTCTCTCTCTGATAAATGAATAAAATCTTAAAAAAAAAAAAAACCAAGGAAGAAAACATCTTCTCGTCCTTAAATACCCAGCTAAAATGTCATATACTCATAGACACCTTCCATGGGTCCCAAGATGAGACTGGATTCACCCACTCTCAGGCTTCACCTTTGTGAGAGCTGTGACAGTTTTAATGATTTTGTTTGCAGTCAATCACCTTTATTAAATTCTGTGTTCATTGGAAAGAAAGACCTTGTGGGTATTGTCTGTTGCTGCTTCCCTAAAGCTGACACAGTAGTGAGCTTAAGCAGTACACAAGTGCCAAATGAATAATAGGCTGACGTTACTAAGCCCCTATAACAGTTGCTCTCTCATTTGAGTCATGAACTCTCCCCATAAGGTTAGTATTATATTCATTTTACTACTGGTAGGAACACTGCTTAGTCCCAGATCTTTGACAAGATGGAATATAAAGCTTTTAGGTTATTCTCAGCTGAAATCCCCTTTGATCCTTAAATGTTTTGCTCAGGACAAACAGGAGGTTTGAGAGCAAAAATATGAAAAAATATGCATAAATGCCACCTTCTCAATGAAACCTAGGCTGAGCACTAACCTCATTAAAAAACTAATTTGAGGGGCGCCTGGGTGATTCAGTGGGTTAAGCCGCTGCCTTCGGCTCAGGTCATGATCTCAGGGTCCTGGGATCGAGCCCCGCATCGGGCTCTCTGCTCAGCAGGGAGCCTGCTTCCCTCTCTCTCTGCCTGCCTCTCCATCTACTTGTGATTTCTCTCTGTCAAATAAATAAATAAAATCTTTTAAAAAAAAAAAACTAATTTGAATCCTTTCCCCATGCAATTCTTACATTCAATTTCCAAATCCTTCTCATATTCTCTAATTATTGTTCCTGGCCATCTTTTTCTGTCCACTCCTACTGTTATCAAGTTAGTTCAGACCTCAATCATCTAGATGACTGGAATATCCTCTTTAACGGTCTCGCCCTGTATCCAATTTGTCCTCCATCAAATCCAAAGAGCCACAAAAGCAATCTGCACCAGTCTTCTGCATTTGCTAGTTTCATGCCCAAGTGCAAACTACTTAACCTACCTGTGCCTTGGTTTCCTTAACTGTAAAATGAGTCATCAACAGACTTTTTTTTTTTTTTAATGTCAGCACATCATACCTTTGGTGCAACACAAGTTCAGAGAAAAGAGAAAATTAGACAAAGGAAACTTACATTTTGAACCAAATAAATAAGAGTGGAGGAGAAACCCAGGCATGAATGGGACAGTGAATACAGTGAGGAGAGGGTAAGTCCTGGGGACAGAAGGTACAGTATAAACTTCAGGATATCAATAATGGAGTATGTGAAGAGAAGGCTGAAGCAAGCTCTTGATAACAGACTACCAAATGCCAGGTTGAGCTATTTACAATTAATTTGCTAGACAAGGAGTTTCCTCTTCTATAAAAAGGGGAAATCACCTCTGGCTTAGGGATGTCCCAAGGATAAAGCAGAGTAGCACGAATAAAAGCACATGGCACTCTGTCTGATCTCTTTCATTAATATTTGAGGGAAACCAGTAGAGAGGACCACTGGTTTCCATTCAATGCCAAATAATCTGAGGAATAACATTAGCATTATTAATAGAGATGAGACTATTTAGAGGGCTTTTGCCATTGTTTTAACTATCTGAGAAGCAGTAATGATTAATTTCTGAACACCTATTTACATAAAAATATTAAAAATAATGAGATTTTCATCTACTCATTAAGGAATGTACCCCCAAAACTTCTACCTCCAAACAACCACCATAGTTCAAGCTTCTGTATAAGGTGAAACAAACAAATTTTAATCATATTTTTCATTATTTCAAACTGGCTTTGTCTCATCTAATCTAAGAATAACAGCATAAAATTTGATATTTACAAAATGTCTATGAATGATTATAAAATTAAGTAACCTTTTCCCTACAACTTTCTTAAGATAACCTTTAATTTGGACCCACTCTAAGCCATGATTATTTCTGAATCAGAATTGCCTCAAATTAGTGAGATATAATCGTACTTAAAAAATAAAAATAGCGAATCTGTAGTTTACCAATGTGACCGTTACTACAGTCTGTATACGGGAAATGGAAAATTACCCCTAACCTCTGTCAGTGCAAAATATCTTCACCGCCACCATAAAACAATCCTGGCACCATTAGCCCCAGGGCTTCCGAGACAGACTACAGCTTTCACCACAGATACAATCAGTTAAATAGTAATTTAAAAAGACATACTCTTTCCTGGACATCCATTTGTAACACACCAAGCTGAGATTCTACCTTCCTCACTTTCCTGCCCCCCAAAATACAGAGGCTTAGCCCACATTCTTCAGTGGGGAATGAGGGCTCTCTTCCTACATGCCCAGAATCCTCATGGTAGACCACACCCTTCCTGAAAAGCTATTGCCATTTTGGGACCCCTCTAGTGATGGAGATAGACTGGACTGATGGATGTCTCAGGTTTCTGCTAAGCACACTTGAGTTTACAAACGTCCAGGGCATTTCCTTTCATGGAGGACTGTGCACAGACAGTCTGTTTTGATGGTTGTCGTAGGCAGGCCCCTGGCCAGGGCGGCCTCCGCCATTAAAAGATGGCGCCTGGCTAGTTGCCAGGTTAGGATTGCCTCGTGAGACTAAGCAGAACGCCCAAAGAGGAAGTAAACAGCATTGGTTGCTAGCGAAGCTGTTGGTTTAGGTGCACAGCCTGATTCGCTACCTCCTGTACCCTGCTTGCTGATTGGTCATGTAAGCGTATATAAGTGTGTAGACTTGCGGAAATAAAGAGAGAGAAGAGAGAGAAGATGCATCCGAACCAGGGTTCTTGTCGTCCTTGCGGGGCGAGGGCGATAAATGGCGCTGTCACCCGGGAACTAAATAAAGGAATCTTGCAAGGTAATCCGCAGGAAAGCGGGGAGTAAAGGTCCGCAGGTAAGCGGGGACATTAGCCACGTTCAAAAGTGGGAATTCCGCGGTAAAGCGGGGAATAAAGGCCACGTTCAAAAGTGGGAATTCTGCGGTAAAGCGGGGAGTAAAAATAGAAAAACCTTGCAAGGGAGAATTCCGCAGGTAAGCGGGGTAAAACCACGACAAAGGTGGTGGGAAACTTGTACAAGACCGCAATAAGAAGCGGGGCGGCCTTAGAGCCGGGATTAACTTGTACAAGTCTGCAATAAGAAGCGGGGCGGCCTTAGAGCCGGGATTAACTTGTACAAGTCTGCAATAAGAAGCGGGGCGGCCTTAGAGCCGGAATTTAGCGGTGAGTCTTTAACGTCCGCATCTGTTGTCTGTGTGTTCATAGTGGGATCTGAAGTATCTAAAGTGCAGTTGGAAGGGTCTTTAGAAGACCTGCTGAAAGCCAATGGAACTCCACTAAAAGCAAAAACTGCTCGGGCCTTTTTGAATACAGTGGAAAAGGTGGCTCCATGGTTCCTAGATGAAGGCTTGCTAAACATACCTCAATGGGACCACTTAGGGGAGGATTTGAAGAAACAGGATGCTTTAACTCTTCGCCTCAAATTTAACATAACAAAAGCACAGGCACAGGACAGAGTAGTCGCCTGCAGAAATTGCGTGATCTTACTACCTGCACCGTCCTTGAGGGTTAATCCTAAGGGTTTGTTACCTAATCATATATGGCATAGGGATGTCACACATGTTTCAGAATTTGGAAAGTTAAGATACCTGCTCTGTAGGTACCTGCTCTGGAATAATTTTCGCCTCAGTGCATACGGGGGGGGAAAAATCCAGAGATGTTATCACCCATTGCCTACAGACTTTCACCGCATGGGGAAAGCCATGCCAATTAAAGACAGATAATGGTCCAGGCTACACCTCACAACCCTTTAAAGCCTTCCTACAACAACTTGACATTCACTTAATACATGGAATACCCTATAATCCACAAGGACAGGGTGTTGTGGAGCGTGCGCATCTTACAATAAAAAATGAGCCTTATAAACAAAAAGGGGGAATAGGGGACACCTTCAGGTCCCCTAAAGATAAGCTCAACACCATTCTCTTTATTTTGAATTTTTTAACGTTGGACAAAACGGGTAAATCAGCTGCAGACAGACATGCAAGTGATGCTGCTGCTTCCCCTAAGCCTTTAGTACTTTGGAGGGACATCCTCACAGGAAAGTGGAATGGACCAGATCCAGTGTTAGTATGGAGTAGGGGGTCTGTATGTGTTTTTCCACAGGAAAAGGAGGCTCCAATTTGGATCCCAGAGTGGCTGGTGCATGCAGCCTTGCCTCCAAACACCAGTCATGATGCTGAAGATGCTGATGATAACTCTGGGGATGCTACACCTCCTGTGGCAGACTCAAGCCAGAGAGCTGTGAGCAGTGGTTAAAGCATGGCTATATCCTTTACCACTGACTAACTCTTCTCTCATATTCCCTCCTCTCCCTTTGATGCATGGCAGGTCTGTAACTTGCTAGGAGCATGTACTGAAATCTCAGCAGTGTCCATGTTAAATGGTGGCAAATTCCTCAACTGTTCTTATAAACAAAATGACTCTAGTACCTTTGAGACAACAGTTAATGTGTCTTGACCCAATAATATTACTTATCAGCCCACTCCCATATGGGTCTCGCCACCATTCCTTTTCCTCGTAACAAATACTAGTGAGCTGAATGGTACGTTGAATTGCACTAAGAATTGCTACCTTTCCCAGTGCTGGAATGTCACGGCCTTCAAGCTGGCTGTGATTATGTGTATCCCTACCCATGTTCCTATCCCAGTTTCCATTCCAGAGGACAAGTTACCGGTGGTGCTATCCAGAAAGAAGAGAGATTTTGGTATCACAGCCGCCGTTGTGACAGCATTGTCTATATCTACAGCAGCTGCCATGGCAGCAGCAGTCTCGCTTGCTACAACTATACCCACTGCGGAAGCTGTGAACACCTTGCAGAAGGAACGGCGGCTGCCCTTCAAACATAGACTCAGATCAGTGCACATCTGCAAGCAGGAATCCTGATAGTCAACCAGAGAGTGGATTTGGTTCAAGAACAAGTGGACATATGGGGGGCCCTATTGGGACTGGGATGTATAGTACCCTTCCTGGCAATTTGTGTAACTCCCATAGCCTATACTAATATGAGTGACTTACAGAATGTGTCCCGACAGCTCCCAATACTTGCGGGGGAATTAGTCCGCAGAATTCCAAAACTACACTCAGCAACCTGCTACTAGGCATAACAAGAATAAATAACACCAGAGGTGAGCTTGCAACCCTCCCAGAGATAATCAAAACATTGCAAGATGTGCTAACCTTTACGAAACAATGGGCTAGCGTAATTGGTCTGATGATAATCCTCGTAGTGGGCTTGATTCTGCTAGTAAGGAAACTGGAAATTTGGAGGCGACAGCAACATAGGCAACAGCAAGCCATGGTGCAGGCCTTGTTAGCCATCGAGGCTGGGACATTCCCCCCAAGTGTGGCTAAGTATGCTGGATCGGTAGTCAACGACGGGTAAGATTTGTGGGGGAAATATACCAACCTAAGACAGGACGCAGATCATTGATATCTGCCGTCTGATGACGGGTAAGGATATTCCCCGCCACTGACAACCTAAGACAGGCACGATCCCTGCCATAAAAGAAAAAAGGGGGAGATGTCGGAGGCAGGCCCCTGGCCAGGGCGGCCTCCGCCATTAAAAGATGGCGCCTGGGTGGCTCAGTGGGTTAAGCCGCTGCCTTTGGCTCGGGTCATGATCTCAGGGTCCTGGGATCAAGTCCCGCATGGGGCTCTCTGCTCAGTGGGGAGCCTGCTTCCTCCTCTCTCTCTCTCTGCCTGCCTCTCCGACTACTTGTGATTTCTCTCTGTCAAATGAATAAATAAAATCTTCAAAAAAAAAAAAAAAAAAAAGATGGCGCCTGGCTAGTTGCCAGGTTAGGATTGCCTCGTGAGACTAAGCAGAACGCTCAAAGAGGAAGTAAACAGCATTGGTTGCTAGCGAAGCTGTTGGTTTAGGTGCACAGCCTAATTCGCTCCCTCCTGTACCCTGCTCGCTGATTGGTCATGTAAGCGTATATAAGTGTGTAGACTTGCGGAAATAAAGAGAGAGAAGAGAGAGAAGATGCATCCGAACCAGGGTTCTTGTCGTCCTTGCGGGGCGAGGGCGATAGATGGTAGCCCCCATACATTGCACAAGTTCTTTCTGGATAAATCAATTACTCACTGGCATTTCTCATTTTATATAAATAGCATCTCTTTTCCTCCTGGGCTCAAAACTTATGTGACTTTAGTAAGTGAGAATACTAGGTTCTCTCCACGGAGAACATCATAAAAACACTACACAAAACAAAAGTCTTAGGTATTTTATGGCTACTCTCTAGGGTTATCTAATTCATGTTGACAGCATTTAGACATAGGAAGTTTAAGAAGCCTAGAAATGCTTAAAGAAATCAAATGCTGACATCCCCCCCCGATTAATTCGTCTTTTTTTTTTAAGATTTTATTTATTTACTTGACAGACAAAGATCACAAGTAGGCAGAGAGGCAGGCAGAGAGAGAGGAGGAAGTAGGCTCCCCACTGAGCAAAGAGCTAGACGCTGAGCGCTGGATGCGGGGCTGGATCCCAGGACCCTGGGACCATGACCCGAGCTGAAGGCAGAGGCTTTACCTCACTGAACCACCCAGGCGCTCCTTAATTCTTTTTAAAAAATTGCAAAGAATAACATTTTAAACTTCTGGGCCTATTATGTGGCAAGTTGGTAAGTTGAAAAAAGTTATTTTTGAAAGTGGGGCAAGAGCTCTGTAAGCAATCATCTCCACTCGTTGCATCAGCAAGGTGGCTGTGTTAGCTTCATTAGTACAAGGTGCTAGCTAGCAAGGTTGGGGGCCTGGATTTGGTCCAAGTGTGGGGCAGCCTCTTTCCCTGGACCCAACCGTGCTACACTCTGAGGACACTTTGTGAAACTTGTGACTGAAAAAACAGCCACGGCTGTGGAGCCTGTACTGAGCCCTTAAAAAAGTATCATGCATGCTTCTCACCACTCTGCACAAATTAACTACCGGAAGTCTTCACCATAACTAGGAAGGCTACAGAGATGGCCTCCATTTTCTGGATGAGGAACAGAGGCACGGCAGGGGTACGGGCCTGGCCAGTAGGCAGGAGGGCCAGGCTTTGAACGTGTGCCTTCTCCCTGCAAGAGCCTGTGCTCCTCACTATAAACTTGTCTTGTCTCTAGAAAGAATGTGTGAGGTCAGGAGAAACCGCAAAATCCAACCCAAGGGCCCTGCTGCCAATAGCTGCCGGCGTGAGCTACTTGCGGAAAGCCTAGGGGAGTGCTGCCTCTGAATCTCCAGACACTCAACTGAAGGGAGCCTGGGGAGGGGGCGGGGGGGGGGTTAGGAGGGGATGGGGAGCACCATCCCATCTGACAGTTTAGGACAGTTTCAAACATTTTGCTTCTCCCGAATTAAACAAATTAATTAAACAAAACCAAATAATCCATTTTCAAGATAATGTAATAAAAAATATCGAAGTAACAAGGAAGCTTTAAATTTAATCCTGTGGCATGGTTAATCTTAACTTTCGGTTATGACGCAGTATTGAAGCTGAGTCTAGTATCTGATTAATAAGATAACAGTAAAATGTCTCCTCTTTATTTCTTGCTTAATGTAACTCCCACCAGGCAAGAGAAAGAATTTAACCAATACCACTGACAAGAGTGCAATACAGTGTCATGAAATTTCTATTAAACCTTTGAATCCCCTCAGATAGACTGGGCCTCCCACAGCGCCCAATACTTCTCTCTGTAAGCACTCTGTTCAAAGGTGATTAGTGATAAACATTTACTCAATACCGTGCTTCCCCCTAGATGTGTCCTCCACTAACACAGGGATCAGATCTACAAGGTCTCTCAGGGGCTCCCCCGTCTTTACCACAGTGTAGGTCTAACAGGCGGGCGTCCAACAATACTTCCTCACTCACTGCACTGGGCCTGGATCAGAAGAGAGATCTCAGGGCCAGCACCCTCACTTAGCATAGGTAAACATCCACTGCTTTGAGCCTTGGGTCCCTCACAAAGGGCGTGTTCAGATTATCTGCCTCATCCAACAACCAGGGCTACTGAGAGGTACAATGAGGTAAGATACAGGATAACTTGGTAAAGTACAAAGATGGAAAAGACTAAAAGAGGGGAGAAAAAGGCAATTCTCCTTAAACAGCACTGACTGGTTTTGAGTGTGGGTCACTTTTTATATCAACTTCTGGGATCTGGGGCGAATGTTTTCTTGCCTTCCTCTTACACCCAACACAACACTCAAACTAAAGGGGAAAATGTCGTCAAGAACTTCTATCAAAAGACAAAAAATAGGTGTTTAAATAAGTCTTGGTTGTTAGTATCCAATCTTTTTTTTAAATTTCTTTTTTTTTAAGTTTTTTTTTCTTTTCTTTTTTTTAAAGATTTTATTTACTTATTTGAAAGAGAGAGAACAAACACAAGTGGGGGGCAGAGGCAGAGGGAGAAGGAGCCTGCCCACTGAGTAGGGAGCCAGACACAGGGCTCCATCCCAGGACCCTGGGATTATGATCTGAGCTGAAGGCAGATACTTAAACCAACTGAGCTACCTAGGTGCCCCTATTAGTAACCGATCTTAGAAAAAGATTGGTGTAACTACATGAACTGTTAACAAATTTGAAGACAGTACCTCATTACCACATCACTGATGTTAAACCAAGTCAGAGACGAAGGAAAAATAATGCAGCATAAACAGACGGAGCCATCACAAAGAAAGTCACCCTGTGAACTGCCCTGCAAAGAAAAACTGGGCAGAGGCAACCCTAACAGGAACACAGCAATTCACAGCGTGCGCATGGACACCAGAGACAGCTAACCTTGCCTAAACGCTGCACCGACATTCAATAATCCACTTCAAGACTTGTTCAAGGATGAACAACTGCCCATCAGAGTTTAATTACATTTATATTTCTAGTCTATAAAGGGAAAGTATGTAAGACGTGACCTAAAGGTATTAACTGGATTTAAATAAAATAAAAATTTTTAAAAAAGAAAACGAGGGGGGCGCCTGGGTGGCTCAGTGGGTTAAGCCTCTGCCTTCGGCTCAGGTCATGATCTCAGGGTCCTGGGATCGAGCCCCGCATCGGGCTCTCTGCTCAGCAGGGAGCCTGCTTCCCACCCCCCTCTCTCTCTCTGCCTGTCTCTCTGTCTACTTGTGATCTCTCTCTGTCAAATAAATAAATCTTAAAAAAAAAAAAAAAGAAAGAAAGAAAGAAAGAAAATGAGGGCCATGGCTCACCCTGGTCAGTGCTGAGCGGACAAACTCAGCTGGCCATCATGGTGGTGCCTGTGTGCACACTTACACACATACATGCAGCCCTCCTTCAGTTATACAGACACTTTACAGTTTCTAGCACAATACTGCTGCTTCCAATGAAGATCAAAAATTGCTACCCAATGGCCTGGTACTCAGAGGAGCCTCTTTTGAAGTTAATCACCTAACAGTTATTATCACTGCCACCTCAGCCACAAGTGGAAAGTCAGGCACTCAGAGAAAAAGCTGAGGATAGACTCAAGATAAGGACAAGCGACAGTTACAGCTCTGAAAAAGAACTCCTCCCCTCCAATCCCGGCTGTTCCATTCTGGCTGTACCATGGGGCTAGACAAAGAGGAAGAGCCGCCATCCTTAGGGCCTATGACTTATCAGGTTCTGCAAAGGGCATTTTGCATGAAGCATCTCTAACCCCGACAACTAATTCTGAGATTAACAGATGCAGAAGCAGGCTTGGGAACATTAACTAGATTGTCCATTGTAGAAGAGCAGAGCTTTGAAATTCTAGTTCATCTGCCTCGGGGCTGAGGAAGCCAGAGAGGTAGCTACTGAGGAGCGGGACAGTCAGATCAGTCAGATCTGATCAACTCCAAACAGGCCAAATAAGAGATGCCTGGGGAAATGACTATGGAGAGAAAGAGGAGGTAGAAACACAAGCCTGCAACTCTGAGCTATACCATTTGACAGGCATTTCACATGCAGGTAGGGGTGGATGCACAGTCTGAGAAAGCAAGCAAATGTGAACCTCCTGTTATGGGGCAGGGGCCACCCAACAGGCAGAGGGAAGAGAACTATGGGGGCACAGCCAAGAAGTCAGAGAGCAAAGAGTGTCACCAAGCGACAATCAACAGGTAAAGAAGAGGTGGACTTGGCTACTGGGAATTTGCTGTGACCTTCAAGAGGAAACATGGTTTGAGGGGAAGTCAAAAAACGGAGGCCGAGAGGCCAGTTTTATCCACTGGCTTCTGTGGAAAAAGAGAAAGGGAGTATAAAGCAGTAGGGGCTCAAGTCTAGTAAGAGACACAGGATTCCTAATCAGTAGACAAGGCAATTGGGTGGAAGGTGACAAGATTTTCTGATCATGAAGCCAAATTTATCTAAAAGGACAGCTGTCTTCTGTTTCAGAAATTATATCCTGCCTGGAAGGCTGAAATCTCTGTCTTTTACAAAATGGCATTGATAATTTTCCTTATCAAAATAAAGAACAACCCTGGTGTCATAATCCCATTTAAAAAAATTGTAAGGCCCCATTAAAAATCTATAAGACTGAGAACCTGGGAAAGTATGCCTTCAAAAAGCCTGGAGGAGAGGAAAGGGTTTTGTAGCTTGAGGGAGATACCAAGGTCAAGGGAAAAGTTCAAGTTAATGTTTTTGGGTTCGATTTTTTTTGTTGTTTGGAAAATTGGTGAACAGGGAGGCAGACAGAATGGGAGAAAGCTGTGAAAGCACATTCCCATCTTTGCCCAGAAGGCAACAAGAAGGGCGGCACAGGGAGGGAGAGGAGACCTGGAGAGTATGGATTTCAGAGCTCTGGTTATGAGAAAAGGAGAAGGGAGGAGCCTGGGAGAAGGCAGGCTCCAAAATGGAGAGCCGACACATGGATGAGAGCCACTTATCCATAGCAGAGGCAAATGACAAAATCCCATGATCCATGGTCTTAAGAAGAAACAAGTCATCATACTATGAACGATTCTTAGAAAAAAACAAAAAAAGAAAAAACAAGAAAGGGCTACTGGGTGGCTCAGTGGGTTAAGCCTCTGCCTTCAGCTGGGGTCACGATCTCAGGGTCCTGGGATCGAGTCCTGTATCGGGCTCTCTGCTAGGCGGGGAGCCTGCTTCCTCCTCTCTCTCTACTTGTGATCTCTCTGTGTCATATAAATAAAATCTTTAAAAAAAAAAAAAAAAGAAAAAGAAAAATGGGAGGGTCCTATTACCATGGAATCCTTATTATGTATAAAAAACCATCAATGGAGATCTGGCCAGACACAAAATTCAAACACTGCAACTTATAAACAACTAGTGGAGAACAGAACAAGCGTGCAGATAGGGATGCGGACAAGCTGTAGTGAAATACTGAATGCTGTGACTCTGGGCACACTTGGTACATCATATTGCTTCATTGAGAATTATTTACTACTTGGGTAAAACAAGGTCCTTGTGTGCCAAACAGTCTGGCTGATTAAGACACTCTGAATGCTGTAACGCTGCTTGCCTGACTCGATCCTGCCTAAAATATCTGGGATTGTCAAACAAGACTAAATATGAATCCATGAATCAAGTCTGCATTTGCTGCCACAGCTGTTCCTCTGGGTGTGCAGGGGGAGAAGAAAATGCTAAATGGAAATTTTTTTCAAAGGCATCATCCCATTTATCATACTATTCCAACCACCACAGACTCGCCCAGGAGGCAGCCAGCCTTGTAAACCAAGGCCTAATTCCTGCCTGAGCAGCCTTCCCCATGCCTGTAAAGGCACAACGTGGAGCAGAAAGCCTGACGCGGGTCTCTCTGTGCAGAGAGCGCCATGGAAGGCCCACAGAGGAAAACTTTGTCAAAGTTTTATTTTAGAGTCTTGGTAACTTCTGCTGCCAAAAAACTTTCCCAGCCCAAAAGGTTTTTGCCTAATTCCAGCCACAATTACCGAAATAACCTTTACGCCTCAGCTTTTCCTCCCCTGCAGAGTTCTGGCTAAGCAAACACAAATATGTCTTGAGACACAAGACTGCGATTTGCAAATATAAAAATAAATTAACCAAAAGGCAAAGAAGAATTACAGAATTGTAAATGTTAAGTTTCATATAGAATAATGGAAAGGGGCAAAAAAAAAAAAAAAAAAAAAAACCATGTGGACAGTTTGGCATTTGGGTGAGTAACCCTGTTCCCAGAACAAAATTCTGAATAGCGCCTACTTAAACCTCTTGGTAACAGCAACTAAATACCAAAACCTAAAAAACAGGATTTGTATTCATCTCCTACTTCCACATTCATTCAAAACTGCAGTTTAATTTAATTATTCCCATTTAATAGGGAAAAAATTAAAATGACTGGTGTTTATGCATCAAAATTCCCTAGGAAAATTCTAAGTCTTCCAATAGATGAATGCTCTCGATCCAAAAAATTAAGTCTTCAACTTTGCCCCAAGTCTCCTCCATCTTCCCCAGACAAGAGTCCCTCGCCTGAAGTGCAAATCAGGGCCTGTGGTTAGACCCTTCCTTTGCATGAATTCTATAAGCTTGTTTCCCTGTCTCATGTTACCTTTTTGAGTATACTTAATCTTTGCATGAGGATCTGTGACTCTTGTCAACCGAAATTAAGCATCCTACTAAATGTGTTCTCTTCTCACACCCCCACACCAAGTACAGTGTTTGTGAATTGACAGACTCAACCACAGGCTACAATGAGTCATTTAGACCCTAAAATCACTCTGGGTAACAGAATAGAAGAGAGGGTGCAGGGCCAGGAGTGAATGCAGTTCTCCAGAAAGACAAGAAGCCATGTGGCCCAAATAAACTAGCCAAAACACGGATTCTCAATGGCTGTCACCAGCTCTTTCCGAGGTGCATCCCTAACCTAGGTCTACTGAAACCACTGCGTGCTCCAGAGCCTAGGGATCCTCAATTTCAGAGTACACTGCAATCACTGAGAGCACTTACTTAATGATAGGGCTGGCCCCCCTCCCAGCAACTGTTTCACCAGGTCCAGGGTCCAGGGAAGGAATCTGCCTTTTTAATGCAACACTCCTGGAGATTCAGATAAAGAAAGTCTTAAAGCTGCTCCTGAGAAACACGGACGCATTTAACTTAATTGGTTCTCAGTCCTGACTGCGTATCAGAACCACCTGGGGCCAATCATCACTTGCGATTCCAATAAATCCACCTGGGGTGGGATTAGGGCAGTACTTTAAAAAGGGCTGAATCTAATATGCAGCCATGTTAGGAACCACTACCCATGAGGCCCTGGTCATTTTAGTGTGTATCTGACAATTACTTGTGGCTCCCATCCATAATTTACCTCTGTAATAAAGCTATTTCTGCTCTTAGACTGAAGCAGAGCCAACATGTAAAGGCTGTGTGTGCCGAAGGCTGTGTTAGGTTGCCTCAAATGGGACATAAAACAACACGTAACAAGGGAAAGTGGTTTGTTGTTCAGTTGAAGATGGGGAGTGGATGGAAAGGGGAACTGCTTGAATCTACTTGAATTGCCTCCTTCCTATATTTAAGTAGAATGAATTTTTAAGAAATCTCTTTACCTATACTACAAGCATACCTTTCCAAAAGTAGCCCTTTAAAAAAAGAGGTTAAACTAGAAAACAGAGTGCAAAAGGTATTCTAAAAAGGGCTCAAAAACATGTTTACATGATTCATAGAAATATTGTAGAAAAAGCTTAATGGCTTAAAAATTACTAATTGCCAACTGACAGAAGAAAACATATGCTATTTATAATGTATTTAACTTCTTAAAAAGAATCAAAATGTATACATTAAAATTAGTATTATCCCCTGAAAGTAGTCATCACATGAGAAATGCATACAAATTCTTCTGGCACCAACACTTGCTAAATGTTCTGGAGCTCTTTCTTAGAGTTACAGTGAGTGGTTTCTCGTAACTCAGTGTTTTGAGAAAACCTTGCAGAATCAATGCTGTTTCCATGAATTATAGAAAATTCAGTCCTAGGGCCCAGTATAAAATATACTCTGTGTTTCAGGGGAACATCACTCTGAATATGATCTATTATGGCAAGTGTGGTTCTATTCTCATATCCCAAAGCAAGCCTCACAGGCCCCCAGCCGCCAACCAAGTTTAGGATGAAAAGGGTTAGAAAGAAGGGGAAATGTTTGCTTTTTCACTGAAGGGTAATTCCAGTTGTTATAATAGACACTAGATTTTTGGACTAGGCAAAAATCATTTCCTGTACTTAAGCCATTTTCTATGGATTTAATTGAAGGTAAGAAAGGTCAGATTGTGAAGACATCAATTTAACCTAAATGCTGTTTGGGATCTTGACCCCACCAGCAACTGTTTAAGTTCTGTTAGTCTCCTAGCTCCAATTTAAATTTACATGAGTTTTCCTGGGGATTAAAATGCAAACTCCAGGGACCCTGCTCAGAAATTCTGATTGTGCAGTCCTTATGTAGGGTGGAAATATGCCATTTTAACAAGGATTCTAACAGAGGCAGTGTCAAGTCCACCTGGAGAAGCACTGCTCCAAGTGAATGAGGAACGTACTCTGAAGTCTACATTTCTAGACAGAAGGAATACTTGTTCTCACCATTCCTATAAGCCCCTTCTTCTATGGTCTGATGATCAGCAGGGCATTCTCATTTTCCCTTTTAAACCTATAAACATGGTTTTGCCCATGTTGTCGGAACATCTCTGGGGGTACACTGTGGCCTGTCATCACTTGGACAGAATTATTCCTCCTACTGCTGTATACGTGATAGTTCCCCACTGCCTGACACAGACGGGAGGCACAGTAAAGGCTTCCAAACTGTTTGAACTCAGTGTAGAAGTTCAGACATACTTCTTTTTAAGAACCTAAAACACATTATAAATATCTCACCTTCTAATTCCATGGAAGTGCTAAGCTTGTCACCCCTGACAGTCATCTACCAGGTTCTGAATAGATTAACTTTATGCACATAATTGTAGAAATCTGCCCCTCCAGGCTGGATGAAGGGACTACAAACCCTGTCCCTTGTTAAACAGGGCCATCCCTATAATAAGCGCTCCTACAAATCAAAAGGTGACAAAAATAGGTGCTTTCCTCTCAGCCAGTTTCTCTCTGAAAATTACAGTAGAAGGCATGGAAGCAATACTACGAACGGCTAGAAACATTGATTTGTTCATTTATTCATTCATTTGTTCCTTTACCCATTTATTTAAGAAGCTGCCTATGTGGCAGAAAGGACGGTGAATGAGAGAGACACAGTCTTGACCCATTGTGATCCACCATCCAGCGACTGAGAGAGGTATCAGAAACACAGCCCAGTATCGTGTGATGCCCATGACCAGCGTCTCAGCCAGGGCTGGAAGAGACTGGAAGTAGAAATTTCAGGCAGGTTGCTGCCTTTTCCTTCACTTGCCTCCACTGAGTTTTTATAATGACCGTATACTAGTTTTATAATTTTTTTTTTAATTGCAAGGACAAGTAAACTTGGAAATACCAGGGGTACATGCAATTATTAAAGGGTCTTGGACAGAGAGAACTCTGTCTGTGGTCTTTAATACTCAATGGGGAATAACCACGCTTAAAATGTCCAAAGTCCACTCTGGTCCTAGCTCCAGCTAAGGACCCAACTCCAGAAGAAGAAAATCAGTGGCTGGTGACCCCCACCTTTTCCCCTTGGGGTCTGCTTCTCCAGCAGCAGCAAAGCCTGCATAGTTCATTCCCAAACATGTACACATTCTGGAGAGTTATGAAATTCCTCCCTTAATTATATCACGGTTCGCTGTCCAAGACATATAGCACCATCATGATGGCTCACATCCCCTCGAACTGGCAGATCCAGCAGGAAACAGTGACTGCTGCTGTTTCCTCCTGGAAATGGTCATTGTTGGTGTTTCTCAAGCCTTCCTCTGATCTCTCAGAGTCTGGGGAAAAGTATAAAACAACAAACAAAAGGGGCTGTAAACCACTTTTGACATCGCTTTTGTTGTCACAGATGACCTCCCAGATGCCAAAACCAATGGAAACTTTTCAGTCCACGTTTACCAAACTATTCCACCCCATTTTATGCTGTAGCCTTTCTGGATGTGCTTCCCTGCCTTTGGTTCCACCTTGAGACTCCTGTAGCTCTCCCATTTCTCCTCAGTCCTTTCATGACGGGGCCTGCGAAGGGGCTGTCTTTCTACAGCCCGTGCTTCAGTTACGACAACAACTGCATCCATTAACCTGCAAGCCTGAGCCCCATCCCACAAGCTCAATGCCCTCTGTGATACTTAATGTGATGACTCAGCTCGCCATTCTCCTGCTGGGCCTTTTCTGCAAGAGCAGTCAACAGTGCTGACAAACCCTTCTGCTGTTCCTTCTCTGGATCTTGCAGGGGGCCTCTTCCTCTGCTTTCCCTGTAACAGTAATATTCTGCAGGCTCATCTCCCCCGCAACACTGTATTCTCCTCCTCTCCGTGAATGACCTCATTTATGCCTATAGCTTCAACCATCACCTACACATGAATGACCCCCAAACCTTTACCTCCTGCTCAAATTTCTCCCCTGAGCGTGAGACTCTTATACTCAGCTGCCTACTGAACACCTCCAATTAGATATCCCAAAGCATTTCACCTTCCACATGCCCACAGACATACTCATCTTTCCCCTCCACGCCTGAGCTTTCTTCAATGTTTCCCATTTCTTTTGCACTGGGAAACGAGGACTTAACCTCTCCCTCACCCTACTGCTCCACATCAAGCAATCTTCCCACTTGTCACCCATACGCCTGACCGGACGTCTCCTCTTCTCCTGTTCCTCTCTCTGGTCTTTCCACCCCCAACATGGCCTTCAGCATCCAGGCTGCCCTCCGCCAACTTCATGTCCCTGCTAGTAACAGGATGAGATGCGAACCACCCCCCTCCTAGAAACAGTTTCACAGTTCTCCACTGCTCTCAAGGAAACATTCCTCAGCCATTCCACAGAATCTTCAAGATCTCACTGCCATGCACAAATGCCATGCATTTCCCAAATTCATCAGGCTATTTCACACCTTTAAACACACACTCGTGCCATTTCATCTGCCCAGAAATATCCTTCCTGTCATTTATCTCTACCTGTTACTTGTTCCTCAAAGCCTGAGAGTCATCCATTCCAGGGAGAAGACTCCTTAATATCCCCTTCCCCAGGAATGATCAGAATGATCAAGACTCTCCCTCCCTAGACTCCTTCAGGCAGCCTCTGAGATTCTCCACATAGTCCTGGTATCACAGATGGACTTGGTCCCTCCTCCCTTGTGGCCTCAATCCCCTGAGAGCCATCACTAAACAGACTTTCTATCTCTAGCTCCCGGCACATAACTTACATACCTGGTGCTGGTTAAAAATTCAGGAAGTGACTAAAACTTATTCTAAAACTTTGTTCTTGCTCCCACCTACCTTATCTCAGTGAAACATACATTCTAGCCAGGACTTCAGAGTGCTTTGTTGTGCTTTTCATAATGAAATCTGATGCCTTCATTTAGAACATTTCTTTGAGCTTATCTCTTCCCATATGGATCTCTTAGAAAGGTCACAAGAGTTGGTAACACAGAAAAGAGGGATTTTGGAGATAAGATTAAATTCAATTGGCAGCAGGAAAGGGCTGTAGACCAAAGCATCTGCTCAGAAAATGCCACGCAACTATAGGGAGCAGGTCTCTCTGCCATGCTCCAGTGGATCAAAGCTGAAGGCGGACCAGTTCAGTCAAAGGCAAGGACCCCGATATACAGGAAGAGCAACAGCTACTTGTTCTATTTGCCAGTGTGCAAAGCCCTGAATAGAGTGATGCTTTGAAAGGCGTGTGAGGAGGTACAGGGCAAGTCATGACTTCCGGATGCAAAGGTGCTCCCTGTAATTGTGCTAAAGCACACGCCCATGGCATTTGACTCAACTTACAGCCAACTTCAAGCTGGCCCAGGCCCTTGCTATGCTGTGGCTCCTCGGTCTTAAACAGAGAGGCCACTATGCAAATAGCCAGCTAAGGAAAGGACAGATGCCAGGGACCTGCCCAGTCCCCTCCAGCGGTGTGATGCCTCCCCCTCTTCGCTTAGGCCTCTGCTGCGAGGGCTCAGTCTCCTTGGCCCCTCTGGCATCAACTCAGGATTCCCTCCCAGAACTAGACTGCTTTTGCTTTGGACATGTGTCAAGTTATCGGTGCTCAGTCCTCCCACTAATTTGCTCAGACCCCCTTGTTCATCCTGACCCCCCATTCATCAGCCCCACTGAAAGGAAGAAGGCCTATTCTTTAATACCTCGCAACACCATCAAACAAAAGTGAAACGACATAAGTTAAATACTTCAAGATAGCAACTCTTACTGTGTAAGAGTTTCTCTTAGGGTTTCTCACCAGAAACCCTAATGAACAAAGCATAAGTTAGGTAAATAGAGAACTAATTGCTTCACGATACCTTAAAAGCAGGTGAGCACTGTAGACTTGGTCTGCTTCTGCCCACATTCCTTCCATCTGTACCTCTGTAACTGTATGGCCGTAGGGGCTAGCTGTGCCTCCCTGACTTCTTTCAACACAAAAATCCCAAATCAGGTAGAAATTTCTAAACTGCTTATTCACCTCCTCCTTCACTCTGTTTGGCTCTGAACTTACCACATCTGTCTGGAAATTCCCCTGTCCTATCAGTTATTTACCTAACACCAATCTTACCTTTGAAACCTATAGCTTCCTGTTGTGTTAAAGTTATAGATCTGTTCATATTTTTCTCCAGAAATATAAGAAAGTAGGAGTTAATTAATCTGCCCTTTCAAACACTTTATCTGCCTTTTACACTTTAACAACAATGAGAATAAGTGAACAAAAGTAAGATACATATGCTGCATAATCTCAATTTTATAAAACCGGTAAAAAAAAAAGAAAGGAAAAAGAAGATAAATAAAATACATTAAAAAACATTATTGATGATTATTTCTCAGTAGTAGGATATAAAATTTTTATATTGAGGAGACAGAACTGTGATTTTGGAGTCCAACAAGCCCGGGATCAAATACCAGCTCCCCTATTCATTAGCCATGTGCCCAAGAAAAAATGTTTTTATCTAAGACTCACTTTGTTTTGATCGAGGTATAATTGAGGTATAACCTTACCTAAGTTTCAGGTATGCAGTGTGATGATTCAGTATTTGTACATATTGTGAAATGACCACCACAATAAGTCTAGTTAACATCCATCACAAGTCTTTTTTCTCGCAATGAGAACTCTCATGGTGAAAATGTAGTCACAAGTTGTTTTGTTTTTGTCTTGAGAATTTTTAGGATCTACTACTCTAAACAACTTTCAAATATGTAGTACAAGGTTACTACTAATAGTAATTGTGCCAAATATTACATTCCTATGGCTTACTAATGAGACTCCATTTTCTCATCTGTAAAGAGAAGATACAAGTATATTTCTTGGAGCTGATCTGAGGATTAAATGAGATACTACATGATGCACAGGAAGTGTTCAGCCTCTTAGCTGGCATAGAACTAGCACCCAGTATATATTCTGATAATAGAGATTCACACCGTTCTCTTGGTTTTCCAATAATGTGTCTTTGTGATTCACTATTATTAACTCTTAATAATGGAGGGCTGCTTCCAAGGGACATTCCTGTTGTCTAATCTCTTTCCTTTCAAAGGTAAAAATCCTATCCAGTCTTAGTTTTTGGCTCTCCTTGTTCTACACTTCTAGCAAGGCACCAATCTTCTGTGATTGCAAGCTTTTGCCAAAATGGCACAATTACCTTAGAAGTGTGACATTGCATCTTATTGAGAAAAAGCCCCACGTGCTTCAGTAGATGATGTTCCATTTCTGGCCAAAGAAGATTTACAAAGCACCTCTTAAGGTGGGCCACTTCTACAGGTACTGAATTCATTTACTATGTACATTTCTAGGAGTTTAAATGTCTTCGAATCATTTTTCCATTTTAATCTCCAAATCTGGGGAGCACCAAGTCATAATACTGTCTACATCCTTTCTGTAACATCGAATGAAACGAATAGCCCTACCTTGATCATCTTCAATATGCCCCCAAAATAATTAGCAGGGCCGCTCTTCTGGGTTTCTTACTTCAGCCCAACCATAAGCAGGAGTCTGATTTGGCGCACAGCTCATTTTATTCAAGCCTCAGTTTGCTCATCATTCACCCTGAGGTGCCTCTATGCATCTTACAGGATAGCATATGCGTGAGACAAAACACAGGTGTGAAGAGGTAGCACAGTGCCTGGCCATGGGAGCCAGCATCTAAACGGCACCCTGGGCAGGAACCTCCCTCACCTGTACCACTCCAGCCTTCAAACTTGCTGTGTCCTCACCCCTGCCCTGCATTCTTAATCTCACAGTGCTAGTTCAGATCCCCATGGCCCAACATGAAGGCAATGATGGGATTAATTACAGCATCTAACACTGAGTGCTCCTCGTGCACAAGGCATGGTTCCAAGCACTTTACATACACAGCCTCTTTTAAGCGTGACAGCACCTCTATGAAGTCAGGGCTACTACAGTCTCCCATCTCACAGATGAAGAAACTGAGGCATAGAGATATTAAGTAATTCACTGGAGATGGTGATTCCTGGCTTGAAAATCTTTAATTTTGCCTAGAGCAAATGCTTCAAACATTCCTCAAATATAAAATTCTAATTTCCAAATTATATTTGTTTCTAAAAATTTAAATTAAAAAACATACTTCCATGCTTGCATAGGTTTTATGCTAATTATTAGGATCAGTGGCTATCAATCATCTTCATCTATGCCTCAGTTTAAAAATTTTGGTGCAGATATGGGAAGAAAGGCTACCTCTTCCTCCTACGGGCATGTACCTAAACTTCCTATAAATGGATCACTCACTGGGAGGTTGGGATAGTGCAACAGGATCCTGTGTATGTGTGCATGTGTTTACTAGGGCAGCATGTGATCAGTGACATAAAAAATCATACAATTCCAGCATTCAATTATTTGCCAGTTGTGGCAGATGATGCTAGTGCTTATGTGAGGTTTCTCTTCCTATACAGGTATCTAACTTCATTCCCCAGCTCCTTTCAGTTAAGCTGGGGACATAAATCGACCAAGAGAACATGGACAGAAATGACGTAGAGCACTTCTCGACATGACCCATAAAAACTACCCATGAAGGGGCACCTGGTGGCTCAGTTGGTTAAGAGTCAGATCTTGGTTTCGGCTCAGGTTACGATCTCAGGGTCCTGAGACTGGGCAGGGATTCCGCTGGGGATTCTCCCTCCCTTTCCCTCTGCCCCTCCCAACCTGCACTTGTGCTCTCTCTTTCAAATAAAGGTTTTTACATAAACCCTTAACATAAAATTACCCATGTACAATCCCCCAACTTTTCCCCCTCCCACGAGGACCTTGGAGGCTACTAGTTGAGTGAAGATGTAGCATTACAAGCAGCAGCCTAAATCCTTGATTGTATAGAGCTTCTCACTACCGACCTCCCTAAGTCTCTGCCCACCCCTCTCTCCACTGGACTATAAGTTGAGCAGTAATAAAGTTGAGCACTTGAGATTTTGCCTTTTTTTTTTCCCCCTTTAAATCAATAGTCAGTCTATCTTGATAACTGCACAGAGCTTGGCATTTCATCTGACAGAACAAATCCTTCACAACACAGTAATAGTCAGCTATATAATAAGAAGAGAAAGAATCCCATGACAACTCATATAATTTCAGTTCTTAAGCACTGGGTACACTTCTTTGATTTTTTGATAAATCTTATAATTTTCAGTGAATATCTAAAAGGCAAGCACTGAGATATTTGCATTTTTAATGATACTGGTGACTCTGTAAATTTATAACAAACATTTGGAAGAAGTCTCCAACAATGACACAAGGCTAAGGAATCAATTCATTATTACCTCCCTCCAAATTTACAACTAAAATATAAGAATTTTAAAAGACTATCTGATTTCAACTTGAAACCACAAGAGCCCCATTCTCCCTTCAAGCTTCTTTCAAATCAGTTACAGTTACTGACAAGGCTCTGACAGCCCCAGCACTTTATTTATGTAACAGTATAATAGCTGTTATGTGCAATTCCTCATATAAGTCTATTGGGCCTGTAGATTTACCTCCTTAAGGGATGGAAGAGTAAGACAAAGGGCCTTACACAAATATAGTAGGAAATATAGTAGGTGCTCAATAAATTTTACTTAAAATAAAAAGATAATTATTATTATTCTGGGTTATAGTTGATAACTGTAAGTATAAAAAAACAAGAGACCAGCATCCAAGACTTTTTCAAACTGAAAAATAATTCAGAATCATAATTCATTATTAACTTTGAGCAGATATGTTAGGTTAAAGATCTATTCAACACTTATAAGGCTAATTTAAAAACCAAATCATTTCTATATATAATCCTCAAGCTGCAGTTCTCGGTACTGCTCTTCAATCACTTTCTCCTTCTTGGATCCTTCATCCCTTTCTAATTTGTGCCTTTCCCAGCTTAATAAGCTCAGAGCACCATTTGCATTCATGGCAGCATGTCTCTGTCACCATCCTGACAAAGAGATGCCATCCAGCCTTTAGCTGCCTAGAGGCTCAGCATCACTTGGCTCAAGGCAGATTCACATGACAAAGTAGGTGACCTCAAAATCAAAATGAAGCAATATGGCTGATCACTTGCAATCACTTTGAGAGCTGGAAACTGTCAAAGTGATGTCTACATAAATTGTCTAATTAAAAAATGAACAGAAACTGTTATCCTACATGTTGGAGTTTTGTTTTATTTCAGGAGAAACCATTTTTTTTTAAACAATTATTTTTGCTTCTTTAACTCTGCCTAATTTAGGCACTATGTAAATCCACCATTGTTTTGGAAATTTTGGCATCTAACACAGAGCACAGCATTTAGAGACCAAGTGAATGAACGAAGTGAGCAGGAACAAAGGAGGAACAAAGAATTTAGAGATCCTCAAACTAACTGAAGAGCTTGTTGACCTAAAAAATATATTCAGAGGTGTTATTCTCAAATTCAAAGGTTACCATCTCTACTGCAAACCTAATAAAAAAAAAAAAAAAAGCAAGAGAGAAAGTTATATAAACCTACAACTTATTCACAAAAGTCGCAGCTTTTCTGGTAATAGGGAATTAAGCTATATTGCCATAATAAATAACCACAGTTTACTCTTCTATACATTCTGACAAAGCACGTACAAGACAGGCAACCTAGGGAGACCCTTCTAGATGCCAGAAAAAAGGATTCAGATATTTGGGAGAATGGCTAAGAAAAAAATGCAAAAAGTGTCAAATATGGCCATCAAAAGGGAACTATAGTATCAAGGGTTTAACTTCTATAGATTACCTGAAAATAAAAATACATAATATTCAGACTTTATTTCACTTGTGGAATCACTGTGTAGCATATCTCCATAATGGTATATATATAATATATAAAGCAAGCTTAGCTTTGCTTTTGTTTTTTTAAGGCAGCTAATACTAAAAGAGAAATAATAAAAAATGTGTAGCTATACTGGATTCTTAGAAGATAAGCGGTCATGAACTTCTAAACTGTGTCTTTGTATTCTGAAAACAGATATAACAGAAAACATATTTAAAGGTGTACCTGCCCTTTGGTAGTTAATACATGATTTTCAGACCTGTTTCCATTGATCAAAGTTTTATGGAACCCTTTTGAAATTGCTATCTGAAGCAGATGTGGAGTACCATGATAATCAGTGCCCTGCTTTATTGCCTAAGTTGGCACTGATTGCCTAAGTTGGCATTAAAAAATGTTTGGCTGTTTTTAAAAACTAATCCACTCTAAAAAGTAAAACTACTAGTCTGAGGATATGCAAAATCATACATTACAAATTCTGAAAGAGTTCCAAAAACATTTTGAGCAAAAGACAATGTTCTAAGAATTTCCCTTCTGATTTAGTAATTTGTAAATTAAATTGGGATGGATTTTCAGTTGTATTTGCTAAAATACCATGGATGTTCCTTTACCATCCAGCAGGGAGGGACCTATATGTAAAGCTTATTTCAACTTTTTCAGTATTTGAAATGGTTTCTGTACATACTCACATTTCAACAATGCTCCCTGGTTGTGGGGGGTGGGGGGGAACCTATTTGAACCATGCTAAGATGATTAGAAATATCACATAAGCCTAATTTCTTTCTATCTCTACTTTAAAAATAATAGCTATTATTATTATCTGAAATTAAAACATGAGGAAAAGGGAATTTTTTTTCCTCCATTAACCCTTCTTAACCAAAGTGAAGGTACAAGCTAAGACAGAGAAAGCTCTCATGATAAAAAGTGGCAGGTCTTGCAAAGCTGAGACAGCAGGCTCTGGGTTGGAAAGTGTCCTGCTCTCCAGACACAAGGCAGAGTGGCCTATGGGGCTTTCCTTTATGGGAAGACTTCAACAGTGCTGGTGACAAGAAAACTCGCCTACTGTAATATTAAGCCCAGGCACCAGAGCAGGGTGCTAAACAGAGTGATAAACTTGGGCCAGAATCAGGCTGTGAGAAACGAGAAAACAATGGCTTGACTGTGGCAAGTCTGAAGTCTGCATGGGTACAAGCTGGCTTCTGCCACACTTGGGGTGTGGGTACATGTAGTTACTACAAAAAAAAAAAAAAAAAAAAAAAAAGAAAGAAAAGGCTAACTGTTCATAATTAAGTAGGAAGACTTTTAGGCACACTGGACTTACTGCTTGCCAGGAAGAGCTTTTTTCAGGACATACTCAGAAGCACCAAGACTTGATGTTATACAAGGTCATTTCAGTAGGCTTCAAAAACTGGCTTTGGATTTCATTAAACAAACCCACAGCCGCAGACCACAGACAGTGGTCAGCATCTTGTGGCTGGACAGAGGACCGCTAACCCATGCATTTAATCAATGTCTAACCTTTAGACTTTGGGGGACAATGACCCTGCTGGTAGACAGGCAGTCCATCCACTTACTCTAAAGTGTCGTCCTGATGCTTGTGATGACTTGAACTAAAACTATCCTTTAGTTTCTTCAAGTCTGCATAGTACTTAGCCAGGGTATGCGGTCTCTGACTGTGTTTTCCTGTATGCAGTACTATCTGCCCCATACATGAAATAAATTCATGGGCTTTCTGGCATAAGATGCTCATAAGTAAGCAGTGGGGTTTGTCCACACCAGCAAGCCCTGTCCTTCGCAATGCTGGCCCTAGCAGTATAGCACCTGTGTTCTTCAGCAGTTACCTCATTCTTTAAATGTCCTCTTCAAATCTGAGTGAGATTCATTTTTAAAGAAGCAAATTGCTTTAAGTCACTAACATGAATAAAAATGGCTGCCCCCAAATATAGAAGATAAAAGTAACAATAAATATAGTGTCATTAAGTTCCACCAAAGGCAAACCAAAAGGAATATATATATATATTTTAATGGTAACGTTCTCAGCATGACTCAAGATTAAAAATGGCGGTTTTATGGCTCCACTTAAAATCAGCTCTAGCAGTACCGGTGGTGTATGCCTCGTTCTTTGGGAAAAACTGAACTAAATGGATAATGATACAGTATTGTGATGTAAGTCAAATTACAGCATAGGCTATAAAATTCAAATTACCAGCCCTTCAGGCAGGATGCATGACACATTAACAAAGTCTGCCTGAGATTCTTGGATAGCAAGATAATACTATGGGGTAATACCTTTTCTTACATATCCAGAGGTCGTTTCCCTCAAACCGCTAAAAATCAGTTAGCAGAGAATATATACATAGAGTCCAGGCATTAAAATGTTTGCATTTTACCACAGAAAACTGCTTCAGACCTTAATTCGGGGCTGTAAGGTTTCTTTAGGCATTTTAACACCATATTCAGATATTAATTTTTTACACTCCAGTCAGCTTTTAATCTGTATTTATAGGAAATGTCTCATTTCTTTTATTCCAAGTTTATTTTAGCTATTTGCCTGATTAAAAAAGTAATCCACTGTCAGAACAGGAGAAACCTGTCACTTTCCTCGCCTCCCCCAGGGTTTATGTGAAGTGGTGCCTTACCCCAGTCCTTCTCAGGATATGGCCCAACCCTGGCAGGAGAGGCCTGTCCATAGTTGGCCCAGTGCTGAGCAGCAAAGCCAGGGCTCCAACCCAGAGTCCTGCCTGCCAAGCATGTACAGCCATTTTGGAGGCAAAACCATGCTCATCCCAAGCCTCTCTCCTTTTACCCCAGAACAAGTCTCCACAGCCCATATATAAGCTCCAAGCCCTGCTCTCTTTCTTCCTAAGCTCACTGTTCTCTTTTCTAATACAACACACAATCCCCTTGACTTTGTGCCTGAAATAGCAGAAAACAAAGCCACAAAAGTCAGAGTTTGGCAGTCTTGGCAGTTCTTCTTAGCATAGGACTTGAGCCTATAAAAACTTCTTTCCTCCTCATTTATAGACTTTTCTGGAGACAAACACAAAACTTGTCTTTTCTCCCTCACTTGAGGTAGGGAACACCAGGACAGGTCTAATATTTCTCCTGGAATGAAAGCCAACTGGAGCTTGGGTTGGTAACAGCATTTTACCCATTAACCAGTAATATCCTGATTCCACATGAGAAGGTACAGGGCTGCCGGAAGCTGAGCAAAGTCATGCTCATAACTACACGAAGCAGCTGAAGGAACATTAGTAATGAATTTGGGTAGTGATGGCTCACATCTTGCTACTTAGCATGTTCAGAGGGATCAACAGGGTTGGCAGCCACTGGGGACTTCTTAGCAATGCAAAATCTCAAGCCCCTCTCCAGACCTACTGCATCAGAATCCATTATTTTAACAAAATCCTATGGTAATTCATCACATGCTCAGGTTTGATGAGCATTAATCCAATGACTTGAGTGGTCTGGTATTAATATCCTGCCTCCCACCTCCACAGCCAAGCACTGTTCTCTGGAAAATCAGGAATTGAGGAAGCCAGTGAAGGTCCTACCATGACAGAGACAGCCCTGGCTATAGAACAGCCTCTCGATCGTGGAGGAGCAGCCTCAGCACAAGCAACAGAAAATGAGAGGCTCCCACAGGCCTCTAGAATTAAAGCCAAACCCTCACAAATGCCTGTATCCACACAAACGAGGGGTTTTCACAATGCCTCACAGGCTACAGACATTGCAACTCTTATTTACCCACTCAGTTGCCTAGGAAATTCACATTAATGTGATTTTATCTATCAAAAAAAAAATAATAATGAGATAGAACAGTGAGATTTGTCTGACCTGGAAACAGCTCAAGACCCATGTTCCTGTTGGTTAAGCTAAATGATGACCTTGTTCTGCTCTGTCCACACACACCACACATACACAAAACACACCACACCCACCACGCATACAATAAACACAATACACCACATACACACCATATACACAACTCACACACCACACACATAAAACACATCACACACCATATACACAACTCACACACCACACACATAAAACACATCACACACCATATACACAACTCACACACCACACACATCACACACATCACCCACACACCACACATCCATGCTTCTGAGCCAGAGTAAAGCTCTAACCAATAGGGACCTGATAAGAAGGTGACAGGACCTGTAGGATTCTTCACAAAACTCTCAACACCTGCAGAAGGAAAGGAAACATTTTGTGTCCTGACACTGACTTCAGAGAAAATTTAATTTCTTTCATCAACATGCAGGAATGTATAAAGGGACACATGCGAAGAAGCATGTAAGTCTTCTTTGTAACTAAGAATGTTCGGCAAGAAACAGCTGATATGAGAACTGGTAAACAGGGCAGCTGCCAATGCCGACTTCCCACGGAGTGGCCCGGTCACGTCAGACTAGGCATCTTCATGTTCTACGTGTCTCCTCTCCCAAATAATTAAAGCCAGTACTTCTCCCCCTTCTCAAGGATTTCTGGACCCCTGCTTATTTTCCCTTCTAATGCCAATTTCAAAATCCTCTTCTATTTCTTCAGATCGTGTGATTTCAGTGACCATTTTCCTAAATCACTGCTTCCTTGCAAAATTAATAGCCAGCTACTCTTTATGATGGAAATAATTGCTGAGACAAGGGAGAGCAGTTTCAATGATATATACATTAGATAAATGTGATACAAGATAGCCTTAGTGGCAACTCTGGCCTCAGATGCCTGTCCCATGCCACACTCTGGGTGTAAGGGAAGCCGCATCTGTGCTGAGGGGTGGGGCCAAGCTTTGCAGGACTCGTCTCCCCTGTCCTGCTGCAGTTGATTCTTAGGCTGTCCAGGGACCTGGAGTTTATGGTTTATATTTGACTTTTTTAAAAAGATGAGCTGGGTCAACCACTTCTCACTTAGAAATATGTCACTGGCAAAGAGATGCCACAGCAGGGGCAGAAGCCAAAAAGTGCATGGAAGAGACCACAACCATTTAGGCCTGGAGAGGCTGTTTCAAGAGAGCAGATCACCCAGGAAGGAAGAACAGAGCACAGACAAGCAGAAGCAGACACACTGCAAGACAGAGAGAGGCCATGAAACTCCAAAGGTGGTCAGATGTTGGCTCCAGGCCAATGCTTCTGGAATGTTAGCTCCACCCTCATCCTTAAAATCAATACCCTCTATCTAAGCAGATCTGGGTCCTCTGCAACCAAATAAGCCACTCCCTCTGCAACCAAATAAGCCACTCCAAAATGCACTAAATAAGTGAATTTATTTTTCATTGAAAAAAATTTTTTTTTTTACTTTTACCATTACCTTCAAACTAAGAAATAATTCTCAAGAAAAATAAAAGTAGACCCTATGTCAAGAACATATAGCCTGGCCTACAGACCGTTTCTAATTCCAATTCCAACGGGATCTGGTAGATGACAGAAATTTCATCTGAAATTTAGAAGTAGAAGGTGGGGGGGGGGTGCCTAGGTGGCTCAGTTGGTTGGACGACTACCTTCAGCTCAGGTCATGATCCTGGAGTCCCGGGATCAAGTGCCACATCAGGCTCCCTGCTCAGCAGGGAGTCTCCTTCTCCCACTGACTTCTCTCCTTTCATGCTCTCTCTCTCTCAAATAAAATAAAAATCTTTCAAAAAAAAAAAAAAAGTAGAAGGTGGGGCACCTGGGTGGCTCAGTGGGTTAAAGCCTCTGCCTTTGGCTCAGGTCATGATCCCAGGGTCCTGGGATTGAGCCCCGCATTGGGCTCTCTGCTCAGAAGGGAGCCTGCTTTCTCCTCTCTCTCTCTGCCTACTTTTGATCTCTGTCTGTCAAATAAATAAATAAAATCTTAAAAAAAAAGTAGAAGGTAAAATAATTTTTCCTTCAGCACGTTTTCTATCAAGTATTGATTATCACTGCTGTCTTAGAACAGTGACCCACCAAAAAAAAAAAAAAATCCCCATCTAAGCCTTGCAGTTTCTGTGGAAGACATAAGTATGAAAGATCGAGACCTGAGATTCACTGAGAAGAAACTTGTAGATTTTTGTAGGGAAGCAAAACAAAACATGAAACAGGTATGTAATATGAGAGAAGGAAAAAGATCATCATTTCTATAAATAATTCACAGCACAGTGGGGCCTATCCCGAGGAAATTATACTAGTCTTTGTGAGAACTGAACTCCATCACTAAAGACAGGACCACTGGGAACTTCCATTTTAACTTAAAGTAATTAATCGTGTAATTATCGTGACAGGCAGGGGTACCAGTCTACTTCAGGAGTGCAGTTGGGGCTATAATACACAAGGTTAAACCAGGGTACCTATTCAAAAGTGAAAGGCTAAACAAACTAAAAACCCAGTAGAATGTTCAAGTATAAAAGGAAGCACTTCATTCTCGTGAAATCTGGAAATCAAAATAAACTCACAAATACACCACACAAACTCAAGTGGGCAGAACCAACAGTGGCCCAATTAGAAATAATTAAACTGACAGAGAGGCCCGGACAACAAGCTGCTCTGTTCACTATAGGGAGACAGATTCTCACAGGCATGTACCAGGCCACTGAGCCACAGCCAGAGGAACCGAACTCCCCCATGATGGCTGCCCGTCACAGCAGCAGCCTCTGAGCACTGGACAAACGACCACACCAACAGCTCTCAATGTCATGTTCAGTAAAACAAGGTGGTTGGGTTATATTATCTACCAGTCCCCTCTCCAACTCTCTGAATCAGACTGAACCTACTTTGAGAAAATCATCACCTAAAAACTGTGTTATGAAATACCTCTGGTAAATCCCCACAAGCTGACTAAACCATTCAATAATGCCATTAATTTCATCCCCAAATTTATACATAGCTTTCCCATATCTATCAGAAAAAGCATGTCTAACAGCATTCTACCGGCTATATTTACTCAAAATCATGACCAGCACCAAGAGAGACAAATGGACAATTCAAGTGAAATCTTTTCCTTACCATTTCGAGACACATCAAGTTCCACCAGCTGCATGAAGTTTGCTATTTCTGGAGGGAGCCGCTGAATTTCATTATCACTAAGTCCAAGCTTTCGTAATTTGACTAGCTGGAAAAATTGCTGAAAGAGAAAATAATTTCACATGGGTCTCATATATATTTGCAATGTAAACTTTCTGCCCAATACGAAATGTAAAAGAATGTCTTTTAAAAACTAGTGAGGATTGTACCAATATCAATTTCCTGATTTTGATATTGTAAGTCATGTAAAGATACTATCACTGGGATAAACTGGGCACAAAGGACATCTCTGTGCTATTTTTGCAACTTCCTATCAATCGACAATTATAAGTTTTAAAAAATGAGTAAGTACCTCAATGAGAATGGTAATTACTCCTTTAAACTATCCAGTGGGTGGTCACATTTTCTACTTCTAGAAACAGATAATAAATCTGCAGTATTAAATAAACAAATGTAAAAATTAGAAAATATTTTTAGAAGACATTTTAATAGGAATTACTGTAAATCAGAAAATATATAAATATCCCACAAATGTAAAGGGAAAAAATTTGTTTTTGACCAATCTAAAGCAGAGCCTGCACTGTACACTTCCATTAACCGTGGCACACTGAGCACACGCCTTTTCCCCCATACCTTTTAAAAGTGTACTAAAATGACACTAAAAGAATACAGAAATGAATAAAATATAAAAGTATGAAATAAATGCATGAAGACAATTAAAAATGAGAGGGGACAAGAAGTACACCAGACATGCCTCAAAATCCTCGAAGCCAGAAAACAGATGAACAAATGGGAACTAAAAAGAATCCAAACAAAGCTGAAATTCAAGCCTGTGAAGTGAGAAGTCAATAGGAAATTAGGTCCAGGTGACCTCCAAGAAGGAAGAACTGGTTGAAAATTTATATAAAGAACAGTTGGGTCCCCACATCTTCTTCTCTACCCTGCATAGCCAAGCAGGAGAGTGGCAATTTCCTCTCTAGGAGACTTGACTCTGAAGGACAGCTGAGGGCAGGGATGAGGCCTCCTACTAAAAATAGGGGGACTGATCAAAGCCGATCAGTGAGATCCCACCCTCTTCCCACAGCCACGTTCCCAGGCATGAGAACAGACCCTGTAGATGTGAATTATAGTAGAGAGAAGTCCCAGGTTGTAAGCCTCACGCATGCACACAGAGCTTCCAACCATCTCCACGCCCCCACCGCCCCTTTCAAGTGTCTGGATATTTCATTTAATCAAAGCCAAGGTTCTCTAGACACTTGAAGAAAGCCCCTAACATGCACGAGAGTATCCATATCCCTTCAAATATGAAAGAAATAGGATGTGGGAGGCAAAAAAAAAAAAAAAAAAGACTTCATCAACTAAAAAATGTAAGTAACACCGTCAGAGAAATAAGAGAAAATGAAGCAACATGATACCATACAAAGGAAGCTTCAAAGTAATAAGCTTTTGGAAATAAAAAAAAAAAAAAAACAACTGTAGCATTAAAAGTGTACTAAAGAATCCAATAAAAGAGGTGAAAAACATAATTAACAAAATACCTCAGAAAGTAGGATAAAAAGACTACAAGACAGAGATATGGGAGAGAAAAAGACAGGAGATCGGTCCACAAGGTATGACATCCAACTAACAGGTATTCCAAAAAGAGAGCACAGGGGACTTCAAAACATGTATTTTCTGGTTTGGAAAAGTCCACCACATGGCCAATAAAATTAATGATAGAGACATGTAAGAATACCAAGAAATATAACAATTCAGAATACCAGAAATAAGAAGATTCCAAAAGCTTCCAGAGACCAAGGGAGTCGGGTGGGGAGTCATAATGAAGAACTAGAATCAGAAAGGTGCTGGACTCCACAGCAGCCTTGAAAGTTAGAAGGCCTTGGAGCAATGCCTTCAAAATTCCAAGAAAACATTATTTCCAACCTAAAATTACATACCCAACAAAACCATCAATCAAGAACGACGACAAAATAAAGACATTTTTAGACATGCATGGTTTTAAAACTATGTATCTTCCTTGCACCCTCAGGAATCCATAAAATGTGAGCATAAATCTCAAAGGAGGAGGATCTGATACCCAGCAATCAGAGAATCAACAAAACAGAGACAAAAGAAATTCCCAGGATAGAACAGTGAAGGGACTTCCAAGATATTGGCTGAGTAGCAGGCCCTGGGAGGGACCAGTCCACACTGCAAACAGGGAGGCTCCCAGAGAAAAGATTATTGGGGGCAAAACACACATCTTTGGGATTATCTGATGTGTTTGAAAGTATCAAGATTTGTTTATTGATAAATTAAAAGCAAAGTAAGCAAAAAGGGTAGGAGTTACTAATTTCAGGAAAAATATAAAGTATGAGAAGACATAATCACAATATAAATTTAAGACCCGATTATGAAAAATATTTAGTTGTAATGTTTTAATAGCTACATATTGATAAAAACAAAATTGGTGTTACATCAATATTGATAGGATGGAGAAGAAATCATAAGTGTTAAAGTTTCATTTTCTATAGAAAGAAATTAAAAGATAACTATAAAGTGAAAAAAAATCAAACTAAAATTAGCAAGCTTAGCAATGTGGGGGCATACAACAGTAGAAACAGCTTAGAGCTGGGGGTTCTCAAGAGCCAGAAACTGGAGTGGGGACAGGGAAGACAAGAGGCTACTCTTCTTCCCTGTCACACTAGGCTTATTGGATTTAAAAAAAAAAAAAAGTGATTTGCATATATTACTTCACTAAAAACAGAAATTGAATTTACAAAGTTAAAAGTCTCTGTAAGATTATAGGCTGCTCCAAATGAATAATTCTGACAATAATAATAATGCTAACAATTAATAAATGTCAGTTTTGGGGGTAAAAGAGACTTTTTACTTCTATAATCAAAAAGAAGACACTAACAGTTGGGAAGCAGTAAGACAATACATGGAACATAAGTTTTCAAGTTCACTGACATTTTAATGATACTTTAAACATCTGTTCTTGTAATATAATTGAAAATAAGAAAAACAAGCTATAATGCACAAGATGTCTTTGCATTATCAACAAAAATGAAAAACTTGAAAACATACATATCAAAGAAGGGAAATGATTAACATGTTATTAAATAATTCAATACTGACTAAGTGACAAAAGGATTACTATGAAGACCACATAACTTGAAAAAGACTTAGAATGCAAATATGATTTTAAAAAGACAAAAATGCAGGTACATTATGTAAAAAAGCATGTGTGCACATTGACAGGAAGGAAACACAAGAAAAAAAGTGATTTCAGGTGATAAGGAAAATGCATAAACAGCTTTAAATTCTTTTTTAACAAAAAAGAAAGATATTTTTAAATAAAATGATGAATCTCAGAAAACGAATGCTACCAATTAGCTGTATATGATAATGAAAGTGCTCCATGAAAGGACTAATCCCTTGGATTTCTTTAATCATACAGTTGAGATTTAATTTCTTAAGAAAGGTATTGAAGTTTCTTGATGCTGGTTGTATGAAAGCATTAGCTGACACAAAAGCCATTCAAAAGAGTCACATATTTGAATAATTGAGCTTATGCCAATTGTTCAAAGAGCTGACAGTTTCATAATGCATCAATGTGTTTACTCAAGCATGAAAACCTCACTTTATTTTCCAGGAAAGATATAATAGCAACAGGACAAAACCATCACCAATTCCATACATTCAGGGACCATTCAGAAATAATCCAAGAAATCAAGTCACTAAGGTACTTCGATCTGCAGGGAATAATAAGTACGTTTTACGACTGTGGCAACAACATACAAATCCTCATAGCCAGTAGAAATCATAACAGCAGGCAAATTAAAGTTTTGTTCTGCATGTTAAAAGCACCCTCAAAGAGACTGTCACAAACACTACCTTCTTCAACTTGGGAAGCACATACCAGACATAAAACACCCTATCTGACAGGTTCCCAAAATGAAAACAGTAATTCCTAAGTCTTTCCCTCACTGCCCTGATGGGATCTTAATTCATCATCCAAATGTTTTATAACTACTTTCTTACAAGACGGACACAATGCCTCTGAGACTTTATGAAATCCTCAGGTTTTCAATGTCCTCAGATAGGGTGAAAAAAAAAAAATCCAACAAGATCTAAGCCCTTCTGCCTCCTCTTTGACATTAGCCAGGGCACAGGAAGAACAATTCACGTAGCTGTCTTGGCAGGGCGCCACAGCGCAGAGCGATCATGTGACGCAATACACAGACACCATTCTTCAACTATACCATGTTTGATTACAGCACACTGGCCCACTTTAGAGGACACTGAGTACAATTACAAGCAAAGGAACCCAAACGGCCTTGGCTCGTTAGGCCACACCACAGCCTTCTTATAGCCACCCTTGCTTTTAGTAGATGCAGAGTCTTTAATTTGGCTGTACAGCTCGTTTCCTTTTCCCAGTACACATTTCTGACAAGATTCTTTTTCCCTCTCTTTTGGTAGACTGTTGGTGACCTCCTTCTTCTTACAAAGGGACATAGGAGTATTCCTGGGCTACGGAGGTGGTTCAACATTCACAAATCAATCAATGTCATACATCACATTAATAAAAGAAAGGATAAGAAACCCTCTCAATACATGCAGAAAAAGTATGTGACAAGGTACAGCATCCATTCTTGATAAAAACCCTCAACAAAGTAGGTTTAGAGGGAACACAGCTCAACATCCTAAAGGCAATACATGAAAGCTAGTATCATTCTCAATGGTGAAAAACAGAGAGCTTTTTCTAAGTCAGGAACACAAAGGATGTCCACTCTCACCATTGTTGTTCCACACAGTACAAGAAGTTCTAGCCTCAGCAATCAGACAACAGAAAGAAATAAAAGGCACCCAAACTGGCAAAGAAGTCAAAATTTTACTCTTCACAGGCGACATGATAATGTATGTAGAAAACCCAAGACTCACCAAAAAAATTGCTAGAACTGATATAGGAATTCAGCAGTATGGCAGGATATAAAATCAATGCACAGAAGTCAGCTGCATTTCTATACACTAACAATGAAGCTGAAGAAAGAGAAATCTAAGAATCAATTCCATTTACAGCTGCACCAAAAACCACAAGATGCCTAGGAATAAATCTAACCAAAGAGGTTAGTAAAGGATCTATACTCAGAAAAGTATAGAAACATTCATGAAAGAAATTGAGGAAGACATAAAGAAGCAGAAAAACATTCCATGCTCATGACTGGAAGAATAAATACTGTTAAAATGTCTATGCTACCCAAAACAATCTATACAATCAATGCAATCCCTATCAAAATACCATCAGCTATTTTAGAGCTGGAACAAATAATCCTGAAATGTGTATTAAACCAGAAAAGATTCTGAATAGCCAAAGAAATGTCATAAAAGAAAACCAAAGCTGGTGGCATCACAATTCCAGACTTTAAGCTCTATTACAAAGCTGTCATCAAGACAGTATGGTGCTGGCACAAAAACAGACACATAGATCAATGGAAACCAAACAGAGAGCCCAGAAATGGACCCTCAACTCTATGATCAACTAATCTTTGAAAATGCAGGAAAGGATATCCACTAGAAAAAAAGATAGTCTCTTCAACAAATGGTACTGGGAAAACTGGATAGCCACATGAAGAAGAATGAAACTGGACCACTTTCTTACATCATACACAAAAACAGACTCAAAATGGATGAAAGTTCTAATTGTGAGACATGAATCTAACAAAATCTTCAAGGAGAACACAGGCAGCAACCTCTATGTCCTTGGTCACAGCAACTTCTTCTTAGACACTGTCTCCAAAGGCAAGGGAAACAAAAGCAAAAATGAACTACTGGGATTCATCAAGATAAAGTTTCTGCACAACAAAGGAAATAATTAATAAAACTAAAATGCAACCTATGGAATGGGAGAAGGATATTTGCAAATGACATACCAGATAAAGGGTTAGTATCCAAAATCCATAAAGAACTTATCAAACTCAACGCCCAAAGAACAAAAATCCAGTCAAAAAATGGGCAGAAGACATGAACAGACATTTCTCCACAGATTTCCAAATAGCCACCTGACATATGAAAAAATGCTCCATATTCCTTGGCATCAGGGAAATACAAATCAAAACCACAATGAGACACCATCTCACACCAGTCAGAATGGCTAAAATTAACAACTCAGAAAAAAACTGATGCTGGCAAAGATGTGGAGAAAGGGGAACCCCCCTACACTGTTGGTGGGAATGCAAGCTAGTGCAGTCACTTTGGAAAACAGTATAGAGGTTCCTCAAAAAGTTAAAAATAGAATTACCATATGGCCCAGTAATTTCACTACCAGGTATTTACTCAGAGGATACAAACACAGTGATTCGAAGAGACACCTGCATCCCCAATGTTTATAGTAGCAATGTTCGCAAGAGCCAAAATATGGAAAGAGGCCCGATCTGTCTGTCAACAGATGAATGGATAAAGATGAATGGATAAATGGATACATATATACATATATATTTCTTTATCCATTCATCTGTTGATGTGTGTGTGTGTGTGTGTGTGTGTGAGAAATACAGTGGAATATGAGCCATCAAGAATGAAATCTTGCCATTTGCAATGACATGGATGGAACTAGAGGGTATTATGCTAAGCAAAATCAGTCAGAGAAAGACAAATACCATATGATTTCACTAGTATGTGGAATTTAAGAAACAAAACAGAAACAAAACAAAACAGGGAAGGGAAGGAAAAATAAAATAAGATAAAAACAGAGAGAGACTCTTAACTCTAGAAACATATGAGAAGGGAGGCGGGTGGGAGAACAGGGTAATTGGGTGATGGGCACTAAGGAGGGTACTTGACGTACTGAGTACTGGGTTTATATGCAACTGATGAATCACTAAATTCTACCCCTGTGACGTATAATACACTATATGTTAACTATACTGAATTTAAATAGAAATTTAAAAAAGAAAGGGACATAGGAGATCTCAGTCCTAAAAGAGCTATGTCCTTTTTAATTACTATATATGGTCAAGGATGAGTCAATTATCCCCTTATTGCCCAAACTTATCCTCAGAGTAAAGAAAACACAAATCATTGTTACAGATTCACCCATAGCATAAAGAATATTATTAAACTCCTGAAAAATTGTTTGACTCCAGCTATAATGACACCAAAATGACTCACAGATTTCCCTTCTGGATGCATTCGAATGCTTCAACTAAATGGTCACCCCTTTTCATTCTACGTAACTCTCATCACATTCTTACTCTTGTACCCTTTGACCTGAACTACCTTTTTGGACGACAACTTTGGCAAAGCTATGGTAAACCAAAGGTTCTAATCTTGAGAGAGATTAACACCTGTTACAGGACAGAGGTAACCCTTAAACAACACAGGTGTGAACTGCATTTTTCAATAAATATGGTATAGTACTATAAATGTATTTTCTCTTATGATTTTCCTAACATCTTCTCTAGTTTACGTTATTTATATTATATTATTTATATTATAGGTAAGTCTTCCTGTCAACAGTAGGCTATTAGTAGTTAAGTTCTGGAGGAGCCAAAGTTATATGCAGATTTCTGACTGTCCTCAGGGGTGAGGGGCGGCAGCCCTAATCCATTACCATGTTGTTCAAAGGTCCACTGTATATCATTTGTTCTTTTCTGTGAAATTTATAAAAAAAAAGTGACTATAACTTCATTACCCAGAAATTCTATTCCTAGGTATATACCTTTTTTTAAAAAAAATTCTCACATATGTTATTTCAGAATACCTCAAAGAATGTGCTTGACAGAATTATTTGTAACTGCCCAAAACTATAAATAACTCAAATACTCATCAATACTAGATTTAACAGAAAAGTATATTCTTTTTTTTTTTTTTTTTTTTTGACAGACAGAGATCACAGAGGCAGGGAGGCAGGCAGAGAAGGGAGGGAAGCAGGCTCTCCACAGAGTGGAGAGCCCAATGTGGGGCTTGAAGATGCTGGGTTCATGACCTGAGCCAAAAGCAGAGGCTTTAACCCACTGAGCAACCCAGGTGCCCCCAGAGAGGTATATTCTTAAAATGAAATTCTACATAGCAATCAAAATGAAAGCTTTTTTACTGTTAGTCATTATAGGAAAGAGTCTTAGAAATAATATTCAGCAAATGAAATTTTCACCAAAAAAAAAAAAGCATGTATGTGTGTGTACACACACATACACAATATATATAAAGTTGAAAACTAAACTACTTTGTTCGGAAATGCACACAGAGGTGGTAAAAACTATAAAGAAAAGTCAAGAAGTGATTTCTGTGAAATTGGGGTAGTGGTAGTGGTATACCTGTAGGTATAAGGGAGAAGACTGACCAGGAAGAACACGTAATGGACTTTTGGAGTCCAAGCAATGTTAAATGTCTCATCCTGAGTGATAGTTACAAGAATTCATTCCATAATTTGTTTTAAGTTACATTTACACCTTGTGCACTTTGCTATATATTTGTTTTATTTCATAGTAGGAACAGTTCTGAAAGCTTTAAACTATTTACTAATCACGAAGGAAAATACTAGACAATTAGCACCAAGGACATCCAATTCTTTAGTTCATCACAGTGAATGATAATGAAAAGGAGTGACATTATACCTGGAGAAGAGGAGAAAGAAAATGACCATAGTGACCAAAAGCAACAGGAGTAATCATCATGCTACAGCCAAAATGATATAGCGACTGGCCTCTGTTAAGGGCCTCTCTGTGCTTGGCCATAAGCTAAGGACTTTACAGGGATTACATTCTTTAATCATCTCAATTTTGCCACCAAGCTGGTACCTACATGTACCAGTTAACTACTGCTGTATAACAAACCATCACAAATTCTAAAACGACATTTTTTTTTTTTTTTAAATTTCTCACATTCTGTGGGTTGGCTGGGCAGTTCCTCTGCTGCTTTCATCTGAGCTCACTCATGCAACCGTTACCATCAGCTGGAAGGTCAGAAAGGCTGGAAGATCCACCCTGGCCTGACTCTTATGGTCTGGCAATTAGAACCAATTGTTAGCCAGAGCACCTCTGTTGTCCACATGGCCTCTGCCCTCTCCCTTATGATACAGTGGCTTCTCTACATGAAGCTCTCCAAGCAGAACTCAAAAGTGGCAAAAGAAGAGACTGCAAGGACTCTTGGGGCCTTGAAATATGCATGCTGTCATTTCAGCCACATTCAGGGGGCTGGAGAATTAGTCTGTCCTGGCAGATGAAAGAAGCAGTAAAAATCACACTGAAAAGAGGCATGATGGGAGACCTGGTAGATGAAATGGTCTACCATAAAATGAGTAGGAGCCTCAGGGATGTCAAAGAAAAACATAAAAACTGGATAGATTATCCTAGAAACTTCTATGCTGGATCACAGAGTAACAACTGTTTAAAGAAAATTTAAACAGAAAATAGAACAATATATTGTACAAACTTTGGCCAAGATTTTTGAGTCATGAGAAAGTTATAGGTAAAGGAAGAAACCCAAGAGATATTCACAGAATAGTGACAGGATTGGCTGTCTGAAGCAGAGAGTTCAAATAATCATATTTTACATCTTGGATCTGAATTTGAAAGAGTTCTAGCAGACACTCAAAAAGGAGAACTACTGATGAAAGAAGCATTAACAAGACTGTGTGTGTGTGTCTGTGTGTCTGTGTGTGGGTGTGTGTCTGTGTTTTGGTAAAGAGCTATGGAATGGGAATGTCCCCAGATGAATCACTTTGTTCCCTTGTTTAAAAAAAGCGGGGGGAGCATAGAATGATTAAAGGGCTTTTTTTAGTTCTAAAAATTATAAGATTGCATTTCAAAATACCTTCAGTGCACCTTAAGAAAAATGAAAATCCTATTAGCACACAATACAACAAGCATGAGGTTAAAAATGCATAAAATTACAAAAAGTAGATTAGTGGTTGCCTACCAAACAGAGAATGACTACTAATGAGTATGGGGTGATGAGGACATTATAAAATTAATTGTGGTAACGGCCGCACAACTCTGCATATAGTAAAAACCACAGTATCATGCACTGTAAATGGGACATCTTTACCATGCACAGGACTGGCAGACATCAATGAAGAAGGAATCCCTTTTGGTGATAAAAGACTAAGCAAGGGGCACCAGGATACCTCATGTAGTCAAATCCCTACAGGGACCAAGGAAGCTAAGTTTTTTATCTCCACTTAACAAATAAGAAAACTGAGGTTTCCACCCTGTTCAGCGGCTTCCCTAGCACTGCTGCTACTGTTAGTCAATAACGTTCTTTAAGGAAAATCCTAAAGCACGATTACATTGGAGGCTCACATAGAGCAAATAAAATGCTCACATAGCTTTGCGCAGTGGCAGTATCACAGCCAATGAGGTTCATCTGAGGCCCAATTACTGCTAATTAAAATGTGCAGGTAACTGACAAAAAACATTTGGGGAAACTATATTTTCATTAGCTAAATAAAACAAAGCCAGGGGAAAGGGGCTTTCAGGCTTGGAAAAGGGTAAGGAGTTAAACTGCGCCAATGCTGTATTTCATCTTGATGAATGAGCTGAAAGGGAAAGGAAAGAGCACGCTAATGAAAGCAGCATGTAAGAGCACATAAGTGGTGTTGCTGCCCACGAGATCTGGGCCAAAAGAGGAGACATAAAAAGAAAGTAATCTGGACAGATGAGAAAATGAATCCACTTCTTGGATCATGGGCAGGGCAAGTAACTGCAGATAAAGACTGACAAAGACATGGAAAGCAGGAGACAGAAATCTGAAACAAGTTTATAATATGATATAGCAAAAGAGCATAGAAAGAAAAAAAGGCTTGGTCCAGTTTCGGGGCACAGGGCTCCAGGACAGTCCTGGTAAAATTCAAAAAGACTAACAACACTGTCTATTCAACCGGCAACTTTTTTTTTTAACCATTTTCAGATAAACTTACAAGGGTATTCAAAAGAAAGTCACAAATACTTAAGAATTTGAAACACCGATTCACAAAATTGAAAGCTTCTATCCAAGCACTATTACATGGGTCAGGTCACAGATACTAAATATGAAATGAGATAAAGGTTTAACTCCTCAATAAAACTAACCACTTCCTCTATAATCTAAAGCAGGAAGAAATCTATTTCCTTGCCCACTTATTTGTCCAAATAAATGAAACATATCACAGGAGAAAAGTCTCCTGTTTTAAAATACAATTTTTTTTAACTGGTTCACAATTCAGCAGCACAGATACCCTTTCTTTGTACAACAAAGAGAAGAATGTGGGCTGTTATACTTACGTGGCCCTTAAAGGTCACAGGTAAATCAAATTTCAGAGAAGGAAATCAGTTTCCCACTGAGTGCTAGGATGTATACTTGAGCATTTACAATAAAGATGCTTACATTTACTTTGCTTAAAATATTTCTCTTTCCAATTTTTCTGTCTTCTGGGCTCCACCAATAATTTTTTGTTCTCCCATTTGTTAACATGTTTGCATGTTTTTGAGCTGCTTTCATATATCATCAAGCTATAACCATTAATGAACCCTAACAAAGGTTATGAGTGCCCTAAGGATATTCATAATACCAAAATACCCACCCCCAACAATTAAAATAGCTCAGGTGTGAATCACCTTGAAAATCATGAAGCCAGGAATGTCTTATTTATTATGCTATGACCAGAAGAGTAGATAAGGCTGGCAGAGGTATTTGCAAGGGTTTAAAGAGAAAATACTGGGGGATGAAGATGAATTAGGTGCGTGCTTCAGCAGCACATATACTATAAGTAGCATAAATTAGAGCAGCACTACTTTACTGAGAACGTGAGTGAGGGGACAAGCCAAGGACATGGAAGGACACGCCAATGGCACAGATGGAGACTTGACAAGACTTGGATTGAGCAGGACCAGCACAGCACAGAGAAGGGTCAAATATAACAATGTGGGGGAAAAGGATCAACGTGAAATGCTACAGGGGAAGGATTAAACATAGGATGGTAGATTCAAGCAATAAACTATTATATGACCATTAAAAATCTTGTTTCTCTACTGGAACTATACCAAAATAAAAAGCTGCTGCACAGCAAAGGAAATCACCAACAAAACAAAAAGGCAACCTATTGAATGGAAAAAGATGTTTGCAAAAATGTATCTGATAAAGGGTTGATATCCAAAACATATAAAGAACTTATACAACTCAACACTAAAAAATATGATTGAAAAATGGACAGAGGACCTGCATATAGACAAATTTTCCCAAAAAAGACATCCAGGTGGCCAACAGTCACATGGCAAGATGCTCAACATCAATGATCACCAAACCACAATGAGATATCACCCCACACCAGTCAGGATGGCTAGTATCAAGAAGACAAGAAGCAACAAGTGTTGGCAAGGATGTGCACTGCTACTGGATTGTAAATTGCTGCAGCCACTGCACGGAGGTTCCTCAATAAATTAAAAATATAAATACCATATGATGCAGCAATCCTACTACTGGGTATTTACCCAAAGAAAATGAGAACATTAATTTGAAAAAATATACGTATCCCTACGTTTGTTTATTACAGTATTATTTACAATTGCCAAGGTATGGAAGCAACATGATCGTCTACTGGTAGATGAGTGGATAAAGACGACATGGTACACACACACACACACACATGGGAATATTTCTCAGCCACAAGGAAGATTCTGTCATTACAACAACATGGGTGGATCTAAAGGGTATTGTACTAAGTGAAGTAAGTCAGAGAAAGACAAACACCATATGACTTCACTTATATGCGGAATCGAAAAAACTAACCAAACAATAACAACAAAACACCAGACTTCTAAATACAGAGAACAAGCTGGTGGTTGCCAGACGGGAGGTAGGCAGGGGCAGGGCAAAAGAGATAAATGGAATTAAGAGGTACAAACTTCCAGTTATAAACTAAATAAGTCACAGGGATGAAAAGTACAGCACAGGGAATAGTCAATAATATAGTAATAATGTTGTACAGTTACAGATTGTGACTACACTAACTATGGTGAGCACCAACTATTGCACAGAACTCTCAAATCAGTACATTATATACCTGAAACTATAATACTGTATGTTAATTACACTTCAATAAAAAATGTGTAAGTCATGTGTCTGAGGAATATTGAATAACACAAATACATGTGTTCTAGGGTTATCAAAAAGAATTTAAAATTGTATATATGGTATAGTTCCTATTTTGGTTATATGTAATAGGAATTTCAGGGAAAACCCTTCTTTCTTTTAGTTTAAACTCTAGGTACTTAACATACAGTGCAATATTGGTTTCTGGGCAAAAATTACTTTAAAAAGGTATATCTTCTGGGGAAAAAAAGAACTTAAACTCCATGATTTATGATCATTCTTATGTCTTGATGTTTTGTATCAGAGAAAGCCAAAGATTCTATTTATCTGAAGAGTTGCTTTTCCTTCAAACTTGAGCCAACTGTATCTTCAAGCAAAACTTGAAATCAGTTTACATACCAAAACAGTTCTTCCAAGAGAAGTCAAAGAAATATTAAATTAAGTTTTATTAAAATGGGCCTTATATTTTGGCACAGGATATTCGATAAAGTTGAATTTTTCATATATTGTACTCAGGAAAGCATTACATGACTCAAATGGAATAAAATGTGTTTAGTGGACGTTCTATCTTGGATTCAAGACAATTTATGCACACTAGTAGCATTAATAAGCACCACATATATACGTAATGGGCCTAGCTGATACAGAGTTTTGAAATGCAGAAAAAGATGTTCGAATAAGATGTAGTCCTTACTCTCAACGGACATCAAGGAGCTGACATAAAACCAATGGCTTAAACTACAAGGGAGAAAAAATGAAAATCATAATAAATGAGGCACAAAATGCTACAAAAGGATAAATGCCTCTTGTCATAAACTACATGTTATGTTCTTTCAGGTTAAATTTTTAAAAGTCAACTAGGGTGTTTTATGGTCAGTCACGCCACACCAATAAGAAAATCAACATGGGGGCTTAAGTGGGTAGGAGAAGAATCAATGAAACAAGATGGGATTGGGAGGGAGACAAACCATAAGTGACTCTTAATCTCACAAAACAAACTGAGGGTTGCTGGGGGGAGGGGGTTTGGGAGAAGGGGGTGGGATTATGGACATTGGGGAGGGTATGTGCTTTGGTGAGTGCTGTGAAGTGTGTAAACCTGGCGATTCACAGACCTGTACCCCTGGGGATAAAAATATATGTTTATAAAAAATAAAAAATTAATTTAAAAATGAAAAAAAAAATCAAAAATTCCTATGAATCAGATTCCTTTGAAAGGTTCCTATGAATCCATTCATAAGAATGGATTATTCAGGGGCGCCTGGGTGGCTCAGTGGGTTAAGCCTCTGCCTTCGGCTCAGGTCATGATCTCAGGGTCCTGGGATCGAGCCCCACATCGTGCTCTATGCTCAGCAGGGAGCCTGCTTTCTCCTCTCTCTCTGCCTGCCTCTCTGCCTACTTGTGATCTCTGTCAAGTAAATAAATAAAATCTTAAAAAAAAAAAAAAAAGAATGGATTATGGATTATTCAGGGAAATGTTGAGAAGACTGTTTCTGAATTTTCCCAGGAAATACATCAACATGTGGATCGGCAAGCAGTTCTTCTGAAGTACCAGGCTCAGCTAAGAAAAAAGATGGGCAACACCGATGCGTCCTTACCTTGGAAGCAGAGATGATCTTGAACTGCCCGTGACTTACTGTTTCTTGTCTCCTGAACATTAAATGGACACCCTCCCCAGCGAACATTTGATCTTTCCAGACAGCAAGAAAGAAATGGAGGGATTCAGTCACTGACATGGTATTTCAAAAATTAATCTGAGTTACCAAAGTGTGATCATTCAAGAATGGACCGTAATCTTCTAAGGCAACATTTAACAGCACTTTAGTGTGTACTTATTTATCGAGAGATCTTAAAGGGCTGGGGGAAGGGTCTCACTAACCACTTAGCACATACGGCATTTGGGCATCCTGCAGCCATGCACCCATCTCCAACCAACTGCAGCATGGCTTACGAGGGAGCCCTGCAGCAGCCATCAGGATGTTACTATATTTATTTGGGAGAGTGAGTTTCAAGGAATTGCCAGGGTCCTTTTCCAAAAGAGGCGGGAGTGTATCACCAAGCCATAAAATATAGCAAACATTAAAAGAACAAATAACCCAAGCATCCAGACGCAGACCTACTGAAGTCTCATGGGACTCCAAATAATTTAAATGTGTGACTTGATCTCTGCATAGGCTAAGAGGTCACTGTTAGGCCCTAACCAGATTCGGGCATTTAGAAACATGATGATCAATTTAATAGTGGAGAAGGGTTTTAATTGCCCTAAAACATTTTCTACATATTCTAGATACATATGAGCTACCACATACATTTTGGCGTTTCTAGAATCATATTTTAAGATTAAAATTGTGTAATGAAGTAATTTTAGTCGAAGACTGTCCCTCTACCTAGACACGTTTGCCTTCCAAAGTGTTTATAGCTCTTCTAAGAGCAGCCTTGCATCGTTAAAATAGTCCTCTCTGATTTAAATTTCTCACACACACTAAATTCACACAGTTTCCTACTGGCTGACCAAAACAGTTGTGAAAAGCAAGATGGAAAAAACTGAGAGTAGACTCCCTAGCAACTCACAAACAGTTATGCAAAAACAAAACAGAGCTCATGCTGATCGCTACATTTTCACCCCACAAACTGAACTAAATATTAAATTCTAATATTAATCCAGATGAAGAACCACAAACACAAGGCCTAATTTTGAAAACTTTCTGAATCGCCCTACTGTTTAAGGAACAAGAGAAACCATTAGTGTCCAACTGATTCTGCTCAACTCCCATGGTCTGCAGTTACCCCTCATCAAATGCTAAAGCCTAACAAGTCTGCTTTCTTTGTGGCGAGGAAAGGAAAAGCTCTCTCAGAGCTGCATCTTTAAGCTGCTCTTTCTGAGATTCTTTAAATTTTATTTTTACTGTTTACCAGCAAACTTAGTAAGAGGCCAACCTGACATTCCTGGTGCTCATTTAATGTAAGGATATACACCTCAACACACACACACACACACACACACACACACACAAAGGAATGTACCACAGTGCTACATGGTGGCCTATAGGCCACACAAGGAACCACTCCATTTGCTAACCACAGCATCCATCTAAGGACACGGTTCTTTCATTGTGACGAAGCTCTTTAAAAACTTTCTGTCAGTGGGCTTGTATGGATGACCAGCTGGCTCCCTGGGATGAAGGCCACAAACCAAGCACTTATTCATTCAGAACATCACCCCCTCAGGAGTTCTCAAGAATCAGAAATCTCTTTGTGACATGAAATCAGCAAGAACAGCTTAGAAACATTCAAGAAAAAAGGAAAGGTAGGAATCCTAAAGGAAATGAAGAATCCCAAAATAAAGTATGAGGGACAACAGCTTTCCTTCCATTCCTAGACCTCCAGGAAATAACCAACAGCTCCAAGCATCCAGACAAAATTCCATGAACCCGGCTCCATACAATGTCGTGAGGAGTTCTGGGTTCCCAGACTTCTGTGCTACTGGCCCCGCCTCCTGTTCCCAGCTGAGTCGAGCTTTCTATCCAGATACCTATAATTCATTTTTCTGTGTTGTGGCTCACTATCCCATATCATCAGCACCAATGGGGGTTGGCCCTGACCTGGTACCACTGCCCCCTTTTCTCCCTGGAAAGCACCTTCCACAGTCTGGCAATCCTGAGGAATGACTCATCAAGGACTTCTTTGAAGAAAGAATATCTCCTATGCATGGATTAAAGCAATTTAAAATTAAAATGCTACATTATGAGAGCCGACTTCGACAAGTCTAATTTCAAAAACTTTCCAACACAACTTTTTACAAAAGCAGCTCTCAAATAATGAGAAACGCTTCCAAAGTGGTAGGTACTAGTCTACATACATAATGTCACTTACTCCTTTAACTCTGAGCCAGGCGACCACTTTAATTTCACAAATAATGAACCTGGACCACAGAGAGTTTACATCCCTGGACTCAGTTTACAGAGGTGTGTCCACCTGTCTACTGTAAACAGTAGGGCCAAGAAGCACGGTGGAATCCAAGGTCTGTAATCCCAATTCCCTGATTTACTGGTTGGTTGTGTGAGTTCAAATGAGTTGCTTTGCCTATCCATGCCTCGGCTTCCTCAACAGTAAAAGGGGGTAATAAAAGCTATAATCTCTCTCTCACAGAACTGTAGGGATAATTACATGAGTGAATGCAGGTTAAGCGTTTAGAACAGTGCCTGGCATGCAAGAAATGTTTAATAAATGTAAGCTACCACTACTCTTAGGCCACCACATTCACACACCCTCCTCTATATCCAAGTTAGTGAGACTCTTCAAATCTAAGACACTCAGATCCAATTAGACGTCCTGCTGCCTTTGGAGTGTATGGTTAGGATGGAGCTCAATGCTGAACAAGAATCATGCCAATACAAGACTTTTTTTAGACTTCTTTCTTTTTAGACTTCTTTCATTTTCGAAAGGAGAGAAGGACCACAAACAAAAAGTCATTATACAAATAAATCAAGAGATGGCTAGGTGGCTGGAGCCCAAAGCTTAAAGCGCCTCAAGAAGAGACCGTAAGTACTAGCCAGCAAGTCCAGTAACCCACATGCAACCAAGTACTCAAGCTACTATGCAAATACAGCAAGTAAATTCAAAACAACTGTTTCATCAAATCATTCATCATAATCAAATCATTAAAAACAAAATAAAGCAGAAAAGTAAACTGAAACAAGAAAGGGCTGTATGGATTTCGGGGAAGCTCAGAGTGTGCAAAGCAAGTCAAGACTCAAGGTGGATCTGACCTGGGCACAAACAGAACACAGGGTGGGAAGGGAGGGCTGGGACGCCCTATCACGAGGAAGATGCTGTGTGCATCGGAGACTTCTGGGCAGCCCACAGCTCAGCTCACCAGCTCTCCTGGGGGGTAGCCTGCCTGGTTCGGCACTGCAGGGGGCTGCGCTGAGGCAGGATTCCTTCAGTCCTGGTCCTGCAACTAGATCCCTGGGCTTCCTTTCCAGTGCCAACAGCCTTTGATTTTAACTATGAAAAAGGAAGGAAGGAAAGCAGGTGACACCAATTATCCATGTTGCTTTTCGTTGGCCTTTAAACGAGAGCTTCCAACTCTCAATTGGGTTATGTTCCAAACACTCATTTGTAGGTCACAGACGGAAGCTAGGAACACACACCCATATGCATAGAAACAACATTACTTGCCATGATTAAGCTTTCAAGTGAGCCTGGAAGTCTACTCGACCCATAGCAGTATAAATGTGTCTTCTCAAAAGTTTCCAAGGGCTGTCCACTAGTCCCAGAACAGAGTACAAACTCCTTCTTAATCTCTATTCAGAGAACCCTTAACCTGGGCATATTCTATATTACCCACCATCAAGGTTTTTGTAGGTTTTGACAACTTATAAACTGCCTTCTTCTGTGTCATGCCACCAAAGAACCAGCCAGTGAGCAATCAGTCATTACGAACTGAACTTTAGAAAGGCAACATGGCCCTTCAGGCCACACCTGCATGCAGCCTCTCTGGCTGCCAGTCCAGTGTCCTGTCCGATCTACCTTCTGCCCCACAACTGCCCTCATGGTCGTTCTAAGGTCAGCTGCCACACCCACAGACCCGTGCACCCCACTTCTAGCCCCAGTGACTCACCTGCTATGCATCAGCCTTCCCTGTTCCAAACACCCTTTTCCGGCTATCAACATCTTACTCAGCCTTAAAATGCTACACCCTCTCGGAAGCTTTTCTACCCTATCACCCGGGCAAAATTCAAACCATTCCTCAGAACATTTTGTCCGTGCTCTTCCACTAGGTGAATAAGCCTTTGGGGTATTACACACCACCATGCCCCTCGGAACACCTACCACAGCTCGGCTACACAATAAATACTCGACCTGAGGTTGTCCGTGAAGTGGCCTAACACTATTTTGGCTGTTTTTTTATTAAAATACTTACTAGAAAATGAATGCTACATCTTAATTCAGGATACTTAGAGCCTATCTATGCTCTGTAAGCAACACTAGCCCCACACCCACAACCTCGAGTCAGGAAAACAGGGGGGAAGGGAGGAGCGGCTTTTGTGTCAGAATGGAGAGAACCAAACCATCCAAATTTTAATAATTACTGGGGCATTTATTAAGCATGGATTCCTAGGTCCCACCTCAGACCTAGTCATTCACCATCTTCAGAATAAAGGGCTTGGGGATCTGAGAGTTTAACAAGCACTCCCAGTTAACTCTTTTGATCAAGTAAATTTTGGGAACACTAGCTTTGACTACTGGGTCTCCAACCTGGCTACAGGTTAGAATCACCGAAGTATGCCTTCCCTGAGGTAGAGTCAGGGTTAAACCATGCATTCATTACAGGGATGATAGAGTCCCCAAGAGGATGACAATTAATGGTGGGGTAATTTTAAAAGTCTTACCTATGACAATGGTCTGGGTTCACAGTACATCTGTGGTATTAAAATTTCATGATGGAAGGTGCAATTAGCCAAAGAAGCTCCTGTGGGGGAGAGGGTGGGGGTTATACCCGAACACGCACACGTGTGCACATGCAGCAGAGTGTCACCAGGCGGCAGAGGCAGCCCCAGATGAAAAAGAATAGTCATACAGATGAGCCAGGAGAAGAAAGGCAACTGTGATCATGCCCTTCCTCTGCCTGAAACATCCTTCAGGATGTTAGCCAGGAAGTTAATCCAAGGGGTAGAAGCCAGCAATAACCAGAGAAGGAGAATGGAAAAACATAGGCAATAAAAAAGTATATACCATAAGAAACCAGAAAGTAGAACAACAAAGTATAAAAAGTCCTACTTTTAGAATAGCTTAAAGACAATTCAGTTTATGGTCCTAAAAGCTGGGCTATCTCCTGTCCCCCACTTGCCCCAGCAAACCAGTTCTTAGCATAAGCCTCAGGTTCCAAGACTCCATCCTCAGAGAGTCTGAGCCTGCACTGGGGCTGATGCACTTTCATTTATAAAGTTCCCCAGGTGATTCTACTGAGCAGCCAAGTTCTGGAAACACGATTCTAGACCTGCTTTTATAAACAAATAACACAGCTCCCTTCCTCTTCATAAAGGTCTTCCATCTCCCCACCCACTGCTGCTCTATTTCTGAATGCTGACTCAGTACAACTTTTAATGCTATTTGGCAAAAAAATTCTTTGTTTCTAAAGCCACTATGAACTTACCCTGTTTCTATACCTCCAGGGACAGAAAGCATACCTATAATGTTTATAAGACTCCCTATTTTCCACACCAAAGACTTGTCTGCCAATTCCCAGTGTTAATTTTTAAAACAGCAGCAGTAGAGAGAGTTCGCTGAATAAGAGAGGTTGAGCCTAACATGGCATCCAGATTCCACGGCCTAAGAGGACCAACCAGCTGCCCAAAGTAGCAGGCTCCTATATAAGTATATTTTTAAGGCAAGGCAGCCAAATTTTAGAACCTGGTCACTTTTCAAACATTTCTTCCTCCGTGTAGACCCATGAAACTTTACAACCAAAGTGTATTCCTCCCCCATTACATATTCAAGATTTGGAAGCTACTACTATCATGAAGCATTCCTAAAAACCACACAAATCAAAAGTGTAAGGAAAACTTCACACATCTTCTCCATGTATGGTTGCCAGGCAAAAGTGAGTACTTGCCAGGATACCAGACCATGCTCAGTACAGAGTCACCAGAACAGCAAAGCTAGTGATAAGAGTTGGTCACAACCTGTGAAGAGCTGAAAGTGGGTCAGGAGAGAAGATTTGCAGGGAATGTCAAATGGCCTCTAAATATTCGAAGGCTTGTCACACGATCATCAAAGGATGAGACTTGTTTGGTATGGCCCAGGGGCAGGAAACTTAAGTCAGAAAAATGTCCCTCTATAAACTGAGCTAAAATGTGACAGGGTCCTGAGAATACAGTGAACCCTCAGTGTAGGCACAGCCCAGAGGACTACTTTGTATGGTTTTATGAAGCAAACTGATAAATCCGATGGACAATTGATCTAGAAAGTGTCTTTCTGACCCTAAGATTCTACAATCACTATTTCCCTACCATAATCTCCTCCTCCCACTCAAAATCCACCAAGGTTCTTAGATAACAGTTTGTGATATGCACTCTGGCCTACAATTACCTAGTACCAAGTCCAGTATTTGCAAGAAGCAGCAAAGCAATCTACAGGTTATCTGGGGTCAGAAGACAGCATCCAAAATTCATGTCAGAACATGATGTCACATCCCTTGGAGAAAAAGAGGAAACACTGACGAAGTCAGGTAGCAAAAAAACAGCACTACTTTCCTTGAATACTGGACGGAGGGAGAAAAGAGTGTGGCAAGACAGCATCATTGACTTGGCTTTTTCATGAGGACAAATGCTGCGATACATTCTTTATGGAAGGATTCGCATCCTTCCTTATGAGTTATAAAGAATTTTTAAATATGGAATTTTAATTGATTCTTATTAATAATATTTTCTATGCTAACAGAAGCCCCTTGTCCTATTTTTAAATTTTTTTTTTAAGATTTTATTTATTTGACAGACAGAGATCACAAGTAGGCAGAGAGGCAGACAGAGAGCGAGTAAGGGAAGCAGGCTCCCTGCTGAGCAGAGAGCCAGATGCGGGGCTAGATCCCAGAACCCTGGGATCATGACCCGAGTCGAAAGGCAGAGGCTTTAACCCACTGAGCCACCCCGGCGCACCCCCCCCCCATTTTTAAATTTTAAAAATAAGCCTCCTAGATGAGAACATTGAGAGTGGGAGAGACATTTCTGAGTGAAGTGCCGAAATGTCTCAGACAGAGAACAAATGACCATTGCTTTAACTCTGATCGTAATGAGGATCAGGGAAGATGGAGAGTTCAGGAAACCTTAAAAGTCTGAACTTGGGAGATGCATTCTAGCATCCAATCTATTTTCGTGTCTTTGTGATGGCTGAGCTGGAAGAGCCAAAGGACACATCATATAATAGGGTTTGCTCAAACACCGCTTCTAGCACCTAAAAGGCTCACCCTCTAACTGGGCTCAGCCTTCCCTACAGATAGGAATGAGTTCATACCTCCCTGGAATATACATGTGGGTTAAATGTCTACAAGAACAAGACACCACAGAGAAGTGTATTCCCCATGAAGCCATTGTTCCGTTGCATTATGAAGAACCATATAGTACCAGGACCCAGAATGGAAAAAATGGAAGGAGAATTCAGTTACAGTCAAGGAGATCTCAATACTTTGCCAGCCACAGGGAGGAGGCCATTTGTCTGGTAATCCTGAGCGAACCACAATCAAAATGTGAACCAACTGCTTCACTGTCCATGCATCTAGTAGGACCTGGCTATCAGCCTGGCCACCCTACAAGCACTGAAAACTTGCCCTCCCTGGCAACCTCGAGGAAGACATGCTTTCACTGCTCAAAGTCATTACTTAGGAGAATAATGGAAATACCAACAACATTCCGGACTACAGAAAGACTGATAGAATAAGCCTCACCTGATTTTGCCTTGACCTCTTCCATTCCAAGGGTGTACTTGAATGAGTGAGCTTTCACTAGCTTTTCATGGGCCTTTATTTTAGTGTTGCCCATCTGTTTGAACACTCAAGAGGCAAGTTTTAACCACATTCTTTGGTCTCTCTCTGGCATCGGAGCCTTTGCTATTGCTGTATCCTCCCCAACTCCTCTGCAATTTTCTTCCCTCGATTGCTATGTTCTTCTTGTCAAGGATCTGTACTCTTTACTGGCCACCTGACATTTTAACAGTGGATGAGCTATTCTTACAGGACCTAGAAATATACAGCTGGGGTAGGAACAAAGAGAAAGTGGTATTTCAATTCATGACAAGTGCGGTAATTATATTTCCTGTAATAAATTTATTTCAAAATAATCACTGACAAAGCCTAAGCACTTTTGATTGGCCCCATTCAAAAGAGGAGGGAAGGAAACAATCATATATACCATATATATTTTAAAATTTTTTAAAAAGCCTAGCATTAGAAAGCAGAGCATTAACCTTGACGTGTTTCCAAAGTCAATCTTGCAATGCAGTGTTAATAACATGGGCCAGAGCAGTTAACTGAAAAAAAACCTCCTTTCCAGCCATCTTTAGTAGGGCATGAATCTGCATAGAATCTGGGAAAGGTTACCAAGGCACAATAACCTGAGAAGGAGTAAAGAGAATGTATTAAAAAGGAAAAAGCAAGAGATTATTTCTCAGATAGTTACCAAGACCATCCCATATTCTCAGAGTAGAGGAGATACAAAACAGAACAGTACCACCATCATAAATTGTGTGCCCCTCAAAAAGCAGTGGGAGCTCTCAGTGACAGGTACAATGGAGTCTGCGAGTGACAGGTACAAAGGCGAGTCGGGTGACTCAGCCTTTAGGCAGGGAAGGCATAGGGCTGAGAGTCCAGGATACTTGGAGGGGTGCTCAAAAACGCTTTATTGTCTTTGAAGGTGAAAAGGGAAAAAATGGATAAAGTAACAATGAATCCAGCCTGAATTTTATTTGTCTATCACAAACACAAAATATGACCAATAATAATTTTATGGGGGAAGGGGCCCACAAAAGCAAAGTGCCCATGCTAGAGCCCAGGAGAGCTGTATCCACCTCTGCCTGTAGAGAAAAAGCAAATGCTAGAGAGTTTCTTGGGTCTGAGGCAGGCATGTGAGAATCTACAGGGCATTCAAGTGAGGCACAGCATTAACACAAATGATTTTCCATAGTGAAAGCTCAACAGTGAACTCTATTACAAAGTAAAGAAAAAAAATAACTTGCTTTCAATTGTTCAAAGAAAGCGTGGTGCAAGTGACAGATTCTTAAGTGTTCTCTAAATGACAGAAGATAAGCTCTGACACCGGAAGATCAAGTAAGTTAACAGAGCCTGAAGGAGATCCTTCTATGTAATAATAGCATTGACCTTCTAGTGCGTTGCCTTGTTCTTTTCCCCTACTCACTTCTGTTTCACTTTAAAACTGTCTTCTTACCAAACTGTGATTGTACTCTATGTACAATTCAATGTCTTGCCCTTTTTTTTTTTTTGCATATTATATCAGAATAATTTCCTAAGTCCCTCAACAGAACATCTGGAATGCACCAATGTCTGCGTATGCACCTCTTACGGTTTCCTAGACAAAATGCCAAAGGATAAAATGGAGGGACTCAAGGCTGGTTCAACAATCAAAGTCAACCCAAAGCATGCTGACTAATGGGCTCATTAGCTACCTGTTGGACCGACTACAGGGCTATGACCCAGGTTTTAACTAATGAATTTAAGACACTGATACTCATCAGCAGAGTGCCTACTATGTGCAAAACTGCACTACATGCTTTATACACATGGACTCACCTTACCCTCATAAAAAGCTTGTGAGACAAAGATTTTCCCATTTTATACCAAGGGAAGAGGATAGGGATGGAAGTTCAAGGAAGCTGACGATCTGCTGAAGGTCAAAACTAGCACACAGCAGAAGAGACATCTCAGTTCCGTCTCCAGCTCCTACCTTCTTTCCATTTGATGGCACTTTTATTCCACTTTCAGGGTTCCTGAAACGAGTCAGTAAGTTGTATAAAAATCAGATGGAAGAGGATCTCTTTAAAGGCAGTTATAGAGCCAATGTGCTAATCTAACAAGATTAAATTGAGCCCTGAGAAAAGCAGTCTTACAACTGGATCCAAGGAGACTAAAATTCTGTACAGAATGATGGAGACCTGACCCCAAATCAGCATGCATGAACAAAACTTGGGGATGGCTTTACCTAGAAAGCTCAGCGTTGATTCTAAGAGTTGCATAACCAAAGGTATACACACTAACTAAACTATAAGCTCACTATGAATCCAATAGCTACATATGCATATCTATATGCTTTAGGACTACATTCATAAAAATATTATGCCCAGACTGAAAGAAGTGACAGTTTTTTGCCCTGGGCTGGTGTATCTTCTCTGGGGATCACATTCTACAAAGTTTTGGCAAAAAATAACATCTCTACAAAAGCATAACCAGGTAAATTAAATGGACTGGAAATTTTTTTTTTTTTTTTTTGAGTATGAGACTAGATGGAAGTGTGGGTAGGGCTGACTCAAGGACAGAGAGGACAGTGGCTTACATTCCTTCAAACACACAGAGCCCCCACTGACCTCACCCTTCCATCTGACTTGACATTTCTTTGGCCCACGCAGTGGAGGGTTTGCACTCCTTTACAGATACATGAACAGATAAAGTACCTTCCCAATCCAGGCCTAAAATATTGACGATTCTGCTAACAGCAATTTAGACTTCTCCCCCACAGCTTACTTCATATCCACTCCAGTCATCATTCAGGCACTTCTGTGAAGAAAAGGCAGGGACGCCATTTCTTCAAGTACTTTTCAAGGCCCTGCTGAATGACATCCACCTCCCACTCCTTCCTGCCAGAAGCATAAATCCAGGGAAGGATAAGAAGATAAACGTGACTGGCAACAAAGGGGCGTGCTGAGACGTAAACCCGGAAAAGCTATCTGAACATCGGTTCTGCAAACTGCTTTTGCCTTATTAACCCTCATCATCTCAGCACTTCCACCTAACTCATTTTTCCAGCACAACACCCCAGTCACCATCTGACTCTTAACTGCCTCCGTCTTCTATGGCTCTCAGCAATTCTTTCCTTTGATCTTCCAGGGCTTTAACCTGGCCTCTGATCATTCCCCAAGCTGGTCACCGCTGCCTCTTCCCCAGTCTCTCCGCCCAGCAGTGCAGCTGGCTGGCGAGTCCTCCCTGGTGCTGCTCACTGCCCCTGGAGGGGTCTGTGTCCTCCCAGATGGCTTCAGACCCCACATGTGCTGCACAGAGCCTTTAGCTGCCCTAGGTGAGTTCTGATGCTCTGCCTCAGATGACTCAGACCTCAGAACATAAGAACACTGATGAAATAGGATTAAGTGAGGACTAAAGTACCCACTGCCACTTCCTAGAAGTGAAAGGAAGTAAATCTGGCAAATCACTTGTATGACCACGATGCTGACTCCACCAGGAAAGATTCAAAGGCATGTTCAAAAAGGAAGAAACAATTTAGGAAGTATTTCTGATTCCTCCCTTCTCTTTCTCCATGCTCATCACATCACACATAAACATGCAGACACATGGTCACTTAGAGTTTATCACTGTTCTGTTAAAAAGAGTTACTGTGCAAAGCAACCTACACCTTTCTTTTCTTACAAAACAATGTATCGAGAAAGATCCTCCATGACAACTAAGGAATAAAGCTCTACCTCATCTTTGTAAGGATTGTACAAGACTCATGGCACATTTGCATCATGATTTATTCCACCATTTCCCTGACAGCATTCATTTTATTTGCTTTTCCTTCCTCCCCAACCCCCCTGTTCATTTTTTGTTTGTTTGTTCTTTCGCCACCACAGGAATGCATTAATAAAAATCCTTCCATATATATCTTGACACACTGGTATTTCTATTTTTAAAACAGAATGCCATGGAATTGCTGGGCTTGATTTTTCAATTTTAAAAGATATTGCTGAAATGGCTTCCAAAAGGGCTATTTCACTCATATATCTACCATTGCCCTACATCCCAGAAGCAGCCTTTTAAAAGATCACTTGTATTAATGCTTGTATATCCACGACTATCTCTGGAAAGATACAAAATAATAGAAAAGCAGCTTTCTGGTCTGAAGAGAAGTACAGGCCTAGGGAAAAGGGAAGGGATACCCACTATCCACTACACACACTTTCTTCATTGGCTTAATATTTTACCATGTGCCTGTATTACAGGTTCAAGATATAAAATGCTCTTTAAAATATTAGTAGACATTTCAAAGAAAATAAGCATTATCCTTACAGTATTGACTCCATGCAACTAAATGTTGTTAAGTTAAAATAAATGGAATTTGGTTTAAATGATCCTTTTGGAATACCTACGTTACTCTACATTTTAGGGACATAAAAATTACAGCCCCTTCCCTCAAGGAGCTCCGAGTCCAGGAAAGATAAAGACCCGTGAGCGGCATCTGCAATGCCCAGGTGGCAGCTTAGATGCTCAGGGTGAAAGACGACTTTAGGTTTGCTCGGGAGCCAGGAACTGGCATGCAACTGAGGTGTTAGACAATCACCACCTCTGGTTTACAAGAGACTTTTTTCTTCTGCCTCTTTAAATGTTTCTGTATTTGTCAGTTTCAAAATGGGCATCAATATCACTCCCACAGTCAGGGCCAGAAAAAAAAAGGCACTCCCGCCCCAAATTCAATTGCCAGTATCAAAAATGTTAACCCAAATGAAATTTTTTTAGCTTTAAAGTTAAAGCATTAATTAAAATCCTGGCTATCTCTTTTTGTCTTAACTAATGTGCTACCACGTTTTTAAAAAGGAAGACAGCTGGATTTTTAGAGGACACTCAGGCTGTGTCAGATTGCCCGGCACATGAGAAAGCATTCACAAGAAGTAGTGCAGGAATAGGAAAGAAGAGGTGTCATTGTGTCCCTTCTCCTTCCCTCTAGTCTGCATGAGGTTATTTACAAAGAAAAGATTTAGTTTACAAAGTATCCTGGAAAATATTTAAAATCTTGAAAGCATTTAAAAATCTTATCCTTGGGAATAAGGAACTGTAATATGCTATTTATATATCCTACTGTAGTAAAGCTATATTCAAAAGCATTAACAAGTTTAGCATTACTTTGATTTTGGTAATTCAAAACGAACATAAAAAGGCTTTTCACAGATTTCTATAGTCACAAGGAACTTAGAATTTCCATCTCTGATTTCTCCTTCCCCACATGTTTCCTTTCTTAAGATTCAAGGACCTGCAGGGAGAGATATCATGGGGATCAATTCCTAAAACAAGTCTATATCTTCGGTTAGGTATCAAACAGAAGCATTACCATATAATAAGAACACAGACCTAACATCTATTTTGTAGTCCAAGGCTAAATTATCCTGAATATAATTACCATCCCAAGAATGAGGAAACATACCAAACAAGAAAAAAAAGTGCCCTTTGGTACCATGCTCACCATAATTTGCATGCTAAAAATATCTAATAGCCCAGCGTCAAAGGCAATGAAGACTAAAGCCTCTTTTACTTTAAAACTGCTTCGAAACTTGAATTACATTAGACACACCTTCATGCATTTGCCAAAAGAACTCACGTTATAAAAGCAGAACTTTCAATTAAAATTTTAAATGATTAGCAAGAAAAGAATGCAGAGTTGTTCCACTTCAAAAGTTACAAAGGGGAGATGAAAACGAAAAGCAGCAACATGCTTAGGTACTTGTTAAACCTGCTTAGATCGGGATACAGGAAGTGTTTTGTTTTGACAGCACCATGGGCCAAAACCAAGGCATTATTTTTCAGTGCTAGCATTAAAAACAAATAAAAATAAAACATGTTGTAAAAAGTGGCCTGCCTGTCTTTCCGGAAGATCAAGATCATGTTGGCCAAGAGGAAACATTTCATGGGGACCACTGACTGTGCACAGGGCACCCCGTCTTCACGTTCCTGTGGTCACAGGAGAAAGGGAATTTAACCTAGATTTGTCCATTGAAAACTGACACATTCATTTCCCTGTATGTGGAACAAGCACAGGCCAAATGTATCTTCTGGAGAGTCCCTGTGCCTTGGCAGGGCAGGTCTACAGACAACCGTCACCATGTTTCAGTGACCTGAGGGGAGAGGATGAGACTTGAGCAAGGCCTCAGAAACAGCTCCTGAGGACACTCTCAGCTGTGTGTGTATGTTGGGGGAGGGGGTGGTATATGTGTGTACACGCAAGTACATAGGAGGAAGAAGCCCTAAGGTACAGTGTAAAACAAGAGACAGGCAAATCTCAGGTTATGAACTTGGAATTACAGGCTGTGCCAAAAACAGCAGCATGAAGCAGAACAAAGGGGCTGCCATCACCCATGTGCCCCACAGAATACTGGACTCTAGAACACAGGAGAAAGCACAAAATGCGATCCTTATCCTCAGCGGTTAGTTATATACTCCCACTGACAAATATGCCAACTTCAGAGTAGGGATAGGGATCCTTTATTTCCAACAACAGGTAATTAACACGGTTTATACCCAACAGAGCTGGGCGCTTTGTGTATTGTAAGTGCACTCCTCATAATGCCCTCCCTTCGTACTATCACCATTCTCATTCTCAAACAATGACAAAACCGAGGCTCACGGATGTTAAGTAACTTTGCCATCTTTCCAAAATCACGTAACACTAAGTCTCTTGAGTCTCAAAGCCCACTACACCAGCGTTTCTCATTCTGTGGACACAGGATCACCCAACATCATTCACCTGGGTCACCTGCAAACATTACAGATTCCTGGGGTCCCACACTGATGTAATAAATCCAAATCTCTGGAGATAGAGCCCTAGCATCCATGTTTTAAAACAACTCCTGGGGGCAGCTGGATGGCTCAGTTGTTAAGCCTCTGCCTTCGGCTCAGGTCATGATCCCAGGGTGCTGGGATCAAGCCCCAAATGGGGCTTTCTGCTCAGCGGGAAGCCTGCTTCTCCAGCTCCCACCCACCAACAGAAGTTCCTTCTTGTTGTGTCTCTCTCTCTCTGTCATATAAATAAATAAAATATTTTAAAAATAAAATAAAAAAACAACTCCTAGCTGCTTCTGATAAAGAACCAACTCTAAATGAGCCACTGTGGGGCCCCCGCAAGCGATTTGCCAGTGAGAAGCAACCTGGTTCTTTAACAGATAGTGAAGTTTAGCAAGAGGCTGTGTGTATGTGTGTGTTTGCACTCTTTAAAATCATCACTTAGGCTGGCTCAGTCAGTAGGGCATGCAACTCCTGACTTCAAGGTTGCAAATTCGAGCCCCACATTGGGTATAAAGATTACTTAAAAATAAAATCTTAAGGGACGCCTGGGTGGCTCAGTTGGTTAAGCAGCTGCCTTCGGCTCAGGTCATCATCCCAGCGTCATGGGATCGAGTCCCACATCGGGCTCCTTGCTCCGCAGAGAGCCTGCTTCTCCCTCTGACTCTGCCTGCCACTCTGTCTGCCTGTGCTTGCTCTCGCTCACTCTCTCTGACAAATAAATAAATAAAATCTTTAAAAAAAATAAAAACTAAAATCTTAAAAATTACTTAAAAATAAAATTTTTAAAAAAAAATCATCACTTAGGAAACCCATTCCCCAGTGGTTCTTAACCTAGAGTTTCCAGAGTTCAGCAGGTCCACAGTGACAATAATGCAGGTCCCAAGGGCTATTTTAGTATTTCGAAGGCCAAGAGAAATTGTACATTCATCTCCAAAAGACTAACTAAATGTCTTTGGAAATGGGAAATTTTAACTGTTAAGCCATTTAACAGATACAATGTATCTAGAAGCAAAGTCTTTAAAGCTGGGCTGAAAGGCACATCTGTGCACCTCTCACCCCCACCCCCAGGGACACACAGCTGAGCAGCACAGCCAACACAGTAGCCTTACTTCACGGTCACACTTCCCTTTCACACAGAGCTATGATCTTGCCCAGGCCAATCCATAACCTTATTCTTATTCAAGAACCCAGTTCTTACCCTGTCCCAACACTAACCGCACCATCAAAGGGACAAAGATCCGCAAACACAGGTGATGGCTGAAGTTACATGTAGGTGGTCTGCAGACAAACAGTGCTTTGAAATTTGAGTAAAACCCACGAAGTGATTAATTTGAAGGGCAAAACATGCATTTGGATGTGAAATACCTAAGTTTCACTGTCTATAGTCACAACTCATTAATTCACAAATTTTAAAAATTAAGAAAATATAAAATTTTACTGAATCAATAGCAAAATAAAACAAAACAAAAACTACCCATTACTTTAAACAACTAACTCGGCCTGAACCCTGTAAAAAACTGAAGAGGAGATAGAGAAGTAAATACAGAAAGAAGAAATGAGAGAAAAAAGGGCAGGAAAGAAGGACACCTGGGTGGCTCAGTGGGTAAAGCCTCTGCCTTCATTCAGCTCGGGTCATGATCTCAGGGTCCTGGGATCGAGCCCCACATCAGGCTCTCTGCTCAGCGGGGAGCCTGTTTCACCTTCTCTCTCTGCCTGCCTCTCTGCCTGCTTGTGATCTCTCTCTCTGTGTCAAATGAATAAATAAAATCTTAAAAAAAAAAAAAAAGGGCAGGAAAGAAAATGCCATGAACAAGCAAAAGAGAAGGTATGAATCAAGAAAGAAAGGAGTTCAGGGCACCTGGGTGGCTCAGTGGTTTAAAGCCTCTGCCTATGGCTCTGGTCATGATCTCAGGATGCTGGGATTAAACCCCTGGCATTGGGCTCTCTGCTCAGCAGGGAGCCGGCTCCCCCCCCCCCAACAACCCCGCCAGCACCTGCCTCTCTGCCTACTTGTGATCTCTGTCAAATAAATAAATAAAATCTTTAAAAAAAGAAAGAATCTTTAAAAAGAAAGAAAGGAGTTCAAGAATAGTGAACAGAATAAAGGATGCAGGACTTTTGGAAGAAGCTAGCTGATTTTTTATCAGGATCTGTAGTTCACTTGAGCCATAGGCTTCAGATTACCATCACCGCCTATTAGCTCCTACTGAAAAACTAATTAGCTAGTTAGTTCTTTATCTTTCAGACCTCCATCCTACAAACGGAATGAAAAAAGGAAGGTAAGGCATTTACCTAGACTCTGGGATTCAGTTCACAAACACCTCCCACCCACCTCCTTCCCGCCACAGTCCTAGGAATGTCAAGGGGTTTGTACAGCAGAGGGCACAAACAGCCCAAGTCCAGTCTGTACATCTGATAAACAGTGAATGTTTAAAACTGTTGAATAAGATGTCACCACCTAAAAACTGGGAGACCTCACATAAAAATTCCGATTTTCAGGGCAAAAACAAAAAACAAATAGCAAGCAAGCACTGAGTGAAGCAGCGCATGTGCGTGCACTTGCACACACACACACACACACACACGCACACATATACGCAACAGGCCTGCATCCCCATGTGACAGGGCTGGGCTGAGGCTGAGCCTGGGCCACAGTGATAATGGCTGTCCTCATATGCCGCACGTTCTCTCTTCTGCTACAGCTCTGTCTGCAGCTAGACCTCCTGAGACTACACTGTCCAAAGGAGCCTGCCACAGGTGTCTGGCCTCATGGCTCCTAATGGAGGTGACCCATCCAACAAGCAAGCCTAGCAGCTCCCGCTGACTTCCACACCCACTGCACATTACCATCCTCTCCTGGGTCCCCGCCCTGGAATCCTGACCTCACCCAGAGGTGCTTCCTTTCCCCTACATTCAACTCCAGTATTTCGGATCTGGCCATGACCTCTCCCATGGCTTCATTTCCATTATTTTCTCCTGACCATCAGCCTCTTGCTTAAAAATTCCCTTCTTTCTCTGCTTATGCAGCATCACAAATATCTTTTCCATCAGAAACATCAGTGGCCTCATTCCCTCCTATCCTGCCACCTAACAATCTACCTTTCTGATCCTGGAATGGTATGGTTGAGCACGCTAGAAGGAAAACAAAAAACAAAAAACACACAAATCATGAAGGCTGCTGGCACCACCAGAAATTCTCACCAATCCAGGGAATGCTCATTAGCTCCCTTTCCAGCACCCACAGGCACCCCCTGCTTAATCCCCACCTCTCACCTAGCCACTGCCCTATCTCATCTTTCCCTGAGGAAAAAAACCACCAGACTCACTCTCTCATTTATCAACATGCTTCCTTTCCCTCATTCCTCAAATCCAGTAAGAGGTACACAGTCACTGAAGCTGAAAACTCAACTGTTACCCTATTATACTTGACCCCTGCAACCACCAGACTCTCCATTTCCAATGTGGTCAGTCACCAAGTCGCCTATTTGCCTCCAAAGTATTCTCCCAATCTCCAGTCTTGTTCCCCTCAAAGCCATCCACAATCTGCTTCAAGTCTGACAAGACACCCCTGGGCTTAAACTCTGGTGACAACAAAACAACAGCCAAGCTCCCTCACCTGGCATTCAGAGCCAGCCATGATGGGGCTGCTGCCTGCCCTCTGACACTCTTTCTCATGCACTTCCCACAGCACTTGGCTGTGTTGTCTCTCCAGCCCTCCACCACCAGGAACCTTTAGCCACCAGCTCTAAAACTGGGCCTTCATCACCATCTGCTTGGATGCCATCACTAAAACCCAACACCAAACAGAGACTGGCATTCACTTTTGCCTCCCCGGAGCCTAACAACGCAGTGGGCAGTGCCACGCCGGCTGCATGAAGATCTCAAGGCCACTACCTGACCAGATCTGCCAAAGTAACACCTCACAAAGAACATCAGCCTTTGGAGTCTCGCAGACCTGGGTTTAACCCCAATCAGGTTATTTCCCACATGAGTGACATTAGGCCTGGGCATTGACTCGGTTTTCTCACCTGTAAAATGGACCTTTTAAAAGTCCCCCACAGGGACGCCTGGGTGGCTCAGTTGGTTAAGCGGCTGCCTTCGGCTCAGGTCATGATCCCAGCGTCTTGGGATCGAATCCCACATCGGGCTCCTTGCTCAGCAGGGAGCCTGCTTCTCCCTCTGCCTCTGCCTGCCATTCTGTCTGCCTGTGCTCTCTCTCTCCCCCGCCCCTCTCTGATAAATAAATGAAATCTTTAAAAATAAAAAATAAAAAATAAAAGTCCCCCACATAAGGCTGAACCTAAAGATGGAACAAATTCTGTGTAAGTGCCTGCAAGTGCAGCTGGAAAACTGTGGGCAGTCAGTGTAGAGCTGCTACTCTCACTTTCCCAAAACTGCAGCTGAGGCTTCATTCCACTCTCCCAAGGCGAGGGCAGGTTATCCCGTGTGTGCAGGGTGTGGGCAGCCCAGCCCACAGCTTCAGAAACACTTCCTGCCTCTTGGCCATTTTGCTCCTCATTAACACCTCCACTCAGAGGCAAGGGGGAGAGGACCTTCCTTCTGTCAACATGACTAATGATGTGTTATCTCTCTGTGCTACTGTTGACCCTCTGCCAACAGGACGTGCTGACTCAGCCCACACCACCACCTCACTCTCAGGTGGACAGCCAGAGGATGGGCTCGCTGGCCCGAGAGGCAGTCTGGGGCTGCCCAGACATCCTCAGGAGACGCTGAGCTCGGACCAACCCAGACGAGGCTGTGGCGCTGGCACCGTCAGCCCCTCAGAACTCACTACACAGAGGCACTAGAAGGAAGCAGTCAGACACATAAGAAATGCCTGAGGATTTATGTACCTAAACTACACCATAAAAACAACAACAACAAAAAATACAACATTTTTTTTTCAATGCAACAGACATTTTTGGAGCATTTCTTTTGAATAAGGCACTGAATTCCCAAATGTCTGGGACAGAGACACATAAAATCAGTCCCTGATGACAAGGTGAGGGGAATATACAGTTGCACAACAAAGCCCAGTCCTGACAAACAGTCTGAGAGAAGTGAACTGAGAAAGGGTCAGGGGAGCATGGAGACGCAGATGTGACTGTAGAGCTGGGTAGACTTCATGGAGGTGGTGGCATCAGCACTGAAGAAGAGCATTCCGAGCAGAGCACTGACAAAGGCACAGAGATCGGGAAAACCTGAGACCGTGCAGTCACAGAAATTTAACACTTAAAATGTATAAGAGAAAGTACCAGAAAGTACTTAAAACATACATTAGAATTTAACAATTTAGAAAATAATTTGGTAATTTAATCTTTGTATTTGGTAATTTAACCTTTATAATATCCTATTTACTTCTGTTTTCCTCTCATGAAATTTCACACATAGTGAGAATAAAATCTAGGGAAAAAATGTCTACAAGTATGAGCTTTTTTTTTTCTTTTTTTCAAGAATACTTTGAAACAGAAATCTCTCCTACTAGAGACCTTTCCTGAACAGATGGTCCTTGTGTTTTTGGCAGAAGACATGGGTTAAACCAGAGAGAGACATAACAACGATCCACTACTCACTGGCGGGAAACGAGGGTATCTGCAACAGTCAGCCAGGCTCATACAGTCTGTCTCGCCTGCCTTCCTCCAGCGGCAGGCACTACACCCCACATCCAGCCCCAAACCTCTTATGCCCATCCTTGCCTACCTAAGTCCCACTTAGAGCGGAAAAACAAACAACAACAGACAAGGGGAGGCCCCATGACTCCATGGATGACCCTCCTGGAGATGCCACTCTATGAGGGGCTGTGGCAGGATAGAGGCTCAGTTGGTCCCACCGAAGGCACACCAGTGCCCCATGCCACCACCCCGCTAAAGCAACCCCACCAGCACCTTCCTCCGAGCTTGCTTATAGGTGAGGTGGCGACAGGCCTACTGAAGGCATTTTAGGTTGCAAAGCTTCTTATTTGCAGCCAAGAGTATTCCAGATACACTCCTCTATTTCTCCAGGACAGACCCTCTGTCAGGAAAAACCACCAGGGAACTGAAACCACAGAAGATCCCTGATGCTCCTCTTGAGCCAGATTTACTTGGGATCTACATCTGAACCTTGCAATAAAACACTAAGATACATACATTTTAAAAAGGCTATAGAAACTACACCTCAGCAGCAATAACCCTCGACTTCATTTACCCTACAAAAAATACATATATAATTTTATACATATATATTATAGATTTCAAATATATATCACAGATTATATATTTATATAGAGACTACAGATTTTACATATATAGGTTATAGATTAAATATATAATTTGATCTATAATCTTTCTATATAATATAGATTATACAGATTTTCTTTTTCAGTGGTTAGATACTAAGGAGAGGCAGGGATGGGTTAGGGTGAAGACTTGGTATAGGATTAGCTTCTTTCTTCTCCTGGCCTCAACAGAACTCAGTGAATCACTCAGCAGAGATGCAAGGCATACGTAAAAACCTCTTCTTGCCATTCTAGAATGAAGTTACCAAGAACAAGGTATGTAAATAATTGTAACATGCCATGCACCAAGGCAGGTCTATTGTAAAGCACATATTTTCTGTTAACTTCATCTCAACGGCATCCATTTCCAACAGTACTGGAATATATGCAGTGCCAAAAGGCACATTAGAACCTCTTGATGATAATAACCTTTAGAGTCAAGGCCAAGAACTGCCTCATAAGCGAATCAAATATTTGAGATCATGCTTTGAAAACAGAGACCAAGTGCATAACAGCTGAATAATTAGGACCAGAATTAGTGAGGGTGCTGCCATGTGATACAACCAGTGTTCATTATGTTCAGTGAGACCCACAGGTTTTCCAAATGGATGTGCTTTTCCTTCAGGAGTTTGTAAGGCTGCAGCTATAAGTTACTTGCTGAAGGAGAGAAATCCAGCACCAAAGAATGAGGGCCACTGATCTTCTTTTAAAGATTATGCTTGAGTGAGCATATTAATTTTTGGTGACCTGATTCTTAAAATGATATTTCAGCTCAGCTCTCTTTTTCTTAACGAGGCAAAAATAACTCAGGCATCAGGGGTATCTCTCTGTTCCCTTTCACAGAACAGACACAACTCCTGGCCCATCAGGTGGCTCTTCATGCAGATGACATGGTCACCCATACTTAACCTTAAGGAAGGAAGACATAGTGGTTAGGAGTAATGGCTCTTGAACCAGACTGCATCTGCTTAACCCCACGCTCTGCTGCTTACTGGCTGTGTGACCTCAACAAGCTAATTCATCTGTGTCCCAGTGTCCTCAACAGCAAAATAATGCTATTTATGTAAAATGAAGTAATGTTTGTTATGAGAATTAAATGAGTTAATCAGAGGAAGTTATTTAGAACAATTCAAGGCACACTGCTCAAAAAAAAAAAAAAAAAAAAAAAAGTTTGCTATCTCTATTATAATTATCATTACCCAGACTTCCTCTCCTAAGTTCTAGGTCTCATAAAAACTCCTGACGTGTCCCAACTGAAGTACTTACCAGTTCCTAGTTCCCATGCTGCTATATTCCCATTCCCAGTCCTCTCTAACTCAGTAAATGGCTCTGCCACCCCCCAGGTGACAAAACCAAACCCTGAGTCCAATACAGCAGCAGATCTTCTTGACTTGACCCCCAAGATATAGCTCATTACTCATGCTACCACCCTGATCCAAGTCACCGTCAGCTGTCCTCTAGAACCTTTCATTAAAAAGCCTCCTCTCCCAGTGTCCCCACTTCTCTGAACTCTTCCTCCCTGCAGTCTCTAACCAGCAGACAGAAGGATATTTCTATAGCCTAAGTCAGCTATCCTATGGCTTTATGATGTGCCATACTTCAACTGACAAAAATCATCATCATCATCATCATCATCATCTGAACTCCTCAACAGGGTCTCAGAGCCCTGACATACATGAACCCCACTAACATGTTCACCTTGATTTCCTACTACTTGTCATACTGTGTTGCAGCCTCACTGGCCCTCTTGCTGCCCATAAAATGGCCAAGCTCCTCCACAAGTCTATGCAAGGACCTCTGGCAAATTCACAGCTGCCTCACTGAGCGACACAAACATCACCTCTTTAGAAAGACCTCCTCCCTCCTATTGCTCCCTACCTACCTCCAGCTCCCTATTCGGTTTTCTTTACAGTTTTTATCCTTATCTGAAATTCTTATTTACTTTTCCACTTACTGGCTGTCTCCCTTACCGGGAATGGAAGCTTATAAGAATAAGGCAAGATACCTATTTTTCTAGATAGAACACTGCCCAAAGCACAACCAACACTCAGTAAATCTGGGCCATGGATAGCGGAAGAAGGGAGGCTGTGTCAGAATTCAGCAGAGATGCACCCCAGTGCCCATTCCTGAATGGAGCTGCCTAGGAAGCCAAAGATGCCCTTCAACAGATGAATGGATAAAGAAGATATAGTCCATATATACAATGGAATATTACACAGCTATCAGAAAGGATGAATAGCCAACTTTTGTATCAACACGGATGGGACTGGAGGAGATTATGCTGAGTGAAATAAGCAGAGAAAGTCAATTGTCATATGGTTTCACTTATTTGTGGAGCATAAGGAGTAACACGGAGGACATTAGGAGAAGGAAAGGAAAAGTGAATTGGGGTAAATTGGAAGGGGAGATGAAGTGTGAGAGACTGTGGACTCTGAGAAACAAACTGAGGGTTTCGGAGGGGGTGGGGTGGGGGATGGGTGAGCCTGGTGGTGGGTATTAAGGAGGGCAGGTATTGCATGGAGCACTGGGTGTGGTGCATAAACAATGAATCTTGGAACACTGAAAAAATAAAATAAAATAAATATTAAGTAAATATCTGATAAATTAAGTATCTAACCACATCAAAAAAATAATTATAATAATAAAAAATAGACAAAAAAGTCCCAGCCTTTTGCCCATTTTACTTCACTTCTAAAAGCTGGGGAAATGCAACTGACATGGAGGAACATCTCAGTGTTCAAAAGTTGTTGGTGTGTGGGGATAGGGAGGTGAGAGCATGTGGGGGAAGTTGGGGGGAGTATGGGTCTATAGGATGGGCATGTACCTATGTGCAGGGGCTGTGGGTCTGCGGGGGCGGGGTACCTGTGAGGGCATGTGAGTATGTGGGAGGGTGTGGGTATGTGGGAGAGCATGGGTCTGTGGAGAAGGTGTGAGGGGGTGTTAGTCTGTGGGGGGGTGAGTCTGTGGAGAGGGTGTGGGTCTGGGGGGGGCTGTGAGTATGGGGGAGAGTGTGGGCATGTCAGGGGTGGGGTAATGTTGAAGGGGGTATGGCTATCGAAAGCTGTGTTGGTTTTTGTTGTTGTTGTTTTTGTTTTTTAGGGCTGTGTTTTAACCAGAGAAAAGTCTGCTGATCTTTTTCCCTTAACTGGTTCTGGAAATCAACAGCGGACCACAGGCGGGTATTTGGAACAGCTTCTCCTTATCATCAAATCCTTGATTATAATTATTAAGCTTAGACTTGTGGTTCTACTAAACCCCATTAGGCAACCTCACAGAGTATGTGCGCAACTGTGGGATCACTCTCCTAAGGTTAGCACTATGGCATGAAGTCATAAAATTTCATAAAATTAGCATCAAGTCATACAATTTCACAAACTTAGACCTCAAAGGGACCCTAAACATCACTGACACCATCCCTTCATCACTCAGATAAGGAAACCCAGGCTCAGAAGATTAGATGATTTGCCCAAGGTCACAATGCTAGGGCCATTGAACAAGGGAAAAAAATCAGGTCTATCAGGACCATGCGGATCTCACTCCATCATGATGCTAACATCCACGCAAAGACTACAGAAAGCCCAGCTCTTTTTGTAATAATCATTAAGCTTTCACCTACAGGTCTCATCCAAAGCCACTTCTAATTCCACTCCCCAACAGGGCTGAAAACTTCCCCAAGAATGCTAATCAAATATGTATTAAATGTCTGCTCTGTGCCAACCACCCAGTTAGGTAGCAGGAGTGCAAAGAAGAAAAAGTGTGTAGCTTTAAGAAACTCACTTTGATGGGAGGCAGAAATAATTACAAAGAGGTATGAATAATGACACAGGTGTCCCCAGAGACCAGAGAGGAGGGAAGGGAAGGCTTCCTAGAGGAATGTTACCTCCCTAACTGTATCCCACAGGATGAAGAGCAATGAGCCACGCAAAAGAAGTAGAGAAAGAGTAACTCCCGGTACACAGAGTAATAAAAAATGAAGACTCAGAAGCATGACATGATATGTTGGTAACCAAGGGCAGCTAACTCTTGCTGAAACACAAGCTGGAGAGCTCATGCTGGAAAGACATGGGAGATAAGAGAACAAAACATTGCCAGGTTGTATCCCGAAGGTGTGAGAAGCCACTGCAGCAGGAAGTCATTTGTCACATTTTTGTTTTAGAAAGATCACTCCCTCAGCTAAGTACTGAGAAAGGATTTGAAGGAGAAATGGCTGAAAAATTTTGAGCCTCTGGGAGAGGCTGATCCACACAGTCAGCACATCAAGTCAGCACCCATGCTTCCTGTCCCCCAACATGCTTTGTATCATCTTGGCCCCTGCTCCAGAAACAGAACAAAGGCAACCCAGAGTGAGGGTCTCTGCTCCACGGCACAATTTGGTGTCGCCTCACAAAAGCTCCCTGTCTGCAATACCTGCCCAGCTTTCCCAGCCCATCTGAACCTACCTTCAGTGAAAACCAGAGTCTTGCTTTCCTGATGCCCCAGTGAGCCTTCTGCAAGGGGCCCCAGTGAGCCTTCTGCAAGGGGCCACAGCAACTCTTGGTTTACTGATCCATGTGACTCTGAGCCACATTAGGAATTCCATGATCCCAAACTTTTCTCCCCAACTAAAGAGTGTTAACTATCTGAAGGAAAGACTTAGCTGCCAGTCTTTCAAATCCCTGGAACACATATCTGATTAACTGTCTAAAGCCCATCTGAGAGCTTTTCCAGCCTATAGGTAAAGAGTCACAGCGAAAAATAAAGGAAGCAGAGATGACAGAACCAGTCTCCAGGCTCCTAGAAAATCCACTATTAAAGAAACATTTACAGCAGTACAAAGTAATATATACCAGAGTATTTAATCCAGCATGGTTCATCACTGCAAAAAATTAGAAACAATTTAAATGTCCAGCAATAGGAGAAAAGTTAAACCAGTCAACTGTGGTATATCCAACAGTGATATACTGTGGTATATCCAATATACTACAGCACCAGTATCAATGCTAAAATACATCTAGCATACTGATAGAGAATATGTCCAAGACAGCTTTAAGTAAAAAAGCAGGCAGCAAAGCAACTTATATAGTAAGAGTTCTTCATTATAACAATAATAAACATATGGTGGTATATGAAGAGAAAAGATCTGTAAGAATACATTCTAAAATTGCTAATGGCTGGCATCACTTCAAAGAAAGCAAGGGAAATACACTTTTTTCTCTTTGAATTCTTTTAAGCATCCAACCCATATTACTCCTTTAATGAGATAAAAACAAAGCCACGTCATGGTCCAAAGTCAGGCCAGTTGCACTAACAGCATGAGCTCTGAGGTCTCAGCATCTGCCAAATCAAGTGAAGCAGTTGGTGCCCACGTCACATACTAAGCAGTTTAGAAGCCACTTTCTGGCCTTTGCACATGCTCATCCGATTTGAGCTCCTAGTTTCTACCACAAGTCAGCCGACAGCCCCTCCTGATGATTTCCCAAGAAGCGGGTGTAGATTGTGGAAAGAAAGGTGACTAGAGTGGCCAGGGCAGACACAGTCCTCTTCATCTGGCCACGCTACCCAGGAATCAGTCTGGAACATGCTGTAATTAGGTGTAACACCTCCTTCCACCCACTACATGACAAATCCATTCGTTGTGGTTCTTGGAAACTGAAATACCAAATTTCTTCCAACTGTGTCAAATTCTCTAGACTCTAGAGTTACAGCCTAGATAAGAAAACTCTTCAAAATAATAATGAGCAAAAAAATATTTTTTCTTTTTTTTTAAACATTTCATCTTCTAAGAGTTCAAAGTATTTTACACTAGCCGCACATACACACCATTAGATCTTCCAAAATACCACATGCAATAGTAAATTACCATTCCTGTCCACTAAATAATACCTAAGAGAAAGTAAATGGACAACCAGAGGTTTCTCCTATGCATTTACGAAGATCTGGCCCATGATCTCATCATCCCTCATAACTATCAGATGAAGTAGAGGAAAACATTTCTAGCCCTATGTTCTGGGTAGAGTCCTAAAATAAGCAAACTTTCCCAAGACGTCTGTGAACAAAGACAAAAGCCTGTAGCAGTCACTAGATCCTCACCTAAAAGAATCTAATGCCTGTTTGTTCCATGGCACAGCAAGATCATGGTTGAGATTTTTGTCATCATTGCTAAAAAATGTTTACCTTACTATTTCTGAACCTCCTGTATAAATATCAACTATGCTTTATCCCCTGAATGTCAAGTCGGTGGTACAGAGTCCTTTTTAAGAAAATCCCAAGTACCCTATTTATTATGGTATAGAAATTACAAATTCTACACTAGGAAGCTGGGAGGAAGGTTCAAGGTTCCCCCTTTTTCACTGAAAGAGGGGAGGAGGAACTGTGGAAACAAGCTTGTTTTGCTATTTTACCCGTGTGCCTCAACTTTGTCAATTCCAGAAAAGTTTTATTAAATAGTTTTACTTCTCCTCAAAGATTTGAGCCATTAAAAAAAAAAAAGACATGTAACTTCCAAGTAACTCAAAAATAATAATAATTCTCTAAGTATTAGTCTTTCAGAGCATCAGAAGATGATGAAACTAACATTCATGGTACAGAACACACATTGTACGCCTTCATATTACTCAGAAAAATGGAACCCACAGGCTTGCCAGCATTACTGCGGGTTCATTTTTATAAACTCGATGACCACATTTATCTGAAACCCAAAAATAACAATCTCTTGCCATTCAGAGCACATCTGGCTGTTCTTCTTTCCCCTGAGCCAATGCCTACATACAATGCTTGCCATGTCTTAGCAAGTAATTTGCAAACTGAATGCAGACACACACTACAATTGAGAAAAACGTGGAGGTAAATGTTTCTTACTTAGCGTTTCACAAAGTATGAAGTACCCCACTCAGTACACTGTTAGAAGGCAGCACCGTGGGAAGAACATTGGACACAAGAGCAGGAAATGCCCAGTGTGAATATCGTGAACAAAGCCATCTCCCCTGTTCATCCCCACAGGTGCCGTATCATTTTTCTGGCACAACAGGCTCCTGACTAGTCTCCCTGACTCTGTACTCTGCCCTGGAATTATCTAAACAAAGCTCTAACTGTACAGCATCTCTGCTTACACACTGACCATGGGCCTCCTCTACCTACAGGATAGGGTACACCTCCTTCGCAAAACTGTCAAAAGCCTGTCATGATCTGGCCCCAGGCTCCTCTCCAGCCACTCCTTTCCACTCAGGTGTCACCCATTCTAGCCATCTGGAAAGGACTGGGGTTTCTCAACAGCTGACGGGCTTTTTTCTTCCTTCCAGTCTAGCGTGGATGTCACCACCTCTAAAGCCTTCGTTCAGCTCCTCAGAGAGTGTGAGACTCCTCGAGGTTGCCAAGAGCTTTCCGTACAGGCTCACTCCTAAGCTTCGACACACAGTGCCAGGCCTCCTTGCTCCCAGGTGGGCTCCCAGATGGTAAATGCTCACAGAGTTGGGAGTCCAATGTCAGCTCCAGACCTGACCTTGACCAACTTCCCCAAACAAGATTCTTAAATAATTTTCTTAAATAAGTCTCAATTCCTGCCTTTGCAAAAAAAACTGGAAAAAAAAAAAAAACTTTGCAAAAAACCTGAAATTATAATGGCTAAAGTGTGTTGTTACTCAATTTAAGAGAAATAACTTACGTAGCTAATGTCTGGAGCTCAGTGAAATCTCAGTAACTGATGTTATTCTACTTAATAGGTACCAGGTACTCACTCAATGTCTCTTAATCAGAAAAAGTCTACCCTCCACTTACCCAAGGCAAATTACAACTTCTCTAGGTCTCAGTGTCCTTACCTACAAAAGGGGGCGGGGTTGAATTGAGGGCAGGCAGGCGAGAGGTAGAAGGGGAGTTAAAGGAGTTAAACAAACACAGAAGAGAATCACAAACAATTGGGCTCCTGGATGGCTCAAGTCTGTTAAGCGCTTAAGGGTCTGCCTTCAGTTCAGGTTATAATCGCAGGATCCTGGGATAGAGCACCCCCCCACCCAAGGCTTCCTGCTCAGCAGGGAGTCCACTTCTCCCTCTCCCACTCCCTCTGCCCTACCCCCTGCTTGTGCTCTCCTGCCTGCGTGCTCGTTCTGTCAAACAAATAAAATCTTTTATTTACAAAAAGAGAGAGAGAATCACAAACAATTAAGAACTAAACTGTATAACAAGGTGTCTGAGAAATGAAAACAGCTTTCTTATCTTGACAAATGTGTGGATCATCACTTTTAGGGGGAAGCCCTCTCTTGGGCTCCCTTCTTCTTAAGCTTTGACTTAAGTTATGTTTATGATAATGTTATTTAAGTATGTCTAAACTTAAAACTAGGTATGTCCTCCCTATGCTTTAGCTCTAACAAAACTAGAAGGTGAATCAAGGTAAAAATCTGACAAAAACCAACCAGAAAGAGCTCAACATTAATCTAACATGACAGATGACAATGATGCAATTCTGCAGTCCTCACATGGCTGCGTACAACAGTACAGCAATACCTCAGAGAAGGTTCATGTCAGCCTGCACCACCATGGGCTCTGTGACCCCTTCAGCTACCCATCACTCCTCTCTAACAAACAGCCATGAAACCTTTGTTCATGGAACTTCCAGCGATCACCTGACACAAGCACATGATTTCTACAATAAGCCCACGTCTGTTCTTTTCCCCCTATGGCTAGAAACAATTAAGGGAGTGCTCAATCAAGCACAGATTATGACACTACTAAAGACCTTATGGCTCTACTCATTTGTGACTTAATCTAGACATATGGAATCTATGATTTTTTTAAAATTATCTTTGAAGAGAACATTAAAGTTTTAATTCTGGTTTTAAAAAAAAAAAATCCTTTACAAACTCCCAGGAAAATGTTTTCCAATTCCAGGTTAAGAAACATTGTTTTTTTGTGTGTTTTTCTTAAAATATTTTTTATTTATTTATTTGACAGAGAGAGAGATCACAAGTAGGCAGAGAGGCAGGCAGAGAGAGAGGAGGAAGCAAGCTCCCTGCTGAGCAGAGAGCCCGATGCGGGGCTCCATCCCAGGACCCTAAGATCATGACCCGAGCTGAAGGCAGAGGCTTTAACCCACTGAGCCACCCAGGCGCCCCACATTGTTTTATTTTTTAAAAAAGGGTCTTGCCATAGTATCTACAAAGACAGACATCTTATATTTGACTGTTAAGTGCTCTGAATGCATTCTCTTTAGTCCCCAAAATAACCCTAAAAAAGCAGGTACTAAAATGGTAAGTGAGGAAACCTAGTCCTGAAGAAAGAGTCCAAGTGATGGAGCAGCATTTAAGCTATCTTATTCTAGCACCCCTGGTCTCTGCTCCTTCAAGACAAGCCCAAAGAGCCTTGGTCCACAGACTTGTTGGCTAGGAAGAATGGCTGTCCCACCCATCAGAAATTGAACTGCAGGAGACAGACCTAAATTGAAACATGGTAAATTTAAGACAAAGGGGACTTATTCCACTTGGAGATCACAGTTGGAGATGTTGAAGTCATAGTGAGAAATTATGTTTACAATGTATAAAAATTATTTCAAAAACAGAAGACAAATGTGCCTGGCATAGAAGAAATGGAGAAGACTGGTAAGACAAGACTACTGAATTCAGAATGACTTTATGCCATGACTATTTTCAATAGATGCGTGTACAGGAGCTGTGAGACTCTAGGGAAGGGAACACAATGGCTGAGAAATAGGGGGAGACTACCCATGACATCACATGGGAAGACTCATCCATGCAACAAGCATGTGAGTGCCCACTATATACCCGATTCTGTCCAAGGTTCAGCCATGAACAAAAACATCCCTGTCCTCATGGAGCTGACGTTCTCGTTGGGGAGACAAAGAACAACTAAGCAAGCATATAGTCTAGAGTTAGGTAGTAATAGTGCTCTAAGGGCTGGGGAAAAAATTAAGCAGGATATGAGAAAGAATAATGGGAGGGAGTAGATATTTGAGATAATGTCATCTGGCCATCATCAAAAGACCAACTGAACTCTAATTAAGAGCAGGTAACAGAGGCACCTGGGTGGCTCAGTGGGTTAAGCCTCTGCCTTTGGCTCAGGTCATGATCTCAGGGTCCTGGGATCGAGCCCCACAGTGGGCTCTCTGCTCAGCGGGGAGCCTGCTTCCTCCCTCTCTGCCTGTCTCTGCGCCTACTTGTGATCTCTCTCTGTCAAATAAATAAATAAAATCTTTAAAAAAAAAAAAAAGAGCAGGTAACAAGATGAAGCTCAGTTTTATAAGCTGCCTGGGCTCAACAGCATTCATTCAAAATATTTGCTGCCCATTAGACAAGGCTCTGTATTGGAGTCAGAGAGAGCACAGTAAAACACACATATGCCAAGGTATTCAACAATCCATGCACCTTGAAAGGAAAACTGATGGTGTCAGAAACACTGAGGAGGTACACAGTGGGGCGGAGGACCTTGTAGAAGACAAATCAGCTCCGCCACATCCATGACCTTTAACTTCTGGAGTGCTTTCCAGCTTGAAGCAGCCAGAGATTGTGTGTTTAACCAGCTAGACAGCCCTGGAAAAAAATCACTCCCAACTTGAATGTTCTCAGACTATATTAGAAAAGGATAGATGTCAGAGCAGTGATATGCTCAAGGGAAAAGAAAGAACCAAAGGAGGAAGATTTGTATCTGACTTGTCTAAATTCATTCAACAGATAAAAGCTGTTTACTGAGCAGGACGTACTGGGTGCCAGGCAGGCTCTGTGCTCACTCCTAAGGATGAGCAAAAACACACTAGCATCTCAAGGAGTTTAGAGACTGTCTCTGTTAACACACATGCCACAGATATCTAGCTGGGAGGAAGTGGGAAGGAGATGATGGATGGGAACATCCATCCTGACCATCACCTATCTGGGGTCAGGCTAATCTCCCAAGCCCTCCCTGCAGAAGAGCAGCACTGAGAGGCTATCACAAGGTAGTCAGTCTGTTGAGGATGGGGATGCAGATTCAGCAAAAGGTTAGGTTAGGTAAGTAACCATCAAGCGAACTGCGATGCCCCCTCCACTCCACACTCACCACATCTGTCTCCCCACAAAGCTGTGACTAACTCCTAAGAATCATACCTTCTTTAATCTCTATATTCCCACCAACGACAAATGATGAAAGGTCAATAACTGTTTGGCAGAGGCCAGGCTTAATGATGTAAGAAAAACAGGAGGGGTCAAATAACTGAGGTTTTAATGGATGTGAGAAACTGAATACGCCAGGTTCCTCCTAGGTATCCAAAGGTGTAAAACGGGGGGGGGGGGGGGGGGGCGTGGAGAGGGGAACGACAACTATCCAGCTGGACAGCCTTGAAAAAGTCACTTCAGGTCTGAGTTTCAATTTGCAAAACAAGGAAGTCGGATCAAGTCAGAGGTTACAAACCTTTTCATCATTCTGAAGCCTGGATAGTGTGGGTATCTTTGCTGTTGGAGTAGGGGGTGCAGTCTTCTCCCTTGTCTGTGCTTCCAAATAAATTACAGGGAAAAGAACAGATAGCCAGCATGACCACCACAAGGACCTTGTGGGTCTGTCAGCAAAAAGAGGCCCCCTGGTGAAGGGGCAGGTAAAGAGAAAGGGGTTGGAGGAGAGGGCAGGGACAGCAGCAAGCAGTGCTAATGAGCACTACAGATCTCAGAGGTGAAATAACAGCCCAAGGACAGACTGTACCTTTGAATGAAATATCTGAGCTTTCAAGGTGGTTGTTCCTGTCTGGTTTATACAAATCCAGGCACCCAGACACAATAAGTCATGAAGAAACAGGTTTTCAACAACCTAGAAACCATAAAACTAATTTCAGAGCTCTAAGAGCAGTAATTACCCATAAGCAAGACCACCTTTAGTCTCTGAAAAGCATGTTTATTTGCTGTATCTATAGAGTGCTATAAGACTATTTTGAGCTTCTGAGAAGTTTCCAGTTAGGATCAGTAAGGATACCTAACACTTTCAAAACCCATAATTTCCCCTTACAAAGCTGAATTCCCCAACATTACAGGAAAACCCACAAACTTTGCAGAAGAGAGTGAAAAGCCAACCCAGTCAAAGGAAATCTTCCAATTCTACTAAAACAAACAAACAAACAAAAATACCACAAGGAACACCAAAACATTTCTAGTTAAATAGCTTTTCACTCAATCTTTTAATAACTTCATTCTGACACACTGAAAAGCATTAAATAATATAGTCTGTATCTCTGGCAATAGGAATGCCTAAAACTTATTTACAACTTAAGGCAGCAAGTGAGCTTATGACTTTCAAGTCAAATTTAAGGAAGTTAAAGGCCAGACAAAGCCATGTTTTTGGAAATGCCTGCAAAATAATAAATGCCCGAGGGAACTGGATGGCTTTTCAGCTTCTAAGCTAAATAAAGCGGGGGGGGGGGGGGGGGGGGGGGGGGGGGGGGGGGGGGGGGGGGGGGGGGGGGGGGGGGCAAAAGATCCTAGTGAGGATAATCTGCATGATTACACAGAGCAAACCATCCAATTCCACATGAACCAAGGAAAAGTTAATCCAAGAATAATACTTGAAATATTAAGAAAAAGCACATTGTTCTCCTTTTTAAAACACTCTGGCAGGGCCGAAGAAGGTATCAGGTCATTTTAACAAGCCAGATCATTTGACTAGCGAGTGTTTCTGTGACAGTGCCTCGGCCTCATGATCACTAAAGGACAAGAAAGATATCTGTGTTCCAACTCCAGGCCTCGGGTCCTCCCCCTGACTCCCAGCAGTCTAGTCTCCCTACTTCCTGCACACCTTTGGATTACTGCACGCCGACTTCCTGCACACCCTTGGATTTGCGATATCTTCCTCTTCGGAGCTTTACTCAAGTTAAATTCCCGGCGCAAGTTCGAAGGTTAAAAGTTCGCAGTCGCAGACCCTCCATTAAAGCTCAATCAGCATCTGTCCCTTAACAAGTTCGGCCTCAGCCGACTGACTGATTTACGTAAACAACTCCGAAGAGGTAACGCATCACTGCAAGGACGTAAGTCAGCAGGCTGAAGGTACCCGCTTCGGGAGAGGCGGCTGCAAGACTGGCCCGTCAGGCACAGCCTCTGCTGACATTCACAGCGGCTCCCTTCCACGCAACAGGTCTACGCAGGCAGGGGCCCAGCAGCGGGCACCTGCCCACAGCTCCCAAGGCATAGCTCTCCTCCTACCCGATCTCCTCCTACCCACCCCCAATTCTCGACCGGTCCCGGAGCCAAGACCGGCCAGCCAAACTACAGCACTTTCAAGCACTGCCCACCAGCGATAAGGCCCAGGGCACATTCCTCGGAAAATGCCGAGATAGTGCGACTCTCCTGAGGGCTGCCCACCTCCACCGGACCTGTCGGAGCCAACGGGTAAGCGCTCCCTGGCCAGTGATCCAGTGATCGGGGAATGCAGCGCAGGGAAAACTGCCCAGGGAGTGGATGCCACGCTCTGTCCTTTCACCCGGGAACAGCAGGAGCCACCTGGCTCCTCACCTGCCCGGGTATCGGGACCAGCGGTTAGTACTTTGACGTATATCTAAACTACTTACCAGACCAGAACGTTTCCCTAGTCGCACAAGCTCCAGTGACTACTGGGAAAACAGCAAGTCGCTCACTTTGTACAAAACGACAAGGAACTTTTAATGCAAACGGTGGGGCTGGGGAGAAGTAAGGGAGGAAGAAGCAGGTGAATATAGGTAGTGGTGGTTCTGTGGGACCTGCGGCCCGGATCTGGAGGTGGGAGGAGGGTAGAGTGGGGAGGAGAGGGAAAGAGGGGGAGAGGGCTGGCCAGGCTCGTCGGTGTTCTCCCGAAGACTGCGCGCAGGTGAGGCCGGACACTCACCTCTGGCAGCTCGCGGAGCTGGTTGGCGTCCAGCAGCAGCTCCTCCAGGCTGCGGGCGTAGCGGTAGATCTCCTCGGGGACATAGACCAGCGAGCAGTGGCGCCTGTCGATGGTCTCCACATGACGGTTGCACCGCCACAGGGGGATGCAGTGGAACATCGCCGCCCCCGCCGCCGGGTCCCGAGCCGAGTCGCGGAGACTCGGGCTCTGAGCCCGCTCCGTCCCGCGGCTCCGCTCCGCCCGCTGTCCACTCCGCACTCGTTGGCTCCCGTGCTCGCTAGCTCCTCGCGCCGGGGTTCGCGGTCCCAAACACTCCCAGGAACCTCGGGCGGGAGCCCCAGCCGCGTCCCAGCGCCCCCGCCCGCCAGCGGGCGCGTCTCCTCCCACCCTCCAGTCGCGCCGCCGCGGCCGCTACTGCCTCGCGGAGCTTCCTACTCGCGGCTGCCGCGCGACTGAGCATGCGCGCCAGTGGGCGCGCGCGAGGGCGTTTCCCGGCCCGGGGGATGCTCCGCTCCGGGTTTTCCTGGAGACCCAGAGCCCGAGAGGGTCGAAACCTGTGGGCCGGGTGCACGGTATATACCCCTACTCAGGCTGGGACTCGAGGAGCGCTCAGCCCTCCGAGGAAGGCTGACTCCAATGGAGCTTGAGATAAAGATGAAGCAGAGGAGAGATGGCGTGAGGGGAGCAGAACAACTTTGATTTTTAGTTACTTAACTCGCTCTCGGCTCCTCGCTCCCCTTCCCCAAAACAACTTTCTCTTCCGGGGTCAGGCAGGACCGCCCCCGAAGCGTACCTTGCGCGTCCTGGGCGCCCAAAGCTACGAGATTCGGTGTGGTTTTGAGGTACCCTGGCCACCAGCAGCCTCAGAAGTGAGCCGGCTGCCCTCAGCCCCGCTCCGCGTCGGGGCCGCGACCGTGCCCTCTGGTCCGCGGGCACCGCCTGCAGGCTGTGTAACCTGGGCGCACCTCTTCAGGAATCATTGTTTATACACTGAGTCAGAGGAAGTCCCTCTCCCCATACCACCAAAAGCATAGGAGTTAGAATCTGTAAGATTCTCATTGGCGTGGGTGCACCCCATCAGGAGTCCAAATGCAAAAACGAGGTCGCAAAGGTGAGTTCCTGAGCCGGTTCTAACCTGGCCAGATGTTGACTGGCCCCTGGCAACTATTTTGGGCTAGTGAGGTGGGAGGAGTGAGGGGAGGTGGGGCAGATTGGCTGGGGGCAGGGAGCCTCCTCCAACCAGATCTTGCGTTTCTGCACCAACACCCAGTGTCTTGCCAAGAGAGATGGTAGCCCAAGGAGGAGTAGCTGGGGAGGACTCAGGAGGCTCACTACTGGATAATAAGCGACCATTTATTCCGTCGCCCCTGATTCATTCCCACGGACTAGGACCAGAACCCAGAACACCTCTTCTCCCTATTTCCAGAAAACCAACTGGCTCCTTTACAAAGGACTGTCGACCAGATCAAAGTCAATCACATCGATGGATTGTCTTTTGGGTCCTACTCTGACTCCCCTCCTAGCTGCCCCCAGTCCTCACACTTCCCTTCAAGATCCTGTCTGTGACCTCTGCCAGACACAACGGGGCTCTCCCACCCCGAAGTTGCCACAGCTAAAAGCTGGGGTCATCCAATCCAGTTTCCTGCAGAAGACTGGAAGCTGAGCATAATCAGTCACCAAGGGAATTTTTGGTCTAGTTTATACAGGGCATACACGTCTACATAGACTTCCGGTTCCAGCTGCGTGCAGAACAGTTTCCCATGGGGTTAGCAAGGAGGAGGACACTTCATTTCAACTCTAGGAGGAGAACTCCTTTCTCCCCAATCAGTGAGGATGGATCTGAGTACCACTTCGTTTTTGAGCCCAGAATTATCATCTTAACTTTCTAATTCTGGTCAGTCCCTAAAGTCCATTGCCAAACCCACTCCACTCTCTTTTTTGGTTGTCCTGGTGTGATTTCTACATTCTCAGGGAAGGAAGGCCACCTCAACTTTGGACCTTAGCTACTTACTCTTCCGTCATTCTCACATTCCAGAAGCCACTGTTAGTGGAAAACTGTGGTTCCTGACTAAGAGACTGAGTCTGGAATGTAAGCAAGTCATAGACTTCCCTTCGCAAGTTTTCTAACTTCTTTAGAAAACAACAAAAATAAGAAAGGTGTGGTTCCTTCATTCTAATCTTTGACTTCCAGAGATTACCACACTAGATTATTTTAGTAAACACCAAGTATGTTTTAAAGACATGGCTGGTCTCTTAAAAAATTGAAACCTCAATTAGTATTCCCCATGTGTCTCTCTGTGACACGGTACACTTGGTTTATGATTATTTTTGTATCACCTTAATCCCAAGGAGATTGTGACCTCTTGGAAAACAAGTACTGTCTCACTCATAGATCTCTATAGCGACCACAGTGCTACACGCACATTAAATAATTGGCAAACTTCTGTTAACTGTGTGAAATCAGGGCCAGAATTCTTGAATTCCTTTGTTGCTAAGGATCTACTTAGAATTTGTCTTTTTTTTCCATCTTTTTTTTTTTTTTTTTTTTTTTTTTTTTTTTTTTTTTAACCCACTGACCATAACACAGCTAATCTGCTTTGAAATTCTCCAGCTTTGGGGCTCTCAGAAGATGCTGTTGTTAGGCCTGCCTCTTGGTGTGTTTTTGTTTTTGATTAAGAGAATTTTTTTTTTCATTTCATTTTATTTTTTCTCATCCTGATAAGTGTACTCTTTAATCCTTATCCCCTAATTCTCCCATCCCCACCCTCACCCATCTCCCCCTCTGGTAACCATCAGTTTGTCCTCTGTAGATAACAGTCTGTTCCTTCATTTTACTCTCCCCACTCGTTTGCTTTGTTTGTTAAATTCCATAGATGATTGAAATCATCTGGTGTTTGTCTTTCTCTGGCTTATTTTACATAGCATTATACTGTCTAGCTCTATCCACTGCAAGGTTTCTTCTTTTTTTATGACTGAATAATATTCCATGGTGTGTATATATATATACATATGTACATGTATATATATACATACATATATGTATATATACATGTGCATATATGTATGTGTGCACATCCATGCATACATATGTATGTGCATATATGTACATATCTTCTGTATTCATTCATCTATCAGTGGACATTTGTGCTGCTTTCATAGTTTGGGTATTGTAAATAATGCTGCAGTAAACATAGGAGTACATGTATCCCTTTGAAGTAATGCTTTTGTATTTTGGGGGTAAATAACCCAGTAGCACAATTCCTGGATCATAGGGTAGTTATATTTTTAAGTTCTTGAGGAATCTCCCTACTGTTTTTCACAGTGGCTACACCAGTTTGTATTTCCACTAACAGTGCAAGAATCTTTTTTTTTTTCTCCACATCCTTAACCAACACTTATTATTTTTTTTTTTTTTTTTATTTTAGCCACTCTGACAGGTGTGGGGTGATACCTCCTTGTAGTTTTGATTTGCATTTTCCTGATGGTAAGTGATGAACTTCTTTTTATGTTCTGTTGGCCATCTGTATGTCTTCTTTGGAGAAATGTCTGTTCATGTCTTCTGCCCATTTTTTAATTGGATTATTTTCTGGGTGTTGAGTTGTATCAGTTCTTTACATATTTTGGATACCAACCCTTTACTGGATATTTCATTTGCAAATATCCCATTCCAAAAGTTGCCTCTTAGTGTTATTGATTGTTTCCTTTGCTGTCCAGAAGTTTTCTATTTTGATGAAGTCCCAATAGTTTATTTTTGCTTTTGCTTTCCTTGCCTCAGGAGACATGTTTAGAAAAATGTTTCTATAGGTGATGTCGGAGAGATTACTGCCTGTGTTCTCTTCAAGGATTTTTATGGTCACCAGTCTCACATTTAGGTCTTTAATCCATATTTATTTTTGTGAATGGTGAAAGTGGTCCAGTTTCATCCTTTCGCAATTGGGTGACCAGTTTTCCCAAGACCATTTGTTGAAGAGACTTTTTTTCCCATTGTATATTCATTCCCCCTTTATTGAAGAGTAACTGATCATGTGATTATGGATTTATTTCTGGGCTCTCTATTCTAGTCTGCTGATCTATGTATTTATTTTTATACTGTTTTAATTACTACTGCTTTGTAATATAACTTGAAATCTGGAATTGTGGTACCTCCAGCCTTGTTTTTCTTTCTCAAAATTGCTTTGGCTCTTCAAGGTCTTTTGTGGTTCCATACAAATTTTAGGATTGTTTGCTCTAGTTCTGTAAAAAATGTTGTTGGTATTTTGATAAGGATTGTATTAAATCTGTAGATTGATTTGGGTAATATAGACATTTTAACAATATTTGTTCTTCCAATCCGTGAGCATAGAATGTTCTTCCATTCTTTGTATTGTCATCAATGTTTTATACTTTTCAGAGTATAGGTTTTTTTTACCCCTTTCATTAAGTTTATTCCTAGATATCTTATTGTTTTGGGAGCAATTATAAGTGGTATTGTTTTCTTAACTTCACTTTTTAATTTTTTTTTCAAGTAGGCTCTATGCCCAGCATGGAGCCCAACATAAGGCTTAAACTCACAACCCTGAGATCAAGACCTGAGCTGAGATCAAGAGTTAGATGTGGGGACTCGGTGGCTCGTTCAGTTAAGCATCTGCCTTTGGTTCAGGTCCTGATTCCGAAGTACAGGGATTGAGCTCTGCATCAAGCCCCACATCAAGCCACACACTGGGCTCTGTGCTTAGTGGGGAATCTGCTCCTCCCCCACTCATGTTCTCTCTTACTCACTCTCTGAAATAAATAAAATCTTTAAAAAAAAAAAAAAGAAGATGAAGAGTCAGATGCATAACTGACTGAGCCATCCATGCACCCCTTAATTTTACTTTCTGCTGCTTCATTATTATTGTGTAGGAATGCGGCAGATTTCTGTACGTTGATTTTATATCTTACGACTTTACTGAATTCATTTATCATTTCTAATAGGTTCTGGTGGAATCTTTAGGGTTTGCTACATATAGTACTGCCTAGAATTTGAAACATCGATCTTGTAAGAGAGGAAAAAAATGAAAATAAGGGAACCAATTCTTTATGCTGAAGAGTTTTAGGCTTTCCTTATTGATATAATCTCTAGCATGTTCCCCATATACAAATGTCTTGATTGTGTTGATGGTTGCATGTGTGTATACATTTAGCTCATCAAACTATACTTTTTTTTAAAAGATTTTATTTATTTATTTGACAGAGATCACAATTAAGCAGAGAGGCAGGCAGAGAGGAAGGGAAGCAAGCTCTCTGCTCAGCAGAGAGCCTGATGTGGGGCTTGATCCCAGAACCCTGGGACCATGACTTGAGCCAAAGGCAGAGGCTTTAACCCACTGAGCCACCCAGGCGTCCCCAAACTATATTTTTTAAATGGGAACTTTTTATTATATAAAATTATTCATTAATAAAAGTAGTTTTAAAAGTTAATAAATAATATACAGGTAAATGTATTTAAGAAGCAGTCTTAAATTACTTCTAGGACCTAGGAATCATATTGTGTCATTTATTTAATGCCCATGGTTGTGCCAGTCACTGGCTTAATTTTCTGGGGAAATAAGGAATAAGACAGAGTTTTCAGCCTTACTAAAAGAAAGGCAGTTATCCAGGGAATTATAATAATCATAGTATAATTTTTTTCTTAATCTGGGGAGTCTAATCTTTGTCCTGTAAAAGGTCTCATGGGTGGCCCTCTGAGTTGTTTATATGCAAGTCAAATAGGCAAATTAAATCTTATTGTATGCAATGCTGGACACTAGGAAGAAATTTGCAATAGAATCCCACAGCCCTCTGGGAGAGGAAGCACTCAGACCCTAACCTCTGTTTCTTCAAATTTGAATTTAAGGACATTTTCTAGAGATTATATATCCCTGCTAGAAAGGAAGGACACCCAAACCATTCAAAAAACATGAGTACCTACACAGTCTCATGGGTAAATCAATGTAGAATTCAACAATCTATATAATCAGAAGTAAAGTTGCCAGTCTAAGATTTCTCTGATTTTCTTCTTGCTACTAAATTAAAATTCCACCCCCCCCCACCAATTCCTGACTTTTTACTTTGAATGTTTAGCCCTTTAACATTTAATATAATTACCAGCTGACACTTGAACAATGCAAGGGTTAGGGGCACCGACCCCTTCATGGTAAAAAATTTATGCATAACTTCTGATGCCCCAAAACTTAACTACTAATAGCCTCCTATTGACCAGAAGCCTTAATGATAAACATTCAATTAACACAGATTTTGTATATTTATTTTATGCTGAATTCTTACAATAAAGTAAGCTAGAGTAAAGAACATATTATTAAGGAAATCATAAGGAATAGGAAATACATTTATAGTATAGTGCTATAAAAAATCTACATATAAGGGGACTCACATAGTTCAAACCCAAGTTGTTCAAGGGTCAACTGTATTGCTGTGGTTGGATTTAAGTCTGCTATGTTTTATTTGCTTTCTGTCTGTACCATCTGATTATTCATCCTCTGTTCTTCCTTTTCCACCATGTTTTGAATAAATAAACAATACCATTTCATCTATAGGCTTTCTAGTTGTAGTGGCTGTTCTAGGAATTACAACAGACATCCTTAAATTTTCAGTTTACATGTATATACCAAAAGATGTAAAACATAAGACTCTTGTAATTACCCAGGTCCATTTGCCACCTCTCTGCTTTTTTATGTTTTAGCTCTTATGTATATTACATTTACCTATGTTATAAGCTCCACGACAGAATTTTATGATTTTTTAAATAACTATGTGTATTTTAAAGAAATAAGAAAAAAATAGTCTCTTACATTCACTCATATGTTTACTATTTACATTGTTCTTTATTCCTCCTTGATCTCATTCCTCTCACCTTTCAGTGAAAGTTGTTGGCAGAAGATTCTTTTGGTTTTATTATGAAATGTCTTTATTTTGTCCTAATTCCTTAACATGTACGGTGCATATAAAATTCTGGGTTGATCGTTTTTTTTCTCTCAGCATTCTAAAAATGAACCATTTTCTTCTGATTTTCATTGTTTCTTATGAGAAGTCAGCAATATTCAAATTGATGCTAAGCTGCTTGTAGTGTGTCATTGTTTCTGTTTGTTTTCAAGATTTTATTTGACTATTATATGCCCGTATTTATGCTGATGGGAGTTTACTAAACTTCTTGACTCTATGAACTTAAACTTTCACCAAACTTAGGATATTTTTGGCCATTGAGTCCTTAAATTTTTTGCCCAATTTTTTACTTTTCTTTTTGATATTACAATTACAATTTCACAAATGTTGAACATTTTAGTAGTGGCACAGATGTACTTGAGGTTCTGCTTTATCCCCTGTTGTTTTGTTCTGTTTTTCAACCTGGATGATATATATATATATATATATATATATATATATATATATATATATATATATCTGTATATATCTTCACATTTACTGGTTCTTCTGTCATCTCAAGCATCATTAAGCCCATATGAAATACAACTTTAGATAGTGTATTTTGTAGTTCTGGAATGTCTGTTTCATTCTTTTCATATGTATAGTTTATATTTCTTTTAGAGATTTCTTATTTGCTTATTAAGAGTATATGTTCCTGGGTGCCTGAGTGGCTCAGTGGGTTAAGCCTCTGCCTTCAGCTCAGGTCATGATCCCAGGGTCCTGGGATCGAGTCCTGCATTGGGCTCTCTGCTCAGCAGGGAAACTGCTTCCTCCTCTGCCTTCTTCTCTGCCTACTTGTGATCTCTGTCTGTCAAATAAATAAATAAAATCTTTAAAAAAAAAGAGTTTATGTTCCTTTATATACTGCATATTGCTAATTCCTACTTTAAACTCCTTGTATACTAATATGAACACCTGGGTCATCTGTGTTAATCTCCATTGAATGCCTTTTCTTTTAAGTGTGGGTCACATTTTCCTGTCTCTTAAATATGCCTAGTAATTTCCATTTGTATCCCACACATTATGAATGATAGGATCTCTGGATTCTGTTAAATTACTTCAAAGAGTATTGATTTTTTTGTTTTAGGACACAACTTCAAACTCTTATGTCTTAGTCTCTTCAGGCTGCTATAACAAAAATACCATATACTGGGTAACTTATAAACAGAAATTTATTTCTTAGACTTCTGGAGGCTGGACATCGATGATCAGTGCAGCACTAGATTTATTGTCACATGAGGACCTCCTTCCTGGTTTCTAGATGTTTTTGTTTTCACTCTGTCTCTACACATTACAAAGGGATGAAGGAGCTCTCTGGGCTCTCTTTGTAAGGACATTAATCCCTTGAGGTGGGACACATATTTGGCCAATACTGTCGTATTTTCTCTATGATGGATGGCAGCTGAAATTTTGTATTCAGTTACTTCATTCTTAATGGTGCTGCTTCAAACAGAGCTGCACATGTATAGGGGTCATGGGTGGAGTTTCTATGCAGAATGTGAAGCTTCTCCTCTCCCTCAGTTCCTTCCAAGGTTTCCCTCTCTCACTTCCCAACTGCCATGGTCACTCATGGTTACAGTACCTCAAGGCAATCAGATTGCTATGAACATTGCCTGTTTTAATTTATTCTTTAAATTTTAGTCCTTTTATGTAGTATAATGTCTATGCTCACCAAAGCCATAAAAACAGAAAATTCACGCATAGTATTTGCTTCTTCCAAGTGTACAGTCCCCTTCAGTTCCTGCTTGCTTTTTGTCACTCTCTAGTACCTTCAAATAGTTTTAAAAAAAAAAAATTGGGGGGGCACCGGGGTGGCTCAGTTGGTTGAGCAGCTGCCTTCGGCTCAGGTCATGATCCCAGCCTCCTGGGATCGAGTCCCACATCGGGCTCCTTGCTCAGCAGGGAGCCTGCTTCTCCCTCTGCCTCTGCCTGCCACTCTATCTGCCTGTGCTCACTCTCTCTGTCAAATAAATAAATAAAAATCTTTAAAAAAAAATGTTTTTGTCTAGCATTAGTATTGTTATCTATGGGAAAGTTAGTCTGATAGTAACCACTCAGTCATTACTGAAAGAAAAACACTAGTCTTTGATTTTTATTAATTATAATCATTTATTTATTCAGCTTCACAGATTGTAATAGTATGTAGAAAATCCAAAATTTCATATTATATAGATTTTAATCTACTCCTCCATTCAGTGAAGTTACAAATGAGCAGCTTGAGTTTCGTTTGCTTTTCTATTTTTCTCAGTCTCCTAATAAATGTGCTAATGATGAGTCTAATATTGAACAACATTTTGCCTTGGTGGAAATGGGCCAAACACTAATCTGTCACATGGGGTGGTATAAAGAACTCGTGATTTTGCATCAAATTCTTGCATCTGCCACTACTAGGGATTAGATCATAAGTGAATCGTATTAACTCCAATATCCATTTCCTTATTTCTACAAAAGACATGAAAACTGCCACCCTCAAAAAGCTGTTGAAGGGACTGAATTAATGTAGTGGAAAGAGCTTTCTGTGCTGCAGAAAACTGCACATTAGGCATTAGGCATTGCCAATACCCTTTTCTAAGTTACCCACAGAAAGCCTAAGATGTGCGTACCCTATTTGGGAAAATAGTATGGTGGATTAGTAGAAATGAGACTGTAAAAGTATTTCAGCATGAATGAGAGTACACCAAGGGAGTCCAGTCAAAACAACACCTGCCCCTGAACCCATCTCCCCCACCACCCCACCTCTGCTTCATAGCCTCTTTCTCCAATAAAACTGAATACTTGAAGGATGAAGCCTAGAGGAGGCTTACCATCAGTCTTTCCTCAGGTTGTGGCAATGCTCTACATTTGTATAATGTTTTATAGTTAAAATGAACTAGCAACATCCATTATCTTAATTGATCAAAATACATCCTTTAGTCATTTAAATAAACACAGATGCCTCAGTTCTTTTCCACATTGATTTACAAAGGCTTTTAGGAGATCATTCAGATCAGTCTTGTTCTAGATCACCTTTATTTTATAGTTACAGTTCTTAAAATATGAATTAAATCAATACAGACACTAAGTTTTCATCTTAGGCCAATAACTATTTTATGAAAGTAAGAAAAAAAGATATAAACAAACGGAAGTGTGCCCTTTCTACTGAGCAGTGCCATTCAGACAATTCAAATACCACTACTAATAAATGTTGATCATTTAACTAAAATAAACCTAAAGGATGCCATGTCTCTCCAGTTAAAATTTCACCCATAAAATTTGGATTGTAAGAAGAGCAAAGGATATCTCATTGTGGTTTTGATTTGTATTTCCCTGGTGGTTAGTGATGTTGAACACCTTCTCATGTACTTGATGACCATTTTGATGTATTCTATAGTAAAATGTCTGTTCAGTTCCTCTGCCCATTCTTTTAATCAAATTGTTTGCTTTTTTATTATTGAGTTATACAAGTTCTTTATATATTTCGGATATTGATCCTCTATTGAATATATCATTTATGAGTAGCTTCTCCCATTCAGTAGGTTGCCTTTCATTTTGTTGATGGTTTTCTTTTTTTTTTTTTAAAAGATTTTATTTATTTGACAGACAGAGATCACAAGTAGGCAGAGCAGCAGGCAGAGAGAGGAGGAAGCAGGCTCCCTGCTGAGCAGAGAGCCTGACTCCGGGCTCCATCCCAGGACTCTGGGATCATGACCTGAGCCGAAGGCAGAGGCTTTAACCCACTGAGCCACCTTGTTGATGGTTTTCTTTGCTGTGCAAAAGCTTTTTATTTTGGTGTAGTCCTGGTAGTTTATTTCTTCTTTTGTTTCCCTTGCCTCAGGAGACATATCTAGAAAAATATTGCTAAGGTCAATGTCAAGGAAATTACCACTTCTGTCTTTTTCTAGGAGTTTTATGGTTTCATGTCTCACATTTAGATCTTTAATCCATTTTGAGTTTATTTTTGTGTATGATATATAATAGTGATCCAGTTTCATTCTTTTGCATATTGTTTCCAGTTTTTCCAGCACCATTTCTTGAAGAGACTGCCCTTTCCCCATTGTATATTCTAGACTCCTTTGTTGTAATTTAATTGAGCATATATGCATGAGTTTTTTTTCTGGGCCCTCTATTCTGTTCTAATAATCTATGTGCCTGTTCTTAGCCAATATTGTATTATTTTGATTACTAGAGTTGTATAATACAGTTTGAAGCAGGAACTTTGATTCCTCTAGCATTGTTCTTTCTCAAGATTGCTTTGGCCATTTCGGGTCTTTCGTGGTTCCATACATATTTTAGGATAGTTTGTTCTATTTCTGTGAAAAATGTCATTGGAATTTTGATAGGAATTGCATTGAATCTGTAGATTCTTTTGTTAGTTTAGATATTTTAATAATATTAATTCTTTTAATCCATAAGAAGGGAATATATTTCCATTTATTTGTGTCTTCTTAAATTTCATCAGTGTCTTATAGTTTTCAGTGTATGGACCTTTTATCACTTAGTTAAATTTATTTTTTTTCTTTTTGTTGCAATTGTAAGTGCGATTGTTAATTTCTCTTCCTGATAGTTGGTTATTAATGTATAGAAAGACAACTAATTTAGTCTTTTGATTTCATATCCTGTAACTTTACTGAATTTGTTAGTAATTCTAACATTTTTTTAATGAAATCATTAGTATTTTCTATATGTAGAATTATGTCATCTGCAAACAGAGAGAGTTTTGTGTCTTTTCTGATTTGGATGCCTTTTATGTAGTTCTGGCTAGATCTTTTGATGCTATATAGATTAAAAGTGGCAAGAGTGGCCATTCTGGTCTTGTTTCTGATCATAAAGGAAAAGCTTTCAGTTTTTCACAATTGAGCATCTGTGGGCTTATCATATATGGACTTTATTATGTTGAAGTATGTGTCCCCATACCCAGTTTGTTAAGCACTTTTATCATGAATGGATATTGAATTTTGTCAAATGCTTTTTCTGCATCTGTTGAGATGATTATATGGCTTTTTACCCTTCGTTTTGTTAATGTGGTATATCACACTGATTTTGAGTATTGAACCATTCCTGCATCCCTAGAATAAACCCTCTTGATCATGGTGTATTATTGAATTTGGCTAATATTTTGTTGAGGATTTTTGCCTCTCTTTTTATAAGGGATATTGACCTATAATTTCCTTTTCTTATATTGTCAGGGTAATGTTGGCCTCATAAATTAAATTTGGAATTGTTCCCTTTTATGTTTTTTGGAAGAGATTGAGAAGTATTGGTATTAATTTTTCATTAGTTATTTGGTAGAATCCACCACTGAAGCAGTCTAGTCCTGACTTTTTTGTTATTGGAAGGTTTTTTTATTACTGATGCAATCTCCTTACTAGTCTTTGGTCTGTCCAGATTTTCTATTTCCTCATGATTCAGTCTTGGGTAGGTTGTATGTTTCTGGGAATGTATCCATTTCTTCTAAGTTGCCCAATTTGTTGACATGTAATTGTTCATAATTGTCTCTTGTGATCCTTCTGATTTTTATGATATTAGCTGTAATGTCTCCTCTTTCATTAATAATTTTGCTTATTTAATTCTTCTCTCTTTTTTTCCTAGTAAGTCTAGCTATAGATTTGTTTTATCTTTTCAAAAAGCCAGCTCAGGGGTACCTGGGTGGCTCATTCGTTAAGCATCTGCCTTCAGCTCAGGTCATAATCCCAGAGTTGTGAGGCTCCACACTCAGTAGAGAGTTCGCTTCTCTCCTTCTCCTTCTCCCTCTCCTCCTCTTCATGTTCTCACACACACTCTCTCTCTCTAAAATTAATTAATTAGTTAATTAATTAATTTTAAAAAGCCAGCTCTTAGTTTCATTCATCTTTTCTATTGTGTTTTAATCTCTATTTCATTTATTTCCATTCTGATCTTTATTATTTCCCTCCATCTACTAACTTGAGGTTTTTTTTGTTCTTCTTTTTCTAGTTCCTTGAGATATAAATTTAGATTATTTGAAATATTTTATTTTTCATACTGTAGGTATTTATTATTATAAACTTCCTTTGTAGAACTGCTTCTGCTGGATCCTATATTTTTGTGTAGTATACTTCCATTTTTATTGTCTTGAGTAATTTTTTATTTTCTTTTGATTTTTCTTCCATTCATTATATGTTGAATAGCATGTTGTTTAATCTCTACATGTTTGTGAATTTTTTTCTTTTTTAATTGATTTCTAGTTTCATACCATTGTGTTCAGAAAGGATGCTACTATGATTTCAATCTTCTTAAATGTATTAGTACTTGTTTTATGGTTGAATATATGATCAAAACTGGAGAATATTCCTTATCCACTTGAAAAGAATGTGTATTCTGCAACTGTTGGATGAAATGTTCTATAAATGACTGTTAAGTCGATCTGATCTAACATCTTTGAGTTTGGTTGTCTCTCTGGATGATCTATCCATTGTTAAATGCATTGAAGTCCTCTAACTATTATTATAGTGCTATCTATTTCTTTCTTCAGATCTTTATCTAGATCTCTGTTCACATTTGCTTTACATATTTAGGTGTCCTTATGCTGGGTTGATAAACACAACTGTTATATCATCATGTTAAATTGACCCATTTACCATGATATAATAACTATCTCTTATTACTTTGGCGTAAAGTCTGTTTTGTCTGATATAAGTACAGTTATCTCTGCTTTTCTTGGTTTCCATTTGCATGAAATATCTTTTTCCATCCTTCATTTTCAGTTCACATGTGTCTTTGAAGTTGAATTTCTTCAACTTCACACATTTCTTCAACAGCACATGGTTGGGTCTTGGTTTTTTTTTTTTTTTTTTTTTTTTTTTTTCATACAGCTCCTTTATGTCTTCTGATTAGAGAATTTAGTCCATTTACATTTAAAGTAATTATTGATAGATATGAATTTACTATTGCTATTTTGTTAATTATTTTTGTTAATTATTTTCTAGCTGTTTAGTAATTCCTTTACTCCTTTCCTCTTGTTCTCTTTCTTTGTGAATTGATTATTTTCTGTAGTGATATGCTTAGATTCCTTTATCTTCTGTGTAACTGCTGTAAGTTTTTGCTTTATGGTTATCACGAGGCTTATATAAAGCACCTTATATTCATAATAGTCTATTTTTAGGTGATAACAACTTAAAACACAATCTAAACTTTCAATTTTTTACTCTCCACTGCCCACATTTTTTTGTATTTGGTGTCAAAATACAGGTCTTTTTTTATCTTGTGTATCCCTTAACAAATTACTATAGTTATTTTTAATACTTCTGTCTTTTAACCTTCACATTAGATTTATAAGTGATTAACAACTGTCATTACGATATTAGAGTATTTTAAACTTAACTATATGTTTATTTTTACAAGTGAGGATTATACTTTCACATGTTTTCCTCTTACTGACTAGTACTCTTTCATTTCAGCTTAAAGAAGTCCCTTTAACATTTCTGGTAAGACTGATCTAATGGCAACGTACTCACTCAGCTTTTGTTTGTCTGGAGTACTCTATTTCTCCTTCATTTTTGAAAGACAACTTTGCTAGCTAGAGTACACCTGATCGGCAGTTTTCTTCTTTCCTTTTCTTTCAGCTTTTTCAAAAAAAATATATCGTGCCACTTTCTTTAGGCCTGTAAAGTTTCCACTGAAAATTCTGATGATAGCCTTCTTATAAGGATTCCTTTATACAGAACAGGTTGTTTCCCCATTGCTGCTTTTAAGACTCTTTTCTTGTCTTTAACTTTTGACAGTTGAATTGTAATGTGTCTTGATGTGGGTGTTTTTGGATTTGTCTTGTTTGAAATATTCTGGGTTTCCCGGACTGGATGTCTTTTTCTTTTGCAGGTTAGGGAAGTTTTCAGCCATTATTTCTTTTCTTTTTTTTTTCTCCTTTTCTTTTTTTTTTTTAAGACTTTATTTATTTATTTGTCAGAGAGTGAGAGAGCACAAGCAGCAGGAGTGTCAGGCAGAAGAAGTAGGCTTCCCACTAAGCAGGGAGCATGATCCACGACTCAAACCCAGGACCTTGGGATCATGACCTGAGCCAAAGGCAGATGATTAACCACTGAACCACCCAGGCATCCCTCATCCATTATTTCTTGAAATAAGTTGTCTGCCTGCCTCTTTCTCTCTTCTTTTTCTGGGAGTGGAAAAGTGGAAAAGTGGTCCACTGGATGTTTTTCCTTAACTTACTTAAGCTGTTTTCATTCTTTTTTCCTTTTGTTCTTCTGATGGGATAAATTCCACTGCACTGTCTTCAATGGCTCTGATCCTTTTCTCTGCTTCATCTCATCTGTTGCTGAACCCCTCTATTGGATTCGCATTACACATTACACATTCGCATACACATAACTATAGTTCATTTGACAGACTTACTTCAGATTACTAAATCTCTTAGGTGATGTAAAAAATAAGAAATGTACAAGTAAAAACTTAAACTAATTCTCTTCCAAATCATAAAATATAATTATTAATAAAAGCTACTGAATTAAGAATTCAATTAATCTCAGCCCTAGCTCTTCAACCAAATAACACTGGCCATCAAAAGATTAATCTCTTTCATTCCTGTTTTTCACCCTAAGTGGAGCAGATGGAGTAACAAAGTATATAAGGTCTCTGACAACTCTAACAGGACTAGGATTATACTTCTTCTTCAAAATGTTCTCCTTGTTTATCTTTTAGTGAATGTAAATGGTACAAAGTCCATCATAAGTAAGTGATACTATCACGTTTTCATTTTTATAAACATTTCCCTTTCATTATTCACAGCCAGTGCACCTGTTTTTCTGTTATCACTTTTTCTCTCCCCTTTCCCAATGTAACTATCATCATCAAATCTTTTTGTCTCAGAATATGTACCTGCTCGTGGCTCCTTATATTTCTTTCTTTAACTATTCATCTGGCTCATTTCTGTTTACTTTCCTGAGAAAGAACATTTCAAAAGCAGAAATTATTTACTTTAATAGACTTATTGGCAGGCATAGACAACCCAAATAATTAAATACTATTTCTAATAAAATAGACTCTCAATAATTTATAGAAATGGAAGAGTGCAAATTGTCAAACTGTTATTATTGAATCTACTTTTTAATATCCAAGCAGATTATATTTATGTAAAGGATGTGTTTTAATATTTGTACAATAAGGTTTTAATATTTGTAATACTTATTTAATATTTTGATATATTTTACTAGTTATTATTCATATTTTTGTATTTATATAATCCTTTTCTGAAGACTGAGAAGACACAAATATCAAATTTGACCCATGTCAATTCCTCTTGGGAGGTTAACACAATTAGGCAATGCTATGACTAAGATCAGCCACCAGGAGAAAGGGAGAAAAGGAGCCAAGATCATCCCAAGGCAGGATACTTCACTCAAGGGAGATAGCTGGAGCTATGACTTAATTGGGAATAAAAAAACAGGTTACCCTCCAAATATGGGACTGGGAGTAATGTTTGTATTTCACCATGACTACCTACCTGATCTTTGCTGCTCTCTGAGGAAGGAAGCTAGAAAGTGTGTGTGTGTGTGTGTGTGTGTGCACGCACACACGCACATTTGTGCATGTGTCTATAAACCAAAGAAGGGGGAGTGGGTGGAAAATGTACCAAGGATACAGCCAAAGGGGAAATGGTTTTTAAGAAACAAACCAACTGGGTGCCTGGGTGATTCAGTTGGTTAAGCAACGGCCTTCGGTACAGGTCATAATCCAGGCATCCCAGGATCAAGTCCCACATCAGACTCCCAGCTCCACAGAGAGTCTGCTTCTCCCTCTAACCTTCTCCCCTCTCATGCTGTCTCTCACTGTCTCTCTCTCAAATAAATAATTTTTTTAAAAAATGAAAGAAACCAACTTAAAGGAAAAGTCTAATTATGCATAGAGTAGGAAATGAAAGGTACTGATAGCATGATAACTTGTAGAACTATGAAAATAAATCATTATTGTTACTATTTTTATGTTGTAAAGTATGTTGAAGTTATTACTGGTATAGCCAGTTACCTACTTAGCAAAGTATATGTTTCCAAAATGTGTAAATTCCTTATGTAAACACAGGACTTTCTGTAAAAACTTTTCCAGAAAATCAGTGAAACAGTTGGGCACATCATAATCCCTAAGCTAGCTCTCTACAATATTTAAACCAGGTAGGTAGACAGACTCTCATATGGCCCCAATTATATCCACATCTTGATATTCATGCTTTATATTATTCCTTCCTATAAAAAGACTCTGAACGGCTTCCATCTTGGGTGCTCTCTATCATTCTCTTGGATTGCTTCCTCTGGAGAAATCCAGCTGCCATGGCCTGAGAGCCCTGTAGAAAGGTCCACGTGAATAAGCTTGGCAACAAATCTCCTGAAGCATGTAAATAGTAACATGAGTGAAGTTGGAAGCAAATACTCTCCCAGTTGAGCTTTGAGATGACTGCAGGTCTAACTGACGTCTTGGCTGTCAGTTATCTTGACTACACCTCCTGAGAGACTGAACCAGAACCACCTGCTAAACTGTTCTCAGATCACTGATGTACAGAAACTTTTAAGAGAATAAATACTTATTGTGTTAAGCTGCTAAGTTTGGGGTAATTTGTTGCAAAGTAATAGAAAACTAATGCAAACCAAAACAGGTAACACATAACATAGCTGAAATGCTGTATGAGGTGCAACAGAAGTAGTCAGAATCAAGGTAGGCCCAGTGTTATAGAGGACCCACATCAAGAGTGCTCACGAAGCACCTGTGTTGCCCTAGGCACAATGCCAGGCACCTTACAGACACATCTTAGGTTATCCTCATTACACTGTAATACTGGAATCATTATCCCCACATCACATGTAAGTAACCTAACATTCTGAGGGATTAAATACTTTGCCTAACTTTATACTGCTAATAAGTAGCAGATGCTGGGTTTCTAACTTTCTCTCCCCCATTCCCCATATATACATATGGATATAGAATAACTCCAAAGCTCCTGCTTCTATTACAACCTTAATTGCAATGAATAAAGCAAGCAGATACCTCATAACATTGATAATGAGTGCAAATGCACCCAGCTGAGCCTTTCAGACATAGACCTAACATTTTATGTGATCACAGCTGAGGTAGTATGTGTTCCCACAGCTGTGGGAACATGAAGAGAACAACTGCTGGTAGCATGGTTGAGGATGTAGTGTGGGAAGAGGATGGAGGGAAAATCCCACAGAGGGGATTACATTAGAAATGAACAGCACAGCTTCTCTGTTGCCCCTGGCAGGGCCTGGGCTCTGGAATCAGACTGACATGGGTTCAGACCAGTTTTTGGCTCTGTGACCCAGACAGGTTACTTCTTGCCACCATAGTTTCTTTATCTATATTGATTAAATGAGGCAATGCATATAAATTGCTTGGCAGAGGGCCAGATATATAGCAGACATAGATGTTCACAATTAATAATGCTATTGTTTTCTCTTCAAAACTGACTTTCTTTTCATGAGTGTGTTATTACTAGTATTACCTTTTATGTTTACCAGTCTGAGTGATTTTTTTTAAGGGGGAAAAATAGCTCCCTATGCTAATTGGGCTAGAGTTGAAGGGAGAAAACAAAGAGACACTATGAGAAAAGGAAAAGGTGGGTGAAAACAAACTGTATGTGATTGGGAGGTGATGACTGCATGAGGCCAGTGACTGTCCCTCGGAACAGAGGCAAGGACTCTCTCTGTGGGGAGTAAAAACTGTGCATTTTTCATTTTGTCAAAACACCATTGGGTCTACAGTCCTTCAGAGAGTGTACAATGAACTCATTCATTCTTGCATTCAGCAGATACTATGGAAACCTCTTGTGCACCATCAGGCTTCCTTGAGGGTAGCAGGGCTTATATACTAATGAGACAAGACAGGCAATGAACACATCACATACAAAATAAAACTGTATGCAGAAAGGATGAATACATTTGGAATATGATAACAGCTAGGGAGACATTAAAGCAGGAAAATGGACTGGAAACACAAAGGAGGGTATTGTGTTGTTTTAGCCAGGGTGATCAGGAAAGTCCTAGATGAAGCAAGAGATGCTGCAGCTGACAGCAACACGCCCCCTCAGAGCCCTGCGGCCAGAGCCTGCGACACACTCACGCAAACGCCAAATCAAGGGACAGGTAGGAATGGGAAGACTAGGTGCTGGTTAATCTCCAAGCGATCATAATGGTAATTAACTTCTAAAGTGTAAAGACTATGATTTCTTCTACAATAGTTTTTAAAAACATATTTAATAACCATTTATAAAAAGGGAAAAGTATGCTTTATTCATTGACCCAGAATTCCAAACATGCTGTTCTTTACCTCCATTGATCTGCCAGCCCTCTGTGTTGTTTGCAAGGCTGTTCAGGACTGCTGTGGTGAGGCCAGTGAGGAGCTGAGGGGCCATTGTGTTATTCTGATAGGAAATGCCTTCCCAAATTTCATTTCTTGGGCTCCTGGCTGGCCTCACCATAGATACCAGCCCTGATTATATGTTTGATTGGTCTGTTAGTGGGTTGTGTTTTGCTTTTGCACTGTATTGACTTAAAAAAAATTGATATGGATGTCTTATTTAAAATGTCACTCAATATAAAAAATGAAAGGGAGAAAGTATTAAAGCATCCCAGGTCCTTCTGCCCAGAAATAACTAACATTAGTCATTAGCATACATTGTTATAATCTCTCTCTGCATATATAGAGAAAGAAAGCTGGTAGATATATAAACAATATAGTTAGTCAAAGAAATAAACAGGTATAAACATAAATTATTTTATAAAGAGAGAATAACACTATACATGATATTGTTGGGAAAAATATTAAATCTGATTTTTTTCTTAATTAAATTTAAATTACAGGAATGACTAAAACTTAGGTGAGTGTTTCTTTACCCTTTTCCCCAAAGGCTCCTTCAAATATTAAAGAAAAATAGTTACTGAAATAATTCAAGTGTGGAGAGTGTTAGCAAGAATGCCAGGGCTGAGGAGAAGAGCTAGATTTTTCCAAATCAGTATTGACTTGCTCCAACTAGAAAAGATGAGATGATTCGCACACTCACTTTCCTCCAGACTTCTGATTTTTTTTTGTTTTCTTTTATATTCTATTCTGAAACCATAATTTACCCAGTTTGTCTAGAGATAAATTCTGTAATTGATTCACATTAGCTTCCCTGTTCCTATCCTTGCCTGCTACAGAATAATCAGCTTTTCAACACCTCAGTTTTAAATATGAACGGACAATCAAAAATCACAGGGCATTTCATTCATTCCTCCTGTATTAAATAGTGGAACCAAGATAACTTAAAAAAATTTAAAGGGGTGCCTGGGTGTCTCCGTGGGTTAAGCCTCTGCCTTCGGCCCAGGTCATGATCTCCGGGTTCTGGGATCGAACCCTGCATCGGGCTCTCTGTTTGGCAGGGAGCCTGCTTCCTCCTCTCTCTCTGCCTGCCTCTCTGCCTACTTGTGATCTCTCTCTGTCAAATAAATAAAATCTTAAAAAAAAAAATTTAAAGACTCTTAGACGGAGTAAGAAAGGATAATTAGAGTTCTACTTCTGATTTCTGATGTGATGGTGTAAAAGGCTTCACAGACCTACTGCTCAGCAAACTTGTGTCCAAAAACAAAAACAAAATTACGTTCAAAAACAACAATTTAAAATATCTGGAGATTATCCTAAGGGCAAAGAGCAGAGGAAGACATATTTATTCAAGAAAATCTGCTAACACTTCACAAGAACAGGAGTCTGTGGCATTTGAATCGAGACCTATTACTGGCCCCTTTTCCCGGCTCAGAGAGAAAGCAACTCCATTCCGGATAGGTACCACTGAAAAGACAGGGCTCCCTGTGCCTCCTGGTTAGGGTTAGAGGGCCATATTCTCAGAAGTGGCAGGACATCACTTTCCAACTCATCTCTGAGGCCAGGATTGCTCCGATACCAAAAGCAGCCAAAAACAACAGAAGAAAATTATAAACAAATATCTCATGTAAATACAGATATGAAAGTCCTCAGCAAAACACTAGCAAACTTATGAAAAGGCATATAAAAAGAAACAAAAATTTATATATGTAATTATAGATATATAATGAAATATACATATAAATAAAAATAATTACACACCATTCTCTACTAGTGGAATTTTCCCAGAAATTAATACCCAAAAATCAACTACTGTAATACACCATAACTATACAAAAACAAAAAACAAAAAAAAAAAAAAAAAAAACCATGATCGTCTCAATAAACACAAGAAAAACATTGACAAAATGTATCATCCTTTCATGATTAAACAATGGTGGAACACTGGATGCTTTCCCTCTGAGATCAAGAACAAGACAAGGGCATCCGTCCTTGCCAATTCTCTTCACCAGTGTACTAGAGGTTCTAGCCAGGACAATTAAGGAGAAGAAAAAAAATACAAAGCACCCAGAAAGGAAAAAAGGACATAAAACTATCTCTATCTGAAGATGACATGATCTTACATAGAGATAATCATGAAGAGTCTACTAAAAAACTATTGGAACTAATAAACAAGTTCAGCAAGTTTACAGAATACAAAACAATTATACAAAAATTGACTGTATTTCTAAACTCTGCAACAAACAATCTGAAAATTAAACAATGCCTAACAATAGAGCACTGCTTTCCAAACATCAAGGGATATGGTTTCTAATCTTCTGGTGTGCATTCAGCAAGGCTATTATTGAAATGTAATATAAAGACATTTTCTGACATGCAGAGCCTCAGAAATAATTTATTTCTTGTCTTGGGAAGTTTCCAGAAAATATGCTGTACAAAACAAGAGAGTACACCACAAAAGTGAAAAACCAGAATCTAGGAGGTCCTCAAGGGAATAACACCAAGAAGATCTAGGGGTCTACTGGTAGAGGTTGGAGCAGCACAGAAAGCTCTATGAGAGTTTTACTGGAAAAAATTAAAAAGTAATAATAATGATGATGATGATGAAACCAGATAAATATGAAGATGCTTTTTTATTTTAAAAGGTTTTATTTATTTATTTATTTATTTATTTAAGAGAGAGCAAGCAGGGTTTGGGGGACAGTGAGAGAAAAGTCTGAAACAGACTCTTTATTGGACATGGAGCCCCATGCAGGGCTCCAGCTTACAAATGGAAGGTCATGACCTGAGTTAAAACCAAGAGTCAGACGCTTAACTGACTGAGCCACCCAGGTGCCCCAACATGGTGGTGCTTTTAAAGAACAAGAAGGAACAAACAGGGGCACCTGGGTGGCTCAATGGGTTAAGCCTCTGCCTTTGGCTCAGGTAATGATCTGAGGGTCCTGGGATCAAGCTCCACATCGGGCTCTCTGTTCAGTGGGGAACCTGCTTCTCCCTCTCCCTCTGCCTGCTGCTCTGCCTACTTGTGATCTCTCTCTCTGTTAAATAAATAGATAAAATCTTTATTTTTTTAAATTTATTTATTTTATAAAAAAAAGAAGAAGAAGGAACAAACAAAACGACCAACAAAACAGAAGGATTGTTGTAAGGAAAACATTGCAAAAGAAAGGAAAGATGTTTAGGACAAGGACGAAGGCACACAAGAAAAAAGTATACTCATAGGATACTATTTGGTTCTGCAATGACACTTTTATGCAGGTATTTTCCATTAATTTAACAAAAGGTGATGATATAACTATATTGGAGGACAGAGAGATGAGAGTATAAGAACTAAATCTTCATTTGTCACAGCAGAAGGTCTCACACTGATAAACCGAAAAACAGTAAAGAACACATTATTTAAAGACATGATAACACTTATTTGAAAACATAGCCAAGTAGTTAAAGCTGGCTGTTTCTTGGAGATGGGTAGTGATGAATGCAAAGAATGGCTATCTTTTATTATAAGCTTTTATATTATTTGATACACATTTTTAATAAAGTAATCTATCCTGATAAGGCCTTTCATTATGTAGAAAAAAATAATTGCAAAATAATGATCAGCTATTTAAAGACCTATGGTATTTTGGCCAGGAGACTTTTCACCATGAATGTTGCCATTCACCCATCACGACTGTAGTAATGTTAATAATAATATGTTCTCTAATTTGGGGCAACACAATGGCTAACTTTTTTTTTTTTAAGATTTTGTTTACTTATTTGACAGAGATTCAGTGAGAGAGGGAACACAAGCAGGGGAAATGGGATAGGGAGCAGCAGGTTTCCCGCTGAGCAGGGAGCCTGATATGAGGCTCAATCCCAGGACCCTGGGATCATGACCTGAGCCAAAGGCAGGTCATGAGCCACCCAGGCACCCCAACTTTTTGTTGTTGTTACTTTTTGACAGCTTTGTTGGAGACCAGATCTACATTTCTGGATCTTTCATCTTGGTGTTGTTTTATTTGTTTCTTTATCTCTTGTATTGCCTATGAAAAGGAAATGAGGCTTAAAGGCTTGAATAAACACAGGTGAAGCACTTTTGGTAAGCATACTTCACAGAGCTGTATTTCATTTTGAGAACTCATCAGGAGATTAGTGATGTTAAGTATGGTTAGTTGGTTAAGGTGAGGACTACCAGATTCCTCAATTATGAAGATATTTTTTTTTAAGATTTTACTTATGTACTTGACAGAGAGCGAGATCACAAGTAGGCAGAGAGGCAGGCAGAGAGAGAGGAAGGGAAAGCAGGCTCCCTCCTGAGCAGAGAGAGGGCTCAATCCCAGGACTCCGAGATCATGACCTGAGCCAAAGGCAGAGGCTTAACCCACTGAGCCACCCAGGCGCCCCATATGAAGACATATTTTAAACAAAAACCCATAACACTTATTACTCTCACTCCTTACTTACATCACAGCCTGAGGATGCCTTCTCTGGCCCCCTTTCTCTACCCCATTCATTGAAGAGTGGCCCACTTTTGTCTGTTTGGGTAATGCAACAAGTTGTTCTGAAATGAACCAGCAGCTTGACGTGGGAGTCAAAGCTTGGGACAGGGAATGCAGGGGAGACGCTACAGAATGACATGAAACCCAAAGCAAATGGTAAAAATGAGCAACACATGAAAAATGTGGGATGGAAAGAAAAACGTAAAAATCATAACAACATCTGACATGTCCAGAAATGGAGCAAAACAGAGCAAGTAACACATCTGGCTGTCTTCGAGTCAGAAAGATTCATCTTTACTATTGAGTGGTGGTGAAGGAGAGCCTTTTCTGTGATTTCAACACTTTTCGCGTTGTTCTGTGTGCCTTTTATTTCTTTTGCTTTGGCCAGTAATTTCAATCATCAGAGAAATCTCCAGGCACAAAATAATGGATAGACTAAATTGATGCTTTCTGAAGTGTGCCTCAAAGACAATGATTTGGGATGTTGGGAGAAAAATCTGTAATAGCTTAATTGTTTTTATCTCACTGTTTTAAAGATTTCATTTACTTACTTGTTTTAGAGAGAGTGTGTGTACGAGTGAGGGGAGAAGCAGAGTGGGAGGGAGAGAGAGAATCTGAAACAAACTCAGCCCTGAGCGCAAAGCCCCTCGTGGGGCTCCATCTTAGGACTGGGAGATGGCGACCTGAGCTGAAACCAAGAGTCAACGCTTAACCAACTGAGCTACCCAGGCACCCCTACCTCACTCTTTCAGATGTATTTTTGTGTTTATAATTTAGAAATGCATCAGTACAGTAGTGTATGATTACAGCATATAAATAAGTAAAATATATATTGGGAGAATTGATTGAAGAAAAGGACATGTTTAAGAAAATCCACAAGTAATTTGTAGGGTGCTACTTAAGCACCACATAAATATTGTTCTCCAGTCATCTTTCACCTACCTAGTAGTTTTAGCATTCATTGGTGATTTTTGCCTGCATCAATTCTTTCTTTCTTTTTTTTTTTTTTTAAGATTTTATTTACTTATTTGACAGACGGAGATCACAAATAGGCAGAGAGAGGAGGAAGCAGTCTCCTGCTGAGCAGAAAGCCTGATGTGGGGCTCGATCCCAGGACTCTGGGATCACGACCAGAGCCGAAAGCAGAGGCCTTAACCCACTGAGCCACCCAGGTGCCCTCATCAATTATTTCTTAAAAAAAAAAGATTTCACTTATTTATTTGAGAGAGAGAAAGCGAGAGGGAGAGCAGAAGCAGGGTAAAGGGCAGAGGAAAAAGCAGACTTCCTGCTGAGCAGGGAGCCTGATGTGGGGCTTGATCCTGGAATTCTGGGATCATGACCTGAGCCGAAGGCAGATGCTTAACCAGCTGAGTTACTCAGGCACCCTGCGTCAATTATTTCAATGAGAACTGCAAAAATCATGCTTTTTCTAGGTCTGTTCTTCTAAATTTATTAACTACTTTTGTTCTGAGGAAAGAACTTTCTTCTATTAACTGGGGATTAACTGGGACCATGGAATTTTAAAATTTCAGCCACTGATGACCATTGACATCTCCACCAGAGCTCCTTGTTTATTATAATTTTGCACATTGTGCTTTGCACATCTCAGAGATGGGTGGGGTAGTTGACAGAGTAGTCATTGTAGACTTGAGTAATTATTGTGACAATTTTCTGGAAGATAGAAAAAAGCGTTTAGGAGGGGCCTCTTTTCTAATTTAGATGGAGTTGCATCTGGGCTAGTGGCTGGGACATATGTACCCCATCCCTGGCCACTCACCTTGGAACCCTGGAAAGAGAATCAGCATCTGGAAACCATTACAGGGCCTGGTCTGTTCCCCAGGTGTGCACCTCTCCCCAAAACTCTATCCTGCCAGACACATTTCCTCCATTCTTAGCTTCCTTATCTACCCTCCTTTATCATCTACTGATTGATAGCATTGAGGCAACACTAAATAATTTGGGGTATTTTCTAGTGTGAAGGAAGAAAGGAAAGGCACCTGTCCTTCACTGACCCAAAGGTTTCTGATGTCTCATGTGCTCACCATGTTTCAGGATTTTCTCTCTTCTGTCCTATGCAGAAGTAAACATACCTGCCATTAATTTCTTTATCTCCTTATATTTCTAACAGACTATAATTCTACAAAGCCATACATTTTGCAGTGCATTCACAGGCAGCCAAAAGAAATGGCAAGACATCTTATGCAAAAACATTTGCATACCAAGTCAGTGATTTTTTTTTTTTTTTTTTTTTTGTGAAGGCAGTCTCTAGCAGAGCAGAGAAAAGTGTCTTCTTCTGGGCTCATTAAACATCTGCAGGGTCACTCTATTCCTGGCTCACCTAGAGCAACTGTCAGCTTAAAAGCTGTCACATCCACCTCCCCTTTGTGCTCTGTGTTAGAGCAATTCACAGAGGACTTTAAATTTTCCCATTTTTCCTCTTCCCCTCTTGCCCAGGGAACCTGTTGGCAATTACAGCCTTTACTTGACAAGGTCCTTCTGACACAGCATGCTGATGTCAGTTGCCTCCATGAGGGTTCTTCTGTTTTTGAAACAAGGTGACAGTTATCTGCTTCGCTATCTGCTGGCTACCACTTTTGTTGTTAAAACTTTTCCAGGACTTTGGAGGGTGGTTATTTCTTCTTGTATCATCATGACAATTTTCTTATCTCTCCATGGGTGCTGTCATATATAATTAAACTCTGTGCTCCAAAATAAAGTCAGCAGTGGTGTTACATTACCATCCGTTGATGCCACTAACACTATCCCTATGAAATTTAAAGAAACTTCACGTGGTGACTTTTAGTTTTGTTTGCTTTTAACAAGAACTGGTCTAAAAACTACAAGACCGGTTTGAACCATCCTGTCTCTGTCTTGAAATCAGGATTTTTCCACCTTGGCACTATGAACATTTCAGATTAGATAACTCTTTGATGGAGAGAGGGTGTCTTGTGAATTATAAGGTGTTTACCAGCATCCCTGCCTCTACCCACTAGATGCCAATAGGACCATCCTCTAAGCTGTGACAACCAGAAATGTCTTCAGACATTACCAAGTGTCCTGAGGGATGGGGGGACAGCAAAATCATCTCTAGGTAGGAATCACTGCTCCAAATGATAAAGTATGGATATAGATTGTGTTCTGTTTGGTAGCATACATTTCCTCCTTTTATTTTTTCTTTTACAAGCCTCACAATACCTCTGCTTTGCCTAAGCATATAATAGAAATAAAGTTTTTAATCTTACTTTTCTAAAGAGTTATCCAAAGTGATGCCTAATGAATTTAACCAATGAATGGGGAACAGGGAAGGGAATCCTTTTATTCTGTATAATAGGCTAGGCAATGGCCATTTATTCACAGTGGACAACTTCAGTAAAACTAGAAAATTTATGTGTTTGAGAAACAAATACTGGTCTTCACCAAAATAATGACAGTATTTGTCAAAAGGATGTTGTGAATGCAGTCAAAGATCAGTGTAATTGGGGCACCTGGGTGGCTCAATTTAGAGTTTGACTCTTGATTTCAGCTTAGGTCATGATCTCAGGGTTGTGAGATTGAGCCCCATGGCAGGCTCCCAGCTGGGCATGGAGCCTACTTAAGATTCTCGTGGGACACCTGGGTGATGCAGTTGGTTAAGCATTCAACTCTTAGTTTCAGCTCAGACCTGATCTCAGAGTTGAGGGATCAAGCCCCACCTTGAGCCCTACGTCATACTCCATGCTCAGTGTGGAGTCTGCTTGAGTTTCTCTTTCTTTCCCCTCATCCCCTTCACCCCCTTATTCCCTCTACCCCCTTCCCCACTCTCTTTCTCATGCTCTCCAAAATAAATAAATCTTTAATGTAAGGATAGTCACTGGATGAAAAATAGGGTGACAGGTGATAAAGTATGCATAATTCTAGCCTGCACTCACATAGTTACTCTGTGCCAGATACTGTGCTTAACTGCTGTGACCTCAGAACTGCCCAAGACGGGACATCATTGTCTCCATTCCATCGGTTGGGAAATTGAAACACAGGCAAGGTTAAGTATCAGGCTTGAAGTCACCAGCTAGGAGGTGGCAGAACCAGGGTAGGAATCCAGGTAATCTAGCATCAGTGGCAACACATTTAGCTACTATCCTAAATTCTTCTCAAAGTATAAAAGCTAACTGGTTGATTCACTGATATCTGACTTTGAACCCCAGCTCTGCTGGGTGAATGTGGGCGAGTTAGATCATTGACCTCAGCTTCCTCATTTATAAAATGGTAGTAAAAAACCTGCCTCATTGAGATATCATTGGCATTAGAGTGAATGACCTACAGTACATAGTAGGTGCCCATTAAAAGTAGCTTTAATTAGGATAACGATTATTCCCTGAGGTTGGGGAGGGCAGGCATGCAGAGAATGATGGCCCAATTGAAGCCCACTCAGGACATCGGGATTAAAATCTTTTTCTACAACTGAAAGAGCAGAGTTGGAATTTAGCAGGTTTGTGCTGGAGATAGAGAAGTAGGCCTCCCCATGCTGTGCAGAGTATGTGTTCTAAGTCATGGAAGTTTTATTCTCACTGAGGGAGATAGTAAAAGGAAAGAGGAAAGAAGGACAGGCCAGAAGCTAAGACTTGTTTACACAGACTGTGGGAAGAGGAGCTGAGAAGAAAGCAAACAAGGAGGGGAGGCACCAGGGGACTGAGCATCATAGAGGAGAGAGTCTCAGCATGGGGGACATGGTAAAGGGGTCCACAGGAGCAAGCTGAGTCCTAGGAAAGACGCATTTCTGCAGAAGTCCAGTGGTAAAGGGTTTCATGATAATTGGAGGTGAGGGACTAGAAACTGGGGAGAAGGAAAGAGGAAAAGAAGTGACAGCTTAAGTAGAGAAGCAAATCAAAAGCAGCCCCTTTAAGAAGCAGGAGGTCTGGGTAATATAGAGAAGTGGAGGGAGAAGACAGTGAACAGGCAGGTGAGAGAAGGACCGCTCAGGGAAGCAGGAACAGAGCTGCGAGTGTTAGCTCCCAGAAGGAAGAGGAAGGAGGGAGATAAATGAAAATACTGAGAGATTTGCTAACGTGGAGAGGAAGGAAGTTGATCCTCACAAGGCACAGTCTCCAAATTCATAGTAAAGGCACGATGCGGTTGTATGGAAGGGTGAACCACTGAGGCCTGAAACACGGAGGGTACTGCCATAGGAAGTGTGACAGCGAGTCCAGAAGAGCTGATTCAAAGATGGCTGACTTCAGAGAGGCCTCAGCCCAAGCCCCGGAGGGACTTTGTTAGGCTGCACCACTGAGCTTCTGCATGGAGGAGATCACAGGCTGCCCTTCAGAAAACAGGCTGAGCGTGGATTCCCATTACATCTTGCGCCTACACTCTGTCCATTCAGATGCTATGGCATGGCCCCTGGCTGTTCTAGACCTGAGCCCTGCTCCTGTCCCAGCACTAAGTCTCAGGTGTTCATTCATGTGATCCCCGGAATGTTCCCTGTGGACTCACTTAGCATCACTCTTGGTCCATGAAACTGGTGCCCACATCCTGGCCTGATCCCTGACAGGTCTAGCTACATCTTCATAGTACCAGGTTCTTCTTTGAGCACTCCCAGCTGGTTTTGCCTAGGACCCACCAACAATGCCTCTCTGGGCTTCCCAGCTAATGTTTCAGGGACTGAATAAATCCTCCGGCTTCAAAAGGATTTACTCCCTATTGTAATAAGATGTTAGTTAACAGTACCTGACATTATTGTACCAGAAATACAGAATCGGGTAAGAGTTAAGCAGGATCAAGGATGGGAAAGTGAGAAAATGTGCATGAGGTGGGTGATTTTGAGCTGCTATTTAGAGCAGTAAATAATTGAAGTAAGTGAAGCCAGAATGCAGAGTATACGTTAAAAGAAGAAAGAACATCAGGATGAGATGAGTATTTTCAGTCAGAGTCAGGAAGTGTGCTAGAAATAGCACAGGACTCAGTGTCTGTCAAACCTGGGCTCACATCCTAGCTGTGTGATCATGGATAATATACTTTACCTCTCTGAACCTTAGACTTCCAATGCAAATAAATGGGGGGGGGGACTCTGCATTAACCAACGCTTATTAAGATGCCGTTTTTTGAAAAGAAAATCAGTAAAGTCTGCCTTGTATGATTATTGTGAAAATGAAAAGGTAACGTATGTAAATATCTAGCGTATGCCAGCCACACAGCGGGCGCTCGAACATTGGAGCGTACTATGCTAGGGAAGGCTAAGGGAGTTTAATTCAAGATGGAGACTCTGGGGCGCCTGGGTGGCTCAGTGGGTTAAGCCGCTGCCTTCAGCTCAGGTCATGATCTCAGGGTCCTGGGATCGAGTCCCGCATCAGGCTCTCTGCTCAGTGGGGAGCCTGCTTCCTCCTCTCTCTGTCTGCCTCTCTGCCTACTTGTGATCTCTCTCTGTCAAATAAATAAATAAAATCTTTAAAAAAAAAAAAAAAAGATGGAGACTCTGAATATTTTCGATCTCGGTTAAAGTCAGCTTGGACTTGACTAGCTATAACTTCAGTTTGAATGCACTGAGAAGTATAGTTGCAGCCAGATCTCCTGTTCATGTGGCACAGGAAGGAGCCAGAGACTATAGTTGAGCCAGACACTATTAAACCACTGACCCTGAAACAAAGGCCAAGGTGACACTTGCCCTGCCCCTTTCATATCTGCTTGCTCTCCCTTTAGCCTGTTTTTTTTTTTTTTGTCCTTTTACCCTGGAGTCATTTGTGGCAGCCCCCCTCTCTTCCCCACTCCCTGCCACTGTGACCAGTTAGTTCTCTCTCTGTTGGGTTCTCCACATCCCCTCTTACTGTCCACTGCCCTGACCTTGGTCTTCTCATCTTCTTTTTGGGCTCTGAATAACTCTCATTTCTACCGAGTCCTTCTCCTCCATCAGAATAAGGCATATTAAACATGTTAAGAGTTTATCTGAACACATACCAATTTGAATCAGGCAGCACCACACCCAAAGGGGTTAGAAGTATCTGCCCACCCCCCCACACACACACACACAGGAGCCAAGGGAGACTTTTTATAGAGAAAGGGAAATCATTGATTGTCTATAACCTAAGGCCTATTTGGCTCTTTGTGATTGGTTGTCCTTAGCGTGTTGATTTCATAACCTTGAGACATTTATAGACCTAGATCTTGGTTTGTTATGTAGACCAGCCACCAAGGTATTAGAGCCCACCTCAGTCTAATGGCCTTCTTTGTTTAATAAATTTCACACCTCTAACAACCTTCTATATTGCTTGGTATGTGGCAATTTTCCATGCAAAAACTGTTCTAAAAATAAACTTGTATTTACTGGCATGTACAGAATGAAGTTAAAGTTCCAGCCTACATTTATTACTCTCAAAATCTGGTTCCTACTTACCTCTTCAACTTTTTTTCCCAACCTCTTTCCAAGTCAAGGCTCAAAGGTCTTTAAACCCACCTATGTGTTCCTGCCTTCCTGCCTTGCTCTCATGATTCCAGATCATTCTTTTTCCACCCTGGTTCTGTTCACCTACCTGTTGCCTATTTCTTGGGGCTGTGTACTTTTCCTTTGCCTCCCTGAAATGCTTCCATAGAACCGTAAATCCAGCCCAAAGTGATTTCCTTCCTTCCCTAAATCCTCAGCATGTACCTTCTACAACAGAAGCTCCTCCCCATTTTCTTGGAATGCTAATAGATGTTACACAAAAACATGTTCCGTGTTGAAATAAATGAGGAACTCTGAGCTAACAAATGATGTGCAGATTATATAATGATAGGATCCTTTAATACACTTGTATGCATGGAGAACCTCCAAGGAAAGGTCTGAATATGAGTGTTTCCCCAACTTAATTGGTCTCGGGACACTTTTCACAGAGCATCTCATAGGGCTGGTATTTCTCAGAAGAGTTTTCTGCATTATTCATGTAACACTTAGCACTGCCACCTTACATTTTTATCTTTGCATTCCATTTTGCCTTCCCTGAAGCATAGAAGAAGCTCTAGGGCAAGGATAAAATCCTAGCCATATACCCAGGAAATGCTCTATAAATGTATGGATATAAAAAAGCACAGTCTACCCCTGCATTTCAGGCCAATACTGCTGGTTGTGCAGATTGAGAGTATGACAGTGTTGGGGGCAACATTTGTCTATATTACAGTGTGAGTAACACCTCCCCAAAAGTACACCACCTGGGCGAATACAGCCAGGGGCTCCTATCTTCCAGCCCCTGTGCTCAAGAGGGCTGTCGTGCTCTTCTCTTCACGTCCCAGAACATGCAGATCTCCACGTGCTCTTAAATTCTCCAATCAATCACATGAAACCAATAGTAAGTACCATATATTTTACAGAAGATTTTAGGGGAGAAATGCCAGAGAGAGTTTGCATCACACACCTACAGCATACGTTTAAAAAAAATCACTCATTAGGGGTGCCTGGGTGGCTCAGTTGTTAAGGGTCTCAGGTCGCAATCCCAGGATCCTGGGATCGAGCCCCGCATTGGGCTCCCTGCTCCACGGAAAGCCTGCTTCTCCCTCTCCCCCTCCCCCTGCTTGTGTTCCCTCTTTCTCTTGTGTATCTCTCTCTGTCAAATAAATAAATAAAATCTTAAAAAAGAAAAAATTGCCCATTAAACATTTCTCATTTTCCAAAGACAGTAGTTAGCTCTGCCACAACTTCAGAGATGTTTTCCCCTCTGTCCTTCTGCCTATAGGCACCCTGACTTTCCTCCTTTTTTTTAAAAAGGAAGTGAAGGAAGTAAATACCCTCAAGCCACCATGAAAGTCTTCATTACGTCAAAGAACCGCTGGTGTTTGAGGGTTTTCAGGGATGAAGTGGGAATGTCAGCAAAACAAACCAACATGACTCATATTTAATGACCCAAAGATAAATAGCCACACATACCAGTTGTCTCATCACAATGGGATAAGGTCTATACCATGTGATAGAAATGATTTCAGTGCTGAACTAGTAAATACTGCTGAGTTCTCATCCCTGCCCTAGCTGTCTGAAACTCTCAGCAGCTCATAAAATGCTTCTAGCAGCATATGTGTGCTCTGAGCACCCCCAGCAGGGAAAATGCTGTTGTGTTGTCAGAACCTTATAAAGGGCAGCATTGAAGGTAGACCCTTAGGGTCAGTCTTCAGCCAAGCGCACTTTGTACGTGAGGTCAATTAGGGGTTGGGAGGTGATGTAGGGGTCCATTTGAGACAGGATCGGCAGATTTTCCAGTCCCATGAGTCCAGAAAGCAGCTTCTTGCAACTGATCTTAAAAACTAATGACTTTCTAGGAGGGCAAGGCCCCACACTAAGGAGAGCCACTTTTCTTACACTGAAACACAGAAGCCTAGCACAGTGGACCCACCCTTCAGCTCTAAAGCCCTGAGAGGCTGGGGTCTTTGGACCATTCTTTGAAGTAGTTCTCAGTTGAACTTAGAGCTTGGAAAGAAGGGGAGGGCTTGGGGCACCTGGATGGCTCAGTTGCCTTCAGCTCAGGTCATGATCCCAGGGTCCTGCGATTAAGTCCAGTATCGGGCAGCCCCTTCTCCCTCTGCCTCTCTCTATCTCTCTGTCTCTCATGAATAAATACATAACATCTTTTTTTTTTAAGGAGGGGGGGAGCTATAAGCTGATTTACACCCAACTGTATGATATTCAACATTTGTTTCTCTGATGTTACTTGGTATAAAATAGAAATGGCTGGTAAAACATACCATCTTGTTTTGGTTAAGCCCTAAGCCAGTAATTAGTGCAAATCTGAAGAAATATTGTATTAGCACCTTTAATTACCGACAGGCTGCCTCTAGGTCCTGTGCACACTCCACTCTCAGATGACCCTCTCTTGCTTCCTCTCACTGTGTCCCCATGCAAGGCAGGCAGCAGGGTCATGGCAAGCATAGCTAAAGAAGGTAGCCCTCGTAGAATGACAAAGCTCTCCGACTACCTTCCAAAGTGAGCCCAGATGAACTGTTAAACTTCAAAAATAAAACTCTTTGCCAGCTCTTTTACTGGCAAAAGATGGGTTTATTTGGGAATAGCAGAGAATTGCCATCCAGAGCAAAGAAGCTACAGCAAAACCCTGGGCAGATCCCCAGAATGAAGGAGAGGAGGATTCTTTTCTAGAGCAAAGAGGGTTGTTGGGAAGGCTGTTATAAACAAGAAGTCAATTGGAGTAAACCGAGAGTCTGATGCACAGCAGCTTTTACTGAGTTGTGACAGTCTCTCATTGGCTGAACCATTGCTGCTGGGAGAAGGAAAAACCATTCTTCCTCCTGCAGAGGTAATAAAGTAGAAAACACATGCAAAGTCCAACTCTTCCTGTTGGACTTGCAACTGATAATGAGTGATAGGGCATGGGAGCTCCTCCTTACAGCCTCCTAATTCCATTCTAAAGGAGATTTCCCTTTATTAATTCTCACAAGCTGCAGTGCAGGGTTGGACCCACCCACCGACAGAAAAGAACATGAGAGATCTCAGTTTAGGAGAGGGAGGCTCTTGTGGATTGCATGGGGACCGTGGCATGGGTGGTGACAGAATTCACCCAAGGCAGAGCTAAGGAGATGGAGGGAGCCACAGGAAGGACAGCAAAGGAGAGACTGTGAGCCTTGAGGCAGTGGAGGGTGGGGAGGGCTTATAGTCATAGGGCAGAGTATGGGGACACAGGGAATTTTACCTTTTTTGGTAATCTTCAGAACTGTGCCTGGTTGTAAGGATCCCATTGGTCAGTTAGGGTGTATGGCTTAATAAGACTTTTTGCATCAGGTTGGTGGTCCCTTGGACCCTATTGCCTTGCTCAAGGTTAAGGTTCAAGCCTGTTCCCTAAAAGTGGCCCCTACATCTTGGTGTTTGGGTGCAGTTTGCTGACCCCTTGGGAATCCTGCAGTTCCTTTCAAAGATGCTGACTCTGTCCTTAGGATGTGTTCTGCTTCTCAAATCTGTATTTTTCTCACCAGCTCTGGGTTTCTGAAAGGCCAGCATTGCCCAGCCAAAGTGATAATGTTGTTAGTAACAAATAACATAAAATAATTTTCATTTCTGATTATGTAAGTAATGCTCTATAGAAGGTATCTTTCAAAGGTACAAAAGAGTATTTTAAAGGGTGCTTAGATTTTCATCACACTGAGGTAATTCAGTCTTTTTCCTTGTGGAGTTTGTGATTAAGATATAAGCAATAGTGGGACAGAAGAGACAGATTCATGGAAAGACACAGGACAGAGAAAGAATAGGGACTTGAGTAACTCTTACACAGAGAAATTTAGATCCTCTCTCCCCCAAGTGTGGTCTGCAGACCAGCAGCAGCGACATCACTGGGAGCCTGTTGGGAATGCAGAAACTCAGACTTAAATTCCAGACTTAAATCAGAATCTGCATTCTGAGGTTCCCAAGTGAGTTGCCTACTGAAGTTTGGGAAACGCTGCCCTAGATGCTTGGATGCCCCAGCTGTGTTAGATCCAGAAAGCCTTTGTCCTCCTGCCTTCAAGAGGCCCGGTGGTATGTGTCTTCCTGTACTCCCGTGAATACAGGGTGGAGGGAGAGAGAAATCTTAAGCAGACTCCATGGTGAATACAAAGCCCAATGAGAGGCTTGATCTCATGACCCTGAGATCATGACCCAAGCTGAAACCAAGAGTCAGATCCTCAACCAACTGCACCACCCAGGGTCCTGGAGAGTTTTCATTAGGAAAAAAAAAAAAAGAAAAAAACCCTCAAAAATAGCATTCAGTGTTTTGCAATGAGACTTCATATGCACCCTTAGCAGCCTCAGGGAAGTGTTTTGACCAACACTTAGGCTTTCTTACTTCTTTCTTTGTACTGGGAATTTCTTTAGAGGCTCTTGTATTTTAATTTTAAATAGATCAATCATCTACACTGACCATGAACTATAATAAAACAAGAGAGTCATGCTCACAAATGCCTGGACCCAGTCTAAAATAGATTGGGCTGTCTGTGTAGGGGGGAAAAGGATAAGTCCACTTGCTTGAGCGCCACACTCAGGCAATTAGTTCTATTATGGTGATATGAGGCAGGAAAGGAAAAAAGATGCTGTCAAATGCACTGCGAATATATATTCTGGGGGATTGGAAAAGACTCCTGAATTAGGTTTGCCCCACAAAGGCAAATTAATTGTGACTGATGGGGGGAAAAATTCTACATTTTCCTTGCAACTGCTGATTTGAGTCACAATCCACTTAACATTTAGTTATTTGGGAGAATACTAGTTTTATTTTTTTTTTTTTGCTTTTGTTTTATTCCACACAACATATAAAATGTATTATATAGATCTATATGCCCTGGAAGAAAATAACTGTGAATAAAGAATGAAGGAAAGTGATAAGATGAGGCATAGTTTAAAAATTGTACACTCTAAATTTTATATATCCAAGGTATGACAGCTGCTAATTACTAAGACAATGGGCTACTAATTGGACTCTAAGATTTATTGTAGCAAAACAATGTATTCAAGCTTTCCCAAAATAAAAGTCTATTATTCCTGTAACTGAAACTAACGAAAAAATACCTCTTGCATTGTCATAAAGAGGACCTTATACAAAACTGAAAAACTTCTTCAACTTCTGTATAGCCAGGAGCTTTATAGGATCATAGCATCAAGTCAGGGAAATAAAATTCCAAGGAGGGGCAGACCGAATACATGTTTATTTATCCACTACAAATGGCTATCTGAGTGGCCAGAACACTGTCCCTCTGGACTCTGACTCCTTTGGGACAGATTCTGGTGCACTTCAGTGAGGGAGGCCTATTTGCCTATCACGCAGCCAGCCCATGGCTGAGGCATTAGGTATAAGAGCTACAATTTATTTTTGCAACCTTTACATACCCTTTGTACTATTTTGAATAATTTTCTTGAAATTGACTTTAAATTTTATTCATTCTAAGCAAAAATGTTTGTGATACCACACTTGTGAAAGATATTTTTCTAACACACATTAAAGTATAATATTAGTTAATTTATAAGTAAGTAGCTAATAAAAATAAACAAAATATTTAAACATTTCTCCACGAACTGCCTTAAGTTGTGTCTCACATCCCATGCTGTAGAAATCACAACTTGCAGAATATGAAGGATCCTGGATTCAGGGTAGCACAGTGGTTTGAAACTATAGATTCTGGAAACAGACCACCAGGGTTCAAATCCTAGCTCTGTTTCTTAGTAACTTTGGGACATTGAACAAGTCACTTAATCTTTCTGTGCCTCAGTGTCCTCCTCTGCAAAATAGGGTGATATCACTAGTACTTCTTTTTTTCTTTAAGATTTATTTATTTGACAGCAAAAGAGTACAAGCAGGGAAGGGGACAGAGGGAGAGAATTCTCAAGCAGACTCCCTGCCGATGGCAGAGCCTGATGTGGGGCTCCACGCAGGGCTCGATCCCAGGACCCTGAGATCATGACCTGAGCTGAAATCAAGAGTCAGATCCTCAACCGACTGAGCCACCCAGGCGCCCGATATCACTAGTACTTCTGATGCTGGACTAGTGTAAAAGCTGAATGAGTTATCAGGGAGATCATATGATAGTTGTCTTTCTCTGCTTGACTTATTTCGCTAAGCATGATATGCTCTAGTTGATATGAGGAAGTGGTGATCCAACATGGGGGCTTAAGTGGGTAGAAGAAGAATCAATGAAACAAGATGGAATTGGGAGGGAGACAAGCCATAAGTGACTCTTAATCTCACAAAACAAACTGAGGGTTGCTGGGGGGAGGGGGTTGGGAAAGGGGGTGGGATTATGGACATTGGGGAGGGTATGTGCTTTGGTGAGTGCTGTGAAGTGTGTAAACCTGGTGATTCACAGACCTGTACCCCTGGGGATAAAAATATATGTTTATAAAAAAGAAAAAATACAGAAAAAAAAAAAGCTGAATGAGTTAATCCATACAAAGTACTTCTAACAGGGCGTGGTGCATGGTAAGTACTCTATATCTATGTGTCATTATTATTAGGACACAGTAAATAGCTTTTGCGCTTCCAGACTGGTGACTCTGCAGAACTGGGGAGAAAGCGTGTTGGGGATAATGCCAGGAAGTGATTCTGTCGTCCCATGTCTCACGCAATCCATCCCTCAGATGACTTGTGCGAGTAGTTTACCTTTTTTATCGAATCTGAGGAACAAATTCATGTCTTCACCTATGGACCTCTTACACCTAAATTTTCTGAGTTAATAAAATATAATGAGATTTAAAATTATAATTTGGGAGAGCTGTTTGTTACTTAGTGATGAATAGCAGACATAAAGGGAAATCGTGGGGGGAGGTGCCAAAGGAAGAAAAGAAAGGACAGAGGTGGGAGGGAATAGCAGGCCTGAGAACTTTGAGAAAATCTGGTCAGTCAGCTTCAAAAAGATGTGGCCGGGTTAAGATAAAACATGGAAGTGGCCACCAGTGAGTGATAGGATAATGAGTGAACTTTATCTTCTTCTTTCTGCTCTTAAAGTATTTACGAAGTCTTCTACAATGAATGGGCATTGCTTTTATAACAAGGAAAAAATGGAAAATATTTTTTAAATTTATCAAATGTGTCATTGGAAAACTCCAGATTACAAAGTTATTCAAGGAGGCAGGAATTCAAGTGATAGTAACTGCATGGACAGTGAGAGAGAGGCTATACCAGGGTAAAAATTTGATGCTCACTGTAAAAGACAACCAAGGATTTCAAATGCATAATTCAGGAAAAGCATTAGCCTCGAAACAGCTTTCTCATAGCTCTCTGGTTTCAGAGTTAACTTTGCTTGGAAAGTAGATTTTCATCACATGGAAAGAGCTAAAGGATGGGGAGGCTGGTGGCAGAGACCACAAATCCTCAGAAGCCCACCTTCTAACAGCTCAGTACGGGCTTGAGCCAGCAGTGTTTGGTTTCCTGGGGAGATGTTTCATGTGGACTGACGCAGGAGCCTTAGGCCAGGGAGGACCTGCGTGTATGAACTGAGGTGCCCTAGCCCTGTGCCCTGACTTTGAGAACCGGGTTCTCCCCGACTTACAAAGTTGTCATATCCTAAAATGTGTCATTTTTCTGAACCCCCAAGCCTATATGTCTGCAGAAACCCTGTTATGATTATTGAATAGGATTCCACATTCCAGTTGGTCGTTCAAAGACATTTTGTATCCTTTTTCTCATTTAAACCTGGTACAGACTTAATTCCTTTTTTCTTTATCTCTGCTTCAAAGGGAGAAGTATTGAAATCTGCCAGCTTCTGAGAGGGGAATAATAAACTCTCCCAGTATGACTTGGAGTTTGCCAGTCTCTCCCGGTCACGTCAGTTTGTTGTTGTTGTTGCTTTTCCTTTACAAATCTATTTCATGGCTCTGTTCTAGGTACATATATGTTTGAGTTTCTTGGGTTATTTATTTCTTCGTTTGTTTGTTTAAGCAAGCTCCAGGCCCTATGAGGGACTGGAACTCATGATCCTGAGATCAAGAACAATGTGCTCTACTGACTGAGCCAGCCAGGCGCCCCCTATTGGATTATTTCTGTTACATATCACGCCTCTATTCCTTAAGGGCTGATGTTTTACTTGGCAGGTGGGAGGGTGCCCAAGGCAGTGCAGGTGAGGAAGAAAGGTCAAATGCAAGGCCACATGAAGCAATGAGTTGCTCTACAGGCCAGTACTTCCCAGATGACTCAGAAACATAGCTTTCATTGTTCGCTGGTAGGACTTTCTCCACAGGGATTACAAGAACTCCTCCCTCCCACTTGCCTTTGATTGAGTCTTATCCCACTGGGACAGAATTCCCCCATATCTCAGTGTTGTCATCTGGCCCTTCAAAAACTCCCAGGAAGCCAACCCCAATATCCAAAAAAGTAACCTCCCATCCAAATCTAGAGCAGAATGGAGTGGGGGTTGATGAGACAAGGAAGGGAGAAGGGAGACAAGATTTATGTCTGGTCTATCTCTCATAACAAGTGTTCTCGTGTTATAATAATACCCTGAGGTCAATTCAACAACCCCCCCCACACACACACCCCAAAAGACTGACAAACTCAAAATCAATTCAGTAAACACATGTTGAAGACTTCGCTTGTACAAGTCACTGTGCTAGGTTCCCTGAGGGGGAAATGATGCACAAGAACTGATTCGGGGCCTCATGGGAAACGAGCCATCTCTGGAACAAAGATTTCAGGTTCAGACAGAACTAGATTTGAATTTTTGTTCTGCTCCTTAGTGCTCTGTGAATTTGAATAAAATATTTAACTTTCTAAGGCTTAGTTTCCTGAGGAGAATAACAGTTGTTGCTTTACAGGATTGTTCTAAGACTGAAATGAAATAACAATGTTCAAGTAGCCAGTACATTTGATTACTGTTAAGTGTTATTTCCCTTTCAGGGGCTTAGACTCAGATAACTACAAAAACATCTATTCTAGCAAAGGATGAACAATGGACTTTGAAGCACAGAGAAAGGAAGGGAGAATTTAAGCCAAGGAAGCTCCGGGAAGGCTTCCAGGGCCATAGTAAAAGAGAAAGAGAAACACTTCCCCTTTCCTGGTGCATGGTCATCCCTTGGCAAATTTTCTCTTTTGGCAAACTTGGTCTTTGGCCGTCTAGTTGCCCTATGTACCCATCTCCTGCCTCATGTTTCCTCTGTCTTTCAGTCCTTACATGGTGTTAAGCCCGTCCATGTTACCAGACTTGGAGGTGCAGGCAGAGTAGGCCGTGCTCCCCCGACCCAACTCCCTTGCCTTTGGAGGTACTACTGTTTGTTCAAAAGCAAACGGATTACCAAATCCCAGTCAAGCTGCATGACTGTGGTGGCCATTACCTTCCTCATGTTTTGTACTTCTTCCTCACTGAAGCTCATTCCACCAAGACAGTTCTAATCAAGAATCACCCCCATGGACCGTCTGGGTGGCTCAGTGGGTTAAGGCTTCTGCCTTCGGCTCAGGTCAAAATCCCAGAGTCCTGGGATTGAGCCCCACATTGGGCCCTCTGCTTAGCAGGGAGTCTGCTTCCTCCTCTCTCTCTCTCTCTGCCTGCCTCTCTGCCCACTTGTGATCTCTGTCTGTCGAATAAATAAATAAAATCTAAAAAAAAAAAAAAAAAAAAAAAATCACCCCCATGAGTGTCTACCCATTGAGATAGCTCCCCTACGCTTTGTTGGCTTTTCAGGATCTTACTTTCACCATCCTTAGATCCACAGGCTCTGTGGAAGCTGCCCGGTTTTCCACAGCAGCTTTCCTGGAAGAATTCCGGCCCACTGAGCGTTGATGCTACCTTGTAGGGAGCAGGTATTTACCAGTCAGGAGCTTTTTGTTCACAGACCATGGAGGAGCTAGGTTTCCCTACTGCTTCTTTGCATTTTTCAGTCATAAAATTTCCTCTCATAAAAATCCTTTCTCAGCATTTTCCTTTTTTCCCCCTTAGCATATAGTCCATGTATTAAAGACAGCAGCCACATATCAATCTTTTGGTTAAGGAGAAACCTAAAGAGGAACAGTGCTTTTAATTGCCTGTTTGAAAAATCCTAGTATTCATATAAGAAACATGCGAAAACAAACTCCTTATTTGATCAGATAAAAGGGGTGAGGCTTACCAGGAACTATGACACACACTTCACCACCTTCACGTAGTCATTTCTCCTGTGCTCCCACTTAGCCTGAGTCTTTCTCTACAGTGAGCCCAATATGAAATGGCTCCTATCTTAATATTTATTCTTCTCACCTGATGTATCAAGAAGTGTGCCTATAGGGAGTGAGAAGGCCAGCTGTGCAAACCTTAGAGGATACTTTGAATTGAATTTAGTGAGGTCTTCCAGAAATGCTTGACCCCATTGGTAAATGATCCTCTTGTCCTGCCTTGTGATGGTGGTGGCAGATCTAGGAGGAAGCAGAGGTGATGGGCCAGTGGAAGGGCCTGGATTGACACTGGGACAAGGTATTTACTGAACCACTTCGTAGCTGTATGTACGACACAGCCAAGTTACTCAATCTTGTGGGGCCTCTTTTTCCTCACATTTAAAATATCAGTGACCCAAAAAAGTAAATAAAAATAAAAATAAAATGTCAGTGACAATAAAATGTAACCATGAGATCAACGAGAAAGGAGATGATTTGACTTGTACAACATATGAACACCTGTGTGCAGAACACCGGGCTAAGTGCTGGGGATGAAGATTTGCACATGATGAAATGCCCACCGTCAGTTAGTGCAGAATCTGGTAGGAAAGTCACACATGTAAACACATACATCCGGTGTTGTAGAATTCTATTCTGCAGTGGTTTGCAAGATGGGAGAATATATCAGACACACATAGGGAGCTTTTCAAATTACACACACAGCCACTCCCAGGAGAACGGCGGCGCAACAGTCAGTAATTCTCACTTCTTTAAAACTGCTATGACACCTATTTAACCATGGAAGGCATGTAATTTAAGTCAACTCCCTGGCATTTTCCATATAACCCTTTCCCACCCCAGATCCCTAGAACCTCTTCTGTATACCGTATCCTCGGGCAAAACAAGTCACCACCTAGCCTTCAACCTCCACTTGCTTGCTAATGACTGAAATCTGTATCTGCGACTCAGATTGCTCTGCTGAGCTCCCAAACAATGGACTAGTGATGGTTATCTCTCTTGTGGATGACCCCTGGATTCCTTTTTTGCAATAAAAATGGTGCTTAACTCTGGGCCCTTCTCCCTTCTTCCAGTGGACCTATTCTCCCATGTCCCCCACTATCCTGAAGGACATACAGTTTGTCCAAACTAACTAACCTTAGAGTCATCCTAGACTCCTTCTGTCCTTGCATCATTTTTAGTCAGCCACCAAATCCTATTAATGTTGTCTGAAACACATGATATAGATCTTCAGCTCTCTATTCCCACTGCCCTGATCTGCAATAATCTGTCATCATTTTTTTCCTGACCTTCTTGTCTACTTTACGACCTTCTTGTCTACTTTAGAATGTTATTCTGTCTAAACTATAATGTGTCTTTCCTGCCAGTAGATCTGGTGATGTCATCCCCGGCTAAAATTCATCTGATGATTTGTCCTCCTTCCTCTTAACCCCAACACCCACAAATGTGTCTTATTCTTTTTGCTGCTTGATCAGTTCTGGGGCAGGTTGAGGGACTGGTGTGTCCTGGGGAAGGAAGACTTAGAAGAAAAGAATTATAGAAGAATCATTTATTGTTCAATTTGGAAGACACCAGAAGAGTCAAAAATGTACAGGTTATTCAGTGATCACTTACTGAATACCTGTGATGTGTTAGGGCACCAAGCTGTTTCTCAACTGCAGTGATTAAAATGCATGGTTCCTTAGCACTGGAGCTGGGAAAATTGCGACATAGTAAGTTTTGCACCTTTGAATCTGTAACAAGTACTACCAGAGCATGGAGCTGGCCTTGTGACTTGAAGGTGGGGTAGGAAGCTGGTGGTGGGCCTGGGGAGAGAAGGGAACCAGAAGTTACAGCAATAGGAAGGATGGTGTTGGAGAAATAGAAAGCAGTTCATTGCCACAGGAGGGTAGGTGCTCCGGGGAGGATCATTGAGGGGCACGAGAGCAAAGGGTTATTGTGAAGCATTTGTTCATGTATTCACTTTTTTTGTTGTTGTTGTTCATGTGTTCAACCACAAATATTTATTGAACATCCTTTCCAGGGTTTCCTATTAGCCCTGTCAGCCCCAGAGAGCTATGCCTGTGTCCGGACTTAAGTCAAGAACCTGAGGGTCACCTGCGAGGAGATACGAATTCTAAGTGAAATCACCATCAGTCTGTCACTTCCCTCTCCCCAACCTCAACTCTCAGTCCCCATAAGATGCCTTTGAACCCTTAAATATTTCCATCTACTGTGCCAGCCACAGATTAGAGATGACATCCTATAAAAGAATTAGAATGAGAGAAAATAAACCCAACTGAAGAGAAAGGGCTTCCACAGTTGCACAGAAACATCTTTGCTACGATAAATATTTAGCATAGGAAGGCCACACCCTGCCACATTCAGTGTGTAGTTTTCATGTTCTAAACTCCCAGTGTTCAATCATTGCTCTTGTACTGGCAGTCTTTTCTTTGTGGCATGGGAGTTTCTCTCTATTAAATAAGCCTCTCTGTTGGAAGAATGCTTATGGCAATGACTATAATTACAGCCCAGGGCTGAGCTGGAAAATGCAGTGATGTGACAGCTTTTTGTGATAGGAAGGGTAGAGAAAGAATGAAAGCTTATAATTTTCTTTGAGATATCTTGAAGTCTGACAGTAGCCCTGCCCTTATGATGTAAATGTGCAGTGACCTGGAGACTCAGCACAGAGTAAGCCAGGCAGACAAGCCAAGTCCCTGCTACATGGTCTACCAGTCAGCAAGCCAGAAAGACACAGCACAGTGCGAAACTCTGTACGACTTCTTTCAAGGGAATAGTCTAGAATGGTCCCCCCCCCCTCCCATTTTGGAATAATGTCAAAATGCGTCATTTGTCATATGAAATGTTTTTTATACATGATTTGAGAAAATACATAATGATTCAAGCAACTACACATTTGTTATTATGTTGAGATAAATGCATTTCATCAATCACACCCACATTTATAGATACCTGAAAAACAGAACATACGTTTTTGAAAAAAAGGACTTATTCGGTCTGCCAAGCAAGTTTGGCCCATTATGTATTTGATGACATTTGCATCAGCCCAGAAGTCTGTGATTTCCTTCTCCCCCTCACTGCCCCTACTTCAAGGTCACAGACTTGGAATAGTGTGTTCCTTTCATTCATTCATTTGTTCATTTGTTTAATTGAATCTTTTCATATAAAAAAGAAAAAAGCATAGTGGCTTGCTATATTTTGGCCATCACACTAGGGATCATAGATACAAGGTCAAATCCTACCTGAAACCTGGCCTTGAGGAATTTAAATCCATTTAGGGAGACAGATGTTTAAATTTTAACATTACAGTGGGCATAGAAGAAGATATGGTCAGTTTTACTCAGGGGAGTTATTAGAAAAACCCTCATGTAAGAGGTATATCCATCAGCTATTGCCACAATAATGCCATGCAACAAATTGAAGACATGATAACTTAATACTTCTGAGCCATTTTAAAAAAGATTTTATTTATTTATTTGACAGAACACAAGCAGGAGCAGCAGCAGGCAGAGAGAGAGGGAGAAGTAAGCTTACTGAGCAGAGAGCCCGATGCAGGGCTCAATCTCAGAACCCTGGAACCACGACCTGAGCCGAAGGCAGATGCCTAACAACTGAGCCACCGAGGCACTCCACTTTTAGCCTGTGGTCTGCAAGCTGATGGCCCATTCCCTGTACTGTGCTTGACTCCAGGCTTTGAGCTCCATTCTCAAACTTGCATGTCACATTCAGATCTGCCCTCTATGGTCCTCATCTTCCTTGGACCAGATGTTCTCATAGTGCGTCACTAACAGGCAAGAGGGCCTGACTGTGCAACCATTGTTCCAGTCCCTGCTCTTGCTGCAGTCGCTAAAATTCCATTGGTCAAAGCAAGTAATCTGGCCAAGCCCAAAAGTCAAGGAGTAGGGAAGTATACTCAACCTTTCCATAATATGAATATGGGTGCTACTACAGGAAATAAAGAACTGGAACCAAAGGAAGAGAAACCTTTGATCTGCATTCTGAGAGATGATTCCAAGTTTATCAAGTGGACCAAAACATCTGAAATATGAATCAGGAGAAATAGAGGAAACTTAGTGCACAGTATTTGGCGTGAAAGGAATGTTCTGACAGATAGGAGTTGGGGCTTTTCTGGGGGAGCCCTGCTCGGTGTCTGTCATGGAATATCCTGGGGCCATTATTGAGTGGAGATGAGCACAAAGTAGGCATGCCAGAGCTAGAATGATCTGGAGGAGATTTAATGAAATACCTCATCCTGCTGATTCTGGACCCAGATTGACCATGAAAGGGCAGTGTCTCTGGTTTTAACCCAGTGTCTCTGGTTTGATGACCATGAAATCTAGAAGAAAAGCAAGATTCACATTCTCACTGCCTTCTGTACTAACCCATTCTTCATGCTGTTGTTTTCAGAGTACTGAGGTTGTGGTTTGTTCGTACAGGTTTCCTCTTGCCACTATAAACAAATTATCACAAATATGTAATGGCTTAAAAACAACACAAATGAGTTATTATTTATTAGTTCTGAAACAGGTCTTATGGACTAACATCGGGCTGTTGGCATGGCTGCAATCCTTCTGGAGACTCTAGGAGAGAATCTGTTTCCTTGCCTTTTCCCCATTCTAGAAGCCAACAGCATTTCTTTGGTTTGTGGTTCCTTCTTCCATCTTCAAAGCCAGTAGTGTAGCATCTTCAAAACCTTCTCTGACTCTGAACTTCTGCTTCCCTCTTCCACCTTTAAAAGACCCCTGTGATTGTGTTGGGCCCACCTAGTTAATCCAGGATGATCTCCTTATTTTAGGACTAGCTGGTTAGCAACCTTCATTCCACCTACAAACTTAATTCCTTCTTGCCATGCAACATAGGCACGTGGATGGGTTTGAAAGGCCATTATTCTGCCTCACACTGGTATTATGCCTTATGACATACCAAGACTTTCATTTTTTTTTATGCTCTCACTTTTGAATCAGCAGAATAGAAAGCCGAGAACCATTTTGTGTTGTGCTGCCAAAGCGAGCACAGCGGAGAACCATTTTGTAAGTGAATAAATTGTAACTCAGATACATTAAGTGGCAACACAGGATAGCATAATAGTTACTTGCCGATTGTTCAATTACCTCAGGGTCCTCTCAGTGTATCTAGGTCGGCCCCTGTCTCCCTCTGTTGCAATTATTTGTTACATGTCTGTCTTACCACCTCAAGGCAGACATGGAGTCATTCCACGTTCTGTGCCTTAACAGTTAAGCATGATTTAAAAAAAGAGCCTTTATTAGACACTTAAACTGTGTCCATCATGTGCCAGGACTCTATGTGATTTCTATTTTATTCTTTCCCATCCTTGGAGTGGAGTAAACATGGGCTCAAGGTCACACAGCTCTCAGCACAGAATAGGGCTAGAATTCACACTGAGATCTGCCTGACTTCAAAGCCAGCATTCTTTCCTTGTTTCTTATGGCCAGAGATCCCTCAACTGAGTTGTTTTTTTTTTTTAAAGATTTTATTTATTTATTTGACAGAGAGAGATCACAAGTAGGCAGAAAGGCAGGCAGAGAGAGAGAGAGGAGGAAGCAGACTCCCTGCTGAGCAGAGAGCCCGATGCGGGACTCGATCCCAGGACCCTAAGATCATGACCTGAGCCGAAGGCAGCGGCTTAACCCACTGAGCCACCCAGGTGCCCCCCTCAACTGAGTTTTAAAGAAGGGACAGTATGGACTACCTGGATTTAAATGTCTGAAATCAAGGAGCAGTTACAATGCTGTGTTTTTGTTTCTAAATGACTTTGACTTTTCTAATAGAGAAGAGGTCCAACCCTTGTCTTGGTTTCAACCAAACTAGTTTCTTTTATAATGAGGAGGTTGGAGTAGGTGACTTCTAAGTCTTCCTCTGTGATTTGAGACTTCTTAATATTCAGACAGGTTAGTATAGGAAGCGATGGGACTGGGACAGATTTTGTGTCCAGAGCAACACACCTTTTTTCATTATCCCTACTGAGTCTGTGGACTATTCTAGTTTTAAGAGAGAACTTTGGAATGAAAAGTACATAATTAATACATTTGTCCGAATCCATAAAATATACAACACCAAGAGTGAACTGTGGACTTTGGCTCAGTGTTAACGTAGGTTCACCAGCTTTAACAAATGTGGGGGATGCTGATGATGGGGGAGGTATGCCGTGAGGGGTCAGGGGTATCAGGGACAATCTCTGTACCTTCCCCTCAATTCTGTTGTGAACCTAAAACTGATTAAGTTTTACTATGACAAAGTCTGTTTCTCTAAAGCTACTTATATTCTGGCCAAATAAACTATGACACTTTAATTAAAACTCCATTTTTCAAAGATGTAGTGAATTTCTTTGAACTGTTTTCATTGCCTTTTTAAATCGAAACTTATGAAATAATTCAAACATTTTTTAAAGGGAAATAACATGACACCATGTACCCAGTACCCAAATTTAACAAATATTTACATTATATAATACCTGTTTCAATTTTTGATGGAAATACAATGTTACAGATAAAATCAAGTGCCCTAATCTCATACTCCTCACACGTCACTACCCTAAAGCCAGTGTGTAATCTCCCATTCCTTAACTTTGATAAATACATTCATATCCATAACACTTTTATATGACATTATTTTGAGTATTTTTGAAACTTATAAATGACATCATGCAAGAAAGATTCTGATAACAATTGTTTTCACTCAGTGTCTTAGTTTTACAGTCCCTCCATGTTAATATGTGTAGATCTAGTCACACTATGGAGTATTATGCCTCTATCAGAAAGGATGAATACCCAACTTTTGTAGCAACATGGACAGGACTGGAAGAGATTCTGCTGAGTGAAATAAGTCAAGCAGAGAGAGTCAATTATCATATGGTTTCACTTATTGGTGGAGCATAACAAATAGCATGGAGGACATGGGGAGTTAGAGAGGAGAAGGGAGTTGAGGGAAAATTGGAAGGGGAGGTGAACCATGAGAGACTATGGACTCTGAAAAACAGCCTGAGGGTTTTGAAGGGGCAGGGAGTGGGAGGTTGGGGGAGCCAGGTGGTAGGTATTAAGGAGGGCACAGATTGCATGGAGCACTGGGTGTGGTGCAGAAACAATGAATACTGTTACACTGAAAAGAAATAAAAAAACAAACAAACAAAAAAAACCAGTGCTGTACTGAACTTTCTCCTCTAAGTGCATCTCTTTGTTCCTGTGGGCTAGAGTTAACTAGCAGGGCTCCTCAAAGCATGGACCAAAGACTGTTACCAGTTAATGACTAGAAAGAGCAGAAATTGAGAATAAGTATTTAAACTTTAAAGTATGGGGCATCTGGGTGGCTCAGTGGGTTAAGCCTCTGCCTTTGGCTCAGGTCATGAAACTCAGAGTCCTGGGCTTGAGCCCCACATGGGGCTCTTTGCTCAGCAGGGAGCCTGCTTCCCCCCTCTCCCTCTGTTTGCCTCTCTGCCTACTTGTGATCTCTCTCTCTGTCAAATAAATAAATAAAATCTTAAAAAAAAAAAAAGAAGAAGAAGAAGTAGTAGTAGTAAATGACCTGAGTACTTTAACATCTATTGAACTAATAATTTTTTAAAAATTATTCAGGGGTGCCTGAGTGGCTCAGTAGGTTAAAGCCTTGCCTTCGGCTCAAGTCATGATCCCAGGGTCCTGGGATCCAGCCCCACATCAGGCTCTCTGCTCTGCGGGGAGCCTGTTTCCTTCTCTCTCTCTGCCTGCCTCTCTGCCTACTTGTGATCTCTGTCTGTCAAATAAATAAATAAAATCTTAACAAAATAAAATAAAAAATTATTCAGGCTTGAATTTTGTCTGTTTTTAAGGTTCACTTGTTTTATGTTTTTACTGTATTCTACAAAAATATTGATCCTCAGCAGGTTGAAGTTTTAACACTTGGTTTTCCAGAGAGTTTGAGAATCTTGATACAGTTTCTACCTAGAAGTAAAATGTCTGAGTTGACCAAACGGTGCATCTATAGTTCTATAAGGTGTTAACAAATTGTGCTCCAGAGTGGTCAAACCAATTTCCAATTTCATCTGCTGTAGATGAGTTTCCCTTTTTTCCCAGTTGTGTTGTCAGACTTTAAAATCTTTGCCAATATGATATCCTTGGGAAAATATTTCATCTTAATTATAACATTTATCTGATTAATAGTGAGGTTGCACATCTATATGTTTGTTCAGTCTCCATTTGTGTGACTCTAATAAGGTAGACTTTCTCAGTTTGCCATTGTGGGGAAAATAGGCCTGTAACAAGCTAGCTGCGGGAGGTAAAGTATTATAACAGGTATAACTGGTTTTGACCAGGAAAAGCCTAGAATAGCTCGTTTTGACTTGATGAAGGACAGGAAAATCCCATTGTAGCAAATTAATGCATACCAAGTCTTTTCTGCTATTTGGGGTTTGGGACAATGATTCGGTCGTTGCCACTAAAGCCTTTTCTTCCACAGAGAATCCTGTACTTGTCATCCAGTTCTGATAGACAGTGAGTTTCAGTCCTAATGAGGCTGATGACACCAAGTGAGGCTGAATTCACCTGTGAACTTCTTTATTTTCTGGAGCTGCGATCTGACCTCTCACTCACTCTACCTTTGACGTGGGTGAAAGAATCAGGGAAAAGACGTGGAGGTGGGCATGCTGAACCAGGCATTCCCTTCTAATCGCCCTGTAGTCAGCCTGGGTTGTGTTTGTTTGTTTGTTTTCTTTTGGTCTGCTCATTCTTTTTATAACGTTTAGCAAAAGAGGTATATTAAAACCTTCCATAATGGTTATGAATTTATCTCTTTCTCCTTTTTAGTTCTGAGAATATTATTTCATCTTTTTTGAGGCTATGTGATTAAGTACACACACACACACACACAGTGATAATGGCCCAAAGAACCACTCCAACAGGCAGGCCTGAGTTATCCAGGAGAGATGAAAAGACCCCTGGCCTTGAGCTCTCACACAGCTCATTTTTGCTCTGCCACTCTTGGATGTTAGTGGCCTCCTTGTGTTTTGGTACATGCTTAACAAACTCCTGCCTTGGGGCCTTTGAATTTTCCATTCCCTGCCCCTGGAGCACTTTTCTGGGTGTCCTTAAGGCTTGCTTGGTGAGAGATGCGTGGTTCACAGCAGTTACTGTAAGGGGGGGGAAGGAATGTATGAGTTCAAGTGTAAGGAGAGCTTCATGGACAGTCATTAGGATTCGCCTGAAGAAAATTGAACAGGGATGGAGAAAAAACATATTTTAGTAGTAAACCAACACATGGAGCTATGTAGATGAGTGCTTCTCTAGAAACATCGTAATGACTCCAGGGTTCAGGTAGGGAAACGGTAGCTAATAGGTAAAAAGACAGAAAAATAAGTTGAATCACAAAATAAAAGTCCATGAGGACTAGGCAAAGGATTTTGGACTTTGCGATATAAGTCCTCCTCCCAGACTCTTGATTTCCTTCCTCACTAGAGTATCAGATTCCTGAGGACATACCCAGAAAGATGCCCTGTACTTAACAGGCAAGCAGCTCCATGTGCTGGTGATGAAGTACTTAGGCCATGTGGTGAGGTTGTTTGGGTTCAAATCTTGTTTTATCCCTTCCTTACTGCATGGCTTTGGACAAGGTGCCTAAATGCTCTATACCTCTACCTCCTGGTCTGTACAAAGGGGCTGAAGTACCAGGCTCAATGGGTAGTTGCAAGGGTTAGCCATGACATATAAAGCACTTGCTATACCCTTATCATATAGTAAACATTAGCTGTTATTAATACAGAAAATTCCTAATTTCTACCTTATTTTGAATTTCTATGTAATTATGAATCTCTAATGACTCAAAATTTTGCCCTAAGGGAGAAATTGGTAAGTGGGGTTGGAGGAAGAGAACTCACACCAGCCCACCCAACCTAGTAATTATACCCTATCCCACAGCTCTTTTTAGTTTCCTTGTGACAAGTATTGTCTCTGTTTCCAAATTTTGTTCAGTCAAGTGACAACATAGCAATGACTGCTGGGATTTTGATGTCTCCATGACACCTAAAACTTAAAAAATAAGGAAAGGGTGATTGGGAGGCCTTGTGCTCTGATCATCACTTTGCTTCCAAGAGTGACTTCTCCTTGCTTCTCCCCTCCCAAAGCCTAGCTATTCAAGGGTTGGTTAGAAACCAGCTGTGTGCAATGCCGTAACAGTTGATTTTCCCGACTGTTGTGTTTTATAGGTGACTAGCGCAGAACAGAATACCTTGCCATCAAGAACAAGAAGTAAAGAGATTTACCTAGAACAGGTGAAACAAAACCTAAAATGCAGAACATATGCAACAGAAAAACTTTTCCGTTCCTGGTTTATGTTCTAACTTGTTGTTGAAGTGTGTGCCAAAAGAGCTTGGTGGGACAGGTGGACAGTACCAGCACTGAGACAACACTGTTACCAAGAAAAGTCACTTGACAAATCCGTGTCTTGCAAAGAGTCTTGCCAGTCGTGGCTCCAATGCTAAGATTAAATTACAGACGTGCCCCAGGAAAACAGACCTCTACCAGTAAGATCCTCCCACCGAGTGTCCTTCATGTCTGAGCTAAATGTTCTCAACACTCCTCTGGAGGTCTATTTTCAGTTGCTGTATGAAGGATTAGTGAAAGTAAGCCTTCTAGTGTTGATTAATGTTTCTGAAATATGTCCCATTGTAGAATTCATTGTAGAAGGCCCCTGACTTCCTAGAGAAAAGTCTTCAGAAAAATAAGATAAGGGCAATAAAATTATAGATGTTTGAGTATAAGTAGTGGAATTTTTTTCTTTTGATCTTTAATAACGAATTTTGGCCAATGAATATTTATTTCAAAAGAAAACACATGCACAGCAGCCTTTCTACTAATGGCAGGAAACTACACAGCTATCTAAGTGTTGAATAGTGTGGGGCATCTAGCTGGAGTGGTGGGCTGAGCACCGACTCTTGGTTTTGGCTCAGGTCATGAACTCAGGGCTGTGGGATCCAGCCCCAGGATGAGTCCCACACAGAGCCCCTGGAGTCAGGCTCTGTGCTCCGCGTGGAGTCTTCCTGAGGATTCTGTCTCCCTCTCCACCTTTCCACCTCATTCTCAAGCACACTGTCTCTCTCTCTCAAATAAATAAATAAATCTTTTAAAAAATAAATATTGAATCAATGCAAATTAAGGTGTAAATGTTGGTATTGTTCACTCAGTGCAGAGGTGGACTGCACATTTTACCTTTACTCTCATCTCAGTTATATTTTCTGATGAGCCATAATGACAAATCAGTCGTCCTTTGGAGGACCCAGTGTCTAAATCGTTGTAAAAGAAGGGGGCTAATACTGCTGACCTCACATCATTCTTATGCAAATAGAGCAAAATTAAGTAAACAGTAGTTTTAAAACTATTAAGAGCACAGAGTTATTAATGCATACTAGTATAAGGAAAGGAACACAATGAATTCCAGTCTTCTAATATGATCACAAAAATACCTGCATGCATATATGGCTATGTATTTGTGCTTATTAACTTGAAGCACAGCTTTATAGATCTATACCTAACAAAGGTCTCTGGGAATTTTACAATTAAAGCTAGAGATTTTTCTATCAACATATCAAGCACCTTCTTTGTTTTCTAAAACCATGGCAGCAAATTTTATATTTACTATACCAGAGCATAATTGTGATTATTCTCGTGAACACAGAAAGAACTGTATAAAAACAACAGGTGCAAGAACTCGTAGAGAGTCATTAATGGCAGAGGCTCTGAGGATTTGGAGCCAGAGCTATAAAATACCGCAGAAGCAGGTGTTCTAGGTATTCCTACAGCTCATATGAGCACTTAGAAATATTTGATGTGGTGGATGGCAGCTTGCTTAACGACCAGGCTGAACAGGACAGCTGGCAAGAGGATTAGTGGCATGTGGGATTGAAGGACAGAGAAAGGTACCGTTAGAGCCCCAGCTGCGGCCAAATCTGACCGAGTTAGTTTCTGTGTTCCCACGACCATCTGTCTGCTCTGCTGTCTCATTCGGATTCCATGTGTTCTCTACCAGTGGACTGAAGACTGTCTTTGTACTGGGGAGCCCTTCCCCAGCTCCTCTCATGATTGGCTCCTTCTCATTGTTTAGGGCTCAGCTTGTGCTACTTCCTCAAGGAAACTAACACCTCCCCATCCCTCTAGTTCTCTCTAGCCTTTATCACCTTCTGCAACTCTGTTATTCAATCATTTGTTTACTGTTCACAGTGGTGCACTGCTGCCCAACAGAAGGTGAGCTTTGTAAGAGGAAGAACTACATCCCCAGCAGGTTCTGAGTCATAGAAAACATCCATCAAACAACTGATGAATGGAGGCCCCAGGTGGCTCAGTCCATTAAGTGTCAGACTCTTAATCTCCACTCAGGTCCTGATCTTGGGGTCTTGAGTTCAAGCCCCATATTGGGTTCCATCCACCCTGGGCATGGAGCCTGCTTGAAAAACAAAACAAACATAAACCCTGATGAATGAATGGATGCATTGATCTCCAAGGCCCTCTACCCCTTGACCATTTTCTCCTTGATTATCTCTTCCCTTAAAAAACATTAGTTTTGTTGTCCATTCACTGCAGTCCCCCATTCCCAATTTTTGAGGTAACAGGATGTTAACCATGGCTGATTCTCGTTAGCACGTTAGTCAGCAAATATGACCACACTTTCACCTAACAAAATGATGTCACCTGGTTAAAATTCCTTTGTGATCTAGTTCTTAGAGTATGTAGGGGTGTCCATTTCTAACTATATAGACAATTGTAGAGCCTCCAATTATAAAACACTTAGAAATGCTGAATGAATTATACCATTCTTTTAAATGCTTGGCTGAGGTTTCAAGAAACTGTGGGAAAGTATGGGAAAGCTCCTAAAACTAAAAATGAGGATGTTTCAGAGGACATGAATACATGGTTGTTCTGAGAAGCAAGCAGGAGACAGAAGAGAATGTTCACCCAGTAATCCAAAGCATGGCGTATAAATATACATATGGAGACAGGAGATGTGGCCCCGGATCCATGCACAGCATGGAACTCAAAGTACCATGTTTTCAGAACAAATATATAGCTCGCTGAAGAACCATGCCTCTAATCCAGACCTCACAGGATCTTCACAGATGAAGGCTCACTGGATAGAAACCACAATCTAAAATCCTAAAACACAGGCCACGGTGATTAAGACCACAAATAACCTTGACTGGATGCCTTAGAGTTTAAGAAATAAAACAGTAAGAATCAGGAGGAAAATAAAACTGCAAAGATGAAGGGAAAAAACACAAAACTGCATTTGTTGAAATTAAAAACTCTTAACAGGTTCGGAAGAGCTAAGAGAGCATTGTCATAGTGGAAGACAGAGTGAGTATGAATCACAGGGAGATTAAGAGATGAAAAATATGAAGAGAGATGAAAAGGCATTGAGGGTGAGATGAAATGTTACCTAATAGGAGTTCCAGAAGGAAAATTTGAAAAAAAAAAAAAAAGGAAGAGGCCATATTGGAAGGTACAATGACTATTTTCCAGGATGTATGAAACATATAGGTCATCTGATTCAGAAAGTTCACAAAATCCTGAACAAGATAAATAAAAGTAAATCCACTCTTAACACACTGTAGTGAAACAGCAGAATACCAAAGACCAAAGATGTTAGCAGTGAAAGCCAGAGAAATGTACCCCAAATATACAATAAGTAGACTTAGATATGCAAGTTCTCAATAGCAACACTGTAAGTAAGAAGACCATGTGTGCACTCATATCTCCAAGGTGCTGAGAGAAGATAGTCATCAAGCTAAAATTCTTTGCCAGACTAAATTATCATTCAAGTAATAACACTAATAACTGGGGTGCACCTGTAACAAACTCTACTTCAGGAAGAACAAAACTGAGCTCAAATGGAAGAACTGAGATGCAAAAAGACATAATCAGCAAAGAAATGGATAAATATTTAGATAATTTTATATAGGTCTTTGATTGTATAAAGCTACATCATCGTGATTGGTTTGAGACTTTAAAAATAGGATGGAATCGAAACAAGATGGAGGAGATTTTGGCTGGAAGTGTCCTAAAGTCTTTCAATTAGTTGGGAGCTGAAACATTAGTTAACTGTGAAACAGTTGAAAGGCGCATATGCACAATCCAATGCTAACTACCACCACCAATGGAAATAGAGATTTTTCAAGATACAGTTTTCAAATCAATAGGTGATATCAAAAAGCTTGTGGTCTAGTACGGCTGACAAAGTGTTTCTCAGCACCAGAGCTGGCTTTCTACCTGCTTTTTTCTAAGTCCTCCCAACTTAGAAGTCCATTCCTCTCTCTTCTTGGGGGCCATGGACAAATCTGTAGAGCACATTGTTGTAATGTCCAGTTTCTTAGGTCAATTTCCAGTGCCTTCCTCACTATTATATCCCAATGCCTGGCACAGAGCTGGTGTTCTCATGATTCTAGAATGAACGGATGCAACTTGCTCAAGGTCACACAGCTACTGAGTGGCAGATAAGAATGAGAACTCAGATCTTTGCTCACCCAGGCATGTTCCTTTTGGGGGGGAAAAAAAGTTATATCTGAAAAAATATCATTGTGTCCTATGGAAATAGTAGCCACTTGATTAAAGTGATAAGAAATCCCTTTGAGATCAAAACACCAAAGAAAACAGAAAAATTCACATCAGTAACTGTTTCCAATCTTCTGTTTAAAGAAAATCCACACATTGCAGATTATGCTGGTTAGAGAAAAGGAGTCCTAGAACTCTCTCTGATTTTGCCAGGGAGAACTTGACCACATCTGTCCTCAAGGCAGCCTCTCCAGGAACATGGTCCCAGGGCATAGAGAGCATCCCTACACACCAGCTTGTCACTGCTGAGAAGTAAGATGTCTTGTTAAAATGCAGTGTGCCTTGAGAACTTACTGATGGTCAGCTAAAGAGGTGGAAAGTGGAAGGGCTGAAAGCTAGCTGAGAATTTGCTCTTAGAAGGCTCTTCACTGAATAAGCAGGGAAGGAAGAGGAATTGAGGAGGAGGCGGACAGGGAGGAAAAAGAAGCTAAAGGTGAAGGAAGATACCAAATACCTATTTCATAATTTTGCTCAGGGCCAACTCTGTTCAGATTTTCAGCCCCAACAACCCACATTTTAAAATGGGAAGTTCCACATTTGATCTCCCTGATCTTACCACAAAATTAAAGCGTGGGAAGGAAGTGGAAGATATTTTGAGATTCTTTGGAGGGCAGTGGGCACCTGCATTAGAGAGAATCTCAAAGGTCTGTCTCTATGCAGCCTTTTCTCCTCCTCTTTCTTATCAGTCAAGAGCCAAGAGGGGCAGGTTATTCCCAAGGCAGCTTTCCTTCAAGAGGAGGATGGTGACAGATGGCAGTAAGGGGAAGTAAGGACTGAGAGTGGGCAACCCTGCACAAGAGGGAAAAGGAGGCCCTGAGGATGAGAGCTTGAGTTTGAGTTCCTGTCTAAACTTAACAGAGGTCAGAGTCCTGCTATGTCTAGGTATATGCCTATGGCAAAAGGATGAATGTTCTTAAATCAGCCTCTTCCAAAGCTGGGGTGGCAATCCTTATATCAGATCAATTAGATTTTAAGCCAAAGGCTATAATAAGAGATGAGGAAGGACACTATATCATACTCAAAGGATCTGTCCAACAAGAAGATCTAATAATTTTAAATATCTATGCCCCTAACATGGGAGCAGAGAACTATATAAACCAATTAATAACAAAATCAAAGAAACACATCAACAATAATACAATAATAGTATGGGACTTTAACACTTCCCTCACTGAAATGGACAGATCATCCAAGCAAAAGATCAACAAGGAAATAAAGGCCTTAAATGACACATTGGACCAGATGGACATCACAGAATATTCAGAACATTTCATCCCAAAGCAGCAGAATACACATTTTTCTCTAGTGCACATGGAACATTCTCCAGAATAGATCAAATCCTGGGTCATAAATCAGGTCTCAACCAGTAGCAAAAGACTGGGATCATTCCCTGCATATTTCCAGACCACAATGCTCTGAAGCTAGAACTCAATCACAAGAAGAAATTTGGAAAGAACCCAAATACATGGAGAATAAAAGGCATCCTTCTAAAGAATGAATGGTTCAACCAGGAAATTAAAGAAGAATTGAAAACATTCATGGAAACAAATGATAATGAAAACACAACGGTTCAAAATCTGTGGGACACAGCAAAGGCAGTCCTGAGAGGAAAATATATAGCAGTACAAGCCTTTCTCAAGAAACAAGAAAGGTCTCAAATACACAACCTAACCCTACACGTAAAGGAGCTGGAGAAAGAACAACAAAGAAAGCCTAAACCCAGCTGGAGAAGAGAAATCATAAAGATCAGAGCAGAAATCAATGAAATAGAAACCAAAAAAACAATAGAACAAATCAACAAAACTAGGAGCTGGTTCTTTGAAAGAATTAATAAGATTGATAAACCCCTGGCCAGACTTATCAAAAAGAAAAGAGAAAGGACCCAAATAAATAAAATCATGAATGAAAGAGGAGAGATCACAGCCAACACCAAAGAAATACAAATAATTATAAAAACATACTATGAGCAACTCTACACCAACAAATTTGACAATCTGGAAGAAATGGGTGCATTCCTAGACACATATAAACTACCACAACTGAACCAGGAAGAAATAGAAAACCTGAACAGACCCATAACCAGTAAGGAGATTGAAACAGTCATCAAAAATCTCCAAACAAACAAAAGCCCAGGGACAAACGGCTTCCCAGGGGAATCCTACCAAACATTTAAAGAAGAATTAATTCCAATTCTCCTGAAACTGTTCCAAAAAATAGCAATGGAAGGAAAACTTCCAAACTCATTTTATGAGGCCAGCATCACCTTGATCCCAAAACCAGACAAGGATCCCATCAAAAAAGAGAATTACAGACCAATATCCTTGATAACACAGATGCAAAAATTCTCACGAAAATACTGGCCAATAAGATCCAACATTACATTAAAAGGATTATTCACCATGACCAAGTGGGATTTATTCCAGGGCTGCAAGGTTGGTTCAACAACCGCAAATCAATCAAGGTGATACAATACATTAATAAAAGAAAGAACAAGAACCATATGATACTCTCAATAGATGCTGAAAAAGCATTTGACAAAGTACAGCATCCCTTCCTGATCAAAACTCTTCAAAGTGTAGGGATTGAGGGCACATACTTCAATATTATCAAATCCATCAATGAAAAACCCACCACAAATATCATTCTCAATGGAGAAAAACTGAAAACTTTTCCGCTAAGGTCAGGAACACAGCAGGGATGTCCATTATCACCACTGCTATTCAACATAGTACTAGAGGTCCTAGCCTCAGCAATCAGACAACAAAAGGAAATTAAAGGCATCCAAATCGGCAATTAAGCAGTCAAACTATCACTCTTTGCAGATGATATGATACTATATGTGGAAAATCCAAAAGACTCCACTCCAAAATTGCTAAAACTTGTACAGGAATTCAGTAAAGTGTCAGGATATAAAATCAGTGCACAGAAATCAGTTGCATTTCTCTACACCAACAACAAGACAGAAGAAAGAGAAATTGAGGAGTCAATCCCATTTACAATTGCACCTAAAACTATAAGATACCTAGGAATAAACCTAACCAAAGAGGCAAAGAATCTATACTCAGAAAACTATAAAGTACTCATGAAAGAAATTGAGGAAGACAAAAGAAATGGAAAAATGTTCCATGCTCCTGGATTGGAAGAATAAATATTGTGAAAATGTCTATGCTGCCTAAAGCAATCTACACATTTAATGCAATCCCTATCAAAATCCCACCCATTTTTTTCAAAGAAATGGAACAAATAATCCTAAAATTTTTATGGAACCAGAAAAGACCTTGAATAGCCAGAGGAATATTGAAAAAGAAAGCCAAAGTTGGTGGCATCACAATTCCAGACTTCAAGCTCTATTACAAAGCTGTCATCATCAAGACAGTATGGTACTGGCACAAAAACAGACACATAGATCCATGGAACAGAATAGAGATCCCAGAAATAGACTCTCAACTCTATGGTCAACTAATCTGTGACAAAGCAGGAAAGAATGTCCAATGGAAAAAATACAGCCTCTTCAACAAATGGTGTTGGGAAAATTGGACAGCCACATGCAGAAAAATGAAACTGGACCATTTCCTTACACCACACATGAGAATAGACTCAAAATGGATGAAGGACCTCAATTTGATAAAGGAATCCATCAAAATCCTTGAGGAGAACACAGGCAGCAACCTCTTTGACCTCAGCCACAGCATCTTCTTCCTAGGAACATTGCCAAAGGCAAGGGAAGCAAGGGCAAGAATGAACTATTGGGATTTCATCAAGATAAAAATCTTCTGCACAGCAAAGGAAACAGTTAACAAAACTAAAAGACAACTGACAGAATGGGACAAGGTATTTGCAAACAACGTATCAGATAAAGGGCTAGTATCCAAAATCTATAAAGAGCTTAGCAAACTCAATATCCAAAGAACAAAATCCAATCAAGAAATGGGCAGAGGGCATGAACAGACATTTCTGCAAAGAAGACATCCAGATGGCCAACAGACACATGAAAAAATGCTCCACATCACTCAGCATCAGGGAAATACAAATCAAAACCACAATGATATATCACCTCACACCAGTCAGAATGGCTAAAATTAACAAGTCAGGAAATGACAGATGCTGGCGAGAATGAGGAGAAAGGGGACCCCTCCTACACTGTTGGTGGGAATGCAAGCTGGTGCAACCACTCTGGAAAACAGCATGGGGGTTCCTCAAAAGGTTGAAAACAGAGCTACCCTATGACCCAGCAATTGCACTACTGGGTATTTACCCTAAGGATACAAACGTAGTGATCTGAAGGGGCACATGCACCTGAATGTTCATAGCAGCAAAGTCCACAAGAACCAAACTATGGAAAGAACCTAGATGTCCATCAACAGATGAATGGATAAAGAAGAGGTGGTATATATATACAATGGAATACTATGCAGCCATCAAAAGAAATGAAATCTTGCCATTTTTCGACAATGTGGATGGAACTAAAGGGTATCATGCTTAGGGAATAAGTCAATCGGAGAAAGACAACTATCATATGATCTCTCTGATATGAGGAAGTGGAGAAGCAACGTGGGGGGGTTGGAAGGTAGGAAAAGAATAAATGAAACAAGATGGGATCAGGAGGAAGACAAACCATAAGAGATTCTTAATCTCACAAAACAAACTGAGGGTTGCTGGGGGTCGGGGTGGTTGGGAGAGGGTGGTGGGATTAAGGACACTGGGGAGGGTATGTGCTATGGTGAGTGCTGTGAAGTGTGTAAACCTGGTGATTCACAGACCTGTACCCCTGGGGCTAATAATACATTATATGTTTATAAAAAATTAAAAAAAATTTTTTAAGTGCATGTGAGGGGCACCTGGGTGGTCCTGTCAGTTAGGGTCCAACTCTTGATTTCAGCTCAGGGTCCTGAGATTGAGCCCTGCATCAGGCTCAAGCTGAGTGGGGAGTCTGCTTGGGATTTTCTCTCTCCCTCCCTCCTCTCTCCCTCCCAAATAAATAAATAAATCTTTAAAAAAAAAAAAATCAGCCTCTTCCTCCACGTAGACAATCCTTTCTCTCCTTCACCTGCCTCCCATGGGAAGAAACACCAGAAAGCAAATACACTCACCAAAAGTACTGAAAGAGGGTGTGTGTGTGTGTGTGTGTGTGTATGTGTGTTTGTTTATTTAATGTGTTATCAAGAATGGACAGAGGAATTTGGGTGGCAGGAATACTGAAGTGACTAAGGTTAATTTTCTATCCATCCTTCAACTCTGAGGTACCAGATGAATCGCTCTTTTTTCATTAATTAATTTCTTTGACACTTTTCCCAGGTTTGTGGAGATTTACCAGAGAGGGATTTCATCGCTATCATCAAGTAGATACAGTGGAACCCTACAGGCTTCCAAGGAGATTCTATAATTAGCATTTCGGTCAAAGCCCTAACTCTGCACAAGGAAAGCATAATGTGGAACAAGGACTGTTCTGCCTCTGGCTCTCTGGGTCTCTGAAGGAGCCGATTGTGATCTAGCACTGAAAACAAAAGCAAGCTTTCTCTCTTGGGCCTTGCTGTTTGTATTTGCTCAGAATGCATGGGCTAATGGATTAATACTTTGATCTGTGATCACTTGCTTATTTCCCGGTAACTCCTTTGCACATGTTTGTTGGGAGGGAGGGAATCTCCATTTTCTCACAAGTGGATTTGAGGTGAAAAGAATCCAGTTAGAGGTGAAGTTTTCATCAGGTAAACGTTTCAAGCATCAGGGTATATGCACTGCCATCATCATCTGTCTGAGTGAACAGCTGTTATAAAGAAGTTCCTTGCAAAATGTTACCTGTGGAACTGCTTCCATGCCTTCCTTGACAACAGATGCTAGGCGTTAATGAATCCACCACTGGGTTAATTAGAACTCAGACTTGCAGCCTGTTCTCAGCTCATAGAATAAACACTGTTTTCCTTTGACCTAATTGCAAGATGTTCTTAAACATCATCATTTTGTGAAAGAAACTGACTACAAATTGCTTCATGAACCATATCATCGGGACTCAAAATGTGCCTGCAATTTTGAGAAAGTGTTTGCAATTTGCTGACAATATACCATCTTAGAAGACAGCACTGTTTGCAGGCCGAGGGTGTATTTTCTCTGCAGAAGCTACGCTCTTCCTCCTGTTTTTCCTTTTCTTCTACAGAGCCCCTATCTGAGAAGGGTTAGTTGAGCATCAGAAAACCAACCAACACAAAATCACCACACCACCACTATCCACAATAAAATTCAGAAACAAAGTGACTTTCTTTAAGTCAGTGAGACTTGATTGAACACCTGGGGGTACATAATGGGTCAACTGTTCGGACCACATTGGGTTGTTATTTTAGGATTTTGCTTGAGTATTTACCCTAAGGGACTATAATGCCTGGAGCCTTAGCAGACCTGATTGCACAGGTGCCCTTATGTAGTCCGGGAAAATACCTGGGCAGGGAAGGGAGAAAACATCCGAAGGGGCCTGTGGGATGCTGCTGGGATCCCCAACTTTCAGAATGATAGACTCTGATCTGAAACTCCCTTCCAGAGAGTTTCCTCTTCATCCTCCTGTGTATGACTACCGCCTTTAACCAAAGGACTGTAAGATTCTTTTTTTAAAAAAAAAAAAACAGCAAATGAAGGCTGAGGTAACAACTGTGTATGTAATACGCACATTATTATACAAACTGGAGTTTCAATACCATTCTGGAGAGCTTTACATGGTAGTAATCCCCCGTCTTTGAAGGTGTTCTGCAACTTGGCCACCACTAGAGGGCGAAGCAGACCACTTTCACACATTTCCTCCCACAGAAAGTCAAAAGGACGTTCTCAGCCAAGGAGCTGAATGCTGAAGTCTCTCCGCCCCTTAACTTCACCCAGTCTGGGCATCACTTCTGAAGGTTAGGGGTAGAAGGAAGGGAAGGACAGGGAAGCAAAGCATGAAAATCACATGGAAATTAAGTATTTCATCGAAGAAGGAAATCTTGCCTTTGATAATTTTCATCTACTAAAATCTTTCAGCCCTTTCCATAGGTCCAAGACTGGGGAAGTCAATCCAAGTAGCTGTTATTTCCTTCTACAGGCTTACAGTTTAGGCAGCAAGGCCAACATAGGTGAATTCATCAAGCACTAATTTTCTAAATGCAGTACAGCCGAGAGGAGGAGAGGTTAAATCAGATTTGGGTGTGGCTCGTGATCAGGCAGCATCTCCCCACAGACTTAGGAAGCGAATGTGCTGGGAGCTCAAAAACCAAATCAGAAGTCACTAAGTAAAGGAGAAAGATAAGGCAGAAAGAAAGGGTTTTTTTGAGAAAACGCTTTCAGTATATACAGAATATATGACAGGAAAAAAATACCCAAATGCAAAATAAAAGAGAAAAGTCTAAGTAGCTAGTACGAAGAAACCTTTTTTTCCCCCACTATAAACTTTTCTAGATTTCAGAAGCTTCGGGATAAAAGCAGTGTAGGAAGAAAATAATAACATGACCAGACTACAGTGCTATGAAATAAAGCCATTTGAATATCATTCCTGTTGTGTGTGCAGGGGTACCCCTGGGAACTCTACAGGCCACTCTAAGAGTCATGGTAGAACATGTCACCATTTCTCCAAAATGTCTACCTAATCCGCCAAATGTGTCGAGTACATTAGCCAAGTGCTAATGGAATGGGCTAGTCCTGGCTTCACCAAGGTCACTCAGGGAGCTTCTCAAACAAATGTGCAGCTCCAGCCCTTCTGCCAGCTGTGATTTAATTTCAGATAATCTCTATAGGTTATTCTATTGTGAAGTCAGGGTGGAAATCTACTGAGTTATATGACATTCCAAAGGGAAAACACAAAATTCCATCTAGGATATGGGCATCTTCACCTCCTTCTCTTGAGCACCAGAAATGAACTGCATCTTCTATGTTAACTTTTTGTACCTTCCGTGCCTGGAATGCTTTGAAGGGAAAATATGGTATCCCAAAGAAGATAACATTAAAACAAAAATGCATACACAGAGGGTAGAGAACATTGCAAACTATTTCTCTTCTCATGAGTCTTTTTTTTTTTTTTTTTTTTTAATTTCTAAAGAGTCCCTTAACTCTGAAAGGACATCTGGAAATTCCTCCCTTTGGTCTTTCTTCTGTCCTGCCTTCAGGATGCTCTGGATACCAACCACTCCGCCCTTCCCTGGGGCTTCCAGCCTCATCTTGGAATAGCAGAGTGAGATGCCCCAACCTCCAAAACTCCTTCTTGGCTTCATTCTGGACGTTGGGTGGCAGGCAGCCCTTCCTCTGCTTCCTTATGAAGTTTGTGTGGTGATGGTTAGCTCTTTTGAATTCTTTATCCCACAGCATCTATGAAGCTGACATTGCACCCATGTACCTCCTCTCATTTTTATGCTAGTGCTTCACTTAACTTTGTCAGGCTACATCATCTTTCAAATCACTTTTTCCCCAGGACGGTGAATTTGCCTGGGCCATGGGACATCCAGAGAAACAGAGTAAACTTTATTCCTGTGTATCTGCAAGGGTGTTTCTAGGGGAGAATGAAGCATTTGAATTGGTGAACTGAGTGAGATTGCCCTCCCCAACATGGGCATCATCAACCTGCTGGGAACATGAATAACACCGACAAGCAGAGGGAGGTTGAATTTCTCTCTCTCTGCCTGACTGCTTGAGCTAAGAGGTGAGTCTTCTGCCCTGGCAGGCCTCCAGACTCCGACTGGAATTCTACTACCAGCCTTCCTGGGGTTCTAGCTCCTGGACTGTAGATTATGGGACTTCTCAGCTTCTGTAGTTGTGTAAGCCAGCTTCTTTATAATAAATCTCTAGATAATGGATGGATGGATGGATGGATGGATGGATGGATGGATGGATGCATGCTTACTGGTTGTTTCTCTGGAGAACCGGGACTGACTACTCGATTCCCCATCAGGAGGGAGTATGAGAGGACAGAGGAAGATAAAGGTGGTGGTGAAAAAGGGACTCTAGCCCTGCCACTTGTCTCACACTTTGCCAGTCTTCTCCAGTGTGCCGAATTGCAGTTTCATATCAAAGGATCCCAGAGTAGTTACTCTGAAGTAGTATATTGAATGCATCAGGATGACCTGCCTTTCTTGCGCACTTTGACTTCAACTAGGGTCCAAGACAGCTGCTCCTAAAGTTGATTCTCTTCTTGCAAGAAAGCTGCATCAAGCGAGAGCTCTATTACTGAGAAATTGCCAGGGCTGAAGGCTGATCTTTGGCCATCTCCAGCAGCCAGAAGGATGGGGAGCCTCTGCTCTGACCTCCTTGTGCCACTAGAGGGCAGGGCAGAGCAGCAGCGCGAGCTGGGAGGCGGGTAGCTCGCATTTCAGCCCCCTTGGCTAAGGAGGGTAGCTCTTAATGGAAAAAGCACGGAATAAAGTGTCTGGCGAGGAAGGCTCCTTTGGAATTTTACTAGAAGAGCAGAAACGAAAAGTAAAGGGTAAGATTTGCTTCAAGCAACTGAGTAATGAGATTTTCTTTCTTCTTTTTTTTTTAAATATATTTATCTGACAGATAGAGATCACAAGTAGGCAAAGAGGCAGACAGAGAGAGAGAGGGAAGCAGGCTCCCAGCCGAGCAGAAAGCCAGACGTGGGGCTTGATCCTAGGACCCTGAGATCATGACCTGAGCTGAAGGCAGAGGCTTTAACCCACTGAGCCACCCAGGCACCCTGAGTAATGAGATTTTCTTGCAGTAACCACAACAGCAGGTCTTTTAGAGAGACCAAGAGAAGGGAATTTGGAGGTTCTTTGAAAAAGTGGTTTACCTGGGGAGTGCCTGGGTGGTTCAGTGGATTAAGCCGCTGCCTTCCGCTCAGGCTCAGGTCATGATCTCAGTGTCCTGGGATGGAGCCCCACATGGGGCTCTCTGCTCAGCAGGGAGCCTGCTTCTTCCTTTCTCTCTGCCTAACTCTGCCTGCTTTTGTGATCTCTGTCTGTCAAATAAATAAATAAAATCTTTAAAAAAAAAAAAGTTTACCTGAGGAGAGACATGGCACGTGTCTACAGAGACAGTGGCGCCAGAAGAGGAGGAACAGTGCTCAACCCTCACCGTTTCATCTCAGATGGAAAGAAAATCCTTTCAGGGAAGGCTCTCCGCCATCACATATTTTCTATTCCTGTTTTGTAATGCCAGTGCTTCTCCCAGTCTTTCCTGAACCTTCCGCCACCCTCCAGATGGAGCTTTATAAGAGAGAATCACACGCAAGGAAAAGTGGATCCCAGCGCCCAGAGAGTTTCCCAGTGTCCTGGAGAAGCTGGGAAGTGTTTCGGGCAGGGCCCCAACACAGTTCAGGTGGCATGCCCCAGTACCAGGAGAGTTCATTTACTGATATGTGGGAAAGGTGAGAGCCCAGGAGAGAGCCCAGAAAGGAACACAGAGCCTTGGCTGCAGGGTGCAGGGAGGGAGGGGACATTAGGCCGAGGCCGCTGATGGAGAGGTCACGGAGAGGCCCCCCTGGAAGGAGGCTGACACAGGATACAGCCAACATCCGGTGGTGCTCTGGTGATGTTTCAGTTTCACCCTCACTGTTCCAAATAAGTTTTTCCTCAGTACTGTGGCCCAGCAGGAAGTAGAGCTGGGCCCAGGGGTTGGGCTTCTCTGTGACACTGAAGACACCCCAGTGGGTACACACTGCTGAACAAGAGGAAACACTTCCTGTAAAAGAAAGAGAGAAAGAAAGAAAGACAGACAAAAAAAGGAGATTCAGATACAAATGAAGAAGATTTAGTCATGACTGAAGCACACGGGTTAAGAAACTGCTTTATGGTCATCCGGGAAATGATCTTGGATCCTAAATCAGGATGCCAAGCCTGAAGGACTTATTGCTAAAGACCTACATGGCTCTCCTAGGAGGGGAAATTAAGGCTAATGTGGAAAATGGAGGTTTCCTGCCACCTACATTTTTAAAAAATTATAATTTCTGAAGGATTGCTTTGTGATCACAGCACTAATTACATTATATACATGATCTCTCGATGCTCACAACAATCCTGTAATCTAGGTGCTATTTGTTCCATTTTGGTTCAGAGAGGTTAAGCTACTTTTCCAAGAACACATAACTGCTAAATTCTATAGTTTGAATTCAAATATGGAAAGGTTTTCCTCCAAAACCTATATATGAACTATGACAGAGACCAAGTCCTTTCTCCCCGCCCCCCACAAAAGTAGTCCTAAAACGTATCTGAAAATGCTATTTCCCTCTGAGGTTTTCAGGCTAGGCCAAAATACCATTCTGTGTAAGAGTCCTAAAATTTTTATTCTCTTTTATTGTAAAGCCATGTTTCATACAGTGAGAACTTTCCAGTAGCAAACCATTTCTTATATACTATTAAAAGAAAAAAACAAGGCGCAGAACAACATTATGGCTTTTGAACAGAAATGTGTATGTCTGCAGATAGATACCTGTTTTAGGATATATGCTTTTTTGAGGGGTCATTGGCACATAGCATTATAGTAGTTTCAGACATTATGTATATACAGTTCTATACAGATTACAAGTGAGTTAAGTGGATGGAGAGGTTGTGGTACATAGTTTGGTTTGTTTTTATACTGCCTTGGATTGAAAAATGGGGGAAGATTCTAAACGAATCGTCAAAAAGTTGGTGGCCTGATCTTGTTCCTTTGGAAGTAATCCTCTTTTCATCATGGCTGTTTGGCCATTTTTGTTACGACATATGTAGTGTGGATTAGTGTCCCTCACCAACTGTGGAAAATTCTCAGCTGTCAGCTCCTTAAGTGTTTCCTCTTTCTCATTTCCCATTTCCCACTTCTTCATTGAGAATTCCAATTCAACCTGTTAGATCTACATACCCTGTGCTATTTGTTTCTTAACCTCTTGGTCAGGTTTTCCTAGCTCTTTTTCTCTCTGTACTGCATTCTGCAAGATTTCCTTAGAACATTCTGGAGGTATTTTGGAATGACCCAGACAGTTTGAATTTCAGTTGCAAACCCCCATGCAGGCTGTGCGGTGGCTGTTTAGAAAGGTGAGGTCTGGGCCTCCTGGGTGGTTCAGGTGGTTGGGCACCTGCCTTCAGCTCGGGTCATGATCTCCGGGTCCTGAACTGGGCCCCACATGGAGCTCCCTGCTCGGTGGGGAGTCTGCTTTTCCCTCTCTCTCCACCTCTCCCCTTGCTGGGATCTCTCTGTTTCTCTCTCTCTCTCTCAAATAAATAAAGTCAAAAGAAAGAAAGAAAGAAAAAAAGAAAGAAAGAAGAAAGAAAGAAAGGTAGGTGAGGTGTGCTGGAGATGGTGGCAGTCGGGCCCCCATGTAGTTCATGCCGCAGGGACAGGGACAGTGAACTCAGAAGAGCCCTTTACTGGATTTAATGCTCTGCTGTTACTACCTTAAAATTCTTGATAATTTTGAATGAGGTGTCCTGCATTTTCATTTTGCACTGAGCCCCATAAATTATGAAGCTGGTCATGGAAGGGGTATGGCTCTTTACCGAACCCAGCTTTATAGGCTGATATCTCCAATTTTGTGGGACTTTTTTTTTTTTTCTTTCTTGTACTCTGTAACTGATAAGTCCTTTAAACTTCAAAATTTATATTTGAGTAGTTTGGGAAAAGCACCTTCCGTGTTCTTCTCACTCCATGTTCCTATTTTAGCTTTTGTCCTGAATATACTTCACTGTTTTTCCAGGTCATCAATGCTTTTGAGATGATTATTTAAAATATATATTTTTTTCACTTCAGTGAGAGAGTCAAACCAGGTGCTTAGACTCAAATGCTGCTGGGACCAGAAGCCTGGCCAGTGCCCCAGTGCTGACCCCATTTCCCTTGAAAACTCCCCCCTAAGGTGCACTCTTCCACTCAAAGGATCACCAGCCTCCTTCCAGATCATGCTTCATCCCCTCCTGCTTCCAGCTCCACATCTGTGCAATCCTAATTTGGTCTGCAGGGCCAGCACCAACTATTTCCTCTCCTATATGTTGGTTAAGGCACAGACCCCATCCCCTGATTCCTTTGGGGTTTACTCTTTTGATTCTCAATAAGCCTTTCTTCTATCAAAAGTCTCTGGTTTCGCAAATCCAAAGCTCTTTCAAAAATCTGTGTTGTGGGTGCCTGGGTGGTTCAGTCCTTAAGCGTCTGCCTTTGGCTCAGGTCATGATCCCTGGGTCCTGGGGTCGAGCCCCCTCATCAGGCTCCCTGCTCGGCGGGGAGCCTGCTTTTCTGTCTCCTACTTCCCCTGCTTGTGTTCCCTCTCTCACTGTGTCTTTCTCTGTCAAATAAATAAAATCTTAAAAAAAAAAAATCTGTGTTGTAAAAATTTTAAATATATTTAGAACTTTGAAAAACAAATACTGATTTTTTTTTTCCTTTTTGCTTTCCTACTGTAACAGTCCTGATCCTTCCTTAGGGAAAGGCCACCTCTGAGTTCACGGGGGTGCTGAGGTTGAACACAAGGGAACAACAAAGCAAACCTTGCTCTATGGCTCCCGATCGTGTCCTGCACACACCGTGGCTTAGGTTCTGGCTGTCTCTGAGACCAGCTCCACAGCTGGACTTCCTAGTTAGAGGGGAAAATAAATTCTGGTTTGGGGATGTAAGAATTTGGATTCTTACCTTCCAGATGAAAGACTCTCAACTAATGCAATGGTTAACCAGATGTTGGAGAGCTCTGAACCCCTTTCTCAAGAAGTTAAGAGTGGAGTCCCAGCGAGTTCCAATGCCTATTTATTTGGTGGAAAATAGCAACAGGCAAAGCCGGTTTGGGACACTTGAAGTGTGATTTTAGATTTAGCTTTCATTTCAGGAGAGAGGAAATGTCCAAATGTCAAGCAATGGAAATACCTGTCAGTGGTACTTCCTGGAAAGCAGAGCCGGAACAAACATGGTCTACCAGTTGGTGGCAGCCTAAGTCTACATTAGATATTTCAGGCTCTTCGTGGGCTACCCCTAGTGGTGGCCGAGATCTCCTGGAACCAGTAAGAGTTCATTAAGATGGGATGGGCTGTACTTCTCACTTCTGCTTTAAATTTGGATACACTATGTTGATCCAATTTAATAGGAGCATCATCTTAAGTAAAAGTTGAAGGAAAAAGCCTCAGCAAAGCATTGCCTTTGTTTTTTTTGTCTTAAGAATCCATGTAAGTGCTCTGAATATATTTTTCTAAATGCTCGGAGTCTTGTTCCACCAGAATTCATTCTTTCTTCTTTTTTCTTTAACAGACTTGGGACAAAAATTCATTTTAAAAGTTCTCCTTTTTCCTGACTTTCTGGATAGCCAACATAAGTCCTTCCATTTTTTTCAAGATTTGCTTTCCTTTCCTTTCTATTATCTGCTCCGAATGAGATCTCCCAGATTTTGAAGGGTCCCTCTCATCCTTTGAGTGTTCTGGTGGTTGCTTTGCACCCCTCAAGATAATCTCCTCCTTGGAAACAAAAGTTCCATGGCTCCACCTTCCTTGTTTCCTTCAGAGGCTGGTTTCCTTTTAGTGTTGAATATAAACTCAGTGTGAGAAACAAGCATCCTAAAAGATGCTGTAATAGAGAAACATTGGCCATTGTAATCTACCACCAGGATGATTATCTCAGATGCTGGCTAATGGCGGCCTCAGGCCAGATACCTTGAGGTCATGCTTGGTCCAGGGTGGCAGGAGAAAGCCTCCATGGCTCACATACCACCCTCTATGGGACCTGCCCCAAGGCCACACACAGGGAGGGGGAATGAACTTTTACAATCAGAAACATTATATTCGAGCCTAAAAAAATTGGTACAATAGTCCTCCCTTAACCAAGACCCCCAGGTGACTGAAACTGCAAAAGTACTGAACCCTATAGAGACTGTTTTTTCCTATATATACATACAAATGATAAAGCCTAATTTATAAATTAGGCACAGTGAGAGATTAATAATAATTAATAGCAAAACAGAATAAATATAACAACATACTGTAATAAAAGTCAGGTGAATGTGGTCTCTCTCTCCCTTTCTCTCAAAATATCCTATTGTCCTGTACTCACTCTTCTTCTTAGCCGCCGCTGCCGCCACCTCCTCCTCCTCCTTCTTCTTTTTCTTTTTAAGATTTTATTTTTAAGTAATTGGTACACCCAATGTGGGGCTTGAACTTAAAACCCTGAGATGGAAAGTTGCACACTCCACTGACTGAGCTAGCCAGGTGCCTGCCCCACCCTATTTCTCATGATGATGTGAGAGGCTACCATGCCTGTGCAATGAGCTGAAGTGAGGTGAATGGCGTGGGCAGGGGAACGTAGCGTTAGGCTACTACTGACCTCCCAACAATGCATCAGAAGGAGAGTCACCTGCTCCTGGACCACAGTTGACTGTGGGTGACCGAAATCGCAGAAAGCAAAGCAATGGGTAAAGGGAAACTACTGTATACATTTCTTACAATTACTGACAAATTGTATTTATTTCTGCCATCTTCTTGGTGATGTCTTCCATATATTTTTTGCTTGTTTCTTTTTTTTTTTCCCTCCTGATGTGTTTCAGATTTTTTTTTCTCTCTACTTATACATTATACACTCTAGTTGTATTCTTTTAGTGGTCACCTTTAAAATTATATGTATAATTTAACAAAGCTCCAAGTAGAATAAGATGCAGATTCTGCTTTCCAAAAATATAGGAATCTTAAAAATTTTACACCTCTAATCATTCCCTCTTGGTTGACCTACTATTGTTGTCCAATATTTTGGCTCTGTCTTCTCCATTGGAAAATTGTTATTTTAAAATGGGATACTAAAAATATGTAATATCGCTTTAAGTATATATTTCATGGATAATTATTCTGTGTTCTATGTCTGATAATTCCAAGATCTGAAATCGTACTGGGGTCTAGAACAGTTTGTTTGTTTTGTTTTTGTGGTTCTGGTGAGTCTCACTCATGGTATAATGTTTCCTGGGGCATCTGGTTATTTTTTACTATGAGCTCAGATTTTAGTAACCTGCGGGAGCTTGATGAGGGTTTTTCTGTCTGGAGAGGATGTACAAATGTACCAAGACTGACACTCACCTGGGAATCACTTCATTTCTAGGTTCAGGGTGTCCCCCGGCTAAGCAGGGAGTATGGCTTGGAATCCCAGATCCTCAAAAGGGCAGGCCTCTGATTACAGATCCTTAGAGAAGAAGTTGTTACTGTCATTTTTTTCCCCAAAAAGCAGTATTTTTTTGATTATTTGACTGACGGCTTTTGGCAGTGCCTTTTGCTGTGAGGCAGATTTTTGCCCAGCCCACCAGTTCATTCCACTGAGAATGTGACATCTTCAGGTGTCTTGGCTGTATGGAGAACAGGGGGCATCTCAGGTTTAGCCCTGCTTCTATGTTTTCTGGTTCTTTATGTTTACTTACTTATTTTTTAAGACTTATTTATTTACATTAGAGGTGAGGGAGGGGCCAAGGGAGAGAGAATCTCAAGCCGACTCCGCACTGAGCACGGAGCCCAACATGGGGCTTGATCCCACCACCCTGAGATCGTGACCTGACCTGAAACCAAGAGTCAGACGCTTCACGCACTGCACCATGCAGGTGCCCCTCTGGTTTTTTATTTTTAAGATCATTGCCCTTTGGGCTTACCTTCAGGTCTTAGAAGTTAAGCAAGCCACGAAAAGGTGTACTTGCTAGAATTTATCCTTCATGTAGATGGTTTCAGTGGGATGGCATTTCAGAACATGGCCCTCTCCTCTCTCTCCTAGCTTCTCCAGGCTGCTCTGCACATTCCTGTCACCTGGGAGGACTTTGGGCCTGGAAGCACTGAGAAGCTGCATCAGTTCGCTGAGAACCATTTGGGTGACAGTGACATTGAAATAACCACAGAGCCAAAGCCAAGATGGTAAGGAACACTGAAAAACAGAGAGGGGGAAAAAAAAAAAAGGCAAGAAATCCTTAGCCTAAAGAGCAAGCACTCCACTGAGAAAGATAAGAATGAAATGACACTTAAAAATATTTCCAAGATAATCTCATAGGTCCTATCACCACCTTGTACCACATCATCATGAACATCGCATTAGCCATAACCAACTCATGTGGGTTCGTTGAAGTAACAGCAGAGAGTGCTAGAAAGCTTCAGCATAGCCACGGGACCCCGGTCCTGCCACTGGAATCCGGAGTAAGCCTGCCCTGCAAAATTCCCATCAACACATCATTCCTTCCTTCTAAAGCCTTCGTCTCTCCATCCTCAAGGAACACATGAATCATCGCCACCTCCGATGACAGGATAGCCAACACGCACCTGACAACTTCTGCTAAAATGACTTGTTGCAAATGAGTTGTTAATGGCTTTAACAACAGTTCGCTTCCTAAAGACTTTAACTCTTGTTCCTATCCTAATTTTCAGGTTTACAAAGTAGAGAGACCATCATAATATGGCAGTCACATTTTACTGTGATCAGTGCAGTACTGACCTTCTTCTAAGAGGTAGCAATTCTGGTGTCGAATGGCATGACTCCAAGTCCAAACAAGTAGACCCTATTGGACTTCCAGGATAATAAATGAAAGCCTACATAGGAGGAATTTATTCTGAAAGATAATTACCCTTGCCTAGAAGTCCTCTGTCTTAAGATTAATGAAATGTAAAAGCAACTGCTGTATCCTTTCACCAAAAATAACCAGTCAAATAAGAATCATGTGTCATTTCCATAGCACGTGAAGATTACAAATGACATTATATAATTTTTTTTAAATAATGATTCATAAAGTACTGTCTCTTACATGAGCTATGCAGTGTTAAGACTAATGCGGAACACTCAGAAATAGTCTATGATGCCTCATGCATCAGGATCACTGGCTTCGGAAGAGAATGAGCCCCTTTGGCAGCAGGCCTAGTCCAGAGTCAGCAGGACACCAGAGAAGTGACCAATGCCTAGCCATTGGCCTTGGGAAGGCAGATGGTTCCAGCCAAGCCCTGGGATTGGCACACTGACTCAGTCAAGCACAAAAGGTGTTCTCAGTTACAGAGAGACCTCAGGGTGTGCACAGGCTCCTGGGGAGGCCAAGCAAATGCTTTCACAGAGTTCAGTCTGCTTAGGATATATCTGGGCTTTTGGTGAAGTCTAGGAACAACTGAAGCCCAACTTGGGGTCTGAACTCAAATCGAAACTAGGGTCTTTCTACACACACACATACACACACACACACACACACACACACTCCCAGAGTGTGTTAAAGTTCCAGTTCTCTTGCTGTTGTCTTACATCTGCCTCTCCACCATCTTTCTCTGCCTCCTCTGTGTCTCTGGAAGCTGACCTTTAGATTGCCTCGTCAGGGTCCCTTGCCCTTTAGCTTTTTGGTTGGTGTGGCTACTGGGAACATTTGCAGACTATCAGAAATCAGAAAGAGAAAGAGGAAGATCTTTTTATTCTCTCTGCTTCTTTCCTGTGTTGCTGTAGCTCTTCATTCCATGGTCACAGATCTGGGTAGGCAGTTTGCCTTCTGAGGGTCCCAGCTCTCTCTAGACTCTGTAACAGTTATCTCCCTTTGCCCCTTAAGGACAAGGAGTATAAAGGCTTCTCTCTCTTGCCAGCCCCTTGGTGCTTCCTTCCTTCAATGGTTCCCTTAATTCTGCTCCCCGTGCCACCACTTCTTAGTTAAACCCTGGGAGGGTGTTGGCTTTCCTGTTGGTATCCTGACTGATGATATATATGCCTTCCCAAAGATTTGTGTGGGCTCCAGAAAGTCTTATGGTCACATGTTCACTGCTGCCCAGGCATTTCTGCTTCTCTACGTTGTAGATCTAAACAAGAAATAGCTTCTTTAGTGGTTTGTAAACAAAGCAAAATTTAAAATGTAACAAGGCATTCATGAGTATAATAAAGTTTACTAGAAAGTTGGGGGCAATGGCAAGTAGTCCTATCACATGCTTTACAGTCAAGTTAAAAATCCACATTAGTCACATGTAACCAAGTGTTTTGGACCATAGACTCTGGAGTCAACTCTATTGACCAAAAGCCATCTCTTCCACTTTCTAGCTGCTGTGTGATCTTGGGTAAAATACCTAATTTCAGGGCGCCTGCGTGGCTCAGTGGATTAAAGACTCTGCCTTCGGCTTGGGTCATGGTCCCAGGGTCGTGGAATCAAGCCCCGCGTCAGGCTCCCTGCTCAGCAGGGAGTCTGCTTCCTCCTCTCTCTCTCTCTCTCTGCCTGCCCCTCTGCCTACTTGTGACCTCTCTCTGTCAAATAAATAAATAAATAAATTTTTTAAATACCTAATTCCTCTGGACTGCAATCAATTTCTCCCTTCCCCGTCTGTCCCTCCCTCCCTTCCTTCCTTCCTTCCCTCCTTCGTCTTCCCTTTGTTCCTTCCTTCCTTCCTTCCATCCTTCTATCCATCCCTCTTTCCTTCCTGCATCCCTTCCCTCTCTTTTGTAAATTGGGGTGGTCATAACTCCTACCTCCCAGGGTAGTTGTGAGTAAGTTAGTATATATAAAATTCTTAGACACCTGGCCATAGACATTCCCCAGATGCCTTCTCAGCTGGGTTTCTTTGTTTCTCTCTGGGTTTTTATCAACTTGGAACCCTCCTTTCCCCAACTTCCCATTCTCTTCTTCCTTTCACTTGTTTTCTCCAGGACTACCCCAAGGGTTGGTGGGGGTAAAAGGGACAACTTTTTTGCCAGGACTTTGTCTGTATAAACAACTTGAGTCACTGAAAATCAGCCTGTCAGCCCCATGCTGGCTGCCCAATTTTATGCAGTTCCATGTGAGAAATACAGATACTGGAGATGATCTACTTGCCAACCTCCCTCCTGGAACCAGGACCCAGCCCCAGGAACCCCAGAAGACCCCCTCGGCACAAAGTCGCCCTGCTCCTCAGGGCATCTAGTCAATCACATATGGGGGGTGGAGGGTAGAGGATCAGAGATTGCCCCCAAAATGGAGGAAAAGGAACCAGAGCCCATGGAGAACCTAGGGCTTTATACAAATCCTAATCTGGGCTCAGGGCACCCCACCAAGAAGATTCTGTCAACCCCATCAGTCCCAGGCACTAGAGGATGACTTTGATGATTTTGAGGAAGTCGGCAGAGATTGAGGCCTCCTGAGGTGCTGGCTTGGTCTTCTCCTCAGTTCCTTCCTCCTGGATGTTCCAGGGCGTCTTCTTCCTCTATAAGGCAGAGTAATAGAACATTCCATAGTCCCAGGTTTCCATGGCCTCACCAATCGAGGTGCTCTGTGGACGAAGAGGACTTCCAGCTCACAGGACCTAATCTCCCTACAAAGCACGTATAGTGATAAACCTTTGGTAGTGACAAATAAGAGAAATAAGAAGAGAAAAATTACCCCTGATTCTACTTCTGTTACCAACCAAGATTGCGTGGCCACATTGAGACTCGTGAAACCATATGCCAGCTTAAACAGATAAACCTAAACATGCAGATACAGAAATGTGTTTGTAGTAATAAGACAGGATGCCCAGTGAAATTTGAATGTCATGTCAACAGTAAATCATTTTTTAGTATAAGTTTATTTCATGCAGAGTCTGAAACATATTTACAAAATTCTTATGGATCTGAAACTCATGTTTAACAGGGCATCCTGTAGTGTTACTTGCTAAATCTGACAACCCATTACTAAGTGAAAAAAGCAAGTTGCCAAACCTGATGTTTAGATTGAGCCCATAAATGTAAAGAAAAATTAATTTATACATAAACATGCTTGCCTAGACACAGACAGACACTCATAGATAAAAAACTCTGGAAGACTTTACCAGAACTAGTGCTTCTTGGGTTAAGAAACAGAAGGGAGGGGAGCTTTTACTTTTCACTTGACTCACTTCTATGTTATTTGTTTACATTTTTAAGCATGAGTTTACTTTTTTTTTTTGAAGATTTTATTTATTTAGTTGACAGACAGAGATCACAAGTAGGCAGAGAGGCAGGCAGAGAAAGAGAGGAGGAAGCAGGCTCCCTGCTGAACAGAGAGCTCGATGCGGGACTCGATCCCAGGACCCTGGGATCATAACCTGAGCCGAAGGCAGAGGCTTTAACCCACTGAGCCACCCAGGCACCCATGAGCTTACATTTTTAAGCAAAGTAATTTAAAAGATATAATGATGGGAGCCTGGCTGGCTCAGTCAGGGGAGCATGTGACTCTTGGTGCCGAGGTCATGAGTTCGAGGCCCATGTTGGGTGTGGAGATCACTTAAATAAATAAATTTTTAAAAAAAGATGTAATGAATGTAATGTGGGTGAAAATACTGATGAAATAAATGAACAAGCAAAATGTATAACTGTATATACAGTATAATTACATCTGTAATGATTAAAAACCCTATGCAAGAACATAGACTAAAAAAAGTTGATGGTTCTATACACAGTGCTAGGGGCTTCCATGTATAACATCAGTCCACTCAAATGGTAGGTGTGTGACTCTGCTGTTTGATTTGCTTCTCCCTCCTTTAGATCACCTCCAGTTTACCCAGGGAGACGGGAAAATTGGACATCCACAAAAACGAGAGGGTCTCCTGGCAAGGCTTCAAGCTGTGAGTTCATCGAGCAAGTCCAGGGTGACATTACGTACATGTTTAGTAAGTGCTCATTTAGTACCATGGCATCACCAAAGATGTTCTCTGAAGAGTGAAAAACTTGGAAGGCCCTTGACACCATTTTATTTTTTCAGTAAGTTTTCTATTTTAATTCCAGAATTATTAATGTGCAGTGTTATATTAGTTTTAAGTATACAATACAGTGATTCAACAATTCTACCCTTTTCTCAGTGCTCGCCATGATAAGCATACTTTTATTTCACCCATCCCCCAACCCACTTCCCCTCTGGTAACCATCTTTTTGTTCTCCATAGTTAAGAGCCTCATGGGGCGCCTGGGTGGCTCAGTGGTTAAAGCCTCTGCCTTCAGCTCAGGTCATGATCCCAGGGTCCTGGGATCGAGCCCCGCATCGGGCTCTCTGCTCAGCAGGGAGCCTGCCTCCTCCTCTCTCTCTCTCTCTCTGCCTGCCTCTCTGCCTACTTGTGATCTGTCAAATAAATAAAAAAACCTTTAAAAAAAAAAAAAAAAAAAAAAAAAAAGAGCCTCTTGGTTTGTCTCTCTCTTTTTTCCCCCTTTGCTCATTTGTTTTTTTTCTTAAATTCTACACATCAGTGCAATCATATGGTATTTGTTTTTCTCTGACTGACTCATTTCTCTTACCATTATACTCTCTAGCTCCATCTGTGCTGTTGCAAATGGCAAGATTTCATTCTTTTTTATGGCTGAGTAGTATTCCATTGTGTGTGTGTGTGTGTGTGTGTGTGTGTGTGTATAAATTGGTCACTTCTTTATCTATTCATCTATCAGTGGACACTCAGGCTGCTTCCATAGTTTGGCTATTATATATAATATTGTAATAAACATAGGGGTGCATGTATCCCCTTAAATTCGTGTTTTTGCATTATGGAGGTAAATACCCAATAATGTGATTACTGAATTGTAGGGTAGCTCTATTTTTAAATTTTTGAGGAACCTCCATACTGTTTTCCACAGTGGCTGCTCCAGTTTGCACTCCCATCAACAGTGCAAAAGGATTCCTTTTTCTCTGCATTCTTACTGACACTTAATTGTTTCTTGTATTTTTTATTTTAGCCATTCTGACATGGATGAGGTGATATCTCATTGGGGGTTTGATTCACATTTCCTTGATGATGAGTGATGCTGATCATCTTTTCATATATCTATTGGCCATCTGGATTTCTTCTTTGAAGAAATGTCTGTCTGCTCATGGCTTCTGCCCATTTTTTAATGGACTTATTAGTTTTTTGGATGTTGAGTTGTTATCAGTTCTTTTCATATTTTGGATATTCACCAAAATATATATTGGCTATATATTGGACATGTCATTTGCAAATATCTTCTCCCATTCAGGAAATTGCCTTTTAGCTTTGATGATTATTTCCTTTGCTGTACAGAAGATTTTATTTTTATATAATCCCAATAGTTTATTTTTGCCTTTGTTTCCCTTGCCTCAGGAGACATATCTAGAAAGATTTTGTTATGGCCAATGTCATAAAAATTACTGCCTGTGTACTCTTCTAGGATTTTTATTATTTCAGGTCTCACATTTAGATCTTTCATCCATTTTGAATTTATTTTTTTATGTGGTATAAGAAACTGGCCCAGTTTTATTACTTTGCATGTAGCTGTCCCATTTTTCCAACACTTTTTGTTGAAGAAACTTCTTCTCATTGTGTTTTCTTTCCTACTTTGTTGAAGATTAATTGGTCATTTAATTGTGGGTTTATTTCTGGACTGTCTTTTCTGTTCTATTGATCCATATGTCTATTTTTTCCAGTACCACACAGTTTTGATTACTATAGCTCTGTAATATAAAGTATTGAATATTGAAGTCTGGAATTATGATAGCTCCAGTTTTGTTTTGTTTTTCAAGATTTTGTTGGCTATTTGGGGTCTTCTCTGGACCCACAGAAGTTTTAGGATTGTTCACTCTAGCTCTATGAAAAATTTTGATAAGGACTGCATTCAATGTATAGATTGCTTTGGGTAGTATAGACATTTTAACAATATTTGTTCTTCCAAGCATAGAATGTCTTTCTATTTTTTTTCTGCTATCTTGAATTTCTTTCATCAATGTTTTCTAGTTTTCAGAATACAGGTCTTTCACCTCTTTGGTTGTTTATTCCTGATATTTTGCTATTTTGGTGCAATTGTAAACAGTATGGTTATTTAATTTCACTTTCTGCTGCTTCATTATTAGTGTATAGAGATGCAGCAGATCTCTATACTATTCTATATCTTGCAACTTTACTGAAATCATTTATAACTTCCAAGATTTTTTGGTGGAGTCTTTTTTTTTTTTTTTTTTTTTTTTTTTTTTTTTTTTTTTTTTTGGTGGAGTCTTTAGGGTTTTCTCCTTAACACCATTTCAAACACCATTTCTCCTTAACACCATTTCAAGGGTTTCTCCTTAACACCAAAACAAAGTAATTTCCATTTACTATGAAAATATTTTAGGGGCGCCTGGGTGGCTCAGTGGGTTAAGCCGCTGCCTTCGGCTCAGGTCATGATCTCAGGGTCCTGGGATCGAGTCCCTCATCGGGCTCTCTGCTCAGTGGGGAGCCTGCTTCCTCCTCTCTGTCTCTGCCTGCCTCTCTGCCTACTTGGGATCTCTCTCTGTCAAATAAATAAATAAAATCTTAAAAAAAAAAAAAAAAGAAAAGAAAATATTTTAAATTGGGTTCCTAAGATACTGGGGGCGTTGTTATATATAGGAAGCATCATATAAAACTTCAGAACCTTAGGCTGTAACTACTACTGGCAATGTTACATGTTTAACTTAATCTCTATAGATGGCACGTAGCTATGAACTTGACCAAGTAAGCTTTTTGGCAAAAATCATGCCTTAAAACTTTCCGGATCTGTGTACTTCTCATCCTCTTTGATAACATACTTTCATTTCTTGACTCCTCCAGCCTCCTGCCCCTCAAAATGGGTTGTCAGGCAGACCATTTGTTCCCTTTGATTCTATTTTTAGAATGGCTTTCCTTGGGACAGGGTCATTAGAGCAGCTGCAAGACTGATTTCTGTTCATCTGTAGCAAGAAAAAAAAAAAGAAGAAGAAGAAGAGGAAAGAAAAGACCTTCAGAAGCGAGGGGACACAAATACCCTCCCTGAACTACTACAAATGCAACTCTAAGCGGGTGAGCCCTGCTGGTCAAGAGAGGTAGGGCCCTTTTCTTCGAACCAGTTGGTGCTGGATTGGGGGATATTTGTAATAAAAATGTGGGCATAAAAAAGGAAGTGGACTAACTTATAGCAGTTAACATTAAAAATTACTTTTTAAGGATATATTACCAGAAAGCATTAAAGAATAGAAAGGAAGGATTTACATATGCCTTTGCTAGGTTGAATCAAGAAGGACTCAAATGTATGTTCTGCTCTCAAGGCTGAGACACAGGGAAGCAAGTGATGAATTTTATATTTAACAACTAATATTTTTGCATGCCAACTGCGTGCCGGTGCTCTCCTCAGCACTTGAACCTGTTTCACTCGTCTTCCCAAGCCCTCGGTGAGGGAGGCTGCTGGGAAAACAGACAAGAACTGCGAGAATCAGGCAATCACCAGGAGATTAAGTGACATTAAAAAGATGTGACATTTCATTTCTCCATTCCCAGGCGTGGGCTACGTAAACTAATCCCAAATACCAGCTAGATGGAAGCTCAGGGAAAGGAGGACATGTGTCCACTTGCTGGGTATCCCATAACCCAACCTGCTTCCTCCTGCCAGCAGCAGCCCCAGCAGGCCGCCGGTGCCCCTGTGCTCTGCCCACAGGGTCCAAGATCCAAGCTCCCAGCGCTTCCCTCAGATGGCCATGAGCAGTGCCTCGGTTGACGTTTCTGAGATGAGGGACAGAAGGAGAGGGTCAGTCCGGAGCCAGAGAGGCAGGTAGCCAGTGACGGTTGCTTCATTAGAGGTAATGTGTTTAGCTCTAAGTTAAAGTCCACGGTAAGCTATTTTTACCCCTGGCTACCTCAAAGGAACCTTATTCTGCCCAGAGAGTAACTCAGGCACAATCTGGCTCATGTAATATGACCTCAAATTGTATTAAAATGCTTTCAACTCATGAGTGGCTTTAGGGCAGAGTTGTCAAAATAATGAGCCCCTCCACAGGCCTCCTCTCTGTGGATGTATTGTTTTTAGATTTTGCTTCCCAGGTAAAGCTGAGCAATAAATTTGGGACAGAGACCCTGCCTCGGGTCTCCGGTATCCCCCAAGGCCCGTGGCAGCACTAGGACACAAAGCGCAAGTTCAAAACATCTTGACTGAATTTATCACTGAGACGGAAGTGTTAATTCATTATGGTGTGTCTTCATGTTCTAAGGGAAATCGAAAAGATGCCAGCATGGAGGAGGTATCCCATTTTTTCCTGGTTGGCGGGCAGAGAGTGACAATCTCCCTTTACACTCTCCCCTCACACTTTCCCCTCCCCGCCGGAGCCTGCCACCTGTTCTGGAATATCATCATGCATGTGGGATTACCCCCAGCGAGCCTTTTTAGACAGTGTTTTGTCATGAACTATAAGTAGCAGTGATCCAAAAGAGAGGTTAGAGATGCATTTACTCCTCATCCCTTCCCTCAATGCACCCCTTCTGTCCGTACAAGAACAAGAACGCGGTGCTGGCTCCTATCGCTGAGGAACACCCCAAAGGAGTGCTTTTCTGAGACGTTCACCCAGCTCCTGGACATCACCCACAGGCGTGGCCGTGCCCGCCATTCACGAAGGATCTGTTGAGCAGTCTGTGTGGGCCAGCAGCTGTGGGAGGCACAGGATGAGTACAATACAGACATTTCCCCGGGGGACTTAGAGAACAGCAGGGGAAATGATACGCACAATTGTAATGCAAAGCAGGAAGGGATAAAATGCTGAGAGAAAGAGACACACAGGACCTAGGAGGGCTTGCAAGAGAACAGTCCCCACGTTCGGGAGTCGAGGGGAAGAAGGCCTTAAAGGCACCTGAGCCAGGCCAAAGCAAAAGGTAGGATTTAGTCCTGTGCAGTCAGGACCTAGCAGGGAGCTGCAGAAGTTGAGGCACAAGGTCGGGCATCATGTGGACATGAGAATTTGATGTCATCAGCATGAGGGTCCATCAAGGGCAATAAGAGGAAATTAAAGTCAGACTCCTGTCAGATCAGGAACCATGTCAAAATACAGCTTACACAGTTAGCCTTACTCCAGGGTCAGTGTTTGGTGCTTAGCAGTGGCATTCAAGGTGCATATGAAGGAATTTGAACCTGGGGCCCTCCCGGGAGGCAGCTGCATGAAACTACCTCTGGGTGCTTCCCAGGCGGAGCCAGAGGGCAAGGGAGCTTCAAGGCACAGTGCCCAGCGGGGAATGGTAGATCAACATCTGGTGGGGCACAAAGATGTCCAGCCTGGCTGACCCTGTACCCCATGTCACAGGGCAGCAAATGGAGGCATGAGAGACCATGTTGTCTGGTGCTGAGTATACTGTCATCCGAGGCAGGATCTGAACTCAGGTGCATCTGACTTCAGAGCAGGTATTCTTGAATTGTCTTAGCCTTGACTTCCTTGCAGAAGCGTTGCATCCATTAGATAACACAGACACGCAATTTAATTCCCATGGCACCCTCTCCGTTTCAGCAACCAACCTTTGGGTCATGGTGGCAGGTGATCCAAAGGGTTGGAAGATGTTACTGTGAAGGGACAGGGTAGGTCCCCCGGGCTTGGTAAGGGAAAAAGAGAATCCAGAAAGGCACCAGGCATCTTTAAAATTAATGAGGGGTCTAGGGACCCGAAGAGGAAAAAAGAAAAGCCGATTATAATAATAGCATCTTGGTAAGTGCTACTCAATGTTGAAATACTTTACTTATGTTATCTGAATTTTCACAGCAGCTCAATGAAATGGGAATAATTAATATTGTCTCTGGCACAGAGAGGTTCATTAACTTGCGTGAGTTCACACAGCCAAGAGAGTGGCAGAGGCAGGATATAAAGCCAGGAATTTCCAACTTTAGAGTCTGTGTACAGAATCTTCACAAACTATCTCTGAAAGATGTCAAGTAAGCATGAAGACATACTCTCTAAATATGGAATAAGACTCATTAGGATTTTGGAGGTTTGTGCTTACTACAAAATCACATAGCCTGTGGCTATCTTGAGATGGCTTTTTCCAAGGTAACCATTCATTCTTTATGTCAGGTCAAAGTTTGCTTCCTTTAATTTGCCTCCACAAACATACCTCCAGGGCCTCCCCACCCAGACACTGTTGTTAGCTCTGGCCACTGCTCAGACCCACCTACCTCTTGTTCCTGGCACTAAGCAGTCATGTTCCTGGCCCTTTAGGGCTAGCAGCAAAAAGACTCAATTTCTGGAAGCAGGAATTTCAAGGGTCCACTTAGACATTTCCCCACCCCTTGTCTTCAGTAATAGCATTTTCCTCCCAGGGGCTTCAAAACTTTGAATTTGGAAAATTTAATCTCTCACAGCATCTCTCTAATGTTGGTAGGGCCAGTCAACACTGGGGTATACCTGGCTCTAAGTTCTTTATTCGTATTAGCTCATGTATCCTCAGAAATAACCTGATGAGATGTTACTATAGTTATCTCCAATTTGCGGGTAAGAAAATAGGTTCAGGGAAAGAAAACAGGTTATTTTATCTCTTGTTCCCTGGTCAGATAAATGTTGGAAGCAGGCAAAAATCTGTGTTCTCCACTCTGCACATAAAGTTAGGGCTCATTTACGGCTTACTGGAGCCCTGGGAAGTCCCATGATGCTGAATATTAACATGATCATATCTCTGCTTGGGGGATGGTTGGTAGCCTTCATTCTTGATGACATGCCAAAAAGCGTGGAACCACAGTTAAATCACATTTCAAAGTCACAGTCATAGACCTGAAGGCTTATAATGCATCTACCCACAGCACCATGTTACAGGAGGCAGGAAAACTGACCCAAATCACTTGGAGACATTGGCAGCACATGTCCCCGTTGTCATGTTGTAGAACCACCCTACCTAAGAAGGGAGCCCCAGAGGGGCGGGGATTTGTGGCTCCTGAACGGTAGCTTCAATAGCAAGCTCCACAAGACACCCTGTGGTTGAGCTTTATCTCTCCTTAAATCTCCACCTTCTTAGCAAATGGCTGTATTCTCTGTGGAATCAACTCTGATATTGACCAAATATTGACCGATATTGATCAAATTGACCAAATGAACAATGCTTAGTTTTTATTTTTGTAGTCAAATGCTCTACCACTGGGCTATACCCCCTTTGGTTTTTATTTTTATTTTGTTATGGACAGAGGCAGAAAAAAAAAAAAAAACTCTATTCAGATAAACTGATCTGTATACTCAGAAAGAAAAATTAAGAGAAAGAGAAAAGAAATAACAACTTCCCATCAGTGAAATTCCCCTTTGTGCGAAGTTTTGTAATACTATCTTAGTGCCCTAGTCTGAGTATTTCTTTAGTGTAAGTTCCTGGAAGTAGAGTTGTTGTGTCAAAGGATATGATGGGAAGGCTTCTGCAGTTGACCTTTGGACAACAGATTTGAAATGTGCTGGCCCACTTATATGCAGATTTTCACAGCACTGAAAATGTATTCTCTCTTCTTTATGGTTTTATTAACATTTTGGTTTTATTAACATTTTTTTTTCTCTAGCTTACTTTATTGTAAGAATACTGTGTATACAGAAAGCATACAAAATATGTGTTAATTGACTATCTTCATGATCAGTAAAGCTCTTGATCAACAGAAAGCTATCAGTAGTTAAGCTGTTGGGGAGTGAAAAGTTATACTGGATTTTCCACTGTGAGGGTGGTCGGTGCTCTTCACCCCCCTTGCCCGCGGTGCACAAGGGTCAGCTGTAATACGCTTCACCAAAACCGTCCTCCAGAAAGGTGTCATCCAGCATTCCAGAAGACCTCTGCTTTCCCACGCTTACCCATGCTGGTATTATCCAGACGTTTTTGAATATTACCCCTGGAATGTGTTCAGATTCTGCTTGGTCTATTTTAATTTCCTCGGAGGGTCTGCAATGCACACATTCTAGCCCCGTCTACCACTCTGATCCCGTTTCACAGAACCAAGCAGATTTGAGGGTTTATGTCAGGAGACTCAAACGGACTACCCCTAGGCTGAATCCAGCTCCCCAAAAAGCTTATGTTTATCCAGAACAGCATGTAAGTGACTGAGAATGTCTGCAGGCAGGGCGTGCTTTCCCCAGCCCATCGTGGCATCTCCACATCAATGCTGTCCCCACAGAGCAGCCCACACCCGCTTCTCACACACACTGGCTATCAGGGAGTCCCTGGGATAGAACGCAGCAGATTATACTGATTTTCCCACTGCCGATAACAATGACTACTCTTCCCACACATATGTTTTCCTTTATTTGTTATTGTGAGATCTTTTTACCTCTCCCTGTTATTTTAAGAATTCTTCTAATATTTTCTTTCCAGTCTTTCGTCCCCTTTCATCATACATCCCTTTCTACTGTTCACTTGGCCACAAAATCCAATTGTTTTGGAGCCTAGCCCTGAGCATGGGCTCCAGCTTGAATCATGAGACGAGGCTTTATTCTGGACTCTGCCCTTGATAAGCCATGTGGTGCCGGGCAAGTCACCTTGGAGCCCCAGCCCCCACCTGCCCATCCCAAAGTGAAGAAATAGGCATAGATGACCTCACTTTTCCTACCGACTGTCACGTTACACCTCTGTGATTTCTTTTTTCTTTTGGTCACAATCCAAGTAAAAGAAAATGTCAGGAGAAGGGTAACATTCACTTCATTTACTCAACAATTATTAGTTGAACAATGAGTAAGTGCTGGGGATAGAGCCGTGAGTAAGACAGGTGAAGTCACCGCCTCCACTAGAGGGAGAGAGTAAGCAAATACACAGGTTGTCAGATTGTGGTACCTGCTTTAAAGGAAATGAAGCACAGTTGCTTCATAGAGAGCTACCGAGTGGTGACTGATGAGGCCAGGGAGGGCATCTCTGAGAAGAACACACCTGAGCTGTGACCTGAGAGAAAGGAAGGGGTGAGCCCCATGAGGAAACTTCAAGGCAGAGGGAACAGCAAGTGCAAAGGCCACGAGGCACATTTAAGGAACGAAAAGCCGGCCGATGTGTCTGAAGAGTGCCAAGCAAAGGGATAGAAGGTACAAGGAGAGGGGAGGGACAGAGGAAAGGTCGGGTCACGCAGGGCCTTGTAGGCTGGGAGGAACGGGATGGTCTGAAGGGTCATAAGCAGCGTGGTGTCACAGGGCAGACTCTGAGGCTCCTGAGGGGGTATGAGTGGGGGCTGGTCAGCGCCAGCAGAGCTGTGTGAGGAAAGCAAACCTGGTTCTATTTTGGAGGCGGGCCTGGCAGGACTTGCTGACAGGCTGTGGAGATCCAGGCAGGCAGCAGGAATTCAGAATCACCCTTGGGGGTTTTGGACTGAGGGGCCAAATGGACATTGTGGCACAGAGCTGGTGTCAGGAGATCCCCAATCACAAACGTGAAGTCCAATGACCTTTCCAGTCTTTTCCTGACATCTCCCTGCTCACCTTATAAACACCAGTTAAGACAGCTTTGTTCTTCCATTCCACACATAGTTACTAACCGCCTACTACAGGCCACTTTTGAAGTAACATGGCTGTTTGGTTACTTTGAGTATGGTTGGTTTAGACCACTTCAGTGGGAGCCCACTTAACCAGTAGTCAAATCTACCGATGAAATGAATTCTTTTCTGAGCTTTGGCAGGCTATTTGCAACGAAGGAAGATGTCTCAGCTTCTTACCAGCTGGGAGAAAATAGTTTTGGTTCTCAATCTGTAATATTCTAGTAATTCACAGGAGAGAGCCAAGATAAGGCTCGGGAATGCCTTGCCCTTGTCAAATTCTGTCCAGCGGCACAGCTCAGCTCTCCACGGAAAATTTCATTTGCTAGAGAGGAAAGGCACACATTCAGGGGATGCCTCTGGTGTCTGTCGTGGTGTCTGTTAGTTAAGGGCTGTACTCAGTCTGATCAGCTCCTTAGAACTGATTGTGGGCACAGGTCTGAGTATGCTCCACACAGTGGTTTTGTGTGTTTTTGTTTTTAATTTTTTTAAAACATGTATTTACTTATTTTAGGGAGAGAGTACATGAGCAGGGAGAGAGACAGAGGGAGAGAGAATTCTCAAGCCGACTCCCTGCTGAGGATGGAGCCCTGGGCTGGGGGCGGTGTGCGCAGGGCGGGCTTGATCCTAGGACTCTGAGATCATGACTTGAGCTGAAATCAACAGTCGTCTGCTTACCCCACTTAACCCAGGTATCCCACGCACAGTGTTTTTAAATATTCAAACCTGCAGCTGAGATCATCACTTAGTACAACCTCCAGTCATATATAGTTATGCTACTGAATTATCTGAGACCCTTCCTAACTGGGGCAAAAGAAAAGTGAAGCCTGTTTAGCTGTCTTGAAAGGAAAAGAAGTGAAATCTTGACCAAATTCTGACCCATTTGGGTCCTAAAACTCATAAATTTGGTTATTTTATTCAACTCACGAACCCTGACTTGTTCAAGTGTATTAATATTTCTGCTCTCTTAGGATGATCATTTTAAGAGGCTTCAGATAAACAGGTACAAAGTCATTATTGAGCTTGGTTTGCTTCCAAATGGCAAAAGCCTCATCTAGACTTTGAATATTTTCAGCTGGCATTTGCAGATATTTCTGCTCATTTCCACACAAGCAAGGGTGGAATCCCAAGCTCATGTCCCAAGTTCACTCCCAGCACTCGTCCCTTGAAAGGCTGCAGTTGTCCAGAAAATCTTTTATTTTTCTTGGCTTGAGTGGCTCACAAAGGCTTCCTCACACTCCAGATCCGACCTTCCAATACTCCCCAAATGATGGCCATTAGATGAGGGGAATAGGGTATTAGGTATATGTTTTTTCCCATTGTAGGGAATTTTGCTAAAGCCAGGAGGAAAAGGGAAAAGTCGCTACCACATCCAGCAGCCAGAGGCAGCCGCCTTCCCACAGGGTTGATAGAGAAGCCCCCATTCGAGAACTGCTCCCTAACCTACCCACCTCTACCCCCATTCTTTATAGGATAGCCAAGTGGGAGAAGGGAAGATGGTCTCCTCTCCCCAAACTCTGGACAGGAAGGGTGCCTTGCCTCTCTTTTCCTCTGTTTAAATCAATCCACCCCAGCCTGGCAGAGCTGCGGGGGTCAGAAGAGAGGCACCCTAGGCACCCACCATTTGGCACAAGTCTCCCTTGGAGGGAGGGGAACGTAGAAGGAGGGTCACTAGGACTGGCTACCTCTCTGCCTGGAATCCTTCTTTATACATGTCTCCTTCTGGCCATTCATTGCTCAGTTCAGACATCACTCTTCAGGGAGCCCTCTGGATCTTATGCTCCAGAACACGAGTATTCATTCAGTGGGGAGCATCTTGCATCTAGGGTGTTCATTTTATTACCATAGAGATAGTCCTCAACAACCTCAGTGGGAGGCCTAGGAAACAAAGCTCTTAGAATATCTGGCTTCCGGCCACCTGTGTGGCTCAGTCATTAATTGTCTGCCTTTTGCCTTTGGCTTAGGTCATGATCCCAGTGTCCTGGGATCGAGCCCCATGTTGGGCTCCTAGCTCCATGGGAAGCATACTTCTCCCTCTCCCACTCTCCCTGCTTGTGTTCCCTCTCTGTCTGTCTCTTTCTGTCAAATAAATAAATAAAATCTTGAAAAAAAAAAAAAAGATCAGGCTTCCTCCCAGAAAGGAAATCAGATAAAGGAAAGTACTTAAGAGTTCAAAGATTCAAGTAATTGGAATACTCCAGAAAGTAGAGATTATTATTAAACAATGCATAGGTCAGGCCATCTCCATTCCGACCCACCACTGGCGGTTTCGCATGGAGGGGAGAGAGACAAGTGATATGTGCTGCCAAAAAATTTTTTTCTTAGGGAGAATCTGAAATCACCTTCACCAGGATGAAATACTTAACACTTGTTATTTTGTGTAGACAAGTGAAATATCTGGTGGTTTCTTTTGTCTGACTCTTTAAAGCCACTCTTCAGGCTAAAATTTGTCCTTTGAAGGTAAGATTATCAGGCCCACCGTTCCAGGTGACACTGGCTTTGTGCTACTGTAACTTTAGAGTTTGGTGTCAAAGATGAGACAGGTCCCACCGAAGAAGACCATTTCCATATACTCTATCATCTCTCAAGCACATACATGTTAGTATTTGATCGTGTCACATCCCTGCATCACGTCCTTGCATCCCACAAATGCTAATCCCGTTCATGCATGGCTCCTATGGACAATTTAAAACCATTTAGATATGGCTTAGATGGTTCTATGTCGGTGGCAAGAAGCAAGCAATGGTCAGTAGGTAAAAGTCACAAGAGTGTGAGTGTGGGGAAGGGTTTTGTAGAGTACATAGTTACAGAAGCCGATTCAGCATGTATAGGCAAATGCAGATTTGGAAAGAACGCATACCAGCATGGTCAAGTGTGACCTTCCACCTGTATTTTGTGGGGTGGGTCAAGATGATGTTCACGTTATATGATGCCTGCTCTGCAAATAAGGCACATTTTAGTCCTCTCTTTCATCCATTAACTCCCCCCCCCCAAGTATTATTTTGTGTAGACTAAAGAGTAATCATCAATGATAACGAACAGGGTAAAGAACAGGAGCAAATCAGTTGCATGAAAGACTTAAAAAAATGCTTAGACTTTTGAATGTGCCTAAATTTTTCCATAACTGATTTCTTGGTTTGGCCCTTCCTAACACACATTAATTCAGAATTTAGGTTCTATAGTGAGTGTGAAATTCAATTCCTACTGACTGGGTGGACTGTTCTTTCAACATTGGCACTTTGATTTCATTTCTAATCTGAGGGAGGCCAAAAGAAGATTTGAACAATATCCACATGACTAATTTATTTGAAATGTGTTCACAATCTACCAGATTCTGCGAAAAGCCTTCCTACACTCATTGCAGATGAGTGGGGGAAAGGTTGAGTATCATTCTTTTTGCTCCTTGCAGAAGAGGCATGCAAGCATTTTGGTACAATGCAAACTACTGATTTGGCTGCCATTCCAGGTTAAACAAATTAGATTACTTGGTACGATCACTCTCAGTCATATGCCTGGTTAACTCCTACCCTACCCTGTACTTCCTTATCCCTTTTTCCTCTGTTTTCTTTTTCTACACAGCATTGACCAGCATCTGGTATATGATTTGCCTTTGTTTATTACTTACTGTCTTTCTCTCCCCTGCATGCTCTCCAGCAGGGCAGAGACTTGCCTGTTTTGTTCATTGCTTCCACTACTCCTAGAACAGTGCATAGCACATAGCATTGGAGACAACCAACAAATAGTTGTTGAATTTATGAGACAAAGACTGAACATGGGCTTCATCACCAGGTATAGGTTTAACACTTATTTACCCTACTTACTGATTGTGACTTGGGAAAACTCTTAGTTTTTATTTTTAAGTAGCTTTTTATTTCTCTGATCACACATATGCATGCACACACACATACACAATGTATATTTGCTCATTATGAAATATTCAGAAATATAAAAAAATTTAAAAAGTAATAATAATCCCAACCCCCAGAAGTCAACATTTTTCATATATAGCCTCTAAACACTGGCCTTGGTTTCCATTTATAAGAAATCGCAAGTATAGCAGACATTTGGTGGAACTGTTAGAGATAATGTATAGAAAATGACCATCTCTCAGTGCTATTTTTTATCTGGATGGAAGGCAAGAATGATAATGCCCCAGACACATAGGACACACTCTGTAATTTTGAGACAAGTTCAAGAAAATTTAGCTTCGATTTCAGAGGGGAAAGAATCAATGTTACAGAAAATGGTCATCATCAGACATCCCATTCCAGGAGAGAACATCTAATGCTGCTAGTAATGCTAAGGTGGGAGAAAGAAGGCCTTCCTTTATGAAATAAATATGTAGAAGATGGAGAAGTAGCAGGCTGAGACGACATCAGGTAGCAGGAGATCAGCTAGATAGCCTATCGAACCATTGCAAACACCTACAAATCCAACGGGAGATCGAAGAGAAGAAGAACAGCAATTCTAGAAACAGAAAATCAACCACTTTCTAAAAGGTAGGACCAGTGGAGAAGTGAATCCAAAGTGACGGGAAGATAGACCGCGGTGGGGGAGGGGCCGGCTCCTGGCAAGCAGCAGAGCGGCAGAGCACAAAATCGGGACTTTTAAAAGTCTGCTCCACTGAGGGACATCGCTCCAGAGGCTAAACCGGTGTGAAGCCCATGCGGGGTCAGTGTGGCTTCAGGTCCCGCAGGGTCACAGAAGGATCGGGGGTGTCTGAGTGACACAGAGCTCACAGGTATTAGACCGGGGAAGCCGGCTACAGAGACAGAGCCGAGGAGTGAGCTCTCAGCTCAGGGTTACTTTGAACCAGTCGCAGGCTCGGTGAGCTTGGAGCGCAGCCAGAGGCCAGGGAGATGGGAGTGAAAGGGCTCTTTTCTCTGAGGGCGCACTGAGGAGTGGGGCCCTGAGCTCTTGGCTCCTCCCAGCCAGAGATTGGGAGGCTGCCATCTTCATTCCCGTCCTCCCGAACTCTACAGAAAGTGTTCAGGGAACAAAAGCTCCCGAAAGTGAACCCAAGCAGATTACTCAGCCCGGCCCCTGGTAAGGGCGGTGCAATTCCGCCTCACGCAAAGACACTTGAGAATCACTACAACAGCAACACCCCCCCCCCAGAAGATCAACAAGAAATCCAGCCAAGACCAAGTTCACTTACCAAGAAGAGCAGCAGAATTCCAGAGGAGGAGAAAGCAAAGCACAGAACTCATGGCTTTCTCCCCATGATTCTTTAGTCTTGCAGTTAATTTAAATTTTTTTTAATTTTTTTTCTTCTGCTAAATTTTAACTTTTACCCTTTTCTTTTTTAATGTTTTTTAACTAGTTTATCTTAATAATACCTTTCACACAAAAATAATAATAATAGTAATCTTTTCTGAACCTTCATTATTATAGTCATATTTTATCCTTCATTGTATTTAACTTTACTTTTTGTATATACATAGGGTTTTTTCTTCTTAAAAATTTGGGGTACAACTTCTTCTAATAGATCAAAATATACCCTAAATCTACCTCCGGGCTTGTTCTAGTCTCCAGCCTGAGCAAATTCTCTCCACTTTCTTTTTCCTTATTCTACTAACCAACTTACTTTATCAACTCCTTTTTTAGAAATTAAAAAAAATTTTTTTTCATCTTTATAGACATATTCCATCCCTTCATTGTCTTTACCCTTATATACGTTTTTCATTCTTTAAAATTTTGAGAGGTAGTTTCTTCTAAGAGACCAAAATACTCCCAAAATTAAGTGGGTGACCCTGATATAGTCATCAGTCTAATATATATATATATTTTCTTTTAATATTTTTTCTTTATTTGTTTTCTTTTTTTAATATATTTTTTTTCTGAACTTCTTTTTATCCCCTTTCTTCCCCCCACAATTTAGGGTCTCTTCTGATTTGGTTAAAGCACATTTTCCTGGGGTCTTTGCCACCCTTTTACTACTTTATTTGCTCCTTCATATACTCTTATCTGGACAAAATGACAAGGTGGAAAAACTCACCACAAAAAAAAAAGAACAAGAGGCAGTACCAAAGGCTAGGGACCTAATCAATACAGACATTGGTAATATGTCAGATCTAGAGTTCAGAATGATGATTCTCAAGGTTCTAGTTGGGCTCAAAAATGGCATGGAAGATATTAGAGAAACCCTCTCGAGAGATATAAAAGCCCTTTCTGGAGAAATAAAAGAACTAAAATCTAACCAAGTTGAAATCAAAAAAGCTATTAATGAGGTGCAATAAAAAATGGTGGCTCTTACTGCTAGGATCAATGAGCCAGAAGAAAGAATTAGTGATATAGAAGACCAAATGACAGAGAATAAAGAAGCTGAGCAAAAGAGGGACCAACAGCTACTGGAACATGAGGGGAGAATTCGAGAGTTAAGTGACATCATAAGATGAAACAACATTAGAATAATTGGGATTCCAGAAGAAGAAGAAAGAGAGAGGGGAGCAGAAGGTATATTTGCCACTTTTAGTCAGCAACGAGAGAAGAATTAGGCACAAACAAGTCAGCTGCAAGAGATTGGGAGCAGCTTTTTTTTTTTTTTTTTTTTTTAACAAGCTTTAGTTCAGTTTATTTTTCTTGTATAAAACTATGTGGTACCTGTGTTCTCCTCAAGGATTTTGATGGATTCCTTTCACACATTGAGGTTCTTCATCCATTTTGAGTCTATTTTTGTGTGTGGTGTAAGGAAATGGTCCAATTTCATTTTTCTGCATGTGGCTGTCCAATTTTCCCAACACCATTTATTGAAGAGACTGTCTTTTTTCCATTGGACATTCTTTCCTGCTTTGTCGAAGATTAGTTGACCATAGAGCTGAGGGTCTATTTCTGGGCTCTCTATTCTGTTCCATTGATCTATGTGTCTGTTTTTGTACCAGTACCATGCTGTCTTGATGATGACAGCTTTGTAATAGAGCTTGAAGTCCGGAATTGTGATGCCACCAACTTTGGCTTTCTTTTTCAATATTCCTCTGGCTATTCGAGGTCTTTTCTGGTTCCAAATAAATTTCAGGATTATTTGTTCCATTTATTTGAAAAAGATGGATGGTACTTTGATAGGAATTGCATTAAATGTGTAGATTGCTTTAGGTAGCATAGACATTTTCACAATATTTATTCTTCCAATCCAGGAGCATGGAACATTTTTCCATTTCTTTGTGTCTTCCTCAATTTCTTTCATGAGTACTTTATAGTTTTCTGAGTGTAGATTCTGTGTTTCTTTGGTTAGGTTTATTCCTAGGTATCTTATGGTTTTGGAGGCAATTGTAAATGGGATTGACTCCTTAATTTCTCTTTCTTCTGTCTTGCTGTTGGTGTAGAGAAATGCAACTGATTTCTGTGCATTGATTTTATATCCTGACACTTTACTGAATTCCTGTATAAGTTCTAGCAGTTTTGGAGTGGAGTCTTTTGGGTTTTCCACATATAGTATCATATCATCTGCGAAGAGTGATAATTTGACTTCTTCTTTGCCGATTTGGATGCCTTTAATTTCCTTTTGTTGTCTGATTGCTGAGGCTAGGACTTCTAGTACTATGTTGAATAGCAGTGGTGATAATGGACATCCCTGCCGTGTTCCTGACCTTAGCAGAAAAGCTTTCAGTTTTTCTCCATTGAGAATGATATTTGCGGTGGGTTTTTCATAGATGGCTTTGATGATATTGAGGTATGTGCCCTCTATCCCTACACTTTGAAGAGTTTTGATCAGGAAGGGATGCTGTACTTTGTCAAATGCTTTTTCAGCATCTATTGAGAGTATCATATGGTTCTTGTTCTTTCTTTTATTGATGTGTTGTATCACATTGACTGATTAGCGGATGTATCAGATAAAGGACTAGTGTCTAGAATCTATAAAAAACTTAGCAAACTCAACACCCAAAGAACAAATAATCCAATCAAGAAATGAGCAGAGGACATGAACAGACATTTCTGCAAAGAAGACATCCAGATGGCCAACAGACACATGAAAAAGTGCTCCATATCACTCGGCATCAGGGAAATACAAATCAAAACCACAATGATATATCACCTCACACCAGTCAGAATGGCTAAAATTAACAAGTCAGGAAATGGCAGATGCTGGCAAGGATGCGGAGAAAGGGGAACCCTCCTACACTGTTGGTGGGAATGCAAGCTGGTGCAGCCACTCTGGAAAACAGCATGGAGGTTCCTCAAAATGTTGAAAATAGAACTGCCCTATGACCCAGCAATTGCACTATTGGGTATTTACCCTAAAGATACAAACATAGTGATCCAAAGGGGCACGTGCACCCGAATGTTTATAGCAGCAATGTCCACAATAGCCAAACTATGGAAAGAACCTAGATGTCCATCAACAGATGAATGGATCAAGAAGATATGGCATATATACACAATGGAATACTATGCAGCCATCAAAAGAAATGAAATCTTGCCATTTGCGACAACATGGATGGAACTAGAGCGTATCATGCTTAGTGAAATAAGTCAAGCAGAGAAAGACAACTATCATATGATCTCCCTGATATGAGGAAGTGGTGATGCAACCGGGGGGCTTAAGTGGGTAGGAGAAGAATCAATGAAACAAGATGGGATTGGGAGGGAGACAAACCATAAGTGACTCTTAATCTCACAAAACAAACTGAGGGTTGCTGGGGGGAGGGGGTTTGGGAGAAGGGGGTGGGATTATGGACATTGGGGAGGGTATGTGCTTTGGTGAGTGCTGTGAAATGTGTAAACCTGGTGATTCACAGACCTGTACCCCTGGGGATAAAAATATATGATTATAAAAAATAAAAAATTAAAAAAAAAAAACTAGGTGGTAGCCACAGCTGGAGCCTGGGTCCTCTGAACAGAGACTCTGGTGTGGGTCTTCACAAGATGGTCCGTGAACTCCTGATAGGGAGACTTGGTGAACACAGTCTCCTTCCAGAGATCAGGGGTGAGATAGCTGTAGGTCTTGGAGATGGCATCGAAAGTAGCCTTGGCAAAGTTTCCCAGGGTGGCAGTGCAGCCCTTGGCCGAGGTGTAGCAGTCGTCAATACCAGCCATCATCAGCAGTTTCTTGGGCACAGGGGCCGAGACAATGCCAGTGCCTCTGGGGGCTGGGATGAGACGCACCAGCACAGAGCCACAGCGGCCAGTCACCTTGCATGGGACAGTGTGGGGCTTGCCTATCTTGTTCCCCCAGTAGCCTCGCTGCACAGGGACAATGTGCTTCGCCAGAATGATGGCTCCGCGGATGGCAGTGGCTACCTCCTTGGAGCGCTTGACACCCAAACCGACGTGTCCATTGTAATCTCCGATGGCGACAAATGCCTTGAACCTGGTTCGCTGGCCGGTGCGCGTCTGCTTCTACACAGGCATGATCTTCAAGACCTCGTCCTTGAGGGAGGCTCCCAGGAAGAAGTCGATGATCTCAGACTCCTTGATGGGCAGGGAGAAGAGATAGATCTCCTCCAGGGACTAATTACTCTGACCTATAGATTTCTAGAAAAATCTACTGCCACGAGCAACTCCACAGTCTCACTTTTATTGGATAGAAAACAATAGCCAATAGAAGGATTGATGAAGGTGAAACGTTAATCCCATCTTGCAGACAAGCAAGAAGGAGGATAAAGTTTATAGTTAAACAAGCACATTCAAAGGACTCATCTAACTAACAACAGGCGCTTCTGGGATAAGGGAAGCAGTTGGTCTTTGTTCCACCCTGAGCTGACTGGGCGTCCCCGGGTGCTCAGCTTCCCTGAAGCAGGCGGCGTTCTGCCCTGGATGGGCCAGGCGTTCCCAGCAGCCCAACTTCTGTGAAGGGGCGGCCTTCCACCATGAGCAAGCCAGGCATCCCCAGCTGCCCAGCTTCACGGTCATATATCGTCAAAATCCCCAAAGACCTGTTGCCAGTATATGTATTTCTTAAGGCCATATCTAAATGTGCTTGGTAACTAGTAAAATCCTCCAGGGGTTACAGTTTAAGTAACAAATTGTTCCAAAGGGCAGCAGCAATATTGGAGAGAATTATTGTAGAGAATTTCCCTAATATGGCAAAGGAAACAAGCATCAAAATCCAGGAGGTGCAGAGAACCTCCCTCAAAATCAACAAGAATAGGTCCACACCACATCACCTAATAGTAATATTTACAAGTCTTAGTGACAAAGAGAAACTCCTGAAAGCAGCCCAGAAAAAGAAGTCTGTAACATACAATGGTAAAAATATTAGATTGGCAGCAGACTTATCCACAGAGACCTGGCAGGCCAGAAATAACTGGCAGGATATATTCAGCGCACTAAATGAGAAAAACATGCAGCCAAGAATACTACATCCAGCTAGGCTATCATTGAAAATTGAAGTAGAGATAAAAAGCTTCCAGGACAAACAAAGACTGAAAGAATTTGCAAACACCAAACCAGCTCTACAGGAAATATTGAAAGGGGTCCTCTAAGCAAAGAGAGAGCCTAAAAGTAGTAGATCAGAAAGGAACAGAGACAATATACAGTAACAGTCACCTTACAGGATATACAATGGCACTAAATTCATATCTCTCAATAGTTACCCAGAATGTTAATGGGCTAAATGCCCCAATCAAAAGACACAAGGTATCACAATGGATAAAAAACCAAAACCCATCAATATGTTGCCTACAAGAAACTCATTTTAGACCCAAAGACACCTCCAGATTTAAAGTGAGAGGGTGGAAAACAATTTACCATGCTAATGGACATCAGAAGAAAGCTGGGGTGGCAATCCTTATATCAGATCAATTAGATTTTAAGCCAAAGACTATAATAAGAGATGAGGAAGGACACTATATCATACTCAAAGGGTATGTCCAACAAGAAGATCTAACAATTTTAAATATATATGCCCCTAATGTGGCAGCAGCCAATTTTATAAATCAATTAATAACAAAATCAAAGAAACACATCAACAATGAAATAATAATAGTAGGGGACTTTAACACTCCCCTCACTGTAATGGACAGATAATCCAAGCAAAAGATCAACAAGGAAATAAAGGCCTTAAATGACACACTGGGCCAGAGGGACATCACAGATATATTCAGAACATTCCATCCCAAAGCAGCAGAATACACATTCTTCTCTAGTGCACATGGAACATTCTCCAGAATAGATCAAATCCTGGGTCATAAATCAGGTCTCAACCAGTAGCAAAAGACTGGGACCATTCCCTGCATATTTCCAGACCACAATGCTCTGAAGCTAGAACTCAATCACAAGAAGAAATTTGGAAAGAACCCAAATACATGGAGAATAAAAGGCATCCTTCTAAAGAATGAATGGTTCAACCAGGAAATTAAAGAAGAATTGAAAACATTCATGGAAACAAATGATAATGAAAACACAACGGTTCAAAATCTGTGGGACACAGCAAAGGCAGTCCTGAGAGGAAAATATATAGCAGTACAAGCCTTTCTCAAGAAACAAGAAAGGTCTCAAATACACAACCTAACCCTACACGTAAAGGAGCTGGAGAAAGAACAACAAAGAAAGCCTAAACCCAGCTGGAGAAGATAAATCATAAAGATCAGAGCAGAAGTCAATGAAATAGAAACCAAAAAACAATAGAACAAATCAACAAAACTAGGAGCTGGTTCTTTGAAAGAATTAATAAGATTGATAAACCCCTGGCCAGACTTATCAAAAAGAAAAGAGAAAGGACCCAAATAAATAAAATCATGAATGAAAGAGGAGAGATCACAGCCAACACCAAAGAAATACAATTATAAGAACATACTATGAGCAACTCTACACCAACAAATTGACAATCTGGAAGAAATGGGTGCATTCCTAGACACATATAAACTACCACAACTGAACCAGGAAGAAATGGAAAACCCGAACAGACCCATAACCAGTAAGGAGATTGAAACGGTCATCAAAAATCTCCAAACAAACAAAAGCCCAGGGACAAACGACTTCCCAGGGGAATCCTACCAAACATTTAAAGAAGAATTAATTCCTATTCTCCTGAAACTGTTCCAAAAAATAGAAATGGAAGGAAAACTTCCAAACTCATTTTATGAGGCCAGCATCACCTTGATCCCAAAACCAGACAAGGATCCCATCAAAAAAGAGAATTACAGACCAATATCCTTGATAAACACAGATGCAAAAATTCTCACCAAAATACTGGCCAATAGGATCCAACATTACATTAAAAGGATTATTCACCATGACCAAGTGGGATTTATTCCAGGGCTGCAAGGTTGGTTCAACAACCGCAAATCAATCAAGGGAATACAATACATTAATAAAAGAAGGAACAAGAACCATATGATACTCTCAATAGATGCTGAAAAAGCATTTGACAAAGTACAGCATCCCTTCCTGATCAAAACTCTTCAAAGTGTAGGGATCGAGTGCACATACCTCAATATTATCAAATCCATCAATGAAAAACCCAGCATAAATATCATTCTCAATGGAGAAAAACTGAAAGCTTTTCCGCTAAGGTCAGGAACACAGCAGGGATGTCCATTATCACCACTGCTATTTAACATGGTACTAGAAGTCCTAGCCTCAGCAATCAAACAACAAAAAGAAATTAACGGCATCCAAATCTGCAAAGAAGCAGTCAAACTATCACTCTTTGCAGATGATATGGTACTATATGTGGAAAACCCAAAAGACTCCACTCCAAAACTTCTAGAACTTGTACAGGAATTCAGTAAAGGGTCAGGATATAAAATCAATGCACAGAAATCAGTTGCATTTCTATACACCAACAGCAAGACAGAGGAAAGAGAAATCAAGGAGTCCATCCCATTTACAATTGCACCCAAACCCATAAAATACCTAGGAATCAACCTAACCAAAGAGGCAAAGAATCTGTACTCAGAAAACTATAAAGTACTCATAAAAGGAATTTAGGAAGACACAAAGAAATGGAAAAATGTTCCATGTGCATAGATTGGAAGAACAAATATTGTGAAAATGTCTATGTTACCTAAAGCAATCTATACATTTAATGCAATCCCTATCAAAATACCATCAACTTTTTTCAAAGAAATGGAACAAATAATCCTAAAATTTATATAGAACCGGAAAAGACCTCGAATAGCCAGAGGAATATTGAAAAAGAAAGCCAAAGTTGGTGGCATCACAATTCCAGACTTCAAGCTCTATTACAAAGCTGTCATCATCAAGAAAGTATGGTACTGACACATAGATCCATGGAATAGAATAGAGAGCCCAGAAATAGACCCTCAACTCTATGGTCAACTAATCTTCGACAAAGCAGGAAAGAATGTTCAATGGAAAAAATACAGCCTCTTCAACAAATGGTGTTGGGAAAATTGGACATCCAGAAAAATGAAACTGGACCATTTCCTTACACCATACATGAGAATAGACTCAAAATGGATGTAGGACTGCAATGTGAGAAAGGAATCCATCAAAATCCTTGAGGAGAACACAGGCAGCAGCCTCTTCGACCTCAGCCGCAGCAACGTTTTCCTAGGAACCTCACCAAAGGCAAGGGAAGCAAGGGCAAAAATGAACTATTGGGATTTCATCAAGATCAAAAGCTTTTGCACAGTAAAGGAAACAGTTAACAAAACCAAAAGATAACTGACAAATGGGAAGAGGGAATTTGCAAACGACATATCAGATAAAGGGCTAGTGTCCAAAATCTATAAAGAACTTAGCAAACTCAACACCCAAAGAGCAAATAATCCAATCGAGAAATGGGCAGAGGGCATGAACAGACATTTCTGCAAAGAAGACATCCAGATGGCCAACAGACACATGAAAAAGTGCTCCATATCACTCGGCATCAGGGAAATACAAATCAAAACCACAATGATATATCACCTCACACCAGTCAGAATGGCTAAAATTAACAAGTCAGGAAATGATAGATGCTGGCGAGAATGAGGAGAAAGGGGACCCCTCCTACACTGTTGATGGGAATGCAAGCTGGTGCAACCACTCTGGAAACAGCATGGAGGCTCCTCAAAAAGTTGAAAACAGAGCTACACTATGACCCAGCAATTGCACTACTGGATATTTACCCTAAGGATACAAACGTAGTGATCCAAACCCGCATGTGCACTCGAATGTTTATAGCAGCAATGTCCACAAGAGCCAAACTATGGAAAGAACCTAGCTGTCCATCAACAGATGAATGGATAAAGAAGTTGTGGTATATATACACAATGGAATACTATGCAGCCATCAGAAGAAATGAAATCTTGCCATTTGCGACAATGTGGATGGAACTAGAGGGTATCATGCTTAATGAAATAAGTCAATCAGAGAAAGACAACTATCATATGATCACCCTGATATGAGGAAGTAGAGATGCAACATGGGGGGTTTGGAGGGTAGGAAAAGAATAAATCAAACAAGATGGGATTTGGAGGGAAACAAACCATAAGTGACTCTAAATCTCACAAAACAGAGGGTTGCTGTGGAGAGGGCAGTTGGGGGGGGTGGGTTATGGACATTGGGAAGGGTATGTGCTATGGTGAGTGCTATGAAGTGTGTAAACCTGGTGATTCACAGACCTGTACCCTTGGGGATAAAAATACATTATATGTTCATAAAAAAAATTTTTTTTAAATTTTAGAAAAAAAAGTCAAAGTTAAAAAAAAAAAGGAAGAAATTCCTATTTATCTGGGTGGCTCGGTCGGATAAGCATCTGCCCTCAGCTTAGGTCATGACCCCACAGTCCTGGGATTGAGCCCCGCATTGGGCTCCTTGCTCAGTGAGGAGCCTGTTTCTTGTTCTGCCTGCCTCTCCCCCTGCTTATGCACTCTCTCTAAGAATAAATAAAATATTTTTTAAAAAGCTAAATATCCAGGGTGCCTGGGTGGCTCAGTTGGTTGAGCGACTGCCTTCGGCTCAGGTCATGATACTGGAGTCCTGGGATCGAATCCCACATCGGGCTCCTTGCTTTGCGGGAAGCCTGCTTCTCCCGCTGACCTCTCTCCTCTCATGGTCTCTCTCTCTCTCTCTCTCTCAAATAAATCAATAAAATCTTTAAATAAATAAATAAATAGCTAAATACATATGCAAATAAATTAAATAAGTATTTTGAGATGTGTACTCTGTACGAGGCTCTGTGTTTATTGTTTTCAGGTATCTTTGCATTTTAGCTTCATAATAACCATGTTACTGTTATTATTCCCACTTTAAGGATGAAATGGAGATAGAAAGAGATTTAGGCAGTAACCTGTCCAGGTCATAGGGCTTGTAAGTGAGGAAATGACAATGTCCACCCTAGATCTGACCAGAATTTCCTCATTCATCGAGCATTTCAGAGCACCATCCAGTGTGAACGTGTTACAGACATTTGGGGGCCTATGTACAATGAACAAATGTTGGAAAAGTTGTAGAGAAAGGGGAACCATCTTACATTGCTGGTGGGAATGCAAGTTGGTGCAGCCACTTTGGAAAAACAGCGTGGAGATTCCTCAAAAAATTAAAAATAGAGCTTCCCTATGACCTTGCAAATGCACTACTGGGTATTTACCCCAAAGATACAGACATAGTGAAAAGAAGGGCCATCTGTACCCCGTGTTCATAGCAGCAATGGCCACGGTCGCCAAACTGGGAAAGAAACAAGATGCCCTTCAATGGACGAATGGATAAAGATATGGTCCATATATACAATGGAGTATGATGCCTCCATCAGAAAGGATGAATACCCAACTTTTGTATCAACATGGACGGGACTGGAAGAGATTATGCTGAGTGAAATAAGTCTAGCAGAGAGAGTCAATTATCATATGGTTTCACTTATTTGTGGAACATAAGGAATAGCATGGAGGACATCAAAAGAAGGGAAAAATGAAGGAGGGGGAATCGAAGTGGAAAACAAACCACGAGAGGCTATGGACTCCTGGAAACAAACCGAGGGTTTCAGACGGGGAGGGGGGATGGGTATTAAGGAGGGCATAGACTGCATGGAGCACTGGGTGTTATATGCAAACAATGAATCATGAACACTGCATCAAAAACTAATGATGTACTGTGTGGTGACTAACATAACGTAATTTAAAAAAAAAAAAAAAAAAACCAGAAGGATGCTAAATAGGAAGAACATTCAGAGGATCCAGAGGTATGGATCACAGTCAATAAGCATGAGCATTCTGTTCCATTCTATCAATTTGTGATAGGATTATTCATTTTATTTAATTATTATTAAAGTTGGCTTTAATCCATATAAACCTGCCCTTTAAATCCTGATCACAACTAGGTGAACTGATGAAAATACTGCTCCTCGAGGGATGGGTGGTTCAGTTGGTTAAGCATCTGCCCTCAGCTCAGGTCATGATTCCAGGATCCTGGGATCCAGTCCCGTGTCAGGCTCCTCTCTGACAAATAAATGGGAAAAGAAAAAAAGAAGGAAAAGAAAATACTGTTCCTCAGACTCCAAAGTTCAGTTTCAGACTTTGGACTTATAATGACTTTACTAAAGTGCAGTTTCCTGCTGTGGCCAAGATGGGACGGCTACTCTCGCTCAGCGGTGGCATCAATGCCATCGATGAGACAGTCTCTATGTTCAAGTTGGTTTCTGTTACCTGATAGAGAAATCAGAAGGATGGTTGGAAAATACATAGCTCTGATCCAAAAGAAAAAAATTAATGCAGTGATTAGAATTTAATTCCTAGTATGTCAGTTCCTCCTTGGTAACATAATGGAAGGATCCTTCCATTGTGACCTCTGGGCATGCAGAAGTCACAATGATGACCAGTCTGATTAGAATCTAGAGCATCCCAGGAGAACTCCAAACGTTGCCTCTCCTTGCTTCGCAGCCCGAGCCTACTTTCACCCTCAGGCCTCCGAACATGCATCCTACTGATTGTTTCCTGCTTCACCAACATTCCAGTATCCTTATTTCTTACAGAAGCCCAAGACCCTGCCTTCAGTTCTTTGTGGCTCCCTTTGCTCACATGCTTGCTGTTAGTGTTCTTGACTTCGGGCCACACCTCGCTGTACATAAATTCAGAACTTGGACATTGCTGTCCCAGAAGGAAGAAATATTGTTGAAAGAAATCAAGGAACTTGGAGGTCAGACCGACTTTGTACTGTAATTCAAACCGTACATTCACTAGCTATGCCGACTTGGACTTCTCGTCTCCAGAACCAATTTTTTTTGCCCTGTGAAGTGGAGAAATTACCTCTGATCCTGCTCACTTGTTGGGGCTAGATGAAACGCTGAGTAAGCGAAAGTCTGTGGCACTGCTGAGACATTTTAGGCTCTCGGTAATTTTAGCCTTTTTTCTCCAAGCTGCCTGCATTATTTTCTAGACCAGCCAACTATTTCTGCAAAGGACCAAAGAGTGAATATTTCAGGCTTTCCTGTTCATAACTACTCACTCAAGCCAGTCAAGCTCATTAGCTATGTAAATTGCCATCAGGATTGTACATGAGCATTGCATTCCACAATCAAACTGCAACCCAATACTAGAATTACTGTAATTCAGTTCCTAAGAAGGTCTCTGACTCTTTCTGATTCTCTTGTAAGTCTTAGGCACAAATACAAATTAAGCAATCCTTTCTCCCTCATCCTGCTTTTAATTCAGATGGCTCTGGGACAGCATCAATTTTCCTGAAATCCATCCAGCTTTACAATCTTAGGAGTAAATTGCTGGTATATAAGTTTTATTTATTTATTTATTTATTTTTTTAAGATTTTATCTATTCATTAAAGAGAGAAAGAGAGCACACACGGGCTGAGGGGAGGGGCAGAGGAAGAAGGAGAAGCAGGCTCCCAGCTGAGCAAGGAGCCCATAATGTGGGACTCAATCCCAGAACCCCGAAATCATGACCTGATCCAAAGGCAGATGCTTAACTGACTGAGCCACCAGGTGCCCCTGTAAGTTTTCTTCTACTGACAGAATGACTCCTTTGTGTAGCAACACAAAGGTAGGAGGAAAAAAATCTAATCTAGGCATATTTTAACCATGAATCCAAAGTGGTCAGAAAAATAATCCAAGGAAGGAAAGTACATCTATATGCCTTTTAAGATTTGTACAGACTTTTACAAAACAACAACAAAAACCACAAGAGCTCGCAGAAGAGTGTGACTTGACTTTTCACCTTAAAAGAGCCTGCGCAGATGGAAGTCTGGTTGCGCAATGCCTCCTCCCTCCAGGCTCAGCAGAAAAAGTAACCCTAGCTGATCTGAGATCAACAGCGACTACCACAGCATTTTTTTCTTCCTTCCTGCTTATACAGTTCATCGCAGCTAGTGAATAGTACTAGAGATGTCCCGCAGCAAAGAAGAGAGATGATGTCTTAGGTTTAATAGAATGATAAATAAGAAGCAGGACTGGCAGTGTCATAGAAACGATGTACCAAGCACCTACTCGATGCCTTGTAACCTCAGAGGACCCTTCAAGATAGATTGTCCTCATTTTGCATTCAAAAACAGGAAGGTTCAGGATGCCTGGTGGCTCAGTCAGTTAAGCGTCTGCCCTCAGCTCATGGGACCGGGTACCAGGTTGGGTTCCTTTCTCAGCAGGAATCTGCTTCTCCCTCTGTCTGCTGCTCCCCTCGCTTGTTCTCTCTTTGACAAATAGATAAATAAAATCTTTTTAAAAAATGAAAAATATATCAATGTGGATGGGACTGGAGGAGATTCTGCTGAGTGAAATAAGTCAAGCAGACTATTATCATATGGTTTCACTTACTTGTGGAGCATAAGGAATAACACAGAGGACACTGGGAGATGGAGAGGAGAAGTGAGGTGGGGGAAATCGGAGGGGGAGACAATCCATGAGAGTCTGTGAACTCTGAGAAACAAACTGAGGGTTTTGGAGGGGAGGTTGGGTGAGCCCGGTGGTGGGTATTAAGGGGCACACATATTGCATGGAGCACAGGGTGTGGTGCATAAACAATGAATTATGGATCACTGAAAAAAATAAATTAAATTTTAAAAATTTAAAAATACAAAGTCTCAGAGAGTTTATATTCTTCTGCCTAAATTCACCTAAATGGTGGGTATCAAGGGAGACTTAAAATCCTCAAATTTTCAGCTATAAATTATCATTCTGTTTGTACAACAATAAAGATGCCCCTTTCAAAGACAAGGAAAATAATTAAATAGCATACTATCCTGGGAAATCCTACCCTCCCGTTACTTTGTTTTCTAATTAGAACGGATTTTACTTGATCATCAGCCTTCAAAAAACAATGTCTTTAATTCAATTGTGCCTAATAAATTCTGTTTAAATAACTTTCAGCTACATTGTGGGTCATACAGGCTTTCCTGAACTAGTCTGAAAATCTACCCACCCCATAAATTTATTTTCCCTATGATAAGTCCACCAAATTGCTGAGAAAACTCACTTATTAATACTCACTTAGAATAATGTTCAGTTACATCTTATGGATTTCCAATGTCAATGAGCAAAATATTGCCAGAGTGTTACAGAAAGTATTAAAAATTTCTGCATTACATTTATATCAGTTCATTTTTATTAGACTTTTGTTAGTTCCAAATGGCTGTGACTTATGAGTAGGAAAGATGGGAGAGAAAGTTAAGATCAATGTAAACCTCAGCCTTGGGAATACCAAGAAATCACCCAGGGAGCTTTTTGTTTATTTATTTATTTGTTTGTTTGTTTTTAGATTTATGTATTTATTTTAGAGAGAGGGAGGAAGGGGAAAGAGGAGAGGAGGGAGAGGGAGAAACTCTCAAGCCGACTCCACATTGAACAAAGAGCTGGATGCAGGGCTTAGTCTTACGACCTGGAGGTTATAATCTGAGCTGAAACCAAGAGTCAGACACTTAACCAACTGAGCCACCCAGGCACCTCAACACCTGGGGAGTTTTAAAATGTACAATGTCTGGGTCCAATGCTTAGAGATTCTGATAAAATTTGGGTTGGAGCCTTGGTATCAGGTTTACAGCTTCCTGGGTATTTCTAAAAAGCAGCCAAGATAAAGAAGGAATAAAAAAGAAACAACAATAAAAAATGCTCTGTAGAAAAAATGATATCCCATAGAAAATACAACACTAGGAGTGGATCTCAATGTAAACTTTGGACTTTGGGTGCTTACCATGTGTCAGTGTAGCTCTATGTGTAGTTGAAGCAAATGCGCAACTCTGGTGGGGGCTGGTGATAAATAGATGTAGGCATATGAGGAGGGCAATAAGGAAAATCTCTGTCCCTTCCTCTCAGTGTTGTTGTGAACCTAACTAAAACTGCTCTAAAAGAAAAGAAGGGTTTAATTTTAATAAACATACAAAATAAATATTTCCAAAAGAATTTCTTTTTTGATTTGGTTATAGGAAATGTCAATATATGGAAATATGTCTAGGAAAATATTTAGTCAAGATCATAATGTAAGCAGTTCTTTTCATTTTAAAGACTTTTTATTTGATACACAAAAGTACGCTTTTAAAAAGTCACACCTACATGTGCCAGAACTTTCTAAGTGTCTTACATCTGCTATTTCATGTAACCAAAATCATACTTTAAGGAAAATGTATGGCTTGTAAGTGTATATATTGGAAAATAAGGAAAACAAAATAAATGATTCTAGCATAAAACTCAAGAAACCAAAAAATAACAAAGAAAATGAAAGTAAAAAGATAATGAAGGGAAGAAACAATGAAGATAAAGGCAGAAATCAATCAAATAGAAAATCTGAAGAAAAAATGAATAGCGATTAAAAATGAAAATTTGAAAATTTGACTGGTTGGCTCAGTCAGTAGAATATGCAACTCTTGATCTCAGGGTCATGAGTTCAAGCCCCATGTTGGGCATAGAGCCTACTTAAAATAAATAAATAAATGTCTTTAAAAAAAAGAAAAAGAAAAGTTGAAAAGAGAAGTAAAATTACTAAATCTAATCTGGCAAGCAATCACACCAAAAAGAGATCATGTATAAGCAACATTAGGAATAAAACAGAGTCTATAGTTATAAATAAAGTAGGGAATAAAACAGGTGAAGATGATACTATAGTCAATAAACTTAAAAGTCTATATAATTTTTCAGAGAATTTTCTAGAGAAACACAAATTAAGATTAGTTGAAAAAGGCTTAGGAAACCTGACTAGAATAATAACCACAGGAGAAGACAAAGAAGAAGATAATTGTGTTCTTTCCCTCTTTCCCTCCTAGGCAGGAGACTTCTTTTGTGTTGTTGGTTTTTTAAGATTTCATTTATTTATTTTAGAAAGAAAGAAAGAGATGGTGCAAGCAGGGGAAAAGGCAGAGGGAAAGGGAGAGAGAATCCCCAAGGAGACTTTGTGCTGAGTGCAGAGCCCAAAGCAGGGCTTGAGCTCATGACTCTGAGATCATGACAGGAGCAACCACCAAGATCAGCTCCTTAACCAACTGGGACACCCAGGTGCCCCTAGGAATGAGACTTCTTAGAACTCCCACATCCAACGTCTGCTGCCTCATTAGCCAGAACTTACTCACATGGCCACAAGAATTTGAAAAAGGTAATCTTTACTGGGAAAAGGAAAAAGAAAAGGACAAAGGAACAAAAGGACAAGGAGACAGTGGGAGGTGGCTAGAAAGATCTGCAAGCAGCAACAATGAACTAGATAAAATAATTGGAAAAAGATATAGCTAGGTTTTTTTTTTTTTTTTAAGCCACAAAAGTAACATATCCAAGAAATACATTAATCATTGTAGAAGAAGAAAAAATCAAGTGTTTGCACCTGCAGGCCCAAGGGATGTCAAAGGTGGCTTTTGGGGAAGGAGCATGGAGAGAGCTAGGACAGGTCACATGTGTGTACATGAAGCCCTGCTGGGCCTTTAAACTACTTCGACCTATGATGTGTGGGCCTCCCTTCATGCTCGTGCTCCAGCCCTGTATATGTTAAGGACAAATCTGGCCAGGGGATAAGTGTGGAGATTCCTATTTTATGTAACTCACCCTCCCTGTTAACGGTGAGTGAGCAGAGAGCTGAGGGAAGAAGGAGCAATCCATATGGGTCACAAAACGAGCAAGTGAGGAAATCACATTTAAAGGAATACAGATGGGCAGCAAATCAGCCTATCCATACCCAAACCCCATATATGTTCATGTCAATGAAAGCCATGGGAGAAACGGTTTTTGAACAAATTCTTGGGAAATTTTGATTATGTTATGACCTAGTCAGCATTTCAAATGGAATTACAACCCCCCTAGCAAGAGTGAATCCGGCAGAGGCCTGAAATGAAACGGCTGAGTGCGTGGTGAGGTCAGCATCTATGTGTGGTGCGAGGGCCAGAGGGCTCCATGACGCTGGACTATAACTGTCCAGTAGAAACGCCAGCAGGCCAGGCTGGCAGCCAACGAAGAGCCTGAACTCAGTAATTGCGGGAGCAGAAGTGACATTCGCATTCCTGCCCATTAGTGAGAAGCACGTGGCACTTTACAAAACAAACTTCCAGCAAAACGGTCTTGGCAGGTTGGGCACACTTGTTCTTTTAAGAAGTACGTCAGCTAATTAAATTGTGTGATTAAAATTATGTGACAGAAGCTCTGCAAATACTAAAAGAATGAAAACTGATCCAAGTAAAATGGTAATAGTTTTCCTTGGTTATTGGGGTAATTATTTCCACATTTCTAATTTTTTCTCTCACGTACTCAATAATTTAATACTTGAAAAAATAAACTAACAAATGAATTTGGTAAAAATCAAAGCTGGCTCCAAAGACAATCGATTAAATTTTTCAGGCATTATGAATCTGGTAAGATTGATAATTAAAACATAAATATTTATTTCTTTAATTTGTTTTTAGGAGATAAATGTATTTAAATCAGCAGTTGTCCTGTATTGTCATAATCAATTACAATGATGATTTAGAAAGAGATGTCACTATATATATAGTTCGCTCAGGAATAAACAAGAAATGTGCAAGATCTGTGTTTGTGAAGAAATATTAAAAGATACACACACACACAAACACATAGAGAGAGACATATCTTGTTTCTGCATGGAACAGAAAATACTATAAAAATAGTATAAAAATCCACACTAGTGTATTAAAATGCAATTTCAGTAAAAAAAAAAAGCCAATTAAGTCTAATGTATATATTAAAAGACATTCATCCTCACACATTCATCATGACATGTAGACTAAAGCATCAGTAGGAGCCATTTTTCATACATTAGATAGGTTAATATTGAAAAGAATGATCATACCCAGTAGTTGCAAGGTGGTGGGGAAAAGGCATTTCTAGATGTGATGGTGGGAATGTAATTTGGTGAGCCTTTGGGGGTTAACTTAAGAATAAATATTTAAATAACCCAGCAATTCCACACTTGGAAGTCCATTTCACAAAACAATCTGTACACATACCCCTGGATGTGTGCCCAAAGTGTTATCTATAAAATTGAAAAACTAGGGACGCCTGGGTGGCTCAGTGAGTTAAGACTCTGCCTTGGGCTCAGGTCATGATCTGAGTGTCCTGGGATGGACCCCACATTGGGCTCCCTGCTCAGACGGGAGTCTGCTTCTCCCTCTCCCTCTCCAGCTCTTCCCAGCTCGTGCACTCTCTCTGTCTCAAATAAATAAATAAAATCACTTTTAAAAACCTGAAAAGAAAGAATCAACGGAACGCTTGTGAGAGATTAGTGAGGTGAATTCTGGTGTAACTGTGCTAGAGGATGTAATGCAGGGTCAATAAGTGCGAAATAGGTCTGCACGTAGGAATGATGAAAGAAACTCATGACATAGCACTCAGTTAGAAAATTGTTGCATGAATGTGTGCAGGGATAGCTTAATTCAATTTTTTTTAAAGATTTTCTTTATTTGTCAGAGAGCAAGAGAGAGAGCACAAGCAGGGGGAGCGGCAGAGGGAGAAGCAGGCTCCCCGTGGAGCAAGGAGCCAGATGCGGACTCCATCTCATGACCTGAGCCAAAGGCAGACTTTTAACCAAATGAGCCACCCAGACATCCTTTAATTCATTTTTTTAAATTATTTATATTATGTGGAGAATGGGGTATTTTTCATTTTCATTTTATAAACGCTTATATTGTTTCAAATTCCATTACTCTTGTCTTTAAAACACTCAATTTAGCTGAAGTATTTAAAATTAAGTATCTCTCTGTCAGTCCGAGAATCCAACTTTCCTGACCTCACTGGGGTCCAAGCTACTCATCACCTCTACTCTGTATAAAAGTTTCCCAGAAAGCTTTTAGAAAATAGTGATTATCTCAGGACAAGTAAGTCAGAATTTCACCCAAAGCATGGTCTGAGAGCCTGTTAGAAATGCAGACTCTCGGGCCCTACCCGAGACATACTCCATCAAAACATGCCTCTTAAATCACATCCCCCAGGCAATTCATTTGCACATAGATTGAGAAATGCTATTTCATTTACTGACTCAGAGTCCATTACTTAATTTCTGTAAACTCTACTTTCCTTGATTGTAACATAGGAGGAAATAATACCTGTGGGAGCTAGGTGAGCTTGTGTGTATAAAGGGTCCTGTGTCCCACCAGACATGTAGTAGGGACTCAGTTAATGGTAACTCTTTTTTTGCTGATCACTTCCAACTTTGCACCTCCAAAGTAGATGGCTCACCCAACCGACCTCCCCTTACCGACTCATCAGAAAATCCTGTGCTCTCCGTTCTGTCTCTGAGACATACAGACCAATGTTGAGGATACACGAGCTGTTGGGTACTCTCCAGAGCACCAAAGTGCTTCTGCTCCCACAAGGTCAACTCTATGTTTACCTAGAAGCGGCTGGGTGTGTTCCCAACCCTGTTTATGCCAGTAGTACTTGTTATGGAATCACATACTTTAATTAAATACTATGTAAACCGCAATCCCATTGACAATTGTGCCCCAAATCATAAGATATGTAGGAATAAACCTAACCAAGGAGGCAAAGAATCTGTACTCAGAAAACTATAAAGTACTCATGAAAGAAATTGAGGAAGACACAAAGAAATGGAAAAGTGTTCCATGCTCATGGATTGGAAGAACAAATACTGTGAAAATGTCTATGCTACCTAAAGCAATCTATACATTTAATGCAATCCCTATCAAAATACCAACAATTTTTTCAAGGAAATGGAACAAATAATCCTAGAATTTGTACAGGACCAGAAAAGACCTCGAATAGCCAGAGGAATATTGAAAAAGGAAGCCAAAGTTGGTGGCATCAGAATTCCAGACTTCAAGCTCTATTACAAAGCTGTCATCATCAAGACAGTATGGTACTGGCACAAAAACAGACACATAGATCAATGGAACAGAATAGAGATCCCAGAAATAGATCCTCAACTCTATGGTCAACTAATCTGTGACAAAGCAGGAAAGAATGTCCAATGGACGAAAGACAGTTTCTTTAACAAATGGTGTTGCGAAAATTAGCCACATACAGAAAAATGAAACTGGACCATTTCCTCATACCACACATGAAAATAGACTCAAAATGGATGAAGGACCTCAATGTGAGAAAGGAATCCATCAAAATCCTTGAGGAGAACACAGGCAGCAACCTCTTCGACCTCAGCCACAGCAACTTCTTCCTGGAAACATCACCAAAGGCAAGGGAAGCAAGGGCAAAAGTGAACTGTTGGGATTTCATCAAGATCAAAAGCTTTTGCACAGTAAAGGAAACAGTTAACAAAACCAAAAGACAACTGACAGAATGGGAGAAGATATTTGCAAACGACATATCAGATAAAGGACTAGTGTCCAGAATCTATAAAGAACTTAGCAAACTCAACACCCAAAGAACAAATAATCCAATCAAGAAATGGGCAGAGGACATGAACAGACATTTCTGCAAAGACGACATCCAGATGGCCAACAGACACATGAAAAAGTGCTCCATATCACTCGGCATCGGGGAAATACAAATCAAAACCACAATGAGATACCACCTCACACCAGTCAGAATGGCTAAAATTAACAAGTCAGGAAATGACAGATGCTGGCAAGGATGCAGAGAAAGGGGAACCCTCCTACACTGTTGGTGGGAATGCAAGCTGGTGCAACCACTCTGGAAAACAGCATGGGCCTTCCTACCCTGTGACCCAGCAATTGCACTACTGGATATTTACCCTAAGGATACAAACGTAGCGATCCAAAGGGGCACGTGCACCTGAATGTTTATAGCAGCAATGTCCACAAGAGCCAAAAAATGGAAAGAACCTAGCTGTCCATCAACAGATGAATGGATAAAGAAGAAGCGGTATATATATACACAATGGAATACTATGGAGCCATCACAAGAAATGAAATCTAGCCATTTATGACTACATGGACGGAACTAGAGGGTATTATGCTTAGCAAAATAAGTCAGTCAGAGAAAGACAACTATCATATGATCATCCTGATATGAGGAAGTCAAGAAGCAACATGGGGGGTTTGTGGGGTAGGAAAAGAATAAATGAAACAAGATGGGATCAAGAGGGAGAGAAACCATAAGAGACTCTTAATCTCACAAAACAAACTGAGGGTTGCCAAGGGGAGCGGGGAGGGAGATGGTGGTTGGGTTATGGACATTGGGGAGGGTATGTGCTATGGTGAGTGCTGTGAAGTGTGTAAATCTGGTGATTCAAAGACCTGTACCCCTGGGGCTAATAATACATTATATGTTAATAAAAAAAATAAAATAAATACTATGTAAACAGATGAAATAGGAGTCCAAAAAAGAAAATTGATTCTATGAAACACTAAATTGAAGGCTTTTAGAAGACCCAATAAATGCACATTTATAAAAATGGTTATGGATGAGATGACCATAGAAGACAAAAGAAATGAAATCCTATACATGTATGTAGCTATATTCAAGTTGCTTGGCAAGGTTTGTAAAATTTTCCATCCAATATAAGGAGGCAAAAATCAACTTCACAGTTGATGTTTTGTGGGTGAGTTTAAGAAAGATCCATTCACCTGTGCTCACACAGAAGCGTTGCTCTAGGTAAAAAGATTGGGGATGAGTATTTATTTATATGTTTCAAGTTAAAATAAAGTGTTTCCAGCATGGATGGGCATCTCACTGAAAGATTTCCCATGGAGTCTGGTCACAGAAGGCTTGGCACTCAGCAGGGCCCAAAGAGAAATTATCTCTGTGGCCGCCTCTCCTTTGTACCCACTGGGAGTCCAGATTGTACCCACTGTCCCCTGTCCTTATCTGAAGTCCTCAAGCAGCTTTCCCAGTCACTCTGGCTGTGAATTGTCCTGAGGTCACCTTCGGTCTCATGGAAAGCCTTATTTTAGTAATTAAAATAAAAGATTTTTTCTCTTCCCCTCTTTAAGGCTCTATTTAGGCCAAGAAACCTGGGGTCTTGGGAATCAGGGGCACAGGGGCCATTAGGGCTGGTGGGTGTCCTACCTCTTTCAATGCTTCCCCTTACTAGCTGCCTTTCCAGCCCCTCCAGGTTTGGGCCCAGGGCATGCAGGGTTAGACAAAGCACACAGTCTTCCATGGATGGTGCCTCTGTGACCCGGCATTGCTGCTCGTTGGTCTTGGGTGTGCAGGTCCAACTCGCTCATGAGATACTTTCCCCATTGAGAATCCTCACTGAAAACTGCATGGTGAAAGCCCTAAGTCCTCCTCCTTCCTGCTCTGACTGCTAACACTCAACCTCAGGCTGCTAGTTTGAGGAAATCTCCAGAAAGCTTTTTTTGGGTGGTCCTTGAGAAGACTCCAGGTCAGCTCTGTCACGTGAACCCACACAACCAACGAGAAAATCTCTCACCTCCTTGTCCCAATGTTGGTGAAAGTAAAACTTGCTTTCTATGTTACTACTACATAGCTGCTGTTCCAGCCACAAGAGCTTGCCTCCTCCCAGTGTCTCCAAGTACCGTCATACAGATTATAAACATTGTCATTTGAGTGGTTGGCACCCCCTGCAGTTGTGCAGTGTGCAACCTGAACAATCATCCTCAGAGTTCAGACACTAAGTCCACTGAACTCCAGAGAACACACATCAAGCTCCTAAAGTGACTCCCTCAAAGCCTTTCTCACTTGGATGGCAAAATGAGGAAGCACATCTCTCCCCGACCCCACCTTCGACTAAGAAAAGGGGGAAATTCCTGGAACTTTCTCCATATGAACTTTCTCCATAGGAATTTGCAAGAAGCAAATTTCCTTGAAGACCTTCCAACTGCGGTGAAACTACAGGGCCATTAGTTGGATAGTGATATCCTGTTAATGACCCTGATGCCCAAAGACATTGCCGGTGGGAGTCGTTTTTGTTTTGTTACTATGGGTAATGTTGAAAAAAATTCATTTCCAACCTTTAGATATTAGGATATCTCATGTGAAGTGGTGATTTTTTTTCTTACCTTAAAATTTGAATCTCTCTCAACATACCGGGCCTGAATTCCTGCATGGCAATGGATAACTCAAATACTTTTCTTGATACCCTGTGATAGCAAACACATTTGAAAATGTAGGCCCTGAAATTGTACAGTGGTGCCCAATGGTAAGATGGGTCACACAGATAATGCAGGTTTGCTTAACTAACTTCAAAAAGATTCTCTTAAAAATAAAAACTAAACTTGAAGTTCTCTTTAAGGAATTTCATGGACTGCATGGCAATCTCTTCCACCCATTGGAGAAACACACTCTGATGGAGTCCTTACCTGATTCACCTGGAAGACACTGCCAAATCCTTCAGGACCAGATTTTATCTCCTGTGATGAAGCATCACTAGTTTCCTTGGTTTGAGTCCCTGGGTTTCCATTAGACCTAAATCTAGTTAGCCTGTTACTGATTACATAATCATTGTGTGTGTCCACAATTGGACTGTGAGCAATTTGAGGGAAAAAAAGTAGTAATTTACAGGGTATTCCAAGCATCTAAGCTGTAATAGCCGATGAATGCTTATTTAATAGCACCTATCATCCTTCAGGTCTCTGATTAAATATCATTTCTGTGAAGAAGGCATTCAACCTTTCCTGACTCAATTGACTTTACCAGGACCCCTGTTATGCCTCTTGAAATCTGGTGAACTTCTCTCATTCACAGTACCTGTTACAATGGTAGTTCATTGTTTGGTGGGAATTATTATTTTTTTTGAAGACTTTATTTATGTATTTATTTATGTATTTGTTTGTTTGTTTGCTTGCTTATTTATTTAATTGAGAGAAGAAGAGGGAGCACAAGGAGCTTCTCCTTTGATCAGGGAGCCTGACTCGGGGCTCGATCCCAGAACCCTGAGATCATGACCTGAGACACTTACCCGACTGAGCCCCCTAGGTGCCTCTTGGGGGAATTATTTGTTTGTGGTGGCCTTCCTCCACATGAGGTGAGACCTATATCCTCTTGCTTCTCACTGTATTCACCCATATGCCTTGTCCAGTGTCCAGCCCCATTCTCAAGTGGTTGGATGGCTGGTTGGTAATCATCCTGAGTCATATATACCCAGCATTCTTCAGCTGCCCAAGTGACCCTGTTTGCTAGCATCCATCCACATCTGTATGTTCCAGGAGCAAGGGCCCATGCCTTCTTTTGCTTACTGTTGTGGTTCCAGTCCAATGCCTAGTTCAGTGCCTGTGTGTATGAAGTACCACCCACCCCACCTCCTGTTCCAGCCACTGCCCCAGCTCCCAGTTCTTTGCAAGCATTCCCCTACATGGTACAGGTATAATTGTTCAGCACCTCACTGAGCCCACTCCACATAGCTCTCTCTTCCTGTACCGGTGCTTCTCTGGCCTCTAGTGTGGAATCCCAGGAAAACCCACTTGACTCACAAGAATACACAAGCCAGAGGCCAGAGTGTTAATGCCTGTGGGACAACTTTTGTTCCGTGTGGACAGTTCTGAGATCCACTTCAGAAAGTTTCTCAAGAGGTGCAGGGGGCTGGGCCACAGCAGCCCACAGTGCTAGCCAACTTTTTAATGCATCCTTGTGCTGCTGTCTTCCCTTCTGTCCTTTTTCAGTCTCCTGGCCTCTCACTCCTCCCTGGGATCACTTCCCAAATACACCTCTTATCTCAGGCTCTGCTTTCAGGAAGATTCAGGCTAAGACATGATGCAACAATTTGTTGTTGGAAGAAGGAATGAACGACCCAGTGAACGAATAAAGCCGTAACTCCTGGAAACAAGAGTGTAACTGGTTCACCAAAAATATCATGATTGAATATTTACCTTCATTATAACTCCTAAGAACAGAATTACCTCTGATTGGTAAAAAGATGTTATCCCAAAGAATATCTTTAAAAGAACACACTCATTAAAAAGCAGGAAGAGAATGGTGGATGTTTGCTAGGGACTGGAGGGAGAGGGGTGAGGAGTTATTTTCAACAGGTACAGGATTCCAGTTTATGAAGATAAAGATTTCTGGAGATGGCAGGTGGTGATGTTGGGACAACAAGCTGAGGATTCTTAGAATCACTGAAATGTACACCTAAAGATGGCTAGAATGATAAATTTTGCTAAGTATATTTTACTATAATAAAGAATTATGCCAAAACTATACATATATGGTTATAATGATAAAAAATACAAAGAACATAAACAAATATTAGTAAGAAATAAATACAAATGTTGATAGCTATGATATAAGAGTGGGATTTTGGAATATGTTATTTTTAGCTCCCAATTTTCTCTACCATTCTTTTATTGCACTCTTGACCTAATAGTGTGATGATAAAGCTATATTATTCCTTTGAGATGGCCCCAAAACATAAATCTCTATATATTTTTTTAAAGATTTTATTTATTTATTTGACAAAGAGAGATCACAAGTAGACAGAGAGGCAGGCAGAGAGAGAGAGAGGGAAGCAGGCTCCCTGCTGAGCAGAGAACCTGATGCGGGACTCGATCCCAGGACCCTGGGATCATGACCCGAGCCGAAGGCAGCAGCTTAACCCACAGAGCCATCCAGGCACCCTAAATCTCTATATTTTAGCTAACATTAAATCCCAAGTACAAAAAGAGACTTACTAATGAGACTGCCTGTCTCTAACAATGATAATTTAATGATGATAGTGGGAAATTTTGTTTTGTTCTCTTCAATTTTTCCTTCATGAGGACTTAATTTTGACAGGAGGTACAAATGAGACCATAATCATTGTATGACTTGCTTTTGTAATAGATATGCTTATAACATATATTACATATACTAAAGTCTTATGTAAAATATGAACATCAAAGGAAAGAGTACTTCAGCTTTTTACAAAAATAAAGCTAAGCCCCCATTAATTACCTTCTTAACCTCCTAACCACCTCCCATTCTTATTGTTATTATGTATTTTGCTATCACTGATTCTACATTAACATCGGTGTTTATCAAGGTGGTCACACTTTCCTCTTCCACTATTATGGATTTAACTAAGCCTATTTATCCCCAAACTTAGTGATCAGTGTACACACTCCATATGCATCCTGCTACTACTACTGATGTCAGGATTCTGGGATTCCATCTCAGTTTCATCACAGCCACAGTTTCTGTGTTCTAGAGCAAGTTGCTGTATCTTGTTTCCAGCTGACTTTTCAGAAACAGTAGAGACAACATAATAAAATTTAGAAAACCTTAAGAATCCCTATATGAATTATCCAAGGATAGTCCCATGAAAACAGGTTTTATGGTCAAATATATATGAAGAAAGTCTACATGTTTATCCTCCTATTAGAGACCAACAATGAGCAATAATATTTTAAAGGCTCTAAGAAGTCTTTCAGTAAGAAAAAAGAAAGAAAGAAAGAAAGAAAGGAAAGGAAAGGAAAAAAGTAATAATTTACCTTTGCTGATAAATGAATAAATACCTGACTATTGAAATTTTTCTTTTATGTAACACCAATTTTAAAAGATCTTATTTATTCTTTTTTAAAAGATTTTTATTTGTTTATTTATTTGACACAAAAAAAGAGCATAAGCAAGGGAAGCAGCAAGCAGGCAGAGGGAGAGGGAGAAGCAGGCTCCCCAACAAGCAAGGAGCCTGATACGGGGCTCCATCCCAGGACCCTGGGATCATGACCTGAGCCGAAGGCAGATGCTTAACCGAATGAGCCACCCAGGAGCCCCAGATTTTATTTTTTCTTTGGGAGAGAGAGAGCACATATGAGAGTGAGAGTGGGGTGAGGAGCAGAGGGAGAGGGAGACTCCCCATTGAATATGGAGCCCTTGAGGCCAGGCTCAACCCCAGAACCCTGAGATCATGACCTGAGCTGAACAGCAGACACTTAACCAACTGAACACCTAGGCGCCCTGTTACACCAATTTTAACATCCCTTGGAATGAAGGTTCTATAGAACACACTTGGAGTTTTACACAAATAAAAGTAACCAATTCTAGGCGAGCAGGAGGCAAGAATATCTTGCTGCAGTGGAGAATTCCCTGTCACCGTGAAAACATCAATGGTATGACAATTAGAAAATGGACCATGATGTGAAGCTCTTTGTGCCAAACTGAATTGCCTACAGTGGCAAACAGCCGGGATGGGGGCCGGGTAACTCACATGTCAGCAGTGGAACTGACCCACAGGGGTTATGTGCCTTCTCTCTCAGGTGCAGTCACCACTGAGCGTCAACTACTCTTCACATGTACCTGCCCAGGCCCGGTACTGCCAGATGGTACGATTGCTCATGAAACCGCCTTTTCTAAGGACATTGTTCTATGGAACAATATACTGTTCTGTGAGGGGCGCCTGGGTAGTTCAGTTGGTTAAGTGGCTGGCTTTGGCTCAGGTCATGATCTCTGGGTCCTGGGATTGAGCCCTGCATCAGGTTCCCTGGTCTGCAGGGAGCCTGCTTCTCCCCCTGCTGCTCCCCCTGCTTGTGTGCTCACTCTCTCTCCCTCTCTCTTTCTCTCTGACAAGTAAAATCTTTAAAAATGAACAAGTCTAAAAAGTACCTTTAAAAAATATATATTGTGGGGCGCCTGGGTGGCTCAGTGGATTAAGCCTCTGCCTTTGGCTCGGGTCATGATCTCAGGGTCCTGGGATGGAGCCCTGAATCGGGCTTTCTGCTCGGCAGGGAGCCTGCTTCTGCCTCTCTCTCTCTCTCTCTCTCTCTCTGCCTGCCTCTCTGCCTACTTGGGATCTCTCTCTGTGTCAAATAAATAAAAAATAAATCTTAAAAAAAATTAAAATTAAAATTAAAAAATATATTGTTCTGTGGACACCCCTTTATTCAAAAATATTAGCTCAATAAAACAAAAAAATGAAAACACTGTAAAGGCCAAACAAAACACTTGGGCAACCCAAATTTGGTCCATAGGACAGCTGTCTTAAGTCCTCACAATGATGCTCAGAAAGAGTACCCCTACCCTCAAAGATCTAAAACTGAGGGTTTGGAAATTCCTGTGCCATCTTTTCAACAGTTGGCCTCCATCCCAATCCACTGGCCACCTCTTGCCATGCATGCCCTCTTGATTGCCTGGGAACGTGACTGAAATATGTGACAAAAGAATTAGAATGCATTTAGCGAGGATGTGAAGGGACCTCCTATGGGGAAAGAATAAGGGACCTATAATATCTGGGTTTTGATCATTTTATTCTTTCCAGCTGTTTTCCACTAGCATGGAGTCACTTTGTTGCCTGAAAGGACTCAGGGACAGCCATCCAGCTTTCAGAAGATAATTTTAATAAATTCTTCTGTTCAGAAATAGATTTTACAATTAAAATCTGTTTTAAGACAACCTAGGATTGATTCCAGCTTGCACAAACACAAGCCACTATGGTTTCAAGATTTTACGATTGCTGTTCTTTTTTATTTTTTTTTTATTTTTTTTTTTAAAGATTTTATTTATTTATTTTACAGAGAGAGATCACAAGTAGGCAGAGAGGCAGGCAGAGAGAGAGAGAGGAGGAAGCAGGCTCCCGCTGAGCAGAGAGCCCGATGCGGGACTCGATCCCAGGACCCCGAGATCATGACCTGAGCCGAAGGCAGCGGCTTAACCCACTGAGCCACCCAGGCGCCCCTGCTGTTCTTTTTTAAAAGAGGGGTGGAGGCTGGGGTGAAATTGATTGATGAAACGTTACCAAAACGACACCTCATCTCTTCTTTCAATTCTTTAAATCGTGCATAATGATAGAGCTTTTGGTCATGGTGAGGCAGAGGAGAAGGATTTTAATGAAAGAGCTGGATGGGTGAAAAAGGAGAGCCGGGCAGGAAGGAGAGAGTGGGACCATCACTTATCTAGGGCATTGAGTAAAAGGCACTTTCAGTCTTTTAATTACCTTTTGAAGGTAATTTGACAACGCAACTAATGAGAAATCAATCTTCAGCATCTTGTCTAATCTTGTTTAAATCTTGTTTAATTCCAGAGTTAGTGGGTCATTAATGCAAGCAAATGGGTCATTCCTAGAGTGAGAGACTTTCTTGAGTGCTGACCAGGTACCAGACATCATACTGGGTATAGAGATTTTTAAAAATAAAAAAAAAAAGGACACTACAAGGACCTTGTCCTCCAAGATGTCCCAGGTCAGGGAGGAGAAAACCACATTATTATAATGTGGTAAGTGCCACAAGAGACAGCTATACCCATGGCATCACGGGGACATGGAAGGAGTCATCTAACATGGCCTGGAAGTGGGTAGGAGAAGGGGAGGTGGACAGGTCAGGGAAGGCATATGCAAGAAGAATGTAACTGATGGAGAAACACCATTCACCCTTTGCTAATAGAGAAAGTTACCGCATTTTAACTCAATATGGCCACAGGAAGACTGTGGCCATTAAAGCAAGTTCCTGATTAGAGGTTTTCTACATTTTAGCTGGGTTGACTCTGCAGTAGTGCCACAGCAAATGAGTGTCAGTCCTCAGCTTTCATATATGGATCATTTTTATTATTTGGTTTCGAAAAGCAACCCCCAGTGACTGTGCACTTACAATCATTGGAGAAGCGTGCTCTGTGTTTTGAAAACGGTCAGACTCTTAACAGGGCTTGCAGTGAATACATGTTCTCCTTTACAAGTGTGTCTTTGTACCAAAACAGTACTGCTGCCTTTAAAATGTCATAACAGAGCATGTGGCTTGCGCGTGTCCTCCTACGTCAAGAACCTCTTAACTAAAACAAGTACAGTCCATGCACAATTGGCATCCGTGGACACTATTGGAGTAGGCTGTATAAACTGATGCATTAGGTGCAGTTTCCATGTAAGTTTTTATGTCATCGACCGCTCTCATGTTTATTTTCCAAAATTAAGAACTTAATGGGACCTATGAACACCTCTGTGTTGGATGTTGCTAGTCAATGTTGTCTGCTTAACACCTATGTGTTTAAAATAATGAACTAGAACCCTTTGTGTCACCTCGAAAAGACAATGCTTCACGTCTGCTATCTGAAAATTCTTGGCATATGGACTCTCTTAGCTTGTCTCTTCCTTTTGTTTTAGAGATTCACTAACAGCCCCTCTTTCAAAGATTACTAATCCCGTGATCAAGATGAGAAACTCTTGGTTGTCCCCGGTGACCCATCCCTGAGCTAGTCCTTTCTAGTACCGACAAATAGATTAATATAGGTGTGACCCTGATGTCAGTTGACTTCTCCAAGCCTTTCTAATATTTAAATAAGATTGCCTTAACATTTCTAAGTCACAGCCGTTCCATGCCTTCACCAGGATTTGGGGGAATGAGCCAGGGCCCTAGGCTCACGTGCTGTCACCCCTGAATCCAAGTTACTGCTCTGTTGAGCTGTCCCTCACAGCCCATCTCCGCACTCTGCTGCCATTTTTTGTTCTGTGCCAACCTGGGTGACTTCTTACTGATATCCACTGAAAACACCTACCCAGAATATCTACGTAGAGATGTAGAGCAGTCTTTCCTGAAACTTTTGTGCCGTGGAGATCATTTACAGGGCAGAAATGCAAACTGAATGCTCAACATGGATAATTAGGCACCTTTGTTGGCACAGCTCCCTCAGCCACCAAGCCATCAGAAATGACTCCATCCTCCGTGGCTTCCCCACCTTCCCCGCCACCAGCCGACCACAGCTCGGGTCTTGTAACTCCACCCGTCTCCCTCGAGACTCCCACCATCTCTGGGCTTCCCTGTTTTCCAGGCTGCCTTCTCTCTGTTTCTGTCCCTTGGGTCCCCTCATTTCATTACACAGAGATGCTGAGCTCCACAGCCCGCCAGCAGAGTAACCGAGGAGGGGAATCTACTGAAAGGATACCACGCAGCTCCTGCACTGACTCCTGGACCGCCAAAGAGGCCAGGAAAAGGACAGGAACAAGTAAAGACCCCACAGCCATAGAGAAGAGCCCCAGGCACCACAGCTACCCCTATGGAACAGTAGAAGCCACTGCTGGAAGTCCCCAGGCTTCCGGCTCCAGACGCAGAGGTTGCCACCAGCCCTGCCAGCTGCGCACGGTCCTGCAAACCGATGTTGCTGGTGCTGCTCACCAGGGCCTGCCAATCCCGGAACAGCTTCCTCTCTGACCTGCTTCTCTGCATCACTGGCTCCCAGTTTCCAATGCAGGGTACGGGCAGCCGATCAGTCAAACCCATGACCCAACCCTGCCATAGTGGACAAGAAGCCAGACAAAAGCATCCGACTTTTTTGGCTTATATGGTGGAGACAGACTCTGCTTCCCACCCAGCCTCTTACAGTGGGAAAGTAAATACACAACCATCGGAAAGGGGTTCAGAGGCCCAGAGTTTACTTCAGAGCCTGAAGTAAAGATGTCTTCATCACTTTCCATTGCTTATTTGTCTCCTGGCCTTTTGGTCCCGACCAGCCAAAGACTTACAGTAACCTTTGCGAATCAAAGGGAGACGTTCTCCACCCCTGCCTTCTAGAAACTGTCAGTTTGGTTCTCTAAGACTTTCCTGTCTTCTGCCTGAAATGAAACTGCATATTTCAGGCAACCTAAATTTTAGAAGCATCAAGGCAGGTGCTCAAACCCTACCATTTGAGTGACACATCATGATTTTATTTTCAGTTTCCATTTAAAGAAAATCTTTTAGACAACGTCTGTCCCTGAAGTTCAGTTCTTATTTTGAACTATTTCTAGTACGTCCTGGTATTGTAACAGAAAGAGTAACTATAAGGACAAAAGATAACTCTGTTGACTTCCAGACTCTTTTGTCTTCCTTCCAAGTTTTCTTTACACCTGCACTGACCATGCACCTATATTGTCCTTATCCTCAGTGTCTAATACAAACTACTGGACCCTTGAAGTAGGGCGCATCCAGATTTCAGCACTTGAAATGTCTCGAAAGTATAAAAGACCTGATTTTGAAGATTTAGTACTTACGTAGCATGTAAAATACCTCATAATTTTATATTGATTGTCTGTTAAAACAATATTATAGATATACTGACTTCAGTAAAATGTTATTAAAATTCATTTCACCCATTCCCTTTTTCATTTTCTGATGCAACTCCTAGAAAATTTGAAGTTACATATGTGGCTTACATCATGCTTATATTACACTGCTTTGTGCTCTGAAATACACCTATTTTTTAATTTTATTTTAATTTTGGTATGTTATACAGTGTATTAGTTTCAGGTTATAGTATAGTGATCCCTTCACCTTTTTCACCCATTCTCCCACCCAATTGGTAACCATCTGTTCTCCAAACTGTTAACCCAGTTAAGAGACTGGGTTTTTGTTTTTTTGTTGGGTTTTGGTTTTTGTGGGGCTATTTTTTGGTTTGTCCCTTTTTTTTCTCCCTTTTTTTATTTTTTTATTTCTTAAATTCCACAAGTGAATGAAAGGATTTGGTATTTTGTCTTTCTCTTGACTTGTTTCACTTAGCATTATACTTACTAGATCATCCATGTTGTTTGCAAGGGGCAGGATTTCATTCTTCTTATGACTAAATAATATCCCACTGTATATGTATATACATATAAATATACACATATGATAATTATTATTTGCATATGTATATGTATATACACATTATTTATATATCATATATAATATGACATATTATTTTTATATCATATATATATTAAATATGTATATACACACACACACACATACCACCTCTTCTTTATCCATTTATCTATCAATGGATTCTTGGGCTGTTTTCATAATTTGGCTATTATAGATAATGCTGCAGTAAACATAGGAGTACATGTGTCCCTCTGAATTAGTGTTTTGTATTCTTTAGGTAAATACTCAGCAGTGAGATTATTGGATCATATAATTACTCTATTTTTAGTTTTTGGAAGAATCTCCATATTGATTCCACAGTGGCTGCACCAGTTTGCATTCCTACCAACAGTGTATAAGGGTTCCTTTTTCTCCATATCCTTTCCAACACCTGTTGTTCCTTGTATTGTTGGTTTTTTTTTTGTTTTTTTTTTAAATTTCAGCCATTCTGACAGGGATGAGGTGACATCTCAGTGTGGTTTTGATTTGCATTTCCCTGATGATGGCTGATGTTGAGTGTCTTTTCATGTGTCTGTTGGCCATCCAGATGTCTTCTTTGAAGAAATGACTGTTCATGTCTTCTGCCCATTTTTAATGAGATTATTTGTTCTCTGGGTGTTGAGTTGTATCAGCTCTTTATATATTTTGGATACTAACCCTTTATTGGATATGTCATTTGCAAATATCTTTTCTTATTCAATAACTTGCCTTTTAGTTGTATAGTATGTTTCCTGTGCTGTGCAGAAGCTTTATATTTTGATGTATTCCCAACAGTTTATTTTTACTTTTATCTTCCTTGTCTCAGCAGACATACCTAGAAAGATGTTGTTATGGTCAATGTCAGATAAATGGCTGCCTGTGCTCCCTACTAGGATGTTTATGGTTTCAGGTCTCACATTTAGATCTTTAATCCATTGTGAGTTTATTTGTGTGTATGGTATAAGAAAGTGGTCCAGTTCCATTGTTTTTGCCATGTGGCTGTCCCATTTTCCCAACACCATTTGTTGAAGAGACTGCCTTTTTCCCATTGTATATGCTTGCCAACTTTGTTGAAGATTAATTGAGCATATAATTGTGGGTTTCTTTCTGGGCTCTATATTCTGTTCCATTGATTTATGTTCCTATTTTTGCATGGAAACCATACTGTTTTGATTATTACAGCTCTGTAGTATAACTTGAAATCTGGGATTCTGATCCTTCTAGCTTTGTTTTTCCTTTTCAAGATTGCTCCAGCTGTTTGGGTCTTTTGTGGTTCCCTACAAGTTTTTGGATTGTTTGTTCTAGTTCTGTGAAAAATGCTGTTGGTGTGCACCTGTAATTTTCAGTCAGTCAGCATGTAGCCCATTCTGTTACTACATACCACAAAATGGAAAAATCCTTTGAGACCAAAAAGGATCAATTATACTGAAAATACTCTTATAAAATTCCTTTGCATGAACAAAAACAAAATTTATTCATCACTCATTTAGCAATTTTCTAAATTAAGTAATGAATTAACCAATTATTGATCACTAGTACATTTCAAATCTTGTGTTGTTGGTTGGGACTATAGTTGTCAACAAATCAGTTACAGTCACTGCTTCATGCAGAATGAAGTGGTTAAAAGCACAGACCATGGAGCCTGACAATGTGGGTCCAAATTTTGGCTCCATCCCTTACCAGCATGAGCTCTGTGATAAGTTAAAAGTTCTTCAGTTTCCTTATCTACAAAACATGGATCCTGTCTGATAAAAATATTATGAGGACTATGTTAGTTTATAAGGAAAAGCTCATACAAGGGTACTGTTATCAGTTACCTATTGCTGCATAAATAGCAGCTTAAAAAATATACATTTATTATCTCACAGTTTCAGTAGATCAGGGATCCATGAAGAGCTTAACTAGAGACTTTCTTTTGTGAAATCAAAGTACTACACAAAGCACTGTGCAGTTTGAGAAGCAAACCTCAGAGAACAGCTTCATGTCGGCCAAGGCCACAAACACCATGTATGACAATTTAACAGACAGATTTTGACATGTTCAAAATACAATATTAGTGCACAATGGGGATCACTGGTGCTGGAAACAAGGGTGATGGGGGGCAAAGCTAGTCCTTAGTAGTTTCACCCTCCTTGATTTTAACTGAAGCACTCTCTTGAGCTTTGGCCAACATAGAGCAAATGATCTCCAAGCCAATGGCTTTGATCAGGGATAGCAGCACTGTGTTACCCACCTGCCTGTGCTTATCCAGGATGTTCACAAGAGTTGAAGTCTCATCTGAAGGCTCAACTGAGGAAGGGCCCACTTGCAAGTTCATGCAGGGTTGGTTGGCGGGATCCCACATCTTTGGGGGATGTTGGACTGAGGGCTTCATTCCTAGATGGCTTTTCCTTTCCTGGGTATTTCAGGTGGGACACTGAGCTTCATTAAAGCCAGCAAGGAAGAAAGTCTGCTCTAAAGATGGAAATTGGAATCTTTCGTAATCTACTCATAGAAATCATCCCTTCAACATTAAGGTATTCTATTATTTAGAAGTAAGTTGCTAAAAGTTAAGACATTATCTAATGCTCTGAATCGCAGGGAGCAGAGATCATTTAGGGATCATCCTAGAAGGGGAAATAGACAGCATCTTGGGAGCAAGTATGATGACCTTAAGGCAGGAGAGAATTATGGTATATTTGAGACACTTGGAGAGGATGGATTTTGCTAGAACATGAAGATATCATAGAGGAAATCAGGGATCAGGTGCTGAAAGGCACTATAAACCAGAGAAGGATTTGGACCTCTATTCTGAAGAAACAGAAAGCTACTGAATTTTCTGCATGGAAGTTACATGATGAAATTTGAAAATATCACTTTGGCTACATTGTGGGAAGGATGGATTAGAGAGAAGCAAGAGTGAACACAAGAAGGCCATTTTAGGGATTTCACAATGGTCTAGGTGAGAAGTAATAATAGCTGGGACCAGAATGGTAGCAGTGGGAAAGATATTACAGATATATAATAGCAGGACATGGTGAATAATGAGATGAGGAGACAGAGGTGCAGGGTGGAAAAGATGAGGCAAATGATGATGCCAAGTCCACCCTTTAAGGAAATAGATGAGTAATTGCTTGTATACTACCAATGGGAATACTGTATAAAGAGCATATTTTGAGGGAAAATATGACTTGAGTCTTGGAAATAATGATTTTTAAGGACCCTATGAGATATCTAAGGACGTGTGAGCTGATCTGCCAAATGCAGCTTTGAGAAGTGAAGAGAGTCTAAGATGGCTCTGAAGTCCTTTAACCTGCAAGAGTTGCATTGAAGATCTTCTAGAAAGAGAGAATGAGAAGAAATGACCAGAGCAACTGGGGAAAAAAAAAACCAACAGGAAAAGAGAATTTTTTAGTCAAAGTGATTGGTCAACTGTGTGAAGTAATTCTGAAAGGTCAAGCCCTGGAAAATGTCCCAAGCAATGAGGCGACCCAGGGTTATTTATGACTTCGGCACAAGCCCTTTGGTAGAAGGGCAAACAGGGAAGCTTAGTTGGACTGATTTGAGGAGAAAATGGGCAGCAACATGATAGAGGCTACAAATACAAATACATACAATACATCTGAGAGGTTTGCTTTTGAAGAAGTGGAGAGAAATATGGCCTCATCTAGAGGGGGAAATGGACTAAATTGAAAGCTTTCTTTTGTTGTACTGGTTTTAAACAGAAGAGTTTGTGTACCATTAAACAGAGGTAGAAACTGGCTAGCAGAGACAGGGCAGGGAGGTTGCTGGGTAAGAGTAGGATGAACTGATACAGCAAAGTTCCTGAAAAGGTGGTTCTATCTATAACCCAAAGTACCAGTGTGGGGGCTGGCTTTCGGAGGAGGACTCCTCTATTGTAACAAGGCAAAGAAAGAGAGCTTGTAGTCTTCTTCCTGGTGGATTTGTAGATTTGGTATTAGTACACTGAATGTGTTCTGATACAATGGCTTTTACTGCCTTTTCAACAAACCCTCTTCCTTCAGGTGTTAGGGAGCCAAAGCATTCTAAATCCTTGCTACTCCAAGTGTGGTCTTTAGATCAGCAATATCAGCAACACCTGTGAACTTATTAGAAAAACAGAATCTCAGGCTCCAGCCCAGACCTACCTTATCAAAACTGATTTTTTAAAAAAGATTTCATTTATTTATTTGACAGGCAGAGATCACAAGTAGGCAGAGAGGCAGGCGGTAGGGTGGGGAGGCAGGGTCCCCACTGAGCAGAGAGCCTGATGCGGGGCTCGATCCCAGGACCCTGGGATCATGACCTGAGCCAAAGGCAGAGGCTTTAACCCACTGAGCCACCCAGGCGCCCCTCAAAACTGATTTTTAATAAAGTTCCCAAGTAATTTTCTGCTTACTTCTTAAAGGACCTTTCCATAATCATGTAATCATTATCATAAATACTTATCTAAAGCTGATTTTTATCATACTACTAAGAAGAGAGTTGAATGCCTTGGCCCTTGACTAGAATCAAGGAGGGGGAAACATGAAGGATCACCTGGGAATGATCCTCTGTTAGCTTTATAAACCGTACAATAAAGTTCTTTGATATACTTCTGACACATTTGAAGCTGGATGGCTATGTGTGAAAACAAAGAATTTTTTTTTTAAAAAATCAAAAGAGTTTTCCCTGCTAAAAAGCTGAATGGAATTTAAGACTAAGTGGTAACTAAGATGCCAACCAGTGAGCTGAGAGGTTTGGGAAGTCTGGAAGCCAATACATATGGCATCATAGAGTCTTAGAGTTAAGGAATTATATTAAGGATGAGCTAAGCCAAGTGCCCAGCTGGAGTGAGGGTCCCTACATCACCTTTTACCTCCCCACTTCCACTCATAAGGAACTGGCTCCTTTTCATCATTAGGACCCATTTTAATCATTAAGAGTCAGTTGCTATCAGAGTTTTCTTTCCTTACTTTTAATATTTCCCAGGAATATCCGCCCATCGGGCCCAATTTTGGCCACAATAGGGTATAAGAATGTTCGCTAAATCCACTTGTTGCCCAACAACCCCCATACACTTGCACAGGTGTTTCATCCATCGTAAGTCCTCTCTCGGTATTTTCTTCAGATTGTCCCAACAGTCACAGCTTCCGAAGTTCTCTTCGTTCCCGCCACTCCTTCAGGGTGCAGAATAATTTCCTAGTGTGCCAACACGCAGAGCGATGCCTAACACATCATCCAACAAATGAAAAATAATTATAACATGAATTTTCCAGGACCTATTTTTCCATTATTACAGTCTAATATCACATTAACTCTTATCAGCTATTTCACATCCTTGGTGTCTATTAAAAACTTGTGGTCAGTTGTAATCCTCTGATTTTGTTTGTTTGTTTTCATATGGAGTGTTGCCGAAGTAGGTATTTCTACACCTGCCCGTGTGCTAGAGTGTGTGTTAGTCTCAGACATCCCTGGGGATCACTGGAGAGTCAAGCCCTGGTCCCAGACCTCACTCTGTGCAACTATACCATGACCCTAATCGTGTTGATGCCATATCTGAGGTACCAAAGAAAGCACTTTGTCCTCCTGAACATGCGCTCCACTTCTAAAGAACAGCCTATTTATAAACTCGATCTTTTCAGAGGACCTGAGGTGACCAGGGGATTGACGTTTCTAGAAGCTAATTTTTTCTTCACCAACTTCCCTTCTTCTTACCAAGTATGTACCCTGATATCCCTGCTTCCAACCATTCAATTCCCACCAAATTAATTTTTTTCCTCGCACCCAGGCTGACAGACTCTTGACTTACTTATTTTTTTTGTTTAAACAGCTGAGCAGGCCAAGAAACCCAACCCCTCTCCACCAACCAGAGCCCCGCCTCTGCCCCAGGAGGCCTGGAGTTGAAGGCCAAAGAGGGAGAGGGGACTGTACTCTGGGTGGGGGAGCGTGGGCTCTGCTGCCTCATCCAGTAGGACCGCAAGGGTCACTCTAAAAATTGCTGCTGCTGGGACTCCTCAGGTGGCTGCTGGTGGCTCCCCAGTGCGGTTTCCTTTCCCTCCGTCCCTCTCTCTCCCCACAGATTGCTTCCCAAGAGGAGCCTCCTGCTGAAAACTCATCATTACACATCCCGACACCACACAAGAGGGTAAGGAGCTGGGACCACGATCTCCAATTCCTGACTTCTAGATTCTAGGGTGCGTATGGGTGGGTGGGTGGGAGCGGGTGGAGGTATCTGTGTGCTCGTGGTAGGGGGGCTGTGCCACTGACAGGCAGTCTATAGCCGGACCCCACGGCTCATGTTCTGGATCTGAAATTGGGAGCCAGAACACATTCTCTCCCAGTGTAAGGAATGCCAGAGATCAGAAGAATGTTATAGTAAGAGAAATGCGTGAGAGGGCTGCTTTTAAAAAGTAAAATGACCTGTCATTTCCATGAATAATTTTCAGTCTCTAAAGCCTAAAACATGTTCACCTTCCTTTATAGAGAAAGGGGGGACAAAGTAAAATTTGTAGGTTTTGTTCACAAAGTTTTGAATTCCGTCTTCATTTTTATCAGGAACCATGTAAACATTCAGTACCTGATAGGTTTAGATGAAATACAATCAGTTTAATTCAATCGGTAACACAAAAGTCAGAGAACTCCTTGAAGTCCCAGAAATATCCATATTGGCAACATAGAAACTCCCCCTATAAAAAGAACACAGGTTTTACTTAACCATAAAATGAGTTTTTGTTCTTAATGTGCACCTTTGGCTATCCTGACCTCAGTTTTACGTTAGAAGTGAAACGGTGAAATGGAAAACCCCCCCTTAAGTCGGACTTCACTTAAAATGGCAAGTGGCAGAAGCTGGAATGTTTCTATTCCCGGAGTCCGTGCTGATGAGCTAGAACAGATGCAGCGACTGGAATGTGACAGGACAGGGCAAAGGCACAGCTGATTCGCCCCTTTGGCAAAGACACATTCTGGGATCCCAGTTCATTCTGGCATGAGAGTGACAGTGACACTTCTACACACATGGCTTTGCAGCTTGCCCTGTGTAGAGTCTCTCCCAGGAGGCAAGGAGAGAAGGCGGCAGAAAAGAGAATGTTCTTAAATATAAAGTGGCAATTCTTTTCTATGATCAGTTGTAGAGGTTTGCATCTGAGGGCTGTGTCAAGCCAGGAGGAGCTTCTCTCTAGGGTAATGCCTCCACAGGGACTTGCCGGCTCCTCAAAGAGAGTAGAATTACATCACCATTTCTTGTCTTCACTGTCCTCAGCCCAAAGGTTCTAGGTCTATTTTGGGTCATGGGTCTTTTTCAGAACCTCAAGGAAGCTCTTGGCCCGCTCCTCAGAAAAAGACACATAAACACACATGTGTAACATGTTTCTTAATATTCTAGAAATTTCCATGGAATTCATGGACTCACTTGAAATGCAAACCAGAGCAAGGTTGCTAGATAAAATACAGAACACCCAAGACTCCATTTGAATTTCAGATAAACCACAAACCAGCTTTTTGTATAAGCATGTCCCAAAATAGCGTGAGAGATATACTTATTCTAAAATATGATACATGGTTGATCTGAAATTCAAATTTAACTGGACATCTTGTATTTTTATTGGCTAAATCTGGCAACCTAGACCCCACTGCATACCTCCTAGGTGAAGAATCCCCTGTCCCAGATGGTGTGTCTCTATCTGATACAGTTGATCGTAGGATTCTGAAAAAACATATTGGGGGGAGAAGAGATACCAGACCAGACTTTGACAGTTCTGGCAGCAAAAGCCAGCTGTTTATTCTTAACTCTGTGTAAAGTTTTAGAAGAGAAAGTTACACATATCCCCATCTAATAGATGTTGAAACCGAATTCCTAATTCATTGATGTTTTGCTATAGGTCTATTAGATGGTTAGAGCAAAAAGAACACTAAAACTCGATTTCCAGTTCTGTGACAACCAGAGAGACATGAATCTGAAAAATTACATTTCCAACCACCCCTTCCCACACACAAACACACAAAAGACTAGGAAGAGAAAGAGCTGTTTTCCTGAAATTCCAATAAAACTCAAACCAAAAGTTTTAGCACTGGATCCCTGTGTCCTGTATGCAGCCTTGGTGAATGGAATTGTAGTTAACTTTGTGCATAGTTTCTATATACTTAGATAAAAGCCAGGCATAATTCTTTAGCTAAATTAAAACATATGGAATAAATATTTGTTTTTAAACAACAAATTGGGTTGGGTTGATAATTTCATATTCAACCCAACACTTAAAAGGAAGTGCTTTGTGCTCTGATCAGAGCAACCAATTCATGCAGAATCTCCTTGAACCTCTTTCTGTTTTTGGCTTACCCAACCTATGGGAGTTTTCTGTCTTTACTACCTATAACAGAATTAAGAAATCCACAGGTTTACTTCATCCTCTGATTTATTTTAAACTCAAAAAGGCAATCCTTTTTATTTCAGTGTTTGGCGTTACAAAGAACCATTTCATGTTCTCTATATCCAAATTTTATTTGACAACCTTAGGTCTGCGTCACTCAGTCTCTCTCTTCTCATGCTGGAAAGAGTTAACTTTTTAACCTGCTACAGGTTTTAACCTACCCTGCCTTTGAGGGAGGCGATTACGGTGGTCAGGACTCACTCTGGGTTTGAGTCTTTGTTGCACTATGGGTTGCACGCTTGTGTGGCCTTGGATATGTTTTCAAAGTCTCTCTGACTCTTAATCTCTTCATTTGTAAAATGAACATAATATAACCATCTCTTCAGATTTCAGTGGTGCTTAAATTTAAAAAAATAATCATAATAAAGTCATGTAAAGTATTAAACCCAGGGCTCCACACACAGTTCTCAATTAATAAATTAATATAATTATTATTTCAATTAGAAGTGGAGGTAACAGTTTACAATTAATACATAATATGGATTCATGCTCGGTGACTTATATTTAGGAATAATTATTAATGTACTTAAATTTGGCAAATACAAAAGGTGATGAAAAATACAATGGCTCACATCACTGCCCAGCTGTTTATTGGATGTCGAATGTAGGATACTATCGTAATAGAAATGGCACGGGAGCCAAGGTCTGTGGTGGACAATGGAGGAGAGTATGGAGGTGCCTTTCTATTGCCCTTCTATCTAGTTTTGAATGGGCAGCTCTTCCAGGAACCCAAGAGACTGTTCTGGGTAATCCTGGATCCAGCAGAGAGAGGAAGGAGGCTGTGGTCTGTGACCAGAGAAAAAAAATTCTCTTGTGTGTTCTGCACAGAATGAAGGCATAGTTCGGAAGCATAGGGAGCCTTCTATAACCCTCTGCACCCTGTCCAAAGTCTTTTCTTTCACCCAAAAAGGGAAGGACAGGAAAGGATTTGCAGTGCTTCTAAAGAGCTGTTCACCCCATTACACAACCTCCCCTGCTGTAGCTGGTCCCCTTTCCAGCAACAGTCTTACTGTGGCAGGGGCTGTGGGAAAAGTGCAAGTTCTAACGGTCTCAGAGAGTGTGTATGGTTCTTCCTTTCTTTCATTCCCCCCGTTGGGAAGGCTCCCCCACCCTTGAGCTCACTGGAGCTGGGTGCGGAGGGAGAATCAAGCCTGTTGTGCTGTAAGAAAAACAGAGAAACAATCTTGAAACTCTGCTAGCCATGGGCACCTCAGCAAGGCTGTGTGCTCCTCACCATGCAGCCCAGACCACGACCCCAGTCAAAGCCCTACAACCCCCACACACCCCCACCCCCCCTACCCCCCCACCCCCACCAATGGTAGCCATGGCAACTGCCCAGGTACCAAGCCCAGAGAATCCCTGAGCAGCTGGCCACAAGGCACTCACTCCGTTTTTAAAAAAAGAAAAAGAAAAAAGCTTTAAAAAAATAACAATAACTAAAATCCTCATCCAACTCTGAATTAATATATAAAGGAATCAATGAGAATGGGGTGCTTTCAAAATTTATTACTTAATGTCTATGTTATACTCTAGATTTGCCCAGCTTCACAGGGGTGAGTGGTCCTCAGGTTTCTCTGAGGCATCTGTGGAGTCCTGATTGGAGGAAGAGGACACAGACTAAGAACACCTGGGCAGGTGGAGAGACAGCCTCACCTCCAAGGTGCACACCTAGGAAAAGGATGTAGTGGCAGCACTCCCGTAAAGAAAGATTGAATTTGCGAGCATATCTGAGAAAATATGGCCACTAGGAAGTGGAATGTAGGCTCTGATTTCGTGGTCTGTTAAATGGTCTCCTGTTTCTCTCCCTCTGCCTCCCCTAGAGCTAAAAAAGCCACTTACCTCTACAGAGTGATTTTTTTTAATTTTTTATTTTTTATAAACATATAATATATTTTTAACCCCCGGGATTCAGGTATGTGAATAGCTAGGTTTACACACTTCACAGCACTCACCATAGTCTACAGAGTGATTTTAAGGGCTCTAAAAGCTCTCTCGTATTTTAAAAATGTATATATTAAAATATTGTTTTAAATATTACTTAATAGGAGCACCTGGCAGGCTCAGTCAGTAGAGCATGTGACTCGATCTCAGGGCTGTGGGTTCAAGCCCCACATCGAGTGTAAAAATTACTTGAAAATAAAATCTTTGAAAATGTTAATAATATTAAAATCAAATTAATTGAATCAATTGATGTTATTTAAAATAACATTTACAAAATAAAATGACATATCCATAATAAACAGTTACCCCTTGAATAGCACAGAGGTTTGGGGTGCCAGCCTCCTCCATAATAAAAAATCGGAATATAACTTGACTCCCCCAAAACTGAACTAGTGCCATACACAAGTTACCGGGGAAACAAACTCTTTATGCAGAGAAGATTAAGGTCACACAGCATGTTAAGAGAATACTTGCAACACTTGAGCTCACTGCAATAGTACCAGTGAGTTCTACCACTTTCTTAGGTAGTGTAGTATGGACCACCGTTGCTTTTATGCAGCTATGACTTCATACTGTAGCTTCACATTTCTCCCAACATAAATGGTGCCATGCATGTGGTCTGCAAGCATTTGTATGCCTAAGTTTTGACAAATTCTAACTTTTTATAACAGATTTGTGTATATCTCATGGTGGTAAACAATAAAACAGGCTAGTATCTATGTATGTTTTATGTATTCATGAAAGACCAAACTTTTCCTTAATTTTTTCAATATTTCTAGACTACATGGTTCATCCTTTTTTTTTTTCTTCAAATTATTGCAAATCTCCAAAAATATACTTCTTGAAAAAAACCTGTGTAAGTGGACCCATGCAGTTCAGACTTGGGCTGTTCAAGAGTCAACTGTGTGTCCATATATATAGATATATATACCCACACATACATAAAGGAAATAAAAAGTGGCAACAGGAAATAAGAGAAGGAAGGACTGGAAGAACTACCAATTCCCCTAGGGCCTCATATTGTCTTCTCCATTCCTGGAGATTTTGTAATCCTTCTTGATCACAAAGGAATTTATTGAGTCCAAACTCTTCTCAGCATCCAACATCCTTTAATATATTGACCGAATATGCCCACCCACTGTCTCCATCCTTTATATATTGGCCTAATATATAAGTAGTCTCCTTCATGACTCAGCTATCTGAATCTATGCATACCATGCTGAGTCATGGCTCCCTGCTTCAGCATGAGGCATTTCCTCTACTTCTAATGACCTTCTCCTTCCTATACCCACTCCTCTTAAAAATTCTTGGTTTGGTACCAGGACCAGCAAGACTCCTATTAACTGCAAATCTTCCCACCCCAACACCACTTCATCAAAATGATCAGAGAACGTACTCTGTATGACTTCAGTGCTTTTAAATTTATGGAAACGTGTTTTGTGGTCCAAAATAGGGTCTGCCTTGGTGAGTGTATCATGTACACTTGAGAACAATTTGTATTCTGCATTTGTTGAGTGTAATGTTCAAGAAATATCAATTAAGTCAGGGTGATAAATAATGTTCTTCAGATAATCTATAGCTTTACTGATTTTTTTTTTGTCTAGTAGTTCTGTCAGTGTCTGAGAGACAGTTATGAACATTTTCAAATATAATTGAGGAATTGGCTATTTCTCCCTTTAATTCAGTCACATTGTTTTCCTTCACATAATTTTGAAAGTCTGTTATTTGCACATATAAATGTATATGTGTTATACCTGTGATGATTTGACCTTCTAATCATTATGAAATTCCCTCTTCATCACTGATAATTTTTTTTTCTTGAGGTGTATTTCACCTGGATATTAACATATCCACTCCAGTCTTCTTAGGTCTACCATTTCTATGGTAAATCTTTTTATGCCCATTTATTTTTTTACCTATCTGTGTCTTTGTATTTATATTGAGTCTTTTGTACACAGCATATATTTGGGTCTTGCCTTTCTTATCCATTCTGAAATCCTGTGCCTTTTAATTACAATGTTTCACCCTTTAGCATTTAATATAATGAATAATATAATTGGATTTAGGTTGACCATTAAATTATTTGGAGGTTTGTTTTTTTTTTTTTGGTCTCCTCTAATTTTTGTCCCTCTGTTACAAGTTTCTTGCCCTCTTTTGAATGCCATTAAATTTACCTATTGGGTTTTTTCAGCTATATTTTGCATTCCTTAAGTGATTGTCTTAGGGCTCTGCTATCCATTACCAGTCATCAGTTCACATGAAGCTATTAAGCACTTGAAGCGCAGCTTGTCCAAAATGAGCCGTGCTGTAAATATAAAACACACCTTGTGTTTTGAAGACTTAGGATTAAAAATATGTAAAATATCACATTAATAATTTCATTCCAATTACATGTTGAAATGATAATATTTTATAAATACTAGGTTGAATAAACTCTACCATCAAAATCAATTTCACCTGGTTCTTTTTAACATTTTCATGTTCCTACTGGAAATTTTTTAATTGCATATGTGACTCATGTTATATCTCTATTGGCAAGCACTACTCTAGGGATTACGATATACAGTTAAACTCTCACAACTATAGAAGTTAATACTTATTACTTCACATAAAATATAGAAACCTTGCAACTGTAAGATTCACTTACCATCACTCCATCCTTTATACTGTAATAATCATATGTGCTACATCCAGAAATGTTAGAATCTCCATGAGACGATTTTACCAGTTTTGCTTTGAAGAGTTATATGAATTTTAAAGAAGTTCAGAGTCTTTTATATGCATCCAGATATTTATTATTTCTCATGTTCTTCATTCCTTCATTCCCCTTTTGGGATCTCTCTTGCCCAGAATTCCCAGCTCACTTTCCAGGGGATGTGTTTGCCACAAACCCTCTGCTTCTTCAATACAGTGATACTTTCTGTTGGAGTTGTTGCTGCCCTGTAAAGTACCAATTGCAGTCTGCTCTTAGGTGAAAAGCCATCCAAAAAAAACCCCCTAAAGTCAAAATCCACAAAAGCACCCCAAAATCTGTTAAGGGTTGGGGGATTCATGCTATGCTATTTCTTTTTTCCAACTCTTGATTCCTCTTTGAAATTATCCTGTTTTTTATACTCCCTACAGACCGTGGATAGTTTCCCCTACTTCTCTCCCTACCCCCTCCAACCCATGCCCCCCCACCCTCACTCCCTAGAGCTCCTTCTTAAACTCAAGTGGTTCTTCTTCGGAGGGTGGGGTTTTCCCAACAATATTATGATATTCCTAAAGGCAGAGAGTGAGCTAGTCAGCAATCTATCAAACTTAATTTAGGATACTTGAGGATGCTCCAATTATGTGTGATATAGGGAAATAACAATGTAGCAAAGGAAGATTTGAAACTGGAAATCATATATTAGTGGCCCTGCAGTTCACCTTTGGATTCCTTTGGAATTCCCTGCTGACCCTTTGCCTCCTTGGCCTCATCATATCGCTATGTTGTCAAGGCCAGATTCTCTCTTTTCTCCAGACACCTCAGAATTACACCCTGTCCCTGGGACAAGAATGATTGAGTACAGTATACAGTTGTTAAAATAAAGAGATCCTTCTGTACAGAGTTGGTAAATGGGCAAATAAACAGCCAAATAGTTGCTGCCCTGAGCTCCCCCTGAAGCCCTTCCACCCCTCCATCCTTCCCCCAGAAGCCCCCGGGCCCCACTATTATCCAGCAACTGAAGACTTACACAGAGTCCTTCAGGGAAGCCTCTGGAACCCTGCTCCAGACCTGTGGCCTGTGAATCCATATTATTTAGTAGGTGCCATGTTTTATCAGTTTTTGAATATTTGAATACCACCCTGCACTCTAGCAAGAAAACAGGAGTTCCCCCTTCTCCACAGAGACACCTTCCAAGCCCCTTGGTGCTGCCTAAAATTGCAAATAGTTCTGAAGCTTCGATACACTGTTTTTTCCTATACATAGACTTGTGATAAAGTTTATTTTATAAATTAGACACAGTAAAATATTAACAACAGTAACTAATAATGAAATAGAACAATTATAACAACATACTATATCAAAGTTATGTGAACGTGGTCTCTCTCTCTCTCAAAATATCCTATTGTTCCGTGCTCAGAACAGAACTTCTTCTTGCAGGGATGGGAGATGATAAAATGCCTGTATGATAAGAAGATAAGAGGAATGGTGTAGGCATTGTGACTTCGCATTAGGATAACACTGACCTTCTGATGATATGTCAGGAGGATCATTGCTTCCTGACCACAGCTGACCACGGGTAACTGAAACCAAGGAAAGCAAAACCACAGATTAAAAGGGGACTACTGTAATCATTTACCGATAGATAAACAGAATATTTACTATTTCAGTCTAAAATATTCACGTTACTCCTCAAGGTCAGGATTGCCTTCCAAATAAGGAGTGGTCACGAGCCCTACATCTGCATGAATAGAAACATCTCCAAAGGGGTTCTTCCAGGAAAACAGACAAGGCTTTTCCCAAAGACACATTGGTGCTTCTATTCATATGGTAGAAACTGATGCTTTAAAAAAAAAAAAAAATTCTGCTGTGCTTCCCTAGTTGCTTGTTATCAATTTGTACTTGTCCTGTCTTGTCTGTCTCACATAACTTACATATCGTATGGCTCCATCCTTCCCAGAATGATGCTGCCCACACAGCAGTAGGTGTCTGATAACTGAACAAAATTTTTAAAAGTTTTAAAATTTAAAATTTGCTCCAGAAAAGTCCATCACAGGGACACTTGCCACCTAAGTCAAATGCATTTGAAGACTAAACTGATGGTGGGTTGGAAATCTGTTTCACAAGGTAAGGCTGCATCTGTCATTGCTTGCAAGAAAGAATGAGGAAGGACAAATAGGCTGTAGTTTGTAGACAAATATGAATATGAATATGACAATTTGAGCTTAGTGAGGAAGACAAAGTCCCTGGCAAAGGGATAGATTTCTGTTTCCCACCCACTTGCTTTACTTCTTCCACATGGAAAGGAATAAGGACAAACACAATAGAAAGGTTATAGAATTTTTAAACATACTTTCCCATAATTAAACTGAAGGGCTTTTCAAGGGGGATCAAAGCCGGGCTTTACCCTTCAGGGTGAACTCAGCAGTGTGACTTAAGAGAAATGCATACACATACAAACACACACCCCTCAAGAAAACTATGAAACACCGAAATACCTAAATGTCCATCAGTCGAAGCATGACATAAGTTTTGTATATCTTTAGTATGGGAGACTATGAGAGAGTCAAGTATCATATGGTTTCACTTATGGAGCATAAGGGAGGACATTGGGAGATGGAGAGGAGAAGTGAGTTGGGGGAAATCGGAGGGGAAGACAAACCATGAGAGACTGTGGACTCTGAGAAACAAACAGAGTTTGGGGCTGGTGTGGGGGGTGGGGTAAGCCTGGTGGGATTAAGGAGGACACGTATTGCATGGAGCACTGGGTGTGGTGCATAAACATTTTGGATCACTGAAAAAAAAATTAAATAAAATTTTTAAAAAAGAATGATGTAAATTTATGTGTGTAGCAATCTGGAAGGAGACCCATTAGTTACTGCTAGGCGAACAAAGCAAACTGCCCAATAATAAAGCATAAAAATGCTTTGATGCAAGTTCTCCTAGAGGGGCTGGAAGTGACTTATATTGGCTCATGGGAGGCAGTTGTTACATTTTCATGAATTTGACAGGCTGGTTGTTAAACAGTAGACACTTTAAAATCAGCTACAATGAGTGTATTTGCACCAAAGAAATCTACACCTTACCAATAAGGGCTCTCCCCCCAGCCCCACTACCACCCCCAATCCCTTGCCTCCTTAGAGAGCTGGTTTATCAGCACACCACTGCTCAAAAATGTGCAGATACAAGTTTGTGTAAGCATAGCCAGTTATCTGAAATAATATATACCAAACCGTGAATTGTTGAATTTACGCATACTGATTTTATAATCTTTTCTTTAAAGATTTTATTTATTTATTTGACACACAGAGAGAGACAGGGAGTGAGGGAACACAAGCAGGGGGAGTGGGAGAGGGAGAAGCAGGCTTCCCGTGGAGCAGAGAGCCTGATGGGGCGCACATCCCCAGGACCCTGGGATCATGACCTGAGCTGAAGGCAAATGCTTAACAACTGAGCCACCCAGCCACCCCTGATTTTATCATCTTAAAAATGGAAAAAAAAAAAAAAAGAATAGTCTCACAAAAATGTGAATGCTACCACGCTGTAAGTATAATCAATTGAAAAGTCCAAGTGTAACATCTTCTGATAACTATGCTCAGAATTTTGAAAAATTCTAAAACAATTTAATCAATGGTATTTTAAAGGTTCTGCATGTATTTGCTAAACTTAATATATTTCAAGTCTGTTTAATACTAAAGCTGCTTAGAGCTGCCTTAAAGGATCAGACCACTTCATACAGGTTTAAATACTGGTTCAAATATTGGGGCGCCTGGGTGGCTCAGATGGGTAAGTATCCAGCTCTTAGTTTTGGCTCAGGTCATGATCTCAGGGTCCTGAGATTGAGCTTGCGTTGGGTTCTGCACTGGGTATGGAGTCTGCCTAAGATTCTCTCTCTTCCTCCCTCTGCCCCTCCCCTAATCACTTGCACTCACTCTCTCTCTCTCTAAAAACAAACACACCAACAAAACTGGCTCAAATATTTATAACACTGATAATAGAAAATAGTTCTATTATATATAGAACCATATGTATATAGAATCCATATAAATATGTCCTTATGAGGATATATCTCTATGAGCACATTCCTACACTTAGATTTAATGTCAAAGCAAAGACTATCAGTCATACTCCCATCAACAATGCATGGGGAGTGCCACAGCAAAATCTGATTATTGTGAACACTAAAAAATATTTTAACTATCTGATAAGCAAAATGTGTCCACCAAAAAGTAAAAAGATCTCTGTGTTTCAGTTGACAGTTCCCTGATTATAGTTTAGTTTTAAAAAAATATGTTGATCAACTATTTGTATTTTATTTTCTGTGAACAACCTAGTTTCCTAGTCACAGCTTTTGAGAATTTTGAGTTGAATTACCTTTTCCTTATTAACTAATTGTTGGAGTTTCTTTAAACATGTTAGTTAACCATTTGTCAAGAATGTTACAAACATCTTTCACTATCAATGCTTGTCTTTTAAACATTTGATGTTTTATAGAAGTTGTGGGGTTTTGTTGCTGTTGCTGCTGTTGTTTGTATTCAGATGTTTCAGTCTTTTCCCTATGACTTCTGGATTTTGGGCTATGCTTAAGAGGGACTTTCCTACCCTAAAATTAAAACAAACAAAAACCTACTTTGTTCTAGTTTTTGTGTGTGTGAGTGTGATCTAACAATTTCATCCATCTGGACGTTATTTTAGTGACTGCAGAGAGTAGAAATCAGTTGAACTAATGTATCGCTTCGAGTCCTTACCCATTGATTTTTAAGTTCCATATTTATTCTGATATGTGTGTGTATATACACACACACACACACACACACACAATTTTATATGGATTCCTGAACTTCAGTATTTTTCTGAGGAAAACTTTAGAATTTTAATCTTTAAGCCCTTCATGAGATGTTTAACTACTATTCTGTAATTGCTGTACAGCTAAATCAGAGACTATCTGGTCATTTCTGCTGAATAAAATGACTTGGCATAAGGAGAGGGTGGTGGGGTTATGGACACTGGGGAAAGTATGTGCTATGGTGAGTGCTGTGAAGTGTGTAAACCTGGCGATTCACAGACCTGTACTCCTGGGGCTAATAATACATTATATGTTTATAAAAAATTTTTAAAAATTAGTAAAATGACTTGGCAGTATAGCTACTGGGAGGTCACATTTGATAGTATAAATCTTTCTAGAATTGTCTTCAGTGCTTGATGCTGAAGTAAACTCAATAAAATGTGCATTTAGTTTAATGTAAGTCTTTAAATCCCCTTTGAAGTTTAATCTACATCAATTAAAAACTATTATGGAAAAGAACGGTTTCTCAATGTAGCATTTCAAAGTCCAAAGAGCTGTTAAAATAAAACCATGCTTTTTTTTTCTTTTCTTTTTTTTTTAGCAATATCTTGCCTGTGACAGTGTGTTTGCCAACATGGCCCCCAAAAAGAAGACTGTGAAAAAGAGCAAAGGAGATATTAATGAGATGACTATAATCGTAGAAGATAGCCCTCTGAACAAACTAAACACTTTGAATGGGCTCCTAGAAGGAGGCAATGGCTTTAGCTGCCTTTCTTCTGAATTAACAGATGCTTCTTATGGCCCCAACCTCTTGGAAGGCTTAAGTAAAATGAGGCAAGAGAACTTCCTTTGCGACCTAGTCATTGGCACCAAAACAAAGTCCTTTGATGTTCACAAGTCAGTGATGGCTTCGTGCAGTGAATACTTCTACAACATCCTAAAAAAAGACCCATCTACCCAAAGGGTAGATCTCAACGATATCTCACCGCTGGGCCTGGCTACTGTCATTGCATATGCCTATACTGGAAAGCTGACACTCTCTTTGTATACTATAGGAAGCATTATCTCTGCTGCTGTCTATCTTCAGATCCATACCCTTGTAAAGATGTGCAGTGATTTTCTGATACGAGAGATGAGTGTTGAGAATTGCATGTACATTGCTAACATTGCTGAAACATACTCCCTGAAAAATGCCAAAGCAGCAGCCCAAAAATTTATCCGGGATAACTTCCTTGAATTTGCAGAATCAGATCAGTTTTTGAAACTTACATTTGAGCAAATTAATGAACTTCTCATAGATGATGACTTACAGTTGCCTTCTGAAATAGTAGCATTCCAGATTGCAATGAAATGGTTAGAATTTGACCAAAAGAGAGTGAAATATGCTGCAGATCTTCTGAGCAATATCCGCTTTGGTACCATCTCTGCACAAGACCTGGTCAATTACGTTCAGTCTGTACCAAGAATGATGCAAGACGCTGATTGTCACAAACTTCTTGTAGATGCTATGAACTACCACTTACTTCCATATCGTCAAAACACATTGCAGTCTAGGCGCACAAGAATCCGCGGGGGCTGTCGAGTCCTCGTCACTGTTGGGGGACGTCCAGGCCTTACGGAGAAGTCCCTTAGTAGAGACATCCTGTACAGAGACCCTGAAAACGGATGGAGCAAGCTTACAGAAATGCCAGCCAAGAGTTTTAATCAGTGTGTGGCTGTGATGGACGGATTTCTTTATGTGGCTGGTGGTGAAGACCAGAATGATGCTAGAAACCAAGCCAAGCATGCAGTCAGCAATTTCTGCAGGTATTTGATCCTTTATTAGGAACTGAAATGGTTCAGTATTGTGAGGAAATTGCTCTGACATAGAAGTAAATGAGTCCTGCCTGTTAGCTTAGTTCACTGGCTCAGTAAATCAATAATGCCACATTACATGTATACAAAAGTCCACATCAAGTATATGCATATATAAAATGCACTCCAGATTTCTGAATAAGCCTATGAAATGAGCTGGGAAAATGTGGTTATTCGGATCTTACATGTGAGACATCTGATACCCAGACAAGTTATACCACAAGTGAGTGGTAATTCATTTCATATTCTCTCGTTTATAGTAACATTCCCTTCACTGTACACTGTTTTTCTGAAAACAAACTGGGTACAAATTTAGTTTTTAACACTGAGTAATAAGAAAGGTCAAAATAATACAGAATTTCTTTTAAATGACTATTACTGATGACTGTCAAGATTCATAATTGGCAAATACAATGAGATCATTTAAAAATGTGGCAGGTCATTAATTCTTAATATTTTTTGAAGACTGAATTCTATAAAAACTGTCCATTTCTTTCATGCACGTAGAAATAGTAAGGGTATAATATATCCTTCAGAAAATGGAATTCGAATGCCATGTTGTCTGTGTATATTTATAATAAAAACACTTTCATATATATATGAAATGTCAGGAAGTCATGCTTATATCGTGGTATAACGATATACCTCATCATAACTGATGAGGAAGATCTAAAAATTTATAAAGCATGTCATTTATTATTTTATTATTTTATGTCTGTGTGTCATTTAAATGAATCCAAACAATTAACTGATTTTTGCCCTTTAATTTATAACTATAGTTAGGTTTTGATTTGGAGGTTAAATGGGACAAAAATGAAGGAACATCAAACTAATGCAGGGAGGTCTGTGTTTACAATGCTTTGGAACTACGTAAACAGTTTAAAACAGGTTTTCTAGGACTGCTTATTTTCCTCCTGCTGATAACTCTGTTGGGTACTCAACCATTTTTGCAGTATTGGTTTCAGTACTTGTGATATAATAACTGTAATATCAAACACTGAAAAGACAGATCTCTAAACTGAAAAATCTTACCTATGGGTAAGTGCTAGAAAATAGAGGAATATCGAAAGTTAACCCTCTGGTGATGCTTTTGGACACGAGTTCCATTGATCTCATTCTAAGCAGATCGAAGACTTGGTTGAGTGACGTAGCTTTACTGTTCCAGTGGCCAGGTGTCTGCCAGACCTGGAGAAGTCCAGTTAGCCAACTGCTATCTAATTAAGCAGTAAGAATGAGCCAGGGATGGCTGGTGTCTGAAGATGTGTGGAACTGACTTAAATGTGGCAGGGTTCCCTTTGTGATTGCCGCAGATACCCAGCTTCCACCTGCCTCCCCCACAAGCCCCCGTCTCATAAACACCCCCCCCCCATGATGTGGGAGTACGGGAGAAGAGGGCCTGACCAGTGGCGTCTGTGGGGACTTCTCCCAGAGGCCCGATAAAGGCAGCGGTTTTATAAACGGGAGGAGGGGGAGTCGCAAACTCGTCGCACTTCACTGGCTGAGAAACAAACCCCAGCCTGCGGGCAAGGAAGTGCGTTCTGTGCCTAGCTTAGCCTCCCTGCCTGAAGAGTGTCACAGTGGCCACGCCGTGGGTTGTGGCGTCACGCGGGTCCCTGGCCGCCGCCAACCTGGCTGTCACACTTGTTCTGCCATTTTCAGATACGATCCCCGCTTCAACACCTGGATCCACCTGGCCAACATGACCCAGAAGCGCACGCACTTCAGCCTGAGCGTGTTCAACGGGCTCCTGTACGCCGTGGGCGGCCGCAATCCCGAAGGCAGCCTGGCCTCGCTCGAGTGCTACGTGCCCGCCACCAATCAGTGGCAGCCCAAGACGCCCCTGGAGGTGGCGCGCTGCTGCCACGCCAGCGCGGTCGCCGACGGCCGCGTGCTGGTGACCGGCGGCTACATCGGCAGCGCGTACTCGCGCTCCGTGTGCGCGTACGACCCCACCGGCGACTCGTGGCAGGAGCTGCCGGGCCTCAGCACGCCGCGAGGCTGGCACTGCGCGGTCACGCTGGCCGACCGGGTGTACGTGATGGGGGGCAGCCAGCTGGGGCCGCGCGGGGAGCGCGTGGACGTGCTGACCGTGGAGTGCTACAGCCCGGCCAGCGGCCAGTGGAGCTACGCGGCGCCGCTGCTGGTGGGCGTGAGCACGGCGGGCGCCTCGGCGCTGCACGGCCGCGCCTACCTGCTGGGGGGCTGGAACGAGGGCGAGAAGAAGTACAAGAAGTGCATCCAGTGCTTCAGCCCGGAGCTCAACGAGTGGACGGAGGACGACGAGCTGCCCGAGGCCACCGTGGGCGTGTCCTGCTGCACCCTCTCGATGCCCAACAGCGTGACCCGGGAGTCCCGAGCCAGCTCGGTGTCCTCGGTGCCAGTCAGTATCTGAACCCAGGTAGCTGCGGGGACGCAGGAAGGGCAAACAGGAAAATACGTAACATTTACTACAATGATTGTATCTTACGCCGTATCGAGGCGTCTGTCTTGGTAGTTTTGAATTCCTGGTAGGGCGGGCGTAATCTACCTCTTTAAAAAAAAAAAAAAAAAAAAAAAGGCAAAATACAGGGCCCTGGCCAACAAAGAAAAGAAACCAGTTATTTCAGCGGCCACTGGGTGGCAGACGGAATTTGTCGTAGGCACTCTTCCCGCCGGGGCATGGCCCCTTCGTGGATAGCGGTTACACCCACATTTGAGATTTTTCCTCTACCCTTTAGTACACATGAAGCTTATGTGAGTAAGCAATTTCGGGTACGAAAGTTGATCTTCTCTCGTCTTTTTCTTTAGGAAATTAAAAGTGTTCAGTTACCGCTTTTATTTTAAAATGGAAGGCCATCTATATCCATAAAGGTTAAATTCTACGTTTAAATACAGTTTCTTTTTCCATACGCGACTGAGTAAAGAATATTGAAAGGCGTCCCATGATAACGTTCTAAAACTTAAAACAAGGTTTGACCGGAGAGTAACAGGGACTCCTCCCTGGACTGTCACACTGATCCCTTTGGTTTATCCCTTAATTCTCCTCTAATTCTGTGCCTTAGTCCCCAGGGTATTTGCTATTGAAAAATACTTGCTTTCAAAGAAGCTACTAGTCATTTAGTTTATGGTGTAAATTTTGTAAATTTCAGTCATTTTGTTGTTTCTCCTGGAAGTATTGGCACTTTAACCTTTGTCCCCTATTAAAGGAATTGCCAGTATCATGGCAGTCTTACTTTGACCCTAAAAAGATGCAACCTTGACCCTAATATAAGCCCCAAGAAGAACACCAGATAAAACTATGGCCGTAAGGACTATTAACTTAAAGCTTATATAGCCCGTAGATTATACGACTGATAGCAATAATTTGATTTCCCTCATTTTTTATATGGATGAGAATGAAGGGAACATTTGGAATTCTTGGGTTTGGCAGTAACAGGATGAATGGCTTCTCCTGTTGGTAAATGTCACCATTTCCCATTTCATAGTAATTCTCCTGATTTCCTAATTAAAACTCTAATACATTCATTTCACATGGACATAATAATGCCCTTCTGTTCTATATATTTTAACTTCATCTGCTCCAAATTAGCTTTGCAAATTAAAATGTATCCACTGGATATCATTTCTCTTACATATTTGCCAAGTTTTAGAGCAAGGGAATGATTGTAGTAAATGATATATATTTTCCTTTCTTACAATTAATCACTCTACTCTGGTGGCTTATTTGTTTTGGAGATGTGGCCTATCAATTATGGGTTATGTGCAATTGGTTTTTGAAAAATAAAACTATTTAAATGGTTAACCATGAGATGTATGGAAATCGAACTGGGTTTTCATTAGTCCCATTTCTCCTACCCTATGTAGCTAGGTTGTTGCTAGAGTTACAATATTTATATTTAAAATATTTTATTTGAACTGTGAAAAGTGGTTCATATAGTACACTTTGTGGAACAATTTTATATCATCTCCCCTTATGAAAAGTTCAGTCTATGTGTATTTAACAGTAACACTTGGTAAAGCGTACAACACTGTAAACTAAGAACAAGGCATTATTAATGTAAAAACACTGGGCTGTCTCCTCACCCCACACAGAACATTCGGAGCTTCTCCAAGTAGGGAGTAGGTCTAAAGGCACCTGCTCCCTTGACTCATTCTCCAGCCACACTGGAGAATAAAGCTGTACAAGAAATAAGTTTATGGAACAAGTTAAACCACTGAGCCCCTTAAGCTATCAGCATACTAACTATAGATAATTTTTGTCCTTGCAGGATCTTTGATAAAATAAACTTCATTTTTAATAAATTAGTTTGGCCACAACTAACAAAACCTATGTGAGGGTGGCTATGACATCTTTTAGTTTGGTATAAATATAATATATTCTTGTACACTTGAGCAGCCTATAGTATCTTATAAATTTTGAAAGGAAGAAAGGTGATTTATTGTGGATCACAGGTCACAAGTGGGGCAAATAGGCATAATTCCTGATGTACAATAGTAGATGTGTCTCCCATTGAGATTCTAGAGGTTTTGTGAAGTGGAGGACCTAAGGCTTGGAATGAAATAGGAATCAATCAGTTGTAACATTTTATCTTGGAAGAATGAGGAGAGATTGAAACGAGAGGGTTCTTCAGCCTTCAGAGCTTGGTAAGAGGTTGTCCACAGACTTGGCAGTGGCTTTCTAGACATGAGAGTGAAGACATGTTAGCGCCGGATAAATCATTTAAAATGACCATGTAACATATTTTCCATATTGTTTATCTGAAGATTCTGAAAACACACCCGTCGAGGCTTACCAGGTACCCGGATGCGTCGCTGTTCTATCTTATGCCTCAACAGTTAGGTCAATAAATAAAGACGGTATGAATTTAGAATCCTGGGATTTCTGGCATGGCAAATTGATAAGGAGGGTGGAACATTAGGGTGGGAGAAATGGGTGGGGTCCTATCCTGGAACATCTCTCACGGACAACTGAAAGACATGGAGGTCTAGAGAATCAAAATAACGTGTGTCCTGGTTCGTGTGCTGGAGCCATTGTTCCTAGAAATGTGACAGGTTTGTCCATGTTTCCCAGCTGGAAAACGATGTCATTTCTAATGTGTTTTGAGCTTACATTTAGTTACACTTCCAGCCTCAGGATCCAACTCCGGACCTCCTTTTATTTTTCTGAAAGAAAAGGACATCTAATTTTTGTAATGTGTATTTTGTAATCGCCAAGTCCTGCGATTAAATAAAAGCATCAACTCAATCCATCAGAGCAGGAGCAAGTTCCCCAGCTGCTGAAGGGATAAGCTGTCTTTTTCTGAATGGGCCAGATTCCTGACGTGCTAGTGTCGAGGAAGCAAGACTTTAATGTAGTCTGTCCGCTTTGAGTTAGACTCTTGGTGCTTCGCTCTTGTCCCTGGTGCACTAGTTGCTTTAAGTGACTTTGAATGAGTTTCATGTTTACTTCTTCTGGTGTAAGACTGGTTAAGTATAGAAAGTCGGTGATGGTGCAGATTAATATAATTCAAATCAGTGATTCGACGATAGTGGGGTTTTAGGAACGAAGAGGTGTAACTGGGGAAAGAAGGAAGTGAAAATGTACTAAATGGTTCCTATTTAAGCCAGAGCAGTAATTATAGTAAATATATTTTACAAACATGCATGTAACTAGAGGCTTCCCTGGAAATACGTGAGTGTTAAAAGGCCAATTTTTTGCTGGTTATCTTGGCCAAATATCTTCAGAAATTGATCCAAGATACTAGACAAACTGGAATCACTTCATTTTTTCCCCCGAGTTACAAAGAAACATGTTTATGTAATCTTCTTTAAAGGACTCTTCTGCATTCTCTTTTGAACGAATGTTCTCTGAATGAGCTCCGTCCTCATCCGAGCCACTGATGAATACGATTTCTAGCACAAGATAGCATTACAAGGAATTATTTTTCAGTATGTCTCTTCATACCAGTAAAAACTACAGCATAATTACCTCAACACTCCTCTGTGGTAATTATAAGAACTAAAGATTCTAAAATATTAAAGATTTACCCTCCAGCACATTCAGAGGGTAAAGACCACCTAAATTTCCCTCCCAGAGAATTTGGGATAAAAATACTTGTCTTGGACACTCCTTTAAAAAACAAACAAACAAAAAACCTTTGTATTTATTCAGCAAATCCTGGCGAAACAAAACAAATTCTTTCTTTAAAACATTCTGGTATTATATAAGGAACAACAAACTAAAATGTATGTGTATCTGTATCCTTACCACTATCAATAAAGCTGTATTCAGTGAGAACTTAGTCAATATCAGATGTGGGTGGTTTTGAAGTGTCCTTTGTGTGATGGTTGGGGTGTTTGGTTTTCTCCTCCAGTTAGTTTTCATGATGATTCACCTCAGCAAAACACAACAACAACAAAAGAGATGACAAATAATTGAAGGGTTGTTCCAACAGCTTGCAGACTAGTAAAAGAAAAATGTATAAAACGTCAGTAATGACTTGCTTGTGGCTCAGACAAAAGCCTACGTTTGGTCTCTCTCAGCCCTGACCATTTAGAAATCACAGATAAAGTGTGGTGGTTTCTAGCCTTATTCCCGCCCTGACCACAGCTGCCCGGTCACGGACTCGGTTCGTCATCATTGCGATGAAGCTACATTTTCGGAAATGAAATCGTGCTGGTGTCCCGGCAAACTCTCACCGCCTTACTCTTCCACCTTGCCTTCCAGATGAGCAAAGGAAGCTCATAAGATGCTCAATCTTCGATCTGATCTAGCAGTTAAAGAGTAACACTCAGTTGAGGTGGTCCTTTCCAGAAAATTCAAAATGGCAGCAATTACTTTTTCTTAAACTTCTCCAAGCTCTGTTATCATGAAAAGAGACTAGAAAGCCCCCACACAGAAACAAGCTGGTGCCACATTCCCAGTTTTGAGCATACCTGCAGGAGCCCCAGAGTTTCCTTGAGTTCTCTTTGAACTCCCACATCTAGAACTCCAAGCTTCCCCACGGGTCTGCACTCCCTCCCACGTTCACATACTAGTCTGTCTGTCCAGTTCACAGCACGTGTGAAATTATTTAATGACACGAAGGACATCTAAGGTACTCTAGGATGTAGCAAAGGAATAACCATTTTGCACCTACTGTGTTTGGCAAATTTGATAGAAAGACCAGAGACAAAAAGATATCCAAACCCACCTCTATGCTTTTTCCTCATCTGGGTGATAAAAAATTGCATTAGGAAGTCCAGTTCAGGAAAGGGGACAGGCCTGGATGGAGAGAGGAAACCCAACCCATGCTCCCTAGAAATACTCTGCTCAGCCCCTCTTTTTTTTTTGTTAAGATTTTATCTATTTTATTTGACAGAGAGAGAGATCACAAGTAGGCAGAGAGGCAGACAGAGACAGAGGGGGAAGCAGGCTCCCCGCTGAGCAGAGAGCCCGATACGTGGCTTGATCCCAGGACCCTGAGATCACGACCCGAGCCGAAGGCAGCGGCTTAATCCACTGAGCCACCCAGGCGCCCCTCAGCCCCTCTTGTTTTCCTTTCCAGCCACATTCACAAGTTGGGCTATGAACATAGGTGTGTGATAAATTATTCCTTAGCCAATGCCAGTCTTCCACCCTGTTTCAGGCCAGACTTGCTCCTTAAAGAGTGGTGAGGAAGGGAGGCACTTTTCCCTAACCTTTGGACAAATGCAGTAGCTTCTGGTTAGCCAGCCCAAGATCCTATATTGCTTCTTTTCTTATCCCTTTCAGGGAAGCACCTTTAAAAGTCAGCCTGACTCATCTTGGAGAAATGACCATTCAGGTTTTGCCTCAATATTCAGTTGTAACTATAGAAGCAATGTTCAAGAAAGACCTTTTATTTTTTTAAGACTGTATTCATTTATTTGTTAGAGAGAGAGAGAGAGCACAAGCAGGGGGAGCTGTAGGCAGAGGGAGAAGCAGGTTCCCTGCTGAGCAGAGAGCCTGATCGGGGCTCACTCCGAGGACCTTGGGATCATGACCTGAACTAAAGGCAGACATGTAACCAACTGAACCACTCAGGCGTCACCAAAAAAGGCTTTGAAAATGACTATTTCTCTCATTCAGATGGGGTGATATGTCAAAATGGAAGAAAAAAGGCCGTAATTTCATAACAAACATGTCTCTGTACCCCGCCGCCACCATCTCAATCCGTACCCACAAGAGGGAAGTGCCCCACTTGTGTCCTCCATTCATATCATGGAGGACTGGCTGGTTTTGCTTTGTGCTCACATTTAGGTTATCCCTGTAGGCTCTCCATTCAGAAATTCTTTTTCCGTCTTGGAGACATCACTACCATCAATTAGAGGGGGAAACTGAGCGGGATCTATTTTTGGTGAGCCAGGTATGAAGTGACTTAGGTCAATTCTGCCTCCATCACTACATCACAGAAGTAGGCATCTGGCCATACCTAGAAGCAAGGGAGCTGGAGAAGACTTCAGGGGAGCCCAAGAGGAAGAAGAAAGGATTTCATATAGCATCATCTCTGCACATTGAATGATTACATTTTGGAAACCACTGCTCCCAGCTTCCTTCCTCATTTGCCCACGGAGCAAAGAGCTTCCCAGGCCAACTGCCTCCCCTTAATCTCTGGATCCACGTTCTCCTCTTTCCTTTTCCTGGCTCATAAGACTTGTTCTGAAGTCCTCTAGTGTGTCTTGCCTTTTCCCTTCTGAAGGCCAAGCCCGAACAACTCTTGCGGCCTTTTTTCAATTCAGGGCCCCCACAGGTCTACACAAACTTCAGTTTACTTAATGCTTTTCTAAGTTTGTTTAAGTAATCTCTATCCTTGATGTGGGGCTCGAACCCAGAACCCAGAGATTAAGTCACACATTCTTCTGACTGAGTCAGCCAGGTGCCTTGCGTTATTGCTTTTTTTTTTTTTTAAAGACTGTATTTATTTGACAGACAGAAATCACAAGTAGGCAGAGCAGCAGGCAGAGAGAGGGGGAAGCAGGCCCCCTGCCGAGCAGAGAGCCCAATGAGGGGCTCGATCCCAGAACCCTGGGATCATGCATTACTGTATTCAGTAAGCCTTGACTGTTGGTATAAATCTGGTTCCCACAAACCATCAAGGAAATCTGTCCAATATCAGAATCACCCCCTCCTCCCTCCTTGGGTCTCCCTGTCCCAGGGCCCTGGGATCATGAAATGAGCCCAGACAGATGCTTAATCAACTGAGCACCCCAGGGTTCCCCATTTCTTTAAATATTTCTTGAGGGCGGCCACATTCCTGGCCACATGGAGAAACCTGAAAAGTCAAGAGCCTACCCATTAACACCCAGAGGACTTCTTCCAATTCAGGAATAAGAGTTAGAAGGAGGGACTGCGCAGGGCACTCGCAGCCCAAACCCTGGCCCCCTTCAGAACCTCCACACCTGCCTCCATCTGTGGTTCTCTCATTTCTTTCAAAGTTAACGATACTGAGGACAAGGGAGAGTCCTGGGTGATAGACAGTAAGGCTCTGGGCCTGAGGCGACCAGAGATAGTAGGAGAATGAGATGTTGTATTACAAAGACAAAAAGTGGCAAATGCAGGGATGCTGGGTGGCTCAGTCGGTTAAGCCACTGCCTTCGGCTCAGGTCAGGATCCCAGGGTCCTGGGATTGACTCCCGCATCGGGATCCTTCCTCAGTAGGGAGCCTGCTTCTCTCTCCGCCTCTGCCTGCCACTCTGCCTGCTTGTGTGCTCTCTCTCTCTGACAAATAAATAAATAAATAAATAAATCTTTTTAAAAAAAAAAAAGGTGGTAAATGCAGCTGTAAGGGGGATCTGCTTGTTGTTCTTCAGAGACACAACACGGAGGCACACTTCTGAAGGCGATGTGGTGGACCACAGACCAGCCCCACGCACACTTGGGAGCTGCGCTCTGAGGGTGACAGGGCCACTGGAAGAGAGTCTCCCAGGAATGCTTGCATTGAATGGAGACAGACCGGCTCCATAAAAAACCATGAAATATGAAGACACATCAGCTCCCCCTTGATTTCTCCTGAATTTTCCCAGTTGAAATCCAGCTCAGCAAGTGAGTACCTTTGGTGAAGACCTCTGCCCTTGCCTCCACTGACCAAACCGAAAAGAGAGAGGGAGACTGCAGGGCTGGGAGGGCCCTGGGATCACTGTGGGCAGACCAGAGTCCTGGGCTGCAGAAGGAAACTTGAAACCAGAAGAGTGAGGCTCCCCTGGGGTGGGGGGGGCGGTGGCAGGGAGCCCTTTACTGCAGGGTGTGCCACCATTAAGCCCTGACATGCAGGGACTGGGGTCTGGAGCAGCACTGCTTTGATGCCTCCCAGGTTTGCTGCTGGGGTTTTGCTGCAGGTTTGCAGGGAGAGCTGAGAGAGGCCAGTGCTCACAGGCTGGTCTTCTCTGGCTGCATCAGCCCTTTCCGTTCTGCACCCAGTCCCTTTGCTGCCCCACCCCCACTCCTTGCGCCATACAAACGGTTTCCTTATACACTTTCTCTTTCCCTGGGCAGGGCAAAGTTAGCCCTGTTGTACAAAACCTGGCTTCCCCCTCTCCCTGTCCCACTAGTGGTCTGTCCTGGATGGAGGTGAGGGTTTAAGAGTCAGATGTGGAACAGTCTGCAGGGTTCTGTGCCAGTAGTGGCTAAGGGCACCAGCCAACAAGAGGTGGCGCTGCGGTACCCTTTGGAGGGATGGAGGGCCTGCCGGCTGGCACAACTATGACCTTCCAGCAGTCCGGAGCAGCTGTGCTGGGATCAGCCAGGGCTGTCGGGAAGCTGGAAACAATGCACAGTTCTCTCTGGGTCTCCTGGTGATTCTGGTATCTGCTTTCTATAATAAAGAGCCCGTGTACTTTAAAGAGGAGGAAAAGAGCTAGGCAAAAGCTTTTCTGTGCCGGGTGGAAGAATATGGTGAAGTCGGTGACACCTGGACTCCTTACAAGACCTGGAAGGACCCGAGTCACCTCTAGCCAGGGTGATTCCTCAGTGTTGCAATCATCGTGCCTGCCTTCAAGGACAGACGTGTGGCCACTTGCAAATGAATCAAAATCCCCCCAGTCCTTCAAAACTCACATCAGAAATGTCTTAAAGGCTCTTGATTTCATCTCAGTCATGATCTCAGGATCCTGAGCTGGAGCTCTGCATCAGAGGCTGGTGAAATCTGGAGCAGAGAAACCGGCCAAGTTAACCCCTCTCCAACCTGCAGAACTCAAAAGGCAATAAATGTGTGTTGCTTTAAGGCACTCAGTTGGAAGGGTGATGTGTTCAGCAACAGAAGAAAACTAAAGTCTCTGCTGTTCAATGAGCAGCCCTGGCACAGGCCCAAGAGAATCGGGACATCCCCGGATCAGCAGGTCCCTAGGGGAAGAGCAGAGTTAAGCTGGGAGGACTCCGGAAAACTGGGTCACATGCAGGTTTGATTCAACTTTCAAAGCACCTGACCCCTGAGTGTCCACAGCCAATGGTGATATGCCTGTGTTCCCCCTCTTTAAAAGTCATTTTGAGGGGGCGCCTGGGTGGCTCAGTTGTTAAGTGTCTGCTTTATCATGATCAGGTCGTGATCGCTGGGTCCTGGGATCGAGCCCCCACATCGGGCTCCCTACTCTGCAGGAAGCCTGCTTCTCCCTCTCCTATTCCCTGTGCTTGTGTTCCCTCTTGCTCTCTCTTTCACTGTCAGTTAAATAAAATCTTAAAAAAAAAAAAAAGTCATTTTGATGGACCTCTTTTTCATTTAACTACTATTATTTGATTGATGCTACATTTACTGTTAGTGAGGGCTGACAGAATAATGACCCATAAGGTAGTGTTTTTCAGATACAGATGTTGTTCTATCATTCTTCTGCGGGCCCTGTAGACTATATACAATGAATTGTATTTTGCTCAAAGAAAAATGTCCATTATTACTTAAATGATCATTGAACTTTGACACGACCAAATGGAGACATTCAGAAGAATAACAACCATTTCTTTACCCTCTGAGCTGCTATTAGAAATCAGTAGACGTTGGGCAACCTGGGTGGCTCAGTCAGTGAAGCATCTGCCTTCAGCTCAGGTCATGATCCCAGGGTCCTGGGATTGAGTCCTGCATCAGGCTCCTTGCTGAGCTGGGAGCCTGACTCTCCCTCTGCCTGCCTCTCCCCTCTGTTTGTGCTCTCTCTGTCTCTCTGACAAATAAATAGTGTATTTTTTTTTTTAAAATAAAAGTAACTTAATATTACCTCAAATTGGTTTGACTGGTTTTAAAATAACACATACACACAACCCCAAATGGCAGTACCATCCCCAGCTAAACTTAGTAATGTTTTTATTATTAATTCATAGGTTAGGGGATTTGTCATTTTGCAACCATTTGTTTCTTATTTTTCTATTTCTTTTGAATTTTATTTCATTTTTAATCTTCCTTACTGTTTATTTTTTTTAAGGTTTTATTTACTTATTTGACACAGAGAGATCACAAGTAGGCAGAGAGGCAGGCAGAGAGAGAGGAAGGGAAGTAGGCTCCCTGCTGAGCAGAGAGCCAGACGAGGGGCTCCATACCAGGACCCTGGGATCATGACCTCCTTACTATTTTTAAATGTTTCTGAATTTTAGCAGTCAAAATAAATTTTCCTTTTAGGAAAAAAATAAAGATCCTTCTCGAACATCTCCTATGTCTAGAAACCTGCTAGGTGCTGGAGACCCAAGATGGCTTGCCCTTGTCTTACTTTCCCCTGGGGTGGGGGTCGGGGGACCAGGAGGAGGAGTCTGGAGAGGCAGACATGCACATGAACTATTGCTGTGTGACAAGATATGTGTAATTACAGGGGTAAGAATGCAGCCTTATGGGATTGCTACAAGGGTAACAGATTCTTATCCAGAAGGGTCAAAGTAAAAAAGGCAAGCTTGGAGCTGAATTTTAAGAAGATTTTGGAATTCAGTGTCACTGTGGATTACATACTCTGTTCAAAGACCTTATCAAGTCTATGTGTGCGCTAGTCTGTCTTGAATTTTGCCAAGAAATTTAGCAAGGGTTGACCCCAAAATGCCTCTTCTATTGTCTCTGGAAAGTAGTCTAAACTGAGAGTTGGAAGACAGGATTTTTATCCCTAGACCCAGCATGTACTAAACAAATGGTTTGGGTCTCAGTTTTTGTAAAAATTGCAATTGATCATAACCATCCTGCTTACATCATAGGGCAATTATAAAGATTGAATTAGACCATGTATATGAAAACATCAAGTCACTCTAAAATTTATCAAGGTCACACCATTTCTATTCTGAGTTGCTGGTGACCAATGTTAATTACTACTATGTATTAAAAGAGACAGTAACCAAAGTAACAAAAATGTTTGATGCCTTAGAGTTTCATAGCACCTCTCCTCTGAAGCTTGGCAGCTCTGTTCCCTCCTTAGGCCTTCTACTATCTTGCCAGGATGAGCTGCGGCCTGCGTCATTACTCCACTGCAGAAGAATGGGGAAGATGAAGTAGGAGGCCCCAGATCCACAGGCAGAATCAAGATTTGAGCCCTAGGTCTCGCCTTCGGACCATTTCCTGGTACATGCAGCACGCAGAGGAAGAGACAGGCATGACCGTGGTGTCTTCTCACAAATTATTTCAATAGAGGGAGCCTGGGTGGCTCAGTCGTTAAGCATCTGCTTTGGGCTGGGGTCATATCTCAGGGTCCTGGGATCACAGCTCACACAGAGCTCCCTGCTCAGTGGAGAGCCTGTTTCTCCCTCTCCCCCTCCCCCTGCTTGTATTCTGTCTCTTGCTCGCTCTCCCTGTCAAATAAATAAAATCTTAAAAAAAATAAATTTCAACAAATAATATTTTTAAAAAATTATTTCAAGTCGCCCAGAACAGATAAAGATATATCTATTCCAATTACAGATGCTCAGCTGTAAAGTTCTCTTCAAAATTCAACTGGAATATTTAATAAATAAATAATAATGCCTTTAAATTTTAAAAGGAGAAATCCCTACCTGACTCCCTCTCCTCCTTGTCCACCAGGCTTCACCCATTCAAGGCACAGAAGACACTTCCTCCATCTCCAGGGGGAAACTCCCCAGCCCTAAGCTCAGCTGCAGTGCTGTTCATTCCCCGATTCCAGCTGCCAAAAACATCCCCCTCTCTCGAAATCCCTGGGCTTAGACTAGTGGGTGAGAACCCAGGCTCCCAAGGCCGTCTATCTGCATCCGAATCCCAGCAGCTGTCTTCCTCTGGTCCCTTATCTGTCAGTGAGACATTGGTGGCAACACTAAAAAAGAACAACAAAAAGCATGGTCATTACAGGGTTATTGAAAACGTTAAGGAGCATCTGCATGGCGCAATTGGTTAAGCATCTTGACTCTTGACTTCAGTTTGGGTCATGATCTCGGGTTTGTGAGAATGAGCCCCATGTTGAGCTGTTGGGCTCTGCACTGGGGGTGGAACTCGCTTAAGATTTTCTCCCCCTCTCCCACTGTCCCTCCCTGCCCTCACCCCTGCTCCACTGCATGTGCACACACACACTCCCTCTCTCAAAAAAACATAATAATAATGGTAAGGCATGTAGAGCATTAATGACACATGGCAATATCCAATAAATATTCGCTGTCCAATTCTCATCTGTTCCTTTACAGGTTTTTCATCTGCACCCAGGTAGCCAGTTCTGTGGAGATAGGAACCGATTCAGAGCACCCCTTGCCTAGGTCAGAAGAGAACATCCCAGCTCTGCCATTTATGAGCTCTGTGGGCTTAGCCTGTCATTTAATTTCTGTGTCTCAGCCCCTCCTCTGCAAAATGGGGAGAAGATGAAAATTAAAGGCAATAATGCATATCTATATCTTAGCCATTATTTGGTGTTTAAGAGTCTAAATTATATTAAAGAGTTAAGGCTCTGATGTCACCATGTTTCTCAGACCGTATTTTCTGACCTGTACAGCTGAAATCACAGATCAAAATTAGGAGGGGGAGAGAGAGAAAGAGAGAAAATGCAATGTGAGAATGCTCAGAGCTGGAAGGCAGTCGTATGAGATGTACTCTCCTCGAGAGACAAGAAGCCCCCAACTCTGCAATTGGAAGAGGGCTACCACCTCCTCCCTGATGAAGGGGAGAAGGAGGAGGAGATGGGGGAGAGCAGAGCAAGGAGGGGAGAAAGTCAGGGAACAAGTAAGGTGAACAGGAGTGGCGGCAGAGGGAAAGAGGAGAAGGGAGAAGAGACAGAGACAGGAGAGGACAAGGAGACGAGATTTATAAATAAAAAAGGCCGAACCTCATGGCCATGAGTTGGAGTTAAACAACCCCTAGAGGTGCGGACATTTCCGGGGATGGTTGTTTGTTCTAACAACAGAAGTTCTGGTGTGGTAGATACCATAGAATGCGTGAGATGGCCCCACAACTAAGTAGTCCCACATCCTACTTAACTGTCATATTAATTCAAGTAGGTGACAAATTCAGGACTCCCAGGTCTATTTCCCACAATAATGCAGTGTTTTTTCTTGGTTTTGATATAGGCTGAATATCTCAGCAATGCCACTAAATTTGAGGGGAGGGACGCCTGGGCCACACTGTCAGTTAAGTGTCTGCCTTCAGCTCAGGTCATGATCCCGGAATCCTGGGATCGAGTCCCACATCAGGCTCTTTGGTCAGCTGCAAGCCTGCTTCTCTCTCTGCCTGCCACTCCCCCTGCCTGAGATTTCTCTCTTTGACAAATAAATAAAATCTCTCAAAAAAATGCAAATTCTTGGGAAAAAAATTTGAGGGAAAATTGTATGTTGTTTTATTGACAACTTTTTTGCTGTTGTTTTTTTTAAATATTTTATTTATTTATTTGACAGAGAGAGATCACAAGTAGGCAGAGAAAGAGGAAGCAGGCTCCCTGCTGAGCAGAGAGCCCGAAGCGGGACTTGATCCCAAGACCCTGAGACCATGACCTGAGCCAAGGCAAAGGCTTAACCCACTGACGCATCTAGGTGTCCCTGTTGTTGCTGTTTTATTTTATGGTTTTTTTTTTTAAGATTTTATTTATTTATTTGACAGAGAAAGACCACAAGTAGGCAGAGAGAGAGAAGAGGAAGCAAGCTCCCTGCTGAGCTGAGTGCCTGATATGGGGCTCGATTCCAGGACCCTGAGATCATGACCTGCGCCGAAGGCAGAGGCTTTAACCCACTGAGCCACCCAAGCGCCCCTGTTGTCGTTGTTTTAATCAGGGGAAGATTACATGCTGTTTTACTAATAATTTTACGTAGATTACTCACCACTAGGAGACTCACCTCAGAGGTAAGGCCACTCTCGGGGTGTAAGTCACACCACACCTTGTATCCTGCATACTTGCATTTGCACATTCGGCTGCAAGCATCTGCCTACATCATTATGATTTTCCTACAGTTGGTCCTGAGCAATAAATATCACACTATGTAATTTCTACTTCTTTTCCTTTGGTTTTTTTCTTTATGATTAAGCTGGGGCATTACACTGACTTTTAATTATTATAGAAGTAGCTTATGTTATCTATGAAAGTCATTTTAGGATAAAAGGATTTTAATTAAAAAATTGTTATGAATAGGCTGTATTGGGACCAATGGGATTAAATCCAGGTCCTAGAAGCAACTATGACTCCTCCATTCCCTAATCCTTTCTCCTCTTGACCGCTTCAACATTAGGAGCCACAGGCCTGCAGGAGGTCCCTCAGGGGAGGCATTGGACTCTGGCCCTCTCTTTCGTGGGTTTCTGATACCTCGTCCCAGATAATGTGTTATGTACAGAGGTAAGTAGACTTGCAGTCAATCACGCATAATCACTACCATTAATTTTAGTGTATAATAACATGATACAAAAATAAAGCATTTAATTTTGCAAACGTTGTGATATTTCCAGTTAGTGGGTCTAGTTCAAGAAGATATGACTGCTTAAAAATGGTGCCCATGTGGCCTAGGTCATTCAAAGTCAAGAGACCTCTGAAACATTGTCCAATCACCAAGGCTCTAGAGCTGAAATCCAGAGGCTCCCATTCAGTCCCCTTCCTGCAAAGACAACCCTGCCTCCTCAGGCAAGTACACAGATCCAAAGTTTGGTTAGCTGAAAAGGACATAAAAACACTGATTTTCAGTGAGGAACACATGACAATGTCCACATCCAGGATGGGAGTATTTCCCAGGTAGAAAAGAAACAGAGTAATGGTCAAAGAAAAGACTTTGCCACTGGAACACCTGGGTTCATCATCTTAGTCCTGACCCACCCAGCCCTGTGACCTTGGGTAAGTTTTACTTATCGTTGCCATAAATTGGTTCCTTAGCTATAAAGAGGGGGAAAACAATAGCACCTGCCCCTTAGGGTCCTTAAAGAATAAAACCATTATCTGCTGTCAAGCATCTAGGGGAGTGTTTGGCACATGGGACTCACTCAAGAAATGTCAGCTCTCAGACTTCTTCGGTGTGGGAATGTTCCTTCCTGCATCACAGCCTGACTTCTGCCATGCTTCCATGCCATTCTGCTCTACTAGGTACCTGGCCTTCTCTATAACCATGTCATCAAGGACAGGTCACATTAGAGGGAAAGTGCTAAAGGGAAACAAAGACACCAGAGAATTTCTGTTAGACCGGCACAGCCAAAGCAAAAGGAGTACGTGACCACTGGCCATATATTCAGAAAAGTTTGGACAATACAGTGCTTTGTTATATTTCATGAGTTCAGAGGACCCAAAGAAGCTCGTACAGTAGAACAATAGCTGACTTATCAGGTTTTTCAGTCATACTATCAGTTGCTGACCATTTGCCAAACTGCCTTTGGCCTGGCTCTGAATTCACATCACAAAAAGAGGGAAAGTATTAAAATTATCACTTCCACTAGACTTTGAAAGTCCCAGGTTATCTGCAAGATACCTTAAAATAAAATCAGAATGTAGCCTTTGCCTATGATGATAGAACACTAAGCTTACCCCACTACCGAGGTATCCAGATCTTGAGGAGGAGGAGGACATTTAATGAACATGAGCAGTGGGGAGCACACTACAAAATCGATGTGAGCTATCTGACATCAACCTACAGTTGGCAAATTCGTTTTCTAGGACGGCCATAACAAATTACCACAAACAGCAGCTTCAAACAATAGAAGCGTGTGCTTTCACAGTTCTGAAGGCTGGAAGTCCACAACTGAGGTGCCAAAAAGGTTGGCTCCTTCTGGAGGCCTCTGACAGTGAGCCTGTTCCACGCTCTTCCCTCGCTTCCGGAAGTTACCAGTCCTCCCGGATATTTCCTGGCTCGTGGCTACCTCCTTTCAATCTCTGCTTCTGTTGTCAAGTGGCCATCTTCTCCCTGCTCACTCTCCTCTGTGTGTGGGTCTGTGTCCGGATCTCCCCCTCCTCACAAGAACACTGGTCATACTGGATAAGGATCTACCCTAATGACTTGAACTTAACTCGATTACATCTGCAAAGACCTTATTTTCAAATAAGGTGACGTTCACAGGTCCCAGAGGTCAGCATTTCACTGGATCTTTTGGGAAGACAGAGTCCAACCAATAACAGGTGGTAAATCTGCTATTCACTGAAGAGAATCTAGAGTCAACCTAGTGCTATCTTGTCATCTGAGCATTTTCATTCCTTAGATAAGGAGGGCAAACGTGTTTAACCTTTGGACTTGATTTTGGCCAGGATATCTCTTGTCTAGTAGTTTCTCACTCAAGCTCTCTGGTAATTTTCTGCATTTTAGGAGGAATCACATTTGCTTCATCTTTAAATCTGTTAACTCTTTACTTGGATAAGCCACTCCAAAGAGAGTAAAATTACAAAGGCTATTTACATGGTCACTGTTGTCAGTGAAACTCAGAAAAAGAAAGAGTAGAGGCTGCCTAAGGGACGCTACTCAACTCTTACCAGAGGCTGTCTGTGTGGGAAGACTATTAACTAGATAGGAGGAAAAAATAGCAAATGGGGTCCCCTTCTTTAAAATTAAAAAACCCACCAGAATATATTCCAGCCCCTTCTGTATCTTTTAAAAGCAGGCAAGAAGTTTGGTTTAAGGCTATTAGCTTCCGAGGTTACAAATGTAAGAGAGAAGGTAAATGACAGTGTCTTCTAGTTCCATGCAGACAAAATGATTCCTCCTTCCCCTTGTCCTTTAGGAAAAGACAATTAGAATACGACAGTTGCTCATGGGGAGGTAGAAAGGGTGTTTATCTGTCTATGTATTTCTATCCTGGTTCAGCCACGGTGGCCCACGTGCCAAACCTGACTGCTGCCTGTTTTGTGGATAGAGTTGTCCTGGGACACAGCGTATCTGTCGATCTTACAGTCTATCACAGATTCCCACCACAATGGCGGACCGGAATGTTGCCAGCAAAGCCTAAAGCATTTACCATCTGGCCCTTACCAGAAACACTTTGCCAACCCTTTACTTAGATTTAGGGGATTAGGAGCTGAAGAATACCACAAGACAGCAAGCAAGAACGGGTTACAAGTAATGACTTGCGGCAAATCTCTCGGCATGGCATTGCCATGTCTTTAACAAGCCTTTGGATTCAGTGGTAGAAGTTTGGCATTAGTGCCTACTGGAATGAGCCAAGTAGGATTTAAACTACGAAAACCCTGAGTAATCATAATCATCCCCATGCCAAAGTCAGTATCATGAACAATTAGAATCCCAGACCTGATGGAAAAGAAGACTGAATCCCAGTCCAGTAGGGAATAAAAATCCTCTTCTTCTATTTTTGCAACTATTTTTTGGTGTTGGGATGAAATCTGGCACAGCTTCTCCCTGCTCTCGTGATTCTTATACTTTGTCCCTTCCTTTGCCTGGATCCAGACTGTGGGAGGGTATACCCATATGGTGCTAGACACCCCATGCCCCTCTCAGGGTTCCCAAAGAGTACCCCACACACCAGCGCTCTATAAAAAGTCACTGCTGCTTTATCCCATGGCTGAGACTGCCCTCCAGGGCCCTGTACCCCGTCCACAGGCCTCTCGCTTTGATCTAGGGCACCCACATTCTCAGTCCAAACTGTGCCTCTCTGGCCAGCCCCTATGGATGAATGCCTCGGTCGAACTGTCTGCCTGGCTTCCCATCAGCTCATCTTTGAATCCAGGCCTGCTGCAGAAGTGCCAGACCTGATCTCTCCCTGTCTGCTCTGACCTCATCGTTTTTCCCCTAAGGGCACCACATCCAATCCCTGCCACTAAGCCATGGGGACTTCCACGTAACATATTGGCTGGTCCCTTTTTGCTGAATCTGTTTTTCCATAACAGTTTCTGGGTTAACTTGTCTTAGAACATACCAGAACTTGAAAGTTCTGCTTATCCTTTATGCTCTAAGAAAATAAAGAAATTAATGTGTGTGTGTGTGTATTATAATATATATTTACATTATATACTATAGGCTATATATACAGTATATTAGTGTATATAGTATATATATAAACAGTGTGTGTGGGGGGATGTATATCACTTAGAAGTGTGCCTGGCAATGAAAAGCATCTAATATATGTTATTTTATCAAGGTCTGAGCCAGCAATTGTAGTTTCTTCAGGGCTACGTGGTATTCAGAGAACTTTTGGAATCAAGCATTTATTTCTAAGAACAGTATTGGATGCTGGAACTCTAGCCTTCTCCAGTATCTCATTTTACTGTTTCTCAATTCCTGTTTTCAGGTGGAAAAGAAAGGCTTGGAAAATTTGCCTTTGAAGAAGGAAAGACTGCCTGAGTTTATTTTTCTTATTTTATTTTTAATCCACTGAAACTCAGTATGGCCAATAAATAGGTGATCCTTAAACCCTCACCAGCTTTGTCTAAAACAAGCATTTTTTTTTCATCTTCCTAACAGAATGTCTTTTATGCTTTCATGTGCAGCAAGAAAATACTAGCCCGGAAGGAACCACTAAGAACAAGAGGCCTTTTGTTAGCCCAGTGTGACTCCACTAGGGGCATCTATTTTCATGCCTTGCTAAATTATCCATGATAATGATGTGCTGAGGGTTTGCTGCTCACTTCTTGAGCTTCAGGTCCCTCCATGTCTGGTTTCTTGCCCTTTGAACTCTTCTACCCTCTGGCCTTGGGACAGGGCTCTAGGATAGAAATCAGGAAGTGAAGATGCTGGTTCCCCAGCAAGAGCCAGAATGGAAACAGGCCTATTTCAAAGATTGTGGGGGCCAAACCCATGCAGTACTATTCCTGATACTACCCGTCTGGTGTCTGTTCCAGAAGTAACACTGTGGGATGGATAATAATTAATGGGCCTGTAGGGACCAGACCAATAACTGGGTAGCCACTGGGAAATTTCAGACTGCGGGCATGGCTCCAGGTGTGAGATCATACATTATCTTTAGACTCATTTAGAACAGCTGGAGCTGGAGTGGGACCCATACTGGCTTGGGGGCAAAGGACCTCCCAGGGACATTATGTTCCATGCAAAGACCAGAAGATTCCTTATATCTTTATCTGCTTTATTGTTGTCCTTATCACAAATATCATAAATGTTTATATCCCCCATTTAAAATTTGAGCTCCTTAAGGGTTTTGATCATATGATTTTCATGTTTATGTCCCCAATGCATACTGATCAATCAATTAATTCATCAATCAATCAATCAATCAATCACGTTTAGATTAAAAAAGAACACTATATTTACACCCTTCAATTCAACCAAACAGTTGAGATACTCATGAGGATTTAGAGACTCCTCCAGGGTGGATTAAAAGTGGTATCTTCCTCTCCCCTACCTCATTCTCTGAGGTCATTCACAAATGGACTGGGAATATATTGTCCCACCCTTGCCTTAAAACTAAAAAGCTCGGGATGTGCGATACTGGAAGAATACAGAGGATAATGAAATTTCTCCCACCCATCTGCCAGGGGGCCTGAACTCTACCCAAGCCTAGATGGAGGGATTCACCCAAATGCTTGCTGTAATCTAGTGCATATCCTCTCCTAGGACGGCAGAAAATTGGTGCCATATCTCTGTGTCTCTGAAAGTCATTTCTTTATCAAATCTGACCAAAGAGCATCTCTTGATCTTCTACTGCTGACAGCATTGACCATTCCAGTAGTTCAGTGTTGTCCTGACCAAGCCCTCTGCAAGTGTGCATGACTCATCAAATCCCATATTCTGGAGGTTACAATAGGCTCACAGCCATAGCGAGGTGACCAACCTGCCCCTTTCCCAAGAACAAAGACCACAGAAGTTCTTTCCCTTCTTTATCCTCCTGATTACTCCATTTTATGTTATTTCTTTAAATGAATCTAAGTTTCTTGTACATTCCTTAATCTTAGTCCCTCACTCTAGATCAGCGTAGATTCAATGACCTCTACGTAGCTCTTAACAACCCACTGGTTCACCATCTGAGTCTGACCTTCTGGACTTGGACCTCTGGTCAAATATCTGATACAAAAAATAAAGACTTTCAAACTTCCAAGGGATAAGAACCAGAACAACACACCCAACCCCGACAAGTCTCCATGTCTCTCAGAAGTAACAACTATTCAGATGTTAAAAGACTGGGCGCCTGGGTGAATCAGTAGGTTGGGGCCTCTGCCTTTGGCTCGGGTCATGATCCCAGGGTCTTGGGATCGAGCCCCACGTGCTGAGCAGAGAACCTGCTTCCCCCCTTCTCTCTCTGCCTGCCTCTCTGCCTGCTTGTGATCCCTATCTGTCAAATAAATAAATTAAAAAAAAAAAAAAAGACTAACAGAGGTACCTCACGCTCCTCATTCCCCTGATTAAACTGACTACAAGAAGGGGGTGGAAAACAGAAGGGAATGGAGGGAAACCAACTAGGAGGTACACTGGCTCGAAGCCACATGCTTGTGGGGGAAACAAATTCTTTGCCCTCCCCCAACATGATTCCCAACCTTTTAGGAATCTTGGCACTCTATCATTATCTACTTGACTGTCCAGTCTTGATATGATAGCCTCCCATCAGGTTGGTCCCATGTGCAGGTTGGTCCCATCCTGCACATGCATGAAAATGAAACGCAATTCATTCAATGTTTTTAAATGTGAATGAACAAGACTTTAATTGCAAGCATTTTGCGGCATCCTTTACAACAACTTGGAACATGTTGGCTAAGTGGAACGAACACTGCTTTTTAAAATAAAATTAAGCCAATTGTGTAGCTGTTACAACCCTGTAGTCACGTCATGAGGTGAGCCTTGCTGCAACAGTCCTAGGAAACAGCCGGAGCCATTGGAACCTCAATCAGGGAGATAGTGCAAGCCAGAAAGAGTTCCCAGGAGATCCCAACACCCTTTCTGCAAATGACTCCAGGGCATAAGCTCAGATCCTTCCAGTGAACCCTCTTTTGCTTGAGCTGCTTTCAGGTGTTTTCAATCCTTACAAACAAGTGATGCTGAAATGGCACGTAAAAAAAGGACACATGGAGACCAATAAAAAATCTTTGACAGACCCATGCCCCACCTCCCTTCAGCCATCAGAGCGCAGTGCCTTGTGGGGAGCAGAAGGGAAACAGAAAGATTGCCTCAGCATCTGGAGCTACAGATGTGCTGCCCAGTTTTGCTATGACCAGATCTGTGCTCTCCTACATAACACAGCCATCGATCTACCCATATATGAGTGTTTAACTCTGGATAGAAGGAGGCATTTTGCTTGGCTCCCTTGGCCAGTATCTTTTTTTTTTTTTAAGATTTATTTATTTATTGGACAGAGTGAGAGAGATCATAAGTAGGCAGAGCAGCAGGCTGAGAGAGAGGGGGAAGCAGGCTCCCCACCAAGGAGAGAACCCAATGCGGGACTAGACCTCAGTCATGACCTGAGCCGAAGGCAGAGGTTTAACTCACTGAGCCACCCAGGTGCCCTCCCTTGACCAGTATCTTTTGACAGACCAAGAGGAAAATGGACGCTGAACTACATGGACAAGAAAAATAAAAGATGGAGACTTATGGCCAATATATTCCCACCCAAACATGCACACACTCCATTCTACAGAGCACATAAAAGAAAAGACCTTAGATTTAGAAAAAGACTGTTTCATGAGAAGGTTACTTACTGGGCTTTTCTACAAAGAGGTTTTGCCCTACTGCTTCATTCCTGCTATAAAACAAGATCCAACTTGGTCTGGCCTTAATGGGGAAATGCAAAGTTTGAAAATTTTTATTTCCCCAGCTTCTTGCAGAGCCCCACCTCCCACGTTATTATGCTAACTTCCTGTCTTCCACCCCATCTACCCACAACCTCCTGATTTCCCTCTTGCCCATGGCCTGGTCAACACATATCAGTCAGTGGTCATTTCCTCAAGGCTCTGCCTTCTGCCTTGTGACCGTGGGTGGTACCAGTTCACATAGGAAGTAGTAGTGCGGACAAAAGTCTTTGGATTAGCCAGGTTGACAGGCACAACTGTGTAGTCCCATGCCTTCCCTGGGCTCAGTTTCCTAGTGTGTAAGATGGAGATTTCTTTGACCATAATGTTAGCGAGGATGTGGAGCAAAGGGAACCCACGTGCACTGTTGGTGGAAATGCAAACTGGTGCAGCCACTGTGGAAAACAGTGTGGAGATTCCTCAATAAGGTAAAAATAGGACAACCCCATGATGCAATAATCACACTACTAGTGCTTTTACCCCCAAAACACAAAAACAGTGACTCAAAGGGATACATGCACCTCAATGTTCATGGCAGCTTATTTACAATAGCCAAATTATGGAAGCAGCCCAAGTGTCCACTGATTGACGAATGGATGAAGAAGATGTGGTGTATATATATATGTGTGTGTGTATATATATATATACACATATACACACACACACACGCACACACAATGGAATATTACTCAGTCATCAGAAAGGATGAAATCTTCTCATTTGTAATGATATGGACGGAGTTAGAGACTCTAATGCTCAGTGGAATCTGAGAAAGACAAATACCATATGAATCCATTCATATGTGGCATTTAAGAAACAAACAAAAAAGCAAGCAAGCAAAGGCAGGGGAAAAGAGAGAGATGCAAACCAAAACACAGACTCCCAACTGCAGGGAGCAAGCTGATGGCTACCAGAGAGGAGTTGGCAGGGGATGGGTGAAACAGGCTATGGGGATGAAGGAGGGTACTTGTCATGGGGAACACCGGGTGATACACGGAAGTGCTGGATCACTATGTCGTACACCTGAAACTAATGCAACACTGTGTGGTACATCTACTGGAATTTAACATTTTTAAAAATGGAGATTTCTTCTCTCTTGATGGTGAGTTCTCTCTCTCTTGCTGACCAGATGGGATGCACATCTCCAGGCTGAGGGCAGGCACCTCCTGCAAGCCTCTCCACACTTTCCTGGGGGTGAGGGGGGAGTCCTGGCCTTCTCTTCTCAGATAACAAAGTACTTGCCTCCTTAGAGCCACTGTAAGTGTAGGTCCGAAAGTGCGTGGAGTTGAAGGACAAGTTTACGAGGCAAAGGGCAGAGGATGGAGGCCTTTCTGTTCCAGGGGGCTTCTGGGTCCTCATGGGGGGAATATGCTTCCAAATACCTACTATGGTCTCAGATGAAAACCTCAGGACACTGAGCAGTAGAACTCAGTACAATGCTGCATAAAGATCAAAAACAGAATTGGGCAGATAAAATTTTATTGTGAAAGAGGTTACTTGGGAATGACAATGTGATGACATGAAAGTAACTGAGTTTATATACTGAGATGGAAAAAAAAAAAACGATTAAAGTCATTGTTAAATGCTTAGCCAATTCAGAGTCCTTTGGGGGAAACAAAATGTCCCTTAACATGTTAAAATATTTAAATTATTCATTTTAGAGCCTTAATAAATCTCTTTGACTCTTTGTTGGCAAAGACTTTAAATCTATCTCTTCCTGAAATAATTTTTGTTCATTCAGTAACTTTTGATTCCAAGAAATTTTTACCTTTCAGATTCAAAGCTTTGACCATGCAGGTGAAACACCAAATCCAGATAATGAGTTCGAGAGAACGTAGCTGAGAGTGTGGCTGGGCATTTCATTCTCTGAAGTATCTTAGAAAATAAAGTCTATGGTTGTTCATGTGAAGACAGTAATGCAAGTCACATCATTGTGTCAATCTTTAGTTGGTTACAGTTTTTTTTATTTGTTTGTTTTAAGATGTTATTTATTTGAGAGCAAGAGAGAGCGCAAGTGGGCATGAGACGGGGTCGGGGGATGTGGAGCACGACAAAGGCAGAGAGAGAGGGAGAAGCAGACTCCCAGGGGAGCAAGGACCCCACTGCAGAAGCTCATCTCAAGACTTGGGGATCATGACCTGAGTCCAAAGCAGAGGCTTAACCAACTGAGCCACCCAGATGCCCCTAGTTGGTAGTAGTTTTTAAATTTAACTAGTGAGTTAGTTATTCCCTCACCATATTCCATAAAGACTAAAAGGCCACTTAGAAGATTTTATAAAAGATAGCTTGATAACATAAATTACAGAGGTGGAAACCAAAGGGGAAAACAAAGGTAATTTCCTGAAATAGAACTAGGAATGAATCCAACAAAAGATTAATTGTTTACTATATGAAGCTATTTAGTGACTTCAGTACCAACTTTTTAACCAAGTGAGGAAAAAATTGTTTGACTTTTTATAAATAGAAAATGTTTAACTTTTTACTCTTTCTAGTTTAAATTTTACCTATTTGAAGAACATTTCAAAAATATTCCAGTGCACATCTCAGAATCTTCTACTAAGTCATCTTAGAATCAAAATTTTATCTTATTGTCAAATTAAATGATTTTTTTCTACTTGACAGTTCAAAAATAAGGACTATTATATCATTGGAAAATCTTGCAAGAAAGCAAATCTCAGGGCGCCTGGGTGGCTCAGTGGGTTAAGCCGCTGCCTTCGGCTCAGGTCATGATCTCAGGGTCCTGGGATCGAGCCCCACGTCCGGCTTTCTGCTCTGCCGGGAGCCTGCTTCCTCCTCTCTCTCTCTGCTTGCCTCTCTGCCTACTTGTGCTCTCTCTGTCAAATAAATAAATAAATAAATATCTTTTAAAAAAAAAGTCTCTTATGGTTAAAAAAAAAAAAAGAAAGAAAGAAAAAAAGCAAATCTCAGCAATAGCGTGAACTCCTGGGAGGTGAAAAGATTGTTTTCAGGAACTAAACAGAGAGATACATTTACATTTATACATATATTTAAGACAAAAAAAATTATGTAGGAATTGCTTGTAACTTTCTATTTCCAAGCTTTGAAGACTTTGCATACACCCTATACCTCTACTTAATAAACCAGTCTTTTACTTAAAAGATTTTTCCAATAAAGTTTTAGTTTTATCAGGTTTGGGGCCAGCAAAGGAAGTCAGTCACCTTGCAAATTTCAGTAACACATAACCCTTAGATGGGTTCACAATTTCTGATCTTAGATTTTCTAAGTCCTACTTTCCAGGACTCTGTCCCATATTCTGTCCTACTGAATCATCAGAATATCCTAGAAATTCCAGCATTCTGACCAAAAAAAAAAAAAAAAAATATATATATATATATATATATATATATATATATATATATATGTAGGTAGGTGTGTGTATAATATATATTTTATTGTATATAAACTATGTACTATACTTAATATATATCATATAAAGGTGTACTTGCAATTCTTTTCATTCCTAGATATAGCCCAATAGATTTGTTTATATGTTAAATTACTGTTTATTAAGCCACTGGAAATAATTTTTCTCTGTATAGTTAAGCTACTAACTCAACATAGTAATTTTTAGTTTACTTTGTTTTTAGGAATTATTTTTGAAATTTAATTTGATTTTTATCATTACATAAAATCTTTACATGTTTCTAAAATCAAATTCCCCAAACAAGGTATAATCCAAAGTGTAGTTTGTAATGTGTTTCCTTCATCCTATTCCCAATGTAGGTAACCAATTTTTTTTTATACCCTTTTGTTATGACTTCAAGTATAAGCAAATACACATTCATATCCCTGACATTTCAGGGCCTAAAGAGTGAAATATTATCTATTTTCTTTTATCGTGTCTTTTTCAGGTAGTAAAGCATCCCACGGAGTATGTATCAATAGCAGCAAGAGGATGAATATACTATTGACTTTGAAATGGATATATGACAACTCTTTATTAACCAATAAACGTAATCTTATTAAGTTATTTTTTCTTATATATTTTTATTCTTTTCAACAGAACTATCTTCAATGTGTGTCTTAATATATCATCTTTGGAGAATTTTTATATTTGAAACATTTTAACAGACTCTTCAGACAAAATAGTCCAATCTGCAGCTCAGAAAATATTATCATCACTCTTAAAGACCATAAATTAAAACTCCTCCATCTTTCGAGTTGGAAAACTGGGTCTCCAAATCACAGGACGAATTTTTTTTTTCACTTTTAAGAAAAGGAAATGAAATAACTTCAAAGTTATAGAAAAGTTGCAAAAACAGGAAAAAGAATCCTGTATAACCCAAATTCATCAAATATTAATGTTTTAGTACACTTTCTCTTCATCTCACTCTCTTTTCTCTCAATGTATACACACACACGCACACCCAGAACAAGAACATCCTCTCACATAACCACGTTGCAATTATAAATTTAACATTAATACCATAATCACTATCTATCATTCAGTCTATATTCAAATTCTTCCAATTTCCCCAATCATGTCCTCTCTGGCAACCTAGGATCCAACCCAGGATTCTGAGTTGCATTTAGCTGCCGTGCCTCTTTCATTTCCTTTCATCTGGAAAAGTTCCTCAGCCTTTCTTTGTCTGACAGTGATGGTTGTGAAGAGTGCAGACAGTCCCTAGAACAGGAGCACTATAATTTATAATTTCTCAATCCCTTCTGGTGTTGGCTTTACCTTCACAGAGGAAGGTATTTAAAAAAAATATTTAAAAAAATATTTTATTTATCCGTGTGTGTGTGTGTCTGTGTGTGTATGCAGGAGAGAGAGAGAGAAAGCACAACCTGGGGGAGCGGGGGATGGGGGGGAAGCAGGCTCCCCACAGAACAAGGAGCCCGATGCAGGACTCAATCCCAGGACCCTGGGATCATGACCTGAGCAGAAGGCAGATGCTTAACTGACTGAGCCACCCAAGTGTCCCAGTGTCTGCTCTTCTAACCTTCTAGAATCTATTCCTTGAGGGTGAATAAACCGAACAATTGATTTTCAGGAGCTTTTATTTGTAGCGTCTGAATCCACATACACATACAAGGACTCTAAGCAAACCTAAAAATAGTAGTTGGGGCGGTGGTAGCTCTCTCTGTTTCATGTATTTACTCATTGGCTCCTGATGATAACTCCAGGAGAGTAATACAATTACTTTTATACCTTTTTATAACAGGAAACTGAGGCACAAAGCAGCTAAGCAACTGGACAAAATTGCACAGCTAGAGTGTGGCAAAACCTGAACTTCAACCCCAGCAATCTGGCATGAGAAGCTTCTATGGGTCCTTTCTCTCACAAATAAATCTCCTCACCACTATTATAAACATTCAGGCTGGGAAAGGAATATCTGGCCTTTAGGATAGGTTGGCATGTGATTCGGGTAGTAAAATGCATAAGAACAACGTTCTGGTCTAATTCATAAGCCCCATATTCTCCATCTGATCTAAGCGGTAAAAGAGAGGCAATGAAGTTAGCAACAGACAGCAGTTCCCTGAAAGCAGGAAATAGCAGTATCTGAACAAATTATCACTGAGTCATTTTAAGTAAGTTAAATATTGACTTAGCTGTCAGGGGTAAATAGCACATTTTTAATTGTTACCCACTTTCACCAAAAGGTAGGTCATACCCACTGCATCTGGAAGATCATATGCATTTTGGCAAGAACCCAAATAGAAAAAAGGGTCTCAGGGAGCAATACCCATTTAGGAAAAGATGAGAGCTTAAGAATCTTGACTAAGAAGCACGCGTGTTGATATATTAGTACTACATTAAAAAAACACTGTTCCCACAAAACCCAAGAGAGTTGTTAGAGTAGGGAAAGTTTAAGAAGATAAGATTTTCCTTGAATGTATGAGTTTTAAAACAGGTTTAGAAAACCAAGGGGCTGGGGTGCCTGGGTGGCTCAGTGGGTTAAGCTTCTGCTTTCAGTTCAGGTCATGATCTCAGGGTCCTGGGCCCCACATTGGGAATCTCTGCTCAGCAGGGAGCCTGCTTCCCCCATCTCTGCCTGCCTCTCTGCCTATTTGTGATCTTTGTCTGTCAAATAAATAAATAAAATCTTAAAAAAAAAAAAACAAAAAGAAAGAAAGAAAGAAAACCAAGGGGCTAAGTGGGGTTAAGAGTATCCAAAACAGAGTAAAGATGTACATCTCTGAGGGAACCACACACAGGGGACCAAAATCACCAGAGGGAGGACAGCCTAGGGCTCACTTCAGGAAGCTAAAGGATGCGAACACCAAGTGTGATCAGCATTAACCCCACCTGTTCACCAGATGGGTTGGAAAAAAAAAAATGAACTCAGGGTCATAATTGTCAGGAAGAAGAGACTATCTCAAAGGAGAAAGGACTTTTGGTTGAAGACAGATTTTTGTTTCATTTTGTTTTTTTAATAATGGGAAACCAACTAAGCTTGAAAGGGAGTACGAAAACAGCCTCCTGGCTCATGGTCAGAAGAAAAGCACTGAAGCTTTATAGAAAATGATGTATTTGGATGGGCAGTGAAGCTGAAGTCAGGCAACCCCTAGCTGAGGTGAAGGTGAGTAGGATAGAAATGTTGATTTCCCCACACTATGCATCTCGTCGCAGATATTTGTGAAAAATGCAATGGTAATTGGACACTGTAATGAGGTCAAGGGAGGGATGCTTTTTAAGTAAAGAGAGAACATTATACACTGGTTACAAATTCCATGTCTAACCAGGGCCATAGATATAAAATCAACTCCTGGGTGCCTGGGTGGCTCAGTCAATTAGGCATCTGCCTTTGGCTCAGGACACGCTCCCAGGGTCTGGGATCGAGTTCCTCATCGGGCTCTCTACTCAGCAGGTAATCTACGTTTCCGTGTGTGTGTGTGTGTGTGTGTGTGTGTGTGTGTGGTCTATTTCTCTTTCTCAATCTCAAATAAATAAATAAATCTTTAAAAAAATATCTACTCCTGAGGAGAGCTTTCATGACTCCAGTAATTGGGAAGATGTTCAGAAGAAACAGGAAATATGAGAAATATATACATTTGTGCAGAAAATTGTGGGGATTCTAGAAATAAAACTTCAAACTTATGTGCATATGACCATACTGCATATACGTTAAATTTAAAGGAAGGAAGCAGAGGGATGTCTGGCTCGGCTGGTAAAGCATGCAGCTCTTAATCTCAGGGTTGTGAGTTCAAGCCCTACATTGGGTGCAGAGCCCACTTAAAATAAAAATTTAAAAATAACCCACCAAAAAAATAAAAAGTAAAAGGAAGAAACCAGAGAAATGTGATCATATAAAAATACCAAAGTCAGTTAAAGTTTTATATATGAAGGTTCAAGGCAAACTTAGAAATAATAGTAATCACGGCAGACATAATTAACACTTGTGTAGTGCTCACTCTGTGTAAAAGCAAAAGTCCTACTGAGACACTAATTTTTTCATCACATCTCAGGGTTTTGGGGGAAAAAAGTAGACAATGGATTTATTGATCAATTTGGTAAAAACATTTGCTAAACATTAGGGGTATAGAGATAAATTCAATATGGCCCCTTTGGTCAAGGAGTCCCCTAATGCAATGGAACTGGCAGATAATTACAGTCCATTGCTCTGGTAGCTACCAAGAATAAGGATAAAAAACATCAAACTAATGAAAATTTGTTTTAGTGACACATGGGGTTCCACTCAGTAGACTCCCAGAAGCCCCCAGACCTCCAGTTCCTCTTTTATCCCAAGAGGATCCTGGATCTCCATGATACTTTTTGGCATTCTTACTCTAAGACTTACTGTAAGTCTTACAGTATTGTCTTGCTCTAAGACTTGACTCTACTACGATGCCATGGTGCGAGCACACGCACGCACACACACATGCACACACACACACACACACCCAAGGAAGGATGATATCAGTTATTATTCTATCCCCATTGTCAACACTTGTCACAACCAATCTTGCCAGGTGGATCTTACTGTTATTACCAAGAAGGGCTTCATCTCACCTCAGTTAGAGCTCTCCTACTATATTCCAAAAAGTTGTCTGGCTCCTGAAGATAATTTTTTTTGGTCATCTTCTCTGTATAGCAACTTGAAATACCTCTACTCTGTTCAACAGTGAATAAGTTTTTAAACACCTAGTAGTGAGGTTAAGAAACACACACACACACACACACACACACACACATTCCTTTGCTCATTAATCTAAATTTCAGTGTTCTGGTGCTTGGACATCAGTCCCAACTCCTCTACCCCCTACCCCCTACCCAGAATTCCCAGGCAAATCTAATTGAGTCTTTGGGGCAGGCAGACCCATTTCCCCTGGGGACAGGGTTATCTGAGAGCTTCGCTGTTTCATTCTGTGAGGGAGATGCACCTGCAACGTGAGCTTTAGTGGGTGAAAAGTAATCGTGTAACCGTGCCTCCAGCTTACTTCAGCCAAAGAAAGGAAATGAAAGTCAAGCTCTCGGTATATCCTTCTCACTAGAGAATTACCAAATCACAGTGACTCAGCACCATCGGACTTCTTTGGCATCGGTACCTATTACTATTACATTATGACCCACATGTTGCTCTATCAAACCTCACCAATATTGCTAGAAAATATATATTTGGTGCCGGAAGAATGTATTTGTTACACGAAAAAAAGAGAGATTGCATGGCAGAAGTGGGCAGTGATTCAGTGCAGATCAAAGTTCTTTTTCAAAAGGAATTTGTTGTTGGTTCACACTCTTAGATGGGAGCTTTTGTTGACGCATTGTACAATATTCAAAGCTTCACTGAGCTAATGTTTAGAAATCCATTCACTATGGAAGCAAAGTCCAATATCAAATTCTTAGAAGCATGTGACTTGGTCTATTCATAGCTGGGTATGTATTTATTCATGAGTCTAGGTACACAGCTGCCCATCCACACAGAGCATGACTCTAAAAAAATGGAACAGTAGCTGGACCTGGAAGGAAGGTCAACACAGGGTGACTTTTCATCAGAAATAAGAAAACACTACACATGGGCCCATAACTTCCCTCCTTGCTCCAGTATCTACCAGGACGAGGGTAACAAACATGAAGCTGTTCTGACCTCTATCACCACAGTCTCTTTTGTCTGTTCTTGAGCCCGATACAATTTGAATCTATTAGATACATAGTTTAATTTTATCCAATTTTTAAAAATGCAATACATTTGAAAGGTATTTCTCTCTCAGCTCCGACCTCAGTCACTCAACACCTCTACCCAAGACTATCAATGATACCAGTTTCATGTGCATCTCTACAGAAATATTTATTCATATACATGCCAATGCACATGCGTACACATAGTTTTCCTCCTCACACAAGTCTACAGAATGCACTACGCAGTGTCCTTTACCTCGCATTTTATACACACACACACACACACACACAGATATCACAGATATTGTTCCTATTCAAGACTTTTCCTGATATTTATTCTGCTGCAGAGTATTCCTTTCATGAACCAATCCCCTACTGATACATATTTATTTATTGCCTATTTTTTTGCTATGATAGACTTTTAGATAATGTTATTCTACCCATAGGAAAGGAAATCTGTAGGAAAACATTCTTAAGAGCAGAACTGTTAGGTCAAAGGACATATGTATTTGCAATTTTTATAGATTTATAAAGTTACTCCAGTGACATAGTTTTCCAGTTTAAGCTCCACAGGCCTGTTTCCTCACACATTTACCAACGCAGCCTGTTATTAAACTTTTGGATCTTTGTCAATCTGGTAAGAAAAAAAAATTTCCTCTTTGTAGATTTAATTTGCATTTCTCCTATTGTGAGTGTGGCTGAGCATATTTTCATGGATATAAGGACCATTTGTAGGTCCTTTTCTGTGCACTCTCTTTTCATACCATTTCTTCATGCTCTTGTTTGATTGTTGGTTTATTTTTTTGAAAATACTTCTTACATACTCAGAAATCTAGCTTTTAATCATGAAACGTCTTGCAAACATTTCCCCCCAAGTTCTTGTTTCTCTCTTGTCTTTCCTATATTAGCACTTGCCATATAGATTGTTTTTTATGCAGTTGGATTTTATTGTGTGGCTTCTGACCTTTCCATTCAAAGATTATAAGAGGAGATTCTCCCATGAATTCTTTTGGTGTTTTAATAGTTTTTGTTTGTTTGTCTGTTGAAATGTCTGAATCACGTGGAATTTACTTGGGTATAAGATGTTAGCTGCGGATATAACTTCCATCTTTTTCCAGATGATCGCTCAAGTTTACAAACACCATTTATTAAACGACTGCCTTTTCCCTAATGATTTGAAATGCCATTTTTATGATATTCTAAATTTTTGTGTTGGGGCACATTTCTGTAACAAGAAACCAACCCATGAAGATTCTCTACAGCCCTGTGATTAAATTGGACCTAAACAGAGGTCTTGATTACCTTTGAAGGTATGCTTGCACACCAGGGAGGGAGAGAGTCAGCAGACGGCATGTACAAGGAACCACACTCGATGAACCACATGCAACAGAGCCATCTGAAAGGAACTTTAAAATAAACCTTTCAAATGTCAAAGAGATAGAGGAAGGAAGAGAATCTGTAAGGCAAGAAAAGAACATTTTAAGAAAAGGGCATGCAGATTTGAAAGAGAGTTAAATAGTATGGCTCTAGTTATGATCTACTATTCTGAGCATTAACTGAGCATTAAGCTGACCAATTATTAAGTAAACTTTGTTGTAAATTTTGCCTCAGAATAGAGAAAAAAATGAAGGAAACAAATACGAATTTGACAATTCAAATGATTTGACTATTCTAAAGTTATTTAAGAAAATTAAAAGAATCATTCTATATGTTTTGTCTCAACTTCTGCAGTCCTTGTTTGATAGCAATTTTTATGGGGAGGAAAGGGGCATCATTTTACCTGAGTAAACACATGTTGCAGGTAAAGAGTGGCCAAAAGCTACTAAGTAGAGAATCTTTGGGTTGTAATTCTTCACGGATTGGAGGTAACCTTGAAAACCAACACAAGTTAAAGGCATTTCCAATAGGTAAGGTAAGTAATAAAGGATATGGACACGGTACAGAGTTATCATTATCCTCCCATGGAGTCTGGGCGGGTACAGCCAATTTATTGCTTATAAAAATAAATAAGGGGGGAAAAAGTAGTGCTGTTGTGTAGCATTTAGGAATGTGTTTAGCTATAAATAACAGAAACTCAATAACAGTAGCTTAAATTCTATGCTTTCCTGGTGCAACAAGAAATTTGGGGAAGTCCAACATTGTTCCGCAGGCTCACCAAGCTTTTCCTGTTTTATCACTTCCACTATCCTGAGCATGAGGCTTTTTGTCACCTCTTAGCTACAAGAGAGCTGCTGCACACCCACGCACTACATCTGTAACCCGGCAGGGAGAGGAAGGCTCCATCTGTGTCAGGAAAACCAAAGCTTCCACAGAAACGCTCCACAGGGATCTTGAGCAACACCTCAGGGTCACGTAACCCCTCTGGCTGTGAGACAGTCTGATGAAGCAAATAGTTTTAATTCGGCACTGTGGACAAAATTAGGGTCTCTTAGAAAGAGAGAGGGGATGAATATTGGTATCTGCTGATACAGAGGTTACCCCTGGCCTCACATGATACTATGATTCTGTTGATGATGAGACACTGGGAAAGTTAGGGACTATTCCAATACATCTTAGTTTTGATAAACACGTTTTCCCATTCATTTTTGCTTAGTCCATCCTACTTGTAGCCAAAAAGTGAACTAAAGCACTCCGAAAATCTCATTTTATTGTGACAAACCGGTCCGTCTTTCTTTATCCACAACTGCAAAATGTAAAAGTGAGGCAGACAAAAACTATGAAAACAAAAAAAAATGTTGCAACCAATTTTGTGGCAAAAACTCAATCTGACCCGAGAAAAAGATATTTAGAGTCTTCATTCATATGAATTAGTGTGAACATTTATTTCATATGTTAAAGAAATATTAATGTTTAAGGAGTGTTGCCCCAGACTCTGGTTGGAATAGGACATAATAAACAGTATCATCTAAATTTAAAACTTCTGAATTCCTAAATACTTCTATTCAATGGTTTGAATAGGGGATTGTGGAACCACATTTAAAAAGATAACTTTGTGCCCCCGAGTGGTTCAGTTGCTTAAGCGACTGCCTTTGGTTCAGGTCATGACCCTGGAGTCCCGGAATGAGTCCTGCATGGAGTTCCGGCCCCGTAGGGAGTCTGCTTTTCCCTCTGACCTTCTCCCCCTCTCATGTTCTCTCTCTCTTTCTCTATCTCAAATAAATAAAATATTTAAAAAAAAAATAAAGATAAATTCAATGTAAATACATAGTTTAGCAAAAAGCGTGGGATTGTGACTGGCGTAAGTAACTATAATTAAAAGAAGGAAAGAAAGAAAGAAATCCTGAAATTTTGAGAACCTAGAAAAAGGTCAAATTAGGATGCTGCTTAGAATTAAGGAACTTAAACCATTACTGTAGTCACTTATGATGAAGGCATCAAGAATTATTTCTAAATTTTAAGGGTGCCTGGGTGGCTCAGCTGGTTAAGGATCCACCTTTGGCTCAGGTCATGGTCCCAGGGTCCTGGGATCCAGCCCTGCATTGTGGGGGGAGGTCCCTGCTCAGTGGGGAGTCTGGTTCTCCCTCTACCTCTGCCCCTCCCTGCCCCCTGTCTGTGCTTTTATTCTCCCTCTCTCTCAAATAACTAAATAAGATCTTTTTTTAAAAAAAGAAAGAATTATTTCTCAATTTTAAACACTACATGCACTTGAATGCTAAACCAGTCCTAGGACTAGTCCAGAAATGTCACTGAGTAGAACAACTTAATGTTAATATTTGCACCCCCCTGGCCCCCCGTATCACCACAAGATGTCTAGTGTAAAAGCTAAAGTAACTGCATAAGAAATCTTTGCTCTTGTTTGCTACTCTGAGATGATCCTCTGCCTGAAAATATCAAAGCAGAAACCCCTGTTGCCATACAAATGAAACCTAGTAACTCCCTGTGAATGCTCTGAGTGATCATCAAACTCCTACTGTGACACACTGATCCCCATGATAAACAATAACCAAGGTATCTGATGTGTCATCTTGTTCAATATCTGTATTAAGTTGTACAGGAAAGATACCACACGAGTAGAATACAAAGAGTATTGTAAGGTACAAAAATGCAGCATGTTCACCCTGCGTGAGCTCTCTGCAGGGTTGCCATGGGAGAGCTGAGCCCCACGGAAGTGATGAGGGTAGGGGACAGCCACAGCAGCACTCCTCTGTTTTTAATGTGCACGCAAGTGGAGAGGCAGAAGTTGTTAAAATATGCATTCTGATGTAGCAGGCCTGCAGCTGGGCTCTCGATTCTGCATTTTTCCCAAAGTTCCAGGTGACGCCGATGCTAACTAGAGGACCACATTTTGAATAGCAATGCCCTCCCACAGCTTCTTCCAACCCCAAGTTTTCATGCTCTATAAAGGGATTTATAATCCTTTATTAAATAATCTATGAAACAAGCTGCAAAATATAGAGTTATAAGAGTTTACTACTCTTAGTCGCTTGGGAGGACATCCTACAGCTCCTAATACACAAAGTCTTGTGGGAACTCCATGTGATTTAGCAATCTAGCTAGCTTGCCAAGAGTATAATGAAAAACATAATTGAGATGTGGGCGAAAACCTCCAAAGACTAAAAGTCTTTGCTCTGACATGCACCCTGAATATGGTTGTCCCTATGCCAAGATTTTACTAAAAGGTAATTAAGCCCAACCTTGAAAAACCATGTGCTCTCAAGAGCCTCTTGAACTCTCTCAGCCTCAAGTGGAGTTAGGCAATTTTGGAGGACTCCACTCGCATCTTAAGTCTATTACTTGCAAGGAACATGTAGACCCCATAAACACATAAGACATTACTTGGATAATAGGCCACAAAAGAAGTAGGGCAAAGTGGAGAACCACAATAATCAAGAAGGACAAAAAGGAATTCAGAGTGAACCCTTTCTACAGGGTTATTAATCTATTCTATTCTATATCTGTTCTATTATCTACTAATCTATTCTAGATCTATAATCTATTCTACTGTTAACAACAATTTATGTGCTTACCATAGCCAAAGCCATCCTCCCTGAGGAGAATTTTTTACATGCTGTTCTGTTGTGAAGGTTCACACAGAAAAACAAATGCTCACTCTTTTTTAGAGAAAAAGAAATGCGCACAACTCTATAGGTTTTCACAAAAGCGTGCAGTTGTGTAAGCACAACCACAGTCAAGATATTGAACACTACCAGGACACCTGGATGGTTCAGTCAGTTAAGCGTCTGCCTTTGGCTGAGGTCATGATCCCAGAGTTCTGGGATGGAGTCCCTGCGTCCTATCAGGCTCCCTGCTGAGGGGAGCAGCAGGGAGCCCCTCCCCCTCTGCCCCTCCTGCTGCTCATGCTCTCGCTCTTCCTCTCTTTCTCTCTCATATAAATAAATAAATAAATCTTAACCAAAAAAGATCTTGAACACTTCTCTCATCCCCCAAATCCTTCCCTGTCCCTATACAGCCAGTCTTTTTTCCATGATCCCAGCCCTTGGCAACCAGTGATCTGCCTTCCATGCCTCTAGTTTTTTCTATTCCCAAACGTCATTTAGGTCCTTCTGAGTTGGCTTCCCAACTTTGCAGGATACTTTAGAGATTCCGCAGTGCTGTGGCCTGTGTCAGGAGTTTGTTCCTTTCTGTTACTGAGCACAATTCCCATTGCAGTGCCGCAAGGAGCTATATTGGAGCCTACAGCAAAAGGAAAACCAGGCCCCCCTACATACATGTATTTATGTATTTTATGGGTATTTTCTTTCTAGAACTTTTAAGTAGCTGAAAAATATTGAAAATTTTAAAAATAGGTATATTAAAATTCACAGTACATATAAAAGTTTGGGACGCCTTGGTGGCTCAGTTGGTTAAGCATCTGCCTTTTGCTCAGGTCATGATCCTGGGGTTGTGGGATCGAGTCTTGCCTCGGGCTCCTTATTCACTGGGCAGCCTGCGTCTCCCTCTGCCTGCAGTTCTCCCTGCTTGTGCTCTTGCTCTTTCTGACAAATAAATAATAAATAAAATCTTTAAAGAAAACAAACAAAAACAAAAAAGTATAAAAGTTTTATTTATACCAAAGCACAATTTATTGTCATTTTACTTTCCTGGCTTTAACGGAAGCAAACTCATCATTAGTATTTTCAAAATCTACTTCTTTGCTTATCTCATTTTCTTTCACAGAAGATTATTGCACTAAGATTAGCCTTGTTAAAAAAAAAATCTCAAGATCACCTTCCAGGGGCACCTGGCTAGCTCAGTCTGTGGAGAATACAACTCTTGATCTCAGGGTTGTGAATTCGAGTCCCATGCTGGATGTAGAGATTACTTGAAAATAAAATCTTAAAAAAAAAAAAAAAAGATCATTTCCAAGTTTGGAGGAGATTTCTCTTAGTAAAGTTGGTCAGTCAGTTTTAGAAAATCCAAACTCAATACCGATTTTACATTTCAAGTTATTGATATTATATATTGCTTAAAACTATTTCAGAAGAAATTTCTATAGGACTTAAGTTGTCATAATATTTAACAGCCAAATCAGTGGCTGATTTTTGTAAATCAGATGCAATCATAGAGAAATAACAGTTTTCTAGTTAAAAATTTTAAATCTGAACATGCTTTATTTAATTTTTCATATCTGTACCTCAAGTGTGGAAATTAGGATCCTTATACTCTCCATAGGTTTTGTTTGGTGTGCATTTTTTTTTCATAATAATTGATACTCTTCTGCAGTAATTTGTAAACTTTTTACTTCTTAATTTTCTTTTTCATTTATTTTCAAATTGAGGAAGTATATTCATATCTCTTATTAAAGTTTTACATTCATCAAATATGTTTTAAAAGGAATTTTCTCATTTGTTATAAGCAAGGGGTAGGCATTCTATTAAGCATGTAACTTTATGTATAGTCATAGGTTTTTTAATATACAGCTTTGTTAAGTTTTTTTGTTGGTTTAAAACATCGTTCCAGGGACACCTGGGTGGCTCAATTGGTTAAGCCACTGCCTTTGACTCAGGTCATGATCCCAGGGTCTTGGGATTGAGTCCCACATTGGGCTCCTTGCTCAGCAGGAAGCCTGCTTCTCTCTCCGCCTCCGCCTGCCACTCTTCCTGCTTGTGTGCTGTCTCTCTCTTTCTCTCTGACAAATAAGTAAATAAATAAATAAAGTAAAACATCAAATTAAAAATTAAAAAAAAAATAAAGTAAAACATCATTCCATACACATAAGTCTCATAAAAATGTGTGATCTATTGCACCAAGATGCTTTTAGATACTGCATACTGTATCTTGTCATTAGATGTTATATCTTTTAATATTTGATAAATATTTTAAATTTGTATATAAAGTACTTGGACACAATTGATATTTATGCCATCAGGTGTTCCATAATATTATTCTTTTTTCAAAAAAATTTTATTTATTTATTTGACAGAGAGAGAGAGAGAGAGAGAGATCACAAGTAGGCAGAGAGGCAGGCAGAGAGAGAGGGGGAAACAAGCAGGGAGCCCGATGTAGGGCTCGATCCCAAGACCCTGAGCTGAAGACAGAAGCTTAACCCACTGAGCCACCCAGGCGCCCCCCATAATATCATTCCTGAGACAAACATCTGACATTGAATTCACCAAAAAAACTATATGTGCTTTATCCCATACTAAAAACAGTTCACATTTCAATTCACAGAAGCAATATTTTTTCATTTTAAGACTATGAGCTGAATGTTGCATAAATTTGGCATAATCAATTTTAGGAGGAAATACTGGCCTCTAAGTCCTTATATACACCAGCCATGTTTGATCCATTATCATATCTTTGGCCATAAGCATTTTTATGTTAATACCATTTTTTCCAATTTATTAAAATTTCACAAGCTAAGCCATATCCTGTTATCTTATTTCAGTGGTCAGCATAACTTTCTTTTATTGATGCCATTATTCATAATGTGAATATACCTAATAATCTCACATACCTATTCACAATTAACTATAATTATGAAATTATTAATCAAAATAATCAAATTAATAATCAAAATTATTTTGCTTCTTTTATTCTCAATAACTGCTCATATTTACTCTGGTTTCCTAGTAGCTCTACTAATTTGCTTGAAATTTTTTAGACATGACTCATGGAATCATTTTTATAATTAGCCATGTGATTAGTTTTATTGACATTAATGATCTATAAGTTTAACTAAATTCAGAATCATTCCAACATCTAGACTTCCAATAATTTATTGCTATTTTCTAAGAAGTAAATTATTTTTGCACCAGATATAAATCTAAAATCACTGGCAAAATATTCCACAATTTTTATATTTCCAATTTCATTTCCTTCTGCAAAGCATTATCTATTAAACAGTTTGAATGACTTAAAAAAAAACTTGATTTTAGAAAAGCATTATGATAAAAGGTGGCATTTTTAATGGCAAAAAGAAAGTTTAAATTTTCCAATTTTTTTAAGGGTTGTTTTTTTTTTTTAAGATTTTATTTATTTATTTATTTATTTGTCTCAGAGAGAGAGAGAGAGAAAGAATGCACAAGCAGGCAGAGGCGAAGAGGGAAGCAGGCTTCCTGCTGAGCAAAGAGCCTGATGCGGGACTCGATCCCAGGATGCTGGGATCATGACCTGAGATGAAGGCAGCAGCTTAACCGACTGAGCCACCCAGGCATCCTAAATTTTCCAATCTTTAAACCATGTTTTCGAATTGCAAATATCCAATTTTGAAACCTGTTTTTGAGTTACAAATATGATTTTGTAGTATCACTGATAAAAAGGATGCATAAAAAAATAAAGACAAAGAATTTTAGAATAAATGAACCAGTCGTGATGAATTAATTTGTCTTTAGAACATTTTTTTTTAAATAGTCTCTTGAAATCTTTAGCCACTATGTGAAATAGATTCACTATAATCTGGTTAGGTCTATTAAAATCACTTTTTGTACTGAAAATTGGTGGTCACAATGGAACATTATTAAAATTTACTATAAATTACATTCTCTTGCTCTCTTGTTTATACTCTTTCTTACTAGTTTCTGAAATGTACATCTCCTTTTCTTCACAATTCAAAAACGACTCTTTAGGTAACTCTGAGTTTGCCGATTCTATTCTAATAATATCAAGAGTAGGGGCTTAATTATTTTCAGTGATCAAAGTACTGTTTTCTAGCCAAACTTGTATCTGCCCCACATAATTTTGATCCATTTCCACATGCATTCTTTTTCTCCTTTTCCTGAACATCACATCACCAAAATGGCTTTTTAGATGCCATATTTCTGAACTCAAGCAAATATAACATAGTGAATTCAAATCACCTCGATGCATGTAAATTATGATATTTAACAATCAAATATATGTACATAAAAGTTTGTATCAAAAATATAGAAACTCCCTTGTGAGATGTTGGTAGAAAAGCAAATGGGGGCAACAGCATGGCAGTTCCTCAAAAACTCAAAAATGGAATTACCATATGGCCAGTTATTCAGCTTCGGGATATATAGAGCAATGAATTGAAAGCAGGGTCTCCAAGAGACATGGTACAACCATATTCATAGAAGCATTATTTACAATAGCCCAAAGGTGGTTGCAGCCCTAGTGTCCATTGACAGATTAATGGATAATTAAAATACGGTATACATTTGCAATAGAATAGATTCAGCCTTAAAAAGGAAGGAAATTTCAGGAGACATATGCTGCAACATGGGTGGATCTTGAGGACATGATGCTAACTGAATAAGCCCGTCACAGAAGGACAAATAATGTATGATTCCACTTAAATGTGGTACCAAGAGCAGTCAAATTCATAAGAACAGAAAGTACAACCATGGTTGCACGGGGTTGGGGGATTGGAGAAAGTCAAGTTATTGTTCATTGGGCAGAACTTCCAGTTTTGCAAGATGAAAGAGTTCTGGAGATTGATTGCACAACAGTGTGAACATACATAACACAATTCAACAGTACCCTTATAAAAATGGTTAAGATGGTCAATTGGTTATGTGTATTTTACCATCATTTAAAATGTACTTCAGGAAGGAGTCAAGATGGCGGAGAAGTAGCAGGCTGAGACTACTTCAGCTAGCAGGAGATCAGCTAGATAGCTTATCTAAAGATTGCAAACACCTGCAAATCCATCAGCAGAACAAAGAGAAGAAGAACAGCAATTCTAGAAACAGAAAAACAAGCACTTTCTGAAAGGTAGGACTGGCGGAGAAGTGAATCCAAAGCAACGGGAAGATAGACCCCGGGGGAGGGGCTGGCTCCCAGCAAGCGGTGGAGCAACGGAGCACAAAATCAGGACTTTTAAATATCTGTTCCGCTGAGGGACATCGCTCCAGAGGCTAAACAGGGGTGAAGCCCACGCGGGGTCAGCATGGCCTCAGGTCCCGAAGGGCAGAAGGATAGGGGGTGTCTGAGTGTTGCAGAGCTTGCGGGTATTGGAACGGGGAAACCGGCTACAGAGACAGAGCCAACAGTAAGCTCACAGCTCGGTGTTACCTTGAACCGGCCAAAGGCTCGGTGAGCTCACAGTGCGGCTGGAGGTCAGGCAGACGGAGTTATTGGGTGCTGTTCTCTGAGGGCACACCGAGGAGTGGGGCCCCAGGCTCTTGGCTCCTCCAGGCCGGAGACCAGGAGGCCACCATTTGTATTCCCATCCTCTGGCACTCTACGGAAAGCGCTCAGGGAACAAAAGCTCCTGAAAGCAAACCGAACAGATTACTCAGCCCGACCCCTAGTAAGGGCAGTGCAATTCCGCCTGGAGCAAAGACACTTGAGAACCACTACACCAGGCCCCTCCCCCAGAAAATCAACAAGAAATCCAGCCAAACCAAGTTCACCTACCAAGGAGTGCACTTTCAATACCAAGGAGAGCAGCAGAATTCCAGAGGAGGAGAAAGCAAAGCACGGAACTCATGGCTTTTTCCCTGTGATTCTTTAGTCTTGCAGTTAATTTAATTTTTTTTCTTTTTCATTTTTTTTCTATTCTTCTGCTAAAATTTTTTAACTTTTACCCTTTTCTTTTTTAACGTTTTTTAACTAGTTTATCTAATATATATATATTTCTTTTTTATACTGTTCTTTATTCATTTTATTCATTTTCTTTTTTTAATTCATTTCTTTTCTTTTCTTTTCTTTTTTCTTCCTGAACCTCTTTTTATCCCCTTTCCCCCCCACCCCTCACGATTTGGGATCTCCTCTGATTTGGTTAAAGCATATTTTCCTGGGGTTGTTGCCACACTTTTAGTATTTTAATTGCTCCTTCATATACTCTTATCTGGACAAAATGACAAGGCGCAAAAATTCACCACAAAAAAGAGAACAAGAGGCGGTACCGAAGGCTAGTGACCTAATCAATACAGACATTGGTAATATGTCAGATCTAGAGTTCAGAATGACAATTCTCAAGGTTCTAGCCGGGCTTGAAAAAGGCATGGAAGATATTAGAGAAACCCTCTCGGGAGATATAAAAGCCCTTCTGGAGAAATAAAAGAACTAAAATCTAACCAAGTAGAAATCAAAAAAGCTATTAATGAGGTGCAATCAGAACTGGAGGCTCTTACTGCTAGGATAAATGAGGCAGAAGAAAGAATTAGCGATATAGAAGACCGAATGACAGAGAATAAAGAAGCTGAGCAAAAGAGGGACAAACAGCTACTGGACCATGAGGGGAGAATTCGAGAGATAAGTGACACCATAATATGAAGCAACATTAGAATAATTGGGATTCCAGAAGAAGAAGAAAGAGAGAGGGGAGCGGAAGATATACTGGAGAGAATTATTGGGGAGAATTTCCCCAATATGGCAAAGGGAGCGAGCATCAAAATTCAGGAGGTTCAAAGTCAATAAGAATAGGCCCATACCCTGTCACCTAACAGTAAAATTTACAAGCCTTAGTGACAAAGAGAAAATCCTGAAAGAAGCCCGGGAAAAGAAGTCTGTAACATATTAGATTGGCAGCTGACTTATCCACAGAGACCTGGCAGGCCAGAAAGAGCTGGCATGATATATTCAGAGCACTAAATGAGGAAAAACATGCAGCCAAGAATACTATATCCAGTGAGGCTATCATTGAAAATAGAAGGAGAGATTAAAAGATTCCAGGACAAACAAAAACTGAAAGAATTTGCAAACACCAAACCAGCTCTACAAGAAATATTTAAAGGGGTCCTCTAAGCAAAGAGAGAGCCTAAAAGTGGTAGATCAGAAAGGAACAGAGACCATATACAGTAACAGTCACCTTACAGGCAATACAATGGCACTAAATTCATATCTCTCAATAGTTACCCTGAATGTTAATGGGCTAAATGCCCCAATCAAAAGACACAGGGTATCAGAATGGATAAAAAAACAAAACCCATCTATATGTTACCTCCAAGAAACTCATTTTAAGCCCAAAGACACCTCCAGATTTAAAGTGAGGGGGTGGAAAACAATTTACCATGCTAATGGACATCAGAAGAAAGCTGGGGTGGCAATCCTTATATCAGATCAATTAGATTTTAAGCCAAAGACTATAATAAGAGATGAGGAAGGACACTATATCATACTCAAAGGGTCTGTCAAACAAGAAGATCTGACAATTTTAAATATCTATGCCTCCAACGTGGGAGCAGCCAACTATATAAACCAAATTAATAACAAAATCAAGAAACACATCAACAATAATACAATAATAGTAGGGGACTTTAACACTCCCCTCACTGTAATGGACAGATCATCCAAGCAAAAGATCAACAAGGAAATAAAGGCCTTAAATGACACACTGGACCAGATGGACATCACAGATATATTCAGAACATTTCATCCCAAGCAACAGAATACACATTCTTCTCTAGTGCACATGGAACATTCTCCTGAATAGATCACATCCTCGGTCCTAAATCAGGACTCAACCGGTATCAAAAGATTAGCATCATTCCTTGCATATTTTCAGACCACAATGCTCTGAAGCTAGAACTCAACCACAAGAGGAAGTTTGGAAAGAACCCAAATACGTGGAGAATAAACAGCATCCTTCTAAAGAATGAATGGGTCAACCAGGAAATTAAAAAAGAATTGAAAAAAATCATGGAAACAAATAATAATGAAAATACAATGGTTCAAAATCTGTGGGACACAGCAAAGGCAGTCCTGAGAGGAAAATATATAGCGGTACAAGCCTTTCTCAAGAAACAAGAAAGGTCTCAAATACACAACCTAACCCTACACCTAAAGGAGCTGGAGAAAGAACAAGAAAGAAACCCTAAGCCCAGCAGGAGAAGAGAAATCATAAAGATCAGAGCAGAAATCAATGAAATAGAAACCAAAAAACCAATAGAACAAATCAACGAAACTAGGAGCTGGTTCTTTGAAAGAATTAATAAAATTGATAACCCCCTGGCCAGACTTATCAAAAAGAAAAGAGAAAGGACCCAAATGAATAAAATCATGAATGAAAGAGGAGAGATCACAACTAACACCAAAGAAATACAAACTATTATAAGAACATACTATGAGCAACTCTACACCAACAAATTTGACAATCTGGAAGAAATGGATGCATTCCTAGAAACATATAAACTACCACAACTGAACCAGGAATAAATAGAAAGTCTGAACAGACCCATAACCAGTAATGAGATTGAAACAGTCATTAAAAATCTCCGAACAAACAAAAGCCCAGGGCCAGACGGCTTCCCGGGGGAATTCTACCAAACATTTAAAAAAGAACTAATTTCTATTCTCCTGAAACTGTTCCAAAAATAGAAATGGAAGGAAAACTTCCAAACTCATTTTATGAGGCCAGCATCACTTTGATCCCAAAACCAGACAAGGATCCCATCAAAAAAGAGAGCTATAGATGAATATCCTTGATGAACACAGATGCGAAAATTCTCACCAAAATACTAGCCAATAGGATTCAACAGTACATTAAAGGATTATTCACCACGACCAAGTGGTATTTATTCCAGGGCTGCAAGGTTGGTTCAACATCCGCAAATCAGTCAATGTGATACAACACATTAATAAAAGAAAGAACAAGAACAATATGATACTCTCAATAGATGCTGAAAAAGCATTTGACAAAGTACAGCATCCCTTCCTGATCAAAACTCTTCAAAGTGTAGGGATAGAGGGCACATACCTCAATATTATCAAAGCAATTTATGAAAAACCCACCACTAATATCATTCTCAATGGAGAATAACTGAAAGCTTTTCCACTAAAGTAAGGAACACGGCAGGGATGCCCATTATCACCACTGCTATTCAACATAGTACTAGAAGTCCTAGCCTCAGCAATCAGACAACAAAAGGAAATTAAAGGCATCCAAATCGGCAAAGAAGAAGTCAAACTGTCACTCTTAGCAGTTGATATGATACTATATGTGGAAAACCCAAAAGACTCCACTCCAAAACTGCTAGAACTTGTACAGAAATTCAGTAAAGTGTCAGGATATAAAATCAATGCACAGAAATCAGTTGCATTTCTCTACACTAACAACAAGACAGAAGAAAGAGAAATCAAGGAGTCAATCCCATTTACAATTGCACCCCAAACCATAAGATACCTAGGAATAAACCTAACCAAAGAGGCACAGAATCTATACTCAGAAAACTATAAAGTACTCATGAAAGAAATTGAGGAAGACACAAAGAAATGGAAAAATGTTCCATGCTCCTGGATTGGAAGAATAAATATTGTGAAAATGTCTATGCTACCTAAAGCAATCTACACATTTAATGCAATTCCTATCAAAGTACCATCCATCTTTTTCAAAGAAATGGAACAAATCATTCTAAAATTTATATGGAACCAGAAAAGACCTCGAATAGCCAAAGGGATATTGAAAAAGAAAGCCAAAGTTGGTGGCATCACAATTCCAGACTTCAAGCTCTATTACAAAGCTGTCATCATCAAGACAGTATGGTACTGGCACAAAAACAGACACATAGATCCATGGAACAGAATAGAGAGCCCAGAAATAGACCCTCAACTCTATGGTCAACTAATCTTCAACAAAGCAGGAAAGAACGTCCAATGGAAAAAAGACAGCCTCTTCAATAAATGGTGTTGGGAAAATTGGACAACCACATGCAGAAAAATGAAATTGGACCATTTTCTTACACTATACACAAAAATAGACTCAAAATGGGTGAAGGACCTCAATGTGAGAAAGGAATCCATCAAAATCCTTGAGGAGAACGCAGGCAGCAACCTCTTCGACCTCAGCTGCAGCAACATCTTCTTAGGAACATCGCCAAAGGCAAGGGAAGCAAGGGCAAAAATGAACTATTGGGATTTCATCAAGATCAAAAGCTTTTGCACAGCAAAGGAAACAGTTAACAAAACCAAAAGACAACTGACAGAATGGGAGAAGATATTTGCAAATGACATATCAGATAAAGGAATAGTGCCCAAAATCTATAAAGAACTTAGCAAACTCAACACCCAAAGAACAAATAATCCAATCAAGAAATGGGCAGAGGACATGAACAGACATTTCTGCAAAGAAGACATCCAGATGGCCAACAGACACATGAAAAAGTGCTCCATATCACTCGGCATCAGGGAAATACAAATCAAAACCACAATGAGATATCACCTCACACCAGTCAGAATGGCTAAAATCAACAAGTCAGGAAATGACAGATGCTGGCGAGGATGCGGAGAAAGGGGAACCCTCCTACACTGTTGGTGGGAATGATCTGGTGCAACCACTCTGGAAAACAGCATGGAGGTTCCTCAAAATGTTGAAAATAGAACTGCCCTATGACCCAGCAATTGCACTACTGGGTATTTACCCTAAAGATACAAACGTAGTGATCGAAAGGGGTACGTGCACCCGAATGTTTATAGCAGCAATGTCCACAATAGCCAAACTATGGAAAGAACCCAGATGTCCATCAACAGATGAATGGATCAAGAAGATGTGGTATATATACACAATGGAATACTATGCAGCCATCAAAGGAATGAAATCTTGCCATTTGCGACAACGTAGATGGAACTAGAGCATATCATGCTTAGCGAAATAAGTCAAGCAGAGAAAGACAGCTATCATATGATCTCCCTGATATGAGGAAGTGGTGATGCAACATGGGGGCTTAAGTGGGTAGAAGAAGAATCAATGAAACAAGATGGGATTGGGAGGGAGACAAACCATAAGTGACTCTTAATCTCACAAAACAGACTGTGGGTTGCTGGGGGGAGGGGTTTGGGAGAAGGAGGGTGGGGTTATGGACATTGGGGAGGGTATGTGCTTTGGTGAGTGCTGTGAAATGTGTAAACCTGGTGATTCACAGACCTGTACCTCTGGGGATAAAAATACATGTTTAAAAAAATAAAAAATAATTTAAATAAATAAATAAATAAATAAATAAATAAAATGTACTTCAACAAAAATTTAATTTTAATTAGAAGCTACCATTACTAGTAGCAAAAAATTACACACCAGCTTTCTAGACAAGTTGGTAAAACAAATGTAGTTTAAAAAATAAGATTGATAGAAAGACCTGAAACAGAGTGAATTATGTATCATTGTTTTAAGTGAATAAAGTGTAAAAGCCTCTTAAGTTTGTTATTTTCCTGGTTAAATTTTTTTTCATAAAAATGTTTGAAATTGATCAAGTTTTACTCCTGAAAAATAAAATATATAGTTAAGGTACTTCAGAAATAAATATTACTTATTTATATAAAAATAAAAATGATTATTTCATTTTTCAAATAAATATTTATTAAATAAAATTTGTATACCTTACCTCAATGCTCTTTCTATTTTTAAAATCACACACACATGCAGACTCTTAGGTGACTCATTCAGTTCAGCATCTGCCTTCAGCTCAGTTCATGATGATCCCACAGTCCTGGAATCGAGTTCTGCATCCAGGTCTCTGCTCAGCGGGGAGCCTACTTCTCCCTCGCCTGCTGCTCCCTCTGCTTGTGCTTACTCACTCTCTCTGGCAAATAAATAAATAAAATCTTAACAAAAAAAATCACACACACATATATTTGTAATAAAACAAAACTTTCCCATTTATCCCATGGAACTAAGGATTAAAGTTAGAAACCATGAAAAGAACTTGCTTCATTTAGGAACAGTTGTCATGACTGTTCAAAGAAAAGGCAAATTAGATCATTTTTACTTCCTTGCACCTTCACCCCCAACTGGCTTAACTCTCAGGGTTCTAGAAGTGCAAGATCAGGTTCTGTTTTAAATTTTGTTCATCATGTATTTTTGCACTAGTTTTTTCTTTTTTTAATATTGCACTACTATTACTTATCTTGATCACTGGATGTTTTGGTGTCCTTAGATTTTGTGCCTGAGGCAAGCACGGCATTTGCCTCACCCTGCTCCTGGGCCAGCTCCCCTGTGTCGATGTGCCCAGCTGGTTTATCCAACTGAAGAATTTTGCATTGTTTCAAGTTTGGGGTAATTATGAATAAAGTCACTATAAATGTGCATGTTGAGATTTTTGTGAGAACTTATGTTTTTATTTCATTTGAACAAATGTCTGGGCATAGAGTTTGTTGTATAGGAAATATACATTTACTTTTTTTTTTTTTTAAAGATCTTATTTATTTATTTATTTGTTTGACCAAGATCGAGGGGGCATAGGCAAGGGGAGTGAGAGTGGAAGAAGAAGGCTTCCTGCTGAGCAGAAAGCCGGACATGGGCCTTGATACCTGGACTCGGGGATCATGACCTGAGCCTGAAGGCTGATACTTTTATATGCCAGTCATTTCCCAAACTGGCAATAACATTTTGCATTCTCACCAACAATTTATGAGAGTTTCAGTTGCTCTGCATCCTTGTTAGCACTTGGTATTGTCGGGTTGTTGTTGTTTTTTTGTTTTTAATCTGAGTCATTGTAATACGTGTACAGCAGTACCCTGCTCTGGTTGTAATTTGCTTTTCTCTTATGCTCATGACTTAGCCATGTAATCTTTTATACTATGTGCCAATTAAGACCATGACATATGTATGTATTTTGAAAACGATAGATTTAAAAGGCAAGATACTGAATATCATGGACTAAGATCATTTTGTGTAAATAAATATACATACACATATATACATAATTGAAAGAATACATAAGAAATGTTAACCATGGGGTACCTGGGTGGCCCAGTGGCTTAAGCCTCTGCCTTCAGCTCAGGTCATGATCTCAGGGTCCTGGAGTCAAGCCCCGCACCGGGGCTTTCTGCAGGAAGCCTGCTTCTCCCTCTCTCCCTGCCTGCCTCTCTACCTACTTGTGATTTCTCTCTGTCTGTCCAATAAATAAATAAATAAAATCTTGGGGGAAAAAAAAAAGAAATGTTAACCATGTTTCCCCTAGGGGACGAAGACAAGACTTTTCCTTAATTCCTTTCTGACAGTTTAAATATTTTTATAAGCATGTGTTACTTTAATGGCTAAAGTACTGTTTAAAAAATTAACAAAACCCATGCCTCTTATGGGAAAATGTAATTTAAAAATCATCCCAAAACACAAAAGAACCTGAGAAGATTTCTCACCTCTGGAGCTCCAACCAGTCACACTCCTAACCCCGACTCTTAGGGTCACAGAGGCGCAAGCAGAGAAGCAATGGGATCGCAAGAAATCCCAAGTCGGCTGTAGGTAGTTATCACTTCCAGAAGCTGCAACCTGGGAGAACGGCTCCTCACAGGTGTGCCAAAGCATCCTCACCTGTGCTGAGACAGGAAGGGCAAGGGGAAGGGCCCTTACAACCAAAGATGCCTCTTTCTTTCTTTCTTTCTTTCTTTCTTTTTTTTTTTTAGATTTATTTATTTGAGAAAGAGAGAAAGAGAAACAGGGGAGAGGGAGCAGAGAGAGAGAATCTGAAGCAGAATCCCCACTGAGCTTGGAGCCCAACGTGAGACTTGATCCCAGGACCCATGAGATCGTGGCATGAGTGGAAACCAAGGGTCCGTGGCTCCACGGACCGAACCACCCAGGAGCCCCCTGCCCCTTTCTATATAGAAAAGCAGAAGCTGTTCCACCAACCTCCCCCAGAAGACTTCCGCTTATAGCTTGGGGGTTAAAACCAAGCCATGAGGCTGCCCCTCACTGCCAGGGAGACTGGCCACTTGGACTCCCGGACAACCAGAGGGTCTGCCTACAGGGGTGGTACACATCACACATGCTGGGAAAAGTGCCTTTTGAGTGCTAAGAATACCTAAAATATGGCTCCTTGTATGCCGATTTACAAATAACATTGTCAAAGTAGTAAGAAAGAAAAGAAAAAGAAAAAAAAACAGGTGCATCAAAGAAACAGAGTAAAGAAAACACCTCTTCAGGACACTAAGTGCAATTTTCCTTCTCAGAAAGATTTGAAGAAAATCACGTTTTTTTCATAGCCACAGTTGTTACCCTACTCCAGACCCTCTCCCTTTCTGCTACTTTGTGAGAGAATAAGACCAGTAGATAGGGTTACCTGAAAGGAAGAATATGGTAATTCCTGGACATGAGTAAAAGCCTGCTGTGCTCACACTGTGCTAGGCTCTGAGGAGCTTTCAACCCCCATGGAGAAATAAGAGCTATATACATTAAACAAATAGAGAAATATGCCTGTTAGTCATGAATCCTATGCCAGACGAGGGGGTTCAAGCCACAGGAGGTTAGGAATGTAAACAGCAGACAGCCACCAAGGCTGCAGCTCCTCAGCAAATTCTCCTCACCGGGGAGTTTTGAGTTTTTCTGAGGGAGTCTGTGTCACCTTTCTTTCCAGAACGATATTTGTCCCAATTCCATATGGCAAGGAGGGAGACATTTTCATCTTCTTTCTGCCACCAGCTCCCCTACAAGAAAACTACAAGTAAGTACTCTTCCAGGAACAAAACGGGGATAAATCTTCCTTCAACTTTATCCTTTTTTTCTTTTGGTATTAGAGCTTCTGAAAAAGAAAAAATAAAATAAAGCATCTCCTTAAAACAGAAGCTGGCCAAAAAAGGTTTGTCCAGGATTTTTTAGATGGGTGTGCACGGGTGAATAGTTTTCAAATAATTTGTCCCGGGGAGGTGAGTCTTCTTTTGCCTTGGGGTAGTCACATGAGTGGCCTTTTTAGGCAAATAAATACAGAGCAAGAAAGCAGGCATTGTCCTGGGATTAGGACAGAACTCAAGCATTTGTGTCTCAGTCAAATCTGAGATCCTTGTGACACAAAATTCAATGCAGGGAATACACTGGGTCAATTTGAGTGAGTCCAGGGTCTTCAGGGAGTCAAGAAAGTGGCTTAATCAACACCAGTTTGCAGATATGTGAAGATAGGGAGCTATCGAGGTGGACCAGGATGACTCTGAAATTAACTCTAGGGTCACAGAGGTCTCAAAGCATGAGGGGAGCTCAGGTCATGGGCCCCAGAGTGAATGGGGAAAGAATGCATTAAACATAGATCTTACTAGAAGCTGGAATGCCTCCTGACTGGCCAGCAGGACATAGGGCTTGTGATCTAGAAACAGGAGCTGAGCGCAGGCTTCTTAAGGGAGGTACCTGCATTAGGGCCCAGAACTGAGGGATGGGAATCTTCCCCACCCCCAAAGAACTGAGGTGACAGGAGTTGAGCAGAAAATACCATTTCAGAGGGGACTGTCATCACCTGCAGATTGGGGAGGATTTGTTTTCTCCATCACAGGCTGGTGGAGATGGGGTAGGGTGGATGGCAACAGCTGATAGATGACTTAAAAGTTAGACAAAGGCCCTTTCCAGATTTTAGAAGTACAATGGTGTGGCGGGGGTAGGGGGAAGGGTGGTGGTGGGGGGTTGTTTCAATAATTTACAGAGAGGACCCTGAAAGGGAGCTATTAGAATTCCTGTTAATCTGGCCACTGAGGTTCTCGAGTACTCTTACACGAAATATGAAACTCAAAAAGAATGTGACCAGCTGTACTCAAATCTGTGAAGCATGTAAATCCAATCACACATAGAGCATAACCCTCATCCAGGTTATTGTCTGAAACAATATTTGAAGCATCAGTGGAGGTATTATAATTTAGTGGTTGAAGACAAAGCCTTTGGAACCAGACATGCTGAGACCAAGTTCTAGTTCTGCCACTTATTTTGGAAGTAATCCCAGGAAACATCAGGTGGGGAATGAGGAAATAAACTAAGAAAAGGAAGGAAGCTAATGAAGGGTAAGTTATCAAACCATCTGTCACAGGGGACAACTGGAGCAGTCTTGCTGGGGAACCCTAGCAGACAGAACAGAGATTACCTCAGAGTTCTCGCAACCCAGAGCTAGGAAGCTGGTGTATTTATCCACCAACGACTGGCCATCATTGCTTCAGAGCAGCTCCTGGGGCAGGGGAGGGCATTAACTCCCTGGCCCTCTGGCTTGCCACAGTGCTATTAGCACATTCCCAGGACCAGAACAAAGCTTTAGGTAGAGAATCTCAGGTGTTCACAGTAAGCAGGCTTGGGTAGACAGAGAAGAGTGCCAGGTGGGTAGGCTGATGGTCCACTGGCCGTGTCAGCCACAAAAGATAATAGGGCTCACCCTCGTGTAATTCAGAAAGCACTTGCAGAGACATAACCACATTTTACCTTCAGTACCAACCTGAAAGATAGAGCTTTATTATCTCCATTTTCTTATAAGGAATGAAACAGAGAATACGAGACGTTAAATGATGTGTCAAAGTCCTACAGTTAAGGGCACAGCAGAATTGAACACAAATTGTCTGTTTCCAAGCACCATTTAAAAAAAATCAACTACAGCAAGCCACCTCATAAATGGAGCTTTAAAGGATGGAAAACTATTTGCCCATCTGAATAGCTTAGCCACCCCCAGGCTTACCAGCATGAGTGCTATGAAAGAATCCCGCCACCACCACCCGGAGGGCTGCTGAAGTAGAGTCCATGGTAGAAAGGAAGAGGAAGAAATTATTTAGAGTCTGGGCTGATACCATATTTTGTGACAACGGATGGTGAATTCCAGAGGGATTCATAGAAGGGTTTTCAAAGTTGGGGTGGGAGAGGAGGTGAGATAGAAGAGACAAAGGTAGAGTCCACAGAACCCTGTGCAATTCTTAGACTTGCCTCCTCTCCCAACCCCTTACACACCACTCCCATCATACTGACTTCCTTCCTGTTCCATGACTGCTCCAACTCCTTCCCTGCACAGGGCCTTTGCACTGGCTGTTCCTCTGCCTGCAGTGCTCTTCCTCAGATAGCCACTTGGCTGCACCCAAGACTTCCTTCAAGTCCTTGTTCAAGTCATGCCTTCTCAAGAAGGCCTAACTATCCTGCTACTCTATCAGGGCCATATTGTGTCCTAACCATGCACCTAACCTCCCACTCTGGATCTCCTGCTCTGATTTTTCTTTTTTCCCAGAACACTTATCACTTTCTGACTTCCTATATGGTTCCTTATTTACTGTATGTATTGTGTGTCTTTCCTTGCTAAAGCATAAACTCCAGAAGGACGTCTTCGTTTTGTTCACTGATGTATCGCAAGCACCTAGAATGGTACCTGGCTCGTAGTGAGTGCTCAATGAACACTGAGAAATGAGCAAATGAATGCCAATGCTCCTAAGCCCACAAAGGAACAGTGTACCATTCCATGCCTTCATCATAACTTCATGCCCCTGGCTCCAAAGAGGGAAGAGGCTACGTCTTCTCCCTTTTCTGTCCCCCTACCCCCCACCCCACATTCCCTACTCCACTAGGTCTCTATCTTTCCTCCCCTCCTTGACCAAGCAACCAGACCTTCCACCTGGTGAAAGTGGGCCTTTTCTTCTCGGTTGACTTTCAAGTATTAGTGCTTTTGTTGCCGAGGAAAACATATGACAACGGTTTATTTGATAACTGTATGTCTCCTTCTCTTTTCTTTGGACACAGTAGAGGCCGTGAGCCATATCTTGCTCTCAATCATATATGTAAAAAAAAAAGGGGGGGGTAGGATCTATTAAATAGTCAGCATTAGGTCTGGACACTGCCCTTACATTGTCAACACCATATTTACTTTGACATATTTCCAGTGTCTGAAAATATTTGCTCTAGTTCCAACAGTCAAGGTTAAGAGATAATATCTGAATGAGACAAGAGGAAGGAAACCAGCCCATATGTCAAATGCTGGAGAAAGAACAGAGCTATAGGCTAGAGAATAACAGAATCTTATTCTAGAATGAAATCAGTAGGGTTTTTTTTTTAATTAAAGCATTTAAATAATTCAAATATGTAAGCTGAGAATTAAAAATTGTACTTAAGTTCTTGGAGCAGCATTTCAGATTCTGATGCCCCCTGCTAAGTGCTGCGGTGTACAGTCTGAAATTTGATTTGACTAATAAATAACTAGTTCCATGTCCTACACCTAAAATCATAAGCAATTAAATATACAAAGAACGTAGGAAATACACAATAGGGAAAAATCCTCAGTAACACTCACTTTCAGTCTTAAAGAGTATAACCTGCTGTAGAGAGAACAAGAGGAAGAGAAAACCCAATAGGAAACGAAGAAGTCCATGGCAGGGCCCTGTCAGCTGTTCAAATATGGACAGACTGCACACTAATCAGAAAGGCCATCATGCTTTGTTCTTCCAATCAAACCCCTAAGGATAGAACAGTTCAAGATCTAATATTCAGCTTCCCCTTCCATTCTATCACCCATCTATCCCAACATTCTGGGGGTTCATGAAAGGATCAAACAAATAAGCTTTAAGTTATTGAAAAAGAAAAAATGGAAGGGCAGCCCCTCACACAAGGAGCTCCCAGCAGACTAGGGAAGACTCTCCAGGGAAAGCTTCACAAAAAGGCAGCCAGGGCTGAGAACCAGTGGCTTGTTTGCAACGCCTGAATCACAGCGGATGAAAAGATACACACGTCAGTATTGCCGCAGGAACGTTTCCCTGTCGAAGCCACATATTTACAGAACCCTCCTACACCTTTATTTAGTTTGATCAGATCACTTCTTTTTTGGCTGCTTTTTGTTTGTTTTTTGTCTTGTTTTGTTTTTTGTCTTTGTGGGGTTTTTTTTTGGTTTTTTGTGGTTTTTTTTGTTGTTGTTGTTGTTGCTAGTTTTAAAAGTACCATCAGCAGAATGAAAGAAAGCATGTCTTTTTTTTCTCCCCCTTAAATTCCATTTTCTTTTATCACCTCCATGAAGCAAGTAGGATTTTCAAACTTGGCTCTGAATTGCAACAATACCAAAATAGTCCAGAAACTGTTCCATGAAGGAACTGCCAGTGGTATAGACAAGAACACTGATGTTTAGAAGCTGCTCAGTGTCCCCCACTGACAAATGCAGCAAGATTTTTTTTTACCTCTTTGTTCCCACATAGTCTAGAAAAACTGACAGAAATTTCTATAGTGTTGCCTTGTGCTCAGAATAGTGACATATGAAACCATTAGAAGGATTACATACGTATTATCTTATTTCCTTGTTCAATGTCTATCCAACACATTTTATTGGAAGCCCAATGAGGGCTATGACTATGCATATTTCATTTGTTATCATGCACACAACAGCTGGCACACTGTATGACTCAAAAAGATGTTTGGTTAAAATAGGCTAAGTATGTATATTATAGTAACATCAGAGGATTGTGAGGTTAGATTTACTTTGTATCCAAAGTCCCTAGATACACCCAAATCTATGGAGAACTATACTCCAGGATGTAGGATAAGTAACTGCTTTATGGTTACAGCATTTGTTAAATGCCCCTTATGGAAGGACCATTAGGTATAAAATTAAGCAGCTTTTATACTTTGGGCACAGAGAGACTTGGCTCCAAAGCCCAGCTCTGCCACTTACTAGCACAAGTTAATCACTTCCCTTCTTCGATCTACAGTTGTCTGCTCTGGGAAATAGGGAAAATAGTACCTACTTCAGGGGCACCTGGGTGGCTCAGTCAGTTAAGTGTCTGCCTTTGGTGCAAGCCATAATCCCAGGGTCTTGGGATCGAGCCCCAAGAAGGGCTCCCTGCTGAGCAGGGAGTCGGCTTCTCCCTCTGCTTCGGCCCCTCCCCTCACTCATGGTCACATGCACTCTCTCTCTCAGACAAATAAATAAAATCTTTTTAAAAAATAGCAACTGCTTCCATAAAGTTGTAGTAAGGAGTAGAGATATTATTTACAAGATGTCTCAATAAAATAGCAATACCCCATAAAATGGCAAATGTCATCAAATATTTTTTGTAGTAATAATACCAATAGTAACTTCGTCTTCTCAATCCTGGGCCTTACCAATGCAATCACACTCAACAATTGCCATTCAGCGTTCAAGTGGCCAGCTCGGTTCCAGCAGCCAACGCAAGGCTTCTAGAGACCCTGCAAATGGGTAGTTCACGTTCCTGCCCCTAGCCTGGTATGAAGTATGTCCCAACCCAGACTTGAGCCCAACAGATGCAATCTGTCTCTACCCCCAGTCATCTTTGTTCTTGGCTTTTGCACAAATTTCTTGGCTTACACCTTACTTCCCTTTCCAAGACAAACTTTCCCCTGAGACCCACCCATTTTATTAGGGCTCAAACATTCTCCTAGTTATTTCCAGCCTCCTCTCCATGCCAATAACCATAGCTGATCCAATAACAGACCAACTCAAACTGCAGCAACAATTACATCAACACCACCTAGAAACTCCCATGTGACCCCCGTCTAGTCATCAGACCAAATGCGAGCCAGACTGGCCTGATTTGAGTCTGAATTTCCCTCTGGAGAGTAGAATGTTGACTGCTGAATGAATCACATGGCAAGGTGGAATAGACTTGAGCAAAACGCATATGGGTTATTTGGAGAGAAAAGGAGGGACAGGATATATGGCTTGCAGAACCCCTTGCATATTTTCCTGCTTTGTCCCCACCCCCAATGTACAGCAAAGGTCTCAGATGATGACAATATCTATGGCATATCTATGACAAAGTCTTCAAAACACACCCATAGGCTTGAAAAGAGCTAAACATAGCCATAACTATTCCTATATTTCTGAAAAACCTAGTTCTTATCAAGATTGCGATTAACCACCTCTGAGTGCCCTAATTTAGTGGTCTGGCATGGTGTTTTAGCAAACTCTTCCTTACACTTAATATCACTAGGTGGGACTGACATAAGCTAGTAAAAATTTAAACCCTTTTCTGATTGAGCAACATGTTAGCGCCAGTGAGAGAGAACCTGTTGACACATCTGGCTTACTAGGCTAGAGAGCAAAGAAAAAGAATCATTGTCCTTGGCTTCTGGTTAACATTCTTTCCTCTGTAGCTCCAGGGTCAGCAAACTTTTCTGTTAAGGATTCAGTTAATAAATATTTTAAGCTTTGCTGTTCACATATAGTTCCTGTTCCTTCTTCTTCTTCTATTTTGTTTCAAATCATGTAAAGATTTTAAAACCATTCTTAGTTCCTAGGCCATACAGAAATAGCCTATGGTGTCCCACAGTCCATAGTTATTGATCCCGCTCCAAACCAACAATTCACAGATATCTGAGTAGTGGCCTTCAAATGGACATTTTAAGACAAAGTCCTTTTTTTTTTTTTTTTTTAAATTTGGGATATTGTGCTCATTGGCAAAATTTCAGTTGTCCTTGAATAAGCTTCCTAGAACTTATAAAATCTCCTGAGTTATTGGTAATTGATTGAGCTTATACTCTGGACTTGTGCATTTTACCACATGAAAGTTATATCTCAATTTTTTTAAGTTTTTAAAAGGTTATACATGTATATTTATTTAATATCTGTTTTGTCTATATTGCTCTCCTTTTTGACTTTTTGTAAAGTCATCTCTACACCTAACATGGGACTCAAACTCATGACCCCATGATCAAGAGTCAGATGCTCCACTGACTGAAACAGCCAAGTACCCGTATCTTGCTTACCTTTTTATTTTTAGAACCACATCCAACTTGAAGTGAGCACTCATTTATTGTGTGTTACAGAGAGAAGAAGAGAGACAGGAGGATGGATGACGGTGAATGGAGGCATAGAGGAACATTATGAACACAATAACCCAGGACCATAAACTAAGATGAGTCATAATAGAACCGCCAGATTGCTTGAAAAACACCTGTTACATAGACAGAACGAGGCACCTGTGGATGGCTGCTTCAAGTACACATATAAAATTATTCTGTGAAAATCATAGAATTGTTGGGTCTTGCAAGTCATGTAGTGCAGCATAATGGGGGAATCCCTGAAAGACTTATCAGGAGAATGACTTTAGAAGTTATGACCAACTAGTCAGAAGAGATTTCCAAAAATTCAACTGGATATCATTTCGGTAAGCACACTAGTTCTATGATGGTCCGTAAAATTTGAGCAACAGCCGAGTAGTTTGTAAAAGACATTTGTTCACAAATCATAAGAGTGAAGAAAAGAGGGATGGCGTATTTCCCTCCAGAGAGAATTAGAAGTTTGAGGACTAAGTGAACTTGTGCCTTTGGAAATCAATGATAAAGCTACAAAATCAGATTCCGGGTGCCCCACCAAGTTTGCCATAAAGAGTATACAGTAAGCCTCCTGGCTGAGATTTCCAGGCAGTAAGCAACACCAGGCAACACCAGGCAAGCTGAGACAGTTAACTCCCAAATTGTATGGGTCAATGAAATTGTTTCCATGGAGAAGAAGTACCTTTCTACTCAAGGGAGATTCAGAATCAAGCACAATTTCTGTCATAGCTTGCTCTACTGAGACTAGAGTGTGTGTGCAAATTTAGCATTTTCTGATTAAGGTTATTTAAGAGAAATAGGTCTATCAGAGTGTCAACCTTCTAATTAGAATTTAAATGTGGAATTTGAGGAACAAGGCAGAGGGTCATAGGGGAAGAGAGAATAAAATGAAACAAGAAGAAAACAGAGAGGGAGACAAATCATAAGCCACTCTTAATCTCAGGAAACAAACTGAGGGTTGCTGGGGTGGGCGCATGGAGCGGGTAGGGAGAGGGTGGCTGGGTGATGGACATTGGGGAGGGTATGTGCTATGGTGAGTGCTGTGAATTGTGTAAGCCTGATGATTCACAGACCTGTACCCCTGGGGCTAATAATACATTATATGTTAATAGTAAGAATAAGAATAAGAATAAAAGAATTTAAATGCGTAGTTGAATAGTCAATATAGACTTCTATTTTGTAGTCAAAATCTTCTAAACTGGGAAGAAGCACTGAAACAGTTAAGAGAATTTTAAGTTTACTCTTCAGCTGAGCAGTTCTTTCTTGGAGATAACCTGAGAAGAGGTGGGGACCAGGGGGCAGGGAGGTGAGCCTATGGCATCTCCTCTCTTACCATGCCAGGATGCTGGACTCCTCAGTGGCAGATGAAATGACCTGACTGATCCTGAAACTCTTGGAGAAGAGACTGGAGCAAGAGTGTGAGAGTGTGGAGGCCAGGAAGGGAGGATGGGACAGAAGCAGCCCTGCAGAGCTTCTGCAGAGATTCTGGGAACAGCGCCTCCTGGAGGAAGTCTCCCAGATCCAAGCCCTGAGGAGATGAACAGATGAGGAGGCTGTGGGTCAGTGTTGCTCCCAGAGGTCCCTTCCCTAGCCTCTGCCATGGGCATCTACCCTGCCACCACCTCTCTGCCTCCTACAGTCCTGGAGCCACAAGGAAATATCCAACACTCAGCCTCCTGGCTTCCTGCCACCATCATTCAAGAGCTACCTCAGCAGTCACTCATCTCACAGTTCCCCCCTCTCCAGGCCCTCCCCATTCATAGGTCAGGGGGTATTAAGGAAAGTCACCTGCCTGTGTCCTTCATATCTAGGAATTCCTTACGTATTCTACCATGGTTCCTTTTTGATACACCCACCACAAATGTCAAGTCTTTTGGCCTGCCTTTCACTCTCTTTGTGGTGTCTTCAGATGAACACAAGTTCTTAATTTTAGTCAAGTTTTGTTTTTCAGGCTTTTTCCTTAAAAAAAAAAAAAAGGATTTTTACATTATAGTTATAGTTACATTATAGTTATGAGTCTAATGGGTCAGATTTGTAAGAATTATTTAAGCACTTAGAAAGGTTTGTAGGTCAAACAACTTTTAAAGCTACAGAATTTAAATAGAGTAAATATATAAGTGCAGTGTCAAAAGGTCAAAGATACTTAATTAACAAATCTGTAAGTAGAACCAAATATAGTCAAAGACTCTTACAAGTGATTGCAAAAATGTGCTTGGTTTATAAATAAAACAAGATTTGTAAGCTGAACCTTAAACCTTAAGGATTTAGAATCTGAAACTCTAATAAATGTATTATTAGCTTCAAAGGCTTGAACAAGCCTCTGCATAGTCTTTTCTGCACTTAAAACAGCCTATTAAAGTATGCTGAAAAATTAACACTTAGTGCTTTCATCACCAACCCTCATTTCTTTGGTGGTTCCTCTTGCATATGACATGATTTACACACATCTCAAAATTTCAGTTACCTCTTGCAAACTGTAATTCGTCACTGTGCCTATGAGCACGTTTTCCAAAAATTTGCATTGATGCTTATCAATTTAACATCTAAGAGGTGCTTAGTGTTTTAAAATCACCAAGATTTCTTGGTGCAATAATGTAAGTTCTAAAATTGAGATAAAATGTAAAAGAACTGAAATTTTGAGAAACAGTCGAAATTAATCCACTAATGTAGAACTTCTTTGTGGCACAGAAATTAAACCTTACATGTTGGCAGTTTGTCCAATCAGCATAATGCATTACCTTCTAGAAAATAACCTGTGTCCAGTTCCCTGAAGTTGAAATTGAGGGACATTAACAAAAACACTCTACTTAGCACAATCTGACAAGATGATGCAGCTGTAAATTTTCTTTCAATTCTACAAATATTGTTTTAACATAGGGAAGTAGGGCTACTAGCCTTGAATTATTTTCTAGTAGTGGTAGTTTTAAAGGATAAAATATATACAAAATGGATAGAAAGTAGAGCATAGGGAATATAGTCAATGTACTATAATAATTTTGAAGGTGATAGATAGTAACTGCTCTTTATTGTGGCGACCATTTTGTAATGTATGTAATTGTCAAATCACTGTGTTGTACACTCAACACAGTGTTTGAGTGTTGTACACTCAAAACTAATATAAGATTATATGTCAACTTTCAATTAAAAATAAAATAAAATAAATACATACACATATTATACTGTAACAGGTTTGAACATTTCCTATGACTGTAGAACAGCATGATAGTCATAAAATCTTTACTTTTCCCCAAAAGAAAAACAAAGTACATGAATGGAGGATGTCTCCAATTACAAAGAAAAAAGATAGAAGGATAACCCAGTAGGAAAAAAGAAAAATAGATGTTAGATAGATTTAATTAAAGTCTCATCTAAGACTATGGTTTCCCTTACTATAATTCAAAGGTTCTGGGCTAGTTCAGTCATAATTATATATGATTAAATTTAATAATAAAAAAGGGATAAAGATCAACTTCCTGCCTTTCATCACCTTCAGAGTAACCAGTACCAGACTTGCCCTCCTGTCGTAACAACTATAAATGACAAATAAATGAGGCAATAATTTTTGGACATTGGACACCAGGTAGCACAGGACTGAGGTCCTTGAAAGAAGGAAAGCCCATGAAATGAACAGCACATTCACCCTGGATTTTTACCTAGGGAAACCTTCCAAACCATAGGGACAAAGAAGTGAAGTTCTAGCAGGGCACTGAAGTCTCCCTGGGCTGAAGAGGCAGAGAGTGAAATTCAAAGCTGCTGAAGGAATTTGTAAGGAATTTGTATGGTACCAGAGAAAATGCAGCTGCAAAGATGGGTTCCTAGAAGCCTGTGTGGGAGCTGTGGGCAGATCTGTGGCTGAGGGCAGAGCTGCATACACACAGGGCAAAACCCTTGCAATACCCAAAAGAGAGAGGCTGCTGCAAGGCTAAGTGCTCCATGAGGTAGCTCAGTGTTGGGAGGCTTTGGAGTTCCAGCCCAGACACAGTGGGAGACCTTGCTAGGCTCTTTGACCACTTCCTTCCCCAGAAAGGCCATGTGATAGGAGGAGATAATATGTCCTCAAATCTGGGTCATTCTTTAGAGCAGAGGTTGGCAAAATTTTTTAACAGGGCCAGATAGAAAACGCATTAGGCTTACAAGTCATGTGTTCTCTTTCACAACCTCTCAATTTTGTCATCCTAGCATGAAAGCAGACACAGACAACATGTAAATGAATGCACATAGTTGCATTCCCATAAAACCTTGTCTATAGACTTGAAGGTGACCTAAGTGTTAGGATGGGCAGACAAGGACAGAAATGTAGCCATTGTAAATACATTTAAGGACATAGCAGAAAAGATAAACATAGCAAACAGATGAGAAACCTCAACATAAAAGTGGATATTATAAAAAATAACCAGAAGGAGGTTCTATATTGGCAGATTACATTATCTGAAATAAAATATTCATGAAATAAGCATAACAACAGACCAGAAATCACAGAAGAGAAAGTCGTGAGCTTGAAGACAAATTAAAAGAAATCATTCAACCTGAAGAACAAGAGAAAAAAAATTGTCAATTACTAGAGCCTCAGTGATCTCTAGAAAGATAACAATGATCTAATGTGTGTAAGGAGAGTATCAGAACAAAAAGAGAAAGAAAACAGAGCAGGAAAAATACATTTGAAGGAAAGATGGATGAAATGTTCCTAAATTGGGATTTTAGAAAACCGATTTACAGATCCAAGAAGCTGGGTGATACTCATGCCAGATAAACACACACAAAGAAAAACACAACGAGACATTTCATAGTTACAGAGAAGAAAAATCAAAGATAAAGAGAAAGTCTTAACAGAAGCCAGAGAAAAATGTACATTATATTCAGGTGAACTATAATACAAATTCAAACTGACATTTCAGCAAAAACAGTGGTGACAGAAAGACAGAAAATGAATCTTTAAAGCACTGCAGGGGGAAAAAGTAAACCAGTATCAGCTCAAAATACTATACCCAGCAAAATTATCATTGACAGGAGGGTAAAATAAAAACATTTCCAGGTGAGTGAAAGCTGAAAGAATTTGTTGTCAGCTAATTTATAATAAAAGAAATGTTAAGAGCGAATTTTCAGACTGAAAGAAAAAACGAATCTCAGATTTATAGGAAAGCATGAAGAGTATAGAAAATTAGAAATATGTAGATATATTAAAAAACCTATCTTTCTTTTCTCTTAGATCCTTTAGACAATTGTTTAAAGTAAAAGTAGTAACACTGTTGTGTAGGGGGGTTTATAAAGTACATAGAAATAAAATATATGGTAAGTTAGCATAAAGAATGGAGTAAAATGAATTATACTGTTGAAAACATTTTTCATTTTATATGAAGTACTGCAATGTTAATTTAAAATAGAATGTGATTTTTTTAAAAAAATAGGAGAAATAAGTAAGAATGTTAAAAATTCAATTAAATGAAAAGAAAGTGGGAAAGGAGTAACAGAAGAACAAAAGAGCACGTGGCAAACAGAAGACAAATACAAACCGATAGACCCAAACCCAGCCATGTCAGTAACTAGATAAAACGTCAATGGACTGTATACCGCAATGAAAGGGTAGATGGTCTGATTGAATTTAAACAGCAAGACGGAATTATATACTCCCTATAAACGGTGCAATTTAAAAATAAAGACACAAATATACTGAAGGAAAGAGATATACCATGCAAACAGTAAACGTGAGAAAGTGAGGGCATATTAGTATCAATCAAAGTAAACATCAAGGCAAAATAGTATTTCATATGATAAAAGGATCAATTCACCAGCAAGGCATACTCCTACTGTGTATGTTTCTAATAGTAGAGCTTCAAAATACATGAGATGAAAACTAACAAAACTAACAAAACAGAAGGGAGAAATAAGCAAATCCGCAGCCATAGGCGGAAGCTTTAGTGCCTGTCAGCAACTGACAGAACAGTTTAAAAATCAGCCTGGCCGACACCTAGCAAATGAGTATTGCATCTGGTCTTGTTCCTCTTTGAGATACCCACTGTATCTCAATATTCTCAGAATGAACTGGAAAGTTAAAATAATTCAATATGCTTTTTCCAATATACATTTTTAAAAACTGCTTTTTTATCATAACCTTATTTTCCTTTTTTTTTTTTTAAGATTTTGTTTATTTATTTAAAGAGAGAGCATGCATGTGGGAGTGGGTGGAGGGGGGCGGAGGGGCAGAAGGAGAGAGAGAATCCCAAGCTCAGTGTAGAGCCCCACACAGGGCTCGATCTCACAACCCTGATATCATGACCTGAGCCAAAACCAAGAGTCAGTTGCTTAACCAGCTAAGCTACCCAACTGCCCTGTCACAAACTTATTTTCATAAAAGTCTTGGACTGCTGACTTAGCTCCTCCAATATATGGAGAATGTTATGGATTGAATTCTGTTCCCCCAGAATTTGTATAGAAAAGGCTTAGCTCTCAGTATCTCAGAATAGGACTATATTTGGAGATAGATCCCTTAACGAGTTGGGTAAGTTGAAATGGGACCGTTTGGTTGGGCTTTAATCCAGTCTGATTGGACTTGGGATCTGTCTTTATAAGAGGAAGTCTGGACACAAAGAGTCACCAGAGATCCACACACATAGAGAAAGGACCAAGTGAGGACACAGTGAGAAGGTGATCATGTGTAAGCCAAGGACAGTGGCCTCAGAAGAAACTAAAGCTTCTGACACCTTGACCTTGGACTCATAGCATGGCTGACTAGGAACTGTGCCACTACCCAGCATCATGAGGCAGTATCATACTGTATATCATTAGCTCAGGAGAAGGTCAAAACTCAAAACCGGAAATAGAGTTTCTACTAAATGCACATCTCTTTTGCGCCTAATATCAAAAAATCATTACGTTGAAACATCAAAGTCTGGAACAGTCTGTACTATATAGAAAATAAGAACGTTCAAAAATGTGTGGAAGACTATGCTTAATGGTATTCCATGAACAGAAACACACAGGGAAAGACACGTGGCATGTCTGTCTTGGCTAAAGAAGGATTTGACACTTGGGGACAACACTCCATAGTAAGATTCAGAGCCCCAAGTACTGATATAACTTTAAAATAAACAAGCAGACAAGGAAAAGGACAACAGAGTAAATAAATAAGAAATGAAGACACACTAATACTGATGTCTTGACCCAGGTGTGTGCTTGGTTGACTCCAATTCCATGAGACGCTCAGAATTTAGAGGAGGTGGTGTGTCTAGTTCAGCAGTCACATTTTATGAAGTGGAAGCTGGATCCCAGAGAAATTAAGTAAATATCCAAGGTCACACAGCCAGTGGCAGAAATGGGTCTTGACCTAAGTCCCTAAACACCCAGTCTTCATTTTACAGTACCGAAAATGGGACAGTGAAGTCAATAATACGATAATCTTGTGTTCGAAAAAAACAGATAATGGCAGTGTTCTCTGATACTAGCTGGACCCCAGTAATGAAAACATTTAGGGTCAAATGAAGAACCAAAGACATGTTAATAAATGACAATAATCTGATCATATTTTAATGTGGAAAGAAAATAGCTCTTATTTAGCATTTTCTCTCATCTGTGAATGGCAGGCTATCTCTGAGAACAACAGCAGCAAATTCCAAACACAAAATTCCTATATAGCAACGAACAAAGTATAGATCCTTGTTGACATCACATAGTGGTACCTTTGGAAGTATTGACAGAGAAGACAGTGCAGTGAGGGGGAAATTTGGAGTGGTGCAGGGGGCTGGGTAGGGGGAATGAAAATAAGAGCTGCCCTCACCTGATTGGCACCACTGGGCTCTAAAAATGTTCAGATCCATGTAGAATGAGTAGTGCTTAAGATGGGACACATGCAGGCTGTCCAAACCACCTAGACCAAGGGGTCAGCGTTGGCTTAATCTGGAAAGGTGGGGCCATGCCGGAGTCCAGATCAGGCTGACAGAACTTAACAATTCTGCTGTCCAGATAAGAGTCGAAGATAAAGTAGAAAGGAGATCTCTCTAGAGTCAGCAGCTTAGTCTAAAACACTCACTGCCTGTCATCATGTGTCTCTACATCCATATAAAGGATTTTCTACAAAGGCAAATATTCGTTTATGTGGTAGTGGGTGTGAGATTCAAAAAGAGAAATAGTGATTTATGTTAGTAATTAAAATGTATTTAGTGCTTCACACTTTACTTCTGTTTTATAAAAAGGAGGCAGAACTCAGAAATGTGAAGCAGTTATGCAGCGTGTGAGGCATCAAAGACAAATGAGTCTCTTTAAGGTAGGGTCTGAAGCGAGTGCTGTCGGAGGTTACGGTCAGCACTGCTGCGTATGGTTCTACAAGCATGTCTCATGGTGCCCTTCCCAAAGGGACTCAGTTGCCCTATCCCGTGGGAAACTTTGACGAGTCTTATGAAATGTGTCTCAGAAACTTCCATGGAAGTTTCTAGAGGGGGAGCAGAACATGTATTCGTTGACCCCTCTCCCCCATTGGTCAAAGGTTGCTTCATGGGGTATTATTAAGTGTTCCTTCTTCTCCCTTCCTTTCCCTGCTTCCTCACCCCCACCCCCACTTTAATCTTACACATGTGTGAGTGCCAAGAAGGTTCCTATGAGCATCCCCATGAAGGGAAATCTCAAAAACCCCCCAGACAAGAAATGAGAGGACTGGAGTTTTAGGTGAGACATTATTCAGGGGCACCTGTGTGAAAGTGGTTGATGTCTGCACAGAACTGGTCACTGCAGCTAAGGCTGGAATAAAAGTGAGGCCGGGAGGATGTGAAGTCATACACCACAAGCATCCACTGCCCAAGAGCATTTAGTCAAGGGGATCAGAAGGACTGACATTCATCCTGTGCTCTGCCATACACATCACTTTTGCTAGTGCAGCCTGCGCTGCTTGGAAGAGGTGGCTTGCTTCTCTTACTTTTACAGAGTAACAAGGGCCCTAGTTTTTCTCGCCAAGGACCACATAGCAGACTAGAATCTGAATTCCAATGTTCAAAAATCTAAAACAAACAAGAAAAAGAAATAAAGGCACCCAAATTGGAAAGTAAGAAGTAAAATGATCTCAGTTCAAAGACAGCATGATCTTATATGTGGAACACTCCACACATACATGTACAAACACACATGAGCCTATCACAACTAATAAAAGAAATTAGCAAAGTTACAGGATAAAAAATCAACACACAAAAATCAGTTGCATTTCTATACAATACCCATGACCAATCTGAAAAGAAAATTGAGAAAATAACCCCATTTACTATTCATCAAAAAGAATAAAATACTTAGAAATAAACCTAACCAAGGAGATAAAAAAAACCTGTACACTGAAAGCTACAAAGCATTGCTTGAAAAAAATAAAAGAAGACACACACAAAAAAGTAAAGAGGTCCCTTGCTCATGCACTGAAAGACTTAATATTATTAAAATAGCCATACTACCCAAGGTGATCTACAGATTTAATGCAATCTCTATCAAAATACCAAAGGCATTTTTTGCAGAAAAAGGAAAAAATATTCTAAAATTCATATGAAATCTTAAGGGATATATGACAGCTAAAACAATTTTTAAAAAGAACAAAGATCAGACCTCATACTTCATGATTTCAAAGCATACTACAAAGCAAGAGTCACTAAATTGGTGTGGTACTGGTGTAAAGACACATAGATTGACCAGTAGAACAGGATAAAAAGCCCAGAAGTAATCCCTTGTATGTATATAATAGTTTTTAGTAAGACTACACAATGGAAAAAAGAGTAGTTTCTTCAACAAATGATGTTGAGGAAACTGGATATCCACCAATAAAAATAAATAAATAAATAAAAATTAAAAAATAGAAGAAGTTGAACCCTTACTTTACAACAGATGCAAAAATTAACTCAAAGTGGATTAACGACCTAAGGGTAAAACTTAAACTATTAAATTCCTGAAAGAAAATATAGGGGGAAATCTTTAGGACATTGGACTTGGCAATGATTTCTTAGAGATGACACCAAAAGCACAGACAACAAAAGCAAAAATAGACAAATGGGATGACATCAAACTTAAAAACTTCCACGCATCAATGGAAATGATCAACAGAATGAAAAGGAAACCTATGGAATGGGAGAAAATATTTGCAAATTATATATTTGACATATATAGTTTGATATCCAGAAAAGACTATATATAAGGAATTTCTACAACTCAAAAACAACAGAAAATAATCTGATTTTAAAATGGGGAAAGGACTCAAATAGACAATATTCCAAACATATGGTAATGGCCAATAAGCATATAAAAGAAGCTCAACATCAGTAACCATAAGATAAATGCAAATCACAACCACAATGAGATACCCCCTCAAACCCACTGGAAAGGTCACTGTGAAAAGAACAGAAAATTAAAAGTGTTCACAAGAGGGGACCTGGGGGGCTCAATGGGTTAAAGCCTCTGCCTTCGTCTCAGGTCATGATCCCAGGATCCTGGTATTAAGCCCTGCATCAGGCTCTCTGCTCAGCAGGGAGCCTGCTTCCCTCTCTCTCTGCCCACCTCTTTACGTATTTGTGATCTGTCTGTCAAATAAAAAAATCTTAAAAAAAAAAAAGTGTTCACAAGAATGCAGAGAAATTGAAACCCTTGTGCATTGTTGGTGGGAATATAAAACAGAACAGCCATTATGGAGAACAATACAGAAGTTCCTCAAAAAATTGAAAATAGAACTACCACGTGATCCAGCTATTCCACTTTCTGAATACGTATATATGAAATTCAAAGCACTATCTCAAAGAGGTATGATACACATGGCAGCACTATTTACAGCAGTCAAGTATCTAAAGTATCACATGAAGTATCTAAAGTAGTCAAAAATCATAGAAATAGCAAGTAGAAAGGTCACTGCCAAGAGCTAGGAGGGAGGGAGAATTAATGTTTAGTGGATATGCAATTTCAGTGTTGCAAGATGAAAAGGTTCTAGAAATCTGTTGCACAATAATGTGCATACCCTTAACACTACGGAAATGTACACTCTACAATGGTTAAGATTGGGGGTGCTTGGCTGACTCAGTCAGTGGAGCATGCCACCCTTAATCTCAGGGTCGTGAGTTTGAGCCCCGTATCTGGTGTAGAGATTACTTAAATAAATAAACTTATTAAAGAAACAAATTAAACCATTAAGATCAAACATTTAATGTTATATGGCTTTTATCACAATGAAAAATGACCAAAACACCTCAAACAACACCCAAAATAACTCGGTATTTTTTTTCAAGATTTTATTTATTTGAGAGAGAGGGAGCACCAGAGAGAGCAAGTTCGAGTGGGAGAGGGAGAGGGAGAAGCATACTCCCTACTGAGCAGACAGCCAGACCTGGGGCTCGATCCCCGACCTTGTAATCACAAGCCGAAGGCAGATGCTTAACCACCCAAGCCATCCAGGCAGGCCAACAACTCAATAGTTTTAAAGAAATAAAACAATTGGTGAAGATGACTGAAATGACCCATTAATGGGACATATAAAGAGTTTGTACTCCACAAACATGCACAACAAATTCTAAAGAACATAGAGCATGTTTCCGTGTCATCTCTGGCTCATCTTTCCTAAAGAAAGGCCCTTAGTGGCCTGAAGGGACTGGTTAGTGTTCAGTCCAGTTTCTCCAGATGACTCACCCATTGCTTATGCCACAACCGTCATTTAGATACCTGCTTCTTGCTCTGGGATCCTTGAGAATGATTTTAAGAAGTTAATTTTTCCTCTTAGCTTGTTCATAGAAATTCTTTGAAGACTTGGGTTTTACCAGCGGACTGTGATAAAGGGCTTTGCCCATTATTGGCTGCAAAATTCCCACCTGGCTATGGCTTACTGAGCTCTGTTGCTCCAACTGTGGGATACAGAGTCATGGTGTCCTTTCTGCAAATCATTTTGTATGCCATGACTGAGTGTGTGTGTGTGTGTGTGTGTGTGTGTGTGTGTGTGTGTGGTTTTAAACCTGTTTTAGTTGTTAAGAATCACTTCCTACTTGGAACGAAAGCTAGAAATAAATTCTCTGTTGACTGTGTTACTATTAAACCTTCTCCTCTTCTTGCTTCCCGCCCTCTTGCCAACAGTTTCTTGGAAGCTGGAATAAAACTATTTCCTCATCCAATGTTCTGTGAGTTGCCGCAAGTTGCCTGAAGTGATACAGACAGCAATCGTTGAGAGGAGAACTAGAATCTAGGTTTTTCTGATTATACACAGGATGTTCTTTCAACTACACTTTTTGGCTATAGTTATTGGTTAGCAGTTCCAATTTTCCAAGAGTTTTATGTTGAAAAGATTATTTTCTTTAACTTATTTGTAAATCCTAGTGGTGAGAAAACGAACCAAAATCATAACACTCTTTAACACAATTTTGTAAATGTAGGAAAGAAGAGGACAATTAATATTTATTGAGCATCTACTCTTTGACAGACCTGTACATACTTTATCTCATTTTATCCCCACTACACTGGAGGGCATTTATTATTAGGTAGGAATTTTTCTCTATACTTCATAAAGCAGGAGACTAAGGCTAAAAGAAGTAATTCGAGTATCCTTATTCATGTTATGCCCTGGCTTCCATCTCTCGTTGGTTAGAGACCATCCCCTGGAACGTTATTGTCTTGTACTTCGAGTTTGTGCATCTGTCGCCACGTCTCAGAAAGTTCCTGAAGAACTCTCCTTCTCAGAGAGCTCTTCTCAGAAGAAGAACTCAGAACTCAGAAGAACTCTGGGAGAAGGAATGCTAGAGAAGGAACAGGCCAGCAAGAGTCGCACACACAGCTGAGGCCAGGCAGAGCCCATTTACACCTATACGTCTGGTTGTTGATGCTGGATGAACAAGAGGTGTCTCGTACACCCCCACAATGACAAACACATATCCATCTAGTCCCTAATCTTCTTAATTCCAGGCCTCATACAGCTCTCAAATCACGCTGCCATCTTCTATGGGCTTACTGATTGCCATATGGTACCTAATAAATGTTTCAAAATATACAAAGAAGGGTCTTTGGAGAAGATATTGCCGTGACCCATCTTTTTTCTCAGTCCAAAATATGAGTGATATCCACACAGAGAGATTTTTCAAAAGTGGTCCTCGTGATTGTGATCATCTTTTTGAGAAAAAGAAAAGCAAACCTACTAACAATGAGGAGTCACCAAACAGTTGAAAGTGCGATCTTTTATTTTACAAAATTAGAATTTTACAGGGTACAGCAGACAGTTTGGGGGTGAAAAATGCCCAACGAATATGGACATGAGAGTCCCCTGCAGACTGGAAAAGTATCTTCCAGGAAGAGGCAAGACATTAGAAAACAAGCATCTGCGTTCCAACACAGGCAACTCAAAGCTAAAATGATGAAGAGAGGGAAAAAATTGGTGCTAGTTATGGAATTACTATTTGTTATAAAGTAAATATGGCATTCTAGAAAAGAAATGGCAGCCTCATGAAGCTGTGGAAATTACTATAGACAAGGCCAGGTGATTTTTTTTTAAGATTATTGATTTATTTGACAGACAGAGATTACAAGTAGGCAGAGAAGCAGGCAGAGAGAGAGGAGGAAGCAGGCTCCCTGCTGAGCAGAGAGCCCAACACAGAACTCCATCCCAAGACCCTGGAATCCTGACCCAAGCCAAAGGCAGAAGCTTTAACCCACTGAGCCACCCAGGCGCCCCAGATATTTTTAACTAAACAAGGTTACACATCCTTGCATCCTTACATCCGCCCACATTTTTATGCCCCTTGGCCCTCCAGATTTAGTTAACCAGAGCACTTTTCCTTTCAGCTCCAGAGCAGGAAGGTACTATGTGCAAAATGAAAATAATGGTGGAGTCAAGCGTTCGGCCCTTCAGTTTTTTTCAAAAGGCTGGGCCTTGGCTGACACAGAGACACAGACCATCTGGGAACACGCATTCTCTGACCTGGAGAGAGAAAACTAAAGAGACTGGGATCAAGAACTGTTGTGAGGGCAGCTCTGAAGGATTTGTTAATCAATTGAGGAAGATGTCAAGATGGCGACAGAAGAGCATCATTGGCTTTAGCAATACGGAGTTGTGACTTCGGTGAGAAGCAGTTGGCACCGTGGAACGGACACCTAATTCCAGGGGCTGGAGGCAGAGCAGGCGACAAAGGCATCATAGAGTTGACTGCTGCCTCTGCTGGGCTTAGAGCCAAGACCTGGAACATTCACTTCCTAGAATGTATCCCTCAGAGCCATTGCACAGAGGGAACGAGTGGCAGAGTGAAGGGTGGTCGGCGGGCATAACTCACCATGGCAATTTTTATATTTAAAACTCAGTCTGTTGTTGAACTGAGAGGCAATAAATACTAATCTTTCACTGAGCAAACACTGACTCACAGTGTGGTGAGACAGAGCTGGAACAAAAGCGGGAACAATCAGCCATTCTTCTATTCATCCGGAGCTAGAAATCTGACCCCTAACCAATTTCCATTTCAGATCTTGTATTAGAGATAATTTAAAAAATAAAACTAAAATAAAAGCCTCTACCAATTCCCAAACACATCAAGTTGTATACACTAACTTTCTGAAGCTTTTTGCGTGTCAGTCACAGAGTTCAACAAGCAGCCTCGAGAAAAGCTACAACGTACCACCAGATCTTTACTCTCTGACTTCATCCTAATCCTGTGGCTGCATCAGGTTAAATCGAAGTTTTCTAAATTTTAAGAGATTAACAAATAGCATTGTTATCAGTTAGCGTTACTGCATAACAGCACCCCAAAATGTGGTGACCTTCAACACATGTGGGTGGGAGAAGGCCAGTGCATACTTTCCAATGGATAGCTGGGGTCTGGGTCTGTTAAGCAGCTGTGTGCCGCCAAGCTCCTAAGTCTTCATGGTCCAGGAAAGCCTTCGTCTTATCTGTCTGGTGGTTGCCATCTCTGTTAGCAGAGTGCCATGGACATGACCATGTGTCTTCCTTCGGCAAGGTAGCTCAAGCTCATTCATATGGTTCTCTCAGGGTTTTAGGGGCAGCAAGACAGCAAGCCCTAAGGCACTAGCGCTTTTCAAGTGTCTACCTGTGGTACATTTGTTTGTGTCCTATCGGCCAAGCAAGTCACATGACCAAGCCCTGGTTTACTGGGTGGAGAAATAGAACTAACCTCTTTGATTTTTTTTAAGATTTTATTTATTTATTTGTTAGAGAGAGAGCGAGAGAGAGCACAAGCAGGGAGAAGCAGCAGAGGGAGAGAGAGAGAAGCAGTCTCCCTGCGGAGCAGGTGGTCCAGTGCGGGGCTCGACCCCAGGACCCTGGGTTCATGATCAGAGCTGAAGCAGATGCTTAACCGAGTGAGCCACCCAGGCACCCTGGACCGAACCATATATATGGGAATATAGGAAAGTCATATTGCTAAAGGGCATGCAATGAAATAATTTGTGACTGTCTTGCAATCTTTCACAACTGTCTTTTCCTAATCTACAAAAGACTCCAAGAACATCTTCCTAATTTAACTTTAAGGGAATCATAAATATAATAGCCATACACACACACACACACACACACACACACACATACACACACATCCACTACATATTAAAAAAAGAAAAGAAGCATCCCTGCTTTTTCATTTCTAAAACATGATGAAGAAAGGGCATTCTGGGGACTTCACATTCCTAAAGGATCACGTCCATGTCTGCCTCTTTTCTATATCCCAAACAGTATGGTAACTTTATTTGAATGAATGAACGGTTTGCTACCTAAATCTACAAACCTCAAAACAGCAGAAAAAAGCTGCTGATTCTCACAGATCTTGATTTTCACGACCTGCTAAGAATAAAAAAGGAAGAGTTGTATATGATTAGAATATACAATAATACACTGAGGCATACATTTCAGTTTACACCTTTTTTTAACATTTTATTTATTTGAGAAAGAGAGAGAGAGTGGAGTGGGGTGCAGAAAAAGGGACAGAAGGAGAGGGAAAAGCAGACTGCCCACTGAGCAGGGAGCCCCCCCATGTGGGGTGATGGGGGGGACAATGACACTTGATCCCAGAGCCCTGGGATCATGACCTGAGCCTGAACCACCCAGGATCCCCCGGGTTATTTTTGCTGATTGGAATTTTTCTTCTGTGTTATTTATAAATATAGGAAAAAAGAACTAAAGGAAAAAAAAACCAGCTAGTGAATTTTCCTTCAAAGTTCTATATATTATAAAGATATTTATTAGCAAGGTATATCCATTAGATGCTGATACTTCTCAGCCCTTCACTGAAAGAGCTAAAGGGAACAGAACTTGGGAATAAACCTGACCTTTACAGGTTCATTCCATTAGGGTTATTCAAATTCTAGCCATCTTCTTTCTGGCTCTTCTTCCTTTTGTCACCTGTGGGGCATCAAGTAACAGTAAGCTTGTAAATGATCCTTATCCATCACAAATGCATCTTTGGTATCTGTTGGTTTAATACAATCTCCCAAGAGGGAGAAGACAAGAGAGAGAATAAAATGAATCTAACTTTGTTGAAATATTGATTTGTTCTGGTGATCTCTGGCTGTTGGGTTTTGTCATGAGAAACAGTTCCCAAGAACAAACATTGAAAGTGGATCCCCTCCAAAGAGAAAGACGTACTTCCCCACAACGGTGTGGGAGGAAGTATGTTAATGTACCCATTGATGAGCCATAAAATCTTCTCCTTGGGTCATAATCATCATGTGCCTGAATAGAAATCACTGGACCAAAGAAACTCACGCCCATAGGTGGCTTTTAGAGATGAACTGTGCTCTGACCCTTCTTCCTAAGCTCTTGTTTTGCTTCTCTATGGAACGGAAGAGACCTTGGAAGGGAAGAGGAGAATTCTCAGTCAATTTGTAAAGGAGTTGATTCAGATCACAGTCGTAGTTTATTTTACTGTGTTCAGTCCTTTCTGTACCACATTCCCTTCCACGTTTCTGCACACCCTCCCTGTTCCCCTGATTTCCCTTTGATGTTACTAAAAAGTGAGCCCCATCTTTAGCCTTCTGCTTTCCTTTTGCCCATGTCCACCTGAGTCACATCTGTTCTTCCCCCTTAACCTTGCTCAGCTTTTCCCAACCTGGTAAGTGGGGCATCCATTAGTGGTCTCCTGAGAAGCACGGGCTGCCATTCGAATCCCAGCCCCCACCTTCCAGCTCTCACCCATAGCTTAGACTCTCCTTAACTGCTGATCTCAGCCCCTACCCTCCTCTCTTCCTCCCTTTGTCGAGTGAGGTGAATACAGCCAAAGATACAGCAGTTACAGCCTTTAAGAGGACTGGGAGGGATGCCCTACAGAAGGCAGTGAGCGTGTGGTCTCTGGATGGAGCTTGAATAGTGATTTTAGGCTTTCATAAGGCACAGAATAGGAGAGAGGCCAAAGAATGTGTGACTAATGGCTTCACTGCCTACCTCGTTGCCTTTCTCCCATGAAGGGAATCTGCTGGGCCTTTTTCCATTTGCATTCCAAATATGTGATGCTTTCAGAACAAGAGTGCCCACAGGCCTCCAATGTAGAACCATCCATCCACACAGGATCCAGTAAAAATTGCTCGATATTTCTGTCGTGTGGTTAGTGCTGACTTGGATTCTCTCTCTTCATGTAATTCATGTGGTCATTTTGCTGGGATTTTGAGAGATGAGGAATCCAACTACAGTGTCTTGCTGAGAGGAACCAACAAGCTTTGCAAAAAACAGATGTGGCTTTCATTTCTCAATCTCCCATAATCTAGCATTTGTGTACCTTCGTTTTAGTCCTGAGTGTTTTCAAACTCTCTGCTGCATTTAACACACTGGCCATCTATTGTTCATTTATTTATTCATTTAGCAAATGTTTATGGAGTGTCTCTTTCATGCCAGGTGCTGTTCTTGGCACTAGGAATAGATACTACCACAAACAACAGAGGAAAAAATATTCCTGTCCCCATGAACTTTACATTCTTATCAAATATTTTTTCATTCTTTGATATTTTAGCTCTCCCATTCTCCTTTCTCCAAGCTTGCTAACTGCCATTTTTCCCTTTTGAAAATGACTCCTTTCTTTCTCAATCTTACCCTCCTTTGGCCAAAGGAGGAGCCACTTCTGTGGCTCCACTGTCACCTCCAAACTCTTCAAGTTCAAGCTTCAAGTCCTCTGCTGGGATCCTGGACAACCTTTACAGTTCCCAAGAGGAGGGACCTACTGTGTTCACCTGCTTCCTGGGAAGAAGGAAGTGGTTATGCTCATCCCCATCTCACATTATTGCTCTTCTGTCTCACTGAGGTGGTGTGTTTTCCAGGATTCAAACTGAAAACTCTAAACTCATGTTTTATACAATAAACAGGGTCATACACATTTATGTTTGCTCAAATGGTCTCCAGCTTAGGCAGTAAGTTCGATAAACAAGATTATTCTCTTGGATTCAACATGTACTGGAAACCTGAAATGAGCAAAACACTGTGTTCAATCCAGGGATATACTGGCAAAGGATGGGTTTAGCTTAAAGGAAAGCCAAAGGAATAGAAAACAGTAAAGAACCAACAAATAATTTTGCATTGCTTTGAAGCAGGGCCCAAGTATGAGTAAAGAATGTCATAAAATGGTGATAGTGAAGGTTCAGGAAGTATCCAGGCAGAAGATAATCAAGCACAGATTAAGAAGATGGTTTCAGAGATGATGAAGCGAAACAAATTGGAGAACTAGTTTGAAATAAGACAAACATTGGGGTTTATGAAGCCCAGGATGTGAAGGATAAAGGACTAATGGAAGTCAAAACTTAGGAGATATGTTCCTTAGGAGGAACACCTTTGCCAAAACATGAGATTTGACTGATGATTCTTGGGTTGACTTTCACTTTTTTTCTTGACTTTGTTTAAGTAAAGTATAAAAGATTATTCTTGGTAGATAGAGTAGAACACCTAAACCATTCCTATATCTAACTAGGATCTAAAGAATATTTTAAAAAGCAGAGAACCATTAGCCTAAAAGAAAAAGGGCTTATGAAAGGGCTGTGTGTTTTCATTTGGGTAAAAGACATTTGATATAGTTTAAATATGCAACATATTTTAAAAATCAGAGATACTTTTTAATCCACTAAATTTCTGGTATTTCTATTCATCTTCACTCAATCATTTTATAATTCCCAAAACTATTGACTTTACTCAACCATTTTTTAAATTTACAATTTATCACTACTATCATGTCAACCTCACAGATTTCATAAATCAGTTTAGTTCAATATTCTCCTCAGAGCTCAGGAGAGCACTGATGTAGTTTGAAGTGCTGGTGTTCAGAGCTGATGGCCAAGAAAGAACACTTGAGACATCTTTGGTGCAAAAAGGTGGTTTTATTAAAGCACTGGAATAGGACCCATGGGCAGAAAGAGCTGCACTGGGGTTGTGACAGGTGACTGATTATATACTTTCAAGTTGAGAGGGGGTTAGGGACAGCATAAGCCTCCAAGGTATTTTGGAAAAAAGGTTTCCAGGACCTTGAGAGGGCTGGCTATTGTTAGGAAACGGTCATTTATTACTGTTTAATAAAAATTCCGTCATGAGACTAGGGGGTCACATACTTGAGGGATGATTGTCAACATATATCTTGGGAAGCAGAGATAAAGGAAGTTTCCAAAGGAATTTTTATATGTTAAAGTAGATTTACAGAATCCTGGGGGTTGGGCTAAGATTGCCTTTTGCCCTTAGCAGAGTATTAACATTGAGACAATTGAGTTCCCAGAGGAATGTCACTCTCCCTGTTCCAAGGATTTGTCAGTGGGCTGTAGGTATTAAGGAAATTTAGTTTTTCTTTTTCCCTTTGTTTCCCACATTATTCCCCCCCTGTACAATTTGACCCTGACGTCTTTAATGTTGCTGAGGGTGAAAGGTCTCATCTTCTGTAACTTCTTCCTGCTGAACAGAGGCATTGAGATGTCTCTACCTATGGGTCAACATTGGTCAGTTGGGGCTTACATACATAGCAGTTACCAAAGGTAGTAACAGATGAATCCCAAGAAGACCACATGTGTAAATCTCCCAGAATGGTAAGGATCCTGGGTCAGCTTGATCATGGCAGCACAGCAGTCCAGGCACCAGGTGGGGAGACCTGGGAGAAAACAGCAAAACGTCCTTAGAATAACAAAAAGAAAAAGCAGCCCAAATAAGAGTCTGCTGGTAGTTGACAAAAATCCTCTTCCAGTCCAGGTGTTTAAACAATCATTAGAGGAAAAGATGAAAGAGAGAGGTTGTTTAAAGTGCCAGTTAGAGGAGTCATATGTCAGTTAGAAACCCAGAAGTGTTTTTGTGGTCATCTGGGATATATACACAGCATTCTGTTTTTACGACAGCACAGGTTCTACCCTGTGCAGCAGTTAAAAAATCTAATCTCATTCTGTTTTGTAAAACTGCCTCAGGTATCTGTGTTACTTCAGTAATGAATAGAGAAATGCCATCTTGAGTGTCATTTAGGGCTTTGTTCGTGTCCCTATGAAGAGCTTGCATGTGCCAAACAACATCCTCCAAACCTGAAGAGGGAACAAAGATGGATGCTTGGTGGTCACACTAATGAAACACAGAACATGTCCATCATTGCTTTAAATTTGGAAGGTTGGCTGGGTTGGTACTGGTTTTAATAATGCATCCGGGCATCCAGGCAAGACCAAGAGTACAGTGGCCTCTCCACCTGGGGGAAGCAATGGACACAAATTAGACACATACAGCCCTTGGGTCCCATGAGGAACCAGTCATCTAATTCTGGGCCTCCCTGAACTATGGTCAAGATATTGAGGGCTATTCAGTTTTGGAGGACCATCTTTTGAATTTGCGGGTGTCTGTCTATCTAGCTTAGTTACAGGTGGTCACTGTATGCTTGTCTAAAGATTCTACTTACAATTTTATATCAATAGAGGTAGCTTCTAGGATAAATATGATTAAGGAATAAAATCATCAAGAAACCCTCATTGTTTGAGGCCTAGCCTAAACAGTAACCTAATTACTAGGAATCACTGACAAGTAGAAGAAGACTTGTCTCAGAGGTAAGGGCATTCCCAAGTGCATCACCTAATCCAATCACAGGGAAAGTGGGGTCATCCATTATCTCCACAAGTCCACAGTTAACCCCATGGAGGAAGGTGTGCTCTGACTTTTAAGGAGTGATTTTTGTCATCCCAGCCACACAGAACTGGTCAAGGTGCTAGCCGAGTCATACAATTGTTAAGGAGTCAATCTCATTTTTCAGCTATTCTAATAATCATATGCTCATAGTGTCTTGTTATTAACCCCACAGAATAACAAGCAAGAAGAGTATCTATACATGAGCTACTGTGGTAATTTCTCTGAAGTTTACCTCAAATTGTTTAGCTTAGGCAAACAACATTCAAGGACGACCAGAACTAGAATTTAACATCCTCAAAGACGTGTTATTGAAACATGTTTTTTTTTTCTCTGAAATCACCTTATTTCAAAAAAAGTCAAATCAAGACTAATTTCTTGGCAGAACAAATCCAGTTTTTAACAAACCTGGCCTAATTATTTACATAAGCTCAGCAAGAAGAGTGATTGGCCATATAGATCTTTTAAAATCTGCTTTGCTGGAACTTTTCATAAAGAATCTAGATTGAACTATTAGTAGCCTCTCTAGGCCAGAAATCAAGCCAAATATTTGCCATCAGACATGCCTTCAATACCTGTAGATTTGGGTGAATTCCTCTTCACCGGGTCCCCAAAGTATCCTGAGTTTCCTGTACTTGCCAGGAAATGACATTCTTTACTCATCTGGTAGGGTTGCTGGTAGCAAGGAATCACCCCCCAACATTTCCATGGGACTTTATGGCTCCAGGTTTCATGAAGTCAACCTCAATTCCTTAACGCTGTCTGGTCATATCTGAGTCCATGTGTGTCTCTCTCAAATACAACATTCCAATCAAAACCTTGGTAAAATAACCAGTGTTTCTAAAGGTGTCCTGTTATAAGGAGAACAGACTCTTTTTTAACTTATGCAAAGGACTATGACTGCCAGGGAAGAAAGAATACTTACTGAGACTTTTTGAATTTCAAAGGGTTCAGATAGAAAGAAAAGATAAGTGCTTCACTTTGTTCACAAAGAATACTTTATCAGATTTCTGTAAGTCATAGGTATCTTAAGAGAAAGTTTCTGGGGCGCCTGAGCAGCTGCCTTCGGCTAGGGTCATGATCTCAGGGTCCTGGGATCAAGTCCCACATTGGGCTCTCTGCTCAGCAGGGGGCCTGCTTCCCTTCCTCTCTCTCTACCTGCCTCTCTGCCTACTTGTGATCTCCCTCTGTCAAATAAATAAATAAATAAATAATCTTAAAAAAAAAAAAAGAGTTTCCTTATTTTGGAAGAACAAACATTAGAGAACTAGCAATATTTCCAACAAGAGTTATGAAACTATAATAATTTCTTCTCAATTTATTTAGTCCCATGTTACTAATTTATTTAGTCTCATGTTACTAATAAGCTTTTTAGTTAGTTCTGGAAATTCTTACCCATTTCAGTTTTGATCTTAAAGATACTGAATACCTTTATTTGTTATAAGAGACCTTTATATGAATTGCCTTAAAGACAAACCATGTTTTGTAAGAGCACAAGAACAATTATAAATTGGGCATTGTTAATGATTTGGTATGAGAGGTCATTATGAGGCAATTGACAAGAAAATTCAGTTACTTCTGACACAGAACACTTCAGGAATCAGATTATCAAGTAATGACCTGTACCAGAATGTAACATACCAAATAAACAAACATAATTAGTCAAAGAGACTTCATTTATGTTTTAAATCTTGAGGAAATTTAAGAACTTAGCAAATTTCAGGGGCACCTGGGTGGCCCAGTTGGCTAAGCATCAGATTCTTGGTTTCCACCCAGGTTGTGATCTCAGGGTGGTTAAGATGGATCCCTATGTGGGGGTCCACGTTCAGCATGGAATCTGCTTAAGAATCTCTCTCCCTCTCCCTCTGCCCCTCCCGTCTTTATAAAATAAATAAATAAATCTATAAACAGATGAAAAAAAAACAAAAACGAAAACCTTAGCAAACTCTAAAGCACATGCTGAGATAGGATTCCAGGTGGTTAAAGAGGGATGAAGACAAAGCATAGAAACTGGTTTTTCTGGGCAAACAAAGAAAAGAGAAAACAACTTTGTTTACAGTTTCTTATCAAGAGCAGACCAAACAATTCAAGAAAGCTTTGCCTTTTTAACTGAGAAAAAGCAGAATACCAATGTACCAATGTACCAAATGAGCCACCCAGGCGCCCACCAATGTACTTTTTAAAATCCGTTCATTTCAATCTTAGCTTGTCCTTACCACACATAAAACTTCTTTCCAAAAATTCTCTTCGCAAACCTTCTACAATTTTCTTTTGCATTCAGATTTTGTCCCAAGCCATTTCTCTCCAAATGACCAGTCTCACTGAGGGCAAAATCTTCTTTTACCATCAATAAAAATGTATTCCCATTCCTAATATCTTTCTTACACGTGTGGAATTGCTTCCCTTATTTCCATTAGTCTTAACATTTAGCAGGATTTTAATTCTTTGAGTCCTTAGTCTCCAGTGAAAATCAAGTAGTAACCAAGTGTGTGAACTATCACACCAGAATTCTTCAGATGGTAACTTTATGGATCACTTAAGCACAATGCCTATTTCCAACAGACCCAAATATCTGTAGCTTTTTTGCAATAAGAAGTCAAAAGCACAGACATGCTATCTTTATTATTCATGCTTTAGCACTTTATTCTATTTGGAAAAGATTCAGATGTCCAAAGAATCCAATCCACTTTATCACCCAAGCAAAACTTTAAAGTTACCAAAGACATTGAAAGCTACCTTAACAATTACCCACAAAAACTTTGAGACAGACAACATTAACCATCAATTTAAGTCACCTTTTTGGTAACAAATTGCAACAGAGATAACATGAGCTTATTTGACCTTTAGTAAACCTTGGTAGAATGAAATTCCATAGTTAATGCCAATAACTCTAAAGACATATCCATTTTAATTAAACCAACAAACTTAAATTGGTTTAAATACCAAATCACGTTCTACCTGGGTCCACTTAAAACTCAATCAACTTGTTCCCCATTGTCGCGTCCTACCAGGGGCACCACTGGGGCAATCTAAAGCCGGTGGTGTATGCAGGGTGCACCCCAGGTGGTGCAGAAACTAGAGGAGAGGGAAGGGGAGGCAGATGGGGTGACGTGCTGCCGGAAGGTAGAGAAAGATGGCTGCCGGTTCTAAACCTCATCAGCTCAGACAGTTGAATAGGTTTTCTCCACCAAAGTGGAAATAGGCAGCCCAGATCAGGCCAGAGGAGACAGAGAACTTCCCCCAAGCAGAGGGAGTTTAAGCAGCTGTTTGGGATGATTCCTTCATGTTCCTGTCCCAAGGTAAATTAACCACAGGTGGCTCCAATTATAACCATTTACCCTGGAAATGAATGAGGGAGAAGACCCCCACATGTATTAGGACAAGAAACAGTGAGTTAGAGTCCCCGTCATTACCAGTGGCCTGTGTTTCCTCTGGCAACCTGGATTCCAGTAGGAGAAGGCCTATTTAGATAATTATCACCCAGTATGTCAGTTTACTGGCCTAGTTACTGACCAAACACGTTCTTCGAGAAGTCCTTGGGTTTGAGTCCTGATATAGAGCCCTGAAGGCCTGGACCTTGAGTACCTTCTACCTTCGTCCATTTGCCCTGTTTCTTACCTTTGTCCATTTGCCCTGTTTCTTACAGAAAAGATCTAACTGATAGATCCTACTGAGGTAATGCAGTGTTACAGAAGATCTCTCCCTTCCTAAATTTTGCAATCTGACTTGTTTCCAGTGGGTTAAAAGGAATCCCAAGGGAGAATCCTTAGGAACATCCATGAATAAGAAAATTCCATCCTGACTCCCAGGTGGTGTCCCACGCAGGATTATGTCAGGGGTTCCTAGTGTCAAAGTGACTTGAAGAGTCCCTCAAACAAAATCACTATGATCAACACCTGCCATTAAAGGCCCCCGTAGGGTGACTGGGTGGCTCAGTGGGTTGAGCTTCTGCCTTTGGCTCAGGTCATGATTTCGGGGTCCTGGGATCGAGCCCCGCATCGGGCTGTCTGCTCAGCAGGGAGCCTGCTTCCCTCTCTCTCTCTGCCTGCCTCTCTGCCTCCTTGTGATCTTTCTCTCTGCCAAAAAAAAATAAAAATAAAAATCTTAAAAAAAATAAAAATGAAAAGGCCCCAGTAGGAAGGATGCTAGTGTTTCTTGACTCGCCCATCACATTCTAGTCTGCAAAATGGGTGCTGATATATGAACCAAGGTACTTTGCTTTGATGGTCATACCAGGAAGGTCGTACCTATTTTACCTTGCCTTGCAGAATTCACCATTTTTTTTTTCACCATTTTTAACCCATGGAAAATAGGAGAAAAGTTTTACAAGGGGAAATTAGCTAATTTTGTCATTTAAATTGTTAGTAGAGGACATTGATAGCAAACAGTGAAGATAGAAACCCATCATGGTCTAAGGGACATTCCAACACATGTAGCCTTTACAGCCAGCTTCTCTAGGGAATGGTTCCATGTTGGGTTTTCATTCAATTGGGTGCTGACTGCGGCCAGTTCCAGGTGGAGGTCCTGCAGCCAGAAGCAACTAGACCAGGGATGTGAAGGGGATCACTTTAGACCAATGAGGAGGAAACCTCACCAGGGAGTCTTAAGGTTGGCCTCCACGCTATAGTCACTTAGGTGGTTGTCCCGTGCCCAAGACAGATGACTTTGTGTAAGAACAAGAATAAAGAGAGGGCATCAAGTTTCTGGGTCCTGTTACCATTCCGGCCAAGGTACTAACTTTCAGCCAAAAAGCAGGCTTTCTCTTCTCCATTCAGTAGCCACTGGCTAGAGGATTGCAGCCTGAGCAATCGGCATGAAGGTGTTCCCAGAAGATCGTACTTGAAGAGCCTGAAATGAGAGTAAAGGAAGAGAAGAGGAAGTACTCACCACATGTGCACTGAGGTTCAGAGTCTAGATGAAAAGACTCGAAGCCCCATGTTGGAATGCCAAATGATGCAGTTTGAAGTGGTGGGGTTCAGAGCTGACAGGCAAGAAAGAGTTCTGAAATGTCTTTGGTGCAAAAAGGTGGTTTTATTAAAGCATTGGAACAGGACCCATGGGCAGAAAGAGCTGCACTAGGGTTGTGACAGGTGACTGATTATATACTTTCAAGTTGGGAGGGGATTAGGGGCAGCACAAGCCTCCAAGGTATTTTGGAAACAAGGTTTCCGGGACCTTGAGGGGGTTAGCTATTGTTAGGAAAGGTCATTTATTATTGTTTAGTAAAAAAAATCAGTCATGAGGGGCGCCTGGGTGGCTCAGTGGGTTAAGCCTCTGCCTTCAGCTCAGGTCATGATCTCAGGGTCCTGGGATCAAGCCCCGCATCAGGCTCTCTGCTCAGCAGGAAGCCTGCTTCCTTCACTCTCTCTCTTCCTGCCTCTCTGCCCATTTGTGATCTCTCTCTGTGTGTTAAATGAATGAAATAAAATCTTTAAAAAAAACATGAGACCCTTCAAATGTATATTTCTGGGTCATATGCTTGAGGGATGATTGCCAACATACATCTTGGGAGGTAGAGACAAAGAAAGTTCCCAAAGAAAGTTTCATATGTTAAAGTAGACTTGCAGGTTCCTGGGGGTTGGGCTAAGATTGCCTTTTGCCCTTAGCATAGTATTATGTGGAAGCAGCTGTGTTCCCAGAGGAATGTCACTCTGCCTGTTTCAGGGACTTGTTAGCAGGCTGTAGGTAGTAAGGAAATTTAGTTTTTCTTTTTCCGTTTGTTTCCCACATCAAGCACGACACCCCACCCTCCAAGAACACCTTACCTTTGTTCTGTGGTGCTTTACTACTCTATAAGCACTCACATACAGAATACATGATTTCATCCTCACAATGACCCTGTGAGGAAAGGAAAAACAGACCCTCTAATCTCCATTTCACAGGTAAGGAAACCCAGGTTCAGAAAACCGAAGTAAAGTGTCCCAAATCACAAACCTATGAGTCGAAAAATCATTACTGAGAGTTTTCCGACTTCTAGTCTTCTGCAATTTTCCATCTCACTTTTCTGCTACCTTTCTGTGCATCCAGTATCCTTACAGCAGCCAGGATATGCCTGTCTCTATCACAGAATAATCATTAGCTGTGCCCTAACCACACCCTAAAGGGTACGCTCTCATTTCCCGTCAGCACCAGCCAGACTGTATCCAGAACTGATGCAAACATAAAAAGTAAGAAAACAAAACACTATGAGCAAGTGACACAGAGATCCTAAAAAAATAGTCCAAAGTGTGTTCACGGAAAAATAGGTCAATGTCCCTCCTTGCCACATCCCTAAACTTTCTCCTAAGAATGAAAGCTCTGGGGAGAACTGAATTTCAGGATTACTGTGCGTTGCTCTGAGCCTGATGAAAAGATGGTAAGCATTTTCCATTTCTACACATCTTTTAGTGAAGGAGTAAAATAAATGGAAAGGATGGGTGCCGGGCCCTGCCTCCCTATCTTGTGTTCCTTCTGCCCATCATAATGTCCAAGAGTATAAATATTTGTAAGATTCTTAATACATGTAGCAGAATTAGGTTGTGAATCATGCTTTGATAGGAAGCTGATTTCTCTTATAAGTCCTGTAACCTATTCAGAAGGCATGTGCAACTTTTCACAGTAAAACGTGAATGTATAAGAAAAAAGAATAATGTTACCTATCCCTAGCATAAGGATTAAAATATTAAGGGTAAGATTTGAAGTAGGCAGGGAAAGCAATTTAGGGGGCCTATGGCCATATGTTACTGACTTCAGGCCTTCACAGAGAAAACTGCAAAGAGAGTCTCCTTTCATAACAGATTATTTTTCCCTTGAAAAGGGAATCCAAGTTCATTGACATAGGCTTTTGAATTTCATTATTTCACATACTAGGTACACAAGTGAAACATATAGTTCTTCAATTTCATTGCCTTTAAGACTTAAAATAATGTGAGATTGTATTTGCCTCTTTATCAGCAACATGTGTCCAGTTCCCCACCCACATGCAATCCCCTTCTCTAAAAAAAAGAATTAAATCCTCTTCTGGATCAGCTTCTTGCGATTATGATGTTAGGTCATTGAGTATGGGCTGGGACAACAGATGACAGTAATTCACAGATGGTGAGCTCCTCGTGATGGCAAAGGCCCAAGGCATAAGAGTGACATGGCTGGGGAGCTGGAATGAAGGAGAAGCTTATCAAAAACAAGGAGAAAGACTGAAATGTCAGAGTGCCAGATGGTCAGCCCTGTGGATGCAGACGCCTACTAGGGTGATGGCAGGGCATACGGCTCAAGGAAAGATGGAGAGTCAGGTGCCCCAAGTTTAGTGAATGAGTAAAGAGAAAAGGAGGTTGGTGGACATCGGTAGAAGAGCGTGGGATGACCTAGCCAGAGAGCATTAAACCGCAGAGGCACAAGGGGGCAGGAGAAGAATCAATGTAACCAGATGGGATTGGGAGGGAGATAAACCCTAAGCGACTTTTAATCTCACAAAACAAACTGAGGGTTGCTGGGGGGCGGGGGGGTTGGGAGAAGGGGGGTGGGGTTATGGACATTGGGGAGGGTATGTGCTATGGTGAGTGCTGTGAAGTGTGTAAACCTGGCGATTCACATACCTGGGGATAAAAATATATTATATGTTTATAAAAAATAAAAAATTTAAAATTAAAAAAAAAAAAACCTCAGAGGCACAGAAAATCTATGTAAGGCTTGAGGAGTAACCATCTAGAAGTTGCAGGGAAATGGGAAAGAGACTGCAGACTGGCGTCCAGATTCCCACACCCAGGGAACATGGGACATCTAACAGCCTACATTTGTTTTTTTTGTTTTTGTTTTTAAAGATTTTATTTATTTATTTGTCAGAGAGAGAGAGAGAGCGAGCACATGCAGACAGAGTGGCAGGAAGAGACAGAGAGAGAAGCAGGCTCCCCGCTGAGCAAGGAGCCCGATGTGGGACTCGATCCCAGGACGCTGGGATCATGACCCGAGCCGAAGGCAGCTGCTTAACCCGCTGAGCCACCCAGTTGCCCCTAACAGCCTACATCTGAAAGAGCTGCAGAGGAAGTACTTACTGTCTTCAGAAACAAGGCAGTCTTCAGGTAGGTAAGAGGGCAAAAGGAAAAGTACTAGAAAGTCTGAAGACGAGGTTGTTGGTAAAGAACTCTAAAGGAAGCATTAGGAAGATGAGCGAGATAAAGGAGAGGGGAGAAGAGGAAGTAAAGATTGGATCAGAGGAGAGACATCGTGGTTGAACTAGTAAGAGTAAGGGAGAAGATAAGCCCTGACTTAGTTTTTGGTCCTGACCAGGACCAATGGGCAAATCAACTTAAATAAAAATATCTTTATAATGCCTTCATGTTGAAAGCTTGAATGGAAGTGGAACAACAATTATATGAGTTCCTCTGAATCCTGAAGGGAGTATGAGCATATGGCAGTGATTCTCAGTGCTGAGAGTGCCTTAGAATCTCCAAAGAACTTCTATAAAACATAGATATCTATGCCCCACTCCCAACCAATTAAATCAAAATCGCTGAGTGTGGACGTGAACATTGGTAGTTTGGGGCAACAGTATTCTTTTTTTTTTCTCAGAGATTTTATTTTCATATTATTTAAAAGATTTTATTTATTTATTTGAAAGAGAGAGAAAGAGAGCACAAGCAAGGGGAGGGGCAAAGAGAGAAGCAGGCTCCTCATTGAGCAGGGAGCCAATGTATGTAGGGCTCAAGCCCAGGACCCTGGGAGCGTGACCTGAGCCGAAGGCAGAAGCTTAATCGACTGAGCCACCCAGGCACCCTAGAAATTTAATTTTTAAATAATCTCCACAACCAATGCAGGGCTCAAACTCACAACCCTGAGATCAGGAGCCACATGCTGTACTAACTGAGCTATACGTGTGCCCTGGCAATGGTATTCTTTTTAAGCTCTCCAACTACTCTTACAGCCAGGGTTGAGAACCACTGATATAGGGCAGTGGTTCTTGAATTGGCTGTGGACTATGGGGATCACCGTAACCTGGGAACTTGTTAAAAATGCAAATACTCAGGCCTCGCTCCAGAATTACTGAATCAGAATTCTGGTGGTTGGGCCCCAGAAACCCATGTGTTCACAAGCTCTCTGGGTGACTGTGATGCATCCTGAGGTTTGAGAGGCACAGGTACAGGAGAGAGGGCATCGGGAAGGGGCGGGGCTCTACAGCTGCACAGACGTCACTAGAGCTGTGTGTAAGTATCCTTCATGGCCAGCAGAGTTGCTGTCTCATCAGCAGTGAATGAGAGTTCTTACTGCGCAAGTCTTTTTACGTACAATTTTTGGGCAGTGTGCTAGGCAAAATAAAACAACAAAACCAAACAACAAAAAAAGACATACACAAAAATGTTGGTCCAACTTAAGACTGAACCTTTTTCATATGTTTATTGTTAACATAAATCCTGCGTGCTGCAGTTCAAACTATTTTATTTTATTATTTTTTGAACACCATTGTTGTTGTTGTTTTTTAAATTTAAATTCAACTAATAAACGTATAATGTATTACTGGTTACAGGTCTGTGATTCATCGGTCTTCTACAACACCCAATGCTCATTACATCACATGCCCTCCCTCAAGTCCACCATCCATCCACCCCCTCTCTCCAGCTCCCTCCTCTCTAGCAACCCTCAGTCTGTTTCCTATGATTAAGAGTCTCTTATGGTTTGTCCTAATTTCTTTTATTGGAGTCTAAAATAAAAATAGAGACCAGCCAGCTACTATCGAGAAGAGGGGCAAATACACTGAAAACTTACAAGGAAGTAGCAAACTCTCCATCTAGCTGGCTTTATGAAGAATTGTAGGATGACGGTAGTGTTTTTTTGTTTTTGTTTTTTTGTGTTTTTTTTTTAATTTCTTTATTTATTTGTCAGAGAGAGAGGAGCGAGATTGAGCACAGGCAGACAGAGTGGCAGGCAGAGGCAGAGGGAGAGGGAGAAGCAGGCTCCCCGCCAAGCAAAGACCCCGATGTGGGACTCGATCCCAGGTTGCTGGGATCATGACCCGAGCTGAAGGCAGCTGCTTAACCAACTGAGCCACCCAGGCGTCCCGACGGTAGTGTTTTAATCATGAACTTTCAACCCGAGATTATGGACATACACAATAGCATCTGTTTCTAGTCTCTATTTTTATGAAAAAAGAAAAGGAACCACTCTCAAAAAAAAAATTTTTTTTTGAGGGAAAGAAAACGAAGAAGAGGAAATTCCTCAAATTAAACAAGTTGAAATATTGGCAGTAGGTGTAGTAAAGCACACACAGAAATGTGGTGTACATTTCCTGAAAATGTTAGCTGTTGAACGGAAGAGATCATGTTTCATATTTTCTTAAGTAAAACTTAGCATATCCAGGGTGGTCCATAAGTTTTAAATAATAACCATTTGCTCTCCAATGTGGCCTCATTTAGCTTCCTTCTTCACTGTAACATCTTAAATTTCTCCCAAGGCTTTGTTTGCCATTCACTTAAGAAAGAATTAAAAAAAGCTAAGAATAAACATATTTAGGGGGGAAAAGGCAAAACAAAACAAAAGCTTCTTCAAGTTTGGGCTCAACTGACAGATCATCTGCACAGCATACACACTGTTCATTCAAATCTTCATTACTGCTTACCTACACGAGTCATTCTTTCCTTCCTCCTTTCGTGTCACTTTGCCGCAAGATTAATTTTCTTATTGCAAAATTCAAAAGCTCTCAGCAACCTGTCCCTCAATGATAACCCAGGAAGTACAAACAAGCTGTTTACCAGGCAAAGGCCATGGGCACCCAACTCTGGGGGAAACTACAGGAGAGACAGGAATGGATTGATCTTAAAAACTGAGAAATTCCTGGAGAGACTAAAGGCCATCATCAGCTTTGGGTGGAGAGGCATGCAGAAACGGAGCAACAGGTAAAGAGAGTGCCTCTAGATTGGTCTGCCTCTCTCTCAGATTTCCTTTGGCCCCCTGCCTGTCTCAGATCCACTGTGAGTCAGAAGCAACAGCCCAGAGAAGGGGGAGGCTGACCAGTCGCTCTCAGTCCTCAGACCTCCTCAGCAAGCCCGCCGAAGGGATAGTAGAACACGTATGAAACAATTGTCCTCTCCCTTTTAAACCTTTAGAAGAGAATCCTGACAGAGGAATGCCCTTTGGAGGAGCAACCCATAAGAGATTTACTGCAGTCTGGTGTCTAGGACTCTCTGAACTGGGGCTCATCTTCTAATAGCTTAAAGTCACAAAAGAGCCATGAACTAAGGCGTGAGCCCTGGTATCTCATCTTTGTACTTGATGACTCCAGAGAAACATCAGCTTGCAACCTAAAATACCTGATTTTAGAACCATTAGAGAAGGAAAATCACAAACCGAATAATATATATCGTACCAAGCAGAAATACCGGAGAAACAGATTAAGGATGTAACCCAAGCACACAACCAAAGTTATGAGAAAGTTATTGGGACTATGAAGCAGGAAGAAAAGTCAAAAAGAGATCCAAATGAAAAGATTAAGTATATATGTGTTTGTGTATAACTTGAAAGAAAGAATAGTCAATGGAATTAATAGCGAGTTGAATATAGCCAAAGGAATGGATAGTGAAATTCAAAGAGCAGACTGAGAAAATCTCCCAGAAATCAGGGTGGAAAAAAGGTTCTTGCATGAAGGATTAAAGTAGACAAGCTAATGTACTGGAATAGGAATCCAAAAGGAGAGGAAAAAAAAAAATGGGAGAAGGGGATCGGTTGGCTGTAGGGAAATAATAAAACAAATACTCTGAATTAAAGAAAAATGAGGGAACTCAGATGCAGGGAACTGCATGCCCAAAAAGAGAGATTAAGAACTCAGATACAGGTTTGGAAAACTTAAGCACATCAAAGAGAAAAGGAAAATTCTCAGAACTACCAGAGAAAAAGAGTCTATCTCCTACAAAGTTACAAGAATCAGACTGGCATCAGATTTTTTAAAGAGCAACACTAGATCCAAATATTTAGGGATTTTCCAGGTATCATTCTGTTCCTGATTTCTAATTTAGTTTCATCATGACCTGAAAACACACTTTGTATGACTCAAAGCCTTTTAAGTTTATGGCGACTTGTCTTATGACTCAAAATATGATCTATCTCTAGCAGAAATGTCAGCAAAGAAGATACATGGATGGCAAATGAACCCATGAAAAGAGGCTCAACACAATTAGTCATTAGGAATATGCAAATTAAAACCATAAGGAACTATCTCTACCCACCAACCATATATAATGTTGTCAAGAATCTAGAGAAACTAAAATTCTCCTGTGCTTCCGGTTGGAATGTGAAGTAATTGGACAACTTTGAAAAATAGTTTGGCCATTTCTTAAAAGGCTAAACAAACACATGCCATCTAATCAGTCATGCCATTTCAAGGTATCGTTCAAGGAAAAACAAAATGTTTTTGTTTATGTGTTCATACATACAAAGACCTGTGCTTGAATGCTCCTAGCAGATTTACTGGCAATAGCCCAAACTGGAAACAACCTAAATGTCCATTAACAGGTGAATGGATAAACAAATTGCAGTATATTCCCACAATGGAATTGTGGTCAACAATACAAAGGAGTGAACTATGGATACATACAACAGGAACAAACTTCAACATCTTATGCTAAACAAGGCAAAATCAAAGAATCCGTACTGTTTGACCCATTTATATAAAATTCTGGAAAATGCAGCTTATCTATCGTGATAAAAAGCAGATCAGTAGTTGCTTGGGGATGGGGAAGAAGGGCGGGAAAGGCTGTGAGGACAGAATTACAAAAGAGCAAAAGAAAACTTTTGGGGGGGATAAAATATGTCCATTATCTTGATTATGGTGATGGTTTCACAAGTGTATGCATATACTAAAATTTATCAAAATGCAAAATTTAAATTGCAGTTTGTTGTATGTCGATGATACAAGGTAAGTTGTGAGGATGCCTGTGTGGCTTAGTCAGTTTAATGTCAGCCTTCAGCTCAGGTCATGATCTTGGGGTCATGGAATGGAGCCCCACATTAGGCTTCCTGCTCAGTGGGGAACCTGCTTCTCTCTCTCAATCCCCCTACCTCTCCCCATTGCTCATTCCATCTCTCTCAAATGAATTAATAAAAATCTTTTAAAAATAAAAAATGAAATAAAGTTGTTAATATGAAAAAAGTTACCAAAAACATAAAATTTTTGTCTGAAAAAGACAGCTGAAAGACAGACCTCCATGTTTTATTTTAAAAATAAACCGAGAAAATAAAATACACATACATATATATTTAATGAGGTAGAACTCAAATTCTAGATAATAACAACACAGTGGTGGGGAGGAGAAGCCAAAGGGACAGGAAATTTTGTGTATCAGTTGGAGCCCAGTCAAGAGGCAGAAACACAGCTGTTGTTGACAGAGAAAATTTAACATAATTCAGGAACCGCTAGCCAGGTTTTAAAGAATTGAAAAGTTAAAAAGAGATGAGGCCTCTCGGTGGCTCAGTCAGTTAAGCATCTGCCTTCAGCTCAGGTCGTGATCCCGGGGTGCTGGGATCAAGTCCCGCCATTGGGCTCCTGGCTCAGTGAGGAGCCTGCTTCTCTCCCTGCCTGCTGCTCCCTCTGCTTATTCTCCCTCCTTCTCTCTCTAACAAATAAATAAAAAATTTTAAAAAATTAAAAGGAATTTTTTAAAAGATTTTATTTTTATTTATTTGGCAGAGAGAGAGATCGCAAGCAGGCAGAGAGCCAGGCAGAGAGAGAAGGGGCTCCCCACTGAGCAGAAAGCCTGTTGGGGGCCTTGATCCCAGGACTCTGGATTCGTGACCTGAGCCGAAGGCAGAGGCTTAACCCACTGAGCCACCCAGGTGCCCAAAATTAAAAAGAATTAGAAAAAATAAAGAATAAAACTCCCTGCTCAGGGTGGAGCCTACTTCTCCCTCTAGCTCTGCCTGTCTCCCTGCTCGTGCTCTCTCTCTGTGAGATAAATAAGTAAAATCTTTAAAAAGTAAATAAATAAAATAAAGAACTGAAAAATTAAAAAGGGAACCATCACCATCACACTGACCCTCCTTTCCTTCAGTAGCAATAGTTGTTTCTAGCTTGCCATGGTTCCCACAAGTGTGTGTTAGCCCCAAGGCGCCCTCCAGGGAGTAATGCCCGCCTTAGAGCCTTCAGCCTATCTCTTCAGGGCTCCTCCTCTAAAAGTATAGGTTTTTTAATTTCAATCTCCTCTAATATGCTACAGAAATATTAGGGAACTATAAACACCACTTATTTAAGAAATACTTAAGAAACTTTCACTAATTTTTAAAGTAAGATAATATAGTATTAAAGTTATGTTTCCCCCCAAAAAAGTCCTTATCTTTTAAAGATTCACACTGACGGATGCCTGGGTTGTGCAGTCAGTCAAGGTTTGACTCCTGGTTTTGCCTCAGGTCATGATTTCGGTGGTGAGATCGAGCCCGCGTCAGGCTTCACCCTTCGTGCAGAGCCTGCTTGAAACTCTCTTCCTCTCCCTTTGTCCCTCCTGGCCACATGCATTCTCTCTCAAATAAATGAATAAATCTTATTAAGGCTAAGGTTAAAAAAAAACATTCATGCTGAAATATTTACAGAGAAAACCATATGATATCTGTAATTTGCTTCAAAATAATATAAGGGGAGGGATTACTAAAGAAAATGGGGCCGTGGATAAAACAAGATTAGACATGAATGGATAATATGTGGGAATTCATTATAATATTCTACTTTTTTATGTTAGAAATTTTCTACTGTAAAGGGTGTGTTTAAGAGCATGCACACAATAATATTTGTATAATAAAAACGTGCACAAAGAAAATAGAAATATCAAGGGCATTAGAATGGTTGCTATTGGTTGAGGTGAGCTTAGAAATCAGCAGTGGAAGTAAAAGGAAATAAAAATGAATGAATGAATGAATGAGACAGAAGAGTCCAGCACAGACCAATGGCCAATCTGCTATAAACTAAGGAGCACAACTGGCTCAGCCTTCAGCGCATTAGAGAAAAACAAAAATGAGAACAACAAAGTCCTGAGTCTTTAGCATTTTAGGTCCTCTGGGTTTGGAATTGACCTAGCACTTAAAACTGATTTTTTAGTATTCACCTTCAAAATCTAACATTCCATCAAAACAAAACACTCACTGTTGACTCTGAACAGCCCATTCTCTGATTCCATGATGTAGCTCCTGGCGGTCCTGCTGCCTAAACTTCTATGTCCAGGTACTATCTGTACATAGCAAATTTTCACCTCTCCATCAAAGCCTAGCCCATATCCCGGCTCTGCATGATGCTTTCCCCAATGCCTACCTTACCGTGGAGAGAAATTTATGTACAAGACCAACCAGCAAACAAAATAGCACCTTATCAGAATTTTCCTTAAAGAGTCATCCTTTTCTAATACATATTAAAAGTTTTTGTTTGTCTGGGTTTTTGCTTTTGTATTTACCATCTGTTCTAAAGATCCGGATCTTTGCACTGTAGTATCCTAGGAAATATATCGGTTGTGTTCATCTGTGTATCCCATAAGGCTTCGCACTTGTGTCTCAAATCTTAGAGGGGTTTCCTAAAATGATCAATGGTGGCGGGGGATGGGGGCAGAGAAAAGGAAAGAAGAAAAGAAATGCTGAACTGAACGAATAAATTGAATTTCAATTCATTGTTCTTTTAAGGGCGAAAACTGGTCAACAAAGCATCCAAGCTCACTTAAAACCATAAATACGATTTAATAACAAAAGATGTTACCAAATTTATAATTTTTATTTCTCAGCTATCTGGAGCTTCTTTTTTTTTTTTTTTTTCAGCATTTAAGTGCACACATCAAACTGTATGAAAGAAACAAAAATATAAGATAAAAGCTGAAAAATTGGTTCAGAAGTCTTTTTGTTAGTATGCTGTGCCCACGTGATGCCTGCTCCAACAGCAGTAATGTGGATGGGTGTTTTAAACTTCTGGACTCAAAGGAGCCGTGTGCTTCCTACCCGCTTGCTCTGTTTACTTCAGCTGACACACTCAGCAAGAAACAAAAACAGCCATGGGGGCAGAAGAAACTCAGAACTTGGCGTAGTTGCCTTTGAAGTGGCACTCCTCAGTGCAAATCCTGTGAATGCTTTTCATAGGTCGAAGTTTGGACAAGTCATCTGAGCTTTGATTTTCTCTGTTGAGTCTCCTAACCTAAAAGAGGGATAACAGCTATCGTGGTCTGTCACTGACTGCTCCTCTTCAGTTTTCCCTTAAGTGACCTGATGCTTTGGGTGGGGGAAAGGGAGGCTGTTGCCGAGTTTTCTTGTTAAGGAAGGTAATGAAGGGGTTGGAACCACCTGGACATACCATGGAAACTAGCATCTGGGAGGAAGCTCGACTAAAGAGAGGGTTAAAAGAGTCCAGACAGGCAGAAAGGTAAGGAGGTTCCACAGAAGCTTCCAAGAGAGACTTGGAGACCAGTGGGCTCTGAGCAGAACTACTTCCAGATCAAGAAGAGCAAACAGAGTTTGGCATTGAGGCCCAGTGCCTTCTGGCCTCTGCACACTGAAGCTATAGTGGCTAAATTGCACGTGGATTTAAATCAGAGGGTTTGCTTTTTTGTTTGTTTTTTTGAGAAAAAAATTTGCTTATGAATCAATCATAAACAATGATTATAAAATAAATCTTGAATTCAGATATCATAAACTATAACAAAGAAGAATTAGAACCAAGGAAATATGATATTTATGCAACTTAACAAACTTTCCTGTTACTCAGGAAATAAAAGATTAATGGTGCTTTTAATGCTTTGATGATGGTGAGAGTCTTTACAAACATTACTGTTACATTTTGAAATAGGCGTATCCAGTTTTACATAAAGTTTTTGTATACAGGTAAGTATGGACTGTAAAAGATTTTTATCAATACTCTTTCCCACTAATTAAGATAACTTCATTTTGTTAATGTAAGCTACTTAAACAGGAACTTTCAGTAGAAAACAAGGTGATGATTTATAACCCCCCAAAAGGGGGTAAGTACATATTTTATTAAATACTTTCTAAAAAAGCTTTCAGCATGTTTCATCTTTAGCAACATTAGGTGCTGCTAAAATTTCATCAGTTTATTCTTTATGAAAATGTAGGTGTGTCCTAAATAAGTATTTAAGTAACATTTTACCGGGTACAAAACACTATGGGCTTACATAAGACTTAAAAATGAGATGTAGCCCACATACCATAGAATATTAACATTAAAACAGACATTAAATGGTGAGAAGAGAATCTATATGTATAAGAAGAAGTCAACTTTGGTTAGTTGGGGGATATGAGGAAAAAAGAAATCCCTTCACAACATAATAGTTTTTTTTCCCCCTAAGATTTTGTTCATTTATTTATTTATTTATTTATTTTTGAGAGACAGAGTGAGAGAGAGAGAGAGAGCAGAGGGAGAGGCAGAGGGAAAGAGATAACAGGCTCCCTGCTCCATCCCAGGGTCCCAGGACTCTGGGATCATGACCTGAGCCAAAGGCAGACGCTTAACCGACTAAGCCACCCAGGTGCCCTAATAGTTATTCTACCTGTAAAAATTGGTGTTCCTGGTTTACTCCAGGAAATACAATAGTTTCTTAAAATGTATAATTATAATAGCATATGTAGAAATATTTGCCTCCAGCTACGATTTACTTTTAAAAGCTGTAGGAAAAGCATGTGTATGTAATAAAAACAAATGTATTTTTTACTATTACCTATAATTTTCATCAAAGGTTAACGATGTTAGTATTCTGGAATCCTCAATAATACAGGATTTCAGGATTCAAACTGTTGATAAACATGTTGTTTGGAACATCATTTCCCAGAGAGTCCTTTCCTGAGACCTGGAACAGTCACCCCCTGTCCCATCTAAACTATATTCTCCTACCCCCCTTCTTTTACTGTCATAAAGCATAACAATTTAAATTATGCATTAATTGATATGGTTATTTATTTTTTAAAAACAGAACTCTTTATTCTAACTGAGCATAAACATCAATCAATGTTACGTCTACATGACATACGGCTCTTTATTTAACACCAGTCTTTTCCTACCCAGCTTAGCTATAAACTGTGAGAGAACTACCAGGTCTTTTGCTCACTTTTTTGTCTCACCATCTAGCACATACCTGGCACCTAGGAGGCTTAAAAAATATGCATTAGATTTATTCATATTTTCCCTAGTACGCTAACTTTACTCCTCTACCTACCTCTCTTTATTAACCCATACCCTTCCCAGCTCCTCCATTAACCCCTGCAAAGTGTTCACTGACTACTGGAATTCAAAGAATATCACTGAGAAGCAGGAGATGAACCCGTGCAACCAGATGGAGAGCTGCCCTCCAAGATGGTGCTGCCACCACATGAAGTAAAGAAGAAATGCCCATTTCCCCAGAAATGCTACAGAAAATCAGGCAACATCAGGGAAAGAAAGGCCACTGATCTCAGTGTCCTTGGAGCCAACAGCTGACTTGGCAGGAGAGCCCTGGGCCTGGGACCTTTGTTCTCCTATCGTATTGGGAAAGAGCCCATGGCAGAGGTATGCCTGGAGAACCGGAAGTGGAGAAGCAAGGCGGTGAACACTGGATTTGAAATTGGATTCTGTCCTTTACTAGATATGTAACTTTACAAGGAGGCCTAAATCTATAAAGCGTTGCTTTATTCAACTGGCAAATACAGATACTGTTGCCCAGCTTGTATTGTTGGGAATCAAATGAGAGGATGCTTAAGAGTCTGAATGAATGGGTGAGTTATATCGAGCTTGGAGGTCAGGAATCTAAGACACTATTCCTATCCTCTTTCCTTTCTTTCTCTCTTCCTATCCTCTCTTCTTTCTTTCATTTTCCCTTCTGTTCTTTCTTCCTCTCTCTAGTTTCTGGTAACGTCTCATAATCTGCACCAGTTTTTATGTCCTTCCCCTGGGACTCTGGAATGCAGTACTAACGTGATCCCTAAACTACAAGCCTCAGAGAAAACAAAACATAATAGCCATTGTTTTTTTAATTATTTCAGCAGTGGGCTAAGCACAGTTTCAAGAAATCCAGTATTCATGAGTCATGCAACGACACGTTAACTGAACTGGGCTGTTAACAGACTTTAAATATTGAAGTAAATATTTGCCGGCCTACGTTGGCATGTTTCTGCCTTTAAATAAACTACCATATAATCATCTGAATATAAAACAAACAGCCTGAAACTGTCTAAACTAGTCTTAACTTGAAAACTGAAACTTGGAAACCTCAAGGCATATTACTTTAGTTAAAGAGTGATGACCCTGAGTTGCCTTTTTTACATCTAGAAATTTTTTATAAGATTTAAAAAAAAAAAATCTCTACACCCAATGTGGGGCCCGAACATACAACCCTGAGATCAAGAGTCTCATGTTCTACCAACTGAGCCAGCCAGGTGCCCCATCTAGAAAATTTTTAAATAGATAAGAGAGAGAAACTCTTATTGAAGATTCCATCTTCAAGCAGAATTTATGTTGTTTTCTTACAAGGAAAAAAAAGGGTTTATAAGCAACCTTGCGAGTAATATAAAGTAATATAATGAGTATCGATTAGCTTATTTATACCTTACAAACTTGACATCATGAAATGTACCAGATTTCTGAAAAATGTGATTCTGTGTACTTTTCCTCTCTAGTTTTACATTCTAGATGCCTTCCACCATCTGTGCTAGGAATTTTTTATCAATACAGTCTACCTGCAGAATAGTATAGTGTAATGTTAGCAAAGGCATGCTATTACTTACCGTTTTCATCCCGAGTAATGTTCGGAAAAAAAAAAAAAAAACAACCAAAAACCTTAATCATGTAATTAACATCAAATCAGATATTCATTGACATTTTGACACTATTTTGACTTCCTGAATAAGTTCCATCATAAATACTTTCTTATCATAAATAAGTTCCATCATAAATCTCCTGTAAACCCCTCAGGCTTTAGATACTGTTTAAATACTGTTTAAATATTATGCTTCTAAGGCCTATAGATCCATAACAGAAACCAAGGACTGTCCAAGGTAACCAAAGCATCAATCTTTCCATAACATTTCCTACTGATTCTCATTTTGAAGAAATCTAAGAAGGAAGCTATATGTCCTACCTGAAGAAAAAAGGGAGTGGGGGGAAATTCTTCAACTGAGAGATTTTTGTCGTGAGCTGGAGCAAAGGGAAATTTTCCAGAGCTGGTGGCTTTTTCTGTGTGCAATATAACAGCTAGTAGCTAACTCATTAGCAAAACTAACCAGAAGACAGTCTGATATACATAAATTTTCATGAAAACAATGAGTGCTATTATTTTCTTCAAAAGGGCATCTAAAATTATTGAGTTTATTTTCTTGCTGTCTTCTCCCTCCAGAAGGAAGGAAAGATCCATGAGAACAGAATTGTTGCCTTTCCCATTCACCCAGGATCTTCAGCATCAAGAACAGGACCCGTGCAGGGTGGGTACCTAGTGCATATTTGTTAAATAAACAAACACAAATTTAATCCAGCTGGCAGAGAATTGCCTTAGTTACATAATCATGGAAGTTTATATATTGTCCAAACTCCCAGACGTTCTTTGTAGCCGAGATCAACATTGGTACTAATTTCGTAGCTAGTTTATGGACATACTTAATCCATGTTTATAAATATTAAAAGACATCTGTAAAAAATATTTCTTCGTTATTTGTTTTGCATAGTGAAAACAAGAAGATAGTGGCTTAACTCTAATAATAATGTTATCTTCGTGGACAAATCCTCACATTCAAGTTTTTAGCTATTTTAATAAACATTGCAATCCAATTATGACTCAAAAAAACCTAGTGAATTTCCCTACCATGCATGCCCACAACCACAGGACTAGTCCCCTGACCATACTGATCAGGATGGGCAAGGTGAATCCTGATCAGTTCCCTGCATGTAAAGGTGGTTCATGATGTCTCGCATAAGTTGTTTGGTTTCCTGGACAAGAAAAAGAGCTATGATATGTGCATGCATTTCTGGGCAGAGAATTTTCATTTTCAATACCATGGATTTTAGTGGATGATATGATTACATGGTACTATAAAGGTAGGGTCTTTTACTTACTGAATCTACTTAATGGATCTACTTAAAGGATTTACTTAATGGATCATTCTTAGGATTTTCCTTTAAAAAGAAACCATTTCTGGGAGTGCCTAGGTGGCTGAGTCATTGGGCATCTGCCTTCGGCTCGGGTCATGATCCTGGGGTTCTGTAATCAAGCCCGCATGGGGCTCCCTGCTCAGCAGGAGGCCTGCTTCTCCCTTTCCCACTCTCCCTGCTTACGTTCCCTCTCTCACTGTGTCTCTTTCTATCAAATAAATAAATAAAATCTTAAAAAAAGAAAGAAAGAAAGAAACAAACAAACCATATCTTGAAGGTGGCTATAGTAGCTCTTATGGTACTCTCACCTCTTAAGGCTATTCTTTGAGTGATTGGTGATTCCACCCCTCATCCGCTTTTTTATTTTTCTCTATATCTTCCTCCATGAGCACAAGACAAATCTCTGACTCTATAATCCAGAAATCATGAACAAAGAAGTCAAAGGGCATAGAAAGAGAAAGAGAAATGTATATTTAAAAAAAAACAAACCTTAAAATATCAAATTTAAGAGTTTCTTTTATATAGTCCCAACAAAGTAAAGACGACAACATTTTGAAAGTCGCTGCTGAATGAAATTACACCATCACTCTTGGGCCAAAGTGGGTCCTGAATTTGTAGTCAAAAGTCCTGGATTTAAGTACAGGTTCTAGCATTCAACTTTCCTTTAGCTCAGTTTTTTTTCTTATCTAAAATGAACTCACATTATAATTCTGTAAGATGTGGGACGACTGGGTGGCTCAGTTGGTTAAGCAGCTGCCTTCGGCTCAGGTCATGATCCCGGTGTCCTGGGATCGAGTCCTGCATCAGGCTCCTTGCTTGGCAGGGAGCCTGCTTCTCCCTCTGCCTCTGCCTGCCATTCTGTCTGCCTGTGCTCGCTCGCTCTCTCTCTCTGATAATTAAATAAAATCTTTAAAAAAAAAATTCTGTAAGGTGTGAGAGTGGGACATATACAGTAAGGCAGCCTATTATATGTTACATTATATGCTATATTAAGATAGCCTGTATATTAAAACCTCTCGAAGGCAGGAGATCAGATGAGGGTACTGCCAAGAAAGACTTAGTGAGGAGGAAATGACGTGAATGTGAGGGCTCAAGCCATCACCCTGATGAGGAGGGACCTCACCACCTGTCTCAAACCAGGGGCTCCTCTACCCAGAGAAGAAAGACATTTCCTGGGCTAGCCTTCCTTTTGTACTGTCTTCTTAGAAGAAGATTGACTGGGGATATTTTCATAGGGAAAAGCAGGGGGAAAACGATCTGCTAAATTTCAACTCCTGAGGACCTCAGTTTGTGATGAAATATTCACTAATCAGTGTCCACTGCCAAGTGCTGGCAAGGCTGAAGCAATAATGATGCATTCTAGGTGCCTGGGTGGCTCAGTCCATTAAGCATCTGCCTTTGGCTCAAATCAGGATCCCAGGATCCAGGGATCAAGTCCTGTATTTGGCTCCTTGCTCAGTGGGGAGCACTGCTCGTGCTCATTTGCTCTTTGTCTGACAAATAAATAAAAAATACAAGAAATTAAAAAGAATTAAAAAAAATAAAGACACCCATCTAATATTTAGAGTTAATTCTGATACATGTAAACCAAGGTTGAGATGGGACCATAGTTTAGATGGGACTAAAATAGGCTGTAGAAGGTATCGTGTGTGGAAAAACACTTTCCAGAAGTACAACTGTGTTACTCTTTTGTTTTTGTCTTTGCTTCCAGGAACTAGTCTTAACAAAGCAAAACTGCTTGATATCCAGTACCACTGCTTTTCTAAATGATGTGATTATGATCAGTCCTTTTTCACATTTCCTCGGCCACAAATGATGGGGTGCTGTGTGCCACAGTTCAATTATTTGGTGTTATCTAATCTAGAATCAAGTTCACATATATTTATGTGAACGAAGGTAAGTGAAATGGGAGGGAAAAGGTAGCAACTAAAATTAAGATCTTAACAAATGTAAAACACATGCCTTAAAGACCGTACTCAGATTTGACAAAAGGCCTCCTCTGACAAAAATCATTCTCCCTGCCAGCCATCGTGACACAGTTTATACTACATGTGACAAGGACGGATTTTTAGTTCTAGTTTTTAAATGCAAGGTCACCTAAGGTAGAATGTAGCTAAAAACCTTGGAATAAAAACAACTGGTTAACACCAACTGTCTCCAATTTCAGGAGAAAGGAAACTGATTTCCAGCAAGGGATTAGCCTGTTGCTACTCCTTTTCACTTTTTTGAATCATCCCTCATACCAATTGCTCCAATTGTCTTTTACATTCCTGACTTAGAGCAAACTACCTGAGATCATGCCCCAGTGAGATGTGCTTTAAATTATGGGGAGGGAGTGAATACTTGAAAGGAGATTAGTCATGTGGTGACACTGAAGATGGGTAATAGTAACAATAGGTATATTACATGTACTTTTCTGCTTGTTTGCAAATGTCTGTAATAAAAAGTTGTGTTTCTTTAACCATGCTCCAGTGAAGAAGAGGAAGTCTCCTGGACTCAGCCATTACCTTTCCTGTCCCAACACCTCAGTCTTGGCATCCTCATCTTCTTGCCTATCATCTCATAAGAAGGCCAAGATACTGGACATGTGTTCTGGATTCCATCACTCCTCCTGAGAGATCTTGCTTTTAAAAGCATCCTCTCTCATTCCCATAGCTCTAATCTCACCCCACGGACTCCTACTCATCTTCTTTACGCACTCAAGTTTCCCCAACTTCACAAAGGCCTTCACTTGACAGAGCAGACCTTTGGCAACTCTACATGAAAATAAGCACGTTTATACTTCACTCCCTGTGAACTAAAAGTGGGCTTTGAAAACCAAGTTGACTGGGGGTCTGTGTTTGGTTGACTTGGAATGGACAGTTGCGCAGCTCAACATGTGTTAGAAATACCACATAATACAAAAAGATTTGTACTTTTTCAACTAATTTAGTAGCATTACATCAGAGAATGTTTAGGTTGGAAGGGAAACCTCATTTGAACAGGTGAAGAAGGAAGGGTCCCTGATGATAAGGAACACTTTACTTAGATTGGGCAGGTTACCCTGAGCTAGAGTGAAGACCACAGTCTTTTGGGTGCTGCACTTCTATGATAAAAGGCCTGGGGTACTTCAACGTACTGAAATCAAATTCCAAGTATAATGCAGTGGTAGGGGGAAAATGCTTTATGCATCTTAAGCATTTTGTACTGTGTACACCTGAGTTAAGAGACAGCAGTTTGTTTCTACCAATGAATTAAAATACAAAGCAAGAAAATCTTAAACACCTATCTGAACAGAGATCTTTTGGGGGTAAGGGAGTGTCAAAGGAAAGGAGGTCTTAGTGGAGGCAAAATCAAGAGCCAGGAAGCAGAAAGATACCCTCAGCTTCACCCCAGCCATGAGGTATAGTAGAAAGTAAAACGGAGTTCAGATCCCTGGCCACTGCCTGTTAGTTACTATTAGTAGATCTCAGTTGCCTTATCTATAAAATTATAGCCAACAACCAAGATTGTTCTATGAATTCTAGATCAAAGTGCTTAGCATAAAACAGGTGCGCCACGAAGAGTAAATTACTGAGACCCCCGGGAGAGTATCTAAGGGATGTTGAAACCAAACACAACAGTAGGGTTGAAGCAGGTAACCCAAGCGGCCTGAACCTGTAAACCCCCACCCCCCCACCCCACCCCACCCCACCGCACCGCACCGCAGAGACCCTTAGGCACAGGCCCTCTGCTCTCCTCATTTGATCTCCGCGATCTCAGCGGAGCAGCTGACTCATGGAAAATTGGAACCGGCGTGACCATCGGGAAATGTATTTTTTTCTCCTTGCTGAGAGGCCCGAAAACCAACACGTCTGAAATGGCTGCTGCAACACTCTCAGCAGCCGTGGGGGAGTGAGAAGATTGGAGCGCCGAGACTTTGCCCTCGAGCAACATCCCCGGCATTGACCTCTAGCACGGAAACCGCACAAAGTGCTGAGTCACTGGGAGGCGGCACCGCGCTCCTGGAGGCGGGCCTGGCGCAGTCACGTGGCGGGGGCTCTATCACAACAACGACGCGGCGTGCAGCGCCCGCGGCCCGCGCCGCTTCCTCCCGCGACTGAGCCGCTCTTCGAGCATGCTCAGCTCGACCCCGCGGTTGCGCCGCGTCGCCAGCCTCCCGGCTCCACGGTCCGGGTTTTCCGGGCAGTCCTGGAGGCGGGGCTTGCGGCTGTACCCCGTGTAGGAGGCGGGGAACCCTTGTCGCGTTCGCAGCTGGCGGTGGTTGATTCGGGGGGACTGAGTCCGGGAATTTTCCGCGAAGTATGTGAACAGGCATCCGCAGTTGGGCAGGCCTGGAGAAGAGCTGATTCTGCTGTCTACGAGCGCCTTTTCCGCTTAGCGACCATGAAAACCCTAAAAGATCTGTCCGGGGCTGGTCTCTGAAAACTTAGTCGTAGGAGTACAGAAGGAGAAGTAAACTTAAAAATGAAAAACGCTGTCAAATAGAGGGGATTGATTGTTGTTGAATGTGACTTCAGTTGATCTGTGGTGGGTTCACTCCCACCCCTCCCTCCTCCTGTAACAGTAATTGGTTAAGGCACTGCGGCGACCATGGTTTAACTTTGACTTAACTGCCCAATAGTGCCACCGTGCCGCACCCGATTTGAGATTGAACAGAGCGCGGGGGCCCTTCAGAGTGCTGCCTGAATTCGGGTGGGAGAGGCCCCCTTTTGTGTCAACCGGAATCTGGGGCTGAATGACTCAAATTACAGTATTAACTGTCACTACATTCAGTACCTCGTAAAGCTTTGGCTAGACTTGAACTTAGTCTCTTACTGAACCACCCTTGTGCCTGTATTCTTCATTAAAACGAAACGGATACTCTCCCAAGAGCCCAGCTTCAGGTATTGTGAGGAAATCCAGCAGGTGTAGGAGAAAAGTGTGTGCGTTGCAAAGTGTAAATGTCTACACCTGCTGTGTTTCAATTAAGTGGAATGCGAGCCACAGAGATAATCTTAAATTTCTCATGAACCACCTTTAAAAACTAAAAAGAAGGTGAATTAGTTTAAGCACTATACTGTATCTTAACATATCCAAAATACAGTTACAACATGTAGTCAGTATATGATTATTAATAAAATATTTACATTTTTATTTTTGTACTGTCTTTGAATCTAGTATGTGCATTACACTCACAGTACCTCTCTTAGGCCACTACATTTTCATTGGAAATACTCGATCTTTCCATATCACAAATTTAACAGACCCAAAAGTAAATTCACATTCTCGACCTGCTCCAAATTTATGTAAAAGTTTTCCAGTAACCAAATGGAATATCAATTTTGAAATTTATATTTAAGTGGGTTAGAATAAAACTAAAATTCAGTTTTACAAATTAGCCATGTGTCAAATACTCAGTAGCCGCACGTGGTTGATGGCTATTGTGTTGAACAATGCAGGCCTATGCAAATGTTAGATGAGATTTTGAGAATAAAAAATGATCTTTTAGGTCCCTCTCCTGCATATGAAACATGAGCAACACAGCCTCCCCAACTTCCCACACTCCCTGCCTTCCATAGGAAGCCAAGATTTATACAAGCACTTTTCTATTAAAAAAAAAAAAATCAGGGGCGCCTGGGTGGCTCAGTGGGTTGAGCCACTGCCTTCTGCTCGGGTCATGATCTCGGGGTCTGGGGATCGAGTCCCGCATCCGGCTCTCTGCTCGGCGGGGAGCCTGCTTCTCTCTCTCTCTCTCTGCCTGCCTCTCTGTCTACTTGTGATCTCTCTCTGTCAAATAAATAAATAAAATCTTTTAAAAAATAAATAAAAAATTAAAGAAAATCAAAACATATAAATCATCTTTATCCTTAGAGGAAGTCACTAGTGTGGAGATTTTTTTAAATGATTTTATCCTACTGTAGAAACAGATGCATGTACAAATGCAACCAAATTAGGGAGAGGAATAGCTGGGACTCAACAGATAAACAGGAATGTGTCAGGTGGACAATTCCAAGCAGGGAAAAACAGTGGAAGGCCAGGACTGAACAAGCCTGGTGATATTGGTGCAGAGGGTAAAGGAAGAGTGGGTGCAGTAGCTGAGGTTGCTGAGTCAGCCATGAACAAGTTAGAATGAGTTTTGGTTTTTATTCTTGCTGTGTGCTCTGGATGGAAACATCACCTGAGCTTCAAACACCCCCACAGCCCTGCCCCCATCCACAGGCCACACATACACACACTCCACTGTGGAAATTACAGCCAGACCTTGGGTATCCATGTCTCCAATCCCTGATAAGGACACATCCACTATGAAGGGGTGTGGGAGAAGAGAGTCCTACAACTCTGTATTCATTCAGCAGTTAATGAATGCTTACTAATGTTAGCTTTGTAGTTGATGGACGTGAGCACAATAAATACACACGTTCTGGCCTCAGTACATGTGTGATCTAGTTGCTGTCTCTTTTTCCCTCCTTGACATCACCACTCTGTCAACACAGATTTATGGGGGTGAGGTACCACCTTTCTCTTTCCCACCATGACAGGATCAATCCCAGTTGTTTCTAATATTTTCTCCTTGGTAAGCTCATGAAAACATCATTTTAGTCACATAATGGATGAATATTAGCTTTGGATGGGGGAATATGCTGTTGGAGATGATTCCTTTAAATATCCATCTGAAGGGGCACCTGGGTGGCTCAGTGGGTTAAAGCCTCTGCTTTTGGCTCAGGTCATGATCCCAGGGTCCTGGGATCGAGCCCCGCATCGGGCTCTCTGCTCAGCGGGGAGCCTGCTTCCTCCTCTCTCTGAATGCCTCTCTGCCTTCTTGTGATCTCTGTCAAATAAATAAATAAAATCTTTAAAAAAGAAAATCCGTCTGAAGATGTTGACAAAATCCCTTTTGTTGCCATGAATGGTGTCTGACCATCCAAAGACTTTATGTCATCAAATAATTAATTTAGAGAATACACAAATACTTGCAATAACACATTGTATATACATAAACCCTGTAGACAAATTGATTCCTCTTAATAGCCAGGTAATTTATTGGCCATCGACCCTAAGCACATCTGCATCGTGTGCACTCTTACAACAGCCATAAAAGACAGAATTCATATAATTTTACACGGGTATGGACATAACGTGATCAAGATCTCACAGTCAGTAGATAGTGGAAACTGGAACTGAACAGGTGTTTCATCTGACTCCCAAGCTATGATGTTATTACCGTACCCTGCAGCTCTCACCTGTTTTTAATGAGCGTGAGGCCTTTTCTCACCTCAAAATGAATACATTGGGTTGTTCATTAATTCAAATAACCAAATTTCTTCCCCGGCTCAAAGTTTATCTCTTTGGGTTAGAGAACACATGTTTTACTCTATCTCCTCTGCTTTAAAGCGTGCGGGACTTCGCTCCCCACACCCCCGCCCCTTTGACTCCGCCCCAACCACGCCTGCGCACGCCTCCCCCGAGGCCTTCGTTGAGGCTCTTTGGGCGCTCGGCCACACCTCCTCTCCTGCACCGCCTTCTTTCCCCGCCCCCGCCCGTAGTCTATAAAACCCGGAGCGACGGATCGCACCCTGGAGCTGCGAGTGAGCAGATAGGAAGACTGGGCATGCTCTGTGGCGGCGCAGGTCTTGGTCACAAGTAGGAAGAAGCCAGTGCACGACACCGGTAAAGAGAAGCGAGAGCCGCTGCCGCACTGTGACTGTAGGGTCCGTCGCCGCCGCCTCGGAGCAGCAGCGGGACGGGAGCCGGAGCGGGCGAAGGGCGAGGCCGCCGAGCCGAGAGCCATTCAGCCTGCCCTCCCGTCCTCTGCCTCCGTGTCCGCGCGGCGCGCCGGACCCCTGAGTCGGTCACCTGGGCGGCCAGGACCCCCGCGCGGGGGAGCGGAGCGGAGCGGACCGTCCCTCCGGCAGCTGTGGCCCAAGGGCGCCCCCACGGGGCGCAGCAGCCGCTGCCTCCGCCGCTTTCAGCCGGCAACTGAGTGTCGGACTCGCGCCCCGCGCGCTGAGCCAGCGGCCGCGGTCAGCCCCGAGGAGAAGGAGGAGGGGGCAGCCATGGGGCTGCTGTCCCAGGGCTCGCCGCTGAGCTGGGAGGAGACCAAGCGCCACGCCGACCACGTGCGGCGGCACGGGATCCTCCAGTTCCTGCACATCTACCACGCCGTCAAGGACCGGCACAAGGACGTGCTCAAGTGGGGCGACGAGGTGAGCGCCCGCGGCCTCCGCCCCCGCCGGGCGCCCCTGTCAGGCCACCTCGCGTCTCCTTTGTTCGGCGAGACGCGCCCCGCGCCCCCAAGGCGGTCCGCGCCCTGCGGTGCGCCCCGAGGGTCCCCGGACGCGTCCCCGCCCGGGTGCGCTGTCCCTGCTCTCCCCCGACGGGCGGCCGGAGCTCTCCCGAGCGTGGGGCCCTGCCCGAGCCTTCTCACTAGACTTCCCTCTCCCATTCATTCATTCTTAGGGTTTTCCCCTTCGTTGAACAAATGGGTTAGGCGCTGGGAGGGCGCGAGCGTGAGCAAGTGTGACATTTGGTGCCTCCGGGAGTTTTCAGTCTGGTGTATCTGCCGACCGTGTATCGGGGTCTCGCGTCCGGTGTCAAAATACGCTTTTGCGATCAGTGAGGGGGGGCCAGGTTGTCCTAGAAGGGCCGTCGCCGCTAGGATTCAGGTCTTCAGGATGTTCGCTTCTGCCCCATCTCCTGCAGGTTCCTTTTTAAACCTCCAGCTGCTTCTCATCAGCTCCCTCTCATTCTCTTCACACACCCTTCCTCGCCCTCCACGCTTTGCCACCACTTTTTAGGCACAGAACAGGCATTACAACTCGGTTTTCCTAAAGAGGACGAAACTTCTTGTACCACCATGCATGGGAACTCTTCAAGCTTCGCAACTGGGATTTGTTAGTGCCTTTCCGTGGCCTGGATCCTTTCTTTACAAGCCAGTTTCAACATGTGTTCTGCCTAGAGCTGAAATGTCTTTGAATTTTCAATTTGTTGAACCATTGTTTATTGGAATGCTGTGGAAAGCATTGCGCCCCCCCCCCCTTTAGATTTAGTTTTCTTTTGCCAAAGCTTTTTGTGCTCTCTTTCCGTTTTTTTAAAGACACATGTAGAAACCATTCAAATAATCCGATGCTTTTTTGAAAAGTGCTATTTTTTTTTTTTTTTTTATTTAACCATTTGGGTTCCATCGCTTGCTCAGGTGCAAATTTCTCTCTTAGTTGATGTTATTACTCTTGACCCAGGTGTCAGGGTGGTGCTACGCTGAGGCAATATCTGTTTCCTTGTAAAATTAGTTTGTCAGTTTCAAAAGTTGGACGATAATTCTGATTTTTACAGTTGAATTGCAGTGTTTTAAGTTTCAAAAGTATAATAGCAATTCACATTTATACTAGAAGGGGTTTGTCATACTTTGGACAGAAAAGGGGTGTGGTATTGTGTTCGGTAATTCTTCAGTTTCATTCTGAAGTTCCTTGTTGCTTCATAGCATCTGACATTGTGTGTTCATTTGCGTATTGTGTGCATTTAGTGATCTGTGCTCTATCCCCAGGTCCTGGATTTTTTTTTTTTTTCTGTTCCACATCTCTTTGCTTCTTTTCCCCCTAATAAACCAGCGTCTTTTGGAGTAGGGAATTTTGCAGGTCATGATCTGTGAGCAGGTTGACAGACATATTTAGGTTCTCCTTGACTTTTTTTTCCTCTCCAGAACTTTAAAAAAAAAAAAAAGTGAAATGGAATCAGATGAAGAGGATTACTTTGTCATAAAGAGGCAGCGTAGCATGTCAAACTTTTGAGTTATTTGAGAGTGCATGTGAGCAGGTCTGTATAGAGCCACATGAAAATTATTTCTTAGTATGGTTGCCAACTTAAGGAGTTTGAAAACCAGAGTCTCTTATTTATCATGGGAGGCTTCCTTGATGAGATGAGCCTCAGCAAAAGAGGAGGAGAGACGTTCGGGCCGTTCCTCACACAGAGGAACTCACAGATCACATCTGCTGAAGTAGAAGTCTGCAGGCAAGGTCAGGTGGCAAGCAAGCATGTATTGTATGCAGAAGTCTTGAGAAGTCACTGAGAAACCAGCTGGGTAGATGGATAAAGTAGAGAAGGGTGTGGTGGGTGGTGTGGCCCTTGGAGATGGAGGATGGCTTTGCCAGGCAGAAAATGGTGTTTGAGATGTGATATGTCGGACTGCTTGATATGATACCAAATGACTGCTTTTTGTGGGAACTTTTAGTCTTAGAAGCCAAAAAACAAAACAAAACAAAACAAAAAAACCACCTAAAACCATGGTTAGAAGACCCTGCCTTTTGGAAATGCTTAGCCCTAGTTCCTAGGACAGTATCTGTATCTGGTAGTGTATATCAGAAAGAACCCTGGATTTGTAATGCCACTTGTATCCTATTGCAGAGCCTGCCAAACTGCCTGTATGATTGTGAGCCTTAGTTTCCTCTTGTGGAAAATGACAGGGTTGGACTCACCTAGCTTTTGTAGTTTGAGTAAGAACCGTTTCAATAACTTTTTTTTACATTAAAAATTAAAAAAATTTTTTTTAATGTACACAATTTTTTATGTACACATTTCAACCAGAATGTTATTTTTGAAATTCACCTGTAGATAATCTTTAAACTCTTAAAGCAAAGGCTACGAATCACTGAGGTAAAAATGGTTTGTATTCTAAACGTGTGTGCTGGCTTTTTAGAAATCAGAAGTATTATCCTGTAACAACCTTATGAATGCGTAGATTCCCAGATTAGCTTACAGATGCATCTTTCACGTTTGGTGAAAGAGGTCCTAACCCTAGCCACCATTTATTGTTTCTGGAGGAAATAGAAGTTCTAACTCCTGGGTTGCGGGGAGAACACTTCCATTTTGCCCTAGGATGGGGGAGTACTGTGGGGGAGATTTAAGATGGATGTTCCTGGGTATTCTTTTTGCCTGCTAAAATTTCTACTCTACATATAAAAAAAAAGAAAAGCACTTACCTTTTCACAGCATACACAAACTTTTCAGGTGCAGATTTTGTTCATAACTGGAATTCGCCCATTAAAAGACAAACTTAGGAAACATAGGCTGCAAACGTGGCAGTAAGGACAACTTTTGAATTCACTCTAGTGTTACCTGCCTGCCAGGCCTTTTCAGCTACTTAACAGCAGAGGCATTATCAGAATTGAAATCTGGCTGACTTCAGGTCCATTTCTTAAACACGCAATACTAGGTTTTGGATTATTTACAATGTGTGAGATTTCATCAAATCTCCTTTTACAGAGTTCACAGTACAGGTTGTAGAGGTGTCAGAAAACAACATTTAAAAGCAAATGTAAGGGGGCACCTGGGTGGCTCAGTGGGTTAAGCCTCTGTCTTCGGCTCAGGTCATGATCCCAGGGTCCTGGGATCGAGCCCCACATCGGGCTTTCTGCTCTGCAGGGAGCCTGCTTCCTCCTCTCTCTCTGCCTGCCTCTCTGCCTACTTGTGATCTCTGTCAGATAAACAAAAGAAAAAAAAAAAAAAAGCAAATGTAGGGACGCCTGGGTGGCTCAGTTGGTTGGATGACTACCTTCGGCTCAGGTCATGATCCCAGAGTCCTGGGATCGAGTCCCGCATCGGGCTCCCAGCTCCACAGGGAGTCTGCTTCTCCCTCTGACCTTCTCCTTGCTCCTGCTCTCTCTCACTGTCTCTCTCTCAAATAAATAAAATCTTTTATAAATAAATAAATAAAAATTAAAAGCAAATGTATAGTTTTTCTAATTTTTTTACCCCAGTGTAGTGGCTCTCAAAGTTAAGAAGGTAAATTGTCCTCTAGTTAGCAGAGAAGTGCATGTGAATTTAGGAAAATAAAACATGTCCTTGATATTTGAGTTTATTCTTACCATGCATAAAGCCAGTAAAGCTGGGATGGGGTATGTTAAGGGCTGAAATGTCACCCATTGAGTTTGAAGGACAAATTTGCCTATGTAGGTTAAGAATGCTTTAAGTGACTATTTAGAAAATGCATTGTTAATTAATAAGCTTATGATCCTATAGAAAAATAACATAACTCTGAGCTATAAATCTAGAATAGACAAAAAACATTTTTATTTGAGTGTTAATTAACGTGTAGCTTTGGACAAATTGCTTTATCTCAACCTCGGTTTTTTTAATCTATAAAATAGGAATGATAATGCTTTATAGGGTTAAGATTAAATGAGATAATGTTGATGAAATGGTTTACAAGTAAGTGTCTTGCCTTTTGAGTAAAGGCTCATAAATGGTAACTTGTTCACTTGGATGTTTTTAAATATCTGCTATATCTCATTTAAATAACCATGGTCAAGCAGACTCTTTAACGATTGAGCATAAACTGAGGATTGCATGGCGGGGGGGGGGGGGGGGGGGTGTTGGGGGGGGGGGAGGGATGATTAAACAGGTGATGGGGATTAAGGAGGGCACTTGTGATGAACCCCCAGATGTTTGTGTGTAGGTGATGAATCACTAAATTCTACACCGGTAACTAATACTACTGTTAGCTAACTGCAATTTAAATAAAAATGTGAAGGAAAAAAATAATTTTAAAAATAGCTGTGATCATTGGGGAATGAAGCATTCTGTGTACGTGGACATTTTTTTAACCAGTTAACTTATCTGTATTTTTTTCAGATATAATTATATTCCATTGGCTTAGTTATTTTTAATGGTATTGATAGTGTTTGGAAAGTACAGTATTTCTGAATTGCACTTAAAAAATCTAAATTTAAATCTTTAAATCTAAAGGCAGTAATGCCTTTAATGCATTACTGGACATGGACTAGAATTAGATGTTGAGCACAAATATTTCTTGATAGTCATTAGGAATGTTCAGGTTTCTTACATAAGTCATTGAGTATTTTGTGACCCATAAAGCAAAGTTTTATTTTTCTTTTACTTTGCTATCACTGTGGACATTGTTTTAACAGTATTCATGTGTTTCTAAAGCACAGTGGTGAAATCAAGGAAAAATAAATTTGTGTCTGAACTTTTCATATACTTAAAGCATCTGAATATGTTGTTTAGAAAACTGGGGCATTAATGATGTTGCTGGTATTGAATGGGTGATATGCTGATAAGCTTGTTAATACTCTGTTTATACATTCATGGTTTAACCAAGTTCGGTGGGTTTTCATAAACATTTTACCATCTTTATTGTTATAGTTGACATGCAGTAAACTGCACATACTTAAAATGTAGTTTGGTAAGTTTTGGTATATGTGTACACCTGTGAGACTGCCACCACGATCAAAATAATATACATCATCTCTAAAAATGTCCTTGTGCCCCTCTGCAATTCCCACTTCTCTTCCCACCTCCACAGGCAACCACTACTTTGCTTTCTGGCCCCGTAGTAGAGTTCTCATTTCCTAGAGTTTTAGATCTAGGAAATCATAAAGCATGTACTTTTCTGGTCTGGCTTTTTAGGCTGCTTGTATATTTTGGGATTCATTCATTTCATTGCATGTATCAGTTGCTCATTCCTTTTAATTACTGCATTATATTCCATTCCATGGATATACTAGGACTTATCCATTATTTGGCTATCCAGTTTTTAGCTATTATAAAACTTGTATGAATATTAGTGTGTAAGTCTTTGTATGGACTTAGATTTTTATCTACTTTGATTATTCCCTAGGAGTGATTGAACTTTTCAAGGAAAGTACTGAACTTTTTAAAAGTAGTGGTACCATTTTATATTCCTATCGGCAGGATATACCAGTTTGTCCACATTCTTGTCTTCACTTGATATAGTCAGTCTTTAATTTTAGCCATTCTAATAAGTGGGTGATGGTATTTCATTGCATTTTTAATATGCATTTGCCTTAAGAACAGTGATGATGAGTATCTTTTCATGTGATTGTTTGCCATTGGTATGACTTTTTTGTGAAATGTGCTTAAAGCCATTTCCCTAATTTTGAGAGTTCTTTATATATTCTAGATGTAATTCTCACCAGATAATTTCCATTGCACATATGTTCTCCCAGGCTATTTTCCTTCTCTTAGTAAGGATGTCTTTTGAGGACAGAAGTTGTTCATTTTAATGAAGTCCAGTTTGTCCAATTGTTCTTTTATGGATTGTACTTTCCGTGTGTTATCTAAGAAATCTTTCCTTAATTCAAGGTCACAAAAGTTTTCTGCTGTATTTTCTTCTAGAAGTTTTATGACCTTAGGCTTTACATTTAGGTCTGTGATCCATTTTGAGTTAGCTTTGTCTCTGGTGTAAAGTATGGATTTTTTATTTTGGTTGCCCCAGCACCATTTGTTGAAAAGACTATCCCTTCTTCGCTGCCAGAGGTACATGGCCTTTGCAGCTTGTCTAATTCCAGTTGTCTATGTGTATATCTTTATTTCTGGAGTCTTTGTACTATTCCGTTGATCTATCTATCTTTATGCCAGTAGTATACTCTTTATATAGCCATAGCTTTATAATACGTTGTGAGATCAGGCAGCGTTAGCTCTCCCAACTTTCTTCTTTTTCCAGTTGTTTTGACTTTTTTAGGCCCTTTGAATTTCTACATGATATTTAGAACCAGTTTGGCAATTTCTACCAAAAACAAACCTGGGATTTTGACAGCAATTGCATTGAGTCTGTAGATCAATTTGGGAAGAATGGACATCTTAATAATGAGTCTTCTGACCCAAGGACAAGTAAATCTTTAACTTCTCCCATCCTTTTTTTTTTGCTTTTTTAGTTTTTTAACATACAAGTCTCACATTTTTTTGTTACCTGTATCACGGTTTCGTGTTTTTTTTTTTCCTATTGTAAATGGTATTATGTTGCAGTTTCTGACTGTTCATTGCTAATATATTGAAATAAAATTGATCTTTTCATATACATCTGCAGCCTTACTAAACTTCTTGGCAGGAGAGAATTCTGCCACTGAGCCACCCATGCTAAACTTCTTGAACATGTGGGATACAGTTCTAATAACAGGTCTAATGTCTTAGCTAATTCTGTCACCCTTGTTATTTAAGATTAAGTTCAGTTTTATTTTCTGAATGTTTCTCTGCTTCTTTGCACGCCTGGTAATCTTTGACTGGATGTCAGTTATTGTGAATTTTACCTTGTTGGGTGCTTGTTAATTGTATATTCCTAACTCTGTTCTTTAAGCCTTGTTCTACAGTACAGTTATTTGGAAGCAGCTCAGTCCTTTGCCGTCTTGATTTTATAATTAGATCTGGAGAAGTCTCTAGGGCTACTCCCTCTACTGAGGCAAGACCTTTATGGATATTTTCCCCAATGTCCCTGAATAAGGAGTTAATCCATTCTGGTTTGTGGGAACACACTTAGCCCCAGCTTTGGGTACTTGGTACTTTGGTACTCCTGTATGGGTTGGTTTACTACTGAATCCTTAAGGGGGAATCCTCTGCAGATCTTCAGGGTTCTCTGATGTTTGGTCCTGTGAACTCTAATTGATTTGTTTTCCTCAGACCTTCAGCTCTATCTCTTCAATTCAGGGCATACTCCAGGTTTTGCCTTACCTTCCTGCCCCTGATCTATAGCCTCCTCTCTTCTGGCAGTAAGTTGGGGCAATTGGTGGACTCGCTTTGCTTTTCTTCCCCATAGATCAGGAATCTCTGCCTTGTGTTAACTGCTATCCAGTGTCTTGAAAAAGCTGTTTCATATACTCTCTCTCATTTTGGCTGTTTCAGATGGGAAGGTAAAATTGGTTGCTTTTATTCCCTCTTGAACAGAAGTAGAAGTCTTTCCTATTTTTTCTATTCTCCTTTCGGCTCTGTTCTCCTTTCTCTGTAAACTTTGTCCAAAGGCTGGCTGTCCTCGTGGTTATAAGATACCTCCAGCAATCAACATTTAGCCAAGTTTCTTTTTATTATTTTTATATTTAAGTAATCTCTACATCCATCTTGGGGCTTGAACTCATGACCCCAAGGTTGACTTTCATGCTCTTTCAAATGAGCCAGCCAGGTAGGTGCCCCTAGCAAATTTTGTTTAAAGTCAAAACAAAACTATAGGAACTATATGCCTTTATGCTATAATGTTTGTCATTTAATATCACTGTTTTCATCCTATGATTGGGTATTTGGTGAAAACACAATTATTTGAAAAGTCTGCATACATTTTGTGAATAGACTTTAATTTGAAGATGCAAATCTAAGTCCCGGGTCTTCCCCTGAATGATTGTGTGATCTTAGACACAGAACTTAAATTATTATTATATTTTTTAAGATTTTATTTATTTATTTGACAGAGATCACAAGTAGGCAGAGAGGCAGGCAGAGAGAGAGGAGGAAGCATGCGGGGCTCTATCCCAGGACCCTGAGATCATGACCTGAGCCGAAGGCAGAGGCTTAACCCACTGAGCCACCCATGCGCCCCCAGAATTTAAACTCTTAAGACCACAATTTCCTCCTCTGTAAGACTAATAAAAAAAACACACACACAAAAAATCTACCTTTTAGTTTTGTGTGTGGTTTTTTTTTTTTTTTTAAGATTTTATTTATTTGGCAGACAGGACAGGGATCACAGTGAGGCAGAGAGGCAGGCAGAGAGAGAGGAGGAAGCATGCGGGGCTCGATCCCAGGACCCTGGGATCATGCATGACCTGAGCCGAAGGCAGAGGCTTTAACCCACTGAGCCACCCAGGTGCCCCTACCATTTAGTTTTGAATTGTGTGTTTACATATGTATAGTTCCTAATTGTATTTTTTAACAATTTACTGAGAATACTTTAAATTCCATACAATTTATAAAAATCAGGAAATGCATACAAGAAATGATAGAATTTATTTCCTTACCCTATCACCTTTTGGGTTTTAGCGTTGGTCTAAGATAATATAGTTCACTGGCTACTGACAAAGTAATTTAATTATAAAGCCATGAATACTAGGTTTCTAGAAATTTTTTTTTTTTTTATGTCTTAAGCCTATTTGAGCTTCACAATTTTTCTATTAAAAGCAAGATGGTATTGTGAAAATGTTTTCTTGAAAAAAGATGATATTGAAATTTCACTTACGTATGGCAGAAGACTAAAGGCTTTATTTCCATGATGGAAAACTTTTAAATTAAGTATTTATTGTGTACTTCCTATATATTAAGGACATAACTATGCTAGGTCATGGGGTTGAAGAGAGAAGTCAAGAAAAGCGAGAAGCTCTCCACCCTTGAACTGGAGTAGGAGGCAGATGGGTGGATGCGCGGGAGGGAGGAGAGGAAGAGTTTGCTGTCTGTCGAGAGGTCCTGGGAGTCTTATGAATGGAAGGTGGGGAGTGAATCTTCTGGTAGGTCTCAGAGTGAGTTAGAGAAGCAAGGATCGGGAATGCACAAATGTGAGATTACGGAGGTGCCTGATGTTGAGGGAGTATTGCCATAACACAGGACTAAAGCAGGGAAAAGGGAATGCCTAGAAATTGAGGCTAGAAAAGTAGGTTGGCTTCAGGCTGTTGAAGGTCCTTTAATAGGCCATGTCAGGAGATACAGTATTGTTAAATCCAAGACTGGTACAAGGGAATTTCTTCCAGGTCCCTTTGATCATAGTGTGAAATGGAATGGATTGGGAGGATTAACTAGAGACCAGGACCACACTACAGAGGACATGTCATTGCTAAGTGAGAGAAGAGAGTGTAGCCTAGGAATCTGGAGATAAAGATTGGCATATATTAAAGAGATACTTCAGGGGCACTTGGGTGACAGTCAGTTTGTGTGTCTGCCTTCCCCTCAGGTCATGATCTCAAGGTCTTTGGATCATGTCCCTCATTGGGCTCCTTGCTCAGCAGGGAAAGTGCTTATCCCTCTGCCTGCCTCTCCCCCTGCTTGTGTGCTTACTCTCATTCTGTTTCTCTGTGACAAATAGTCTTTAAAAATAATACTACTAATAAGATACTTTAAAGAGGGAGTGAAAGGACGAGGCACATGAGCGGTTAGGTTATGTCTCTCCTACCCATTCCTGGCAAAGATGATCAGATGAATAAGACTCCCTGGCAGGATGGTTCCTTGGGGGAACTGTTGGTTTGGATATTCTTTTCTGCAACCCTTTAATTTAAGGAGCCCTCCACTCATTCAGTGGAAATACCAGGTAAGACAGAAGAAAGCTGGAGCAACATCTGAGCTGTGTGTATGGTGGAGCAGCCACAGGCCTAAAGATGGTGATTAAAACCCAAGTGGAGAGCCAGTTAGCCCAGGGAGAAGAAACTTTGGCCACACCTCAGAACCTTGATGAATCTGTGGCATCCTGAGAGGAAGCCGCATAGCGGGTAGTAGCGCTGTCCTGTGCGGGAAGGAGGAGAGCGTGCTTTCGAGAGCTTTGGAAGGATGGTAACTGAAGTGAAGCACTGTATTTGCTGGTTGGGGAGGGACTGGAGGCTTTGGCAGCAGCCTATCTGGAACATATTAAAAATTTGCAAGAAAAGCAAAAGTTGGTTTCTGGCCAAAATAAATGGCACAACGCCTATGGATGTTTTCAGAGCTCATAGGGTCCTTAAAATCTTGGTTATAATTTTAGAAAGAAACAGAATGGAACTATTTTAGTTGAACTGGATAGTATATGAATTTGGGTATCCCGTAAGGAATAACGTCCATGGCTGTTAAGTTGTCTCTGTAGCACGTTGAAAATGATTGTAATGGATTGAGTATTTTAGAATGGCAACCCTGAGTCTCCAGTCGAAGATTGGGTTTCTCAGACCTGGTTTAAGACATTGGGGAAGCATGATTAAACCTCAGTCTTGTAGCCCAAAGAGCTCATTTTGGATACAACTTGCTAGCTATTCAGAAACCTTGGTTATCTGGATTGGTATATCCTTGGAGAGTTTATATGGCCACAATTCTGCTGTTGGACACTGGAGTGCTTTCTGTATGCTTAGGATTTCTGTGTCTGTCATGGTCAGACCATTTGGGATTTGGTAGTTAAACTTATTTCCAGAACAAAATTACAAAAGGGCCCCAAACCAGATGTTCCTCATTACATAAATGTTCACACACATCCATTGGTCTTGTCTCCCTTCCCCTGAGGTCCTTTTTTTAGTCCTTTGGATTTGGTTAATCCTTTTTTTTTTTTTTTTCCCTGGATGCTGATGTAGCAGAGTTAAAACAAAACTGTTAGGCAAGAGACTCCGTGACCCTTTTCCTGGAAGCTAGTAAGATTCTGGGCTGTGACTCTGCCCTGTTTGGATTACCTGTGGGGGTCATGGACTGGGGTGCACAGGGCTTCACATATTTTAATGCTCCAGAGAGATAGTCAGGATCTTGAAGTACCTATAAAAGCTGGCTGGCACTTGTCTGAAGTTTTTTTAAAGGTTAAGGGTTGCACCAGAGACCTGCAACCCTAGGAAGTTAACATTTTTTAAATTAAAAAAAAAAAGTTTTGGGGGTGCCTGGGTGGCTCAGTGGGTTAAGCCTCTGCCTTCGACTCAGGTCATGGTCTCAGGGTCCTGGGATAGAGCCCCGCATCAGGCTCTCTGCTCAGCGGGGAGTCTGCTTCCACCTCTCTGCTTACTTGCGATCTCTGGCTCTCCGTCAAATAAAAACTTTGTTTTTTAAGATTTTATTATTTGAAAGGATATGCTCTGAGCACTTTAAACCACAGACAAACCTGAAGAGGTTATTTAGGAATATGTCCTTCATTTCCTTCTGGAAATGTTGACCTATTTACACAAGTTGGGTACGTGGAAGGTACCTTCTTAGCCAGCATGCTTCAGCAGCCCTGCCTGTGGTTAAGCATGGTAGTCCTCTCCTCTTGGCCCCCCCAAGGCTGCTACTGCTGTACTGAATTGTATCTAGGGGTCCTGATCCTGGGGCTTTAGTACTCAGAGGACTAGGAAGTAAACAAAAGGCTTCTAAGGACAGAGTTTATGTACTTTCCTCCTAAAAGCGTCTCAAGCCCTTACCCTTAGAGCACTCACTTAATACACAATTCTGAAAGCTTGACATCTGGCTTCTCAGCTCAGGATGAATTATAATAAACAGATCAATCGAGGCAGAAGCGAGAGAGACCAATTCAGAGAGCAGTTGTGAAAACCACATCTAGATGTGGCAGCCCATTGTACTTCTAAGAACCTTGCTCTGCTGTAATTCTAGTTAAATGAAATTGCTGATGAAGTCTGAAGCCTTAATAAAAAACGAAAGTGTGTTTAGGACCTTCCTATTGATAGCAGAGGAGGGACTTCCACTCATACATACATAAAAATTTTTAAGATATCATATGCTTAAAAGGGGTAAGCTTTGGACAATAAGACAATGCATTTGAATAAAATTACCTTCCTGGCAGTGCAGAGTGAGTAGTGTATTTGAAAGTGAAAGAAAAATGGCTGATCATACACTAAGAATTTCTAGAAGAGCTTAATAGAAATACAGAAATACAGATTTCCCCCATCAACCAAAAGTAAAGCATCCCTATGAAACCCTTTATAACCCAAAATGGTGTAAAGAGAAGAAGCAATTACTGTTAATATATGGAAAAGATTTTGGGTGTTTCCAGACTCCCAAAATAACCTTAGACCTTTTTTCCTAAGCTTTTATTTGAGAGAGAGCATAAGCACAGGGAACAGCAGAGGCAGAGGGAGATGCAGATTCCCCACTGAGCAGGGAGCCTGACTTGGGGCTCAATTCCAAGGCCCCTGGATTATGATCTGAGCTGAAGGCATCTGCTTACCCAACTGAGCCACCCAGGTGCCCAACTTTAGACTTTCTTGGTACTTTGGGATGTATCTTACTAACGGGTGCACAAAATAACCTAACATAAAGTCTAGATGCTCACTGACACAGGTCAGAACTATGCCTACTTTAGACTGATCTGCTGGATGTGGTTCCCAGGGGTGTTTGGGGTGCCAATTGTCTCTATAAGGGCTTGCTGGGGGGCCTTTAATTTTGCCTTTTTCCATAAAGGCAAACAAAAACAAAAACCTCCAAATTACTTTCAGTTAGCAAAAACAGATGCTGTTATCTCTCACTTTCTGTAAGTTTTGCATTATGGCATTTTTTGCTTTTATGAAAGACCTACGTTAGTATGTTTTTCACTAACCGAAAGAACTCCAAAGAGGATTTTTGCTTTTGTGGGGGCCTGGGGGAAGGCAGTTACCATGCTAATGTAAGGTCTTTTTTAAAAGCAAGTGGCCCACCACGAACTTTTGGAAAACGGGGAACACTTCATTCTAATTAATTCTGTTTGCGAAAGTTTTTACAGGGACACTGTACTTTCCAATAACGGGGAAACCTGTGCTCTTCTAGGGCTTTCAACAAACGAAGTGGCTTGACTCAAATTTTTGAAAAGCTGGGGGACACTTGTATTGCTTTAGAGCTGGAAGGAATTTTTTTCTTGCCCCCGCTTATTTCTTCAAATGATGAAGCTAAGGTGCCCAGAGTCTAAGACAAATTCCAAATGTCTGTCATGGTAATATTTCTAAGAGAAGAGGGAAAATTAAGGCTGTTCTGAGCAGGGTGGTGCCCCCTTGGGGGTGGGGACAAGGAGGGGCTCGTGCTGGGGGAGCCGGGTGGTCAACAAAGGTTTCTCTGAAAAGGTAGCACTGAACTTGAGACCCACAGGAGCCAGCTGTGTGAAGGGCTAAAGTAAGATCTTCCCAAGCAGAGAAAAGTGCTGTCAAGGCCCTGACTTGGTTGTTGGAAAAACAGAAATGTGGCCACAACATGGTGGGGAAAAGGGAGGTTTGAAAGGGGAGGTGTGGTGTTTTTTGCTCAGTGGGAGCCGCTTGAAAGTTTCAAAGAGGAGGGGGATGACTGGATCTGCTTGGTGCAGGAACCCAGGACTACTTAACTGTAGAATTAGGCCGTGTTCTACACTATGAGCTTTCACTTTTAGCTGAAGCCCGTGGTCCCTGAAACAAATGCCAAAGGAAATATTCTGGTGAGATGGTGCTTCCCTTCCCGTCAGTGACCTATTCTGATAGTCTCTATTTCGAGATCTTTCTGTAATGTTGATTATAGCCGACAGCATTTGGAAAACACCTCTGAGACACTGTTCTGCCTCAGTAACCGTAGCCTCACCCACAAGCTGGAAAACAATAGCCACCAGCATCTGCGGGGTGCTGTGTAGTTGCTGCTACTACTTTAGGCAGTTGACACAAAGCTTGTCCTCTTCCCAGTATCGGATGGACTCCAAAGCCTGCTTCCCCCATACACCAGCTCCCAAGTAAGCAGGAGGAAGAGTGCTCAGACAGTCTTCATGGGCTCCAACCCAAGAGGAGATGGAAGGTGGACAGAAAAAGAAAGAGGAAAGGATGGTGGTGATAAAGGAAGTTGGCTTTTTTTGTTTGAGTGAACATCTAAATATCTTAGAGCCACAGATGCTCAAGTGTTTTTTGTACCAGATGGCCAGTGATTCCCTTCTAGTGAAACGCCAACATCCTTTCAAAACTGTAATATTGAATATGCTTGGTAAATTTTTCGGTCTGCGGGACAAATGCTAACAGGTTTAGTAATGTGGCTGCGGCCTTCCCAGCTAATCTTCTGCTGGCAGTGGAGCCCCGGGAAAGGACAGAGGCGGGTGAGCCCTTTACATGAACATCAGGCTGACCTCACTTGATAGTTATGCAGCTTGTGCCAGCCTCGGCCGGGGGCAGCAGATACTGGGCCAAAATCAAGTGCTTTGACTTACCTCTTTAATGTGAACTTGAAATCTGGCAGGAAAGGAGTTTGTATTCATAGAAGTCTCCGTCTTCCACATCCCAATGTAAGGATAGAACTGCGCTCTGAGTGGGATCTGCCCAAACATCCAGGAGTCTTTCCTGAGGAGGGGGCCCTGATGCTACCTTTGTGAGATGGAATTATGCAAGAGTGTGCTCAGATTCTTGCAGTGGTGAAATATAGCATTAGAACTGGAGTTGTTGAATCTCTGCCCACAACCCCCACACCCTGCTCTGTCACTGGGGGCATAGGTGAGCCCTTCTGGGCACAGCACTCACTTTGGAGATGGAATTTCTGTTTTAGCATTGGCTCTCACTTAGTCTTTTTAGAAAGTGCTTTTTTTTTTTTTAATAAACAAACCTTAGTTTGGTGGGCTAGTCTACTAGTTCTAAAAACTAAAACTCCAAACTTCTATTTTCTGGGCAGTCCTTGAATTCAGACCAACCTAACTTCTACCGTAAAGGAGTATCCTTGTTTTCTTGCTCTCCCAGCACTAGGCGTGCATTTGGGCAGAGCTGGGTCCCACCATGGAGAGTGGGTTTTCTCTCTCCAGGAGCAGCATGCCCCCCCCCCACGAAAACCCTAAGCTCACCCACAGTTGCTAGGAGCCACCTCACAGGTTCTTGGTGCACAGCCCCCAATACTGAGCGCCGCAGAGCAGTTGATCCAGAGCAGCCTCTGTGTGGGGACCCAGATACCTCGCTTCTTGTTAGCCATGTGGTGACCAGGACTCTGGCTGAGGAATGTGTTCACAGCAAAGAGCTGAGTACTGCACTTGTCCTTGGAACCCAGAAGCTATAGGTCTGAAATACAGATGTTTTTAGGTAAATAAAAACTATATTTACAATACTGTGTCTTCGGGAAAGGTTAAGGTTTAGGGTTAGGGTTGTTTTAACTGCTGAGTGCCCTCACCATTGGTGACTTGACTTGATGGAACTGCCTTTTGTGTCGTTAGTTTGTGTGAGAAGACTGGTTGGGTTCTGCTAGATTTCATTAGAACATATGAATTCCTGGGATGCCTGGGTGGCTCAGTTGGTTAAGCAGCTGCCTTCGGCTCAGGTCATGATCCCAGCGTCCTGGGATCGAGTCCCACATCAGGCTCCTTGCTCGGCAGGAAGCCTGCTTCTCCCTCTGCCTCTGCCTGCCATTCTGTCTGCCTGTGCTCGCTCTCTCCCCCCCTCTCTCTCTGATAAATAAATAAAATCTTTAAAAAAAAAAAAGAACATATGAATTCCTTAACATAGTCTACATAGTCTTTTTTTTTTTTTTTTTCTTTTTAAGATTTTGTCAGAGAAGAGAGCACAAGCAGGGGGAGCTGCAGGCAAAAGGCTGACGGCTTAACCAACTGAGCCACCCAGGCACCCCTTCTTTCCCTCCTTTAAAGTCTTCAATTTTTTCACTTAGGCTTCATATTACTAATCTTGGCATGTGAAAAAATTTTTCTCTGTGTGGGCCAAAATAATGATTCAAGGAAGTTACTTCACTGAACCATACAGGAAATTCACTGATGTTATGTATTGTTAAAATTGAGATTAACACATTATAAAAAAAAAGCCGTGTACTCTGTAAACTGAAGTCCTAATCTAGTCCTAATCTAGGATGCCAACAGAAGACCAGGTCAGGGTGAGGCCACATTTATTTTGTTTTCCAAAAGCGAAAACTTCCCTAGAGTACACCCTGTGTAATTCTGTAAATTAACATCTGTAAAAGGACATCTCTAGTAGGAGAGAAAGTCAAAATACATCCAATAATTTAAGAATTTGATATGTCTTTAGACTAAACTAAAGCATTCTTTGGGGCCCATGTGGCAGTTTAATATAACCTATCAGCAGTTTAAAATCTCACCGTACACAAGGCTGTACAAAAGCACGTGTGTCAGGAGTTTCTACCTCATGGTTACTAGTCCCCCAGAAGTGCTTAGAAGTTACCACATAAAACAGTGGTTTTGATATTTGTAGTGTCACTAGATGTGCCTCACCTGGGAGTTTGCCTTAAAACCCATTCTGAGCCCCATCAAATGTCATTATATCCATATCAGAATTTTTTACTCAAGTTGATTCAGTATTTGAAGCACAGCTCTTCTTTTGGTCTCCTCATTTTGGTCGTCTCTGTTTAAGTGCAGGTGTTTAAAACTAAGCATCATGGCAGCTGGCTGCTCTTTGGGTGCTCTGAGTTTGGGTCTCTTGCTAGGTATGGAAATAAATGCCATCAACTGGACAGTTGAGCATGCACTCAAACCTACTGGCCATTTGTATTTTGCCATGTGAGAAAACGGTCTTCTGGACAGAAGACTTGGCAGCTAGCTTTAAAACTGCTTCTAATGTTGGGGCACCTGGGTGGCTCAGTGGGTTAAAGCCTCTGCCTTTGGCTCAGGTCATGATCTCAGGGTCCTGAGATTGAGCACCGCATCTGGCTCTGCTCAGCAGGGAGCCTGTTTTCCCCCTCCCCACCTGTCTCTCTGCCTACTTGTGATCTCCATCTGTCAGATAAAGAAATAAAATCTTAAAAAAAAAAAAAAACAAAAAAACTGCTTCTAATGTAGAGGAGGACTGTTGTGGCATCATCTCTATGGGGTGGACCCAGTTTATCTGCATCTCTGACCAGCCAGACCTGTGATTATGCTGCAGTCAGAATGTTGGTGGGGGAAAGCTTGGGAATCCTCTGGGAGGTTGTTGAAACATCAGTAGACCCTCTCCTTCATCTAGCCAGTCCCTTTCTTCCAGGAAGCCTTCTGATCCCCTAGACTGGATTAGTTCTTCTACATACGTACAGTTCCGCTTGGTCATCCTGAGCACTTACCCAGATCGTTTCCTTCTTTTGTGTTACTGGCTGTTGGATCTAGCAGCAATGGAAGTTTGAGAACAGGAGCTACACCAGCCTGACTCATCGTATTGGCAGCACCTATCCAATACTGGGCCTTGTTGAGTGGGTGAAAGGACGGGTGGGGGGCCAGACAGCAAGCCTGTGGGTTTGGGTGCTAATCTGTCATGAACTCTGACTGTATCCTTAACCCACAAAGTGGCTGTGGACTTGTTTTGGAGTTAGTGTAAAGAGAAAACTGGGTCTCTGAGAAGTGGCAGGTAGTTCTAGCAGGAGTCAAGACTACTGCTTGGGCCACTGGAAAAACACCAACAGTGGAGTAGAGGAGCTGGCCCTGAGCCCCAAATTTTGAATTTTGATAGGATGGCTGGAGACAAAAGAATTTCTCAAAGTAGAACCTCCCTAAACACAAGGAACTTCCTCTAACTGCTTCTGAGCCATGTAGAACTAGATTGCTTTCCTAATTAAGCACCATTTTTACCTCCAGGGAGTAGAGATTTAAACACTCCCATTTTATAAAATGTCTAGCCTTTCCTTAAGTTCTAAGCTCCTTAAAACCCTTACCTTCGGGGCACCTGGGTGGCTCAGTGGGTTAAAGCCTCTGCCTTCGGCTCAGGTCATGATCCTGGAGTCCTGGGATCCAGCTCCACATCTGACTCTGCTGGGTAGGGAGCCTGCTTCCCTTCCTCTCTCTATGCCTGCCTCTCTGCCTACTTGTGATCTCTCTTTCTCTGTCAAATAAATAAATAAAATCTTAAAAACAAACAAAAAAACCCTTACCTTCATGGTAGAGTACCCTCAAAATATTTTTTTTTTTAACAAAGGAAATTTATTTTAAACTGGTGGTAAATCCCATTTAAAGGCAACATAAATCCTAAGGGGAAAAAAATGAATATTTTGATATTAACAGTTACTCTTGTTAACTTGAACTCTGATGCCACAAGTATTTTACAGTCTACTATATATCCAGCATTGTCTGGTGTACTGACATCATCTCAATTAAGATTCTTTATTTTATTGGCCTAATTTTGGATAAACATAAAGCACCTCATGCTTGTGTAAACCTGCACTGAATAACTAGTCGATTATCGTGTTCAGGTCATTCCTAGCAACACTGTATATGCATAGCCTACATAATAGTCTTTTGAGTGGGCCTTTGTCTTTGATTCAGCTGTTCTGAGATATAGTGGCTTTTTGCCGTAGTGGGATAAAACTTAACCTTTTTAGCAATGAAATCTAAATTTTCATTTTCATTTGTAGAAAAAGTGCACATTTAAAAATGTGTGTCTCGCATAGTGGCTAGTTATTTTTATTGTCTCTTCCCCCCGTATAAAAAGATAACTGATGGGTACTACGTAGCAGCATCCCTAAGTTACATTTAGAGAGTTAATGATCTGTGTACCAAGAATAGAGCCCAGTGGCTATTTTTGCTACTTCCAAATACTATGTTGATTACACAAATTTGAATTAGTCACTCTACAGGCCGCTTATGCCTTTGGGATTGTGTATGTGTGCAGCGTGCATAGATGTTGCCGTAACTCTACACAGCCCACATGCTGTTTCAAACATGTTTGGAAGCCAGTATGTTTAGTCCTTGGAATGTGGTGTGTTCAGAAGGGACTCTGTGCCCTCTTGTTATTTTCTCCTTGATTTTGCCTTTTCTCTCATCTGTTGGATGCAAAAAGGAAGTTTAAGATGGGGACAAAATCCAGATATAATAAAAATCACTGTGACTTTAGGTATTCTACATAGGGACAGCATTGACTTAATGTGTCATTTTATTACCACTCAACAGCTAGCTCACTGAACCAAACTCCATTTTGGCTCTAGCTTGGCTGTTAGGAAAGATTGAGTTAATTATTTTGATGCTTGTATGATCTAGAATTAGAAATAAACACAAATGTATTGAGGTGGGTAGGGGAAGGGTTTAAAAAGGTAACAAAAAAGGCAAGAGCTGAAAGAACCGTCCTGAGCACTGAGGCAGAAAATCAAAGCGACTTGGGGGAGGGGAGATTACGTCCAAGAACCTTAAACTTGAGTTTGAAAAGTGTTTAGGGAGTTCTTAAGGCTTCTAACTCAACTTCCAGTTTATCCAAAAGTGAGTGCGTTTATTTCTGTTTTTTTTTTTTTTTCTCACTTGGGTAAATAGTCTGATGTGTTTGTTTCATTTGCTTAATGAGATCATGGATGATTATTTTTTAATTAGGGAGAGTTGGGTTTGTAAGCATTTTAAATGTCATCCGTTTGGCTGATATTTAAAACTCGGGCTGAGGTTGAGCTTTTTGTTCTTCTGCCCTTCCCATGCTTTAAACTCGTGGTCTCACAGTGATTTTGAAAATTAAGGATTTCAATTATTTCAAAACTTGGAAACTAACAAGAGTTATTGCACTTTAGCCTATTTATATAAGTGGGTACAAAAATTTTTGCTCCTTTTGTTAGCAGATAAATGATGGGAACCCAGTAAGCTAGGAAGTATCTCTTCATCTGTCTTGCAGGAAATGCTCTCTGGTTAAGAAGGGGACCCAAATAACTGATGATGGCCTGCAGATGTGCTGGAGCCAACGATCAAAGGAGGAAGTTTGGAAGTAGGAAGATTCCTCCTCAGAGTCAGCAAGGCGTTGTAGAGCCAGAAGCTCTGACCTGGGCCAAAGCTGGGCTAAGGCCTCTGCTTAAATCTAAGACTGTAACTGCAATATCTCAGCTTTTATGATGTCAGGCCCACTTCATAAAATTGAGGCATAATCAGTTTGTGAGATTTTCAGCCAGCATTATATCCTGCCCCTGCCTCATATAGCTTATAATGATTATTTCTTAAAGATTTTATTTATTTGAGAAGAAGAGACAGTGACCGAGATAGAGCACAAGCCAGGAGGAGAGGGAGAAGCAGGCTCCTCTCGAAGCAGATAGCCAGACATGGGGCTTGATCCCAAAACCCTGGGATCATGACCCGAGCTGAAGGCAGATACCTAACCAACTGAGCCACTCAGGCCCCCCGTAACGATTTTTCAAAAACTTTCTTACCACTCTCCAAAATTGGCATTCTCTAGAGTCCTAGCAGCAAAGTGTGCTGTGCTTTGAGGGCAGGCAGGCTTGGTTCACATCCCTGCCCTGACCCTGTGGCCTTGGGCAGCTTATTCAGCCTCTCTGAGCATCTTTGCATATCTGTAAAATACGTGATCCTTCCTTCTTTGAATGATGGATTTGGAGATTAGGATCCACATATGAAAATTCACAGCATGCCCTTTCTTATGCTCATCCTGAGACTTAATGAAGTTTCTTGTTCATCAGTTCTTAGCTTCTCCATCCAGATCTAGGACTCCCAAATAGCTATCTGAAAACCTGTACTTAAATTTGGGAGCACTTCTGGATTCTGCAGCTCACGGTTTTCAGACATTTTATATTGAGTGATTATACAAGTGCAGATTTCACATTTCTGGTTCATGTAGCTAAAGCAAGTAGTCTTACCTATTTCTTGAACTAAAAAATTCTAATAGGAAAGCAATAATGGGAACTTAAATTCTTCAGTAAGACCGCTGTCTTAGTTCAGGCTACTATAACATTTACCATAGATTAGGTGGCTTAAACAACAGACGTTTATTTCTCATGGTTCTGGAGGTTGCGAAGTCCAAGGGGAAAGGTGGCAAGAGATTTATTTCCAGGTGAGAGCCCTCTTCCTAGCTTACAAGCAGCTCTGTCCTCACGTGGTAGAAAGAGAGATCATCTTATTTCTTCCATTAAGAACACTAATCTCATCCCATTGGGGAATAAGGGTTTCAACATGTGAATTGGGGGGGGAGTTGGGCACATTCAGTCCATAGCAACAACTAATAAAAGGTAGTTTTATTGAAAAGTTTATTGAAAGTTTAGTTTTTGTTGTTTAAACCTGCCAGGCTATTTTCTTTGGTTTCCTGACATTTTTCCCCTTTATAATTCCATTTCTTAGCTTAGGTGCAAAACTGTCTCTTGTTGAACATGGCTGTGTCTGCGTTAATGGGTGGCTGACTGCAGTGCCTGCCCAGACCAGGCAGGTACGCATAAGTAGAAAGAGGCCACTGCAGACCAGAGCATGCCCCACCCTGTAGGAATGGGCTTCTGGGTTGTTGTTTTCAAGGCTGGAAATCTGGATTTACATGTGAAGTGTCAGGTAGATACTGGATATATTGTTCTTTTTTATTTTTTTCCTTATTTTTCTTTTATGATAAGCCAAACAAAATACTTCTTTCTGCAGACTGGTCTGCTTCCTAGGGCAGTAGTTTATCACCTTTTCTCTCTCTCGGTATTTTGCCCAGAGGGTTCTCTCAAGTGTTTGCCTGAACGACCTGATTCCATACCTTTTCACTTAAATATGGATGTTTTATTTCAGCCGTAAATCGTGATTCTGAGTTTCCACTGTTTACACCAACTATCATGATTTAAAGCATCTGATTTCAGGGAAGATAAAAGCAGGCTTTATTTGTACTCCACCCAGAAAAGTCTTATTTGATACTAAACTCCTCATTTTTATCCGAATTCCACCAGGTATTATAAATGCACTAGTGCACCTTACATTGTAAATCGTATATGGTTTCAGGGTGGGGAAGCTGTCTTAAGTTACTCTTGAAGAACCAAAACTACATTGCTGCAACTCCTAAAATAACTTGTCCGTACTGGTGTGTTTATGGTTATGATTTAACTCTCCAACAGTGAAACTTAACAATGGGATTTAATAACCTGCCAGTAAATGAAGATTATCTGCCTTGATAATCTGTCCAGATACCCACTCTCATAAACTTACAGTGAGCCACTTGAGGAAATAAATTTAAAAATGCAACTTCGTTTTGTAGCTGCAGTTGACCGAATTTTAGCTTTGAAATATTTGTGAAGTACGATCTATCAAAATCTTGACTTTTCTTTGAGATATTAAGTAGAGCAGGGAAAAGAAGTAATGGAGAAATAAGTTCTGGTTCTCAAACAGGGGCACTATTGACTGATTTTCTCCAGTTTTTCATACTGTGCAAAAGAACACTCATTGTGTGCCGTGTAGTGTAAGCAAATGTGACTGTCTCCAATTACTGTGGGTCCTTTTTGACCTTCTTATCTCCCTGCCTCCTAAAGGTTACACTGAACACAAGTCTGGAAGAAGCTTAATCTTTCTTTTACTTTCAACAGGTGGAATACATGTTGGTGTCTTTTGATCATGAAAATAAGAAAGTCCGGTTGGTCCTATCCGGAGAGGAAGTTCTTGAAACTCTACAAGAAAAGGGGGAAAGGACAAACCCAAAGTAAGCAGATAAACCAAAGGGTTGCTTTAGTGTTTCTGAACTTGGTAGAACTACGAAAGTGGAATCGTTCCTCCGGTGTCTAGGAGGCAGGATGGCATTGTAGATGAGAGCACAGGCTCTGGTTCTCCTGCTTCGTAGCTGGGTATACTCTTGGGCAAGATGCTTAATGTCTCTGTGCCTCTCTTTCCTCAGCTGTAGAGTGAAGATAAATCCCTCCTGTGTAGGGTGTTGACATTTTAAATACATTAATGTATTTAAGTACTTAGAACTATAAACACAATATGAAGCCTGCTTACCATTACTAAATGTTGAAAGAAAAAGGGGGGTAGCAGAAACTGTGGACAGAGTGTGACTCAGTGTTACTGAGATCCCAAACCGTGGGATCAGATAGAACTTAGACTGAGTTTGTTTGGCTGGCAGGATTGTCTTTTAATATTTCTTTGAGCAGACAAAGAGGTGAAGGGACATGTGCTTTTCAGTTCCATTTTCCTGCTCACTCAATTTTGGGAGACTGCCTTTGAGTTTGGAGGCCAGCAGTGAGCTGAAAAAGCCCCTATGGCCTCCTCTCCTTTCTCACAAAGTGGGCAAGCTTGTCTTGGACAGCGAGCACACTGTGTGTGGTTTTCAGTTACTTACAAATATTTTGGTCCCTGTACTTCCAACCCTTGCCTAGTTGAGGAGCTCTGGAGAATGACCAGCCTTTGGGAACTGTAAAGGAGTTCTTAGCTTCATTTATATGGAGTGATGTCTCCATTTTTGGAAGTGACTTTTTAAAAACTTCTAAAAATTGAGTAGACAGCAGCAAAATATGAGGGAATGGAATTTTCCCTCCTCTGTAGCCATCCTACCCTGTGGAGACCTGAGTATGGCAGTTACATGATTGAAGGCACACCCGGACAGCCGTACGGAGGAACGATGTCTGAGTTCAACACCGTCGAAGACAACATGAGGAAACGCCGGAAGGAAGCGACTGCTTTATTAGGAGAAAACCAGGCTCTCTGCACAATCACTTCATTTCCCAGGTTAGTTCCTGTATGAACATGCCCCAGCAGATCGTTCAGAGCTTTAGGTTCTAAAAGAGCCAATCATGACCCAAGCATTTGACCGTCCAGTTCTCATACTTCACAGACAGTTCGTACTTTATGTGCTGCATTTGATGGACTCTGTCACATTAGAGCCACAGGCAGACCTTGTGTGCCAGCGTCAGCAGGTGGGTGGTGGGCCAGAGCACTGCTCTATGAGAGCATTCGTCTGGCCTCTGTGGACAGGACCATAAGGACCACAGTGACCGCTAGGGTCATGGCGACACCCATCCCGGGCTGGGGTGGAGGGAGAGGCACGTCTGCCAAGCAGTTCTGACCCTGTGAGGAGGAGCAGAATCTGATGGCGATCAGGTGCTCTCCCCACTTGACTCTCACAGTGGCTTCTGCTGGCTAGTGCTGGTATCGGTGGCCGTTGGGAGGGTCGCCTGCTGGAGGGCTGGCATCAGTGTGCCCAGTCTGCTGTTGACACATCCTAACTGTGAACGGGGGTGGAGGTGTGTGTATCATTAGGCCATGTTTGTGTCTTGTGTTGAAAAGGAAATTTAGAGGTTGTCATCAAATCTAGTTATGGGTAAAAGTTCCTAAAAGTAAAGAAGATGTAAATAGTGAAGCTATGCTCTTAGCTTAGAATGAGGTACATAAACACCACACACACATAATAGGAGCTCGGCATCGGAATGCCATTCTACCGAATTGTAAATCTGACTTATCTGTGCTGGCTAGCTGTCAGATTGTGACAAAGTGTGCTTACCTCCTCAGGGCTCAAAAGAACTTTGGGATTGGTATCCACAGACTAAAACACTTAGAACTATTTTTATACCCTCCCTCTTTTTTAATGATAAATATCTGTAATGAATGCAGGCGTGCAGGGTCCTACTGCTGGTCTTGGAAAGACACTTGGGATTTTCTCTTTAAAAATCCTCAGTGTAATACCTCAGTGGTCGAAACCCTACTTAAGCAGCTCGGACATCTAGAGATACATCTCTTATTTTCTGTGATTGCTTCGTTCTGTCATGTAGGCCACTTCCCTCTGCCTGCCAGAAGAAGAGCCCCATCTGGTTGAGGGTGGGCAGGTTTGCTGGGAAAGGAGTTGGCCTAGTCCTTTGTCCTAGTGTTTTAAGGAAGAGGGTTAAAAAAAAAAAAAAATCCCTTCTCTGCCTTTCACTCAGATATTTGAGTGCCTGCTCCATGCCAGACCCATGGGGCGTGGGGATGCAGTCATGAACACAGGCAGAGTCTCTGCCTCTGCGGAGACCGAGTGAGCAGGTAGCCACAGCTCCAGGGAATATAAGGTTGAGGAAGTGCTTTGAGGACAAGATGCCGAGCAGAGAGGGGGACGAGGTTGTCAGGTGGGTTCTGTGAGGTGGGGAAGATGATTGGAGTGATGTCCAGTGTCCTGGGAGAAGTTGAGTGGGAGTGGGGAGGGGAGGGACAGCCTAGGGAGAGTGAGCAGAGTGGGCAGACGTCCCAGGCTGAACAGAAGGCAGCTGGCCAGTGGGGCGAGGACACCGAGAGGAAAGGGGAGGCTGGGCAGGTAGTTAGCGGGCCAGATCCTATTTACTGAGAATTTGCCCTGCTATCCTAAAAGCAGTAGGAGTTATTATAAAGGGAGAGCTGAGACAGAAGAATGTTTTATTCTGAAAATCTAGGGGTTTTTTTTTGTTTTAAGAGTATGTTCATATATTTTTTGATGGCAGGGTATTTTTTGACTTATCAACAAAGGAAGAATGTTATTAGAGAAGCCTCACCTATCAGTAGTAAATGATAAAGTTCTGTTTTGGTGTCAAGAGAGAAAGGAGTACTTGGTTTCTTAAGTGTAAACTGTATGATTTTTCTCTTGTAAAGAGGCTAAACTCTATTGTGGAGCTATAATCCAAAACAATGGCCAAGAGAATATTAAAATTAATGATACTTAAGTAGAAATCTTAGTTCCTCAGTCACACTAGGCTCAGTTCACGTGCTCACTGGGCACATGTACTGGACCCGCTGGTAATGGCCCGGGCGGACATGAAGCCCTCCCGGGGCTGCAGAAGGGTTTGTGGGATGGTGCCGGCCTACGAGAACAGCAGTGCTGGAGGATCTGAGGACTGGAGTGCTGCCTGCCTTTGTCCACCCAACACACATTTTCATTCTCCCTCCATTCAGCCTAGTTCTGCTTGCCTTGGAACCCCCGAGAGTAAAGTCTGCTGCTCTTACCGAACTTTCCTGAAGTTTGCAGGCTCCTAGTAAATAGTGCCCACAGCTGCAAGAGTTCTCAGGAACCCTCATTATAGCTGGAAGCGGGTTTCCAGATAAGATCAGCAGATTCCATTGTTGTTCACAAGGCGGATATGGGCAGCCAACAGGTGCTTTATTTTATAAAAGGTAGGGGCTGAGCATAAGGCTTGGGTAGTCTTGGCTCTTAAGCCCAAAAAGTTTCCTAGCACTGATCTAAAGCCCTGACAAGAAAGAGCCTCCCTTGTTTTGCATTCACAAACTTTGTCGTTCTTTGTCCTCTCTCACAGCACATTTAACAATGACCTTAAAATTCTTAACTTGAAGAGCTGGATGTGGAATTTGAGCTTTACGTTTAGGGATAAAGACAGAGCTTCCTTTTTCTGTGTTGGAATTAAAGCTCTTGGTTAGGTCAAGTAAGAGACCTAGGTTGGGTTTCAGACATCAGGGAGATCTTGGGGCACATGGGGACACCTGTAGAGACACTGCCTAATCCTGAGGGACTCGTGAGGTGATCTGTAGAGGCAAAAAGCAGGAGAGCCCTTTGATATTTGAACAAAGCTTAGCAACAGGTTGGGGGCCATAGGGGTGTGCAGGGCCAAAAGACAGGCCAAAAAACAATCAGATGAAAGCTGGTAAAGGAAAACGCATAGCCTGTGACAATTGACGTGACCTAGCTGAAGGACTTCTGTGTGGTTGGCTCTTGCTATTAAATGAAGAGATGGCTAGGACGTGAAGAAGCACTCTAGAGATCCTGAGGGGATGGAGGTCTCTGATAAAGTCTCTAATAGGCTACAATCATCAAAGAAGATGTCAGTGAGGAAGACCGAGTACAAGTGGGTGTTTGTAAAGCACGGTACTTACACAGCATTCGTGGACTAGAGCCCCTAGAGGGGGGAAGCGAGACAGGCATGGGTGGTTCCTAACAGGAGCAGTGATGGCGGGACATTATTAACTTTTGAAAACAAAATCCTATCTACTTAGTTCTTCAATTTGTTGTAGATTAGGCTGTCCTGGGTTCACGCTGCCAGAGTTCAAGCCCAATCCGGTTGAAGGAGGAGCTTCCAAGTCCCTCTTCTTTCCTGATGAAGCCATAAACAAGCACCCCCGCTTTAGGTGAGTATGGCTCTGCCTTTAAAAAGACACGGAATGGATGTCCCTCACTCTTAATCCTGCCGGCTGAGAGTAAGGTGCTCCTTCCTAGAATCCTTGTGGAGCACGGACTGAATTCAGCCTCCTTTTGTAACAAACCAGGGAAGCCAGCAGGATATGCACATATGGCTGCTTGATCTGCTTCCTAGAGCACAGCTGACTTGCCCATCTTACAAGTTCCCTTAAAGTCACTGACTTAGATACTGTGGTCTTCAGTGTACAGATATTTTTCTGTCCTAGTTCTGTAAACACCATTTGGGGAAGTTTTAATTATTCCCCCCTTTCCCCCCCCCTTTCTAAGTAGTCTCATTCCAGTCAATATACTTTCATAATAGGGCAAAATATGTACAACTCTTTACCTTCTGTGTTCTATTAATTCCAAGCTCTACTAGCTTGTATTGTAATTTCATTCCTGGGTTTAAAGTGGCTTCAGGGCACGTACCAGTCTGATCTTGCTTTGTACCTTGAGTCTCCTGTATCATCCCCAACCTAGGCTCCTGACCTGCAGGTGGGGACCGTGGATCTTGTCAGTGTGGATTCCATTGACAGGTCTGCACACCTGTCACATGCAGATTCTTTTGGGGGAACAGATTATAGGCGGAGTTCCCAACTTCAAATGTTAGAGTGTGCCCAAAGGGAAGATAGATTCAGTTGCAAGAAAAGATAAGGTTATGCTGGATGCTACAAGGTAGATGCATCAGAGACCTCCTCGGAGAAAGGAGAGGGTGCTTCTGCCTGAGGAGATCCCAGCAGGTGTGGGAGAGGCTGGTCTGCAAGCTGAGTCTGCATCACCGCTGTCCGCTGCGATTGTGTCAGCCTGAGATGTTATAAATTTTCTTACAGTCACATGAGAAAAGTAAAAAGAAGATGGACTTAATTTTATTGTGTTGTTTAATCCAGTTTATCCAAAATTATTTCAACATGGAATCAGTATTTTTAAATTATTGATAAAGCAAAATGTCTTATTTTTGTATTTTGTAGTAAGTCTTCAAAATCTGTTGTGTATATTATTCTCACAGCATATTTTAAGTAGGACTTGCCCCATTTCAAGTGCACAGTGGCCACAATGTGCCTGGTAGCTTCTGGTTTAGATGCTGTGGGTCTAGAGAATAGGTATTAATACTGCCAATTGGGAGGGACAGTAACAAGGTATGGGGGCTCCAGAGGTGCCTAGGGAAAGTGAGTTATTAAAGCTTGAAGTCTTAAGTGTGAACACGGGGAGGGTTAGAAGTACACGGTGAGCCCAGACCACTGGCAGACCCCGGACACTTGAATTTGATTTGAGAAGTTACAGGAGTGGGGTGTCTGGAGTGGAACAGGGAAGAGAATAGCATTCCTGATCAAGAGGCAGAGGAAGTGGTATTAATGCAAAGCCTTCTCACAGAAAATTCCCTTAGAATAGCTTGATTCACAGGGATATCCTGTAGGATTGCCTCAGACACTCGTTTGAGGTAGGATTTCTTTCTGTTTACTTGCATATGAGTGAATTCTTTTACCTGTTGGTTCTTAGGTGGCTGATTTATGATGTTTGGTTGTCTGTTTCAGTACCCTAACAAGAAATATCCGACACAGAAGAGGAGAAAAGGTTGTCATCAACGTACCAAGTACGTCCACAGAGGGGTGGTGGGGTGTGAAGGGCAGCTGGGGAATTGCTGTTTAATCCTTGAATCTCACCCTTGTCCCGTGTTTCGTTTGTTTAATTTAATCCTACAGTATTTAAGGACAAGAATACACCGTCTCCGTTTATAGAAACATTTCCTGAGGATGAGGAGGCAGCCAAGGCTTCTAAGCCTGATCATATTTACATGGATGCCATGGGATTTGGAATGGGCAATTGCTGTCTTCAGGTATTGTTTCAAATACACAGAGAGGCAGAGTGCCCTCATCCATTTCTACTTACTAACTTGTTTGCTTTATAGATACGCATGTTTTCAGTTATACTGTGATAACAGTTGAAATGAAAGCTAAGTGTGCCTTTCTGAAAACCAGTGATGTTTACTGAATTCATTGGTAGCTACCTTCTGATGGAGAAATCATGGCATCTCCAGTTTGCTACAGAGATAAATGGTTGTTACTTCCATTGTGAACTATTCCATGATCCCTGCCTCTGTTCTTTCTAGTGATGGTTGGGCCTGGAGCTTGTAACATCATTCAGATCTGTTTCTGAAAGGGAACTCTGGATGCACTCCAGTGCCCTTGTGATCCAAGAGAAGGATTGTTTGGACCGTAATTGTTCATATCCAGTCAAGGCCATCTAGTGGTAGAAAAAGAACGACTGAGCAGCCTGTGTTTACCTTGCTCCTGGCAAGGTCACATAGGAGGTGGCACAGCCTTTCTCTGTTTCCTCGGTTAAAGCTTCTTACAGATCTAGTCAGATGACTGGTGCCCCCGGCAGGGACTGTGCCTAAGCTCACTGAGGGCCTGCATGGGCGGGCACAGGACCCACCCGGCAGCAGTGGGTTCGGGCTGCACCTGTCCCTCATTTGGGATTTGGATAGCTCCCCTCACTTCTTTCCGTCTTGGTTTTCTCCTTGGTTCACTGGAGGGCTTATATTAAGTTCCCTTCTAGGTTTTACTCTAAGCTAATATTTACTTCACTGTTTTTTTATCAATGGAAATGCTTGTTTTAACTTTCCTTCGCTTAAAATCATAAGAACAGGAGTAGGACTTGCACAAAGTATAAAGTGAAAATTGACAATTTCAAATAAAAAGGCCACTTGTTATTGTCCAAGGAGAGTATATCCAGTTCGGATTGCTTCAGAAGATTAGAAGTGGTATCTTTAGAGGCCTGAAGTGGTGTGGCCCTGATGTGAGTTCTTGGACTTCCGGTCTGCCTGCTGTCCACCCAGAGGCCCCAAAACTCAGCATTCCCATCATCTCAGACAGCTGCAGTGTAGACATGTGCTTTCTTGCACGTAAAGCTATGATGTGCTTATTTTTATAACTCTTTAAAATGAAAATTGAATGCCAGAGTCAGATTTCTCCATGCTGAATGTGTTTACATAACCATAATTTTTTTTTCCCAATTTCCCTGACTTACATAGGTAGTATAAAGTGTGTGGTCTTCCAAACATAGGCCAGTAAGTTTCCTTACAGAGGGTTACATTTCATAAAAAAAGACCTTTTGACTTTTTTTACCCATGTATCTGCTCTTCTATCTTAATTATAAATGTTTTTAAAGAGAACCATTAAGCTCTAGAACTTAAAGAGCATGGCTTTAAAATTGTATCCACGCAGTTGGGATACTGATTGCCTTTTCTGGTTTAATATTAAACCAGCATGCCTTGCGGGGGACAGCACAGTCAATTCTCTCCAGAGGGATGGTCTTTCCCTTGAAACACCATTCAAATAAATGTGTTCTAACCTTTTTACTTGTAGATAAAATTTTCCATCCAAGTTTACATATTGTCATGGGTTTAAGGATGAAGTTTTCTTCTTGATTGAACATCCAAGACCCCACTTTGAAGACTCAACTTAAATTATTAGCGTGAATCACATAAAGTGTTTGGGAAATGAGATGAATTCCACACATTGCCTCAGAAAACACCCTGCTTTGTGTCTTCAAGTGGAAAACTAGAAACTGCTTGTTAAAGCAGAAAATGTTTGAATATTTTAAGTTTAATGGAAGACTTAACTGTACAAAACAAAAGTCACATAGCCACACTCAGATGCTTGACTCTTGGGGAGTTTTCAAGAATCATTTAAGTTCATGCACGTTGTAATAGGTTTTTCCAGGAACCTCTAAGAAAACCGGGTGGCTTCAAGAATGGGTTCTAGGTAAATTTTAGACATTTAGGTTTCTAACATCTATTTTTCTTACTTCCTCTTTTTTGCCCTCTGTTTCCTAGTGACACTGCTTCTCCTTTTATGTGATACTTTAAAAGGACACCAGAAGCCAAAACTGTTCATACTTTAAGGACTAAAGACTCTTTTACTCCCCCTGCCCCAGGCCATTAATCACAGTCATGTTCTGTTTGATTTGGAGATAGATACATTAGCTCTTGAGTGCTGCGGCCATTTACTTAGTATATCTAGAATAACTAAGTCACTTCACTGTTGTAACTTAACCGGAATTCCAGGTGCAAATTTTCTGAAGCATACTGATTTGCCTGTGAATTGCCTGGTATATACTAGGTCATCTAAGAGAAGCCAGTCTGTCCCAGCAGAGAAGTTTGTAAATACTTGGCTTACTGTCTCCCATTTCCTCACTTGCCATTTTATCCTTAGCCTTGCACAAGCTGATTTCTGAGTTCCCACCTCTTTGCAGAAACTTCCCTTGTTTTGGTGAAGAGTGACCTAATTGCCGACACTTATTTTAACCTTTGGTACTCTTACTCCTTGAGGTCTAAGACACAGCTATTCTCTATGTTGTATTAATTTGTAATGGCTGGTTAATTGCCAGTACACACTAATTAAAATACAGCATTGAATCATTAACAGAAATTATAGCAAGTTATCTAAACAGTTTTCTGTATTTAGTTACCACACTGACATGAATATAATTCTCCAGGTAGACGGCAAGTCTCCTAACACAAGTTCATTGTTAAAAAAGCAAAATTGAGACCTGGCTAAAACTATGGGAAATAACAGGTTGGGCTTATAATAATAAACATATTCACTTTGCTGCTCCTTCAAGGATTAAGCCCTTAAATTATTTCCTGCACCAACACTAAATTCAAAATACCATTATTAAATAACCACAGAGGACAGGAAAACTGTGTACCCCATTTGTCGTTAATATAGGTATACTAACACAAGCACAATTTGTGTTCTTTGTCCCTTCTACTGCTCCCCACCGCAAGGCAGGCAGGATTTTTTTGGCTTCTTTTGGGTACTTGTTTCTAGAACATTTTGTACTAATGAACAGTAGGATTTTTTATTTTTCTCTGCCTAAGTCTGAAATGTTCTACTTATCCCTCTTCTGCAGGCTTCCTGGGTGATCTTGCCCATCATCAGAATGTTATCTGAGCCTACTCCCTAAATACTTCTCCAACTCAGATGGGCATCAGTCCTGGAGACCTAGCCACTTAAATAAAGGGCTGCTTTATGTGCTTCTTTCCTTCATATGCCCCTCGTGTCTTGGTGCCTCTGCTCACTGGCTATTCCAGGAACATCAAGCCAAAACCCAAGTCATACCTTCATTCTCTATACCCTACCTCCTGCCCCCAGCGGCTGCTGCTTGGACTCTGGTGTGCCTCCTGCATCCCTCCTGGGTCACGTCCTTGTCAGCTGCAGTATTTTAACTGCTCTCCCTTCCTCCAGTCTCACTCTGTCCCAGGCTAGTCCTTGTACTTGCCACCAGTGAGCTTGGGAATCCATCATGAGCATCTCTATTCTTTTGTGCCAAAATTTCTCTAGCCCTTGAGCTCCCTGAAGTGCCTGCGATGCTGGTGAAGGAAACAAGCCAGCAGAAGAGGGGATGCCTTTCAAAACTTGACATTTACCTAGTGTCTTCCTTTCCGCTCCTACCATTTTAATCTTACTTAACTTAGGAAATGGTTATTTGTATTAGTTGGGAACGTGATCAAATACCCTTGTTGGGCAAAGTTCATCCAAGGCAAGATGTAAACAAAATTGCTGTGTTAATAAGTGTTGTTAGCCGTGGAGTGACCACTGCACACCGTGCCCACTGTCTTCCCCGGCCGTCCCCCTTCTCAGACTCAACTCCTCAGGGAAGATGTTGATTTTTCGTTGTTAATAACTTGTAATTCTTAAACAGGTAACGTTCCAAGCCTGCAGCATATCGGAGGCCAGATACCTTTATGATCAGTTGGCCACTATCTGTCCAATTGTTGTAAGTAGAAACGACATCTTATTTAAAGACTTCCTTGTAGAGAGAGTGCTTGTGCAACATTCGCTTACTCTGCCATTTAAGTCCAGTTCAGACTTTATTCAGAAATGGACATAAATAGCATGCATTTAGAGCTAATGGACTAAGACTCTCAGCTGTAGAAGTTTACTATTGCTGGCAAGACACCTGTGTTAGTGTCAAGTTTGAGTGTAGCCATTTCCCCTCTCCCATCCTTCACATTAGTGTGACAGAGGGGTGATTTAAATTAATCCCATCCAAGGATTTGAGTCCCTTCTGATGTCTTTCGCTATGAAAATGCAGGCACAAAGGAGTAGAACTCCATAGGGCTCACCTCAACGGATTCCTCTAGACTGGAGATAACTGCATGGTGCTTTTCTCAGCATGTAAGTGACACTTCGAACCTGCAGGTGCTGACTCTTGTTTGTTTTTAGATGGCTTTGAGTGCGGCATCTCCTTTTTACCGAGGCTATGTGTCAGACATCGATTGTCGCTGGGGAGTGATTTCTGCATCTGTGGATGACAGAACTCGGGAGGAGAGAGGACTGGAGGTGGGAGTGATTTTCCTTAATAGTCTTTTTTAAAAGTCAAGCAGGTAAAATGGGGTTATTGTCACTACTTACAATGTTGAAGTCTCCCTTAAATTGTTATCTTGAATGGGCTAGTCACATGTGGGAAGAAATTCATAGGTTTGAACTTGATTTGAGGTCATAGTGTTTGTTTTGGGGTGAGTATATGGGAAACATGATTTGGTTGGACAAGAAGTTTTCATGACTTGCTGAAATCTGTATTTGTTTCATTTTCTTCTGAAACTTAGTGATGATTTTTTTCCCTACATTTTCAAACTAAGTGCTGATGGGCTCTTGTTACCAAAAGGCTTTTTGGCACTACGTGAGTGCTTTGTATATGAGCTTTCTGCTGTTGAATCTGGGGTCGAAGATTATTTTGCCCCATGTAAAGGGTTAGGTATGCCTAATAAGGGGAAGTTGGTGCCTCTTGTTTGCATGTTGAATTGTGACTGTGCACTTCTCCAACCTGGAGTGTGCATCAAGACTACCTATGGAGATCTTTATAATAGACACCCAGGCTCATTTAGATCTAATAAACAAGGATCTCCAGAACTGAGACCTGAACAGGGGTTTTAAATGAGCCCTTTCAAGTGCCTTTGACGTTCCCAGCCAGGCCTGCACCGCTGCTCAGGTCTTGGTGTGAGTGCTCAGGAATTGCTGAACATGTTGCCTGAGCAGAAGAAAACTGTAAAGGAGAAATGGTTTTAATAACTTTTGTGCTAATAGCTTGACTTTCAACCTTGGCATATATTTTGCTAGCTTAGTAAGAATGAAGGCAATCTACTTTAAAAAAAAAAAAGTATACTTAAATCCTATCAGAGAACAGCTACTTCAGTTACTTCCACATTTCATAATTTTCCCTAATAATTTCTTAGGATTAACTTCTTTGCAGGATCTTAAGTTTGGATGGTTATATATAATTATTACATATAAAACATAAAAGCATTTAAATAGAACTATTTGGGGCATTAATTTATTTCCAGAGTGTTTTATATGGCATTCATTCATATTTTTTTCAATTTTAGCCACTGAAGAACAATAACTATAGGATCAGTAAGTCCCGATATGATTCGATAGACAGCTACTTATCTGAGTGTGGGGAGAAATACAATGACATCGACTTGACAATAGATAAAGAAATCTATGAGCAGCTGCTGCAGGAAGGTGAGCAGCCCCTCCTTTTCTCTGTATTGGATTGTGCACCTTTAGTTCTTCAAAGCTATTGAGAACTTTTTGCTGATTTCTGGTCTGGTTTCTATTTTTATTGTGAAGTCTCGTAACTTTTCTTATGAGACTGCTTGTTCCTGAAGTTTCAAGTTCCAAATACTTGTGAGATCTTCTTGACTTACTTGGGAAGTCTGTATCTAAGTCTACACCAGTGCCCCACCAGCAGATAAACCTGTGACACTTCCTCAGGGGCTGTAGGATAAAACCCTGGGTGACATGAGGATACTGAAAAAACCAGCCATTTCCTAAGTTTCTAGATGCCCTGTCTTCAAACTTGCTGAACTATTCTGTCTTCTTACTGGATGTAGACACAGTGGAGCCTGAGGCTTTGACGGGAGTCTGGTGTGACCTCTTTTGACAGGCATTGATCATCTCCTGGCCCAGCATGTCGCTCATCTCTTCATTAGAGACCCACTGACTCTGTTCGAAGAGAAAATACACTTGGATGATGCCAATGAATCTGACCATTTTGAGGTATCTCCTCTTTTAAATGCATTTCACTTCACTAACCAAGATGGAGGCCATTTTCTATACCTGCGAGTGGTTAGTAGTAGGAGAAATCTCTGATGCCTTTCATTGTCTAGTGCAGTAAAGAATTAAGAAATTTTAGAGTGGTTTAAAGTACCCTTATTTTATGATTCTGACTAGTTGTATCTCTGATTCTGCATTTTTTCACTATTTTCTCTTGCTTGCAGAAAGGTGAAAAATTCACATATGCTGCAATAAAAAAAGTAGGATCAGAGATTTCTCTGCTACCAACATATCACCCAACTTTTGTTAAACATTTTTCCTAGCAAGTCACACACCAAGGAAATCATAAATTGTACCTTTTTGTATTTTTAATTAAAGAGTATCTGGGATCAACAGTGCATAATCTTCCCTTTATAAACATCATACCATCTTAATATTTTCCTGGACATGTGGAAAATTGGTTTTCTGCTTTTTTATTATAGAATATTCAGTCTACAAATTGGCAGACAATGAGATTTAAGCCCCCTCCTCCAAACTCAGATATTGGATGGAGAGTAGAATTCCGACCCATGGAGGTAAGATGTGTGTCAGCAAAAAGTGATTCAGTGACGCCCATCCTCTGCCCCTTACCCTTCTAATGCTCTTCTCAGAGGCTCTTCAGATACAGATTATATGTGTGCATGATAAAAGCAGGTCCAAAGCTAAGGATTGATTTCTGAGACTAGACTGTGGAGAGAGGGCTTCCCAGGCCTTCTTGGTGAAGTAGGAGTTGGCTTGGGAATGACATGATCTGAGGAGGGTCCTGTCGGGGAAGAGCTTGTTTGTGTGGTTGGTCTGTAACTTCTCTGGGCTCTTGCTTGTCCAGGTTCAGTTAACAGACTTTGAGAACTCTGCATATGTGGTGTTTGTGGTGCTGCTTACCAGAGTGATCCTTTCATACAAACTGGATTTTCTCATTCCACTATCAAAGGTAAGAATGTGTTTCAGTATAGCAATGGGTTTGGGTATCTGTAGATTATCTGTTGCTTATTTATGTGTAATATTTATTTTAGATCTGACCTGATGGAGAATTTTCACCATTTAGAATAAAATGCTTCTTCTCCACCCTATTCTTTTTCCTCTTAAGCCAAAGCTTATGCTGTAGATTTTAGTACTGCGTTAGTAGAGATTCCTGGAAAACAAAGTGCTAACAGTAGCTTCTTAGCCTGTTTGAAAGAGTTTTAGGGTTGCTTTTGAATAACTACTTTATTTATAGAGGCTTGCAATTCAGGTTGATGGCTTTCAATTCAGGTTCAATCCACATCCTCCCCCAAATGCCGTTTTGGTAACTGTATTAAAAGAAAAGAGGAGAGGCGCAAATGTAACTGCGGGGGATGTGGGAAGGGTCACCTCAGTGGAGCTGAACTGGAGATGTTTCTGGAGAAGGTAGATTGGACTTTCAGAAAAACAACTAATAGTTCATCCGCTCCAGCCCAGTAACAACCAGAAAAGGAACTCTCTGGAAGAGAGAGTTCCCAGAGGAGCTCTGGAATAATTGCAGATTGTGAGGCAGCAACTAACTAACCTGGAGACCTTCGGTTCCGGGCCCAGTGGGTCTCTGGGCATAGCAAGTGGCTGGAAAAGGTTGTTGGGCTGAGTGAGGGGTCTGCTGAGGATTTAGTGTCAAAGAAGGGAGAAATAGAGCAGCCCTGACAGAGCAAGCACAGAAGGAAGAAAAGAAATGCCTAGCTCAGCATCCACCCTTCCTCACTCCCTAATATCTCCCTGAGGGGGATCTCTAGCCTGTACCTGTCCTACCGGCACACCCTGAGGGAAGTCTGGCTGTCAGCCTGTCTCTGCCTGCTCTTAACACCCTGGCCAAAAGTAACCCATAGGAAAAAAAACAATAATAATAACCCATAGGATTCTGTGGACCATTTACCCAGATGGGTATACCTGCTAGTGAGATCAGGCCCTGTAAGGAAGAGTCCCGGGAAGTTCCCCATCTACGCCTTTGTTAACAGATTTGAATAGATGTCTGAAAACCAGCAGAAAGTGGATAACTTTTAATAGCCTTAAGGGCTAGCTGGGCTTACAGAATGCATTCCCCTCGGTGAAATATAGTTAATTCAAGCAACTTGAAAGAACTCCTAAAGAATTTCTAATTAGTGCCCTTGGAAAATATTCTATGCAAAGATCACAAAATAAACAAGCACTATGAACAGGAGAGCATTTGGAGAAGACTTCTTAGGAAAAGCTACACTTTTTTCTTTTTTTTAAGATTTTATTTATTTATTTGACAGAGATCACAAGTAGGCAGAGAGGCAGTTGAAGGGTGGGGGGAGAAGCAGGCTCCCTGCTGAGCAGAGAGCCCGATGCGGGGCTCCATCCCAGGACCCTGGGATCATGACCTGAGCTGAAGGCAGAGGCTTTAACCGCCTGAGCCACCCAGGCGCCCCAAAGCTACACTTTTAAAACTATTTTTACCAGTAGAGCTGATGTTATTATTAAAGATCCAAGTTAATAATTTAGAGACCAAATTGAGATTTATCTCAGCAGGATGAGAAGGAAATGGGAAATCATGGAAAAACTGAAACAGAGAGTTCCTCTGGAAAATTTGATGTTTATAATCAAAAGAGAATGGTCTATATAAAAAATGAGATCTAGTAATCTGAGAAATAGAATTTTTCCAGAGTGAGAGTCCATCAAGAATGAGAGAGAAATACTGAAAGAACCCAGATCTAGGAATTTCTGAATCCTAAAGAGAAAAATCAACCATTTGAATGGGAGAGAAAATTCAGATAGCTCCAAGAGGAAAAAAAATGAATTCTCCTCTCCAACATTAAATACTATGAGCTGGAGAAAAGTCTACAGAATCCTGAGGGGTAAAGAAAACAGAATATCTTCCAAAACTTGAAATTCCAGGTGATCCTATCAAAACGTAATAGATTATGTCAGAACTCTTACCTACTAGGGGGATAGTTGAAGGAGATTTATGGTACAGTATAGAAATAAGAGATTTTGCTTCTAACCTGCTAGGTTAAAGGAGTGGGAAAAGAACAAAGAGAGCCTTTCCAGTGCCACAAAAGGTCGGGGTAGGGCAAGGGAGTGGTATGATGATATAGCCCAGAGAACGTAAAATGGTGAAAATTTAAGATGAAAACAAATTTGAACAGACTAAACTATCCTGTTAAAAAGCTAAAACAGATGATCTAGAAGAGCAACATAATGGTGTAGAAGTTTGCTTCCCTAAAACAAGGACAACTATGGAAAAACAACTGGATAATGACCTTTTGAAGAGATAGCAGAAATGACCAACTGATAACAGAAGTGTGAGAATAAAATATTAAACAGAGAAAGCAGTTTTCTGTATTCTTCCAGAGTAGTAGACCTGTGATTTTTGTTTTGTACCTTAAAGCGTAGCAGGAGCAAATTAAAGGCACTCTAGTGTGGTGGCTCTGACAGGGCTGCATGGTGAGCAGTAAATTCATAAATCACCTGCATTCCTCAAAGGCTTTTTAACCTGAACAAGGTTTTTAGCATCCCAGTGCCTTGGTTTGCATGTGTAGAATTGGGGATAATTGAGCTATTGTAAGAACATGGGGGATTCATGGAGGTAAGTCACTTAAGAGTGCCTTGCCTGTACTCAGTAGCTAACAGGCCATATAACCAAAGGAGGAGAAAGGCTGTTGGGGAATTAAAAGGCACAGTTTATTAGCTGGGTTATATGGTTCTTATCACAAGTCTCCTACCACAGCACATGTTTTTCCAAGTGCCCTGAGGAAGATTTTACAAAAATTAAGGAAAATCTTCCTCACAAGAGTAAACACCATTCAAGATGCATTCTCACTAAAATTCAACAAAAAGATGTTAAAGAGAAATTTAACTTAAGTTGGAAGTTTAAAATTGCTTTCTTCATAGGTTTTAAGTGAACTCAAAACTGTTATGCTGGTAAAGCTAGTCTCTAAAGGGAAAACCATAGCTTTAAGTACTTCAGAGATTTAAAGTAAACCTTAGCTAGCAGTCAAACTGAGAATCTGAAATGCAGTAGTAAAGTATATTTCTAAAGAGAAACTTATAAAAGCAAAAGTTAAAAAAATGATCTTTATAAACTTTTGTCAAGAGTAAGAAAAAAATATTAGAAATGAAAACCTGTCCATAACCATGATGGAATTTTAGGCTGTTATTTGGATATGTTCCTAGAAGTGTCTAGATTATTCAGGAGGTCATGTGTCTTTAAAAAAACAAAACAAAACAAAACCCATAACAATAGAATTTAAGTATGGGAGACAGGCTCAGTAATCAAAAACTTGGCACCATCCATCCTAGTTCAACATGACCCTTTATCTTATAGGGGTTAAGATCTCCTAAGATTTCATTATGGGAAATAAAAGACTAAAAAGTGTAAAAGGTCTCTTTAAGGGTCTTAAAAAGTCACTGGAAAATTATAGAAATTACAATCAAGAGGAGTTTTTTATACATGGAGACAAATGAAAATAAACACACAATGCTCCAAATTGGGAGAGTAAAAAAATAGCTTAGAGAGGGAAATTTGCAGTGATACAAACCTATGACAAGAAATAAAAATTCCAATGAGCCTTATGCCTAAAGGGACTAGAGAAAGGAGAACAAACCCCAAAGTAAGTAGGAGGAAGGTAATTCAGCTCAGAACAGAAATAAGTGAAATAGACACTAAAAAATTTCAGAAAAATCAATGAAACTGAAATATCTTTAGATTTCTCAAATAAAAATGGACACAGGTAAAATCAGAAATGATAGGGAAGTGTAATAGTTGACACCACAGAAAAAGGATTATGAGACTACTAAAGTTGTATGCCAACAAATTGGACAAACAAGAAATGGGTAAATTCTTAAAAATAGAATCTTCCAAAACTGAATCCAGAAGAAATAGAAAATCTGGTGGAGGACACCCAATATTAGTAATGAAGAGGAATTGATGATTCAAAAACTCAAAAGTCCAGACCAGATGGGATTTACAGGTGAATTCTACCAAACATTTAAAGAAGAGTTAATATCGATTTCCCTTATACCTTTGCAAAAAATAAAATAAAATTAAAAAAAAAAAATAGAAGAGGAAAAGGAGCTTTCAAATCCATTCTGAGGCCAGCATTACCTATTACCAAAACCAGATGAAGACTGCATAAGTGAATATCTTTCATGAACATGGATGCAAAATCCTTAACATATATAAGCAAATCATATTCAGCAACATGTTAAAAGGATCATTCCCCATGATCAAGTGAGATTTATTCTGGGGATGTCAGGATGGTTCAGTATTTGTAAGTCTCAGTCAGTGTGCTACACCAGATTAACAGAGTAAAGGATAAAAATCTTTTGAGTGGATGCACACACACACAAAAAGCATTGGCAAAATTCAACATCCGTTCAGGATTACTCCCACCGCAGTGGGTTTAGAGGGAACATACTTCAACTTAATAAAGGTCATATATGAAAAACCCACAGCTAACATCATACTCAATGGTGAAAAACAGAGCTTTTCCTCTAAGATCAGGAACAATACAAGGATATTCACTCTTACCAGGTTTGTTCAACATGGTCCTGAAAGTCATCTTAGTCACAGCAATCAGACAAGAAAAAGAAATAAAAAGCATCCAAATTGGTAAGGAATAAGTAAAACTCATTATTTGCAGATGACATATGATATAGAAAATTCTAAAAACTACACCAAAAAAAAAAAACCCAAAACTATTTGAAGTAATAAATGAATTCGGTAAAGCTGCAGGATATAAAATTGACAGTACTCTTTTGCATTTACATATATATAGTAAAGCAGAAAGAAAACAATATTATATACAATTAAGCCAAACAGAATAAAATACCTAGGAATAAACTTAACCAAGCAGTAAAAACCTCTACTCTGAAAACTATAAAACATGGATGGAAGTAATTGAAAATGAAACTAACAAATGGAAAGATATACCATGCTTTTGGATTGGAAGAATACTGTTAAAATGTCCCCACTACTCAAAGCAACCTGCAGATTCAGCACAATGCCTATCAAAACACCAGTAGTATTTTTCATATAACTAGAACAATCCTAAAATTTGTTGGGAACAACAACCACCACCTCCCCCAAGTAGCCAAAGCAATCTTGAGAAAGAACAAAGCTGGAGGTATTACAATCCCAGATTTCAAGATCTAGTACAAAGCTATTGTAATTAAAACAGTAAGGTACTGACTCAGAAATAGACACATAGGTCTATATGGAACAGAATAGCCCCAAAATAAACCTACTCTTAATGTGGTCAGCTTGGGACAAAGGAGGCAAGAATATACAATGGGGAAAAGTCTTTTCAATAAATGGTGCTGGGAAAACTGGACAGCTACATGCAAAAAAATGAGACTGATAATTTAGTAATTCTACTACTGGATAATTACCCAGAGAAAATGAAAAAATTAATTCAAAAATATCTACACTTCTGTTATATTTATTGCAGCATTATTTACAATAGCCAAGACATAGGAAGCAATCCAATAGTCCCATCAATACATGAGAAAAATAGTTGTGGTTCTATATATAATGGAATAGTACTCAGCCATAAAAAAGAATGAGATCTTGCTATTTGTGACAGTATGGATGGACCTAAAGAGTATTATTCTAAGTCTGAGAAAGACAAATTCCTTGGGATTCCTTCTATGTAGAATCTATAAAAATCAAAATAAAAAACAGAATTAGACCCTTAAATACAGAGAACAAACTGATGGTTGCAGGGAATGGGGGGATGGGGAAGTGAGCAAAACAGGGAAGGGCAACAGATTGTATAGGCTGCCAGGTATCAATGACTAAGTCCCAGGGAGGAAAGAGAAAGCATAAAGGGAATATAGTCAGTGGTACTGCAGTAGCATATGGTGACAGATGGGGGCTACATTTGTTGCAAGCACAGCATAATGGATACAGTTGTTGAATCACTGTTTTGTACATGGGAAACTAACATAACATTGTGTGTCAACAAAGCTTCGATATAAAGTAAAAATACAGATAGGTGGGACCCACCATCACAGGCTCTGATTTAACTGGTCTGCCTGGGCATACCACATGATCCAGCAGTCTTACTGCTGAGTATGTATTTTTTCCTTTTCTTTTTTAAGTAGGCTCCCTGGCCACCATAGAGCCCAGTGTGGGGCTTGAACTCCTCACAACCTTGAGATCAAGAGCTGAGCCAAGATCCAGAGTCGGATGCTTAACCATCTGAGCCACCCAGGTGCTCCTGGGTATATATTTTTTAAACAGGTTTTTTGGGCTCATTTATAGTTGATGTGCTTGAACTACCTGATGGACCCTCTGTTCTTGGAGAGCTAAGCTCATTCCATATCTGACAACCTGTCCACTCTTCTCTGCTCACCACAGTGAGGCAGCAAATCCCCAGTGGCAGGGAGGGCACAGCACTGAAGCAGAAGTTCTCTCTCGGTTCTCCGCTTTTGGTCACCCTGGCATCTTGGATGAGTCCCTGTGCTGTGTGGGGAGAACCGACCCCTTGCCCTCCACGGATTTCTTAGTAGGCTCAGTCACAAAGGTGCTTTGGCTTGCAGGCAGCCTGTACGAATAAAAGTTTTTGTTGTTTTTTTTATAGTAAACTTAGAATCCCCCTGTTATTAAAAAAGCACATGCTGACCTGTGGTTGGAGGACACGGGCCCCACATAAGTCAAAAGTCTGTTCTTCCAACAGAAAGCGTTGAAGGGGAAAGTAGAATTCTTATGGGGGGAGTCTTAATTGCAGAAGCAAGGGAGGTACCCCAACTTCTATGGTGGATCGAGAATGTTCTGACATAGCCATGATTATTTTTCTCCCTTAGGTTGACGAAAACATGAAAGTTGCACAGAAACGAGACGCTGTCTTGCGGGGAATGTTTTATTTCAGGAAAGATATTTGCAAAGGTATTACATTCTCTTAGATTCCTAGGGGTCACTTACTTGAGGCTCCAGCAGGCTGCTCAAGCACCTGTGTCCTGTCCTCCGGCAGGTGGCAACACCATGGTGGACGGCTACGGCAAGGCCCAGCACAGCACGGAGCAGGCGCTTGAGGAGTACGCCCTGATGAGCATAGACACCATCATCAATGGGAAGGTAGGGGCCCTGCTCTGCTCACCTCGCCGCCTGTGCCCATGGCCGGAGCACTAATGATGTGTCCTGCTTCTCACAGGAAGGTGTGTTTCCCGGGCTGATCCCGATTCTGAACTCTTACCTTGAAAACATGGAAGTGGATGTGGACACCAGATGCAGTATTCTGAACTACCTAAAGCTAATTAAGAAGAGAGCATCTGGTATGGCATCCTTTACTTCTCTTTCTTGTTTTAAGTCTTAACATAGGCAGAACCTTACAGTCTTACAATCTTAGTTTCTTGAGTAGTAGTCTACTCGAGTACACTGTTTTATCAGTGCATTCTTTCTCACATTTGATGTCCCTGCAGTACGATATACCTTATAATCATTGACTGATTAGTGGTTCTTTTTCTCTTACTGGTTCATAAAGCAGTGATGCATCTTTAAATAGCATCTTAGGGGTGCCTGGATGGCTCAATGGGTTGACACCTCTGCCTTCAGCTCTGGCCATGATCTTCGGGTGCTGGGATCAAGCCCCGCCTTGGGCTCTCTGCTCCGCGGGGAGCTGCCTCTCTGCCTACTTGTGATCTCTCTATCAAATAAATTTTTAAAAGTCTTTTTAAAAAAATAAATAGCATTTTAGACAATGAACTACACTGCCTGTTAGTCATTTAGGGGCAGCTGTGTTTGTGGTACATTATCACAGGCTCTTTCTTTAGGTCTAAGTAACTCTAGGTTCCAGGAGCAACGGCTAGGACTTCTGGTTCTTCAGCCTGCTTCCATCCAATAAGCACCCCAGAACTCCTCTTTTTTGGTTCGTTTTGAGATCACATGATGGTGCCTAGCCAAGGTCTGGCACAATGGAGTGGTCAGCTGTAAGAGTAATGGCATCAGTGTTTCCCTTGAGGTTTTCATGAACCTTCTGGAGTCACAAAAGAACACCTCCAAACGGTGTGTCTGCCGGTTCCTCTTTTCCTTCACTCTACTTACTATTCCTTGTTTTCTCCACCTCTTTGATGGAAGATGGTTCTGGGAACTTTAGACCCTATAGTTCTGGACTCAGGTGCAGCTCTTCAGCCAAACGGGAGGACCCAGGCTCTAGTACGCAAGTTAGCTCCCAGTGTTGAATTTCTTCCCCGTTTTGTTGAAGGATAACTGACCCACATCACAGTACAAGTGTAAGGCCTACAGCGTGGTGGGTTTTTTGATTTACATATATTGTGAAGCGATGACCACAGTCGGCTCAGTTATATAGACAGAAGAGAAAAACTTCTCCTTGTGGGGCCTACTCTCTGGCCAACTTCCGTGTAACACTTCAGTGTTAGCTGTAGTCCTTGCATACATGACCTCTTCAGTGGCTCCCCATATCTGAAGAGCCCACAGAATTTGGTCTTCATCCCTGTGTGGGTAACATCGAACCTTGGATGTGAAGTTCTAGTTGCCTGCCTGCAACCTAAACTTCTTCCCCAGGAGGAATTCTTCCGACACCCTGGAAAACATTTTCCCCAGCCTCTGCCATGTGGGTATACCAGGAGACCCTACTGATTTTTCTTCAGGATTGTATTTGTGCTGGTCACTAAATGTCACCTTACTTTAAAACAAAACAAACTTCTGTTAACTTATGTTGTCTTAATTCTCCCCCAACCCCAGGAGAACTAATGACAGTTGCCAGGTGGATGAGAGAGTTTATTGCAAACCATCCTGACTACAAGCAAGACAGTGTCATAACTGACGAAATGAACTACAGCCTTATTTTAAAGTGTAACCAGATTGCAAATGAATTATGTGAATGCCCAGAGTTACTTGGACCAGCATTTAGGAAAGTAAAATATAGTGGAAGTAAAACTGACTCTTCCACCTAGACCTTCTGCAGAGGGAGAAAAACATTACTATTTTACTGAAGAACTAACGGCAGTACTCCTCAGCCCCTTTGTGTGGGATGAAGACCAAATTCTAGAATGGCACTGTCTGGGGCCAGTCGGCCAGAGATGGATTTAGAGGCTTTCCTTCGGTAGATAAATCTAGAGTTTATACAGTGTACATGTACATAGTAAAGTATTTTTATGATTAACAATGTATTTTAATAACATTGTAAAGTTATTGTGAACTGGCTTGTACATTTTTCAGTTCTTACTCTGGAAGACCTACTGTCCAAGCACTTTTGTAGATGTAATGTACTCACTGTACTCTACCTGCATTCCAGAGCTCAAGATGTTTACTGTAAATTCTGGGTTTTTTTTAAGACTTTACCTGGGACCTGATTCACTGAAACCTATCCCTTTACTTTAAAGAAGTTGGTCATGTTAATTTTCTTCGAGTCCTTCTCAGTGTTGTGTACTCTAAAATCACTATTGAATCCATTGAAATGCTTCAAGGGTAACCTTGGGTTTCTGGCATCTTGTCTCTGTTTCTTTTGTAATTGGAATAGCTAACAGCTTGGTCATCCTGCCTCAAGTTTTTCCCTCTAAATAAAATGCATTGAACTGTAAGCTGTTATTAAAGGTATTTCTTTGTTTAAATTTGCTGATTTAGGCATTAAGTTTAAAGAGAAGGCTGTAGGAAGAAAGACTATTGAGTTCACCTGTAGTGATTAGTGGGGTGATTTGTACAAACCAAAAGTAATGGCAGAAATAGCACCAGCCCTTCTCCTGTGGCCCCTGTTCGTTCTGATCGCTGCTATATATATAATTTTCAAATCAAATGCAGTTGCTTAAGTCTTTGTTTTGTTATTTTCTCTCGTTTCCTGTAAACATACTGACATTCTCCTAAAGACCATTCTAGATTTTACCTGGGGAGTATTCCATATAATGCTTACCTTCTCTGTGAAAACCATGAATGAATCATGATGTGCACTAAGTTCTGTGAATCAGGACCCTACATGTTTAATTGTAAATTAAGTTTACATAATTGTTAGTGCTTTCTGTTAAAGGGTTTTTTTTCCCCAATTAGTTAGGTCCTAACTGCTTCTGAAATAACTATGTATAGTAGATTATGCAAACTTTTACAGGCATAAATATTTAAACTGTAATGCTAATTTTAACAAACTGCGATAAAGCTGCTTCAGCTAAGCCTGTTTGTGTATAAATACTAGGCTTTGTGCGATGTTTCATACATGTATTTTGGAAGATTAAAGAATGCCTGTTTTTCATTTGCAGTTTGCTTGTGTAAATCAAGTTGTAAAAAGGCAGATGAACTAAAATGTTTGTGGTATGAGGAAATAAAAGAATGGAATTAGCATTCTGACAGCTCTTGGATGTGTGAGTTCCACAGCTAAATGGAGGGTGAAGGGGATTGTTGTAGTTAGCCCAGATCCTCCTTGATATTTTTTTTGAGAGCACAAGGAGGGGGAAGTGGGAAAGGGAGAAGCAGGCTCCCCGCTGAGCAGGGAGCCGACACAGGACTCAATCCCAGGACCGTGGGATCATGAGCCAAGCAGATGCCTAACCCACTAAGCCACCCAGGCACCCCCAATAACATTTCTTCATTGCAATCCTCAGATATTTTTAGAAAGAAGCCTGGTCTCCAAACAGGTGGCTCATCTTCCTTAGGAGCTGTTCACCCCACTGGGGAGGGAAGAAACCTGCTTGGATGGATGAAAGGAACCCTGGCAGGGAATGTTTCTTGGACTCTAGACTGCTGCTATGCTGAGTCGGTGGGTGCAGGGGCGGTGCTGTGTGCACTCTAAGCTCGAGAGAATCAGCAAGCCCAGCCAAGAGCTCTTGCCAACCCATGTCTTTGGATCAACATCCCTCTCCTCCTTGCCCAGCCCCTTGTAACGTAAGGTAAGGGTCAGTCCACTTTTCTCAGCTCAGACTTCTTCTTTATCTGAAAGATCTTAGAGCAGGACTTGTCAAACTAATCTGCTTCGAGATCTGCTAGGATCTTAGTGAAGAACACATTCTGGTTCAGGGGGCCTGGCCTTGGGGTCTGCATTCTCCACTTCTAGGAAGCTCCCAGGAGATGCGGAGGCTGCTACTCTGCGGGCCACTTTGAGTAATGAGGACTTAAATCACACTCTGTACCTGTTAGAGCCAAGGCAATTTATGTCTCAATGACACTTCAGTTCTAATGTCTTGTAGCCAGGTCCTCCTCTGCCTGAAAACCAGACCATTGCCTTTCCTGAGCTTTACCACTTGAGCACAACAGAGAATTCAGGGTTTTAGGAACAGAACTGTGAGCACTGAGAAGAGCAAAAAGGGTCTTCTCCCTGGTGGAAACAGTTGCAGCTGAACCCAGACTCTCAGACACTCACTTAAAATAAAACCGACTGTTACTTAACCCAAAGGTTAATTTATTACCTGTCAGGTGTCCTGGATGAGGAAGAGGTCAGCTTCTGGTCCCAGAATGCCTCTGCCCCTGCTGTCTGGCTCAGCTCTGAGGCTGTGTGAGCCTTTCTGTTCAAAATGGAGAAAGCCTTGCCTTGACCACTTCTTTCTAAACCACCACCTATGCAAACACGAGCCACGAAATGTGTAGAAATCCAGGATGTGGTGTGGGCTTAGGTAAGGGGCCCTTTCAAAGCTATAAATAGCCTGCTTAATTGCAAGGTTTTTTATAGGTGCTGCTGTGATAAGCTTTTCATTTATTTTAAGACTTCCTTGAGTATAAGCTGTTTGAGTACTACCAGCTGCTCTCTTCCATTATGATTTTATATAAATGTTTAACACTCCTTGTAAACATTACTGAACCTACAGGCCAAGAGATACTTGGAAAAGCGTGAATTAAAGGGGGAGCTGATGAGGTCTGAGTTGGAAAGGCAGAGACGTGGGAAGGCAGCGTTGGCTGGGAGAAATACACCCTTTGGACTATTCATGTTTTTGTTGTAAGTGGAAGCTGAAACTAGCTGGATAATGCCTAAAGCTCCATCCACTCTTAATGTTCTATAATACGAAACATTATAAAACTGAGTGTGGAAGATGGATTATGAAAGGGCAATGATGTATCCAGCTCTGTTCTGATTGCAAACTATATGACAAAGCTGTGGTTATCCAAACGGTATGGTATTGGCATAAAAACAGATTAATGGAACAGACTAGCCCAGGAATATCCTCATATATGGTTACTTTATGACCAAAGAGCCAAGAATACACAATGAGGAAAGGACAGTCTCTTCAGTAAATGGTACTGGGAATAATGGACAGCCACATAGAAAAGTGGGAAACTAGACTACTATTTTGTGCTAGATACAACAAGTAACTCGAATCAAAGACGAGACAGTTTCTGGTCAAAGACAGCATGGTGATGGAAGACCCTGCACTCACCTACTCCAGGAGCACACCAAATCAACACTTCTTCAGAGAGCATTACCTCCCTAGAGACCTGGGGGCTCACTGAGCAGCGGCACCACAAAAGCTAGGGAGGCCCCATGGAGAACAACAAGAGTGACGGAGACAGAGTAATAAAGGAACCCCACCCCTGCTGCTGCAAACTGCGGTGGGAACGGACAGTACTGAGGGACCGGGTCGTCTTCCCTAGGGAAGAAAAGAAGTCATGGTCTGAAAAGGGAACTAGAATATAAACGAATCAGCCATAGAATCCTGCCAAATGGCAGGGGAGCTGCTGGAATTCTCTCTCTCTGGGTGAGTGAGGCTGGTGAGTAGCACAGTTTACTCCTCCACCTTGATAGTGTGGATAGGAGTAGGGTTCCAGGTGCCCGAGCTGGCCTGCTGCCTCAGTGAGCCCCGGGACCCTAGCCCCCAGCAGCCCTGGGTGTTCTGGGGCACAGAAAAGCTGCAGTTTATAAGAGAAACTGCAAATAGGAAGGCTGCAGAACTAGAAACTGCCAAATGCTGGGTGGTGGGTGGGGGCGGGGTGGGAGGTGCTGCTGGAACTCTCTCTCGGTTGGAGGGACTGGTGAGCACCATGGTTTACATTCCCCTTCCGCCTCAGTAGCATGGATGGGAGCAGGACAGGCATCCTCGCCAGTCCACCACCTCAGAGCCCCAGCCCCTAGCCCATACTAGATCCGGCCCTTCCACCAAAGTGGCCCCCAGGGTGGCACACATCAGGACACTACCGGAGAACACAGCACTAGCCATCTCACCAAGGTGATGTGGGCACAAGGCATCCTAAAACATTCCAGGTCCATACCACCTCAGCTCCCCATAACTTGCCAGTGCACCTAACCTGCACTCACTTTGCCTCCAGCCACCCTGCCAGGGCACCTGCTGTGTGGAGTGCTCTGGGATCCCTCCAGCCTATACCCTGCCTGGGCTCCAGCCACTTGCCAAGATGCCTCCTGAGAGGAACTCCTGGAGATACCCCAGCTTGCACCCACTTCAGCTATGCTATTGGGGACACTGTGTACAGAGAGTCCTGAAACTTCCCAGCCTGTGCCCACACCAGCTCTGGCCATACCACCAAAATAGAATGTCCTGGGACCCCCTACTCATATGCCCGCCACCATTCCCACTATCCACACCTCCAGCAGCCAAAGTCACCAAGCACACACAACTACATAGGAGACAACCAGGCACAAGACCATTTCTTCAAGTTTAGAAGTAACTATTCCACCTAATTCACAGAAACACAAGAAGTCAAGCAAAATGAGACCGGAATATGCTCCAAATAAAGAACAAGACAAAAGTCTCAGAAAAAGAAGTAAATAAAACATAACCAATCTAGTTGATAAGTTCAAAGTAATCATAAATATGCTCGCTAGACTAAAGAGAAGAGTGGATGAGTTCAGAATGTCAACAAGAGATAGGAAGTATTTTTAAAAAGAATCAGAACTTGGGGGCACCTGAGTAGCTCAGTGGGTTAAAGCCTCTGCCTTTGGCGCAGGTCATGGTCTCAGGGTTCTGGGATCGAGCCCCACAATGGGCTCTCTGCTCAGCGGGGAGCCTGCTTTCCCACCCCTCTCTCTGCCTGCCTCTCTGCCTACTTGTGATCTCTGTCAATAAATAAATAAAATCTTAAAAAAAAAAAATCAGAACTGAAGAAAGAATACCATAACTGAAATAAAAATATACTACAAGGAGTCAGTACAAAGCATGCAGAAGAATGGATCAACCAACTGGAAGATGAGAGTAAGAGAAAGCACCCATAATGAACACCAAAAAGAAAAAAATTTTTAAATGAAAACAGGTCAAGAGATCTCTTGATAAAAAAAAAAAAAAAAAAGATCTCTTGAACATCAAACATAAACATTCACATTACAGGGGCCCAAGAAAGAGGAGAGAGGAAGAAAAGGGACAGAAACTTTATTTAAAGAAATAAGAGCTTGGGAATTCCTTAATCTGGGGAAGAAAATAGGCATCCAGGCTGAGGAGGCATAGAGAGTTCCAAACAAGGTGAACCCAACAGGTCCACTCTCTAGTATGTAATAATTAAGATGTCAGTGATTAAGGATAAAGAGAAAATTTAAAAAGCAACAAGAGAAAAGCAACTGGTTATATGTATAAGGGAGTGCCGTAGAGCTACCAACTGAATTTTTAGCAGAAACTTTGGAGTACAGGAAGGAGTAGTACAATATATTTAAAGTGCTAAAGGAAAAGAATCTACAACCAAGCATACTCCACCTGACAAGGTTACACTTCAGAATTGAAGGAGAGGGTAGAGAGTTTCCCAGGCCACCCCCCAAAAAAGAAATTAAAAAGTAAAAGTTTTAAAAGTTTCATCACTAGGAAACAAGCCTTACAAGAAATATTAAAGGGAATTCTTTAAGTGAAAAAAAAAAAAAAGATTAGATGATAAGAAGAAAATTATGAAAGAAAAAATTTCATGAGTAAAAAGCAAACATACACCTAAGACTAACCACTTACAAACATAGTATAAAGGTTAAAAGACAAAGTACTGACATTGGTTATATCTAAAAATTAAGGGAATTTTTAAAAGACGCTAAAATAAGACAACATACATAAAACATGGAAGAGAGGGAGTAAAAATTTAGTGATTTTAAAATGTGTTTGAACTTAAGTGACAATCAACATAGACTGCTATATTCTTAGGAGGTTCTATATGAACTTCATGCTAACCAAAAACCTAAATAGACAAAAAAAAGTTTTAAAGAATAAAAGCATAACACTAAAGGAGCTCCTCAATCACAAGGAAAGAGAGTGAAAGAAGTAGGAAGGAACAGAGAAGAACTCCAAAAATAACCAGAAACAATGAACAAAATGGCAATAAATACGCACCTATCAGTAATTACTTTAAATGCCCTAAATGCTCCAATCAAAAAACATGGTATGAATAAATATATAAAAAAATAGGTCTCACTTATATGCTGCCTCAAGACCTAAAGACAAATGCAACTGAAAGTGAAGGGATGGAAAAGATATTCCACACAAATGCAAGAGAAAAAAAGAAAAAACAGAAGCAATACTTAGACAAAATAGACTTTAAAACTAGTAATTATAGCAAGATACAAAAAAAGAGCATTATATAATGATAAAGAGATTGGTCAGAGAACAGGATAAAACAATTATAAATATCTATGCACCCAACATGGGAGCACCTAAAACCAGAAACCAAATATTAACAGACATAAAGGGAGGAATTGAGAATAGTACAATAATAGTAGGGGACTTTAACATCCCACTTATATCAGTGAAGAGATCGTCCAGCTAGAAAATAAAGGAAACAAAGTTTTTAAACATCACATTAGACCAGAAGGACTTAACATATATACAGAATATTCCATCCAAAAATAATAGCTTATACATTCTTTTCAAGTGTACATGGAATATTCTCCAGGAGAGATCCCATGGCAGGTCACAAAACAAGTATATTTAAGGAGAATAAAATCATATCAAGCATCTTTTCATGGCACAAGGATATGAAACTAGAAACCAATTAGAAGAAAAAAACTGGAGAAAAAACACAAACATGTAGATGCTAAATAACATGTTATAAAAAAGTCAACCAAGAAATCAATGAGGAAATGTAAAAGTTCATGGAGACAAAGGAAAATGAGCACCCAAGAGTCCAAAAATCTTTAGAATCCAGCAAAAGCAGTTCTAAGAGGAAAGTTTATAGAGACAGGAACACCTTGAGAAACCAGAAAAATCTCAAACCGTCTAAACTTACACACAAAGGAACTAGAAGAAGAACAAGCCCAATGTTAGTAGAAGGAAGGAAATAATAAGAGAGTGGAAATAAACGACATAGAGACTTTCAAAAGAAACAGAAAAGACTGCTGAAACCAAGGTCTACTTCTTTGAAAAGATAAACAAAATTGATAAATCTTTAGCTGACTCATTGAGAAAAAAACAGGATTCATATAAATAAAAACAGAATTAAAGAGCAATAACAATTGATACCACAGAAATATAAGGATTATAAGAGAATACTCAAAATATTATATGCCACCAAACTGGACAACCAAGAAGAAATGGATAAATTCCTAGAAATGTTTAATCTTCTAAAACTGAATCAGGAAAAAATAGAAAATCTAAACAAACCAATTACTAATAACAAAATTTAGCTGGTAATAAAAATACTCCCAACAAACAAAAGTCCAGGACCAGGCGGCTTTATAGGTGAATTCTACCAAACATTTGAAAAAGAGTTAACACCTATTCTTCTCAAGCTGTTCAAAAAAAAGAAGAGGAAGGAAAACCTCTAAATACATTCTTTAGGCCAGCATTACCCTGATATAAACACCAAAGACACTATAAGAAAAAAGAAAACTACAGACCAATATCCCTGATGAATATAGTTGCAAAAACCCTAAACAAAAATATTAGCAGATTGCACTCAACAATACTTTAAAAAGATCATTCAGCACAATCAAGTGGGGTTTATATCAAGAATGCAAGAATGGTTCAGTATTTTCAAATCAGTTAAAGTGATACACTACATTGACAAAACGAAGAATAAAATTCATGTGTGTTGGAGGCCACGGCACGGTTGGAGTCGTGGATCAAACCAGGCCCTGACCTGTGTCTCCTTTAAAGTCCGGACACCTTGATAAGGGGTTAAGGACAGGAAAGTTGAGTAACACTGAGAAAGGGTCTGTGCTATATGTCGTGCGCTCACCTACGTGGCTTCCCACACGCTCAGAAGGGAACAATGTGATCAGGGTCATGAATTCTTAGTTGGTCCTTGTTGTACCTGTACTTCCCATAACCCACTCCCTGGTTGATTGTCTTGCATCAATAGTAGCTAATAGCATTAGCCGTGACTACCTGGCATCACGAGGTTTGCTTGTAGTTAATGTACACTTGTTATAGGAACTTGCAGTCATCTGACTAGATGCTGATGTATTACTCCTTCTATTGTGATCTGCCTTATAAATGTTTGTAGATGTGGAATAAAAGCGGCACTGTTGGACATCCTCCTCAGTGCTCCTCCTGCCCCCCATCTCTTTGTCTCTTTCTTTTCACCATCCTCTTACCCTCACGTTCCTGGTCGATTTGTCGCGCCAGCCACGACACATGTGATCATCTCAAATGCTGAAGAAGCATTTGGCAAAATTCAACATCTGTTCATGATGAAAACTCTTAACAAAACAGGTTGAGAGGCAACATACCTCAATGTAATACAAGCAATATATGAAAACCCACAGCTAACATCATACTCAATGATGGAGAAACTGAGAGCTTTTCCTCTAAGATCAGGAACAACCACTTTTATTCAATATAGTACTGGAAGTCCTAACTACAGCAATCAGACAAGAAATAAAAACCATCAAAACTGGGAAGGAAGAAATAATACTGTCACTATTTGCAGATGACAGATACCATACATAGAAAACCCTAAAGACTCCACCCAAAAACTACTCAAAGTGATAAATGAATTCAGTAAAGTTGCAGGGTACAAAATTAATGCCCAGAAATAGACCGTTTCTATACACTAATAATGAAGTAGCAGAAAGAGAAATCAAGAAAACAGTTTCATTTACAGTTGCACCAAAATAAATAAAATACCTGGGAATAAACTTAACCAAGGAGGTAAAAAATCTGTACTCTGAGAACTACAAAACACTGATGAAAGACACTGAAGATAACAAACAAATGGAAAGACAGAGCATGCTTATGGCTTGGAAACATTAATATTGATGAAGTTCTAGAACCTAGGTGAGGTTTGGTGGGCTGAGGTCCGGAGCCGATGACCAAGAAAGAATTCTTGAGACATCTTTGGTGCAAAATGGTGGTTTATTAAAGCATGGGGACAGGACCCGTGGGCAGGAAGAGCTGCTGCCCCGGGTTGTGAGGGATGGCAGGTTACGTACCCTGCTGTTGGGGTAAGGTGAGGGGAAGGGAGGTGTCAGTGGAGTTTTCATATGCTAAAGAGGGCCTACAAGGTGCCAGGATGTTCCAGGCCTGTCGGAGCCTTGCCCTTGCTGCTGGATCAATGTTGTCTTTAGACCAGCCATTAACATTAAGATAGTTGGGAGACTTTTTGGTGGGGTGTCACAATCCTGCTATCAATCCTCTTTGTTAGTGAGATTTAGAACATTTGTAAGCCAAGGGAGACTCCTGTCTAGCAGGATTGTGAGCTCTGCAAGTTAACTATTTGCTTATTGTTCATGGCAGTCAGGGCTGCCTGAGGGATGCTACACTTCTGGAGGGGAAAGGGTGAAGAGGGGGTGCAAGGCGCCAGCTCCTGCTTTGTCCTCAGCCAGCCTCCTGCTCCCTCATCAATATCATTAAATGTCCATGCTACCTAAAGCAATCTATAGAGTCAATACAATCTCTCTCAAAATACCAATAGCATTTTTCACAAAAATAGAACAAAAGTACTAAAATACTTATCAAATAACTAAAGATGTCAAATAACCAAAGCAATCTTAATAAAGAAGAATAAGCTTTAGGTATCACAATCCCTGGTTTCAAGATATACTACAGAGCTCCAGTGATCAAAAGATTATGGTACAAATACAGAAGTATAGGTCAATGGAGCAGAATGGAAAGTCCAGGAATAAATCAATTCTTTTATAGCTAATCTATGACAAAGGAGGCAAGAATATACAAGAGAGAAAGGAGAAAAGGCCAATTTCTTCAATAAAGAAAGGGAAAGCTGGACACCTACATGCAAATGAATGAAACTGGGCCACTTTCTTTTACCATACACAAAAACAACTAAAAATGGATTAAGAACTAAATGTGAGACTTGAAACCATAAAACTCCTAGAAGAAAACATAAGCAATAATCTCTTTACCATCAGCCTTGGCAACATATTCATAGACAAGTCTCTTCAGCAAGGGAAACAAAAATAAAAATAAACTGTTGGGACTATACCAACATAAAAAAGTTTCACACAATGAAGGAAACCATTAACAAAACAAAAAGGCAACCTACTGAATGGGAGAAGATATTTGCAAATGATGTATCTGACAAGAGGTCAATATCTAAAACATATTAAGAACTTATACAACTCAACACCAAAACAAAAACAAAACCAATCTGATTAAAAAATGGGCAGAGGACCTGAATAGACACTTTTCCAAAGAAGACATACAGGTGGCCAACAGACACAAGAAAGAGGCTCAACATCTCATCATTCCCTGATGATTAAAGTAAAATCAAATGCAAGTCAACACCACAAGGAGCTATCATCACCTTACTCCCGTTTGAATGGCTCGCCTCAAAAAGACAAGAAATAACAAGTGTTGGTGAGAATGTGTAGAAAAGGGAACCATTTACGCACTGTTGGTAGGAATGTAAATTGGTGTAGCAACTGTGAAAAACAGCATGGGTCTCCTCAAAAAATTAAAAATAGAAATGTCCTAAGATGCAATAATTCCACTACTGAGTATTTACTCAGAGAAAATGAAAACATTAATTTGAAAAGATAGAAGATATATGCACCTCTATGGTTATTGCAGCATTATTTACAATGGCCAAGATATGGAAGTAACCCATGTGTCCATTCATACAGAAACACACACACACAGAAATATTGTTCAGACATCAAATTGTTCAGAATGAGATCTTGCCATTTGCAACAATATGGATGGATCTAGAGGGTATTACTCTAAGTGAAATAAATCAAGCAAAAAAAGACAAATACCATATAATTTCATTTATATGTGGAGCCTAACAAAAAAATCAAACCAACAAACAAGCAGAAACAGAACCATAAATACAAAGAAGGAACTAAAAGTTTCCAGAGAAGAAGGGATGGGGAGATGGGTAAAATGGGTGAAGGGAAGCAAGAGGCTCAGTCTTCCAGTTATAGAATGAATAAATCATGGGATATAAGGTTTGGAGAATATAGTCAGTTATATTGTAGTAGCATCATGTGGCGACAGTAGCTATGTTTGAGGTCAGCATAGCATAACAGAGAGAGTGATCAAATCACTCTGCTGTACATTTGAAACTAACATAACATTTGTATGTTAACTCTACTTCAATTTAAAAAATGACTTACAGCCTTGAACGTTAAACTTGAAACCATAAAACTCTGAGAAAAAAAGGTGGTAAGATTCTTGACATTAATCTTGGCAATGATTCTTTGGACTCGACACCAAAAGCTAAGACAGAAAAAGCAAAAATAAACAACGAGGACTATGTCAAGCTGAAAACCTTTTGCACAGGAGAGTAACCATCAACAACATGAAAAAGCAACCTACTGAATGAGAGAAAATATTTGCAAATCTTCTATCAGATAAAATGTTAATACCCAAACTCTATGAAGAACTCATACAACTCAATAGAATAAAAGCAGTCTGGTTTAAAAATGGGCAGAGGGTCTGCATAGACATTTTCCCAAAGGAAATATACAAATGAACAGCAGGTACATGAAAAGGTATTCAACAACACTCATTGTCAGGGAAACGCACAGTGAGATAGCATTTCACACCTGTTAGAATGACTCTGATCAAAAAGGCAAGAAGTAAACATTGGAGAGAATGTGGAAACAAGAGACTGCTTATGAGCTGTTGGTGGAGTGTAAATTGTGTAGCCACTATGGAAAACGGTACACGGAGCTTCTTCAAAACATAAGAACTAGTACTGCCGTATAATCCAGAAATTCCATGGGTGTAGAGCTGAATAAAATTAGAACACTTATCTGCACCCCTTCCCCACCATGTTCACCGCAGCATTATTACAACAGCCAGGACAGGAGAGCAACCTCAGTGTCCATCAGTGGATGAATGAATAAACCAAGTATGGTGTACATATACATGAAGGAATACTATTCAGCCATAAAAAAGAAAGAAATACTGTCATTTGTGACAACATGGATGGCCCTTGAGGGCATTATAGTGACTGAAGTAAAACCGAGAAAGACAAAATACAGTATAATCTCACTTATAAGTGAAATCTTAAAACACACATACCCACAAACTCATATACAGAGAACAGATTAGTGGTTGCCAGAAGTGCAGGGTGAGTTGTAGGAGGAGAAATGGATGAATAAGGTCAAAAGGTACAAAATTCCAGTTATAAAATAAGCAGGTCATGGAGATGTAATACATAGCACAGTTACTGTTGGTAATACTATATGTCATGTTCGAAAGTTGCTAAGAGAATAAACTTTAAAGTTCTTATTATAAGAAAAAAACTTTTGTAACTAGGTATGGAGACAGATGTTAACTAGACTCATTATGGTAATCATTTTGCCATATATATATATATATATATATATCATTATGTAGTACATATGAAACAAATGTTACATGTCCATTATACTTCAATTTAAAAAAGGAAGAGCAATGTACTGTAACACCAGGATTGGAAAGAACTGCTACAACATGAATGAATTTCACAAATGTCATGTTGAGTAGAGAAGCCAGATTTTAAAAATATATATGTACTATGCAATTCAATTTATAAGTTCAAGAACAGACAGCACTAAGCGACAATTACCCAACCCCACCAGTGGTTGCCTCTAGGTGGGAATGGACTAGTCCCAGCTGGAAAGACATAAAAGAAACTTCTACAGTGCTAGACTCACTCTACATCTTAATCTGGGAGATGATTCATGGTTATAAATATGTTCAAAAATGACTAAGCTGTACAATTAAGATGAGCTTACTTTAAACATTTTATGTAGGTCATACCTCAAACGGGGGCGGGGGGGGGAGTGGGTACCAATGATTGAGAAGGAACTTCTGAGCAAAAACTAGCATTTTTTTAATACCTTTGAATCCATTATGCTCTCACTGTGCCCTCTCTCCCACCTCCTCCTTACCACCCTTTCTACAAGGAATACCTTATTCACACCCAACAGAGAAATGGACAGCTTGGGTCTGTAACAAAGCATTGTGTTTTCAAGCACAGGTAATTGTTATTATTTTTTGAAGATTTTATTTATTTATTTGACACACAGAGATCACAAGTAGGCAGAGGGGGGCGGGGAAGCAGGCTCCCCAGTGAGCAGAGAGTCATATGCAGTGCTCAATGCCAGGACCCTGAGATCATGAGCTGAGCCGAAGACAGAAGCTTAACCCACTGAGCCCCCAGGCGCCCTGAGCACAGGTCAGTAATTGTATATGGGAGTATACGCTGCTACATACAAATTAACTGATTGGAGCACAACCTTTCAAGGTTTAACACAGAATAAGCTTCATGGTAAAAAGAGCACCTCTATGACTTTTTTTTTTAAGTTTTAATTTTTTTTTTTTAAGATTTTATGTATTTGTTGGAGAGCGAATGCACACAGAAGCAGGGGGAACAGTGGGCAAAGGGAGAGGCAGGCTCCCTGCTGAGCAAGGAGCTGACTTGGATGCCGGGAACATGACCTGAGCCAAAGGCTGATGCTTAACTGACTAAGACATCCAGGTGTCCTCCCCTGTGACATTTCTAACTCTACTATTCCTCTCCTTCTTTACCCTCTCCTTTAACAGAATCCGCCAATGTCCTCACAACCCTTCTCAAGGGCAGCCATGTCCTCACGGACCTCAGAAAACTCTCCTTCCTCCATGCCCTCAACTCCATAACAGTGAACAAAAGCACCCTTGGCCTACATCAGGTCAAATTTGTGACCCAGGTGAGCCCAGGTCTTAGTACTTTGTTTGGCCAGGTCTCCATCGGTACCGCAGTGAGAAGCTGGTAATTAATGCCCACCTTGAAGCCAGTGGGGGACACAAGTCCACCAAGAGGGTGGTATGCTTGGTCTTGATGGTGGCAATGGCAGCATTGACATCTTTGGGAACATGTTGCCGCAGTACAACAGATAGCAAGCCACGTATTTACCATGGTGAGGGTCACACTTCACCATCTGGTTGGTTGGCTCAAAGCATGTGTTGGTGATCTCTGCTGCAGTAAGCTGTTCATTGTAGGCTTTCTCAGAAGAGATGACAGGGGCAGAGGTGGCCAGAGAGAAGTGGATGCAGGGATAGGGCACCAGCTTGGTCTAGAATTCTGTCAGATCAACATTCAGGGCTCCATCAAATCTGAGGGAAGCAGTGATCAAGGACACAATCTGGCTAATAAGGTGGTTAAGGTTAGTGTAGGTTAGGTGTTTGATATTGAGGTTTCTGTGACAGATGTCATAGATGGCCTCATTGTCTACCATGAAGGCACAATCTGATTGTTCCAAGGTGGTGTGGGTAATGAGGATGGATTGTAGGGCTCAGCCACCACTGTGAAAAACCAGGGGCTGAGTAAATGGAGAACTCCAGCTCAGACTTCTTGTCGTCATCGACAGAGAGACTCTCTATTAGCAGGGAGGTGGGCCCAAAACTAGTTCCTCCTCCAAAACTGTGGAAACCAAGAAGCCCTGAAGACTGTGCATTGGTCAGCCAGTTTCTGAATTCAGTCCAAGTCAAGGCCAGTGATCTCCTTGGGCATATTAGCAGCATCTTCCTTGCCTGTGATGAACTTCTCAGCATGGACAAGGTGCCAGTGTGAACTTCATCAATGACTGTGGGTTCCAGGTGTACAAACACTGCCCTGCACACATGCGTGCTGGCGCCATCTCACTGAAGAAGGTGTTGAAGATGTCATCTCCCCCAGTGATCCTGTCACTTGGCATCGGACCAATCAGGCTGGATGCCATGTTCCAGGCCATAGATCTACCAGCAGGCATTACCAGTCTGGACACCAGCATGGCCAACATGGATGGAGTTGCATTCACTCATGGTTGCTGCTTGGCAGCTGCAGAGCAGATGGTGGGGAGGAGGAAGAGACTGTTGATTGTTACAGCAGGACTCTGAGGCGGTCTGTGGAAGAGAACCTGCCTCACCATATGCCCTCTTAATGAAAACGGTTTGACAGCTAACACCTCAATCAAAAATACTATGCGCTGAAGTTCCTAGGAAATTTGTCAGGACTGGGTTCAAAGGGGGATACAAGTACTTATAGCATAAAGCAAGAGCATAGACTTGAGTTCATATCTTCATATTTATACATAGTAGTGGGGGGACTTTAGGCAGTTCATAACTTCTTTGTCTCTATTTTGTCTGTAAAAGACACCTGAGAATACATTGAAGAGTTGCTGTGGGATGGAAATGAGATGCACATAAAGGCAAAATACATCAACTGTATAGTATTTTTACTGCCTGCTCTTTAGCCCTAGAGAGTCAGAGGACACCGTTGTATTAAAGATGACACAACCGGCATCTCCCTGCTACCAGCATATTTTCTTAAAGGTCTTTGAAATAATTTACCTTGCCAAGAATGCAACGGATAAGTCAGCAGAGAAGAAAATAATTGTATCCATAACTTAGGAACTAAAATTTCTGGGGGAAAATGAAACATGAGCATGTCCTCATCTGTTTTTCTATCCTTAGTTATCACCTTGCAACACACAGTCCTGGTGAGTTACCTAGAACCTTTTTTTTTCCTCTTTCCAAAATAAAACCCTATGTCCTGAATTCCATTGGCTCTCTTGTAAAGCAGAGGAGCTTGTCATATTGAAGATTCTTGCTTGCAAGTGGCGGAAAACCCTGTACCGATTGGCTTTAAATAATAAGGAATTATATGGGTTTGCATCACCAGAACATCCAAGAGGTGGCGCTAGTTCCAAGCACAACTTTTTGGGCGCTCAAATGCCTCCAGGTCCTGGTGTCTGCATCCCTCTTTGCCTCCCCTTACCCACAGCAGGTGCAGCAACTCCAGGCATAGATCTCATCGCCGGGAGATTCCAGTGGAATAGAGCTCATGAACATAAGCCCATAGGAAAGTCTGGGTCTGCCTCTGATTTCATAAAGAATCATGATGTGCTGTAACAGTCAGGAGACTGGTTTCTAGTTCTGACTCTATTCCTACAATTTTTATGATGTTGGGAAGTCATTTGCTCCACCACTCCCCACCTCCACCCCCAACCCTTAACAGTCTCATTCTCAAAATAAAGGCATCAAATCTCAGTGCTGTCTCAGGTCTCCTGCAGAACCAGTACGTCTTCAGTTTTTCACAGTAAAGGCTTTTTCCTCTGGAGTTAAAGAATAGTGCCCTCTGATGGTCTCTTCTATACTTGCCTTTTTATTTAGTTTGATTGGTTTACATTTTCCAATTCACAAAGAGAAATGGTCTGAACAAAGTTACTGTGAAATGAAATTCCATATTGAAGTCTATTTTATTCCCACTCTCATTTTAAAATGTAAAAGGCTTGTGTTCTAACATATAAGTGGCTAAGGCTACGGATTTCATATTTATTACACATATTTTCTTAAGTGGTATTTTTCATTGTTTTTCATATTTTTAATCTCTTATGATTTTTTTGACCCATGTGTTACTTAGTGGCATGTTAGTTCATTTCAAAATCTTTGGGAATTTTCTAGATATCTTTTTTATTATTGATGTCTAACAATTTTTTTAAAGATGTATTTATTTGATAGAGCGAGCAAGTGGCAGGGAAGGGCAGAGGGAAAGAGAGAATCTCAAACAGACTCCCCGCCAAGCAGGAGCAGGGCCAATGTGGGGTTCAATCTCAGGACCCTGAGGTCATAACCTGAGCCGAAGCCAAAAGCTGGATACTTAGCCAACTGAGTCACCCAAGGGCCCAATGTCTAACAATTTAATTGTGGTCATATAATAGTCGGTGTGATTTAAAGCTTAAATTTTAGACTTGTCTTATGGTTCAACATATAGTTCAACATGGGTCTTTTCTGATGAAAACCCCATGTTCACGTGAAAAGTGTATCTGACCTATCCAGTGTGTGGTGGTCTTTACTACACTGAGTTTTTATAATACTCAACTCTTCTGAATCCTTCGCCCTCCTCTTTGTCTGCTTTACTGTCAGTTACTGAGAGTGGAGTGTTGAATCTCAAAATACGACTGTGGATTTGTCTAGTTCTCCATTTAGTTTTGTCAGTTTTTGACACGTGTACTTTAAAACCCTGTTAGCAGTTACTTTCACGTTTGGGATCGGTCGTTTTTTTTAATGAACTGACCCATGTAACATAATACAATGTCTCTTTTTACCTCCGATAATACTCCTTATTTCGAAGTTTACTGTATCGGACATTAATATAGCCATATCACCTTTCGTCATTAAAATGATGAGTACTAGTATAATAAATATTTTCTGTCATTTTACTCAACGTATTATGATTTTATACTTAAGTGTGTCCCTTGTAAACACCTTAATAGTTGGGTCTTTTTAAAAACTTCTTATAGTAAAGGTCATAGTCCACTGTAATATAATAATCAATATGGTTGGGTTTAAGTGTATTATCTTTTTATTCATTTTCTATTTTTTTAGCTGCACTTTTCCCCATTAATCCTGCTTTCTCGCCATCTTTTGGTATTCCACTTTCTTTCTTTCTTTTTTTTTTTTAAAGATTTTATTGATCTATTTGACAGTGAGAGAGAGACAGTGAGAGCAGGAACACGAGCAGGGGGAGTGGAAGAGAGAAAGCAGGCTTCCCACAGAGCAGGGAGCCCGATGTGAGGCTTGATCCCAGAACGTTGGGATCATGACCTGAGCCGAAGGCAGACACTTAACAACTGAGCAACCCAGGTGCCCCATCACCTTATTTCTTCTATTAATTTAGTTATATCTTTTTTTTTTAATGATTCCTCTTTCTGCGTCTTTTAAATGATTATAATATGCATTTTAACTTATGGTTTGGCATGGATTAACACTGTCAGTTCATATATAGTGCTAAGAACCATACCACAGTGTACTTTCATTTACCTCCTCCCTTTCTTTGGCTGTTGTGGTCATGTATTTTACTGGTACATACACTATGCTACCCATAATCCAATGTTGATATTTTACTCTAAAAGAAAAATGTAAGGGCACCGAGGTGGCTCAGTTCATTAAGTGTCTGCCTTCAGCTCAGGTCATGATCCCAGGGTCCTGGGATCGAGCTCCACATTGGACTTCCTGCTCAGTGGGGAGTCTGCTTCTCCCTCTCCCTCTGCTTCCTCCCCAGCCCCACCCCCACTCATTCTCTCTCTCTCTCCAATAAATAAATGAAATCTTAAAAAAAAAAATAAGATGTCTTTTATGACCTAATATCTAAAATATATAAAGAAGTCTCATGGGACACCTGGGTGATTCAGTCAGTTAGGCATCTGCCTTTGGCCCTGATCATGATGGTCCCAGGGTCCTAGGATCGAGCCCCATATCGGGCTCCTTGCTCAGTGGGGAGCTGGCTTCTCCCTAAGTCTGCTGCTCCCCCCTGCTTGTGCTCCTTCTCTCTCACTCTCTCTCTGACAAATGAATAAATAAATAGAATCTTTAAAAAAGCTCTCAAAAACTCAACAGCAAAAAGAAAATAACCCAATTTTATAAAGAGGCAAAATATATGAAGAGATGTTTCACTAAAGAGGAGAGAGGCAGATGGCCAAAAAGCATGGGAGATGTTCAACATCATTAGTCACTAGGGGCATGCAAATTAAAACCACAATGAGGTACCACCACACACCTATTAGGAAAACTAAAATAAAAAATAGCGATAATACTAAATGCTGGTAAGAATGCCCCAAAACTGGACCACTTGCATTTGCTATAAAGTAGTGCACTCTGGAAAACAGCTTGACAATTTTTCATAAAACTAATATGTTATTACTGTTCTTACCCTGCAGCTGCACTCTTGGGCATATACCCCAGAGAAATAAGAACTTATATTTATATAAAACTTGTACATGAATATTCATAGCAGCTTTATGTCTAGTAGCCAAATACAGGAAACAACCCAGATGTCCTTTGAGGGGCGAATGGTTTAACAGTGGTACATCTATCATCAAATACTTCTAAGCAATACCAAGAAACAAACTAAGGTTATAGGCAACAATCTAGGTGAGTCTCCATGAATTACACTGAATGAGAAAAGCTTAATAACAGTTAGTGGTTGCCAGAGTTGAGGGACGGGGCAGAGAGGGTGCGGGAGAGAAGAGGGTGTGGTTATAAAAGAATAGTACAAGAGATCTTTGTGGATGGTACATCTATTCTGTAGCTAGACTGTGATATTAGATACAGGGACCTGTACATGTGATACAATTATATGGAACGAAAAGCACACACATAAATGAGTGTAAGTAAAACTGGGGAAATCTGAGTAAGATCGATGAGTCATATCAATGTCAGTATCTTAATTGTTATACTATATTGCAGTTCCATGAACTGTTTACACTAGAGAGAACTGGGTAATAGGTACACAGGATCTGTCAGTATTATCTCTTAGGACTGTAAAGGAATCTATAATTATATCAAAATAGGGGCACCTGGGTGGCTCATCTGAACATCTGCCTTCAGCTCAGGTCATGATCTCAGGGTCCTGGGATCGAGCCCTGCATCAGTCTTCCTGCTCAGCAAGGAGTCTGCTTCTCCCTCTCCCTCTGCCTCTCCTGCTGCTTGTGCTCTCTCTATCAAATAAAATCTTTAAAAAAAAAAAAAAGGCAATTGTGCCACACTCCAAGAGCTATAAAGAAATAACGTTTTGATTATCGTGGAGACACAGAGTTCGGGAGCCAATGGCTTTGGAGATTGCAAAGCCTGATTGGTCACGCCCAGGAAACAATTTAGCTGTGAGAGGTGAACTCTGTGGTCTGATAACCAGACTGGTTGACATTAACAGCACAGTTCTAAATGCTTGATATGAAGCATCTCATTGGATCTGTACCACAACCCTCTGAAGTAGGATATTATTATTATGGCTATTGTGCAGGTGAGGCAATCAAAGCATAGTCGTATTAAATAACTTTCCCAGGTTATTAAAAAAAAAAAAAGAAAACCCAGGGAAGTCCTGTTTTGGCCAATCTTGAGTGATATCTCCACATTATATAAAGGGCACTAGGTTATTTGTCAAGATGTTGGGTTCTAATTGTAGTGTTACTGAGTCACAATCAAATACTTGAGAAATGACTCAACCACTTGGTTACCCCATTTGAAAAAAGAAATAGTGAGTACATGTCTAGGATCCTCACCACAGAAGCATTCTGGTTTTTTTTATGATTCCCCAATTCTAAAAAGAATGGTGGAAAGAATGTTTGCCATCCCCATTTTGACAGTTAAACTCCTCTCCAGTGACATAGTTCCTTTCCCCCTTTTCCCTCATTTAAGTGTTTACCGAACATCCACTGTAGGTTGTCTGTTGAGTATTTGGCTTTATTTGAGTTCCTGATGCCCCCCTTCCCCCACCTTTCTCTCCCTCTCCCTGCAGAAGGCTTCCCTAATGCCTTCAGTCACAGCAAATTTCAGATAACATAGCAATCATCTACCAAGTGCTTACCAAGTACAAAAGATGAACACATGCTATGGCCTTTAGTCAACACAAAACACAGTGAAATAGTACTAACATCACTTTATACTTGTGGCTTAGAAAAGGTAAATGTCTGAGTTAAGGACAGTCACTGACCATGGAAAGTTGAGGCGGATCTCAAACCCTAACCTACATAACTCAGACACACCTGGCGACATTGTCTATGCCTTGAAATCTTCCAGACGGTCATTTTTTAAAGAGGTGGATTACTCCATTATGATTTAAACAAACAAACAAACAAACAACCCTTTCTCACTTTCCTTTCTGAAATTTTACATTTGATAATCAATCATTTTAACAAAAAGCATATTAGAATTCCAGAAGCTCCCTTAAGGTGGCAGTATAGACATAATCCATGCACGTGTAACCTTGAGTGCCAACTTGCAAGTAACGTACTTCTACAAATCAGCCTTGGCTCAGTTCTAGAGTTAGGTGAAATGTAAAATTCAGGCACTCTGAATGGGGAAAAAAAGAGTTTCTGAACACCCAGGATACTGGCCCCAGAGAAATTCAACCAACTTGCAAAACAAAATAACTTCCTAAGAGAACAAAACAAACACCTACTTGTTGCTGCCCACCTATTTGATAACTAGCCTTGGTCGTCTTCCAGCAGCAAACACAATAGCCCTAGCCACAGATGTTTTCCTATTTCCTCTGCCCCCTTGAAACCAAGCATTTGAGAATAAATAGTCTATTTCTTCTTTCTTGATTTGCTCCAATGCTTGTAAGCAAGGGGACTCTGGTATATAGAAATGACACATATTTTTCTTTAACACGTATGAATCCCTGTCTTGGGGCTAAAAACAACAACAACAACAATAACAAACAACAACAACAACAAAAAAAAAACAAACAAAAAAAACCCAGAATGATTCAGCCAAGGTTCCCAAAGTATTTGGTTAGGACAAAAAACAACCAGGCAATAAACATTTATGGAGTTACACCCAAATATAACAGATTTCTCTGGACTGTCTGCCCAGCATGTGACTGTGGTTTTGGAGAAATGTTTCATCTACCCACAGAATGAGTTCCCGGGAACCATATTTTTACTTCATGACTCTTGGTCATAGCTGATTGAATTAGAGGTAAACACCTGACTCCAGAGGAGGTAATTCATTGGCTAGCCAGAAGTCAACTGCCTTCTCTCTTGAGGACTTCAGCTAAGAGAAGGAGGTACATTTATTGAGACCCCTCATGGTGGAGAATTAGGAAAAAAGCCCAAGGGCTCTTGCTGCTGAGGCCATGGTTGTTCAGCTTTCCTCAGATCCAAGGTGATACCCTAGGTGGTTTTTGCTGAAGCTGATTTTGAATGGGTTTCTGTTGCAGGCATTTCCTATAAAACATACCAAAGTCCTGTGCAAAGCCCAGCAAGAATATAAGAAGGGATGTATGGCTTGTTCCTTGCCCCCCTGGGAATGGGTGGTCTTCTGTACTAGAGAAGATAACTGGGGTTCTGGAATCCAACACAGTCCCATCACCCTGAGAATGTCCTTTATTTCTCTCAGAGCCTTAGCTTTGTTCTCTGTAAACATGGAAATGATAACATCTGCCTAATAAAGTCATCCCCACCAGGCGGTGTCCATCTGGTCAGGTACCTGGTTCACAAGAGATACTCAATAAATATCAGCCTCCACTCTGCCTTGTAAGCAGGTCCTTTGGCTGGTCTCAGATGCAAGTCACACAAACACTGTGGAGTTTTTAATAGGAAATATATTTATCATATTTACACATGTACACACATGTATATATGATATATATATGTATAGGTATATCGATATCCATAATAATGGCTGTTTAGCCAGGGAAAGGTTCTCTGCTTGGAACCTGCCAAGGCAGAGAGTAGCAGGGGGCGAAAGGGAGGGGTCTCTGCTCCTAGGAAATAGGCTTGTGGACAAAAAGATTGAGGCCTGATTCTTTTCTTTTTTCTTTTTTTCTTATGATATGTTAATCACCATATAATACATCATTAGTTTTGGATGTAGTGTTTTATGATTCATTTTTTGTGTACAACACCCAGTGCTCATTGTGATACATGCCCTCCTTAATACTCATCACCAGGCTAGCCCATCCCCCCATGTGAGAATAAACACAAACAGAAAAACAATTACCCAATTCATGGAATTTTAGGCATCCCTGGGGAAACCTTTCTTCCTAGGGCACCTTTAAGTCACCCCATTATAGATGGGACACTAGATCATCTGCTGTGCTTGGAGAAAAGATTCCCAGGCTCTGGAGCTCCTGGGATGTTACTTAAGTTCTCACTGCCCTGTTGCTGAGAAAACATTGACAATGCACTGGTAAGTTGCATCTGGCTGCCAACAAATATTCATTGAGTATACATTTAATGGCAGGGACCAATGAACTGGAAATGCAGCATGACCAAGACAGACAGACAGTTCCTTCCCCTCAAAAATTCTGCATGAGTATACACCAAGTGTTATACATAGGCCTTATGACTCAGATTTCTTCTTTCAGAGTCCAACTTCCCTGGATTCATTTCTGAGTTCTATGGAGAACACAGAAGAGCCGTTTCCTGAAACCCTTTCAGTGGGGCACCAATATTTCTCTACATTACTCCTTTTAAAAACGAAAACACAGAAAGCAGGACACATTTTCATCCATTTTCCTGCTGAAGGTTGAACAGCTTTGCTACCCCAAGGGTTCCAACATCAGTAGACACTACTGTCACTTGCCAGGTGTTATATCCCTAGTTGGACCCTGCAGACTGGCTGTCCAGGTTGGAAGAGTATGAAGGTGACAGATTTGCTTGTGAACATGCATGAAACAGCCACTAGAAACCTACTGAAGTATTACTGGGACTTGCCATGAAGCAAAGGCCAACAAAACATCACCTACACCATTGAACAGAGAAAAGCAATATTTTCAAAAATTAAAGGACTATGTGTAAATAAGATTCTACTCTGAAAAAGTAAACAAGATGTGAAATAAAGATCCAGTCTTGCTTTGGTATCACAATGTTCACCAGAATGGTATCCAAAATCTTTTAGGGTTTTTTTCTCCCCCTTTCTAATATATGCCCCAAATAAAGCAAGTCTGAGTTTGATCAGGAGAGCTTATATTGCATTCTTTGATAAATGAAGGGATGAATTTAACACACTGCTAAGCTTTAAAAAAAAAAAAAAAGTAATAAGACTAAGGAAGATCGTTGCTTCTTATTTTCTGTCTCAAAGAATCCCCTGGTAAGAGGAAGTTACTATTGGTGAAGTGAATGTTTAGTATTAGCAGAGTCACTTACAATAATCAGTGTTTGCATGGAGGACATCAGCTTAAGAAATCATTTACCTGAGAGTTATTGAAACAGTAATACATAGTTGATTAACGCATACTTTGTATATTATGCATATATATTGTATTCTTAATGTAAGCTAGAGGAAAGAAAATGGTATTTTCTTTAATTAAAATATCATTAATAAAATCATAAAGAAGAGAAAATACATTTATAGTACTGTAACTTATTGAAAAAATCCACATATAAATGAACCCATGCTGTTCAAACCTATGTGGTTCAAAGGTCAACAGTATATACAAATGTCAAATCACTACGCTCTACACTGGAACTTAATATAATGCTATATGTCCAATATTCCTCAACAACAAAAAAATTATCCTCAATGGAAAAAAAAATCTTCAAAAGACTATTATAAATTTTAACTTAATGGGAAACGTGTATCAAAACATCATCAAAAAAGTAGAAAGGTGAATAACTAATTGGGCAGAATATTTGCCACAATATGAGAAAAAGTAAATGCCCTTTATACATAATGAGTTTATAAACATTGAAAAATAAGATATTAAGACTGCCCAGAAAAGGTAAGGAAGATGGAAAAACTATTCATAAAAGAGATAAGACTTAGAAAGACATCACATGTTCATGAATTGGAACACTTACTATCATGAATATGTCAATACTATCCAAAGTGGTCTACAATTAGCAAAATTCCTATCAAAATCATAATGGTATATTTTGCAAGAATAGAAAATCCATCCTATAATTCACATTAATTATTAATTCTCAAGGCACCCTGCATGGTCAAACGATCTCGAAGAAAAGGAACAAATTTGGAGGCCTTATATTTCATTATTTCAAAACTTATTACAAAGCTACAGTATCTAATATGGTGTGGTTGTGCTCACTTCAGCAGCACATATACTAAAATTGGATCCATAAAATGGTGTGGTACTGGCATAAAGATGAATATTTTGGCCAATGGAATAGAATAGAGATCCTAGGAGTAATCCCTCACATATATGGTCAGAGGATTTTTGGTAAGGGTGACAAGACCACTCAAAGGACAAAGGACAGTTCTTTTAACAAGTAGTGCTAAAAAAACTGGGTATGTATGTACAAAAGAATGAAGTTCGACTCTTACCTTACTCCACATACAAAAATCAACACAAAATAAGTCAAAGACCTAAATGTAAGACCTAAGACTATAAAAATCTCAGAAGAAAACATAGAAGACTGTCTTCATGACATTTGGGTTAGGCAAACCAAAAAGTAAAGCCAACAAAAGTGAAAATATTGCAATGTAACTATACCAAAAACACCTGTGCATCAAGCTGCAGACAGGCCTCATAGCCAACAAAGTGAGAGCCACTTCTGCTCACCAGACTACCCACAGAAGTCACACTGGAACTTGTAACCCTGCCTACCAGCATGCCCTAAAGCAGTTGCAACAAGGCTTTGCAACTGGCAGGGCTTTGCAGCCATCGGGGCCAAGGCCATCCCTGCCCACCAATGCACCTGAAGCAGTCCCAGCCATCCCACACATCACTATGCCCACAGCAGCTGAAGCTACCTTACAACAGGTCACACATAGCCCAGCAGGGGAAATTACAAGAATACCTGACTCTACCGGTTAAGAAGGCTGTCATTGCTCTTGGCCCTACAGGAAATCCTCGTGAGACTATTCTTTTAAGGCCAGGAGACATAATTAAATTACCTAATACACAGAAACCAACAGACAGTCAGGCAAAATGAAAAAACAGAAGAATATTTGTTCATGCTAAATCTCTCAACAAAGTGGGTTTAGAGGGAGCATACCTCAACATAATAAAGGCCATATATGAAAAATATGAAAAACCTATAACTAGGGCACCATTGGGCTTGCTGCTCAGCAGGGAGCCTGCTTCCCTTCCTCTCTCTCTGCCTGCCTCTCTGCCTACCTGTGATCTCTGTCAAATAAATAAATAAAATCTTAAAAAAAAAAAAGAAAAACCTATAGCCAATCTCATATCCAATGGTGAAAAACTGAAAGCTTTTTCTCTAAGATCAAACCAAAGAATAAGAAAAAGCTTCCAAAAAATAACTATATGAAACACTTTACCTGATAGAGAGCCGAGACGCATCCCCCTCTGGAAGCAGCCATGGGCTCCCAGCCGTGCCTCAGGAGCTACACTACCCCCAACTAGAGGGCTCAGCCTGCATTCAGAGAACAAAGGAGACAAAAACTCAGGGAACATATATTAAAAAGAAAAGCTTTTTTTGCATACAGACAGGAAGATTACATACCCAGTAGTAGAGACCATGAAGTGATGAACTCTGAGGGCCAGGTCTGCAAAGAGACAAAAGTTCTGAAATTTAAAACAAAAATGGCTGGTAAAGAAAATGTCAGTAGACCTCCTGGGAACAAAAATCATATAACAATGAGAAAAAATTGTATTCCTTTAAGACCTTCTAATGAATCAACCAATTCAACCATAGTGATTGACACTACATAATTTTGAGGATAATAATCAAATGGGACAATCCATACCAATTAAAGATGACCCTCAACATCAACACATGAATTAAGCCAAGTGTTTCATTTTAAAAGCAACAATAAAAAGGAACAAATACCCAAAGAAAAACCAAAGATGCTAACATGCCCAAGGAGTTTGTGCTTGGGTCTTACCCTGGCCAAATTGTTCAGTCTAAGATTAATTCATTTAGAAAGCCCCTGCTAGTAAGAGATGAGAGTTCGGCAACAACGAAGAAACCTTCAGCTGCTGTCCCTAAAGCCCCAGAGCCTCCACCCACAGACACCCACAGTGTGACCATGAAAAGTGATAGAGCCACAAACGCGGTGACCATTGCTAAACTTGGGAGCACGGCATCTCAGGATAGACAGCTGGTGTGGCCTCCCATCAGAAGTCACAGTGACAGTGCTCAGGGTGCTGTGAAACAGGGCCTTGGGAGAACCACCGCCAACATTATAATCTGGGAAGGGCTCGGGAGGATGAATTACTGCAATCAAACACGGTTTCATCTAGTGCCAAAACCGGTTCTCAGGATGTAGAGAGAAGGAAGACACTGTCAATAAGCCTGACCTCTGAAACTCTAGGCAAGCCTGCTGCATCTTCTAAGACCAAACTGATACTGAAATCAAAAAGCACTGACCCTTGTAGACACATATAGCAAAAGCAACTCTTGATAGATAGGCTCAGGCCAGAGAAACAGCAGAAGAGAGAAAAGCTCGTCTGAGTGAGTGGAAAGCTGGCAAAAGAAAAGTGCTGAAAATGCCTCCTAGCTCAGTGATTACCCAGCCTGAGCCTGAAGGGCAGAATGAAAACTCAGCTGGGTCCTTTTGGACAATCATGGCAGAAGATGAGCAAAGATTATTTACTGAAAAAGTAAACAAGACATTTTTGGAATGCCTAAACCTGATTAATGAGAGATGCCAGAAGAAGAAATGTTGGTCATACTGAATGACCTCATTAAAAATATTCCAGATGCCAAAAAACTTGTTAAATATTGGCTATGCTTTGCACATATTGAACCACTCACAAGTCCTATCGAAAATATTATCACAATGTCTGAGAAAGCTGTTCTGGCAGGGGCTCAGACTATTGAAGAAATGCAATTGCAGATATTCTAACAATGAAGAATCAAGACAAAGTGAAATATGGAGAAAAGGTTGAGGCTTGTGCAACTAAGGGATACATTCAGGAAGTCAACAGTGAAGATATGAGTGTTAATTTAGAGTCAGGAAGACTAGAGATGTGGTATTCCAAGATGGTGAAAAAGAGGAAGATGACAAAACAAAAGATCCAGGCAATGATGCTAAAATCCCCAGTTCAGAAACCAGGGGGAGCTGCTTAATTAAATATAATGTGTCTACTACATCATACCTACAAAATGTAAAAAAAAAGAAGATACAGTTTGATAACACAAATAAATGCATTTAAAGAACTAAAGTTTCTAACACCAGTTAGATGTTCTTGGAGTATTCACAAGAAGACTTCTAAATTGCCAGATATGTTAAAAGAACATTATCCATGTGTGTCTTCATTAGAGCAGTTAACAGAGTTGGGAGGTGAAACTGATGCTTTTGTATGCCGTCATAATGCTGCACTATACCTGATGTACTCAGAGACTGGAACAGCACGAGAGAAATAAAGTGATGATAAGAAATGGGGGAGAAAACAATTTACTTGATTAAAGAGTTCAAAGTAATGGTCATAAAATGCTTACTAAACTTGGGAAAAGAATGGATGAACACACTAAGAACTTTAGAAAACATTAAAAATTGCCAATAAGAGCTGAAGAATATGATAGAAATAAAAAATTCATTACAGAAAATAAAGAGCAGGTTAGAGGATACAGAAAAAAAGATCAAACATTTGGAAGACAGGGTAGTGGAAATCACCCAATCACACAAACAAACTGAACAATGAAAAGAAAACCTGGGGCACCTGGGTGGCTCAGTGGGTTAAAGCTTCTGCCTTCGGCTCAGGTCATGATCTCAGGGTCCTGGGATCGAGCCCCACATCGGGCTCTCTGCTCAGCAGGTAGCCTGCTTCCCTTCCTCTCTCTCTCTGCCTGCCTCTCTGCCTACTTGTGATCTCTGTCAAATAAATAAAATCTTGAAAAGAAAAGAAAACCTAACTTTAAAAATAAAAATACTTGCATGGAGCACTGGGTGTGGTGCAAAAATAATGAATACTGTTATGCTGAAAATAAAAAATAAATTAAAAAAAATAAAAATACTTTCAGGGATCTCTGGGACATCAAGCATACTAACATTGCATTATAGGGGTCTCGGCAGGAGGAGAGAAAGAGAATGGGACAAAAAAAAAATTAAAGAAATAGATCTTAAAACGTTCTTAACCTGAGGAAGGAAACAGACATCTAGGTTCAAGAAACACAGAGTCCCAAACAAAATGAACCCAAAGAGATACACACCAACACATAATATAAGTGAAATGTCAAAAATTAAAGTGGGAATGAACATATTTCATGCAAATGGAAATGAAAAAATGCTGGGGTAGCAAAACATCAAATAAAATAGACTTTAAAACAAAGACTATAACAAGAAACCAAGAAAGGCACTGTAGTATGTTAACTACCTTGAATTTAAATTTAAAAATAACACTGGAAATTTAAAAAGAGAGATATTATATAATGATGAAGAAATCAATCCAACAAGAAGCTACAACATTAATAAATATTTATGCTTCATACCTAAGTATGAAGCAAATTTAACAGAGGCAGAGGGAGAAATTGACAGTAACATAATAATAGTTTATATAATAATAATAGCTTATATAATAATTGCCCATAATAATGCACGATTCAAAGCCATTTATTTATTTATTTATTTTTATTAACATATAATGTATTATTTTCCCCAGGGGTACAGGTCTGTGAATGGTCAGGTTTACATACTTCACAGCACTCACCATAGCACATAACCTCCCCAGTCCAGTGTCCATAACCCAACCACCCTCTCCCTACACCCCTTCCCCCAGCAACCCTCAGTTTGTTTTGTGAGATTAAGGGTCTCTGGGTGCCTGGGTGGCTCAGTGGGTTAAGCCACTGCCTTCGGCTCAGGTCATGATCTCAGGGTCCTGGGATCGAGTCCCGCATCGGGCTCTCTGCTCAGCAGGGAGCCTGCTTCCTCCTCTCTCTCTCTGCCTACTTGTGATCTCTCTCTGTCAAATAAATAAATAAAATCTTTAAAAAAAAAAAAAGGGTCTCTTATGGTTGTCTCCCTCCCTATCCCACCTTGTTTCATTTTTGTCTTCCCTACCCCCAAACCCCCCACTTTGCCTCTCAAATTCCTCCTATCAGAGAGATCTTATGATAATTGTCTTTCTAGTAGAAAGACTTTTAACACTCCCTTACATTAATGGACAGATCATTCAGAATGACTCATTAGACTGGATAGACCTAACAGATATATATAAAACATTGTACCCAAAAACAACAGGGTACCATTCTTTCAAGTGTACATGGAACATTCTCCAGGACAAATCACATGTTAGGCCACAAGCAAGTCTTAATAAATTTAAGAATACTGAAATCATATTGTGCATCTTTTCTGACTGCAATGGTATGAAACTAAACATCAACCATACACAAAAACACACACACACAAATAAACTGGAAAAAATCCAAACACATGGAAGGTAAACAACATGCTACCAAATAGCAAATGAGTCAATGAAAAAATGAAAAATGAAATCAAAAGATACTTGGAGACAAATGCACATGAAAACACAACAGACCAAAAATCTTTGGAATGCAGTAAAGTGGTTCTAAGAGGGCCATTTATAGTGATACAGGTCTACCTCAGTAACAAGAAAAATCTCAAACTGTGTAACATTATACCTAAAGGACCTAGGGGGGAAAAAAAAGCCCAAGATGAGTAGAAGGAAAAAAATTTATAAAGGTCAGAGCAGAAATAGGACAAAACAAAACAGAAAAGATCGATGAAAACAACATTGGCTCTTTGAAAAGAATAAAGTTAACAAAACTTTAGCTAGAAAAAAGAGAAAGGGCCTAAAAAAATAAAAACATTTTGTTTTATTTTAAGATTTTTATTTATTTGACAGACAGACCACAAGTAGGCAGAGAGCCAGGCAGAAAGAGAGAGGAGGAGGAGGCAGGCTCCCTGCTGAGCAGAGATGTGAGGCTTGATCCCAGGACCCTGGGATCATGACCCGAGGCGAAGGCAGAGGCTTTAACCACTGAGCCACCCAGGTGCCCCAAATAAAAACATTTTAAAAAGAGATGTTACAGTAAACACCATGGAAATACAAAGGATTATAAGAAACTACTATGAACAATTATAAACCAAAAAATTAGATGACCTAGAAAAAATAAATTTCTAGAAACATACACTGTTCTAAGACTTAATTAACAAGAAATAGAAAATGTAAGCAGAGCAATTATTAATAATAAAGCTGAATTGGCAATCAAAAAACTCCAACAAATGTAAAATCCAAGACCAGATAGTTTTACAGGTCAATTCTACCAAACATTCAAAGAAGATTTATACCTATCCTTCTCCAACTCAGCCAGAAAATTGAAGGAAAACTTCTAAATTCATTTGGGGATATTACCAAAACAAACCAAAGACACCACAAAAACAATAAAAAAAAAAAAAAAAGAAAGAAAGAAAGAAAGAAAAAGAAAAACAAACTACAGGCCAATATCTCTAATGAGCATAAATGTAAAAATCCTCAAAAAATATGAGCAAGCCACATTCAAAAATACATATTCAAAAATACAAAAATACATTCTATAAGTGGGATTTATTGTAAGCATACAAAGATGGTTTAATATTTGCCTCTTGACAATATGATTCTCCACTTTAACAAAATGAAAATTGGCAATTATATGATCATCTTAATAAGTGAAGAAAAAGCATTTGACAGAATTAATTCATTCATGCTAAATGTCTCAACAAAGTGCGTTTAGAGGGAGCATACTTCGACATAATAAAAGCCATATATGGAAAAAACCATAGCCAGTCTCATATTCAATGGTGAAAAATTGGAAGCTTTTTCTCTAAGATGAAGAACAAGATAGAGATACCCACCTCATCACTTTTATTCAACATAGTAGTGGAAATCTTAGCCATAGCAATCAGGCAAGAAAAAGAAAGAATGCATCCAAATTGATAAGAAGTAAAACTGTTCACAGATGACATGATACTATACTATACATAGAAAACCCTAAAGGTTACACCAAAAAACTCTTCAAATTGATAAATGAGCTTGATAAAGTAGCAGCTACAAATCAATATACAGACATCTATTGCATTTCTATATGCTAAAAACAAACTATCAGAAAGAGAAATTGAGAAAACATTCCCATATGCAATTGTATCAAACAGAATAAAATACCTAGGAATAAATTTAACCAAGGAGGTGAAAGAGCCTATTCTGAAAACCATAAGATATTAAGGAAATTGAAAAGGACCGAAAAAAATAAGTGGAAAGACATGCCATGCTTATTGATTGGAAGAATCCATATTGTGAAAATGTTAATACTACCAAAGCCATCTTAATCCAAAGCAATCCCTATAAAAATACCAATGGTATTTTTCATAGAAGTATACTAAAATTTATGTGGAACCACTGAAGATTCTGAATAGTCAAAGCATCTTCAGAAAGAACAAAGCTGGAGGCATCATGCTCCAAAATTTCAAATTATGCCACAAAGCTATAGTAATCAAAACAGGTACTGATTGTGTTCCAAGATGGCAACACAGGAAGACCCTGAACTCACTTCCTCCATGGACACTTGAAATATACACCTACTGATAGAGCAGTTCCTCCTGAAGGAGAACTGTTTGAATAGCTTCTATACAACCTGAGATGGAGAGATCACATAGAGAATGACAAGAAAAATGGAAACATGGTAACAAATGGAACCCCAAACCCCAATGCTGAAAATTACAGCAGGGAGGGTCGATACTGAGCAACCAGGAGCAAATTGGTCTGCCCTGGAAAACAGTTAAAAAAAAAAAAAAAAGCTGCAGTTTAAAAGGGTAAGCTAGAATTTGAAGGAACTATCTTTAGAACCCTACCAAATGGTGAGGAAGCTACTAAAATCTTCGGGGTCCAAAGGGCTAGTGAAAGCCATGATTTATGCTCACCTTCCATGTTGAGACCACAAACAGGAGTAGGGTTCCAAGTACAATAGCAAGCCTGCCACGTCAACAAGCAATAGTTCTCTATTCCATACAAGCACAGGATACCTTGGAGCATAGAAAATAAGCCACAATTTAAAAGAGCAACTAGAATATGAAGGAACTAGTCCTAGAGCCCTGCCACATGGTGGGGGAACTACTGGAACTCCCTGGGTCCAGAGTGCCTATTGAACATCATGGTTTACTGCCCCTTCCCCTTGATAGCATAGTCAGGAATATGGTCTGGATGCCCTAGCTGGCCCACTGCCCCATTGAATCTCAGGCATCTATCCCATATACCAACACCTGCCATCACACCAAGGTGGCTGACATGCCACAGACCTGGACAAACCTGGTCAGTGCTCACTATAGCGTCACCTTTTGGGCTAAGGAGACACAGGTGCAGAGTACCATGAACACTAATCCATATCATTTAAGTGACCCATATAACTTAAGCTCCAGAGAGCTGGGTGCTAGGGCTCCCCAGTCCAGGGTGCTCTAGGTCATCCTAGTTCATGCCTGCTTCAGTTCCACTCACCCCATCAAGGTGCTTCCTGTGTGGAGTATCCCAGAAACCCCCAGTCCAGGACCACCTCAGTTCTAGCCACCCTATTTGTACGAAATGGCCAGGGCTCCCTGGCCTACATCCTGCCTCAGAACCAGGCTCTCTACCATTGCACACCCATAACACTCTCACCCACACTTGCCTCAGCTCTAATAGCCCTGCCAGGGTCCTCCCCTGCATTGAGCACCATGCAACACCCAGCCTACACCTACTTCAGGGTCAGCTGTCTTGCCAGGGGCAGCCCCAGCATGAGCATTCTATGCATGACCCCATGCCCCAAATAACCAGAACACTAGCCAGCCAGTCAAAGTCACCAGGCACAGACAGCCTACACAGGGGATGATCATATACTAGACAATTTCTTCAAGCTTAAGAGGAGTAGCTATTCCACCTAATTCATGGAAACAAATACAGAAAGTCAAGCAAAATGAGGAGACAGTGGATATGCTCTCCTTTTCCCCCACCGCTCATGCTCTGTGTCAAATAAATGAATAAATAAAATCATTAAAAATTTTAAAATAAAGTAAAATAAAATAATTATATAAATGAATGAATAAAAGACTCACCAGACTGGAAAGACAAGTGAAAGAGCTCAGTGAGGACTTCAACAAAGAGACAGAACATATAAAAAGGAACTAATGAGAGTTCAAGAATACAGTAACTGAAGTGGAAAACACACTAGAGGGAATCCGCAGTAATTTAGAGGACATGGAAGAAATGATAAGTGAACTGGGAGAGAAGGTAGTAGAAAGCACCCAATCTCATCAGTAAAAAGAAAAAAGAATTTCAAGAAATGAAGATAGGTTAAGAGATTTCTAGGGCAACATCAAGCACACAAATATTCACATTAAAGGGGTCCAAGAAGAAGAAGAGAGAAAGAGGCAGAAAACTTATTTGAAGAAATAATAGTTGAAAATTTTCCTAAGCTATGAAGGAAACAGACATTCAGGTTGAAGAATCACGGAGTACCAACAAGACAAACCCAAGGAGGTCCACACTGTAACATATGATAATTAAAATGTCAAAAGTTAAAAATAAAGAGAGAATTTTAAAAGCAGCAAGAGAGAAGCTAAAAGTTATGTACAAGGGTAACTCCATAGGGTCATCAGCTAATTTTTTCAGCAGAAACTTTGTGGAACAAAGGGAGTGGCATGATGTATTCTGGAAGGAGCCAGAAGGGGAAAAAAAACCCACAACCAAGAATATTCTAGCTACCAAGGTTATCATTCGGAATAGAAAAAGAGATAAAGAGTTTCCCAGACAAACAAAAGTTAAACGAGTTCATTATCATTAAACTGGCCTTACAAGAAATGTTAAAAAGGACTTTGTTAAGTGGTAAAGAAAAGCCCATAGTTAGAAGTAAGAAAATTATGAATAAAAAGATGTGAAGTATGACAACATATATATAACACATGAAGGCAGGGTGTTAAAAAGGAAGTTCTTTTAGCACATGTTATAATTTAGTGGCTATCAACTTAATATAGACTGCCTTTTACCTATGATGTTATATACAAAGCTCATAGTAACTACAAACTCCAAACCTAAATTAGATACACGAAAAATAAAGAGGAAAAGAGGCCAAGGTTAATACTAAAGAAAGTCATTACCATAAAGAAAGAGAGGAAGAGAAAAGAAAGGGACAGAGAAGAACTACAAGAACAGCCGGAAAACAGTGAACAAAATTGCAGCAAGTATATATCTGTCAGTAAATACTTTAATTGTTAAGTGATGTAAATGCTCCAGTCAAAAGACACAGTGTGGTGGAATGGATTTTAAAAAAAAAAAAGACCCTTCTATATATAGCCTACAAGAGACTCACTCCATACCTCAAAACACATAGAGACTTAATTAAAAGTATAGAAAAAGATACTCCATGCAAGGGGGGGGGAGCACGACTATCAATATTTATAGAAGACAAAATAAATTTTAAAAAGATTGCAACAAAAGAAAAAGAGGGGCATTACAGAATGATTAAGGGATCAATCCAGCAAGAGGATATAGTCATCGCAAGTATCTATACACCCAACATTGGGGCACATTAAATACAGCAAATACCAACAGACATAAAGGGAGAGATTCACAATGATACAATAATAGTAGGAGATTTTTAACAACCCATTTACATCAATGGGTAGATTATCCAGACAGCAAATCAATAAGGGAAGAGTGTCTTTGAATGTTTGAATGACACATTAGAAAGACTTAACAGAGTGTGTGTGTGTGTGTGTGTGTGTATTATTCCATCCAAAAACAACAGAATACACATTTTTAAAGTCCACATAGAACATTCTCCAGGCGAGATCACATGTTAGACCACTAACAAGTCTCAATAAATTTAAGAAGATTGAAATCAAATCATGCATCCTTTTCTTTTCTTTCCTTTTTTAATATTTTTTTTTAAGATTTTATTTATTTGACAGAGAGAGAGGGATCACAAGTAGGCAGAGAGATGGGGAAGCAGGCTCCCTGCTGAGCAGAAAGCCCGATGTGGGGCTCGATCCCTGGACCCTGGGATCATGACCTGAGCTGAAGGCAGAGGCTTTAACCCACTGAGCCACCCAGGCACCCCTTCTTTTCTTTTTTTAATAATTAATTTTTTTTATTTTTTTCAGTGTTCCAAAATTCATTGTTAAGCACCACACCCAGTGCTCCATGCAATAGTGCCTTCCTTAATACCCACCACCAAACTCACCGCCCCCCAAAACCCTCAGTTTGTTTCTCAGAGTCCACAGTCTCTCATGGTTTGTCTCCCCTCTTTTTCAACCACAAATATAGTATCAAACTAAAATTACACATACTCATACAAAACTGAAAGAAAAGAACCCACAAACACATGGAAGGTAACCAACATGTTACTAAATACCCAATGGGTCAATGAAGAAATGAAAGACTAAGTAAAAAAAAATACATGAAGACAAATGAAATGACAATGGACCAAAATCTCTGGGATGTGATGGCAGTGGTTCTAGAAAAGAAATATTTACAGTGATACAGGCCTACCTCAAGAAACAAGAAAATCTCAAATAAACAATGTAACCTATACCTAATGGTCTACCTAAAGAAAAAGAAGAAGAAACAAAGCTCAAGATTGGTAGAAGGAAAGAAATAATAAAGATCAGGGCAAAAATAAATGACATAGAGACTAAAAAAAAAAAAATAGAAAAGATGAATAAGAGCTATTTCTTTGAAAAAAGATAGACAAAACTGGCAAGCCTTTAGCCAGACTTACAAGAAAAAAGAGGATGCAAGTAAATAAAATCATTAACAAAAGAAAAGAGGTTACAAGTGATACCACAGAAACACAAAAGATTATAAAAGAAAACTATTAAAATTATATGCCAACAAATTGGACTACATAGAAATGGATTAATTCCTAAAAACATAAAATCTTCCAAAATTGAATGAGGAAGAATAGAAAATCTAAACAGATGAAATTGAATGAGTAAAAAACAAAACAAAACAAAAACCTCCCAAAGATCAAAAGTTTAGGACCAGATAAATCGACAGCTTAAATTCTATCAAACATTTAAAAAACAGTTAATACCCATTCTTCTTGATCTGCCCCAAAAAATAAGAGGAAGGAAAGCTTCCAAATACATTCTATGAGGCCAGCATTACCCTGCTACCAAAACCAGACAAAGACATTACAAAAAAAAAAAAAAAAAATACAGGCCAATATCCTTGAACATAGGAGCAAAAGTCTTCAACACAATATTAGCAAAACAATAAAAGGTTATTCAACAATACATTAAAAGGATCATTCAGGGGCGCCTGGGTGGCTCAGTGGATTAAGCCGCTGCCTTCGGCTCGGGTCATGATCTCAGGGTCCTGGGATCGAGTCCCACATCGGGCTCTCTGCTCAGCAGGGAGCCTGCTTCCTCCTCTCTCTCTGCCTGCCTCTCTGCCTACTTGTGATCTCTGTCTGTCAAATAAATAAATAAAATCTTTAAAAAATAAAAAATAAAAAAAATTTAAAAAAGGATCATTCACCATGATCAAGTGGGACTTATTTCAGGGTTACTGGATGGTTCAATATTCACAAATCAATCAATGTGCTATACCACATTAACAAAACAAAGGATAAGAATTATATGATTATTTCAATAGATGAAAAAAGGCATTTAAAAAAAAATGCCACATCTATTCATGATAAAAACTCTCAACAAAGTAGGTTTAGAGGAAACATTCCTCAACATAGTGCACGCCACATAAGAAAAACCCACAACTAACATTATGCTCAAAACTAAGAGCTTCTCCTTTAAGATCAGGAGCAAGACAAGAATGTCTTCTCACCACTTTGATTCAGCATGGCAAGTCCTAGCCACAACAACCAATCAAACAAACAAACCAAATACAAAAGACAAAAAGAAAGAAAAGAGGAAAAAAGGGGGGCATCCAAATTGGTAAAGAAGTAGACCATGTGTTGATGACATAATACTACACACAGAAAACACTAGAGATTCCACCAAAAAACTATTCAAAATAATAAATGAATTTAGTGAAGTTGCAGGGGACAAAATTAATATACAGAAATCTGTTGTGTTTCTGTATACTAATAAAGTAGCAGAAAGAAAAAAAATTTTTAAAGATTTTATTTATTTATTTGACAGAGATCACAAGTAGGCAGAGAGGCAGGCAGAGAGAGGAGAAGGCTGAGAGAGAGGAGGAAGCAGGCTCCCTGAGGAGTGGAGAGCCAGATGCGGGGCTCGATCCTAGGACCCTGGGATCATGACCTGAGCTGAAGGTAGAGGCTTTTAACCCACTGAGCCACCCAGGCACCCCGCAGAAAGAATTTTTTTTTTAAATTCCATTTATAATTGCACCAAAGAATTACCTCGTAGTAAACTTAGCCAAACAAGTAAAAAACATGTACTCTGAAAACATAAGACATGGATAAAAGAAATTGAAGATGATACAAAGAAATGGAAAGCTATTCCATGCTCACCAATTTTAATATTGACAAATGTTTATACTACCCAAAGCAATATGTAGTTTCAATGCAATCCCTATCAAAGTACTAACAGTACAAAGTAACAAAATAACAAAGTACTAACTAAGCATTTTTCACAGAACTGTAACAAATAATACTGAAATTCATATGGAACAACATTAACAAAAAAACCCCAATAGCCAAAACAATCTTGAGAAAGAGAACAAAATTGAAGGTATCATATCCCCAATTTTAAGATCTATTATAAAGCTGTGGTAAACAAAACCATATGTTCCTGGCACAAATGTAAACTTATAGATCAATGAATCAGTCTAGGGAACCCAGAAACAAACCTGCACTTAGAAGGGAGGGGGTTCGGGGGATGGGTGAGTTTGGTGGTGGGTATTAAGGAGGGCACATATTGCATGGAGCACTGGGTATGGTGCATAAACAATGAATCTTGGAACACTGGATCAGAAACTAATGATGTATGGTGATGAACATAACAGGATAAAAAAATAAACCCACACTTATATGATCAATTAATCTAAAACAAAGAGGCAAGAATATAAAATGGGGAAAATAATTTTCTTCAATAAATGATGTTGAAGAAAACTGGACAGCAACATGCAAAAGAATGAAACTGGACCGCTTTCTTTCTTTTCTTTTTTTTTTTTTTTTTTTTTTTTTACTTATTTATTTGAGAGAGAGAGTGAGAGAGAGCATGAGAGAGGAGAAGGTCAGAGGGAGAAGCAGACTCCCTGTGGAGCTGGGAGCCCGATGCGGGACTCGATCCCGGGACTCCAGGATCATGATCTGAGCTGAAGGCAGTTGCTTAACCAACTGAGCCAACCAGGCTTTCCAGAAATTGGACCACTTTCTTACTCCATACACAAAAATAAACTCAAAATTAAAGGCCTAAATGTGAGACATCAAACCATTTAACTTTTAGTAGAAAACACAGTTGGTAAATTTTTGGATATTGATCATAGTGGTATTTAGGGGGATGTATCTCATCAGTGATGGGCAACAAAAGCAAAAATAAACAATTAGGACTACATCAAACTAAAAAGGTTTTACACAGTTAAGAAACTATCAACAAATAAAAAGCAGCTTACTGAATTAGAGTATATAGATATTTTCAAATGGTATATCTCATAAAGGATTAATGTTCAAAATACATAAAGAATTCCTACAACTCAACTAAAAAAAAATCTGATTAAAAAATGGGCAGAGGATATGAATAGACATTTTTCCAAAGGCATACGGATGGCCAACAGACACATGAAAAGATGTTCAACATCACTAATATATGAAATAGGGCATAGAACTTAATATGTGATATATCAGTTATGTAACAAATATAGGTGAGCAGACTAAAAAGAATGGAAACAATTTGAGATGTGTATGATGATTTCTTCTGGTTGGTCAGACTTGGGGCGATTTTTTTTCATTCTTCATACTTTTTTTATTCGTTTTTTATATTTTCCCCTAGTAGATCATGGTCATTCAAGGCCTTCAGTGGAATATGTGATCTTTACCTTCAGTTACCTATGAGCTCTGTGAGCCAGCGGTTCTCAATTAACTGACATTTGGGTTAACATCAATTAGCTATTTTTCAGCTCTCAAATTTATATTTGTGTCCTAGACTCAAGTCATAACATGAGTCCTAGCAATCTTACTTGTTATTTATTTATTTATATTTTGTACTTATATTTGTATGTAATAAGATATACACACAAGATTATTATAATTTTAATGACAATTAACATTATATATTTTTAAGAGCAATTAAATATATTCCTAACAATATCACCACAATTCTTATATTGCCATAAATAAGCTTTGTTCAACTTTGTTCTGTAGAGTATCTTTCTGAAAAGCATTATCGGAGAAATCATAGAGAAAGCGGTTTCATTATAAAGTAAGTTTGGGAACCTTGCTACTTTTCTTTAAAACTTCTTTCACCATAAACTTCTGTTACCAAGTAATGGCTGTGAAACTAGGAACCCATTCGTGAAGTGCTACAGTAATAGGAATGATAACAGAAAGCTGGTTAAACGTGAGAATGTACTTCTTGGGAAAAGTAGGGTTTTTGTTTCTACTATAATATGAACTAAAAATATATTTAATAGATGAATTCAGGGTGTGATGGGCTAAATTATCTGAGACTGTGACTCTATTTGGAGTTAAGATCTTTAAAGAGCTGATTAAGTTAAAATGGGGTCATTAGGATGAGCTCTAATCCAACATGACTGGTGTCCTCATAAGAGGAAATTTGAGCACAGACACACACACACACAGGAAGAAGACAGAGGGAGAGGATGACCATCTACAAGCCAAGGAAGAGAACCCTCTAAAGAAACCAATTCTGCCAACACCTTGATCTTGGACTTGCCTCTAGAATTGGGAGAAATTTTATTGCTGTGCTTTAAATCACCCAGTCTGTGGAACTTCGCTATGGCAGACTTAGTAAATGAGTACAAGTCATGCATACCACTGTTCGGTTGGAAGTAGGAGGAACATGACAGAAGTGGCAGGAGGTCCCCTGGTAAGGAGGAATACTGGACCACCGATGTTGCTTAGAATTCTGGGAGCATGGTGATAATAAAACTGCTTTCAAACTCTGTGTGGACAATGTAGACCTTATTACCTGCACCTGGATGTGTTACTCCCTTCACCATCTCTCATGGCACCCTTTGATTTAACTGTGCCGTGGTTTGGGCTGTGTTCCCCCAAAAGATGTGTTGATGCCCTAATCCCCGCTACCTGCGAATGTCACCTTACTTGGAAATAAGTCTTTGTAGATATAATTAAGACAAGGTCATATTGGATGAAAGATACCACCTTACACTAGTTAGAATGGCCAAAATTAACGAGACAGGAAACAACATGTGTTGGAGAGGATGTGGAGAAAGAGGAACCCTCCTACACTGTTGGTGGGAATGCAAGTTGGTGCAGCCACTTTGGAGAACAGTGTGGAGATTCCTCAAGAAATTAAAAATAGACTGGGGCGCCTGGGTGGCTCATTGGGTTAAGCCGCTGCCTTCAGCTCAGGTCATTATCTCAGGGTCCTGGGATTGAGTCCCGCATCGGGCTCTCTGCTCAGCAGGGAGCCTGCTTCCTCCTCTCTCTCTCTCTGCCTGCCTCTCTGCCTACTTGTGATCTCTCTCTGTCAAATAAATAAATAAAATCTTTAAAAAAAAAAAAGAAATTAAAAATAGAACTTCCCTATGACCCTGCAATTGCACTACTGGATATTTACCCCAAAGATACAGATGTAGTGAAAAGAAGGGCCATCTGTACCCTAATGTTTATAGCAGCAATGGCCACGGTCACCAAACTGTAGAAAGAACCAAGATGCCCTTCCACGGACGAATGGATAAGGAAGATGTGGTCCATATACACTATGGAGTATGATGCCTCCATCAGAAAGGATGAATACCCAACTTTTGTAGCAACATGGACGGGACTGGAAGAGATTATGCTGAGTGAAATAAGTCAAGCAGAGAGAGTCAATTATCATATGGTTTCACTTATTTGTGGAGCATAACAAATAGCATGGAGGACATGGGGAATTAGGAGAAGGGAGTTGAGGGAAATTGGAAGGGGAGGTGAACCATGAGAGACTATGGACTCTGAAAAACAATCTGAGGGGTTTGAAGGGGTGGTGGGGTGGGAGGTTCGGGGAACCAGGTGGTGGGTATTAGAGTGGGAATGGATTGCACAGAGCACTGGGTGTGGTACAAAAACAATGAATACTGTTACGCTGAAAAAAATAAATATTTTTTTTTTAAAAAAAGAAAGTAAGTCTTAAATCCAAGGACCAGTGTCCTTATAAGAGAAAGATTTGAAAACCCACAGGGACAAAGGACTTACGAGGATGAAAAGCAGAGACTGAAGTTGTTCTACCACAAACCAAGTAATGCCCAAGATTGCTGGCAAGGAAGAATCCTTCCCAAGAGTCTTCAGAGAGATGATGGCCCTGCCAACAATTTGGCTTAAGATTTCTAATCTTCACGGCGCCTGGGTGGCTCAGTCGTTTAAGCAGCTGCCTTCAGCTCAAGGTCATGACCCCAGGGTCCTGGGATTGAGCCCCGCATTGGGCTCTCTGCTTGGTGGGGAGCCAGCTTCCCCACCCCCCTCCATACTTGTGATCTCTGTCTGTCAAATAAATAAATTAAAAAAAAAAAAAAGATTTCTAACCTTTACAACTGTCGCAGAATAAATTTCTATTGTCTTAAGCTTCCCAGTTTGTTGTGTTTTGCTATCGCAGCCCCAGGAAACTAATAACAACAAAGAGATCTTGAAACTTGTTGATTACTGAGTTAAACAATTCACTTCATATTTCAAAGTTTACTACCATGTGGAATGCAATTACTTATCTATATCCTCCTAATCTGAGCTCCTCGTTGACTGACCAATTAGAAAAGATGGACATGTCTTGAGCTCCCTGAATGATCTAGGCAGGCTACCAGCCCCTCTATGGATCTAGAATATTTTAATGACTCATTACTAAGAAAGAGAAAGGACCCTTCCCAACATCCTTTGATTTTTTGGTAACTCCGTATAATATTTAAAACATGAAACAGCAGAATATAAGTTTCCTGCTATAACTGTGTCACCTTGAACAATGGCTGACATACAGGATGCACTCAATAAATTTTGTTCAAAGAAATGCATAAGCACACAATTCCCACAGTGTAAGATGAGCACTGTCCATGCACACCTGTTTCCCATCCCTCCCGAGACTTACCTCAGTCAGATCAAGCACTGTTCTAAAGTCACTCTTTCTTCATAGGCAAAGAAAACTGAGGTACAGCTTCCAGTCTTCACTCTCAGCAGTTAGGTAGATGTTCTCCTGTCCCACCTGACCCCCCCCCCCGCAACTGGACCTCTAAGATGGCCTTTAGAAACAAGTATCAAGGTGTCCTCCAGAAGCCTAATCAGCTAATATCCTTGCTGAGACCAAAGCAAAACCCTGGGTTGCGGGTGATGTGGGGTGCAGTAAAGGTTAGCCTCACCTGTGGCACGATTTCACGAGGGGCCATCTCTGTTCAGGATATGAAGAGAATTCCCTATTCCATACTTAGGAGATTGACCTATGACTCCTGGCCTGTGTTGTTTTGTAAAGTGCTGACATGAAAACAGCAATGAAATAATTTAACAGAAATAAGGTCGCATCAGGCCTATGGGAACAGGCTGTCCTCAAAAAGAAGATTATGGCATTTGTTAGACTCCCCCCTGGGTTCCAGCTTTGTTGCCTGCAAGGAACCTGGCACTTTGGAGTGTCTTCTCTCTTTTGCCCATTGTTTCTGACCCAAACTGCTCATTTGTTCATAAGCTTTTTCTCTTCCTTCAACCTCCTCACTCAGAGGGCACAGGCCCCCATCCTGGTATATAATTCCTTTCATCTCAGAGAGCAGTAGCTTCCTGGGCCTTTGCTTCTGAGCTCAGGAAAGAACAAAGGGCCTGGACAAAGTGTTCTTTTGGCCAATGATACTGGATCTGAACCCACTGTCCTCCCCCTCCACCATTCCTGTTAGAACCTGCTATCATACCAGGCTCACTTCTTGCCCAACAATATCATACCAGGCTCACTACTTGCCCAACAATGTGTGGCCACACTGCAAGGGGGGCTGGCCTGGTGATGGACATGTAGACCTTCACACAGTCAGCACACTGTGGCCTGGCCCTAACCTTCCTCACGGGCTCATCACTTCCTTAATCCTTGACTCCACCAGGATGATGAGCTCTCAGGTACTCTCTCAAAGCCATGAGGCCAGCCCCTCCTCTGTAATGTTGCATGTGCTCTTTCCTCTGCCTGGAACATTTCTTCCTCCTCCTCTGTTGGATGACTAATCATTTTTCAAAACTGAGGTCAGTGTCTCTTAGAGTCCAAAATTCTTATTTTGGCTTACAAAGATCACAGTGACCTAGCCCAGCTTCCTCTCTGATCTTATTCTCCTAAGACTCTCCCATCTCATTCTATTCAGATCACATTGGGCTCCCTCCTGTGCCTTGAGCTTCCAAACCCACACTGCCCCAGGACCTTTGAACATACTATTTCCTCTGCCTGATATGATCTTCCCCCCACTAATCCCATAACTCACTCCTCATTTCAGTCCTCTTCCTACATAGAAGGAGCTCTCTCAGGAGGCTATTGCTGACCCCCATGTAAAATAGCATGTGCCCCCTCCTACACACACATCATCATGCTTGATCAACCCCCACATTTGTCTTCATGGCACATATTACAATCTGATTTTTTTTTTGTTATTATTTTTTAGAAAGAGTACACATGCAATCCGGGGCAGGGAGGGGCAGGTGGGAGAGAATCTCAAGCAGACTCCACACCGAGTATGGAGCCCAAAGTAGAGCTCAATCTCATAACCTCTGCCAAAACCAAGATCAATCTCATGATCTCTGCCAAAACCAAGAGTCAGATGCTTAATCAACTGAGCCACCCAGGCATTGCCTCCTAATCTGATTTTATGGTACATATATATGTGTTCTGTTCATTGTCTGGCTTCCACAGGAGAATGTAAAAGTGATGGCTGTGGTGACATTCATGTTCACCAGTGTGTTCTAAGCTTCCTAGGACAGCACCTGGCATGCAGTGTGCCCCAGTACAGAGCAGCTAAATCAAGATGGTTTCGAATTTGATATTCTAGTTGTTCTAGGCATATCTGTGAATAAAGAGAGAACTCTAGGTAAGGCTCATCATGTGAATTTGACTCAAACGAGATATACACATGCACGTGGGTATGTGTATTACAGGTTCAAATCCCCAACGTGGAAGATTTATTTCAGGTTGTCTATATGAGGCATCATATAATTGTAAGCGTTTCCCTCACAGTTCTTTTGGGGCACACTGCTCTGACAGTGGGTTCCCTTCCCACCTTCTAAGCAAGCAGGGATGCCAGTTTGAGCTATCCATTTACCCAAACTCTACACTGAAAATGAAGGCTGACTACATGGGTACGCAACCAGTCCGATTGTACCGGGTCCTGCACTCAGTCCCACACTTGTTTCAGTGCTCTGCTGTTATTGTCTTGAAATTCTTAATAATTTTTTAAGAGGCCTCTCTTTTTCATTTTGCATTAGGCCCAGCAAATTATGTTAGCTAGCCTTCCTTAAAATGAAGTCTGACTCAAAGTGCCTCAGTTCTCTGAAGATTCTCAGTTCTCAACTACCCACAGGACACCCCTCAGGGCTCCACAGAGACAAGAGAAAAGCAATTTGCTCCCTTCCCAAATAGCCCATTCTCTGACCCTCTTTTCCTAACCACTCCTGGATCACCGCATGCAGACTCATGTACTCTCCTCATGACTGGCTCTGCATTTCTCTCTCTGAACCATCCTGAGGTCACATCAAAGGGCAACCTTGAAGAATTCTTTCTGAGTCTTCCCCTTGGACTGCTCTGCAGGGATTCGAGTTTCCTAAGCTCTAGTACAGTCTATTCTGGCACCAGCCAGGCCACTGCTTCAGAGAGGTAGGATACTGCTCTGTCTTGGCTGCTACGTTTCTGGAGAACAGGACTTGGGGCATCAAGAAGACTTCTCCTGGATATCCAAAGCTAAAAATTCTCCTGTGGCCGCTTGAAATATAAACTGTTTCCCTACACTCCACTATGCAAACTCTAGCCCACTTGCAATGTAACACAGTGCCTGGCACATAGTAGGCCCTCAATAAATAACTACTGGAAGAACATGGAGATTTCTCTGAAAGGAAAGTGAAGCAGTGATCTGAGGCTATCCATCTTGCTATGACATTACGCAGGTTTATTTTCTCTTGAGTTTCCCTTCTGTCCCAAGCCGACTCAACTACTAGATCTTTAGCATGAGGATATTTCTAGGAAGCTTCATTTGTTTTCCAAGCCCCTCATCACAATCTGCCCCAAATTCTATATACATATATTTATATGTTCTTGTCTCCTTTGTAACTGCACACTGCTCTAAGACACTAAGACACTAAGATTCACTTTAGTGAACACCACAGCAACTAGTTCAGTGTCTCACACATGATTGTTTCTTATAAATAATTGCTGAATCCATAAATAAAGAGAAAAGCAACATCTCATTGAGTCTGAAATACTTCAGCTGATTTCCATCCCATATCCATGATGAAGTCTCACAGCTCTGAACATTTTGCTTCTATACTCACCCTCTCTGCCCTCCACCTATGGCCAAGAGATGTGACCCATCTGCTTGGAGATTAGACCCTTCAACTGTGCATCTGCCCCAGACCATCACATCCCCTCCAGGACCAGCCTCCTCAAGCACCCTTCCCATCAAAACCCTCAGTCTGTAATCACAGGCCCCCAAAACACCTTGCTTCTCCCACCTTTTTCTCTTTTCCCCCCTTTTCTTATACTGCCTTTTGAAAGAATGAGCTACAATTCACTACATTCATTTACTCATTTATCATCAGGGCATATGACTACTGCCTTCACCGGTCAGATGGGGCCCTGGCTTAATACTCTGCTGTTGCCCTAAAGCGCTTAATAATTTTATCTTTGAATCTGTCAGGTGGGACAGTGAAGTGTGGAGCCTTAGCTCATATGCAGTCTCACCTTTTTTTGCTACCTGCTTCCCTCCCCGGGCACCTTGTGCCCTGCCAGCCTCCACCACTCAGTAACAACTGCACCCTGTGCGCCAGCCGAGGTCTGAGCATCCCAGTTCCTGGTGCCAAAAAGACAAGGGTCCCTGTCTGCCAAGTCTCAGGGAAGACCCTCCTGCCTGTGAGGGTCTGCACTTATTTCATGAGAATTCCTGTGCCCAAGGCAACATCATTTTTTAAAAAAGATTTTATTTATTTATTTGACAGACAGAGATCACAAGTAAGCAGAGAGGCAGGCAGAGAGAGAGAGAGAGGAGGAAGCAGGCTCCCTGCTTAGCAGAGAACCCAATGGGGGGCTCCATCCTGGGACCCTGGGATCATGACCTGAACCGAAGACAGAAGCTTAACCCACTGAGCCACCCAGGTGCCCCCAAGGCAACATCATTTAAATAAAAAATAGAAAATTCTTTAAGAAATCTCCCCCAAAACATATTGAGTCACTATACTGCACAATTGAAACTAATGTAATACTGTATGTTAACTAACTGGAAATAAAATAAAAACGAAAATCCAAAAAAACCAAAACAGATCAAGACAGATCAAGAGAGACTCTAGAAGAAAGGGAAGTGCTCTTATCTTGCCCTTTGAATGACAAACCCTGCATTTTCATTTGCACTGGACCCCAGTACACTATGTGATCAGCCCCGTTTCACAGTTATTGATGGCCACCTGGTATATGTTAGGAAATGTGGGTAATTCTAAACAAATGAACACATGGTCCTACCTTCTCCATGTAGCAGCTCACAGTATAATTCCAGAGAAGTTCACATACTCAAATGAAATAGCTCCCTACCAATGGCATGTTTAATATAATCAACCTTCAGACAAGAGAAATCACTCCAGTCAGGTGGGGCCAGACTTAAGAACTTGGACCAGACCTTGAACAACAGGCAACTATAAGATTGCTGAGGAGCATATAGGATTCCCAGCATAAAAGGATATTGCCATGGCCCTGTGGTGTACCTTCAACCATTGTTTCAGTACTGAGGCAGCACATTTGGAGACTGTCAATGACTTTGAATCACCAAACCCATTGGACCTCCTAAGTGTGTACTCTGCTCCTTCTTTCCAGGCAACAAACATTGCTGAGAACTATCTATCTGGCTTAGGAAGTCTTTCATCTCTAAATTGTGATGAAGCCAGTAGGAATCAAAGGGAAGGGAAAGACTCAAGCAATATTATGGAGAAAGAATTGATAGAATTATGTCCAAGAGCAATTAAGAGAGAGGCTGACTAGAAAAGAAATGGAATTAAGGGAATGTTGAATCTCAAGCCTGGGTAATAAGGTGAATGATGGGCCATTGAAAGACAAGGAACATTTTGGAGTAAGCTCATTTCTGACAAGGGTTGAAGGAATGAGAGAGGTGGGAAATGATCTCTGGGTGGTGATCGTTGTTGTAGAATCACCCTTGGCTCAGTAACACCTCACCACACAAACCTGGGAGCATAATTCATGCAGAGTACCCTATGATGATGAGGAGGGCTGTGCCTCATAGAATCTCAGGTGACAGTGGAATATTCAAGTGTAAATATCTACAAGGAAGTTTTATTAATGAAACCAGTCCTCAAGTTATATGTCAGGGATGGAGATATGCTTGGGAATCATGGTGGGGAGAGCCAAAGTCATGGGGAACGGAGTAGGTCTTTGAGGAGAGGTAGAGAAACAGAAGAGCCAAGCAATCTGGATGGGAGCTTTTCCAATTAAGCGGGTAAAGAGGAACCAACAAAACAATCTGAGCTGTACTTTGAATAGAGGAGGAGTTGTACTGTCAAGAAGATTGGTAGAAGGGCGCCTGGGTGGCTCAGTGGGTTAAAGCCTCTGACTTTGGCTCAGGGCATGATCCCATGGTCCTGGGATCGAGCCCCAAATTGGGCTCTCTGCTCAGCGGCAAGCCTGCTTCCTCCTCTCTGCCTACTTGTGATCTCTGTCTGCCAAATAAATAAATAAAATCTTTTAAAAAATTGTTAAAAAATAAAAAAAAAAAGATTGGTGGACATTTGGTGCTATGAGCATTGGGGTACACATGGCCCTTTTCCCCCACTACATCTGCATCTTTGGGGTAAATACTCAGTAGTAAAATTGCTGGATTATGGAGCACTAGGTGTTATACACAAACAATGAATCATGGAACACTGCATCAAAAACTAATGATGTACTGTATTTTGACTAACATAACACAATTAAAAAAAAAAAAGAAGAAGAAGAAGAAGAAAGGAAGATTAGTGGAAACATTTCTAAAAAGAAGGGGTAGTGACCATGTCAGATGCTGAGACTCAAGAAAGGTTCTGGGAAGAGGGTTTGAATTCATCAGATGGGAGATTCTTGATGAGAACAATTCATGTTTATACCTGTTGTTTAGTATCATTACTAACAGCATCTCTTTCATTCTCCAGATCCCCTGTTTGGCCACTCTAGTTTCTGGTGACCTTTGCAAGAAACAGTTTCAGATTGAGGGTTAGAAACAAGTACCAGATTTCACGGGGTTAAGGATGTAGATGAAAACGTGGAGGTAGGAACTTTCTTCACATTCAGCTGCTCCCCAGTTGCAATAGCTTGATAGTGAATAGAATAGAGAAAGAGGAATGCATCTAGGTTTTTTTTTTTTTTAAGGTTTTATTTATTTGAGAGAGAGAAAATGAGCAAGAGAGAGAACACGAGCCAGGGGAGGAACAGAGGGAGAAGCAGGCTCCGCCCTGAGAAGGCACCCTGATGTGGGGCTCTACCCCCATCTCAGAACTCTGGGATCATGGCCTGAGCTGAAGTCAGATGCCTAATTGACTAAGCCACCCAGGCGCTCCTGCATCTAGGTTTACAGGGAGATGTTTATTCTTTGGTTCACTTGTTTTGTTTCAATAAAGATAAAGATAAAAACAAAGAAACCATCTGTCCTCCGTTAACTGAGAATAAGGGCAGCGCATTCCCTCGCAACCTGCTGGGTGCTTCGATGGAAGGTCCTGTGGAAATTCCCACATGTCCAGTGTGTGGGGGAGTTGGCTGCCCTCTCCCTGTGGCAGGACTGCTCTTCAGAAAGCCTAGTGTAGCTAATATTTGTGTGTATCATTTTACAGAGAAGAATAGAGTTCAAAGCAATCAGAAGGGGATTGCAATGGCTTTTAATGTGTGTGTGTGTGTGTGTGTGTGTGTGTTTCATCTCCTTTTTCTTTTCTTTTTTTAAAATTTAAATTCAAGTAGCCAACATATATTACATCATTAATTTCAAATGTAGTGTCCAATACTTTATCAGGTGCATATAACACCCAAAGTTCATCACATCACATGCCCTCCTTAATGCCCACCACCCAATTACCCCATCCCCTCACCTACCACCGCTTCAGAAACACTGTGTGTTTCCTATAATTAAGAGTCTCTCATGGTTTTTTCCCTCTCTGATGACTCCCCTTTCAATTTTCCCTCCCTCCCGCTCTGACTTCTGCACCATTTCTTATACTCCACATATTCATCTCCTTGTTTTGTTGGAGTGTGAAATGGTGAGAACACTTTTAAAACCATGGTTTATTTATTGAAATGAACCTTTTTTTTTCTTTCTCAAAGATGCATGAAGATGAGAAACAACAGAGAAAATAGACTTGAAAGGAGAGATTTTAGGGTTCAGGAAACTAGAAAAAACTATGTTAGGAAAGAAAAAACACTGTGGTAAGGGGGAGCTGCCTCATTTGTTTGATAGATAAACAAATGGGAGAGTTATATAAAGTATATGAATGAGTATTCAAATAAAAGGAAAAGAGGACATTAGTGACTTCTATTAAGTCAATGCTTTTCTCTAGAAAAACTACCTTCCTGGTCCCTTTCTTCTTCTGTGCAACCAAAGGATCTGGCTCAGAGATGGTGTGAGTTAAGAGCAACCATGTGGCAGGTTTGGTGACCATCTACAGACATCACAGGGGACATTTTTTCGAGGCACAGCAAACTGTGTCTCCCAGATGAGTGACAACAAGTGAAGAGATGAATGCTGGTAACAGACGTGAAAGTCACGGCAGTTCCCTCAGGAGACTTAACTTCCAGGGAAGATGATGGAGTAAGAAGACCCTAGGCTCACCTCATCCCATGGACACAACTAGATAACACTCACATCAGAGTAAATAACCCAGAAAACAACTGGCTCAGGTCATGATCTCAGCATCCTGAGATCAAGCTCTGTGTTGTGTTCCGCGCTCAGCAGGGAGCTGCTTGAGGATTCTCTTCCTCGCCCTCTGCCCCTCCCCCCAGTCACATGCACATGCACTCTGTCTCTCTCTCTCAAATAAATAAATAAATCTTTTTTTTTTTAAACACAAGATGACAGAATGGATTAAAAAAACAAGGCCCAAGAGACACATGAAAAAGTGCTCCATATCACTCGGCATCAGGGAAATACAAATCAAAACCACAATGAGATACCACCTCACACCAGTCAGAATGGCTAAAATCAACAAGTCAGGAAATGACAGATGCTGGCGAGGATGCGGAGAAAGGGGAACCCTCCTACACTGTTGGTGGGAATGCAAGCTGGTGCAGCCACTCTGGAAATCAGCATGGAGGTTCCTCATAATGTTGAAAATAGACAATTGCACTACTGGGTATTTACCCTAAAGATACAAACGTAGTGATCCAAAGGGGCACGTGCACCCGAATGTTTATAGCAGCAATGTCCACAATAGCCAAACTATGGAAAGAACCTAGATGTCCATCAACAGATGAATGGATCAAGAAGATGTGGTATATATACACAATGGAATACTATGCAGCCATCAAAAGAAATGAAATCTTGCCATTTGCGACAACATGGATGGAACTAGAGTGTATCATGCTTAGCGAAATAAGTCAAGCAGAGAAAGACAACTATCATATGATCTCCCTGATATGAGGAAGTGGTGATGCAACATGGGGGCTAAAGTGGGTAGAAGAAGAATCAATGAAACAAGATGGGATTGGGAGGGAGACAAACCATAAGTGACTCTTAATCTCACAAAACAAACTGAGGGTTGCTGGGGGGAGGGGTTTGGGAGAAGGGGGTGGTATTATGGACATTGGGGAGGGTATGTGCTTTGGTGAGTGCTGTGAAGTGTGTAAACCTGGTGATTCACAGACCTGTACCCCTGGGGATAAAAATACATGTTTATAAAAAATAAAAAATTAAAAAAAAATAAAAGAAGAGGTAGCTGGGCTTCAGATGGTTTAAGAGTTGGAACCAGCATAATATAATAAGAAAAAGGTGGATTTTGTTTACCAAAATTCAAATTCCAGCATCCCTAATTAAATAAGAACCTTTAGGAAAAAAAAAAAAGGCCCATGTAATTGCTGCCTATAAGAGACTTATTTCAGATCTAAAGACACATGAGGATTGAAAGTGAAGGGACGGAGAAGCAAATGGATGTGAAAAGAAAGCCAGGATAGCAATACTTACATTGCACAAAACAGACTTTAAAACAAAGACTGTAACAAGAGACAAAGATGTACACTACACAATAAGAAAGGGGACAATCCAACAAGAAGATACGACAATCATAAATACTTATACACCCACATTGGGAGCACCCAAATGCTTAAAGCAGTTAATAACAAAGAAAAATGAAATAATTGATAGGAATACAATAATAGTGGGGGACTTTAACATCCCACTTACACCAATGGAGAGATCATCCAAACAGAAAATGAACAAGAAAATTGATGGCTTTGAATGACACACTGGAATAGACGGATTTAACAGGTATAGTCAGAGCATTCCATATTAAAACAACAGAATATACATGCTTTTGAGTGCACGCGAAACATTCTCCTTATAGATCGCATGTTAGGCCACAAAACAAATATGAAAAATTTAAAAAGATTGAGGTCATTCCATGTATCTTTTCTGACTACACTCTCAGAAAATAAATCAGCCACAAGAAAAAAATCTGAATGGAGCAAAAACACATGGAGGTTGAATAACATGCTACCAAATAATGAATGGGTCACCAAGAAATCAAAATGGAAACCAAATAATACATGGAGATAAAATGAAAACACTAAATGTCCAATATCTTTGGGATGCAGCAAAAGTGGTTCTAAAAGGAACCTTTAGGTTCATAGGCCTACCTCAAGATGCAAGAAAAATAAACAATCTATCCTTGTACCTAAAGGAACTATAAAAAGAAGAACAAATAAAACCCAAAGCCAGTAAAAGAAAGAAAATAAGAAATATCAGATCAGAAATAAACAAAACAGAAATTTTAAAAAACAACAGAAAAAATGAATGAAACCAGGAGTTAGTTCTTTGAAAACATCAAAAAATTGATAAACCTTTAGCCAGACTCCTCAAAAGGAGAGAGAGTGAGGATTCAAATAAACAAATTCAGAAAGGAAACAGGAGAAATAAAAACTAACACAGAAAAACAAAGGATTATAAGGAAATATTATGAAAATTTATATGCCAATAAGTTGGACAACCTAGAAAGAGTAGATAAATTGCTACAAACATATGAACTACCAAAATTGAATCAGGAAGAAATGGAAAGTTTTAACAGATTGATTACTAACAATGAAATTGAATCACTAATCAACTCCCAACAAACAAAAGTCCAGGACCACATGGCTTCAGGTGAATTCTACCAAACATTTAAAAAAGAGTTAATACCTATTCTTCTAAACTATTCCAAATAACAAGAGAAAAGAAAACTTCCAAATTCATTCTATGAGGTCTGCATTACCTTGATACCAAAACCAGATAAAGATATTATAAAAAAGAGAGTACTATGGGTCAATATCTCTGACGAACATACGTGCAAAAACGTTCAACAAAATATTATCAAAAGGAATGCAACAGTACATTAAAAAATTTTTCACCATAATCAAATGGGATTTCTTCCTGGGTTGCGAGGGTGGTTCAATAGTCATGAATCAATCAATGTGATATGCCACATTAATAAAGGAAGGATAAGAACCATATGATCATTTCAATAGATGCAGGAAAAACATATGATAAAGTACAACAACCAATCATGATAAAAACCCTCAGCAAATAGGTTTATAATATAATTATAGTAGGTTTATAATATAAGTAGGTTAATATATTATTAATATACAATAAAATTATATATGTTATATATAACATATATTATATTATATAAATGTATATAATATAAGTAGGTTAATTAATATAATTTAAGTAGGTTAACTGGGTTAATATAATTCAAGTAGGTTTAAAATATAATTTATAATATAAAGGCCATATATGACAAACCCACAGCTAACACCATACTCAATGGTGAAAAATTGAGAGCTTCTTCCCTAAGGTCAGGAATAAGACAAAGATGTCCACTCTCACCACTTTAATTCAACATAGTACTAGAAGTCGTACCTGCAGCAATCAAACAAGAAATAGGAGTAAAGTCATCCAAATCGGTAAGGAAAAAGTAAAGTTTTCAATATTTGCAGATGACATGATACTCTATATAGAAAACATGAAAGACTCCACCAAAAAACTATTAAACCTTATAAATGAACTCAGTAAAGTCACCGGATACAAAATTAATGTACAGAAATCTGTTGCATTTCAGTATACTAGAAATGAAGCAGTAGAAAGAAATGAAGAAAGCAATCCTAGGTTCACCTGGGTGGTTCGATCGGTTAAGCATCTGCCTTTGGCTCAGGTCATGATCCCAGGATCCTGGGATCGAACCCCACATTAGGCTCTCTGCTCAGCAGGGATCCTGGTTCTCCCACTCCCTCTACTCCTCCTCCCCACTCGTGCTCTCTCTCTCTAAAATAAATAAATAAAATCCTTTAAAAAAAAGAAAAAGAAAGCAATCCCATTTACATTTGCACCAAAAATAATAAAATACCGAGGAATAAACTTAACCGAGGGGGTGAAAGAGCTGCACTCTGAAAACTATTAAACACTGATAAAAGAAATTGAAGATAACACAAATGGAAAAATATTCTATGCATATGGATTGCAAGAACAAATATTGCTAAAATGTCCATACTACCCAAAGCAATGTACAGACTTAATGCAATCCCTATCAAAATACCAACAACATTTTTCACAGAATAGAACAAAAAGCACTAAAATTTGTATGGTACTTCAAAAGACCCCGAAAAGGCCAAGTAATCTTGAAAAGGAAAAACAAAGCTGGGGGTATCACATTTCCAGATTTCAAGTTTTACTACAAAACTATAATCAAAACAGTATGGTACTAACACAACAATGGACACAGATCAATGGAATGGGATAGAGAGTCCCCAAACAAATTCATGTTTATATGGTCAATTAATCTTTGACAAAAAAGGCAAGAATATGCAATGGGAAAATGGCAGTGTCTTCAACAAATGGTGTTGGGAAAACTATACAGCCACCTGTAAGAGAAAGAAACTGGACCATTTTCTTATACCAAACACAAAGATAAACTCAAAATGGATTAGGGACCTAAATGTGAGAACTGAAACCATAAAAATCCTAGAAGAGAGCATAGGCAGTAATTTCTCTGATATTGGCTATAGCAATATCCTTTTAGACATATATCCTGAGGCAAGGAAAACAAAAGCAAAAATAAACTATTGGGACTATATCAAAATTAAAATGTTCAGCATAGTGAAGAAAATAATCAACAAAACTAAAAGGCAACCTATTAAAATGGGAGAAGGTATCTCCAAATGACATATCACATCTGACAAAGGGTTATTATTCAAAATATATGAAGAACTAATACAACTCAACACCCAAAAACTAAACAACCTGATTAAAAATGGCAAAAGGCATGAACAGACATTTCTCCAAATAAGACACACAAAATGGCCAACAGACACATGAAAAGATGTTTAACATCACTCATCATCAGGGAAATATAAATCAAAACCACAGTGAGGTATCACCTCACACCTGTCAGAATGGCTAAAATCAACAACACAAGAAACAACAGGTGTTGATGAGGATGTAGAGGAAAAGGAACTTCCTCTTATGACCTGCTAGTGAGACTGCAAACTGGCACAGCCACTTTAAAAAACAGTACGGAAGTTCCTTAAAAAGTTAAAAGTAGAACTACCCTATAACCTAGAAGTTACACTACTAGGTATTTTCCCAAAGAATACAAACAAAAACACTAATTCAAAAAAAAAAAAAACAAAAAACCACATGCGCCCCTACGGTTACTGTAGCGGTTATTTACAATAATCAAATTATGGAAGCAGCCCAAAGGCTCATCAATTAATGAATGGATAAAGAAGATGCGGTGCATATGTATGTATGTGTGCGTGTGTGTGATGGATATTATTCAGCCATAAAAAGTATGAAATCTTGCCATTTGCATCAACACGGATGGAGCCAGAGAATATAATGCTAAGTGAAATAAGTCAGTCAGAGATAAACATCATATGATTTCACTCATATGTATAATAAGAAACAAAACAAATGAACAGCAAAAAAAGAGAGAGAGAGAGAGAAAGAGACAACGAAGAAACAGACCTTTCTTCAAGATTTTATTTATTTATTTGACAGAAAGAGGGAGAGAGAGCACACACACAAGCGTGGGGAGCAGCAGAGGGAGAGGAAGAAGCAGGCTCCCCACTGAGCAGGGAGCCCCATGCAGAGCTGGATTCCTGGGCCCTGAGATCACCACCTGAGCTGAAGGCAGATGCTTAACTGACTGAGCCACCCAGGGACCCCAAGAAACAGACTCTTAACTATAGAGAACAAACTGATGGTTACCAGAGGGAAAATAGATGGGAGGCATGGGTGAAATAGATGGTGGGGATTAAAGAGTACTCTTACTGTAATGAGCTCTGAGTAATGTACAGAATTATCAAATCACTATATTGTACACCTGAAACTAGTATAACACTGATGTTAACTATACTGAAATTAAAATAAAAAACAAAAAAATGGCATCAACTCTGAGTCTATCCCTTCAACATACTTCAAATGAATATGGTATATTCCCCCATTGTTGCCTTTGAGAACATGTTTCCAGTTAGAGTTGTGAGATTTAGCAAATAAAAATACAAAATATCCAGTTAAATTTGAGTTCTATATAAACAACAAATAAATTTTTGGTGTAAGTATATCCCATGCAATATTTGTGACATACTAAAAATTACTCTTTGTTTATCTGAAATTCAGATTTAACTGGTGGTTTTATCTGACAGCCCTGTGGGCCCCAATCCTTCTTTAAGCTTTCCCTAAAATAAGGAGAAATATATTCAACTCAATTTAATAAATATTTTAGCCCCTACTGGGAGGCCAATCGATAGTGGAGGGATATTTAAAGATGAGGAGGATATAATCTCTCATCTGGGGGAATTTACAACCTATAGTCTAGACAGAGGTACAGAAATAACTGAAGCACGAAGTCGGGCCTTGATTACTTTGTGGGTGAAGGCAGGGTAGAAACATGGAATATATGTTGCACGAGAGATCCAAGCACACAAGGGAGGGTTCAAAGGAAAGAAATCATATCTCTTATGATTGGTGGTCAGTCATTTGGTTTTGGCATGGAAAATGATAGTAAGAGGGGTTGGTGAAGGAGCAGGCTGGGTTTCTGGGAAACATGCCTTTTAAAAGGTTGTGAGCTTTCAGAGGAAGAGTGAGGAAAAAGAGCTCTGTGTTGAGGAAACTACAAGAGCAAGAGCATGGGGTTGGGGAGGGAGAAGGTAGGGTCTCAGCTGGGTCAGAAAAAATGTCAGATTGGGTCAAAACATATGGTGGGAACAGTGGGAATTAAATTTCAAAACTTAGTGTGAGGCCATACCTTAGTGTGAGGCCATACCCAGGCCTTGGGTAAGAGACAGACACATTTTTCTTCTCTGTAGACTGACCTCAGTTGCTTGGTCAATGCTTGCCTCTGTGCTCCTACTCAGTTCACTTCTCTTGGATGAACAGGGTACTAGGGCATGTTGGGATGGAGGTGGTATGCAGGGGGCAGCCTCTGTCTCTTTGTCCTTGGTCCGTATGGAAGGATCTCCTAACTGATACCAGAAAGTAGGAAAGAGGAATAAGTGAAGTCAGACAGGCAACAAAATAACATTTATGGACCCATACTTACACACAAGACGTCACACTTCTTGTTCATGCCCTCTCTCACAAACTTTAGAGGGGAGGTATGGTCCCATGGTCCAGCTGATGACACCGAGGTTCACAGAGGCAAGTTAGAATCAGGGTTGGAATCCACATGCAACTGGAAGTAGGGCTAAAGGATGAGATGAAGAAGAAGGTTTCTGAAAGACAAGTGTGAAGGTGGGAGGAAAGGCAAGGATTTAATCGCACTAAAGCATTAGAGAATGGTTTTGTTCCAAGTAGCTTTAGAGTTTGTGAAGACAATGTATGAAGGGATCCAAGGTATAACAGAAAGGCTGTCTTGATAGAAACACTGTGCAATAGTCAGATCAAAGAATGTGCTTAATTAAGTCAGTAAATACAAGCAGATCTTCATCTTCCCCTAGTCCCCCAATTTTACTTTATCTCTTACAGTCTAACAATGGATGAATAGTAATGGTTCTTCAAAGCAAACTGGGTGCATTTTCATTTCTCATGAACATTTATTCTTGGTTGAGTCTATGCTGACACGCTCATTTGTTCTTTCTCTCCATCTCTCCCCATCTGGCCTCTACACACACTGCTCACTCCTGTTGATTAAGCATTATGTGCCCACACATGTTTACATACATTCCATGACTGGTCCAGGTGCAAGCATGGGCTGGGCTACCCTTGTGTATCATGAAGATGAAACACAACATCATTTGCAACTTAGAAAGGACTGTTGAAAATAAGAACTTAAAAAGAGTAAAAAGAAAGAAAGAATAAATAATAAAGGACTGTAAAGTTATGCCTATTATTACCTGAAAGCTTTGGCCAGGGAGACTTTATTGCAACATTCAAAAAGTCATTCCATCCCAGGTCCTTCTCCTATAATTGAGAAATAATAAAAGCTTGACCTGGTTTTACGTTGGCTTTGATGACAATTATTCAGAAAAGTGACAAATAGCAGCTCATCTTCTGTAGATTCTAAGGCTCCTTTCCATCCTTAACACAATTGAAATAATTTCCTACACTTAATAAATTATGCCAAATGAAATGCCATCTCTTTCAACCCCTCCTCAGATTATCTTTGTGAAAGGCAGGTATGTCACAGGTCAGACTGAACAAATTGCTCAGTTAGCTGGGTATGTGAGACTGTTCCCACAGGAGATCCATTTACTTCCAAGTGACAATGAGAAGAAATTCAACACAAGAGCTGGCTTACTTTAAATTTGTTAACTTTCAAGGTAGGTGTTGGTTGGATGTACGTGAGGAGTCCTTTATTTCTTCTACCATGTTGTTTGCTGAGTGAAACATCCAGAACTGAGATGGCAGAAGGCAATGGGACTTGCCAGTCAGGAGAGGCCCACATTGCTAAGTGCACAGAAGAGCTGAGATAGAACATGAACGTGGGGACATGCCCAGTTGCAGGAAAAGGAATGAAGATGAAGTCAAAGGTACAGGCCAAGAACCAGCTGATGGGAAAGGAAAATTACAGGACCAAGCAGAGGGACAGAACTCCGAGATTCAGCATGAGGTAAGAGGCAGAGAGATTCTAATACTACAGTTGCTCTCATTTAATGTGAGCCTTCCATGTGGCAGGAACTGTGCTGGGTACTTTGCATATCTTATTTGATTCCTGTAGTAACACTGAACAGTGGAAGTTGGGATCCCCATTTTGAATGAATGGGGGTAGTGATTATGGAAGTAATTTAAGATAATTAGCTTAGAGAAATAAGTATTGTGCTAAGACTTCTGGGACACATTGACATTAGGTCCCAAGAGTGGAGCCCATTCAAAGATTTGTGCTGGGGAGCAGACTTTAGTTCCTACAGAACTTAAGAGAAGGACAGATTCCTAGTTTTATATAGAGTGGGACATGAGGCAAAGAACCACAGCAAGTTGAAGTAATTCTAGCAATGGGAAGAGAGGACTGATGGACAGGGAATCTGGCATGTAACAGCAAAGAGGTGATATCCGGGTTTTGAACAAATCACTTATGATCATGGAGATTCTCCAAGTTAGGATTCATATAACAGACCACAGTGTTGGAATCATTTCTCCAGCATTTCTTGGTCATTTCCAGGGTTAATACCAGTCTCATTGGGTAAGACATACTAAACATATATATAACAACATACTGTGATGCACAAAGAGATCATGTAACTAGTATATTCATTTCTATTTGGTGACTAGCCAACCTGGTATTTGGGATAAGAATACATTTGTAGAAATTAAGCAGCAAAAAGAATTGGCAATGAAATCAGGTGAAATTCCACCAAACCCCATCTTTTGAGTGAGTTCAAAGAAGAGAAGAGCGAAAGTTAGTTGCCATGCACATGAATGTTTAATGTAGCACTATTCACAATAGCCAAAAGGTTGAGGAAACCCAAAAGTCCATGAATGGATGAATGGATAAACAAAATGTGGTATATTCATACAATGGGATATTATTCAGCCACGAGAAGGAGTGAAGTACTAAGGCACACTACAACATGAGTAAACCTTGAAATATGCCAAATAAAAGAAACCAGACACAAAATATCATATACTGTCTGATTCTGTTTTATAAAATATACAGGACAGGTAGACAGAATGCAGATAGGTGGTTGGGGGAAGGAGGCAATAGGAAGTAAAGCCACAGCATTAATAGGTATAGAGTTTTGGGACGCCTGGGTGGCTCAGTTGGTTAAGCAGCTGCCTTCAGCTCAGGTCATGATCCCAGCGTCCTGGGATCGAGTCCCACATCCGGCTCCTTGCTCAGCAGGGAGCCTGTTTCTCCCTCTGCCTCTGTCTGCCATTCTGTCTGCCTGTGCTCACTCTCTCTCCCTCTCTCTCTGACAAATAAATAAAATCTTTAAAAAAAATAATAGGTATAGAGTTTTATTTTGGAGCAAGAAAATGTTTTGGAACTAGCAGAAATACTGGTTAATGGACTAATGGCACTGAACTGTTTATCTTAAAATGGTTTATTTTATTTTATTTTATAGGAGTTTCATCTTGATTTTTTTAAAAGGCTATTTGTCATGAAAAGTGCAGTGGATGCTACATGACTCTATTTCTCCCAGTCCTTTTTCTAACTTCTGAACCCATGACAGTGGGGCCAATATCCCTCTAAACTGCATCCATTTGGTCATATGGATTGAATGACCACTTACTCTGGAGCAGAAACCAAGACACATGGCCCAATAAAGGACTTTTTTTTTTTTTAAAGCTTTATTTATTTATTTATTCATGAGAGAATGAGTGAGAGAGAGCATGAGAAAGGAGAAGGTCAGAGGGAGAAGCAGACTCCCCAAAGAGCCGGGAGCCCGATGCGGGACTCGATCCTGGAAGTCCGGGATCATGACCTGAGCCGAAGGCAGTCGCTCAACCAACTGAGCCACCCAGGAGCCCCAAGGACATTTTTTTTAGTTGAAAATTTACTCCTATGAGATATAAAAATAAAACCATGTTTACTTATACTTTAAAAGACTGTTTTTTTATTTAAAATGAAAAGGTACATGAAATCAGTATCACTCTGGAAATTCTGGGACCTACGTTTGCATAGTCTATCCCAAATAAGATGCTTATTATCCTCATACTTGGCTCATTAACTCAAAGATCTTTCCTTGTACTTATTATGATAACCGAATTTCTGAAGCTTCCATTTTTTCTTCCTCCAGCACCTGTAGACAGTTAAAAGTAACTGAGGTCCAACACCTGCAGGTTGATTCCCTAGTGACTTATGAACCAGTCCACTCTCCGCCAACCAGCATAGTAACGAGTCCTATGTACCTACAGGATACCTGGAATCAGTGTTTTTTCCCTATGGCTGGGGATCTCATGTACATTCTCCAGGTATAAACCTGTATTTTCACTAACTGTCTAGGTTTTCCTTATTCCCTGTCAACTTAGGACCTAAGGACACCCTACAAATCTATGAAGATTTGAATGTATATGAAAAATATTATAAGCATATATATATTTTTCTGATAAAAGTGTCTAGTCACACCATTCAATCAGTGGCTCTCAAATTTAGCTTTTGTCAAAATCAGCTGGGGACTTACTAAAACCTGGATTACTGGGCCCTATCTCCAAAGTTTCTGACTCAATAAATCGTGGGTGGGGCCCAACATCTTGTATTTCTAACAAGTTCCTGGGTAATGATGTTACTGCTGGTTAGAGACTAACTTCGTAAATCACACCATAAGTCTCAAAGAGGTCTGTGGTTTAGGTATGTGTTCTCCATCACAGCACATTCAGAATTGACCAAACCCTTGAGAACTCCTTTAACTTTAACGTTAATTGGCTTTTACTAAAATATTAATTACATAAACTTGGAACCACTGTAGAAAATCTTGGAACTACACAGGTCCCCTAAGCCAGTAGCTAGAGTACTATTCCAAAACAGATGCACCTCCTCACAACTTGGACAAAACCAAGACAACTTGACCCATCCATCTACATGTACCATGACCCAACTGAACAGTTTGTCCTGGCATTCCAGACAGACAAATTATGGTTGTAGCTAACATCTGGATGACCTGCCCTACTGCCAAGGCAGTGTCTTCATCCTCAACTTCCTCTTCATTACTAGATTCCAAATTGTAAATTACAACTTATTAGTCAAGCAATTTAGTATATTATAAATACACTCTATTTTTAGAGCTTCCCTATGACCCTGCAATTGCACTATTGGGTATTTACCCTAAAGATACAGATGTAGTGAAAAGAAGGCCATCTGTACCCCAATGTTCATAGCAGCAATGGCCACAGTCACCAAACTATGGAAAGAACCAAGATGCCCTTCAACGGACAAATGGATAAAGAAGATATGGTCCATTTATACAATGGAGCATTATGCCTCCACCAGAAAGGATGAATATCCGACTTTTCTATCAACATGGACGGGACTGGAAGAGATTATGCTGAGTGAGATAAGTCAAGCAGAGAGACTCAATTATCATATGGTTTGAGTTATTTGTGGAGCATAAGGAATAACACAGAAGACATGGGGAGATGGAGAGGAGAAGTGAGTTGGGGGAAATCAGAGCAGGAGACGAGCCATGAGAGACCATAGACTCTGAGAAACAAACTGAAAGTTTTGGAGGGAACGGGGGATGGGGTTGGTAAGCCTGGTGGTGGGTATTATGGAGGGCATTATTGCACGGAGCACTGGGTGTGGTGCATAAACAATGAATTCTGGAACACTAAGAAGAAATTACAAATAAATAAATAAATACACTCTATTTTTAATGCATAGAACAGAGAAGAGAAGAAAAAATATCCCTGTACATTATTCCTAAAAATATTGCTTATAAAACATTTGTTTCCATTACATGTGTATGTCTCCTGTGTGTACATGGTGCATGCATATGTGTGGATGTCAGGGGTACAGAGACTGACCATAGTGTAAAATGTACTTCTCACTGTGCAACACAGTAAAAAATGTTTGTTTGAAAGCCTACCTTCTATTTGCTAGCTGGTCTTGAAAGACAGCAAAACAACAGGTTTCAATGTCATTTTCCATTAGATAAAATTATTTGCCAAAAGAATCTAGAATGTCTGATTGAAGCCTACAAAGTCAGCATCTTTCCTCATCCATCAACCAATATACTGGGGAGCTTCTCAGCACTTCAGTGCTTTTTAGACAAGGATTATCTTGCTTTTCATTCCAAATTGCCATCAATTATTGTATCATTGACTTCTCATTTCCCTAGACTCCAGGGACTCTTGATTACTCATGATAAAAGGGGACATGGCTACAACAGACCAGCTGAAATCCACAATGACCTAAAAACTTCTTTTCCAGTGATTTTCAACTTTCCTCTCAAAAACTCAGATTGAACTGAAGCATATAATGGTCATATTCTCTGTCCTTATCACCTCCATTTGTGCCGCCCACTCTCCTAAACAGAACAGGTAGTTTTCACCAACCCAGATCTGTGAAACCCAAAAGAAAATAAACAAAACAATGAGCAGATCCATGAAAAAACAAAAACAGCACTGGGGTGCCATTTCTTTTTTTCTTTTTTTTTTTTTAGGGTTGATTTCTGAACTTTTAATTTTTTTTTTATAAACATGTATTTTTATCCCCAGGTTTACACACATCACAGCACTCACCAAAGCACTTACCCTCCCCAATGTCCATAACCCCACCCCCCTTCTCCCAACCCCCCTCCCCCCAGCAACCCTCAGTTTGTTTTCTAAGATTAAGAGTCACTTATGGTTTGTCTCCCTCCCAATCCCATCTTGTTTCATTGATTCTTCTCCTACCCACTTAAGCCCCCATGTTGCATCACCACTTCCTCATATCAGGGAGATCATATGATAGTTGTCTTTCTCTGCTTGACTTATTTCGCTAAGCATGATACGCTCTAGTTCCATCCATGTTGTCGCAAATGGCAATATTTCATTTCTTTTGATGGCTGCATAGTATTCCATTGTGTATATATACCACATCTTCTTGATCCATTCATCTGTTGATGGACATCTAGGTTCTTTCCATAGTTTGGCTATTGTGGACATTGCTGCTATAAACATTCGGGTGCACGTGCCCCTTCGGATCACTACGTTTGTATCTTTAGGGTAAATACCCAGTAGTGCAATTGCTGGGTCATAGGGCAGTTCTATTTTCAACATTTTGAGGAATCTCCATGCTGTTTTCCAGAGCGGTTGCACCAGCTTGCATTCCCACCAACAGTGTAGGAGGATTCCCCTTTCTCCGCATCCTCGCCAGCATCTGTCATTTCCTGATTTGTTAATTTTAGCCATTCTGACTGGTGTGAGGTGATATCTCATTGTCGTCCTTTCCATAGTGTATATGCACCACATCTTCCTTATCCATTCGTCCATTGAAGGGCATCTTGGTTCTTTCCACAGTTTGGCAACTGTGGCCATTGCTGCTATAAACGTGGGGTACAGATGGCCCTTCTTTTCACTACATCTGTATCTTTGGGGTAAATACCCAGTAGTGCAATTGCAGGGTCATAGGGAAGTTCTATTTTTAATTTCTTGAGGAATCTCCACACAGTTCTCCAAAGAGGCTGCACCAACTTGTATTCCCACCAACAGTGTAAGAGGGTTCCCCTTTCTCCACATCCCCTCCAACACATTTTGTTTTAAGCGAGGGTGTATAGAACCATAAAAGACCCTAAATAGCTAAAGCAATTTTGAGAAAAAGGAAATTTGGAGACATTTGTTTCCTAATTTCAAACAATATTACAAACCTACAGTAAGTTAAAAGCATAGTATTGGTGTAAAAACAGACACGAAAAATCAATAGAACAGAATAGAAAATCCAGAAATAAACCCACATATTAATTAATTAACTAATTAATTGATTTATAGCAAAGGAGCCAAGAATATACAATGGAGAAAGAATGGTCTCATCAACAAATTGTGTTGGGGAAACTAGTCAGCCATGTGACAAAAGAATTAACTGAGCCAATCTTACATCATGCACAAAAATCAACTCGAAATGAATTAAAGATTTAATATAAGAATTCTAGAAGAAACCATCAAAATTCTAGAAGAAAACATAGGTGCCAACCTCCTTCACATTGGTTTTGGCAAATTTTTTTGGATTTGACACCAAAAACAAAAATAAACAAGTGGGACTACATTAAACTAAAAATCTTCTCCATAACAAAAGAACTTATCAACAAAATGAAAAGGAGAAAATATGTCTCACTCATAATCTGAGAAAGGTTTAACATCCAAAATATATAACGAATTCATACAACACATTGGAAAAAACAAACAAACAATGCATTTTAAAATTGGGCTGAGTATAAGGTGGATGTGAGGAGCTTGGGAAGATGGTGGAGTAGGAGGATCCTGAGTTTACCCCAAGCCACGTTTACAACTAGATATTATTCACACCCAAGTAAATAAACCAGAAAACAGCCTAAGTATTGACAGAACAAACTCCAACTAAATATGGAGATGAAGCTGTACTTGAGAGGTTAAGAAGGTCAGAAAGCTAGAGGGACGCTGCCTGCAGGACAGAGGGAGCTGTGCACATGGAGAGGGCAGAGAAATGGGCACTTGCACCAGGGAGCTTGCACAGGGAAGACTAATCCCCACAGCATTTGACTTTGAAAAAACAGAGGGGTTGAATTTCATGAGCTTGTATAACCAATAGGACTTAGAGCCTAGAGCCTGACTCAGCACTGGACAAGCAGAAAGGGCCAGTGATAGCTGGGTCACTGCCCTTAGAAAGAGAACAGCCTAGACAGAGAGGCAATATAAAAATGAAAATTTACACAACAGCAGGGACAAAAAGGAGGCAGATTTGTTCATACTGATTTCAAAGCATTTTGGAGGACTTCTCCAAAAATGAGGGAGCTGGCAGGTGTCACTTTTCTCCTCCACCCCCCCAGCATAAACACAGGGCCATCTGCAAGCAGTGGGACTGCACAGACATTTTGCTACCTAACATGATAGCAGTATGTTCCACCCACAAGTTCTCCTGAGGACTCACCCACTCCAAAGCCTGCTAGCCTCAGCCTTGGGCTCAGGGCAAATTTTCTTAAAGCCATGCTAAGCACCTGCCCTGCACAGCCATCAGGTGCACAAATGCCATGCAGTGCCCAGCCACCACACCCTACCCAGCCATTCACCCCCAGTCACTGTGGTACACCGAGCCCAGACAAGTCCAGCCATTACTGCACACCATGCCAAGCCTCATCTCCCTGGTCACACAGCCCCCAGCTACTACAACACTTCAGGGAATCCAGAATAAGACTAGAGACCCAGCACGAGTTTTGCTAACACTGTCATTCCACTCCCAAGTTCTCCCACAGGTATGACCACTCAGACCTAGCCTGTTTGGATCCCACTAACACCACAGAGAGCAAGCACAGCTCACAACAGTTGGGAAGTCAGGGCAGATGGCCTCACTGAAAGGAAAAATGACACAGACCCAACAGCGGGGTATAAGTAACATACATAGGATACTCTCCTAAAGTGCCAACTTCTGGTGAACAAGGGACACTATGCTGCAGAGCACTCTGGGACTTCTTCTTCATAAGGCCATCACTTTCAAGTACAGGAGAAATAGTTGACTTTCTTAACACAGAGAGGCAGACAAAATGAGAAGACAGAAAAATTTATCCCAAATGAAAAAACAGGACAAGGGGCGTCTGGGTGGCTAAGTGGGTTAAGCCTCTGCCTTCAGCTCAGGTCATGATCCCAGGGTCCTGGGATCCAGCCCCGCGTCGGGCTCTCTGCTCAGTGGGGAGCCTGCTTCCTCCTTTCTCTCTCTCTGCCTGCCTTTCTGCTTACTTGTGATCTCTGCCTGTCAAATAAATAAATAAATCTTTAAAAAAAAAAAAAAAAAAAAAAAAAAAACAGGACAAGGCCAAAGCCAGAGACCTAAGCAAAACAGTTGTAAGTAACATGCCTGATAGAGAATTTAAATCATTGATCATAAGGATACTCACTGAACTTGAAAAAAGATTGGAAGACATCAGTTAGACTCTTAATACAGAAATAAGGAATAACATAGCAAACATGAAGAGCTCAGTAAATTAAATGTTTGACAGAATGAACTGCAGGCTGGAAGAAACAGAGGAACAAATTAATGACCTGGAAGACAGAGTAATGGAAAGTAATCAAGCTGAACAAAGGAGATAAAGAAGAATTATATAAAACAAGAACAGACTGAGAGAACAGAGTGACTCCATCAAACATAATAACATTCATATTACAGGAGTCCCAGAAGAAGAAGAGAGAGGAAGGGGGGCAGAAAAATTATTTGGAGAAATAATAGCTGAAAACTTCCTGGCTCTGGAGAATGAAACAGATATCCAGATCCAGGAGACACAGAGAACTCCCACCAACAAGCATCAAAAGCAGATTCACACCAGGATATATTATAATTAAATTGGCAAAATATAGTAATAAAGAAAAAAATTTAAAGCAGTAAGCTGAGAGAAGACAGTAACATACAATGGAAAAAGCCATAAGGCTAGCAGGGGATTTTCAGCAAAAACATGGAAAACCAGAAGGAAGTAGCATGATATACTCAAAGTGCTGAAGGGGAAAAATCTGAAGCCAAGAATACTCTATCCAGCAAGGCTATGATTTAGAATAGAAGGAGAGATAAAGAATTTCCCAGAAAATAAAAAGTAAAGTTCACAGCCACTAAACCAGCCTTGCAAGAAATATTAAACGGGATCCTTTGAGTGGAAAGGAGAGGCCAAAAGTGACAGTATACAAGTAGGAAACACATAAGCAGTAAAAATGAATATTCCTGTAAAAAATAAGTCAAGGAATTCATAAGACAAAAAGATGCAAAGGAATAAAGGTGAATAAAGAAAATGTGGGGAAGAGAAGAATAAAGAATAGGTTCAAAGGTAAAAGACCATCAAGTTAATATAATTAATCAAGTTAATATGCAGAAGAGATTATATACAAACCTAATGGTAACTATAGATCAAAAACCACTAATAATATTCAAAGAATAAATAGAAAGAAATACAAATATATCACTAAAGAAAATCAGTAAACCATGAAGGAGAGAAAGATAAGAACAGATCAGGGAAAACCTTCAGAAATAACCACAAAACACATAATAAAATTACAATATTTACATATCATTTGATAATTATTTTGAATGCAAATGGACCAGATGTTCCAACCAAAAGCCATCACAGGGTGACAGAATGAATTAAATAAACAAGACCATGAAGCAGGGAAAATCGGAGGGGGAGATGAACCATGAGAGACTGTGGATTCCAAGAAACAAACTGAGGATTTTAGAGAGGAGGAGGGTGGGAGGATGGGTTAGCACAGTGATGAATATTAAGGAGGCACATATTGCATGGAGCACTGGTTGTTATATGCAAACAATGAATCATGGAACACTACATCAAAAACTAATGACGTATTATATGGTAACATAACATAAAAATAAAATAAAAATAAGACCCATCTATATGCTGCCTCCAAGAACTCATTTTACATCTAAAGACACCTGCAGATTGAAAATGAGGAGAGTGAAAAACATCTATTATGCAAATAAATGTCAAAAAAAAAAAGAAAAAAGAAAGCTAGAGTAGCAATACTTACATTGAACAAAATAGACTTTAAAACAAGGACTGTAATGAGAGACAAAGAATGATGCTATATAACAGTAAGGGGGAAATTCCAGTAAGAATATATAACAATTGTAAATATTTATGCACCTAACACAGAACCATTAAAATACATAAAACAATTAATAACAAACATAAATGAACTAATCAATAATAATAATAATAGTGGAGGACTTTACCACCCCGGTTACATCACTGTACAGGTCATCTAAACAGAAAATCAACAAGGAAACAATGCTTTGAATAACACACTGGAATGGAGGGATTTAACAGATATATTCAGAACACTGAATCCTAGAACAGAATACACATCTTTTTCCAGCGTACGTGGAGCATTCTCTAGAAAAGATCACATATTAGTCCACAAAACATTCTCAACAAATTCAAGAAGATCAAAGTCACACCATGCATCTCTTCGGACAATAATACTATGAGACTAGAAGTCAACTCTAAAAAATATCTGGAAACACCACAAATACATGGAGGTTAAATAACATGCTATTAAACAATGGATGAGTGAACCAGGAAATAAAAGAAGAAATTAACAAGTCCATGGAAAAAAATGAAAATGAAAACACAAAAGTCCAAAATCTTTGGGATGCAGCAAAAACAGTTCTAAGAAAAAAGTTTATAGCAATAGCAGCCTACCTCAAGAAGCAAGAAAAATCTCAAATAAATAACCAAACCTTATACGAAAAGGAACTAGAAAAAGGACAACAAAAACCCCTAAAACCAACAAAAGGGGGAATTAATGAAGATTAAAACAGAAATAGATGATAGAAAGGATACAAATAGAATGACTTGAAGGGGCACATGCACCTCAAAGTTTACAGCAATGTCCACAACAACCAAAATATGGAAAGAGCCCAGATGTCCATCAACTGATGAATGGTTAAAGAAGATGGAGTACATACATATACAATGTAATATTACTCAGCCATCAAAAAGAATGAAATCTTGCCATTTGCAACAACGTGAATGGAACTAGAGAGTATTATTCTAAGTGAAATAAGTCAGAGAAAGACAATTACCATTGATCTCACATGTGAAATTTAAGGGGAAAAAAACCCCAGAAGAACATAGGAGAAGGGAAAGAAAAATAAAATAAGATGAAATCAAAGAGGGAGACAAACCATGAGAGACTTTAACTCTGGGGAAAAAACTGAGGTTTGCTGGAAGGCTGGTGGGTGGGGTGATGGGATAACTGGCTGATGGGCATTAAGGAGTGCTCTTGATGTAATGAGTACTGGGTATTATATGCAACTGATGAATCGCTGAACTCTACTTCTGACACTACTAATACACTGTATGTTAATTGATTCTAAATTTTAAAAAAGAAATAAATGATATAGAAACTAAATAAAATAAAATAAAATAAAACAGATCAATGAAACCAGGGGCTGGTTCTGTGAAAAAAAAATGAATAAAACTGATAAAATTCTAGTTAGACTTATCAAAAAAAGGAGAAAGGACTTAAATAAATAAAATCACAAATGACAATAAAAAAAAGCAACTGAAATACAAACAATTATGAGAGAATATTATGAAAAACTATGGCAACAAATGGATAAATTCCTAGAAACATAAAAACTATCAATATTAGAAAATAAATAAGAAATGTGCATAAAAATGAAGTAGCAAAAATAGAAATTATGAAAACAATCATATTTGCTGCACCAAAAACAATAAGATACCTAAACATAAACCTAATCAAAGAGGTGAAAGACCCATACTCTAAAAACTATAAAATGCTGATGAAAGAAACTGAAGTTGACACAAGGAAATGGAAGGACATTCCATGCTCATGGGTTCAAAGAACAAATATTGTTAAAAAGTCTACACTACCCTAAACAATCTACACCCTTAATGCAGCCCCTATCAAATACCAACAGCATTTTTCACAGAACTACAATGACCAATCCTGTAATTTGTATGGAAACACAGAGACCCTGAATAGCCAAAGTAATCCTGAAAAAGAAAAATCAAAGATAGAGTCATCATGATTCTGGACTTCAAGCTCTATTACAAAGCTATATTCCTCAAGACAGTATGGTACTGGCACAAAAACTGACGCATAGATCAGTAGAAATCCCCAGAAATAGATTGACACCTATCTGGTCAATCAATCTTCAACAAAGCAGGGAAGAATATCCAATGGAAAAAAGACAGTCTACTCAACAAGTGGTGTTAGGAAAATTGGGCAGCAACATGCAAAAGAAAGAAAATGGATTTAAGACCTAAATGTGAGACCTGAAACCATAAAACTCCTAAAATAAAACATAGTGGTAATCTCCTGAACATCATCCTTAGGAATATATGTCTAGAGAAATGAAAGGGGAATATATCAAGGGATATAGGGATTAGGAATATATGCCAAGGGAAATGAAAAATAAAAATAAAGTGTTGGAATTGAACTAGGCTAACACCATCTCAGACAAATCTTCCATGATAACTGTTCTGTGACATGAAGCCTTCTTGAGCACAGCCTCATTCATATTCTTTCCTTTTGTCTAACCACACATGTACTAACCCTTAGGTACAATCTTGGGGCATAAGATAGACCACCGGGCAAATGCTGTTCTTGTGCCTTTATGAAAGGAGGCCACTGCCCTCCATGGGAGGAGAAGGAGGAGGTGAAGGAAGAGGAAACAACCAAGCCACAGATGACTTCTTACTAAGTCCAGATACCATTGCCAAGAGACTAGGGGCGAGGCCAAGGTTGATTTGTGTGAGAACTGTGGGGGCAATCAGAGGCCCCACATAGAGCTCACAACTGAGTGTTTGCTAAAAATAAACAAACAAACAAACAAACAAAAACCTATGGCCTTAGTGGATAATAGAGCAGAAGGCACTCTAATTCATGGTCCAGAAAGGCACTCAAGGATTTTGGCAGCCATTAATTGTGAAATCCTTATGGAAAGACCATAAGGGTGAAGCACACAGTGGTGTACTTGGGAATAGGTAAAATCCCACCCACCCCTTATGGGGTTTTTATTTTCCCAATACCAGAGAATATATTAGGAATGGGTACTCCCTTGGGAAAAATGCTACAAACCTCTGTAGAAGAATTTCACCTTTGAGATAGGGTAATCAAAGCTATCCTATGTGGAATGGCAAATTGGGATCCTGTGTTACTCCCTCTCCTGCACCAGGCTGTAAATGTAATGTATTATCAGTTACTAAGAGGATTTGAGGAAATATCTGCCACTATACAGGAATTAGCAAAATTATAAATAACCAGGCCTGCACAAAGTTCCTATAATAGCTCTATATGGCTTGTGAAAAAACTGGACAGCACCTAGAGAATGACTGTTGATTATGGAGGAGTGATTATGGTTGTTCCTGAAATACATGCTTCTGTGTCTAGTATCACCCAAATCATTGAATCAATGGTACATGGTTTTGGATTTAGCCAACATTTTCTTTAGTATTCCTTTGCATCTGGAATCACAAGACCAATTCATTTTTGCATGGGATGGTCAAGAATGGGTATTCCAGGCATTGCCACAAACTTATTTGCATGGTCCCACTATCTGCCATGGTATGATTGCCCATGGTTTGTCTTTGTCCCCACCCACCACCCATAGTTAAATGTTCCATTATATTGATGATATGATTCTAAATCCTGAAGACTTTTCTCTGTTATAGACTTATTTGAATGGTCTCTGCTCTCATTTGAAAAAGTGAGGATGGGCCATCAGTCCACAGGAAGTACAAGGCCCTGGGCTCAAGTTTTAGGGGTTACTTGGCCAGCTAAAACACATCTTATATCAGGCTCTGTGAATGACTAGATCCAACAATTTCCCATCCCTAACACAGTGGAGCAACTGTAAGTTTCGGGTGTACTGAAGGACGTTATCCTGCATCTAGCACAGTGCCTGAACCGTCTCTACTCTATGGTAGAAAAGGGAACACTTTGGCATTGGGTAGAATATCAAGCTGTCTTTGATCAAGTTCAGATATCAGTTGTTCATGCACAGGCTTTAGGAACACCTTCATCTGGTATCCCCATGGCCCTAGATGATACCTAAGTGGCCCTAAATGTGATACTAGATGGGATAAATTGGGCATTATGGCAGGAATAGCATGGAAAGATAACCCCACTAGGCTTTTGGTCACAACTCTGGAAGGGAATAGAGTTACAATATTCTTCTATTGAACAGTAAGTTTTGGCTCCTATCACGCCCTTAAATAAGTGGAGCCCTTAACAGCCACTCCTGTGGTAATTGTACAGACTGGGTTGCCTATAAATGTGTAGACAGCTGACATATTCAGAAGACTACCATCTGCCACAGCACCAGCCCCTATGCTGCAAAAATGGCATGCTGACTTTGAACTGGGGAATATTCTCTCCACTAGTCCACTGAGAGCTGACTTGCATGCTATCCTGGGGCAAGTAAATTATGAAATCTTTAATTTTCCCCCAGAACCTCTTATGGAGACTTCCTCACAAGTAAATGAAGACACATGCCCTATTCCTGAAGTTTCTTCAGTAGAAGAAATCCTAATCACTGGACTGTGGTAACAATCCAACCTCAGACTACCTGGTTTGAAACTGGGGATCATAAAAGCAGCCAGTGGTCTGAGTTGAGGACTTCCTGGATGGTATGCATGCATAAATCCTTAACTTCTATGCAGTTGAGCTGTCTATAGGCATTTGACAATCTGGATGGCCCAAAGGTCTTGGGACAACTGTTAAGTTTTACAGAAACCATTATGGAAAGCAGCACTATGGAAAGATAAATGGGAAGTGACCCTGCTGCCTCCCTCATTGTCCTTCATGTCTCAGTACATAGGCCTGTTTTACTGCCTGGGAATACTGACGCGAAGAGTAACTATGAGGGCCCTTACCCCTGTAAAAGTTCAGAATTGGCTGTATGAGTTCATATACACAGTGGGCATCACAGTGCTAATACAGGTTGGAACACAGCAAAGAGAGCTGCCCATAGTGACATTCTAGTAGCTGTCAGCAAGTGTCTTATCTTCTCCCTTCTGAACCCACACACCACAGGGTGTAATCACTGTGCAGCAATCAATTTTAGACAGACATATTGATTGTATAGGCCCTTTACTCATGAGTCAAGCAAAAAAAAAAAAAAAATACACCCTAACTTGTGTGGATACAACCGCTGGGCTCATGCAAGACTTCTCCTATAAAAGGGCCAATCAAAATGTTACCATCAATGACCCTGAACAATTTTGTGTTATATACAGATATTCCTGAAGGATAGTGATAGGGGAACACACTTCACAGGACATGAAGTATAGGGCTGAATTCATTAGTGGGACATAAATTGACAACCCCATTTATCTCATAATCCATAAGCTGTCCAGCTAATTGAAAGGAAAAATAGCCTTCTTAAAGCTCAACTCAGAGCCCTCCTATGGACACCACAAGTGTATGGATGGATGAAAATCTTGCCAGAAGCCATACCCTTGTTAAATTTAATTCGAATAGGCTATAGCACCACCCTCTACATGTGATTAGATACCAAAACCAGTGCACCTATGACTACTGCTGTCCAGAAAACAAGGCCTGAGGCACTGGCTCCTGAGCTCACACCAAGACAGGAGACAAGTGTGGTTCTGCAATTCTTAGCCCATCCTCCTATGGGAGAAAAAATCTGGGTGGTAGTTGGAATGGCAACCTCCCCCAGGATGGATAGGTTATTTCTTGTCAGAATGTAAGAAATGTACTGGACAGCTAAAGTGGTCCCTGCTGATCCTGTTGAAGTCAGGGCCAAAATAACCAATATATACATATTCTGGACAGGTAACTATACTCTGAGCAGATTACCAAATATGGTCATTTGCACCACCTTTAATTATATATATATATATATATATATAGAGAGAGAGAGAGAGAGAGAGAGAGAGAGACTTAAGGCATGCTTTTTCTGTGCATAGGTCTCTAATAAGCCACAAGCTGGACTTGTCAGCCTTTTCCTTTGGTCTCATTGCTCCTCTCTATATATAGAGAGAGGGGGAAAGGCAATTCCTTTCCCCCTGGGCAACAGGTCTGGTATGTCCTTTCCTCTCATGAACTTCAGGCTACCTCTGTCCTCATGACAAAGAGAGAAGCCACCAATGTCATCTTAATAGATGGAGAGGATCTTCCCAGACAAGTACCTACTAAGCATTTACTCTTTCATCCCTAGCTGCTGCTCCTCTCTTTTTCAAGTGAAGGAAACCTTTCTCTGCAATGGGCATAGACCTATGTGGACATTTTACAATGGGACTCATGCTAGATATGTCATTTTCTCCCTTTATTCAAGTTACCTTTTTCCAGGTTATGATGGTGGGTGTTACTCATACAGGGAAATGATCCCAGGCCCACTTTAAGCCAGTGGTTGTCAAGCTGGTTTAGAACCTGGGACTCAGTGCTGAAGAATATTCTTCATTCTCTGTTGTATCACCAGGAGAGATGTATTTTCCCATTACTCTCCATATTACTTCTGTGGTTTATGCCTTCAACTTGAACACCATATGGGGAAAACCCCACCTCAAAGAGCCCCTTTCTGATGACTCAGGGGATATCACAAAAGAGGTGGGTACATGAAATTGTAAGAGCCAGAATCAAGGAGTGTGGTGTGTGCACAAGACTAAATGCCATTTTGGACAAATCTGCCATGATGATCACTCTGTGACCTGAAGTCTTCTTGACCATACTCCCTTCCTCCTTATTCTTTTTTTTCATCCCACCACACATGTAATAACCCTTAAATATACTCTTGTGTCTAACATCCTTGATCTGCTCAGATATGACTGCATTTCCTCCCAGGTGGTCTACCAACACATACTCACTGGCCTCTAGGGCTATAGAGTTAGGTCTTATGGGAGATAGGGTTGCAGAGATCTACTTGTCTTGCAGCCACTTAAGGCATGATTTTTCTGTGCATAGGTCTCTAATAAGCCACAAGCTGGACTTGTCAGCCTTTTCCTTTGGTCTCGTTGCTCCTTTTGCTTTCAAGGTGGTTTTACAAATACTTTCAATGGAATGGGACTACACCAAAATAAAAATCTTTTGCACACCAAAGAAAGCTATCAACTAAACAAAAAGGTAACCTGATAAACTGGAAACTATATATATATATTTTTAAAAGATTTTATTTATTTATTTGACAGAGATCACAAGTAGGCAGAGAGGCAGGCTGAGAGAGGAAGCAGTCTCCCTGCAGAGCAGAGAGCCCGATGTGGGGCTCATTCCCAGAACCCTGAGACCATGACCTGAGCCAAAGGCAGAGGCTTAACCCATTGAGCCACCCAGGCGCTCCTGGAAAATATATTTGCAATATAGTTGCAAATATATTTATATATGCAATATATTTGCAATATATATTTGCAATATATATATACATAAAACAAACTGGTAATCACCAGAAAGCAGACAGATGGGGGGGGGGCAAAATTGACAAGAAGATCAAGAGGCACAAACTTTCAGTTATAAAATAAATTTATCACAAAGATGAAAAGTGTAGCATAAGGAATATTGTCAATAATAGTGTAATAACATGATATGGTGACAGATGGTTACTACAGTTACTGTGGTGAACACTAAGTAAGGTGTGAAACAGTTGAACCAATATGTTGTATGCTTAAACTAATATGTTACTGTATGTTAATTATACTTCAATAAAAAAATACATGTATTACTTTCAAACTCATTTCCCCAAAATACATGTCTTCATTGGCTTACAGTGGGGTTACATCCTGATAAACCCAATGTAAGTTGAAAATACTCTAAGTAAAAAATACATTGACTACATCTAACATACCAAATATAGTAGCCTAGCTTAAGTGTGCTCAGAACACTTACACAAACCTGAAGTTGGATGAAATCATCTAACACAAAGTCTACTTTACAATAGTGTTAAAGATCTCACGTACTTAACTGAATATTATACTAAAAGTGAAAAACAGAATGTTTTATGAGTAAAGAATGGTTATAAGTATATTAATTGTTTACCCCTGTGATTACAGGGCTGATTGGGAGCCACGACTTGTGGCTGATGCCCAGCATCACAAGAGAGTATTATTGCATTTAGCTAGCCTGGGAAAGATCAAGATTTATATTCCAAGTATGGTTCTTTTTTTTTTTTAAAGATTTTATTTATTCACTTGACAGAAATCACAAGTAGATGGAGAGGCAGGCAGAGAGAGAGAGAGGGAAGCAGGCTCCCCGCTGAGCAGAGAGCCCGACGCGGGACTCGATCCCAGGACCCGGAGATCATGACCTGAGCTGAAGGCAGCGGCTTAACCCACTGAGCCACCCAGGCGCCCCCCAAGTATGGTTCTTATTGAGTGTGTGTTGCTTTCATACCATAGTGAAGTCAAAAAACCTTAAGTCAAACCATTGTAAGTTAGAGGCTGTCTGTATTTGTTAATACTTTCAGTATTTTTTTCTGATTTTTTTGCACATTTTTGAACAAAATTGGAATCATTTTATACACGTATACACACATGTAAAAACTGCACTGTGCTCTTAAAATATCTTAATATACCTAAAAGTAGTAATTTTTTAAAAATTTAATATTGACTGGAATTATAGAACTCAAAACAAAACAAAATTATATGCACATTAAGAGCACGAGGAAAACTTCCAGACTCTTTTTATGAAGCCAGCATTATCCTGATCCCCAAACCAGGAAAAAACCCCACCAAAAAGGAGAATTTCAGACCAATATCCCTGATGAATATGGATGCTAACATTCTCAACAAAATCCTAGCTATACAAGAGTACATTAAAAAGATTACCCACCATGACTAGGTGGGATTTATCCATGGGATGCAGGGGTGGTTCAACATTCACAAATTAATCAATGTGATAGAACAAATCAATAAGAGAAGAGAGAAGAACCACATGGTCCTCTAAATTGATACAGAAAAAACATTTGACAAGATACAGCATCTGTTCTTGATTAAAATCCTTCAAAGTATAGGAATAGAGGGAACATTCCTCAATATCATAAAATCTATCTGTGAAAAACCCACAGTGAATATCATCTTCAATGGGGAAAAGCTGACAGCCTTCCCTTTGAGACCAGGAACATGACAAGGATGCCCACTCTCACCACTCTTGTTCAACATAGTATTAGAAGTCCTAGCAACAGCAATCAGACAACAAAGAGAAATAAAAAGTATTCAAATTTGCAATGAAGAAGTCAAACTCTCTCTCTTTGCAGAGGACATCATACTTTATATTGAAAACCCCAAAGACTCCACCCCCAAACTACTAGAACTCATACAGCAATTCAGTAATGTGGCAGGATACAAGAAATTAGTTGCTTTCTTCTTATACACTAAAAATGAAAATACAGAAAGGAAAGTTAGAGCTATTTACTATAGCACCAAGAACCATAAGATACCTGGGAATAAACCTAACCAAAGAGGTAAGGGATCTGTACTCAAGAAACTATAGAACACTCATGAAAGAAATTGAAGAAGAGACAAAAAGACAGAAGACCATTCCATGCTCAGGATTGGAAGAATAAACATTGTTAAAATGTCTATACTGCCTAGAGCAATCTATACTTTCAATGCCATTCTGATCAAAATTCCACCAGCATTTTTCAAAGAGCTGGAGCAAACAATCCTAAAATTTGTATGGAACCAGAAGAGACCCTGAATCGCTAAGGAAATTTTGAAAAAGAAAAACAAAACTGGGGCATCACGTTTCCTGATTTCAAGCTTTACTATAAAACTATGATCACCAAGATAGCATGGTACTGGCACAAAAACAGACACATAGACCAGGGGCACAGAGTAGAGAGTCCAGTTATGAACCCTCAACTTTATGGTCAAATAATCTTTAACAAAGCAGGGAAAAATGTACAGTGGAAAAAAAGTCTCTTCAATAAATGGCGCTGGGAAAATTGAACAGCTATATGTAGAAGAATGAAACACGACCACTCTCTTACACCATAAACAAAGATAAACTCAAAATGGATAAAAGACCTCAACATGAGGCAGGAATCTCTCAGAATCCTGGAGGAGAGGATCGGCAGTAACCTCTTCAACATTGGCCACAACAACTTCTTTCAAGATAAATCTCCGAAGGCAAAGGAAACAAAAGTAAAAATGAACTTTGGGGACTTCATCAAGATCAAAAGCTTCTGCACAGCAAAGGAAAGAGTCAACAAAACAAAGAGGCAACCCACGGAATGGGAGAAAATATTTGCAAATGACAGTACAGACAAAGGGCTGATATCCAAGATCTACAAAGAACTCCTCAAACTCAACACATACAAAACAGATAATCACTTCAAAAAATGGGCAGAAGACATGAACAGACACTTCTCCAAAGAAGATATACAATTGGTTAACAGACACATGAAAAAAATGCTCATCATCACTAACCGTTAGGGAAATTAAAATCAAAACCATGCTGAGATAACCACCTTACACCAGTTAGAATGGCCAAAATTAGCAAGACAGTAAGCAACAAGTGTTGGAGAGGATGTGGAGAAAGGCGAACCCTCTTACACTGTTGGTGGGAATGCAAGTTGGTGCAGCCACTTTGGAAAACAGTGTGGAGATTCCTTAAGTAATTAAAAATAGAGCTTCCCTATGACCTTGCAATTGCACTATTGGGTGTTAATCCCAAAGGTACAGATGTAGTAAAAAAGAAAGGCCATCTGTACCCCAATGTTCATAGCAGCAATGGCCACAGTTGTCAAACTGTGGAAAGAACCAAGATGCCCTTCAACAGACGAATGGATAAAGAAGATATGTCCATATATACAATGGAGTATGATGCCTCCATCAGAAAGGATGAATACCCAACTTTTGTATCAGCATGGATGGGATTGGAGGAGATTATGCTGAGTGAAATAAGCCAAGCAGAGAGAGTCAATTATCCTATGGTTTTGCTTACTTGTACAGCATAAAAAATAACATGGAGGACATGGTGAGATGGAGAGGAGAAGGAAGTTGGGGGAAATTGAAGGGGGAGATGAAGCATGAGAGACTGTGGACTCTGAGAAACTGAGGGTTTTGGAGAGGAGGGAGATGGGGGCTTGGTTGAGCCTGGTAGTGGGTATTAAGGATGGCATGTATTGCATGGAGCACTGGGAGTGTTGCATAAACAATGCATTATGGAACACTGAAAATAAAATTTAAAAAATTTTAAAAATAAAGAAACCTCACTCCATCTTGCTCTAACCACCCATCCACCATCATTCCCACCACCAAGATTCCACCCAAGTACCATCTTTAGTATCATCATCACTTGTACTATTACCATCACCACCATCACCCTCTCTGCACTATAGAGTAACCACTTCATCATTAACTGTTCTTTTACTTTGGGGCATGTGGGATGCTTCCAATATTTTTACCATCATAAATAATATTTACAACAATTTTTACAGTATTGCCACGACTTGGCAGTTCCATGACATTCTATTCACTATATTCTATTTTTCTGCCAAACACCAAAGAAGAAATGTATTATTCATTAATTTGTACTTCCATGTTTTACCAAAATCGTAAAGCTAAAGTATTCCTTAGAATTAATCTCATTTAGTTCAATTCCCTCACTTAATAGAACCAGGAAAGTAAAACAGAGTGTGTGGCATGTCCAAGGACATAAGTTAGTTAGCAGAGGGAAGGGGATGGAAAATAGGACAGTTTGGCTTCAGTATCTGCTTCACTACTGCTCCCCAAGCCCCAGGACTGATTTTCTGGCTGGTATGACTGACTGGAGTATTAGCTGCCCCTCTTCCATCAGTAGTCCCATATATTGGGACTTGAATCTACATGTATGGTTGATGTAGACAAACTTCCCAGAAAGAAAGATTGTTAAACTGAAAAGTGCATGCATTTCTGTGCTAGAACATCCTAGCTGAACTATCTTCATGTTAAACATCAGATACATAAGTACGAAACAAAGTGAAAACTGAGAAACTAAGAAGGGGGATGTTCCCAGATATTCAGCATTTCTTCTAAATCATGCAGCAGAATCCAGCCAGCTGCCAAGGCAAGAGACAATCTGTGAAACTAGATTCCACCCAAGCTCCTTGTATATCCTCCCTTTCCTTGTTTTTTTCTCTTAGGGCAATATGGAAAATTCCTGGGACTGAGAAACCTTTGTCAGCAATATATGTCTGAGAATTTATTTCAAGATAGTATACAGATAAGTGTACAACATATATGTAAAATGAGCACTGGGTGTGGTGCATAAACAGTGAATCTTAGAACACTGAAAAATAAAAATAGTTTTTAAAAAATGGTTTTCATTGCAGCCTTGGTTATAATGAAATTTGGAGAATAAACTATAGTTCTTTAGTGTATATCTTATTTGCCTCCACAGGTTCTCCCCTTACTTATGTTTTAGACCCTGGCTCACTGTGTTCTTTACTTTAGCTATTGCTATGCAAACCCATTCTGCATAGACTCATAAAAGTCCACCTGCTGAGTCCATTCAGCTACACTCAAAGTCTCTGGCTCTTTCTGACACTTCAAGTGGAGCACTGCACTGCAGAACAGATCTGGCTTGGCAAATGGCTGCCAAAGAGGCTGAGTGATGAGAGAGGGTATGAGAAAGTAAACTTCCTTGTGAGGAAAACTTTGACCAACGAAAAAGAGAAGAGAGCTGGCAGACAAATTCTTTCTCCCCTCCTCCCTCCAAAGACTCTTCTGACTTCATATTGTCTTTCTGGGTATATGTTGCATCATAGGACAAGTATACCTGTGAAGGAACAGGTTTTACCTCTTGTAGTTTCATCATGAAGTGAAAGACATCATGTGGCATGGTTCCCATCTTTCATTACTTTACACACCTTTTCCTCCTCTCTGGCTGCCTTGGGCTTGCACCTCCCAAATAAAACATAAACATTTATTGCTTGTCTTGGGTTCTGTTTCATAGGGAACCTAGGCTAAGGCAAATTGGTTTTAAAAATGGGTCTTGAAAATTGAAGTCGTTGGGCACCTAGGTGGCTCAATTGGTTAAGCATCTGCTCTTGGCTCAGGTCATGATCCCAAGGTCCTGGGATAGTCTTCATGGCAGGCTCCCTGCTCAGCAGGGAGTCTACTTCTCCCTCTCCCTCTGCTCCTTCCCCCTCTGCTCACACTGTTTTTCTCTCAAATAAATAAAACCTTTTTGAAACAATTGAAGTTGTCAACAGTAGTAAACCAAAATGATGATGTGTACCCATATTTGTTAGTTTGGATAGAGCTCTGAGTCATATTTTTGGAGGGAAGTTAACCCTGGTTATTTCTAGATAGTAAGATTTCAGACATTTCTTTTTCTATTTTTTTTTAACCATCACGGATTATTACTACAGTTTTTTAAAAGATGTTATTTATTTACTTGAGAGAGAGAGCATGTACAAGCAGGGGGAGGAACCGAGGGGGACAAGTAGACTCCAGCCTGATTACAGAGTCCTACACGGGGCTCAATCCTATGACTCTGAGATCATGATCTGAGTTGAAACCTAGAGGCACCCATGTGCCCCTATCATTACAGGAGCAAAAAGTATGCATTAAACTTATAAACAATAATTTCTAAGAGTGCAATTTTTATACTAATGTGCTGACAAAGTTTTCAACACTACATAATTTGTTGTAATGAATATATTTTGAGTATAAATGTCTTATCAATGCCAAATCTACATGGAAGTAATTTTTAAATGTGTAAATAGATATATAATATATAAAGTAAATCATTTTTAATGGAACTTTTATCTAATCAATTTCTTTTTCCTAAATTAAGTTGGTTATTGATAAATTACTCAGTGTCCGGTTTCACAAAGGCTATTTAATAATTGTCTGTTTACCAAGAACAACAGTCCTTTTATGACACTCAAAGATTTTTGGCTTGTAGCCTTGTAGACAGAGTTCACTGTACTATTTTTAACTGTCCACATAAATTGGTCATAAAAGGATGACATCTGGGGTTATTTCAGTCAGTTCCCTGCAGAATTCAATAATAAACCTGTAGCTAAAGTTAGAAATGTTATTTTATCCTTTACATGTGAAGTGGGCTTTTTTTCCCATTTATGGTATATAGGCCAATTTAAATAAGCAACTTATATTTGAGTAAAGCTTTTCATCCAACTGTGCAACATAAGTGGAAAAATTTAAAGCCAAATAAAAACATACTAAAAAATAAAGATGCTGCCAAAATTTAGATCCAAGTAAATTATAAAACAGGGTTCTAAATTCAGATACGATGTCAAAGTACAGAGATAGTATGACAACGGTTAGTTACAGAAAGAATCACAATAAAGTCTGGAATATCACGTCTGGTGAAGAGAAGATGAATATTAAAATCAATGGCTTAGTCATAAGATATCAACTTCTAACACACATTACCCATGCCCAGTGAGATACGTAATTAAAAGGGTATATGGAATTTGCATTGACATGGATGGAACTGGAGAGGATTATGCTAAGTGAAATAAGTCAAGCAGAGAAAGACAATCATCATATGGTTTCACTCATATGTGGAATATAAGGAATAGCACGGAGGACCATAGGGAAATGGAGGGAAAACTGAAAGGGAAGAAATCGGAGAGGGAGACAAGCCATGAGAGACTATGGACTCCAGGAAACAAACTGGGGGTTTCAGAGGGGAGGGGGCTGGGGAGATGGGGCAGCCAGGTGATGGGTATCGGGGAGGGCACATGGTGCGATGAGCACTGGGTGTTATACACTACTAGTCAATCACTGAACACTACATCAAAAACTAATGATGACTAACAATACAGTGGTTAACCAAACATAATTAAAAAAAAAAAAAAGGGTGTGTGGATAACACTCTGAAACAAGAATAAAAGAATCATCATTGTTTTAAGCCTAACTAATGAAATTACCAGCACTCCCTCATCTCCTTCTAACTGGATGGATTCTGGAGTTTCTTGCACATTTTTCCTGCAGTATCTAAAGTTCTCTGAAGACCAGGGCATGTAACACAAGTGGTCTGTTCTGTCTTGACCTCCAGGCTCCACCTGTGGTCCAACAGTGACAATGCTAAGAAAATTCCTTCCTTCCCTTGTGGCTCTCCCCAGTCCTTCCTCACTTCTCATGCTAGGAGTCAAACTTCCATTAACTATATGATATACTCTTCCTCTTTTCATTACTAATATCATTTTAGTCACTTCTAAGGATATTTTGTTGCCCTTATGAGAGGGAAAAAAAATACCCAACTTTTCCCATAAGCATTTCGACACTTTGGTAAGGCCTCAGGCAAAAACATGTTCCCATTTTGCTTGTATGCACCTGGAGCCACTATACAGCTCTCCCATATTTTTCCCCTGTTTTCCTTCCCACTCTACCATCTTCACCGTTTTATATGATGTTCTGTCATACATCCACCTATTCATTTAACAAGCATTTTTCAGCGTACGCTGGACTCAGTCACTGTGCTCAGTTCTGGAAATCTCAGTCCTCTTGGTGCTCGCTTTCTGGTGAGGGAGTAGACATGGATCAAATTATCACCAAATGCTTAATTATAAATTCTGGTAAATGTTCTGAAGAAATGTTCCCAAAAGCTAATAGATCACATAATGAAGATACTGATCTATTTCAGCAGAACCAAAAGCATGTTCCAGGGAAGGCTTATCTAAGCAAGTAACATATCACTTGCTTCCCTAAGTAACAATCATGCTCATATCCAAAGGAGTTTTCTAGGCAAAAAGAAGGACTGTGCCTGGCAGAAAGGTGAAGGGAGTTGAGGGAAATTGGACGGGAAGATGAACCACGAGAGACTATGGACTCTGAAAAACAATCTGAGGCTTTTGAAGGGGTGGGGGGGGGTGGTTTGGGGGAGCCTGGTGGTGGGTATTATGGAGGGCATGTATTGTGTGGAGCACTGGGTGCGGTGCATAAACAATGAACTCTGTTACACTGAAAAGAAATTAAATTTAAATTTAAAAAAAGAAATGGTAAAAAAAAAAAAGAAGAAGAAGAAGAGGTTGTGACAATTCATGATATGTTCAGTGAAAGAGAGAATTTTTATGTAATGGAGCTACATAAATTTGGAAGTTTAGAGGGTGCCTAAATTCTACCAAATTATGGCCAGGACATGTAGGCACAAAGCCATTCATCACCCTCCACACTTTCGGTAGTATCTCATTTCTGGAGCTGCCCTTTGTAACATGTTCTAGTGTTCTCCTTTCCAGAGTCCCACCTAGGAGACTTTACAGAAGCAGAACAGCCAGTGTCCCAGCCAGAAACACAGTGACGACAAAATGAACTGACTTCTGGTTTGGCACATTGTATGCAACTTTATAGATTATGAAATGTGATCAGTTTGTATCATAGAAACAGTCCACCAGGCTGGCAAGAATCAAGAGCTACTTTCGTGCGCAGGTCAAAAGAGAAATGGGAAGAGAGTAGTTTCTGGAATCTGAGTAGATAAACTGTGTGGAGAGGAACCTTTCAAAAGATATTATCCTTGATAAAGGTATCCTACATCCTGGGGGAAGAAGGTATCCAACCTCTTTCTTCTCCCACCCGCCAAGTTTTTGCCACAGCTGGAACCCCACCAAAGCCATTCACGTGGGTCATCCTCCCAAAATAAAGAAGAGAATGGAGTACAGGCAAACCAAGTGACCTAGTCAGTGTGGGTTAAAGTCTACTGCCCTATTTTAAATCTTAGGTGAGCCACTTAGAATCTGTATGATCTCAGGGAATGTTAACCCATCTCCAGGTGCCTCAGTTTCTTCATCCTTAAAATGGAAGTGATGTGGGGCAGCTGGGTGGCTCAGTGGATTAAGCTTCTGCCTTCGGCTCAGGTCATGATCTCAGGGTCCTGGGATCAAGACCCACATTGGGAATCTCTTCTCAGCAGGGAGCCTGCTTCTCCCTCTCTCTGTCTCTGCCTCTCTGCCTACTTGTGATCTCTGTCAAATGACTAAATAAAATCTTTTAAAAAAATGGAAGTGATGACAATTACACATTGGTTTGTTTCAAGGGTTCATCAAGGGTTCATACTAGTGCCTGACATGTGATCAGTGCCTCTAAGTGTTCTTAATATTCTGTTATAGAAGAAACTGAAGTTTAGACAAGGTAAGTGACTCACACAAGCTTCCATTGTCAGAAGGGACACAGTCAAAGCCAGAATCCAGGCCTCTTACCTCTGCCTTAACCGGTCTCCTTTGTTCTCTTCTTCAGAATTGATAACATAGCTACCAAACTGACTAAAATTTAGTTCAGTAAGCATATTCTGGATCTTGTCTCTGTCCATTTTTATAATATTCACATCCCCCCCCATACTTCATTGAGATATAATTGACATATAACATTGTATAATTTTAAGGCATGAGATATTCAATTTGATGCACTTATTTATTACAATGTGATTACCTCTGTAGTTTTAAGTAACATCTCTACTATATCACATAATTACTATTTCTTTCTTGTGGTGAAAACATTTAAGATCTACTCTCTTACCAACTTCCAAGCACACTTCTTAAAAATTTATTAACAGAGGACAGGGAAATGTTTCTCATATTCTCTATAACTTAATGTATATAGGAAACTATAACTTCCAGATAGCTTATAATTGTATGTCCTATCACAGTAAATGTGAGGTTGGCAATAACAGGGCCTTTTGGGACTTCTCAATGGAGGCTTCTAGATGTGCAATCAATTTAGGAGCCTCCGTGGTGTCCTCATTTACTCAAAGAAGAGCTGAGGTAATTATGCATCATATTTCAGAAACTGAAATGCCACAAAAGAATTAAAACTTCAAATAATTGGAGTGGGTGGAACCAACCATCCTCTCATTCTTAAGAAAAATTCTCCAAGAAGTTCCTGATCTAAGACAAGTATCCACAAGCCATCCGTTGGGAAGCCCCCCTGTGTGGATAGCCCTGAGAACCCTCAGACTGTGCACTTCTCAGTTCCACCACAAGGCCAGGGCACTCATGCATGGGGTACAGGAGAGAACAACAAAAATTATATGTCAACAAATTAAACAACTTAGAATAAATGGGAAAGTTTCTAGAAACATACAATCTCCCAAAAGTAAATCAGAAAAAAATAGAAAATCTTAAACAGACCAAGTACTAGTAACAAAATTAAATTGGATTCACAGGTGAATTCTACCAAACATTTAAAGAAGAATTAATACCTAGTCTCCTTAAATTATTCCAGCAAAAGAGATGACAAAGTAATACTTTCAAATTCATTTGAAAATGGCAGCATTATCCTGATATTAAACCCAAAGACACTACAAAAAAAAAAAAAGAAAAGGACAAGCCAATATCTCTGACAAACATAGATGCAAAAGTCCTCAATAAAATATTAGCAAACTGCATTCAACAATAATAAAAGGATCATTTACCATGATTAAGTGGGATTTGTTTTGGGGAAGCAAGTTTGGCTTAATACTCACAAATCAATCAGTGTGATATACCAATTAACAATACAAAAAATAAAATCATATAATCACCTCAATAGATGGGGAAAAAAGCATTTGACAAAATTCAACATTTTTTCATGATAAAAACTCAATGAAGAGTGTTTAAAGGGAACACACCTCAACATAATAAGGATAGCTTGTGAAAAACCCATAACTAACTTCAAACTCAATTGTGCAAAAAATGGAAAATCTTCCTCTATGATCAGGAACAAGACAAGGATGCTCAGTACCACCACTTTCTTTCTACATAGTACTGGAAGTTCTACCTACAGCAATTAGACAAGAAAAAGAAACAAGAGGCATCCATATTGGTAAAGAAGAAGTAAAACTGTCACTCTTTGCAGATGACATGATACTATTTATAGAAAACCTAAACATTTTACCAGAAAACTATTAAAAATAATAAATGATTATGCTGAGTGAAATAAGTCAAGCAGAGAGAGTCAGTTATCATATGGTTTCACTTATTTGTGGAGCATAACAAATAGCATGGAGGACAAGGGTCAGATGGAGAAGGGAGTTGAGGGAAATTGGAAGGGGAGGTGAACCATGAGAGACTATGGACTCTGAAAAACAATCTGAGGGTTTTGAAGGGACGGGGATGGAGGGTTGGGGGAACCAGGTGGTGGGTATTAGAGAGGGCACAGATTGCATGGAGCACTGGGTGTGGTGTAAAAACAATAAATATTGTTACGCTGAAAAAAATAATTAAATTTTAAAAAAATACAAAAAAATGATTTAATAAGGTCACAGGATACAAAATTAATATATAGAAGTCTTTAACATTTCTTTTTTTAATTTAATTTAAATTCAATTAATTAATATATAATATATTATTAATTTCAGAAGTAGAATTCAGTGATTCATCAGTTATATAACACCCAATGCTCATTACATCATGTGCCCTCCTTAATGTCCATCACCCAGTAACCCCATCTCCCCTTCCCTCTCCCCTCCAGCAATCCTCAGTTTGTTTCCTATGATTAAGAGTCTCTTACGGTTTGTCTCCCTCTCTGGTTTCATCTTGTTTTATTTTTCCCTCCATTCCTCTATGCTCCTCTGTTTTGTTTCTTAAATTCCACATATGAGTGAAATCATATGATAATTGTCTTTTCCTGATTGAACTATTTCAGTTAGCATAATACCCTCTAGTTCTATCCATGTCATTACAAAGAGCAAGATTTCTTTTTTTTTTTTTTGATGGCTGAGTAATCTTTCATTTTATATATATACCACATCTTCTTTATCCATTCTAAATAGATTCCTTTTTTAATTTAAATTCAATTAGCCAACTTATAGTACATCGTTTCAGATATAATGCTCAATAATTTACCAGTTTGATGTAACACCCAGTGCTCATCACATCATGTGCCCTCCTTAATGCTCATCACCCAATTACCCCATCCCCCAACTCCCCTCCCCTCCAGCAACCCTCAGTTTGTTTCCCATCGTTAAGAATCTCTCATGGTTTTTTTCCCCTCTCTGATGACTTCCCTTTCAATTTCCCCCCACTTCCCCTATACACACACAAAAATAAATTCCAAATGGATTAAATAACTAAATGTGAGAACTGAAACCATAAAACTCCTAAAAAATATCATAGGTACTAACTTCTTTGACTTGAGTCTTAACAACATTTTTCTAGATAAATCTCCTCAGGCAAGCAAAACCAAACTATTGGAACTCTACCAAAATAAAAATCTTTTGGGGCGCCTGGGTGGCTCAGTGGGTTAAGCCGCTGCCTTCGGCTCAGGTCATGATCTCAGGGTCCTGGGATCGAGTCCTGCATCGGGCTCTCTGCTCAGCAGGGAGCCTGCTTCCTCCTCTCTCTCTGCCTGCCTCTCTGCCTACTTATAATCTCTCTCTGTCAAATAAATAAATAAATCTTTAAAAAAAAATCTTTTGTACAGCAAAGAAAACCATCAAGAACATGAAAAGGCAACCTACTGAAAGGGCAAAGATATTTGCAAATGATATATCCAAAGGGGTTAACCTCCAAAATACATAAAGAACTTAAACAACTCAGTACCAAAAAAGCAAATAATCTGATTTTCTAAGTGGCAGAAAACCTGAACAGACATTTTTTCCAAAGAAGACATCCAGATGGCCAAGAGACACATGAAAAAGTACACAACATCATTCTTCATCAGGAAAATGCAAATCAAAACCATAATGAGATATCACCTTATACAAGTCAGAATGACTAATATCAAAAAGACAATAAATAACCAGTGTTGGCATGAATGTGGAGAAAAAAGATCTCTTGTACACTGTTTATGGGAATGTGAGTTGATACAATCACTGTGGAAAACAGTATGGAGGTTTCTCAAAAAAATAAAAATGGAGAACATCCAGTCCAAGATGGCAATGTAGGACTCTGAACTCACCTCCACAGACATGCCAAATCTATGCCTAATTATAAAGCAATTCCTTAGAAAAACTGAGGGCTGACTGAATAGCTTCTATACAACAAAAGATAGAGGGAATGGGAAGATAGAGGGAAACACAGTAGCAAAGGTGTTGCAAACAGTGGGGAGGGAGAGTATAGAGGGACCAAGAGCAGATTCATCATTTCACAGAAAACAGTCAGTTTAAAAGACAAACTATTGCATAAGAGATTCAGCCTTAGGACACTGCCAAACTGCAGGGGAACTGCTGGGACTTTCTCTCCATCAGAAGGGTTGTTGAATGCTACTACGGTTTACACTCCCTGTCCACCTCTGGAGTGCAGATGAGAGCAGTGTCTGGATGCAAACATAGCCAGTCTACCACATCAGGGGCACTGGGTCCCTAGTCCACACCAGCCCCAGATGCTCTGGGGCACAGAAAAATAGTGATGGTTTAAAAGAGCAACTAGTATAAAATAGCAACCCTAGAACTCTACCAAATGGTGGGAGAGCCATTATAACTTGTCACAGTTTACACCCCCTCTCCACTTTGATAACGAATGGGAGTAGTGTCCAGGTGCCCTAACTGGCTTGCCACCTCACACCACAACAACTCCAGCAATCCCACCAAGGTGGCTCCTGGTACACAACAAGATACCTCTGGTCAGTGCTCACTACAGCTTCAGCTGTCACACTAACGTGACACGAATTCAGAGAAACCTGGAACATTCCATGCCTGTACCACTCTGGTTTCATACAGATTGCTAGGGTACCCCGGGCACAGAATGCTCCAAGTTCTCCTGACTGGTACCTGCTTCAGTTCTAACCACCTCACCACTATGTCCCCTTCATGAAGCACCCCAGAAAAGTCTGGCCCAAGTCTGCTTCAGTTGTGGCCACTTGGCCAAGACACCTGAGCAAATCCCTCCAGACACCCTGGCCAGCATGGGCCTTGGCTCCTGTCACCCTAACAAGGTGACCTGCTCTGAGCAGCCCTGGGAAGCCCAAGACACCCTGACTTACATCCAATGGCCTGCACTCAGTTTGGTTTTAGCTGTCCTGCCAGGGTACCTCTGTGTGATGAGCTCCAGGACTCCCCACCTTGCACCCACCTCATCTTTAGCTATCCTTAGAAGATGCCTCTACACATACAGTCCCAGGACCCTTTCTGTCTCTTCAGCTTTAGCTTTTTTTGTGCCAGGGCACCCACTGCATGAAACACCCTGGGATTTCCCCAGGCTAATTTCAGCCCCTGTTGCCCCACCAGGGATCCCTGACACTGAGTACCTCAGGACATATTGCACCCACTTTGACTTCATGTCTCCCTCTTCTCTGCATAGGCTTGAGACCCTCCTTGCCTATACCTATTTCAACTTTAGCTGCCCACTTCATGGAGAGCCCCTGGCTAAAACTCCACCTCAACTCTAGCAACTTACCAGGGCACCTACTGTGCAAAGCCTTGAAACAACCAAGTGTATATCTGCTTCAGCTTCAGCTGTCCTGCCAGGGCACCCTCTATGCAGGGAGCCCTAGGAACCACCAGCTTGCACTTACTTCAGCCATACTGCCAGGGAACCCTATGTGTGAGGATCCCCAAGACAGCCTAACCTATGCCCGTTCAGCTCCAGCCATCCCACCAAGGCAGAGAGTGCCCTGTGACCCTGTCACCCCACAGCTCCACCCAACCAAAAAAGCCACCAAACACACAGTCTACACAGGGGATGAACATACACAAGACCATTTTTCAAGTTTAGGAGAAGTAGCTATTCCATCTAATTCATAAAAACAAACACCAAAAATCAAACAAAATGAGGTGACAGAAGAATATGCTCCAAGAGAGAGAATAAGAAAAAAACCTCCAGAAGAAGAAGAAATGAGGACACACAATAGTGTGATAGCCTGATAAATAGTTTAAAGTAATGATCATAAACACGCTCATCTGGCTGGAGAGAAGACTGGAAAAAATCAGAGGCTTTCAACAAAGAGATAGAAAATATTAGAAAGAAATAAGAGTGTCTTATGGTTTTTTTGCCTCTCTTATGACTCAACATTCAGTTTTCTCTTCTTTCCTCTAGGATCCTCTGTGTTGTTTCTTATATTCCACATATGAGTGAAACAAATGATAATTGTCTTTCTCTGATTGACTTGACTCTTAACTATGGGAAACAAACTGAGGGTTGCTGGAGGGTGGATGGGTGGATGGTTTAGGTAACTGGGTGATGGGCATTAAGGAGGTCACATGATGTGATAAGCACTGGGTGTTATATGCAACTGATGAATTATAGAAATCTACATCTAACGGTAGTGAGGTACTATATGTTAGTTAATTGAATTTAAATAGGAAGGAGGGAAGGAAGGAAGGGACGGAGGGAGGGAAGGAGGAAGGGAAAAAGGGAGGGGAAGAAAGAAAGAGAGAAATCCAGAAGAACAGATCACCAATTTATAGGATAATGGAAAGTACACAAGCTGAACAGCAAAAATAAAGAGAATTTTAATAAGTGAAAATAGATTAAGGGATCTTTTGGGCAACAAGCACAAAAATATTTGCAATATCAGGATCTCAAAGGAGAAGAAAGAGAGAAGGGGAAAAAAATCTTATTTGAGAAAATTATAGCTGAAAACTTCCCTAACCTTCCCAAAGGAACTACATATCCAGGTTGAGGAAACATAAAGCTCCAAGCAAGAAAAGCCAAAGGAAGTTCACACTATGACACATGATAATTAAAATAACAAAGATTAAAGATAAAAAGAATTTTTATACATTTTTTACTTTTTTATTTAAATTCAATTAACCAACATAAAGTAGATCATTAGTTCTTTTTTTTTTAAAAAGATTTATTTATTTATTTACTCTAGCAATGGCAAGATATATTCAATGTGGTGAAAAGAAAAAACTCTACAACCAAAAATTTCTACCCAGTTAGGTTATCATTCAGATTTAAAGGAAAGATAAAGAGTTTAGCAGACAAACAAAAATTAAAGATTACCACCACTAAACTAGTCCTACAAGAAATGTTAAAGGTAATTCTTTAAGTGGAGAAGAAAAATGCATAATTAGAAATAAGAAAATTATCAATAAAAAGTAAAATATGACATATACATAAAACATGGAGGAGTGTGCAAAAAAAGTTCTTTTTAGAATGTGTTTGAACTTAAATTGCCATCAACTTAATAGGGACCACTATATATAAAGGAGGTTATATATAAATCTCAGGGTAACTACAAATCCAAAACCTGTATCAGATATGCAAAGAATAGAAAAAGAAAACCAAAAATAACAGATATGCACCAGGAAACTGGGAAGAAATCAAAGAAAGAGGGAGACAAACCATAGAGACCCTTGGCTCTGGGAAACAAACAGGGTTGCAGAAGGAGAGGCGTGTGTGTATGGGGGGTAACCAGGTAATAAGCATTAAGGAGGGCACATGTTGTGATGAGCACTGGGTGTTACACACAATTAGTGAATCACTGAATTCTACACTAAAAACTAATGATCTAGGGGCACCTATGTGGCTCAGTGGGTTAAAGCCTCTGCCTTCGGCTCAGGTCATGATCCCAGGGTCCTGGGTCCTGGGATAGAGCCCCGCATTGGGCTCTCTACTTGGCGGGGAGCCTGCTTCCCCCTCTTTCTCTGCCTGCCTCTCTGCCTACTTGTGATCTCTCTCTCTGTCAAATAAATAAATAAATAAATCTTAAAAAAAAAAAGAACTGTAACAAGAGACAAAGAAGGGCAATACATAACGATAAAGGGATTAATCTGACAAGAAGTTCATAAATATTATAATTATAATAATTATAAATATCTATGTACCCAACATGGGACCACCTAAATACATAAAGCAAATATTAACAGATATAAAAGGAGAAACTGAAAGTAAACCTATTACATCAATGGATAGATTATCTAGGCAGATAATCAGTAAGAAAACAGTGTCTTTGAACAAGACAACAGACCAGATGGACTTAACAGACACAGACAGAATAGTTCATTCAAAAACAGAATACACATTCTTCTCAAGTACACATGGAAAATTCTCCAGGATAGATTATATTAGGCTTCAAGAAAAAGTCTCAATATGTTGAAGAGGATTAAAATAGCATCATGCATCTTTTCCAATCACAATCATTGAATGATATGAATGAAAATGAAACTGGAAATCTATAACAAGAAAAAAATTGGAAAACACACAAACACATGGAGGCTAAACATCATATTACTAAGCAACCAGTGGATCAACAAAGAAACCAAAAATACATGAAGACAAATGAAAATGAAATACAATGGTCCAAAATCTTTTGGATACAGCAAAAGTAGTTTTTACTGGGAAATTTATAGTGATATAGGTGTAACACACACATATACACACACACACACACTCACACAAGCTCAAATAAACAACCTAACCTCACACTTAAAGTAACTAGAAAAAGAGAAATGAAATCCAGAGTGAGTAGAAATACAGAATAATGAAGATCATAGCAGAAACAAATGACAGACATTAGAAATAAATAGAAAAGATCAATGAAACCAGGATCTGATTTTTTGAAAAGATAAACCAATTGATAAACCTTTGGTCAGATTCATCAAGAAAAAAGAGAGAGGATACAAGTACAATAAAAAATGAACAAGGAGAAATAATGACTGAAACCACAGAGATACAAAAGATTTTAAGAGAATACTGTGAAAAATTATGTCAACAAATTATAAAACATAGAAGAAATGGATAAATTTCCAGAAATCTATAATCTTCCAAAACCGAGTTACAAGGAAATAGAAAATCTGAACAGACTTATTCTTAGTAACTAAATTAAATTATTAAATTAAAAGACCACCAAAAAAACAAAAGTCCAGGACAGACGGGCTCACAAGTATCTTCTACCAAATATTTTTAAAAGATTTAACAACTATACTTGGTCAAAATATTCCAAAAAATAGAAGGGGGATAGGTACAAAGGCAGGCATTTGTTGTGGGCACTGGATATTGTGTTTAAGTGATGAATCACTAAATTCTACACCTGAAACTAATATTACACTGTATGTTAACTAACTGGAATTTAAATTAAAATTTGGAGGGAAAAAAAAGGGAAGGAAAGTTTCCAACTACAGTCTATGAGACCAGCATTATCCTAATATCAAAACTAGACACAGACACTACAAAAAAAAAAAAAAACTACAAAATGATAGGCCAGTATCCATGATGAACATAAATGCAAAATTCCTTGATATAATATTATCAAACTGCATTCAGCAAACCATTAAAAATGATTATACAGCAATGAAGTGGGATTTATTCCAGAGACTCAAGGATAGTTTAATAATCACAAACTCATCAGTGTGAAACATAAATCAAGAAAACCAAGTAAAAAATTATATGATCATCTCAGTAGTTGCAGAACAAGCATTTGACAAAATTCAACATTCATTCATGATAAAAACTCTCAACAAAGTGGGTTTAGAGGAAACATAGCTCAACACATAATAAAGGCCATATTTGACAAATCCAGAGCTAACCTCATAATCAAAGATGAAAAACTGAAAGCTTTTCCTTTAAGATCAGAAACAAGACAAGGATATCCATTCTCATTATTTTATCCAGCTTTCAATAGTACTGAAAGTCCTATCCATTTCTATCGAATAAGAAGAAATAGAAGTGATTAAAATTGGTAAGGTATTAAAAAAAAAAAACTGTCACTCATTGTAGAGGACATAGTATTATACATAGAAAACCCTAAAAATTCCAGCAAAGAATAATTCAAAGAATCAATGAATCTGTCAAGTTGAAGGACACAAAATTAATACACAGAAATTGGTTGTGTTTTTATACACTAATGACAAAGTAGCAGAAACAGCAACTAAGATAACAATTCCATTTACAATTGCATCAAAAATAATAAGATACCTAGGAATAAATTTAAATAAGGAAGTGAAAGACCTGTAGTCTGGGAACTATAAAACATTGAAGAAAGAAATCAAAGCGACACAAACAGAAGGATATACCATTCTCATGGAGTAAAAGAATATTGTTAAAATAATCATACTACCCAAAGCAATCTACATATTCAATGCAGTCTCTATCAAAATACCAACAGAATTTTTCACAGGACTAGAACAAATGTTACTAAAATCTGTATGGAACCACAAAGGACCCTGAATAGTCAAAGCAATCTTGAGAAAGAAGAACAAAGCTGGCTGTATCACGATTCCAGATTTCAAGATATACTACAAAGCTATAGTATTCAAACAGTATGGTACTGGCACCCACAACTATATGTTCAGTTAATCTATGACAAAGGAATCAAGACTATACAATGCAGAAAAGACAGTGTCTTCAAATAAATGGTGCTGTGAAAACTGGATGACTACATGCAAAAGAATTAAACTGGACCATTTTTTACACCATACATAAAAATAAACTCCAAATGGATTAATGACCTAAATGTGATACCTGAAACTATAAAACTCCTAGAAAATAACATCAGCAACAATTTCTTTGACATCCGCTGTAGCAACATTTTTCTATTTAGGTCTCTTAAAGCAAGGGAGACAAAAGCAAAAATAGACTGTTGGGACTACATCAAAATAAAAAGCTTTTGCACAGTGAAGAAACTATTAACAAAATTAAAAGGCAGTCTACTGAATGGGAGAATATATTTGCAAATTACATATCCAATAAGGACTTAATAACGTATAAAGAATCTATATATCTCACAAATAAACCCCACAAATAATTCAATTAAACAAATGGACAGAAGACCTGAATAAACATTTTTCCAAACAAGACACACAGATGGCCAACACATAAAAACATACATCAACATCATTAAGCATCAGGAAACACAAATCAAAACCAGAATGAGGTATTAACTTATCCCTGTCAGAATGACGGAATCAAAAAGACAAGAAATAACAAGCGTTGGTAAGTATGTGAAGAAAAGGACACCCTTGTGCACTGTTGATGGGAATGTAAACTGGTGCATTTCCACTCTGGAAACCAGTATGGAGGTCCTCAAAAAAAAATTAAAGATTAAAATACTCTATGAAGGGTGCCTGGGTGGTACAGTCAGTTAAGCATCCAGCTCTTGGTTTTAGCTAAGATCATGATTGAAACCTAAGGGTCCTAAGATTGAAACCCACATCAGATAATTGGGGTTGGGAAATACAGGCTTCCAGTCATGGAATAAATAAGTCACAGGAATAAAAGTTACAGTCTAAGGAATATACTCAATGGTATTGAAATAACATTGTCTAATAACAGATGGCAGCTAAACTTCTGGTGAATATATCATATAAACTTGTCAAATCACTATGTTTACATCTGAAACTGAAGTATCATTGTATGTCAACTATACTCAAATTTTTAAAAAATAAGAATATATATATATGTACTGCATTTTGTTTATGCATTTATCTGTTAATGGACTTAAGTTGCTTCTATTACTCTATTATTTAGATATTGTTTAGAATTCTGCAATATAAGAGTAGATACCTGCTTTCAAATTAGTGTTTATAGATATATATACATATACACATATATGTATATGTATATATATAGCCAGAATATCTCTTGGCTATAAAAAATGAATGAGATCTTGCCATTTACAATAACATAGATGGACCTAGAGGGCATTATGCTAAGTGAAATAAGTCCAATGGTTAAAAAAAAAATTCTATATGATTTCTCTTATATGTGGAACCTAAAAATCAAAAGATTGGACACACGGGGTGCCTGGGTGGCTCAGTGGGTTAAGCTGCTGCCTTCGGCTCAGGTCATGATCTCAGGGTCCTGGGATCGAGTCCCGCATCGGGCTCTCTGCTCAGCAGGGAGCCTGCTTCCTCCTCTCTCTCTCTCTCTCTCTCTCTGCCTGCCTCTCTGCCTACTTGTGATCTCTCTCCGTCAAATAAATAATAAATAAAATCTTAAAAAAAAAAAAAAGATTGGACACACAAGAAACCAAAAATACAGATACCAAACTCATGGTTGACAGAGGGGAGGAGGTTAGGTGTATGGTTGAAACAGGTGAAGATGATTAAAAGGTTTCTAGTTATAAAATAAATGTTAAATTAATTAATTAAAAGTAGAGCACAGGTTATATAGTTGATAATATTATAATAATGTTTTAGGGTGACAGATGGTAACTACACTTACCATGGTGAGCATAGCATAATATATAGAACTGTTAAATCACTATATTGTACACCTGAATCTAATATAACATTGTATGTCAACTATATTTCAACTTAAAAAAGAGCAAAACTAAAACCCTTAGAATAAAACATAAAGGTAAATCGTCATGACTTTGGATTTGGCAAAGGATTCTTAAATTCAACACCAAAGGTACAAGCAGTCAAAGAAATAGGTATGTTAGCCTTCATCAAAATTAGAAAATTTGGGGGTGCCTGGGTGGCTCAGTGGGTTAAGCTGCTGCCTTCGGCTCAGGTCGTGATCTCAGGGTTCTGGGATCGAGTCCCGCATCGGGCTCTCTGCTCAGCGGAGAGCCTGCTTCCCTTCCTCTCTCTCTGCCTGCCTCTCTGCCCACTTGTGATCTCTCTCTGTCAAATAAATAAATAAAATCTTTAAAAAAAATTAGAAAATTTTGTTCTTCAAAAGACAGCATCAAGAAAGTAAAAGACAACCCATATGATGGGAGACAATATTGGCATTCATATATCTCAAAAGGGATATGGCTCTAGAATACATAAAGAACACCTACAACGCAATAAAAAAATAAATATCCCAACTAAAAATGGACAAAAGATATTGCATTAGTAGTCTCAAGCTGCCATAAAAAAAATATCATGGACTGTGTAGTTTAAACAACAGATATTTATTTCCCACATTTCTAGAGGCTAAAAAGTCCAAGATTAAGGTGATACCAGATTCAGTTCCTGAGGTAGGCCCTCTTCCTTAGCCTGCAGACAGCAGCCTTCTCACTATTTCCTCACAGAGAGAAAAAAAAAAAAGCTAGACCTTCTTCCTCTTTTAGGAAGAATACTAATCCCATCATATGATCCTACACCCATGACCTTATCTAAACCTAGTAACCTCGCAAAGGCACTGTCTCTAAATACCATTACAATGAGGATTAGGGATCTAACATATGAAATTAGGCAGGGACACACATTTAGTCCATTATAGATCTGAATAGATATTTCTCAAAAAATATGCAAAGATAAACTCAAAATGGATAAAAGACCTCAACGTGAGACAGGAATCCATCAGAATCCTAGAGGAAAACATAGGCAGTAATATCTTCGATATCAGCCACAGCAACTTCTTTCAAGATACATCTCCAAAGGCAAAGGAAACAAAAGCGAAGATGAACTTTTGGGACTTCATCAAAATCAAAAGCTTCTTCACAGCAAAGGAAACCAGTCAAGAAAACAAAGAGGCAACCCACAGAATGGGAAAAGATATTTGCAAATGACAGTACAAAAGGGTGATATCTAGGATCTATAAAGAACTCCTCAAACTCAACACACACAAAACAGACAATCATATCAAAAAATGGGCAGAAGATATGAACAGACACTTCTCCAATGAAGACATACAAATGGCTATCAGACACATGAAAAAATGTTCATCATCACTAGCCATCAGGGAGATTCAAATTAAAACCACATTGAGATATCACCTTACACCAGTTAGAATGGCCAAAATTAGCAAGACAGGAAACAATATGTATTGGAGGGGATGTGGAGAAAGGGGAACCCTCTTACCCTGTTGGTGGGAATGCAAGTTGGTGCAGCCACTTTGGAGAACAGTGTGGAGAATCCTCAAGAAATTAAAAATAGAACTTCCCTATGACCCTGCAATTGTACTCCTGGGTATTTGCCCCAAAGATACAGATGTCGTGAAAAGAAGGGCAGCAATGTTTAGAGCAGCAATGCCCACAGTCGCCAAACTGTGGAAAGAACCAAGACGCCCTTCAACGGACGAATGGATAAGGAAGATGTGGTGCATATACACTATGGAGTATTATGCCTCCATCAGAAAGGATGAATACCCAACTTTTGTAGCAACATGGACGGGGCTGGAACGGATTATGCTGAGTGAAAAAAGTCAGGCAGAGAGAGTCAATTATCATATGGTTTCACTTATTTGTGGAGCATAACAAATAGCATGGAGGACATGGGGAGATAGAGAGGAGAAGGGAGTTTGGGGAAATTGGGAGGGGAGGTGAACCATGAGAGACTATGGACTCTAAAAAACAATCTGAGGGTTTTGAAGGGGTGGGGAGTGGGAGGTCGAGGTACCAGGTGGTGGGTATTTTAGAGGGCATGGATTGCATGGAGCACTGGGTGTGGTGCAAAAATAATGAACACTGTTATGCTAAAAATAAATAAAAAATAAATTTAACAAAATATGCAAATAACAAATAAATCCACAAAGAGATTCTTGATAGCATTTGGACATGCAAATCAAAACCATAATGAAATACCACTTCATACTCATAAGATGGCTAGAATAAGTCAGATAATAACAAATGTTGACAAGGATGTAAAGAAATCAATATCTTCAACACCTACAGATGGGAATGTAAAATCGTGCAGCCACTTTGGAAAACAGTCTAGCAGTTCCTCAAATGATTAAACATAGATTTACCACATGATCCAGCAATTCTACCTGTAGGTAAAGACCAAGAGAAATGAAAACTTATGTCAACACAGAAATTTATAAAAGTTTATAGCAACATCATTTGCAATAGCCGAAAGATGGAAACAACTCAAGTGTCTATCAATGGGCAAATGGGTAAAAAAAAAAATATGGTATATTCATACAATGAAAGTATGGGCTGTTATTCAGCCATAAAAAGGAATATAGTGTTATTCATCCATAAAAAGGAATATAGTGTTAATACATGCTACAACATAGATGAACCTTGGAAACATTACATGTGTGAAAGGAGGCAGTCTCTCTCTCTCTCGCTCTCTAACACACACACCTACATACTATATGATTTCATTCATATGAACGTCCAGAATAGGGAAATCTACAAAAATAGAAAGTAGATTAGTGATTGCTAGAGCTAGGGGAGAGGGATATGGGATATGGGGGTGATAGCTAAAGGGTATGGAGTTTCTTTTTGAGGCAATGAAAATATTTTTAAAATGACTCTGCCGCTGGTTTTATGTATCTGAGAATATACTAAAATCATTACATTTCATACTTTAAATGGATTAAGTGATTAAGTTTTACAGTATGTTAATTATATCTCAATAAAGCTTTTTAAAAAAAACTTTATGCAGTTCTTTTGTTTTGAATATGATCATTACAGAACTGATATCTTTGAGTTTCTTCATTCATGAAGGTATGTTTTCTTGTCTATTTGTTGGTCTTCATTTATTGGCTCATATTAGGTTGATCTTGACCCCTAGAAATCCTAGGCCATTAAATGAGGCATGCTTTCCTCCAGAGATGATTTCCATTTGTTTCTTCCAGTGGTCCAAAGATACTATTAACCTGGGACTAATTTGGCTCCCTTTAGGATCTCTTTTTTAATCCAGGAGTCTCAAGTGTATCTCCCCCAATCTATGCAGACCCAAGATTTGGTCTAGTTTCAGTGTTGATGTTGGCATTTAATGGAGCCTCACTTTGTGTCTGCTCATAATTCATTTCTCTCAAATTCATTTTTTTGGGTTGGGTTTGTGGGCCTAGAGATTTCCCTTATCTTCTAAGGCCAGAAATGCAATAAAACTTAAGTCTTATGTAGGCTCTAATTGTTTTATAGTAATGATCTTTGTAGAATGTAGATGACCATATGGCCCAAAATGGAAGTCTCTCATGCAGGATTACTTTTTTTTAAATCAGTATTCACAGGAAAATCATTTCATTGAAAATGATTAAGTTGTCCTCCCCCCCCTTTTTTAGCACTTACAAATATCAGGAATCTAGACTGATCTTCCTCCTAAAGGAAAGTATGAAGGCATTTAATTAACAGATGCTATATGACATACGTAGCAAATATAAAGTATGTATATCCAAACTAAGGTACTTAGCCATAGCCATGTGCAGAATTTTTTAGAAATCTAAATACTAGTGCTTTACTCATGAAACTCATGTTTCAATAGTCTTTGTATTAGTTCGCCAACCCCCTCTGCTTTGCTAGCCGGACATGCATTATCCAAACCAAAGATGGAATTATCTTCATTATTAGTTCTAGTAGAAACCAAGAGAAAGAGTATTGCAGGCAAAGGGCAGGTCTAGAACAATTAGGATGAAAGGGAGACTGACATTTCCAACGAACTGAAGATGTTCAATGTGGACATAGCCAGTAAAAAAGAATAGAGAAGGCAGCAGGTGGCAAGAATGCAGAGTTGGCAGGGGCTGGTCTTGTTGGGCTTTGTGTGCAGGGTAAGGAGTCTGGATTTTACCAGAACACAATGATGGCAAGTATGTGAAGGTGTTTTGTTTTGTTTTGTTTTAAGATTTTATTTTTATTGTTTATTTGACATAGAGAGAGAGAGAGAGTGAATACAAGCAGGAGGAGTGGGAGAGGGAGAAGGCTTTCCGTGAGCAGGGAGCCCAATGCAGAGCTCAATCTCAACACCCTGGGATCATGACCTGAGCTAAAGGCAAACACTTAATGACTAAGCCACCCAGGCGCCCCAGGACTTTGAAGGTTTTTAAACTGGAGAATGGCATTATCTGATTTAAGTTATAATGTTTCATGTTTCTGAGTAGACAGTAGCCCCAAACCTGGAGGCAGGAAGACAGTAGGATGTTTTGATCTCACCCATTCAAATGTCTCCACCTGCTCTCCACTAGTTTTTAACTTACCAGCACATGTTCTCTGTACCATCATCTACTCATTTTCCCTAAGTACAACCTCTTCTATTAATGAATGGTTGAATAAATGAATGAATGAATTTGTGTCTTAACATTAATACATTGTAGGAGCTTATTCATATTCAATAAGCATTCAGTGAGCATTAAAATATATATATATATATATGTGTATATATATATATATGGCCCAATACTCTGCTGTGATTAGTAAAATATGACCGAGTTACTCTCCTGAGTTTTAAGTTTTTAGTTAATTAAGGAAGATGTTACATACATCTATATCTAAGACACCAGCAAGAAAGTGTCCAGTGCTATGAAAGAGTTGCAAAGTAATATCTACAAAGTTCAAAAGAATGGATGGCCACTTCCAGGTGGAGAGATCACAAAAGATGTCATACTTGAAAGGAGTAATGCTTGAAGAGGTAAAAACAGTCAAGAGGGCATTTACGTCTGTGAAAATAAATGGAGAATCTTGGAGCAGAAAGAGGTATTAGAGGTCATTTAGTCCAAAACTGAGTTTCAACAAGTTTATCAAATTATTTTATAGCCAAAATAGTTCTCTTTCAACATGCCTTCCTGCTAAACCTTAAATGTAGTTTGGAAATGAGATCCCAACCTTGAGAAGCCACAAAATTCTGGAGTAAATCTTCAGGTTATGACTGGGCCAGTAATAAAAATACAAAATAACAGATAAGCTTGGGAGAAAAACTGTTTAGATTATCTGTTACAATGTCTTCTATTATTCATCCCATATTATTTCTGGTGCTCCTCTGTCCTTCTAGTTCAAATATGTAATCTACTTTCATGTTAGTATGAACTAACTTCTGCTTGTCTTGGAAGCTAGGCTTAGTCAATAATAAATGTGTACTTTGGAATTTTGTTTATTTGAACACTCACCAACTGCTGCTGGCCTTTAAAAACCTCTGACATTTTAGACTGACTCATATAAAGCAAAATCATTGTAATTTTCACTAGAGAAAAGAAAAGAACTGATTAAAACTCAGAGTTGACAAAGTAAATAGAGTCCGTTCAAGAAAGATTTGTGAGTTAATGTCATCATGGCTCTGTAACACTGGACTTGACATAAACTGATAATAAGTATTTACACTTAACAGTCACATGAAGGTTGTGTCTACAAACATCAATAGTTTAATCATACTTCCAAATAAAGATGGTTTAATTTATCTTTCAATTCTCACTGCTTAATAGAGTATTGTGCTAAAACATCCCTTATAGATCAAGGATGCGTACATTTTCAGGGTTGGAAGGTGAGGCAAAAAGTCATTACAAGCCTGCAGTCAGTCCGGTTGGCAAGAAGCCCTTAGCTTTTTTTCTGACAGTGTTTTTTTGTTTGTTTGTTTGTTTTTTGCTTTGTTTTGTTTTTACAAATTATATATTTATTTTTCTTTTCTTTTTTCCTTTTATTATGTTCAATTAGCCCACATATAGTTTTTGATGTAGTGGTCAACAATTCATTAGTTGCATGTAACACGCAGTGCTCATCACCACACATGCCCTCCTTAATACCCATCACCAGTTACCCCATGCCACACTTTCCCTTCTGTATCCCTCAGTTCATTTTCCAAAGTCCAGAGTCTTTCATGGTTTGTTTCCCTCCCTTCCCCTGCTGGCGAGGATGTGGACAGTGTTGCTTTTGAGACAACAAAATGTTAAATCATTAAGTACTCCAAGGGCAATACTTTGTATATTATATCAATAACAATGGGTATTATGGAAAAGATGCAGTCTCTGCATTTAGGAAATGTACACAATTGTTGTAAAGTATATTTGTGTATCTGTATAATATGAGAAAGAGTAAGAGTGAGAAAGAGAAATGGAAGGAAAATATAGATAGTATTTGTACTACAGACATTAGAAAGGGAGAAGTTAACCAGATAGAAGTTAGTCGGGGAAAGATTCATGGAGGACAAAGAGCCTTCAAACAAGGGTGGGATTTGTAAGTTGTCTTAAAAAGAGAGAAAATATAACAAACTGAGGGTTTTTAGAGGGAAAGGAGGTGGAGGGATGGGCTGGCCCAGTGATGGGTATTAAGGAGGGCACATATTGCATGCAGCATTGGGTGTTATACATAAACAATGAATCATGGAACACTACATCAAAAACTAATGACATACATGGTGACTAACATAACAAAAAATAATAAAAACAAACAAACAACAACAACAAAAAAAAGAGAATGGCACAAGCAAAGACACCAAGGCTTTCCCTCCTTCCTTTATTAAGCCATTCAATAATCATTTAATAAGTACTTAATTCACACCGTGACCAGTAATCAGTATCTTTAAAGATTAGCTGAAAGGTGAAATCATGCTCCTCATCTTTATGGGAATGGCTTAGGAGCCATTCAGTCTTCTAACACAACATCTACTCTGTATTCAGCTTTTGTTAAATATTGAGGTTTCCGCTACTTTCCCCATGCACATATTTTTTTTTCCCCATGCACATATTTTTTAATACCCTCTATCCAGTTCACCCACATTCTCATATCTGTCATGGGACTGTTTTTCACCTGCTGCTCCCTCAGACCACAGTCTTCAATAGCTAGGAGATCACTAGGAGCAGCTAGTAGTAGAAACTCAGCCAAGATGCGTGGGTTGATGAAGTTCAGCAATAAAGGACCCAGAACAAAACTATCCAAGAGCAAAGCAAAGGATGATCATGGTTTAGAGCAATCATATATCGCTGTCATCTATCAGTGAGGGCATTACCTCCTGGGAGAAAATAGGGACAGTGACCTGTCAGCCAGAACTAAATGTAAACAAATAGAATCATACTCCTTTCCCCACCTGAACCCTGACAGTTTAGGCTCACATCCATTCTAATGCAACAGCAGCTCCAGAGAACATTGTGAAATGCATTCTTGATTTTCAGTGCCCTATTACCCTTTTCTTTAGTTCTCCTTTAGAGGCTCTTCCTCCAATCATTTACTCGTTTCTTCAGATCAGCCATAGGCTTTCCAGAACCCCTTTCTCAACACAGGTGGACTTTTCTTTTGTACACATGAAGGCATGACATCATTACTAAAGAAAATCATACAATTCAGCAGGTTGGTTTTCTTGTTTTCATCATAATCTTCTACTTCAACAGGAAAATAGAAGTCATATTCTCTTCCTACAACAAAGTTTATACCAACATGTATATTCATGTTTGTTAATATCTTTTCTATGTTTTCAACATAGAATTGTGATTAAGAGCAGGTTAGATTAGGTTCAAAGCCCAGATCCACTACTTACCAGCAATATGATCTTAGCTTATCTAAGTTTTTTAGATTCTGTTGCCCTCGGTTTCCTCAAGAATAAAATAGGGGTAATTTTAGAACCCACTTCATTGGGTTATTGTGAGCTTATGAAGGAAAGCCATTGACCATTATTGTGATCAATAAAACAAGCTCTAGGTTTATTTATTTTCCAGGCAAGGGCACATGCATCTGTGAAGAAGGTCACAGGGAAGGGAGCATATAAATAAATAAAGGAGCAGTTGGGGTTCCCAGGGGTAAACTAATTAAGGATAAAAAGTTTGCCCACTGGATAAGGAAGAATGAATCCATAGGTCTATATAAGTCCTATTTTTCACTGGCCATGAAAGAATCTTCAGTTTATTTTAATGGGGCTCTACCATTCAAATTCACACAGAGTTCTTTGTCATTTTTTCAGCTTCAGTGGTCAGAATTAGCTATGGTGAACCAGTTTTGGTATTTCCTAAATAAGTGATGTTATAAGGGGAGTATATCCTTATTTGGAAAATTAAATTATTTAATCCATGTAAAGCATTTAGAACACTGCCTGGCATAAAATAAGCTCTCAATAAATACTGACTTTTATTATTTATTACTAAGGCGTTGTGAATCATATTGTCTTTCACCATCTTAGGGATTTTACTCCTGAATTTCCAACTCACTCCCTCTTCTACTGGATCATCTCTGACAACATTCAAATATATTCTAAAACCTCTATATAAAAAGCCCTCTCTTTCACTTAGAAAGAAATGATGGAACCTTAAATTCAATTATGAAAACAGGTTTGTTTTATAAATGACTTTGGGAAACCAAGTAACAATCTAAAAATAAACCTAAAGTTGTATCAATTCTTCTTAATTTACAGTAGGAAAATTTCTTATTGTATCAAAGATTTCAGTTGAAATAATGAAACTATAAATGTGCTGTAAGAAATCAGAAGAAGCTTTAGCTATCCTGCCGGAGCACCTGCTGTGCAGAGAGCCCCAACCCTCTCAGCTCACACCCTGCCTCTGCTCCAGAAGCTCTGCCAGGGTATGCCCTGTGTGGAGAGCCCCAGAATACTTTAGTTTACAACCAATCCACTTCAGCTTCAGCTATCCTGTCAAAATGTCATTTGTGCAAACAGGTGTAAGACCCCTGGACTTGTACCTACTTCAGCTTCAGCTATTCAGGCAAGCTGCCTACTCTGTGAAAAGCTCCAGCCCCCTGGCTTGCTAACACCTCAGCTTTAGCTGTCCTGCCACGGCATTTTCTTCACAGAGCCTCGGGACCACACTGGCTCACAAACACTTCTGCTCTGGCCATCTGATCAGGGCAGACCCCAGTCAACACAGGGTATGACCATACATAAGACCATTCCTTCAAGTTTAGAAGTATCTAAACTATTAAGTTCCACCTAATTCATAAAAACAAAAAGTCAAGCAATATAGGGAGACAGAGGAATATGCTCCAAACAACAACAACAAAAGTCTCAGAAAAAGAACTAAGTGAAACAGAGATAAGCAGTAGACCTAATAAAGAGTTTAAAATAATGATGATAGGGTGCCTGGGTGGCTCAGTGGGTTAAGCCTCTGCTTTCAGCTCAGGTCATGATCTCAGAGTCCTGGGATCTAAGCCCGCATTGGGCTCTCTGCTTGGCAGAGAGCCTGCTTCCTCCTCTCTCTCTGCCTGCCTCTCTGCCTACTTGTTACCTCTCTCTCTCTCTCTCTGTCAAATAAATAAATAAAATCTTAAAAAAAAAAAAGTGATGATGATAAAGATGTCCACTGGACTAGATAGAAGAGTGAAAGAACTCAGCAAAAAGATAATAAATATAAAAAGAACCAATCAGAGTTGAAAAGTGCAGTAACTAAAATGGAAAATACACCAGAGGAAATGATAGATTAAATGATGCCAAAGAATGAATCAGTGAATGGGAAGACAGAATACAGAAATAACTCAGGCTAAGCAGCAAAATTTTAAAAGAAGAACAACAACAACAACTTAAAAAATGAGCATAACTATTTAGGTAACATCAATCACATAAACATTCACATTATGGGTAATAGGGGTCTCAGAAAAAGGAGAAAAGGAAAGGGGCAGAAAATTAGACTGTGGATTCTGAGAAACAAACTGAGGGTTTTGGAGGGGAGGGGGTGGGCGGTTGGTGGTGGGTATTAAGGAGGGCACACATTGCATGGAGCACTGGGTATGGTGCAAAAACAGTGAATCTTGGAAAACTAAAAAAATAAAATTAAATTTAAAAAATGAATAAATAGCTGGAAACCTCCCTAACATAGGAAAGGAACAGACATCCAGGTTCAGGAGCATAAAGAGTCCCAAACAAAATGAACCCAAGGAATTTCAACAAAGACACATACATAACAATTGAAATGTCAAGGGTCAAAGATTAAAAGATAATTTTAGGATGCCTGGGTGGCTCAGTGGGTCAAGCCTCTGCTTTCAGCTCAGGTCCTGATCTCAGGGTCCTGGGATAGAGCCCCGCATTGGGCTCTTTGCTTGGCAGGGAGCCTGCTTCTTCCTCTCTCTCTGCCTGCCTCTCTGCCTATTTGTGACCTCTCTCTGTCAAATGAATAAATAAAATCTTTTGAAAAAATCTAAAAATAAAAGACAATTTTAAAAGCCGCAAGGAAGAAGCAAAAAGTTATGTACAAGAGAAAATCCTTAAGGCTATCAGCTCATTTTTCAGCAGAAATTTGCAGGACAAAAGGGAGTGGCGTGATATATTCCAAGTGCTGAAAGGAAACACCTAAACCAATAATACTCTACTTATTAAGATTATCTGTCAGAATTGAAGAAGAGATAGTTTCCCAGACAAACAAGAGTTAAGGAGTTCATTACCATTAAATCAGTCTCACAAGAAATGTTTTTGTTTTGGTTTTTGGTTTTGGGTGGTTTTTTTTTGGTTTTTGGTTTGGGGTTTTTTTTGGCAGAAAGACTTATTACTTTTTAATCCAGACACAACCTTCCCTAATAAATAAGAAATACTTATTAAATGTCCTTTGAATGAATGAAGTAACATTATTTTAACTAAACATAGACTATATAATCTCTGAGAAAGTGGGACTTTTTATAAAGAGAATGTCTGAATAGTTTTTACTTTTGGTTTTGGTGAGTTTTTTGTTTTTGTTTTTGTTTTTTTTTTATCAGTCCAAAAAATTTTTTTTTTCAACTGGGGAAAACCAAAACATGTGAAGGTTAAAGAATATACTACTAAACAACAAATGGGTCAATGAAGAAATCAAGGGAAGAAATTTTTTAAATAAATGGAGAATAATGAAAATGAAACAGAACGGTCCAAAAATCTTTGGAACTCACCAAAAGCAGTTCTAACAGGGAAATTTACAGTAATACAGGTCTCGAGAAAAAAGAAAAGCCTCAAATAAGAAATCTAACACTCCACCTAAAGGAACTAGGAAAAGAAAAAACAAAGCCCAAGGTGAATAGAAAAAGGGAAATAATAAAGATCAAAGCAGAAATAAATAAAATAGAGACTAAATAACAATAGAAAGATTAGTGAAACTAAGACTTTTGTTCTTTGAAAGGTAAAGAAAGTTGATAAACCCTTAGCCAAATTAAACAATAAAAGAAGAGAACCAAATAAATAAAATCATAAACAAAAGAGTAGACGTAATGACCAATACCACAGAAATACAAAGAGACTACTATGAAAAACTACATGCCAACAAATTGAACAACCAAGAAGAAATCAATAAATTCCTAGAAACATAATATATACCAAAATTGAATGAAGAAGAAATAGAAAATCTAAACAGATTATTAATAAAAAAAAAATTAGGTAATCAAAAAACTCCCAACAAACACAAGTTTAGGACAAGATAGATTCACAGGTAAATTCTATCAAGAATTAACAAAGAATTAACATCAATATTTAAAATATTCCAAAAAATAGAAGAGGACAGAGAGCTTCCAAATACAATCAATGAAGTCAACATTACCTTGACATTAAAATCAGACAAAGATATTATAAAAAGAGAAAACTACAGGCCAATATCTCTGATGAACATAAATGAAATAGTCCTTAACAAAATAGTAGCAAAATGCATTCAACAATACATTAAGGATTATTCATCATGATCAAATGGGAATGAATAATCCCTGGGATGCAAGGATGTGGTTTAATATTCACATATCAATCAACATGATAGACTACATTAACAAAATGAAGAATAAAAGTCATATAATTACATCAACAGATGCAGAGAATATATTTGACAAAATTCAACATACATTTATGATAATAACTCTCAACAAAGTGGGTTTAGAGGGAACATACCTCAACATAATAAAGGCCATATATGACAAACCCACAGCTAACATCATACTCAATGGTGAAAAAATGATACTTTTCCTCTAAGATGAGAAACAAGACACGGCTGTCCACACTCATCACTTTGGTTCAATACAGTACTGAAAGTCCTAGCCACGGAAATCAGACAACAAAAACAAATGAAAGCCATCCGAATTGGCAAAGAAGTCAAACTCTCACTCTTAGCAGATGACATAATATCACATAGAAAACCTTAAAGACTCTGTCAAAAAATGATTAGAAACAATAAAGTGAATTCAGTAAAGTTGCAGGATAAAAAATTAATACACAGAAATCTGTTGCATTTCTATATGCTAATAACAAAGTAGCAGAAAGATAATTTAAGAAAACAATTTCAGGGGCACCTGGGTGGCTCAGTGGGTTAAGCCACTGCCTTCAGCTCAGGTCATGATCTCAGGGTCCTGGGGTCGAGTCCCGCATCGGGCTCTCTGCTCAGCAGGGAGCCTGCTTCCCCTCTCTCTCTCTGTCTGCCTCTCCATCCACTTGTGATTTCTCTCTATCAAATAAATAAATAAAATCTTTAAAAAAAAAAGAAAACAATTTCATTTATAATTTCACCAAGAAGAATATAATACCTAGGAACAAACAAACGTAATCAAGGAGGGGAAAGACTTGTACTCTAAAAACTGTTAAGACATTGATAAAAGAAACTAAAGATGATACAAATGGAAAGATATACTATGCTTGTGGATATGAAGATTATTAAAATGTTCATACTACCCAAAGCAATCTACAGATTCAATGTAATTCCTGTCAAAAAACTGACAGCATTTTTCACAGAAGTAGAACAAATATTACTAAAATTTGTATGAAACCACAATGATCCCAAATAGCCAAAGCAATTTTGAAAAAGAGGAATAAACCTGGAGACATCACAGTTCCAGATTTCAAGATATACTACAAAGGTATAGTAATCAAAACAGTATGGTACTAGCACTAAAAGAGACACATAGATCAGTGTGACAGAAGAGAGAGTCAAGAAATAAAATCACACCAATACGGTCAGTTAATCTATGGCAAAGTAGGCAAGAATATACAATGGGGAAAAGATAGTCTCTCCAATAAATGGTGCTGGGAAACTGGACAGCTGTAATCAAGAGAATGAAACTGGAGTACATTCTCATTGCTTACACAAAATAAATTACAAATGCATTCAAGTCCTAAATGTGAGACCTGAAACCATAAAACTTCTAGAAGAAAACATAGATAGTAATCTCTTTGACCTCAGCCATAGCAACATTTTTCTAAAAATGTCTCCTAAGGCAAAGGAATGAAAAATATAAATATGGGGAGATGGAGAGGAGAAGTGAGATGGTGGAAATCAGAGGGGGAGATAAACCATGAGAGACTGCGAACTCTGAGAAACAAACTGAGAATTTTGGAAGGGAGGGGGTGGGAGGTTGGGTGATCCTGGTGGTGGGTATTATAGAGGGCACATAGTGCATGGAGCACTGGACATGGTGCATAAACAATGAATTCTGGAACACTGAAATTTTTTAAAGATTTTATTTATTTATTTATTTGACAGAGAGAGATCACAAGCAGGCAGAGAGGCAGGCAGAGAGAGAGGGCTAAGCAGGATCCCCACCGAGCAGAGAGCCTGATGTAGGACTTGATCCCAGGACCCTGAGATCATGACCCGAGCTGAAGGCAGAGGCTTAACCCACTGAGCCACCCAGGGACCCCTGAAAAGAAATTTTAAAAAAAAATGTAAAATATGCCATTGGGACTATATCAAAATTAAAAGCTTTTGTACAGCAAAAGAAACCAACAAAACAAAAAGGCAACCTACTGAATGGGAGAAAATATTTGCAAATGATAGGTCCAATTAGGGCTAGAATCCAAAATATATAAAGAACTTCTACAACTCAATACCAAAACAAGGAAAATAATCCAAGAACAAAAACGGCAACGGACATGAATAGATATTTTTTCCAAAGAAGACATAAAGATGGTAGATAGTCATGTGAAAAAATATTCAACACTGCTAGTCACCAGGGAAATGCAAATCAAAATCAAATGAGATGTGACCTTATACTATCAGAATGGCTACAGTCAAAAAAACAATAAATAACAAGTGTTGGCAAAGATGTGGAGACAAAGGAGCACTTGTGCAAGGTTAGTGGGAATGTAAATTGGTACAGCTACACTAGAAACGAGTATGCAAGTTCACAAAAAATCAAAAATTGAAATACCATATGATCCAGTAATTTCCTCAAAGAAAATGAAAGTACTAATTCAAAAAGATATATGCATCCCTATATTTATTACAGCATTTTTTTTTACAGTAGCCAAGATATGGACACAACCTAAGTGTCCATTTCTGGATGAATGGATCAAGAAGAAGTGGTATATATAAACAATGGAATAGTGCTTGACCAAAAAAATAAATAAATAAAGGATGACATCTTGCCATTTGCAACAACATGGATGGACTTGGAAGGTATTATGCTAAGTGAAATAAGTCAGACAAAGAAAGAAAAATGTCATATGATTTCACCTATATATGGAATCTAAAACAAATAAACACACAAAAAAGAATAAACAAAAAGCAGAAACAGACCCTAAACTGTCAGACTGTCAGATGGCTGCCAGAAGGGAGAAGAATGGACTTATGGGCAAATGAGTAAAGGTGAAAGGAAGATAAAAGCTTTCAATTATGAAAAGAATAATTCACAGGAGTAAAAGGTACAGCATAGGGAATAGAGACAATGGTATTGTAATAGCATTATATGTTAACAGATAGTAGATGCATTTGTAGTGAGCACAGCATAACATATAAACTTGCTGAATCACTACGTTGTATGCTTGAAATTAATGTATTACTATTTATCAACTATACTTCAATGTAAAAAAAGTAATTATGAGAGAATTCTTTAATAAACTCAGAGTAGGAAAAGCCTCCCTATGTTACAAAACTCAAGAACCATAAACAAAAAGACTAACAAATTTGACAATACAAAAATCAACATTTCTGCAAAGGAAGAATGAGCAAAAACAAATTTCAAAGACAACAGATTAGGAAAATGTATCTGCAGAACTATATTTGAAACAAAGGACTACTTTTCCTAAAAGATGGGGTATATAATATACTAAGAAAAAAACCAATATCCCAATTTTTAAAAATGGACAACTCCCCAAAAAGGAAATATAAAGGACTTTTAAATATGAAAATATGTCAGTCTCACTCATAGAGAATACAAATTAAAATTATCCTGAACTATTTTTCACTCATCATATTAGCAAAGATCAAAAGATAAATAATGCCTGTGTTGATGAGGTTATGAGGGGAATGGCATTTGCATATTGCTGATTGGAATGTACATGGTAGGACTGTGAATGGAATGGAATGACCCAGTGTTACAAGGATCTTCAGCCTAAGGAAAGAAGATAATGAACAAGGCCAAAACTAAGTAAATCCAGGATGCTGATGTTCAAAGTGCAAAAAAGGCAAGTCTGGGGGTGCGGGTGCCACCAAGTCTTTTCATAGATAATGGCCATAATGCAGCAACCAAAAATAAAATATATGTGACTGAAAATAATTGAGAATATAAAAGACAGCCTTAAAGACACATATCCTATGAAATGAAAAAGATGGACATTATTAGAGATGATTACTGATATGAAATACAGACAAAGGAAATACAATATATGAGTTGGGGGAAATCGGAGGAGGAGACAAACCATGAGAGACTGTGGACTCTGAGAAACAAACTGAGGGTTTTGGAGGGTAGGGGGCAGGTTGGGTGAGCCTGGTGGTGAGTATTAGGAGGGCACATATTGCATGGAGCACTGGGTGTGGTACATAAACAATGAATTTTGGAACACTGAAAAAAAAAATAAAAACAAACAAAAAAGCAATTGGCATTCCTAAAGAAAAGAGGCAAATAGCAAAATAAAAAGATTTGAAAGATTTAATAACAAAAAATAAAGACACAAACCATTAGAAAACTTTTCCCAGGAAATTTTGATAAGGAATATTTAATGCATAGACATATCATGAACTAAACTAAAAACCTTAAAGACTTCCATACAGAAAAAGAAAATCTCTTACAAATGTGACGGTCGAGTAGGAAGTACAGAATCAGACTAACCTCAGACTTCTCTGCAGCAACATTTAATGCAAAGAGACAGTGGAGTTCTATAAAGTTCTATGGAAGGAAGGGATATTTTGGGGCCCAACAATTATGTCCTTTATACCTCGAGGAAAGAAACAGACTTTCTCAAGTAAGTAACAGTATATGAAATTTAGTACTCAGGAGTTCTCTGAAAAAGTCATCCAACTACAAAATCCAGCAAACCAACAAGTGAGTGAAAATAAAGAACCTAGAAATGTAGGTTCTATGGCCAATGAATGGTGGGTAATTAAAGAAAAATAACACTGTGAGAATTATAGTTATAGGAAAAAACAAATGCATGAATCTTGATAATGTAAAAATAATAATAGGACTAAAGAACTATGGTCTTGAAGGAATGACGTTGGAAAAATGTCAAATTTCTCATCTTCACATCACAAAGTTCATAGATATTGTTTAAATGGAAGCATTTTGGGGATGGCTGATGGTTCCACTGGTTGAGTGTCTGCTTTCAGCTCAGATCATGATCCCAGGGCCCTGGGATTAAGTCCCATGTTGGGCTCCCTGCTCAGGGAGGAGACTGCTTCTCCTTCTCCCTCTATCCCCAACTCGTGCTCTCTCACTCTACTTCCATCTCAAATAAATAAATAAATAAAATCTATAAAAATTTTTAAAATAAATGGAAGCATTTTGTTGTTTTTTTAAGTGAAAGAAATTTTTTTTAATTTTTTAATTTTTTAAAATTTCTTCTCAGTGTACCAGAATTCATTGTTTATGCACCACACCCAGTGCTCCATGCACTATGTGCCCTCCATAATACCCACCACCAGGCTCACCCAACTTCCCACCCCCTCACTCCTTCAAAACTCTCAGATTGTTTTTCAGAGCCCAAAGTCTCTCTTGGTTCATCTCCCCCTCCAATTTCCCTCAACTCCCTTCTCCTCTCTATCTCCCCATGTCCTCCATGTTATTTCTTATGCTCCACAAATAAGTGAAACCATATGATAATTGACTCTTTCTGTTTGACTTATTTCACTCAGCATAATCTCCTCCAGTCCCATCCATGCTGATACAAAAGTTGGGTATTCATCCTTTCTGATGGAGGCATAATACTCCATAGTGTATATGGACCACATCTTCCTTAAAAAATTTTAGAGTTCTCTTTTAATAAATAAAAATGTTTATATGAACAAATTATTACTTATCTGAGGTTGAGCAATTCTGCCAATTTCATTTGCTTTCCTCCTGTTGAATTCAAGTAAAGATAAATTTAATACTTTTTACTTTTGAAAAGCATTTATATCCTATTTTCATTAATTATATCTATATACATAATAGAAATACAAAGAGATGACTAAGAGAATGTCTGCCAAGTATTAAAGATAATTATTTCTGGGTAGTTGATAGTGTTTTGCTTGGGTTTTTTTTTTTATGTTTTATTTTGCTTTTTTTCTCTAATTTTTCCATAATACTTAATTTCTTGTGTTAGGCATAAATCATTTTTACAAAACCGGTACTTTTTAAGTGGTTCCTACCTTTTGAATAATCACAAGGTATGGCTGGGGAGAGGAGAGGGTAATTGGCCAGAAGGCCCACTGATTATGGATCTCACATTCACAAAGACCAGACACTTAGATTTTGGCAGGGTTTGGGGGGGGGGGTCTCTCCAAATAAAGACATATGTACCACAACAGAGATATGCTGACAACATTAAACATTTAAAACACTCTTGTGTGTGTGTGTGTGTGTGTGTGTGTATTTTTTTTTTTTAAGTCATACCTGGATGCTCAAGATATCCACATCTCTTTCACAACCTAATAACATTTTGCACACATTAGTCATAGTTAAGAAATTCTGATTAACAAAATGGGAAGGACATGGCCCCTAGGAGGACTCCTAGAAGTTCCCTTCTCCTTCTTAGATAATACCCAGCTTAGCGATTTCTATTAGGCAAATACTAGGCAAACCTGACACTGGCACTTACAGTTTCAAGCACTTAATAAAAGGATAACCAATGCAAAGATTTTCTTTTTAAGTTAGAATGCTTGTAGTTGATTACTTATTTAGATTTTAGCTTGACTGTGGTTTGTGGTTTGCTCTGCTCTGACAACTGAATTCCTAATCTTACTATTTGTTCACTAGTTCTCTTACAAATAGATTTCTAATTAGATTATCCACTTCTCTTTGGCAATCTGAACCTATATCAGACTGTGGGTTTCAGTTATTGCTTCTCCCTTGCCCCATTGCTATTTGCATAATGTGATATTGGTCAACATAGACCAAGGAAGTAATAAAACTCGCTTGCTCATTAAAGTTTCTGTGGCAATGAAGAGTGAAATTATTCATAAGAGCACTGGGAAATTCTATCCAGATCAACATCCAGGATGATAAAATTGAGCTCCTCATGGGAAAGTAGTTCAGGATTATCACTGTTCCAGAAGTGTGATAAAAATAGGGGGATTTTCTTAAGCGATGAGACATAAGTTAGTAAATTCTCAACTCCACTCATCATTAAGCTATTTCACATAATCTTGAATGCAAAAATCCAGATTAACCAAAGCAACTCTTTACCTTTGTCCTCTGTCCTCTGGGATAGCTGTCAATGAGCCACATTTCCTGCTATCCACAACCTGGTATAATCCCCATCCTTGAAGTTGCAGCTGCATTTAGTGAGTCACTTCTAATAGAATATCAAAAACAAAAACAAAAAAACAATGGAAGTCGCTTCTGAGATTAAGTCACTTGCTTGCTTCGGGTAAAGCAAGAGGCCATGTCTTAAGCTGGCCTATGGAGAGACCCATGAGCAAGGAACAGCCATGTGTGTGAACTTCAAAGTGGACCTACCTCCAATTGAACCTGGAAATGACTTCGGCTCTGCTGACACCTTGATAGCCTCATGAGAATCCCTAAACCCCAAGATGCAGATAAGCAGCACCAGATTCCTGACTCATAGGAACTTCCAGATAATAAATGTTATTGTTTCAAGCTGCTTAATGTTGGTATAATTTTTTATATTACATCGCACAACTGATACACCCATCTCTTGGCAAAAGGATTCACTGTAGAATGTCTATAAAACTGTCCTATAGATTGAAAATAGTATGAGCCTTTCCAGCAATCAGCATACACTCAATTGTTTCACAAACATTTCTGAAACAATATGAACAAATATGAAGCATATCTCTGATGGCATACATCAGATGGCATACTCACCATCCAAAATATTCCTTAAAATTTTTTTAATTGTTTTAATTTTATTTATTTGACAGAGAGAGAGAGACCATGAGTAGGCAGAAAGAGAGAGGGAAGCAGGCTCCCCGCTGAGCAGAGAGCCTGATGCAGGGCTCAATCCCAAGACCCTGAGATCATGACCTGAGCCGAAGGCAGAGGCTTAACCCACTAAGCCACCCAGGCGCCCCCCTTAAAATTTTTAAGTTAAAATTTGATCAATTGTTGTATTAAGATTCTCCTTGTCTGTTTGTCTTGCCCAGTGTTATTACCCCAATTCTTCTGCACAAACTAATTTGTTAAAAGCAAGAATAAGGAGGAGGAGGAGGAGAAAAATGAAAAAAAAAAAATAAGAAGAAGAAGAAACAGCAGTAGAAGTCATCTGGTTTTCACTGGCCACAAAGGATTTATAAACTAGAGTTTTAAAAAACACTTTGCATTCCAAGAAGAATCACTGAGAAAGATATTCTCCTACTTTGATGTGTATTCCCTAGCTGAATCATGATGAGAACTCCTGCGTTTTCTGGGACAGTCCCAATTTCAAATTATCTGCTCTACTTTCCCCTAAATTATAATGTACTTGCCAAATCACTTGTCTTGATTTTGGCTTAGAAATTATGGATCTTTGTAATCATGAATTGTTCTTGAACTTGGCTTGTGTCATTGTTGGCACAATATGTCAACTCACCTATTAATTATTTATCAAATTCCTTGGATAGCACTCTGCTATGACAGTCCAATGAAGGACTGGAATCTTACAGAAGCTTATCTACTATATGGGGAAACTGAACAAATGTATATGATGGCACATAACAATTAATTAAATGACTTATGGATGCAATAGACAATTCAGTAGTTCAGAAAAGGGAGACTACAGAAATCAGGGGAGACTTCATGAAGGAGGAAGATTTGCTCTTCAGAGGAAAGAGAAAATCAGGGTAATATCAAGGAGACAGGATTGAACATAAAGTAGGTCTCTGAGGGTGGCGAGAAGCACAAAGTGAGGCACAATGAGCTGACAGCATAAGAAAAGAGAACACATGTGAGGAATACCTCTAAGGCAGGTTGAATATGAAGGGTGCTCCTAGCCCAGGGCTATGCACATGATCATTGTAATATCACTCATCACATGCCTACTGCATGCCAAGTTCTGTGTTAAATGCTTCACATATACCATTTCATTTTCTCTTTATAAATAAGATTCTTTTAATGTACCCTTTGCAGACAAGAACACAGACTTAGAGAGATAAAATAACTCATCTGAGGTCATGAGCTAATACGTGGTAAAGCCAAGATTCAAGTCCCAGTTTAAATAATATGAAAGCCCAAGCTCCTAGCCATGAGATACCATCCTGATGTCAAGTAGAGAAAACAGTCAAAGCAAAATTAATTCTTAAGCTCGTCTATAAACTCTTCAGAGGTAAGTGCTAATATTCACCTGAGTGTTTCACCTAATGGTTAGTGGGAACAGATCAAATGCAGGAATGCTAGGCAGTATAGGAAACACACACCCTTCCCTTCTTGGCCACACTGCTATTTTGCAGTGGAACTTGGCAAAACCAAGGACATTTGGCTCCTTTGCATGGTCTTTAAGGTAATAGTCACCTCTAAACATTGTGTGCAGTGTCTATTATGCATGCAAAAGACTTTTCATGACCACACCAAAAATATCTCAACACAATGGTGGGTTGTATTGATTTAAAACACCCCTTTTTGTAGCTCTGAGCTATTGATCCTACAATCTACTAAGTATGCCTTTGTTCTCCTTGAATGTAGCAACAAATGCAAATAGACAGATTGCTTTAAAAATTATGTGTCATGAATAAATATCATGTTGCTCACTTTGGAGCAAAATGCAAAACCTTAAGGCAAAATGAAAGCTCTCACTTTGCAAAGAAGGTAAATGACAAAAGACATATAAATTCTTAAGAAGGTAGGAGAAAGCCAATTTTTTTTTTTTATCATCCCTAATTCAACTCCCCAGACCTCACTTGATGGTGTAAAATACATTTCTATGAGGAAGGGAAATGGTTACTTTCCAGAAACTTTGATATTCTTTTATTCCAAGGAAAACAATATTTCCAAAGTTTGTGTACTATATTTTAATTAATTAGTCATATTTTCACATTAACTTATTGCTTGTTTCTATTCTACTACCTTTTTCCCAACGGACTAAATTCAGCTTCACCTAATCCCCTGAACAATATCTCCAAAACTGCAGTATTGTGTTTAACCTATCTCTGTGACCAAATAAACTGTTTTCCCATACTTTATATGAAAATCTCTTCTTACTATTTTCATCCAGCATATTTATTTCCGGGTTGTTAGTTCCCATAAAAGCTATTTCTTATCACAGAAAATGAGAAACATAAACAGCTTAGATCTTGTCATGTAGAATAATAAGAACGTTCCAGAGTTCTAGTGGTTAAATTATAGCTAGGTCTTCTTCGTGTCAACATACATAGCTTAAAAATCTCAACTGAGGCCTGAAATGTATTCTATTCCAGAATTTGAGATTTCATTCACTGTGTTCTGCTATTCCAGAATTTGGAATCTCATGTGAATACTAAAAGACTAGCAAGTCAGAAATTGGAGGGTTGAAGATTTTTCCCTACTTGAAAGCTAACAAGTAAGACTGCTACATAGAGTTTTATACACATACTGTAATACTGACAGAACACATACTCTTTAGAGCAAAGACAAAGACCGTTGATTAACCACAGCAAAATCAGCTGCCAAGGCAGTATCTTGTATGGGTTCCCAAAGCCTCATCCCATAGGGTGATGCGGTATGGGCCCAATGTTACCTGGGCAGACACTGGGGTACCTCATAATAGGGGAACCCCCAAATTAGGAAAACCTAATTTATTTGGAACTGTCGTTGACCTGCCCATTCTCTTCTCCAGAGTGAGAGGAGTTATCTTTCCTCTGGAATGTAAACATGTCTTCCCAGAGAGACGAGGAAGATTTTACTATCCTGGAATGTGCCTGGGGAGGGTGAGATTCTAGGCTTTATTATCTCTAGCTTCCAAGATCATTTATTCTTCAAATATCCTTGAACAGATAATCCAAAAAGCGTAGGAATGCCATAGAGAATTGCTTTCAACACAGCTATAAGTGGGGACAGAGTGTAAGTGCGGCCTCCAGAAATAAATTACCAGAAACAAACCCCACAAGTGTCTGGTCTCCCTCCTAGACCAGCCCACACCTGGGTGCTCTGCATCCCAGGCTACCCAACACTACCTCAGGAAGAAGTTGAATCCCAAAACCTGATAGACTATCAGCTAAAACAAACAAAAACAGAAAAGACCTGGGAGAGAGGGGAAAAACATCTAAATACAAAAGTAATAAGATAGAAATCAAGGAAATAAGATAACAGGTTCAAGTGATTCTTGGGAGAGAACGGTTTTTAGAAAAATTTCCAGGCTGATCTGAATGACTCATTGCTTTCTTATAGAATAGCCTTGGCTAAGGAAAGAAAGAAAACATTAAGGGGCTTATCAGTTTAGACAGTGTCCCTGGAGTCTGGAGGTTGCTCAGAAAGCCCTCAGATTAAGCCAAAGGAGAGATGATATTATCCAAGATGGGTTCAGAGTAGAAGAGGATTTATCCTATAAGGTCCATATCCACAGACCATACAGTCTGGCTGCTTATTATGTAGGCAGACCAATTCTGCCAGGAGAAACTCAAATCTGCAGCTTCCAAGACTGTGACCAGTTAAGACAGGTCATTAGTAGTATTTCCATCCTCAGTGTGAAAGACTGGTCTGAAATGGGACTGGCCATCATTGACAAGCCCAATCAATGCTTGGAAATATTAAAGTGGTTCTTTGGCAAGAATAGCTTTGAAACTAGGTTACACTCTCAGCCAACAAACTGCAAGTGTTCCTAAAAAATTGAAAGCATCTTGTCTGGAAAAGAGGCATTACCTCAGGTATTGAGGCTCAGATATTTTCTGGTGCTCAACGAGTTGAGCAGGCAGACTGCCAAGATACAGTCTCTTTGGATTTTCATTTGCTGAGAAAAAAAGCCCTTCAGACTCCTTGTGATATTTTGGGAACATTAAGCTGAGCAAAATTCAGGGTCATCTAACAGGTTAATGATCCAAATCATTAAAGGGGATTCACTAAACTTCCTTCCCACAAGAATAATGTCAACATTTGGCTTCTAAAAATGAAGACACTAAGGAGAGAGAAGTTGAGACGAGAAAAAGTGGGAGGAGATTGCATGTTCCTAAAGTTTCATGTTCTGGCTAATTTAAGAGGAGGAAGTGTTAGAGGGATCTTATCCCTGTCTCTCTGCCTCTCTCTGCATATAAGTTCTATATTGAACTTAAGATTGTTTTTCCTTTGTTTTAGAATGCTAGATGCTCTATATTTTTAACTGCTTCATTTATCATCTACCTTTCTTATAGCTAAAATGTTTTATGTACTCCAACCTGTACTACATCAAGTTCTCTTGGCAAACCAGCCATTCTGCCTTCATTTGTGTATCATTTGTGTAAATACCAAATTCACAATTCAAGCTTCTAACCATTAAGAATATTTTCTTAGGGACACCTGGGTGGCTCAGTTGGTCAAGCAGCTGCCTTGGGCTCAGGTCATGATCCCAGCATCCTGGGATTAAGTCCCACATCGGGCTCCTTGCTCAGCGGGAGCCTGCTTCTCTGTCTGCCTCTGCCTGCCACTCTGTCTGCCTGTGCTCACTCTGACAAATAAATAAATAAAATCTTTTAAAAAAAAAAAGAATATTTTCTTAGGTACTGAATTATTCAAACTCAGATTTTCCATGAGTATTGTTTAATACTCAAGATCTGGAAAAAGTTAAAAGTGATGAAAACAATACTTTCAAGTCCTTAACCTCTCTTCCTATTTCCTATGCGTGTTCAAACCATAAACTCTAAAGAAAATATTTCTTTACTAAAAATACGTTTTCCCAGACAAGTTTTGATGATCATCTCAGGCAGACCAAACCAGAGTTGCTATAAGCAGGTCAATCTAACATGAAGGACACATCATGAATGAGCAGCCATTTCACTCTAAAAAATAAAATCTCCACCAACAGAGGTATACTCAGACAGACATCATTGAATATTATAAAAGAAGAAAATCCTGTCTCTCTTAAACAGAATCCAGAACCTCCAAAGCTTAACACCGGGAATTAAAAATCCAGATAGGAATTCCCACCAACAGTGCACAATGGTTTCAACATCCTCGCCAACATTTGCTATTTTCTGTTTTTCATTTTCTGTTGTTTTCTGTTTGTATGGCTGTGAGATGATATTTCATTGTGGTTTTATTTGCTTTTCTCTAATGATTACTGATGTTGAGCATCTTTAGATATGCTTTTTGGCCCCTTATATCATCTTGGGAGAAATGTCTACTCAAGTTCTTTACTCACTGTTGAATTAGGTTATTTGTTTTTGCTGTTTAGTTGTAGGAATTCTTTACTCTGGCTATTAACTCCTTATCAGATATTTGATTTGCAAATATTTTCTCCATTGCCATACATTGTTTATCACTGCTGATTTTTTCATTTGACACAGAAGTTTTTAAGCTTGGTATGATACTATATATATTATATATAATATATATAATATATATATTTTTTTGCTTTTGTTGCCTGTACATTTTGTGTCATATCTAAGAAATCATTCCCAAATCCAATCTCAAAGTTTTTCCCTTTTTCTTCTAGTTCTATAATTTGGGGTCTTACATTTAGACCTTTAATCAAGCAGAGAGAGAGTCAATTATCATATGGTTTCACTTATTTGTGTAGCATAAGGAATAACACAGAGGACATGGAGAGATGGAGAGAAGGGAGTTGAGGGAAATTGGAGGGGAAGACGCAAACCATGAGAGACTGTGGACTTTGAGAAACAAACTGAGGGTTTTGGAGGGGCGGGGGTGGGAGTTTGGGAGAGCTTGATGATGGGTATTAAGGAGGGCACATATTGCATGAAACACTGGGTGTGATGCGTAAATAATTCTGTAACACTGAAAAGAAATTTAAAAATAAATAAAAATTTAAAAAAAGAAAAATAGACCTTTAATCCATCTTGAATTAATTTTTGTATATGCAGAAGATAAGGGTCCAATTTCATCCTTTTGCATGTGGGTATACAGTTTTCCTAACCATTTATTGGAGATACTGTCTTTTTCCTATTGAGTGGTCTTAGGGAAAATCATATGACCACATATATGAGGATTTATTTCTGGGCTCACAATTCCATTTCATTGGTCTACATTAGCACAGTAACCTTTAAGAAAGAAAAATTATTTGGGTGTGCCTAACCTCATCACATGAGCCATCTAAGAGTAGAGAGTTTTCTCTGACTGGCCAAATGGACAAAGCAGCATGAGCAATATTTGACAAAGGTCTGTTGTAGAGATGGAAGAAGACATTTGGCTAGGACCTGAGAGCTAACAACTAAGGAAATAAATCGAAATAAACTTGAAGTGGTTATTTCCCTAGTTGAACCTCCTGATGATGATAGAGCCATCCAATATCTTGAACGCAGACTTATGAGACCCTGAACAGAAAACCCAGTAAAAACATGCCAGACACACAGAAATGGTGAAGTAACAGATTTTTTATTTTGAGCTGTTAAATTTATTTTATTTGTTACACAGCAAAAGAAAACTAATGCATCCTCTTTCAAGTAGGTCATTTTATTGCTAGGGTCATTTGTCCACTGGGCTCTCTGATTTCTTTATTCTCACCAAAGTTGACAGTGGCTAAAACATTTTTTAGTTTTTAATTATTCTTCTTTTATTTACTTATCTAAAATTCCTTTAGAGAGGAAATTTTAGTTAATCTATTTGAGTTTGGAAGTAGAAAATACATATACATGTTTCACAAATCAAAATATGTGACAAGATACATAATGAAAACTCTTCCTGCCACTGTTATCCTTCACTGGCCCTATGCTCACTTGCCAATCCTCTCCCTAGGAATCACAGCTTTTAGTTTCTTGATATTCTTCCTGAGTTACTTTAAATACACATATGTGACAAAGACTGCTAAATACTTCCAATATCAATTCTCCTCTTCTTAAGTAGCATTGAAATTTGAATTTGGGCATGTGGCTACCAGGAATAAAAACCATATTTCCCAGGCTCCTTTATAGCTAGGTGTGACTAGAAGGGGTATATAAAGAAGGGCTATGTGACAGTTTTGAGGAAACTTCCTTTGTGTAGGCCCTTTGCTGCTGCTTTTTTTCATTCTCCATTTTTCTGCCTGGAAAGTGGATGCATCGATGGACTCTGGAAAAGGCCATTTCCTAATGATAAGGGGCTTGTGAGCTAGGAGGAAACTGGCTCCCTGGGTATGCCATGCAACCGAGTCATCTCAGGTCTGAAATACCTTCACCCAGACATTTACAGAGAGAAGAATCTTTTTGTTTTTGTTTTTGTTTAAGTCAGTGTTCTTTTTGGGAATTATCTCTTGAAGCTAAACCTAATTCCTAGGTAGTGCCACTCACCCTTGAACATCCTGGGCGTTAGGGCCCCTCCCCCATAAAACTGAAAATCTATATATAACCTTTCTGACTTTCCAAAAATGTGACTACAAATAATCTACTCTTGACTAGAAGCCCTACCAATAACATAAACAGTTGATTAACACATATTCTGTATGTTATATGTATTATATACTATATTCTTACAATAAAGTAAGCTAGAGAAAAAGTGTAATTGAGAAAATCATAAGAGGGGACACCTGGGTGGTTTAGTCAGTTGAGCATCCAACTCTTGATTTTGGCTTAGTTCATGACCTCAGGGTTGTGGGATCAAGCCCCAAGTGACGCTCCACACTCAACATTGAGTCTGCTTCACATTCTATCTCCCTCTCCCTCTGCCACTTCCACCTGATCACAGGCATGCACTCTCTCACTCTCTCTCTGAATAAATTTTTTTAAATACTAAGTGAAAATTTATTTACAGCACTATACTGTATTTTTCCAACAAAATCCACATATAGATAGACCTATACAGTTCAAACCTCTGTTGTTCAAGGTTCAACTGTACAGTATCTAAGAAAATATATAGATACATTCTCCCTACCTCTACTTTACAAAAATAAATAAATAAATTATTACATAGCTCTGTATTTTGCTTCTTTTACTTAATATATCTTGTAGCTCTTTCCATTATGTATTGTCAGGGATGGGAAGAACTAGATGACACACCATAAACAGGTGATCAAGAGAAAAATAGCAAGACTATTTACAAAAATACCAGGACTATTTATGATGATTTTTGCAGGGTTAGGAGAAACCAATAAGGGAAGAGAAGCCACTAGTACCCTCAGGCCTGAAAAGGTAAGTAGACTGATTATCAGAACCCAGAAAAACCTGTTGCTGTATGACGGGGTCATCCAACAGAAGAAAACATAGGCACTGCTAACATGTACCTTAGCAGGGAGGAAGCCCAAGGAATGTTCTAACCTCTTTCTTACCATTCTTCAATTCTTCAATTCCCTTTGGCTGAATCCAACCAAAAGCCAGAGGGCAAGAGAGTCTCGTTGATACAATGCATGAATGTCAGCCTCCTAGAGCCCAGAGCAATATTGAAAAAGGTAGAAAGTTTATCTAAAGAAAATATCCTGCATTGTCCACTCATATTACTTCTCAGCACCTACTTTGTCCTTTGTCTAGATGAAAAATGTGTCCTCAAAACAGGGAAAACAAGTCCCCCCAGCTACCATTCCATCATAGGGGAATATCATTCAGTCATATTTCAAAATCATTAAACTTTAATCGCTACATTTCTCTTCACTTAAATTATCAGCCTGTCCTACAAATTCAGTGAAATCCCTATCAAAATTTCAGTTGTCTTTGTTGTGGAAATGGACACACTGATCCTAAAATTCATAAGGAAATGAAAAGGACCCCAAGGAGGGGAAACGCCCACACATCCTCACACACCCACACACAGAATGAAGAGCAAAGTTGAAAGGCTCACATTTCCTGATTGTAGAACTTACTACAAAGCAACAATAATCAGGACACTGTGCTACTAACACAAAGATTGATATATAGAATGGAATACACTGAGGGCCCAGAAAAAACCCATACATTTATATTCAACTGATTTTCAACAAAGGTGCCAAGACCTTTGATAGGGGAAGAATTGCCTTTTCAAGTTACAGTCCTGGGACAACTAGATATCCACATTTAAAAAAAAATGAATTTGGATTCTTACATACCCCATGGGTGAAAATCAAAATGAAACAAAGACCTAAACATAAGAGCTGAAACTATAAAACTCTTGAAAGGAAACACTGGCATAAATCTCTGTGACTTTGGAGTAGGCAACAGGTTCTTAGAAGTATACCAAAAGCATAAGCAACAAAAGAAAAAATAGATAAACTGAACTTCATCGAAATTTTCATGGGTCAAATGACACGAAGCAAGTGGAAAGACAACACAGAATCGAAGGCAAAATTTGCAAATCATGTATCTGATAAGGGTCTATCTAGCATCCATAAAGAGCTCTAGTGATGCAACAGTAAAAAGACAATTAATTCCATTAAAAAGTGGGCAAAGGGTTTGAATAGACAGTTCTCCAAGAAGATATACAAATGGTCAATAAGCACATAAAATTATGCTCAACATCATTTGTCACTAGAGAAAAGCAAATCTAAGTCCCACTGAGATGGCACCGAGTTAGCTATGATAAAACAACAACAACAAAAAATACTGAAAAGTATGTGGAGGAAATTGAACCCTCATACATTGCTGGTAGAAATATAAAATTGCATAGCACTGTGGAAAACAGTTTGGAAGTTCATCAAAAATTTAAACACACACACACACACACACACAATTTTAAACAGAGTTACTATATCCCAGCTATTTCTCTCCTAGATATATAAGCAAAAGAAGACATATATCCGCACAAAATTATATACATGAATGTTCACAGCAGCATTATTCATAATAGCCAAAAGGTGGAAACAATCCTAATTTCCACTAACTGATGAACTAATAAACAAAATGTGATATATCCATACAATGGAATATTCAGCCACAAAAAGGAATGAAGTACTGATACATGTTATAATGTGGCGGCCGGCACGACAAATCGACCAGGGATGGGAGGGTAAGGGGATGAAGAAAAGAACTCGAGAAACAGAGAGATGGGGGCAGGAGGAGCACTGAGGAGGATTGCTCAGTGAGAATTGCCCCCATTCTCTCTGCTTCTCAAGTTCTTTTCTTCATCCTCTTACCCTCCCGATCCTGGTCAACTTGTCGCTCCAGCCACGACATTATAATATGGATGAACCTTGAAAACATTATTCTAAGTAAAGTAAGGCAGATACAAAAGCCACATATTGTATGAGTCAATGTATATGAAATGTCCAGAATAGGCAAATTCGTAGAGACAAAAACATTAGTGATTGTCAGGAGATGGGAGAAAGAAAGGCTATGGGGAAATTATGAATAAGTATGGGATTTCTATTATGAGATAACCAAAATGTTCTGGAATTAGTGATGATAGTTGCACAAAAAATGAATATACAAAAATTATTGAATTGTACCCTTTAAAATAGCAAATTATATGTTATGGGAGTTGAATTTTACTTAAAATATAATTAAAAATTAGTGGGGGAGACAATGCAAAATACAGCTGTTACATTCCTTCTATTGTTTCTAACCAGTTAAAAGCATAATTTGAGAATCATAGCTTCTTTCTTCTACTACTCATTCCCCTGACCTTCTACCAGGACTTCAAGTGAGTGCGTTTCTTTATCCCACAGGATGTTTTGGACTAAATGTTTGTGTTTCTCTCCCCTATCCCCACAAAATTCTTATGTTGAAATTGTAACGTCCAAGGTGTTATTATTAAGAGGTAGAGTCTTTAGGTAGTGATTAGGTCATAAGGGGCCATGTCTTCACATATGGAATCAGTACCCAAACAAAGGAAGCCCTGGAGAGAGATTTCTCATCCCTTCCACAATGTAAGGACGCTTAAAGCAGACACCATGTATCAATCAGGAAGTGGGCTCTTACCAGACACCAGATCTTCTGGCCTCCAGAACTGTGAGACATCAATGTTTGTTGTTTATAAGCCACCTAGTTTATGGTATTTTGTGTTGTTTTTTTAAATTTTTATTAATTTTTAATTTCTTTTCAGTGTTCCAGAATTCATTATTTATGCACCACACCCAGTGCTCCATATAATACGTGCCTTCCACAATACCCACCACCAGGTTTACCCACCGTCCCATCCCTCTCACCTCCAAAACCCTCAGTTAGTTCCTCAGAGTCCACAATCTCTCATGGTTCATCTCTCCCTCCAATTTCCCCCAACTCCCTTTTCCTCTCCATCTCCCCATGTCCTCCATGTTATTCCTTATGCTCCACAAATAAGCGAAACCATATGAAAACTGACTCTCTCTGCTTGACTTATTTCATTGAGCATAATCTCTTCCAGTCCCATCCATGTTGATACAAAAGTTGGGTATTCATCCTTCCTGACGGAGGCATCATACTCTGTATATATACCTCATCTTCTTTATCCATTCGTCCATTGAAGGGCATCTTGGCTCTTTCCACAGTTTGGCAACTGTGGCCATTGCTGCTATGAACACTGGTACAGATGGCCCTTCTTTTCACTACATCTGTATCTTTGGGGCAAATACCTAGTAGTGCAATTGCAGGGTCATAGGGTAGCTCTATTTTTAATTTCTTAAGGAATCTGTTTTCCAAAGTGGCTGCACCAACTTACTTTCCCATCAACAGTGTAAGAGGGTTCCCCTTTCTCCATATCCTGTCCAATGCTTGTTGTTTACTGTCTTGTTGATTGGCCATTCTAACTGGTGTAAGGTTGTATCTCGATATGGTTTTGATTTGAATCTCCCTGATGGTTAGTGATGATGAACTCAAACAGATTAAGATATAGTCTCAACCTCATTCCTGAAGTATTCTAGTCCTTGAAGGTTTTATCCTAATTGATTGCTGAAGTGAGTCTCCTGGGTTTCATATATAATCTACCTTGCATCCACTGTGTAGCAATGACCCATTTTCTCATTACTAACTGGATTTGTCACTCCAGCCAGTAGAGTCACCTTTTTATAGGTCTCTTTGAAAACAAGACAAAGTCAGGCTCAACTTCCAAGAGCCCCCATTTTGGTAATAAATAGGTAGAGAGAATTTAAGTGAGCAATATTATATAAAAATCAAGCCTAGACCTCGAATGAAAATTTGTATTGGTTGAAAATTACTCTTGTAACCATTGATCCAACCTATTCATCTGATGTTTTGAAAATTACAGTAATTATTCCTGCAATGGATAAACCTGTTATATAGTATGTTGTTTTCTATTTGTAAAAAAAAGTCTGTGGTTCACTCAGTGAACTATTTATCCAAAAAAAGTAGGGCGGGGAGGAGCCAAAAATGGCCAAAAAAATAAGTCTCAGTTTCCAATTTAACAAGATTGTCTGACTGTCTTATCTGGAAAAGCAATCCTCCTTTGGTAACCTGGGTCTCTAAATCACTGTATTCAAGGTTATGGGGATAAAAAAGGAAACTTCTGGAAGTGAGGCATAAAGAATAATGAGAGGCCATTCCCACCTCTGCCTTTGATTGTTGGACCCCTGGATCCTGACTATAAGGCAGATACAACCACAGAGTGGTCCCTATGTGAAGGCATATACTACATTCTCTGGAAAAGTATTTCAGCTTTCAGAAGATTTTCCCCACCATTTTTTCAAGGTAGCTGCTTCTGGGTGATAGGGCATGTGGCAAGACCAATAAATTCTGAGAACATGAGTCCTTTGTTGCAACATTTTTGCCATATAATATGACTCTGGTCAGGATAAATGCCAAATGGAATACCAGGCTAAATGATAAAAACCTTCTTCCAGTCAACAAATTCTGGAAACAGCATTGTGAGAAGGGGAAGCAAATCTACAACTTGAATATGTATTTATCTTTTAAGAACAAATTACTGCCCCCCTTCACGATAAAAGGGATCCCATCTAGTCAACTTACCACAAGGTGTCTGGCTGATCCCTCCAGGGAATGGTGCCACATTAGGAGGTCACCCCTAGTCTCTGCTATTGGTAGGTTGAACATTCAAATAGTGAGCACTGGGTGTCATATGCAACTAGTGAATCACTGACCACTACATCAAAAACTAATGATACAGTGGCTAAAATACAGTGGCTAGTTTAACATAATAAAAAAATAAAATTACACTAAATATAAGTTGAAAGAAAAAAACTGCGTTGACAACCAGGTCACGTAGGTGAGGGTAAATCCTTGCTGCCAAGGATATATAGTACTATCTCCTATTAAGAAAGCAAAGAAGTTTGTTAAGGGAGGCTGACTGGTCATCTTGTTTTCAAATTACTAAAAAACTCTGCAATGCATGACCTTTGGTGAACGTTCACATGGGTCAAAAATATTTTCACATTCTGTGGCCATTCAATCTACATATTTCACCCCCTACCACATTTCTTTGTCCTTAACTTTCCAGTCTTGTTCTCTCCACCAAAAACAGATCAGTGCATTAGTTACTGCCTATAAATTAGGATTGATCCATACATCAGGCTATCTCTCCTTTCATGCAAAGTGGACAACCAGATGTGGACAACCAATCTATCTGATGTTCTACCCACTGTGAAAACTTCCCTTCACCATGCTCTCTGGGCCGTCTCTAAGTAAGGCTAAGAAGCAGTGGCCATCTGCCTTTGCTGGTACCAGCATACCATAAGTAATAAATCCATAAGTAAAGCAGGCCTGTACCTTTTCCACCTCTAAATGTTTATAGGGAATCCTCCCACGGCTTGTAGTGTAAGTTGAATGAGATATAGCAACACATTGCCCACAGACATCACAGGAGTCTGAGCTGCCAGACTTCCTCAGCTTGGTCTTGGATATTCCATTCCCATTTAACACTGGAATGCTGCAGCATGTGTCTAATTTTATGATTTTGTGGGTCTGATAATATCCAGTTGATCATGGGTCCTTTGGGACAGAGTTGATTAGTATGCTGTAATCAGACATTCATTCAGTCATTACCAGGACCCAGTGATAATCCAGGAGTTGCTTTCAAAGATGGAATAGTTGTCAGAAGAGGTGAACATGACATTATTCTGAAATCCTAGGAGTCTGGGTTGCAATTCTTTTACTGGGTCTTACCAGGGGCTCAACAGAGTATTTCTGTCTATCACAGAGGCCACTGGGTCTTCTGGGTTGAAGAGATAAGTGGCAAGGCATTTTGTATCACTGCCTTGACTTGATGGAGTCTTTTCATTGGGTATCACCTACAATTGACCCAGCGTGTGGATCAGAGCATCAAGCCCAAAGTATGTGTTGCCTCCAAAATCAGAAAAGACCCACCAAGCAAGCCTCTTGCTTCATGGTACAAGACACAAAGTGAAGAACCTTCTGTCTCACTTCAGGGGGGCTATCCAAACATGCCCAAGTCCCCTGGATTTCCATAGAAACATCCCCCATTGTGGCCAAGCTCCTTGCTAGGTTTATTTCCCATCCTCTGGCATGCATGCTTTCTACTGTGGCAAATAGGGTCCTGGCTACTTCTCACTCACCAAGTCCAGTTAATATAACTTTATTAATACAGAACAATGTGACATTCTGTGAGATATCCAGATGATCCAGTTCCCTCTAGCCTATGTTGTGACAGAAACAGAATTAACTGTTGACTTAGTCCTTAAGTAAAACAAATAATAAAGATACTAATATCCCTGCTTGGTGAAGGCAAATAGCTTTTGTTATCTTTGCTGATAGCAATGAACAAAAAAATCTATGATAAATCAACAAGATAATACTAGTAAAGAGTAATGAAGAGCTGTGCTAATTTGTGTCAGTTAAGATGCTATAGCCAGATACTTAGTTGAGCTTGGCACTACTCCCAAATAAATTTGAAACCATCTACATTCTCCAAGTTGCTCTGGTTTTTGCATTGTCCAAAGAGGTGAGTTAAATGGAGCTTTGTTAGGAATTACCCATTCTGTGTTAAGTCTTTGAGAGGTCATTAATGTCTATAATTCTCCCAGAGATGTGGTATTGCTTTTTGTTTACTACCTTGGGCTGGAGGTCAGATGAGGGCAATACCAAGGGATTTTATTTGATCTCTTGCTACCTAATGCCACTTAATGGGTCGGGGAGCCAGTATGAGGGTTCATCAATTTGCAGAGTGTATCTGTTATCACTACTATCTGGGACAAGGGAAATGAGTACAGAAGGGTCCAGGATCCACTTTGCAATAGGCTTGGAACAAGACTTCATCTATTACCCAACTTCTGTAAGTCGTTTCTCAAAAGAGAAACCTACAGTGGCATTTGGGGGTCTCCAGAAATTAGCATTATATTAGAACCAGTATTTGTTAACTCCAGGGTGGTCTGGCTATAAAGTTTTCCTATTGTATAGCCACCCTGTTAATTGAACACAGGTTCTCCAAGGAAGGTTTGTGGCCACGCTGCAGAATCCTTCCTCAAAAGGTCTTACCTCTTCAATCAATGGGCTCCAAGCCTGTACTATCTTAGATCTGGAAACTAAACAGGACACCAGGTCAGATTTTTGCTCACCTTCCCTAGAATTTTTTTTCTGCTTTTCAGGTCAAGCTGCTAGTTCAAGAAACCTTAGAAGTCTGCCCATCTATTTCATTCCTAAGGACTCTGTGATCAGTTAGCCACCATCACAGATCCCTATAGATCAAAATCTCTAATTTCCGCTCAGAAACCCTCATGGCTTATTATAATAATGTACTCCTTGCCCCTTGTTGCCACTTGGCCTCCACTACTCCAGGATTTCATTATTCCCATTGAAACTCCACTGCAGCATCTCCTACCCCCACTTCCAACCCAGAGAGAACAGCTGCCCCAGGACTTTCCAAAACTGCTGGCGCTCTTTTCACTAATAATGTACTTTCTAATGTCTTAGGAAATGAGTCTCCTCTAGACCTTCTAGGGAGACATAGTAACTTGCACATAAATAATGAATGGAAACATTTTTTCTCTCCCTAATCCCTTGAGCCCCTCCCTGTACAGTATTCCCCGGGAACTAACAACATATCAGTATCACTGATTATATGTCAATACTAAGCCCAGACTTTAGTAAAATATCTCCACGTACAACACAGCACAGTGAAGTTCCCCAGGGCTACCTCTACCTAGGCTTGGATAGGAAGCAATACTGCCAGAACTCTGTCCAGTAGGAGACAGACTCTGCCTCTGCCAACCTGAGGCCTACTGGAGAGAGAGCCAAGGAACTAACTCCTCTTGGTGTTGCCCCCCGACCTTACCAATGGAAGCCAGAGGGCAAGGGAGCCCAGTTAATTCATTGTAGAAACAGTAGCCTTCCAGGGAACAAAACAGGACAAAGAAGGCAAACAGTGAATTTGGGGAGGAAAGTAAACACTAACCTGTATACATGTCAATGTACTAATGTTAAATTTTAATGATTGCCTCGTATTGCATTGTATGAATATACTCGGGAGTTTTATGTAGGAGTCCTCTGCTCACAGATATTTAGTTTGTTTCCAACTGTTGTCAACAATACTGTTATCAACACCATATTATAATGAATCACTTGCACATATATTTTTATTACGATAAGACATAAATACCAAATTTACATTTTAAGGATGCACTTCAATGTCATTAAGTACATTGGCATTACTGTGCAACCATTACCACCAACCATCTCCAGATGGTTTCATCATCCCAAACTGAAGCTCTGCACTCATTAAACAATAACTCCCCATTTGTTGCTCCCCACCAGGCCCCAGTAACCATTATTCTGCTTTCTGTCTTTATCTATTTGACTAGTCCAGGTACCTCATATAAGTGGGAGCATATAATATTTGCCCTGTTGTATCTGGGTTATTTCATTTAGCCTTTTATTTATAAGCTGCTTGTGGCTTATTTCACCTATTTCACTGAGACAAAATACGTCCATGTTGTAGCATATATCAGAATTTATTTTTTAAGGCTAAACAACATTCAATTGTATGTTTGCACATATGATATTGTATATGTATATTCACATACATGGGGTAGAATAGAATTATTTGATCCAAGGAGATCAAATTTTATGTCTATTGTTGAATTGCACACTCCCCCACAAGGCAGTGAAGGTTTTGTAGCAATTTATACTCCCATCAACAATCAATGAGAGTATCTAATTCCTGTATCCTTGCCAATGCAGTATGTTGACTTTTAGATATTCACCAACTGGATAAATAAAAAGATAAAAAAGGTGGATTTATAAGTTGAGGATTGTATGTTTTAGGTGAGACATGGGAACACTTTCAAATTATAAATATTGACTAAATATTAAGGAATATTCAAAAGACATTATAAGAAGGCAATAAATGTTTTTAAAATTCATCTTAGAGAGTAAAAATATTATATGTATCGTAGCTGCCTAACACTCATTTGCAGGCTGTCTTGATATTTCTATACTCTAACCCAAAAGGACTAGCACAGCTCACAAGGCTATTACTTTGGACCTTGATTTCTATTTGAGGGTCTGTCATCAGGTGGCAAGTGCCTTCTTGGCGGCCACCACAAGGGTCCCTCTTTTTGATGACTAACACTTCTACAAAAGAGAGAGACTGCTGCTCCTTCTCAAGGTCTTTGGTCTTGATTTTGGTTTCTGGTCTGAAAAAAGTAGTGATAAGGCAAAAAGTAGTGATAAGGAGAAAATTTCATACAGCAGTAAGAGAAAAGAAAACAGTTACATACATAAGGCCATCAGTTAATTTTTCAGCAGTCAGATTTTGCAGACCAGAGAAAGTGGCATGATATATTCAAAGTGCTGAAATGTAAAAACCTACAACTGAGAATACTTAATTCAGCAAGGTTATCATTTATAATGGAAGGAGAGATAAAAAGATTCCCAAAAAGAAATCCCTCTCCCTCTGCCTCTCATGTGCTCTCTCTCTCAAATAAATAAATAAAATAATTTTTAAAAAACCTATAATAGATACACAAAAACTAAAGAGAAAGAAACCCAAACTTAACACTGAAGAAAGACATTAAAGCAAAGAGAGCAAAAGAGGCAAAAAGGAACAGAGAACTACAAAAGCAACCATCAACAACTAGCAAATGTCAATAAGTACATGCATATCAATAAGTATTTTAAATGTAAATTGACTAAATATTCCATTCAGAATATAAAGAGTTATGGAATGGATGAAAAACAGAGCCCATCTATATGCTGCATACAAGAGACTCCCTGTAGACTTCAAGACACATATAGACTAAAAAGAAAGGGATGGAAGTGAGGAAAAAAAGCTGCAGTACCAATACGTAGACAAAATACACTTTAAAACAAAGACTACAATAAAAGACAAAGAAGGACAATCATAATGATAAAGGATCAATCCAGTAAGAGGATATAACAATTATAAATATCTATACACTCAACACAGGAACACCTTGGTACACACAGAAAAAATTAACAGATATAGAGGGAGCAACTGACAGTAATACAACAATAGTAAGTGACTTTAACATTTAAAGCAATGGATAGATCATTCAGACAGAAAATCAACAAGGAAACAGTGGTTTTGAATGGCCTGTTAGACCAGTCAGATCTAACAGATATAGAACATTCCATCCAAATACAGCAGTATAAACACATTCTCAAGTGTTTATACTGCAAGTATATATGGAACATTCTCCAGGATAGATATGTTGGTCCTCAAAGCAAGTCTCAATAAATTTAAGAAGATTAAAATCATATGATGCATCTTTGCTGACCACAAAAATATGAAACAAGAAATCAAAAGAAAAAAATCTGAGAAAAATGTGGAGGATAACTTGTTACTAAAAAACCAATGGGTCAACCAAAAAACCAAATAGGAAATCAAAAAAATACATGGGGACAAAAGAAATGAAAACACAACAGTCCAGAATCTTTGGAAAACCCAAAAGACTCCACCCCGAAACTACTAGAACTCATACAGCAATTCAGTAACGTGGCAGGATACAAAGTCAATGTACAGAAATCAGTGGCTTTCTTATACACTAACAATGAAAATACAGAAAGGGAAATTAGAGAATAGATTCCATTTACTATAGCACCAAGAACCATAAGATACCTGGGAATAAACCTAACCAAAGAGGAAAAGGATCTGTACTCGAGGAACTACAGAACACTCATGAAAGAAATTGAAAAAGACACAAAAATATGGAAGACCATTCCATGCTCTTGGATTGGAAGAATAAACATTGTTAAAATGTCTATACTGCCTAGAGCAATCTATACTTTTAATGCCATTCTGATCAAAATTCCACCGGTATTCTTCAAAGAGCTGGAGCAAATAATCCAGAAATTTGTATGGAACCAGAAGAGACCCCTGAATCACTCAGGAAATGTTGAAAAACAAAAATAAAACTTGGGGCATCACATTACCTGATTTCAAGCTTTACTACAAAGCTGTGATCACCAAGACAGCATGGTACTGGCATAAAAACAGACACATAGACCAGTGGAACAGAGTAGAGAGCCCAGCTATGGACCCTCAACTCTATGGTCAAATAATCTTCAACAAAATGGGAAAAAATATACAATGGAACAAAGACGGTCTCTTCAATAAATGATGCTGGGAAAACTGGACAGCTATATGTAGAAGAATGAAACTCAACCATTCTCTTACACTGTACACAAAGATATCTCAAAATGGATAAAAGACCTCAACGTGAGACAGGAATCCATCAGAATCCTAGAGGAGAACAGAGGCTGTAATCTCTTCGATATCAGCCACAGCAACTTCTTTCAAGATATGTCTCCAAAGGCAAAGGAAACAAAAGTGAAAATAAACTTTTGGGATGCAGTAAAAACAGTTCTAAGATGGAAGTTTATAGAGATAGAGGCCTATCTCAAGAAATAAGAAAAATCTCAAATAAACAACTTTACATCTAAAAATAGGTAGAAAAAGAAGAACAAACAAAGCCCAAACTATTTAAAGGAAGAAAATAATAAAGGTCAGAGCAGTGATAAATCAAATAGGGACCAAAATAAATAAATAAATAATCAATGAAATCAAGAGTTAGTTCTTTGAGAAAATAAACAAAATTGATAAAATTTAGCCACATTCACTAAGAAAAAAAGGATGACACAAATAAGTAAAATCAGAAACAAAAGGGGAAGTAACTGATAGAAATACAAAAAATTATAAGAGAATATTACAAAAAATTATATGCAAACAAATTGGGAAATCTAGAAGTAATGGATAAATTCCTAGAAACATATAAGCTACCAAACTAAAACAGGAAGAAATAGAAAACCTGAACAGCAAACAACCAGCAAAGAAATTGAATCAGTAATCAAAAATCTCCCAACAAGCAGAAGTCCAGGGCCAGAAGACTGCCCAGGGGAATTCTACCAAACATTTAAAGAACAGTTAATACCTATTCTTCTCAAACTGTTTTCAAAAAATAGAAGCGGAAGGAAAACTTCCAAACTCATTCTAGAAAGCTAGCATTACCTTGATTCCAAAACCAAAGACCCCACTCAAAAGAATTATAGGTCAATATATGGAACCAGAAAAGACCCCAAATAGCCAGAGGAATGTTGAAAAAGAAAGCCAAAGTTGGTGGCATCACAATTCCAGACTTCAAGCTCTATTACAAAGCTGTCATCATCAAGACAGTATGGTATGGCACAAAAACTGACATATAGATCAATGGAACAGAATAGAGAGTCAATAAATAGACCCTCAACTCTATGGCCAATTAATCTTTGACAAAGCAGGAAAGGGTGCAATAGAAAAAAAATAGCCTTTTCAACAAATGGTGTTGGGAAAATTGGACAACCACATGAAGAAAAATGAAACTGGACCATTTCCTTACACCACACACAAAAATAGACTCAAAATGGATGAAAGACCTCAGTGTGAGGCAGGAATCCATCAAATTCCTTGAGGAGAACACAGGCAACAGCCTCTTCAACCTCAGCCACGGCAACGTTTTCCTAGAAACATCACCAAAGGCAAGGGAAGCAAGGGCAAAAATGAACTATTGGGACTTCATCAAGATCAAAAGCTTTTGCACAGTGAAGGAAACAGCCAGAAAAACCCAAAGACAACTGACAGAATGGGAGAAGATATTTGCAAATGATATATCAGGCAAAGGGCTAGTATCCAAAATCTATAAAAAACTTATCAAACTCAACACCCAAAGAAAAAATAATCCAATCAAGAAATGGGCAGAGGACATGAACAGATACTTCTGCAAAGAAGACACCAGATGGCCAACAGACACAAGAAAAAGTGCTCAACATCACTTGGCATCAGGGAAATACAAATCAAAACCACAATGAGATACCACCTCACACCAGACAGAATGGCTAAAAAAACAACTCAGGAAATGCCAGATGCTGGTGAGGATGCAGAGAAAGGAGAACCCTCCTACACTATTGGTGGGAATGCAAGCTGGTGCAGACACTCTGGAAAACAGCAGGGAGGTTCTTCAAAACGTTGGAAATAGAGCTACCCTACAACCGAGCAATCACACTATTGGGTATTTATCCTAAAGATACAAATGTAGTGATCCGAAGGGGCACATGTACCCAAATGTTTATAGCAGCAATGTCCACAATAACCAAACTATGGAAAGAACCTAGATGTCCATCAACAAATGAATGTATAAAGAAGAGGTGGTATATATATACAATGGAATACTATGCAGCCATCAAAAGAAATGAAATCTTGCCATTTGCACAACATGGATGGAACTAGAAGGTATCATGCAGAGTGAAATAAGTCAATCAGAGAAAGACAATTATCATATGATCTCCCTGATAGGAATTTGAGAGGCAGAGTGGGGAGTTTGGGGGTAGGGAAGAAAAAAATGAAACAAGATGGGATCGGGAGGGAAACAAACCATAAGAGACTCTTAATCTCACAAAACAAACTGAGGGTTTCTGGGGGGAGGGCGGTATGGAGAGGGTGGTTGGGTTTATGGACATTGGGGAGGATATATGCTATGGTGAATGTGGTGAATTGTGTAAGCCTGATGATTCACAGATCTGTACCCCTGGGGCAACTAATACATTATATGTTAATAAAAATAATTAATAAAAGAAGAAGAAGAAGAAAAAGAATGCTTAAAAATTCCAGAAAATCCTTTTTTATACCATCCATATTAAATGTCTTTAAAAATAAAGTAAATAATAATAAAGAATTATAGGCCAATATCCCTGATGAACATGGATGTAAAAATTCTCAACAAAATACTAAGAAGTTGAATCCAACAATACATTAAAAGAATTATTCACCACAATCAAGTGGGATTTATTCCTGGGTTGCAAGTGTGGTTCAATATTCACAAATCAATCCATGTGATATGCCACATTAATGACAGAAAGGACAAGAACCATATGATCCTGTCAATAGATGAAGAAAAAGCATTTGACAAAGTACAACATCCATTCCTGGTAAAAACCCTCAACAAAGTAGGGAGAGAGGAAACATACCTCAACATCATAATGGCCATTTATGAAAGATCCACAACTAGTATCACCCTCAATAGGGAAAAACTGAAAGTTTTTCCTCTATGGTCAGGAACACAGATGTCTACTCTTACCACTTTTATTAAACATAGTACTGGAAGTGACAGCCTCAGGAATCAGACAACAAAAGGAAATTTAAAAATCCAAATTGGCAAGGAAAAAGTCAAACTTTCACTATTTGCAGACAGCCTTATATTCTAGGTAGAGAACCTTAAAGACTTCACTAAAAAATGGCTAGAAATGATACAGGAGTTCAACAGGTCACAGAATGCAAAATCAGTGTACAGAAATTTGTTGCATTTCTAAAAACCAATAATGAAGCAGCAGAAAAAGAAATCAAGGAATTGTTCCCATTTATAACTGCAATAGAAACCATGAGACACTGAGGAATAAATCTAACCAAGGAAGTAAAAGATCTGTACTCTGAAAACTAAAGAACACTTATGAAAGAAATTAGAGAGGATACAAAGAAATGAGAAAACATTCCATGCTCATGGATTGGAAGGAAAAATATTGTTAAAATATCTGTACTACCGAAAGACATCTAACATTTAACACAATCCCTATCAAAATACAGCCAGCATTTTTCATAGAACTAGAACAAACAATCCTAAAATTTGTATCGTACCACAATAGACCCCAAATAGCCAAAGCAATCTTAAAAAAGAAAAGTAAAACTGGAGACATCTCAATCCCAGATAAGAAACTCTCAAAGTCTTAGAGAACACAGGCAGCAGCCTCTTTGACCTCAATGGCAGCAACTACTTCCTAAACAGGTCTCCAGAGACAAGAGGAACAAAAGCAAAAATAAACTATTGGGACTTCATCAAGATAAAGACTTCTGCACAGTGAAGGAAACCATCAACAAAACTAAAAGGCAGCCTACAGAATGGGAGAAGATATCTGCCAATGACATATCTGATAAAGGGTTAATATCCAAAATATATAAAGAATTTACCAAAATCAACACCCAAAAAACAAATAATCCAGTTAAGAAATGGGCAGAATGCATGAATAAACATTTTTCCAAAGAAGACATGCAGGTGGCCAATAGACACATGAAAAGATGCTCGATAACACTCATCAGGGAAATATAAACCAAAACCAAAATGAGATAACATCTCACACATGGCAGAATGGCTAAAATAACAACTAAGGAAACAATAGATGTTGGCAAGGATGCAGAGAAAGGGGAGCCCTCTTATACTGTCTGTGGTAATGCAAACTGGCATAGCCACTCTTGAAAACAATATGTAGGTTCCTCAGAAAGTTAAAAAATAGAACTACCCTATTACCAAGCAATTGCACTGCTAAGTATTTACCCCAAAGATACAAAAGTACTGATTTGAAGGGGCATATTCACCCCAATGTTTATAGCAGCATTATCAGCAATAGCCAAATCATGGGAACAGCCTAAATGTCCATCAACTGATAAATGAGTAAAGAAGATGTACACACCACCTATATAGTTCCATGTATAGAGATATATAGTTATACATATATTAAATCTATAATGGAATATTACTCATCCATGAAAAAATGAAATCTTGCCATTTGCAAGGACATGGATGGAACTAGAGTGTATGATGTTAAGTTAAATAAGTCAAAGAAAGACAATAAATAAATACTGTATGATTTCACTTATATGTGAAATCTAAAAAACAAAATAAACAAACGGAAACATACTCTTAAATACAAAGAACAAATTGGTGGTTGTCAGAGGGGAGAGTGGTGAGAGGAAGGAGCAGAATAGATAAAGGGCATTAAGAATTACAAAATTCCAGTTATACATTAAATAAGTCACAGAGATTAAAAGTACGGCATAGGGAATTTAGTTAATATTATTGTAATAACATTGCATGATGACAGATGGTTACTATACTTATCCTGGCAAGCACTCAGTGATGCACAGAACTGTATTGTGATGTAAATCGATGTATTGTACACTTGCAACTAAAATAACACTGTATGTTAATTACAATTTAATAAAAAATAAACAATTTTTCAGGGCACCTGGGTGGCTCAGCTGGCTAAGCATCAAACTCTTGATTTTGGCTCAGGTAATGATCTCGGGGTCCTATACTTGAGCCACACATCAGGCTCTGCACTCAATCAGGCGTCTGCTTTGGATTCTGTCCCTCTCCCTTTGCCCCTCACCCTGCTCATGCTCACTCTCTGTCTCTCTCTCTGCCACACCCCTAAATAAATAAATAAATAAATAATCATTTTTTAAAGGATAAAATAAACAATTGTTTGAAAGAGGGGGAAAAATGACCGTGCTTTTCTGGGAAACTCCAACAGATCATGAGGTATCATCCTTATTGCATATTGTTGGATTTGATTTACTAAAATTTTGTTTAGTTTTTTACATTTATATTTATCTGTAGTTAAACATAAATGTAGTTTTCTTGTGATCTGTAGTTTTCTTGTGATGTCTTTATCAAGATCTGATAGTCTTGTACAATGAGTTGGAAAATATTCCCTCCTCTTCAATTTTTCAGAAGAGTTTATGTATCACTAGAATTTTATCTTCCTTAACTGTTTAATATAATTCACAAGTGAAGCCATTTGTACACAGAGATTTCTTTTTCTCCCAACTTTGAGGTATAAATGACAAAAATTGTGTGTGTGTGTGTGTACATATATGTGTGTATATATGTATATATATGTGCTTTATATATATAAAAATGTATATGTATTTATAAATACATACATATATAAAAATGTTTATATTTATGTGTGTATATTTTTTAACCCAAAAAATGGGATACTCCACAAAACATACGACCCATTTTCTTTAAAAAAAAAATTACAAAGAAAAAAAGAGTGCAGATGAACCTCTAGATTAAAATAAATGTAGGAGGTACAGTAACCAAATGCAATATGCAATATCTACTTCAAAAAGTTGTAGATGAGACAATTGGGGAAATGTGACAACTGACTAGATACTTGTTACATTAGGAATTTTATTTATTATTTTAGCTATGATAAAGATATTATGCTTTATATATAATTTTAGATACATATATATAAGTAATCAAAGATGATATAATATAGTTTTGGTGATTTTCTACAGAACAATATTGATGAGGAGTGGGGAGAGGTTATGGAGGAAGTAATATTGGCCATTTGTTGATAATTGTTGAATCTGGGTAATATATATATATGGGGGGAAATGCATTATTACACTATTCTATCTTTATCTTGGTAAAGTTCTACCTTTATTTTTTCCATAATAAATTTCTTTTAAAATTCTAATAGTCAAACCTTATGCCAGAGACTCTTACTCAGTTGGTCTGGGATGAGGCACTGGCATGTTTTTAAAGCTCCAGATAATTCTACAGTATAGCTAGCATTGAGAACTAACATTACAGGCTGAGTTTCTTAAGGACAAGAGCTGTGTCATGATCCTTTTTATATTCCAAGCAGTACTGGGCACATAGCAGAGTCTCAGTAATGTTAAATGTTTAATGAAATTATAAGAACAGCACTCTGTATTTTTACCTGACTTGGGGAAGATGAGGAAAAGACTGAAGAAATACTGCAACCTCAAATGAAGGCTGGATAAAATAAACTAAGAACCAGCAGCCTGTCTGATTGTCCTTTGTACCGACTTTCCCCTGCCCTCCTTCTGCCAGTCCAACCTCCACCTTCGACCACAGGGAAAACTGTCTTCATTTTAGAGCCACTCCACTTATCCTCCAGACAGTCTGGATAAATTATATTAGACAAGTATGTCAGGGACAAAAAAAAAAAAAATCAGAAACAGTTTTGGTATGTGAGAAGAGGTCTTTAAAATTACTAACTCAGGGGCGCCTGGGTGGCTCAGTGGGTTAAAGCCTCTGCCTTCGGCTCAGGTCATGATCCCAGGGTCCTGGGATAAAGCCCCGCATCGGGCTCTCTGCTCGGCAGGGAGCCTGCTTCCCCCTCTCTCTCTCTCTCTCTCTGCCTGCCTCTCTGCCTACTTGTGATCTCTCTCTCTGTCAAATAAATAAATAAAAATCTTTTTAAAAAAATAAATAAATAAAATAAAATAAAATTACTAACTCACACTCTTTCTGGGATCAACAGTACCAGGATCATTAATGAAAATTCACTCTTTTTTTAAAATAGATTTTATTGATTTATTTGAGAGAAAGAGAGTGAGTGGGAGGGAAGAAGAGAGAATCTAAAGCAGACTTCCCACCGAGCACAGAGCCCAATGTGGGGCTCAATCACATTACTGCAAGATCATGACCCAAGCCAAAACCAAGATTCAGACACTTTATAGACTGAAACACCCAGGCACCCTGAAAATTCACTCTTAACCAGCCAACAGATTTTCCATTTTTGAATTAGTCAGTTGGAGAGGAAGGATCGTGCTCCCAGGTTTAAATCTCATAGAAGTGCTTGGAGGGAATCATTATCTCCTTTGCATTTTACCTATCCACTGAGGACTGTACTTGCCTGCCAATGGCCACCTTACAGGGACAGCTGGATTCAGGCAATAGATGACCTCTCACCAGGACATCTGGGGCTGGTCCCTTCCTTTTCAGATACTTATTTATATCCAGTTGCATTCTGAACATCCCACAAACACCTCAGACTCATCTAAAAAAGTGAATTTATCATTTCTACCAAACCTTCTCTTCCTCTCATATGCTCTAGCTCTAATGATGGTACCTCCATACACCTAATCTAGAAACCCAGGTTAACCTTAATATCCCTCTTCCTCAAACTGGATATCTAGGTAACTGGTGGGTCCTGCCAATGACATGGCCCATATACCTCCTAGCTCCATCTCTATCTCTGTGTCGTGGTTCAGGTTTTCTACTACAGCAGGTATCCCTTCAAATCCACTTGCCCACTTTAGCAGAATAATCTATCTAAAATGATAATATGTCCATGTTATTCCCAGGCATGGAACCATCAATGGATCTCCTTCATTTTCTAAATTAAGTCTAAGCTCCTTAACTGGGTATACAAGGCCCTCTACAATCTGGCCTTTGCATACTTACATAGTTCTCATTTCTAATCACCCGAATTGAACATTTTATGTACTAGCAATTTAAAAATATGTCTAAGTCCACACATCCTTTTTCTTGCTCCTGCACTTTTGCTAAGACTATTCCTCAGGATGGAATGTCCCTTCTCTTCTCTCTAACCTTTAGTCGTCTGACCAGACTCCACAACCTTACCCATACCTTCCTCTTCTACGTCCCAACCAAGTCATCACCTTATAGGAAGTCTTCACTAATCTGAACGCACATATATATATGCATACGCATACACCATCCAAGTTAGGTTCAATGTCCTTCTCGATGCTATCATGACACCCTGGGCATTTTTCTATCACTACAATTAGCAAATGATTCTCCACTCATTTGTTCATATACCTACCTTGTGCAAAGAACTGTAGTCCATTGAGATCCACAGCTGTGTCTTAGTGTTTTAATGTCTCAAAGGCCTGGCTGGCCTACTTCTTGGCATGCAGTAAGAACCAAATATCTTTGTTTTGAATGAATAAACAAAGGTGTGATGGATTAGGTCAAAGCAGGCATGCCAATGGAAAAAGTACAGCAACCAAATTAATGAAATCCTGAATCAAAGCAAGAGAAACAAGAAAGGGGGGGTGAGGAGACAAGAATGAGGAGTTTGAGAGATCAACTCATGGAGCTTTAGCATCTGAGCAGAGGAAGAGATCGTGGATGACTTGGTGGCATCTTCCTGTGGTGATAGAAGGGAAATGAAAATGCAGGGAAAGTTATACTTTTGTGAGGGGAGAGACAAAATAGTGAGTTCTGGTTTGGACATGTTGAATCTGAGGTATCAGAGAAAACAAAGTGGTTGGAAAGATGGGAGTTACAGACACTGAATGGTGTTGAAACCATGGCATTACTTAGTTCAGCCAGAAAAAGTGTAGACTGAGAGTAAAAAGACTATGTGTTGTCTTTGATCTGCATTTTAAAGCTTTTCTTATCCCCTTAATGTTCTCCCTGACACTTGTTTTAACCTGATTTCTTTGTACTAAAATTGATGTGCCCTGGAAGGAAGAAGAATCCAGAGTGTGATCTGCCTGTCCAGTTTCCCCAGAAATAGTTTGACAAGGGGTTGCCTCCTGAGACCAAATGTATCAGGGACAAGACGGAATGACAGAACCTTCTGTTTGCAGAGGAAGCTGGTCCATCACAGATGCTATCCTGGATGGCTACCATTAAAGAATTAAGAAATACTTACACATCTTTCTGCTTTGTTCTACTTTTAAAAGTATGTCCTCAAACTATCCATATATACAAACTTGATTTCTCATTCCTAAATATTACAAGAATTTTAAAAAAATCATATATAGCCACTTTCACATAGGTGTGCACTAGACACTGCAATATGCTTAAGTTCAAATAAAATAGTTTCTGGACCTAACCTAATGGATATAAAATAACAGTTTATAAGGCAGGTTTCGAACTTTAAAGAAATAAAGCAAAGAAAGAATTGCATATATTAGATCTTGTTTTTTCTTTTATTTCTTCACTTGGCAAGATTTACTAAGAATCAATCATTTGTCAGGCTCTTACTACAGCTTAGGAACGTGGTCATGAATGAAACACACATGGTTATTTCCCTCAAAAAGCTTGCAGTCTGTTGTGGGAGAAAGCAATATGATTTGGAGGATGAAAATTAGAGAATGAGGGGAGCCTGGGTGGCTCAGTGGGTTAAAGCCTCTGCCTTCAGCTCATGATCCCAGGATCCTGGGATCGAGTCCTGCATTGGGCTCTCTGCTCCGTGGGGAGCCTGCTTCCCCCTCTCTCTGCCTGCCTCTCTACCTACTTGTGATCTCTGTCTGTCAAATAAAAAAAATAAAATCTTAAAAAAAAAGAAAATTAGAGAATGAAAATAGTGTACTAAGAGAAATAGGTAAATATTTAAATGAACAATATAAATGGCAGCAGAAGGGAGAAGGATGAAAAGTGAGGGAGGGAGGAATTAGATAAAATATAAACAGAAAAGGAAAGGCACAGCTACATAGAACATAGGTGCAAAAATCCTCAATAAAACATTATCAAACCAAAGACAGAAGAAAGAGAAATTAAGGAGTCAATCCCATTTACAATTGCACCCAAAACCATAAGATACCTAGGAATAAACCTAACCAAAGAGGCTAAGAATCTATACTCAGAAAACTATAAAGTACTCATGAAAGAAATTGAGGAAGACACAAAGAAATGGAAAAATGTTCCATGCTCCTGGATTGGAAGAATAAATATTGTGAAAATGTCTATGCTACCTAAAGCAATCTACACATTTAATGCAATTCCTATCAAAGTACCATCCATCTTTTTCAAAGAAATGGAACAAATAATTCTAAAATTTATATGGAACCAGAAAAGACCTCGAATAGCCAAAGGGATATTGAAAAAGAAAGCCAACATTGGTGGCATCACAATTCCGGACTTCAAGCTCTATTACAAAGCTGTCATCATCAAGATAGCATGGTACTGGCACAAAAACAGACACATAGATCAATGGAACAGAATAGAGACCCCAGAAATAGACCCTCAACTCTATGGTCAACTAATATTCGACAAAGCAGGAAAGAATGTTCAATGGAAAAAAGACAGCCTCTTCAATAAATGGTGCTGGGAAAATTGGACAGCCACATGCAGAAAAATGAAATTGGACCATTTCCTTACACCACACACAAAAATAGACTCAAAATGGATGAAGGACCTCAATGTGCGAAAGGAATCCATCAAAATCCTTGAGTAGAACACAGGCAGCAACCTCTTCGACCTCAGCCTCAGCAACATCTTCCTAGGAACATCGCCAAAGGCAAGGGAAGCAAGGGCAAAAATGAACTATTGGGATTTCATCAAGATCAAAAGCTTTTGCACAGCAAAGGAAACAGTTAACAAAATCAAAAGACAACTGACAGAATGGGAGAAGATATTTGCAAACGACATATCAGATAAAGGACTAGTGTCCAAAATCTATAAAGAACTTAGCAAACTCAACACCTAAAGAACAAATAATCCAATCAAGAAATGGGCAGAGGACATGAACAGACATTTCTGCAAAGAAGACATCCAGATGGCCAACAGACACATGAAAAAGTGCTCCATATCACTCGGCATCAGGGAAGTACAAATCAAAACCACAATGAGATACCATCTCACACCAGTCAGAATGGCTAAAATTAACAAGTCAGGAAACTACAGATGCTGACGAGGATGCAGAGAAATGGGAATCCTCCTACACTGTTGGTGGGAATGCAAGCTGGTGCAGCCACTCTGGAAAACAGCATGGAGGTTCCTCAAAATGTTGAAAATAGAGCTGCCCTATGACCCAGCAATTGCACTACTGGGTATTTACCCTAAAGATACAAATGTAGTGATCCAAAGGGGCACATGCACCCGAATGTTTATAGCAGCAATGTCCACGATAGCCAAACTATGGAAAGAACCTAGATGTCCATCAACAGATGAATGGATCAAGAAGATGTGGTATATATACACAATGGAATACTATGCAGCCATCAAAAGAAATGAAATCTTGCCATTTGCGACAACATGGATGGAACTAGAGCGTATCATGCTTAGCGAAATAAGTCAAGCAGAGAAAGACAACTATCATATGATCTCCCTGATATGAGGAAGTGGTGATGCAACATGGGGGCTTAAGTGGGTAGAAGAAGAATCAATGAAACAAGATGGGATTGGGAGGGAGACAAACCATAAGTGACTCTTAATCTCACAAAACAAACTGAGGGTTGCTGGGGGGAGGGGGATTGGGAGAAGGGGGTGGGATTATGGACATTGGGGAGGGTATGTGCTTTGGTGAGTGCTGTGAAGTATGTAAACCTGGTGATTCACAGACCTGTACCCCTGGGGATAAAAATATATGTTTATAAAAAATAAAAAATTTAAAAAATAAAATAAAATGTTTACAGGAGCAAAAAAAAAAAAAAAAAAAAGAATGGCTAAAATCAACAAGTCAGGAAATGACAGATGCTGGCAAGGATGTGGAGAAAGGGGAACCCTCCTACACTGTTGGTGGGAATGCAAGCTGGTGCAGCCACTCTGGAAAACAGCATGGAGGTTCCTCAAAATGTTGAAAATAGAACTGCCCTATGACCCAGCAATTGCACTACTGGGTATTTACCCTAAAGATACAAACGTAGTGATCCGAAGGGGCATGTGCACCCGAATGTTTATAGCAGCAATGTCCATGATAGCCAAACTATGGAAAGAACCTAGATGTCCATCAACAGATGAATGGATCAAGAAGATGTGGTATATATACACAATGGAATACTATGCAGCCATCAAAAGAAATGAAATCTTGCCATTTGCGACAACATGGATGGAACTAGAGCGTATCATGCTTAGCGAAATAAGTCAAGCAGAGAAAGACAACTATCATATGATCTCCCTGATATGAGGAAGTGGTGATGCAACATGGGGGCTAAAGTGGGTAGAAGAAGAATCAATGAAACAAGATGGAATTGGGAGGGAGACAAACCATAAGTGACTCTTAATCTCACAAAACAAACTGAGGGTTGCTGGGGGGAGAGGGGTTGGGAGAAGGGGGTGGGATTATGGACATTGGGGAGGGTATGTGCTTTGGTGAGTGCTGTGAAGTATGTAAACCTGGTGATTCACAGACCTGTACCCCTGGGGATAAAAATATATGTTTATAAAAAATAAAAAATTTTTTTAAAAAATTATCAAACCACATTAAACAACACATTAAAAGGATCATTCATCACGTTCAAGTGGGATTCATTCCAGGGATGTGAGATTGGTTCAATATTCACAAAATCAATGTGATATACGACATTAACAAATTATATAAACCATATTATCTCACTAGACACAGAAAAAGCATTTGACAAAATTCAACATTGATTTATGATAAAAACTCTCAAATCTCAAAGTGAGTTTAGAAGGAATATACCACAACATAATAAAGGTTATATATGAAAACCACACAGCTAACACCATACGCAACAGAGAAGAAAATCTTTTCCTCTAGGAAAAACAACAATGTCCACCCTCACCCCTTTTATTCAACATAGTAGTGGAAATCCTAGCTGCAACAAGAGAAGGAAAATAAATAAATTGGTAAGGAAGGAGTTAAACCTTCACTATTTGCAGAGGATATGATGCTACACATAGAAACCCTGAGATCTCCACCAAAAAACTATTAGAAGCCTTTAATGAATTTAATAAAATTGCAGGATACAACATTGTTATACAGAAATCTGTTACATTTTTATGCATTAATAACAAAGTAGCAGAAAGAGAAGTTAAGAAAACAATTCCATTTTACAATTGCATCGAAAACAATAAATATCCAGGAATAAAATTTACCAAGCAAGTACAGGACCTCTGAAAAGTAGAAGACTCTGAAGAAAGAAATTGAAGACAACACAAACAAATGTAAAGACACAGTATTGTTTATGGGTCTGAAGAATTAATACTGATTGTTAAAATGTTCATACCATTCAAAGCAATCTATAGACTCAGTGCAACCCTTATCAAATACCAACAAGCATTTTTCACAGAACTAGAACAAATAATACTAAAATTTGTATGGGACCACAAAAATCCCAAAGAGTTAAAAGCAATCTTGAGAAAGAATAAAGTTGGAGGTATCACAATCCCAGATTTCAAGATAGACTACAAAGGTATAGTAATCAAAACAATATGGCACTAGTACAAAAATAGACATGTAGATCAATGGAACATAATAAATCAGAAACAAACCCACACTTATATGGTCAATCTAAAATACAAAAGAGGCAAGGATAGTGTATTCTTTCCAATAGAATATTGCAGTAGAATATCACAATAGAATACTGCAAAGACAGTCTCTGCAATATATGGCGCTGGGAAGACTGGACAGCTACATGCAAAAGAATGAAATTGGATCACTTTCTTACACCATAAACAAAAATGAACTCCAAATGGATAAAAAAGCCTAAACGTGAGACCTGAAACCATAAAAGTCCTAAAACAAAACATAGGCAATAATCGCTTTGACATTGGCATTATTGTCTCCTTGGGCAAGGGAAACAAAAGCAGAAATAAACTATTAGTATAAGACCAAAATAAAAAGCTTTTGTACACTGAAGGAAACCACCAACAAAACAAAAAGGCAGCCTGCTGAATAGGAGATATTTGCAAATAGTATATCCAATAAAGGGTTAATATCCAAGATACATAAAGTGCTTGTACAACCCAACACCAAAAATTGAATAATATGATTAAACAATGGGCAGAGGACCTGAATAGATATTTTTCCAAAGAACACATGTAGATGACCAATAAACACATGAAAAGATGCTCAGCATCACCAACCTTCAGGGAAATGCAAATCAAAACCATAATGAGTGGGGTACCTGGGTGGCTCTGGAGGTGATGTGTCTGCCTTTCGCTCAGGTCGTGATCACGGAGTTCCTGGATTGAGTCCCAAGTAAGGTTCCCTGCTCCGCAGGGAGTCTGCTTCTCCCTCTGCCTCTTTCCATGGCTCATGCTCTCTCCCTCTCTCTGTCAAATAAATAAAGAAAATATTTTTTTAAATGATGAGATATCACCTCACACCTGTCAGAATGGCCAGAATCAAAAAGACAAGAAATAATAAGTATTGGTGAGGATGTGAAGGAAAAGGAACCCTTGTGCACTGTTGGTGGGAATGGAAATTGGTGCGGCCACTATGGAAAATAGTATGGAGGTTCCTCAAAATTTAAAAATAAAGATACAATATGATTCAGTAATGCAAATATTGGGTATTAACCCCCCCAAAAAAGAAAAACTTATTTTAAAAAAATATATGCACTCCTTTGCTTGTTGTAGCATTATTTACAATAGCCAAGACACGGAAGCAACCCAAGTATCCATCCTATCAATAGACGAATGCATAAAGAAGTAGTAATGTGTGTGTATATACATACACATATACACATAAATATATACATTAGCTATGAAAAAGAATGACATATAGCCATACACAACAACATGGATGGATGTAGAGGGTGTTATTCTAACTGAGATAAGCCAGAGCCATATGGCAAAATCCATATGATTTTACTTGTATGTGGAATCTAAAAACCAAAACTCAGGAACAAACAAAAAACAGGAACAGACCCATAGATACAGAGAAAAAACTAATGGATGCCAGAAGGAAAGGTAGTGGGAGTTGGGCAAAATAGGTGAAGGCACATGGGCAGTAGAGGCTTCCGGTTATCTAATGAATAATTCTCAGGTTGAAAGTTTAGGCAACATAATTGATGGTGTGGTAATAGCATTGTTTGGTGACTGATAGTTTGGTGACTGTCCGTGTGAAACCTGGGTTTGCTAACTGGCATTTAACTAAAGTCAAGCTCCTACCTCCCACAGAAACTGGAAGACAGTAGCCTGTTCTATGTTCAGGTGTTGGCTGGAACAAACAATAAATTCTTTTGGCAGCCTTGGATTGTTTCAGGCAGAAGCTTTAGGAGAGGCTAGGGTCATCCTAGACCCATCCTAGTGGGTCATCACACACTTGTATGAGCAGAGCATAATGGATAGAGTTACTGAATATTCTATCACATCTGAAACTAATACAATGTTGTATGTCAACTATACTTGCATTAAAAAATTTCTTTAAACCATAAAAAAAAAAAAGCAAAAGCTGCTGTTCATCAAAAGATGTCATTAAGGGGCTCCTAGGTGGCACATTTGGTGAAGGATCCAACTCTTGGTTTCAACTCAGGTTGTGATCTCAGCGTCATGAGATCAAGCCCTGAATTGGGCTCTGCACTCAGCGTGGGGTCTGCTTAAGATTCTCCCTCTGCCCCTCCCCACTGCTCTCTCTGTCTCAAATAAACAAATCTTCATAAAAAACAAAAGTGCTCCAAAGACTAGGAGCAAATATTCACAATAAATAAATCTGACAAAGGACTTTTAACTAGGATATGTAAAGCACCCCTATACTGCCTTAATAAGAAGATGAACAACCCAATTTTTAAAAGGTTTTATTTATTTATTTGAGAAACAGAGAGAATGTGAACAGGAAGCAGGGGGAGGCAGAGGGAGAGGAAGAAGCAGACTCCCTGCAGAGCAGGGAGCCTGATGCTTGGGCTTGATCCCAGGACCCCAAGTTCATGACCTGAGCTGAGAGCAGTTAACTGGCTGAGCCACCAGGTACCCCAACAACCCAATTTTTTAAATGGGCACAAGCCTTGAACAGATACTTCAAAAAAGAGGGCATATGAATATCTAATAAACACATAATTATATCTAATAAACACATATCTAATATCTAATAAACACATAAACACAAAGAGGATTATATATGTATATATATTATATATATCATATATATAAATATATATATATATAAACACTCATGAGGATTGGTTGTAAGGGAAGTGTAAATTAACCTTAATATCATTGCAAATTCACTAAAATGATTAAAATTTTGAAGAATGGAAACATCACATATCAGCAAGAGTGTGGAACCAACAGAATTTTTGTTTTCTCAAACAGAATTTTTATCATTGCTTGTGAAAAGGTAAAATGGTACAACCACTTTGGAAACCTGCTTGGAAGTTTCTTAAATAGTTAAACATACATCTAATCCTATGACCCAGCAACGCTAATGCTAGTGTTTATCCAAAGAAAATAAGACATATGTCCACAAAATGCCTTACATGAAAATGTTCAGAGCACCTTTATTCCTAATAGCCAAAAACTAGAAATATCCCAGCTATCCATCAATAGAATAAGCAAGCTGTGGTATATTCATACAACGGGGTACTATTCAATAGTAAAAATCAACAGACTGCTAACTACATGAATGAATCTCCAAAACGTTATACCAAATTTAATAAGTCAGACACAAAAGAGTACAAAATGTGTAATTCCAGGTTCGTGAAGTTCTGTAGCTGATCAATTTATGTGTTAGAACAGTGGTTACCTCTGTAAGTGGCTGGTGTTGACTGGTCAAGGTGTGACGGACCTTTCTGGTTGATGGAAATATATCTATACCTTGATTATCTCAGTAGAGGTGTGAGTTCTACGGGTGTAAGCATTTGTTAAAACTGGTTTAACTGTATGCTTAAGACTGTGCATTGCAGGGTCTCTAAATTCCATTTCGTCAAAAAACAACATATTTCCTGCAAACAACTCTAGCTCTTTAATGCTCTCACTTTCAGTAAAGAGTACATAAAGATTTGAAAGCTATTCCTATACATGCCCACCTTAATTTTTTTCCTTTTTGACCACGATGAAAAGAGTTATCAGGAGCATCATGTCGAAAAATAAGGGTCACTATATCAATAGCTATAAACCATAGCAGACCAGAATATCAGAGAACACAAATCAAATTACCAATTTCAAATACAAAGAGGCATAAAATAAAAAGGAACATTGTACATTTACAAAATATACATAATAAAGGCTAAGGAATGAAAATTTATTATTTTTTTTAAAGAGATTCTATTTGTTTGAGAAAGAGACAGACAGAGAGAGCACAAGCAGGGGGAGTAGCAGAGGGAGAATGAGAAGCAGTCTTCCTGCTGAGTGGGAAGCCCAACCTGGGGTTGGATCCCAGGACCCTGAGATCATGACCTGAGCCCAAGTCAGACGTTTAACCCACTGAGCCACCCAGGCGCCCCTTAACTACTTTATTTATTTATTTATTTATTTATTTATTTATTTATTTTCGGCATAACAGTATTCATTATTTTTTCACCACACCCAGTGCTCCATGCAATCAGTGCCCTCTATAACACCCACCACCTGGTACCCCAACCTCCCACCCACCCCCACCCCTTCAAATCCCTCAGACTGTTTTTCAGAGTCCATAGTCTCTCATGATTCACCTCCCCTTCCAATTTCCCTCAACTCCCTTCTCCTCTCTAACTCCCCATGTCCTCCATGGTATTTGTTATGCCTTAACTACTTTTAAATGATCGAGCCAGGGACGCCTGGGTGGCTCAGTTGGTTGGACGACTGCCTTCAGCTCAGGTCATGATCCTGGAGTCCCGGGATCGAGTCCCGCATCGGGCTCCCAGCTCCATGGGGAGTCTGATTCTCTCTCTGACCTTCTCCTCGTTCATGCTCTCTCTCACTGTCTCTCTCTCAAGTAAATAAATAAAATCTTTAAAAAAATAAAAATAAATGCATAAAAATAAAAATAAATGATCGAGCCAGATATTTGAAAGCAAAGGTCACTTTCCCTTAGTTTTAAGGGAGCAAGGTCTTAAATAACAAGCCTAGCTACACAATTGTTTCTGTGTATCATCAGGAACTAAGAATGTGGAAGTTATTTAAACTAAAATTCTGCTCCCAATATTAATTTTTATTTATTTTGGGAGACCAGAGATAGAACTAAACAGTTTATTTATTGGGATTTTAGCAGAACACCGTATAGACAATAAACCTAGTTTTTTTGGTGATTCAAATTTAGCAATCTTTTTGTGGAGTAGTGTGATGAAAGTTATCCCTTGTTTCCTTATAATATTTTCTACCGGTCTGGAGACTTTCTATTGTGATCAGAGTAGATACTTTCCCACTTGTTCTTTATTTTCTTGACCTATTGACAAAGATTCTCTCCTTGACCTAAACGCTAGCCAGGTTTCTCTGAGCCCTCTTCCTTACTAGGCTCCACCCTGGGCCTATAAAGAGGTCAACAAACATTCACATAGTTTCGCACAGCTCAAAGCCAAATCCCTTGGATGACCATAGCCCTGGCCTAAAGCTTCTGCCGGAGACAATCCAAAGCTGCCAAAAGAATTTGTTTGTTCCAGCCAACACCTGAAGATAGAACAGACTACTGTCTCCCAGTTTCTGTGGGAGGGTAGGACCTTGACTTGAGTAAGTGCCAGTTAGCAAACCCAGATGGGTTTCACACGGACACCCACCCGCCACCTCTGGCTTTTTGGAAGTTTTTGCTTTCCTAATTCTAGAGCCTTCACTCATCCTCCTCGCTATTCCTTTGTTCTCTCTTTACGATGCCCAGCCAACTCTGTGCATATCAAAGTTGAGCTCAGTTCACACTGGACTCTTTTCCCTGTTGCAATAATATATTAATGTTTAAAATCTGCCCTTACCACTTCAATGTCTGTCTTTGATTCTACTCAGCGGTCACCAAAAACAAGGTGAGCGGGGTAGAGCCTACAGGGGCTCGCAGTCAAATAGCGGATAGAGCACATGCGCAGTAAATATAAACTCAGCTACTCAAGGATAGAGACCAAAGAGTGGCAGAGATTTGGGAGTAGAATGATAGAACTGAATCAAGAAAGCTTTTTGGAAAGGATGCATTATGATAAAGCAAGAAGAGGACACACATCGTTTTAAAAAGAGCGGGGGTACCTGCGTGGCGCAGTCCGTTAAACAACTGACTCTTGGCTTCCGCTCAAGTCCTGATTTCAGGGTTGTGAGATGGAGCCTCACATTGGGCTCCATGCTCGGTGCAGAGTCTGCTTAAGACTCTCTCTCCCACCCTTGTCCTCCGCCCCCAAAATAAATAAATCTTTAAAAAATAAGTTAAAAAGAGCAAATGGTTACAGCCGACCCAGACCTGCCAGAGATGGAAACCAGTGATGGGCATGGATATTGTTTGAGCGACAGACAAGTTTAGCAAAAGTGGAGGGGTGAGGGTCCTAAAGGAACAAAGGAGTACTGGGAGTTAATCCTGCTTGATAGAAAGTCTGTAACTCAGGGGAACACCTGCTTTTGGTTTAGTCACAGAGCATCCCATGACAGTCGTCCTCCTGAGCTGCAATGGGCACTTTCCCAACATGGCCAAGAACAGGATCTACCAAGGCAGAGGGGAGACCGGGTGCAAACCAGGAAAGGCTTCCCAGGCTCGGGTAGCGACCCTTAGGAGAATATTCTGAGAAGCCAGGGATGCAGGGAAGAGGAAAAGCTGAATCAGACCCCCTGAGCATTTCAACCTGTAGCTTTTGTGCTGTGTCTCACAGCACAACGGACCAGAGTCACTTGAAGTCAGTTACTTGAGGTCAGGACGCTGGTAGAGATAAACTTTGTTTCCTTCAACTTTTCAGGGTTTCTTGTTCTGGTTTTTTTGTGCGGTTTTCTTTTGCTCCTCCCCTGGTTTGGTTGGCTAAGGCCACAATCTGAAAATCTGGAGATTCTCCTGTCTGGATAGCAGAGCCCATGTTTAGGTCACCTATAAATAAACATCCTACCACCACAGCTCTCAGCTTTTGGAAGTCCCCCCACCCCTTCCAATCAATTTACTCCCAAAGTATCTCTGAAACCATCTCCAGGGCTTCCCTGGCTCAGATCTCAGATCTGTTACACTGTAACCATCAACTGCAAGTCTCTGCCTCGCTCCACTGTTTCTAGCTCTCCTCTCCGCTCAACCCAGTGTGTCAGAGATCCTATCAATCATGTAAGGCCCAGATCTGATTTTGTCACATCTCTACTGAGACACCCTCAGTGTCTCTCTGCACTACTTAATTGATAAAGTCTAAGCCCGCAGCACAGAGGCATCTGGCCCAAGAATATTTTCTACCTCAGAGTCTATCTCTCCTTTCCTCTCAGGCCAGCCCTCAACACCTAGATCCCTCTCCTTCTCTCTTCTAAGTGTGAGAGAGTTGCCGTTCTTCAGTTATGCCGAGCATTTTCATTTCTCTGTGCCTTTCCTTGCATAGTGTGCTGTCTGAGGCCTTCCTCCCCACACACCGCTGACCATCACTCTTTACATGGCCTATAACATCAGCTCAAGCTCTCCTTCCTCCCGCCAGGAACCCATCTGGACTCCTCCAAGCAAAAGGAATTCTTCCTTCCAGTTTTCCCCCAAAATGTCTCTCTATTGCCATTCTTATTGCTTCCCCCATATTTACCCCTATAAATATACCCTTTGTTTAAATGGTCTTTTACCAGATTATGAAATCCTGGAAGGCAGAAATGGAGTTACATGTACAATCTGACACATAATGATCTATTGCCACCAAACATTTACCACTTGCTCATAGATCTTCATCTTCCTTCCATCCAGACTGTAAATTTTTTGAGGAGTTAAATCATTTTGTTCCGTTCATCTTTCACTTCTTCAGCCCTTACTATTGTGATGAACCTAGGTTATCCTTTTATGTAGATGAAAGGTAGACTAGGTCTAACACTGGGTGATTCTAAGAGCAAGGTGTGGAAATCCAAGAAGTACAGCATACTGACTTTACAAAGGCTGCTTAGGCAATATTGATATTCAGGACCGGAATAGTAACTACTCTCCCCATTTTAAAAATATTTTATTTATTTGAGACAGACAGAGAGAAAGAGAGAGAGAGAGCACAAGCATGGAGAAGAGCAAGCAGAGGGAGAGGGAGAAGTAGACTCCCCACCGATCAGGGAGCCTGATACAGGACTCGATCCCAGGATACGAGGACCATGACCTGAGCTGAAGGCAGACGCTCAACCGACTGAGCCACCCAGGCACCCCAGTCATTACTCTTTCTAAGTAGAAAAGATAAATAGGACCAATGAAGAGCCTCCTTCTGTATGTTCATGTTTACTGACAGCCTACCACGTGCCCCACACTGACCTAGGCATAGGGGGGCATACCAGAGAACAAAACTACACAAAGTCCCTGCCATCTGTGGAGGCCAGGTGGGGAGAGAGACCACAAACAAAGGCTTATAGGGCATGGCCAGGTGGCAATAATTCCAGAAACCAAAAACACTCTCCATTACGCTACTATTAACAACAATAGTATAAACCTGGGTAAGGAGCCAGAGAGTGATGAAAGGCAATGGTAATTTACAAATGGCAAATGGTAGGTAGCTCTCTCTAGAGGATGCTAACATGTGCCTGAAATGTTGCCAGGAGGTCCCCAAGGCCATCCTCACCCCAGGCTGAGGGCAAGCCACTGCTGTTGCTCAGAGCCCAGAGCTTTGCCAATAACGTGCACAAAGGTTTGTTTAAGTATCAAGGAGAAGAGCTAAAGATGTTGGTGAGGAAAGAGATGAATGGGGAAAGAAATTATAATAGAGCCACAAAACAGAACATTATATAATCATAAATGGTGTTTTAGAGATTTAAATCTAGAAACACAGGCTCCAAAATGTGGCATAATAAACTCTACAGATGTATGCTCTCATCCAAAATATAATTATGTATATACATACATCAGCAGAAAGTACAGCAAATGAATATCACAAAATATTAACAGTGGTTGTCTCTAGTTGAAAATCTCACAGGTGAATTCCATTTTTCTTATGCTTTTTTTTTATATTTTTAAGTTTCCACCTCGAGCATGTCTCACTTATACTTCATTTGATTGTGGTAGGAACCAAGATCTACCCTCTTGACTTTTTAAGTGTGTGATACAATATTGTTAACTATAGATACACTGTTTCAACTCCTTTTTCATTTTCATTTTAAAAATATGTATTAAAAATAATTCAAGCAGTACAGATGTGCGTAAGGTAAAAGGTAAAAATCTCTGCTTTATCCAACCCCACTTCTCTCCTGAGCGCTCCCGTATCTGTTATCTGTCAACAGGTTTTTCTGTGCCGTTAGAGAATTTATATATGCAGACATAGGCATTCATAGTATTATTCCTCACCACCCCTCATGCAATCATGATGTGTATGCCTTTATTAATCTATTTTTTCATCTATTAAAAAAAAAACTTAAATACATTCCTGTGTCAGAACATAAAGAGATGCCTCATTCTTTTTTCAGCAACTGGGTAGAATTCCCTTGTTTGTTCTCTTGTTCTATAATTTATCTCACTGGATTGTTTCCAACTTTTTGCCATTGCAAAGAGTGCTGCAAACAACAGCTGCCTGCAATTCAAGGGTTTCTCGGGCCAGCAGTTATCTGATTGATATTCAAGTCCTCAGAGAAAGACCAGCTTAGCTCTTGCGTGCTTGGACTGATTGTGTCTTCACACATCTGGTTTCACCACTGATTTCTGAGGGTAAGAGGATTTCTCTGCTCCTTCAGCTAGAGAGCCATTTCTGAGATTGGCCAGAGTGTCAGGTGTTGTCGTGAGCAACATGTACACGCCTGTGTTGTGTCCTCTTCTAGTTTGCACTGGGTACCATATTAGAGAATATTGATACTGCATGCCCTGTTATAGCATCTTTCTTTATCAGGACATGAAGCACTTTTGAGCCAAGGCTACTCAGAGAAACAAAAGTGATTAAAACAAGAAATTTTGACAACATAAGCTTTTTTGTCTCAATTAACTATGGAAGTACATATTGCTTACAATTGGCAATTGAGTGAACATGGGGCATGGATTTGGCAATGGCGGTAGCTGCCATTATAACAAGTTTCAACCAAGCGGGAGGCTCCTCAAGGGAGTAAGGCAAAACCGGAGTCTTTTCTGAATTTTCAGACCCTGATCTTTATCAACCTGCCTTGCTTAGAAAATTCCAGGCATCTATAAAGCTCAGAAAGCTTATTTCCCTCTTTCCACCTAAACCTGATGAGAACCAATCACAGTGATCGGTTACCTATGGTTTCTAGAAGCGCAGTCATACAACTGAAGTTCTAGGTCGGCGCTCTGCTAAAGCAGCAAAGAGCAAAGTTTAAAAAAAAATGTAGAGATGGTAGAGATGGTAGGTGATTCCCTTAATGTCCTACTCCCTGAATGCACTAGTCTCCATCTGGAGCCAGTCATCAACCATGAGACTGTTGGGTTTAGATAAATAGGACTGTAGCAACTGGGGATTCTGAGCATCTGACCAAATGATGATAAATTCTCTGAAAGTCATTTTTAAAGCCCATGTTTAATGGGATAGACTTTGGTCAGGTCAGAGTCATATGAAATTCACAGCTTCTGGCACAACACAACCCGTCCTTCAGAAGAGTAATCAAATTATACATTAAGCTATTAAAATGAAAGTTTATGCAGTAGGGTGCTTAATCAGAACTGGAAAAGTGGTTCCCTCCTCCTGGGCATTTGCCTTATTAATGAAATGTGGCCAAAGGTCCCATGCTGACCAGACACAAAGGTCCAGATGTTGAGTAAATGTGTAACAGGAGGGTAACAAAGACAACTCCAAAGGTGACTGGGGTGCAAAGGATTGGTTGTTTAAATGTAAAACACAAAAAAAGTTGCTAAGCAAAATTAGAATGAAAAACTAAGCATATGTTTATGTATGTATTACTTGCTAAAGTATATATGTATAAATTGTGTTTTTGAAAACAAAGATGACAGGAAGGAAATAAAACATCACTAGTGAGTTATGGGTAGCTTGGGTCATTTTCTTCAAACTTTAGCATTCTATAATTCAAGTTTTCTACAATGAATCTGTATCACTTTTGTATACCAAAACACATACAGAAAGGAAGTCTTTTTTTTTTTTAAAGATTTTATTTATTTATTTGACAGAGAGATGACAAGCAGGCAGAGAGGCAGGCAGAGAGAGAGGAGGAAGCAGGCTCCCTGCTGAGCAGAGAGCCTGATTTGGGGCTCGATCCCAGGACCCTGGGATCATGACCTGAGCCGAAGACAGTGGCTTAACCCACTGAGCAACCCAGGCGTCCCTCTTTTTTTTTTTTTTTTTTAAACTAAACTGACGTTCAACCCAAAGAGCTGGAATCAGTGCTTATCTAAAAGCAAAAAGCAAAAATAAATAAATGTTTAAAGATTAAAAAATAAATAAAAGCAGATTTAAATTCAACACTCCCTGCTATAGAGATCCTATCATGATTCTTAGCCAAAGCTTACTCCAATAAGGGTTGGGGCAGAGGTTTTGGCCAAGAGATTGTGGGAAGTCTGGTTTGGCTCATGTTTCCAATAACTCTCCTCATTCTGAGACCAGGAAAGGCAAGAGAGGACAGGTGCTTTTGCTTGCTGGTCAAATAGTGATCAAATTCAAATCAGTGACTCAGCAGCTCTATTAGGACACAGAATCACACCTCCTGACCTCAGTCTGCAACTAATGGTCAACAGGTCATTTGAAGGCAGCCTCACAATTATTAAATAAAGCAAAGGTGCTGAAAATAAAACAGCTTATCATCTCCAACAAAGAAAAAGAGCCAAGAGAACCATGGACAAGACTCTTAATTCTTCTGATCCCAGAGATGTGAAAAAATATTGCCAACCTGGAAAACAGGAAGCATCTGGTTATTTTACGAAGAAAGGAGTCAACTACAAAAAAAGAACAAGGAGAGGAGGAGAAGGTACACAGATTGAAGCATTCTTGGTCAGAAAGAGCAGGAGGTGATGTAATGCCTGACATTTGCTGGAATGTGTGCTACTCTGAGGCAAAGGTTGAATATTTTAAGGAAAAGTTAAAAATATAGCATCTGTATCAGGCTCCACCAGGCATGAACTTCCAGAGACACCTATGTATATGGAAGGAAGTAACAGTTTACCACACAACCTGGCTATCACATACCACTTACTGAAGAACTTACCACTGACAGTTGGAAGAAGATGCATCTTTGTTTTTATCAAATAAACTCAGAAAAATAGTACTAAAAAACCTAGGAGTTTCAGAAGAGGTTTGTCCTGCTGCTTACAATGTCCACTGCAATCTTGTTTTTTATTGTTGTTCATTTTTGTTTTGGGTCCCCCCCCTAAAGATTTTATTTGACATACATCCCAAGTAGGTAGAAAGTGGGGGGTGGGTGGGTAGGTGTGAGGAGCAGGCTCCCTGCTGAGCAGAGAGCCCAATGTGGGGCTGGATCCCAGGACCAAGGCTAGGCTTTAACCCATTGAACCACCCAGGTGCCCCTGTTTTGTTTTGTTTTTAAGATTTTTATTTATTTATTTATTTATTTGAGAGAGAGAGCACCTGAGCATGAGGGATGGGGAGTGGGAGGAGGCAAAGAGGTACAAAGGGAGAGGGAGGAGCAGACTGCCCATTGGGCAGGGAGCCAGACCTAGAGCCAGATCCCAGGACCCTGAGATTATGAGCTGAGCTGAAGGCAGGCACTTAACCAACCAGGCCACCCAGACACCCCAGCTGCAGTGTTTAAAAAGTCTTCCCTCATCAGCCAGTCTGGGAGGTACTGACCAGCCCAAAGAAAGCCTAAACTGTGGTGTTTCCGTCAAAGTGTTCAGGAGCAGAAAACCTGCCCAAGTATGTACATCTCCAGTCTGTAAATTGAGATCTACCAAATCATTTCTGCCCATCTTTTTCTTAGCTGTTTATAGGCATGGGTTTTCACTCATGTATCTGTATCTGCCTATTGACCTGTGAGCTGGACCCACATACTCGGAGGTTTCCCTACCTCCCCTGTCCTTGGGATGTGGGGTGCTTGCCTTTCCTGCTCCCAGAGGCAACTCCAAGGACACAGCCTTGAGATAGGGATGTGGTTATTGAGAGCACTGACACTGTACATGACTGAACCTGGTCAAAGCCACCTTATAAACTTTTAAGATTTGGCCGGTGGGTGTGAGCCACAACTGTGAGGTAGGAGCACTGTGGTATTATTAAATTACTGATTTTTCTTTTCTGAAAATACATTTGAGCATCACTTCTGGGGAAACTACAACTTTAAGGGACTCAGTCTCATTTATTTTCCAAAGACGAAAGCAGAAACTAAATTACCCTCATTGTGCCAAGTGGCCATCATTGGTTGGGTTTGTTGTTTAAATTTTGTCAAGAAAATAATCCCATTTCACTCACTGTGCCTTTTGTCATTAGGGAAGGAGGAATGACTCCCGGTTCTAATTACCTCAGTGTGCCTGTCTAATTTAAAGTCATGTTGAGAGAGGCTCCATTCCAATTTCTGGGTCAAGCTGAATTAACCCCAAGCGGAGCCACTGGAAGTTGTTATGTGCAAAGATTGCTGTTACCATTTAGAAATAAGTGCACTACCTAAATTTCGTTAGAGAAAAACTCTCCACCTATAAAAAATTGCCTTATGGGGTGCCTGGGTGGCTCTGTCAGTTAAGCATCTGCCTTCCACTCATGTCCTGATCCTGGTGACCTGGGATCAGCCCTGCATCAGGCTCCCTGGTCGGTGGAGAGCCTTCTTCTCCCTCTCCCTCTGCTGCTGCTCTGCCTACTTGTGCTCTATGTGTATGTCAAATAAATAAATAAAATCTTTTTTAAAAATTGCCTTGACAAAAACAGTTGTGATTTGACTAATCATTTTGCCTCTTTAAATGATGAGTGTTGTGCAAGTTGGATACTCAATGAGCCCACACTGCACTGTGGATACATATCTGTGTTTAGGAGCTATGAGAACAGAAGGTGCTGTGTACAGAAAGGTTGCTTTGAAGCAATATTTGCAAAACATGCAAACATCTGTATCTGTATTTGAAAAAAACAAAACAGGTTTTTGTTGCTTAAAAAAATTGTTGTTTCTCATCTTGCCGCAGTCCAAGATAAGCCTTGTATGCAAGTTCCCTTTGCTTATTAAACCTGCCACCTACAAACCTGGAGGGGCCTCTTCATCCTCTCTCCCTCTCCTCCGAGTACAGAGGCTGGTTTCAGATTTCACCAGGGAAATTCCAGGATGCTGGTGAGCCAACAGCAGGTCCTGCCATCCCCCTGGAAGGAATTCACCAAGGTTTTTATAGACTAATCCCTACACTTGAGTGCACAGAGTCAACATTTATTAGATACTTCTGAACTTGATCATTTCAAAGAATATTTTTGTCGTTTACGGGGGAGGGGGGGATGCCCTTCCTTTTCCCCTTGAGCCATTCTAGCAGATGCAGGTAGATGTTACGCAGACCTGTGCTGTCAGAGCTGCCCCAGGTTGCTCTCACGTACAACTGGAGATCCTATGGCCATAGTCAACCACGGCCACTGGAAACATGCTAAAAAATGTTTAACTTAAAAAAAATGTATACTAACCATCACAGCTTGCCTCTAAAGGACTATAATCTTTTTCTTCTTCAGGTCTTGATGATTCTTATACCTCTTTTTATTATTTTATTATTATTATTATGTATTTCTGTCATCAGGATGAAAGCTATTTGAGGCAAGATTTGTCTTACTCATCTTTTTTTTTCCCTTGTCTTACTCATCTTTGTATGGCCTCTAAGACTTAGCAAGTGGTAGGAACTCATAGGTGTTGAGATGAATTAAAACTAATAATTTGGCATCAACCATATGAGGGATACTGTCCTACATAATTGGTACAAAATATCCAAAGTTGCATTCATTGTATCATTCACATCTAGCAATCAAAAGCCTATTCATTGACCTACATTTGTAGTGGCTAATGTCACTAGCATTCTCCCAGATACCAATCACCCTCACTGATTCTCTCCATGAGCCACCTAGTTGTATTGTTTCTCCTTGTACGGCTTCTCTTCCCGCTTCTCATTTCTTCTGTCCTGCTCCAGGTCTAGTATTTCCTAGCAGGCACCATAGAGGACCCTCCCAATTTGTCTCAGTCCTCTCTAGTGAACCCTTCTCACCACCACCAGGGAAACCTCCCTCATACAGATAACCATTTACTTTTCCTCTGCAAAAGCTTCAAAACATTCTCAGTTACCCAAGACCTAAATGGCCTCTTCAAGGCCCTCTGCTCTGATCTCAGCCAGGCCTAATTTCCAGCTAATCAGTTCCACCAAACCCTTAAGCAGGCCCTTTGCCACTCTGTGTCTTTACGCAGACCGTTCCCTAAGGTTTCCAATGAAATTCAGATTTGTTGGGGCCAAGTTTAACAGAAAGATTTATGGGAGGATACCTGAAACTTCCTTGGCTATTAGAAATCATGCATTTCTTTAGCTGTAAGAGCACAGAAGAACCAAACCTGGAAACCAAGATGCTCAACATCTCTCCTATCCTATATACCATGCAGGGAGCAAACTCCATGGGAACAAAACAATGAATGTACATTTTGACTCTGCAAGGGCAGGGATTTCTGTCTGTTCTGTTCCCTAATCTCCCAAGTTATTAGAACGGTGCCTATTACATAGCAGAAACTAAATAAATACTGGTTAAATGGGGGAAAACATCACAAGGCATGTTGTATATGGGAGAAATTGGGGCCAAGATCCACTTCATGGGTACCCGCTCAGTACTGGCAGTGTGTGAACCCTGGGGACAACATAGGAATCAGGAAACCATGTTCCACTCTTGAGGAGCCTGAAGTTCACAAAAGGAGACAGCATTGAGAGATAATTTGGAATAACTCAAGTGGGGAATCTTTGAAGTTAGGCCTCTATTTCCTCAACGGTCAAGGAATAAATCAGCTAAACCTTCTATGGTCCCTGGCCGCTTCTTAAACATGTCTGTGTATTTCCCAGATGAAAGCCCCTGGAGGCCTGGGCTGTGCCTCTCATCTTTGTACTCCCGCAGTACCTGGTGCAGTACCTTGCAACTAATCTTTGCTATCACCTGCTTTTGTCATTAAACTGACTGGGCTTCAATTTTCTAATTTTTTTTTAAGACTTTATTTATTTAACAGACAGAGATCACAAGTAGGCAAAGAGGCAGGCAGAGAGAGAGAGAGAGAGAGAGGAAGGGAAGCGGGCTCCCTGCTGAGCAGACAGTCCGATGCGGGGCTCAATCCCAGGACCCCAGGGATCATGACCTGAGCCGAAGACAGAGGCTTTAACCCACTGAGCCACCCAGGTGCCCCAATTTTCTAATTTTTTAAGGCAGAAATAAAAGTAGAGGTAAAGAAGAAAACTTCTCCCAACATTCTATTAAGAAACCGGTAGCTGGGGCACCTGGGTGGGTCATGATCCCGGGGTCCTGGGATTGAGTCCTGTATCAGGCTCTCTGCTTGGCAGGGAGACTACTTCCTCCTCCCTCTCTCTGCCTGCCTCTCTACCTACTTGTGATCTGTCAAATAAATAAATAAAATCTTTAAAAAAAAGAAAGAAAGAAAAAGAAACGTGTACCTCCCTCTTACACTGTTGATAGGAATGCAAGCTGGTGCAGCCACTCTGGAAAACAGCATGGGGTTCCTCAAAATGTTGAAAATAGAGCTACCCTATGACCCAGCAATTGCACTGCTGGGTATTTACCCTAAAGATACAAACATAGTGATGCAAAGGGGCATGTGCACCCAAATGTTTATAGCAGCAATGTCCACAATAGCCAAACTATGGAAAGAACCTAGATGTCCATCAACAGATGAATGGATCAAGAAGATGTGGTATATATACACAATGGAATACTATGCAGTCATCAAAAGAAATGAAATCTTGCCATTTGCAATGACGTGGATGGAACTAGAGGGTATTATGCTGAGTGAAATAAGTCAATTGGAGAAAGACAACTATCATACGATCACCCTGATATGAGGAATTTGAGAGGCAGGTTGGGGCATCATGGAGGGGAGGGAGGGGAAAAAATGAAACAAGATGGGACCAGGGAGGGAGACAAACCCGAAAAGACTCTTAATTTCAGGAAACAAACTGAGGGTTGCTGGGGGGTGGGGTGGGAGAGATAAGGTGACTGGGGGATGGACCTTGGGGAGAGTATGTGCTATGGTAAGTTCTATGAATTGTGTAAGCCTGATGATTCACAGACCTGTACCCCTGGGGCATATAATACATTGTACATTAATAAATAAATAAGTAAATAAATAAATAAGAAACGGGTACCCCCAGTAAATAAACCCTATGATATGCGACAGCATAGAAAAGAACAGGCAGGAAAGCTTCCACATTCAGACAATGACCCAGGCTTTGAGCATTTTCTTAACAACCTTAAGCCTTGGCTTCCTTTTATCCATATTGTGTGAAGAATTATACCTGCCTCACAGGATTAAGAGAACCTAATCAGATAATAATGTGAAATTATGGGGCACTTGTGTGGCTCAACTGGTTAAGCGTCTGCCTTGGGCTCCAGTCAGGATCTCTGTGTCAGGCTCCCAGCTCAGTGGGTTGTCTGCTTCTCCCTCTGCTCCTCACCACACCCCCTTGTGCTCTTTCTCAAATAAATAAAATCCTTTTTTTAAAAAAAGTTATGTGAAATTGCTCTCTAAGTATGAAGAACATTCCCTTCCATTAGTTAATACTATTCCCATATGTGTGGCTACAAACCCACTTTGCACTGCCACTGCCTTCTTCCCTAACCTAGTCAACCAAGTAGAGTATAGAAAGATTTTGTCTTTTGTCTCATAAATTCCCTAGATTTAAACTACTGCCTGTCACATGTGTAGAATTTAAAATGTAGGTAAAAATGGACTCTATTATTGTTGGAAATATTTGTTGATCAGTATGAGAAAAGAAAATAAAAAAGTTAGGAAAACAGGTTAAATGTTATAAGTACTTTTGGTTCATTGCATTTAGAAAAAAAAAATGACATACCAAAAAATAAGGAAATTATTCAAAGAAGAGAAACAAAAGTTCACAGAGACATTTACTGCAAAATTATTTACAACAATGGAGAATCGTGGCTTTTAACCCAGCTCTAGTAAAGCAGAATTTATGTAACATATTCTCTTGAGCTCACCCCCAGTTTTTTGGATTCAGTAGATTTGGTCCAACACCTAGAAATTTGCTTCGAGCCCCAATGGCTCAAGCAATGGCTATGGTGCAATTATTTTTTTTAATATTTTATTTATTTATTTGACAGACAGAGATCACAAGTAGGCAAAGAGGCAGGCAGAGAGAGGGGGAAGCAGGCTCCCTGCTGAGCAGAGAGTCCAACGTGGGGCTTGATCCAAGGACCCTGGGATCATGACCTGAGCTGAAGGCAGAGGCTTTAACCCACTAAGCCACCCAGGTGCCCTATGGTGCAATTATTAAATGGACATTTTTAAAAAGATAATGTAGGGGCACTTGGGTGGCTCAGTTGGTTGTGACTGACTCTTGATTTGGCTCAGATGACGACCTCAGGGTTCTGGGATGAAGCCCTGCATTGGGACAGGCTCCGTGCTCAGCCAGGAGTCTGCTTGTCCCTCTCCCTCTGCCCCACCCTCAGCTCATGCTCTCTCTCTCAAATAAATAAATAAAATCTTAAAAAAGATAATGTAGCAATATGGAAAAACATGATAATTGCTTATAAAATGCAAAAATCTGTGTTCAGGGGCACCTGGGTGGCTCAATGGTTAAGCCTCTGCCTTCAGCTCAGGTCATGATCTCAGGGTTGTGGGATCCATCCCCACATCGGGCTCTTTGCTCAGCGGAGAGCTTGCTTCTGCCGGTCTCTCTGCCTACTTGTGATCTCTCTCTGTCAAATAAATAAAATATTTTTTTTTAAAAATCTATGTTCATTCAGAATCAAGCAATACGTGGATTTGAGATTTTATGAATCCTTCAGAAAAAAACAAACAGCAGTTGTTTCTGCCCTTCCCAGAAGCATTAATAATTAGTGGAGTCACTTTAGCAAAATAGCTTAATTTGTCAGGAGACAAGAGGACAAGCCACAATGCAGAACCATGCCATTAACTTATCATAAAAAAAACACAAACCGACAACTACACAACTACTACCAGAAATTGAGAACCCAGAAATGTTGGCATCCTGACAATTTAGTGTGCAGATATTATAGTCACACACATATAAAACTACTGTGGCTCTCCCAGAACCACCCAAAAGATTAAAGAACTTTGACTTTACCATTCGTTAGTGTTGTTAGATTAATCCCTTGGCACCTTTAGCTGAACTGCATTCTCTGGTACTACAGACAAGAAGAATCAAGAAGTTTGCTAACTTTAAAGAAGAGGGGGAAGGCAGAGGGAGAGAGAATCTCAAGCAGCCTTCATGCCCCAGAATGAGCCCGACATGGAGTTCAATCTCACAACCCTGAGATCATGATCTGAGCTGAAACCAACAGATATCTAAATGACTGAGCCACTCAGGTGCCCCAAGAAGTTTGCTAATTTATAAAATAGTGATTTTTTTTTTTTTTTAGTAGTCTCCTGTTTGGAGCCCAATCTTAATCTCGGATAATTTAAGCATTTAGTAGATGAGTACCTTTCCGTCATGCCTCTTCACTTCCCTGGGAAACTGTGTCATGCTCCTCTGTCCCATTAACACAGGCGTGGTGGATGCTAGAATCATTACCAGGTTGAATTAAACCAGCTGTGACTTAAAAGATTCAAGCCAAAGTCCATCTTCTCTCTTTTGAGATAACTACCTCTAATTCCTACTTTGTGGAGAGCAAACCTAGCCATGAACCTCCGAGCCCAGAAATAGCTTTCTTCTCAAAACGGACAGAAAGAAACAACGTACTCTAGTAACTCAATTACTTGTGACATCTACAAACATAATGCAAACTCTTAGCCATGACCCTGCCAGCATAATCAGGGCTAAGGGTAAACTCCCACCAAAGGCACTGTTTACACCAGAGCTGATCTGTAGAAATTTGGATATTAAAAACCTACTCTTTCAGGGGCACCTGGGTGGCTCAGTTGTTAAGTGTCTGCCTTGGGCTCAGGTCATGATCTCAGGGTCCTGGGATCAAGCATAGGGCTCCCTGCTCTTTGGGGAGTCTGCGTCTCCCTCCTCTTTTGCCTGTATTTTCTCTTGGTCTCTTTGTGTCCAAATAAATAAACAAAATCTTTAAAAAAAACAAACAACAAAAAAAAACAAATAAAAAACCTACTCTGTCATCCCATACCAGCAACAGTGCTATACACAGTCAAGACAAGTCAGACAGGACATAATCCTATGCCTTACAGGGCTCTTTTAAAAGAACGAAGGCACACTAAACCTAAAAACAGCAATAAATATAAAATATACAGAAAGAAAAAAGGCTTATTTGGTGCAATCTTTTTAGCAGTGCTACATGCTTCTGATCTCATTTGGGTAGAGAAGCCCCCTGCATTGTTTTGTAGAGTAGTAAACTCATATTCTGAGGATATAGATTTTTCTTCAGGGAACTTGGCTTTCTCCCCAGTATCGTCCCAGTGTCAGAGCCATTTTCAGCCCAACTCAGGTGAAATTTTAATTCTGGAGCGGTCCACGTCCTTCTGATCTGGGGAGACCTGAGGCTTGGCCCCAGTGATGGCTATTCTTAATCTGGGGCAGAACTGGACGGTTTCCTAAACTGTGGGAGGGCTTTAAGGATATGCTGGAGTAAGGTCCAGGGGACCAGTGTATCTCAAACTCCTGAGAACCCACAAGATCAGCCCTCAAGCAATTCTGGACCCTATATCTCCCACTGGCTTCCCTGAGCAGCAGACCAAGTTGAACAAATTTGTCTCCCATTATTGTTCTCTCACCTTCTATACAACTTGTCCTTGAAACCCAGGACGCACTCCTGAGTTGGGGTCAACACTTACCTGGCTTCTGGGTGATTGGAAACTGCACGAGTAATAGGACAATATCGAACACGGGAAGATAATCATTCTCCAAGAGCAATATTCTGAAAAAAGGGGTGGTGCAGTTTTGGAGGAATGGAGTCAAGGGACCGAGGGATTCAAGATGGATGACCCTTCTCACAGTTTTATACAAAAGATCCTGGGGCACTAAGAGAAAACTTCCCAAGCCAGTGCTTCTTTATAGACGCCGGAGCAGATTGCAAATACCATCAAGAACACACTGAAGAAATCCCACTCTTGTGATTAACCTTACCTGTGCCTCACCCTTGTATCTCACCTCACCTGTACCTCTCACCTCAGATTAAAAAGCTCTTTCACATGTGGTATTCATTTGATCCCACGACAATTAAGAAACATCACGCTGGGATGACTGCCAAGTTATCCTGTTACTGCAGAGAAAACTATCTCTAGAAGGTTCCCACTTCAGCCACAAAAAAAAAGCCCTTCCTGGATGAAACCCTAGTGTGCGTCCCCTCCCCCCTCCATCCAGGCTTTTCTGTATGCATCTTTTTATACACAACCTATTCAGCCAAGTCTTAAATTTTTGGATTCATCATAATGTGCTACCCTCTTGCCCTCCTTGCAAGCGGCCTTCCTGGTGCAACATTGGTGAACTCTTCACCACAGATGTGTATTCATCCTCTCCCAAGGTCCTCCATTGTCTAACCCACTGCTTTCTGAAAGAACATGGATGAGGAAGCCATTTTTGTCATTTAAAAGTGGCTTTTAAATTAGTAGCCAAATTTAGTAGTAGCCAAATTTTTTGAAAGCAAAAAGGAATAAGTGAAATTAATTTTTGATGTGGTGAGATGGACATAAAATTCACATTCAAAGGCATTTAGTCTATTCACAGTGCTGTGCAAATATCATCATTGTCCATTTCCAGAACACCTTCATTAACCCAAACGGGAATTTTATACCCATTAAATAGTAGCTCTCCAATTTCTCTGGCCCCAGGTAACATTTATTCTTCTTTCTGTCTCTATCAATTTGCCTATTCCATGTACCTCATATAAGTGGACTCACACAATGTTTGTCCTTTTGCCACTAGCTTATTTCATTCATTTCACTTTCGAGGTTCATCTGTATTGTAGCATGGGTCAAAATACCATGCCTTTTTAAGGTTGAATAATATTCAAATATATATCCCATTTTGCATATGAATTCATCTGTTGATGGACATTGGGGTGTGACTATCTTTTCAGTATTTGCTGCTATGAACATTGGTGTACAAGTACACGTTTGAGTCCCTGCTTTCAATTCTTTGGCTATATACCTAGAATTACTCTAAAACTATGTTTTACTTAACCCAATATATCCAAAATAGTACCATTTCAACATGTAATCTTTAGAGAAAAATGAGATCTTTTATAATCTTCTTTTGTATGAGGTCAAAATCCAGTTGAGATGATAAATTTTCACCAAAATTCATCTGTATTTGGATTTCATAAAACTTAATAAAAAGTAGAATCACATAGCCATGTTGTCCCAGATATACTTTAGGACATGTCCATAAATCAAAATTAAACAGAATTTAAATTCAGTTCCTCAGTCATGTTGCATAAATGCTCAATCCCCACCTGTGGCCAGTGACTTCCACACTAAACAGTGAGGATCTAACTGACAGGCTAGATAGAAATGCTTCTCTCTGCCCCCAGCACGGCCTCCAGCCTGCCTTCTCATCCGGCCTCCCACTCTTCCCCAGCATGGATTCTAGATAGAGAGAGTCTCAGCATTAATTCAAGAAATATTTATTGAGCACTGGCCATGTGCCACCCATTGCTAACTGCTGGATATGATAGGAAACAAAACCATGTTCGCATGAAGCCTGAAACAAGTGGGGCCAGCAAACATAAAAACAAGTAATTTCAGAAATGACTCTATCTTATACATTGTTATAAGCCCACTGAGGAAAAAATGATGCAATGCCAGCGCAGGCAGATATCAAAGAGATAATCACACAAAGAACAATATCTTAGAAATTTTTGAAAAATGTATGGGGAAAAAAAAAAGATCTGATGAGAGTTGCAACAGTGGGTTTTATTTAGAAGGGGAGCTTCTCAAAGGAAACGACTCAGAGAACAGATGGGCTAGGAAAAGAGGTACAGAAAGGGGACAGTGTAAGTGACCAGGCAGAGGGGAGAGCACGTGTAAAACGACTGAGGTGGGAAAAAGTTTCATCTCTGAGAAACAAAGAGAGGAATTGAGTACTGTGCGAGTAAAACAACGGTGCCCTGGGAGGATGGCAGGTAGGCAGGACCTGCTTCATGCAGGGCTTCACATCGTAGGAAGGATTTGGGATTTGGGACCAAGTACAATGTGGTGTTAAAGGATGTTGAGGGATATTGGGTTGGCTGGATTGGCTTTTTTTTTTCTTTTTTTTAATTAAGGCCATTCTGGCTGCTTGGTGGTCCTAACTCTTCAGCATGGAGCCTACAGGGGTCTTCCTTTCCTTCCATATTTTGACCTACTTCTTGGTGAGAGCTCAACTATAATTCTTGCCTTGTATTTACCTATTGTCACTTTATGTGCTGCCCTCCTTTACTGTTATCCATACACTAACTCACTAATGTCCCTTAATCCAACTGGAACCTTTTCCGGCAGGCAGGAAAAGCTGCTCACTCATCTTTGTGTACCCACAACACGAAGCATGGAGCAGATATACTCAGCCAATCTGCTAAATCAGATTTTGTTAGAAGTCTGATCATAGCTTGCTTCTTTCTGCCTGCAAAAAGCATTCTGTGACTTCATTAACTCTGTCTTTAATCCAAATTTTCTGTACTCTGTTTGCCACAAAGACTGAAGTCCCTGATCAAGACGCAGGGAGCCTTCCAGCATCCCTTCTGGCTATACTTAATTACGAAATGTGTATTTGTTTCAGGTAAAGCAAGGGTTGCAAAAGGCTTCAGCCAACATGTGACCGGGCATTTCAGAACTTCAAGGAACTCTCCTTCCAGAAACCTTCAAAGTTCTGGCATGAAAAGTATGCACTTAACAGAGTTCTCAAGAAACAGAAACTCATCTCCAAGAGGTGCTTGCGCTTGGCTAGGTGTACTGTCTTTAGCTAAGGACTCCAAAAGCGTTAGATTTCTTCCCACCTTCCACTTAAAGTGGATTGAAATTTCATCATCTCAGGAAAAGAAAGGTGAACAGGATCCAAACTTTTAAATTTACAAATCTGTGACCTTGGCCAGATTAATCTGGGGCCTGTTCTGACATCTGAAAAGAGCGATAATACCTATTCCTACAGACTGGCTAGGAGAATTAAACTTGAAGTGAAAATATCAAGCAGCAGTGATCAAACTGCTTTCTATGCCTTTAAGTGTTTGGAGGACTAGGTAGGGAGTGGTGGAGGAGGTGAGGGAGTGACTTTTGCCACCAATTGAAAAGTCACTAGGTATCCTGTTAACTTTCCTGGTGAATAAGACATAATGGAAGATAAATCAGACTGGGAGAGCCCATTTATGAAATATTCCAAAAGAAATATTTTCAGTATCACAATTTATGAGGATATAAGTAAATATAATTTTAACCTCAGCAGGGGCAGTCTTTTGTTATACTTCACTCTCCGGAGTGGACACACGTTAACAAATTCTACACAAGCCGAACTAACGGATTAGTATTTTTCTTAAATGATTTTTTTTTTAGATTTATTTATTTATTTATTTGACTGAATCACAAGGTAAGGGGGGGGGGAGCAGGCTCCCCGCTGAGCAGAGAGTCGGATGTGGGGCTCTACCCCAGGACCCCGAGATCACAACCATGACCAGAGCCCAAGGCAGAGGCTTAATAACCCACTGAGCCACCCAGGCATCCCAAATTCACCGATTATTTAAAAAAAAAAAAAAAGAAAAGAAAAAGACCAAAGATGAGTAACGATTTGAAGCTTCTCTCCAGAGGCTTTTCCCCAGCACCAGACTTGGGCTGAGCTGCTCACAGACACGTTGGCTTCCTCATCTCCCTTTTTGCGCCCATCACACAGCTGCACCCAGTCGCGCGTCTGGGGACGGGGAACGTAATACGCTCCCATCTGGATGCTGGGGGGCTGGGTGTGAGGGGCATGGGGGACCCCCGGAATCAAGGCCCCGGCCATCCTCTGATTCCAGGACTCCGCAGTCCGGACCGCACAACCCTCTGCTCCCGGGCTCAGCGCTTCCCCCACCCGCAGTCGCCGGCCGGGTCAGCGCTGGGACGAGGCCGGTCAATGCCCGGGAATGACCCGGCCTGGGCGCGAGCTCGGGGCGAGGAAGGCGCGAGCGCGCGCCTCACGAGGCCCCGCCCCATCGCCAGATGCGGCGCTGTTGGTGCACGGTGATTGGCGGGTGCGGCCGCGGGATGAATGGGGTGACCGCGGCGGGGGAACGGGGCGGGGACGCGGAGGGCGCCCCGGGCGCGGGTGGGGGGAGAGCTGCAAGGGGCGCAGGGCGGAGGCGGCACCGCCCTGTTCTGCGGCCGGCCAACGGTCCCCACACCCAGCGAGTAGAGGAAGGGGTTCCGGGGGGCGGGCTCTGGTTCCCGGGAGGGGCGGGCTTGTGGGGCCCGGAAGTGATCGGGGCTCTAGAGGGCTGCGATGCAGACTAGGGAAAGTGGGGGTGGAAAGGGAGAAGCTGCTCTTTCCCCCAGGCCACCGGCATAGGGCATCCCCGCCTCCTGAGAATCCCTTCTGGGTGCTCCGTGCGTATTGTGCAGAGGGCCTTGCTCTTCGGAGGGAGAGCTGTGATTGGAATCCTCGTCTGGACCTCCCTGTGTGGACACGCAGCTTTTTTCCATTCCTACACCAGTACCCTTTTTTTTAGCTTCATATTTCACGTTCGGTCATTCAACAGATATCTATTATGTGCCTACTTTATGCCTGACACACCCCAGTGGGCAAGGCAGATTCTTTCCTAACATCCTGGAGTTTAAAGGCTAATTAGGCAGATAGGAATAAAAATAAGCAACCAAAACAGTTACAGATTGTGCAAAGTGCTGTGACCTGAGTATTTGCTAGAGACTGAGGAAGGGGAAATGCAAGAAGAGACTGATTTTACCCAGGATATTAGGAAAGACCAATGTGAGAAGGTGACCTCTAAACTGAAGCCTGGAAAAGGGGCAAGTGAACAGTGTTAAGGTGAGAGTATAGCCTTTGCAAAAACCTTGCTGCTTCAATCCCCTTTTTTCATCCTCTGCAATATCTGACTTTTCATAGGACTTTTTTTTTTTTTTTTTTTTTTTTTTTGCACTTCTTAAGTGCAAACACTTTTTACCAAGTATTGTAGTGTTACTATCTCAATTCCTGGCACATACCAGGTCCCCCCAAAATATTCCGTAAATATATAATTAGCACCCACTGATTTCCAGATACACTATTAGGTGCCTAGGACTTTTAAAAGTGACCTGAGCATTCATGAGTGTTTCCTGAATATGAATTTTGTATTTTTATGCTTGTCCTGTGTATCCACCATGGCACCATTTATCCCCTGTCTTTGGGGATTTTTCTTGAACACAGAAACTTTCCAGGCTTTCATGCTTTCAGAGCTTAATTGATCCAATAAACTAACTGGGACTACCTATTAGTAAGTGAATGTACAGTGTGTTATTCTTGTTATATAATGTTTGTGTCCGTTTTTCTGTTTGTGTTTTATTAGTAACTAACCTGCAATTCCTTAATTCAAAGCAATATATGAAATGAAAATTTGAAGGACTTGACTGGCCCACTGAGTTAGAAAATGTTTGTTGGTGTTGGGCTGAGAATGTACATCCCTTCTCAGTATGCCCTCATTCCACAGAGCAGTACCTTGCTTTGTTTACAAAGTGGCATGCCTTGATCTCCACCTCCTCCTTTTGAAATTTGTCAACCTACTCCCATGTGTGTAAATGTTTTCCTGGAAGCACACTGGGAAAGGCAACTTCTTATAACTAAAATATTGACATAGTTATCAAAACACTAAGCATACATTGATTGTTCCAGCAAATAAATAAACTTTATTCATTTGATTCTGTTTTTAAAAAGTAAAACTATTGACTTATCTGTATTAGTTGTCTATTGCTTTGTAACAAATGATCCCAAAACAGTGTCTTCAAATGAATTGTTTTCTCCCAACGTTTCTATAGGTGAAGAATTAGAGCATTGTTTACTTAGCTGGGTTTTATGTTTCAGGGTTTCTCACAGTCTACAATCAAGATATCGACTGGACCTCGAGTCATCTTAAGGCCTTGATAAGGAAGGAAGCACTTCCAAGTTCACTCTTGTGGTCATTGGCAAGATTCAGTTCCTTGTGAACTGTCATACTGAGGACCTCAGTTCCTAGCTGTCTATTGGCCAGAGGCATACTTGATTTCTTGATTTGTGAGCATCTTCAACATAGCCCCTTTATTTCTTCAAAGTATGCAATCCAAAACACTGAATAGAGATTGCCAGTAAGATAGCAGTCAGTTCTTTCCTAACCTAATCTTGGAGGGTCATTCCATTATTTTTGCCATACTCTTTCCATCTGTTAGGAACAAGTTACTAGGATCATGAGGAGCACTTTCAGAAGTCGCAATCATAGGACGCCTGGGTGACTCAGTAGGTTAACTATCTGACTTCAGCTCATCTCACGATCCCAGGGTCTTGGGTTGGAGTCCTACATCAGGCTCCTTGCTTAGCGGGAAGCCGGTTCCTCTCTCTGCCTCCAGCTCCCCCTGCTTGTGATCTCTCTCTCACTCTCTGACAAATAAATAAAATAATTTTTTAAAAAGTTCCAATCATATTATCAGAGCCCATTAAGCTGTTGAAATGAATTTAGGACTCTAAAAGTCTTTTTTGCATATCGTGAAACAGCTTCCTATGTCTTATTTGCTATCTTTATCATGAAGAAAGTGAATGGTCTTTTGAGAGTCTAGTTCATAAACTTTTTTTTTTTAAGATTTTATTTATTTATTTGACAGAGAGAAATCACAAGTAGATGGAGAGGCAGGCAGAGAGAGAGAGGGAAGCAGGCTCTCCGCTGAGCAGAGAGCCCGATGCGGGACTCGATCCTAGGACTCTGAGATCATGACCTGAGCCGAAGGCAGCGGCTTAACCCACTGAGCCACCCAGGCGCCCCTAGTTCATAAACTTTTATGCCTACTAAATATCTGGCATACCACAAAGCTAGAGGAACAAAGATGATACATGACACGTTTTCTGGCCTTGAGTTGGGGAAGAGAGATATAAGCAAATAATTATATTAATATTATAAGTGGTTTTTAAAAAAAAAAAAAAAGTGGGGGGGGGGCCTGGGGTGCCTGGGTTAAGCCTCTGCCTTCCGCTCAGGTCATGGTCTCAGGGTCCTGGGATGGAGCCCGGCATCAAGCTCTCTGCTCAGCAGGGAGCCTGCTTCCCCCACCCCCTCTCTGTCTACCTGTGATCACCCTCTCTCTGTCAAATAAATATAATCTTTAAAAAAAAGGGGGGGGGGAACGGCCTGCACAGAGCACTCTGATTATGAGGAGATAGGAAAGAAACATTTTGTTCTAGGTCAAATTCAAGGAAACATAAAGGGTGGGAGAGGTGGAGACAAAAAAATCAAGAAAAGATTACATATAGTTTAAGACTATGTAGAAGTTAATCTTATTGATCAGCAAAATGCAAAAGTAATGACATACATCTGTACCTTTTATTTCTAGATCTTAAATAGCCTGAAATTGCCTCAGTTATATGCTTCTAGGGTATCTGACAGCATTTTCAGTTTTATATCTGAGCTCATTTTATTGAGATACATCCAACAGAGTGCAATGTGTCATTTAATCATTCACATTAGAAGACAATCCTGTAATGCTCTTTAGCTGAAAGAGAATTGACTTAATGAAATTAACCTTAGGGAATGCACTTAAATTTGGGGGGGAAAAAAAAAGATGTGCTTCATATCCAGATGCTGAGCAATAATTTACAAAACAATTGAATCGCAACACACTCTTGTAGATTTTTAGGTGAATCTCGGCATGCATTCACTCCTGGCAAACAGTGAACTTGAGACTGTAGAAAGAAATTGTACTACCAGTTTTTGACATGTAAGGGCATGTCTGATACTGCAAGGGCACAAAAGCAAGGCCTTTTATAATAATTATAACTAAAATATCACATGATTTTTAGCATGATTAAATCATCGTTTGGAGAACCTGTTTTGTGAATGACAGTATAAGGGCAAAGCATATTCTATACTCTATCCCCGGTACTAAAATCACAAGGAGCACTTACAGAACACACCGGTTAACCGGAACATATTCCACAACAATAGACACCTCATGGCTACTCTTTGCCAGTAGCACTTGATTTTTGGCTAGAAGTTTGGTTATTGTTTGTTTTTGTCTACTCCCCCAAATCCTTAGCTCTTTAATATGTGATAGAATTTTTAAAAATCAAGTTATGAAAGTTATGAAATAACCAACAAAGTAAAAGACACCATTGAGAATCTGTCCTGTTTATAAGAAAATCTTATCTTTAACATAGCTAAGGATTTGAAGAAGTTGAGAACTGAGATTTAAATTCAATCTTAATATTAAAAGTAAATCGATAGTATGTCAGACAGTGCTAAGTGCTAAGGAGAAAAATTAAGCAGTGTAAAAAAGTTCCAGAATATGGGAGACAGGGAGGAAGATGGTGCAAATTTAGGGAGTTTAAGGAGAACACTCTAGGAAGATGATATTTAGAGAGATGAGAATGGAGCAAGAGTGTAAGCCTTAGAGACTTCTGGCATGGTGGAAGAGTAAGGATAAAGGCCCTGAGTCAAGTCTAGTGCTAGGGAGGTAATTGTGGGTAGAAGACAAAGTAGCTTTAGAAGGTCGGAGAAATGACACAGGTGCCAAGTCAAGAAGCACCTTCATAAGCCATTGTAAGAGTTTCGATTTTTACTCTGAACTGAGATGAGAGGTTGATTGATGGTTTAAGTACACAAGTGACACTCTCTGTCTTTGGTTTTAAGAGGATCACTCAGGCTACTGTGTTGAGAATAGACTGTAGGAGGCAAAAGCAGTAAAGGTCCAGGCTATTGGAAAATTCTGGGCATCAGCTTATTGTAACATAAACCAGTGTTCGTGGTAAAGTTGGTGAAAAGTAATGAGATTCTGGATATATTTTGAAGATCAAGTAGACAGAATTTAGCTGATGCATGTCTGTATGACGTCAGAGGAAGACAGAAGCTAAACATAACTCTATGGTGTTTGGCTTGGGAAACTGAACAATTAGAGTTGCCATTTACAAAGCTGGGGAAATCCATAGATTTGAGGGAAAATCAAGAGTTTCTTTCTTATTATTTCAATTTGAGATGCCTTTTAGAGATCCAAGAGAAGTCATTAATAGGCAGTTACATATAAAAGTCTAGACTTCAGGGGAAAATACACTTAGGAGAAATACATTTGGGAGTCAGTAGAGTATAGATAGATCCCAAAGTCATGAAAGACAGTGATAATAACGCCTAAGAAGTAAATGAATATACAGAGGATTGAGGACACAGGCTCCTTTCATTGTCCAGTAACTCCTGGGTAGAGTACTAAAGAGTGTATAAAAGGAAATTGAGAAGAAAAACTAGAGAATCCAGAAATAGTTCAGATTGTTCATTCATTCCACAGATACTTATGAGCATCTGTTCTTTGCCAGAGGTTCTACCAGCCTTTGAGAAAACGTGGCAGACCAGGCATGGGCCATGCCTTCAAGTAGTTCACTTCCATCAGGGTGAACACTCAAGGACAGGAATAGAGATAAACCCCAGTGCAGTGAAGAGGAGTCGCCTCAGAGTAACAATGGGCGTGGAGAAATGACTCCTTGTTCTGCTAGTAAAGGAAACTGCCTTTAATCTATCTGCCTCCCACAAAGATAAGCCAGGCCAATGGGAACCCCTGGCAACAAGATAACAGAAAATACAAATTAGGAGATAAGAAAAAAGTAAGATGGTAGAAAAGGGGAGAGGGGAGGAAGTAGGAACCAGTAGAGACTTAACAGTGATATCCTTAGCATAAACTCGCTTATACCTGTCCTATATTTTAGTCAACTTTCAAATGTCCAGAGGCAAACATAGACTTATATTTAATCTCAAAAGACAGGTTTCATTATGTTATGCAAATACCTCCTGAGCACTTACAGTATTTCATCCTGAAATGAAACAAGTCTCATTAATAAGAATTGCATTCTAATGAAACCTTCCATTGTATTTTTTTAAAGATTTTATTTTTAGGTAATCTCTACACCCAACGTGGGGCTCAAACTCACAGCTCTGAGATCGAGTTGCATGCTCTACTGACTAAGCCAGCTAGGCACCTCTCAATTGTATTTTTTTAATTCAACTACAGATGCTACAACAATGGAATATATTTCCCAAGATGTTAAATTCTTTTTCAAGAGCAATATTGGAGTAACATTCTAATATGCTTGGAAGTGTGTGGTTGGAGGAGATATCAGACCATTGATGAAAATTAAGAGCAGAAGGAAAAAATAAAGAAACACAGGAGGAAGAAGATAAAAAGGAATAAAATTGTTAACTATTTAATGAAAACAATTCGACAATCACTTCTTAGGGATTATTGTACGGATGTTGTAAAGAAAAAGGCAAGAGTTACAGGGTTTTTTGCTTTTGTTTTTGTTTTTACTGCACTGTACCTGGGTTTACTCTTGATAGGTTGGTTATAAGGACTAGGATGACTCCAGCACAGTGTCTAGAACCTGGGTGGCCAAGAATCTGATTCTGACAGTAACTAAGATACTTTTCTTGAACCCTGGCATTGAATCCTAGGCATTCTTTTGATTTATTTTGGGAAAAACAAAAACAAAAACAAAAAACACATGTTTAAGTTGGGGAGTCATTTCAGGTCTACTGCTTTCCTTAAAGCTTTATCCATGAATGTGATAGTGCTGCAATCTACCATAATTCATACTGTGGTCATGGTAGTTTACTCTGCTGCGTGTAAGATGAGCTTCAGGCCGGGGGAGAGGGGAATTCTCCCTAAATCATATATGTATTCAGAACCCTAAGTCTAGCTGGAGGAAGAAAGAGAACATGACTTTATTACTTTAGGTTTAAGAAGAATCAATAGTCCTGGGACACTATCTGACAGAAGTTTGGAAATCTAGAACAGAACATGGAAGCACCAGAGGGGTGATGCTGAAGGTGAGAAGAATTCATTCATTCACTCATTCAAAACGTATTTACTAGGCTCTTAGTATATACCAGGGACTGTACTAAGATCTGTGGGCAAACAGTGAGCAAAATTCAACATGTTTCCCCTCCTGATGGAGTTTACAATCTAAAGCATTGATTTTTAAAGTGGGGGGTACAAGCGTCCTATGGATTGAGCCAGATGGTACAGTTAGGAAACAGCATGCATAAAATATTAGAACTTTGTAGTTACTTTTGCCTTAACCTAAGAAAAAATATTTAATGTATGATTTGACAGTTATATAAGTCCATAATTAAAAAAAAAACACAAATATTTTGGTAGTACAGGCTTAAAACATTTTACTGATAAGTGAGCACAATAAAAACAATTGAGTGTACTTGATATTTTTGGAATACCAAGTTAAATTTGAAACTTTTAAAACCGGGAAAGACAGAACAGAATAGGGTAACAGAGAGCTGAACTAATGCCAGCCTTGGGTTGCTAGCAGAAGAGTGAAGAATCAATAAAATATCTTTACCAAACTCTTCTATGTTTCTAGCACTTACTTTTCACATGGCCCTTATCAGAAATCTTATTTAATCTGTGTATCTCGGTTTCCATTGTAGCATTTACCACTGCATGGTGGTTGTGTATCACCTTAGGCAGAGGGGTTCTTTGAAGTGTATTATTCCTAACAGCTAGCATGGAACTTGACAAACTGAAGCCATTTAATGTTTGTGGTGTTGAGTGACAATTGACTATTAAAAGTCTCAATTATTTGTGTATGTTTAAATTTTTAAAATATTTTATTTATTTATTTGACAGACAGATCACACGTAGGCAGAGAGGCAGGTAGGGGGAGGGGCGGGAAGGGCGGGGGGAGCAGGCTCCCTTGCGGAGCAGAGAGCCCCATGCAGGGCTCCATTCCAGGTCTCTGGGATCATGACCTGAGCAGAAGACAGAGGCTTTAACCCACTGAGCCATCCAGGCACCCCTGTGTATGTTTAAATTGCCTTATTTGTATACAGTTTGTACACCTGTATTCTTACTGCAATGGCCCAGTGCCTGGAACACAGCTGGTACATGATAAACACTACACTGTAATTATGTAAAAGAATTTGCTTACATTAAATGGTTGACTATGCTGGCTCAATGGACATAGGTAGTAAGAAGGCGCAAGGAAAAAGGCTTAATTTCTGGAGCTTGATATGGGGCAAGGGTGGATTACTGGGATGACAAAGGCTTGAAGTTACCCAACACCTGTAAAAAAAAAAAAACAGCGAGGATCTATTTGTGCCTGGAGCACAAAACACTCCGCCTTAAGTGTTTACATTTGTCTATCTGAAAAGGTGTCACTTGCTTGGCCACCTTTCCTCCTTTTAAAAACCTCTGGAATAATTTCTAGAGTAGAAATGAAGTTGGCAGTGACCGCTGAGAAAGAGAGTCCCTAAGAAAAATCACAGTAAGGGAGCTCACTAGAAGATCAATTTTGAGTGCTTTTCGCTGTTGCCTTGTCTTGCTCAACTGCAGGCCTTCGCTCTGGTGGTCCGCGTAGGTATTTAACCCTTTCAGCTAAAACCAAGGGGAACTGGATGCCTTTCAGAATCATAAAGGCGAGTGGGCTTCCCGTCGTCCAAACGCGGCCATACAACCATGCCCTGCCTGGCTTTCCGCGACGCAGGGTTCAGGGCATCAGGAACTTCACCGCCGCTATTGCGCAGGCTCTGCGTTCCACGCAGGCTTATTAGAAGGCGACGGGGGAAAATTGCCCGGACACACGTGAACCCGAGGGCACCAACCCGGGCCTCGGCTCCCCGCTGCCTCGGATTCTGGAATTTACAATCACGAAAGTTCTATTGTTTCGCTATTGGCTCCAGGGCCGCATGACATCATAGCGCTTGATTCAGCCTTCGGGCGCCGATTGGCTGGCCGCGCCATTGTGACGTCACGGTCAGCCCACGTTCTGATTGTAGATACCCGGCGCCTTCCTCTTCCCATCGCGGCGGTTCCGCGCTACCGGAGCCTCCCTCTCACAGCCTCCTCGGCTCCGCTGGCCCCGGGCGCCGCTGCCGCCGCCGCGCCGCTTCGCAAAGCTGCGTCTGCCCCTCGGACTACGAGGTAAGCCGTCAGCTCCCTGGAAACTTCGCCTGGGGCCGCCGCTCGGCCATGACACCGGCGCGGGCGCGCGGCCGGGACGCGAGGGCTGCGACCCCGCCGTTAGGACCGGACCCAGGGCAGTTACGGCCGCCGGCGCGCGTCCGCGTGGTGGAGAAGCGCGGCGGCTCCCGGGGCACGGACGGCCGGTGCGGGAGCGCGGTGCCGGCGCGTGGCTGGGCGCCTCGGGAGTTCCCCTGTGCTGCAGGCTCACCTGCTCCGCGAGGGGAAGCCGCCGGCGGGGACGTTTGCTCGCTGACAGGCGCCGCGGGGACCCACACTGTGCCCAGACCACGGGCGGGAAGAGGACTCTCAGAGCTCGAGCCCGCCCGCCCTGTCGGGATGAACTCGCAGATGAGAGGACCAGGGAAGCGCCCGCCGGGAGAGAGAGTGCTCTCGTTGGAGCAGAACGGAACCTCGCTGAGTTCGGAGAACCTCTGCCGGCTCGCGGGTCCGCTCGGCACCGAGAGCCATGGCGCGCCCTCCCTCGCCCCGCGCGGAGCCCGCGGAGCCGGCAGTGAAGGGACCTCCCCCATCCCCGCCGGCCTTTCCTTTTTCCCTTTCCTCTCCCCGCCTCTGCCTCCCGGAGGGAAGCCCGCTAGCTCAGGGCCACTCGGGTTTTATTAAAACCAGAGAGCTGCGGCCGGCGGTACTCGGGGAGGGATGAGGCCGGCAGGGAAGCGGAGGGGGAGGGTGGGGGGGCGGGGACTCGAGGGCGATCTGGGCGGCCCTTTGGGGAGTCCCGGCGCGGGAGCGGAGGACCGGGAAAGAGGAGCGCAGCGCAGCAGCGGCTCTGGGCTGGCGAAGCCCCAGGTCGTGGCTTTTGAGACTTGTAAGGGAAAGTGCCCTTTTACAGTTTCCACGCTTGCAAGACTCGCTCCTCTGTGCCGCTTCTGCCCGCCCGCCCGCGTCTGGGTGGTGGTGGGGCGGGGGGGCGGGGGTGGGAGTCGTGCCTGAAGCAAGAGTTGTTCTTTTGAACTGTCTCTTGCAACCGTTCCGTTCTCTTGCACTTTAAGGGTGGTTTCGCCTTCTCACGACTGTAGTTAAGCTCATCTCCCGGTTTCTTGATTGCAGATTTGGAGAATGCATTAGGCCAACTTTGGTGCTCCAGGAATATGACTCTTCCGTACGTGGGGCTTACATATGGAAGAAGCCGGTGCCTGACTTATTAGCTGGGCTGGGGAACCGAGAGGTGCCAGCGGTGGGAGTTGGAGGGGCGGAGGGCGGGTAGGATTGTGGCGAGGGAACAGCCTTAATTCTCCAATAACGGACCCGAGGCAGGAAGTGCTTTTTAGAGTTGTGCGGAAGAGCTAATGTTGCTTGTGAGATTTAGTAACGTGTTCTTCTAACTGCTTGGTAGATAACCTGTTGGTTTACACTTGTTTTACTTAAACATCTCAGTCAACAGCATTTGGTGCAGAATCTGCAGATACCGACATGGCGGGTTTTGCGTTCTATGACTGTGGATGTACGCTGTAACTTTGTATATTCGGTTAGGACACGAGTGAATTCCTTTTGTAGTCAGCTTCAGATGCTGCCTGGGATTCTCCTTGTAAGCTCCGCGCTTGAAGGAGAAATGTAGCTCACGTCCCTTTTAGCTTCTTACCCCAGATTATAAATTCTCATTGCCGGGAGCTTTTCTTGTACTGTTTCTCTTTTTGCATTTTCTTTCCCATTTCTAACTGAAGACAAAAAGGAAAATGTCATTGATGGCTACAGATGGCTAATTTTACAGAATATGGAACTTCGCTGAAAAGTGAAAGTAGGAAGCATATTAAAATTTGTCAGATTTTTCAAGAAAAGTGTCTATGACTTCAAACACTATCCTCGTCCCCTTGACCCAATTTTCTTATGTATAAATGGGTGTTTTCTGTTGCAGAATTTTTATAGATTTCAGGAGCTACTAATGGAAGTCTGGCTTGGGGTCCACCAAATAGTGGTTTAATAAATGCTTCCTTATTTTTCTTCCTGGGAAAGTGAGATTTAGAGGATGTGGCCAAGAATAAACCTCAAGAATCTCAGTTTTAATCTTAAAACTTTAGGTTTTCACAGATACAAAATCCAGTAACCTTATGAAGTCACTTTTGAAGTGAGGTAGGTTATCTCATTGCCTGGAACTAGCAGAGCCTCGTTTTTTCCACCTGACCTCTTAGAGACCTTAACGTGTGTGCAAGGATCTTTTTTATTTTTTTAATCTTTTCAATATTATTCAATATTTTCAGTATTATGCTCTCAGCATAATATTGATTGCCATCCTGCTGCTAGAGGTGAGTCTCAATCCTTGGCTGTCTTATTTTCCAGATGAATTATATAATCAAGGCAAAACTGTTTACCTTCCTTTCAGGCAACTTTGATGTCCAAGGAGATAGTAGAGAGTGTGAGTGATAGTTTTATTTCTTTTTTTACTTGGCCACATCCTTTCCCCTAGGACATTTTGATGTTGAATTCCTCTTCTGTGCTGCTAACTCTTCTGTTACTGATGGGATGATCTTTCCAGTAGTTGTCCATAAATACGTCTTCTTTTTTGAGGGACATTCAGTTTCAGGAATCGATGGGAGCCCCTTCTGATTAATAGTTGTTTGCCCTATGTAGTTCTTACCTGTTTGGAAAGCGCTGTCCTTTACTACTTCTTTGAAAGAATTGAGACCTAAGGCCTAGAGATGCCAAGCGACTTGTCCAAATTGACAAAGCCTTGTCTCCAGTATTATACCCACTTTTTCTGTTCTTGTACTGCTAGGATTTGTTCAGTCAGCTGTGTCTAATCTATGTAACTCTGTTACACTGTAACTTAAAAATCTAACCTAGTCAACCTAAGATTGAGTTTGTCATCTTTCAGATCTACCTAAAATCTCTTCCCTTCCTTTTTTTTCCCCCTAGATGTCTTTTTAATTCATTGACTTGTCAGTTATATGTAGTTTGTGTGTGTTGGGAGAGGTTATATACAAAGCTGAATGACACAGTTCTAACTCCAAAGGTCTTCCTGAATTGATTTACATGTTAATTCTTTCATACCCATACAAAATCTATGCCTTGCACTAAAAAGGGGGCAAACACAGATTTCTGGAGGACTCGTGTAACTATGTCTGGGAAAGCTTTATGTGGCAGAGCTATTTATGTTAGACATATCAATGCTTACCACCATAAGATTGGTTAGGATGCTTTCAGTACATACAGGAAACAGAAGACCTGACTCAAATGGGCTTAAATGACCACCTGACCTGAAAAATTCTGGGGGCAAAAGTTCCTATCAGTGTCTCTGCAGTCCTTTCAGATGATGGTTATGTCCAGAGGCTGATTTTGCAAGATGACTGCCAGCAACTCTCTGGAATTCATTAACATATTCTCATGTAGGAACATCATTTTCCATCACCTTCCAAAGAGGGTCCTTGGCTTTGAGGGAATTAACTTAAGCCTGGAAATCTGGTAACCTGGGGACCCACTCCAGAACTGAGGAAGTGGATTTAAATCTCACCTCACCTGTTGAGCTGCCACTGTACCTTCAGTGAGGACCAGTGTGGACACAGGGAAGTCAGCCACATTGTGAACTGGAAGGGACTCCAAGGATATCAGTCCTAAAGAGATGATCGGATTAAAGTGGGTAGAATTGAGTCAGCATTTGAATGTAGCCTTAAATTTCATAAAGGAGTCTTACTGATTTGAAGAGATAGGACAGGCATTCCAGGACAGAAGGAGTTCGGAGAGCAAACATCTGTGGAATCGCTGGGCAAAAATCGAGTAACCCAGTTGGCTGAAGCTGATACTGCAGAAGTGAAAGAAAAGGTTACAAAGGCAAGTTGTTGATGGTAATAATGGCTCTTTATTACTGAGCTCTTATTAGTGTCAAACCCTACAGTGAACGCATTATATGGATTTATTCCAGTTGCTCTTAATTGGTGCTGTGAACCTTCCCCGCTTTACAGATGAGGAGTTGGAGGCTTAGTGAAGTTTAGACCCTTGGCCAGGGTCACTAAACATTCCAGCCCAGGTCATCTTGAGCCCTTAGCCTGGCTGCTCTCCTGAGCTTACAGAGTAGCACTGAAGCTTTCAAACTAGGAGTACATTATGACTGCGGTGCTCCAGGAGTATGACTTATCAGAATGTGTAGGATGGATTGGCTTGGACAGAAGCTAGGACTTGGAGATGGGTTGGGAGGCTGTAAGGCGGCCAAGGGCAGTGAGAAAACCCCACGTGGAACCACAGCCGTGAGCACAGGCTGGGGAGAGCTACTTAATTGTATGAGATTATTTCTAGGATAAGTACATGAGACCTGGAAACCAGTGGATTTGAGGGCCAACAAGATGAAGAACACTCATAAGACGGGTCGAAGAAACGTGGCGTTACAGAGGAAGAAAAAGGAAGCTTTGCGATCAAGTGGAATATCCAGATGGCCCAGATACATATCTGGACAAGCTGCTTCACACACACACATCTCTGTTGGCCACTTTTTTTTGGTCACCCTTAACAGCTCCGTGTTTCCACATTTCATCCATTTTCAGTGTTGCTCATGTTTCAGCATATCTTGGGAGAGACGCGACTTACAACCCCGTGGCCTCTTAAAATCACTGCCGGCACTTCACATTTTAATATTACTGAAATTAGAACGCTTCCCAACTTTTAATGAAGTATCATTGGTGAGAGTAGGAAAAGCCAGTGTTGGTAAACTCATGCAGCTGATTCTGGCAGAACCATGAGTAAGAACCAAGGCTGCTGGGCTCCATCCCTCAGCTGACTTACCTCAGCTAGTGTAATCCGAAAATCAGTGATGCCTCTTGACAGGATTAGTAAAGTGTATGCATAGTTCTTTATTACAACTGAAATAATTTGAGAAGACGGGAAAGCATAGTTGTTTAAGTAGGGGGGCCTCACCTTTGTATAGAACCTGGCTTCCTATCCTAACTTGCCACCAACCAAGAGAAAATCAGCTCTGGGTATTGGTCTCTTTTTCTTTAAGAGATTAAGGTGACTTCCAAGAACTAAATTTTTTTATTTTTACTTTTGCCAAGAGCAAATCCCTTGTCTCTGTTTGACTAGGGATAGAGCATGGAAGTTGAAATCATTTAGGTTCTAGAAAGGCAACTGCAAAATCAGTGATGGGAGTTACAGTTTTCTCTTTGAGGTTAAGCTAGACTGCTGGACATGTTCTGGCCAAGCAAAGTGAATTGTTTAGGAAAGTAACCTGACCTAATTTTGAGTATTGGTAATACAACAGCCCCCCCCCACCCCACTCACCCACACATATCCCCAATCCCCCTTTGAACCCATAAATGTTATCATTAACAAACTGTTTGGTTCTCAATGGGCTCCTGCTAGTATATTTTCTCAGTGGGAACTTTTTTTTTTGACTTGTGTATTTCCTTTTATATTTGTGTGGTCCCTGTATATAAAGTATTGGTACTTAGTGTTCAGAAAGACTAAATTCCCACCCTTCCTCCTCCCCAGCCCCATTCCATTTGTGTTTGAAGTACAGTGATGTGTAACCTTCTTTCTTAAATTAGACATTTGTACTTTTGTTTGATGTCTTTCCTGACAGAGATTTACGTTATCATTTCTTTTTAAAAAGTGTTTCTGTGCTGATACTGTCATGCTTTCTTTTGTTAGGAGAGTAACCATTTTCTTGAAACACCTGCAGTTTCTAAGTATAATCCTACTACGTTAGGGCCCTCTTGCTAGCACATGCTGGTTACAGTTTCCATCTCTAAGAAGTTCTACCTTTGCCCTTTCCTGTCCCCATTGTCAACAATTTCACCCTGTCAGAACAATCTTTATAAGCCCATATTAAAAAGACCTAATTAAAGCCATGCTGGAGAATTGGCCGTTCAAGTGTTTATTGTATCTGTTATACTGAACCATAGAGTACCTGTTCTCCTCTTGTCTTGGTATAATAGCAAATGCTACTACAGAGTAGTTGTTACAAATTTCTCTTTCCCCAAAGAATAGTTCTCATGATACCAAATTTGATAATTATTCATTACCTCTCTGGGAATTTGGCAGTGTGGTGTATGTCTCTAGGGGGTAGTGTTCAGGATACTTCTGCTTCAGTTTTTGGCAGAGGAAGTAAATTAGTATTTACAGAAGTTGTTACCTCCATCTGCCATATTTGTGAGCTGTTATGTACCTCTGTGAAAATTTGAGTTTTACTTCTTACAGAGCTTCTAAATATTTACTGTGGATCTGAGGTACATTTGTAAGAGCATCTAGTATGCCTTTTTTTAAGTAAGCAAAGTTATGGGAAGTCCATTAAAGCTACTGCCTTTCAAGTTAGCAGCCACATGTCCAGATGGGGTTCTAGCTCTGCCACTTATGACTGGGTAGAACTGGGAGGTGGTAATATCTTTGCCTACTTTGGAAGGGTATTCAAACCATCAGTAGTAAACATGAAGGTTAAGTTGGGGGCTGAATTTGATAATCATGGTAAAGAGATCTCTCTCTTGTATAGGATGTCCATTGAAGCATTGTAATATAATAACAAAAGATTGCAAGATACAATAGGGTAAATGCTCTTCAGAAGAAGGAATTACAGATGAGCAATAAGCAGTTGCTGCTTATAAAAAGAATGGGCCTTTTCTGTGGGTGCTGAATATAACTGTTCAACAGCACATACTAGGTGCTTTTCTGAAGTGCTCCACCTATATATTTTGGCCTCACAAAACCCCACAAGATAAGTACCCCAATTTTACAGATGCAGAAATTAAATCACAGAAAGGTGAAGTGACTCATGTAAAGGCTCCACAGTCAGTAGCCGGCAGAGCCAGGTTTCAAACCCAGGCAGTCTGGCCCTAGACAGCTCTCAGCCACCCTGCTACTCTGTAAGCCTGGGACACTAGGTATAGCCATCTTTCCATCTGCAGCTCTAGATACAGAACTAGAGGAAACAAAGTTGTTTCTTATTCATCATTACATTCTGAGAGGTTGACGGTATAATGAATACAGAACTTTTGACAATAACTAAACACAGGTTTAGACAAAGAAAGCTAACAAAATAACATTTATGATCAGTCCTTGAAAGGGTAAACTTTTGTTTGTTCTTAAGTCCTTTTTTCACAATTCTGTACTTAAGCATTCTCTTTTTGGTGTAATCAGCAACACAGACACAGAAGAGTTCTAGAATCTTTGGTGTAAAAAAATCCGTGCCCAAAAGCTCAGTTGCCAATAGGCTGGATTGGTGTGATGGCCATGGGCATCCAGCATCAGTTTCCTTACCTGGCCTCAGCTGCAGCTGGTTTGATTTACAAGGTGTATAAGACCTGAGAGGTGTGGGCTGGGAGGGAAGGGCACCCAGATCCTCTAGGGAGCCTCTGTCTCCAGCTTGTCTGATTTCCCTTGGACGGAGGTGTAAGTCATGTGGATTTTGAAAACATCTACTAGGTCATTCTGACACAGGCCCCGTAAAAGGCCACCTGTTCAGGCTCAAGATAGACACGTTTATCACCACCCTTAGTTCTCTTGGGGTTATTAGAGTCTCTTAGAACTTTTTGATTTTCTTTCTGGGCGTGGCTTAGTAGATCTAACAACATGATGGTTATGTTCCTAAAATAATAAGAGAATCACAAAATTCAGAGTGACCTACATATTAACATGGACTGTGACCAGGTGGTAACTGCTGGCTTTGGACATACTCTGTAGAAGAGACGAATAAATGATTACCAGATTGTATTTGCTTTTAAAAATGCCACATTGTGGCAGACTTTTTTTTTTTTTTTTTTTAAATTTGAGAGAGAGAGAGTGAGTACAAACAGGGAGGGGCAGAAGAAGAAGGACAGACAGACTCTTCGTTGATCAGGGAACTCACACAGGGCTGGATCTCGGAATCCTGAGATCATGACCTGAGTCAAAGGCAGATGCTTAACCCACTGAGCCAGCCACCCAGGGGCCCCAAACTGTGTGCGCGTGTGCGTGTGTGTTTTAAACATATTTGAACTCCACCTCTCCCTCTCCTCATTCACCTTCATAACCTAGTAACATTTATAAAATGTGGGTGTTTGGATTCATTTTAAACAAAGAAATGTGTTCTCATGTCATGTGCCTTATTTATGTTAGACAGGCTCAAATTTAAATCCTTCAAGACTTCTGGGGGTTGCATAACCTATCTTAATTTTGTTTTTCCACCCTCTTTTAATTTCAACCAAGGCTATGATGTTGCCTTTGTGTATTGGTATGAATTAGCTTGAAGAACATGATAATTTACTTTGAATATTCAAGTAATCACATCAGTTAAGAGACTGCAATCAGATAAGAATTATAAATAGCTGCCATAGCAGAAAAGCTTAAAAGTCCCTTAAATGTTTGTCTCCCAGCTTTTATTTATTTATTTGACAGGCAGAGATAACAAGTAGGCAGAGAGAAAGAGAGAAAGGGTGCTCCCTGCTGCACAGAGCCCAATGCGGGGCTTGATCCCAGGACCCTGGGATCATGACCTGAGCCAAAGGCAGAGGCTTTAACCCACTGAGCCACCCAGGCACCCTCCCAGCTATTTTCAATTGGCAGTCTGACTTAGATGTTTAGGAATATGAAGCATTTCTTGAACTCTTTAAGCTTAGTCTTTAAGACAACCATTAGAAGCATGCAAAAGATCTCGATTTCCATGATGGGCTTTGGCCATTGATTTTCTTGAAGCATACTTATAGAGGAGACAGTGGTTGCCCTGTGAAACAGATGAGAGTTTCTCCAAAGAGCCTCTTAAACACAGTATCTCAGGACTTCTATGTCCCCAGGAGAATGCTATAAATACTATGCTTGCTTCCTCTTCAGAGCAGCTCTCTTTCTTGTTTACTTGGCAAGGACTGGTAGGTTTGGAATAGGCTCAGTGACCCCAGAGGAAGATGGCTATGAATGTAGTACACAGAGAGGTGCTTTTCACTGAGCCTTGGTACAGAGCTTCTTGATTGAGTTTATCATCATTTTGAGAAATGGGACTGGCATATGTTAAAGGACTTCCCAAAATAGAAGATTTAGGTGAGTAATTGCAAAGTATTGTTGGAAGACCAATCTCAGTGGGTGATGTACGTGGCCATAGGTTTGACTGTCCACCTAGTTTCCATCTCATTTATTTCTAATCCACCTCTTCTGAGCTGCAGATTCAACTTCTCAGCGAGGTTCACCTGGATGCCCTACAAACATGTCTGTCCTGTTGGCCAGCGTGATCAGGGGCACCACCATCCGCCAGTTTGCCCAAGCTTCAAGCTGGCACTGGTGTTGGGGTCCTCCTCTCCCATCAGCCATGTCCTTCCTTCCCTCACTCTAGCTGTCAGTCCTTTCAGGTTCCTCTCTGTCTCTCTCTGCAGCCTCCCCCCCGCCAACATCCAACCCTTGTAGCACTTCGGATCCTAACTGGACAACTACAGTTTCTCCATGTCTCCTTCCTGTCTTCCCTCTGGTCTGGTCCATATGCTGTTGTCACAGCAGTGTCCTGACACGTTAATAGGATCCTTTCACTCCATCCTAAAAGCTTCATTTTCTCTCTCTTCATTTCCTGCCACTTGATTGCCTGCACCTCTCACCCTGAACACACCACAGACTTCATTTCTGTTCCTGTGCTTGTCTGTTCCCATCTCTGCTCTGCACAGGCTGTGTCTGAATGCTTCCTCCTCAGTTGCTCCCCAGCAAACGGATACAAGAGTAAAGCCAATTTAATAGCATAAAAAGCTCTGTTCTTCATGAGTGAAATCCTCACACCGTAGAGCCTGTGGTCTTTTTGACTGAATCAAATGTCCCCACCCCTGCCTATTTGTATAACCTTGGTTCTGATATCTAACCTTTGTGTGCCTCAGTTTCCTCATTCTTTTTTTTTTTTTTTTAGATTTTTTTTTATTTATTTATTTCACAGAGAGAGATCACAAGTAGGCAGAGAGAGAGGGAAGCAGGCTCCCTGCTGAGCAGAGAGCCCGACGCGGGGCTCGATCCCAGGACCCTGAGATCATGACCTGAGCCGAAGGCAGCAGCTTAACCCACTGAGCCACCCAGGCGCCCCTCAGTTTCCTCATTCTTAATGTAAGGATGACTTTCCTTTTCTTTTTGCTCAGTGTCTGGCACATTTATCTCTGTGTCCTCGGGACATATATACCATCAGGCGTGTGGTAGCTGTCTGGCAATTATTTGCGTGAATGTGTCCTTAAAGATGTAGCTTTCACATATCAGTTCAGTAATCTGTGCTAATGGCTGTGTGAAGATGGATGGTAGTCTGAGAATGCAAAATATTTCAGGAATGAGGAGCCCACCTAGCAGGGGACTGTGGAGAACTGGCTTCCCTGCCTATAGGGTTACCATTTCCTACTCCAAGCTGAGGGAAAAGAGCAGCAAAAGCCCTCGGGCCATACAAATTGCTGGACATCCAACTTAGCCAGGAGCAAAGGTGACGTGTCCTATTATTTTAAAGAACCTTGCTTATTTGCTTATTACCTTGTAAAGCATTCACATAGGCTATGCCAGTGATAGACCACACCCATGGCACTATGCCCAGGGAACGAAGAGAGTCAACTCTGGTATCTTGACATCCAGCTATTTCATGCTAAAATAGTGAAGGAAGCTATGGAGAGGGCCTCTGGATAGAGCAAATTACATGAGACTGGGCAATGTCAGGTGTGTTTGGTGCTCCCGAGTTTTGCTGTTTTTGAGTCCAGTTCTAGGGTCCTAGAAGAAAGTAGTACAAGATAATGCTGCAGAAGTGTTTGGAAATCATGGAAGCCTTTAATGTAAGACTAAGTGGATTAGACTTAATTCTTTAAGCACTAGGGAGCCAATTAACACTTGGTATCAAAGGATGTAGTGTGATTTTCTTAACAGCAAATTCTGCATTTTTTTTTTTAACTTTTGCCTGTCTGGATGCTTTGTATCAAGTGGTTGTGGTCAGCAGAATAGCAGCACCCCAAAGATGGCTGTGCCCTAATTCCCAGCACCTGTGTGAAGATGCCAGGTTACAGGGAAAGGGGAATTAGTGGTTGCAGATGGGATTGAGGTTGTTGATCAACTAACTAAAATAGGAGATTATCAGATTATCTCAAATCATCCAGGTGAGTTTGGTGGTAATCACAGGTATCCTCGATTATGGAAGAGGAAGGCAGAAGACTAGAACAGTGGTGGCACAAGGAGACTTGGCCCAGCGTTGCTTGCTTTCAAGATTAATGAAGGGACCTTGAACCAAGAAATGCAAGCAGGAAGAGGATTCTCCTGTAAGAGCCTCCAGAAAGGAGCGCAGCCCTGCTGCCGTCTTTTTTTTTTTTTTCCCTGCTGCCATCTTTGATTTTAGTCTGAGACTCATTTGAGTCATCTGATATCCTGAAATGGAAGAGGAGTTTGTGTTGTTTTAAGCTCTTTAGTTTGTGGCAGTTGTTACAGTAGCCATGGAAAACCGAAACAGTGGTCAGTATTTGTTTGCCTCGTGAAGGAGAGCTGGGCATTCATCAGTGTGACAGATCCATTTGTTGCAGAGATTGGCTAGGAGGAAGTTCTGCGTGGTAGAGGGGTAAGGACTGATGGGGTGAAGCTGGAGAGGGAGGGAGGAGAGAAAAGAAGGGGATGCTGAAATCGCAGAACTTCTACAGGACTGGAAGCCTGGGTGGCCGGGTGTTTAGGGTGGGCGAGGGATGGAGTATATTTTCGGGGCTGGGCTTCAGGGAAAGTTACAGAGCCAGTAACAGAAATGTGGGAATCAGAAGGAAGAGAAGATTGTGAAGAGAAGTATGATGAATTCAGTTTCTGGCTTACTGCGTTTGGGTTCAGGAACATCACCTGTGTGTAGATGGAGAGAGAGAGCAAACTGGCCCCTGATGTCCAGGACTGGGATGTAGGATTGGGTATCACTGGTCATGATTTTAATCTATATTGTTTCTTTAAATTTCCCCAAGATAGAGACTCAGTGACCCTTTTTAAAAATCCAGTTATGTTATATTCCTTAAAAGTTTAGGTTGTTTTTTTCTAGTGCTTTACAAAAATTATTTCTGCTGCCATTCAGATTCTGTATACCCTTAAATTTTTTAAATAAATACAATTAAGTTAATACTAAATAAATAATACATTTAAGTAAAATAAAATTAACAAACTTCTGTGACCTTCTCTTGCATATTTTTTTCTGTGCTGCAGGCCACCATTCCAGAAGCCTCTCTGGTTCACATTGGTCTATGTCACCTTGCTAGTCACTCAGGGTCCTATTTCCCGGTCCTGAAACTGTCAGGTCTCCCTTACTGAGTCAGGTAGGATAGAGCCCTAAGCAAACCTTGGCTTGTGTGGAAAAAGAGACCTGAACGTTTCTTCCTGTGTCATTACAACAGCTGTTGTATCAATTTGTTGTTGAACTATGTACACCCCTATTTTAGACATGGTTACATCCTGAAAGTTCTTGGTTGCCATTCTTTTATTCTTCATAATGAGCTTATTTATAGTGATTGAAATTACAGCCCATTTCTTGGGAAATGGGAGAGAAACCATTTCAGGGCAACTATGTAGAACTTTTTGAGATGATAGATTTTTTTTTTTCTGTGCACCACATTGTTTTCCCACCTATCTGTTGATGCTGTTTTTTTGTTTTGTTTTGTTTTGTTTTTTTTTTTAAGATTTTTTTTATTATTTATTTATTTAACAGACAGAGATTACAAGTAGACAGAGAAGTAGGCAGAGAGAGAGGAGGAAGCAGGCCCCCTGCTGAGCAGAGAGCCCGATGTGGGACTCGATCACAGGACCTTGAGATCATGACCTGAGCCGAAGGCAGCGGCTTAACCCACTGAGCCACCCAGGCGCCCCTGTTGATGCTGTTTTATCTGTTTGATCGCCATCCTTTACTTGGTGGCATTTGCACCATGTAATTGGAGCTTAAAAGAAGAAAAGGAAGATGTTTTAGCGAAGGCTGTACTGAATATAATCTAAATTTTTTAAAGCCAGTGAAGATAGGAGGTATGACTAATAAAATAATGACTTCCATAAACCACCCATGAAATCACTTTGATTTCATTGAGCTACTTATATTTCATTCTTCAAAAAAGAAAATGTGGGGTGCCTCGGTGGCTCAGTTGTTTTGGGGTCTGCCTTCGGCTCAGATCATGATCCAAGGGTCTTGGGATTGAGTCCTGTGTTGGGCTCCCTGCTCGGCCCTCGCTCTGCTTCTCTTTCTGCCTCTGTCAAATGAATAGATAAAATCTAAAAAAAAAAAAAGTTTCAAAAAAGGAAACTAGATTGAAATAAGAAATCGTATTCATTCTGACTTGACCAACTTAACTTTCTGTTCTCCCTTCCCTTTGCCCTTTGATTAAGACTTACATGTGCTAAAATGTAGGTTGCATTTACCTTAATCAGTATCCTTATAAGACAGAGTCTCCCGAAACACCAAGAAAGCAGAAACCAAGTGCAAAATGGTTTGAAGCCCCTTTAAAAAGAAAAGAAAGGAGAAAGTGTTGGTCCCATTCAGTGCCCATTAGCATGTCAACTTTTTCTTTGAATTGAATCGTTTCCGCTAGTGAAATAGTCTACTTGGCTTATAGGCATTTCTCTGTAACATCTTCCAAACTAAGAAAGCAAATAAAGGAAAGATTATGTAGAGAGAAACCTACAAAAATACCTGCTCTGCAGCTCTGACCTAAAGGTGAGTGCCCTGAGTTTTGGGTGAAAAGTATGGAGTTTCTTCCTAACAGATGGGAGTAGGTAATATACCTTTGAGCAAGTAAGTGTTAAGCTTTGCACAAGATTTATCCTCTCATTGGCTCTGTCTGTTCCAAATAAATACACTTCAAACAGTGAAAGGAGTCATGCTTGGAGAGGTGAAATGTCACTCTTAGATTCTTATTTTGGAGGAGGAAGGAGTGTGTGCAGTTTTCACCCTCTTTTATTCATATGCATTCTCTGTCTATCTCTGCTGACCTGCTTTAAACTTCCTTCAGCTGGGACTCTGCTTTCCTTCTGCTAGTTATATTTCTGTGCACTGTCAGGGCCATACCTGCACCTGACACCTCATTTAGAGGAAGAAAGGAGGTGAGCGCACAGGCCAGCCAGTGGTGCTGGGATTAAACAGAGGCCGTGCTCCAGCCTGGCGGGGGGGGGGGGCTTTCTTTCTGAGGTGGCTACATTTTGAAGTTTTGAAAAACCTGCACAATGCTAGCCTGAAATGAATTGCAGAATGAGTCAAACGAGGACTTGGTGAAAATTGGACAACGGATGTGACAACAGACAAATGGGAAGTCTGGTTTTTTAAAAGGTGTTTTGTTGTGGCAAATTGAAGTCAGGAAAGTGAATTTTTGACTTTCATTCTAAGCTAGCATTTTCTCTTTCTATAAAAAGAATATATAAGTTAACTTCAGCTTTTGTGTCATGGTTGATGAGTAGACATACTGTCTGCTCATACTGATGAGCAGAACTGCCTGAGGTGACTGGGCCACAGGAAACTTGCCGCTCTTGTTATTTATGACTTTAAATTTCAGTTTTGAGTGAGTAACAGTGTCCATGAGGAGTAGCCTCATTTGGAAAGGGAGGGAGTTAATAATCTTTGAATAAAGAACCTTCCAGAGTTCTTATGCCCACATGGTAATGTTGAAAATCAGCTCATCCTGTCTGACCAGTGTTGAATTTCTCATCATACCATACAATATATAACTTGATGAGCTGGTGGGGAACCGTAAGAACTTAATTATCTCCTGGGGGACTTTATTTTATTTTTTAATTTAAATTTAGTTAACATATAGTGTATTATTGGTTTCAGAGATAGAGGTCAGGGATTGATCAGTTTTACTTAACACCGAGTGCTCATTTTATCATGTGCCCTCCTTAATGCCTGTCACCTGGTTCCCCAACCCTTCCCCACCCCTCCCCTTAGTTTGTTTCCTATAGTTAAGAGTCTCTTATCTCATGAGGTACTTTAAAATATATTTATTTTGTTTCATTCATTATTGTTAGCTTGCTTTCAAAATGACTACATTTAAACGAGCTTCAAGTATTTGAGGGTGCAGTTTTTAACTACCACTAAAATATAAAGATAGATTTTGAAGTATATTTGGGGGGCGCCTGTGTGGCTCAGTGGGTTAAGCCTCTGCCTTCAATTCAGGTCATGATTTCAGGGTCCTGGGTTCGAGCCCCACATCAGGCTCTCTGCTGAAATATATTTGGGATAGTCACTGTTAAATTGGGAAGCTGAACTTATAATACCTTTTCAGCAATAAAACCTTGTAGAGAAGGAAAAAATTGTTTACATAATTGTTAATACATTTACTCTCAAATTTTTGGTCTTAGGACCTACACTTTTAAAAATTATTAAGAACTTCAGAGAGCTCTTGTTTATGTGGGTTACATCTTGAAATTTACTGTTAGAAATTATTTTTAATTAACAAATAGTAACACATCTAAATAATAATGAGTCCATTACATGATAATATAAGTAACCTATATTTTCCAAAACAAAAAAATTAGGCTGGTTTGGATCACTTTATCAAATAAATATGTGGGGTACCCTACTTAGGATGATATTTAAAAGTAAATCCTTGCCTTCTAACAATGCTGGTTGCTTGTGTGAATGATCCTGGAAGACTGTCAGCTGTCAGTTTTTTAAAATCCAAAGCAGAAAGGACTAAATTAAGAGATTGGTCTCAATAGCATAAATAGTTTTTTAGATGCTCATTTTATTTTTTTATTTATCCCATTCTGTTTGCTATTTATACATTAATATTTGGGCTTTTAAATTGACTGGTTTTTGGAATAGTTTTTTTTTTTTTAAAGATTTTATTTATTTATCTGACAGAGAGAGATCACAAGTAGGCAGAGAGGCAGGCAGAGAGAGAGGAGGAAGCAGGCTCCCTGCTGAGCAGAGAGCCCGATGCGGGACTCGATCCCAGGACCCTGAGATCATGACCTGAGCCGAAGGCAGCGGCTTAACCCACTGAGCCACCCAGGCACCCTGGAATAGTTTTTAAAATAGCTAATTTATTTTTTGTTCATACCTATTTGATACTGTTTGCCTGGCTTTTTTTTTAGCTGCTGATTTTGGACAGTGCTTTTGCTTTAATAAAAATTTGCTGCATTCTGTCCCACTTCTCCGTCTTGTTCGGTTTACTCCATTTAACTTTCAGAATTTCATGTGTTCAAGAAAGGTCCCTCTGGCCTTTTCTGTGTAATGTCTGATCACGTAGAACTGTAGTTGGGTTTTAGTGGGCACTGCATGCACCTCTTCTTGATTTTACTCTAGGGGATTCTCTGAAAAATCTTCATACCACTAGTTCTAGGATGTGTACATCAGGTACATACTGAACTGCACTATTTGTACATACCAAGATTTTTCCAGGAGATGTATTTTGCACTGTCCATTATAATAGTCATTGGTAGCCACAGTTACTCAGCACTTGAAATATCACTAGTGCAACTGAGGAACTGAGTTTTTAGTTTAATTTTAATTAATTTATTTTTAAATAGCCACATGGGGGTCATGGCCCTCTTACTGGGCAGTGCAGCTCCAAGGGTTTCTGGCAGCTTGTTTTTAATGACTCATGCATGGCTCATTCTTGACCTCGGTTTTTTTGCAGGCTCATCCATTCGTTTTTAGAAGAGCTTTTTGGTGTATTTTTGACAGTTTTAGAAGTGTTGTAGGAGTTAGGTTTCACTATCTGTAGATTGCCTTATCCCTAGGGAGGGAACTAGTGGGAATGTTGAATCTGAAGAAATGGAGAATGTTGATGTTGGCTGCTTTTTATGAGATTTTGAGATGCTTCTAGGTGAGGTTTAAGGGGAAAAACAAGGTGAAGGGAAGGATTTTTAGGTTGGGGAGTCTTGAACAGATTTGTCAGCAGAAAGAATCATCTTAGAGGCAGAGGAAATTGAAGGTAAAAGGAAATGGGAGTTTAAGAAATTCTTGAAAGAGGCAGGAGAGGATCCAGAGTGCAGGTAGGAAGGTGGAAAGCCACTCTTTATGAATTTGAAGGGAAAAGAATGATTTTTTTAAAAGTATATGAACTTTTCTTGATGTGAAAGTCACATAATATTACCCATTTTAAAGTGGACAACTCAGTGGTGTTTAGTTCAACCACAGTGTTGTGCTCCTGTTGCCTCTAATTCCAAAGCATTGTTACTGCACCCGAAGAAGATCCTGGGCCCGTTAGTGGTCACACTGTTCTCCCTGCCCCCACAGCCTCTAGGCAGCCACTAATCGTTCTATCTTGATGTATTCGCCTCTTCTGCATATTTCATGTAAGTAGAATTATACAACAAATGTAACCTTTTGTATCTGGCCTCTGTCGTCTAACATAAGGTTTTCAGGGTTCATCCAGGTGGTAGCAGGTAAAAAATGACAATTCATCTTGACATCCTGAATCTCAGCTAAATCAACAGTTCCTCCAGTTGGAGTTCCATAGGATTAAGGCTTCGCAGAGGTGGACGCAGCATCGAGAGTATTGATGGAATGGCTGACTCTGAGGTCCATTCTGAGCAGGGAGATGCACTCGCACTGGCCAGAGCTGGGAGGGTGGGGAAGCAGAGGTCTGAATCTGGTGATGGTAATCACCAGGAGCAAAATGACTGCAGTGGGGGAAGTGGGGAGGAGGGGTGAGTGGGAAGGAACTTGCTTTAAAGAGGGGGGAGGAGTGTCCTATTTCAAGAGTGAATTTGGAGTCCCAAGTTAGAGAATAGATGTGGAAACAGGAGCCCATCTGAAGTGGGGGTGATCTCTTGTGTTCATAAGTCAGGGTCACCCAGAACTGCTTGCTGCAGTGAGCAGATAGCGCAGATCCAGTTTCCAAGGAGGCAGGTGAGGTGGAAGGCTCTGCAGCTGTGGCCTGTTGGGGACTGATGCAGCTCTGCTGCTCTCTGAGGGCTGCTAACTCAGGTGGAAGCCGGGTGACAGACCTGGAGTTTGTTTCTGCTTCTTTGAGGTTGAGTCAGCCATTCTGGTTGGTGCTGAGATTAGTAATGGAGTCGAGCAGCGCTGACAGCAAAGCCACTGCAGGGCCCAGCTGTCTCCTGTCTCCAGAATGAGGTTTTAAGGACTTCCTAGCTTTCAGAGTCTTCTCCGTTTTGTCCCCAGTCTGCTCCCCAGTATCACAACCCACCGTACCACCCGTTCCACAGAGAGCTCATGGGTTCCTGTGTGCCATGCACTGAGCTGCTGGTACCTGGACCAGACCAGGCCCAGTGCTCGAGGACTTACATACTAAGTAGGTGTTAATGTGTATTTGGGGTATGATTGGAGAGTAAGCTGAAAGTCCTAACCTAGACTTGGGCTTTGGGGGAAGAGTCAGGGAAGATTTCTCCAGAGTGACCAATCTGTTATAGGAAGATTGCAGCATAAATAAAGGGAAACAGGAAGTGGGACAGGTGGATGAGGGCACTTCCATGCATAGGATTTGCCAGAGTAAAGGTTGCATTGGAGAAGGGGGAAGGAAACAGGTGTGGTTGGGGAGCAGAGCACTGGAGGGAAGGGCAGAAGCTGAGCTAGAAGCTGTTGTGAGCTGGTGCATGAAGAGGGCACTAAGCAAAGTGAAGGATTGTTGATTGTATCTAAGATTAAGGGACACGGTTGAGGTGCTTCAGGCAGGAGTGGCCTGATCAAGTTTGGTGGCTTAACAATACTCTGGTGTGGGCGTGGATGGAAGGGGACAGGAGTGAACGCCTGGAAGTCCACTGTCAGGAATTGTGGTACAGGTGGGAAGAGGATGTTGACAAGGAACGTGGGGGATGGCATCACCAGGTGAGAAGGTGACTGAAGCACTGAGCCTTCTTCTTATTCTGTCCTTCATGCCTCCATGCCTCGTCCCGTGCTGTGCCTTCAGTGTGAACTACCCATTCACACTCTGCCTCCTGGGCCTTACGCCTTGAAAAATCCTGAATAAGCTGGTCGCATGCTACTTGTGTGAGGGTTCTCCAGTATCCTGTTCAGAAGCAAGTCATTTGACAAGTGTTCGTGGGGCTCTCACATGTTTGACAGTGCTTCAACTCCTTGCTGACTTGATTTTCTAGCGAAGGTAGTGTTAATCACCTGTAGGTCAGCTATGGGGGCTGGGTGATGTAGTTGAGGTAAAATCAGAGACGTTCCTCAGGCTCACCCAGTATTGTGGTTCTTCCCAGAGTATGGCACCCACTTCTCTCTCCGTACCTTTGCATTTGGAATACCCGTCCCTCATTCCTTGGCCTACCCACACCTACTAATCTTGTGTCAGGCCAAGCCAGTGCACCGGGGAAGTCTCTTGATGGCCCAGCCCCAGATCTCTGCTTCCTTACCCTAGCTCTCACCCCTTTGGCTCTCCTCTTACCTGGTGCTTTTGTGTGTTAACTTTTCATGTGTATATGATTCCAATTACATTAGACAATTTACAGACTCTTAAGGTCCACTCCATCCAAGAGAGTACTTGGAAATAATTCGCATGCATAAGTATCTACACATGGCTTATAATCTTCGTAAATTTCTATGAACGATAGATAAGATATAGGCACTTTAAGAAGAAAAAAAGCACAGCATTTAAATATAAATATCATATATTTGGCTTATGATGCGGTAAGGGGTAGCAACCTAGAACGTATGTTTCAGATTGAAGAATAATTCCCAAATGACTCTACTTTGCTGTGTCTTTCCATCAGTTGTTTTGTGCTTGGGTAGGACATCTAAACATATGAGAAGCTGGTCAGTCAAAAATCAAGTGGGAAACGAATGGCATTTTGGAAAAGAAGTTGTACACTGACCTTTCTCAAAGAACTTAGCGGTGGGATGGGATTTTCACCTTAGATAGTAGGCCTGGAGGGTGGGGCAAGGTTGGAAACTTAGTGTAGCACAGTCTGTGTGGACTAGGGTTACCAGTGTCTGAGAAAAGTCTTTGGCCTTGGGTTAATTTGTACCCCAGAGGGGTGGGATTTTTTTTATGCAGGGTTTTTCTAGTGTTTGTGCGTGTCTGGAAGTGTTTTCATATGTCAAACTTAAAGTTACTACTTCTTTTTTATCTTCTTTGGAAATAAATTTTGATGTTTTATTTTGTTTTTATGATACTCATCCCTCAACTTTTTGTCTTGCCAAAGCCTAGTTATTTCAAACTCATTCCCATAGGCCTGGTTTTCTTTCTTTTTTTAAAAAAAAACTCTTAGCTGTACATACCCATGTTTTTAATGTATATTTTAATAACAAATTTAGGTAATATTTAGAGATAAGATACATCTATAATCTTTACATATGCCTGCATATCCATATTTTAAAGGGATATGGGAAAAGCTCATTATTCATCCTGGCTCTAGAAACTGACAAGTACTAAACATGATGGACATGTTTCTCATTCCCTCTCACGTTAACCTCCAGAACACCCTTACCAGAAGTCTTCACTTATTTTTTTAGTCCCAGCATGGCTGAAATCACAATATCATTATTATTTGCTTTTATGTCACTTCCAAGCAGGCCTGCTACCTGAGATTAATAGGACCTTATTTATGCTGTCTACAGGATACCAAGGTCTTTATGATGATTCAGTGGGTATCACAGAAGCACTGCCATCAATTGTAACCATCTGCCTACTGACACTGTTGTGTTAGGTTGCCTTGGGCAGAAATTGTTCCCCACAGTACATTATTACTTAGTACCCAGCAGTGTGATACAGGTACTTGTGAGTTGCTATTTTGATGCACTTGCTTAATTTCCTACCTAAGTTAAACTTAGTGTAATGTCGCTGCAAAGAGAGGCAGTTACGAGCTCAAGTTGTGGAAACAGTGGGCCAGGGTTTGACGCCCCTACAGCAGGTACAGACTCAGTGACCGTGCGCAAAGAACATTGGTGTGTGAGCTTCCGTTTTCTTTTCTGGAAAGTGAGAAAAATAGCCCTTTACAAGGCTCATGAGAAGATTAAATGGTGCATGTGAAGTGCATGGTAGCCTGCTTAGCATCACTGAGTGTTCAGTGTTAGTTACAATTATGATTACCATTGTCATGTTTTCTGTTTTTAATAATGTTACCATCCTGAAGCCAGGGACTCTCTAAAGGAAGAATATTATGGTTTCATAATGAAATCCTCTTAACTCATTAGTGAGGCGTTACAATCTATAATGGTGGAAGATTTGTTTGATGCTGGAACAAATGAGGACGGAGCTAATGCCATTTCATCCTATTAGACCTTGGATAGCTTATCCTGGTGCCTGCCTGACATTTTGCTGAACAAGTTTTCCTTTCTTTGTGAAAGGAGAGGAATTCTTGGACAGTGTGCCACTTGTCATCATGAGGATTTTTGTGACCCAAGTAGGAGTTGATTCATTCTAAATTGAAGCCATTGGATCCTGTGCCACTTACTTATTCTGGATGTGGTGATTGAGTGAAAAGTCCAGCAAGAGAACTCTTTGGGATTTCTCATTTGTGTCCTGTGAAATGCATATGAAATTTCTCTGTAAGCCAGAGTATTTTTCTGACTGCTCACTCAGTGCCTCTACATGGGATTAGAAAAATCAGGCTGTTTTATGATGCTTTATTGATAAAACTAGTAATGACACAAACTGAATTTGGCTAACTCTGCTACTGATTAGCAAAAATGGCCTATCTTCTGCAAAATGGTGTACACAGTTTAAAAAAAACAAAACAAAACACCAATTGGTAAGTCTTCGTTCTTCAAGTTGTTAAATACATAGAACATTTGGGGTGGTTTTGAGTTTGGATTTTTTAAACTTTTAGGTATTTTTCTTTTAAAGATTTTATTTATTTATTTGACAGACAGAGATCACAAGTAGGCAGAGAGGCAGGCAGAGAGAGAGAGAAGAGAAAGCAGGTTCCCCACTAAGCAGAGAGCCCGATGCGGGGCTGGATCCAAGGACCCTGGGATCGTGACCTGAGCTGAAAGCACAGGCTTTAACCTACTGAGCCACCCAGGCGCCCCAAACTTTTAGTTATTTTAAAGCTAATGTTATGAGCCTATCTTACTAGAATCAAATTTATTGTTTTACAGGGGTTCCCTTGTGGTTGGGTTAGTAGAGTCAGTTAAAAAAAAAAAAAAATGGTCTGTGTCACTAGACACACTAGACAACAGATGCTTTAACTATGTTGTTTAAAATCCACACTTGTTCCCGAAGATCACTATTATTTAGGTAAGATGGAATGTTTCTCTGAGAGGTTTTACGAATTGGTAACTAGACTTAGCTCCTTGGTTTGAGGGGGAATTTTTGTGGCATGCAGACATTTCCACTAACAAATAACCTGAAAGAAATAAAGATTCCTAGCATAAGTGACCTCTTAACACATATCAGCTTATTATATTCACAAATTAATCCTTTAGAAGTGGAGGATACACAGTATTCATTATTCCTTTTCTGTTTTGAGCATTATCTGGAAACGACTCTTTATCCAGATTTTCAGTGTATAATTCGGTGTTTATTCAGCCATTGGGGTTTTGGTAGGATTTATACACACACACACACAGAGCATTTTATATTAGACTAACTTAGGGGGAAAAAATCTCTTTTCCTTGAGATCGTTTACCTAGTCCTTGACCAGGATGCAGTTATATAGGCTGCTCCTGTAGATGATGCTGGTGGGAATGTGATAGGTAAAAATGTTTGGAAAGAAATTTTGCAATATATGTTGACCCTTCAACCTAAATGACCATTTTCTGGGAATCTCATCCAAGGAAAGAACATAGAGCTAAAGTTTTATGTGCAAAGATGTTCATTGCAGTATTATTTAAGATTGGTAAAAATTAGAAACAGATTAAATGACTCATAATAGGGAGAATAATTAAAGCATATGTAAATATTTGAGAACTCAGATTTCTGAAGGAGATGATTACTACAGTGTCAAAATGCAGGATTGCAGGTATGTGCTTTTTTAAGGCATAGAAAAAAGATTCATATTTTAAATATTTGTATGTTTATTATGGAATATTAGCATAGCTCCACGCTAAATGCTTTACATGAACCATCTCCTCTGAAGGTATTATTTTTAGTCCCATTTGAAGGGAATATGCCAGGTGAAGAGAGTGAGGCTGTCAGAGGTCAACTTGTCCACCATCACTCTGCTAGTAAATGGTAAAAGAGGAATATAGATTCTGCCACATTCTTGTTGCTTTTTGTTTTCACTTGAAAATGATACAAAAAAGGGGTGCCTGGGTGGCTCAGTGGGTTAAAGCCTCTGCCTTCGGCTCAGGTCATGGTCTCAGGGTCCTGGGATCGAGCCCCTCATCGGGCTGAGGGCTCTCTGCTCTGTGGGGAGCCTACTTCCCTTCCTTTCTATCTGCCTGCCTCTCTGCCTACTTGTGATCTCTGTCTGTTAAATAAATAAATAAAATCTTTAAAAAAAAAATAGAATAGGGATGCCTTGGTGGTTCAGTGGGTTAAGCCTCTGCCTTCGGCTCAGGTCATGATCTCAGGGTCCTGGGATCGTGCCCCACATCAGGCTCTCTGCTTGGCGGGGAGCCTGTTTCCCCCTGTGTCTCTGCCTGCCTCTCTGCCTACTTGTGATCTCTCTGTCAAATGAACAAATAAAATCTTTAAAAAAAAAATAGTAACAAAATGATACAAAAAAACTTGACAGATTTTTCTGCAGTAAACATAATTTTTTTATTTTTACTGTAACATCGGGGAGGGAGTAAGTGTGGCCCTTAAAGGAGCAGGCTCTGGAGTCCCTCTGTCTGCTGTTGGTTTGACCTTGGATAAAGGGATTCAACTGCCCTCTGCCTCAGTAAACTCCCCTGTCCTGAGAGGATGTGTGAAGGAATGGTAGAATTGAGACAAGCTTGGTAAATTTATAGCAGAAAAACTACTGGCACATAGTAGGGACTGACTATTAGTTGCTATTGTTATAATCATTATGATCTTCAAATAAATTGGCTTGAAAATGAGAAAAAAATAATTTGAAATGGTGGGCTGGTTAGGTTGTCCATGATTGTTAGCTTCTCTTAGATGTTGGTTGATGTGATGGGAAAGTGACTTGAGAAACTCCCTTAGAGCAATTGTTAGCAAACCATTTAGTAAAGGGAACTAGCAGTTTGCTAAATAATTCAGCCTCTAGAAGTGTGTTGTAATTCATCTTAAAGCATTGCTGGTCTGTTTTTTGTTGTTGTTGTTGTTGTTGTTGTTGTTGTTGTTGTTTTTAGGACATGAGTGTATGTCTCTAAACAAATATGTGGCAAAAGTCCCAGCATAGGGGCACCTGGGTGGCTCAGTGGGTTAAGCCTCTGCCTTCGGCTCAGGTCTTGATCTCAGGGTCTTGGGATCGAGCCCCGTATCAGGGTCTCTGCTCAGCAGGGAGCTTACTTCCCCCTCTCTCTCTGCCTACTTGTGATCTCTCTTTCTGTCAAGTAAATAAATAAAATCTTTAAAAAAAAACAAAAGTCCCAGCATAAGCTTGAACTTTAACACTTAACATCATGAACTCAGTGCACAGCTCACCTTCCAAATGGATCCCTTATAAGAGAACATATCAGTTCAGTGAATTTTCAGTAATTTGCACTCTGGGCATTCAGATTGTATGGGGCGCCTCCTGACTCAGCAGGCACGTATGGAACTGTATAATCGATCTGTGATTAATAAGATTAGTACTGGACCAGTACATTTCTAGATGGTCAGAGATTTTCCTGTTCCTTTTTCTCAGACTGCTTGTCCCTGTGCTCCCTGACTCCTTGGGCAGTACCCCATCCAGGATGCGGAGTGGGAAGCCAGAAGCTTGGACTCCCTGCCTCTCCCTCACGTGGCCCAACTCTGGACAACTCTTCTCTCTGGCCCTGCATTCCCTCCCCAGCGTGCCCAACGATGTCCTCCACCTCTGATGTGGGCTACAGCATCTTCTAAGTGACGTGACCTTCACCTCACCTCCTTTCCAGGCTCCCGCACAGCCCCCGCTCTCACCCCACCTCCCCAGTTTCAAATAAACAGTAGAGCCCTTCCCTGCTTCTCCAGCTTCATCTTTCACTTTGCTCTCCCCTCCCCTTAATCCCATCCTCTCCCCTGGCAAGCCATAACCCAAACATGATACTGAAGCCCCTCACCTGACCCATTTGTCCCTATGTAAAATTGACTATTCTTTTTTTATCTTCCCATTTCCCTTGCACATCCTTTTTGTCAAAGCAGCTCTATCACTTTATTACAGTTATTTATCACTTCTCTCTCCCTTTGCTAGACCCTGACCTCTCTGGAGGCAGGTTTACTGTCTCGTGGATTTCTCTGTCACAATGCATTAAATACATGGTTGATGGATGTTTGCTGCTGCCAGGAATGAAGGTGGTCATGCACTGTGCCAGCTGTTGTAGAGAACTTCAATTAATCCTTACCACCACCCCAGGAGTACTGGGCATTACTGTGCACGCATTTATAGATCAGGAAACTGAGGTCTGTACAGGTGAGCAACTTTCCAAGCATCCTATGTTACAATGCTGAGTCAGAGCACAGGATTGTAACTCAAATTATACATATCACAGATTATATTTTCTCCTAGAAATACTGAGAATCTATAGTCCTAAAGGGGCCACGTCATGATGAGTTAAGTGGCAGAGGGCCCATCTGGTGATTTTCTAAGTGATGTGACTGTCAACCACTTAAACATAGGGTTCCTAATACGGGGACTGGGATCCCTAGGATTTGGAAAACTCTAAATGTCAGTTTTATCATTTGTGGATAGAGAAAAGGTCTCTTTTGCTTTCATCAGATTTTTACAGTTGGTGTGGGATCTGCAAAAGGTTAATAACTACTAATGGAATGTTATTTCTATAGAAAATAGAATTTTCCAAAAACCAGAAGATTCATTTATAAGTTAACATCGGAACACAGCCCTTTTGTCAAGTAGAGATTATGTGTTTTGATAACTTGAATGAATGAATAAATGGAAAATTGCCTCTTTGCTATAGACTGAATGTTTGTGTATGTCCCCCACCACCAGATCCATATATTAAAGTTCTAACACACACACATTCTCCTCCCACCCCAATATATTGATATTTGGAGGTGAGGCCTTAGGGATGTAATGAGGTTTAGATGAGGTCATGAGTATGCCCATTATGGGATTAGTACCCCTTCAGAGAAGAGAGGAGATCTAGGCGCCCTCTGTCCCTACCTTGTGAGGATACAGCTGGAAGATGGGTGTGTTGGCAACCTAGGATGCGTGCATTCCTCAGGAACTTAGTCTGCTGGCATCTTGTTTTGGACATCTCAGGCTCCAGAACTGTGAAAAATAAATGTCTGTTATTTAAACCACCTGGCTGTGGTATTTTGTTTTAGCAGCCTGGACTAGGACACTCTCTTCCCTTCTCCTCTCTGGTGGCATGTATTAAATTGTTCATGTCTGTGAAAAAAATCTGGAGAAAAACATAGTACCTTTTAAACATGTCACTGCTTCTGTAATCACATTAGTTTTCTTCAAATAGTTGTTTTCATTTAGTTTCTGTAGAGAAAATGTGATGGCTTTTCCTGACCAAGGTGGGATATTATATATCATTTTATATGTGTCCCCCCTACCACCAATTAAACATTCTTGCCTTTCAGAGGTGGGGGGAGAGGTGTTGAGCTATTGCTGATTTGTGCTAAATTTGTATTTTGAAATGAACAAAAAGATGTAGATTTCAACTGGATGACAGTCCAGTCATTGGAGCTTCAGGGAGAGGACCATGTTCTCTTTTCTCTACCAGCAACCACAAGGCCGTAAACACATTTGGTGCTCTGTAAAGGCAATGTTGTTAAACAATGATACAAGCCATTTTGCAACCTAAATTCTTTTCCTAAAATTTTCACCTGATAGACTTCTCCGGGAAAGAATTTTTACAAGTTCTATATACAAATGGGTGTTTGGTTTTTTCCTCCTTCATTTTCATTTTGGGACTTGTTAGCATTTCTCCCTTGTTCTGGCTGTAGGTGGGCACTTGATTGACTTCATGTTAATTTGATTGCTGGCTTCCCTTTTTTCATTTTGTTACAGCAACCTGGCTTTTATGACAGCTCAGAGTTAAATACTGGTACTTGGGGAGAATTGAAATGAAGGGAAAATCTTTTTATTAGCCAGTTGGAATATTCAGTTACATTAATATGACTTGCTAAAATACTTGCAGTTCCACTAAAATGTAATCACTGTAGGGTCTGATTCTCAGCGTTTCACCTTTAATGGTCGTCAAGGGGGTTTTAAACACAGTGACACATTTGTTGAAAGTAGCACTCGGTGAAAAGCAGGAAAGCATTGCTAGGAAGAGATCTAATCTTATTGGAGAATTTCCAGAGAGGCTTACAGGAGACGTCATCTCAGCCTTTTCTGGAGTGCCCATGTCCTCTCGAGAGCTGTGGGAGTTGAACGACTCCCTCCTGTCTGCCGCAGGAAGAGCCACTGCCCAGCTCACATGTGGCGGGTGCACAACCCACACCCCCAGTAAACAGCGGAAGCATGATGATGGGGACTCTCCTGCATTACACAAGTGCTTCTGAACCTCCTTGTTTCTCAGTGGATTGAAGAGAAAATGGTCAAAAAAATAGAGGAAAGCACAGTTTTTATTTTTCATAGTGCAGTAAGCTTTTCTTAATATCAAACATCTAAAATCTGACAGCTCTCAGCGATTGCTATCTGAAGTTTCCTACATTCCATTTATGAGAATGAAAAGTGGCAAGGAAATTACTGATTGTAGGAACTTCTTTAAAACCACAGAGGCATAGTGTATTTATCCAAATTATCTATGCCTGCTTATCTGCAGACCTGAAAAATGGAATTTGGCATTCATAATTCTGACTGAAACACTCAAACATGACAGAATCCCTCTGAATCATTGTAAATTTTATTTAGGGAGATTTTATTAGTGTTGGTTTGTTTTGTTGTTGTTGTTTTTAAGTAAGCACTATACTGAGTGTGGGACTTGAACTCACAACCCTAAGATCAAGTTGCCTTACCAACTGAGCCAGCCAGGTGCCCCAAGGAAGAGTTTATTTAATATACTTAGTGATTTTCTTATTCTATGAAAACTGGCCTATGTGAGTTCTGTGATTCCTTGAAGTGAATCAGAACTTGACACTAATCAAAACAGTATTCCCCATAGCCTGAGTAGTCTGGATATAAATAAGCATTTACCAAGAAGCTACATTAGACTGGAAATTAAACTTAGTTAAAATACCAGCACTTTGGTCAATGGATTAAGCTTTCACAAATGGAGTCACAGTTCAGACAGTTCCTTTCCAGAATAAACTTTCCTTTACAGTTACACAGAAAGTCACAGCCATGTGTCATTGGATTGGGTTGGGGGTGTAGGGGATGATATTTGAATTTTTTTTTTTTTAAATCAAATGCTTAGTCTTGCTTATCTGTTTTCCTCACTTTTGTGGATATTTTAAAAGATTTCATTTGAGAGAGTAAGCACGAGTGTAGGGTGTGGGGAGGAGCAAAGGTAGAGGGAGAAGCAGACTCTCCTCTGAACAGGGAACACTGCATGGGTGGGGCTTGATCCTAGGACTCTGGGATCATGACCTGAGCTGAAGACAGATGCTTAACCGACTGTGCTACCCAGGCACACCCCAGTGTGGATCTTTTTCTTTTTATTAAACTTTTTGAGATTATTCTGGATTCCTAAGCAGTTACAAAAAATAATAGAGATCCCAAGAACCTTTTTTCCAGTTTCCCCTGCCGAGCTGTAGTTCAATGTCACAAGCACAATACTTACATTGTTACTGTCAAGCTACAGACCTCCTAGCCACATCTCTTCCCTCCTGACTTCACACCATCTCTGACCCCAAACACCCACTCCTCTCTTCTTCACCTCTAAGTTTGTCATTTCAAAATGCTATATAAATGGATTGGCCTTTTTCACTCAGCATACTTCTCTGGAACTTCATCCAGATTTTAATGTCTGTCAATAGAGTGTTCCTTTTTATTGCTGAGTAATGTTTTATGGCATGATCGTTTCCAGTTTTGGCTATTACGAGTAAAGCTGCTATGAACCAGGTACAGGTTTTTATGTGAACATAAGTTTTCATTTCTATAAATAACCAATAATTTTGTTTTAATGGTAGCTTAATATTTAATTGTATGCTTGTACCACAGTTTATTTAGCTAGTACTTCTAGATGGATATTTAAACCACCCCACCCTTTGTTTTTCTTCTGTTACATCACTGATAACAGTCCTATAGGTAAACTGTAATGCACATCTGCTTTTATTTCTTCATATAAGGATTTATAGAAATGGGCTTGAGTATGTGAAATTTTTAAGCTTTTTTTTTTAATTTTTAAGCTTTTTCAACGTTTTTATTTTAAGTGCATCTAATCCCAAAGCGCTTTTTTTGTTTGTTTGTTTAACGTCAAAAACACCATATAGGTCAGCACTTTACACTTCCGCTCCCACCGTTCTCCAGCCCCAGACAACCACTAGTATTCTTTGTATGGATTGTCCCTTGCGGACATTTCATGTAAATGGAGTCATACAATATGTGACCTTTTTTTTTTTTTTTGTCTCTGGATTCTTTTGCTTATTAGCATAATGTTTTCCAGGTTCATTTATGTTGTAGCACATGTGTACCAATACTTCCTTCCTTTCATGGCTGAAGAACATTCTGTTCTGTTGTGTGGCTGTATATATACTATATTTTGTTTATCAGTCAATGGACTTTTGGGATGTGTCCATTTTTTAGCTATTGTAAATGATGGCACTGTGAATATTTGTGTGCAGGTTTTTATGTGGACATATATTTTCATTTCTCTTGGGTATCTGCCTAGAGGTAGAATTGCTGATGTTAAGGTAACTCTGTGTTTCACTTTTTAAGGACCTGCCTAATGTTTTCTACAGCAGACGTATCAGGTGACAGTCCTACCAGCAATGTGTGCATGTTCCAATTTCTCCATATCCTCGCCAGCTTGTAATTGTCTGTCTGTATGTTTGTAGTCATCCTAATGAGTGTGGATCTTATTAAGAGATGGGGCCAGAGCTATTTGAGCAATACTAACTTACTGCTGGGTGGCCCTCCTAACATATGAAAACCCTTTGCATGCTACTTCTCAGTGGTGCAAGTTAGCTATCTCCGGGTTTCTGTAGCAGAGGAGGCAATTGTGAAATTGTGAACCTGCCTCCCACCCAGCCAGAGCACTTGACCTGCTGTGCAACCCTGGGAGGAGCCCATCCCATCTGACTGGCAGCCCTTTGAGCTGTGCTGGTGGGCTAAAGGGCCTACAGAGGCCCGGGGCGAGTACCTACCTGTTGAGTACCTACCTGTCATTCCTGGCCTCAGGTGCTATTTTGAAACAAATGTTTACAGAAACTCTTATGTAGAAAGATTTCTATGCTACATTGTATCATAAGAACAGCAGTTTATCTTTTTACAGGAAAAAAAAAATGGTCTTGGGTACTGTGAGATACAGAAAGGTTTGTGGTTTTCATTTTCATAGGTGGCATTTTGAAATACATAAACTGACAAAATGATAGCTTTAAATGTACATTAAAAAAAAAAAAAAGTCAGCTGTGGTGAATTGCATAGCACCCAAGACATGGACAGAGTAAAGTAACCAGCCCTTCTCAATGTGCCTGGGGCTTTCCTGGGATTGGTTTGTTCCCCCACCCCATATATTTTATAACTTGGGAAACCCCTGAGTTCCAATAAACCAGGACAGTTGGCAGCCCCAAGCCTGTAATCTGCAGAATAAGTAAATGGTCCTTTTTGTTGTTTGAACAAGTTATCTGAACTCTCTGAACTTTGGTTTCTTCATCTAAAAATGAGGATAAATCTTTATTGAGCCTTTGAAAAGCTCGATCTGTAGTAATCAATAAATGCTATAAATAAATAATAAATGTTAGCTTCCCCTCACTCTAGTAATTGAAGTGTTCATATTGTTTTCATAAGCATATTTTGTACTTTAGAAACAGTGCTTTTCATTGCCTTCCCAGTTCCAGTTTAGTCAAGATAGAGGGAGCATTTATTCTTTAGGGCCGAGCTGCCACTAGTGCCTTGGTCATGTGTCCTAACCAGACAGAAAGCCAGCAAGAGAAAAAGTGTTGACTTCGAAGAACCTCTGCTATCAGCCTCACTGACCTGTTGGCTTCTAAGCCTTGCCTCTGTTGCTGAGGAACAAATCCCTGTAAGATTTACAGCTTCAGACAGCAATCACCTATGTCCCTCCAGTCTCTGAGGTTCCAGAATCCCACAGAAGCTTAGCCCGGGGCTTCTGGCTCAGGACCTTAGATGCAGCCGGAGTGGTGCTGCAGCCATCCACAGCTGCCAGGCTCACTCGAGGTCATTGGCAGAGAGCTTCCGTTTCTTGCCATGCTGTCCTCCCCTGTACAACTGCCCACAACCTGGCAGCTGGCATTCTCCAGGGCTCACGATCTAAAAAACAGACAGAAACACAGGGACTGACCAAGGTGGAAGTCACAGTGTTTTTCCAGGCTGATCTGAGAAGTGACACACCATACCTTTTGCTATTTTGGTCATACGCACAGCCCTGATTCAGTGTAGTAGTGGGATTGTTTGGCAGCGGGCATCTCAGAGGTTGCCTCTCATGACACCAGAGCCGCTAAGGGGAACCTCACCATCTCATCCAGGCAGTGGAGTTACCAAGAAAGGCTCCATTTAGGACTGATGATAACAAGGCCCAAGGCAGCTCCCATATCTCAGCCGGTGTCCACATTCTGCCCCTTGTCCCCTTCCAAGGAATATACACAGTTGGCTGTGGCCCAGTACGTGCCATGATTTCTGGTGGTGGCAGCCAATCAGTGGCATCCCGTGCTGCCCGTTCAGGGTGATGAAACAAGTAGTTACGAAATTCCTTTTTTATTTCATTCAGCTTGAGAGATGGGTTGAAAGGAAATGGGGCATTTTTGTTATTTTTTTCCTGGCTGGTGGAGTTAGAGCAAATAGGGAATTGTAACAAAATTTGTTAGAATGAAAAATAGTTTGTCCTTGAGACCACAGCCCTTGTCTAGACTCTGTCAGTGTAATGCAATATATGGATACTGTCTGGGTGACAGAACATCAAGAACTGCAGGGGATTTATTAGCATCCAAAAGCCCAATTTATTAATTTACCTATATGTGAATACATATATATAATAAATATATATTATTTTATAGTATATATTAAAAATAGGGGCACGTGGGTGGCTCAGTGGGTTGAGCCTCTGCTTTTAGTTCAGGTCATGATCTCGGGGTCCTGGGACTGAGCCCCACATCAGGCTCTCTGCTCAACCGGGAGCCTGCCTCCTCCTTTCTCTCCTCCTGCCTCTCTGCCTACTTGTGATCTCTGTCTATCAAATAAATAAATAAAATCTTTCTTTAAAAAATAATATATTAAAAATATGTAACATAACATGTTTATAATATAATACATAATATAGTATAAAATATAACATATATAATATTTATATATGAATATATTAAATATATTGTATATAGTATAATATCACATATATATACACATATGCGGCAGTGGTTCCCAGAGAAGGCTGTTCATCTAAATAACATTTCAAAAAGATGAATTTCTCAGCCTCTAGACTGTTGAATCAGATTTCTAGGAGTGGGTCCCAGAAGTTTCTAGGTATGGTATCACAGTGTCTGTCTTTTACAGCTTCTAGGTGATTCTCGATGCAGACAGATTTGAGTGCTCTTGGATAGGAAACTCTGAAAGGCCTGGAGTCATTCATTTATGGTTTCAACCAGTCATCAGCCACCTGTCAGGCATCAGTCCAGGCTCTCTGCAGCTACCAATGGGAACGTCAGAGGTTTGCCCTTGAAGAGCTTAGAGCTTAATTGGGATTGTGAACGAATGAACAGATAATTACAGTGTAACTGTTAATCACATCATTTAAACAATAAGCTTATAATTTTATCACTGATTGAGATAGAGTGGAAGTGTGGTGATGGGCATGTGAAAAGTAGGCAAGGAGGATTTTGCCGCTCCTGTTTCCATCATCTTCCCCTCTAGGGAAGACCCCCTGAGACCTCTGTTACTAAGTAGCTTAGGTGGATACAACTGGTGTTTGGTTTAACTTGATAATGTTATTTATTTTTTGACAATGTTATTTAAAATAAAATTAATTATCTCATAGATATGAACTCAAACAGTATTGATACATATTGTCACGATCCTTTTAATAAGCATATGAAGAAGCTTCTATGAAAGTTATGTGGGCTGTTTTGTTTTTGTTTTTATTTTTTTTTAAAGATTTATTTATTTTAGAGAGCACTCACATGAGTAGGTGAACGAACAGAAAGAGAGAATCTTCCAGCAGACTCCCCGCTGAGCGTGGAGCCTGCCATGAGGCTTGATCACAAGACCCTTGAAATCATGACCTGAGCTGAAACCAACAGTCAGACACTTAACTGTCTCAGCCACCCAGGTGCCCCTACATGCGCTATTCTAAGATCAGTAAATCATAGGGTAGGAGATTGGCCTCACATTCTGTCTCCACCCAAGTCCTGTGACTTTTGTCAACTCAGCCACTTTCCCAGTTGTAGTAAATGGATAAATTCATTGGGCATCTTCCATGTGCTAGTTACTAGAAGTACAAAAAAAGGTATCTCAGGCACCTCCTTCCACACTGCTGAAGAAGGTCTGAACATTGATTTTTCTTTTCCATCCACAGAGGAGTCAATGGCAACATCCCCTTAACATTCCAGAGGAATTTATCTAGAGACTCAAAAATCTCCATACTGGCAAGTATCATTATGACATGTGATTCATCCAAAATAGAGAATAGTAGAGCTGTGAGTGGTAGATGTGGGCACAGTTCATTGCCCACGGCCTTTCCAGGGAACTCTGATATGGCTTAGCAAAACTCTTAAAACCATTAAATGTGAATTTGGTAATGGCAAAGGTCTTTGTAAGATGATAATACAAATGTACAAATATACAAGTAATACAAATAGGTTTGCAACCTATAATGTGTGCCATGCACTCGCCAGTCTGAGTATTTGGTATGTATTTAATCAAGTAGGAATGTACTGTAATTACTTTTTAAAAAATTTTATTTTTTAAGTAACCTCTACTCCCATCGTGGGGCTTAAATTCAGTCCCAAGATCAAAAGTTATATGCTGTACCAACTGAACCAGCCAGATGCCCCTGTAATTGCATTTATTTTATAAATAACAAAACCAGGGTGTAAAGGGTGAGTCACTTGCCCAAGGTCACATGGCTAGTATGGTGGAGCAGGGATCTGAACCCAAGCTGTATGGCTCCAGGATGTGTGCTCCTAACTACTGCTCCCCGTAAGTGATGGACTCACAGGGATCTTTGTACAGTGTATACTGGTCTACCTTTCAAGAAGAGGGGTCATGTCTGCATCAGTAGTAGATCTGTAGTGTATCTGCATCTGTTGATATTCTGATGTGGCAGTAAGCTGTTTGACACATGGTAGGTGCTTGTTCAATATTTGTGAATTCAGTGAGTCAGTCCCCTTTCAGGTGACTAGTAGAGAGAAAGGCAGTCATTCTGCGAGATTTCTTGGGAGCACAGGAATAAAAGCAGTCAGAGGGATGACCCAAACCCAGGGCTTGATCTTTTGCCTTGTTTCTCACTGCAGCCTTGAGGGGATTAACTTCTTCTTGTCAGCAGAACTCTGGGAGAACAGAGTTCCAAGTCCATCCGCAGCAATCTGGCCTTCATCCCCCAGCCAGGAGAGTTCTGTGTGTAGAGTAGCATTGTCTTTTCCCACGACATTGCGCTTCACCTGAGCGGAAGTCCTCGCCTGTTCTTCTTCTGTGAACAAGTGAGAATGCAGGTGTCCTACCAGAGTAACTTTGTTCAGTGAACCCCTCTCCAGATGTTTGTCAGTCAAGTGGGATGGTGTGTGGGCCCTTTTCTCCCCCTCCTGAGAACTGCGGGAAGAACTTTGAATTGGTTGGCAAGTTCTGTTCTTCAGCTATGATCAAGAATTGCCCTAGAAGAAAGTTTGAAGGCAGTGTTACTCTCCCTCTTCCCACTGCTGAAAAAATTATCTACATCTGAATTTCTCAGATTGAGTATATTTATGTATTGCCTTCCAAAGTAGAGAAATAATCTTTCTCAAGTGGGGAAGAAATTCCCTATGACTGTTTTGGGGGGGAGGGACTGTTAATCATTTTGGTATTTTGTTATAGTTTCTTTCACACCTTATGAGGAGAACAACTCTGTTAGAGTTCTAAATCCCTAGCACTGAAGAGCTCTTCTCTGGGGAATGCCTTCTGTAAGCAGGACTTAGTCCATGTTTCAGGAAGCTCCCTTTGTGGGCTCGTGTGTATGACTGCATGATGCTGTTGCCCTTCTTCTATTTCATAATAGCAGGTGTATCTCCTCATTGATGATATCACCAATAGATAATTGTTGAATGCATAGAACAAATTGCCCTTTGAGGGATTTGGGCTTTACCTAAGGATGTACAGAGTGTGGTCCCATAATACCTGAAAAAAATAAATATCCAAGTCCTATCAAAGTTGAAGTAGATATGTGCTAAACGAGTTGTCAAGACCACAGAGCTACAAGAGGCCAACAGAGAGTCTTTGTATCATCTAATCTGGGCCTGGGAGAAGGGGTTGGAAGTGAAGACTAAGGGAGAGCAGAGAGGAAAGACCACAGATGATTGACTTAAAAACAAAGCCACAGGGGTGACTCCACTGGTTTAGAAGACTGTTCTTCTCCAGCAGTGGTTAAAATAGTAATTCTTAATTAACTGGTGGCACCCAAGGAGTGGGAGATTGGGCACTTCTCTTTTAACCTATCTAATCTTTGTAGTAAGGGAAATTGATTATTGCAACATTTAAAATCCATCTCCCCACCACCACCACACACACACATTGAACACTACACCAGAATGAAGCTGTTCAGCTTTCTTTAACCATGGAGCTAACCCAAAGCCATCCTTTGCAGTGCATATTAGTGCCCTAATTTTGCAGTTATTTATCCAAAGCCCCAAATAGGACTGTGTTTTCTCTCTACATGTGTGATGTATGGTAGACAACATGATTGTGTCAGAGTTTGTTATGCCCTTAGAATGGAGGCTAGAAAGTATGGAAATTCTACAGGAAAAAAGAATAAGCATAGGGCGCCTGAGTGGCTCATTTGATTGGGCAGCTGCCTTCTTCAGCTCAGGTCATGATCCAGAGTCCGGGGGATCGAGTTCCGCATTGGGCTCCCAGCTCCACTGGAAGTCTGCTTCTCCCTCTGACCTTCTCCCCTCTCATGCTCTCTCTCACACTCTCTCTCTCTCTCTCTCAAATAAATAATCTTTTAAAACAAAAGAATAGGGATAGATATGTGCTTTGGCAGAGTGACAATACCACTATTGATGTGGCAGATAATTTCTCTTGAGCCAAGATTTAATCCAGAGTTGTCATTTATTTAAATGTGAGCATTCTAAAGGAATTTTCTTGTCAGTTTACTTTCATACCTGAAATCTTGCTAGTACTTAGATATTCTTCCCCTTATAATCTTTATGACAGTTTTTATATTTTAACATTTCTGAGCAAGGTATGGTTTATGTTCCTCCTCTCATTGCGGAGCTGATTTTTTCCAACCTAGAAAAACCTTTTTAAATTCAGGAAAGAGTGTTGTGACTACCAAATTAAAGCACTGTTTAATTTTTCGTGTTATTGGCAGTCAGCTCGAAGAATGTTCCCATGCCTGCTTAACACAAGTTGACTGTTAAAGAGATGAATGGGTCGGAGAAGAGAAAGTGGAGGGAGATTTCATCCTGACCCCCTTGTAGCTCGTCAGCTCAGTTGACTCAGTTTTACATGAACTATGACAAGTCAAAGAATAAATAAACCAGATGTGATGAGGAAGTTATGCTAAACAGTAGTTAAATGTCTGCAGTAAACACATCTGTAAGCCAAAAGCCATGTCTGACTTGACTGATTTTGCAGGAAAGGGAGTTATCGCAGCAAGCCGACTGCTGCCTACTGTCATCACCTTAGCAGCAAGAAGAGCCAATACTTGACCCTACAGATCTTTACTACTTACCTGTGAGTCCAGGAAATTAACTTTCTTTACTATAGTAAATTTTTAAAAATCTTGATGTCTCTTAAAACAGATTTACCCTAAGATCTTAATACTTTTCAGTTGCTGAACAACCTTCCAGCTTTCTCCCGCTGCAGCTATAAACAGTCAAGATGATAGCGTTTGCATTCTTAGTGAGACCAAAAACTCGTCTTGAGAGCTACGGTGGAAGAACTTTTTATGCCATCTCTCATTAACCCCAGCACCCTTCTGTTGTCACCACCACCCCATCCCCCACCATTCTCTTATATTTTGTGATCCCTCTTGGGAGCCAAATGGAAAGGAGGGGGGTGCAACTGTTCTGCTTAAAGCTTAGTGCAGTGTCTTTTTTCAGACAAGCCTCCAGCAAACTCTTTGATAGCAGATCAAAGGCACGGTAATGCTTATTTAACCTCACACAGATGATTCACCTGGCCATACTCCTCCTGGAGGGAGCTGACAGATGGATTTTCCACATGAGCAGGGCTCTCTTCGGAGGAGAGAGCTGTTTTTGCCATTTTGAGGTCTGCTTACATCAGGGTGTTCAGGTTTCTGCATTTCATTCTGTGGTGGTTGCAATGTTTCTCTTGTGTTCAAGCCTAAGGCACACCTCAGTCCTGTAATTCTTAGTATGGGTGGCAGGAACTTGTCTCAGGACACAGAATTAATATTTGATTCAGAGTGCCTGGGCGGCTCAGTCAGTTAAGTGTCTGCCTTCAGCTCAGGTCATGATCTCAGGTCCTGGGATCAAGTCCCACATCATTGGGCTCCCTGCTCAGTGGAGAGTCTGCTTCCTGCTCTCCATCTGCCCTTCCCCACCCCACCCCCGCCTGTGTGTGTGCTCGCTCGCTCTCTCAAGTGAATAAATCTCTTAAAAAATATTTGATTCAGATATGGGTATGCTGAACTCTCACACCCTCTTATAATCTAGGGTAATTTAAGGGAGTGGCCATACCCCGTTAGTTTTCTTAGTGAGATACTTATGGTGAGGCACAATTATAATACAGTCGCATGGTTACCACAAACACTCCAGAATTTGATAGTGGGAAGTGGCTTGCAACTAAGAGTATCCTTTGAAAAATGTGCATAAAAGAGGAAAATCTATTTTTCTTTTGTGGGGGGACGGTGGAGGGGCAGAGGAAGAGAGAGACTCTTAAGCAGACTCCATGCTTAGTGTGGAGCCCAGCACAGGGCTTGAGATCATGACCTGAGCTGAAATCCAGAGGGACATGCTTAACTGACTGAGCCCCTCAGTCTATTCTAATTTACTTGCTTGCCTCTGATTTCTACCCTTATCCCATTTTTATTGTCATTATTTTTTCTGTGTGGCTTATGAATGAACTAGTGAATACTTGGAATACTGTCATAGAATTTTTTTTCAACAGATCCTGTTGCTTCCCATCATGACCAACTCTGAGAAGCCCTGTAGGTTGAGTGGGCATCAGAGATTTAGGGCTACGGAGGCTGGGGAAGCAATGCTTGGCCTGGTGTCAGTGTGATCTGGTTCCTGGGAGGTGCTGACCACCCCCTTTTCCTGTCTCTTTGGGGAACCAGCCAGATCAAAGAATGGCTTATTCTTTTGCTTCATTTAGGACCCGAGCTTCTCTACCATGGGCCCAGTGCCTGGGCTTGGTCCCTGCTAGTACAATTGTATGGAGCAGCTGTTTTCCCACTTGGCCCAACTTGCCCAAGCTGCCGGTAGGGTGACTTGGATTACTGAGAAGGGGTGTTTTTGGCCCACGGGCAGCCTGGCAGAGGGGGGACTGCAACCGTCCGGCCGCCCACAGACCTGGCAGTACAGTTGAATGTCTTGTGCAAAGTGGGTCATACCGTTCTCATGATCGCAGATCACTAGGCAAAGAGTCCAGGGTTTTTCCAGGACTGTTTGCCTCTCCTGTTCTGTTAGAGAACTATAAAAGAGTAGAGCTGGGCCCATAGACCTCTCAGCAAGTGCCGGATTCACCCAGTAGGGTGGGCCGGCCCCGCCTGGCTGTGAAGAATTCATTTGCTGAGACCTTTTGTACTGTTCCTGTGGCTCAGCAAGGGAGGTGATGAGGAAAAGGGCATGGTGCTGGCAAGCCGCCTGCAGCCAGGAGGATGAGGGGACGGTGGCAGTGAGAGCAATTAAGCTTTGGCATCTTCTGTTCCCAGCCTTTTGGCCACGTGCTCTCTGCAAGCTGTGCCATGTGGTTGCTTTCTGTGGCTCACCACTGAGTGAGCTCCGGGTGCCAGGCGGAGAGTGGGGGACAGAAGGCCTCTCGTGTTGCTGCCATCCACTACCCCTCTCCCCCCGCCTAGCCTGTGGCCTTTGAACATGCCATGCACGTGCTGGCGTTGGGGCTCCTGCACTCACCTATCCCTCTAACTGGAATGCCCTTTGCCTCGATGCTCCTTCTGTTCAGGTGTCTGCTGTCTAGTGCCCTTGTACATCAGGGGGCCTTGTACATTCTCCAAAGTGGATCCTGTTCCATGACCCCACCCCCGACCCCTGCTGTATTACTTGCTTGCTGATAGTCCCTTTACATAACAGATTCTGTATGTGTGTGTTTCTCCGCCAGCGTGGAGTTTTGTCTTGTTCCTGCTGCGTCCCTCAGTGCCTGTGTGCCTGGCACATAGAGGGCACTTGGTAGGTGGATGGCGGGAGTGAAAAAGTGGGTACACGGTACGGACGGATACCAGATACGTGGCTGGCCAGACAGAAACGTGAGCTGACACCGGGGAAATAATGAAAGTAAAGCTTTGACGACAGTTTCTTGGTAACCTGGGTAAAAACAAACACCTGCATCTGACAGGATTACCGTACACGTCCAGCTGTGGGTGTGGTAGAGGGAGTTTGGGGGGAACCTTTCACACGGCAGAGTCCAGCCCAGAATCAGGCCTGTGGTTCACAGACCAGCACTCCACTGAGTCAGGGCCTGTGTGCCAGGGACCATCTCTGCCCATGCTTTCACTCCCTTCCTGTGGATATTCCTCCCTTACTATTCTCCACATATGTTTTGCTAGCTGTTTCATGTGTTCCTAAGTTTGATTGTGAGAAGTTCTGCCAACCTAAGACAGGAATTCTCACATGAAAAAGAAATGCAGTCTAAGAACAGATGTGCTATTACAGAGAAAATCATATGTTGTGTGTGCTTTTGTAGAGATGTTCCATCTCAGCGAGTCACAGGAGTGCTCCTGGGCCTGCCAGCTTCCTCGGGGCCTCTTTTCAAGATGGGTTTAGACTGGGGTTGCTCAGACAGATGGCTTTTCACAGAATTCTTGAATATCTCCAAATACTAAATTTCACAGTTTCTTCTGGTAACCTGCTGCTGGCTTCAGGATTCTTGGACTGAAATTTTACCTTATGTTTAATCAAGCTCCTTTTCTGTTGCTGTGATGTTAGCCTAGATTCTCAAACTGAACGCTGTCCTAGGCATTGTTCTTACAATGATGTGTCGTTATACCAGTTCCTGGGCCTCCTTTTTTCCAAGACCACTCATGTTCTTCCTACCTCCCAACTCTCTCCCACAGGTCAGTTCCTTGTCATGTTTGACTTCTTTTTTTTCCCCCTACTTGTTTCCACCTTTTCTATATCCTCCTCATATTAAAAACAAAAACAAAAACAAAACAAAACTGGTTACAGCCCCTCTGGTTAAATTGGTTAAAAGTTAGAATGATTCCCTTGTCAGGTCTTTTCCTCGTGCTAGATCCCATGTTACTGTTACTTGAATGGCGTCTCGACAGCTGATTAGTATTAAGTACACAGCTTGTTGTAGTATGCACCGTTCTGACACCCACTCATTCGCTGGATGAGCTTGGTTTTGTTTTCGGTTTATAGCCCCGGGCTTCCTTCTGCCCTGTGAATGTCAAGTTTGTTCTAGGTTTCTAGGTCTGCTCCTTTGCCTCTGCCCCTGCTCAGCAACACTCTGTACACAGTAGGTGCTTGGTATTTGTGAATCTCATCACTACATTCATTTCAGCCTTGTTCTCCTTGATTACTGCCTCCTATTAACAGCTCCTCTCTCGGTGATGCTATCAGCTCACCTATCTTCAATTGCTGTCCGCCTTGAAGGGGAAGTTGTGGGTGGGTTGTCAGGATGACTAGGGGCTCACTGATGGCATTGAGTGCACAGGGACCAGGGACAGAAGGCCGGCAGTGCCCTGCTGAGAAACACAAGCAGCCATTGATGGCGGTATCCCTCATGGAGCTGAACCTGTTGCGGACCTACAGCGGAAAACCTTTATTGAGGCCTTACTGTATGCCTGGCACTGCTCTAGGGATTTAATGTGTATTAAATCATTTGATCTTCTTAACCTTTGAGGCAATTACTGTACATTTGCCACCATTTTACAGATGAGAGGTTAAATAACATGTCCAAAGTCACATTGTTAGTAAGTGGACAAAATGGATTTCAAACCTAGGTGGTCTTGGGGCACTGGGTGGTTCATTTGGTTAAGCATCTGCCTTTGGCTCAGCTCACGGTCCTGGGGTTCTGGGATTGAGCCCCACATCTGGCTCCCTACTCAGCAGGAAGTCTGCTTCTCTCTCTCCCTCTGCCACACCCCTGGCTCATGCATGTGCACATTCTCTCTCTCTCTCTCAAAAATAAATGAAATCTGAAGGAAAAAAAAAAAAGTGGTATGATGAAGAGCCCAGCACTTACCCACCTAATCACCTGCCAGCCTGTTATCCTGTATACCTGCTCTCAGCCCCTTTTTGCTTAATACCTGATTTTTATATCTGTAATATGATCCATTCATAAGCTATGTATTCATTAAGTAAAAGCAGGATCTAGATTTAAAATGTTTTGGAAGAAGGTGGATTTGTCGCTGGTGGGCAGCTTGTCCATCAGTGACTCAGTGCAGTAGTCAACATGTTCATAACCTTGTTCCTCCTTGTGCCTGTTTGCTTTTCATTGGGGATTAAGGGGACCTCATGACCTCCATATACATGGTCCACCATCCATCACAGATAAAGTTAAATTTTATTAGAATGATCTCAATTTCACAAAAACAGGATGTTTGTTCTAGGTGATTTTCAGTAGATGATGAAAAAAATAATTAGATACAGTTAAATTATTTTCCAGCTGTTAGACTTTGAATAGATAAAGCATCCTTAAATGGATGGCATCCTTTTTAAGAGGAATTCTGCTTAGGAAATATAAAGCTTAACCAATTCTCAAATCTTCTAGAATTTCTGTCCCCTGAAGAGGTTCAGTTTTGGGCAGGAAAATGGGTCAGAACCAGAATGGTCTTAGGAATACAGTATATTAAAAAGCTGTATAATTTTCAGGATTTCAGAAGTGACCTAGTACTGTGATTGTGTATAATTGTTGGCACTTGGATGTGTAGAGGTTGGTGGCTTCCTGGTTTCCAGCCATGGGTTGAGGGAGTCAGTACCTTTCTTGCGCACCCCACTCCCCACCCCCAACCCAGGGTGGAAGGGACAGGTGTAAGAAGAGAACTCTGGTAACTACTACTTTCTAAGTGTTCTTGGTGGTCTCTGTCTCACTGCTGGCTAGATTGACACAGTTGTAACTACTAGAGTCCACGGATGAAGGGAAGTTTTATCCATGAAATTAGCCAAAGAGCACACATACTTCAGTGCCATAAGCCAAGAAAGAGAAGTATCATTAAATGATTAACAGCTTACTTTAGTTAATAAAACCAATTTTGCCTTTGCCCTTGGAAAGTAAAATATTTGTGGTTAATTCTGTGAAGAGTAAATGTATGCCTTCTAACTTTAATATAGAAAATAGTATTTGAAAAAATACTTAGCTCTACTGTAAATGTATATCTTAAATGGGAAATGTGGGGAGCTATAAAATCTTAGAAGATAAAGGTAAATCTGTAACTACTGATAGACTATATTTCCAAGATGTTTTAAGTGAAAGCAAGCAAGTAATATATACTCCTTAATATAACATTGTTTTCTCTTTGTTCACTATAACCTCCACAGTAAGAATATATTTTATATCACAACATATATCAGCATACTTATGTGATACAATAACAGAGATTTATGAAAATATTCATTCTCACTGGAGGCAGAGAACTCTGATTAATATTACTGTAATTGCTTTCTAATGCTAAGTTGACCTAATCATCTAGTAATGGGTTGAAATCCACAATTGTAAAAACAATTGGTATGACCCCTTTTGTGCTCAGAAGAGAAAAGTCTCGAGGTATGTCCAAGAAATGTTACCATCGGTTCTGACAGTGGGGCTTCGGGATTGTGGTTGGAGCGAAGTGATGAGATTTTTTGTTTGTTTGTTTGTTTTGTTTTCTTTTTTCCATGGACATGAAATACTTTTAAATAATAATTAATGAAGATAGCAAGCAGAGGACTCCATCTCTTCACTGTGGCCTTCCTTTCTCCAACATGGCTCTTCCTTTCTTGCCTACAGTCTTACCTCAAGCTCTGGTTCCTGCCCAGATGGGATCTTCTCCCGTCTGCCGCCTTTTTCAGTCCAGTTCCACTCTTCTCCCCACTGAGATTCCAGCTTCACGGAAAGCATTTTTATGGAACTGCGAAAAGAACTTTAGAAAACTGGCACTTCATTTATAAAGTGAATTCACGGGATTCTGTCTTTCCTTTGGTTTTCAAATTAGACACAGCACACAAGTAACTTTGGGAGTTAAAAAAAAATTTCAGCATAACCTTGTCTGTAGCATGTTCTTTGAAAAGGATTTGTTCTTGTTCTTTTATGAAAAAGCACTGTATAAAAAGCATTTTGAGTAGAGATTAATCAATGTCTGTTTTTCTTAATAGGTTTTAAAATGGAAAATTTTGATGCATCACGTAGTACCTATTTCAAGGCATTGCTAGGCCCCCGAGGTAAGGTGGTTTTGGTTTTGCTCCCCTCCCCTTATGGATACTTATAAATATTGCATGAACAGATTCTAGAAAACATTAGCATCTTCTATGATAAAACTAACGCTTTGTCCTGGATAACAAGGGGCTTAGAAAAGTCCTGTGATGTCGGTCTTGAAGTGGTGAAGTGTCCCTGGCTATTGGAGCAGACCCACAGCTACTGTGACCCTCTGCTGACTGTAGCTGGGGGTTCAGATTATGCTAGAAAGTTTGCAGCCCAGGAATGCTGCAGATTTTACCATCACTGGTGGAACGTTTTCCTTAGTTCTTGCGAGTCTGCAGCTGAGACTGGTTTCCAAAATGCACTGCTGGAGTAATTTAAAACGTGTCCCCTTTTACAATTTTAAAGACTTATTAATGTCCTTTCATGTTGTGTCACATCAGTGGGTAAATATATACACCTCACTTTTTATGCTTTTTTTATGCTTTTTTATACTTCATCGTTTGTTTCCTCTTAGGAAGTAAATCAGCTCCATATTGCGCTCTTTGAATGTCACCTGTAATGATACATGATGTATCTATAAAGAAGGAACTTTTTAGGTTCACAGAGTCATTAAAAAATTGCAAGAAGCTTTTAAATAGATGAAAAGATTCAGTTTCACTTCTGAAAACAGCGAAAGAAATTCAGTCTCTTAGCGTGGTAGAAATGAAATGTGTTTGATAGCAGTGATGATGTGGGAAAAGAGTCTACCTGGTATGACCTCTCTGAAGGGTAATTGTGTCTTCCATTGAAATAAAAATGCACATGCCCTTTGACTCAGCTATTTGACTCCTGAGCCTTCATCCTAGAACTTGTCTTGATCAGATATGCGAAGATAGGAATAAGGGTGTTCTCTGCAGCATTGCTTGACAAGACTGGGAATAATCTAGGTGCCCATCAGGAGGGGGCAGGTTAAATCAATTAGTGTATAGCCAAATGAGAAAAACAAGTTAGATCATCTTGAATATTTACTTGCATTGAGATGATGCCTTATTTCAACCGTATGGGTCAAAAGAATCCAATTTTAAACAGCTGAAACAATAATAAACATGACAAAGATTGAGAAAACTCCTGAGTTTTTTCAGGGACTCAGGACACTTGTTCTTGTCATTTTCTACTTTGTATTCTCAGTATATCAACAGTTGTGTACCTAGAAAAGTCCCTCCACCTTTCATGGCTGCAGAAGCCACAGGTGGCACCTGCCGAAGAGAAGGAAAACATGTGATTGCTTGCATAAATTTGAGAATAAGGAAACTCTTCCCCAGCACCTTTCACCCAACTGCCATTTCCTCAGAGCTCCATGGCCACAATTGTTTCACATGCCCGTGTCTGAACAAGTCAGCACAGGGTGGCAGAGACTACCAGAGTTGGCTCGAGCCCTGGGGACTTCCTGCCTGGAGATACAGTGGGGCTGTAAGTACTGGAAGTATTTGGCAATATAGAAAGAGGTTGCACATATGGCATATGGCCTTATGAAATTTCAAAAGCAAGGTGTAAAATAGAGCATTAAGTGAAAGGAAATGGGAGGGGTTTCTGTGTGTGCATTTACTGTTTGTGATCTATATGTGCACACAAACATATGTAACAGTCTAATGTTAGTTGCTAAATGAGAATTTGTTTTCTCACAGTTGATAGCCAGGGCCCAGAGTTGAGAACACAAGGCATTAAGAACCTCCTCCTTTAAGTCCACTGGGACCACCTTAGCCTAAGTAATGGAGAGAGGAGGGAGGGCATCTTCCTCTAAAGCCATGGCAGGAGCACTACAGAGAGACACTGAGTGAATTTAGAATGTCTGCAAGAAAGGAGACTGACAACCTGTTCTCCAACTGGATGGCTGCTTTTCCTGCAAGATCAAGAGAAAAAGTATTGGGGAAGGTAGCAGGATGGCCCAGTCAGGAGGTCAAAGCGGGGACAGAGACTATGCTTACTAGCTGCTGCTTCTCTGAAGATGGAGGAGGCAAAACGTACATGCGCCTCTGAGCTCCAGAGTAGGTGACCTTGGAGGGGAGATAAGATTGAGGAGTGAAAGGTTTTGGGGGGGTTCATCAAAGCAGCATGCCAAGGGGAATGTGCTGCAGAGGTGGCTTCCTGGGCATCGATCACAGGCTGAAGTTGACTTACAGGGGACAGGTTAACACCTGGGGGAGGGTTGGCTGCCAGGGAGTTTACCCCCATCCAAAGAGAGGGCTGTCAGATTGCTCCCGCAGCTATAGCTGCGTGGAACTAATTTTCCTCATCCCTGTAGGGAAAGGAGGAGGAGAGAGCAGGAGAGAGCTCTCCTCCCCCTGTAGCATCTTTGAAACAGTGTAGGTCTTCTCTCTCAAGCTGCTGCTGCTCCTGTGGTTCCCTAAATAGTCACCGCACTGGTCCTTGCTACCTCACCCCTTTTTATTTTTCTTTAAAAAGTACTGTCCCCTCTGCTGTTGACCATTGCACTCATAGTAGATACTGCCTTTCTCATTGGGGTGACTGTGACTGTCATTAAGCTGGATGAATAGCCCATTTTCTCTGAGTCTGCACCTGCTGGGCAGACTAGCAGACACTTCAGGTGAGGACTCTGGAGTTCAAAAAGACTGTCATTTGTGGAGTTCTGTTATCTTGTGCATCAGTCAGCAGCTCTGGTCGGTAAATACAGTTAGTGGCAAATTTAGCTTTCTCCTTGCTTTCCTTAAGATTCTTTGGAATACGTATTATTTTTACATAGCAAAAACCATGTATGATATGCACATTACTCAGAACACATAACAGGAGCTTCACCTTGTATGACAAATATTGAAAACTCCTGCTTCCTCTTCCAGTTGCTTCGTTGGCATTAGGAACTGGAGTATCAGATGACTATTATAAAATTATGGGGAGAGAAGATTTTTAATGTTTGGGGAAAAAAGTTGTAGTTGTTTTTATATCTGCCTTATTAATCACTAAATATTTTTCTTTTATTACTTTCCAGATACCAGAGTAAAAGGATGGTTTCTTCTGGACAATTATATACCTACTTTTATCTGCTCTGTCATATACTTACTAATTGTATGGCTGGGACCAAAATACATGAAGAATAGGCAGCCGTTCTCTTGCCGGAGAATTTTAGTGGTCTATAACCTTGGCCTCACATTGCTGTCTCTCTATATGTTCTGTGAGGTAGGTCTCCCCCTTAAATGTGCTCTGATCACCGTCCTGAATGGTGTTCCTAAATGAGGAAGGGCAGCTGTGTTGCAGGGTGGGATGGGGGACTGGGAGAGCAAATACATTAATCCATTTTGAGTATGTTTTAAAATTGATTTTTCTAAAATGCCAGAGTTGTTTTTATAAATATGCCTTCTAGAATATCTAAAATAGAAGCCTTTGCTATTGATTGTTTTGTGATGCTTCATATCATATTCAGAATTAAGTAGTTCCAGAAATACATTTATGCAGGCAGAATACAGGGTGGAAAATGAACAAAATGTGAAAAACAGATCTGTAAACATTTTATTATTTAAGCCTTTAATAAATACAGGATTTTCATTTGGAGGTGGAAGAGGAAGGAAGTGGGTAGCAGTTGTGTTTGGTATGTTTTTTGGTAAGTCGGCCTCTTGCCTGATCTGATAACTGTAAATAGCTTTGAGATTTGACAAATTCAGTTTTTAAAAGCTAAAAGGAGTGTACGGTGAGATCTGCGTTTAAGATTTGAATGGTCTGTAAGTTTGGGCCAAATTATTTTTTCTATATAACTGGGATGTTGAAAAACTATTATTTGAAGATCTTGGAGGCAGACATTATAGCTGAAATAAAAATGAAAGAAACTGAAATCAAAACTTAGGTCCTCCCTGTTTTTCATTGTTGTGTAATACAGGCTTTAAGGCTAATGGCGGGGGCGGGGGGAGCTGCCCTCCGAGGGTAAGCACAGTTTGTGTACGGTTTTAGGGGAGGGACTCCACCTTTCAGGCTTACAGTACAAATGTCTCGCAACCCAAAACTATTGTTCTATCTCTAGGTGGAGAATTTAGCCACATACAAACATTTGCAAGCACTCCCTTTTAGATTTTTAACCTTTTATTGTGGCTTTAATTCTCCAAGGAGTAGTAAAGAAGAAGATAAGGGAAGGAGGGGGAAATCAAAATGAATCTTAAATTTGTGTTGAGAGGAAAGAATGAATTCTCCATCCGCCTGAGCCCCCTTCATCCTGCCTCCCTGTCTGTGTGCATGCGGTTGTGTGTGAGAGTGCGTCTGAGTGCTTACACCAGTGCAGAACACTCTGATCGTGAGAGGTATTTATTGCACCTGTGGGAGGTCTGGACCTTGTTCGCCTATGTGTGTTTCATAAGCCAGCTAAAGAGTTTAGGAATAGAATGGTAGATGCTGTTATCATTATGTTTATGCTTGATACTCTGTGAAATGCTTACAACCCCCTTTTTCACTTTTTCTGTCCTGTTCTAGAATGAAGGCAGTTTAATTAGCCTCCAAGATGGATATTGCAGGACTGGAGGCAGGGCAGTGCATAGGAATGACTCCTGGGCGCAGCACTGTGCACGTCTCTGTGTTCAAGGGACAAAGCTACAGCAAAGTGTCAGGTTTTTCAGAGTTAATTGTTTACTTTCCCATAATTGATAGATGATACAGCCATTTCCTTAAGAAAGCTTTTGTAGAGTTTATTGTTATACATAGCAGTATTTTAGAGAAAAAATATTTAAGATTATTAAATCTTCTAGAAATTAAGGATCTGCCTTATGGGTTTCTCAAGCCCTGGAGATAGAGCCAGAACTTCGTAATTAACTTCTCTCAAACAGATCATTCTTGGTGGAAAGAGGGGAAGAACGGTGCTGTATAAATTGCTGCTGTGTGCATAGGACTGAATTTGTATGGTCCAGAAGCACTGTGGTAGGAAATACAGATTTTCCTCTGACAGCTTGGTGAGAACTAGACGTGACATTGAGCCATCTGAGCACTGGATGAAGAGACCTAAGAAATAATACAGTGGAGGAAAACAGTCCTAACTGACGATTTAGGGTAGGTACAATAGTAATCCTAAGGAGGCAGTAATTCTTTAATTTAAATCCAGTTTCTAAAATATGTCCAGAGCAGCTGTTCCTGAGTTGAAAATAAGCCCCACATTTTACTACTTGTTATATGTATTTGCATTTGATTTTTGTTTGACTTTTTTCCCTGTATGTACATTAGTAATACCATTATAACATATCCTTTGTCAAGTTTTTCATTTCCTCTTAGCTCCTGTTTTTTTTTGTTTTTTTTTTTTCTTTTAACTAGGATTTATATTCCATTGGCTGTTAAAACCTAGGAGGGCAGTTACGGAGTTTTATGACAGATCAAACTGAGGAGGTCATATATCCCAGTTGGGCCCCACAGTTCAGCAAAGTGTCCCAGGAACCATTTGCCTGTGGTCACACAGTTGGCAGAGTCTTGATTATTGGGCTTTATTTACCCTCCTGCTTATCTACATATTTGGGTCTGTAAGGAATTTAAAAAATAAATATGTAGTCATTGATAGTTCTGTTTATTTTATTCCGTGTGAATTCACAGCTGCCTTGGCAAGTTCTGGGCTAATACAAATAAAAGTAGCTGTCACTTAAAGGAGACAAAGAGAAATCTTACAAGAAGAGAGATAACAAGGAAGTGAAAGGGAGAGAGTCACTATGAGTTTAAAATTACCAGAAGCAGGAAAATAACTAAATGACAGTTTGAAAATTGTGAAACAGAGTTTAAAATCCAGAAAAAGTCTACACTTGTTCATAGTGACTGTGGTTGATTGTGAGAGAGTAAAAAAGACTTGGATTACATACAGTTTTCTCCAAAAATCTTAGTGTTTATTCTCAGGAAAATGATCGTAGATCCCTGATTAGAAGTGTATTTGAACAGTGATGTGTTTTAGATTAAAAATGCAGGACTTTATGACAAGCCTTTTGGCTTTTAGTTTCTAAATGAGGTGTTAACGAATCACAGTCAAGGGTCACCTGGGTGGCTCGGTCAGTTAAGCATCTGCCTTTGGCTCAGGTCATGATCCCAGGGTCCTGGGATAGAGCCCCACATCAGACTGCTTGCTCAGAAGGGAGCCTGCTTCTCCCTCTGCCTTTCGCTCCCCCTGCTTATGCTCCCTCTCTCTCTGTCACATAAATACAATCTTGAAAAAAAATAAAATCACAATCAGTGGTGAAGGCTCAAATAAAATTTCATAGAAGAGTAACAGCTTAGTTTGTGTTAGTTTCTCAGCATTGTAAATCTGTGCCCTCTGTAGCAAATTTAAAATTCTTGTGTGCCTTTTCTACCCTTTGAGATGGAGGGCATATTTTGTCTTTATTGAAGCCCCCCCCCCCCATGTTTCCCCAAGCTACCTGTAAGTCCCTGAGCTCCAGATTGAGAATGCCCAACCGTACAATGCCAGATGTGGCTTCTCATGATGCAGTATATGTCCAAGCTGGACTCATTTCCATTGCCCCCCACTTCTTACTCCTTTTTTTTTTTAATTTTTTATTTCTTTTCAGCGTAACAATATTCATTGTTTTTGCACTACACCCAGTGCTCTGTGCAATCCGTGCCCTCTCTAATACCCACCACCTGGTTCCCCCAACCCTTCACCTCCTTCCACTCAGGTGTTCCTCTGGGTGTGGCCTCAGCATCCTGTCCCTCACACACTGATCACTGGCTTGGAAGATGGCTGTGATCTCAGTGTTTCTTCCCTCTGTTAATGTGGCTCCACCAAATGTTTCGTGAGTATTGGGGTAGAAAAAAAGCAAATGCCTGAACCATGGTTTTACTTTATTTAACAAAATCATAGATTACAAATAAGATTGTTTTTTTGAGTACTTATTTGTGTTTATTCCCTTGCAGTTAGAACTGCAGTTAGAACTTGTGAATAGGGTGAGAGACTTCAGACATTTAGAACATTTAAAATGCAATTTTAAAGCAGTGGTTGATAGCTGGATAGACGGATCTGGATTGGCATAGAACCAAAACTTCCTCTTTCTTCCCCATTGTATTTCTTACTTTAAATTGTAATTTCAAAACTACTTCAACATATGGAAAGTATACTCACATAAATGATATCTATGTGCCTCACAAATATTGACCTTTTATTATTGGTTTGGATTATTTGTTTTAAAAAGAAAATATTAGGGATAACTGGGTGGCTCAGTTAAACCCCCATGTTGAGCTTACTGTTCAGCAGGGAGTCTGCTTCTCCCTCTTTTGTCTGCTCCCCCCACTGACACTTTCTCTCTCTCTCCCATAAACAAATAAAATCTTTAAAAAATTATTAAAATGCATGTGATAAGCCCTGGGTGTTATACACAACTGAAAAATTGTTGAACATTACCTCTGAAACTGATGATATGCTATATGTTGGCTAATTGAATTTAAATTTTTTAAAAAATATTATAAAAATGCATCTGAAATACAGCCCCTTCCCAGATAAAACTTTCTTCTGAAGTTCATATGTTTCTTCTCTAAATATGTTTTTATACTTTCCATACATGTGTATATTCTGGGAAATTTTTTAATTTATGTTAATGGCTTACTGTTTATACTCTTTCAGATAGCTTTCTTTTAGTGAATATTAAATTGTGAGATGACTCCATGTTGACTCATAGAGCTTTAATTTAGTTAATTTCTGTATTATTTCAGTGTTAGAATTTAGTATACCATTTTAGGAAGTTTTCTTTGCATGAACGTACAGATTTCCATTGATAGTGTTGTATGGAGTACTCTTGGTCTCCTTGTGCAAGTGTGATTTTTTTTTTTTTTTAACTAGATACACTAGGACTTTAATGACTGAATCTGATAGTCTCTTTTCTTTTAGTGGGGAAATGTAACCCATTTTCATTTAGCGTAGTGATTATTTTAGAATAATTTCTATCATCTTTTTTGTGTGTATATGTTTTCTGTGTCCTTTTTTTCCTTCTTTCCTATTTTTTGTTGAATTTTTGTGTTTACTTTTTCATTTACTGATTGAATATTCATTCTAATTCTGTATTTTAGTGTTGTCCATAAGTTCTTAATATGCCTTCTCAACTTCATAAAGTCTACGGTGAATTCTTATTTCCACCCTCCTGAGTCATACAGGACACTGGAAGTTCACTTGCTGATCCCCATCTCCTGTGTGTCTCCATCGCATTTCGTCCCAGCGTTTGTTAAATGTCCTGCACTGTTTTGTCCTGCACAATCTTTGCAGTCAGGGCTTGCTCTTTGCTGTGCTCACTCCTGATCTGTGAAATCCATTCCTCCCTTTGAGGCTCCGTTTCCTTCTCCTGGAGTAGTTCTTTGCTGTGAAGACTCAACTCTCAGTCTCTGTTTGAGCATCATTTTTTAAAAAATATTTATTTTTTTAACAGAGTGAGAAAGAGATCACAAGTAGGCAGAGAGGAGATCAAAAGTAGGCAGAGAGGCAGGCAGAGAGGGGGGAAGCAGGCTCCCTGCTGAGCAGAGCGCCTGACACGGGGCTCGATCCCAGGACCCTGGAATCATGACCTGAGCTGAAGGCAGAGGTTTATCCCACTGAGCCACCCAGGCGCCCCTTGAGCATTATTTTATTGGTCTTTAGGCATAGAACTCTAGATGAAGTTATTTTTCTTCTGCACTTTAAAGATTCATTCCAGAATCCTATTTTTGTTCATTCATAAGTAATCATTTTTGTTCCGGGTAATTTTTAAGTTGCATTCAAAAATAAAACAGTTGTGTGCCTGGGTAGTCATCTGTTTTTATTTTTCTCATTCAGGACTTGTGAGCCTTGGGTCTGAAAAGTTTACGTATTTCATTAATTCAGGAAAGTACTCGGCTCTCATCTGCTCAACTCCGGCCTCTCCTCCCTCTACTATTAAACACATATTAATAGTCCCCGACCCTACATCGTCTCTCCTTGTATTTGTGCCTCATTATCTCTTTCTGATTCACTCACATTTTCATTTGTGTCTACTCTGCTGTTCCATCCATCTATTGAGTGTTCAGTGTAAACGGCTACCTGCTGTTTATTTTTGAAGGTTTGCCACTTGTCTCTCCTCCCCCCATCACATAACATAAGAGTATTAAGGGAGTTTTTTTGTTTTTTCCATGATCTAGATGCGACACTTATCTCCAAACTTAACCACTTGCATTCAGCCACATCTGTGAGGTCAGACCTCTGGAAATAATTATTGAATCTACATTAAATCTCCTCTTTAAAAAAAAATGGTTTGTCTGGTATCCTGGGTAAGCACCCCAAACTAGTATTGCTGGGTGGGGTCATCTCAGGTAAGATGTCTTCCTCAAATACAGGAAAGATTCTAAAAGGACTTAAATGTAAACTAACGTCCTCTTTTCTGCATAATGTTTTGTGGAGGGGCCCTCACTGTATAATTAGGCATCAGTGATGATGGACTTGGTGTGTTTCATGGAGCATTTCTGTGGGTCTTTATAGTTGGGGGAGTTGGTTCTGCTTTTGTTCAGTTTGCTGCATTGCCAGAACCAGAAGTCAGTACTTTTTTTATTTGAATCTTCTTTTGAAGATTTCTGATGCTGCTTTATTGGAAAGATGAAAGAAATGTGCTGGGTGGGTGTTTTGCTTGTACCTTCTAACCCCTCTGTCACTGTGGGGTTGATACAGCTGAAGCATCTCCCCGGGCACCTGACAGCCTGTTCTTCCCTGGGCTCTAGCTTTGAAGGTCCTGATAGAACCACAGAGCAGTTGCTTTGGAAACATTATATTCTAAACTGTCTTGTTTTTCTTTCCCTTCAGACTTTCCGAAAATAGAAATGTTATTGTGGGGAAATAGCATTTGGAAAAACACTTAAAAGACCTGGTAGTTGAATATTGAATTTTTTTTTTAATTATGTTTACCAAAGTACTTCAAAAATTTTTTTTACTATTTTGCTTTTTCTCCTTTAACAGAGGTACAGAGAAATTGAAACATGTGGTGAGATTAATATTTCTCGGAAAGGCCTAATCATTGCCTTAAAATACTTCTCACTCTTAGTTCCCTTGCAACTAAAGTTCCTTGCTCAGAATGAAGCTTTTCTCAGGGACTGGAAGCACCCTGCTCAGTTATGTTCCTCTCACTTTATCTGGCACTGCCCTGAGAGAATGCCCTATATTGGGCAAATGGAGGAAGGGTGCAACCCAGACAGTCTTCCCCTCTCTCCTCACACCCAACAAAAGAACAAGGATTACCTTCCAGTAGAGTGCAAGCTTCGGAGTTGGTTCAAAGCCCGGCCTGACTTCTCTAAACTGACTGCAAACCTTTGGTAACTTGGCCACTTGGAGTTGGGGTACCAAGGAACGTGTCACTGGACAAATCCTCAACTAACGCAGACTTAATCTGCAAAACCAGAGTTGGTAGGTAGCCTGGAGAAGTCTCTTTAAATTATGCAAAGGATGCCCTGGCCGGGGCCTCAGAATACAGGAGGAGCTGCACTGCTTCAGACCTAGTCGTGGGAGTCGTGGGCCTTTGTGCATGGACAGCAGAAAGAGCAAACATCTGGCTAGAGTCATAGCAGAGACTTACATAGTGCTTCCCATGCCAGGTCCTGGGCTAACTCCTTTACTCTTCCTTGGACTGTCACCGCCCTTTCTGCAGAGAGCACATTCCCAGGGAGGCCTGGGATTCGGATCTGCGCCTCAGACCAGTGTGCAGTACCGTCTGGAGATGCTGAGTCTTGGCTTAAGGTTTTCCTCTCCCTAGCCACTTATAATCCATGAACGACAAAACGAGCATTTGCAGAAGCCACTCCTCAGGAGGCCTGAGAAGTGAGAGACTAGGACCGGCAACATACAAGGACAGGGTCTAGGGTTCAGGGGAGAATGCCAGACATCCCTGTTTCAGCTTGGGCTGAGGACAGGCTGTTCCTTTGTGCTTTGTTCTAAAGGCTTTTCTAGTGTACAGAGCCTGTCCTTATGACTTAACCAAGAGTATTCCATTCAGCAGTGACCCATGGGTGTTCCTGGTCATCAGGAAAACAAAACAAAACACTTCTGGAAGTTGTGAGTGTGAAATTATTTTAATGAGCATCCTTATGGCCTGGATGTGAAAGATTTGAAATGCAAAGCCTCAGGCTTTGACCTGACTCTGTTTCATAATAGCACAGCCAAGAGCAGGTAGTTAAACCCTGAAAGAATGAGATACTTTAAGTTTTGGAGCAGCTGAGGTTAATTTTAAATCAAATCTGCTGAAGTAAAGACAGTGAAAGTCTGCTTTTCCTCAGATTGCTTCATGGATAGAGTACCCCATTGTGTTCTTGAATTATTAAGAATTCAGAAACAAGTAAGGAAGGTCAGAGGAACATGGAACTCCTGTTTGAGATTGCAGTTAAACTGAGGACCCGAATACCTGGGTGCTGGTCCCAGTGGTGCCACCAAAAAGCCATGTGACTTTGGGGTATCCATATCACTTCTCATCTCTGTTTCCTTATTTAAAACATGGGCTTGTAGCAAGTCTAAAAAATACACACTCATCCATTCATGTAGAAACAATATAAACTGTCAACCACCCACATACTTGGTATTACTTGGAAATGTCCCTGGGTCCTCTTCTAGATGCAATTTGAATTCCAGTATGGACAGTCTCTTCTTACTCTTCTTGGATAGATGTCTGCTTAGGGGTAATAATCACACAGCTCTCCAGGCCTTCATCACTAAAAGCAGCCAGGCCTTTTGGAAAAGGGTTATCTTGTGGCTCTGACATCTAGAGATATTGGGCTGAAAGGCTGTGATAATGGCCACCCAAGATGACATTCTTCTGCTTATTATTTAAATGTTAAATGACCTTGTTTCTTGAGATGCTTTGGTAGAATTCCAGAAAGTGCCCTGGAAATGGTTATCATGCTGAAGGTCATACCTTATTGGTGGCTATTTGTGGTGTTAGATGAGAACTCACCTGTCACCGTTAGAAATGATTCACTCCATGAGCTGCATCACCCAGACCTAGCTGTGATACTTGCCTGATGTCTCTTCTTTAAATGAAAAGATGCATCAAAACCACCTTAGGTTATTGAATTTGTCCCATAAGAAGAGAAAGCTGCTAGCTCAGCTATAATTCCAGCTCTTTCTGTGCCCCTGGCCTAATTAAAGTTTGCTTTACTCCACAAAGGAGAAAGCACATATGGTTTGCAGTGGTGCTCTTTGTATTTTGATTACTTGGGAAAAGCCAGGTCAAGTAAATAATACCGTAACGTACACTCCATTGCTCTTGGAGTAGCTGGTGTTATATGGAACTGCATGTGGCGGCAGGCTGTTCGCCATGGCCTCCGTTTTCCTTCAAGTACAATCCTGTGTGCTCCTGAGCAGATTCCCAGGAGCCCAGGGTAGAGGGACCTAGCCTTACTTTCCGTGCCTCACCTTTGTCCAGCCTCCTGGCCCTCTGGCTCTGCAGTGTCTGCAGTGGTGTGTTGACTTTCTGGGGACCAGAGCAGCTCTCTGGAAGGAAGCCAGACCCAAGCCCTGAAGGGAAATGGTGGCCAAGGTGACTTCGACTAGATCATTGTCTCTACTGATGTGGTCCTAGGGGCGCTGGAAGGAAGAGCTTTGCAGAGCCCATGCTGTTTCCCTCTTATGGGGAATGGAGGGAGCAGAACCTTCTGACACTGACCCATTGTACACAGAATTGGTGAGAGTAGTCTTAGGTGAATTAACTTTATAACTCAGGGGCTTGGTCCTTGTTGTTATATTATTCTATCCCTTCTGAAGCTGAGGATGTATGAGAATTCAACTCTCCGTGTCCCCCAATTTGATGGGGACCGGTTTTTCCATCTTGTGAACAGAACTCGGATGAATAGTGTCAAATCTAGGTTTCACTAAAATACTTTCTTGTGTTTCAGTTTCTCCATTTGCAAAGCAGAAATGACATCTTTTTTGATTTGGGGTGGGTTTTTGACTTTTTTGTTGTTGTTGTTCGTTTTTGGGTTTTTTGCTATGAGTAATATATTCAGCCTCTATTTGGGGGTGGGTGTGGTGAGGCAAAAAGCAGGGTCTCAGATGCTTTGTTGTTACTTTAGCAACTGTTCAGTACCTCTTGTGTGCAGGTCCCTGTGCTGGGTTCTGTGCATGTGGGAGCCCCAGTCCCCAATGATGTAAGCTGCCCACAGAGCTTAAAACAGACCCTTTAACAAAGGGCTAAAAGGGAACATATGAGCAGACAACTACAAGCCGTGGTAGGGTGAGCTTAGAGGAAGGAGGACAGACTTCAGACTGGAGGTCCAAGCAAGCAATCACGAAGAAATGAGGATTTAAGGGGCACCTGGGTGGCGCATTTGGTGAAGCATCCAACTCCTGATTTTGGCTCAGTTCGTGATCTCAGGGTTGTGAGATCGTGCCCCATATTGGACTCCGTGCTCAGCAGGGAGTCTGCTTTAAGAGTCTCTATTTTCCTCTGCCCTCTCTCTCTCAAATAAATAAATCTTTTTAAAAAAGGAATTTTAAGCAAACTTTGAAGGATAGTTAGAATTTTAAGAGCTAGAGATGGGGGTACCTGGGTGTAGATGGCATTCCAGTTGAAAAGAATAAACTAGTGGTCACTGCTAGCATTTGTTGGGTTTATCCTATGTACCAGGTTGAGCAGGGTAAGCATTTGTACACTCCCTCCACCTCATTTACTTTCACGGCAGCCTAAAGAGGCGCAAATGCTGTTCTTACCCTCTTTACATGAAGAAACGAGGTGTATAGAGAGGGGTACAAACATTTGTCTAAGGTCACCTGGCTAAATGCAGGTTGCTAGGAATTAAAGTACTTCTGGCTAGTGCCCAAACCTGTGCTCTTTGCCCTTGGCCATTGTGGGGTGGGTGAGGAGCAAAAGGGGTCCTTCTGACTGTAGGTCAGGGAGCTGGGAAAGAATGTGAATGCTGTGCCTAGGATTTAGGATTGTGTTCTAAGGAAACTGGGAGTCACTGAAGAGTTTGTTTTTTGGTTTTTGTTTTTTATTTAATTCTTTTTCAGTGTTCCAGAATTCTTTGTTTATGCACCACACCCAGTGATCCATGCAATATGTACCCTCCACAATACCTTCCACCAGCCTCACCCAACCTCCCCCTCCCCTTCCCTCAAAAACCGTCAGTTAGTTCCTCAGAGTCCACAGTCTGTCATGGTTTGTCTTCCCCTCCGATGTCCCCCAACTCCCTTCTCTCCATCTCCCCATGCCCTCCATGTTATTCCTTATGCTCCACAAATAAGCGAAACCATATGTTACTTGACTCTCTCTGCTTGACTTATTTCACTCAGCATAATCTCTTCCAGTCCCTTCCATGTTGCTACAGAAATTGGGTATTCATCCTGTCTGATGGAGACATAATACTCCATAGTTTATATGGACCACATCTTCCTTATCCATTAGTCCATTGAAGGGCATCTTGGTTCTTTCAACAGTTTGGCAGTTGTGGCAGTTCATTGCTGCAATGAAAATTGGGATACAGATGGCCCTTCTTTTCACTATACCTGTATCTTTGGGGTAAATGCCCAGCAGTGCAATTACAGGCTCATAGGGTAGCTCTATTTTTAATTTCTTAAGGAATCTTCACACTGTTTTCCAAAGTGGCTGCACCAACTTGCATTCCTACCAACAGTGGAAGAGAGTTCCCCTTTCTCCACATCCTCTCTAACACTTGTTGTTTACTGTCTTGTTGATTTTGGACATTCTCCTTGGTGTAAGGTGGTATCTCAATGTAGTTTTGATTTGAATCTCCCTGATGGCTAATGATGATGAACGTTTATCATGTGTCTGTTAGCCATTTGTATGTCTTCTTTGGGGTAGTGTCTGTTCATGTCTTCTACCCATTTTTTGACATGATTATCTGTTTTATGTGTGTTGAATTTGACCAGCATTTTTCAAAGAGCTGGAACAAACAATCCTAAAATTTGTAGAACCAGAAGAGACCCCGAATTGCTAAGGAAATGTTGAAAAAGAAAAAACTGGAGGCATCATGTTGCCTGATTTCAAGCTTTACTACAAAGCTGTGATCACCAAGATAGCATGGTACTGGCACAAAAACAGACACATAGACTAGGGGAACAGAGTAGAGAGCCCAGATATGATCCCTCAACTCTATGGTCAAATAATTTTCAACAAAGCAGGAAAAAATATCTGGTGGAAAGGACAGTCTCTTCAATAAATGGTGCTGGAAAAATTGGACAGCTATGTGTAGAAGAATGAAACTTGACCATTCTCTTACACCATACACAAAGATAATCTCGAAATGGATAAAAGACCTCAACGTGAGGCAGGAATCTTATCAAAATCCTAGAAGAGAACATAGGCAGTAACCTCTTCGACACCGGCCACAGCAACTTCTTTCAAGACCTGTCTCCAAAGGCAAAGGAAACAAAAGCGAAAATGAACTTTTGGGACTTCATCAAGATCAAAAGTTTCTGCACAGCAAAGGAAACAGTCTACAAAACAGGCAACCCACGGAATGGGAGAAGATATTTGCAATTGACACTACAGACAAGGGCTGATATCCAAGATCTATAAAGAACTCCACTGAAGGGTTTTAATCACATAATTCAGAGGTCTGCCCCCAGTGGAAGTGCTGAGTGGCAGTGATGAAGGAGGGTGGGTTGCCCTGGGGGCTGCAGGAAGCCTCTCCTAGGAGAAGAGGGCAGTGGGCTCAGGGCCCTGAAGTGGCACTGTACTTTGGGGAATTTCACTGCCCCCCAGACCTGGAGTTCTTTGGCCTCCAGAGATACTGGGTGTTTTAGATACAGACTTTTTCCCCCGATTTATAGGAAGGAGGGACAAGTGGAATTTTAAGGTAATTAGCTTAAGGAGCAAAGCAATCCAACCTGGATACCTTCGGAAAGACATTTTAAAAGAAAGGTATGTGTTAGTCCCTTCTGCTAGAGTTAACAGATCCTTCCTCAGTCTGTGCCTGCCCTTGAGGTCAAGTTGCCTACAGGAATACAAGGAAGAATTAGCTCTCTTCTCCCTCAGCTTCCTTGCCTGTCCCCTTTCCTACCAAGGCAGGCATTCATGAATGCAGTCATCTGCCTCCAGACGCGATAAACCAGAATAGCAGCTGGAAAACAGTGATGGTAGGTCCTAGAATTTTAAATTGATAAGATGCTAACATTTCAAAAACATTTCAAAAAGCATGTTTAGCGAGGATAATCATGGTTAATAAGTTTTTAATTTTGCCAAGTAAGGCTATCGTTTTAAATAAAGGTATCTTTTAAATTGCATAAATACAGGACTCCTGGGTGGCTCAGTGGGTTAAAGCCTCTGCCTTCAGCTTGGGTCATGATCCCAGGGTGCTGGGATCGAGCCCTGCATCCTTTCCTCTCTGCTTCCTTTCCTCTCTCTCTGCCTGTCTCTCTGCCTATTTGTGATCTCTGTCTTTCAAATAAATAAATAAAAGTTTTTTAAAATTGCATAAATATATCTTCATGGAGCACTTTGCTATGTTGTTCTTACTTTTTATCATTTGCAGTAGTCGTGTGAAAACTCCCTTGAGAACCATTCGTTCTGTGTATGTATCCCTCATCCACAGAAGATAACTCATTGGTTCTCTCATGGGTTAGGAGGAAGGGCAGGGAAAACTACACTCTCTTCTCTTCTCTTCACCTCAGGTCTTCTGAGGGCACATATGCCAACACCCCACTCCCAACCACACTTTATTTTCAGGCTTTTTATCTCGATTCTTGGAACTCGGGATACGTCTGCATTTGGGGTGCTTAACCTGCTATGACTTGAGAGCACAATGTTGTCCAAAAGGATGATGTACCTTCTGATAAATTATCCTGCTGTTGTTGGTCTTTCAAAGATAGTGAAGTACAGCATAGTTTATGATCTGTTTATTAAAAGTCCAAATGTAGAAATTGTAGAAAATTAGAACCTTTAGAGATCATTTAGTCCAACCTCATCTTTTTACCTAAAAAGGGCCTGAGGAACTTAGCGAGCTCACCTCAGGTCTTGGGCCTCAGTGGACGGCAGCCTAACTCATCCAGGCTCCCTGGTCTGGTCTTCTACTTCCTAAGGAGAACTCTTCGTCACAAAATGATGCCTCCAAACCCCTGGTGCCGGTCTTTGGTCTTGAAAACCATGTTAACACTTAATACTTTCTTACATATAGAAGATGACAAAGCCAGAAGGCAGACCACAGAAAGGAAGTTAATAGAAGAAAAAGCAGTTTCTGAGAAGGGCTTTCAGTGAGAGTACAACGGCCACACCCGCTGTGGCATTTCTGAGGTCAGATCGGGTGGAAGTTTAACCGTCTGTCTTCAGGCCCTTGTAATCCCTTTTCTGCTTACCCAGCAGGAAACCTGTGGTTCCCACTCCTAGTTGCAGGTTGGAAGTACCTTGAGAGCTTTGTGAAGGCCCCTAAAGAGTCTGGTTTAATGATCTGGGGAGAGGCCAGGCAGCAGCAGGTTTAGAAGCTCCCCAGGTGGTTCTGTTATGGAACTAGAGTGGGAACCACAGCTTTCAGCCCATGGTTCACAAGCTTTGGCTGCATCAAAGTCACCTATAAAACAGCCTGTTGCCATGCCACTGGGCTTCACACCCAGAAATTTCTGATTCAGAAGGTCTAGGGTAGGGCTTGAGATTTTTGTGTTTCTAACGATTCTTGGGCGATTGAGATGCTGCTGGGTTGGGAACCACACTTTGTAAACCACAGTATTGAGTTCTCAAAGGCTCTGTGATCATGTCTGTGAGGCCCTACCTTGATGGTATACCCCCAGAGTTTGTTTTTGTTTTTAAAGATGTTATTTATTTATTTGACAGAGAAATCACAGGGAGGCAGAGAGGCAGAGAGAAAGGGGGAAGCAGCTCTCTGCTGATAGAGGACCTTGAGGTCATGAGATCATTACCCCTGATGATCAGGGCCTGAGATCATGACTTGAGCTGAAGGCAGAGACCTAACCCACTGAGCCACCCAGGTGCCCCACCCCCAGACTTGATTCTGGGGTAGGGTCAAGAATTTCTATGTCTTAGAAGTTCCCATGTAATGTTAATGCAGCTGGACTGGGGAACACACTTTGAGACCCAGGGTCAGTCTTTTTATGCGGGATACCAGATGAGATCAGGCACAAGGCAGGCCACCTCAGATTTCTCCCCATCTATAGTGTGCCAATTGGCCCCCAGAGAGAGTCACCAGGAAACTCAAGATCACTGTAGGCTTTAGGAGGAAGCAGGAAGCTATGGTTTACATGGACAAGGAATAGCACCTCCTAGGTGTTTGTCTAGGACATAGTGTGGACATGCACAGGTGTTCAAATTAAACCTTCCCTCTGGACTGTCACAGTGGGTCCTTAAGTCTCATCTAGGCCAGCTGTCCTCACTGTAGACAAATGAGGAAACCAAAGAGAGCTGGTGATGCAGATCTGTAACCTAGAGCTGGCATGTCCCCTGATTCTGGGGCCCTTTCTGTGACACTGCAGATTTCTGCTTTGTGGACCCAGTGGATGACACAGCAACAGGAGGTAATGAAGGCAAGGCTGGCCAAATTATCCTAGGTTTGACAGCAGTGGTTCTTGAAGTGTGGTCTCTAGATCAGGAGCATCAGGATCACCTGGAAACTTGTTAGAAATATGGATTCTTAGACCCCACCCCAGGCCTACTGGATCAGAAACACTCCCTAGCAATCCTGTTTTTATATGCCCCTGAGGCAATTCTGGTACACCAACGCTCAAGTTTGGGAAGGGCTGAATTTGTGAAGGTGTGATCTCCCCTGAGACTTCTTGTGGGACTGAGCCTGCTGTCAGCTTGGTCAGGGCCTTGGGACAGCCCAGGGCATTGAGAATTGAGTGCCAGCTCAGTAAGGCAGCACCCTGGAGTGACTTCTGGTCCACCCCTTGTAAAACGGAGACTCTCCGGTATTCACACTGCCCAACATCGTGATTTTTGCCGAGGAGCAAAGACTGAAGTTGCGTCAGCCAGCCCAAGGTCAATTGTCAGAGATTCCGAAACAAATGAAGTTTAAGTGAGTAGGGCTTTTCTGATTTCTGATATTGTTGGTGATGGACTTCTTCCTTTTTTTGTTTTAGTTAGTGACAGGAGTATGGGAAAACAGCTACAACTTCTTCTGTCAAGGCACTCACAGTGCAGGAGAAGCAGATATGAAGGTAAGGTCTCTCTCTGTTTTAAATAGTTTGTTTGTTTGTTTGTTTGTTTTTAATTGTGCAAAAGACAAAATGGCTCATATTCTCACTGCCCAAGGTAATTCCTATTGACATTTTTAAAAAATCTATTTCCACATTAAAATTTGAACATGAGTGGTGTAAGAGAAAAACTAAAGTTTCATTTAATAAAAGTAAGTCCCGTTAATGGTTTCCAGGAAGAGGGGCCTGGCGGGCTCAGTTGGTGGAGTATGCGACTCTTGATCTTGGGGTTGTGAGTTTGAGCCCCACATTGGGTAGAGAGATTATCTAAAAATAAAATCTTGAGGGGCGCCTGGGTGGCTCAGTGTTTTAAGCCTCTGCTTTCAGCTCGGGTCATGATCTCAGGGTCCTGGGATCGATCCCCACATCGGGCTCTCTGCTCAGCGGAGAGCCTGCTTCCCCCTTTCTCTCTGCCTGCCTCTCTGCCTACTTGTGATCTCTCTCTATCAAATGAATAAATAAAAATCTTTAAAAAAATAAATAAATAAAAATTAAAAATAAAATCTTGAAAAAAAATTTGTTATTTACATTTCGGGGGGAACAAATAACTACATGCATTTTTCAGCATTTATATAAATGGGATCGTAAAAATAATGTCTTAAATGCTGTAATCATTCCTGAAAGTGCTGTCTGAGGGTGGTCTTTTGATTCTGACTTCCACTCTGAGTGGGTTCTGTTGTTGTTGTTTTGTTTGTTTTGGTAGAGAGAGCACAAGGAGGGGAGCAGCAGGCAGAGGGAGAAGCAGGCTCCCCACTGAGCAGGGAGCCCAATGTGGGGCTCCATTCTAGGACCCTGGGACCATGACCTGAGCTGAAGGCAGACACTTAAGACTGAGCCACCCAGGTGTCCCCAGTGTTTCGTTTTAAATGAAAGACTGCTGCTTTAAATTCAGATGGGCATTCATTTTCTTAAAACTGTGTGGCATATTTAACTGGGCAGGGACCTGACATGGAAAGTTCCGATTCCTTTTCTTCTTTTCCTCATATCCTGGCCCCCTGCCCCCATGCCAGTCCCTGGAATAGCAGCACCACTCAGGAGGTTTTTCTGTGCTGATGGTTTTGCAGGTCACTCCAGGGGGAATAGACAGGCTTCAGGGCTTTTGAACTTTGATCCTCTGGATTTTGTCAGTCTTGAAAGACGTCCATGCCACTTTAAAATTTCCCCTGTCATCATTCCAGACCTCCCCCAGCTTCCCCCCACCTCCCAGTATTCTGTTAGAGGCACTCAGAATGACCAGAGCTCCCAGCCTCTGAAGGACTCTAGGAGCCAGGGGGTGCTCAGGCTTCAGGAGAACCTGGGAGTCTGGGATGTTAGTAAACACGTCAGGGGGTATATTCCAGAAACACCGTAATGGTCTCTTCCTCTTAGATTATCCGCGTCCTCTGGTGGTACTATTTCTCCAAGCTCATTGAATTCATGGACACCTTCTTCTTCATCTTACGGAAGAACAACCACCAGATCACAGTCCTGCACGTCTACCACCACGCCACCATGCTGAACATCTGGTGGTTTGTGATGAACTGGGTCCCCTGTGGCCACTGTAAGTCTTACATTGGGGGGGGGGGGCAGTGCGCAGCACTGGGGACAGGTGTGACAGAGAGGCTGAATTGAAACCAAGGCTTTTAGTGAAGGTGCTATTTCTGTGGATTTCTAGGTCAAACACGGGAACTTTGTGTCCCAGTTGCATTCATGATAGTTTGTGTGGCCTGTGCACTCAGTAAGCTGACGAAACCTTTTTCTGGCTGACTTGGCAAGGTGAGGGAAATACCAAATTCCCAGCCTGGGGCATACAGGGAAATAGGGACAGTGTCCTCTATCACAGAGGACAGCTGTTCCAGGTTATTTCTAGTCCATGTTTCTTAAAATTTGGAAGTCGTTTGACTGAGAGAGGCAGGCCAGAAAGATAGAACCACACCACTGAGGGAGTCCCAGGGAACACGACTAATGATGAAACAAGCTTTAGCTGAAGAGCACAGGAGGAGGTCTGCACATAATGCTTATAGAACGAGCCTGCCTTGTTCCCTGAAGCATGTTAGCAAGGCATCTTCAATGGCATGCACCAAAATTTGAAGTAAATTCCCAAAGACAGATAGATACCTGTTGTTTTTAGAAAGCTTATGGTCTGAGGTCTCATAATTTTCAAAGATTAAGTTGTCTCCTTTAGGTTTAGCTTAGGAGTTATAACAGGTGTCCTGATCAAAATTTCTGCCATCCAGCACTGGTGAATTTGAGAACTTTTGGGTCTGTTCATGTGTTTTTTTCCCTAGGATGGCACTGCCCTGAATTAACTGGCCCACCAAGATTCCCACAGTCATAGAATTTTAGAACTAGAAAGGTGAATCACCAAACCCAGCTCCCTGTGGTTTGGGAGGAAACTGACATAGTAGAAGGTTTGGAAGAACTCGGTTTCCAGTGTGCCATCCCCCCGCTGTGTTTTTCCCACCGTCACACTTCATGGCTCTGGATTATCTGATTTAACTTCCTAATAGGAACAGTGTCTCTTTACATTTTCAAAGAACTCTCAGGGTGGTAGATTTTAACGAGCCCCACTGGGCCCAAGAGAAACAACTAGGACCTGGATGTGACTTGTCCAAGGTCACCCAGCCAGTTACTGTAATAGCCAGAAGTAGAGACTCCCTCCCTGAGCCCCTAGCCATGTACACCTCTGACTGTGCGTGGGAAAGCTGGTGAGTTCTGTTGGGTTGCCCGCTGTGGGGGAGGAGGACAGAGAGGCTAAAAAAGAACTGGTGGTTCTACTGGAAATTAAAAGTATGTGATAAAAGAGGAGTCTTTTATCTCTAAGGAACTGGACTCTGGATTGTTGTTGAAAAAAATATGTAGTCTCAGCAGTGCAGCCCTGGGGAATACTAAGGAGGCCAAGGCTTCTTCCAGCTCCAGCAGATGTGTTAGCCAGCCAGCTTTGAACCTCCTGCCCATCAGCTGCCTTCCCCAGGCCTTCAGCACAGCAGCCTAAAGCACCTTGCATGTAAAGAAAACCAGCTCGCTCTGGGAGTTGATTGGGGTTCTGGCAACAAAGCTGTGAGGTGGTCTCCTGACTCCTGTGTTAAATGCATGCCTGGCAGCCCCAGCTGAGCCCGGCCTTAAAGCACCCCAGTCGGCCTGCCCCAGTGGAAAGGGGGTTCTGAGCACTGTTCCACATGCTGCTTACCAGCCCTACTTGAACACGTCTGTTTTCCGGATTTGAAAGGAATTTTGTTCCATGTAGAACACTGATGCATTCTCCTTCCCAATCCCCCCTGTTTTTCAGCGTATTTTGGCGCCACCCTTAACAGCTTCATCCATGTCCTCATGTACTCATACTACGGTCTGTCATCTGTGCCCTCCATGCGCCCGTACCTCTGGTGGAAGAGATACATCACTCAGGGGCAGCTGGTAAGTCACTCAGTGCCTCTCTCCAGGACTTGCTGCCTGACAGACTGCTCTCCCTGCCTTTATTCACTGTTACTTAATAGAATCTAATGTATATCTTTCCCACCTTTTCTCTTTGATCCAACTAAACTACCTGCAGCCCGCGGAGCAGAGAATGTTCTTACTTCCAGCTGATGCGGAAACTATATCTGTGGGCAGCTAGTTGGGCTATAGAATGAGGACAGGAATCTAATTTCCTGACTTCAAGTTCAGTTTGTTTTCCTTAGTTTGTATACAAAGCATATGTTGCCTGGGTGTGTTTCCTAATTATAATCCAGAACCCAAAAGTGACCACTGTGTCCTGGGTTCTTGGGAGTTTTCGAAGGACCAAGGAGTCCCGAGTGCTTATAGCCATTAGGCAGTGAGGGTGTCGGTAAGATCAGTGCCCGGTGACCACTCAGCCCCCGAGCTGTGAAGCACTTGTTGGCGAGGATGACACCTGCTGTGCTTCAGACGACAGCCTCTCTCCTGACGTTGACCTTGAGGGCCCACCCAGCCGTTGTTGGCACTTGGTGATTACGTCCTACCGTCCTACCGTCCTTTCTGAAGCTTCCCTGAGTTGTCAGGGTATGATTGACGCCTGTTTCTCTCCCTTTGTGAATTCTTTCATGAACCAATTACTGTTACCACTAATGTGAAACACTGACATTTGCTGAGTGTCTGGCACTCGTGCTAAGTAAGCAGGTTTACATGGACTAGTCCAGAAGCCTGAGTTCATGTTCTTATCCCCATTCTATGGATGAGGACACTGAGGCAACAGGCCTAACCCAGCTGACTGAGGGGTATAAAGTTTCAGCCCCAGCCTTGCCTTAACATATTTTTCTAAAGAACCATGCTGATTCCAGTCTTCCCAAGTCAATTGTGATTTTTCAATATTTAAAAATAACAGTCTGGGGAAAAAAATCTGAGAAGATCATCTGAGCTACTTACGTGTTTGACATTTCATTATCACCTCTTTGCCAGCTGCTCTCTAGTCCTTGTTAATTTTTTTCACTCACCTGTGAGGAAGGATAATTGTTCCTTAACCTTCTCGTTATGCGTGAGAAGTGATGTGGAGATCGATTTATACCACACAGCCGTGGCCTGGCAAAAGCAGAATTTAAAAGAACAGACTGCGGACATTGGTCTCCCATTAAGCTCTGCCCTTTGAGGTAGAAGACTGCACCCAGTTTGCCTAGATTTATTTTAAGCACCGCTCCTAGTTATTCCTTAACCTAGAGTACTCACCTTAAAAAAGAGAAGAAAGTGGGGAGGGAAGTAAGTTCTCTCCAGAAGCCCTGGGGGCTGGGCCAGAAATCCAGTGGGCAGAACCCTGCCCCCTGGTGGTGGTGGTGCTCTTGAAGAGTCACCTTCCAGTAGCCACATCTCATTGTAATCTTTCCCATTCAAGATTTATTCATCAAAAAAGAAAAAAGATTTATTCATCAGAAAAATCTGGACTTAGCATTATATCTTGGTAGAAGTTTAAATCTGTTGATCAGCCTTCTTCAAACCAAAGAGGTACATGGGTAAAAAATAGGAAGAGTTGGGGCACGTGGGCGGTACAGTCAGTTAAGTGTCTGGCTCCTGGTTTCAGCTCAGGTGGTGATCTCAGGGCAGTGAGCTCCAGCCCTATGTTGGGCTGCATCCTCAGCAGGGAGTCTGCTTGAGGACTCTCTCCCTCTTCCCCTCACACACTCTCTCAAATAAATCTTAAAAAAAAAAACAGAGAAAGGGGCGCCTGGGTGGCTCAGTGGGTTAAAGCCTCTGCCTTCGGCTTGGGTCACGATTCCAGGGTTCTGCAGTTGAGCCCCGCATCGTGCTCTCTGCTCGGCGGGGAGCCTGCTTCCCCCCCTCTCTCTCTGCCTGTGTCTCTGCCTACTTGTGATCTCTGTCAAATAAATAAAATCTTTTTTAAAAAAATAAAAAATAAAAAAACAGAAATAGGAATTGCACATCCCACAGCAACATCACCAGTTCTCTTTAAACATACAGCCCACACACCCTTCCTTTCTCCCTTAAAAATATAAAGCAAGAAAAAATTACTTGGCATCTCTCTATACAGGGTCCCTAAGGTTTGTGTGTGGGGCGGGGGTGGGGGGATTATGTTTTCCTTTGTTCCCCAGCTTCATTGAGCTGTACAAGACCTGTAATGTTGTGTATGGTGTGTGGTGTATGGTGTACTGATAGGGTATATGTATGGGTTGTGAAATGATTGGGACAGTAACACCCAGTTCACACCCACAGTCACGCTGCATAGCTATGGGGTTTTTTCTCGTGACAAGAACTTTTACGATCTACTCTTAGCAACCTCCATGTATACTATATAGCATTGTTAACTATTCTCCAAATTTTAGAGAAGGTGGTTTAAGCAGAAGGAAGGGGAGGAGAATGTATATGACAAAGGCACATATATAATTTAGGAGAAATTTATGCATGAACGTATGCTTAGTGTCTATGAAGGGACTTCACCTCCAGAAAGGCCTGTGAGTGTCCTTCCATGGACTCGGTGTGCTGGGTGGAGAGCCCGTCTGGTGTGGCACCTTGTCGGTGCGCCATGGCTGCACTCTGCTGTGTCCCCTCTCCCACCAGCTGCAGTTTGTGCTGACAATCATCCAGACCAGCTGCGGGGTCATCTGGTCGTGTACGTTCCCTCTTGGGTGGCTGTACTTCCAGATTGGATACATGATCTCTCTGATCACGCTCTTCACAAACTTCTACATTCAGGTAAGTCTTGCTCTTCCATGGCAGTTGGGCCTTGTGGCCTTTTCAGCAAAGAACCTCCTCTGTTCATTTAAGGAGGATGACCTGTGGAAAGAACCCCTCCTGCGTGCCAGACAGCAGGCTCTGGTGCAGTCACAGTGACAGGGCAACCCCTACCTTTGGGAGGGGACTGACTGCCAACACAGGAGATGCTGGTATCTGTCCCAAACCTCCCGAGTTCTAGATCTTCGGCAGAGGAGCCGGGGATTCACGTGGGAACGCCACGCTGTTCGGCAAGCTCTGTTGTTGCTTTGCTCGCAGCCGACTGCGGGCATGTGACGGGAGAGTTCTGTCAACAGTCCCACAGCCCCGCCGCCCTGAACCCTGGAACTACATAAAATGTCTAAAGAAATGTGCATCACAGCCCTCGGCTGCAGACAGAAATCTGCCCTTTCGTCCCCGTTTCCTCACACCTGCACTGCTCACGTCTGGAGGCTCCATTCATTCCCAAGTGCAGGATGGCAGGTCAGTTTTACTCAGAAGGGTCCAGTTAGGGCAGATTGCCTCCACTGGATTGCTGTGTGGCTCCCCGTTACCCCTGGGTGAGGTGTGTTCTTGCCCCCGTGGGCAGCATGCAGTTCCAGGCAGGTACCAAAGGTCGGGAGGCAAGGCAGGGGCCACGGATATGGAAACAGTAAGGTCCGGGAGGTTGAGCAGCTCCTTGGGGGCGTCCCATGTGGCCATCCTTGTGCACCTCCCCCACCTTTCATCCCACTCCCCTGGGCATGGAGGCACATTCCAGGGAGCTGCCGCATGGGGGGTGTACCCATGTGGGGACATTCATCGACATGAGGGAGGACGAAGGCTGGGAGCTGGCAAAACTGAAATCACTATTCTAACTGCTTGTGGCAGCATAGCGTTGTGTGCATACGGGCCAAAGCCATTGCCGAAGTCCCGAGCAAATCCTGAAGGTGAGAGATGGGAGTGATAGAGAGGTACCACAGAGTGGGGGAAAACAGTGTGGCCATGTGACCCCGATACTCTGTAACCCCATCCAGATACAGAGAGGGCATGGCCAGGGGAAGTGTACTTTGAATTTTCTACTTCATTTCTAGAATAGCCCTTACATTGCAGCCCAAACCCCTGTGAACTTCCTCAGGCGACGCCTCAGGAAGGGAGGAGTGATGGAAACCAGTGGCAGAAAACGTTCCCAGGGTTGCTTGACCACAGACCTTACGTCTCAGTGGCATCGGGTCCTAACAGGAATCTAGGCTTAGAATTAGGAAAGCGGGGCGCCCCCACCCCCCAGCAGAGCACCCTGTCACACGGCCCATCTGCCCTGATGCATTTCAGACTTACAAGAAGGGGGCCTCGCGGAGGAAAGAGCACCTGAAGGACCACCAGAACGGGTCCGTGGCTGCCGTGAACGGACACACCAACCGCTTTTCTTCCCTGGAAAACAATGTGAAGCCGAGGAAGCAACGGAAGGATTGAAGCGGAAGAGTTGAGAAGCCTCCAAAACCCATCGTCTGATTGTAAGCACAGCTTGAGCTGTGCCCGATGCTTGTTAACAGCTGCTGTAACTCGTCCTGCCTACAACAGCGTGATTCATGTAGGACCTCCTTCATCGTTCAAAACCCCTTGAAAATGTATACAGATTATACGTAGGCATAAGATTTAACATTTCTGGGCTCTCACCGACCCCTGCGCTACACTGTGGAGGGCGTATTATTGTAGTATACGACACTGCTGTTGCCTTATTAGTTATAACATGATAGGTGCTGAATTGTGATTCACAATTTAAAAACACTGTAATCCAAACTTTTTTTTTTTTTTACTGTAGATCATGCATGTGATTGTAAATTTGTACAATGTTGTTACAGTAGAGAAACACACATGCCTTAAAACTTAAAAAGCAGGGCCCAAAGCTTATTAATTTAAATTAGGATATGTTTCAAGTTTTTATTCATTTTTTAATAGCTCTGTTTAGGAAAAAAATCAAAGACTGTAATTTATGAAACTAGCGTGTGACACATAATTTCAAGTGACTTGTACATGTGAAATCAGAAACGGCACCTTCAGTTTTGTAATACTGGCTTTAAATCAGGCAGGCTCAAATCTAGTGGAAGGTCAGTTTAACTTTTTAACAGATCTTATTTTTTTATTTTGAGTGCCACTATTGATAATGTAAAAAATGGGGGAGGGCTCTAAAGGAGTCTTGATGAAACCTAAATATATATTCTTTGTCTTCAGGATTTTAGAAAGTATGTAGGATGAGTAGGACATTTAAAATTTCTGAAATGCTAAGTGTTTTTATACAGGAAACAGTGCCCACTTTGCTTTCCACTTGCGAGAGAGAGGGTGTGTACTTTTCAGAAGAGATCATTGAATACCATTTGACAGAATCCCATAGATGAGCATTGTGGAACTGGTTGCCAGGGTCCAAATTTGGATTGGTTTCTGTACTGCTGTCTGTTTTGACACAAACTTCTTTTAAAATGTGCCTAGCTTATAAAAATGAATAAAGGGGGAAAAGGGGACCTTAAAAAAATTTTAAGGTAAAATTAAACAGATAGCTACTACATAAGAGAACTGGGAAATGGGGTAGAGAGAATTTGTTTCATGTAAATCTAATAGTACCTGTAATTTTCTTTTTCTGCTTAGAATCTAAAGATTTGTGTAGAACTGCTTATTTAAAAATGAGACTGCTTATCATAAAATCGTGTCTGTCACCCTTGAGGCAGTGGTCAAACAGATAAGGACTATTGTGCGTGTCATTTTAAAGTGTTGAAATTTAGTCTCTGAATACCTTCTTTGTGGGGAGAAAAAACAGTCATTGAACCACTCGTGATACATTTTAGAAGGTCATCGACAATGTATAAACTAATTGTTGGTTTGGTATTTATGTAAATATCAGTTTATCATGCTTTAATTTTGCACATTCATATTATATAGGGAGCCGATTGGTTCTCTTATTAGTCTTGTGGGTTTTCTGTTTGGAAGGAGTCACAGCATCTGTTTACATTTACCTTATCAAATCTAGAATGTGTATATTTGTAAATGTTATGTCTTCCTAGGTACTAGTTTGCAAATGTCTTTACATATTTCAATACAGAAACTATAACATTCAATAGTGTGCTGTCAACGTGTGCTTTAGCTCATCTGGATATACCCACACTGTTAAATAATGTCTAAACATTAATCATTAAAACTTTTTTGATTACCTGTGCTTGTGTGTTACGTGGTTTATACACTGCTGATTTGGACAGACTGGAGAAAAATCCAGTCTTCACCTTCTAGGAACTCACCCCAATAAATGTAGATAATTGAGGTGGAAAGGTTATATTGTGTAGCTCAGCTCACATGAGGAAGGATCCCCACATAGTGAGGCATGGTGGTGGTTTCTCTGGTCCCCCAAAGGTCCCAGCTTTCCAAACATGCTTCTTCCACTTGTCTTTCCCCCTCCCTCCCCACACTTTTGGCTGTTAGTTATTTTCCTTTCCTAGGTTTACACCAGAGGTCTGCAAATGTTTTCTGTAAAGAGCCAGATAGTACATGTTTTAGGCTTTGCAGTCCATACGGTCTCTGCCCCGCTTTCGACTATACCATCGTGGCGTGCAAAAGCAGACACAGACCATATGTGTATGAATGGTCATGGCTGTGTTCCAGTAAAGCTTTCCTCACAAAACGGAAGGTCTACAGCCATAATTTGCTGACCCCTTCTCTAGAGTAATGAGAGCCCACATTATTCCCAAAACTCTGCCACTTTCTTTGCCAAAGACCATTTTTTGCCCCCACCGTCCCCCAGCCTGCCACAGTCTTGACGTAGAGGTCCAACCATGTACACGTGGAGTCATGACCTGAATGGCCCCCGTCCTTCCATTTCCTGCATAACACACAGTCCCCAGCATAGGCTGGATCTTACTTAGCTTTTGAGTGCCTTCTAATTTGTCATTACCACCTTAAAAATGTCATGTGAAACTGCATTTAGCTTTGGGGTACTTCTGAAAAATACAGAGGACTGCTAGGGTTTTGGTGGTGATAGTCCTATCCTTGCCCTTCCCTTCTAAGTCCAGAACACATTTTAAAAAGAGGACCTTAAAAAAAAAAAAAAGAAAGAAACAGGACCTAGAAATCAGATAAATAAGAATCAAAATATTTCATCTCTTACTGGAAAGACTGGCTTGGTGATGCTAAAACCACAGCAGGATTTATTACCCTGGCCGATAACCCTACTGATGCAAACTTACCAGGGCTGGCCCTTCCATGGCAGTGCTTAGTGGCATTTGTTAGTCTAGGGATGACCTGATGATTAAAATATTTTGAGTATCAGCCCAGTTATGGACCCACCGTAAACTACATGCTCCTTTGCAGTGTTGTTTTCTGTCCTGATGACGTGGCCACGCCAAGAAAATACACTCCCATCTCCCCATCATGGCAACCAGAAGGTTGTCGTCCTCCCCTCAGAGAAGTAAGTGGATCAGAGGGCAGAGCAAGGCCAGGTGTGTCCCCATCCTTTTCTCTCTCAGGGAAGCAAAAGGGCATGTTTGCCCACCAGGATGGAAAGGGGAGGATTCACATCTCCCTTCTTTTTAGCAGCCTAGCTATGCATATGGAAAGGCGGGATAGCCTAATGTGAGGAGCACAACTTGGCGCCTGATCGCCTGGCTGGACTTCCATCTGTGTAACTTTTAGACAAATACAGTGCAGATGCCCTTGGAGCCATATCAAGCACAGAGTAAACCCTCTGTGTGAGCTATTCCCTTCAAGATTGTGTTCTGTGCCATCTACCCACTGGTCTCTTAAAACTCTCAACTACTGTTTTGCTATTTCCTGGCTTGGCTGCTGTCCTAATCCTATCAAGAAAAACAGAAAAGGAGGTTACTTTGGTGTGACACTGTTGAATCAAGAGCTGGAAAGAAACCAGCAATCCTTAGCAGTCAGAATGTTGATCACCTCTATCATTCCAGATTTTACCAGCATTTTCCATTAAGGTTACCATGCCGGGGTTTCTAGAAGCTTTATTTCGCCTTGGGAAAGTAGGGCAGTGCTTCTCAGGATCTGGTCCTCGGTCGTTCAGGGATTCTCCAGAGTTCCAACAGCTCTGCTGTGTGATCCTCTTTGAAACAGGTGTCTCCCACTCTGTCCACATCAGTCGTAGACTTGAAGTACTGAGCAGGTGTTTTTCTGCCGTCTTTATTTGGAAGATCCTGTGCTTATTGGAGAAAATAGAAGCAGGTTAGTGGTTGCCCTTACCTATACCATCATCAACTAATTTTCATTCAAGACACCATTTTAAAGCTCATTTTTGGTCATCTTTGACATTTTTATGAGCTTCACTTCCTCTCTTTTCCAGCATAGCGGTGGCACTCACCCCAAGGGAGAAAGTACCAAGGACAAATTCTTGCTCCTGCTTTCATAAGATACCCAGACCCTGCTTTTGGTGTAAGGTTGTGGCAGGTGGCTCAGGCTCCGTGGTGGACATTGTAGGAACAAGCAGAGTAGAACCCAGCAGCTGACGATGTAGTGATGGCAGAGAACCAATCACACGGTTGTTGGGGGTTGTCCCCTTTCTCAGATGGTCCAGACTCTTGGGAACGGTGCTAACTGCCCCCTCGGTGACCTATTCGTGTTCTTGTGTTGACCAGACCTCGGAAGAGTGTTACCTGGCTCACTGGGAGAGTGCTTGGAACACAGGGATCTGTGAGATAAGGCTTTTCAGTTCCTAAAGGAGCCTGTGTTAGATTGGGATCAAACATGGGCACAGGTGATTTCACAGGGTGCTCTGTGGTGAGTTTGTTGTGAAGTGGATGTATCCAACGACTGTAATAGTTCATGGAGAGAGAGCTCTTCCACTGAGGTGCCCGAGAAGAGCTCTGTGCAGGTGGGGGTTCTTCTGAGCCTTTGTGGACCATCGAGATTTCAGGAGGTGGAGACTGAGGGTCCTCTGGGAGACAGCATGGCGGCTCTAGGAAAGTACAGGAGCCCATAACTGAGAAGGATGAGATGACACATCTGTTGGAATCATTGGCTGTGTAAGAGAAAGTGCTTATTTTTTTAAAGGTGAAGTGGGAAGAGGGTGGAAAGTGGGTGTTCCCATTGATGACATGTGTAGGACGTGGCTGAGAGTTCCCAGGAGGAGGTAGTAATTACACCTTCTAAGGTTATCCCTCGCTATGCCTCCTGCCTACGTGCCCTCCTCCTGCTCTCCTTTATCGGCAGCACTGAGGAGGGACCTGAAGTGCTTGTAAGGAGACTTGGAGCTCACCTGTTAGAAACCCATGGGAGTCTGTCGGGCAAATTCAAAGGGGCCTATGCCCTTGTGAAAATTCCTTCTAACCAAAGAAACTAGCATTTGAAGTCTGAAAACTTGGGACACCTGAAGGCATGGCTCACAGGCAGGATTCCATGTTGGCTTGGAAACAAATGCTTAAGTGATTATGTCAACACATACTATGACTGGCATTCTGTATTCAAACAAGTCATAGGTGTGGGTTTCCCATGACTGATGAATGTGACAATGTTTCAGCAAAGCTAGCACTTTCCAGCGATTGTATGCCCTCCCTTTGACGGGGTTCCCAGTGAAACAGGTACCTATTTGGAGCAAATCATCCAAACCAGTGTCCCACAACCTCATGCCTCCTTGTACCCCTCACGGTGCTCCAGTCAGCAGCAGTCCTTTGTAAGACTATGGGACCAGGCATTGTCGGAGCCCCTTCTGCCTGCCCATGGGTGCCCTCTGCTCTCGGAACTCCGGGTAAGACAGATGAGAAGACCAAGGCTGGAAGTCATGCAATGCCCTTATTCAGGAGAGCAGCCAGGATCCAAATCTTGGGCTTTCCTAAGGGATTGGGAAGAGGAACTTGTGGTGGCCCCAAGCTACACCCTCAATTCCACCCCCATTTTAGCACTAGGATACTTGTCTTCCAGCACGGAAGGCACTCTTGCCCATGCTAGAAGGGGTCTCTGTGCATTGGGAAGGGGCACAGCGGACATGTTAGAACCCAGGCTTTGCCATTCCTTGTGGGATTGCAAGCAAGTTACCTCATTCTTCTGAACTCCCATTTCCTGCACTGAAAAAAGAGAGGGAGATGCTTAGCACAGCTGGCTGGGGTGAAATGCAGAGATAAAATATGAGCTGTACAGTAACAGTCACTTATTCTCAAGGATGAAAGACCCCACAGGTAAGTAAATGAGGAAGAAGGTACATGCCGATAGCTTTTGTATCAGACCTTAAATCTATTCAATCCAAATTATTCGTATTTAGTTATCCTTGGTTGAAGCTCAGTTAATAATACCTTTTGGGGGGCACCTGGGTGGCTCAGATCGTTAGGCATCTGCCTTCAGCTTGGGTCATGATCTCAGGGTCCTGGGATCGAGCCGCACATCAGGCTCCCTGCTCAGTGGGGAGCCTGCTTCTCCCTCTCCCTCTGCCTCTGCATCTCCCCCAGCTTGTACTCTCTCTGTCTCTCTCAAATAAATGAAATAAGTCTTTAAAATAATAATAATAATAATACCTTTTGGTAAGGGAACTCAAATTTCTTTAAAAAGCGGATGAATGGGACATTTAAATTTAGTGGCATCACAAAATGATATTCAATAGCAAAATTGTCTTTCACAGAATGTCTTAAATTTACCACAATACTGAAAATAATCCGTGATTTAAATGTGGCTTTTTATGAAATGGGGTCAAGGAACTTGGCAACCTCTCTAGCCCCAGATCTAAATGAGCACCGACTATGTCCCGGGACCTGTGGTGGGATTTGCAGGGAGGTTGCTGAAGAAGCAGAGGCAGGGAAAGATTGGGAGAGAGCACACAGTTTGGATAAAAGGATTAAAAGTGAACTATGGGTCCAAAAAAGAACCAGAGAAAGGGCGTCTTTCTGGAGACAGTTTTTCTTCTGATCTAAATAGAATTGCTTTCTCCACAGCCTTCCAGATCCCTGAGGGCATTCACCGTTGGGTCAGGTGTCCTGGAAGGGTGTCAGGCAGAGACAGGGCCATGGTCTGAATGTGTGTGTCCCCCTCTCCCTACCCCCAACCCTGCTAGATTCCTTTGTTGAAGCCTAACACCCAGTGTGATGGTACCTGAGGTGGGGCCTTTGGAAGGTGGTACCGTCAGGATGGACAGTCCCTGTGACGGGAAGCCTGCCTTGTGCAAAAGACCCCAGGGAGCTCGCTCCTCCGTTCTGCCTTATAGACAGGGAGAGAAGATAAGCTGACCCTCTGTGAGGGAGTAGGCCCTCACCAGACAGCACCTCCAGTGGCACCTTGGCTATGGACCCCCCAGCCTCCAGAACGGTAGTGTTTATTGTGCATAAGCTGCCGGGTCTGTCATCTGTCAGTCTGTCATGTTCTGTTAACCAAGCCTGCACAATCTAGGACACGAGCCTAGCACCAGGCACCAGTGGAGTGAGGCCCGGGGAACTTTCCTCCTCCCGTCAAGACACCGGCAGCGGTCCTCCCCATTCTGTGGGGGAAGCTGAGTCCAGAGAGGATAGTGACCTGTGACCTGCCCCAGGGGAGTGGGGCCTCTGGAGCAGTGCGCTCTCCTGTTCCCAAGCTGACGCTGGCCCTGAGAGCTCGAGGTGCAGGGAGAGGCCGGCCTGACAGCAGCCCCTCAGACCAGCTCTTCTCAGCGCCATGAATGGCTGCGTGTACGCGAATCGTGCCGGCTGCTTCCTGTCCAACTAGGTGAGAATTTGCCCACAAGTCACATCTTATTGGGAAGATACCCATTACCTAGTGAGGGTTTTCAGTTAATGGATTAGAACGTTGGGAGAGTCACTCGAAAAGATTCCCCAAATATTAAAATGTCTGACTGAAAGCTTTGGAATAGTTAGAGGGCTTTTACACCATTTCCTTCATTGTGAGATGCCGATCAGTAAAAGAAACCGCCGAGTCATAAAAGTTAACACCAAATAATACCTGTAAATTTAATAAAACTTTTTCAGAAGAAAAATTTGTTCATAAAACCTTTTTTAAAAGATTTTATTAATTTGAGAGAGAGAGAGAGTGCACAGGGGGAAGGGAAAAGGGGAGGAAGAAGGACACGCTGACTCCTTCCTGAGCGTGGGGCCCGATGTGGGGCTCGACCCCAGGACCCTGAGATCACAATCTGAGCTAAAATCCAGAGTCAGCCGCTTAACCCACTGCACTGCTGAGGTGTCTGTCCCCTGTTCATAAAACTTTAAAAAAAAAAAGAAAGAAAAACTAACAGTGAGGGGTGCCTAGGCGGCTTAGTGGGTTGAGCCTGTCTTCGGCTCAGGTCATGATCTCAGGGTCCTGGGATCGAGCCCCACATCGGGCTCTCTGCTCGGCAGGGAGCCTGCTTCCTCTCTCTTTCTGCCTGCCTCTTTGCTTTCTTGTGATCTCTCTCTCTGTCAAATAAATGAATAAAATCTTTAAAAAAAAAAATAAAGCAACAGTACTTTCACAAACCCTTCAAAACAGAGAAAACTAATTTCCTCTTGTTTAAAAAAAAAAAAAACTAACAGTGACGCCTATTTATATAGACAATTACGTAACATTTCTCTTTTTCAGCATCACGGTAAAGCTTTTGAGTCTAAGCTTCTCCAAGACACTGAAGAAAATTCCAAATCATTTTGGCTACAGCATCTTGGCCGTGGACTGCTTCCTCCCCTCCCCCACCACAATTCTTCCTCTGCACGTGCCCACTCTGCTTGAGGCATTCTGCATGTTGCTGGGGAAATGACAATGAAAAGATCACCTTGTTCTGGAAGAAAGACAAAGACAAAATAATTACAAAATGTGGTGGCTCTTCTGAAGGAAACCACCAAGGAAGGTGTTATTGTTGAGAATAATCTCTTGGGCACTGTGGGAATGGAGATCATTTTGAGGGATATGGAACAATAGTGGCATAGTTAGGCAATTCTTACTTTCCTGAGCTGAATGAGATCTCACTGGAAGTTTCACGCCTTCTCTAGAAAGTCATCTGAAGCTTCTGATAGCATTCCCTGTTCACCTGAGCAATAGGGCTTCCCCGAGAGTGCGTGAGTCCGACACTAGGCTCTGAGGATTCTGTGAGCCCTCACTCCAAGGCTTGGCAATTCCTACCGCCCTCAGTTGCATTGCTGCTGCGTGACAGGTGGGCTGCTACGTAGACAGCGTGTCCTTTTAACCCTGCATCTCACGCTGGTCTCTCTGAAGATTTTTTTAAAGATTTATTTATTTATTTCGGTGGCGGGGAGAAGTAGAGGGAGTGGGGGAGAGAGGATCTCCAGGAGCCTGCCCGCTGAGTGCGGAGCCCGACTCAGGGCTTGATCTCACACCCCTTGAGATCGTGACCTGAGCCCAAATCAAGAGTCAGACGCTTATGTGACTGAGCTAGCTAGGCACCCCGGTCTCTGAAGATTTTTTAAAGTGACAATTTAGGATTCAAATTACAATGAAATCCAGAGTGAACAGGTAGTGCCAACGTGAACCGATGATAAATGGGTCAGCAGATGCTCCTCAATGTGTGGCACAATCTGCTTGGCCGCCGGCAAGTTTCATTAATGAGAAGAATAAGACAAATCTCCATTTCAGAAAGTCCAAAATGGTGCCTGTGTATGCAGCGGGGGTGTCTGTGGGATCTCACTGCACTCTGGGAGATACAGTATAGATCCAAGCAGCCCACTATTTCTAAGATGCTTGAGAGCAGGAATGGTGTCTAGTCTGTATCTATATCCCTAGTGCGTGCCCAGCACAGCTCCAAACACAGAAGTCTAACAAGTGTTGTGATGAATGAAAGTACTCAGGAAGTATTAGCTGGTGTGATAGTGAAAACAGGCTTTCCGGCCGACTGGATCTGAATTGAAATCCCACCGCCACTCAATAATCATGTGTCATGGATTGAATGTTTGCATCCCCCCAAATGCATGTTGAAACCCTGCCCCGCAGTGTGATGGTACTGGGAGATGGGCTTTGGGAGGCAGTGAGGAGTAGAGGAGGTCATGGGTGGAGGCCTCATGAATGGGATTAGTGTCCTAGTAAGAGTCAGAAGAGAGCTTGCTTCTCTCTGCTGTCTGCTACATGAGGATACAATGGGAAATTCTGCAGCCCAGAAGAGGGTCTCACCAGAACCTGACCACACTGGCACTTTGGTCCCAGACTTCCAGCCTCCAAAACTGTAAGAAAGAAGGGTCTGTCTGTAAGCCACCTAATGAATTGTCCTTTGCTACAGCAGCCTGAATTAAGACACAGTGTGACCTTGTCAAGTTATCTAATGTCCTCTAAAACTCAGCATGGTTCTCTAGAATTGGTGAAAATATATTTTGTTCATGTGGTCTACAGGGGGGACTCAGAAGGATTTATCCACACATAATAGGTGTTAGTTATGCAAGGTGGCGGTATAGCAGAAATAAAGTCTGCTTTCCTTGATAATCTCATCTGTTTCCACAGTAGACAAAACCAAAAGACAACAATAGAATGGGAGAAGACATTTGCAAATGTCTTCTTAGATAAAGGGCTAGTATCAAAAATCTGTAAAGAATCTATCAAACTCAACATCCAAAGAAGAATAATCCAGTCAAGAAATGGGCAGAAGGGGCACCTGGGTGGCTCAGTGGGTTAAGCCTCTGCCTTCAGCTCAGGTCATGATCCCAGGGTCCTGGGATCGAGCCCCACGTCGGGCTCTCTGCTCAGCAGGGATTCTGCTTCCCTTCCTCTCTCTCTACCTGCCTCTCTGCCTACTTGTGATCTCTGTCTGTCAAATAAATAAAATCTTAAAAAAAAAAAAAGAAATGGGAAGAAGACATGAACAGACATTTCTGCAAAGAAGACATACAAATGGTCAATAGATGAAAAAAAGTTCAACATCACTTGGCATCAGGGAAATACAAATCAAAACCACAGTGAGATAACACCTCACACCAGTCAAAATGGCTAAAATTAACAAGTCAGGAAACAACAGATGATGGCGAGGATACAGAGAAAGGGGAATGAATCCTCCTACCCCGTTGGTGGAACGCAAGCTGGGGCAGCCACTCTGGAAAAAAGTATGGAAGTACCTCAGAAAGTTGAAATTAGAGCTACCCTATGACTGAGCAGTTACACTATAGGTATCTACCACAAAGATACAGATGTAGTGATCTGAAGGGGCATGTGTACCCGAATGTTTATAGCAGCAATGTCCACAATAGCCAAACTATGAAGAGAGCCCAGATGTCCATTAACAGATGAATGGTAAAGAAGATATGTTATAAATATACAATGGAATACTATGCAGCCATCAAAAATGAAATCTTGCAACAACATGGATGGGAATAAAGGGTATTATACTAAGTGAAATAAGTCAATCAGAGAAAGACAATTATCATATGATCTCACTCATGTGGAATTTAAGAAACCAAACATCATAGGGGAAGAGAGGAAAAAATAAGGCAAAATCAGAGAGGGAGATATACCGTAATAGACTTGTAACCATAGGAAACAAACTGAAGGTTGCTGGAGGGGTGAGGGGTGGGGGGTTGGTGTAACTGGGGGATGGATATTAAGGAGGTCACGTGATGTGATAAGCACTGGGTGTTATATAAGACTGTTGAATCACTGGCCTCTACTTCTGAAACTAATAATACATTATATGCTAATTAATTAAATTTAAATTTTTTAAAAATCTCATGTTTCCAATAGACCTAGGATGCCAGAGCAGCTCATCTGAATTATAAAACCACCGAAACCTGACAGCCATAATGACCAGCACCCAGAGACTCTCCCCAGAATCCCTCAATGCTCCCAGCCTGCTGGGACCTGACATCATCACTGCTGGGCTCAGGGACCAGGAGGGTCTGTAATGAATCAGCACGTGGGAAAGAGCACGGAAGAGCAGACTAAGGGTCACTAGCTTCCCCCTGCCTTAGGGTCACCTCTGGATGATAGCTTCACAGAGAATAAAATGCTGATTCTTCCCAATGACCTATAGGCCCTCCCTGAGCTGGCCGCCCACCTCCTTGGATCTCTCCCCCTACAACACATTCAGCCACCCTCGAGTCTTCGCTGGCTCTCCGGTGGCTCCTCTCCCATCTTGAGGTCTCTGTCCTTGCTGCTTGTCCCCAGAGAGTCATTTTCACGACTAGTTTCTGTTCTTAAATGCCACCTCCGCAAAGAGGTCTTCTCTAACTACCAGATCTAAAAATCACACACGCCCCCGCCCACTTCCCCTAGACACACACACTCCATTCTCTTACTTGGCTTTATTTTGCTTTGTAACATTTTCGTTATATTAAATATTTGTCTCCCTTCTGGAAGGCAAAGACTTCTTCTCTGGCCAGGCACCTAGGAGAGTCTCACAGGTTTGAATAAACGAACTTGTGAACAAAGGAACCTGAGGTGATTAGTGTAGATGTCGCCCACACTCTCCCGTGGGGGGACTGTAACCTTGTCTCACACCAGAAGGACACTGTGCTGTTAATAGCCCTCAGGTTATCAATACGACATCTTAATCATCTCAGAAAAGTGGGCCAGATATATTTCGGAAAGGAGCATATGACCAGTGAACAGTCAAATCCCACCAATGTTAAGAATTAATGAGCTGTCTGTTCCCTTATGAACTTAAAGTATAAATTCTGCTGCTCTGTGTCAGTCAGATTTAGAATGGAAGACTACAATAGTTGTGAAGGTGAAGGACAGCATTGGGAACTATTTTTAGAGTCCTGCAACAAAGGAGGGTTTTTTTTGTTTTGTTTTTTTTTTAAGCACTCAGTGGAGCATGATTTGATTTTATGAACGTTCTTATCTACTTCTTGAATTCTAGCTTGGGAATTATGATCATCCCAATTTTCCTAGTTATTAGAATTCACAAACACTTATTGCCTAAAGAGAAGGGAATGCAGGGATTTGTCCAGTGAAGAAATTAAAGAAATCCAGAGGTCACACTATTGTTAATTGTCTTTGAGCTTCTTACCATTTCCCCGGTTAGGCATAGCTGGGCAGTGGGGGGCACCCACGGGCAAAGAGGGGCAGTGATCTGCCGAAGGGTTTTATAGGCACGACTTCAGATATTGTAACAACGATCCTTCATTCGCTGCTCCGAGAAACAACTTTTGGGACACAGAGTCAAGACAGAAAACGCTCGGCATCAGCCCGGCGGGACCAGGGAGGGTCTGATGGGGCGAGTTCTGGGGGGTCGTGTTCTGGGGGGGCGCAGAAAGGCAGCAGCGCCAAGGCCCAGAGAAGGTCAAAGAGCTACAGAGAGATGCAGGTGATAAATACCATGAAAGTCAAGTTGGAGAGACAGAATGAAGAGCACGGGGGAGGGAGAGAGCCTTTACAGTGGGGACACTGGAAATCCTGGCCTCGCTTCTCCCCCTCCTCCAGCAGACGGGTGAAAATCAAACTGAAACCTATCAACTTCCTTGGTTTCCTTCCCTGTCTTCCATCCTTTATCAAACCAAGGCCCAGACAGACCACTGCCTGGAAACATCACTCCGTTTTCATAAGGCCAGGCATACCATTGCAAGGGTGTTTGTAATTTTAAAGAAGGGTAAAAACCTAAAAGTGCAACTGAGTGGATTGAGGGGCCTCCAGGATGATGAAAACATCTTATGATGTGAGAAAACAATCCTGGAAATATTATCAAATGAAAAAAATGAGTTACAAAAACAAGTTATCCACCAGTTTATACCACATGTTCTTCCAATTTGTTAAACGGCGGTCATCTGCGTCTGGAAAAAGGCAGGAAGGAAACATCAAAATGTCAACAGCAATTATATCTCAGTGGGAGGATTACAGGTGATACTTATGGTCCCCTTTGTGTTTCTCTAACTCTTCTGAAGGTTCTGCAGTAAACATTCATTTTTGGTATAATGGGGGGGAGTCATTCCATTTTTCGGAAAGAATCAGTCCACCAGCAAGTGATTCAGCCTATCTGAAAGACATACCTTTGCAACAATGGGAGAAAACCGCTTCCCTCTTAAAGATACTTGTTTTCTAAACCATGATTATCTAGAAGAAGAACATGTTTATTTTAAAGGGTTTTTTTATTTCAGTAGTCTCTACACCCAACGTGGGGCTCGAACTCAATGACCCTGAGATCGAGAGCCACGTGCACTTCCAACTGAGCCAGGCACCCCAAACATTTCTGTTTTAGAGGGCAGCAAGCAGCTGTGAGATCTTACACAAGTCAAATCCTTTTCAAATGAATTGACAGCCCCTCAAGCTGTCCACACAGACGTCCACACTCTGTCACTTGGACCTGGCGATTAATCTTGGGTTCCCAAACTCTCCATTCCATGGAAAGTTAGGGAGGGCTGTTCTAGTCTCACAGAAATACAGTCAAGCCTCCTCCTCCTCCTAGAAGGCCAGAGAAGAGGCTGCCTGGGAGAGAGAAATCTCTGCAAGGAGAGAACTGTAGGAGACGAGCCATGAGTCACTCAGTGAGTCACCGAGGAAAACGGCAGAGGCGGCAGGAAACGTTCTCAGCCCGGAGCCCACTAAGGTCTGAAGCAGGAATGGAAGTTCAGCCTTTACCCAAACACAGTGTGGGCTTCACAGCACAATATTTTGACTGTTCTGCCATCTGGCAGTCTTGGTGTGCCGCCAGACTGGCTCTGAATATCTCTTCCACGAGAGAGTCGTGGCCATCCAGATACAGAGAAGGGGCGGGAGTTTGTCCCAGGTCATCTTGGCCAGCAGTCAGGGTCAGAACTGCTTGACATGAGCACCCTCGAACTCCCCTGGTGGTCATTGAGAGACTAGTCAGAATTTGAGTCCCTAAAACTGCTCTCCCACTAGCGTTGTAAGCTGGTTCCTTACGGTGGGATGAAAGACTTGGTCCAGCGCTAGGAAAGCCGAAGGCAGAAGTGAATGAGGAAGAAGGGTGAGGTCAAGCAAATTTAGGGGAAACATTGCTCACTTTCCCCCAGAGCAGAAGCACCCACTCTCCTATTCAAAAGTCTGGCCTTAAAGCAAGGCCAGTGGAGACTGCTTTGAGAAACACATTACCTGAGGGGAATCCTCATGGGCAGGACTAATCGCGGTGCTGGGGGCTTTCCTTAAAATTCCACAGACGAGGGGCGCCTGGATGGCTCAGTGGGTTAAGCCGCTGCCTTCAGCTCAGGTCATGATCTCAAGGTCCTGGGATCTAGTCCCGCATCGGGCTCTCTGCTCTGCAGGGAGCCTGCTTCCTCCTCTCTCTCTCTGCCTGCCTCTCTGCCTACTTGTGATCTCTCTCTGTCAAATAAATAAATAAAATCTTAAAAAAAAAAAAATTCACGGAGGAGGGGCGCCTGGATGGCTCTTGGTTTCGGCTCAGGTCATGATCTCAGGGTCCTGGGATAGGGCCACAGGTCGAGTGCTCAGCGGGAAGTCTGCTTCCCCTCTCCCCCTGCCCCACATGTGCGCATGTGTTCTCTCTCTGTGTCTCTCAAATAAATCTTTTCTTAAAAATCCCACAGATGAGAATAAAAAGCAAACTCTTCACATGGGTCTGGGGCTCCACATAATCTGGCCTCTGACCCCCTCTCTGGGGTGCCCCCGACTCCCCGTGTTCCAAGCACACGGGCTTCCTGAACAAAGCAAGCTCGCTTCTGCCTTTGCCTTCGCCCTTCCTGTTTTCTCTCCTGGAACTCTCCCTCTCCTCGTTCACGGCGGTCTCATGGGCTAGAGTTACAAGATACAATGCAGGACACCCAGTTAAATGTGAACTCCAGATAAATGACGCATGATTTTTTAGGACTTACATGTCCCAAATATTGCATGGGACACACTTAGGCTGAAAAACTTGTCATCGCTTCTCCTGATCAGGAAAACCTGTGTTCTTCCAGCCGGGGAATCCCAGTCCTGGCCCCAGGGCCGTTGCAGGCTTTCCCCTAGCCCCACTGGCCACAGCCGCAGGAGTGGCACAGACACAGAAATAAAAGTGTACAAACTACCCCCTTTGTTTGTGCTCGGGGCTCAGCCCTTGAGAGATTACTCTCCTCCGGACCCACCTGAGTGAAATAAATCTCTGATCCTCCAAGGTCTCCGAGTGCTGCTTGGTTTTCTTGGCCAGGTTCCAGTCCGCATTGCGCAACACTCCCCAACTCAAGTTGAATCGGGTGTCCTGTATTTTTATTCGCTAAATCTGGAAACCCAACCTGGGAAGCCTGAGCAGACTCCTCATCTAAACACCCCCACCCCATGAAGCCGCCTCGCCGCTCTCTTAACTCCTTACCTCTTACCTGTTTTGTCTTTTCAAAGCACTTAGCCCCACGTGAAATTAGATGTTGTTAGCCTCACCCCACTAGCTGGAGAGAAAGTTCCATTGTTCCAGGTAGAGAGAGGCCTTCTGTATCTTGTTTGTGACTCTCTCTGCTAGCAAATACCATTTTATTCGATGAAAGTATACATGAGTGAGTTTTACATGATTATTTTTTTTCCTTCAATCTTTTACTTGAAGGAAAAAAGCAGATAACTTCCAGCACAGAGTTTTCAGTTCAAGGTTTTCTGCTCTTTGCTTCCGTAGCTCCCATGGCCACCTCCATCTGACCCTGGAGCCCTGGCTAATAGCTGTCTTGGTCTCTGAAAATGCCTGTCTTGCTCTCACCCTGACCTTCCTGCACATCCACACCATGTCCTGCCCCCGGAATGGGCCACACCCTCCCATTTGACTTCCCTGACAGCAGGAATTGCGCAGAGACCCATGATTGTGCTTTATGCCTTCAAAATGCATATGCTCCCAGGACGATAAGTGTTTGTCCATTCTCCTGATGTGAATGAGTTGATCAGCTCCTTCCCTGGGAACAGGTTTTGGTTTAGAGAAATGAAAAAGGAGAGAAGCTCCGGGGAGAGATTGTATACAGAACACCTACACAGAAGGCAGGGACTCAGAATAAATGAGATCAGGAGTGACCTTCCGTTGTTCAAGGCCAGCACCTTCTGTCCGCACTAACACCTCCCAGCGCTGGCCTGTCCGCTGTCTGGCTCTCCTGCCCTTCCACTGTCCTCCCCTCAAGAGAACAAGGGTTTCAAGCCTCGTAGACATTGTTGCTTAGCCCAGTGCAAAGCCATCTCTGTGAGCAAGGTTAGATGGGCATCTCTTGACTGCCCTGGAAATCAGGGTTTAGAGAGAGCAACGAGCCAAAGCCATCCCCAGGCCTGGGTCTGGACCTCGATCCCCCTCTGCACAGTGTTGAGCAGGGGGGCAGTGTCCTAACTGGAACAGCAAGTCAATCCCAAGTGAGGAAGCATTGCGGTGGTAGAAAGATGAGGCATACATTCCCATAATCAGCCAAAGTGCTCATGTAGGGCCTCCTTATTGATTTTGGTTTTCTTTGTATGCAAACCTGAATTTCTTTCTCCTATCTGGGTCAGAGCAACCGGAGGGACACATGACTTTCTTTAAAATGAGCCTAAAACTCATTGTATAACAGCTCTCATGGCCACTAAATGGAAGGGTTTCTTGAGAGGAGAAGCATAGCATTTGTAATTAAGTTGATCTGGTTGAATTGTCTTAGAGAAAATCCTTTCGATCCACGGAGACTCAATGTTTCCACCTGTAAAATGGGGTAGATTTTGTTTGAAAGAAAAGAAAGGGTAGGGGCGCCTGGGTGGCCTCTGCCTTCGGCTCAGGTCATGATCCCAGGGTGCTGGGATGAAGCCCCGCATCGAGCTCTCTGCTCGGCAGGGAACCTGCTTCCCTTCCTCTCTCTCTGCCTGCCTCTCTGCCTACTTGTGATCTCTGTCTGTCAAATAAATAAATAAAATATAAAAAAAAAAAGAAAGAAAGAAAGAAAGAAAAGAGAGGGTAACAAACGTAACCACCTCAGCCAGACCTTCTTCCCCCAACAAACATCTTCACCCCACACACACAAACACCCAGACTATTTGACTTTGTCAGCAGATGGAGAACAGCCTCTTTCAATCCCCAAAAGACAGGACAGGAGTACAGAAGGAAAGAAATGCTTGTTTCCGAAATCACGCCATCACCAGAGCCCAGTGTTGAGGTTCTGAGAGCGAGTTTAAGTGAGCTCAGAGAACATATTTTAAGTCTTAAGAACACAAAATTTTCTAACTGTTTCTTCTGGGACAGTGAGATAGTCTTAACACAAATTCAAAATCAGCAAAAAGAAAGTAATAAGAATCCATCCGGACTGCCGTCCTTCTCCAAGGACAAAGAGTTTCTCCAGATTTCTGATTCATCTTGGCAACATCTACAAATAAACCCAAATGACCCAGAGGCTAAATAGATGCAAAGAACTATGAGTGATTGTGTATGCCTAAAATGTTTCTTTATGACACAGAAACAGTGTTCCCATGGTCCTCCAAGCTAGAAGAACGGCCCATTGTAATTATATCTCACTTCTGAGGCGGTAGTAAAGAGCCCAGGGTTGGGGGAGAGAGTTCTCAAAGAATCAGCCCCCCCCCTTTTTTAAGATTGTATTTATTTCTCAGAGAGAGAGCACAAGTAGGGAGAGTAGCAGGCAGAGGGAGAAGCAGATTCTGTTGAGCAAGGAGCCCAATGTGGGACTCGATCCCAGGACCCTGGGATCACGACCTGAGCTGAAAGTAGATGCTTAACCATCTGAGCCATCCAGATATCCAAGCAGGAGGACAAAGACCATGTCGCACAGACAAAAACCACCAAGTGCGGGGTGTCTCCTTTACACCTGGGTCCATCACACGGAAGGGAGGTTTCTGCGTGTGCTTAAAAGAGATCTTTGGAATCAGAGAGACCTACATTCAAATCCCAGCTTACCAGCCATGTGGCCTTGGGCAAGCTATGTGGCCTCTTTGAAGCTCCCTTTGCTCATCTATAAAATGGGGATAATAATGGTACCTATCTTCTGAGGCTGCTGTGAGGTTTAAATGAGATAATGTTTGTAAAAGGGTTTTAGTGAAGAGCTTGGCATGTAATCAGGCCTAGTAAATGTTCAACAGTGTTAGTAGTTGTTGAAATTAGCCCTCAGTTCCTAAGGCTGCCTTAACAAATCACCACAAATTTGGTGGCTGAAAACAACAAAAATGGGTCCTTTCAGGGGGCCAGAAGTCTGAAATCAAGTTTTGAGCAGGGGTTTTGAAGGGGCGGGGGGCTACCTCTGAAGGCTCTAGGGGAGAATCCTTCCCAGCTTCCCCCAGCTTCCGCTGGCTGTCAGCTCTCCTTGGCTTGTGACCGCAGCACTCCACTCTCTGCCTCCACGTTCACACGGCCTTCTCTTCTCTCTCTGACTCTGTTTGTCTCCTCCAAGAACACCTGTCGTGGTACAGAGGCCCATCCGGGTCATGCAGAGAGAGTTATCTTGAGATGCCTCACTTAACACATCCGCTGAGACCTTTTTTCCAAATAAGGCCCCATTCACAGGTTCTAGGGATGAAGATATGAGCATATTCATTGGGGACCACCATTCAACCCACTACAGTCATATTTATATCGTGACTTAGCAAGGAACCCAGTGCTGGCCTCAGACCCGTGCTGGGGGTTCCGGGGCCCGGCCCCTTTAAAAGGCTGTGTCATGTGCCTCTGAGCACTGGCTCAGTCCCACCAGTAACCCTGAACGGCTGGTGGCTAACACCATTCAGCTCCCAGCGAACCTCTGTGCTTTGCCCTGAGTTCTCCAAACCAGAGGTAAGTACACCCAAAGCCGCTGACGTCTGTAGGGGGGGTTTCTGCTGACATCAGATACAGACACTGCCTCGGAGAGGGCCAAGCTCCTGGATGGGGGAGGAAAGCTACCTTAGCTCTCCAGACCCTCGTCGTCCACAGGCTCTTGTTCTTCTTCGTGTTCTGGTATATGGTTCTGGAGTTTCTTACGAAGTAGACAATGTTCACAAACGGCTTCTGTTACTCTCAAATGTGTGTGCATGTAGTGCACACAATATTCATGAGACATGACATCAACCCTTTATGATATCATAGGCATCTAGATTTTGTTAAAGACACTGTTCTTTTTTAAAAGATTTTATTTATTTTTGAGAGAGATGATAGCACACGAGCAGAGGGGAGAGGGAGAAGCAAGCTCCCCACTGACCAGGGAGCTTGATGCAGGCTCAATCCCAGAATGCTGGGACCATGACCTGAGCGGAAGACAGGCACTTAACCGACTGAGCCACCCGGGCGCCCCTTTAATGTCCATTTAAAGGTGTCATAGCAGAATACCCACAAGTGTGCAATAATCACAAAATCGTCATTTTTTAAATTTCTGTGAACTTTCAGTCATATAAAACCCACAGATTTCATTCACTCTTTTCCCCAAACTTGCTGCTCTGAAGATATATTTGCCAGGTGCAAGGAGGGAGCAAATTGGGACACCTGGGTGGCTCAGTTGGTTGGACAACTGCCTTCGGCTCAAGTCATGATCCCGGAGTCCCTGGATGGAGTCCCGCATCGGGCTCCCAGCTCCACGGGGAGTCTGCTTCTCTCTCTGACCTTCTCCTCGCTCATGTTCTCTCTCACTCTCTCTCTCAAATAAATAAATAAAATCTTAAAAAAGAAAAAAAAAAAAGGAGGGAGCAAATTTTATTTAAATATCAGATGTAGGGCACCTGGGTAGCTCAGTGGGCTAAAGCCTCTGCCTTCGACTCAGGTCATGATCCCAGGGTTCTGGGATCGAGCCCCACATCAGGCTCTCTGCTCCGCGGAGAGCCTGCTTCTTCCTCTCTCTCTCTCTTTGCCTGCCTCTCTGCCTACTTGTGATCTGTCAAATAAATAAATTAAAAAATCTTTAAAAAAATAAATAAATAAATAAATAAATAAATATCAGATGTAGGCTGTGTGGACCTCCATGCATCCTCTCGCCCCAGGCCCTGCCAATGGTAACAGCTGGTCCGACTCTGTGTCTCAGGGTCTTCATCTATACCAGGGAGACATCTGCATTTAATGCAGGTTTTCTGGGCGCCTGGGTGGCTCAGTGGGTTAAGCCGCTGCCTTCGGCTCAGGTCACGATCACAGGGTCCTGGGATCGAGTCCCATATCGGGCTCTCTGCTCAGCAGGGAGCCTGCTTCCCTCTCTCTCTCTCTGCCTGCCTCTCTCTCCATCTACTTGTGATCTCTCTCTGTCAAATAAATAAATAAAATCTTTAAAAAAAATTAAAAAAAAAATGCAGGTTTTCTTGATTTAGAATCTCTCTGTCCTGGGGCACCCAGCTCTTGGTTTTGGCTCGGGTCCTGATCTCAGGGCGGAGTCTGCTTGAGATACTCTCTCTCCTCTCCGTCTGCCCCACCCCATCCCACTTGCTCTCTCTCAGTGAAAAACATTTAAGGGGGTACCTGGGCAGCTCAGTCATTAAGCCTCTGCCTTCGGCTCAGGTCATGATCCCAAGGCCCTGGATTGAGCCCTACTTCAGGCTCCCTGCTCAGCGAGGAGTCTGCTTCTCCTTCTCCCTCTGACCTTTTTCCCTCTCATGCTCTCTCTTTCTCAAATAAATAAAATTTTTAGGAAAAAAAAAAAAAAGAATCTCTCTCCCCCTCAGCAGGATGACCCTTAGACCATCTAGGAAGAGGGTTAACACTGCTGGTATTCTGGGGTCCTTGAAGGAAATTCACAGGAATGCAGGGAATAGATCACAACTGGCTGTGTGGAATGCCATCTCCAAAGTAGAGGCCTTGGGCCATCCGTGTTTGATAGGATCGTTTTCAGAGGGCTGCCCTCACTCAAAAAACACAGCCCCTTTACTTGTATCTGCACCCACCCCACCACTTAGGTCCTAAATCTATAAATGAATAGTCCAGACACAAAAAAGCAAACAGGTACAGCTTCTAGCTATCCATTCTGCTTTTTTCTCCCTTAGAACATTCCTAAACCATCTCTTGCTCACTGCTTCATAATCCTTTGCCTTTGTTTCTGACCAGGAGTTGTAGGAAAAATCTAAGTCTGATGGTAAGAAAGTTTAGGACCTGTCCTAGCTAGGGGATCCCAATGTCCTATCTAATTCCAAGGTTCACATGTGTCTCCTGTGATATGTAAAATCAGCATGGGGCACAGAGCTTGACCTTCTAGCCCAAGGACTCACTGTGCCAGGCTTTCCTAACCCTGCTCTCCTGACCTGCCCAGGGGGACACCCTTTTTTAAAAATTCATCCACCAGCAGTGCACCTTTCCTAAATTGCCTAAGATTATTTGCATAGGTTTGAGGTGACCCATCTTGCATCAAGAGTCCACAGTCTGGGACGCCTGGGTGGCTCAGTTGGTTAAGCAGCTGCCTTCGGCTCAGGTCATGATCCCAGCGTCCTGGGATCGAGTCCCACATCAGGCTCCTTGCTCGGCAGGGAGCCTGCTTCTCCCTCTGCCTCTGCCTGCCATTCTGTCTGCCTGTGCTTGCTCTCTCCCCCTCTCTCTCTCTGATGAATAAATAAAATTTAAAAAAAAAAAAAAAAAAAAAAAAAGAGTCCACAGTCCTCCTTTTCTTCCTCTTCCACAAATCAAGGGGTGCTGGAGGACTGCCAACTGATCCAGATGAGTGAAACAAGGTAATAGATCCCAGGCTGTGTATATTACAAACAAGCGTATCACCTGCCCAGGTGAAATACCTTTTAAAGCCTGGGCTTGCACAACAAATAGACAATAGCCAGAGTGGAACATCTAAATAAATTATTCTTGAGCCCTTCCGACCTGGAGGCTGCCACAGCCAAGTTAGAGACCAATATGCAAACCAGCTGGCTGTTCCTGTGGCTCCCTGCCAGTCTCCCAAGGTCCAGCAAAAAGCTCTGGAGAATGTTCCCTCGGTTATTGTCCTGAAAAATCTCTCCACGTCCTCAGGTTCCACCTGCTGGCTCACTCTCTCAGTCTCTACAGGTGGTTCTTGGGTGGGGCAATTTTGCCTCCTTAAGGGACACTTCCGGCTGTCGCAACCTGGGGAAGGGGCTCTACTGGCATCAGATGGGTAGAATCCAGAGATGTTACTAACCTTCCCACAATGCACAGGATAGTCCCCCACCCCCTAATCAAAGAATGATCTGGTCCAGGGATGCCTGGGTGGCTCAGTCGGTTAAGCGGCTCCCTTCGGCTCAGGTCAGGATCCCCAGGGTCCTGGGATCGAGCCCCACATTGGGCTCCTTGCTTGGCAGGGAGCCTGCTCCTCTCTCTCTCCCTCTGCCTGCCACTCTGCCTGCTTGTGCTTTCCTTCTCTCTCTCTCTCTCTCTCTGTGTGTGTGTGTCAAATAAATAAGTAAAATCTTAAAAAAAAAGAAAAAGAAAAAGAATGATCTGGTCCAAAATGCCAATTGCACCGAGGCTGAGAAAGCCACATTGTACACCCTTCACTAGGATACTTTTACTTGCTCTTGGTTCTTACCATCTTATTGACCCCATGAATGATGTTTGGCCACCCCTGGCCCCAAGCCCATTCTTACCTTGAATGTAAACGCCTTTGTTTCTTTTTGTTCTGTGTACTGCAGCCACTAAATAGAGACAAGACTGTCCTCCCCTCACCAGATTCTTATTAATTCTTTCAAACACTGTCTGTGGCTCTGTGATGACATCAGATCATTCCACCATCTTCCACCCCTAAAAATCAAGCAAAGCTCTGCAGGACCAACCATTAATGTTAATGCAGTCTTGGGGAGCCTGGGTGGCTCAGGCGTTAAGTGTCTGCTCAGGTCGTGATCCCTGGGGTCCTGGGATGGAGCCCTGCAGGGAGCCTGGCTCCCTGCTCAGCGGAAAGCTTGCTTCTCCCTCTCCTACTCCCCCTGCTTGTGTTCCCTCTCTCTCTGTCAAAAAAAATAAAATCTTTTTAAAAATGCTAATGCAGGCTTGCTTTTTAAGTGGTGTGACGTTTCGGTTTTTAGTTCTGTTTTGTGAAGTTATGCTATATAACCAGGAAGAGCAATCCCATGCTAAGCCTCCAATCTGTGCTCTGGCTTTTTCACAAACAAAGGATTAATGTGTATCCAGCACTGTTAACTACTTTTGTTCGTGTTGTGACTTATCTCCTTTCTTGGATTTTTTTTTCCCTGTCTCAACCCTGTCTACTCCTTTTTACCCCATAAATTGTGAAGCCTGATTTTAATTTTTCAGAAACATCCTTTAGTTTCTCAACACCTACACTTCTTTATTTTTTTGGAAGTGAGAAGTGTAGATAAGGACAGAACTTCAGGGAGACTCAGAAAGGAAGGAGAGTGAGGCTTCTCAACACCTACACTTCTTCTTTTTTTTTTTTTTTTAACCTACACTTCTTTAAACAAAACATTTCACCATGTAGAAGGCAGAAAAATGTCTGCCTAGCCTTCAAAGATGAACGCACCCTAATCCCCAGAACTTATAAATACGTCACCTTACGAGGCAAAGGGGACTCTGCAGATGTTAAATTCAGAGGAGAGTCATCCTGAACTATCTGGGTGAATTCAACCCAATCACAGCATTCCTTAAAAGAGAAGAACATTTCCCAGCTGTGGTCAGGGAAGCAGAAGTGACAAGGGAGAAGGGTCAGTGCAGTGTTGCTGGTTTTCAAGATGGAGGATAGGAGCCATGAGCCAACGAATGTGCTCAGCCCTCAGAAACCAGAATATGCAAGGAAGTGGATTCCTCCAAGTACCCCCAGGGAGGAATGCAATCTTGCTGACACCTTGGTTGAGCCCAAGGGGACCCGTATCAGACCTCTGATCTCCAGAACCGATAAAAAGTTGTTCTTTGGAATCCACCAAGTTTGTGGTAATTGGTTAAGGCAATCATAGGAAATTAATGCAACCCCACGTTCTCCATCCCCTATATTCATTAATGTCTTTTCCTCCAAAAAACTATTCCTTTTTTTTTTTTTTTGAAAATTTATTTTATTTGACAGAGGGCACACAAGCACAAGCAGGGGGAGTAGCAAGCAGGAGAGAAGGTAAAACAAGCTCCCAGCTGAGCGGGGAGCCTTATGTGGGGCTCAGTCCCGGACCCCATGATCATGATCTGATCCGAAGGCAGACTCAACTGACAGAGCCACCCAGGTGACCCCCCTCCACCCTCCATAAAACTATATTTGACTTGAAGGGACACCTGGCTGTCTCCATCAGTAAAACATGCAACTCTTGATGTTGGTTTACAAGTTCAAGTCCGACGTTGGGTATAGAGATTACTTAAAAATAATATCTTTAGCTCGCTTTGGCAGCACATATACTAAAATTGGAACGATACAGAGAAGATTAGCATGGCCCCTGTGAAGGATGACATGCAAATTCGTGAAGTGTTCCATGTTATATGCGGTTTCCCAGTGAACTGCCGCTCTTCGCAGAGTAACTCTGCGGAAGAAACGGTATCAGTCAAAGTGAAAAAAAAAAAAACCCACTATTCTTGACTTTTTTTTTTTTTTAGATTTTATTTATTTATCAGAGGGGGGGGGAGCGAGCACAGGCAGACAGAATGGCAGGCAGAGGCAGAGGGAGAAGCAGGCTCCCCGCTGAGCAAGGAGCCCCATGTGGGACTTGATCCTAGGACTCTGGGATCATGACCCGAGCGGAAGGCAGCCGCCTAACCAACTGAGCCACCCAGGCGTCCCCTATTCTTGACTTCTAAGAGACATTTTCTTATCTGAAACTATTCTCCTTATTTCCCATGTCTCCCATTAGCAAAGATTGTTCAGACATCCCTTCTGGACATCTCTTGGAGCTGTGAAGTTGCAAACATTTTAGTTTGTTTGGATACAGCCTAATCTCTTACAGATCTTACTTTGCAAATAAGAATGAGAAACCTCTGAGAGGGCAAGGGGCTTGTCCAGTTCATGGAGTTACCAGAAAGCAGATGGCACCACACGCCCTGTCCTGACTCATCAGCTGTTCCTATATCCATTTCCTTCCTCTTGAAAAAAGAAAGGACTGTCCCACTCGTTCAAGAAGAGCCTATTTGCTTCTTCCATTTTGGGGAGCTCTGATAGTTGATGTTGTATAGATCAAAGTTTCCTGGCAAAAGTCTGGTGAGATACTCCGGGAGAATGTTTACAAAGCTTCTGTGGCCAAATAAGCTTGGAGAATGCACCCTGTTTATCCTCATCTTGGAAAATCATTATGTACCTAAAAACACAAGACTCCTCAGAAGTCCTGTAGAAAGAACCAAGTTCTAACCCAGAGTTTACCCTTTTCATAATAATATGCATGGGCATGAAACAAGAAATGCCAGTAGAGATGATCTGTCCATGTCCTTTGGCCCTTCACCTGTTGTGTGGCTGCTTTAGACCATATATGGAGTTGGCTGGGTACACTATGTGGGATCCTTCGAGAATGGAACAGGTGAATGCTGAGACAGAGCCTGCTGGTTTCTACCCATTCTCCCTTGCTTTCTCATTAACAGAAGTTCATTTTATTTGGGTAAAGTGTTGAACTAAAGCTATTTGATTTCTTAAGCTCCTTTGAAGCTGAGTGTGGCCATGGGACAGAGTTCTGGCCAATGAGAATGGAACAGAAGTCTATAAAGGGACTTTCAGAAAAGCTTCCATGTACATCTCCTATTTATTTGAGAAAGAGAAAGAGAGAGAGCACAGGGGAAGAGCAGAGGGAGAGGGAAAAGCAGACCCCCTGCTAAGCATGGAACCAGATGCAGGGCTGGATCCCATGACCATGAGATCATGACCTAAACTGAAACCAAGAGTTGGTTGCTCAACCAGCTGAGCCACCCAGAAAGCCACCCCTACATTTCCTTGTTATCTTCCCTCTTCTTCCCACCTACAGTGCAGAGGCAATACCTGAGGTGCAGCAGCCATCTTGTGACCATGAGGTCCATAGACATCTACCAAAGGTGGCAGAGAAGAAAGCAAGAACCTGAGCCTCTGATCGTGTGATGCCATCTCACTAGCCCTGTACAGCTTCTGGTCTTCTTGAGAATCTAAGAAAAGTAATAAACTGCCATCTGGTCAAGTTCTGGTAGCCAACACTGTTCCATGCACGTAAATATCTTTCTGACTGAAATCATGTTTCAATATTTATTTCTGAGTACCATAGAATTTTGCTCTATGAGTATTGTCTTGGCTTTCTTTATTAAAGGCAATTACTGGGAAGAGTATACATTTATGAAAACAGTCCAGCACCAGCGCCAAGTCACCCAAGTCAGTGGTTTTTGAAGTACAGTCTCATACCAACAGCCTAAGCACCATCCACAATCCTACTAGACCCCACCCCAGCCTTACTAAAAGAGAGGATCTGGGGGTGAGGTTCAGCAGTCTGTGTTTTAGCAAGGCTTCCTGGTGATTCTCATGTACACCAAAAGCTGAGAACCACTGACAAGTTAAAGGCATCAACCTCGGTGAGCTCAAACCCAACACACGGGAAACACTTTGAATGAAATAATTGAGTCTGAATAGGAAGACCCATGCCAACAGCTAACAGAGCACAGGCTCCTGGGGAGGTGGTGTCTTGCCATGCCTTGACAACTCAAACAGAAAGAGAAGTAAAGCTAATAAAGTCACTAAGAGGAGCCACCACCAGTTAGTATGATTCAAGGTGGTTTGTCTCAGTGTCCCTAGGGGCCAGGGTGGAAATTTTCACGGGAGGCTTTCAGTCTCACTCTTCTCGATTAGTCACATACTGATCCCTTGACTCCAGCTCTGCTCACAGGACAACCAAATTACAGGTAGAGATAGGATTTATATAAAGTTCAGCAAATTAAGAATGTGTGTATGTACTCACTACACACAAAATAAAGTGGTAATTATGGGAGGTGGTGGAGGCACTAACCCCACCATGCCTAATAATTTTACAGTGTAGACATGGATCAAATCATCACCTTGTATGCCTTAAATGGACACAATTTTATCTCAGTAAAGCTGAAAACGTGCAGAATGTGTACATGTGTATAAGAGCCAGGGGTGGGGTGAGGGTGTATTAGAAGTGACCAGTGTCTCTGGACCCATTAGGAGGATGCTTCAGAGGCTAAGACAAGATCCCTCTCCACCCAAGGTCTCAGCACCCTCCTGATGCCAACACCACCCCAAGGTCTATTAAATAACCAATTACTGATGACTCAATTTTCCAAAGACTCATATATTGTTTAATCTTCACGAGCATTCCTAAGAGCCTGGGATGCATCATTTTTTGCTGGATTCTTGGATACAGAAGGGGCCAGGCCCTCCTGTTCCCACTCTGCTGGTGCGGTGGAACCTTCAGGATGAAGAAGCCATTAAGAGTGACCCGCAGCAACAGCCATGGTGCTGGGAATTCAGCTCTGGCAGAATTATCCACTGTCGAGGAGAGGTCTCCTCTCCAAACCACTGACCTTCCATGGTATTTCCTACTCTCAGGCCTCCCTTTATTGTGTGAGTTGGAATATATTCAATAAATTCCCCTTTTGTCTCAATAAGCCAGGATCATTTTCTGTTGCTTGCAACAGAGAGGTCTGACTACCATAATATTATTACCATCTTTTTTCAGATGAAGAAATTGAGACATGGAGGTTCAGTAATTTCTCAAATATATGGTAACCAGCCATTAAGATGAGCCCCAGGGATCTTTGTCTCTTAGGTATTTACCTGCTGGTATCGTCTCCTCCCATGCTGGTCTGTGTCAAGCCTGGCAGAGGTGACAGTGTGTGACTTCCCAGTCTAGATCACAAAGAACATGGCAGCTTCTGTCTTGCTCTCTCTGACGGCTTACTCCGGGCAAAGCCAGCCACCATGCTGTGAGGATGTATTAGTCATGTCTGTTATTTTTTTGTATTTCCATGCTTTGACAGCTAGGACCTTAATGACCTGGAGGGACTGCCCCTCCAAAGGTGAGTCAGTTCCCAGAGATAACAAACACCCTGTCTGTGAGCACACTTTTCAAATGCAAGCAACCAGTCCAGGGCCCATATCCGCTTGCCCTAATCACTCCATAGCCAGGTACTAGACAACCAGGGTACAGCTCTTGTGCCCCAGACCCTGCTGAAATAATTCAAACTAGCCCATCCCTACTTTACCCATTCCTTCCTATGGAAGCCACAATAAAGTCTCTTGCCTCCATCTTCTCCCAGCTGCCTCTGCTTCCAGACCTTTCCCAGTGCTTTCCTAAGGAATAGATGTACCCTCTTCTTGTGATCTGGGAGTATAACAAACCATCTTCTCATTGGCAGTCATTCCTGATCTGTTGGCCTTGCCACATCAAAAGAACAATAAGACATCTATTTATGTGTGTATTTATTTTCTCATTCACTCATTCATTCATTTATTTATTTTTGAGATCAAGTCACACACCTAACCCACTGCACCATCCAGTCCTTTAATAAGGACTTTATAGACCTAATAAGCCTTTATTTAGTATGGGAAAGCCCAGGTAGGGAGGAACAGAGGCCTCCCAGCAGCCACCTGAGTAAGCCCCGTGAGAAACAGACCCACCAGCTCCAGTGAAGCGATGAGATGACCGCAGCCCTAGCCAATACCTGTTTACAATCTCATGAGAGAAGAAAACTCTAAGCCATCCCCAGATTTGTAACACACGGAATCTGAGAGATGATACACGTTTAATGGCTTTTTAAGTCACTAAGTTTTATTTTTTCCTTTTTTTTTAAAGATTTTATTTATTTATCAGAAAGGGGGGGGCGGACAAGCAGAGGGGAGAGGCAGAGGGAGAGGGAGAAGCAGGCGCCTGTCGAGCAAGGAGCCCCAGGCAGGACTCGATCGCAAGACCCTGGGATCACCACCTGAGCCTAAGGCAGACAAGTGCCCAACCAACTGAGCCACCCAGGCATCCCAGTCATGAAGTTTTAAAGGAATTTGGTCCTCAGAAACAACCTGTTAGTTGAGGAACTGAGATATGAAATCAGGTTTACATAGTTCTAAAGCCCAAGGATTTCTTTTATTGTCTCACCAGTGTGGTAGCATGAACTGTGTTAAAATGTTTGTGGCTTCTGACTCAAGCAGTGAGAAAGAGTTATCTCCTATAGCAAGAATTCAAGAAGTAGATAGGTTCCAGGGGTGATTAAGCAAGTCACCAAGGACCCAGATAATTCTTTCCATTTCTCTATTCAACCAAGTTCATTCAGCCTATCTGCTTATCTTTCTCATTTTCAGAAGACAGCCATGACATTCAAGGCATTGCATGCAGATAACACAATATGAGTTTTCCCAGAATTCTCTCAACTGATCTCTCCCAGAGATCTCTCCCTTGGCCAGAACTATGACACACGCCCAAACCCAAACCAATCACTAGTGAGGATAATAGGCAAATGGGAGCACATGCCTGGCTCACACCAGTCAGGGTTTTTGCCTGGAGCTGAGTCTTTGGAGCCCTGCCCTTAGCTACATAAGGCCCGGGGCCCCCTTGACCTCAGTCAGGGTTCTGGCACCAAGGAGGAGTTAGCATGGTGGTTAATGGCTTAGGTACATTATCTTCTCTATGAGCCAACAAGAATCCAGCTGCACCAGTGTAAAGGGAAAGCAAGATCCAGCGAAGGTGTGGGGAAAGAAAGAGGCAAAGCAAATGCACTGAGGCCAGTTGAAGGGGTTGGGCAGAACAAATAACCTGAATGACGCTTCCCCCAGAACCACTGCTCACTCACCCCATTCTCCCTCCTGAGGATGAGTCATGTATCTGCTCACACACCAGACTGCCCTCACTCTGCCAGTTTGGGTCAGAGAGTACAACCCAACTGCCTCCGAAAGCCTGCCATCCACTGGAACAGGAACAGGTTGTAGACATGTTGGTCAGCTGATGAGACACTATCTGCATTTCCCAGGGTGCAAGGCGGCAGGGTGTGTGTATAACTCTCCCCTCCGCTGGGACAAGGAAGGGTTATTTGTTTAAATGTAGTTGGAATAGCCGAAAACATGTGACCTCCTTCGTTCGAATATGGAATAATCCAACGGAGATCTTCAGAGATGTGAGGAGACTAGAAGTCCAGCTCCTCTCTTCAGTAGCTGTGGAAATCCAAGTTTACATTGAAGGGACGTGGCCAGGGTCACAGAAGCAAAACCGGAGCTAAAACCAAGTCTTAAGTCTCTTGCCTCAGTGTTCCTTCTCATTACACCTGATAGGAAAAGATTCTATGCCCAATTCTGTGCCAGATCTCTAACCTCATTTTTCTGGCATACGGAATTGCTAGGCAGAATATTCTTTTTTTCTTTTTTTAAAGTATCTTTTTGTTTTGTTTTGTTTTGTTTTTTAAGATTTTATTTATTTATCTGACAGAGAGCACAAGTAGGCAGAGAGGCAGGCAGAGAGAGAGAGGAGGAGGAAGCAGGCAGAGAGCCTGATGCAGGGCTGGATCCCAGGACCCTGGGATCATGACCTGAGCCAAAGGCAGAGGCTTTAACCCACTGAGCCACCCAGGCGCCCCAACTAGACATAATATTCTAACAGTCTTTCATGTCCACTTAAAAATACAAACTATGCTTGAGATTGAGACATTGATTTTGAATGTCATTTAATTAGACTTTCAAGCTCGACCCTTGAAACATTTTATCTGGTGTTTACCAAACGGGCCAAAAGGTAAACTAATAATGATGTCAGCCACTTTTGTTGCTCTCCAAAAGATTACATTAAAAATTATCAAGAGGAATTCTTTTCCAAGTGACAGCAAAAATTAAGGACTTCCAATCTCCAGTTCAAGAGTTCACTGGACTCATTACTTCAGAGAGAATATAAATAAGCTTCCTGAGATGATCTTTCTAAAATAACTCTTCTGTCTACCAGCTGACTTGCAGAACTGACTTCGTAGTCAGCACAGGTCCACATGACTGGGTGCCAAAGGCTTTGGGAGAAGATTTCAAGTTTTGCCTCCGTATATGATTTTCATTCTTGATTTCTTGGCTCATTTGAAGACATCAAAGGGGAGCCGCATATGCCAACTGAATGGGTCTTCTTATCACTTTCTATTTTCCTTTAGGAGATCCATTCTGATTTTGGAAATGCGGTAACATTTTTCTTAAAGGACATTACTGAAGATGCAATCTGGTGGGGCGCCTGGGTGGCTAAGTCAGTTAAGTGCCTGCCTTCGGCTCAGGTCATGATCCCAGCATCCTGTGATTACGCCCCCTGCCGGGCTCCCTGCTCAGGAGGGAGTCTGCTTCTCCCTCTGCACCTTGCTCACTCTCTCTCCCATGCTCACTCTCTCAAATAAATAAACCTTAAAAAAGAAAAAAAAGATGCAATCCGGTAAGGGGTTTCAGGGGAATGTGTGTATGTGAGTCTGTGTCTGTGTCTGTGTCTATGTGTGTGCGTGTGTATTGGGAGTTGGCTGGGTGGAGGAGGAAGATAAATTTTGGAGTTGCAATTATAGCACTTGGAACAACACGAAAAAAGATGTTTAGCATATATCCATATTAAATCTGGTCTTCATTATTTCTAGTTAGTATTGTTACCCCACAAAAATAATTTTTTTAAAGATTTTATTTATTTATTTGACACAGAGAGATCACAAGTAGGCAGAGAGATGGGGGGAAGCAGGCTCCGTGCTGAGCAGAGAGCCCGATGTGGAGCTCCATCCCAGGACCCTGGGATCACGACCTGAGCCGAAAGCAGAGGCTTTAACCCACTGAGCCACCTAGGCGTCCCACCCCACAAAAATAATTTAAAGCATTGATAGGTTAAACAGATGATTCACAGAAGATAATCAAAGGCAGTCCATTCTCTCTGTAACTACTGTTTACTTCCTCCATTAATTTTCAGGTTGCTGAATCACTGCCAGGAAAATATTCGCAGTCAAGCAAACTATATAAAATCTATTTGTCCTCATCCACTTGGGCACACAGCTAAGTACGTTAACTCTGATTAAACAATTCACCCGTCAAATGTACAAAGGACACTTGCCATGAGATAGCTTTTGTACTACCATAAAAGCAACAGTAAATAGGAAAGGACAAAGGGTTCCATTTAGTGTAGTACTGTTGTAGAGGCCCAGACAGATGCATGAAAACTCACTGGTGAGGTACCATCCTGATCTGAGCAAACAGATAGCCCAGGAAGGTTTTCAGGAGAAGGTGACGTCTGAGCTAACTGTGGAAAGACCTATCAGAGTGAGGCAGATATGGAGGTAAAGACAGAAGGTAAAACAAAGGCGTGAAGGTGTGAGGAGGGAGTGTGGCACTTTCAAGAGCCTCAGAGTCAATATGGCGGATGCGTTGGGAGGGAGAGAAGAGATGCCGAGCCCCTGGGGACCAGCTCCCGAGTGGCTGCTTCTGCCTTGCCAGGTCAGACTAAAACCTGAGAGAAGTGGGAGCTACTGAAGGAATTATTTCAAGCAGAACAGACTTGTTTGGGTTTACTGGAGGAGTGAAGAAGTTGGGGTGTGTGTGTGTGTGTGACAGAGAGAGAGAGAGATTAAGCTTGTTTGGACAAATTTAACTCAGTAAAGGACAATGCCAGGTACTTGAGGTCAAAAGAACCAATACATTGTGCCATTCACTATTGCAACACCCTCTTCATTTACTTAGCACTTTAGGACGAAAGTGTTCTCCCCAGATGTTTCCTTCTTTAACCCGCAGGCAGAGAGACGGTTGGTGGGAGGGAGAGCAGATAAAAGAGACATCCAGTTTTGATGACTTTTTTGACTGTCTCAGGATCTCACCGCTGATGTGTCATCTGAGAATTTCACACTGGCTTCCTCAAATTTTCTCATTAAAACTTTAACAACCACCGTGTCTACCTATGATATTGAAAACTATACACAAGGCACCTTTCTGGGACAATGTATTCAGGGCAAAGAATCTCTCCCTTTGTCTTCCTACCCCTCCCCCCCACACCCATCTGTGCTTATGCCTGAGTCCTTGGTATTTCAGTTTAACACTGTGTTCTTGAGATCTCAGATTTTATTTCTAGGAGCCATATCGGAGAAACTGAGAAATTCCTCTTATGACTTGACTACTTGAAACTTTGTAAAGAATGAAAAGGAAGCTTTCTTATCAGATTCAGGCTTATTTAAAACCTTCTCTAGGGGCACCTGGCTGACTCAGTAAGAGGAGAATTTGACTCTTGGTCTGGGATCATGAGTTCAAGTCCCATGTTGGGTGTATAGATTACTTAAATAAATAAATAAATAGCTTATAAGCAAACTAATTCATTAATTAAAACCTACTCTAGAGAATTAAAGGACAAGTTACATTTATTTAAACTTTTAATCATTAGAGCTCAGGAGCCACCATATCAGACTCCATACAACTTTAAACACATTACACGCTCATACACAGACACACACACACCCACGCTTTGGGCAGGGTCACCAAATCCATCCATTCTTTGTTACAAGTTCAAATTCACTCAAGGTTTTTGCCTCAGTCCATTAACTGTCCAACTTTTGATCTCAGCTCAAGTGTTGATCTCAGGGTCGTGAATTCAAGCCCCACTTTGGACTCTACCCTGGGTGTAGAGCCTACTTAAAAAAAAAAAAAAAGTCAACCATCTTTGGGGCACCTGGCTGACATGCACCTGGGGCATGAGTTTGGGCCACACACTGGGTGTGGAGCCTACTTTAAAAAATGAAAATATTTTAAAAAGTAATAAAGTCAAAGAGCTCTCTTGGCTCCCTTTCTAGCCACCACAGCCCCATATTTTAAAAAAGAAATAATATATTTAGTCAGATAAGTTAGTATTAGTAACTACTCACTACTAATATAGGGCATTTTCTTTTGTGTTAGGCACAAATATTCCCCCAAATAGCTATTTGCATCTATTTTCCTCTTAAGAAAATTTACCTGAGGGGCGCCTGGATAGCTCAGTGGGTTAAGCCTCTGTCTTCAGCTCAGGTCATGATCTCAGGATCCTGGGATCGAGCCCTGCATCAGGTTCTCTGTTCAAGGGGAGCCTGCTTCCCCCTCTCTCTCTCTCTGCCTGCCTCTCTGCCTACATATGATCTCTCTCTCTCCATCAAATAAAGAAATAAAATCTTAACAAAAAAAAAAAAAGAAAATTTACCTGAAAGATACTCCTAAGTTTCGATTTGCATATAACTTTGAAAACTATAGTTTTCCCTCTGAGATTTCTTTCTTAAAATTAGCAAAAGATGGGGCACCTGGGGGTGCCTGAGTGGCTCAGTGAGTTAAGCTGCTGCCTTCGGCTCAGGTCATAATCTCAGGGTCCTGGGATCGAGCCCCGCATCGGGCTCTCTGCTCAGCAGGGAGCCTGCTTCCTTCTCTCTCTCTGCCTGCCTCTCTATCTATTTGTGATCTCTCTCTGTCAAATAAATAAATAAAATCTTTAAAAATATATATATTAAAAAAAAAAAAAGATGGGGACACCTGGATGGCTCAGTCGGTTAAGCATTTGCCTTTGGCTCAGGTCATGAACCTGGAAGTCCCAGGATCAAGCCCCATGTCAGGCTTTCGTTCAGTAGGGAATCTGCTTCTCACTCTCCCTCTGCCCTTCATCCCTGCTTGTGCTCTCACTCATGCTCTCTCTCTCAAATAAATAAAATCTTTACAAATAAATAAATAAAATTAGTAAAGGATAATTTATCAAAAACTAACCACAGAGTAAAGTTACACTTTGAAATACTTTGTGGATTTAGCTGCATCTGCTTACGATATGAAATATCATAGGTGTTTTAAACATCCTCCCCCACCCTGGGGCAAAGGCAGAGCTATGTGCTTCCTTTATTCCTTTACCCCTACCTCTGTATTTTAATGCCCTAAGTCAAGTGATGCTATCATCTGTTTGAAGATCCATGAAGCTACTTTTTCTAGACATCAGAAGAGTTAAACTGGACTTTAAATACTGTTACAGGTGGGCACCTGGGTGGTTCAGTGGGTTAAGCCGCTGCCTTCGGCTCAGGTCATGATCTCAGGGTCCTGGGATCGAGTCCCACATCGGGCTCTCTGCTCAGCAGGGAGCCTGCTTCCTCCTCTCTCTCTCTCTCTGCCTGCCTCTCTGCCTACTTGTGATGTCTCTCTGTCAAATAAATAAAATAAAAAAATCTTTAAAAAATATATATATTGTTAAATATTTTTATGTTACCGCCCCCCCTCCCCTCCCCCAACCCCACCCCCCACAGCAAACAATCCACTGTCCTGGAGACCCAATGGAGGTGATTTCAAGGAGGGGGTGGTGGGGGTGGAGGCAGAAGGTAGAGAGTTGGAGGGAAAGAAGGGGCAGATTGAACATGATTTCGGGGGGGAAAAAGGCATCCAGTCTGGGCTGAAAGCGCCCTTGCTTCCCCAGGAGCAACTGGAGAGGAAACACTAGGAGTTAATCATTCAAGGCACAGGATGAAAGCAAGAAGGAATTCTAAAAATAATGCCTTCTCCTCCCAAACTGAAGCTGTCTGCAAGAAGCAGAATTGGAGAGCTTATTAGCATGACTCCTTTGCCCTCTGCAACCAGAGGCTCCCCATTTAAATCCTGGCACAATCCTGAAGGGGGAGTTTGCTCTGCAAGGTCAAAAGAATTGAGGTCAGCAAAGAACACGTATCAGGTAAAGTTTGGTGGCACGAAAACCAAGTCGCCATTCCGCATGTATGTTAAGGGCTCCTCCAAGCTCTCCATCCCTGTGGCCACCTACAGAGGTGACTGGAAAGGAAGTGGCTGGACAGAGCGGTCGCTGACTGCCGTCCTCTTGTCACACTACTTGGTCATCTTGGCAGTATCAGTTGCTTTGGGAGGAACAAGGAAAAGCAAGGTTGCCAAGGCATTTGCCAGTATGTGCGTGTCAATTCCATTTTCTGTGCCCTTTATGCAGAAGACACCCTTGCTACAGCTCCCATCTCCTCCCAAAAAGCTTGTCACCCAGATACACTTGTCTTTCAACAAACACCCCGCATTTCTTTTGATCATATACCTGATCCTATGACTGGTATCCTATGACTGGATCCTATGACTGCTGAATCCCTTCCTTCTTTCTATTTCTTTCCAGCCTTAAACATCTGGGGGCCCTGTACAAGATGCTAGAGATATGAAGAAGACCGGAACATTCCCTTCCTTCAAATTATTCTGAGTCCAGTGGAGGAGACAGAAACTGAGATCTGAAGAGAGCCTGGGAGTTAATTAAGTGACGGACTCTTGGGGCGCCTGGGTGGCTCGGTTGTTAAGCATCTGCCTTTGGCTCAGGTCATGATCCCAGAGCCCTGGGATTGAGCCCCTCATCAGCTTGCTTCTCCCCTCCCACTCCCCAGCTTGTGTTCCCTCTCTTGCTGTGTCTCTCTCTGTCAAATAAATAAATAAAACCTTAAAAGAAGAAAAAAAGTGACTGACCTTTGATTTCGGCTCAGGTCATATCTCAGGGAAGTGAGATCGAGCCCCAGGCTCTGTGCTCAGTGTGGAGTCTGCTTGGGATCCTCTCTCTCTGCCCTGCCCTCCCCCAAATTAAATAAATAAAATAAATCTTAAAAAAAAGAAAGAAAGAAAGAAACTGAGACCTGAAAAATCTGAATAGTAAAGCAATTTGTCGGAGTTTCAGGTCACCTGGGAGGTAGAACTTTTACCTCCTGACTCATAATGAAGATCTCTGTGCTCAAGACGACATACAAGCCTGTGCTATTTATAAATTGATGAATCCCATTAATAAATAGAGAAATCATTCCAGAAAAGGCCATTTGTTCCCAGAGAGCAGAATTCCAAGTACTAACTTCTCTTCCTCCCACTCTGTAAACAAAGACCTTGTCTGAAAGAACATGAGTGTCCCACCAGCGCAGAAGCTGCCCAAAGAACTCAGACCTTGCATACTGAACAGTTTGGAGCAGGTGTGGGGAGGTCCCTCCCTCTTCAACAGGCACCCACCCAGCCCTGCCCACCCCCCAGCAGTGTGAATGTGGACCAGCTCCTCCGTCTTCTGAGACTGGGGTCCCACATCTGTGTAGAGGGATCATTATTCCCTCTCCACGGTTGCTGGGATATTTACATGGCGTACAGGTGCCTCTCCTCTTACTCTAAGCCCCGTCCCTGAAAAAGACCGAGAGAGGGACTGGCCGCTGAGCATTGCCCTCTGGGGCCTTGCAGGTATCCCGGCCAGTGATGCGGAAACAGCTGCAGGAAATCCCTCCATTTGTGTACAATGATGTGCTCAAGGTTTATAGGGGTAATAGGCACAAAGAAGCACCGGGAGGGGCGCCTGGGTGGCTCAGTGGGTTAAAGCCTCTGCTTTCGGCTCAGGTCATGGTCCCAGCGTCCTGGGATCGAGCCCCGCATCGGGCTCTCTGCTCAGCGGGAAGCCTGCTTCTCCCTCTCCCTCTGCCTGCTGCTCCCCATTTGTGCTCTGTCAAATAAATAAATAAATCTTAAAAAAAAAACATAGTGGCTCAAAACAACATGATTTTATATGCTGTTGACTCTGTGAGACAGGTATCAGGCACAGTTCACTGGGTCCTTCTGCTTAGGCAAGGTCCACTGGGGTCAGCTGCTCAGCTTGCATTCTTTTGGTGACTGGTGGGGCTGGACAAGAGGGTCCAAGAAGACTTCATTCCCAGGGCTAAGGCTTGGGTGCTCTTCCTAGTAGCCTCCCTCTGTCCACATGCTTCATTTGAATTTCCTCACAACACTGTGGTCTTAGGGTAGTCAGACTTCTTATATAATGGCTGGCTTCCAGGAGAAAACATTTTAAGCAACAAAGGTAAGAACTATGAGCCTCTTAGGGCCCAGTCTCAGGGCTTACCTAGCCTCACTTCTGCTGCACTCGATTGGTTAACACAAGTCATAGGACCAGTCTAGATTCAGAGGGAGGGTCAAAGGACTCCAGGTCTCCATGGGGAGAAGAACAAAGAACTGGCAGCCATCTTGAGTCTATCACAATCAGATCACCAGCCTCAGACTCCATCACAGTCTCTCCTTGCCTCTTCAATTTCTTTTTATGACACTTATCACAAGTTAGTTATGGGATGAACTATCTTCCTCACAGGAACCTTATGAGCAGAGAATGAGATGAATCTGTTAGATTCACCAATGTATACCCATTGCCTCGGGCAGTGCCTCACACATTGTAGGCTCTCGAAAAAATGTTTCTTTAGAGAATTGGATAAAACAGTATCAGGATAATAGGAAAACACACAGGGCAAGTCAAGACAGCATAATGTAGTTCATCTGTCACAGTTCTTCATAAACAAAAGGATGAAATTGTGCTCCGAGCCTTTGAAATCTGTTTTGATACCAAAACCACCTAGAAATCTCCTATTTCCTATCTCTTCCCCCACGGACGAAAACATCTGATATGTTCCACCCAAGCACCTCCAGGTGGGAGTTTTCAGGACTACCCATGATTTTTTTTTAGTTAGAAAAAATTGAGGGGTGCCTAGGTGGCTTGGTCAATTAAGTAACCAACTCTTGCTTTCGGCTCCTGTCATGATCTCAGGGGGCGTGAGACCCCCTGCGTGGGGCTCTGAGCTGAGAGGGCAGAGTCTGCTTTAGATTCTCTCTCTCTTGCGTTGCTTGGGTGGTTCCTTTGGGATAGAGCCTTGCTTCCAGTCCTGTGTGGAGCCACACATTGGGCTCTGCGCTCATCAAGGAGTCTGCTTGTCCCTCTCCCTCTGCCCCCCCCACTCCTGTACCTGCACACTCACTCTCTTTCACTCTCTCTTGAATTGAAAAAAAAAAAAAAAAGATTCTCTCTCCCTCTCCCCCTGCTTGTGCACATGCTCTCTCTTTCTCTCTCTGGCTCTCTAAAAAAAGATTATAGTAGGGGCGCCTGGGTGGCTCAGTGGGTTAAAGCCTCTGCCTTCAGCTCAAGTCATGATCCCAGGGTCCTGGGATCGAGCCCCGCATCGGGCTCTCTGCTCAGTGGAGAGCCTGCTTCTGCCTCTCTCTCTCTCTCTACCTGCCTCTCAGCCTACTAGTGATCTCTGTCAAATAAATAAATAAAATCTTTTAAAAATAAATAAATAAAAATTTAAAAAGATTATAGAAACGGTAATAAATAATAATTTTAGGGGTACTTGGGTGGCTCAGTTGTTGGGCGTCTGCCTTCGGCTTGGGCATGATCCCAGCGCCCTGGGATCAAGCCCCGCATCAGGCTCCCTGCTCGATGGGAAGCCTCTCCCAATCTCCCTGCTTGTTGCTCCCTCTCTTGCTGTGTCTCTCTCTGTCAAATAAATAAATAAAATCTTAAAATAAAAATAAAAATAATGATTCTAACTGTGCTAAAATGCACAAGCATAAAATTACCATCTTAACCATTTCTAAGTGTAGTAATAAATATGGTCACAATTTTGTGCAACAAATCTCCAGAACTCTTTCATTTTGTAAAACTGAACCCTACACTCATTAAACACAGCCTTGGGCAAGCTCCATTTCATTGCCAGTCTCCGAATTTGACTACTCTAGAAACTTCATGGAAGTGGAATCAACAGCAATCACCAGTTTCTTTGTGACTGGTTCATTTCAGTTAGCACAAGGTCCTCAAGATTCATGCATTTTGTAGCATGTATGAGAATTCCCTTTCTTATTAAGGCTGAATAGTATTCAGAAGTATCTTGTTTTTTTCCTTTTACCTATAAAATTAAGGACATAAATAAAGTCTTTTGAAAAAAAGAATTTTAGGGTGGTGTTAGCAATGCATTAAAACAAGTGTGCAGCCCTGGAAAACTGCCAAGATTGAAGACCTACGAAGGGCTCTGTCTGTACTGCAGAGCTTCCCCGGGACAACACTGCCTTACCATTCTGCCCGTGCCTGAAACCCTCATTTGTTTTTAGCCACCAACCACCCATTAATTCAAACTCTTGAAAGTGCACAGAAGCCCACAATCTGAACAAAAATATTTTTATTTCTCAATGTCCCTTTCTAGCCCTCTCAGGCAATACTGGTCAAAAAGCCATCGTTTTATCCTTTTTTCTCTCTAAATGGGAGAATCTTAGTATGATTAAGATCACCCCATTGCTACCAGCTTCGGGGCCTGGCCGTGTCTCTCTCCAACCCTGCCCTGGAGCTCAGGTAAGAGGTCAAAGGGCAAGGCAGTCTTTTCTTCTTACACCTTCCCCAAACTCGCCCTCAGAACTTGGTTTTTTCTTCTCTGGTCCTGGGACCTCCCGGAAGCAGACAGAGAGTCTGGGAGCAATTCTCTCAGTAGCCCTGATCTTCTAGTCCAAGTGCTAACCATTAACTGTTTTTGAATCAAGTTCCTGGCGATCTCAGAATCAGGTGATACTTTAACACAACTACCTTTTTCAATTTGAGGTGTGTCTAATTCCCACCAGTGCTCCATAGAAGAGAACTCTTTGTTAACGAATCAAATGTTGTGAACTTGAATTCTAGTCTAGGCACCAAACTGGGCTCCTCTCATCTCTGAAGAGTTGACTGTGGTTGCTTTGTCCACATCTTCATTCCCACTTTCTCTCGGTCCACTCCAATCAGACTTACCACACCCACCCCTCTACTTGATGGCTCTTACTGAGGTCACCAATGACCTAAGTTGTCACTTCTTGGAATGCTCTTTCCACACTCATCAGCTAAAGTCAACAGCTGGTTCTCTGTCCTAACCTTATGGGGCTGGCTAGCAGACTTTGGCCAGATGGACCATTCTCTCCTTCTAGAAACTCTTTCTTCTCTAAGCTTCAGTAAATCCTCTCTGGAGTCCTCTATACATGGTTCCCTTTTCCCTCTCCTGATAGTTTCTTCCCCAGATGGCAATCCAAGTGAAGTTTTATAAACACTTGTTTAATCACATCACTAGCCATCTAATGGCCTCCAGGGATGTGTTGGGTGATACCAAACTCTTAGCATTATCTATGGTCTAATTCTGCCTTCCTTGCGCAATCGTCAAGGCAGTAGGAGCCCTTCTTTTCTGCTTATCCACCATGCTGCAGCCACACTGACCTCCTGCTATCCCTCATACTCCCCAGGGGCTTTGTGAATTGTTGTCACTTCTTGGAATGCTCTTTCCACACTCATCAGGCAGCTGCCTCCTCTTTGTGCGGTCGTCGGCTGGGCATCAATCTCTCGGGAAACCTTCCCTAACACCAGTAGAGTAGCCTCTTCCTTCAAGGCACTTTCTATTCTGCTTTTTTTTTTTTTTTTTTCTAATCTGCTTTTGTCTTCAGAGCCCATAATATCTGAAATTCTCTTTTTTGTTTCTTTACTGGAGTGTACATTCATTAAATTGATTTATCTCTTCACAGTGTCCCTATATACCTAGAACAGCATGTAGTAGGACCTCAATAAATATTTGTATACTAACTAGCCAACTCTTAATTAAATTATTGTCCCACAGACACGTGCGCGTGCACAAGCACACACACACCTCACTGAGGGTCACACATTACCTCTGACCTTATCTTTCACTACTCTTTCCTTGCTCACTCTGCTATAATGAAAACTGGCCTGAACTCTGTTGGAACCTTTGCTGTGGCTGTCCTCGCTGCCTAAAGCACTCTCCTTCCATAAGTTCCTAAGGTGAACCCCCTTTTTTGAATATTTGTTCAAATATCATGTCCCTAATGAGGCCTACTTGATTATTTATATTTAAAACTGTGGCTCAGTCAATGGAGTGTGCAACTCTTGATCTCAAGGTTGTAAGTTCAAGCCCCATGTTGAGTGTAGAGATTACTTAAAAAAAAAAATTGGGGTGCCTGGGTGATTCAGCCAGTTAAGCATCTGCCTTCGGCTTAGGTCATGATCCCAGGATCCTGGGATCCAGCCCTGCATCAGGCTCTCTGCTCAGTGGGAAGACTGCTTCTCCCTCTCCCTCTGCCTGCCGCTCTGTCTACTTGTGCTCTTTATCTCTCAGTCAAATAAATGGAAAAATAAAATATTTTAATAAATAAATAAATAAATAATCTATCTTTAAAAGAAAAAAGAACATTACCTAAAAGGGGCACATGGATGGCTCAGTCAGAAAAGAATATGACTTTGTATCTCGGGGTTGTAAGTTCAAACCCCATGTTGGGTGTAGAGATTACTTAAAAATAAAAAATCCTGGGGCACCTGGGTGGCTCAGTGGGTTGAGGGCTCTGCTTTCGGCTCGGGTCATGGTCCCAGGGTCTTGGGATCGGGCCCCGCATCGGGCTCTCTGCTCGGCAGGGAGCCTGCTTCCTCCTCTCTCTCTCTGCCTGCCTCTCTGCCTGCTTGTGGTCTCTGTCTGTCAAATAAATAAATGAAATCTTTAAAAATAAATAAATAAATAATCCTTAAAAAAAAAAAAAGAACTCTGTAATTTACTGTTGTCCAACAGTGGCTTCCAAAAATAACAGAGAAACAACCTCTTACTAAGACAAAGCTGAGTATTCTTTCCTTTTTTTTTTTTTTAAGATTTTTATTTATTTATTTGACAGACAGAGTCTGATCACAAGTAGGCAGAGAGGCTGAAAGAGAGAGAGGAGGAAGCAGGCTCCCTGCCTAGCAGAGAACCTGTTGTGGGGCTCGATCCCAGGACCCTGAGATCATAACCTGAGCCAAAGGCAGAGTCTTAACCCACTGAGCAACCCAGGCACCCCAAAGCTGAGTATTTTTACCACAATTAAAGAGAAAGAGGGCACACTACCATGCAGAGTCTTGGAGCTCGGAGGCTGATGTTGGATTATTTATGAGTTCTGAGAATCTGGGCTGAAGGCAGGTCTCTCGTTATGAGGGCTTAATCAAGGTGGTATAAAGACCATGGCATATTTTAGAATTAGTCGACACAGCAAGGACTGCAGGTGAATATTTCAAAGGGTCTTGGGGAGTAAGCATTCATTTGATTGAACTGTTCAAATGGGTTTCTAGGGGTACCTGGGTGGCTCAGTGGGTTGGCGTCTCTGCCTTCAGCTCAGGTCATGATCCCAGGGTCCTGGGATTGAGCCCCACATCAGGCTCTCTGCTCAGCAGGGAGCCTGCTCCCCACATCCTTTGCCTGCCTCTCTGACTACTTGTGATCTTTGTCTATCAAATAAATAACATTTTTTTTAAAAATCTTCAAATGGGCTTCTAGAAGAACAGAGATAAGAAAGTTTGTGATAATACTTGTTTATGTAGGTGGGAGGGATCTTTCTCTTTTTCATAACCATAAAAACCTCCCAGAGAAGAGATTTATGGTGTGTTTACCCCTGATCTCTTTCCTAGGAATAGATTAGAATAGTCCCTGGAGTATAGTGAGTCTTCAATAAATAACTGTTGGATAGATGAAGAGTATTGGCACTATTTTTATTCCCCAAAATTAAAACTACCATTCCAACAAAAAAATTTTCATGCTATAATGGAAAAAATTATTTTCGTTTTACCATCTTGTAGTCAACTCTATTATAGAATTCACTTTGCTTCTCCAACCAAAAGAATTACAAATAACTTCCATTTAAAAGTTAGTGAAATGAAAGAGAATATTTGCAAAAGGCATATTTGGTAAAGGACAGACATCCAAAATATACAAAGAACTCTAAAAACTCAATGGAAAAAAAAAAAAACCAACTCAATTTAGAAGTGAGCAAAAGACCTGAACAGACACCTCACCAAGAAATATATAGATGGGAAATTAGCATATAAAAAGATGCCCTACATCGTATGTCATTAGGGAAATGCTAATTATTTTTTTTTAAAGATTTTATTTATTTATTTGACAGAGAGAAATCACAAGCAGATGGAGAGGCAGGCAGAGAGAGAGGAAGGCAGAGAGGGAGGAAGGGAAGCAGGCTCCCTGCTGAGCAGAGAGCCCGATGTGGGACTCGATCCCAGGACCCTGAGATCATGACCTGAGCCGAAGGCAGCGGCTTAACCCACTGAGCCACCCAGGCGCCCGGGGAATGCTAATTAAAACAACAGTGAGAGGGGCGCCTGGGTGGCTCAGTGCGTTAAAGCCTCTGCCTTCAGCTCAGGTCATGATCCCAGGGCCCTGGGATGGAGCCCCGCATAGGACTCTCTGCTCAGTAGGGAGCCTGCTTCCCTTCCTCTCTCTGCCTGCCTCTCTGCCTACTTGTGATCTATCTGTCAAATAAATAAATTTAAAAAAAAATAATAATAATAATTAAAAAAAAAAACAGTGAGATACCACTACACAGTTACTGGAATGGCCAAATTACAGAACACTGACATTAACCACTGCTGGTGGGATCATTGCTGGTGGGAATGCAAAATGGCACAGCCACTTTGGAAGACAGTGTGTCGGTTTCTTATAAAACTAAACATATTTTCATCACATGATTCAGCAATTGTGCTCCTTAGCACTTACCCGAGTGAGCTGAAAACATCTCCACACAAAAACCTGCACATAAATATTCACGGAGACTTTATTTATACTTGCCAAAACTTGGCAAGCAACCAAGATGTCTTTAGTAGGTGAATGGATAAACTGTGGTATATCCAGACAATGGAATATTATTCAGCATTAAAAAGAAATGAGCTAGAGGGACGCCTGGGTGGCTCAGTGGGTTAAGCCTCTACCTTCGGCTCAGGTCATGATCCCAGGGGCCTGGGATCGAGTCCCGCATAGGGCTCTCTGCTCAGCAGGGAGCCTGCTTCTCCTCATCTCTCTCTCTGTCTGTCTCTCTGTCTATGTGTGATCTCTCTCTCTGTCAAATAAATAAATAAAATCTTTAAAAAAAAAAAAAAAAAGAAAGAAATGAGCTAGAACTGGCAAACTGATTCAGTAAAGTTGCAGGATACAAAATCAATACATGAAGTTTAGTTGTATTTCTATATGACAACAATTAATTTTCAGAAAGAGAAATTAAGAAAACAATCCCATTTACAATAGCATTAAAATGATACTTAAAATAGCATTAAATCACACTCCCTGATTTCAAGCCATATTCCTAAGAGATAGTAATCATACCCTGTGGTATCAGGGTGCCTAGCTGGCTTAGTCTGTGAAGCATGCAACTCTGGATCTCAGGGTCATGAGTTCAAGCCCCACATTGGGTGTAAAGCTTACTTAACAAAAAACAAACAAATAAACAAAAACAGTGTGGTATTGGCATAAAAACAGGTCAATGGAACAGATTAGAAAGCCCAGAAATAAACCCACACAGATATAGTCAATTAATTTGCCACAAGGAGCCAAAAACATACAATGGGGAAAGGACAGTGTCTTCAATAGTGGTGTTGGGAAAACTGGACAGCCACGTACAAAAGAATGAAACTGATTTCTATCTTACATCAGACACAAAAATCAACTTAAAATGAATTAAGACCTGGGATGCCTGGCTGGCTCAGTCAGTAGAGCATGCGACTCTTTATCTCAGGGTCATAAGTTCAAGCCCCATGTTGGGTATAGAGCATACTTTTTAAAAAATGGTGGGCGGGGGAGGGGGCACCTGGGTGGCTCAGTTGGTTAGGCATCCTACTTTTGATGTCAGCTCCGGTCATGATCTTGGGGGTCATGGGATGGAGTCCTTCATCGGGCTCTGCACTCACAGCTGACTCTGCTTGTCCTCCTCCTTCCACTCCTTCCCCCCTCCTCTCTCTTTCAAATAAATAAATAAAATCTTAAAAAAATTTTTTTAATGTATTAAGACCTGAAACCACAAAACTCCTAGAAGAACACAAAGGGAGTAAGCTCCTTGACATTGCTCTTGGCAAAGACTTCTGGCTACAACACAAAAAGCAACCACAGCAATAGCAAAAATAAGGAAAAAAAGAAACAGAACTACATCAAACTTGAAAGCTTTTGTACCAACAAGAGAAACCATCAACAAGATGAAAAGGCAACCTACAGAATGGGGAAAACATTTGCAAATCATAGTCTGGTAAGGGGTTAATATCCAAAATATACAAGGAACTCATATAACTTAATGACTAAAAAACAAATAACCCAATTTAAAAATGGGCAAAAGATCAGCATAAGCATTTTTCCAAAAAAGACATACATATGGCCCACAGGTACATGAAAAGGCACTCAACATCACTAATCAGAGAAATGCAAGTCAGAACCACAGTGAGGTATCACTTCACACCTGTTGGAATGGTCATCATCAGGCCTGGATGGCTCAGTGAGTTAAGTGTCTGCCTTTGGCCCAGGTCACGATCCCAGAGCCCTGGGATCAAGTCCCACATTGGGCTCCCTGTGGAGGCTGCTTCTTCCTCTTCCTCTGCCTCTCCTTCCCGACTCATGCACATGCACTCTCTCTCTCTCAAATAAATAAATAAAATCTTAAGAAAAAGAATAGTCATCATCAAAACAATAAGATAACGTGGTGGCAAGGATGTGGAGAAAAGAATCTTCCTGCACTGTTGGTGGGAATGTAAACTGTTACAGCCACTAAGAAAACCAACATGGAGTTTCCCCAAGAAATTAAAATTAGAACTACTTTATGATCTAATGATCCCACTTCGGGGTATATATCCAAAAGAAATGAAATCATTATCTCGAAGAGGTACCTATATCCCCATGGTCATTTCTGCACCATTCACAATAGTCAAGGTATGGAAACAACCTAAGTGTCCATCAGCAGATGAATGAGTAAAGAAAATGTATATGTGGGTGTATGTGTGTGTGTATACACTATATATATATATATATATAAATGTATGTTTGTATGTGTGTATATAATATATATGAAATATGGACTGTTATTCATCTTTAAAAAAAAGAAAGAAATTCTGTCATTTGTGACAACATGGATAAAACTGGAGGGTCTTATACCAAGTGAAATAAACCTGACAGAGAATGACAAATACTGCATGGTATCACTCATGTGTGGAACCAAAAATTTAAAAAAATTGAACTCATAGAAACAGAGAGTAGAAAAGTGGTTGCTAGGGGGTAGAGGGTAGGGAAAAAAAAAGCTATCAAATCATGAAAAGACATACAAGAAACATAAATGCATATTACTTAGTGAAAAAAGTCCATCTGAAAAGACTACATAGTGTGGGATACCCACTATAGAACATTCAGGAAAAGACAGTAAAAAAAGAAAAAAAAATCAGGGGTTTCTAGGGGATAGAGAGAAGAAGAGATAAATAAACAGAACACAGAGGACTTTTAGTGCCACGAAATTAATCAGTATGATTCTATAATGTTGGATACATGTCCTTATACGTTTTTCAAAATCCAAAGATTGTACCATGCCAAGAGTGAACTCTAATATAAACTGTGGACTCTGGGTAATGATGGTGTGTCACTGTAGCTTCATCATCTCTGGTGTGGAATATTGAATGTGGAGGATGGTGTTGCAGGGGGATGGGGCAGAGGTTATACAGGAACTTTGCATAACACCTCACTCTTGCTGTGAACCTAAACCTGCTCTAAAAAACAAAGTCTAATTAAAGGAAAACAAAAAGTGAACGAATTTGGGGGAATATTTGACTTCCGATGATGTACATTACTAGCTTTTCTCGAGATAGCCTGAAGCAATCAAAACTGCATCTTGTTCCATAATCAGGAAGTAAATAAACTGAGCCTGTAAATACATCCTGTGTACTTAAACAGATTTGTGAACTTTTGCCAACCTGGGCATAGATGAAGAGGGGAATTAGAAAGCTCCATGGCTGTAGGCATTCTTAAATGCTGGGACGCTTCGCTGAGAAGCCCGCTAAGAACTTAGAAATAAAGAGGAAAGACTGCCCTATGTAAATATAGACAATTAAACTATTACTGTGTGCACAGATATACAAAATGAGCTAAAAAGAAGAAACCAAGGCACCTGGGTGGCTCAGTCAGTTAAGCATCTGCCTTCAGCTCAAGTCAGGATCCCAGGGTCTTGGGATCAAGCCTGCCTCCAGCTCCCTGCTCAGCAGGGAGCCTGCTTCTCCCTCTACCCATTCCCCCTGCTCGTGATCTCTCTCTCTCACTCTTTCTGTCTCTCAAATAAATAAATAAATGAAATCTTAAAAAAAAAAAGAGAGAGAGAGATTGAGGGGGGGGCTGGGTGGCTCAGTTGTTAAGCGTCTGCCTTCGGGCTCAGGTCCTGGTGATCCTGGTGTCCTGGGCTCCCTGCGCAGGTAGCCTGCTTCTCCCTCTCCACTTCCCCAGCTCTATTCTCTCTCTAGCTGTCTCTTTCTGTCAAATAAATGAATAAAATCTTTTAAAAAAATTATAATAATGAAAAATAAAGAGAGAGAGAGAGAGAAACGGTCTTCCAGGGTGGAAAGGTGGTTTCCAGGGAAAATATCTATATAATTTAAGAAGGAAAGGTGTCAATCAGAGACTGAAGTGTCACCAAGAGGAATATTGCCATCATCACCTTCACTGTCAAAGCAATGGGTAAGCTCTGTTGAGCTCAGACCATGGGATAAATATTGTTAATTATCACAACCTGTTGAGGGAGTTGCCATTATGTCCATTTGCTCAGAAGGAAATTCAGTCTCTAAAATCCACATTCCTAACTAACAATTATGATGTACTACAGGGATTGGCAAACGTTGTCTATAAAGCATCAGATAATAAATATTTTAGGGCTTATGGTCTCTGGAAATTTCTCAGCTCTGCTGTTGGAGCAAGAAAGAAACCAGACACAGCATATAAATGCAGACTCTGGCTGTGTTCCCGTAAAACTTTGTGAACACTGAAATTTGAATTTCATATATTTTTCATGTGTCATAAAATATTCCTATTTTTATTTTTTGCCAAACATTTACCAGTGTAAACACTATTTCTCACTCGGGGACTTATAAAAACAGGCATCAGAAGAGGTTTGGCCCTGGAACCCTAGTTTGCAAATCATTGGTGTGGACACATTAATACTAATATCCAGTATCTATTGAAGACTGACCAGGTGCCAAGGCAGCACCAAAGCTTTCCTGACAATGACTCATGTCATCTTCATAGAAACCCCATGAAGTAGTTACCTGTATGTTTAGAGGAAGAAATGAGCCATGGGTAAGGTAAGTAGCATGTCCAAGGTCACAGAGCTAGGTCGTGTTGAGCAGGGATTTGAATTCAGGTAGCCTGACTCTAAAGTCTGCACATTCAAACATCATGCTTAACTGCCTTCCATTAAAATTTTAACTTTAGTGCCTCACTCTCTGTCCTTCTGCCCAAGCCCACAGGCTTCACCTTGTCCCTCTAAAAGGCCCCCTGGGTCTGCCTTTGCTTCAGCACTGGCACATAGCTTGATAGTTCTCCCAGCTCTTTTCCTAGAGCCTCTTCATCTTTCAGCAGCTCCATCCCAGGACCCCGAGATTGGGACCTGAGCCAAAGGCCTACACTTAAGCGACTGAGCCCCCAGGCGCCCCTTAGGCTTGGGTTTTTTGAAGTAAGCTACGAAGGCACTGATCCACCTCAGTCTAATAATGGTCTCCTTGTTAATTTTGCATTTGTGATAATAGAATAAAATGGAGAAAGCTTTGCCAAAAGGTCATTTAAAATGGAGCCAGGGAACCTGGCTGGCTCAGGCAGCTAGTAGGCCACTGAAGATCTTGGAGTTGTGGGTTCCAGCCCTGCCCTGGGTGTAGAGATTACCAGAAAATTAAAAAAAATTTTTTTAAAAAACTTACATATATACATATGTCTGTACATACATACAGCATACCTGCATATACATATGAGATCTACTTTTTGTCATTGTTTTGCAAAATACACTTTTTTCATGGAATAAAATAAATAAATACACCTTTTAAATTAAAAAATAATAATATAATAAAATGGAGCCAGGATGACATTGAGGAAGAAAAGCTTATGCGTGTCTTCCGTGTCAAATTTTGGAATTTTTGCTGAGCTCAGCTAAGAGCCAAGGCATCTGCTGTATGTTAAAATAAACATAAATGGAACTTCCCCGACACTGGCCCCAACAACCAATCACAGATCGACGAGTGTAACTGCTGCTTTACCAGCAGCGCTCACATTTCGTGCAAAACTTAACATAAATTCCCTCTTCCCTCTTTAAAAACTCTATAACCTCCTTTGTCTCTCCAGAGCACACTCCTGATTCCAGCTGGATCAGGGTATCCTGATTGTAATCCCTAGGACGCCAAATAAACACATATTTTACTCCGCAGCTTGCAATTCTCTTTCTCGTCGGTAGACACTTGCTACTCATAGGAGAACTTCTGTTCCCTGCAAAGGATGAATTCTTTCCGCGGATCGAAAAAATAATTCCTCTGCTCATGATGTGACTTCTCAGGCATCGTAACCGGTGTGGACCTAAGTAGACCGAGAGGCAGGCAGAGGGGAGGAATCAGGCTCCCTACCAGGCAGGGAGCCCGATGCGGGGTTCGATTCCAGGACCCTAAGATCATGACCTGAGCCCACTGAGCCAGTGGCTCAACCCACTGAGCCCCGCAGGCGCCCCTGGCTTGTGAGTTTTTATTGGAAGTCACATCCGCGTTCATCCATGAATTAGCCTACTCGGGAACGCCCCGGGCTCCGGTGGCGTTTAGTTAGTTATTCCGCATCTTCCCCAGAAGGTGTCGCTGGTCCTTGAAGACGGAAGGTCTTGTTTGGCCATCAGGCAATTAGGCGGTAGATTTTCCTTCAGGTAATTAATTGCTCCTGGGAGCATCCAGCCAGAGCTGTGCTTCCCGAACTTTCAGATTGGTGCCCCTGACATCCTCCCTTTCAATCTCTTTATCCTCTGGTTAAACACCCCTCTCCACCACCCCCGCCCCTCACCTCAGCTCCCAACAGGGACCCAACTTCTCAGTCCTGGGCAGCCATTTTCTCACGGTGACCCCTCCTCAGCCTACCCGGTCTGGTACATCACAGGAAGTCTCACTCCTAGAGACCTTCCCAAAAACACACCAGTGTCAGCAGAAGCATAGATGATACTGACGTCATTTGCGAATATATGTGAGGTTCTGTGGGGTCCGGAGCCTGCAGCCAAGAAGGAATTCCTGAGACCTCTTGGGTGCAAGATGATGGTTTTAGTAAGGCCCCGGGGACAGGACCTGTGGGCAGAAAGAGGGACTGCTGCCTGAGGCTGCCTTCTGCAGCAGATTGTGAGGAGCAAATGATGATACACTTAGGAGGTGGGGGAAGTAAAGATACGGGAAATCCCAAAAGGATTCAGGACTCTGCTAAAGAAGACACAGGATACCAGAGGCCTTGCTATTTGTCAAACCAATTGTTTTTCCCTCTAGCAAGGTTATTAACACTAAGACAGTCAGGATGTTCCTGGACAAACATTTTATTCTGCCTGCCTCAAGGATTTGTCAGTGGGCTGCAGGCTATAAGGACATTTAATTTTACCTATATTTCCTTCTCTCTTTGCTTCCGCATCAAGATGTGTGAGCAGAAGTTTTATAAATGTTTTCCCCCCGTCTCTATTTCTCAAACTTTCTCTGAATTGGTTACACTACTTGATAATGTAAAATCAAAAAAAGATTATTTTTTTAATTAACATAGAATATACTATTTGTTCGGGGATACAGGTCTGTGAATCATCAGTCTTATACAATCACAGCAATCACGGTAGCACATACCCTCCCCAATGTCCATCACCCAACCACCCCATCCATCACTCCCCAACCTCCAGCAACCCTCAGTTAAATCAAAAAGATTTCTAGGGGTGCCTGGGGGGCTCAATGGGTTAAAGCCTCTGCCTTCGGCTCAGGTCATGATCCCAGGGTGCTGGGATTGAGCCCCGTGTCTCTCTCTGCTCACCAGGGAGCCTGCTTCCTCCTCTCTCTCTGCCTAAAAATTCAAAAAGATTTCTAAAGGTAGGCTAAGCTATTACTAGGTCAGGGATGACATCATTCTGTGCTTGGTCGTTTGTACATCTTCCCGGGTTTTGCTATTATTGAGTAACACCTGCATGATTACATACTTAATAGCTTCTGTTAAATTTATTCACATTTTTAAGAAGTCAAATAAATACATCTTAAAGAAAATCCCACATGACATAAAACGGAAAATGCATCTGCCACAAATATAAAGTGACTAAAAATAAACGCAACAGAAATAGTACAACATTCTCCAGTCTGCTTTAATACTATCACCCGCTGGAAGCCGGGATCCTTTGTAAAAAGGATAATTAGCAAGTGTTAGGGATCTTCTCTTTTACTTAATCAGTATGACTGAAGGAGCATTAAGTCATTGTTAATTAATACAATGGCTCTCATATCTTTTATTGGGTCTATTTGCACTTTAATGAAGTAATCTCAGAGACAATAGCTTGGTTGAAGGGAATGAATTCTCTCGAAGTTGCATCTCAGGTGCATGGGACTGGTGGGGGTGGAAGAGGTCTGCGAGTGCGCACGGTAGGGCTTAAGTGGGTGAGGGGCTGCCTTTTCCTGAAGGTCATGTATTCAATGGTGGCACCTGCACGTGGGCCTCACAGGCAAGGAGTAAGGTCTGGAGGTGAGAGAGCCCTTATTCCCCGGCCTGGCTCACTGAAGATTTTTATTTATTTATTTGACAGAGATCACAAGTAGGCAGAGGCAGGCAGAGAGAGAGGAAGCGAAGCAGGTTCCCTGCTGAGCAGAGAGCCTGATTCGGGGCTCCATGGGATCATGACCTGAGCCGAAGGCAGAGGCTTTAACCCACTGAGCCAGCCGGGCGCCCCTCACTCAAGTCCTTTACACGGGCCTGACCACAGCTCCATGATTACTCCTACGAACATTCACAGAGGGAAAGCATGCATGTCTCTCTCATTCTTCCAGAAACACTGAAGACAGATGGAAGAGAAGCGTACAGCCAAATGGAGAGCTAATGGAGTTCCGCAGGAGTCAACGTCCTGCCACACTGGCTTTGCAGCTCTTTTCCCTCTTCACTTTATTCCTTGCTCGTCACCGCAGTTGCTGGCGTTCCCGGACTTGGGTCCTTGGAACCAGCAAAGCTAGAAATGAGGCTGGACCCCAGATTTAAAAGCCCAGGCGAGGGGCACCGGGGTGGCTCAGTGCGTTAAGCCTCTGCCTTAGGGTCATGATTTCGGGGTTCTGGGATTGGAGGCCCGCATCGGGCTCTCTGCTCAGCAGGGAGCCTGCTTCCCCCTCTCTCTGTGCCTACCTCTCTACCTACTTATGATCTCTGTCAAATAAATAAATAAATAAATTTTAAAAGGATTTTATTTATTTATTTGACAGAGGGAGAGAGATCACAAGTAGGTAGAAAGGCAGGCAGAGAGAGAGGAGGAACGCAGGCTCCCTGCCAAGCAGGGAGCCCGACGCAGGGCTCGATCCCAGGATGACCTAAGCTGAAGGCAGAGGCTTAACCCAGAGCCACCCAGGCGCCCCAATAAATAAAATGTTTTTTAAATAAATAAATAATAAATAAATAAAATAAAAGCCCAGGTGAGGCTTCATTGAGACTTGGGCTCGAGTACAAGAGAGGCAGCAGGAAAGAATCCTCAGGCTGACTCTCCGAGGAGAGGTCGCAGGGAGTTTTTTAAAGAAACTTGGGTGAGGGGCGCTTGGGTGGCTCAGTCAGTTAAGAGTCAGCCTTCAGCTCAGGTCATGATCTCAGGGTCCTGGGGTCAAGGCCCTAAGGAGCTCCCTGCTCAGTGGCAGTCTGCTTCTTCCGCCCTGCCCCCTTCTTCCCGCACTCATTCACCCTCTCTCAAATAAATAATCTTAAAAAAAAAAAAAAAAAGGAACCAATAAATGAATTCAGGAAGCGAGGTAGGAAAAGGGTGCTGTCTAAGCCTGGAAAGATAGTTATTAGCACCTTGGAGTTCAAGGTCATGCTTCTTTGTGAGTTTAGTTAATGTGTCTAATTAACATGTTAAATCTTCACCCCTAGGTGATTTTTAGTATTATAATGAGGGAGAGAGTCGGTGAAAGTTCAGGACTAGGGTTCGTTTTGGTGCAAACTGGTTGGGACTGGTCTGGGTTTGCTGGTTAGCTGGTGCTTTCCTTTGCAAGAAAAGTAACAGCGTCCAGGCTGCAGGGAGTTTTTCCCGTGCCCAGGGGCTTGTGCCCATGGTCCCCGACTGGCTTACTGTCACTAATTATGAATGAAGATCTAAAGAACTGCTAAATCTATTAACATGTAGTAAAATGAGCTCGAGATTTGGGAGCAGAGGACCTGAGATCTGATGCTCCTTCAATAGTCCTTTGCTGTCTGATTACCTGATTTATCCCATCACAGAGTATATCTCTTCTTCCAGTAAATCTTAAAGTCTCTCCACCTTGTCTGAATGGATTAGCCTCGGAGGTCCACAGTTAGCTCCTGTGTAAGAGGAGAACCGTAGTGTCCATCTCCTCTGGATGGCCGGCGTCTGGACGAGGTCAGCTCTTATACCCATCAGGTCAATGACCACAGAATCTTATGAATCAGAGAAAAGCAGCCATAAGCTGTACCTCATTCCACAGCCCAAGGCAGTGAGGAGCAATTGGCAGCCAAGAAGATGGTTACTTATAGAAAACCACTATGCACGATCAGGATACTGAAGATCATTTTTACCTAGTACAGCCACACCTCAGAGAGACTGCGGGTTCAGGACCAGACCACAGCAATAAAGTAAATATCTCAACAAAGTGAGCCAAATGAATATTTTGGTTTTCTGGTGCATGTAAAAGTGATGCCTACCCTATACTGTAGTCCCTTCAGTATGCAATAGCATTAGATCTTTAAGAAAAAAAAAAAAAAAGCCCATAAATAAAGTATTGCTAAAAAATGCTAACCCATTGTCTGAGCTTTCAGCAAATCATAATCACTGATCACAGATCACCCTAACAAATATAATAAGAAGAAGAAAGTTTGTGGGGCACCTGGCTCACTCAGTCAGAAGAGCATATGGCTTGATCTTAGGGGTCATGAGCCCCACTTTGGGTGTAGAGATTACTAAAAATAAATAAACTTCAAATTATTTTATTTTTAAAGATGTTATTTTTATTTGACAGCGAGAGACAGCAAGAGAGGGAACACAAGAAGTGGGGAGAGGAGAGGGAGAGGGAGCAGCAGGCTTCCCACCAAGCAGGGAGCCCAATGTGGGGCTCCATCCTAGGATCCTGGGATCATGACCTGAGCCGAAGGCAGACACTTAACGACTGAGCCACTCAGGTGCTCTCCCCTGCCCCCCAAATTTTACATACTAGGAGAACTACCTCCAATTTCTAAAAAATGCAGTTGTCTGCAAAATGCAACAAAGTGAAAGACAGTGTGAGTTATGCCTGAATTTACTCCTTACCATAGCGTCATGAATTCATGTTTATTACTACCACTTTACAGGTGTAAAGACAGTGTGAGTTATGCCTGAAAGTACATTTGTTAAAGACTGAAAGTTGATTGATTAATAAATTGAGTTATGCCTGAATTTACTCCTTACCATAGCGTCATGAATTCATGTTTATTACTACCACTTTACAGGTGTAGAAACCAAGGCACAGACAATCTAGGTCATTTGTTCCTAACCACGATCAATAAGCAGTAGAGAGAATTTTTATTTACACTAATGCACCGCTTAGGGAAATAGGAGTAAGAAGATACACAAAACACTGCCTTGACCTTGAGACCTTCCACCCTAAAGCTGGGGCGAGGAAGAGGCACAAACACAAACACTAAGCCAGGTAGGAGACAGAGCCAGATAAGGATATTAGGAGGAAGGGTTCCTTCTGCATGGGGATGTGTGTGCCAAGAGCCGGGACCAGAGGGTCCGGCCGTCCACATCTGTACCAGGGACTCCCTGGGAGGGAACAGAGAGGGTCAGGCAAATAGAGCAGCACAGCTTCCAAAGATGGCTTGATGGTCCCTTTCATGACTGATCTGCCTGTGTGTTCCAACATTGATTGAATTTAGGATCCCCAATAGGGGACGGTGGACATGGAGCTCCTGATGTGCTGGAACAGGAAGCCCTCTGCCCCTCTATGGGAGAGTCTTGCCCCTATCAAATGAACTAAACAGGAAGGTCATTAGACAGCTGTGGCCTCCATTAGCAAACCAAAATCTAAGCCTCAGGGTTACAAAATGGAAGGACAACCCATCACAAGCAGTCAACTCGACATTAAGCTCTAGCCAATCAATAATCTCCTTGTTTCACCCTTGACTTTTCTCTATACAAGTCTATCCCCACACTTGGTGGAGTACTCCTAACCACTTTTGGTTTTGCACTGCCCCATTTGGAAGCAAATAAACTCTTTCTGCCTCCCTTTATCTTTTAATGCCCCCAACAGTCTATTCATGTCCTCAGAACTAACTTAACCTGAAATGCAAGACATAGAGGAGAAAGTTAGATGACCCCACAAAGGAGGTATAGGGACAAACCCCAAATATGGAAATCTTATATAGGAAAACAGATCTGTTTTCTGTACATCGATGACATGGGGGTCAAAGAAGAGAAGACTACTTGAGGTGCCAGTACTAAGGAGACAGAACCTCGTGTAAGATAGACCCTAGTTGGAAGAGACTGACTGTAGAAAGACACTGGTGAGAGAATCAGGGAAGGCTGAAGGGTGATGTAGTAGATAACACTGAGAAAAAGTCATTTAGTCAGGAGTGATAATGGCACTGTGGTCGTATGAGAAAATGTCATACTGTAGAGATCTATTTTGCTTTCTGAGATTTGACACGACTTCAAGCATCTTCTTTACAACACTTGAGCAAGGGGCACCTGGATGACTTAGTTGGTTAAGTGTCTGCCTTCAGCTCAGGTCATGTTCCCAGGCCATGATCTTGCTGTTGTTGTTGTTATTTTTAAGATTTTATTTATTTATGTATTTATTCATTCATTCACTTATTCATTTATTTGATAGAGTTCCCGCTGAGTAGGGAGCCTGACATGGGACTCAATACCAGGACCCTGAGATCATGACCTGAGCTGAAAACAAACTTTTACCCGACTGAGCCACCCGGGCACGTCTAAATAAATAAAATCCTGAAGAAGAAGTAGAAGAGAGGAGAGGAGGAGAGAAGGCTCGGAACCTAGAGACCAAGAAAAACTCCTTGCCAACACTGACCAGTGTGAGGTCCTAGGTCCTTCTGAGAACCGCCACATTCCTTTGTCCGTTTCCACAGCCTCAGGGAGGAAAACCAAAAGATAAATTCTGCTTCACTTCCCTCCCGTGTTCCCTCTGCTTACTTCTGAGTGTTATACCTCTCTCTCTCTCTCTCTCTCTGCTGTTACCCCTCCTCCTCACCTTTTTCATTCTCTTGGGAAGACAGTCTCGTCTCTCCTCCTGGTCTTGGTGCTGGCTGCTGAAAGCAGGGGCTGAAACATTTGATATCACCTTGATAGAACTGGAACAGCCTGTTCCGGGGACGGAACCAGCTAGCGGTGACCCAGAGATTTTTTGTTAAAGAATCTGACTGTATTGATCCAAGTTTAAATGAAAGAATCAAGTATTTTTGCTGCTAAGCAGTCTAGCCAAGAATTGATGAAAAACAAAACATTCAGGAAGAATTAAGTGGAAAACAGTGGGGTTCCCGTTCCAGCTCCTTCTAGCTGATGAAGAATTCTTCCTGATTTCCATTTTGGCAAATGGGGGCCTCATATCTCACTGGGGGGGGGGTGCCCCGGAACCCCTCAGGACACCTTTCAGACAGGGAGAGTTACCTAATCACAACCTGCTTATTTCATCCTAAATTACAGCATTGAATACTTTGGAGCTGTCTTTTTCTTGAGAAAGTACATTTGTTAAAGACTGAAAGTTGATTGATTAATAAAATAATAAACTGTCTTGTCTTCCTACGTATACCTTCAATTTCCATAGTTGCTTATTTCTTGTAACAAGAATTTTGAGGACTAACAAGTAATCGAACTATTTGGATTTTGGAAGTGTTGTTTTCATTTCATATCTTAAACTTTTATTTTTATTTTAAAGTTTATTTTTTGAATGTCAGATTGGGTGATGCATTCCAATAGGTCAAGAAGTGGGAGGGGCCCCTGGCCGGTTCAGTGGCTAGACCATGTGACTCTTGATCTTGTGAGTTCAGCTCAGGTCATAATCTCAGGGGTCCTGGGATCCAGCCCTGTATCAGGGTCCTTGCTTAGTGGGAAGCCTGCTTCTCCCTCTCCCTCTGCCTGCTGCTCCCCCTGCTTGTGCGCGCTCTCTCTCTCTGACAAATAAATAAAATCTTAAAAAAAAATAAAAAATAAATAAAGTACATATCCCTGGAGAAAAAAAAAATGCACAAATTATAAGTGATCAGCTCAATGGTTTTTCTTATCCTGTAACCCTGGATCAACAAAGAAAATTTGACCAGAATCTCAAAGCCCATATCCAGTCATTAACCGGACCAGGGCTCAAACCCTCCCACACTTAATCCTAATTTCTAGTACCATAGACCAAATTTTATATAATACAGTGTGTATCCCAATGTACCTAGCTCTTTCCTTCAACAAGGTGTCTGTGAGATTCATCCCTGTTGTTATATGTAGTAGTAGCTGATTTATTTTTATTGTTAAATAGTATCTCATTGCGTAAATAATATACTTCACTTGATCTGTTCTACTCTGTGCGGACATCTGGATCTGGGGCTATAACGAATAGTGCTGCTATAATGGTTGTCTTTCTTTTTTTTCTTCCTTCCTCTTTTTTTTTTTTTTTTAGCTTTTATTTATTTATTTGAAAGAGAGTAGGAGCAATGGGGAGGGGCAGAGGGAGAAGCAGGCTCCCCGCTGAGCAGGTGACGCCCACTGTGGGACTAGATCCTACAACCCTGGGATCATGACCTGAGCAGGCAGCCACTTAACTGACTGAGCCACCCAGACAGCCCTCTTTTTTTTTTTTTTTTAAGATTTTATTTTTGGGGGCGCCTGGGTGGCTCAGTGGATTAAGCCGCTGCCTTCGGCTCAGGTCATGGTCTCGGTGTCCTGGGGTCGAGTCCCGCATCAGGCTCTCTGCTCAGCAGGGAGCCTGCTTCCCCCCCCTCTCTCTGCCTGACTCTCTGCCTACTTGGGATCTCTCTCTCTGTCAAATAAATAAATAAAATCTTAAAAAAAAAAAAAAAAAGATTTGATTTTTTAAAGTAATCTCTCCACAAAATGTAGGGTTTAACTCATGACCCCAACCAAGATCAAGAGTTGCAGCCTCCACCGACTGAGCCAGCTAGACGCCCCATGTTCCTGCCTTTTAGTGCAGAGCACGCAAGCAGTTCTGTTGCACTCCTAGGACGGAACTCACGGGATCACAGGATTCATGTATTTAGCTTCTGTACATGCTGACAAAGAGACCATATTCCCAACAAGGCTGTCTGCGTTCTAGTTGCTGTATATCCTCAGCAACACTTGATGTTCACTAGTTTTTGCATTGTAGTCATGTTTCTGAGTGGCTTCCATACCTTTTCTTAAAGAATAATAGCCAAGTAACTTCTCACATTTGCAGGTCATTTGGATAGCCTCTTAGTAAATAGGTATTTATTTAGAACTTCTGCCCATTTAAAAAAAAAAAAAAAAAAAAAGCTTTTTTTGGGAGCCTGGGTGGCTCAGTGGATTAAGCCGCTGCCTTCGGCTCAGGTTATGATCTCAGGGTCCTGGGATCGAGTCCTGCATTGGGCTCTCTGCTCTGCAGGGAGCCTGCTTCCCTCTCTCTCTCTCTGCTTGCCTCTCTGCCTACTTGTGATCTCTCTCTGTCAAATAAATAAATAAAATCTTTAAAAAAAAAAACAAGCTTTTTTTTTTTTAAAACTGATCAGTAGTTCTTTAAATTTCTGGCTATGATTTGTTTTTGTAGTTGGCACTTTTTGTTCCCTGCTTTAAAAATCTTTGCCTTCTGGGGCATTTGGGTGGCTCAGTGGCTTAACCTTCTGCCTTCAGCTCAGGTCATGATCTCAGGGTCCTGGGATTGAGCCCCACATTGGGGTTCCCGCTCAGTGGGGAGCCTGCTCCTCCCTCTCCCTCTGCCTATCGTTTTCGCTGTTTGTGCTCTCTCTGTCAAATAAATAAATGAAATCTTTAAAAAAAACAAACATTTTTTTTGCCTTCCCTAAGCTTATGAAGATATTTATCTATGTTTCTTCTATTAGATCAGTTGTTTCGTTTTCAGATATCTAATCCTTCCAAGCTGAGGGCTTTTATTTTTTTTTTCAAGTTGACTTTTATGTATGTTGTAAACTAGGAGTCAAGATTCATTTTTTTTTTCATATGAATATCCAGTTAACTTAGCACCATTTTTTGTAAGGGCTGTCTTTTTTCTACCACACTACAGCATAAATCAGTTACGAATCAATTGCCTGTATGTGTGCATTTCTGGACTCTGTCTTACTGGTCTATTTGCCTTTTGTTGCACCAATAACACACAGATTTCACTACTAAATCTTCCCAGCTTTACTGAGGTATAATTGATCAATAAAACTGTAAGATATGTAAAGTGTGCGATGTGATGATTTGATGTATATTGTATCAATTAGACCATCTATCACCTCACTCACCTTTATTTCTTCACTTGGTGAAAATATTTGAGCGCTACCTTCTTAGCAGATTTCAGTCATACCATACAGCATGTTCACCACTAGAGTTGCCATGCCACATGTTTGATCCTCAGACTGTATCCATCTTACACTGAAAATCTGTACCCTTTTACCCGCCTCTCCCTCTCCCTATTTCCCCCAACCCCCAGCCCCTGGGAACCACTTTCCTACTCTCCATTTCAGTGAGTTGGACTTTTTCCCATAATAAGACTTGGTATCTGATAGTTGAAATCCTTTTATCTTTGTTAGGCTTCAGGGTTGCCTTGGCTCTACTTAGCCCTTCACATTTTCATACAAATTTTAGATGCAGTTTGACCCCTTCCCCACCCCTTTTTAATCTAAATCATAGCAGAACAAACCTACAGGTCTGCATCTTGGTTTTTTTTCCCATATGTCAGAGGTTTTTATATAACTACCTAAAAAGCTTCCCTATTTTTTTTTTTTTTGGAAAACTGAATAGTATTCTATAGGATGGATGACACATAATATATTCCATCAACCACTGTTAAGGGACAGTTAGGTTAATTCCAATCTTTTGCTCTCATTCATACCTCCAGTGAAGACATTTAGGCTTCATGTAAATTGTTTTCTTTGGTGGTCATCAATGTAAGTTCAAAGATATTAGTAAATTTTTCTTATTGTTCATCTACTGGGAATAATAAAATAACAACACAGGATATGATTAGGAAGAATCTTTTGTGGCTTTTGGCCAATATTTGCCATTTGGGCAAGTATAATAGTTGATGTTAAAAATAACCTGATGTGGGGGCACCTGAGTAGATCAGTTGCTTAAGCATCCAACTCTTGATTTGGGCTGAGGTCATGATCTCAGGGTCATGAGATCAAGCCCGTCGTCTGACCTGTGCTGGGGGTGGAGCCTCCTTAGATCCTCTCTGCCTCCCCCCACCCCACACCTCTCTAAAAAACCCAAAAAACAAAAAACGCATTATGTAGGATATATGTTGGGATTCAGAGCCAACGGCCAAGAAAGAATTCTTGAGACCTCTTCCCTGCAAAAAGTTAGTTTTATTAAAGCACGAGGATAGGACCTGTGGGCAGAGAGTTGCATTGGGGTCATGAAGAGTGGCTTATGATATACTTTCAAGTTGGGAGGGGTTGAGGGATAGTGTAAGTCTCTAAGGAATTTTGGAAGCAAAGTTTCCAGGATCTTGGGGGGCTAAGCTATTGTTAGGAAAAGGTCATTTATTACTGTCTAGTAAAACTCTAGTCAAGAGACCCTTCAGATGTGTACAGGTGGGCCACAGGCTTGGGGGATGATTGCTAACATAGATGCTGGGGGTAGAGACACAGGAAGTTCCAAAGGAATTTTTGTACATTACAGAAGACCTACAGGACCCTAGGGGGTCCAGCTAAGATTGCCTTTTGCCCTTAGGGGCGTGTCAACTTCGAGGCCCTTCAGTTTCTAGAAGAAGGTCACTCTGCCTGTTTCAAGGATTTGTCAGTGGGCTGTAAGCAGCAAGGAAATCTAAGTTTTCTCTTTTTCCTTTGTTTCCCACATTATAACTAATGTCTGTACAGAGCTTTAGGGCCAAAGAGTTATTTAACAGAATCATTCTACATACGTCACTTTCACCAACGAGGCAGGGATGTATTTTTTATCAATTTCATGTTACAGATGAAGTGCAAAGAGGCTGAGTGACTTGCCCAAGGTTTAGAAGTAGTGAGATGGGGTAGCTGGTTATTGAATTCCAGCTGCCTGACTTGATGTCTTGCATAAAGGCAAACAAGCAATTATAAACAATTAAGCAATTAAAGAAACAATTAAACAATTAATTGTTTATAATATAACAATTAATATAAGCAATTATAACACATCAGAGCTGACTCCATATTGCCAACTCCATGACATAATTTTTTAGATTAATTGCTCAAAACTAAAGCCAAGCTTTCCTATTATAACTTAATTTATTAAATATAATCATGACTCTTGGGAAAGTTACATTTTAGATGCAACTGTCTTTGCAACTTAGATTAGGTTAGCAAACTTTGAACAGATTTGAAGCAAAAATATTCTATTGCTCCACCTAGGGTCAAAATAAAGACATGTACCAAGGTTCTGATTCAATTAATATTTTCCACATCAAGTATAGAGCGGGCCAAAACTTAGTTCTTAGATAACTCTACATTCATTTTGCTAAATAAATACTTAATTGTACTTAGAGACCATTTTACCTGACTGTGTTTCTGAGGTGGAGTGGCTTTAGCTTCTGCTGACTTTTATTTAAAAAAACAGCAGGGACGCCTGAGTGGCTCAGTCGGTTAGGCAGCTGCTTTCGGCTTGGGTTGGGATCCCAGTGTCCTGGAATCAAGTCCCACATCGGGCTCCCTGCTCAGCGGAGTGCCTGCTTTCTCCCTCTGCCTTCGCCTGCCACTCTGCCTGCCGTGTGCTCTCTCTCTGACAAATAAATAAAAACTTAAAAAAAAAAATCTTTACAAAAAAACTTAAAAAACAGAGCAGACATACCAGGGTCCTGAGGTTTCAGCCAAGCTTCCCCTTGGTTGAAGGAGCTATGTAGGAATCTCATTCCCAGCCAACTCCGGGGACAGGGACTGGTTTTGAGTTCCGCAAGATCAGTCACCGGCCCAATATCATCCCCTTGAGGATCACTTCAATTCTTTTTCAAAGAGTCTGCATTGAACAATTTCAAGGAGCCCTTTAAATGCAATTATCTTAGGAGGGGCAGTTCAGTCTAAGTAGCCTTGACACCCCCCCTCCCACCCCCAGACTGTTCCCTCCTATTCCATTTGGTTCTGTGACTGCCTATTGTTTTTGCCGTCTAAAACAAGTTAAGCTTCGGAGGAAAGAGGAAGAAAGATAGCTAGGGACTCTCCAGGCCCACTAAAGTGTCCCATCCAGCCTTTTCCACACTGCATTATTAATACAATAACAATGCTTACTTAGTTATCTGCAGCATAAGATTTTTAAAAATGCATAATACTAATACTGCTCGATTGACGTTTCTTGCATTTAATTATTAACTAGTAGAGATTCTGCAGTTTTAATGAGAACTAATGGTAACATATGAAACCGTCCTCCTCCCTCTCCCTACAAATCTCAGGGCCAATTCTAACCACACCCACCTATTGGTGGCATAAGTGTACCTTTTTGGGCCCGGCTGTCGGTTCATCAATTTCCCCGAACTACCTCCTCCAGAGGTCCTGATGCAAATTCAAGGGCTCCAGGGCAGAAGTGGGAGGAGCTTGAGTTTGGGGTTGGTAGTAGCTGTTCTACTGGTTTTGTCCTGAACTTCTCTTTCAGGTAAGATCATTTTAATCCGGAATCTGATGTTAGGTTCTCCTGAAAGTGAAAAGCAGTGCAGGCTCTAAATAGTTTTTAGATTTTCTGAAACAAAGAAAGTTTCTCTGAGATCATCAGTCTCTTGAGGCTGAGGGAATGTGATCTGTCCAAATTATTTAGGTAATTTTTTTAAATCTATATTTTTCCTTCTCCCTTACCCCGTTTTGTTTGTTTGTTTGTTTTATTCTCCAGCACTTTTCCTTTCCCCAAAATCTCCAATCAGGCCTCATTAAATTCATCTCCGGTCTTCAACTACAGCTTCATGGAGGAAACGTTGAAACCTGACAAAAAGTAAGTGATTTGTTGTATGTTCACTTCTTTGTGAATTTTAAAAAGATTCCCACCTATTTAAAAATTTCATTTTTTTAAATTAATTTTACATTAATGTTATGTGAAGGTGTGAAGTATTTTAGGAACAAGTGGAATCTTGAGCAAGAGTCAACTCCTACCTTTTCCTTTGCTCTTATTTTGGGAAGTCCTGCTTTGGTTTACAGAAACTCACCCTCCTTGTGGACTCCAAGCGTGCATCTTCGGTGTGAGTGAACATGTTATTCTTCAGATGCACACAAATAGGAACACCGTGGCCCACCACGCGGAAAGCTGAAAACAACGTACTATGGGGTGAAAAAAAGACCGAGATTCTTAATTTCACTTTCGAACAGTAACTTGTGATTCATGCACGTTATTTAAGCTGTTTTATACATTGGTGTCCTTACAGGTTATCAAAAGATAATTTATTTGAGCAAAAATCGACTGGATTCAGGCAGCCCCGGACTGGAAGTGTTGAGAAGCGCTTTGCTGGCCAGAACGCCGGCAATGGCAGATGTAGGAAAAGAAACTAACGCATAGAAAGGAAATTATTTCATTGGCTATCGCTTAAAGCCTAGTCGGCTGTGACTGATGATTTTTACGTTTTGATTTCTTAACCTCGAGGCATTCTGGGCTTAGATTTTGGTTTGCTTATACAGACCACCAAACATTACAGCCATTTTGGTCCACTGGCCTCCTTGTCCAGTTAATTTAACAAGGTAAAATGGAGACAACACGTAACTCACAAAGTTATTGAAAAATTAAGTAAAAAAAAAAAAAAAAAAAAAGATGAAATCATCTAGTAAGTAGACATTCAATTCAACAAGTATTTATTGAGTCTGTGTTAGTTTCAAGCACTTGGGACTAAATAATTGAGCAAAACAGACAAAAATATATTGCTGAGTGCAGTTAACGTTCTAGTAAATTGCATAATAAGTAAGTACCTGGGAAAATAGGCCAGAATTTAATAGGGAGGTTGCGCCTGGGTAGCTCAGTGGGGTAAGCCTCTGGCTTTGGCTCAGGTCATGGTCTTGGGGTCCTAGGATCGAGCCCTGCGCATCGGGCTCCTTGCTCAGTGGGGAGTCTGCTTCTCCCTCTCCCTGCCTGCCTCTCTGCCTAGTTGTGATCTCTCTCTCTGTCAGATAAATAAAATCTTAAAAAAAGTAAAAATTTAATAGAGCTATGTCCTAATAGCAGAGCAGGGCCTGAAGGATCAGGAGATCCAGGGAGGTCACACTGGAGAGGTGACATTTGAGCAGATTGGAAGGTGATAAAGGTTTGCCATGCTGTGAAACAGGGAAAAGCATTGCAGAGAGAGGGAACAGCCAGCACAGAAGCCCCAGGTGGGAGCAGCCCTGTCTTGTCCCAGAAGCAGCAAACCTGCAGATGTGTTGTACTCAGGAAGAGATGACGAGAGATGGGGGTCAGAGAGCTAAGGGGTGAGGAGACAGCAAGCTAGATCAGGTAGAGCTTTGTAGGCTTATTAAGGGGGTTTGGCTTTTGCTCTGAGTGAAATGGGGAACCACTGGAGTGTTTGAGCGGACTTTGAAAAATGTTTCCTGCCCAGTACACCTGCCTGGGTGAGTCAGGGGGTTAAGTTCCTCTTTTGGCTCAGGTCATGATCCCAGGATCATGAGTTCGAGCCCCATACTGGGCTCCCTGCTCCGCAGGGCATCTGCTTCTCCCTCTACCTCTCCTCCTGGCTTGTGTTCTCTCTCGCTCCCACACACACACACTCTCTGAAATAAATAAATAAAATCCTTTTAAAAAGTTCCCAGGCCACTGAGTGGAGAGGGAGAGTATCAGACAAGGTGGGAAACTGGGAGAGTTTGCCTTAATCTAGGTGAGAGATGATGAGATGAGGTCAGGTCAGGTGAGAGTTGGTCAGTTGCCAGACAAGTTGTGAAGGTAAAGCCAACAGACGTTCCCGACAGATTCTAGGTGGAATGTGCGAGATGAATGATGGCAAAGATTTAGGCCTGAAAGGAAGTTCGGCAGGGTTGAACTTCCCTGGGGGCAGGAGGAGAGGCTGGGGATGGAGAGGAACCTGGGTCTCAGCCTCCCTCTGACCTGCGGACTGGCATGTTGATGTTGCTATGTCTGTTAGATGCTGGCCTGGCCATGCCAGTGGGCAGTTAGATAATGAAGCTCGGATCTTAGGACGGGGTCTGGGCTGGGGTATGTATGCCTTTGGGAACAGCTTAAGTTCCTGCAGGAGCCTGCGTGGGAGAGAGCAGGGGTAGGAACCAAGGTCCTGGGGCCTCTGGTGATAAGACAAGAGGAACAAGAAAAAGAAATGATGAGGAAGTGCCCAGGAGCTTGGAGAAAAATCTAAAGGGTATGGTGTCTCTAAAGTCAAATGAAAAGGAGCTTTGGGGCTGAGAAATTGATCACTGTGCCCTGCAACCCACACACCAGGTGGGAAGCACTGGGGACCTGCCACAGGAGCACCTTGGAAGCGGCCGTGGGACCAAGGGGCGCGCAGAGCAGTCTCAGTGGAGTGAAGGGTGAAGGTTTAAGTGGGATTTGGGGAAGGAGTGTGGTCCTCACGTGCTATATAATTCTTCGGGGATTTCTGCTGTAAATGAGAGCAGTAACTAGTAGGGGCAGAAGGAGACCAGAAGGGAAAGGGTGCCTGATTAGCTTAGTCATTAAGTGCTTGCCTTCAGCCAGGGTCATGATCCCAGGGTCTTGGGGTCGAGGGCTCGGGCTCCCCACTCAGCGGAAAGCCTGCTGCTTCCTCTCCCTCAGCCCTTCCCTCTGTTTGTGCTCTGTCGGATAAATAAATAAAATTTAAAAAAAAAAAAAAAAAGGAAGCCAGAGAGGTACTTTTTGGGTTTGGTTTTTGTTGTTGTTTGTTCTTAAGATTGGAGAAACAATACCCTTTTGGTATGCTCATAAGGGTGATTAGCAGACTGAGAAATTGATGAGGCAGGGGCAAGGCCATATTCCTGAGGAGGGAAGACGGTCGGGATTAAGTGGCTTTGGGTTGGAGTGCAGAGAGATGGGGGTCCCCAAACTTTTCTACAAAGGAGGAGACAGTAAATATTTCAGTTCTTGCGAATATACGTTTCTGTTGCAACTTGCTTGTCTCTAGAGCCCATACAATACATAAATGAGTAGGCATGGCGTATTCCAATTAAACTTCATTTCGGTCAGCTGCAATGTTAGTTTCATATACCTTTCACATGTGACAAAACATTTTTGTGATCACCCACCCCCTCCCCCAACCCCCGATTATTTAAAAACTAAAAAACCAGGCATGGGGATGGCTCAGTCGTTAAGCGTCTGCCTTCCGCTCAGGTCATGATCCCGGGGTCCTAGAATCGAGCCCCACGTCGGGCCTCCCTGCTCAGCCCACTTGTGCGCGCTCGCTCTCGCTCACTCGCTCTCTCTCGCTCGCTCGCTCGCTCTCTCAAATAAAACCTAAAAAATAAAAACAAAGTAAAAATCTCCAAAAATAAAATAAAATAAAGACTGAATAAAGAAAACTAAAATAAAAACTAAAGACCATCCTTTGCAGGCCTACAGAAACGGGTAGTGGGCTGGATGGCCCGTGGGCCACGGCTTGCCAGCCTCCAGTCGAGGTGGCAGCGGGGAGGTTAGTTAACATGGATGAATACAAATACAGTGGAGATACGTGGTGAGGGGAATTCAGGAATTCTTTCAAGGGCTTGGAGTTTCTGTTCAGTAGGATCCTGAGAATGAGGAGAGAGAAAGTACAGTAGGTTTGAGGAGAGAAACGAAGGCCAGAACTACAGAGGGTGACTCGACCAGGAGCCAATTAAGTAGGATGAGTCTCTGTGCAGCATGAAGGCCCCTCTTGAGGTCTGCGGTCCCGAGTCAGAAGTGAGACAGTCACAATTGGCTGCACGTATGGGGACACCGAGTTGTGAGAAAGTTGGGCCTTCCCAAGCTGTGGTTTCGCCAAAGGAGTTTCAAGTAGGAGGAGCAAAGAAAGTGCATTTATGCAGGAGAGTCATTATGATGGTTGTAAGGTCTCGCAGATAAAACAACAGGATGCCCAGTTACATTTGAATTTTCACGTTAACAACAAATAATGTTTTAGTAGAAGCACAGGACACAGGAGGGAGGGAGAACATAAAGCGGTTGAAGGCATCTTGTAGGTGCGGGGCATCAGTGGACTGGAGGTTCTAGTGTGGAAGAATGTTGGGAGAGGCCTACCAGGAAGAGGGAGGTAGAATCAGGTGCTTAACCTTGAGATTAGGAGCAGTTGCAGCTCCTGGTCGCAACAAGGTTCAGGGTTCAGCTATTGGGATAAGCCAGTAGCACTGGGTGGACAAGACCACTGGGGTAAGGAATTCAGGGAACTCACCATTCAGAGGGGTCGGGTACACTGATAGGGCATTGATAATGCCCTAAGAGGGCTAAAATAATGATACTCTTCCCATGTATCCAGCACCGTGTTGGGACAGGAAATAAAGATTAATTAGTGTTCCGGGCTAGAGTGACCTAGAAAGGTGATTTAGAACTGGATCAGGGAGACCCTGGAATGTCATGCTAAGAAATTTAGGAACATTGGTTTAAGATCCCTCCCCTGTGTTGAGAAATAGTGAAATCAATACAACTCATCCATTGACATACCTGAATATGAGAGGTTGCAAATATGGACTTGAAACGTACCGTGTTACCATATTATATAAACTGGGATTGGGTCAACTGCTCGGTCTTTTTAAGCCTTCATAATCTTCTGGTTACTTATAAAATGAAAGTATAATAGAAAATATTTGAAGGATTTCCTCCTGCCCCCCTCCCCCAACAAGTGAGTAAAAATCAGACTGCATTGAAAGAGTGAGGTTGACTCCTTAAAATATGCATTGGACCTGTGTGGTGGGTGCCTGGAGGTTGGCCTAAGGAGGGGTTAAGGAGGAGCCTACATGGGCTGCGTCATGACCTAGGAACAAGGTGTCAGGTCAGACCTTTGAGAAGAGGGAAGGAGCAAGCCAACTTTTTTTGCTAATTAATGTCTCTGTCCTGCTTTAGTATGAACACACTCCCCACCCCCCACCCTTGCCCGTAGTATGCATAGGCTGTACTGGGATCTGGAAACTAGCTGGAATTAGAGGAGACATAAAAGGGCCTTCTGAGGTGCCAGGTTCTCAAACCACAGTGTGCACTCAGTAAGACGGGCTGCCAGTGCTTATGGAAAAGCACACTCCATGGCATTATCTAATCAGAAATGGAAAATGGCTTATTTGCACAACTGGGATACAGGTTATTTGGGGGAAGACTGAGGTGTCCACAACCCAGCTGCACCCTTGGAGAACATTACGGGGCCTTCAGTGAAAGGGAACAGGTCAGGTGACAGCTAAGAAGCCGTCTGCCCCAACTCCAGAGGCTCAGTCAGTGGCAGAAAGCAGAGAAAGGGTTTGTGCAGAGCGTGTCCTCCATTCCTGGCAGAGCTCTTGGCACGTACAGATCAGTAAATAATTTGTTGAGTGAATGAATGAGTAGAGAACAATGAAAGAAATTCTTCAGAATTTCCTAGGTTGTGTTTGACCACTTAACCAGATATGTGGCCTTGGGTAAGTTAGTTAACCCCCTGAGCCTCAGTGTCCTCATCTGAATAATGAGACTAATTCTGGTCAATACCTCCACACCTTTTGCAAAGATGGAATGAGATAGCACTTAACAGTTAAAAGGAGTGATGGTTGCCGATAGGAAAAGAGATAGGGAATTCAAAAGAGATATGAGGTGGGAGCAGGTTTTTAGAAACAGGAATTAAAAGTGGGGTGGGGGGGCCTTTAACATTTTTGGAAGTTCTGGAATCTAGGAGAAAATCTTACAAGTAAAGGTAAAAAAAAAGTATTTGCTTTCTATTACATATCAACTCGTATGGAAGACAGTGGTACATCTATTACCTGGAAGCAAATCCCTGGGGATAGAGAACAGCCTGAAGAAAATAGAACAAACATGCAGATAGCAGGTAAATCCTGGAATAAAACTTCAGCCTAGACTGTCAGGATATCAAAACCCTTATTGTTGGAGCACCTGACCGGCTCAGGTCAGTAGAGTATGCAGCTCTCCTTCCCAGGGTTGAGTTCGAGCCCCGTGTTGGGTGTAGAGTATACCTAAAAATAAGATCTAAAAATAAACCAACCCGTATTATTTCTATTACACCAATAATTTAGGCTCAAGTATCTTAGAATGTTTGAGGTGACTTTAGAGGTTTCGTCCAAACCCCAGTACAGAGTGACTTCTAGATGTCAGCAGGAGTGACTTCTAGATTTGAGGCCAGAATGAGATCTCTTAAGACAGTCCCACTCATTTCGAATGGAGCTGATTATTCAAAGGTTCTTTCCAACAAATTGGAATTAGTCTCCATCCATTTGCCCCACGTTGTCACTGGCTCCGGCCTCCAGGACTGCCCAGAGGAAATCCAGGCCTGCCTGAAGGAGATGGGGCCATGACCTTATGATGGTTATATTACCACTCCCCACAGCCGTGCACATGGTGGGCACACAGGAAATGCTTGCTGCATTGAACCTGTTTCTGCCTTTTCTCACAACGATTGCTTACAGGGGAAATCGTTCCCATTTCAGTCACTCCCAAGATGCTGCAGGTACACAATGTGAGATGCTGGCTCCAAGCCCTGAGCTGAGAACCGTCCTGGGAAGATCGAGTTAGGCTCTCCTTACTTCCTTCAGGGAAGAGGCATTTATTGAGCACCTACTGTGTACCAGGGACTGGGCACCTGTCACTCAAGAAAATAGGCACCTACCCTTGTGGAGCTCTTCTTGTGTGAGAAAATAGAGAATATGTGATCTTTTAGAAGGTGATAAGTGCTAGGGGGAAAAAAAATTGAAGCAGGTAAGGGGAATTGGAAGTGTCAGAATGGGAAGTGTTCTGGTTTTCTGTTGAAGTGGGATGGCCATGGAAGTGAAGACAAGGAGGTAAAAAAAGGCATCTGGGAGGTTACCAGGGGGAAAGAGCAGGGAGGGTAGAGGGAATAGACTATGCAAAGGTCCTGAGGTATGAGCCTGCCCAGTGGGCAGGAGCTGAGTGATCCAGGTGAAGGGCAGCCGGAGACCCCTCAGAGAGACATGGGCCTGAGCTGCATTGTCTGGCACAGTGGCCTCTAGCCACATGTGGCTCTCAAGCTCTTGAAATATATCTAGTCCAGACTGAGACATGCCATATGACCAAATGACGTGCTGTGTTTCAAAGACTTGGAATGAAAACAAGAAGGTAAAATTTCTCCATTTTTATATGGAGCCTATGTTAAAGTAGTAATATTTTAAAGATACTGCTTTTAAAAATACACTGTTAAAATTCATTTCACCTGTTTCTTTTTACTTTTTTATTATGGCTACTGGAAAATTGTAAATGCCACACGTGACTCCTTCTATTAGTCAGTGCTGGTCATCTATAACTTTCTAAGGACTTTGCTTTTATTCTGGTTAAAATGGGAGCTCTTGGAGAGTTTAGAGCAGAGGAATGACATGGCCTGGGTTTTCATGAAAGGATGGGTCGGGCTACTGGATTGAGGTTAAATTGCAGAAGCTCATGTGTAGAAGTGGAAGACCATTCAGGAGGTCCTGGCAGTGACTCCGGGGAGGGATATGAGGGCGGCTTAGCCCAGGATGCTCCTGATGGAGGTGGTGAGCGTGGCTGGAATCAGAATATATTTTGAAGGCAGAGACTGTAGGATTTCTTTCAGGAATAGACCTGGGATATTAGAGAAAGGAAGGAGGTAAAGATACCTGAATCTGTTGGCCTGAGAAACTGGAAGAACCGGGCTGTATTTAAGTACGATAAGAAGGGACGCCTGGTCTTCACTCAGCTAACTTTGCTGTCTGGCTCTTAGATGCAATTTAACTGAGTAGTTAAGCATCAGAGTTAGATTCAGTATTAAATAATGACAGGTTTTGCCTAGTTTTATGGCAGTATATTAAGTTGCCTCCCTTTTGTTGATCCTGACAGTGAGTGAAAATATTTAAGTGTATGTATTTTTAGAAGTCAACTCAAGAACTATTATTTTTTTTAAAAGATTTATTTATTTGACAGACAGAGGTTACAAGTAGGCAGAGAGGCAGGCAGAGAGAGAGTGGAGGAAGTAGGCTCCCTGCTGAGCAGAGAGCCCGATGTGGGGCTCAATCCCAGGACCCTGGGATCATGACCTGAGCTGAAGGCAGAGGCTTTAACCCACTGAGCCACCCAGGGGCCCCAACTCAAGAACTTTTAAAATAAATTTTGGTAGAGATAAAAAAAAGAGGGACTGCTGGGTGGCTCAGTCGGTTAAGTGTCAGTCTTTGGCTGAGGTCATGATCCTAGAGTTCTGGGATCAAGCCCTGTGTTGGGCTCCCTGCTCAGTGGGGAGCCTGCTTCTCCCTTTCCCTTCAACTGCTGCTCGCCCTGCTTGTGTGGGTGCTTTTCCGTCAAAAAAACAAAACAAAAAACTGAGATAGGAAGACCACAGACAGAGCAGAGGAATATCAGGATATCAATTGGGGTATCAGTTAAATGGTAGTGTGGGTGTTGAGTAGGCCGTTGGATGTGTGAAGTATGGCACTCGGGAGAAGTCCGAGTTAGAGGTTGTATATTTGGGAACTGTAGTATCTATTTAAAGTCAGGAGACTAGGGTGCTAGGATGGCTCAGTTGGTTAAGCGTCTGCCTTTGGCTCAGGTCATGATCTCAGGGTAGTAGGATCGAGCCCCACATTGGGCTCCCTGCTCAGTGGGGAGCCTGTTTCTCCCTCTACCTTGTCCCTCACCCTGCTTCTGCTTGCTCTCTCTCTGTGTCAAATAAATAAGTAAAATCTTTTTTGTAAAGTAAAAATAAAGTCAGAAGACTTGGAGCTCACTAAAGGAGTGAGATTATGTTTAGAAAAGAAGACCAGGTGCCTGGGCAGCTCAGTAGGTTAAGTGGTGGACTCTTGATTTCTGCTCAGGTCATGACCCAAGGGTTGTCAGATCCAGCCCAGCATCTAGCTCTGTGTTGAGCATGGAGCCTGCTTGATTCTCTCTCTCACTCTCTCTCTTAAAAAAAAAAAAAAAAAAAAAGTCCAAGGACTCAGTTTAGGAATAGGACTGGCGGGGGGTGTGGAAATCAGCAAAGAACTAAAAGAAAGGTGGAGAAGAGTCAGATTAGAAGCAAGTAATCGGCTGTTATCTAGTGCTTTCTGTAGTTAGAGTTAAGATGAGAACAAGGACTTGGCAGTTGGATGTAGGTGATGTGCAGGGCAGGAGGGGTTTCTTTGGAATGGTCTGAACAAAAAGTCTTATAGCAGTGGGTTTAGCATCAGTGAGCATGGAAAACTCCAGAAATTTTACTGGAAAAGCAAGGAGAGAAATGAGGCCAGAAGCTGGTAGATAATTGAGGCTAAAGAGAGATGATGAATAATGATGGGACAGATAAGAGCAGGTTCCTGTGTTAATGAGAGCAACACAGGAGAGAAAGGGAAGTTGATGATGTGGGGGCTGGGCCGGGGGAAACGTGCAAACAAACAAACAAACAAAAAATCTCCGGAGTCCTGTTGCCATTGAGTTCGGAGGGCGTTTCGTTGAGAGCACAGGTAGGGTTGCCCTTAAGAGCCTGGACAGTTCATCTACCTTAGCGAGCAGAAAGCCAGCGATCACCCTGAGGCTGCTGGGGTGGGGGTGGGGGTGGGGGGCGGGGGGAGGCGTGTCGTGGACGCTCACTTCCAGCTGCTTCATTTCCTCCTGAAGTGGGAAGCATGCCGGTGGGCAGAGAGGCGTTGGAGGTGTGTGGAGGGAGCTGAAAGTGTAACACAGTTGTCTGGGAGAGGGCGCCGCGCGAGAGTGACCGCACTGGAGACATTCAGGGTGATTGAGGGTCCTCGTGATATACGGGTCTGAGTTTGAAGCCAGAGTGGTGAGCTGGGTGGTATGTTTCCTTCGGCCACTTTTTGCTGCAGTTGGGCCAGGACCAGGGTCAGCGGAGAGTGGCTGTGCTACCTGCAGACGGGTCGGGGGTGCATTCAAGAGAGCGGCCTTTTTTTTTTTTTTTTTTTTTTTTTTGACAGACGGAGATCACGGAGTAAGCAGGCTCCCTGCTGATCGGGAGGCAGAGGCCCTAACCCACTGAGCCACCGAGGCGCCCCAAGAGAGCGGTCTTAATGACGCTCACAGAGTTCACTCATTTAAACAGCCTTTTGGGCAGTGCTCATGGTCGCCACTGCCGCAGTGGAGTAAACTTGCGCCGGCAGCTGGGCGCTGCCTCCGCGAGGACCTTGTTTGCGCTCGCGCGGCTCCCAGGTGGCCCCGGCAGGAATCCTGGCTGGAACACCAGATAAGACAGAGCTGCCACCTCCTGGCCGGTTGCTGCTACTGCAGACACACCGGCCCAGCTCCGCGGCTGGCTTCTCCTGTGACTGGTTTAAAAAAAAAAAAAAAGAACAACAACAACAACAACAAAAACCACGGTGACCGGCCAAAAGCTAGCCCTGGCAGGCCACCGCCTCCGCCTTTCCCCACCCCTCACTCCTCCGTTCTCATTCTCAGTAGCAAGCAAAATAATGCCTACGAAGGGACGCTCTTTTCCTGGGAAAGGTTTCCATTTTAGCAGACAACTGCAAATATTGAAAAGCCCTCAAGAAGCAGGGGAATGAAACAGTCTGTGAATTTCACGGTCCGTGGAAAACCAACGCAGAAAATATTGGAAGTGCAAGGGTTTGCGCTGTGACCATCTCTGCGCCCCCCTCACACACACACACACACACACACACACACACACACACACATATACTACTTTGCAAATGGGACATTACACTCAGGAGTAATCCCAGACTGAGTTGTCAATGTTCTTAGATCAGAATCCATATTCTGTGTTTACTGAGACACCATGATGCCCCAGGCCCCAAATAATGTATTCATCAGTCCGTGGTTTGGTTTAAAAAGCCTTCAATATTCTCCACTCTTCACACATATTTCCTGTCTTGATTAGAATTTTTACAACTATTCCTTTTAGTATAATAACACTGAAATCCTTTAAAAATTAAATAAATTAATCTGATAGGATTAGACAACATGTCAGGCTGTATTTTATTACTGTATCAGATTAGTTACCTGGCGGCTGGGTCCGGAACAAATGGAGCCGCAAGTGGGCAAGCATTTATGAGTTGATTTTAATTTTTATTAAGACAATACCTGAGGGGCGCCTGGATGGCTCAGTGGGTTAAGCCTCTGCCTTCGGCTCAGCAGGGAGCCTGCTTCCCTCTCTCTCTCTGCCTGCCTCTCTGTCTACTTGGGATCTCTGTCTGTCAAATAAATAAATAAAATCTTAAAAAAAAAAAAAAGACAATACCTGAATATAAGTTCAAAGAGTTAAAAAGACTTCTGATGAAAAACAGCAAATACTTGATCTGCCTTTTTTTATCTCCTACCCTTGTATTCATGGAAAATGACCTGTGTAGTCTTTTTGGCAATTTTTCTTAGCATTCATCTCCATGTTTCTGAATAATGTATTTATATTGTGTTTCTCCGTTTATCAATTTTAGATATTTCTGATTTTCCCTCTCCTCGGGTAATGATACAAAAGATTTTTGGCTACATTTCTTTGACAAAACATAGTTCATTGCTGAGGTACAAGCCTTTGTTTTTCCTGGAATTAATAATTGTCTTATTTAGTTGCCCAACTACTTTACTTCACTGAATCTGTCATACTTGATAATGTTACAAAGGCACTGCTTCTCATTTTTCTTGTAATCCTCTGTATTAGCATTCTCCAGAGAAACAGAAGAGAGAGAGAGAGAGAGTGTGTGTGTGTGTGTGTGTGTGTGTGTATGGAGAGAGTGAGAGATTTCATTTTTAGGAATTGGCTCATATGATTGTGGAGACTTGGTAAATCCAGAATCGATAGGATAGGCTGGCAGGCCAGACGCAGAAGGGTTGATATTATAGCTCAAGTCTGAACACAGTCTGGATGTAGAATTCCCTCTTGCTCAACAGACATCATTCTTTTTTCTCTTAAGGCATACAACTGATAGGATGAGAACCATCAATATTATATAGGGTAATATGCTTGACTTGAAGTCTTTTGATTGAAACATCAATCTCATCTGAAAAATGCCTCCTCAGCAACATCCAGACAACGTCCAAATAATCCAGGATCTTGGACTTGCCAAGTTGACACATTAAAATTAACCAGCACCGAAACAAAACAAACAAAAGACAAAACAAAACAGAAAAACCCACAAAAATGAAAGTTAACCCTCAGGGCGCCTGGGTGGCTCAAATGGCTAAGGATAGGCCTTTGGTTCAGGTCATGAACCCTAGGTATTGGGATGGAGCCCTGAGTTGGGCTCCCTGCTCCGCAGAGAGCCTGCTTTACCCGTCACTCTACCTGCTGCTCTGCCTACCTGTGCCCTCTCTCTATCTGTCAAATAAGATTAAAAAAAATATATATATATATATATATATATATATATATCCTTTGCACTTTCTTTCCTTTCTGTTCATGAATATAGTCTCTGCGCCCCCCCGCTTTTTTTTTTTTTTTGTCTCTTCTCTTAGTTACAGCCTTCTGCGTACCTGCCCCAGTGGACCTTCTTCATGGCTGTCCCGGAACCCTTTCTTATCCAGCTACCCCTGTTTGAGGGGAACATATCCTTCAGTAGCTTCTGGTGCAGCAGAAGTAAAAGTTTAAAGTCACTGAATGTTTAAAACATTTTTAACCTTTTTAAAAAGATTTTTATTAATTTATTTGACAGAGAAACAGCTAGGGAGGGAACACAAGTGGGCGGAGAGGGAGAAGCAGGCTCCCCGCTGAGCAGGGAGCCCAATGTGGGACTTGATACCAGGACTTTGGGATCACAACTTTGGGTCTGAAGGCAGACCCTTAACCATGGAGCCACTCAGGCGCCCAAAACAGTTTTATTCTTCCTTCACATTTGACTGATAAAGCCCGCTCTCTAATATGCTGGGTTGGAGATGCTTTTCTCTTAGAATTTTGGAGGCCTTCCTCCATCATCTGCTGATTTTCCAGAGTTGGCACTTTGAAACAATCCAGTAAAATTCTGATTTACCTGCATTTTTTCTCTGAAAGCTTAAAAATTCTTTCTCTTAGGGCACCTGGGTGGCTCAGTTGGTTAAAAATGCTTTCTCTTGACTCCCAGGGTCCTCAGTTTTTGTGGTGACACGGCAGGGTGGGCCTTGTTCACTCACTGTGTTGAGCACCCAGCCCAGCTTTCAGTCCGGGGTCCCATGCCCTCCAGTGCTGGCTGGAAACATTTCTTATGTCCCGTTGTTTTCCCTCTTTTTAATTATTTCCCTCTTAATTAATTATTTTCCCTCTTTCCAATTATTTTTTTTTTTTTTAAAGATTTTATGTATTTGACAGAGAGAGATCACAAGCAGGCAGAGAGGCAGGCAGAGAGAGAGGAGGAAGCAGGCTCCCCGCTGAGCAGAGAGCCCGATGTGGGCCTCGATCCCAGGACCCTGAGATCATGACTTGAGCAGAAGGCAGCGGCTTAACCCACTGAGCCACCCAGGCGCCCTCCAATTATTTCTTTTTCTGGTAGCTGCTGCTTTTATTTAGGTTGACTTTCTAATCTTACCCTCTAAGCTGCTTTCCTACTTTTGTTCTCTTTCACTTTTTTAAAAAAGATTTTATTTATTTATTTGACAAAGTAGAGAGGGGAACACAAGTAGGGGGAGTGGGAGAGAGGGATGTAGGCTTCCCACTGAGCAGGCAGCCAGATGCAATGCGGGGCTCCATCTCAGGACCCTGGGTTCATGACCTGAGCCGATGGCAGAGGCTTTAACCCAGTGAGCCACTCAGCGCCCCACTCTTTCACTTTTTTTCCCTTTTTTTGGACAGAGAGAGATGGCAAGTAGGCAGAGAGGCAGGCAGAGAGAGAGAGGAAAGCAGGCTCCCTGCTGAGCCAGAGAGCCCGAAGGGCTTAATCCCAGGACCCCAGGATCATGACCTGAGCTGAAAGCAGAGGCTTTAACCCGCTGAGCCACCCAGGGGCCCCCACTCTTTCACTTTTGATTTAACTTTCTGGTTGGTAGGTTTCCCTAATTTCAGTTTCCTAACTTTTTATGATTTCTTTCATTTTGACTATCACAATTTCCCAGAGTCCTTTCTTGCTTTTTGATTTTTTTCTTCTTTTTTTTTTTTTTTTTTTTCTTGTAACATCTTGGTGGGTCTGCCCTCAGGAACATCAATGACATAGTAACAGCATTCCCTATACTCCTTCCTCCAAGGCTTGGTTAGTTGGTTGAGGGTTTTTTTTTTTTTTTTTTAAGATTTTATTATTTATTTATTTATTTGACAGAGAGAGAGAGAGATAAAGGGAGAGGAAACACAAGCAGGGGGAGTGGGAGAAGAAGAGGCAGGCTTCCCATGGAGCAGGGAGCCCAATGCAGGGCTTGATCCCAGGACCCTAGGATCATGACCTGAGACAAAGGCAGATGCCCAACAACTGAGCCACCCAGGCACCCCTAGTCGGTTGTTTTTAAATCTCTTTCATGTTGGTGGCTTTTTCCAAATGCGTAGTCATCCTTGACTGTTCATGCTTACGAGTGAGATCACTCTTTTGGCAGCTGATTCAGCTCTACATATACAGGTTAAACTTTGTGGGTTGGTGGATTCTCTTTTAGGGGCCTGGTCCTTGAGCTGCCCTTTTTATTATGGAATGCTAAACTGCTCACACTTCATTTTTCTAAGGCTGTTCAAATTCTGCAGAAAAGAAAGGTCATCCATTTCTTGCAACGAGAGTGATGTCTAAACGTAGGCCTCGTTGCTGATCTTCTGAGGGCAGGGTGGGAAGAAAAGGCCGAGGTCCCCACAGTTAATTTGCAGACTTTTATTTAATCGAGCTAATTTCAGCCTGGGGCTCACTTCAACATTCCCTTACTCTTTATGACCCCAAATGGCAAATGTCTCCAAATCCAAAGCCTTGGTTATTCAGATTCCCAAGAGAACAAATCGCAGCTCTCGTATTGGCTGGGGAGAGATTAATATCTCACCAGTGGATTAAGGAAAATAACTCAACTGCCCAGTACTAGGACATTCCGCCAATGCTTTTGCCTTACTCAAGCCTGGCCTTCCTTAATCCCTGGGGTGTCCAAGCATTAACTAAGCCTGTGAGCCAGTTGGCTTTCTTTTTTCTTCCACATTCATCTCCATTTAAGTTAGAAATTCTCCCCTCCCTTTTTTATTTTTTTTAAGATTTTATTTCTTTATTTGACAGAGACAGCGAGAGAGGGAACACAAGCAGAAGGAGTGGGAGAGGGAGAAGCAGGCTCCCCGCTGACCAGGGAGCCTGATTCGGGGCTTGATCCCAGGACCCTGGGATCATGGCCTGAGCTGAAGTCAGACGCGTAACAGCTGAGCCACCCAGGAGCTGCAGAAGTGACTTTAAATGCTCCTTCACAACTACTGACAGATGGCGGGGGCAGAGGGGCAGGGCTGGAGTTGTTGTAAGACCTGTAGTGGTATTCCTGTTCTGTGTTGCCTGGTGAGGAGCTAATGGCTGAGAGTCTCAGCTTCTCCATCTGTGAAATTACACAAACACTCACCCTGACTATCTTATGAGATTGTTGTCAGATCACGTGTGATCATTCAGATCCAAACGTTTCCCTGACTGTACACTACATTGATACATTCAAGGGTAAGTTCACGGACTTTGCCAGAAACTTGCCTACCTTTTCTGTGGAATGTGAAATTAAATGCGGTGCATTCCATGATCTTATGACACTCAGAATTTAGTAACAGTTGTTTAGAGAAGAGGGAAAACAACAAAGACAAAAATCTGGCCTTTTTTTTTTTCTTTTAGTACTGGAATTTACATCTCCACTCTGAAATAATTCCATGCATATTTTTCTGATCCGTGTCTGCTGCCATTGGCTCTCTACTCTGCTTTCTTCTTTGTCTGCGTTTTCTCCAACCTTTGAAGAAAGGCGGGGAAAGCTTCAATGTGGTGGGAATGATCCAAATGTCCATTGGTAGATAAACGTATAAATACAATAATAGTATATGCACACGGCTCGGGTCGTGATCCCGGGGTCCTGGAATCGAGCCCCACATCGGGTCTCTGCTCAGCAGGGAGCCTGCCTCCACTCTCTCTGTCTGCCTCTCTGCCTACTTGTGATCTCTGTCTGTCAAATAAATAAATAAATCTTTAAAAAAAAAAAAAGGAAGGAGATTTTTTTAAAAAGATTTTATTTATTTGACAGAGAGACCACAAGTAGGCAGGGAGGCAGGCAGAGAGAGAGGAGGAAGCAGGCTCTCCGCTGAGCAGAGAGCCCGACGCAGGACTCGATCCTAAGACCCTGAGATTGTGACCCAGGCTAAAGGCAGAGGCTTAACCCACTGAGCCACCCAGGCACCCCAAGGAAGGAGGTTCTGACACTTGCTACTACATGAACCCGGAGGACAGGATCTTACGAGAAATCAGCCAGCCACAAAAAGACGAATGCTGCGTGATTCCACTTGTCACATTAATCACAGAGACAAAATGTAGGATGTTGCTTGCCAGGTCAGGAAGGGAAGGGAATTATATTTAATGGGTGTATTTTCAGGTTTTCAAAATATAAAGAATTCTGGAGATGCACAGTGGTGACGGTGGCACACTGTGTGAATGTGTTTAAAGCCACTGACCTGTTTTTCAGTGGTTAAAATAGTAAATTTTATGTTATGTATATTTAGTCACAGTTAAAAAATAAGAAAAAATGAAGCAGCTTAAGTGCATGATAGAAACATGTCCAGAAATAAAATCAGGTGTGCATGGTCCTCTAGAACACTTTTTTTTTTTTTAAGATTTTATTTATTTATTTATTTATTTGACAGCGCAAAAGAGAACATAAGCAGTGGGAGTGGCAGGCAAAGGGACAGGGAGATGCAGGCTCCTGTTGAGCAGGGAGACCAACAGGGGGCTCAATCCCAGGACCCTGGGATCATGACCTGAGCTGAAAGCAGATGCTCAACTGACTGAGCCACCCAGGGTCCCTGTTCTCTAGAATCTTATGTATCTGCAGCATAATAGTAAGGGTTTGGTATACTTGTGGAGCTTGTGGAATTGCACTGTATCTCTATGTACCAAATTTTCAAGAGACTTTTTTTTTTTTAAGATTTTTTTTTATTTATTTGAGAGAGAGAGAGCACCGAGGTGGGGAGGAACAGAGGGAGAGAGAACCTCAAGCAGACTCTCTGCTGAGCAATGAGCCCCATTCAGGGACTGGATCTCACAACCCTGAGATCATGACCTGACCTGAGCCGAAGTCAAGAGTCAGACACTTAACTTGCGACCCTCCCAGGTACCCCTCAAGTGATTTCAATGAATTGTTTTCAGGGTTAGGTGTTCTGAATGAAGTTTGAAGGAATTTCCGGAAAGATGACCGAAATAGATTTCAATAAATACCAAGTTTCAACTATTACTCTGGAGAAAAAGGAAGAATTACAGGAACAGTCAAAAGGAAAGTCCATTTCAGCTGTGTTGTGTGCCTTCCAAATGACTGGAATTTTTGGTAAATGACAGGCCTTCTAGTAGCAGAGACCTTGGGCAATCATCTGGTCCAGACCATGCCTCCAGGCAGGTAAGATATCATCATCCCATTTCGCAGATGAGGCAATCCTGGTGACTGGAGAGGTAGAGAAACTCGGCTCAGGTCACAGAATGAAGGAAGGGATGGCGTCCAGAGCTCAGGGCTCCTGCCTGCCAGGACTGTGTTTGTTTCTGCTCTCATACTGTCTTCCCTAACTCCTCTGGATCTCCATTTTTTCCTACCACATTCTAGAGTTACAATATTATTACTATTGTGTATAGAGTCTTTGAGTGTTCAGGCTGCTGCTCTGGGAAAAGGCGGGTGTTTAAAAAGCTTTTCAGAGTTGATTTGATGGTTATCTGGAATTGAGTCCCAGGTTCAGACTCTAAAGACAGGAATCCATGTGATGGTGGATGAATTGGTTGACCTCTGTAACTCTCGGATTCCTCATCTGTTTAAAAACATGCCTGATTCAAAGTGTTTTTGTGAGTCAGTGATTTGTTTGTGAAGGTATTTCATGTGATATAAAGAAAATGGTTTCCAGGGGTGCCTGGATGGCTAAGTTGGTTGAACATCTGATTCTTGACTTTGGCTCAGGTCATTGGCTCAGGTCATGGTCTCAGGTCATGGTCTCAGGGTCCTGAGAGAGAGCCGCATTAGGGCTCTCTGCTCAGTGGGGAGTCGGCTTAAGAGTCTCTCTCTCTGCCCCTCCCCCACCTCTGCCCAGCTCTCTCTCCCTCGCAAATAAATAAATAAATCTTAGAAAAAAGAAAGAAAGGGGCGCCTGGGTGGCTCAGTGGTTAAAGCCTCTGCCTTCGGCTCAGGACATGATCCCCGGGTCCTGGGATCGAGCCCCGCATCGGGCTCTCTGCCCGGCAGGGAGCCTACTTCCCTTCCTCTCTGCCTGCCTGCCTCTGCCTACTTGTGATCTCTGTCTATCAAATAAATAAATAAAATCTTTCAAAAAAAAGAAAGAAAGAAAATTGTTTTTTTTTTTAAGATTTTATTTATTTATTTGACAGAGAGAGATCACAAGTAGGCAGAGAGGCAGGCAGAGAGAGAGAGGAGGAAGCAGGATCCCCGCTGAGCAGAGAGCCCGATGCGGGACTCGATCCCAGGACCCTGAGATCATGACCTGAGCCGAAGGCAGCGGCTTAACCCACTGAGCCACCCAGGCGCCCAGAAAATTGTTTTTAAAGTATGGTCCTGTGAGTCTTGGGGGTACCTCAGACCCTTAACAGGATTTTATAAACCAGGAGGTTTACAAAATTAAAACTATTTTTATGATTATATTAAAACATTATTTACCTTTCTTCACTGTGAATCTCTCACACATGTGCAGTGAGGTTCACAGAGCCTACATGACCTCCTCATGGGCTGTAACAGATGAAATGCAGAAGCAGATATGAGATGTCCTGCTGCTATTTGGTTAGATTTTAGAGATTGGCAAAAAATATTACCGTGACGCATTCTATGAATTTTTGTTTTAAAGATTTTTTTATAAAAGTGGTATTTATGTTAAAATGAAATAGGTTATTACTATTATTTTATGTCAGTTAATAAATATTTCAAGAAATGTTCAGTCCTGATTTCTAATAGGGTAAACATTGACAGAACCACATAAAAGCTTTTTGTGAGGTTTTCATTTCTTTTTTTTTTAAGATTGTATTTATTTGACAGAGATCACAAGTAGGCAGAGAGACAGGCAAAGAGAGAAGAGGAAGCAGGTCCCCCCAGGACCCTGGGATCATGACCTGAGCCAAAGGCAGAGGCTTTAACCCCCTGGGCCACACAGGCGCCCCTCATTTCTTTTTTTTTAGTTTAAACAATCTGCCATTATGAATTTGAGAGCTTATTTGTTTTTTGCTTTTTTCCTTTTCTGGGGGGGGATTGACACTGGGCTCATGGTTGTGACTTTTTGATATTACATAGACATCTGTCAGTCATAGTTTCTGTAAGTAAAGCAGTTCTCAAGACCTAAAATATAAGTGTTTTTTAAAGTAAGCTTTGTGCCCAATGTGGGGCTCGAACAATCACCCTGAGATCACAAGTTCCATCAACCGAGCCATCCAGGCACCCCTTAAAGTAAATATTTCTAAATTTCACAATATTTTTCAACTGAGCCATCTAGGCACCCCTTAAATATTTCTAAATTTCACAATATTTTTCAGAGAACACTATGACATCCGGGGCCTTCCCCACCTGAACCACCAATTAGGGAACAGTCAACCCTGTCTGTCTTGTCCACCCAGAGATTTAGAAAGAACACTGAGTGAGCCTCTTATTCCCAGAAGAGATACAGCTCTTTACATCTTGCAAACCTGAAAATATACCTATTAAGTGATACCTCCCTTCCCCTCCTGCCCTGGCAAGCACCATCCTACTTTCTGTCTCTGTGATGGATTTGACGAGTGGAGTCAGGCAGCATTTGTCTTTCTGTGGCTGGCGTATTTCACGTAGATCCTCCCTCTGGGTTCGTGTTGTAACAGGTGTCAGAACCTCCTTCCTTTTTAAGGCTGCACCTTACTTCATCATCAGTGTATGATGATGTAGGATGGTCTTTAGAACTGAAGTATATTATACAGAACTTGGAGAGTTCTCCGCATGAGAACCACAAGGGGCTTAAAAATTGAGAAACCCTAAAGGAAGAACCCAAAGTTCAGTTTTACAAAGCACGGAAATAGAGCTCTGAGAAGTCCCTAGATTACCTGCTTTAAGAACCACAGGTGTTTGGTTACGGGTCTGACTGGGCTGATGGTGGTTCTCTGTGTCCTGTGCATTGACTTAAAAGAGAGATATTATGGAGCATTTTCTGATTTTAAGGGGTGTCAGGTTCCTTTGGGTGCCCATCTTTAGAAGGATAAGTAAAAAGGAGAGTGGTTTATTTTGAAATCTGGGTAAAATGTGGGCTTACCAAATGGAAGCTGTGTTAGTAGATTTTTTATTTTAAGATTTTTTTTTTAAGATTTTATTTATAGGGCACCTGGGTGGCTCAAGCACTAAGTATCTGCCTTCAGCTCAGGTCATGATTCCAGAGTCCTGGGATGGAGCCCGGTGTTAGGCTGCCTGCTCAGCGGGGAGCCTGCTTCTCCCTTTCTTCTCCCCCTGTTTGTGTTCCCTCTCTCGCTGTGTCTCTGTCAAAAAAATAAAAGATTTTATTTATTTATTTGAGAGAGAGAGAGAGAATGTGTGAGCACAGAGGGAGAGGGAGAAGCAGACTCCCCGCTGAGCAGTGAGCCCTATGCAGGGCCTCAATTCCAGGACTCTAAGATCATGACCCAAGTCAAAAGCAGACGCTTGACAGACTGAGCCACCCAGGTCCCCGTGTCAGCAGGTCTTTAACAGGTGCAACTGAAGGACTCAGTTCAAAGGAGTGAAAGCGTAGATGGTATTCGTGGATCGCACAATCCCAAAGGAAAGGCCTAGAGCTGGCCACGGGCTTGCCTGAATCCAGGTGTCTCTCCTGGATCTCCCTTTGTCCACCTCTCTCTGTGGTTTGCTCCTTTGCTGGTTCCATGGCCCCAATTCTGTCCCGTGAGGGGAGAGATACACCCATAGCAGCTCTGAGGCCCACTGGAAGGAACACCTCTGACTTGGGGAATTACAGGCAAGGACTGTGTATTTCAGACTGCTTCCCATGCCAGAAGGGACAGAAAGTTCTGGACAACAGTTTCCTTAAAAATGGTGAAGTTAGGAGGCAGGAGGAACTTGACACCAGAAAGGGCTGATGTGTCTGGTGATTGACTCTGTCATGAGGGGAATGCCTTTTAACGTCACTGTTCTCCAGCTGATGTTTCTCCTTTGACCGAGATCGCATTGCTGATGCCAAGAGATTGGTTACCTCATGATCTACAAGGATTGAGTTACTTAACCCTGGTGTACCTCAGTTTCTCATACTAATATAACTTAATAATACTGTGTTTCACATGGCAGTTGCGCGGATTAAGTGTTTAAAACAGTACCTGACATAACATAAAGGTTAAATCCAGGGCTTAGTTCACAGTAGAGAGACCAGACAGTGTGTGAGGCACCAGAAGGATAGACAAGACTTACAGACGCTGGAAAAGTTTGTTTCCCTAGGGTAGCAGGGTGTCTGAAGACCGCAAACTGGAAAGCACCGGTGGTAGTCCACTTAGGCAAACACCTCAGGATTGAAGGGCTGGCATACTTGTCCAGAAGCAGCAGTATGATGCCACTCTCTTCCTGGCACTCTTGAGACATTTGGAAACGCAGGGCTAAGAGGTCAGGGTTGACATTGTGACTCGGATGTGTTTCTGGCCATTAGCGTCTGGGGAAACAGCATGGTCCTGGGACAGTCCTACACAAAGAAGCACTCCCCTTCCTAAAATGCCCAAAGCACCCCCACTGATGTAAGAAACTAAAATGGCCTCAGTAGGCAGGCCCCCGAGTGACAGGGAGTGCAAGAGCGGAGGGACTGAGAAATCCAAGCTTTGGGGGGTGAGGTCAGTCACCAAGCAGTAGGGTCTCTGGGTGCGTGGCTTTTTTTTTTTTTTCCAGATTGTATTTATTTATTTGAGGAAGACAGAGAGCGTGTATGTGTGTGTGCACACACACAAGTGGCTTGGGGGGGCCAAGGGAGAGGGACAAGCAGACTCCCCACTGAGCAGGGAGCCTGATTCCCCTGAGATCATGACCTGAGCCCAAACAAAGAGTCGGACACTTAATTGACTGACCCACCCAGGTGCCCTGGGCACATGGCTTTGGGGGCAGGATTCTTGTCTTCGGGAAGGAAGCAGAGACGGGAGAGAGCAGTGCAGAGCTCTGAGGACATAGGAGCAGAGACAAAGACTCCAGACCCTGCACAGCACTGGGCAGGTCATGCAGGACTCTGGCCAGCAGGCTTGTCTGAGTTCTGCCCCAGCTCTACCACCTACGTGCTTGTGAGGTACTGTGTTTTGTTGTTGTTGTTTTGGTCAGTTACTATTTCTGTAAACCTTGATTAACCCCTCTGTACAGAGGGTATACTAAGGATAGCCTCCGCCATGTAAGGGTGCTGTGAGGACAGACTTCTTAGCATAGCAGCTGACACCCTGTAAGTGTTCGGTCAAGGGAAGTGGCATAATTCTTGTCATTGGTAACAATGACAGAGATGCAACAAGGACAGTTGGCCTCAGGAAAGTAGAAGTGCTGTTAACCAGTGTGGGACATAAGGGCACAGCTCAGTCAGAGTGTGGACGGAAACAGCTCCTCAGTTCCTTGCTGTGTCTGAGTGGGGTTGCAGCCGGGGCCCAGCAGATCGTTGTGTGAGGAGAAGGGCCATGGAAGATTCCAGCTCCTCCACAAAGGAACCAGCAGCTTAGCTGGGGAGCTAGGACTAACACTCAGGAATAGTTAAAGGAATAGGAGGTACGGGTACTCTTACAATTAATGCAGAGCAGTTTGGTGATGCATGGAGGGGAAAACAAAAGTCCAGAAGGATGTGACCAGATATTAACAGTGGGAATCTCCAGGAGATGAAAACACATATTTGTTAAAAAGATTATCAATTGATTTTGTAATTAGGAGAAAAATGTTAGTCATAAGAGATCAAAGACAGCCTATAATTCAGGTAAGAGTTCTGGAATACCACAGAAATAAGAAATCACACATTCTAGACTAGTGTGGGAAGATCAGGAGGAGGTGGCATCTGGGGGGTTCCTGACGGATGGATAGGATTTAGACATGGATGGAAGAAGACACCCTAGAGGGGAGACCTAGGCGAGTGGATAATCATGATGGGTGTGCCAGTCACCAATTTATTTCCTCTCAGGTCTAAAATCCATTCTTGGTCCTGCTTTGTGACGCTGGAGCTGAGCTGTGTAGACCTTTCTGTTTTGCCTGTTGGCACAGTGCTTGGCTCTATCCTGCTACAGCATGCCTGGGGATGTTGAAAAGAGCCCCCTGATCAAGGAGGGACTACAAGAGCCGATCAAGATTAGTCAGATAAGGGGCGCCTGGGTGGCTCAGTGGATTAAAGCCTCTGCCTTCAGCTCAGGTCATGATCCCAGGGTCCTGGGATCGGGCTCTGCTCAGCGGGGCATCTGCTTCCCATCCTCTCTCTCTGCCTGCTTCTCTGCCTACTTGTGATCTTTGTCTGGCAAATAAATAAATAAAACCTTAAAAAAAAAAAAAGATTAGTCACATAAGCACAAGAAAATTTTTTGGGCTCTCAACATCTAGGCAGAAGAGAAATTCATTCACGAGCTGAAAGACTAGTAAGAAATCTTAACGTTGCCAAAGATCGCTTAGCAACTGCCTGACAGACCATGAGTCTTCCCAAGGCATGGGCCCTCTGGCCTGCTCATCCCTTGCTCTACAGCCTGTCTTCCATGGTCAGGACCCTCCTGACAGGCGCCTGCTGACAGCCGCCTCCTTCTCTGAACACGGAGCTCACCGCACTTTTCACACCACTTTACCTTTGGCCAGAGTATTGCCACTGCCTGGAACACCGTCCTCCATTCTTTGATGCCTTGACAAATATCTGTTTGTCCTTCAAGAGGCTGATGGGGCATCACGATGCACATCGCGGTGGTGAAAGACATTTCCCCAGATTCTCCTCCCTCCAGCTTCATACCTTCCCCTTCCACATTCCTTCTGGATGCCTCAATTCCATGCATTAGTTATCTTAGGCCTATTTGTGTCTTTGTTCATCTTTTCTGCTACGAAACTTAATACTTTAATTCTCTCTTAGATCTCCAGAGCCTAGCAGAGAGTCTGGAACATAGCGTGTGGACTGAACTGACCTGGGAGGATGTGGTATTTGGGGGGATTAAACACTCAGCGTCAGTGTGGGGGGGAGGGCGTTGGGTGTGTAGAATAGCATTTTATAGTATTCCTGGTTTAGGAATGTTGGCCATCCAATATCTGTTCCAGTAGGTTCCATCAGCATGGTATTTCCCCACCTCTGCCTGTCCCTCTGTTCTCTCTCATACACAGGCATGGTAAGTAGTAAATGAACTAGAATCTGTTGTTAAATTAGTCCGTTTTAGGCTCAACCTACGAAATTCTGAGCAGGAAACACTTATACTTCCTCATGAAGTTCTTCTTTGTTTTTTGTTTTGTTTTTTAAAGATATTTATTTATTTATTTATTTGACCAGGGGCGGGGGCGGGGTACAAGCAGGGTGAGTGGGAGAGGGAGAAGCAAGCTTCCTGCTGAGCAGAGAACCCCATGCAAGGCTCGATCTGAGGACTTTGAGACCATGACCTAAGCCGAAGGCAGACACTTAAAGACTGAGCCACCCAGGCGCCCCCCTCATGAAGTTCTTTTTTCAGTGTCCATTTCAGTTAACATTCCCTCTTAACATAAAGGAGGGGAAAGTTCCCAGGTGAACAATAGAATATCCCTCACGTTGCTGGTGTTCTGGGGACAATTGTGCTGGTTAAGTGACTGCCTACGTCGCTCTTCTCTGGCCCAAGCCCTTAAGTCCATCCCAAGCTCAGCATCTAGATTTTGATTGGATTTTTGCCAGACCTCATTAGCATAGTGTACCTTGACCTGGATTAGGGAACTGTAGCTTCGGCTTAGAAAATGACCAGAACCTGCTGGGACCTGAACCAGAGATGAGATTTTTATGACACAGTGTTGTCTGCATCTCCATAAGAAGTCAGAAGGTAAGGAAGCCAGAAATATCGGGGCGAGGCCAATGTAAGGAATATGCTAATAGCGATCCCATTCCTACAGGATTTCAGTTCTACTTGAAATGATGAAATGATGAAATTTAAATACATTTTGCCCCAAGTTGCTTTAAAAAAAAAAAAAAGGAAATCTTTACAAATTAAGTTTTTTAATTCTGGAGAAAAACTGAATTATTTATTTTCTAAGGGCTGCAAACAGTCGTTCCTGTGTTTTGTTCTTAACTTTCAGGGAAATACTAAATTAAGGTTTGTTCATTTGGCAACAATTTATAACTGAGAAAATAAAAAATGAAATCTTTGTGCAGCAAGAATTTTTATTCCTCTCCCCTTAGTTTAAAAACGAAAGAGTTATGTCTGTGTTGTTTAAAAAAATGCTTAGGAATTTTTGAGATATGACTCTTGTTATTCAAAGTCTTAAAAAAAAAAAAGAGAGAAAAGTTCAGTCTGTCCCAAGGAGCTACAACAAGTTTTAGACCATCTGAGTTACTGTTGTTAATGCTCAAGAGAGGTAACCCCAATAAAGCTGTTACCATCAGGTTGCCACACGATCTCTGTGTCTTGTAGACTTGGAATCGAAATCTGAATTCAGGTCAGTCTGTAGCAGCACTTCTTCAGCAACTCAATGTTATTTCCCAAACATAGAGTTTGATTTAGAACTCCTGGGGATTTAACCTTGCATGGCAGTGTTTGAAACAGGGGTGATGGACTTCATGCTGTCTGAATCTTTGACCACTAGGTTGTAGGTGAGTGTGGTAGGGGGATAAAGGATGAAAGACCCCTATTAGCTTATTATCTAAGGGTCATACATTCGGGTCAGCAGTCTTCTATATTCATATACTTGCCCTCAGATCTCAGTGACTGACAAGTGTTCGGGTTATATAAAGAAACGTGACTAAGGAACGGAGCCCATGGCACTTCCTCAGTTGGAGACTATTAAACTAACTCATAGTTCAGGTTTACTATTAAGTTGTTTTATGTCCCTTGTTTTTCCACGAGCCACCAGCAAATGGAGATTGCACGCATACTAACATGTTTTACTTTGTGTTCTACTAATATGCACATTTCATCTGCAGAATGATCAGTTTTTTTCCTCAGAGTAGAACATTTCCTTTCTTCTCCTTCCTTCCTTCCTTTCTTTCTTTTCCTACTTCTTTTATCTTTTTTCTTTTTTTTTTTCTTTTTTGGCTAAATCTCCTTGAATCAGTTAGGATTAGAAACCAGAGTGGTGTTTCTCATGGGGGAGGAAATTCAGTGTGCAAACATTTTTGAATTCTATCATTTACATAATACGATTTAATCAGAGCAAAATGAGATAGAATCTCCGGTGGGGGGGCAGAGGGGGAGGGAAGAGGGAGATTTTTATTAGAAAACCTTGAAGGGTACTTTTGAGTTAAAGTCAGAAAACAATATTTTTATTTAAATTTTTTTTTTATTTTCTAACATTCTTTTTATTTTATTTTTAACATAAAATGTGGTATTTGTTTCATGGATACAGGTCTGGGATTCTTCAATCCTACACAACACCCAACACTTCCCACACACATAACCCTCCTCAGTGTCCATACCCCAGCCATCCCATTCCTCCCACCTCCCCAGCAACCCTCAGTTTCCTGAGATTAAGAGTTTCTTACGGTTTGTCTCTCTCGTTTCATCTTGTTTCATTCTTTCCTTTCTTCCCCTATGAACCTCTGCCTTGAAGAAATACCATTTTAAAGCAGTAGTTCTCAAACAGTTCTGCCCCTTCCAGGGGACATCTGGCCATGTAGGGAGACATTTTTGGTTGTCACAACAAATGATGTGTTGCTACTGACACTTAATGGTCAGAGACCAAGGATGCTGCTAGACGTCCTACAGTGCACAAGATAACCTCCCACAGCAAAAAAATTGTCAGGTCCTGGGGCTCCTGGGTGGCTCTATCGGTTAAGTGTCTGCCTTCCGATCAGGTCATGATCCCAAGGTCCTAGGATCGAGCCCCACATCGGGCTCCCTGCTCGGTGGGAAGCCTGCTTCTCCCTCTCCCACTGCCCCTGCTTGTGTTCCCTCTCATGCTCTCTCTCTCTGTCAAATAAATAAATAAAATTTCTGAAAAAATTACCAGGTCTAAAGTGTTAATAATGTCCAGGTTTGAGAGGGAATCCGATTTGAGGCTATCCATTAATAATATTTGAAGATACAAAGTGTGCACTGGTTGATTGAGGAGATAAAAATTCATCTCTGGTGGGGCGCCTGGGTGGCTCAGTGGGTTAAAGCCTCTGCCTTCAGCTCAGGTCATGATCCCAGGGTCCTGGGATCGAGCCCCACATCGGGCTCTCTGCTCAGCAGGGAGCCTGCTTCCTCCTCTCTCTCTGCCTCTCTCTCTGCCTGTCTCTCTGCCTCCTTGTGATCTCTGTCTGTCAAATAAATAAATAAAATCTTTAAAAAAAAATTCATCTCTGGCAATTTAGATTTAAAAAATACTTCTGGATACATTTGGTTGTGATGTTTCCCACTTCTGACTTGAACCACACATGTGTTGGCTAGTGTACAAAGGTAAATCTATGAAAACAGCTCCAAGCCAGCTCTCCCTCTTGCCCCAAGGTATATGGAGGACAGTGTTCTAACCATTGGCTGCAGGTGACCATGGTCCCCACTCTGGCATTCCCAGCCCGGGCCTAGCCGGGCAAAGGGCGGCCCCAACCCAGTGAGCGTGGTGCTTCTGACTCCCATGGTTGAGCTTTATTGTCACAAGATCACGAATGACTTCTACATTGTGTTTTTATTTTGTATGTTGGTGCTTGCAAAAATGTCAATGAAACAGGTTTTTCTGGCAGGCGAGAACTGATTTTTATCTCTTTAACGGTCAGTATTACTATCACTTATTTTTTAGTGTCAGAAAACAGTCTCCAGGTCTAAGTTGCTGAGTCAAGAGTGGATTGATCCGACTGTAGGAAACGACTTTGAGAAGCAGATTCCTCACCATTTCTGTGGAAATTGGGTAGACGGAACCCTATGGATGACCTGACTGTCATGGCGCCTGAAGACCTTGATTCCGAGGACAAGGAGGTGTTAAGCTGGGATATTAACGATATGAAACTGCCACAGGTACGTACTTACATAAGAATCTGCCTTCAGCCTTTGACTCGGAAGCCTTAACTTGTTACATTCTGGAAGAAAATTGGTGAGGAGCCAAGCTGGGGAAATTGCTGTCCTGCAGAGCTTCGGCTGGGCATCTAACTGAGGAATTTTAAGAGGAGATGCCATGACCTAGAATTGGAATTGGTCTTTACCTGGCAACACTACCCCTCGCCCCACAAGAGTTACAGACTGAAACAAAGAAAATGCTGCTTCCCTTCTCTTTTCCAAGTTTGGCTTGGATCCTGTCGCACCTACCCCAGCTAGCTGCTAGAATAAAGTTGATGTTAAGTTATTTGCAAATAGATTGACTTTGCACAGTGCACAGATTCCCAGAAAGCCTTATTTGCTATATAGTAATGGGTTTTTAAATTTTTTTTTTTTTTTTAAGATTTTACTTACTTATTTGACAGAGAGCACAGGCAGGTAGAGTAGCGGGCAGAGATAGGGAGAGAATCAGACTCTCCGCCAAGCAGGGATTCCCCATTCAGGACTCGATCTTGGGACTGACTCCAGGATTGTGACCTGAGCCGAAGGCAGTTGCTTAACCAACTGAGCCACCCAAGTGCCCCAATATAGTAATGGTTTTAAATTAAATCTGTAACTGTAATGTCCAAATGATAGTTCTCTTATGGACCAGAGCAATTCTTCTAGAGCTTGTGTAAGTAAGATGGGGTAAATATACACAGGGCTGTTTTCCAGCTACAGAGAGGCTGTTTCATTTTCTTTACCTTCATTTTTGGCATTTGACTTTTTAACTCTTAATTTGGTGGAAAATATGAATTGTGTAAAACTGACCTCCCCTGACTCCCTTTTTGGCATTCCAAGTATGTTTTCACTGAAGTTGTTGGAAAGGGTATTGGGAAGGCAGGGTGGAGATAGCCAGTACTGTTTAATGAAAAGGTCAAGTTAGTCTGCCTGACTCTGGGGAACAAATTTGTTTTTTTACCAAGGCAGGGCAGAAGAAATGGGATTCCACAGTCTCAGTTTAAAACCATTCCAGTTTTTATTCTCATGAAGACTTCCAGATCATTTCAAATTTCACTCTAATGAAGTTTTTTGTTTGTTTCTCTGTTTTCTCTTAAATTCCTACCTATGTTAGCTCTCAGTAGGTCTTAGAAGAGTTGGAAGTCAAAAAGTATACCCTGGGGGCGCCTGGGTGGCTCAGTGGGTTAAAGCCTCTGCCTTCGGCTCAGGTCATGATCCCAGGGTCCTGGGATCGAGCCCTACATCGGGCTCTCTGTTCAGCAGGGATCCTGCTTCCTCCTCTCTCTCTGCTTCTCTGCCTACTTGTGATCTCTGTTCTATCAAATAAAAAATTAAAATCTTTAAAAATATATATATACCCTGCTTTTCACTCTGTTAAGGTGGTTAAATAAACCATAGTTGAATCATATAAATATCTATTGTAGGGATTTGTCCTTATAGTTGTGCCTCTTTTTTTTTTTTTTTTTTGGATTTTATTCGTTTATTTGAGAGAGAAAAGGAGAGAGAGAGAGAGTATGAGCAGTAGGGAGGGGCAGAGGGAGAAGCAGACTCCCTGCTGAGCAGGGCTCCATCCCAGAACGATGGGATCATGACGTGAGCCGGAAGTGAGCCACTTAACTGACAGAGCCACCCCACTGCCCCTTTATGGTTGCTCTTAATTGGTTTATGATCGTAGTTGCTGTTCTAGGAGAAACTTTAAGGTACATTTTAGTTTACCTGGCTCAAGGATGTAGATCACTTCCTTTTCCTAATTTCATGATCGTAGCTCACAAGTAGCTGTGGGGTAACCTAAGCTTCAAGAGTAGAAGTAAGCAAGGATCTGGAAGGTTTGCAGGGCCGCCTCCTCGAGCAGGGTTTTTGTTTTTTTGTTGTTTTTTTTGTTTTGTTTTTAATATTTTATTTATTTATTTGACAGACAGAGATCACAAGTAGGCAGAGAGGCAGGCAGAGAGAGAGGAAGGGAAGCAGGCTCCCTGCTGAACAGAGAGCCCGACGTGGGGCCCGATCCCAGGACCCTGGGACCCATGACCCGAGCTGAAGGCAGAGGTATCAACCCACTGAGCCACCCAGGCGCCCCTCAAGCAGGGGTTTTAATGGGGTTTGAGAACCCTCTGAAGTGGCAGGTAACACTGTCTACAACATGCATTTTTTTCTTCTGGGACCAAGGACCATATCATTCATCAGATCTGTAAACAAAAGAAAGGAAACACCAGGGACAGCTCAGTTGGTTAAGCGTCTGCCTTCAGCTCAGGTTGTGATCCCAGGGTTCTGGGATCAAACTCTGCATTGGGCTCCCTGCTCTGCAGAGAGCCTGCTTCTCCCTCTTCCTCTGCCACTTGCTCTGCGTGCATGTGCTCGCGCGCTCTCTCTCTCTCTCTCTCTCTGTGTCAAACAAGCAAATAAATAAAATCTTTTAAAAAAAGAAAGGAAGCACCACTTCTCTGGAGGAAAACTTGGAACTCATGAAAGTTCACTTTCCATTATGAATTTTCAAAAACAAAAGCATTCTCAGTTTCCCGAGACATTGCATTCAGAAATTTACAAAAATACAATGTAGTTTTGAAAATGTGTCATTTATAGTAATCAAAAAGTAGGATTGCTCCTGTAAATAACTTAGTGAACTTCAGCAAGTGCCCTTGTAAATATCCCGGGGTAATGATTAGAAGTGCAGTGCCTTTGGGGCACCTGGGTAGCTCAGTCAGTTAGGCCTCTGACTCTTGGTTTTGGCTGGGGTGGTGATGTCAGGGTTGTGAGATCGAGCCATGTGTTTTCTCTCTCTCTCTCAAAAAAAAAAAAAAAGAAAAGAAAAGAAAAGGAAAAAAGTGCTGTGTCCCTTTAATATTTTCTAAGCAGAGACACCACCATCCTGATCTGGATTTGTGCTGGCTCTGGAATCGGATCACGAACCATTTGAGGTGAAAAATAAAAGGGTCTTGGAAAGATTTCCAAGCTGATTAGGTTGTATATTTTGTGAGTATTTCAAGGCCGAGTGGTTGCACTGTGTAAGCCAGGGTATGGGGACAAAATCCCGGCTTGGAATTCCAGTTCTGCCTCTTTTTAATCTGTAAAGCCTTAGGGAGTTGTTTCCCTTTACTGAGACTCCCTTTCCTCTTCTGAAAATAAGGTGGCTTCACAGACCGGTCTAGGGTTCTGGGACCTCAGTAGGAAAGCAGCCTGCCTTCTAGAACTGTCAGCCCGGCGTTAACACACCACCTGACATACATTAACAGCAGTTGATAAGTGTGAAAGTCACCCGCGAATGGCTCCACTGCTTTCAATCTGTGTGACTCTAAACCATTTTTTAAAAAAAGATTTTTATTTATTTATCTGACAGACAGAGATCACAAGTAGGCAGAGAGGCAGGCAGAGGGAAAGCTGGGGAAAACAGGCTCCCGGCTGAGCAGAGAGCCCGATGCGGGACTCGATCCCAGGACCCTGGGATCATGACCTGAGCTGAAGGCAGAGGCTTTAACCCACTGAGCCACCCAGGCGCCCCTAAACAAGCCATTTTTAAGTCTCAGTTATCTTCTCGGTAAAAGGAAAACTGAAATTACTTACGCAAGCCGCTTAGAGCCCTGTTTGCCAAAGTATGTTCTGTGGACTATGCATGACGCAGCATTTTTGTAGGTGTTGTAAGGAAAAACAGAAGCCCCGGGTTCAATGAAGTTAAACAGATTTCTTTGCGCGGATCGGAGACGTCCATCCACGTCTGTGTTGGCGGTGCTCCCAAGAGAAGGCGGTGTCAGGCTCTGTGGCTCTGACTTGTTTTTGACCCTGGAGTCCTCTCTATAGAGCCCCTCAGGTGATTCATGTTCTCAGACTACCAGTTTGGGCACCAAAAAAAATCCGGTTTGAAGGATCAGATGCAATTGCTTGTTATTGTTGTAAATTTGGTACAGGGAATTCAGAGTTTGTTTTTCCTAATTTTGTGTTCTTGCCAGGATGACTACTTCCACAGTGTGTAGGCAAATTCTGGCAACTGGTAGACCCATTTCTTTACTGCTAATCTGCTCACATGCTTCAGATTTTGAGATGAGCCACCGAGTGCTGAATGCATGTTCTGTGCCCTGAAATTCCGTAGCCCTTTGCACATCTCAATCATGCCAAGATTTATGGGCTGGTTTTTGCCAATAGTGAATGCTGATATCCTCATTAGGACATTAGATGTTCCGGGGGGCGCCTGGGTGGCTCCGTTGGTGAAGCATCCGGCTCTTGATTTCAGTTCAGGTCATGATCTTAGGGTTGGGAGGTAGAGCCCCGTGCTGAGCATGGAACATGCTTGGGATTTTCTCTCTCTCCTTCCTCTGCCCCTCCCCTGCTTGCTTGCCCTCTCTGTCAAATAAATTAAATTAAATAATTAAATTTTAAAAAGACCCAAACATTTCTGAGTAACGACAATGTATCAGACACTACAGCAGGCTCTGGGGATATGGGGGCCATGAAGCTATGCTAACTTTCATGGATGGGCTCATGATCTTTTGAGCAAATGGAATAAAGTCCGTGCCTGAATGGAGAGTCTGTGTCATGCAGAAAAATGCTGGAGGTCCTTGCAAGAGGACATATGGAATTCAGCGTGCCTTGGACATGGGGATCAAGATGGCTTCTGGCAAAGGGCTTTCTCGGAGCAATGCCTTGTAAAATGTAAAAGGGGGAAGCAAACAAGACCATCAAGGCAGAACAGGGCCCCCGAGTCCAAAAGCTATTCAGCCTCTACGTTTGAAGGAGCTTGTGCACAGGCATCCAGCAGGGTCGGCAGGGAGATGGGGGAGGCTACTGGCTGGAAAGGCGGTTTAGAAGCAGACTATCCTAAGAGGATTCAGTTATTTTCTAGGAATAGGGTAGTTACTAGGCTTTTGGGGCCAGATAGAATCGTGATTGGATCTGGGGCTGAAAGTCCTCTTGCTCTGGCTAAGTCATCCCTCCCCTCTATTTGTTTCATGGGGGCTTCCTCCTCCTCTCAGCTGCATGTTAGATCTTTATAAATATTCCTTTCACTTGCTTCTGGTCCGTCCTCTAAGGGTGGTCATGTTGACACCCTTTCTCCATAATCCAGCCCTCAGGGAGCCAGCCCTGAACCACAGGCACTCAACTTACTCAAAACCACCATTGATAAAAATCTCGGACCAGTGTGGTGTGCCAGTTTGCTTTCCCTTTTTATTCCCCTTATACTTTCATTTTACATTTCATTTTCATTTTAAAGGTGCAACTATAATTGCATTAGGGTTTGCTTGACCCAAGCAGCAAATGTCTGGTGTTGGTTTAGTCTTTCCTACATTAAAAATGTTTATTACAAGTTCACGGAAAGGGTCACAATCTCATTAATACTGACTGTAACTCTTGGCAGCTTTGAACAGCTAAGAAAGTGCTTTTTTTCTTTTTCTTGGGAAATTGGGAAAGAATTACTTCTTTTTCTTCCTAAATAGCACCCACTTTGGCAGGACGCTGAGAACACCTGTTCTGTTCCTAACACCAGCCAGTTTCTCTTAGTACAAGTACAGGGTGTACTCAGAAGCACCATTGCAGACAAACCCTGAATCATTTGGTTCCTAAGTATGCAGTTTAAACCTGTGGCCAGGGGTGCCTGGTTGGCTCAGTCAGTAGAGCATGCAACTCTTGATCTCAGGGTTATAAGTTGAAGCCCCATGTTGGGCATAGAGCTTACTTAAAAAATAGTAAAATTAAGTTAAATAAAAAACAGCAAACCATGGCCAAAGCCACACCAAGCCATTAACTCAAAAAATTCCAAGCTTTAAGTATATTCTTTTCTAGAGAAAAGATAAATATACATAGTCTAAACATAAATACAGGTCAGCCTAAAACCTGGTGAGTCAACCACAAAGAACCCATGTCTCCAGTTAATTTCCTGGACCATGATTTTAGCCAGCAGGGTTGCCTTTGCCTCAGACTTCAAAGAGAAGGTAAATATTGGAGCTCTTCAGTGAGTTCAGGTGTGGCTAAATGTAATCACAATGAGCCAGGAGTAATCAGATGTGTCTTGGTGCTGAAGAGCCAACAGGTAAACTAGATTCCGGGTTTCTTGTCAGTTATCATCTGCCTGCGTGATCAGGTCACATTATTGTTGGTCTAACAGGTACACCTATGACTCTGTCCTTCTTGCCAGCGTTCCCCTTGATGTCAAGGTCATTTGAACTTCCTGGGACAGCTCCACCTATATTGGGCTCCCTTGGTCATTGAATCCCCACTACTGGAGCTAGAATCATTCTGCCACCCCGGACTCTTGTTGGGATGGGGACATTACTGAATCTGTGGTAGGAGAAACTGTCTTCTGGGTGCCTGCCGGGAGGTCCTTTGCTTAACCAAGTAGAGTGGAAAGGGAAGGAAGAAGAGTAGAGAGAAGCAAGCAATGGAGAATTTAAAAACAGGAGAACTCCAGCCGATCTTAGTGTTGTCTGAACAAATAAGGACTCTTTTTTTTTTTTAAGATTTTATTTATTTATTTGACAGACAAGAGATCACAAGTAGGCAGAGAGGCAGAGAGAGAGGAGGAAGCAGGCTCCTTGCTGAGCAGAGAGCCCGATGCGGGGCTCCATCCCAGGACCCTGGGACCATGACCTGAGCCGAAGGCAGAGGCTTAACCCACTGAGCCGCCCAGCCGCCCCAAGGACATTTTTGTTTTGAATTTTGATCCTTTAACAAAGGTAGGAAATTGCACTATTAGCCATTATAAGGAGTCACTCTTGAGTTAACTCAAAAGCATTTTGTTGAGTTGAATTTCTTCTTTGAGACCACGTGGGTTTGGTTTTCTGTTGGCGCAGAAGAGATAAGTTCCTGAAACCAAAATGCTGGTTTATTTTTTTTTTTTCTGTGTTCCATAAGTAACATGTCATTTTTTCCCCTCTATCTGATTTGCTTAAAGGTATATCTGTATGCCCTCCCTGGTTTATTTGGAAACATTTGTTTATAAAGAAGCTATTCTTTTTTTTTTTTTTTTTTTTTTTTTTAGATTTTGTTTTTATTTATTTGACAGACAGAGATCACAAGTAAGCAGAGAGGCAGGCAGAGAGAGTGGGGAAAGCAGTCTCCCCGAGGAGCAAAGAGCCTGATGCGGGGCTCAATCCCAGGACCCTGAGATCATGACCTGAGCCAAAAGCAGAGGCTTAACCCACTGAGCCACCCAGGCACCCCAAATTAAGCTATTCTTAGCATTAAAGAAAAATGCAGATAATTGCTTTGTATGAGAGTGGATTATATGCTAGGTGAAATCCATTTTAATATAATCAAAGTAGTGTAGGTGTTTTGATGCCATATTTCACAATTTTCATTTTCATTTTATTAGTTTTGTTTTAATAGTACATACTTAATTTTTAAGGGACCCTATTAGAACTTCAGGTAGTTAAGTAAAGCAGAATAAGGAAGATTGGGTGCTCTAGGGTTCCATGGAGTTGCAGAGATTTTGAGTGAGTTAGAGGATTAGGTCTCTTAGTAAAAAAATTACAGAAGTCATAGAAATGTTAAACCCCCAGGGATGTTACCCCCTTGAGATTATAAAATATAAATTCGTTAGATTTCCTGTTGGAAACCTGAAGGATATTCCCTTTAAATTATAAACTTCTTAACTGAGAGGAAAAACAAAGTTACTCATGAAAAGTTAGAAATTAAAATAAACACAAGATCAGGAAAGAAGAAAACATTTTATGGAGATCCGCTAAACGACATTAAGAAATGATTATTCTTTCTTTTTAAATTTCACCTCTCTAGTGCCTTGCATTTACAAGGCTTTCAGAAGTCCCTGTCATTCATTTGACACCTGGGTTCCTCTGCATTATGGGAATCTAGGTTTTGTCTTAATTTCAATGTCAAACGATGTCAAAGATTCCACTAGGCATCCAAATCAAAAGATTGGGCATAGAGAAGAGCTTGATACGAACACATTTACTCCTAGGAATTTTCTCAGGTTAATACGTTGTCAGAATTATTACTACATTACTGATGGAACTGGAAATGTAGGCTGCCAGTGAAGAGGCTGCTGGGAAGAAAAAAAAAGGCTTAAAAGATGGTCAAATGTAGGGACACCTGGCTGGCTCAGTCAGAATAACATGTGACTCTTGATCTGGAGATCGCGGGTTCGAGCCCCACACTGGGTATAGAGCCTACTTAAAAAAATAAATAAATAAACAAATAAACTTAAAAAAAAAAAAAGACATAATATTTTCAAATGTAAAAAATACTATAATCCCTGAAGCACCTGGCTGGCTTAGGTTTGAGAATGTGACTCTTAATCTCAGGGTTGTGAGTTCAAGTCCCACGTTGGGTGTGGAGCCTACTTAAAAAATAAATAAATAAAATATTTCTTAAAAAGAAAAGAAAATATTGTAAGCCCTAAAACAAACCTCAACAATGTTAAAATACAGTGTTCTCCAGCGATGGTGGAACCAGCCTAGAAATTAATAGCAAAGGGCAGCAGAGAAATCTGCACATACATGGCAAATAAACAGTATATTTGTAAGTCAAAAAGGAAGCTTCAATGGGAGATCAAAATATACATTGAACTGAGAGAAAATTGTGGGGAGAAAAGACGATGGAGATCATTTCTTCCTCTGAACCTCTGAGGCACTCACATACAGCTTCCCCTCCTCGTGGTTCATGGGATTAATGGCGCTGACCACCCTGCAGGGGCTACTCACCTTGAAAATGAAAATCTCCGCTTTTCTTCAAGTCTGCATGGCCCTTGTCTCTGCTGCCCTGACAACTGTGCTTTGTGTCTGAATTATTCAAATGCCTCCAATCGATTTTTACAGTCCAAATCGTTAAAGGTCCACATGTTAGTGTTTGAACCCACATTTTTATTTCAGAAGATAAAATATTCTGCTTCTTGGGGCGTTTCTGTGACTACAGAAAATAAGAAGGCATTGCTTAGAGCCTTAGGTCAGAAGGCAGAGAAGAGAAGACAAGGTGTGTGGAGGAAGCAGGAAGGGGGCTGGCTGCCTGAGGTGAATCTTACCCAGCTCGGAAATCCCAGGGCATTGGGAGAGGGAGGGAAAGAGCTAGAAAAAGCCGACGGTCCACTCAGCATCTTGGCGTGGCCGCGCCTGTTTCCCGGAAGCTCTGCTCTAGCTGCCTGGCGGACCACAGGGGCCTTTTGCAGACAGCACACGCCCTCCTCCATTTCCCTTCTTACCTCACAGTAGTTACAGTGAGGCACATGAAGGGTTCCCCTGAGCCATTACTCTGAGAAAGAAGGCTGTGGAGTCAAGTTATTCCAGTAAAGTCTTTGCTTTAGAGGGGCTTGGACTCCCATCTTGGATTTGGTTTGACAAGGTTTAAAGCATGAAGTGCCCTCTCTGTTGGTCTTCTCCATCCTGAAAGCCGTTGGCTCTTAAAACCACATTGGCTGCTTGTAGTTCTGGATCTGGTCCTCCAGGCACGGCTTCAGATGTTTTATGTATGTTAACTCATTCAGTCTTCATAACATCCCTGTGAGGTGGGTACCTCCATTTTCCAGAGCAGGAGAGCAAGAAGTGAAGGCACCCAGAGGGCAAGGAACTTGGTTAAGACTTTGTACTGAGGCCGTCTACTTCAGGGGCCGGGCTCTTAACCAGAAGTCAGGAGACTTTGTCTAAAGGGCCAGATAGTAAGTTGGGCCATTACAGTCTCTGCTATAATGACTTGACTTGGCTGTAGTAATGTCAAGTATGCATAGACAACACTGAAGTGAATGAGATTGGCTGTGTTCTAATAAAACTTTATTTACAAAAAAAAAAAGCAATTTGATCCATGAGCCCTATATTACAGAACCCAGCTTTTTTTTTCTTTTTTTAAAGATTTTACTTATTTATTTGACAGAGAGCGACACCGCAAGAGAGGAAACACAAGCAGGAGGAGTGGGAGAGGGAGAAGGAGCCCTTTGGCTAAGCAAGGATCCTGATGTGGGGCTCAGTCCCAGGACCCTAGAATTATGACCTGAGCTGAAGGCAGATGCTTAATGACTGAGCCACCCAGGTGTCCCCAGACCCCAGCTCTTAACTGTACCAACACTACCTCTACCTCATTTATGTTTCCTCAGATCCACCTTAGTTCCCACGACATGCCATTCAAATGGCAACTATCAGTATATCAAACTTAAAGTTCATAACACATCTGCTCTTGGTGGTACTTCTTTGAAGAATATTTTATCACTATGTCCATTTTGGAGAAGAGCAAAATGAGGCTTCAGAGATAGTCACTTGCCCAGAGTCTCAGGTTACAAAGCTCTTTCGCACGTTTTAAACTTGAAATCTAGGGGCGCCTGGGTGGCTCAGTGGGTTAAAGCCGCTGCCTTCAGCTCAGGTCATGATCTCAGGGTCCTGGGATCAAGCCCTGCATCGGGCTCTCTGCTCTGCAGGGAGCCTGCCTCCCCCTCTCTCTGCCTGCCTCTCTGCCTATTTGTGATTTCTGTCTGTCAAATAAATAAATTAAAAAAAACAAAAACAAAAACAAAAAACCTTAAACTTGAAATCTAACTCAGTAAACACCAACTTCCCCATGCTGCCCTTCCATCCTGTTGTTGATATTTTCTCTTTTCCTTCTAAAATGCCCCCCCCCCCCCGCAATATTCTATGCCTGCTTTCTTGTCAGGGAGTCAAAAGGAAGGCACCCTGACCTCTCCTTCTGGACCTTCTAGAATCTTCTTGATGAAAAATGTTCTTCTGTCATGCCAGGTCTCTGGAGGGTATGGGAATAGACACAGCCTAAGTTTGAGTATGGAGATTGCTTAGCAAATGTCATTCTTTTTTTTTTTTTTTTAAGATTTTACTTATTTATTTGACAGAGAGATCACAAGTAGGCAGAGATGCAGGCAGAGAGGGGGAAACAGGCTCCCCATTGAGCAAAGAGTTTGATGAAGAGCTCCATCTCAGGTCCCTGAGATCGTGACCTGAGCCGAAGGCAGAGGCTTAACCCACTGAGCCACCCAGGTGCCCAGAGATTATCGTTCCTGAGAATGAAGCAGGATCGGTCAAATGCAGGATCTATGCTCCAAAGGGCCGGAAGAATGGGAGCTTCAACATCAGTGCCTAACATTTATTGAGAGCTTATTCCATGCTAGGTGCTATGCTAAGTATTTTTTATATATTATCATATTCTCAGAGCCATACTTAAGGTTGGCAGGTCTTGTTGTCCGTATTCTACAGATAAGGAAACAGAAGGACAAGAAGCCCAATGACAAATGCCATAAGGATTGAGTGTACTGATGATCTTTCGTAAGGAGAGCTTAGATATTCACACAGGGTGAGTAGTGCTAGTGCTAGTGCTAGGCAAGAATGTAGAACTTTGCAGCCAAAGTAAACTCCCCCTCCTTGTTGGAGGCCCATGGATCTAGAAGTAAGAGAAAAAGGAAGAAGTTCTCCCCAGGGGAGAAAGTGGCTATCAGAACCCTCCCAAACCCGGGCTCTCTAGTTTTCCCACTGTTCAGCTCTGGTGACTGCATTCACCTTCCCAGTAAGGTAACTAATGTGTTATGAGACATTATCTCACTACCCTGCCACAGAGCACAATCACATTACTTCACCTCAAAAATTCTTCATGGGAGATGGTCAATAAGTCTTCTCTCCAAAGCCTAGAGAATCATCACATAGTAGAACTCAGGGGAGGTGGGAAGTACTGAATGACAGCCCAGCTTGGTCCAGGGAGCAAACATTCCGTAGACCCAGCAGGCCTAATGGTGTCATTACGACGAGCTCAGATCCTGTTGTTGGGAGTGAAACGCTGGTTGGTCTTTGCCAAAGGTCTCCACAGCTCTTGGAGGCCAAGACCACCTTCACATCTAAGAACAGTTGGTGTGTGTTTTTTTTTTTTAAGATTTTACTTACTTGAGAGAGAGAGCATGAGATGGGGTGGGGCAGAAGGAGAAGCAGACTTCACGCTGAGCAGGGAGCCCAATGCAGGGCTCTGGCCAGGACCCTGCGATCATGACGTGAACCGGAGGCAGACGCTTAACCAACGGAGCTGTGCAGCCAGCCTACACAGTTGTGTTGTCTCACTTAAAATACAGCAGTATGCTTTGTGTCTCTAACAGAATGTGAAAAAGACTGACTGGTTCCAGGAATGGCCCGACTCCTACGAGAAGCACATCTACAGCTCAGAGGACAGGAACGCACAGCGGCACCTGAGCAGCTGGGCCATGCGCAACACCAACAACCACAACTCCCGCATCCTCAAAAAGTCCTGCCTGGGCGTGGTGGTGTGCAGCCGTGACTGCTCTGCTGAGGAGGGCCGCAAGATCTACCTGCGACCCGCCATCTGTGACAAAGCCCGGCAGAAGCAGCAGAGTGAGTAGCGTTGGGGGCACAGCGAGGAAGCTGGCGTCCAGCAGCCTCCTCACCCCTCGGGGTTTGCCCTGTGGTTCTCCCCGTGCTCAGAGCACCCACCAACAAAACTACTTCCTTGGGTTAAGGCCCCTGACTCAAGGCTTCTGTTCAAAAGCGTAGGTATCACTTAGGGGACTCATACTAGTTCATCAGAGGACCCACATAAAGTCTAGGAGAACATTGTTGATCACACTTGACCACGTGACATCTTGGGGAATGGGTCCCATCCCCCACCCTCTCCCAGGAGCTCAGTGAATGGTTTGGTCTGGAGTGGGAGCAGTGGGACGAAGTTTGAGATTCGACTCCAGTCCATGCCATTTAGGTCCATGCCATAGTCGGGTTCATTGTGTTCTTCTTTATCATGTCCATCGGATTGTGAAACAGATGCATCCAGCATTCCCCTGTGCCCTGCCCGCTTCGGACCTCAGGTTACTTCATGTTCTTTCCTTGTAAGCTGTCTTGAAAACTGGCTCTCCTGAAAGGGTCTGGTCTCAGTCATTTACACTTTAATGAACATTTAGGGGCTGTGCTTCTCTTCTGTGACTTTGCTCTTTGACCCTTAATTCTCACTGGGAAGTGAAGGAATTCTGTCCTCTTCTCTACAAAGAATTTCAGGTCTCAGTAAATATGGAGGGAGGGATTTTCTGCTCAAAAGAGCTCTCCCTTGACTTGTGAGATATCCCAGTCTGTAGGAAACCGCTTCCTCTATCCCTGTGTGAGACTGGTCTGGGAGGCTTTGATGGCCAGGCCTCCGGGGGTCAGAGGTAATGCCCAGTGGAAGGGAGCCCAGAACACTGCACCCAGGCCCATTCTCTGCCATCCCAGAGTTAAGTGCCAACTGCAGGGGCTGCACAGACTCAGGACTCAGTTGGCAGGGTCACCTGCTTGTGCTCTCTTACAGGGAAACGCTGTCCAAACTGCGACGGGCCTCTGAAGCTCATTCCTTGCCGAGGCCATGGGGGCTTCCCGGTCACCAACTTCTGGAGGCACGACGGACGCTTCATATTCTTCCAGGTTGGATTTGACTTAGAGTTAGGAGATGCCATTTTCTCTTTAATTCCAGAAGTGTGCGCAGAGCATAGGGGGAGGTTTCGTACGGGAGATGGGCAGGGGAATGCGAGCCCATACCAACCCCGAGGCGCACTCTGGGCAAGCAGATGGCTGTACCCACACCTGCACACAGGCGCCAAGACCCGGAGCCCCAGGAGGGAAGTTGGCTGATTCCACCTCCGGCCCCTGGGGGGAGGCACCCTGCAGTAATCTCATTACACTCAGGCTAGCACAGTGCTGTGGCCTGGGGTTGGCTTCAACAAACCCAAAATGTGGGTGTGCAGGATTCCTTGAGGGGGCGGTGCTAAAAGCAGGATAAAAGTCTGGCTTCTGATGGCAGAAGGTCCGTGGTGTGCTGGTCAACCAACCTTCCAGAAAGAAAATATCCCAATGGCTAGCGTGGGCCAGCATCTGTGATCATAGCGGTTCCCATCGTGGTTCATCTCCAGCTGCCAGCCAGCTCCCAGAATTCCCAAGCATTCTATAGCTGGCTCTCAGCTTGGACAGCTCCAGCATGCTTTGAATTCCGGCTCCCCACTCATTCATGGGGGGATAGGGGGAGGAGTGTCCCCTCCATAGCTGGTGGAGTGGCCCCATGCCTCAGTTTCCTACTCTGTAAGCTGGGGCAGTGGTAATGGCGGCAGGACTGATGCTCAAGGGTCAGTGAGGTCGTGTGTGTTGTGGCCTCCTCTCACACCGCAGGAAGCACTTTGTAGTGTCGCTTGTTATGATTGCGAGTGTGACTTCACCAGGTGGGCGAGGGGCACCATGTTCAAAGGCGGGCAGGAAAGCACGTGACAGGCCAAAGAGCTTTATGAAGTCTTGGGCCAGCAGCAGCACCCGGTCAGGTGGCAGGGCACGGGGTAACATTCTACACACCGTGAGGTCCAATATTGCTGTTTATTTTACCTCCTTGTCTCTTGTAAGTCAAAGGGAGAGCACGATCATCCAAAACCAGAAACCAAATTGGAAGCCGAGGCAAGAAGAACAATGAAAAAAGCACATGCGGCGGCATCTGCCTCTGTCCCCTCAAAGCTGAAGGAGAGCCCAGATACAAAGGTAACCTGTCCCCTGTGTGCTCAAAACATATGGCAACTCCCCACACTCGTGGTGAGGACAATACCCTTCTCCAGTCCCTCTCCACAAATGAGGTCGAAACCATCCCATCTGGCTCATCTATAGGGTAGCATCCCCCAGAGAAAAGAAATAGAATTGGGTTTTCCTCTTAATTTCTGCCATCTTGTAGCATGCTCTCAGATACTCTTAAGCTTCATATAATTTTAGAAACATCTTTCTTGCTACAATTACAAGGAGAGACTTGGATTAGTACTTACCCTCTATTTGGCACTTTATATTTTGGTTCAGAAGTGAACCTAAAGTGGTCTTGGCAAAATACCATTCCAAAATGGGCATTCTTCCCCTAAATAGATGAGCAGACTCGACCCAGAGGAAATAACCAGGAAGTTTCTGAAAACATTGGCCACCTGTGGGGTTGGGGGTTGGAGAGGCCACACTGTGATGTGAACTGTCTGGCTTTAAGGGCATCATATTAAAGGTTGGTGGGTTTGTCTGCTTGATAGTGATGCTAATTCCTGTATTTTACTGTTGCTCCGTGCTCCACATTTCTTTTCATGAGGACCGAGATGGAGCCTGTGCATTCCCTAGAGGTTCTAAATATGCCTTACGTAGAAAAAGAAAATGTCACTTGGGTCAGTTATAGGGACATGTGAGTCCCTGAAACCGAATGGCAGTTTCTTCACTCCTCCTCCCAGCCATGGGACAAGTTGAAGGGCATTTCCTCACACTCTACCTGGTCATAGTCTCTCTATCTCTACCTTCTTGTTACATAAGCAAGCAGATCACTTAATTCTCAGCCAGTTTTTTTTCCCTGAGTTGAATTGGAAATTAGTATGTATGCTTCCTTTATTTATAGAAATAAACTTGCTACTTAATTTTCTAGAGGCCCTATTTATGGGTCAACAAAATCCCCCTTGGACTTGGAGAAAAGGCTCTTGAGAAGAAAAACAACAGAACAACCCTAGTCTCTCAGACTGCAAACAGTACTGAAAAATAGAAAAGTCAAGGAAGGAAATGACGTGTGTGTGTGTGTGTGTGTATGTGTGTGTGTGTGAGAGAGAGAGAGAGAGAGAGAGAGAGAGAGAGACTGGGTGAGCAAGCAAGACAGAGATCCCCTGAGAGTTACACTGACTATAATATAAATCTTTGAAGCTTTAGTTTGATTTTTCTTAAATAGTCTCTTACAAGTTTCTCACAAGGACAGTTACTCTATCAGATTTGTGTTTGAGGGTGAACCATTTTCAACACACTCTGCTCAGAGTCAGAGGAGTGAGAGTGACACAGCCCGTGCTGGTGAGTAGGCTGTACAGTGGACCTGGAGGCAACCTTGACTTCTTTCAGACTTTAAGTGCTTGTGGTGAAACCCCACTGTGCGTTTGCGCTTCAAGTATGTGAGGAATGAGGAAAGTCGGACAGAGCGCTTACTTGTACAGAGTAACTCTGGGTGCCTGTGGTAGTTGTGTCAATTTGCTTAACTTATTAATGTGAGCTTTTCGCTTTCCTTTCTAGTCTCTTCCAGGTGAAACCCAAAGTTGGGGAAGTTTTCCTTTAACTTGGTCTTTCCAGGAGGGCGTCCAGTTGCCCGGTAGTTACAATGGACGTTTAATAGCTAACACTCCCCAGCAGAAGTCTCTGAATGATTGCTTGTTCTTCTCCAAGAGCTGTTGCTTGGGGGAAACCACTGACCTGGCAGACCCCACTTCCACCTTGGGCCCCACTAAGCTCTATGACAAATGCAAACTGTCCAGTAGTTGGATCTGTAATGGTGGGGACCTGCTTCATCCTGTTTCCGGAGTCTTCTCTGACTACGGTGATCGGCAAACATGGAATATAAATACTGCCTTGGGGAGACAGTCTCTTAATGACAACTGTTGTCCCAGTTATCCTTTCCCTCTGACCAGCTGGCCTTATGACTTCTCCCCTTCCCAGAGCTCTGCAGAACCCTTTCCCCAGCAGATTCCAGTGGAACCGCCTGTGGCCGAAAGTAGCTGTCGCCCATTATGGCCTAATCCAGGGGGTGAGCTTTATGAAGAGAGGCTGCATGTGGATTTTAACAGCTGCTGCCCTTCCTCCACATGCCACTCACCTCAGGAAGACCCCTTTCTCCTTACCTACGCCTCCCATCCCCACCATCAATACTCATTGACAGGCAAGAGCAGCAAATGGGATTTTGATGAAGACATGAGGGGCGTGGGTTTGGATCATTACAGCAATGAGATGCTTCTCAACCTCTGTCCTTTAAGATGATCCAAACTGAAAACCTTGTACCCTATTAGCAGGACTACAATTTAGTGCAGACTCTCTGGAGAACAGTATGGAAGGTTCCTTAGAAAACTCAAAAGTAGAACTACCTGCACTCCCGTGGTCATTGCAGCAGCATTCACAATAGCCAAAGTATGGAAACAGCCTAAGTGTCCATCAGTAGAGGAATGGATAAAGAAAATATGGTGTGTGGTATATATTTATATATATATATATATACACATACACACACACACGCATATACAGTGGACTAGATTACTCAGCCTCACAAAAGTGAGGAAATCCTACCATTTGCGACAACATGGATGGACCTTGAGAACATTATGTTAAGTGAAATAAGTCAGACAGAAAAAGACAAATACTGTGAACTCATTTACATGTGGAATCTAAAAAAAACCCAGACTCATAAAAACAGATCAGATTGGGGTTGCCAGAGGTTACTGGGGCAGGGCGGGAGTCATGGTGGGGAATTGGGTGAAGGCAATCAAAAGATAACGAAACTTCCAGTTTTAAGATAAATGTACATTTATGTAATTTTGGAAGCTGTAATGTACAACATGATGACTCTGGTTAGCAATATTGTATTGCATGTTGGGAAGTTGCTGAGAGAGTAGATCTTAAATGTTCCTACAATGGGGAAAAATGTGTAATTATGTGAAGCAATGGATATTAACTTACTGTGGTAAAAAAATTTGGCAGTAAATACATATATCGGGTCATTATGTTTTACATCTTAAACTTACACAATGTTATATGTTAATTATATCAATAAAACTGGAAGAAAAAAAGATTACCCAGATTTTTTATAACCATTCAAAAAAACTGTTTTAAGAAATGGCTGAAAAAATTTCTTTGGGCAAGAGCTTTCAGAACATAACCACAGATAAATCAGAACCAACTGCAACTGTAAATCTGCAACAAGCAGAAGGCAAGACTTCCTCACAAAAGTAATTTGGGTCTTCTCCTATTCCAGTCCTCTCATCCTTAGTGAGGAATGGAAACTTGTCTGGTCTGTGGTGAGAAATGTCCTCTGCTTTTTCTTCCCCCTCGTTATTTGGTGGTGGTGGGGGTCCTCAGCATCTCCACTGCATTATCTGTTACATTGCCCTTGAATCCTATCAAACAGCAGAGATGGGAAGAGCCCACCTACCTAGGATCTCACCTCTGCCTTCTGGGAAGCTGAAGCTGACGCTGAAGCAACAGGGATAAAGGGTAAAAGAGCTTCACAGGTGTAGAAAGATGAAGATTCCACCACAGAGGGGTTTAATGCATTGCCTAGTATTAAACCTGTGGGGTTGATTCGTGAACTCTGCACTTTCTGGTTGATTTCTAAGACTTGTCAAGACAAGGAATATGACCTGATTCCATCTAAGACAAAGACCAAGACTAAATGGCTGCAGGAGGAGAAAATCCCATCGTGCCAAATGGCTTCCTGCTCTTCCTTCTCACTTTCCTTCATGGCCTTCCCCTTCCATGAAGGCTTAGACTCTTATCCCATTTAACTTTGTTTTTATAGTGGCTAAATCAGTGCCAAGTTCCTAATAGGAGCTTGAGAAATGTTAGCTCAGAAAAGTCCTTGCGTAATGAATGTGGCCATGGTTGGCCAGCCATGTTTGAATGCCAGTTCTTTGCTAAAGTACTTGACAATAAAAGATGACCCTAGACATAAAATCTGGAAAGAACTGTGCAATAAACAAATATTTTCCGAAATTAATTATTTTTCTTTCTATTTAAAGGATAACAAATGCACATAATACAAAATTTGGTTGCTGGTATCCTCCTCAAGGCAATATTGACTCATTTCTTGTCTACTAGAGAGAGAGGTATTCTTTGTGTACATAGATGTGTGTGTGTATAGTACCATACCAGATTCATTTCTAGCATGGCTTTTGTCATTTTAGGACATAGTCTGGGCTTCAGGTCCTTATAAGCATATAGGACCTTATAAGCATTTTGCTTGTATTTGCTTATTGCCTCTTTTTTGTTTTAAAGATTTTATTTGAGAGAGAGACCACAAAAGAGGGGGAGGGAGGGTAGAGGGAGAGGGTGAAGCAGAAGCAGAAGCAGACTCCCCACTGAGTGGAGAGCCCAATGTGGGATTGACCCCAGGACCTAGAGATGGTGACCTGAGCCAAAGGCAGATGCTTAACTGACTGAGCCACCTAGGCACCCCAGGTTGTCTCATTTTTAATGGTACAGAATACATTCCATGACTGTATTATAATTAACTTAAGTAGTCCTCTATTAGCAGACATTTAGATTGGGTTGAATCTACTTAATTTGTTTTCTAAGTGCATAAAACTTAGAGTTTAACAGAGTTCTAAAGCAAGTGCTTATGTAAGCACCATTCAGGCCAAGAAATAGAACTTACTGACAGTAAGTCAAAGTCCCCTGATAGGAGCCCCTAATCTCACCCACTCCTGATCTTAAACCCTTTTCTGCATCCCAAACATTATGTAATTGACTGGCTTTTTATATTTAACTACATTTGCATGTACTTTGAAACAATAGTTCGGTTTTGCCTTTTGGGGGAAGATTAACAAATAGAATCATATAGGATACTGTAAAAAAGTTGAAATACAGCTTACATACAGAAGAATGCACAAATCATCTATACAGCTCAGTAAATTGTCACAAGCACACACCAATCTAGCCATCAGCTAGTTAGCATGTAGTTTGCTCGAGATTGTCTCCATAAGAATCAGATTGCTTTGTGGGTTGTGGTTTGTTATTTTCAGTCATAGTAAGGTATTTTTTCAAGTTGATTTAAGTAATCTCTGCACCCAGTGTGGGGGCTCAAATTCACAACCATGAGATGAGGACCTATCTGCTCTACCAACAGAGCCAGCCAGGTGCCCCTAAATTATTTTTTCACCCATAAATGCCTTTTCTCCATGCTCTAAAGCAAGCGATCTGTGCTTGCTAAAAATTTTGGCTCAAAATTCTGAAAAGTAGTGTGCCAGAAATTCAGTTCTCCTCTGAGATTTCCAGGGTTTTGAGTCTCCTCTTCTACGTGGTCCTTGAGTCTGTAACCACTGGATCCAAGAGCTTGAACTAAGTTTTTCAGGGTCACTTGTGCAAATAACTGAACAGACATCTCTCTCACTATTTCCCAAATAAGTTTATCCAGCATGTTTTTACTGCTTTGCAGAGAAGAGAAATTCTTTTCTTCAGAGCATAATCACCAATTAACTATAATAGGCTTAAAATACACTTTCATGTACCTTGAATATTGTGATTTTTCCTTGTTTTTCAAAGGTCTAATTCTTATCATTCTTCCTGCTCCATCTCTGATAGCAGGGATGGGGTATATTAGTGTGTGTGCTCAACTTTTTTTTTTTTTTGAGACTAAATTGCCCTATATAAAATTGTATTAGCTTTAGCTAACCATATAAGACAATGATTTGATATTTGTGTGTATTGTGAAATGATCAGCACAATAAGTTTTGTCAACACCCATCACTGCACATAATTCCAAGCATTTTATCTTGTGATGAGAAGTATTAAGATCTGTTCTCTCAGCATCTTGCAAATATATACAGTACTGTTTCGTCTTGTGTGCACGTGTAACTTTAACTGAAACTGCCAAACTATTTCTACAAAATGGCTATATTATTTTGCATTCTTACCAGTTCGTGTACAAAAGTTTCAGTTGCTTCTTGCCCCAGTCATCTAAATTTCAGCCTTTCTAGTAGGTATACGTAGTGCTATTTCAGTGTGGTCTTTAAAAAAAAAAAAAAAAAAAAAAAATTTGATTTTTCAAATATATTTGTCAGAGAGAGCCCAAGCAGGGGGAGCAATAGGCAGAGGAAGAAGCAGGTCAGACTCAATCACAGGACCCTGGGGTCATGACCTCAGCCAAAGGCAGATGCTTAACCTACTGAGCCACTCAGGGACCCTGATTTATTTATTTATTTTAGAGAGGGGGAGGTGGGGTAGAAGGAGAAGGAGGAAGAGACTCTAAGCAGACTGCGTTGAGTGCAGAACTGACACAGGGCTCCAGGTCTCGATCTCATGATCCAGAGACCAGGACCTCAGCCAAAACCAAGCATAACCAAGCATCACCCACTTAACTGACTGTCCCACCTAGGCACCCCTCAGTGTGGTCTTAATTTGCATTTCCCTTGATGACTAATGATGCTGAACTTTTTGTATGCTGATTTTCCATTTGTATATCTTTTGGTGAAGTGCCTATTCGAAACTTTTTTTTTTTTTTTAGATTTTATTTATTTGATAGAGAGCACCTAAATGCAGAAGAAAGGGGGAGTGGGAGAGGAAGAAGCAGGCTCCCTACTGGGAGCCTGATGGGGGTTGAGGCTTGATCCCAGGGCACTAGGATCCGGACCAGAGCTGAGGGCAGACACTTAAGGGACTGAGCCACCCAGGCGCCCCTTTTCAAAACTTCTGTCTACTTCATTGGGTTTATTTCCCAATAAAAAGTTGTAGGACTTACATATTCTGCTTACAGTTCTCTTACCAGATAAATGTTCTACAGACTTTTTCCTAAATCTTTTGGATAAACGTCTATAATCGAATATAGGTTTTATGTATTTTTATCCCAGCTATTAATGTCTTTTTGATCCAAGATCACAAAAATTTTCTCCTTTGTTTTCTGCTAGAAATTTTATTTCTCAACTCTTACATTTAGGTCAGTGTTCTGTTTCTGGTTATATGGCATGAGGTAAGCGTTGAGCTTCATTTTCTTTCACACATGGATATGAAATGGTTTCAGCACCATTTATTGAATCAAAATGTAATTATGACCTTTGGTTGAATGAATATGCAGAATTTCTGCTTTTATGACTATGTTACAAGGAGACCGTTTGGTGTACTATAATTACAGTACCCTTCTTAGACAACAGATTGTTTATTCTGGAGTTAATGATTGTCTCATTTCATTGCGTAGTTTGCTATATTACTAACGATAGTTTATACTTAACCACTGTCCAAGTTATAAAAGTCCTTTTCTTCATAGTAGCTCATAGTTTTCTTCTTTAAGATTTTACTAATTAAAGAGAGACCACAAACAGGAGGAGCAGCAGAGGGAGAGGGAGAACCAGACTCCTGACTGAGCCTAGAGCCTGATGCGGGGATCAATCCCAGGACCCTGGATCATGACCTGAGCCAAAGGCAGACACTTAACTATCTGAGCCACCCAAGCACCCATAACTTCTAGCTTTCTTAAAGATCATCCTCCTAGATTCTTCCATCTCTCCTCAACTGTGCACAGACTGCACAGTAATCCTGATGTTTTACTGTCCTATTGTTTCTCTTCACCATCATCTTAGGACCTTCTTTCTTCTCCTCTCTGGGGGATTCCACTCCTTTCTCACTCTTGGCATAGGTCCTGATTTGGTAGAGCATGCACTCCACTAATTTCCTATGAAAAGATGGATGGACAATAACTTCTGAGTTTTTGTACATTTGAAGATGTCTTAATTCTGTCCGCATATATGAAGTTTTAGTTGAGAATAGAAGTCTAGGTTGGAAGTGATTTTCACTCAAAAATTTGAAGTTACTGCTCCACTATCTTCTAGCTTTCTTGCTATTGAGAACAGTGGGATGATGTTTTAATTTCTGGCCATTTGAATGTGGCCTACTTTCTCTTTTCAGAAACTTCTAAGATATTTTTTGTTATTTCTGGTTATCTGAGATTTCATGATAGTGAGGTTTGGTGTGGGTCTTTTTATTTTTCATTTGTTGTGCCAGGCACTTACTGAGTTCTGTTCTGGGGCATTTTCTTGTATGTAAAAAGATGATAATTGGGGAGGGGGCACCTGCTGGCTCAGCCCGTAGAGCATGTGACTCCTGATCTTGCGTTGTAAATTCAAACCCCCTGTTGGGCAGGGACCCTACTTTAAAAAAAAAAAAAAGAAGAAGAAGAAGAATTTTCTTTTTCTCATTCTCTTTTTAAAACTTATTTTTTTAAAAAAAGATTTTATTTACTTATTTGACACAGATCACAAGTAGGCAGAGAGGGAGAGGCAGGCAGAGAGAGAGCGGGGTGGGGGAAACAGGCTCCCTGCTGAGCAAGGACCCCCCCCCCACCCCCAATGCAGGGCTCAATCCAGGATCCTGAGACCATGACCTGAGCTGAAGGCAGAGGCTTAACCCACTGAGCCACCCAGCTGCCCCTTGAAACTTATTTTAGTTGGGTGTTTTATTCAACAATTTTTCATTGAGCACGTACTCGTGTATTTGCCTCAGCTACTGTACCAGGCAAAATTGAATCAACTGTGTTTACTGAGTATTGATTGATTACAAGAACCATACCTGGGCCTAGAGAAAGTTACAAGATACAATACTAGATCAAAGGAATCCATATTTATTGAGGTCAAGATAAAATACTAATAGAAAATTATAAAAGGCAAGTAAGGTAGAAACATAGATCTTAACAGTTACAGTAGCACAATTTTACTTTTAATACTGTCAGGCTTCATATATGTAATCAGTGAACCTCCTATCACCTGGCTTAATTCCGAGCTCCTGAAGATGACTTAGAATGGCTCAAACATAAAGAAATGTCAAAGGCTAATCAAAATCCATGATCAAGAATGTTATTCTGACGTTGATAAACATAAATAAGAACAAAGTGTACAGAGTAGAAACTAGTTCTACTGCCTTTGTTGTGTATAAAAACAAAGTCATTTATCACTTAGTTCAGACCAAATGTATGCCTTTGCCACCTCTTGACATCTTCCTCAGTGTCAGTTATAAAGTACAGAAAAAGAATGAACTCCTAAGCCAAGAGAATATAAGGGAGATCATAAGTGCATCAGAAAGGTCAACACATTACTGAGAGATGGGAAGTAGATGGTGGGTATATGGACCGATATTGTGGAAGTGTGTTGGGAGACTAGAGGTGGGGCTCCGGAAAGTCTGTGGGCTTGTCACCAAGCTGAAGAATGGGAATGGGAAGGGTGGCGACTCCAAAAACAGGGCCAACACTTGAAGGTCTTTCTCCAGATCAACAGCTACCAGTCAGGCCCTCTCCCAGCAGGCATTCATCCAGACCTGTAGCCTGGTGAATAAAAAACTAAAACTAAGCCTTAAATTAAGACTTATCTCAAAACAAATTCAATTAAGTGTTCTAGAAAGTATTAAGGCTCTTAATAGGGTACAAATGCCCCCCTTTTCCCGCTTCTTGGGACCCATTTGGTTTTGCTCTAGTTGTAAGGGAGATAGAGAACATCCCTTGGAGGAACTGAAGTGTTCGAGCTGTCAAAGCTCCGTTCTGAGATGCAGAAAGTTTCTCAGTGAAGCCTGGGAAAGAATGTACTTTTTATTGAGAGGGTTAGAACGTGCCAGACACTGTGCTGCAGGCTTTCTATACATTCCCTTATTTAACCCTCAGAATGATGATGTAGACCGTTTTCACCATCTTCATTTCACAAAGAAGAAAACTGAACTTCCAAGACGTTAATTAACAAGGCTACCCAGATACAGTACAGAGTAAGGGTTGGTTAAGAGCATGAGCCGTGGGGGTGGTGGGGGTGGCAGAGGGTGGGGGTGGGGAAGTGCATTAGGAAGAGCCTGATCAAAGAGTACAAATTTGGAATTAGAAGATGAGCAAGTTCTGGGGATCTCAGGCCCTGCATTGTCATTATAGTTTCAACACTGCATCATATTCTTAAGAGTCACTAAAAGATCTTAAGTGTTCTCACCACAAAAAAAGAAGTAGGAGACACGACGGAGGCGTTAATGGTAACTGGATTGCAGTATGTAAGTATGAAATCAACATGTTGGATGAAAGGTAGCCTGTTTACCATGTGCCTTTATTCCTCCAGGTGTTTGAAACTTTGAATGTTTCCTTTAAAATTCATTTCCAGTTCCCCTTTTCATAAGCACCAAACTTGGATCCAGTCCCGTGGATCCATCCCGTCTGAGTGTGTCCTCCAGGGGTCAGGAACCTCCTCAAAAGACTTCACTTGCGAAAACCCATGCTCTGCTAACAGCTCTGAATAAGTTATCCTCATATGGTTTTGTGTCTGCATTCTAGCAGGGGCCTTTGCGGGACAGTGATTTGGCCTAGGACTGACTTGGCCCATCACAGGAGGCCCACTTTGGCAGGATGCTGGGGAATATTCTAGGACTGGTGTGTGCTTTATGAGTCCACCTCAAACCAGAGTCCATTTTGGCCTTGCTTGTTTTGGAGTTAGTAGTTCACATTTGTTGAGAAATTACTCTGTGCCAGGTTCTGTTTTAAGGGCTGTATGTTGATTTACCTACTTAAGATAGCAGCACCATAAAGAGGGTGCTGTTACCATCACTCTCCTAAATGCCAACAAGTAACTTTTCCAGGGGCCTTTAGTTGATCACTTGGGGGAGTCAGGATTTGAACCCAGGCAGTTCTAGTCCCGATCTATGCTCTCAACCACTCACAGTATTTGCCTTGGTCTCCCAGAGCTTAGTGGTGTCCCAAAACCCGGGGAAGGAGGAGGACTGGCTAATGGAGTAAGGAGATCGGGCCCTCCCGACAGTTAGCCACTGAGAAGAGGGCTAGCAGGGGGAAGCCTCGGGAGGGAAAAGTCATTCCCCATCAGTCAAACACCACACCAGGAAAAGGCCAAATGCTCCACAAGTCCCACAGAACTCATTTGAAATAAAAAAAGATAAATCAACTGAATTCTGACCCCCCCAAAATGTTACCAGGAAAATACAGATGATGAGATGAGTGTTCACTTCTTTGAAAACCTTTAAATTCACAAAGGATATGCCACACAATTCCTTTAAATAATAAGCTGAGATTCACTACAATAAATACAGCTTCGATGAAACTTTGCCAAGAAAAGAGAGTCATGCAGGTACCATTCCTAGAGCTTCCTAATATTCTTGAACCGGAAGGTTCGGGGCCAGAACTGCAAGGAGCTCTGTGGAAGGGTTCTGAGGGGCGGTCATGGGGCCCCAAACCACTTCACCCAAGTGGTGAAGCCTGTTCTGAAACCAACATGGCAGGGCTACAGCTCCCCTGACCCCCTGGTGTCACCGAGACACATGTCCTTCTCTGGCCTGTGAGGGCAAATGTCACTGTGTTAGTATGACAGAGTCACCTCAATTCTATACAACATTGTATATTTCTTTATTACCGTATTCTAATATTTCTGAAATCAGGATGTGGCAATTTATGTGTATATTTAATGGAATAGTGTTTCTTACTGTTTTTTAATTAAGCTGTTGTTAAAGCAGTGGCTCATTTTGCAAGAAATAGGACCTAGGTCCTAAGAACCTGAGCAAACTCCATCCTCCAGAGCACCCGGTCCATGTGGGCTCCCACTTGAAGTGCAATCCCGAGTGCCTTTCCTTTCCCACCCTCCCCCCATGTCCTGGGGGTCCCTAAGCGGGATGTGACGTGCTTCCCCCAGGGAGGCCTCAGGCTCACCTTGGAGGGTCTGTCCGTCCTGAAGTGTGCCCCCTTGCTGTGTGGCAGTCCCTCTCCCTGTGACAGGTGGAAGGGAGCAGCTGCAGGACAGTCCAGCCACAGCTCCCAGACCCTTCCTCTGGCTGCAGCTCTGCTCCCCCATTGCCCTGGTTCCCCGGGCTGCTGGGCTGCCCTGCCACCGGGGCCTCTGCCGAGGTCTCTGCCATCCTTCATGGGCACATGAGTGCCGGGAAGCAGGGCCTTACACCCCTGACACCTTCAGGGTGTGGCGCATCAGTGGGCTCTTGGCGATCCTGACACGACCCTGACCCTGCTCTGGGTTTCCGCCGTCTCCCCTCCCATAGAGGAGTCCCTTTCCTCGCACACAGCTTCTCCTGGGGGAATCCCGCTGGGGACGGGCACTCTGGACTGGAAGGCCGCTATGCTGCTCTCCAGCCATAGTCTGTCCCAGGCCGCCAGACTTGCAGCAGAGTCTGGCATTCCCGCCCTGCTCCTTAGCGTTGTGACTGGTCCCCTAGGGTCCCCGCCCTTCTTCCCTGCAGCCTTGCTTACAATAAGCCTCCCCGCCCTTTGCAAATCTCTCAGCCATTTCTTTTTCTTTCTTTCTTTCTTTTTTTTAAGATTATTTATATGACAGAGATCACAAGTAGGCGGCGGGGGGGGGGGGGGGGGGGGGCGACAGGCTCCCTGCTGAGCAGAGAGCCGGATGTGGGGCTCAATCCCAGGACCCTGGGATCATGACCCGAGCTGAAGGCAGAGGCTTTAACTCACTGAGCCACCCAGGCGCCCCTCTCAGCCATTTCTGAACATGCCTGTGTCCTGGCCATGGAAGGATCCAAGTTCTCTTCTCTCTGAACTCCTGACCCACCTTAAGAGTTCCTTGGCTCAGGGAGCGGAAGGAAGATGGGCCTCGCATAGTGGAGCAGACTTTAGGAGAGACTGCTAAAGGGACCGACCACGTCTGACACCCAAGCAGGTGAGCCCAAGGCATCCCTAGTTTATACCTGGCACGAAGTGCCTAGGGACTCAGGGGCTGGGGCTGGGCACTCACAACATCTGGTGATGTTACCCAGGCTCCACCATTGGGGCCTGACAAAGCTCCTTCTGCAATACTTCAAAATAAGAATTAAAATTCTCCGGTGTCCCTAAAGTTGCAATGCACAAAACACACACAAACACACACACACACACACACACACACACACACATACACATCCCCACCCTTTGCATATCAGTTGTCATTCTTCCTCCAACGACCTGTTTTCTCAGAGTAGTTTTGGTTTTCTCCTGTTGGATTTTGCTGAATCTGCGGTAGCAAAAGCTGCCAGGGTTCACCAGTGAGATAGACTCCATGCTGTGCACTGATGTAAAGAATCCCAGGCTTTGGATGTGGAAACGTGCTTGTGTGACCAGAGGTCACAAGGCTGGCTTTACATGATAGCTTCCTTAGAAATGCCGGACATTTCTCAGAAACCATCAAAGCTTGCTGCCGTTTGCATGGCTAAGTGTGTTGTTAAGCAGAAAACTCCCAATGCTTTCTCTGGCTTCTGGCTGTGCCTAAGCCTCAATGTTAAAACAGAGATGAGCGATGGGCAGATTGCTCTGGCATAACCAACCCTGAAAGATACCACTGCGGAACTCAAAATGTGGACCATGAAGATTAAGATCTCCAGACTCGCCTCAAAATAAGGTATGCTTTAGGGAAGTGGGCAGGGTGGTGACAAGGTCAGGTGGAAGGAGCCACTGAAGACTGAGACTTGAGCTCACCTGGAACTCTCCTTCACTGCTGATTAGGGAGTGTGGTGTCAACACTGCGAAGTGGAAAGGATACGGGACAAAGTGCCAGAAGATGTTGTAGGGGAGAAACACGGTCTCCTCTACCTTCTCTGGTTCTGTGACTGAGGCCCTGCCTGGAAATTAAACTGCCAAGGGATGGACGAACAGGAGTAAAAGGTTAAATTCGCATGTATTCGGAGGGCCTCAGAGACATGAAATGAGACCCCAAAGACATGGTCAGACCCAAGGGCTTCTACAGTGGACAATAAATACGTAGAGAAGTGAAAGACATTTTGAAAAGACTTTTGAGCTTCTGGAGCTGGCACATTGTGGGAAGGTAAATGTAGTGGCCAATGAATGTTCAGAAAGTTTTGTTATGTCACTTCCTCTCTGTGCCATCTTGGGACTGCTGAATCTAGAGTCGTCTCCAGTGGTTCCATCTTTCTGTCCTTCCAGTACAAGACAGGAGGAGGATCCCTTCACAATGGGAAATCTGTGCCCTGCTTTTAGGCAAATGGGGAAGGTAGGGAGCTTTTTCTGTGGTCTCTTTCATGGTTGCATTCAGCTCAAAATTCCTACGCCAAAGTGGCATGTTTTGGGGTGACATATTCCCAGTAACACTCAATTTCGTATAAGTAATCGACAGTCTCTCTCCTGCTAGGCCGGAAGCACTCTGAGGGTAAGGACTGTGTCCGTCTTGCCATCACTGTTATTTCCAGGACCTAGCACAGTGCCTGGTCCATTTATTTGGCTACAAATTCATGGACGATTGATTTTGAGCTGTGCTGGGCGTCAGTTGCTTTGTCTGTGAAGCCAGGATAATAATCTCGTCTTACCATCACTAGATCTCTTTCTACACTGACATACAGGTTCTTGGGATGGGTATGAGAAGGAGACAGTATAACCTCTTAATTAAAAAAAAAAAGTTTTTTAATAAGATTTTATTTTTATTTATTTGACAGATCACAAGCAGGCAGAGAGGCACTTGGGAGGGGTGGGGAAGCAGGCTTCCCGCTGAGCAGAGACCCCAGTGAGAGGCTCAATCCCAGGACCCTGAGATCATGACCTGAGCCAAAGGCAGAGGCTTAACCCACTGAGCCACCCAGGCACCCCCCCAAAAAAACAGTGTTAAGTGTAAAAAATTTTTCATCATTTAAATGGTAGCTCTTCCTTACTTGAATGTTCCTAGGGAAATATGGCAAGCTCGATGGGAAGGAGATCAAGACACATCACAGCAAACTCCCCGTGAGAGTTTTCTCATTTTGTCCCCTCTTGTGACACGTTTTGCTAGGAGTCTGAAATGTGTGGTTGCATGCCTTCTGCTAGGGAAATTGTACCAAGGCAGGGATGGCTGGAGGAGCAGCAAGTGTTGATTTCCCAAGTGCTGTGTTCACAAAGGCAGGAAGGATAAGAAATCAGAAGCCCAACTTCGCTTAGCTGCAAAATGGAGTTTTTGAAAAAATACATAGCTGCACTAATCTCCCTGTGTTTTTCACAGAAAAATGATAGCGGCAAATGTATGACTTAGTGGGGAAAAGTCCTTTGGGCTGGCATTGGGTGTCTTGGATCCTAGCCAGGGCACACTCTGCCTTGTCCCTGGGCAAGCTGCACTTCCCTGTGGCTCAGTTTCCTACTTTGATCTGAATGTCTATGAGGCTCCTCTGGGCTCTGATTTTTTTTTTTTTTAAGATTTTATTTGTTTGACAGAGATCACAAGTAGGCAGAAAGGTAGAGAGATGAGGAAGCAGGCTCCCCACAGAGCCGAGGCCCCCCAATGCGTGGCTCAATCCCAGGGTCCTGGGACCATGACATGAGCTAGTTGAAGGCAGAGGCTTTAACCCACTGAGCCACCCAGGGTTCTGGTGTTTTTAGGAAGGTAACATCAGTACAGACTGGGATAAGCCAAGTCGAGGTGCTGTTGCTATAAGGTGTCTCTTCCCATTCCCAGGTGATGCTGGTATCCCCCTAACCAAATCAGCTGGGCTAACACTTGAGTCCACTCCCATAGGGTGGGTGAGGCTGCTTGGCTCATTAAAAGCCCCTGGCCCAACTTCCCAAGTGACTGAGGACACAGTAAAGAGATGTGGGGCACTGGGGGGCTGTGGAGCAGAGCCCTGTGGAGGGGCTGCGAGAAGGGGGAGTTTCTCTCCCCCTGCAGCAGTTTCAAGGATTCAGTAGAAAACTTGTGAGCCCATCAGGTGCAGTCTTCCAGGTGTGAGTTTAGCTAGGCCAGGCAAAACTCAGCATAGTTCCTTAAAGCTGGAGCTTTCAAGAAGCCCAGACATTCGGCTAGGACCTACAGGGAGTATCCTGGGGCTTGGGGGTGAGGGCAGGTTGGGTGCTAGGGAGGAGACTCTGCACACAAGTTGCTTGTGATATAACATCACACCTTTTCTCTGAAGCCTTGTGATGGGCGGTGCATGGCGGGATGTGGGAGAAAGTAGAGCGCAGGTGAAACACAACCTCTGAGAGTGTGCCGGAGGCCCAGGGAGAGCAGATTGTATATAATTATTGAATTAGTCTTTGGCTGGGGAGAATTCCGGGAAGGCCTCCAGGAGAAGTAGAACTCTCGACGTAGAGTTGGAGAAGCTGGGAGAAAGGCATTCCAGCGCCAGCAGAGCAGAGGTGCGTGGGGCAGAGAGGTGACTTGGGTGTCCCGGGAGTCAGCCAGACTGCCTCTTGGCTAGCCAAAGGCCCAAGCAAGGGCAGAGAGACATTTGGAAAAGTAGGTCATTGCTGAATCTGAGCCTAGAATACCATGTTAATGATTCTGGATTTAGCTTGTACACCAAAGTAAGAAATGGCTGATTGTGTTTACCCTGCAGATGGCTTTTGTCCGACCTGTTTAGTGTGTGTATGTGTGTGTGTGTGTTTGATTTGAGCCAACTTTTTAAAAATATGGACGTGCATTTCACATTCTACCCAGATTTCCAGGTTCTCTTTAACCGACTGAGCCACACAACCATCCCCCTGCTCTTTCAAAAGATTTTATTTGTTTGAGAAACAGGGTGAGCGAGAGAGAGAGCACACAGGAGCAGAGGCAGAAGGAGAGGGGGAAGCAGGCTCCCCACTGAGCAGAGAGTCCAGTGCTCCAGCTTCTTAACCACAGGACGATCTGGCCTCACAGAGACAATCTGCAGGAGTGGAATAGCTGAGTCCCTTTCAGAGAGCTCCATAGAGTGCAGCAGGCGTGTCTGCATACCCGTCCCACCTGGCTCAGCTCATCTGTGGCACCCTCCAGACCCAGGCCATAGAAGGTTGCAGTTTGGGGTTAACAGTTAATGAGTAAGGCTAGTGGGGGAGGGTGCAGCATTTGGGTGGGGCAGGGGCAGGAATGGAGGCAGCATGCCCGCCAGAGACAGTTGGCAGAAGTTCCAGCAAGCGCCTCAGTGGTAGCGGGGCATGAAAAGAAAGCTGGTGTTCTGTGCCGAAGGAACAGGTGCTGCCTGGTGGTTTGATGTGGGGGCTGGTAAGGTCTCAGTCCCAAATTCCCTCTCAGTCAGTGTGAAGTCCATGCTCAAACCATAATTTACACCAGATCATTTCACCTCGCTTATCTCCTTTGATCTGCCACACGCATGAGCACAGGGTTAATACCGTCTGCCCTGTTCTGTGGGTGAAGAGGCTGAAGCTCCGAGGTGGGGGGTATTTGCCTAAAGCTGCTTAGCCAGGAAAGAGAAGAACCCGAACAAACCTTTGCCATTGGGCTTCCAACCTGAAGCCTCATCCGCTGATGAGGCACGCATTTTTGTGTTGCACAAGGGACTCCTCTCAGCATTTATCTTTAAAAAAAAAAAAAGGAATGCTTCACGAATTTGAGTGTCATTCTCATGCAGGGCTTGTGAAAATCTATCATTCCAATTTGAACATATGCACTGCCAGAGTGAATGCCTCTCACTGTGCTCTTTTATTTTTATATTTACTTATTCGAGAGAGAGTGAAACAGCATGAGCAGGGTAAGAAGCAGAGGGGGAAGCAGACTCCCCACTGGGCAGGGAGCAGGGATCCTGATGCGGGACTGGATCCCAGGACCCTAGGATCATGACCTGAGCTGAAGGCAGATGCTTAACAACTGAGCCACCCAGGTGTGCCTCTCTGTGCTTTTTTAAAAATTGCAACTATATTTAGGTAGGAGACCACTCTCCCACTCCCAGCAGAGCATGATGGTCTCCTGAAGGATGAGGTATGGTAGCCTTGGGGGCTGGGCACTGGCTTGGAGCCCGCCTGCCTGGCCGAGAATCCCATGGCTCCCACTCCATGGCAAGTCACAAAATACTGTTGCCTCAGTTTCCTTGGGTGTAAGAAGTGGTGGCAGTGCCTACTTCGCAGGGATGCTACAAGGATTCACTGAGCCACTGTGTGCTCTCTCCTGGTTCTCCACACTTTTCAGAAGCCTGTTCCCGGCCCTGGGTGTCTTATGCTGAGCAGAGAATAGCAGGGGCATCGGGGAGACTCGCACAGATGTGGCTGGAGTACTGGTACATCCTCTCTGCACAGTGTTGGCCAACAGGAGGCTCTGTGGGTTGGCACAGAGCTTTCTGGGCCATGATGGGTGGTGGAGAGAGGGAGTTGAAGATGGCACTTGCGCTAGCTTATGCCCTTTTCTTAGGCAGTCAGGCCTGGAGGCTTGTATTTCTGGCACAGCCAGAGCAAGGAGACTGGAGGAGGCTGGTGAAAAGCCTCAAGGCAGACTCCTTGCTGCCTGGTATAATCATTGGTGCTAAATAAGCTGGTATTGGGCCGACTGTGATAAGCACCTAGTGAAGCCCCTTCCGAAACCCCTGAACTCACAGCCTGAACCCCTCAGAATGCAGACACAGAGCTGGACTGATGTTTGTAGAGGCTAGGCAGTTGGCACAGCTGTGGTGAGTGGAACGAGGCCCCTGATGCCTAGGACCTGTGACAAAACATTACACGGCCTGTAACTGATGGGATTAAAGGAAGGATTTTGAGATGGGGAGACTAGCCTGGGTTATTCAGATGGCCCAATCTAATCCCAGGGCTCCTTAAAAGCTGAGAAACTCTGCTAGCTGTGGATCAAGAGCGAGGGAGGCGTGGCTAAGGAAGATGCCTGTCACCTGTTTGGAAAAAGGAGGAAGGGGACCTTGAACGAAGAAGTGGGGATGGCCCCTAGAAACTGGGAGAAGCAAGGAGATAGATTCTCCCCTAGAACTTCCAAAAAGGAACACCATCCAGCAGACACCTTGATTTTAGCTCAGAAAGATTCACATCCCATTCCTACCCTCCAGAGATGCAGGAAACTCTCCTAGAACCAAGGAAAACAGGGCACAGAGAGGTTTCAGAGTCTTGAGTGTTTGGGTGGGATCAACAGTGAAGGAACTGTAACCGGAGTCAAAGGTCAAACCTAAAGTAATATATTTAAGGATATGTGAGCTGAGTTTTAGCTGGGCCTTGATGTGGAGTGAGTGTGACCCTCCACCCCCTCAGAAAGAGACTGTCCCTGAAGCCACCTCTCTAACTACTGCTCAAGACTTCTACTTAGTTCTCTCTCCTTCAGGATAACTCAAGTGGTTCTCAGTGTGGTGACAACAGGGGTAATTTTCCCTCGGGAAATATTTAGCAATGTCTGAGGAAATTTTTGGCTGTCAACTGGGAGGGGGATTGCTACTGGCACCTACTGGGTAGGGCCAACAGATATTGCTAAATAGCCTACATGGGCAGGAACTTACCCCTCCCACACACAGGGAAGAATGATCCCGCCATAAGTGTCAACAGTAGAAGTCTGAAAACCCCAGTGGGAGACAAAACTGGGAGGAATGGGTTCAAATCCATGTGGCTGATGAGTGAGAGACAACCCTGCTTCTCTGTTCCTCACTGAAAGGCAGTCACCCCTCAAGCCAGTCCCCTGAGTGCACCAAGTCTGATTGGTTCCTCTGCCCACGCATAGGACCAACCCCAACTCAGGCCTTTATGACAGGCAATAACTGGGATGACTAAACTGGGATGTTTTTTTTTCCCCCATCGGCTTTATTTATTTGAGAGAGCAAGAAAGAATGAGAGCTTGAGCAGGATGAGGGGCAGAGGGAGGGGGAGAAGCAGATTTCCCACTGGGCAGGGAGCCTGTTGTAGGGCTCGATCCCAGGACCTTGGAATCATGACGTGAGCTGAAGGCAGATGCTTAAACCCACTGAGTCACCCAGGCATCCCGTGAAGGTAGTTTCAATTCTGAGTAGCCACCAATGGCACAGGGGGAGTCTTTCTGTAAAACCGCTCATTTCCTGGTTAGTATACCTCCTGTTTTTTGGAGGTGTCTGTCCCATTCCAGCAATGTCCCCTTGACCATGTCTTCCCAGGGCTGAGGAGAGAATTCCAGGGACTATTTCAGTGATCAGGATATAGAGCTAATCTCAGGGCAGCCTCTGATTGACCCAGAGCTCTTCTCCTTCTGTATTTCCCCATCATCCCCACCCATCAACGTAAACCAGATGGTCGCTGCCTACCTTGGTCTGGCAGAGGATAGAACCCATGGTTAAGGTGTAAAGGCCTCGGCCACAGGAACTTCAATAAGTAGGCTTTGAAATAATTTTCATTTCTAGTTTTCAGGGAATTTGACACACTTTATCTGGTATAAACAGAGGTTCTCCCCACTGTACAAATGAGAAAACAAGGCTTTGAAAGAGGATGTTTCTCAAACGTGAGGGACTGTGGTTCTAAGTGGTGAAACCCCTAACTACCTACCCGGAAACATCAGGATAATCTTCACCAAATTATTCCCCAGGCCAACAGTTAGTGTTACCACATCTAGAGTTGAAAAGCATTAAGCTCACACTATACTCACACCTTTCATCCCCCCATTTCTCACCACTGTGATAACCACAATTAGTACCCCTCACCCTCCCCATACCAAACCCTGCCGGGTGAAAAACTGGCAAGGAGACAGTAGGAACATCTTCCCAGCATACCTGTGTCCCACAGCACATACAGACAAGGGTGACCCGGGTACTTATTACTGAATGGCAGACGTGAGGCCGGCATGTGCAAACAGTGGTTCTCTCTGGTGGCAGCTTTATGGATAAATGCTACTTTCTTCTTCATGCCTCTCTCTGTTTTCCAAAATGTGTATATTCATTCTATAATCAGGAAAAAAATAAGTTTTGAAACCAACATTTCCTAAGAAATAATACAGGAAAGTTGCAAGTCTAGAACCTACATCTTTTCAAACTAAGCCAGACTCTGTTGTCTTTTCTTTTCAGTAACGTTTGCCAAAAAGTTTGGAAAGTTCACAGGTGCTTTCCAGGGGGCTGTGTCCTTGGAAAATGGAGGACAAAAAGGCAAAGTATTATTGCCTGTCCCAGAAGGATTAGGGCGAGGGCTGTGGCGTGCTTCCTCCATGGTGGCTGACCCTAAGGGTCCAAGCAACATGGTAGCCACGTGGGCAGCTCTCCTCACACTCAGAGAAGTCTGCTTAATGATGGTCTCAGTAGGAGAGAAGCCTGTTCTTGTTTTTTTTTTTTTTTAATTGTTTCAGTTGCAAGAGAGCACAAGTAGGGAGCAGAGTGGAGGGGAAGGAGAGGAGCAGAGGCAGAGGGAGAAGCAGACTCCCCACTGAGCAAGGAGCCCAATGTGGGACTTGATCCCAGAACCCTGGGATCATGACCTGAGCTGAAGGCAGATGCTTTACTGACTGAGCCACCCAGATGACCAAGATTATTCATGATTTTACAGTCTTCTTTCTGGGAGCTCCTACTTTAGGAGCTATCTTCTCCAGCCACCTGAGTGGTACTGTTCTTTTAGAGAATCCCTTGCAGTAATAGTTTCCATAGATAGAGAGCTGTTTAGGAGCTGGGGCTTAGCATCTGTAGTCTTTTGTTATCACAGCTACCCTGCAGGTAGCTGGTCATCATCATCCCTAGTTTACAGTAAGGCTCCAGGGGGTAAGTGAGATAACTAGTGCTAGTAACTGTGGGAGTTCACAGCCAAAGCTGTCTCTAACTCCCAAGTCCAGGGTTGTCTTACTGTTTTCTGCTACTTTCTTCTCCCTTCAAGTTCTGAGTTAGGGGAAGGCATTACTCCTTCCTGTTTGGGGGAAGAAGGTCCTTTCTCTCCTGTTCAGTTCCAAAGGATCCAAAAGGATCCAAAGGAATCATGTTTAAGGTTTGAAAGACGTACAGATGACAGCCTCTAGATCTATAGAAGCCCCAGTGTTAATCACGTGCTCTGAATGGTACTCCCCTCTTCCACAGTAGGCTTGAATTGGGGGCACACAGGCAAGGAACTCCTCCTCTCACACCCTGATAGTAGAGAAGATCACAAACCTCCCCCTCCACTGCGAGGGTTCCTACGATGGTCAAACTTGCAATCATCTTGCATTTATTGACCATTTACTATGTGTCAGGCTCTGAGCTCATGTCCTTTGATCGAATTTGTGGTCTTTGTACCACATGGAGGTGCCTCACAGATGGGAATGAAGAAGGATCAAGGCAGGAGGGGGAACTTAGCTCTACTTTACAGCTCAAGGGAGTGTGAGTCATGAGGCAAGGGGAAGGTATCACTCATCGACAGACCACATCAATCTGGGATTGTGAGTTCAGGCCTGCAGCAACTAGCCATATAGCAGAAAATCAGACTGCACTAGGGAACAGAGGGGAGAGAAGGAGGAACTGGCATACTGATGCACACTTTCTTGCTGTTGGTGATTGCTGGCACCAGGCCCTGCTGGCTGACGGTAGTCGACGGCGAGCCTTCCAAGGGCAATGAGCAGCGTCCCCCGGGAGTCAGTCTACACCCACCGAAGAAGGACCAAAGCCATTTTCTTCTTTGCTGTCAGGAGCAAGAGAAATAGCCAGACCAGGACAAATAACTTAGATTCCAAGTTAAATCTGATTAAAAGCTGTTTGTAGGGCAGTGGCCTTGTATTTAGAGTCACCATTCATCCCAGTTCGTCCAGTTTAACAGGCCCAGTTTGTGCTTGTTGTCTCAGTGAGATGAGAAAACACACTCCTCTTTCCACTAAAAAATACTCTGATTTTGCCAACAAAGGGACGATAGGGTCACCTCGCTTATGCAGCAGGCGTCAACTTACTGCTCCTTTGGCCTCCACGCAATAAAATGGATGGATTTCCTGTGTTTGACGAAAGGTTAGTCTACACAGACTTCCATTTTGTGAGAGAGAAGTGGAGGCCACTGAGGACATTTCCACCCCATCCACCTTCAGTCGGCTGGGCGTGCATGGCCGCGCGTGCGTGCGTGCGTACGTATGCGTGCACGCACGTGCGTGCCCACACACAGGGTGTCTGGCATCCGTCGCCATTCTTTGAGCGGTCCTGTGCGCTTTTGTGAATCTGCGTCCCACGACCAAATGTCTCCTGCAGTCTCAAGAACAAGGTAGAGATCAGGGAGCCTTGAGTGGATTTAATAGCGAAGAGCTTGGGTGCTTGGGTGCCTGGGTGGCTCAGTGGGTTAAGCCGCTGCCTTCGGCTCAGGTCATGATCTCAGGGTCCTGGGATCAAGCCCCGCATCGGGCTCTCTGCTCAGCAGGGAGCCTGCTTCCTCCTCTCTCTCTCTCTGCCTGCCTCTCTGCCTGCTTGTGATCTCTCTCTGTCAAATAAATAAATAAAATCTTTAAAAAAAAAAAAATAGCGAAGAGCCATATCTTGCGTCCCGCGGTATAGACTATGGGAGGTGAGGCTGGGGGCCTCCAGATACCAAGTAGTCCCAAACTGAGCTATTTGCCTGTGAAACGGGGACAGCTTGGCCTCTCTTCTACCCCTTCCTATCTTTCTTCCCCTCACCGCTTCCCCAGATGATTCATCCCAGGATCCCTCTCTCTCCTATTCTTCCAAAATAGGATATTCTGTTTCCTCAAACAGCCAAGATAAACTGGCCAGATAAAAATGGGCCAAAACAACTGGGATTCCTTTGGCTGACATACTGGGGACTTCCGCATGGCAGGAGTCAGAGCTCTGACATCAAGATGGCATTTCATGTTTGGATGCACACCTTAATTCCTAGATCCTGTCATTTGCAGCTTGGAAGGCCAATCTGCAGGATTTGGGAGTGCTCTGTTTTCTTGTCAATGTGAGAAACGGCTCCCCATAGACTTGACTACAAATAAAAGCAAAAATAATGGTGGGACAAGAGTGTCACCTAGTGGCAAAGGTATGCTTTCATTTTTTTGTTTGTTTGTGTCAATAAACAAAAATATCAAAAGCTCATAGAATGTGCCCAGTGCTCACTAGGGATTATTGTTATTATTTTAATTGAAGTATAGTTGGTATACAATTTCACACTAGTTTCCAGGGTGCAACATAGGTGATTTTTGCAAGTCTATGTGTTATGCTGTGCTCACCACAAGAATAGTTACCGTCTGTCACCATACAGTATTATTAGAATACCGTTGTGTATCTTTCCCATGCTGTACATTTTATGCCCATGACATTCCGTAGCTGGAAACCTATACGTCACACTGCCTTTCACCCTCTTTGCACATCCCCCTACCACTTCTCCTCTGACAACCATCCGTCTATTCTCTGTAATTTTTAGGGTTTTTTCCGGCCTTTTGTTTGTTTATATATTTGGGTTTTTTTTTAGATTCCACATATAAGTGAAATCATAGGGTGTTTGTTTTTCTCTGTTTGACTTGTTTCACTTAGCTTAATAACCTTCCAATTCATCCATGTTGTTGCACATGGCAAGAGCCCATTCTTTTTCATGACTGAGTAGTATTCCACTTGTGTGTATACACACCATTTCTTTATGCATTCATAAATCAACAGACACTTGGGTTGGTTCCGTATCTTGGCTACTGTAGATAATACTACAGTAAACACAGAGGTGCATGTATCTTTTTGAATTTGTGTTTTTGTTTTCTTTGGGTAAATGCCCAGTGGTGGAATCTTAGATTTTTGAGCTTTAATTTTTTGATAAAACTCCATACTGTTTTCCACATTGGCAGCGCCAATTTACATTCCCACAAAAAGTACACAAGTGTTCCTTTTTCTCCATATCCTCATCAACACTTGTTATTTCTCATCCTTTTGATTCTAGCCATTCTGAATGGTGTAAAGTGATATCCCGTGGTAGTTCTGATTTGCTTTTCCCTGATGAGTGATGTTGAGCATGTTTTCTTATGTCTGTTGGCCATTTGTATGTCTTCTTTGGGGAAATTTCTGTTTAGGTCCTCTGCTCATTGTCTGATTGGATGATTTGGTTTTTTGGTACTGAGTTATAGAAGTTTTTTTGTATATTTTGGATATGAACCTCTTATTGGATATACCATTTGCATAGCTCTTGTCCCACTCAGTGGGTTGCCTTTTGGTTTTATTGTGGGATTCCTTTGCTGTGCAAAAGCTTTTTAGTTTAATGCAATTTCAATAGTTTATTTTTGCTTTCGGTCCCCTTGTCTGAGGAGAAGTATCTAGAAAAATACTGCTAAAGCTAATATCAAAGAAATTACTGCCTATTTTCTTCTAAGATTTTTATGGTTTCATGTCTCACATTGAGGTTTTTAATGAGTTTTGAGTTTATTTTTGTGTGTGCTGTGAGAAAGTGGTCCAGGTTCATTCTTTTGCATGTAGCTATCCAGTTTTCCCAGCACCATTTATTGAAAAGACTGTCTTTTCCCCCATTGTATATTCTTGCCTCCTTTCTTGTAGATTCATTGACCATTAAACCATTTTTTTTTCCTGGGCTCTGTGTTCTGTTTCACTGGTCTGTGTGTCTCCTTTTGTGCTGGCTCAATATTGTTTTGATCACTACAGCTTTGTAGTATATCTTGAAATCTGGAGTTGTGAAACTTTAAGCTTTGTTCTTTTTTCTCAAGATCGCTTTGGCTATTTGGGATCTTTGGTGATTCCATATGAATTTTAGGACTGTTTGCTTTGGTTCTGTGAAAAATGCCCTTGGTATTTTGATTGGGATTGCATTGAATCTGTAGATTGCTTTGGCTGCTACGAACACTCTGACGATATTAACTCTTCCAATCCATTAGCATGGGCTGTCTTTCCATTTGTTTGTATCATCTTCAGTTTCTTTCACCAGGGCTTTTTGGTTTTCAGAATACAGGTCTTTTACCTCCTTGGTTAAATTTATTCCTAGATATTTTATTCTTTGGGGTATAATTGTAAATGAAATTGTTTTCATAAATTCTGCTTCTGCTACTTCATTATTAGAGTATGAAAACACAGCCAATTTCTGTGTATTCATTTTATATCCTGCAAGTTACTGAATTCATTCATTCTGATAGTTTTCTATGTATAGTATTGTGTCATCTGCAAATAGTGACAGTTCTACTTCTTCCTTGCCAATTTGGATGCCTCATTTCTTTTTCTTGTCTGATTGCCATGGGTGAAAGTAGTGAGAGTGAAAATCCTTGTCTTGTTCCTGGTCTTAGAGGAAAAGCTCTCAGTTTTCACTGTTGAATATGATGTTAGCTGTGGGTTTGTTATATGTGGCCTTTATTATGTTGAGGTGTGTTCCCTCTAAACTTACTTTGTTGAGAATTTTTATGATGAACAGAAGTGAATTTTGTTAGATTCTTTTTCTGCATCTATTGAGATGATCCTAGGATTTTCATACTTGGTTTTGTTGCTGTGGTGTAGCATGTTGATTGATTTTGTGAATATTCAGTTATCTTTGCATGCCTAGAATACATCCCAGTTGATCATTGTGAAAGATATTTTTAATGTATTGTTGAATGTGGTTTGCTAATATTTTGCTGAGGATTTTTGCATCCTTATACATCAGCATTATTGGCCTATGATTTTCACTCTTTTTTAGTGTCTTAGTCTGGATTTGGTGTCAGGGTAATGTTGGCCTCGTAGAATCCATTTAGAAGCTTTCCTTCTGTTTTTCTTCCATCCTCTCTCACAATAGTTTGAAGAGAATAGGTATTCACTCTCCTTTAAATGTTTGGTAAAATTCACCTATGGATACATCTGGTCCCAGACTTTTGTTTGTTGGGAGCTTTTGGTAACCAATTCAGTCTCATTACTAGGAATCAGTCTGTTCTGAATTTTTATTTCTTCCTGATTTAGAATTATAGAAGATTATGTTTCTAGGAATTTATCCATTTCTTCTAGTTGTTCAGTTTGTTGGCATATTGTTTTTCAGAGTAGTCTCTGTAATCCCTTGAATTTCTATGGTGTTGCTGCTACTTTCCCTGTTTCATGTCAGATTTTGTGTCCTCCCCCGCCCCTTTTTTTTCCCTTGAGTCAGGCTAAAGGTCTGACTTAAATTTTAGTTTATTTTTCAAAGAACCAGTTCTTAGTTTCATTGATCTTTTCTATGTTTTCAGGTTTTGTTTCTTTGTTTGTTTTTAGTCTTTATTTCTGCTCTGATCTTTATTATTTCCTTCCTTCTACTAACCTTGGGCTTTGTTTGTACTCCCTTTCCTAGTCCTTTAGGTGTAAGGTTAAATTGTGTATTTGAGATTTTTCTTGTTTCTTGAGGTAGGCTTGTGTTTGCAATAAATTTTCCTCTTAGAACTGCTTTCACTGTGTCCCAAAGATTTTGGACCATTATGTTTTCATTTTCACTTTTCATTGGGTATTTTAAAATTTCTTCTTTGATTTCTTTATTGCCCATTGGCTGTTCAGTAGCATGCTTTTTGGGCTCCACATGTTTGTGGTTTCTTTTCTTGTGAATGATTTCTTTTGATTCATACAGCTGTGGTTAGAAAAAGATGCATGATAGGATTTCAGTCTTCTCAAATTTATTGAGACTTGTTTTGTGGCCTAATATATGACCTCTCCCAGTGAATGTTCCATGAATACTTACAAAGAATGTGTATTCTGTTGATTTTGGATGGAAAGTTGTGTATATATCTGTTAAGTCCATCTGGTCTACTGTGTCCATTCAAAGACACTGTTTCCTTGTTGATTTTCTGCCTGGGCGATCTATCCATTGAAGTAAGTGGAACGTTAAAGTCCCCTATTATTGTATTACTGTCAGTTTCTCTCTTTATGGCTGCTAGTATTTGCTTTATGTATTTAGGTGCTCCAATGCTGGGTACATAATAATCTGTATTCTTTTGTCCTATTAATTCCTTTATCATAATGCAGTGTCCTTCTTTGTCTCTTGCTACTATCTTTGTTTTAAAGTCATTTTGTCTGATCCTAGTATTGGTATATCAGCTTTTTTTAATTTTTTTTTTTTGGTTGAAACAAAATGTTACATTAGTTTCAGGTGTACAACTTAGTGATTTCACAAATTTATGATACGTTATGTTCATTGCAATTATAGCTACAGTCTGCTCCATTACAGCACTATTATAATTGACTGTATTCCTTATGCTCTGCTTTTTATTCCTGTGATTTACTCATTCCATAACTCAAGGTCTGAATCTCCCTCTTCCTTCACCCATTTTGCCCATCCCCCACCTCTCTCCTGCCCTGGCTATCAACTGTTTGCTTTCTGTATTTATGGTTCTTTTCTTTTTAAAAGATTATTTATTTATTTGAGAGAGATGCGAAAGAGAACATAAGCAGGGGGTGGGAAGAGGGAGAAGCAAGCTCCCCGCTGAGCAGGGAGCCCAGTGTGGGGCTCCATTCCAGGACCCCAGAATCATGACCTGCTCTGAAAGCAGACAGTTAACTGACTCAGCCACCCAGGCACCCATGTATTTATAATTCTTATTTAGCTTTTTGTAGATCTTGTTTTTTAGATTCTACATATGGGTGGAATCATGGTCTTTGTCTTTCTTAGTCTGACTTATTTCACTTAGCATAATAGCCTCTAGGACTGCCCATGTTGACTCAAATGACACAATCTCATCCTTTTTTATGGCTTTGTAATATTCCTTTGTGTATATATACCACATTTTCCTTTCTATTCATCTATTGGTGGATACTTAGGTTGCTTCCATGTCTTTTTTTTTTTCTTTTAAAGATTTACTTATTTATTTGAGAGCATGAGAGAGCGAGAAAGAAGGAGCAGGGGGAGGGACAGAGGGACAGGGAGAAGCAGACTCCCTGCTGAGCAGGAAACCTACTGTGGCGCTTAATCCCAGAACTCCAGGATCATGACCTAAGCCAAAGGCAGACTCTTAACTGGCTAAACCACCCAGGTGCCCCAAGGTGCTTTCATGTTTTGCCTGTTGTAAATAATATTGCAATAAACATAGGTTGCGTATATCTTTTTGAGTAAGTGTTCCTCATTTTCCCTGGGTAAGCCCAATAGTGGAATTATTGGCTCATATGGTATTTCTGTTTTAGGTCTCTAATCCATTTTGAGTTTATTTTTGTATACGGTGTGAAAGTTGTCTAGCTTCTTTTTGTTTTTTACATGTAGCTGTCCAGTTGTCCAAGTACTATTTATTGAAAAGACTGTTTTTTCCCCATTATATATTCTTGCCTTTTGTGTCATAGATTAATTTACCATATATCTGTAGGTTTATATCTGGGACTCTGTCCTGTTCTGTTGATCTTTGTGTCTTATTTTTGTGCCATATCATATTGTTTTGGTTACTGCAGCTTTGTAGTATATCTTGAAATCTGGAGTTGTGCTGCCTCCAGCTTTGTCCTTCTTTCTCAGGAGTGCTTTGGCTATACAAAATCTTCTATGGTTCCATATCAGTTTTCAGAATATTTATTCTAGCTTTGCAAGAAATGTTGGTATTTTGATAGAGATTGCCTTGGATCTGTATATTGCTTTGGGTAATGTAAACACTGGCCGTATTAATTTTTCCAAACCATGAGCATAGAATATATTTCCATTTGTTTGTGTAGTCTTCAATTTTTTTTTCATTAGTGTTTCACAGTTTTCAGAGTACAGATCTTTCACCTCTTTGGGTAAGTTTATTCCTAGGTATTTTATTCTTTCTGGTGCAATTATAAATGATGGTGTTTTTAAACTTCTCTCTATGATTTTGTTAATGTATAGAAATGCTACTGATTTCTCTGCATTAGTTTTGTATCTTGCCACTTTATTAAGGTTTTTAATTACTTCTAGTAGTTTTGTTTTGTTTTGTCTTATTTGCTGAAATCTTTAGGATTTTCTATGTATAGTATCCTGTCATCTGAGTAGTGACAGCTTACCAACATGGATGTCTCTTATTTCTTATCTGATTGCTGTGGCTAGGACTTCTAGTACTATGTAATAAAAATGGTGAAAGTGGGTATCCTTGTCTTGTTCCTGATCTTAGAGAGAAAGCTCTCAGTTTTCCTCCATCGAGGATGATGTTAGCTGTGGGTATTTCATGTATGGCCTTTATTAGGTTGAGATATGTTCCCTCAGATCTCATTTATTAGAGAATTTTTATTGTGAATGGATTTTGAATCTTGTCAAATACTTTTTCTGCATCTGTTGAGATGAGCATATGGTTTTTATTCTTGATTTTGTTGATATAGTATATGTCATTGATTGATTTGCAAATATTGCATTCTAGGAATAAATCCCATCTGATCATGGTGAATCATCTTTTTAATGTATTGCTATATGTGGTTTCCTAATTTTTTTTAAGATTTTATTTATTTATTTGACAGAGAAACAGCGAGAGAAGGAACACAAACAGGGGGAGTGGGAGAGGGAGAAACAGGCTTCCTGTGGAGCAGGGAACCTGATGTGGGGCTCAATCCCAGTACCCTAGCTGGGATCAGAACCTGAGCCAAAGGCAGCCGCTTAACTGAATGAGCCACCCAGGTGCCCCTTCCTAATATTTTGTTGAGGATTTTTGTATCTATGTCTATCAGAGATATTGGTCTGTAGTATGAGTGTGTATGTGGGGGGGTGCTTTTTGTGTTGATGTCTTTGGTTTTGGTATCAGGGTAATAATGTCCTTGTAGAAGGTATTTGGGAGCTTTCCTTCCTCTTTTATTTTTTCCCCTCTGAATAGTTTGAGAAGAATAGGTATTAACTCTTCTATAAATATCTGGTAGAATTCACTTGTGAATCCATCTATTCCTGGACTTTATTTTTGGTAGTTTCTTCTTTTAAGATTTTATTTATTTGACAGGGAGAGACACAGAGAGAGAACACAAGCAGGGGAAGGGCAGAGGGAGAAGCAGGCTTCCCACTTAGTGGGGAACCCGATGCAGGGCTTGATCCCAGGACCCTGGGATCATGACCCTAGCTGAAGGCAGACACTCAACAAATGAGCCCCCCCAGGTGCCCCTTTTGGTAGTTTTTTGATTACTGATTCAGTTTTGTTACTTGCAGTTGGTCTACTCAGATTTTTTATTCTTGGTTTAGTTTTGGAAGATTGTATGTTTCTAGGAGTTAAATTCATTTTTTCTAGGTTGTCCAGTTTGTTGGCATATAATTTTTCATAATATTCTCATAATCCTTTGTATTTTCTGGAGTCGATTATTACTTTTCCTCTCTCATTTCTGATTTTTATCTGGGTCTGTTCTCTTCTTCAAAAAATTATTTTTATTAACATGTAATGTTTATTTGCCTCAGGGGTTCAGGTCTGTGAATCATCAGGCTTACAAACTTCACAGCACTCACCATAGCACATACTGTCCCCAATGTCCATAACCCAACCTATCCTACCACTGCCCCAGCAACCCTTAGTTTGTTTTGTGAGATTAAGAGTCTCTTCTGGTTTGTCTTCCTCCCAATCCCATCTTGTTTCATTTTGGGTCTGTTCTCTTTTTTGTTTGGTCTGGCTAAGGATTGGTCAATTTTGTCTTTTCTATTGTTTTGTTTTGTTTTTTGTTTTTTGGGTTTTTTTTAGTATGTACGTCATTTATTTCAGCTCTAATCTTTATTATTTCCTTTCTTCTACTTACCTTGATGTTTGTTTGGTCTTCTTTTCCTAGGACCTTTAGGCATATGGTTAGATTGTTTAAGGTTTATCTTGTTCCTTGAGATAGTCCAGTATTACTGTATACTTCTCTCAGAACTGCTTTCTTTGTGTCCCAGAGGTTTTGGACTATACATTTTCATTTTCATTTGTCACCATGTATCTTTTTTTAAATTTCTTCTTTGATTGCTTCACTGACACCTTGGAATTTTAGTGTCATGTTGTCTAGTCTCCTTGTGCTTATGGTTTTTTCCCAGTTTTTTTTTTTCTTGTGATTGATTTCTAGTTTCATACTATTGTAGACAGAAAAGATGCATATGAGTTCAGTCTTCTAAATTTGCTGAGGCTTATTTTATGGCCTACTATGTGATTTATTCTAGAGAATATTCCATGTGTACTTGAAAAGAATGTGTATTCTGTTGGTTTTGGATAGGATGTTCTGTATGTATCTGTTCATCTGGTCCAATGTGCCATTCAGAGACACTCTTCCCTTATTAATTTGCTGTTGGGATGATCCATTGATGTAAGTAGAGTGTTAAAGTCCCCTACTATTATCATCTTACTGTCACTTTCTCTTAATGTCCATTAATATTTGTTTCATGTATTTAGGTGTTCCAGTGTTGGGTGAGTAGATATTTACAATTGTTATATCCTCTTGTTGGATTGATTCCTTTATGTAATGTCCTCCTTTGTCTCTTGTTATAGTTTTTATTTTTAAGTCTATTATGGGTGATGTAAATATTGCTATGGCTTTTTTGTCACTTCCATTTGTATGGTGAATGTTTCTCCATCCTTTCCCTTTCAGTCCATATGGGTCTTTAGGTCTGATACAAGTCTTTTCATAGGCATCATATTAGATGGATATTGTTTTTTTTTTTGTTCATTCCACCACTCTCTCTTTTCATTTTAGTATTTATGCCATTTACATTTAAAGTAATTATTGATTGATATGTGGTAATTGCCACTTTTAAAATTTGTTTTCTGGTTGTTTTTGTATATCTTCTCTTGTTCTCTTTGTGATTATTTGTAGTGTTTTGTTTGGCTTTGTCTTTATTTTTTGTGTATCCACCATAGGTTTTGGGTCTGTCGTTACCATGAGGTTCATATATACCATCCTAAGTAAATAACCGTTCATATTAATTTGTTGGTTATTTAAGTTCAAACATATTCAAAAAAATTTATTAATTAGGAAAGAAAAATTTTTCCCTTTCTCTTCCCTTTTTCACTCTCCTCTCCAAATTTTATATATATGCTATCATATTTTACATCTTCTTGTTCATGTTTTTCTGATCTTTTTTGAAGTTATTTATTTATTTATTTATTTATTTGACAGAGAGAGAGAGATAAAGCATAAGCAGGCAGAGGGCAGGCAGAGGGAGAGAGAGAAGCAGTCTTCCTGATGAACAGGGAGCCCAACCAGGGCTTGATCTCAGGACCCTGGGATCATGACCTGAGCAGAAGGCAGCTGCTTAACTGACTAAGCCACCCAGGTCCCCCTCTTATGTCTTAATGGACATTTCTTTTCCACTTAAAGAAGTTTCTTTCACATTTCTTCTTTTTTTTTTTTTTTAAGATTTTATATATTTATTTGACAGAGAGAGATCACAAGTAGGCAGAGGAGCAGGCAGAGAAAGAGGAGGAAGCAGGCTCCCCACCAAGCAGAGAGCCCCATGCGGGGCTCGATCCTAGAACCCTGGGATCATAACCTGAGCTGAAAGCAGAGGCTTTAATCCACTGAGCCACCCAGGCGCCCCTTCTTTCACATTTCTTTCTTTTTTTTTTTTTTTTAAGATTTTATTTATTTGACAGAGATCACAAGCAGGCAGAGAGAGAGGAGGGAGCAGGCTCCCTGCTGAGCAGAGCGCCCGATGTGGGGCTCGATCCCATGATCCCTGGGATCATGACCTGAGCCAAAGGCAGAGGCTTTAACCCGCTGAGCCACCCAGGCACCCCTTCTTTCACAGTTCTTATAAGGCTGGTTTAGTGGTAATAAACTACTGTCTGTATATTTTATTTGGGAAACTTTTTTTTTTTAATTTTCAAAGTTTTTATATTAATTCCCATTAGTTAACATACAGTGTTCTATTAGCTTCATGTGCACAGTATAGTGATTCAACAATTCCATATATCACCCAGTGCTCATTACAAGTGTACCTTTTAATCCCTGTCACCTATTTAACCCACTTACCTCCCTTTGGTAACCATCAGTTTGTTTTCTGTAGTTACGGTCTGTTTATTGGTTTGTCTCTTTCTCCCTTTGCTTGTTTGCTCTGTCAAATTCCACATGTGAGTGAAATCATACAGAATTTGTCTTTCTCTGACTTATTTTGCTTAGCTAGTATACTCTCTACTCCATCCATTTTGTTCCAGATATCAAGATTTTATCCATTTTGTTCCAGATATCAAGATTTTATCCATTTTGTTCCAGATATCAAGATTTAAGTTTATAGCTAACTAATATTTGTGTGTGTGTGTGTGTGTGTGTGTGTGTGCGCATGTCAGATCTTCTTTATCCATTCATTAGTCTATGGACATACGGGCTGTTTCCATAATTTGGCAATTGTAGATTATACTGCTGTACATACCAGGGTGTGTATATACCCCTTTGAATTAATATTTTTGTATTTTTTTTAATATTTTATTTATTTATTTGACAGAGACACAGTGAGAGAGGGAACACAGCAGAGGGAGAGGGAGAAGCAGGCTTCCTGCAGAGCAGGGATCCCAATGTGGGCTTGATCCCAGGACCCTGATCCGAAGGCAGACGCCTAATGACTGAGCCACCCAGGTTACCATACTTCTGTATTCTTTGGGTAAATACCTGGTTATGCAATTGCTAGATCATGGTTCTATTTTTAACTTTTTGAGGAAACTCCATACTCTTTTCCAGAGTGGCTGTACCAATTTGCATTCCCACTAACAGTGCACAAGTGTTGGTTTTTCTCCATATCTTGTCAACACCTGTTATTTCTTGTGTTGTTGATGTTGGGAGTTTTTTGGTTACTGATTCAATTTCTTTCCTAATTGTCATTCTGTTCAAATGTTCTGTTTCTTCCTGTTTCATTTCTGGTAATTTATATATTTCTAGGAATTTATCTATTTTTGTCTAGGTTGTCCAATTTGTTGGCATTTACTTTTTCATAGTATTTTCTTATAATTGCTTGTTTTTCTGTGTGTTGGTTTTGTTATTTCTCTTCTCTCATTTGTGATTTTATTTATTTGAGTCCTTTCTCTTTTTTTTTTTCTTGATGAATTTGGTTAGAGGTTTATCAGTCTTACTGATATTTTTCCAAAGAACTGGCTCTGGGTTTCATCTGTCTTGTTGGGTTTTTTCATTTCTATATCATTTATTTCTCCTCTAATCTTTATTATTTCCTTCCTTCTTTTTGTTTTGTGTTTTGTTTGTTCTTCTTTGTCTAGCTCCTTTAGATAAAAGTTAGGTTGTTTATTTGAGATTTTTCTTGCTTCTTCAGGGTAACTGGCTTATATTGTTATAACCTTGCTCTTAGAACCATTTTTGCTGCATTGCAAAGGTTTTGGACCATTGTATTTTCATACTTATCTCCATGAACTTTACTTCTTTTATTCCCTGGTTGACTCATTCATTGTTTAGTAAGTAGCATGTTATTTAACCTTCATCTCTTTCTGGTCTTTGCAGATTTTTTCTTGTGCTTGACTTCTAGTTTCATAGCCTTGTGGTTAGAAAAGATGCACGGGATGACTTTGATCTTCTGGAATTTGTTGAGGCTTGTTTTCTGGGCTAATATGTAATCTGTTCTGGAGAATGTTCCATGTGCACTTGTAAAGAATGTGCATTCTGCTTTAGGATGGAATGTTCTGACTATAGCTGTTAAATCTGTCTAGTCTAGGGTGTCATTCAAAGCCATTGTTTCTTTGTCGATTTTCTCTTTAGATGATCTGCTCATTGAGGTAAGTGGGGTGTTAGTCTTCTGTTGTATTATTGTTGACTCATTCCTTTATGTTATTTACTGTTTTATGTATTTGGTGCTCCCAAGTTGAGTGCATAAATACTTAGAATTGTTATGTCTTCTCCTCTATTATTGTGTCCTTCTTTATCTTCTAGCAGGACAGCTATAGTTAAGTGGGTGCAAGCTGAGGAATTCCAGGTATTCCAGTGTGTGGGGTGCCGTGGTGGGGTGATTAGAGTCAAGGCCAGGTTGTCCTGAGGTCCTCCAGTCCTGAGGACAGACACCCTGGGAGTAGTCCAGGGGTCCTCGAGTTGTCTATACAGGGAGAGCCTTGGTGGGGCAGCTAGAACTGAGGGAGGCACTGGCTAGGCCTTCCTGGGGTGCTCTGCATAGGGGGAGGTTTGGTAGGGCAGCTAGAGCCAAGGCAGGCATGAGCCAGAAGGTCCTGGATTGCTTTGTGCCATAGGTGCATTGGCAAGCTGTCTGGAGCCAAAGTGGTATGGGCCTGGAGTGTTCTGGGGTGCGTTGCACCTTGGTGTGACAGCCAGAGCTGCAATGAGCCTGGACCAGGGAGTTCTGGGGCTGCCTTGGTGGGGCAGCTGGGGCTGGGGTCATCTAGGACCCAAGGGCTCACTGAGGCGGTAAGCCAGCGGTGGCACCAGGCCTTGTTCCTGTCCATTGTGGAGAGGGAATGTAAATCATGGTGCTCACCAGCCCTTCTGGTCTGGAGAGAGTTCCAGCAGTTCCCCCACCATTTGGTGGAGTTTATGACTGGCTCTTTTATGTTTTAGTTGCTCTTCTATTTTATTTCATTTTGATTTTTTAAAGATTTTATTCCTTTATTTGAGAGAGAGATAGGGAGCACGAGCAGGGGGAGGGGCAGAGGGACAGGGCTTCATGAACTGAACCACCCAGGTGCCTCCAGTTGCTCTTTTATTTATTTATTTATTTATTTGACAGACGGAGATCACAAGTAGGCAGAGAGGCAGACAGAGAGAGAGGAAGGGAAGCAGGCTCCCCACTGAGCAGAGAGCCCGATGCCGGACTCGATCCCAGGACCCTGAGATCGTGACCTGTGCTGAAGGCAGAGGTTTAACCCACTGAGCCACCCAGGCACCTTCTAGTTGCTCTTTTAAACACTGTTTTTTGGAGTTTTTTTTCTGTGCCCCAGGGCATTCAGGGCTGGTGTGGGCGAAGGCCCAGGGCTCGCTGAGGCAGCCAGCCGGTTTTGCTGCTTGGACTCTGTTCCCATGTGCACCATCAGGGTGAGGGGGGAGCATAAACCACAACACTGATGCCCCTCTCAGACCCGGAGAGAGTTCCAGGGCTGGTTCCTTTATATTCTAGTTCTCCTTTTAAAACACAGCTTTTTGGGGGATGGGGGCACCTGGGTGGCTCAGTGGGTTAAGCATCTGCCTTCAGCTCAGGTCATGATCCTGGGGTTTTGGGATTGAGTCCCACATGGGGCTTCCTGCTCAGTGGGGAGCCTGCTTCTCCCTCTCACTCTGCCTGCTGCTCCCCCTGCTTGTGCTCTCTCTTTCTGTGTCAATATAAAAAAAAAAAAAAATCTTAAAAACAACCCCACAGCTTTGTGTGTGTGTGTGCCATAAAGGAAGCAGATCCATTTACCATCTTTCAGCACCTTCCTCCTCGCTGACCTTTGCAGTGTGGGAGATAGTTGTTCCTTCACAAGCGTGTTTCCATCTCCCATGCTGTTCTCGATGTGGTCTTTTCTTTGTGCAGAAGTTGTTTAGTCAGCCATCACTTCCTCTTCAGGAGGAATTGCTTTATGAAAAGGTGTAGATGTGGTGCGTCCCTGGAGCGGGTGGGTTCAGGATGTTCCTGCATTACCATCTTGGATTGGAACTTAGGGATCATTTGATGTACACAGCACAGAGGTGCTTCGGAATCAGGAATTTAAAAGGAATGTTCCCAGACCTCAAGGAACCCAGACTTTAATAGAGGGAGATCGATGTGTAAAAATTTTAAAATTGTCTGTAATAACAGATGAGAAGAACAAAGGCAAGAAAAATTCAGCTAAAATTAAATTTCCTTGTAGTTTTCAGCCCACTGATAAATACCTGAAGGTTACAGAGCATGACATTCCTCAAGGACTCATGACTGCCTTCATGTTAATTTTTTTTAAAGATTTTATTTGAGAGCGAGCAAGCACATGAGAGTGTGCACAAGTTGGGGGAGGGGCAGAGAGAGAAGCAGGCTCCCTGTTGAGCGGGGAGCGGGATGTAGGGCTTGATCCGGGACCCTGGGATCATGACCTGAGTTCTACGCAGACACTTAACCCACTGAGCCACCCAGGGGCTTCAATGTTAATATTTTGCTGGAGACTAAAAGCACCTTATCTTGCAATAATAGTTAGATCTCCAGATCCTGTCATTCTTCTTTAACATGTGGAAATCCCTTTAGAGACTTACGGCATCTCTATGCACCATGTCCCCAAACTTAAAGTATATAATCAGCCACTCTTCACTATCACAACTGCACCTGTCTGTCCACGGGTCCTGTGCCTGTGCTATAATCATCTTTTTGCACTGAAAAATGTCTTAATTCTTTCTTGAGCGTTGTGATTGATGGCCCCACATCATTTTTGGTGCCTCCTATATACAGGGATTCTGCGTTGTCCTTCATTTGGACTTCGAGCCTCAGTGCAAACTTGATGAGTTACTAATGCTCAGGCTCCCATGGGAGGTTTCCTCCTCATTAGTCTAATATGATCCCCTCCACATTTCTGGTTTAGCAACTTCTGCCCAGGAGACCTCTGCCTAGAGCTGGCTAAAACAGGTACCCTGACTGAATTAAAACCCAGCCAGGGACCATTTCCTGGGGAAGTCAGCTATCAAGACCACATGTGTTGGAATGTCACTTAGATCATGATGGATTTCCATCTTTACTATTCTACCTCCGTGTCCTCTACTGACAATTTAAATTGTAACATTAGGTATTTCCTCCTGCAAATTGTTAGCATCTCCAAGGGTTAAGATGGCAGGCTCTGTTGGTTCACCTGCTGGCATCTATTGTGTCCTGGGAAGAACAATACAGAAGCAGGGGCGCCTGGGTGGCTCAGTGGGTTAAAGCCTCTGCCTTCGGCTCAGGTCATGATCTCAGGGTCCTGGGATCGAGCCCCACATCTGGCTCTCTGCTCAGCAGGGAGTCTGCTTCCCCCCTCCTCTCTCTCTGCCTGCCTCTCTGCCTACTTGTGATCTCTATCTGTCAAATAAATAAACAAAAATCTAAAAAAAAAAAAAAAAGAACAATACGGAAGCAAAGAGATGTTGACATCCCTCCAGTAAATAAGTCAGTATTTTAACAGCTTTTTGAGGGATGCCTCTGGTCTCTCTGAACACTAGGAACCCTTGACATAATCCTAAATAGGATGCCACCAAGCAGTCCAGGAGGGATTATGATAATGGACTTTTCTCCTTTTATGGGAATGGAATTTTCCTCTTGGGGGGTGTCTTCCTCCCTTGGGATATCTCTTAACCCATTGGAACTGATTTGGATTGCAAGATTTAAAAGAAGAAAGGACTCATCATCTTTTGCAATAATGCATGGCCTCAGTACTCCTTAGGAGTTGAGGGGGGAAAATAGCCCAGTAATGGGACAACAGACTTCCGTACTACATACCAGTTAGATCTCTTCTGCAGGAAACAAGGCAAGAGGATTGAAGTGCCCTATGTCCAGGCTTTCATGGCCTTAAATTAAGATTCTGACCTCAGGGCTCCTTGCAAAAAATTTGTTCCGCCATTTAAACAAGCTAATGAAGCCCCTCAACATATTGGACGATGATTGTCTGAATAGGCCCCCTCCTCCCAAAGAACTTGGGCTCCGGGAGGAATCACCGGCCAGTTCAAAGAAGATATTGAATCTGTTACTATCCCTCCTCCTTAAAAGCCCCAAGACCCTTCTGCTCCAGCTGGGCATACCAGGAGTGGAATTCCCTGTCTTCTGGGAGCTCCTTCTAAACCTGGACTATATTCTGTTAGGGAGGTTGCTAATGGAGACAGTGGATGTGATTAGAGTCCATGTCCCATTATCCATGGCAGACTTGGCTCAGATAAAACAATTAGGATGATATTCTGAGAACTCTTCTCAATTTATTGAGGGTTTTCAGCAATTATCTGTTAGGTTTGAATTCATTGTTGTACCCCTGAAGAAAAGAACCCTATCTGGGCAGGGGCTCAAGAAGTTGTTGATGAACTAGCAGCCAGAGATAGAGATGGTTATCTGGTGGGAGGTGTTGCTATCCCAAATACCCAACCACATTGGCATTATCAAGGAGGGGAAAGATGAGTCCAAATGATAACTTAATAGAGGAATGAAAAAAAGTATTTGATAAACCTGTAAGCTTTGTTAAAATTCATGGAATTATTCAAGGCGCTGATAAAAATCTAGCTCTATTTCAAGGTCTTCTGCTAGAAGCCATCCTTACATATACAAATCTGGACTCCATCTCACCTGAGGGAACTGTTAGATTATGCATGCATTTTATAAAAGTCAGTTGGAGCCTGACATCCACTGAAAATTGACTAGAGTGACTTTAGGTCCTCAAACCCCCACCCAGCATGTACTAAAGTTCATTACTGGAGTTTTTAATAATAGAAAGTTTTAAGACAGGGAAAGGACCCGAGAGCTAAGCTGCAGGGTAAAATACAGGTTCAAATATTGGCTGCCGCTCTTCGCGGATCCCCCACAACAGGGACTAACCAGGGGCCAAAGAAAAAGCCGGCATCAGACCAAGGACCAGGTAAGACCCATGCTATGGGTGTGGCCAGAATGGACATTGGAGCAAGGAATGTCCAAAAAACGCTCTCCACCGGGGCCATGTCCTATCTGTAAGGAAGAAGGACATTGGAAGAGAGACTGTCCTCATCTCCAGAGAGAGAGGAAGACAGGAACTCACTTCTTCGCCTGAGAGCAGGAACCTGAGGATCTGGCATGATGGGGCCCTAACGCTGGTCCGGCTGCCTTTGACATCCAGATGACTGAGCCCCCCAGGTTACCCTGGATGTGGAAGGTAAGTTTGTCAATGTCCTTATTGGTACAGGAGCCATTTACTCTGTTTTTTACTCAGCACTCAGGCCCTAGTTATCTTTCTTTCTCTCTCTTTCTTTGTTTCTTTCTTTTATTTATTTATTTATTTATTTATTTATTTATTTATTTATTTTAGAGAGAGTGAGTGGAGAGGGGAGGTATAGAGGGAGAGAGAGAATCCCAGGTAGGCTCTACATTCGGCATGTAACCCAACTCAGGGTTTGATCTCGTGACCCCAAGGTCATAACCTGAGTGGAAACCATGAGTAGGATGCCTAACCCCAACCACCCCAGCCCTACTTGTCTTTCTAACCACAACATTGATGGCATAGAAGGAGAAACTAAAATGAAATGTCAGACAGTTCCTTTAACTTGTAAATATAGAAGTCAGCTGGAGACTCGTGTTTTTCTAGTCCTTCCATCTTGTCCCACTCCATCACTTGGAAGAGACTTAACACATAAACTAGGAAGCAGGTTTGCTCTTACTAAAGAGGAGAATAGCTTTTCTCTTTAACACTTGGAGAATTAAAACCTTGCCCTGTTATCCTTTCTAATATTTGGAAGGAAGTAAATCCACAGGTCTGGGATTGCAGTGTCCCAGGACAGGCTCTTAAAAACCAACTAGTTAAAATGACCTTAAAGTATCCAACCTTTATACGTCATAAAAAAAATAGATATATCCCTTAAAACCTGAGGCAAAAGCTGGGTTATAATCATTTATTGGTAAGTTTCTCAAACATGGTATGTTAAGGCCTTGTCAATCTCCTTATAATACTCCAAGTTTACCAGTTAAAAGGCAAATGGAGACTATTGAATGGCATAAGATTCAAGGGCAATAAATGAAGCCATTGTACCTATTTATCCCATAGTGCCAAATCCCTATACCATTCTCACCCAGGTCCCTGGGGATGCTAACTGGCTTACAGCACTTGACTTAAAAGACACCTTGTTTTGCAGCCTTCTAAGTGAAGAAACACAGCCACTACTTGCTGTTGAATAGGCCTCACGTTCAGGCCCAGAGGCTGCTCAGTTAGCTTGGACAGTCTTGCCACGAGGATTGAGAGACTGTCCTCACCTATTTGGGGCTGCACTTAGTAAAGACTTTGGTGATAGATCCTTGATCTATCGTCCCCTTGAGGGACAATAATTCAGTATGTGGATATTTTACTCTGTAGTCCCACAAAAGAAATATCTGAGAGTAATTCTGTAACTTTTTAATTTTTTTTAGGATTTTATGTATTTATTTACCTGACAGAGATCACAAGCAGGCAGAGAGGCAGGCAGAGACGGGGTGGGGGTGGGGGTAGCGGGGATGGGGAAAGCAGGCTCCCCACTGAGCAGAGAGCCCAATGTGGGGCATGATCCCAGGACCCTGGGATCATGACCTGAGCTGAAAGCAGAGGCTTTAACCCACTGAGTCACCCAGGTGCCCCTATAACTTTTTATTCCTTGGCAAATGGGATAGCATGTTTCTCTTAAAAAGCACAGATATCTAAACAAAAGGTGTACTCATCTGTGATACAAATTAACCCAGGCTCACCATACCCTGTCCGCTGATAGGAAAAACACTGTGTTATCTCAGATCCTCTGCTACAAAGAAACAACTCCATATTTTTCCAGCTGTGGCAGGATTTTGCCACCTATGGATGGCTGGATTTGGGTTCTTCGAATCATTGCACGATTCAGTTAAAGGCCCTGATAAGGAACACTTACTCTGGACTAAAACCCAGCAGACAGCCTTTCAAACATTAAAAGCTAACCCAGCTTTGGCTTTACCAAATTTAGAAAAACCTTTTACTTTGTATATAGCAGGAAAACAAGGACAAGCTTTGGGGCTTCTTTCCCAGAAATTAGGGAACAAAACAAGAGCGCTGAGCTGTTTTTCAAAGGCCCTTGATAACTATAGCGTCAGGGTGGCTGGCTTGTTCTCAAGTGGTAGCTGCAGCAGCTCTCCTGGTAGAAGCAGCTTCAGAACTTACTGTGGGACAGTCCTTGACAGTGGTGACTCCACATCAGGTCCACAGTGTCCTAGAGACCAAAAGTGACCAATGGATGACAAGAGGCGGATGTACTAAATGCCAGGCTAAATTTATAGATATGTCTGAAATAATACTTAAAACCTGTCAGACTTTAAACCCAGCTACCCTGATGCCTGGACCTGACCATCTGACTTCTATGTTAGGACATGACTGCTCAGAAATTATTGATTTTGATTATTCTAGCTGACCAGACTTAAAAGATTCCCCCTATTGAAAATGCCGTGGATAGTAGATTTACCGATGGCAGTAGCTTCATGGATAAGGGAGAAGTCACTTATGCTGTAGTTAGCTTAAGACCACTGAGGCCAAAGCCCTTCCGGTAAATACATCTGCCCAAAAGGCTAAATTAATAGCACTTAACCCCTGCTCATCAATTGGCAAAAGGGCTAAAAGTTAATATTTATACTAATTCCAATGATTTTTCCTGTGCTACATGTCCATGGAGCAATTTGGAAAGAAAGGGGATTACTATCAAGTCAGCTCCCCAGATAAGGGCCTGAAATAATTACCCTTCTTGAGGCCATAAATCTACCTACAGAGGCGACTGTAATTCATCTCAAAGGACATCAAAAGGATAGGACCTTGGAATCTAAAGGAAACAGTTTGGCTGACTATGCAGCCAAATAGGTAGCACAAAATTAACAAATATTAAGTCTTACATCGGTTTTAACTCCAATTATTTACTTAAGTGGGGGTGGGCAGACAGGGGAAAGGGCAGAGGGCGAGGATGAGAGAGCATCTTAAGGTTGGAGCTCGATCTCACGAGCCTGAGATCATAACCTGAAGTGAAATAAAGAGCACTTAACTGACTGAGCCCCCCCAGGTGCCCCCATATCTTCAGACTGTTTAGACCAAGAGATTCACGTGGCCCAGAAACAAGTATATTTTTAAAAAATGCACAGGACTGCCTTGTTAATGATGGGAACATCTCCATATCCAAGAATAACCGATGGAAGGTAAAATACAGGTTTACACCAGGCTTACTCATTTGGGCAAAAAAAAAAAAAAAAAAAAAAAAAAAAACGCTTTAGAACGTTTAATAAAAAATATATTGGGTGGCATAAATTTAACAACTATAAAACAGATCTGTCGATCCTGTATTGTTTGTGTATAAGTCAATCTGGAAAGAGCTGTCCATCCGCCTCCCCCCACTTTTGACACCAGTCCAAAGACATGGAACGTATCCAGGAGAGGACTGGCAACTTGATTTCACACAGCTGCCTCCTTGCAAAGGCTCTAAGTTCCTACTAGTGTTTGTTGATACTTTCACTGGCTGGGTCAAGGCCTTTCAGTATAAAACTGAAAGAGCCATGGAAGTAACCAGAGTGTCGTTGTGAGACATTATTACTAGATCTGGCTTTCTATGGACCCTTCAAAGTGGCAACAGACCTTTTACTGCACAAATAACAAATAGCACAGGGAGCTATTAAATATTAAAATAATTAAATATTTTCTATATCCACAATCCTCTGGAAAGATAGAGAAAGCCAGTCCTACTTTAAAACAGCACCTTACTAAGTCTAGAGACCCGGGACTACTGGGTTACTCTCTTATCACTAAGATTTCTCAGAATGAGAACTGCTGAAGAACCTATAGGTTATGAGATATTATATGGAAAACCATTTCTGACAGTGGACCTGTGATAAGATAAAGATCATAACACTTTATGTAATGATTCATTTGAGGCTGGTTTAATTAACAAATATACTGATGACATGCTCCCAAAACCTGATTGAACTATAACTGAAAGCCCAGCCTATGCCAGCCCTGGAGACATGGCTTCTTTCCAGGATTGAAAGTCAAGTGCAGTGGGGGACTTAAATCTAAAATATAAGAGTTGATGTCAGGTCATATTATGTACTTCTACTGCAGGAAAATTAGGGGGACACTCTTCTTGGACTCCTGGATCTAAAATAAAAGCTGTACTTCCTTCATAGGAAACCAGTGAACAAACTACCATGCCTTCTTACTCCTGTGAACCTTTAGAAGATTTGAAACTCCTCTTCAAACGACTATGAAGGTTGTATATTTTATTTTTGTTCCTTGTTCACCAACATTAAGAGACAGTGCCTTTCTACAGTGGGCACAACATTATGCTGAACTTCAAAATCAAACAATTTGTTGGCTGTGTGGAATTGTTCCCATGGCAAGTACATTCAAGTTACTCTGGTATGTTTCTCCTTTACAAGGTGCTGACTGGCACTCCTTATACACTTATATTTTAGATATGATACATAATCCTAACACCAGCATACATTGTGATAATTCTATCACTTTAAAAAAGTGTTTCTTCTTGGCCCATGATCAGTATGACTTGGAACTTTTTGATATCCTCAAACTATTAAGGTTTTTTTTTTTTTTTAAGATTTTATTTATTTATTTGACAGAGAGAGATCACAAGTAGGCAGAGAGGCAGGCAGAAGGAAAGGGGAAAGTGGGCTCCCTGCTGAGCAGAGAGCCCTGATGCAGGGCTCAATCCCAGGACCCTGAGATCATGACCTAAGCCAAAGGCAGAGGCTTAACCCGCTGAGCTACTCAAGTGCCCCTCAAACTATTAAGGCTTTAACTGAATTCACAAGCCTACAAATTAATGTCTGTCAATGAGTGCTTAGATTACAAAACCCTGCTTCTCAATATACCTATGATGGTATATGCCAAATCTGAGATGATTATTTATGGTTCACACCAACTTCTGGACAACGCAATCAAAAGGCAGTTTTATGCTGACTACAAAGAAATCATACATGTGATACCTGGACAGCATATGAGATGGCTATCGCTAGAAGATGCTCTCAAGCCATTGTACTCCAGGTTATGGTTAGTTTGCTACTGGCTGGGCAAGGCAACCCAGAATTAGATGGCTGGCTCCAAATGGCCCCTGATGGTTACATGGCTCTAACCTAAAGCCCTGATTTCCTCTGGGATGGACGTGTCATTGTACCTTGGGTTTTGCTTGGATTCGTGGATATATGGATATATGGATATATATATATGGATATATCAAAACCATCACTACTCTGGCTAATCTTCCAAATTTAAAACAATGATAGACAATCACTATTTCACTGGTATGATCATTTAACATCCATCTTTGTTCCCTCGATGGAACTGGAGGATGGCATATGGAATCCCTTACCGAAAGCCCTATAAAAGCACTAAATTATTCACAAATCAGTATTTCCTTACCTAATGCTGAAGTTACACAGAGGCTCAAAGCACTTCTACAAAATCAAATGGCCTTCAGTATTTAACAGCTGCACAAAACGATACCAACCCTGTTATTAAAATGGAATATTGTGTATATATTCCAGTTTATCACAGAAAGGTAACAAGATTGCTAAAAGATATGAATACTCAAATTGGCACTTTACAGGATCCTTCCCTCTCTTTTAATGATTGGCTAAACTCCTGGACTGGAGGAGGATCTTATCAACTATCAAAGGTCTTTTTTATTGGGCTTCTTTTTCTCGTAACAATATCCATCTTCCTTTGTTGTTTTTTTCCAGTGTCTCCCCGCCTGGTCTCCCTGGGGAGACTTCCAGTTGCCGTTACTTCAAGCTGACCGATGATCCTTTCTACTTGAGATTTGCATGGGTTTGTCTACCTTGGATTCGGCTGCCTCTGCCTTTGGTAAACTCCTCTGTATAAATTACCCAACTGATCGATGTTGACTTGTTGGTAGGGACATCGCTGTGCCCCCTCTTCAGCAGGAAGAAGTTACAGAAGATAAAAACTTTCCAGCCTCAGCGACCTTAAAGATTGAAGGGTCAAAATTGTTCGGGGAGTGGGGGGACGGGGTGATGAGGAGAACAAAGGCAAGAGAAATGCAGCTAAAATTAAATTACCTCATAGTTTTCAGCCCAATGATGATAAATACACAAGACCTGCAGAGCATGACATTCCCCAAGGAACTTGTGGCTGCGTTCATGTTAATGTTTTGTTAGAGACTAAAAGCAACCTGGTCTTGACAATAATAGCCAGATCTCCAGGATCCTATAAATATTCTTTCACATGTAGAAATCCCTTTAGAGACTTAGGTTATCTATGTACTTCTAAGTTTGGGGGTGGGTGGCATGTAATCAGTTGCTCCTCACAATCCTAAGTGCAACTCATTGCCCCGCGGGGGTCCTATGCCTGTGCTATAATAAAGGCACCTTTTTGTACCGTAAGATGTCTCAGGAATTCTTTCTTCATGAAAGAATTACATCAGTAACTCCACGTGCGCTCCACGACCCCACATCAGTAACTGCTAGGAGAGCGGTGATATGGGGTATTTAGGAAACACAGACAAGGGCTACATTCTGGTGGAGTGGGGGAGTGTATTACAGAGGGGCTGAGTTTCTTAAGAGGGAATCCCATTAGCTCCATGATTGGCTCAGTGATCCCTGCAGCCAGTTACACTAGTTAAGCAGCTGTGAGGGTTGAGCTTAGCTCACATCATTCTCTTGCTCTCACTGGTTGGGGACGTGCCTGTCCATCACTGTAACCACCTGCCTCATGGGGCTCTTCAGCATCTGAGGTACAGATCATCTGAACTGAGATGTGCTGTAAATGTAAATTATATTGCAGATTTCAGAAATTAAGAATGAGTGTAAAAAAAAATCACATTAATATTTTTATATTACATGTTCAAATGATAACTGTCTTGGATCCATTGAATTAAAGTCTATTATTGAAATTAATTTCATCTCCTCTTACTTTTTTTTTGGTTAGTGTTGCTCCAGAAAACTTAAAATATTTAATTTATGTAGTTTAAATTTGAACTAGGTGATGCTGGTCTAAGTCATTGGTTCAGCTCCAGTAGGAATTCTAGAATATTGGAGTTCTGACGTGACCTCTTTAGAAGTGGACCCTTGGCTCTGCCACGGAGTCAGCCTTGCCCCACTCCTCAGTAACTAGGGTAAGCTTACACATGTGAAAGCTCTCTTAACACCAGAGTTATTTTAACTTTTAAAGTGGGGACAATAATGCTTATGAATTGTGAACACAATTGGTTTATATTCCCTATAAACCAAAGCTTATTCTCCATACATAACACATTTAAGCTCTTAAACAACTCTGTCAAGGTGTCATTTAGAAATAATAAACTCTTAATGAACGTTATTAAGACTCAAATTTATGGAGTGCTTCCTACTGCCAAGCCCTTGGTATGAATTCCCTCCTGTAATTTGTGGGGCTCTAGTTTTATCGCCTTTGGCAAACCAGTTCACCATTCCAGGGCCCCATTTCCTCACCTCTGCGCTGGGATGGTTGATCAGTAAATGATTTCTAAGATAAATTCTAGCTTTGATATCCTATGTTTCCTCTGAATTAAAAATAAAAAAATTAGCTCTCATATTTGTAATATTCCAAAGAGTTATCTTCCAATGGTTGGTTTCTTTTTGTTGTCTCTTGTTCTCATTTCCCTGATGATATTTCTTCTTTCATCTCTCTGGAGATGTATAATGTTGGTTTGTTCTTAAATTTTTCTCCTACTACCTGTCCTTTCCTGTTTCTCTGCATTTCTTGTTCTTTTTCTAAGTTTGCTTCTGTTTGTTTTTTGTTTTACTTTTTAAAATTACGTTATGTTAGTCAGCATACAGTACATCATTAGTTTTTGGTGCACTGTTCCATGATTCACTGTTTGCATATAACCGGGTGCTCTGTGCATTATGTGCCCTCCTTGATACCCATCCCTGGGCTCACCCATTCCCCTACACCCCCCCTTAAACCCCTCCATCTGTTTCCAGAATCTGTAGTCTCTCATGGTTTGTCTCTCCTTGATTTCTCCCCCTTCATTTTTCCCTTCCTTCTCCGAATATTCTCCATGCTATTCCTTATGTCCCTCACATAAGTGAAACCATATGATAATTGACTTTCATATGATAATCTCCTCCAGTCCCATCTACACTGAGGCAAAAGCTGGGTATTCTTCCTTCTCTATCTTTTGTGTTAGAGACTTTCCCCTCCCATGTCTGGCCTTTCTGGCTTGCCCATTGATATTCAGGAATGAGACACTGAATGCTGACTGGAACCTCTGTCTGGGGGGGGAGGGGAGGAGCGGTGGGGGACGGGTGTTGACTGAGTAGTGAGAGATGAGCCTAGTTTGTTGAGATACCTCAGTGTCAGCATCTAGTGGTCTTTATTTGGAGAGGCTATTTTCTCAGAGAGGAAGTCTCCACATTCCTGCCTGATAGGTATCAGCCTGGCAGTTGGAGTTCTGGAGGCTAATTGGGAATCCTTCTTGCCAGGTCTTACCATTTCAGTGTGGTGCCTTGCTTCCAGTTGGGAGTTCAGTTGAGTTATTTGCTCTCTTCAGCCTCCCTACTTCCAGCAGTCTCTACAGAACAGCAGCATTCATGAGAGTACGTGCAATGGCTGTTGTTGATGAAGCACCAATTCCATCAAACATTGTTCTAAGCGATGAACAAGGAATGTGTCATTTCTTCCTCTCCACTCTGTGGGTAGGTACCGTTCTTTCCTCCAATTTCATCTTGGGACATGGAGAGTTTAAGTGACTTGCTCAAGGTCACAAAGTCCTGGATCTGGCACTTCCACCCAGAACCCAGGCTCAAAACCACAATGTCACTTGTCCCTCTGCTGTCTGCTTCCCAAATTCTACCCTCTCTTGTCCATTGATGGTGTGCCTCCTGTTCTCCTTGTCTTTGGGGATTTACTGCCATTTTAGCAGGATCGCAGAGAAGAATGGAGATAATGTGAAGGTGTCATTCACCATATATAACTAGAGATGGAAATCCCTTTTTGGATATAGGTGGCCCTCATAACTGGTCACCTGACTGATGAATGGCCAGTGTGAGACTAAGGCTGTCCCAGCTTCTGCTTCTGATCCTAGTTAGATGTAGCCTCAGAAGCCCCAGGGAGCCCTAGTTCATATATTTTTTGGCATCATGGTCAAGTTACCTAGAGCTGTTGCCAATAGCATCCACCACCAGGGAAATGACTGGCTAGGTTGTGTGATTCAGAGCATGAGACCATCAGCTAAAGGAGACAGAACTGGAAGTGTTCCACTGCAGGAGTGAGAAAAATCTCACATATATACCAGAGGCCAGAACAATTAACACCAAAAGGTAAATAGTGGATTTTGTTGGGTGAGGTGCCTACAGGTAATTCATGTTTTTTAATTTCTGCTCACCTGTTTTCCATATTTTTTTATACTGCATGTGTTATTTAACAAGAAATGGTTAAGATGTTTAAGAACATTCGCCCTTTGATTTAGCATTTCTGCTTCTTGGAAACATCCTAAGGAAATGATTAATGATAATGTATGTTAAGATTTAACCACAGCAATGTTCATTCCAGAGACATTTAAAAAGTTAGAAAACAGAAATGTCTAAAAAAGAGATTAAAGTTGGACTATGTAGTCAGTAAGATATATATTGAGGGGCACCTGGGTAGCTGACTCTTGATCTCTGCTGAGGTCTTGATTGCAGGGTCATGTGTCCAACCACAAATTGGGCTCCACGCTGGGCATGGAGCTTACTTAAGAAAAAAGAGAATATATATTGAAATGATGTACATGGTCCAATTATGTAAAGAAAACAAACTTATAAGGTACGTACAATAGAATTCCAGTTTTTTATTTTTATTTTACTTTATTTTTTAAAGATTTTCTTTATTTAAGAGAGAGAGAGTGAGAGAGAGCATGAGAGGGGGAGAAGGTCAGAGGGAAAAGTAGACTCCCTGTGGAGCTGGGAGCCCAACACGGGACTCGATTCCGGGCTCAAGGATCATGGCCTGGGCCAAAGGCAGTCACTTAACCAACTGAGCCACCCAGGTGCCCAAATTCCAGTTTTTTATTGAAGTATAATTAATATACACTGATGTATTCGTTTCAGGAGTGCAACACTGATTCAGCAGTTCTATACTCCATGCTCACCATGGTTAAGTATAGTCACCATCTGTCACCATGTGATACCCTTATAATGTTACTGGCTATATTCCCAATACTATACTTTTCATCTCCATGAATTATTTATAACTGGAAGTTTATACCTCTTAACCCCCATGTGTATTTTTCCCATTCCTCCATCCACCTCACCACTGGTAATAATCAGTTTGTTCTCTGTATTTTTTAAAAAAGATTTTATTTATTCACTTTGACAGCAGGAGAGAGAGTGAAAGAAAACACAAGCAGGGGGAGCAGCAGAGGGAGAGGCAGGCTCCCCACTGAGCAGGGAGCCCAATGCAGGGCTCAATCCCAGGACCCCAGGATCATGACCTGAGCCAAAGGCAGATGCTTAATGACTGAGCCACCCAAGCACCCCTGTTCTCTGTATTTAAGAGTCTCTTGGTTGGTTAGTTGGTTTGGGTTTTTTGTTGTTCATTTGTATTGTTTTTTAGATTCTAAATACGAAGGAAATCACTTGGTATTTTTCTTTCTCTGTCTGACTTATTTCTCTTAGCACAATATCCTCATGTTTATCTGTGTTGTGGCAAATGACAAAAGCCATTCCATTTTGCAGCTGAGTAATATTCCATCATAGGTATATACCATTTCTTCCTTATCCATTCATCCACTGACAGACATGGGTTGCTTCTATATCTTGACTGTCAAAAATAATACCGCAATAAATCTACAGGTGTGTATCTTTTCTAATTAGCATTTTTGTTTACTTTGGGTAAATACTCAGGGGTGAAATCACTGGATCATATGGTATTTCTATTGTTAATTTTTTGAGAAACCTCCATGCTGTTTTCCACAGTGGCTGTACCAACTTACATTCCCACCAACAGAGCACAGTGTTCCTTTTTTCTCCACATCCTCACCAACACTTGTTGTTTCTTATCTCTTTTTTTTGTATTTTATTTTATTTTTTTTTAATAATTTTTTATTTTTTATAAACATATATTTTTATCCCCAGAGGTACAGGTCTGTGAATCACCAGGTTTACACACTTCACAGCACTCGCCAAAGCACATACCCTCCCCAATGTCCATAATCCCACCCCCTTGTCCCAAACCCCCTCCCCCCAGCAACCCTCAGTTTGTTTTGTGAGATTAAGAGTCACTTATGGTTTGTCTCCCTCCCAATTCCATCTTGTTTCATTTATTCTTCTCCTACCCACTTAAGCCCCCATGTTGCATCACTACTTCCTCATATCAGGGAGATCATATGATAGTTGTCTTTCTCCGCTTGACTTATTTCGCTAAGCATCATACGCTCTAGTTCCATCCATGTTGTCGCAAATGGCAAGATTTCATTTCTTTTGATGGCTGCATAGTATTCCATTGTGTATATATACCACATCTTCTTGATCCATTCATCTGTTGATGGACATCTAGGTTCTTTCCATAGTTTGGCTATTGTGGACATTGCTGCTATAAACATTCGGGTGCACGTGCCCCTTTGGATCACTACGTTTGTATCTTTAGGGTAAATACCCAATAGTGCAATTGCTGGGTCATAGGGCAGCTCTATTTTCAACATTTTGAGGAACCTCCATGCTGTTTTCCAGAGTAGTTGCACCAGCTTGCATTCCCACCAACACTGTAGGAGGGTTCCCCTTTCTCCACATCCTCGCCAGCATCTGTCATTTCCTGACTTGTTGATTTTAGCCATTCTGACTGGTGTGAGGTGATATCTCATTGTGGTTTTGATTTGTATTTCCCTGATGCCGAGTGATATGGAGCACTTTTTCATGTGTCTGTTGGCCATCTGGATGTCTTCTTTGCAGAAATGTCTGTTCATGTCCTCTGTCCATTTCTTGATTGGATTATTTGTTCTTTGGGTGTTGAGTTTGCTAAGTTCTTTATAGATTCTGGACACTAGTCCTTTATCTGATATGTCGTTTGCAAATATCTTCTCCCATTCTGTCAGTTGTCTTTTGATTTTGTTAACTGTTTCCTTTGCTGTGCAAAAGCTTTTGATCTTGATGAAATCCCAATAGTTCATTTTTGCCCTTGCTTCCCTTGCCTTTGGCGATGTTCCTAGGAAGATGTTGCTGAGGCTGAGGTCGAAGAGGTTGTTGCCTGTGTTCTCCTCAAGGATTTTGATGGATTCCTTTCGCACATTGAGGTCCTTCATCCATTTTGAGTCTATTTTTGTGTGTGGTGTAAGGAAACGGTCCAATTTCATTTTTCTGCATGTGGCTGTCCAATTTTCCCAGCACCATTTATTGAAGAGGCTGTCTTTTTTCCATTGGACATTCTTTCCTGCTTTGTCGAAGATTAGTTGACCATAGAGTTGAGGGTCTATTTCTGGGCTCTCTATTCTGTTCCATTGATCTATGTGTCTGTTTTTGTGCCAGTACCATGCTGTCTTGATGATGACAGCTTTGTAATAGAGCTTGAAGTCCGGGATTGTGATGCCACCAACATTGGGCTTTCTTTTTCAATATTCCTTTGGCTATTCGAGGTCTTTTCTGGTTCCATATAAATTTTAGAATTATTTGTTCCATTTATTTGAAAAAGATGGATGGTACTTTGACAGGAAATGCATTAAATGTGTAGATTGCTTTAGGTAGCATAGACATTTTCACAATATTTATTCTTCCAATCCAGGAGCATGGAACATTTTTCCATTTCTTTGTGTCTTCCTCAATTTCTTTCATGAGTACTTTATAGTTTTCTGAGTATAGATTCTTTGCCTCTTTGGTTAGGTTTATTCCTAGGTATCTTATGGTTTTGGGTGCAATTGTAAATGGGATTGACTCCTTAATTTCTTTCTTCTGTCTTGCTGTTGGTGTAGAGAAATGCAACTGGTTTATGTGCATTGATTTTATATCCTGACACTTTACTGAATTCCTGTATAAGTTCTAGCAGTTTTGGAGTGGAGTCTTTTGGGTTTTCCACATATAGTATCATATCATCTGCGAAGAGTGATAATTTGACTTCTTCTTTGCCGATTTGGATGCCTTTAATTTCCTTTTGTTGTCTGATTGCTGAGGCTAGGACCTCTAGTACTATGTCGAATAGCAGTGGTGATAATGGACATCCCTGCCGTGTTCCTGACCTTAGCGGAAAAGCTTTCAGTTTTTCTCCATTGAGAATGATATTTGCGGTGGGTTTTTCATAGATGGCTTTGATGATATTGAGGTATGTGCCCTCTATCCCTACACTTTGAAGAGTTTTGATCAGGAAGGGATGCTGTACTTTGTCAAATGCTTTTTCAGCATCTATTGAGAGTATCATATGGTTCTTGATCTTTCTTTTATTGATGTGTTGTATCACATTGACTGATTTGCGGATGTTGAACCAAACTTGCAGCCCTGGAATAAATCCCACTTGGTCGTGGTGAATAATCCTTTAATGTACTGTTGAATCCTATTGGCTAATATTTTGTTGAGTATTTTCGCATCTGTGTTCATCAAGGATATTGGTCTATAGCTCTCTTTTTTGATGGGATCCTTGTCTGGTTTTGGGATCAAGGTGATGCTGGCCTCATAAAATGAGTTTGGAAGTTTTCCTTCCATTTCTATTTTTTGGAATAGTTTCAGGAGAATAGGGATTAGTTCTTCTTTAAATGTTTGGTAGAATTCCCCCGGGAAGCCGTCTGGCCCTGGGCTTTTGTTTGTTTGGAGATTTTTAATGACTGTTTCAATCTCCTTACTGGTTATGGGTCTGTTCAGGCTTTCTATTTCTTCCTGGTTCAGTTGTGGTAGTTTATATGTTTCTAGGAATGCATCCATTTCTTCCAGATTGTCAAATTTGTTGGCGTAGAGTTGCTCATAGTATGTTCTTATAATAGTTTGTATTTCTTTGGTGTTAGTTGTGATCTCTCCTCTTTCATTCATGATTTTACTTATTTGGTTCCTTTCTCTTTTCTTTTTGATAAGTCAGGCCAGGGGTTTATCAATTTTATTAATTCTTTCAAAGAACCAGCTCCTAGTTTCGTTGATTTGTTCTATTGGTTTTTTTTGGTTTCTATTTCATTGATTTCTGTTCTGATCTTTATGATTTCTCTTCTCCTGCTGGGCTTAGGGTTTCTTTCTTGTTCTTTCTCCTGCTCCTTTAGGTGTAGAGTTAGGTTGTGTACCTGAGACCTTTCTTGTTTCTTGAGAAAGGCTTGTACCGCTATATATTTTCCTCTCAGGACTGCCTTTGTTGTGTCCCACAGATTTTGAACTGTTGTATTTTCATTATCATTGGTTTCCATGATTTTTTTCAATTCTTCTTTAATTTCCTGGTTGACCCATTCATTCCTTAGAAGGATGCTGTTTAGTGTCCATGTATTTGGGTTCTTTCCAAACTCCCTTTTGTGGTTGAGTTCTAGCTTTAGAGCATTGTGGTCTGAAAATATGCAGGGAATGATCCCAATCTTTTGATACCGGTTGAGTCCTGATTTAGTACCGAGGATGTGATCTATTCTGGAGAATTTTCCATGTGCACTAGAGAAGAATGTGTATTCTGTTGCTTTGGGATGAAATGTTCTGAATATATCTGTGATGTCCATCTGGTCCAGTGTGTCGTTTAAGGCCTTTATTTCCTTGCTGATCTTTTGCTTGGATGATCTGTCCATTTCAGTGAGGAGAGTGTTAAAGTCCCCTACTATTATTGTATTATTGTTTATGTGTTTCTTTGATTTTGTTATTAATTGGTTTATATAGTTGGCTGCTCCCAAGTTGGGGGCATAGATATTTAAAATTGTTAAATCTTCTTGTTGGACAGACCCTTTGAGTATGATATAGTGTCCTTCCTCATCTCTTATTATAGTATTTGGCTTAAAATCTTGTTGATCTGCTATAAGGATTGCCACTCCTGCTTTCTTCTGATGTCCATTAGCATGGTAAATTCTTTTCCACCCCCTCACTTTAAATCTGGAGGTGTCTTCGGGCTTAAAATGAGTTTCTTGGAGGCAACATACAGATGGGTTTTGTTTTTTTATCCATTCTGATACCCTGTGTCTTTTGACAGGGGCATTTAGCCCATTCACATTCAGGGTAACTATTGAGAGATATGAATTTAGTGCCATTGTATTGCCTGTAAGGTGACTGTTACTGTATGTGGTCTCTGTTCCTTTCTGATCTACCACTTGTAGGCTCTCTCTTTGCTTAGAGGACCCCTTTCAATATTTCCTGTAGAGCTGGTTTGGTGTTTTCAAATTCTTTCAGTTTTTGTTTGTCCTGGAAGGTTTTAATCTCTCCTTCTATTTTCAATGATAGCCTAGCTGGATATAGTATTCTTGGCTGCATGTTTTTCTCGTTTAGTGCTCTGAAAATATCATGCCAGCTCTTTCTGGCCTGCCAGGTCTCTGTGGATAAGTCAGCTGCCAATCTAATATTTTTACCATTGTATGTTACAGACTTCTTTTCCCGGGCTGCTTTCAGGATTTTCTCTTTGTCACTGAGACTTGTAAATTTTACTATTAGGTGAGGGGTGTGGGCCTATTCTTATTGATTTTGAGGGGCGTTCTCTGAACCTCCTGAATTTTGATGCTCGTTCCCTTTTCCATATTGGGGAAATTCTCCCCAATAATTCTCTCCAGTATACCTTCTGCTCCCCTCTCTCTTTCTTCTTCTTCTGGAATCCCAATTATTCTAATGTTGTTTTGTCTTATGGTGTCACTTATCTCTCGAATTCTCCCCCTTGTGATCCAGTAGCTGTTTGTCCCTCTTTTGCTCAGCTTCTTTATTCTCTGTCATTTGGTCTTCTATATCACTAATTCTTTCTTCTGCCTCATTTATCCTAGCAGTGAGAGCCTCCATTTTTGATTGCACCTCATTAATAGCTTTTTTGATTTCAACTTGGTTAGATTTTAGTTCTTTTATTTCTCCAGAAAGGGCTTTTATATCTCTCGAGAGGTTTTCTCTAATATCTTCTATGCCTTTTTTGAGCCCGGGTAGAACCTTGAGAATTGTCATTCTGAACTCTAGATCTGACATATTACCAATGTCTGTATTGATTAGGTCCCTAGCCTTCAGTACTGCCTCTTATTCTTTTTTTTGTGTTGAAATTTTCCGTCTTGTCATTTTGTCCAGATAAGAGTATATGAAGGAGCAAGTAAAATACTAAAAGGGTGGCAACAACCCCAGGAAAATATGCTTTAACCAAATTAGAAGAGATCCCAAATCATGAGGGGGGAGAAAGGGGATAAAAAGAGGCTCAAGGGGCGCCTGGGTGGCTCAGTGGGTTAAGCCTCTGCCTTCGACTCAGGTCATGATCCCAGGGTCCTGGGATCGAGCCCCGCGTCGGGCTCTCTGCTCAGCAGGGAGCCTGCTTCCTCCTCTCTCTCTCTGCCTGCCTCTCTGCCTACTTGTGATCTCTCTCTGTCAAATAAATAAATAAATAAATCTTTAAAAAAAAAAAAGAGGTTCAAAAAGGAAGAAAGAAAAAAAAAGAAAAGAATTTAAAAAAAAAGAAAACAAATAAGAAATAAAAAAGAAAAAATATATATTAGATAAACTAGTTAAAAAACGTTAAAAAAGAAAAAGGTAAAAGTTAAAAAAAATTTAACCAGAATGCGAGAAAAAAAAAATGAAAAAGAAAAAAATTAACTGCAAGACTGAAAAAAATCACAGGGAAAAAGCCATGAGTTCCGTGCTTTGCTTTCTCCTCCTCTGGAATTCTGCTGCTCTCCTTGGTATTGAAACCGTACTCCTTGGTAGGTGAACTTGGTCTTGGCTGGATTTCTTGTTGATCTTCTGGGGGAGGGGCCTGTTGTAGTGATTCTCAAGTGTCTTTGCCCCAGGCGGAATTGCACCGCCCTTATCAGGGGCTGGGGTGAGTAATCCGCTGGGGTTTGCTTTCAGGAGCTTTTGTTCCCTGAGCGCTTTCCGTAGAGTTCTGGAGGACGGGAATACAAATGGCGGCCTCCTGGTCTCCGGCCCGGAGGAGCCGAGAGCCCAGGGCCCCACTCCTCAGTGCGCCCTCAGAGAACAGCGCCCAGTTACTCCCGTCTGCCTGACCTCCGGCCGCGCTCCGAGCTCACCGAGCCTGCGACCGGTTCAAGGTAACACCGAGCTGCGAGCTTACTGTCGGCTCTGTCTCTGTAGCTGGCTTTCCCGTTCCAATACCCGCAAGCTCTGCGACACTCAGACATCCCCAATCCTTCTGTGACCCTGCGGGACCTGAGGCCACGCTGACCCCGTGTGGGCTTCGCCCCGGTTTAGCCTCTGGAGCGATGTCCCTCAGCGGAACAGACTTTTTAAAAAGTCCTGATTTTGTGCGCTGTTGCTCCGCCGCTTGCCGGGAGCCGGCCCCTCCCCCCGGGGTCTATCTTCCCGTTGCTTTGGATTCACTTCTCCACCGGTCCTACCTTTCAGAAAGTGGTTGTTTTTCTGTTTCCAGAATTGCTGTTCTTCTTCTTTTCGATCTGCTGATGGATTTTCAGGTGTTTGCAATCTTTAGATAAGCTATCTAGCTGATCTCCGGCTAGCTGAAGTAGTCTCAGCCTGCTACTTCTCCGCCATCTTGACCGTTTCTTATCTTTTTGATTCTAGCCATTCTGACAGCTGTAAGTTGCTATCCCATGGTAGTTTTGATTTGCATTTCTCTGATGATGAGTGACGTTGAGCATCTTTTCTTATGTCTGTTGGCCATCTGGACGTCTTCTTTGGAAAACTGTCTATTCAGGTCCTCTGCCCGTTGTCTAATAGGATTATTTGCTTTTTTGGTGTTGAGTTATAGAAGTTCTTTATGTATTTTGGATATGAACCTTTTATTGGATATACCATTTGCATAGTTCTTCTACCACTCAGTGGGTTGCCTTTTGGTTTTGTTGATTGATTCTTTTGTTGTGCAAAAGCTTTTTAGATTTATTTATTTATTTATTTATAGGTTTTATTTATTTTTTCGGCATACAGAGATCACAAGTAGGCGAGAGAGACAGGCAGAGAGAGAGGAAGGGAAGCAGTCTCCCTGCGAAGCAGAGAGCCCAAGATGGGACTCGATTCCAGGACCCCGGAATTATGACCTGAGCTGAAGGCAGAGGCTTTAACCCACTGAGCCACCCAGGTGCCCCATAAGCTTTTTAGTTTGATGTAATTTCAATAGTTTATTTTTGCTTTTGGAGATGTATCTAGAATAATATTGCTAAGGCTGATGTCAAAGAAATTACTGCCTATTTTCTTCTAGGAAGAAAGGTCTTTTTTTTTTTTTTAAGATTTTATTTATTTGACAGAGAAAGGAGGGAGAGAACACAAGCAGGGTAGTATCGCAGGCAGAGGCAAAGGGAAAAGCAGGCTCCCCACTGAGCATAGAGCCCGACATGTGGCTCGATCACAGGACTCCAGGATCATGACCTGAACGGAAGGCAGATGCTTAACTGACTGGGCCATCCAGGCGCCTCTCACATTAAGGTGTTTAATGTGTTAGACTTTATTTTTGTGTGTGCTGTGAGAAAGTAGCCCAGTTTCATTTTTTTTGCATGCAGCTGTCCAGTTTTCCCAGTACCATTTATTGAAAAGACTATCTTTTCCCTCATTGTAAATTCTTGCCTCTTTTCTCATAGATTCATTGACTATATAGGTTTTTCCCCTCCTGGACTCTGTATTCTGTTTCACTGGTCTGTGTATTTGCTATTGTGCTGGTTCAATATTGTTTTGATCACTACAGCTTTGTAGTATATCTTGAAATCTGGAATTGTGAAACTTTCAGCTTTGTTCTTCTTTCTCAAGATCGCTTTGGCTATTTGGGGTCTTTGGTGATTCCATATGAATTTTAGGACTGTTTGCTTTGGTTCTGTGAAAAATACCATTGGTATTTTGATTGGGATTGCATTGAATCTGTAGATTGCTTTGGCTGCTATGAACACTCTGACAATATTAACTCTTCCAATCCATTAGCATGGGCTGTCTTTCCATTTGTTTGTATCATCTTCAGTTTCTTTCACCAGGACTTTATGGTTTTCAGAATACAGGTCTTTTACCTCCTTGGTTAAATTTATTCCTAGATATATTTTTTAAAGATTTTATTTATTTATTTGACAGGCAGAGCTCACAAGTAGGCAGAGAGGCAGGCAGAGAGAGAGGGGGAAGCAGCCTCCCTGCGAAGCAGAGAGCCCGATGTGGAGCTCTATCCCAGGACCCTGAGATCATGACCTGAGCCAAAAGCAGAGGCTTAGCCCACAGAGCCACCCAGATGCCACGGGTATTAATTTTATGTCCTGCAAGTTGACTGAAATCATTTATTCTAATAGTTTTGTGATGGAGCCTAGATTTTCTGTGTATAGTATTGTGTCATCTGCAAATAGTGACAGTTCTACTTCTTGCCGATTTGGATGCCTCATTTCTTTTTCTTGTCTGATTGCTGTGGATGAAAGCAGTGAGAGTGAACATCCTTGTCTTGTTTCTGGTCTTAAAGGAAAAGCTGTTTCACTGTTAGCTGTGGGTTTGTTATATGTGGGCTTTATTATGTTGAGGTGTGTTCCCTCTAAACTTACTTTGTCGAGAGTTTTTATGATGAACAGAAGTGAATTTTGTTATATTCTTTTTCTGCATCTATTGAGATGGTCCTAGGATTTTCATCCTTGGTTTTGTTGCTGTGGTGTAGCATGTTGATTGATTTGAGATTATTGAACCATCTTTGCATGCCCAGAATAAATTCCACTTGATCATGATGCAAGATACCCTTTTAATATATTGCTGATTGTGGTTTGCTAATATTTTGCTGAGGATTTTTGCAACTATGTTCATTAGGGATATTGGTTTGTAGTCATCGTCGTCTTCTTCTTCTTCTTCTTTTTAGTGTTTTTTTTGTTTCGGTATCAGAGTAATGCTGGCTTCGCAGAATGTATTTGGGAGCTTTCCTTCCTTCTAGTGTGTGTGTGTGTTGTGTGTGTGTGTGTAATTGAGGAGAATATACGTTAACTCTCCTTTAAATGTTTAGTAGAATTCATTTGTGGATCCATTTGGTCCTGGATTTTGTTGTTGTTGTTGGGGAATTTTTGATAACCCATTCAGTTTCTTTACTAGTAACCAGTCTGTTCAGACTTTCTGTTTCTTCCTGATTCCGTTTTGGAAGATTATATGCTTCTAGGAATTCATCCATTTCTTCTAGGTTGTCCAATTTGTTAGCATATAATTTTTCAGTGTCATCTCTTTTTTTTTTTTTTTTTTAAGATTTATTTGTTGGGGCACCTGGGTGGCTCAGTGGGTTAAAGCCTCTGCCTTCGGCTTGGGTCATGATCCCAGAGTCCTGGGATCGAGCCCCACATCGGGTTCTCTGCTCAGCGGGGAGCCTGCTTCCTCCTCTCTCTCTGCCTGCCTCTCTGCCTATTGTGATCTCTGTCAAATAAATAAATAAAATCTTTAAAAAAAAGATTTATTTGTTTATTTGACAGACAGAAATCACAAGGAGGCAGAGAGGCAGGCAGAGAGAGAGGAGGAAGCAGACTCCCCACCGAACAGAGAGCCCAATTTGGGGCTCTATCCCAGGACCCTGGGATCATGACCCAAGCCGAAGGCAGAGGCTTTAACCCACTGAGCCACCCAGGCGCCCCTCAGTGTCATCTTTTAATTCTTTGTATTTCTGTCAGTTTTTACCTCTCCTCTTTCATTTCTGATTTTATTTGTGTCCTCTTCACTTTTTTTTCTTCTTGATGAATATAGCTAAAGGTTTATCAATTTCGTTTATCTTTTCAAAGAGCTAGCTTTTGGTTTCATTGATTGTTTCTTTTGGTTTTGTGTTTGTTTATTTGCTTGTCTCTATTTCAAATGTTTCTGCTCTGACTTCATTACTTCTTTCCTTCTACTAACCGTGGGTTTTGTTTGTTCTCCCTTTTCTTATTCCTTTAGGTGTGAGGTTAGATTAAGGTTTTTCTTGTTTCTTGAGGCAAGCTTGTATCAGTATAAATTTTCCTCTTAGAACTGCTTTCACTGTGTCCCAAAGATTTTGGACTGTTGTGTTTCCATTTTCATTTTTCACCAGCTATTTTTAAATTTCCTCTTTGATTTCTTCATTGATCATTGGTTGTTTAGTAGCATGTTGTTCAGCCTCCATATATTTGTGCTTGTTTTTTTTTTCTTTTCCCTTGTGATTCATTATATTGTGCGAAAACATGCATAGGATTTTAATCTTCTTAAATTTATTAAGACATGTTTTGTGGCCCAACATGTGAGCTACTCTGGAGAATGTTTCATGTGCACTTGAAAAGAATTGGTATTCTATTTGGTTTAGATGGAATATTCTGTATATATCTATGTTAAGGCCCTCTGGTCTAATGTGCCCTTCAAAAACATGTTTCTTTATTGATTTTCTGTCTGGATGATCTATCCATGGAAGTAAGTAGGTTGTTAAAAATCCCCTACTATTTTTGTATTACTGTCAGTTTCTCGCTTTATGTCTGTTAACATTTCTTTCATGTACTTAGGTTCTCCAATGCTGGGTGCATAGATATTTACAATTGTTATATCTTCTTGTTGAACTGATCTCTTTATCATTATGTAGTAATGCCCTTCTTTGTCTCTTGTTACAGTTACTATTTCAGAGTAACTTTGTCTGATCTAAGTATTGCTACATTGACCCCTACCCCCGACCCACTTCCACTTGCATGCTAAATCTCTTTCCATGCTTTCTCTTGTCTGTATGTATCTTTAGGTCTGAAGTTAATAATCTCTTACAGGCAACATGTAGTGGGTCTTTTTTTTTTTTTTTTTCCATTCAGTCCTTTTGATTGGAGCATTTAGTCCTTTGACATTTAAATTATTAATAAGTATGTACTTATTGCCATTTTGTTCATTGTGTTGGTTGTTTTTGTTGGTATTTTCTGTTACTTTTTTCTTCTCTTGCTCTCTTCTAGTTTGTTGGCTTTCTTTAGTGTTAATGCTTGAATTCCTTTTTCTTTTGTGTGTGTGTGTATCCATTACATGATTTCATTTGTGGTTATCATTTGTGGTTATCTTTTCATTCATATCTAATGTCTCATGTGTACAGCAATTATATATTAAGTTGATGATCTCTTAAGTTCAAGCACACTCAAAGTATTAAATTTTTATTCCCCCCTTACTTTTTATGTGTATGATATCGTTTTCTACATTTCTATTTTGTGTATCCCTTGAGTGAATGTTGTAGAAATAATGGATTTTGCTAGTTTTGTTTTAACCTCCATACTGGCTTTTCAAGTGATTTATCTGTTACCTTTACTATATGCTTGTTTTTACCAGTGAAATGTCTTCCTTTTAATTTTGTTCTGGTTAGGGCCTTTTCTTTTCTTTCTTTCTTTCTTTAAAGATTTTATTTATTTATTTGACAGAGATCATAGGTAGGCAGAGAAGCAGGCAGAGAGAGAGGAAGGAAAGCAGGCTCCCCACTGAGCAGAGAGCCCAATGCGGGGCTCTATCCCAGGACCTTGGATCCAGGATCCCAGGACCCAGGATCATGACCCGAGCTGAAGGCAGAGGCTTTAACCCACTGAGCCGCCCAGGTGCCTGGTTAGGGCCTTTTCTTTCCATTCTTTGACTGTTTCTTATCAGGATGTTTTAGTGATGATGTATTCCTTTAACTTCTGTTTGGGAAGTTATCACTCCTGTTCCAAGTAATGACCTGCTGGATAGAGTATTCTTGGTTATAGCCTTTTTCCATTTCAGCACTTTGTAGGCCAGAGGGATTGGCATGATACATTAAAAGTTTCTGCTGAGGAAAAAAAAAAAAAAAAGCTGATAGCTTTATGGGGTTTCTCTTGCATAACTTTTTTTCTTTTCTTGTTGCTTTTAAAATTCTTTATCATTACTTTTTGCCACTTAAATTATTATGTGTCTTGGTGTGGAACTCCTGGGTTCATCTTGTAAGGGGCTCTCTGCACTTCCTAGACCTGGATGTCTGTTTCCTTCCTCACATTTAGGGAGGTATTCAGTTATTATTTCTTCAAGTAAATTTGCTGAAGTTTTTGTTTTTTTGAGAGAGAGAGCACAAGCGATGGGGAAGAGCAGAGAGAGAAGGCGAGCAGGGAACCCGATGCAGGGCTCAATCCCAGGACTCCAGGATCATGACCCAAGTCAAAGGCAGATGCTTAGCCAACTGAACCACCCAGGAGCCCCTCTTCAAGTAAATTTCCTGCCCCCTTTCTCTCTTTTTTCTTCTTCTGGGATCCCTATAATACAAATGTTATTAGGGTTGATGCCGTTGGTGAGTTCCCTTAACCTATTCTCATTTTTTATTCTTTTTTTTTTTTTTCTGTTTGGCTTAGTTGCTTTCCTTACTGCCTTCTGGATCACTGGTCTGTTATTCTGCATCTTCTAATCTGCTGCTCTTTCCCTTTAGTATCATTTCTATTTTGGTATTGAATTCCTTACCTCTTGTTCTTTTTTATATTTCCTATCTCCTTAAGTTCTTAATGAGTTTATCTACTCTTTCTTTTTAAATAAACTCCAGGCCTGGCATGGAGCCCAACTCAGCACCTTGAGATCAAGACCTGGGCTGAGATCAAGAGTCGAATGCTTAACCAACTGGTCCACTCTTTTCTCAAGTCTAGTGAGTATATTTTTGACCATTACTTTGATTTTTTGATTTTTTTAGGTTTTTTTGAGAGAGAGAGAGAGAGAGAGAATGAGTGGTGGTGGGGGGCAAAGGGCGGGGAGAGAGAGAGAGAGAGAACAGATTTGCTGTTTAGCAGGAACCCCAAAGCGGGGCTCAAGCCCAGGACCAGAGATCCTGACCTGAATCGAAGGCAGATGGTTAAATGGCTGAGCCACCCAGGTGTTACCTTACTTTGAATTTTTTTTTTTTTTTAAATCAGGCATAGTGCTTCTCTGTTTCATTTTGCTGTGATTTTTCTATGCTTTCTTTTGGGACATATTCCTCTGTGTCTTCACTTTGTCTTAGTCTCTGTGTTTGTTTCTGTGGAATAGGGAGGTCAGCTATGTCCCTGTTCTTGAAAGTACCGGCCTTGTGTCCTGTGGTATCCTGGAATGCAGTGCCCCCTGGGCACCAGAATCAGCTGCTCCAGGAGTATCCCTGTGAAGCCTGCATGTGCTCTACTGTGTGGCTGAGCTGTGTTTGCCTTCCCCTAGTCAGCAGCAATGACCTGCTATGCCTGCTGTGGGCACACGGCACTGGGTGGACCAGTGCTGGACCCTGCGCCATTGAGGGGCCTGATACCAGTTTGGGGCTTATAGGTGGATGGGATCGGCAGTCAGATGAGGTGTGTAAATCAGCCTTTCTGCTGTAGCTGTGGGCCCTGCAAAGGGCAGCACTTTCTCCCTGTGTTCCATAGAGGCTCACACTGATGGGCAGAGCCGGCAGTCAGACCAGATTAATCTTGCTGCTGCAGTTACCAGAGCACCAAGCAGTGGGCTTGCTCCCTGCACAGTCAGCTAAGAGGCTCTGCCTCTGGAACTGGGGGCACACTGGCAGATTCAGTTGTCTCCCTCTCCCCATGACAGGAGTCCCTTTTGGCAGGCAGGGTAATGGGTGGGGGGCGGGGAAGGCACACGGGGTGCTGGCGAAGTAGGTGGAGCATTAGTGCTGGTTGCTACCAGTATCTGACTGTCTAGTCTCAGCGGGGAGAGCCCCCAACAGCCCTGAGCCCTCCTACCTTGCCCTCCACCAAGGTGTGAGAAGGGGGTTTGTGGAGGAAATGCAGCAGCAAGAAAGCCGACTCCAGGGTTAGTGCTTAGGCCAGAGTCCCCGTGAGGACAGCTGAACAGTTCAGGCAGGAGCTGAAATGCACGTTCTCAAAAATGTTTTATGGATTTTTTAGGAGTGACTGTACCTACTGCTCTGTCAGCTTCCCCTGGTACTTGCTGGCTTCTGTAATGTCCAAATAGAGCAAAGGAAGGACATTCCTGAAGTTGAAAGGCTTCCGTGGCAGGATTTGCAAAGAACAGTAGAAAAAGGCTACACAGCAAAAATTCCTTCTGGTTAGTTATCTTTGGGTATTTTTTGATTTTCTGTCATTCTAATATTCTCAAAATAAATGTATATTGCTTTTGTTTTAACAGTCTGGTTGCGCCTGGGTGGCTCAGTGGGTTAAAGCCTCTGCCTTCGGCTCAGGTCCTGATCCCAGGGTCCTGGGATCGAGCCCCATATCGGGCTCTCTGCCCCGGAGGGAGTCTGCTTCCCTCTCTCTCTGCCTGCCTCTCTGCCTACTTGTGATCTGTCAAATAAATAAATAAATAAAATCTTTAAAAAAAAAAAGTCTGAATGTGCTGGGCAGGCACCTGCATGGTTCAGTCAGTTAGGTGTCTGACTTGGTTTCGGCTCAGGCCATGATCAGAGTCATGAGATAGAGATACCCCCCCCCCCCATCAAGGTCTGTACTCAGCTCTGAGTCAGCTTGATTTTCTCTCTCCCTCTGACTTCTGACCCTTTCCCCTGCACTCTAAAATTAATATTTAAAAATAAAATTTAAAAATCTGTACAGAAAACAGTTTAAAAAATACTGTTTTCAGCTTCAAGCTAAAGATGTAAGGGTTGCTTTAGCGGGCACAAGAAAAGCTTTGAACTTGGTACCCACTGGCTGTCTGCGGCAGGTCTTGACTAATCCAGGCATGGTGGCCAAACAAGAAAATCTTCAATTCCCACTCTCCGTAGGAAATTCTTTTCTAGCTGTATTTGACAAGGTCCTAATAAAAAATCCTTTTAACTTGCATTATCAAAACTGCTGGTCACATGAAGAGCCGCCTTACCTTAAAAACAGGGAGGAAAGCAAAAAGCCTAACTTGAGGGAAACACCATTTCTCAGATGACTACAAAAAGCCAGTTGAAGTAGGAGTCTCTTCTTTTCAAACATACTCTGGGATGTTTGGTTTTCACCTTAAACATAACATGCATTAGTTTTTTAAAAGACCTTTCCCATATCGAATTGCAGGAACTTAGGAGGTATCTTTTATTTTATTTTTTTATTTTTAATTTATTTGACAGACAGAGATCACAAGCAGGCAGAGAGGCAGGCAGAGAGAGAGGAAGGAAAGCAGGCTCCCTGCTGGGCAGAGAGCCTGATTCGGGTCTCGATCCCAGGACACTGGGATCATGACCTGAGCCGAAAGCAGAGGCTTTAATCCACTGAGCCACCCAGGTGCCCCAGGAGGCATCTTTTAATGTCCACATGAACTTGAAAGCAGCTGTGGCTGCAGCTGCTGATTTCTGTAAGTGTGTGCGTCTTTGACTCTAGCTGTGTTTGAATCACCCAGTAGAGAGCTGACTCTGGGAGAGGGCTGCCTGGCGCCAACTCTGAGACCACACAGCAGTGGCATCGTCACTAGGGAGGCAACACAGCACACTCACGGGCTGGCGCTCTCTCTGTTTGAAATCTGGAAATAGTGGGGACTGGGTTGACGTGATCGTCTGCTGTGTTCTTTGAGGAACAGAGATACCCAACTGAGTTTGTTGAAGGGCTCTCGGCTGGGGTGTGGAGATCTACAGTCTGCAGCTACAGAGACCATGGATAGAAAAGAGGCAGGTTCCTAAGCTTTTGCTGGCTACCACAGGGCTGTTTTTTACTCTGATGTGTAAGGAAGGCCATCCAAAGGCATTTTGTTGAAAGAAAGGTTTATTATTTTTATTGGTCAAACAGTCTCAAACAAATTCAGAACAAGTTTTCACATTTTGAGCCTTTAATGCAAAGACACTATGTCATGCGTGAGAGAAATGCTGACCCAGGGGAGCCCTCCCCTGAAGCAATTAAATACCAGGACGGTCAGGCGGAAGGAGACTTGTGGGACAGAATTCTGCTCAGAAATCCTCTTGAAAAAGGACATGATTTAAAGCTCATCTGAAGATTTTTCACAACATAATGTGCCTGAACAACCTGTAATCTCAACTTCTTAATTTCGAAACAAAATACCCCAAGTATCAACTATCCCTTTTAAATAAAAAAAATAATCAATTTATACTCTTCTTAAAAGAACTCTAACAATGTAAAATAAGTTCCAATTCCATATATATATATATGTACATTTATAACTTAGGTGCTCTTTTGCTCTATATACTTTTATTCATGCAACAGTGACGAGGACTGGATGTGAGGCCCTACAGAGGCCTCTCTGAAAAAGCAGTGTAGCTCCTCACTCTGGCGAAGAACAAGGGGGTGTACATCTTGTCAATCTCAAAAGCAGTAACTGCAGTCTCACCAGTTGATCTGGAAAGAAAGCACAAAATTACCAGTTACAAGGAAATTTCAACTTATTTAAAATCCTTACATATTTATAGGGGAGAACTTATCTGGCGCTTTAGTCTTTTATATTTTTATTTCATCTCAGTAAACTAAAAATGATAGCAGCATGATAAGAGAAAACTGCAGGCCTAAAATTGTGTCACTTAGACCCAGTTCCCAAACCAGGGCCCAATACCTAATCTAAATGCATTCTCAAATCAGTCGGGAATCTTCTGATGGGCATCCATGTGTCTGCCACATGGGCCCTCTCCACCCCGCGAAGGAAGATGAGGTAGCCTGCATGGTACGACTCCCTGCTCCTCCCTCTGAGGGAAAGCAGCACAGCCTGAAACAATCCTTCTTGCCCCTACCCTCCTTTTATAAAAACCTTCCAAGTTTGTGCGACAACTCTGAGCTCCCCTCTGTACCCTTGAGATGGGATGCTGCCCAATTCAGGACTTGTTTATTAAAGCCAATAAGACAATTAACAGATTTGGTGGCAGCAACAGGATCCAAAGTGAACTTGCGGCAGCGCCTGGGGATGAGAAAACATAGGCGTGGAACCTGTGAACCTTTGGAGTTCACTCTTTCTCACCATTCTGAGGGCCATGGGTAAGTTCCTCTCGGTTATGGGTTCTTTGTCATCACTGCTGACACTCAGGCTCCCCAGCTACGTGGTGTCCCTTTACAAGGCAGGATGGCTTGTACAGCCTATCGCTAGTGGGGATCTTGGAGACCAAAAAGCCGCAAGAATTGGTAGGGATGGGTCAAGCATTTAAGGCCTGTTACAAGTGCTCAAAACCTCAAGAAGACTGCTGGGATAGGTAAGTTGATCGTGAAACAGGTTAGCCTGGCACTAGGTCAGCTACCAATCTCCAGAAACTTCCCAGGCACGAGGTACCCTGCGAAACACACACCACCCCCAGCCCCACAGCACATCCCTTTCAGGTTATCGGTTAGCTCAGAGGGTCCCTAAATTCTGAAGGGTCAAGTATGCCACCTTCTGGCACACCTGCTTATTTCATGTCTAAGAACTACAGTCCCAGAAGTTTCAGGTATCTAGCAAAAATGACAAAATCTTCCTAAGCTTGTCTTGTGTCCTGAGGAACTTGGCTTGGTAACCACAAGGTCCCAAAATAGACTGATGTGGGTTGACTCTGTGACTAGCGTCCTGCTGGAGCCCTCAGAAGATCATGACCTAGAAGTACAATGGCTGTTACGTGGAGGGTTCCAATTAGGTAAGATCATTTAAGAATGAGACCTGAAAGCACAGGTTCTCAATTGAACAGAATGGGATACCCATTTCATGTGGCATGCAGACACCTCCAAAAGGTTTCAAAATTCCAAAAACAGTTTCACTGAAAGGTTTTATTGCAAAAAAGTTAAAAATTAAAAAGAGAAAAACGTAGGTACCTATAACAAGACTGTAAGACTGAGTACTCGTTCTCATCTGAATTGTAAAAGACTACATAAACATCAACAAAATTCAGCCAAGTTAAGGGCCTTACAGACATCCTGTTATCTGCCTTCTAAACAGGGCCCTCATATGAGCCCCTGCCAGAGCTGACAAAGCTGAGGGATTTTCTGATAACTGCTACATCATTCCTTAGACAGTCAAGGGGAGACCAGGAGATACCAGATCGTGCTGAGGGGATCCTGGACAAACTGGCAGAAGCCAGCAAAAGGTGAAAATTCTTACCAGAGTCTGCTGTTCCAAATCTCTGCCTGCCAAGTCAAACAGAAAATAAAATCACACTGTCCTTCCCTTCTAAACCCAGGCCCACTGGTTAGTGATCCCTTCTCTCCCAGGGACAGCTACTGTCTTTCCTGTTTATCTGGTTTTGCACAACTGGGTTGGCTTTCTGCCTGCTTGGGACAGGCAGGTTGTTGGTTCTGTCTTTTGGCCATCACTGTGAGTGATTCTAGATTTCAGATTTTAGATTTTCTAGGGAAGTTGATATCCTCTGTACCCTCCTTGCTGATCCATCTTTTTCACCCAACAGAATCCATTCAATACTGCCCAAAATACGTAAAGTTACAACGATGTACCCAGAGGGGAAAAAGCAAACTGAGGATACTACAGTTGGACAGCTGCAGCAAGCTCTGATGCCATGTAAGTTCGACAACCCAGTTCTCTGCATTGAACTGAAAGCAGTCGTCCTTGTGTTAACACATCTTTACAAACCAGCAATGTAGCCCTCCAGGCAACCGAAAATTCCCCTATTCCTTTACCAATCCCAAAATGTCCCCTGCTCACCTCAGACAGCTTGTACATTACTGGCCTTTGGAAACCAAATTTCTTGTAGAAGGAGCCTGCATTTTTTCCTGTGCTTTTTAAATCTAAATGTTCAATGTTCTACCTGGTCTTCTCCAAGAATTCCTTAGTCCATCTCTTTAAGTTTTGTATTTTAAGGAGATGATTCTTTTTTTTTTTTTTTTTAAAGATTTTATTTATTTATTTGACAGAGAGAAATCACAAGTACACTGAGAGGCAGGCAGGGAGAGAGAGAGAGAGAGAGAGAGAGAGAGAAGGAAGCAGGCTCCCTGCCGAGCAGAGAGCCCGATGTGGGACTCGATCCCAGGACCCTGAGATCATGACCTGAGCCGAAGGCAGCGGCTTAACCCACTGAGCCACCCAGGCGCCCTTAAGGAGATGATTCTTATCAAGAAAAAACAAAATGGGCAAAGTCATTTGGAACTTGATGTATATAAAGAAAATCTTTACCCACGTGGCCAGGTAACCTCAACACATTCAACCTACCAGGAAAACAAACGTACATCGACTTTGATAAATCCTGCATTTATTTTAGGGCAGGATTTTCAAAACCAGCAATAAGGTCTCTGATCCAACCTGTTCACATGTGTTTATACATGTCTGTTAGTTATGTGGTACTTTCCACTTATGATATTGCTAAAATGAATTTGTAAAAGCTCTATTTAGCGGGTTTGAAGGCAAATGCCTGTATTGGACGGGCATTCTGAAAATCATAAAGTCAGAGATTAACCCAAATGGTTAAGTGCATGTGATCCAGGAAAACATATGATATAAAAGCTAGATTATGGCTGATGGTTTAATTAACAGACATGGTTTTAGTTATCAACATTAAATATTAAACTTATTCTACCTGAGTTTACTAGCCATATAAATTCACGTTCTCTAAGATGTAAACACACAAAACATAATAGCTTAGGAGAATGGCTGACTTTGTCTAGCGCTTTAGACAAAGTGTTTGTAGTAATCTAAACTAATTCAGGACAAATAAAGCTAAGCAAGACAAAAGTTTATAAATGAGATTTTTTGCCAATATATGTCTACTTCGTTTTCCCAAACTTTTTTTAATAGCCTAAAAAACCTTAAACTGAGTTAGGTTAAATGATGAATTAAATTAAATGCATTAAATATCTACATCATTTCCAAATAAGATAAAGTACTAAAACATTAATAAACATAGGTTTATCTACTTTTGGCTTCATACTACAGAGAAACTAAAAGATTTATAAATGCTAATGCTACACTGAAACATATAAAACATCGCGCGCTTCAAGAAATTTTAAAATGTATTCCTAAGTAAGTGAATTTTTAAAAAACACTAGTTTAACAGTTCAAAATTGCTCATTTCTTAGCTTTCGTTAGAAATTAAGGGTTTGTTGTTTTTTTTTTTTAAAGATTTTATTTATTTGACAGACAGAGATTACAAATAGGGAGAGAGGCAAGCAGAGAGAGAGGAAGGGAAGCAGGCTCCCTGCTGAGCAGAGACCCAGGACCCTGGGATCATGACCTGAGCCGAAGGCAGAGGCTTTAACCCACTGAGCCACCCAAGCGCCCCTAGAAATTAAGGTTTTTAAAGGTTGAGAATTCTAATATCTTTGTATGCCAGGAAAGCAGGATATGTTTTTCATAAAATAAAGTATGAGAAAAAGGGATATACTTTTCCACTAAGGATAAAGAAAATAAGTTTGTCCTAAAATAAAGCTGGTTGTTAAAGGAAAAAAAAAAGACAAAATCGGGATGTAGAAAAGAGGTTGTAAAAGGTTTGTGGAAACAAATCTTTAAAAAGGAATTTAACGTGTGATCAGACAGGGTAAGATTAAAATATATTTTTAAAAAATGAGTTTCAATACAAAGAAAGATAGTACAAAATTAGAATTTAGTTTTCTCTGTTAAAACAAAGTTTTCTTGAACTTTGGTCTGCTTTTGGTAAGACTACAGTTTCAAAACAATCTATAATCCTACTTTTAAGGCAAGTGCTTTAAAACCTTTTTAAAAAATTCTGACAAACTTTCAAAGGACCTGTTAAACTAATGAGGCTTATTCGCTGTTAAGTGAATACTAAGCCTTCTCTGTGGCACAACTGGCTCATGTCCACCCTGCGTCCACAAACATGGCCCCCCATCAGCAGACTTGCCAACAGCCTGCTTCTGAACCAAAGACAGTGAAATGAGTGAGCACTGACTGCAAATTAAACACACACGGAAACCCAGGATGGTCCGGTTCTTCCTCGCTCCCTGACAAATCCTACTTTTTAATTTGTGTATTCCTTCACCCATCACAGCACACTGACAAAGACTCAAATTATAAGCAGACATTCATAGACTTTTGTGAAAATACAAAAACACTCCACCATTAATGTCTGACCTGTTTGGTCACCACCACTCACCATGCCCCACCCCCATAACCTAATTTTGTTCCCAGAGGCCTCCAACGTCTGCCCTCTGGATCCTTTGAACGCTTGCAGCTGAACCTCATTCAACTGCCACTTAGTATGGATGGGTGATCAATAGGTTCTTATTCTTTTTTTTTTTTTTTTAAGATTTTATTTATTTATTTGTCAGAGAGAAGAGAGAGTGCACAAGCAGGCAGAGCTGCAGGCAGAGGCAGAAAGAGAAGCAGGCTCCCCATTAAACAAAGAGCCCGATGCGGAACTCAATCCCAGCACCTTGGGATCGTGACCTGACCTGAAAGCAGTGGCTTAACCGACTGAGCCACCCAGGTTCTCCTAGCTTCTTATTCTTTTATGTATGTCTTCTAGATGGGTTGAGATTTCCCCTACTGTAAGACTGATGTCCTCATAGGAAAAACCAACCAAAAAAAAAAAAAAAGACTTAAAACTGTGTTTTCCACTTGGGGTTATATTTCCAAATCACATGAGCCTCAACGAAAACCTTACAAGCTTCTTGGAATTCTATCAATACACAACCTTTTGATCCCTTGGCGTCTCATGCTCATGTGACCAACTACTTAATGTCTTATGCTCAAGCCTGTCATCCATAGATTCAAGAAGCTTTCCTGGATCCCAATTCAAAGAAACCTGTTGATCATAGCCTAGAGTTTGGTGACTGTATAAACAATGCCAGGGGAAAACTACCCTCCAGCCCCACTGGAAAAGGACCTTTCCAGGTGCTCCTGACCACTGACACTGAAGCCCAATACACATCACACAGAAAAGGCTCCAGTCGACACCTGGTCCTGTACAGATGCTAGAGACCTCCACACATCAAAGGGACAAGCAGAAGTAGCAAACTTCGAGGCAATCGTCTTCCACCCCGGATGACAGATGGACTTCATACGCTGACTAAATGTAAGCCCTTTCTCTTTCCCTCTCCTTCACTCTGGCATTGGCCTGGAAAGAAAACACCCTCATCTGTATCTTTCAGGCCACTGCGTGGGAGGAGTATAACCTCTGGAATTTAAAACAATCTTTTATTTCAGGCTAGGAGATAATCTAACTGTGCTTCTAACTTTTCACAAGCAAAATTAACAGATCATCATTGGTAGAATCTCCTAAATTTATGTTGTTGAATTAAAAAGGAAACATTTACGATTCATATTCACTCCTTTTCAGAGGTCCCAATTTCCTTAGTTAGGGATACATATAAATGAGGCTCTGACCAATTTTCAAAATTACTGCAAAATCTGCTGCACACCACAAAGACCCCTGGACTCTCTAGCCAAAGTTGTTCTTGATTATCTCTTTGCTGAGCCAGGAGGTGGGTATCTGTGTTTACTATCAGTAACATATTACTATCAGTAATCTTGCTTTTCATTTAGCATTCTGACAGATGCATTTTCCTACATTATTACTCTTGAGAAGTATTTAATAGTAATTTAATAATTATTTATTTAATAACAATTAAATAAAATTTTCACTGTCTGCCTGTACCACAATTTCCCTAATAATTACCTCCTTTTTAAAAAAGATTTTATTTGAAGAGACTGAGCACAAGCAGGAGGAGGGGCAGAGGGAGAGAGAGAAGCAGACTCCCCGCTGAATGAGGAGCCTGATGCGGGGCTCAATCCCAGGATAATGACCTGAGCTGTAGGCAGACGCTTAACCAACTCTGCCACCAAGGTATCCCAGTAATTCCCCTTCTGTTGGAGATTTATGTTGTTTTCATTGTTTGGTAATTAAGCTGCTCAGAGGGGATTCTGCTGGTCCCTCTCCCTCTGCCCACCTCTGCTCTCCACCCCTCTCTCAAATAAAATCTTTTTTAAAAAATGTGATATTTTTTATTACATCCTTTGAAAAGATTCCTTAGGAATGCTAATAAGTAAAACACTACAGACATTTTAAGAATCTTGTTAAAATGTAATTTAAAAAGAATCATAATCCTAAAATAGAATTTAGTGACTTAATATTTGCATGATCAACAGCATCATCCCAGTGGGAGAGGGAGAGGAAGTAGATAGTAAGTAATACTACTACAGCCTTTCATTTTTGTCCCCCAAAGAGATAAATAAAAAGGAAGAAAATTCAAGTAACTTTATACATAGTCAATGTGAGCATTAGCAGTTACAAATGACACCTATAAAAATGTCCTTCTTTCTCCTAAAACATGATGCTTTCTATTTATTTGGTACTCTGCTGGGTTTGATTTCTTTCTATGAGAAGAAAACAGAACATTCCACTGCATGGTTTACTAAGAGGAACAAAAAGGAGATATATGACTGCTGGGTAAGAATGAAAAAAAAAATGCTTTCTCAGTTCTCAGGACCTTTCATACTAGTGGGGAAAGCATGGAAATAAGCCACAGAAAGTTTTCAACCCTGTGGCTAAGGTTGTGAAGTAGATTAATAGAAGGTGACCTCAAAATTTGTCTCCAAGAATTCTGGATTCCATTTTGGAAGCAAGAGCCATCAATCATACACCAATATTCTTTCAAACCTGACAGCAGCAAACCTCACTATCCACACAAGTTGATGGTTCACTTACTTCTATACTTTCTCACGCACATTGTTGTGTTCCTTAATTACTCCTTACAGGTAAATTTGAACACAAAAAGCTTTAAATAGGAAACACCTAATAGATTTGGCTTTGGAATATGTGACATCCTTTTAGAAGACATATCCTCCTTGCTACAATTTTATTAAAATCAGTGTATAATCCCAGAGGGTAAACCAACTGGAAATAAAAGTTTTTTAAAAAATGGTAAGAGTGAAGCACTGGAGAAGAAAAAAGATTTGAGGTTTTAAAAGTGCCTTGAGTAAGTCAATGAGGATAACACATGGACAGCGTAAAGGTGACAGTACCATTCTAATTCCAAAGTGGTGGCACCTGTTCCCATGGCCACTGGGGAGAGCACCACCTCCTGCTCCACTCTTCTGCGTGCCTGACAGACTCCTCAGAAAAGACAGTCATTGGCCAGGGACTCTCTGTGGTGCCACTATCACACTGACAGCTCTCTACCTAGAGCACAGCAAACTCTGGAGGCGTCTACAGGGGCCCTGTAATACTCTAATGTAACGTCACGGAACGTAAAGTGGTTTCATAACAGAACGTTAACCCTGAGTGCTTTCAAATCAGTTTGCTGAGCCTGATATGAAGTACACATTTATTGTGCAGCTTTGGCATCTGTACTACATTCACCTACCTGTACGTGACGTGACAAGAATGATGGATCCAGATGAGTTTGTTGAACCTCTGGTGGCCACTGGAACACAGCTGGAGCCCCACATGAAAACTCTGATCTGCTTCTTGTACGGGAACGCGACGGAAATATCTGTATTTGTAGTCAAGTGGTTTCTATAAAAGAAAAAGTGTGTCAGCTATCATGAACCCCCCTCAGTGATACATAAAACTATGACAGGCACCTATCATGCAAAGGTAAAGTAAAAGTAACATCTTCTCTGCACACGGCAGGGGGGGGTCTTGGGTATCAAATGAGAAGGTGGATGAGTGCCCTGAAAAAATGGTAAGCCCTCTAAAAACAAGGTTTTCTCTCCTTCATCGGCTCAGGTACTCAACACAACCACCCCAAGTGTTAAGTATGACTGTACACTGCTGTTTAATGGCTAAAAGAATGAAGACCCCAATCGAGTCCCACATCGGGCTCTCTGCTCAGTGGGGAAAGTGCTTCTTCCTCTCTCTCACTGCCTGCCTCTCTGCCTACTTGTGATCTCCCTCTGTCAAATAAATAAATAAAATCTTCAAAAAAAAAAAAAAAAAAAAAAAAAAAAAAGAATGAAGACCCCAGGAGGTCAAACAAGTTAACCAAAATTACACAGCAGTTGCAGAGTTGGAAATGAAAACTTCTCTTTTCCATGTAAGCCTAGTATTTCCTTCTACTGAAAATATGGGAATTTTTAAAGAGGCAAAGTGATAAATTGGTGAAAGATGCAGAAGCGGCATGGAGCAGAAACTTACCTTTTGCAATAACAGTAAAAGAGTCAATGAAGAAACAGATGTGGACAAGGTTCATTAGAATCACGCTTTTGCAAATACTGGTGCTAACAACACAAGAATGCCAACACTATCCATGGTTTCACTGTTACCATATTCTGAAGAGATAACTGGTACTCAACATAGGAGTTCCTATACCCTTTTATAAGGTAAGACCTAAACAAGAGCCTCACACTCCCCAGTTCTGCCCTCAGGAAACTCATGGCCAAAGCCACAGCCACAGCAGCTACCTCTGCTCCTTAGACAGCTGCCCCAGATCCCCAGAGCCTACCCGAGGCAGGCAGAGAAGCCAGCCACCAGTGGCCACAAGGTGAAGGGACTCCAATGAAACCCTGCCCTAACTAACACATGATGCCAGGGAAGAGAGGAGGATCTGATACAAGGAAAACATCTGAAAACCATATTAATTATAAAAGTATTAGGCAAGGGGCGCCTGGGTGGCTCAGTGGGTTAAGCCTCTGCCTTCAGCTCAGGTCATGATCTCAGGGTCCTGGAATCGAACCCTGCATTGGGTTCTCTGCTCAGAAGGGAGCCTGCTTCCCCCTCTCTCTCTGCCTGCCTCTCTGCCTACTTGTGAACTCTCTCTGTCAAATAAATAAATCAAATCTTAAAAAAAAAAAAAAAAGCATTGGGCAAGTATTTATTCCAACTACATCACAACTGACTCCTTTCATACCCATTTTTAAAACCAGGATTGAAAAACACAAGAAAAGTTGTGAAAAAAAAAATTAGGCCCTCAATGTGTTAGAGTTAAAAATATTCTGGAATGTAATAATTTGCTTGGCATTTTTTTTTCCTTTTGTAAGAACAGGAAGAAGGAAATTATCTTACTTTAGCTTATTTCCAGTAGAAATTGAAATTCTCTAAGAACATCCTTGAGAAAAAATTATCTATATAAACTACCTTAGAAAGGAAATCCCTTATGATTCAAAATAGGGATAGCTAAAAAACATATTCAGGTATAATTTTACTAGTTATTTCGTAGCACATTTTGGCTTTACATTTTCTAATGTAAAAAACCTAGACCAGAAAAAGAAATCACTTAGAGATAAACAAGCTGATCCAATTAACCCCCCCCCCTACATTTCAGAAAACCCTCCAGCTCTCTTCAGAGAGATGTTTTAAGTCAACATACATTTTGTGTAACAGTATACATTATGAAACAGTATTTTCTTATACTTTCTAATCAAGAATGCTTGAGTAAGTGGAGTACTGAAATAAACAGAGAACCTTTAATTCCAATCACATACTCACCTCTTCTTTTTTCTTGGTTATCACAGCAAATACTTTGGTCTGATTGTCTGTATCTTGTGATAAGCGATAATGACCCAATAGAATTGCATCAGTTCTAAAAATTAAAAAGTACAATTTAAGTCCAAGTCTATTAATCAGTTGTTGCATGTATTTAAATAATTTAGGAAGTAATGTGTTCTAATAGCGGTTACTCAACTTGCCCGAGGAGAATCAGCTAGGATGTGAGTAAACCTAGTTTGCAAGGGTTCTAAGACCTACTGAAGCACACTCCCTAGGCAGAGAGCCCCAGGCACCAGTGTTTTTCCTAAGGGCCCCTGCAGAGTGCTGTTTTCATCAGCCAGTACTAAGTTAAGGAAGCACTGGATTACATTAACCTGCAAGTAACCACAGAAAATGTGAACTGGACAGACAACTACAGAAAAATACCTAGTATTCCTAGTTCTTAAGCGAGGAACAATGGACTGGGGCTCCTCAGGGGTTGTCAACACCATCACAAGGCCATCAGGGAAGAATCTTATGTACCTGTGTAAAAAGAAAAAGAACACCAAAAAACACCACACACACACACACACAGTATAAAATATGTCCTTGTTTCCTGGCACCTAAACCTGTTCACTGCTGTGAAATCAAATCAGAAATACCATGGGCCAAAAAACCGGCAAAACAACATTAAAACAAACATGACTGGCAACCCATGAGGCTAGAGAAAAAGAAGTGAAACAGTCTATTATTTTTCTTAGAGGGAACTGTCAAACTTTCAGTTTTATTCCTGAATAAAAATAAATATACCTCCGTTAAAACTGTTTTTTTTTTTCCCTAAAGCACTAATTAAGGTCAAGAGTATGACCTAATGATCATACACAGTAGTTCACATGTCTCCTTATTTCTCAAGGCTAGTAACATCTGCTGGACAGTATGGCTGAAAGAGCACCAGCTAAGTGAAAAGGCAAATGAATCCCACCAAAAGCAAAAAACAATGAAGAGCTCTAAAATGTAAAGGGATTCTTCAGTTTAGAAGCTAGGAGGAATTAAATAATTTGTATTAACCTCTTGGTTCTTTGAGTTCAGTTCCTGTTACAAAGCTGGAGAAAAATACTGAGGGTCATTTTGTGGATAAGTGTGAAGGCCACAAACAGCTGCCCAGTAACTAATGAACTAATACTTGGAGAGAGAGAATTTTTCACTCACTCAGTTTACTACAGTTGTACCTGTAATATTCCACTTGGTGCCAGGCTCTATAGAAACCATCAAGAGACTGTTCCCCTTGACGAATATATGTCGTTTTACTGATATACACTCCTATAAAAACAAAGTTTTGAGATTTTTTTAGTTTGGGGTTTTTTTTTTTTTTTACAGTTAAAATCAACTAACATGTTTCCAGCTTTATTTTTATTGTGGTTTCCTTTAAGAATGATTAAAGTACTTAGATCTGTTACAGAAAGTTAAGACTGTGTACTTATCAAAATCAACATGCTAGACCACTATTTCTCCTAAGTTCTGAAGAGTTCAACTTACCATCAAACCGAACACGGGGCCTTTCTAAAAACATCTCCCTCCAGGATGTGTACGGAACAAGCTTAATACAGCTTCTGCCCCAAACTTTCAAGCAGGCCAAACGCCATATCTCAGGGTCTCTAGGTAATAAAAGCATAACATCAACTTATAAAAAAGGCTAAGTCCCTAACCGCAGAAATACTTCTGCAAGAATTTGATGAGCACCTGCAAGGCACTGACCAGGGCTCTGGAGACAGACAAGGCAAAGGCCCTGCCTTTCCTGGTGGGAAAGCAAACCATACTAAGAAAACAAAAGTTTCAGATAGTGTGCTCAGTGCAAAAACAAATGAAGCAGGGTAAACAGGCAAGGACAGCTAAGGTGGGGGAGGAGAGACTACTTCAGGCACAACGACAGGGAAAGTACCTGGGCAGAAGCCATAGCAAGTGCAAGGCTCTAGGTGGGAGGGTGTCTGGTGCGTTCGATGAGGACCACATGGTTGTAGCTAACTAAGCCAGGTTCATAGGCTGCATGACTGGAGGGGCAGTGAGGGGCTTACAGGCTATTTAGTGACATGGATGCCACTGAAGAGCTCTGAGTATGATTTAGGCTTTCTAACTCTGGTCTGCTCTCTGGGTGCTCTAGGGGTGTAAGAGGGGAAGCAGGCCACTGCCATAATAACCCAGGCCGGCTGTCATGGGCAGAACAAGAAGGGTCCCTGGACAAGGGGGAAATGTCAAATTAAAGATCTATTTTTACGGTAGCATCAACAAGACTTTGCTATGGGATTAGTGTAGAAAACTGAGTTTTATTTTGTTTTTTTTTTAAGATTTTATTTGAGAGACAGAGTAAACGAGAGAGAGAGAGCACAGCAGCAGAGGGAAAGGGAGAAGCAGGTCCCCTTGCTGAGCAGGAAGCCTGACACAGGGCTAGATCCCAGGACCTCAGGATCGTGACCTGAGCCAAAGGCAGACAGTTAACCAACCGAGCCAACCAAGTGCCCACAAAGGATATATTTTTATGTAAAATATCCATGAAAGATTGCCAGTCTCAAATCATTTTATACTAAACTATGATTATTCTTCACAAAGCAGTATTTTAAAAAGTATAGGATAACTTCTGATGGGCCAAAAGAAAATGCTAGTGCAATCTAAAGTTAAGTCATTACCACGTAATGGTATTTATAGAGTTACTGTGAAGATGACTCAAGTTTATTTTCCTAGCACAATTCTTTTTCCAAATCAGCTAGGATAGCATGCAAACTGCTCTATGGAAGTAATATGTGTGACTACATCTGCACCCCGGAAATCCACTGTACTCTGGCCTTTAAGGGCTAGGTGGTTTGAGGAGATCACATAAATACAGCTTAGGCAAAACCATCCATTCTAAGTTTTTACTGAATATCTATCAAGTTTCTTTATCGAAACTGGCAAAAGACCGTAATTCTTTCTTCACCCCTGCCTGAGTTGTTTAAAGATGAAGTACCTGGCACAGATATAGAATCCTCTGCACACCTGCGACAGCTGCTCTAATGACCTGAGGTCCAAGTCGCTCGACACCACCCATCGGAAGATGTACATTAGGACCTCCATCGGCAACACTGCAAAGAAAACATCGTCCCTCCAGCGACCCTCCTTGGCCATTGGACGGTCTCATTCTCGGGCGCAGGCAGCTTCACTACTCCCAGACTTTTTGAATCACAGTCTCAGTATGACTCAGTAATAACAGTTTCGGTCAAGACACAAATTTTTCTTCAGTATAGAACAGATCAGAAGCTACTTTTATAAAGCACCTTTGCCTTCAAAAGATCATTTTATCACCAAGAGATTTTAAAATAAATTAAACTCTGATATGTGTATATTTATATCTAATTATGTATGTATACGTAATCCATACTGCATTTGCTGACACTAAAACTAACTTTCATCTTCTTGAATATTTTCAAGTGTCTTTCTCTAGAAAACCCCAAAACTAAACAACACTTAACGTATGGAAAGAAAGAAACATTCATTTTTATTAAGATCTTTTTATTTATTTGAGTGAGAGAGACAGAGTGCGAGCACAAGCCAGAGGGGCAGAGAGAGAGAATCTCAACCAGACTCCGAGCTGAGCGCAGAGCCCGACACGAGGTTCGATCCCAAAACCAGGAGTCTGGACGCTTAACTGAGTGAGTGGCCCAGGTGCCCCAAACACTCATTTTTAAGTATGCAGCCTCTGGGGCGCCTGGGTGGCTCAGCTGGTTAACAGCTGCCTTCGGCTCCAGTCATGGTCCCAGGGTCCTGGGATCAAGCCCTGTGTCTGGCTCCCTGCTCAGCAGGGAGTCTGCTTCTCCCTGTCCCCTGCCTGCCTGCTGCTCCCTCTGCTTGTGCTCTCTCTCTCTCTCACTGCCTCTCTCTGTGTCAAATAAAAAGATAAAATCTAAAATAAATAAATAAAATGCAACCTCTCTCAGGCTGAAATGCCTCATGACACCTGTCTTCCTCTAATTTTCTTGGGCGGCTTCAGTAACTCAGACACCCTTTTAAATCTTCACTGAATCACGAAGGGCATCCTTGAACTGTACTCCAAACTCCTTTCTACTTCAGATTTTGAAAAGCTTATTAGTATATGCAAACAGTAATTATAACTAGCTGTCCCAACATACTCTAAACTAGAGCAATTATTTGGCTAGTTATCTGGCCCTGTAAGCTTGGAAAATTTAAATCTAAAGTGCAAGTGTGCCTCCCTGAGTTCTAACAGCCATGTACGCTTACCCGATATGTGAGTCTGATTGCTCTCCAGCTCAGGCTGACACAGTTTGAGCACAGACTCCTGGAACGTGAGCTGCTGCTGGAAGCACGACAAGAGGTCTGCCATCTTGCTGTCATCGTCATTATCTTCCATGCTGAAAAAGGAGGGAGGTGAAAAAATTAAGTGCTTTGCTCCACAAACAGAGTTTAGAAACTGATTTTTGATAGTACTTTCGAATCTGCTTTAGAAAAAATTATCTAAATGCAAACTGTCTTAACTACTTTTTTGATTTGATATAAGTTTACTCTGCCTCACAAAGGAGGGCCATACCAAATTTTTTGGCGAAAAAAGCTTCAGCCATTTTCATTCTCACCCAGGAAGAACTAGAATTTTGGATACAAAGGTTGAGATTTAATTAGTCCATTTTACTGTAGAGATTCTTGAGTTAGTGAAAAAGATAATTTCAAATGATTTTTAAAAACTTATGTAAATATATTCCATACTAATGTGACTACAATCCATTCTAACTGGATAAAAATCAAATATACAGATGTCATCTGCAGTACTTACTTACCAAGGGTTTTTCTAACAGATGTGCCTTACCACCCTACCTTGAGAGAGGAAAATATGTAATTTAAAAATCTTATTTAGCAGGGTCCACAAATCATCTATCAATCATCTAAACAAGGGTAATTCAGTGTTTAAAAAAAAAATCTGCCTTTAATTTTTGTTGAATTAACCTTAAAAGCGATCAGATGTACAAAGCAGCTTCGATGAGAATAAGGTCTGAAGACCAAGAAGGGCTAATTATACCACAAGAAAGGCACATGTGGCAGAGGCTAGATGGGTACAAGCGCTGCTCTACCAGCACTTCACAGAAGGCAGAAAACAAGAAAACCAGGAGAGTGACTTTCAGGGATTATTAGACCTGATAAGAAAAAAACACCTTTATCCTTCAAGAACTTTCACTGCATCTGGGCGTGTACAAAGGGATGGGAGAGAAAAGAAATGCTTCTTTGACGTTTTTAATAAAGCCTTTCTCAACAGCACCTGCACTATTCATCAAACTGGCCGAGAGCTGGGTCTAAACGCCCGCCAGAGTATAAAGAGGCTTAGAAAAAGCCCACAATTCATTTTGAGTTTCAACTACCTCACACTATTAAATTTCATTTGGTGAATAACACCACTAGCCTCCAAGTTTAGACAGTTAAGACTAACTTCACTGTGATATTTTTATTATCCAAAGCTTGAGTGTTAATACTGCAAGCAGTTAAAAAAAAAACACTGGCAATGAACACATGTTATCCATAAAGGTAACTTCTTTTTACCTCATGATGGAGGTAATACCGTAACATAATGGTAGTATTTGATTACTAAAAACACTATTTTCCTATGTATTGCTCATTTCTAACCTGACACTCTCTCACGGGTAGAGAGACTCTCCTCTCTCTAATATCAGCAAATTGAGCTTCTGGAGATAGATTAAGCCAAAAACCAATTTTTTTATAATTGGCTTGCAAATCTTTTGATCTTTATCCATGTAAAACTATCAATGCCGCTTTATGACTTTGATGCAAGAGGCATCTATCCATAGAAACATGGCTTCTATCCTGCACCTGGGCTTTTAAACAAACATTGTCTTAACAATGTCCTCCCGGATACCTTAAGAGAATAATAAAGTCTTGTTATAATTCAGCATTTTCTTAATAAAATGAAAAACCTTTAAAAAAAAAATGTGTAACTTCAAACATATCAAAAAGGAGAAAAACTAGTTTGATAAAACCCCATGTACCCATCACCCAATTTCAACCATTAGCAATATTTTGTCAGCTTTGGCCTAATTATATTTTAATAAATTTGACTTTTTAAAATAGGTTTCAGGAAGGTGAACTGTGTCTTTTAATTTACTTTCAATAATCACTGCTTTTATTTAAAAAAAAAAAACTCTTGCCACCTTATCTTTGTTGTATCTGTTGAAAATGTGCATTTCTTTATTTTAATCTTAACATTTCCCTAACTAAAAACAATTTCTACAACTTTATAAACAAGTCTTTGTGCTAAAGACTATATAATTTAACAGAATTACCACCATCTTCTTACCATGTTAAGAGTCAACAGGGCAAAGACGCTTAACTTTAACAAACTCTATGTATTACTGTCTATCGAATTATATACGCACTAGCTGTTTCCAACGCCATCACCATCTGGAGACCGGGTATAAGTAATCTTGAACTCTATATCAGGTACAAGTTGCATAGCCCTACGATAAAACTTGATGGCTAAAAGAAGAAATAAAGCTAAATTAGCTATGACCACACATTTTTTGTCATTTCCTTTGATTACCTATTAACTGTGGTTTAATTTGGTAACTTTCTTTACAAACAGCCAAATTCCTTTTTTCTACATGCAGTAGTAGTTCAGTGAACAAACTTATTTCCAAGTCTTACTACTCAGAAATAACCTTTCTTTTTTCTAAAGCTAACACATTATAGCAGCTTAAGGACTGTTAGCCCTTCCCACCTTTTCCCTCAGCCTTGTAGTTAGAAGCGATCTTATGTGGTTGTCTTTCTTCACACTTTGGAAATGCAATTGCTGTAAACCCAAGAAAAACACTTTTAAGCAGCCTTTTGTCTCTAGGATGCAGAGTTAAGGATAATCAAATGCTTCCTACTAGGTAGAAGAAAGACTTTTTTAAAAAATTAATCTTCAAATCCAATTTCCTTTAGTCCAGCTGCCTATTACTTAGCTAAATAACATTTAAAACCTATTTTCTTGTAAGTTCTTGGCCAGGTGGTTTAGAGCTATGGTATTTAGCAATCTCTCCCACAAAGCTATACAACAGAACTTGAGACTGCAGAAGCCAACCAGCTCTTCTTCCCACAGACAGACTCTATTCAATTCAATATATTCTGCTGTGTTCTGTTACTCTGGGTAAATTACTGTACATTAAATGGAGATGAGACTCTTACAAACTAATGAAGACTGTGGAGGGATCTCACCATTTGGGCTCTTTTAATATCTGAGTGAAAATATCACTAGAAGAAACTTGCGAGTAAAATGCAGTAATCCTGAAAATGTTATTTTGAGAACATTTTCAAAGTGATTCAAGCACAAGCATTTTTCCCATGCCCCAATTATTAGCTTTACTATCACAAAATGGAAGCCTACTTACACACCTAATACAGTAAAATACCCCACTGCTCTGTTTGTTTATGCATTTCTAATGGGTTAATAAAAGAAGTAATTAAAAGAGGTAAATAAAAGAGGTAATTAAAGCTGAGGGGTAATTTCTTAGTGTAAAATGTGAACTACTAAATACGTATATGCTCCAGAAACTATCTTTTATATTCCCCTCCTCTGAAGTAATTTTCACCCATTAAAGAATACACTATTTTAAAATGATAAACAGTTATTTTTAAGACCTTAATATAATGAAGAATTAATAAATACTAAAACCTAAACATAGACCAATATGATGATGGTTCACAGCGATATTTTTTGAAAAGAGGTTATAGAGAAATACAACATTTAGTTTTGATTTGGTAGAAAACAATTTTAAATATAGGGAGACTGATGTCTACATACCAAATATATTCTAGTTAAAAAAAAAATTGTTCAGTAACTAAGAGTTGTTATTAGAATTGTCATGACATATGATCCTGGACCCTGAGTTTTTTTACCTTCATAGAGAGCTCCATTCTGTTCTTCTTCTACTGCTTTTAGGAAGAGTTCTCGAGCCTATAAAAATAGCGAAATGGAATTTTTGAAAGTCTGTTTTAAAAATGAGTACGCATGGCATTACAGCCTTTCTAACACAAGGGCCAGAATGATTGGACACCCACAGGCAAAGTAATGAGCCATGACCTAAACCTCACATCTTACAAAAAAATCAACTCAAAAATGGATCATGGACTTAACTGTAAAATAATAAACTTATAGGAAAAAGAATTCTTTAAATCTTGGAGACCTATGGCTGGGCAAGGAGTTCTACTTGATCCAAAAAACACAATCCACAGAAGGAAAGGTTGATAAACTGGAATTCATCAACATTAAAAACTTTGGCTCCACGAAATACCCTGAGGATGAATGTAAGCCACAGGCTGAGAGAAAGAATATAAGAGCCATTTACTCAACAAAAGACTGTATTTAGAATAAAGAACTCTCAAAACTCAACAAACACAGGCAGTGCAATTAGAAAAGACAATAGATTATACAGAGAGGAGAGAAAGGTGGCAAAACATGGAAACATAAAATGGTGCCGCCACCCTGGAAAACCCCTGGGCAGTTTCTTTTAGCCAAACAGGCACTTACCATACAACCCAGCAACTGCACTCCTAGGCCAGAGAAATGAAAACTTAACATTCATGCAGAAACCTGCACCTGAATATTCGTAGCAGCTCTATTAATCACCAAACACTGGGAACAACCCAAATGTCCTTCAACTGGTGAATAGTTCAACAAACTGGGGTGCACCCATACCATGCAATACCACTGAGCAATAAAAAGGAACAAACTACTGTTATAAACAAACCTGGATGGACCTCAGGGGAATTCTGGTGAGTGAAAAATGCCCATCTCAGAAGGTTATATACTGGAGGATTCCATTTTTGCACCATTTTTTTTTTTTAAAGATTTTTTCTTTATTTATCTGACAGAGATCACAAGTAGGCAGAGAGGCAGGCAGAGAGAGAGAGGAGGAAGCAGGCCCCCTGCAGAGCAGAAAGCCCGATGTGGGGCTCGATCCCAGGACCCTGGGATTATGACCTGAGCCGAAGGCAGAGGCTTAACCCACTGAGCCACCCCGGTGCCCCTGCACCATTTTTTTAATATCAAAGTTAACAGAACTGGAGAAGAGATTAGTGACTGCCAGTGGGAAGGAATGGTCAGGGAGTGGGGGACGGGAGAGAACTACAAAGGTGCAGAAAGAGGGAGTCCTGTGGTGCCACCGCAGTCCAGATCTTGATTGTGGTGGTGGTTACAGGAAGCTACACATGTACTATTTATATACATGCACATAAAAAAAGTGCTTACAAATCTGGGAGGTCCGAATAAGCGCTGTGCATTATACCAATGTCTATTTCCTAGCTTCTGATATGGTATGGTACTATAGCTATGCAAAGTATCACGGCTGAAGAAGAAAGGGTGAAAGGTGCATGGGGCTTCCCTGCACCTAGGTTTCTGTAATTATTTTCAAAATAAAAATTAAAACAAGATGAATATGGAAGTTTTTAGTTATCATGGTAATTTCAATTACTTAATGCCAGATTGCTTGTAAAAATATTTTGTGTAAACATGAGCGCCTCTATGGAACAGGAAAAATGGAAAGTGTAATGTGCCTATGTCATGTAAGTACTAAAAAGAGGTTTATTCACCAGGTTTCTTAGACAGCATGCCAAATATTTTCAGTGTAAGCACTTTCAAAGTTTTCCAGAAGAAGGAAATAATTAATGCATCATTATACATTGGTTCTACTCAAAATGTAACAAAATACTGCTTTAAGACCTTTGCAAAGGTGTTAACAGTTGAACAAGTTTTTTCTCCTTTTTTAGCATCGAACTTTTGGAGACCAAATGAATCTTAGCCATCTATAAATTGCCAAAGACAGTTCTATGAAGACACTGTACCTCTAGAAAGAAGCCTGTGAGGAATGGTGGTATCATCCAAAGCACCTAAAAGTAGTAGTGAAGGATGGACACACCAGTATACTTCTGCACATGAGGAAAAGTTTTATTTCATAAGGTACGTGCTTATGTCACCAGAATACAATTACAATGATCACTTATTTACGACTCTAAAAACTCTCATGTATAATTGAAAAAAAAAAGTTCCTTTGTCACAATGTCCATAATACTTAACTTTTCTTCTTTTGCCAGTTCTTGCTTTCCTTTGGTGTCTGGTGCTTTCAGTAAAGAGCCTTTTGATGCTCTGCAAGGCCGAGTTTCTAAATTGCTAGAGCCTACACCTGGAGCAAGTTCAAACATCCACTGAGCTCGGAACATCTGGAGCTGTGCCTAAGGAAAGAAAAGGACTTTAGGGCTCATCAAGGAAGAGCAGCTCAACCCCGGACAGTTTATCAACAGGCCCGATATCAATTTCCATATAAATGCATACTTAAGACTAGGAAACATGGTCTTTTAAATTACTAAATCAATATCCATTCAACATGTTACCTTCTAAAATACTGTTCTGCTTAAATCTTCGAAAAAAAAAAAAAATCATGAAAAGTTGCCTGATTGTCTATATGGGAAAAATCTAATGGTATCAGAAAACCAAGCTCTGGTTAGAGTTGGAAAGATAAGCCATCTCCTAAGGGCTGAACATAAAAGCTTTCAAACATTTGTTTACTTGGAATACATCATCTACTAGACGTGGAAAGTACTGTTAATAATTCTGTGGTTGAACCCTAAGTCTTTCTTTCAAAAGGATTCTCTTTTTTTTTAAAAGGAACTATTTTCTCTAATATATGTCATAAAAAATTCTGAATATAGAAACTGAAGTTCCCCAGTGTGGTGGACTCTTCTGTGCTGCCCAGATCCCTTCAGGAATGAAGGCACTGATCTGCCTGAATGCTGGGACTGCTACAGAAACAGCCCTCAGCTGTCAGCCCATGTGGGCATGGCCTACGCAAGATCACGCCTCTTCCCAGGCAATCGCTACCCAATGACTGATCAACAGCTGATAAAAGTGTGAAAGGCTCTGGTTCCACCATACTCAGAACTCCCACAGAATTGGCTGAGGCAGTCCATTAAGACGGTACAGCAGCCAGACTTCTCCCTCTGCCCACTCTGGCCTCCTCCCTCTCCCTCTTCCATACATGTAGATCCCAAAAGAACTCCCTAGTACACTTTCCTCATCATAGTTTCTACTTTAAAGTCTGTTCTCTGGGATCCCAACTTGAAATACTCCTTCTCCCAAAGAAGGCCGTTATCAATACAACTGTGTATATTATTCCTAGTTTGTTTGTTTTTTTTTTTGAAGAGGCATATATAAAATATGTAAGTTTTAAAAATAACTTTTCTTGCCATTCTGAACAGTTCTGGTTCCCACCCACCTGCTTCTAACACAAAACAGACACATTTGCTCTACAGAATCTTTAGTAAACACTGAATATCTGCTAGATGATATATTCCAAATAAGTATTACAAAGCTTGTAAATTCAGTAAGATACACTAATGTAGCTACAATGAATATTTTTCTATTTTAATGCACAAGGATTTGCCCCATCCTATTAAATGACTGCAGTTATTTCAGTGTATGAATGTACCATTACTTAATACAAATGATGGATATTTAGGTTGTGGTCTATTTTTTCATATAATGCTATAATAAACATTCTTGTACATTTATATTTACTCAGTTTCCCCATCATTTCCTTAAGATTAATTTTCTAGAAATAGAATTGCTTGATCAGGGGCGTCTGGGTGGCTCAATCAGTTAAGTGTCTGACTCTTGATTTCTGCTCAGGTCATGATCTCAGGGTTGTGTGAGATCCAGCCCCACATGGGGCTCCTCAATACTCAGTGGGCAGTCTGCTTGAGATTCTCTCTCCCTCTCTGCCCCTCCCCCTAACTCACACGTGCATGTACCCTTATTCAAAATAAATAAATCTTTAAAAAAGAACTGCCTGATCAAAGGAAATGTATGTTTTTCATCTTGTTCCATGTTGCTAGTCTGCCCTCCAAAAAAGCTGTAGCAATTTACACTTCATGTGCACTGCTTGAATGTCCTCAAAGACTGGACAACAAAGGGCACTGTTCACCAATCTGATTAAGAAAAATCTCAGTGTAGATTTAATCTGTATTTTATAAATCATGAGACTATCTCTTCAAATATTTAATAGCCATTTATATTATTTTTTCCATTAGTTGTCCATTCATATCTTTCTATCTTGTGTCATTTGTATTAATTTATAAGGATGTTCCATATACTAGGGGTGGGTTTCAATCCTCTGCCAGTACACAGTAAACAGTTCTCCTAGCTAATCATTTCTCTTGATTTATGATGTCTCTTCTATATATAGGTTTTAACTTCTAGGTGATCAAATCTGTCAATCTTTTTAAGGTGATGGGTTTTAAGTTATGTCTTATTTGGAACATTTTAAACTCATATATCGAACCTCATAACAGCAATTACTATCTTCAGTGTGAGCACTTTCAAAATTTCCAGAATAAGAAAATAATTTGTGCATCACTACACATCTGTTCAATGGAAAATATAACAAAATACTGAATTAAGACCTTTGCAAAGGTGTTAACATTTGAACAAGTTTTTTCTCCCTTTGGGCTTCTGCTAATAAATTCAGAGGCATTGACCTTTTAGAAACCAAGTGAATCTCAGGGGTCCATAAATTACCAACAACAATTCCACGAAAGTCACGTATCTGTAGGAAAGCACCCATAAGGAACCTGTGATACTCTGGTATCATCCAAAGCACCCAGAAGCAGTAGTGAGGGATAGACTGGATCTGCTGCTTGTGGAAGCTGGTGCAAGGGAGGATCCTGAGCTCACCTTTCCGACAGACATACCAAGACAACATCTACCACAACTCATTCCATAAATGACCTCAAGATGCAGAACAGATCTTCCACAGCTAGTTACAGAGAGAAGACCACCTCGCAAAGGGTAAGAGGGGCAGACATACAGTTGGGAACCAAATCCCCAGGAAGACTAACAACTAACAGGAGGGATATCACAAGCGTAGTGGAGTGAGGGGCGAGGGGCTCAAACTCCACATCAGCCCTGGGAAGAGGAGTCCCCAATACATCTGGCTTTGAAAATCAGTGAGGCTTAATTCCAGGACAGCCAGAGAGCTACTGGAAAAGGAGTCTCCATACTTAAAGGGCCAGCATACTAAAAACTCTACCAGGAAACAGCATGGAAATAGCACTTTGCAAATGCTGGGATATATGTAAAGGGAATTTATTAATTAATTCTAGGACATGTGCCAAAGGGGTGGGTATCTGCAGGAGAGTTCTCCAGGAACAAAAGTGCTGGTAGGTGCCATTTTTCTTCCCTCCCCTAGCCTGGATAGTTAGATGCAATAGGAGCTAATTCTAACACTATCCATCTCCCTTGCTAGCACTTTTTGCCCAGCTGCTGCATTTACCTGTAGACTTCCCAGCCTAGTAGGCACCCATCCAAAACAGCTCTATGCCTGCTACAGCCAGCAAGGCAGCCCTGACCAGGACCAGCAAACCTCCCAGGGACTCCTATCATGGGAAGGGAGATAACCCCACACAATAACATGTCAATCCCTACAGCCAGCCTCTTTGCTGGCAGTGCAGGAAGCAAGCCCTGCCCTTTGGTGTGCCTGCTGCTGTCAGTAATAGTTAACTGCAGACAGCCATTGTGAAGACTGACTCCAACAACTATAAAGCTCCTGGGAACCAGGCATCTAACAGCACCAGAAGCAAAACCTGCCCAGGGCACCTGCAGGAAGAAGTAGATCACTGAAACCAGTGGACTGAGGGCAGTCCAACCCACCAGCATGCCTGTATCAATCACAGCTTATCCATAGAGGGGGGCAAACACAGCCTACACTGCTCATGGCGTGACTGTTCTGGTGACCAGGGGACTGAGCTACAGGGCACCTCAGGACTTCTTTCACACAAGACTACTACTTTCAAGACCAAGACATGTAACTGACCTATCTAATAAAAAGAAACACAGAGAGTCAGACAAAATGAGGAGACAGAGGAAAATGTCCCAAATGAAAGAACAAGACAAAAATCGCCCCCGGGGAAAACAAACAAATAAACAAACTAAATGAAAACAAGATAAGCAATGTGCCTAATAAAGAGTTCAAAGTATTGGTCATAAAGATACTCAACAAACTTAAAAATGGGTGAGATCAGTGGAAACTCAACCAAGAGATAGAAAATATAAAAAAGAACCAATCAGAGCCAAAGAACTCAGTAACTTAAATGCATAATACACTAGAGAGAATCAATAGCAGATCAGAGGACATAGAAGAATGGATCAGTGAGGTGGAAGACAGGGTAATGTAAAGCGACCAAGCTCAAGAGCAAAATGGAAAAAGAATAATAAAAAGTATGGGTTAGGGGCGCCTGGGTGGCTCAGTGGGTTAAGCCTCTGCCTTCAGCTCAGGTCATGATCTCAGGGTCCTTGGATCGAGCCCCACATCGGGCTCTCTGCTCAGCAGTGAGCCTGCTTCCCTTTCTCTCTGCCTGCCTCTCTGCCTGCTTGTGACCTCTCTCTCTCTTTCTGTCAAATAAATTAAAAAAAAAAAAAGTATGGGTTAAGGGACCTCAGCAACATCACTGAGTGTAATAACATTTGTATTATAGGGGTTCCAGAAGGCGGGGACAACAATTCATTTCAAGAATCCCTGAAAACTTCCCTAATCTGGAGAGGGAAACAGATACCCATCCAGGTCCAGGAAGCACAGAGAGCCCCAACAAGATGAACCCAAGGAAGTCCACCCCAAGGCCCATAATTAAAATGGCAAAAAGTATAAAGAGAGAATCTTTTTTTTTTTAAAGATTTTATTTATTTATTTGACAGAGAGAGATCACAAGTAGGCAGAGAGGCAGGCAGAGAGAGAGAGAGAGGAGGAAGTAGGCTCCCTGCTGAGCAGAGCCTGATGCGGGACTCGATCCTAGGACCCTCAGATCATGACCTGAGCCGAAGGCAGCGGCTTAACCCACTTAACCCATAAAGACAGAATCTTAAAAGCAGCAAAGAAAACAGTTCCATATGAGGGAAACGCCATCAGGCTATCAGCTGATTTTTCAGCAGACTTCGCAGGCCAGAAGAGGGTGGCATGCCACGATCAAAGTGCTGAAAGGAATAAAGACCTACAACCAATACTCTACTCAGCAAGGCTATACTCAGAACGGAAGAGAGAGTTTTCCAGATAGAAAAAAGTTAAAGAAATTCATCACCACTAAACCAGCCTTATAAGAAATGTTAAAAATAATCCTTTAAGTGGAAAGAAAAGGTCAGATCTAGAAGAATATTAACAGAAAAAAAAATCACTGGTAAAAGCAAACATACAGTAAAGGTAGATAGGTTAAGCCTACCTGTGAAGCCAGCATGAAAGCTGAACTACTATTGTAATAAAATCAACTATATCTATAAAGATTAGGCAAGAGATACACAAACTAAAAAGATGTACAATAAGACATCATATACAAAGAACAGGGAATGGGTAAGGAAAAGTTAGTGCTTTAGAATGCATTTGAACTTAAGTGACCATCAACTGAACACAGAATGGTATATGCACAGGATGTGATAAATGAATCCATGGAAACACACATGAAAAAAATAATGGAGACACAAAAAATAAAGAGGAAGGAATCCAAACATAACACTAAAGAAAGCTATCAGTCACAAGGGAAGACAGCAAGAGAAGAAAAAAGGAACAGAGAAAAGCTACAAAACCCAAAAAACAATGAACAAAATGGCAGTAAGAGTATACTTATCAACAAGTACTTTAAATGTAAATGGACTATATGCTCCAATGAAAAGACAGGGTGTTGAATGGATAAAAAGATAAGACCCACCTATATGTTGCCCAGAAGAGACTCACTTCAGAGTGTGAAAGATGGTGGCAGATTAGGAGGACACTAGGATTGCTTCATCTCTCGAATACACAACTAGATAACTATCAAATCAACCTACATACTTCAGAAACTGACCTGAAGACTGGCAGAACAAACTCCACAACTAAAGGTGGAGAAGAGAAAACATCAAAGATGATAGGAAGTGTGGAGACACAGCTTGGGAGAGAAAGAGATCATGGGCACTGCACTGGGGAGGGAGTTGCAATTGTAGAGAAGGGCTAGAGACAGACTAGCACACAGGGGAGAGCACAGTGTGGACACTTGCTACCTAACTTGCTTATACCAAACCCCACCACCCCATGATCCACGGTACCACCCCTCCCATTCACAACTGCCTCAGTCCCATTGTGGCAGGCCCCCTCTCCCCTAGTAGTGTAGCCCAAACCCCTGCTCACACCATGTTTCCTGACCCAGGAGTTTTATAGGGCCTCAGTTCCGGTGGCGGTGGTGACAGTTGTCATTTCATAAGCAGACCAGAGCACACCTGGTTAAAATGCAACACATTCAGGCCAGGGACCAAACACTGCCCATAACAGCCAAAAGAGCCTCTGCAGACTGGCCTGAAGGATAAAGCGGCCAGAACACAATAGCAGAGTACACAGAGCACACATTGGAGACACTCCCTGAAGCACCAGGCCCTGGGGAACAGGAGACACTAGACTGCAGGGCACTACAGGACCTCTTCTTCATAAGGCCATCACCCTCAAGAATAGGAGACATAGCTGATTTTCCTAACACACAGAGGCAGGCACAGAGACTTAGACAAAATGAGAAGACAGAAGGATTTGTCCCAAATGAGAGAACAGGACAAGGCTATGGCCAGAGATTTAGGTGAAATAGATATAAGTAACTTGCCTGACAGAGAATTAGTAATGATCATAGAGATATAAATCGAAAATAAATATAAATAAATATAAATATTTAAAATTCAAAATAAATAAATATAAACATATAAATAGAGAATAAAGTAATGATCATAAAGATACTCACTGGACTCGAGAAGAGTAAAAGACATCAGTGAAGTCATTAACACAGAGATAAAGAATAACACAGAGATAAAGGATTTGATAAACAAAATGAGAAACACACTTGATGGAACAAACAGCAGCTGGAAGAAACAGAGTAATGGAAAGTAATAAAGCTGAACAGAAGAGAAAAAAGAATTATGCAAAATGAGAAAGAATACACATTCTTTTCAAGTGCACATGGAACATTCTCCAGAATAGATCACATATTAGCCTAGAAAACAAACCTCAACAAATGCCAAGAAGAGTGGAGTCATACCATGCATCTTTTCTGACCATAACATGATGACACTAGAAGTCAAACACAAGACTTGGAAAGACCACAAATACATGGAGATTAAATAACATGATACTAAATAATGAATGAGTCAACTAGGAAATAAAAGAAGAAATTTAAAAAGTACATGGAAACAAATGAAAATGAAACACAACTGTCCAAACCTTTGGGATGCAGCAAAATTGGTTCTAAAAAGTAAGTTTATAGCAGTGTAGGTCGCCTCAAGAAGCAAGACAAATCTCAAATAAACAACCTAACCTTACACCTAAAGGAGCTAGAAAAAGAACAACCAAAACCTGAAACCAAAAAGAAGGAAATAGTAAAGATTAGAGCAGAAATAAATGATAAAGAAACTAAAAAAAACAACAGAACATATCAATGAAACCAGGAGCAGAGTGTCTGGCAAAAAAAAATCCATAAAATTGATAACTCTCTAGCCAGACTTATCAAGAAAAAGAGAAAAGATCAAATAAAACCACAAAGGAGAGAGGAGAAATAACCAATACCACATAAATACAAACAATTATGGGAATATTATGAAAAACTATATGCCAACAGACATCTAGAAGAAATGCATAAATTCCTAGAAATACATAAACTACTAAATCTCAAAAAGGAAGAAAAAGAAAATTGAACAGACTAATAATTAGCAAAGAAACTGTATCAGTTAAAAATTAAAAAAGAAAGAAAGAAAACCTCCTAACAAACAAAGTCCAGGACCAGATGGCTTCACAGGGAATTCTACCAAACATTTAGTTAGCAATAATTGTGCCTAAGATAAACTTCATTGGCTTTAATAGTGCTGCTGCACAAAGCTCTACCAAACATTTAAAGAATAATACCTATTCTTTTTAAATTATTCCAAAAAGTAGAAGAGGAAGGAAAACTTCCAAATTCATATGAAGAGGTCAGCATTACCCTGATAACAAAACCAGATAAAAGCACCACTAAAAAAGAGAACCACAGGTCAATATCCCTGATGAACATAGATGCAAAAATCTTCAACAGACACCAACAAACTGAATCTAACAATACAGTAAAAAAAAATCATTCACCACAATCAAGTAGGAGTTATTCCTGGGTTGCAAGGTGGCTCAATACTTGCAAATCAATCAATGTGATACATCGCATCAATAATGGGAAGGATAAGAACCATATAATCGTTTCAACAGATGCAGAAAAAGCATTTGACAACGTATAGCATCGATTCGTGATTAAAATCCTCAACAAAGTAAGTTTAGAGATAACATTTGTCAACATAATTAAGGCCATATATGAAAACCCCACAGCTATATGGTCAATTAATCTTTGACAAAGCAGGAAAGAGTATCCAATGGGGGAAAAAATCGTCTCTTCACAAATGGTGTTGGGAAAACTGGATAGTGACATGCAAACGAAGGAAACTGCATCATTTTCTTATATCCTACACAAACATAAATTCAAAATGGATTAAAGACCTCCATGTGAGATCTGAAACCTTAAAAACCCTAGAAAAGAGCAAAGACAGTACTTCCTCTGACACTAGCCATACCAACTTTCTTCTAGATAAGTCTCCTAAGGTAAGGAAAACAAAAGCAAAAATAAACTATTGGGGGACTACATCAAAATAAAAAGCTCTGGGGCACCTGGGTGGCAGAGTCAGTTAAGCGTCCAACTCTTGGTTTCAGCTCAGGTTGTGATTTCAGGGTCGTGAGAGCAAGTCCTGTATTGGGCTCCACACTAAGTATGGTGGCTGCTTAAATTTCTCTCCCCCTTCCCCCTTCCTTGCCCCTCCCCCATGCACTCTCTCTCTAAAATAAATCAATCTTAAAAAAATAAAAAGCTTCTCCACAGCAAAAGAAACAATCAACTAAACTAAAAGGCAACCTATGTAATGGGAAAAGATATTTACAAATGACGTATTCACAATTAAGAACCAGTTAGTGTCCGAAAAAGATAAAGAACTTAGAAAACTCAACACCCCCAAAAAACCAAATAGTACAATTTGAAAATGAGCAGAAGACAGACATTATTCCAAAGAAAAAATCCAGATGGCCAAAAAAGACATGAAAAGATACTCAAATCACTCATCATCAGGGAAATGCAAACAGAAACTACAATAAGGTATCACTTCACACCATCAGAATGGCTAAAATCAACAACACAAGAAACAGATGCTGGTGAGGACACGGAGGAAAAGGAACCCTCATGCACTGTTGGTAGAAATGTAATCTGGTACAGGCACTGTATAAAACAGTTTGGAAACTCCTCAAACAATTAAAAATATAACTATTCTTCAAGTCAGCAAGTGTACTACTGGGTACTTACCCCAAAAAATACAAAAACACTAATCCAAAGGGATACATGCACCCCTATGGCTACAGCAGCAATAATGTACAGTAGCCAAGATACAGAAGCAGCCCAAGTATATCCATCAATCGATGAATAAAGATGTGGTATAAATAGACACTGGAGTATTATTCAGCCATTAAAAAGAATGAAATCTTGGGGCGCCTGGGTGGCTCAAAGGGTTGGGCCTCTGCCTTCGGCTCAGGTCATGATCTCAGGGTCCTGGGATCAAGTCCCGCATCAGGCTTTCTGCTCAGCGGGGAGCCTGTTTCCCCCCCACCCCTCTCTGCCTGCTTGTGATCTCTGTGAAACAAAAAAATAAAATCTTTAAAAAAAAAAAAAATGAAATCTTGACATTTATAATGACATGAATGGAGTTAGAGAGTCTAATGCTAAGTGAGAGAAGAAAAAGACAAATGCCATATGATTTCATTCATAAGTGAAATTTAAGAAACAAAACAAAAGAACAAAGGGGGAAAAAAAGAGAGGGAGACAAACCCTTACCTATAGAGAATTCTTAACTATAGAGAACAAAATGATGACTAACAGAAGGGAGGTGGGTAGAGAAATGGGTTAAACACGTGATGAGATTAAGGAGTATACTTGTCATGATGAGCACCAAGTGATGTATGGAATTGTTGAATCATTGTATAGTATACCCAAAACTAATATAACACTGTATGTTGTTGGGTTTTTTTTTTAAAGATTTTATTTATTTATTTGAGAGAGAGAGAGAGACAGAATGAGAGAGAGCATGAGAGGAAAGAGGTCAGTGGGAGCAGACTCCCTGCTGAGCAGGCAGCCCGATGCGGGACTCGATCCCACGACTCCAGGATCATGAATTTGGCTCAGGTCATGATCTTAGCGCCATGGGATCAAGCCCCTGTGGCAGGCTCCATGCTGGGCACAGAGCCTGCTTGGGATTGTCTCCTTCTTCCCTGTACCCCCCAACACGTGTGCATTCTCTATCTCTAAAAAAAAAAAAGAAATAACTAAAAAATTATCCATATTGGTAAGGAAGAAGTAAACTGTCACTATTTCCAGATATATATAGGAAACCCTAAAGGCTCCACCAAGAAACTATTTGAGTAATAAATGAATTTAATAAAGTTGCAGGATACAAAATGAATATATAGCAATCTGCTACATTTCTGTACACTAAGAACAAAGTAACAAAAGAGAAATTAAGAAGACAATCCCATCTGCAACTACACCTGAAAGAAATTATCTAGGAATAAACTTAACCAAAAGGTGAAGGAGCTATACTTTAAAAACTGTAAGATGCTGATGAAAGAAATGGAAGACAATATAAATAAATGGAAAGACATCCCATGCTCATGGATTAGAAGAATTAATACTATTACAAATGTCCACACTATCCAAATCAAATCTACAGATTCAATGCAATCCCTGCTAAAATATCAATAGTATTTTTCGCAGAACTAGAACAAACCCTAAGATTCATATGGAACGACAAAGACCCTGAAGAGCAATCTTGAGAAAGAACAAAGTTTGAAGAGGTATCATAACTCTCTGGATTTTAAGATATAATACAAAGCTACGGTAATCACAGCAGTATGAGACTGGGACAAAAACAGATCTAAAGATCAACAGAACAGAAAAGAGTCCAAAAATAAGCCCACACTTAAATCGTCAATCTACAACAAAGGAGGCAAGAATATGCCAGGGGGACAAGACAGTCTCTGCAATAAATGGTGCTGGGAAAGCTGGACAGCTACATGCAAAGGAATGAAACGGGACCACTTTCTCGTATCACACACAAAAATAAACTCAAAGATCTAAATGTGAGACCTGCAACCACAGAACTCCTAGAAGAAAACAAAGGCAGTAATCTCCTAGACATTGGCCTTACTAACATCTTTATGGATATGTCTCCTTAGGTAAGAGAAACAAAAACAAAAATAAACTAATGGGACTACATCAAAATAAAAAGCTTCTCCATAGCAAAGGAAACAATCAACAGAAAAAAGGCAACTACTAATGGGAGAAGAGATCTGCAAATAATCCAAAATATATAGAGAATTTATACAACTCAATACTAACAAAACAAATAATCCCTTTAAAAATGGGTGGGGGGGGACGCCTGGGTGGCTCAGTTGGTTAAGTGGATGCCTTCAGCTCAGGTCATGATCCCAGCGTCCTGGGATGGAGTCCCGCATCGGGCTCCTTGCTTGGCGGGGAGCCTGCTTCTCCCTCTGCCTCTGCCTGCCACTCTGTCTGCCTGTGCTTGCTTTCGCTTCTCTCTCTATGACAAATAAATAAATAAATAAAATCTTTTAAAAAAATAAAATAAAATAAAATAAAAAAATAAAAATGGGTAGGGGGCGCCTGGGTGGCTCAGTGGGTTAAGCTTCTGCCTTCGGCCCAGGTCTTGATCTCAGGGTCCTGGGATCAACCCCCACATGGGGCTCTCTGCTCAGTGGGGAGCCTGCTTCCCCCTCTCTCTCTGCCTGCCTCTCTGCCTACTTGTGATCTCTCTGTCAAAAAACAAACAAACAAAAATACCTTAAAAAAAAAAATGGGTGGAGGACTTGAATAGACATTTTTCTTAAAAAAAGACAATGGCCCACCGGTACATGAAAAGATGTTCAACATCTGGGCACCCAGGTAACTCAGTGGGTTAAAGCCTCTGCCTTCAGCTCAGGTCATGATCCCAGGGTCCTGGGATCGAGCCCCGCATCAGGCTCTCTGCTCAGCGGGGAGCCTGCTTCCTCCTCTCTCTCTGCCTGCCTCTCTGCCTACTTGTGATCTCTGTCAAATAAATAAAATCTCTAAAAAAAAAAAAAAAAAATGTCCAACATCACTAATTATCAGGGAAATGCAAATCAAAACATGAGTTATCACCTCACACCTGTTAGAATGGCTAGTATCGAAAAGATAAGAAGTAACAAGTGTTGATTAGGATATAGAGAAAAAGGGCACCCTGTGAATTATTCCAACCACTGTGGAAAACAGCATGGAAGTTTCTCAAAAAAATAAAAATTGAAATAGCATACAATCCAGTAATTCCACTACTGGGTATTTATCGAAAGGAAACTAAAACAGTAATTTGAAAACAATACATGTACCTCGAAAAAAAAAAGTTATATGTACATTTATTTTTGTAGCAGTTTAAAATAGCCAAGATATGGAAGCAACCTAAAGTATCCATCAATAGATAAATGGATAAAAATGTTATATGTATGTGTCAGTATGTATGTGTGTACATACACATAATAAATTATTACTCAGCAACAAAAAGGAGTAAGATCTTGCTATTTTTGACAATATGGATGGATGTAGGTGATATAATGCTAAGTCAAGTAAGAAAAAGACGAATACTATATGACTTCACTTATATGCAGAATCTAAAAAAAAAAAAACTAAATGAACAGACAAAACAGAAACAGATTCATAAATACAGAGAGGAAACAATGGCTGGTAGAGGGGACAAGGGGGCAAAGGGCAAAAAGGTGAAGGGGATTAAGAAGTACAAACTTCCAGTTATAAAATAAATAAGTCACATGGGGCGCCTGGGTGGCTCAAGTTTAAGCCTCTGCCTACAGCTTAGGTCATGACCTCAGGGTCCTGGGATCCAGCCCCACATTGGGCTCTCTGCTCAGTGGGGAGCCTGCTTCCCCCTCTCTCTCTACCTGCCTCTCTGTCTACTTGCGATCTGTGTCAAATATATAAATAAAATCTTTAAAAATAAATCTAAAAAATTATAAATAAATAAATAAATAAAATCTTTAAAAATAAATCTAAAAAATTATAAATAAATAAATAAGTCACAGATGAAAAGCACAGCACAGGGAATACAGCCAATGATACTATAATTACATGTAGACAAACGGTTTAAAAAAAAAAAAGAAAAGAAAATCTGGGCACCTTGGTGGCTCAGTTGTTAAGCGTCTGCCTTCGGCTCAGTTATGATCCTAGGGTCCTGGGATCAAGTCCCACACTGGACTCCCTGCTGTTTCTCCTGTCCCTCTGCCTGCTATTCACCCTACTTGTAATCTCTTTCTCTCTGTCAAATAAATACATAAAATCTTAAAAAAAAAAAAAATCTGTAACACAGCTTTAATTTACATATTCTGTAAACCAATATGAAAATACAGTTAAGGGGCACTTGGGTGGCTCAGTGGGTTAAACCTCTGCCTTCAGCTCAGGTCATGATCCCAGGGTCCTGGGATGGAGCCCCGCATCAGGCTCTCGGCTAAGCAGGGAGCCTGCCCCCCCCCCCCCCACCTGCTGCTCTGCCTACTTGCTATCTCTGTCTCTCTGTGTCAAATAAATAAATAAAATCTTAAAAAAAAAAAAGAAAGAAAGAAAGAAAGAAAAAAAGAAAATACAGTGAAATTCAATACAAATAAGAACCAATAAATCTTGGAGCACCTGCCTGGCTCAGTCAGAAGAGCATGCGACTTTTGATCTTGGGGGCTGTGAGTTTGAGCCCCATATTGGGGGTATGTACTTATGTACTTAAATACATACGTAATTTTAAAAAACAAAGAACTGATAAATCTTCCTAAGGAAGACCAATTTTTGCTTATATGTGGAAAGCAATGGAATAAGAATTAAATATACACTTGAAGAAACATGCCTGCAGATCTGTTTCAGCAGGGCTTTCGTTTTCATCATCTTCTGCTCTGACAGTATCAGAATGACAATCTTCCTCAGCTTCTGCCTGAGGGGAGAAAAATCGGAAACAATCATCAGGAATATGGGAACATCAGTTTCCCTTTGTAATCCACATCTCCTTGAGCTACCTGCCCAATGAAATATTTAGTTGCTTCTCTCTAGGTATCTCCTTCACTGCTGAAGTTTAATGATTTGATACTTTAGTAATCCTGTAGAACAAACAACTTCACTGGGCTCTGGTTAAAATGTTCTAGTAGGTGATTTAAAACAACTTTGCTTCAAAAAATAACATGTAGCTGCAGCATAGCATTCAGCAAATAGTTTTGTTTTATGGATCACTTAAAATTTGACTATTTTTAGCCCATATTTGGATGTCCTTCCTTTTACATGACTGGCATGTTACCAATATGCAAATATGACTTTTGTCCATTTATTATTTTAAATGTCCTAGGAAAGCTCATTAATCAAAGACATGTAATAGTGAATGTTTTTTGTAAAGAAGCCTGTTCTATTTCACAAACCCAGGCTTTTATATATTGAATTGATTTAAAGTGGAGTAAGACTGGACTAAAATTACTGTGCAATGGCCTGGGGCATTTAGTACAGGTTTCAGGTCAATTTCCTTGCATTTTATTCTTGTATTCTCAACATATGTTTGCTAAATTAAACTGAATTCTACCTTCCAGGGAAAATGACATGTTGCCTCAGGTCAGTGTGTTAGCTAACAGACTTATTAACAAATGGGACTTGCTCAACACATCATGTGTTCAGTCCCGTAATGTAGCAATAGGGGAAATAACCTGAGGGTGAGAAGTAAGAAATTTCACTTGTTCCAAAGATATAAGTTGATAATTGTAGATTTTCATTGTAGTTTGTTTCTAGGGTAAAAACATTTACACTAACACACATTTTTGAACCTGGTCACCAGATGGACGTGTAGTACTTCACAGAGCAACATAAATAAGCCCTGCTTCTTATCTCTGACCACCAGGCTCAGAGCAGAGGTGCCTTTAAGACTTGAACTGGATGGTGTAAGTAAATGCTAGGCACACTGTAAAGGACAAAATAATGAAAAAATAAATGAAAGAGGTCAAGATTCTGAATTGATTTCCAGAAAACTGGAAAATTGAAGCATGAATGTATTATCAAATATTTATTTTTAGTATCTAAGCTGGAAGCTTTCCTAATAATAGGAAAATAATAATGAAGGACTTTGAATTTATAGATCCCACTGAAAAGGCTCTTTCCATTCTCCAGTAAGAGACTAACTTAAGTACAGCTAATGTGTGGGGACCTGAGCTCTCTAGGGTATCCCCTTAGTAACTCAGCCTTCTAGCTCTGTCCTAGCAGTCATGCCTAAGTGACTTCTTTCAACAGCTTTCTCTGCTCTCTCCAGCATCAAGCTCTAGCATATGCTGCTTGCTCTCTCTACCTGGAATAATTTCTTCCTCATTTGGCTATTTCTCATCCTTCAAGGTCCCAGTCAGGGGCTATCCCAATAAAAAGGACTTTCTGGTCTTCTGAATTGCCTTTGTTTGCCTACAAAACTTGTGCTTGTATCATAGCATCTAATATTTGTATTAACATTTTGTCTCTTCCCTAGAGTCAGTGTGTTGGGAACAAGCATCAGTCATCTCAGAGGGCCAAATACATTGCTGGAGTTATAGTAAAAGCCTGACCAGGCCTCAGCTTTCACACCTGTAAAGAGAGGGTGTTGGATATGGGAACCTCTGAGGTCCCTTTTCATATATGAGAATCTATGATTAAAAGTTTACCATAAATGACCTCTGGTGATTTTATCTGGTTATACTGAAGATCTAATATTGTGCTGGGACTCTAAAATTATGCCAGCCTACTAGTAAGTGCTCAAAAAAAAAAAAAAATCCCAAATTAACCAATTGTGCATATCTCAAGGATGAGGAAAAGAAATGAGAAATCAATAATACAGAAAGCCATCTTCTCCCCTGAGTTCCTGTTATTATTGAATTCCAATCCTTTATTACTTTAATTCTGGCCGTATGATGACTATGTAAGTTGGGGGTTTTACTACATTTTGCCAACTCAAATGCCAACTGAGGTAAATAGGTCCCCAGCTGTCACCCAAAGATTTTCACGTTATTTTTCATAACTGAGTCTGACATAAGCAGCACCTTTTGCGTGAGCAGTTCAACCGTCTCCATCATTTTACTCCTGTTTTACAAACAGGATTAACGAAATATAAGAAATTAAGTGCTTAATCCTGGTCAGAGAACCACTTCTGAAAGTTGAAGGGCACAATTACTGCTTTTTCTATCCTCCAGGTTAACTTAATACAATAAATTCTTTCAGTCATCCACTTATTCAATAAATACTTGACTGTCTGCGATGAACTCATTATTCTGGTATCACTTCACACTTGATTCATTTAATCCTAGCTAGAGATTAGTTTCTCAGATGGGAAATTTATTCAAAGCCAAAGAAAGGTAGCACAGAGCAGAGACTACAGATTCCAGCATGCAAACAGTCCCATGGAATTTGCGTGGTCAATTTCTGGAGCTTAACTCAGTCCCTCTCCATTTGGTCCGCCCCGACGCTGCTCAGGCCCTCACCGCTCGGAGGTGAGACATAATCTCTCTGATCCCACCCAGCCAGGACCGCCTGCCAACATCCTACCCTCGGCAATGACGCGTCACCGGGCAGGTGCGTCCCAACCCCAGGACTCCCTAAAGGATCTGAACGGCTTCTCCGTGGGTACTGCTTTCCGGAGGGGGAATAAATCAACAAGTGTCTCCGTTTGCCAAGGCTTCCCTCCCCCCTTCCCCGCCCTCCAGTTTCAGACCTGCTACGGCTCACCTCAACCTATCCTTATTGCTTTGGATAAAATCCCTAGAGGAGAGTAAGACTGGCTCGCTGTCCTCAGCGAACCAAGAAAAGGCATTCTTCTCTGCTCTCCTGCACACCCGCTCTTCCTCACAGCGGGTCCCGGCTACCGGGGGCCGCGGGGGGCTGGGGGGCGGGGGACTTCAGCTGGAAGGAACCTCGGGGAGCGGTCAGGGCTGGCACCCGCTCCACGGCCGCTCAGGCCAAGGGCCTTACAGTGGGTGGCGGCCGAGCAGTTCCCACTCCTCCCAGTCTCCACTTCCCGCTCTCTCGGGGCTCCTCCCAGGCCTACCCCCTTCCGCAGACCGCACTCCCGCCTCACAGTATCCCTCCGAGTCCCCCCTCCCGGGTTACCATGCTGGCGGGGCAGCCGGCCGCGGTCGAGGGGCTCTCCGCGCCCCCTCTGCACCGCTCCCCCGAGGAGGTGTGCTGGGTGTCCGGGTGTCTACTCCTGCCCGTCTGCTGCAACGGGGCTTAGCAGAGTTCTCGGTCGGAGAAGCGCACCAGGCAGCGGCAGTAACTGCGGGCCCGGCGTACGGCAGCCATCTTCGCGGGGCAGGGGGCCAGATCCGGGCGCGCTAGAGCCACGGCCGGGAAGTCGCGGAGCGGAGGGACGCCCGCTGCCAGCGGAGGCCGAGGACCGTAAGAACACCAGAGCGTCGGCGCTACTGGAGAGCCCGGACGCCGCGGCGTAGCTGCCCACTCTGCTGCGGAAACCTGTGCCGGCGCACTGAGCATGCGCAGTACCGCCACTGCTTGCGTGCGCCTCACGGCTCACCTGCCCCGCGCGCGCCGCCTAGTGGAGGGGTCGGTGGCGTGGGCCTACTGCGTGCGCGACGCGGAATTGGCAATCGGGTCACCAGTTTGCTGACCCGAAATTCAACCCACGGGTTTGTCTCAGGGACCCTTTATGCAAACTTGAACTATAATTATCTAAAAAGTGTTTATAACTGAAAATTTAGGGTTGAGACCCAAAGGCGAACAACCCTTCAAGAGCATTGAACTTGGTGCTCCGTAAGGTCGCCAGTACGCTTTTCCGAGACTGTCCAGAGTACCACGCCGGGAATGCGGGGAAACAGCGAAACTCCACTAACAGTCACAGGCTGTTAGAATGGCTAAACTTTCTGAAAGCACGGATCTGGAGGTTGAGGAAAAGACAGGCTCAAGAGAGAAGCAAGACAATATAAATGCCCCGCAAAGCATGTCTTACTATAGATCCCATCATGCAACCGGCGAAAGACGTTGGGGCTTCTAAGGCCCTGAAACCCGAGTCCTGCGGGGACGGCGCCCGGGAGGTACTCTGGGATTTGTAGTCCGCTGTTCTCGTAGAGTGCCGGAACTTATCCCGCGATACTAGCCCCACCTCTTAAAGCCCAAACACCTGACTTTGTTTCCTAAGAAGACACCCTTATTTATCAGGCAATTTATTATGTTTCCACGCTTTACATTATTTTCAGTACGGAAGTTTGCATGCTCTGTGAAAACCCACAGTCTTACAGCCTCATACCTTCATTTGGCAAACATTTACTGAGTTTCTATGATTTCTACCAAGTGTCAGGTACTAGCAGTGATTAGGTTTCCAAGACTGAGTTCATCGATCCCAGAGTTTACATCTATTATCCATTATTTTATTCTGGAGATACTAGAAATGCAATACATCTTCGGCAAAAAAAAAAAAAAAAAAAGAGTAAAAAAGTGGGGGTGGGGGTAAAATAAGCTACCATAAGAAAACCCACCTGCTTTCTTTTAATATTAGGATCCACCCTTCAGATAGGTGTTTTTACTGCTCCCTAAATCAGCCACCTAGAAAAAGGAACTTCATGTTTGACGAAGGCCAACAAACTTAACAGTTTTAATTTTTAAAGGAAACTTTAGTCTTTTAAGGATGATTTCCTCCCAATGACCTTTTTAAAATTAGATTTTGCAATTTAAATGGGTGGGAAGGTCAGATGTAAGGATTTATAATAGAAGAAAGTGATATATGCCTCATGAACACAAAAAAATTAGTTTTGCAAATAAACAACGAGGTAATGAAATGTTTTCAGAACTACTCCATTTCATTAAACATGTTGAATGCTAATTTAAGATATCTTGGTTAATTAATACAGATTTCTATTCTAATTAATAATAAATCTTAAAATAATAAGTAGTATTCATAATGATAAATTAAACACCTATTTTATTAAAATGTTATATGGGGCACCTGGTTGGCTTAGTCAGTTAAGCGGCTACCTTCAGCTCACGTCATGGTGTCAGGGTCCTAGGATCCATCCCTAATCATGCTCTCTACTCAGCGGACAGCCTACTTCTCCCTCTTCCTCTGCTGCTCCGCCTGCTTGTGCTCTCTCTCTCTGTCAAATAAATAAATTAAAATTTAAATAAATAAAATGCTCTTCTATTTCAGTTACTAATATTCTATTTTAAACCAATATCCCCTGTATCCACTATACTTCAAGTTTGTATTATCCTATCATATTATGTTTACAGGATTATATGTTTACAGGATTATAATTTTCCTGACCTAAATCACATACTAGTTCAGTGGACCCTTGTTAAAGGTAGAACAAGAGAGTCCCTATATTTGCTGGGTAGACTTGCTTGGACAACTGGTAATTTTAGATACTTTAAAAATCACCTTTCGGGACGCCTGGGTGGCTCAGTTGGTTAAGCAGCTGCCTTCGGCTCAGGTCATGATCCCAGCGTCCTGGCATCGAGTCCCACATTGGGCTCCTTGCTCAGCAGGAAGCCTGCTTCTTCCTCTGCCTCTGCCTGCCATTCTGTCTGCCTGTGCTCGCTCTCTCTCCCTCTCTCTCTCTGATAAATAAATAAAATCTTTTTTAAAAAATCACCTTTCATGGGAGCAGAATATAATTTATTAGCTCACCCCTCTTGTCTCCCTATCTTTTCATTGACAAAGACTTTCAGTTTTCATTTACCATATGGTTTGGGTGTTATATAGGTAAACACAAAGATAGATAAATGTTATACATTTCCCAAGTGGCCAGATGATCCTTTCCCTTCTGGGACAGGAAATCTTGTGTCTTGTGGGTTTCTTCAATAGGAGCAAGAAGAAAGAGGGATTCAGGTCTTTGTTATAGATTCTATTAGGAAAAAACAATGCTGAGTTCTTAGAATCAAAAATAAAAGCAGAGAAAATCGATATGGTGATGAGCTGGAGAATCTAAACTCAGACAAAGATCCGCAGTGTGTAAATGGGCTATTGCTTTATTGATTAAAATTGTGTTGCTTATGGCAGTACGGTTCCCTGGACTAGAAGCATGAACACCAGAATTCTGGGAATAAGGCCCATCAGTCTGCTTCCACAAGTCCTCAGATGATTGTAATGCCTCCAACTAAAGTTGCCCCCTCCGCTATGGGCATTAAACTAGTTCTGAAAAATATAAAGACGTGGGGCAATTACATGAATTTAAATCAGGAGTCTTGAAGCAGTTTCTTGTCTCAAGGCACTTCCAGAACCAGTCCTTGTATGGTTGATTTAAGGTAATGTCTACAGTATAATTTAGGACACAAGTGTGTTTAGCACACAAGCGTTCGGTTATATATAACTAGTTACACACAGAGGACAATTGTTGCGTACGTCATATCTAATGAGTTTCCCACCTGGATTAACAATCCAGTTTTTCAAACTCAAGTTGCTAACTCTTCCAGCTCACATGAACGCGAACGGGGCAATCGGTTGCATGTTTATTTTAAAATATTTTGCTTGAGGGAAAACTAACCCAATCTGCCATCTTAACCGTGTTGGAGTGTACGTTTCAGGGGCACTGATTGCATTCCCAATGTCGTGCGTCCCCGGTTACGTTTTCCCGAAAGCCGGGAAAGGGTTTTCACCATGATTACCTATAATGAAATGTACTCAGAACCTGCGCCCACAGCCTCCATTTCTAAAGCTGGGTACCTGAGGCAGCCGACCTGCAAAAAGGCGTGCGTGTGGAGCTGGGGGGCGCACGGGCGGTCAGCGGGCCGCAGGGATCCCTGGGCTCGGTCGGCCCCGGCAGGGAGCGCAGCGCCGCGGCTCGGCGCCCCCGGGCGGCCTGGACGCGGTGCAGGGACGCGCAGGGCCAGCGAGGGGAGCTGCAGGGTAACTTTTCCCAGGGAAAGCGGCCGGTCGTCCCCGCTAGAAGCCTCCCTGCCTTTTGTTTGTTTTTCTGCCGGAGGCTGGAGAGCGGCCGGGTTCCTGCTGCTCCACCATGCGCTGCGCGGCCCGTGCGACTCGCCGGACCTCCCGGGCATCCCTGCACGGACCGCTCGGCCCGTCCTAGCAGGGATCGCCCCCATCCCCAGTCCCCCTGCGGGCCGCTGCGCCCCAGTCGCCGAGGAGCTGCGCTCACCGCAGGGGCGGGCCCCCGCCTGGGTTCGCGGCGCCAGTAAGTGGGGCTAGGGGTTTAGGGGCTTCCGCCGGGAGATCTGTCACAGGGGGTGAAGGACTGGAGCTGCCCAGGGACCCCTACCCGGGGCCCCCACGAGGGGCTGGAAGGAGAGGGAGAGGCTCCTGGGCTGTAGTTTGTCTCGCGGTCATGTGGCTCTCTCCCTCTTGGCTTGGAAACTCCGGGTTGCTCGGAGTCTGGAAGATTTTGATGGGTGTTTACCTTTCGGTGTTAGGGAGAGGAAAGACCCGTGCCGGGTTTGAAGCCCCCTTAGTAGAATGTGGAGGACTTGTTCTTGGAATTTTCCTGACTAGGCCTGTGGCTGTCCCACATGGGGTTTTAGCAGGAATCCTCTCACATTTATGTGCAACCATTTTTCACTGGGTTTCTTTCTGCTCTGATTTCTTCTTACTAACCTGAGTAGATGTTAGGAGAGGGGTGTTGAAGGATTTTTTTCCAGAGCAGCCGTTTCTTTTGTAATGTGTCTTTTCAAGTCTGACTTGGACACTGACATTGAGGGCTTTTACTTTTAAATACAAAAGTAGTTTAAGGCATCATTCTGCGGAAGAAAGTATTCATTTCTGCTTAGAATTAAGTAAAGATCTGCTTTTATTAAAGCTGGGCTATGCTGAGAGGATACTGCCTTGAATTTTACATGCAAGTCTAGATTTCTCCAAGGTACTGAGACTTGTGTTTTTATTTTGGCCCGGAGCACTCTTCGTAGCAATAGAAGTTTGATAGCTACACTTCTCATTTCTTGCATTTTCCAGTGAGTAGGCTTTGAGGATGTGCCCCAATAGTGAATTGTACTGTTGCTGAATGTAAAATTAAAATGAGCTTGAAATTTGTGTAATCAACATATAAATTATTAAAAAGAATTTGTGTCTCAGACATATGCTAGCTGTACTAGGAGTTAATGTATGCATAGATATGCACATTTGAAATCGTTTCTGGACAAAGAGCTGCAATTTGGTAAAGACTCTTTAAGGCCTTCCTATCTATCTGAGGACCAGTAATTGTAAAACACTAGGAAGTGGGTGTAGAAATGAGAGCAGTGCTGGGATCCTCTGTTTAAAATGATGTCCTGTACTATTGCCCCATTTCCTAAGGTCCAGCCCCCTAGGGACCCTGCCTACTTTCTGTTTACCCCCTGTCCACTTTGCCTTGCCCCTTCTCCAAAGCCAGAGCTGTTGGCTGGGCACGAGTGGGCAGCCCTGTCTCTTAGTGAGATCGGTTTTGTTTTAGATGATAGGGGGATGTCTTGGAGGATTGATGGAACCTGTCTGAGTAGGCAGAGGTCTGTGCTCCTTGCCACGGGAACTCAGCATTTACTCACACAGAAGTGGTTTTTCTCACTGAAGTTTCTTACCTACAGACTACCTGTAAACGGGCTCCCAGGGTAAAGAATGGGTCTTTGGGGGTTTTGTTGACCATGCAGCACCAACGAAGCACTTTTTATACTTTAATTGTTTTATTCTCAGTGCCTTTTGAGGTTCCCAATAAAGGTGGAAAATCATGTCAATCTTGAACCTTTGGAATTATCTTTAACCATCTTTTCCTTCATTTCCTTCATCCTTTGTATCCGTGAGTCATCAAGACCTTTGAAATGTGATTTATGCCAATCCCTCCCTCCATATTCTAATCCAGAACCTCACCCTTCCTCTCTGGAGGACTGGAACAGCCTCTTAGCTGGCCACCCAAGCCTGGCTCTTAATAAGTCCTCAGAACCTGTTTGCTGAATGAATGAGTGAATGAATGAATGAGTCGTTCCCCTTTCTCTTCTCTTTGGCATTTGTCCATCTAATTTTTCTAAACTATCACTTCCTCGACTCTCTCCTTGCCTTTCAACCTGGTTCCTCTCCATGTGCTATCTCAGGTCTAAAATAATTTGCCTGATTTTTCAAAGCTTTCATAATCAGGCCTCACCCCTTCTATCCAAATCCTATTTTCAGCTCAGCATACATCCCTGTCCCCGTGCTCTATGCGGCTTGGTCTGGCTGTCCTGCTAAGGGGGCCAGGCTCCTTCCCACTGCAGTGTCACTGCCCAGATTGCACCCCTAGAAACCCCCCTTCCTCCCCATTCTCCTGGGCGAATCTTACCCATCCTTTGAGAAGGATCCCACAACCTCCTTCCCTAACGTGTTCTCTAACTATTCATTTATCTTCTCTTTCTTTATTTTTTTAAGCTTTTTTAAAGTTATCTCTACACCCAACGTGGGGCTCAAACTCATGACCCTGAGATCAAGACTCCCACACTCTCCAGACTGACCCTGCCAGGGACCCCCCTCTTCTCTTTCTTTAAAGTCTTTTTTTTTTTTTTTTTTTTTTTTAGATTTTGTTCATTTATTTGACAGAGAGAGAGAGCAAGAGAGGGAACACAAGCAGGGCAGCAGGAGAGGGAGAAGCAGGCTTCCCACTGAGCAGGGAGCCCGATGTGGGGTTCCTGAGATCATGCCCTAAGCCAAAAGCAGACACTTAAAAACTGAGCCACCCAGACACCGTCTTTCTTTAAAGTCTTTTTTTTTTTTTTTCTAAGATTTTAATTTGATGGAGAGAAAGACTGAGAGAGGGAATATAAGCAGGGGGAGTAGGAGAGGGAGAATGCTTGTTTGTTAATCCTTTATTATATTGGCTGCATTGATCTCCAATTGGTTTAGGTTATTTTAAGCCTCTTCAGGGCAGAAGCCATAGTTTATACCCGGTAGTGTGATGTCTTGGGCTTTGGAGTCAGGCAGAATTGAGGTCAGGGCCCGAGGGCACTGATTATTCCTGCGTCCTGGTGGGATTTCCTAGATTTGAAAAGAGGGGCCATGCCTCCCCTAGCCGGGGGTGGTATGAAGATGGTCTGTAGTGTCTCTACAGGGTTGGTCCTGCCCTACATCCCCCAGTGATTCAGTGACTCGAAGGGGCCTGAACATTTAGGACCTATTTGGTAGGTATTAGTTGACTGACTTGTAGTAAACTACAAGTCACGGCTCAGCCCTGAGACCCAGAGGACAGACAGGCATGCAATGAATCCTCCCTGAGCACTATCCTGACCTTACTTAACATGGCTTGAGCTGAGGTTCTTCCTGGCTGCAGTTCTGCTTCTGGGATCTGTTGCTGTTTTTCCATCTGAACCTTGCCAGGAACACTACTGCCTTCTAAGTTGTGTGTGTGTGTGTGTGTGTGTGTGTTTTCCTCTCACTGCTTCTCTTGCAGAAAGCGCCTCCGTTTCATTTTTCGGGATCTTGCTGAGTTGGAGTTGTACCTAGGCCTTCTATTTTTCTGCTTCTGGGGTGTGTGTGAGCATCTTTATTAATGGCAGAACTCCTTGCCTGGTGCTTTCTTGGCAGAATTCTGGGTACTGTGACCTTTCTGTGTATGTTGATCTGTCATCCTGTGAGGAGAGTCTCATTTAACCGTAAATTCTCTCCTTGGCTGTCTTTGCCAGCCACAGCGTCCTGAGAGTGGAGGACTAGAAATCTCCTCTCTGCGGACCTCAGCACGTGTGGCTAGGAGAACGTGCAGAGGAGTACACGAGCTGATTCACATACACACACACACACACACAAGCTGTTTGCGGGTTACGATGCCACCCTATCCTAGGTTGTGACTTTGCTTACCCCGAAACAGCTCTGATGTTGTTATCCATACACATGTGTTCTGGAAAATTACCTCATAAAAGCAATTTGGTAAAGCGAGTCATTCTATGGGCAAGTTGCATTACAGTGCTGAGTGTTAACGGCAGGAAGAAATTGGAGATGTGTCTACTTGCAGCCAGAGAACAAAGAGAGTAAGCACAGGTCTTCTCAAGATGGTAAGGAAAGTTGATGTGGGCATCCAAACTCACCCTCTCTGCTCCTAGTGAGGTGCAGTGTGATGTTAGGAAAATACTACTATGCAGCTGATCCTAAGGAACTACTCAAGCCCAGTGGAAAACTTCCATTCCTGATTGCCTTGCAAGGAAACTGAAGTGTCCTGGCACAATGAGTCAGTGCCTGACTCACTGTGCTTTGAAAGTCGAAACCTTCATAGAAAGAGTGCTTGTGGTCTGGCTCACCTGTGCAGGTGAAATGAAGCCCCGTATGTGTGGACTTGTGAAGTCGTCTCCGAGTTTGAAGAAAGCACATCACCTGCCCCCTTTTTTTAGTATGTGGTTCAGGATTAACAATACAGTTATACACTTTAAAAAGACTATTAGAACACTTCTTACATTCACACATTAAAAGATGTGCTACTCTGAGGATAACAAAGATTCTACTGATTTTTTTAAAGATTTTATTTATTTATTAGAGAGAGAATGAGAGTGTAGAGGGGGGAGGGTCAGAGGGAGAAGCAGACTCCTTGCTGAGCAGAGAGCCCAATGTGCGGACTCCATCCCGGGACTCCAGGATCATGACCTGAGCCGAAGGCAGTTGCTTAACCAACAGAGGCATCCCAAGATTCCATTCACATTAATTGGGTCTCTAGGTCTCATCCGTAAAATGAAGGAATTGGATCATCATTAAAGTCCCTTACAGGAAAAAAAAAATCTAATTTTGTAGTCTAAAGTTTCCTCCGCTGTATGCTATATCTGTGTTGAATTTAGGTCCTGTTGAACTTAGTTAGCATTTAGTCTATACTGATTGACATTGGGTTATATATTCACTTACCTTAAATTTTTCTAGAATTTTAAGTTTGTTGTCTTAACTCAATTTTTTAAAATGGGTGGGCCACAGTAGTGCCTTGCATTTCCTTTGGTACTTTTACCACGTCACCCAGAGCTCTTAGTAGCCATTTGATAAATGTACAGCGATGGCCAAGGGCTTGTGAGGAGAGATCAAGGTGAGTCATATTTTACCTTTCTGTAGGTGTAATATGACCTGTGCTAAAGTGCTGATAACGAGTGGCTGCCCTCGTCGTTACTGTGGAAGATAATGTCCCAGAGCCCAAGGTAAAGTATTATGGTGTAATGTCCAACTGCATACTTGTCAATGTCATGAAAGTTACTATCTGCATGAACTTGTACTTCCCAGAAGATAATAATTAATGGTTTTGGCCTTTTGGACACTGCCTTTGCTCTGACAGTAAATTTATTTAAGAGTGATTTAACTCAGACAAAACTGAGAAAAAAGGTACATATTCCTGCGTGTTATCTTAGCAATTGAAAAACAGATGTTTTCATGCATTTGTGTACGAATTCGTAGAAGGATTCGTAATTTGTGTGTTCTGGCCCCATATAGTCGTCCAGTCTTGCAGAGAAGGGAGGCACGAGAGGATGGAGTATGCAGTGGGATTGGGGTCAGTGGTACAGGAAAGTCACCAATAGTGAAAAATTACCTTCTAAAGGGGCACCTGGGTGGCTCAGTGTGTTAAGCCACTGCCTTCGGCTCAGGTCATGATCTCAGGGTCCTGGGATCGAGTCCCGCATCGGGCTCTCTGCTCAGCAGGGAGCCTGCTACCCTCTCTCTCTGCCTGCCTCTCTGCCTACTTGTGATCTCTCTCTGTCAAATAAATAAATAAAAATCTTAAAAAAAAAAATTACCCTCTAAAGACCCATAATGTGCTCATTCATTCATTCATTCATTCAACAAATGCTTATTGTGAGCAGCTCTTTGTGCCAACTACATGCCAGGCCCCGTCCTGATGCTGGGACTGGAGTGAGGAACGGAAGAAAAATTCTGCCCTCAAGATATTCATATTCTCAGGAGAAACCCAGTTTGTGTAACGCCATAACCCCTAGAACCCCATGGTACACAAGGCTTATGTGGAGAGGGCTAAAATGTTTATGTGCAGATTTCCTCCGTTTTGGGGTAGACAAATTGTGTTTTGTAGGCATATTCTGCCTGCTGCCTGTTTTTTTTACACCGACTGTATGGAACACAACCCATTCATTTACATACCGTGTGTGAGTGAGTGCTTTGGGGCTACACTGGCAGGGGTTGAGTAGTTGTGACAGAGACATAGCCCTCAAAGCCAAAAATATTTAGTAGCCTTTCATGGAAGATGCTCGCTGACCCCTGCCCTGTTTTATTTTTATATTAAGTCTTTACCTCTTTGATATGTTTTATTGACTTGTTCGTTGTGTGTGATAGTGAAGCACCTTCTGTTGAGTGAGATCAGCCCCTGAGTTACAAGATTTGCACAGCCCTTGAGCTACACCGTATGTTCTCGTTCACTTCCTCCATCTTCACCTCAGCCTGCCCTGCCCCCCTTCAATCATGAGGTGGTTCTCAGGCAGGCCACCATGCTGGACTATTGTCACCTACGACAGCCTTCATTGTTAAGTCTGGGGGGGGCTGTCCCCGAGCTCATCCATAGTTTCACGTAAGTCGGAGTATTATTCTTCCTTTTGCTCTTCAGCCTCTCACGCTAACTTCAGCTCCTCACAGCCCCCACGAGCCACCTATAGTGATGTGCCCTCGTTTAGAAATAATCTCCAAGTGACCAAAGACTTTTTTTGGTTCAAGGCCGGAGCACCCTTTGGGCCTGTAGGAGAAGCAGTGGAAAGTCGTGCTTCCGAGGGCTCTGGTGCACGAGGAGTTCTTTGCTCAGAAGTGGGGTTGAAGGAGGAGAGGGAGGGAGAGGCGGGAGCAGCTCCTGGGGAATAGCAGAGGCATACCAGCTAGCTAATTTTCTTCGCTCCTCACTCCAGTTGATGCGATAGCCAAAATCGTCTTTCGTAAAAGCAAAGCAAATTCCGCACAAAGAAGGTTCCCTTGGCTTACCTAGCTTCGAGCGGCTGTCCCCAAGGCAAAAAAAAGCGCTAACCTAAGAGGCAGAGTACTTAGAAGATGTTTTTGCTGAAATGAATATGGGCAGAAAGATTAGGCCCCAGAGAGGAAAATATAAACACAGATGTACTATTTTTAGTACCCTTTTTAAAGTAAATTAACAGTCTTAACTTAACTCTTGCAAAGTTATGACACTATTGGACCCAGAGTACGATGCGCTGTTACCTGCAGGATTAAGGAAAAGGGAGCGCTGAAGTGCCGTGAGAAGAGCCATTGAATGATTTTGCACATAATTCAGCTTTCCTAGGAGGACAGATAAGTTTCAGTGTAACATGATTAAGGCGGAGGGAGAAAAGCTGCTCAGAAGAGTCTGGATTTAGCAGGGCCGGTGAACCGCAATTCCCAGATAAGACCATGTTTGTGTACAGTTTTCTGTGTTCTCTCTTGAAGAATTCATAATTGTGACATTTATTCAACGAAGGTCCGAGATTCAGACTGAAGAATGGACTCCCATTGTCCTCGCCCTCAGCCTGTTCTGCAGGCTGGGAACGAGCAGGGGAGCAGGTATGCACTGCTGGCCACGAGCAGATGTTCTTTGCCTCCGCTGAGGATTGAAGCTGAAGGGAGGGAATTGGGGCGGATGGCAGGAAGGTTTTCCCCAATGTCACCTAGACAGAGAAACCATGACATTGGTTTCAGAGGTTTGTCGGAACTCTACAAGCGAAAAAGAGCTGTATGTCTGTGTTCATTGAGTACAGCTTTGCCCAAAGGCCAAAGGCCTGAGCTGATGACATTGAGGAGGCCTTTCTGTGATTCCTTGAGACACAGTAATTCCAGCATTGGGGTGGGAGGACCCTGGCGGCCTGCCGGCGGCAGCCTTTCTATGGTATTTACTGCTCTTCCATTTTAGAATTCCAGAGCATTTCCGGTCAGGTCGAACAACTTGATGATCATCACGTTGCACGTGAGGAAATAGCGCTGTGTTGGGAGATACTTACCAGGGCTGGTAGGAAATAATTAGCAAAGACTAAAATTCAAATTTTGATCATACAAACAATGAGTACCTACTGTGTGCAAGTGGAATGTGAGGTGTGAGGGCACAGAGATGAAGGGAGCGCAGTGAGTGTCCCTGCCGATCCTGAGGGCAGACCTGTGTGTCACTGACCCCAGGGACGGGCTGGCAGTGAGGTGGGGACAGGGTGCTATGGTGGCTCGGATAGAAAGCTATCGTGGGACAGGAGGCTCTTGAGGTGATGTTTGAGCTGGACGAAGGGAACGGAAGGAGTAGATTCTGATCTGGGGGCCTGGCTGAGCCAGTGGGGCACTGTCCCCCTCTAACAGAGAGAAGTCATACAATGGACAGGGTCACTCTGGGCTACTTTCCCTTTGCTAGCTCTTATGTGTGTGACAGGAAAAGTGGGGACACCGGGTCCATTATTTTTAATCTTTATTTTTTAAAAATTATTATTATTATTTTTTAAAGATTTTAATTTTTTATTTGGCAGAGAGAGACACAGTGAGAGAGGGAACACAAGCAGGGGGCGTGGGAGAGGGAGAAGCAGGCTTCCCGCCGAGCAGGGTGCCCAATGCGGGGCTCAATCCCAGGACCCTGAAATCGTGACCTGAGCTGAACGCTGATGCTTAATGACTGAGCCACTGAGCAAACCTCCCCCCTTTTGCTTTCTTAGACAAAACTAACTTGAATCCTGACACAGAGTAACAGAATCAGAGATCATTAGAGCAGACAGCTGTCTCACTTCATCAAGTCCAATGTCCCGACTGCATAGAAAGTAAACCTAAGGACCAAGAGGTCCTCCAAGTACAGGGGTTGGTGCCTTTGGCTCTACCTGTGGGATCTGGACTAGACTCAGCAAATTCTGAGAGAACCAGTTTAACTGATCAAACTGCTGTCTTACAAATGATACGTATTTTGTATCCCATTCTCTCTGTATACTCTGTTATCTATACCATAAAGGAAAATGAAGAAATTGGACCCAGAACATATTGGGCCCACAGCAAGTAACATTATGGGGAAAAGTCCCCTGTTCGGTGTTCATCAAAAGACTGGATGGGCTGCAAAAAATGGGTGTGTCAAGAGCATCTCAGTTTTTGTCAGAATAATGCCAATCTACAATATGTGACAGTCCCAGAAAATTATTCTGTTTGAGTTAAAAAGAACATCTTTAAAAAGACCACTAAATGACCCCAACAACAGTCCTTGCCCAAGTGCTGTGAGCTTGGGTGGTCAGGGTTTCCATCCCAGGTGGGTCCCTTGATAAGGGCAAAGGCCGACTCCCCACACCCAGTATTAAAAACCCAAGGAGGGGGCACCTGGCTGGCTCAGTCAGTGGAGCATCTGACTCTTGATCTTGGGGTCTTGCGTTCAAGTCCCACATTTGGTATACAAATTACTTAAAAAAATAAATTCAAAAAATAATAATATAAAAATAAAAACCTTTCCTTTAAAAAAAAACCCCACAAAAATCAAAGAGATGGTGATAATTCTGCAGGACAGGTAAAGGCATTCAGTCATCACTACATCATTTGCTATTTAAAAACAATCAACAAGCCTGTGAGCTCAGTCTCTGTGATGATGCATTTGAGTTGAAACTGGAACCCAAGCCCTCTTTGTCTGCATTCACTTTGCCCCCATTGAAGACAGTCCGTGCTGGGGAGGTCCCTGCTGGGTTCCCTGATGTTTGATTGCAGAATGAGGCCAACTAGAGCATGGCCACATCACTGGTTTCCATATTTGGACTTTGAGCTATAAAGTACTTCCAATGCCTCTCATTCTCAAATCCTCAAAAGATTTCATTATCTTTGGATCTTTTGTGACCTTTCTTTTGAGTCAGCCTGGGTTCCTGTCTCAGTTCTGTCACCTATAAGTTATGTAACCTTGGGCAAGTCACTTGTGTTTCTGTTTCCCTATCTAGAAAATTGGCAGGGGAGGCAGGTTGATGATCACAGCACTATGGACAAGTTGCTTGTGCCTCAGTTTCCTTATCTGTAAAATAGTAATAATAATAGTAGTTCCCACTGGTGGCGTGTTGAGAATTAAATGGATTAATGTATTGCAAAGCACCTATAACAGTACTGTACACAGACCAAGTATTTAAATTATCATTACTATCCTTTTGGCTTATTTGATGTATTAGGAGGCTAAGTGTGGATTAATTCTAGTGAGTGCTTTATCCAAGTTAATTCTTGGAAGCAGAGCTGTATTTAGAGTACTGCCCATCAGCTGGTTAGCTAATTCCTAAGAAAGGATGGGCTGCTGCATTGCGTTCCCTTCTCAGGCAGTCTGTACCACGAGCTACGAATTCAAATGCTGCCAGAGGCAGAGGAAGAAATATAGAAGATTCAGAGAAGCTGGGTATGTGCTTGTGAAACAGTAAAGGAATTGCTTTTCTCTTTAAAAACAAAAACAAAAACAAACAAACAAAAAACTACATTTTTTCTTTCTAATTTTTCTCCAAACAAGAGGGGCTTTTTAGGCTGTCTTTTACTTTGTCACTTTTTTTTTTTTAAGATTTTATTTATTTATTTGACAGAGAGAGATCACAAGTAGGCAGAGAGGCAGGCAGAGAGAGAGAGGGAAGCAGGCTCCCTGCTGAGCAGAGAGCCAGATGCGAGACTCGATCCCAGGACCCTGAGATCATGACCTGAGCCAAAGGCAGCGGCTTAACCCACTGAGCCACCCAGGCGCCCATACTTTGTCACTTTTGATGGAGGTCCAGAAACACATAAATATTTTTCTTTTTCTTTCTTTCTTTTTTTTTAGATTTTATTTATTTATTTGATAGAGAGAGAGTACAAGCAGTGGGGAGCAGCAGGCAGAAAGAGAGGGAAAAGCAGGCTTACTGAGCAGGGAGCCCAATATGGGACTCCATCCCAGGACTCTGGGATCATGACCTGAGCCAAAGGCAGATGTCTAACAACTAAGCCATCCAGACACCCCGAGAAATACTTTTCTTCTAGTAAAGCAAGTTGTGTGAAGGTACAAAAATAAATGACATCTAAAAGAATTGGCAATCGATGTGGTATATCCATTTTAGGGACAACAGGCAGTATGGGGACTAGACGAGCCAGGAGACCTTTGCTCAATCTAAAAGGATGGTGACATTTCTCTGGTTTTTTATTACCATCGAACGCTAAGGAGCTGGTGTTATTAGCTCTTCAGTTTTTCCAGGGAAGCCCCAAATCTCATTTTTATAGAAGAGTTCCTATTTTTAAATATAGACTCAAAGCATACCTCTGAATTCAGTTCTCAGGCTGCTGATTTGCAACCCCTGGTCCACAAGGTGTGGAATCTCCATATGCTAATGTCATATATTCAGGGATTTCAGCCAGAATTGTGAAGTCTTGTCCACTGAGCAAAATTAGAGAGAGATCCTCTCTGTATTTCAGAGAGGACTGCCCTTGTTCATTGGGTAAGTAAGCACAGACTTCTGATTCCATTCCAAAAACGCTCAACTTTGAGTGAATGAAGAGCATTGCTCCGTGATTCGGATGCCCGCCTGAAAGGCTTTGGGGCTTATGTTGGAGAGTAGCAGGCTAAATAATATCCCCCAGAGATAACAGGTCTCTGGAACCTGTGAGTGTTGCCTTGTATGGCAAAATAGACTGCAGATATGATTTCATTAAGGGATTGGAGGTAAAGAGGGTATCCTCGATTATCCGGGTGGGCCCTAAATGCAACGACAAGTTCTCATAAGAGAGAAGCAGAGGGAGGTTTGACATCACCCAGAGGAGAAGGCCATGGAACCACAGAGACAGAGACTGGAGCCATGAGGCCAGGGCCAAGGAAGGCCAGCAGTCACCAGAAGCTGGAAGGGACAAGGAAGAGATTCCCTCTGGAGCCTCTGAAGGAAGTGCCTCCACCTTGATCTCAGCCCACTGAGAAGCTCAGTACTGGTTTCAGACTCTGCCCTCTAGAACTGTGAGAGAATAAATGTCTCTTGCTTTCAGCCACCAGGTTTATGGTAGTTTGTTACGCCAGCCATGGGAAACAAACATAGCTGGTATGGAAAACTTTTTATATTTTTTTTGAAGAGTTTATTTTTTTGTCAGCATCTGGGCAAATGGCATGCCCTCAGAAATTAGCCATGATTTCGAGATCAGTGACCCAACACCTGGAGAGTCCTAGCCAGTGGTTCAAAATGACTTCTCTTTACTTGGGCATCTCTAGCATCCTGGTGTTCTCCACCCCTCCCACCCCTGCTGTGTCTCCTACTCACTGTGTGTGTTCTACCTCCCCAGCTAGACGGGAAGGTCCTGGAGGCCAGATCTACTTCCTTTAGCTCTTTGGATTTTGTCTCAGAACTGAGCATAGTGCCTTGTGCATAATTTTTCACCCATGTGATATATTGTAGATACTTTAATTTTTTGAGCATATTTTAGATATTCCTGTAGATCTGGAATAAATATTTGTATACTTTTAAAAAAAAGATTTATTGATTTATTTATTTATTTGAGAGAGAGAGAGAGAGAGAGAGAAAAAGAGGAGGTGGTGGGGGGTACAGAGGAAGAGGGAGAGACAATCTTAAGCAGACTCTGTGTTGAGCGCAGAGCCTGACACAGAGCTTAATCCCAGCACCCTGAGATCATGACCCAAGCACCCACCCATGGCACCACCCCGGTGCCCTTAAATATTTGTATACTTCTATAAAAATATAAAAATATATATTTCACATATTTTCATATTGTGCAGCAAAAATGTGGGTAAACCTCACAACAAATTGTAAAATTTTTTACCAACTGTGAAGAACCCCAAAGTAGAAACTGTCTTCTATTTATGCAGTGAGATCTCAATAGAATGACTTAGAGACACAGTGTTGTGGAGGGAAGCCAACATGAAGGGCTTGAGAGCAACCAGAATGATATGACTATGATTTTTATACTAAGTTGAGACTCAAGTTAGCTACAGTTAAAAACATAGTTTAGCTTCATGGCTTTGGTTCTAAACAAGCATTCCAAAACACCGAGTTAAGAAAATACATTGCAGTACCCAACTTTTTATTTCACATATGCATTTTACACATTTGATGTGGTCTGCTTTTTTTTTTTTTTTTTTAAGATTTTTTTATTTATTTGACAGAGAGAGAGATCACAATTAGGCAAAGAGGCAGGCAAGGACAGAGAGGAGGAAGCAGGCTCCCTGCCGAGCAGAGAGCCCAAGTGGGACTCAGGACCCTGAGATCATAAACTGAGCTGAAGGCAGAGGCTTAACCCACTGAGCCACCCAGCACCCCCGGTCAGCTTTTTTTTTTTTTTTTTTTTTTTTTAAAGAACTGACTCGGTAGATGTGGATGTCTCTCAAGCATCAAAGAGTATCGATTAGTATGCTGAAACTGCTTTCCTCTTAAAACTCACACTGAGAGTTCTGTGATTTCCTTGGTTGCCTTTAACTTAAGCTCCCTTGTTCCATGTGGTAAGTTTCACTATCAGTAAGGTACAGACCGGGTCCCATGTGGGCGTCAGGACAGTCTTGTCTGTTGGGCCATTATGAGTGGATTTGCAGAATCTGGGTTTCTGTGCCAGCTGTAGACAGTACTTGTCTGGGAAAACCATCCGCTTAACATGGAGGGACCCTCAAGGCCCAAGAGAAGTTGGGTTTGGATAAATCCTGGGGAGAAGAAGGAAGCCCAGTCCCAGCTGGCTAGTTGTCCAGCAACCCTGAGTGGCACCCAGGGGCCATTTTTGGACACTCATCCTCGTTTCACCCGGAGATTTGTAGTCACTTGTTATTCCAAAATAGAAGCCGATCATGGTGGATGGAAAATGAACCTTAGGCTAACAGAATTACTTCTTCTAATTTGTTTCCACCTATATTCCTCTTGCAGTCTTCAAAACCATGCTAGCAACAGAAGTTTAATTAATCGATTGATTGAACTATCACCTCCTGTGTAGATAGAACTCTGTGTTTTGTCTCTTAAGTCGGAGTAGTGTTAGTCTACTGTATCCAGAATACTTTCTAATACAATCTAACATTGGCCTCGGCAGCAAAGACCTTTAATTAGATCATATAATGAAAATTCTAAGGCTGATAATTTCAGAGATCATGCTATCATCACAGACTCAGCCTCTTTCTTTCTTTCTTCTTATCCTTTCTGAGCAGACAGGATTTTCATGTTGAGAGTTGATTTCTCATATTCACTGGAAAGCTGTCTCAGCCCAAAATATTATAGTTTTATGCAACCATGTTTAAGGCAGAAACATAGGGCAACCTCTTTGTCAGCTGTCTATCAGGTAGGACATTCCTTCTCGGAAGACTTTGTCTTTCCCTTACCAGCTCACTTTCCCTTCCAGCTTATGAGCGAGAGCCATAGTCCCATTCCTAAACAAATTCCAGTGGCAAGTGGGATTGCTTTGCTTGGCTTAGCTGGACCAGAGTTCATGCCCTGGGGCTGTGGTAGGTGGCTGCCATCCCCGATTATGTGGGATCCTGAATAAAATCAGGGTTTTGAAAATTAAGCAAGAAGGACAGAGTTGCTACAGGGTAGATCAGCAAAGGCATCCGCTGCCTCTCCCTTCTTTTTTCTAGTGCATTGTCCATTGCCTTGTTGTTTTCCCAGAGCAGCAGTGAGATTTTGTTCAGTTTCAGATGATGACATGAGTCATCATATTCGGGCCACCACAGAAATGGTGAACAACTGAAAATACTGATCTCCAATGTATTTAACCACTTCCTGCTGGGATGTGCTCAGAATTGACTGTGGGTGGACTGAAGCTTCTTGTGTAATGCTCATTTGAATAATACCACTGCATTTTTTTTAGTATGGGAAATAATTCACCAGAGTACAGACCAGCAAGCTCAGACAGTTGTCGTGGTCCTGTTCTGGATCCAGACATAGTGCCACCAATCCCTCTCTCTTATGCCCCTTTGTACACTTGAAACAATGATCTTGGCTCCCCAGGTCTCTTTTACTTCAGGTATTCTTTCTTCACTTACTCCGGTTGTGCTTTTATGTAGGCCCTTTTTATGTTCTTTAATGTCTGTCTGGAAGTTTGTCACCCAAAGTTGAAATGACCAGAGTCGTGCAATGTATCAACCTTGTCTGAATGCTGTGTTCCTAATACAATCACGTATTACCTTTGGAATAAATAAAATAAACAACCTTAGATCTACTTACAGCTGTCTGCTGAGCATCTGAGCATTTCCAGTGGGAGGTTTTGTACATATCTCAAATCCTACACCTTAGAAAATAGAACCATTGTCTCCACACCTTGTCCAAGTAGCACATGCACACACATTCCATATTCCAAAGCTGTCTCTCTTATACCTAAGAGTCAGCCAGTCCAGAGCCTTTGTTCAGGCCTTCAACATGTATCACATGGACTACTGCAAACTCTCCAGACCAGTTTCTCTGCCTCTAGTCTCTCTGTCCTAACATCTTTGTGGTCTCCAGAGAGACCTTTGTTGTGCCATTTCCCTGCTTAAAAGCCCTGGAGAGCTCCTCTCTGCACTGCAAGACCAAACTCCTCCATAACAAGTATAACCCCTTCGCAACTGGGCCCCAACTTCACTTTCTAGGCTTGTCCTGCCATTTCCTTACTGCCCTCCATGGTCTTTATGCCTTAGTCTCCTACTTCACCACCTGGTTGTACATTAGGGTCACCTAGAGAGCTTTCTTAACTACTGAAACTCGTTCCCCACCCCTGACCTGACCTTTAGAGGTGGGGCCTGGGCATCAGTATTTGTTAAAAGATGATTCTAATGTTCCGCCGGGGACAGAACCACTGGACACTTGCCAAAGGCCTGTACCACTAACCTTTGCACATAGGTTGCATTTTGCACACTGCTCCATTTCTAATTTCTTTCTCTCCCTTTTCTGTATAGTAAAACTTGGCTCATTCTTTGAAACCTCAGTACTGCCTCTTCTCTGAGGGGTCGACAAATCCCTCCCTCCACACGAGAGCTGGTTGCTCTCTCTACCGTGTTCTCATATTACTTTCTACATTTTTCATGATCGTGTGAGTTGTGAGTTACTTAAGGAAGTACCCTTACCTTATGCATAGTATGCCCCAAAAGCCTCGCATAATACTTAGCAGTAAAGCTTCAAGAAAATTCTACACTGTCAACCTGACATCAATGCCCGAAGAGACACTAGCCAGATCCATTGTACAGTTACCATGTAATCACCTGAAATAGTGTGAGGTTAAAGAGCAGCCAGCATAGCATGGTGAGAGTCAAATGTTGCTAGAGTAATTGAATTTTGTTCTATGATGATAGGACAAACTGTAACAAGAAGTTGTGAGGGCGGCTGTGTGTTAAATGAATGACTCACTCTATCCTGACTTCACTAAAGTTCTTAGTTCTTTCACAAATGGCTTTCTCAATGATAATCTAGAAGCGTTGTCCCAGTTATACAATTTAATTGGATGAAGAAGTAGTGGAACATTAACTACCAACGAAAGGCTTCTACAATTAATAATTTATAGATATGAATCAGTAATATAATGCCATTGCAAAAAAAAAAAAAAAAGTGGGGGAGAGCCCACATGCTACTGGAATGTACATCATTTTGAAGTTTGGCCACCACAGCTCATCAAGGATATGGAGAAATGTGCGAGGACTCAGAGATGAATGCCAAAAGATAATTAAAGGAGTGGAAAAAGGTCCTATGAGGAAAGGTTGCATAATTAAAGCATAAGGCTGAGACACACATTTGATTACAATTTCACGTACACATACATATTTGTGGGATACTTTCTTTTATATCAGCAACAAAACGAAGCATGAAGAAATTAGCTTAAATTAGAACAGGCAAGTTTTAGTTGGATATAAAGAAAAATATTCTAATTAACCGGGTTACAAAATACAAATCTGGTCATGTTATTCTTAAGTTAAAAAGAAAAAAAATACAAAAAGCTTAGGGCACCTGGATGGCTTAGTTGGCTAAGCATCTGCCTTTGACTCAGGTCGTGGTCCTGGGGTCCTGGGATCAAACCCCACTTCAGGCTCCCTGATCAGTAGGAAGTCTGTTTTTCCCTCTCCCTTGGTCCCTCCCCCTGCTTGTGCTCTCACTCTCTCGGTCAAATAAATGAATAAAATCTTTTAAAATTAAAAAAAAAAAAAAACAGATGTAGGTAAATACGAAAAAGGAGAAAACAAAGAGTCGAAAATTGCCTATGTTGTGGTTCAAGTACTCTTTCTGTGTTGTTTTGAAATACAGCCATGTTGTATGATAGTGTTCTAATATTAGTTTTTATGGAATAATTCTACACTTGTATGTCTTAAGCTGAAGTTTGCAATAGGTATCTTTTTAAAGATTCTCTTCCTCTACCATTTTGAGAACTTTTTAAACTTCAAAGTAGAATAATTTCAAACATACAGAAAACTCGCAAGAATAGTGCAAAGAATACCCATATACCTTTACCCAAATTTACCTTTTGTTAACATTTTACCCCATTTGTTCCCTCTGTCTCTACACACACACCATTCCCTGCACACCGCCCCCCCCACCACCAATATGTTTGTTCTACCCAGTTGAGAATAAATCGCGTACATCATGGTCCTTTACTTATAAATCCTTCAGGGTATGTTTTCTAAAAATAAGACCATGCTCTTACAGAACCACAGGACAGGTATCAACTTTAGAGACTTCAACAGATGAAATAATTTGACCTCATCTACCATCTATATTCCAATTTTCTCCATTGGCCCAATATGTCCTTTGTAGCATTTCATCTCCTTTGGTACAGGATCCAGTCAAAGCCTGTGTTTTTCAAAATGGCATCTAAGGCCCTCCACAAACAAAACTCTGGGGTTCTCTCTCTCCAGTTCCAAGCTCCCCACCTTTTCCTTCCTCCCAGGTTGATGCCTTTGTTTCTGCTCCTTGGACTGCTAGAATGTTTGACCTTACCAAACACCTACTTTTCTTGTTCTCTCAAGCTCTGTCTTCTGTGAAGACTTTGCGTATGCCCCTTCTCAGCTCAGATGGAATTGACCCAACTGGAAGCCGGCAGTGCAGCGGGGGGTGGGGTGTCCCTTTAACCTTGCCAATGTCCTGAACCCGAAATGTAAGCATACTTGAAATATCTTAGTGCATATTCATGAGTACCTATCCGGCCCACGCACTGTGTACCCTTATCCCCCTGCTGTGAGACTCTAAGAGCTTTGAAAAAAGGAACAATACTTGATGTTCCTTGTATCCCCAGGCTGGAATATAGGGTCTCTCACACAGGAGGGGCTTTATAAGTATTTATTAATCAGCAGTAGAAGACATCACTGTAAAGAGCTGCTGTAGGAAGTCGCAGGGAGTTTGAGCTTGTCAGGCTTCAAGGGGAAGGAACATGCCCCTTTGATCAGGGGCTTCAAAATGGCTCTGAGGGAGGGGAATAAGTTTGGGGTGGGAGAGTTTGTTCTCTGAAAGGTCTCCAGTTATAGAGTGTGATGAAATCAGATATAAGCTTTACATTTAAAGCTTCCCAAAGACCCACACAACCTTTGCAAGAACAGACTGGATTTTTTTTTCACCCACCCCCCACCCATCTCCCCTCTGACAATCACAGTTCTTTATATTTAAGAGTCTGTTTTTTGGTCTCTTTTTGTTTTGGTTTGTTTCTTAAATTCCACGTATGAGTAAAATTATATGGTATTTGTCTTTCTCACACTCACTTCTTTCACTTAGAATTATACTCTCTGGGTCCATCCTTGTCAGAAATGACAAGATTTCATTCTTTCTGATGGCTGAGTAATATTTCATTGTGTGTATATAGCACATCTTTATCCATCTGTCAGTGGACACCTGGACTACTTCCATATATTGGCTATTCTAAATAGTGCTGCAGTAAATATAGAGGTGCATATATGTTTTTGAAATCAAGTTTTTGTTTTCTTTGGGTAAATACCCAGTAGTGCAGTTACTGGATCAGAGCAATTCTATTTTTAATTTTTTGAGGCACCTCCATGGTGTTTTCCACTGTGGCTGTGCCAGTTTGCTTTCCCACCCAACAGTGCATGAGTGTTCCTTTTTCTCCACATCTTCGCCAACCTTTGTTGTTTCATGTGTTTATAATGTTAGCCATTCTGAAAGGTGTGAGGTGTTATCTTGGTGGTGGTTTTGCTTGGTTTGTCCCTGATGATGAGTGATGTTGAGCATCTTTTCATGTGTCTGTTGGTCATCTGGATGTCTTCTTTGGAAACATGTTTGTTCAGGTCCTCTGCCCATTTTTAGTTTGTTTGGTACTGAGTTGTTTAAGTTTTTTATATATTTTGGATATTAAACCCTTATCAGATACATCATTTGCAAATAGCTTCTTCCATTTAGTGGAATATGACTGGATTTATGTTTTTAAGATTTTATTTTAAAAACTTTTAATGTACTCTCTATCCCCAATGTAGGGCTCAAACTTAAACAACTCTGAGATCAAGAGTCACATGCAGCTAGGTCTCATAATAAATAAATCTCCTGGATTTGTTGATTTATTTATTTTTAGTTTATGGGTTTTGTTTTTTTTTAAGATTTTATTTATTTATTTGACAAGACACAGCAAGAGAAGGAACACGAACAGGGGGAGTGGGAGAGGGAGAAGCAGGCTTCCCACTGAGCAGGGAGCCTGATGTGTGGCTCGATCGATCAGGATCTGAGCTGAAAGCAGAAGCTTAACGACTGAGCCACCCAGGCGCCCCTCCCAAATTTATTTTTAAATTCCAAACTAATTTTGGACTTCCAGAAGAGTTACAAAAAACCATACAGAAAATTCGTAGAAATCTTTCACCTAGCTTCCCCTAATATCAACAAGTTCTATAACAAAAGAACAATGATCAGGGGCGCCTGGGTGGCTCAGTGGGTTAAAGCCTCTGCCTTCGGCTCACGTCATGATCCCAGGGTCCTGGGATCGAGCCCCACATCGGGCTCTCTTCTTAGCAGGGAGTCTGCTTCCCCTTCTCTCTGTCCTCTGCCTGCTTCTCTGCCTACCTGTGATCTCTGTCTGTCAAGAAAAAAAAAAAAAAGAACAATGATCAAAACCAAAAAATTAGTATTAGCACATTGCTATTAACTAAGCTACAGACCAGATTTAGATTTCACCAACTTTTCCACTAATGTCTTTTTTCTGTTCCAGGGTCCTATTCAGGATCCCACATTAGCTGTGACCACTTAGCTGGTCACATCTCTTTAATTACCTCCAATCTGTCACAGTTCCTCAGCCTGTCCTTGCCTTTTATGATCTTGACACTATTGAAGACTATAGGTCATTTGTAGAATGTCCCTCATTTGGGGTTAGTCTGAAGTTTTCTTTTTCTTTCTTTTTTTTTTTTTTTTAAAGATTTTATTTATTTATTTGACAGAGAGAGATCACAAGTAGGCAGAGAGGCAGGCAGAGAGAGAGGAGGAAGCAGGCTCCCCGCCGAGCAGAGAGCCCGATGCGGGACTCGATCCCAGGACCTGAGATCATGACCTGAGCCGAAGGCAGCGGCTTAACCCACTGAGCCACCCAGGCGCCCCTAGTCTGAAGTTTTCTTATGAATAGAATGAGGTTCTGCATTTTTTATAAGAATACCATGGAAGGGAGGTGCCCTTTTCATAACATCATATCCAAGGTTCATAAGGTTGTAAATTTTATTAATGGTGATACTGAATTTGATCGCTTTGGGTAAGAAAGTTTCTGCTGGATTTTTCCCCATGGAGTTACCATCTTTCCCTTTGAAGTTAATAAGTATCTTAGAGATACTTCAAAACTATGTAAATATCCTGTTTCTCCTCAACCTTTCATCCATTCATATTTGCATCCATCAGGACTGTTGTCTGCAACAAATCTTACTGTGGTATTTGCCTAACAGTGAATTTTTTTTTTAAGATTTTATTTATTTATTTGAGAGAGAGACAGTGAGAGAGAGCATGAGCAAGGAGAAGGTCAGAGGGAGAAGCAGACTCTGCATGGAGCTGGGAGCCCGATGCGGGGACCCGATCCCAGGACTTGGGGATCATGACCTGAGCTGAAGTCGTCCAACCAACTGAGCCACCCAGGCGTCCCCTAACAGTGAATTTTTTATTTCCCTCTTTCCTTCTGCATTTATTGATTGGAATTCTTCTGGAAGGAGAAGCTGCGTGGACTGGATTTAGATGCAGAAGTTCACATACTTCCAATGAGTATTTTCTGATCTTTTGATTTTTCAGATAATTAGTTTGACAGCCTTATTTTCCTCAGGGTGCCTGGCTGGCTCAGTTGGTAGAGCATGTGACAACTCTTGATGTCAGGGTCATGAGTTCAAGCTTCATGTTGCGCATAGAGCTTACATTAAAAAACAAAACAAAGCCATAAAAAACCTTTATTTTTGCATTTATAATTTTTTAATGTTTACGTAAAAGCATTGCAATTGCTTAACTTATTACTACATTTTCTTTATTATAGGCAGATTGAATGATTCAATTTAATAAATTGCAAAACCATAATTTGTTATTGAAGAAAACATAACTGAATGACTTTTTTTTTTTTTAAGATTTTATTTATTTATTTGTCAGAGAGAGAGAGAGCGAACACATGCAGACAGAGTGGCAGGAAGAGACAGAGAGAGAAGCAGGGTCCCTGCTGAGCAAGGAGCCCGATGTGGGACTCGATCCCAGGACGCTGGGATCATGACCTGAGATGAAGGCAGCCGCTTAACCAACTGAGCCACCCAGGTGTCCCACTGAATGACTTTTAAAAGGGCACACCCTACATACAGGCCTTAATAAATTCATTGTTCCTGTTTAGCTTCTGTATGTCTTGTAGTAAAAATAATACTGTTGATGCCTAGCCACAAATAGTCCGTGGAGCACATGTAAATTCTGTATCGGGAGAACTTTAATTTTAACATTTCTTGGCTTTGTTACATTGTAAATCGTAGCAGAATTACGCAGAACACGGTATATTTAGTACAGATTTTGTAGCTCGGCAATTTTTCTCGACCGTAGTTTTCATGCCGTGTTTGCCCACAGTGGCTGGTCAGCAGAAAAGCATTGAATTGCAACTGATTCATTTCTGAGTCAGTGATAAATTCACTTTCCAAGAGTGGTATCTCTCATCTTATAAAAATTAAAAAGAGCCTTATTTAGGCCAGAGGTTGGCAAACTTTTTCCATAGATGTCCAGATCATAAATATTTTAGGTTTTGTAAGCCATATAGTCCTTGTCACAACTGCTGAATCCTGCTCTTGTGTGAGAAAGCATCTATAGACAATGTGCAAATGAGTGGCCATAGCCATGTTCCAATAAAACTTTATTTACAACAATGGGTGATGGGTGGGAGGGAGGGGTTGTCATTTGCTGAGCCCCTATTTAAAGAATAAAAATACACAAACTTAAAATGCACATTAGCATTTACCGTTGTCTCACATTTGTCTCTACAGGCAGAAGACTGATCTTTGAAAATATGTATTTGGGAGACAGTCACGTTCTATTGAATACCTTGTGCTGGTGCTGCCACCGAAAAATCTGGTTACACTCCGGGGAGGCCTGCCGCCTCTGCAGGACTGCACCGCCTCGGCCCTGAGATGAGTGTCCGGCCTGAGCGGGCACACCATGAATAGATACACAACGATCAAGCAACTTGGGGATGGAACCTACGGTTCCGTCCTACTGGGACGAAGCATTGAGTCTGGGGAACTGATTGCCATTAAAAAGTAAGTTTTATTCTCCACTCGCATCAGTTCATCTTCAACTCCACATTGTCAACATCATTTTAACTCTATCCTCTGCATTTCTCACTCCTGAAAAATTTCTAAAGGGGGTGGGAGGGTAGGGCTCACGGAGGAAAGTTTTTTGGTTTTTTTTTTTAAGATTTTATTTATCCATTTGAGAGAGAGTGAGAGAAGGCAGGAGAGCGGAGAAGGTCAGAGGGAGAAGCAGACTCCCTGTGGAGCGGGGAGCCTGATGAGGGACTCAGTCCCAGGACTCCAGCCAGGATCATGACCTGAGCCCAAGGCAGCTGCCTAACCAACTGAGCCACCCGGGCGCCCCTGGAGGAAAGTCTTAGACATTGATTTCTGTAGACTAGGTAACTTTCGGCTCTGGAATGTTCATGGCAGAGGTCTTAAACACATCCCTACTTTAGATTTGCATACAGCACTAGTACTTTTTCAAAGGGTCTTATCCTAAAGAAAAGAAAGAAAACAAAGTGTTAGCCTAGTGTGACATAATAACGAGCAGGTTTAGAAACATTTCATTGGAGAGGAGATTGAAACTCGGAGAAGTTAAGTGACTTGATTTGGGTCATTTACACATGGTACACATGGTGGTAGTCTGGGGGGCTGCTGTCTTCCTCTTCCCTGTTCACTTGCCCTTTGCAGTATGTATTAGTTATCTGTTGCTATGTTTAAAACTAAGAATTCATCGTTTAAAACTATACACATTTATGATCTCAGAGTTTAGGTGAGTTCTTTAGGGTCTCTCATGAGGCTGCAGTCAAGGTGTCGGCCAGTGCCGGGGTCTTGGCTGAAGGCTGTACTGGGAAAGGATCCACTTCGAGGCTTACTCACGTGATTGCAGGCGCATTCCATACCTCCCTCGTGGTTACATTGAGGGCCTCTGGTTCCTGCTGGCTGTTGGCTAGAGGCTGTCCTCCATCCTTTGCCATGTGGGCCTCTCCAAAGAATAGCTCACAACTTGGCATCTTGCTTCAAGATGGGGCCATGAAGGCCGTGAGAGAGGCTTCTACCAAGGTGGAAGTCCCATCTTTTTGCTTTTGTTAACTAATCCCAGAAGTGACCTCCTCTCAGGTTGTTGTACTCCACTGGTTAGAAACAGGGGAGGCATTATCCCAGGCACCAGGAGGTGGGAGTCTTCAGGGACCATTTTAGGGCCTGCCCACTATACCCATCTATATCCAGTCACTTTCTCAACATCTCCATCTGGATGCCCTGCAGATACTTTGAACTCATTATATCCCGAACTGAGCTTTTATCCAACATTTTCCCTCTCTTGCCCCAAACCTGTTTTTCCTTCAGTGTTCCCTATACTGAAAATGATACTACCATTCCTTCAAAACCTGCACATCCTCTTGACCTCCCTCTGGATGCCCAGCATTGGCCACCTAGGCCCGTAGATTCCAACCACTGTATATTTATCTGACCCACCTACTGCTCTGTGTTCACCCTGCCAACCTCCCAGTCAACCCATTATCATTGACCAGTTCTACCACTGGAATAATCTCCTCTTTAGGGTTCCTGAGTTCCGTTCTGTCCCTCTCCATTCCAGTCTGAAGGGATTACTTAAAACACATGAATCTAATTATCTAAAATCCTTTGCACCAAACACTGTGTCTCTGCTGCCCCATCTCATCACCTCGCCCTGCCTGATTTCGGTGTGTTGCGGTGTACAGTTCTATGCCCACTACCAGGACCCTTACCCCCAAAAGCATATGGGAGATCTCAACCAGGGCACCCTTCATACCGACCAATATAAGGCCCCCAGCAGGACTAAGTCCCAATTGCACACCTGGGTATCAGCTCAGTAACATACACTTTAACGGGTTTCCCGTGTCTCTGTTTCCATTTTCCCTGCTCCTTGCTCTGTCTTCCTGGAATCACCTCACAAATAAACCACCTGTACCCAAGTCCTTGCCTCACGCTCTACTTTCAGAGGAACCCCAACCACAGCATTTTGCAATATCTTCCTATCAATTTTAGGAATCAAGCCCCCAATTTTTAAAGTGACCTACAACATGCTGCATCACTTGGCTGCTCCTGTTTTCTTTAGTCTGACCTCCTGTCACTAACCCCCTGCTGACGTCATTCTGGTCACTCTGGCCTTTCAGCTTCTTGAACTCATTGATAACCTTTTTTTTTTTTTTTTTTTTAGTCAAAGACCTTCCCACCCCTAGCCTTCACATTGATATTCCCTGCCTTCTGCCTCCAGGGGCTAAATTCTACTGATCCTTCAGGTCTTAATTAAAACATCATCTCTTTTCAGAAGCTCTTCCTCATAGCCCAGACTAAATTTGGTTACTTTGGGATCTGCTCTCATGGTGTCCTGTGCCTTTCCTTCCTGGCACTCAGCACAGAAAGTGATGAGTAATTGCCCAGCCTCCTTGCCACTGTGTCAGGCCCATGAGGGATGCCCCTCTCACCGTTGTGTCCCTAGTGCATGACAAAGCCCCTGCCATGCAGGAGAGGCTAAAGAATATTTGGGGCGTGAACTCCAGCAGCAGACCATGTGACAGTGGGGACAGAGTGTGAGAGTGAGGTGGAAAGATTCAAGTTAGCCTCCCATTATCCAGCAGGAAGACCTTCAGGAAAATCACACAACTTCTCGGTTTCTTCATTTCCTTCCTTGTCCCATCTGTTTCCCTGGGGCTGCTGGAAGAGTCCAGTGAGACCATGTGACTGCAGGGCGCTGAGAGGTGGAACCTTGAAACTTGAGTTTCCAGTTAGCCTGTAGGGTTCTCTTTCTCTCCCCTCAGGCTATTGGCTGGGGTTGGCAAACAACCTCTGTACAGGGTCACACAGTAAATATTTCAGGCTTGGCAGGCCACATGGTCTCGGCCCCAACACAGTTCTGCGTTCGTGTAAAAGCAGCCATAGGCCACGTGTACATGAATGAGTGTGGTTGTATTCCAATAAAATACTTTTTGGAAACTGAAATGTGAATTTCATAAAATTTTCACACATCATGAATTCTTAATCTTCTTTTGATGTGTTTTCCCCAACTATTTAAAGAGATGGTGGGGTACAGTTGGCCATAGTTTGCCAGTCCCTGTACCAGAGGGTCTAGAACTGTGTTGTCCAACAGGGTAGTAAGTAACCAGAGGGCATTTAAATGTGAATTTTATTAAAAGTTGAGTTCCTATGTTATGCTAGCCATATTCCAAGTACCCTCTACCCAGATTTGTGTAGTCTCGTGGCTACCATACTAGACAGCACAGAACCAAATATCAGTATGGAAAGTTCTGTTAGAAAGCTCTAGTCTAGATCAAAGAAGCCTGAGGGATTAGCCTCCAGGACAAGGTTAGCCAGTTTGTGATAGAGCAAGACAGCTGGAGAGGTCTTGCCCTGCCCTGCCCTCTACCACCTTTGGGAAATTTTGTGATGTAGGTTTGATTGCACTGCCAGATTTTAAAGTGAATGGTTTTGGATTGTATAATATTTGGTGGAAATTGAAACCAGCTTTAAGCACTATTCATTAGATTCAGAATGAAAACATTTTTTTGTTTTGTTTTGGGTTTGAGGTTTTGGGGTTTTTTAGGTTTTGGGGTTTTTTGTTTATCCACCACCCCCCGTCCCTGAGTGAAACCATTTTTAAATAAGAAAGTTGAGCCTGTTACTGAGAATAAGCACATTATTTGTTTTTTTTTTTTGTTGTTGTTCTCTTTTAGAATGAAAAGAAAGTTTTATTCCTGGGAGGAATGCATGAACCTTCGGGAGGTTAAGGTATTTATTAATACACCAGGGAATAATTTATGTATGGTTGATTAAAATAGCTTTATACCTGCTTAGATTTATGGTTGATAGTGTTAGTCATTCTGTTTGCATTGTTCCACTGATACAACAATATAGCTCAAAGGAGAAGCTTGCTAAAATACTAAGAAATCTACTTTTTAAAATTTTGGTATATTACTGTTAACTAAACCACAGATTTATTCTGATCTCACACATTTCCCACTAATATTCTTTCCCTTTCCAAATGTCGTGAAATATATATATGTGAAATTTACCATATTACGAATTTGTAAGTGCACCATTCAGTGGTATTTACAACATTTGTATTGTATGGGCCTCACCTCCATCTACCTCCAGAACGCTCTTCATTTTGCACACCTGAAACTCTGAACTTGTTAACAACTCCAGTGACCCCTCTGCCCCTAGCCCTCGGCAAACACCCTTTTAATATCTGTCTCTATGAAACTGACTGCTCCAGGCACTTCAGGTAAGGGGAAATCATACAGTATTTCTTTTTTGTGCCTCGCTTTTTGCACTTGGCGTCATGGCTTCAAGGTTCATGTCATAGCCTGGATCAGAGTTTCCTTCCTTTTTAAGGCAAAATCCTAGTTGGTTGTAGGTATATGCCATGTTTTGTTGATCCACTCACTCGTTGATGGGCTGCTCCTACCTTTTGGCTCTTGTGAACTTTCCCATTTCTTTAAGCTCTTCCTTTCCACTGGCTCCTTCTCTTCAGTCTCTAAATAAATATATGTACCTTCCATCCTCCCTGATAAACTGAGCAGCAAGCCTGGTGTGGAGCTCAGTCCCAGGACCCCAGGATAATGACCTGAGCCAAAGACAGACGTTTAACTGACTGAGCCACCCAGGAGCCCCTCCAGTTCATTTTCTTAGGCATTTTCTTGCCTGCAGTGTTGAGTGCTGTCTTCTCCCAGGGCTGTGTGACTGTGCTTTTTGCCCCGCTGTCCTACCTTTTTTTTTTTTTTTTAAAGATTTTATTTATTTATTTATTAGAGAGAGAGAGTGTGCGCGAGAGGAGAGAGGTCAGCAGGAGAAGCAGACTCCCTGCTGAGCAGAGAGCCGGATGTGGGCCTCAATCTTGGGGCCTGACCTGAGCCGAAGGCAGTTGCTTAACCAACTGAGCCACCCAGGAGCCCCTGTCCTACATCTTTCTTGCCTTTACCAAGTGCTCTGTAGTTCACCCTTTAAAGAGCAATGATGTCTCACATTCCGTCCTTAGCGGTGTTCTCCTTTGCTCCAAGTCTCCCCCCGAGTAATTTCATTTACTTCCCTCACTTCAGGGTCTCGTCAGATCTTTTATTCTTTGTAAACATTGGACCAGAAGCTGATGAATGGCCACGTCCTGTTTAAATGTAGTTCTGTTGGAACACTTGTCCACTTACATACATATTGTCTATGGTGGATTTCATGCTTTGATAGCAAAGTTGAGTATTTGTGGCAGGGACCTAGATAGCCTAAAATATTTATATTCTGTCCTTTTCAGAAAAGTTTGCTGACACCTGCTTCAGGCCCACATATCCAACTGCTTCAGTGGATATCAGTACCTGAATTTTCTAGAATGTCTGCCTCCCTCAGTGCTCCTATTTTCTCCCTCTTCTACTAATGATCATTTACCCATTCACCCAGAAACTGCAGCTCACTGCAGGTGGCCTCTGTGACCTCACTTCCTCCACACCTCCTCCACCCAATGTGCTGTCCCCAGAACCATCTCAGCGACATTCAGCTGCTCACACACTACCTACTGTTTCCTGAGATGCTACAGTGAGCCAGGCAGCACATGCACTGTCTTATTTCATTCTCACAATTACCTCATGAGGAAACTGTTAGTACCTTGGGTTTGCAGCTGAGAATAGCTGCAACCCAGAGACTAAGTCATGTGCTTTGAGGTAACAACAACTCTAAGGCCACAAAGCTTGGTTTCAGACCCATGTTTGTCAGGCTTCAAGGCATATATATATATATATATATATATATATATATATATATATACACACATCTGGCATCCAACCAATGTCTTCCCTGCCCACTTCCCCTGTTGGAGTCTTCTGGATGGGCTTCCTTCAGAACCAAACTGGGGTGGTTCTCATCCCTCAGGCATAGACCACGCCATTCTACTCCCACCCATACCTAAGAAGGGCTTCTCTCCCGACATATCCTTTCCCTCCCACTGACTTCATCAAGATGCTACTCTTCCTTCAAGTTACATTGAGAATAATACACTCATTGACCATTCAGTTTGCTGATGGCTCCTTCTTGAAACATTTCCAAGTTGTCTCTGTTTCTTGTCTTTAAGTTGTCTCTAACATGTCTTTCTCATTCTCTTGACCCTAATAAAATCTTCTTCTTTCTGTCCTGTAGATTTTTGCATTCATGCCCTCTCTTCTTAATTAGGCTGTTTGCCCCTTATAGGCAAGGACTGTCCCTCATGCCCCAGGGCACTCTTGAGGAGTAGTTCGTTGTAGTTTTATTTGATTGTTAAGAACCTTCACCCAAATGGGGATCCACAGTCTCCACTTGGACTGCTGACCTGGGTTTAATCTGCTATTTGTGCTTCTCAGCTCTAATTGTCCTGCCTCTTCCTCTCCTTGTAAACCTTCCCTGTGCCTAAATAAGATGCCTTCTCTCTATAATGAGTCACACGAAATCTCCCACACAAAATTCATCCCTTTTATATTAAACCAATAAAGACTTTACTTGTCCATGGGGCTCACACAGAAACAACTATGAGCCCTGAACCAGTAATTCATGCTCAAAACATACATCAGCCCAAGCGTTTAAGGTACTCTGCTCCTTACTGAGAATCCTTCTCTTGAAAAGCTTTAAAAAACCTACTTCCTTTTCCTCTGACTGAATTTGCCCAGTTTATTCTGTGGCTTACCCACTGGACATGTGTCAACTGTGGTTGGGATGCATTTTAAACGAATCGAAAAGGTGGCTGCAGGGTTGAATACTTATGAGTTAAGCAATGTTTGTGTTTGTTACTCATGGAGAACCTGGAAACCAGCCTAACTAAAACAAGTAGTTGGCCTGGTTGGGTCATTCTAGAAGGATCCAGTCTTCGGTTGAGGATTTCCTGCCTGAGAGGTTCCTTGGCAGGAGTTTGTCTTTCAGGAAAGAGGCTCCAGAAGACTTTGATTTTGTTCTCATTCACTGGCCATATTTCCTCTCTCTACCTGGTGGCTTGAAGTAACTCAATGTGTTTATAGCACTCCCAAGCTCTCATTCCTTGGGTGCATTATTACTGGGTGTTCTTCTAGATTTGGATATTCATGTTCACCTTTTTGTCTTCAGCCACCATGTGTATTTTATAAAAGAAGTGTTCTTTTGAAGGAAATTGAAAGATCAGGAGGGTTTTACAATATATTATCATCGGAGTCACTTCTTTGTGAGGAGAAGGCTTTTGGAATTAAAGGGCTCATCCCACTGGCCCGTGGCCCTTGGAGGCTCCCTTGCAGGAGACTGTTAATCAAATTCTGACCATCTGGTGAGCAAAGCTGTGGTACATGAACAGGATCACTGCTCACGAATAAAAAAGTGTCCTTGCTCACCATCAACAGAACTAATGATGCAAACAGAAAAAAGTTGACAGGTGGATGCGTCAGGAACAGGAGAACTGCACATGCACAAGGATAAAGAATCAGGGCACTCCCCATTTTCTGAGCCACCCTCGTTTCTCATCACCTGCCTGACCTTTTTTTGCCTTTGCTATTCTTGAAAGCAGAGCTCTTTCTCCCTTCTCACCTTGTGGGGGAAAGGGGGAAGGAGGGGCTTTGCAATGAGATTTCTCCTTTTTTTTTTTTTTTAAGATTTTATTTCTTTCTTTGACACAGAGAGAGAGAGAGAGTAAGAGAGAACACAAGCAGGGGAAGCAGGAGAAGGAGAAGCAGGCTTCCCACTGAGTGGGGAGCCCGATGCGGGGCTCTATCCCAGGACCCTGGGAACATGACCTGAGCCAAAGGCAGACGCTGGATGACTGAGCCACCCATGTGCCCTGAGATTTCTCCTCTTCCTCCTTTCTCCTTTAAAACTCACACTGGTGGGGGATGGGTAGATGGGGGATGGGCATGAAGGAGGGCACTTGTTGGGAAGAGCGCTGGGTGTTGCATGTGAGTGATGAATGACGAAATACCTCTTCTGAAAGCCAGTACTACATCATGTGTAAACTAACTTGAATTAAATAAAATATTAAAAAAAATAATAAAACACTCATCGTAAGGACTGCTGTGTGCCTCATGGACACACATGAGTCCAACGATGTTGAGAGTCTTGGGCTATCAGCTTCTGTCTATGAGAACAATTTCCTGTTCAAAGCGTCTGCAGACTGGTCATCTTGGCTGGTCATCTCGGCCCAGAGCAGCTGCCTTCTCTAATACTAAAACAATCAAAGCCTCCCATTGGTTCCCTTCTGGCCGTTTTCATGGCAAGAATTCCATCATCTGGAGGGAGTGCGCCTAAAATAGCCCAAGCCCATTGCCTGGTGCAGCAGGTGGCCAGAAATACCCGTCATGGTCAAGTACTTACTGGCTAGTCAGCTAATCACAACGGCTTTGCTACATGAAGTCATTATTGACTTCGGAGAAATACCATGTATTGTCAATGAAATGGGAATTGTGGCATTTCTGTGGTTCTAGAGTTAGATGTTTCTCCCGAAGTATACCTGCCACTGCTTTTCTTTTCCAACAGCAGATTTTCTCTCATTTTTTTCTGTTTCTCCTTTCAGTCTTTAAAGAAGCTCAACCATGCCAATGTAGTAAAATTAAAAGAAGTTATCAGGGAAAATGATCATCTTTATTTTATCTTCGAGTACATGAAGGAAAATCTTTACCAGCTCATTAAGGAAAGGTACAGTTTGGTCTTCACGATCTTAGAAATAAAGACCACAAAGTACATGTGTTTTCTTTTTGCTTTTGTCTATCATACTTAACGCTGCTTAGGCTTCCCTGTTGAAAGCCGCCCAGTAGACGAGGGGCCCAGCCCACATTCCTGCTCGGGAGGCCTCGGGATGGCTTCATAGAAGCGACTTTCAGTGCAGCCATTTTCATGGTTCAGTGGGTTATTCACCCAGAGAAGCTCAGGGATTGAACAGAAACTCTGCAGCTCTCCATTCCTATGAGGACGTATGGACAGAGCAACTAGAGGTCAGGGTGTAATGGCCTCGTTTATTCTGAGGCCTCCATGGAGAACTTGGTTTCTTGAACTTCTCTTCTTGCTGTACAGGGTGCAGGGGCTTACGTGCTGGGAAGAGGAAACTAATAACAAACTTGCCTGCTATGGTCATTTTGACCTTTTGAACTAAAGTGAGCCACGTGGAACTTCTCGGGGATGTTTTCTCAGTGGCAAATGGGCGCCATTCACAGCTTCTCTCTGAATGAACTCAGTCAATAAATAGTCTACTTGGTCACCAACAACAGAAAAGCGGCATGGTTTGCCCGACTTGGAGGGGAATATGGCACTATCCCCGACTATCCACTACATTTTGTAAGGACTTCATCTGGAAGACCTCAGATTTTCCCCATTACAAATTTTCAAGTTTCATATTACAGAGAGAGAAGATTTTTATATGATAGATCAGAGGGTTTGGAGGGGTGGCTCCCATAAAATGTTTAATCTTTTCTTTTTAGTAACATAACTGAATATACCAATTGCCAATACAGCAGTGTTGACAAGGTAGCTGTCTTGTATGGACAAATGGTTGTTTTTCTTTGGTCTTTGTTATCAAAGGATCTGGTCACATTTGTGTATAAGCAAATGTTTTCTTAAATTCCTACTGTATAACCAAAAGAACAGGAACATAGAGTATTTGTTTTCATATGTAAATCTAGATTTATAACTTTTTTCCTCCTCTGTTCCATCCAGAAATAAGTTGTTTCCTGAATCTGCCATAAGGAATATCATGTACCAGATATTGCAAGGACTCGCATTTATTCACAAACACGGTAGGTGATTTAGAGTACTGTGCTTTTTAACAGCAGTGAAATTTGTCATCAGGTAGAAGGTACAGGAAGCATCAGGGTCTTTGGTGACTGCCTTCCAGAAGAGGTTGCCGGGTTGAGAGGCTGGCAGTGGGGTTTGGGTTATGTTCTCTTTTGTAACTTGATTTCTGAATTTTTCTCGTTGTTTATCATGTCTATGTGTTCTTATTCTTTAGGCTTTAAGGTTGAGCTCACTGGTTATAGATCTAACAGTTATTCCTGTCTGTTATCTGGTGTATTAATAAGACCCCTTAGATTAGGATTCAGAGACATTTCCACATGTTATGTTTAATCTACTATTACCGCTTCCTTGTGGCTTCTCATTTTCCTGATGTATTATATTTCGGTTCAGAAGCCTTCAAAAATGGCCTAACAAAATTTATTCAAAACAGGAAAATAAAATCAATTAAAAGTTAGCAAAGAGGTGGGGCGCCTGGGTGTTTTGGTGGGTTAAGTTTCTGCCTTCGGCTCAGGTCATGATCTCAAGGTCCTGGAATTGAGTCCCGCATCGGCCTCTCTGCTGGGCGGGGATCCTGCTTCCTTCTCTCTCTCTCTCTCTCTGCCTGCCTCTCTGCCTACTTCTGATCTCTCTCTGTCAAATAAAATAAATTTCAAAAAAATTATATAAAAAATTAAAAAAAAAAAAAGTTAGCAAAGAGGGGCTCCTGGGTGGCTCGGTGGGTTAAGCCGCTGCCTTTGGCTCAGGTCAGGATCCCGGAGTCCTGGGATCGAGCCCCATAACAGGCTTCTCCTGCTCTGCAGGGAGCCTGCTTCTCCCTCTCCTTCTGCCTGCCACTCCCCCTGCTTGTGCTCTCTCTCTCTCTCATTCTGTCAAATAAATAAATAAAATCTTTTTAAAAAAGGGTGCCTGGGTGGCTCAGTGGGTTAAACCTCTCTGCCTTCGGCTCAGGTCATGATCTCAGGGTTCTGGGATCGAGTTCCACATCGGGCTCTCTGCTCAGTGGGGGGCCCGCTTCTCCTCTCTCTCTGCCTGCCTCCCTGCCTACTTGTGATCTCTGTCTCTGTCAAATAAATAAATAAAATCTTTGAAAAAATCTTTAAAAACAAAATAAAACAAACAAAAAGTTAGCAAAGAAAGACAAAGACAAAAGGTATGGATAGAGCTAAAGGGGGAAGTTAATCGGCAAAATGTGTGTCTGCAAGTTCTATTTAAGTAAAAGAAATAGGCTATAGATTTGATTCTGAACTTGCTTTCTGACAATGCAAAATGTGAAACATGACCAACTACATCCAACGTAGTTCCCCCAGCCCCAGTAAAAATAGTCCAGTTGCCCAAGAGAGGCAGAACTATTCTTGGAACTAAGACCAAAGAGTTTTATCTCATGAATCCTTCTAGAGGGGACATTATATAATATGACTTCAGTTGTATGCAAACAGTGACAGTTTGCATAGAGCAGTTTCATGTCATGTCCCTCATTCTAGGCCAGTTATATCACTTGGTCAAAGAAAACAGTCCTGCTGAGAACCAGTATGATTCACTGTAAGGATGGTCCAGGGGCACCTGAGTGGCTCAGTGGGTTAAAGCCTCTACCTTCAGCTGAGTCATGATCTCAGGGTGCTGGGATCGAGTCCCACATCGGGCTCTCTGCTCAGCAGGGAGCCTGCTTCCCCCTCTTTCTCTGCCTTCCTCTCTGCCTACTTGTGATCTCTCTGTCTGTCAAATAAGTAAATAAAATCTTAAAAAAAAAAAAAAAAAAAAGGATGGTCCAAGGAGCAATTTAGAATATCTAGAGGAACAGATGGCCACACACCCCCTGGGGAAGTCCTCTGAGACTATTGTCCATGGCTGAAGATTTGAAAGGTGCTGAGTAGCAATGACTCTGAGGCTATATTTTCCAGCAAACCTCTGGGGCGTTACTAAGTCTCTGCTACTAACTAGACACAGACCCACCTTCTTGTGAACCTAGAGCCATGGGATGGACGTGTCCCCCAGTGGAGCCAGGAGTTCTGTAGGGGGTCATTTGAAGGTACTTTAATTTGAAAGATGGATGGGCCAAGCAGTTGATCTTTCAGAGGCGGAAAACCATTTAGTTCACCCCCAGCCTGAAGATGTTGCCACTGTAAATACTGCACCATCAGATGAGTTTCATTACCCAGTAGGGACCCTGGGTGGAAGCCCTTTGATAACACAGTCAGCACAGATTTGACACAGACTGGAAGGGAGTAGAAAAGACAGTGCACCTCAGCCAGTGGCACAGTTCATCTGGGATCCTTCCTAGCCTGTCTTTAACCTCTAAACAGCCCCTCGGGTAGAGGCTAAATGAAGCACAGACAGATAGACAGAGGTTCTCTGTGCAAATCCATGTTGGCCTCAGGCACATGCTGAAGAACCAGTGAGTAATAATGCAAGACTGAGTCCACTTGTGAACCAATTCCAGGAGAAAGTTTTTAGTAAACAGCAGCCTGATTCTGCTAGCATTGATAGAGCCTTCAGTCACCAGGGTTCACAAGGGATAGAATTTGCAAAACATGAAAAACTGGTATGGTGTCTAAGGGACAAATTGGGGGAGAAGAGTAACTTATTACAGGCAAGAGCCCAGCAGAAGGAAGTGACGAGAAACCAATGAGATTCTCAAAAGGGAAAGGTCGACCAGAATGTTTTCACCCAGGGACAGTCACATAATGGCTTAGTTACTCAGGCTGTTGACTCAGTCCTGGAAACTGAGTATTGGACCTAAGAGAAAGTGAATATTCATTGGCTTTCTTTTTTTGTCCTTGGGTTGCTTTTCATGAAACTCGGGTTTTCTGTTGCCAGAAAGGACTTGTAATCTTTTTACCTGGGTCTCTCTACCTGATCCCATCAAATGAACACACATGCTCACAGAGACGCCTCATGCCCGTGCATATGCATCTACACATACACAAGCCCACGTACCTGCATGTATGCCGCCCCCCACAACACCTGCACACACCCATACCCGCAAATGCATGTGTGCACACACACATGCATATTTGCTTCCAGTAATGTAACTTCCAGACACTAATGTGACACCACAGCTTCTGGAAACTCTACATTGTCAGTTTCCCTCACCCGCCTTGGACACTCAGATTGTATATGAAGACGGCACAAGGGAAGGCTCATGTCGTGGAGTAAAGTCAGACCACCTCTGTTTTTACAAGCCCAGTGCCATTGCTATTCCCAAAGATTCTTGTGGATGCTTTTCCCCAGCTGTTAAGTGCCCAGTTCTAGCATGAGCTTCATAACACTTCATCTGTCATCCAACTTACTTCCTTACCACTTTCTCAGTGAGCAAGGACAGATGGTATCTATTCCTTCCAAAGAAGAGACTGACGTTCAGAGAGGTTGAAAGACATGCCAAGGCCCCCCTGCCGCAAAGTAGTGGGGTGGAGATTAGCTCAGGGATCTGCGCGCATTTGCGGTGCTTTACTAGAAGAACCTGCCTTCTCTCACAGAGAAACAGAGAATCAGAGGTGAACAAAATAGTGATAATGATTGTAGGTGGGAGGCATATTAATTTTACAGGTCATTTTCATTGATAAATGATTTTCAGAAATATTATAACAGTTGGTTTTTATATCATTGACTTGCCTTTGCTTAAGTGCACATGGAACTCCATACTATCCCTTTCCTCCAGTAATGGAAAAGAAAATCATCTCAAGCACTTCACAGATTTATCTTGTTAGCTTGTTCTTACTGTGAGAAGGTGCATTCTGTCCCCAGGGAGTAGACTCCTTCGAGAGGGGAGAAGAGCGCTGTAGGTAGTTGCTATGGCCATAGTTCATGTCACTGAGTACTTCCCCCCCGCAGGGAATGAAAACGTGACTCCACTTGGTGCTGATTGAGCAATGCCAAAGCATATGTACTTTGCTGCAATTAAATAATTAATGCAAACGGTGTTTCACCCTTGACCTGCCCTTGGAAACGCCCAGCTCATACTTACCCATGCAGGCAATCAGAAACACCTTAAGTGGCTTGGAGGACAATGTTTTGCCCCATAAAGTGGTTCTCTGCTTTTGTGTTTCACCACTGTCTTGCAGAGCATGATCTGGGTTAGCCTGTGGCCCTTCCGTATGTTGCTGTTCTATTGGTCTTTGTGGTCATAAAAACACTGTAGTTTTAAATTCAGTAATACCTGTGAAACTAACTAACTAACTAACTTCCATCACAGGAAGGTGTGCCATGTAAATTCCTTGTGTTTCAGTAGTCCCTGGTTATTTCCATATATTCATATCAGGTTCATCATTAACAGAATCTGGCAGAGGGGAAAAAGCCTTCTTTGTGGCTTGATGTTTTCCTTGCCCAAGGGTTGTTAATGACAAGTGAGCACCACACACTTTCTGCCAGGATGAAAGAGAAGATCCCTTTGTTACTTGACTGGCATGGGGGTGCCCTGAAATTAAGTTAAAGGTCTGTTCCTGTCTTCTGGAAGCCAAACAGTTTTGAACAGGAAGGTTCTTATCTTACTAGCACTTTGCTGTTGCATGATGTCTGAAAGAACCATCTGTATGGGTTTCTGTTGTGAATCGGAAGCCCAGAGGAAGAAGTGGGCTCATTGTGACAAGCACCAGTGCCCACATCAGCAGAACACCTACTCACAGGTGAAGCACGTGGCTAGCTTCCCAAGCCTTAATTCTTATATGCAAAAAATGGAGCGGTGTCTGCCTGCCCCCCTATTGAGAACATAAAAGGATCCATACTCTACTTATGACAAGGTCTCACAAGGGGCCAGCATGCCCAGCATGGCTCTAAAACTTTTATAAAATTAACACATTACATTCTGCAAAACAAGCCCTCAAGGTTTGCTTCCCATTTTCCAGATTTGGAAAGTAAGGCACAGAGAGGTTAAGTGGTTTTTCCAGACAGTGAACAGAATTGAGATTTGACTGGTCTGCACACTTAACCACTATGCTGCATTGCTTCTTATATGGAAATTATAATATTTTGTTAAAATAGACATGAAAAATAGGGGCATCTGGGTGGCTTAGTTGGTTGGCATCTGCCTTCGGCTTGGGCCGTAATCCCTTGGTTCGAGCCCCACATCAGGCTCCCTGCTCAGTGGGGAGTCTGCTTCTTCTCCCTCTGCCGGCCGCTCCCCCTGCTTGTGCGCTCTCCCCTCCTTCCTTCCCTCTCTCTCTCTGTCAAATAAATAAATCAAATCTTTTTTAAAATAGAGATGAAAAATAAATATACAGAATGTGAGGGTCTTTTATAGTTTTAATTACTAAGGAATAGAACTCATAGGCATAAGACTAATAGTAGCCAATTTAGTAATGAAAAGAGCAGAGGGCTAGATCTTCTAAAGACTTATTCCCGAATGCTTCCTAGTTATAAAGGCTTATACTCAAATACAGTATAACAAACAACATATGTCACCTGAGCAATACAATTTTCATTAGTCATTTGTAAGGCTTGGTTTGCAGTTAAGTTTTTTCCTAGCCAGTGTTCCTCTGATTGTTTTGGGCCTAAAGTATGATCTATAGATCAGTGACAGATACTTACACAGATACATGGTGAGGGGGGGCGAGAATCTTCATTCTCCTCATTTTATGAGTGTATCCGTTCTGGTGGGGTTAAAGAGGAGCTAGCAGTGAGGGAAAGGATAGAGCTTGACTAATGCAAGGAGGTGTTCAGTGCTCACAGCAGCATGATATATCGAGGAAGCAAGGTGCGAGGTCCGCAGTGTGAGAGTGACACTTGTATCAGGGTACAAATCAGAGTGATGGGACAACGGTGCTAGTTCATTGAGGTGGGTGTTACAGATGGTGGCAGAGGGAGCTCGCCATGGGGCTTGGACGCTTGAGGACAAATGATTCATGATGAGGGAAAGGCCACATGCGTTTGGAAATAATCATTTAGCCCAAGTAGAGGAGAAAAGGGGAGTCTAAGAGGAGAAACAGTGTCAAAGGTACTTGAGAGGACTGCAATCACAAATCAAGATTTAACCGTATGGATTGAGCGGGACAGACTAGAGTCCAACAGTAAAATGGCGCTAGCCCATTTCTGGTAGGATGGGGAATAATTAACCATCCCCACCCCCCCTCACCAGCCAGTGACTCAGTTTTCCCATCTCTTCAGTCAGAAAATGATGTTTTCCATTTCTTTCTTTTCACTGGTGTGTCTTTAATGCGCTGAGTTTTTAGGAAGAGGGGCCATGGTTCCACAGTTCATAGCTTTTCAGGGTCACGGGAGTTTTCCTGCGTGCACTGACGAAAGATGACTCTCTGGTAACTGCTTCTGTCTTTGCACATTCTTAAACCAGTTCCAAGATGGGAGCATACAACCAGGCCTTCTGGGAGCTGGAGGGTGCTCTGACGAACAGAGGGTCCCAATGTGGTGACTCAGTTATACTGAGTTAGAAACTGCCCACTCTGGTGTGCGTTGATCATCTTTATCTAATTTGTCTGATACTAAGCCATCTAAACTTGTCCACATCAGAAAATTCTTTTCTTGGGGCGCCTGGGTGGCTCAGTGGATTGAGCCGCTGCCTTCGGCTCAGGCCATGATCTCGGTGTCCTGGGATCGAGCCCCACATCGGGCCCTCTGCTCAGCAGGGAGCCTGCTTCCCCCTCTGTCTCTGCCTGCCTCTCTGCCTACTTGTGATCTCTCTCTCTGTCAAATAAAATAAATAAAATCTTTAAAAAAAAAAAAAAAAAAAAAGAAAATTCTTTTCTTTTATTTTAAAGGCTATCCTTGACTAATACTGAATTACCATTTGAATGTGCTGATGGCCTCAAGTTTGGTTCTTACTATAATTTAGGTTTCAGTTATTATTAATTTGGTTAGGATACTTAAGGAAGGGGTGTGAAGAAGGCCATAGGGTATATATTGGTATGATGGCAGAATAAAGAACGAAGCAATGGAGTATAGACATACTACATTTGTTTTTCTTTCCATAAACATTTCTACACAAAGGAGAAACGTAGGCGTGTGCACACACATACTCAGATGGCATGCCAATAGCAAAGTCTCTGTGCCTGTCTCTGGTCTAACCCACGTGGGACTCCTTTGATCTTCTCAATGCCTTGGGTTATGGAAAACAGAAGCAGCCTTTGGTGAGAAGGAAGTACTTCCTCTTGTCACTTGTGGCCCTCTTGAATATATAGGATCCCTTCTATACGTCCAGCCCCTCCTTTTTAAAAAACTATTTGTGTGGTTTTTTGTTTTTAAGGTTTTTTAAAAATATATTTTATTTATTTATTTGGCATACAGAGATCACAAGTAGGCAGAGAGGCAGGCAGAGAGAGAGAGAGGAGGAAGCAGGTTCCCTGCTGAGCAGAGAGCCCGATGTGGGGCCCTATCCCAGGACCCTGGGATCATGACCTGAGCTGAAGGCAGAGGCTTTAACCCACTGAGCCACCCAGGTGCCCCTACTTATTTATTTTAAAGAGAGAGTGCAGGTGGCAGGGTAGTGGCAGAGGGAGAAAGAGTCTTAAGCAGAACCCACAGTGAGCACAGAGCCCAACACAGGGCTCAGTCTCGTGCCCCTGAGATTAGGATCTGAGCCAAAATCAAGAGTCAGGACACTCAACTGACTGTGCCAACCAGGCACCCCCCTTCGGCCCCTTCTATGTGCTCTGTAGTTATATTTATTTTGTGCATTCTAGCCAACCATTCACCTGTAGATCCATCATTAGGCCATAATACTATCTGTTTGGAGTGTGACCTAATACCAAGTTCTGGTGATGAACAGAGGGGAGGGTCTTTAAAAACAAAACAAAACACGTTGCTTTCGGGGTGCCTGGGTGGCTCAGTTGGTTAAGCAACTACCTTCAGGTCAGGTCATGATCCTGGGGTCCTGGGATAGGGCCCCACATCAGGCTCAGTGCTCAGCAGGGGTCTGCTTCTCCCTCTCCCTCTGCCTGCTGTTTCCCCTGCTTGTACTCTCCTGCTCTCTCTCTCCGTCAAATAAAAAAATAAAATCTTTAAACAAACAAACAAGATAAGATCAGGAAGGAGACAAACCATAAGAGACTCTTAATCTCAGGAAACAAACTGAGGGTTGCTGGAGGAGGGTGGGATGGTTGGGTTATGGACATTGGGGAGAGTATGTGCTACAGTGAGTGCTGTGAATTGTGTAAGACTGATGATTCACAGACCTGTACCTCTGAAACAAATAATACATTATGTGTTAATAATAATAATTTTTAAAAACCAACCAGTGTTGCTTTCCATGATACATGACCTCCAGTGCATGTTCAAGTATAACCACATCACAATCACCCGCTCCTTCCTCTACAGCAGAGAGGGTTTGGGGGATTTAGTCCTTCTGGAACTCCCCCCATGTGAGGACTTCCTGCTTTGAGCCCTCAGGGTCTCCCCCACTGCTTCAGGGTCACTACTCTTCTCATTTCTCTGTTGCTGTTTGGTGAGGCTTCCTGCCTCCTGGTCTTCTCTCTGTTGCCCCAGACAACTTGGCCAGAGTAGCTGTGTCACCATTGAGCTCTTTCACATTCCCTGCATACCTATTCAAGTCTTTGGTTCTGTCAGTAAGACTGTCTTATGAGACCACCATGCTCCCGCCATAGTGCTAGGCACTTAGAAAAAGTAGCATCATGACTTCTACCCTTAAAGTGCTCCATCTAATCAGAGAGAGATGGTCAGTGTACCTGAAAATGGCAGAGTTCTGCTCAAGTTTAGAGGGAAGAGCCTATCATGTCTATAGGGCAAGAACTGTGTCCATTTGGGTTGCTTCTGAATCCACAGTGCCTGGCCCAGAGTGGGCCCTCCGTGAACACTTATTGGTTGGATGAGTGAGTGAAGAAGGCTAGCGTAATTAAAATGGCCTCCTGGAGGAGGAGAAACTTGATGTAGGTCTGGAAGGATAACAAAGATTGGGATTGACATAGATAAAAAGGAACAAGGGTACAACATTGGGAATAGATACAATGAACCTGAAGGAAATGAGGAATTTTACCTGATGAGAACATACTTTATACATCCTGTGATAAGTATTAGAAAAGTCTATCTCTAGGTATACCGAAAGGTGTTCGAGCTTATTAAGTAACTTCAGAGGAGCCATGGAAGGCTGTGTGTGTGTGTGTGTGTGTGTGTGTGTGTGTATGGCAGTGACAAGGAAAGACAGTGTTTAAATTATCGGGAGGTGAGGAAATCCAGAGAAGCTGATCGAGGAAGGCCTTCCTCGCCACAGCGAGAGAGGGAATACAAGCAGGGGGAGCGGAAAAGGGAAAGGCAGGCTTCCTGCTGAACAGGGAGCCTGATGCGGGGCTGGATCCCAGGACCCTGGGATCATGACCTGAGCCAAAGACAGATGCTTAACAGCTGAGCCACCCAGGGACTCCCAGAGTTTTGATATTTTTTTTATTTATTTATTTATTTTATTTATTTATTTATTTATTTATTTATTTGACAGAGAGAGAGATCACAAGTAGGCAGAGAGAGGGGGGAGGCAGGCTCCCCACTGAGCAGACCGCCACATGCGGGACTCAATCCCAGGACCCTGAGATCATGACCTGAGCCGATGGCAGAGGCTTAACCCACTGAGCTACCCAGGTGCCCCATGATGTTTTTAAAGCTGTTTTCTACGTTGGTAAAAAAGGATGATCAGTTTTTTAATTGTTTTACATTTTGGAGAATTCATCAGTGGGCAATGAAAGAAATCCTGTGCATAGAGCCTTTGGTGTCCTTCCAGGCTACTTCTCAAGTTACAGCTATTTATGAAAAGAGAAATATAGCTGCAAAGAGTAATGCAGAAGCAAACGTGTATTGGGATTTTTCTCTCTACAGGTTTCTTCCATCGGGACTTAAAGCCTGAGAACCTCCTCTGCATGGGCCCGGAACTTGTGAAAATTGCAGACTTCGGGTTGGCCCGAGAAATCCGATCCAGACCCCCATACACAGACTATGTATCTACCAGATGGTAAGCCCTCTTTCTTCCAAGTTATTTTAAAATACACCATTATACTGAGAATAACATTAATGTCACAAATAAGTAACTTTTTACTGAGAGCAACAGTGCAGTTTGAAACACATATTTGTAGGTATCTTGGCATTGTACCAGGTTTAAAAGCTTGGGCTGTAAATCCTTTTTACGAGGAGGCCTGTGACGCTTTTCCATGATATTAATATTTTATATACAGCCCTTACTGAAGACCATTTCCTAAAAGAGTTGTGTAGAAAGTTCTCCAAAGACCTGTCTAAAAAGCCAGCTAACGACTATTGCTAAAACTTTGAGACCGGAAGCATTTAAGCAGTTGGCCATGACCAAGAAGTAGCCTGCAGACAAGTTTATGTTCTCTCTTTTTCCTGTTCTTTTCCTCACTCTCACTCTGTTTCTCAAGGGTGCCGTACAGAAGAGTCCTGCAGAGAAATGCTCAGTAGGAAAAACCATGAAATAGAGAAGCACTACTTTATGAGAGTAGCCCCGACAATGGCCAAGCTGTCCTGAGTCCACCTACCCCACGGAACTAGATAGCAATTAGAAATAGAGAAGATCTCTCCCTGCGAATAGATGGTAGTATTTCATTGAACTGTAGCCGCACTAACCGGCAGTGCATCTTTGGCCCTCCAGGTACCGGGCTCCGGAAGTGCTCCTGAGGTCTACCAGCTACAGCTCCCCCATTGACATCTGGGCCGTGGGCTGCATCATGGCGGAAGTGTACACCCTCAGGCCACTCTTCCCCGGGGCCAGTGAAATTGACACCATCTTCAAAATCTGCCAGCTGCTGGGGACACCGAAAAAGGTAATGATCCTGAACGAAAGCCTGGGGGCTGAAGCCAGCAGCTGCCCCTCCCCACACCCTTGGTTCCTGTCCTGCACCCACACAGCCCTAGCCCTGTGGATCACCTGCTGGTCCTATAGTCTTTCTCTTGACCTCAGTGGCCCTTCCTTGCCCTTTCCGCTGACATGACAGCCTCTGTCCGTCCTGCTCTTCACCTTAAGTACACGTGTTACGGCTCCCTCTGCTCCTCTCTCGGCCACCCCACCTCCCTCACTGGGCTTTCTATCCTCCTGGCTACAACTCCTGCAGCCCTTCCCAAGTCTCCTAACTGAAACCTTCCTTGGGCCTGCGATCACATGCTTAGACCACCTGTGAGATTTTCTCCCGACATCCTCACCGTCACCTTGGACTTGACACCTGACATGGATTGTGATTTGCTGACCCCCCACCTAGCTTCCTTCCTCCATTCCCCGTTCCTGTCCACCTCGCACCAGAATCCCAGCACCCCAGTCTTGAGGCGAAATTTCAGAGTTACCCTTCCCACCCCCACCCCCCGTACCCTCCCTCACTGGCCACAAATCCTGTAGAACTCCAGCCACCGGTGACCCTCCTGCTATGTCTGGGCATCTTCTCAGTCCAGCTGCCCTCAAGTTCTGCCCCCAGCTTATCTTTCAATCTGCAGCCAGATTCCCCCAGCCAAACAGCAGCCCTGGTACTGCCTTCCCGGTGAAAAATACCCATTGAGTGCCCACACCACAGCCTGCTTCTCCCTGCCCTGCGCACGCGAGCTCCGCTCCTCTGCCTGAATGTCTCACGTGACTGAATTCCACTCTTTCCAAGGTCCCTTAATAATTTACGTCCCCGCTGCTGCTCTAATCTCCTCTCCATTTCAGCTGTGCTTTAGGTTAATAATATCATTATTGTTGGACATCTCTGTGCCCTGGACCATGGGCTTGTGTTTATTGATATTCATTTTCTAGGTCCTAGCACCATTGCTTATACAAACCAGACCCTCAGAACATTTTTAGATCATTTGAATAAATTATGAGTGCTACCTCCTCAAGATTTTCCAGAGTCTCTTGCTGGATATCTTTGCCTCCTCTGGTTAACTTTCTTGCAACCCTCATCATTTTTTTCTCTGTATTACTGTGTTTTAAAATAAATGCCTTTTTTTTCTCTTTTTGGACTGTAACACCAAATCCTGGATTATTTTTGGATACCCAGCAACACTAAGCATATAATAAGCCCTCAATAACCATCTAAGTGAATAAATAACATAAGCTATACATAATGCCACTTTACCTTAAGATAAAATTATACCAGAATGTGTTTTGTTAAAAAAAAAAAAAAGCGGGGGTTGGGGGGACCTTAAAGATTATTTGCTCATCGTTTTGCATCATCACCTCCAGAATTTAGTGGGAATGATGCATGAAGCAGTGGAGAGCTTGAGACTGAAGGGAACAGCTTTCTTCCCTGCTGGAGTTCGCAGCACGGTTATTTTCAGTTATCAAGATGGGTTTATTGTTGGGACCTGGGTGGCTCAGTGGGTTAAATATCTGCATTCCACTCAAGTCATGATCCCAGAGTCCAAGGTGTGCACCTTGCTCTGTGGGGAACCTGTTTCTCCCTCTGCCTGCCTCCCCCTGCTTGTGATTTCTTTCTGTCAAATAAATAAAAGCTTTTTTTTTAAAAAAAGGTAGGAATATTACAATATATAGGGTAACACAAATTTATTTAACTGGAAACAAGGTGTCTTCTTTTCTTCCCCAATACAGTTTCTCAATAGTTTCTTAAAACCTCTGTCTCATAGAACACAATTGGAAAAACACTCATTTGAACAATCAATTGAATGCTTATAAAACCAGTTGGTGGCAAATTCACTGTGTTTCCCACTGTTCCCCCACATTCATGTTCTTTGCCATCCCTCCATTAGCATCTTCTGTGTTTCGTCAGACGCAGTGCGGCACCGTGAGTACGAGCGTGGTAATGATGTGATTGCTTTTCCGGTAGTGGCACGTGGGCTGGAATAGAAACGATCAGAACAAGTTGGCTAAGCAAGATCTTCTGTCTCATCCTTCTTTCAGACCGACTGGCCTGAAGGCTACCAACTTTCAAGTGCAATGAACTTCCGCTGGCCCCAGTGTGTACCCAATAACTTAAAGACCCTGATTCCAAATGCTAGCAGTGAAGCCATTCAGCTCCTGAGAGACATGCTCCAGTGGGATCCCAAGAAACGGCCAACAGCTAGTCAGGTTTCCTTCCATTTCCTTCTGTTCGATGCATTTCTTGTGAAGTTCATATCTGACTCTGGGTAATTCCTATAAACCTCATAGGAAGTATCTTACGTGGTATTATGGGTGAAAACCAGTATCAAATGCCACTAATGGTATATTATATATAAAACCAAAATAGTTTGAAACTCACTGTATACAGTTAAAGGTTTAAACAATACAATTGCTTTGGAAATTGGCATACAGGTTCCTATCACCACGTACGAGGAAGAGAAAATAAGCAAATATATCTGCCTGTCTTTGGAGAAAGTTTTCAAAGATAATTCTCTAAGTTAAGACTACATAGCAGTTTGCTTATAAGGCATTATGGGTTGTCAAAAGGGAATTTGAAAATATTTGTGAAATCCAACTCCCTCATTTTACAGCTGGCACAGAGAGGGCGACAGACAAGGTAGAGCTAGGATGATAAGCATCGTTAATATTTGATAGCACTTAACAGTTTGTAGATGCTTTAGTGTGTTCTTACATGATATTAACCCTATGAAGGTTCTGTGAACTCAGGGGTAGTGTTTTCCCCCTGTGAGAAAACTGAATCTCAGAAAGTTGAAGCGATCTCCCCTAATCATTCATCCATCAACTAGTACAGGTAGTGCCCCAGACTGCAGTTCAGTGACACGGATTGTGGGTCTCCTGCTTCATACATCCTTTTTTCTCAACCTGCCCTCCCCTAAGGCCAGTTGAACTTAGATGATAAAACACCCTTGTGCCTCTTGCAAGCCTCCCTCTGTAGTGTGTCTGGCTCCTTCCCAGCAGCCCCTCAACCATGGTGGTTACGCGGCTCAGAATGACAAAGGTGACCAGTTCTAATCAGAGATGATGATTCAGCTAAACAGAAGTGATGGGGGCCATTTGAAGATAGGGCCAATGTGATCTTAGAATTTGTGAGAACCAGAGAGACCATAGTTGGAGGTTAAGGAATTATAAGGAGAAGCAGCTTTCCAAAGGCTCAGAGGAGAAAGAGCCATAATTCGGTACCATAAGACTCCGGGTGGCCAGGGTTGGAAAGCCCACAGAAGTGCACAGTTGGGGGGGATGAAATTCATAAATATCCTGAGGGCAGGAGAAACGCTTTCTGATGAACCCAGTTTTTTAAAGGTTGTACCCAAGAGATGAAAAAAAATAAAATCTGTAGCAAGGAACCAAGAGAACAATGTGTATTTTTAAGAATAGTGTCAGAAAAGCTAAAAACGGTCCCAGATCAGTTTGCAGAAGTGCCTGGAACTACAGAGACTTCTCAAATTAGATGCCAGGGTCCAAAACCAGTACCAGAATCTCCATGTTATTGGCCTCTGTGTCTACACTTACATATAATCATTACAGATGTTTATAACAGAGCTATTAAGAAAGGTTCTGTTCTGTTTGGTGATTTCCATTCAAAAAGACTAGGGAATACAGAGACTATTTCAGAAAGAATCGCAAACCCCAGCCCTTCAAGATTTATCCCCTGACTGTCCAGAAAACTGGATTGCTCAGAACAGCTACCAAGGCTTGCCCGTTGTTGATAGGCAGGGTTTCCCTGTATCCTGCATCACATTCTTGGCATTCCTGGGGTTAAAGACCTGCTCATTTTACACTTGCCTCTTCGGAGTCTTCCAGGATTATTGTGTTTGGCTCTCCCAGCTTTATATTATTTTTTTTCTTTTTATGGACTGAGGAAATTGGCTCTGAAAGGTGAAATACTACATTTAAGACACATAGCAGGGGCGCCTGGGTGGTTCGGTTGGTTAGGCGTCTGACTCTTAATTGGTTCAGGTCATGATCTCAGGGCTGTGAGATCCAGCCCCACATTGGCTCACGCTCAGTGAGGAGTCTGCTGGAGATTCTCCGGTTCCCTCTTCCCTGTCCCTGCCCCCCCCACAAAAAGATACATAGCAAATAAGTTACAAAACCAGCATCTGGGGCGCCTGGGTGGCTCAGTTGGGTTAAGCCGCTGCCTTCGGCTCAGGTCATGATCTCAGGGTGCTGGGATCGAGTCCCACGTCGGGCTCTCTGCTCAGCAGGGAGCCTGCTTCCTCCTCTCTCTCTGCCTGCCTCTCTGCCTGCTTGTGATCTCTCTCTGTCAAATAAATAAATAAAATCTTTAAAAAACAAAACAAAACAAAACAAAACCAGCATCTGACTGGCTATTATATAAGACTGATGAATCATAGACCTGTACCTCTGAAACCAGTAATACATTGTATGTTAATTAATTGAACTTAAATTTAAATAAATAATAAATTAATACATACCACAAATTGCGATTTGCCAGCATGGACCAATATTTCTATGGCTCCATGATACAATGCATATTAATTTATTTAAATTAAATTAAATTTATTTGTTTACATTAAATTAATTTATTTAAATATCCTTTAACTCTTTTTTTTTTTTAAGATTTTATTTATTTATTTGACAGAGAGAGAGATCACAGTAGACAGAGAGGCCGGCAGAGAGAGAGAGGGAAGCAGGCTCCCCGCCGAGCAGAGATCCCAATGCGGGACTCAATCCCAGGACCCTGAGATCATGACCTGAGCCGAAGGCAGCAGCTTAACCCACTGAGCCACCCAGGCACCCTCCTGTAACTCTTTTAGTGAGGTCTATTATATTAAATGGAAGTTTCAAAGGAAAAAAAAACATCTGTGTTGAGCGAGATACTTTTCAGAAGTAGCAAAAGTAATAGCAGTGTAACTGGCTGCTTTATCCAAATAATTTTAAGTGTATAAACTTTGTATTTTAGATAAGGAAAATCATAAAGAGTATCACTCTTTCAGTGCTGTTTTCTCGTTGGTTTAGGCTAAGAAACTGTAGTAAGCTGGTCCCATGAAATGTAGCTCAGTGAGCCTGATGGTCGTAACCTTCCTGGCTAGACTTTTCTCCTACAACAGCCCTCTGTGTTACTGCAGGCGCTTCGATATCCCTACTTCCAGATTGGGCATCCACTGGGCAGCAACACACAGAGCCTTCAAGATTCAGGAAAAGCACAGAAGGATGTCCTGGAAAAGACAGGCGCAGCTCCTCACATCAAGCCGGTCCCTCCCGCCCAGCCCCCAACCAAGCCACACCCACGGATTTCCTCGAGGCAGCATCAAGCCAGCCAGCCCCCTCAGCATCTCACGTACCCCTACAAAGCAGAGGCGTCCAGGACAGATCACCCGAACCATCTTCCAGAGGACAAGCCAAGCCCGTTGCTCTTCCCATCCCTCCATACCAAGAATGCTCAGTCGGTAAGCAGTGAAGATTTGCTAGGACGCCTTGTCTTGTCTGTACCTCTTCTGACCCCATCTATGGTGTGAAAGATTTCCTTTTTTCAGCCTATAAAGTCTAATTATAAGGAAGGTTGATTGCAATAAATGTATCTTTGCAATATCACGGAATAATGAAAGGAGCTTTGGTCTTGGAGTTGAAGGTCTAAATTCAGGTTCCGGCTGTGCCTGTTAACAGCGGGGCTGGCGGCGGGCAGCTGCGGTGTGACGGTTCAGAGCTCCCCATTGTGAACATGTTTTGAAAAATCACAAAGTGCTGTAACGAAATGTATAGGTTGTCATTCCTATTAATGCTGTCGACAACTGCTGTTAAAACTAGGCTGTTGATTGAGCCCAGATGGTTCTCCTTCTCTGGGACTGGTGCGCAAAAGGAAGGAAGGAGTGCTAGACTCAATAACCTCATCGGGGCATCTAGTTACCAGTAGGTTTGTGGTGCTGTCTGAGAGTCTGATTTTCTGACAACTTTATGCAGAAGCAGAATTCTTTCTGTCGACAAGTATTCATTCACTGATGCCGGCTCCCGACCCGCACTGAGCTGCCCTGTGAGGTTACTGGAGTGCTATCTTTAGACTGTTTGCTGGGCCCCCGCCCACAACTTTGGAAGCAGTGTGTATTTGGAAATTTCCTACTATAGCTAATTCTGTAATTAAATAGTATCCAGATCTACTAAGAAGGCAAAGAAAGCATGTTTGCAGTGTTTTCGGTAAATGAGCAGGATGACTGATGTCTGAGTTGTATTCTCTTGCATCTCTGTTTACGACAGAATAAAGCCTGTTAATGTCTTCAGGGATGAGGCCCGGATGACAGCCTAGCTATCCTCCCCATATGTGAGCAGTACCTTAGACTTCTTTTTAGGGGCACCAGGGTGATGCAGTCAGTTAAGCGTTTCGAGTCAGTTTGGCTCAGGTCATGATCTTGTGGTCGTGAGACTGAGCCTTGTAGCAGGCTCCTCAGTGTGGAGTCTGTTAATGCTCTCTCTCCCTCTCCTTCTGTCCCTTCCCTGTCTCTCTCTCTCTCAAAAATACATCTATTTTATTTATTTATTTATTTGACAGACAGAGATCACAAGTAGGCAGAGAGGCAAGCAGAGAGAGAGAGAGAGAAGGAAGCAGTCTCCCTGCTAAGCAGAGACCCTGATGCAGGGCTTCATCCCAGGACCCTGGGATCATGACCCAAGCCGAAGGCAGAGGCTTTAACCCACTGAGCCACCCAGGTGCCCCTAAATCTATTTTTTAAAAATGTCTTTGTAAAAATCCTTATCTCATACACCTGAATGTCCCCGTAGGATGCCAGTGGGTGGGAGGCACACAGGAGAGGTGAAAGACAGAGGCCCTGGAATGTGCTTCCCACGGTGGCGTGTGGGGAATGCTATGTCCCTGTCCTCCTTTTCATCAATGAAGAAGTGTGGAATGGGCATTACTCATGGGTGAGCTCCATTAATGCCAAGTATCACTTTGTCCCCCACTCCTCGGGTGCACAGAAAATGCTAGTTGGCCTGGAACACAAAAACGGGGAGATCAAGCCCAAGAGTCGGAGAAGGTGGGGTCTTGTATCCCGGGCGACAAAGGATTGTGACGACTGGGCTGACTTGGATGACTTGGATTTCAGTCCGTCCCTCCCCAGGACTGACCTGAAAAACAAGAAGAGACAGAGCGAGGAGGCTCTCTGCAGGCAAGTGTGCGCCTCGGCTCAGGACACAGATTGAGTCTGGGGTTTTTGAATCGGTCTGCGCCTCTCTGATGGTGCTTCCCATCTCATGCTGATCCAAGCCACATTCCCTTGCTTCAGATTTGAGAGCGTTCTGGACCTGAAGCCCTCCGAGCCCATCAGTACAGGCAGCAGCGCCCCTACCCAGACCTCCTATCAGAGGCGAGACACACCAACCCTGAGATCCGCGGCCAAGCAGCACTACCTGAAGCACTCGCGATACTTGCCTGGTAATAGAAATGCTTGCCTTTACTTTCCTCCTCGATAAGAAATCATTTCCCTGGAATCACGTATTCACAGAGATTCCATTCTGGAAGGCAAGTGCCCCTGGCTTCTAGAACTTCAGAACTGGCAGGAACATCATAGAAATGTATGATGTAAGCCCCTGTGCAGCCTATTTTCTAATGCTGGGAGCCAGACCCTAAACAAATAGACAATCAGTAGATCCAGTGGTGGTAGAAAGCGGGGAGAAGATGCCACTGTAGACAGAGGACACAGGAAGGGCCTCTCTGAGTGCATGACTCCTGTCCGGGCCCCCAAAGAATGGGGAGGAACAAATGAGCAGAACAAAGGCAGGGGAAGAAGCAAGAGGAGAGCCTGGGAGGAAGGCAGGGGCTTAGCTTGTGAGGGGAAGGGCAGAGGGGCCGGCGTGACCCGAGCATGGTAAGACGGTGTTACACGAGGCAGGAGGCATCTTTGGGGGACTCGTGAGACATTTGGAATTCATTTAACAAGTAGCAAGAAGCTGTCAAAGGGTTTTAACTGGAGAGCACACTGGGTTCACATTCATCTGCATGTTGAGTGGCTGAGGGCAGGCTGTAGTTCTCGTGCAGGTAAGGGGAGTGCTGGCTCAGGCTGGGGCTGCGGGGCCCAGGGGAAACATGGGAACAGCAGGCCCCGCTGGTGGGTTGACTCCTCACCTCTTGGTTGGCCTCCCAGGATGACCTGGAAGAAGAGAGAGCAGGTGACGGTACAGCAGTGGTTCGGGTGTCAGGACAGAGACACACTGTGTCCTCTGGTCCAAACTCCAGTGGCCACAGGCCAAAGAGAGCAGGGAGGGAATTACAGTTATTTCTTTTTGGCTCTAGAAGAGGAAGGAGGATAAAGGATGAATTCAGTCTTTCAGTTCTGAAAACCATCTGCAGTGTTTGACATAAATGGGAAAGTGGGCGGTCTAGTGGGTGGTTTGGCTTGAGTTTGAGGTGATTGATTAAGGTCAAGGCAGCCTTGGGTCTAACGGAGTCTGAGGGTTCCCCAGTGCTGACCCTAGTCACCAGCACTAGATGGCGCTAACGGTCCAGGTCAGGTGAGAAGAGGGATCTGGGCGACAGAATGCAGAGAAGAGAGCAAGGAGCTGCAGAGCTGGGGGGGTGGGGAAGGGGGACCAAGAGGAACTTGGGAAGGTAATGGACACGTAGTGGCCCATGCAGGGGTACAGATGGGAATGACCAGGAGCACTGACACCCAGGAAATAGCACCAGAAGACATGAGACAGATCTGTTGGGAGGAGTTTAGAGAGACCTCTTTCAGGCTGCCCATCAGTGAGTCAGCCTACTAAGTCCCAGGACACCATATTTCCTTCTTTCCTCAGCAATCTATGGACAACCTCAGGGTCAATGTAAATACATTACATTCCTACAACATAGGAAGTTTAGACAAATTGAGTTCTGTGATGAGGTTACCACTGGAATCTGGCTCAACATGAAATAATGCATTTTGCATCTGAAAATCATTTCTTGCCTACTAGGAATAAATATAAGAAACGGCATACTTCCAAATCCAGGCAAGGATTTTGTTCCATCTAATCCGTGGTCGAGTTCTGGTTTGTCCGGAAAATCTTCAGGAACAGTATCCGTAATCAGCAAAATAAATTCAGGTGAGTAGTGATTATTAACTCCGAAATGACAAGAGGCAGATTCTCTGGATACAGCGAGGCCGGTCCAGAGAGACAGGCTATGGAAATGAGAGGGTTTTCTGGGACCCCCTTTTCAGGCCACGCTCCTGTCTCTTTCTTGGCAGCAGGCTCTGGGGACCCAGCCAGCTGCCCTGGGTCTGCCCCCAGGCATAGCTGGGGAGTTAGGCATCTCTGACTTCCAAGGCCCCGCCCTGCTGGACACCCAGCTTAGCTCCACCTGCCGTGCTCCAGCTCGCCCCTCTCTCTGATGACCCAGCCTTAGCCCAGAGCGTCAGAAAAACCTCTTCTGGACAGCTCAGAGGGCCGTCCCCACTTTTTTGTTGTTGTTCTCAGTCCCACTTCTTTTAAATGACTAAGGGAATTTCCTAAGCCTTCCAGGCAGGCTAACCCCATTCCCAGCAGGCCTGTTCCCTGCCCCACTTTCCCTCACACAGGCAGCCCCTGTCATGCATTGCTTCCCTTCCACATTGCCAAGCAAACATCTGGGCCTCACTTCTCCCTGCTTTATCCATGACACATCCATTTATTTTGAGAAATACAAAAAAGAGGGAAATGAGGTATCAATACCCATGTACCCACCCCAGCTCAAGGAGTCAAACTTTGCAAGTACACATGAAGCCCACCATCTAGGCCCTCCTACCCATTCCCTCTTTCCCCTCTCCTTCCCCCGACCCCTACCTAATTTGGTGTTTATTACTTCTGTGCATTTTTTCAAAGATTCATGAACCACATAGTATTTTTTACGTGTTCAAAAATTAACACAAACGTAATTCTGGATCTTCACTCGTTTTAGTAATTCTATTATGATCTAGCAATTACACAGAGGTGTAAGACCCATCAGAGTGTATGTTATAAAACCTATATAACTTATGACACCACATCACCCCCTAATTTATGACTTGTACTGGACTGTAATGTATTTATCCTTCTCTCCTTGGTGAGCATGGAAGTTGTGAACCATCTTTGCTATAGAAGGAGCGCTGAAATGAACCTGGGCGTACCCTCTTGTCGCGCACCTGCGTGAAGGTTTCTCTGGGGTTGATGTAAACAGGTTAAAGGGTGTGCTCATCTTTGACTTTACAGATGTTGCCCAATTGCTCTCCAGCAGGGTCTGGGAGTGGTGCTGCATCCTTGATGCCACTTGGTACTGTCGCGATTGCAAACTGTGTGCTGGTCTAATGGGTGTGAGATGGCCTCTTGTGGTGGCTTAAGCTTGCATGTCCTGTGTACTAATGAGGTGGAGCATCTTCTCTCGTGGTCATGGACTGTACGTTCTTTCCCTTTTGTGACTTAACCTGTTCAGATTCTCTCATTTTTTGTGTGTACCTATTCACCAAAAATGCAAAATGTCCTCTAGCACAACGCAGCTCCTCACCCAGGCATTGTCACTCTGCCACACATTCTCCCCCCAATCCCCGGATATAACTTCCATTTGTATAATGGCCCATGATAACATTTGTCATCATTCCGTGTGTACCTGAAGTCTTAATAGGCTCATAGATCTCTGTTCATCCATCCAATATGTATTGATCACTGCTACATATAAGGTGTCCCATTAACCTCGTAGAACACTGGGTCCCCATACAGTTCCAGCCCTTAAAGCACTCTCACTCTGAAAGGGTCATAAAAAATGAATATATTTAATATACATCATTAATTTTTCTGATTACGGGGCAAGAGTATTTAGTGTAGACTTACTTGACATGACTAAATAGTTAGATCTTAACTATTCAGTTAACTAGTTAACTACTAAATAGTTAAGTAGACTTACTTGTCATAACTAAATAGTTAAGATCGCCTGTCTGCATGCCATTCCGTAAGAGAGTGGTTTGTGGATTATGGTTTAGCCAGATTCTATGATTTGTACATACTGACCTGGAAGGATAACTCTTCTCTGTTTTGGAGGGGAAAAAGCAGATTTCAGAATGGGCTAAACACATTATTCCAAAAAAGAAAGAAAACCATACCTTTCCCTTTTCTTGAATGAACTAAGCATCTGGGCTCCATTCAGGCACAGGCTACAAGAGCGGCCCTGTCTTTGCTGCCCCTCTCCCCCGTCTTTCCACAGTGTGGTGTGGAGGAATGCTCTGCTCACAATTCACGGCTCTTACCCTAGTTCCCCCCTAAAAGTAAACACCCAATTCTTTATTGTTCCACACCTGTGTGATCCTGTTGTGTTATGTGCACATGGGGTCTTCATAGTAATGAGCTTTTGCTTTTGTACATCAGTTGGTTCCGGTTCTACGAGTTCTAGTGGACTGACTGGAAACTATATCCCGTCCTTCCTGAAAAAAGAAGTTGGTTCTGCTGTGCAGAGGGTACACTTGGCTCCTATTCCAGACCCTTCTCCGGGTGAGTCCTATTTGGGGTTATTCATGAAGCCGTTCATCAAATGGTTATCGACTCATGGCTTTGTGCCAGGCATGTTGTAAGCCGAGGACCCACCAGGGCAGGGTAGATGCTTGCCAGCGCTGAGGAGAAAAATGAGGTAGACAGGATATAGGGAATGTGGGGGTTGGAGTGTGCATGTTTAAAGAGGGTGCCAAACCCTAAGAGACTCAATCTCAGGAAACAAACAGGGTTGCTGGAGGGGAGGGGGGATGAGAGGAATGGGGAGGCTGGGTGATGGACACTGGGGAGGGTATGCGTTGTGGTGAGCGCTGGGTGCTGTGTAAACTGATGAATCACAGACCTGTACCCCTGAAACAGATACTACATTATATGTTAATTTAAAAAGAATAATAATTTACAAAAATAAATAAATAAATAAAAGAGGGTGGTCAAAGAAGACCTCACCACCAAGGAGCTTGAGTGACAGTGTGTGAAGGAGGTGAGCGGGCTAGCCAAGCGGTGTGGGTGACCCCCAGCCCCGGGTTCCTAGCACGTGAGAGGTGGGCGTGTTCCTGGAAGAGCCCGGAGGCAGGTGGCAGGGGCGGAGTGGGCGGGGCCGCCGTCAACGTGCTGTCCCTGTGTGTGAGCGACCCGGCAGGCACCTGAGGGTCTGGGGCAGAGGTGTGAGGTGATCTGACTCACATCTTGGAGCCTCACTCGCGCGCTCCTCGTCGTGGGACTGGAGGCGGGGAGCACGGTTGGCAGCGGGGAAACTGGCTGTTGCAGTCATCGCGGCGGGGAATCACAGGCCCGGCTGCTGAGAGCGGAGCCGGGCCAGATTCTGAGTCTGTTTGGAAAGGAGAGCCAGTGGCATTTGCTGACCAATGACACGTGGGCTGGGAAAAAAGAGGGGTCAGGAATGACACCTGTGTTTTTAGCCTGACAGCAATAGAATGGAGCTGTCCTTCACCCGGAGAGGGAAGACTGTGAGTCGCCCACCAGTGCTTCTCTTGAACTCCCATTTTCCGATATTTTTGTCACCAAGATGCATTTGTTTGCTGTGTTTGCGGGAGTCCTGTATCAATCCCACCCACCTTCCTCTTAATTGCAGGCTATTCTTCCCTGAAGGCCGTGAGACCTCATCCTGGGCGACCTTTCTTCCACACCCAGCCTAGAAGCACTCCCGGGCTGATACCACGGCCTCCGGCTGCACAGCCCGTGCACGGCCGGACCGACTGGGTTTCCAAGTACGCGTCTCGGCGATGACCCGCGAAGCTTCTGGGCGTGGGGGAAAGCAAGACACGGTCCCTCGGCTATCTGGTTGGTGTTCTGCCAACAAGAAACTGGCGACGGTGTGAAAGCAAACAAAAACTTTATAGTTATTCTTCTGAACTAAGACATTTCAATATTCTTTTTAAGATTTTTTTTTTAAATATTGATTTGAATGCAATACCCTTTTTTTGTACAAAATTATTTTATTCTAAAACTGGGTCCCATTATTTTCTTAAGCAGCAGCATTTTGTATATATGGATTATGTTCTAGCATTTTATACAGTCAACTTTGTAACGAACTTTTTAAAAATTAATTGATTTTCCTTTGGGGTTCCAGATAATATTTTATACAGATTTTTAAAAATGTAATAATATTGATGCAGTATTGCAGCAGGGGTGCAATTGGAGGCTACATGATAGAGGGTTACTGACTCACCACGTGCAGAGATTTGTGAAGTGGTTAAATTTTAAATGTGGCACACTGGTACATCGGCTTTCTTGGACCAGCCTCAGCGCTAGATAAATGATCTTCTGCTTTTCTCAATATCAGGTTATTGGTTTGATTCTGTGACACCACTGTGCTGTTCTAAAAATACTATTATGCAATGAATTTTGCAGCTGAAAGAACTCCAAGTAAATAGTTTTTTGAAGTTTTTACAACCCTTTTTGGTGGTTGGAGGTATGCAAGGTGGTTGGAGAGATGGTTTTATCACGGTAGGCCATCCCATTCTATTTTCTCCCATTTTTTTATGTTTCTTCCATTTTTGAAATCCAATTGTATAAGTACCCCCAAAAGGGAAGCTTTTCAAGCCAACGGGTCTTTCACTCAAAGGTCAACACAGTCCATTAAACTTATATTCCTATCAAGATGCATGACCAAAAAGCTAAGTTTCAAAGCAGCAGAAGATTTTTTTATTGTAATGACTGATCAACTCTTGAATTCGGTCCAGTTCTCCAGGCCTGGCTAGGAACAGACAATGAAGAATCTTCTGTCCTAGCCACATTCACAGGGCACTTTGGGGAGCAGGAAGGATTCATGGCCAAGGTTCTGCTGACCTGGGACATCCCGGCTACCATGATGGTGGTGTCAGTAATGTGCCACACTTGAACTTGTAACCCTTGTGTAGTTTCTTCACACAGTGGGAACTCTAATTTGTTGGACAGAGGCTATTCCATTGAGAGGAATGTTTACAGCAATTTTGAAAACGACAAAGCTAGTTTGGAGACAGAAAAAGAAAAAAGGTCCACTCTTCGTCCATCTCTGTAGGCCCATCTGGCCCCGCCTGTGGTTTACCTGAAAGGTAGGAGGGAAGGTCTCCGCCTGTGGACATAATACAAGCTCAATAGCGCATTGACTCACATTCTCCCAGGCCCCAAGCTACTCTCATTTGGTTCCAGGTTCCCGGATCTAGCAGGTTGAGCCATGTGAAATTGTCTGTCATTTCTGTAGGTTAAAATGACAGATAAAACAGAATGCCAGCACTTGGACACAATTTAACCCAATCCATGGGTAAATGATTGCTTTGATGCATTTGTAGTGTGTTAGAGCCTGAGCAAATTGCCAGGGCTCCCATAGGGCCCTCATCTAAATCAGGGAGTAATTTCTGCTTTGGGGAATCTGGCGCAATAATGCACTTGACCAAGCACTATGATCCCTAGGGGCGTGAGAAAAGCACATAATGGATGTGGATTTGATAGGGAATATTTTCTGTTAACAAACTGGCAGCAAATCTTCAGAAAACAAATATGTATATGTAAGCACAACTTGAAGCTGAGTTCACTTCTGTATTATATTCTCAACTCATTATCTAAAGCAGGAGAAAATATGTTTTCAGAGATGAGTCCTTTACTACGATTACTATTTATTTTCCCTTTCTGTATTATGTATAAAAAGTAAGTTAATCTGTAACCTTGCCCAGCTTGCTGGAAAGCTGGTTTTAAATTGTAAATACCTCCTAGAGAAGCGAATGGATTGTGAAAACCATATTCTTGGCACTCTAGCTTATGTTAAGGTCATGACATTTTTTTAAATGGAAAAACCCAGTCACCTGGTTATTATGCATTAGGGAATTGTTTCTGTAATGCTTTTTTGGGCCCACATTCAGAAAATATTTCAGTTTTCTTCCTCTTACTTTTTGCTTTATTTATGAGTAAACAAGTTCCCTTAGGATGCCAAACACGATTATCCTTGTGGAAGTCGAGAAGCTGATGTGCAGTCGAGAAAACTAGAAGACTGAAAAAACAATGTAAATTCTAAAGAACCAGCAAAATCCTGGAAAGTTCTTTTTTTTCCCCCCATAAAGGGTAAATGGCAAATGTGTATACACGCTGTTTACTATAGAAGGGAATTGTGACCATTTTTTGTTACGTGAAAAATTAAATGATACCTGGTGTGTATATCTTTTAGTTAGTAGGGAATTATAAGATGTACTATAAGACACCAAGAGGAATGAGGAGTTTCACCGTACTTATCCATGACTATACCTCATTTCCAGGTAGAAAGCTTTTCGGGACGTCGGGAAATGGTCCAGGGATGGCTCTCTTTCCACACCCAAAGGTCCGGTGATAAGTGGTGTGCCGGGGGGTATGTGTGCAAACCACAAGGCAAGCCACATGGGCATAAAAGCTACTCTTGGTGTGACTGTTCATCTTACAATAAAATTCCATTGATTACTAAACACTCACCCAGCTCATGTATGATAGGATTTAAGGAGGAAGAAAATTGATTTTCAAACCATTATTTTAGACACCTCATAGATAGGCTCAAGGACTGTATATATCTAACTGACACTGTATCATCTTTTGATGTTATCAGAAGTTGAATACAATGAAGGTAATGCCCAAGAACAAATAAGTGTAGTACTGGGGCTCACAGGCACCATCTTTGCTCATGAGGTAGCGTTCTCCTACCATCAAGCCATTGTTTTGTGCCATTTTGGACGAAAAGGACGCAGGCTGTACGTTTCAGCTCAGTGTATGACCAAAAGCAATATGTTTATAAGAGAATGTTTGACATGCTAATTATTTTATGTCATTTAAAGCATACTGTAGCAACGTGTTTGTTTAATATATGTGCTTAATTTTTAGAATTATTTTTACAATTTCCAACCAAAGTACTGTATTTTATATAACTTATTGTGAGGACCCTCTCATGGAAACCATTAAGAAGACAACCTGGAGGCAAGCATCCCATCGATCTGTATTACCAATTTCTTAGAGACACTGAGCTAATGTGAATTTTCAAATAACCCGAACAGTCTTCTGATCTCAGATGTCTTTGTACTGATAGCAGTGTAGTCACCAGATTTGATTACAAGGGAATAACTGAGAATATATTTATTTAAAAAGCAAATAGTCATCACGATGAGAATAGAGGAGGAGAGAAAACCACTGACACAAGCCCTTTCTGAAATAAAACATTGCGTTTTGAATAGTTTGTCCTAAGTTGTTTAAAAACATTAACTTTATGTAAGGAAAATTCTGCTCCAAATAAAGTTACAGTTAAAGAAAGAGAAATGATCTGAGTGTTCTGTTTTTATTTTCAGTGTTCTTCCATCAGAAGATAACAGTAGGGCCCCTGGCAGGCTCGGTTGGTAGAGCACTCCACTCCTGATCTCAGGGTTGTGAGTTCAAGCCCCGTGCTGGATCTTTCACAAGAAGAAGATAACATTAGTATTTCCTAATGGGGGGTTTTGCTATTTTATAACTTCTTAATCCTTAGTACAGTGTTACTGCCATGAAATTAAAAGAATAAGCTTAAAGCAGCATGTAAAGAGTTATTCTGCAAGCTGGAGACTTTTTATTTTGTGTTTTTTGGAGGCTTTTTAAAAATTTAGTATTTAGCAAGTTAGGTGACGAGGAATATTCCAAAAAAGAAAAAAGCAGATGGAGACAATTTCTGGTCGCCAATTTCATCATGTCTCCTTATTAATACCTACCTTGTATGCTTTCAGCTTTTCATAGCATACTCCTATGTACAATAAACACGGTCAAATGAAACTCATCACTTCATGAATTACACACAAGATTCCACGGGAAATTCACTTCCCATTCTTTGGATCCCCAAAAGAATTTTGTAGGGACACAATTTACCGAAGGTGCATTGCTGAATCCCTAAGTGTGAACTCAACAGCATGTGTGTAAATTTTTGGAATCCTCTGCCCATCCCGCCCCTTCAGAAGCCTTAGGGATTTGAGCTCCGGCCAGCCTTCCTGCTAATAAAATCTGCTGTTAGAGTCTCCCATGTAGAAGCAGCTTTCCGGCTCCCGTCTCTGACTCGTTCAGCCTACTTGCCTCCACTCCAGCTTCCACCACGGGCCTTCCGGGTGACCCAGAAGTCCTACAGGATGTCTGCCTGCCTCCTGGGACCTTCAGTAGCCTCTCCTACATGGGAGTGCCTGGCGCACACATCAGCTCCTCCCTGGCCTCGCGGGCAGCACTGCCAAGGTCAAGGCCCAGTACCAGCTGCAGCTGCAGCCAGACCAAAGCTGAGAATGTGTACTTGATCCAGTACAGGGAGCTGCAGACCCTGGCTGGGAATCACACGGATGCTCCCCAAAAGCTGGAAAACAGAGAATTCCGAGATGAACTTCAGCCTCAGTCAACTCCAGGATGAGATGGAGGGCCTCCAAGGCCAGAGGGCTTCCCTGGAGGCCACCATAGCAGCGTGGGGGGCTGGGGGAGGGAGGTGGAGTGCATTAAAGAGATACTCCAGGGCCCTGGCCTTGGCTACCGCCTGCGCTCTTTCTACTCCAGCTTCGGCTCTGGTTGGGGGCTCCAGCTCCTTCTGCAGCGCCAGTTCCTTCAAAGCCATGCTTGGTGAAGAAGATCAAAACCTGTCATGAGAGGCTGGTTGTCCGAGTCGTCTGATGTCCTGTCCAAGAGAAGCAGCCGCTATGGTGCCTCCCAGTCTCCCCCATCCGGTGCCTGCCATAGAGCCTTTGGGGGAAGGAGCCATGCAGGGGAGCATTGGGAACAGGAAACCCACCTAAGGCCCAGCCCCTGTCCTCAGCTGACCCTTGGGTGTAGTCTGTTGCCCTGGGTACTCCTTTTGCCCTTGCCTCCAACTAAAAGCCCATTCAAGTGCCTTTTCTAAAATAAAGCCTCAGGGCTCCAGTTGGCTCAAGTCAATAGAGCATTTGACTCTTGACCTTGAGGTTATAAATTGGAACCCCAGGCTGGGTGTAGAGATTACTTTAAAAATAAAATAAAATAAAGCTTCACCTAGTTCAATTCAGTACAGCATGCAACTCTTGAACCCCAAGCTGGGTGTAGAGATTACTTAAAATCTAGATAGACAAAACCTCAGTGGGTTCAGCCAAAAACAAATCCACAGAAATAAAACCCTGCTGTTGGGGAGTGACATCACCAAGATGGCAGCATAGGTTGCTCCTGATATCATGACCTCTCACAGGAACACCCAGTGACTATTCAAGATCAAGACACCACTGAGAAGCCCAGAAAATGCAGTTGAGGCCAAAGCGTGCCCTGGAGGCGAAGAGCTTCTGCATTAGAAGGGTAGGAAGTGACTACATATTGACTGCACTGCCCCTCCCCCAAGACAGCCTAGCGCCACACGGAGAGGTCTCCCCTGAGCCTCTCGTTCTTCCAGTGGGAAGAGAGAACCCCAGGGGGACAATTGGACTCCCCCGAGCATTGTGGGCCACTTGGGAGGAGCCCCTCCCTGATCGCACACCAGGGGAATCTGCAGCTGTCGGGAAATCTGTGATGGAGAAGTGGGGAGAGACGGCACACGGCTCTCAGCAGACCGAATTCATGCTTGCAGTGCCCAAGGGGTAATCTCGACCAGCAGTTTTGCTCATCTGCAGAACCAAGGCAGGAGTGCACTCTGACCAGGCAACGTGGTGGGGTGCAAATCCATCTGTTTCAGATCCTCAGACATGGAGTTTTGCTGGGCCTAGAGCTCAGTTTGCCCATGCCCAGGCAAGATGCTGAGTCACAGCACTATCTGCTGGGGAGTGTCTCCCAGCCCCATCTGACCGGAAGGGCTGGCGACAACTTCTGGAAGCTGTGTGGCCCAGCAGCACTCAAGCTTAGAGGTTGAGCAGAGCCGATGACCCGCAGGGCAAAGCCAGTGTGGGGTGCAGTGTTCCCAGGCTGTGCCCAGGCAGGGGTCTGATCCACAGCCAAGGGGGAGGGTAGTTTCTGGCTCCGCCCAACCTGAGAGCTTGTTGGGGAAACTGAAAGTAGCCTGGTGCAACCCAGCCCCCTTCCCAGGAGGCAAGGGAGCAGAGACGGGGCCATGCCTGCTGTAGAGGGTGTCTTCTGGCCTCGTCTGATCAGAGGGGCTGGCAAAACACCCAGCAGTACTCTAGCCTAGACACAGGCAGAGCCCACAGTTTTCGGAGCAAAGCCAGTGGCCCTGTTTGGGGTGTGGGTGGACTTGAATTAAGAAAATCAATGAAGAGCTGTACCAGCTTTAGAGCTGCTTCTCCTGCTGTATCCAGGCAGAGAATCTGATTCGTAGCCATGCTGCTCACTGGAGACAGATTTCAGTGTGTGCAGCCAGGGAACCTAAGCAGAGCAGGCAGGAAGCTCTGTAGCCCATTCCACAGGGCCACATACAGTGACACTGGAACACAGCACAGCCCATGGCTTTCCCATCTGCAGAAAAAAACAATGGCTTCACCTGACCACAAAATGCAGTGCACACTCTAGCCTGATTTGGGCACCCAAACAACAAGCTATATAAGACTTGGGTTCTGTCCTGCTACCCTAAGGCAAGGAAGTCAATTCATAGCCTCATCTATTATTGAAATAGTTCTCAGTCCTGCCCATCTAGCAAGCCTGTAGAGCCCATCCTACAGCCTCACTTGGGCAGGAAACCAAGAGCCAGCTGTCCTGTCCAGCTGTTCTCATCCAGTGACACACTCTCCCATCCCCATCCTCAGAGCGTGAACAGCTGCCTCACCCAAAAATAGACCATAATAGTAGGCCTCTTCTATTCAAAGACATTACCAGCGGACATACCCAAAAACCCAACTGGGCTGACTGGTAAAGAACTATCTCTCCCAAAGTAAATCCGTAAAGTCCAAGAGAGGAGCCCCATTACTCAAATACACAGATACTAAGTAAGGAATCACGGATCACAAAAAATCAAGTAAATATGACACCACCAAAGGAAACTAATTAAAGTTTCAAGAACTTACCCTAAAGAAATGGAAATCTATGAACTGTCAGATGAAGAATTCAGAATAATCCTCTTAAGAAACTTTAGTGAAGGCCACCTGAGTGGCTCAGTCAGCTAAGTGTCTGTCTTCAGCTCAGGTCATGACCCCAGGGTCCTGGGAGGGGGTCCCAGATTGCGCTCCTTGCTAAGCAGGGACTCTGCTTCTCCCTCTGCCTACTGCTCCCTCTGGTGTGCTTGCTCTCTCTGACAAATAAATAAAATCTAAAAAAAAAAAAGAAGAAGAAGAAAGAAAGTTTAGTGAACTACAAGAAAACACAGAAAAGTAAATGAAATTAGGAACACGATGCATGAAAAATTGAGAAGTTTAACAAGGCAATAGCAACCATAAAAACAAAACAAACCCACCCCAAACCCCACCAAACCCTAGAAATTCTAGGAGTTGAAAAAATACAATAGCTGAACTGAAGAATTCAATAATTTCAAAAGGAGACTCAGCCATGCCAAAGAATGAGCAACCTGAATGAGACACTGGGAATTACCCCATCAAGGAACAAAAAGCAAAAAGAATGAAAAAGAGTGAATAAAACCCATAGGAATTATGGAACACAATGAATTATGGGACACAATGTGAAGCAATATTCATATCATAAGAATTCCAGAAATAGAAGAGGAAGAGAAAGGGACAGGAAATATATTAAAGCAACAATGGCTGGAAATTTCCCAAACCTGGGGAGGGAGATGGACATCCAGATCCATGAGGCCCAAAAGACTCCAAATAGGTTGAACCCAAGTAGGACTTCACTATGACACATTATTATATTAATAATTAAATTATATTACATTTTATTATAATTAAATTGTCAAAAGTCAAAGAAAGAGTGTTAAGAGCAGCAAGAGAAAAGAGACATTTTATAAATAAAATACCTGATATGTTAGATAACATTAAATGTTATGGAAAATAGACAAGAAGGGTAGAAAAGGAAATGTGTGTAAGTGTTTGGGGGGAGATTTTTTTCTCTTCCTTTCCCCTACTGTCTGTGATATGATTACTAAATCTGTTACCTTCCACCTCCTTAATATTTCACCTTTCCTTAACCATCATCTTCAAATTCATGGTGCTACTTTAATACACATGGCTATTTAGTAGGCCTGTCTCTCTCCTTCCTACTGTGCCAATTCATTCATTCATTCTCCACACTCCTGCCACAGAAAACTACTGAAATTAAAATCTCTGTTATTTGCAGCAATTGTTCAGCACCACAGGTTTCTCAAGGCACGTACTCTCAAGAGCCCTTCATGAAGGAAACAATAATCAACAACATCTATAGTCTGAGAAATAGCTTTAAATAATTATTTAAAATTTATTTATAAGTTATTTAAGATTAAATTTAAGTGAATAATTTAATAATGCCTTTTGAAGGCATATATTTTAAACTTTGAGAGCCGCGTGAATTCTGCGTTCTCTATGATATAACCTTGATGGCTTTACTCTATTCTTTAAAGTTTTAAATTATTTACCAAAGTATTTTTTTAGGTCCATTGACACCTCTACCCCAATGCCCCCTTCCCCTCCAGGAAGATGCTCTGTTTAGCCCGTCACTTAGAGTGTCTGTTTTTAAGTGTGAAATGAAGGGAAAGCTCAAGGTGATCATGGAGTCAAAGAAAAAAAGGGGGGAAGCAATATGTATGTGATCTATACACAAAAGATATTATAAGATAAAAGATATTATAAGTTGTTAATACATATTCTATTACTTCTATGAATTGTACTTGCTATTTGACAAGTTATAAAATTATTTCAAGTCTTTATATTCTCAAAAGAAAGGCAGACTGCCACGTGCAGCGCCTCATTTGGATGTGTCTGGAGTCTTGGAAGCTTGACTACCCTACGTTCTCCTACAAATGGACCTTGAGAGCTTGTTTGGAGGTTCTAGCAGGGGAGCGCAGCTACTCGTATACCCTTGACCGAAGACCGGTCCTCTCCTCTATCGGGGAAGGTCGTCCTCTTCGACCGAGCGCGCAGCTTCGGGAGGGACGCACGTGGAGCGGTGAGGGAGGAAGGGGACACCCGCCTAGCCAGCCAGATCAGCCGAATCAACCCTGGCGATCAATGGGGTGACAGATGTCGCAGCCAGATCGCCCTCACATCCGAAAGACAGGGGCGGCGCACTAGCTATATAAAGCCTAAAACCAATTTTACTTTTAGCATAGGTCGAGTTTCCTTATCCATACCTGATCTCTAAAAGACCTTTTCTAACTAAAGTTGTAATCTAACCAACACTTTAAGGCCATTTTATAGCTCGCAAAGCAAAAATTTCTTTTGAAACGTGCTTGAATTTGGGCTGTTTTCATTGTATCCAGAATGCCTTGCAGATGGGTGGGGCATGCTAAACATTGCGGGCCCTATTGGTGAAACTTCCCGGAGCCTCGCCCATCCGAGCGCCTTCTGGCGGCCAACCCCGCCCGCCTCGCTGCAGACCGCTCGCCGAGCGCTTTGTGCAGCTCCGGGTGCTCCGAGCGGACTTCAGGTCTGTCTCCCTCCTGCCGCCCCTCTCTCCTCGCCGCGTTTCTCCTCCCCTCCGCTCCTCGGCCCCAAACCTCCTACTCCATCGTCCGTCGCAACTCTCCCCAGCTCCCCATTCAGTCCTTCTCGTCTCCCTCCCTCCGGTCCCTTTGGCGCTTCCGCCCCCATCTGGGCTGACGTGGGCTCCTTGGCTGGGGCTGGGGTCATTCTTGGCTCCGAGTGCGTATTATTTTTATTAACGCGTTCTGCGGAGTCTGAATCCACGGTTTCAGTGGGCGACTCGCGCGGATCCTCCCGAAGCCCGGGTGTAGCGTGGGCTGAGCGGGGACCGGAGTAGCCCAGGACTCTGGTTTCGGGTGGCCGAGCCCTTGGCCTGGGCGCATTCCGAAGGTGGGAGGCGCAGCTCCCAGCTGGGGCGGGGGATGTGCGGGACCCGGGCCGGGGTGGGGAGAAGCTACCAGGCTGGACAGGGGACGCGCGTTTTGCAGACAATAGTATCGCGCGGCCCGTCCACCTCCGCGTTGCTGTGATGACCAAGTAAGATGCTGCTGTGCTGTGAGAGCGCGAATTCTTGCCAGGGTTCCGAAGGGTGCACGCTTCCCCGCGCCCCCCCGCGTCTTGCCTCTCCAGCCCGAGTCTGGAAAATTTTAAATTTTCAAGGTCAAAGTATATGACGTTCTGAATCTATGAAGTACCTTACTGCTGGCACAAATGTCTGTATAACCCATGTCCCCAGCTTCCCAAGATCCAGAATCAGGAATCATAAGTAGACACGGTATGAAAACCAAGGTGGTTGTTTCTTTTAGTATTTGGAAATGGTGGTAGGTTTTTATGGAGTGAGGGAAAACGCAGTCATTTCCATTTAAAAAAAAAAAAAAAAAAAAGCGAAAAACCCCACCAAAACCCGATTTCCTGTGCCAAAATCCTGAATATTCATTTAGTCCGTGAGCGCCGAATTGAAGACAGGACGCAAGACTGCTCGTTTAGGAGGAGCTGCGCATTTGTTTTTTGTTTGGTTTTGTTTTTGTTTGGTTTTGGTTTTTTCCAGAAAGCCTGAAAGGCCATCATGGCAGCGAAGCCCAAACTCCACTACCCTAATGGAAGAGGCCGGATGGAATCCGTAAGATGGGTTTTAGCTGCCGCCGGAGTCGAGGTACCCTATATGCTGTTTCTTCACAGATTTGTCGTACAACTTTGAGACTTTTGAGGAAAACATCAATGGCGGAGTCCTGTTCTCACTCTCTCCCCCCTAACACAGACAGGCTTCGTTGAGTCAGAAGACGCCCTCCTTGCCAGGGTTATTTTTCTTTACAAATGGAATGTGGTCGATGGAATTTTATTTTACTTTAGACTTTTACGTAATCATTAGCTTCTGATCTGCCACCAGTAAGAATTTATTAATAAGGAGGAAAGGAATGAACCTGAAATTTGCCAGTGATGACTTTTGTTAATTAACACAATCTGTAGGGTAAATTTCCTCTTCACTTAAATGGCTTCTAACCGGTAGCCTTCTTGTCTGTCTGCCTCTGGTGTAGGCTTTGACCCACAGTGTTTTTATCTTTCTTTTTGTTCTCTTAGCTTCTTATTTATGGAAATGTTCCAGTTGGTACAGAGGTTGAGAAAACATTGCCACACATTTCCCCTCATCCAGTTTCAATAGTCATTTGCTTTAAAACGCTGTTCTGCTCTCCTCCATCTCCTCCATTTGAGTTTGTGGGAATATTTTAAAGCAAAATCCAAGCATCATATCCTTTCATCAGTGATGAGTGTTTCAGTTTTTATCTGTAAAAGATGAGGATTTTAAAACGCAACCACAATACCGCAATCACACCCAACAAAATTAACAATTCCTTATTAATATCTGAAGAGTCTGATTGTCTCAAACAGGTCTTTTTATAGTAAGTTTATTCCAGCCTGGATCTAAATCACGCCCACACATTGCATTTGGTTATGTTTCTTTCAGTATTTTTAAAATCTGTCACAGTTTCCTCTGCATTTTTAAAAAATAAACTTTATGTATATTTGGGAATAATTTTAAATATATAGTGAAGACAGTGCCTGTAATGGCGACTGAGTCTTCCCTAATGATATCATCTTAGGTAATCATGTCAAAACTAAGAAGTTGACATTGGTGCCCAACTACGCTGCAGACTATTTGAATTTAATGAGTTTTTCCAATCATGTCCTTTACTGTTGTTGGATCCAACATTATACTCAGTCACTATGTTTCCTTAAGTCTCTCTCAATATCACAGTTCCTCAGTCTTTTTTTTATTTCATGATGTTGACAGTTTTGAAAACTACTGATCAGAATTTTTGTAGAACTCCCTGGTTTGGGTTTGTTTGTTTTCTCATGATTGTGCTGGGGTTTGGGACTTGGGGGAAGACTAGCACAGAAGTCAAGTGCCCTTCTCATTGCATCATATTAGGGGTGATATTAACATGAGTTATCCCTGGTGCTGTTAACCTTGGTCAGTTGGCTAAGGTCATGTCTGCCAGGTTTCTTCATTGTAAAGGGATTATTTTCCCCTTTATTATTTCCAAACAAGTCATTAAGTTCAACTCAAACTCAAAAGGACAGGCATTAAACCCCACCTCCTGGAGGGGGAGGCATCTGCATTTAGAATTCTTACATAAGAGAGATTTTTTTTTTTCTTCTCCTTTATCTAGTTAAGCATTTCTTTATATCAGTACGGACGTAAGTATATAGCATTTATTTTATGCTTCGTGTTATAATCCAATAATGTTTTCTTGCCCAAATCATCCCATTTTGGCCATTTGCTGTTTCGGGTTGGCTCCACGGCTCCCGCTCTCTTTCTTTTCTTACCCTTCAGCTCTCTTTTACGTTTCTGGCACTTCAGGACACTCCAGGCTCTTTTATCATCCTTGCCCTGGCCCTAGAATCTGGTATTTCTCCAAGGAATCCTGGTCCCTTTTGCCGGCAAGTGGTTTTAGCAACTAAGAACTGAGTGCCAAGTGTCTGTATTTGTTTTCATGCCATTTCTTTGTGGAAGAAACTGTCCTATAGAATTTCCCCCATTCTGGATTTGGCTGCCTTACCCTCATTTTAACATATTCTTCTCTTCCTGTATCTCCTGTTAACTGCTAGTTGAACCCAGAGCTGTCATCATGTCTCATTTTTTCTCTCTAAACCTTTTTTTTCCCTTTTTTTTTGCCTGCCAGACTCCATCATAGGGATACTGTAAACATGTGTTTATTACACAGCATCAAGGGATGCCTGATGTCTGTCTCCCTTTCAGAAGAGCTGGGCTTGATCACCATGTTCCAGAGATGTCAGCCTGGTCCACACATTGCAAAATCTCCTCCATTACCTTCTCAACTAGTGGTTTTAGCATCTATTTTTCATCACCATTGTTAGGGATTACAAAATGGTGATTTTTCTGTTTCTATGAGTGTATCTGAATTTATTAACTGTGTTTCTCTTACAAAGAGTAATTTTTTAAAAAGATTTTATTTATTTATTTGACAGAAATCACAAGCAGGCAGAGAGAGAGGAGGAAGCAGGCTCCCTGCCGAGCAGAGAGCCTGATATGGGGCTCCATCCCAGGCCCCTGGGATCATGACCTGAGCTGAAGGCAGAGGCTTTAACCCACTGAGCCACCCAGGTGCCCCACAAAGAGTAATTATTTTTTAAAAGATTTTATTTATTTATTTTACAGACAGAGATCACAAGTAGGCAGAGAGGCAGGCAAAGAGAGAGGAGGAAGCAGGCCCCTTGCTGAGCAGAGAGCCCAGTGTGGGACTTGATCCCAGGACCCCATATCACGATCCCAGCAGAAGGCAGAGGCTTTAACCCACTGAGCCTCCCAGGTGCCCCCAAAGAGTAATTTTTTTTTTTTAAAGATTTTATTTATTTATTTGACAGACAGAGATCACAAGTAGGCAGAGAAGCAGGCAGAGAAAGATGAGGAAGCAGGCTACCCGCTGAGCAGAGAGCCCGATGCGGGGCTCGATCCCATGACCCTGGGATCATGACCTGAGCCGAAGGCAGAGGCTTTAACCCACTGAGCCACCCAGGCGCCCCCCAAAGAGTAATTTTTAATTCCCTTGAAGTACAGTTCATATGGGAAAGATCAGGTAAATGCTTGATGTAGTCTCTTCATCAATTTTCAGAATACTTGGTCGTTACCCGAGCAACCTCCAAAGATGCTAAATGAGGGTTGTTGGGTTTGAGGCTTTGTGCTTTGTTTGGTTGGGTTGGGTTTTGATTTCTTTGCTTTTTTTTTTTTTTTTAAGGAATTTTACTTATTTATTTATTTGTCAGAGCAAGAGAGAGAGCACAAGTAGGCAGAGTGGCAGGCAGAGAAAGAGAGAGAAGCAGTCTGCCCGCTGAGCAGGGAGCCCAGTGTGGGGCTTGATCCCAGGATCCTGGGATCATGACCTGAGCCGAAGGCAGCGGTTAATCAACTGAGCCACCCAGGCATCCCTTTGTGTATCATTCTAACTCACTGTACAGTGTGTTATAATTTGCTAAATTAGTTAATACCATTTTTATGTATGAATTCTGACTTCTGACTTTTCTTGGTAAGTCTGAAGAGCTGATGGTATTAGGTCCTCGTTTTCAGAGGGCAGTAATTGCTAAATCTGAGTAAGGAAGGACTGCCACTGTAGATGGACCTTTCTAGTTGATCACGCTCCCCATCATTTCCCTGTTGTCTCAGGATAGATTTTCTAGTTGTGTTAAGGGGTGAGTGAAAAAATTCTTGGTGTTCCATGTCCTGAACCTGGTTGGCTTATTGATGTCACCTGTCTTGCCCCTGTGTGTTTCTGAGTTTTAAGTTCTGGCTTATTTAAGAGGTTTGCAATGGGTGTCTTACTTGTGTGTTTAATATAATCCTTTGCCAAACCCTCTCTTTCCCACCTTCCTACTCCCCTATTCCTCCTACTCCCCTGTGTATGTGTCAGGATTCTTGGTGACAGCAGTAGTAAAACCAACCCTAAGTAAGTTAAAACAACAACAACAACAACAACAACAAAACAAAACATGGGTCCCATGACCAGTCACAGCGGGCAGACAGGTGAGGTAGAGTATTGGCCCAGCGGGTCCCAAGCCCACCCTTCCGACCTGTGTGGAGGGAACTAGATTAGCCTCCCTTACTAGGGGCCGGCCACATGGTTTATAGAAGCCATTCCCCAAAGATAGTACTGGTACGAGACCTCCATCCAAAAAGCACATGTTTAGTTAAGCACACAGATCTGAACAGTTGTGGAGGACGTGCTGGCAGCCCACTGGGTAAGTTCATGGTTCCCAGTGTCGCAGCGCTGGGTTGAGCCTGTCCTGTAAAGCACACACATCTGAGTCACTCGGTAACCAAAACCTGCTGAAAGGCAGCCCACCTGATTCGGACACTCGGCATCCTCGCTCTCAGTCAGTGGCTTTGGGTCCACAGATGTTGCTCTCTGCTCCCTGCCAAGTGTTGCTTCATTGCTGCTTGGGGCTTAAATTACCTGAAGACCCCCACCCCCAGAAACCCAGTCCAACCCCCCTGGGTAAGAGGGAGAGTGACACATATAAAAGAAGACTCAAGTGCTACAAACTCCTCATTCAGGGTTTCTGGGCCCTTCATGTAAAACTGACAGTGTGGATCAGGGAGTGATAAGCAGGAAAGCAGGTCTGCAGAATATCCCACTGGAAGGGTACCCTGGTTAGGGAGCAAAGGCCACTGATTGTGTAGATAGAAATCGAGACACAGTGTCTGTCCTTGAAGCCTCGCACAATACTGGAGTCACCAAGCTCCCTCCAAGGTCTGCCTTGTGATTTTTTTCTTCCCTCTCCCATCGTCTCCTCGACCTGCACTTCCGTGCTGGCTTCTTACTGAACCCGTTTTATAAAGCTGGGGACAGAGTGTCCCTGGTGAGAGATCACACACATCTTGCATGATGTTCCCAAGAAGTCAGAAGCCAGAATCAGAACGCTTGAGAAAGATTGGCTTTAAGAAATGTGCGTTTCTAGCCTCAACTGTGTATCTCCAAAGAGTGGGCTTGAGTTCTGACACACACGCATATACACAGAATGCACACGCATCAACGTACACACATGCACATTTTCCTATATGCTTTAAATGATCGTGGTTATAAAAGTTTGCAAGGTGTAGTATGGCGGGAGTACTACCTGCACTACGTCTGGCTTTGCACCAGCAAAAAAAAAAATGGCCTGAACAATTTTTTTTTTTAAGATTTTATTATTTATTGGAGAGGAAGAGGGAGAAGCAGGCCCTCCACGGAGCAGGGAGCCCGATGAGGGATTCAATCCCAGGACCCCGAAATCATGACCCAAGCGGAAGGCAGGTGCCCTGGTGCCCTGTCCTGAACATTCTTGCCCAGAGGTTGCTGCTCAGGGGGCACCAGGTGGTGTTCCTGCCAGACCCCTCTAACACCACAAGGTATGGCTTCTGCTACTTCTGCGAGTAGCAGAAGCCATACCTATACCCCATTATCTGGGTTCAACCCCCTATCAGGTGGTTGAGCCAGAAGAGGGGAGGATTGCTGATTTGTGCTAATCAGCTCTGCCCCTCCCCAGGACGATTCGGGGGAGAAACACGGGGACAGACATGGGTGGGGAGTTGTCAGGGGACTTGGTGAGAGGAGGTCTCCCCTTCCGGACATGAAGCACATTACTGCATTAAGGCACTTTTTTTTTTTTTTTTTTAATGTCCAAGAAGAGGAACATGCTTCCACCATTTCTTTTCCCCCCAGCTTTTTAATTTGAAAACTTTCAAACCTACAGAAAAGTTGTGATAGGATAATGGGCACCTTTGAACTCAGTGCACTAATTGTTAACATTTTGCTACATTTGCTTTCTCCCCCGTGCCCCACCCCTGCCCCTGCCTTGCTTTCTTTTCTTTTTTTTTTTAATCAACCATGTGAAGGAAGTTGTAGACATCAACATGTATTTTCCTCCTAAGAAAAAGTAATTGTGCTAATAACCACAGTATCATTGTCACAACTAATAAAACTAATACTAATTTTATTTGTATTGATCCATATGATCCGGTATATGATCCATATTGAAAAGTTCCATACTGTCCCCCAGATGTCTATATTCCTGTTATCTGTGTAGCAGTTTTAACTGCTACTCCCCTTCCCTGCCCCCAATATCCAGGACCTAATCGGGATTCAGGTGTTTGGTTATTTTGTCTCTTAAGTCTGTTTTCATCTAGAATAGTATCTATTTTTTATCCTTTTTTCCTCCCATACCCTTGTCTTAGAAGAAGTGTGTAAAGAAGAAAGTGACTCTTTTGTATGAACTTGGAAACCAAATTCCATAAAGAAGAATTATCTGAGGAGGGGTGCCTGGCTAAAGTTGAAATCTCTTATTTTATTTATTTTGGCTTTTTTTTTTTTTTTTTTTTTTGAGACACAGTGAGAGAGGAAACATAAGCAAGGGGAGTGGGAGAGGGAGAAGCAGGCTTCTCACTGAGCAGGGAACCCGATGTCGGGCTCGATCCCAGGACCCCGAGATCAGGACCTGAACCGAAGGCAGGCGCTTAACAACTGACCACCCTGAAATCTCTTTTAAATAAAGATTTGTCCTTGGATGATGGAGCTCAAGTTTTCATTCAAGAAGTGAATGGAAGTCTAGAAAAGGAGAGCCATAAGTGGTCAGGAGGTCAGGGAATGGCAGGAGGTCAGGGAATGGCAGAGGCAAGTCCCTCAAACCTGCTATTCTGAAACCTTGCACACCCAGGAGAGGCTTAAACACAAAATAAATTGTTGTTTAAAAATTTTATTTACTGGAGAGAGAGAGAGCATGAGCAGAGGGGAGACTCAGAGGGAGAGGGAGAAGCAGACTCCCCGCAGAGCAGGGAGGCCAACATGAGGCTTATCCCAGGACCCTGGGATCATGACCCAAGCTGAAGGCAGACGTTAACCTACTGAGCCACCCAGGTGCCCCCAAAACAAGTTTTCTATAGTTTTGAAAGAGTCAGCCGATTTGTTACAGAGTACCCCACATCCTGCACATGCCTGATTTTCACTTTGCATTTAGATCTGGGTCACAGTGTTAACCGTGCCCTTCTCATTGGGTCACAGCAGGAAGCACACAACATATCCGTGTCCCCCAGTGGGGAACTAAGTTTGATCACTTGGTTAGATAGATGGTGAGATCTCCAGATCCTTCCACCACAAAGCTACATTTTTCCTTTCTCATAATTAGCTTGCAGGATGAGACTTCAAGGTTGTTTGAACATTCTCCACCTTTATAACTCAGTGATTTCAGCATCCTTCTGGATCCTTATCAGAATCAGTTGTAGATTACAGATTGGTGATATCCTTATTTTATCATTGATTAGCACTAATTCTTCCGTAAAAAAGAACTTTCCCTTCCACCTTTTTGAGTATCATCACGTAAGAACACAGGGATTTTTTGTTGTTGCTACTGGTATGTGTAATGATCCCTAAGTGACATTACTCTTCTGATGCTTGAATTGTCCCAGGCTTGCCTAGGGACTCCTCCTCAAGTAGGGTCCTGCATGCCTTTGCCATATCTTACCGGTCTTTGAGCTCGTCTTTGCTTTCTAATCTACCAGCAACAACCTTTTCTCCAAGGAGTCCTGGTTGCTTTTAGTGGGAAACCAAGATGTGGGTGCTAAGTGTGCTCATTCTCTCTGCTTCTGAGACAGTTTGACTTGATATTTTCAGTCCTGATCCTATAGTGACCTATGCCTTCTTGGGGTGGGGGGCGGGTATCTTTTTTTTTTTTTTTTTAATTTAGTTTGATGAAGAATTCTTAGAAACAAAAGAACAGTTGCAGAAGTTGCAGGATGGTGAGTATGGAAATGAAACAACTGTTGGTAATACTGATTTTTCCTCCAGGTTTTCTCTTTAAAAGATTTATTTTTAGAGCCTGTGCATGTGTGCATGCAACTGGGGAAGGGGAGGGACAGAGAGAGAGGGAGAGAGAGAATCCTAAAGCTGACTCCTTGAGCTGAGCATGATATGATGCCCAGTTTAGGGCTTGACCTCACAACCCTGAGATCAGGACTGAGCCAAAATCAAGAGTCGGACACTCAAGTGACTGCGCCGCCCAGGTGCCCCAATAATGATTTTAAGAACTGATTTTTATGTGGAAGGGCAAAAATGCTGACACGAACACTCAGAGCAATATCCTAAAACCAAAGGAGAGAAAGAACTGAAATTGCCAGTAAATCACTTTTAGGCAGTAATTCCCTGAGAGCTGAAGGGAGTGAACCGTTAGGTAAACAGCTCTTCTCCATCCCTTTTTCCTCTTCCTGCCCTCCTCTGACTACTCCGTCCCCTCTTTTTTGCTCTCCTTCAACCCTTCCCTCATTTTCATATTCCATACCTCACTTCTTCCAAATTGTCTGGGGCACCAGTGTTTGCTTGAAGTATACAGCCACAAGTCCCCATTTATACTGGGCCGCCTTTCTGTGGTGCATAGCAGACAGCAATGAACTCAGTGAAAGGCCTCCCTTAAACTCCTGGTCGGCCCCACTCCCACCATGCGTGCCCAGGCTCTGTAAGGAATACCCAGCAACTGTAAGTAGCCTCCCTCCCAATCATCAGCAGGGTGTCTCGGCCCAACTAAAGGCTCCCAAGCGAGGGACCAGTTGCAGTAGCAGCCTTCATACCTAACAGTGGCCTGATGTCACTGGGCATTGTGCGGAGTACCCATCTCCCCCAGACCCTCAGGTACCGTCCCAATCCTTGAGCCCCTTGAAGACTGGGCTAGATCCTATATTTGCCTCTCTGCAAATATAAACAGCAAACCTTAATACAGGTTTGTTGGAGAAAGCAATAGGCTGCTGTCGATCACTGACAGTGAACTTGGTTGTACATGGTCTGTGGCTAGGGCGTGCATGAATGCCAGTTGGTGACTTTGGTTTTATGCTCAGATTTTCTAAAACTGTGCCATCAGTAGAACATTCTACAGCAGTGGAAACATCCTGTTCTCAGTTCAGTGTAGTAGTCGCTAGCCACTTGTGTCTACTCAGCGCTTGAAATGTGTCAAACAGCGCTTGAAATGTGTCAAACATGCTTAAGGAATGGAATTCTAAATTTTTCAGAATTTTGATTACATGTAGGTTTCGCTAGACACATGCACCTGCTGGCGGCCGTGTTGGCCAAGGCAGCTCTGCAGAAATATCTTCACTGCATTCCCCCCTGCCCCTTGCCCCAGTGGGTAAGTATTTCCCCCCGCAGTGAAAAATGAAAAAGGAAGGTTTAGAACAGTGCTGGTTTTCAGGCTTCTTTGAGGGTTCATTGTGCTCCCCTGAATGAAGTTGAAGTTATCCGGGAGTTTTACATGGGTCCCTTTTCATACGGTTGGGCTTGGTTGGGGGCACGGGGACAGGGAAAAGATCAGTATTAACTCTGGGTCTCCATTCTTAGGTAACCACCTGCTGTTCCAACAAGTGCCAATGGTTGAAATTGACGGGATGAAGTTGGTGCAGACCCGAAGCATCCTTCACTACATAGCAGATAAACACCACCTCTTCGGCAAGGATCTCAAGGAGAGAACCCTGTACAGTGTCCCATCTCAAGTGTCCTTGCTTGTCATTCACTGATACCTCAGCTGATTAGCAGTCTCTACAGCATGACCGTCTCCTTTGTGCCTTGTATCGTTAGTGTAAATGGGGAAGAATCAGTACAGAGGGTCTGGGTAAAACGAAAGAGAAGAATTGAGTTCAGATGCTGGATCCTCTCTCTGGGGTGTGATTGTTTCAGGTTTCAGCATTTTTCAGTGCTTCGATGCTGCTTTTTACTTTCCTTGCAAATTTATTATCACAAAGCATGAAGAACAGGAAGCTGCTATGCCATTATTCAAGGCCAGGGATACTGTGCCTTGATTATAATTTTGATTATATTTTTAAACGCAAAGCCTGGTCCTTGTACCTCCTAAGATGTGTGATCTAGGGCGAGGTGCTGGGTTCCACAGTCCCACCGCGTGTCCCACGCAGTGTACAGATAGCGCATACCTAATGATGTTATCGGAGTCCATGAAATAATGGGTGTAGAACATTTAGCACACCAAGCAGTCCATAAATGATACCCATTATTTTTATAAATCTGAAATTCCACCCACACCAAGCATGGGTACTAGAGTAAGGGTAGGGGCCCAGGAGAGGGGGAATGTCCTGATTCTTGTGCTTACTGATTTGTGACGGATTTTTCTGAATTACCACTAGAATTGACTTTGCATCTTTGCTCTTGGAGGCAGATATAGGTGAATGCTTCTGGGTTGCCAGAATCTTAAGAAAAAAGCACTCTGAATTCTCAGTCGTGGAAGCCGATGAGTTCAAAGAAGGGTAAACTGAGGAAACTTTCATTTTGTTTTGTTTTAAGGATTGACATGTACGTGGAGGGAACACTAGATCTGCTGGAACTGATTATCATGCATCCTTTTCTAAAACCAGATGACCAACAAAAGGAAGTGGTTAACATGGCCCAGAAAGCTATAATTAGATACTTTCCTGTGTTTGAAAAGGTAGGTGGCAGAGAAGCCTGTGAGCACAGCCTAATCAGATGACAAAGGGAGGTGACGGTAGCCATCAGCACAAAGCAGGGATGTTTTGGAGCCCCTCAGATGCTCCTTGGGCCGTATTATTCAAGAAGCCTGGGGAGAATACGGGTTCACCCCATGTGTGCGTTACTGTCCTTACATTCACCATGAGCCCACCCTGTGGGTTCAGAAGAGCAGAAACTACCTAATTCCTTCCTTCTTTCATCCCACAAACCTTTGTGGAATAGCCGTTGTGTGTCAGATATCCTACCTGATGGTTCGAGGTGATGAGAAGACCATTGTTTTGTTTCTCTTCCCTTTGCTCTTTTTGTTTCCTGTTTTTTTATTTTCCTTGTCTTATTAATAATATATCTGCTTTTCTGAGCCTTAGAGTCTTTTTCTCCATGGAGAGGAATGGTTTTCAATGTTTCCATTAAAAAAAGAAGTACAAACGTAGGGAATTGGTAGATTCCTCTGGCCATCTTTATGGAATTAGATTTAAGAAGGAGAGGTATTTTCTGGGTTTTTCCATTGCTTGGTGTAATGGTCTCTTGCCCACAGGCACTTGGTGAATGTAAAATATGATAATGTAGAAATGTGGGTGTGATGAGGGAGGAGCAGGTGGCTTGGTGAGGTTGCAGACTAAGGTGGGGCTCCTCCCAACACATCAGCTACAAACTGTTATCCCTTTGACACATAGTGGAATGGAATCCCAGGCAGCTTGAGGGACACTCCTAAGGTGGGGAGCTAGAGCTGGACAGGCTTCAGACTATAATTCTGGATTCATGTGCTCTCCCAGTCCGGCTTCAGTAGCTCTATTTGACTGGGAGTTTATGGAGAGCCCCTGTCAGACACACAGACACACACACACACACACACGCACGCACACTCATGGGCATCCAAGAGTTCACTGCAAAGAAGATCCTCACTTCTCTAGCACTGTTCCTTTCTTCTCCTCCATTATCATCTATTCCCATGTATCTCTGAACTTACATGCTCTCAAAATGGGCGTCCAGATGAGCTCTGGAAGATAGGGAAAGAAGCCTACTTTTTTAATCGTCATGTCTAGTTAATGACCGAGTCCTGATGTTTACAGAAACACAGAGCTGCCAAGTGACATGAGACTCCTTGAAGGGAACCTGTTGCTCACATCACATCCCCCAGCCTCCTGAATTTGTCACCTGTAATTCATTTCTGTAGGTACATTTATGGAATGAGTGTATCCTTTTGAAGCTCTGGATGCTAAATCCAGAATTAGTATTTTCTTCCCCTTCTCCCCTTCAGTGTTCATTCTGATATGAAGCAGATATATTATGGTAGTTCTGTTTCTATACCCAGTGTGCATTTTCTTTCTGTCTGATATAGGGAGCCTCCTCTTAGTTGATATTACTTATAAAATACTCAGATACTACACTGATTCAACAGTTTCATCAGTTTTGCCATGTAAAGTATTGTAAGCAATGCAAAACATTTGTATCCTGTAGGTTTTAAGAGATCATGGGCAAAGGTTTCTCGTTGGTAACGAGCTGAGCCTTGCAGATGTGATTCTACTACAAACCATTTTGGCTCTAGAAGAGAAAATCCCCAATATCCTGTCTGCATTTCCTCATCTCCAGGTAAATATAAACCATGTTTTAGAACATTGGCCCAAAACTCTTGGGCCTTCCTTCAGTGTCTGTTGATTGGTTGGCTGGGATGTGTTTGTACTTTTTTAGATTCTAGTTCGTGAAATGGTTTTTCTGGTCCCCAGATCTTTAGAGCTAAAAGATCACATACCTGTGCAAGGGATTTTAGCTTCGTTTTGTTTCATAACTACACTCTTGAAACAAACTCCATACACAGTTTGCCAGTAAGGCTTTCCTTAGTGGTAATTGCAGGGATGAGGGATTCCTCCTCTGTCTGTGCTGTGTATATACAGACAGGAGGGCTTGAGGGTCAGTACCCAAAACAGTCTTATCATCAGGGTGTGGCTCCCAGTCTCAGAAATACTGTGCTCTCCAACTGGAAACATTCCAGCCTGAGTTCTGGGAGTTGATCAGTGACATGCAAAGAGTTCCCACCATTCCCCTTCCCAGAAATTCCAAGGAGAGACTTGCATGTGGCTCCGCTTATTTCTCAGTATTATTCTACTAAGATTGATCATAGAACTTCAAAGAAGCGGAGGGCTTTATTTTTTTGTTTTTTGGTTTTTTTTTAAGATTTTCTTTATTTATTTGTCAAAGAGTGTGAGCATGTATACACACAAGTGAGGGGAATGGCAGGTAGAGGAAGAAGTAGGCTCCTTGCTGAGGAGGGCACTGTAGTCATTGACTATATTCCCTGTGCTGTACATTTCATTCTTAGGATTTATTCATCCCATAATTGGAAGCATATACCTCCCACTCCACCCATTTTGCCCATCCCTCTACTCCTCTCTGGCAACCATCAGTTTGTTCTCTGTATTTATGTGTCTGTTTGTTTTGTTTTTTAAATTCCACATGTAAATGAAATCAAGATACTTGTCTTCCTCTGACTTATTTCCCTGAGTATCATACCTCTGCGTGCATCCATGTTGTCACAAATGGCAAAATTTCATTCTTTTTTATGGTCGAGTAATGTTCCTGTGTGTGCGTGTGTGTGTGTGCGTGTGTGTGTGTGTGTGTGTGTGTACCACATCTTCCTTATCCATCTGTCTGTGGTTGGACACTTAGGTTGCTTCCATAATTTGGCTATAAATTAGACCACAATAAACATAGGAGTGCATATATCTTTTCAAATTAGTGTTTTCATTTTCTTTGGGTAAATACCCAGTGATAGAATTACTAGATGGTATATTTCTACTTTTAATTTTTTGAGGAACTTCCATACCATTTTCCATAGTTACTGCACCTAAATACAGTTTATTTTTTATTTTTTTAATTTTTATTTTTCTAAATACAGTTTTAATTAAAGGACTTCAGAATCTAATGCCAGGCCTGAATTGAATTAAAGGGTCATTCATTCCTGCATTTAATCATTGATTAAAGGTTATTAAAGGATATTTTAAAAAGTCAGAATTCACAAAAATTTTATTAGACATAACAAATAATGAACCTTGGGTAATTCTTGAAATGATAAATCCTATAGAACAAGCTTCTAAATATTGGTACAGTATTGATAAAAGAGAAATTTGTCATTTAAATAGCTTTGACATAATTATTAGCTTTTGTCGGTATTAGCAATATATATATGTATGTTTGTGTATCTTTGTGTGCATGCTTAAGGCTGTGCTTTGTACATTATAGACATTTAATAAATAGTAGTTTTTTGAATAAATGACTTCTTTGAAAAATTTAACTAGAGTAATTATATTTGATGGATATACACTTCTTCCTATGGTTGAAAAATATTGCTAGATCAAACAGACTTCTATCTCAATTTCTGAGAATTGGTAAGGTTTGACACTGAATGGACAATGTGATTTCCCTCAGTATGGTTTACATAAACATCTGGTGTCTGGTGTCTGAACCCTAAGCCATTAAAAAATGCAACTGGCTATCTCCCACACATACCCAGAAAGAGGATTCATTTGCTAATAGGGGTAAAAAAGTACAAGGAAGCTGAATTTTAAAAAAGAGAGTGAAGTGTGCTATATGATGACCTTTTGAAGTACTTTTATTTATATGGCTTGTGCATTTTCTCTGAGTAGATCAATATATTTAAGGTAGTGATTTTTCCTTCCTTTTTCCTCTTAAGCAAGCATTATAATCCTAATCTAAGCATCTTTAAAAATTTTTTTAATCTCTGAAAAAAATTCACATGTTGGTCTGAACGTGAGGTTTGCGTACATAAAGCCTGGTCTAGATCCCAGCCATTGTGGACCAAAATCGTCAACAGTCCACACCAAGAAATCAGATCCCAAGCAGATGCTGGATTACATTTCCAGTTGGGTTCCTGTAACAAATACTTCTCGAACAGATTTTTTCATGGACCATTTTACACAACCGTATTTTTACAGTTACCTTTGCTTTCACATTACCTTTGCTGTTAACCTCGAACTGTTGTGCTTTCCTTTTACAGGAGTTCACAGTGAAAATAAGTAATATCCCTACAATTAAGAAATTTCTGGAACCTGGCAGCAAGAAGAAGCCTCCTCCTGATGACATCTACGTGAGAACGGTCTACAACATCTTTATGCCATAAAACATCTGTGAGTGAGAGCTAGCGCCTAGAGATTTCTGTGTCCACAGTAGAATCTTAATTGATGCCCTGATCCCAGCTCTGTCATGGTGCTATGTATAACCTTTCCTTAATTGGGTCTTTCATACCAAGATCTTTTCTAGAAACATTCATTGACCTTTTGTTTTGTCCGGTGAATAATTGTTAACACCGCTTTTTCCTGAAAGCCTTTTCGGAGAGGCTGGCATTTCAGTTAGATCTGATGTGGTGACTCATTTCCTGACAACTAAGCTGGGCAGGACCTTGTGTTCTCCCTTGAGCTTCTCCCCCCCTTCTTCTTATCCCTTTCTAAAAGCCCTCCAGTCTCTTCCTGATTTTTGGTGTTTAATGACAACAGAATATCTAGTGAATAATTCTTCTCAGCTATAATAAATCTGTGGTAGTAATGAAGGCAGTCAATATTAGCCAAAATAAAGAATTTACAAATCACTGCCCTGTTGCCAGAATTTTTTTTATTAATTTTTTGGTAATCTGTAACATATTCCCATGGTTCAGAAGTCAAGAGGGCATAAGAGGGTGTAGAGTTGGAAGTGGTCTTTTCGGCCCTGCCCCCCAGCTGCACGGTTCTGCTCCCCACAGAACATAGTTATTGTTTGTATATCCCTCCAGTTGTATTTGATGCACGCATAAGAAAGTTACATATTACTTTTTTTAAAAAAGATTTTTATTTATTTATTTGGCAGAGAGAGAGAGACAGGGAGAGAGAGAATACAAGCAGGGGAAGCAGGAGAGGGAGAAGCAGGCTTCCCACTGAGCGGGGAGCCCAATGTGGGGCTCGATGCCAGGACCCTGGGATCATGACCTGAGCCAAAGGCAGCTGCTTAACAACGAGCCACCCAGGCGCCCCTGTATATATATTACTTATATCTTCTTACTACCTAAATGGCTATTTATAGGCTGCTAATTTTTTTCCATTTCAGAACTGAAAGTACAGTTTCTTAATATTGCTTTGAACATGTATTGATTTAGGTCTTAAATATTAATTGAGCACTTCCTATGTGCCAAGTAGGGTACCAGGAGGCAGAACCCCAGAACAGAGCCCCTGCTCTAGAACAGTTCAGCACACAGTAGGTGAGAGAGATGTGTACCCAGCCAGAGTAATTTTGGAAAAGGAAGAATTGCTGCTTTTCGCATCTCTGGTATTTCAGGAAAATAAAAAAGCCGAGGAGAAGCCAGTGTTTGATGAGAGTCTCAGAGAGGGCACACTCATTCCTCCCTGCAGGAGGGATTTTTGGCCAGAGGTGAAAAGCCAACACCAGTCGTGAAGCGCTCACTGATGCCTGTCCCCATTAATGCAAATATCTCAGCATTTTATTCGAGAAAAAGCAAGGGCAGGCATCCAGGTGGTTGTTTGTGTTCCCACGTTCACAGTGGGGGCTTCTGTCATCACCATGGTACTTAAAATTGTGGGACAAGCCATGACTGAGGGCAGGTGCAGTGCCAAGCAAGCCTGAGGAGCTGTGATGGCCCAGGCTGCTGCTTCTGAGGGAGAGGCCCGGGCTCCCGCCAGGCTCCTAAGAGCCCAAGCCAAAAACAAGAAAGTGGGAGTGTGCATAGTATGGGATTACCCTGGCCAAAGGTAGTCTGGCCTTCGCTTCTGGGAATTGATCTCTAAGCCCTTGGACTGTCCTGCCCGATGGGAGCCCCCTTTTGCCTTGAGGCTTTGAGTCAGCTGGATAATAACCTACGATTTAGGACGAGGGCTTTGAGCTGCACCACAAAGCAGCGTAGGGTAGGGTCTTTGGGTCATGTGGTGTCAGCTCCTCTCTGGAGGGGCTGGAGTCCAATCAGCTAGATGGGCCATCAGTTATGCCCACGTGACAGAGTACTCCCCAGAAGTCCAGACTCAAGGCTCCGGTGGGCTTCCCTGGTTGACAGTACCCCCATTGTCACACATGGTTGTTATGGTGTCAGTGCCGTCCACAACTCCGTGGAGACAGCACGTCTGGAAGCTCCACATGTAGAACTCTCCTGGATTCTGCCCTGGGCATCTCTACCCTTGGCCGATTTTCATCTGTGTCCTCCCCCTGTAGTAAACCACAGCTGTGAGTAGAACAGCTTTCAGTGTGATCTGTGAGTTCTAGTGGACTGTGGAAGCTCAGGCTGGTGTTTGGGCACCCCTCAGCTTGGAGCTGGTGTTAGGAGTGAGGGTGGCCTTTAAGGAAGAGAAACACTTTATACTTATGTGTTGATTAATTTATGCATAGGAACCATACATTGACTTGATAACACCCAGGGGTCTGTATAATGGAGTTGTGTGGGATGGCAGCAATTTTACACTATTTTATACTATGATTTTGGTGTGGTTTTACGAGGGAGTGCCATCGCCTGGCAATACGTGGACTCCAAGCCTTTTTGTAATCATTGGGTTGTACTTCTCTTAAACACCAGGGGGCGCTCAAGGCTGTCTCTGAGGAAACAACCAGCCAGGAATGTTGGTTTTTGCACTGAGAGAATTAGAGGCAATAAACAGAGCAGGCAGTGCTGTCACGTGAAGAGGCAGGCCCCTGTCTTTCCTGCCCACAGGTACATGACCTTAAATGGTGCTGGGCCCTTCCCATACTAAAAACAGGTCTCCCTCCTCCCCCATCTTGCCTCAGGTGGCATTACCCCAGTCTTGCTCCCGTCCCCTTTTAGTCCAGACCCCTGCCCTTTAGTCTCAGCCCACGGCACCCACCCTCATTTTCCTGAGCCACCAGCCTCTGGTCATAGAGTAAGTGGTCAGGCAGGAGAAATCGTTGATCCTTAAAAACAACAGTGTGCGAGAGGGTTCAGGGCTGAACCCAGGCAGAGGAACCAGGAGGTTCACCAACTAGAGTCCCAATAAGTAGATCAAGCGGTTAAAAGTGTGGAACAGCACATCAAGGGGCTGTGTGGTGTCTAAACAGGAGAGGGGCCGCACTTAATGAATCTGAGACCCGCTACCAGCCGCTCAGAAAGTCTTCCACTTCCAAATAAGATACCTGATTGGGGATGGGGGATACCGTGGTGGCTCGGGGGGGGGGGGGGTTAAGCCTCTGTCTTTGGCTCAGGTCATGATCTCAGAGTCCTAAGATGGAGCCCCGCATCAGGCTCTCTGCTCAGCAAGGACCCTGCTTACCTTTCTCTCTGCCTGCCTCTCTGCTTACTTGTGATCTCTGTCTGTCAAATAAATAAATAAAATCTTTAAAAAAAATTAAAAAGATACCTGATGGGTAGTGCAGGTATCTTACAACAGAGTCTTCCTGATTCCTCCTTCTGGCCCCTTGTAACATTTCTGTTACAGATGTCACATTCATCAGCTATCATCGTCTGTCACTACTGTTATTTTTAACACACGACATCGGTTTGTTCATATATTGATGCTGCCGGTCTTCTCCAACTAGAATGTGAGCACCGGGGCAGGAATTGGGGCTGTCACATCCACCATTTTAGACCGGGGGCCTAAAATAGTGCCTGGCACAGAGTGGTACTCATTAAATATTGGTGCAGGAAGCCAGTGAAGTCCTTCTTCTTACTTGGGCAACTTGGTATGCTCTCAGATCCACAAATAACAGATATAAAGTGAAACCCCAGAGGTGTGTACAAACTGGAGTGCTCCATTGGCTAATCCCTTGCGTGGGTGGGGCATTTAATGGGAAAGAGTTATAAACCCTCTCTTGATCTCCAGGAGGCACCCTGAGAGGAGAGCCGGGAAGAGAAAAGGTTAGTGGTGGATTTCTTACACACTCTTCTTGGCTGTGACTAGATAGTTATATTCTGTGGCCAGTTTTGCAGCTTACAGTCAGCAATTATTCTAACTTTGTGACTAATTTAGTGCCTATTATTTTAAACTTGCTTATATCAAAAGGAACATATTTTTATGCAGAGTAGATGGGTACATGAAAATGAGATGGCAAATGTATATTTAGATAAGGCCTTTTAAAGTTTTTCATTGCCTGTGTATGACATTAAAATGCCACCAGAGGGCGCCTGGGTGGCTCAGTAGGTTAAGCCGCTGCCTTCGGCTCAGGTCATGATCTCAGGGTCCTGGGATGGAGTCCCGCGTAGGGCTCTCTGCTCAGCAGGGAGCCTGCTTCCCTCTCTCTCTCTCTGCCTGCCTCTCCATCTACTTGTGATTTCTCTCTGTCAAATAAATAAATAAAATCTTTAAAAATAAAATAAAATAAAATAAAATAAAATAAAATAAAATGCCACCAGACCCCCGTACCACACGTGAAATGGAATTTTAAAAATATGTAAGAGTCAAGTGGTGTTTCAGTTGATTGATGGAAATAACCCACTTACCAGAATTGAAGCTTTTGAGCCATTAGATTTTTTTTTCTTCCTCAGACAAATCTCATATTTTTTTTTTTTAAAGAATTTATTTATTTGAGAAAGAGAGAAAAAGAGCAGGGCAAAAGGGCAGAGGAAGAGGAAGAAGCAGGCTCTCCACGGAGCAGGGAGCCCGATGCAGGGCTTGATCTCAGGACCCTGGGATCATGACCTGAGCTGAAGGCCAGACATTTAACCGACTGAGCCACCCAGGTGCCCCCAAATCTGATATTTCTGTATAAGTTGAAGAGAACACAGGCAGTGCCTCACAGAAAGGTCAAATCTCCTTCTTAGGTGTCTGCATATGCTTGGAGGATATAATTCAAATAACTTGATGAGGGGGCCTTCCTCTGAGGTCCTGTATCCCTGTGGGTCTATGCTAAGTTGAAAAGCAGAGGGGCCTCTAGTCAAGCCCTGAAATAATTTTCCTAGGACTTGTCCTAATCAAGGACAAACAGCGGATTAAACAGTGGTGCGGCAGGTGGTGGTCCACTGCGCTTATTCTCCCAGCAGCCTCAATCACCTGGCAGGTGAACGTCTCTTTCGTAGCTCAGGTCTATTTTTCATTTCAGTTTACAAGGTTGGGTGTAGACGTCGATCTCTCGTGAGTTTTGGAAATGTGACTCAATCCTTTAAACCCTAACGGAAAGGAAATATAGTTTCTGAAATTCAAATATTGGGCTTTTTGGAGAAATTACTTAGCATGCCAGCAACACTGGCCTAGAGCTACCGCCCTAATCATCCTGTGACTGAAGTGACTCAAACCTCACCCCACCCAGAAATCTTCGGCTATTTGGTTGTTTTTTTTTTTTTTTAAGGTTTATTTATTTATTTATTTGACAGCGAGAGAGATCACAAGTAGGCAGAGAGGCAGGCAGAGAGAGAGGAGGAAGCAGGCTCCCTGCTGAGCAGAGAGCCCGATGCGGGACTCCATCCCAGGACCCTGAGATCATGACCTGAGCCGAAGGCAGCGGCTTAACCCACTGAGCCACCCAGGCGCCCCTCTCCTTTGGCTATTTGTGTATTAAAAATGTCAGGTGGGGCGCCTAGGTGGTTCAGTGGGTTAAGCAACTGCCTTTGACTCAGGTCATGATCCCAGCGTCCTGGGATCAAGCCCCATTCAAGCTCCTTACTCAGCAGGGAGCCTGTTTCTCCCTCTCGTTCTGCCTGCTACTCCTCCAGCTTGTGCTCAATCTCTCTCTCTTTCTCTGTCAAGTACTAAAAAAAAAAAAAAAATGCCAGGTAAGTGCTTGAGCTGGTATTCGGAAGAGCTAGTTCCATATAGGAGGCTTATCTTTTGATAACACGTCTGATTTTGCTAATAGGTCATGTTAGGAAAATAGAAGTAATTCCAGGCCATTATAAATGGACTGTAACTTGAAGGCTCTATTTAGCTATACTTTGAAACTCTACTGAAAGTCTCGGTGATGCTGTTAATATTGCTATTTTCCGAACTTGAACATACTCTTTGTCTGAAACATTAGTCTTACTGCACAAATGAGGAAACTGAGGCCAAGGGAGGAATGGAACTTGCCCAACCAACTTGCCCAAGGGATAAATGGAGCTTAAATTTCAGCTTAGGTCTTGGCTTTTATTGGTACCCAGGGCAAACTCAGATATGAGTTCTTCCACATTTTCTTTTCTTTCTTCTTTTTTTAAAAAAAAATGTTATTTATTTTGGGGGGAAGAGGGAGAGAATCCTCAGGTAGACTCCACGCTGAGCATGGAGCCCAAACGGGGGGCCTGATCTCACGACCCTGAAATTATGACCTGAGCCAAAACCAAGATCGGATTGCCTCACCGACTAGCCACCCAGGCATCCCCACATTTTCTGAAAGATTTGGGGCATGTTTTTTTAAAAACCAAGGCCCACACTGTGACCATCCAAAGTATGCAATGACATCATTGCTGCCTTAGACACGGGCCTCCGGAGCTCTGGGTTGGGGGGTGGGGCGGGCATCCCAAGGCTCATCTCAGGTGAAGCTGCTTTTGGGGGATGTTTGCAAGCCCCAAGAGATGCCTTTCAATTTCCAATGTAATAAGCCCTTGGCAGGAAGCCTAGCTGGTGAACTAGGTTTAATTCAGAACATACCTGTTGGTCAATATTAGCTGCACAAAAACCAGACTTGTTTATGGTGAGCTCAACACCTTGGGTTCTGGATCTTTCAGCAGCTATGTTCGCAGAGTGTCTGCATTCTGGATGAAATCCAGAAAACACTCTTCTTTGTTCCCTTTATTTCTCATGAAAGGAATGAATATTTCCATTGTGATATGTGTTTTGTCCATTACTTTATTTAGTCCTCAGCCCTCACAATAGCCCACTGACATCAGTAGTGCAACCACCATATGCATTCTAAGGATTAGGAGACCGAGGCTCACAGAGGTGGGAAAAGGTTGTACAACATTAGTGAGGACTCACGACTCTATAAAGCCCAGAGCCCCCCTGCCTTTGAAAGATGGGGATAGTAACACACACTCACCATTTTCATTTAAGGACTGGACATAGTTGGGTATCGTGCCTGGTAGAGGGGCTGTGAATAAATGGGACTAGATTCACATCCGAGACCTCAGCTTTCTCAATGTTCATTCTCTTAGTGAACCCAGAGTGGCTATTAATCCACATTATTGGTTATAGACCCAAAGGAGCACAACTTTCCCTTCTCACCCGGTGAAAACGTCCCTCCCAAAGGAACACACCACCTTCCACTCCTGGTACTCAGCCTCCCATCTACCTGATGTCGCCAGCTCCCGCTGTTTCATTCCAGCACCTCGAAGGGCTCACATCTCTTGAGTGTTGCTCCTGCCATGCCAGCAAGAAGCTTGCCCTCTCTTGATCATTTTCGGACTACATTTTGCTGCCTCTCATCTGAGAGACTTCACTGGGTCTCTGAAATAAATACGATGTCTAGAGCCTCCAGACAGCCTGAGTGTTAGGACACTCAGTAGTCGTATTACGTTAACTGTCTCTTGTGGGCAATCTGAGGCTAGGATTTTAATCTCTGTATGTTTCAAATGACTAAGAGAAGAGTCAGAAGAAAGACTATTCGGCCTGCATTTAAGTGACCATTCATTGCATTCTGGAGGCTACCAGATAAGACCTTTTCTGAATTCATGGTTTACAACAAAGGATAATGTTCAGCTCTGGCTAACTGGGGGAGCAGGATAGAATTACTATAAAAAAGGTGTTTGCAGGTGTTCATATGTCCCATATTCTTCCACCGTAAGATTTATTTCAAATAGGCGCGCCTGGGTGTCTCAGTGGGTTAAATAAAGCCTCTGCCTTCGGCTCAGGTCATGATCCCAGGGTCCTGGGATCGAGCCCCGCATTGGGCTCTCTGCTCTGCAGGGAGCCTGCTTCCTCTGTCTCTCTGCCTGCCTCTCTGCCTACTTGTGATCTCTGTCAAATAAATAAATAAAATCTTAAAAAAAAAAAAAAGATTTATTTCAAACAGAATTTGGACTGTTGGAACGTTTCAGGAACACAGAACAACAGAAATTAACCTGAGACCAGCCCTGGCTGGATTCACAGCCTCATCCCCATCTCTCAGAGCAGGTGGAGAGGGGTCAGACTGGTTGGAGCTCTGTGTGCTAAGCAGAGAGTGGAGAGAAGGAGCTCCTCTAGACAGGTGGTGATATTTAACTTCACCAGTATCGCTTTATTTTTGTCTGAAGGCAGCAGGATGGGTGAGACCTGGAAGGGGTTCTCAGAAGGAGGGTTTGAATCATTTGCCAATCACCCAGAGTTTGCTGCTGTTGGATATTTGTAGTTGTTTGTCTGTGTGTTTGTCTTGCTTATGTTTGCTCCTTAACCATCCTACTTAGGACCCTGGAGGTGACCAGAGAATTCAAGAGTTTTTTCACCAGGGAGAGTTTAACACGAAGCCACCATTTCTCTTCTCCCTCTCATCATTAATTTTGTTGCAAGGTTCATTCTAACGTGTGTTAGCAGTGTGTTACTACACTCAAACATATTTCTCTAATTGGGGAATTTGGGTGCCTTTTTAATCACTGTGTCTCCCAAGACAATAAAGTAGTGGGTCTTTAGGAATCTCCTGTAACTTTCAACACTCAGTAGCTAAAGATGCAAATTAAAAGGAAGGACTCCTGACAGCAACCCAACAGAAGCAGTGCCCAGAACATGACAAGACCACCGCAAGAAAGGAATTAGCATGGCTCTGGTAGCATATACACTATAACTGGAAAAACACAGAGATGACCACAGCTCCAGGCAAAGATGACGCACATGTTTGTGACGTGTTCCATATTAAAAAAAAAAAAAAAAGGAGGAAAGGAATTCAATTTTTCTAAGAGTTAAACTGTAAATGCAGCATATAAGAAAATAGGGTGGTTGTGGGTAGCATTGCTTCAAGATACTTTTAAGATTTTGTGAACCCGAGTGCCTTTGCTGTCATGATTGTGGGTATTTTACAGTCAAAGTTTTCATTATCAACCGAGCTACCGAGCTGATTTTTAAAAAAAAAATTTTTTTAAGATTTTATTTATTTATTTGACAGAGACACAGCAAGAGAGGGAACACAAGCAGGGGGAGTGGGAGAGGGAGAAGTAGGCTTCCTGCTGATTAGGGAGTGCAATGCGGGACTCGATCCCAGGACCCCAGGGATCATGACCTGAGCCGCCCAGGTGCCCCTACCAAGCTGATTTCTAATTTTTTGGTGAATTTTGTTAGCACAGGCAGCATCCTCAAGCAGAATCCCAGCTAGGGCAGGATACTTGGCAGTCTGGCACTTAGTAGGCAAAGGACCACAGTGAGTGCTGCGTTAGAGAGCTAAGGTCAGTCTCTCCAAGAGCCATGCGTCATCCCAAGGGTGCACCCTCCCAGCCACACCACCCCATGCATCACCTGTGCCAGAAGCTTGGCTTTCTTGCCATTTCCTTGAAGCATGCATTGTTGCCTATGGGGCCAGAGTGGCAAATGTGAGAAAGGGAGACCCAGTAGTCCTCTAAGTTGGTATAGAGCTTTTGGTATTCTCAAAGCATGTTCAGTAATCCTGTGAGACAGGCAGGGGTCACTAACATCATAACCACTGGTGGCCCTTGCCACAGCTAGGTGGAAAGTGCAGATCAGGCATGCTCCCATTATCCCTATCCTCTTCTTTAAAAGGTTGTGGGTCACCTAGTGCCATCCTTCCCAGTTGCAGATGAGGACATGCAGGCAGACAGAGGTACTGAACTGGGCCTAAGTCTGCCTAGCTCCCTGGTGCCTGGGTCGACTAGAATCCTGGTCCTGACTAGGCCTGCCTTTGTCTTTGTCTCCCCCAACACTCAGAAAAGTCTTGCAACAGAGACAAAAGCATGCCCAACTCCCATGGAACGTTTCAGTCCTAACCAGCCCAGCTCCCTGACACTGTTAGATAAGATTTTCTTTTTGCAAGGTCATTCACAAAACCATCATAATAACTCCTGGATCCTATCTCAAAACACCAGAGACTCTCAAATCTATGGAATACCTCAATACCTTGGTATGTATCGTTTGTGCTTTCTTTCTTCTTAAATTGTGAGATAGAGCATACATACAGGAGAGTGTATTTTATGTACAGTTTAAAGACTAGTTATAAAGACTGGTTGTTAATTTTGTTGAAGAAACAGAATATTAATAGCACTCCAGACTCCTCCCCTATGTCCCTCCCAAATCACACCCCTTGTTCTCCTCACCAGAGGTAACAACCATCCTGCTTCCGTGATCATTTTTCTCTTGCTTTTCTTATTTTTCTTGTTTTGCCCTTCAGAAAACCCCAAGCCCAGAGTCATGGCAACCAAACCCAAGCTCTTCTACTTCTGTGGCAGGGGCAGGATGGAGTCGATCCGCTGGCTGTTGGCTGCAGCTGGAGTGGAGGTTGGTTCCTGACTGGGAAAAGAAAGGGTAATTTGGGTGGACTGGAGTGGTCCTCTTCCCCCTTCAAAATTTAGGATGGTACCATCAAGATAGATCCACTCTTTCCCTTTCCACATACCTTTCTTTGTAAGAGGTGAGAGAGGAATCACAGTCTTCTGTTTAACCAAGGATGGGAGGGTAGAAGCCTAGGGAGATGTTCTGGAAGCTTGATAGAGGCCCAAGAGGTCATGGTGATTCATAAGACAGAGGAGAGAGAGGAGTCTTTACAGGAACCAACTGATTTCCTGTGGTTCTGGCTCTGGCCTGACACCTCAGTCTTACTCCACCCCTGGCTGCCTAAGGTTTCAACCTTAGGCCCAAATGCAGTCTGGTTTCTTCTTGAGCCCTTCTCCGAAAGGTCTGCCCCACTGGGATCTTTCCTTAATTCTGAATTCCCTAACCATTGACTTTTCCATAGATTTTCACAAATTCCTTGGAATTGTTTGGTTTCAGACAGGTGTGAACTTCTTCTTCCCCATTTGAATGCCATTCTTTAAGACAAGGACCCATACATGACCTTCTTTGTTTTGTTCACTTTATCCTAACCCCATCTCAACTTTAGGGGACCAAAAAAATCACTCTTTCCCACAGGAGTTTTAGGGATTCCATCAATAAATAATGACAACCCACCTGAGTAATAATCTTCAGACCCCTTTTCATTGAATATATGAGGATCAAAGAGAAATTTAATTTGACCTGAGAGGGATAATGACACACAAGAGAGAAAAGAAAAGAAAGCGAGGAATGGAAAAAGGGAAATCATTGAGGGAAGTTGATGAAAAAGACAGTAATTTGGAAAGAAAAAAGAGCTAAGTTGAAGAAAGGGGAAAATATTAATGGGACTGAGGAGATCCTATAAGTAGGCAAAGTCCAAAAGGGGTGCCAGTCCCATGCCCATATAAAGTAATCTACATACACACTGATGGAATTTTCAGCTGTGTGGAAATTGACAACTTTGTGGTTCCTTTTAAAATTTTCATTCTGAAAGTCATTGGGTACTTTATACTGTGAACATATCCCCCCCGCCCACACCCCAGGACATTAAAGTTATAACCAAGTTTCTATCCTCTATCTAGTTTGAAGAAGAATTTATTGAAACAACAGAACAATATGAGAAGTTGCTGAAAGGTGAGCCTAGACTTAGTCAATGTTTTCTTACTGGGAAAAATAAACATTTGTTTCTGGAAATATTCTTTTCAATACAGAACACAGAACTCTGGAGTGACAACTATAGAAAAAGGACTGCTCGCACTGAACCAGTGCTCACCCTGTCCCTGTCCCCAGGGCTAAATTTATCATCTGCATTGTGTCGTTAGCTGTCATAAAAGCTTATGAAGTAGACTCTGACCTGGATCTCAGTTAGAGATGGTAGCATGGGTTTGACTCAGCTAATTTGCTCAGTACTCTCCACCCCACTAAAGAATACTTTAAGAATTCTTAAATAATGATCCAGCGGATTGGAAGGGAGAGAGAAAAAGGGAAGGGGAATTTGAGCTAAGATACTCTCTAGTTCTCATGGCTCACATCCATTCTTTCTTAGTGGTTTCAACAGATTATCAGACACCATCTTATCACATCATAATAGTAGAACTAAGATTATTGAAAAGACCGAAATTTGGTTAAATTTGGAAGAAGTCCTCTTTCATCCTTATAATTCCCTAGAAAAGTTTCTCACACCAAGAAAAAATACAAATACTTTCATAGTGCTTTTTTTAAAAAAAAAAGATTTTATTTATTTATTGGATAGATAGAGATCACAAGTAGGCAGAGAGAAGATAAGGGGGAAGCAGGCTCCCCGCTGAGCAGAGAACCCAATGTGGGGCTCAATCCCAGGACCCTGAGATCATGACCTGAGCCAAAGGTATAGGCTTTAACACACTGAGCCACCCAGGCATTCTGACTTTTGTAGTGCTTCTTAACCATCTAACAGCCACAATGTTACTTTCCTTGCCTAAGGAAACATGGATATTCTCACCATTGCTGATAAACAGTCATGAAATTGACACTTTTTTTTTTTTTTTTCAGAAACATTCAACTAGTAATAAGCAGACCTGCCATTTACAAACTGTATGACTTTGCAGAAGACCTTTAACTTCTCCACATCTTATCTCCTTACCATAAAATAAAGATAATCTCTGTGGTCACAGATAAAGCACACCAGTAGATCTCGCTAAATGGGGAAGGCTGGCTAGCCCTTTACCCAATTCTTGCCCAGGAATTTATTGTCTGGATTATCCCTGAAGTTCCCCATTCTCTTTGTTTCTGCCCTACTCTACCCCAAATGAGGCCAGTTCCTAGTATGTAGTAGGGATTAAGTACATATGTATTGAATAAGTAAATGAAAGGCATCTCCAGAAACTCTTCCATGAAAACGACAATAAATAGAGACAATAAATAAAGACAATAATCATCTTCCATGATGATTCTGGCAAGAACTCTTCCCTAACAGCCTGTGAAATCCTCCATCCCTCCCTGAGTCTATGATGCTGTTCGGGTGATTGAGACACTCTCCTGGGCATTATTATTAGTGAAGAGGAGACAGAGAGGGACTGTTGGCTGAAGCTCAGGTGGCCCATTTCTGTTGTGAGTTCGAGCAAGTCATGTTTGCCCCCTTGGCCTTCATAGTGCCATAGTCTACTGCATGAGTGAGCTAAATGGTCTCAAAGATCCTTTCCTATACTCTTGATACGAGAATTTTAAAAAAGCTTCTGAAGAAGATCATCAGTTCTGAGAAGCATGTCATATCTAATGGACCTCTGCCTCACTAACAAGCCGTAGCACAGAGCCCAGTTTAGATGCTCATTCAATGTTGGACAAATGTAGAACTCCCTTTAGGAAATGGAGATTTTACAATCTCTGCATTATTAATAGTACCAATATTTCCAAAGCACGGCCACAGGCATGATCTTATTCTTGCTCAAGGAAACTCTACAATGGGCAGATCAGAAAATAGGCTCAGGGAAGACAGAGACTTGCCTGAAGTCATCAACTAGACAGAGACACTGGCTCTCTGGAAAGTTCCTCTACTGGTTCTCATTAAGTCAAGTGGCAACAGTATTGGAAGGTGGGGAAATTAATTCTGGCCTTTGCCAATGCACTAATGAAGTCTGGTTCCTATTCTGGATAAGAATAAGGAATAAGTTCCTTATTCTCAGCAACATAGGGGTGGCAAAGGAAATTTATAGTGCATCTTTAAATGCATTACTTATATAGGCGGTCACTCACAAAGAAGAAAATTTAACTTCACTGAACACTAATTATTGACAGTATTGTTTTACTTATCTCGTTTCATCCTTTAAAAAATCCTGCTAAATAGATATGATTACCATTTTAGAGCAAAGGAAACTCAAGCTCAGTTAGGTCATTCGCTTAAAGTCGCATGGTTGGGGAGGGCTAAAGCTGGCATTTGGACCTGGTCTGCCTGGGTTCCTACTGTTGCATCCGTCCTGCTGCCACATAGGCCTGGAGTAATACCCGTTATGCTTTCCAAGGAATTCAGGCCCCCATCCTCCACTCCTGAATCAGAATATCTGGGGAGTGGGGTGATTATTTTTAACAACCCACCACGGTGAGATGATTCTCATACACCCAGAAGCACTTACACTATAACAGTCATAGTAAATGTACAGCATCTTAAACAATCATGATTAACCAACAAACAAAAATGCATGAAACCATGAAGCAAATCTCAGATTTTCAATAAAGCAAATGATAGGCATTTCCTCAACAGCTGGGGTCTTTAGCTCACCACTTTGGATGAAAACCAAATCATTCAACAAAATTAAAGAGACCCTCCTGCAGGCTTACCAGAACCATGGAAGGAGAGTTTCCTAACCTCGCTTTGCTCAATCCACAGATGGACGACTGCTTTTCGGCCAAGTGCCTATGGTTGAAATTGATGGAATGGTGCTCACGCAGACCAGAGCCATCCTCAGCTACCTTGCCGCCAAGTACGACTTGTATGGAAAAGACCTGAAGGAGACAGTCAGGTAGCATAGCATTCACAGCTGTACTTGACTTTTTTTTTTTTAATATTTTATTTATTTACTTGACAGAGAGAGATCACAAGTAGGCAGAGAGGCAGGCAGAGAGAGAGAGGGAAGCCGGCTCCCTGCCGAGCAGAGAGCATGATGTGGGGCTCGATCCTAGGACCCTGGGATCATGACCTGAGCCTAAGGCAGAGGCTTAACTCACTGAGCCACCCAGATGTCCCTGTACCTGATTCTTATCTAAGCTCTGTAGTCCTACACCGGCTGAGACCCAGTTACAGTGTTGCCTTTCAGTCTAGACTGGGGGGAGATGGCAAGGGAAACAACAGGGAGATGCTCTTGCTATACCCAAATGTCTTGTGCATAACAGAGTAAGTACTCCAGCGTTTCCTTTCACTACTCATGGTGGTGTGCATTCAACATTCTCATATTCTCTCCCCACTCCTAACAAAATATGTCTTATAAGATGATCTGGTAAACTCTACAGCATGAAGGTGGAAATGACTGACAGGGCAAACAAACATTGAGCATTGTATCAGTGGTCTATTACTACAAATAATGCTGTATAGCATGTCACCTTGAAACTCAGTGACTTAAATCAGCATGTATTTATTACTGTATCTTGTGGGTGTTGGCATACCTGGGCCAGGCTTGACTCCTCTTGGCTGGACTCAGTCATGTGACCTGTGGTCCTCCAGTAGTCAGCCAGGAGGCTCTGGTTTGGAGTGCTGAGTATCAATCCAGGGGCAAGTGGGCCCTATGTCTCTCATCCTCCCACAGGTAGCTTGTTCTTGGGGCAGCTAGGGAGGGTTCTAGGAGAGAGACTGAAAGCACACGAGGCCTCTTAAATTCAGAACTGCTCAATTCCACCTCATTCCTTTAGTCAAAGCAAGTCATGAATGAGATCATCCCAGAAAACGGTCATCTAACTTGCAATCTCCAAAATACATGGTAAGAGAAGCAATTTCAAACAGGGTGTGAAAAGAATCCTTTTAGAACACTGTAAACCAGTACTAATATACAAAAGCAATCTGTTTCTCATCGTTTTGATGCAATATGTTCATTGTTTTTTTTTTGTTTGTTTGTTTTTTATAATTAAAGTGACCGGCTAGGTAACAATCTAACCTGTAAGAAAAATGATTTGTAATTCAGATGGGACAATAAAGTAAATTATGCTTTTTATATATGTTATAAAGCAAAAGACAAAGATGACCACTGAACCAAATTTGTTGGGCAATTAGCGTATAGGAGGGACACACAGACACACAACCCTTAATGTTTGCACACTGGTTGTAGAGGTAACTTGCCCAAGCATAACTCCGCCAATAGGCCAATAATCCATGGTAATGTATCTACCATTCTTGGTTATTGTTGTTGTTGTTTTTAACCTTTTCTGTGTTTGTCAGTGAAAGGAACATTTTAGAGAATGAAATCCAGGTGTCTGTCCGACCTGAGTAGGAAAGCGCACTTTTCTTTCTCAGTTGCCAGGTCAGGGGAGGACCTGCTAAATTATATATTTTCCCTAAAGAAGTGAAAAGGTTCTGGTACCAATAGTCTCGGACTTCCGGTAAACTTCATCCGGTTGGGTTTTTAAAACCATAATAACGTATTTATCTATTTACGGCAGACTTCCGCTTGGAGGCACTCGTTAATTTTTTCCACACATCCCTTCATGCAGTAAGCATTTCCAGAGACCCTCGTATCCTCGGGTCCCTCGGAGGGCTCTGGGTCCAGAAATCATTCCTGAGCACGGAATCTTACGGGAAGGGGTGCGACAAGTCTTTTGTCCCTATATCCATTTCCGCCATCGCAGAGGCGAAGTAGCAAACCCCCATCCTCATAAGGTTCCCAGTGCGAACACCGGTCACGCGCTGTTTTGTCAGGATCAACATGTACACGGATGGCACCCTGGACCTCATGCTAATGATCGCGGTGGCTGCGTTCAAACCCCCCGCGGAAAAAGAGGAGAGTCTTGCTTTAGTCGTGAAGAGAGCGAAAACTCGTTACTTCCCCGTCTTCGAGAAGGTAGGCGGCAGGGACCCGGTTTGCGGCCGGGCGAGGACCCAGCCCAGCGGGGCCAGACGCCTAGGTGCTCTCGCGAGAGACTGGATTCCTGTCGGCGACGGCTGCGCGCGCAGATCCTGCGGGTGTGGGGGCGTAGCGGGGGGGGGGAGGGCGGGGAACAGGGGGCGGGGCTGACGTCCTGGAGCGGCCTCCAGTACCCTACCGCCCTGTTCCAGAGAGAGATGGGAACTGAGAATTAGATTTGGGGCACAGCAAGTTCCCACTGCTGCTTCCCGGCGTGTAAGGATGCAGGGCTTATTTCCTGTTGCTGAGAAGAATAGTTCAGCAGTGAAGATCTCAAAGGACAAGCTATGATGGTGCTTTACTGCACTCGGACCAAAACTTTAATAAAAGGGTTGCAAAACAAAAGGACGTAGTTATGTGGAACCTCTGACAAGACAGAATGAAAATAAATCAGATGCAATGAAAGGACACAGCATTTATGTTCCGATTTTTAAAAATAAGCCATCAGCAGCCTAGGGCACCAACACCTTAAATTCACCGTGTCAGATGTTTCTTTACCTTTTATACTGGAGGCTGATCATGCCTCAAGCAAAAGACAAGATCTTTTAAATTTACAACTTTCCCCGAAGTCATTTTGGAGTGAATCCTAATTACGAATGTTCTCGAAATACAACTGTTAAGGTTCCAAACTTAAAGGACAGCATGGGACATGGTAAGAAAGATTTGTTAGCAGAGGGCTCTATCAATTAAGGCTTGCCAGACAGAAGTCTGTAGGATTTCTCCTCAGTCTTAGTCTTGGGGAAGAATGATTTACTACTAATTAGTCTATAATGATGAGTTCTGCCGGTGCTTCAAAGTCCTGGACGATCCAGTTCCTCTTTATTCAGGAGCAATGTACAGTGTTGTTGAAACACCTTCCATTTGAAAAATCAGTATCATTCTTTGAGCTGAAATGTTAAATGGGCTTTCTGATACAATTTTCTACTGTGGTGTAGCAGCCTGATTCTAACTAATTATGACGTTTGTGTCTCCCTATACTGGTGGGTATAGTTTTACTTAATCATCTGTAGGCGTGTAAGAGAGAGCTCCCTTCATGCCCTTCACTACCCCAAATACCTTGATAACCACTGACAGATTCCCAACAAGACTGTGCCAATTTACAGCAATGTTTATGAGTGTTTAAGACTTGCTTTCATCTGATCCTTTCCAAGCAGTCTTGGAGATTATCAAGAAAAAGATTCTTTAGTAAATTTGATCTGTACAGAAGATTCCCTGCTTTTGTAAGTGCATAGCCAGGCAAAATAGTCTTTACTTTTATTTGATATTCTTTGTTATTTCTCTTTGCTTAGATTTTGAAAGACCATGGAGAGGATTTTCTTGTTGGCAACAAATTCAGTTGGGCAGACATACAACTGTTAGAAGCGATTTTAATGGTGGAAGAGCTCGATGCTTCTGTACTTTCTGAATTCCCGCTGCTAAAGGTAGGGTATTCACTTGCACACGAAGCCCAGGAAATAGTGAATAGAAACGAAAGCTAAAATGAAATGCATCTCAAAAAAAAAAAAAAATAGAAAGAAAGAAAGAAAAAGAAAAGAAATGCATCTCCAGGTCAATTTCAAAAGAAGACTTGTTAAAAATCATTATTTTATTCATCTTGGCAATTTTCTCCTGCTCACCCTACAGGATCATTAGGAAATAAACCCTTATGTTGGGAGAGAGATAGGTTATGTTGGCTTCTAGCATAAACATTGAATGCTTGCTTTCTTTCTTTTTTTTTTTTTCATGCCTTAAACATTTTTTTCTGATAAAGCAAGGCTGACAAGTCTTCCTTCGTTGTTTCCCTCCCCAGCACCCACCGGACAACTCTGCCTCCCTTTAGTACCCCCAATGTTGAGGACATCCCACCATGTCCCTCCACTGGTCAGAGCTTCTGCCTGGGTGTCACTGCCTGTCTCTGCTGCGTCGCCCATCCTTAGACCTCCCTCTCTCAATCCTGCCACTGCCAGACCTGAGCAAGCCTCTGTTCCAGTTCCTTAGAAACCTTTTATCTAAGAGAGGACCATAGGTTTTTTGGTTTAAGAATAGTATTTTTTTTTCCTTACTTCCAGTGAAATGGAATTTCAGGTTTCTACACTAGGCATTTATATAAAACAAAAAAAAACGGGACCTAACTAGCCTAATGCTACTACTGGATTAGACTCTTTGCCCTCTTATTTTACATTTTTCCCCCCCAAAAAGATCATACTAAATATTGTTTTGTGGTCCGCTTTTAACATTTAAAAAAATTATTATGAATATTTTGACATGTCAGCAAATATTCTTCTACAATATCATTTTATTTTATTTTCATGAGACAATAGAGTCCCATCTTTTTGAATAATCAGAACTATATAAAAAGGGCATAAATTGAGAAAACTCATTCCCACCACTACCCTCTCACCTTCCTGCCCCATAATCATTTTTATTAGTTTCCTGTGTACCTTCCCAGTGTTCCTATTTATGCAGATACAGCAAATATGAATATCTATTTTTCTCTCACCCCCACCCCTAGCGTTCTCTTACACAAAGTAGCAAATATATTTTGTTCTGCCGGGGACTTTTTATTTTTTCTTTCTTTCCTTAAAGTAAACCATGCATTCTAGAGTTTTTTTTCTGTCAATACAGGGACCTTCCTCTTTCTTTTTATATACAGTATCATTTTAAATTACCTGCTTATATACCTTGTGGGGACTTACCATAGTTTATATGACCAGTTTTCTTTTCTTGGAAAGATAGACTATTTTCAATTTTTCATTCTGTTAACTTTTTAAAAAAAGATTTTGTTTACTTATTTGACACAGATTGAGAGAGAAGGAATATAAGCAGGGGGAGTGGATGAGGGAGAAGTAGACTTCCCACTTAGCAGGGAGCCCAATGCAGGGCTTGATCCCAGGACCCTGGGATCATGACCTGAGCCAAAGGCAGACACTTATAACTGTGCCACCCAAGCACCCCACTCTGCTAACATTCTTAACATGATTTCTTTGCTCACCTTTATAATAAATTCCTAGAACAGGAATCGATAGGTCAAAGAATATTAATTTTTTAGAATTTTTAATTTGTGCCATCTACTTGTGACAGTGAGATTTTAAGAAGATAGTTTATTTTATTTATTTACTTACACTTATTTGAGAGAGAGCATGAGAGGGGAGAAGGTCAGAGGGAGAAGCAGACTCCCTATGGAGCAGGGAGCCTGATGCGGAACTTGATCCCAGGACTCTGGGATCATGACCTGAACTGAAGGCAGTCGCTTAACCAACTGAGCCACCCAGGCGCCCTTAAGAAGATAATTTAATTCACACTAAACACACTAGCCATTGTATTACCTTTCCTGGGAACACCTAGCAACTAGGTGTTGAGGGATTAAGTCAGATTCAACAGACTGGGCTCCGAAAGCTGACAGTCTAGACACTCCCATGACAAAGTTCTGTTTAAGGTTATGACTGCTATTAAGGCTCTGACTTTACTCGTTCTCATCTCAGGCATTTAAAACAAGAATCAGCAACATCCCTACGATTAAGAAGTTCCTGCAACCTGGGAGTCAGAGGAAGCCACCCCCAGATAGCCACTATGTGGAAGTGGTCAGAAGCGTCCTGCACTTCTAATGGCAGCAGGTCCTATCCTGGTCAACAGCGACGATCCGTCGGGTCACAGCATCAGTACGGGCTGCCCAGTGTAGTGAATTGTAGAATCTAGGAGTCAAGTGTCTGAAAAGAACAAAACCATACAACCATGAAAGAACAAACACCAATTAAATGCAATACAAAACCATTCTGTCGTGTGACTTTTTTTTTAATTGTAAAATGTTATAAAATTATTTTTATTATTAATGTAAACAAAGGGCTTGGAAAAGTTGAACTTTCTTTTAAGGTATCTCTTAGGCAAAGTCTCTTTTAAGAAGTCTCTTCTCTCCCGTGCCTGGGTGGCTCAGTTGGTTGAGCATCTGACTCTTGGTTTTTGGTCACATCCTAATCTCAGGGTTGTGGGATCCACCCTTCTCCCCCATGGGGCTCCGCACAGGCTTGTGCATGCTCTCTCTCTCTCTCAAATGGATAAATCTTTAAAAATTTTTCAAAAATTAAAAATTAAAATTGAAAAAAAAGAAAAAAATAAGGCTTTTCTCTCTTAAGAAGCCGAAAAGAATATACGCTTCTAGACCAGAGAAATGTGGTATCTAGGAGGAGTTTATTGAATTTATTGACTAGCATTCTTTTTTTAAGAAAGATTTTTATTTATTTATTTGACAGAGAAAGAGATAGCAAGAGAGGAAACACAAGCAGAGGGAGTAGTAGAGGAAGAAGCAGGCTTCCAGCTGAGCAGGGAGCCCTTTGCGGGGCTTGATCCCAGGACCCTGGGACCGTGACCCAAACCAGAGGCAGCCGCTTAATCACTGAGCCACCCCTTGACTAGCATTCTTGACTGTTTCTGGCTATTTCAACTGTCTAAAATCGTAACAGTTTAATATTTCTATTATGTGGTACTGTAAAAAAAAAAAAAGATATTATTTATTTATTTATTTGACAGACAGAGATCACAAGTAGGCAGAGAGGCAGGCAGAGCGAGAGAAGCAGGCTCCCTGTGGAGCAGAGAGCCCGATGTGGGGCTCGATCCCAGGACCAAAGGATCATGACCTGAGCCAAAGGCAGAGCCTTTAACCCACTGAGCCACCCAGGTGTCCCTAATGTGGTACTTTTGAATATTAAGTTATATATAATTACATTTGATGTAATTATATAATATATATTATATATTGTATGTCATATATATTTGGGACAATTCTTGAAGCCTAGTTATACATTTGATAAATATTGATATATATTAATTTTCATTCCTCTTTGGGGATTTTTGTTTACTTGACATGCTATTTCCCATTTATTTATTTTTGAAATATAATTAACATAGTGTTATATTATTTTCAGGTGTAGGATATAATGATTCGGCAATTCTGAATATTACTCAGTGCTCATCATGCAAGGGTACCCAAGCCCCTTTATCTATTTTGCCCATCCCCCACCTGCCTCCCCTCTGGCAACCACCAGTTTGTTCTCTGTATTTAAGAGTCTGGGGTTTTTCTTTGTTTCTCTTTTTTTCTTTGTTCCTTTATTTTGTTTCTTAAACTCTAGCATAAGAGTGAAATCATAACATTTGTCTTTCTCTGACATACTTATTTCACTTAGCATTATACTCTCTAGCTCCACCCTTGTTGCAAATGGCAAGATTGCATTCTTTTTTTATGGCTGAGTAATATTCCAGTGTGTATATATATCACATCTTCTTTATCCATTCTTCTATTGATGGACACTTGGGTTGTTCCACATCTTAGCTATTATAACTAATGCTGTGATAAGCCTAAGGGTGTGAAATGCCAATTGAATATTACCCCCACCTTAAAAGACCACCAGAGACGTGAGTCAAAGCCAATCAGCAAGGGTCGTTTATTGTTTTATGGCAGTCAGGGGTGCCTGAGGAATGCTACACATATGGAGAGGAGCGGGTGAAGAGGGGGTGCAAGGCGCCAGCTTTTGCTTTGTCCTCAGCCAGCCTCCTGCTCCTTCAGGTGCATATATCTTTTTGATTAGTGTTTTCACTTTCTTTGGGTAAGTACCCAGTAGTGGAATAACTGGACTATAGGGTAGTTCTGTTTTTAACATTCTGAGGAACCTTCACACTGTTTCCCACATTGGCTGCACCAGTGTGCATTCCCACCGAAGTGCACCAGGGTTCCTTTCTCTCTACATCCTCAACTTGTTATTTCTTGCCTTTTTGATTCTGGGCATTCTGCCAGGTGTAAAGTCATATCTTATTATGGTTCTGATTTGCATTTTTCTGATAATTAACAATACTGAGCATCTTTTCACATGTCTGTTGTCCATTTATATTTCTCCTTTAGAAAAATGTCTACTCAGGTCCTCTGGCCATTTATTAATCAGATTATTGGGTTTTTGGTATTGGCTTATATAAATTCTTTATATATTTAGGATATTAACCCCTTACCAGATATATCATTTGCAAGTGTCTTCTGTCATTCAACAGGTTGCCTTTTGTTTTGTTGATGATTTCCTTCACCATCCAGAAGCTTTTGATTTTGGTGTAATCACAGTAATTTAGTTTTGCTTTTGTTTTTTCTTGCCCCAGGAGATACATCTATAAAAATTTTTCTATGGCTGGTATCAAAGACATTACTATCTGAACTCTCTTCTTTTTATTTTTCATGAACATATAATGTAATTATATTTGCTTCGGGGTACAGGTCTGTGAATCATCAGTCTTACACAATTCACAACACTGTCCCCCCGAGGGCTCCAACCCCCCAACCTCCAACGCCACCGCTTAGTCTCTGAACTGATGTCCCTCAGTGGAGCAGACTTATAAAGTTCCAATTTTGTGCTCCACTGCTCTACTGCTTGCTGGGAGCCGGCCCCACCCCTGTGGTCTCTCTTCCAGTATATTGCCTTGGATTCACTTCTCTGCACATCCTTCCAGAAAATGGTCACTTTTCTGTTCCTAGAATTACTGCTCTTCTTCTCCGATCTCCTTTTGAGTTTGTGGGTGTTCAGAATGGTTTGATATCTAGCCGAATTTCTGGGAACCTAAGATATTTAGGTCCCCTACTCCTTTGCCATCTTGCTCTTCTCTTGATGTGTGACATTTTTGTAAGCTTGCCAGTTGTGGACAATGGTTACAACTTTGAAGAAATCGGTGTTCTGTGTAAATAAATAGGAGGTTGATGTGTTTAGGGCAGGGCACAGTCCATTTAAGGCACTGTCCTTACCATCTGTACCAAGATCAGGACCACTGTTGGAAGAACAAGCAGAGACTTGGGGCCCAGGATCTCCTCCAACACCCACAATGACACTGTGTACTTGCAATAGAAAAAAAGGGACAAATGACAAATCAGAAGTAAGACAATGGCTGATGCCAGGAAATCCTGTGAGAAGGGATGGGGAAAGAGAATGTCCGCGGAACATCATTCTGAGACTGTAAAAAAAAATGTGGACAATTAGACAACCTTATTCCACCCAACAGAGCCACCTGAGACTGGGTTTTGCTTTGCTGAAACAAGTAACACTGAGATTAAGATTTAACCGATATTTATACAAATTGACCCAAAGATTCCTTCTCTTTTAAGGGTCACAATGGTGTTCCACATTGGGTAATTCGGAACTCAGCCCCACATCAGGGCCTTGTGTGATGAGGGATGGAACAGCTGTGCAGGGTGATGTCCCAGGCAAAACTGTGGTTTCCGGTGGGGGGAGGATCTGTGGTGTGGAGCAGGGCTCCTGCCAATGCTTTGATGTACATGACCCCACCAGCTCTCCACTGCTGCTGGGCCATCCTGCCCAGGCCACACACTAGACCAGCTTCTGAGTGCATATCCATGTACATGTCCTTACTGGTGAGATGACCTCATGGCTCACCAGACTTCATACCCTTTCCTAAAGACCACCACAGGCCAGGACCCTTCCCTCACAATATACTGTCCCATCCATTTTTCCTCCCCAACTCAAGTGACAGATTGATCAACAGAGTTATGACCACCTGGGCCATTCAGTGTCCCCCAGCCCAGCCCATGTAGGGCCTGAGTTCTTACTCCCATTGTGGTCAAATCCCAATCCAGGATTCTCATTGAGCTAATTGCCTGATCTCATTGGCCACTCTGGCAAGGCATGGTCAACCACCAGACGACGCATAAGACAAAGAGGGAAGAAAGGTTTCTCACAGAAAACTCTGCCTCTCTCTGTGTGAGATGACTTTTTCTTCTGACCTCCTCCAAACCTAAGAGTCTGATCTGACAAAAATTAGGTGAGAAAAGGAAAATAACTGATTTTTTTTCATGGTTCATAATTGTAAGCCTATCTCTATTTGTTATAACCACATGGTTCTGGTAAATAATTCAAATTGTTTAGAAGACTTACACAAATGAAAAATAAAATCCTTCCCTCCCTGAATAGTTCTTAAACACAAGTACTTTCTGGGTCCTCCCTCCTTGCCCTGGTGCTTGCCTTGAGAAGCCAAGCACTTCATGGTTGAGTTCCCAAGGCTCTAAGCCTGTTTTGCCCAGGGTTCTACTTCCTGGGTGTTGAAAGCAAGCCCTCGGTCTGATGCCAACCTGGCACATTTTCTGAGCACACCCTAAAAGCACCTGACAGAGGGACAGCCAGCCAGGGCCAAAGCAGGTTTCGTCATCTAATAACCCCATACATACAACTTGCTGTCTTTCTTGTAATCGTTTTTACACCTTCGTTCTTCCTGATAGTTCTCTTTGGGCCTATTGCCTAGCTACCCAAACTTAGTAGAAATAACTCTGGGTGCCCAAAGAAGGGAGCCTCAGAGAGCCCAAGAGCATCCAGCAACATTCAAGTTCTCTCCCACCACCAGAGAGTCATAGCTTTGGACCGAAAAAACAAGGGCAAGTGAAGACGGTCAGCTCAATATACCCATAGAAGCGGTGCAGGGCTTGGAGGTCCTTGGTCCTCCCTTCCAGAAGATACTGGAAAGGAGATCCTGTTACCAGCTTTGTTCTCCCATTTCAAGAGTTCAGCACTCTAGAATGTGAGAATTTCTTTTCTTGGCAACTAGGACTCTCCCGTTTCAGTTAAAGCCCATTTGTTTTGTTTGTTTAAACAAAGAATTAAAACCTGAGCAGTGGCCCCATAATGACCCTTCCTAACTTGATGTTGATAATTAATCCTCCCTTTGGACTCCAGCTTGGTTTTAAAACATGGGATTGCTGTGTAAGTTTCTATGCACAGAGTTAGAGTGAGAAACTTAAGACAACAAAGTCAGAGATGGTTGCCCCGCGATAGACCCCCTTTCCCTGGATTGCCAGCCTTGAGCAAACTGGGGAGAAAGGGATTTGTTTTTGGTTTTGGTTTTTGTCTTGGGGCACGGGGGGTCGGTTGTTGCTTTTAAGCAAACAAGATTTATTAGCTCATACGTTTGGAAGAACATGTATGAACCCCGGGACTTTCAGACCATCAGTACTTCCCAGATTTCATTGCAGGTTGGCCTCAGGTTCTTCCAAGGGTCTGCGGTTGGCTCAACCTCATCCCAGGCGGCCCACGGGCGGGCATTGAGGTTACTAACCATGCAGCCCCAAGAGAACCACTGGGAGGAGGCAGAAGAGTTTCCTCAAAGGAGTGGGCTGGCATTGCCAGGAGGGGAGGGGCCAGACCCACTTGCAAAGTTTTACTATCTCCCCAGTTTGCAGATAGGGAAAGTGAGGCTCCACAAGTCAGTTACCCCCTGCACCGAGCTCCCACCCTGTGTGCTGCCAGCAGGAATTACATTCCGGCTTTAGGAATGGGAAAAATTAGACCCACAGAGAGGAGGCAGATTTGTCTAAGCTAATAAGCCTCTGAACCCAACCCAGACCCTACAGTCAGGGTCGATGGTCTTTTAAGTAGATTTGGCAGTAGCCTGGTCAGTTTGCAAGACTGAAGATAGGGAGATTAGTCTTTCCTGGTTGCTTAAAAAAAGCCGGGTCTGGATTGGGTGTTCCCATGCCTCGCCCCTCCGCAGCTGTTACCATGCTGAGTCAGCGCATTGTGTTTTTTGTGTCCCCCCCCCCCCCCCCCCCCCCCCGCCATGACCCTTTCCATCCAGTATCGATTGGATCCTCCCCAAAACCTTGCAAGGCTAAGACTTCTTTCTTTCAGATTAGAACGCTATTGGAACTTGATGCCCCTTCTTCTTCTTCTTTTTTTCGGGGGGGGGGGGAATAAAGCTTTTTAACTAAGTAAAGCAAACACTCAGTAAAGGGGGGGAATCTTTCATTTACAGCTCAATGTTTTTTATTTCTGTTCTTACAAATGTTACCTACCTTTCTTTCTTTCTCAGATTTAATTTATTTATTTGACAGTGACACAGCAAGAGAAGGAACACAAGCAGGGGGAGTGGGAGAGGAAGAAGCAGGCTTTTTGCTCAGCAGGTAGCCTGGTGTGAGGCTCGATCCCAGGACCCTGGGATCAAGACCTGAGCTGAAGTCATATGCTTAACCAACTGAGCCACCTAGGCACCCCTCACATTTCTTTAAAAAAAAAAAAAAAAGATTTAATTAATTTATTTAGAGAAAGAGAGAAAGAGCAAGAGAGAGTGAGTGGTGGGGAGGCGGTAGAGGGAGAGGGACAACCAGATTCCCCACTGAGTGTGGAGACTGCTGCGGGTTTCGATCCCACAACCCTGAGATCATAACCTGAGTGGAAACCCAGAGTCAGCTGCTTAACCAACTGAGCCACTCAGGAACCCCACACTTTTTTCCCCCTGCTTTTTAATACAAAGCATTACTGAGGATAGCATAAAGAAAATGTTCAGTAAGTTTTAGTAAGTGCATAAAGTTGTGCAAGTACCCCTCCCTGTAGTTTTAGAATGCTCCCATTCCACACAAACCTCTTTGTTTCAGTCAAAGGCTGCTCCCAGGCCCCCAGCCCCAGGCCGTCTCTGATCTGCTTTCTGTCACAGACCGTTCACTTCTCCAAGATAAAACTTGCATGAACCCACAGTGCCAAGGTAATAAATAACCCTGGGTCATCTTCCTGTGACTTTCTCTTCCGAAACGTCCAGAAAGACTTGCCCTCACAAGTGAGAGGCTGTCCTACCTTGAGCTGGTAGCTCCTTCTCTCAGCAGCTAACGAAAGAAATAAGATATTACAGACTCTGCTAGGCAAAGAGAGAATGTCAAGGTCCTGTGAGGAAATCTCAGAAACTCCTAAGTCTGTTAAGGATGTTGAGGTCTAACCTTCAGAGAATAGGATTTAATGCAGAAGTGAGTTAGAAATCACTTAGCTGTTTTATAAGGCAAGGTGCAAAGGACAGGAATTTGGAGATTGTTCCAGCCCTTGAGCGTGAGTATTCTGGGCCCCCTGATGCAGAGCTTCCCAATCTGCGTGCCCTGATGGGTTACAGAAGCCAGGAATGAATGAGCCAAGCCCCTGGGGCAGTTAGAGCAGTGCCATGATTTACCTCCAGGGCTTACAAATGACCATTTCTTTTCTCTATTAGTCTTGAAAAACTGGTTGGGAAATTGCCCTGGGAAATGCTGATGGTGGACCCTGAACTTCTAGCTTCATGAGTTGAGCCAGCTGTCAACATCACCCCACTTTCCTACCTTGGATTCTGTGTTTGTCACGTCGTCTCCTACAGACCTTTTTTTGTTTTGTTTTCTTTTTTCATCTCCAGGATTGTGGGTGTGTTAGCCAGCTACCAGGAACATTCTGATACTCCAGAATGTGATTTTCTTCTTACAAAGTAACAGGTGTCTCTGATATGTATGTATGTGTGTGTATACACACACACGCGCACACACACACACACACACACACACACACATATATCGCCTTTGTGTGCTTTGTTTCTTATTTTTTTTTAAGATATATTTATTTATTTGAGAGACAGTGTGTGAGCATGAGCAGGGGGAGGGGCAGAGAGAGAGGGAAGAGAGAATCCAAGCAGACTCCATGCTGAGCAGGGAGACCGAAGTGGGGCTTGATCTCACAACCCTGAGATCATGACCTGAACCGAAATCAAGAGTCTGATGCTTAACTGACTGTGCCCCCCACCAGGTGTCCCTCCTTTCTGTGTTTTATTGTGGTAAAATATGCATAAAATTGACCATTGTAACCATTTTAAAGTGTCTGTTTCAACAGCACTAGCTGTATTTGCATTGTCTTGTGACCACCAAACTGAAACTCTATATCCAATAAGTAATAACTTTCTAGTCCTCTCCCCCAGCCCCTGGTAAATACTGTCCTATTTTCTCTCTCCATGAATTTGCCCACTCTAGGTACCTCATACAAGTGGAATCATACAATATTTGTCTTTTTGTGTTTGTTTTCAAGGCTTACCCATGTTATAGCTTATGTCAGAATTTCCTTCTTTTTTATATATGTCTCCTGTATTTTTCATGAAAGGAAGTTTTCCCCCTGTTATAATACCTCTGGAGGCACTTTATTGTATCTTAAGACCGGTAGAGCTGACACACAGACCCAGGGCTGATGATCTTACAAGATGCCGTGATCTTTGACTGAGAATCCAGCTGGGGCCCTGTTCTTTCTGGCTTCTCTGATCACAACACTTTTCCCCTCCACAGTTAGTTCTCAGATTTATGTAAACACTCTCTGCACAATTTATATGTTCTATGTCATATTTAATTGTAAAAACCTTTTTCCCTTCTAAGAATTCAGGTATCCAAACATACGTATGGATATATTAGGGAACAAAAGTCCTTCATGCAGAAACTATACAACATAGAGATTGCTTCAGACATATGTTATGAGTGAAAAGTAACATTTATTAGGAATTTTCTATGGACCAGGCTCTCTTCCAGGTGCTCTACTTCCATTATGATATTTAATCCTTTAACAACGTTCCAAGAGCCATATGATGATTTGAGATTGTACAGAGGAACTCGAGGCTGAGAAGCCAGAGGACAAAGGTTATCAGAGACAGGATTAGGACAAGGGTGAAAAGACTCATGGCAGGCTCAAGGTGCCTTCCTTTTCCCGAGTTGACAGTAAATAATTGTGAAATACAAGGCTTTAAAAAGATCTAGACACTGGTTGAGGAGAGATTATCCCATCTTGTTTCCTGGCCTCTGATAGCCCGAAGGAATCCAGTCTTGGGGGACATCTTTGCTCAGCCCAGGCTCCAGGTAAGACCATTCTGACAAGCCAGGTTTGCCAGGCCAGTGGACCCAGAAGGGACCAGAGAAGCAATTCTCTCTTGGTTCCCTGGGAGTTGTGGGAGATAACTATGGCCATCCTGCTTAAGAAGTTGACGTGGCCCCATTCCCTGGTGGCATCCCATAAGACCTGCCCAGGAGATTGAGGCTGGCTTCCTGGCTGGACTTCTGTGTGAGACAGCGATCATTCCCAGAGGCAACTGACTTACCTTTCTCATCCCCACTTTCTTTATTTTTAAGATTTTATTTATTTATTTGACAGAGATTGGAAGCAGGCTCCCTGCTGAGTAGAGAGCCTGATGTGGGGCTCGATCCCAGGACCCCAGGATCATGACCCAAACCGAAGGCAGAGGCTTTAACCCACTGAGCCACCCAGGCGCCCCTCATCCCCACTTTCTATTAGCACTCCTCGGTGCTTTGAAATTCTCTTCCATAGCCTCTTTTACTTATAATGATGCCAATAATTTAGCGGCTAGTGTCTTTGAGTACGTCCTTCTGTCTAGCTTTGTGCTAGGCAGGTTTTACCTATGACTTAATCTTTACAACCATCCTAATAAGTAGGTCTCAGAGAAGCTAATGGAGTAAGTTGAGTGAGTGAAAGGATTTTCCTCTGCCGTTATAAGACTGGCTGTTGTGAACCTCACTAGCAGAGCAGAGGGTTAGGGGCAGGAAGGACCCGCACTGTTATTAGACTGCATACCAAGGACGATGGTACAGGCCAGAGGACGGTGTGGGAGAACTTTGAAGTCCTGCTTTTAAGCTGAATCACCTCTTCACAGGGCTGAAATGCATACTGAGAAGTAGCCACTATTTCCCAAAAGTCTGAAGGCCTCTGTTGTGCCTTGACATTTGCGGAAGAATTCAATAATCTAGGTACTTTGATTGTTCTTCCTTTCATGACTTTGAGGCTGAATTAAAAACTATAATTTAGTTGCATTTATTATTCCCAGAAAGCATCAAAGAGAATAGCTTTGTGTCGTGATAAAGCATCAGACCAAGGGCAAAACAAACCGAGAAAGGAATGTTGGGATTGGTAGAGATGCTGGAATTCACTGAACCAGAAGATACCTCCAGAGACAGGTCCCCGGAATGGGTGGGACAGCCCCAGTCCCTTTTAGGGAATGGAATTACAGAGGCTTTTTCTTGGGTAAGATTATATTCTATCTGAACAATTTCCAAAATCAAATTTTCTGTTTCATCGGGGCATCTGTGTCAACAAAAGGAAAAAAGATTTGAAATGTGTATCTCTCTGTACTCTAAAGATAGATATGTATTCTCACAAATGAATTGAACAAAACTTAAAAACCAGCTGCTTTCTGCCTCTTACTTCTATGTGTGTGTGTGTGTGTGAATCCAGTGATGTGATTTAGGCACAATGCCTGGCACATAGCAGGCCCACAACACATTGCAGTGTTTCTCTTTCTTTCCAACCCTAGAGAAGTAGAGATTTTTGCTGATGACCCTGAAGCCATTATCTGCCTTCAGGTTTGCCAGATATGAGGTGCCAGGCCTTGATATCTGGAACAGTTTCATTCTGTAGCATTGCTGATCTTGGGCGGGGAAAACTCACTGCTCCCCAAGGCTGGCTCAGGCCCAGGGCACCTGGCTTCTTATGAGCCTCCCTGGGTCTGGCATGACAATTGAACCCGGCTCTCTGTAATTCAAACACAATTGAATTGTTTCTGAATTGCTCTGCAATTGCTCTGAAAAGTAAGATGGTGGGGAAGGGGTTCCTTTGATCTGGAGATGGAAAGATGAGATGAGATGTCCTCATCCTTGAATCCAAATGTCTGCAGGTTAGTAAATGCTCCCACAGCCAGCCCAGCCACTGTAGAAATGCAGATCTTTCCCCTGACAGAAAAGAGATAGCACCCCCAGGCCAACAGTGCTCATAGGTCTTTTGCTAAAAGTAAACAATTAAGACGCACTGTTGGACTGGAACAGCAGCAGAAAACAACAGCCATGAAGCACAGATTCCTGGCACCTCAGCGGCTGTCCCCTGGGGCCTCTGTCCCCCATTCCAGGGTGGAAGGCTCCATCTGTAGAGGGCACCTGTGTCTGAACTACCAGTTCAGCTTATATGGTTTACCCGCACTACTCAGAGTGTGGCCCAGACCAGTAGTATGGACAGCACCTGGAAGTGTGTTAGAAATGCAGTCTTAGGCCCTCCGTCAGGTCCACTGAATGAGAATCTGCATTTTAACCAGATCCCGGGTGATCTGGGTGCCCCCTGACATTTTTGACCTGGCCTTGTATTATCACCTGTCTTTCCAAACAAACACAGTCTTGGCTCCCCGCGGAGAATGCTATCCTCCCCAGGTGTGAGAATGTTCTACTGCCTTTCATCCCTTCCTTGTTGACTACTACCATGGGAGCCATCAAACACTGACTTAATAAGAACAACTTGCTATCTCTTTTCTGTCAGGGGAAAGATCTGCATTTCTACAGTGGCTGGGCTGGCTGTGGGAGCATTTACTAACCTGCAGACATTTGGATTCAAGGATGAGGACATCTCATCTCATCTTTCCATCTCCAGATCAAAGGAACCCCTTCAAGGCCCTGCCTCTAACTCAAACAAAACAGATACAAAAGGCATTCAGAAGCAGTGCTGCTAATTTAGCAAATAAAAATACAAGATGCCTCATTACATTTGCATTTCCGAGAAGCAATGGCAAGTTTTTTGGTACCAGTATGTCCCAAATGTTGCATGTGTCCTGTATTTTATCTGGCACCGCTACTCAGGGGCCAAAGTCCTGGGTTGCTCTGACCACCTCCCACCTCCACCTCTGCCTGTTTTAGGTTTCAGACCCTCAGTTGTTTCCAGTGGTAGTGGCTTTGGTTCATGTTTCAAGCCCAGATCATGGGGTGATTCGTTTCTCCCACTGTGGGTGAGACACAGGTGGTGAAAACAGCACAGATTTTGACATCAAGGCAGCCCCTTAATTCAGCAAGTTTTGTCTTCCTGAGCCTGTCTCCTTGCTGTACAGAGAGTGACTGGGACAGAACACATCTGCTTATCCAACGTCCTTGGCTGTCTTCAGTTATCTCTTGATAACCAGGTTCCTGGCAGGCAAGGCCCAGTTGTCCTTGAGTCTCTACCCTTGTCGAGGATCAACTCCAAGAGCTGGATGTGAACAGCACTACCGATGCAGACCGCGGCCGTCTTCCCATGGTGTGTGTTAGTGGTCTGCCATGAATTCAGTTCTGGTTGGAGCAATTCCTAGGTTGCAAATTTAGCATCAGTTCCTTTGCTCAAGGCGCTTCCAAGCAAAATGCAGTTATTAGATGGTGGTTATGTAGCAACAATAGTGGCTTTTTGTTTAAGAGGAAATGAATTTAACTATCGCCAATGGACAAATTTTCATTTGGGTGGTTTCAATTGCATGTCTAAGGAAAACATGTTTGGAATATTATGTATTCTGTGCATTCCACAAACACCATGTACTTCCCCCCCTCCCCACCTTGAATTTCCACTTTGGTTGGCTCCTTTAAGCCCTTCTGCTGTCACCACTAGAGGTCAGCAGAGGGAAGAAGGTGCCTTCTGGTCAACCCATTGGTCTTTGCCAGCTGGTAGCTTTGAGAGGGGAAGTTGAGTTTCTCTGTTAACTTTTTCTTTTCCAAATGGGGAGAAACAAACCTGAAATTGATGTATCCACATTAGTTTTACTAGCTCTGTTATACAAGCTGTATGTATATTTGATGACAGCTGAATAATCAAAAGTTAAAGAAGTACCAGCTTTATGAAGTGTGTTGCATCTAATGTTTACTTCGATTTTAACATCAAACCAGCAGCAAATTGCAGCCCCAGCTGTTTATGTTGTCCATGCAGTGTGGGCGTCTCACTGCAGTTAAGGAAATAGGATTTCACAATAATAAGAAAGAGAAGTTGGGATCTAGAAGTGCCATGAGCACCAGGTGGTGTATGGAAGTGTTAAATTGCTGTATTGTACACCTAAAACTAATACACCATGCATTTGCATTGCTCATCATGACCAATGACTTCTGTGCCAGCCCCTTTGGCCCTCTGGATGGTTCCAAGTATGTTGGAGGAAGGGGCAGACTCCAACAGTTAATCTCAACCTGGGGGCTGGCTTTTTTTTTTTTTTTTAATTTATTCATTTGACAGAGATCACAAGAGGCAGGCAGTGAGAGGAAGGGAAGCCAGCTCCCTGCTAAGCAGAGAGCCTGATGCGGCCCGATGTGGGGCTTGATCCCAGGACCCTGAGATCATGACCTGAGCTGAAGGAAGAGGCTTTAACCCACTGAGCCACCCAGGCACCCCACCTGGGGACTGGCTTTAACAGAGGCACCAACTTGATCCTTGATGAGTTTCAAATTGTTGGCTTTCAAATTATAACCCTGTAGCGGAAGGAGGATATATTAAAAGAAACACTCTCTTCATTGGGGAGGCTGGTTGGCAGAGTCGGTTAAACGGCTGACTCTTGATTTCCGCTGAGGTCATGCTCTCAGGGTTCTGGGATTGAGTACTGCGTGGAGGTCTGTGCTCAGCACAGAGTCTGCTGGAGGAGTCTCTCTCCCTCTCCCCTCTCCTCCCATGTGCGCATGTGTACTCTCTCTCTCAAATAAATAATCAAATCTGTAAGGTTTTACAGGAGAGCACGACACCAGGCGAGATAGGTGCAAGGCAAGCTTTATTAAAGGCGACCTTGGGGGGCACCTGGGTGGCTCAGTGGTTTAAGCCTCTGTCTTCGGATCAGGTCATGATCTCAGGGTCTTGGGATCGAGCCCCACATTGGGCTCTCCGCTCAACGGAAGCCTGCTTCCCCCTTTCTCTCTGCCTGGCTCTCTGCCTACTTCTGATTTCTCTCTGTCAAATAAATAAAGTCTCAAAAGAAAAAAAAAAACTTTAGCTCTTAAAAAAAAAAAAAGGCGACCTTGAGCGAGGTTCTGGAGAGGAGAGTTGGGGAAGTCACGCTCAGGATGGGGTCGAGTGGGTCTTTTATTTTGGTTAAGACAGAGCATAGGTCCACAGCCATATAAGGTAAGGTATTTGGTGATTGGAGAGTAGGGGGTGTCCTGATGTTCCTGTTTCCTGCATAGGTATCGGTTTATTTATGGTGATGTGTGCTCAGCATACGTCCTTCTGTCGGGAGAGTCATGGGTAAAGGAAGAGGGCAGCCTGGAAGATGACGGCCCGGCGGCCATTTTTATTGTTCCTCCTGCATTCCCAGAGCCGCCCACCCAACAAAATCTTAAAAAAAACAAACAAACAAAAAAAACAACACTCTTCATTGAAATGAATTTGGAATTTGTTGTTCCTGTTGTAAGAGAAAATAAGCTGGCTTTTGAACAGAACAGGCAGACATGATCAAACCAGGCCATTGTTTGCTTTTGCCTTAGGATGTCTCTCTAAAAATGTCCGAGGAAAGTCTCTTTGTCAGTAATTTGATGACCTCCATGGTCATTTTGTAGCTTTTCTACTGGACTAAACTCCTACATTTCTGGAAATGACTAAACATTGAAATCAGGGATTCCAATGACCACGTGTCAGAATCCAGGCATACTAAACATTGATCCAAAACCTTCAGAACCATCCTGAATGAACCTAATTTTCTTAAAGAATTTGTTCCCCATCCCTCCCCCATAGACTGGAAAGTCTGGACCGTCCTAAACCACACTGTATACATGGCACAGTCTTACCATCCGCTGGCTAGAGCTCTCTCCTTGAAGCACATTCAGATTCATAGCATGTCCTCACCTAACCCTCAGGAAACAGGGGCCACCTGGTCCAGGCTCTCATCCAAACTGTCATCTTCTGCACGTGAAAACAAAGACCCAGGGAGGCTAAAGGACCCGCTCTCTGGATAAAGTCCTCAAGAAGAAAGCTGGAATCCCTAAGCGCTGATCTGGTTTCAGTGTCAATGTTTTTATGGTTGGTGGTGTCTTGTAAACGTGTGGTTCATAGGTCAGCAGCACCAGCATCAGGGAGCTTCTTAGAATGCAAATATTTTTATTATTATTTTTAATGTTAGTAAAATACGTATAAAATTTACCATCATACCGATTTCAAAGTGTACAGTCCAGGGCATTAGGCACATTCACATTGTGCAATCGTTACCACCACCCATCTCCAGAACTCTCTTCATCTTGCAACACTGAAACTTCATACCCATCAAACAACTCCCTTTTCCCCTCTCTCCCCGGGCCCATAGCAGCCGCTGTCTCTATGCACCAGACTCCTCTAGGTATGTCGTGTGTGTGCAGTCAGCCAGTCCCTGTCTTTTTGTGGCTGGTCTATTTCACTTAGGGTTCATCCAGATTGTAGCAGGAGTCAGAGCTCTGCGCTGTTCTATTGTATGTACACACTGTATTTTGTTTGTCCATTCATCTCTTGTGGAACCTTGGGTGTTTCTACCTTTTTTGGCTTTTGTGAAGCAAGTTACTATGTGAACATGGCTGTCCAAGTATGTCTTCAAGGCCCTGCTTTAATCCTTTTGAGTTTCTATCCAGAGGTGGGATTGCTGGGTCTCACCTGAGCGCAACTCAATTGGAATCTCTCCTCACGGAGGCCCAGGATCTGTGCTTTCACAAGCTCTCCAGGTGATTGCCTTATACCCCTGAGCTGGAGCACACAAGGCTCTGGAGGGCTCCTGGAGCACACAAGGCTCTGGAGGGCTCCTCGGGGTGGTGGGCTCGCGGGGGGAAGTGTGGGGCTGGCCTTCCTTGGTGAGGAGCTTGGTTGCTCCCCTGCCGTCATGGTGCCACTAGGAACTGACTTTGCTGCTGGTCAGACATGAGGTCTGACTACAGAGTCCTGAGGTAGGTGTCTTTAAGAGGGGACTTTGGAATCCCTCTCCCACCTTGAAGGCTCTAATTCATTGGAAAATAAGATTGCAGAGTAATAGGTGGGGCTTAAAACAACAACAACAACAACAACAAAGAAGAGGTGACAAAAAGAAAAAAAAGCTTGATTACTTTGCTTTTAAGGAAAAAGAAGGAGGAAACTGAATGATAATGAAAGAACTGTAAGGACTGGCTGGAAAAGGGAGCATAGTTAACCTCACCGGAATGCCTGCAGGGAACCTGGGGGGCAATGAATGAAGTGGGCCGGTGGGGGGAGGGTGTGTGTGAGTGACTGAGTGATGGGGAGAGGCGGGGCCCCAGCGGCCACACCAGACCGGTGGGTACGACTCAGCCACTCAGTTCCAGCCCACTGCTGACCTGTCTGAACTTGCACTAATTCCTTCGTTTTTCTGAAATTTTACAAAAGAAGCTTGATATCTGGGTGTGTGTGTGAAACCTCCCCATTTCCACTATTGGCTTCAATGTTTTAAAAATACTGGGCCAGTCAAATAAAAGACTGAGACAGATAGGAGCCCACAGATGGCCATTGAGAGCCCATGATCTTTCGCCATCTTTTCACTGAAACCGTGAGATAAAATAATGTGCTCAAGATAGCAGCCTCCAGTTCCCTTGGATAAACAGTTTAAACTCTCAAAGCCCCAGATTCCTCCTCTGCAGGAGGAGGATAATGGTGCCAGATCAAAGGAAGATTGTAAGGGTCAAAGCAATTAGCACAGTAGTTGCAATACAATGAGTTACTTAGTAAATCATAGCTAGTATAAATATTGTCAACATTCATTCATTTATTCAGTCATTCAGTTAAGAAATAGTTTTTAAGGGATGCCTGGGTGGCTCAGTAGTTAAATGTCTGCCTGCTGCTCAGGTCCTGATCTCAGAGTCCTGGGATCAAGTTCCACATTGGGCTCCTTGATCAACAGTGTGCCTGCTTCTGCCTCTAACTGCTGTTCTCCCTGCTTGTGCTCGCTCTCTTGAGCTCTCCCTCTCTCTCTCTCTGACAAATGAATAAATAAAATCTTTTAAAAAACCGAGTTTTTAAATGCTCTCTGCTCTGCTTGATGTTGGGCTGGACAGACCATGGAGATTAAAGCAGACACAGTCTCTGACGTTATGATTTTTATAGACTAATGGGGAAGACAGTCAAATCATTAAAAATAATAGTAATAACAGTGTGCTAAGTATGATGATGGCGATACAACAGGTTCCTATGGAAGCTGCCAGGGACTGGCAACCCAAATGAGTGGGATCAGGAAGTAGTGCGTCTAAGCTAAAACCTCCAGCCCTATTAGGTCCTTATATACAGGTTTTCAACTGGAGATGAATAGGTCTTTTCTGAGGATTATACCACCGTTGTGTTTTTTTTTTTTAAGATTTTTATTTTATTTTATTTTTTAAATTTATTTGACAGAGAGATTACAAGTAGGCAGAGAGGCAGGCAGAGAGAGTGGGGAAGCAGGCTGGGCTCTCATGACCTGAGCCGAGGGCAGAGGTTTAACCCACTGAGCCACCCAGGCGCCCCACCGTTGTAACTTCTCCTGGCCCCAGAGAGAGACTCCAGTCTTTCATCTTACCAGGGCGGTCCTGCCATTGCCTAAAAGTCCACATGGCCAAATCTTAACACCACAGAACCTATGTCCCCCCCTCAGCTGGCTCTCCTGCCCAACTTTCTTCTAGCAAAATTATTCCATTTATCACCATTATCTTTGACTCCTTCCTCTATCAGCTTGTATGCAACTGGTTCAACAATAACAATGTTTTAGGTAATTGAAAGCTCACTTTATGCCATCATAGAAGGTGGGTGGGGGTTACATAGATCAATAAGATATACACATTAGCTCAACGAGCTAGTATTTGGCAAAGAATCCTTACATCAAGAGGTAACTTCTAAGTCAGCTTGCAAGAGTGTTCTAAAAGCAGGATGATGTGAAAGCATTTAACAATGGGTTCTAGGAAGTCAGCAACTAACCAGAAGGGAACTCAGCCCTGAACAACCACTGTACTGAGTATATATATAACTTGGAATGAGAGTTTAATAAGCATTATTTAGGCCCATCTTAGCTGAAAGGGGGGACTCTCTCAGGTATCTTGGAGGCTCAGCATTAGTTAGCATGAGAATAAAGGAGGGAGAGGATAAGCACTGAACAGATTGACTGGTATATGTAAAAATACTTCTTCGTTTGTATTTGTGCTGCTAGAATGTAGAGTAGGGGACTTAAATCCTGGGGAGCCGCTGAAGGGCCTTAATCAGGAGTGCAGGTAGATCAGCTATGCGTTATAAGGATGGCTTTTGGGCAGAAGGAGGCTAGTGAGGAGGGTGAGGGGTCGCAGGCACATTTGGTTGCCTATCCTACTGGCGTCCAGCGATTTTGTTCTGTCATCACCCTGTCGTGGGCTCAGGGCAAGTGGCCCCTTCTCAGTTCCATCAATGAATTCTGATTAATCGATAGACAATCCTGGTCACGTGTTTACATTGCCATGCAACCTTCACTGAAGACCCAAAAGCAGAAGTCAGCTGAAGAACGGAGTGGCCTAGGGCTGTGGCAGTCATTGTGTGGCCAAAGGCATGACTGTCATGAAACCACCAACATTCTCACAGAGTCCTTGATAAACCTTATTGTGTTGCCGAGTTAATGATCTTGTGAGATGCTTCCAGACTTTTTGTTGAGACAGGGATATTGGCTATTGCTAACATGCTGTGGTTTGAGTTTTCCGCAACTTCAAGCTGAAAGAAAGAACCAGGGGGCAGGGAATCTGTTTAGGGGCTCCTGGAAGGACCTAGATGAGCGATGGTGGGACCAAAAATAAGGCAGAGGGAGGTAAGGACGAAGAAGGAGATGGATTCAAAAATAGGGAGGAAAATCAGCAAACTTGGTAGGTGTTAGCTGTGGGAGTGAGGCAGACATGAGAAGCCCATGACTCCTTGTGAGGCACCAACTCCTTAGATTCTTCCAGCAAAATATTAATTTTGTCCAGATGTGTCTTTTTTTAAAAAAAGATTTTATTTATTTATTAGACAGAGATCATGAGTAGGCAGAGAGGCAGAGAGAGAGAGAGAGACAGAGGAGGAAGAAGGCTCCCTGCTAAGCAGAAAGGCTGATGCTGGGCTCCATCCCAGGACCCTGAGATCATGACCTGAGCTGAAGGCAGAGGCTTAACCCACTGAGCCAGCCAGATGCCCTGTCCAGATGTGTCTTAAGGAAGAGTTAGGGATGACAGCAGATTTCCATTTTAAACCAATTAAAGCTCAATAAATCTACTGAAATCTACTTTGAAGGTCTGGAGTTGCTTCATCTGTGTTTTCATGACATTTTCTTGGCCATATCTAAACATTATTTTATACCGAGTCCTTGGTCAGAAATAAACTCTACAAATATATCACAATTCCTGGGTGAAAATAAGCTCTGATTTATAAAACCTGCTTTAAGAAAAAAAAAAAATTTTGTGATGTCGTTGACATATCGTATTATATTAGTTTCAGGTATACGACATGATTTGGTATTTGTATGCATTGTAAAATGATTGCTGCAATAAGTCTAGTTAATATGTGTCACCACACGGAGCTATAAATAGCTACACATTTTTCTTGCGATGGGAATTTTTAAGATCTAATCTCTTAGGAACTTTCAGATATACAATACAATTTATTAACTATAGACACCATGCTGTACATCACATTCCCACCATTCTTCTGTTTTATAACTGGAAGTTTGTACCTTTTGGCCCCCTTCATCCATTTCACCCACCCTCCACCCCCTGCCTCCGGTAACCACCAATCTGTTCTCTCCATCTCTGAGCTTTCCCCCTAAGATTCCACCTATACGTGAGATTAGACGGTACTTGTCTTTCTCTGTTTGACTTATTTCACTTAGCATAATGCCCTCAAAGTCCATCTATGTTGTTGTAAATGGCAAGGTTTCCTTCTTTTTTTTTTTTTTAAATGGCTGAATAAAAATCTGCTTTAGAAATAGGTTCTAGAACCACATTCTAATTAAAACCTGGGATCTGATGTATTTACAGAGCTAGAGTCCCCAGCGGCTGTCAGCAGACCGCTCCTGAAGGGCCCCCGCCCACGGGTCTGCATATTGACCTCTTAGTGACACCTCCCACAGCTAGGCCTTTTGTTTATCAACCCAAATGATCTCTAGTGTTTTTTAATTTTTATTTATTTATTTATTTTTAAAGATTTTATTTATTTATTTGAGAGAGAATGAGTGAGAGAGAGCATGAGAGAGGAGAAGGTCAGAGGGAGAAGCAGACTCCCCAAGGAGCCGGGAGCCTGATGCAGGACTCGATCCTGGAAGTCCGGGATCATGACCCGAGCCGAAGGCAGTTGCTCAACCAACAGAGCCACCCAGGCGCCCCTCTAGTGTTTTTTAAAATATTTATTTTATTTCATGATAAGTGTACTCTGTGATCTCCACCCTCCTCCTCCTCCTCCTCCTCCCCTTCTTCTTCTACTTCTCCTTCCTCCACCTCTTCTTCTTTTTTTTTAAAGATTTTATTTACTTATTTGACAGAGGGAGTGAGCATAAACAGGGGGAGCAGCAGAGGGAGAGAGAGAAGCAGCGTCTCCATTGAGCAGGGAGCCCAATGCAGGGCTCATCCCAGGACCCTGGGATCATGAGCCCGAAGATAATAGCTTAACCCACTGAGCCACCCAGGCGCCCCCATCCTCTCATATTTTTAACCATAGTGAGGAAGTGGTTGAGTATTCTGATTCTTCTTATTAACTTCCTACAGTACTGCATTACTTTTTCCCTAAATTTCAAACATAGTAGAGGCTTAGTGTGTAAAGCTTGTGAAAAGAAAAAATGTACACACACACTCCCCACGCCCAATTTCACAACTCAAAGATAACCATTGTTAATCATCAAAATGTATATGCCTTCGTATTTTCCACATATGACCTACCACCTAATGGGGTTAAAGGCTAACATTCAGGAAACATTGGGACTGGGCAAAAATATAACGATTAAGACCCATATACAGTGCTTTTTTACTATTAGGCTCTGACCTATGCCCTCCACATTTAATCCTCACAACAGGGTCATGACATAGGTTCCATTTTATAGATGGGGAAACTGAAACACTGAGGGGAAGCAGTTTACCCCAACCCACACAGTAGCGAGAGCCAGAGCCATGATATGAACCCAGGGAGGGAGTCTGGCTCCAAAGGCTGGGCATGTAACCACCACACGAATGCAAAGCTGAGCTCTTAGCAGACCTGGTCTGCGTGACCATGTCAGGAGAAGCTTCTAGCAGGCAGTGGCACTTTAGCTGGCCTGAAATGTGAGCAGCCGGTATCCAGAAGCGGGAGGAAGAAGGCAGGTGGAAGAGAGAATTCTAAGACCAAATGACCTGTGTCAAGGCAGGAAGGTAGGGAGGTGGAAAAGAAGTTCTAAAGGTGAGAGGGGGGATGCCTGGGTGGCTCAGTCAGTTAGGTGTCTGCCTTCGGCTCTGGTCATGATTTCAGGGTCCTGGGATGGAGCCCCGAGTCCGGCTCCTTGCTTGGCGGAGAGCCTGCTTCTCCATCTGCCTGCTGCGCCCCCTACTTGTACTCTGACAGATAAATTTTTGAAAATCTTAAAAATAAAAATAAAATAAAGGTGGGGGGGGGTGAGGAGGGAAAAGTGACCGAAATGAGGCTGAATAAGAGTGGGGAACTCAGGAGGGCTTCATAAACTCTGTGCAAGGGTCTGGAATTCTCCGTGAAGGAAAGGGTGGCTCACTGAAGGAGTTTAAGCCAGAAAATGACAGACTTAATTTGCTTCTTAAAAAGACCCCTTTGATTAAAGCCTCTGCCTTTGGCTCAGGTCATGATCCCAGGGTCTTAGGATCAAGTCCCACATCAGGCTCTCTGCTCAGCAGGGAGCCTGCTTCCACCTCTCTCTCTCTCTGCCTGCCTCTCTGCCTGCTTGTGATCTCTGTCTGTCAAAAAAAAAAAAAAAAAGACCCCTTTGAAGGGACTCTGGGTGGCTCAGTCATTAAGCGGCTGCCTTTGGTTCAGGTCATGATCTCAGGGTCCTAGGATCCAGCCCCGAATGGGGGGATCCTGCTCAGCGGGGAGCCTGCTCCTCCCTCTCCCACTCCCCCTGCTTGTGTTCCCTCTCTCCATGTCTCTTTCTCTCTCTCTCTCTGTCAAATGAATAAATTAAATCTTTACCACCCTGGGGGAAAAAAAAAGACCCCTTTGAGGGATGCCTGAGTGACTCAGTCAGTTAATTGTCTGACTCTTGATTTTGGCTCAGGTCAACATCTCATGGTCACAGGATTGAGCCCTGCATTGGCGGGCTCTGCCCTCACCAAGAAATCTTCTTGAGATTCTTTCTTCCTCTCCCTTTTCCCCTTTGCTCCCCTCAAATAAATAAATCTTAAAAAAAAAAAAAGAGTTTAGAAGATATATATTTATGGATGAAATAAAAAGAAGTCTGGGATTTGCTTGGAAATATTACTGACAATTGTTGAAGCAAGGTGATGGGGTACATTGTATCTATTATATGTTAGAAATTTACCATTAGCAAAAGATAAATTCTGTGTATTTATTAAGTCCCTTCCATGGGCCAGGTACTATAGTTAGCCGCGGACACTTGTAGCCCTGCCCTGAAGGGAGCCCACAGTGAACGGGGGAAAGCAGCTATTAAATACATGGCGTCAAAATAGTGACAGGCTTGTGGACACACAGGTTGGCTAAGAGTAGGGAGGGGAGACTGCTTCCAAGCCCAAGAAGCAACACATGCAAGAGCCCTGGGGCTCGAGAGAAGAATTAAAGTACAGTTAAGAAAAGAAGAGTCTGCAAAGGACCCGGTTAAGGCAGCTGAGGTCCTCCCACCCAGGGCTAGAGCAACTCAGCTAGATTTTCTGTTTGTACAGAATTTGTATTCCAAAGGTATTCGGTATATAGTCCTTCTCACCAATTTAGATTGCTATCTCCCCTATTCTATCATATCTTCTTTGCTGACAGGACCCTCCCATGACACACCCTGCCTTTCCAACACAGGACTTTCTCCGTGGGCCATTAACTTTGCAGCCAAAGTAATGAACCTATAGGCAGTGTACATAGCAGCCTGGTCCCATTGACCTTCTGGGCAGCAAAATAAGCCTGAAACCTCTTATTTGTGCATTCAGGGATTACCTTGAAATGAAACATTATTGATTTGTCTTTTTTTTGTTTTCCTGATCTGGTAGGGGAACCGTGTGGGGCCTGGAGGGCTGTGTGAGGGGCTGTTCCTTAATGGAGAACACCTTTTGGGAGGACCAGCTTGTCTCAAAGCATCTAATACACACATCAGCAGTTAGCACTGATGAGTGAGCTGAGAGGCAGCCTGTACTTTAATCAGGTTATGGTCCTGATCTTACAGATCTTCATAATTTTCTCATGCCTGTTTCACTAGGAAAATATTTCCAAATGTGTTCCTTTGAGTTTTCATTGTGTTTTATGTTTTCATTGCACCTTCTTTGTGTGCTCAGGAGACTGTTCAAGTGTTGTTTATTAGCTCCTCAAGGACAAATCTTAAAAGAAAAATAATCATAGTCAAGAATTTAGAAAGTTGGGGCGCCTGGGTGGCTCAGGGGTTAAAGCCTCTGCCTTTGGCTCAGGTCATGATCTCAGGTCTTTGACTCAGGATGGAGTCCCGCATCGGGCTCTGTGCTCGTTGGGGAGCCTGCCTCCCTCTCTCTCTGCCTGAGTACCTACTTGTGATCTCTCTCTCTCTCTCTGTTAAATAAGTAAATAAAATCTTTAAAAATAAAAAATTAAAAAAAAATTTAGAAAGCAAGAACAGAGAATTTGATAATACAGGAAAGGGCAGAGTGTTACCATTACGGTAATCTGAACATACCCCATTTCCAAGGCCAGCAGGAGTGCGTGAACTTACGCTGAAATTGCTTTTTTCTGTTAGAAATGCTGAATGAGTGTGACTCATGTAGAAGTCAACACACAGTTATACTGGACCCTAACTTGGTACATTACACATCTAGGAAACTCCGTCTGAGTGGTTGCCTGCCCTCTGAACTGGCATCTCCTGTTGGGAAACCGATCATCAATGCCTGCCTGTCAGAGCCAGAATTTACACCCCCATGGCTGATTTCACAGACATTTGCTGGTTGTTCATATGAGTTCCTTTATGAGTCGGTCCCAAGGAGTGTGCTATTTTCCTTCCTCCTTCTCTCACATTTTCTGGTCCTTCTCTGCGGACTCCTCTGCTTCTCCCTTATTCCTCTCCTCTTCCTCCTCCCCCACACCTTTCCCTTCCTGTTCCTTCTCCTCCTCCTTCTTCTTCTCTCTCCCTCCTCCACGCCATCTTCCTCATGCACCTCCTTCTTGTTCAATGTTTCTGGCACCAAAGGACGGGCAAGGTTTTTATGAAGCCAAGACTCAAAATTGCAAGTTAATCTAAATGTCTAGGGCTTTGGGGTTAGTAAGGCAAAGGCATCTAGGTTTACCTCTTGGGCAAAGTTAAGAGCAGTAATGCCCTTTTCTTGAGCTATCATGTTCCCGGGTGCAACAGAGGATTTGCTTCCTTCTGTTTGACTCGGTAAACATTCCCCTGGGCTACCTTGCCAGTGAATTGTACAAATTTTATCGCCTTGTTATGTTTCTGCCATGTGGGAGGGCTCGTTCCACTGCTTTGATAAGTCTGTTTAAACAGCACCATGTGGGTTTCTAATCAGCATCAGGCACTTCGTTACCATGACCCTAGATTATTATTTAATTATCCTATATTGCTGTATTGCAAAATGGGGGCCCCATGAGAGAAATGTCACACACATACAAAAAATGTGGCTCTTGAGATATCCATTCATGCCATGTTATAAGGGGGGTGCTGAACTTTGAGCCACTCCCATACTGAGCAATGGACTATGTTAATGGACTATGATAACTTCTCTGCTTTCTGGAAGCCCACCATTTAGGGAGGGGCACAGAAACTGTAATCTCGGCAGGCTGTGAAAATTCAATAGTTAGGAGTAATAGGGAGATACTAGTCTGAAGGTCAGGAGAAATAGGATCTAGTTCTAGACTTCATCCCTAGCTGGCAAATCACACACTTTCTCTGCCTAACACACTTGGAGGACTAGCTGACTTCTCGGATGCCCTGTGGCTCCATGGCTCGGGAGTCTTGAGGGAGAGAGCCGGAAACATCCATGGAGTACAGAATTAGTCTTTAGAGGGCACATCAAGGCATCAATTAGGATGTAACATAAGGAAAGTCAGTAGGGCCCTGGAAGTATTCCCAGCATTAAAAGAATAAAACAGAAAATAAATAAAACAGGCTTTCTCTTATACAGGAAAGCCTCGGACCATCAGCTGGCTACAAGATGATTTTTCTGACTAGACTTACACCCCTTCAGGGGAGGGAACAAATCAGACTTGTATCCTACTCCTGATTTGCCATTTTGGCTTCATACTTGGGACTGCTCAGTGAGGGTTAGTGGAGGAAGTTTGAAGGAAACTTCTTGAGAAGAGGAAATGTGCTCCATGTCAACCAGGAGCCAGGTGTCCAAGAAGAAAAAGAAATACATAAAGGACCCCTGGAGCACTTAAACTATTTTGGCATATAAAAATTTACATTTCAGGAGCACCTGGGTGGCTCAGTGGGTTAAGCCTCTGCCTTAGACCAGGTCATGATCTCAGGGTCCTGGGATCGAGCCCCTCATTGGGATCTCTGCTCGGTGGGAGCCTGCTTCCCCCCCACCCCTCTCTGCTTGCTTCTCTGCCTACTTGTGACCTCTCTGTCAAATAAATAAATAAAACCTAAAAAAAAAAGGCAATGTTTCACAAGTGACACACAAGTCACACTGTGTCAGAAGCATGCAGAGGGAGAATGAGCATGGACCCCCTCCCCTCCCCTTTAAAAAGATGTACATTTCAGGTCACTTTTCAAAAAAATAGGGCAGTCATGTGAGGATAAGCCGGTTTGTGCTAAAATCTCAACTACCACAAAATCTTGCAAAGATGTTTAAAAATATTTCTTGACCAGAGCTCTGATGACTAAAAATGGGACTGACATCGTCCTGCCCCAAGTCTAGGTACAGGAATCCTTGCTTTGTAATGAATCTTGTGCTTTTGTACTCACATCCCTGACAAGCCCAAGACCACTGCTGATTTTCCCAGTTACTGTGTGAGGAGCTCTCTGGCTTCTCCCAGCTGTGAGCAGCTTGGGATAGAGCCCTGGTTCTCAGCAGGGGGTGATTTTGTTGGGGTTGTCATGATGGAAGAGGGGCACTGTGCTTCTGGGATCTCATGGGTAGAGGCCAGGAACGCTGCTAAGTAAATATCCTCCAGTGCACAAGCCTGCCTCCGATAACAAAGAATTATCCAGCCCCAAATGTCAACAGTCCAGAGAAGCTTTAGAATAGAGCAATGGCTGTCAGATTTCTTTGGCTGTTTCCTGACAAAATATTTCACTTTACAACAATTGAGAGCCCCCAGTCACACGGGGACACTCACATGCAGCATCAGTGTAACTAAAATTAAAGCTTTACCCCACAAATACTTACCCTTAATGCATGGGATACACTCCGATGTCTACTATGAAGTTGCAGGTGAAATCTTAGCAGAATCCATTGTGTTGATTTCACAATCTTTTAATGGGTCACAGCCTATAGTTGGCAAAACACTGGTATAGAGAAGCTCTAAAACTTTGGGGTCAAATAAAAGCAAGTTTAAATGCCAGACTCAACACTTAATTTAGGCTAGTCACTTAACCTTCATAGGTATCAAAATCCCCAAATGTAAATAGAGGATGATAACAGAATCTAGGACCACCTGGGTGGTTCAGTTGTTAAGCACCCGACTATGGCTCAGGTCATGATCTCAGGGTCCTGGGATCAAGCTCCACATCTAGCTCTCTCTTCAGTGGGGAGTTTGCTTGTCCCTCTCCCTCTCTCTTACCTCTCCCCTACTTGTTCTCTCGCTCTCTCTCCCTCAAAATACAAATGAATAAAAAAAAATCTTTAAAAAAAACCTAGAATCTCCCTCAAATAACTTTTATGGAGATGAAATGAAGATAAAAGTGAGAAAATGCCCTTTATGTGGGAGACACTAAACATATGTTAGTTCCTTTACATATACTCTAAAGGTAAGACACTAACATCCTCTTTTTTCTAAATTATAAAATCAAATTTGCCCAGCAGTGGGAAAATACAGAATTTCAACTGGGGGAAAAAAAAAAAAGATTGAGTATCCTTTTCTGTGGAGAGAATTTAGAAGGTTTTGGCAAAAGTCAGGGGAAGACAAAAGACAAAAGTCCCGTTAATGCTTTTGAGCAAGTACAGCATGACAGCCAATGAGTGGAGACTGACTGCTCCCTTGTCCCACTCCCTGTGAGTGAGGTCCTTGGATCTCAGTGTCCCTCACAGGCTTCCAGGGTGAGCACGTGTGTGGGATTAAGGCAGCCCTAGTTACTCCTCAGCTTGAGAAGAAATGGCAACCTGAGCCTGGTTTGGTGCAATTCCATGGTGATGGCCACTGATGGGAGAGAATCTGGGCAATGAAGCCCTTTGTGGGGCTCCTCCAACCCCACTCTGAAGAAGGCAGATACTTCACTCTTCTGTTTGAATGCATATCATAAAGTACAGTTTGCTTCTCTGGTTTCATTTGTTCAGCGGTTATCCATCCATCCATCCATCCATTCATCTTTAGGGAAATCAGGAGATGGCATCATGGTGGGGAAGCCCTTCACTATGTCTACGGATGAGGCAGAATGGAGACCATTGGGTGGCTCCCAGCTACAGCTGGAGTAGAGGTAGGTTCTAAGTGAGGTCATCTTAAGTTGGATATAAAAGTGACTGCTTCAGGGCGCCTGGGTGGCTCAGTGGGTTAAAGCCTCTGCCTTTGGCTCAGGTCATGATCTCAGGGTCCTGGGATCGAGCCCCACATCGGGCTCTCTGCTCAGCGGGGAGCCTGCTTCCCCCTCTCTCTCTGTCTGCCTCTCTGCCTACTTGTGATCTCTGTCTGTCAAATAAATGAATAAAATCTTAAAAAAAAAAAAGTGACTGCTTCAAAGTACTTTTCTCTCATAAACTAAGAGACTTCCATCCTAGATGGCAAGTAAATAGTTTTAACCTTCAACAAAAATATCAGCATATTAAGAAGAAAATGGACTGATTTGATGGAATAAAAATTTAAGTCATCTTGCCCATGAAAGAGCACATAAGCAAAATTTAAAGGAAACCAAAGACACAGCAACTCATCAAATGTGTGGATCTCATGTGGATTTGTATTTCAACGAACTATAAATACATCTGACACATACAAATGTCAGAAACTTGGTATTTGCTTACATATTAGATGGTGTTAAAGAATTATTGTTGATTTCTAGGTATAATTTTAGGTGTCTCATTGTGGTTATTTTCAACACAGTTCTTATGCTTGCAACATATTCATAGCAGTAAGGATAAACTGGAGAGCAGGGAAAGGGACCCCTACATATATAGAAATGTCTCTCAAAACCTTCCTTAATTGCCATGAACACCATGAGATTTGCTACCGGCCCCAAGTTTGGCTGCCCATCATCTGAAAGACCAATACTCAGGAAACAGGTTTTGAATGGAGGGGGGATATGAGCTGTCATCAGAAGGCTAGCCACCTGGCCAGCCACCAACTCAGAGGTTTTTAAAGGGCTTTTTAAAGGAGGGTCGAGCAGTTAATCAGTAAAGGGAGTGAGGAGGCCTGCAACATTCCTTGATTGCATGCAGCCTCCCTGATACAAGTGTTATCTCTGTGCTCAGGGTTGTGCTCAAGGGTCTGGTTGCGAGAGGGTCGGGTTCCTGTTTTGTGCGGTGCAACAGTAACTGTTCTTTCTGCAAATGAGGGCAACGTTTACAGATACACAAAGGAAGGTTACTAAAATCATTTGTGTATCCTAAAAAAGAGAAGAGCATTTGGCTAAAAAAAAAAAAATTGCTAGGTTGATCAGAAAGCTGAGGCTGCTTCAAACAGACTTACTGGCCTCTCTGCATCCCGGGAAAGCTCTGGTCGCTGCCTCCTCAAGGCCAGTGGTCTGTCTGCTAAGGATCCAGGGACTTACGTCAGCAAGTCAGGAGCGTTAGCTGAACGCAGGTTAGCCCTTCAGACTAACCGGAATGATTGTTACGCACTTCCTTCGGAACTTTTTGGAATGGCACCTGGTTGGCAGCCTTGTTGAAGTCTCTTCCAACATCTTCTCAAAGTCTCCATGATTTTATAAATGAATTGACACAAAATTATAAGGGACTGCTTATGTACCTGGTTGGGTCCTTGAGCGGGTACCCATGGATACATACTGGATGGATTCATGACATGGCGGCTAGAAAGTGAGAGTGATTGCTTGGAAAACCAAGGCTCCTGGGGACCTAAATGCCATTCTGCTAAAATGTTACCAGGTGATTCTAGTTTCATTTTTTTTTTCCCCTGGCATCTCAAATATGTTTTCCATCTGAGATGGGTACAACCCCGAAAGCATTTTATTCTGCTCCTTATCTTTTTTCAAGAGACAGAACTCTGATGTTCCAGCAAGTTCCAATGGTGGACATCAGTGAAATGAAGTCGGTGCAGACCAGAGCCGTTTTCAACTACTTGGTCTCTAGATATGATCTCTGTGGGAGAGACCTAAACGAGAGAGCCCTGTGTGGTACATTTTCTGTGCTTTCATCAACAATTAACAGGAGCAATCTAGTTCCTTCCCTGAATGAGCAGGTCTGTACTCACAGGTTTCATGGCCAATAGCAGTGTAGGTCTTGGTGTTATTATAGAGGTCCAGCACAGCCGAGGCATATGAGGGTGAGAAATAGTAAACATGGAGTGGATTCAAGTGAGTATGATTATATAAGGGGGTACAATCTACGGATATAGTACACTGACAGAGTTTCCCAAAATGGATGAACTACGAAGCCAGGAGGATAGTGGAAACCTGACTCCAGGGACTCAGGCCTTGAGGAGCTGGGTACACCCAATAGCTAGAGCCAAACGCAAAACTCTGAGTGTCTAGAGAAGAAGGCTCGGGAAAGGACGAGGAAAGCTAGGGCCTGACTGGCATTCCTTAGGCATTGACCTTCACTTCTTGTGAGCTAACAGTAATGCAGCACCCTGACTCTCAAGGCATTTTATAAAAACTGACGGTGAGGAAGAATTGTACCAGTTGTACCCAAATCTTGGTTTTCCAACAAGACTTCCACTAACCAGGACCTGATCTAGAATTCTCTCTTTAGCAGACCTCCATGGTCATAGTCAACAGCTTGGGCTGTTGAAGGCTCTGAGAGCCACACAGGAAGTTGGAATAGATCTTGCAGAGCACCATGCAGGGGCTTTGATCCAAGAGCAGCACAATGACATCAGTGGGTCAGGAGAGACTCTGGCAACATGGTAGGGAGACATGAGGCCCGTAGCCCTTCAGGAGAATATGGTAGTGTTTCAGAGATGGATGAATGAGATGTATCTGGACAGAGATGGGGGCAGTGGGTGGAGAGGAACAGACAGATGGAGGGATGTCAAGGAAAAATTCGTTGACATACTTGAAGACATGGTTCTCAGACTTGAGAGGAAAGTCGTGCAAACTAAGGAAATAAGGTTCCATCGCTCTACATAGTATGTGTGTTATGTTTTTCTTGAGAGATAAAAGGAGAATATTTCAGGATCAAAGTACCTGAAATTGGACTAAATAAAAACCATGGGCCAAAAAAAAAAAAAAAAAAAAAAAGATTGCAGGAGATACGGGGGTCCATCCATAGAATGAAAGGGTTAACACAGACACAGCCATCTTTATAAGGCATTAGATCATTCTGTCAATCACTGAACCAATGTTAAGTCATTGCTTGTGTGTTGACCCTATTCAAGGAGGAAAGAATTCATAGAAATCAAGAAATACTCTCTCTCCTGACCCTTGTGGTGCTGAGTTTGGGGCACATGCACATGATGAAGACCTGAACAGTCTTCCCATTTGAGCACAGCTCTACTTTGAAATCACAGAGCCCTATGATAAGATAAATGAAAATGGTCTATTACCATATAGCATTTGAAGTTTTATTATTTTCTTTGCCTGATAATTATCCATAGTTCCTTATGTGTACATAGTCTGAAAGGGTGTTTGTCAAAGTTTCCTGAAGTTGGAGGTGCCATGGGGTTTTCTCTTCATGTTATCATTTGCATATTATTGGAAGACTTTAATACATTTCATGAACTTCTCCAACATTTTATTTGGAAAAGTTACATACGTCAGAATAGTTGAAAGAGATGTACAGTGGACATGTGTTTTAAGTATAGCATTTTTACAGTAATGGTTTTTCATCTGTTTGGTCCTGGCAACCAGTTCATGGAAACCTCACAGTCAGTTTCTTCCAAAACTGGCAGAGAGAGTCCGATCAGTCTGAAATTGTTTGTTTAATCTTTTAATTGCCAACCTTGAAAAGGAACATATTAACCAGTTGTTTCATAAGAGGATGACTTGTCATTCCCTTCTAATCTAACATGGGAGCCAAGACCCTGAGCATTGTGGGAGTGACTTCTCCCTCACTGAACTCAACCCTCATCCGAGAGGAGGCGTTACCTACTGTCAAAGAGCTTATAAACGCATGAAGGGTTGGCATGGAGCTGCTGCACCTCCTGGGAGAGACACTTCAGTAAGGTAAGTACTGCTTTCCTACATCTTCAGATGTTGCCTCACACCCTCATCTCTAGATTACCAGAAAACCACTTTAAAATGTGTCTTTAGCACAAAGAAAAGTCTGTTTTATACTCAACATTGTGCCTTCTTGGTGTGTTTAGGGGATAGTTCAAGAGTTGTTTACTCAATGGTTGTTGGATACATCTTTACAAAAATGTAAAAATGAATTCAGAGATTTGAAAACTAGAGCATGAGAATTTCGATAGAAAGATATTCCTGACATAAGGGCAAAAAAGAATGAAACCATTTTGGCAATCAGAGAATATGACCAATGCAAGAGAGACTAGAGGTGTTTGTGGCAGCCTTACTTTCTCTGTAAGAATAGCCGCCCCCACCCCCACCCCCCCACCCCCGCCGCTTATGTGTGGTTTTGCTTACTGTGCTTATCAGTTACCCATGGTAACTAACCACAGCCTGAAAATATTAAGTGCAAAATTCCAGAAAGAAAAACATTCATAAATTACAAATGCCCATCAGTTTTATTATAGCATATCATTATACTTTTTCTATTTTATTACTAGTCATTGTTATTAACCTCCTATCGTGCCTAATTTAGGAATTAAACCTCATCAGAGGTATGTATAGGCAAAAACGTAGTATATGTAGGGTTTGGTACTTTCCTGGTTTCAGGCAACCCCTGGGGGTCTTGGGACATAGCCATGCAGATAAGGAGAACTACTGTAGTCAACACAGAACAGTTGTGAATTATGATACTGCAATGTTATCTAGCCTGTGAAAATTACGATTTGTCATAATAGAAAAAAAATTAGTCTGAATGTCAGCAGCACTAGATTCCAAGTCTCGGCTCTGACTAGCTAGCTGGTGAGGCCCATTGTCTCTTTAGGGTTCAACCAACTCATGGCAACCTAGAGCTGGAGTAAGGTTTCCCAACCTTGGTACTATTGACACTTTAGGCTGGCTTGTTTGCTGCTGTGGGGAGCTGTCCTGCTAATCGTCCTTTAATTGTTGTTTAGTTAAAAAAATGTGTATTATAGACATGTACATTTAGTTTCTTTTAAAGAATGTACTCGACAATAGTCTTAACATACATATTTCCTCGACTTTGGAAACTTTGCACCTTTAAAATATATACAGTGATAGTTCATTTATAAGTTTTATAAGAAATGGTCACTTCATGAATACTGTTGACACAGTTTAGATTCTCATAGTGTCTTTGCATTTCACTCAGTACTTGTAGAAAGAGCACAGTGCAGGAGTGAGGTTCCAACCTAGTGGAGTGACGGACAGCCCGAGGAGAAGAATAAGTCCCAGTGGATAACAGGAGCATGCCTGTATTTTCCCAAATGGCCATGAGCTCTACCCTGGAAAGACTGCATAGATACAGCAGCTAACCACAGTCAGCCGTAAGATATCTCCAACTAAATATCCAACCACTGTGTCTGCTAGGATAACATGGTTGATGAAAACTAGGCAGATAAAATGCAGAATGACTAGTAGTAGATAAAAAGCATTCAGAGGCACATCAAGCATGGCCTCATGCCACATCAGAAACATCTCTGTTCTCTACCCAATTGATGCTGTAACACCCTCCCTTCTGGTTTTGACAATAAGCCATGCTTCCAGACATTGCCAGATGGCCTTCAGGGTGCAGGCGAGCCAAATCACCCCCATTGAAGAATCACTGGCTTACGGGACCTCTCAAACTCCCAAATGCAAGAAGTCCTGATAGGAAGGCTAGGTGGTCAGCAGAGCGTATCTTTCATTTCTAAAAGGCACAGAAATTCACCTAGCTAGAATGCATGAGCCACTGGAGTCAGACCAGAAGGGTCCACGAAGTCGTGCTGGGAGTGTTAATATCCATGGGGGAGGACGGGTTTTGTACAGGCAGGGATGAGAGGTTCAGTGACGTCACTGTGACAATCCAGAAATCCCCGACAGAAGATGCTGAAATGCCAAGGAGGAAAAACACTCTGTGAGGTGCTAATGAGAGCAAGGTTGACAAGGAGGTGGCGTGATCCCAATATGAAGGGAGGCAGAGGAGTGGGGGTGGAAGAGGCACGGGTTTGAGGATATTATGCTGCCCCGGGGGGGTATGATCCTGCCTGGACAGAACGCACAGCATGCTCAGCTTACAGCCTGGCAGCCTTGGCCTTGCTGTGACTTGCTTGGCCATGATTTGGGGGTAGGAACCGATGACACTGGAGTCACCACTGGGTGCTCTGTGAGCTGCCTGTCTACAAAACTTTCCCGGCAGGAACCAGGTCAGGCTCCTACCTTATTGCTGTGCAACAAGGGAGTGTGCCCGATGATGATGCTAGTCAAGCAGTTGGAAGGAGACTTTTTGAGAGCGGGGAGTACAGGACACATCAGCCAGAACCAAAATGTAGGAGAAGGTTCAGTTAAATGTCAGTTACCAGGTAAGGAACAGGATGTCAGAGAGAAGAGATCGTTTTCAGCAAGTGTCGACAGTGAGACTCTGCTCTTGTGCAGTGACCAGCAGTTACACTCACGGAGCTGGGACCCGCACAGGGGAGCCCAGAGACTGGAAAAACTCCAGAGTGCCTGGATCAGGCAGCCAGTGGCAGGGGTGATGGGCCAGAGGTGAGAGACACTGCTGGGTACATGCGGCTGGTGGGCTGAACCAGAAATCTGCTGACGTCTTGAGGCTATGAAAGGCTGTGTTTAATGATGCGCCAGACCTCTCTGAATCTTCGTTAGAGGTCCTACAATACAGGTTAGCACACAGTCCATACCTCCGGTCTCTCCACACAAGCCAGATAAATGATTGTATGACTCTGAAACAACGTCTGGAAATACGTAACATCTGATTCCTACTGGAGCTCCATGGGTCAAGAGCTAGGTAGATGCACACATGGTGGTGGGTAAATAGGCAGAGATGAGAGATGGACAGATAGATGAAGAAAGATGTGTGCTATCCAATGAGCCCAGAGACCCACCTCTGTCCAGGAACAGGGAGCAGGAGGGAACTTGCATTTTCTGATCCCTATTATGAGTTTTAGGTACTTGATCTCACTTAACAGCTTTTTAGGTACATGATCTCACTCAACAGCCTTCAAGAGTAAATGTAACCATCTCTAGAAGAGAAAATGATGGGTGGGGATTTAACAACTGAGTTTATGTACCAGAAGACAGGAGCTGGCATTTGTCTCCAAGGTCCCTTCTCTTTCTCTGATCCTCACATTGTGATTAGGACCACATCCAGAGACATAACTCTTTTCATATACTACTGGAATTATCGTAGGATATTCTCCACTAGAGGAATATAAGCCTACTTAAAAAAAAAGATTTTATTTATTAATTTGACAGAGATCACAAGTAGACAGAGAGACAGGCAGAGAAAGCGAGCGAGAGAGAGAAGCCTGACGCAAGGCTTGATCCCAGAACCCTGGGATCATGACCTGAGCTGAAGGCAGAGGCTTTAACCCACTGAGCCACCCAGAGGCCCTTCAGCCTACTTTTTTATTAAGGTAAAATATACTTATGTAGTGCTCCTTGTACTCCTGGTTCTTCAGGGTGTCAAAGTAAAGCAAGGTGTGTTTTATCAATATTCTTTGCAAGCCCCTATAAATCTGCTAACAAAAAAGGAGCTTGCGAATTCCATGTTTCCCCCTCTGCCTCCTTCACCGGGTAGTTGGATAATGGGCTCTGAATGGGAACAAATCAACAAGGATCTCCAGGAGAAGCATGGAAACTGTCAAAGTGTTCCATGGTTTTAGAAGCCCAGGACCTGAAGTCAGATGAGTTCCGACTAAGCCAATGCTCGTACAGCCTATGAGTTGAAGAAAGCTGCTTTGTCTCTTTGTACTTCAATTTGCTCATCTTTAAAATAGGATGTTTGAAGCTGTTTCCCAGGGTTGTCCTGGGCGGGGGGTGGCCACACTCGCCAGATACCGAGGGCCCATCAGGAACATCCGTGTGTGTCTCTATGGCCAATCATCGAGTCTCTCCAGATCTCCTTTTCTGCTGATCAGGCAAAGTTCTGTGACAACCTTTGCCCCACTTTTGATCAGGCCTCTGGAGACCTCCCATTCAAGAGGGGAACCAAATTGCTTATCTGGGGAGCCTTCTGATAAAATATTATATAAGGTAAACATTGTTTCCTTTTGTATCCTGACCCTCAGTCAGTGGGTAAGGTGGTGTGAGGCCTTTTATCACAACTCTGTGACCAGTGGTTCAAAACACACTCGGTACAAGCCTCATTCTCCTTTGCATCCCGCTGAGTCATAGCACCCCCATTCTTCATGATAAGAAAGTACAATAAACAAATCTCCAATTACAAGACAGATGACTTGGTAAGTATGTTTCCAAACAGTTCTTTACTTACTTTTTTTTTTTTTTAAGAGATTTTGTTTATTTATTTGAGGAATTGGGGGCAGAGGGCAGAGAGGGAGGGAGAAGCAGATTTCCCATGTTGGAGGACCCTGGGATCACGACCTGAGCAGAAGACAGACGCTTAATTGACTGAGCCACCCAGGCACCTCAACAGTTCTTTGCTTCCTAAAGGTTGGAATTACTGAGTGCTACATGAAAAATATGGATATTGAAAGCACTCTGATACCTAAAATTCAAGTCACACACACTTTTTCTGAGATGTATCCATTTGAGGTAGTTTTTTGGAGTAGTATTGTGGGGGCCTGGAGCTGATGGCCAAGAAGGAATTCTTCAGAACTTTTCGGGGCAAAAAAGGTGGTTTTATTAAAGAACAGGGGCAGGACCCATGGATAAGTATGCTGCCCAGGATTGAGTGGAGCAACTGATTATATACTTTGGGTAAGTAAAGATAAGGGAAGTTCCAAAAGGATCCTCCTGTGCTAAAGAAGACACTTGCTATTGTAAAGCTAAGGTGGTTTTCCCCTGTAGTAAAGCCATTATCCTTAAGCCAGCTGGGAGTTTCCTGGAAGAATGTTACATTCTGACCATCTCAAGTATTTGTCAGTGGGCTGCAGGTTATAAGGACATTTAATATTATCTACATTTCCTTCTGCCTTTGTTTCCTACCTCACATTGGGTAAAGAGAAGTATCTTTTTGTCCCAAACTCCGCATCAAAATTTTACAAGAGAATCTTAATATTTTGTAAACAGAGCCTAGGATTTGCACAGAATATGCACCTGTTCCTTTTTAAGACCTGGCTTTAGGACTCCTGATTTTAATGAGTCCTGTGTGTTTCCATTCACATCCATGATAGAACATCCATTGTTTGAGCCACTGGGTTTCATTGGTTCCCTGCTATGTTCACTTCTCATAGGCTGAGATGGACCAAGGACTTTCAAACTTCACTGATGAGGCAGAACCAAAGTATCCCTTACCATTATACAGATCAAAAGAGTGTGCACTCATGTACGTGCTCATACCCACAATAAACACATATTTGAAGCTAAAATGTTTCTGTTTCTACATAAAATACACTCAGATATTTTCTATTTTCTACTTCACCATAGAAATTGGTGGACTTCACAATCCACTAAAGGTTGTATATTTTAAACACCAATATAGAAAATAAAATCTTTGGTTTTGAATGGAAGTGGGTTTGAATCCCAATGCTACCACCTATTTGGGGCAGGTTACTCTAGAAACCTCAGTATCATCAACTTTAAAAAGACAGTAATAGCAGAGCCACCTCAGGCAATTTTTGGAGAATGAAATAAAGACAAATAGCTAAGAATACCCCTTGTATGACAGGCACTTAAGAAATGTGAGTTCTGTTCCATTTACTGTAAGATTAATGCAGTAACATCCCTTTTTCCAGATTATGAAGTGCCACCAAGTAAAGTTAGAATGTAGAATTCCAAACAAAGGAAGGGAATTAGCTTCCTGTGTCTATGAAAAGAACTAAGGTCTTTTGAGCTAGAGTTGAGCCTCAGCCCTTTAAACAAAAGCAGGATAAGAGCCACGAGTGGAGGACTGACTCTGCCTCTCCTTCCCCTTCTTGTTAGGGAAGTCCTCTGGTTTCAGTGTCCCTCAGAGGCTCCCAGCTCTGTCCTCTCTTTTCAGTCCTAGGTGTGGATTTTCATGTCCATCACTAACCAGGGAATAACTATAGACTCTTTTCACCTTTGAGCCTTGTTCTCATTAACTGATATGGGCATGATAACAACCAGTTTCATGGGGCTGTTATGAAAATTAAAGATATAATGTATCCAAAGGCACTAGCCTTGGGTCATGATCATTAGGAGATTTTCAATAAATACCAATTCTCTAATCCTTTCCCCTTTTTCCAATGCCCATACTTATATCCTTATGGTACACTCTCCCTATTAGCCTGCTAAGACAATCCAATTTTACCCAGTGGAGGTATGAGCATCGTTTGGAACAATTTCCCAGGGTTGGCTACTGATAGATGAGAACTTGGGCCATGAAAAACATTCTAAGGACTCTTCCAACTCGAAGGCAGATACTCCTTCCACATTGTTGGTGCTGTTCGGCCATACACCAGAAAGTACATTTTTGCTTCTGTGGTATTGTCCATTTGCTAATCCGTTCATTTGTTTGTTCTTTCATTCATGTTTAGAGAACTTTGGAGTCCACCATGGCAGGGAAGCCCAAACTTCATTACTTCAATGGACGAGGCCGAATGGAGTCCATCCGGTGGCTCTTGGCCGCAGCAGGAGTAGAGGTTAGATCTGAGTCTTGTCATCTTAAGTTGGATCTACAATTGACTCTATCAAAGTACTTTTCTTGCATAAGTTAAGAGAATTTTCTTACTAAATGACCTGTGAAGATATATATATATAAAAAAAGTAGAAATAGGCTAGCAGTTTTGCATTAAAAAATTTGTCAGCTAAGTCTCCGACTCTTGATATCAGCTCAGGTCACGATCTCAGGGTTGTGAGACTGAGTCCCACACTGGGCTCTGCACTGGGCATGGAGCCTGCTTAGGATTCTCTCTTCCTCTGCTTCAGCTGCTTCCCCACCCCCATGCTCCTGCTCTCTCTCTAAAAAAAAAAAAAAGAAAGAAAAAATTGTCAACCATTAAGAGTTGAACAGATTTGGGGCACCTAGGTGGCTCAGTCAGTTAAGGGTCTGCCTTTGGCTCAGGTCATGATCTCAGGTCCTGGAATGGAGCCCTGCATGGGGCTCCCTGCTCAGCGGGAAGTCTGCTTCTCCCTCTCCCTCTGCCCCTCCCCTTGCTCATGCTTTCTCTCTCTCTCAAATAAATAAATGTAATCTTTAAAAAAAAATAGAGATATGAACAGATTTGACCTAATATATTATTAAAATTTCTTCTCATAAAGGATATAAACAATTAAAATAACCTAAGGAAACTAAACACAGTGTGTAGGCCTTATTTGGATTTGCATTTAAGTGAACTACAAAATACCGTTTATGACTTGTGTGCAACAACTAGAAGCATGAGCCTTGATCTTAGATGATTTTAAGGAAGAATTGTTGCTATTATAGTATAATAACAACATATAATATATGCTATATATTATAGATGTGCTAATTCACTGTTTCTGCTTTCCAGTTTGAAGAGAAATTTATTGAAACTCCAGAAGACTGGGATAAGTTAAGGAGTGGTAAGACCAAGTATCTAATTCTTGGGATGAGGGTATCAGGTAGAAGTCATAAGCTGAGTGTGTTGGGAGTTGTGGATGGTGGAAGGGAAGAAAAGTGGCCCCCATGTAAAAGGTGGGGCTCCTTGGGCCAGTCTTTCATCTCACTCAGGGCTAGGAAGGGCTTGAACTCTGAGCATTTGCTAAATGAATCATGCCCCTTGCCCTGCGAATGGCCTCTCTCTGCTCTCTCCAGCTTTTCTGCCTCCCAAGTGAGTTGGGTCAGTTCAGTATTCCACACAATGTGCCCATCCAAGGACCCTTGAACACATGCAGTAGAGTGAAAAAGTAGAAATAGGCTAGCAGTTGCTTTGAGTTCTTTTCTCTGGTGGGGTTGACAAGGTCCTACCAGCAATATTATATTCTCAGAGAATGAGAGGGCATTGCATTGACAGTAGGAAAAGGGAGATGAAGAACAAGGTCCAACACTACAAGCATCAGTGGACTCAGGAAAGCCGGGCACACACTGACCAGTGGGAGAGTTGAAAGAACACCTAAAACATTCTACATAGAAATCTCTTTTAGAATTGGCCTTAATGGCATGAGTTCTAAGAGAGTTCTCATTTGAAAGATAGGCGGTGGCATCCCTGTTGTAGCTTCTCTCAAAATTTCACTCAGTTTCACTCAGTTTTCACTCTGCTTCTTCTTTTCTTCTTTCAAAAGATGGACATCTGATGTTCCAGCAAGTGCCAATGGTGGAAATGGATGGAATGAAGATGGTGCAGACCAGGGCCATTCTCAACTACATTGCCACCAAATACAACCTCTATGGGAAAGACATAAAGGAGAAAGCCCTGTACGTATTTTTTCTGTTCTTTCATGAACAATTAATGTGAAAATTTGGGTTCTTTCTTGGGTAAGCAGGACCGTGTTGGGGAGATTATGGCCAGGAGGAGCACAGGACTTGGTGGTATAGATTGAGGTCTGACGCCACCGAGATCTGTGAGAATAAGGGATCCTACTTGCAGTGGATTCACCAAGTAGGGTTACAGAAAAGGAAGCAGTCCATAGATAGAGAACATATGGGGACAGAGTTTCCCTAATCTGATGAACTATGAGACCAGAAAGATGGTGGACTCATCACCAGGTATCAGGCCTTTTGGAGCTGGATACCAGCCAACAAGTAGAGACAAAGGACAAGGTGTCTGAGTATCTAGCAGATAAGGCAGGGAACAGAAGGATCCTAAAGGTTCATAAATTACAAGAATGCTGAGCAAGAATTTCACTTACCAGCTACTTGATAAGCATGAATGGAGCCTAGTCCTTAAGCTACTAGAGTTACCTTGAGCAGCCAGATTTTAGCCAATACAACCATATCTGTGGGTTCTCTTCTCTGTTGTGATGGGACCACATGATTGAGATTTAAAACCCAGAATGCTCTGTTACCAGTTACTCAAAAAGTTAAACATAGATTGACCATATGCCAGCAACTCCATTGATAGGTATAAAAAGAAGATAATTGAAAATCCATCTACCCTGGAACTTGTGCACAAATGTTTGCAGCAGTGTTGTTCTTACTGTTCAAACAGTGAAACGTTGCAAATGTGCATCAGCTGACTAGTGGTTGGAAGATTGGCCTATCCATCAATGGAATATTATTTGGCCATGAAAAGGAACGAAGTATTGATGCATGGTACTTACTACATGGATGAACCTTATAAACATCATGTTACATACATCAGACACAAAGGCACCTATGGTATGACTCTATTTGTATGAAATATCCACAACACTCAAATCCATAGAAACAAAGTAGTTTAGTGGTTGCCAGGGGCTAGAGGAGGGAAGAAATTGGAATGGCTACCAAAGCATATAGCATTTCTTTTGGGAATATGAAAATACTCTGTAATTAGAGTGGTGATAGTACAGAATTGTGTATCTTCACTATAAAAATCACAAACTTGTACACTTGAGAAGTGTATACATTACGGTATGTGAATTAAGCATTAATAAAGATTTAATTTTAAGAAAAAACTCTTAATAGGAAGCCCAGTTGGGAACAATAAAACCAAATCTCCTAGAATATGTACTGGTTGGAATGTCCAAAGAATTTCACCTTTTTAGGGGCTGAGTTGAGAAATGCAAACAAGGTCAGAGTTGGGCAACTGTATGTGGACAGGGTTATGGGAATTAATTGGAAAACCTGCTGCTATTGGGCACATAAATGGGCTTGGGTAGGGTACTAGGATGAGACAGGAAAGGGATGTGACTGAGGCGTCTGTGCCAGGGACCTTATTAAGAGATCACTTAAGTGGCATGTCTTAGGCGCAAGAGTCACATTACCTTTGTGCCCAGAACAAATCACAGCAGATATGGCAAGCCCCAGGTATGGTCCCAGTGGGTCTGTGCGAGATTGCACCAGTTTCTCTGGGCTCTGGACAAGTCACCAAAGCTCTCTGTCCCCCTCTTTGGTCATGTATATAATGAAAATTTTAGCCATGTATCTACGTCAGTGGTTTGTTCTAGAATGAGATGTTCAAATCAAGTAAAAATCCGAGCTGAATGGGTGGGGTATGAAAATGCATCCAGTGGGAACTGAACTCCTGATGCCTACTCTTGTGTGTTTTTCAACTATAAAATCAAGACAGAAGACGTTTGACAACTTGGTCACTTTGTCTTTCAGGATAGATATGTACACAGAAGGTATAGCCGATTTGAATGAAATGATCATTGTTTTGCCTCTATGCCCACCTGATCAAAAGGAGGCCAAGATTGCCCTGATCAAAGAGAGAACAACAGATCGTTATCTCCCCGTGTTTGAAAAAGTAAGTGGACTGTTGAGCACTTTGGGGCACTGGACTTAGAGGACAAGGAAAGCTAGGACCTGACTGGCATTCCTTAGGCATTGACCTTTGCTTCCAGAGAGCAAATAGTAATGCAGCACCCTGACTCTCAAGGCATTTTATAAAAACCGATGGTGAGGAAGAATTGTGCTAGTTGTACCCAAATTTCAGTTTTCCAGCAAGACTTCTACTAACCAGGACCTGATCTAGAATTCTCTCTTTAGCAGACCTCCATGGTCATAGTCAGAGCTCGGGCTGTCGAGGGCTCTGAGAGCCACACTGTACATTAAAATAGGTCTTGCAGAGCACCATGCAGGGGCTTTGATCCAAGAGCAACACAATGACAGCAGTGGGTCAGGAGAGACTCTGGCAACATGGTAGGGAGACATGAGGCCAGTAGCCCTTCAGGAGAATATGGTAGTGTTTCAGAGAGATGAATGAGATGTATCTGGACAGAGATGGGGGCAGTGGGCGGAGAGGAACAGACAGATGGAGGGATGTCAAGGAAAAATTCGTTGACATACTTGAAGACATGGTTCTCAGACTTGAGAGGAAAGTCGTGCAAACTAAGGAAATAAGGTTCCATCGCTCTACATAGTATGTGTGTTATGTTTTTCTTGGGAGATAAAAGGAGAATATTTCAGGATCAAAGTACCTGAAATTGGACTAAATAAAAACCATAGGCCAAAAAAAAAAAAAAAAAACCAGATTGCAGGAGATACGGGGGTCCATCCATAGAATGAAAGGGTTAACACAGACACAGCCATCTTTATAAGGCATTAGATCATTCTGTCAATCACTGAACCAATGTTAAGTCATTGCTTTTGTGTTGGCCCTATTCAAGGAGGAAAGAATTCATAGAAATCAAGAAATACTCTCTCTCCTGACCCTTGTGGTGCTGAGTTTGGGGCACATGCACATGATGAAGACCTGAACAGTCTTCCCATTTGAGCACAGCTCTACTTTGAAATCACAGAGCCCTATGATAAGATAAATGAAAATGGTCTATTACCATATAGCATTTGAAGTTTTATTATTTTCTTTGCCTGATAATTATCCATAGTTCCTTATGTGTACATAGTCTGAAAGGGTATTTGTCAAAATTTCCTGAAGTTGGAGGTGCCATGGGATTTTCTCTTCATGTTATCATTTGCATATTATTGGAAGACTTTAATACATTTCATGAATTTCCCCAACATTTTATTCAGAAAAGTTGCATATATTGGAATAGTTGAAAGAGACATACAGTGGACACATGTTTTACGGAGGCATTAGCCAGGGCTTCAGCTGAAGGAAAGAACAGCCCAGACCCAGTGTCCCACTGATTCAGGGGCAATATGGAGGGTCTGAAGCCCCCACCCCATCAGTGAGGCAGGAGAGGTGGGGAGGTAGGGTTGGAGAGCAGGGAGGAGCAGAGGGGCCCAACCTGACTGAGCCTGAGCTCATGGTGTGATTTTTTAAATCCTCCAGGTGTTAAAGAGCCATGGACAAGACTACCTTGTTGGCAACAGGCTGAGCAAGGCTGACATTCACCTGGTTGAACTTCTCTACTATGTGGAAGAGATTGACCCCAGCCTTCTAGCCAACTTCCCTCTATTGAAGGTGATCTCTCTCACAGCTTTCAGGAGGGAAGGCTCACACCTCCCACCTCAGGATCTGACATTCGGACGCAAGCCCCATAACTGCCTCTTCTCAATTCCACTATGCCCTCCAGAGTTAGCTCCTAGGAGCTGATTGAAGCACAGAATCTTGTCAAGCCAAGGCCATTTGAGGTGGATGCTTCCCCAAGAGTAGATTGTCTTCACCAGGAGAAGGACCCAGAGCTCAGCATCTATCTTCCCATCCCCATTCCATTATGGTTTCTGTCCTTGTTTTCTCTGGGGTTTCCCTTATCCATGTGTATCCTCTTTCCTTTGTGTGTCTGCCGGAGGAGCTCTTCTTCCTTCTGCTTCCTTCCTTCCACTCCTGCTCCTAATGGCAGACATCATGTTTCTCTGGGCAGAGTCTCCCTCTCTCCCTGTGCCTCTCTCAGTGGGCTGACTGGTTCTGAACGATCTTGTGGTTTACCTTTCTATATTTCCTGTCTTCCATTCTGGGGCAGTTTTCCTATATATTTTATTGTCTGTCAGGAGACTTTATGTGTGTCGTTCCCTGACAGATACATTCCTCTTCTGGCTGTTGCACTAGAGTGATGTATCCACAGGATTTATGCGTAAGGAGGGAGACAGGGAAGCCTTGAAACTGAAACGAGTCTGAAAGAAAGATGCCTTTGGGGCAAATGTCATTGAGCTGTCTTTTCTTCCTCTCACCTTCATGTCTCTCTGGGTGTGGTTCCCAGCCTCACACTGGTACTGATGGAGGAGACTCAGCTGGTCCTTGCAGGAGGGTCTCTGTTCCCTGCCTTGTGCTAATGATGGGGTTGGGCTTTGGCTCCATTCTGAAGCTGTGCCCTTGTGCACTGCAGGCCCTGAAAACCAGAGTCAGCAACCTCCCCACGGTGAAGAAGTTTCTGCAGCCTGGCAGCCAGAGGAAACCTCCCATCAATGAGAAGAGTTTAGAACAAGCCAAGAAGATTTTCAGGATGAAATGAAGCAGGAATGGATGCCCAGCCCACGCAAGACACACCTGCTGAGGTTTTCTAGCCATGAAGTGCGTTACCTCCATGTAATTCCTGGCTATTGTGAGGTTAGGTTACCGATTGCAAAAGCTTAGTGGTAATTTCATTAGAAATTATGCAGATTTAGTTGCAAAACAATTTGTTTTGATCAAATATCAAATCATGATCACCTCCTAGGATGTGTCTCTTGGCCATAAGCATAAATAAAGGGAGAAAAATTTCATGGATTCTTTCTTTGATCTATTAAAAAAAAATAGTCATTTTGTCTATCATGTACCTGTCAAAAAGAGTGAGGTAGAAATTTTCATAGGACATTTTTCTACACAAAAATAGTCTCTTTCTTTTGTATTTTGCTATATTTCTGATGTGCAACCTAAAAGGTTTCTTTCTTTCTCATCTTAACTTGACTATAACTGCAAAGACCCTATTTCCAGGTAAAGTCACATTCACAGGTACCCAAGGTTAAGACTTCAACCTATCCTTTCTGGGGTACACAATTTACTCTGTAACTTCACACTAGGGCATGAGAGCAAACTGAGCATAAACCTAATCAGGACATCTTGGCTTGAATCTGTGAATCTTCATGGTCTGTCATGAGGGGGCAGTTTGGATTTTGTTCCAAGGAAAATAGGGTGTCACTGAAGTGCAGCCATATAGCCCGCTTTCCCAGCCTGATGTACATATAATAAAATCACATCTTTTAAGTATACATCTTTTTTTTTTAAAGGGTTTTACTTTGACAGAGATCACAAGTGTGCAGAGAGGTAGGCAGAGAGAGAGAGAAGCAGACTCCCCACCGAGCAGAGAGCCCAATGCGGGGCTCAATCCCAGAACCCTGGGATCATGACCCGAGCTGAAGACAGAGGCTTTAACCCACTGAGCCACCCAGGCACCCCTTACTTAAATATTCATCTTAAGTCTTTCAAACATCCATCTTGGAAGAGCAAGAACATTCTTCCCCCCCAGCAGTCTCTTTTGCAACAGTAAATCCAACAACCGAGGTGCTTACTCCATTCAAAGTGTCAAATAGACTTGACACTGAGCAAAAGTCCCAGAAGCCTCCTGCTGCCGTATCTGTTCTTTGCTGCCCCTTTTGCCACATGGAGTTCCTGTGTCCCATAGACTGCCCGATCTGAGATGGTTTGGTTGAAACCCTGATTACCATTCGTCCACCCAAGAGAGGGCAGCAGCCTCCTCTTGCTCTGTAGCTCAGAGAGAAGGAAGTGGAGGCCTCCCTGCTGTCACTCAGGCCTGGGACCCCAAACTGTACATGAAGAGATACAGTCCTCTCCCCCCTGCATGTTGCTCTGCAGGAGAGACTAGGATGATGAGTGATGTCTAGCCTTAGTGATCTACTGAGCCTATCATTTGGGATCCCCCAAGAAAGGTAGGATCTAGGGGGCTGAGCCCAGGGCCCTAGCCCTGACTGCCCATTTTCATAGTGTGAACTTCCCCACAGTTGCATAGGGTGGGGCAGACACATATACAGGGCACATGGCTTGTGTTTTTTATGCCTAGTCAGTGTTAGGTCAGTTCAGTCCAAGCAAGATGTGCCAAGTTGTCCTCCCAAAAGGCTCCCATTTCCCTTTGCCTTTACCTATTAGCTCTCCTGCTTTGGACTCCTCAAGGTGTTTATAAGGAGGAGGGACCTTTGTTATCTATTCTTCCAACAATATATTCTTATACCTTTGCTCCAGAACAGAGGTCCTCAACCTCATCACATCTAGCTTTCCATAATTTATAACATATTTGTAATCCCTTTTAATCTTTTAAAAAAAAACTATGTATTTATTTGAGAGAGAGAGAACAAGCAGGGGAAGGAGCAGAGGGAGAGGGAGAAGCAGATTCCCTGCGGAGCAGCAAGTCCAATGTGGGGCTTGATCCCAGGACTCTGGGATCATGACCTGAGCCAACTGAACCACCCAGGCACTTCTTTTTTAATTATGTTGAAGTGGACTCCCAAGATCTACCTCATCATGGCTGGTGTGCTGAGTACCTGAAGAATAAGATACCACCTCATCTCAAAAAGGGGGGCTGAGGAGAGGTTAGTGAAATGCCTATTAATAAAGCTGGAGTCACGTTAAGATACCTGAGGAATGGTGATGCACTTGGGGCTAGCCACGATGAAAGGCTTTGCCTCCCCTATTCTCAGTAGGACAGGGCAGAAAGCAGTAGAGGGACCTAGGAATGTGGTAAGTGTCATGGGTGCAGGAAAGGGCCACCATAACAGAGCAGATGGCACTCGCTGCCAACCCAAACTGCCCAGAACACAGAGACAATTAGTAAAAATCACAAACGACTGGAAACTATCACAATGATTTCTGACTGGCTTGCACTACAGAATGTTTATGCCATATGCAGTTTAGTTAGAAAATACAAATATTATTAATTTTTAGTATATATCCTGACATCATAATTTATATTTACTATATAAATGCCAAGTATTTTGAATATCACTCTTGGATCATCTGTGACATAAAAGGATAAAGATGTTTGTTACAAAATAATTTACATCTGGTATTTGACCCTTAAACCACCCACCATTTCCATGGAGAGATCATACAGATATAATTGAAATGAAAATAGATATTAATTTCCCTGACTGTATTAGGGGAATTGGGTCAAGATTTAAGCTATTATACATGGTAACTTGCCAATTTTCCAAAATCTGCTTAAATAACGAGTATGTATTAGAAACATTTTGCCAACCAGATCTGGTTGGATGAGGCATCTATGAGTCAGCACAAATTTTATCTGTGTTATCTTTGATCTACTTTGCCTCCTCCCTTTCTCTCTAAAATCTTTGCTTACCTCTTCTCTGCACTTACCAGCTATGTTTGAAAATATCTGTCCTTTGGAACTTTGAACAGAATTGTGACATTCTAAGTCAATAGGCCACCTAAGGATACCTAATAGAAAAAAAGTATTTACATTCTAACCTCAGAAATTAATGAAACCTTCTTAAGGATTATGGTTCTAATATGTATACAGTTTTTTAAAATTTTTATTTTTTAAAATTAACATATAATGTATTATTTGCTTCAGGGGTACAGGTCTGTGAATCCTCAGTCTTACACAATTTACAGCACTCACCGTAGCACATAGCCTCTCCAAAGTCCATAACCCAGCCACATAACCCTCCTCTCCCATCTGCCAGCAACCCTCAGTTTGTTTTGTGAGAGTCTCTTTTGTAAGAGTCTCTTATGGTTTGTCTCCCTCCCCAGTCCAATCTTCTTTCATTTTTTTCCCTCACTACCCTCCATGAACCCCCACCCTGCCCTCAAAATCCTCATATCAGAGAGATCATATGATAATTGTCTTTCTCTGATTGACTTCTTTCGCTTAGCATAATACCCTCTAGTTCCATCCATGTCATTGCAAATGGAAAAATTTCTTTTTTTAGTGACTGCATAGTATTCCATATATATACACACCACATCTTCTTTATCCATTCATCTGTTGATGGACATCTAGGTTCTTTCCATAGTTTGGCTATTGTGGACATTGCTGCTATAAACATTTGGGTGCATGTGCCCCTTCAGATCACTACATTAGTATCTTTATGGTAAATACCAAGTAGTGTGATTGCTGGGTTGTAGGGTAGATCTATTTTCAACTTTTTGATGAATCTCCAAACTGTTTTCCAGAGTGGGTGCACCAGCTTGCATTCCCACCAACAGGGTAGGAGTATTCCCCTTCCTCTCATCCTCACCAACATCTGTTGTTTCCTGATGTGTTAATTTTAGCCATTCTGACTGGTGTGAGGTCGTATCTCACTGTGGTTTTGATTTGTATTTCTCTGATGCTGACTGATATTGAGCACTTTTTTATGTCTCTGTTGGCTGTTTGGAAGTCTTCTTTGCAGAAATGTCTGTTCATGTCCACTGCCCATTTCTTAATTGGATTGTTTGTTCTTTGGGTGCTGAGTTTGATAAGTTCTTTATACATTTTGGATACTAGCCCTTTTAAAAAAAATATTTATTTATTTGACAGACAGAGCTCACAAGGAGGCAGAGAGGCAGGCAGAGAGAGAGAGGAGGAAGCAGGCTCCCCGCTGAGCAGAGAGCCCGATGCGGGGCTTGATCCCAGGACCCCGGGATCATGACCTGAGCTGAAGGCAGAGGCTTTAACCTGCTGAGCCACCCAGGTGCCCCAAGGATACTAGCCCTTTATCTGAAATGTCATTTTGAATATCTCCTCCCATTCTGTCAGTTGTCTTTTGGTTTTGTTGACTGTTTCCTTTGCTGTGCAAAAGCTTTTGATCTTGATGAAGTCCCAATAATTTATTTTTGCCCTTGCTTCCCTTGCTTTTCATGATGTTTTTAGGAAGAATTTGCTGCGGCTGAGGTCAAAGAGGTTGATGCCTGTGTTCTCCTCAAGGATTTTGATGGATTCCTGTCTCACAGGAATGAGGTCTTTCATTCATTTTGAATCTAGTTTTGTGGGTGGTATAAGGAAATAGTCTAGTTTCATCCTTCTGCAAGGGGCTGTCCAATTTTCCCTACATGATTTTTTGAACAGACTTTTTTTCCATTGGACATTCTTTCCTGCTTTGTCAAAGTTTAGTTGACCATAGAGTTGAGGGTCCATTTCTGGGCTCTCTATTCTGTTTCATTGATCTATATATCTGTTTTTGTGCCAGTATCATACTGTCTTGATGATTATAGCTTTGTAATAGAGCTTAAAGTCTGGAATTGTGAAGGTGCCAACTTTGGTTTTTTTCTTTTCCAACATTCCTCTGGCCATTCAGGGTCTTTCAGGTTCCATATAAATTTTAGGATTATTTGTTCCATTTCTTTTAAAGAAATTGATGGTATTTTGATAAGGATTGCATTGAATGTGTAGATTGCTTTAGGTAGCATAGACATTTTCACAATATTTGTTCCTCCAATCCATGAGCATGGAATGCTTTTCCATTTCTTTGTGTCTTCCTCAATTTCTTTTGTGAGTACTTTATAGTTTTCTGAGAACAGATTCTTTGCCTCTTTGGTTAGGTTTATTCCCAGGTATCTTATGGTTTTGGGTGCAATTAAATGAGATTGACTCCTTAATTTCTCTTTCTTCTGTCTTGCTGTTGGTATATAGAAATGCAACTGATTTCTGTGCATTAATTTTATATCCTGACACTTTCCTGAATTCCTGTATGAGGTCTAGCAGTTTTGGAGTGGAATCTTTTGGATTATCCACATAAAGTATCATATCACCTGCAAAGAGTGAGAGTCTCAATTCTTCTTTGCTGATTCGGATGCCTTTTAGTTATTTATTTTTTGTTGTCTGACTGCTGAGGCTAGGACTTCTAGTCCTATGTTGAATAACAGTGGTGATAGTGGACATCCCTGCCATGTTCCTGACCTTAGGGAGAAAGCTTTCAGTTTTTCCCCATTGAGAATGATATTCGCTGTGGGTTTTTCATAGATGACATTGAGGTATGTGTCCTTTTGTGAAGAGTTTTGATCAAGAAAGGATGCTGTACTTTGTCAAATGCTTTTTCAGCATCTATTGAGAGTATCATTTGGTCCTTGTTCTTTCTTTTATTAATAACTGTATTCCATTGATTGACTTGCAGATGTTGAACCAAACTTGCAGCCCAAAAATAAATCCCTCTTGGTCGTGATGAATAACCCTTTTAATGTACTGTTGGATCCTATTGGCTGGTATTTTGGTGAGAATTTTTGCATCTGTGTTCCCCAAGGATATTGATAGTCTATAATTCTCCTTTTTGATGGGATCTTTGTCTGGTTTTGGCATCAAGGTAATGCTGGTTTCATAAAATGAGTTTGGAAGTTTTCCTTCCATTCCTATTTTTTGGAACAGTTTCAGGAGAATAGATATTAATTCTTCTTTAAATGTTTGGTATAATTCCCCTGGGAAACCATCTGGCCCTGGGCTCTTGTTTTTTTGGGAGATTTTTGATGACTGCTTCAATCTCCTTAGTGGTTACGGGTCTGTTCAGGTTCTCTATTTCTTCCTGGTTCAGTTTTGATAGTTTGTATGTCTCTAGTAATGCATCCATTTCTTCCAGATTGTCAAATTTGCTGGTATATAGTTGTTTATAATATGTTCTTATTATTGTTTGTATTTCTTTGGTGTTGGTTGTGATCTCTCCTCTTTTGTTCATGAGTTTATTAATTTGGGTCTTTTTCTTTCCTTTTGGATTAGTCTGGCCAGGGGTTTATCAAGCTTATTAATTTTTTCAAAGAACCAGCTTCTAGTTTTGTTGATCTGTTTCACTGTTCCTTTGGTTTCTATTTCATTGATTTCTGCTCTCATATTTATTAGTTCTCTTCTCCTTCTGGGTTTGGGCTTTCTTTGCTGTTCTTTCTCCAGCTCCTTTAGGTGTTGGGTTAGGTTGTGTACTTGAGACCTTTTTTGTTTCTTGTGGAAGTTTTGTGTTGCTATGTACTTTCCTCTCAGGACTGCCTTTGCTGCGTTCCACAGATTTTGGATAGTTCTGTTTTCATTTTCATTTGTTTCGATGAATTTTTAAATTCTTCTTTAATTTCTTGGTTGACCCATGCATTCTTGAGTAGGATGCTCTTTAGCCTCCATGTATTTGAGTTCTTTCCATCTTTCCTCTTGTGGTTGAGTTCTAGTTTCAAAGCACTGTGGTCTGAAAATATGCAGGGAATGATCCCAATCTTTGGTACTGGTTGAGATATGATTTGTGACTCAGGATGTGATCTATTCTGGAGAATGTCCCATGTACACTAGAGAAGAATGCATATTCTGTTGCACTGGAGTTTTTGTTTCCTGAACACTTTCCATAGTGCTTTGGAGGACAGGAATGAAAATGTCAGCCTCCCAATTTCTGGCCTGGAGGGGCCAAGATCTCAGGGTCCCTCAGAGCTCAATCACTCCTGTCTCCCTGGTCTCCAGCTGTACTCTGAGCTCACCCAGCCTGTGACCAAGCATTTCTCTCTCTGGTGCATGGCATCTTTTAAAGTCTCCAAACCCAGCAGATTCCTGCCACGTGCTCCCACGCTGATCCTCCTGAAGTAGGAAGGAGGGGGTCTCTCCAGATCTGGCACATGTGGGGTCCCTGCCTGAAGAGCAGTTGCCCGAATATGCCTTAGATCACGGTTTAAGGTAATCCTGAGCAGAGAGGTCACTCCTTGATTCTGTCTCTGTAGCTGGCTTCCCTGCTCTGATACCTGTGAGTTCGGCCACCCCTGGTCTTTCTGTGACCCTGTTGGTCCTGAGACCACACTGTCCCTGTGAGGGCTACACACCCTGCTTAGCCTCTGGAGCAATGTCCCTCAGTGGAGCAGACTTCTAGAAGTTCTGATTTTATGCTCGGTTGCTCTGCCGCTTGCCGGGAGCTGGCCCTTCCCTCCAAGTCTATCTTCCCGTCGCCTTGGATTCACTTCTCTGCACATTCTATCTTCCAGAAAGTCGTCACTTTTCTGTTCCTAGAATTACTGTTCTTCTTCTCTTCTATCTCCTATTGAGTTTGTAGGTGTTCAGAATGATTTGATAACTACGTAGCATAACCCCTTGGACCTGATGATATTAGGTCTCCTACTCCTCTGTCATCTTGCTCCTCCATAATATTTAAATAGTTTTATTCTTTGTTTTATTCAGTAAATGTCTACTGAGCACATATTTTGTTCTCTGAATTTTTCTGACCACAGAGGATGACATGGTACATATAATAACATTTTCCTGCTCAGACAATGAGGAAACAAACAGATCAATGAAAAAATTATTATGATTAGTGATGAGTACTAGGAGGAAAATAAAACAGAGGAGGGTAGTGGGGAGTTTTTAAGATTCCAGTGGGGAAGTGGTTAACTTAAAATGAGTGGTCAGAAGACTAAGTCCTAAACAACCCAAAGAAGGCAGGCATAAGAAGATCCAAGGCAATAGGATGTTAACCAGAGCTACCAGTGAGGACAGGGTCTTGGTCAAGAACAACTTTGGGGGTGTTTCAGGCACAGTATGTAGGTAGGTGCTATGGGAGCATGGTGAGAAAGTACAGGAAGATGAGGTCAGCCGTTCCTACCTCAGTGCTTAATGACTTAAAGCAACAAACATTTACTCTCTAGCACACTTTCTGAGCATCAGGAGCTTAGGATCAACTTAGGAAGGTGTTTCTTGGTCAGGATGTCTCAGGAAGTTGTATGTCAAGTCGTCAGCAGGGACTGCAGTCATCTGAAGGCTTGACTGAGGATGGGCAATGTGCTTCCAAGATGGTTTCCTTATGTGGCTGTTGGCAATGAGCCTCAGTTCCTTGTCATATCTGCTTCTCTGTAGGGCTGCTTGAGTATCTTCATGTTAGATCAGCTAAGTTCCCCCACCCCAAGCAATCCAAGGGAGAACAAAATGGAAATAGCAATGTCCTTTATGATATATCATCTAGGGCCTTACTTCTGATGACAATGATAGACTGGAGACACAGCTAGGTTGAGAAAGCAGTTGGAGGGGAAATGGGAAGCAGAGTGGGAGCCAGACAAGGATTCTGAGGAGGTGGTGTCTGTGAAGTTGGGAAGAAGCAGGAAACTGTGGCATCATGAAGGAGAGGAGCATGAGGACTGCAGAGTGAACAGTGATTCTGGGGACAGGAGGCCATTGCTGGCCTTGATGATAGCAGTGGAGTGTGGGACAGAAGTCTGACCAGAGTGGGTTGAGGAGGAAATGGGAAGTGAGAAGTAGAGACAGCAGCTACTGACCACCCTTTTGGGAAGTTTTGTTAGAAGAAAAGGCAGATGTACAGAAAAGAAGACTTTATATGAGAACTAAAAAGAAAGGGAATGTCAAATAGGTTGGGCTTGGTTTCATTTGAGATCATGGGAAGTCGCCTGAGAGCAGTGAGTCTGTGTACTACAGTGACAGAGTTTCCTAGAGGCACTGAGGTTGTTGGCACCAGGAAGGCCCCATTGCTCTAGAAAGTGTGCCATCTCATTTTCAGTCATGGCCTCAGAGTCAGACTGACTTCTCAGAGTAGGTCTAGCCTCTTTGCTAGAGACTGTTTGCTGGAACAGATAAACTACATTTTCTTAAAAATCTTAAATCTGTGTTGGAGAACTGCCAAAAGGGAAACTAGAAATTTCTGACTGAAAGGCCAAGTGGGAAAGTTTGCCACACTTCCCCTCAACACCTTCCAGTTCATTCTTCTTATTTATTCCTCCTTCATTTCTTCATCTTTGTCCATCAGTCCTGTATTCCTTTCCCATTACCCCTTTCTATGCTAAAGATTGGAGTGATGCTCCCACAAGCCAAGGAAAGCCACAGATTGCCAGTAGCCCCCAGAAGCTAGGGGACAGGCATGGAACAGATTCTTCCTCACAACTCTCACAAGGAACCAACCTGTTGATACCTTGGCTTCAGACTTTTGGCCTCCAGTGTGAGAGAATAAATTTCTGCTCTGTGAGCCACCCAGTTTGTGGTCATTGGTTGTAATGGCCACAGGAAACGAATATGGCTACTTTGCCATAAACAAGAAAGAAAACACATTAACAACAGATATGAGTCGCAAAATAATGATGCTGACTGAAAGAAGCCAGACAAAACAGAGCACTTGTTGTATGCCTCTATTTATATGAAATTCTAGAAAACACAAGCTGACTTTGCATGACAAGAAGCAGACCGGTGGGGTATGGGGAGAGGCAGGGAGAGGTGATCACGATGGGGCTTCGGACATATTGTGTTCATTCTACTGCTTGTGGTGATGCTTTCACAGGGGTCTACATATGTCAAGCTTATCCAATTGTACACTTAAGTGAGGTGTACTTTATTACAGATCAGTTATGCCACCAAATAATGGTAATAATAGTAATGGAGGCAAATAAAGCCCCAGAAATCTGTCCCATAGAGAGTCATTCTGGACAATTTGCTTGCCAAGCTGCCTTGTCTGTCTCCCTTGCCTCTGGAATATCACCTGATTACAAGACTTAGGTCTCTCCTGTCCTAACATCCTTAGTCACCTATATGTCCACATCTCCACCCCTCAAAAACAAAACAAAACAAAAAAGACCAACAAACACTGCAAAACAAATCAAAACAGTCCTTTATCTCTGGCTGGTTTTCCCATTGACTATTTCCTTCCCTCTTTCCTGTCACTTCCAAAGACCCAGGTGTCTACATTCTGGTTATACTTTCTCCTGCCAAAGGCCAAAGTCTTTTTTTTTTTTTTTTAAGATTTTATTTATTTATTTGACAGAGAGAGAGATCACAAGTAGGCAGAGAGACAGGCAGAGAGAGAGGGGGAAGCAGGCTCCCTGCTGAGCAGAGAGCCAGATGCAGGGCTTGATCCCAGGACCCTGAGATCATGACCTGAGCCGAAGGCAGAGGCTTAACCCACTGAGCCACTCAGGGGCCCCAACAGTCAAAGTCTTGAATTTTTGTTTCATAACCAATGAACTAACCACCATCTTTGTCCTATTGATTCAAAGATCTCTTTGCCATTACATCTTCATTGACCTCTTCACTGTAAACCCAAGCCCACCCTCCATTTCCATCAGCAACTTTCTGCCAGAGCCCCTGCTCCACCCTCCACTAAACTTTCATGCTCACAGAATCCGGGGCTCCCTTTGCTTAGCTGAGTGACTTATAAGCCTTTCTTGCCAATATGCTGTCACACCCATTACACCCCATCCTGCTTCATTTCAAAAGGACAGAATTTTCACAAAATGAATAACAAGTTATCAGTGACAGCCCTCTCTCTTTCAGAGCTCAAGCTTGTGAAAGATGCTCCAAAAATGTTCCGGAGTCTGATGTCAGGCACTGAATGCAACATTTGACAGGGCAAGTTGGACAAGCATCAAGAAAGACATGACTACTGTCCCACGCTCTCCAAACTCCTTTCCTTCTTATCTTGGAATGTTCCCTCCACTGCTGTCTGCCAGTCTATCAGTGCCTTTTCCATCATGACACCTTCACTGATGAACTAAAAAAATACTAGACATTCCCACCAGCACTTGTGGATATGAATGTTTCTTTCCATTCTGTTCCCATGTCCTCAGGTTATAGTTGCCTCACCACCTAAGACTGGGGAAGGTGTGCAAGGGAGTGATAGAAACAGTAGGAAGGTGGCTATTAAGGGTGGGCTCCATGCATGGAGATGGGGAAGCATGGAAGCTGATTGAAATTCTGTTGTTAAACCTCCTGACCCTGTTATACTACCTCAAGACCTACCCATACTTTTCTGAGGTTGCCCTAAATACTGGTTGTTCCAGTGTCATTGTGAGAAAATGAGGAAGGAAGAATCAAGTATCAAAATTTGGCAGCCATCTTACCCTCAAGACATCTAATCTCCTTATTTTAGATGAATAATGGCAGGGGTCCAGAGAGGTTGGGATTTGTCTAGGGCCACAGAGCTGGTCAATGGTAGGTTCAGCCTAAAGGCCAGATCTCCTGGCACAGGCCAAGGCCTCTCCCAGTTACTCACTGACTCAGGAAGTATCTTTTGAATCCTAATATGAGATTTTTGCAAGGGTGAAGAGACATGGGGATGAGCAAGATGGACAAAGGCCTTTGACCTCCAAGAATTTCCATTTTAGTGAGAGACAATAGACCACAGACAAACAAACAATCAAACAAATAATTATTACAGTTATAGTCTCTGATAGGGATACGAAGAAAATTAAACAGGGACTACAACAGAGAGTAGCTGGGGTAGGGGGCAGGGAAGGGGCGAGCTCTGCTTTATATTTTCCCAGTATTATAGAGGTAGAATTTACAAATAAAACTGTAAGACATCTAAAGTTTATAATGTGATGTTTGATATTCATAAACATTGGAAGAGGATTTTCCCCATCAAGTTAATCAATATATTTGTCACCTCACATATTTACCTTTGTTCGTTTTTTGTGAAAACATTTAAGTTCTACTTTCTTAGCAAAGTTTCATCTACACAATAGCGTTCTCACTATAATCGCCAAGTTATACATTGGATCCTCATTGGATACCTTTACACTTATAGGTAAAGTCTTGTACACCTTTACCGACAAGGGTTCTACTTTACATGGATGGTGAAGGAAGTCCACCCTAGGGAAATGACCTTTAAGATGAAACATGTAAAGTGAGAAGAAACCAGGCAGGCAAGGAGATGGGCAAGAGGGTTCCAGACCAAGGGGCACCTGATGGCTTAGTTGGTTAAGCATCTGACTCTTGATTACAGTTCAGGTCATGATCTCAGGGTCATGGGATCGAGCCCCAGGGTCACTCTCTCCACCTCTGCTTCTCCTCCTCATTTGCCTTCTCACTCTCTCTCTCAAAAATAAAAAAAAATTAAGGGTTCCAGATCAAGGAACCAGCATCCTCAAGGCCTTCAAGTAGGAAAGTGTGCAGTGTCTTGTGTACCCCAAGTCAGAAGAGGCTGGGCTGGAAAGTGGGGGATGGCAGCGTGGCCTGGGATGGGGCAGCAGATGGCGGATGACACGCTCTTTCCAGTCCTGTCAAGGAATTTGGATTTTATCCTAGATGAAATGGGAATTCAATGCCTGGCTGTTTCCCATAAGATGTTGCCCAGATGATACAGTATTTTGGGAGGAATAACTTCACATTATAGATATTTGAAGACATAACTTGAACTATAGAGGCAAATCTCATATGCTTTTGCACCAAAAATGGGATGACAAGAAAACGGAAAACCAGTCACAGTGTGTGGATTTGCCAGACTAAATTAAACTGCCTTTCTGGAGTTTCATGGAGAAGTACGTTGATTTGTAAAACTTGCAAAAAACTGAGTTATGATGTAATGGCGTGAAAAGTACGCAGCCAGCTAACAATTCTAATTGAGACTACTGTTTGCTGGGTGTAACTCCCTAGGAGGGAAGAGTGAATCAACACATTTTAACAGAATCATTTAAATACACCAGGAAGCTTCCTGCTTAAACCTACTAAATCATTTCAAAACCAAAAGGAGCTCCGTAATAGTGGGAATAATTGCTTCTGATATTGTTTTGTAAATGAGTACTATCATGCTGAGCTTTCTCGAAACTTCTGGCACATGATTGTCTTTGTGTTTGCACACTCACACATACACTCCACGCGCATACACATACCTGAGGAAAACATGTCCTGGGTGCTGCTGGGCTGAATCGTACCTAATTCCATGTTTTAAGGTTGTTGGACAATTTGAAAACATGAGATGACTATATAATAAGTCATTGGGATTCCTTGAAAAAATCATTGATTTTGCTGAAATGTTTTCCAATATAGTTTAAATAAATTGACTTGTTTGCTTCTCTGGCTATCATCTGATTAGTATAACAAGCCTCCTTTTCCACCATTTGTAACAATTTAGTTCCTAAACAAGCAATGTGAAACACAGATTTTTCCAGAACAGACCAGTGTGTGCCAGGAAAGTATCTCTATGGGAGCGAAACAAACTTCACTTTATGTCATCAGCATAAAGATGAAGGACAGAAAGATTTTCTAGAGACCAGAAAATATGCATTCAATATCCAAGGACACATGAAAATGTACTGTGCACCAGGTTCTGGTTAGACTTTTACAGAGGGGAACATCCTTATTCTTTCTCTTAGGTTATTCAGGAATCAATGTTACTGAAAATCTGGTTTCCATAGACTAGACATGAGGGGGCACAATGCCAAGATTATTGGAGATAAAATTCCAGAATGCTAGACTGAGGGTCAAGGAAAGAGACATGTAGTTACTGGTCTGTTTAATTCCTTTAATCTTACACCCTTGAAACAATGGATTATTACCTTCGATTGTTTTTTTAAAGTTTCAGATGCCCGCTTGAAATTTGTGAGATTATCTACTTAGCAGGCTTACCTGCCTAATGGAGTTCTTCTAGCTAGAATGAAATAAATGCACCATAATTGCTTCTAATCCCCTTTTATTTTCTCCAAACAGGCGGGGAAGCACTAGTGTGAGTGCTCTTAGAGTCTGTTTTTGAGCCTTCTTATGATTTCCCATGACCTCCATAAGGAGCAGATTTAGAAGTAGTTACAAAAGGAAAGACAGCTGGAAAAAGTTGATGAAAGGTGCTGTTTTGCTTGGAAATGTATTTGGGGTATTTGTAGGAGGAAAGTCAGTACTTTCTCTTATGCAAACGAGGTCAGTTGTTAAAATCCAGGAAGTGTGCAATTATGCTACAGTGTGTTTACTCTGGGTATAAGTCTTACTTATACTTATACTTACTTATACTTATAGCAGATCCATTTTTTTTCTGTTTATAATGAAGTTACAGCTTTAATGAAAAGCCCAAATTATAATTTGAATGGTTTAAAATGGATGAACCATATTGATTTAGTTATATTTGCTGAATACTCTTTTTAATCTCTCACCTCAAATTAATATGCACATTTGGAAAGACTGGACTGGGGGCTTACCATTGTAGGTTACATATCTGGGGGCTCTCCCAGCCATCGTCCTGGCCCATCCCTGCTTTCTTTTTTCTAAGGTGTGCCTCTATTAAGGCTCAGATAAGCTGCCCCCAGGTCAAGTACTCATGAATGTCACAGTCCCCCACTGGGGAACAGGCAGGCAGGTGAGTTGGGGGCAGAGGCCTTCCACATCCCCCAAAAGTAGGGTGGGGGGAGGAGCAGGGTAACAAGGGAGCCCTGTGCTGGTTCTAGTCAACTGCTGGGGAGTGGCGGTGACCCCAGTAATCCCAGGTGCAGAATGCTGGGGATGCCCCCACCTGAGCGAAACCAAGGCTCTGTGTGCCCAAGTAGGGTCCAGGGAAAGCAGAGGCGACAAGAGCTCATGCCCCAGGCTGGTGGCTCTCCTGGGAACCACCCCCAAGGGTGAATGCTTATGGTGGGGAGGGTCTGGACAGGGTCCCCTTGGCAGATTTGCTGTGAGTCGGGGTGCAGGCTCTGTGAATGGCAAGAGAAGTTCTGGGTGGCTCAGGTCCTCCCCTGCTCAGGCTCCAGGCTGTGCTTGTCAGAGTCTCCCCAGCACATGACCTAAGGCTGCTCAATTGCCTCCACTCTGTGGGAAGCAGCCCAGAGCTGATGGGACCAGAGACCAGCAACCACGATATCTAGCCATGAGTCCTCACAAGGGCCTCCCCAGGCTCCATGCACTCAGCCCCTCTCAGGCAGCTCCCCAAGACAGCATGAGGATTAGAAGCCCATTGTCTTGGGGGAGGCACCTGCCTTCTTCCACATCTGCACCGCATCTGCTGTGGGCGAGACCAGATGGGAAGGTGGGTCAGCTCCTAAGCACCCTGGGCCTCAGGCTTTTCAGAGGGAACTTCTTGGAGTGGATACTGTGGGGGTGGAGAGCCATGTGAGCTAGTTCACGAATTCAAGAGTACAAAACGTTTTCTTTTATTTCTATAACTGAGTTTAATTTCTATTTTGAGCCCCATTCTACCAGGGGTACAGACTAAATCTAGGCTGAGCATTTATTCAACCCACACATTCATCCCTGAAGCTGGAATGAACACTGTTCCAACTCTCCTTGTGATTCAGAAGCCACCCCAGGGCCTTTAAAGCTTCAGTCCATTATGAATAAGGTCAGCTTTTGCTGAGCAATTAAAAATGCTTTTATGATGGAAAATTTCATATATTTATGAAGATGGATGGATAGTATACGCAACCCATATACCCACCACCCAGCTGTAGCAGTTAGCAACAAAAAGTCTCTCGTGTTATACTTAGGCTCCCACTCATGAACCTTGACAACTGGGTTAAAACTGGAAGTAAATCCCAATATCATACTATTTCATCCATAAATCCTTTGACATAAGTCTCTGAAAGATATGGATTGGGGAGGGGGGCTGAGAATAGCATTCATTTATTATTTCCTAGTTCCTTTAGGTAAGGAATCAGCTTTAGGTTAATTGGATCTTCTGTTCAGCGTCTCTCAAGATAGGGATTCCTTCTGAAAAACGTTGATAATATCATCATAATACCTAAAAAATTAAAAGTAATTCCCTTATGTTAAATATTCTTGGTTCAGTTTCTCCAATCATCTCATCTACTTTTAAAATAATTGCTCTATTAAAATCAGAATCCAAAAAAAGTTTTTGTACATTGCATATGTTTAAAGAATCTCTTAAATCTCTCGAACCTATAGATTTCCACTGCTTCTCTGATTTTCATGCAATTAAAAAAAACTCCTTATCACCACAATCTAAGAGTAGAGAATTCTTTGTGAACGTGTTGGTCACTTGGCGTGCGGAACAGTGCTTCTCAAACTTGAATGTGCATGGAAATCCCTGGGGCCCTTAAGACGTGTGTTCTAGAGGGATGGGAGTCGAGCCTCTGAGGCCTGTATGTCTAACAACTTCCCGGGTGATCTGTATGCTGCTAGCGCAGGGACCGCTCTCTGAACCTCAAGCCTGTTGAGCTCCACGCTACAGATTTTGCTGAATTTGGTTGCATCCCTGAAGTGTTCACCCTTGTCCTGCATTTCCCATAAATTGGCATCTTGAAGCTTGACTGAATTCCTCTGGTCAGTTGTTTTGGCAAGAATCCTTCACAGGCAGTGCTGTCCACTTTCTACTACATGGCATTGGGAGGACTGTCATGTCTGGCTGCCCCACTTCTAGTGATGTCAGGTGTGTAGAGTGGTGGGCCTGACCTTTCCATTCTTGCGATCTCTATCAGTGGTTTTAGTAGCTGTTGATAGAACCATCGTCCAGATTAGTGGTTCTTAAAGCTGTCTGCATGTCACTTAGAAAGATTCTAAAAAACACTGATGTCAGAGTCCTTTTCCAAATCAGTGAGGGACCCAGGCAGGGTGGGGGGGGGGTGAGGGAAGAGGGAGAGAGAGAATATGCGTGTGTACTTGTGCACCTGCATGTGTTTTAAGCCCCTAACCAGGTGATTCTAATAGGTTCCACATAGGGGGCTGAAAAGCAATAGGTCTAGGTCACATTTTTTTTTCATTCTGGTTTCCAACCTATCAATCTATCCCTTTTCCTTCACTTATTTTGCTGAGCTCTTAATGGGTAGACCTGCTCTTTTAAAGACTGAGCCAGGTGACATGTTGCAAAATAAATCAGGCTTCACTCCTAGCATGAAGCCACTCCCGCCTCTCCACATAGCCTCTCGTGCTCCCAGGGACCCACCTCTCCAGGGACCTTATGCTACTTTTGAATGTCCAGAGCTTGTCTCCCCACCAAGGCCACCCCCTCATGTCCCACAAGCCTCACAGGTGATCTTGGGGGGGTGACGTGGATGGGCTTTTAATTTCTCTACTACTTCACCTTTTTTAAGTGAGCGATGGTTTTGCTTCTAAAAGAAAGAGGAAAAAGAAAGTGTGAAAAGACCCACTGTGCCTAACTCTGCACTTTTGCCTTAAATCCTAATGAGTCATTGAAATCCTCTCGAATCCTGTCTCCAGGCTCCAGAGGACACCTGAATTAAAGTCCCAAGATTAATTTGGAAAGTGAAAAGCATTAGCCTCCCCTAATCTTACCCAGTTTTGCCAGTCTGGGCTGTACTGGCAAGAGGAGGGAGGAGGATCTGTCTAGATAAAAAGGAAAAGGATTGGAAAGCTAGAAGGTCGTCACATGCTACAGGAGGAAAAGCTGGTCAGAGTCTTCTTTTTGAATTCTTTCTATCTGGCTTCCTCACTTGTCCTCTCTCTATATTAAAAATGTATTGGTTATTCCATTCGGTGTTGAGAACACCAACGTGTGACGATAAACTCCGTTCGTGAGACGGAACACAGAACACGGGCAGCCTTGGGGATGAGGAACAGCTGTGATTTGGGGCACAAGTCCAAAGCATGACTTCACACTGCTCTGTCCGGTTGCATTTCTCCCTGCTCTCTGGCTGTCTGTGCAGAAGTGTCTTCATCAGTCTCTCTCTGTCGATTTGCAGGAAGCCTTAAGCATACTTCAATGGCCGAGGACGAATGGAGTCCATCCGGTGGCTCTTGGCCGCAGCAGGAGTAGAGGTAAGATGCTGGGTTTATTCGTATTATTTTCATCATGGGGTTGTTGAGCACTTCCTTGGGGAGCAGGTGTAAGAAACGCCTATGATTCCTGACCAAAAAGCCAATTTTGCCACCTGCCCTTGAGATACTAGGCTGTGAGTGAATGAGTTAGTTCTTTTAAGTAAGCACCCAGATATCATGGAAACTGGTTGTTGGGACTGAGCGGACCCACGATGAAGTAATCATCACGAATAAAGAAAGGAAGGGAGAGAGGAAGGAGTCATGGAAGGAAGGAAGGGACTCGTTCTAGCAAACAGCCTCTTTTCATTTCATCCTGTCCGCCAAGTGTTGGATTTATGTAACTACATTTGTCTCGTGAATATTGAGAAACAGGTAGTTTTCTTTAAAGATTTTTATTTATTTATTTATTTGACAGAGAGAAATCACAAGTAGATGGAGAGGCAGGCAGAGAGAGAGAGAGGGAAGCAGGCTCTCCACTGAGCAGAGAGCCCGATGTGGGACTCGATCCCAGGACTCTGAGATCATGACCTGAGCCGAAGGCAGCGGCTTAACCCACTGAGCCACCCAGGCGCCCAGTAGTTTTCTTTAAACACACAGAAGGGTCTCAGAGATACTGATGTAAGAACATATCATTCATTACCAAAAATATAACCATCCTATATTTTAATGAATTTTAAAAAGTCTATTATTGGGGTGCCTGGGTGGCTCAGTGGGTTAAGCCTCTGCCTTCGGCTCAGGTCATGATCTCAGGATCCTGGGGTTGAGCCCTGGGATTGAGCCCGCATCAGACTCTCTGCTCAGCAGGGAGCCTGCTTCCCCCCACTCTCTCTCTGCCTACTTGTGATTTCTATCTGTGTGTCAAATAAATAAAATCTTTTTAAAAAATTCTATTCTCAACGTACTTTAAAGCTGCTATTGAAGTTTATACTGACCTTTCAAAGATAAATATTTGTATCTGTATATACATTCACTGTGAATATAAAGCAATTAGCCTCTTCTGTAACCCACACAGAATTTTTTTTTTCTAGTCACTCCTAAGTGGTCTCTTAGATCCAAAGACGAAAGAACAGGGAGTTTTATTCACACTCAGTGGTTTAACGTGCAAATAGCATGTAATCCCATTCACTTGGTACTTGTTAGGATGCTCTGTGTTCTGTTTGGGCCCTGACAGCAGACATCATATTCATTTGTTCACTAGGAGTGCAGATACCGTATATGAATGCAGCTTAGGACACAGTTTATTATTTAAATATTTTATGAAACATACCTTTTATGGTATCTGGTGGTACAGAGGATTAAAGACATTTTAGGAGAAGAGAACAGATGTTTTATTCTAGAATCTGAAGAAACCCATGAAGCTGCTTCCCAGGAAAAAGCCCCATGTACCTATAATTGTAGGGACTCCAAGAAGCCACAAAATACACAACTGTATCCTAGGCCCCCAGGTTAAGCATTTCTGCTATAAGAAAGCAGCAAATCCTTGTGAAAAGTTCATTATCACTTTTTTCAAAAATTCTTGTGTTAGGAATTTTCTTAAACTTTAAATTAAAACTTGAAAATATGTAAAGTATAAAGAATGTTATAATAAACAAACAAACATGATGCCACTATGTGGAATGAGAAATTATTGTTATTTTGTCATATTTGCCTTTAGTCTTTTTTTTTTTTTTGGTTAAAGATTTTTATTTATTTAACAGAGAGAGAGACAGGGAGAGAGGGATACACAAGCAGGGGGAGTTGGAGAGGGAGAAGCAGGCTTCCCACCTATCAGGGAGCCTGATGTGGGGCTCCATTCCAGGACCCTGGGATCATGACCTGAGCCAAAGGCAGATGCTTAATGACTGAGCCACCCAGGTGCCCATTGCCTTCAGTCTTAAAAGAAAGGGGGGGGGTGGGTTTAATATATTCATATACTCTTAACAGATAAAGCTGAAATTTGTTCATTCATTCATTCATTTTTTTTAAAGATTTTATTTATTCATTGGACAGAGATCACAAGCAGGCAGAGAGGCAGGCAGAGAGAGAGGAGGAAGCAGGCCCCCCGCTGGGCAGAGAGCCCAATGTGGTGCTCGCTCCCAAGACCCTGAGATCATGACTTGAGCTGAAGACAGAGGCTTTAACCCACTGAGCCACCCAGGCGCCCCCTGATAAAACTAAAATTCAGTCCAGCCATCACACCCATGTCCACTTAAATAACCCCTATCCAGTTAGTCCAGCCTTTATATTTTTACATTTATGTGTGTCCTCACCAAACACTGGCTTCTGTGCCTTTTGAAAGAATTTATGTGTTTCCCTTTGTGACTCATTCTGTCTTTTCCTCCTTGCACTCAATATTATGTCTTTGAGATCCATCCATACTGAGATGGATAAAAGACAGAGGAACAAATGATGGCAGCGGGGAATAAGGGTCATTCCTTGATAATTATTTTATAAATCCCAATTTTTATGTATTGTTGCATTAACATTAGATCTGGATAAAATATTGCAAAGCACACAGGAGACAATGTGAACTCAAAACCCACCTGTCAAAAACATTCTAATTTCTCCAGAGGGGGCACTATTTTTTAGTATATAATAATAAAAAAAAAATTTGAACTTGTCGTTTCTTCAAAACGATAAAAGGACAATTCTTTCTGAGCCATATGAAGGTCCTTCCTGGATCTTCTGACTCCTCAAAGTTTTTATATTCAGTGTTGGTATTGTAGCTGGTCATAATTAGAAGAAAATCCTATAGTCAATATTGACCTTCCGTGCCTGACTTTTCCTTTTGATGTGAGTCATGGCAAATTTTCAAAAGTGAACTCCACATGCTCTTGCATACACAACTTTGTTAAAATGGCCCTGCTTCATTTATTCTTAGAGCCCAGGGCCTCTCTTACAGTAAGTCTTCCAGCAAAAGATATCCCTAAGAAAGACACACCCTTAAAAACAAAAACATTCAGGCGGGAAACCTTTGCTGTGTGATCTGGTCAAACTCAGTCTAAACCTACCAGAAAATTCCCCAGTTGGTATGTGGTCTGTGGGGGTTTGCTGTATCCCATGCCGGTCCATGGCCACACTCAGACTATGAGTTCCTGGGTGCGGCCCTCTCTGCAGCCTGCTCTCAGGGATTGACCTGGTAATGAAGGAGCAGGAGGCTGGCTGAGGACAAAGCAAAAGCTGGCGCCTTGCACCCCCCCTTCACCCGCTCCCCTCCATAGGTGTGGCATTCCTCAGGCACCCCTGACTGCCATAAAACGATAAATAGTTAACTTGCTGAGATCACAGTCCTGCAAGGTAGGAGTCTCCCTTGATTTGCAAATGTCCTTGAGATTTACAACAAAAAAGTTACCTTATCAATAGCCCTAATGTCCAGGTTCGAACCTGCAATAAACGACCCTTGCTGCTTGGCTTTGACTCACGTCTATGGTGGTCTTTTAAGGTGGGGGTAATATTCAGTTGGCATTTCAGTAACGCCTCGCTTGGAATTGGAGTTTGGGCTCCAAGCCCTGCTCTTTTATAGCTTGGCCAAAGCAGAGGGTAAAAGTCAGATGGAGCACCTGACATGAGGTATTCGAGGAGAAATTGAAATCATAAAGGTATACTTTCCCCCCTATCACACTATATGAAAGTCATAAGTAATATTCAAATTTAGGAAAAATGCTTTTTGGGAAGGTTTTACACCCTTGTTATCCCTATCTGTATTTTCATATTTGATGTCAACTTTGGAGTGATTTCTTCCTATAAAGATTATCGAAATACAAATTACACAGTTAGCAAAATGATGCTATCTAAAATGTAATGGGTTTAGGGGGAAGGGATTCTAGCCCTGGTTCTTCCACCTTTTAGCTGAGGGACTTTAGGGAAGTCACTTAACCTCTCTGGGCTTCATAAGCATCACGCGAAGGCTTGGAAAAGAAGAGCACCAAGAGTTATAGTTAATGCTGGTCTTCAAGGTTTAGGAATGAGGGTGATATGATATCTTGGTTTAATTTTAAATATCCAGGAACACCACCAGGGAACCACATTATTAATATCTTTTCATCATTCCAAATTATAAATCTAAAATTTAAAAATTATTTTCGTGACAATGGGGGTAGAATAGAATCTTTGGGGGAAGAAACTGTTTTCCAAGTACATGTTGGGTTTTCCATCTCTAATAATGATGACAGAAAAAATACAGAAAACTCGTTGCATTTAAATTTTCTATTAAAATTATACTGTACAAAATGTACATGTCCAATCTATGGATGTGTTTTAGAGATTGATTTTAAAGTATCCAGAAGTTAACTAGTAATAATCTAACAAAACAGACATCTAAGACAAGATGTTGAAAGCAACAAGATATAAACTACACCTTGATTAGTGTTTCCTTAATGCCATAAAGTGTATTTTGAATTTACTCAGTACTATTGTTCCATTGCCACCATGTATTTCCTGAGATTTGCAGCAATTTTGTTTTTCTGTGTCTAAGCCTCTTGGGCTTAAAAAGAGAATATAGAATAGAATGATGAAACTAACATTTGCTTGTTCTCGAACCCTGGAAATGAGGGACAACAAACACCACCCAAGGGAAAGTTCTGAGGCAAACAGTAACAACGTTCAATATTGAGCCAAACGTGAGAGTTAGTCTTCCTTAGATAAGATCTCTTTTAGCCATCATGACAACATCATGCGTAGGTGAAATGCCAATAGAGTATTACCCCCACCTTAAAAGACCACCAGAGACGTGAGTCAAAGCCAATCAGCAAGGGTCGTTTATTGCAGGTTCGAACCTGGACCTCTACGCCGCTCGTTGCCGATAACGCCGAGAGGTCCAGAGCTGGGTTGGTGCAGGGTTTTTATAGACAAGTACAAACAAGTTTCGGGTGGGGCTGAGCTGATTGATTGACAGTTTGAACAGGCATACTTGGCATCAGTGAATTGGGTCAGGGGACCCCGCGCGAAAGCAGACAAAGCAATCTTACAGAAGCAGAACTGGCCGGTTAGCCCACGCATGCGAAAAAAGCACTATCAGGATATTGAAGGCCTGGTTACTATCAAGTAAAGACAATTGGGAGTCTACTGGTGGAATGTTACATTCCTGCTATCAAGCATCCTTGTTAGTGAGAATTAGGTTTAGAAGAAATTTAACTTTATTTACTTTTCCTTCTACCTCCGCCTCCTTCGGTTTTTTATGGAGGGGAGGGTGACATTAGGGCTATCGATAAGGTAACTTCTTTGTTGTAATCTCAAGGACATTTGCAAACCAAGGGAGACTCCTGTCTTGCAGGATTGTGATCTCAGCAAGTTAACTATTTATCGTTTTATGGCAGTCAGGGGTGCCTGAGGAATGCTACACATATGGAGGGGAGCGGGTGAAGGGGGGGGTGCAAGGCGCCAGCTTTTGCTTTGTCCTCAGCCAGCCTCCTGCTCCTTCATTGGTAGTAGCTTCATTTTCACACATTAGGAAACTGAAATTAGAAGAGAGTAACTTATCTGAGCCAATGAAGGGGAGTAGTAGCCCGCTTTCAGATTGCGATCTGGGAAGTCTACCTGAAAGGCTCCGGCCACACAACAGGGGGTATCAGTATTACTCAGTCACCTGAATTCAGTAAACCCTTTGCTTTGGTTTTATATAAAAACGTCCTTAGGTCCATCGAACCTGGAAAAGGCCAGTATGCATTCAATAATTACTTGAAACATTGGTTTCCTTGGTGGTTAGACCTTTTATTTTTACTCAACTCTTTTTCCATGATATCAAAAGTAAGAATAACAATAAAAATGATAGTAGCAACATATTCTTATGTTCTTTCTTTCGTTCTTTAGTTTGAAGAAGAACTTTTTGAAACACGTGAAGAATTTGAGAGATTAATCCAAGGTGAGGAAAAAAAAGGCTTGCATGTTAGCTACATTGACCAAGGATGAGATCTCTGAGAGGTGTGCGCGCGTGCGCGCGCGCACACACACACACACACACACACACACATGCGTACACATATTCTAAGAGTGGAGAAAATTAGGTAGACAATATCTATGATATCTGTCAGGAAGGCAGCACTTAGGTCTTGCAACAAACCAATGGGTGGGCACAGCAGGGGGAGCCCTGCCCCCGAGCTAAATTGTAATAATTTCAGCACCATCTCCTTGTTTCCTCAGCCCTAGGGATGATACTTTCTGCAGCTGTCACCTTCATGATACTGTATCATCCCTTTGTTGCTTCTCAGATCTCCAGGACCTAGTCATTGTCTTTGTACCTCGGTATGCTTCAAGTAACTTCTGCCTCCCCCTGAGTCCTGGCTGATGTAATTCAAGGGCAGGAAATGTCCTGACAGTGAAACCGGGAGGCAATTGCAGAAAAACCAGGATGTTTTTGCCATGGATTCAGTCCAGAAAGCTGGTTCAACTTAAGGAAAAATGGGAAAAGTGCCATCTTTACTGTTACCTTTCTGAGGAAGCGTCAGACAGACTGACAGACAGAGGGAAGGAAGGATGGGGCAGAGAGAGTGGGATTCTTTTAAATTAAACCACTGCCCTCTCAAGGTGCCATTGTTGTGTAATGCAAGGATTCCCTGGAAGATGAACAAGAAAGCCCAAAACAAAGAGCTGTCTTTCTGATGGGAGGCCGCGTGAAGGAGTGCTTTGAATTCCAGGTTGAGGTTAAATATTATTGTCTCCTAAGCTAAGAGGAGTAATGGAAAGGCTTAAGCTGGTGTTATGACTCCAGGCAGTGCATGTGGGTAGATAAGAAGGGCCCATCTGCTCAGCATCACTCATCATCTGGAAATGCAAATCAAAACCACAATGAGGGGTCACCTCACACCTGTCAGAATGGCTAAAACCAGTACCATGAGAAACGACAAGTGTTGGTGAGGATGTGGAGAAAAAGGAACCCTTGTGCACTGTTGCGGGGAATGCAAGCTGGTGCAGCCACTGTGGAAAACAGCCTGGAGATTCCTCAAAAAGTTAAAAATAGAGATACCCTCTGATTGAGGAATCCCACTCTTTGGGTATTGACTTAAAGAATATGAAAACAGTAATCTGAAGAGATATATGCACGCTGTGTTTATCACAGCACTATTCGCAATAGCCAAATGTTGGCAGCAGTCCAAGTGTCCACCAGTAGGTGAATAGATAAAGAAGATGTGGTATCTGTATACCATGGAATATTACTCAGCCAAAAAAGGAATGAAATCTTGTCATTTGCAATGACATGGACCGACCTAGAAGGTACAATGCTAAGCAAAACAAGCCAGCCAGAGAAAGACAAATACGAAATGACTTCGCTCCTATGTGAAATTCAAGAAACAAGAACAATGAGCAATGAAAACAAGAGACTAGCCAAAACAAAAACAAAAAACCAAAACCAAACCCAAACCAAAACAACAACAACAAAACCAAACACAACCCCCCCCCCCACCGACTCTTAACTATAGAGAACAAAGTGGGAGGAGGTTGGGGGGGTGAGTGAAATAGGTGAAGGGGGTTAAGAGCACACTCACCGCGGTGAGCGTGGAGGAATGCACAGAATTGGTGAATCCCTATAGTGTATGCCTGGAACTAATAGAACACCATATGTTAACTGTCCTGGAATTAAATTTAAAAGCTTAATTAAAAAAAAAAAAAAGGACATGGAGCACTGGGTGTAGGGCATAAACAATGAATTTTGGAACACACACACAAAAAACTAAATTAAATTAAATTAATTTTTTAAAAAAAGAGAGAGAGCCCTGTGAGGGTTGAGTTAACGGCTAGGACATTATTAACAATGGTTTGGAGGGAAAGAGTCTCACCAGCTGTGTGGCCGCAAGAATGAAGAATAAGTGATGAGAAAGGGACATTCTTGACCAGAGAGAAAGCTTCTGTCTCTGCACTTTGTTGTATCTCCTAGAGGACTCAGCCACAAGTCTTGCCTTCTACATGTCTTTCTGTGAATAAATGCATACATATTTCTCCTTTTGGAGTAGTCGCTAACATATCTTAATCCTATTCAATTACGTAGTCTCATCTGTAGCACCTTAAGAGTTAAAGAAGACTCCGTTGCTACCATCAGGGACAGTAAAGAGCCCAACTTTTCCTTTGTACCTTTAAAGGTGGAACCCTGATATATGAACAAGTGCCCATGGTCCAAATCGATGGAATGAATTTGGTAGAAACCAGAGCTATCCTACGATACCTAGCTGCAAAATACAACTTGTATGGAAGGAACCTACAGGAACAAGCCTGGTGACAACAACTACTTCTTACTTAAAATGAAGTTTTTTAAAAAAAAAAGGAAATTCTAACGTTTAGTCATGTTAGCAATCCTATGTAGTTCTTGGTGGAATGAAAATTCTTTTCTTGTTTTATAACTTCTTATTATGGAAAAATCTAAAACATCAAAGGAGAGAGAATGGTGAAATAAACCGTATAAACACATTTGCTTTAAACAATTATCGATCCATGGCCAATTACCCAGTTTATTTCATTTTCTGATTCTGTATTGAGAACAAAGCAAGGACAAAAACTAGTGAAAGAAATCTGCCTCTTCCTGTTGCAATCTCTATTCCTCTCCACTAGGTGGGAATAAAGCACAGGGTAAATCACAAGAACAAACTCAAAATTTGGAGTGGGACGTTGGGAAACTGATTCAGGAAGTAGCCTTTGGAAACCACCTCTTTAGTCTCTGGTTCACCAGATAGGCTCCCCCCCAACCCACCCGCCCCCCAGTGTCCCACACATTCTTAATTTTCACATGTACACACTTGTCCCTTTGCAATGGGCAGACCTGTCTACAAACTAGCAAACAGTCTTGTCTTAACTGAATTTTTAAAAACAGCAACACTCAATTACAAATTATTGCACAGAATTAGAAAACTATTCGTTGTTAAACAACAAATAGTCCATTTTTACCAAAGGGGGTGTGTTTTAAATAAATATCTCATGGTTTTAAAGAATATATATATTTTCAGAAACTTCATTTTAAAATGCTTAAAGCAGTAAAATTTTTGGAATAGATCTCGTATTTTTAAATCTTAACATAAGCTTTCTCTTGCTTTCCAACCGAATCTAATTGCCAAATTTCTGCTGATTGCATCTAGCAGTGTAGTTTAACCCATTCTTCCGTCTCTGTGTTTCCTGTCATTTGGTTGTTAGATATAGAGGTTTTTTTTTTTTTTTTAAAGATTTTATTTATTTATTTGACAGAGAGAGATCACAAGTAGGCAGAGAGGCAGGCAGAGAGAGAGGAGGAAGCAGGCACCCTGCTGAGCAGAGAGCCCAATGTGGGACTCGATCCCAGGACTCTGAGATCATGACCTGAGCCGAAGGCAGCGGCTTAACCCACTGAGCCACCCAGGCGCCCCTATAGAGGTTTTATCAGACTCAAGTTCTAGTGGTTTTTGCAGCACTATTTCATAGGTATTGGTGCATTCCCCAGTCAGGAAGCAAAAAATGTCTGCTTGTCCTTTCTTTATGATAGTAACAGCCATTGGTATTCAGCGATATCATTCCTTCTGCATTTATTATCTGGGATACTTCTATAAAGAAAAACTTTCCTTCATCTACCATCTGGTTATCTGGAATACAATTTCCTCTAGGAAAGACATGGTAGACTTTTGTTTACCAATTTTCCAGATGAGTTGGCTCATCTGTGTCCTACCAATTAATTATTGTTATTGTTCTAGTGTCACTATGGGCTCTTCATTTTATGTATCTTTGATGCATTTCAGTTCACTTCAGTTGTTACTCTTATTTATGCTCAAATTGTTCTGCCCTTGGCCAGTGGGAGTGAAGTTGCTCCTGGAATGTTTGACCTTACTCTAGTGGTCTCTGATACTCCTTATTACCTCCTGGATAACCCAGATTAACCTGCTACATCTCTTTCTTTCTTTCTTTCTTTTTAAAAAAAATTAATTATTTGACAGAGGGAGAGAGAGCTTACAAGTAGGTAGAGAGGCAGGAGGAAGAGGGCTCCCTGCCGAGCAGAGAGCCCTATGTGGGCCCGATCTGAGGACCCTGAGATCATGACCTGAGCTATTTGCTGCAGACACCACATCTGAGGGTTCTGTGAGCTGACAGGAATCAGCTAGATGGCACCCTTTCAGGGTCTCTCAGGCGGTTCTTCTCTCAGATGTCTGGCGCCTGGGTTGGGAGAGCTGGAACAAATGGGCCTGGCAGGGTATGTCTCCTCCTCCACATGACTTCTCCGTGAAGCCAGCTTGAGCTCCTTCGATGAGGTGGCTGACTTCCCTCAGAGTGAAATTTTGGAGACTACCAGGTGGAAGCTTAAGGCGTCTTATGACCTAGTCTTGGAAGTCTCAGAAATTACTTCCCTACATTTTGTTGGTCAAGTATGTCCCCGAGGCCCATTCAGATTCAAAGAGAGAATGAGACTTATTCTCAATAGCAGAAGTAGCAAAGAATTTGAGGCTCTTTCAAGATACTCATTGCTATTCTAGGTTAAAGTTAAAAGAACTATGGATCCAAAAGATTAGGAGACTCACTTTGGACCAGGACAGTGGTTTCCCAGTGCCCAGACCAGTAGTCTTTTCACTATGCCACGGTACCTTGTCTAACATGAAATCTATTTTTCGATTCATTCTGGCACAGATTTGTGAGTGGTGACAAGGGGGAACTTGTCCAGTCAGTCCTGTGCTTTCTTGAATTGTTCTACTAAGTTTGAGAACCTTCAATCCAGACAGAGAAGTTGTTGGCAGCACAGAGGTCCCTGGTGATCTCTTCCCCAACATTTATAGACAGGGGCCATTTCACTGTTATTATAACTTTTAAATAGCCAAATATGATCTTTGCCTCATTTATGACTTTAGGATTATTTTAATACTTTGTGTGTGTTTTAATTAGCACTTACTTCACACAGTTGATCTTCAAACAGACATAATTGCTCCCACACTTTAGTCCTATTATTTTTCTATTTCTCAGATTGATCTTACGATCTCAGAGGAAGAGCAGGCAGGCAGAAATACTTGATTTTAACTCATGGGGCACTGAGATACCAGCCATGAGGCAGGAGGCACTCCGGCATTCGTTAACTTGTTTCTTTGGCTATGGAAATGATGGCTCCTTTATCTGCAACTCTTTTGAATTATGGACCCTTCTGTAGGACTGACATGTATGTAGAGGGCTTGAGGGACCTGAGCAACATGATTCTGTTCTTTCCACTCTCCCTGCCTGGAGAAAAGGAGATGAATCTTGACTACATCCTTGAAAAAGCCACTACAAGATTCTTCCCTGTCTATGAGAAGGTAAGTGACAAACTTCTGTCTTGCCCTGTGACTTGGATCAAGGGGGAGAAAAAGCAATAAACTCCGAGTAGAGAACTTCAACAACCTCAAAGTAAAGAACTTCAGTGGATGAAAGATCCCAAAAACACTTTGTGAAAGCAAACCTCCTCCCTCCGTCGCAGTTACAAAACAAGTCTGCCCTTCTTCCTTGCACCCCAGTCTTCTACATTTTGCTTTTTTTTTCTAAAAGATGTCATGGATAACTTCAGCAAAATTTGTGGTTCTAGTGCTGACAGAATTTCAGTTGCTTGATTTAATTTTGGAGTAAAAACTGAGTCTTATCAGATGATTCTATGGGGGAAAAAAACCCCACACTAATTAGAGAGGGGGAGTGAGGGGAAAGAATGGATATTATTTATAAGATACACTTCATAGTACCAAGGCTCAGGGGACTTTATAAGGCTTATCAGAATTCTACACAATACTGAAAATGTTAAGAAAACAATTTTTCCCCAAATAGTACTACTTTTCATTGTCTCTGCATTTTTTTGAAGATTTTATTTATTTATTTGACAAACAGAGATCACAAGTAGGCAGAGAGGCAGGCAGAAAGAGAGGAGGAAGCAGGTTCCCCGCTGAGCAGAGAGTCTGATGTGGGGCTCGATCCCAGCACCCTGAGATCATGACCCACACTGAAGGCAGAGGCTTTAGCCCACTGAGCCACCCAGACACCACTTAAGTGATTTTTATCTTATTGTTTTACCAGTATTGACAATGGAATGAATGTTTAACATCACTATTCCCAAGGGCTTAAGTTTTTGTTGTGAGATACTTTGAAGTACAGAGAGTTCTCTTGTGGCTAAAAACAGTTCTCATTATCATCATGCTGACCCAGATGACCCTCTTCCCTCTGCTACAGGTAGTGCTACCCAAATAACTCCCAAGAACTGCAGGAAGGGTGAATTTGTATCATTCACTTATCCCTTCATTCAGCCATTCATTATGACTGAAGAACCCACTAACTGCTTTATGCCAAGACCTGCCCGAAAGATACAAAGATGCCCTCAAGGAACACACCTAATGGGTGAGACAAGCACATAGATAACCTCAATATAAGGTAGCAAGTTTAAAAATAAAGTGGAATAGGAAAGCTGAAGAGGGTCATCTGGTATTTTTATGTAGTCTGCCTCATTTGGATACAACATGGTCTTCTATTGTTTAAAAATTCCATGATTATATAAAATTCCATGTGTTGTGTTCAGAATAATCTTATTTTAAATGCTGAAAATCATAAACAGCTGAAATATTCAGTACTTGAAAAGGGTCCACATAAATGAAGACACATCCATTGGGTAGAATTTTATGCAACCACCTAAAGGTGTATTTTCCAAGATTACAGAATGACATGGAAAAATCCTCATGACATAAGGACTTCTATTTATTAGTTATACATTAGGATACTCTGGAATATTTACTTTTATGAATAATGTTACAACAGCACCTTCATAGGTATACATTTTTCCACATTTAAGATGGTATCATTAGGATGCAGTCTGAAAAATGGGGCCAGGTGATTACAGTCTATGAACATTTTTGTGGTTCTTGAGAAATATTGCTAACTTGGTTTGTATGAGGGTAGCATTGCTTCACAAAGCCACACGATGTATGAAAACTCCATTTTATCCCCTGCTCCTACCAGCTATAAGGAATATAATTTTTACACACTTTCTGTCACATGCAAAAATATGCATCATTTATATTTTGTCTGTTTTGCCATATTCTCTTCTCATGGATAGCATTACTTCTGCATTTTAGGAATTCAAGGCCAGAATCAGCTGCATTCCCACAATTCACAAATTTCTGCAGCCTGGGAGCCAAAGGAAGCCTCCACTAGATGAAGTTTCCACTGAGACCGTGAAGAACATCTTCAAATTTGAACGCGGCATTTTTCTTAAAAACATGGGCACTATAGTAGCCGAGTATTAGCAAGCAAAGAGTTCTCAAGAACTCGTATATGTTTCACTTTGCTTTCACAGAAGTGCCTAGAGCGACACCATCAGGCCACTTTAATAAAGTAATAAACAAAAGGAAATAAACTACCATATACTTTGTAAATCAGACAACTCTTTTCCATAAAACAATAGAACGCCAATAAATCAGAATCATCCAAAGAAAGATTCTTCTGCATTCTACTTTTTTGCAAAAGAGTAAAATCGTAAATAAGTCAATAGATCTCAAGGGCTTCTTTAAAAAAACAAAACACCCCACAAATACAAATATTGTCACTCACTTCCATATCCTTTTGGAATAAGCCCAGAACAAGGCATAGCTTCAAGCTAGTTTTTTTTTTTTTTAGATTTTATTTATCTTTTTTTTTTTTTAAAGATTTTATTTATTAGCAGTTGAGAGAAAGAGAAAGAGAGAAAACATGAATTGGGGGGAGAGGCAGAAGCAGGAGAAGCAGGCTCCCTGCTGAGCAGCCCCTGTGGGACTCTGTCCCAGGACCCTGAGATCATGACCTCAGCCAAAATCAGATGCTTAACCCACTGAGCCACCCAGGCACCCCTAGTTTCTAACTTTCAATCACTAAAGTATTTTACAGATATGGCATATATTTTTATAATCAATTTCACATTTAGTTGCTACTTTTATACTTTTTTCAAACTATAGTCATAGTCTGTCTGGGGTTTCTATTTGGTTAAACTGGTAGGTTCGTTCTTTCTTCCTTCCTTCCCTTAATTGAATTACCTATCACTGGAAGCCTAATGCCTTCCTTGAAAGTCCGCTGGGAAAGGGAACTGAACACAACAGTACCAGTTGGGGCTCCACCCACCACTTCATATAAAGAATGGGTTTGTAATCCCACACTGTGGGGTAGAGGCAACTGGATCAAAATGGCAGCTTTTTAGAGCTTTAAGGGATCTCATCAAACCGTTTACTCCCAATTCCTCCTTAACGATGAGAAACCTCCTTAACGATGAGAAACTGAGACTCAGAGACAGTAAACCACCTTCCAAAGAACCTATAACCAGTCAGTGGGAGAAATGGGCTCGAAGTCAGGTCTCTTGACGTTTAGTCTGGGGTGTAAAAGTAAATGCTGTGGACAGTGTCCTAACTCTACCTAAAAATGAAGTGGTGATTTGGGAAAAAATGGACAAAATCATTTTTGTTTCAGAATTCTTACTGTTCCAGCAGGGAGAACACCTGCTGTGGAGGAAGAGCTCCCAGTCTCTTTCTTGAAAAATCGAACATCTAAATGTTGAACATGATTCGAGTATAGAGAGAAGACACTAAAATGAGAGAAACGGGTTTTTTTTTTTTTAAGATTTTATTTATTTATTTGACAGAGAGAGATCACAAATAGGCAGAGAGGCAGGCAGAGAGAGAGAGGAGGAAGCAGGCCCCTGCTGAGAGAGCCCGATGTGGGACTCAATCCCAGGACCCTGAGATCCTGACCTGAGCCGAAGGCAGCGGCTTAACCCACTGAGCCACCCAGGCGCCCCGAGAGAAATGGGTTTAAAGCAGAATGCATTTTATTTGAATACTGAATAGATTGTTAGTACGTAGACAGTGCTGAGAATGGAGTTTTTTTAAAGGGGAAAATAAAACTGGCAGCAATAAAATTAAAATGCAAGAACTATAATTTCTAATATAACACAAAGGACAAGCAGTTACATCAGCACCTTTTGTGAAGGTCACTTCTGGCATTCCATTATCTGAGAACTTACAGTTTCATTTAAACTTCAGAGGAGTATTTGGAATTGTCAAAAAACAAAACAAAACAAAACAAACCCTTACAGATATAAAAGTAGACACAGTAACTGAAAGCATGTATAACGATTTATTGAATATCTTTAACAAGACCATTATCTGACAAGTAGAAAACAGTTGAGTTTTCAGTTTTTAAAAAAATCCCTCAAACTGGTGTTCATTTTGGAACATTTCTGTTGTTTGTAACATAAAACAAGACACGTAATATTCCACCTTGAAGTTTATCTTTTAAATCCAAAGTGTATACTCTGCCCGTTACAGTAGAATCATACGAATTTAGTCTTCAGTTCCTCTGGATTCTCAGAGTAGCAGTAAGATAAGTCTTAGAATCATCATGAGGCTGGATTAAAACAAAAGGCAAAGAGCGGGTCACGCTTATGTGGCATAAGACAGTTCGTATGTTCACCTAACCGGTACTGTTACTAAACTTTGGCTTCCAAGATGCTCACTTCTCCTGGAGCAGGGGTGATCTCCGTAATTATCCCTGTACTGGAACTTCCCAGACCTGACTGAATTAGCCACTTAAAAATGCTGATTGACTGAGCAAAATCAGAACTCATGATTCTGAAAACCCGAGATGAACCTTTGTAAGAGAAAGGTTTGGAGAGGAACACAAACCTTTCATAAGCTAGTAAGGGCAAGTGGCTTAAAAATAAGAAGCAAGGAGCAATTCTGGGGTGATATTATTATAATCTCAGCTACTTTCCACTGACTGGGGTCTTGTTCTTCTTGACCCATAAAGCCTACCTCTGATTCTTTCTATCACCAAGATCATTTTTAAAACACAGCCGTAACTGGAAAACAGTCCTTTGTAGTCACAGTCCTCGCTGACCCTCATGCCCCTTGCCACCAAGTCATAAACATGATACACAGCCATGAGAAAATTCTAAAGAAAAGTAGAATGGAGAAATTTACTCATTGCATTATCAACCAGTGATAAACACTATTAAAGGTTTGAAGCATCTCTTTCCTATCTTGGTTTTTTATACACAAACTTCTAAGATCGCACTCAGATTTGGTTGTTTATTTGTTTTTATCTCCCACTATATCATTAAGAGGTTCTAATGTCACTAAGTGGTTTTTGAAAATGTGTCATGTAATTGCTGTTCAATATTTCATTAAGTGGACAAAAGCCTTATTGAAACATTTCCTTATTGATGAGTTTTAATTTTTCAGTTTACCATGTGTTCCATTAGAAATAAAGTTGCAATAAACATCAGCCTTTCTATACATTTCATTATTTCTTTGGAATACATTTCAAAAAGTAAAAATGTGTAGCAAAAGAAGTAAACAACTTTAAGGCTTTCAACATATAAAGGCTGCCTCCAGGAAGAATTGAAAATGTCACTATAAATTTGTAGGTGGTAATATGCTTAATCTCATGGATAGAATTACTGGGATCAAATTAAGAAATTGGAGGCTCCCTCTTTATTTATTTATTTTTTTAAATATTAACTGTCCTCTCTTGAAAACTCAAAGAAGTGTAGCAGGCTATCACTTTGTCTAATGCTCTAAGAGAGACTGAGTATCAGATTTAAATGAATACATTTACTGTTTCAGATGAGTAAATCTTGAGGAAAAAAGGCTGAATTCAGTTCTTTATTCTAAAAAACGTGAGTACATGCAGTCACATACTATAGCAACACCCCATGTACTCCCCATAATGTTCCTGGGGACATCAATACCAAAGACGGACTGCAGGCATGATACTTTAAGGTTTTATAGTCATGCTTACTCTAACAAAAATCACATTGACCTTTTCAAGTTAAAACTGACTCTTGCCAAAAAGTCCACATTAAATGATGACAGAAGAAAAAGTACAGAAAAATAGTGTTTCTTACCTTAAACCTGCAACCAGTCCAGCTGGCATGATTTTCTTAGATCTCTTATACCTCACACCCATTATGGTGGCCAGGAAGAAAGCTGTAACTAAAAACCCAACCAATGCATGAACCAGAGTTTCAAACACATTATCAATGCTTGCTCATGCAAAAAAAAAAAAAAAAAAAAAAAAAAAAAAGAGAGAGAGAGAGAGAGAGAGACATTGTTTCAGCTTTCTAATACAATAGCTATTATGTATAAGTATTAAACTGCTATCTTCTTAAAAAGATAAAATGCTCTCTTAAAAGACTTTATAAACTAGCTTATCAAAAAGGTTTCTGAGTAAGCAACATGTTAAAATCCATTCCCGAAATATCTCCAGAAGAAAAAGTCTTTTTCTAACTTAATTTTCTGTTTGTAGAAACGCCTGGAAGGCTAGGACTGTGTCTTCTTCAGCTTTCTTCACAAACTCTGGGGAGTCTGTCTGGACCCACAGGAGACATCCAATAAATGCTCATTTAAGTGAAAGTAAAGAAAATAATCAGAGTCTTTAAGTAAGACCTGATGAGTAAAAAAATACTAGGAAAAAAGGCCGATTGATTGTAATTTGCAGTACTGCATTCTGGGAAATGGATGCCTGGAGGCTAAGTAAGAACAGTCTGGGCAATAATATTACACTCAGAAGCGTCCCGCCAGCCTTTGAGGAGCTGACCCAGTACGGAGAGAGAATGTTTTAGGGAATAGAGGCGGATGCCGACATCGCAATTTCAGAACAGCTTTCAACGAAAAATCACTTGCTGATATAAAGAACAAAATGACGGACAATAAACACACGTGAACTACTTAAATGCATGTGAGTAAAAAACCCAAATATCCACATCTTGCTGTTTTGTTTCTTCTTTTGACACAATTTCATTATTAAAAACTATCCTTAGCTCCTATTTCAAACAAGTCAAGGGAAAAAAATACAACACAAAGTCTCTTGCTCTCCCTTGAAGACGGAACTGGTATAATTTGTCTTTATTTGTCCTGTCTTCCATACCACCAGGACACTCTGAATAATAATCAAATTAAACGGAAACAATTTCCAAACCTTCACGGGATCTCAAGTTAGATTAAAGAGAACCAAGCATCCTGGGCCTAAACACACAGGTTTCCATTTTTACTATGGACATTCCCCTGCTAAGCCAGACAAGGGAAGAAGCTTAAAAAAGGTCAGCCTTGGTTTTCTAGATCGAGTCCTAGGGTAAAACAGGATCTAAAAGCTGCTTGTGAATTAAATAAAATAATGCGAGGCTGTCTTATTTGGTATTTTAATAGCAACACAAAAACTATGCTAATAGGTACTTAAGGGTATTAGCAGAAATTCTGGACATAATTCTTTTATTTTTCTAGTAATAAGTTTCATAGAAACATGCTTCTGTGTCTGAAGGCCTGGGAGCAATATCCTTGTTTCTGAGTGGGTCACTCTAGAAAGGAACAAGAATTCTGTTCAGTCTCCACACATGCGTATCTACTTACCACATGACTACGTTTTCCAGTATACCTAGTACAGAGTATCAAAAAAGTCACTCCCAAGGTTCGACCCTTCAAAACTGGAAAAAATGTCTTACTTACACAGTGATAGTTTGACATCTCGCTTGTCATTGGAGACACGGTAGGCTCCATAGCCAGCCAAAAATCCAACAAAAAGACCAGCGATCAAAGATGGAACACCACCTGGGGGAAAAAAAGGGGCTCAGAGAGAGAATCCCCAAATGAAAGGAATTCCTTCCTTTCTTTCAAGAATGATACATGCACCTTCAAATGCGTATCTAGGTGGGCACTGTAGCTCGACAAAGCCAAATTATATATCCGCTTCTTCATGGACTGCTTCTAATATGACTGGTCCCTGCTGAACCCAAAATGCAAGGCAGAGGAACCCCGAATACATGGCAGTGCCAGGGTTAGATACGGCTTGAGTGAATATGAAAGCCTGCCTGGTGGTGGCGGTTCTGACTTTGATTGCATGACCTAGACAATCGGTTGACTTCTTTATACCTCTCTCTGTCCTTCTCTTCCCCCTCTTCTCCCTGCCTCCCTCTTTTTACTCAGGCTGTGATAATAATGGGATGCAATGGTATTTAAGCTCATAGAGGTAGAAAGAGAAGTCCCATGCAAAGCAAGCAATGGTTCTGTCCTGAATAATTAACAAAGCTTCCAGCCTCGGGATGTCAGGACTCAGGGATGAATGGGGACTGTACTGAGAGATGGGAAGAGCCAGTAGCCTCCCACCCAGTGCTCTCCTGCCCTCAGTCCATTCATCCCCTGCCCCAGGGCACGGTGACCAACACTGAGCACTTTCAGCCCACCGGCAACGGGCCTCCTGCCAGGGACACTGTGCACAAAACAGACAGACACACACACAGTCGGTGCTTTGTGGAGCTCACTCTATTTAGAATCTATCAGATTGGAATCCCTCAGGGTAGGGCCTAGGCATCCCTATGTTTTAAATATCTATAGGAAATTCAGATGGTAACCAGGGTTAAAAACCATTGCAGCAGTGTGCGCGCGCACACACACAGCAGCATCCTGAATGAGAAGACACACAAGCTAGGTTCTAGTCCTAATTCTTCCATTTGTTGCCTGAAGGACTTTGGCTAAGGCACTTAGTCTCTGAGTTTTGTCAGTTGCAAAACAGTGTTGGTAATACCATCCACGTCAAATACACAAAGGCTTAGAATGTTACAGTTGGACAGAACGTCAAATTCCTCGTTGTTCCTCCTTCCCCCCAAATCTATTCTGCAAACACGGCAACACGGTCTTCTAAAATCATACGTCCAGATTGGTCACTCCGCTAATTAAAAACTGTCTGTGCTTCCTACTGCACTTAGAGAAAAACCCAAGTCGACTCGATTACGGGAGCCTTGGCCTTCGATCAGATCCCTTAAGTCTTTATTCTTCATGGCTTCTAGACATGCTGTTCCCTGCCTGGACTGCTCTTCCCTGCCCTGTCTGCCTGGCCAACTGCAGCGCACCTGTCTCTGTAACGGTCAGCTCCTAGAGACATCTTCTCTGACACACCACTCTGAACAAGGGGCCCCATCAGAGTCTCCGACGATTCGCCATCCTGTATTTGCGCACCTGTCCACGTATTTAAGGTCAGCCCCCCAACTTGCTTCCAAGCACCATCTCTTTTTGCTCACTGCTGTTTTCCAGGGCCTGACCCAGTGCTGGGTACTTGGCAGCACTTGATAAATGCTGACAAAATGCAGGCCCGGGCCCTCCCTGTTAAATGGGTCATGTTTAGCAGAAGACAGCAGATTAGAAAACAGTCAAGGGAATTGAAGCATTTTCTGGAACGCATGACTAGGTCACCTTAATTAAGGTGTCTTCTCACTTAGAGACCTTGGACTCTCTTCTGTACACCCTGATGAGTTCTGCAATGCTGGGACCCTCCCCACCTGAAGTATGTGCAGGCAGGGGAAGCAGCTGCACCCGAGTCTCGCAGAGGTCAGACAGCAAACAGTGAGGATGGGCAGGCTCTAGGTTTAAGAAGGCTATGGCTCGTGGAAGGGAGCCAGATCCTGCAAAAAAGCTCAGTCTATAGTGGGGCTACCAAAAAAGAAAAAAGAAGTGCCAAGCTGTGCCCCGCAACCCCTCCTTCAAGTGCCAACCTGGCTGGGGCAGTCTCAAGGAGTTTCAACGGAGTTGGGAGGTGCACAAGAGGGCCTCTCTCCCTCAGAGCAAGACACCTGCTCTCCTGCTACCATCTTTTTCTCCAGAGGGGCTGCTGTGCCCTGACCTTGAACTGGAGTAGAAGGTAGGTAGCCAGGTTCAGCCCTGGTGCAGGAGAAGGCCAAGAGAGCTTTCTGCCCATCTTGGGCTTTGGGCACTGGCTACCTGGCTCAGAAAAAGCCTCAAAATCATAGTGTCTACTTGGGTATGCACTTTCCTGGGGACCTGTGTGGGAGAGGGGTGAACTCAGAACTTGGTGCCGCTGTGCTGCCTCTCTCCCCCTTGCCTGCTCCCAGCAAGAGAAGAAATCTATCAGCCCCTCACTCTGACCCAACTATGTCCGGCACTTGGTCTTGTACAGGATTCAGATATACTTGTCCTCTTACCAAACACCATCCTGACATCACATCTTCAACCTACTCAACACTGTTCTCAGTAACTGTCCCGTGAAGGGTCTCCAGGCCGAACTCTAGGGGATTCATGTCTAGGGAAGTTTTAAGTAAAAACATAAAGAACTGATTCACTTTATACAAAAGCTCTAAAGCACTGGGGCCACAAGCAGCTAAGAATATAGAATACAAAACCAGAAAAAGGTATTTTGCCTCACTGGCCCACAGACTCTCCCCCTGGCATGGAGTAGCAGCAGAAACAAGAATATCAAGACCTTCTTCCAGCCAGGCACTATGTGAAATGTGTTACATGCATTATCTTATTTAAACCTAACTGATCAACATACAAATGAGGAATTGGAGCCCAGAAGTTAGAACAACTCACATGAGTACCCGAGCTAGTAAGGAGTAATGTCAAGAGCAGAATTTAGGAAAGCCTGATGCTGTGGCTTGTGCTCTTAACCCACATTACACAGGAGTGCGCTTTTTTGCAAACACATGCCCCCAGGGGCTTCCAGGATCACACAGTTGGGGGCTCTTGTAGGAGGCCAAGGGACCATATTGTGCAGCTAAGCCATCATATAGTTTGGTGCCATCAAAATATATGATGGCACCAAACTATATGATGGCACGTTGGTGCCTTCCATCGAGTACATATGCTACACCCATTGAGAGAGAACATAGGAGCAACAAACAAAAGTCCAAGTGAATTAGAGGTTCTCAGGAATCTTAGAAAATACTCTGTTTTAACCATAAGAGACTCTTAATCTCACAAAACAAACTGAGGGTTGTGAGGGAAGGTGGGGGGCGGATTATGGACATCTGGGAAGGTATGTGCTATGGTGAGTGCTGTGAAGTATGTAAACCTGGTGATTCACAGACCTGTACCCCTGGGGATAATAATACATTATATGTTTATAAAAATAGAAAATTATAAAAACAAAAGTAAAAGAAGTAAATATTGTAGAATGAAAAAAAAAAAAAAAAACCTCTGTTTTAACCTGCCACCCCTCAGTCCCTACAGAGACCTGTGTTTCTGGCCTTCTTAGCAATTGCTAAATAAGGGGTCCCTCTAATACCTATGTAGACCTGGCTTTTTCGCTCAAGTTGCAGCCTACCAATGTCACAAATAGAACCTTTCATTTTTTTGCATGAAAACTTATCAACTTTTTTTTTTCTCTCCCCTCTTTTGGATATAGATGAAGAGACAACCTCTGAGAGGATATCTAAGTATTTAACAAATTTTCCTTTGCAAAACACAATTATCAACATAATTCAGTTTTTGATACTAGGAATATGTAAACAAATGAAAATCCTCATTTGATAATGAGCGAGTAGCCCTGAGGAGGTTGAGTCAATTAATTACACAGTTAATAATGACAGGTGAAGAGAAACCCAGACAGCTGGGTTGGGTTGCTCTGTCACACCCAGCCCCCTGCCCTCTACAACTCCCTTCCATGCACGACATGCTGGTCCTCGGTTGCCTCTAGGACCTCTTCACCTTCCTGTCTTATTTACAAACCCTCAGATGATCCTCCCCCCCCCCACCAGTGTTCCAAGACTCACTGTTTATACACCACACCCAATGCTCCATGCAATACGTGCCCTCCATAACACCCACACCAGGATCACCCAACCCCCCCCCCCCCCCAAAACCTTCAGATTGTTTCTCAGAATCCACAGTCTCTCATGGTTCTTCTTCCCCTCCAGTTTCCCCCAACTTACTTCTCCTCTCTTTCTCCCATGTCCTCCATGTTATTCCTTATACTCCACAAATAAGCAAAACCATATGGTAACTGACTCTCTCTCTGCTTGATGTATTTCACTCAGCATAATCTTCTCCAGTCCCGTCCATGTTGATACAAAAGTTGGGTATTCATCCTTTCTGATGGAGGTATCGTACTCCATTGTATATATGGACCACATCTTCTTTATCCATTTGTCTGCTGAAGGGCATCTGGGCTCTTTCCACAGCTTAGTGACTGTGGCCATTGCTGCTATGAACACTGGGGTACAGATGGCCCTTCTTTTCACTACATCTGTATCTTTGGGATAAATACCCAGCAGTGCAATTGCAGGGTCATAGGGTAGCTCTATTTTTAATTTTTTAAGGAATCTCCATACTGTTTTCCAAAGTGGCTGCACCAACTTGAAACCCTCACATGATCTTAGCACAACCAGCAATCCCCTACCAAGGCCCTTGGATGAGAAATAGAGTTAAGGCTTACCTCTCCGCTTATATCCCAAAATGCTTCCAAACGTCACAAGGGCCGCATAACCAAAACCGATCAGGTCCATTGGCAAGGTTGCAATTCTACCGCTGGATGAAGGGACAAGTTTTACAAAATAAAAAGAACTGGGGATGGGGGGAGCATAGGTAATACAAAAATGGCATGTATTCCACGGAGTTACAGAGATTAATTTCAAGCTCAACCAGAAACATGCATGCTTAATCAATGGCAAATCACTGATGAATATAACGAAGCCCCTGGCAAAAAATCACGTGAGTGACGAGAATATCCTATGTGTCTCATAGCAGCAGTTGAAACATACACCTAGGGGTGAGAAGTTCCATGAAAATCCTACCCAGGAATCGGTAAGATGCAGGAGAAAGTGTGCTGGCGACAGGCTGGAGACATGGGTACTGGTCAGCAGCAGGCTGTTGGGCCTTGACTCATGCCCCATCCCTGACACTGACTCCCCCGCAAAGTGAGGGGAGTAGATGAGATGAACCCTAAAGTTCCTTGTAGCTTTCTAATTCTTTTAATTTCTGATTCCCAGTGCCGCTTCTATATCTATATGCAAATAAAACTCATGTCTCTCAGATCTGTAAAGTTCTGGATCAGTCACCTCTGTTGGTCTCGTAGCTTCAAGTTGTGACCACACTGCATGCCTTCCGTCTTCAGCCCTGTCAGCTTCTCATGGTCCGTCTGACCTACTGTTGTTCCCAAAGACTTAATCGAATTCCACAGTGTATGCTGGGCTCCAAGCCTGCTGCCACTGGCTGCTAGCTATGTAACATTGTGTGTGGTCCCTAATCTCTCTGCAACTCGGTCTCTCCATCTGTAAAATACGGATAATGATAAAATTACCTCACAGGTTGTGGTGATTAAATGAGGTAATACTGAAGAGTGCTTACAACAGGGCCTACACGTACTGGACACTCATCAAATACTAGCTGCTTGAATAATGATTGTTCTTCTCTTTCACCCTATACCCATTTTTAAGCTTGACATGTGTGAGGCCATAACTGTGCCAGCTTGCTGAGGAAACAACAGAGATGGAGTGAATTTATGACTCAGGCACTCAGTGAATCAAACCATAATGTTATAGCTTATGCCCAACTCCATTTAACAACTATTTATTGAATGTCTTCTTTTTTAGGAAAATATTTTTTTTTAATTTCTTTGACACAGAGAGAGAGCACAAGTGGGGCAGTGGCAGGGAGAAGCAGGCTGCCTGCTCAGCAGGAAGCCCGAAGTGGGGCTTGATCCCAGGATCCCGGGATCATGACCTAAGCAGAAGGCAGATGCTTAACCAACGAAGCCACTCAGACGCCCCTGCATGTCTTCTTTGTGCAAGGCAGCAGGAAGGCATGGAAAGCCCTTGGACTTGGCTCTGGCCTTTTAGTACAGCACAGCAGAGGAGGAAGACGTGTGGATGAGCCCTATGAGGAGATGCATGGGCACGATATCAAGAAGTGGAGCCTATGGTGACTTGTGAGCCTAAAGGAGGATTCCTAGAGCAGACAGGGTCCGGGCTGGGATCTTGGGGAGAGGAGGAGTAAGCCGAGCGAAGAGGGTGGCAGGGAAGGATGTGCTCTGGGCAGCAGGGAGAACGTGTGCAAAAGCCCAGTAGCATGAGAAAGCATGGCCTGTTCTCAAAATGGACAGGCGTGCAGGGCAGCTATGAAGACATGGGCCTGGGGAAAAAGACAGGGCCAGGACACTTCTAAGTGCCGTAAAGGGAGGCTGGGTTCTGTCTCAAGGGCAGTAGGGATGACAGAGGGGAGTCTCTCCACCAGATTTAATTCCAGCCAGTGCTTCCTCGCAGTGGGTAGCGGGAGATGGGACGAAGTGAAGCAGGAAGCTGAGCTAAGCCAGAGCTGGTGGTGGCCTGGCCTGGAGCAACGGCAGGGAGGGTGGGTCAGCTCTGAGAGACGTTCAGGAAACAGAATCAATAAGCCTGGATGTGGGGAGTCCAGGGGAGGGATGAGTCAGAGATGACTCACGTCTAGTCTCTGGATTGGCGCACCAGGAAGGAGAGGTGGGAGGCGGGGGGCGGGGGGGCCTTGATGCTCCTCCAGGAGATAGGGAGCCCTGGACCAGCAGGCATGTGGTAGCAGGTGGAGGGAGGAATCCAGGAATGGTGGGACCTATCTGAGACATAGCCTAAGATGCCTGACACACAGTGAGGAAAATACCTCTACACACAGATGGAAGCTTAGGAGATCACTCCTCATCAGGTAGTAATTTGGGAACCTAATTTTCTGCTTAAACCGGCCACCTGATGTAAAAGGCCGATTCTTCTCTGTCCTCTGAGCTCCCAGTCTCCTTCTGACGCTCTCCTGGGGCCCCGCCCCTTCTCCCTGGCATGGAGTTACTTACATTGAGCTCCCCTCCCGACCTCCCTTCTCAGCCTAGCTCCTCCGGGGCTAAGCTCAAGTTCTGTTCACCTTTGTCCTCCCCACATCACCAAGCTCACCGCCACGCACAAGGCAGGGTGTGCAGAAATACTTGCTGAATGAACCAGAGGAACAACTTTTGCCTGAGGGAAGACATTCTGTAACTGGTCAACCCTCAGTATAGCTCTACTGCCAGGCAACGGTCTGTTCCCTTAATCTCCTTACTGAGCTGAGTATTCTAAGGAGGCAAAATACACACACCTATTCCCAATCCTTGCAAGAAGTTTCTGAATACAGAGAGAAATTGCAGACAAAAAGCAAACATCCCTCTTGCTCCCTGTCCATGGCAGGACCATATGACCAGAACCACACAGGGAAGTGATGGAAGTAGGAGCTGATGGGCGCCTTGCTTCACAGGCTCTCACTGAAAATACTACCTCAGTACTTGGAGAGGCCAGAAAGCGTCTTGGGTGCAATGCAGCAAAAATGATTTACTGCACCGCGTATGAAACCAGGTGACAGGGCCCTGCCTTGCCCCTAGCCCTCCAAAATTTGGGGGACCCACTAAGAGATTTTCTGTAAGCTACTGTATAAAAAACTACCTACCTTTGTACTCCTTGGGGGCTCGAAAGACCATCTTCGAATGAAGTCTGGGTGGTACTAGCAAGGTTAAACTGCCAAGCGTTTTTGCCATGGTCAGAGAACCCCATCCCTTCCCCGCCTCTCCCCAGCTCCAGGAAGGTCGGAAGGAGGACAGGTGGGAGATTCAGGGCCGCGGAAGGAAGACATTCCGGGAATTCCCAGAAGACGGAGAGAAGCGACGCTTGGAAGAAGCAGCCGCCATCCCCTGCAAAATCCTCCCCAGGTCATTAGCATCTTTGCTCAGATCTGTGCCTTTACAAGAAAATTCAGGAGAGAAGTTCTCGACTGCGAGGTATACAGCTCACCTGCAGCCCCGAGCCCTCCCCGCGGCTCAAAAGAGAAAAATCGGGAGCCAGCCTCGGGCCAGCCTCGTACCTGGTGTCCGGAAGCGGTCCCCGCCGCCAGCACCTCCCGATTCTGCGCGCTACCTCCCCGCACTGGCAGAGCCTGCTGGTTCCGGGCGGTGTCGGTCCCGCGGCGCGCATGCGCCACGGCTTGCCCTCGCCTCCGCCGGGCGTGCCCTGCACAGGCTGCGGACCCCGAGGCCAGTCGGCTCCTCCGCTGCTCGCTCTTTCTGCCCAGCTTTCCGCTCTGGCTCTACAGCCGTGCTGGGGTCTGCTGCCTCCTGCCGAACCCGGCCGGACGGGGAAGCCCCCGCAGAGAATAGGTCTGGGTGTAGCCGGCATCCTAGTAGGCGGAGTTTTAACCTTGAGGTTCGTTCACCACTCAGAAGACAGCAATCAGGCCTTTTAGATTCTTGCCGGCGACTGTCCCCATTTTCAGTGCGGGGAGCTAAGGTTCAGACAGATGGGGTGACTGAGTTGTCCACGGTCTCAGGTCCTAAGTGGGGTACAAAGGTTAGAGCCAAAGTTTGGTTTCTAAGCCGGAGCTCTCTTCATTATATCACACACATTATATCACTCCCTTCATTATATTTCCACTCCAGAGGTGGAGGGGAGCTCAGGATCCCGGTGGTTTTATACTCCACGCCCAGGATTTGCTGGGCCTAATTAAGGGAAGGGAAAGGTAGAGACTGACAGACGTGCAATGCACTTTAAGTCATGGCTAGTCTCAGGATCTATGATCCCGGAAATGAATTCAGTGGATTTGGAATTGTTCCTCCTGGCAACAAATGCTCATTTCACGCCAGTTTTGCCTTCCAAACCACATACTATAACTCTAACCAGACTCCTTACCCATCCTTACCCTAGCCTCCCCCAACCCTCTCTCCAGACTTCCAGGACTTGCCCTATCCAGAATAAAAGTAAAACCCCGCTTGGAATGCTTCCCTTACCTTTACCTGATAGGACCTCCAGTAAATAACTTGCCCCTGACTTCAGACGTCAGTGCCTGGATTTATAAGATGCTGCTCAGAGATCCCTTTGACCCTGTCACTGAGGTATGGGAAGCTGGAAACAGTCCCATGATATTCCTACTCAAGGCATTTTCACCTAAACTTAAAAGAATAACTTTCTATGATGGGAAATTCCATATTCTTGGACACGTGGGTTCACAAACGTTCTTAGGCAAAGAGGTCACTGTCCTTTCAATTCATATGCCAGCTAATAATAAGGTTAGAACGCAAGGCAAGGGTACCACCAAGCATATTTCTCTCTACCTATTTGTCAAGCTGTCTATTCATGATCCCAGCAGAGACAGATGGCCCTATGATGAGCCATCAGCTGCCTTTGGCAATCTGGAAAAACACAAGAACAATCAACAGGATTTCCAAGGAAGCCAATTTTATTGAAATACAGTTATGAAATTATTAAAAATTTATATCTGCGATCTAATAAATGTGCTTCTTTATCATATTACAGGATCTCAGAGTGGGGATTATAATACCGTAGTTCCCAAACGGTGTTGCACCTAAACAATATTTTCGGGTATCTGAAACATGCAAACATCTGCTCGTGATGACAGAGTCACAGGTACTGATACTGTGGTGGTTTGTGGCCTATGAAACAAATGCTAGACTTTAGAGGTTAGTGAGGATAAAAATTTATTTTCTCCATCCATGTTCTCAGATCTCCTGATTTCCATCCTCAGGCCCCTTTGGATTTGCAGAACTCCCAATGTATAGTAACACAGGCTTTCCTAAGTGGTGTATGGGTGGGACTGGAAAAGAGGAGAGTACAGTTGAGAGCCTGACTGACTGACAGACTGGCCGCTTGCTCAGGCAGGACCTCACAGGATGTTTAGCCCTCAATGAGTGCTCTGTGGATCCCGAGCCTAATCCTCATTTTCAAACAATGTTCCCAAACTCAGTCTGTATCAGCTCTTCTGTGGGCACCCTGGGTTTGGGAGATTAATTCATAAAAACCAAAGTCACAGGGCACCTTCAAGTTCAGGTCGTGATCCTGGGATCCTAGGATCTAGACCTGTGCTGGGGTCTCTGCTCAGTGGGAAATTTCCTTCTTCCTCTGCCCCTCCCCTGCTCATGTTCTCTCTGTCTCTCCTAAATAGATAAATAAAATTAAAAAAAATTTTATTTGACAGAGAGAGGGGGAACACAAGCAAGGGGAGGGGCAGAGGGACAGGGAGAAGCAGGCTCCCCCTGAGGAGGGAGCCTTATGCAAGGCTTGATCCTAGACCCTGGGATCATGACCCGAGCCAAAGGTAGACGTTTAACTGAATAAGCCACCCAGGTGCCCCAAGATAAAGAAAACCTTAAAAAAAAAAAAAATAGAAGTCACAAGAGACTTACTGATTTTTAAGCAAATACAAAAATTCTGCTTCAGGTCCGTGATTCTTCTCTTCTTCTAGATACCACAGGATTACTGATCATTTAGGGCTCTTCTCATCAGTAAAAGAATTTTTTAAAAATATTTATTTATTTGAGAGAGAGAGAGGGCAGAAGTGGGAAGAGGGTCAGAAGGAGAAGGAGAAGCAGACTCTTCACTGAGCAGGGAGCCCTATGTAGGTCTCAGTCCCAGGACCCTGGGATCATGACTGGAGCCAAAGGCAGACACTTAACGACTGAGCCACCCAGGAGTCCCAGTAAAAGAAATTTTGAACAAGCATCCCAATATATGTATATTATTTCTAAATTAGACACCTACTGCTGTGCTAATATGCTGTGCATATTTTTAAATACAAATATATAAATCAACATAAGATACATAATGCAAGACTTTAAAAGGAGAACATGAATAGGATGAAACAGAGATTTCCTATGTTTAATTAAAAATGACATATTTCTGTCCCATGGTACAGTAGACTATTTTTATTCTTTCTGTCTTCTTTCCCAATAATACTTTTCTGAACTGTTTGCAGCCTTAAGGACATCCTTCTTTTTTTTCATGTAGTGGTAAAACTGAATACTGTCAAATGTAAAATTCACTCTGACCTGCAGCTCTGCTCTCCTCAAGCCCACGGGACACAGATTCCTTGCATCAGCCCAGTGTGATGACGTTAGGCTAAATACCCTCTCAATAAAAGTGTGTGAGCATGGAATAGTTAGGATTTTACTTACTAGCAACAGCAGGTTTTTAAATTTGTAGGTGTTTGCTTTCATTTCTCCAAAAAGGTCCACCCAATTTGTGTCCACAGGCTTGTTAAGGTCAGCAGTTTGTTAATCAGGTCCTTTGTATCTGTAAATTCATCATATAGGCTTTCATTTTTTAAAAAGATAAATTTATTTGAGAGAGAGCGCAAGTGTGCACATGAGCAGGGGGAGAGGGAGAGGGAGAGAGAGAGAAATTCAAGCAGACTCCCTGTTGAGTACAGAGCCCAGCACAGAGGCCAGTGTCACAACCCTGAGATCATGACCTGAGCCGATTGGATCAGTTGGATCCGTAACCAACCGAACCTCCCAGGCACCCCAATGTCCATCATTTTTAAGCACTCTGAAGCACACTGGAAGCCATCATAAGGTAAACATCTCCTTTTCAGGGAAAATGGTTTTGAGGCATAGAGATAATTTGAACTGGTAAAATTGAAGTTGGGTTCCAAATAAGCTACTGTCTTAGTAAAGAAATTAAGAAAGTCCTGTTTAACTTGATTACCCTTTTCTGGAGACTTTTTTTTTTTTTTAAAGTTCTGAAGCAGTCTTATTTCCAAAAAATGAATAATTTTTATGCTGTATGAATTTTTGTCTCAACTTATACATAACATTAGACAGTTCAGGTGCGGTCTGTTGATCCTTTTCTAGGCTTCCTATAGCCTCTTCAAAGACCATCAGTTGTGGAGACACAGCATATAAATTTCCATTTTACTATACCCCTCTTATCCATTTTCATCTTCAATATATTCCAAATCAAAGAAGAACAGTCTTCTTGTCCCAAATGTTGAAACTATGATTTTATGGTAGGCCGACACTTTACAATCTTTTCTGTGACTGGGAGCAATGAGGTCCATTTTGTAGGCACATATCTAACAAGGCTATCTTCTTCCACTTCTTTAAAGTCAAAAATCTCATTAAGAGCTTCTGGACATTTTGACAAAACTGAAAAGTGACCAAAAACTTTCCTTATGAAAGTCTCAATACCATATATAAACAAATCACAACCCTTCCCTCTTTTTTTTTTTTTTTTTTAAAGATTTCATTTATGTGAGAGAGAGAGAGAAAGAAGGAGCAGGGGTAGGGGAGAGGAAGAGAGACAAGCAGACTTCCTGCTGAGCAGGGAGCCTGATGTGGGGGTTCCATCACAGGACTCTGAGCTGAAGGCAGATGCTTAACTGACTGAGCCATCCAGGCATCCCAAACCACAACCCTTTTTAGGAGTGTCATATATAAGATGTGCAGGGTATTGAATAGGTAAGATCTTTTCATTTTCTCTGGTGAGACACTTATAGACTGAGTGGGATTTGCCCAAATTTACATGGGCACTTTCTGACGAATGTGGAGATAGATGAGCTAAGTCTAGTTTGTATTTGGGCAAAATATCAACAAGTCTTCTGCTTTGTGATTCCAGCAGTTCCATTAAAATCCTCTAGAAATCGAGAAGGTAATCTGAAATCCTATTTTTCAAGTCAAGGGACCTAAGAACTAGAGGGAACATTTTTTTGTTGCCATGGTTCAGAGCATAGACTGTAGAAAGCATGATGGCTGGTGAGAAAGGACCAAACCAGCTGTACACTGTAAGGGGCCAACAGCTCTGCTATCAGAGTTTCTCCTTTTGATCGCCCACAGGGTATTTTAGTTGCAATTCCTAAGTCAAGAAAAGTAACTTCTTCAGATGCACAGAGCAGTCAAGGGAACCACAGGATGATACCCGTTGGTTTATGTGGTATCCCCAAGCTCATTCAACAGCTGCTATTTTTGACTGAACATTGATCATCTTCTTGGGGGAATAAAAATACTTTTGATGGGTTTAGAGTCACTTGCCTATCTCATTCTGGACTGGTGAGATTCAGTCTCCACATGTTTTTTCACATCCCCTTCTCCACTATGCCCAATCCCAAAGTCTTTCCTGCATATTGTGCAGTATTCTCTGTTTTGGTTATCTACCTCCCTGATCCAGTTCTAGATCTCTTTCCATTTGTCACTAAAATAACACGGCCCACTTAGTCTTCTTTCTAGATGAAGGGATCATGCTTGTGTTGGTGGTATAATTGTTCTCATTTTCATTAACTGACTTCTTAGAAAACAATATGCACAAGTTTAAAAATTTAAACTAGCCTGTCCTGATACACATCACAACAGTACATCCACAGGGAAAGTCGAGGACAGACTGTAATCTTCCTAATTATGACACACTGAAGTCACTCTCCAGCAAGCAACCGTGGATGGGTCAATTGTTAGTGTCAACTGCAAACTGTGGGTGACAACATCAGTGGTCAGGGAGGAAGTGGGCAACTATATTCATTTGACACTTAAGACAATGTTGCTCTCAGCCCCTCTTTTAGGGTCACTGTATGGGCTTTGTTCATTTCCTCCAGTCTTCCACACTCATCACCCAGACCAGGACTTTTCATACTCCAGGGAAGGTCTCCCAGGACATGATACTTTCAGTGTGAAATTGGGATGATCGCTTCCCTTACTGGGTCTCCAGTAATCCAAAGGCTACCTCTCCAGAGGTGCGAAGGCAGGCCCAAGGAGCCAGAGACTCCTCACCTTGCTTCCACTGATGGAGTGAAACTTCTCTAGAATATTTCTGAAGTTTCTCTTCCTTAAAGGTGATGAAAACAGAACCTTGTCTTTTGTTGGACTCTGGATCCAATGAGAACTCAGTGGCCTTGGTGCCCTGGGTGGCTCAGTTGGTTAAGCATCTGACTCTTGGTTTTGGCTAAGGTTGTGATCTCGTGGGTCCTGAGATGGAGCTCCTCATTGGGCCCTGTGCTCAGTGGGAAATCTGCTTAAGAACTCTCTCCTTTTGCCTGCCCCCCATCTCTAAAATAAATATGTGTTTTTTAAAGTCCCTAAAAACAAAACAACAACAACAAAACACACATACAACTCAATGGCCTTGATCTGGAAACCCGGCAAAGCTCAGGGCTGGTGACTTCTCTAGCTTAGGACCTAAAGGGAACTCATAGGAGATAAGACACACCAATGCCAGAGGAGGAGAAAGAAGCCTTGCTTCTTTCCCCCAATCAGGGAAACAAGTAAGGTAGGTAGGAAGGAAGGAAGGAAAGACGGAAGGGAGGAGGTTGATCAAATTGTCCAGGTTTGCCCAGGACTAAGGGAATGGGGAACTTGCAGTGCTAAGTGAGGGATTTCCCTGTTGAGGGAATTACTAAGACTGGAGACTCTGGGGTTTCCTGGGATGTGGGACTTTCAGTGCTAAAACCCAGACAATGACTTCTGAGACGGGAATCAGACAGATGCCGGTTCAAATTCTCACTGGCAGTTGCTAGCAGTATTACCCTGCGCTACTCCCATTCCTTTGAGCCACAAGACTCCACCACTGGTTCACAAAACATGTCATCTCTTCCAAACACACCACACACTACCTAAACCTACTACTACCTACACTACTCCCCCATTTTCTCTAAACCTGAAATCCAGCTGGTTTATCTAAACACATAAATCAGACCTTAGTCCAGTGGAGTCTCTGTGCTTGCTGCATGCCTTCTTCTTGTCCTGGTAGTCTCAACCTAAGACTTGTTTCCTCCAGAGGTAAAGCAGCAGGATTTCAGAGCACAGGCTGTAGCTGGGCTGCTGGGCACTGTGAATCTTCACTGTGCCAACCCTCTATACATTGTGCAATGTGTTTTACTTCCAAATCTTCTTAGGGCCTTAATCTCTTCCTTTGTAAAATGGCACTTAAATAATGCCTATTTTACAGCATATGTGGTTTCTGTCCTTTCTTTTCTTTTTAAGATTTTATTTATCTATTTGACAGAGAGAGACACAGCCAGAGAGGGAACAAGCAGGGAAAGTGGGAGAGGGAGAAGCAGGCTCCCCCTGAGCAGGGAGCCCGATGCGGGGCTCCATTCCATGACCCCAGGATCATGACCTGAGCTGAAGGCAGACCCTTGATGACTGAGCCACCCAGGCGCCCCAACCCATATACTTCTTCTTATTCTCCCTGAAATCTGTACAGAAACAAGTCCCTAAATTCTGCTTCCCTCAGAACCTTGGCTATAGATAGCTCAGACACAGTGATTGTGATACAGGAGTGCTATCCTTTCAGAGATCAAATCCCGTGCACAAGGGCCTTTGAAGGACTACATAGCTTACGTTCTCCATGCTCGCTGCATCTCTAAAGCGGCCCCACCCTCCTGATCTTCCAGTGTTGGGGTCCATTTTTATAGTATGGTCAACAACCTCTTCACATTTGGCCAAACAGTCTTTTGAGTCCTTTTTGCTGGTGTCCAGCTCAGGCCATTAACAATTTTCTGAAATGGTAGGGCAAGACACAGGGCAACAAGAAGTCTTACAAGGAAACCATGAACTTGGAATGTCTTCAAGAAATCCGTGAGCTAAGGAAGAACTAGACCTCCCAAAGCTTTCGTTGGAAGGATTACAAATAAATCCACCCCCCAGAGCGAAGGTGTACACCTACCCATCCTATCTGTAAACATTCTACCTTTGACAGATGTTAACGAATCTACACTACCTCCTTACTGAGATCCCAACTCCACACTGACACTAACGAAACTGAAGACCAGGGCACCCCGGGACTGGGAAGGGGGAAAGAAAGGGCAACCCGGCCGGGGTGTAGGCCCTGGGCACTCATCACAACTGGAAGTTAGTTTGGTCTTTAAAAACCCTCTTCTCAAAGTGCAATCATCTATCTCTGTCTTCCCTCTGTGCCCAGAGGTGGCTCTCAAGAAACTTGGCCATCCCGGGAAAGAGACTGCGGTCGTACAGGATGGAGAGAGGGAGGATGCAGGCCCCGGCCTGGTACGCGGAGGGGTCCAGACCCTGGATCGGCCCGGGTCGGAGCGCACACTTGACTCCCGGCCACCTACCCTCTCCGCCAGGCGGCTGCGGGACGCACCGAAGTCCATTCAACAACTCCCGCCAACACCAGGGCACCTAACCTCGCGTCCTCCTGGTTCTTGCCCGGCTCATCCCGGGCCATCATCTGGTCGGGCTGGACGCGGTCCTGGCTTCGCCGGGCGGGCCCCGGCTCCCCGCTGGAAACTCACTTTGGCGGGTGGCCTCTTCTCGGTTCTCCGCCCTGCCGGGGGTTCCCGTGGGCGGCGCGCCCTCGCTTGCTTCGGACACCCTGGACGGACCGCTCGCCGCGGGGGACGCCGCGCAGCCGGCTCGCTCGCCCTCCCTCAGCCGCCGTCACGGTGGCGGGGCGGGAGCCTCCGTCTGACTCGGCGACGCTCCAGTTGGGAGAACCCGGGGCGGGGCATGGAGGGCGTCGGCGGGGGCAGCGGGGGCGGGGTGCGTGGGATGTGTGGGGGGGCGGGCCCACCTCTCCCACAGCGCCTGCTCATTGGCTGAACCCGCCCGACAGTCCAGCGCCGGCGTCCCATTGGCCTCAACCGCGCGCGCTCGGAATCCGAGGCAAATTGTGGTCGCAGAGGGCTGCAGAGCCAGGCCGGGGCACAGCGCCACGAGGTCCAGCCGCGCGACTGCTCATCTGTCCCGGGCCGCCAGCGCCTCGAGGTCCAGCCCCGCGACTGCTCGTCTGCCCCGGGCCGCGGAAAGGCCGGAGGCGCACCCTCCGCCCGCTGCATCGCGGCCTTGTTCCCGCGCGCCGGTCTCCGGGCTCCACGATAGTGAAAACAGCCTAGAGTAAGACGGCAAATCCAGTTTAATTCCCTGAAACAAGGCCCCGACCTGCCAGTTCAAGGAAGGCCCAAGACTGAGAAAAGTGCAATTAATCAAAAATCGTTTTTTGCCAAGGCAAAGCAAACAACTGGAATCCAAGTGTGGGAATTTAAGAAAAGATAAAACGTGAGTCTAATTTCAAATTTGTACCGGTGTCTGTGTAGACCCGGATAGAGAGGCAACATTCACGACCAAAGATCAATCAGGCTCTTCTTATTTAATGGTCTTTCCTGTGAAGAGGCAGCAGGGGGCGCTAGACGCTCTAGTTTCATCGAACTTTAGCCTGGTCAGTTTTTCCCGAACATCAAATAGTTCGCTCTTAGAAAACAATCTGAGGGTTTTGAAGGGGCGGGGGGGTGGGAGGTTGGGGTACCAGGTGGTACGGGGTACGGGGTACCAGAGGGCACGGATTGCACGGAGCACTGGGTGTGGTGCAAAAATGATGAATACTGTTATGCTGAAAATAAATAATAAATTAAAAAAAAAGAAAACAGGGATGGTTATGAAACTTGACGGTAAATGGGGAAAACAGGGCGATGGGCTACGTGGAAGGCGAAAAAGATACGCGATTTCGGCGCTACAGCCCATTGGCTCAGGAGCAGTTTCCTTAATGCCCTTGATGTGTGGGGAGGGGAGGTCCATTACAGGATTTAGGGGGAATTTTGAGGTGGGCTCCAAAAGAGAGGCAGGCAGTGCAGAGTGACTACAGGGCATCCGCCAACTTCCTGTTCTGAGCCTACCATTTGGACCCATTTTGAACCTTTGCCAAGGACACGGGATTTGCCGTGCGAAAAACGGGACTGAGGGCTTTCCCATAAACAATAACAACTAATATTTAAAGAGTACCTGCTTGTGTGCCAGCCACCTTCTACTTTACGGTATCAACTTTGTTTAACCTTCACTAAGACCCTCTGAGGTAGTACTATGACATCCCCATTTTACTGAGGAAACTGAGGAAACTCGCCAAAGGTCATGTAAACAACTGAGCAGTGTCAGATCCAGGTTTCAGAAAAGGAGATGCATGCAGGCTCTGTGGTCTTTCTGCCCGGGGTTCGAGTCTGGACTCCCGCTGTGTGTATTATTAATGCAGGAAAGCACATAACATTATGACTAGCACCTAGGAAATACTCAAGTATTTGCTATTATTATTAAAAGAGTGGTTCTTGTTTTCCAAGAGCTTAAAAATATACTTTAAGAGATTGCTAAGGTTCCTAAAGCAGAGGCACCTGTTGAATGGATGAATGGGACAGATAATGGATGCATGTGAAGTGTTAGAGGAGGGAACAGTGGTGAAATAGTGGTCAGGTCTGGGTCACAGGTTGCTGGGGAGAGTAACTGCTTAAAGTTCTACCCAAACAACCCAAGCATCAGCCTCTGATCCTCACCCACTTGAGCTAATTATTACATCCTTTGTTTTTGATGATCATATGGGTGTGTGTGTGTGTGTGCATGTTTAAAAGTACAATCAAGGGGTGCCTGGGTGGCTCATTGGGTTAGAGCCCTGCATCAGGCTCTCTGCTCAGCGGGGAGCCTGCTTCCCCGCCCCCCTGCCTGCCTCTCTGCCTACTTGTGATTTCTCTCTGTCAAATAAAATCTTTAGGGTGCCTGGGTGGCTCAGTGGGTTAAGCCGCTGCCTTCGGCTCAGGTCATGATCTCAGGGTCCTGGGATCGAGTCCCACATCGGGCTCTCTGCTCAGCAGGGAGCCTGCTTCCTCCTCTCTCTCTGCCTGCCTCTCTGCCTATTGTGATCTCTGTCAAATAAATAAATAAAATCTTAAAAAAAAAATAAAATCTTGAAAAAAATACAATCAGTTTTTACTAGTCATGAAACCTCTCTTAAGGAATGCTGTGATACCTGCTTTTTTCTGCTGGAGGAAGCGTTTATTAATTTTGCAAATGGTTATCTGTTTGATGTCAAGCCGTGGAGTCAGACTCAAACAGGTGCCGAGTCCAAGACTGACTCTGGTGTGGGGGTGAGGAGTGGGAAGGGATATTATCTTAACTGAAACATGAAGTCTGAGAGGGAGCCAGTGGGCAAGGAGTCAGAAGAACCACACTGGGGGCAGCAGGAATGGTCTGAGCAAAGACCAGAGTGGGGCCGGGGGAGTGGGCTCTGTGCCTTGTGATCTGTGCCTTCTGAGAGCCAAGAGAGGGTACTTAGTTGGGGCTGGAGAATTGTGAATTAGAAGCAGAGTGAACTGGTCCAACAACAAGCCCTATTCTCAAAGAACCAGGGCTGAGCATGGTTTCCTGCCTCTGAGTCTTCTATTTAAATCATCTGGACTGTGCAGCCTGCAGATGTTGCTGTGTGGAAATCTCATGGGGTGAGAGGTCATCTTTGCGCACAGCTTGGTTTTCATTGGTTGTCCTCAGCTGACTTTAATGCTCTGTCTCTGCGTACACTTAAATCCGGAATTTGTCTCGAATGAAATGACTCCTCACAGTTCAGTGCTTTGCTGAACTGTAAAATAATTATGTTTGCGTCTGTGGTAAAATGGATTTACATACATTCACTAGCATACATGCCTAACTTGATTTTAGCCAAAAGAGATTTCTTGGAAATAAAACAAGGCAAAAATTAAAGATAGCTCCATTTTTCCTGTTTTGTGGGTCTCTGTGGAGCTACTATTGTGCTTGTGATACTCAGAGTGGAAAAATCAAACAGAAAATTGGATCCTTGAGAAAGAGGACTTGATGTACAGGGTTAATCCATTTGGCTTCTTCAGATCTTTTTGAGTAAACAGTGCTTAATGGAATAAAAATAGCATCTTTGAGGAAAAGCAGGTTATCTTATCTGATAAGGCTGCTTTTTCTCATTACATTAATGTTGCTTTGATAACACATTTTAAAGTGTTTTTTTATTGAAAAGGAAAAGTCCCAAGAGAAAGTGTAGACTGAAAAATAGGGCATGATAATACTTGAAAACCTACAACTGAAGAACATTCTAAAAGTCCTCTCAGCAGGGCAGTGGGGCTGACTGTTAAGGTGAAACTGGGTCCAAATTTAATGAGAGGGAAGATTCCATCCCTCTCTCTCTCCTTATGGTTGGGTCTCAGAGGCTAATTGCTATGGCAAGTTTAGGTATTATTTCCCAACAAATTTCTTGGAAAGAAGGACAATGACTATTAGAAAAGCTAAAATTGAAATCAGGTGTGGATAGAGTGTTAATTTAATTTTTTAAATAAAATCTTTTAAAAAAAGATTTTATGTATTTATTTGACAGAGGAGAGAGATCACAAGCAGGCAGAGAGGCAGGCAGAGAGAAAGAGAGGGAGAAGCAGGCTCCTCACCCAGCAGAGAGAATGTGGGGCTCGATGTGGGGCTCGATCCCAAGATCCTGAGATCATGACCTGAGCCGAACGCAGTGGCTCAACCCTCTGAGCCACCCAGCTGCCTCTAGAGTGTTACTTTTAAAACAACAACACACCTGTAATACTGTGGCCAGGCTCTGGAACACTTAGTAGGATTTGTATATCTCATCCGCTCAGGTGACATTTAATGAAGCTCTTTTTTTTTTTTTTTTTTTAGATTTTTTCTTTATTTATCTGACAGAGATCACAAGTAGGCAGAGAGGCAGGCAGAGAGAGAGGAGGAAGCAGGCTCCCTGCAGAGCAGAGAGCCCGATGTGGGGCTCCATCCCAGGACCCTGGGATCATGACCTGAGCCAAAGGCAGAGGCTTAACCCACTGAGCCACCCAGGTGCCCCTAATGAAGTTCTTTTTTAAAGGTTTTATTTTATTTTTGAGAGAGAGAGAGAGTGCGGGCACGAGCAGGGTGGAGGGTCAGAGGGAGAAGCAGATTCCCCGCTGACTGGGGAGCCTGATATGGGGCCATCCTGGGATTCCAGGATTATGACCTGAGTGGAAGGCAGACACTTAACAGACTGAGCCACCCACGTGCCCTAAGAGATTTAATGAAGATTATCAGGATAAAGGTGGAGAGGAAGAAATTGCGTTGTTCATGAAATGACACTTATAAAAGTTTTTGGTAAATTATTCCCATTAGTTAATAAGGTTGGCTTTTAGGTTTAAGTTCAGTTAGTGAAGTTTGTAGGTCAGGAGCTTGCCAGATGAATAAGAAATGTCTAAGGCTCTCCCACACACTGACTGAGCCTATGGACAAAATGTTATAGGATGTTTCTGGGTCATTCCCTTTTGCAAAGATGTATCTACAGACAGAAATTTAACAAAACTTTTTCCCTCCCTTTTCCTTAAATATACCCTGGGAGGCTTCTGAGATGTTTAATTTAGTGATTCCCAAATCTGCTGCCCACTGGGACCACCTGAGTATTTTAAAAACTACCAATGCCTGGCTCCCACCTCCAGCTATTGTAATTTACCTGGGATAAGCTGCAGAATGGGGAATGTTTCTAAAAATCTGTTTTAAAAATCTTATCTTTTTATAATTGTAGATATGTATGCATTGGTAAGAAATAATATAGAGAGATTCCTTTTTTTTTTTTTACCCAGTTTCCCCTTAGGGGACCATCTTCCATAACTGTAGTAGTAGAATATCACAACTAGGTATTGATATCGATATAGTCAAGATACAGAACATGTTCATCACCACAAGGGGCCCCTCCTCTCATGCTGGCCGTTTATAATCAAACCCACTTCCCTGCCCACTCCAACTCCTCATAACTTCTAGCAACCATTCAATCTGTACTCCATTTCTATAATTTTGCCATTTCAAGAATATTATATGAATGGAATCCTATGGTTTGTATCCTTTGGAGATTAATTTTTTTCACTCAGTCTAATTATCTGAAGATTGATCCTGGTTGTTGCCTGTATCAATGGTTAGGTTAGTTCCTTTTTATTCCTAAGTAGTAGTACCTGGTATGGATATACCACAGTTTGTTAACCATCAGGATGGCTTTCAGGTTTTGATTATTAGAAATAAGCTGATCTGAGAATTCACTATTATTATTATGTAAGCATATATTGTCATTTCTCTGGGATAAACATCCAGGAATAGAATTGTTGGGTTGTATGGCAAGGGCATGTTTACCTTAAAAAAAAAACCACTTTTTTTGGAACGGCTGTGCCATTTTACATTCCTACCATCGGCATATGAACGATCCAGTTTCTCTGCATCCCTGTGAGCATTTGACAGTCATTCCTTCATATGTTAGCTCTTCAGAGAGATGTGCAGTGATAGCACACTGTAGTTTTAACTTGCATTGCCCTACAGGTGAATGATGTTAGATATCTTTCATGAGTTTATTTGCCACCATTTGGCAAAATGTCTTTTCATGTCTTTCACCCATTTTCTACTTGGATTACTTTTTTTTTTTTTGACTGTTGCATTTTGGGAATTTCTAATATGTTCTAGAGACTCGTTCTTTGTCACGTATGTGGTTTGCAAATCTTTTCTCCCACTCTGTAAAGAACGTGTCTTTTCATGCCTCCAGTAGAGTCACAGAGCAAAAGTTTTAAATTTTGATGCCGTCCGATTGATCAGTTTTTCCTTTTATGGATTGTTCTTCACATTGATCAAGGACCGTCCAGCATTATGAACCAAGCAGAACTTGCATTGAAGAAAATAGAGTGCCTCACTACAGAAACATTTCATGTTAAAATTTCCATCCAGATAAGGATGTTCATTTCTGTTCTCTCGTTTCGCTGTATTGACTTTCTTTTTTTGAAAGATTTTATTTATTTATTTGACACAGAAATCACAAGTAGGCAGAGAGGCAGGCAGAGAGAGAGGAGGAAGCAAGCTCCCTGCTGAGCAGAGAGGCTTGAGGTCCTGGGGCTTGATCCCAGGACCCTGAGATCATGACTGAGCCGAAGGCAGAGGCTTTAACCCACTGAGCCATCCAGGCTGCCCTGTACTGACTTTTTAAGAGATGTTCATAGTTTCAGAGAAACCACATGGACATAAAGGTAGACTTACAGCTTCCAAAGATTTGAACTGCAAAACTGCTACTGCTCAAAGAAAGAGCTCTTGGTGTGGTACATAAACAATGAATCTTGGAACACTGAAAAAAATAAAATTAAGATGTTTAAAAAAAAAAAAAGAAAGAGCTCTCTACTTGTGGGCACATGGAATTGATTAATATAAGGATAATTTCTGGACTGTCATGCACAGACCATACAACTTCACCAAAAAATAGTTCATTGTTTAGGGAAAAAAAAGATTTATTGCCATGATGAGAAGAGGCCAGGAACAGGCTCACATGGCCCAAGAATTACTACTCATTCATTTAAAGAGTAAAGTGAGGCAATTAAGCACAGTCCATGGGGATTATGAATTAAGGGCAGTGACTTTCTTAGAATGTAGGGTGAGGAAGAATGTTTGTATAGTCAGAGCAGTGAATTTCCAGTTACTGGAAGTTTTCAACCAGACCCTGGACCACCACATACCAGGGCCATTGGAAAGGTGAATCAGGTACTAGGAAGTTACAGTAGTGAGTTTTGAGAGCCTATCCAAACCTGAGTGTCTCTGGCATCATGACCCTTCTCCAAGGTAAGATACAGAAGTGTCCTAGAGATGTAGAACATAGGCAGGACTGATCCCAAGAAATTTGGGCAAAGATGGTTGGAGGAGGACCTTCTCTAGATAAAGTTAGATTTATGGAGCTGAGAAAGACTTTGGAGAGAGGTTTATCACGCTCTTGGTAAAGAGATGGAGAACTTGTATTAGGCTGGAATATGAAATCCCAGTGGCTTTACACAAGAAAAGCTTATTGTTCTCTTGTGCAAACTCCTTCCTGAATGTTCTTGAAGTGACTCTTCTCCAAGTGATGACCCAGGGACCCACGTTCCTTCCATCTTGTTGCATGTCCCTCGAGCACATGGCTTCTAGGATCTACATGAAAGGGCGGGAGAGGAAAGGCAGGCAAGGCTCCTGGGTGCTTGAGACATCTGAGCCCTGAGTGTTTCATGCATCACTTTCACTCACACTCATTAGGCAGAATTGGTCACAGCCAACTTAATTTCAAGGGAGGCTGGGAAACAGAAGACCAGACTGGTCATCGATGCACACTGATATTTTCAGCCACAAGAAGCCAAGACCCAGAGGATACCATGATTTCCACGATTTCATTATGACCACTGTGTTATGTCGTGTTAATGTGTTTGTGGTGCCAGAACTGAAATCAGGTGGGATGACCGATAAGGTTAACTGTGATAGATGATGGTATTTGAACCCCTCCATGGCCTGGGCCTGGGCATTCCACTATCCAGCTAGTGTCCCATCAAAACAGAACTATTTGTAGCCCCCATGCCCACCTGGTCTGCTCTCTGTTCTCTTGCTGCCCCTTTCATAGATGTGAATACTTCCTCTTTTGTGGGGGGACATCGTAGAGGGAGAGAGAGAATCCTAAGCAGACTCCACACCCAGTGAGGAGCCTGATGACCCTGAGATCACAACCCAAGTTGAAATCAAGAGTCTAACTGACTGAGCCACCCAGGCGCCCTGTGAATACTTTCTGCTTCACCTGACTCCTTCTTGTCTACTTATTCTCTCAGACTTAACTACAATGTCTGTCCTTACAGGAAGCTGATCCCAATTTCCTGATTCTGCTCCCCAGATACTGTGCTCCCACATTGTCCTATCCGTATTTCTCACAGCATCAGTTCTAAAGGTTATGTCATTATCCATTTATGATTCAGTCTCCTGCACTACTCTGTACTTGTAAGCAACTCTACTTATTAGAGTTGAGATTTTCCTAGTTCTTAGCATGCTGAATAATTTTGGGTTGTATCCTAGACAGTTGGAAGATTATGTTATGATACTCTGGGTCTTGTTTAAATCCGATGGAATGCTGACTTTTGTTTTGTTTTGTTTTGTTTTAGCAGGCGATCGACCCAGTTGGTTTTAGGCTGCAGGCTCTGAGCAGCCTCCTGTGGGTTGTGGTTTTAAAGTCCGCTGTTTTCAAAGCCTTTTGCAGGGCAACTGGGATCAATTTGATGTGTACGCCACCTAGTGGCCAGTCCGACCCCAGGGCTATGATCTCTCCAATGGTTCATTCTCAATCTAGGATACACTTCCTGGTCAGATTCGTGCCTGCACAGCCTGGGAATAAGCCCAGGTTGTTAAAACAGTTTGACCAGTGCCTCCCAGCTGCCTCCTCTCTGAGATTTCCCCGGTGCTTTCTGGTTCTCTAAAGTGTCCCTTTTTGGTCCTCATCTGCTGTGCATTTCCAATGAACTATGCCCGTATCTGGGGGATGTTATTCTTGTTCAGCAGAAATGGGATGGACCTCCCGCACTGCACTGTGCCAGTTTTTTTTTTTTTTTTAATTTGGATAGTAAGATCAATGAACCACACATCCACAAGTAAGTATGGAAAGGTTTATTACTTACTTCATGGAACTTTCTGGAGAGAGCAAAGAGGGCTCCCAAGCTGGTCTGAAAATGGCTTGAAAGAGCCAGGAATGGGGATGGGCTTGGGCGATTTCCCTACATGCAGGCTGGAGCTCCATGGTGTGGACTTCCCCCTGGTGGCAAAGGAGCAACTGAGCCTTCTTATCAGCTTTGTCCAGATGTGGGACAGAAAGGGAAGGAGGAGTGGTGAGGCTTGAGAGCTGTCTGCAATCAAACATTGAAAATCGAGTCAGACTCTTCATTACAGTGGCCAAGAGGTGGGAAGACAGAGATGGGGGGGACAAAAAGCGGCAGGCATATGTGCTCCTCTCACTGTTCTTAGGATCAGAGAGGATGTTCCTTCCATCCCTCAGAGTTTTAGGGACCTGGGGTCCCTGGAGGGGTTTGAAAGATTAACCCTGGGGGGTTTGAAAGATTAAGGAAAAGAAAAAGGAAAATGGGAAATTTCCTCCATTGTCTCTGAATATGGGGAGATCCTTTTCCTGCTGCCCATATCAAAAGAGCAGGGCCTTTCTTGAAGTTCTCTCTGTCCTTGTCAATGCTCCCTTCCAGGTTTTAGGCTGCCTTGAATCCAGGGCATGGGACCAGGGGGAGAAAAGTGGTGAGCTTACCACCACCTTAGTGGTCCTTCAAATTTCCATTTTTTCCCCAAGCCACCTGCTACTATTTACTTCTCTTAGTAAATACCTGCTCCTTATATTCTGTCCAGGCTGTGTAACTGCATTCAGTGGGAGAGACAATGTGAGTTAGTCCAGCTTAATCCATTTTACATGGAACCCTGAAATTTATCTTACACCATTTTGTTCACCCCACGCCTAGTACAGTGCTTTATACATGAAAGGGACTTAACAGATGGTCATTGAATGAACAAAGTGAATGAGTGAACAAATTGAAGTCGTATGATTTACTTACAAATAATACAGAAATTCACATTTCCAAAGAAAAATTTCTGATATCCATGCCATGGCCAATGTTCCTCGATGCTCTTGCTGGGAGAGTATGGCATCCTTTACAGAGAGGATTTAGCCTCAGTTCATAAAAAAGAATTTTTTTTCTTATTTTTAAAAATATTTTATTTATTTGAGAGCAAGACAGTGAGAGGGAGAGAGCGTAAGCGGAGAGGAGGGGCAGAGGGAGAGGGAGAAACAGACTCCCCACTGAGCAGGGAGCCTGAATTTGGGCTCAATCCCAGGACCCTGAGATCATGACCTGAGCCAAAGGCAGACACTTAACCAATTGAGCCACCCAGGTGTCCCCCCAAAATAATTTTTCTTGTTGAATTTTTGAATGAGTCATGTATTTTTAAAAACCCAAAATTGCTATGTCTCTGGAAAGGCTTTTGATTGTATAGGTTTGAGAATGTACTTTCTTAAATTCTGTTCCTCCCTTGCCTATTCCAGAATTAAAATAAAATAATGCAAACTGGCCAAATACCTCCTTTAGTGGCACTTCTTAAGTTTGAGTTCCCACGCAAACAGGCGGCACTCTATGTTTAAAAAGAACTCTGTGGAGCTCTGCTGTTCATTCTTCTTCTAAATAGTCTGCATGTGAATTATGGGATCCATTTACACTCAGAAGGCTAGAAACCCCCAAGTATTTGAATGGCAGGCTCTTTAATCTTAAGCTGCTGTGACCCCCCACCACCCTGCCCCCCCGTGACAGGACTCGACCAGTGTGTCCAACATGAAATCAACTCCAGCTCATCTTTTCCATTGTTGAATTCGCCTTTGACAGGGACCCCAGGAGTCAATGGGACCTCTGTGTGTGGATGGGATTCCCAGGAGAGTCAGGAAGTGGCTGATGATTCATGATGGAAAACATCCCAAAGGGGCTCTGCTTCCCTTTTAATTTTGTGTCAGTGGGGGAAGTTTTGGAAACCGATGCTGATGAGGACAGAATTCTCATTGGGAGCTAAACAGGATCCCTAACAGAAAAGAAACACAAGCTTCTGAGAACCAGGTCCAATTCTCTTGTCACGGAGGCCCCACCAGTGAAGAACAGCCCACCAAAGAGGGTGTGCATCCTTTAAATGTGTCGGCGACTTGACCCCCTCTGCAGAACCCTTTTTCCCCGATTCCATAGGAACAAATCAGTTATCTGCTCTGAGTGATTAAATGCCGTTTCTCTCAGCGTCTGATTTTTTCTGCTCCCTTTTTGTTCTCTCTGGGTGCCTTGGCTTTTTCTGTCCTGGTTTATCCCAGGTATGAATTGCACCCATATTGGGAATTCTCTCTTATGGAAGAATTGGCACCAAGTGGACAAGTTAAAACCTTCCAAATAGAATCTTTAAAAATAAACAAATAATGGGAGTATCTGGCTGGCTCAGTCAGTTGAGCATATGACTCTTGGTCCTGGGTTGTGAGTTCAAGCCCTACATCAGGTGTAGAGATTACTTAAAAATAAAATCTTCCCTTTTTTTTTTTTAAGACTTTATTTATTTGACAGGGAGAGAGAGAGCATGGGGGTGGGGGAGGCAGGAACTGCAGGCAGAGGGAGAAGCAGGCTCCCCACTAAGCAAGGAGCCCAACGTGGGACTCTATCCCAGGACCCTGGCATTATGACCTGAGCCGAAGGCAGTTGCTTAACCAACTGAGCCACCCAGGTGCCCCAAAATAAAAATCTAATATAAATCTAAAATAAAATAACCACCCTCCCCAAACCTTCTATAAGTCAAATCCAGTTCCAAGGGGTTCCAGGGAACTATTCATCTACTTTTGACACAAAAGTTTTATCTGAGCTTTGTATTAGTTATTACAACTTGGAACATCTTTGGTTATAGAAGAATTTTTGTTGACTGGAACTAGTTTGGCCACAGAATCTGTTCCCTGCCTTACCAGCACCACCCCAGAGGCCCAGTAACCTGCTGGGGTACATCGTCTAGGTCAGCGAAGATTTGGTCTGAGCTATCTCCCGGGGGAGGAATCCTGGGGTCCTCGAAAGACCTGGCCCCCTGTGGGGGACCTCCCTGCCCCTACTCCCTTCTGGTTGTTCCCTGGGAATGTTTGTTTTCTCATTTATGTCTAGATTCAACTAATAGGAAAGAGAATGAAACTAGCTACTTGGGGGTCCCCCCCCGCCTTATTCCTTGTCTCCTCCCCAATGCAGAGAAAGGCAAAGGAGAATCATAATGCATCTTCACTACAAGTATTTTGAATCCCTACATTTTCTTTCATTTTAGGGGAAAAATCTTGTACAAAAACTGTACAAGTAAAGGATGTGTGTTGTAGAAAAACTAGAAGAGAGAGAGAGAGAGAGAGAGAAAGAAACCTCCAAAAATACTTTCCCCATTAAAAAAATCAGGCTTCTCAATGGCTTCACTCTTTCCATTTCCACTCTTCCTGAGACTCAGTTCCTGCTGATTTTCATCAAGTCTTATTCTTCTGATTACCACCCTGTGTCTGGTTGGTGCCCCGAGCCCCCAGCATTTCCCCCCACCACTTTAGCTAAGTTGCTTTGAAGAAGATAAAGTACACAAGGGACATGTATCCATAATAGAACAAAATATCCTCATGGACAATTTCAGCAACTCTCTTATAAGGAAGCGATGCCTTGATACTGTTCCTTGGGTCGGCTTCCCCTGACCAGCCTCAGTCCTTATGCCTTCTTACCCCTGGGCAATTTGGCCTTTGTGGGTGACTTTCAGACTTTCTTTCTTAGATCCTCTGAACAGTGGTCATTCCTTGCCAGCCCTGGCCAGTCTCTCCCAGCTCTCAGTCCTGTACGCGGTTTCTTTCCTTGCATGTTCTTAACGCTACGCCTCTACAAACTCCTTTGTCCATTCTGGGGGCAAGTGTGGCATATGTGAACATCAATCTGCACATTCAGGAATGCAAGAGATTTATTTTTTTCTGCAAGCCACTTATTTTCTATTTCAAGCCTCCATTTCATTGGATGGAAGGAGTTTAATATGTCATTGTGGGATTTATACACACACACACACACACACACACATGAACACACACACACACATACACACATCTAGTCTAGGTCACTGTCTCTCCTTGCTAGACTCCCCTGAGCGTTGCCTGTTCCTGCTAGGCCTCTGGGCTGTGTGGGTCGCAGTTAAGTCATCCTTGACCGGAGTTCTCCTCCAGCCCCAGCTTGCTCTCAGCTGGACTCTTCACTACTTTAAGCTGCGGGGGATGGGTCTTCTCTTCCCCTACAATGCTGGGAAAAGTGAAAACCTCCATGGAGCTCCCAGCCGCCTTCATCACATCTCCGGTGTTCTGGGGTGTAAAGGTGTGTGGGGCCTGTTTCAAAGCCCAAGTGCTGGCTGACTACATCATTTGCTGGGCCCCATGCAAGATGAAAACATAAAGCTGGGGAGGGGTTGGGGAAAGTCAACCTCCCCCTCTCATGGGGCCCAGCAGATGATCCCGAGGGGATTGTGGCCTTCATGCCATACACATGTGCTGTACACATATCCATATGTATGCCCCCATGTCTGGACTGGGGGTAGACCACAGAGTCCACTGCTTTTTTTTTTTTTTCCTCTTTTAAGATTTTATTTATGTATTTGACAGACAGAGATCGCAAGTAGGCAGAGAGGCAGGCAGAGAGAGAGAGAGAGAGGAGGAAGCAGACTCCCTGCAGAGCAGAGAGCCCGATGCGGGACTCGATCCCAGGACCCTGGGATCAGGACCTGAGCCGAAGGCAGAGGTTTTAACCCACTGAGCCACCCAGGCACCCCCAGAGAGTCCACTGCTTTGCCCACCCTGTGGCTTTGGCACTGCCACCTGAGGTGCAAAGGCACCTGCCTTAGTCTCACCTCCAGATGCCTTGAAGCCTGTGCACCATCTCCTCCTCTCCGGACCTATGCCAGGTGTGGAAGGAAGCCAAGAGGGCCATGGCACAGGGCACCAGGGGGCGAGAGGTGGGGAACTCACCCCAGGGGAGACCTGGGGGCAGGATTCTCTGTGAGCCAAGGCTTGCTCCATCGCCCTGTCACACTCTACTCTACAAGTCATACATTCCAAGTTAAAACTTCAAGAATTTCAAAACAGCCATTGCAGAGTATTAAACCCCAGTGCCAGGCCCTTCTGAGCACCTTGCCATGCGCACCAGCACTGGCCAGGTTAACCTGATTTTCCTCTGTACCTGGATACAGAAAAGCCAGGAAATAGGCTTCTTTCTGTATGACACCATCCCTTGGGGCCATGGGAATACAATGGAACGGGGTGAGGGAGGAGTGAGAAGAGTAGGGAGGGGAAGATCCTGAGAGTAACAGGAATTACCAGAAAGAGAAAGAGAACACCCAAACTCGCATTTCAAAAACTCTTTTCCCAGCACATAAGTATCTGCCAATCCTAGCACTCATGGACTTCCAGCTGTCGTCCTTCATCTGAGTCACCAGCGGACTCACCTGCCGGGCACCAGGGCCCGCCCACCCCCCCCATCACGCCCCCCCCATCATACACTCAAACAATAGCCTGTATCTCTGCTGGGGTAGGAGGGGGCCTTAATTTCTAGGACTAGGGCAGAGGGCTGCTGAGGCTTTAGGCCACAGGGGCCAAGCCCTCTCAGAGTTGTGGTTTTTTTTTTTTTTTAAAGATTTTATTTATTTATTTGACAGAAAGAAATTACAAGTACACTGAGAGGCAGGCAGAGAGAGAGAGAGAGAGAGAAGGAAGCAGGCTCCCTGCTGAGCAGAGAGCCCGATGCGGGACTCGATCCCAGGACCCTGAGATCATGACCTGAGCCGAAGGCAGCGGCTTAACCCACTGAGCCACCCAGGCGCCCCCAGAGTTGTGTTTTAAAATCGGAACATGTTCTTCTAAGTATGGCGCCCTCCAGACCTGCAGTGTCAGCATCGCTGGGGAACTCGTTAGAAATGCAGATTTCTCAGGCTTGCCCCACATCCTCTAAAGCTGAGGGTCTGGGGGTGGGACTCACAGAGGGTTTTAACAAGTGTCTAGTGATTTAATGCACGATACACTTTGAGAACCGCTGCTCTAAACGTATATTACGTGGGAGGTATTTTTCAGAGGTCTTCAGTGCGTTTTCATTCGCAATCTTAGAAAAGAAAATATTGGACCTAGTGTTCATTGTTGACAGTTCAGAGAATTGTAAGAAGGTTCAGCAACGGTAAAGTATGTTCTCTACCCACATGCTAGGATATTTGGAATTCCTACATCAGACATGTATTCCTTCCAGTTCGTTTTACTGTTCTCTTTTAAAAAGGTAAAGTTTCCGTTTGGTAAGTTCACATAAAAGTGTCTGTGATGAGTGCTGTGAAGTGTGTAAACCTGGTGATTCACAGACCTGTACCCCTGGGGATAAAAATGTATGTTTATAAAAAATAAAAAATTAAAAAAAAAAGTGTCTGCGATATCTGTTGTATTCTGCTTACCATGACTAGGAAGGGAGAGAAACATAGGAAGGGACTTGAGTCAGCAGAACAAAGGGAAGCACTGCTTAGGGCTGGTGCTTCTAGATCTTGTAAAATCACATGAGTAAAGACATTTACTGGAAATGGTCCCTATAACTTAATTTTTTTTTCCTATAGCTTAATTTTAAAATAAGGGGGAGAGAATGAAAGAGTGAGTTCAGTGGGGTACATAGTGGATGAAACCTTGTTTCATATGCTGCCACTAACTAGCTAAACTCATAGATAAGTCAAACTCAGTTTTTGTAGAATGTGGCAATGTTGATCTATCTCTAAGAAATTATATCACTAGGAGGTGGTTGCAAGTGACAGGAAATTTAATTCAAACCGTTTTAAACTTTAATCTATTAGCTTTTGTAAAAAAAAAAAAAAACGGTCTAGAAGTAATTCTGACTTCAGAACAGCTTGATCAGTGTTCAGAAGAGGCCACAAGACGCAGTTGTTCCTCTTTTTACTCTTTGCTGCTGTGGATGTTGGCTTCATTTTCAGACTGTATAAGTTGGCAAGATAGTAGCCCCAGCTTCAGCCAGCATGGCTCCATGGTTCAAGTCTGGATCTGAGGGCAAACCCAGAAGCCCAGAAAGAAAACCCAAGTGAGGCTGATTGGCTCTGATTTGCCTCCCTTGAGTTATGTGCCTGTCCTTGAGCCAATCAGTGAAACCACAGGAGAAACTGATGCTCCGGGTCATACGCCAAGCCTGGGTCATACACTGTCCCTGGATAGGAGATGGTGGGGAGGTACGGTCAATGCCACAAAACCCACAAGGACTGAAGGTGGGAAAGGGTGGTTCCCCCACAAATATTGGAGGCTTTTACTGGAAATGGGGTAAATGGATAGGGGCTGGCCGGGAAGCCACACGCGTCCACCACAAGGATCTCGGTTCCAACATTCTGTAGTTCTGTGAGGTCCTCCCGCGGCCTAGAGTGCTGGCGTAGAAACCACATTCACCACACTGCCCTCCAGATGGAACAGAATTAGGCTTGGGAGGAAGGAATCCTGTTTCTATTTAGCATGACTAAACTCATACCCTCCAACAGCCCTGACTGGGAAGGCTGTCCCTCCTGGCAAACCAGTTGGCTTCTCATTTCTCCACAAGAATGTGTACAAAACCGTCCACACTCCTGCCTGGCTCTGCCCCTCTGCTCACCTCCATCTTCCTGTTCACCTTCTTCCGTCTTCTGTGCTCCTCTCCGCATGTCGTCTCTTTCTTCCTTTCTTTCTTCATCTTTGTCTCCGGTCTGGTTTTCTCTGTTGCCTCTCTCTGTTTCTCTCTCTTTCCATTTACTGACCGGCCATCTCTCTCTCTCTCTCTGCCTAGCTCTCTCTGAGTTTCCTTCTTGGCTTCTCTCTTTTTTTCTCATTCTGGGTTTTCCCTGTCTCTGTCTCATTCATTCAGTGTCCTATACTGTCTGTTCTTCTTTCTCTCTGTCAAAGTACCTGTCTGTCATGTCCTCCACCTGCCGATTTATTTGAGAGAGAGAGAAAGAGCATGAGAGAGTGCACATGAGAAGGGGGAGGAGGAGAAGGGAGAGAGAGAGAGAGAATCTCAAGCAGACTCCTTGCTGAGCATGGAGCTTGACACAGGGCTCGATCTCACGGCCCTGAGATCATGACCCGAGCTGAAGTCAAGAGTTGGATGCTTAACTGACTGAGCCACCCAGGTGCCCCGAACTGCCAATTTCATTCTTTGTGTCTACTTTTCCTTTCCCCTGTGCTTTTGTCTCTATGCTTCTTTCTTTCTGAAATAGACAGTTTTCACTACTCCAGACAGGACTCTCAAATGTTCACATAATCCCACTTTTTCCCTATGTTTCTTAGCAAGTGGACAAAGGGTTTGTAAGGCTGGAGGGGAGACTGTGAGGGAGGGAAATGTAGAGAGAAAAAGGAGGCAGTGATGGGGCCCCTGAAGGAATATCACTGTGAGTAAGGGTTTGTTCAAGCCAAAAGATCACAGGACATGCACAGACACACATGCATAGCAAAGTCACAAACTACCTTTGAGCAGGCACTCAGCTTCTCCATCACAATTATGTTTGGGTTTGGGTGAAGTTGTGTTTTCCTTGGTTGGGCTTTTCCTGACCAAATAGCTGCTCCCTGGATTCCTAAGCAGTTTGAATATCTATAACTGAGTCACAGTCTCCACACTGTGGCTGGCTACTTCACAACAGGGGCAGTGAAGGAACTGACACAGCCGTAGTGTACCTTCATGTGTCCTCCTCTGTGCATGGCACAGCCCCAGTCCCTGTTTTCCTCCTGGGGGTCACCCAGCTCCTGCTTCTCAATGACTGAACAGTCTCTAATCCCAAATCAGTAAGGCCTAATATCAGGCCCTTCACATCCTTCTGCAATTTCCAACTCAAGAGACATTGTTGGGTTGTGAATAAAAGAACATGGGCATTAGAAGAAAATATTGATCCAACAGGTTTTGCACTCAGACTCTATTTCTATGTGGATTCAAAAACTTGCTTCACATAGCCTCCGGAGGACTGTCCTTTTCATCTTCAACGAAGTTAGTCTTCACTTAATCCCGCCTTCATTTTCAAAGGCCAATACATTGGCTTCTGCAGGCACTAGAATATTCTTTACTACAGCGAAAATGGCAAGAAGCGCGTGACATCATAGGACTTTTTTTTTCTTTCCAACTTTACCACTTCACTGCTCTATGATGCTAAGCAGATAACATCACTGAGTCCTAATTTCCATATTTGTAAAAGAAAGGATAATAGGTGCCTAGCATAGTGCCTGGTACTTAGTAGGTGCTGATTAATGGTGTTCATTCATTTAAGACACTGATGCTCAGCTTTGGCTGTCTATTAGAATCTCCTAGGAAGCCTTTAGAAATGCTGAAGCCCAGGCTCCAGATTATCATTTATATTTCTGAGTTTGGCAGCAGTATTTTTATTTTTTAATTTTTATTTTGTTGTTTATTACATAATAGTTTTTTAAATTATTAACATATAATGTATTATTTGCTGCAGGGGTACAGGTCTGTGATTCATCAGGCTTACACATTTCACAGCATGCACCATAGCATGTACCCTCCCCAATGTCCATCACCCAGACACCCCATCCATCCCCTCTGGCAGCAGTATTTTTAAAAAATCCTACCACACATCCCACCCAACCTGTCTCCAGTATGCAGTCAAGCCTGGTATCTTTGATTTCAGAGGAGGTTTGCATTAGATGGGGCTTCTTTTATACTTAATAAAGGGTCAAAGGCCCTGTTTTTAAAAGTGTGTTTGAGGACCCAGAATTTAAACTTGGACCACAGTCCTCGTGAATTGATTTAATTGATTCCCCCAATTTCCAAATATTACCTATTCCTGTAACTTCATCTAAAATGAAGTGTGACCCATAAAATATTCTTCATTTGGCTAAGGGTAAGTACATGTTAAACATTCAGTTCAATAGCATGTACTAGTGAGAACTAAGCTAAACCAAAAGTCTTCTGTCTTCAAAAAATAATCAGTAACTTCAGAAGGTACACCACAAGTAAAAAGCAGTGCTTTTTGTAAAACAAAACAAGACAAAAACTCCCTCCCCTTGGAAGTTGAGGTCTCTAAGCACACACCCTGACAAATTAATTTTCTGTTAAACATCAGCCCTCCTGCTGCTTGTAATGATGGACCTAAGAAGAGGAACAGCCGTTGGCGACAGGAAGTTTGCAATGATGTGGGAGATTTACTGGAAAATTTCCTTCGAAGAAAATAATTTCTGTGGTCAACATTGTTAACAAAAATACATGGGGCTGACCAAACCAAACCAAACCAAACCAAACAAAACAAAAAAACATGTCAAACAAGCTTTGTACTTGATGGGATAGAGTATTTTTTTAAAAAGATTCTTATTTATTCATTTGATAGACAGAGATCACAAGTAGGCAGAGAGGCAAGCAGAGAGAGTGGAGGAAGCAGGCTCCCCGTCGAGCAGAGAGCCCGATGCGGGGCTCGATCCCAGACCCTGAGATCATGGCCTGAGCCGAAGGCAGCGGCTTAACCCACTGAGCCACCCTGGTGCCCCAGGATAGAGTATTTTTAAACTAAAAAAATCATGTGTTGTTCTGTGTGTATATTAATGCATTTCTTTCTCATTTGGATGATACTCGACACACTGTGGAAATGTTATCCTTTGTCCTTCCCTCTGCATTGATTATTCCCAGTCTGGAACAGAAATGTAATCTCAGAAAGGGGATGTGTGAAAGGGGGTCCTACTCAAGAGCGTCTATGGGGGCATCTCTTGACTCAGTCCTGCAAGTGTTTGCTGTGATGTTCGTGTGTTGTATCTTGTGTGCGCCTCCTACATCCCCACCTTTCCCCCTCTCGTTCTCTGGACCTCCACAATCACAGTCTCTGCTTCAGAGAACACTGCCCCAAAGCTTGTTTCTGCTGGCCACATCAACTAGGACTACTCTCAGAGGAACTGAAACTGGTACCCAGCCTTGACAGCCCCTCTAGTGGGAAAGATTTGGAACCAGGAGGCCAGGATTCAGTACTTAATCTTACTCTTTACTGTCTGTATGCTTTTATTAAGCAAGCACATAACCTCTATGAGCCTTTTTTTTTTCTCATTTGTAAAATGAAGGATACTAATATTACCTGCCTGGTAAAGATTTTGTCAGCTTCTAGACGCACCTTAAAAATATCACGGGTGGGGCGCCTGGGTGGCTCAGTGGGTTAAGCCGCTGCCTTCGGCTCGGGTCATGATCTCAGAGTCCTGGGATCGAGTCCCGCATCGGGCTCTCTGCTCAGCAGGGAGCCTGCTTCCTCCTCTCTGCCTGCCTCTCTACCTGCTTGTGATCTCTGTCAAGTAAATAAATAAAATCTTAAAAAAAAAAATATCACGGGTACGGGGCACCTGGGTGGCTCAGTGGGTTAAAGCCTCTGCCTTCAGCTCGGGTCATGGTCCCAGCGTCCTGGGATCGAGCCCCGCATCGGGCTCTCTGCTCAGCAGGGAACCTGCTTCCCTTCCTTTCTCTCTGCCTGCCTCTCTGCCTATCTGTGATCTCTGTCTGTCAAATAAATAAATAAAATCTTTAAAAAAAAATATCACAGGTTCAATTCCACTGAAATAAAAAGCACATATTGCAATCAAATGACTTTTTGGTTTCCCAGTGCACATAAAAATTATGTTTATATTATACTGTAGCCTATTAAGTGTGCGGTAGTATTATGTCTAAAAAAGCAATGTTAAATTAAAAATACTTTAAAGGTGCCTGGGTGCCTCCATTGGTTAAGCATTTGACTCCTGATTTTGGTTCAAGTCATGATCTCAGTGTTCTAAGGTCTAGCCCTGTGTCGTGCTCTGCAGTGGGCATGGAACCTGCTTGAGACTCTCGCTCCCCCAGTGCACCCCCATAAATAAATAAATAAAAGTTTATTGTTAAATAATGCTAGCCATCCTCTGAACTTTCAGCAAGTCATAACCTTTTTGCTGGTGGAGGGTCTTGCCTCCATGTTGATGGCCGCTGACTGATCAGGGTGGTGGTTGCTGAATGCCGGGGTGGCTGTAGCAATTTCTTCAAACAAGACAACAATGAAGTTTGCCTCATCAATAAACTCTTCCTTCCATGATTTCTCTGTAGCGTGTGATGCTGTCTGATGGCATTTTACCTGCAGGAGAACTTCTTTCAAAATTGGAATCTGTCCTACCAAATACTGCTGCTGTTTAACAACTAAGTTTATGTAACATTCTAAATCCTTTGCTGTCATTTCAACAGTCTTCCCACTATCTTTACTAGGAGTACATTCCTGTGGGAGGCCGCAATAAGGCTTGAGACGAGGACCAAACCAGGCCCTGACTTGTGCCTCCTTTAAGGTCCGAATAACCTAACAAAGGGTTTAGGACGGGAAAAGTTGAGTAGCACTGAGAAAGGGTCTGTGCTATGTGTTGTGCGCTCACCTACATGACTTCCCACACGCTTGCTAAACAAATGAGAGCAGTTCGGTTGGGGTCATAAGTTCGTGGCTGGTCCTTGCTGCCCTAGTACAGCCCATAAATTACTTTCAGGTTTGCTGTATCAATACAGAACAATTGTACTGGCATTAGCCACTTGGTGTCCCGAGGTCTGCTTATAGTTAATTGTGAAACTTATTATGGTAACTCGTGGTTGTTTAATTAGACACAAATGTATTGCTTCTCCTATTATCACTCTATATATGGCCTTAATAATTTGAATAAACTTAGCACTGCTGGACATCCTCCTCAGTGCTCCTTTTGCCCCCATCTCTCTGCTTCTCGAGTTCTTTTCTTCATCCTCTTACCCTCATGTTCCTGGTCGATTTGTCGCGCCGGCCGCGACACATTCCGTTTCAAGAAACCACATTCTTTGTTCCTCCACAAGAAGCAACTCCTCATCCATTCAAGTTTGATCACAAGATTACAGCAACTCAGGCCCATCTTCAGGCTCCACTTCTAGTTCTTGTTCTCTTGCTGTTTCCACAAGACCTCTGCGAAGTCTTGAACACCTCAAAGTCCTCCATGAGGGTTGGAGTCCACTTCTTCCAAACACCTGTTAATGTTGGGATTTTGACTTCTTCCCATGAATATTCTTTTTAAAAATTTTTTTAATTCAATTCATCAACATATAATGTATTATTGGTTTCAGAGGAACAGGTCTGTGACTCATCAGTCTTATATAACACCCAGTGCTCATTATATCATGTGCCCTCCTTAATGTCTGTCACCCAGTTACCCCATCCTCCCAGCCCACCTCCTCCAGCAACCCTCTGTTTGTTTCCTATGATTAAGAGTCTCTTATGGTTTGTTTCCCTCTCTGGTTTTGTCTTGTTTTGTTTTTTCCTCTCTTCCCCTATGATCCTCTGTTTTGTTTCTTAAATTTCACATATCAGTGAGATCATGTGATAATTGCCTTTCTCTACTGACTGATTTTGCTCAGCATAATACCCTCTAGTTCCAACCACATTGTTATAAATCCCATGAATGTTCTTAATGACATCTGCAATCATGAATCCTTTCCAGGACGTTTTCAGTTTACTTTGCCCAGAGCCATCAGAGGAATCACTCTATCTATGGCAGTTACACCCTTACGCAATGTGAATTAAATAACATCAAATTTAGTTTATATTATAAATTTTATGACTTAATTTATAGCCAAGAGAAGCTAATTAAGAATTAAGTAATAAGACTTGAGAGTTGAAATTGATCCATGGGCTGCAGGATGGATGCTGTGTTAGCCAGCATGACAGCATTAACCTCACTGTTCATCTCCATCAGAGCTCTTGGGTGACCAGGTGCATTGTCAACGACCTGTCATTTTTGAAAGGAATCTTTTTTCCTGAACAGTAGGTCTCAACAGTGGGCTTAAAATACTTCATAAATCACATTATAAATAGATGTGCTGTCATCTAGGCTTTGTGTTCCATGTACAGAGCACAGGGAAAGTAGATTGATTTTATATAAAATAATCTATATACATATATAATATATAATATATATACATATACATTATATATGTATATATACATTATTTTTATATATTTGTATATAAAATACATATATATAATATATATTTTATATATAAAATAATACAATATACTCATATATGTATTATACATATAATATATATTATATATATATAAAATATAAAACATTACTCAGCTATCAAAAAGAATGAAATCTTGCTAAGCGATATCAGTCAGTTAGAGAAAGACAAATATCATATGATTTCATTCCCATGTGGAATTTAAGAAACAAAATGGAAGAACATACGGGAAGGAAAGGAAAAATAAGATGAAAACAGAGAGGGAGACAAACCGTTAGAGACTGTTAGCTCTACAAACAAACTGAAGGTTGCTGGAGGGGAGATGGTGGGGAGGATGGGGTGACTGGGTGACGGGCATGAAGGAGGGCACGTGATATGTTGAGCACTGGGTGTGCAATTGATGAACTGCTAAATTCTACCTCTGAAACTAATAATATGCTATGTTAATTAAATCTAATTTAAAGAAAATAAATTAAAGAAATAAGATAAGAGATCTGTGACTTTTCCTTTCACTTGAACAAATAGAGGCCATTGTAGGGTCTAATTAGGGTCTAAACCGGCCTAATTTCAATATTGTGTCTGAGGGAATAGGGAGACCTAAGGAGAGGGAGACATGTGAGGGAACTGGTCAGTGGAGCAATCAGACACTTACAACATTTATCTAGGAAGATCACCGTCTTATATGGGTATTGTTCATTGTGCCCCAGAACAGTTACAACAGTGACATCAAAGATCACTGATCACAGGTTATCCTAACAAATATAATCATAATGAAAGAGCTTAAAATGTTGAATTAACCAAAAATATGACACAGAGACACAAGTGACCAAACATTGGGAAAATGACACCTATAGACTTGGGGAATTCAGGATCCCCATAAACCTTCAATTTGTAAAAAAAAAAGAAACAAACAAACAAAAACCATTATCTGTTATTTACGATGAAGGAAAGTGCAATAAAACAGAACATGCCCATATAGGCTTATATCATTTCATACAATCTTTTTATATGCACTCTTCTGTAATGCTCTGGAGCTATTTTCCTTATCTTTTTTTTTTTTTTTTTTTTAAGTTTGGAAACATTTCACCTTGATACGACAAACTCGTAATGACTTAAATGAACCCACCAAACTTTTTCTACAAACTTTAGCCTGCAAACCTTCTAGTACAAACCTTAGTTCAGCCTTGCCCCCTTTGAATAGCTACTCCTGAATGCTCCAGGAAGAAAGTAAGATTTCAAAACACTTCACCTTGTTTTTTTCTCTTTTTTTCAGCCTTGGCATCCCAGGTAATTTATTACAGAAATCTGGCTGGGCTTCACAGTGGAGTCTGGAGGCCTTGTAGGGGATGACAAAGAAGGAAACAGATCTTGTCTTTACACAAAGCTGAAGGAAGGGCAGAGGGCCAGTATTTGGCTATATGAGAGGCCTCCATATGCTGGCCCACCCTGCCCACACACTGGGGACCATTGTTCAGAATTTGAGAATCATCATTGCAGTCTGTACTGATCAGGGCAGGAAAAAAACAAAAAACAACAAAAAACCCAAAAACCAAACAAAACACCACCACCACCACCACAAGAAATTGCCTTCCAAATACTCTCATAGAGAGAACTAGAAACTGCAAATAGTAAGCAATATTTCATCCTTAGTTATTATAAAATGTTCATGATGTTCTTAGGAGATAAAAGGTGAGGCTCTCTCAGCCTTCCTGTTCCTGCTTACCTTGATCTACCCATCCCCAACTTCCCTGGAAAATAGTTCAAATCAGACTTGTGTACCTTACCCAAAGAACATCCAGATATCCGAGTGCACCTACCTGTGCAATAGGAAGGCAAACATGTTCTTCCTTCTTGTCTTCTGTTAAGGAGCTCAGGGAAGACAGTAATATTTACTGAACTCCTGGCATATATCAAGGCATTTTCACAGATAGTATTTAATTTCCATTATGAAACTCTGAGATAGGGATTCTCATGCCTATTGATATGGAAACTGAGAGTCAGAATGATGAAGAGATGTGTTCAAGGTCACACAGCAAATGATTGGTAAGAACAGCATCATAACCTCAGTCTACCTCCTTCCTTCCATTGATTCCTCTTCCAAAACATGAATGGAGAGGAGTATAGCAGAAATTCTCACTGTAGTTTCTTAGCTGGTGAAATGGAAAAACATATTGAGCTTACTTTGTTTTTCTAAAGATTTATTTATTTATTGAGAGAGAGAGAGAGTGCAGCTGGAGGAGCAGAGGGAGAGGGAGAGAGAATCTCAAGCAGACTCCACACTGAGAAAGGAGCTCCACACAGGGCTTGCCTGAGATCATGACCGGAGCTGAAACCAAGAGTTGGAGGCTTAACTAACTGAGCCACCCAGGCATCCCCTGAGATTATTTTAAAATCAGTTAATCAGTCCTGGTTGTTTCTTCCTAAGAGACAATATACATGGGTAAAAATCCCTATAAAATGAAGCCTTGTGGGTACTAGAAAGTGACCACATTTTTTTCAATAGGTGTCAGTGGATCAAATTTAGCCTTTCCATTGAAATCCCTGGGAAAGTAGGAAATACTACCATTTCTCAAATCATGAAACCTGTCAAAAACAAAAAAATCCCTGTCTTTTCTTTAGAAAGTAAACAGTCATTCTTGGCTCACGGATATGTGAGGATCAGTTGAATTACGTGTCTTAAACAATTTTCTGCCAGTAAGTGAAGTTAGCAAATGATCACTCAAGTATGATAGACTGCTCTTTATAGTGTACTGTCTGCTTTTCTTGTGTGTTTGGAAATTTACATTAACAGAAAGATTTGTTTTAATTTTTTCCATTTTTATTGAAGTCTAATTTAAATACAGTGAAATGACTTTCAGGAATTGCATTTGACGTACATCAACCGCATCCTGCAACAATACAGAATACTGCCTGACCCTCAGAACATCCTGTAAGCTTCATTCCAATCCTTGCCTGCCTCCACCTCTGCAGACAACTACTGCTCTGATTCCTTTTGCCATAGATTGACTTTGCCTATTTCAGAAATTCATATGAATGGAATCACACAGTATGTACCCTTTTGTCTCTGTCTTCTTTTATTCAGTATAATGATACTGAGGCCCAACCAGCTATCACAAGTTTTTTAGTGTTTGTTTTCATTGCTGAGTAGTATTACATTGTATGTACATACCAATTTCATTTATTCATTCTCCTGCTGATGGACATTTGGGTTCTTTCTTTCTTGCTTTTTTAAAGATTTTATATGTTTATTTGACAGAGAGAGAGAGAGAGTGAGAGAGGGAACACATGGAGGGGGAGTGGGAGAGGGAGAAGCAGGCTTCCCACTGAGCAGGGTGCCCAATGCGGGGCTCAATGCCAGGACCCTGGGATCATGACCTGAGCCGAAGGCAGACACTTAACGACTGAGCCACCCAGGCACCCCGTAGGTTGTTCCTAGTTGTCAAGGCCAAGGCTGGAAAAAGAGAAAACAAGGTAAAATATTTTGAAATTTGATATTCTTTGTGGAGTATTCAGGGTTAAGAGTAAAACTACTATGAACATCCAGGCACAAGTCTTTTCTGTGTCTAGTGTTTCCGTTTCTTCTAGAAATATATTTGCTGAGTCATAGGGTAGATGTATGTTGGACTTACAAGAAACTGCCAAACTGATTTTCAAAGTGGCTGTACAATTTTACATTCCCACTAGAAATATATGAGAGTTCTTTTGCTCCACATTCTTCCCAACATTTAGAGCTATCAGTTGTGGTATTTCATTGTAGCTTTCATTTGCATATTCTTGATGATTAAGGATGTTGAGCAATTTTTTCATGTATTTATCAGCATATCTTTTGTGAATTATCTGTTCCAGTCTTTTGCACATCTTACTTGGTTTTTACGTTAAAAATCCTATAATCTCAACTTCCAGATATAACCATCATTAACATTTTTGGACTTTTTTCTATGCATTTATTTATTTCTACAAATTGATTCTTTACAAAAAAATGTGTTCATATTTATAAACTGTTCTGTAACCTATTTTTTTCATTCAGCAATTGGTCATGAACATCATTCCCTCTAATAAATATGCTTCTATGCCATCTTTTTAAAAAAGATTTTATTTATTTATTTGACAGACAGAGATCACAAGTAGGTAGAGAGGCAGGCAGAGAGAGAGAGGAAGGGAGGCAGGCTCCCCGCTGATCAGAGAGCCCAATGAGGGGCTCGATCCCAGGACCCCAGGATCATGACCTGACCCAAAGGCAGAGGCTTTAACCCACTGAGCCATCCAGGTGCCCCTCTATGCCATCATTTTTTTCACTGAATTTTCATTGCAGCTTTATGCACAATAGCCCAAACAGGAAACAACATTTAACTTGGTGAGTGTAGAAACAAAATATGGCGTCTATCTATGCATTGGAATACTACTCAGCAATAAAAAGGAACAGCCTATATAGATAAATGCAACCGACAGACAAAACCATTATGCTGAATGAAAGAATCCAGGCATAAAAGTGTAAATATAAACTGTAGTGAGAATGCAAATAAAGTGACTAAAAAAAGTTGGGGTAGAGGGATGGACCGCCAAGAGGTAGGATGAAACTTTTGAGCGTGCTGAAAATATTCTCTATATTGATTGTAGCTACAGTTTCACTGGTATACTCACCAAATTATACATTTTAAATGGAAGCCTATTGCAGGCAAATTATAGCTCAGTAAAATTGATTCCAACAAAAAAGCATTGTTGAGGATCTGCATTATAGGATACAGGCTGGGCCCTGAAGGAGGTGGGGCAAGCTTGATCAACACAATTAGAGAAGAATTAAGTAGTAAGAACCCAGAAAGGATGGGGAGTTGAGACAAGAAAGTACATAGCAGAGTTTAGGTTGCAGAAAAAATAGTTTTAAGTTGAATTGGGGCTCTTAATTAAGCCTTGTTAAAGTAGTTTAAGCTGAAAGGGAAATTCATTGCCTTATAGTGTACAAAAAAAATGAGAAACTGGAATCAGAGACTCGGTTAAAACCAGAGCTTAGGGAGCCTGGGTAGCTCAGTTGGTTAAGCGACTGTTTTTGGCTCAGGACATGATCCTGGAGTGCCAGGATCGAGTCCTGCACTGGGCTCCCCACTTGGCAGGGTCTGCTTCTCTGACTTCTGACCCTCTCCCCTCTCATGCTCTCTCTCTCTCTCTCATTCTCTCTCAAATAAACAAATAAAATCTTCAAAAAAAAAAAAAAAAGCCAGGACTTAAATCTCCGATGTCACCTTACTGAGAGGGTAGGGGAGAGGGTTGGGGTACCTGATTATAATCTCAGAAGGATGGAGATTTAGGCTCCCTACTTGGGCTTGCTCTTGAGGATGGGGGTAGGGTTGCAGTTTTATCTGGAGTAGAGTTATTGTCTTAACAGTTTTCTGTCCTTCTAGGCTGTCCCCTTTTGGTCCTTTGACTAGAGCTAACAGGTTTTTCTGGGGTGGGGGGTGCACATTCATAGGCCTTTTTAAAGGTTGCTGACTTCTCCACCATCTAGTCTGGGATATATGAGACAAAATGAAAACCCAGGAACTCACAACCTTGTTTCCTCAGTTCCTGAGGTCTGCCCCGGGTCTGCCTTCTCTCCATCTTTCAGCCCTTTTAGCTTTGTTTTATGTAGAATGTCCACAGTTTTTAGCTGTACTTATCAGCAGGAGGAGTAAGGGGAAAAAGTGTGTTTATTCCATCTTTCTAGAAGCAGAAGTCTTTTTGACAACTATTTTCTCCCATTCAATGTCTTAATAAAGAGTTTTGATGAATAGAAGTTTACAATTTTGATTAAGTCCATTTTACCTAGCTGTTTCTTTTGTGATTAGTGTTTTATGGGTTCTTGACAAAGAAATATTTACTGATCTCTAAGGTGCAAAAATAACCCCCATGTGTTTTTCTAGAAGCTTTATGATTTCAGCTTTTACATTAAGAGTTATAATCCATCTCAAATTAATTTTAGTGTTTGGTGTGAATATGAGTTGCAATTGATTTTTTTTCCTGTATACACTGCCAGTTGTTTCAGCACCATTTGATGAAAGTATTTACTTTCCTCATTGAATTTCTTTGGCATCTTGGTGAAAAAAATCCATATTTGTGAGTCTACTTTTGTACTATTTTCTGATCCAGTAATCTATTGTCTCTGTCTTTGTGCCAAGACTACATTGTCTTGATTACCATAGCATTATAGCAATCTTGAAATCAGATAGTTTATGTCCTCTGAATTTTTTTCTTTTTAGACTTACCTTGTATCTGTTAGGCTCTTCATATTTCTATAAAAATTTCATAGTCCATTTGTCAATTTTTACAAAAAAAGTCTTCTGTGATTCTGACTGGGTTTGTGTTGGATCTTTAGATCAATTCTTGGAGAATTGACATCTTGATAAGAAATAGTATGTCGACTGTGGTCATTGCTGCTATGAACATTGGGGTACAGATGGTCCTTCTTTTCACTACATCTGTATCTTTGGGGTAAATACCCAGTAGTGAAATTGCAGGGTCAGAGGGAAGCTCTATATTTAATTTCTTAAGGAATCTCCACACTGTTTTCCAAAGTGGCTGCATCAACTTGCATTCCCACCAACAGTGTGAGAGGGTTCCCCTTTCTCCACATCCTCTAATACACACATCACCAAACTGTGGAAAGAACCAAGATGCCCTTCAATGGACAAATGGATAAGGAAGATGTGGTCCATATATATTATGGAGTATTATGCCTCTATCAGAAAGGATGAATACTCAACTTTTGTATCAACATGGACAGGACTGGAAGAAATTCTGCTGAGTGAAATAAGTCAAGCAGAGAGAGTCAATTATCATATGGTTTTGCTTATTTGTGGAGCATAAGAAATAATATGGAGGACATGGGGAGATGGAGAGGAGAAGAAAGTTAGGGGAAATTGGAGGGGGAGATGAACCCTGAGAGACTATGGACTCTGAAAAACAATCTGAGGGTTTTGGAGGGGTTGGGGTTGGGAGGTTGGGTGAGCCTGGTGGTGGATATTATTGAGGGCACATATTGCATGGAGCACTGGGTGTGGTGCATAAATAATGAATTCTAGAACACTGAAAAGAACTTTATTATTATTTTTAAAGATTTTATTTATTTTTTTGACAGATGGAGATCACAAGTAGGCAGAGAAGCAGGCAGAGAAAGGGGGGGAAGAAGGCTCCCTGCCGAGCAGAGAGCCCGATGCGGGGCTCGATCCCAGGACCCTGGGACCATGACCTGAGCTGAAGGCAGAGGCTTTAATCCATTGAGCCACCCAGGCACCTCTGAAAAGAACTTAAAAAAAATAAATAAAAATTAAAAGAATTACAAAAACGAGAGAGAGAGAGATGGTCCCTATATACAATGGAATATTATGCAGCCATCAGAAGAGATGAATACCTAATTTTTGTATCAATGTGGAGGACTGAAGGAGATTATGCTGAGGGAAACAAGTCAAGCAGAGAAATTCAATTATCTTATGGTTTCACTTACTTGTGGTGCATAGGAAATTACATGGAGGACATTAGTAGAAGGAAGGGAAAAATGAATTGGGGGAAATTGGAAGAGGAGACAAAGCATGAGAGATTGTAGCTCTGGGAAACAAACTGAGGGTTTTGGAGGGGAGGGGATGGGGGGTTGGTGAGCCTGGTGGTGGGTATTAAGGAGGGCATGTATTGCACGGAGCACTGGGTGTTATGCCTAAATAATTAATCTTGGAACTCAGAAAAAATTAAATTAAAAATAAAAAGAAATAGTATGTCTTTCTGTTTGTCTCCTTTGATTCTTTTAGCAATATTTTAAAGTTTTTAGGATATCTTCTCTATATTTTATTATGTGTATACCTAAGCTTTTGAGGTTTTTAAAGTTATTCTAAGTGGTATTGTTTTAAGATTACTTTTTCAAATGTTCATTTGCTAATATATCTATATACAGTTTTGTATCTTGCCCTTGTATCCAGCTTTTGTTAAGTTGCTTTAAGAGTTTCTATATAAATGATCATATCGTCTACAAATAAGGACAGTTTTACTCATTCCTTTACAGTTTAGTGCATTTTCTTTCTTTTTCTTATCTTATTACATTGTTGAAGACCTCTGGTAAAGGTATTTCAGACCTCTACTAGGAGTGGTGAGAGTGGACATACTCACCCTGATCTTCATCTTAGGTGGAAAATGTTTTGATTTTTCCCCCCACTAAGTATGTTGCTAGCTGTAGGTTTTTTTTTTTAAAGATTATTTATTTATTTATTTGACAGAGAGAGATCACAAGTAGGCAGAGAGGCAAGCAGAGAGAGAGAGGAGGAAGCAGGCTCCCTGCTGAGCAGAGAGCCCGATGTGGGACTCGATCCCAGGACCCTGAGATCATGACCTGAGCTGAAGGCAGCGGCTTAACCCACTGAGCCACCCAGGCGCCCCCTAGCTGTAGGTTTTTTAATAGAAATCCTCTATCAGGTTGAGGATGTTTCCTTTTATTTTGTGTTGAATTTTATTGAATGCTTTTCCTGCATCTATAGAGATGATTGTATGATTTTCCTTTCTTATTATTTAAATTACACCAATTTGTATTCAAATATTAGACTAACATTGCATTCCTGGAATAAATCCCATTCAATCATGATGATTACTCTTTTTCTATGTTGCTGGGCTCAATTTACTAAAATTTCGTTAAGGACTTTTACATCTATGACTGTATTGGTCAGTGGTTTTCCTTTTCATAACGTCTTTTTTAACTTTGATATCAGAATAACACTGGTCTTATACATCAGGTCTAAGTGTTCCCTCTCCTCTATTTTCTAAAAGAAATTGTATAGGATTCATAGTGTTTCTTCCTTAAATGTTTGAGGTAATTCATTAGTGAAGTCTTTTTTAGTGTGTATGTAACTTGTTTTATTTTCTTTCTTTCAGGAATTAAAATCCTCCATAACTATTGTCCAGTATCTTAAAACAATATTTTATATATTTTATCTAGTTCAGTGGGGGGTTATAGTGGGAGAGCTTTGTGGTACCAATTGCTTCACCATGACTAAGAAGAAGTTTGTTTTAATTGATGCTGTTATTAAGATAATTTAAAATTCAATAGATTCAGTATTACCCCAGTATTGAACCTACCTCAGCAGGTTGTATTAATAACATTTCTGTTGAATTTACCCCCAAATTAAGTAGCAATATAATTTGTATAATTCATTATTAGCAGAGACTAGTACACTGAACAACAGACATGTACTCATCAACTAATCAATAATTAAAATTATTTTTGCTCACTTCAATTTTGATATGCTTTCTTATATGGGATTAAAAAATAGTAAAGTTACAGGTAGAGTTATTTTGCATTATTCTAATATGCTCCATGAGTGTTTTGCATTTCGTCCATTATGCTTAATAATAGGAGATGAAAAGTTTGAAACCCATTATTTAGAGATATGTTTCAGAAAAGTTATTGCTTAAATGTGGAAAACTTTTCTAATAAAATGAATGTAAACATGTGTATGATTCTGTTATCTGAGCAGAAATTAGGTGTTCCCCGGTTGAATATCTGAGAACTTTACCATTATACCTACATCTTCTGCTTGGCTTTGTCCCTGCTGATTCTCATCATGGGATTAGACTGTGTGGAAAGCAGTCCTTTTCCAAAATGATACATAATATCCAGGTTAATATCCATTAAGGATCAAGCTGGAAACCTAATCCTTTGCTTATCAGGCCTGCTCCAGCTTAAATCTACTTTCTCAGACAATCAAATTACTTCAACTTCCTTTTGGAAATTAAGTGGGAATAGTAAACGAATGATAAAGTAAAATTAAGAAACCACTGGGCAGTTGTGGTTCTAGCCTTCACTTAGGGTAGGTGAAATCATTTACCCTACACTGAGTTAAAGCACCCCACCCAACACTTTGGACCACCCAAGATCTGAAGCCTGTATCCCACTGGGTCCAAAGGGAGAAGTCCTCAAAGCTAAGGATCACCATGGGTATTCCACTGTGAACTTGGAACCAATTGTAGATTAAAAAAAAAAACACAACCAAAAACTTTCTGGCATTTATATTGTTATATTGCCACTGTAATTAAGGGTAATGTCATATCCTTTGAAAAATCTGAAATGATATTAAAGTGCAGAGAACATGTAAGAACATGCAGTTTTAGCACTGTGGAAAACTTATTTAAAAAGTACATTATAATGAAACAATATGTTCATTGTTGATAGCACTAGTGAATAATTCTAGCAACTGCTGGATTTTAGCAATCATTGCTCTAGACCTTCTACCACCACTCTCATCATGGAAATTAACCATTTAATTTGAAATTAACCCATCAAAATTAACCCAATGATGGGAGTGGGAGGCAGATCAAAAAATCTTAGTATTCTCTGCCAACAAATTTATAATAAAAAAGATTGATGGTTTATTTAAATGTAGTAGATTACAGGTCCCAGGTGCTTCAAAATTACCAGGAGACTTTAAAAATTCAAAGGCCCAGGCCTCATCCCCAGATATTAGGATTTGATTGATATGTCTCTATGAATTTACCTATTCTGGCCATTTCATAAAAGTGGAATCATACTCTCTGCCTGCCTCTCTGCCTACTTGTGAACTCTGTCTATCAAATAAATAAATAAATAAATAAATAAATAAATAATCTTTAAAAAATTTTTTAAAAAAGTAGAATCATACAATATATGACCTTTTGTGACTGACTTTTTTGACTTAGCATAATGCTTTCTAAGTCATATATACTGTAGCATGAATCAGCACATCATTCCTTTTTAGGACTAAATAATACTCCATGATATGGATATAACACAGTTTGTTTATTCATTCATCAGCTGATAGACAATTGGATCATTTCCATTTTGGCTGTTAGAATAGTTCATACTGCTACTATGAACATTTTTTTAAATTTATTTTTTATTTATTTTCAGCATAACAGTATTCATTGTTTTTGTACCACACCCAGTGCTCCATGCAATTTGTGCTCTCTATAATACCCACCACCTGGTTCCCCAACCTCCCACCCCCCCCCACCACTTAAAACCCCTCAGATTGTTTTTCAGAGCCCATAGTCTCTCATGGTTCACCTCCCCTTCCGATTTCCCCCAACTCCCTTCTCCTAACTCCCCATGTCCACCATGCTATTGGTTATGCTCCAGAAATAAGTGAAACCATATGATAATTGACTATGAACATTTATGTGGAACTCTTTTTTATTTTTAAGATTTTACTTATTTATTTGAGAGAGAGAGAGAGCATAAGTGGAGAAAGGTCAGCGGGAGAAGCAGACTCCCCGTCAAGCAGGGAGTCTGACGCGGGACTCGATGCTGGGACTCCGGGATCATGACCTGAGCTGAAGGCAATTGCCCAACCAACTGAGCCACCCAGGCGCCCTTATGCGGAAGTCTTTATGTGGATATATATTTTCAGTTCTCTTGGGTATATGTTTAGGGGTCAAATTATTGGGTCACATGGTAATTCCTTTTAAAAAAAATTTTTTTTATTTATTTATGAGGGTGGCGGGAGGAGAAGAGGGAGAGGGACAAGCAGACATAGACTCCATGCTGAGCAAGGAGACGGACATGGGGCTTGATCCTATGACCCTCAGATCAGAATATATATGTATTCTATATGTAACTTTTTGATGTATTGCTAAACTGTTTTCCAAAGTGGCTGCATCATTTTACATTCCCACCAGCAATGTATGAGGGATTCAATTTCCCCACTCTGTCCCCAATAACACTTGTTGTTATCTGTCTTTTTTGTTATAACCCTAGTGGTTATGAAGAAGTGATATCTTATAGGTTTTCTAAAAATTTTTAATTATTATTTTAAAGTTTTAATTCTGGTATAGTTAACATATGTATTATATTCATTTCAGGTATACAATACAGTGATTCAATGATTTCCATATGTCACTCAGGGCTCATCAAGATAACTATAGTTAATGGCTCTCACCTGTTTCACTCATCACCCACCTCCACCCCTCTGATAACCATCAATTTGTTCTCTGTAGTTAAGAGTTATTTTTTTTTGTTTCTTTTTGTCTTTGTTTGCTTTGTTTCTTATATTCCACATATGAGTGAAATCATATGTCTTTCTCTGACCGACTGCTTTCATTTAGCATTATATTCTCTAGCTCTATATATGTCATTGTAAACAGCAAGTTTTCATCCTTTTTATGGCTGACCAATATTCCATTGTATGTACATACTACTTCTTTATTCATTTATTGATGGACAGTGGGGCTGCTTCCATAATTTGGCTGTTCTAAATAATGCTGTAATAAATATAGGTGTGCACATATTCCTTCAAATTAATGTTTTCATATTCATATTCAAATTCACTAGTAATACAATTACTGGATCATAATGTAATTCTATTTTTAGTTTTTTTTAGGAACCTCCATACTGTCTGTCACACTGGCTACACCAGTTTACATTCCTACTAACTGCATGAGAGCTCCTTTTTCTCTACATCCTTGTTAACACTTGTTTCCTGAGGTTTTGATTTTAGCTATTCTTACAGGTGTGAGGTGATATCTCATTGTGATTTTGATTTGCATTTCCCTGATGATGAGTGATGTTGAGCATCTTTTTATGTGTCAGTTGGCCATCTGTATAACTTGGAGAAATATCTGTTCATGTCTTCTCCCCATATAAAATTGGATTATTTGTTTTTTTTTTATGTTGAGTTGTGTAAGTTCTTTATGTATTTTAAATACTAGCCCTTTATCAGATATGTCATTTGCAAATATCTTTTCCCATTCAGTAGGTTGTCTTTTAGTTTTGTTGGTGCTTCCTTTGCTCCGCAGAAGCTTTTTATTTTTGATGCAGTCCTAAGAGTTTATTTTTATTTTTTTTTTCCCTTGCCGCAGGAGACATATCTAGAAAGATGTTGCTATGACCATTGTCAGAGATATTACTACGTGTGCTCTCTTCTAGGATTTTTATGGTTTCTGGTCTCACATTTAGTTTCTTAATTCATTTTGAGTTTGTTTTTGTGTTTGGTTCAAGAAAGTGGTTCAGTTTCATTCTTTTGCATGTAGCTGTTCAGTTTTCCTAACACCAGTTGTAGAAGAGACTGTTTTTTCCCATTGCATATTCTTTTCTCCTCATTGAAGATTAATTTACCATATAATTATGGGTTTATTTCTGGGCTTTCTTTTTGGTCCTATTGATATATGTGTCTATTTTTGTCCTAGAATATACTGTTTTGATTATTACACCTTTGTGATATAACTTGAAATCTGGAATTGTGGTACCTCCAGTTTTTTTTTTTGTTTTGTTTTGAGATTACTTTGGCTACTCAAGGTCTTTAGTGGTTCTTTACAAATTTTAAGATTTTGTTTTAGTTCAGTGAAAAATGTTGGTATTTTGATAGGGATTGCATTAAATCTGTAGATTGCTTTGGGTAGTATAGACATTTTAACAATATTTGGTTTCCAATCCATGGAATATCTTTCCATTTGTTTGTGTTGTCAATATTATTTATCACGTTTATAGTTTTCAGAGTAGAGATCTTTTGCCTTTGTCTAAGTTTATTCCTGGGCATTTTATTATTTTGATGTAATTTTAAATGGGACTATTTTCTTAATTTCTCTTTCTGTTTCTTCATTATTAATTTATAGAAATGCAACAGATTTCTGTACATTGATTTTATATCCTGTGACCTTGATGAATTCATTGTCAGTTCTAGTAGGTTTTTGGTGGAATCTTCAGGGTTTTATATATATAGTATCATGTCATCCTCGAATAGTCAGTTTTACTTCTTCCTTACCAATTCGGATGACTTTTTATTTCTTTTTCTTGTCTGATTGCTGTGGCTAGGACTTCCAGTACTATGTTGAATAAAAGTGGTGAGAGTGGATATCCTTGTCTTATTCCTGACTTTAAGGGAAAAGCTTTTAGTTCTTCCCCATTGAGTATGATATTAGCTGTGGGTTTTTCATATGTGGCCTTTATTATGTTGAGGTATGTTCCCTCTAAACCTACTTTGTTGAGGGTTTTTATCATGAATAGATGTAGTACTTTGTCAAATGCTTTTACTGCATCTATTGAGATGATCATATGGTTTTTATTCTTTCTCTTATTGATGTGATATATCATCTTGACTGATTTGCAAATATTGAAGCACTCTTACATCCTGGAAATAAGTCTGACTTGATCATGGTGGATCATTTTTTAAAATGTATTATTGGGTTGGATTTGCTAGTATTTTGTTGAGGATTTTTGCATCTATGCTCATCAGAGATCTTGGCCTGTGGTTCCTTTTGTGTCTGTGATGTCCTGATCTGGTTTTGGTATCAGGGTAATGTTGGCTATATAGTATGAATTTGGAAGTTTTCCATCTTTAATTTTTGGAAAAGTTTGTAAAGAATAGGTATTAACACTTCTTTAAATGTTTGGTAGAATTCACCTGTGGAGCCATCTGGTCCTGGACTTTTGTTTGTTGGGAGTTTATTGATTACTGATTCAATTTCATCACTAGTTATCAGTCTGTTCAGATTTTCTATTTCTTCCTGCTTCAATTTTGGTAGTTTATATGTTTCTAGGAATATCTCATAGTTTTGATTTGCATTTCTCTCATAACTAATAATATTGAGCATCTTTTCATGTATGTTTTGCTCATTTATGTATCTTCTTTGGAGGAATGTCTATTCAAATTCTTTTAAATTGGATTTTTTAATGGTTGATTTGTAAGAGTCTTTATATATTTTGGATACTGGAGTATAGATAGATATCAATAGTTAGCAATAGATGCATTGATATATAATATCTGATGTATGATTTATGAATAATTTTTCTCCTTTTATGGGTTGCTTTTCACTTTCTTCTAAACTCTCTGATGCACAAGCTTTTCATTTTGGTTAAGTCCAGTTTTACTTTTTTCTTATTACTTGTGCTTTTGCTGTCAAATCTAAGAAATCATTGCCTAATCTAAAAATCACAAAGATTTATATCTATGTTTTCCTCTCTAGTTTTATAATTTTACCGCTTACATTTATGTCTTTGATGCGTTTTGGGTTACTTTTTGCATATGGAGTGAAGTAGGAATCCAATTTAATTCTTTTGTGTCTGGATATCCAGTCATTCCAACACTGTTCATTGAAAATTTTGTTCCTTCCCCACCACATGTCTCAAAACCCTCTCAAAACCAAGTTGACTGTAGACACATGGATTTATTTCTAGACTCTCAATTCTGTTTCATTTATCTAAACATCTATCCTTATGCCAGTACTACATAGTCTTGATTACTATAGTCAGCTTAAAATCAAGAAGGGTGGGTCCTACAACTTTTTTTTTCTTTTCTTTTGTTTTGTTTGAGATTGTTTTGGCTATTCTGGGTCCCTTGCATTTCCATGTGAAATGCTATGAAGAATATTGCTATCTTAACAATATTAAGCCTTCTAGTCCATTAACCCGAGATGTTTCCATTAACTTAGGTCTTCTTTAATTGCTTTCAGTGATGTTTCATAGAAGTTTTCTGTGTAAAGTATTGTAACATTGATACTTTTTACAGTTTTCCAGTTAATTATAATTTACAGCCAGAGTTGAGAATCAGTGCCTAATGTCCATAAGATTATCCCCCAAATCACAAATCTTAGGGTAGCTGTCCATGTGTGGCCCTGCTAAGAACAGGGAAGTGGGGTTTACCTTGACTAAGATGTCCTACTTCTGAGAGATGTCCATTTCATAGGAAAATCTGGTAGTAAAATGTAATTATACCCTACAAAGAATCCGAGAGTTTCAAAATCTTGAGAGGTCTGAGAATTAATTTATGCTGGCCCAGAGGGGTGAGAGTCTATCTGATTTTAATGTCTACTAAGAGTGAATGTACATTGAACAGCCTTCATCAATAACCCATACCCAAGTTAACTAATTCTCCCCTCTGAAGATTTCCTCACCCACTACCTCTGCTTTCCTCTTTATAGCTAGATGTTTAACCCCCTTGGGCTCTCCATCCCATCTGTACCCAAACTATTATATGTCTAAATTCTGATTATTTAACTTAAGGCTATTTCTCAGTGGATCTGAGGAACATCTGTTCACCATTTCTAGTACAGAGACTAGAAAGCCTTTGTTGTTTGTTTTTGTTATTCTTTGGTTGCTTTCTTTTGGGTTAGTTTGTTTTTTTCCTTTTGGCTCTAGATTTCTGCCTTTCTCACATGCAACACCTTCAGGCTTGACAAAATCACTGAAATCTAAAAGGGATTAAATGTCATTTCATATTAATATTACATTTTGTGACCCCACCCATAGCTAAGTGAGGCTATGGATAGCTGGAGACATTGACATAGGATGCTATTGTGACAAGTGGTCAGGTTTTCTCTGAGAAAACTTTGGAATAAATAACATATCAATCCACTTATGACAGTAGTCAACCCCTGACTGCTCAACTTCCTCTTCTTATCTCTAGAACTCAGGATCTCTCTGGGTCCTGCTACCATCTACACCTCTGCAATTCTAGTTTACATGACCACATGACCTCCCTGAAGACTGAAGGGCAGGATAGATTTTCTGGAATACAAATGAAGAAATTATCTCTTCACATAGGACTGAACGATAGGCCCAAGGCGCTCAACTTTTTCCCACTTCACAAATGATAGATGATGCTTACAACGACCCCACTCCTTAGTGCTCTATCCAGACACTGAAAAAAGTCTAAATATTTTATAACAAAGATATGAAAATAGTACTAAGGCTTTTTTCTTGGTTTAATATTAATACATCATTTTATCCATCTAAATAAATCAGTCACTTGGAATTTTAAAAATTATAATAAAGCATGGGAAAATACAGAGCTAGTCTAATTTTTAAACTTTATTTGACAAATGGATAAAGAAGAGGTGGTCTATATACACAATGGAATATTACTCAGCCATCAGAAAGGATGAATATCCAACTTTTGCATTGACTTGGATGGGACTGGAGGAGATTATGCTAAGCAAAATAAGTCAAACAGAGAAAATCGATTATCATATATTTTAACTTATTTGTGGAACATAAGGAATAGCAAGAAGGAAATTGGGAGAAGGGAAAAATAAAGGGGGAGAAATCAGATGGGGAGACAAACCATGAGAGACTATGGACTCTGGGAAACAAACAGAGAGTTTTAGAAGGGAGGGGGTAGGGGATGGGTGAGCCTGGTGATGGGTATTAAGGAGGGCATGGATTGCATGGAGCACTGGGTATTATACACAAACAATCATGGAACACTATATCAAAAACTCATAATGTACTCTATGGTGACTAAGATAACACAGTAAAAATAACAAAAAAATAAAATACAAGACAAGTTGTTTTTCAGCCCATTTCTCTACAGGTATATCAACAGGGTAAGTAAGTATTTCAACTGAAGAATAAGCTTAGATAAAAATTGTTTTATCATTTTAATGTGCCATCTGTTGAATTTTTTAAAAATTAGCATTAATATCAATAATATTAATGTAAACATTGCTTTGGTTTGGTAATAATATTTTATCATGTCATTATAATAGAAATGTTCATAGCACCATTCTTGTTTATAAACTACTTATATATACTTTGTCTGTTCTTTGTTTATATTCTACTATATATTTATCCATGTTTCTCATTTTTTTACTACGTTATGTTAGTCACCATGTTTCTCATTTTAAAAAAGGTGAGAAAATTTTCTCATAAGAAAATGAGAAAACACTCCATTGCAATGGTTTTCAATTTTCCTACTTATTAATAGTATATCATTAATAAAGGCCGATTTGGGCCTTTAGAGAAACTGAAGCAAGCCATATGACTATCTTTTCTCCTGGGGGGAAAAAAAGCACACTACCAACACTAAAGTCACAAGCCACGAAAGAAAAAATTGATAAGCTGAACTTCATTAAAATTAAAAATATTTGCTCTGGGGACACCTGGGTGGCTCAGTTGGTTAAGCAGCTGCCTTCGGCTCAGTTCATGATCCCAGTGTCCTGGGATCGAGTCCCACATTGGGCTCCTTGCTCAGCGGGGAGCCTGCTTCTCCCTCTGTCTCTGCCTGCCTCTCTGTCTGCGTGTGCTTGCTCTCGCTCTCTCTCTCTCTCTCTGACAAATAAATAAATTTTTAAAAAATTTAAAAAAATTTTAAAAAAATATTAAAAAATATCTGCTCTGCAAAAGACAATGTCAAGAGAATGAGAAGAAAAGCTACAGACTGGGAAAAAGTATTTGCAAAAGACACATCTGATGAAGTACTGTCATTCAAAATGTACAAAGACCTCTTAAAACTCAACAATAAGCAATCAAACAACCTGATTAAATAATGGACCAAAGATCTTAACAGGCACCTCACCAAAGATGTACAGATGGCAAATAAGCATATGAAAAGATATTCCACATTATATGTCATTAGGGAAATGCAAATTAAAACAGCAGTGAAATGCTACTACACATCTATCAGAACGGCCAGATGCAGAACACAGACAGTACCAAATCCTGGAGAAGATGTGCGAGAACAGAAACTCTCATTCATTGCTAGTGGGAATGCAAAGTGGTACACCTACTCTGGAAGACAGTGGGGCAGTTTCTTAGAAAACTAAACATACTCTTACCATATGATCTAGCAATTAAGCTCCTTGGTACTTACCAGAAGGAACTGAAAACTTACATCCAACAACGAGCCTGCCTACAGATATTTTTAGCAGCTCTATTCGTAATTGCCAAAACTTGGAAGCAACCATGATGTCCTTCAGGAGGTGAATGGATTAATAAACTGTAGTATATCCAGACATTTCTTTTTAATGCTAAATGGAGTATTATTCAGCATTAAAAAGAGATGAGCTATCAAGCTAAGAGAAGACATAGAAGAAGCTTAAATGCATGTTAATAAGTAAAAAAAAAAAAAAATCTGAAAAGGCAACATACTGTTCAATTCCAACCATATAACACCCTGGGAAAGGCAAAACTATGAGGACAGTAAAGATCAGTGGTTGCAGGGGTTGGAGGTTGGAGGGACAGATGCACAGGCAGACCACAGGAGATTTTTAGGGTAGTGAAAATACTCTGTATGATACTGTAGTAATGGATACATGTCATTATACAAACCCACAGAATATACAACACCAAGAGTGGACCCTAATGTAAACTATGGACTCGGTTTGATTATCCTGTCTCAGTGTAAGCTCATCAACGTTAACAATGTACCTCTCTGGTGAGGGCTGCTGACAATAAGGAAGGCTATTATACGTGGGGCAGGAGGTATATGGGAACTCTCTGTCCCTTCTTAATTTTGCTGTGAACCTACATCTACTCTAAAATATAAAGGTTTTAAAGTTAAAAAAAACTTTTAAGCATACTACCTATAAAAGAAATAATTTTGACTCTGCTCTGATTTTCTTAAAATCCCAAGCTGACACAGTATTTCACTACTATTAGTAAAACATTAATTGCAACGTGCTTCACAGTTAACTGAGGCTAAGTTCCTCTGGTCTAGACTAATGATCTCCATTTTTTTTTTTTACATGTACCCATGCAACTAAAAATGTAAGCATGAATACCCCAAAGTTGGTATGTATATTTATTTAAAAATTATATGCATATAACACTGTGCTTACATATTCTGTACACAGAATAGAAAGTTTTAAAAGGTGACATGAAAATATAAATGAAAACTCTAACATTTTTCCTGCAACCGTAGGGATTGTGTTGCACAGACTTTAGCAAGTTTATTTTCCCCTCCCACTTCTAGAAAAAAATAAAGCAGGGAGCAATTTGAGGACCCACCAGGGAGTACAATTTTTGGCCTCAAATTTTTCTCTTTGGTGAAGGACCTTAAAACTACTAAAGAGCAGGTCAGATGTTTGCTTATGTATGTAATCTGAGTTATATGGGTGTTAGAAAGACTTTGGGTCCTTCCAGAAGCTTCCAGATCGGATTGATTTTGACCTGTCATGTGAACTCTGGAAAGAAGGTGAAAATGAGTCATTATATAGGCTTGGGCTTTTTCTTTTCTTTCCTCCTTTCTTCCCATTGAAGGAATAGTGCAGAATTTTATGCAGCTTTCACGGTCTTTTCCTTTTGACAAAACACTGAAATGATGAACCTTTCTCAATTGTCTGTAACACAAGGTGTGTCATGAGCTTCTTCATGAGAGTGTCCATTGGCTTTTGATCCTTTCTATGTTTTGTTATTTTCATTATTTAAGTCTCTAGTAAAATTGTATGGAAATTGTAGTCAACCATGGGAAAGCTTTTATTTCATCCTCAAAGGAACTGAACCAATGGCGATTTGTTTACTTTCCTTGCTTTCTTTTTTAAAATAAGGTTTTCTTGGGGCATCTGGGTGGCTCAGTCGTTAAGCATCTGCCTTCAGCTCTGGTCATGATAGAAGGGTCTAGGGCTCCCTGCTCTGTGGGGAGCCTGCTTCTCCCTCTCCCACTCCCCTTGCTTGTGTTCCCTCTCTCACTATCTCTCTCTCTGTCAAATAAATAAATAAAATCTTTTTAAAAAGTAAAATAAAATAAGATTTTCTTCTAAATACAAAAGCAACACATAGCATAATAAAAAATTTTGGAAAATACAAGAAGAAAAGAACAAAATTAAAGCCTCTTATATTCATATTAACTAAAGATAATGCCAAGCTAATCTCTTTTTCCCCCATGAAAGTAATGTTTATCAAAATTGGGATCATATTGCATTTCTCATTTCATTTCATCCTTATAAATTAATACCTGACCATTGTGACTATTTTTCATGTGAAAATTTTTTCAAAAACCTTTATTTTTAATGAATGCAAACTATTTCATCAAGTAGGTATATTATAATCTAACATTCCCTTATAGTGGATGCTTAGGCTATTTCTAATGTTTTTGTGTGTGCTTTATTGACATTGACAAATACAATTGTATATATTTAAAGCATTCAAGATGATAATTTGATATACATATACACTTTGACATGATTACCATGATCAAGGTAATTAACACATCCATCCCTTCAAATGTTTAATTTTCTTTTTTTTTTTTTTAGTGAGAATGCCTAAGATTGCTTTCAGCAATCTCCAAGACTGTGTTATTAACCGCAGTCACTGTGCTGCCTCAGAACTTATTCTTCAACTGAAAATGTGTATCCTTTGGTCTACATCTCCCCAATTTCTAATTTTTTGATGTCATTTTTGCAGTGACAAGCATCCTTATATGGATGTGTTTTATTACATATCATATTATTTGAGAGTGATGGATTCTAAGAAACTTAATTCCTTCCTTAGAAAGAATTTGAAAATTAATAATAATTTGGATAATATTATAAAAATGTTTTATAGAAAGCAGCCACTAATTATATATCTATTAATGATGGATGGAAATGGATGTCACTCAGCATAATTATGAGTACTGAGTATTATCTCTAAAACATTTTCAAGGGGAACCTGGGTGGCTCAGTGGGTTGGGTGTCTGCCTTCCACTTCCTTCGTGATTCCAGAGTCCTAGAGTCGTGGGATCAAACCACACGTGGAACTCTCTGCTCAGTGGGAGCCTGCTTTCCCCTCTCCTTCTGCCTGGCTACTCCCCCCTGCTTGTGTGCTTGTGCACTCTCTCTGCACCAAATAAATGAATACAATCTTTTAAAAAAGAAAAAAAAACTTTACAAAAATAAATAAATAAAACAGTCTCAAGAGAGGTTGACTGAAAGGGGGCATGAGAGAATCCTTTGTAGTTTCGGAAGTATTCTGTATCTTGAATACTTGGTTTGGTTTGTGTGGTTTCACTCTGTGTGTGTGTGTGCGCGCGCGTATGTGTATAAGCATGCATGTGGGTCAGAGATCATTGAATTTTACCTTTAAAATTTGTGTCCCTTACTATATGTATTTCTCAATATTTTTTACATTGTATGTGTGTTTTATATTTGCCAACTTGACAGATGGAAATAGTATATATATTTTTCATCTTTCCAAGTGCATTACTATGCCTAAAAGAGGGATCACCAAATTTCTTTGTTTGACCACTAGTACATTTTTTTTCACTAGTACTTTTTTTTGTTTGTTTGTTTTTTGTTTTTTTACTAGTATTTTTTTTAAAGATTTTATTTATTTATTTGACAGAGATCACAAGTAGGCAGAGAGGCAGGCAGAGAGAGAGGAGGAAGCAGGCTCCCCGATGAGCAGAGAGCCCAATGCAGGGCTCGATCCCAGGACCCTGAGATCATGACCTGAGCTGAAGGCAGAGGCTTTAACCCACTGAGCCAACCAGGTGCCCTACTAGTATGTTTTTAATAACAGAATTTTCCACTGTGGTCAATGAGTGAAAGCCTTATTTGCATTGTGTCTGTAAATCAACATTATATCTCCCTGGCAGATATTCCTTTGGAATGTTGTGGCTCATTATCTCTTCGGTTTATTCATTGCTTTGTTCAAATGCTGTTTTGGCATATTTTCCAGACAACATCAATAAAATATTTTTTTAAGATTTGATTTATTATTTATTTATTTATTAGAGAGAGAGCGCGCGCACACAAGCACAGAGAGTGGAAGAGGGAGAAGTAGGCTTTCCGCTAAGAAGGGAGCCCCATGCAGAACTTGATCCCAGGACCCCAAGATCATGACCAGAGCCTAAGGCAGGCACTTAACAAACCGAGCCACCCAGGTGCCCCTATAAAATTCTTTTAAAGAATATTAAAGCTTTGAAACTCTAGGTACAATACCAGAGTTTTTAGTATCTAGAATAGTGTATCTCAGACTTGAATCCATGTACAAATCCACCTGGGATTCTTTTTTTTTTTTTTTTTAACATATAGCATAAAGTTCACCATCTTAGCTATTTTTAAGTGTATAGTTCAGTAACATTGGGTATGTGCACATGGTTGTATAGCGGATCTCTACAACTTTTTAATCTTGCACAACTTTTGTGGCACCTGGGTGGCTCCATTGATTAAGTGTCTGCCTTCAGCTCAGGTCGTGAGCCTAGTACCGAGCCCTGCACGGGGCTCCTTGCTCAGCGGGGAGCCTGCTTCTCCTTCTCCCTCTGCTGGTTGCTCCCCCTGCTCGTGCTCTCTGTCAAATAAATAAACAACGTCTTAAAAAAAATCTTGCACAACTTTATAACTACTGGACGACAACTGTCCGTGTTCCCCGTCCCCCAGCTCTTGGCAACCATCATTCTTTCTGATTCTGTGAGTTTGACTATTCCAGATCCTCATATTAGTGGAATAGTATGTATTGTGTATTTGTCTTTTTGAGACTGCCTTATTTCATCTATCATAACGTCTTCAAGATTCACCCACGTCACTGCATGTGACAGGATTTCTTTTTTAAAGGTGGAATAATATTCCATTATATGTATATACTACATCTTTTGGTGAACACTTGGGTGGCTTCCACCTCTAGATTATTGTAAATAATGCTGTAATAAACATGGGGTGCAAATACCTCTTCTAGGTCCTGATTTTATTTATTTGTTTTTTGGATATAGACTCAGAAACGGGAGGGATTGCTGGATCAATTGGTAATTCTATTTTAAATGTTTTAGTGAATTCCATACTCTTTTCCATTGCAACTGCACCATTTCATATCCCCTCACCCCCAACAGTGCACAAAGATTCCAATAGCTTTACATCCCCACCAACATTTGCTATTTTCTGGGTTTTTGTAGTAGCCATCCTAACGGGTGTGAGATGTGGTTTTGATTTGCATTTTTTAAAATGATTAGTGATGTTGAGTATCTTTTAAATATGCTTGTTGGCCATTTGTATATCTTCTTTGGAGAAATGTCTGTTCGACTTTTTGCCTGTGTTTTAATTGGGCTACTTATCTGTTGTTGTTGTTGTTGAGTTGTAGGAGTTCTTCATATGTAGTGGATATCGACTCCTTATCAGATAAATGATTTGCAAATATTTTCTTCAGTTCCATAGGTTGTTTTTGGTTATGTGGGTTGGTTATTTTGTTGTTGTTATTGTTTGATGTACAGAAGTTTGTTTTTTTAAAGATTTTATTTATTTGATAGAGCTCACAAGTAGGCAGGGAGGCAGGCAGAGAGAGAGGAAAGCGGGAGCTCTCTGCTCCCCGCTAAGCAGAGAGCCTGATGTGGGGCTCGATCCCAGGACCCTGGGATCCTGACCTGAGCCAAAGGCAGAGGCTTTAATCCACTGAGCCACCCCGGTGCCCTGATGTACAGAAGTTTTTAACTTAGATGTCCCATTTGTCTATTTTTGTTTTCATTCCCTGTGCTTTGGTGTCATATTTAAGAAATCATTGCCAGGGATGCCTGAGTGGCTCAGTTGGTTAAGTGTCTGCCTTCGGCTCAGGTTATGATTCTGGGGTCCTGGAATTGAGCCCCACAGCAGGCACTCTTGCTCAGCAGGAGCCTGTTTCTCCCTCTCCCTGCCACTCCCCCTGCTTGTACTTTCTCTCTCTCTCTCTCTGTCAAACAAATAAATAAAATCTTAAAAAAAAATCATTGCTGGGCACCTGAGTGGCTCAGTGGGTTAAGCCTCTGCCTTCAGCTCAGGTCATGATCTCAGAGTCCTGGGATTGAGCCCCACATCGGGCTCTCTGCTCAGCAGGGAGCCTGCTTCCCCCCCCTTCTCTCTGCCTGCCTCTCTGCCTACTTGTGATCTCTCTCTCTCTGTCAAATAAATAAAAATTAAAAAAATATATATCATTGCCAATTCCAATGTCATGAAGTTTTACCGTGTGTTTTCTTCTAGGAGTTTTATAGCTTTAGGTCTTTGATTTATGTCTTTGATTCATTTGGAGTTGATTTTTGTATGTGGTATAAGGTAAGGGTATAACTTCATTATTTTGAATGTAGATATCCAGTTTTCCTGACATTTGTTCAATGTCTTTTCCTCATTGAATGATCATGGCACTGTTGCTGAAAATTCTTTGACCACGTATGTGAGGGTTTATTTTGGGGCCCTCTATTCTATTTTACTGATCTAATTTTCTGTCTTTATGCTGTACCACATTGTTTTGGTTGCTAAAGTTTTGTAATAAGTTTTAAAATCATGAAATATAACACCTCAAACTTTGTTAATTTTTGTTTTTTTTTAAATATTTTTATTTATTTATTTGACAGAGAGAGAGATCACAAGTAGGCAGAGAGGCAGGAAGAGTGGGGGAAGCAGGCTCCCCACTGATCCCGGGACCCTAAGATCATGACCTGAGCCGAAGGCAGAGGCTTTAACCCACTGAGCCACCCAGGCGCCCCTGTGGTTTTTTTTTGTTTGTTTTTTTTTTTTTAAATCAAGATTGTTTAACTATTTCAGATCTGTTGAGACTCTATATGAATTTTAGGATGGATTTTTTATTTCTACAAAATACACCATCGAGATTTCGATAGGAATTGCACTAAATCTGTATATTGCTTTGGACAGAATGACATGTAAACAATATTAAGTCTTCCAGTCCATTAACACAGATACCTTTCTAAGCTTTCTCTCTTATGAGCAGTTTTTACATATCTTTTACCCTTTCAAGGTCATATTGGTATTTTTCATTTTCAGTGTTTATGAACTCTTTATATATTAAGGATATTAATGTTGTCTCATTATCATGGCAAATATTTTCCCCAGCAATACACTATCAATTTATAGAGTATTTCTGGACTATAAATGAAGTCAAACCCTTTTTAAAATGTATTGAACAATCATATTTCCCTTTCTTGTATTTTCTTTTTTGCAAATTATCTGTTCATACCTTTTTCATTTTAAATTACAGATTGGCATTTTTTATAATTTATCTGAAAGAGTTAATTTTATGTTATAGTAGACACCTATTGGTCTAACTGCTTAACACCCCTTGTTAGGAATTGGCCTCTTCTCTATCCATACAGTTGCAGTGGGGCAACGTGGTTTCACAGTGAACTTCTGATCCCCATCTCCAACCTGGCCACAGACAATTGGTCCTGGGATAGATATCAGTCCAGACTCAGTTATTCACAGCGTTCCGTAGGAATTCGGAATAGAACCAACAGAGTCAGGTCATTCACTTTCCCAAGTAGCTGGGAAACCTACAATAAAACTTGGATGCTTCTGGGGACTATTTGATCACCATGTGCTCTGGGAAACAGATGGGGATCTGTGGAAAAAGTTAAGTATGAAGTAGAGAATCCAGGGAGTGAGTGGGACAATATTAAATATTGATAATGTTTTGGAGCCGATTCTAATAACTGAGATCCGGCTGCCTTTCCAACCTCAGTCAGTTTTAATTTAAGTTAGCTCAAGTGGTTCTCTGGCAATTATATTAAAAAGTACTAGTTAAGGGTGCCTGGGTGTCTCAGTTGGTTAAGTGGCTGACTTTGGCTTGGGTCATGATCTCAGGGTCCTGGGATTGAGCCCTGTAGTCATTGGGCTCCACGCTCAGTGCGGAACCTGCTTCTCCCTTTCCTTCTGCTCCCCACCCCCTCCCCCACCAGCTCATGCTCTCTCTTTCTCTCTCAAATAAATAAAATCTTTTTTAAAAAGTGCTAGTTAACAAGTATTTTTATTCAGTTATTTAACAAGTAAATACTGAGTACTACCCGCAGGCACTGTTTGTCTAGGAGCTAGACATATACAAACAGTCAAAGTAGACAAAATCCTTGCCCTCACTGAGCTTGTATTCAAGAAGCAGGCAGACAGAAAACAGAGAAACAAGTGAATGTGTAGAATGTCAGTAGGCATTTGTACCATGGAGGAAAATAAAGCAATCCTTTGGGGGAGGGGCAACCCTAATGAAAAAAAAAATGACATAGAGGTCTGAAGAAAATGAGGGAGAGATCCTTGAGACAGAGGGAAGGGCAAGAGCAAAGACCTGGCAATGGGAGTGTGCGGGATGGGTTCCTGGCACAAAATGGCCGAATGTGGCTGGGATAGAGTAATAGAGGGAAAGACCAGACGAAGGCAAGATCAGAGAGGTGGCCAGAGGGTCCTGAGGCTGCTGCAGACTTTGGCTTCTACTTGGAATGAGATGGAAGGCGCTGGAAGGATTGAAGAGAGAAGTGATCTGCCAAGTTGCAAAAGGATCACTCTGCCTAAATGTCTTTGTCATACATCATGAAGAAGTCTTTTTCAATTCTGCCTTTGTTTAATTTGCATGATGATATTTTTTTGCCATATAGAAGTGAGACTGCGGGACTGTTTAGGCTCCAGGAGTCACCATTCTGCCTCTGTAATTGTGTAACCCAGAAGCCCTGTAAGAGTTGGGTTCTTTTTTTAATATGCTCAAAACATGATCTTTCCTCCTATTATCTTTCTTTTTTATGTTTAGAAAGTCCTTCTCTAAAAATATCACTTATATCTTAATCTGTGTTTTCAAGTAAAATCTTGTATCTTACAGTTATATGAAAAATTTTGAACCCCAAACATTGGAATTAGCTGTGTTTTATTTTCCTTTTCCTATAACAATTTAGAAAGGTATCATCTGTTGAATAATTCTTTCTTTCATCATTGGATTATGATATTTTTCTCAAAAACATATACTGATAGATCTTTCAGAATTATGTTCCTTCTGCTGTATTAGTTTTTCTTTTCATTCCTGTATCGGTACCACAACATTTCAAAAAATTGATGTTCTGTGTGATATTTTAATTTTTGTGTAACAAGAGAAATGTTGATTTTTCTCACCAGTCTATTCTTTCATGTCCTCAAAGTCCAACAAGAAAACGAAATTCCACTAGGATTTTTCAATGGGACTGCCTTAAGCTTATAAATTAATTTGAGAAGGATTTATCTTTATAACAGCCAGTTTTTTCACCCAGAAATATAATCTATGTCTCCATTTATTTCAACTTACTTCTGTGTATTTCTTAATAACATCTTGGTCATATAGTTCCCGGATATTCCAGGATGCTTTATGCTTTTTTGCTGCTATTGTCAACATAATTTTTTTCATTGGTGTCTTGCAATCAATAATTGCTTATATATTGGAAAACTAAGCATAACTCTGGATATTTTACTCAATTTCACTTTATTTGGGGGGGGTCCTTATTTAGTCCTACATTTATTCCTTAAGTATGTCTTAGTAATAAAGTTTTCTATAAGAAAGTATTCACAGTTTCCTTTAATTATCTATTTCGTAGTCTTGAAACACCAACTAATGGAAACCATGACTTTGTCATCTCAATACACTAACACAAATGCAAATTCTTGCTTAATAAGTCTATATTTCTTTAAAAAAATTTTTTTACATGAATTTGGCAGATATCTAAGTGGGATCCTCATATTAACAACCATGAAGCCTGTTTTTTTTCAAATTAACTTATTATTATTTATTTGATAATTATTTCTATTTATAGTTATACAACAAATTCAGGAATATATCTACTTATAAGAAATTGGATATTATAAATGAACTGAAGTCCCTACTCTGTCTTCACCTTCTATCCTGTCCTCTCCAGAAGTATATATCTTTTCCAGAACTTTTTCCAATATATTTACTTTCAGAAAAGACACAGAGATACTCAAATTTAGTTTTACTTTCTATTTTTCAATACATAACTATTGTCAAATTGTACATATTATTCTGTAATTTACTTTTGTAAATTGTAAATCCCATCAGTACTTCCTTCTTCCATGTTGCGTGGTGTTCCAAATATGGTTACATTAGTATATTAGCCATCTCCTATTCATGAATATTTTGGTTGTTTTCTGTGTTTTTGCAATCATAAGACATGTTGTAATGAATACCTTGTATGCTTCCTAGAGAACATAGTAAGTAGTAGAATGTCAGCTGAAATACTCTGATTTCTCATTGAGTTCCTAACCTACTTTCAAGGTCTTAGATCATTTTCATTATTTTTTCTAACACTAAATAGTAAAGCAGTATTGAGATGCAGAGTTATCCTCTGAGACTTGAATTGGTTAACAAGCCGACTGGGCTGTTGTTTTCTTTATTGGAGAGGGTGATTCCTGGAAACCTCATGCAAGCAAGCTCTGCTGTTTGTTTGTTTTTAAAGATTTTATTTATTTATTTGACAGAGAACACAAGTAGGCAGAGAGGCAGGCAGAGAGAGAGAGAGAGAGAGAGAGAGAAAGAGAGAGAAGCAGGCTCTGCATTGAGCAGAGAGCCCGATGTGGGGCTCGATCCCAGGACCCTGGGATCACGACCTGGGCTGAAGGCAGAGGCCTTAACCCGCTGAGCCACCCAGGAGCCCCTCTGCTATTTGTTTTTTACCTTGTGCCGTTTGGCTTGGAACACTTCTGGAGTTGCTCATCTAAAGTAATGACTGTTTCTGGGTACAGGTTATTTGGTGGTTTTTAAAACTCGGACACGGGCCTCTGTTTTTGGAGAACTAGGTTCTGTGTACCTTGTTCCCCCATACAAGGGAGCCTTATGTAAGGGACCATTCATTATACCTCTCGAATGGGCCATAGGAGAGAAGTGATTTCACTCCAGCCCACTAGTTATTATTCCAAGGCATGGGTCAGAGTTGAAGTCAGGGAGAAAAACATTAATCTTACTCCTTTTGCATGGCTTAAACTCTGCCCTTCCATGTCTCATCGGTTTTATGGATGATGTATGCTTTTTTGCCGCTATTGTCAACATAATTTTTTTCATTAGTGTCTTGCAATCAATAATTGCTAGATCACCCTAAATACCCCTCACCTTGTTCCCTGGTGTATTTCTCCTTTACTACTCATTTCTTTATCCAATGCCATGTGCACTTGTTATTTTCCCACCACTTTAGGCAAAGCCTAGAGTAGCCTATACACCTGGCCTTAGGAGAAGGATAATGGAAAGGAAATATTGTAAAATATCTTTGATTAATACAGAGTAAATTTCAGCTAACAAAACCTTAAAATTACTTGCACTTTGGAGTCCTATTGTTCTGGGTTCAAATTCCAGCTTTATTTGTTCATATCGTAATAAGCAAATATTTGCCATCAAGCTTAAGACCTTGAGCCAGAAACTTCAACTATTTGAGCCTCAGTTTTCTCATCTCTGAAATGGGTAAATATGTGTCTCACATACAGTAACATGGGTATATGAGCATGGAGTGAGCACTCAACCAGTGGTAGCTACTACCTTTATGGCGAGAATTTGATAGGAAACACCACTAGGTGACATACTTGTTTCTGTGTTGATTTAGGCAGATCTTGCCTATCATTCTAAGGCCCAACAAGAGCCTGAATTCTCCCAAAGTATGTTTCGGTTGGGTTACTCAGACTTCCGGGATGAATGCAGGGAAATTAATCAAGCATCTTAATACGATCATTAACAATACTCCTGGAAAGAAACACCTTACTTACGGTTCCCAAAGACTTCTTTCCTGATTTATGACACCAGGGTACGGCATTCTCACAACAGCCTGATGTGGTCATGGCCCTCTGCTGCTTCAAGCTTGTCCGGCCTAAACCTGTTAGCCCGGTTGAGAGATCTCAAACCCTCTGGACTTGCTTCTGTCTTATGTGTCTTGTAATCTGTAGTCCACCTTCCATTCAGATTCAGTTTTTTTCTGGAACCCAAAGTGCTCTCATCCCCAGGCCGCAGCTTTTTCTGTCTGGTACACACTTTCTTCATCGTAGTGTCTAACTTTTACACATTCCCTCTGGGTCACTGCAGATGTCATTTTCTCTGGGTAACATTCTTTGACTTCTCCAAGGTTGGATACCATATAGTTCTGTGCATTCCCATCATTTTCAGTGCCTCATTAGGAAGTGTGCTCCTCTTAGCATTGCCACGGTCAATTCCTTGGTCTGTATCCTTGACTAAACACTAAGCTCTTTGAGTGCGGGAACGGGGCACCATCTCTTATCGCAGACTGCCACACAGAAGACATCCAATCCATTCTTGAATATATGAATAAAGACTGTTAAAGAGCAAAAATTCAACTGGGTGAATTTGAAGATCTAATTGGCTTTATGAAGCAATTTATGAAACCCTGGGCAGCCCATCTAGCGAGCAGCCTGAAGTTGTACAAAATGGAAGGTTTTTATAGGAAGGAGGGTGGACTGAGGAGTTATTAGCAAAAGAAAAGAAAAGGACTATTGTTTCAGGCAAGGTCACTTTCCCTTAGGGGAAGAGCAAGGGGTCTTATCATGCAAATTACCTCATCTCCCTTTGAGGGAGAGGGAGAGCCCAGTGACAGATGACCTCCCTGATGCTTATCGAAAATTCAGGACTGACTGGTGAAAACATTTCTGAAGGAGGTTGAAACTACAATTAGTTTAGGTATTAAGCCCTGTTTGGGGTCTTAGCCTAAGTGACGCCATTTTGGGCCTGTGGCTTTCTCTTCAGCAATAGATTGGAGCTAAAAAAGGATGTGTACTTTTAGTATAATAATCTGACCAGTTTGTCCAAGTAGAAAATTTACAGTGGGGAATTGTGGGAAGTAAGATCAGGAAATAAATTCATTCCAGATTTCAGAAGCTTTTAAGAGTTAAATTAAGAGTTTGATCTTTATCCTATGAGCACTGAGGAGTTATTAAAAAATTTTCCTCCATGAAATTACATGATTATAAGTTTATTTCGGAATATTAATTTGGCAGTAAAGTGCTTTATGGAGAAAATGAGTAGAGATTGCAATGGGAGATTAGACTTGGAACTTCAACTTTGCACATACAAGCTAAAAAACTGAGAAACTGTTGATAATTGTGACCTTTGAAAAGCTTTGTAAGAGCCAAGTCTTCTTACTTCTATCCATTTTTTTAGTCTTAAACGTATTTCTGTCTACTGCAATCTAATACAATGGCGTGCGTTTTACTAATGGTCAGTAACAGTCTCTAAGTGAATGAGTGAGGTATATAATAAAGGACAAATGCCCAGGTTTTGGCAAGGAAGATATGCTAAGACTTGACTGGTTGTAGTGGAAAGGTGTCAAGTAGTTAATACTTAGAATAATTACTATTGCTAGAAATAGATGAACAGAAACAGGATCCAGTTATGGAAAAGGTGAGCCCAGAAGTCCACACTTTTTGAGTATCTTTTTCCTAGAAGGGAAGGACAAAAAGCAGTTCATTACATAATATCCTTAGCCTGCAAAGCAGTTCATAATAACCCCACTGTCCTTCTCACCTCTTTAGTAGCAGGAAGGAAGTTGCCAGAAGGTTGAGTGAGTCACCCACAGTTCTAAAGCCAGGAAGGCATGCCCTAGAGGGGCCTAACACTCTCCTGACATGGTTATCCGTGGCTAAGATCATGAAGTCCCCTGACTTGTACTGAAAAGCAAATACTGATTTGAATAAGAGCTTCCTGACACTCTGCTTACATTAGCTCCTCTTCAGCTTTTCATCTAGGTTGAAGGAGATGAAATTCAAATTACCCACAGTATATGTATACAGCAATAGTAGAAAGGAAATAAAAACCATGCTGCTCTTAGTAGAATCCTCTGGGTGGCTATTTTCAGGGAAGGCCCTCTTGGGTAAAGAAGTGAAATGTTGCAAAAATGGTTAAATTACAAAAAAAAAAAAAAAAAAGGTTAAATTACAACTAAAGGGAAGGGTGTAGGTGAAGCCTGGCGATATGTCATCTAAGCTGGGGTTAAGTAAATGGTAATCACCCTCCACGCAGGTTTAACCAGTGACATTTTCCCCAAGGCATAAAGATGTTGACTTTCATGCATACTTGGCCAAGGGTCTGTGGATGTTGCTTGCCAGCTGTGAACCATATGCTGCCCACCCAGATAGCCTCTGGATCTCCGTTCCCTCACAAATGCCCCAGCTAGGGTACCCTCATGTCAATGAGACTCGCTGTGGCATACATGGGGTAGGTCATGGTTACACATTCACACACAAATATTGATAGAGTGCCTTGTATGACACCATGCTAAGTCTATGAGAGGTGGGAAAGAACCATAAATACCAACACAACTAAAGCATTCCCTGAGCCTAAAAGGAATTTACGATCTACTCAGGCAAAGTACATCCCTCGAGAAGAAAAACAGCACAAACTTTTAATAGAGCATTATAAGAGATGTGGGGATCCCAAGATACTCTGTCCGCACTCGATAATATGTCCAAAAATCAAGAGGTGACCTGAGTTTGTAGGACAGAGATAGAGCTTACTTTTTGTTGGAGGGAAGATCTTATGGAGGAAAGTTGAGCGGGATGCTTTTGCTGTTCTTATTCAAACCTGGCCTGAGGCTAAGCTAAAACATGCCAGATGAGTCAAGGGGAGATAAAACCATTAAACAACAGAGTGCCTGGTTTGCACAACCCAACATTCGCACTTGAAGCCTTTTCCTCTGCGTGACCAGTTCTGATACTGCATAGCCTCAACCTAATATTGCAACCTTTACTGTGCTGAGACTTTAAATTCACTGAACTTACTGTTTTAGGACCGGTAAGAGCTTTCAGCTGTCAGTTATGAAGGATTAGTCAAACCCCTGGATAATTAAGAAACCAGGAAATGGAAGCCACTTCACCCTAGAATTCAGGACTGCCGAGGCACATCAGGGAGGATCCTGGAGACCAACAGAACATGCTAGACCAGATGGATCACCCTAACCTACAACTCTGAAATCAGACCAGAGGTCAAAGCCTGCCTTTTCTGTGCAGAACCTTGGTGGGAAGGAAACCGTCTGAGATGGGATACAAAGAGTGTTCTCTGCTCAGTCCCTCCTATAAGGGGGGGAAGACAGTTGGAGGTATAGAACTGTTTAAGGTTGCTCATCTTCTATTCTAATCCAGAAACCCTGAGAAATTAAAAATACCATAAAAACTTTCTAACATGATGGTTACTATAGAGCCTTGGAGATCAACCAAGGCCTTTCTACTTAAAGCCTAGGGCAGCTGTTTAGCATACTGAGAAAGGGCTCCCATCTAAATGGTGAGGTGTCGGACATGGGCAGAATGAAGGAAGTGATTTCAGGTTAAGAGCAAATCCTCAGGACTGGTACCACTTGGCCTCTTATTCACCCGCAAACTCCTTTTCCCTCAAGCTTCATCTCCTCTGGAAGTCTTCGCTCACTTTGAGCCACCTCGTCCCCTGCCACAACCTCCATAATTGCATATCACATGGTAATGCAATGAGTCATTCAACCACACAAATCCCTCTTTAGACAGTGAATTCAGGGAGGGAAGAGACATCTTAATCACTTTCTATTCTCAGTGATAGAATTCTACATGTCTAATATGTCATAAGGATTCAATAAAAGTTTATAGACAGGGCGTCTGGGTGGCTCAGTGGGTTAAGCCGCTGCCTTCGGCTCAGGTTATGATCTAAGGGTCCTGGGATCAAGTCCCACATCAGGCTCTCTGCTCAGCAGGGAGCCTGCTTCCTCCTCTCTCTCTGCCTGCCTCTCTGCCTACTTGTGATCTCTGTCTGTCAAATAAATAAATAAAATCTTAAAAAAAAAAAAAAAAGACAGAACAAGTCCTTGGGAATAATAAGTTGATAAAGTTGTGGCCCAGGGGTCTGTTTCTCAAACTGGAGTCCTGGGGCTCCAGACAGGTGTTCTGCGGGCCCCCAAGGGAATGTAGGGGAGAGCACTCCCAAGTGTCCCTTCTCCTCCTGTAAGGGTCTTTGATCCAAGTGGTTCTGCTTTTGGGTCTTCTAAATAACAGGAGTTTGTTTGTTTGAAAACGGTTTCAAAACTGCCAGAAAAGTCCTGGAGGTAGAAAAAGGAAGAGCCTTTGGGACTATATGATTCAGTATCAGTGGGCTATTGTTACAGGATAAAGGGGAGGCAGGCCACTCAGTAGTGTTGCGGAACAGGGTCGTAGCCACAAGATTGAGTGTAGGCTAGTAGAGAGAAGACCTATAGAAGGAGAAAAGTGGTCAAAGAGATCTTCTGAATTACTTCTCAAGGACCTCCATTTGGTCATTGGCTATGGACGGCTTCGCCCTTATTCCTTCTCTTGCTCTTCCCACTGTCTCACTCTATATTCCAGCTGCTCTTGCCTCAAATACAACATGATATTTCTTGCCTCAAGATCTTTGCACAGGCTGTTCCCTCTGCCTAGAAAAGTTCTTTCCTGCGCTTCTTTTCTGGGCCAGTGCTTCTTTGAGTTTCCATTGAAATGTCCCTTTCTCACATCCTACATCCCTCAACCTAGACCAGGGTGGATCCTTTGTTCCCTGGATTTCTGATTTAGTGGGCTTATCACAATTGAAGTAGTCTGTTCAAGGACTGCTCCTGTTCCCCCAGATGGATTTTAAGTTCTGAGAGAAGGAAGTTCACCACTATAGTCTCTGCACCTAGCACAAATTCTTTAAAAACTGTGATTGGCAGCCTCTAAAATTGCCCTGATGATCCCTACCTGCTAGTATGCACAGCCTGAGTCATCTCTTTACCTGGAGTAGCTTGCTTCAAACCCATAGAACTCAGCACTGTTGGCTTCCATTATTAGTCCACCAAAGATGGTAACTTCCATTTTCCTGATTACCTTCTCACTTTACATGCTCTGATGAAGTCAGTTCATGTGTTGGAAAAGCTCAAGAAATCAAATCCAACAGCCACAGGAGCTTAGGAGGAGATGCTTCTCCCAGTCAGCCTTCGGATGAGATCAAGGCCCTGGCCAACATCTTGATAACAGCCTTGTGAGAGAACCTGAAGCAGAGGCCCCAGCTAAGCATGTCTCAACTCCTGACCCTCAGAAACTAAGAAATCATAAATGTGTAGTGTTAAGCCACTAAGCCTTGGGTGGTAATTTCTTACACAGCAATAGATAACTAATAAGACAAATAAGTGAATAAATCAGTAAGTGAATGAATGAAACTGAAGACCTCACTAAAGGAAGGGGAAGTTAAGACTGGGGTGGGGAGGAAATGGTCTGATGTGCTAAGACAGAGACACTTGGTGATGCTTCCTGTTTGATCATGTTCCTCTCAACTGTAGAATCTGAAGGCGGGGCTTGGGGAAAAACTTGTCCAAAGTTTTCAGAATCAGAAACCCATAATATGAGTGGACATTTTGTATGCCCAGGCACTATCTGATATCATTCATGAGAATTTGTGTTTGTAGATGAAGAGCAAAGATACATCCTCAGTGATATCAGTTTGGATGCAATTTATATCAAAACATACAGTTTGGCTTGGGAGGCCTTTATTTGAAGTGGCTGTATTTCAAATCTTGATCCAAGCGACCCTCTCTGAGAATCTTTGTCTCATTTGTATTTGACATTGAAAATGAAAACAGCATTAATAAATTGGACTAGGTGAGTGGTCTTTGGTTGGGTCTACAGTGCAGATATAAATAATATAAAATCCTTGATAAAGCTATAAATACTAGCTTTATCAATAGCTCTCATACTTTATAATTTTCCACTGCATTTCTGAATGCTGACTCTTACCTTTTTCCTAGATTGGTTTCCTCACTTCAGAGTGATAAAAGAGTACAAAAAGTAATGATGTACTGTGGGGTGCATTCATGTTCCAATGGCCAGTTTTAATAGAGGCCTACAAAGAAGTTCCTTTCCTACCTTCTTAAATCTCTTATTTTTCCTGCCCAGTTCTATATGGGAACTATAACTGATTATGAAATTTCCCTTGGGTTGAGCTTGTTTCAATAGGAACTACTAATTCCATTATCACTAAGGCATTGTAACCTGCCCTAACATTTAAAGTTTATTTACTTTCAGATATAGGGCATTTTGTATTCCTATTATTTGTAATCATTTTCTTAATCTTGTCCTAGAAACCAAATCCTATTACAATTGCTCATTATAAAAAACTCATGCTTGCTTTCTGGAAATGCATAAATGCATTTAATGGCACAATATACCTTTGTACGTATCCAAAAAGAAATGGAGAAATTTGAAGCAATTTGAATGGTAAAATCTTGAAGTTAAAGATGAGTTATGGAGTGCTTATTTGAGTTACAAACTTCTTAAAGTTTAAACTTCATTACTGGGGCCCCTGGGTGACTCAGTCAGTTAAATGTCTGACTCTTGATTTAGGCTCAGGTCATAATCTGTGGGTTGTGAGATCGAGCCCCACATCAGCCTCTGTGCTGAGCAGGGAGTCTGCTTGAGATTCTCTCTTATCCTCTTCTACTGCCCCTATGCCTGCACATTCTCTCTCTCTCAAAAATAAATAAATCTTTAAAAATTAAAATAAAATCATTATTTGCAGAGGGATGCATTGCACTATTCCTTAAAATGTCCGGCTCTTGAACAAGCTGCAAGAGCAAGAATCTATTTTTTTAAGCTTTTGAAATTCCAGTATAATTAACATACAGTGTTAGATTAGTTTCAAGTATACAATGTAGTCACTCAACAATTCTATATGTTACTCAGGGCTCACCGTGGTAAGTGCACTCTTAATCCCCTTCACCTATTTCACCCTTCCCTCCACTTACCTCCCGTCTGGCAACCATTGGCTTGTTTTCTATAGTTATGAATTTTTTTTTGATTTGTGTCTTTTTTTCCTTTGTTAATTTGTTTTGTTTCTTAAATTCCATGTATGAGTGAAATCATATGGTATTTGTCTTCCTCTGACTGATCTCAGTTAGCATTATATCCTCTAAATCCATCCCAGTGGATGCAAATAGCCAGATTTCTCTGTTTTACGGCTAATATTCCAAGACCAAGAGTCTTTTTTTTTTTAATTCTTTATTTTTATAAATATATAATATATTTTTATCCCCAGGGGTACAGGTCTATGAATCGCCAGGTTTACACACTTCACAGCACTCACCAAAGCATATACCCTCCCCAATGTCCATAACCCCATCCCCCTTCTCCCAACCCCCGTCCCCCCAGCAACCCTCAGTTTGTTTTGTGAGATTAAGAGTCACTTATGGTTTGTTTCCCTCCCAATCCCATCTTGTTTCATTTATTCTTCTCCTACCCCCTTAAGCCCCCATGTTTCATCACCACTTCCTCATATCAGAAAGATCATATGATAGTTGTCTTTCTCCACTTGACTTATTTCCCTAAGCATGATACACTCTAGTTCCATCCACATTGTCGCAAATGGCAAGATTTTATTCAAGACCAAGAGTCTTGAAGCTGCGGGGTACTAGGGGCCACCACCAAGAGGTAACGGATCAAAAATCAAGACACAGTAGCTGTGAAATTGTAACAGGAGTGTTCTGGGGCTGGAGAGGCACACACCTTATGCTCAAGTGGGCTGGGAAAATAGCCTGTGAGTTTCTCACAAGCTCTCACCCAGAGTTACCTTGGTCTGCTCCAACAATTCAAACAGTGCTTGAAGGAGAAGGCTTAGTCTCACCAGTGTCCTTGCTCTCTCCTGTGCTTCCACAAGATAGGATTGTGGGGAGGGGTGTATGAACTAAATTATCATGAGACTAGAGTAGAGAGGTTTGGAATCCAAGAAATATCCCTGGATGCTTGGATCCCCTGCCTTCCCTCCTGACTTTTGCATACAGCTAAGTCAACTGTGGGTGTGTTTCAACAACTGGCCTCTTGGCTAGGATTCGGGAGTGATTCCTGGCTACCTTGGTTCTCCAGACTTTTGTTAGTGTTAAACCGCTCCAGTCTGTCTTCTATCTAGATCCTGGTCTAGGTCATTAGCCCATGCTCTCTGCTATAGGGACATTTCCCCTTGTCGCAGAGGGCCATTCTCTGTGACATTCTTAACTCAGCTACTTTCTTCCCTCTCACTCCATCAAGGAAATTCAGGAACCCCTCCATACCATATGGACACCCAGTCACTGTGCCAAGTTTACTTAGGAGTAGCTATCTCCTAGGTTTGCTATAGGACAGGTTGCAAGGCAAGCTCATCCCAGAGTCCAAGTCGTAAATTAAACAGAACAAAACAAACAAAATGCCCCTGTGCTTGGCATTACTCCTTACAACTCCCCAGACTTCCCCTAAAATAAAGAGATAGGGAATGTCCAATTGACTTCCTGCCTCAAGTGACTCTAGTTCCTCTCCCCACTATTAATTCAGGCAAGAAGAAGAACTATTTTGTTGTTGTTGTTGTTGTTTTTAAGATTTTATTTATTTATTTGACAGAGATCACAAGTAGGCAGAGAGGCAGGCAGAGAGAGAGAGAGAGAGAGAGGGAAGCAGGCTCCCTGCGGAGCAGAGAGCCCGATGCGGGGCTTGATCCCAGGACCCTGAGATCATGACCCGAGCCGAAGGCAGCAGCCCAAACCACTGAGCCACCCAGGTGCCCCAAGAAGAAGAACTTTTATTTCACTTTTCAGAATACCTGAAATCCCCTTCTGTCATATCGTTTTCCTTGCCAACTCCAGCCTCAAGATCCCCTTCTGTCGTATCCTCCACCTTGCCAGCTCTAACCTCAAGGTTGAGATGTAATGACTGATTAGATAGCATATGAGAAAGATTCACTTACCCATAAAGGAACTAATTCAGGAGGCATTTTGAAATATTACACCTCTTCTGTAAGTCAGCAGGAAATATATCATCTGATTTGGAATGAAAAGTGTAACTTGATTCTTTAAATATACTTAGAAATTCATTGGATGCCACATATGTGTCAGCCTTTAAAAATGATAAGCTTTCTGCCACTCATTGCATGATTCTATTTATATGACATTCAGGAAAAGGCAAAACTATAGGGACAGCAAACAGATCAGTACTGCTTAGGGTTAGGGCTGGGGAGAGGGGTTGATGAAAAAGAGGCACAAAGGAACTTTCTGGGGTGATGTATCTCGATTGTGGTCGTGGTTACTTGATTGCATATGTTTGTTAAAATTTGTAGAAATGTACACCAAAGGGGGTGGATTCTATTGTATATAAATGACACCTAAATCAACCTGACTTTTATCAAAAAGTGATGAGCTTTCCTATTGCCCAGATTAAAGCTGACACGTACTGAGCACTTAGTAAAGAATGCTCTGTTCCACCACGGAGATTGTATTAGCTCATTGAGTCTTCATAGTAACTCTATTCGGAAGGTACTGTTTTATTATGATCATCTCTATCTTACTGAGAAGGGAAGTGAGCCCTCAAAAAGTTGAGTAACTTGCATGAAGACCACACAGTGAGTACAGCTGGAATTCAAACCCCAGATCTGTTTGGTGCCAAAGAGTGTGGGTTTCGCCACTGTGTTCTATGGCCTCTCAAGATAAACAAGTGTAGGCTGATAAATATTTAAGAAGTAAACTGGTCACACCTATGTTTGCCTGTACCTGACCCTTCCAAGAGTCTTCTTTCTTTCATCACATTTACTCTCAGATCAGAAAGGCAGGGGTACACCCCCACCCCAAACAGGCACACATCCCAGGAACAGATTTCCCCCTTTGCCCCTTTGCCTCAGAATGAGAGACCCATTCCTGTCAGTAGCCTTCAGTGAACTGAGAATGACTCAGATCTGGGGTTGAATGTTTTTTAGGAGGATCCCCCAGAAAGTTCTAGGGGCTGTGTGGCCGTCCTGACCGAGCCCCCACCTATGCTCTCCACTAGGGGCCTCGCAGTTCCAACCGACTTGCCACCACCACCTGGTACGACAAAGATGGCAGACTTGTCTCCTGCTGACAGAGTTCCCTCTCAAGGTCATATTTTTGTGACCTGGGTCTCCAGCTCATGCTCCCTTAACAGCAAATGAATGAAGCACTGTGTGCATTAGTGGCTGGTGCTAGCCCACCCCAGAAATCAGGGTGACCAAGAGTCTTCCCCACTGCTTTTTTCTACAACAGATGGCTTTTCCTAAAAAATTCTGGAGGTCAGTGTAGAATAGTGGTAAGATAGAGCAAACTTGTGGGGATTCAGTGTTGGTTCTTACCCAGGAAAAGGAGTGCTAATCCCCATACTGGTCTTCAGGCTCTCCCCACGTGGTACGTTTGCTGCAAAGCCCACTTCCCATTAGCAAGGCAGTCGGGGAGTGCACTCTATTATGACAGAGGCTCTGGGCAAGTGCCGAACCCACTGCAGTAGAAATCTAATTGGTCATGTAGCAGTTTGCTCAACCAGGGACCTTGGATCCGAAGTAAACAATGCAAACACACTGAAAGGGCAGCGATGCACCCCAGCCAATACCACTTTGTGTTTTCACCTTATCTACTTTACTTAGGGAGCAATTTGGTCCTCCAAGTGGGTGAGTCACTGATGCCCACGGGGCTGGAGGAAAGTGCTTGGGAATCAAGACAAGACCACCCAGGCCACAGCTTAACTCATCAGTCATCAGCCTTTATTGGGCCCCTGGGCCAAACAAAGCACAGGGCTGGTCTACCATCTCACCAAAGCACTTGCCCCCTATTCTCACTATTAAGGGGAACTGTTGGTATATTTGGTTAATTTATGATGAAGACAGAGAAGGCCGGGACAGGTTGGGTACATTTTGGTGGGATGGTGAGGAGGGGAGAAATATAGGCGTCAGAGCAAGGTTACAGATAGGGGGCCTTTCCTGAGCTGATGGAGAGCCTCAGAAAGATGCTCTTGAAGCCAGGGACACCTTGACACTGAGAAGAGAGGATGGAAAATAGTCATCTATTTTGGGCTTGGTTTGGGCTGAAATAGAACCTATTTGTGCTACTCGAAATTGTTTTCAGTGGGTTGTACCTCTGCATAACGGAGTTTTCCTTCTTTCTAGAGAAGCCATGAAAATACTGGACTTCTGATGGGAAGGATCATGGTCAAGGGAAGAAAGGCCTAGAGGAGTAAAGACTAGAGACAAAAAGAGCAAAATGTTGCTCATATTTACCTTTGCAGCCCAAGCCTGAAGGATAAAGAATATGCAAAACCGAGTGGGACTGGCACAAAGCAGCCGAGAGATCAGCCAAGACGCCAACACAAGGCCAGTGGCCAGTCTTCGCTCCCAGACAGTGGGTGGAGAGACGAAGGAATGGGCTTCCTGGAATTTTATCTCCTCAAACATTAGAAAGCACATGCCTGAAACCTATAAAGCCATCTTACGTGCTTAAATAGAAAAGAATATTGCTACATTTAGAGCCATCCCGTTTCTTAGAAATCTCTTTTGTTATTTCAGTCCTCTTAAATCTTGTGGCTTCCATAATCTTTTGTTTCATTTAACAGATAGCTTGTGGGTGACTGCCTGTGCAAACCTCTTGGCAAAGCTTATTGCTACCGGTGTGAAAAGATGGGCATTTCCTAAAATTGCTCTGTGTTCTATGCTCAGACCATTATGAAAGAAACATTAGTGTATTCAAAAACTGAGCACCCACTGTATACAAAGCACCGCACTGATAAGGGAGGACTGTGTTTTTCGCGAGTAATGCTGCCCTAGCAATTCTGAAGATGGGGAATCCCTGATTTAAAGGAAATGCCATGCGATGGGACACTGAGTTACGAAGTTTCCATTTCCATGATTACTTCAGCCTTCTGCAGCCTCCCCCAAACCCCACCCGCCCAACTTGGTTTTTTTTTTTTTCTCATCTAGAAAACACACAAGATCACATTTCATTGATTTAGGTAGCCTGTTCATTGATTTGTAAACACGGATCAAGATGCCAGACCATCATTTGTGCAAACTTGCCTTGCTCAAAGCCATGGAAACTAAAATAAATCAGACCTTGGGCCAGCAAGTGGTCAGCATGACCTCAGGAGTCAGAGACTGGGTGCTCCTCTAAGCCTGCTCTATGCTTCTTCCCATGTTGAACAGTGGTTCACTGATGCCTTGCCCTGCCCACTTGGTCTCCTAAGCACCAGAAGATTCTTGTCCTCCCCAACCCCAGAGGTTTAGTTATCTGCAGAATGCACCTGTATGTACAATAGCAGATTCCATTCTGGTTCCTAACGCTGGGGAGGCCTAGAAACTTTGAGAGCACGAGATGTTTCAAGTTTAGCCTTCAAAAAAAAAGCAATATAGGTTGGTTTGTAGAAAATTTGGGCAGTACAGAAAAATACAAAGAACAACTAGAATTTACCTTTAATTATATTTTCTAGTATTTTTTATGCATATAAGTCAAAGCCATCCTTAAGAATATATTTCAGAGTAATAACAGTGATTGTGATACTGTTGTTTCTGCTTGTTCTATAAGATTGCCCAAGACTCCATGGAACTTTCTTCATCCTTTGCCTGACCCTCTGACCTGATCCAGAAAAAGCCCCATTCTTGGCTGGAGAGCGAGCAGATTAAAATTCTAAATATAGTAAGGCAGTCCCTTCCCAATTATCTGGGATTATGTAAGAAGACACTTCCAAGCAATGCAGTTTCCCTGTTTTGTTTTTGGTGCGGGGACGTGCGCATGGAGGGGAATTCCAAGAAACACACTGGAGTTATTGGTCAGTCTGGAGTGGTCCTAGGGCAAGCAGCAGGTGCAGGCTGGGAACACAGACTCCCGGGGTCCATCCCAGACCTCCTGATGGAGAACCTGCATTTTCACGAGATCCCCAGGTGCTTCCGAGCCACGCACCTCAAGTTTGAGAAGCACTAGCCTGCAGGCCCCTTTTCTGACCTTCCTCAGCTGGTACTGATTGTCAGGATTTGTCCATAATGTTCACACCTCCTTGATGTTGCAACCAGCAATAAAAATCCCACCTCCGTGGGAGTAAACACCTTTTCCTCGGGCCACAGCTCACATTCTTTTGGGAAAACTCTAAATGTGTTACTTTCTGAAGACCTTAAGAGTTGTGGGGTGCTCCAAATGGAAGGTCAAGGGAAGAGGCCAGCCCTTCACCCTGCAAAGTCCATTCCGGACTTTGTGACAACAGTCACAGCTGTTGTGTTTGGGGGTTCCAAAGTCCTAGTAAATCATTCACCCCAGTCGGGGACAAGAGAGAGACTCACAACAGGGCTCTTTAAATTCTGCTAGGGGAAAGATCCACAGTGATTTTTCTTTTCCTCCCCCTTCTCCACAACCACACCTGCCTTATTTGAGGACCCAAAGGATGCATTTAACCTTTGCTTGTCCACCAGGGGGCCCCAGGAGGCACAGGCAGGGCTCTCAGATCCTGAGGACCCTAATCAGACTCGCTGGGATCAAGGACTCTGAGTACAGTGTGGGCCACCGATAGAGGGAGAAAAAGAGATGACAGAAGCCAAAACAGTGGTGTCTGTCTGGGCCGCCAGCCACAACCATGTGTGGGCCTCGGGATAGATGTGGAACCAGCCTAGGCGGAGCCCTCTGAAGGGCTGCTTTCATGAGGCCTCCCCAAACCAGGCGGGTGTCCCTGGGCAGCCATCTGAAGCCATCTGGAAGGAGTGGTCCTCCCCCTTCTTGGCCTGGAAGCACCTGGGGATCTCTGTCAAGTCATTCCCCTCTCTCTTCAGACTGGAGAGATGTCGCAAAGCCTTTCTGTCTGGCTCCCTCTGGTTCTGGCCCTTTGTGCCTCCTCTGTCTTCTTGGCAGCATCTGACAATCCTCCTGGCTTGGCCGTCAAACTGTCTTCTGGGGCCTGTCCACTCCGAGGCTGGGCTGCCCAAGCTCCTGGGGACCGATCCACAAACTCTTCCATGAGAGGATAGGATGCTTGTTGGGGTGCAGTCCCTGAAGCAGCAGGGGGAAAGGGGAAGGGTGATTAAGAGTGGCTTCTTGGGGGGCACCTGGGTGGCTCAGTGGGTTAAAGCCTCTGCCTTGAGCTCAGGTCATGATCTCAGGGTCCTGGGATGGAGCCCTACATTGGGCTCTCTGCTCAGCAGGGAGTCTGCTTCTTCCTCTTTCGCTGCCTGCCTCTCTGCCTACTTGTGATCTCTGTCTGTCAAATAAATAATTAAAATCTTAAAAAAAAAAAAAAAAAGAGTGGCTTCTTGATCCTTGGGGAACTTACCCACATCCCCCTGTCCATCCTGGCAACCTCTGCTCATGTATAAAGCCAGCAACCATGCTGATTTTCCTTCCAGAGGTTATGGAGCAAAGTGAGTGAAAACTCAGGCCCTGGCATTGGAGAGACTGGTCCAGATCCCGGTTCATCATCACTAGCTGGGCGACCTGACTTGGCTTTCTGAAATTTTAGGCCTCAATTTGCACCTTTCTAAAATGGGGACAATACCAGCCACCTAGGTCATTATGAGGATCCAATGAGACGCTGAATGTAAAGCTCTTAGCACAGTGCCCGGCGCTTAGTAAGTACTCAGTAGGAGGTAGCTGTCGTTGTTGTTATTTTTATCTAAGAATGGACAGCAAGTCATGCCAGATAACCTCACGCGTCAGTGCTATGTCCCAGGAAGCCTGAGAGTTTCAGTTCTGGATCTGCTTGGAATTAGCCTTTGTACCCCACGTTCTCCAACTGTAAGATGCAGAGGACACTATCTGGCTCTTTGTTTTTGTAGCTAACAGTGATCAATGCTAACTTGCTTTTGCTAATTCACTTGATTCTCACCACATACCTTTTGGACAGAGAGAAAACTGAGGTACAGAGGCACTATGCCCAGGGTCGAGCAGCTAAAACACATGGAGCTAAGCAGCTAAAACACACAGCCTAAGCAGTGTGGCCCCAAAGCCTGCATCTCTGCCTTTCTTACTGTGAAAAATCCAGTGGTTTAATAAGTATGAAAGTGCTTTGGGAGTGGGAAGCATGATACAAACATGATGGTATCAGTATTTATCCAAGTCTCTTGGTGTTTGGTCTTCAGCTGGGATCCTTAACCTTTCCTGGCAGGACATGATATTGAGGGGCTACTTTAGGTTTTCCTGAAGCCTTTTAATCACTGCCTGTTATGAGTTGAATAGTGTCCCCACCACCACCAAATATATGTTGAAGTCTTAGCCCCTAGTACCTCAAAAAGTGACCTTATTTGGAAATAGGGTCATGGAGTTAAAATGAGTTCCTTCAAGTGGTTCCTAATTCCATTGAACTGGTGCCACGTGGACAAGGACAATCACAGAGGGAAAATCTGTGGCAGAAGTCACAGCAGAATGCCACAGGAACATGGAGGACTATAATAATCATCTCCAAGCCAAGGAATGCTGGAGGCCATTGGAAGATTGGAGAGAGACAGAAAATTCCTTCAGTGCCTTCGGAGACTGAGAGACAGAGATCACCGCTCTGCCAACACTTTGATTTTGGACTTCTAGCCTCCATCACTGTGAGGTAAAAATTTTCTGTTGTCCTAAGCCATTCCATCGGTGGGTACATGATATGGTGGCCCTAGGAAACCAATACAGATCAAGGAAGGTGGAGGTGAAGGAGACACGTGGGAAACTCGAGGCTGACAATGGGTAAAACGATAGTGAGAGGAGCCACATACCCCTAGATGTGCATGTGCATGTGTCTGTGTGTGCGCCAATGTGTGTGTGCACGTTTTGACAGTGTAAAAATTGATCTATGAGCTCACCAAGCTTGAAGATCATTCCTCTATAAGAAGATCACTTGAGAGGCAAGATGAACATGAAATTCTATTCCATCTCCACTGGAACAGGTAAGAAGGAAGAACCTTCTCTCCGAGATAGTACAATCGATTCCAACCCATTTGTTCCGCAGCAGAGAAAGTGAGGTGCAGGGGAGCTAAGCTTCCTAGACTATTCAAGCAACAGATAACAGAGTACGACTGGAAATCATGTCTTCTGACTTCTGACTCTTCTGCCCCAAGGAGCGGGGGGCACACCAACTCTCAGAGTCTTCCTTGTGGTTGGCACGCAGAAATTATTCTTCCTGTCACACTTCTTTCAAAGATTACATTTTGGTCCTTTTTAAAGGAAACTTGATTCAAATAGAACATTCATACAGAAACGTGTCCATCGGTGGATAGCTCAGTGTGTTCACATTCATGTAAGTGGCGCCAGACAAAGAATTAGTATATCTGTAGCATCGCTGAAGCCTTCCTGCCTTTCCCGGTTGCTAACGCCAACAAAGGAACCACTATCCTGACTCCTAACATCACAGATTGGTGTAGCCTGTTTCGGAGCTTGACATAAATGGGATTTCACAGTGCTCCTTTGTGTCTGCCTTCTTTCACTCCACATTATGTTTGTGAGATTTGTCTGTGTTTTGCATATGGAGTAGTTCCTTCTCACAAGTGATAGATTATTCCACAGTACTGGTCTTTTGAACAAAATCGGGGATATACGGAGAGAGAAGCCTCATGAAATAATTCAAGCTGGCCCCTAAAAAAAAGTTAAAGCAAACAGATTACAGGAAGAACAACAAAAGTTGTTTAATCTTTACCAACTGGATCCAATTTATTGGCCATCTATTAAAACCATTTAACCAGGTCACTCTCCAATCTCCTTTTCCTCTCCTGTTTCCCTGGATTCCCACAGCCTGGCTGCATCGCACTGGGCTGCCCCAGTCTGGATGAACGGAATGGGGGCTGGAGGTTAACAAGCTGTGTTCCACCTGGGTGAACCCATCACGACTTCAGAGTACCTTGGAGCTTGTTCTGTCCCTCATTGGACCTGTCCGTCCAGCAGCCCCACAGGCTGGGGAGCTGTCTGTCACAATTGAAATTCCAGAGCTCTTCCCCTTGTCGGAATCGCCTCCCGCAGCCCCAGGCCAGCCAGAGCAGAAGGGAGCCTGCAGGAGTGGGTTGGTTCTCTGCCCAGTCCCTCCCCTTGCAACCTCCGCTTTCTCAGGCTCTGGCCCTCATTCCCCAGAGCTGTGTGGCTGGATGGGGCTGCCTCCTCTTCTCAGCTTTCCCTTGCCAGACCACAACCGGGCAGATTTCTTCATGCTGACCAACCCTTCTGGGGTCTCCCTTTTCCTGGTAACGATGACCTAATCCCAAAATGCAGTTTTAAGGGAGCTCCGATGCAAATCAGTGGGACCGCCTTCTTGAGCCTGAGTCCATATATGGTATGGTACAGGCCCTGAGGCAGGAGGAGGAGGGTGCTGAGTGTAATGCCGCACAGCTGATTCACCGGCTGTCCCGCTCCCTCCAGTTTCCAGTGACATCAGCACTGCACCCATGACAAAAGTTCAAGACAGTGAGGGGCAGGACTTCTTGGGAGGCTGCAAGGTAGTTTTTCTTTCTTTCTAGGCTCCCTACTTCCTGGGGGGCCGTCCTTTCTTGAATGTAACTGAGCGCTAAATCGACTTGGTGCCTTTTCTCCATAGGTCTCTTGGTGTGGGCGTGGTCAGGGGGAGGTGAAGGGAGGAGACAGAGCTCCAGACGCTTGCTCAAGCCCCGCCCACACGGGCCCTTTGGAACAGGACTCAGTCACAGGGCCCCTCCCTGACACTGGGCAGAGTCCGGTATTCACAGCCCTTATGGGGAGCCTGGACTTTTCTTTGGTCTCTCCCGTCAGTTAGTTTTTATTTGTTTGGCTTTCGGTGAAGTCTGAGCAATGGAACCAAGAAATTCTCAAACACAGGAAAGAATGTCGAAGGCTGAGTTATCACACTCTCTTCAAAACTCGTTCATGGGTACTCAAGTTCTTTTTATTAGCATCCTCACCACCATTCCAGTACCTTTTCAAAGCAAATCGGGGGCACCTGGCTGGCTCAGTCTGTTGCGTGTCTGACTCTCAATTTCGACTCAGGTCATGGTCTCAGGGGTCGTGTGAGATTGAGCCCTGTGTGAGACTCTGTGCTTGGCAGGGAGTCTGCTGAAGATGCCCTCTCTCCCTCTCTCTCCCTCTCCCTCTGTCTCCCTCCCCATTCTCTCTCTCTTAAATGAATAAATGAATCTTAAAAAGAAAAGAAAAGGCAAATCCTTGTACTAGACCCTAGCAGTAGTGGGCCAGAACCAGTTCAAATGGTATGCAAACTGATTTATTAAGTCTTCAGGAAATTTGCAAGCTGATCATGAAACACAATAATTATTAAAATTAAGTTACATAAAATTAAAACAGAATAAATTAGATTTAGAACAAAGGTAATAACTAATCAAAAGTCATTTACTGCCTAATTATTTTACCACTTTTTACTATTTTCTGTCCTCTTGAGGTTATTCACATCCACTGTATTTGTATGGTGGAAATATCATATGATGGTGTGTTTCCACACAGTCCTCCTAACTCCTTGTTCAGTAATGTCACGTTGGGACCTTCAAATCAGTCATGATGAGAGGATTTACTCCATGGGAGGGGCACCTGGGTGGCTCAGTAAGTTGAGCATCTGCCTTCAGCTCAGATCATGATCTCAGGGTCCTGGGATGGAGTTCTGTGTCAGGCTCCTTGTTGCTGCTTGGCACTTCTCTCTCTCTCTCTCTCCCCCTTGCTCACTCTCTGTTGCTATCTCTCTCTCTTTCAAATAAATAAAATTTTTAAAAAATTTTACCCCATGGGAAACAGTACAAATGAGAGCTTCCCCACCACTACCCCCCCCCCACCCACCGACCCTCTCCCAGAGCCAGTTGTTAATCTTGACTAGCGCATCACTGATGCTGGGGTCCACTGAAGAATGACTCGCCCCCTGCACTCAAGATGCTTAGAATGTAGTGAGGGAGACAGATCCTTCCAGACTTCAGTTGGGCAGTGTCTCCTCTAAAATGCCCAACGGAGGAATGAGCAAAAGGATATGGGCTTTCAAGTTGGTGAGACCTAGAGGGGTCTGCCACTTACTGGCCAGGTCACCTTAAATAAGTTGCTGGATGTTTTGAATTATTTGCCAGATGGGAGTGATAACACCCCCTTCTAAAACTGTTGCAAGGATGTAATGGTAAAGATATAAGGGTATGGAAAGGGCATTTCTGCCTGATGGAGCAGCAGGAAGAATGACACAAAAGCATAAAAGTGAAAGGGCTTCTCAGGGACAGGACAGCAGCCTAGTGTATCTGGCTATTAAGCTACACCAGAAACACCAAGATGCGCAGAATGTAGGTATGGTGTGACCCTGGACAGGCAGATTAACAGGGAGGGAAGAGCTAGCCTGGATGGTACAGAGCTGGGAGACAGACCCACCATGAGGGCAGCCATCAATCCAGACCATCAAGTTTAGAAGACAGCCTAAGTTCAGGCAGCATCCCGATGATCATCTCAACCAGGAGGTACAGACGGGCAGGCAGCATTATGGACTTGGGAGATCTATTCATCCACAACTAATCCCCCCCCACCACCAGTAATATAGGAGGCTTGCCGAGCCCCTAAAGAGAGGGAAACAGGAGCTAGGCAGGAGATTAGGCTGTTTCAGTAGCTCCACACGGTCACCAAAAGGCAAGCTTTTCTTTTCACTCTGATATTCCCACTGCTTTTCTCAGCGCATTAGCTTTTATTCTTGGTGTTGATGCCCAATGCTGGTAGGTGGGAGCAGGGTGGGACTCCTCAAAGCCCATCTATTTATCAGGAAGCAATACCCCCCACCCCCACCCAGCAGATACCTCTTTATAGCTCCTCAACCAGAGTGGGTCACAGGCTGTGGAACACAGAACCATGACCTCCGAGGATGCTCACGTTCTTGTCTCCGGGAGCCTGTGAATGTATGACTGTGCATGGCCACAGGGACATTGCAGATGCAGTTAGGGTAGAACCTTGAGATGAGGAGGTTCTTCTGGACTATCTGGGGTGACCAGTCTAATCCCACAAGTGCAGCTGGGGGACAGAGATGGCTGTGTGAGGATGATTTGTTGCTGGTACCGAGGTGGAGGGGGCTATGTGTAAGAACTTGAAAGAGGTGTCTCGACCCTAATAGAGGTCCCTAACCGACAGCCAGGGACCTCAGTCATTTAGCAGGGAACAAAATTCTGCCAATCCTCAAAAGAACAAGGAAACCAGTTCTCCCCTAGAGATTCCAGGAAGGAACTCAGCTCTGCAGACACCAGTTTTTAGCTCAGTGAGACCTGGACCTGTTTTCTGACATATATGAACAAAAGATAAGACCTTTGTGTGGTTCTAAGCTAGAATTCCAGTCATATGCGGCAGTAATAGTAAATGAATGCATACGCACACTCCTAAAGACAATGACAGCAAAGGAGACTGGTATAACCAGTCCTGACTTCGTCCACTTAGGGATTGTCCCCTGGGGTTGGGTGATCCACGAAGTTCCCAAGAGTGCTAACAAGTGTCTGTAAAATTAGGAAGGAGGGAAGTTGGCAGCAGGTTTGGAGTCAACAGCAAGGAGTACAACAGCCCGTAAGTGCCAGGACAGACATGCCAGATGTTTTCAGCTGTCTTTCTGTCAGATTGGTCTGGCCATTAAACGTTTAACGTATCGCCCATGGCTATGACTAGAGGGACCTGTGAAAGCCGGGGAGATCACCTCCATTATACTGGACCCCATCCCGATTGAGAGGGAAAAGCCTCAGAGAACTGGCATTTAGGTCACCACCCCCTGGCTGGGCTTCTAGAGCTCTGATCTGGAAAATGCTACTTACTTCTTCATCACATTTAAGAGGCCTTCAGTTGTAAGATACACCATGATTTTGTGAACCACTGTGAGAGAAAAAGTACTGCCGAATAATGCTGTGCCGTTGGTTTTAGAATCCATGTTAAGTGAATAGGTTTTAGAATCCATGTTAAGTGAATAAGATGTTAAAATGAGATAAAAAGGTTCATCTTCCAACTGACCGAATAGGGTGCTGCAAATCTTCTACCAGTCGTAGAGATGAGCTCAGGACACGCTGTCTGCTCAGTCAAAACTGGCAGGGGAGGTCCGCCTGAGTCTCCAGGGGAAGACTAGAGGTCAAGGTGGGAAGGTGAGTGTGTGCTCGTGCAGCTCCTTGAAGCCAAGCTAGAGTGCCGGCTTCCTCCTGCAGGCAAAGGGCAGTGCTGAGGGGACACGGGGGTCATATGGCCCCTGGTATCTGCAACAGATTTATGACTCCATCTTCTATCAAAGCATGAGGGCTCACAACCTCTTACCCGAGAGGAGGACTGGAACGGCGGCCTAGCACTGGACAGTATGTCTGCCCTCTTCCAGATGGGGATACACTCAAACAACAGGTTCTTCATCCTTTTCCCTGGGGCTGGCCTTGAGTCCAAGAAATTTGGGATCTCTCTGAGTGCCTTTATAATGAGGAAAATAATTAGTGTCACTGTACAGAAGTGCCCCAGGAAATCATCTCCTTTCCATTATTTTTCCCATCAGGAGAAGGACATTTGGAGAACAAACATGGCTGGCCTGAAGTGATCCCACTAAGTAGTGGCCGGAGGAGGCTGGAATCCAAATCCCCTTCTACCCCCAGTGCATGCCAGGGAGAGGTAACCCGAGGGATGTGGGAGTGGTCAACCCCCAGGCACATCAGGGTCTGCCTCTGTCTAGCCTCACATCCCATCTTGTTCCTCCTCTATAAAGCAGGGCTAGGAACAGTACCTGCCTACAAGAAAGGATTGTCTAGAAGACTGCATTAAGAAACAGTGAGAGACCATTGCCTGCCTGCTAGCAATTGCCTCCCCAAGAGGGACTGTTAAGTGTCATTCTTTCCTGCACTCTCCTGCTGCCCGCAACACCTCCCTCCTGCTATCAAGCTGGAGGTCTGAACTTTGAGACTTAGGGACAGAGGCATCTGTGGAATTTGCTCCTCTTGCGAATCTGGTCAAGTCAACAAATCATTTCTGTTCAACCCAGAGGAGCCGCTGGAGAGGTGAGGACATGGCCTGCATCAGTTTCACATGGGGGCACGAGTGCTTGCTGGATGGAGGGAGAGTCAGCAGCCTGACTGGGGGAAGGAGGAGGTCTTTTAAGGGCTGGGGAAGCCCATTGAGTGTGGAGGGGAAAGGGAAGGGGCACAGGAGCCTTGAGGCGCCGGGGCGGGGGCACTTGGCATGTGAATGGAGTGGAGAAGGCCAGGAGGGGGGATGTGGTGTGGGCCTGTACACTAGAAAGGAAGGGGACTCAGTCTATGAAAAGAACCATTTTCTGTGGCGCTCAGGAAGGGCCTCTCACTGGGGATTTCCTACACAGGGCTCCAGGCCTTGGCCGCCTTCCCAGGGAAAGGTGGTGTTTGTCGTGGGGAACTTGCACACTGCAAGTCTTTAGTTCAGGGACGAATGGGGCCCACTCTTGTCTCTGGCACTGCCGGTCTCCCTGAGCCTCGTTCAGCTGCGAACAAAATGCTCTTTGCTTGAACCACCCACTTGAGCTGTCTTCATGCAAGACAGGGACATGGAGGTCGAGGCAGAAGTGCAGTGGAGAAGAGTGGAAGCTATGAATAATGCTGGACTAAGGGGAGGTGAGAGCCATGAAGGGGGAGCCCCGAACCTTGTACAGAGGGGGCTATTTCAAAGGAATAGGCCCTTGCCACAGCTTTGGGGTGGCCCTAAGCCTGCTGGCCAGCCCCAGGCCCCTGGTCATGCTGTCCTGGCTAGGTAGAGCAGCTCTGTGTGGTCTAAGGAAAAGCCTCCTTGGAGAGAGTAATTTCAAAATCAAAAAAGAAAAAAAAAAAGCACAATCAACTCCCTTTTTCAGTCTTTTCCAACCCTAATCAAAAAAGTACAGTATGTGCTATTGAAAAATCACATCTCAGAAGCAGTGCACACGTTCTGACAGCATCTGCCAAGATTTCCGAAGAGGCTGATAGAAACAAACGTGTTCCATTTTCGTGTTGTATAATGAGGATATGGAGTCCTTGCACACCTGTTCCGGCAAGACAATGATGATGTTATTACAGGAGCCATTGTGCTGCAAAGATCATTCCTCTCTCTCCTGCCCCTGCCCATCACCAGCCTCACTGGGTGCTTCTCCCCTCTCCTCTCTTTACCATCCTGCTTCTCCTTTCCTCTCAGGTTTCCTCTCTTGCTTTCCCTTTTCCTGGTCTCTCATTTCTTTCCTTGCTCGGCATGCCCTGCCCACCTTGAAGAAACCCAGGGGACAAAGTAAGGAATTCCCATCCTACCAAGAGGTGGGGTGCTGAGAAGGCCAAGGGGCTCGCTGCTAGGGGTCAGTTGAGAGAGGAGAGCCTTTGTGTTGCTTGTCACAGCGCAGGCAGATCCTACCATAAAGGGCCCATTCCTACCAGTCAGCAAGAATCCTTGAGCCTAGTCAGAGAAACCTCTGGACCTGCCCTGTGCCTACCCTCATCAGCGTGGAATCAGGAGAGATAGCAGTGTGACTAGCTATTTCCTGCCAAGTAGACAACAAATGGAAAGAGCTGAATGTATTTAATATCTAGGAGTATTCCACATTGTAATTGGATACTTTCCGGATACATAACTGATTTACAAAGGAATGAAATTTTAATGTTGGAATATAAGCACAAAGAATCAGAATGTGGGCGTGAATTTCAGGGTGGAGGAAGTCTTCCTTGATTACTGTTTTTCAACTCGTTCATTCATTTATTCTTGGCAACAAATATTCACGTAGGGCCGACTATGTAGCCGGGAAGGAGCTGGTTCTTAAGGCACATAGATGGAAAGCTATAATTCTTGCCTCTTAGGTCCTTAAAGTCTACCCCAAGCCTAAGTTCTACCCAATCTAAATATAGCTTTGGTCTTGAACATATCTCCTATGTAGAAGTAGAATCCCTTTGGGACCCCTTTACTATGGTATTAACTTGGGCACCACTGTAAAAATGGAATGGTATGGATTCCTGTATATAGATCCACCCACCCATCCATTCTTCCATTCCATGCACTCATCCACTCCTCCATTCTATTTGCCCATCTATCTACCTACCTACCTACCTATAAATCTATCTATCCATCCACTCATGTAGGGAACAAAATGCTACATACATCTAACTATCCACCCATCCACCTTTCCATTCATCCATCTGTCCACCCGTCAATCCATCCTTCCATCCATCCATCCATCCATCCATCCACCCAACCATCATCCTTTCAAGCATGCAGGAGGTCAATTATTAGCTCAGTGGGAATCAAGGATCACCTAAACAATTATTGGGGTAAGGAGCTATGCAATGACAGACCCCAATAGTTGTGTGTAGTGTCCATGCTTAACAATTCACAAGTGAATGGTTTCTGAACCCTGCGCTGCGATCTGAAAAAGAGATGGGGTGAATTTCAAGGGTTGCTCGCGAAGGTTTATTGGGAATTGGCTAGATTTAATCAAGATAGTGTCTATATTTCTAGGAATCTGGAGAGTCTAATCTAGTCTAAAAAGTCTAGAAAGTCTAGTCTAGGAAAGTGTAGGAGAGAGAGGTTCAGGGAAGGCAGTTGTTCATGCCCATCTTTCCAGGCAATTCTTGCTATTGAGCTCGTCTTCAGTGTGATGGCTCTATGCATCACAAAGGTCACTCTAACAATTACTGCTTTCTCCCTAAACATGAAAACACTAAGGATGAGGATTTTTGTGGGCAGCTTAAGTTCCCAATATAGTTTCAATTGAACCATAGCCCCCTAAGTTGGAGAAGTCAGTGCAAATCAAGGTCTGAAATTATTCTCATGTTTCCCAAATGTTGTATTCCAGTGTTTTTTTTTTTCTGCTGTGGGAATTTTGACCGAAATTTACACTTTTCTAATGTCAACTTGAGTTGTGACTCTTTTTAAAAAATGCTCCCTTCTTCCCATATGTCAGGTGGCACATTCTTTAGTTGTCTGGAATTAATCTGTCTCTAGCTGAATGAGAGCTGGAAAGAGGAAATAGGGGGCAGTGGTTAGAGCCCTGCACGGTCAGGAGGCCTGGTTCCCACGACTTGCTCTGCCACTGAGTCACTAGCTGACACTGGATAAGTGACTCGGTTTTTGTAAGTTATTGCCTGTCTGCTAAAGAAGGGCAGGCAAGGCCTGCAGAGACAGTGCTGGGGGCACTGGGCTAGGAGGGGAGAGGCTCTTGTCTTTGCCCCAACTCACCAAATCCTTATTAACCTTGGCAAGTTTTGGGGCCTTCGAACTTCCTTGGTCTCTAAAAGGAAGGGAGTGGAAATATAATTTTTACAGTAGTTTCTAGTACCTGGATCTTAATTCCACTCACTCTTATATTTAGCATATTGAATGCCTGGAGCTGATCATTTTTAACTCTCTGCTCCTCAACATGAATACAAAATTCACAAATAATCATGACCCGTGACATGCAACAAATAATAATAATGGCAGGTTGCATTGTTTCACTGTTTCAAATTTTAAGCACATATAAAAGCTGCACATGGTCACACAGAATGACAGAATTGAAGCCACACATACTCTTTCTTCGACTCTAAAATCACTGTGCTAGAATTGTTTCCTTTTTTTTTTTTTTAAATATTTTATTTATTTATCCGACAGAGAGAGATCACAAGCAGGCAGAGAGAGAGGAGGAAGCAGGCTCCCCGCTGAGCAGAGAGATGGACGTGGGGCTTGATCCCAGGACCCTGAGATCACGACCTGAGCTGAAGGCAGCGGCCCAACCCCCTGAGCAACCCAGGCGTCCCACTAGAATTGTTTCCAATTTGTGGTTCAAATGCAAGCTTCCGAAGTACCCTTGGGCTGGGGACATGACTGGGCTGGAAACAAGCTCAAATGATTCCAGCTGGATATGAACTTACTCAAAACAAGCGCATACATCTGAGACCCCGTATATTAGGGCTCAACTGTATATGTGAGAGTTACTAGGATTAATCTGCATGTGGAAAGCAATGTTTATTAAAAGATAAATAATAAAAACGTGCTAAGTTGGAACTTACAGTTTTATTATTAAGACTCAACAACAGCTACAACAATTGCTTAGAACCTAGAACTGAAAGACTTGGGTGAGGTCCCATGTTTTTACGGATAACATTGTTTAGAATTGTTATAGTGATAATACAAAAAAGCCTACCCAATTTTTAGGCACTTTTGTCATTTATAAATTTTTTAAACTTTTGAAATAATTTTAGATTTAAAAGAGAGTCGCAAAAAATGAGATAGAATTCATAAATCTTTTACCTAGCTTATTGAAGAGTGATACAGTTATTGAAATATGGAAATTAAAACTTGTACAATACTATTAACCAATCTACATGGTGAGCCAGCGGGTTAAGCCTCTGCCTTCTGCTTAGGTCATGATCTCAGGGTCCTGGGATCAAGCCCTGCATAGGGCTGTCTGCTCAGCAGGGACATTGCTTCCCCCCTTCTCTCTTCCTGCCTCTCTGCTCACTTGTGATCTTTCTCTGTCAAATAAATAAATAAAATCTTAAAAAAAAAACAATCTACATGCTATCTGGATTTTAGCAGTTTTCACTAATGTCCTTTTTCTGTTTCAGGGTTTTTAATCCAGGATACCACATTGCATTTAGAGGTTTATCATTGTTTTAAAATTCTTTTTTTTTTAAAAAAAGATTTTATTTATTTATTTGACAGAGAGGGGCCCATTGAGAGAGGGAACACAAGCAGGGGGAGCGCGGGAGAGGGAGAAGCAGGATTCCTGCTGAGCAGAGGGCCTGATGCGGGGCTCAATCCCAGGACCCTGGAATCATAACCTGAGCTGAAGGCAGATGCTTAACAACTGAGCCACCCAGGGGCCCCTGTTTTAAAATTCTTTATAAAGCAACTCCTTAGCGCTTGCTGCCGGGGATGACTGCTTCTACAGCTCTGCCCTTCGTATACCATGGATTCCACTAAACTGCTGTGATACTGGGGGCAAGACGATCTTGCGGCCGTGAAGCCTCATTCTTTGGCGAAAAGGTGGTATGGAGTCTGCTATCATATGCTGGGCTACCAGAGCACAAACCACCCACTGTGTCAGGTTGGAGATCCTTCAGCCAGACCCTCCAACAGTAACTGTTAGGGGTAGGACATTGGCAAGGTTCATGTTCCTTCCATAAGGAATCAGAAAGCAAGGACTGTTTGGGGGCAAGAATGCAGTGTGTCCTGTGAGGCAAAGATGTGAAAATATATAGAATAAGAAACCCTGAAAAAAATCACTGTGCAGATCCTCCTCGATGCCTGTTCCACACCCATTCTCCCCTTTTCTCTGGCAATCAGAATTTTTATTTTATTCAAGTAAGGGGTAGTCAGGATCTTCAAAGGAGGTGTGAAATCTCCACAAGCTCTCTGAGGATGTCTCCCTGGTGAGGTTAATCCAATCATGTCAATTCCATTGACCTTGCCAATGGCTGGTTTAGGAATGGGCACGGGTGCATTACTGGCCAGTGAAGCATTAGGAGAAATCTGAGGTTTCTGGGAAAGTTTTCTTCACTCTTCAAAAGGCCCTTCTCCCCCTTGTCTGAATTTTGGGTCTTGTTGTATGAAGGAATGCATACAGAATACCTAGAGCTGTTGCAGCCACTTTGTAACCATGAGGGACAAGTTTGAGACAAAAGCAAACACAGAGTGGCAAAGTGGGAAGATAGTGAGATCCTAGTTTTCGATGAATCATTTACTTCTGGGAATGAACTAACTCAGGACTTCTTCTTATGTGAGAAAATACATTTTCCATTTGTTGGGGATGATGGTTACCTTTATACCAGCCTAGGCAACAGCACCTCTTATTCAATCATTCATTCAACCAACACTTGATGAGAGTATGCCATATGGGATTCTTGTGCTTGGTGCTATTAGAAAAGAGAGCAAACAGCTAGATTCCTGCCCTGAAGGGTGACACTATTCAAAGGCAGGGTGGGGAGTGATAAAACTCATAGACAAATACACTATAGGAGAACGTGCTGCTACCTGAGAGGTATGTACACAGTATGGTGCCCATGCTTCCAGCCCCATGCCCTGAAGATAGCTTCAAGAGGAAAGCACGGTCTTTATCTTTTTTTTTGTTTTTTAAGATTTTATTTATTTATTTGACAGAAAGAGAGATCACAAGTAGGCAGAGAGGCAGGCAGAGAGAGAGGGGGAAGCAGGCTCCCCGCCGAGCAGATAGCCGGATGGGGGGCTAGATCCCAGGGTCCTGAGATCATGACCTGAGCCGAAGGCAGAGGCTTAACGCACTGAGCCACCCAGGCGCCCCAGCACTGTCTTTATCTTGAGGGCTGGTTACCATTTTGGCAAAGGGACATGGAACAAAGGCCTTGTGAGGGAAACAAAGACATGAAGATTGGAAGCTACATGATCTGTTCTGGAGAGAGGGGCTACTCCAATTTAGTTAAGAGTTGGTGTGGCAGAATTAGCAGCAGCCATGAGGGGTCAGGTGGAGAGACAGACCATATGGCCCTGATCAGTGCCATGCTTTAGGAAGCCCGAAATGCTGCGGGGTGGTCTAGCAAAGGGAACCCTGTGCTGACCTGCTGGTCTAAGTCCTGGTTCAGCTACCCACTAATTATGTGGCCCTTGGTCATTCATGTGTCTCAGAAGAGCGACAACAGGGGTTGGTAATAACCGTCTTGCCTTCCTCACAGGGCTACTGTAAAGTGCAATAGAAACATGACAGATAATTATTTCCTCCACCTCCAGATGTAACTATATATTCACCCATTCTTAGGTCCTTGCCCTAGCCTGAGGAGTTTTCCTTCTTCCGCTTATGGTTGCAGCTGTTCTCCTTGGTTTTTTCAATGATCTCTAGTATTATTTCGAGTATTTTCAGTTCTGCCTTTTCTCTCTTGTTTCTTCTCCAAACACGCTCCAATCTCAAAAAAATATGTAATTTAAAGATCCTGCCTTATATCCTGTCTATCCCCCAAGACACTATCAATTTCCCTTTTCCTCACCAAACTTCTCAAAAGAATAGACTACTCTCTCACCTCCTTTTCTCACCTTCTGCCCACGGTGAAGCCCACTCCAATGTCCATTTAAAAACAGCTCTAAAAAAAAAAAAAAAAAGATGCTCTCAAATTCTGTAATGACTGCATCAAGGGGCTTCATTTTATTTGCATCCTGCCCGATTTACCCTAGCCTTGTGAAATGCCTGTGTCCTGGCTTCTGACACCCCACACTTTCCCTTTTCTTCTCCTCCCTTTTGGATGCTGCTGCCCTTAGGCTTTTTCTCACTCAGCACACTCTCCAGGGATCGCTTACTTCCAACGTCTCGGCTTCAACAGTCCCATTGCAGATGAACCACAAACACCTTTAATTCTGGGTTTCCCTCCCTAACTCCAGTCCAACAGCCATTTTTACCTGAGCTGTCAAAGTGGCGATTTGCATGTCCCGTGACTCCTCAAGCCCAGCTTATTCAAAGGTGAGGCCACCTTCTCCTCTTATGCCTGCTCTTTCTCTGCTGTTCCACAAAAATTTTAAATTATTTTTTATTTTAAAAAATATTATATTTATTTATTTGACAGAGAGAGAGAGAGAGCGAGCTCACAAGCAGCGGGGAGAGGAAGAGGAAGAGGGAGAAGCAAGCAGGGAGCCCGATGTGGGACTCAATCCCAGGACCATGGGATCATGACCTGAGCGGAAGGCAGCGCTTAACCGACGGCGGCACCCAGGCACCGCCACATAGTTTTTTTTAATGACGCCACCATCATTTATGTCATCCCAGCTTTAAGTTTTGATTCCTTTCACTTCTGTAGATCTTATATTAAAGCAGTCCCAAATCCGGTCAAAAGTTCAGATGGGACGGCAGTCGGCTGGACTGCGGTCGTAAAGACTTGACGAGGGCTACGAGATCTTTCCAAGGTGGCAAGCCTGGCAAATTAGTGCTGGCTGTTGGCAGGAGGCTTTGGTTCTTGGCCACATGGACCTCTCCATAAAGCTGCTTGAGTATCTTCACAATGGGGAAGTCGGCTTCCCCTGGAACAAGTGATCTAAGACAGAAAGGGGGAAACAAAAATATCTTTCACGACCTAGTCTTGGGAGTCACATACCATCACTTATGCCATATTCTATTTGTTAGAAGTGATCTGCCAAGTCCAGCCCACATTCGAGAGGAGGGATCAATTGCCACTGCTTGAAGGGAGTATCAAAGAATCTGAGGACATATTTTAAAACCACCACACATGGATTGTCTTATGTTTCATCCCTGGTAACTAGAGCAGCATTTGGCACTTAGTAGGTGCTCAACAGATGTTTCTGATGGAATGGTGTATTAAAGGGGGGGATACTGGAGGCAGGGTATCTGTGGGTAATTAGTGTGGGCCAGGTGAAGAATGTTGGGTGGGGGGATTGTTGGGAGGTTGTTCTGAGGTGCTGAGATTCATAGGCTCCATGACCAATTGGATGAGGCGCTGGGAAGAGGTCTGTCTGGGGTTGAAGATGGTTTTGAAACTAGGACTTAGAGGGGTGCCTGGGTGGTTCAGTGGGTTAAGCCTCTGCCTGTGGCTCTGGTCATGATCCCAGGGTCCTGGATCGAGCCCTGCAGTGGAGAGCCTGCTTCCCTCTCTCTCTTTGCCTGCTGCTCTGCCTACTTGTGATCTCTGTGTGTGTGTGTGTCAAATAAGTAAATAAAATCTTAAAAACAAAAACCAAAAAACAAAACTTAGAGATGGCTGGGATGGCTGAAGTAGGCACCTAGTGCTTCCTCCCTGGGGTTGTGAGATAGTGAATACCAATCCATGCATCTAAGAACCCTTTGTCTAGTTGTTCAATTGCATTTGAAAGGATTCGGGGCTGGCAGTCATCAGTATGAGCAATGTCTAAGCTATCTACTTTACATTTCTCATTTATAAACCTGGAGGTTATAATTCCTAACTATCTCCTGGGACTTTCAGCCGGAACACAATATAAAGAAGTTGACAGTATTCCACTTTTTATAAGAAATTCCCACCACAATATCCTCTACAAATGATCATGGGGAAACATGAGCAAAGTATTAGGTTGAACCATCTGAAATGCTGGTATTCTAGTTTTGACCTATGGAGAAACTGATTGCATAGGGTTCAACCTAATAGATGTGGCTGCAGTTTGAAAATAAGAACACCTTTTCATAGATGAAAAATTAAGATGCTCTACAGTTCTTGATCTTTCTATTCCTCATGAGACTCGGGTTCAGCTGAAGAAAGGTCAGCCTTGAAGTTAAATGTTTAGTTGAACATAGGCATTACTTTTTCATTTCCTGAAGTCATACAAATTAAAGACCAAAGGTTGTATGCTAAGTACTGACAAGTGAAGAAACTTCAGATGTCAAATTTATCTAGGAAGTCAAGGCCTGTCTCAAGCACATTTTGTACACGTGCCATGTTTAAGAAATCGTATTTACTTAGAAGTGAAATAACTGTGGACCTAATGAAAAAGAGAATAGGAATTAAAAAGTTCTTTGTTCATTTTGTATTTTTGCACATCTAGAAAGTGATTAGTTGGCTCCTTCATTACTGGTAGAATTAATCCAATATTTGCCTATATAAATTAATTTATTAAAAATACATTTTGTCCTTTCCAGGAGTACTTTTAAAACTTAATATTAAATAGAAACTTTACATGAGACAGTGCCTTCTTTTTTCTTCTTCCGTGTTTATTCTTCAGAGCAATTAATATTTGAGGCAAACTTTGGGTAAGACGTGTGGAACTAATTTATAGCAGCACAAGTGTCTCAGAAGTTAGCAGAACTGCACCCATTCATCCACTCCCCTCATTGGAAAACAGGCCACCCCGGGGCAGGTTTTTTTTTGTTTGTTTGTTGCATTATTCCCAGCAATCCGAACCGTGTCTAGGTCACTGCCAGCTCTCAATAAACACTTGGTTGACTTGATTCATTGATCATCCGTGCCTGGCGCTGCGGCCAGCGGGAAGGCCCGCCCGCAGCCCTCCTCCCTCCATCGAACCTGCGCGGCTCTCGGCCCCGCAAGGAGCATACGGCTACCCGGCCCACCCCGCTCGGCCCGGCCGCGGCCTCCCCGGCCCTTGCCTTCCCGCGGAGGAAGAAGCGAGCGCCGAGAAGTGGGAAACCCAGGCCCACTTCCTGTCCCGGCAAGGCCGGGCGTCAGCGCCCCCCGCGGCCTGCTCCCTGGGCGCGGCAGGCGGCCGGGCCACAGCAGCGAGAATGCGGCGGGGCGCGGCGGCGGGCCAGGAGGCAGTCGCCGGGCCAGGGGACCCGGGTTAGGGGACCCGGGCCGCGCTCGCCGCCCCGCGCGCCGGCCCCGCCCCCTGCGCGTCCCGGCGGCCAGAGGGTTAAGCGCGCGGGGGGCGGGGCCGCAGCGAGGCCGGCGCGCGGAGTGCGGGCCGCGGGTGGGGAGGGGGCTGCGGCCGGGGGCGGTTCCGGGCGGCGGGGGCGGGGGCGGGCGGAGGAAGGGGGCGGGCCCCAGAAGTTGTTGGGCGCTAGGCCGGCGGGCGGGAGGGCGAGCGGGGCAGCGGGCCGGCGGGCGGACCGGGCCGGGGCTGGAGAAGTTTGCGCGGCGGCTCGAGAGCGCAGGGTGCGGGCCCCGCCGGCCGCTGCGCGCCCGCTGCCATGGCTTTCCGCAGGAGGACGAAAAGTTACCCGCTCTTCAGCCAGGAGTTCGTCATCCACAACCATGCGGACATCGGCTTCTGCTTGGTGCTCTGCGTCCTCATCGGGCTTATGTTCGAGGTGAGCGAAACTGGGGAGGGGGTGCCCCCTCTTGTGCGTCGCCCGGCGTAGCCCTGCAGGTCCCGCGGGTCCCCGTCAGAGCCGGGGCGCCTGGCTGCCATGTACGCTCTCCGCACCCCGGCTTTGTGCACTCTGCGCCCCCTTGGCCTCCTGGTCAGCCCGGACGCCACCCCTCAGCTCTGCGCCCTGCCAGCCTTGCCCTGCTCTGCAGCCCCCTTGAGCACCCCCCCTATCCTGCAGCGCTCTCTGCAGCCCTGGATCCTAAGCCTGGCCTTGAATCAACCGCAGCGCTGCCACCCTGTCCTGACGAGTGGGGTTTCCTTTCTGGTGTCCTGGAGTCAAGCCCGGAGACTCCCAGACCCGCGGTCATTGCACAATTCCCCCTCTCAGGCGGTGGCCGCCAGCTAGCTCCCTCTGGCTTTTCCAGTGGGAGGGACCTTGACTCTTTTCCACGTCTCACCTGGTTTTCCAGCTCTAATGCATCCTCACGTCTGGGATATGCTCAGGGTGTTCACGTGTGGTCCTGGACCCATCCCAGCAGTGCCCTTCTGCCATCCTCCTGCCCCTCCTCCCTTTTTTTGCCCTTGCCTAAGAGGCCAGGTTTCATATACCCTTTATTACTCTGTGGACTGTTCATTTAGATCCATCTATAGTGGACCCAGAACTTCTCCCCTGTTACAGGGGCAAGGAGAGGGACAGGGATAGTCTCTGTTTTTAGGGGAAAGGTGATTCTCTCAGAGCTATGGGGGGACAGGGGCTAGAGAGGATGGGTCCTCACCAGGACAGCAGTGCCCTGGTGTGGGCCTCACCAAGCAGAGTTTTAATAAGGCCCCTAGGGGTCAGAATCCAAGGGAATGATTCTCTGCTCCGGAGAGGGAGAAAAATGTGATATCCAAAGTGGAAAGAACTGAAGGAAAGTGAGTATTGGGCTTGCTCTGGTATATCTTGTCTCAAGAGTGAGATTATGTGAGTGACACTCCCCTCACTCTCACGGATGATGTCCCCTCTGAGGCGTGCCTGGTCCTCCCTGCTGGCTTGTGTTGCTTATCTGTGTTCTTGGGCATGGGTTAGGAAGCTGTAACCATTTATAAACAGCCTTGGAATTGGAGGCTTCCCAGTGTGGCTAATTTCTCCTTCTGGAGCCCTCTCTCTCTCAGTTCCCTGTCTCCCCTCTAAGGAGGACAGGGGTTCTACTTAGCCCTGAAGCTGTGCTCAGGCTGGGGACACTTTCATGGTGGCTAGTCAGGGTTGGATGTGTGAATGCACCCTTGGCTGGGCTTCCGAGTCTGTAGGAAACAAACCTGGGACCAGGATTGGGGTCTGCTGTCCAGATTTTGCTAGCGCTCCTCCACTTCTGTCCCTCCATCCTTCCTTCCCCCACCCCACAGCTCTCATGGTATATTCACCCTGACTCTGTCAAGCCGGGGTCGTCCCCGGGTCCCCTCTGCTCTGTCACTAGTCAGACTGCGGAGCTGACCCGCAGCCTCAGTTTCCCCTTGGCTAAAGAGGTTAGTAAAACCTGTCTTCCTCACAAGGTTATTGAAAAGTTTAACTGAGATCATGTAAGCAATAAAATAAGAGCCCAAACAGAAGCTACAGATGTGAAAACATGTCGCTTGCTGCTGAGACCCTGTACTGTTGATCATAGTACTAGCTTAATGAAACAAGAATTTTGTTTGGTGGCAGCCCATACCCTCAGTATCTGTTTGCTGTCCTCTGTTCTTAAGAGGCCTCCCAGCGCCGTGTCACCAGTCTTGGAGGGTGTGGTTGGAAAGACGCACGTGACAGCTGTAGCCCTCAGAGCCACGGGCCCTTCGGCCAGCAGGGTCTCTTGCATACTTGCGCCTCTGCTGCATTGCAGGTAATTGCTAAGGTTCGTAGCTCTGTGGGTTTTATCTTTGCTTAAAAGAGCTGCGTAGGGTTTGAGGTCGGTACCTCCTTCCCTGTCCTGCCTTCAATCTTGTGGAAAGTCCAATGCATGAAACCTGGAACTTTGTGGCAGTTGAAAAGTGCTAGGAGCCCTACCTACCTGCCAGAAGAGAAAGGTCCAGGATGGAGGACGTAACAGAAAAGCCCCCCCCAACCCCCGTCTTGGGATTGGCCTGGAGAGTATGGAAAGGGCCCTGGCAGAGATGCACTGCCAACTAACTCCCTCTTCCCGCCACCCTCTGTCTGCCAAATCTTAGACCAGCAGCCGTTGGCTTTACAGCGCTGGGCACCCTTTCTAGAAGGTGCGTCTGAGGTCTGTTGTGGAATTGTCCATGTATGCTTGTATGTGAGGACAGCGCAGGACTTAGTAGATCTCACTTAGGGTCTTCTGGGTTCTCCCCTGGAGGTGTGGTATATGTAGGGATGCGTATGGTGGGGGAGGGGCAGTCCAGCACTTAACCACCTTTTTCCTAGAAGTGAGAACGGAAGGGGGTGGAAAGGGAAGGGGAGATAGGGAGAGAGGATGTTAGGCTCTGGGTTTCTAATTTGGGCAGAGCTAGAGTTCCTTCATTCAGGAGCTGAGTCAGGAAAACACAGTTATGATTCTTCCCACAAGGAGTGACTCTCCTGGCCGTTCCTTCCTCTGGGATCCTCTGCCCAGCCTCTGCCAATGAGTTGGACCCCTCTGCCTCCACCCCGGGCAGCCACAGCCCCTGGCATCCTGGCTGGTGGATCCTCCCCAACTCACCCTCAGCTTGCCAGCATTTAGGGGAGGCTTTCATTCCCCACGCCCTAGGACCCTAGAAGATGATGACTCCAGATTTCCTCCCTAGGGATCGCTTCCTTGGGGATCACTTCCTTTGGGGAACATACATGAAAGTGCCCCTCCCTCCTCCTTCTGGTTTAGTTTTGGGCTGTCCTAAAATTCCTTCTCTGATTTCCAGGGTTGGGGGGGGGCAGGTTCTTCCCCCTGCACCCAGGTTTTCTTTCCATTCCGCAAAGCTGTTTGGAATAGAGCTGTTCTGTGCAGTCACAGCACTTGGCTAAAAAATGTCAGGAATGTGGAGCTTTATTTTCCCCCTCCTTCCCTTCCAGCTTTCTCTTTCTTAACTCTGCTTTGGGGGGAGTTGGTGCAAATGGGAGTTTTCTACCCAGTGGTTTGGTTCTTTGGTCCTGGTGGCGGTGGAGTCAGGCCTTCAGGGTGTGGGCGGCCCGCCCGGGGGGTGTGTGCATGCGTCAGATCGGAGCAGCCTTCCCCTCCCCTTTCCCTTTGCTTTCCCGTGGCCTGTTCCGTGCCACGTTTCAAACTGAAACAGGCAGGGGAAGAGGAAGACTTTCTCATTAGTGAATGGAGAATGAGAAGAAGGCTGACGGGGGGGCCTCTCTGCATCGAACAGAGAGGAAGCAGTTATACATTACCTCTAAAATGTCATTTTGAAACAGAAACTTTTTTGTTAGTTTTAAAGCCCGTTTGCAGGCTCTGCCGGCTCTGTGACAAGGAAATATTTCTACAGTCATTTGTAGATGCGGTTCCCAGTTTGGTCTGCCATGACTTAAGGGTTCAGACCCCAGAGCTCTTTTCCAGTGGTGGCTGGTTTTGCTGCTTTCAGGGGTAGCTGCGCGATAGGGCTGCCTTCTTCCCTCTTCTGACACCGTGATTGACTTGTCAGGATGACACGTGAGCTGCGTATACAATGGGAGTCCTGTTAGTGCATGGGCTCCGTGGCACGGGTTCACCTCCTCCCAGACATACGGATCGGCGTTGTAACCCGAAGTCAGGTGCCTATCCCGTCTGCTAGCCTCAGGAAACAGTTCTGCTTCTGTTGTGCTTCTGTGAAGGAGACGCAGGTAAATGGCATCGGCCTGTGTCTGCGAACATCGGTTATTTCTTTGTGCCTTCCAGTGCACTTTTGAAGACGTTTCTCCACCAGTTTTTATAGCTTTTGACTTTATGCACTATACTGTCTAGGCTCTGACGTCGACGACCTTCAGTGGTGGTCTAGAGAAATGAGTCCAGGGAAACCGAGAAGGGTTACTCACTCTCTTGGGTGCCCTTGTTCTGTGGTTGGATTTCACTCATTGATCTGAGCAACAGAACAGAATTTGGGAGCTAGTTCTTCTCCTGGTCAAGCCTCACATTTAAGCTTCGCCTATGGGACCTAATGGCCCATCAGCCATCCCTGTGTCTTCCCTTGGCCAAAATGTGATATCCAGAAAGGTGGCGTTGATCATTTTGTGAGTTTTAGACCCTATTTCAGGATGAAGACTGAGACCTGTAAAAAGGCCTGGCACTGTGCCCGGCCCACGAGCTCTTGATCGATGGCCTCAGTGACAACGACCATGCTGATTGCTGCCCTCCTTGGCTTCATCGCTGGTCTTACCAGCACACCTTCCACCGTCATACTGACTCGTGGCCCACTGGGGCCACGTTTCATTTTAGGAGTGACATGTGTTGCCGTGAGACCTTGCCCTCGTGATTTCCAGTGCTGGCCATTTGCTCACCAAAGGGGATTTCTGCTCTACCCTGGGTCCCTCTTTTCCCCAGGTCACCTGGGGGATGGCCACTCTTGGGAGAACATCTGTTTTCTCTGTGACATCCAGTGCATTAGAACAAAGGCTGTGGGTCCCTGGGCAGCCTCTGTCAGCTGTGCGCAGGAGTCAGAACCGTGAGGAGACCGCGCTGCACGCTAAGTGGGTGCCACTTTTCTCTTGCTTGCTCTGTTTTGTGAGCCCTCCCTTGCTGCTTTCTCGGGGGCACTGTCCGGACCAGTCACAACAGAGCTCCTCAGTCCTGACTGTTTGTAGAGTACATGTGTTGCTATGGTGAAAACTTCACTCTGGCAGGCATGAGCTCCCTTTTGATCTGCTTCATCGTGGGCAGGGGCCCCAGAAATCACTCCGTCGCAGAGCTGATGTGCCTCCTGTTCCCACCCTGGTAAATGATGAAGCCAGAGGGTTGATAAGACCGGATTAGAGTTCCCAAACGACAGAAGTGCTTTCTAATCAGCGAGAGCGCTCTTAGCAGGCTTCAGTGGGAAACTGCCTGATGCTATCTCTTCACCTTTTCATCCAGCGCCCTGTATCTGGTATCCACTGGTACCTAATGGTTAAAGGAAGGAGGGGGTTGGGGAAAGGAGGAAAAGAAAACAGTAAAACTACTAACATGGCTCCTGACATAGCCCTTCTTATTTCACGGGCCGACCTTTATCTTTTACACAGCCCCTTGCTCTGCCTTGATTTCCCTCTGCTGTCTCAAGTGCCCCACAGTGGAGGAGAGCCCAACCCAACCTCATCACAGCTGGTTGGCGTTTCGAGTTTACGGCGTGGTTTGAAGAGCTTTGCAGGCAGCTCTTCTGGCCCGTGTGGGTTCACACAGTGTTCCTTGCTTTTCAGCAGAGGAAGTGGAGCCAGACTGTGAGTGGGGGGGCGGATCTGAGGGCCCCCGAAGCCCTCTGGTGAGTTTGCGGGAGCCCAGGGTTAGGTGAGGCTCTGCTCCGTGGCTCTCCGCCCGAGCCACGTTGCCTCTTGACGGCTTCCCTCATGTGTCTTGAGGGGTTGGCAGCCCTTTCCCTCTGTGAAATGCTTTACTAGCCTCACCCTGTAATCTGGATGGTTTATGGGGGTTGTCATACCCATCCAGAGCCTGGCTTCCAGAGGAGAGACTTGGCCAAGGACCATTCCCTCCGAGTTAGAGCTGGAGCCAAAATAAGAATTCAGCAACGTCTGGCTCACATTTAGAGCTCAGCCCTAATGCTTCCATGAACGGGGAGTCTGTGCAATGTAGCCACAGGCAGCTTTATTTTTCTTTGTCTGAGCGGAATCTGTTTATTACCTGGAAGTAATGTCTGCAAGTCGTTGTTCCACTCGGAGGTTTTTCTGCCTGGAACAGTCACTGAAATGTGCATCTCCCTGAGCAAGAGACTACCGAGAGGGACCCAAACTCCTGTATCCCACGTGAATATAGGCGAATGGGCGGGGGCTTTACCTGCTACCTGTCGTTAGCCCACATCTGGGTAAGCGGAGCTGCCTCCAGCTGTTCTATTTTCATTGCCCTTATCCTCAAGTTAATATTGTGGCCATAGCCCAAGGGCATATCTTTCTTCCACATGTCATGAGTTGAAGGGCTAGAGGGAAACCTAGAAGTCATCTACTGTTTATAGAAAAGGAAAATAAGACTCTCAGAGGTTGGGACAGTTGCCCAGGACAGTAGAGGGAATTTCTGGCAGATGTGGGGCTTGAACCTACATCTTCTGACTCAAGTGTAGGGAATTTTCTACACATTTGCCCCCTGGAATTCTCGATGCTGCCTTTGAATGCAAGGGTACACGAGGAAGCTTGAAATTGATACATCTTTGTTAAGTGTGCCACGTTGGTTAATTTGGCAGCTGTGTATTGAATTCCGGCTGTGTGCCTGCATTGAGCTCTGGGAATGCAGATGAAGAAGGTGGGGTCCTTGTCCTCAGAGAGGTCACCGCGTGGTAGCTTGAACCTGGTAAACTCTTTGTGGAGGGGCATCAGGCCTTGAACTTGATATAAGTGGCAGGTGCAGCTTACAGACAGACTGTCGGGCCTCAACCTCAAACCACTGCTGTTGATGGAAGGGGGTGGTTTACTGAGCCCCAACATCCTGAGTGTGGTGTTGTCAGTCGTTAGAGGACAAGAACGGTGGTCATTTAGAAGCCTGTGACGCACAGCTGGTAGTCTTGTACTTTATAGCTTTGAGAATAAGTGAGCTGACCAAGGCTCTGTGTGTGTGTGTGTGTGTGTCCCTGCATGTGTGCACAGATGTGATTTCTAGTACTAGGAGGTCTTTATTTATTTTTTTAAAGACTTATTTTTTTCCGGGGTGCCTGGTGGCTCAGTGGGTTAAGATTTATTTATTTCATTGAGAGAGAGAGTGAGCAAAGTGCGAGCCGAGGCAGAGGCAGAGGGGGAGGGAGAATCTCTGGCAGCCTATCTGCTAAGTGGGGAGCTTGATCCCAGGAGTCTGAGGTCTCCACCTGAGCCTCAAATCAGGAGTCGGATACTTAACCGACTGAGCCATCCAGACGCCCCAGGAGGTCTTTATTAATTGAGGTTAGGAGAACTCGTCTGTATGATTTCTTAAGATTTTTGCCATCAAACTCCAACATGATCTGAAACGTTCCTTTTGGGTTAATGGAGGTGATGATCATACCTGGGATAAGAAGGATATCATCCTCAGAACCTCAGATGCCCTGTCTTTGAAGTAGGTTGAGGATTTCTTAATAAAGCTCCTGAAGTTTGCAAAAGCAGGGTTTTTTTGTTTTTTGTTTTTTGGTAGGCTCTATGCCCAACATGGGGTTCGAACTCATGACTTGGAGGTCAAGAGTCACATGCTCTACTGGCTGAGCCAGCCAAGTCCCTCAGGGCAGAGTATTATTAATCACTTTGTTCCCTCATTTTTTATTATAAAGGTATATGTTACAGAAATTTTTAAGAAGAGACTTTTTAGTGACCCACCACTATTAGGAAGATTTCATTGACTTTTGGGGAGGCAGAGGGCTGTGTCTACCTTGAGACAAAAGATAGAAATGTGATTTGCCTCTCCCTCCGCCTGCCCCCACACTTGCTTTGAAGAATGTCCGGGATCATCCTGGTTAGTCAGCAAGTGTTTATAGTCTGGTCTGTGCGCCTGTACAGTGTGGGATCTGGCGAAAGATAGCGTTGAAAGTTGGTGAGAATGTTGCCTTAAGGCTTAGGGGTGCCAGGGATGTATTACGGCTCCGTTCCTGAATGTGAAGAGCAGTCTGGGGGCTCCTAACCTGAAGGAGCGCTCCTGGGGCAAGCAGGCCTTCCCTCCAGCAATTCCTGGAGTCCTGCAGGAAATCACTGGGCTTGCTTCACAATGCCTGGTTTCCTGCTGAGAATTCCTTGGAACTTGGAGCAGAATTGAACTTTTCAGACCCAGTGCTTCTGGAGTTTAGAGCGTGTGTCCTTTGTAGTCTGACTTTGCACTGTATCAACTTTTGGCCTCTTGGGCAAGGAATCACTTGTCTGTATGGATTTTGTGACTGTTGCCTTGAAGGTAGAAAGGAATGATTGATAGCTGTTTCTCTTCGTTGTGGTTGTTGTTTTAAGTTGCAGTTTGCTCTCTGGTTTGGTGCAAAGTGTGAACATGTGCTCCTCCTCCAGAGTCCTCGAGGCTTGAGTCCTGACCTGGACATGGAAGCACATGTGGGCAAGGGCAGGGGACTAAGAACTGGTGGCCTGGATTCTTGTTGGGGCTTTGCCACTAAATGGCTACGTGGCCCTTGCAAGCCCCTCGGCTCTCTGGGACCCCATTTGCTTGCTGGGGTGTCAACTCTTGTGTGGCTCAGTCATGCCATTTCCACGTGATTACACAGAACAGGGCTGGGGAATGTGTATACGACTTAAGTTGCCAATCAGAACTGGGTCCACATCTGGCAGGTGGCCACCAGCCACATGTGGCCATTCTGCTTCACCAACGTGAAACGAAATGGAAAGTTCAGTTCCTGGGTCACACGGGCCACAGTTCACATCTCAGGAGCACAGACACAGATAGAGCATTTCCATCACCGCAGAGAGTTCGTTGGACTGTGCCGGGGCACAGGTTGCTTTCTGAGGGCTGGTTTCTGTTTGTTTTTGTAGTCGTAAGCAGTATCTTGTGGTGTGGTTCTGTGGGGGAACCGTTAAAGGCCCCGGATCACTGTGGCTAAGGTCAGGGTTCTACCTCTGGATCTGCTCTGGTTTGTCACGTCCTCGTGTCCTCACCGTGTCCTCTTGGTAAGCGGTTTCATCTCTCTGCTGTAGTTTACACGTCAGTAAAAATATGCCCCAGAGTTGTTGGGAGGATTAGGAGCGTTGATATAAAATATGTCAGAAATGTTGATATAAATACAGTGCTTGGAAGAAGGCCTGGCACAGGCTAAGTGCTCAGTACCTGCTACCTGTTGTTCTTACTGGGCTCGGACAGGCTTGGAGTGATACCTTGACTCTGCAGAAACCCCCTTTGTGGCTGCCTCCTCTGTTTGGAGCGTAGCTAAGAAGTAGGATGGCATGGGAAGGACGTGATGCAGGAGATGGGGGTCCTGGAGTGGCCCGGGGATGGCCCCAAACCCACGTCCTCACCCCACACCCGGACTAGTTGCTCGGGCTCTGACCCCTGCTCAAAGCCCACTGCACTTTTCACACTTTTTAAATGAAGCTTGGTTATCTGGTTTCCAAGATTATAGAAGAAAGAATGAGTTAAAAATGAGAGAAGTGGCTTAGGTAGCTGACAGCTGGGAGGACTGTCCATTAGTAAACACTTAGGAGTCATAAGAAATGAAAAGAGAAAAAGTCATGCATATTTGGCATCATGTAGTGTACATACACAAACAACGTCTGTAGGTTTCAAGGTTACCAGGAGAGACTAGCGCACTGCAGGCTTGATCATAATGATTATCTGCAGAGAAAGTAAAAGCTCACAAACACCTTTCTTTTTTTAATTTTCACTTACTGATTTTTTAAAAAAGATTTATGTGTGTATTTATTTGAGAGAGAGAGGAGAGAGCACACAAGGAGGGAGGTGGGGTAGAGGGAGTGGGAGAAACAGAGCAAGGAGCCTAATGTGGGGCTTGATCCCCGGACCCTGAGATCATGACCTGAGCTGAAGGCAGACGCTTAATGACTGAGCCACCCAGGCACCCCTTTCACAAACATTTTTAGGAACATTACTGTCCACAAGGATTAATGTTAAATTTTCAATACCTAGAACTTTAGCAACAGGGAAAAGTTGGATACCCAGAATCATTCAGCCCCAGAAATTTCTGGCAAGCCACGTTTCTTTTTTTTATAGCCTGGAAATAGAAGGCGAAGTTGGTCTGTTGTACAGTGTACATTCTTACCCACAAAATGTGGAAGAAACTTTTTTGACATTCTTCTCATCTAGCCTGGGAAATACCTTCATACAACACTATTCAACCATCTGCCAGTCAATTTTCTTCTTCTTTTAATCATTCAGTAAGTACACCTATTCCGTGCAGAATTCTGAAATCTGAAGTGGAAGCCAGCTAACATACTTGCTGACATGCCTTGCTCTCCTGTGGTCATTTTTGGAGCTCTGAAACAAAGAAAATGAGATGCTTGTCGGTCACTGTTTCTTGAGTTTCATGGGTCCAGACACTCTGGGCTGACAAACTGTGGCCTTGTCAGGTTGTCACAGGCCACCTCCCACACCTTCAGCCTGTAGCTGGAGCCAAGTGTAACTTGACCAATGTTGCTGGCTTCTCAGTCCCACCAGGTGGGTCGTTGCTCATGTGGCTCAATGGATGTGAATCTGGACTGAGCTGATTCTGATTTCTGGCCTTGTTTTTCTACAAACATTGATTAAAGAGAGCTTTTTTTGTGAGGCATCCTTCTGGATGCTAGGAACACCGGGGAAGGACATGTTGCCCAGTTACAGGGAACCACTTTGCTATGTGGTAAGGGAGATAGATAAAAGGAAACAACTACAGTCTCTTGGTGATGAGCTTTCCAGTTGAGCTGCCATATTGGTTTCCCATGTCTAGCTCACAGTGGTATTCACTAAGTACTGGTCTGCTGGAGGGGATGCTTGCCCAGGATAGGGGTGAGTGGATGCTGGTCCAGACCAGGGAGAGAAGAGGATGTGTGTTTGAGTTCATACCTGGGGCTGGCATGAAGCCTTAGCGTCCCTCATTGGGCTCGTGTCATGGGCTGCCCTACGTGAGATTGGAAACAGTGGATCTGGTTGGGAGGCTGTGACACTGATCCTTGTGGAAACTGCCCCCAACCACAAAATTTCAGCCTCCACCCCAACCAGGAGGCAGAACCAGGACCCCCACATCTGAATTCTCGGTTGTTGGAAGGGCAAGGCCTATTCTCCCCCAGTTCTCTTGCCTCAGGCATTCTGTGTGACACAGGCAGGCAGCTCCGGCAAGGACAGCTAAAGCTGGGTGAGAGGAATAGCCTTTCCTTAGACCTTACTGTAACCCTGAGGCATGCATTGATGTGGTGTTGCCCTTGAACATGACTATTATTGTTTTACTGTTGTGTGTTGCCGGGGCATTTTCACTGACGTGTCCTTTGAACTTATTTAAAAGGCATTTTTTGCCTCTAATAGGATTTCTACTTGTTTAAAAAGTAGAGAGGGCATCAGCTAGAGGAACATCTTTTTTTTCCTGCCTTTTATTATTATTTTTTTAGCTAAATAGGCCACAAAGAGGCTTGCAGTTGAGTACTGTGGCCTTATCTGTGGAAGCTGGTTCTGTTCCAGTGTTCAGGGGAGGCCGAGGGTGGGGGAGGCTTTTCTAGGTGTAGGTGAGGTGGGACAGACAGGTACCTTCGTTGGTGGACAGAGAAACGTAGGCATGGCCCGTATGAAGCATTTCATTCACCAAATTATCAAACCCTCAGTGTGTACTAGAGTCTGTACCACATTGTGTTGACAAGGACCTGACAGGGGTGTCAGTGAAGAATTCTTTGAAGCAATCTGTCTTGTGCCTTCTGTCTCTAAAGTTTTGCAGACCCCTAGAAACAGATGCAATGAGACTTGCCCTCGTCTGACTTCTAGCACCTTGTTTGAACCCCTGGGGGTCTTCTTACCAAGGCCTGTTGGTGATTGTCCTCAATTTTATTGAACACCTCTTACCCCCATGAAAGGTTTATGTTGTTTTCAGAGGAGAGAGGGAAAACAAGAGCCTGTGTTGGGACAGAAACCCACAGTGGTCGGTTCTCCCTTGCTTTGTCCCCTGCATCCAAGTCCTAGCGGTTTTAACCCCTGATTTGCTCCCAAGCCCCGCTCTCAGAGTTCTTGGGCCTTAGCTCTGAGCCCTGAATGGCTCCGTGGGTCCTAGCTTGGACCTCAGCCCGTGTCTCCTGTCCCATCCCTTTCCACACAGCTACCAGCGATGGTCGTCAGACACAGAGCTCAGTTAGGGGCTCCCTTTAGATCCTTCCATGGTGCCACCTGAAGTCCGAGTTGGTTAGCATGGCGTTCCAGGCTCCCCCGAGGTCTGACCAGCCTTTGTCCTGGACCTCCTCTGTTCCTCACTCAGGCCCTGCCCCCTCCCCCACCGCCCCTTCCCGGGCAAACCACCTACCTGAGTTCCAGAACATCACCTCTCTGTGCCTGCCTCCATTTGTTCATGCTCTCACCCACCCCCAGGGCTTCTCTTTCCCTCTGTCCTGTATGTCCTCCTCCTTGAACGCCTGACTCCCGTGTCACACGGGCACCACCGGCACCAAATGTTGTCCCCGGCCCTTCTTCCCCAGCAGCGTTCCCGCCTCCTTTCTGCCTGCCTCTGTATTTCTCTTGTTTATTCACGCTGCCAGACTCACACTGAGCATTTGCTCTCTGCCAAGCCCTGTTCTTGGAGCTAGGATAAAAGACGAGAAGGCGAAGGTTCTGCCATCACGGAGCCGAGAGTCCTTAGGGAGGTGGGGGTGTTGCTTCTGCTCTTGTGTGGGGCGCACACTGCGAGAGTCTGGGAGGGGAGCGCAGTTCTCTGAGGAGGCTTAGGGACAGTCTCTTAGAAAACGGAGAAGAGGTTTGAGCTGGGCCCTGAGGCCCGAAGGACACTGGCCAGGCAGACAGTGCATGTGTGTAAAGGACAGACAGGTACGGGGGGGTGATGTGGCAAGTGGCTCCGTGTTACCAAAGTGGGTTGGGGGCAGGGGTTACAGAAGGAGGTGATGGAAGGTGGGTCTGGACTGGCAGGCAAGGTTTGGCCTATGGTGGCTCTTGTTCAAAAATTTGGATTTACTCCTCAGCTCAGGTAATAGGGAGCCATTGAAGTTTTCGGAGCCCAGGAATGACTCCATCACATTGTGCTTGGAGGGTCCCAGGCAGTAGGGCTAGAGCTGGCTCCTTGCAGCTCCCTGAAAGGAAGGGGTTGCTTTGCACTTTTGCAGTATCCCCAGCGCCTCTGTGCCTAACACGTGTGGTTGGCTGAACTGATAGAGGCTGGTTTGGTCACACAGGGGACAGTGGGTGTCTTGAGTTGCCTTTCTGCTGCTGGAGGTCATTTGCAGCTTTTCTATCTGTGCTGTTGCTTCAGGGCTCTTGGGGCCCAGTAAGAGATGTTTGTGAACATATTAGGAGTACCTGCTACCTGAGCGTGTGCACGCAGGTGGGGAACCTCTGATCCGAGCCATTTAACTTTTTTTTTTTTTTGAATGGGCAATATTTGGCAATACAGTCACATTGTTCAAAAATCAGAAACATAAGAAAAAGAATATACTGCACGTGTCCCTCCCTGACCTCTTCTTACCCAGCTTCCCTCCCCTGCCCTCTCCCCAGTACCGCTTTCATTAACTTTCAGGTATCCTTCGGTTTATTAATGCAAATACAAGTAGCTATAACCTATATGGTAGATTTTGCATATATATGTAGTATACCTATAGACATAAACAATATGCATATGTGTATGTGCTACATATACATATGTGTGTGTATTCCTGTCCCCTTTCTTGTTCAGAACAAAGCATGTCGTCTACACTATTCTGCACTTTGCCTTCTTTGGTTAACAAACCATCCTAGAGCTCTTCCCACGTCAGCACACAGAATTTCCTCGTGGCGGTCTAAGGTTGCCTAGGCTCGCGTCATGCAGGTTCACTGTAACTCATTTCACCCGTCCCCTTTGATGGATACTTGGGTTGTTTCCAGTCGTTTGCTCTTACAAACAATGCTGCAGGGAATATCTTGGCACCTAGGTCGTTTCATGCCTGTACAGCCATATGTCTTATAAAATATTTTTACCAGAAGTAGGATGATTGGATCCAAGCATTAGTACATTTGCACATTTTTAAAAGATTTTATTTATTTATTTGACACAGAGAGAGAGAGCGAGAGAGGCAATACAAGAAGGGGAGTGGGAGAGGGAGAAGCAGACTTCTTGCTGAGCAGGGAGCCCCATGTGGGTCTCGATCCCAGGACCTTGGGATCATGACCTGAGCCGAAAGCGGATGCTCAACCACTGAGCCACCCAGGTGCCCCTGCATTTGCATTTTTGATAGAAATTGTCAAATTGCTCTTGTTCTTGTTAAATACCATGTTGAAACCAAGGAATCAGCCACAGATTCTTTGTTTACCACATATCACTGAAAATGTAATACCAGTGTCGGCACTGAGTTCGTTCAGTATATTCTCAGCAGCTAATGTAGTGCCCAGCCCATCACAGGAGTCAAATACTTGTTGGATTTCTAAAATTAAATTGTTTGGCACATTAGGTAACGGGGGACTCTTCCGTATTATCTTTCAGCTCTTCTGTGATCTTTCTGTCCTGTCTGGCTCTTTATTTATTTATTTATTTATTTTTAAAGATTCTATTTATTTATCTGACAAGTCACAAGTAGGTAGAGAGATGGGCAGAGAGAGAGGAGGAAGCAGGCTCCTCACTGAGGGGAGAGCCTGATGCAGGGCTCTATCCTAGGACCCTGAGATCATGACCTGAGCTGAAGGCAGAGGCTTTAACACACTGAGCCACCCAGGCACCCCCTGTCTGGCTCTTTATACAGATATTTCTCTCCGGACACTCTCCTGCTTTTCCTTGGCCACTGTTCCTCATTCCTTAGGCCACAGCCCACCTTTCCGGAGTACCCTCCTTTCCCCCCCTGGTGGGGTACTTGCTTCTGCCTCAGCAGTCAGTTCCCTGGGCTCCCCTGTCATGGCTGTCATCACCCTGCCTCTGTGGTGTGTGGCCTTGTTGCTCTGTGCGACCCGCGAGGGCAGGAGAGAGTCTTGCTCGCCGTGGTGTCTGTAAGGACCCAGCATGGTACTTGGCATTCTGGTGGTTCCCCTATAATATTCTTGCAGTAAGTACGTGGCGAAGCGGAATTACCAACGAACAACCAGTTTCCAAAGGACTTTGTGTATTTAATTGAGGTATAATTTATATATCATAAAGTTTGCCCTTTAAAGTGAGCAGTTCAGCTGTTTTTCACCATGTATATTCATCATGATTTGCAACTATCACCGTTACTTAATTCCAGAACATTTCCATCATCCCCCAAAGAGATCAGTTAGCAGTCACTTCCTGTCCCTCCCCTACCCTCAGCCACTAATCTGCTTTCTGTGTTTGGATTCGCCTCTTCTGGATGCATCACATAAATGGAATCCTATCACACGTGGTTTTTTGTGACAGCCTTCCTTCACTTCGCATAATGCTGTCAGGGTTCACCCATGTCGATGCTTGTGTCATTCCTTCTCGTGACTAATACTCCACTGTATGCAAACACCACGTCCTGTCTGTTCCCTCGTCGGTTGATGGGCACTTGGCTGGGCACACCCGATCGCGTGAGTAATGCTGCTGTGAACATTCAGGTACACGTTGTGCGGACACAACATTTTCTGTTTTCTTGGGCCTATCTCTAGGGATAGAATTGCTGGGTCATCAAATGATTGTAATGCACGGAAGGAGCCGGGATTGAAACTACCATTGGATTGGTTTGTTTTTTGGATCCAAGGGTTGACTCTGTCCCAAGGGCAGGCGATGCAAATACTGTTCCTTCTCACCCAGGCTTCTCATAGCAGTGCCTGCCTATTGTGAGTTATGTTTGATAGACTCTGGCTCCGTGATCATCTGTGAGTCTGAGGCAGATATCGTCAGGGTTTACACAGCACGATTTCCTGAATTCTTACCATGTGCATTGGGCTGACTCCATGGAGATGCCAAAACACTCGGGACACAGCGCCTGCCCTGAAGACATCATTCATTGGAAACAACCTAAATATCCATCTGTATTGAACAGATTAAGTCAATTATGGTGTGGTTGTACAGCGGAATCCTCATTCTACAGCTGTTTAAAAGAGGACAAGTTTGGTCCTTAGGTAGTGAGATGGACTGCCGTGTGAGGGAACACATAGGCTGGAGATTAGTAGGCACAGCGTGAGCCTGTTTTAATAAAAAATGTAGGTTTACATCTACACAGTCAAAATCTGGAAAGATCACAGAAGGCTGTCAACATTTATTACATCTCTAGGAGGTAGGCTGTGGAAGACTTTAGCTTTCCAAGGTTGCGTGTTTCCCTTTAAAAATGTTTTTATACTGGGTGTATGGAGCTTTTCAAACTTAATTAAACTCATTAAGTTAGTGGATCGAGTCTGCCCAACTCTATTTTGGAAAAAGAGCTTGAGATAAGCGTTACGTGGGAAAACACTAGATATTCACATGGGATCTGATACTGCATATCAGCATGTGACTAAAGCTGAGTGGGTTTGTACCTAAATGGTCTCATAAGTGGGATAGCCAGGCATGAGAGGGCGCTGAGACTCTGGCAGCCAGGGGAATTCCGTGAAAGCAGGGTGGGACTTTGCTTGGGCCTTGAAGGGTAGTGACATTTAGGTAGCACTTTACAGTTTATCGGGGCCAAAGAATAAATGCATACCAAGTGCTGTCATGAGTAAGCTCTTCACCTGTCTCATCTCACTCAGTCTGCACTCACCCTGTGGGGCGGATACCATGATGACTCCCATTCTACCGATGAGAAAACTGAGGTTTAGAAGAGCTGAGTAACCGGACCAGGTACCTATTGGTCATAACGTCAGAATCAAAATTCAGAGCCTGTTTGCCTGACTTCAGACCACATGTCCTGTACTCCATTTTAAAGGGAAGGAGATACTGAGACCTAGAAAATTCAAATAATTTGCCCAAGGTTATGAAACTGGGAAGCCAGGATCTGAACTCAGAAAATTCCACAGAAATCTCTGAGTGTGGTCATGGGAGACTGGAAGGTTCTGGGTCAGAGAGGTGTGTGAAATTCTGCATATCATGCCCCCTTTGGAGAGTCACATATCACATAAACTTATTAAAGTAGCGTCCTACATTTCTGACCTACCTGACCATCTCTCTCAAGCACTATTTAGTAACATCCCACAGATCTCACTGTGAAACGCCACCCTCCGTCCGGACTGTCAGGAGGCACGAGGGAAGGCAGGTTCGTGAGGAGCTTTCTGTCTCAACTTTAATAAATAGGAGTGCCAGCTCCAAGGTCAAGGTTGGAAGTGTATGAGGAAGAGCATATTTGTTGGAATTAGTGGAGTGGAGTTCTCTGGATGGATTTGAGGCCACATCTCCACCCCCCTCCCTACACATTTTATCAACCCTTCCTGCTTTAGAACATCTGGCTGAACATTCCGAGTGTCATAGTAATAATTGTCATAATAATTGCCACCTCGTTGTGACTTTTTGTCTCAGGAAATCAGGGTCCATTGTTGATAACAGTTACCTCCTTAAACTTTCCCCCATACTTCTTACACTCAAATTAACCAACCTGTACTCAACCAAATTTCATAAAGTGTTAGAATTAATGTGTGCCACCTTCTCTCCACCCCATAACAGGTACTGTTGTTTTTTTTTCCTCCTAAAAACTGTGGTTAAGATACTCATAACATAAATTTTACTATGTTAACCATTTTTAAGTGTACAGTTCAATAATGTTAAGTACATTCATGACATTGTGCAATCTCCAGAACTCCTTTTAATCCATTCCACGAATACTTATTGAGCAACTGCTCAGGGACATGGAGATGGTTAAGACACACTTTCTGTTCAGTCTGATGAGGAAGATGGATTAAAAAAAACCCAGTGGCTTCAGTTTGGTATGGCCAGAGTCGTGAGGTGGTCCTTATGGGAATAGATCCTTGCGGGGGCTTCTGTTCTTCACGGTGTAACCGCATTACCACCTAGAGCTTCACGGTACCTCCTTCTCTTCTGGTTCTTGGTGGCTATGTGCTTGTTGTTTCTTGCCCCATCGCTCCCTGGAGTAGTTTGCCACCTCTGCTCTCCAGAGCCTGGGGAGAAGTTGGGAGACTGTGCCCCTGTGAGGGCCAAGCTCTGTAGCTGAGCCCGTGTGGCCTGGGGCAGGGGTGGGGGGCAGGGTGGGAGAAGTGTGCTCTTGCCAAAAGCAGAACGGCACTAAACCCCCAAATCAATGGTTTGTCCAAATATAGCATGCTAGACCTCTTCCGCCAGCATGTGTAAACTCAGTGTGCCTGTCCCTCAGCTTGCAAGCTCAGCGTCCTCCAGGAATGACTTCTGTGATGGTTCCCGAGTGCTGTTAAGTCCGCTGTGCTTTTAGAAATTGACCACAGTGACGTGGCTGGAATCTCAGACTAGGGGCATGTTGGAAACGAAGCAGATCGGCTCTGGGTTGTGTTTGGTTGTGTGCATTCCCACGGAGACCTTGTGGAAGTAAAAGACAGTCGCAGACACTCAGACACTCGTACAGTACTTAGAGCTCCTTACAGAGAAGAAGGTTTGTGATGATGATTAACTCCCAGGCTCTCCTTCCCCTGAAAAATAGGCTGCGGGTCTGGAGCTCGTTGCCTTAGCCATCTGGATGCATACCCTGATTCCCCACTGCTTGGTGCCAGCTTGTATTGGGCTCATAAATACCGCGAAGTGTGTGCAGGTTGAGAATGCAGGCTTTGAATTCAGATTGCCTCATTCTTTACCAGCTCCCTCACTTCGCTAGATAACTTGATTAAGTTACTTAACCAGGCCCCAGTTTTTTTGTCAGTAAAACAGAAATGAAGATAATTGTGCCTACCACATGAAGTTTTTGGAAGCATCGACCAAGCTAATAATGCATGTATAGCACTCTTACGTAGCCGAATACCGCGTGAGGACTCCACCAATGTGAGCTGCTCATGAATATTAATTAATTAATTCCATGACGGTCACCACCATCACTAGGCAGCCATTTTTCTGTTCCCCTCATTTTTGTATTCTGCGTTAGTTATGCATAGTCTGTACATTCTGGTGCATTCTGCACCAGATACAACTTTCACACTCAGACATTGCTCCGTGGGCCACCACGGCTATTAAGAAGCATGTGGGTTGAGTCCATCTGAGGGCTTCTCCTTTTTTTTTTTTTTTTTTTTAATGATTTTACTGATTTGTTTGACACAGAGAGAGAGCACAAGCAGGGGGAGCAGGAAGAAGGAGAGGGAGAAGCAAGCTCCCCACTGAGCTGGGAGCCCGATGCAGGAGTTGATCCCACGACCTGGGATCATGACCTGAGCTGAAGGCACATGGTTAACCCACAGAGCCACCCAGGTGCCCCTGAAGGCTTTCCTGGATAGGCTCTCACCCTGAGCCCCCAGCCAATGGTTTTCCATATGAATGCCTTTCCTTTCCAGAATTATGCCTCCCCTTTTCCCTTCCTCAAAGATCATATGGCTTCATTACTGCTCTCTTCCTTTCCTACTCGGAAGAAAACTCTGAGGTTAAATAAGTGGAAATCAGCCACTTGAAATATTTCACATTGAGGCATGACCTGTCATAGCATCTTTTTAGACAATAGGGATTCTGTATTTTACAGATTTTCTGTTGAAGGACTTTTTTGCTGTTTGAATACTACTTACATAAACAGATTTCCTCATGCTCTTCCACATAGCACAGTTGATTTAATTTCTATTCTGTTCTTGTGCCCAGACACTATGGTTTTTGAGATTATAGTAAAAAAGACACAAACCAAATTCTGATTTTTTTCTGCTTGATATGATATCCAAATATTTGGAGATGTTAGCATTTTTAAAAGATGAGGTTTTTCCTTAATGCCTACCAGTAAGGAATTGGTTAAATTTCAAATGATGACATATATTGATATGCAGTGTCACTGAACAGTGTCCAAAACATATGGCTGGTTTTTTTTTTTTTAAAGATTACAGAATGCCATATTGTTGTGGGACTTTTTCTATAAATGTTTGGATTTGTTTTATTTTTATAAGAGGGTATCTATAAGGATCATCATCAAAATATAATTAGTGGTTTTCTCTGTGTATACGTAGAGTTTCAAGTACATTTTTTTCTTTGTACATTTCAATAAAATGTATATTATTTTGATGGTCAGAAAAGGCACATAAAAGCTGTTTTCATTTTGGAAGTAGAAAGATGGGAAGGTGGGATCAGTGACCGCCTGTTGCTTGGAGAGCAAGAATGGTGGAGGGAGAGAGGCCGGAGCTTGGGCTGGGAGCTCTGTGTGTTGGGGGGAGGGGAGGGGCTTCAGCAGAGCAGCTAGGGCTGCTGGAAAGATAAGCTCTTGCCCTTGATCTTAAAGATGTCATTCCCACTACTATAAATAAAAGCTTTGCTTTGCAGAAGCCTTTTGAAGGATGGCTCAGAGGGTGAAATAGGGTTATTTGAAACCATTCAGAGGAACCTCTACAAAAGCATCAAGAAAAATGCCAAGTCAAGATTGACTAGAAGTGGAAATGAAACTTCTCAGTTCCAGATATGAACTGGAAAAGTCACATGAATGAAACGGATTGTGTTGAAAATTAAAGACTTTAAAAACAGCAATTGAACATTGAAAATTTAAGGCCCAGCACAGCAGCCCACTGTTGTCCAGTTGTGGAACTGTGGGGACAGACCGCCCAGGCCGCTTTTGGCTGAGACCTGTTCACTCTGGTTTACAAAGCAAACCCCCTCCTCGCTGATCCCCCCTCCCCAACTCACACACCCTCACCCTTCCAAGGACATAGTAAACAGGTGCTGGCGGCAGAGCAGAACAGCACTGCCCATGAGGTTCTGGGACATTGTAGGACTCCACTGCCTTGAAGAGCCTCTCTCCTGACAGCTTCCTTTCCAGTGCTGCTAGTCTAGGTCTGGTGGTTCTCTTTCCCTGCCAAGGTACACACGTACCTGCTGTCTGGCAGAGGGTGCAGCTGGGAGTGGTTGCTGGCCTTATCAACACACCTGTTTGTTAGGCCCCACTTGTATGTAGAGGGCCAGGTAGAGGAAGGGGCAGCACCTAACTCTGGGGCCTCCAGTAGCTTCCCATCTATAAGATACACAGAAAATAATGAGTGATAAAACCACGATAAGAAATCAGAAGAGAAATGACTAGTCATTACTTCTTGAATACTGTGATATGTGCCAGGCCTTGTGCTAGACTTGACTTTCTTATCTGGCCAATCCCCTCAATAATTTCCTTTGACAGATTCTGTTCTTTCTGTCCATACCAAGCAAGCTAAACAACTCCATCTCAGAGTTTGTGAGGGCAGACTTGGGATTTTATTTATTTTGTTTTCAAAGATTTTATTTATTTATTTGACAGAGATCACAAGCAGGCAGAGGGGCAGGTAGAGAGAGAGGGAGTAGCAGACTCCCTGCTGAGCAGAGAGCCCAATGCAGGGCTTGATCCCAGGACCCTAGGATCATGACCTACACTGAAGGCAGATGTATAACTGACTGAGCCACTCAGGCAGCCCCAGACTTGGGATTTTAATTCCGGTCTTTCTGAATTCAAAACCCAGGCTTGTACATCCCTTCCTCTCAGCAAGGAGGTTTAGAAAGCAGGTGCTTCAGGTGGGAAGGAAGGAAGCATGATGGGTGCTCATGGGAGAATGGGGGAGAAGGAGGCCTAAGGGGAGAAGAGATGAGAACTGGCCCTCAAAGGAAAGGCAAAGCTGAGACATAAATGGAAGACAGAACAGAGAGCTGGTATTTCAGGCAAGAAAAAGCGTTCCAACAACTGAAGAAAGCAGTTAATAGGTGTAATGCTAACAAAAAGTTGCTGGGCTGTATAGGCTTGGGGAAATGATAGGTTAAACAGGTTGGTTTACTGCAGGACTTGTCAGAACCTTTAATATAGTAATAATGAATACTGTATATCTGTACCAAACATATTTGTTGACTTCGGAGAGCATTTCATGGAATAATAATCTAGACTATCCTTTGGGACACCCAGGGCAGTTGGGGAGTTTTGATAATCAAAGAAGAAGAGGGAAGGAGGTTCAGGAATGTCAGATTAAAGAGATGTTATCCTGTAAGCAGTGAGGAGCCATGAAGGGGGTGTCTGTGGTTGATGTGTAGCCTGGCTGTTCTGTCTAGGATGGTGGGACGGGTACTGAGGCAGACCATCCAGTTAGCAGCCTCTTCTGTAGGCTCGAATGAGATGAGGGCGTGAGGTGTTTTAGCAGCAGTATGAGTGGAGATAATGGCTTTAATAAAATAATAAAGGAAAAAGCCACCAGGTGGTTGGCTGTAAGGGATAATGGGCAGCCTAGGATGTGGGCAGGAATAGGCATGCTTCCTGGGCACCAACTTTTGGGATAAAGATGCGAGGTTTGACTTGGGTGTACCAAATGGAAGTTGGCCATGTGCTTTTTTGGTAGGGATGCAGGACTGTCCACTGGGAGAAGGATATGAGTGGGGGAGAGTAGATTTGAGAGTCACTGGAACAGAAGCAAGCACCGTGGCAGGGATTTCCAGGGGAGCAAGAAAGCCTGGGCTTGAACCCTGCATCCAGCATCCGGAGGTGAATCCCCGTCCTGGAAGTGCGTGGAAGAAAATCGGTGGAAGCCAAGGAACTTCTGCAAACACCCTTTTAAAAATTAAGAACCCTGAGGCCCAATGAGGGGGATGGGAGCAGCCTGCAGCCCCACATCTGGTTTGTGGCTGAGCTTCTCCAGAATGGGTGTCCTGCCTCCTCCCAGGGCTTTTTCTCTTCTGCTCGTCAGGGCTGCGGACTTCCTCTTCTTAGTAATATGTAGAGCCATCTGGGGTTCAACACCTGCAGATGTGTCAGGAGGGCTGCAGGGGGCCTTCCTAACAGGTGTGGCCACCAGTGCCCACCAGGACTTTCCCTTGTCTGTTCTTGTCCGCCCCCACCACCAGAGCTCTGCAGGGCGGCAGAAAGGCCCGCATGGCCTGGTGGTCTTGTGTGGTGGGCTGTGTGCTCTGAATCCTGCTCCCCTTTCCCCTGCTGGGCTGTACATAAGGGAGCCCCAAGCGTCTGTCTTTCAGGCCAGAGACCAGGAAGGCTGCCTGTGACTGCTGGCTCCTGTGTTCCCCACTGTGCCTGGCCTCCGGCTGGGGCCGACCGTGGCCCGGAGCCTGCTTGTCAGCACGTGGCTTGAGTTTCCGTGTTAACGTTCCCAAACTGGGATCGTGGAGGATTGAGTGTCTGTGCTGTCTGATCACGCTGAGCCTTCTCCGGCAGGCAGCTGCAAACCTTTCAAAGGGCTGTGTGTAATTGGTTTGGGAGATGTTGGCGGGGGAGGGTGGGGACCAAGATGGGGACAAAGAAGTCAGTTTTAAAAAGAAAAAAAGAAAGAAACATAACAGCCTGGGGACATTGGGGTAGGGCGTGGTGCCTTGGGTACATTGAAACCCCTTTCTTCTCACCTTCCTATTTTTCCATTTCCGGAGCCCCCCTTTGGCCGGTGCCTTACTGACCCCTGCAGACCCCCTCTGTGTAAATGTGGCCTCTGCCTCTCACCCCCTCCCTCATTACACATTCCTTTAATCTGACCCATCTCCAGGTCGCCAGCTGGCAGAGACTCAGCAGATTCCAAACCCCAGCTGGTGCCAGACTGTTTACACGGGGCGGGCGGGGAAGCTTGGCAGACAGCTTGCCCCCAGGCTACTCAGCTGTAGGAAAAGGTAGAAAGACATCCCAGAGATGAGTGACCCGTTTGTTTGCAGACTCACCCTCCTCCCTCATTCCCCTTCCCCCCATCATGTCCACCCTTACTCCAATTCTTGCTCTATCCTGAACAAATAGAAGGGAAAAGGGTCTCTTTGTATGTGTCAGAGGAGGTAGTGGCCTCAGGCTCCCTGGCTTATCCCTTCCGTCTCAGGAACCCATAGGTGGCACTTTGAGCACCTAAGGCAAAGAAACTTTCAATTCCTGACTGGAGCAGGTCAGGTATTATAGAAGAGACACGATCTGTCAGTATAAAGTCAGTCCCCACTCACAGGGGCTGTGATTTTCCACGATCAGTCCTTAAGGCTCTGTGGCCCAGTGGGTGTGATGCCAGGCATGGGATTTGTTCAGGCAGCCTGAGGTCGGTGGGGAGTGGGGGGAGGAGGTGGTCTTTGAGGGCTTGTGTTGGCCTCTGTCCACAGTAAAGCCCTCCCCACCGCCGACTGTCAAACAGGTGGTCACAGAGCCCCAAGGAGGGTTGTCTCGATAGGAGGCAGTGAGAAGTCCATTGGCATCGTGTCCTGCCCAACTAAATCTAGTCGCCAGCACCGCTGGGCAAGTGGCAGTCAACTCGCCTGGAGGGAGGGGCTGGTCTTCTGTGGAGTGGTCCCAGCATGTGTGTCTGGGAGAGAATTTTGCTGGGTCGAAGTGCCCTGTTGCGAGTGGTTGTATCGAGGTGATTCACTGTTATCCGTGTGCTGTCTGTAGTAGGTCTTTTATTTGAGAAGCATAACTGCATCTGTCCAGGTCCCACCGGAAACAGATGGGGTGGTTAAAGAAAGGTTATTGAGGGCACTATTAACAAGGGCATAGACAGGATCAGGAGAGACAGATAAGGGATGGTAAAGCACCCCAGGGTTTGCAGAAGGGGAAGATAGCCCTAAGCCTGAAGGGCCAGGGATGGAGTGGTTACAGAACTTCTTAATATGTCAGAGGGAAAGAGAGATGAATGGAGAGATAATGCCAGGAGCTGCGACTGAAGGAGTGCGGCTGGACCTTGGATCTAGAACAGGATCTAGGACACATCTGCCCAGCAGGGTGGCAGCCAGGTTGTGAGCACCCTCTTCGTGCCCTCTGGGATTCATGGGAAACCAGTTGTCCTGGAAGCCGGTTGATGTGCTCCAAAAAGGTCATCCTCTCTCGGCTCTGGGACACTGGGCAGGATGGAGAATGGACATGGACGGGCAAGTGGAAAATTGTCCAGCCCAGGAGCACTTACAGACCCTCTATTTCCTATTTGAATCCTGCCTCATTTACCCCCACAGGCAATCGGAAAAGGTGGCAAAGCAAGACTGATGCTGTTGAAATACAGCAAAGTCTGACAACAGGCTTTCTGGACAGATGTTTCCTGATCTCAATAAGGCAATTTGCGTGACATGTCTACTTTCAGTTACTTATTGCCCTGGTCTCTTGTGAGACCGGGATTGCCCTTGCTTCTTAAATTCACAGTACATCAAATGCCTTTACTTCCATCTTTTGCGGCTAGCTCAGATAATACTCAAGTACCACTTAAACCCATTTCCTTCTCTTACCCCAGTGCTTTGCACGCTCTGCCCTTAGGGATCAAGAGGAGTTTCCAGTGTAGCATTAATGGAATTCTAATCGCCCTGTCCAGTTACCACTAGTCTTTGAATATTGGTATCCAACAGGAAATTACTTTCTTAACAGTTTCACGTGGAGGAGCTTAGACTCGCTTGTCCATTAGGTAACTGATAAAATTTAATTGGTAAATTATGAAATATGGGACAGCTTTTAGAGTTTTGTGGCTAGAAATAAAGTGTTAGAATCTTTATGCTACAGTGTTGCCTCCCTTACTTTGAGGGAAGCAACTGTTTCTTTATGTGGGCTTGAGTGGTTTGGGGAAGCATGGTTTTGAAATGCACATTGGGCTGGAATAGGCACATCTCCATCGATGAACTCAGTAGATGGAGACAGTTGACGTTGGGGCGTAGTAGCTTTTATAATAAATGAATGGATGGATGGATGAATGGATAAAAGCTTTAAGGAGAGTGATGGCCAGATTTCCCTCCCTCATCCCATTTTAGGCTTGTTTGAAACAGATGAGGATGGCTGAGATCCAAAGTTGGCCTACACAGTGGATGGTCCCCCCAAACTCCCATGAACACATTCAGCTGGAAGGTTCCATCTGGAGTCCTCCTCCTGTACTTTCTCAGCACAATAATGACACTGTTCTAACCCTGAGTCTTCCCCTTTACTTACCTACAATTCATGTCTTCCCTCCACCCCACCCCCCGCAAACTCTTTGTCTTGCCAGCTTAGCGCAGTCCCTCTCAGAAGTCTTCACAGAGAATATTCATCAATCTCCAAACCCAGAGTACGTAACTGATATTTGTTGAGTCCTTCCCTTGTGCCAAGGACCCTGGGGGTGCAGTCTCTGCCTTGAGAAAGGATGAGAGCCTTCCCTTGTCCTTTGCCTAATTGTGCCCTGATCTTGTCTTAAAACTCACTTTTCATGGATCAAAGTTTTGCTCTGATCCTGAGTTTTTAGAGCCATTGCTCAGGCAGCATGGTGGCTAAGAATTCCAGCATCACAGTCCGATGGATCTTGAGATCCAGTTCTATGTCTGGGCTTTCTAGCTGTGTGCCTTTGAGCAGGTGTCTTAAGCTTCCTGAGCCTCACTTGTTCGGTACCATACGGCCTCTGGGAGGGTGAAATGAGATGGTTTCTGTAGGAGTTTAAAGCAGCTCCTGGCATGCGGTAGGAGCTCCGTAAATAATAGTAGTAATAGTATCAGACCCAGCGGCAGTGTTTCTAGAGTGGGAGGTTAAACGAGGTAATTGCGTTTGGGGTTTATGCCTGGCATTTAATAAGATCTTTCACATTAGTTGTTCTTTGTAGGGTTGTTGAGGGTTGCATGAGGATAAAGTGCCTCAGCCTTGCCTGGCTCACAGTAAATGGTCAATAAAAGGTGGTCAGTTTCATCCCTTCTGAAATAAGGGAGCTGGGCTAGATGGGTCCTAGATGGGCTAGGATCACCTAGCTCCTGATTTTGGTCTCTGGGGGAAGGAAGTGGGTCTTCCGAGTTTTTCTGTCTCCTGTAGCACTGTGCCTTGCCCCAAGCATGCACTCGAATATTTTGATGGAAGTGTTGATTTTATATATTTTTAAATTCTGTTTTGCTGGAGATGTTGCTAAGCAAAGACATGTTTCTGGAGTGTGAAAAAAATGTTTTAGCAGCTGGCTTAGCTCACGTGTGTGTGTGTGTGTGTGTGTTTGTGTGTGTACACATGCATACATGTGTGTGCACCCCCCCCAAACACACACTGCTTTCCTTGACACATCCATTTAGAAACCTGGTGGGGCCATTATAAGATCCAGGAAAGAGCCCTGAATCACCCCTGTGTCTGTGACCGCAGCCACTGCAGGTCTCAGAACGTGGACCCTGACCCACAGCCAGATGCTTATCTGTGTGTCTATGGGTTCTGATTCCAAGAGCCCCATCAGCCTGGCCAGAGACCGTGCAGACTGATGAAATGATAGGAAGCCAGAGGCCTCTTCCTGGCCTTCTAGCCAGCACTGTAACCTTTACTCTCTGGAAACCTATAGGACAGCCATCCTCATAAATCCATCCAGGTGGCCTGGCCTCTCCCTCTTGGGAGATGAATGAAAAGTAAAGTTATGGCCATGGAGAGTAACACTGTAGCTCTGGTTCCGAGGAATTGATTTGGGGCTCATGGGTGGCTCAGTCTGCTGAGCATCTGATTCTTGATTTATGCTTCAGTCATGATCTCAGGGTCGTGGGGTCTCAGGGTGGTGGGATCGACCCCCGGGGTTGGGCTCTGTGCTCAGCCAGGAGTCTGCTTGAGATCTTTCCCCCTTCCTCCCCCTACGTAGGAGCATGTACTTTCTCTCTCTTTCTCTCCTCTCCTCCCTCTATCTCTCAAATAAATAATCTTAACAAAAATAATTGATTAGGGGCGCCTGGGTGGCTCAGTGGGTTAAGCCGCTGCCTTTGGCTCAGGTCATGATCTCAGGGTCCTGGGGTCGAGTCCCGCATCAGGCTCTCTGCTCAGCAGGGAGCCTGCTTCCTTCTCTCTCTCTCTCTCTCTCTGCCTGCCTCTCAGTGTACTTGTAATTTCTCTCTGTCAAATAAATAAATAAATAAATAAATCTTAAAAATAAAATAATTGATTAAATAGAGGGCAGAAACATTTTCTAGTCCTGCCGTGAATATAATGGGGGGGATTTTAATTTTGGTTTTGCCTCTCCCCTACCAAGTTCTCAGTAGTCTTTCCCTTCTGTTTTCCTTTCTCTGAATTTTACATTGATTCAAGGCACATTGATTGAACATCTTCTCTCTGTCTGGTATTTGTATCTAGACACTGTCAGAGCATCAGAGGGAATAGGGATCTTAGGGAACGGGGAGGGGTGGGCCCAGGTGGGGAACCTGGTCAGGGCCAGTACCACCCCCACCAAGCAACCCCCTCCTGTGGTTCTAGATGCTGTTTCCTAAAGAAATTTCCCTTGGATTGATGTATTCCTCTCCAGTTCCCCCTACTTTTCTGCATACCCAACCACTCTTCTCTCCGTGGTCTTTCTCCTCACCACCTGTAGGTTTAAGTATCTCCTACCATGTCCCCTGACTCCCTGCCCCCTCCCCACCCCAGCCTCCCCTCTAGCTCCCAGCCACCCAGACATGCAGTACAGACCTCTCTGTGTCTCCCCGCTTCCACTTTGCATTCACCTACGCACACTGACTTCCGCCCCCGCCCCCTTTTCTGTAACTTTTATTCTCCAAAGTCCCCTGTTGCCTTCTGGTCCCCAAATCTAATGGACTCTTCATGCATTCATTCATTCCACAAATACTGACTGAAACCTCACTGTATGCTGAGCACCATTCCCACTGCTTGGGACCCATTGGGGAAAAAAAAAAAAAACAACTAAGACTGATAGACTGCTGCCCCCCCAGCCCTCCCACCCCCTACCCTCCTGCTGTGCAGCCTGCATCTCAGCCCCAAGTTGACTTGTTCTCTCTCCCTGAAGGCCTCCCCGTGGTGAGCACTGAGTCCTTGCTGCTGGTCATCCTCGGCTGCTGGGGGCCTCTGGGTATCCTCTGGCCTCTGGCTGGTCCTTCTCAGTCCCCAGCCCTGGACTTCTGCTGTTCTCGCTGGTGATACCACCATCTACAACATTTTTTTAAAAGATTTACGTATTTATTTGAGAGTGTGTGTGTGCAGAGGGGTGAGGCAGAGGGAGAAGGAGAGAGAAAATCTAAGCAGACTCCGAGCCTAGCACAGAGGGTGGAGCTCCATATGGGGCTCGATCTCACAACCCTGAGATCATGACCTGAGCTGAACTCAAGCGTCAGATGCTTAGCTGACTGAGCCATCCAGGTGCCCCCACCATCTATAATACTTTGCGTAACCATCCAGATACCTTGCATGTTTTACTTAGATTATACATTTGTGTGCCTGCTTCCCGAGCGTGATCTGAGACCATTCTTACACCCTGAGTCTTCCCCTTCACTTACCTACAATTTATGTCCCCCCCGCCAAACTCTATGTCTTGCCGGCTTAGCTCAGTCCCTCTACTTTTACACCTTAATTTATTGTGCCATCGAATCTTCCAAAGATTACCCATCACTATCCCATGTCTGTGCCATGACCTTCACCCAGGCCTGTGTCACCCCTTGTTGTAGTAACCTCCTTCCTAAGCTTTCTGGGTCACCTCCCCCACCCTAGCCCACCTCCACAGCTGGAGTGGGATGTGCTCTCTGCAGTGCAGATCTCCCTGTTCCACCTCCCGCAGGTAGGATCAAGTCCGGTTTTTATACCTGCCGTAAAGGACCCTTAATAGACCTGTTTCCTGCCAGCTTTCCAGCCTCATCACCTTCTACACACAGACCGTTCGTTTCTCCGGGGACTCGTATTTCCCCTACTTCTCCTTAGTGCCAGCAGCCCCTTTCCTGTCTTCTCTTGGCCCATTGATCCCTTCAGGATACAGGTGAGAGAGAACATTGTTGGTGATGTTTTCCATGGAACGGAGTGATTGTGGGGGACTCAGGACCCATTTCAGTCAGGGGACCCCCCTCTCATCTGCTGAACGGCTTGCGCGTGCGGTAGTCCCCCCATCTGTGTGGTTTCTGTTAGCTGCCGCCCACTGCAGTGCGGAAGCAGGTGACCGTCAGACCATCTGTAATGGCCTGATGCTGTGTCACAAGGCCCCCGTCATTCCCCTCGCTTCATGTCATTAAGTAGGCGTGTGACCATCTCACAGCATCCCTAGAAGGGGGGTGAGTACGGAACACTAAGATATTTTGAGAGAGACCTCATTCACAAAACTCATCTACATCCTGTTATAATTCTTCTGTTTTATTATGAGTTATTGTTAATCTCTTACTGTGCCTGATTTATAAGTTAATAGCAGAGACATATAGGTTTGTATAGGCAAAAACATAGTATATGGAGGGTTCAGTACTAACTGCAATTTTAAGCATTCAGTTGGGGTCTTGGAACATATCCCTCATAGATAAGGGGTACTACTCTGCCCTCTAATAATGATCATTTCGTTGTGTTGGAAGTGAGCTTTTACATACTGGTTTATCTGACTGGGCTCCCCATTTGGGTGTTGTCTTTCCTGCCTGGGATAGGTGTTTGGAGTAGGAGGGGGAGGGGGCATTCTTGTGTCTAGGATTTGGAGGGGGTGAAGCTTGGAAAGGTGAAGTGGGGTACCTGTAGGTCCTGTGAAACCACGCAGGGGCTTGATTCTCTCCTAGGCACTCGGGAGTCATGGGGGACTGGAGAACAAGGCCTGCAGTGTTTTAGGAAGATGGGATCTGTCATCTTTCCCAGAAAGAGCACTTGAGGATAGTCCTTTAATCTGCCCTCTGCAGGGCATGGCCTTGGTTCCTGCCTAGGGCAGACAGAGCAGTGGCTAAGAGTGAAAGGAACAGACCCGCACCCCCACGCCCAGGGCCCTATTAGCAGGGAGTCTTTCCTTTCTCCCTCCCACTTGGTGTGTGTCTGTGTGTGGCTGTGTTTTCCCCTCCATCAGCTCTCACTGTGTGATTGTCTTGCATGGAGATTATCTGTGTTTCTTGGCCAAGGCCTAAGGTCGCTGGTGTCCCAGGCAGTTCCTGTTCCTTTTTGTATCCCCCTGAAAGAGAGTTGCCCAGTGGGCCCCGCAGGGGGGTACACCTGGCCTCCTGGCTCTTGTTCTAAGGCCTGGATTTATTAGCAAGTAGGGTGTTCCACATCAAGCCTTGTATGAGGGGCCTGTAGCCTCCTGTCAGCTCCTGAGGATCCCCTGTGAGTTCAGACGAGGAGCCAGGCTTACCCTCTGATGGATGGTTTTCTTCCCAGACTGTCTTTACCTTGTGTGGGGTCACAGTCAGGCCCCTGGGGTGCAGAGAGGCTGGACAGAGAAAAAGCACACCCAATTTTGATGTTATTTAAAATGTTACTTTGTATTTTTTTTAAAGATATTTGCTTATTTATTGGGCAGAGAGAGACACAGTGAGAGAGGGAACATAAGCAGGGGGAGTGGGAGAGGGAGAAGCAGGCTTCCGCTGAGCAGGGGGGCCAATGTAGGGCTCAATCCCAGGACCACGGGATCATGACCTGAGCCAAAGGCAGGCACTTAATGACTGAGCCACCCAGGCGCCCCAATATTACTTTGTTTGTTTTTTTTCAGGGATTTATTTATTTATTTGAGAGAGAGCATGGTGGGAGGGGCAGGGGGTGAGAGAATCCCAAGGAGACCCTGCACTGAGCACGGGAGTCCAGAGCAGGGCTTGATCCCATGACCCCGAGATCAAAACAGAGAGTCGATGCTCAACTGACTGCTCCCCCCAGTTGCACCTAAAATACCACTTTCTGTTGGTAAAATGAGTTCTGTGGTAATGTATATGTCTGTATATTTGGGGGGTCTAGAGGGTAGGAGAGACGGCATTATACCTAAGTATTGACATTTGCCCAGACCTTATTAGGTTTAGGGGTATGGAGGGATTGGTTGGGGGCACAGTGTGGTAGTGTTTACCTCGGGCCATGACTTTGGGGTGAGATTTGTATTTTCTGTTTATCTGTAGCACGTTTCTCTGGGAACTCTTGCCTTTTATGTTGTTATTTTCCTGTTCCACTTTGCAGATGATTTGGAATATCCCCTGTGAATGTTATTTGCTGATGAATAGGGATATCTGAGTGCTCGACATTTTTCATTAACCTTCTTGGCCTTGATTTAATCTACTTGAATCAAATCATCATCATTAAATTCTATGTATCAGGTGCTGTCATTCAGGTGGTCCTAGACGGGTCTTTGTAGACCCCTGCAAAACAGGCTGGATTCCAGGCCAGGATGGGGCTATGATGTGTGTCCCATAGGATTGGGAAGCATTGCTGTGACACAGAGCATGGTAGGTAGCAAAGGTGACTCAGAATCAAGAGGCAAGTAGCAGGGGTTCCCTGGCCAGACCTCCACTCCTTGCCGTGTGTGGAGGAGGATGGTTCTTACTGGTGTTAGACTGGCACCCGTCAGTGGAGTTAGGATGTGCAGAAACTGGCACAGCAGAGATCACACGTTTAAAATTCCTACAGAATGGCTTATTTTAAAAACTCCCTTATTTGCCTCCTAGCTCTGGTGTGCTCAGTTTAAATATGGGCAGAGGTGGATGTGCTGAGCAAGTCCGGGCCTCTCTTGAGGCATCCCGACACAAAAAACTGGAGGCACCTAAAGGCTCCTGGGTTGAATCAGCTGTCGGCCCCTTGGCAGGGCCTGGTTTATGGCCTGTGGAGATGGCTTTACTTCACTCCATCCCTGTGAACTCACAGTTCGTTTTCCTAGCAAACTCTAGTCCCCATGGCTGGCTCTACAGACAAAACATGGAGGCTGACACACTGGCGTTTTGAATAGGAAACTTTCCAGGCGATAGAGAATAATTACAAATGGTTGCCACGGAGAGATCACCTTCTGCCTCCTCTTTCCTTTCCTGAGTATAAGCAAGCAGGTGAAGGCAAATACACCTGGGCCCTGCCTTGTCAGGCTTGAGAACCCCTGGATAATGCTTTCATTTCCCAGATGCCAGGAACTGCCCCAAGGGCCTTGGGGGTGATTCTCCCTGGCACCCACTCTTGACCACGGGCAACGATCAGATCAGTGACTTGCTGTCGTAGACATATCTGTGACGATTCAAATTGCCCCCTCCTTGTGCATCCTGCTTTATGGCGCTCAAGCTTTGTGAAAAACTGCGGCGGAGACGACATCTTGTCCCTGGCAGGGGCCCCTCTTCTGCAGTCTAGTCTGAAATGGGACCCAGTCTTGCAGCCCGAAATCCCACACTCCAGAGCCTCTTCCTTTTCCTTTTTGATTTTTAATTGTGTATTTCTCTCATATTTATATTCTCTCTGAATAGGTGGCTTTTGGTCATGTTTAAAAATATTTCACTCACTCCTGTGTTAGGAATATAGACAGTGTGGCCAGTGATCTGAACCTCTGCCAAGCAGCCCAAGAGAAATGCTTCTGAAGAATACCGATATTTTAGCAATTATTTCGGGTGCATGCTTCATTGTTTCCCTTTAGTTTTTAACTTCCACATGGCATTGTTTATGAGTATGCCATGCTATCCGAATGCGGGGAAAGGTATTGGGATGGGGGGCGGTGAGGAGACTGATGTGCAGACTGATGTGGAGTTAGGATGTGCAGAAACTGGCACATCCTAAGTATGTAGTCAGATAGGAGACTGGAAGTATTGATCCAGGGATCTTTTTTGAGGAGGTAGATGAAGTGTATATGTTAGGGCCTTGAGAGAAAATACATTTCATGGGAAAGTGTGTATGTTATCTGAGGCTGACCGTAAGTACCTCATAGGTCAAGTTCAACCTGTGCAGACATAGATTGCTTGAATATGCAGTGTTCTTGAAGTGATCGTTCTGTGGTGGATATAAAGGCCGTAGGGAAGATCTGTTTTCCCACAGGCTCCCTCCTGTGTTTCAGTCCATAACTAACTTCCCAAATGGGGGATGGATAGCGTGACACACTTAATCTTCAGATGCATTTTTTTTAAAAGCCCAACTTCAAAGATTTCTGAAACTCTTTGAGTGACCCTTTCTAAATTCCCGTTTATCCCAGTATAAAATGTAGACCTTGGAACCAATGCATATAATAAAGCAGGTAACATAATTTTATCATCACTGTTCTGATTATGGACTTTTCTCAAAAGTACTCATTGTCATTTTTTAATCCAATATGGACTGTTAAGGGTAACTCTGTTCAGCTTTGTGAACATGGGCTTGTTGAGAATCTGTCGCGCGTGTGTGTGTGTTTGTGTAGCTTTGCTAAATTCTTCTATCAAGGCAGTTTCTCAAGTGAGAAAACCAGAATCTCTAGGCGTTGCTAAAAACCACACAGAAAGGTACTGTCAGAACTCTGCCTCCTGGTTTCAGGCACCCGGCCCTCCCCGCCAGCTTCTGGTCATCCCAAACGGAGAATTTCAGAAAGCAGGAGTGAAAAGCATCTTTGTTCCAGCTGTATCTGCCTTCTGTTGAGTGACCGAGGGACCACAAACCGGGTACATCGAGTCCCAGTCATAAAAATGTGCGCGTAGGTGACCAGCTGGACTCCTGGGGTTCTCCAGAAGCAGGAGCCCCAGGGAACAAACGCTCCAGGAAAGAGGGCCTAAAAGACTCTTTATTTAAAAAAAAAAAAAAAAAATCTTCCCCACCAATTGGGCGTAACTTTCAAATGTTTTCCTGTCTGACTGAAATTTTCCTGCCTTAGCAGCAAGATGCAAAATCAGTGTTGGGAAAGTCTGAGTTGAGCCCATCTGGCTGAGCTGGGGGACAAGGACATTTCATTTGGCCCTCCATATACTTCTCAGGAGGAAGGATTCCGAGCCCACTGTCCCTCAGGGAGTCAGGGTTCTCCACATGCTGCTTCTTGTGTTCCAGTCCCGAGGTGGGAGTGGTGGTCGTTGGGCAGCAGCCATTGGAACAGAGTTGCTTCTATGAATCAGGCCTCACACCCTCTCCTGTCCTCGGTGGTTGGTCTTCCAGCCCAGCCTCTTCCAAGCGCCCACGCTTGGTTGTGTCTGCCAAGGAATGAACCAGCCAAACCCGAGGATGAAATGCTATCTAAGAGGAAAGCCATGAGTTTGCTTTCACTGCGTTTCTTCTCTCTTATCTTTGGTGCCTGTATCTCAATTCGCACGGGAGAGACAACAGTTTGGGGCATTTGGGGAGCCTAGGTGTGCATAGGGTCTGTGGCTGGCTGGCTGGCGGGTAAGCTCAAGAGACCTTGCTTTCTTGCTCTGTCAGATACACGGGATACCCAGGCCCCATCCCCACAAGGTGGAGGAGCAGTAATACGGTTCAGACTTGGGGGAGGACCTCCCCAAGTTATCTGTGTAAGGCTGTGCTCCTGGGGGTTGATGGGAAGTGGGATCCAGAAGTGATAGCCTTTAAGAGCTGACAGTAGAGAGGATCTTTCAGGACATCCATTCTACCTGACTTGGCCTGGTCCTTTCTACCTTATCTGGACAATGGGGATATTATTAGTATCTCTCCTATACAGCTCTTGTGAGCATTCCATGCAATAATTTAGGTAACGCCCGTAGGACCATGCCAGGTGCTGACCGAGCACTTGATGACATTAACTGCCATAACTGTTGTTGCGAATGGGTGAGAAAACTGGGGTCCAGTGAGGTCACCCCCTGCCCCGCAGCAGACCTGGGCCTGGAATCCAAGTCCAGCATGCTTTGCTGGAAGCAGCTATTTGCCTAGCATCTCTGGTCTCCTTGCAAGCAAGAGCTCAGCTCCTTGTCCCCCTAAGAGACTATGGCACATGGACTGGTTTTAGTTTTGTTATGGCTTCATAGTCATGTGCTGGATGCTCTGAGTGAAAAAGTTCAATGAAGCTCTGTGTGTGTGTGTGTGTGTGTATGTGTGAGAGAGAGAGAGAGAGAGAGAAGGGAGGGAGGGAGATATGGCCCCTCCTACATAATTTAGTGTTCTCCCTTTGCATTAGCATCTTAGCACATTTTCACTTTTAACCTTTCACCCACTGAGCCTGGGATTTAAAATGCTATTAAACCCCATAATGTTTCCTATAAACAGCCATAGAGAGATGGGAAATAATTGGAATGACATCTTTAATAGGCTCCTGTTTCTCAGCCCTGCGTGCTGTGAACCCAACGAGAACTTGCAGGAGGGGAACTTGGTCATTGCTCTGTCCTTGCTCTGAGGTTGGCAGAGGGTTATGGAGGGAGGTTTTGGAGGTGCCAAAGGACCTCCTTTGCACAGAGACCTTTTAAGCACAGAGAGTAGTTTTTATGCTGGAGAAATAGAACTGCTTCTTTGGAGTAGTCTTGTTTTTTAAATTAGTGAACATGGTGAATGAAGGAGCAGATCACTCCTTCCCCTTTCAGAGGGCTTCAGGAGAGCATTGAGCCGAATTTCTGGCTGCCCTCAGCCAAGGAGAAGGAATTCCTGGACTGCATTTTTGTGGATCAGCTTCTTTCCTTCTTCCTCCTCTTTGCCTCTAGTAGATAGTTTTTGGTCCTCTCCTTCTCTTTCATGCTGCCGTTCTGTTTTATGTGCTGTACTGTGTATATCCTAAATCTGTTTTGGGGACACATTTTTTAAGAGTCAAACTGAACGTGCCTTTTCTGCTTATAAAGCTGTGAGGTGTCGGGAGGCCACTGTGTGTGTCGGGGCCGCACGATGATCTTCTTTGTCTGTAAAGCTAGGAAACTGACATCAGCTGGCTGAGACGTAGTAAAGTGGAAGCAAGCGCAGCTGCCGACGGAGAAGGTGTATGGCCCAGAATGGTTTCTCCTGCTGCTGCCTGGGGCTTGGGGATGGAAAAATACTGGAATTTGGTGTTTTTGCCTTAATCAGAATCCTAGATCCTATTCTGTGAGACTCATGTTCAGAAAACATTTGTTAAGCATTCATCTGTGGTTACTATTACAGCTGCTTGCAGTGTTAGTTCATCAAGTAGGTATTTACAAGATACCCTATGACAGGCCCAGCACCCGGGACCCAGGGATGGGGGAGGAGAAAGGACATGACCCGAGCGTTAATGGGGGCAGATGACAGGCACAATCCTGGTTCCCCTGTTGAGTCGCTGTATTCATTTAACAGGCACTTACTAAGCGCTGGTTGTGTCCTAGACCCTACTTCAGGCTATGGATCGAAGCTAACCGAGACAAGTAAGACCCCCACTTCCCTCGTACTTCTCTTGCAGTAGAGGGAGAATTTAAAAGGAAGTAAAGATAAACCCCATGAAGTACACTACAATGGGTAAATTTTATAGTGTGCAAATTATACTTCAGAAAGGCGTTGCAAAGGAAAATATCTTGGTCCTTGTGCAGCTGGCAGTCAGGACTGTCCCAACACAGTCGATCCTCACCCTTCACACATTTCGTGTCTGCCGATGCACCTACTCCCTAAAATTTATCTGTGACTCTGCAGTCAGCACTGGGCGATTCTGTAGTCATTTGTGGACATGCACACCGCAGTGGAAACTTTGAGTCACCCCCACGAGCACGTTCCCAGCTGAAGTCAAGCAAGACGATGGCTTGCCTTCTAGTTTCAGCCCTCCTGTTGTAAGCAAGTGTCTTTTTTGTGGTCTATTTTATGCCGCATTTTTTTTTTTTTTTTGCATTTTCATGTGTTTTGTTGCTGATTTTGCTGTTTAAAATGGTTCTCAGCCTGGGTGCACAAGTGCTGTCTATCGTTGATAAGCATGAGGAGGCTCCGGTATGCCCCACCGAGAACATACTTGTGTTAGATCAACCTCTGTAGGCGTGAATTGTGGTGCTGTTGCACGTGGGTTCAGTGTTCACTCTTCAGCTGTATATATTAAATAGAACATCTTTATTTTTTTTTAAGATTTTATTTATTTATTTGACAGAGAGAGACACACAGCGAGAGAGGGAACACAAGCAGGGGGAGCGGGAGAGTAGGAAGCAGGCTTCCCGCTGAGCAGAGAGCCCCATGCAGAGCTCAATCCTAGGACCCTGGGACCATGACCTGAGCCAAAGGCAGACGTTTAATGACTGAGCCACCCAGGTGCCCCTAATTACAGCATCTCTAAACAAAACCACACATAAGCAAGGTTGTATATTGATGGGTTGATGGAAATGTGGCCAGAGACCATGTATTCCCATGTATTTCCACTAACCCAGTGTCCAGTGACTTCATTGAACAGAACTAATGTGAACAACAAGATGTGGCTGTCAGGGCTAGGGAAGAACACAGGTAGAGCCCGTACACCAAATGTCTGTCTTCCTCAAGAAAAAAAAGTGGGAGGATTCTTTCAGAAGTTAGAGTAGTGGATTTATATACATTTATATACACCATCCGATCCTGTCTTATTTAGCTGAGCTTTTTGGTATCCAATATTGGTGAATCTGTGGAAAATCTAATGAAAATGCTAGGATGTGTCAGGAAGTTTTTATTATATTCCCAGGTGTTTGTATGTTGACACAAGTCAACGGAAGTTGACCTAATGTTTTCCATGTAGCTAACTGTATTGACATACTTTGATATATGTTGAGATTTGTATTTTGGCCTATAGGATCCTGCAGTAACTGTTTCGCTGACAGAGCTAAAAATGTGATTTAAATGTTACTTATAAGGTGTAGCTCCTTTCGCATTTTTTTCACTCTTTTATCCCTTGGGACAAGTTACATAAACACAGCTCAAGTCATAATGTCAGAAATAAAATGAAATGAATCCCGAATGGACACATGCGTAGAAAGAGCTCTCAGAGAGCTGGCGTCAGACGTGTGGAGGGAGACGTCAATATGGGCTGCTGAAGGGAAGAAAGCAAAGAACGCAGAGGGGATGTGAGGTTCTTATGTATTCCTGAATTGTTCAGTGCTTTCAGTGTATGTATTTCTTTAGAAATTAAAATAAAAATGTACTTAAGACATAAATTAATTAAATTCTGTGAAGGGCACAGGACAAGTTCCAAGACAGAGACTGGCCTGCCGGGCTTGCCCCAAGAAGATGGTGAGGGCTAGTCTCTGCCTGAGTGGCTTACAGACTTGGCTGCCCATGGGAGAGCTCTGGGCCAGTGCTCCAGAGGGTCAGATTTGGTGGGCTAGTGGTCACCCAGGCATAGAGATTTTAAAAGCTTCCCAGGGATTTGAATGTGCCAGCTGGAGTTGAACACCAAGACTCTACTAATGGAACTATACTATATCACAGAAATGGACTCTGGCCAACTTAAGGAGGCTCTCTGGGGGTTCGCACCATTGATGTGGCTCTGGGGTGCTCCAGGGCAGGGCTGTGGGAACTGCAGAGGAAGCATCTGGGTAGGCACACAGCACTGACCAGCCCATTCCTCCATTCCTGCCCCAAATACAGAGTCCAGGATAAAGTGTCTGATTGACTGGTCTTCTGTCCTGGGGGGAGAGTGTGGCCCTGTCAACCTTCCAGGAGGAAGCTGGTCACCAGAGTGACTGCCCCCCCCCCCAAACACACACATGCATGGACACAAATACACACGCACACACAGCTGGGGAGAGGTGTTTCCCCAGGAAATGCTGGTGCCTTCAGGAAGCGGGGAATGCTGGTCAGCCAAAAGCTCACTGGAGGCCCAGTGGAGGCCCACTCTATCCCACAAACTTACAAGATGGGTATGTTTCCCGGATGAAACTGAATGGAGATTTGTGCCTAGAACACGTGCAGTGGTTGGTCAATACTTTCTTCTTGTCTGCCTTCCTTCTCTCTCTTCCCTCCTCCCACTTCCTCTGGCTCCCATGTCTTCTCTCGCAGGGCTGTCAGCCTGAGAAGACAAGGCTTACCCTCAGAGGAGTCATGGCAGACAGTACAGAGTCAGGCATTTGGGTCAAGGATGCCCAACGGGAGTGGAGCTCAGGAGGGGACCCTCCATTCCTACAGTGGTAGTGGGGGAGGGGCTTCACGATGGCATGATGGCATGTGGTGGGTTAGCACCCAGAAGGTGTCAAGAAGGATCCTGGGGGTGATAAGCGCAGTGACAGAGAGGACGGCCAGAGTGATGGCAGTGGGGCAGCTCTCGTGAAAGAGTGGGAACAGAACAGCTGAGTGAAGCAAGCCAGCCCAGACTCAGCTTTCCATTCTCCGTCTTGCCCATGGAGTGGTTCCTGAGCCCTTCCCGTGTGCGTCTGGGTTAGTCCCTGTGTGCAGGGAGTGGCACGTGAGGAGAAATAAGAGGAGGAGACAGAGAGGGTGGTGTGGGGGCCACAGTGCAAGGTGCCTCCAGTAGAAGGTGTCCTCGGACTCCGTGAGCAGTTAGGGAAGGCTTCACGGAGGGGCTGCAGGTGAGCTGGGTTATGATGAATAAATCAGATTCTGATCAATAGGATTTGGTGGTGGGTGTCTGTGTGTGTGTGTGTGTGTGTGTGTGTGTGTGTCGGAGGGGGGAGTGTAACGAAGTAGGATACAAAGTGCGAGGGACTAAAACCCCCAAAAGGAAGTAGTGAGTAGCACATTTTGGCAGAAACCGTGTCCATCTGTTCTAAAGAAACACAGGCAGTTGGACGAGAAGGGTGGTTGGGAGCCCCCTGAAAAAGGTCTTGGTGGACCACAGTAGGAAGCTTTTGGGGTGGAGGCGGGGGAAAACCTGTGCGTTCGGATAGGGCTTTGTGTTTTCCAAAACGCCTTCTTATCCCTAGTCTCATTTGACTTTTTCCCTGCGAGCATGACTGAGCACGTCCCAGACAATAGCACAAACACATGCAAAGCCTCAGGCATTGCTGTGGACAAAGAGCAAAGGACACCTGGCTGCAGAGACATGGGGCTTGGTGACGGGAGAGTGGCCTGCAATGTGTCACTCACTCAGTTCCACGCTGCTTTTTGCTGTGCCCAGTGTGCTCCCCCACCCCCACAGTACAGGCTTCAGACCTTTTTGTTTAGAGGAGAAGCAGTCAGTCATTGCTGAGGTGTACCCAGGGGCGTCCTCCCCTGCTTCGGAACAGTGTGGGTGGTGCTTCTGAGCCCCAGCTGCACATCGGAAACATCTGGGGAGCCTGAAACCGCACTAGCAGCTGGGCCAGTGCCACCCAGAGCAGCTGGAGGACCACGGATGTCCCTGATTTTGTGGACAAGGAGACTGAGGCTCAGGGTGCAAGTTCACACCCCTCGCTCATGGCAGAGGCTGCATGTGAACCCAGGTAGTCCATTTCGATCCGTAAGTCCAAGCTTTGAATCCCCGCGTTCGGTCCGCTCTTCCTTCAGACGGAGTTGCTCGAGTACTGATTTGGCAGGTAACAGCCAGGTGGCAGGCTAAACCAGGCACAGCCCAAGTGAGATTTTCGAGGCAGCTTTCGAAATAAACAACCAGCTGCGTGGGGTGTTCCGTCTTGCCCCGGGCCCCCCGGCACAGTGGATGTGAACTTCGCAGTTGCAGTTCTCGCTTTCTGAAGCTCGGGTGTCGACTTCTGGGGCTGCTGGCCAGCATGTGGTTAACCAGCATGCTGGGGACACCTCAGCTCCATGGAAACTTCTTGAAGTCGGAGTCATTTTCTACCTGTTCCTGTCTTCCACAGCGCCCGTGCCTAGGACTGACTTACTCAATACTTGAATGGATGGCAGGCAGGTCTGTGCGCTTAGCCTCCGAGCTCTCAGCGTGTGGTTTTATCTGCAGCAAGTATAAGCCTAGATACTGCCCAACGCCCCCTGTTGTTGTTGTTCTGTTTGTTTTTAGTACAGGCACTGGGAGGCGGAACAGTCAAGAAACACAGGGAAACAAACAACCAGTTCTACCTTTTGTGATAGGACAGGACTTCAGGTCTGAGATGCAAACAGAAAGGACCCTGGGGGCTGGTAGCAGGATCCCTTTGTTTCTTTCGACATGGCCAAGAAGCTGAATTGGAACATTTTTCCTTTCTTTTACAGGTCACCGCCAAGACTGCCTTCCTATTTATTTTACCTCAGTATAACGTTAGCGTGCCTACAGCAGGTAAGAAAAGCACGAGTCCCCATCTTGCCCTGGCCCCGTGAACTCAGAAGGCCTTGGAAAGCTTACTGTTCCTGTGTACATGCACGGTCTTCTTAGCTGTTAAAGCTCAGCCTCCCACATCCTAGCTCTGCTAAGAGACAGCCTCAAGCCATGTGCAGCCCTCGGCCCACGCCTCTGCCCTCTCAGGCCCCTCAGGTCCCACCATCAGGAACCGGGCACTGCACCCCTCTTCCAGTAGCAGAGTGCTGGGCAGCCTCTTGGTGAATACTGGAGGAATTTCTGTTTGCTGAATCTAGTTCTTTCTTCATTGGTACAGAGGGGAATCATCTTGTCTTCAGGAGGAGAATCTCTTCTTTGTCTGACTCTCCCAGTGACTCGCTGAAGGATTCTGGGGGCAGTCCCTTACCCCATGGCCTCCAGAGGATGTAGACTCGGGGAAACTGGGCTTTGGGGCAGCCCGATCCATTCCCTTATTTGAGAGTCAAGCTGTGGGGCACTAGAGAGAGAGGAGGAGAACTCCATGCTCAGGAAAGGAGAGACAGGAGCCCCATGGCCAGTGCAGATGGTAAGGAAGCAAGGCCAATGCTTCCTCGTCCCTGGCGCACTCCGGCCCTGGCAGGCAGGGAGGGTTGTCGCACTCGGTGCCGTGTGGTCTGAGGTCCGATTACGCCTTCTCTGCTCCTGTCCCTCAGCTCTTTTATTAAAATTGAAGTAAAGTCAGAACACAGTGTTACACGAGCTATTCCTGTCTCCTGAAAATCCTAGTACCTCGGTTGCCTCTAGATCCAGTGGTCCATATGATTTACTAACTTAAAAAAGCATTTAGCTTTTCTCCCCTTTTTTAAAGATTTACTTGAGAGAGGGAGAGAGCAAGAAGGAGAGTGAGCGAGAGAGAGCCCTGGAGCATGAGCAGGGGGAGGGGCAGAGGGAGGGAGAAGGAGAGAGAATTCAAGCAGCAGCTCAGCTCCTGCTGAGTGGAGCCCAACAACTCGGGTCTCCATCCCAGGGCCCAAAGGTCGTGACCGGAGCTGAAATCTAGAGTCAGATCTAGAGTCTGAGCCACCCAGGCGTCCCCTTTTTTCCCTGTTTTTTAAGAAAGTTGTGATAAAACACCCATAACACACAATTTACCATCGTTTTATAACCCTTTCTAAGTGTAAGTCCAGGGGCGTTAAGCACATTCACATTGTGCAACCGTCACCACCGTCCATCTCCAGAACTCTCTGTCTCGCAACACTGACGCTCCACTGACGCTCCGGACTCATTAAGCAGTAGCTCCTCACCCCACCCCCTGCCCTTCAGCTTCCGACAACTTCCTTGCTACTTCCTGCTCTATGAAATTTGATGACTCTAGGTAGTTTATTTAGGTGGAATCATATAGTATTTGTCCTTTTGTGACTGGTTGAAATTTACTTTTGTATAGAAACGTTTTTCAAAATACATGTATGTGACATGTGACACTCTGAGGAAATTTATAAAATGTAGATAAACATAGGAAGATAAAAATCACACAGGACACCATCACCCAGTTAACCACCACAGTTGACTATTGATTCATAACCCACTATTTTTGCTTTTAGTAGATGATGAGCCTTCTTCCCATGCCATTAATTATTATTCTGTTCAGTAAAATATTTTGAAAAACTTCAGAGTATTTCTTAATAGGGATTACTACAGATTATCTGTTCAATCCTGTGTTATTGGATATTTAAGTTTCCAGCTTCTGTTTTAAACACTGCTACTATAAACATCCTTGGGACTAAATTTTAATGTGCATTTATGATTATTTTTCAGGATACATTCCTATTACTGGAATTTCAGGGTCAAGTACTAGGTACATTTTAAAGGTTTTATATATATATGCATTTATATATATATGCATTGTCAGAATACCCTCTGTCATCTAATTCTTGTGACCCATAAGTCCTAAGTTTTTAGGGTTGGTTTTGTTTGTTTGTTTGTTTGTTTTTCAAATTTAAAATAGACAGGCCTTTTCTTTTTTTAGTGTTAGAATGCCAGTGTATTAATTTATAAAGAGATCCAGCTATCAGATGTTGTATTGGTATTTTCATTGCATTTCTCCCTGAAGTCCATTTATATGGAATGGCAGATCATAACCCAACACTGCTTTATTAATTTAGCATGAGAAAGCATGATCCTGAGGACTCCAGGAGCTGATGCACGGGTGACCAGAGCATGCTTTTATTGTAGGAAGGGCCTCGGAGATACTGTGGGTTCGGTTCCAGACCACCGTTGTAAAATGAATAGTGCCGTAAAGCAAATGCAGGTTTCCCCGTGCATATAAAAGCTGTGTCTACACTCTCCTGTAGCCTGTTAAGTGTGCAGTAGCATGAAGTCTAGAAAGCAGAGTACGCACCTTAAGTAAAAAGTAGTTTCTTGATAACAAATGCTAGCCACCATCTGAGCCTTCAGGGAGTTATAATCTCTGATCACAGATGATTGCCGCAAACATAATAATAACAAAAGCCTTTGAAATAGTTTTAGAGTTACCAAAATGTGACACAGAGGCAAGTGAGCAAATGCTGTTGGGAAAATGGCACCAACACACTTGCTTGACACAGGGTTAAACACATTAACCCTTCAATGTGTTTAAAAAAAAAAAAAAGCAGTGTCTGCAAAGGGCCATAAAATGAGATATGCCTGTGTGTGTAAAGCCAGATCACAAGCAGAGAGTTGATTTTTGAGTTGAAACATTCCCAGAGAAATTAGCAGGCAAGTGATACCCTAAAAGAACCTGTCTCCCACTGGGATGAGAAGGTAGACTTCTGGCTCCAGGGCTGAACCTGGAACCTCTGAGCATGAAGTGCTTCCCGCCAGGATTTGGAGGTATGCCACCATTGATCATATCATGCTCTCATATATTTTATTGCTTTAATTTTTTTTAAGATTTTATTTATTTATTTGACAGAGAGAGATTACAAGTAGACAGAGAGGCAGGCAGAGAGAGAGAGAGAGGGAAGCCGGCTCCCCACCGAGCAGAGAGCCCGATGCGGGACTCGATCCCAGGACCTGAGCCGAAGGCAATGGCTTAACCCACTGAGCCACCCAGGTGCCCCTTATTGCTTTGTTTTAAAGATTTATTTATTTACTTAAGAGAGTGAGAGAAAATGGCAGGGGGAGGGGCAGAGGGAGAGCGGGAGAGAGAGAATCCTCAAGCAGACTCCCAGCTGAGCCTGAAGCCTGACACGGAACTCAATCCCAGGACCCTGAGATGGAATCAAGAGTCTTGATGGAATCAAGACCTGAGCCTGGAATCAAGAGTCAGACACTTAACTAACTGAGGCACCCAGGCACCCCTCATTTGTTTGTTTTAAATAATTAATGAATTAATCAATCAATCCGGACAAATGTGTATGTGCCTCCTTGACTGCAAGTCCTGGGGGTTAAGTAATTTATAAAACATTTCTGATTTCTTTCTCTTTTTTTAAGAAATTTTAAAAAAATTTTTATTAAAAAACAATCTGGAATTTTTATTAAAAAACAATCGATGAACAAAGCGGTAAGAATTCCGAGTTCTCAGAAACCATGAAGAAGCAAGAAGAGTAAAGTGACATAAAGTTTTTAATTTTCATTTTCAATTTTTTTATTTGGATAGAACTGACATACAATGTTATATTAGTTTCAGGTGTACAGGTTAGTGAATAGACAAGTTTATACATTTTGCTGGGCTCACCACAAGTCTAGCTATAGTCTGTCACCATTCAATGTTGTTACAATATCTCTGACTATATTCCCTACGCTATGCTTTTCATTCCTGTGACTTACTCATTCCGTAACTAGAAGCCTAGATCTTCCCTACTCCTCCCCCCCATTTTGCCCATCCTCTTCCCTTCTCCCTTCTGGCAACCATCAGAGAACAATACAGTTTGTTCTCTGTATTTATAGGACTGATTCTGCTTTTTTTTTTTTTTTTTCTTTCTTCCTCATCTTCTTCTCCCCCCCCCTTTTTTTTTAAAGTAGGCTCCTTGCCTAGTGTGGAGCCCAACACGGGGCTTGAACTTACAACCTGGAAATCAAGACCTGAGCTGAGATCAGGAGTCAAGACGTTTAACTGATTGAGCTACCTAAGAGCCCTTGATTCTGCTTTTTGTTTATTCATTTCCTTTGTTTTTTTAGATTCTACATATAAGTGAACTCATATGGTATTGTCTTTCTCTGATTTATATCACTTAATATAGTACCTTCTAGATCCATCCTTGTTGTTGTATATGGCAGGATCTCATCCTTTTTTATGGCTGTGTAATATTCTGTTCTCTCTCTATATTCTGTGTTTGTATAGACACACACACACAAGCACACATGCACCACATCTTCCTTATTCATGGATGAACACTTTGGTTGCTTCCATGTCTCAGCAACTATAAATAATGCTGTAGTAAACAAAGGGACACATCTTGTCTTTTTGAATGAGTGTTTTCTCTTTCTTTGGGTAAATATCCAGTAGTAGAATTATTGGGTCTATGGCATTTCTATTTTTAATTTTTTGAGGAAACTCCATGCTGTTTTCCACAGTGGTTGGACCAATTTACATTCCCACTGGCAGTGCATGTGGGTTCCCTGTTCTCCACATCCTCACCAACACCTGTTAGTTTTCTGTCTGAGTCTAGCCATTCTGACAAGTGTGAGGTATTCTTGTACTGGTTTGCATTTCCCTGATGATGAGTGATGTTGAGTTACTTTCCACCTGTCTGTTGGCCATCTGTATGTCTTCTTTGGAAACATATCTGTTCAGGTTGACTATGCATTTTCAATTAGATTATTTGTTTTTTGGCATGGAGTTGTAGGAGTTCTTTACATATGTTAGATATTAGCCCCTTACCAGATAGATCATTTGCAAGTATCTTTTCCCATTCTGTAGGTTGCCTTTTTGTTTTGTGGACTATTTCCTTGGGTGTGCAGAAGCTTTTTTTTTTTTTTTTTTTTTTTGCTATAGTCCCAGTGGTTTGCTTTTGCTTTTGTTTCCCTTAGGAGACATTTCTAGAAAAATGTTGCTGTAGCTGATATCAGAGAAATTACCGCCTTTGTTCTCTTCTTGGATTTTTATGGTTTCAGGTCCCACATTTAGGTCTTTAATCCATTTTGAGTTTATTTGTGTGCGTGATGTCATGAAGTGGTCCAGTTTCTTTCTTTTGTGTGTGGCTCTCCAGTTTTCCCAACCCTATTTATTGAAGAGACTGTCATTCCCCCATTGTGTATTCTTGCCTCCTTTCTCATAGATTCATTGACCATAGAAGCATAGGTTTATTTCTGGGCTCTCTCTTCCAATATGTAGATCATGTTTTTTTTTTTTTTTTTTGTGCACAAAACATGTCTGATTTCTGACTCCTAGAGATCACCGTTTATTAGGGCGGGATAGATAATAAACGAGTAAGCAATAAAAAATATTGTGGTTGTGATTGGGGTGGTGAAGGGAATAAAACGTATGTGTGATAAAGATGAAAAAAGTAAGGACAGAAGATGTTGCCAAGAAGCTGACATTGGGGCTGAGTTTGTGTGACAAGTTATGTTTGGGCAGTGGCGGGGAGGGGGAGTCCAGGCAGAAGAAAGAACATTCCAGGCACAGGGATTAGCATGTGTGAAGGCCTCAAGTGAGAAATAAATATCTTGGCACATTCTAGTGCCTGAACGAAGGCCAGTGTGACGGGGCCAGCTGGGTTTGGCATTTTTCTAGGGTGCGGTTATTGAATTCTGCTCCTGGCATCCCCTTCCAGGCCAGAACAAGGCCTTGGTAAAGGTGAAGGTACGTTATAATCCATACTGAGACGAGGAGGTTTCAGTTACTCTAGGAAGAGAAGATGAAGTATTGTTCAGTAGTATCTCTTGTTTAAATCTTGCCACCTGGGGCTATTTGAAATATGACAAGCAAATAACGAAGAGTGGCAATGAAATCAGAACAGCCAGCTTCATTTTGTGTGGGGCCTCCTTACACGGCAGCTCTGTATGGTCCTGTTTGGTTTGTAAGTACAGGAGGAAAGCAAACTCCTCCAGGGAAAACAGCAGTTCACAATAATGGGTCTGTTGAGGTTGCGATTTTTAGAACCCTCCTCCCAAATCTCTTTGAGGCCGAGGGTGCTTGGGAACATACCCTTTTAGTATAACCTGGGTAAATTCTGATTTCTAAGGTTTCTTTAAATTGTGTGTAACTTTGCTCTGTTCAACATTTATTTACTTATTTTTCAGTTTGTCATTTATTTATTTTAAAGATTTTATTTATTTGAGATAGAAAGAAAGATAGAGAAAGAGAGACTAGGAGCAGGGGACCAGAGGGAGAGGGAGAAGCAGGCTCCCTGTTGAGCAAGGAGCCTGTTGCGAGGCTCGACCCCAGGACCCCGAGCCCAAGGCAGACGCTGAGCCAACCAGGCAGCCCTCGGTTTGACATTTAAATTTGAATTTTAGTAGAGCAGTGACTGTGTTCATTAAAAAACAGTCTGCCATTTCTGACTCCCTGTGTCTTTCCTCGGCTGAGGTTGTCAAGTTCTGCAGACAATAACTAAAGGTAATGTTGATGAGTTTCTCGCCTCTGCTCTTCTCTCTTCCCTTCTCCCAGCTCCCTGCATCGGTTTATAGGCTAAGGTCACAAAAGTGCCACAAACTGAGTGGCTTACCAAGAGAGATTCATTGTCTCACAGTTCTGGCGGCAAGAAGTCCAAGGTCAAGGCATCAGCAGGGCCATGCTCCCTCTGCAGGCTCTGGGGCAGGGTTGGTCCCAGCCCTCCGTCCTGGCTTCTGGTTCCTTGGCTTGTGGCAGCAGAAAACGCCTCTCTTCATATGGGATTTGCACTGTGTGCATTCAGTCTCCACATCCACGTTTTCTCTTTTTATAAAAACATCAATTACATTAGGTTAGGGGCCCACTGTACCCCAGTCTGTGACCTCGTCTTTACTCACGGCATCTGCTACGATTCTGTTTCTAAATAAGGGCATGTTCTGAAGTGGCAGGGGTTAGGACTTCAACAGATGAATTTGCAGGGATGCAATTCAACTCATAATACCAGCCCTAAGCGTATGATTTTGTCCCATTATAACGAGCTGGCTAAGCAGATTAAGCCCCAGTCAGAGAAATGGGCATTATTGTTATAGTAATAAGCTGTGCGCCTCCTGATGGAATGCCTACCATGCCAGCATCCTTGTGTTTTTCTTTACAGTCAACAGCCGTGAAGCAGGAAGTGTTCCATATTACCAAATCCCTACTGTCCTTATTCCCATTTTGCTATCCTGTTAGGGTCGCCAGACTTAGCAAACAGAAATCCAGGACTGCCAGTTAAATTTGGAATTTCAGATACACAGTGAGTATTTTCTGTTTTCTCTTTTCCTATGAGTATATCCCAGATTATACGTGCTACATAATTATACTAGAAAATTATTCTTTATCAATCTGAAATTTAACTGGCTTTTTTTTTTTTTTTTTCCTGAGTAGGCTCCACTCTGGGCAGGACCCAGGCTGAGACCCAGAGTTGGGCACTTAACTGACCCGGGTGCCCCAGTCGCCTTGGGTTTTATCTGGCAACCACACACCCTGTCCAGCTCTGGCAAGGAATAAAATGCCCGGTTTCTGGTCTTACCATTAGACTCCAAGTCTTCTTCCTGTTGAAAATACCACAGAGTGTCAGTGTTATGGCCAGAAATAGAACGTAAAAGCTCAGAAAAAGATTCTTTACACAGACCCTTCCAATCCAGAGCTGGTGACACCAGATGGGTTTTTACAAGGTCGAGCATTTACAAGGTTGTTTTGCATTGTGCCATTAATTCACCCACTGACTCAAGGTCGCTGGCTTTTCTTCTGTCCTAGAACAGGTGACCCCAGCTGGGCTTAACATTTATGAGGTTGTTTTGGGTTGTGCCGCTCATTGGCTCAGTGGTCTCGGGAGCACTGCTTAACATTTGTTGTCTCCAACCTTCTGCAAAACTGAGAGCTGTGGTCCTGGTCTCAAGCCCATGTGTTTCCTGAATACAAGAAGCCCTGAGAGTCCTCTCAAGGGCTTGCCCCTCAGATTGTCCTCAGCCCCACACTGTTCACATTGTCTGGGAACTCACTAGACATGCAGTCTCCCAGGCCCCACCATGCAACTACTGCGTCAGATCTTGTTTTAAAAACAAAACAAAACAAAAAAAAACAACAAAAAACATGTATTTATTTGTTTGAGAGAGAGAGCGAGAAAGAGTATGCGTGCTCTCGAGCAGGGGGTGGGCTGAGGGAGAGAGAGAATCTGAAATGGACTCCCAGCCGAGCGTGGAGCCCGATGAGATCATGACGTGAGTGGAAACCAAGGGTCAGCCAGTGATCCCACTGAGCCACTCAGGTGCCCCCAGCTCTTGCTATTTAAGGAGATCCACAGGTGATTCCTGTGAAGACTGAGATGTGCTGTTCTCAGTGTCCTTCATAAAAAGCACCAGGCAGGCTTTCACATGACCCTGCGCTTGTGGACACACTCAGCCCTGAACTCGTTTGCATTTTTCTCTGCTCTCCCAGTTTTGGTTGTTCTAGAACACTTTGGTATGGGGGGAGCGAGTGGAGGGAGGTGAGGAGTACCACGGGGTAGCTTTGGGTTCGAGCTGTGTGGTAGCTCCCAAGAAGTCATGGCTGTGTTTGTAAGGCTGTGTGTGAGTGGAGGTGGTGGTCTGTGTGGGTGGAGGTGGTGGTCGCTGTGCATTCCCGAGCCCACCTGTTGCTGCTCCCCTTGATTAACAAGGTTGGGCGGGGGTGGGAGCTCTTCAGGAGAAGGGTTTGTTTTGTAGTCCTTGAAGGTGACAAGGACACATCCCAGGCTCTCGTGGTCGTCAATGGTGGCTTTATCGCCCCAAGCAGCTGTGGCATTTTGCAGCTGGGAATGTGAAGGCCAGGGACTAGCCCCACCAGCGCTCGGCTGTTGTTCCCACGGTCCCTGGTAGGACGAGACACACCACCCTGTAAACTCCCAACAGACAGATGGTTTTCAGGCCTCTTTCAGCGGAACGCCTTTGTCCAGGGCTCAGGGCGTGTTTTTGTTCCCTGTGCTGCCTGGCGGGAATTACCCTTGTCTCCTGCTTGAAAGACTGGCATCACATAGCCGACTGAGCCCCTGTTTGTCAGATAAGCTTGTGGGGGACAAAAGGGAAGAGACAGGTGGGCAGCAGTGGCTCTGGAGACAGTCTTGCTTGATGATGGAGCAAGCTACCCACCTTGGAGGGGGCTGAGACACACACAGCTCCCTTCCCAGGGACCCACCCCAGGCTGGGCTGTTTCCACTGCGTGCAGCACCCGGGCCCAGGGAAGCCGCGGAAGGCTGGGTTTGTGAGGTGGGGCCGTGGGGAGAGGTGGGGAGAACCACCAGGGAGGCAGAGACCTGGCTCTGTCCTGGCCCCTCAGGTCAAACAGCCCCCAAGATTCCCTTTGGCCCTACAGTCCTGTTTGTATAAGTAAGAAAAGAACCCACATTCCCCAGTGTCCCTGGCCTTACTGGTCAACCTTCTGAAAAAGATGGGGAGTCTCTGACCAGGACTTATAGCCAGCCCTGAACTTGATTTCCAACCCCCCCCCCCCCGCGCCAAGTAAACTGAATGAAACTTGTTATTAAACTTACTGCCTTCCTCTGTTTGGTCCGCTCAAACAGAATCCCACAGACTGGGTGGCTTATAAACAACAGAAACTTCTTTCTCACCGGTCAGGAGGCTGGAAGTCTGAGATGGGAGCACGGTCAGGTGAGGCCCCTCTTCCAGGAGTGCTGTCAGGGTGGAGGGTCCTGGGAGCGCCGGGGGTTCCCTTGTAAGGGCCCAGCCCCACAAAGGCTTCACCTCATGACCTAAGTACTCCCAGGGCCCCTACCTGTAACACCTCTCATCGGGTTAGGACTCCAGCAAGTGAATTTGGAGCTGGAAGCGGGGACACCTTCAGAGCAGGGCACCGATTATTGAAGCCTAACAATTGTGTAGAGAAGCCGGCAAACCGTAAGTGGTTGGCTCAGTGAATTTTCACGACTGAACACATCAACGCCTCCAGTGACCCCTTCAGCCTAGACCTGATTTTCTCCAGGTCCCTGTTACGACCCAGAGGACTCCTCCCCTTCAGTGTGCAGTTTTAGAGGTTTAAGTGAGTGGAACCCTGAGTGCCTGTGGCTGAGGTTCACCAGCCAGAAGTCGAGCAATGGCGTCCTTGACCTGCTGCGTCTGCCATTCTCTTGTCTCCTCTGGCGAGTTTTTTTGCTCTTTTCCTTCCCTCCCACACATCACCTGACCCAGACCCCATCCTACACATTTTGCTTCTTCACATTCCCGTCTTTCCTGATCCAATATTGTCTTCTGTCTAGCTTGGGTAATTGTTTTCTTATTCAGTTCTTACTGAAATAGTTTTTTTTTATTTTATTTTTTTTAAAGATTTTATTTATTTATCAGAGAGAGAGGGGGAGAGAGCGAGCACAGGCAGACAGAATGGCAGGCAGAGGCAGAGGGAGAAGCAGGCTCCCTGCTGAGCAAGGAGCCCCATGTGGGACTCGATCCCAGGACGCTGGGATCATGACCTGAGCCGAAGGCAGCTGCTTAACCAACTGAGCCACCCAGGCGTCCCTTACTGAAATAGTTTTTGTTTAACAGTGGACTTGTTAACATTGTTATCTTTATCCAGGGGGAAGAGGAAAAACTGTGATTCTAGATTTTTCTTTTTCTTTCCTCTTTTTTTTTTTTTTGCACATGATCCTTGAAGAGTTATTTTTCCTTTGTGGCTCTCAGTGAATTTTTATTTTTATTTATTTTTTTATAAGCTCACACTTGCCTGCATGTAGACGTGCTGTTTGTTGTCTGCACAGGTGGATTGTAGATCGAAGCCTCACGTTTGTAAACTGCAGGGGTGCTGAGTGTGTGCTTGGCGCCTCGGAATCATTGCTGTATTTCTTCCTGGCAGCCATGAGGTATGGGGTTTACAGCCTTGTAAAAAGGAATGGTACTTCAAGAAAACAGTTCCAGAGTTAGGCCCTTTCATGAAAGTATCCTTTTCTTATCTATTTTACTAGAAAACTGGTGAAAATCTATCCCAAATCCTGTAACTTGGAGTTAAAATGGTAACCTTGACGATTCCCCAGCTTGATCTTTAGTTACCTGGATGGAGGGGCGTTTGTGTGTGTGAGGAAGGATTATTTAAGGGCCCGTATTTTTTTTTTTTTTAAAGATTTTATTTATTTATTTGACAGAGAGAAATCACAAGTAGATGGAGAGGCAGGCAGAGAGAGAGAGAGGGAAGCAGGCTCCCTGCTGAGCAGAGAGCCCGATGCGGGACTCGATCCCAGGACCCTGAGATCATGACCTGAGCTGAAGGCAGCGGCTTAACCCACTGAGCCACCCAGGCGTCCCAAGGGCCCGTATTTTTTGCTAGGGCTGCTGTGACAAAGGACCACAGACCCAGTGGCTTCAGTAACAGGAATTCATTGTATTACAGTTTTGGAGGCTAGAAGTGCCAAGATCAGGGTGTTGGCAACTTGGTTCATTTGAAGGTTGAAGGCCTATTCCTTCCTATTCCTTTTTGAAAGCCTATTCCAGGCCTCTCTCCTCAGTGTATAGATAAATGGCCGCCTTGCCCATGTGTGTGTCTGTATTTCCACTTTCCCCTTTTTGTAAGGATACCAGTAAAGTTGGATTAGAGCTCACTCACATTAATCTCATTTTTAACTTGATGACCTCTGTAAGGACCCCGTGTCCCCATGAAGTCATGTTCTGAGGTGGTGGAGGTCAGGACTTCAACTTAATCATTTTGGGGGGATGGGGAGGAAGAAGCCACATTCAACTCCTAACAGCCGAGTGCATGAGTGCCTCAGTGATGCTTGTAGCTCTGATGTCCCCGGCCAGAGCTTCCGGGTCTGGAGGCCAGTGAGTGCGTGGCCTGGCAGCCTGGCCAACAGAGCAGGAGTATGGTCAGCATGCTGCCCTTTGAGGCTCCATGCCCCACGCCTGTCCTCCACCCCATTCACCTCCTGGCACCTCGAGGAGAAGGCAGGCCTTCAGGGTTTAACAGATGCACCATCTGTAGGATTTGAAGGGAGGCAGAAGGCCAAGAGGCCTTGGCCCCTGTCACTGGCCGCATGCTTGGGGACTTGGCCCACCCCTCACTAGCTGTTGGCCTCACACTTCAGTTGCCAGGTGGGCAAAATGGGCAAAATGCATGGGCTTCCTGGGAGAGGCGACTGATTCCACTTACAAGATGTGTTCACTACCATGCCTGGCGCAAAGCGTGTGCTCAGTAAATAGATGGTTGTTCGTAGTCTGGATCCTAAATAAGCACCCTAATGGGAGTACTTCCTGTGTGTAGTGCGTGGTGATGGTTGTTCTTTTACCTTCGGATTCTGGTAGAAGCGTCATAATGATCCTGTCTGTGTAGCCCTTCACGGTTTGTAAGTCCTTTATCTCGTCCTGCCTTTGATGGTGAAGGTAGATGGCCTGGTCCTCCTTGTCTGGGGGGATGAGTGCGAGCAGGGAGACCCTGGTCGCATGATGGGTCCCAGAGATGAGCTTCGGGTCTCTCCATCTAGTCTGGGTCTCTGTGGTAAAAAATAAAATAAAATAAAAAATAAAATAAAATAAAGCAGTAAGGTGGGAAAGACAACACCTCCTACTTTTATTTGTACAAAGTGAAAGAATTTGCACATGTATTTTTTTAACTATTATTGTGTTTTTTTTAAAGATTTTATTTATTTATTTGACAGAGAGAAATCACAAGTAGATGGAGAGGCAGGTAGAGAGAGAGAGAGAGGGAAGCAGGCTCCCTGCTGAGCAGAGAGCCCGATGCGGGACTCGATCCCAGGACCCTGAGATCATGACCTGAGCCGAAGGCAGTGGCTTAACCCACTGAGCCACCCAGGCGCCCCTTAACTATTATTTTTTAAAGATTTTATTTATTTATTTGACAGACAGAGATCACAAGTAGGCAGAGAGACAGGCAGAGAGAGAGGAGGAAGCAGGCTCCCCGCCGAGCAGAGAGCCTGATACGGGGCTCCATCCCAGGACCCTGGGATCACGACCTGAGCCGAAGGCTTTAACCCACGGAGCCACCCAGGTGCCCCTAACGATTATTTTTTTAATGGAAGCTACACCCACCTGTCTAGCAAATCTGTGTAAAAGTCTTGTTCTCACCCTGAGCTCTTCCTTTGACACCCGCATCCCCTGTGGATAATCGCTGTTGTTTCCTCTGTGCCTTTCCTGGATTTCTCCTCTCGCCTTCCAGTATTTCTTTATGCACACACAAATAACACATGTTTGTTTTCTCTTTCTCCTCGACTGGTAGAGTACTGCGTGTTCTGTACCTTGCTTTCCCCCCACTAAGTAATCGATCCTGTATATCCTTCCATGGCAACACATAGAGCACGTCATCATTTTTCTCACAAACCATCCTGAGGTATAGCACACACACTCCATGAGGCCCTGGCTCGGTGAATTGGTACACAGGTGCACACCCATGCCGCCATCACCCAGATCAAGGTACAGAGCGCCCAGCCTCATCCTAGCCAGTCCCCCCTCCCAGAGCAACCATAATTCTGCTCTCTAAATCTGATTAGTTTCCCCTGTTTTAGATCTTGGTCTCTCATTTTTAAAAATAGCCCCATTGTTTATGTTGGTGCTGCTTAAATTTAGTATATGCATCAGAATCACCTGGAGATACCATTAAACATGAAGTCTGGGGCCGTCCCCAGAGTTTCTGATCCCACAGGCCTGGGGTCGATCTGCACCAGCAATCGCCCAGCTGATGCTGGGACTGCCAGTGTGCAACCCCAGCGCATGAGAACTGTGATCTGTGTCACCAGGCCCCAGCAGATGTAAGCCACTTGGACTGCTGCCATCAGTTTATTGTTAAAAACAGTGCTGTGGTGCATAACCTTGTACACATGTCATTTTGAACATGGCAGGTGTTACTATAAGATAAATTCCCAGAAGTGGAGTTGCCACATCAAAGGGCTGATGCACTTGTAATCACGATCAAAATTGCCAAATTGCCTTTCCAAAGAGGAGGTCCGTTTTGCATTCTCATCAGCTGTGTGTGAAAGAGAGCCTGAGTATATTGTCAAGCTTTGGATTTTTGCCAATCTGATAGGTATGAAATGGTGTAGCTCACTGTAGTTTTAATTTGCATTTCTCTTCTGTGTAGGGTTGAGCATCTTTTTAAATGCATAAGGGCCATCTCTCTTTTCTCTGTGAATTGTCCGTTCCTATCCTTGCCCGTTTTTCTGTTGCAGTTTTGAGCTTTTTATCCTCAAGTGCTGGGAGTGCTTTACATGTTAACAAGATTAGCCCTTCATTTATGGTCTGAATTATTTTCCCTCTAGGTAATCATTTGCCTCTTGATTTTGCTTATGGTGCCTTTTTTTTTTCATATCTAAGTTCTCCTCCTTTTTATTCTTTTTAAAGCTCAATTATTATTTTTTTAAGATTTATTTGAGAGACAGCATGCCAGAGAGAGAGCACGAACAGGAAAAGTGGCAGAGGAAGAAGGAGAAGCAGACTCCCCAGTGAGTAGGGAGCCTGATGCAGGACTCGATCCCAGGACCCTGGGATCGTGACCCGAGCTGAAGACAGGTGCTTAACCAACTGAACCACCTAAGCGCCCCTAAGTTCTTCTTTTAGAACTTCAAAATAATTTGGAAACAGAATTGGCCATAAGCCTAGAAACCCACAGTTAGTGAATTTTGTCAGCCTGGATGTGCAGGTGTTGGGAAAGGCGCCGGGAACCAGAAGACAGCCAGAGTGTGCAGTGAGGCTCTCTGAACAGGGAGATTTTCACCCAGTGTCGCAAGTTTCCTTGGCAGATGCCTGGATTCTAAGGATCTGGAAGGTGGATGGGATGGCTCCAGGCGGCCACCCACCAGCTCAAGACACAGGAGGACGTGCGAGACCGCATGGGAGTATCCGGATGACATGAGAACACGCAGGGCAGACGGGAGAAGCTGCTTACAGGTGACACCAAAGGAAACAGGAATGTATCTCTTAGTCATAGGAAGCAAAACAGGATGTCCATTAGAACGTTACTCCCGTCAAGGGACAGCTGCTGACAGAGGTGGTCAGAACAGCCAAGGGGCTCGTTATGGACGACTCTAGATCTCTCTTTAAACCGTGACCAGAGATAAGCCAAGCAAATGCCGTGTTTGGTGGGCGGGGACGAATGCATCTATAGTTGGAAGGTGCTTTCTTCCAAAGCTGGGCCCATTCCTGCAGAAGGGCATTTTGACATACTCCATGGGGGTGCGTGGGAGGAAGGGTGTTAGGGGTCATGGAGGCTTGAGGCTCCCTACTGCTGGCCCGTGGTCAGAGTTGGCATGCAGATCTATTTACTTTGGCCAGTCTGGTGTTGGCCCATGAAGTGTTTTTTTTTAATTTTGAATTAGTCCCCAATATTTTTAAATCAGATGATTTCACGTAAAAATTTTTCTCTTTGCTTCTGGAATATCGGGAATCCAGCCCCACTGGGCTGCCCCTCTACCCTGGCACGGTCTCTGAGGAGCACCTTCCCCACTCCTTCATCACCCCCCGGGGGATATACGCTGTGTGGCTTCCCATGACCACACTCCCCTCTAGCGCCCCTGACCTCGAGGCTACCTGTCAGCTAGTGTGTATTCCAGTTTTAACTGTCTTTTAGTAAGGTAGAAAGGAAAGTGGATATTTTTTTCTTTTACTGAGAAATTTTTTAAAATTTAAATTTTGGTGAATACACAGTGCCGTGCTGGTTTCTGAAGTAAAAGTCAGTGATTCTGCACTTACATACAACACCCACTTCTCATCACAACACGCGCCCTCCTAACCACTCACCCCCCCCTCGTCTAGCCCATCCCCCCACCCACATCCCTCCATCAGCCGTCAGATTGTCCTCTGTAGTTAGGAGTCTCTTATGGCTTATTTCTTTCTCTCCTCCTCATCTGTTTTCTTTCTTAAATTCCACATATGAGTGAGATCATCTGTTAATTGTTTTTCTCTCACTGACTTCTTTCATTCAGCATAATACACTCTAGCTCCATCCACGTCATTGGCAAATTGCAAGATTTCCTTCTTTTTGATAGCGGAGTAGTATTCCATAATATATATATACCACGTCTTTGTAGGAAAGTGGCTATTTCTTAAATTTGTCCCCCTCTCAAAGCAGAAGGGTGAATGATAGACCAAGAGGACGCTCTGTTTAAAGAACATCAATAGGCAGGTTCCTGTGCAAGTGGAGGTAGCAGCTGTGTAATGGAAGCGGACCTCTGGGCTGAAAGGTGTGACCTTGCCAGACCTGGACTGCCTTGTTCCTTTGGGTTGCCTCTCTGGTCTAATAGTTCAGAGGCCTATGTGTTACAAGTTACTTTTCTGCAAAAGTAGAGTAGGTTACTGCAAACCGTTGCCAGCCTCTTTGAGAGTTTGTGCAAGACGGGCAGACCTTCAAGAGCAGAAGCTCCAATGAGCAATCAAAATCTAAAAAAAAAAATGTATATATACCAGAAACATGGATTGGTTTATGGCCTCCTAGAAGATTGCAAAGTTCCAGCCTCGTGGCTCTGTGGAGAGCAGAAGGAGCCAAACCGGTTCCTTTCCTGTTGTGATGGAAAGTGGGGAGATCGTGGGTCAGGGGAAAGTACCAGAGATAATGTGTATGAATCAGAGCCCAGCTTTTGAGTGTTTGGGGATACTGCTGCTTGTCCTCAAAGTAGAAGGACCTCAAGGAGTGAATTATCACCATTAAGGATGCAGGGCAAGTGGAGGGCATGTGTGGGTGATGGTGACCCTTGAGATGGCGTTTGTTGGCTGGACTGGGGCACCGAAGGCCCTGAGAAGGGCTCCTCTTACCCTGAACCCCATGATCTCCCCTGCTCTCCTTGCCCATCTCATGATATCAAACAGAATATCCCATGTTGTAGAATTCTGAAAGCATGAAGGAAGGCTCCAGAGTGCCGATGGGGTTCCAGAAGGAACTTGGGAACAGTTCCCTACGGTAGTTCTATCACCCACCTCTATCCGAATGTGTCTTCTCACCATGACCCTGGCACCGTGCTGTTCTGCCTTCCGTGCATGCCTCTTTGACTCTGTAACTCTCCATGGGGCAGGAAGAGTGAGCTTTATAAATATGGCACCAAAAGTCTCAGTAGCCTGCCAGGGCCTTTCAGACCTTGCTGGGACCTATAAGGGGACATGAAGGTCATGGCCCACTCACTTCTGCAGCCCCCCAGACCCCTGGTCCAGTCTCAGTCCCCCATCACCTGCCTGGGGCCTCTGCCCTTGCCAGCTCCCCCCCCCCGCCCCGCCCCGCACAGCCCCGCTGTGTCCCCTCCTTGAGTGAGTGACACTTCTCCCTGTTACCTCCCCTTCAGCCTTCGGTCCACTTCAGAGGACTTATCTAACACCTGGCCGCTGGTGGTGGTTTTTTTAATTTAAACATGCATAAGATAAAATTTACCATCATCACCATTTCTAAGTGTTCTAAGTGTACAGTTCAGTAGTGTTTAATACATTTATGTTGTTGTCTGGCCCATCTCCAGAATGCTGTTCTTGCCAAACTGCAACTTTGTAGCTAAATCAGCAACTCCCCATTCCCCTCCCCCTCTGGCCCCCCAGCCCCTCCAGCCCCCCACCCCAGCCTTCTGGTTTATGTCTGTGAATTGGACTCCAGCCACCTGCAGGTTCATCTACAGTGTAGCCCATGGCAGGATTTCCTTCCTTTTTAAGGCTGAATAATATTCTGTTGTGTGTGTATATTGTATTTTGTGTGTCTATCCATCCATCAGTAGACACGTGCGTGATTTCCACCTTTGGCTGCTTTGAGACCCAGCTCTCAGTTGTTTTGGGCATATACACTGAGGCAGAATTGCAGGATCATACGGTAACTCTATTTATAATTTTTTAAATGGAAATCTAGTTGACCTACAATGTTGTAGTAGTCTCAGGTGTACAGCATAGTGATTTGACAGTTCTGCACATGACACTGGGCTCACCACCCCGAGTGCTGTCACCATCTGTCACCGTACGATGTTACTGACTCTATCTGCCATGCTATACTCTTCACCCCTGGGACTTAGTTTAGAACTGGTGGGGTGTACCCCTTGATCCCCTTCACTGACTTCACACATTCCCCATCCCCACCCTCGGGCCAACACCAGTTTGTTCTCTAGATATAGGAGTCTAGTTCTGGTTGGTTATTTTTTATATCCCACATAGACATGAAATCTTAAGGTTTTTTTCCTTTCTCTGACTTCACTTAGCATAATACCCCATAGATTCATCCATATTGTCCATATTGTCCTAAGTGGCAAGATCTTCTTCTTCTTCTTCTTCTTCTTTTTTTAGCAGCTGAGTAATGTCCCTTTACATGTGTACCACATCCATTTATTTCATCAGCGGACACTTGGACTGCTTCCATAATGTGGCTGTTGTAGATAATGCTGCAGGGAACGTAGGAGGGGTGCAGCTGTCTTTGCAGATGAGGGTTTCATTTTCTTTGGGTCAATACCTGTAGTAGAATTGCTTGATTGTATGGTATTTCTCGTTCTGGTTTTGAGGGGGAACCTCCATACTGTTTTCCACAGTGGTTGGACCCGTTTCCATTCCTGCTAACAGTGCACGAGGGTCTCTACTCTCCACATCATCACCAACACTTATTTCTTGTCTGATTCTAGATGTTCTGACAGATGGGAGGTGATCGCTCATTGTGGTTTTGTTTGCATTTCCCTGATGATGAGTGACGTTGAGCATCTTCTCAGGTGTCTGTTGGCCATCTGGATGTCTTCTTTGGAAACATGTCTGTTCAGGGCTTCTGCCCATTTTTAATCAGATTACTTGTGTGTTGACATGTAGAAATTCTTTATATATTTTGCCTATTAATCCCTTATTGGATATGTCATTTGCAGATACCTTCTTCCATTCCGTAGATTGCCTTTTTGTTTTGTTGATGAACAGAAGCTTTTTATTTTGGAGTAGGCCCAATAGTATATTTTTGGTTCTGTTTCCCTTATCTCAGGAGACAGATCCCAAAAAAAGTTTCTAAGGCTGATGTCTAAAAGATTACTGCCTATGTGGTTTTTTGTTTAGGAGTTTGTATGGCTTCAGATCTTACGTTTAGGTCTTCCATCCATTTTGAGTTTACTATTTTTAATATTTTAAGGAACTACCATACTGCTTTCCATAGTGACTCTCCCATTTTACATTCCCGCAATCCGTGCACAAAAGCTCCATTTATCAATGTCCTCACAAACACTTGTTATTTCCTGTTTTTTTGTTTTTTGTTTTGTTGGGTTTTTTTGTTTCTTTTTTTGGTGGCTTAAAAAAAGTAGCCATTTTAATGGATGGGAGGTGGTATCATGGTTTTGATTTGCATTTCTTAGTGATAGCGATGGCGGGCACTTTGTCACATACCTGTTGGCCATTTTTATGTCTTTCTTTAGATGTCTGTTCGATTCCTTTGCCCATTTTTAACCTGGTGATTTGGTTTTGTTGTTGTTACTGCTGCCATTGGCATTTTAGCCTCTGGTTTTTTCGTGTGAAGATTTGGTGTGCACCCACTGAGTCCTGGGGGTTCATTGTCCGTGGGGGTCATTGTGTGTTTGCTTGTCCATCGCCTCCCCAGTCCGTGTGCTCTGAAGCTGGGCCCGTGTCCCTAATCTCCATGCTTTTGCAGTTAGCCCTGTGCCCCTCAGAGGGTAGGTCCTTGTGGAAAGGAGGCTGGAGAGGAAACAGGCAAGTGGGTCTGCCTTCAGGGTTGCCGTGCTTGCTGCCCTCCCTCCCCTCGGCACCGTGGACCATCCATTCTCTCATGTCCAGGGATGCAGGGGGCATGGTGTGGCTCCCAGAGTGACCCCGTCACCTCTGCTCCATTCTGTGGCCACCCTGAGCCTCCCTGACCCATGTCTACATTCTGGTGAATGATGACTCATGGGTGTGTGACTCAGAACGCCGCACAGCTGGAAAGGCAGCCAGTGTGTCTGCTTGGCCAAGTTCGGGAGTGGTTTATGGAGCAGCAGAGATCCAGGCCCAGGTTCACCGGCCCTGGCCACCCTAGCTTGCCGACCCAAAGGAGGGTAGAAATCCTCCTCTGTTCGTGGAGAACGAGGCTGCCACTGCAGGACTTTGTAAGGCTTCTGTCTGGGGTTCTGACGAGTGTATTGCTGTGCGGTGATACCATTATTGCACGCTTGCCATGGGTGTCGACACTGATCCGCATCTCACATACAAATTATTCCACTTAATGCTCACACAAGCCAACAATAACAAAAATAGTAACAAATACATATAGCACTTCCTGTGTGTTGGATAAGAGTTCTGAGCCCTTTGCAGCAAAGTCCTCTGATCCTCAGGAAGACCCTACAATATGGGAACTGCTGTCACCCTCATTTTACAGATGAGGAAACTAAGGCCCAGAAAGACCACCTAGAGAAGTGTCCCAGCATCTTGTAGGAAATGACAGCTGTGATATAAACTCGGGCTTCCGAGTCGACACAGGATCCTGACCTCACTCCATGCTCCCGTGATGAAGGCTGCAGTCCCATCTCACAGGGAAAGAAATTGCAGCTCAGAGAGGTTGGTTGCTTCTGCCTAGTCACGCAGCCAGGGCCCGATTGAGATTGAGATCGCTTGTCTCCCACCCCGCCTCTGAACCACCCGGCTCTCCTTGCCCAGAGGCAGGGGAGGTAGTCCTCATGGTGTTCCTTAGCCCTGGTGGCTTCCCAGGGGCCATGTCCAGAGGTTGGGTAGGATTCTAGGGAGGAAACTTTCTGCATCTAAGGATACAGCATGGCACATTGTGTTTCAGAGGTCTCCAGTTCGGGGTCCCACAGCACTTCTTCAGCACAGGGTGCTGATGTGGCCTTTACCTCCACAGACAGTGAGACCGTGCACTACCACTATGGGCCCAAGGACTTGGTCACCATCTTGTTCTACATCTTCATCACCATCATCCTGCATGCCGTGGTTCAGGAGTATATTCTAGACGTGAGTGTCGCGTGTGGGCCCTAATGTCAGAAGCTGGGGAGATGCCGTAGGCGGCGAGGCCTTACCCCGGAGGAGACTGCAGCTCCTGGCCCCTCTGCCTCCTAATTTGCATGACCTGATGGGTCCTGCTGGACGTCCCTCCCCACACACTGTGGGTCCCGTCCTTACTCACAGCCTCCTTTATGTGGGGGACAGTAGCACTTACGAAGGGAGGGCATCACACACCTGAAATGGCAGGACAGCACCCTCATGGGTTTGTCCTATAATCTGACTGGGGGATGTTTTCTTCACATCTGGGCTGAAGACCTCCATCTTGCCACTTTCTCAAAATACGTGCCTTGAACTTGAGCGCTCCATGCACACAGCAGGTTTACACGTATGAGCCCGGGTCACGCCCAGCTCCCGACTGCTGCCCTTTCATGGGTGGGAAATGGGAGGTCAAAGCCTGCCTTTTAGCCATCCACCTGCATACATTAACATGAAGGCTTCTCTTTATTCCTTAGAAAATCAGCAAACGGCTTCACCTCTCCAAGGTCAAACACAGCAAGTTCAACGAATCTGGGCAGCTGGTCATCTTTCATCTCAGCTCGGTGGTATGGTGCTTCTACGTGGTGGTGACGGTGAGTGGCCCTGGGGACTGGGGCCTGGGCTGCCGGCAGCTCGTCTCTTCTTGGATTCTCAGATTGCTAATCAGATCACTGTGCGGGGATGAGCGGGGGTTGGGAAGGGGAGGCAGGAGCAGTTTGTAAAAACTTGGAGCGGTGTCTTGGAACTGAAGCTATTTTTGCATCCTCCCGGTACGAGAGGGGCCAAGTGGTATAGCTGCTCTTCTGTAAAGGTAGAGAGAGCCCTCTTGTCCAAAAACAAGCACGTGTTTTCGTTATTATGGGCTGGTGCAAGAATGACACTGTGCACCTCTGTAGCACAGCATCATTTGGGCCCTCCCACCAGTGCTGTCCAGTGAGAGGAGCCTTGCGTTCACTCTGGTTCCCGTGTTAATGGATTGAAGACCTCCAGGATCAAATTTTGCCATTTCCCCGTGGTCATGTGGTTTGGAAGCGCAAAGGACCAGACTTGGACTTAGGAATCTGGTTCCAGGTCCAGCACACTTTCCGTTTTCCTGCATTGGCCGCCCCTGTAGGCAAGGCCAGCCGCCCCCCATCCACACATCAAAACCTGTGAATCTGTGCCCTTCCCACAAATGCCTGGACCACCAGACAACTCATCTACTTCTCCTGTCTATACAATAGGACTCTTCTTTCGAGCAGCCTTTGATACAGCAGATTTCCTTCGTAGCAAGGAATGTGCACAGCCCTTTGGGGTTCACCGTAACAAGACCTGGCCTGTGGTGTATGACCGAGCAGCCGAGCAGCGCCCCCCCCCCGCCCCCACACACACACTTGGGGCACCTCCTGTTTGGAACTTGGTCTCTTTCCCAAGAACTAGATTTATCCTATGAGAAATGCAGACCTGGGGCTTGGAAATTTCAGCAACCCTGTGATCTTTTAGAAGTTCCCTTCCCTATCTTCCACTGACCTCTCACCTGCTTCCTCTTCCTTCAGTGACCACGATGAGCTTTCATCATAACATCCTAAGAACTCCGCATCCAGAGCTGAATGCTGAATTCCTAGTCTGAAAGCGGGAGTCAGCATGTCCTTTCGTATCTCGCTTGTGTTTCTGTTATCATATAATCATGGAACGATCTTCCTAGCCAGAACATTAGGAATTTTAAATGCCAGGACCGAAAGCTTCTGTGCCCCAAGAGGGAATGCCCTGTTGAACTGTCCCCAAGGGAAGACCTACAGTATGGCCTGTGTGTGGAGCGCGCCCTGTGTTGCGCAGTGCACGTCCTGGCCCACTTGGGTCTGGGTAACAGAGGAAGCATTGCCTCATCTCTGGGTCCCTTTTCCCTAAGTAGACAGCTTCCTCACCCCCAGACATTCTGTCCGAGCGGGGAAGAATTCAGACCAGGTTCTAGAGGCCAAAAAACATGTTACTTAACACCCCTTCCAGAATGTTCACTGCTCAACTGCTCTGTCTTTTCTTCTCTCAGGACTTCAAGGGCTTGAAAACAATGAGCTCTGTAGTCTGGGAGCGTGCAGCAGTTTATATGGTGGAGCTCGTGATAGGCTTTTATCATGGGGAAAGCCAGGTCCCCACTCACCATCTTCCGTAGGAAGTGGAGACCCAGAGGACCCTGGAAAGCTCCAATGACCCTAGCTTCTAACAGCACTGGGTGGCCCCTGGTCCGCAGCTAACTCCATCTGTACTGTCCAGTGGGGAGTGAGGCTGCTTGAGGAAGAAGAGAGAGGGTAGTTTTCTAAGAGGAGTGAGACATAGCTACTGTTCTTTAAATGTTCTTGCTTAGTGAGGATGAAGTCTTTTTTGATCCTTTCTTTCCCCACCCACATTCTGTTCATCAGCAGGTCCTCCCCTCTGCTTCCACCCATGAGCACATTAGGTATCCATCGCCGCCCGCTTTCTGTCCAGGCCTGAGATCCACAGGGGAGATTTGCGCCCCTGGGGACACTGGCAGGATGCTGCTGGCAGTGGTAGCGGGAAGCCTGGGACGCCACTGAATGTTCTGCCATGCACAGGCCAGCCCCCACGACTGAGAACTGTCCGGCCTCAGGTGTCAGGAGTGCCGAGGCTGGGAATCCCGGTTTGCAGTATGAACCACCATCCTCTCTTGCCGGACCCACTGACCGTTGCCCTTCTAGAAGGAGGCTGTTTCTGCGCCAGTAGTCTGCCACCCAAATCCGTTTTCTGCTTGGCCGACAGGTCTTTTCGGAACACACATGCAATCCCACACCCTGTGTCAGAGCCACTGTCCCACTTGGAGCAAAGTCGTTTTCTTCCTGAGTCTGTGATCCGGGTCCCCCTCTTCTTACCTCTGCTCTCCCACCTCTGCTGGCCCTCTGGCTCTGCGTGGGTGGTTCCTCTGCCCAAATGCTCCATGGCCAACTCCCTCCCAACTAAGTTTCCACCTCAGAGTCCCCTCCTGTGGGAGCCCTGCCTCCCAGTGTGTGCTGTGCACACCCCAGCCAGTGCTGGGGTGTTTTTCTCATTCATGTGTGTGCTCTGCTGTCCGTCTGTCTGTCCCCCCAGCCCCGAAGCTGCTTGTTACCAGTCTGTGCCCACCACAGTGTCTCGAGTACAGAGCCTGGCAGGTCCTCAGTGCTCAGAGTCGTGCTTGTGAGTGGAGGAGTAAACTGCAGGCACATCTTCTTGCTCTGGCCCTGATGGTTTGTCAGATCACGAGTCACTTTTTATAAACTTGTAGATGATCCTCTACTTAAAAAGTTGAGCAATACATAAAGGTGTTTTTTTGTTTTTGTTTTTAGAAAAAGTGAACATTTGCCCCAGAACCTTCCCCCTAAAATAACTGGGTTTTGGGGGGTGTTTGATCTAGACACTTCTGTCTGCATTTATACAAGCAGAGTGATGAGAGCCTGGCTGGACCAACCAATAATGTGGGAGAAAGTCAGCTTCCTTCCTTTGAGCTGCTGACTCCTGATTATTAGAAGACAAAACAAGATACCCACGTTCTCCTCAGAGAAGCCGGGGAGGGGGCAGGCGTCTGGTCTCCCTGCCCAACTTCCTTGGGATGTCTCCCTTCGTATCTTAAAACCTGAAGGCTGGTGCCCCATGAGAGCCTGGTCGAGGGAAGGCCCTTCCCTCCGGACTGGTTCCTATTACAGGGCTGGCCACTTAGAGCAGAACTCGAGTACATGATTGTTCTTGAAGGACGAGTGATGTTGGTATGTCTGAGTCTAGGTAGCAGCCGGCTGTGTTATGACTGGGTTCTGCTGTTTTTGTGGTTCTTTTTGTCCTTTCACCAAAAAGGAAGGCTGCAGGGGCAAAGGGAGAGATTGTCCCAGTTTGCTTGGACCTCCCTTAGCTCCTAGGGTAAGGAGAGAACGAAGGACTACAGGAGCTCCCCCAGCCTCCCTGCCCGTGCCTGTCAGGGACCGGGGTTGGGGCAGGGCTGCCACATTCAGCCCCCTGGGATCTCAGGTCCTCGCCCTGGCCTCTGGAGCTCAGGGAGCACCCCAGCCCCCGGCCGCCCTCCGGCAGCTGCCTGGCCCGAGGTCTGGAAAAGGCTGTTCTCAGAGCTGTGAGTCATTTTCTCGGACTCCTCCGCCCTCCCTGCCCTCCCTCCCTGCACTCCCTGTGGACTAGACATTCACAAACAGGCAGCATTTTTCTGGGGAGTGTCTTTGCTTGTTGGCTTCAAACTTCTGACCTCTTTGTCTCCTCAGAAAAGGGGCCAAGCGGAGGAGGGTTCCTGTTTAAAATCACTAGGTTATCTGGGCTTTAGGTTTCTCTGAGGGCCGCTTCTCTTGGCCAGTCTTTCTGGGCAGAAGTGTCCCTCCCACCTCAGTCCCAGATGGACCATTTTCCTCCTTAATTAAGTACATCGCTGCTTCCTCTAAGAAGGGATATTCTCCCCAGAGCTTTCCCTGGAATGAAGTAGAGAGTGGAAGACCATATATGTTGCTGTGTACCTGGGTCCCCCTGAGCAGCAGAGAGGGCAGGCAGAGCCTGAGAGCAGAACTGTAGGAGAGTGCTCCCGTCACCCTCCAGAGGCCCAGAGCCTTCCTTCTCTTCCTCAGTGTATATGTGACCAAGGGAGGAAGGCAGGGGTAAGGAGAAAGGGCTGGAAATGAAGCCATGAGGGGCTGGGGAAAGACCTTTTCTGTCAGCTCGGAGTTATCATGCCCACACTGGTCCATGGACCTGACTGGACCTATTAGTTTGGTCACGGTGCTAATGGACCCCAGGTTGTGGTATAGGGGCCGGGGACCACATCCAAAACATCCAAGGCCATTTAGTGACTCGAGGGTGGCTGGGTCAGCCCTCCCTTGGAAGTCCAGCTGAGGAATCACTGGGCAGGAAGTTGAGTGTTGTCCCCGACCCCTGTTGGCTTCTTCCTTCTCCAGAGCCCTGCTAACACCCCTGACCTGAGTCCCAGTGTGACATTTGAGTCTGTCTCCTTCTCAAAGCCACCAGCTCGGTGGCTGACATACTGAGGAAGCTGGCTGGAGGTTCTTGTACCTGAGTTGAGGTTGGTGGCTGGTGGCCCAGCTTAGATTTCACCGACACGGCTGAAAAAGCATCTCCTTTTGGGAGCTACTTCCTGTCTTTTCCTTCACTTCCCTGTTTCTGAAATGGGGTTGTACTGCCCTAACTTTCTCTGAGGGACAAATAAGAGCCTTGTTCTTCGCTCAGAAGAGAAACATTGCCTAAAGCATTCATCATTGATTCATTCATTCAGCCAACAGATTTTTATCTAATTCTTGTAATGTCAGCTGACTCTCGTCACAGTGGAGTGGATACTCTTATGTTTTGTAATTTTGGATTACAAACTCATCTTCGGCAAGGTTTTATGTGTGAGAATCCTATATATCCTTGGATGAGAGTATGCCCCAGTGGTATCACTGGCCCACAGTATTAATAATACTAACTTCTAAGCTTGGTAGTTCTTGGACCATACAAGGAGTATGAGTTTGAACTCCAAACCCATGTGAAAGTGAACCCGAGGTTATAGATTTTCAAGGGATAATATATTGTGCTTTTCATCCTGAGCCCAAGATGAGCAGAAATCTTCTTTATCTCTCTTTATTGGTTGTCAGACCATAGTCCACCCTTTCCCTAGTCTAACCCAAGCTTCTTCAAACTCTAGTCTAACCATCTTTTGCCGCCCTTCAGGGGTCCTGATGTTATATAAGGCTCTTGGATTCCACCTCTGGAGGCCCATCTTCTGTTGCCATGTGGGCACGAACACCCTGACCCCAAGATTAGTACCTTCTGAGCTGTTCCAGCCTCACCCCACTGCTCTGGCTTTTAGCCTCCTGTCCCTTTGGAATCCCTTTCTGGGAAAACCCTCTGCATGTAAGAGAATAGTTGTTAGCTTGCATCCAGCATTTCTAGATGTTTCATGATGGGAGGGCTTTTAGGTTACCTCCCTTACTCTATAATAGGCCCTGGGCTAGGTGCTGGAGGTATAGAGAAGGGTGTGATGAGGCCTTGGCACGAAGGAACTTGTGGAGTGATGGAGACCTCTCGTGAGAATGATGAAGTGTGGTAGGTGTCACACTTATAAGGCCTGTGGGGCCCCACGTTCTTTTTATTCATAGTGATGCAAAAGGCCAATGTAGGCTTTTGGTTTTTCTAGGGGATGGTGATTCTTCAGTCCACTTGCTTATTCATTCTACAAGCATTTCCTGAGTGCCTTCATGCCAGGCATCATGCTAGACACATAAAACCAAGCTATCACATTTATTTCTAACAATAACTCTGCGAGGGTATTTTTATCCTCATTTTCAGATGAGCCAACTGAAGCTTAGGGAGACTAACAGTGCTGGGTCCACATGCAGACAGAGGTCTTCAGACCCCAGAGTAGGGCTCTTCGTACAGTATCATGGCTCTTTAACAATAAGGAAGCCGGCTGAAGGCCGGGTGTGTCCCATGCAGAGAGATCCTTCATTTTCGTGTTTCCTGTCCCTTCCTCTTTCTGGCAGCTGGGGATGGGGTGCGCCCCTGACCTCTTCCCCGGCCCTGCCCAGGGCCCCAGTGGGTCTCCTCTCCCCCTCTCTAAAGGCCATATCTCCTTGCCCACTGCAGGAAGGATATTTAACAAACCCAAGAAGCCTCTGGGAAGACTATCCGCACGTGTACCTCCCGTGAGTATTCCCATGACTGCGTCTCCAAGGAGAAGCAAGCTGGTCCCTGGCTTCCTCATCCCAGCCTGTGGCCAGAAAACCGTGGGCCAGCTGGCACGAGGAGCCGCTCACGCCCCGAGCCTCTTCGGGCGCCGTGTTGCAGACGGCAGTCCTGTCTGCGAGCTGCTTCCTCCAGTGCGCTTGACTGAAGACTCCCAAAATAACGTGTCCCGCACTAGCCCCATCACAGAGGCGACGTCTTCACTCCGCCTGCTGTCCCAGAATGCCAGAGGCTGGTGGCTTAGAAATTATACAAAAGAGATGTGTTGCTCACAGTTCCAGAGCCCAAAAAGCCCAAGATCAGGGTGCCAGCAGATTTGGTGTCTGGGGAGGGTCTGCTTCTGGGTTCATAGAGGGCTGTGTTCTGCTTGTGTCCTCACATGGCAAAGCCCAGGAGCTATCTGGGTTCTCTTTAACAAAGGCCCAGATCCCATGAAAGAGGTCCCCGCCCTCATGACTCAGGTCACCTCCCCAAGGCCCCACCTCCAGATAGCATCACACAAAGAGTCCGATTTCAACCTGTGAATTCTGAGGGACACACACATTCAGTCCACAGCAGGCTTCCACACCGTCAGCGCAGGCTCATGGAAGCAGGGCGTCTCCGTAAAGTTCTCTGGCCCCATACCTTCTCGATGAACTGCACCCCCTCACAGCACACCTTCCTCCCACCCTTATGAGGCTGGTGCCCCTCACGAGGCAGCCCCCCTTCCTCTCCTGACCCCCAGGAGGGTCTGCCTCCTGCAGGAGACCCTCTGTGCGTTTCCTGAGACCCTTCCTACAGAACAGGGGGCTTACAGCCGAGACGCGGCCTTTGCCATTTACCTCAGCTCACCCTTCAGCCCACCATCTTCACTGTCTGTGCTCAGCCTTCCCTTCTCCGACCCAGGGGACCCTCCTCTGGACTCTCTTAACCATGTTTGGTTCCCTCCATGGGCTGTGTCCGTGGAGTGCTCTGGTCTGTGAAGCAGGGTCCCTGGGCTTGGGGCATGCCTCTGGCTCCTGGACCAGCTCCTCCCACAGTCCTGCCTTCCCTCCTCCCTGTGTGCTTGGCCCTTCCGGGTGACGCATTCCCTTGTCTCCAGCTTCCAGGTGAAGTTCTTCTACCTGTGTCAGCTGGCTTATTGGCTGCACGCTCTTCCGGAGCTGTACTTCCAGAAGGTACGGAAGGTGAGTACTCCGCATCTGGGAAGCCCCGTGTCCTCCACACCCCAGCTTCCCAGTGAGTAAGCTGCCGCACCTTCCTCTAGAAGCCCAGAACTGGGGGGTAAGGGGGCAGGGTTCTGTCGGTGGGTTGAAGAGGATGCTGAGCCAGCGAAGTCCCCACCAGGCTCTCCCTGAGAGCAGGCCTCCAGCGGGTCTCCTGCCTCCCACGCTAGACATGTGGCTTTGGGGGAGGTTTGCCTCTTGTCTTCCGGATGGTGGATCAGAGGTTTTTGCCTCTCTTGGTCTTTTTTTTTATTAATAGCCTCCCTCTGAATTATTTCCAAAAGCCCTGTTCCCCAGTCCCTGCCTCTTCTTTCTCAACTCAGTCCCGCCTCGTGGACTGGAAGCTGGTGCCCAGCAGCGTGGGGCATGGGCCTCTGGCATGATCTGGGACCGGCTGGAGCAGAGCACCCCGGGCCCTCTGCACCTCCCCTCCATTCCCACATCTTCCGTTAGGGAGGGAGCATGCTTACTGCCAGCTTCTCTTGTTTGCAGGAGGAAATCCCCCGCCAGCTCCAGTACATTTGTCTGTACCTGGTCCACATAGCCGGAGCATACCTCTTAAAGTGAGTGAGACCCCAGGGCTGGTCACATTGCCATGCCCTTTTACTTCCAAGCAGCTCTCCACACAGGCATTCAGTGAGGAGGCCTTTATTAGACAACCTTCTGTTTGCCAGGCACCATGCCAGACCTGGGAACACGAAGGGGGTGATCGCTTTATCTTGAGTGGTTCATGCTTAGCCCAGCGGGAGATACCGTTGTAGGCACAGGTCAGGAAAGCTCAGTGTGACCAGCGTGGGGCTATGGTACATGCCCTTTGCCGTGGGAACCCAGAAAAATTACTGACTCCTCCCGACCCAGAGCAGCGGAGGCTTCAAGGGATGTTGGCACTTGAACCATGGCTTTGAAGTCAGAGGAGCTGCCATAGCGTTTGGCCTTGAGCGTCTCTTACAGAAAGAATCCTGTCAAGAGTAGGATGTGTCACTGCTAACTTGGAATTTTCTTGAGCTTTATCTGTGCAGCATAGGAGAACACCCTGTACTTTTTCTGGACTGACATTTTGAGGGTTCGCGATGGATAACTTTTTGCTGGGCTCCCCAGAGGCCCCTGAGCCCCTCATCTCCCAGGCCCTCTCGGCTGGCATCCTACGAGAGTGACTCCCCAGGAGTGATGGAGTCAGGAGGAAGGCAGCTCTTGGATGTGGTCTCTTATCTCTGACGGCTGATCCGGCATCAACCCCGGCTGGGTCTTTGGGGCGCAAAGGCTGTACAGGGGGTGGGGAATCAGCTCTGCCCTTGTGTGGCAGAGACCTGGGTGAGAATGTGCGGGGATGACCAGGTAGAGAGTGTCCTGCCGTGGGGTCCCTGTTGTACCACCGAGGTTCATCCCAAAGACGGAAGATGCTCTCGGATCTTTATTTCTCACACCTGGCATGTCCCAGGGAAGGAGATGGACATGTATCTGACCCTGTTCGGGCGGGGTTCTGTGATTCTTGTTTTGGAATCAGAATAGAACTGAGAGGGTAGGGAGCAGCAGATCCTCCAAAATGAGGCCCATTCCATTCCCCATTGATGCTGGCACAGCCACCTCTCTGCCCACGTGAGGACCATAATTTTCCTTCTCCATCCTTGTTCTGGTTCTCAGGAATGTGGGGGAAAGGAGAGACCCTTGACTACAGGATTGCCCCAGAAAGACACACTGTTGAAATGGCGACTGCTTCAGGGCCTTGTTTTGGTGAAGAGCTTGACTTTTAGAGGCCTTCACTCACTCAGCACATACCTGAGCTCCTCCCACAGGCCAGGCGCTGCCTGGGAAGCTGCTGTCACATCTGGGTGAGGGCAGACCAAGGCCTTGCTCTCCTGAGGTGTCCATTCTGGCAGGTGGCGATATCAGCTCAGGGTATGATTTCAGGGTCATAAGATTGAGCCCCGCATATTAGACTCCATGCTCAGTGTGGAACCTGTTTGGGATTCTCTCTTCCTCTGCCCCTACCCCATTCCTCTTGAAAAGGAAGGAAGGAAGGAAAGAAAGAAAGAAGAAAGCAGAGTTTCCTGTGTTGCTAAGTGTGATGAAAAGAATAATGAAGCTGGGGACTGGGAGAGAGTGACTGGTCTCCTGGCACCTTTGTTGTGGGGCGGGAAGACTCTCTGAGGAGGTGACTCAGGTCGAGGCAGGAATGACAAGACTTGGGCACATGAAGATCTGGGGGGATCTCTGCCTGGCGGTGCAGGCAGAGAAACCACAGGCACAGAGGCCCTGAGATGGGAGTGGGCGGAAAGCCCACTGTGGCTGGAGTGCAGAAAATGAGATTTGAGATGAGGTCATGGGCAAGATCATGTTGGACTCTCCAGGTCGTGTGAAGACATGGGCTGGTTTTCATGTCATTCCCCAAGCATCCTCAGGGGATGACCCTCCCTGTCCATCTGGCCTTGCCTTGGTTTCATTGGGAGGAAGCGGCGGGATCCGTAGTTAGCACTGCTCTCCCATCATCTTGCCAGCTTTCCGAAGCCCGGCGCGTTCAGCACGATCTGCAGTTTCACTTTGCAGCCCCTCTGCATTTCTTTGAACTGCCATTGACCCTCTGTAGCAAACTGCCCAAGAAGGTCCGTAGCGACCCTGTGCCTGGAATTGAGCAGAGGGGATGTCTGAGTGGGTGGTGCCAGTGTTTTCAGAGGTTGGTTCAACTCACACGTACTTTTGTGTTATGTTGAGTTTTGCTTCTCCATGTACCTCTTAGCCGCGAAGACTTGGATGACGAGACACCAGACAGTGGGAATCCCATGTATTTCTACCCGCAAAGCTCGTCCCCTTGTTCTGAGCACCTTTTGTGTGCTTGGCCCAGGCCAGGCGAAGCATGCAAAGGGACAGGTGCTGTGAGAGCGGAAGCCAGGTTCACTGTGGGAGCGGGGAGGGTTGCTGGACCCAGACAGGCCGGGCTGGATGGCCGGGGGATTCAGTATTCTCTTAAAGGCACGGGGTGCAGAACTGAGTCCTCTAGGCGGAGCCCCCCCCCCCCCGCTGGCCAGGGGGAGGAGGTGTGGTGCATGGAGCTTGGGGTGCGGGGCCCTGGCCTCGGCTCTCCATGGCACCCGGGGTGGACTGGGACACTTGTCCTTTCTTCCCAGCCTGAGCCGCCTGGGCCTCATCTTGCTGCTGCTGCAGTATTGCACCGAGTTCCTCTTCCACATGGCTCGACTCTTCTACTTCGCGGACGAGAACAATGAGAAGCTGTAGGTGGCGTGGGGGCGGCTGGCTGGTTTGGAGGGGCTGTGGGCAGGGGCCGCCTGTGAGGCCTGGCTGTGGGAGGCTCCTGCGCGCGGTGTGAACTGTCCCTTCCCTGCAGGTGGTGTCCAGAGGCTGGTGTTCCCAGCCTCTTGTTCTAGCTCTCTCCACCCTCAGACACCCTGCGGCTGCCCTTGCACGCTCTTCCCACGTGGAAGACAAGTGGGTGACAATTCCCTCATGGGCCCTAAAGGCGGACATCCCTTTTCTGCCTCCATGAGCAGGTTTAATGCCTGGGCTGCTGTATTTGGGGTCACCCGCCTCTTCATCCTCACACTCGCTGTGCTGGCCATTGGCTTTGGACTTGCTCGCATGGAAAACCAGGCCTTTGACCCCGAGAAAGGGAACTTCAACACCTTACTTTGCAGGTGAGTTGGGAAAAAGTCCAAGGAGGGAAATCATGGCTCCCCAAGCCCTGCCAGGAGCCCCCTGAACTTGGCACAGCTTTGGAAGGTTGGGGGCAACAGATCCCTGAGTCTTCTACACACTGATGTTTCAAGGGAGCTCTCTAGACAGCAGGCCTGAGAGGAGAAGAACCCCAGCCTTCTGCTTCCGGCAAGACCGTCTTCACAGCCAGCCTGGCCTGCTGGGACTGCAGTCAGGATCCCCAAGCAGGACTCCCCTCACCCTTGTCCAGGGCTTCGTGGGGCACAGGACTCGCATTGTGCCCCCACAAAGGGGTTGTTAAAACCCCTCGGCTGGTTGTTAAAACCGCACTTGGACTCTGTACGGTGGTGTGCTTGGCAGGTTGGCCAGTGGCCTTCCATAGTGGCAGGAAGGCAGGGAGGAAGCCATTTTGCTTCCGTGTGACCGTAGGGCCCGGGAGGGGGTGTGATTTGTCCGGTGTTGCTCAGCTTTCAGGTGGCGTGCGAGATGAGAAGCCGCTCTCCTAGAATTATTTTGCTATATCCTAATTCAGTTCATTTGAGTTCTTTCACTACATCTGTGGAGCTGAAAGGTGTCCCATTCTGTGCCGTGGGTCAGAAAAGGCCATGGAGGCCATGTGACTAGGGAGCCGGACAAGTGTCTGTCACCTTCTCTTTCCCGGTCTCTCTCGCCCCTGTCCCTCTGTCAGCACCCCTGCAGTGTGCTAGAGGGGAGGCCAGCACGGACACACGCTCTCCCGGGGGCTGGCACTGCGGGTGCCCCTGGGGGGCCTTCGGGCTCCTGACCTACCGTGTCTCCCTGTCTGCACCCCCACCCCCGCCGGGGCCCACACCCCTGAGCCAGCCCTCGCTCCCCCCACAGGCTGTGCGTGCTGCTGCTGGTGTGCGCCGCCCAGGCCTGGCTCATGTGGCGGTTCATCCACTCCCAGCTGCGGCACTGGCGGGAGTACTGGAACGAGCAGAGCGCCAAGCGGAGAGGCCCAGCTGCCCCCAGACTGCCAGCCAGGCTCATCAAGAGGGAATCTGGTGAGTGCCAGGCCCCCGGGCTGGGAGCAGCGAAGTCTGTCTGGGATGCGCAGGGAGGAGCCGCGGCCCTCAGGCTCTCCCCTGACCAGTCCCGCCTCTCCTCCAACCTCCCTGGGGCCCTGGCTCCTGGGCTCCTGCCGGGGCCTGACCGGCACGTGGCTGGGCAAGGGCCAGGGACGCGTTGTGGGTGAGGCTGGCCCTGAGGAGGCAGGGAGCTCTCCTGGCCATGGTGGGGCGGGGCGGCAGCTGGGTGGGGAGCTCTGGCGGCAAGCGTGTCCTCGAAGTGGCTTCTGAACGCCCGCCAAGATCTGCCGCCTGCTGCCTGTGCGGCCCTGTCCTCACCTGCCCTCTGGCTCCACATTGCACCATGTGCCTGCCTCCCAGGCTGCTGGCTCCTCTTCCATCTTCAGGAGTGACTCCGGGGACATGATGCTTGGTGGACGGCAGGGGTGGGACGCCCTCTTCTCTTGTGGCCCCAACCACACTCCAGTAACCTTTTGCCCTTGGTCCCAGGCCATGGCCAGCCCTGCCCTTTCTGTCCAGCCTGGGGGCCTGTCTGCACCAGGCTCTGTTCTCTGACTCACCTGCCTCTCTCCAGGTGTGGCCTGCGAGGCAGGGGCCCCCGTGTGTTTGGAGCAGACACGTGCACGGCTGGGTGTGCTGAGTCCGGCCAGGCTGGGAGGGATGTGGGGCAGGAGGCTGCAGCTGCGTGGACTCGGAGCAGGCACAGGGAGTGGCTTTCGACAACAATAAAAAGATGGCAGAGTTTTCTCTGCCAGAGGAGCACTGGGCCTCTGAGTAATGTCTATCCCTGCAGCCTCTGCTGCCCCCTCCCCATTACCCCTCCCTGGGAGGGCATCCCCCCAGCCCGTGTGCGCTGCGCCAGTCTCGCAGAAACACTGTGTTTGTCTGTCTGTCTCCCTTCACGTCCTAGGTTACCATGAAAACGGAGTAGTGAAGGCAGAGAATGGCACCTCCCCACGGACTAAGAAACTCAAGTCTCCTTGAGGCCAAAGTGCTGGAACAGGGATCCTCTTGTGGGGGCCCAGCAGGGAGGTGGGGAGTCCTGCCCCCACCACTGCCTTCCCCCTTCTGCTTCTGATGCTGCCTCCCCAGCAGCGGGAACCTGTCTCCAAATGGGGCTTTTCCTCTTTCTTATTTCTTGGCTTTCTCTTCTTACTCTTCCATAAACCATTCTCAATAAAACCAAAACTCTTCTTCTTTCTCTCTCTCAAGCCACCTCATGTCCTCACCTCTGTGCTGTGTTGGGTTTTCTAGAAGCCCAGGCTCTCACGGTTCTCTCTTGGCTTGCCTCCTCTTTCTCTTCCTTCATGGCTGCTTTCTTTGACTTTTCACTGTATTGTGCAATTTTTCTGTGTCTGATTTTTACAACGAGAGGGAGCTCAAATTGCAGTTGCGGCCATCCGACACCTAGCATCAGTGTCCAGGACCTGTCAGAGTCAGAAGACTGGTGCCCAGGAGCCTCCGCCCAGAGCCGCTAACAGGCCTGGGGTCGTGGGGGGGCGTATTCGGACAAGGAGAGGAGAGACCAGCCCTCTTGGATCATCATCTCCAGGTGCTGATTAACTGAGATGTATGATTCCAGTTCTGCATGTACCATCCGGAGGCCTGGCTGCACCCCTGCTACTTGGAAATGCAAAGGCGTTTGGCTGTGGGCATGGCAACCTGGCCCAGAAAGGTGGTGGTAACAGTGTGGCCAGTCCTGGACACAGGCCAGCCAGCCCTCACTCTGCCAGGGAGGTGCTGAAGGAGGACAAGTCTCCCCACCCACTAGAGCAAGAACAAAGCGCTTCTGGAAAGGTAAAGGTGGCAGAGATGCTGGAGTGGTCACCCTTGGCCTTCCTTCGGCCGCAGCCCCAGCTGCTTTTTCAGCCGTTCACCAGCATTCAAAACCCAGCCCAACCCAGTTACCAGAGCGGCCTGGCAGATGCCAGTCCCGAAGCCCAGAGCCAGGTGGCCAGGGGAAGGGCTGACCTCGCTGCCTGACTTCGTCTCTCCCACTGCAGGAACACCAAGCCCCCCATTGGCCCCTGGTGCCACGAGGAGGCTTGCCTAGCCGTTTACCCTCTGGCTCATCTGTGGAGTGTCTCTGGGCTGGTCACTGTCATCCTGTGATGTCTGAGCGCACCTGCAACATTTTAGACTGTATGAAAGTGGGACTGACTCTGAATGATCTGCAGGGTAGATGAGCAGACATCTGTGCCAATGGGAGGCACTTTTCTCCCTCCCTCCTTCCTTCCCTCTGCTCTACCTAAAGACAAGGCCTCCAAGTCCATATAGGGCCTGGGGAGGACTTCCAGAAGGGGTTAGGCTTAGTCCTGATTAAGAACTCTTGAACTCTGTGCTGAGGTGCAGGGAGCAGGTTTTGATGGGCATAGAAATGTGTCGTTTGAGGGGCTGGTCCTCTTTCTGACCTCACAGTGGAAGCCTGACCTTGGGTTACTACCCTGAAGTGGGGGTAGGGGGCTCTTCATCAGGATAGCTCCCCTTCTCCATGGGGAGAAGATACATTTAATTTTCCAGTGACTGGGGAATTTGTACCCGAACACCACTGTAGAGCTTCCTCTCTCTGTCCAGACTAAGGCTGTAGAAATGGGAAGAACTGCCCTTGGCCTCTGATCACCCCTAGGAAGTGGGACAGCCTTTTTGGAGATCGGTATCTCTCCCATTCTTCTCTGACACTTCTCTGGACTGCAGAGCAGAACAGTGCTAGGAAGGTGGCTCGGTATCACCCCAGCAAACCTGAGCCAGGACCCCTCAGTCATTTGGCCAAATACCCCTGCCCCGGCTGCGGTTTTGTTCACAATCCCCACCTTTCCTGGTGAGGGAAGGGCGTCCAGCCAGCAGCTCCAAAGCTGTCCCATGAGGCTTCCTGCCCATCCTGGTTCTCTCCTGGCCATGTCCCGGGCCACATGCTGCTCCCTGCAAGGGGCCACTCCCTCAGGTGAGCCCTGGTGAAAATTCAGCAGCTTCGCTGTATACCGCCAGCCGAGAGTGGGGCAAGCAGCTCGAGGCCTGCTGTCAGCCTCCCTTCTCAGCGCTGTAGGTCTGAGTGTCTGTTGCCGCAGGCTGCATGGCTCCGTGTTCCCTGAGTGCCCTGCAAGCTTCTGGCTCTGGGGTGGGTGTGATTCAGAGGTGGTACCGCCGGCCCAGGGGCGGGGGCCAACGTAGGCTCTGTTGCTTGAAGGATAGGGTGTGTGCAGGGATGAAGATTAATAGAAGGATTGTTTTTTCTGCCATGTCAACACCCGAAGCCATGAGTAAGGCTAGCATGTCCCCCGCCAGGCCTCAGGAACGATTGCGGGGTGGGGAGGAGAATAATTGTAGGGATCTCTCACCGCCCCCCCCCCGCCGGCATCCCAGCCGTGTTTATCTCCAAAGCCGGAGCCCTGGCTTTGGCAGGCTGGCTCAAACCCGGATGCCAGGGGCCGAAATAACCCCACTTCGTCCTGTGAGCTTGTTGTGCTGCCTTGTCCTGATGTGGCCACTTTGCTGTCTTCAGTCTTAAATGCTCTCTCCAGTTCCCAAAGTGTCAAGCTGTCTGTGAGGGCCCTGCCGCCCAGCTCCAAGTGTGAGAGCCGGCTCAGCAGGAGCTGGGGGACAGATGCTCATCTACCTCAGCAGCAGCCACTGCTCTTTAAATGTCCCTGACTGCCACTGGTGCAGGGCAGTGGAGGGAGTGTGAGCAGGTGGCCGTGGTGGGGGAGAGTGGCTGTGGCGGCGGGAGGACCCGGGACTGCTGAGGTCCAGTGGTGGGAGAGTTATTTTTACCATCAGGCTCTGATAGCTGCACTATTAATAAGTTACATGTGTCCTTTTTAAAGGTAGGGGAAGGTTCAAGAGCAAAGGGGGAGCAGGGAGAGTCAGGAGGGAAGCTGCTGCTCCCCTTTCTAGTCTATTCCAACTGTGTGTGTGTGTGTGTGTGTGTGTGTCTGGGTCACCAGACTTACATTGTTGCCCAGAACCTTTCATGCTTCTGTCCCAAGGCAGCACTTACATTTCAGAAACCAAACTAGACCTCGTACGCTGGCCCCCTTTTCAGCCGCAGCTCTTGACTGGAATCCTCAGACCCTAGAAACCCCTGAAGCCTGGCTTCGGTGTTCTTCCGGCAAAGCCTGCGTCTGGGTTTTCCTTTGGGGAACTTCTTCCTCCACACCCTTTCACTTTCTTTCTGAATGGTGAAGGAGAGATAGAGGCAGAGCATACACCCCTCCCAAGATTCCACAAGAGGAAATTCTATTCCCTGGATGCCTTTTTAAATTTGCAGTGGCTGGCCAGGCCCCATGGGGCTCGGGAACTTCCTTCACAGGTTTCAGCCTTCCCAGTCTGTTTTTCCTCTCCTGCTGAGGACTGTGGAGACCCAAGTGAACAGACTTCGTTCCCGAATGTCGTTCCCGCTCTCTGTTCTCTGATGTAGGCAGGACAGCAGCGTGGTCTGTCTTCCCTCCTGCTGCCTCCCCTTCCCACAGCCCTGCTCCTCAGAAGGCACTCTGGGCACGACTTGGGAACTGGGTCATTGTCAGATCGTGTGAAACTTCAGTGGAACCCCTCTCCGGCCCCGGCCAACCTTCTCACTTTACTCTGCTCCCCCCAGGGACAGTTTAATGGTTGCCCCTCATCTTCTGCATCCCCTGCGGCCCCCTCTCTCTTGTTCTGGAGGTCTCAGAAAAGCATTGCGATGTCTGTGTTCCGTGCTGACCCCGTGCTCGGCAACCCCTGAGAGTGCTTGTCCCCAGCGGACACCCCTTCTCTTTGTGTAAGAAGTGCCTTACTCGCCGTGTGGCCTTCCAGCCTCCGCGCGTGCTATGTGGCCCGGCCTCTGGGGTGGGCGGTCATATGCAGTCGAGGACACTGGACCCTGGTACATTCCATGTGAAAGGGACACCGATTGTGAGAGTTTGGCTTCATTCATCTCTGTTCCCTGCCACCCCACCCCCGCACCATGGTGTTGGGGTCCGTGGTATATTCTAGGTTCTGTTTCTGGTTTCTCCCTTGTGTCGGCTTTCTAGCCCACAAGGGTGGCGGCAGAAGCCTTGAGGACCCAGCCGCAGGCACCTGCACCTTCTACCTGTGAAGGGAAGCCCAGGGGCCTCCAGGGGCACAAGGCCCCCCATGGCAGACCCTGCCCTGCTAGTCCTACCCACCCCCCACACCCTCTATTAAAAAGAGAAGTAGCCTGACTATAACCTCTTCCAATCTATTCTGCCTCCCATTCATCCCACAGTTGATCTGATCAAGGTGTTTACTTTTACTTCCCAGTGGCAAGTGTGTGCTCACAGACCCCAGGCTGACAGGGGTCTGGTTTGGCTGTTGCAGAGTTTCTTTGCGCTCCTAACTCAGTGTTAGCCATGTTAGCGGCCGCAGCTGCCTGCCTGCCCTCTCCTTGCTCCTCCGGGTTGTGCAATAACTCTCCCAGCCGGTGGTCTTTCCACAGGCCCTGCTGTCCCTAAGCGCCCTGCAGCTGGGAAGGGAAGGGACCCGCGGGAGGGTGGTCGTCCTCCCCTACAGAAGAAACGTGTGCGCTCCTCTCCCTTTGTTGCTGCCATTCTCTTCATCCTGGGTGGGTTTCTGTGGCACTCTCCTAGAGCATTGTAGCATCACCTTAGAAGTCCATAGATTTTTTTGTTAAAAATTCTGTTGAAAAGGAAAAAAAAAAAAAAAAACCATCCTCATGATGGGGCATTAAAGAAGTCAGCATCTGGGAATAAGATCTCTTGGGACACCGGAGATGTCCCCGTCACTGTCTAAGAGCTTTCCAGAGCTGCTTGTTCGTGTGCAGAGAGAGGAGGCAGTTCTGAGGAGCAGCCAAGTGGCCTGGCCACTGACAGGAGCCGGCTGGGACAGTAAGCTCCACGTGTCCTTGGGTGTGGCCTCGAGTGTTCGGTGAGGAGACCCTGCACCTCACTCTTCAGTTCTCTTGTTCAGTAAACACCTGAAGGGCGAGCTGCGGCTGCCGGTGCCATGAGCAACTCCTAATGCAAATGTGGACAAGTTGTCTTCTGGTTGGTCTACTTTAGCCTATTCATGTTATGGACCAAATTTCAACAAGGAACTCAAGGAAAATTTGTACCTGCCGTATTTATGCTTTCATGTAAAAGGTTTTTTTGTCGGGGGGCGGGAGGGGGGGAGTCTTTTTACTTTCAGTGAACTTTTTTCAAAAGCCTTTTCCACGGTTTCTGTCTGGTTTTAAAACAAATTACAGTTTTGTATGGATTTTTTTAATGTACATTTTGAAACAAATGATCAGCAAATATTTTTGAAATAACTGAATAAAAGACATAGAATTATCAATCTAATTGTCTCTGGTCACATTCCTTATATTTTTAATCTGGATGCTTATGTTTTTATTTGAAAAATAACTTTATGTCCATTTTAGTCTCATTTATAAAATTTTTCGCTCTATTAGTCCTTCCTTGTATAGCTTTTTTAAGCTGTATTTGTTCTTTTTGGTCCTAGGAAGGAGGGAATTGGAATGAAGGATGGAGAAAGTTCTCTTGAGTGTTGGGTCGTTCTAGGCATTTTTTTTTTTTAAGATTTCTATTTATTTGACAGATCATTCGTAGGCAGAGAGGCAGGCAAAGGCGCGGGGGCGGGGGAAGCAGGCTCCCTGCTGAGCAGAGAGCCTGACGCAGGGCGCAGGGCTCGATCCCAGGACCCTGGGATCATGACCTGAGCCAAAGGCAGAGGCTTTAACCCACTGAGCACTGGGACCTCAAAAGGTGAGTAAAAGGACATTTTCCTAATGTCTCCCTTTCAGCTAAGGACCGAAGTCAGCAAGTACCTCCGTCTGCAGCAGTTGGTGCGGATCCAGGAAAGACTGAGGATCCAAAGTTTTGTGAACTTCCCTCTCCCAGGGGTTGTGAAGTCCCTGGAGTGCAGTAGGTCCACAAGCTAAGTGTGGGAGATGCCCCGAGTCCCCTGGAGCTCAGAGCAGGAGAGTTAGTACCGCATTCTAACCTCCAGGGAGCCTCCAGCAAAGGGACCAGCTGTAACTACACAGCCCAGAGAGCAGTCTAGCGGACACACTGGCAAGAGTGGAGCCCTGGGAGGGGATGCCCGAGGGGACCCCCCATGCAGAGGGCCTCTGGAGAAGAGAAGGAGGAATGGAGGGAACGTGCTGTTAGAACCAGGCACGCTGGAGATGGGGAGATGGAAGTAGAGACATCTGAGGGTGCACAGCGACCTTTCTTGGGGGAGGGTCCTACGATCACACAAAAACTGCCCTGGAGGTGGCGGTGGGGAGCCAGTCTTTCTGTGCACAGGACACACAGAAGGCCCTGACCCAGATGCGGACTTCACAAGCCACAGAAATAAAACTTTGCCCTTTCCCTATGATGTCTACTCCCTCCCCTTCCCGGACACTACACAGGCCAGAAAGAGCAGTGTGGGTGAATGGGGGCAAAGGCAGCGAAACCAGAAGGAAGGGGAAACCCGCTGTACGTGTTGTAGGCCTCAGTCTCAATCTCTCTCTCTCTCTCTCTCACACACACACACACACACACACACACACACACACACACAGAGGCTTCTAGGCTTGGCAGGCAGGATAGAGTTTAGTATTTTTACTTTAAACTGAAATGCATTTCTGAATATCTAGAAATTGGGTTTTCAATAGTTAAGTGACTGGGGGTAACAAATTTTAAAACGGGTTCTTCTGGAGATAAGGGCCTGGGATAGGAAAGTAGGAGTCAACGAGTATGGTCTTAGAGCCCTTTGAATCAGCTAGTTGGATGTGGCTTGGTTCGTCAGTGGAGGAAGGAGCCGTTCTGAGAGGGCAGGTGTCCTGGATCCTGCAGGGACAGCTCCCCCTCCTCTATATCCCTGCCCGAGGGAGGAGGCAGAATCTGGGCTGGCAGCTGGAAAGAGGTGGGGGTGGCTTCAGCTGGGGAGCAGCCCCAGTTCTCAAAGCTGAGGCAGAGCTCATCAGAGGACCAGTACCTACTTTTCCTCCCATCTCAAAACCAGGCTCTCGAAAAGCAGCATTTTTCTATGTATTTTAACCATAATTCACATCAAGGAATAACGTTTTCCATAATGGCCCAATAAATAATTGAAACAAAGAGTTTCGTGAACCAGTATATAACCTATCTGTACCATACTCTGATATTTTCTTTTCTATTCCATTTTTTAAAATGTAGCTCTACTAATGGGCCTAGAGCCACAGTTTGAAAAACATGGATTTCTCCGATACTGGGGTGAGCCAGCATGTGGTGGGGGACAGCGGCTCACAGCAGCATTAGACTGTGTGCTTAGTTCTGGCACCCCAGATGCTGCTGCTCCCTGCAAAATCTAGCTTTCCTTCTGCTTGTGGTCATTCCACACCTGTGGTAGTCAGGGTTCTCCAGACAACCAACCAATGGAATGTATATGTAGAGAAAGAAGTTTCTTACAAAGAATGGGCTTTCGTGATTACGGAGGCTGACAAATCCCAAGATTTGCAGCCAGCAGGCTGGAGCCCTGTGAGAGCAGCTGGTGTAGCTCTGGTATGAAGGCCAGGCCAGCAGGCACAAGACCCAGGATGAACCAGTGTTTAGTTTGAGTCTGAAGACAGGGACAAGTTGATGGTACAGTTCAAAGGAAGGCAGGACAAATTCTTACTTGGGGAGTGGTCAGCCTTTTCCATTCAGGCCTTAAAGAGACTGGATGTGGCTCACCCCCGGGGTCAATCTACTTTTCTCCATCTACGAGTTCAAATGTTACTCTCACCCAGAAGGGACACACCCAGAAAATGTCTAACCAAACACCTGGGCACCCCACAGCCCCGACAAGTTGACATAAAATTAACCATCACAATACCCTTCCTCCCTAAATAAAGCACCAATCTTAGCTCTTAAAAGATCCAATTTAATTTAGACTTAAGTATTCTTAGGTTTCAATCTAAGAACCAAAAAATATCATTTTAAGAGCCCTATGAACGCCTCTATGAAAAGCACAAGGTGTTTCAAAATGTAGGTCCAACCTCAAAACGTTGTGCTGTGTTCTCCATCTAGCCGGGTCAGTTTGAGAAAGCACGGACGAAGTGATAGTAGTTGATCTTGTCTTCTCCGTGTGAGCACAGCCTGATCAACTGTAGGAGAGAGCGGAGAGCAGGTGAGCAGAGCAGCACCCCCAGCCTTTGTAAACCAAGTCAGAGTTTGTATCCGTGGATTCTAAAATGCTCCTGTGAATGTGGCAGGTAGGCCAGACAAAATCCTCATCTTCAACTTAATGAAACTGAAACTCAGGTGGGGCCGATAGTCTGTCAGAGATTTCAGGACTCACATTTTTAAGAACATTGTCCTTTCCAGAGCACTTTTAATTATTTTTGTATTCAAATATGAGCTTTGTCCACCCAGTCTGCCCAGAGTAAAACAGCACACTGCTGTTACCACAGGCTAGTAGAAGAATCTAGTTCCGTCACTTCTCATTGACTTTAGCTCAAAGGCCAAGAAGCCTTACGTCACTGCACAAACCATGTCTAAGAAGTTCCACTGTGGGGGGAATAGCCTGATCTGCTGTGGTTACCTTGCTATGTGCAAATCCTTGCCACCCATACCTTCCCCACCCCCGTGCCCGCTGACCACAATTCCACTCTCCTAAGTCAAGTTCACAGATAGTACAAATGACTTAAAAATCAAAAGCTGGGCATACTGTCATTCTGGCGATTTGGGAAGCAAAATGGGCATTTGCCCAAGTGAACACGTTCTCTTCTATCTGCCCTCTTCCCTTCCCTGCGTGTGTTCCAATATCTGAAAAACCCTCTTCTCCAGCCTAGCCCCTCCAGTGCCACATGACGACCTCCCTCCCCTAAAGGAGTCTTCACTTCTGAACATCCCTTTTGGCTCAAAAATCTTTAAGAAGGTCTACAGCAGGGTTTTTATCAGGGAGAAGTCTCAATGATAAGTCACAGTCACGCAATCATGGGAGAAATTTTGTTCTGAGTTCCAGGGAAGGCTTGGCTAAAGGGATTTCTAGTGAAACAAAGGCACAGAACCCCCCTCTTCAACTCACTCATGAACATTCTAGGAGGAGAACAACCATGTCCTTCCTCCATGTGCAGCCAGCCCTGGGCTACCCCTGACTGACAGACACCACTGCCCTCTCCCATGCCAGCTGTACTGCTGAGCTAACAGAAGCACTGCTGGGGGGTGGGAATCACAGCCTGCCCCCCTCCCTTCAGCCAGACATGGCTCACCCACCATGGTGTGCCATGTAGCCCATATCCACTTAAAAAGAGGCCCTATAGCAACCATGAAGAAAGAACCCCAGTGTGAGAATCCAGGGAAAACACCATAATCAGGCCAAATAGGAGATCTGATTCAAACGTCTTAAATTTTCCCATTAAAACAAAATACACGGGGCACCTGGGTGGCTCAGTGGATTAAAGCCTCTGCCTTCAGCTCAGGTCATGATCCCAGGGTCCTGGGATCGAGCCCTGCATCAGGCTCTATGCTCAGCAGGGAGCCTTCCCCCTCTCTCTCTCTCTGCCTGCCTCTCTGCCTACTTGTGATCTTTCTGTCAAATAAATAAATAAAATCTTTTATTAAACAACAACAACAACAACAAAACCAAAATACACACACAGTGGCCTCTGGGAGAGAGCCAATGGGTGTTCACAGCCTTTACAATCAACCCAGCAGGGCAACACCTACTGACCTCCTTAATCAAGGAATCATCAACTGGCAGGTTGAGAGAGTCACAGATTTTAAAGAACATCTCCTTGTCAACATATCCTGAAGCTTCCTTGTCATAAATTTGAAATGCTTCGCGAATGTTGTCTTTGCACGGATGATCTTTCAGTTGCTTGTGGATTGTGTCTATTAATGCCTCCAGTTCTTGCACACCGGGATCCTCTGGAGTTTTCTTGCTGGAAGAGAAAGAAAGGAAATGCCTGGGCTTCTTGTTTACTCTTGACCAGTCTTAGCTCAGTGACCCAAGTTCTCCGTTGGTGGAGCTGGGGAAGCTTCTAATGACAAGCGGTCTGACATGGAGCTGACCCATAACTGGACACCTGCCTGCAGGGGCTGCCTGGTGACTGGGGAGCCTGGTCAGGGGGTTTCTGAGCAGAAACTCAGCCTCCCCGGCTGCCATCTGTTACACCGCAGCACCACCAACAGCCAGACCTACCGCCAGCACCTCCCCACATTTGGTGTTTGCCTGAGTCACCTGCTACCACCGAACACTATTGCACTCCGTCTGTGTGACAGGAGTTTTGCAGAGCTCACACAAACAGGAATCTCCTACTTTTAGCATGCTGTCTCCAGTTCACTCTGAATTTTATGGAAAATGGTGAACTTCTCAGTTAGGCTTAGCATTTACTGAAATGGAGAGAGAGGAGAGTAACCCACAGGACTAAAAAGAGGGAGGTCTGTCCCTTCAAAACACAACCAGGATAAGCAGAAGCCCGGTATTTTTTCCCTCTGAACACGAAAGTACTGTTACAAGAAACAGAATTTTAGAAGCAGGAAAAGACTCACATTTCATCTTTATAAACCTGTTTTGGGGCCTCATTTTATCCCAATAAACTCAGAAAGCACTCCTCTCTTACTCAATGATTAAAATACAGACTCGAAGACCTTAGAGACTTATCCCAGATGTCCTGGGAGAGGCAGCACTAGAACAGACATCTCACTCAGATTCACACATGTCCTTTCAAGTACATCCAGCCACCCCTCACTGAACCCTCTCCCTCCACACCATCACAATACTGGTCCCCTGTGGCTCTCCTGTTCCTATTTCCTCCTACATATAATATTTGAAAGGTTCACTCTTCCAAATGGCCTCTGTTAACTTAATTCCCTTTTGACCCACTGGCAACCCTTGCTGGAGGAAGGTATAAAGTGCTAGAATCTTTCAGGAACAATTTGGAAAACATGAAGCAAAAGCCCAGCAAAGAAATTCAAGTAATTTATCCTAAGGAAATAATCATGAGTTGTATACAAAGATGCAATCTAATAAAGCAGTCTTGAGACAGCTAAAGGTGTAAAAAAAAAAAAAACCCCCGTCCCCAAAGGAGGAATTGGTTAAACAATATCCAAAAACAATGAGGCAATGTAATAATAATGTCCCACGGACAGTGTTGCAGGAAGAGTAGACAGATCTGTTAGAAAATCAAGGTGTAAATGTGGGAACAGAATGCTACATTTTATATAAAAGTTGGGAGGGGAATAAAAACACTTAAATCTGCTTATATTGTGCAAAGAAACTCTGGGAAGAGATTTTAAAACCAACGAAACAGGTAGTTACTTGTGGGGAATGGAGGGTATCAAGTGTGTGTGTGTGTGTGTGTGTGTGTGTGTGTGTGTTCATGTGAATATAATACATACTCAAAAATTATCAGGGCTCCAAAAAACATTTCATGTCAGAAATTTTCATAATACACTATCAAGTGCAAAAATGCTAGTTAAATATTACAGGATTATTCCATTTTATATGCATATTAAAGCAATATTGGAGGTAATCATCTCTGGGTTATGGGCTTTTAAGAAATACTTCTATTTTCCAAATTTTTACTCCTTGAAAGTTATTTATTCTGGGCATGTGTTACATTTATAGTAAGACAAATTATGGTATAAGTTCTAATAAAAACCTCTAGTATCTAAATGCTGTCTGGCATTATTCACTTTTGAAGCAGAATATGTGTATCTGTTGGGCACACCTCCGATCATACGTATGGAATTATGCGTGACTGCCAGGGAGCTACTTTAGTGTCAGAGAATAGTCAAACCTCAGTCTTGTGTATCAGGAGCTAGAGCCATGAAGCATATATATTTAACATGTGATCATGCAGTCATTTTGGAAAAGAGAAGATAACTCCCTTCCCTGAAGGGGCCAGATGGCCATACTGTTTCATACAATAGGGAAAATGCCCATAGCGTCTGCTGCCTTTGAGCACGATGGAGTAAATTTGAACAGAACTTGCAACAGGTGGTACTGTGTAAGACAGAGCTGGTGAAAAGTTACAGCCCCTATACAGAGGTGGTGCAAACCAGGACCCATTCTCCAGGAAAGCTACAAGACCCACATGTTAACAAAGGAACACAGGGGCCCAGTGATTGTCTTTAATAGGGACTGCCTGAGAGAGATGGCTGGCTTCACAACCCTCGAGGTGCAAACTCTGTGCCAAGCCTTCCAATGCCCTTCTTTTACTTTCCATAAAAGCAAACATGAGTTTTATAGGGTGATTGTACTCCCACAGGTAAGAAAGATATGGTTTTCATTCCACTCTTAGAATATTTTCCTAGGAGCAACCTGGCAAAACCCTCTACTTAGCAAGAACTAAATGGAATTCACATATTTTCTTCAACAGCAAAGAGACTTCAATCTTGTTCTTTCTTATAGTTGGGGGAGGAGGGGGGTTTAGCAGGCAAGTCTTTTATGTGCTAGAACTTTAACATGTGGCCATTTCAACTGCAAAGACTCAGAGTCAACTCCTTGGCCTGACCTTAGCTCTTGATCCATGATCCAAGATCTCCCCTTGGTCTCAGTGAAGGTAGACCCACTCCCAGAACAGGCAGTTTCTTGCTCACAGAGCTTTGGGTAGTCAGGAGGCTGAGTAACACCGTTCTTGATTTCTTGCTGTTTTTCACTGTTGAGAGAGAAGAAATTATAGTAAAGAGTATGAGCTCTAGAGTCAAGCTCGTTCAAAAGCTTTTACCGCTGAAAGGCTACACGAACTTGAGTAGATTAGCTAATTGTCTATAACTTTAGTTTCATCTATCATATGGAAGCTTTGAAAGGAAGTCACCTCATGAGGATTATTGTGAGAATTACCAGAACTATTACCTATAAAGCACTTAGTACCTAACATAGACACATGGAAATGTCAGCTTTAAACAAAGTTCTTCTGACAGTCCTAGAAGTATTCTTTCATCTAACAACTCTTTATTGAACATGTATGGCCCAGTTCTAGAAGGAACCTGCCTCTAATAAGGATCCCTGATCTCCAGAAGGTAATTAAGACATGGACTTTAAAATTACTCACAGAAGGGAGAAAATGACCGTTACCATGTAGAGGAGGTACAAAGCCTGAGAGGATCAGGAAGGGCTGAACTAGGAGGTGGCATTTGACCTCGGCCTTGAAGGATGTGAGGGCTTGGGATCAGAAGAATGAAATAAAGGAACTGCAGACTGGGAACAGCCTGAGAAAAGGCATGAAAACGAATGCTAGAGCTTAGTATAATAAACCTGTTTGGGGTGCAGAGGTTGTGGAAAAGTAAACTAGAAGTCTCAAGTTAGATGGTCATTTGGAGACCCACTATGGAGGTTCTCAGATACCAGACTAAGAACTTCAGAGTTTTGTTTTTAAGTGATAGAAATATCTTAATAGTAGTACTATGATGAAGAAATCAAAAAAAGGTCAAAAGGGAAATTTAAAAAAAATCTTTAAAGAAATGAAAATGTAAATACAACATACTAAAATATGGGAGGCAGCAAAAGCAGTTCAAAGAGGGAAGTTTATCACAGTAAATGTCTACATTAAGAAAAAAAGGATCTTGGGGTGCATGGGTGGCTCAGTTAAGCATCTACCTCTTGATTTCGGCTCAGGTTTGTGAGATCAAAACCTGCATTTGGGCTGTGTGCTGGGTGTGAAGCATCCTTCAGATTCTCTTTTTCCCCTCTCCCTCTGCTCCCATCTCTGGGTCATGCAAAACAACAATAACAAAACTCAAAACACACTAACTTTATACCTCAAGGAACTAGAAAAAGAAAAAACTAAGCACAAAGTTAGCAGAAGGAAGGAAATGGTAAAAATCAGAGCAGAAAAATGATAGAAAAATCCATGAGACTAAAAGCTGGTTTTGTGAAAAGATAAGCAAAACTGACAAGCTTTTACCTGCACAGAGGAAAAAAAAGGACAAAATCAGAAATGAAAGATGTTACAAAAGATGTTACAAATCATAGAAATACAAAGAATCGTAAGAGATCATTATTAATAATTATACATCAACAAATTGGATTACCTAGAAGAAATGAGTAAATTCCTAGAAACAAAACCAACTAAGACTGAATCATTGAGCTAGAAAATCTGAGCAGACCAATAACAACTAAGGAGGTTGAGTTGGTAATAAAAAAAATCTCCCAACAAAGTAAAGCTAAGGACCAGATCATTTCACTGATGAATGCTACCTAGCATTTAAAGAAAAATTCGTAACAATCCTTCTCAAACTCTTCCAAAAAAACTGAAGAGAAAGGAACACTCACAAGCTCTTCTTACAAGGCCAGGTTTACCCTGATACCAAAGCCAGACAAGGACACTATAAGAGAAGTATACACCAATATCTTTCGTGAATATAGATGCAAAAATCTTCAACAAAACACTGGCAAAGCAAATTCAACAGCACGTTAAAAGGATCATATACCATGATCAAATTATATTTATCCTTAGTATGCAATAATGGTCCAACATACACAAAAATCAATAAATGTGATATACCACATTAACAGAATGAAAGATAAAAATCACATCATCTCAATAAAGAAAAAGCATCTGACAAAATTCAAGATTCTTTCAGGACAAAAACTCAACAAATTAGGTATAGAAGAAATGTACCTCAACATTACAAAGGCCACATATGACAAACCCACTGCTAACATCATACCCAACAGTGAATAAGAAAAGGATGCCCATGCTTGCTGTTTGCATCCAACTAGACCTAGCCATTAGGCAAGAAAAAGAAACAAAAGGCATCCAAATACAAAAGAAGGAAGTAAAATGGTCTCTGTTCACAAATGATGTGTACTATGTACAGAAAACCTTAAGAACTCCACCAAAAGAATGTTAGAACTAATCAACAAATTCAGTTAAGTTGCAGGATACAAAGATCAGTTGTGTTTCTATACATTAACAATGAGCTATCTAAAGGAAAAAAATAAAAATTCCACTTATAATAGCATCAAAAACAATAAAATAGTTAGGGATAAATTTAAGGACATGAAAGAAAGATATACTGAAAACTAAGACACTGAAAGAAATTAAAGGCACAAACAAATGAAAAGATACCTTGTGTTCTTGCATTGGAAGAATTAATAACTGTTTAAATGTCCAAAGTGATCTACAAATTCAGTGCAATCCTTATCAAAGTTTCAATGGCATGTTTCACAGAAATAGAAAAAACAATCCTAAAATTTGCATGGAACCACAAAAATCCCAAATAGCCAAAGCAGTCTCAAGAAAGAAGAACAAAGCTGGAGCATCACACTTCCTGATTTCAAACTATCATTACAAAGCTATTGTAATCAGGGATGCCTGGGTGGCTCAGTTGGTTAGGTGGCTGCCTTCAGCTCAGGTCATGATCCCAGCATCTGGGATCAAGTACCGCATCTGGCTCCTTGCTCCAGGGGAAGCCTCTGCCTGCCACTCTGCCTGCCTGTGCTCTATCTCTCTGACAAATAAATAAATAAATAAAATCTTAAAAAAAAAAAAAAGCTCCTGTAGTTGAAACTACCTGGGACTGGCATAAAAAGAGATACATAAGCCAATGGAACAGAATAGAGCCCAGAAATAAGCTCATGCATGTATGCTCAACTGTCTTTGACAAGGGTGCCAAGAACACAATGGGGCAGGACAGTCTCTTCAGTAAGTGGCTGGGAAACCTGGGTATCCCCACAAAAGAATGAAATCAGATCCCTATTTTATAGAACTCACAAAAATTAATTCAAAGTGATTTAAGACTTAAACACAAAACCTGGGATTTGGACTCCGTAGAAGTAAACAAAAGAAAAAAGCTCCTTGACATTAGTCTTGGCAATGTTTTTTTGGACACCAAAAGACACAGTCAACAAAAGCAAGACAAACAAGTGGAACTACATCAAACCAAAAAAGTTTCTGCACAGCAAAAGAAAAAAAATCAACAAAATGAAAAGGCAACCTGTGAAATGGGAGAAAATATTTACAAACTGTCTTAGTCTGTTCAGGCTAGTCTAACAAAATACCAGAGACTGGTTAGCTTATAAACAACAGAAATTTATTTTTCTCAGTTATGGAGGGTAAAAGTCCAGGATCAGGGCACCCCAGATTCCACGTGGTGGCTGGTGAAGGCTCTTGTTTGTTCATAGCCAGTGTCTCCTCTCTGTGTCCTTACATGATGGAAAGGGGCTAGCAAGTTCTCTGGGTTTTTTTGTTTTTTTGCTCTTTGGGTTTTTTCTAAAAGATTTTGTTTATTTATTCTACTGACAGATCACAAGTAGGCAGAGAGGCAGGCAGAGAGAGAGGAGGAAGCAGGCTCCCTGCTGAGCAGAGAGCCGGATGTGGAGCTTGATCCCAGGACTCCAGGATCATGACCTGAGCCAAAGGCAGAGGCCTTAACCCACTGAGCCACCCAGGTGCCCAAGTTTTGTTTTGTTTTGTTTTAAATATAAACACTAACCCCATTCATAGGGTTCTCATGATCTAATCACTTTCCAAAGGCCCTTCCTCTTAATAATATCACATGGCCTTTTAATATGGATCGAGATATCAACATATAAATTTTGGGGGGAGGACACAAACATTCAAACTATAGCATAAACCATATATCTGATAAGGGGTTAATACCTAAAACATAAAAGGAATTCATATAACTCAATAACAAAAAAATAAACAATCCTATTAAGACATGGACAAATGACCTGAGTAGACATTTTTCCAAAAAGGATATGCAAATCCCAATGAGAACATGAAAAGATGCTCAAGTTCACTAATCTTGAGGGAAATGCAAATCAAAACCAAAATGAGATATCATACCTGTTAGAATGGTCATCATCAAAAAGACAAGAGCCAATAACCTGGGGAGGCTGTGGAGGAAAGGGAACTCTTGTACCCTCCCACTGTGGGTAGGAATATAAAATAGTATAGCCATTATGGAAAACAGTCATGGAATATCCTCAAAAAATTAAAAATAGAACTATAATAGTATCTAACAATCCCACTTCTGGATATATTTCTGAGGGAAATGAAATCAACCTCAAAGAGACATGTGCACTGCACTCCCATATCACTGCAGCATTATTCACAATGGCCAAGAAATGAAAACAACCTAAATGTCCATAGATGGAAAAAAAACATAGATTAAAAATGTGATACATATATAAAAAACATGACACAATGGAATGTTACTCAGCCAAAAAAAAGAAGGAAATCCTGCCATTTGTGATAACATGGATGAACCTGAAGGATATTGTGCTTTGTGAAATAACCCAGAGAAAAACAAATACTGTATAATCTCATTTTATGTGTGGAATCTAAAAAATGTTGAAGTCCAAGGGCTGGGGGAGGGGAGTGATGTTGGTCAAGAGTACAAACAATCATTAACAAGGTGAATAAGTTCTGGAGGTCTAATGTACAGCACTGTGGCTACAATCAGTAATATTGTCCCATATACCTAATATTTGCAAAGAGATCTTAAGCATTCCCAGTACACACACACACACACACACACATATAAATGGTAGCCATGTGAGGTGATGGATGTGTTAATTAACTTGATTGGTATACATTGTGAATAACTGCCACAAACCACCATGTTGTACATATTAACTGTATACATTTAGACCTCAATAAAATGGAGGGGGAAATTGTTGTATGATGAATTTGGAGTCAAGTTCCAGGATTCACTGTACATGAAGTGGATTAAGGGAAAGAGTGGGCATGGGAAGATACGTCAGGAGGTATTGTGGACGTCAAGGTAAGCCGTGATGGAAGTATGGCAGACACTGGTGGTTCGCTGTGCAATCTTTATCCTCTCCTTTTCCTAACACGGTCCTTATTTTGTTTGGAGCAGCCGCTAGGAGTGGCTGCATGACACAGCCCAGAAAATGAGATGTCAGCAGAAGTTACTGGGTGGGGCTCCTGGATAAGCCCTTTAAAAACAGGAAAGACATGGTGAGATTGGCTGTTCAGTCCTTTACCCTTTGTCCTTCCCCTTCTTCCTGCCTGGATTCTATAGATGCAATGCTGGAGAAGGAACATTCACTTTGTGGCCACAGAATGAAAAGCAGGAGGGCAAAAACTACTTGCTAAGATGTCTGAGAAGAGGGAGAAAAAATATCATTTCTCTGCTGGCATTGCAAAGCCACCATACCAGCTCTAGACCACTTCCCTCAAGATGCTGTATTCCAGGAAGAACATAAAACTCCACTGGGTTAAGCTAATTCTGTTATTATGTGCGGACAAATGAAGTTCATAACTGACAGAGTGCTTTAAATTGGGAAATGGTGGGGCAAATGAATAGAAGGCAGAGGCAAGACATATTATGGAATAAAAGAATTTAACATATTGAACATGGCGCAAAATAAAAGAGGTCAAAGGTATCTTCTAGGTTTCAAACCAAGGCAGATGGAACACTGATGTGATTAAGAAAAAGTGGGCAATTAACATTTATTGCTTGTCTCCTGTGTGTGCCAGACACTATGCTGGCGCTTTACATATGTTATCACAACTCACTGCTATCTCCACTTGATGAGACAGAAAGAAGGAAGAAGAAAGAAGGAAAAGCAGTTGTGCTACAAAAATGAAAATGACAACGGCCTCGTTTTTTTGTTGTACAAATGGTAAGATACTGTGACTCAGCTGGCTGAGGACACATGGAAAGGCCAACAGGTATCTAGGATAGAATCAGGAGAATGGTCAGAATGGAGAGCAGCTTATTTAGACACTGTGCAATGAAATAAGATTGTCAAGAGCGTTTAGCAAAAGCAAGTAAGAGGACCAAAAATAGGATCTTGAGAGACATCAACCCAGTAGACAAAATGTATTAAAAAGATACAAAGAATAGGCTTCCAGAGAAGTAGCAGGAATATCAGAGACTCTTACTTTCTAGAACTCAAAAAAGTTTTTTTTAAAAGGGGGTGGTAAAGACTTCCAGAGAAGATGGTGGACTAGGTGGGTCCTGGGATCACCTCAACCCATGGATACACCTAGATAATACATCAGTGTAAATAGCCCAAAAAATGATCTGAAGAGTGGTCGAACAGATACATCCAGCTAAATGTAGAGAAGTGGCCGCACTGAGAGGATAAGAAGGGCAGAGATGTGGTTGGGAAGCAAACAGACCCAGAGAACTGTCTGTGGGAGGGAAGAACTCCAGGAGCGTGGACAGATGCTCAGACCCCACACTTCAGGCACAGGGGACTCACAAGGGAAGATGAATCCCCATAGCATTTGGTTTTGAAAACCAGAGGGGCCTAACAATCAGTAGATCTTAACACCTGGAACTTTTTGTTTTGTTTTGTTTTGTGAGTCATAAATATTTTTTTTTTATTTTTTATTTTTTATAAACCTATTTTTATCCCCAGGGGTACAGGTCTGTGAATCACCAGGTTTACACACTTCACAGCACTCACCAAAGCACATACCCTCCCCAATGTCCATAATCCCACCCCCTTCTCCCAAACCCCCTCCCCCCAGCAACCCTCAGTTTGTTTTGTGAGATTAAGAGTCACTTATGGTTTGTCTCCCTCCCAATCCCATCTTGTTTCATTTATTCTTCTCCTACCCACTTAAGCCCCCATGTTGCATCACCACTTCCTCATATCAGGGAAATCATATGATAGTTGTCTTTCTCTGCTTGACTTATTTCACTAAGCATGATACGCTCTAGTTCCATCCATGTTGTCGCATATGGCAAGATTTCATTTCTTTTGATGGCTGCATAGTATTCCATTGTGTATATATACCACATCTTCTTGATCCATTCGTCTGTTGATGGACATCTAGGTTCTTTCCATAGTTTGGCTATTGTGGACATTGCTGCTATAAACATTCGGGTGCACGTGCCCCTTTGGATCACTACGTTTGTATCTTTAGGGTAAATACCCAATAGTGCAATTGCTGGGTCATAGGGCAGTTCTATTTTCAACATTTTGAGGAACCTCCATGCTGTTTTCCAGAGTGGCTGCACCAGCTTGCATTCCCACCAACAGTGTAGGAGGGTTCCCCTTTCTCCGCATCCTCGCCAGCATCTGTCATTTCGTGACTTGTTGATTTTAGCCATTCTGACTGGTGTGAGGTGATATCTCATTGTGTTTTGATTTGTATTTCCCTGATGCCGAGTGATATGGAGCACTTTTTCATGTGTCTGTTGGCCATCTGGATGTCTTCTTTGCAGAAATGTCTGTTCGTGTCCTCTGCCCATTTCTTGATTGGATTAAGGAAACAGTTAACAAAATCAAAAGACAACTGACAGAATGGGAGAAGATATTTGCAAACGACATATCAGATAAAGGACTAGTGTCCAGAATCTATAAAGAACTTATCAAACTCAACACCCAAAGAACACCTGGAACTTTAAAAAATCCCAGAGCAGCTTTGCTCTGGGAGAGCCAGGAGGGCAAGAGGAAACCGAGTCTCTGCCTTTAAAGAGACAGCACAACAAAGAACCCTGCTGAGATACAGCATAGAAGCAGCAGTTTGAAAAACGCGGGGGGTATCAAGGAGGGAGATTTGTTTACTAATCTCAGAGTGTGTCCTGGAGGGACTGGACACTTTGGGAAACTTCTTTAAGAACAAAAGAGAAGGGGGGCCTGGGGGCTCAGTTGGTCAAGTGGTTGACTTCAGCTCAGGTCATGATTTCAGGGCCCTGGGATTGAGCCTTTCATCAGCTCCAGGCTCAGTGGGGACTTTGCTTCTCCCTCTCCCTCTACCCCTCCCCCTGTTCATACACTCTTTCTCTCCCTCTCTCAAATAAAATATTTAAAAAAAAAAAAAAAAGGAACAAATGAGCAGGTACCATTTTCTCCTCCCTAAAATACAAGGACACCTGTGGGAACCAGGGCAACATAAACACTCTCCATCTAGCTTGCAAACAGCACATCCCATCTGTGGGGTCTCCTGCAGACATGACCTTTCCATCCTGGTCTGAGCAGGAGTTTTCCTACCCGCCCTTGTGACCGCAGGTCCCCTTATACTGAAAATCAGCATGGACCTTGCTGGCACAGTGCAACCTGACCCCTCCAACCTGACCTCGGCAGGAGTCCATCCTAAGTGGTGCCACAAGCCAGGCAGGGTGCAAGCAGCCCAGATGGGCGAGCACCACTCCAAAATGACTCCTGCTCCAGGGTGAGGGAATGATCACCACATACACACCATTAGGACTATAGCCCCAGCAGTAGGCTAGGGCCAGATGTCTGGTCTAACTACAGACCCTGCCCACCAATGAAAGTTTCTCAGTACCCCCCTGCAGTTTAGTGCTACTACAGCTTTGGCCAATGTCTGGTCTGAAACTCAAACCCAAGGTGGCCCCAGACTGGCCCACTAATACCAAAGGGACCAAAAACTGCCACAACAAGCAAAGAGAACCACTGCACACAACTGGGCTGAAGGCAAGAGACAGAGAGTAAGACAAAATGAGACCAAATAATATATCCCAAATGAAAGAACAGAACAAAATCACAGCAAGAGAGCTAAACAAAACCGAGATAAGTAATATACCTAACAGAGAATTTAAAATATTGCTCATAAAGTATCATTGAACTTGAGTGGATAACCTCTGTGAGACCTTCAACAAAGAGATAGAAAACACTGAAAAGAACCAATTACATAGATGAAGAACTCAAAAACTAAAATAAAATATATAGATTTTATATATATAATTTATATATTAACATATACATATACACTATATATACATATCCTTTGGTACACTAAAATAAAATATTAGCCTAGAATAAGCAGAACAAATCAGCGACCTGGAGAACACAGTTCAGGAGAGCAATCAAGCTGAGCAGGAGAGAGAAAAAATAATAATAAATGAAAATGGATTAAGGAACACAAGAATACTGTCAAGTGTAGAAACATCCAGGTTATAGGAATCCCAGAAGGAGAAGAGAGATCAAAAGTGGAAGAAAATGTGGTTGAAGAAATAATAGCTGGAAATTTCCTGAATTTGGGGAAGGATACAGAAATCTACAACCAGGAGGCATAGGAAGGCCCCAACAAAATCAACCTAAGGAAGTCCACATCAAGACACATAGTAATTAAAACGGCAGAAAGTAATAATGAAGAGAATCTTAAAAGCAGCAAGAGAAACGAAAACAGTTACATCCAAAGGAATCCCTATAAAGCTATCAGTTAATTTTTAAGCAGCAATTCTGAAGGCCAGAAGGCATATATTCAAAGAGCTGAAAGAAGAAAACCCTGCATTCAAGAGAACTCTGTGCAGCAAGGCTATCATTAAGGATAAAGAGAGTTTTTCAGACAAACAAAAGCTAATGGAATTCATCACCACTAAATCAACCCTGCATGAAATGTTAAAGGGGACTCTTCCAATGAAAAGGAAAAACTGTAAGTAGGATTTTAAAAAAGAAGGAAGCACAAAAGCAGTAAAATTAAGCATATCTATACAAATTAGTTAAGGAATTAAAAAAATAAAAGGATGTTAAATAGGATACCATACACCTAATCATGGAGGGGAGAGGAGCAAAATTTTAGTGCTTTTAGAATGGGTTCAAACTTAAGTGAACATCAGCTTAATATAGAGTGCTACCTGCAGATGCTATATGCAATCCTAATGGTAACCGCGAATCAAAAACTGGTAACAGATATGCAAAAAATGAAGAGACATGAATTCGAGTATATCACTAAAGAAAGCCAGCAAACCAGGAGAGCAGAGCACAAGAGAAGAAAGGACAGAGATGAAATACAAAAACAGTCATAAAACAGGAACAGAATGGCAATAAGCACATATCCATCAGTAATCACTTTGAATGTAAATGGACTATGCTCCAATCAAAAGACATAGGGTGATGGAATGGACAGAAAAGCAAGACCCAGTGGTGCCTGGGTGGTTCAGTCAGTTAAGTGTCCTACTCTTGATCTTAGCTCAGGTCTTGATTTCAGGGTCGTGAGTTTAGGCCCCACAGTGGGCTCCACGCTGGGCATGGAGCCTACTTTAAAAAATTAAAAAATAAATAAAAACTAAAAGCAAGATCCACCTATATATTACGCTGGCTATAAAAGGCTCATTTCAGATCTAAAGACACATGCAAATTAAGTGAAGGGATGGAAAAGCATTTCTCATCCAAATGGCAGTGAAAAGGAAGCCAAAGTAGCAATACTTATATCAGACAAAATAGACTTTATTATTTTTTAAGATTTGTTTGAGAGAGAGTGTACAAGCAGGGAGAAAGGCAAAGGGAGAGGGTAGAAGTCTCCTTGCTGAGTGGGGGAGGCTGATATATGGCTCAATTTCACGACCCTGAGGTCACTTCACAACTCTGAGCCAAAACCAAGAGTGGGACGCTTAGCCAGCTGAGCCACCAGGTGCCCAGAAAAAACAGACTTTAAAACAAAGACTGTGAGAGGAGACAAAGAAGGACACTATATAAAGGGAATACTCCCACAAGAAGATATAGCAATTATAAATATTTATGCACCCAACATAACATAACCAGTTAAAACAAACATAAAGGAAGTAAACAATAATATTGCAGTAATAGTAAGGGACTTTAACACCCCACTGACATCAACAGATAGATCATCCAAACAGAAAATCAACAAAGAAATAGTGGCTTTGAATGACACACTAGACCAGATGGACTGAAGAGATATACTCAGAACATTCTATCCTAAAACAGATTACACATTCTTTTTGAGTGCATATGGAATGTTCTCCAGAGAGACTATATGTTTGGCCACAAAACAAGTGTCAACAAATTCAAAAAGACTGAAGTCATACCATGCATCTTTTCTGACCACAATACCATAAAACTAGAAATCAACCACAAGAAAAAAAAAATCTGAAAAGAACACAAATACGTGGAGGTTAAATAACATGCAACTAAACAATGACTAGGTCAACCAAGAAATCAAAGAGCAAATAAAAAATACATTAAGATGAATGAAAATGAAAACACAATGGTCTAAAATCTTTGGGATGTAGCAAAAGCAGTTCTAAGAAAGAACTTTATAGCAATACAGGCCTACTCAAGAAGCAAGAGAAATCTCAAATAAACAAACTAACCTTAAATCTAAAGAAACCAGAAAAATATCAAACAAAACTCCAAACCAATAAAGGGAAATAATAAGATTAGGGCAGAAATGAACTAGAATGGTACAATGAAACCAGGAACTGGTTCTTTGAAAAGATCAACAAGACTGATAAACCTTTAGCCAGATTCAATTAAAAAAAAAAAAAAGGATGTGGACCCCACAGAAATTCAAAGGACTGTAAAGGCGTATAATTTTTTTATAATACTCTAATAAATCAAACAACCTAGAAGACATAGATAAATTCCTAGAAATATATGACCTCCCAAAACTGAATCAAGAAGAAGTAAAAATTTGAACAGACTGATTGCCAACAATAAATTTGAATCAGTAACCAAAAAACCCTCAACAAAGAAAAGTCCAGGACCAAATGGCTTCACATGAATTCTACCAATTTCTATTTTTTCTTTTTTAAAGAGAGGGTGGTGTGGGGGAGGAGCAGACGGAAAGGGAGAGAATCTTAAGTAGGCTCCACGCTCAGGAAGGAGCCTGATGTGAGGCTTAATCTCACAGCCCTGAAATCATGAACTGAGCCAAAATCAAGAGTCGGACACTTACCGCTTCACAACATTTTGACTAAGATCAAGTGAAGAGTCAGTCAGACACTTAACTGACTGAGCCACCCAGGCACTCCAATTCTACCAAACATTTAAAGGAGACTAGGTGTTATATGCAACTAATGAATCACTAAACATTACATCAAAAATTAATGATGTATTATATGTCTGATAGTTGAATTTAAATAAAAATAAATTTAAAAAATAAAGAAGACTTAATACCTATTCTTCTCAAACTATTAAAAAAAATTGGGATGCCTGGGTGGCTCAGTGGGTTAAACGTCTGCCTTCAGCTCAGGTCATGATTCCAGGATCCTGGGATCGAGTCCCACATCAGGCTCCTTGTTCAGTGGGGAGCCTGCTTCTCTCTCAGCCTGCTGCTCTCCCTGCTTGTGCTTTCTCTCTCTCTCTCTCAATCTCTTTCTCTGACAAATTAATAGGTAAAATCTTCAAAGAAAAAAAAATAGAGCAAGGAAAGCTTCCAAATTCATTCCATAAGGCCAGCATTACCCTGATACCAATACCAGATAAAAACATTACAAAAAAAGAGCGAGGGAGAGAAAACTACAATCCAATATCTCTCATGAACATAGATGCAAAATTCCTCAAAAAAGTATTAGGAAACCAAATCCAACATTAAAAAAAAAATAATAATTCACCATGATCAAGTGGAATTTATTCCCAGGATGCAAGCATGGCTCAATATTCACAAATCAATGTGATATATCACATCAGTAAGAGAAAGGGATAAAAACCATATGATTATTTCAATATATGCAGTAAAAACATTTGACCAAGTACAATATCCATTCACGATAAAAACCCTCAACATCTCTACCTCTAATATCATACTCAGTGGTAAGAAACAGAGCTTTTCCCCTAAGATGAAGAATAAGACAAGAATTGTCCACTCTCACTTTTATTCAACATGGTACTGGAAGTGCTAGCCATAGCAATTAGACAAGAGAAAGGAATAAAAGGCATCCAGATTGGTAAGGAAGAAGTTAAACTGTCACATTTGCAGATGACATGATACTATTTATAGAAAACCCTAAAAACTCCTACTAGTATGGATACAGAATTCAGTAAGGTCATAGGAAATCAATAGACAAATGGTGATTAACACCCAGTAATGCACAGAATAGTTGAGTATATTATACACCTGAAACTAGCAAAACACCATTTGCTAAAATTTTTAAAGAAAAGTCTTAGAATAAATAAAGGGGGGGGGGATCGTAAAAAGTGACTTACATGTAAATCAAAAAAGGCTAAAGACCAGACCAGGGACTTGGCAAACTATAATAGTTCAAAATCAACCTGCTGCCTGTTCTAAAGAAAGTTTAATTGTCATTCAGCCACACTTTCATTACACATTGCCTATGACTGCTACTTTTACCCTGGAAGGGCAGAGTTGAGTGGTTCCAACAGAGATGGTATGGCCCACAAAGCCTAAACTATTTACTACCCGTCTCCTTACTAAAAATTTTTGCTATCCTGTCATACACTATGAGCTCCCTACACACTCATATATTTGCTCGAGCAAATATATATATATGAATGATAAGGTCTGGCACAAGCCACAAGCTCATATATCTGTTGAATTAATGAAAAAATGACAAGAGACCATTTAAATCTGGAAGTGACCGATGACCTTCATGGAAGCAGTTTATGAAGCATGGATGCTGAAGCAGCCAGAACGGAGGTGGTTACAGACCCAAAACAGAATAATTATATCTGGAGAAATGGGAGCTACTTATCTTTGATAAGAAGGTAAAGAAAGAGGAGTAATAATTCGGGAATTCTCTAAGGTGAAGAATGAGAAAACTGAAGGAACTTACCTTGGATCATGGTCTCATATTTGAGACCAACTGCAAATTGAATATGGAAGAGCTTGGGGCATAAAGAAAACAGAAAAAAAAATGAGAACAGTTGGGAATGTCTGTATGGGAAAAGTGGCTAAAACTAAAATAGGATGAAAAAGCTCACTGAGCAGGGGAGACGCCTCCTCTTGAAAATGACAGCACAAAAGGGGATGCTGGTTAAGCAAGGATATAGGAATACACAGGGCTTTTGTGTAGAGGTGTGGACTTATGAGCATTTGTCTTTTTCTAAGTCTGAGGTCCATATACTGCAACAAGGACCCAAAACCCAAAAGGAACTTCAGATACTGACAATATCAATTACCTGTGCACTTTTAAATTTTCTGGCTCAGAGAAAGAAAATGGCTAGCTCCAAATATTATCATTCTCTGATTGACACTTGACAAAAGAAGTATTCAGGTCTGACAAGTACTCAAGATCCCCTTCCATGATTCTTAGCAATGATTCATCAAATAAAGGATCTGTATCTCCTTGGAGCGGATTCTTGATCAGATGGGAGGCGTTAGGAACCAAAGTCAGAATGGCTAGAAGACATGGAAGGTGTGGCACTGGGATTCATACTACCTTCAGGCATTTTTTTTAAAATAAAATGCTATTATTTGTGTTAACATGGAAAGGGTTTTTATTTTTTAAAACAAATTAATGAATACTTTTAATTTCTCAGATATAATTTTCATTATGGTAAATATCAATAGATATAAACCACACACACAAAAAACTCTTTGTGGTCCTAATTTTTAGGAGTATACAGATGCTCTGAGACCAAAAAGTTTGAGAGTGACCGCCAGAGATGAATGCTTGGTGCTTCTATCAGACGAGATCGGGCGCGTTCAGGGTGGTATGGCCGTAGACTTGGTGCTTCTATCTTAAAGCCCATTCCCCCACCAGGTTCCTTGTTCCATCTCTCACACATACTCCACAAAGCTCCCCTCTTACACATTTGTCAATTTCCCTCTCAGCACAATCATTCCCATGTACGTATAAACATGCTGTTGTTCATTTTAGCTTAAAAATAAGCAAAAACTTCTCCTGTTCCTCTGTCAGCTACTGCCGATGTTTCTTCCTCTTTGCACAAAAAATTCCTCAAAAAAGTGGTCTATACTTCTGTTCTCAAATTCCTCTCCTCCCATACATTATTTTTTTTCTTTAATTTTATTTCTGCAGAGTTGACACACAGTTTCAGGTGCACAACATAGTGGTCAACAAGTTTATACCTTATGTTGTGCTCACCACAAGTAGCTGTGATCCTCCCACTCTCTTAAATCCCTCCCATTGGATTTCCCTGCCCTTTCCATTCCACTGAAATGGAGGGAATCCCACTTGGACGCCCCCACATTGTTAAATCCCCATTTGACACAATGAGTCCTTCTGTCTTCGTTGACATACAGGCAGCTGTCCCTTTGCAAGGCTCTGATAAGTGGGAATTTCCGTTAACACTGTTAAATAACCCAGCCCCTCAAGGACAAGGTTCAACTTTCAGTTACCACATTTATTAACTGTGAGGGATTGCAGGAAGCACAGACTCCCTGTCTGCCTGGTCAGTGCACCGACCACCACGTAAACAACTCATGCACATTGATCACCAACAATCATCTCATTTGTTTCAAGTCTGTCAGTGACTGGCTTCTGGGTATCTGTTTTTTAGCTCAGAGCTAGAACCCAGAGTATACCTGAAATACATCATTGAGAGAGGAAATTGGCGAAGAAAAGTGAAAGTGAAGCAAAGACGCAAAAGGGCTAACACTGGATGTGAAGTTGAATCTAACACAATGGAAGTACAGAAGAATGGGAATGAGGACTGGGAATGAGGACACCACCACCAGTGGGGACAGCACTCAGCTAGGAGAAGGGCCTGAATGAGGACAGTGGGTGCATGGAAAGGACAAGCATCTCCCAGATGCAGCGAGAAACTTCACATTAAAAGAACTCTCAGAAGTTATTAAAGGAACGCAAGGAGATATTCCACAACATAGAAAGCAAAAATAATAAAATGTTGAAAGCTGGTCCAAAATTAGAAAGGAATATGCCAATTTGCCAAGGCATAGAAAAGATATTTGCTCTGGTTATGTGACAAGAATGAGGCAAGCACTGTTCAACCTTGTCTCGGCAAGTTTATTCTACAAAGAAGTAAAACACTTTAATTCTTGATGTTGCCAACCTTTTATTTATTTTTTTTTTAGACTTATCTTAGAGCAAGTGAGCATGCAAGTAGGGGAAGGGGCAGAGGGACAGGAAGAGAGACTCTCAAGCAGACTCTCTGCAGGAGTGTGCAGTCGGACCAGGGGCTCGATCTCATGCCCCTGAGATCATGACCTGAGCCGAAACCAAGAGTCGCTTGCTCAACTGAGAGCCATTCAGGTGTCCCGCCTTTGTTTTAAATTACAATGTACTAAATAAAAATTAGTTTTACTATTTTTTCACTTCCTTATACATACAGAACCATCAGAGTTTTTCATGTTTTGACAAATTTTTAAAGGTTGCAGAATGGTAAATTTTCCTGTCGATTATTAAGATTGGTGTGGTTGCTTTTAGAGTTCGGAGCTCCACGCCAGAGGGAAGATGGCCTGCACATCCCTCACCTGACTTCCAGGCCATCACGCCCACTTGCTTTTCTTCCTGCCTCACAAGCTGACTGACTTCCCAGTCTCTTCTCTCAGCACTTACTGTGGGAAGACATCAGCCTGGTCCTGGGAGCTTTTCTACTTCCACTGCTCCCTCAGAGATTTCACCAGGTCCTGTGGCTTGAAATTCATCTATAAGCCAGCAACTTCCTCATTTACATCCCCAGCCCAGACCTCCTGCCTGTAAGCCAGATTTCTATATCTGATGGCCTCCTTGATATCTCCACCTGGATATGATAGATACCTTAAACCCAGGATACTGTTAGAAGAGGGAAGGGGGTCAGCAAAGTACCCTCTATAATGGAAAGGCGCTTTAAGACTGAAAACCAAAGCAAGCCACTCCAGCCACTTACACAGTTTCTTTCAGGGTAACTTACAGGGGGGATCGGGGAGATGGAGTCAGACAGGATGAGCCAGGCAGCACTCGGCTGTTCTCTGCCCTTCTTCTCCACATAGTCAGGACTTCAAACCCCAGCTTTTATGGAGCAAGGGGCATGGTGGTGAGGTCACAGGGCAGCTATCTAAAGTGGCGCCATTTGTGCACCAAAGGATCTCTTCTAATTCCCTAAAGTGGGGCCTTCTGTGGGCCAGCCATCTCTACTAATTCCCTAAAGTGGAGTCTTCTTCTCTGGGCCAGCCATCTGACTCGTCACCTAAAGCAGGGCCTTCTGTGGGCCAGCCATCTGACTCGTCACCTAAAGCGGGGCCTTCTGTGGGCCAGCCATCTCTACTAATTCCCTAAAGTGGGGTCTTCGGTGGGCCAGCCATCTGACTCGTTACCTAAAGTGGGGCCTTCTGTGGGCCAGCCATCTCTACTAGCTACCTAAAGTGGGGCCTTCTGTTCACTACTTTAGGGGAGACCAGAACAAGCCACCTGCAATCGCATCAAGGCAGACATTAACCTCCATGGGGCCAGGAACACATAGTCCTGAGGAGGGTATGTTGCATGGGCATGAACAAGATGGACGGCCAAAGATGGAGTCAGTGTGGTCAGCACTCCTACAATAACCAAAACTGAAACCCTTCCCACAACCAAAAAAACCCTCCTCTACTACCCACAAGGCACATCTTCCCCATCTCAGTTGATGGCAACTCCTTCCTTCCAGTTGCTCAGGACAAAAACCTGAGTCATTCATAATGACTGTCTTATATCATCTCTACAATCTGTCTCAAGTCCCATTGGCTCTACCTTCAAAATACATCTAGAATCAGAATTTTCTCCATGTCCCCTGGTCCACACACCCTCATCTCTTGCCTGGAGTACTATAGCATGGTCCCAACTTGTCTCCCTCCTGATCTAGTCTCTGCACAGCAGCCAGCTGAGTTCTTGTAAAACGCATGCCAAATCTTGCCATTCCTCTCCTGCAAACCCCCACAGTGGCTCTCCATTTTATTCAGAGAAAAGTCAACATCTTTCCAAAGACCCAGTGGGTCCTAGAGGATCTAACTCCATCTTACGGGGCTACGGTCTAATCCCACCTCCTCCTCTTCCTCTCACTCCCTCACTCTTGCGGCTCTTACCAGCTTGCTGCTTTCCAGAACTTTGGGCAGGCCGAGGCTTCACACTCACCAGTCCCTCTTCCTGGAAAGCTCATCCTCCAAACAGTCACATGCCTGACTCCTTTTCTTTCAAGTGTTTGCTCACTGTCACCTTCTCAAAGTGTGCCCGGCTCCCCACATGAACTGTTACCTACCATCACCCTCCAGAAATCTTTATCATTCTTATAGTTCTCCACTTTCCATAGCATTCATCCCCTCATGTACTGTATGATTTACTTGTGTTCTTTATTGGTTGTCTCCCTCTCCTACCGCTTAGGAGGTCAACTCCATGAGAGCAGCAACTTCTTTTCTATTCTGTTGACTGATAAAAGCCCAAGGGCCTAGTGATAGTGTCTGATACATATTAGGCATTCAATAATTATTTGCTAGATAAATGAAGTTGAAAAAGTTCTAAGTTACTAGTTATTAAAACGAACCCAGAGAACCTTCTGTGTATGTGTAATAACTCCCATTTGGTGAGGGAAATCTGAAATCTAAAATGTGGTTACCTGTTCATTTTATCAAGAACTACTTCCTAAATACCTTGTAAGTATCAAAGCCAAACTGGACCTTAGATGATCAAACATACTTTTCCAATTCTGTTGCAGGAGCTTCTTGCTTTTGAACACGGTTCTGGATGGACAAGAGTGCTTCTGGTGAATACTGGGCAGCATTGCTCTCCATGTACTTCAAAACATAGTCGTCTGTGTCAAGGATGACAAACCGGTGGCCAAACACTGGGGAGAGGGTAGAAATACACTTAGCTTGGTTATGGTTCTAATCCTGCTGTTAGGGGTAAAACAAGACCGATCTTCTAATGACAAGGTCACAGATAGGTCTGTGACCTAGATGAATGAACTTTCCATAGCTCTCTAAACAAATGTGCAATAGTTTGCTCAGTGTTCAGGAAGCTTGGGCTCTACACCTATGGCCCATGAATGTGACCAACTTACAGTTTAACTGACACATAAGGAGATCAAGACACTGTATCACATATACAAGAATATTAGTTCAGGTGGAATGCAGTCTAACTCTCTCTTACAAGTTAAACGAATTAAATTCCCACTAAGAAGAACCCATTCACTTGGAAAGGCTAAGCTGTGCTTACACCTACCTTCAATCACAGCACCAATGTAGAAGTCAGTCGGGCCATAGTAGATGGGGTTTTCCGTGGTCGAGGATGGTTTAAGAACTTTAGTTCTGCCAAGGTACTTGCCCCCAATAATGCCAGAATTGCGGACGGGTGGCTCAAAGATACTGATCATGTCACTGGCAAGAAAATAAGAGAAGACAAATCGGCGGCCTTTGTCTTCTGGGATGGGAGATTCCTAGGAAGGAGGAGAAAGGAAGTTATTATAAAGGTACAAGATGTTCAAAACTTAAGTGTCTACAGGACTAGGTATCAAATATAAACCAAAAAGGGGCTCCTGGGTGGCTCAGCTGGTTAAGCATCTGCCTTTGGCTCAGGTCAGATCAAGCCCCACATTGTGGACTCCCTGCTCAGCAGGAAGCCTGCTTCTTCCTCTCCCTTGCCTGCCACTCCCCCTGCTTGTGCTCTCTCTCTCTCTCTTTCTCTCTCTGTCAAATAAAAAAAAAATCTTTTAAAAATAATAAAATATAATATAAACCCAATATACAAAGTATAATGTAAGGGAACAGTACTGGGCAGGGGTTTGGGGAGACTGTGGTAGCCTGGAAAGGACATGCCTCATCTAAAGGAGGCTAGGTCAACTCAACTCTGACTGGCTGCTGTCTTGTGCAAATGTAAGCCCAATGCTGGGGATCTTCCCATTTCTCAAGGGAAGACAGAAAACCAGTGTTGTATGTAAGTGATGAATCACGAAATTCTATACCTGAAACTAATATTACACTGTGTGTTAACTAACTGGAATTTAAGCAAAAACCTGGGGAAAAAAACCACCCTGATTTTAAAATGTTGATCTGAACTCTTTTAAAGCCCTGTGTGCACCAAACAAAACATGTGGGCTACATTCTGCCCACAGGCTGCCCACAGTTTGAGACCTCTTGGCTGACATATTCAGTTTCATAGACACTAAGATGGTTATGCAAGTTTAGTTCTTTAAACAAATCAACTTTTATATATAATTTTTAAAAGAAAATTTAAGAAAGAAGAATGAGCAATACATGTCGTAGAGTTGAAATTGATTTTGAGAAACTATCTTGTAGATAAGACTGTTCCTACATAAATCACTGAGTGTGATCACATAACCCTAAGAAACCAATTCCAGATTGAACAAGTCTAAATACAGACATGCTTGTTCTTGACTAAAGTCTCCTCAAATTGCAACTTCAGCACATATCTTTTCATTTACAACGTGGAATTTCTTGTATAATAATTTGTTTATCAAAGAAAGTCACTGGGTTTCCTCTTAATCAAATAATGTCTTCATACCATTCCCTAATCTAACAGTCTCCAAACTTTTTTGATTAGACATTCTAACAATAAAAAACTGTTAAACAAACATCCACAATATAGTTATAAAAATCAAATCACATCACTCCTCTGCTCTCAAACCTCCAGAGGATTCTCGTCACACTGAATAAAATATGAAATTCTGAGCACAGAGGCGGGCTGGGCTGTACCAAGGGGGTGGAAAGGGAGGGACATTGGTTCACCCTGGCAGGAGTATTTTAAAAGTTAAAAAAAAATTCTTTATGTTTTTATTTAGAACTAAGTGTAAAGTTACATGAACAATAAGAATTTTCACATACTCCTCACAACATAGCATCTGACATAGTCACTGTACAATTACCAGACCCAGAGTAATGGTACCACAGGAATGGTAAATGGTAAGGGCATAATAGTATTAAATAGATCACAGTTCTTATTCAAATTTTACCTGTTTTTCACTTATGTTTTTTTGACTTAGGATGCTACCCAGGATCTCACATTGTGTTAAGTTGTTCTTTCTCTTTGATCTCCTCTAATCTGTGACAGTTCCTCATTCTGTCCTTGTCCTTTCATGACCTTGACACTTTTGAAGAATAATGTTGAATGTCCCTTGTGCATCTCATTTTTACATCTTTGGCAAAAATACTACAGAAAAAAATTTCTTGTTCTCAAAGTACACCAAGGAGTTCGTGATATTGATGGATCTCATTATTGGTGATGTTGACTTTGGTCATGTGGGTAGAAGATAAATTCTGGGTTTCTCCCTTTAAAAATTACCAACTTCCCCTTTGTAGTTGATAAATATTTTATCTTAAGAAACACATGTTGAAATGATGAAAATCCTGTTTCTCCTCAAATATTTTCCAGTAATTTTAGCATCCACTGATGGATCTTCTCTGCAACAATTATTGCTGTGGAGGGTGCTTAATGGTAATTTGTTATCACCTTCCTCTCCTCCACATGTAGTAACTGAAATTCTACTGTATGGAGGCATGGTCTCTATGAGGATGGGTATTATGTTGCCGATATTTAGAATTACAGGCATACAATGAGAGTAAGAAGCACATCAACTTTGGGGTTTATCTTTAAATTGTCTGCAGACATATTACCTACAATCCTGTTACCTGCACCATGGATGACTACTCCCACTGTTCTAGCCCACTGGCTCTGTTAGGCCACTGGCTGCAAAGCTGTGAGTGGGTGCCTGATCCCATCTTCCTTCCTGTCTCTCTGCCCTCCATTCCCTGTGCAATGCCCCTGCATGAATTGCAGTTCCCATAGACATGCAGCTGACTGGCCCCCTCAGTCCTTCATTCAGGTCTCTACTCAGTTGTGTGCCTTCTCCCCTCCGTTTGCCTTATTTTCCCGTTAAATGAGCCCCTTGCCATCACTCTATCTCCTGCTTTACTTTGCACAGCATGTTTACCGCTTGTTTTTTTTTTTTTTAAGATTTTTATTTATTTATTTGACAGACAGAGATCACAAGTAGGCAGAGAGGCAGGCAGAGAGAGAGAGGGAAGCAGGCTTCCTGCGGAGCAGAGAGCCCGATGCGGGGCTCGATCCCAGGACCCTGAGATCATGACCCGAGCCAAAGGCAGCAGCCCAAACCACTGAGCCACCCAGGCACCCCCCGCTTGTTCTCTGATGATGTGTTTACTTGACTCGAGTATCCTCAACTGGAATGTAAGCTCCGTGAGGCCAGAGATTGTTCTGTCTTGTTTTCCACTATATCCTCAATGCCCAGAACTATGCAAAGCCCAAAGTCATTCTGTAATATTTGTTAAGTGCGTGATGAATAATTCAACATCTATTCTTCTACATACACATGTTCTATGCCCTACAAAGTCCATATAAAAATATCAGGAACTATAAAATAGGTGCATTCCTCATAAATTATGAGCAGAGGCTGGAGTATTTTCTTCACAGCATCCATGGAGTATAAGCTATCTGCAGGCTTCTTGGAAGGCCAAGCCTGCTGCTGTGGAGACCACTGTTCAAGTCATGTTCTTACATTCTTCTCGAGCTTCCCGCAATCCCTCCACTGGCACTCTGAGGCCCAGATTTGTCACTAGCCATATTTTCACTTAGGCCCCAACCCACTGTCTGGGCTTAGTGTATTTTATTCTATATATATATATATATATATATATATATATATATATATACACTTTTCACTGTGAACTATAACACACATAAAGAAAAACTGCAAAAACTAAAATGTACAATTCAAAGAATTTTCATTAAGTCAACACTCATGGAACCACCACCCAGGTCAAGAAACAGAATGCTGACAGAACCTAGAAAGTCCTCCCAACTGAGAGAACTTGTTAATAATGTAAAAATATTCATTAATCAGAATTTTTATGGTATGGAGTATGCTAGTTGGCCTAGAGTTTACTAGAACTCCCTTTTTATTTAATGCTTTGTTTAAGATCTTGCTAAAATATTGTAGTCAACTATGTCTTGATTTAATATTTATTTTTCCAAATATATGCACACAGTTTGAAAAATCACTTGGCCCATCTCCCACACTTCCAACTCCTATTCCCAGAAGTAACTTATTTCAATTTCTATTTATATCCGTATTTCTAAATAAAATGCTGATATTCCTATTTTTGTATGTTTTCCATTTTTAAAGATATTACCCTTTGAATTCCTATCAGTAATTCTCCTCAGGTAACTCAGCCAATAGTAGAATATTCAGGATTTAAATTTATATCTGTTTCCAAACCCATGCTAGCCATATGACCCCTCAAAGGCAGTATCTATTAAATTGGTAGAATTCCATTACATTTTAGAAATATAAAATACATCAAGCTAGATATCACAAGTAAGGATAAAAAGTAGTAAGATATGGGCTCTACCCTCAAGGAAATCACAGTACACTCGGTTGTACACAAGTACACAAATAATTTGACTCTGTCAGGCTTTCATAATTACTTAAGAAAAAAAGCAAGAAGGTCAGTCAAAATTTGAGGGGTAGTAGAGAGAGATTACTGGTCTAAGAATGAGGTTTATAGGAGCTAGGACTAGAGCTAGGTCTTGGATCAGGGCACTACCGCTAATACTCTCCAACCTGCCCAAAGGCTGGGGACTGGGTTGCCTGGCTGTTTAAATAACATACAACTCTGACACCTGTTACTCTACAGCTTTCCAGATGGAAAGGACAACTGGGCACAGTGCTGAGACAGAGCAGAATCTTATTATATGGAAGTCATCCTCACCAGTGCAGCCAAATAACGAAGCACCTTGTTATCGTTCACCAGCATTTTAATAACATCTTTTTTCGGAGCCTTTGGAATGAGAACAAAGCAATTCTGAGCAGAGTCTTCAATGAGTCCATAGCCGTTATAGGGAGGTAGCTCCTGGAGAAATATAAGAAGTAAAGTAATAAATTATATTAAAGGAAAAATTTATGTTAAAATTACACTAAAGGTAACTAAGTTTCTTTTTTAGAAATCTAGAAGACACTTATTCAAAAGCAATTTCTATATATGCAAATGTACTGTAGTCAGAAAATAAAACATTGCATCTTCCATTCCTTTTTATATGTAAACTTTACATCATGATCCCTGCTCATAGGAGTGACTGAGGATGCTAGAGTAACCCTCAGAGTGAAAGGAAAGTTCAGCGGTCCCCCTTACCCAGAGGGCAAAAGGTCCAAGACCCCCAGTGGATGACTGAACCCTATATTTACTATGCTTTTTCCCAGACATACTTTTGATAAAATTCAACTTATAAATTAGACCTGGTAAGAGATTAACAATGATAGTTAATAAAATAGAACAATTATAATATACTGTAATAAAAGTTATGTGAATGTGGTCTCTCTCTCAAAATACCTTACTGTACAGCACTCCCCCTTCTTGTGATGACATAAGATGACAAAATGCCTACGTGATGAGATGAAGTGAGGTGAATGACATAGTGTTGTGACACAGTGTGAGGCTACTGTTGGCCTTCTGATGATACATCAGGAGGAGGCTCATCTGCTTCCAGACCGCGGTTGCCCATGGGTAACTGAAACCATGGAAAGCAAAACTATGGTTAAGGAGGGACTCGTGAGTTGCTGATAGGACCGCCAAAGCAGGACCTGGCCCTACTCCTGGTCCCAATCCTGACCCTTGTGGTCATCCTACTGTGGACAAACCCAAGTGTCTGTGACTTCTTTGTTCTAGGGTATGTGCGTGTTGCGTGTGTGCATGGAGGAGGGCAGGACTTGGTTCGTGCTACTATTTCCCTATTTATCTCCGTATTTCTAGTATTTTTATTTATGGACGTTAGCTGCACAAAACAGGGACGACAGCCATTCTTTACTGAGAACTCAGACTCCCTTGTCCAATTAGGACTCTTGTAGCAAAAAAGCAAACTTAAGAAACCAAACTTCTGCTATGACGGTTATTTGGTGAGTTAGTGTGAAAGTACAGGATGAACTTTTATTTTTCAATCAGGCCTCAGGAAGAGCTGAAAGCATCACTCTAATCTGGTAGGATTTCTTGGTCTAAAAACTTGAGTAGAGCAGCCGTTTTCCTCTCCTCGATGTGGACTGCAGAAGAGTTATTTCCCTTTGACTCCTTTTTACTAGGCGTTCTCAGCAAAGTCAGCTTATTCCACACTTTTCACATATAGATACTTTCCCCAAATCTTTTCATACGTTGTATTGAAACATGTTGACAGATTAGTCTATATGGTCCATCTGTGACTGGCACTCTCTCAAAAGCTTGTGACTACTCCGCTCATCCAAGGCGTAGTGCCTGGAACACTGCCTCTTTGCCCACCTCCTGGGCCGTAATGTGACCATCATGGCAGAAAGATGACTGGTGCCTCCAGCAGATGCACAATGACCTAACTTGCTCTACATGTGAAACCATGACTCAATGCACATACAAGTTGCCATGGACAGAGGGATCCTGGGTGAGACACCACACCCTGAGTGTCTGAATTACTCTAGAGGCCAGGCAGGAGTACACAGTAGTGGGATCCTAACTTCCTCTGCTTCTGTACCAACACACTATGAGCCCAGCTGGGGCTCGACAGTAGAGGCTAAAGAATTTTGAAATAGGGAGGGAAGCCTCTGAGCACCTTCCTCTCAAATTCTTTCCTCTCAAATTTCTTTCTGTGCTGGAGGAATTCTGTAATTTCACCTTCTGTTCACATCTTTCTTTTGAGAAGAAAGGGTCTTGATCTTATTTTACACACAGAGGGGTAATATATATATATATAAAGACAGGCCACAGGTATTAACACCCAATTTCATATACAGGCCACAGACCAAAGAGGCTGGATGCATTGCTCTGGACCCAAAGGTGTGAGACAGGCACCGGTGCTTGCAGGCTGTGATTCGGTGCTATCTTAACACATCACATACTTCTTGAATTTGCTGGATAATGTGTCATTTTTAACACATGAGATTCTCAAGCAGACTCACGCTCAGGGGAGAGCTCTGCATGGGGCTCCATCCCATGACCCTGAAATCAAGACTTAAGCTGAAATCAAGAGTCAGTCGCTCAACCGAGTGAGCCACCCAGGAGCCTCCACACGCAATTCTTCTTTGAATTTCTAAAATTCAAAGAATTTTAGAATCCTTTGGCTGAATCCCTCCAAAGGCTCAAGTCTATCCGATTACTGTGTGGGTGCACTGAGAAGCACCACGACCTTACTCTTAGATCAGAGTAGACTCTGTGGTACACAGAACCAGATTTCTGGGTTCAGTATAATTCTAAGGAAAGCTACGTGGCAATGAAAGAAAGCCATTTTCCAACATATTTATTAATCAGCTTCTGTTTGCTCCCCATTAGTTTTTAAGTAAAAGGGTCAAATAAATAGGCAGGGAACAGTGAAACGCCCTAGCAGTCTGGAATTTTAAGAGATGTCTTTTTTAGTCAAAATTTTAAAATTATAAAAGCAATACAAGGTTTGGTATAAGAAGAGAAATTAAAAGCACACAAAGTATAAAAAGAAAGTTCCTTTGTCGTCTCACACTCTCCCCCCCCCACCTCCCAATGCTCACGTGTGGAACTCCCCACAGTGAACAGTGTGGCAGGATAGCTCTCCAGGTACTCCCTTTGGCAAGTGTAAGCAGATGCTGTATGCAAAAATTTACACAAACAGGGCCAAAGCACATAAACGCTTTCACCCACAAATGTGGTGGACAGTTTTCCACGTTGCAGAGACTGACTTCCTCTTTTTCTGTTTAACCAGCCTTATAGTCTCGCAGTCTTCTCGCTGTACTAGAGTTTATTCTGCCAATCTCCTTACACTTTATTATAAGTAATGCTAAAATACACATCCTTACACATCCTGTTTTATGGTTCCCAAACCAGATTTTCTAGATAAAGGGATAGGTAATATCTTACTTTGAAAAAATTAAAATGATGACATTGCCCTCCAAAAAGGTTTTCCTATTGGCTCTCCTATTAACAGAATCTGAAAATGACCAGTTCAGGGTATCTGGCTGGCCCAGTCAGTAGAGCATGCGGCTCTTGGTCTCAAGGTTGTGGGTTTGAGACTGACAGTGGGTGTAGGGATTATTTTTAAAAATTAAAAGAAAAAAAAATAAGAGGGGCACCTGGGTGGCCTGCGTAGCCTGGGTGGCTACCTTCAGCTCATGTCATGATCCCAGGGTCCTGGCATTGAGCCCCAGAATGGGCTCTCTGCTTGGCAGGAAGCCTGCTTCTCCCTCTCCCACTCTCCCTGCTTGTGTTCCCTCTCTCACTGTGTCTCTTTCTGTCACATAAATAAATAAATAAATAAATAAATAAATAAATCTTTTTTAAAAAAAGGAAGAAAATGTCCACTTCATCACATCAGGGCAAACACTGGATATCGTGAGTCTTTTTTAAATCAAATAGATCCAAGACCTCATTATTTTCTATTTTCTTTGATTATCAGTTGAGGGTCTTTTCTTATTTTTAAAGATTTATTTATTCATTTTTTTAAATTCATTTTTGAGAGAGAAATAGAGAGCACAAGTGGGAGGGGCAGAGGAGAGGGAGAAAGAATCTGAAGCCAGACTCTGCACTGAGCATGGAGGAGGGTCTTTTCATATGTTCATTAGCCATCTGAATTCTTCTGTGAAGTGATCTGTATCCTATGCTTTGCCCATTTTTTATTGGGTATTCACATGACTCTATTTTTATTCTTTTTCTTAAACCTTTGTATCAAAAGATTAATTCTCATACTCGGAACTAGTGTTCCATTACCGGTTTCACGGGTGGTGGCTCCTTCTTGCTCACATCAATACGTGGTAAATCAGAGATTCCAAACTTTTCTTTGTAATATTGTCGAGTGAAAGGATCACAATCATAGATGAAGAAGGTTCTCCCGAGGATAGTGAGTGGTTTCCCCACGATGAAGTCTTTGGCAGTATACCATTCCAACACCTCTTGATCAGAGATCTCCAACACACACTGAGGGAAATTCTCTGACAGAAGGTAACAGGGAGAGAAGAAAGAAAAGGAATGAGGATGGGAAGGAAGACTGACATACAGCTCCTGGACACTCTTGAGAATTTGAGGGCATACAGTCTCTGCCTGTAATCAAGTGTCTCCTCTATTCTACCAGCAGCACATAAGGCTGTGTATTTCCATCAGTTGAACGGACACAGAAACAATACTCAGATGGTTTTTGTGAAGTCTCTCTTCCATATTCAGCCTCAACTACCAGTACAGATCACTAATCTTAGCAAAACTTCATGCTTGGGGAAATCATTACAGGAGGAAAGAATAAATGTCCTTCTATAGAGTACAAGATCAATGGAGGAATCTAAGTCATTCAGTTCAACCTTCCACCCATTTATTCTTTCACCCAACGTATTCTCAATGATCACATATATCATGTACCAGGTTCACTGCTAAATACTGAGATTATAACAGTTAACAATATAGGTGGAATTTCTGCCTTGATGGAGAAAACAGTCTGTTTGGGACAATGCATACTAAACAATTACACAAATAATAGTTTCATTTCAGTTGTGATCACTGCTAGAAGGACAGTCTGAGGGGCACCTGAGTGGTTCAGTGGGTTAAATCCTCTGCCTTTGGCTCGGGTCATGATCCCAGGGTCCTGGGATTGAGCCCTGCGTCGGGCTCTCTGCTCAGCGGGAAGCCTGCTTCCCTTCCTCTCTCTCTCTGCCTGCCTCTCTGCCTACTTGTGATCTCTGTCTGTCAAATAAATAAATAAAATCTTAAAAAAAAAAAAAAAAAAGGACAGTCTGACCTAGTCCTCTGGCAGGAAGCAGGGTCAGTGAGATGATCATGCTTAACTGTTTATCTGGACACTCAACAAATTTTCAAGTGTAAAATCAACCTTGCATTTTGCAGGGGGTAGAATACTGTTTTATGAGAACTAAGGACTGACTTATTTAAGACTGATCCCTTGCAGCAGCATCACCATAGAAACCATAAGATAGTCAATTCTGTTGAAGTACCACACTCCATAGCTGTAACCACAAAGCTGACCCCAGAACTTCAGTTATGGGGGGCTTGAGAGATAGGCCACTATTCTCCTAACTGAAAGTTGCTAAGATGGAAAAATAGGGAAGAAGGCTAAGATTTTGTTACATCAGACAGAAAGGCTTGAGCTCCAGCCCTTGATCATGCCATAAGACCAAGATTTTCCCAATCATGCATCTTAAAAGTCCTATAGAGCAATGGTTTCTTCTGCCAGTGCCTAATGCCTAATCCTACTAGACCCCTTTGAGTTACCCCAGGAAGTGATGGTCACTGGGGGATACAGTCAACAATGTTCCAGGAGACCTGGGGTATGTGTGTACACATACTATAGAACCATTCACCTTTACTCACTTAACAATGATCTTTTTCATACACAGCTGGATTTCATTTACTGATATTTAAGTATTTTTTTTTGCATATATAACTCTAGTCTTACTCATGGTGTCTTTGGTTTTCTTGGTCTTTTTTTAATGAATGAATTAGTTCTTTACTGCGAATCTGCATTAGGCATAGAATTAACTGTTCTTTATTTGACAAAACTGAAAAATTAGACATGGTATTTCTTTGTGGAGAATTTTTTAAGTGATTCTATTTCCTTAATGGTTAAATACATCTGGTTTTTATTTCTTTTGGACAAGGTTTTTATTTATTTTCTTTCTTTTTATTTCTTCTCGGACAAGATAAATTCTTTTAAAACTTTGCTCATTTCACACACACAAAAAAGAAACAAACCAAAAAACAGACTCTTAACTACAGAGAACAAACTCATGGTGACCAGAGGGGAGGTAGGTAGGAGGATGGGTAAAACACGTGAAGGGGATTAAAAGTATATGTATCTTGGGACGTCTGGGTGGCTCAGTTGGTTAAGCCTCTGCCTTCGGCTCAGGCCCTGGTCCCAGGGTCCTGGGATCAAGTCCCGCATCCGGCTCGTTGCTCAGTGGGGAGCCTGCTTCTCTCTCTGCCTCTGCCTGCCGCTCTGCCTGCTTGTGCTCTCTCTCTCTCTTTGACAAATAAATAAATAAATAGCATCTTAAAAAAAAAGTATATGTATCTTGAGCACTGATTAAGTGTTGAATCACTATATTATACACCTGAAACTAATGTAACACTACACATTAACTATGCTGGAATAAAAACTCAATTTAATTTCAATTAAAATATGTTCATTTCATCTAACTGATATTAATTTCCAAATACATGAGGTTTTTTAATAGTTCTAAGATTGAATTCTAATTTGTGTCTAATTCTAATCAACTAGAAAAATATGGTATAAGATGTCCAGACTTTAAAAATTTATTAAGACTGACCAGTCTTTATAAGTGTTCCATTTGTGCTTGAAGAAATGGGAATTCTCCCAGTGTTGATGCATATACATATTCATTCTATCAATACTGACAATTCTATTACTTAAATCCTATAATATATATGAGCTTATTGACTTATCTTTTTGATCTAACAATTATAAGAAGAAATGTTTTAATGACTCCTACTATTTTGATAAATTTTTCTATTTTCTTTGCATAATAATGCTATAAATTTGTCTTTCATGTTTTGAAGCTATGTTACTAACTGCATTCACATTTAGGATTAGTACATTTTCCTGGTAAATACAATTCTTGCAATATGTAATGATCTTCTTTATCTCTAGCAATGCTTTATGACATAATGTCTATTGGTATTTTAGTAATATAGCCTTATCCATTTCTTTTGCTATTTGCTTATACATCTTTTTTAACCTTTTTATGTCTCTGTATCTTAAGTATGTTCTCAAAAATATTTTTCAAAATTTTTTAATCCTATCACTTCCTCCTTGTTATAATATATTTCAATTCTATCTTGATACTTTTTAACTCCCACGAATTAAGCATTTTTTTTTTTTTAGTTTGTAGTCAAGGTTTATTTAGAGGTACCCACACTTTGCCATTATCCTCTTCTTTTTTTTTAATCACTTCTTTTATCACTATCTCAGACCTTACTTCTGAAATTATCTTCTTTCTACTAAAAGTACACTCCAGAATTTTCCTAGTAAGGGTCTTTTGTTAGTAAAATCTGTTTTGCTTGCCTAGAAATATATTTCACTTTCTTCTTCAAAGACAGTTTCTCTAGGTATTAAATTCTATATTCTTCTCAGCACTTTGAAGATACTATTATGCTGTCTTCTGGTAACTGTTGTTATTGCAGCTGCTGTTCTGTATGGATAACCTTGTTCTTCAGGGCTGCTTTTATGATCTTTTTGATTTTGGTGTTCTTAAGTTTGACTATAACATGTCTAAGTATGAATTTATATCTTTACAACATTATTGAGGTATAATCAACTACAACAAGTTTATATATTTGGAGTGTACAATTTTGATGTTGTTAACATTTGTATTTAGCAAGGGAAAGGCAAGGTCAAAGGAGGAAAGCCAGTCTGAAGGATAATTAACAGACTTTAAGAACCTAGAACCTTGGGTTCAACAGCTGAGTAGAAGGCATCTGGTGACTTTTGGGCAATACTTACCACATACTAGTAAACTACAATTATGTTTAGCAAAGAAAGAAGTTTTATATTCTTGAAACTTCACCTCCATCCATTATAAAAATGCAATTTTTATTCATCTTAACTACTTAAATTAAGGCCCTGGCAAAGAAAACTTCTGAAAGATACTTCTGTAACTGCCTATTACTGTCCAACACAAACTCTGCCTAGCCACTGTCTCTCAGATGCCCCCAAACATAACATACTTGTTCCTAATGCCCAACCCTTGTTCTTGTTCTTTTCTAACATGCACTTTCTCTTTGTTCTCTGCCACTCTAAATCTGGGTCCAATCTCCATTCTCCCACAAAGCCTTCCTTAGTCGTTCTAGATTACATCTCTTCACCAGAGCTCTGTCTACAAGACATAACTACTTATATAATCAGATGATCTGGTACACTTGTGTTATTGTTAAAGAGCTTTGTATATTTATATGACTTGCCTCCCCAGTCACGGGAAGTGACTGAAGGACAGAGATTCTAGGTCTGGAAATTACACTTTCATTTTATCCTCCACAGCACTTAGAATAAGAAACAGTTCCTTTAGCAATATTTAACTCTTGTTTAATTGAATATAATTAAAATCATCCACTGGATTAAATAAACAACTTTGAGAATCAGTTAGATGCTACTTCTTCAACATCACAGTTCTAGTTAAAGGAATTATTCAGCTGATGGAAGCCTAGCCCTTTCTGTCCTGTGAGTGCATAACTAACAATAACTTTCACAAAAAGATATGTTTCCTATCTCTTAAAATGACCCTATATATGTCATCAGGCTGCCTCTTGACATAACTTTGATGAAATTTTCATTAAAATTTGAGAAGTTATAGGGATGCCTGCCTGGCTCAGTTGGTGGAGTATGAGACTCTTGATCTTTGGGTTGTGAGTTTAAGCCCCATGTCGGGTGCAGAGATTACTTTTTTAAAAAATTGGGGAAGTTATAAAAGAGGATGATTATATATTTAAAATTTTAAACATAGGCCATATTGATACAGCAGAGAAAAACATAGAACTTGAGATTTCAAGGGGTTCAGTTTCAGTGATACTTTTTTCATGCCTGAATAAATTCCCATTCTTTCTCTTAATCTACTATAAATCTAATGTTTGTTAGCACTAGATGGCAGGAATTTCAGGCTCATGTAAGCATTGTGGAAGGCCTAAATTAGTACATTAGTCTCAGCGTCCTAGAATTCTAAGGGGGTCCTACAGGAGGCCAGGTTATAAGAATATGGTCGACAGCAGCCAGATTATGTTGAACTAGGGCTCAGATCCAGTTGCTGCTATCTGAGAATGAGAACTGTTTTAGCAATTATTCTCATTTCTCTAAAAGAGATTTTTACCATTAATTCTCTTAGTTTTAAAGTGAGGACTATCTTTACTACCTTTTATTTTCCCCAGTCTCATTTTCCTCTACCACACATGCCACCATTCTAACATGCAACTTCTTATGTGTATACTATGTATATCGTTTTGTTTGTATTCCACTTTACATAATTATTATTGCATAGTACATCTCATTTTTTTCCTACACAGCACTACGCTTTTAAGTGCATCAATTTGCTATCTTTACATTTAGTTATTGCTTGTAACTACTACTATTTATCAAGATATACCTTCACCATATTTTGTTTATCTAGTCTCCTGATGAGAGAAATCTCTACCTCTTTGCCCTCAAGTAACACTGCTTTTTTTTTTTTTTAAAGAAAACTACTATATAGGCTAGGCTAATCAATATGTGTAAGCGGATTGAATTTAGCCTTCAAAATGCCAATTTGTTTATAACCTCTAACCTCAACTTGTTTATAACCTCTAAGACAAACCTCTTGCACAATACCTGAAATTTCTTATCTCCTAGTTCCAAAAAAATAGAGTAAAAAGAAAACCAACAAAAGTATTTACAGAGTTCTGTCAGCTGTCCAAACATGAGAGATGTCATGATATGTGACACCAAGATGACATTTTGCAGGAGAAAATTATTAAACCACTAAGTCAATAACCAAAGTAAGTGTACTTATCCCAGATAAAGATGGATGGGCGGTGGGTGTCAAGTGTACTTTGTTGCATTCTCCTTCTCCAGTCACTAAGTTATTTTACACCAGCAAAGAGAGCAGGGGCTGACACAGTGGGGCCCCACCTCCATGAGTCACAGATATGCCTTTTCCATTCTTAAGTTATCCCGCATACAAACTTCCTGTTTAGGAAGTGTTGAGGTGAGAAGCAAAGTCAGGAAAGAATATAAGGAAATGGTAAGCTTTATGAAAACAAGATTGTTTTAAAAATGCATTAAAAATCTGATATTAAATAGCTTTACTTCAGAAGCCTTGCTCTTTTGCACTTTAAATGACTTTCCCACTGCTATTCTGGTTGTTTCCTTGATTTGGGTATCAGCCATCTCCACCAGACCATTTTGGAGGCAAGCCTAGACTGTGGAGCAAGCAATGGGGGGAATTATGGGAAAGTCATTTTTTGAGTACCTCAAGAACACAGCAAGAACCTCCCAAGAGTAAAGGGAATGACCATACCGATTAAGTAACTCCTTTGAAATCCAGAAGATGTCCCAATTATGGAGGATAAACTGAATAAACATACTTGCATTCTCCACCAAAACCTTCGGCATGCGCTGGCGGTTCATCAGGAGTGGGAAAGGATCTCGCCCATCATTTCGTTCATGGACTTCTCGAATTTCCACTGTGTCATCCATAAGATAGTAATGAATGATGTAGGTCCGACATTCACCAAACATGCTGTCTGTATCATCCCAGATTGCATAGAATCGAAGAACCTTTGAAGAACCCAAAGTAGTGACTTAAGAATTCTACAAGTGGAGAGATTAACTTAAGTACTTTGGCATTCATATATCAGACAATGATGGAAAAAGCTACAAAAACTATGAAGTAATCTCATAAAAAAAATTCACCAAAGATACAAAAACATCCGAAATTATATACCAGATGTCAACAGCTGGAAAGTATTAAATAGCAGGCTTATAAGTTTGTACTGAAAAATCAGAATTCACTTTCATCCAAAATATTAGTCAGTGAAAGAGAAGCCGAATTAAAAAAGCAATGGAAACTATTAGACAGTGATGAAAGAAACTGAAGAAGACACAAATAAATGGAGAGATATTTTGTGCTCACCATAAAAGAATTAATATTGTTAAAATGTCCATACTAACTAAAGCAACCTACAGATTTAATGCAATTCCTATCAAAATTCCAATGGTATTTTTCACAGAACTAGAGAAAAGAATCCTAAAATTTGTGTGGAACCCTAAAAGACCCTGAATAGCCCAAAAAACTCTTGAGAAAAAACAAAGGCAGAGGTATCATGTTCCCTGATCTCAAACTATACTACAACACTATAGTAATCAAAACAGTATGGTACTGGCAAAAGACACATAGATCAACAGAACAGAAATGACAGCCCAGAAACAAACTCACACTTCTATGGTCAATTAATTTATGAAAAATGAGGCAAGAATATACAATGGGGAAAGATAGTCTCTTCAATAAATGATGCAGGGAAAACTGTGGACAACTACATGCAAAAGAATGAAACTAGACCACTTTCTCATAGACCACCATACACAAAAATAAACTCCAAATAGATTAAAGATCTGAAGCCATAAAACTCCTAGGAGAAAACAGAGGCAGTAAGCTTGTCGACATTGATCTGAGCCATGTTTCTTTAGATGTGACTCCAAAGGCAAGGGAAACAAAAACAAAAATAAACAAATGAGACTACATCAAACTAAAAAGTCTTTATACAATGAAGAAAACTACCAACAAAGTGAAAAGGTAATCTACTGAAAGGGAGAAGATATTTACAAATTATATCTGATACAGAAGGGATTAACATCCAAAATATATAAAGAATTCCTACAACTCAATAACAAAAAACCCCCACAAATTCTGATCTTAAAAAAAAAAATTGGCAGAGGATCTGAATAGTTATTCTTCCAAAGAAGACACAAATGGCCACCAGGCACATAAAAAGATGCTCAACATTATTAATCATCAGAGAAATGCAAACCAAAACACCAATGAGATATCAACTTACACTTGTTAGAATGGCTATCATCCCAAAGACAAGAAATAACAAGTGCTGGCTGGAGAAAAAGGAACCCTCGTACACTGTAGCAGGAATGTAAACTGGTGCAACCACTATGGAAAACAATATGAGGTGCCTCAGAAAATTAAAAATAGAAATACCATATGATCCAGCAATTCCACTACTAGGTAGCCTCCAAAGAAAATGAAACACTAATACAAAAAGATATAAGCATCCCAAGTTCATTGCAGCATTATTTATAATAGCCAAGATTTGGGAATAACCTGTCCACCAAACGATTAATGGAGAAAGATGTAATTTATACATACAATGGAATATTCCTCAGCCATATGAAAGAATGAAGTCTTGCCCTTTGCAAAAACATGGATGAACTTTGAGGGTATTATGCTAAGTGAAACAAGTCAGACAGAGAAAGACAAATATTGCTTAATATCACTTATATGTAGAATCTAAAAAAACAACAAAACCGAACCCAGCTCATAGATATGGAAAACAGACTGGTGGTTGCCAGAGGGTAGGGAGCTTGGGGTGCAGGTTGGGGGGGAATGGGTGGAGTAGGTGAAGGAGATTAAGAAGTACAAACTTCCAGTTATAAAATAAATAAGTCATGGGAACGTAATGTACAGAATGGGGAATATAGTCAATAATATTATATTAACTTTGTAATATGACAGATGGTAACTAGACTTATTGTGGTGATAACTTTGCAATGTATCCAATTGTCAAATCACCATGTTATATCCTGAAGCTAATATAATCTACATCAATTATACCTCAATAAACAACAACAACAACAACAAACAAGAAAAAAAAGAGCAGCATGTTTTATATAGGGGCTTATATTTATTAATAAAGGTATATGTAAACAGTTTATATGTAATTAGTATTGAAAGAATTTTCATTTATTAATCAGTCCTTTTTATCCATCAACATATCTCTTCTAGTAACAGTATCAACAACACAATCTTTAAAGACAAAAGAATAACAGATATATGATTGATATATAGAATGTCCTTAAAAGATGTTAGTGCTAGGCAAATTCTTCTGAAGTAAAAGGAATTACATTTCTGAGAGAACACCCGCAGCAAAGCAGCACTGAGAATAATCTCCCCATCTTTTGTACAGAAAGGAGAAGAGCAAATCTGCCCCCACACACCAACCCACAGTGGGGAGGATAGGATGGTTGGAACAAAGCTGGAAAACACCTAGACTCCTCTGTACTCAGACATTCATATAAAATTTAACAAGAAAGCATCTGCGATGGGATTTCTGTGAAATTACTATTTTATCATTGGAAACCTACCTAGATGAAATAGCTTTGAAATTTCCCAATAAATCAGTTAGGGTTTCCCAAAGAAGGTTATAAAATGAACTCCTATTTGGGAAAAGAAGCAATCGGTTGGAAATGTGAAGTGGGAAGCAGACATAGCTCAGGAATTGCTTTAAGACTGAAAAGTTTGGTGGAACTCCTAGGACTTAACTCCCTAACATCTTTGGGTCTCGGTCTCTAATACAATACTTGGACATTCCTGTTCCTCCAACTCTAAATGAAACCAGAAAGATAGCATTGTCTCCAAATGGCTAATTACCGATGTAACATTTTAAAACACACATCTACCAGAACAGTTGGCTAATAAACATGCATAACATTTGGAGATGAGCAAAGCCACTGACGTGCTTAGTTACTTACTTGTTTATCAAAGGTGAGAAACTGCTTCAGTTGGTCAAAATCCGATGGGGTGACATACTTACGAAGAGGCTGTTTCCGGAGTTCAGTGTAAGGATCAAGAGCCATCTTCTCTGGAGGATTTAATTCAATTCCTTGACTTTCTAAAAATACCTACATCATGCAAAAGTAATAATGATCATCTTTCTTGAAGCTTCCATAAGTAATAACTGATGGTATAAAGAGAAGCATAATAATCATTTCTATGCCATTGTCCAAATTAATCATTAGCTTCAGTGTGAGGCAAATCTTAGCTGCACTAAGCCTCCAACTGACCCAACACTATGATGCAGATAACAACTGGTAATTACTGATAAATATTATAAAGCTTCTAGGCAATATGCTAAGTTAACTGGAAGACATAATAATAAGGTATCTGGCTCCAAATATGAATTTAGATCAATGAAATTCAGTTAGATGCCCAAGAACAGAGTAAGTCCTGGGGTTGCTTACATACACACATCTGAAACCCAACCACAGTTTCAAACAATATGTAATTCATATCAGATATGGGGGCAAGCTAAGTTAAGCTGAAATCAAATTCCCAACTTTCCAACTCACCAAAACCAATTATCTGATTAAGTCCCCATCTCCACCCGCCTCTAAGAAGGAAAAGAATTACTGGTTATTTTAGACCAGAAAATACTGTAGCAAAATAGGAGAGACAAGCCAAGTACTCAAATCTCACCAGATAAAGTTAAGGAAAGCATCTGAACTTAACATGATCTTGTTTGATTTGCTAATTATAAGTAAATACAATATTTTCAGGAACTATATCTTTTAATACAACTTGGCATTTCTTCTTCATAAAAGCAGGACAATAAGCTGTATATTTTTTAGTAATCAGAAAAGAACAATGGCATGGGGTCTGTTTACATTCTAGAATTAGAAATTAATCTGAAATATGGGTTTCTTTTGGGAATTGTGTCATGTGCTTTTGGACAATTCAATCGAAAATATACAGGACCCAGAACCAAAATATTTGGGTTCTAATATTAGCTCTGCTGCTAACTAGCTTGTAACCTTAGTATTTAAAGTTTCACTGAACAGTCTCCAATATCTTTCAATATTAAAACACTGTGATCTCAATGTCTATTAAAACTACTGAGCCAGAGATAATGACTAACACTATTCTCCTCTCCCTTGAAATGATGTATTAGTGTAGCAGGATTATTGATTGAGGTATTTAATGGGATTTTTACTCTTTCTGTTGCTTTCAACAGACCAGGCCCTCTGTTAACCTTACCTTGGGGATTTGGGCAGGAATGCAGAAGCTTCCTGAAGTTGACTATTCTTCCTATCTCTTAGGAAAGGCCTAAACTCTTTGAAGAGATTATTCTGAGGTATCTCAAAAGGACCGGAAAGAAGGGAATGTCTTTGAAGGCAAGGAGAGAAAAAGGGGGAAATTCTCCGAGACTGGAAAACAGACACAAGTTGATGGGTCTCAGAAGAGCAAGACTCCCCACGTGTGCTTAGGGATGCTCACAGCACACGTGCAGCGGGTCAGGCACATAAGTCTCAGGCATTCGGGGTCTCGGTATCTGACCTAGCATCAAAGCATCCAGGAGGTGCCCTTGCTCACAGACAGCCTATGGACCCTGCCTGTATGACCGCAGCAGGCCTGGGTGTGCCGTCTTGTTGTTCTTAGGGCTTGGAATTTTTGGCAAAGCTGAGGGTGAATAGAAACAGCAGCCCAGTTGGATGGCAGCTCAAGTAGGTTTTTAAAACACAAAACAGTATTTCCCACACACATGCATATATGGGGTAGGATTCACACCTGCTATACTACTGGTAATAAAGTCTAGATCTAGGGGTCACGTTTATGTTATGTACTTTTTAGCAACACACACACACAGAGGTCGCCGTGACATTCCTTCAGGAGAAAGTCCATGTGTGAGCTACGCTCCCTTCAGGCATGAGCTCCAGTGCTGCCAACCATAAGTTAATGTTCATGAATCAACAGAATATTTTAAACATGGCATCTTTAAACAGAAACACGCATTAAAGAAAGTTATAGAAACCTAACTCCTTATTTTTCCTAGGAGTGATGGATCCATAGTTGCTAATGATTAAGGGCTCGTGGTGACTTCCTAGAACAGAACTGCCATCAACAATGAGAGTTGGGGTGACTGGGTGACTCAGTCGGTTAAGCGTATCTCTTTAGGAGAGTTGAATTACTGCACAGCAATGAACTGCTGATATTCAAATTGTTCATAAAGAGACAACTGTAAAAATTATACCAGTACCTGAAATTTAAATAATATTTTTTAAAAGATTTTATTTATTTATTTGACAGACAGAGATAACAAGTAGGCAGAGAGGCAGGCAGAGAGAGAGAGAGGAGGGAGCAGAGAGCCCCATGCAGGACTCAATCCCAGGACCCTTGGATCATGACCTGAGCCGAAGGCAGAGGCTTTAACCCACTGAGCCACCCAGGCATCCCTAAATAATATTTTATAATTCCTCAGTATACAATTCTGAAACTGCCTCAAAAACCTAAAAAATGAGAGAGAAAAATCTGTTTTTCCAAAGATGGTCGAGCACCTCTACCTTCTGCACTGTTTGTCACTGTTGCTTTGGGATGGCACGGATGCCAGGGCTCCTTCCTTTACTTCCTTGAGGTCTCTGTTCATCTGCTATCTTTTTTTTTTTTCTTAAAGATTTTATTTATTTATTTGACAGAGAGAGACACAGCAATAGAGGGAATATAGGCAGGGGGAGTGGGAGAGGGAGAAGCAGGTTTCCTGCTGAGCAGGGAGCCCAAGGCAGGCTCGATCCAGAAGCCAGGGATCATGACCTGAGCCAAAGGCAGACACTTAATGACTGAGCTACCCAGGCGCCCTGTTCATCTGTCATCCTATCAGTGAGGCCTTCCTGACCAGCCTCTTCACACAGAAGTTCCCTCTGCTTCCCCTTCCCTCTTCTCTGCTCTAGTTTCTTCTGAAGCTCTAAGCAGCATCTGACATGTTAAATACTTGTCTGCTTATTTTTGTCTCCTCCAGCCAGAATGTAATAGCATTTATAAGGGCAAGTCTATGTATTTGGCACCTAGAACCATGCCTGGCACAGAGCAGGCACCCAGTAAGTATTTACTAAGTAAATTATTAAATGTAAAGCATTAAATGAGTGAATTCACAGGAACTCAGTATGTGGTAAAGATTAATCACATGTGGCATTTGGTAACATGGGATTAAAGGTATAAAATAATTCAGAAACATATCTTTGCTTCTAGAAATTGTTTAATCTAAGACAAATTCAGAAAATTCAGAACTGACTTTCTAATACCTACATTTTGTGCTAAAGAAAGGATTCTCCTGAGTCTATATATGTACACATAACTTTTTAACAATGTGTCAAAAATCTATACTTATGAAATAGAGGAAATGAAGAATTCTTCTTGATATAAACAAGCATTCTCCTTTAAAAATTGTTTTATTTCCAGAAATCTTTAGATAGCAAGTTTCTCCCAAATATAGCAAGTATGACTTACAGGAAAAATATGAATTGCACAAAAAAATGTTAGGCTCATATCTGCTAATAAAGGTAATATTACTTTTGCAACTCAAACTTCAGATAAATCATCCAATTCCTCTTTCATATTTCTGTCCCATCAAGGGTGTTACCTCCCCTATTCTCCATGTGAACTGGCATGGGAACTGGTTTCTTATCAAATGATTCAGCTATGGTGCAAGTTTAATTTTATCTGAATGGATATGTAGCCATATCATTGTGAAAAAAGTGATGTCACTACACTGTGTTGACACACAGCAATGCACACACAAACACCTCATTAACCTACATAATAATCCATACAGGACAGATTACCAGAGTCCTCCTCTTACCCTTATATTTTTCTTCTCCTTTTTAAAGATTTTATTTGTTTATTTGAGAGGGAGAGAGCACAAGCAGGGGTGGGAGGGACAGGGACAAGCAGACTGCCCACCAAGCAGGGAGTCCCACACAGGGATGGATCCCAGGACCCCAAGATCATGACCTGAGCCCAAGGTAGATGCTTAACTGGCTGAGCCACCCAGGCTCCCCTCCTCTTACCCTTATAAATGAAACATATCCTTCTGTAAATTAGAATGATGCCTCAGACACCACAATTTCCGGAAATGTATACTATACCTGTGTGAATCGGTCGCAGTCAACAATGCGGAAAGTTTTGCCATAAATTGTAATGTTTATTCCTCGATTTAGGTCTTTCCAATGGTAATGGTCTCCCTGGTCATTCTTGGTTAGCCGCTGGCGTTTGATTAACTTGCCTTGAAGGATCCCAGAGTTTTCCACAACAGGTTCCATGACAGACATGCTGTCATCTTCCAGATAGTAGTAAATGTTCACTTGACGAATCCTATAATGTTCCTCAGTTGACATAGGAACATCTTCTTGGAAATAGGCAGCAAATTTCAGCACCTATAACACACAAGGAAGGGGAAAATGGCATTGCATTAGTCTCTCATCCAAAAAACATCCAGTGCCTTCCTCTAAAGAGAACCACTCTGGGAGAATAAATACTCATCACTCCTATTTTCTAAACTGAAGGGTGTTAAACCATGGCCCGTGGGACCCATCTATCCCTGCCACCTGATTTTGTATGACTGCCAATCTAAGAACGTTTTATTTACATATTTAAATTATTTAAAAAATCAAAACAATAAAACTCAAAACACATGAAAATGATACAAAATTTGAATTTCAGTACCTACAAATAATTATGTAAATAATTAGCAGGTATTTGCCAATGACTGCTTTCCCATTACAAGGGTAGGTTTGAGCAGTTGTGATAGAGACCACATGGGCTGTTACTATGGACTGAATTTCGTCTCCCTCCCCCCAAAAATTTGTATGAGGAAGCTCTAACCCTTAATACGACTGTACCTGGAGACAAAGTCTTTAGGGAGTGATTAAGCTTAAGTGAGGTCCCAACAGTGGGGCCCTGAACCAAATGAATTGGTGGCTTTGTAAGGAGGGGAAGACCTATCTCTCAGCAGACCCACCCTGAGGAAAGGCCACATGAGGACATAGCAAGAAAGCAGCTATCTAAATCCAGAAAGAGAGCCCTCACCAGAAATTTAATCAGAATGAGAAAATTAATTTTTATTATGTAAGGCACCAGTATATGGTATTTTATTAGGGCAGCTCAAGTTGACTAAGATAGCTACAAAGCCTCAAATATTTACTATTTGATCCTTCACAGAAAAAGTTTGCTGAAGTCTGCTCTAGGTACTTCAAACTACATACAGACTACGTAGTAATGTGGTCCTTGATGAGATGGCTTAAAGACCTTAACCTCACTAACTTCACTTCTATGTCAAAAATCTTAGAATTTCTGCAGACTCAAAACTTTGGACAAAACTATAACCTTTGGTTTCAAAATGAAAACAAAGCCTCAAGTCCATTTTCTTTAGGAGAGTCCCCTGTAAATGCATATTAATGACATATTCATTCTTAGAGAATTCATATGAATGTGACTCAAATCATCAATGCAGCATAGACTCTTTGGGTGGCACATAAACACACCCTCACTGCACTCAGAAATATACATGACAGATAGAGCAAACCCTAGGACCTCTAGGGAGCATCAGTGGGGAGTAAAAATGGCACATTCTAGTGCATATTTAAAAACATTTTAAAATATCAAAAGCTTGAGTTGACAAGCTTTCGGATTAATTTTAAAACTTTCTTTTATCCTGACTTTATTTTGCAAATTTCCTCCCCTGAAGAGAAAAATACTAGAATGGTGTTGTAGGTAGACAAGGGTGTGAACCTAAATCTTCACTGGAACTAGAAGTTCCACTGGAACAAGAAGACTGTTTAGTGAAAACACAAATATGGCTTGATGAATGGGAAGATGCATTATTTTATACATGAGTGCTATTGCTAAAAAGGATTAGTGTCTACTGTGGAAAAATAAGATTAAAAACCAAAAGAGATCGGGCAACGGCATAGGTGAAATATGCATATAATGGAATAAAACCTTAAAACTCTTAATAAAAAGGTGAAATGCATGAATGGAATGGAATGTTTAAAGGAGAAAGCTAATACAGTAAAAGCAAAAGACAAAAGATCAGTTTCAGGTAACATTTTAGATTGACTGCAAAGTACTGAAATGGGGACATGATCACTAATTCATGCATGAAATGGTCTGTGCTTGAGCCACAGATATATAAATATATAAAACACGAGAGCCAGAAATGATCAGCTAATTGAACCTTCCTCATTTTACAAACGAGACTCAGAGTGGTAGATTGACTTGCTTGAGGTCAAACTCAGGGTTAGGGGCACAAGTGGGGCTGAAACTATCTGTAGACTCACAGAGAAATAAGAAAAAGGTAAAGAAATACCCAGCCATATACCTGATGCTGTTCAGGTTCAGCCTCTGAATGGATATGTGAATGTGTTCCTAACAGATGAGTTCACTGAGATGGGGCAAGGGGGATGATATGGATTCTGGCTGAGACATTTAAAAAAATTTTTTTACACTAAGTGTAAAATGTAAATAGTATAATATAATGTAAATAGTATAATTCCACCACCAGGTTATTTTCTAACTTCCAGCCTCTAGTTTCAATAGGTACTCAATTAAAGTTGACTAGCTAGATGAACACTGTATAGACATTTAACAAAAAGAATAAAATGAAAAAAAGACCCAAAAAAGACAGAAAGAAAACAGGCTAGGAGTAAATTAGGAGACTTAACTTGTAAAATCTGGTCATTCATTTTCAGTCTCAGTTATACATAAAAATCATCCGGAGATTAAGATCGATGAGGGTTAGGGTGACATCTCAGTTTCTTAAAAGTCCCACTAGGGATTCTGTTGTATGGCAGGGTTAGGACTACCTCACCTTAATTTAAAGAGGAGGCTCACTGACAAGGAAAATTAGGAATGATATGGAAATGTCAACCGATGGAAATAAAATAGCTCACATTACAAAAGCGTAAGGGTAAATGAGACAGAAATGAAAATGTTACCATACCCTCTGGTTATATTATGCTAAACCTGAAACATTCCCTGAAAAATAAAAACTTATGGGAAACAGCCTGGCGAAATCTGAAAAAAGATGGAGTTGTTACCATGATGACATTTTGCATTTCACAAAGGCTAAGAATGTGCATCAGTACCAATAAACCTTCCAAAAAGTAGACAGCACAGAGCAGGTAAACGTGGAGCAATACGAACTCAAGAATTCAGACTTCATCCAACTTTTCTTTAACTGTATTTGGAAAATATTTCAGAGAAGTCTACAGGGAATTATTTTCTGTAATAAGCTTCCTGACTAAAGAAAGCCTCTTTCAATCCTGAGTTCAGCTGTCTATGACTAAAGGTTGAGGCATTTGAACAATTTTCTCCTCAGAGCCCTCTGGAAAACCTGTGGTTTGCTGTTGACTTTTCTGCAAACAGTTGGCTCTCAGAAATATGAATTCAAGGGTATCCTGAAATCCCAGATGATACCTTTTTGTCAAAAGCCACATGTGCAGGAATAAATTGTGCAGGTGGGGCCTGCTTAGGTTGGCCATAAGTTAAAATTGGTGCCTTGCTGGCCAACTCATCCAGCTCAGCCTGGGACAGCTGGTTGACCTGGAGCCGCTCCCCGCCTATCCCAACTGTTGGACGTCGAACAACTGCATAGCCATTCCTGTAGCCCAGCGTCTGGCTTCTATGAAATGCTGTTTTCTGAATAACAAAAGAAGTGTTTCATTAATAATATTTTATGAATATGTGTTAGGTAAAAGAGTTAACTTTCAGAAACATCATAACTTAAACCTTATAAACATCACAAACCTTGTATCAAAAGCTTACCTATACCAGAGGCTTCTAATATTTTGGGCTAACCACCTGGTCAGGAACAAGGAGAAAAGCAGAAGCCTGAGCTTAAAACAAAACTTAAAGCCATGTTCCAGAATGCCCAATTTAATTACCAGCTCACATTTCATTAGAAACGAAAATATTGCCTTATCTATACTCTTAATCTTTCACTTAATTCTTTCTATGTTTTTAATCTTATCTACTGTTCAGAAACCATGGAACTTAGAAGATGTGACTCTATGAAATGAATTTTTACTCAAAATAAAAGGCCCTTCTTGTTATAGTAACACAGATACATTCATATAACTCTTTGGAAAGCAAGTATTATATATTTAAAGTCTTAAACTTAATAATTCTACCTTTGATCCTTTATTTTAAAAATATAAGCCAAATCATGGCAAAGAACAATATGCCTAAAGCTGACCATTATAATGTTAATTATAATAGTAAAACACTAGAAACAATATAAAAGGCACACATATGAGTTAATAATGGAAAACTCACTTTATGAACTATGATGCAGCCATTAAAATATTGATTTTAAAGACCACATGGCAATCTGTGAAAAATGTTTGTGATTTAATAAGTCAAAAAGAGCAGCATATAAAATTATATGTATACTATAGGGTGCCTGGTGGCTTTGCCGGTTAAGCAGTTGCCTTCAGCTCAGGTCATGATCTTATGGTCCTGGGAATGGGCCCCACCTCAGTCTCCCTGCTCAGTGGGGAGTCTACTTTCCCCTCTCCCTCTGATCCTCCTCCCCACCTGTGCTCTCTCTCTGTCTCAAATAAATAAATAAAATTTTTTTTTAATTTTTTATTTTTTATAAACATATATTTTTATCCCCTGGGGTACAGGTCTGTGAATCACCAGGCTTACACACTTCACAGCACTCACCAAATCACATACCCTCCCCAATGTCCATAATCCCACCCCCTTCTCCCAAACCCCCTCCCCCCAGCGACCTCAGTTTGTTTTGTGAGATCAAGAGTCACTTATGGTTTGTCTCCCTCCCAATCCCATCTTGTTTCATTTATTCTTCTTCTACCCACTTAAGCCTCCATGTTGCATCACCACTTCCTCATATCAGGGAGATCATATGATAGTTGTCTTTCTCTGCTTGACTTATTTCGCTAAGCATGATATGCTCTAGTTCCATCCATGTTGTTGCAAATGGCAAGATTTCATTTCTTTTGATGGCTGCATAGTATTCCATTGTGTATATATACCACATCTTCTTGATCCATTCATCTGTTGATGGACATCTAGGTTCTTTCCATAGTTTGGCTACTGTGGACATTGCTGCTATAAACATTCGGGTGCATGTGTCCCTTTGGACCACTACATTTGTATCTTTTTTTAAAAATTTTTAAAATTATATGTATACTATAATTAGAAGCATGTAAACATGTACACAAAAAGAAACTGGATTTGGATAATGTTCTCTGTATTATTTCTGAATTATGTTGATTTTTTTATAATGAGCTTTTTTTGGCAATTGGAAAAAAAAAACAAAAGATTAAATAAAAAAAGAAGGAAGTGTAAAGGAAATATTTTTGAAGGCAAAGGAGAGACCAAAATGGTAACATACAACACCCCAGCCTCCCTACCCCTCCATAAAGATCAACAATTAGACGATTATCCATAGACAAAAGCAGCTCTAGAAGAGATTTGGAGTTCAGTTAGGTTGTTTTAGGAACACAGTGGAACAAAAAACCTGAGAATAACTACTCAAGGAGAAGGAAGACTTCATTTTGCCCGCATCACCTCATACTCCAAGCCAGCATTGCTCAGTGTCAGGAGGGAACTTCCTGGCCAGAAAGAGGTCCCCTGGCCAGGATGGAAGAGCAATCAGCTTCTCCAATCTTTTGGGGTAGTCCACAAAAATCCCACGTCAGTTTCCTCCCATCTAGACCAGCAAAGCTGAAAAGTATAAGGCCAGCTAGGAACCCGGAAACAAAAGTAAGGGCTACTGGCAGCAGCCCCTCAGTGGAAGTGACCATGGTGTGTAGACACCTGCTCTGCAGATAAACCCAGCAGATCTTACCACTGACCCAAAGCCAAGGGCCAGGATATTTGCAGCCACTTCGTACGCTCTCAGATTTCATCAGCTTTCATCCCAGAGGCATTCATGATTCCAGGCATCAGAGCCCCTTCCCTTTCCTCCCCTCCCCATATCCCCACCAGAGCCTGGGAACCACACCGGCAGTCAGCTCAGGCCTCTGCAGCTGCTGGACTGCAAGATGCCAGCACAGACACCCTCTGGCTGACCCCTCCCCCATTCATGCACTTGGAACTAGCCCCTCCAGCTGTGCATCTGCTCATCGCCCAACTCTCATCACAGGCCTCCACTGAAGTGTGCATGTTGGAGGGAGAGTGTGCAGCCCAACCAGGGCCTCCTGCCAGTGGGCTCATAGTTGGCCCTGTCGTTTGCCTTCTCTGCTTCCCACCACTCTGTGTATGTCTGCAAATGGCCCCTGCCATTACATAGGCACCAATTGGCCAGTTGGCACCCTACAGCCAATTATGTGTATCCCTACCTACTCCAGTCACCACTGCTGCTTGCCCTGCTCCCTAGCTGCTGGACCTGGAGGTTCCCAAAGACCCCAACAGCCCTTGCAGCCACTATGCACACCCTGTAGCACCTGTCAAGGGCCACACAGTTGTCAGTGCCATAGACCCCAGTGGCCTGGGCTAGAGAGACATCATGCCCCCTAAACATGAACCCAGTACCATATAGCCCTGCCCTTGGAGTCCTATACCACTAGGCCCAGGAACACAGCAAGCTTCAGCATGCCTCCACCTATAGGTGAAAGTCATCCCATACCAAAGTCAGTCCATAAAGTCTGGAAGAGGTAGCTGATTCTTTATGTGAAGACACCTACGCAAGATACAGGGATCATGAAGAACCAGGGAAACATGATTTCACCACTTATAATAACTCGTCCCAAAGAAATGAAGAACCAGGAATTGCCTAATGAAAAAAATTCAAAATTCTCCTAAAGATGCTCAGAGACCTACAAAAGAACAGAGATGGGCAATTTAATGATATCAGGAAAACAATAAAGGAACAAAGTGAGAAATTCTACAAAGACGTAGAAAACATTAAAAAGAGCCAAATGGAAATTCTGGAGCTGAAGAACACCATGACTGAACTGAAGAATTCAACTATAACTTCAAAAGAAGATTTGAACAAGCAAAAGAAAGAATCTGTAAGCTAAAGGCAAATAACTTGAAGTTAACAACTCAGAGGAGAAAAAAAAAAAAAAGAGTGAAAAGGAATGAAGAAAGCCTATGGGACTTATGGGATACCGACAAGAAAAATCACATATGTGTCACTATATCCTTTTCTAGAAGGAAAAGACAGAAAGAGGCAGAAAGCTTATTTAAAGAAATAATGTTTGAGAACTTCTCAAGCCTGGGTAGAGATCTGGACACTCAAGTTTGTGAAGTTATTGGTACTCATAATTTCAATCTAAATCATCTTCTCCAAGACACATGATAATAAAGTGGTCTAAAATCAAAGACAAAGAGAGAATTTCAAAAGCAGTAAAGAAAGAAACTCATACAAAGGAACTTCCATAAATGATCAGATTTCTCACCAGAGATCTTGCAGGCCAGGAGAGAATGGGATCATCCATTCTAAGTGTTAAAAGAAACTGCCAACCCAGGATATTTTACCCAGGGAAAATGTGCTTCAGAAAGGAAGGCAAGATAAAGACATTCCCTAATAAACAAAGAGAGGATTCATTGCCACTAAACCTGCCTTATGAGGAATGCTGAAAGAAGTTCTTCAAGTTGAAAAAAAAGGCATTAATTAGTAACATGAAAATACACAACACATAGATAAAGGTGAGCATATAGTCAGATTCAGAATATCCTAATACTGTAACACAGTGATGTGTTCACTTCTTCATTCTAGTACAAAGATTAAAGGAAAAGTATTGAAAACCTCTCTAGCTCCAATAATCTGTTAGTGGATGCAAAACATAAGAAGATGTAAATGATGACATCAAAAAACATAAAGTGAAAGGAGATATGATGATAAGGATAGGGTGTTTATATATGATCAAGGCTGAACTGCTATCAGTGTAGATTGTTACATATGTTTCATGTGAGTCTCATGCTAACCACAAAGCAAAAATCTACAGCAGCTTCACAAAAAACGAGAAAGAAATCAAAGATACTACTATGACTAATCATCAATTCACAAAGGAAGACAGCAAGATAGGAAGAAAGGAACAGGGAACTACAAAACAGCCAGAAAACTTAAAGTGGTAGGGATGCCCATGTGGCTCAGTTGGTTAGGCGTCTGCCTTTGGCTTCCGTCATGATCCCTGGGTCCTGGGATCAAGTACCATGTCAGGCTGTCTGCTCAGCAGGGTGCCTGCTTCTCCCTCTGCTTGCCTCTTGCTGTGCCTGCTGCTCTCCCTGCTTGTGCTCTCTCTCTCTGACAAATAAACAAAATCTTTTTTAAAAAATGGCATTAGTAAGTCCTTACCTATCAATAGTTACTCTAAACATAAATGAATTGAATTCTCTATCCAAAGGCAAAAAGCTGGACGATTTTTTTAAAAAAAACCCACAAGATCCAACTATATGTTGCCCTATACTATGAGAGACTCATTTTGGCTTGAAGCACACTCATAAACTGAAAGTGAAGGGATGGAAAAAGATAATCCATGCAAGTAGAAACCAAAAGAGAACATGGGTAACTATACTTAGAGCAAACAAAATAGACTTTAAGCCAAAAATGCTACCAAGAAACACGGATGGTCATTATATAACGGTAAGGGGATCAATTTATCAAGAAGATATAACAACCACCTGAAAATAATACAAAACTTTATGTTAATTATTCAGGAATTAAAATAAAACAAGCAGAGGGGAAAAGATATAATTATCATAAATATATATGTACCCCACATCAAAGCAGATACTAATAGATCTGAAGGGAGAAATAGCCAACAAGACAATAATAGGGATTTCAACAGATGACTAAATCAGATAGGAAATGAATAAGGAAAGGTTGGATTTCAATCATACTTTAGACCAAACAAACATTAAAAAAATCTATCCAAAACCCCTAAAATACACATTCTTCTAAAGTCTACAAACATTCTCCAGGATAGGTTATATGAAAGGTGACAAAACAAGTCTTAGCAGATTGAAATCATACCTACTATGCTTTTGCACCACAATGGTATGAAACTAGAAATCAGTAACAAGAAGAAAACTGAAAAATTCACAAATATGTAGAAATCAAATAACACACTCTTGTACAACCAGTGGGTCAAAGAAGAAATCAAAACGGAAATCAAAAAGTATCTTGAAACAAATGAAAATAGAAGCATAATATATGTAAACCTTTGGGAACCTGCAAAAGCAGTTTAATAGGGTGTGTGTGGGTGTGTGGGTGTGTATTTTGTTTTTTTTTAGACAGCAAGAGAGAGAGTGAGTGAGCTGTGGAGGTGGGAGGTGGGGCACTGAGGGAGAGAGAGAATCCCAAGAAGGCTCCCTGCCCAGGGCAGCACCCAACACAGGGCTCAATCCCACGACCCAAAGATTATGACCCAAGCCAAAACCAAAAGTCAGATACCCAACCTACCAAGACACCCAGGTGTCCCAATAGAGGATTTTATAGTGATAAATGCATGCATTAAGGAATGAGAAAGATCTCCCTGATATCAACACCAGATAAGGATACTATATGAAAAGAAAGTTACAGATCAATATCCTTGATAAATATAGATGCAAAAAAAAATATTAGCAAACCACATTCAACATCTCATTAAAAGGATCATATATCATGATGAAGTAGTATTCCTGAGATGCAAAGATGATTCAACATATACACATCAGTACTTGTTATACAACACATTAAGAGAATGAAAGATAAAAATCAAAAGATCATCTCAATAGGTGAAGAAAAAGTGTTTGACAAAACATCCATTCATAATAAAAATCTGACAAACGGAGTATAGAAGGAACATACCTTAACATAGTAAACGCCACATGTGACAAGTCCATAGCTAATATCAAACTTGATGTGAAGGGTTGAAAACTTTTCCTCTAAGATCAGGAACAAGACAAGGATGTCCACTCTTACCATTCCTATTCACCATAGAACTAGAAGTCTTGGCCAGAGCAATCAGGCAACAGACAGAAGTAAGAGGCATCCAGTTAGGAAAGGAAGAAGTAAAACCCTCTTTGCATTCAGATGACATGATCTTACATTCAAAACCCCTAAAGACTCCACCAGAAAACTGTTAGAACTAATCAATGAATTCAGTAAAGTTGCAGGATACAAAATCAATATACAGAGAAAAATTGTGTTCCTATACACTAACAATAAACTATCTGAAATTGAAATTAAGAAAACAATTCCATTTACAATAGCACAAAAACAATAAAATACTTCAATGGCATGTTTCACAGAAATAGAAAAAACAATCCTAAAATTTGCATGGAACCACAAAAAAAAAAAAACCCAAATAGCCAAAGCGGCCTTGAGAAAGAAGAACAAAGCTGGAGGCATCACACTTTCTAATTTCAAGCTATCATTACAAAGCTACAATAATCAAAACTACCTGGTACTGGCATAAAAAGAGACACATATATGGTGAATGCTGTGAAGTGTATAAACCTGGCAATTCACAGACCTGTACCCCTGGGGCTAATAATACATTACATGTTTATAAAAAATAAAAAAATTTTTAATTTTTAATTTAAAAATTTTTTTAAAAAGAGACACATAAGCCAATGGAACAGAATAGAGCCCAGAAATAAGCTCATGCATATATGGTCAACTATCTTTGACAAGAGTACCAAGAACACACACTGGGGACAGGACAGCCTCTTCAGTAAGTGGCTGGGAAAACTGGGTATCCCCACAAAAGAATGAAATCAGATCCCTATTTTATAGAACTCACAAAAATTAACTCAAAGTGATTGAAGACTTAAAAGTAAGACCTGGAACTGTAAAACTCCTTGAAGGAGAAAAGGGGAAAAGCTCCCTGACATTGGTTTTGACACAGACTTCTAGATATAATACCAAAAGCACAGTCAGCAGAAGCAAATATAAACAAGTGGAGCTACATAAAATTAAAAAAGCTTCTGTACAGCAAAGGAAATAATCAACAAAATGACAAGGCGACCTAGGGAAAGGGAGAAAATATTTACAAACTGTTTTAGTCTGTTCAGGCTAGTCTAACAAAATACCAGAGACTGGGTAGCCTCCCCATCCCTCTTAGTCATTATGGTTCATTCTCTGAATGCTTTGAGAGTTATACACATCTAGTTCTTCAGTGCTAAATAAAGATAGTGACCATGTTTTCCAAATTTCAAATAAGACAAAAGGTTGACACATGGACAGTCTATTTAAAATAGAAAGTAAGTCCAAGGCACAGTTCATGTTATATGAAGCACAGCAATGTACATTCTCAGAGCCTGGGACCTCCAGTCTGCATCTGTGTAATCCCCCAAATCGACTCACCCCTCCTGTTCGTAATGCACACTCACCAACACCAATGCTGAGGCTGCTCCTGCATAGGGCAGGAATGTGCCTACATTTTCTAACTTACATAGAACGGAAAAGTCCACTGAAGGAAAAGCTCTATGATGCTGTGTCTTAATGCAGAGATAATTATGAAGAAGCAGCTCAGAATCCAGACTCTTTCACCAAAATTTCAACTTCAATTCATTCTCCCAAAGAAAATAAATGGACTACATATTTTATCTTACCTTCATACCCCTGGAATGGAGCTTTTAGCTTAAGTTATTAAACTATACAAATACAAATTATTATTGTCTTATCTATGATAGTTTACTGAATCTCAACATTGGTCTTCAAACATATTTCTGTAACCAGGTTAAAATCAAAACAAATACGAATAATTTTGTCAAGGGCTAAGCCATGTCAGAAGGGAGAAAAAAGTTTTTCTTTTCCTCTTCAATTTTGTCTACAGAACACAAAACAGTTAAAGCAGGGAAGGAGCAAAATAATCAAATCAGGAATATTTCATTAAAATGTTAGAAAAGAATAGGAGTACAGGAAGGAAGAAAAAAAAAAACAGCTAATCAATTGTGAATGAAAGGATTGGAATGGAATGATCTCCTGTAAAGCAGGGAGAGATGGTTTGGGAGGAAGATAGGCAAGTGTTGAAAGTCTAACTTTTGGAGAAACAGCAATTGAGAACGAAGATAAAACAGGACGGGGAGAAGGTGGGACTAAGTTGTAGAAAAGTCGAAAGTGCTAAATGGGAAGGGGGTGGGGCTAGGTAGGAGCACAAACGCGGACCCGCTACAAGCACCCGGTGGAAAGGAGAGAATGAGTGGAAATGATACGTATGAGACAGGAAACGGAGCTGGGAGGGGTTAGCTTAGTGGGTCCAGGATACGGAAGGCGAAGGAGGCGAGCGGGAATGATGTGCCTGGGAGATGGGCAGGATGGGGCTGTGGGAAGGAGGACCAAGATGTAGGGAGGCTGAGTGGGTGAAGGGGGCTAGGCTGGGGGGCTGAGGGCGGCTAAGAAGGGAGCTGGGCAGAGAGGGGTACGGTGTGGGAGAACGAGCTGGGGGGGAACCTAGCCAGAGCTTGGGAGGAAGGGGGGGGGGGTAAAACAGAGATCTAGAGGAAGAGGCAGGAGCTGAAAGAGCAGGGCAAGAACGGGGCGAGGACGACGAGAACGACGGCGGCCAATAAATGCCTGGATGGAGTCAAAAAGCTAGAGAGGAAGGAGCGGAGAGCCAAGGATGGGAGAGAGAGGATGAGGCTGGAGGGGGAGGACGACGGAACTGTGGTGGCGGACAGAGACAAGTTGAGGGCAGAGGACGGGTCTGAAGGGAGAGAGCAATTCCGGGTGGAGGAAAAGGCAGGTGCACCAAGGGGCGAGCCCTGCGAGGCTGCCAGGGGTGGAGTCCTCACCGTGGAGTCCTTGAAGGACGTGCCCGGGAGAAAGGGCAGGCCATGCACAGGGTTGGACACCATCGCGGCCGCTTTGGCCGCAGCCGCCTGGGTCGAGCGTTGGCCTTCCCGGTTGCCCGGGCGACGAGCCGCGTCCGCCGGCCCCGCGAAGCTCCATGGTGATGCCAAACATCCGGCGAGGCCCGCGTGGGGGCGGGACCTGAGGCGCGCGTGGGGGCGGGGCCTGAGGCGCGGGCGCGAAGCGTCTGCGCGTGCGCCGCCCGCGGGCCGGGCGTCCAGGCGAAGAGGCAGCAGCAGCCACAGGCGCGGGGAGGTTGGAGCTGTTGGGCGGGGTGGGAGGAGGTGACTGCGAAGAGGCTGCGGTCGTGGGCCGGAGGTCCGAGGGTGGGAGCCGGCCCTTAGATGAGTTACAGTGGCGGGGAAGCTGCTTCCTTACGTCCACCCAGTCCTCACCGCTCCCCGCCCGCACTGTGAGCTCGGGCCCCTCTTCTCCGAGCCCTGGGCAAAGGGCTCTTGTCCCGGTTCGCACCCGAGTGTAAATGGCTGGTTCCGGTTTAAAGTGGCACCCGGTGCCGGGGCTTGTTGGGGGCCGGGGGCCAGGGGCTGCGGATTATTCATGGTTGTATCTCTTGCTCAAGGATGTTCAGTGAACTAATGCAACCGTCTCGTCCCCGATCCTCCCACTACCGCATTATCATTTTCCATCTTCACCTCTCTCTATCCTACGGTCAACAACAGCCGCTCTGCAGCCTCCCAATTCTTTTTTTTTTTTTTTTTTTAGATTATTTATTTATTTATTTGACAGAGAGAGATCACAAGTAGGCAGAGAGGCAGGCAGAGAGAGAGAGAGAGGAGGAAGCCGACTCCCTGCTGAGCAGAGAGCCCGATGCGGGACTGGATCCCAGGACCCTGGGATCATGACCTGAGCCGAAGGCAGCGGCTTAACCCACTGAGCCACCCAGGCGCCCAGCCTCCCAATTCTTGAAGGCTGGGCCTCGCCTATTCACCCCAGGACACTCAATATTCATTGACTGGAGAGCTATAGGGTGCTTACCTCAATTCTCCCCATCTCTATACGGATCGGCCGCTGCAGTGCAAAAATCCGACCCACAGGGGGAAATGCATCCCCTTCGAAGAGATAACTTAAGTAATGAAGAAGCGAGTAAGTGGGTTGAAATACCGTCAGGATCGTAGGCATTCTCACCTTTGGGGATTTTTATAAAACTTGTTTAAATGATGATTTCTTAAAAGAAGTATGATCCTGTTCCTGAAGCATTTTCAGAAAAGCGGGGGAAAAAACCTATCCGTTAGCCCCGGGGAGTTTAAAAATAAAAACAAAAAACGAACAAAACCCTGGTGCCAGGACATGGGATTCATTAGGTCTGAAATAGACCCCAGGAATCTGATTTTTTTAACAGCTGTTTCTGATGAGGAGCCAGTTTAGGAACGTGATAGAGTAGCAAGCCTGCCGCAGACACTGTTAACTCCACGTCATGGGTAGTTTAGTGCTAATGCAGACAGCAGCTTTAGTTTTATTGCTGCTTGTCAGACAAATCCCCCTGTTGGGTTTCACTAATGGGCATGAAGCTCAGGGGACCCAGGATATGAATCCATTGATGGCACCTGATGCAGTTATTGGTGGCTGCCTCCACATCCTGCCCAGTTTCTTTTTGGCTAACCCAGCCTCTCTCCTCCCTACTTCTGTTTTCCTGTTCTTGTCCCCTCGCCTTTTCTTACCTTTAATTTTTTTTAAATTTTCTTAATGTGGGCATTTAATGCTTTTTAAAAAATCAATTACCATTGCTGAATTTATCGAAAACTTTGTAAAGTATCTGTCCATTGCATTATATTATAGCAACTTACCTAGGATTCAAGTCAGTTACTGGAAGAATATCTCAAAATGGCAAGTTCAACTTTCAAAGAGGTTGAGGATGCCTCTCTCACTTCTCTACACCTCACTGATGCTGAGTACCCAGAAACGCTGCTAGGTATAATTCTTGCTTACGCTTGATGATAACCTTTAACTCTTACCAGTTATATGATCATGTCCTCCCCTCTATCTTAAAAAAATACCCCATGGTATTAGGGTACGCTTGAAAGAGCCCTTCCGGACTAACTGCGTGGTTGCACTTGGGTCTATATTCCCTAGATTGGGCAGGGAAAGAGTCCATGGGGGCTGGAGAGGCAAGTCATGTCTAAGCTTATTGTCCATTGCGACATCTGTTTCTATTTGAGGAGTGGCCTCTGCTCAAATGTCTTTCTGTTCCAGAAGAACACACTAGTTAAATGGTTAACCAAGTGTGTTTTAACTATTTTCAGACCCTGGAAATGTGTGGTGAGGAAAACTTTTCTTGGTCTATATTCTCCTAAAAATGCCATCACCTCCGAGGAGAGGAAGCTGGGCAGTGTTGGTAAATGCTAAAAATTACAGGGACAAGTCTGTAAAGAAGTGGGGGAAAAATTAAAAAATAAAGGTAGGGCTTCAGAAAATTTCTTGAACCCTGATTAAAGAGTTTATATCCCGGGGTGCCTGGGTGGCTCCGTTGGTTAAGCGTCTGCCTTCAGCTCAAGTCATGATCCCGGCATCCTGGATCCAGCCCCATGTCAGGTTCTCTGCTCAGTGGGAAGTCTGCTTCTCCCTCTGCCTCTCCCCTTGCCCCTGGCTTGTGCTCTCCCTCTTGCTCACTCTCTCTATATCTCTCCCTCACTCAAATAAATAAATAAAATATTTTTTAAAAAGAGTTTATATCCCCTTTCGCCCAAATATGACTACTCAGCATGGATCACACTTCAATTTGCACTCATCATTTTCTACTTTGTGCAATATACAGGAGAGAGTAGGAACCTGACCATACCTGGCAGCTAAAGTAAAAAGTGCCATGGTCCATGGGGCACCTGGGTGGCTCAGTCGTTAGGCATTTGCCTTTTGCTCAGGTCATGATCCCAGGGTCCTGGGATCAAGGGCCTCATCCAGCTGTCTACTTCTCCCTCTTCCACTCCCCCTGCTTATGTTCCATCCCCCACCTCTCTCTCTGTCAAATAAAATCTTAAAAAAAAAAAAAAAGTGCCATGGTCTGAAGGCTGTGCATAAAGCGTGGACTAAGAAGACCACAGAGATATTGCATGACTTCAGCAGGTGTTTCAAAACTTGGGGAAAGGAAAATATGGAAAGATCAGTCTGCCAGCTGACCAAAGCTGAAAGAGGGCCTCATGTTGGATGACCACTCCCAGGAACTGATGGGTATCAGACTAGCAGAGGTTAAAATGAAGCAGTTGCATAAATTAAGCATCTCCTTTTTCAGCATTTTGCCCAGAGCACTGGCTTTATCCAGAATTTGCAATCCTGTGATATTATTCTTGCGTACCTAAAGTCACGGGACTACATCAAACAGGAGTGCGCGCGCGCGTGCATAGAGCACCTCAATGATTTTTGAGGTGCTCTACTTCCCTCTGCTGGATAAAAATGGTACAGCATGGTTTTTGGAAAACTATACACCTGTAAGTTTGAAAGTGCAGGGGGAATGGCTAGTTACTGACCATAGTGGTAAGACCTTGCAGGGGAGTGTCCCTCAGAGTGTGATCCAGCATTCATTTCCACCACTCACTCCTTAGTTCCTGGAATCTCTTGTCTAAGAAGAGTGCCCAGTCAAGCTACCTCAATCTTTGCAAAGTATGCTAGAAGGAGAGAGAAATATCATCAGGGATTTCCAAGTAGTTACAGGAGCAGATTTAGGAGCCACAGGTAATCTTCATTGAACACAAACTCATGCAATTTGGGTTTAGACTGTTTTGGCCTTGCAGTGGGTTCCTGCCAGGGGTTTTGAAAAATTTGTGTTTCTGCTGCTTTTTTCTTCCATAAGTCAAACCCATTCTATGACTTTAGCTGATTCAGGTGGAATTCCTTCCTCTCTGAATAAGCCTAGCAAACATTACCTCACAGAATCAGAGATCGCCACTAGTACTCACTGAATGCAGACTTTGTGCTAAGGTATTTTTCCCATAGTAATATTAGTGAGATTCCAAAATGATTTGTTCTTGTGGGGGGGGGGGAACAGGGGAGAAACACTGAGTGGAGATGCTTTGCATGTTTCCATAGTCCTCTTTGAGGAAAAAGAAATTGCATTAGCCCAGAATAGTGTTCTAGTTCACTTTAATGAGTAATAGGATATGTTTAACAGGTCCCAAAGACAAGGAATTATCCACTAGAGAATTGTAGGGAAAAAATTGAGGAGAGTCAGTGTTTCTTAAAGCTGGTTTGAGTTCTCGAAGGTCTTCTGGATGGTCACAGACAGCTTCTGAGACTGATGTTTGTCGTGTGACATTGGATTCTAGCACAAAAGTACATTTAAAAAATTTCACTATCGATGCTGCTTCAGCAGTAACAGCCTAATGATGTATGTATGCTTGGCCCAAGTGTCTAGGAACGAAACAAGAACTGCATCTTTAGGTTTATTTCATTTATGAGGGCACACAAAACAAAAATCCACATTACCTTTCCTTCCCAATGCTACACTTCTGGTTCACGCAATTGGCAGTGGAGAAGTTAGACCAAAAGACCTATGTTCACTTTGTTTTGGTTATACAAATGTAGATTCTGGATTCAAAGGCCTGAGTTTCTGTGAGATTGCATTACTTACTAGCCAAGTAGTTTGGGGCAAATTTACCTAATCCATCAGTGTCCTCATTTGTAACATGGAGGCAACAATAATATTATCTCATAGAGTTGTTTGAAGAGTTAAATGAAAGAACCCAAGAAAACAGCTTGACTAAGGACTTGGCAAAGAGGGAGCACTAGCTAATGTAAACTTAATATTATTATTCCTAGTTTATAGACTCTGCCCTGGGTGTTGCATTGCATTATTGTTGTTGTTTTGTTTGTTTGTTTGTTTTCTTAAGATTTTATCTTATTTAACAGAGAGAGAGAAAGAGAGAGAGAGACAGCAAGAGAGGGAACATAAGCAGAGGGAGGGGGAGAGAGAGAAGCAGGCCTCCAGCCAAGCAGGAAACCTGATTCTGAGCTCAATCCTAGGACCCAGGGATCATGACCTGAGCTGGAGGCAGATGCTTAACGACTGAGTCACCTGACGACTGAGTCAACAGGTGCTCCCGTTGCATTGCATTTTTGCCCAGAGGATTACCCAGGGTACAAACCAGTGTTGACAGAACCGGAAAACAATCAAAGCATATCTGGGAAGTGGAAGTCTGCCTTCTGAGCACTTACTAAAATGCTAAAAAGAGTCTGGGAGGAATCCTGCAGGCACCAGAGTCTCTATGGGATTCCACAGATGGAATCACTTAATGATAACCTGGTTTTGTGTAGACTACAGGGAATAAGATTTACTCTATTTTCTATGGGCAAGGTAATGTGTCCATGCAGGCAAACGACCCTGAATTTTCTCAAACAGAATTCTTTCCCATCATACCCTGTCCTGAAGTCACAGTAAGAGCCAAAGTGCTTACAAGGCTCTTAACACTTTGTTTGCATCTCCTACTGCCCTCCCTCTCTCGGTTCACACTGGCCACCTGCTATTCTTAGTGTGCTCTGGCCTCAGGGCCCTTGCCTTCCTCCCTCTGACTGGGAGAGAAACAGAGCCACTCCCTCACCTCTTTCTGGATCTTCACTGATCCTGTTTAAAACTGCACACCCACCCCGACCTTCTGACCTATTCTTCCTTGCTTTCTATTGCTCCTTGGCACCATCACCTTCTAACATTCTGTTTAACTTACTTATTCGGTTCACTGTCTGTCTTACTCCTGCCTCCGACCCCTGAATGTAAAATCCCCAAAGGCAAGGATTGTCCCTTGCTGTATTCCTGGTGCCTAGAACAGGGCTTGGCACTGAGTGGTGCTCAGTGTTTGTGGAGCAGCTGTCAGTGAATAAGCATACTCACCAGTTCTAAAGGTGAGGCCTCCGCTCCAGTGAAGGTCTTTCTAGCACAGCACTCTCAGACGATGGCTTGATTCAAGAGAGGCATTTCAAAGAATTCTTTCAGCACAAGATAACGTATCATCAGCTTTGTCACAGGAGCCAGTATCTCAGATATGGCATCACCAAATTATCGACAGGGCATAATGTCAGAAGGGAGTGTGATACACCTCTCTTGGTATTCCCATAAATTGAGCCAGAAACCGTTGATTTTGTATGTTAGAGAATGAAAGTATTAGGTTGCTTAAAATTTCCAGTTCCCAATTTGTTGTTGATTAAAGAACCTTTTATGTGACACTGCTCATTTACCTATTACTGATGACATTTTACCATAGCCTTATTTTTCGCCTGGAGAGATTTATTTGTGATGGGCCCATGGACATTTCCCCTATTTTTCTGCATTTTCTTTAATAAGCACCTATTACTTGAAAATGATAAATAAGGACTTTGGGGGAACTTGCTGCTAAGTCTGGATAACTTTCAGAAGGCAGAGAAGAATTTTTTTTAAACCCCATATTCAAAGTCATACCACTTGTTAGAATCCCTGGGAGAACAGATTGTTTGAAAAGCTGACAATCCCTAGTGAAAAATAAGAGGGAGGGTTTGCATAACCTTGGGAAAATTACTAATACTAGATTAATTTCTTACTCAAGGAATCAAGGTATTTTCAAGAATCTGTGACTGGAGAGTGAGATTTGATGTTATACTCTAGGCCACCAGATGCCTGTCACCAATGACCTTTTGGGCTCTGAGAAAACTGTGAGGTGCAAAGATTGCTTTATTTGGCATCCAAGCACTCAGTGTGAAGTAAGTCACTTTAACCTGCAAAGAAACAATACAACCCTCACTATTCGTGAGGTATTTAGAACAAAAGCGGAAATGAGGTTAGTTTGAAGTACGCGCAATAGTTAAAAGTGCTTCATACATGTAATGGGCTCTGCAAACATTTGGGTGTTGACGTTTCTGATTAGCGGAGCCTTGGATTTATCTGAAGGAAAAATGCATTTGAGTTTAAACATTATAACGAGTTATGTGACTTTGAACCAATCATTCCACTTTCTCAGTGTGTTTCCTAGTTTAATGGAGATCTTTTTGGCCTTACTTCACATGATTATTTGGAAGCTTGAATGGATGTGGAAATGTTTTCGAAAGCATAATGCATGAAAAGATCTGAGGTGTTAATCTGTATGTAGCCTTTGAGTTGGTCAAGGCCTCTTGTAATCTAAAACACAATGCATACATCTTCCTTTACCTTAGACAGATATGCTCTTAAAATTAATATTTAAATCAATCTTCCTTCTATCTCAAAGTTTTTCCTTCCATATTATTTTAATAAAAGTTCCTTAAGGGATAAGATGATTATTATTTTTTTTAAAGGAGGCAGCTAGAGTGTAACATGTTGTTTCTGATTTACTAAATCAAGAACTTGTATTCATGTTGGAACCTTACATTCCCTGACTGATGGGGCTTTAATTACCTAGGACTTTAACTACTGCTGTGGAAATACAAGGCTTCTCTGTGCCCAGATGAGCCAAGTGGGTCTGAGACTGGATTAAACACTAGAGGACAGTGTTAAGGGCTAGAAAAGCAACAGGAATAACAAGAAGGGTTGAGGTGATCACGGGTGACACAGGGTTGCTGGTGGAAGATATTTTTAGTCTCTGGGGGGGCAAAGGGAGAGACCTCAATCCTTTAAAAAAATGTTCTGGTACAGAGCAAGTCCCAGACTCCCCTGGGTTTGGCTGGCCATCTGGCCCTCAGACTAGTACTGAGACCTAGTGGGAGATCCTGTGATGGCCCAATGTGGGAAGATGCTGGGTCTCGGTTAGCAGTCTGAAAACTCTCAGGGTCCCAGCATTCTTTTCCTCACTGTGGTATCTCCAGAGTAAACACGGGTACTGGCACCAAGAGGTGATCATAATACTTGATGAACCAGTAACTGAAGAGCAGTTAAACTATTAACAGTGACAACAGAAGCATTTGCAAACTGCCTAAGGCCCCCATGGGTCATGGAAAAGGGTTAGCGCAAGAGAGATATCCATAATTCCCTCAGTGGTACCTCAAGCCAGACAAATGCTGTTTTCTCCCTGTTGTGATAGTACTATGGCTTGAAGCTGGAGTAGTCTGGAGAATGACTTTTTTTCCACAGTTACTAAATATAACAGTTGGTATACGTGCCACATTATATAACACATTCATTATAGTAGCTGTTACAGTACAATTATAATTCATAATTTTTGTATTTTAAAAATGTAGTCCATTGATTCAAAAATTTGAAAACATTTAACACTATTTTCCATGAAACTAGAAGTACTTATTCAATTAGATGGATATTCTCAGAGAAATCAACTCCATAACCTTTGGGGGGAGGTGGCAATATGATCTTTCCACAAGTGGGGAAATATTTAGGGTGTGTGTGTGTATTTGGGGGGCTCGGGTATGGAGATTTTTAAGGATTTTGTACTTCCCTACTTCTAGGTGGATATAAAATGTCCTGACCTCCTCCTTCTGTTAATGTTTGTCTAGATAAAACCTTTCCTTAAGGTAGAGATCTTTAGCCAACCGACTTAAGAAAGCAAGCTGTTTGTTTTTCTTTTGAACTATGAAAAGACCCTGTTTACAAAGACCTTCTTTGACAAGGGGGCCTTGTCAAAAAAACAAGATAGTTGCCGACAGTACAACAATCCATATATACAAAATCTGTTTAATGGTCATTCGTATAAGTAGATTTATATAAACAGAAAATAGTTCCATTTTTTCTTCGCCAAGCAATCAAGCAAAACACTAGGACCAATACAATCAACCACCCGAAGACTTGGATACAATAGCCACGCTGAGTAAGACATGAGCGCCATCTGGAGGGTCCACTTGAAACTACAGTGTACCATCTGAAGAACCTGTTAAGTATTAAAGTACCATTTGTGGATAGGAGTCAGGAATGAGCTACCTTCATTCCACAACCTGAGCTCCTACTATTTCAAGCTTCCAATAGAGGACTCAGAGTGTTGTTATTTAGTGAAGTGCTCTTAGCAGAGGTGAGGAATGAAACTTTCAACATCTGAGTACTGACGTTAGCTCATTAGTAAATATAAGTCAGAAAGTACTAGACAAGAGGGAAATAGGCAAATGTGTCCCCAGTAAGCTGCGTCCTGATGCCCCATTTCCTTACCCTGAGTGGGCCTCATACAAATCCATCAGAATTTTTATTCACAAGATGAAAATGACTGATGGTTTAGGTTTCCCAGAAGCATTTATATTTTTTTTTTTTTTAAATTTTTTTATTTATTCATTTGATGGAAAGAGATCACAAGTAGGCTGAGAGGCAGGCAGAGAGAGAGAGGAGGAAGCAGGTTCCCCGCTGAGCAGAGAGCCCGATATGGGGCTTGATCCCAGGACCCTGGGATCCTGACCTGAGCTGAAGGCAGAGGCTTTAACCCACTGAGCCACCCAGGTGCCCCAAGCATTTATATTTTAATAGAGAGAGAGAACCGGCAGAATTTCCAGATGTCAACTGTTGGGAAGGCTATGTTGGAAGAAAACAATCATCTCCTTTATCAAATACTTAATCATTTCTTTTAAGTAAACTAGACCTGTTCCTGGCTGATACACTCATTTTAATGAAAATGTTCTAAAAGGAGTATTTAGTCCCTCAAAAGTCTGAGTAACTTAAAACATTCGCATTTCTTATGTTTATATATTTCTAATAAGACACTGATTATCTCATCTGTTTTTTTTTATGATACTGGTATTTTAATGAGGTACCTAGTCCCCAGTGCTCTCAATTACCTCTGGTGAAAAACTTCATTTTTAAAAAATTTCCTACCACTTGAGGGACCAATACCTGTGTAAATTAAAGTAATAATTTTGTGGCAATATCTTAAAGAGCTTAATCTATCTGAACTTGTCATAGACTGCTTAGAGTGTGTCAGCTTACCTTGGTCTGTCAACTGCATTTGAAGATCACTGTTATTGTCCTATTTCCTATTTTCTAAAATTTATCTGCATTTGGCCTGAAGATCTCTGTCCACCAGGACCACCGCCATATTCAAGAGCCTGACTTACACTTTCCTCCTAACTTTTAGAAGAATATGATCTTTCACTCCATAAAAATGAACATTTCAAACATTTTAAACTGACCCTCTTCTTGTGATGTGTTTGTACAATTCCCCCATCACCTTGTTTGGTTCAACTGGCTTCAGTTTTGTCAGCTTTATTTGTGATGAATTTGGCCTGCACCCCAGAAACTTATGTAAGACACTTGGGTAGCACAGAAGTTCAGGTATTTAAGGATTAACAGAGAAATCCACCTAGGAAATCCATGTAGCAGACAAGACATATGCTTTCTTGATATGAAGATTATAGGAAAACTTCAGTTGAGGTTGTGTTTTTTTGTTTTGTTTTGCCAAAATGCAGACTGACAATGTCTTTTTTTTTGACAGTGCCTTTTGATTTATAAGTAATTCTGGACTCTTCTTTCAAAAGCAATGCATTCTTTTTTTCTTATCCCAGTAACCCAAAACTGCAAATTGTGCATGCCCATGTATTAAGTAAACTGTTCATATGTTTCCATTTATAAGGCACAAAATCCACAAACTGCTCAGAGAAAGGAAGAAAATAAAGACCTGAAGATAAAATAACCTATTAATAGAAGAGTTTCATCAAACTGGAGTGAAAACAAAGTACTTCCCTTTGTAGTAAAAGGGACCTTATACTGATAGGAAACATAGCCTTTGAGAAGACTCCCATGGCTCCTCCATCAACATAGCCTCCTTCACTGGATTAATACATAAATCAGTCCTCAGAGAGGGTTGTGTGGCCAGAACACATCAATCACAAGTACCCCCTATCCCACAGGAGCTACTGGACAACAGAAAATTCTAGCTACAGGGTACCTGGTTCACCAATCTTACCACAGGAGTCTTCAGGGACCAACCCACAGTGATCACACATGCTCATCTGTCCTGGAGCTTGATCCATCTCTAAGTTGAGGCATAGCCTCCTGCCTGAAGACCCTGAACTAGGGAAGATATGTGGGTCCATAAATGGCAGCATCTAGTTAAGAATCTGGACCTTGGGTTCCTCTTGAAATAATCAGTTCCCTAGAAGAGCCAGAACCAATTCATTCTATTCGGGGTTTTGTTTCTTTAAACATGTTGGTCCAAATCTGGAGAAGATTTCCTAGCACAAGCCCCAGATTTTCTGGCCTGTAAGATAGCCCTGATAGATCTCAAGTACTGCAGTCCACAGGTATAAAACAGAAGGGTCTCAGAACACAAAACAGTATCCATGCTTGTTGGCTGGACCTTCTGATGGCTCTTGGCACTGTACTTTCTAGTACCATTTAGTAGTATATGAAAATAAGCTTCCTGACTGTCCACATGGATCCAAGCATTTCCTGGAAATACGACTGCTTCATAGTCCTCTATATTACCATGCAAAGTACAGATGGGAGTACACTGTAGAGAAAACAGCTAGGCAGACGTCATCCTGAGAAAAGGGTCAGTGTCAAAGTGGGCCAGAGAGGAGGGACCAGAAATCAGATGAACCAAGTAATTCATTATGTCTAAGGGTTTCACTGAATCATCTTGAAGTTTCTGACTTCTCCACCCTGGACAATCTGAAATCCAAATGAAATCAAGTTCTTGGGTCAGTTTATTCAATTACCAAAGACCAGTATGGTAGTATGGCCATTCCAATACGGTGTGGACCAGCCACATACTCACTTTCCAGTCCAACTTTATAACCCCTTTAGCTCCAGGGCTTGGCCCTAGAGGCCAAAATCAAAATTCCACTAAATTTTCAGGCAGAAAGATCGTCCTTAATTCAGTGTCCCATGAATCCTAGCCAAAGTCCCTTCCTTTCCTATATCTCGTAAGGCTGTGACACAGAGGGAAAAGTAATACTCCTTTTATTAGCAACAGCTTTGAACAACAAAATTCTTGACTCCTTTGGCTTTCCAATGCCATAGCATATCCTTGGAAATATGTGTTAATTTAAAAGTAACTCTTAAAAACAAAAAGTCAACTCCTATTGTTGTACTGAGCTTTCCCCAAATCACGGCAGGCTGCCTCTACACCTCACCCCACCTGCCAGCCTCAGGAATCTTTCTTTGTCAGTCTCGCCTTGACTTTGTGTCTCAGAAGCGCTGCGGTGGCAGAGCTGCAGGCCGCCAAGAAGAAGAAAGAAAGGCAGGCCATGTAGACAGACAGGGGGCCATGGCGCTGCAGAAAGATCTCCTGCCGCTCCTGGTAGTCCAGAAGGATGGCCTCCAGCTGAGAGAGCGTGCAGACAGACAGAAAGGCATGGAAGATCTGATGCCCATGGCCCACGATGTCACAGGAACCCGGAAAGTACTTCTCAGGAACCGGGCAGGAGAAGAAGTAGGCGCTGACCAGGAAGAAGAGGATCTGGAGGGTGTGGTACCAGGCCGCCTGCTCCTGGCAGCCAGCCAGGTGGCACAGGGCCACACGGTGGGCCACCGGGCTGATGTCTAGGACGAAGGCCAGCCCTGCCGGCACCACTTGACAGAGCTTCCTCATGACCGGGTAAGGCCTCCGGTAGCGGTACTTGGCGTAGCAACAGCCGGCGCAAGACAGCCAGCCACAGAAGGCAGCTGCGGGCAAGAAGAAGAGCCAGAAGAGCTCGTACCAGGCCTGGTCGGAGCTGTAGAAGAAGTGGGCCAAGGCGCTGCCGTACTGGTAGACGCTCACGCCCACGTAGTCCACGAAGTAGAAGGTGTAGTGCGAGAGCTCCGACTTGGACTGCAGCAGGTGGGCCAGCAGGCTGCACGTGAGGTAAGTGATGGACGACAGGATGAAAAGGAGCAGGGGCAGCGAGCGCGTGGAGGCCCACGGCAAGGCCTCGGCCTCGGCGAAGGCCCAGAATCGCAGGAGCACGGCCAGGGCGGCCAGCAAGTGGGTCCACACATTGACCACCTCGTTGTGCTTCTGAAAGAGGCTGAAGAAGTAGTAGCGCCACTCGTGGCCCGTGGGGCGGTAGCCGGTGCGGATGTAGGGCTCCCGGAAGAGCTGGGGCACGTCGGTCTCGGGGACGGTGCAGGGCATCTTGGGAAGGCCGTCCTCCAGGAGCTTGGGCAGGCGGCGCAGCTGCTGCCCGCTCACCGACAGCGTGCTCAGGCGCTCCAAGATGGCGGTCGTCATGGCTGCCGGCGCGGCCGACCGGACCTGAGGAGAACACAGGAGAATCGGCACACCGGCAAGGGGGGCACACCGGCAAGGGGGGCGGGCAGGCGCTCGGAGCTGCGGCGGCGGCAAGGGCTGTGGGGCTGCTTAGTGCTTCTAGAGCGGCAGGGAGCCCGGCAGCCGCGTGCGGCTTCTCTGAGCCTCATTTTTGTTGCATCTGTACCCAGTGGAGTTATACCAAGATCCCCTCCCACCCGAAAGTTCTGAAAGTTCTGGTTTCGTCTCTGCTACCCACTGCGGTGCGAAGCCAAGTCCCATCTAGTAGGCTGGGGCTGTTAGCCAGCCTGTTGTAATGGCAGCCACAAGATAAGTAAGGGTGCCTTCAGGGGCTTTGAGTATTCCTAGATACTATTACAATGTAGACATCACATACGCTCTAATAGTATGAGATACTACAAAATTGTAAATATTTATGGTGCTAACCACAGCCTACACTTCTTAAGCACCTCATCTTAAAATATCCAGTAAGTTTGCCAGTAACTTGAAATTCTGAGATAAGCAATAGTTAACTTGAACTTCAATGTAAAGACAGGCAAATGAGTCATGAATTTGGTTGATAAAGACCAGTACATATTCTGGGAAATAATTTAACAATTAAAGGAAATTAGCATGTGGCCTAAATTTAACGTAAAATCTAATTGTAAAGATTGGGAGGGGTGTTTCTTTTTTTAAATTATGCTCTGGAAAGTAAGTAGCTTTGGATTTGCCCCTCCTGGGTACCTAAATCTATACTCAATGAATTTCAGATCTCAAAAATTCTTATTTACCCTACACTTGGAATTTTTACATGACAGATGAGCCAGATGAGCATAGCAATTGTCTCATAAAACATTTCACAAAATAGTTGCAAAATTTCATTTGGATTTTTTTGGGTAAATGGATTAGAAATTGGATTGGAAATGGATTTTCAGCATATATCCAGCTACCTTCTCTACTTCGTATTTCCCAGCCTCTTTTCTTCAGAGAAGTTCAAAACTTGATCGATTTATCTAAATGGCCCCCTCGCTTCAGAGCCCTTCTGCTGGGAGAGATACACCAAGTGCTGCTCAAGGCACTACTAATTTTAGTGAGGAAAATTTAATCTTCCTACTCACATTTCTTTTCTTTTCTTTTTTTTTTTTTTAAAGATTTTATTTATTTATTTGACAGAGAGAGATCACAAGTAGGCAGAGAGGCAGGCAGAGAGAGAGAGAAGGAAGCAGACTCCCTGCTGAGCAGAGAGCCCGATGCGGGACTCGATCCCAGGACCCTGAGATCATGACCTGAGCCGAAGGCAGCGGCCCAACCCACCGAGCCACCCAGGAGCCCCCTACTCACATTTCTTAATCAATATTGAAAAGGAAAAAAATACCAGGTCTAAAATGCAGGGTATGAAAATTAATAAAATGTAAAAAAATAAAAATAAAAATAAAAAAGTCCAGGGAGACCTGGATTCAGTCCTTGGTTTGGGGCCATCTGCTGGGTTGGGCTAGATAGAGCTAAGTAGGCTTCAATTTCTTCATCTGTAAAATGGGAGTAATAATTCTACATACTGTATGAGTGGTTGTGGTGGTTAAATGCTTATTAAGAATTATGGAGTCAGAAGGACAAAAAGAAGGTGACTGAGAGAGAAAGAAAACAGTCATCAGAATACCTTATTCATTAAAACAAAAAAAGCTAAGCCGAGCTTCTGCTGTTGGCCAGCAGGGGGATCCAAGAACTGGGAGTTAAGTTCTAGATGGAGACTCCTCCAACTGACCTCCTGTGGCTGTTGCTGACAGAGGACATCAGGGCTAAGGGAAAGGGACGGGAGGGTGGGAACAGGTGGAGTATGCTGGCCCCAGAACCAAGTGAACCCACTGCATGACTGGGCCTGGGACACTGGATAATATTTCAAGTTGTCCTGTGGCTACTGGCTGAGAACCATGTGGCCTGGGGGAGCTGGGCTTTGTTGGAGCCCTGCAGAATTAAAGAGTGCTATTCTTTAGATATAGGCTTCTGCCATCTCTTGTAGAGAGGGAAATCAGATAGAAATATTGGTTTGATTTTGTCCTTGGGAGTAAAAGAGGTGAGTCACTGGGGATATGAGCTGCAGAGGAAGGTATCCCTAAGGATGCTCCCAGGTAGGCCCCACTATGCATTGCCATCTAAGGGTGTTTCCATCATCTCTGGGGCACCCAAACCAACTGGAAACAAGTCCACATCCAAAGTTAAATAACACATGACTGCACCATTTCTGCTTATGTTTGTCTCCACAAAATACGGTGTCTAGGGCAATAATACAAATGAATTTCTAAGGACTGAAAGCTGGGTTTTGGTTGTCTAATAGTTGGAACCAAACACAATGCAGACCTGGGAATCAACTGGCATCTGTCTCTTCTGAGAGAGAAAGGACAGATCATGATGCTGCTTTATTGTCAGTTTCCAGAAAGCCCTGTGTGCAGGGCTCTTACCCCAAGCATTCTTCCAGTCTTCTTATCACCAACCTCACTTCATGGCTTTAGCTTGACAAGTCCTTTTCAGAAAATTATTTCTACTTCTCTCATACTTATGGAAAATAAACTAGGAGAGGTTTATAGAACTAAGAAGCAGAGAAGTACAAAATATAAGGGTTTTAACTTTAGCTTCAAAGGAAAGGATGCACAGGAAAAAATATTGGCAGAATCATTATTCCTCCTGCAAATGAAACTTTCTTTCCCAAGGATCTTTAAAATGCTGCCACACCAGCCTCAGGGTCTCCTTAATAACTCCATCCTCTGGAGTGTGCACCCCAACACAAGGAGACCTGGTTGCTGCAGGGACACCACCCCCATTGGCCTCTGAGTCAAGATATGATCTCTTATCTCTGTCAGCAATGAGGATACTATAAAGATCTAGGTCATCTATCTATGGGTGAAAGGATCTAAAGTCCTCTTTGGAAGTGCAGGGTCATGAAAAATTCTAAAATAATAGTCAGAAAGAGAGGGGATTATTTCTTTGTCCCATGCTCAGCAACTGCCTCTTCCCCAGCCATAAAATTCTCCCTTCATCTGAGAACAGCCACCACAGCCACAGCAATGGTGAGAGGGTAGACTTTTTTGTTTTATCTTCATTAACTTCAGAAGCCCTTGTCCAGTGGCAACCCCCATACACAGTACTACTTTCACTGAGCCAGAGTGTGTTGTGCTTCTAGAAATGGGCTTCAAAGGGCCAGCTGTAAAGTCTGAGAACCTATCTGGGAAGAAACCACATATTGGCCTCATGATGTTAGTGCAGGCATACCTCCATCCTTCCTGGTGCTGGCCCTAAGTAAGGGTCTTCCCTTCATGTCCCCATGGACTTCTCCTTGATGATGTCATCATCAGCCAACCAAGATATTACCTTAGAATGATCTCTTCTGCACAGGGTTATCTCCAGCTCCTCTGCTGAGACAGTCAAAATGAAATATTCCTGAAGAATTCTCATGAACTGGCTAAGCTCATCATATTTTGATCAACAACAGAGCTCTTCCAGAGCAAAGACTGTCAGCTCAACAATATTGCAGACTACAAAAGCCAAGAAGGAAGAATAAAAATAAGACCCCTCACCTCAAACAGCCTACAAGGTAATTCTGAAAGCTCATGAATCTGTAGCCAATATCACTAGACCACTTATAATTGGGTGTTAAGCAGAGTGAAATACAAACAGGTCTCCAGAACAGAGCATACTCTGGGTGTGCTGGGGCTGAGACACGTGAAGGGGTGAGGAGCAGGGCATTCCAGGAGAGGGGTGAATATGAGTGAGGGAATGCAGTGGCTTTTTTGTGGGTCCCTGAGCAGAGGGGCTCTTGGGGAGGAATAAGGCAGCAAGTGGGGTAGGTGCGATGGCATTAGCAAAAGTTTAGATCTGATGTTGCAGAAAGCTTTTAGCTTTTTTACTCTTTATCTCACCCAAGCTATGGGGATTCAGGCTGCTGACCAATGCCTCCCCTCTTGGCTTAAATGACACAGTCCTCTCTAGTCTTGCCTGATTTTTTGTTTGTTTCCTTCCACCACCCCGTCAACTGTGGTATTTGCAGTCCACCATCTGCTCCCTTTTCCACATCCACAGTCCCTCTCATGCGGGTACTGCTCCCATACCCCTGGTTTCAGCTAGCACCTGTATCAGATGATTCCCACACATACATCTGCAGCCAAATCTGCCCTGAAATTTAGATTCAGTTATCCAGTGGCCCTGGATTTCCAACTGAGTATTCCACGGGCACTTCAATTCAACATTTTCAAACTTCTTCAACCCAGATTTAACCCTTCCCCTACATCAAATCAGTCATTTAGGGTCTGTTGATTTTATCTGAACATTTCTGGAATCCACTCATTCATTCTATTTCTACTGCTTTCCATTTAGGCCTTCAAAATGAACTTATGCAGAGGATAATAGCAATGTCATCACTGATATTTCTTCCTCCAGCTCCCCTGTCGCATGTCCCCCAGACCCTCTTTTCCAAGCCACTTCAGGGTGCTAGTTTAAAAATGGAAATCTGATCACCACTCCCCTCCCCATATCCCATAGCAGCTCACCACTGCTTGTTTACAACACAAACTCTTAGCCCTTAACAGGCCAACTTCTGTTGACTTCCTAACACTCCCAGTTTCCTCTCCCAGGAGAGGATCCACATGCCCCTCCACCCCTCCACTGATGGCCTAGATGATATAGCACTGGAAGTTTTTCAAAAGTGCCACACTCTTTTATCTCTAGTGCATTCTTCTGCATACAAAGACAACCCTCCAGTCCAGCAACTCCAGTGGCAACTCCAGTTCATCAACGTTCCTCCCAGGAGCTCCACCAGCAAGCTTTTCCTAACCCCTAAGCCAGTTTTGAGACTCTCCCCAGCAACATTCTACCCTGGCCTTCCTCCCCCAGCACACTTCGGTCTGGGGTCCTGATTGTTGGTTTACTCTGCTCACTCCTCCATTCCTGGCCAGCTCCGTTTGAGGCAGGAACTGCGTGGTATGCAAATTCCCACATTTAAAATAGTATGCAGCAGGGGCGCCTGGGTGGCTCAGTGTGTTAAGCCACTGCCTTCGGCTCAAGTCATGATCTCAGGGTCCTGGGATCGAGTCCCACATCGGGCTCTCTGCTCAGCAGGGAGCCTGCTTCCCTCTCTCTCTGCAGGCCTCTTTGCCTACTTGTGATCTCTCTCTCTCTCTCTCTCTGTCAGTTAAATAAATAAATAAAATCTTTAAAACAAAAAAAAGTTACATTGTGTTTTGGACCATTTAGGGGTCCAATCTTAAAGTTTTATTTCAGATGTTCCTTTAAGATGATTTAGAAAAATTAAAGATAATTATTGTAAGACAAAAATAGAAAGAGAAGAACAGGTAAAATCTATGTTCAGAGCAATAATTTGACATTTTAGTAAAAAAAATTATATATTTACATTTTCTTTTTAAAAAGAAATCATGACCAAAGTATGCATTTTGAAGGTTTGGTTTTTGTCTACCTAGCTTTGATGGATGAAAACTACCCAGAATGCAACCCCTCTTCACGCTAAATAAATAAAACAATGAAATGACCTGTTTCTGTGAGTGTTGTGTTTCTCTGCATTATGCAATGTCAAGTGCCCATAAATAACCATTTAACTTTCAGAGAGGAGCTGGAGAGATGAGCAGTGTGGCGCCTGGCCTGGTCTCCAGTCTCCTGGTAACAGATATAACTGCTTAAACCAGGTATGCCCATGGCCCTTCCTGCTCCTTGCAACCTCCTCCATCTGCTGGGTTCCCTCGCTCTGGGTGCTCACATGTACCCTACTTTGGGTGCTCATTATCTCCTACACCTTTGTAGGATATAGGAGGCCTTTCCTCTGGTCCCTACCTGTGTGTCTCCATGACTATTCCCAACCATCCTCTAACCCTGCCACTTTTATGTTATATTCCATTAATTCCACCATTCTTTCAGGTCTCTGTGCTTGTGTACATGACTGGAATGCCCACCACTGATGCCCACTGGCCAACTCCTATTCATCCTTCATGCCCCAGTTCAAATTTCCCCAGGAAACAAGTGCTTCTTTGCCTATACTACCACTGCACTACCCTTCCCCCCCCAAAACAGCACTATCCTTTATAATTACAGTGTCCTGGTTTGCATTATAGGCATACCTTGTTTTTCTGAGTTTTGTTTTAGTGTGCTTTGCAGATAATGCATTTTTAAAAAGATTTTATTTTTAAGTAATCTCTACATGCAGCGTGGGGCTCAAACTTACAACCCCAAGATCAAGAGTTGCATGCTTTACTGACTGAGCCAGGCAGGTGCCCCCAGATACTGCATTTTTTACAAGTGAAAGTTGGTGGCAGCACTGTATCCAACAAGTCTGTCGGCACCATTTTCCAACAGCATTTGCTTACTTTGTGTTACATTTTGGTAATTCTGATAATATTTCCAACTTTTTCATTATTACCACATTTGTTACAGTGATCTTTGCTATTAGGATGATATTTGTTTTCGTACCATGGACTGTGCCCATATAAGACTGCAAACTTAATAAATGTGTCTTGATTGCTCCATGGACTGGCCAGTCCCTGGTCTCTCTTTCCCTACTTGGGATTCCCTGTCCCCTGAGACATGACAATATTGGAATTAGGCCAATTAATAAACCTACAATGGCCTCTGAGTATTCAGGTGAAAGGAGGACTCACACATCTCTAACTTCAAATCAAAAGCTAGAAATAATTAAGGTTTATGCAGAAGGCATGTTGAAAGCCAAGACAGGCCCAGAGCGAGGCCTCCTGCACAAACCAGCCAAGTTGTGAATGCAGAGGAAAAGCTCTTGAAGGAAATCAAAGTGCTACCTCAGTGAAACACCAATGAAAAGAAAGTGAAACCGCCTAATTGCTGATGTGGAGAAAGTTTCAACATTCTGGACAGAAGATGAAACCAGCGACAACACTCCCTTCAGTGAAAGCTTAATCCAGAGCAATGCCTTAATTCTCTTCAGTTCTTTGAAAGCTGAGAGAGGTAAGGAAACTGAGGAAGAAAAGTTTGGAGCCAGCAGAGGCTGACTTTGAAGTTTAAGGAAAGAAGCCATCTCCATAACATAAAAGTACAAGGTGAAGCAGCAGGTACTGATGTAGAAAACTGCAGCAGGTTACACAGAAGGTCTAGCCCAGAGAATTAATGAAGGTGCTACATTAAATAACAAAATAAATTTTCAATGTAGATGTAACAGCCTTCTATTGGAAGGAAATGCCATTTAGGACTTTTGTAGCTACAGAGAAGTCAGTGCCTGGCTTCAGAGCTTCAAAGGACAATCTGACTCTTGTTAGAAGCTAATGCAGCTAGTGATTTTAAGTTGAAGCCAGTGCTCACTGACCATTCCAAAAGTCCTAGGGTCCTTAAGAATTATGCTTGGTCTACTTTCTCTGTGCTCTATAAGTGGGAATAGCAAAGCCTGGATGATAACACATCTGTTTATAACGTGGTTTACTAAACATTTTAAGCCCACTTTTGAGACTTACTACTCAAAGATTTCTTTCAAAATATTACAGCCATTAACAGTGCACCTGATCACCCAAGAGCTCTATGGAGATGGTTAATGTTTTAACACTGGCTAACACCGCGTCTATCCTGCAGCCCATGGATCAAGGAGTCATTTCAACTCTCAAATCTAACTTAATTCTTAATTAAATTCCATAATTTAGGGGCACCTGAGTGGCTCAGATGGCTGGTTGTCTGCCTTTGGCTCAGGTCACGATCTCCAGATCCTGGAATTGAGCCTCATGTCTGGCTCCCAGCTCAGTGGAGAGTCTGTTTCTTCCTTTCCCTCTGCCTCTCCCTCTGCTTGTGCTTCTCTCTGTCTCTCTCAAATGAATAGTTAAAAATCCTAAAAATAAATAAATTCCATAATTTATAAATTACAGAATTTACAATATAAATTAAATTAAATGTTATTTAATTCACATTTCATAAGGCTATAACTGCCATAGATAGTGATTCCTCTGATGGCTTTGGGCAAAGTAAACCGAAAACCTCCTGGAAAGGATTCATGATTCCAGATGTCATTAAGAACATTCATGGGAAGAGGTCAAATACCAACACTTTCAAACAGAATCACATACTACAGAGAATTCGTTCACTGATGAGGCAAACTTCACGGTTGTCTTATTGTAAGAAAATGCCACAGCCACCCCAGCCTTCATCAGCCACCACTTTGATCAGTCAGCAGCCATCAACATCACGGAAAGACCTTCTACCAGCAAAAAGATTACAACTCACTGAAAGTTCAGATGATGATTAGCATTTTTTAGCAATAGTTTTTTTTTCAAATAAAGGAATGTACTTTGTTTTTTAAAGACATAATGCTATTGTACACTTGACAGACACAGAATAGTATAAATATAACTTGTATATGTGTTAGGAAACCAAAGAAGTCATTTGACTCAGTTGATTGCAGTAAACACTTTGGTTGTATAGAACCAAACCTACAGTATCTTTGAATTGTGCCTGTTATATTCTCTGCCCACTAAACTATTAGATCCCTTGAGGGCTTGAGAATTTTTTATCACCTCCTACTTGTGCCTAACACAAAGGAGATGTTCCAGTTAAATTGTTGTTGAATAAATGACTAAATGGAATGAAAATGTCAGAATAACAGTAACAACAAACACTTACATGGTGTTTATTACATGCTCGAAAGTATTCTAGATTCTTTGCAAATATTAGCTCATTTAAACTTCCTAACAACTATCTAGCATTAGTACTGTTCTTGTCATTATTCCCATTTTACAGCTGAGGAAATAGAAGCACAGAGAGATTAAGTAACTTTCCTAAGGCTACACAGTAAGCCCCAGAGCCAGCAGGTAACCCAAAGCAGTTGGCCCTAGAGTCTGGGCTCTTAACCACTATGTCCTTAAAAACTGCGCTCTAAATGCATACCCAAAAATGATGACATGCAACTTCAGATATACTGCTGTATATCGGACTGCTTCTCTGCTCCATTAACAAAGATAATTTGCAGTTGGCCTTACAAAAGCAATCAGTATTACAAGCTCATTTCTTTGCCACTTAGTTGATCTGTAAATCAGATTTCAGGAGAAGAAAATGTGACTTCCAGAAAATATGACTGAAATCTATCAGAAAATCCAAATGGGTCTCTAACCCAGATAAAAGTGATCATAAACCCAGTGGGCCTCTCACTGTAGAGACATGCCATTTGTTATGGCCAGCTTTGCAGAACTGGTGTGGTGAGGCATTCCAATCATAAACCTAAAGACCAAGGTCATTTATCAGCCTATTGGAGGAAGGCACACCAACACTGAGTAGTCACTGAATTCTGCTGTCTGTAGCATGCTATCTAAAAAGTCTTTCCCTGATTAACAAAGTAGAGAATTAGATGAAAAACTCCATATTTGGCAAATGGACATAGTTTGGTATTGATGATATTGTATCTGGAGGCCAAATAGAAGTGCTTCAAAGTAATGGTGTTCCCTGATCTAATTCCTACTTAAATGGAACACAGTCTTGGAAAAGCTGATTCTCTAGGAAAGCACCAGATGAGGATGTAGACCTCCCAACTTCTAGGGGCGCCTGGGTGACTCAGTCGGTTAAGAGTCTGACTTCTGATTTCTGCTCTGGTCATGATCTCAGGGCTGAGGGATCAAGCCTTGTGATAAGTTCTGCACTTAGCATGGAGTCTGCTTCAGATTCTCTCTATCCCTCCCTATCTGCCCCTCTCCCGGCTCGTGCATGTGCTCTCTCTTTCTCTCTCAAATGAAAGAAAGAAAGAAAGAAAGAAATTCCAACATCCTGTTCCAGCTCTACCACTAACTATGGGAGTTTACACAAATCATGCAACCTTTCTATCCTTGGTGTCATTGTCCACAAAATGGGGTTGTAAAATTCTGTAATCTTCTGCATTTTCTGTAAAATCCTGCAATTTTCTGTAAAATTCTGCAGTTCATCGGGGCTGTTTTGCTTTGTATGGAAGATCAAGCAGTGTGCTAAAACTACCAACAAACAGATTCTATGACATCACCTCATGTCACTGTGTGGGGGGCTCACACAGATGGCAGGAAGGTGGCCTGCTGGTTGTTGGACAGAGAACAAAAGAGCAGCAATTTCCATCAAAGAGAGCAGAAGAAATGCTTCCAGAATCCAAAGAAGGCCAGCGTTACACGTCACTGCATAACTATAAAGGGCTGGGAAGAAACAACAGTCAAAATGCCAACTTAGGGTCCACTTATAAGAACTGGAAACTTGCTCTGAGCAGCCTTTGGCCTAACGGAGACAGATGTGAAGCTGTAAACAGCCTCAAACACCTCCAGGATCTCTAAGCATCCTTCAAGCAAGAGGCTGCTGGGCCCACATGGATCTTTATAGCCACATCTGCCAGATAACATAAAAATGTTTATAAAATCATTTTAAAGAGTGGCACTACCAGCAGAATCCTGTTATTAGCAGAGATAAATTTGACATGAATTCGGATTCACAAAGGGTTAATGCATATTCTGTCCATATTTAAGAAAACCTAACAATCGTAAGTAATATCTCAATATCCAAAAATGGGAGATCTGATTTCATAAATTCTGATAAATCTATGCAATAGAATACTATGGACCTATTAAAATAATTATGTAGATATTTAACATTTATTGTTTTTAGAAAGATGAATGTGAAATATGTTTTTCCTTGTTTTTTTTTTTCATGTAGTCTCCCCTGCACTTAGAACAGGGACTGATTTGCACATAGTAGGTACTCAGCAGGGATTTGCTGAATACAATGCTGAATACATTTGCTGAATACAATGAATGAAAGACATTGTGACAAGGAAGAAGCAAATTAAAAAGAATATGTCCTACTTTTGTAAACATATACATATAGCACAGAATAAGTATGAGATTGCATATAATCAAAACAGTAATACAGAACATTGTTAAGTGGTGGGCTTATGGAGAATTCTACTTTTCTTCTAGGGTAGATACTATCATTATGGTACTCTTTTTTCTTTAAAAGACTTATTTTTGAGAGAAAGAGAATGCAGACGTGCATGCATGGGTGGAGAAGGGCAGAGGGAGAGAGAAATCCTCAAGCCAACACCATGCTGCGTGCAGAGCCTGACGCCAGACCCAATCCCAGGCCCTGAGATCATAACCTGAGCCGAAATCAAAGAGTCGGATGTTTAACCAACTGAGCCACCAGGTACCCCGCATTACAGTACTTTTTTTTTTTTTAAGATTTGATTTATTTGACAGAGATCACAAGTAGGCAGAGAGGTAGGCAGAGAGAGGTAGGCAGGCTCCCCACCGAGCAGAGAGCCCCATATGGGACTCGATCCCAGGACCCTGAGATCATGACCCTAACTGAAGGCAGAGGCTTAAACCACTGAGCCACTCAGGTGCCCCCTATTACAGTACTTTTTAACAATGTACATTTACTACTTTTGTAATTGGAAAAATAGTTATTGCTATTCTACAAATAAGAATATTTGACATAAGAATGTAAAACTTGGTAAAACATCATTAAAGAGTACAATGGATTTTAAGACTCTCCCTCACCCCCACACAAAAATCACCCCAGGATTATAAAGAAATATATACTTATTTGCATTATTCTATGGATTTTGAGTTCGACTAGTTAAGATTCCATACTAATAAAATTATTATTGGAAGCAACCTATTTATACTTGCCATAATGTAAGCTAATGCTCATGGGGGCTTAGAAAGGGAAAAATAAATATATTAACATCTACCATTAAAGTGGCAATCATGTTCTCTTAGATGGGGAAAGGCAACATAAGCAATATTGTCTAAAGAGGTAATCACTGCACACAAACCCACATGGCCTTCATACCAGTCAGTCCCTGACCACATGGGAACCTGACATGGCTGAACCCTGCCCGAGAAAAAAGTGAGATGCTCCTGTGTGCTACAGATTGCCAGAAACACATGTCAACTTCTGGGCTCAGTGACCCTTCCAGCTCTGGATCTCTTCCTCTGTGCATCCCCATAATATTGATTGGAGAAAGAAAAGACAACATTAACTTGCCGCTGTGCTCTGGGGAATCTGAACAGAGCTTATTTCCTCCTAGTGCCTTTCTCTCTCCAGCTGGAACCCTCTGGCCAGGATTCCTGCATTTTCCTCATTACTTCCTATACTTCCCACATCTCAGGTCATCTCACTTGAACAGGTACTGTTTTCCAAATGCATCATTACAGACAGAACACACCTTCCACAGGCAATAGATGGTATCTGTGTTTCATTCCAGTGGGACGATTGAGGGGAGCTGGGAACAGTTTAGAACACACTGAACAGTCCAAAGTCAATCAACAGGTTAGCTGGGTGTGAGGTTCGCTTCTCTTCAGAGACTTCTTGTTTGGGCAGAGGTAAGCGCTGATGTCTGAACCGCCTGCTAATTGATGCCTAGGGACAGGAGTCCCCCCAGACTTTCTGTAAGAGTGTAACTACCGGCCTCCTTAGGTGCGGGCTGGCACAGTAACGCAGCCTCTCGCCTGCAGGAAGCTTCGTCACCCACCCGCAGTCCTGCTGGGACTGGGGCCAACCCAGGTGAACCTTGAAGAGCACTGCACACTCCACTGGCAGGAAATCAGTCTGGGAAATGTACTTTCCATAGCAGAAGAATCTGATAACAAATTAAGCCCAGTTTGGAGCAGGATGTAAGGAAAGCCCTTTCCCTAGCAATGAAAAGTTAACCCTTTTGCCACTAACACAGTCCACTCTCTTGGTAGTCCCAAGGCCTGGACTTTTTATTTGCTCCCATGAATCAAGCAAGTCACTTCAATTCTCAGTTTCTCTTTACATGTCCTCAAGGCCTTAATTCAATTCTGCATTGACCACGAAGCCTTCTCCAGGCCACCCTGATTTCTTTTCTCCCTGAACACTCACCTGCCTATTCCACACGTTTGGTAAGCAGAACATCGAGATACAAGCTCCGTTTCACTACTGTGTAAGAAGCCTTGTGTCCCCTGTGTATTGGGTTGCACCTCCTTGGACACTGACTTACTCATCCTTTCTCTCTCCTATCAGCAACTATCAGAGTAAAGGTGCCCCAGAATGTGTCAAAAGATAATTGTTTAAGACAAAGTGAAATAAGATTCCCCTTTGGCCCTCTTTGCTTTTAAAGGTAAAACCAGTGAGATCTTTGATAATGAAAATGGGAGTTATTTCTCAAAAGGAAACAACATTTGAGTTGGATGCTATTTATTTGGGTGTGGTTCATCTATGTGGTAGGTATCCATAATGGTGTTTAAACTGTTAACTGATTTCCAGTCACCAGCTCACTTGTGGTCTATTTCGTCTTACCATTGGTACTTTTGTGCCCAAAAATGCCCGAGCCAAAATTCAATATAGAGAGAGGCCAGGCAGAAAGAAGGGTAAAATAAAATAACATTGGAGCAGGAGTTCGCAGATTAGGAGACCTAGTTTTTTTGATCCTTGGTGCATAGAAGTCAGAACAGACTGTCCTGGTTCCCTGAGCAAGCCACACACTTCACCAGGGTTAACTGTGCCCCTCTCTATGCCTGGCAAAGCCACATTCTGGCTCAGATATAAACTCTTCTGTGCAACTTAGCAGAACTAATCATGTCCTGTTATTCCCCCTTAGCATTATGTTGTAACTGGGTGTACACATGTCTTCCCTTACATTAAAGCATGAAACTCATTAAGTTGCACAAGGATGTTATTCAAGACATTAATTTTATTTATTTATTTATTTTAGTTTCTGTTACTTGATTGTGAGGATAACAGGTGCAAAGCACTTAAGTGATCTATTCAAAGCCCTGAACCAAATCGGCCCTTGAAGTATGAGCAGACCCCGCCGCTTCTAAGTTCTGTGACCCCAGAGCCAGCTACCCGTGTCTCAGAAAAAGAAAGTCCCTCAAGCATGAGTGGAAAAAGAAGAGCTGGATGAGAAGTGAATGCCTGTGTGCCTCTGACCTGATGACAGACGAGGAATCGTGGCTCCCTGTGACATCCTGGGTGTGGCATCCAGAGCCTCCTCTCCTAGGACTTCTCAGGAGGACCCTCTGAAGGGTACCCGTGAAGACCTCTCTCCACTTCCCAGTGTGACCTTTTCTACAATTTGGAGTAATAATTCATGATTAGTAGCTGGTCTGGTTAAAAATCAGTCATTCCATTGAGGAGCTTCTGTTTGAAAAGTCTGAAAAGTTCAGATCAGTAACTGTAAACTGTCCCATAGCTTCAGTTTTCCTCTCCATCACATGACAATTGCCCACCTGCCTAGCCTGCAAGGTCTACCAAGGTAGTGACTATTTATCACTCAGGATGGCGTTAGCTCCAAGATCTCAGATTTGACGCTCTTCCTTCCTTACTATATACTCCCAATGTCCACCTGAGTCACTCCTTACCCTCTAACATGCTGGGCTCTTCCAAACCTCTGGTCCCCCAACCCTTCTTCTCTCTTAGCCCACCCACCTCATTTGGCCCCATGGACAGCTGATTTCATTTCTACCTTGGCCGGCACCCTTCACCCTTCACCCTTTCTCTGGGTCATTCTGCATAGCCCTACCAATTTCTCTCTTTCCTTGCCAGCTACTGTGTGCTGCTAGAGACACACTCATGAAACACTGAGACCATTCTGAACCCATGCCTTTTAACCTCCACCAAGGCTTCACAATATACCTCCGGATGAACCACACTAAGCACTGTGTTTAAAACCAACTACGATGTACTGAGTTTTGTGACTAGTGTGACCAATCTCCCAATCACCTAGCCTGGAAATCAAACTGGACTTTCTCCTTTTCCTCAAAACTTTTTTTTTTTTTAATTAAGTTGCTGTATATCCAAAACCGATTCCTTCTTTTCATTCCCCTGTAAGCCCATATACTATCCTAGTGTTACTATGGTGATAACTTCACAACTGAGCTTGCTCTCTCTAATCTCTGGCCCAAGTTCCATCTTATCCGACTTGACTAAAGTTTGGCTGATAACATGCCCCAAAACCACTGGTAGCCTTCTCCTCTCTGCCAAAGACAGATCACATTCCTGAGGCTGGCAGTCAAGGTCTTCTCTGCCCTGACCCTAATCTGCATCTTCAGACATCACCCCCTGCTTCACTTCATGTGGAACAAAATGAAGTAAACAGAACAGAACAGGTCAGGGTGCACCTCACATATAAAGGGTAAGTCTGTCATGCAACTCGTGGTTCCTAAAATAAAATCTGCTTGTTACTAAGGGTCATGTTAAAGCTTGCCAACCGCTGATCTGTGCCATTTGCTATACCTAAGCGTGCCCTGAGACTTTCTCTTTCATTTTGAAATTATGAAATACTGCAAGTACACAGACTAGTTTGTAGGATAATAAACAATTGTTGGTCAACCCTTAACTTCAGATTTTAAAATATGCATTTATGTGTGTGTATACACACATAATTTTAAAATATGCATTTATGTGTGTGTATACATGAGTCTGTTTATGTATGAGTCTATATATGTGTATAGTATGTGTGTGTGTGTGTGTGTATAAAACAGCCACAACTGAGACTTAACCTTCTGTGTCCACCCATTCCATCCTTCCCTCCCACTGACAGTCTCTATGCACTGAATTTGGTGTTTTTCATTCCAATATTTTCATATTATGACACTATAAAATTATATAACTAAAGTAATGATATAAAAAATCATGAAATTAAATATCCATAAAGAATATATACTGTTTTGAATATTTTTAATCTTTATGTAAACTTTGTACCTAACATCCTGCAGCCTCCCTTCTTTAATATGTTTTGTGTTTTTCCACATTAATCGTGACATGATTCTCTAGTTGATTCATTTTCTCTGATCAGTATTTTCTGAGTAATTCCTTTGTCCACCCTCCCGTGGATAGCCACACAGGTTGTTGCCAGTTATTTGCTGTGACAGACAAGGCTGGAGTGTAGTTCCTACATGTCTTCTTCCGTATATCCCTTTGAAGCGGATTCCTCTTCAGATCTTTGCCCAGGCTGTTCCCTTTACCTATCTCTAGCTCAGGAAACTTCACACTTCTTTAGTGATATCTATCTATCTCTAGCTCGGGAAATTTCATCTATCCCCAAAGGCACCTCCCACATGCCGAGTCTTCCACGCCTTCCTATTCACCCAGTCCAAGCAGTATCGTCCATCCATTGTCCTGCAGCTTTCAGTGTGTATCTCTTGAAAGACACCATCACATCATCGCATATAACTTTGTCCTGCAGTTGTTTGGGTACAGCCCCTGACTTTCTTATGGGCAAGTACTATGTCATATGGCACTCAAATCTCTCCCCACCCCACCCCCACTTAGAGCCGCGTGCAGATAGACGCCCAGATTCCCAGGGCAGATCCACAGGGAATGTCTGTAGAAGCCACTGAGCTTTCCTTCCTTTGCTACCAAGCACTGCTATCACCTTCTAATGACAGCTCTCATGACAGCAATAGACACCTAATGGCTGCAGCATTCTCTTTATCATTTCACCATGAGGGTAAAGAGAAGCCCATTACTACCATCAACACTATATGTTGGAGGTAAATGGGATACCTTGAACTTGGTAACTTCCTGGGGCTAAATGACTACAGGCGGTGCCTATGTGTTAAGAGCAAAGCAAACATATTCAGATGTAAAAGATATCAAACATTGAGCAGGTAAGCATGTGACAAATCAGTCAAACAATGCTTAGCGCCACCACTGTAGGCAGGACTTAAGAGGGAATCCATTTCTCCTTCTACCTAGTCCCTAATAGTCCCTAGACCTCCGCAATCACTCTATCACTCTAGCCTGCAGAGAGAGACACAGAGTGTGTGTTGCCAGTGGCTGCCCGTGTAGCTTCAGAAACCTTGACCAGGGACAGGATTGTGGAGAGGCGATGTGCCTGTCCACCCACAGATGCTCATCTCCCCTCCAAGTTCAGTGGTGTGGCAATGGGGGCGTGGTGAGGGACTTCCTCCTGACTCCAGAGCAGAGATACATTCCCATGATACTAGACATGGATAAGGTTCACAGATGAGATGTGGAAAAATCAGTTCAAGAACCCAATGCTGCAAACCGCTTTCCATTTTACTCCTCAGTACAAAGTACTGGCTTAAATGATGTCAAGTTGACACTTGTTTATACATGCCTCATAAATTAGTAATAGAACATGTCCAGGTCACAGGATTTTTATAAGCACTCACCATTCCAAGCAATATGACCTACCAGAGAGACAGTAACTAAAAGAAGCTGTTCCCCCACCCCCACGCCTGCTCCAGTTAAGGGTTGATAGAAAGGTCAGCTGAAGCCCTGAAAATCCTAGTCCTATGGAGTAGCTTAAAACTCATGTTGGAAATGGGCTAAACAAGGACAAGCAAACTTACGAGGCACTAGGAAATCAGACTTTCTGCTTCTAGGTTTTGGAGTTTGGTTTTAGGAAGGGCCAAGGATGAGAACAACCATTTCTCTTTACTGTAACATGACCTCAAGTCTCAGGTGACATCTGATTATGATCTGTGCAAGCGCCACCTGAGTGCCTGGATTGTTTTTCCAATTGAGTTGAAATGCCCATGGTCACGGTTTCTGCGTCAGCTGCCTGCCAACATAAACTCTACAGCCACACACCATTTGGTCTTTGCCTTGGCATAGCCAGCCGCACACCACCTGGGGGCCCTGGACGATGGAGACTCCGACTGTAACAGCCGCCAAGACACCAACAATTCCTCCAGTCCTCGCCCAGATCGCCCCTTCTCAAGGAGCCGTCCCCACCACCCTACGGACTTCCTATCACTTGCACCCTCCCCAGCCCTCTGGGGCCCCTTCCTCTGCTCTACTTCTTGTTTTCTGTGGTACTTTTCACTTCGTGCCTTCATACATTACTTCCTTTCCCATGGGTTTTTTTTTTTTTTTTTTTTGATTGCGGTAAAATATACCTAATGAAATTTTCCATCTTAACCCTTTCTAGGTGTATTAAGTACATTCATGTCATCATACAACCAATATCCAGAACTCTTTTCATCTTGTGAAACTGAAACTCTGTAGCCATTCAACAGCAACTCTCCTGCCCCCTTCCTCCAGCCCCAGGCAGAAACCCTACTACTACTACTTTCTGTCTCTATGCCTTTGGCTACTCCGGTACCTCAGATAAATGGGAGCAGGCAGCGCTCGTCTTTTTGTGACTGGCTTATTTCACCTGGCATGCGGTCCCTTGGATTCATCCATGTTGTAGCATGTGTCAGAATGTCCTTCCTTTTCTTTTATTTATTTATTTTAAGATTTTATTTATTTATTTGACAGAGAGAGAGAGAGATCATAAGTGGGCAGAGAGGCAGGCAGAGAGAGGAAGGGAAGCAGGCTCCCCCCAGCAGAGAGCCCGATGCAGGGCTCGGTCCCAGTACCCTGGGATCATGACCTGAGCCGAAGGCAGAGGCTTTAACCCATTGAGCCACCCAGGTGCCACCTGTCCTTCCTTTTTAAAACTGAATATATGTCATTGTATGTATACACTGTACTTTGGTCATCCACTCATCTGTCCATAGACATTTGGGTCCGTCCACCTTTTGGCTAGTGTGAGTAACGCGGCTATGAACATGGGTGTGCAACCATCTCCTCGAGACCCTGCTTTCAGTTCACAGGAGTAGAGAGTAGTCCCCCTTATCCGCAGTCTTGCTTTCTGCCATCTCAGCTTCCCGCAGTCAAGTGTGGTTCAGAAGCAGGTGATCCTCATCCTCAGGAGGTCAACAGGAGCCTAACACTAGGTCATAGCACCTGTGTCATTCCCCTCCCTTCCTCTCTTCCCGTGGGAATGTTAGCTACTTACATCACAAGAGGGCGGAGTAGGGCACAACAAGGTATTTTGAGACAGAACACATTTGCGTATCTTTGTTATGGTACATTGGTATAATTGTTCTATTTTATTATTAGTTATTACTGTTAGTCTCTCACTTTGCCTGACTTATGTTAAACATTATGGTAAGTATGTATGTATGGGACAGATAGAGAATTCAGTACTCTCTGCAGTTTCAGGCATCTACTAGGGGTCTTGGAACATAGCCCCTACAGAGAAGGGGGGGGATTACTATACACTCAGAAGGGCAATTGCTCCATCATTGGATGTTCTATTTTTTTAAAGATTTATTTATTTGAGAGGGAGGGGAGGGTCCGAGGGAGAAGGAGAGAGAGAATCTCAAGCAGATTCCGCACTGAGTGTTGAGCCCGACATGGGTCTTGAGCTCACGACCCTGAGATCATGACCTAAGCCAAGATCAAGAGTCAGATGCTTGGGGCACCTGGGTGGCTCAGTGGGTTAAAGCCTCTGCCTTCGGTTCAGGTCATGATCCCGGGGTCTGGGGATCGAGCCCCACATCGGGCTCTCTGCTCAGCGGGGAGCCTGCTTCCTTTCCTCTCTCTCTGCCTCTCTGCCTCCCTGTGATTTCTGTCTGTCAAAATAAATAAAATCTTAAAAAAAAAAAAAAAGAAAGAGTCAGATGCTTAACTGACTAAGCCACCCAGGTGCCCCGGCAATTCTCTTTTTTAATTTTTTGAGGACCTGCCATACTGTTTTCCATACTGCTTGCACTATTTTAAAATCCCACCAGTACTGCACAAGGGCTCCAATTCTTCAGCATCTCGGGCAACACTTGTTACTATCTAGCTGTTCTGTTGGAATTTTTTGGTAGCCATCTTAATGGGTATGTTGTTAATATATTATTTTTATTTATTATGTTTATTGTCTGTCCTTCCTGGCCCTGCTGCTAGCCCAGAATATAAACTCCATTAGCAGAGGGATCTTTGCCTGTTTTGTTCACTGATGTATCCCTGTACCGAAAATAGGACTTGGCATATAGTAAGGGCTCAGTATATATACACTGTAAGAATGAATAAATGAATTGGTGAAAGACACACTGACCGTATACTGGTCTTTAACTTCCTTGTTTCTATGTCAAAATCTCAATCTGGCACTCTCTCTCTGTTTACCTGTGTATCTATCCATTCACCCCCATCCACACATTACCTTTAGGCAAGCTACTTAGCATCATATGAAAGCAATTATTCTTTGAACAAATATTTGCTGAGTGTCTACTATGTGCCATTATTATGTTCAATATTGTTCAGATGGAAATCCTAAAGCACCTGGAATTCCGTGTTTTTGGAGAGCGCACAAGAAATCCGTAAGAAAACCAAGGAGAGAATCTGTAGTACACAGAAAATTTAGTTCTTATCGGGCATGCCCATTTATTATCGATGTCCATTCGAGATCTCTGCTCATTTGTAACACAGTACCTCAAAATGAACACAACAGAACAGAGCCTCTTCCTCCACTGACCTTGCTTCTGTCCCATGCTCCTTGTACCAATCTCAGTAAATGGCTCCCAGAAACCAGAGATATGTATTTTCCCCCAGCCTAACCTGGTCCTCCCCCCTTTATCCAGTTGCCAATAATAACTATTCTAATGACTAACATATATTGAGCTCTTACACTACGCAAGGAACACTTCTAAGTTCTTTGCATGTTACTAACTTATTTATTACTCACAACTCTATGACATGAAGTACAGATGAGGCAACAGGTCACGTCTCTTGTCCAAAAGAAGGGACCACACAGCTGGGAAGTGGCAGAGCCAGAATTCGTACCCAGCTAGTATTGCTCCAGAGCCTATGCCCTGAACTTCTACACTATTCAGGAAATGCTGTCTCAAGCTCATTTATTGAAAAATCATTCTAAAATGTATTAGCTCACTCTCCTACATGTGTAAGTGAAAATAATGTATATTAATTCAGAACTGTACAAGTCCTTCAGCTCCTTCCGGATATCACTGATCATTAAGCAGCTTGGGTAATAGAGGTACCAATCATCAGAAAGATTGTGGACAGTTATCTATGGTGAGCCTAGAGCCTTACTAGGAAGTTGCTCTTAAATAAAAGTTCTTTTTTTTTTTTTTTTAAGATTTTATTTATTTTCAGAGAGATAGAGAGAGAAAGTGACCACAAGCAGTGGCAGGCAAAGGGAGAAACAGGGTCCCAGCTGAGCAGAGCCTGATTCGGAGCTTGATCCCAGGACCCTGGGATCATGACCTGAGCCCAAGTCATATGCTTAACCATCTAAGCCACCCAGGCATCCCTCTTAAATAAAAGTTTTAATAGGACTTTATCGTCCTCTTTTGATTTTTTTTCCCCAAAGCGGAATGTGTCAGTAACAATTAGCTTAACTGAAGACTTCATTGTCATTTATGTAAACAAGGCATGTCCATTATATAAACACTATTAAAAATGGACAACTTTTTTTCTACTTTGAGGTTGTATTGATCTTGGAGGCCATGGGAGCTGGAAGGCAGAAGGCCCAAACCCTACTCAAATTAAATGAGTCACGTACTTAAAAATAAACCACAATCCTTCTGGCACCAATGGTGCCATCTGTAAACCGAGAATAATAAAGGCCAACAATTTGAGGTTTCTGAATTAAAGTTAAAAAAAAAAATAAAAATGAATGTAATTATAAGCCTAAGACAAGATGCCTGCAGGTCCAGAAAGTGTCACTTCCAAGTTTTAAGCCGATTTCATGTGTAACAGCCTACATTAAGTGCATCATCCATTTAACATTCAAATGAGATGCTTTTAGATCAGATGATTTTAACCCAAAAGGATGCACTTTAGCATCCCAAGAGCGCCTTTAGAAAACAAACTGACGCAGTACCAGCCAGAAGCTATTCAGGCGAGTTGCACAGATCATACGGTCTTGGGAGGAGACAAGCACTGATTGTTACCAGAAAACTCAAGGTCAGAACTTGGAGTTCCATTTCCACCACCCCAGGGCTCGCTTCCACAAAGGACGGTAGTATCTACTGAAAAGTTGCAGTTATTCCCCGGCTCGCTATTTCAGCCTCACCAACTACTCATCCCCACCAGAGAATCCACCTCCTTCACACATTCCCAAATAACAGCGGCAAATGATGTTTTTGCCCCCCTCCTTTTTTTTTTTTTTACAACATCCCAAAGGATGGAGAAGGTAAAGAATGCTGTTAACCAGAAGTGATTTCAGCTGAAGTGTGATTGATTGTTTTTCAGATAAGCATTGCTAAATAAAAGTAGGAAGCAGGGCTTTTAAAAATACCTTTAAAATACTTGGCCTGGGGCACATGGGTGGCTCAGTGGGTTAAAGCCTCTGCCTTCGGCTCAGGTCATGATCCCAGGGTCCTGGGATTGAGCCCCCCATCAGGCTCTCTGCACAGCAGGGAGCCTGCTTCCCCCCTCTCTCTCTGCCTGCCTCTCTGCCTGCTTGTGATCTCTCTCTCTGTGTCAAATAAATAAATAAAAATATTTTAAAAATAAAATAAAATAAAATAAAAAATACTTGCCAAACTAACGCTTTGTTGACCTATGTGGGTTTTCCCTTTCCCGCCCTTTTCCCCCAGCCCCCATATCCAGTTGAGACTTCTGAAATGGAAAAGGGCCTCTGCAGGTCCTTGCTAGTAAATCAGAGCATTCCAGAAAGAGCTTTGGTTTGACTTTTGCTTGCAAAAGAATGTACTGTCTATTAAAACAGCAAGAGAAAACCACACTTGAGAACACAGCCTGATCTTGACCACCCAGAGGGCAGCCTGGCATCTTCTGTCAAGATCTGTCAGTCTTCTGAGAGATGACCAGGCCTGGAGCAGCCCTCACAGCCTCTGTCCACACAGTTAATCAGACGGTAATTTTTTCTGGTGACTATAGACTGGCCCAGGTTATTCCTACAGTCTATATTTATCATCTATAATATGGTATTGAGTACTTAAAACCTTCTGTCAAGGAAGTCCTGTTGCTTCACACGCATTAACTTAACAACCTCCAAATTTCTTCAAAAGTAAAAAGAACTGTCAGTCAGTGGAGAGTAAATTCATTACAATTAAGCACTAAGCTTCTTGTTTTTACTTCTCATTCAACTACACTGAATCTAAATTCAGCTTAATACAACTGGTAGACCAGATTAGGAACACCTTTTTCTTTTCTTTTTTTTTTAACATTTTATTTATTTATTTGAGAGAGACAGAGAGGCTGGGAGAGACAGAGCTTAAGTGGGGTGAGGGACAGAAAGAGAAGCAGACTCCTTGTGGAGCAGGGAGTCTCACGTGGGACTCGATCCCAGGATTCCAGGATCATGACCCAAGCCGAAGGCAGATGCCCTGAGGCGTCCCCTCAGATTAGGAACTCCTAAAGACGGGATCTGGGCTGCCATTTCCTTTCTATTTCCTTTGAGCATTAAGCATTCCATTTCTCCCATGAAAAGAATGACTTTAATTTGTCTTACTGACGAACTAACAATCTACAAATCTAATCCACTATGGGTTTGTGCTATGTAAATCCACACAAACCTACTATGGGTTGAAAAGGCACAGTCACCGCCTCTAAATCCTCCACCAACCATCAACAATTAAAACATTTTCCTCTATCATCTGTTTTCCAGATGGTAGTAACGTCTCCCTACTCCCGACCTTTGATCTAATTCTGGCTGAAAGAGGAGAGCTCGTCCCTAGCTGTTAAGGACCTAATGTGACCGTAGGCAGAAAGGCTCAAGGGATTTTAGTGTGGGGAGAGCTTTAAAGACCATTTACTTGGGAAACAGCAAATAGATTTCAGCCCTAGTGCCAACCTTTTTGGTAAGGGCTTCCTAGAGTCCTGTGCTGAGAGGCATTCTAGGCGTGAGCCGAACTCAGAGGGAAAGCTTCTGTGACTGACTTACTGCCACAGCTCTTGATTGAGGGTCACCAGGCTCAGGAGGGAGCCATGGCACAGAGCCATGTATTTGCCATTCCTGAGTTGATTCTACAATACGGAGCTAAAAGACTTGCAGTCCACTGTTTTCCCCACTTGACTTTTTAAAAAAGTAGAGGTCAAAGCAATCATAAAAATCTACTTTGAGATATTCACGACAATAAATATTTAAGAAAATCCATGCTCCCTGAAAGGGACCCCAGGCGAAGTCCTTGCTGACATGTCCCAGAGAGAGCCAAAAGTGGAATTTGTTTGTTTGTTTGTTTGTTTACAAGAGCAAGGGAGAGAGAGCATGAGTGGGGTGAAAGGCAGAGGGAGAAGCAGACTCCTTGCTGAGCAGGGAGCCTGATGTGGGGCTCGATCCCAGGATTTTGGGATTATGACCTGAGGCTGAGCCATCCAGGTGCCCTACTTTTAATTTTTTAAATATTTTTATTTATTTGAGAGAGAGAGAGAGAGAGATGAAGAATCTCAGGCAGATCCCACACTAAGAGCCAAACCTGAGATCATGACCTGAGCTGAAACCCTGAGTGAATGCTCAACCAACTGAGCCACTCAGGTGCCCCCAAAGGTGGAATTTCTAAGTTCTTGTTCAGTAGGAGCTGAGTAGTCCTCCAGCAGTTATGTGGCTTCTGTGATAGGACTGCATGGGGAAGGACGAAGAAAAAAAGACAAAGGTTTGAGAGTCAAGTAAATGTCAGTGATCCCAAAGACAAAGGAAAAATATTAAGCAGAAAAGTCAATGCGATGCTTGTTTTGATAGGAAAAATGGAGAATCAATTTCTTGAACTTGAACCAGAAAAGCTCTCTTCTTCACTCAGTCAATAATATTTACTTGCTTTCTGCTCTGCTCTTAACACTGATGGATCAAGTGGGTACAGACAAGGCAAAAGACATGGTTCCTTTCGTAGGCAGCTTAAAATCTCTCTCCGTCTCCCCTGAGGTGGGCTTGGATGCCAGAAGCCAAGTTAGCCCTCTGGAGAAACACAATTGGCCTCCCAACATCTACTCTGTGTTGTCAGCCAACTGGCTCCCAGGTGAGGAGAACATTTTTGGCAGTAACTGTAGTAGAGAGCAGGCAAGAGACCTTAAGAAAAGGCAAGGGAGAGGAGGCAGGCATGTGATTCTGGAGACAAATAAACACAATTAGCTGTGCTAGAAACAAACTGAAAAGCCTCTGTGGGAAGACTGATTCCCTATGCCAAGAAAGAAAACCAAAGGGAAATTCATTTTCAAAGAAACCTTTTACTTCCCCTGGCAGCCATGGGCCACTGACTGTCATAGTTTCCATCAAGTTCTTTCTCTTCTGGGTTTCCCCAACATCTCAAATACTATGGCAATGGTGCTTTATTTACCAGGTTTGCTGACCAGACAGAATCCACTAATGTTTCAGGCTGGTCATGTCATTCATGGAGACAATTCCAAGCCTTTCAGAGACATTCTGTCCCTCTGCACCTAAAGAGACTCAAATTGCTGCACTGGTCAGGGGATGGAATTGACAGAAATCATAGTCACATTCCTGGATTTCTGTTCTTCCACCAGATCTGGTTGTTGTGTAGGATTAGCTACAGCAGAGAGGCCTAGCGGCAAACCCCTAACATGGGGTTAACAGGACAGGCTCTGGAGTTAGGCAACTTGTACCATCGAAGCTTACAAATTGCGTGACCTTGGGCAAGTAATGTAATCTCCTTGTGTCTCATTGTCTTCATCTATAAGGATACAATAGCACCTGACTAATAAATAGGGTTGTTGTGAATTTTTAAGAATTTTAATAAAAGAGTCCTTATCTTTTAGAAATGCATACTAAAATACTCACAAATAATAATATGAATTCTGGGATTTGCTTCAAAATCATTTGGAGGTCATGGGACGCCTGGGTGGCTCAGTTGGTTAAGCAGCTGCCTTCGGCTCAGGTCATGATCCCAGGGTCCTGGGATCGAGTCCCACATCGGGCCTTGCTCGGCAGGGAGCCTGCTTCTCCCTCTGCCTCTGCCTGCCATTCTGTCTGCCTGTGCTCGCTCTCTCCCACCCCTCTCTGATAAATAAATAAAATCTTTAAAAAAAATTTCGTTTAAAAAATCATTTGGAGGTCAGGTATATTTATGAAGAAGTTGGCCATAAGTTTGTATTTGTTGATGTCAGGGGATGGGTACATGGGGGTTTATGATACTGTTCTGTGCACCCTCCATCTTTTTGAAATAGTTCTATAAAAGGAAGTTTGAGAGAGAAAAAGAAGATAATATGTATAAAGCTGCTAGCACACAATATGATGTGCTCAATAAATGTAATGTTAGAGATCAGACAGGGTCTTGACGGCACACTTGCTAGGTCAAAGGGGCATGAGGATAGCAGCCTACCTGTCTAGAGACCCAGATGGGTCCTGGGGCCAGCAGTGGGGGAGGGGGAAGCCAGACAAGCCCGGTACTTCATCGTCAACTCATCCGTTACTGCCTAGCCTTTTCACCATCAAACCTGTTTTAAATTAATTATTATTCAATCTCTATGTTTTGAAAGTTTACTAAATCAACCAAGTCCAATAAGTATTCATTATCCCTCATCTTTTAGTTAGACACAAGTCAGGGTCTGAGTCAGCTTTTGATGAACTGGTGATTGGCTCCAAACTGAGTCGCCATCACAGTCCAAAGCAAAGCACTTCCCAGCTTTAATGGCCTGAGCAGCACACATATATGCAGTTTTGCAGGCACAGGAGATAATGAAAAAATGCCCCCTCCCCCACCTCCCAGCCCCTGCCACCAGTCTGTGCCTCCAATAGGTTCAGGAAACTGCATGTATACTTTCAGAGTCAGTTTCAGAAACTCCCAACTCCTGGAATCCCCTAGATAGGGCAATGAGCTGGATGGACAGAAAAATCCACCCTGGATTTTCACCAACCTAAGGGAGTCCTTACTTAACTCACACTCATCCGCTCCATGCCTTCTCACAAACAAGGAATCAGCCAGCTCTGACACTAACTGTAATGGCCTTGGGCTAGCTATTTCATCTTTGTCTTGTCCTTTGTAAACTGGGATCATCTTCCTTCCAGGGCTGTGTTAGGGATTAGAGATAACGTAAATAAACTACATTGCACAATGCCTGGCACATGGTAATTCCTCAGTTCCTAGGAGCTACGTGAGGTCTCTCTATCCTTGTGTGTATGCATGGGTGTACTGTTATTACCTCCTTGGGAATTTGGTTCATGTTTAGACCCAGTGGTTCCCCCAGGCCATAAGACATACTGAAACCACATAATTATAGTTTAATATTTTCTCTTTCATTTGATAAAATTTTAATGCAGCTGCCTTCAATCTCCTGATGTATAGGTAACTATGTTTCTGTCACCAATACCTACATGTCCTCGCCTGTGTGATTCCCTCTTCTCCTTCCATATTTTGTGACCATATCTTTTAAAAAAAAAAAATTACAAAAGGTTAAAAAGGAGAAAAATGTGGTCCAATTCAAGTCTAGCAGGCCATTCCTATTACTACTGTGAAATGCCTGCTGAGTGTCCACCCTATATATGTATATGGTGGAGAGTCAATGGATGAGATGACTACAAATGATAAAGCCAGAATCCCATCAGCAAAGACTTCAGTAACGATCAGTAGTGGCAAGCTAGGCTTCTCTGGGAAGTTTAGAGCCAATTGGAAATCTTTATCTTATTCTTAATCTTACCTAAAACCAGCATGCTCTTTCCCCTTATCCTGAGTTATTTTTCTTCAAAACATTTTTCACTACCTCAAAGTATGTATTTCCTGATTTATTTGTTTATTGTCTGTCTCCCCCACCCAGAGAGAATAGATGTTACCTGAAAGCAAGGGTCTTGATCACGTCTGTATCTCTAACAACACTGTTGAACGAGTGCCAAGCATGGACTAGGCCCTTGAAAAATATTTTCCTCTCTCCAAACACCCAGCAACAAAAAGGCATCTAGGTCTGCAATCCTGCCCTATGTATTCCTCACACGGCTGACCACTGGGACCCAGTGCAGAAGACAGAGTGTAAATAGCTAAGCATGTAGCTAAGCTCGTAGGATAGGAAGCAGTGTCATGTGAGGGGAGGAAAAATGAAGCAGAAGAAAGTGATTTCGTTGGGGCCTTATGTGCACCACATACAGGTACCATTCCGATTGTTGCCCCTGTGCTATTGCTTAAGCTGTTTCTCCCATTAGAAATACCCACCTCTTGACCTAAATGATACCCCCTTCCAGATCTCACTCGGGTTTTTTCTCCTGAATTATGCTGACTTTAAGAGATCATGGTGACTGACCTCTGCTAAACCGAGTGGAACCCCCTTCCCTACCAGTGCTTTACAGCCCTGCCCATAACTATAAGCAGTTCAAAGTTTCCTTTCTTCTTCATAAGAGAAAAAATTGATGTTCCAAATGCAGTGTAAGCTCCTTAAGCAGAAGCCTGCTTTATGTTTCTCCTGAATCCCTCAAAGTAACTTGGACAGCGTTAGGCACTTACTGCGCAGTCAAAAAAAATCCCCACACATGAACTGACATATTTCCAATTTGAATCCCACCTCTGCTGCTCAGGCATGATTCCACCTACTCCCCACAAGAACGTCTGTTTCCTTTTTCTCCCTCATCCTTCCAAGGGCTCCTCTATCAGAATGACCCTCCAGCTGCAGAGATCTAAAATATTACCATCTTAACTGAGACTGAAAGGTGTCAAGGACCCTGACAGCTGCAACTCACAAGGTGGCATTCCATCCAGAGACTTAAGCCATAAACAAGTCATCATTCAGAATGCTTTAAGGAGGGGCGCCTGGGTGGCTCAGTTGGTTAAAGCCTCTGCCTTCGGCTCAGGTCATGATCCCAGGGTTCTGGGATCGAGCCCCACATCACCTCTCTCTCTCTGCCTACACATGTGATCTCTGTCTGCCAAATAAATAAATAAAATCTTTAAAAAAAAAAAAGAATGCTTTAAGGAAGGGAAAGAAAAAAAGGCCACAGAACCCAAGAGACACCTACAGCGCTCATGAATGAACCTGAACCCTTCACCAAGCCAAGGCCTGCTAAGTCAGTTTCTACCTGAGATGCTGCCCAGTTTCAATGACATTCCTGCAGCTTTACCTGAACCTGGGTGGGTGACATTCTAGTACTGCAGCCAGTTCCAAACTCAGCATATGCGTGAAACTAATTCCACATTCTGAAGTGTTCAGGGTTCCTGGCAGCTCAAGAGAATAACACCAGTGCCTTTATTTTGCTTAAGTCCGGGAATAAAAAAGCTAAGATGGAACTCTTGGAATGAGTTCTTTGGACAGACTTAAGTATACCACAGAGAATATAAATTTTCTAATTCAAGAGCCATTATACTTCAACAATGATTTTACATCATCCTCCCTTTTTCATCCATTTTTAAAAAGTTCTTTACCAATCCCCTGCAGAGTCTAAAAGAGGGTGGTTTTCACCAAAAAAGGGTTTATATCTCACAGAAGTATGATCTATAAACCATATTTAGCAAAGCACGTATGTTTTAATTCCATCTCTAATTGGTTGGGGTAGGTATAGCCCTCCTCTGGTTTCCCACCTACGGACTTACCTTAACCTCTTGGGTATTCTCTTAGACCTAAAGAGCAGGTGTCAAGGATAAAGCAAATGCAGAGTTTCAAGCTACTGATGAAAAGCAACAAACTCTTAATTCCTTGAGAATAGAAACATGTTTTCTTCTTTGCTTTTCTTAATCTTGGACTGCATCACCCTAGAAGGATAAATGTCATGGCCCTTAATGCTAGCTACCTCTCAAGGCCAACAGTAACTTTAAAAATCAGTAACCTTTGCTTTGATCTTCAAATCCTAGGAACTGGGAATTGGTTAAAGTTAAAATGTCAGCTCAGCCTGGAGGATGAACTCTCTCCCTTTGGTACTTCTCTGGGTGTACTTCTCTCAAAATTTTGAAGTCTCCCATTACCTCTGTTTTACATTAACATTCATCATAATTATTATTAATTCATTCATTCAACAAATACTATTCTGATATAGTATTGAAATCTCTTCACATAGAAAATATTAATAGTTTACTGACTATCTAGATGGCTTGGAAGCTTGTCCCCTCCCAGACATGCAGGTAGGTTTTCCTTAAGCCCCAGGCTTAACTCAACCTGATCATCCAACCCAGTTGATTTACGACAGAGAGCAGAGGTTCACCACTTCTGCGGAAGTGTGGTTTCTGAACATCATGTGGGAGAACGTGAAGTCTAATTCTTCTACTCTAAACTTGTCAGTAGATAACCAACTAGCCCCCTCCTATTTACCCTTGGCCTGAACTTTGCTTTGGTCTGGCCATTTTAGCCCTGTGTACAGGTATTAGAAAACCATGATAAATACTTCCCCCAATTTTTAAAAGGGATTGTCATCTCTAAAACTTACCTGCGAGCCGTATCCTCCATAATATTTGACAAGTGAATGAATGAATGAGTCTGTAATATCTGATGAACGAATGAATGAATGAGGGCATGCATGAACAAGGTATCTTTTTGTTCCCACACCACTGAGAAATCCATCAAGATCTCACTCCGCAGCGTTAGTGTTCAGGTTCCTTCTCAGGCAGGACTACCAAAGCCCCATCATGTATTTCAGCAATTCATGGCACGGAGCATCATAAACAGCCTGAATAAGGAAGCATAAAGTAGATCAGGCAGCAGAGAAGGCCTTCTAGCCACATACAACAGGAAAGCTGAGTGGAAGCTACAAGACCTAGACTGAGAGTTTGTTTTGAAGCCCTAACTTAAATTATTTATTTATTTATTTAAAAGAGTTTATTTATTTGACAGACAGAGATCACAAGTAGGTAGAGAGGCAGGCAGAGAGAGAGAGGGAAGCAGGCTCCCTGCTGAGCATAGAGCCCAATTCGGGGCTCGATCCCAGAATCGAGATCATGACCTGAGCAGGAGGCAGAGGCTTAACCCACTGAGCCACCCGGGTGCCCCCATTATCTAAATTCTTATGTTGAAGCCCTAACCTCTCCTGTGATGACTTGATATTTGAACGTGGGGCCTTTGAGAAGTAAGTAGGTATAGATGAGATCATTACCACTGGGTCTCCATGATGAGAGGAGTGTCCTTTTAAGAAGAGGAAAAGAGCTCTTGCTCTGTTGCCCTCCCTTCTGTCCCCTCCACCCTCCTCTGCCATGGGAAGACACAAGAAGGCAGCCATCTGTAAACCAGGAAAGTGGCCCTCACCAAGAACTGAATCTATTGGCACCTTGATCTTGAACTTCCTAGTCTCCAGAAATGTGAGAAATACACTTCTGTTGTTTAAGCCACCTAGCCTGTGGCATTTTGTTATGGCAACCGGAGCATATTAAGACATAAGGCCATTTCCCTGTTATTTAAACTGTCTCCTAGATGCAGGAATCTAGATGTTAGAGAAATGGCAACAAACCAGTACTGGGGCAATAAAGAGCTCCCATAAAGAATGTGGGCCCAGCTCCGCTTCTTGGGCAAGTCACAGCCTGTCTCCTCATCTGTACAATGGGGCTCATCATAGTTCCTATCTCACAGGATTGTCCTGAGAATTAAATGAAGTTGACACACACTTCCCCGACACTAACAAGTGCTCGATCAACAGTTATTATTTTTACAACGCTGAAGCCAGACTCATGCTCTAGTTGTAATTCTTTCTTGTAGGGTCTGCTAATCAGAAGAAGCAGAAAGATGTGGTGGACCGAGCCGTGTAGCAGTCATCAGAAACCCCTGTTTGAGTCCCTGTTTTTGACACTGTCTCATTGTGACTTTGACAAATGCCTTACCCTCACCAACCCCAAGTTCCCGTCATCTGTAAAAAAAAATTTTTTTAAATCAGTATGATGATATCTGTTCTCTAGGCCTCCAGAGGATGAATGCAAGTTGTATTTGATGAGGAAAATAAAAGCACTTCGAAATCTGTCCAGCAGATGCTCAAAGGAATGTGGAAAGAGGTGAATTTGTCGATATTAATTAAATACCTCTAAAGCTCTAAAACAATGTTTTTCAAACTCTTTGACTGCAATGCATTAAAAGAAATGCATTTTATTGCAAACCAGGCACACAGTGATCACTAAAACAAAAACTTAGCAAAATAATTCTTACGTTACTTTGTTTACAAAGTAATCAGTCTCCCTCCATTCCTTCCTTCCTTCCTTCCTCCTTCCTTTCTCCTTTCTTCCTTCCTTCCTCTTAATGCAGGTCATTAATTTCACAAGGCATGGTCCTAAATTTCAATTCTCACTAGGCATCAGAGTAATTTTAAAAATCTGATGCCTGGGGCGCCTGGGTGGCTCAGTGGGTTGAGCCGCTGCCTTCGGCTCAGGTCATGATCTCAGAGTCCTGGGATCGAGTCCCGCATCGGGCTCTCTGATCGGCCGGGAGCCTGCTTCCCTCTCTCTCTCTGCCTGCCTCTCCATCTACTTGTGATTTCTCTCTGTCAAATAAATAAATAAAATCTTAAAAAAAAAAAAAAAATCTGATGCCTGCACCCTACCCATTAAAATTTGGAAGCAGGGGTGCCTGGGTGGCTCAGTTTGGGCGTCTGCCTTCAGCTCAGGTCATGATCCCAGGGTCCTGGGATGGAGCCCTGCATGAGGCTCCCTGCTTAGAGGGAAGCCTGCTTCTCCCTCTCACACTTCCCCAGCTTGTGTTCCCTCTCTCACCGTGTCAATCTCTATCAAATAAATAATCTTAAAAAAAATTCTGAATCAATGGTTTTGTGGTGGGGCTGAGGCATCAGCATTCTTAAGAGTGCCCCAGTTTCTAGTTCACAGCCAAAAAAAAAAAAAAAAACCCACTGTGATATTTACATCCTGGTCTGCTAAACACTCTCTGCCCCCAGAATGGCTGCCCCACCCCCACCATGCTGAAATTCTGTGGCTTACCCTGAGTGGATTACTCACTGAGTGGCTCCAGTGCAAAAAAAGGTAAACACAGAAAGACAGGAAGATCAAAGCAGAGCCTGGGTTTTATGGGAGGTCTCCTATCTTCTCCCAGATGGCTGGTAACCCCATGCAGAGTAAAAAACTGAAGTGGATCTGGACCTTTCTTTAAATTAAAAAGTAAAGGGATCCCTAAAGAAGTTGCTGGAGTAGGAGGGGCTAAGAAAAAGAAAAAGGGAAACTGCCAGACCTTGCTGATAGCCTGTTAACACAGCAGAGAAAGCTCTGACCCTGACACAGACAAGGGCCTGAGGAGATCCTGGAGATTAGCTCAGTTGGAAGGAGCTTCCCAGCCTGGCTATCTCCTTCCCAGGTTAGCCTAGATGAGATGGTCTAGATGAAACCGTAAGGGCCTCCACCCACACAGCTCATGATTCCTCTACACCAGAGAAGTGTGGGGGGATTGACTGTTCTGTTCACCTGGCTGGAGTCATCTTCAGCCTATACTTGGCTACCTAGCAGAACCAGGGCAGAGCCTGGGCCAGAATGCAGAAGGAACCCTGGGGGCCCGAGGTGTCTCTGCCCTACCCTGTCACTGCCCTACTCTCAGACACAGATGGATGGGATCAGGGCCTGGATTGGTTCTGTCTACAATGAGTTAAATGACCAAAGCTGTCCGTTTGAAGCCTAGTCCTGGATTTACTAACCAGACATAATAGTAAAAGTTATAATTTACCGAGCATTTCTATACATTATCTCATTTAATTCCACAATATCTCTTCAGGCACTAGTTATACAAAATCTAAGGTTTAAGGAAATTACCCAGGGATATGCCAGGATGCTAACGCAGGTTGATGCCCACTCCAGATCCCATGCTCCAGTCCAGAGTTTCTCAGAACTACTGACATTTCAGTTGGTCATTCTTTGTTTAGGAAGCTGTCCTTGGCATTACATTATGCTTAGGAGCATCTCTGGCCTCTGCCCATTACATGCCTTAACATCCCTCTCCTCTCCAGCTGTCATAATAAAAAATGTTTCCAGACATTATCGGATGTGGGGAGCAGAGGAGGGGATTACTACTCTAGTCTAAACCATCACCAGGCTGTCTTGTTTCCTGGTACTTTATAGGTACATTAACAATTACTTAGAAGAGAGAGTTGGAACCAAACACTACTGTGGAGGTGAAAATCAGAATATGCTAGGAAAGTCCTGTATAACAGTAATACCACCTTATGCTATAGTTATATATCACAACTCACTTAGTATTTTTATAGGCATTATCTCCTTTCACGGCATATGACTGCATAGCAGGAGCTCATTCCAAGAGCTAATCTACCTCAAAAATATGAACACTATTAAGAGATCCATATATTTAGTCTTCTCCAAGAAATTGAGGGAAAATAACAGGTAGTGAAATCCACACGACTCCTTAGTCCCATAAGCCATGAGAAGAAAAAACTTTTGCCACTGCATAGTCCTAAGGGAGCACCTTATGTGAACTCTTGTGGAGGACAAGTCTGCTTCTACCTGTCTCCTGCACACACCTGCCTAAAACAGAGAACTCACTAAACATTTTACCAAACATCTATTTCACAGCAACCCCTAGCTATTTGATTGATTAAAACTAAGGTAAAATTCTTTTTGCACATTTTACATCTCACTAATTTGTATTACAACAAAAATCATAGAATCGGAAAAAAAGTTAATGTCAATATTTATGAAAGAGCCGAGAGCTTAGTGCCAAGTCATTCTTCATTTAACAAAGCAGATCGAAATTCGAGTTTAAGTAAAACAAACGTGCACCAGAATCATCCTTTTCAGTACATGCCAAGAGAACGGTAGCTATTATATTAGAATAGTATTTGACTGATCAAGGAAAAAAATTATAGGAGTTTTAAAGTTTTTTCCTTTAGATTTTCATCAAACTGTTATACCTAATATACAATAAAAATAAGAATGTTCATTAAAAAAAAAAACTAAATTCAAAATAAAACAGCTAGCAATAGCTGCTTTTTAAGGTCACTTCAAAAATTCCTGAGAAGCTAGGAGAGTAAAAACAAAATGTTCCCATTCACGTATTCATTTGCAAAGCTCAGCAGAGGAAATATCATTATCTTGGAAATAGTAAATTCATACATGGCTTCAAAGGTATTTTATTTATTTATTTTTTAACAGATTTTATTTATTTATTTGACAGACAGAGATCACAAGTAGGCAGTGAGGCAGGCAGAGAGGAGGAAGCAGGCTCCCTGCTGAGCAGAGAGCCCGATGTGGGGCTCAATCCCAGGACCCTGGGATCATGACCTGAGCCAAAGGCAGAGGCTTTAACCCACTGAGCCACCCAGGTACCCCTTCAAAGGTATTTTAATATAAAACTATTAATAAACAGGGACACCTGGATGGCTCAGTCATTATGCATCTGCCTTAGGCTCAGGTCATGATCCCAGGGTTCTGGGATTCAGTCCCATATCCGGCTTCCTGCTCAGTGGGAAGCCTACTTCTCCCTCTCCTACTCCCCCAGCTTGTATGCCCTCTCTCGCTGTGTCTCTGTCAAATAAATAAATAAAATCCCCTCGCCGAAAAAATACTATCAATAAACAGTATTAATAACAAGAATAGCTAGACTCTTTGGAGCACTTGTGTCAGACACTGGATTCAGTGTTTTACATGCAGAAATCTCATCGCAACCTCGTGGGGGGCACACTCATTAGCATCTTCATTTTAAGGTAAGAAAACTGAGTCTGAAAGAGATGAAATCACTTGCCCAAGATCACAGCTAGATCAAGATCCAAGCTCTGGGTATATGAAGCTCATGTTATATAACCTTAAAAAAAATTGGTAATTTAGGGGAAAAAATGGAAAAAGGATATGTTAATTTTTCACACTGTATGCCATGGAATCCCAAAACTGAAACACGTTTGCAGAACTCACTCTCTTCCCCTTCCTTCTATAGAGATCTTTCACATAAAAACTCAAGTACCAGGCATTAACTATATGTAGGGTAGGTGATTTCCTGGGTACCTTTTTTTGGTGAGAAAACAAATCTTTCTGTTTGTTTTGTCTTCTATAAAAATGCACAGTGATGGAATCTGCCTGGGAAACAGTACCTTGAAAGAGAGAAGAAAGGCTTATTTTCTCCAGCCCAGTAGGCCATGAGGTATAACAACAGATGATGGAACCAACTTTTTTACATGCACAGGAGAGCACATTCACCCAAATAAGGGCTGTACTTCAAAGCAATTACTTTCCAGTCCTAAACACATTTGCATATCTGTACTTGATGCCCCTCTTAAAACTGCCAGTCCTTCAAGAGGACTTTCATTACTTTAATGGGCATACTTCCTATTACAACCTCAATTCCTCACCTCAAAAACCAGAGTTGATCCCACTTGGTATTTGGCTGTTTCCCAACTGAGGGAGGTTTGCCATCACAGAGGCAATTCAATAAATGTGTTACAAACTCTGAAGGTAACTCCAAGGCAGGAGCTCCAAAATTATGCTCAGCAATGACAGCATCACTAAAATCAGTCCACAGCGTGCCAAGATGAGTCTTCTGAAGGGGAGAAATACTCATTTGAATGTATAAATACAGACATATTTATTTTAACATTTGGATAAAGAATTGAAAGAATCAGCTAGCTGTGGCTAAGTAAATAAATATGCTGTGCAATAATGATAATGCAGATTTTAGTGCAAAGTTCTGACCACCCCCTTAATGAAACAAAAGCATGTCCTGAAATGATACTTGCAAAATGAATAAATCTGTTTTCGTTAATTTGCAATAATTATTGAAGAGATTTCCTTTTCATGAAGGAAAAAAAAAAAAAAAAGAGGCCCAAAATAAGCTAGATGCCAAAATAGTTCTTGGTCCTCCCAGGAAGCTTAAATCTCAGTGTGTGTGTCAGAATACCGACCTATATCTACAGCAGAGAAGGAAAGGAGTGGGGATCATCTCTCTTCCCCTGCCCTTCAAAGCCCAGGAAACTTCCAGGGGAGAAATCCACTCAGTAGGATTCCTGGAACCCCGGGTAGTCCTAAATTAACTTATATGGAATAATTAAACTAATTACCATACAAAATTAACCATATGGATAAGTTAATATACAATGTCATATTATTTAACTAGTTGAAGGGAGCTGGATACCCAAAATAAACAATAGGGGCAAAAACAAAAAACAAACAAAAAAAACAGAAAATGAACTGGTCATTTGTTTATCTTTAGACATGCATTTGGCTACTCATTCACTGAGGCACGAAGCAAACTAGTGTCCTGCCAGGGACCTGGTCAAGGGTGTAGCAGCAGAGGGGTGGGTACCGGCTGTGAATATCTTAAGAGGGTAGTCAAAGGCCGTCCACCTTCCATGCAGGCAACTTCCTATTAACTTCAGTAAAGGAAGTCCATACCAACACAAACCAAAACTGTACACTAGTTCTCCTGTTTACTCGGCTGTGGAATGCAGTGCCTTTGTGGGTGGTGTGTGTCCGTGTGAGCGTGCGTGCACGCCCCTCCTCTTGCTGATTTTCCTCCAGTTTTTACTCAGAAACAGCTCCTCACTGTATAGGAGAGTGGGGAGCAAGTAACACAAGTGGGTCTAAGAATTAAATACACCTTTATTATGAGTTGTGTCTAAGGTACACACACAGGTAGAGCTTCTCCGCACATTTGCAATCTCACTCTTTTTACTCTTTTAAGCCCAGACTGTTCTCAATAGGTCCCGGGGCAAAATCACTTCTAACCCAGCTTAGAAATAGGCGAAGCATTAAAAACCCCGTCCGGGCCCGCGGATCTGCCCCCGTCGGTCTGTGCTCCAGGGCCCACAGATGCACTGGAAGCTGCGGTGCCCTCGCTGCCTTCAGGTCCCCGCGCCGGTCAGCGAGGCGCGCCCCTCCCTAGGTCCCTCCCGCCCCCGGTCTGTGGTGGCCTGGTCTTGCTCTCCGGAAAGCATGCCCTCTCGAGGTTTCCATGACCCCATTCCAAGGAGAGTGTGCGTCCCCTAGGCCAAGACGTTCCGCGAGTCCCTGCTCCCTCACCCCTGACCCCAGCCCCCCCCCCGGGTCCCCCGCCGCGGCGTTCCATCCCTCCGACTCCCTATGCCGCACAACGTATCCCCGGCTTGCCGCACAACTCCGTTTCCCGCGCCCCCTCCAGGAGAGGCCCCTCCATCCTTCCCCCAAAAAGGCACAAGCCTCGCCAACCCCCGACCCTTTCCCGGGCTCCCCTCCCGCCCCGCCCGCCTCTGGCTTCTTCCCCTTCACACTCCGCTCCCGCCTTCAGTTCCCCTCCGCCCTGCGGAGGGCGCCCCAGGAATGCCGACAGGACACCCTCGTTCCGGCAGCGAACCTCTCCAACGTTGCGGTCCTGACCCCTCAGTCCTCCAGGCTCGGGCTCCGGGAGTCCCCAACGTCTGAATCCTGACCTGCCGCCTGACTCTCAGGGCTCGAGCTCTGCGACTCCACAACACTGGAGCACTGACCCTGGTCCACGGCCTCGGGTTCCTCAACATCCCGATTCTGGACACCCTCGGAGCTCGGGGTCTGGGGCTCCCCAAGCCCTCTGTGCTGACATACCCCCCGGCACCCGCGCTCGAGCCCCGGGGCTCCCCAACGGCGCGGTCCTGACCTCCCCTCCCCCCGCTCGCCCGCCGGCTAGGAGCCCCCGACTCACCGGCAGGGGCGGCGGCTGAGCCTGCGAGACAACCCAACCCAGCCTGGCCGCACTCCGGCTTGGGTCCCCAGCTACCAGCTTTCCGCAGGCGGCTGTGACTGCGGCGGGCACGGCACAGGGGAGCGGCCCGGGGGAGGGGACCGCCGGGGGGCGGGCACCGCCCGGCTCCGCCCCTTCCCGGCCGGAGGCGGGATGCGCCGACCCGCGCGCCCACCGCGCCCGCGGTGCCGCCTCGCCGAGGAAGTTGAGTGACACCTCTTCCTTCCACCCGGGTCTGACCCACGCAGCCCCCTTTCAGCCGGGAAGGCCCGAGAGCTGGAGAGAGAGAGACACGTTCATTACTGTCCTGTCTGTTCGAAGAACCCACTCCAGGGGGCCGTTTCCGAGTTTTTTTTTGCTTTTTGCTTTTTCGACGTGTTTCTGGAGGAGGGGAACGGCGGCAACAACAGCAAACTTCATCTTTGATCTCAGGACCGACTCAAATTCTGGCCTCCGAACCACACATCTGCACATTCTGGGTCGTTTTGCCTGTGAGATCCTACTTTAACACACCAAGGAGGGCCCTTGCAGACACATTTTCACGCCCCTGAAACACACCCGGGAAGTGCTCTCCTGTGACTTACGCACCACACAAACACACCTCTTACACTGACATGCGAGGGACCCATGTCTCTACCCCTAAATCCTCAATCCACAGCGGGCTAGCCAGTGTGCAGTGTCAATGATCTAAATACAAGGGGACAGGGCAGGAGAGGAAATGCCACATCTGGTCCCAGACTTGCTCTCTTTGCCCACAATGTCTGTATTTTACCAGGACAAAAATACACTTAAGATGTAGGGGCATCAATTAACAAATCAGATTGGCTTTGCTATGAAAAAGCCTTCTCCGTTATCTGGTAAAAAAAGAAAAACCGATCAGATCCTGAGAAGATGGCCTGAATCAATTCTCCTGGAGGAAGAATGTTTGATTCAACTCATTACTTTTCTGAGACACTGGGGCCTTGCTCTGGCTTGTTGAAACTTGACACTTTGCCCTTAGACCACCCTGCTCCAGTGACATGTTTAACACCACCTCACACTCGTGCTGTGTTTTCACTTTTCAAAACATTTTAAAATCCATTATTGTCTTTATCTTCAACGAAACAGCATGAAGCAAAGATAGTAGGTTCTCCAACAAGGTCATTTGAGCTTCATAAATGAAGACTTTTAGATCCAGCAGTCCAACGGACAGGTTTAAAGCTGAATCAGGACTAGGAAAGAGTAAGGGACCCTGTCTTCAGGGCCGCTGATATTCCCACAGAATCACAGGTCCAGCACACACAGTTACTGGTGGAAATGTCACAGAAGACCCTTGGCAGATTTGCCCTCTCCATCTCTGTTTCACCCCCAAAGATGTCAGGGAATTCTCCCATACTCACAAAAAAACAAGCCCTCAATATTAATAGGCATTTATTTTTTGGCCAGAGATCATAAATTACAGCAGAACTGATTGACAGGGGATTAAAAAGTCTCCCTTTTTCCTCTCTCTGCCACTCTAGAAAGAAAATTACAGGTTAGCAAATATGAAGGCCCAACCACGGTTCAATCCAGCTGAAGGGGGCTGTCAGACCTGAGGAGTCTGTGAAACGGATGTTAATTATGCCTGCAGCTTTTCTTCTCCCCGGAGAGTCCCTCCACCTGGAGCGAGGAGAGGGTTCTCCAGTCTTAAATAAAAACCAACAAGTCCTTTAAGATTTTCTCTGTGTCACAGTAAGAAAATGGTAAGTGGGGACCCCTGGGTGGGTAAGTGGTTAACTGTCTGATCCCAGCCAGAGTCCTGGGATTGAGTCCCTTGTCAGGGTTCTTGCTTGGGCGGGCGGCTGGGGGTGGGGGGGGTTGTACGACACACGACTGGGCTGGCTCGCTCTCTCTCTGGCAAGTAAATAAATAAAATATTTAAAAAAAAGGAAGAGGAAATGGTAAATATTCCTTTCCTATGAGACTTTATCTAGGGAACGGGTATGAAAGTGCAGCCTCAAGTGTAAGGGGTGTCAGGCATTTTTATCTGGGGGCAGAGGATTCTGTTTTACAAGTGGTGCGTCCAGGCCACGAGATAAAGAGAGCTGGTTTCTCATTTGTCTCATGTTTTTTTCTCTAAAGTATGGTAAATGTTACCACCTTAACCTTTTGAAAACACTTTTAATTGTGGTAAACATAATAAAAAAATTTGCCACCTTAACTATTTTTTAAATGTACAGTTCAGTAGTGCTAAGTACATCCACATTCTTCATGACTTTTAAAACTACTTAGATCTCACGCTACCTTCTTCCATTTTTTACTTGGAGGTAATGGCCCACTTCAGTTTGGGTGGTACAAGTGACATTTTGGTAATTCTGGAAAAAAGATCCCTAAAGTAACCTTACTATTTTTGAATTAATAATAAAAGCCTCCTAGATCTTTCGCAAGGATAGTAGGAAGGCCTTTAGTATATAGAAAGTCACGGCCAACCTCCCTCCGTGTAATACTTTCATCTGACAACAACATTTTGACTTGTGATTTTCCCAAAAGCTTGAAACAGGCAAGGTCTGGGATAGTACAGAATTTCCTTCAAAAGGAATATTAAACTGCTAACCCAATCAACATTCTATCAACACATTCCCTGTCCAGACTGCCCTTGAGAGCCACAGACACAGCCAATATACAGCATAATTAAAAAATAAATATGCAAGATTAAGGAGCTATTTTTGTCCCAAACTCTAACAAAATAATTTGGTCCATTTTATGTTGTATACATACCACAATGACACTGTTTTTCTATTGCTTTCATAATGTGTTTACATAGCATTGTTTTTTCCAAGAAGCTCAAAGTGCATGTGATGACATTGTATTCCTAAACTTCATGTATTTTATGAGAAGTAGGAAGTGGACAGGAACTGTTAGCCTTACAGTGACACGGAGAAATTGAAGTGTGCTGTAGTTAAACCATCTGCTGGACATCTCTACTGGTTTATACTGGTCTATCCCAAAAGACCTACTCCTGAAAACTCATACAACAAAGAGTGTTGGTTAAAAATCCAAGTTAGGGGCACCTGGGTAGCTCAGTCATTAAACGTCTGCCTTTGCTCGGGTCATGATCCCAGGGTCCTAGGATCGAGCCCCACATCCAACCCCGCATCGGGCTCCCTGCTCAGCGGGAAGCCTGCTTCTCCCTCTTCTACTCCCCCTGCTTATGCTCCCTCTCTTGCCGTCTCTCTCTCTCTGACAAATAAATAAATAAAATACTTAAAAATAAATAAATAAATACCACTAATTATTTTTGTTTTCTTTTTACATCTCATGGGCAAACTGAGGGTGGTGAGTTTTTTCACTGTCTTGGCAGAGAAAAGGAGAAGCACCTTGCATTATGGACCATTACCCATACCCTCCACAAAAATTAACTCAAAATGGATTAATATTTGAATAAGACCAGAAACCATAAAAGTACTAAAAGAAAACATAGGCAGTAAGCTCCCTAACATGGCTCTTGGCCATGTTTTTTGGATCTGACTTCAAAGGCAATGGCAACAAAAGCAAAAATAGACCAATGGGACTACATCAAACTAAAAAGCTTCTGCAAAGCAAAGGAAACCATCAACAAAATAAAAAATCTGCCTATTGAATGGGAAAAGATATTTGCAAATGATATATCCAATAAGGGGTTAATATCCAAACAACATAGAAAACTCATACAACTCATTAACAATAGTAATATCCAAACCCCAGATAATCCAATTTAAAAATGAGATTTAAAATGAGAAGATCTGAATAGGCATTTTTCCAGAGAATAGGCCATGTAGATGGCCAACAGGCACATGAAAAGATTCACTAATCGTCGGGGAAATGCAAATTCAAATTTGCAATGAGATACCATGTCCCATCTGTCAGAATAGCTATTATCAAAAAGACAAGAAGTAAGAAGTATTGGCAAGGAAGTACAGAAAAGGGAATGATTGTATGCTGTTAGTGGGAATGCAAATTGGTGCAGCCAATATGGAAAACAGTACAGAGGTTCCTCAGAAAACAAAAAATATGATCACCCTATGGTCCAGCAATTCCACTGCTGGGTATTTCTCCAAAGAAAATGAAAACACTAATTAGGAAAAACACATGCACTCCTACATTCATTGCAGTGTTATTCACATAGCCAAAATATAGAAATAACCAAAGTGTCCATCAATAAATGATTGTACAAAGAAGATGTGGCATACACACACACACACACACACATGCGCGTGCGCACTAGCACTCCCATACACACAATGACATACTATTTAGCCATAAAAAAGAATGAAATCTTGCCATTTGTAAAAACATGGATGGATCCTGAGGGAATTATGCTAAGTGAGATAAGTCAGGCAGAGAAAGTATGATTTCATGTATATATGGAATCTAGAAAACAAAACAAATGAACAAACAAAAACAAGCAGAAACTCATAGGTGCAGAGAACAGATTGGTGGTTGCTAAAGGGGAGGGGGCTTGGAAGGGAGCCAAGAGGTGCAAATTTCCAATCATAAAATAAATAAGTCATGGGGATGCAATTTAGAGCTTGGTGACTACGGTCAATGATATTGTGATGCATATTATGTAATGTTATATGGTGACAGAAGAAACTAGACTCATTGTGGTGATAAGTTTGCAATCTACAAATAGCAAATCATTATTTGAACACCTGAAACTAATATAATGTTATACATCAATTATACTTTAATTTTAAAAAAAGTTTGGGCTTGAAAATCAGGCCATCTTGAATCTGAGTCTTATTACCATCACTTAGAGCCTTTGGTACTGTACTTCAGGCTCCTTATCTGTAAAATGGAAATAATAATTATACCTGCTTCATATATATATAGCTAGGATTAAGTGAAATAACACACATTAAGCACTCAGCATTGTGCTTTTCACATAATGAGGGCTTGATGAAGGTGAGTAAAAAAGCAAGGGCTTCCTGTAAATGGTTGCTTATAGGATCTTTGTTCTAATACTTTCTACTTGAAGAGAAGATATAATTATTCCAGTGGACTGCATAGGAGTAATCTGGAGAAAGTTGAATATCTGTATTTTTTTTTAAAGATTTTATTTATTTATTTGATGGAGAGAGAGAGAGATCACAAGTATGCAGAGAGGCAGGTAGAGGTGTGGTGGCAGGGAAGGGGGGAGAAGCAGGCTCCCTGCCAAGCAGAGAGACAGATGCAGGGCTCCATCCCAGGACCCTGGGATCCTGACCTAAGCCGAAGGCAGAGGCTTAACCCAATGAGCCACCCAGGTGCCCCGAATATCTGTATTTTTAACTGTTAAGTCAAATCTATCCATTCCTTAACATTCCTTCCTCACACAGACATCCACACTTAGTTCTTTCTCTCCCTCTTTTTCTCTCTCTTCCTCCCTTCCTCCTTCCCTCTTTCTCCTCCACTCCCTCCCTCTCTCCCTTCCTTCCTTGTAGGCACCACATCCAGCATGGAGCCCAACACAGGGTTGAACTCACGACCCTGAGATCAACACTGGAGCTGAGATCAAGAGTAGGAAGCTTAAGCAACTGAGCCATCCAGGCACCCCCACACTCAGCTTTTCTATTTTCTAAACTGGCAGCTGGCCAAGTGGGGAAATGACGATGATACTAATTTCACACATAGGCTTCTAATGAACTGAACCAAATAAAAAATAAAAATAAAAATAATGGTATTCTTGTATTGTGTGTCTACGTTTCTTATTAAATAGTGAAATGGTAGAGGTTCATTAATTTAATTTCATCTGGAGTGGTTTACTCCATTTTCCCATTTTATTTTATTTTATTTTATTTTTTAAAGATTTTATTTATTTATTTGACAGAGAGAGATCACAAGTAGGCAGAGAGGCAGGCAGAGAGAGAGAGAGAGGAGGAAGCAGGCTCCCCGCTGAGCAGAGAGCCCGATTCGGGACTCGATCCCAGGACCCTGAGATCATGACCTGAGCCGAAGGCAGCGGCTTAACCCACTGAGCCACCCAGGCGCCCCCCCCATTTTATTTCTTAATGATAACAGTTAACTAATAATTCAGGAAGCAAACCAATTAACACATGTAGATGCGAGAGACAAAATGCAGCAATTGCTCCTGGGCATGTGTTAGGTTGTGTGGCCCTGCATTTGACCTCCCACTCTTTTGGAAGAGCTTCAGTGGAAAACTCTAAGGATGAATGATAAAATAGGCAACCTGTTACCCTTTATATAATCAATAAAACAGTATAAATTCCTACATTCCAAGGATGTTCGAAGTATTAAGTGTTAATTTTAACATTTGTTCTAAACAAGCCTTAAATTTAGAAAATATGGTTTATAATTGGGTCATGATAATTGAATGGCAAATAGAAGTGTGGCTATTAAAATATGAGGTTTTTACTTATTCTTTTTTTTTTAAGATTTTTTAAATTAATTCATTTATTTTTAATTATTTGTTTATTTTTAAATATACACTTCTTCATGCTGGACCTTCCTTGACATGTTGACTTCTAGCCCTTGTGGTACTCCAGCAGCTATGATCAACAGGAAGGGATTTTCTTTTTTTAAAGATTGTATTTATTTATTTGACACACAGAGAGAGATCACAAGTAGGCAGAGAGGCAGGCAGAGAGAGGGAGGGATGCAGGCTCCCTGCTGCAGAAAGTGGATGTGGCCCTAATCCCAGGACCCTGGGATCATGACCTAAGTCGAAGGCAGAGGCTTTAATCCACTAAGCCACCCAAGCGCCCCTTACTTATTCTTTAGAAGAATGAAAAGCCTCAGAGTAAATAACGTGGTTGCCCCCATCCTGAAAGGTCCTAACAATTAAGTTTCTTCCCTTCATTTTGCTCCTGATTCTTAGTCATTACATCCTGCGGGAGGGTGGTGGAGGGAAAATCAGAGGAATTGAACTTTTAAGACTGAGGTCAAAAATTTGGGGAAGTAAACACTTTTTAGTCTGCCCAACTTCAATTCAATCTGGACTGTATTCTAAAGGGAGATTTAGGCTAACAGACACATTAAAAAATGTTCATCATCATTAGCCATCAGGAAAATTCGAATCAAAACCACATTGAGATACCACCTCATACCCGTTAGAATGGCCCAAATCAACAAGACAGTAAACAACGTGTGTTGGAGAGAATGTGGAGAAAGGGGAACCCTCTTACACTGTTGGTGGGAATGCAAGTTGGTGCAGCCACTTTGGAAAACAGTGCGGAGATTCCTTAAGAAATTAGAAATAGAGCGGGGCACCTGGATGGCTCAGTGGGTTAAGCCTCTGCCTTCGGCTTGGGTCATGATCTCAGGGTCCTGGGATTGAGCCCCACATCAGGCTCTTTGCTCAAGTAGGGAGCCTACTTCCCCCTTTCTCTCTGCCTGCCCTCTGCCTGCTTGTGATCTCTCTCTCTCTCTGTCAAATAAATAAATAAAATCTTTAAAAAGAAAAGATTAAAAATAGAGCTACATTATGACCCTGCAATTACACTACTGGATATTTACCCCAAAGATACAGATGTAGTGAAAAGAGGGGTCATATGTACCCCAATGTTCATAGCAGCAATGGCCACAATTGGCCAAACTGTGGAAAGAACCAAGATGCCCTTCAACAGACGAATGGATAAGGAAGATGTGGTCCATATACACCATGGAGTATTATGCCTCCATCAGAAAGGATGAATACCCAACTTTTGTATCAACATGGACGGGACTGGAGGAGATTATGCTGAATGAAATAAGTCAAGCAGAGAGAGTCAATTATCATACGGTTTCACTTACTTGTGGAGCATGCAGGACATTAGGAGAAGGAAAGGATAAATGAATTGGGGGAAATCAGAGGAGGAGACGAAGCATGAGAGACTGTGGACTCTGAGAAACAAACTGAGGGGAGTGGGAGGTTGGGTGAGCCTGGTGGTGGGTATCAAGGAGGGCACATATTGCATGGAGCACTGGGTGTAGTGCATAAACAATGAATCTTAGAACACTGTTATGAGCTTTTGAGCTCATAACAACAACAAACAAGAAGAAAAAAAAAGGACAAATTGATATAAACGATTTTTGGATTCTAAAAATAAAAAATAAAGGGAGATTTAGGAGGGACGTTTCTCAGCTTTAGGACTGCAGAAAAAGAGCAATGCGAAGTCACCCAGGATGGAAAACTGAAACTCTGGCTTTCGCCATGCCCCCACTGGGTGCTGCAGAGGGAAGTATACAACCCCTTTTAGTTCATTCCTGTTTATCATCTATCATCTAAGTCAGGTTCTTGAGCAAAGGCACAGACTATCCTCTGTTAAACAGTGGTGGGGTAGGGCCAGAATCCCCTACAGTGGTAGAATGTTCCATCCATTTCCTTTTAGTTGATGTCTGTCTAAAAGAGACTTATCTTGGCTCTCAGCTCTTTTAAAGAGCCTGGAAAGATGAAAATGGCAATTCTGGCCAACATGACTTACAATTGCATTATTCATGCTTGATTCTGGCCTGGTTTCAGGGTTTTAATGATTTTTAAAAGAAAAAAACATTAATGCAACAACTGACCAGTTTAAGCCAGCTTACGTTCACCGAGTCTGTTGTTACTGCTTAGTGAGAAGCCAGGGAGCCAGAACTGGCCCATCCAAGTAGCCATCTGGAGATCTGGAGATCTAGGGCTATACTCAAGGAGAGTATGGGGGAGAAGAGGGAAGATCTAGGACTACCCCAGTCCAGACTACAGGAGTAGAATAGACAAATTGAAGTCCTCTCCAGTTCATATATATACCTCTCTGAATGAGTCCAGTGACCTGAATGTTGTGCCAGATTTAAAGTTTTAAGTTTGGTCAAAAGTGACCTTTGGCCTAATGAGATAAAGCTTCTTGAACTGACCTCTCTTATGTCATTACATCATTTTGTAATTCCCTCAGCTCCATTAGACTGTAGGCTCCTAGGCAGCAAGGTTTGTGGCAGCCGTTCATTGCCACACACATATGACCTAGCACATAGTATGTGCTGGAAAAAATATCACCAAATAAGTGAACAAATAATGTGAATGCTCTGCATATTTGGAGTCCAGTGAGCCCAGGAGTCCATGATTAGCCACTCCAGAACCTTAGAGGATGGTAGAATGATCTAGAAATGGAACAGAAAAGACTATGCCCCTGGGGTGGAAACAATGAGGACAAGAAAAAGCAACTGAGAAGAAGCATGTTTTTCCATTTGGGAGAGGGGAAGAGAGAATAAAAAAGAATGAGCAAGGGTAATTCTGGGTCCCTAGCAGGACATGCTACAGAAATAGACCACTCCAATTTTTTTTTTTTTTTAAGTCAAACTGAATTGAACTGAAAAGTAAACTGAGTTGCGGAATTCATCCTGAAGAGTTCAAACTAAAGTAAAATTCTTGGGGTGCCTGGCTGGCTCGGTCAGTAGAGCATGTGATTCTTGATCTTGAGGTTATGAGTTTGAGACCCACATTAGGCAGAGATTACTTAAAAATAAATACCTTAAAAAAAAAAAAAACAAAAAACAACTAGGGTCACCTGGGTGGCTCAGTGGGTTAAAGTCTCTGCTTTTGGCTCAGGTCATGATTCCAGGGTCCTGGGATTGAGCCCCACATCAGCCCCACATGGGGCTCTCTGCTCGGCAGGGAGCCTGCTTCCCCCCCCCCACTCTCTCTCTGCCTGCCTCTGCCTACTTACGATCTCTCTCTCTCTGTCAAATAAATAAATTTAAAAACAAACAAACAAACAAACAAAAAACTAAAGTAAATTTCTCTCCCTCCTTTATTCTCCCTCTCAGTTAAATTTCTCTGGTTACTCTTCCCACTAGATCATGATTCTCCAGCCCTGAAGACACCCAGGGAGGAATCTGGAAGCCACACTAGACATAGAGATCCAACTTTATTGGGGTTTTCTCCCTAAATGTTCCTGAGAGCCTCCAAGAATAATCTAACGGCCTGGGTATTTTGACCAGAATCTTAGAACCCTGGCGATGCCAATGGGGAGTTTCAACAGGAATCTCACAGGGCAAATAGTCTTTGGAGTAAAATATGATGACTGAGTCCTGACCAAATTAACAAGGGTCCATACATGAGACGGAATACTGTATTGTCATCAAAAATTGTGCCGACCACGTATGTGGCATAGAGAAACTTGCAGTCTGCAGTACTACAGTTTAGTAAAACACCAGATTATGCAGTGTGATCCAATTTTTTTTTAAATTATGGGGGTACCTGGTGGCTCAGAGGGTTAAGCCTCTGCCTTTGGCTCAGGTCATGATTCCAGGTCCTGGGATGGAGCCCCACATTGGGCTCTCTCCTTGGCGGGGAGCCTGTTTCTCCATCTCTCTCTCCACCTACTTGTGATCTCTGTGTGTGGGTGTGTCAAATAAACAAATACAATCTTAAAAAAAAAAAAAAGACCTATATGGGGGGTACTTGGCTGTCTCAATTGGTGGAGAGTGTGACTCTTGATCTTAGGGTTGTGAGTTTGAGCCCCTCATTGGGTGTAGCGATTACTTAAAACTAAAACCTGGAAACAAAAAAAGAAGAGAGAGAGAGAGAGAGATCTATGCACCAAAGGGGAAAAAAAAAATAAAGAAAGAAAAGAAAAAGAAAGTTGTACACTCATATTGGTTATTTCTAGATGATGATATTCCAGGAGAACTTAATTTTTTAAAATAATTTTCAACATTTTTCAAAAAATCCTTAATAAAATAAACACATAAACAAATGACTGTTGTTCATTGTTTTGCACCTAAATATAATTCTAATGGACTATAATTAATTGTAGATTTCTATAGGACAAAAATACAATGAAGTTAATTACAGCAATTGTGATGTGTCAGTGCTTCTGAGCTCATAACAACAACAAACAAGTATCTTTATTCTCTTTTTAAAATAGATGTTAAAAGAGGTAACTAGCTCAAGGCAACCATAAACAGTGTCAGAGTCACTCCATCATCAGTGGTACGGGGAAGCAGGTGGCAGGGAGGTCAAAATCAGCATGCTTAGATTCCAAGAACCTGAGGTTCTTGGAGGGGACACTGAGTTCAATAGGCAATGTGCTCCTCTTAACGGCCACTAATGGGCATGACTGGCTCCTTCAGTCAGCTCCTTTGAATCGAAATGGTTTCCCTTCCTGCCATGTTCCTCTTTAATGGTGCATTTGACATCTCTTCTTCCCTCTATTAAGTTGGGGCTAGAAGAGAACTGTGCTGGCTGATCCAATTTTATTGAGATTGGGCCCAGTAAACTTTGCAGCAAGATGAGGATGGGCTGCTTTAAGTCTCTCTCTCTTCTCTTCCTCTTAAGAAAAATCCAATTAGGGGCGCCTGGGTAGCTCAGTGGGTTAAAGCCTCTGTCTTTAGCTCAGGTCATGATCCCAGGGTTCTGGGAGCTCAGGTCATGATCCCAGGGTCCTGGGATCGAGCCCCACATCCCCGCATCAGGCTCTCTGCTCAGCAGGGAGCCTACTTCCTTCCTCCTCTCTCTGCCTGTTTCTCTGCCTACTTGTGATCTCTGTCTGTCAAATAAATAAATAAAATATTTTTTAAAAAATCCAATTAGCCCTGATATCTCTACATGTTTGACAAGGGGGTCAGTAAATCGTTGAGGTGAGGTAAGGAGGGAAATACCTTACTTGGAGCTGTGAGGGCACTATATAAGATTTGGTCTGGAGACAAAGGGACCTGTGTCTATTATTCTATTATTAACTTTTTCGTCTATTCAGAAAACATTTTTTCTGACCACCTAGGTGCTAAGAGCATCCTGCTAAGACCTGAGGATAAAGAGGTCCACTTGAAGCGATCCCTACCCTCCCATCCAGTGGAGAAGACATTTATACAAATAATTATGATACTCTCTGGCAAGGGCTATAAGAGACAGATACTGGATGTTTTTCCCTGTATGGAAAAACAGGGGAGAAGCCTCACCGAGCTCCTTTGTCACCTGGCTTATTGTGTTGAGAGGGTCAGGAAAAGCTCAAGGGAAGTCATGCAGGATGAGAACTAAGGAGCAGATGGGAGAAGAGAGAAGCATTCTGGCCTGAGGGAAGAGCAGGTACAGAAGCTGAGAGGCACAGCAACAGCAGCGCACTAGCAGGGTATGACAAGGGCCAGTGCGTAGGGCATGCGTGGATGTAAGTCCTGCTTACGGCCCTTGACAAGGAACGAAGAGACATAATCAATCACGCAGGCACGTGCGATATTAAAGAAGGCCACTCCCCATTCCCTGTTTCCTCCAGCCTCTGGCAACCACAAATTATCTTTCTGCTCCCTTGGATTTGCTTATTCTGGATATTTTATGTAAACGGAGTCATCTAATAGGCGGCTTTCATGTCTGGCTTCTTCAGTTAGCATGGGGTTTTCAAGGTTCCTCTATGCCGTAGCAGGCATCTGCACTTCATTCAGAAGGCTGGTGTTTCATCTTTAGCAAAGTTTCTGCATTCCCATCTTTGACTTCTAAGGCTCTCTTGGACCTTTGGAGTATATCCCTCAAAGTCGAGAAGGTGGGTCCCTAAATTCATCTATAGAATTTGCTGACAGGAGCCATGAAAATCATCCTCAGCTACTCTCTGAAGGCGTCCCTGACTTCTTCAGCCCACAAGGATGTCTTCTTTTTCTGACCCCCAGGGCATACACTGTAGGCACCATGCAATTAAATGCCTGGTTCTATACATTTCCCCTGCCTTCCTTCTCAAATCAGAGTGAAAGCTTCCTTCTCAAATCAGAGAGGGTAGGGAGTGTCCTGTGCTATATTTTTCTTCTATTGTTTGCAACACTGAACACAACATCCTACAGAATTATTCCTACTATCAAATAGGAACCAAAATGACACTTAAATTCTCTCTCTAATCGCGAAAACGTTTCCAGGGACGCTATTCATTTTAAAAATGGATTTGACTATTTTTTTCCTAGACTCTGTGATAGACTGCTTCTGGATAATTGCCTAGTTCATGATTATTTCCCATTTTCTAGAAACTGGTCCTCTTCTATCCCTATTCCAGGCTGATATCCAGCTAGAATGCCCTTATCCAGCTGTATTGGTTCTTCATGGCTGGTGTTCATTCTCAGTGGTTGGTGCTCATCCCATAGCAACTGTTAAATATTTTCTTTACCACTCCTGTGCTGTCATTTACACTGTAGCCACAACAGTATACAGCCGGGTTGTTTGTTTGTTTTCCAATATGACTATGCTGCGCTGGTCACAGCTAGATGGTCCAGGAAAAGGCACTTGACCCAGGCTTTGACAATTAGTCCCCTTTCATGAAGCATTTGGATTTGGTTCATCCTTAATCTATGTGATGTTTTGAACAACAGGAAAGTAAATTCAGGAGATCTACTGGCAGCACGCACACTGGAAAACTAGACAAAGCCAGTTGGAGCAAATAGGAGAAATAAGACAGTGAGGGAGTCCTTCCTACTGAGAGAAGCCTGCAAGAGATGGAACAAGAGTCTTAAGGCCATCCAAACCCTTGGCTGGCTCTTTCTCTACCCTTAAATTCCATTAAAAGCTTATGTATCTTTATGTGTTGACTTAATTTATTAAGGTACCAAAATTCTTGTTTTTTAAAAATTTAAAAAAATTTTTTTTAAGATTTTTATTTATTTATTTGACAGAGATCACAAGTAGGCAGAGAGGCAGGCGGGGCGGGGGGCGGGGGGAAAGCAGGCTCCCTGCTCAGCAAAGAGCCTGACGTGGGGTTTGATCCCAGGACCCTGAGATCATGACCTGAGCTGAAGGTAGAGGCTTAACCCACTGAGCCACCCAGGCACCCCTAAAATTCTTGTTTTTGAGGAAAAGAACCAGAAAGGAGAAGAACTACTTTTTAAAAAATCTCCCCCCCACCATTTCCTCAACTTCCAACGCTTTCTACCCAAGCTGATGTTGAACTGGTATGCACCTTTGTGGCTTCGGTGGGTTTTAAATATTCTGTGTATCATCTTGCTTCCCAAATCCTCATCCCTTCCCTCTCAGACATCCTACCCTGCATGTTCCTGCCAGCACAATGGGAAGAAGGATCAGAATCAGGTTTTGTTTGAGTCAAAGGAAATACACTGATGTGCCATTCCTTGCGCATTAGAGTTTCCAACAAGTATCTCTTTTTAGCTTTAGCTAGCACCAGTGAGTTTCTGTTATTGATAACCAAAAGAGTTCTAATTGAGAATGCTTTTATTTTATTTTTTTTAATTTTTATAAAGCGCCTGGGTGGCTCAGTTGGTTAAGCATCTTCCTTCTGCTCAGGTCATGATCCCGGGCTCCTGGGATCGAGCCCCACATTCAGATCCCTGCTCAGCAGGGAGCCTGCTTCTCCTTCTCCCTCTGTTGCTCCCCCTGCTTGTACACTCTCTCACTCTCTGTCAAATCTTACGAAAAACATTTATTTATTTTAGAGAAAATGAGAGAGAGAGAGAGAGAGCCCACACACTCAAGCACAAGCAATGGGGAGCGGAGAATCCTCAGGGAGTTGCCCGCTGAGCGCAGAGAGAGCCATCGCAGGGCTTGATCCCACGACCCTGAGATCATGACCTGAGCTGACAACAAGAGTGGACTGTTTAATTGACTGAGCCACCCAGGTGCCCCAGTTGAGAAGGTTTTCAATGTAAACGTTAACATTTTTTTAAAAATGGAGTTAGACTTTAGAAATCCCGCTGTCATTTGACAGATGAGCAAACAGATCCAGAAAGCCAGAGAGCTTGTCTGGCATCACACAGATGTGTGAGATTGGAGACTGTAGATCTCCTTGTATTCACTCTGGTTATCTTCCCCTTCAACACTCCCTCTCCTTCCCTGCCTCACACCTCTGGCATCATGCAAATATGGAAGATGCTTGCATCATTGGGCAGCAGAAGAAATTAATCAGTGCTTGTTTGACTTGCCCTTATAACTATCACTGATAAGGAGCCTACAGCTGCGTTTTAGGGGGTGTGGGCCACTTTGAATGTATCAACAATTCTTGTTGCACTGCAGGAAGATCTTGGCTATGGCTGACAAGCAGGAACTGATGCACACTGTATGGTGGTTTAATTCAGTAATTACCAAATAAAGACAGCACTGAACTGCCTCGCACACATTAAGAGGATTTTCTGCTCTTTGTTTTGCTACTGCCACGCTCTTTGACCACACCCCCCCCCACTCCCACCTGATGGTACCACTATAGCATAGCACACTGTCTTCTCTTTTGGACTGCCACTTCCACTTTCTGCAGTCTCTGTCCTAGTCTACACTAGGCAAAGGAAAGTGAGGAAACCTAGAATATCTCACGTCATCAAGGATGTCCTGTATCACTGGTTATGAAATTGTTCTTTGATTGGCCAAGTCCCAGCCGGGCTGCAGGTAGCATGTGTGCTGCTTGGCACAGCAAAATGCCGTATGTCTAGCCAGATGCTTTGAGCGAGCCAGGGGGAAACATGATCACAGTCTGTAGACACTCTGCACGTCTGCCGCGGCAGAATACCTCTCACATTAGGGCATAAAACACCCATCTGGATGGACTCAAGAGGTTTAGTCCCTGCTCCCACGGTAACAATCCTGTGTTTTGATCCCACTTTGGTCACTATTTTCAGTGCAGCTGCAGATACATCACTTAAATCTTCTCCATTTCCGTTTGTTTATGCAAAAGCACACCACTGACTTACTTCTGAGTCTCTGTTATTTGGAATCTCATGGCTTTGTCCATGCTATTTTTGTTGTTGTTGTTGTTGTTAAATATTCTCTCATTTGTTGCCAAAATAATCATTTGTAGCCAAATAACCAATGTCGACCCCAGGCTGTAAATTTTTTTTTTTTTTTAAGATTTCATTTATTTATTTGACAGAGAGATACAAAAGAGAGCACAAGCAGACAGAGCAGCAAGCAGAGGGAGGAGGAGAAGCAGGCTCTCCACTAAGCTGGGAGCCCAATGGGGGGCTTGATCCCAGGACCCTGGAATCATGACCTGAGCTGAAAGCAGATGCTTAACCAACTGAGCCACCCAGGCACCCTTACCCAGGGTTGTAATTTTCTTGAAGGCGAATACTGTCAACAGTTTTGTATATTGCCAGGAGAGCAGCATTTACAAATCCATTAAAACCTTGAGTATAAGTACTCCATAATGATACTTCCATTCAATTTAGCAGCAATGTAATGACTGTCTTCTGTAGTGGATATCTGTTTCTGCCAGCGTCTTTTCCTTTGGGAACTCACCCTCCCTCACATGGCAGTGCTGACAATTACATGGCCCACCTTTCCCTGGCCTATAGGTCAAGAATGGACCCAGGGTGGCCGATCAGAGTTTCCTAAACCTTGGCAATAGGCATGAATATGTAACCCAAACTGGACCATTTGGTGTTTTCTCTGGGACTAGCAAGAGTCATTAGTAAAGAGACACACATCTGCTTAGTGACGACCATTCAAACCCAGGCTAGCATGGTAGGCCGAGGAGACCAAGCCTTGGCATCCTCCTCTCCCCCGTACTTCTCCTCTCTGCTCTTGGTACTTGGTTCCCTGGCCAACAGGCAGCTATGCATCACCAGTGTCTCGTGTCCAGCTGACCACCACCAAGATATTAGGGACTCCACTGTTGGCAACAGATGGGCACTGAGTGATGGGCTCTTAGTCTAGAGATTGGTGACCATGTGAGTCCCCTTGTCTCTGGCCAGCTGTCCAAGTTGATATGTTGGGCTCACAGGAGTATAAGATGCACAGGACCCTGGATGTCACTGGGGCAGAATTAAATTAACCAATAAGGTAGCCATTCCTACTTCCCCCCTGACCAGGCCCTTCCACTTAAGTCAGTAGTCTCTCTTTCCCAAGAATGTTTGCAGCAAAAGGCAAAAGCTTGCCCACCACCCACATGGCCCACACCAAACAAATGGGGCAGGGCAAGAATTTTCTCTCCTGTTATAGAAGGGCCTACATAATATATTTAATTTTACTTTTTTAATTTAAAAAGGCTAAATGTTTACTATTTACTCTTTGGTCCACAAAGTCTAAAATATTTATTATTAATATTATGGAAAAAGTTTGCCAACTTTTCTGTAATATTAATAGTTTATTTTCTATTGCTCTAGGCAATACCTATTATGGCAGAGAGAGAAAAAAAAATCTTATAGTCAAGTGTCTTGTGATTTTTAGCCAAAGGTATGTCTAATTTATTTTAATAAGTAGGACTTTACTAGACAAAGATATTCTAAGTAGAGCATTTGGCGCACAAATGATAGCCTAAGCAAGGTTAGAGAAATAGGAGCTCATAAGCCATGTGTAAGGAAAGCAAGACCTCTAGTGTTGCTCAAGAACAAGGTTAGTAGTAAGGCAAAGGAATTGAAGACATCTTTTAAAATTGTGTCAGCCCTGTAGTGGATCATGACATCAATTTGTGGACTGTGACCAGCATTTGTTTAATTTGGTTTTGTTTTTTTACATAAGTGTTCCTAGCAACTTTATTCATAAATAGCTTTATTCATAATAGCTAAAAACTGGGAAAAAAACAAATGTCCTTCACCAGGGAATGGTTAAATAAACTGTCATATATCTATATTATGGAGTACCACTCGGCAATAAAACAGAATGAATCATCGAAGCAGAAAACAGCTCAAATGGACCCGAAGGGAATTATGTTAACTTTAAAAATGCAATCTCAAAACGTTAAACACTAAATGGTTCAATTTATATGACATTATTGAAATGACAAAATTATAGAGATGGAGGACAGATTTGTAGGTGCCAAGGGTTAGGGCATGGGTGGGGGGAGCAAGAGCTGGCTGTGGCTATCAAAGGGTACCTCGAGGATTTCCCATGATGGAAATCTTGACTATGGTGGTGGACACATGAATCTACACCTGTGATAAACTCTGTAGAACTAAATGCACACACAAGCAAACAGTTGCACACATAACTGGTTAAATTTGAACACGTGGGTGTATTACATTCATGTCAATATCCTCATTGTGATGTCACACTCTAGTTATGCAAGATATTATCATTGGGGGAAACTGGATAAAGGGTATATGAGATTCCTCTGTGGTATTTCTTACAATTGATATGACCCTACTAATATCTCAAAGTAACAAGTGAAAAAAGTACATGGAAAAGAAATGGGAGCTTTAGCTTGGCAGGGTCTATGAGAACACAGGACAAGATATTGAGGAATGATGGAAGAATGTGTTCATAACAGAAGCTGGGAGTTCTGAGAATCTGGATACGTGGCAAGCCAGCTCATTTCAATGGAACTTGTTGTATCAACACTATTGCAAGCTTCATTCATATTCACTTAACTCTATTTCAAGTCTTTGGGGACCTGTTATATTTCAGGCAACTTGATAGAACATTTTCTACTGGCTTCCCTTGAATTGAATGATAAAATGAGCTCTTCTTGGGAAAACTTTTAACATACAAGTACATTGATATATATTGAATATGCTACTTACTTTATTTCTTGCTCACATATGTAAAAGACAAAAAAAGGAAACTTTTCTAAAAATATTCACCTGCATAACTAAACAAGTGATACTTGTAATTAAAGACAAAAGGGATACCCCATTATGATCATGTTTCTCAAGGTGAGTTATGTTCTCTTAACATTTTTGCATCAATTGAATATAAAAGTTTAATACTGCCATAAATCAGTCATAAAAAGTAATCCAGTATTGGGTCCTTTCGTTCTTGAAGAAAATAAAGTTTTCATGTTTTTCTACCTTAAAATATCTAAAATACTGTCTGCAAGGGAGTTCTTAATTATGGTCTATATAATGGCTTTCCTATGAACTTCCAAAATTATCAATTATTCTACATACACCACAGTTAACTATAGAGTGGTGATTTTAGAGGATGTTAAATATCAGCTCAAATTATCCCCATGAAGAGAGTGAGGGAACATGTTTGTATATAAAGATATATTTTCGTGATTATTGGCTTGGAAATAAAAGAATCCCAGAATGATATAGCTTAGCGGTACATAATCCATAAAATGCTATCTTTGCTGATTTACATGCTTTGCAAAGGTTTTGCCTTTTCATCTTCACCTCGCCGTCCATCAAGTCACGAGTCTCTTGTCTGCTCTCACTTGTGAGTATTGTACATGTTTATCTTTCTTTGCTTTCCAGCCTTGCTCTTTACTTCACATGGGTTTTTTCCACTCAGGTCATCAAAAGTACACTGTCCCATCAGACCTTCCTTAAAACGCTGCCAGGAACAGATGAGGGAGGGTGGGTAGATGCCCATGAGCTGAGGTCTGGTTCTCTCCCGTGTTGGAAGCCAGGGTTCAGGGGAGATCCCTAGCCTTCTCCTTCTCGCTGGATTCTTTTCATCCAGGATTGTTAGGAGATTTGTAAGGAGCAGTATTCAATGTTTGAGCATCTTGGTGTGCCTGGAGGAGGTCCGTCCAAGAGAAGCCGACGGACATCATTCCTGGCTCCTTGTAATCCATTTCTGAGCCATCAGGGTGTACAGTTCCTGCCAAAGCCTCAGCCTCATCCTCAGCAGCAAACTTCCTAAATGGGGAGGCGGGAAACTGGGCTCTAGATTTGCTCCTTGTCAGAAAAAGCCCTGGTCTTGGGGCGCCTCATCATCGCATGGAACATCTCAAACCCCTCACAGCCATAATGGCTGCAGCCCAGAGCACAAAGCAACTGCGTTTCTCACTCTGGTGAGAATAGAAGCGCGTGGGCTGCGAGCAGCGTTCTCAAACAGAATCAAGAGAATAGAAAAGAAAGAAAGATAGTGTATCGCAAATAGTAAGGATATGTATTGTTTTGTGAAATGTTTTAGTTATATTTGTGTATATATATGCTAGGTCATAATATAAAAAATACATACATTACATATATATTATACTGTATATAGTATATAATATGAACATTGTTTATACTATAATATGCAATATAGTATACCGTAGTATAGTGTGTATAGTATATAATCTTATATACACTATACAATCATATATGTATAAGCATGTTTTTACATTTGGCCCTATATATATACATATATACATACAACAAAAACAAACATTTTACAGAACAATATTTATTCTTACCATGTATAATATACTTTTTTCTTTTATATATTATATATTGTATATGGAATTTTTTTTTTAAAGATTTTATTTATTTGAGAGAGATCACAAGTAGGCAGAGAGGCAGGCAGAGAGAGAGAGAGGAGGAAGCAGGCTCCAAGCAGAGAGCCCGATGCGGGGTCTCGATCCCAGGACCCTGGGATCATGACCTGAGCCGAAGGCAGAGGCTTTCTTTAACCCACTGAGCCATCCAGGCACCCCTGTATATGGAATTTTAATATATAATTATTTATTATAGAATACCTAATTTATATAATTATATATTGTATAATTCTTTTTAAAGTATATATTATCTCTTATAGCAGGTAATGGTAAAAGTGGAAAGTTTAAGGAAGATCATAATATGTGATGGTGAAAGGCAGGTGGGGGCTAGACTGTGAATGGCCATCTGAGGAATTCTGGCTTAAAGCTGCCTTCTAGAAGGTGCCCTAGGGGTTTTTCAGGAAGAAAATGGCATAATCAGATACAGAGAAAGAACAGATTAGAGGGTGAGAGAGATCAACTGTGGCAGTAAATTAGGCAGGTACTAGAAGGGCAGAAGAGTGTATTAGCTGGGATTCCTACAGGGCAAGTGTCAGCAATTCAACTTCATTTTGAGTAAACAAGAGTTTATTATTCCTTGGCTAGCACAGGTAAGATGAATGTGAGGTTATTTTGCAGAACCAAATGATATGAACTACAGAAGCCAGAGCTTGGGGGCAGCATGGGACTCACTACTGTTCTTCCTCTCTCCATGAGTTTGGGTCATCCTTTGCTGCACAGAGCCCCTCTGAAAGTGGTGGTAAAGATAGCCTCTAGCAGCCTGGGATCCATTTCCATCTCCAGTTTAGCAAGCCTGCTGGACTTTATCCAGAACCTGGACAGCAATCCCATTCTCTTAGAGAATGACTCTAAGAAACCTTGTTACCATTCCTTGTTCTGAACCTTTTATAAGGTTTCAGTGAGAGTGCTCTTAGCTGGGAGCCACGGATATCCATTTAAAAGTAGCTTATGAGTGCTGTGAAGTGTGTAAACCTGGCGATTCACAGACCTGTACCCCTGGGGATAAAAATATATGTTTATAAAAAATAAAAAATTAAAATAAAATAAAATAAAAGTAGCTTAAATAATGAGGATAATGCAATATTTTGATTACAAGAAGTTCTGCGTTGGTTAGGATAGTGGTTCAATGATTTTAATTAGGGTCTGAAGTGGTTTATCCGCTATGCTCTTGACTTTTCCTCCAAAGGCAAGACAGTTGCTGCATTTTCCAGAATCATCTTGTCACATAACAAAGTCCTGGGCAGAAAGAAGAATGGGCAGAAAGAAGCGAGTCTCTGACTTGCCTCCATATTTAGAGCGAAGAAAGCTTTCCAGAAAATATCCTCTTAGGTTTCACTGGTTGTGATTGTGTCCTACCGTACTGCGTGTTTAGCCCATCAGTGATAAGGCAAGTGGAATAGACGAGATTAGTTGAGACCAATCAACCAATACTCCCTAGGGCTGCAGAGGTACCCATGAAGGATATGAACACCCAATATCTAAAATGCAATTAGTGTTCTGACAGAGAGAACAATGGTTAGTAGGCAAACAACTAGCATCTCTACCAAGCAATGAGAATGAAACACTGTATTCATTTTCTATGGCTGCATAAAAATTGGCCACCGAAGTAGACTAAAACAAGGCACACTTCTTTATCTTAGTTTCTATAGTTCAGGAATTTGAGGACAGTATAGGCTCTCTGCAAGGCTACAGTCAAGGTCAGACAGCACTAGGTTTTCATCTGGAGGCAAAACTGGCCCAGGATCTACTTCTATGCTCACTCAGATTGTTGGCAGAATTAATTTTCTTGTTGTTGTAGGACTAAGGTCCCTGATTTGTTGGCTGGAGACTGCCTTTGGCAACTAGAGGCTGCCCCCAGGTTCCCTACCAAGTGGGCTTCCCCAATATAGCCACTTACTCCACTAAACCAGCAAGAAAAAGCTCTAGAGTATGTCTTCTAATATTATGGGTCTTACATAATATAAGATAAACATGGGAGGGACACTCCGTCACCTTTGCTATAGACTGTTGGGTAAAAGGAAGTCACACATCCTACCTACACTCGAAGAGAGGGGATCACACAGAGGCGTGAACACCAGAAAGTGGGGATCATGAAGGTCACCCTAGCAACTCTCTGCTACAGATACCTTGAATAGCCAGGCCTTGGTCATATACCAGCTCAGTTACCAGAAGATGGGGGATGGGAAAGCTTTCTGGAAAATTAAAGATATAGCTTCCGGTTCACATAAAAATGAAAGAGACTTTCTGAAAATAGATTGCTGAGATATGGCAACCATTGAGTATGGTGCAGGAAATGAAAGAGAGAAGAATGACTCAGGGTTTTAGAGCCAGAGACTGGAAAGAGGACAATCCCATTACTGAATCTGGGGACTCAAGCAGAAATTACAGAGAAAGGAGGAAGATAAAGAGATTTATTTGAGGTTCCCATAGGACGTGCACCTGGAGCTCAGGACAGAAGCCTGAGACATAGATATGGATACCATCAGTCTAGGAGTAGATGACATTGAAAGCTGAGGGAATGGATGGTATTTTGTGTATGTAGAAGTAGGTGATCATGGCCACACGTGCACCTGCTGAAAGCCTTTTGCATTTCTGATCAAACTCCTCAAGTTTGCGGGATCTTTCATGGTTCTATTCTTGCTTACCTCTCTAGACTCTTGATAGACCATTTCCTTAGAACTATTTTACTTTTTTACAGGTCTTCAAAATGTCTTGTGCTCTATATTTTCTCTGAGCCTTTTCTTGCTATTTTCCATTCACAAAACAGTCTTCTTCCCTCTCTGCATCATTGCCTGACTATGTATACTTTGGGTTTCCATGCAGATTATGCTCCCTGGAGAGTCTGCCATCATTTGCTGAGACAGTGTAGGTATCCCCTCTTTGTGCTTCTGGAGCAGGCTGTAAAACACGTTCTGTAGTTCTAATGGCGCTGTATTGTCTTTACTTCTTTCCTTGTCTCTTACCAGCTTACTGAAGGCAGAGATGGGTGTCTCCTCACAACTGTTCTCAAGTTCTGAGTACAGTCATTTGCACACAGAAGATGCTCGATGAGCCATTGCTGCATAAATGAGGAGTGAATGTTAACATATTCCTCTCTTGGTTAAAATTTATTTCCTTATAAGTACCAAAAAATCAATACAAAAAGGGATAAATGCTTAAGCAAAAGGGGGACATAATGAGTAAGCAGAGAAGTCTTGATGTTATGCTGTTTTTAGGTGTGATTTGGTGCAGAGGCCCAAATGGTATCACCAGGACTAATTTTCTTTCTCTATCCTTTGGCTTTACTTCCTCTGGCTTAGCTCTCTTCACAAGTTGTGTCTCTGTTGTGGTAACAGCATGGCTGGATTTGAATCTGGTCTTAAATCTTCACACTTTCAAGCCCCGTGGGAAAAAGTGCCTCACTCCCAGAAGCCTTAGCAGAAATCTCCTGGAGTCTCAGTGATTCTGAGAGGAGGACTTCTGTCCACTCCCGAACCAATCGCTGTTTGTCCAGGAGAATGAAGGTCACTTACCCTTGGCCTGGGTAACATGCCATGCTCAGATCTGCTGGAGCTGGAAGTTGGGAAGGTGAAGACTATTCAGATAGAAGTCTTGGACTTGCCCTAGAATTTTGCAGAGGAGGACACAAAAAAGCAAATTTCCATTAAAGCAATGCTCATCGGCAAGAGGCCGAGAAGAGTGAGTACCATGATGAGGACTGGTATTTGTAAATAGGAAGTTCCAGCAGATTCACGATGTCTATTTCGGAAGAGCTGTGAGGGCCACAGGGATTGAGAAACAAAGTGGTGGCTCCTCTTCCAGGAAGTTTGACAATGAAAAGAGGGAAAAGGGGGGCACTAACATTTACCTGTTTAAATGTGTCTCCCCAGGCAGAAAGTGTGCTCCTCCAAAGCAAAGACATTATTTGTTTTATGCCTCCAGCTTAGGAGAGGCCTTGCCCACACTGTCCATCACTAAGCCTTCGGGAAATTAATGAGGAAATGACTGCATGAATGGGAAGAAAAAAAAAAAAAACTATATCCCAAGAGCAAAGGAAGACAGAGAAAGAAATGTTAAGATAGAATAGATTTGAATGTGTTTCTAGGGCAACTGCAAAGAGGTTGACAATGAGAGAAAAAATTGATGAATGAAGCAAAGTCCCGTGTGGTTCAAATCCCATGGAGGAATAAGCCTTACATAAAGGTTTCAATTTTTTCTTTCCCCAAGGCAAGAGATAGGGAGGAAAGCATAGGCTATGATCTTCCGGAAAGTTTAGGGTACAGGGGAGAAAAACTGAAAGCACTTTTATCTACTTCCCTCACTGTTCACTGTGAAAGAGTCAAGGTGCTTATCTAACTCCATTGAATGTACCTTCAAGGCAGTCTCAGGGTTTTAATTCATGTCTCACCCCAGAGCACCAGGCATAAACTAGGAGCCAAAACAGATGCATACATACACTTGGTGGGCTGAACTGAATAAAATTAAAGGATCTTTTATAAGAATTTGAGCACGGCCTACAGAAAGGACAGCCACAATATAATGCTGATTTGGTGGCTTGTGGGGGCTTTGTAGGGTGCTGTGGGGAGATGAAGGAAGGCAGTACAATGTGTACATGTGATCTGCTTTAGAGAATGTATTTGCTGGGTAAATGCCTCCTTATCGTTTTCCCTTTTAAATACAAGCTTACGCCCCATGTCTTCAGAACACCTTGACTGGGGCAGTGATGACTAAGCTGAGCGTTTGTAATCATAGGTCTGTTTGGGGAAATTGTAAGACGTGAAGTCTCAGAGGTTTAAAAGTCAGGACTGATTTCCTAAGCCTCCCATGGGCCAGCACCGGCCATCCCTCTTAGCAGACTGACTCAGTCCACACTGACACCCGTTCAGTGAGCCACAATGCCTCTTCCCATATGCCCCTACTGCCGGTTCCTGAGGGGTCTATGACAGCAGGCAAGTGAGTACAGCCAAGGGCTGCCAGCGGAGCCTCCACCTGCAGAAGGTAGCCTGACCTTGAACGCTAACACAGCTTTAATTCTTCACCCTACAGAATGAGTTAACAGGGAGAATGGATGATTGATGATTAGAGCAACAATGAATGGAAAAAAATAAAACGATGCATGGTGAAAAACTCACTCTCCTGGCTGCGTTTAGTTTCTAATAGGAATAAGGATAAAGTTAATGGATGGGGTACGGTGGAATACGAGGTGGGGTGGGTGTATCAGGAGGTCCCTTGGCCACCACTAGGCAGCTTTATGGCTGTATTCCCATGGGGAGGAACACAAAAAGGGGGTTGCAGAGAATGGCGTGTAACTTCCTCTTTGCAGTAGTGGAGAGCCAAAAGTAGGGCTGGGTGAGGCAGGGAAGCAAGAGGAACTCACCTGCCCATCTCCAGGGATTTCTGGGCTTCCTATTTGTACAAGCAGGTGGTTTATCTCCACATACTGTGCAGAAGACAAGTAGATTAAGTACGCCCATCTGCTAAGGGATCTTTTCTCTCTTTTAAGAATGGAGGTTCGGACAACTATTTTATGGAACAAACAGAACTGGAGTTACAGCCTTCTCGGATAAATGCTGTCAGAAGACAAATTCCTACCTCTGGAGGGATTTGACTGCCATGCTGAATTTTCAGGCACACTAATAAGCATGAAATAATCTTCCTAATGCCCGACTACAACACCTGACTCATACTCCATAAATTAAGTCCAAACAAGATGAAGGAATCTCCTAAACCTCTCGCAACCTGGCTTCCTTCCCAGCTATTCCACTGACATTGGGCCCGTTGAGATTGCCTTGTGACCTCCTGGCTGAATTATTTTACTTTACGCTTGTATCTGTCTCAGCTGCTCTGCCGCCTTTAACTGTGGACCACTGGTTGAAACACTCCCTTCCCTGGATTTTGGGGCAGCAGTCTTTCCTGGTTTTCATCCCATTTCTCTAGCCTCTCCTCCTCAGCCTCTCTCAAGGCCTGGGGGTTTCTCTATCTTGTCAGTGGCTTAGGTACAAAGGGCAGAGCCCACCCTGGCTAGTTTAACTAGGGATAATGACAAGGTATTAATTGGCTTACAGAATCAGCGGGAGAATTGAAGTGGGCTCCAAGCTGAGTTACTAAGAGCAAAGCCACACTCAGGACCTGGCTGACAAGGAAGCTGCTGCTTCTGCCAGAAGGGCGAAGGGCCTGCTGGGAAATCGCAGCTCCAGAGGCCCACCTGAGCACCCGAGTCACGACACTCTGCACCAGAAGAATGGATGCCGCCTGCCTGGCCCGGCCCCCCACGAATTCCGCTCTAAAACGGGAGTCTTCTGTGAGTGCGTCCAACTGGCAGAACCCAAATCACATCCTTGGAAACCCTAGCTGATGGGAGTCTCAGAAACGTTTTTAGCTTTCCAACTATGGAGCCCAGGAAGGCGCCCCGAAAGGAGATTGAAATAGATGTTGAGTCACACAGTCCCTTAAATTTCAGTGTTCTTCAGAGTTGTGTTCATAGCCCTTTTCTTTTCTGGTGCTAAGACTATGTCTCAGCAACTCCCAGCTTTAACCACGTGGGTTGTCTGACTAACCCCAAGCTCCAGACTGGAATGTCCAGCTGGCTGCTAGACAGCTCCGCCTCCTCTGAAGTCACGTCCTCGCCTATATCTTCTATATCAACGAATGGCATCACCATCTATCCCGTAATCCAAGCCAGAAATTGGGGACACTGCTCTGTTTCTCATCCGCCCTGTGCAAATTGTTGTTGAGGCATGCAATTGGCCTATATTTTCCCAGTGTTCCTGCAATGAGATAGGGCCATACGACTGCATCCTGGCCAATATAATCCGAACACAGGTGATGTGAGCAAAGTCTGGGTGAAACCTGCAGAAACTTTTCATATGTTACCTATCTGCATTCTCCTGCCCCATCTCCGAAATGAATGGAGAGGACTTCTGGAACCTAGAGGACGGAGAACCACAGATATAAGGAGCCTGGGTTCCTGAATGACTCCATGAAATTGCAACTCCCAGAGCTGATCTGCATTGTATTGTGATGCAGTGGTGGTGGGTGGGGTGTCATGAAAGTGTGCCATTCAGATCTACTACAGGGAGAGGGGGACAAGATTTACTATGACCCCAGCGGCTGCCACATTGGGCCTCTCACTGTGTTTGTGCCAAGGTTGCATTTCGTTCGCATGGGCTGCCACGGGCCAAGGACTGAGCATGGCAAGTGTAGAAATTCAGACCCATTCTGGCATGACATGGGGCTCCTCCAGCAGGTGACTCTGATTCCTGGAGTCTTCACGGGCCTGGAGGACTTTTTCTTGGACCTACAATGAAGTCCAGGAATCTCCCTCCCCCATCTTCCTTCCCCACGGCTCTCCTTCAGCAGAGTCAGGTCTGTACTGCGGTCTGAAAGCTCTCCTCTCCTCCCATGGTGTCTTTCTATATGTCCTTCACAGGTGTTCCCCTCAATCAACCTCTTGCTTGACTAATCTCATCCCGGCATCATCTTCTCAGCAGCCCTGAACTAACAAGGGGGAAATTAACCTTTATTGTACCATAACGGAGAGAGTTGGGGTTGTTTGCTACAGTAGTTAGCATATCCAGTTAACAGTTGAGTTTTGAATATTTTTGAAAGTGAGTCTCTCTCCTCTTTACAACTGTGTTTGTTTAGGCCTCTTGAGCCTAAACAGCTCATCTTCCCGGGTGGGTCTTCTGGGCCTGGTCGTGGTAAGCAATTCAGCTTCAGAAACTACCACCTTCGCGGTGGTCTTTCTACTATTAACCACCACTTTTTAAAGACTGTACAAGCACTGAATACATGCTCTTTCACTTTTCACAGCAATCTTACAAGAAAACTATTATTAGGGGCTCCTGGTTGGCTCAGTCATTAAGCATCTGCCTTAGGCTCAGGTCATGATCCCAGGGTCCTGGGATCAAGCCCCTCATCGGGTTCCCTGTTTGGTGGGAAGCCTGCTTCTCCCTCTCCCACTCCCCCTGCTTGTGTTCCCTCTCTTGCTGTGTCTCTCTCTGTCAAATAAATAAATAAAATCTTTAAAAGAAAGAAAGAAAGAAAATTATTATTAGCTCTATTTTATACAAAGCAAACTAAGATTTCGAGAAGGTAAATATCTTGCCCAATGCTATCTACCCCGTAAGTAACAGAACTGGGATTTGAACCCAGATCCATTACCAAACTTAGTGTTCTTTTCACTTCCCCAGTGAATTGGGTTTTGACATTCTTTTTTCTGCTGCAATATATCATGACAAATGACATTCATGTGCATACCCTCTCCCTTGAGTTGACCTAAGTTCTGATGCAAATTTACCTAGAGAGTGAAGCAAATAGACCACAGGCTACTCAGGGAAGAGGGATTATATTAATAGAAGCTTATTCTAACTAAGTAGATATTCCACTTACTTACATAGTTAGATATATCAGTCAATATATCAACATTCTATGCATGTTCTCCTCATTTTCATTTTCTCTCTCTCTTTTTTTTTCTTTAAAGGAGGATTTCAGAACCTGAATTCACAACCCTGAGATCAAGACCCGAACTGAGATCAAGAGTCAGACACCTGACTAAGCCACCCAGGCACCCCCATGTATAGTAATTGGAAAAATAAATAAAATGGAAATGTCTTCTCCTTTTAAAATTAAAAATATAATAACTAGAAAAATAAAACTAAAATGGAAATAAATATAAGATTAGAAACAAACCATATTTAAATTGCACTGGTTTTAAAGGTTAGATCAGGAGCCTCTGTGAAGGCTGGAACAGGGATAAGCTGGTAAGGGAGTTATCCATGCTATTCCCACAGCTGTGCAGATCACTGCATTCAAAATAATATTTAGGGGCACCTGGGTGGCTCAGTGGGTTAAGCCGCTGCCTTCGGCTCGGGTCATGATCTCGGGGTCCTGGGATCGAGCCCCGCATCGGGCTCTCGGCTCAGCAGGGAGCCTGCTTCCCCCCTCTCTCTCTCTGCCTGCCTCTCTGCCTACTTGTGATCTCTGTCTGTCAAATAAATAAATAAAATCTTAAAAAAAAAAAAAAAAGAACAAAATAATATTTAAAAGCAAGGGGCTCAGAGTGCTGTTACATATACACATTTGGCCAAGTACCTATTTTATTAAGAGCAAGTCACTTATAATTTCAGTTCTTTATTATTCCCAAATTCTAAATGCAACTGACATAGAAGCAATCTCCATGCACAGGTGCAATGGCTCTCACACCTCACCATGCTACATGCAAATCTGATTACATCATGACTACTAAATAGCTTTCAGAGGCTCCGAATCCCACTGGGGACAAGGAGTAAATTCCTTGATCAGCATCCCAGGACCTCTTGAGACCATCTCCTTATCTACCCTCCACCCCAGCCCTAGAGAACCAGTGATGAGCTCACCAGTCCACCACGATTTCTCCTGCCTCTCCATCTTTGCCAATGTTATCCTTTCTGGAGGGAACATCTTTCTCCCATTCTTGTCTTCTGAAAACTCTAAGAATTCCCCAATATGCAGTTTATGTATAACTGTCTCCAAAAAATCTCTCCCTAAATCACTCTCAGCCATGCCCAATTCCCGGGCTCAATCAGGTGCCCTCCCCACCACTAGCCTCCTCTCCTCTTTCTTCCCTGATGCTTCTACAGCCCTCTCTGTCCTAGTGACCTATTGTAATTGTCTAATTACATAGCGGTTCTCCCCATGAACTGACTTCATTCTTAAAGTTGGAAACTGATTTTAAATAAATACATTACTCCAAAATAGTAAGTGCTTAGCAAACAAATGCTTGTTAAACGAATGAGTGACAATCAGAGGAAGGAAGGATGAATAAAAATGTTGGCTTCTCTAGCATACATTTATGGATGATTTATGTAATTTATAAGGATGAGTCATTTGCCAATATAAAGAAATGGAGTCTGCATCCATCACGGGCATCTAAGTATATTTTTGGTGTTGCTAAAATCTGGGGGTTAGAATTTTAGGAACTGAGAGTTAGAGAAGGAAACTAATTAAGTGGTTATTAAGGGACTTTCTGAGGAATCCATGAACTCACTGAAATAATATGCAAAATTGTGCTCATGTATCTATGCACAAGTCTGCACTCATATTTATGCATTCTCCCCTATCAGGCAGGTCGACAAGTTGCTTTGAAAGGACAAGTGGAAACCAGCCAGTTCTGTTCCAGACAAAGCACCATGGCAACACTCTGATGGGCAATGAGGGGATGAGGAGGGGATAGGCCATCATGAGAACAATGAGATGGCAGTTCCAAAGAAGGGGCGATTCATACATTTTCATTTATGATTGGGTTCCTATCCAGTGAAGTGTTTCACCATCAAATATAGCATTAAAAGTATACTATATTTATCGATTCCAGTGGGACAGGTGAAATTTTACCCCCCCCACCTCTGTTCATGAGTCTGTCTGTCCTTTGCATGCTGTTGAAGGTAAAGAGGACAGGAGAATTGATAAGTGCAGAGAAAGACAAAATTGATTTACATACCTAAAACTGATTTGTATAAATATTTGTGAACGAAAGGACTAAATCCAGAGGTGGAAGCAAGGGTCTTCTGGAGTTTTGCCAACAGGAAAAAGGAGAGATTCAGAAAGCAGCAATTTGAAGACAGGAACCTAGGAATGATCTGTCCCCATAAGATTTTTAGTGAGTCTAATTATTTTAGGAAGTGTGTCCTTGCCACATTCACCAAGCTTCAGTAAAGACATAAACTGTTTTTCAAGGTCTTAGGCATCAGATTTATGTTTGTTTTTTAGCGTGGGTGCCCCATGGCAACAGGCCTCCAAGCAAGCCTCGATTTATTTGTTCAGGTTACACAGGTTTGCCTGCCCATTCTGCTGTGAAGCAGCCTGAAGTCTACACCTGACACACCTCTTTTGGGTCTGGGTTGAATAAATTGGGGGATGGTGACTCACAAGAGGCTTATTGACCCCCTATCAGTAGTATTACTGACCAAGCCGCTCCCAAGTTTCTATTTGTTTTGTGGGATGTCTGGGTCATTCTTTAGGAGGGGAAACCTGTCGAAGGACTAGCCACTAGATTTCTGGAGGAAAGCACAGAAAAGATGGCACTATTTTCTCCTGGGCATTTTTAAAATGACTTGATTTTTTTCTGTTAAAATATGATTAATTATAATTTAAAAAACATGACAGTGGACACTAGTGCACTGCCCAAATCCAGATCCGTTTCCAGGCCTGTTTTCCTTTAGTTGGCCAACTAACCTCCTCCGCTCTGAGATTATCCTCTGCTGAAATGAACAGCTTCATCCAAAGTTATGTCCTCTTCGCAGGGGCAGCCCACACCCAAAAGTGGTCAATGTCCCCAACATGAGGTCCACTCTTCCGAGCCACCCCAGTTCCAGAGACTCTCTTGGAATTTGCAATGACCTATGTTGTGACAGCCTCACCGCCAAACTTCTCTGCTCAGTCCTGCTTCCTTATACTCTCAAAGATGTTGTTCTGAGGGCGCCCTCCAGTTAGCTTCTGGCCTGCTGCTCTCCACTGCAGACTTGGCCTCCCTGGAAACCGAGCTTGTGACGGTTGATGGAGGGAGCGGTGCAAGAAAGCAGATGCTAAATCTGGGTGACCTACCAGTTTTACCTGGAAATAAGGACCCCATCACGGGTGGTGGGTAGAGCGTGGATAAAGCCAGGCCCACAGCAGCAGTGTTATTGTTGACAGTTTCTGGAATGGCAAGGGAACCAGTATTTGAGAAACAAGAGGAAATTGGTAATTATAAGGGCAAAAAAAGGTCTGGAGAAAGACAAGGAAAGGCTGAGTGTGATTAACCAGCAATTAAAGGCTAAACATAAAAGCCAGAGGGCCTCCTAACAAAGTACAATGAGACTCTCATCTCTAATAGCTGGAGGGCAGATAAAACAGAAAATCCAGGCTCAGCCCTAAGCACAAACTTAGCAGAGATCCAGTAAACCTTAAATTCTCAGTGGCGGGTCTGCTACACTTAGGTCCAAGTTGTCATTGCAAAAGAGTGGGACCCTTACACATGGGAGGTAGATATTTGGATTGTTGTGATGGAAATCTTGAATCTGCACATTCTCTTGAAGACTCTAGGTATGCAAAAAGGGCCTACTCCTCCCTGTCAAAGGCTGGTAGTCATCCCCCCAGCTTAAGGATGGTAGTTAGACCTCTGACTAGCAAGACAATGTGAGTTCCCATCAGAATCTGCCACCACTTCCTTTCTTGCCACTAGACCCATCATAACCCATATAGTCAATAGGATAGCGAATGAAATCACAGCAAATGCAGTCTTGGGTGCACTGTGAGAGGAGGAAAGAACTGCACCCTGAAGGAGCTGCAGGATCTGGCCAATAAGTACCAGAGCTAAGAGAGGATTATAGGACTGGATTCTGTAGGTGTGCAATCAAGGGGGAGTAGAATGTAAAGTTGACTAAGGGAGTGTCGAGTGATATGGGAACATTCTCCTGGGCTCTATAGGATTATTAGGCATTGGCAGAGCACCCAGCATACAATGTTAGAACAGCTCTTAGATACTTGGAGAAACTGATGCCCACACTCAATGAGGAATAAAAGCCAGAACCTTTCTTGCAGACCATGGAAGAAGGAACCAAATGTCTCATAGAAGGAAGCATGCTTGAGTGGATTTATTATGTGAGCCTGAAAACTCTACCAGATGACTATTTTCTGAGACATTCCCTGGTAAGAGAGACATCAGATTCACTGAGGAACTCACCAGTGTCCCTCCTTTAGAGTCCAGTGCTTGTGGTTAGAGATGTCATTACACAACAGGACTTCTTGATAATGATGGAGATGACAATAGCCTGAAATATTAGAGGTGGTGGCAGTGCTTAACCTTCAGAAGCAAAATGTTTTCAATTATTATAGTGAGAGGCAAGGTCGGAGAGGAAGCAAGAGGAGCCTGATCCATAGAAAGCTATGGAGTTCGTTAACAGAAAAGAGTATATCCTTATGGGCAAGAGACAGAGCCAACAAGATCAATCTACCCAATCAAAATAATCAAGGACAAATGATCAAGAGGCTGAAGGCAGCAATACTAATAAAAACCCACGATCCTCTGTCCAGTTATTTAAGTTATTTTACACCCCTGGAACTCTTAGCTGAACCACAGAACAAACTAAGCACTAAGCAGACAGAATGGCTTAGTTAGTTGACACCAGCGTGGCTTTGTGTTGTACCTCGGTGTTGGCACAAAAAAGTACCCATGATGGCAGGAAAGGGAGATACACACAGACTCAATAGTATGGGTTCCCACCCACCAAGACTGCCACTACCTTATTTCCAATCTTCCAGCCATAGAGACCAATCCCATTTTCCTAACACAGCATCATCACTTAGGGGAGATGAACCAGGCATTTGGTGTCAAGTTGACTTCACTGGACTCCTCGCACCCTGGAAGGGACAAAAATTTATCTGGACTGAAATCAACAAATATTCCAGGTACTAGTTTGTCTTTCCTGTTTATAGCCTCCTGGACAACATTATTATCCAAAAGCTCATAGAGTATCTGATCCACAAATGGGGGTTCTACAAAAGGAATAAGGTGGGGTATAGTAGTGAGTACATGATCATAGGATTCACTGGCTTTATCCCATCCCATACTGCACCACATGGATAAAGCAATGGAATAACTCATTGAGGAACAACTGGGAGATCAGCCTGGAGGTGACACCTTACTGTATATTCTCTAAATCAATAGCCATTATACAGTATGGTGTCCCTAACTATTAGAGTATAGAGGTCTAAGAACCAAGGGGTGGAAGTAGAAGTGCCCTGCTTACCCACACTTCTGGAGGTGCATTGGGAGAATTTCTGCTGTTTTTCCTGCAACACTGGGCTCTGTGAATTTAGAGAGTGTGGCTCCCAGGAAGAGGATGTTCCACCAGGGTGCACAGCAAGAATCCTATTCAAGTTCAAGTTTTGTCTGCTGCCTAGTCACTTCAGGTTCCTCATGCCAACAAATCAGCAGGCATAGAAAGAAGTCACTTGCTTTAGGGGGAAAGTTACCCTAAACATCTGGAAGAGATGGGGGCATGAAATAATATATTTGACCCCAATATATTGGTGACCAGTTGGTACTCTCTTGCAGCAGCCTTAGCTTGAGAAGGGCAAGGTGACCAGGAAATCAAGCCCCTAAGCTACAAGAGCCTGGGTCATGCCACTTAGAAAAACCACCTAACCCAGAGAAACTGCAAGCTAAGGTCGACTGCACTTTATCACAGGCAGTAGAAGATGGAGTTAATGAGTACTAGGCGGGACCTTGAGACCAGGTGCAGTGGAGGAGACGAGTTTTTTCCATTAACCTTCCTCTAAGTTTCCCTCAGGGAAAGATGCTCACTAGGCTCATCGAAAATCACTCCTTCCCAAGGCCAGTCCAGCTTCAGAATTTCTCCTGGGATTGCAATGAATCCAACTTTTTCTCCACCCACTCCTGCTGCCATCACTGCCCCCACCCCCCAGGGGCTGATCACGAGGGATCAAGGGGTAGAAAGCTCTTGTATTCACATCTCCATTGCAGATTCTGCTTTCTGGGGAACTTAACTTGTGGCAGTTTTTAATTGTATCAGTTCCTAATACATCTATTTCATTTTTTTTCTGTGTTTCTCCCTAGTTGATACATACTTTTGCAGGATGGGTGGGGCTTGATTATCGTTGCATACATGTACTTTTTTGTATTTATTAATTTAACACTGTCATAAAGCACTCTTTCCACATATTATTATATAGTCTTCATAAATCTGATTTTAATGTCAATATAACATTCCCTTCCATTGATGTAGCATAATTTTTAAAAAGTATCCTTCTATTGTTAGCCACTTAGGTTTATTTTTATTATAGAGTATATCTTATATAAAATTAATATCTTCCTTCAGAGAACTGTCTTCTTCAATTGAGTACTCATCCTGAGTAGTAGGATGATGGAGTAAAAGGGGGTAAAAATCTATTTTTAGGCCTCTTTGTATCTATTACAAAACAGCTCTCCAAAAAAATTATATCATTTATACTGCTGCACCAAGGAGCATTTCAGCACAGTCTTCTGTCACTAGAAATTATTACCATAGAATTATTGGTAGCTTAATAAATGTAAAATAGTACTTCATTATTGTATTACCTTGTATCTTTTCTGCAAATTCTGGCCAAGATGTTATTGTTTATTGTCACTGTAATCTCCTTTTGTGTGCTAATGTTCCTAAGAATACTAACAACATTTTTGTAAACTACAAGGCACTACCACCATCACCAAAATAGAAGAGGATGGAAAGGGTTTCTGATGAGTAAAATTCAAGTAGAAGCAATACAGTAATCTGCTGGAAAGAGCACTGGACTTGGAATCAATGCATGTGCCCTCAGGTTCTGGCTGAGTCTATTAGTGCGTGTGTTATCTTGAAAATATTTTAGATCACCAAAAAAATTGAGAGATCTCAGAGTAGGCCAGATCCTATTTTGATTTTTTTTTTGTTTGTTTGCAAAGATGTTTTAAAATGATAGATACCAAATGTAGAAACTGATCAGAAGAATTTAAGTCTTCAGTTTATGCTCTCCAGAATTCCCCACATTACATCTTCCCAACCCCAGGAGGTTGGAGTCTTCAACTCCCAGGTTGTCCAGGGTATTGAAGCTGACCAGCATGGCCCATTTAGTTTCAGGCAATTGATGTCTGGTGACAGAGAGGTTATCAGGCTTCTGAAGCAGACACTTGGTTGGCAGACCAGAGAACTAGGCCAAGGAAAGAAAGTATTCAGACCTAAAAGAACATTATTCTATGTTCCATGGTTTAAACAAGCTTAAGAGAAATAGGGCTAGTTGACATTAACAGACATTTTGTAAATGATAGTTATTTATTTATTTATTTTTACAAAATAATAAATGATAGTTATTTTTACTTGTTTAGGATTATTGGTTTTTGGTTTGTGGTTATTGGATTATTAGTTTTTCTTTAATTTTTCAACAGACATTTATTGAGGCACTAAGCTAAGTGTCAGGGATATAAAAGTGAATAACACAGCCCTTCCCCTCAAGGAAGATCATAATTTACAATGGAGACAGCCACTTACAAGATTATAACTACAATATGTAATTATAACTATAAGAGTGTGGTAACCACAGCCATGAAAGCATGCACAATGGCTTTCTTCTGTTGTGAATGATGTGTTTCAAAGTTTTAGTGTTTTAAAATATCTTGTTCTTTTGCTTATTAAGTAGAATAAAGAGATTAGAGGCTGAAAAATTAGAAAAGAGGAAACAAAAATGTCATTACCTGAAAGTGATAAAACTGTATATCTGAAAACCTCAAGAATATTGGCTAAGGGGCGCCTGGGTAGCTCTGTTCTTTAAGCGTCTACCCTTGGCTCAGGTCATGATCCCAGGGTCCTAGGATGGAGCTCTGCATTGGGCTCCCTGCTCAGCAGGGAGTCCTCTTCTCTCTCTCACTCCTCCTCTGTGATCTCCCTCTCTCAAATAAATAAATAAAAATTTTTTAAAAAGTATCAGCTAGAAATTAGCATAAGCAGTAAATGCATACAGCAAGTCGTTGCATTCAAAATTAATATACAGAAATAATTAATCTTCATATAGACAAACAACTAGTCAGGAATACACAGAAAAGACCTCATTTATAAAAAAAATTAAGGATAAAATAGCCACATAAAAATTAAACAGTCACAGATGCACAAAACCTATAGGAAGAAAATTTTAGAACACCAATAAGGAAGACAGAAGATAATTTGAACAAATGGAAAGTCAAGACATATTCTTGCTAGGGATAAGCTTAACTAAAGAGGCAAAGAATCTATACTCAGAAAACTATAAAGTACTCTGAAAGAAATTGAGGAAGACACAAAGAAATGGAAAAATGTTCCATGCTCATGGATTGGAAGAACAAATATTGTGAAAATGTCTATGCTACCTAAAGCAATCTACACATTTAATGCAATCCCTATCAAAATCCCATCCATTTTTTTTCAAAGAAATGGAACGAATAATCCTAAAATTTGTATGGAACCAGAAAAGACCTCGAATAGCCAGAGGAATATTGAAAAAGAAAGCCAAAGTTGGTGGCATCACAATTCCAGACTTCAAGCTCTATTAAAAAGCTGTCATCAAGACAGTATGGTACTGGCACAGAAACAGACACATAGATCAATGGAACAGAATAGAGAGCCCAGAAATGGACCCTCAATTCTATGGTCAACTAATCTTTGACAAAGCAGGGAAAAAAGACAGCCTCTTCAACAAATAGTGTTGGGAAAATTGGACAGCCACATGCAGAAAAATGAAACTGGACCATTTCCTTACACCACACATGAAAATAGACTCAAAATGGATGAAGGACCTCAACGTGAGAAAGGAATCCATCAAAATCCTTGAGGAGAACACAGGCAGCAACCTCTTTGACCTCGGCCTCAGCAACTTCTTCCTAGGAACATCACCAAAGGCAAGGGAAACAAGGGCAAAAATGAACTATTGGGATTTCATCAAGATCAAAAGCTTTTGCACAGCAAAGGAAACAGTTAACAAAACCAAAAGACAACTGACAGAATGGGAAAAGACATTTGCAAACGACATATCAGATAAAGGGCTAGTATCCAAAATGTATAAAGAGGTTATCAAACTCAACATCCAAAGAACAAATAATCCAATCAAGAAATGCACAGAGGACATGAACAGACATTTCTGCAAAGAAGACATCCAGATGGCCAACAGACACATGAAAAAGTGCTCCACATCACTTGACATCAGGAAAATACAAATCAAAACCACAATGAGATCCCACCTCACACCAGTCAGAATGGCTAAAATTAACAAATCAGGAAATGACAGATGCTTGTGAGGATGCGGAGAAAGGGGAACCCTCCTACCCTGTTGGTGGGAATGCAAGCTGGTGCAACCACTCCGGAAAACGGCATGGAGGTTCCTCAAAAAGTTGAAGATAGAACTATCCTACAACCCAGCAATTGCACTACTGGGTATTTACCCTAAAGATACAAATGTAGTGATCTGAAGGGGCACATGCACCTGAACGTTTATAGCAGCAATGTCCACAATAGCCAAACTATGGAAAGAACCTAGATGTCCATCAACAGGTGAATTGATAAAGAAGATGTGGTATATATACACAATGGAATACTATGCAGCCATCAAAAGAAATGAAATCTTGTCATTTGCGACGACGTGGATGGAACTAGAGGGTATTAGGCTTAGTGAAATAAGTCAATTGGAGAAAGACAAGTATCATATGATCTCCCTGATATGAGGAAGTGGAGAAGCAACGTGGGGGGGTTTGGAAGGTAGGAAAAGAATAAATGAAACAAGATGGGATCGGGATGGAGACAAACCATAAAAGACTCTTAATCTCACAAAACAAACTGAGGGTTGCCAGGGGTAGGCGGGTAGGGAGAGGGTGGTGAGGTTATGGACATTGGGGAGGGTATGTGCTATGGTGAGTGCTGTGAAGTGTGTAAACCTGGCGATTTACAGACCTGTACCCCTAGGGCTAATAATACATTATATGTGTATAAAAAATTTTAAAAATATTAAAAAAAACATATTCTTGGAGAAGATGATGACTCAATGTCACAGATATGTCCATTTTCTCTAAATTAATCTATAAATTTAATCCAGTTATACTCTCCCACCCAAATTTAATTAGCAAGCTGATCTAAATTTTATATGGAAAGATAAACAAGCAAGAATACCCAGGAAAATTTTTGCAGTTATTGAGAAGGGACTAGCCCTAGCATATATTAAGCATATCATAAATATTTTAATATATTATAACATAACATATAACATAAATATAAAAATCACAAATAAAATTGTGATTTTTAAAACAGTAGACTATGAAAAAACAGATCAATGGAGCAAAATAGAGAAGTCCAGGAATGGACCCAAACACATATGAGATTTTGTATATAATATGGCTAGCAAAGAGACACAACACTACTTTCTGCCTGGTGTTAGGAAGGCAGTGTAGTGGCTGTCGTGTTGTACCATCCATATTCCTGCTTCGGGACCACGAAACCAATTCCTCCAGCTGCTGGGAGTGCTACTCACTGAGGCTCCTGGGTGAGGCCCTCCATAGGAGTTGCTGTTGGCCAAAGGGATCTGCCACATCTAAAAGCACACCCTCAGGGTCAGTAATATCTAAGGGCTGGTTGATGCGGGAGTACAAATGCCTGGACCTTTTCACTCAATTAAAGCCACTCCAGGTCCAGAGCTCATGCAGTTGGATAAAGCTTTGTTGCCACGGCGTCTCAATTCAGCCTCTCCCTCTGCCCAATTTTACTTCCTTCATTACTTATAGGTATGATTCCTAAGAGTACTCGGCAGCAAACTTCTTGTGTTCAAATCTCTGTCCCCAAATCTTTCTCTTGGGGAACCTGGTCTTCAAAACGACCTCTTTGTTGGATGCAAACCTTGCAAATTCAACTAGAATAAATTTCAGCTGAATCCAAGCTTCAAATGTCAAATTAAAAAAATAGTTTTATGTACAAAATCTCCAATGTGTTTGGGTCCATTCCTGGACTTCTCTATTCTGCTCCATTGATCTTTTTTTTTTTTTTTTAAGATTTTATTTATTTATTTGACATTCGGAGATCACAAGCAGGCAGAGAGGCAGGTGGGCGTGGGGGTAGGGTGGAACAGGCTGCCGGCTGAACAGAGACTCTGATGTGGGGCTTCATCCCAGGACCCTGAGACCATGACCCAAGCCAAAGGCAGAGGCTTAACCCACTGAGCCACCCAGGCGCCCCTGATCTGTTTTTTCATACATCAGTAGTCTACTGCTTTAAAAATCATAGTTTATTGATATGTTTTAATATACGCTAGGGCTAGTCCCTTCTCAATAACTGCAAAAATTTTCCTGGGTATTCTTGCTTGTTTACCTTCCTATATAAAATTTAGATCAGCTTGCTAATTGCTATCAATGTAGTAGAAGAAACTAGAGAAGAATTTTTATACCTCGAATAGCCTAAATATTAGAACACATTTAAAAAAGATAATTTTTTCCACATTAAAATAAAATTCGGATGAATGGGTAAACAAAGTACGGCATATGCAAGGGATTATTATTCGGCTTTAGAAAGGAAGGAAATTCTGCTCCTTGCTACAACATAGATGAACCTTGAAGACATTATGCTAAATGAAATAAGCCAGTCATCAAGGACAAATGCTATGTGATTCCACTTATATGACATCCCCAGACTAGTTAAATTCACAGAAACGTAAAGTGGAAATAGTGGTTACCAGGGCATGGGGTGAGGGAAATAAGGAGGGAGGAAAAGGGAGTTGCTGTTAAATGGGTACAATGTCTATATTTTGTATTTCTGTTCTAGAAGTGGATAATGGTGATGGTTGTACAACACAGTGCCTGTACTTGATGCCACTGAACTGTACACTGAAAAAATGGTTAAAATGATATATTTTATGTTCCATATATATTTTGCCACAATGAAAAAAATAAATAAATAAAATTCTGTTTGGCAAAACCACCAAAGTGAAAAGAAACAAAATATTTGCAACTTCTATCAGAACAAAGGGTTAATTGTCCTATGAAGCAATAAGGAAAAAACCCGAAGTACAACAGAAGAATAGGGAAAATGACCAGAACAGAGAATTCACAAAAGAAACAAAATTGGCTTTTAGATACATAAAAATATGCTCAACTTCACTCCTAAAAAGTGAAATTCAATTCAAATTACATTCAGATAACTACCTTACACCTGCTAGGTTAGGTATGATTTAAAAACAGTTGGGATTCCAAGAGCCAATGACTGTATGAGGAAATATGCATGTATTGCCACCCCACAGATGGACCACGGGTGGTAATGATCCAATTATAAAAACATACACCTTTGACTCAGAAATTCCATTCCCAGAAATTTATTTTACAGACATACTGTACTTACCACTTATTACACAAGATGACACATTGCAGTGTTTTTGGTAATAATAAAATTCAAAAGCAATCTGAAAGCTCATCAATAGAACATTTGTTAAAACCTTTTTAAAAAGGAAAGCAATTCATTGAAGAAATATGTGTCAGGGGATTTGTGAAGGGTTCCACCTTTTCCAGGTGGGTAAGTGAGTCTCTAAGGAGCTTCAGACAATATTTGGGTAAATAGATGAAGGTAATAATCTGAGCTAGTTGGCCCAGGGACTTTGAGCCTTTACTGCTCTCCAAATGAGCCAAAAGCTAGAGGAGCGTTTCCAGAAGAAATAAACAAATTTGATGTTAGGACTGGGGAAAAAAAGACAAAGACAGGCTTATGAAGTCTGAAAGACGTTCCAGTGGTCCACACAAAGATTTGCACACAAATGTTTATAGCAGCATTATTCATAATAGCCCTAAATTAGAAACTACCTAAACACTCATCAAAATTTGTGAATGGATAAACCATGATATAGCCATACAATGAAAAACGGCTCAGCATTAAAAATGATCAAATTTCAGACGAATCTCAAAAAAACCTATGCTCAGTGAAAGAAGCCACATGATATCTGATTCCATTTATATGAAATATCCGTAAAGAACCAAGCCATAGAGACAGAAATTATGTATGTGGTCCCCCAGGATGGGGAGCTAGGAATTAACAGCTAATGTGCATGAAGGATCTTATTGGAGTGATGAAAGTGTTCCAAAGTGGGTTTACGCTGATGGTTTGCACTATTTGATATATTTACTTTAAACATCACCAGATTGTACTTTTAATATGAACAAAATTAAAATTATTTACAAATTATTTACAAGAAGTTCTCGGGGAAGAGGGTGTCGACTCAGGAGGCTTGTATACGTCTAGAATGAGGAGGCTCAGTTGAGGCCCTTTCCTTACTCTCCTAACTCGTGGGTTGCTTTTGGCCGGCGAGAATCCGCCTGAACATGGATTGGTGGAGCCCCAGAAAGGGTCAGGGGAGAGGGTGAGCCTTCTCTGGAGTGCTGGGGACTCTCCTGCTCCTGAAGGGGCAAAGAGGAAAGGGCAGGGTGAGTACAGAATCGCCTGAGCCTGGGTAGGGAATCCCAGGAGCTTCAGAAGGAAGATCCTTTCTCAGCCAGAAGTCAGGGCTGGAGAAGTACACGCAGAGACTGAGGGCACAGAGAAAGTGTAAACCCCAGCTGAGACCAGACAGGAGCACTCTGCCAGATAAGCAAGGAAATGGATTCCCCACATGGCTTGGGATTGGTAACTTTCCAGCCTGCATGGGTCTCTCTCTCTGGTGTGGTGGAGGGAACAGCTCTAGACCCGAGCCTGCAGAGGTAATGCTGTGCTAGGCAGCTCTACTAGCTCTACTAATGGTATGTGCCATTTGGGAGACACAAATTCAGAGTGGATGCAGCAGAAGATGCATAGCGTTCTCTTTAGTTTGATAATCTCATTATTCTGTGGCTGATTCTGTGAGGTTCCAGTAAGAACACAGAGGCTCACCAGTGAGTCATTCTAATACTCACGCTCCCAGGGCACTGCGTGAAGGGGAGTGGGGGATGTTGAGAAATGTTAAAAAAAATGCTAAGAAGGACAGAAGGCCAGGATCCCACGGGAAGGGCACAATGTGTGGCATGGGAGTTGGGCACTCTGGCTTTGCCGTCACGGATGGGATTTTGGACCAAGCCACTCTCACTAGTATGTGCTTGTCCTTGCAGAAGTTGCACAAAGTTCCAGATCTTTAGTTTCTTCACTTGTGAAACAGACACATGGCAGCGCCTTCCACCCAGAATTCTCACGGGGATGAAAGGTTGGACAGCATCTAAGTGCTTGGCACAATCCCAGGCACATAGTGTCTGCTCATTAAGTGCTAGAAAGTTGTACTATGATTACTGTTCTCTCTCCTTGTCTTAAAAGCACTGAGTGGGATGTCATGTACAGCATGGCAACTATAGTTAATCCCGCACGCATGTTTCAAAGTTGCTAAGAGAGTGGCTCTTTAAAAGAAAAAAACGATCTTTAAAAAAAAAAAAAAGATTTTATTTATTTGACAGACAGAGATCACAAGTAGATAGAGAGGCAGGCAGAGAGAGAGGAGGAAGCCGACTCCCTGCTGAGCAGAGAGACTGTTGCGGGGCTTGATCCCAGAACCCTGGGATCACAACCTGAGCCGAAGGCAGAGGCTTAACCCACTGAGCCACCCAGGCGCCCCAAACAATCTTTTTTCTTAAAAGAGAAAATTATCTTTCTCATCATAAGAAAAATATCTGTGACTATGTGTGGTGATGGGTGTTAACTAGACTTACCGGGACGATCGTTTGGCAATGGATACAAATATTGAATCATTATGTTGTACACCTGATACTAAAAGAATGTTATGTATGTCAACTAGAACTCAATCTAACAAAAAAAGCAGTGTTATGAAGAGGCCCATGTGGTGAGAAGCTGACACCCCTTGCCTATAGCCAGCACCCATTTGCTCTCCAGATGTGCCGGCTGCTTTGAGAGTAGATCTTTCAGCCCAATTCAAGTCTTCTGATGGCAACAGCTCTAGCCAATAGCTTGACAGCAACCCCAAGAGAGACTTCAAACCAGAACCATCCAGCTAAGCTTATTCTGAGTTCCTGACACTTTGAGATAACAAATACTTATTTTTTAAGCCAAAACAAAGATAGTGAGATCATGCACCAGTGAGGCATCTCCTCTTTCACAAGCAGCAAATAACAGTCAAAGCACGCTTCCGGGTGGGGTCGGCATTCCTGGTGAGTGTACCAAAGACCCTGTCTGTTTCCTCACCCTGTCTCTTTAACCCCGAAACCAGTCAAAATGAAGGCATCTTGCTGACTTATAACAACCATCTGCAGAGGGGACAAAGGTACTCTCTGCTCTAGTCAGAGAAAGAATTCATGAGCTGTTTTGTATTGCAAACTCGTAAATCAGACTGCCAGGACTGGCTCCTTGCCTTATACTTGAACTGTTGCCAATAACCCATTTTAACCCCTCTCAAGTTCTTAATGGTGGCTTCAGTAAGTGTGAGGGTTTGGGGGGCAACGTTTTAAGCCTTAAATAGGCACAAATAAATCAGGTGCTGTTCAGTACTGAGCATTTTAATCTGAATTTGTAATACAGCAGACAGAATATATGCATTATTTTCAAGGTCATGTGGACCCAATTTTTTAAAGATTTATGAGATGATGGATTTTTGTGCTTATGTTAAGTTAGGAATAGCAGTCAGCATCTGTATCATGTAAATTTAATTTAAACCTTAAGGCCATAGTATCCCATTTTTATAGCCAAGTATGCCTGCCAAGGTCACCAATTGTGCCCCTGCCCAGCCAGAACATTTCATTTCCTCTAACTGGTTTCACTTAGAAGGGAACAGAATCTGAACTTTATCAGGGATGTCAGTTCTGCAATGTGGTCTCCAAGTCCAGTCTTCACTCCCTGGAAGATTCTATGACCTTCCCGGTGCTTCAAAAATAAATCTGTGGGTGCCTGGGTCGCTCAGTCGGTTAAGCATCTATCTTTGGCTCATGTCATGATCTCAGGGTCCTGGGATGGAGCCCCACATTGAGCCCCACGGCAGGCTTCTTGCTCGGCAGGGTGTCTACTTCTCCCTCTCCCTCTGTTCCTCCCCTCCCCCTCCCCCGCTCGTGCTCTTTCTTTCTATCTCTCAAGCAAATGAATAAATAATAAAAAAAAGAAAAAAGGTCCTTGGGTAAGTTGAAAGTTACTATTTTGTAAAACAGCTGTAACACCCTTTGGTAATAAAAATATTATAATAACTTGAACACTATGGGTATTGAAATTTTAATTAATGAAAAAGATACTATTTTTGAAAACGTCTAAAAATTTTTTTAAAGATTTTATTTATTTATTTGACAGACAGAGATCACAAGTAGGCAGAGAGGCAGGCAGAGAGAGAGAGAGAGAGAGGAGGAAGCAAGCTCCCTGCAGAGCAGAGAGCTCAACGTGGGTCTCGATCCTAGGACCCTGGGATCATGACCTGAGCAGAAGGCAGAGACTTTAACCCACTGAGCCACCCAGGCGCCCCTGTATAAAAATTTTTTATCTTCTAGGAAGAATCATATAAAATATAAGATACCCTCATTAAAAGATATTACAACAGGCACAGAATACCTGAGCAGAAGGTGCAGGAATTTTCGATATGCCCTCTGATCTCACATATGCATAGCTGCCATCATTATCAATGTCCCCACCAGAGTGGTACATTTGTGACAATTGATGAACCTATGTTGACACGTCATAATCACCTTGTTAGGTTCCCCCCAAAATTGGGTACCCCAATAATGGGTCCGTGATTAAAGGAGCGAGACTGATACAAAGCGAAGGTCAAGCAAAGCTTTATTTTGTGCCCAGCATCAGGAATCAGACCGCCCATCAAACAGACCAGTTGGGACTGCCCCTCACAGAGGACGACCCCTCCCTGGTTTCCAGACTAACTTTTATAGAGCAAAGTCCATGTGGTTGGGCCCGGCCACACACAGGTGGCCAATGAGATTGTAACACACACAGGAAACTCCACAGTGATGCTAGGTGACCAATTGAATTACAATTTACCCTAGTAGACATTTGAACCAGCATATCATCTAGTTCAGAATTGGTGCCCAAAAGGTGCCCAAGGGGGGGGCATACTCCTTGGTAGGTAGGAGACAGTATGTGCCCCCACTGATTGAATACCTCCACCTGGTCTGACACCCACCCCCCGCCCCCGCCTTGGACTTTGTTACCTGGGACTGGTTTCCTGGACTTGCTTTTAAATAAGTTCCCCTGGGTGGGGGGGAGTCAATTTAAGTTTTACAACAAAATAGCAGTTCAATTTTAGTATATGTGCTGCGAGCACCAAAATAGCAGTTCAACCAGGGTGGGGCCACTCTGGCTGAATAGGTCCTTACACACCTGAAGTCCATAATTTACATTAGGGTTCACTCTTGATGCTGTACATTCACTCCATGGGTTGTACAAATCTATAATGACATGTATCCACCATTGGTGTATCATACAGAGTACTGTGATTTCCTTTTAATTCTAGGCATTTTCACATTGCTATTGATCTACTTTAGGAGTGTGTGCTCTTCTTTCAGTTATTAAGCAAATACTTAATGAACACTGCTGAACACTGCTGTCTGCCAAACAATGTGATTGACACTGTGTATATAGCTGCGAAAAAACCAGACCTGGTTTCTACCCTCCTAGAACTTACAAATGAATGAAGCACGTTAGAATGTAAGTAAGTAAATAAATAAATAAATGTAAATAATTTCAAGTGGTAAGCGCTGCAAAGGCGAAATAAAAACAACAACGAAACCCTAGAAAATTAGGAGTAAAGGAGGGGCCTAAATTAGAGGGGGTAGAGGGTGGGGGCAGGGTGTGGTCAGGGAGGGTCTCCAAGGAAGTGACATTTAGACAGATTCTGAAGGATAGATTAGTCAGCGAGAAGGGTGGCAGGAAGAGTATTCTAAAGAACAGTTATCTGCAAAGGCCCTGAGGTAGGAAGAAAGGAGCTCAGTGAATTTGAGGAAGTGAAGGAGGCAAAAAAAAGAAAGAAAAAGAAGTCAGGAGAGGCAAAGTAAAGTTGGGAAAGATGAAGCCCCTTGTTGCCATCTAGACCTTGAACTCCTTAAGCCCAGGGACCCCATTTTGTCTTTTATATATTACCCTTCACTCCCGCCCTGAGTACCAGGCACAGTATTTAATACAAAGTAGATATACCAATACATGGATGGATTTGACTACTTTACTGATTTACATTCTAAGATATCAAGAGTGTACAGAGGGAATTAGAATAAATTTGAAATAATGCATAATCAAGCAGAGTTGTTTTAAGACTTGGGTAGGTTCCAGGCATTCTCATTTGCAGAGACCCTACCACCCTCACATTATTCCAAACATATTCAAATGAACCCACAGTTTACACCAAACATTGTTTATAGGCTACCACCTAAGAGTTGAGTTGAGTTGCAGTTACTTGTTTTTCGTGATGTTAAATTTGTGGACATTAAAAGATACACATACTAATTTTGATTACACAAGGGCTGAACTGGGTAGAAAAACAACCAATGCACAGGGATCTGAGATGGGAAACAAGAGGAAAAGTTGATGCCAGCCGAGCAGGAAGGCTCAGATGCTGTATCTGGTAACCTGATGATTTGCCTGGCCAATAGCGCAGTTCCTAGGAAACAGGAAGAGGGGACTGCTAGTCTGGGCCTAACTTGGACCCCAAAGCAGACACTAGTGGGTCAACCAAAAGCACCAGGAGTCTTGGTAAGAAGTAACCATGTCTTTTTAAAGTTTTGGAGTACCCAAGGACATAGTCAGATTTTAGGAAGGCAAACATCAAACCATTCAGGGAAAAAACCCACATAGGTCTGATTACCTAGCCTGAGACACTGAACAGAGAGATGTCTCCAGAAGGTGAGAGACATCAAAAACCCAACACTGAGGATACAATGAACAGTGCAGGTGGCAGGAAGCTGAGAGCTGGAGACACTGTGCAGGTTGTAAGACAAGCTCACTGAGGTCCAATTTGGAAAAGACCAACTGGGAAAGGGAAAGCATAGATACAAAGACAGTGTCTTTGTTCAGACTGCCAGATCATAACACCACTGACTGGGTGGCTTATACAGCAGACGTTTATTTCTCACAGTTCTGGAGGCTGGGAGTTTAGGATGAAGGTACTCGGGAGGTAGGTATGCTTCTGAGGCCTCTCCTTTGACTCTGAGAGATGTGTTCACATGACCTCCTTTGTGGGCATGGGGGCAGGGAAGGGGTGGAGAGTTAGCCGTCTGGGGCATCTTCTTATTAGGGCACGAATCCCATCATGAGAGCTCCACTCTCACGACCCCATCAAACCCCAAGTATCTGTCAAGGGCCCTATCCCCAAATATGACCACACTGCGGGGTAGGGCTCCAACATGTGAATTTTGAGCAACATAATTCAGTCCATAGCAGAAGGGGGTTCACCTAAAAGAGGAGCAAGGGGATGAGCTGACACTTGAGAAAACTAAGCACAGTTTTTTTTTTTTTTTTAAGGCAGTGCAATCAATGCAGAAAAGAGAGGGGCTTCAGATCCAGACAGACCTGGGTGAATCCCATGTATTAACTGTGTAGCCATGGGCCAATTACTTAGTATCTCAGTTTCCACAGTTGTAAAGTGAAGATAAAAATGCATATGACATAGGGTTGTGGTAAGAATTAGGAGACTGCTGGGGCGCCTGGGTGGCTCAGTGGGCTAAGACTTTGCCTTTAGCTCAGGTCATGGTCTCAGGGTCCTGAGATAAAGCCTTGCATTGGGCTCTCTGCTCAGCTGGGAGCCTGCTTCCCTTCCTCTCTTTCTGCCTGTTTCTCTGCCTACTTGTGATCTCTCTCTCTCTCTGTCAAATAAATAAATAAATAAATCTTAAAAGAAAAAAAAAAAAAAGCATTAGGAGACTGCTGGTTTAAAGTGCCTGGCACAGAGAAGAGGCCTCGTGAGCTCTGGAGGGAGTACGGAAGGCATGGGTGTGGGGCTCAGAGCAGCAACCATTGAATGCTGAAAAGGCGCTGCTCCAGAGTAGTACTTCCAGTGAGTGGGAGGCAGGACTGCGCAGCTTTTCTAGTACCTACCGACTCCGAAGTCCCTTAAGTCTTATTCACCTCCTCTTGGCTGTTGTGACTCTCAGTTCTTCTCAGCACTCTTAAAAGATCTCTTTCCATCTTCCTTCCACTCTGACGACCAATAATAGTAGCTATCATTATTCCTATTTTATAGAGGTATAAGCTCCAACCCTTGGGTAATTTACTAGTCCGAGATCAGGCTGCCAGGGGGTAACAGAATCTGGATTTGCCTCCAGGACTTCCTGGTTTCCCTCTCTGAACACCAGCCTTCCTGCTCCGCCTTTGTCATGCAAATGTCAGTAGGAAGCCACTGGAGCACAAAATGAATGGGTATTTTAGAAAGAGCTTCTGTCTCCAAGGTTGAACCAATTCTGTTTGCGGAGACCAAGAGAATTTATGTGAGAAGACTGTTGGCGGCAGTTCAGGGACTGTGCAGCCAGGAGGGGTGCCAAAGGCTGTGGATGGGCACACACTGTTCCCATTTGTGAAAAGGGGAAGAGTGTTGATTCTGCAAACCACCAGATGCCAGTCCTGGACAAAGTTCTTGAAGGGCAAATTGGGAACATAACAAAAAGGAAGGAAATAATTACTAGGTGCCAGAGAGTTTTCGGTGAGAAGAAATTATTCTACATAAACCTTGCTTTCCTTTGTGATAAGATAAAAGACTGCATTTTTTTAAAAATTTATTTATTTGGCAGAGAGAGATCACAAGTAGACAGAGAGGCAGGCAGAGAGAGAGAGAGAGAGAGAGGGAAGCAGGCTTTCCGCTGAGCAGAGAGCCCGATGCAGGACTGGATCCCAGGACCCTGAGATCATGACCTGAGCTGAAGGCAGTGGCTTAACCCACTGAACCACCCAGGCGCCCCAAGACTGCATGTTTTTATTTAGACAATGCATTTTGCTCATTCTAATCAGCAAGTTCAAAATGTATAGATTGGAGGATAGACAAATGGATTTGAAACAAGTTAAAAATCTTTTCTTTTTTCCAATTTCATTGTTTCCATGAAAAATACAAACTTGGAGCTATTCATTTTTTTCCATTTTTTCTGTTTTCTTTCTTCTTCCTTCCTTTCCTTTTCCTTCCTTCTTTCCTCCTCCCTTCCTATCTCTGTCATTCAATAGTTTGTTAGTCTCTCTGTCTATCTGGAGAGCTACAAAAAGGTAGACTCAGTTCTCTAACCTCAAGATGTTCCAAGGACACCAAGGTTCCCACTCAAACCCTGAGCTCAAATCCCACCTCTACCAGCTCACTAGTTTTGTGACCTGTGGAAATAACTTGACCTCTGTAAGCCTCAGCTTCCTCATTCACAAAACGGGGATAATAACAGTACTAACCTCATTGGGTTGCCTTGTGTACAGTAAGCATTCAATAACTATAGCTGTTATTATTTTCAATAAACTGTTACAAGTTTTGGCACTTCCAGTAGAGGGAAAGCAAGAAGCACAGGATAGCAGTGTCAATCATGACCACATCCTTTCCTAAGTCTTTCAATAGTCTTTTATCAGCTCCTTTTAATTTATGTTGATGAAGTAATTTGTGTAATTTTGCAGGCCAAACTCACTTTCCTTTCTGGTCAGTTTCCACAGGTTTTATATTAATTTGAAGGTTTCTACTTGGCTTCCCAGAATATTTTCTCATCCTTGGGAGAGGCAGACCAAGGCCCTGGAGTGGCCCTATGAAGTACAAGAGTAGACTAGGAGGAGAAATGCGGGCCGGACTCCTGGGAAGAAGTGTAACCTGGCATTAGACCTGGAGTAGAGCATGGGCCCACACTCAAATACCCATGGGCACCTGCCAGGTAGAATTGTGTGACTCTGGCTTGGTAACAACTGTATCTAGTAACTGTCTTTTGTTGCTATGTGCAAAATATAGGTCCAGTGTTGATGGCATGTACAGATATTTATTTTTCCCCTCAAAAAGATGGATATCCAGATTTTTATAAGAAATCTCCCCGTACTGGGGCTCCTGGGTGGCTCAGTGGGTTAAAGCCTCTGCTTTCAGCTCAGGTCATGATCCCAGGATCCTGGGATGGAGTCCCCCATTGGGCTCTTGGCTCGGTAGGGAGCCTGCCTCTCTGCCTACTTGTGATTTCTGTCAAATAAATAAATAAAATCTTTCAAAAAAAAAAAAAAAGAAGAAGAAGTCTTCCGGTATTTTAATGTTTGCAACTAATTTAAAAACAAAACAAAACCAGTCTGAGAAGCAGGATTCAGCCCACTGGCCAGGAGCTTGGCTTCTGTGTTCCAGGTTCAGTGTTCCAGGTACAAACAGCCTCCCCACTCAGGTCTACACCCTCTCCTTCAGAGGAGGAAAAGGACTCTGGAAGCCACACAGCTGAATAGGGGACTAGAGCCATGCTGAGAGCCAGAATAACCTCTCCTTACAGGATGAATTTAAGCATTTATTTATCAGTCAAAATCCTCTAGTGGCCAGCTACATCCACCAAAGAACCAAGTTTCTGGGAACCTTGTTTTGTAATCACTGGTGAGAGACTTTACTGCAGATAGGAAGTGGGAAGCCAGAACTTCAAGGTCTTGTTTTGTCTTTAGCGTTTTAAATTTTATTTCTCTCTTCTCCCACTCTTGCCTATGTTTTTCTTTTCTTTTCTTTTCTTTTTTTGCCTATGCTTTTCATTGTGAGAGCCAAGTTCCCAAACTGCAGAACCCAATTCAGGAGATCACCCACGCGGTGCACCTGTCCCTGCTTACCAACTCTCCTTTGTTGCAAGGATCTGCTCCCAGCTAAGAGTATGCTTGGAAGAAGTCTGATAAATTCACTCACTGCAAGAATTAAGTTAAGTGTCAACACTTGCAGTGAGGTATCTGATAAGAAGAACACCCCTCGGCCACCTGTTTTCTCCTCTGGAAGGTTTTCGCCTTTAGTACTCTTTAACTTCGCAGTCAGTTTCCCATCCCTGCAAGGGCAGACCCCTCGTCGGATGGCTGGGAGAGATCCTTCCAGAGGTCTGGCGAGTGGGAGAACGGTCTTCTCACTGAGGTTAAAGCGTGGCCAAACCGGCAAAAGAAGACAATCAGGGATTTTCAGTAAATGGCAGACAGGAGTCCCTCCAACTGTTTTTGAAACTTTTCCGTAGTTGGCTATATGCACTTTGAAAAAGCAAGTAGAGGCGGGTTAGAGGAAGCGAGGAGGAGGAAGAGGCCAAGAAGAGCGAGGGAGGAGGGGCGCATGGCTGGCGGAGCGGAGCGCAGGCGGGAGGCCCGCGCCCGCGCCGCAGCTGCAGCGGCGAGATGCGCCCAGATCCCGGTTCTCGGCTCCGGGCTCCACGTCCCGCGGGCGCCGCGTCCCGGCTGGGCACAGGTCCGCCGGGCTGAGCTCAGGCTGGCATAGGACGGCTCACCGGCCGCCGCTGTCCCGTACCCTCCGCCAGGGGTGCGGCTGGCGCGTTCTCATCTGCCTCCAGCCGGAAGCCCAAGTTCAAGTTGGGTGAACAGAGGCCTGCTCCGCGCTGCAAGGACGTGGTGCAGGTTTTCGAATTTAACAAACCCCCTTTCCTCTAGAGACTACCCGCCCCCCCCCCCCGCCCGCCGCGAGGCAGTAACGTATGCGCTGCTGGCGGAGATGGGGAGCAAATCATGGGAGAAGGGACGAAGCAGAGATGTTACTGAAGGTGATCTGGGGTCAGTGTCTCTGATAAAAGCTTCAAACCGGTTGGGAAAAATAAAGTTCTTAAACTGTCCTCATACATGTAACCGTCCTTTTTTAAAAAAGGGGTGTGTTGTGGTGTGGGGGGGGGGGCGGTAAGGAGCGTTGTGGGCACTCATTTTTCTTCCATTCCACTTCCCACCAAGCAATTAATAGCAACTTATTAGCAGCTTAAGGGCTTGCTCAAAGGTAGGCAACGGGATGCAGAGAAACTCCTCTTGCTGCTGTCTCTCCTGCGGGGGGAGGGTCTAAGGGGACCAGTCAATGATTGCTAAGGGGAGCTTTAAATGGTTTGTGAATAGATCTGACCTCTAAAATGGAAAGCTGAGTTAATGATAACTAAGGAGGAAGCAAATTCACTAGGCACTCAATTTTTAACATGTTAGGAGGAGGTATTACTAAAGACTGAGAGTGAAGATGTCTTATATCAAAGGAAATAGGCAGAGAACGTAGAGTAGAAACACATTTCCTCTTGATCAGTGGGTATTGGCTAAGCTGTCATTTCAAGTGGAAGATGCCAGATAGTTTAGTAAGAGAGCACCTTTCCAGACAGATGGACAGGGAATATACTATTAAAATGAGATTATAGTGAGCCCCAAGCTTCCGACAGTAATAAACTCTTTCCCACCCAGATAGGAGATAGGTTTAATTACTACATGGAAGGATTCATCTAAGTCATAAAAGGCCCAGGTGCCAGAATGTTCAGTCTTGCCCAAGTCAAGGATTGGCCACCAAGAGCAAGCACAGACTTTCCATTTACGAACAGCCACCCTACAAAGGGATGAGTAATCACTGCATTTTCTCTCTCTAAGCTGCTGATCTAATAACCAAGGTGAAATGTAATCTCCCGTGCCTGCTGAAATTCCTAGCACAATAATAAGGCTCAATAAATATTTGTGGAATCCATTGCTGAATTCATAATGTCTACTACATTATACTTCTTAGACCTTCTTAGAAACAAGCTGAGATGCAATTTCAGCCATCTTAGCTGATATCTTATGGGACCTGGTCTTTTAAATTAGCCCAAAGGTTGTTGGAACAGCAAGGGATCTTAGGGTTAGGTGAATCCACCCTATTTGCTTTACAAGGAGTACACTTGAGACACAATGCGAGGAAGTAACTTTCCTGGGCTCACATAGCCTATGGAACTAGGATATGAAAACTCCTACTCCTGCCTAGGATGGACACGAGCTCTTAGAAAAAGATCAGCCAGCCCAAAGGACACATGATGTTATAAAAGTAGATTTTCAGATTCATAGACCTGTACCCTGGGGATTAATAATACATTATATGTTTATTAAAAAAAAATTAAAAATAAAATAAACCCTCAAAAAAAAAAGTAGATTTTCATTAGGGAAAAAACATTAGGAAATGCATTGCAGTGATGTGTGAAGAAGTCCTTAGCAGCCTCTTAGTTCTCATAGTGTCATTACAAGTGACTTGGCAATGTGGAATTCTCAGATCTAGAACTCTAAGTGCTAAGGCTAAAGCCTATTTTGCCTTGTGGCTGTTCATTCTGAAAACTCTAAGGAACAACAGATCTTTTTTTGTGTTTCTGTGAAGCAGGTCCTTATTCTTAATAAAGAAGTTGAAATCTGGGATAAAATTTTTAACTAAAAGCCAGGTACCTGAGATTGAAAAGGATCTTACCGTCTTGCCCTCCAAAATATTAACGAATTGGTTCTTCAGGTGCTTCCTTGGGGAGCACCAGATGATCCGGGCAAGTAAAACTGACTGGTGAAGTCTTTTGTATTTTCAGGCTAACCCTTGATTTAGGTGTGTGGGAGGGGACCTCCTGTAGAATTACACTAATGTGTTTGCTTTGTGAAGAGATTCAGAAAGAAGGCCAGGAGAAAGGAAAAGTCCTCCAGGAGGAGTATTAAGAAGAAGTCTGTGAAGAAGAGAAGACAAACAGATAGCCACATTAAGAATCTAGTCTCATTGGCTCCAAGCTCTTTTCTCCTGGCTCTTGCATCGCTGACTCAATCTGCAAGGAAATGAACAGAAGTTGCTGATGCGTGGTTACACAGATGAAATTACATTCCTTACACCCAGTTTATAATGGCAGGCCTGATATTCATCAGCTAACTCAACACTGAGCTTCCTGGTCCCCCACCTATCTGGGGGTAAGAATTTCACTGACCATCATTAGGAAAGGCATACGCTCCTACGCATCACTCTTGCCTTACCCAGCTCCATGGCACCCACAACCCTCAAAGCATGCTCCATGAATCCAGCCCTGGGGGTGCCGCAGTTTGTCATACAAGCCACCCTGCAGATGGGAGCCATTGGTGCCATGCTTGTGACTGAGAGTGAAGAGGCTGACAAGAAGGCTGCCTTGGCCCAGGCCATGTAGGTCCACCTGAATGAGGCTGCCCTCCATACCTGGAGAACCCACGCAGTCATCCATTCTCTGCTCAGAAAGCCACGGATGCCTGCTGTATCCCAGTCCCTTTGAAGAAGAGCACACAGGGGGCACCTGGGTGGCTCAGTGGGTTAAAGCCTCTGCCTTCAGCTCAGGTCATGATCCCAGGGTCCTGGGATCTAGCCCCACATCGGACTCTCTGCTCCACAGGGAGCCTGCTTCCTCCCCTCTCTCTCTGCCTGCCTCTCTGCCTACTTGTGATCTCTCTCTGCCAAATAAATAAATAAAAAATCTTAAAAAAAAAAAAAAAAAAGAAGAGCATACAGGACTGGGACTCTTCCTACACAATCTCATCTTTGGCAGGACCTCCAAGCAGACAGGCTTAGCCTTTGCAGATGGAGGCAAGCCTTCTGGATATCTCAGGAGACATTTTACTGTATCAGCAAAAAGCTGGCCCTGGATCTTCAAAGGGACATCACCCACAGGAAGTCATCTTCCTCCATGCTGCAGAAGGTAGCCATTGAAATATTTATGCTGGCCTCCCTGGTGCCTCCAGGCTGTGTGGCTGAGCTCTTTGAAGTGGGCAGATCTAGTGCTGGGTGTGCCATCCACAAGATTGTGGATGCCATCTGTGCTACCTTTCGGCACCTCCAGGAAAACCAGCCTGACTTGGAGAAGATCATCACAGAAAGGTTCTGGACCAACTATGGCTTCCTGATGTGTGCTGGGGCTATTGGAGGCACACTTATCAAGGTATCCTGCCCCAGAGGGTAGGAAAAGAACTATCCAAACAGGCATCATCAGTACAGTACTTTTCAGTAATTCTCCAAGTGTATCTATTCTTTTATTTTTTTTTTTTAAGATTTTATTTGTTTATTTGACAGACAGAGATCACAAGTAGACAGAGAGGCAGGCAGAGAGAGAGAGAGGGAAGCAGGCTCCCTGCTGAGCAGAGAGCCTGATGTGGGACTCGATCCCAGGACCCTGAGATCATGACCTGAGCCGAAGGCAGCGGCTTAGCCCACTGAGCCACCCAGGTGCCCCAAGTGTATCTGTTCTTGATCTTCATTTCAGCCAAGTGTTTGTTGGCTGCCCAGGATCCAGCCATAATTCACATGAATTGCAGGCAAGTCATTTTTGCCCCAGGGGAAATGCAGGCACTCTCCTAGCCCCTACCCAAAGAGAAATGGGGAAAGGCTTAAGGCTGTAAAGATTGTCCTTATGGGTGAACAGAGCATATCTTCTCTATCCATCAGTGGCTGTCAGCCTCACAACACCAAATCATTGCTCCCTAGGAGCTGTGTTTCAAATGAGCAGCTCTTGGCTTTCTGGGGCACCGAGGAGCAAGTCTTCAGGCAGTTGGGAGACTAGTGACAGTGTCTCTGGGGTGAGGCATTATGTCAGGCCCAGAGCACCTATGATGTGGTCACCAGCTGCTGCTGGCTCCCTAATCTGCGTATCCATGGAGGTGAGGTCTTCTGCCTGGAATGGGACCGGAACCTCCACCCTTGCTGTGGCCTGGAGCCCGCCAGGCAAACAGTAAGAACCTAAGGCAGCTGGAGTTCCAGGTGCGTTAGGCCATCAGTTGGTCCCTGGTAGTCCAAACCCAGCCAATGCAGGGTGATGACTCTCCACCCTGCTTTTTCACTTGACTTTCTCCTCTAGGCCCTCTTTCTTCTTTCCCGGTTAAGATTCCCCTATCCCCTCTTCCGGAGAAGAAAGTATTGCCATTAACATTTGAAAGCCTCCAAAGGTACTGTATCTTTCTATAAAGTGCCTGGAAAGGGAATGCAGGCTGGTCATCACCAGAGAAGAGGAACAGATTGGCTGCACTGTCAAATAAACTTGTTTCAGGTGTGTGGTTGACTTACAGCCTGGGCAGTTTATAATGGCAGATGTGTTCACCTGCTGGTCCTGCCTAAAGTTTCCTTAGTGCTGCTTTTGTCATCCCTAAAGGGGATTTTCATATACATTTATGGCTGTACACACACACACACACATATACCCCTATGGTGTTCAAATAATAATAAACCAATCCTGTTTGAATAGTAATAATCTGTATTAATTTCCTATGGCTGCTGTAACAGATTGTCACAATCTTGGTGGTTTACAACACAAATTTATCACCTTGTAGTTCTGGAAGTCAGAAGTCCAAAATCAGCCTCAGTGCACTAAAGTCAATGTGTAGGCAGGGCTATGCTCCTTCTGAAGGCTCTGGGGAGACAGTTTGTTCCTTGCCTTTTGCAGCTTTTGGAAGCCACTTGTATTTCTTGGCTTGTGGCCCCTTTCTCCATCCTCAAAACCAGCTGCAGAGCATCTTCTCTCCTTTCTTTTTCTTTTCTTCTTTTTTTTTTCTTAAGACTTTATTAATTCATTTGACAGACAGAGATTACAAGTAGGTGGAGAGGCAGCCAGAGACAGAGAGAGGAGGAAGCAGACTCCCCACTGAGCAAAGAGCCCGATGTGGGGTTTGATCCCAGGACCCTGAGATCATGACCTGAGCTGAAGGCAGAGGCTTATCCCACTGAGCCACCCAGGCACCCCTCTTCTTTCCTTTCTGACCTCTGCTTCTGTTGTCACAACTCTATCCTGTTTCTCTTGAGCTCTGAAGTCCCTTCTATGTCTAACAGTTGATGATTCCATGTTCCTCAACTCAGAGAAAGTGCTTACCACTAGGAGGACAGAGGTGTGCTGAAGTTGCCCAGGGATCCTTCAAGGCATGAAGTAATCTCCCAACCATTCTCTGCTGGGCAGTGCATGGACTGCTGAGATCATCCATTCACTCAAAGTTTTATGTGCCCACTGTGTACTGGATAAAGAGGGGAAAAGATCCCGTCTTTGTCTTCAAGAATTCCAGTGGGATAAAAAGCCAGGCAACTGGACAGTTAATACACAGTAAAAGAGCTGTCATGAGGACGTAAGACCTGGGCATATTGCTGCAAAAGAGGAGCTGCAAGTTGAGTAGAGCGATATGAGTTTGCACTTGAGCTGAACGGTAAGGGACAAGCATGGTTATAAGAAGTTCTAGGAAGTGGGGCCTGCAGAAAAGCACTGGGGTGAAAGCAGTGTGGTGCTGCAGGAGAGCTGCAGGTAGTTCTGCAAGCTAGAGGCCAGAGTAAGGAGGAAGTGTCGGGTGGTGGTTCGGGGGAGGGGCTTCATGCCATGCTAAGGAGGCTGAACTTCCAGTGAGCCAAAAAGAATCATTGATGGAATTAAGCAAGGGGTGACATGATCAGTTTATCTTTTTTTTTTTTAAAGATATTATTTATTTATCTATTCATTTTTTTAAAGGTTTTATTTGTCAGAGAGAGAGAGAGAGAGAGAGAGACAGAGAGCGAGAGCACGCACAAGCGGGGAAGCAGCAGGTAGAAGGAGAAACAGGATCCCCAATAAGAAAGGAGCCTGATGTGGGAGTCTATCCCAGGGCCCTAGGATCATGACCTAAGCTGAAAGTAGATGCTTAGCTGACTGAGCCACCCAGGCATCCCTATTTATTTATTCTGGAGAAAGAGAAAGAGAGTGAGAGAAGGGGCAGAGGGAGAGGGAGAGAGAATCTCAAGCAGACTCTCCTGAGTGAGGCTCCTAGTGAGACTCCCAGTGAGACTCCCAGAGTGAGACTCTGCTGAGTGGGATCTGATCTTATAACCTTGAGATCATGACCTGAGCCACAATCAAGAGTCGAATGCTCAACTAATCAATCAGGCACCCAGGGCCCCCTGTTTAGCCTTTTAAAAAGATAATCCTTGGCTATACTCAACTGATGAATCATTGAACATTATATTAAAAACTAATTGTGTACTATACCTTGGCTAGTTAAACTTAAATAAAAACATTATTTATATAAACTTGAAAAAAAAAGATAATTCTTAGTAGCACAGAGGGATGAATTAGAGGGGGAAGAAAGAGGGCTGGAGAATCAGCTAGGAAATCAGTGGGGAATATCTGAAAGCTGGAGGCTGAACTGTACAGCTGTATGTGCGTGCATGCGCGTGCGCGCACACGCTTGTGTGTGTGTGTGTGTGTGTGTGTATGTAGGGATGGAGTGAAGGGTACTTTATCTGTACAGCTGTGTGCATGTGTGTGTGTGTGTGTGTGTGTAGGGATGGGGTGGAGGGTACTTTATCAGAATACCTAGAAAGTTCTGCTTTGTTTAGCATCCACCTTCTACTTGTGATTTGCCACTGTAGCTTACTGGATGATGGAGCTGTCCATTTTCTGGGCGGGGTTAAATGAAGGGACTCTGGAGATACAGTTTCCAAAGCTGCCCTGACCTTTCAGGCAGTTTTCTAAAGGCAAGTATCTTCCCTCCCCTCCCAGAGTCCCCTTCTACTGGCTGAAGCTCAGGCGCCCACAGAGGCTGGAGCGGTCAAGAGTGAGAGGCAAACTGTGGACTGGAATTCTGTAGAGCTGGAGGGGGAGCCTCGGCTTCTCCATCTTTGGAAATGTAGCCAGACAATCCCAGCTGTGATTTTGCTTGTGTTTACCCTGTGCCCCTACCACCACTCTCCATTTTTTTTCTCCTTCCCTCACATAATTTCCTGGAAGTGAAAAACCTCACAGATGTCTGTGTGGAGGGTGGGGAGGTGGGTGGGAGGTGGGTGGGGAAGATTTTAGGGTGGACCATGAGTATACCATGAGTTAAAACTGAAAGCTCTACTAGTTAAAAAGTGTAATTTGAAACAAGGTTTTGAATAGTCTTTTAAAAGGTCTCTTTTAAGATTTACAGGTCACCTTTAGGGGAGGTGATAGGTAATTTGTAAATGCTTTTCAGTATTAATGGTGATAATTACACAGAGAGGAAGCCTTCTCTTTTGGTTGGGGGACATGAGGAGATAGGGCAGAGGTTTAGTTATTTGCTAATTCAGGGGTTGAGAAGGAAGAGAAATGCCTTGTTCCTGAGGTGAGAGGAAAGCTGATCTTAGGGCCCCAAGAATGCTAAGTAACTGGAATCAGTGACCAGTGGAGATGAAGTGAGACTCAAACATTGGATGAGAAGAGTAAAATCACACCTCAGGCCCATCTTCTGCTTGCCCTGCACTCTACCAAGAGATTGCCACTGAAAAGATAGTGGTTGGGGTATGTTGAGATCAAGGTAAGCTTTGGGTGAAGCCTCAACTTGGAAAAGTTCTGAACTGGAAAGTCCATCTCCTGTGATCCCATGGTCTTGGAATCTCTTCAGGTCTCAGCTTCTTTCTCTGTAACATGAGAGAGCTGCACTAAAATCAGCAAGTGTGCTTGTAGCTCTAGCACTGCATCGCTTCTACTGTGAAAGTGCCATTGTCCTTGCCCACTGTAGACCCTGCAGCATTCTCTGAGGCCTCAGACAAGCTTATGATGATCTGAGCTGGTCCCAGTTCCTGGGTGGAGACTTTCCAGCTAGGTGGCAGGAAAGGAAGAGGGAAGAGAGCCTGTTTCTCCTGTCCCCTGCCATTCTTAACTTTCTGAAACCAAGGAAGGCAGGAGCCTACCAGAGGTTTGGGTCATGGTGACGGCATGGTCCTGGGCAGAGGAGGGAGTAGAACAAAAGAACAGAGATTGAACTCATCAAAGACAGAGAAGAAGAGATGTTTCACCAATAGTTTTACCATCATTTGGTGAAAAAGCATCAAAGGTAACCCTCTTACCTCCAGGAAGAAGGACATGTTTTTTTCAGGGAGTTTGAAAATATCCACTAAAACACCACACCAAGGATTAGCTGGAGATGGCTGGAGAGGAGCATATCTGAGCTATGTGTGTGTGGAGTTCCTGCTCTCTGCTCAATAACTGTAAATGAGATACTAAAGATGCTTTGACACACTAAGACCTAAAATAGGCAGTATTCCTGCTTACAAAGATTAAAAAAAAATCACATACACAAGGCTTATCACGATACCACACACAAAAAAGAATGCTCCAGTATAGGCTCAGGCAATGGTCCCCATCAGCCCACTCTGTGCTTTAGGGAGGAAGAGGAGTTGGCCTGTTTGGTGGTGGGAAACACCATATGTCACCGGCAGCACCCTGGGCAGGGGGCAGCAGCTGGGTTGGCAGAGACTCATTTCCAGGACTGGTCTACATTTGGACAAGGGAATGGGGAGCATGGCTTTCTCTGAAGAGCCTGCTGATACCTAATTTGAGCCAGAATCAGAGAGGACTTCCCAGATTACATCAAGGGGATCTCTAACCTTGCCTGATTACTCTTCCTGTTCATTTTCTTTCTGGTGATAATTATTTATTTGTAGCTTTATTTAATGACTATCTTCCTCTTTAAATAATAAGGTCCGCAAGGACAAGGATGACGTGTATTCTTTTTTATTGTGGTTAAAAAAAAAATCATAAAATGTCCCATCTTCACTATTATAAGCGCGCGTTAAGTATATCTACATTGTTGTGGAATAGATCTCCAGAACCTTTTCATCTGGCAGAACTGAAATTCTATACCCATCAAAGAAGAACTCCCCTATTCCTCCCCTTAGCCCCTGGTCACCACTATTCTGCTTTCTGTATGTGTGAGTCTAACTACTTTAGATACCTCATATAAGCAACATCATATAGCCTTTGTCATTTGGTAATTGGCTTATTTCACTTAGCACAATGTCCTCCAGGTTCATCCATGCTAAAGCATGTGACAGGATTTCCTTCCTTTTTAAGGCTACATTGTATTCCATTGCATGTACAGACCACATACTGTTTATTCACCCATTGATGGACATTTACTTTGCTCCAACCTCTTGGCTACAGTGAAAAACAGACCTAAGCCTCACCACCGTGGTCTCTCTTGGCTAAAGCCTGATTGTAATTATTCGAAGCCCAGATCCAGAGGCTTGTCTACCTTTGCTATGGGGCTGAGACAGAATGAAACATATGGAAAAAACCTAAAACATTACCTGCTTTCAAATCAAGATCTTTTTATTGAAATCCCAATTCTTTCCTTCTTATTTACCTTTTTAATCTACCTCTTCCCTTCATTATAATTTTTAAATTTCTTCTAAAAGAAAAAGGAGGAGAAAAAAGAAGCAAGAATTCAAGTCCCAATGGAGAACGCTTCCCAAAGTCCTGAGTACCTGGGTATGGCAGAAGCCATGGTCTGTGGGTCTCCTTCCCAGCCCAAGTGGCCTAGAGATGACCTTAGGAGGGCTCCTTTCTTATGGACACCTTCCTGGTGCTAGGTGTGACCCTCTCCAGCCAGCTGGACCAGGGCTGCTCTGTGGGCATTGCACTATTTGAGCTGTGAAGCTGATTCCTAGGCCACTTCTCTGACCAGGCACCTCCCATTTCAGCTACAACTGTGGCACCAACAGTCTGATGGCACCTGAGGGTCCTGGCTGTGCTGGAGCTTGTGTACTTGGCCCACCTGTGCTCCAGGATATACTGAAGATACTCCTGGGATATTTGGGGCTGCTGATGGAGGCTTTCTGGGAGGCTGGCTTCTGTCTGGAGACTCTGGCCTCCTCTGGAGTTCTGCTGGAGAAAGAGAGATTAGAGCTGCTCTCCTCATCCCATTCTTTCCTGGACCCAGCTTTAAGACTGTAAAAGATTGCCATGATGACCAATTATCAACTACATTTAAGGCAAGAGCCAGTTAAAAGCCAGTGGAGGATCACTGGGCTTGACTTCTAGTGTCAGCCTTAACATTGACTGGCAGTGGCACCTTCTGCAAATTACTTTCCTCTGGCTAGGTGTTCTCATCTATAAAATGGTGGGGTGGAAGACAGTCTCCAGCCATCCCTTCTAGCTTTAATAACGCAAACTCCGTCACCTGTAGTAACACCACACTTCCTTCCATTTTTATGCGCTCCTTTGAGGGGATCCCAACTTGTATCATTTATGACTTCCTTCCCCACCCAGTCTCATGTCATGGGGGCAGTAGGCTGGAATGAATCCTTTTCCTTTCTTTACAACCCCCAGTGGGTGATGGGATAATCCGGGTGGCCTGCACTGAGCCCAGCTAACGTGAAAGGCCCTGTACTCTGTTTCTACCTCTATTGCAGAGAGTGGCTGGAATGGCAATAGGCAAGGGACAATGTTATTGAGGAGAGAACTCCCAGAGAAGCTCCCACTGCTGTAGAATTTGCTATGGCTTCTGCTTTGTGTGATCCTTTAGCTGATACTCTCCTGGGAGATTATCAGGGAAGTGCCCAGTACAACAGATGACACTGTGGAGGTTTCAAGGTAGGAGAGCTTGCTAATATTGTAGGGCCTTGTACTCTGCCTGCTTTGCTTAGGTTAGAGCCTATGGCAGAACCTACAGAGAGGATTTCCTCACCCAGGTGAACAAGAGACCCCAAACCTGCCCAGGACCCAACAAGACTGGATGTGAGGTGAGGAGCTTCCTTAGCCAGACCACCCCAATCTGTTGAAGAGGAAAGGTAAGTAGGCAACTGCTGTCTTGGGCCCTCTTGAAGCAAACTGCAGGCTTCGCCTAAATAAGGCAAGGGTGTGCTGCCCAGTGTTTGTCTCGCTGCTGCGTGCATGATATGGGCTACACTTAGCCTTCTTGCTTATTTGCTTCCCCTTCAACCTGGGTCCTGAACGATTCACTGCTGAAAGACACTGACTGGTCAATAAGCAAGCAGGCCCAAGGCAGGGCCAGTTACCCTCCAACGGACTGTTTGCACAAACATCTTTGTAGGAAAATCCCTTCGATGGCAACCAAGCAGAACAGACCTATTCCCACAGCACAGACTGCTGCTTCTGTTAAGACAGTACCACCCACAGCTGTAAGGAACATCTGATTTGTCTTGAAAAGAGGGGATTGTTATCATGAACACCAGGGCTGGCTTTGGGAAGCCAGGGCTGGGAATGAGAAGGTGGTTGTGGGACCCACGCTTCTGCCTGGGACACCGGGGAGGAAGGACATGAGCGCTAGATGTCAGGAACTGCCACATCCCTCTCCTTTATCGTCTTGACTGTGGCTCCCTGTCCCGGTTCCCACAAAGGAAAAAAGTCAGGTTTGGGACTCTTTGTCACTCCTGGGACACCCTTGGAACACCTGCATTTTGACATTACCCCCAGTCTATCTCCCTTGTCTTCCTGAAAAAGTGCTCTGTGGGCCACCTAGAAGTTGTTTTGAGTGTCCCAGCTTAGAGCTGGACAGAGGCTTAAAGGTTTCAAATTCTGAGAGCCTGAAGGAGGACCCTAGAAGGCTGTAAAGCAAAAGAGAAAGGCTTAGAAGGCTTAAACAAGAAGCCAGGAAATCACTTACGATCTGAAGTTGTGTATTCACCATAAATTCAATAGACATTAAGACCTATTCTGTCAGACATGTGCTAAGCACTCAAAGTAAGAAGAGGAGTAGGGCATGGTCCAGTGGGGGAGACAGCTATGTAAACCATAACTGCAATCAATACAATGAAAGGAGCACTAACAGAAAAATGCCAAAGCAATGAGAGGAGGTCATTCCATCCTGCTTTCTTCTCTCTTTCTTTCTTTTTTTTTTTTTTTAAGATCTTATTTATTTATTTGAGAGAGACAGAGAGAGAGTATGAGCAGAGGGAGGGAGAAGCAGAATCCCCGCTGAGCAGGGACCTCAACCCATGACTTAATCCTAGGACCCTGGGATCATAACCTAAGCCAAGGTCAGACACTTATCTTGACTGAGCCACCCAGGTGCCCCCATCCTGCTTTCATCTACAGGGATATGTGGGGAGGTGGCTCCCATGTGAGCAAAGTGGATTGGTAGCCCTCTACCAGAACTCTTTTTCCTCCTCTACTCCCTCCCCCATTCTTTCCTTTTCTTCTGTCTCCTTTCCTCCTACCCCACAGCATGCAATGGCACCCAAGAATACTCAATCCTCCCACCAATACAAACAGTTTTAAATAAGTTGCTGACCCCTGTCTAAAGGTAACAGAACTTTCCAGTGGAATTGGGTTATCTAGCTCCTTAGTTCTCTGATGTGAGGAGGGCTCATTATGTTAAACTATTATTTTGGGGATGGAAGTTTTCTTCATGACCAAAAAGTCAAGTTCAAATCCTAAGATCTGAACCAGTCAGACAGAAACAATCTAACACAGACAAAAGTGCAAAGTATTTGTATGGATATATTTCTTTTGAACTCGAGTTTTTATTTTTGAAAAAAATAAGAGTTTGAAACTAGAGTTTCAAACAATATAGTCTGAAATCCAGGTACTTACTACCCACATTTTACAGGTGGACACTATCATGCTTGTTTCAGATCTTTTCTTAAAAATATTTAGATTCAACTAAAGATCTACTCACCTTCCTTTGCCCCTCCTCCAGAAGAAATCACTCTTCTGAAGTTGGGTTGTGTCATTCATTCCCATGCATATTGTTATAACTGACATATTTATGTGTTAAAAAAATAAATACTAATAGTTTATATGTTTTGAAACTTTACCTAGAAGGTTTAATACTGTACATATATTTTGTTACCCCCCCTTTTTTTTTTAACTCAATACGGCCTTGATATATCAGGTTCCATTAAAATCCTATATTTCATTGTAAGAGGAAATTGGTATATTTCTTATTTATATCATATTCGTTATACTTTCTATTTATCATACTTTTTTTTTGATTTCTTTTTTCCATCTCTTTTTCCTACCTTCTGTGTGTCAACACTGTTTTCTTTACTCCTCTTTCCTTCTACTACTTTAGAAATGATATGTTCTATTTCAATTTTTGTAGCCTCTATAAAAAATATTTTTAAAGATTTTATTTATTTATTTATTTAACAGAGAGATACATAGGGAGAGAAGGAACACAAGCAGGGGGAGTGGGAGAAGGAGAAGCAGGCTTCCCGCAGGGCAGGAAGCCCAATGTGGGGCTCGATATCAGGATCCTGGGATCATGACCTGAGCTGAAGGCAGACGCTTAAAGACTGAGCCACCCAGGTGCCCCGCCTCTATCAAATTTTTAATATGAATAACTGCCTCCAAAATGTCCCTTCCCCTTCCAAACAAAGACCTTAGACTATTTAACTTTGATCTGCTCTAGTCACTTGCCATGTTATTATTGTGTAATGCTGTACTGTCTAATGTGGTAGCCATTAACCACATGTAGCTAGTTAAGTCAAAATTAATTAATATTAGATATAACTAAAATTTTTTTTGGTTGCATAGCCACATTTTAAGTGCTTCATAGCCACATGTGGCTAATAGCTACCATATTGGACAGCAGAGATAGAACATTCCCATCATTATAGAAAGTAGTACAATGCTAGTTATTTATTTACATTTAGTTTTGGCCCTCTCCAAATTAGTTGTTATTAGTAGTAATGACTTTTAGAGTCAGTATTTCTTTAGATTTATCTTTGTGTTTACCAATTTCTTTGTTTACCTTTGTTTCTTTCCTTACTTTTGTAATCAATCTCCTTCCTTCTGAAATTATCCTATAGGAGTCTGCAGTGGACCGAATTGTGCCGTCCTCTCCATTCATATGCTAAAGCCCCAACCCATAATGTGATTGTATGTGGAGATAAGGTCTTTAGGAGATAATAAAGGTTAAATGAAGTCATAAGGGTGGGGCCCGAACCCAACAGGACTGGTGGCCTTATTAGAAGTTACTTTGTAGGGATAGATGTTTTTGAGACTTGACCTGCATATACACAGGCAGGCTAAGAAATGTGGTTTGTGAGACTCGTGCTGTGTGAATAACCTTGGGAGCCTATTGTTTGAAATATATTGTCTGGCCTCCAGGTCAGAACTGCCCCTTCTCTTCTGGATACTAAGAGCTACAAATCTTGTCTCAGATCCCCTGATGCTCCAGACTAGGCTGGCCCCCCAGATTGGCATCCAGGAGGGGAGGCAGATACACAAAGCCAGGTTCCTTGAAAATACAGAAACACGATAACATAGAAATGCAGCTCGCTCCAAACTGCACGTGGGCGAACAAATGTTTAATTCCAAACCCTGTTATTTGCCATATAAATAAGGACCTTATGGGTAAAGATCAGTTGGAAGTCTCACCTGAGGGGAGGATGCTCTGCCCTGGCCTCTCAGTCAGGACTCCTGCCTGGCTGTTTGCATGGGGCTTCGCAGGCTAATGAGGCTGGATGCTTGAAGTATCCGATTTGATATAACTTTGCCTTATTCTCATTTCTTGCCTGCTATTACCTTCATCTATGTGTAGATTCCTTTCCTCTTCTGTTTCTACTAGGTTTCTATAAAAAGAACAAAGTTTTCTTTCCTTTTTGAAACCAAAACATGGCTCTTGTGAATCTTTTGTTTAGAAAAGAAGAGGAAGAGAGACTCTTCTTTCCTTCTCTCTCTCAATCGCTGGCTCTCTCTCTGCATATGCTCACAGTCAAGGTCGTGTCAGGACTCAGCAAGAAGGTGGATGTCTGCAAACCAGAAAGAGAGCTCTCACCAGAAACTAAACCCTGCCAGACCTCGCTCTGGGACTTCTAGCCTCCAGAACTGTGGAAAAGAAGTTTCTATTGTTTCAGCCATCTAGTCTGTGGTATTTTGTTATAGCAGCCCTAACAGACAAATATAAAGTCTCAAGTGTTATTCTGGAAATCTTTGTTTTGCCCTAACTCTTTAAAAATAATTTAGCAAGGTACAGGATTCTAGGCTGTCAGTTATTTTCTTTGGGAATTAAAAATATTATCCCATTGTTTTTTTAGCCTTTGTTGTTGTAATTGAGAAATTTGTAGCCACCCTAAAATGTTGTTCTTTTTTTGGATTGCTTTTAATATTTCCCCCATATTTCTGGGTTTCATGACAGTGTGTCTAAGGGAAGATGTGATTTCATATTCCTTGCTTTGGGTTCATTGTGATTCTTTAATCTGAGAAGTCTTGTCTTTGACCAATTCTGGAAAATGTTTACTTATTATTTATTTTCTTAATTCTTCTCCATCTAGAATTTCCATTACATATATTGAAACTATTCATTCTAGCATTCATTTCCTATAACTCCTCTTTGTATTTTTCATTTCCTCTACTCTGCTACATTATGGCAATTTTCTCAGCTCCACCTTCTAGTTTACTAATTCTCTTTTCAAATGTGTCTATTCTGCTTTTAACTAGTCCATTAATTTATTCCTTCAACAACTATATTTTGCAATTCTAAGAGTTTGATTTGCTCAAACCCACCTTTCTTTCAGGGTCTTGTGTACTGTTTCTCTACCTATTTATTTTAAATATATTGGTTTTAGAATCTAATTGAATTTCCCTGGACTTCAGTTGTCTAGATTATGAACTGTGGCTTTAAATTCAATGGTCTCTACAGTGATTTTCACCTCTGAAATTCTAGTGTGTATCCCAATATTCATTTATTTATTTATTTTTAAAAATAAACACTGCAGGCATACTTTGCATTTCCAATCAATGAGGGTGGCATTGGAGCCTGGCAGTGAGTAAAGAATGATTATTTTATTTATTTATTTATTTATTAAGAATGATTATTTTAGAAGCCACCTTCCCCAGACCTCTAGGGCTCTGAGCCAACATCTGCCATTTTCTCATCTCGCCTTCCTGTATTAGCACAGAGAGAAACAGGTGGCTAACCAGATGAAAATAAGCCAGGAAAAATATCCATCTGGGTTTGGTTTCAGATCAGAGATATTTTTTGGAGGCTCATCAAAGAATCCAGTTGAAAGGCTGTGGAACAGAGGTAAACACTAAACCTCTCAGCTTTTCAGAGATTTTTGGATTGATTGTTGTAGCACTTAAAATATAAAATTAGTGTTAATAGTTTCCCTGCACTCTCTGGACTATCAGAGGGCTGGAAGAAGGATAATGAAGGCCTGTATTTCTTTTTATCTAAAGATTACTACAGTTGAGCTAGAAGAACATAAGAAGGTGCTGGACGTGAGCTGTGGGTTATAAGCTGGGTTTGAAGACATGATCTTGACATATTTATATAAAGGGAAAGTGAGTGATCAATACAACCATCTCTGCAGCTTGTTTCCCAAAGTGCCTCATAAGCATCTTTCGAATTCTGCTCCTATGATGTCAAATATTCATTGAGTAAAGGATGCAGTGAGACTCAGTCTTCCCAAACCCTGCTGTGGATAGGGCCTGTGGGCTCTTCATCAAATGGCATGGAGTCAGTTAAAAGATATTTAGCTTACTTCAAAGGGCACTGGCTTTTGCCAACATCCTCCCCCACCGACCAGAAGCAATTATGCTGCTTTCATGGTTTATTTCCTTTGCTTAGATTTTTAGAATAAAGTTGATTGAGACATAATTTATGTACAATTTATCAAGGTATAGTTTATATACAATTAGTTATAAAATTTAACAAAATATAATTTTCCTTCCTTTTCCATGTTCTCCTAGACAAAGTTTTGGAACGAAATGTCGAAACTGTATTCCTCTCCTGACTCCTGGTGTTTTGAAAGATGTGGTTGCTTCTTAAATTTCTCTTCCTCTGTGTCGTAACTGCAAAACAACTTTTCATTCTAAACAGAGATCTAAATAAAGATCATTAGCAACTAGATGCTTTTTGTAAACCCTTGAGGCATCGTGTGTGTGGCACGTGTGTTTATTCATAATTTTTATGTCTCCCTCCTTCATTCCTACTTCCATCTAAATAGCTTTTTAAAAATTTTTAAAAAGTTCTTATTTATTTATTTGACACACAGAGAGAGATCACAAGTAGGCAGAGAGGCAGGAAGAGAGAGGGGGGGGAAGCAGGCTCCCCGCAGAGCAGAGAGCCCAATGCGAGGCTCAATCCCAGGATCCTGAGATCATGACCTGAACTGAAGGCAGAGGTTTAACCCACTGAGCCATCCAGGAACTCCCATCTAAATAGCTTTTAGATCTGTCCATTTTTTTCTCTGAAAAGTTTCATTCTCATCCTTTCCTTTTTTTCCCTTCTTTAAACACCCTTTCCAGGCCTCATTTCTTTTATCTGATGAAAACAATCTATTCTACATATTCTCTAGCCAGAATAATCTTCCTAAAGCATGTCATACTCTCTCCTTTGCTCAAAGGCTATCAATGGCTTCCTTCTGCCTACTAAATCAAACACAGCCTTACTCTGCAGGTCAGTGTCCTTTACAGGAAGGCCCAGTGCACCCCTACTTCTGGTCCTACTGTGTACTCACTTGCCTTTATATTTTGCTGAGAATGTCATTACTCTCACATCTCCCTGCAAATACTTAGGTTTTTGATTTGAGGATCAACATGTGGGCAATATTTCCTGCAGGATATATTGTGACAGGAAAAAAAAAAAAAGCCTTAGCTTTCTATCATCACTCCCATGCAAATTTATATCTGCCATTTTTAAACTCCTAAGTCACTTTGTACCATGCCTAGAACATGATGCCTTTTTCTCATGGAAATTTATGTTTGTGCCTTATTTTCCTCACTAGATTGTAAACTTTTCGTCTTATTCATCTTGGTATCCTCCTAAATACCTTGATATAATATAACAAAATACTGGTAGTATTTTTTGTAGTATGAATAAATATTCACATTTCAAAGCTCTGTTGGCTGAATAAAAACAAGCACTTAAATGATTTTTGAAACTTCAAAATTATGATCCACAGTTTATTTGAAGGATAAGATAGAATAAAAACTGATGACAAATAATATCTAATCTACTGTACCATACAAAATTCACACATAACTGATTAAATGAATGAATAAACAAATGTTTATTTGTACATGTACAGGACATGTACAGACATGTACAGACACTGGCCTATTTGTAAACTAGCAGAAGTTATTTATCACATCCAGAGAAAAGTCTCTTTATACTTTAAACAGTAAAATGAATAAAAAAAACTTTAATGCACTAAGGTAAAAATACGATATGCTGTCTTTTTAACTAACGTAAAGTATTTTAAGAGTCTCATGCTCTACCGACTGAGCTAGCCGGGCGCCCAACGTAAAGTATTTTAGAATATAAAATACCTACTTGTTTGATATTTAAGTAAATTCTACTGAGTCTGATGGGTCAGATTCTGCATGTGGATCTTAACATATTCATTCATTCTTAAATGAGTATTCAATATAGCCATACAGACCTGGGTTCATATCCTGTCTCTATCTATTACCGGTATGTGATTTTGGGATCTTTAAAGTTGTAGTCTTCTCACCTGCAAAACAAGGATTAAACATAACCACATCACAAAGTATTTTGAAGATTAAATGAGATTATATGGTAAAGTGCTGGGCACAGTGACAAATACTACACATTCAATAAATGGTTGCTATTTTTTCAAGTTAAATCATAACTTATTTCAAGAGAGATTTTTGTATTCTAAGGTTGTGCTGTCTAATATGGTAGACATTACTCACATGTGGTAACTGAGTATTTGAAATGTGGCTAGTCTGAACTGTAATATGGGTAAGGATAAAAATCACATTGGATTTTTTTTTCAGTATAGAGAAATAAAATATCTCATAAATATTTCTTTTATATTAATTACATATTGAACTGATATTTTAGATAAATTGGGTTAAATAAAATGTATTGCCAAATTAATTTTCACCTCTCAAAAGTGAAAACTGTTTTTGCTTTTTTGAAATGTAGGTACTAGGGGCACCTGGGTGGCTCAGTCGTTAAGTATCTGCCTTCAGCTCAGGGCATGGTCCCAGGGTTCTGGGATTGAGCCCTGCTGCATGGGTCTCCCTGCTCAGGGGGAAGCCCGTTTCTCCCTCTCTCACTCCCCCTGCTGTTCCCTCTCTCGCTGTGTCTCTCTCTGCAAATAAATAAATAAAATCTTTAAAAAAAAGTTAAAAAAAATTAAATGTAGGTATTAGAAAACTACATTATATATGAGTCTTGCATTGTATTTCTGTTGGGCAGCACTGAGCTCAAGTCTCTGGTCAAGGACAGAATGAGGTATACAGATGTTCCACTAATATTTGACTGGTTGGTTGATATGGCTAAATTTCTTCATCATTTCATTATATTGACACAATTAAAAGCACAAGAGACTTTTTTTAAGTGCCCACAAGTCAAAACAAATGTACAGAGTGGTTATTATTAGAGAATCTCATGTGTAAATGAGTTATTTACTCAGTAACTTTTTGGTGATTTTTTCCTGCAGATCTTTAAGGACTGAAGCAAAACTCTTCAAACAGAGCTTTAGTGAAACCTGTGTGGTTAAGAATGGGAATGACCTTTTATTTGTCAATAATACTTTAGTAAAACTGGGGAAAAAAAAAACACCCAAGAAAAGAACGGAGATGACCTTTCCGGGACTAAGAAATCCAATTGCTGAAATTAACTTTGGCAAATGACAATGAATCACAAATTGTCTGCAGGCCAGCTATGTTGACAAATCTAATGGGCAAATCAGGATCACTGATGCCCTCTGGTTCCTGCATTTTCCTGATCCTTATAGCATATCTAACTGGAAGGAGTCTAGGATGCAAAGGATGGGGGTGGATGCTATGACTCTCTCCTGTCAGTATTAGACATGTTGGTTAAATCAAGAGACCATTTGGTCTTCCTCCATAATGGTCCTTAAGCATGGAGCAAATGCCTCTGACGGTTTTCAACATAGGCAGAACTGGAGCCGGATAATACTCTCTGAATGCATTACTCCTTTAGCCAATTGGATTTGTAGCCAACAAGGTATCACTGAAAGAAATGTCTGGATTGGTTCTATTCTAATCTTTTGATGGGAGTGGGAAGGTGGCTTAAATATGATCATTTGAATTGTTCCAGAATGCACCACGGTGCTTCCTCTCCTTCTCCCCCACATCTGTTGACTCTTCTCTAACCACTAATACCTTCACCACCATCTCACCATCACCACCAGTGGTTAACATTTATTTAGTGCTTACTACATGCCAGGCACTTTTCTCAATATCTTTTCTATCTGAATACTCAAACCTCACTGAATACTCAAACTACTCTTTAAACTACATACCACTCTTAATTTTCAAGATGAGGAAACTGAGGTACAGAGTAAAGTAAGTTGCCCATAGTTGCACAACTAATAATTAGAGCAGCCAGAAGAAGAGGGGAGCCTGCTGATCTTGGTGCTTAAGACCACAGACTACGGCATCTGGAGAAGATTCTGTAGTCTAGAGAACATAAGAAAACAGATTGGCTTGGCCAGGGCAATCCTGGTCCTGTAAGTTATTCCTTAGGCTGCTCCAGAACCTAGAGGTGTAGGGTTTTGACCTCCAATCTTTTGCGGCCTCTGCGTGAGTGCCAAAGGTCTATAATGGCCTATGGCATTTTCCCAAGTGCCTAAAGCTCGTTCTTAATCACAGAGTATTGTTTCAAGTTTTGCAACGCATAGTATTGTTCATTGGTTTGAAGAAAGAAATGTATCATTTAGTGAGAATAAATTATTTTTATTTATACATATAAATATTATGTATATTTATTTCAATATAATATATTTGTTACCTTAAGTGCCTTTGGGTACTTTTTGCTCCCTAAGGACGTGGAAAATGGAAGTACCACATATACTTTGCAATCTTTGTTTTCCACCATATTCCTGCATGCTTCTGCTCTCCAGGGAGCCCCCTAGTGTTTCTTTAGCCTTGGCGACTAGCTTAGGTCCATGAAGGCATAGGGTGCAGAAAATGGATACAGAGCGAAAGCAAGAATGTGAGCAATAGAAACCACTGATCGACTACTTCATCAGGTTACATGTGCTGCTTCATTCGGAGCAAGAGGTAGAGGAAGGTCATTGGCCAAACTCAGGTAGGGTCTATATAGACTCTATATGAGATGTAACAAATACCCCAACATCGTGTGTATGTGTGTATACGTTTATTTTATTTTTATTTTTATTTTTAAAAAAGATTTTATTTATTTATTTATTTGACAGACAGAGATCACAAGTAGGCAGAGAGGCAGGCAGAGAGAGAGGAGGAAGCAGGATCCCTGCTGAGCAGATAGCCCGATGTGTGCCCTGATCCAAGGACCCTGGGATCATGACCTGAGCAGAAGGCAGAGGCTTTAACCCACTGAGCCACCCAGGCTCCCCTGTGTGTGTAACAACCTGATAGATTTTTCTTTCTGAGTGGTTTGGAGGAGTAGGGAAATAACAAATGAAATCCTTTCTTTGCTCAAAGACCTCATGTCCTAATGAAAGGGAGAAACACCCAATTAAATATCCACATGTCCTTCATGACTGAAGATTACGACATTAAGGTAAATTAAGTCTTTACTGAGAACTAGAACATGATAAGTTTTAAGTGGAATTGTCTTTACACAATTTCCAAACTTGCTATGGGCTCATGGAATATTAGAATGGGATAAATTATTAGGAATTTTCTAATTTCCTCGTTTTTCATATGAGGAAACTAAAATGTTAGAGTCAAGGATTCGGTTTTCACATTCCCATATTCCCAAAAGTCCTTTTCCTTTGCAAATGAAATTATTTGCTTAATTTGCTTGTTTGAACTAAGCATCCTGGTTCTTTTAACATGAATTTCAACTTGTTTTCAGAGCTGAGAATGTCAGTACTGCCTTCAATATATTCACAAAATGATAGTTATGGTCAAGGGATAAAGGTACTCTTACATTAATAAGTAATTATCTCTTACTGTATAATTGCAAGCAGGATCCTCATCTAGAATTTTCCGTTTTTATAAAAAAAAATTCCTGTTAATATAAACCAAAGCAAGCAGTTGGATGACCACCTTTTTTTCCTTGAGTAAGGATCAATGTATCTACCCACAAGGATGATGCCAAGTATGTAGAAACTATAAACTGTATAATAACTAAAAATACTTACATACAAATACATGGCATATATATTTTGTTTAGGCAGGTTATACTTAGAATACTTATTAGGGCACAGTGAGTCCTGGGGATCTTCGAACATAAACTAATTACAAATTAATTGGCTGAACTTACAGATACAGAATTCGCAGGTGTCTGTCTAGTCCTGTTCAGTAAAATTAAAAACACATGCTGAGGCAATAGGACTGTTCTTGATTGCACTGGGTGGTTACATGGGTATACACATAATAAAAATTCATTGAGCTGTACACTTAGGATTTGTGCATTTTACTGTATATAAATTATACCTCAAGAATAAAACTAAAAAAAAAAAAACCAGAAAAGACTAAAAACAAGCGAAAAAAACCACCTTTTTGCAAAGGTTGCAAACAAGCAATTGGTCTTTTAGTTATTTGTAATTTCAGATTTGCTACATCTTAATTATGACTAATAGAGTGGCCTGAAACACTTTTTTGTTTCTTCTTCTGTTTAATTATCTTTCAATAAACTAAGTTAATTTAAAAGATCTTGTGATCTCCCTTTAAAACGAGAAAGACTTACCCATTTGCAAGTAAGATGGTGTAGTGATTATGTGCTGAATTTTGTAGAATAAAACACGAGGCCATCTCAAGGGGGCAGGACACAATACTGAAAATGTTTCTTTGACTTCGCCCTCCTCCGCCGCCTATTTTTACGTGTTACTTCAGGCTGTGGTATTCAGAGAGCATATGCGTCGCTTGACTAAAGAAACTTTTCCAAAGATGCTATTATTCTATTTCCATCCCACAGATCTCAAAATTCACTTTTTTCTCGGAATGCCACTTGAGGGCAGTTTGCTTGAGAAACATACCCAGCACGCCTGATTTTAGTACATTTAAAAAACAGGTTGCTATTATGTTTTTATGTCCTTGCGTAAAAACTCCCATTCTCTGACGTTTAGGCTACTTTTATTACAACCGCCAGACAGTCTTATTTAGGGTAGGTCAAGGAACGGCAGCTTGAAAAAAAAACAAAAACAAAAACAACCTACAAAACATCCGGTAAAAGGGGGAAGACTACGACTCCCAGAATGCAGCGCGTCCTCCTTCTCTTGCCCGCCTGTCCAATGATCAGACCCCACGAGCCTCCTCTCGGCCCCATTGGTCAGCTTTCCTGTCAGTGAGGGGAGAAACCGAGGGCTCCGGGTGTCATATTTCCCGCCACTTAGAGGTGCGTCTCGGGAAAGCCGAAGTGGAACAAGTTCTCGATTGGATCTTCGGTCTTCTCGCGTAAGAGGAATCAGCCAATCAGAATGTGAATATCGTCCCGGAAAACCCCTCCTCTTCCTGACGTAGCCTTTGGTGGCGGGAAAAGTTCGGAAGTTTTCGCGCCCGGGCTGGGTCATCGGAAGACCGCCGGCGCGGTTCTGGGGGAAGCGGCTCCCTGGCGGCGAGCATGGCCGGGACAGTGGTACTGGACGACGTAGAGCTGCGAGAGGCGCAGAGAGATTACCTGGATTTCTTGGATGACGAGGTGAGGGAGGCGCGGGGGCGCGAGACTCTGGCGCTTGAAGGTCCTGGGACGCTGACGGGCCGAGGGAGGCCACGGCGGATGCTGCTCCACGCCGGGCCGGGGTGGGGCGGGGGACTCCCGGGAGGTCCGTCGGGCCTCCCGACTCTTGCGGCGGGGCCGGCGCCCTCAGGAGTCTTCCGTCCAGGGTCGCGTAGCGTTTCTGGCGTGGAGTCCGCTGCTGGTGTCCTGTAGGTGCAGCCTTGAGAGAGCGATCCTGAAACTCCTGCGTGCTCATGGGGCGGGGTCTCGCGGAAGGCCGCGGGTTTCTTTCAAGTGCGCACAAAATGGCCAAGCTCGCTTTGACCTTTCGGAAATCACTCCCAGGTCTCTCAGTTTGAAGGGAGTGTGGGGGGAGGAATGCTGTCGGACTGATGCGGGACAGAAGGCTGGCTGGGGACAAAGCAAAAGCTGACACCGAGCAACCTTCTCCGACCCCCCTCCTGAGTGGGACCTGTGTGACTTTCTTTGGGAATCTCCCACCTATCTTAATGTTAATACCTTGTTAGAGGGGAAAATGACCTTGACGGTGGCAAGGCTTCGGCATCTTGTAGGTCCTCTTTAGCGTATGAAAGTTCTATTGAAAACCTCCCTTTGCTTACTTCCCCCACCCCCCTTGGTACTGAACCTGCCACCCTTCACAATCCCGGGGCAGCAGCTCTTTCCGCCCACGGGTCCTGTCCCCGTGCTTTAATAAACCACCATTTTGCACCAAAAATGCCTCAAGAATTCTTTCTTGGTCATCGGCTTTGGACCTCACCCCACTGAACCTCACCTAGGTTCTAGAACTTCATCAGAACGGTAGGGATCCGCTAACTTAAAGACCTGCAGGTACCCGCGGAAAAGACTACCTTACTTGGCTGCATTGGATTTCACTGCCAAAGGAGATGCAGAAAAGTGTTTGCTATGCTGGCAAAGGGGGCTTTGTATGCTGTCCAGGATCGGAAGCCATAGAATATTGTAAAGCATCTTAAAAGGGTGGATAATGCTGGGTCTGTAAACAAATACGGAGGCTTCCTATTCTTTTAGGTCTGGCTAGAGAACTCTTTTCCCTATTATACAGCTAATCGGGGGAATAGAGTATTTTAATTCCCTCTGTAATTTTTTTTAAAAGATTTTATTTATTTATCAGAGAGAGAGAAGGAGAGCGAGCGAGCATAGGCAGGCAGAATGGCAGGCAGAGGCAGAGGGAGAAGCAGGCTCCCTGCTGAGCAAGGGACTCGATCCCAGGATGCCCAGGATGCTGGGATCATGACCTGAGCGGAAGGCAGCTGCTTAACCAACTGCGCCACCCAGGCGTCCAGTGAAAAGTCATTTTAATCTGCTAATTTACATTTTGATAAGCCTTTAAAAATTTTTTAAAAAATTTTTTCTTAAGATTTTTTTTTTTTTAATTTGACAGACAGAGATCATTCGTAGGCAGAGAGGCAGGCAGAGAGAGAGGGGGAAGCAGGTTTCCTGCTGACAGAGAGCCCAGTGTGGGGCTCCATCCCAGGACCCCTGAGATCATGACCTGAGCCGAAGGCAGAGGCTTAACCCTCTGAGCCACCCAGGCGCCCCTTGATAAGCTTTTATTTGTCCTTTTTGACTTATTATGACCTTGTTTTAATTCTCCTTTAGAAGTTGAGAAATGACTGCATACAGAAAAGCTGCAGATAATAATAGAAATCATAACATGGACGTTGAGATTATTATACATCTTGCAACTGCCTCTTAGGGTGTATTTGGAATCTCAGGCTAGTGAGTGAAAATGTGGAGAAATGGGAGGTCCCTTCTGCTGCAGAGATTGATGGATTGATCTTTCTGTGAGAACTGCCTCTGTTTAAATATTGTCTTATTTTTGAATTTGTGCCTCTTGTGATATGTGGTGGTTATTTTGCAGGAAGACCAGGGAATTTATCAGAGCAAAGTTCGGGAGCTGATCAGTGACAACCAATACCGGTTGATTGTCAATGTGAATGACCTGCGCAGGAAGAATGAGAAGAGGGCCAACCGGTAAGTGGTAAGGGGTTTCTTCCAAGATGCTATCCTGGCTCTGAGTGACAGTGGCCCCCTTTCTCTTCCCCGGATTGGAACAGGCTTCCCACGAGAAGGCCTGGATGAAATGGTCTTTTTTGGGGGAGGGGGGGATGGAATGTTTTTTTTGGACCCTCATTGTCTCACTTGCTTCTGTGTTTTTTTTTCTTCCTTCCAAAGTAGGTGGTGGGCATTTTCCTCTCCGGAGCTCCTCTTTCCATGTTTAACTGAATATCATTTCTGTACCTTTGAGAAGTTGAATTAAAGTTAGCACTCAGTTCTGATATATTTTACTGAGTCATCCAGGGTGGTAGGAGAAAGTAGAAGCTAAATTTTTACATCACTTTTATTTTTGAAGGTCAGATTTTTTTTTTTTTTTTTTTTTAGTTTTTCTCTCTCTGCTTAATTATCCTCTCTCTTGCCCATATGCAGCCTCCTGAGCAATGCCTTTGAGGAGCTGGTTGCCTTCCAGCGGGCTTTAAAGGATTTTGTGGCCTCGATTGATGCTACCTATGCCAAGCAGTATGAGGAGTTCTACATAGGATTGGAGGGCAGCTTTGGCTCCAAGCATGTCTCTCCCCGGACTCTTACCTCCTGCTTCCTCAGCTGTGTAGTCTGCGTGGAGGGCATTGTCACCAAGTGTGAGTGGCTTCAAATCAGGGCTAAGGGAATGGAAGTGGGATAGTCTTAAGAAGGCCCGGGGAAGCAGGAGAGGCCGAGTAGAGCTGGGTAGCATAGCCCTGAACTTACAGGGTGAAGCTGGGAGGAGCTGTGGTATGTACATTGATGAAGGGGTCCAGAATGATGAATTCTACTGAGTGTGGGAGTGTCTTGGCTCTTGTAATCTCCTCATTTTAACTGTGAACTCCTATCATTTCTGGGTTAGGAAGAGTTGTACTTGAAGTTTTATGTAGGTATGTTGATGTTCTAAATATAAAAATGAATAAATGGCTAGTATTATTGAAGTAGCTTAAACTAGTCAGAAGAAAACAGTATTTAGAGTCATGATAGACTTGCCTGCGTCAGATTCTACCCTTGTCAATGCTAGTTGAATGACTTATGCATGTTTTCCATTGCTAGGCTCTCTAGTTCGTCCCAAAGTTGTCCGCAGTGTCCACTACTGCCCTGCTACCAAGAAGACTATAGAACGACGTTACTCTGATCTCACTACCCTGGTGGCCTTCCCTTCCAGCTCTGTCTATCCCACCAAGGTGAGGGGAATGAATTAATTGGGCTTCTTGGGAGGTGGGAATCAAGTATGTCTGTTTTCATGCAAATAATTGAGTGATATCTGAAGTCTTCTAAAGTACATCAGATGAAAAGTAAGGATTAATCTCAAAGAAAGATTGATTGCTAGCCAGAGTTTAATATGAAAGTCTTCAATTCTAATTAAAAAAAAAAAAGAATAAATACTCTAGAAAATTTGACAAATTGTAGAAGGATTGAAAAAAGTCATTAAGCTACGTAGATCTTTGAGCAAAGTTATATATAACTTTATAATCTATTTAAAGTAATATGGGACAATACTTACACTATGGTGTTAACCATGATATCTTTGCAAATATTTAACTTTGGGTTGGGAGAGGAATGGCATTGGAAATGACTTTGTACTTAATGTTCTGACTGATCTGAACTGAAGACAATTTGAGGCTTTCTTAATGAGACAGAAGATGATTAGTGTTGGTTACTTGATGTCTGAATTCATTCTATTGAAGAATACCTGTCCCTGCCATCAAATTTAATTGAGAGCCACTGTACCCAAAGAATTGTTAAGCACTGTGGAGGATACAGATATGAGTATAACCAGTTCTTATTTTCAACTCAATTAGTGCAGGAATCTTAATGTAAAATAAGAATGAGTACCTTAGAATTATAACTGAAGCATACTTTAGAATCATTGAGTCTGTCTTCAGGTGAAATGCTAAGATTCAGAAAGATTAAGTGACTTGCACATGGTACCAGTTAGTGATGACTCTAAGGACTAGTACCCATGTCCTTCTACTTTCAGGCCAGTTGCATTTTCTGTCACCCTGCTCTCTTCTTCAGTAAGATACTTCCTTCTAGACTATCTTCAGTAACTACTCAGGGAGTACTCTTCTGCTGATTACGGGCGCCATGCTTCTTTGCTTAAGATCTGAAATACGTTGGACTCCTGGAGGTCATCTAGTGTGGTACCGAAGAATATGGCTTGGGAGTTATACTTGCCTGAAGTCCTGGCTCTGCAGTTTCCTGTGTGACTTGGGGAACTTACTTAACCTCTCCAGTCTCGGTTTCCTTATTTGTTACATGTGAAAAATACCTGCTTTACCGAGGTGTTAGGATGATTACATGAGATCATCTCATGAGATAATAGCATAATGCCTTGTACATAGTAAGCACTCAATAAATGGCTGCTGTTGCGTTTTTAGAAAATTGAAATGGCAAGGGAGTAAAAGTTTAAAATGTCTTTACTCAAGTTTAATATACATACAGGAAAGTTTATATTAAAGTATGCAGGTCACTGAAATTTTACAAGCTGAAAATACCTGGAAAATCATCATCCAAACCAGGAAACAGCGTTCCTAGCACTCAGAAGTGTTTGAGGGCCCACACTCCCCAAGGTTAACCCTATCCTGATGTCATCAGCAACACAGAGTAGTTTTGCCTCTTTTTATGTTTTATCTAAATATTCCTGTGTTGGGCTTCCTTTGTTCATCATGTGTATTTGAGATTCATTCATGTTGTGTATAGGTGTATTTTATACATTTTTATTCACGCATTCCATTGGGTGAATATACTACATTTATTTAACAATTCTGTTGATGGCATTAGGATATTTTCTAATTTTTGCCTATTGGGAATAATGCTGCTGTGAACATTGTACTATGTGGCTTTGGGTCAGTGTTTCTGTCGGGTATTACCTAGGAGTGGAAATACTGTGTCATAGTACAGGAGAAATAAGAATCTTAATTTAGATTTTAATGTAACCGCGGCTCCTTCAGACTATAGTTGTCCCTTCCATTAGATGATTTGTTACTAGATCAGATGGGAATGGAGAAAACTGGAGTACACATTTGGCTTTTTTTTGTTCCTAGATACAAAAAATCTCATGAGGTCATTTCCAAATTATATTTGTTTCCTACCAAAAAAAAATGAGTGTGGCATTACTAAGACCAGGACAAGATAACAATGCTTTTCTGTATGTCTTTTTCAGGACGAGGAAAATAATCCCCTCGAGACCGAATATGGCCTTTCTGTCTACAAGGACCACCAGACCATCACGATCCAGGAGATGCCGGAGAAGGCCCCAGCTGGCCAACTTCCCCGCTCAGTGGATGTCATTCTGGACGATGACTTGGTAGATAAAGTGAAGCCTGGTGACCGAGTCCAGGTGGTGGGGACCTATCGTTGTCTTCCTGGAAAGAAGGGAGGCTACACCTCAGGGACCTTCAGGTAATGGTGCAGCTCTGAGGCATTTGGCACGCTGCTGGCAGCTTGCATTTCTGGTAGTATTCATGCTCTAGTTTGCCATATTGTGGGGCATACATCAGACAGGTGGAGCAGTCTAGCTATGTGGAAGATGGGATAGCTCTTTTCCATCCGATAAAACTGGTAATACTATTTTATGCTGAAAGTGGGAGTTGTTGATAACATGGTTATATCCTCATGGCTTACGTGAATTTCTCACGTATTCCCACCTCCTTCTGATCCACATTTCTGTCCGAAGGAGGATCTGTGGGACAGCCGAGGATAAATTCCTGAGGTGAAGAATCATCAGCATATTTGTGTCACAGATTAAAAGAATCAGCTGTTGAATTCAGAACAACCTGTCTTTTTTACTTTATTATTTTCTGATTTGCTGTTGTCTCTGATGTTAGGAATTAAAAATCGCAGGCTTCTTCTTCTTCTTCTTATTCCTCCTTCTTCGTCTCAGGACTATCCTGATTGCCTGTAATGTGAAGCAAATGAGCAAGGACGTTCAGCCTTCATTCTCTGCTGAGGATATAGCCAAGATCAAGAAGTTCAGTAAAACTCGTTCCAAGGTCTGAGCATCTTATAGGGATTTGAGGGTGGGGATGGATTTGTTAGGGTTGTGTTTGGCATGGGACACCTTTCTTCTTTGTAGAGGATCAGGAGGAGGGTCAAGGTTTTTTCTCTAAAGGATGTTGTGTTAGCTTTTAGTTTTGACCCAGTCAGCAAGTAAAAGGATGTTTTTGCTGTCAGTATTTCTGTTTTGTTACCTGCTAGGCTGCTAAGTGAACCTAATATAATAAGAGAATATCAGGGTACCAGTAAGTCCATGTGGACGACAGTAGTGATGCATTGTTACTTAAGTTTTTTTTTTAAAGATTTTATTTATTTATTTGACAGAGAGATCACAAGCAGACAGAGAGGCAGGCAGAGAGAGAGAGAGAGAGAGAGAGAGGGAAGCAGGCTCCCCGCTGAGCAGAGAGCCTGATATGGGACTCGATCCCAGGACCCTGAGAGATCATGACCTGAGCTGGAGGCAGGAGCTTAACCCACTGAGCCACCCAGGCGCCCTGTTACTTAAGTTTTAAATAGGTTATTTTTGTTTCAGTTCTCTACTTTGTTTTGCTTTTTGAAGACAGAATGTCCACAGGTAGAATTGAAGAAAGGGTGGTTGACCCTGGAACAACATGTGTTTGAACTGTGGGTTTGCTTGCTTGTGGGTTTTTTCTGATAAATCCAATACAGTACTATAAATGTGTTTTTCTTACGATTTTCTTAATGATATTTTCCTTTCTTTAGCTTATTGTAAGAATGCATCATATAGTACATATCATACACAAATGTGTTACGTTTTTAAAACAGATATTTTTGTTATTGGTAAGACGAGGTCATTGGTAGGGTATTAGTAAAGTCTTTAGGGGGTCAAAAGTTATGCATGGATTTTTGACTGTATGGGGTGTTGGCACCCCTCACTTCTGCACTGTTCAAGGGTCACCTGTATGTGCCTGTGTGATCAAGGTTACTGAAGAAACATACCCGTACCAAACCAAAACAAAAGGTTACTGAAACCACAATACACATTCTTATTAAACCTAAAGTGTTTTGAACTGGAAATACTTTTTTATTAAAGATAACTCTCTAAGCAGATTTTGGAATACAGGCTTTCCCTTTATCTGTTCTGACAGTAGTCTCATCAGTGTGATTTGTCTTAAGAAATGCTTTTACAGTTACAAATGTGGAGTTCTTCAAGCATTTTTATAGGCTGAACTATGAAGCAGAGCTTCGCAAAACCATATTGAATCTCAACAGGCTTTTCCCTTTGGTTATTCCTCCTGTAGGATATCTTTGACCAGCTGGCCAGGTCGTTGGCCCCTAGCATCCATGGGCATGACTATGTTAAGAAGGCGATTCTCTGCTTGCTCTTGGGAGGGGTGGAACGAGACCTTGAAAATGGCAGTCACATCCGTGGGGACATCAATATTCTCCTGATCGGTATGGCATTGGGGATTTGCATCAGACTCTCGGTCTTCCCTGTGGAGTGTGCTTGTGGGAATCTATAATCTAAAAGAATGTGTAGGGCGCCTGGGTGGCTCAGTGGTTAAGCCTCTGCCTTCAGCTCAGGTCATGATCTTGGGGTCCTGGGATCGAGTCCCGCGTCGGGCTCTCTGCTCAGCAGGGAGCCTGCTTCCTTCTCTCTCTCTCTGCTTGCTTCTCTGCCTACTTGTGATTTCTCTCTGTCAAATAAATAAATAAAAAATCTAAAAAAAAAAAAATAAAAGAATGTGTATTCTCTACCTGGTATATTTCAGTTCCATCAAAGGGCAGAAGGCTAAAATGAATCTTTTCTTACTGTTTTCTTACTGTCATTTTTGTGTTTCCTGATTTATGTCTAAAATATATTCTTCCGTGAATGGTAAGGGAATATTATTTATAACCCATTAATGTAAATTTCTGTTATGCCAAGAGCTGTGCTAGAAAAATAGAACTTGCTGCAGTGCGGTGTGGGAGTGGAGGAGTTTCCTAGCAAGTCACCACTGTCCTACTGAATTATAGGGGACCCATCGGTTGCCAAGTCTCAGCTTCTACGCTATGTGCTGTGCACTGCTCCACGGGCTATCCCCACCACTGGACGGGGCTCTTCTGGAGTGGGTCTGACGGCTGCTGTCACCACAGACCAGGAAACGGGTAAGGGTATAAGGGTCTTTGGCAAACGTCCCGTGGTGAGATCAAGTGTAATTTCTTGTAGTTTGCTCTTGGGAAGCTTGTATTGGGAACATACAAGCTTATCTTGTTACCCTGAAAGGTTAGTTTGAACCAGACTATAGAGGCCAGGGTGTCCTCTGGCAATAGGGGGTGAATTAATTAAGTCTTTGGGTGGCCGGTCTGGATAAGAATGTCTCCTAAAACACAGCTTTTGAAGAAGGCTTTGCATATTGGAAGGGAAAGAAGAAATAAAAATGAAGATAGTGCTCTTTTATAAATTAGAGGAAGGGATTTGAAGACTAGTGAAAAGAGAGCAGAGATCTAGTTGGGGAATTACTTGAGGATGAAGATAAAGAGACAATCTGTGAAAGAAGTTTGTTGGAGGCTGGCTGCTTAGGGATAGTTCAGATTGGAACTAAAAAGATTGACCCACCAGGGTTTTTCTCTAAGTCTCTAGGAACTGACTGTTCCTCACTATTTTCTCATGAGAGACATTGAGTGCTTAAGAAGGAGGCTGAAATCTCTCCCCTTGTCCTCTACAACCTGGATGGTAACACCTATCTTGACCTGCTCATTTCCTAGGGGAGCGCCGCCTGGAAGCAGGGGCCATGGTCCTTGCTGACCGAGGTGTGGTTTGCATCGATGAATTTGACAAGATGTCCGACATGGACCGCACGGCCATCCATGAAGTGATGGAGCAGGGTCGAGTCACCATCGCCAAGGCTGGCATCCATGCTCGGCTGAATGCCCGCTGCAGTGTTTTGGCAGCTGCCAACCCCGTCTATGGCAGGGTAAGTGCAGTCAGGCACTTTACCATTGTCCTCACCCTTGGTTGGTTTTGCTGAATAGCTGGGCCATGAAGTTGATTCTTGGAGTCCCAGAGAAATAAAAGGCCAGACTAAAGTTAAGCTTGTCCACCGTTTTGTTCTTGTCCTTAACTTAGAGCAGTGCTTCCTCACGTTTTCAGCCACATCAGAATCCCCTGGCAAGTTATTCATTTAAATAACTTGGAAAATATAAAGAAGAAAACAAAAGTAACCTTCAGTCCCACAACCCAGTAACCAGTATTCTTGCCATTACAACGAAAGTACCACATGCAGATGGTAGGATGTATAAACAGAACAGAGAGTGCAGTATGGACATTGAAAACCTTCCCTTTTCTCTCCTAGCCCTTCTCCAAGAGATAATCACTAAACTCTTTGAGTGTCTGGGAAACAGAAACTTAAGTGTATACAACAACTATACTGGCTCCTTGTAACCAAATTAGTCTGTTTATCTTTGTTTTTTACGATGATGATGATGATACTTATTTATTTATAAGGTACCCCTGCCTGATATTTGATACTATGATGATTATATTTATCCAGCTTGGGGTTTGCTGAATTTTGCCTCTATTTTTTCTTTATTTTTTGGGGGCAGCTGTCTTACATTCCATTGATTTATAGTAATTTGTTTAGTTTCCATTTGGTGGGCATTTGGTGTTTTCCCTTGCTATTGTGAAATGAAGTTGCAGTGAATATTCCTTTATGTGTATTCTGTTACACATGTCCATATGATAAATACCTAGTAACAGAATCACTGAAGAGTTAAATGCATTTTTATTTTGGTAGAGATTGCCAAATTGCCCTCTTTAAAGATTGTACCATAATAATGCTATTAACTAAGACTTACAAATAGTTTGTATTTATCAGCTGCTTTTATCCTCACAGTAACCTTGTAGGTAGGTAGTTATTATCCTTATTTTACAGGTGAGAAAATGGAGGCATAAAAAGTTAAGTAACTTATTTAAGAGTCACAAGCTAGAAAATGGCAATCAAAATTTGAATGCAGAGCCTATTCTGTGCTCTGGCAGTTATGATTCCATAATGTGTGGGGTTACCTGTTTGGGTGGAGTTTTTTAAACATGTAGGTTACCTGGTCCCCAGTCGGTTTCTGAATTCAAATCTTTGGGTTGGGGCTCTTGGTAACTCTGGTTTAGAAAGGCTTCATAGGTTGGTGATAATGCATAGCATGGGCTGAGAACCTTGGTTTTTAAATTAATGGTAACAGTATTTATGTCATCCTAAAGAATTATATTGGGAAATGCAGGGAGAAAATAGCAGGTCCTGAAATGGGAACATGTTCAGAATCATTATTAAGGTTACCCTCAAGGCGTATTAGACCGTCTAACTGTGAAGTGTTTGCAGGTGGGTAGTCTCGTCGGCCCTGAACTGAAAGATAAAAAAGTATACAGGTTTTTGAGTCCCAGGGAAGATCAAGATGTTATGATTTATAGATTATTGACCTTTTTTTTTTTTTTTTTGTGGTTTTACTCATTACCTTCTAAGTAAGGGACTCCGGAGTTTCCAAGTGCTTTTGGTTTAGACAGCTTGTCAACTTTATAACTGGTAGGGGAAAAGGAATCATCTTTCAGGGTTGGTCCTACCCTTGGAATGGCAGGAGCAGAATAGGGCTTGGGAACGAGGGGACTGGTCTTGAGACCTATGATAAGCCCGTTAGAGGCACCTCAGCTAGGAGGTGTGGTTCTGAGTTTGCTCAGGTCTCCTGAGCTTCATTGAAAGAAGGGTTGCACGTAGAGGAACTGAATTAAGTATTTCAGTAGCTTTAAGTAGTCTCTTGTCCTTTCTTCCCTTTGATGTCACCTCCACTTTGCTTTTTCCTTCTGTTGCACAGTATGATCAGTATAAGACCCCCATGGAGAACATTGGGCTACAGGACTCACTGCTATCCCGATTTGACTTACTCTTCATCATGCTGGATCAGATGGACCCTGAGCAGGATCGGGAGATCTCGGACCATGTCCTTAGGATGCACCGTTACAGGGCACCCGGGGAACAGGATGGCGATGGTGAGACCATGGGAAGAGTTAGAGTGACTAATGGAGGGGAACCTAAACAGACACGGTTATCTCAGACCTGGCCCAGGTCATGATGGGTGTTTGTTTTTGGGTTGATGTTGAAGGTGCCCTTGTCTTTGTGACCACTTCCTTCTTGCTCAGTGAGAGTCATCCTAAGGTGTGTCTTTTGTTCATTTCTGGGTCTAGGAACACCTTTGAGCATCTTCTGTGAGCCATGTCATTCCACTTTTCTTATTTGTGGGCTCCACATGTCTGTGTGTCTTGGCTTTGTTAAGTTTTTCCTCTCTTCAGAAGAACCAATTTCTTACTCTGCTTTCTCCCAACTTGGGTTTTCCAGCTATGCCTTTGGGTAGTGCTGTGGATATCCTGGCCACAGATGATCCCAGTTTTAACCAGGAAGACCAGCAGGACACCCAGATTTATGAGAAGCATGACAATCTTCTGCATGGGACCAAGAAGAAAAAGTGAGCATTCTTCATACTTCTTGAAGGAACCTGAGATTTCTGTCATATTAGCATGTTTTTATGTGCTCCCCAGGCAAGATCATGCTTGGATTCATAGCCATGTGGGCCTGTTTTCTTTTCTGGATCTCACACTATATACCCCTTCTCCTGGCCAGTTTCCTTGTGTTTATGGTGATTAGGCTTAGGTTCTAACCTTCCTAAAATGGAAGACTTTGACAACATGCTCAGCTGATGGTGGGTATATCATGTGATCTTCGTACCTTAATTACTGCACAAGTCCTGTAGCTGTGACAAGCTAATGTTGACAGGACGGTAGACTGCAAGCCCTGGGTGCTGTGCAGGTAGATTTGGATAAAGGAGACTAGGGTGGAAGTGTTCAAAGTGTGAAATGTGAGATCTTTTACTTCTGTTTAGGGCTGTGGTGCAGTAGGAAGCATATAGATTCAAACCTGTCATTTCAGAACAGAATTTAGAGTCAGAAGACTGAATTTAAGTCTTCCCTAAGCCACAGTTTTTACGTATTAAATAGGGCAAATAATACCTAAACTTCTGCCTGTACTGCTTACCTCACATACATTAAGTAATAGTTACAGAATTCAATAAACGTAGATGAGAGGGTCTCATTCATTCACATTCTATATAAATGGGATTTATGATAATGGATTCTAGAATACATCTCTGCCACTTGACCTTGACTTCTCTGAGGAGAGGCCAAGCCCCCACCCCAGTCATGTGCCAAGGTTTGGCAGAGAAGATTTCCCTGTGTGTGCATCCAGGGAGAAGATGGTGAGTGCAGCGTTCATGAGGAAGTACATCCACGTGGCCAAAATCATCAAGCCTATCCTAACTCAGGAGTCAGGTGCCTACATTGCAGAAGAGTACTCACGCCTGCGCAGCCAAGACAGCATGAGCTCGGACACTGCCCGGGTGAGTCCCCACAGCCAAGATGGGCCTGGGAATTCTTAAGTACAAGACTGGGGAGTCCCTGTTACCTGGGAGTTCTGAAAGCATTTTAACTTAGGGATTCCTTATCTTTTTCTTTCTGGTCTGAAGGACTTCCTGTTCTATAATTCTAATAATTTCCTTTTATAAAGGAAAATGAAGTGAGAATAACCAGAAATACCTGTATCTCATTAGTTCAGATGATATTGGCCTCCAGAAGTTATGATACATTCAGCAAACAAAAGGAGCCACTTTTGGGTTCTTACATGCAGTTAAAATAGGAAGAGCTATCCTCAGAGAGTTAAGATCTGCAACTTAGGAGGTAGGAAGGTAGATGGAAAAATCATATATGCATATTTATAAATTTCTAACCACAATGTGGTGCCTAGGAGGGAATGAATGGGAAAGATGATTGGAGTGTAGATGAAGAAGCTGTTAGTTTTTCCTTTAGACTTTATAGAACCGGTATGAATTTGATGGAAGAGAGTGTGCTATTTGAGCTGGACTTTGATAAATGATTAGTTGGATAATCATAATGGTTGTCCAAAGCCATTTCTAGAAATCTGCCTGTGAATTTATCTAAACTGTGGGGCATGGAGTTCACACAGGATTTCACAGCAGAAAGACCCAAGTCTAAGACCGTTATTATGTGCTATAGATATAGACTCTTGGATTTAGGCCTGATCCCAGGTCACTTGTTCTAGCCTCACACCCAGATAGGCACTCTGTCTTCTGGAATTTCGGCTAAGACTTTCTTGACACCTCTAGAAGCAGCATGTCTGGCACATCACTACTTTGAAATGTTAGAAACTTCTTGTATTTATTGGGCTTAAACTTGCTTCCCCATGACTTAGACCCATGGGTCTTAATTTTGTTTTGTGGGGATTATGTATGACTTGTCTTCTTCAGATTAAGAAGCCCCCTTTCTATTTTAATTGTTTCTCTCACTGTGTGAACATGTTTCAGTGTGTCAGAAGCCTTCTCATTGAACAAAACACTGTTTGAGCTCGGGTCTTAGTGGGTCTGGTAAATCTCTCAATTTGGATTCTGTAGTTCTGCTAATGCAGGCTAAGATTTCACAGGCTAAGAATTGGAGCTTATAAGGAGTGTGTAACCTCCACACTCTGGTAGCTTTTAAATCATTAAAAGATTTGGTGACTTTACTTAAAAGTGAATATATTTGGGGCACTTGGGTAGTGTGGCTCTAGTGGCTCTAGTGGCTCAGTGGTTTAAGCCTCTGCATTCAGCTCGGGTCATGATCTCAGGGTCTTGGGATCGAGCCCTGCATTGGGCTGTCTGCTCATTGGGGAGCCTGCTTTCCCCTCTCTCTCTGCCTGCCTCTCTGCCTACTTGGGATCTCCTCTTTCTGTCAAATAAATAAATTTAAAAAAAAAAGTGAATATATTTGTTTTTGAATATGGAATAGGGTTTTATTTATACTATCCCATGATAATTTGCGAAACTTCGAAGTGGAAGTGACCAGATCAAGGATCATACAATGGGAGAGGTAGGAGTGTGGCAGAAAAAACTAGCCCTCTGTTCTGGTCCCAGGTCCGGCTAATTTTTGGGCCTTGCACAAATCTCTTCACTTCTCAGGTCATAGTTTTTTAATCCATAAACTGAGAAGGTTGGATAATGTCAGGGATGCTTAACTAGATGGGCACATCATAATCACCTGAAACTTAAAAAGTATACATGTCCAGTCCTAAACATAGACATTCTGACTCATTAGGTCAGAGATGCCATTCAGCCAAAAGCATTTAAAAAAGGTAGAAGTTGTGCTTGCTTCGGCAGCGCATATACTAAAAAAGATAGAAGCACGCTGGTTTAGTATACACCCCCCTCCCCCATGAGAACCACTTGATGAGAACATGCCAGAATCCTGTTCTCCTCTGGACTTGAATTTACCCAACTTGAAAAATTTGTCCTCACATGACCTCTTTCGCACCCCTCCCTTAGTGTAACCTTGTTCAAGTTACCTGAAGCCCTAAGTCCCATTTTCCTCATCTGTAAAACTTGGAAAAGTTATCAGGAGTGTTAAATGATGCAGTTGGTATAAAAGCAAAGTTCCTAGAGCGTTGCAGACTGGCAGTACAGGATTGTTTTTCCTCCTTCACTATTGTAGTCTTTCTAGCCTTTTTTCTTTCCAGCTGTAAGATGCCTCATTTTCTTCTTCCCTGTTCACCTACCCCTTTCTCCCTCAACACTCCTGTTTTCTTGGCTGCTTTTATTTATTTATTTTTTATTTTTTAAAAAGATTTTACTTATTCATTTGTAAGAGAGCGTGTACAGAAGCGGGGGAGTGGCAGGCAGAGGGAGAGGGAGAAGCAGGCTCCCCGCTGAGCAGGGAGCCCAACGTGGGGGGCTCGATCCCAGGACCTTGGGATCATGACCTGAGCCGAAGGCAGCCACTTAACCAACTGAGCCACCCAGGCGAACTGATTGACTGCTTTTATCTTTGTGAATTTTATATAGTGTTTATACAGAATATATAGCTCTGAATCCTTTGCTTATGCTTCCTAGAGTCAGTCTGGTAGTATCTTTATCCTTTTCTGTAAAGTGGGAGTGATGGGAATTCTGACAAGTAATCGTCCCTTGTTCTCTTCCTCAGACATCACCAGTTACAGCCCGGACACTGGAAACTCTGATTCGATTGGCCACAGCCCATGCCAAGGCCCGCATGAGCAAGACCGTGGACTTGCAGGATGCAGAGGAAGCTGTGGAGTTGGTTCAGTATGCTTACTTCAAGAAGGTGAGGGCTCCCGTGCTTGGGCCCGAGAGCTCCCCCTGAGTAAATACTGGTGCTTGGGCTGCCTAGCCCTCCACAGTTAGACCTGCCTTTAGGTCATCTGTGGAAAGCAGCATCTAGCTGGGAAGCTTTAAAATACTGATGCCAGAGTCCCTAGAGGCCCCAGAGATTTTGGTTTTATTGGCGTGCTGCACCATCAACAGATTGCTTCTCTACCTACTCATACTTCATCTCTTAAAAAAGTAGGTTTCCAAAGGATTCACATTGGTGATCTTCCTCTTCCTTCTACAACGTTTTCCTTGCCAGTCTCTTCAGGGTTCCCATTGGCATCTCAAAATCTCACATCAAAAGTTGAATTTTCAAGCTTGGGCCTGTCATTCTGTTTTTGTTTCTGCTCATGACATTGTATTTCTGTCATTCATTCATTCTTTATTTATTTATTTATACAGGATTTTATTTATTTATTTGGCAGAGAGAGATCGAGAAATATCAAGAGAGGGAATACAAGCTGGCATAGTGGGAGAGGGGGAAGAAGGCTCTCCGCTGAGCAAGGAGCCTGTTGCAGGGCTTGATCCCAGGGCCCTGGGATCATGACCTGAGCTGAAGGCAGACACTCAGGCGCCCCTGTATTTTTGAAGCCTTCACTGTCTTTTCCTGTTGCCCACCCCCTCTCCAGTTCAGTGAACTGTAGTCATCTGGGGTTTAGTTATGGGTTTGATAGGCTTTTCCTGGGTTACTCTTTTTGCTAGGATGGGAGTTTTAAATTTAAATTAGTCACTTGATCTATAAAGAAATGAATTGTTTTCCACTTAACCGTTGTGGGCTGGACTTTTTTTTCATTCATTTCTTTGTTCCTTAAATACTCATTTAGTATCTACTATGGTCAAAGAAATTGAACATACCTCTCAGCATTTTTTTCTTTTTTACAGACTTATTTATTTTAGAGTGTGGCAGGGGGGCAGAAGGACAGGGAGAAAGAATCTCAATCTCAAGACTCTCTGCTGAACGAGGAGCTTGATGTGGGGCTCAATCCAGTGACCCTGAGATCATGACCTGAGTTGACACTAAGAGTTGGACACTTAACTGACTGAGCCACCCAGGCGTTCTCCCCCCCCCCCCGCCCCGCCCTGCATTTTTAAAGATAGGTAGCAGCCTGTTCCTCTGTCCCTGGTTCTGGGACTCAGGGATAGAAGCTCAGTCATTAGACCCACAGAAGTTATTTCTGCTGGTGGTGTAGATGGATTCTTACTCAGAGTTCTTCATTCAGTTTCCTGGCATTGGTGACCCTTCCCACCCACCCATGCTTGGCTTGGTCTCAGGTTCTAGAGAAGGAGAAGAAACGAAAGAAGCGAAATGAAGATGAATCAGAGACAGAGGATGAAGAGGAGAAAAGCCAGGAGGACCAAGAGCAGAAGAGTAAGAGGTAAGGCAAAGCAAAGACATGCATTGGGGGCAGGGAGAGGGGAGAGGAGTGGATCAGTACTGCTGGGGTTGACATCAACTTTTTCTTGGGAAGGGTACTTAGATCTATGGGGTTGGAGGCCAAAGACAACCTAGGCAAAGTAGAGAGCTTAACTAGCCCCTTTGTTCTTTTGTATGATGCATTTTTAAAGATTTGTTTATTTATTTTAGAGAAAGAAAGACCGTGCACGTGCATGGCAGGGCTGGGGCAGAGAGAGAAGGAGAGAGAAAATTTAGTAGACTTCCACAATGAGCAGGCATTGGGCTCAATCCTCTAACCCTGAGATCATGACCTGAGCGGAAATTAATAGTCAGATACCTAACCCACTGTGCCACCCAGGTGCCCCTGGTAGGATGCTTTTGACCTCCTTCCTGCTAAAGAAATGCTAAGTAGCAGGAGCACACTAACTCAAATAGGTTTTTGAGTATATCTTTCGGAATCCTTTCTCATGGTAACTTTTCCCCTTTCATGCCTGTGATTGAATTTCTAAGGTGGTTGGTAGAAAAAAAGAGCATTGGGTAGCATGGCCTGTTTGTGTTCTAGTTCAGAGACTTTCAGTGTCTTTTGCAAGAAAAAGTAGCAGTTTATACAATCAATTGTAATCCCTCTTTCTGAGAAACCACTGTTATGCTAGACCTGGGCCTAGCATTTTGCTTTGATTGTAGATCGTTCTAGTAATTTTTCTCTGGTCAGAGGCACAGGATGGGTTTCTTTTAATTGCTATGGGTATTTTAGGAGGAGGACTCGTCACTCTGACGCCAAGGATGGGGGCTCCTATGACCCATATGACTTTAGTGACACAGAGGAGGAAATGCCTCAAGGTGAGTGAATGTCTCCTATTGATAAAGAGGTGGTTTCTTTGCTGACTTCAGTCACTCCGTGTACTGCATTTTCTGGTGGGTTGCCATTTGGTTCCCTGCTTAGGACCCTGTATCCAAAAGGTTTGTCCCAAGAGAACCTCAGGAAACCCAGTCAAAACTTTGGAAACTGGGCTTTGCTCAGTTGTTGCTTCCTTCCCAAGGAACTGTGCTCTTTGCCAAGCCTGGCGTAAGCATCTCAGATAATGTATTTAAGGGTCTCTTTCCTGACTCAATTTCTTAACCCTGGCTGGTTCCATAAAAACCCTAGGAAGTGGGTGCTCGGTAGGCTCAGTGAGGTGTGGGGAGTGGAGAATATTACTTTTCTGGTGTCTGTGGAAATGGCTTCACCATGTTGTCTTTCCATTATCTGTAACCATTTATCCTCTAAAGTGCACACTCCAAAGACTGCAGATTCCCAGGAGACCAAGGAGTCCCAGAAGGTGGAATTGAGTGAATCCAGGTGAGTAGAAAGTTGAATGCCACATGCTACTGAGGCAAGGACTTTCTGGGGAGAGGGTATGAAAACACGCTGATTATCAGTGGAGCTCAAACTTGTAGGCTCAGTAAGTTTTAGAACAGCTTATATTCTGATTTTAATTTCAAACCTAAAAAAAATTGCAAAAAAAAAAGTTGCAAAAGTAGTATACAGAATTCTTTTATACCTTTACCCAGAATCCCTGGTTGTTTACATTTTACCATTTGCTTTATAAATGGTTCCTTGTGGGGATTTTAAATATAATGTACTCAGGAGGTCACGAAGGAAGATAGTCTTGAATTGAAGCAAGGACAAAATTTTTATCTTACTATTTGGGTTCTTCTCAGTAGGGTATACACACACACACACATTTTTCTTCATTGAATTGTTCTTTGTTTTGGGATGAGAAGTTTTTACCTCTAGAGGTTCAGGAATAGTTTTACTTAAAACTTTTATAAAGAAGATTATTTATTTTAGAATGTGTATATGTGTGTTTGTGTGTGCATGCATGTGCATGCATACTTGTGCACATGGGTGGGGAAAGGGGCAGAGGGAGGGAATCTTCATGCAGTCTCCTGACTCTGAGCAGGGAGCCAGACTTGGGGCCGGATCTCCCCTCCCTGAGATCATGACATGAGCTGAAACCAAGAGTCGGATGCTTAACTGACTGAGCCATCCAGGCATCCCTTATGTATACATTTTTATGTTTACTGGATACCGCAGAAAACCTATGACTAAGGTTTGCTTTTTTCTTTTAATACTTTGAGCATAGAATGCAGTATGTTTACTGAAGAAAATAGGAAAACATTGAAAAGTATTTAGAAAAAATATTAAAATCAATTGTAATCCCTCTTTCTGAGAAACCACTGAAATATATTTTATTTATTTATTTTTAAAAATTTTATTTATTTGAGGGCGCCTGGGTGGCTCAGTGGGTTAAGCCTCTGCCTTCAGCTCAGGTCATGATCTCAGGGTCCTGGAATCGAGATCGGACCTCTGCTCGGCGGGGAGCCTGCTTCCTCCTCTCTCTCTCTCTCTCTCTCTGCTTGCCTCTCTGCCTACTTGTGATCTCTCTCTGTCAAATAAATAAATAGAATCTTAAAAAAATTTTTATTTACTTGAGAGAAATAGAGAGTATACAAGCAGAGGGGAGGAGCAGAGGAAAAGGAGAAGCAGACTCCCTGCTGAGCAGGGAGCCCAACGTGGGGCTTGATCCCAGGACCCCGAGATCATGACCTGAGCTGAAGGCAGAGGCTTAACCCACTGAGCCACCCAGGCGTCCCTTATTTGCATTTTCTAATGATGGACACTTAGGTTCTATAAAACTGGTGTTTACAGTAAAACATTTTTAATATTTATCACTGTGTACTCAGGCAAATGTATAGCTGTAAGGTTAATTTCTTGAAATGGACTCATCGGATCAAAGGATATGTACTTAAAAATTTCAGTATATATGCTGAATTGCCTTTCAAAGATGCTGTTACAATTTATATATTTTTTTTAAGATTTTATTTTAGAGAGAGTGCACATGCAAATGTGCTCAGGGTTGGGGGTAGGGAGCAGAGGGAGAAGGAGAGAGAATCTCAAGCAGATTCTTCCCAGAGCCTGACAGGGGCTCAGTCTCGTGATCCTGAGATCATGACCTGGGCAGAAACCAAGAGTAAGATGCTTACCCAACTAAGCTGCCTAGTTGCCGCCCCCCAAGTTTACATTTCTATGGAAACACCAGTTTCCCACATCTTCATACGCCTCTGATTTTTAAAATGGTATTATTTCTCAGTGTGTAGGAAGCTCTATAATAGAATGTTGGGGGATGCCTCTACTGTATTAACACTTGACATAGGTCTTGCGTGAGAGTTTTTGGGTTTGTTTACTTCTTCACCCATCTTTTCCTGACTTGGGCAGGTTGAAGGAATTCAAAGTGGCCCTCTTGGATGTGTTCCGGGAAGCTCATGCACAGTCGGTGGGCATGAATCGCCTCACAGAATCCATCAACCAGGACAGAGAAGAGCCCTTCTCTTCAGCAGAGATCCAGGCTGCGCTGAGCAAGATGCAGGACGACAACCAGGTCATGGTCTCCGAGGGCATCATCTTCCTCATCTGAGGAGAACTCATCTCTGAACATTGGGGGCTCTGCCCAAGTGTTTCTTCTGTATTTCCTCTCCCTGCTTGCATCAGTCTTTGTCTTCATTTCCTAAATAACGGTGTTAATTGAACCGAAGTTGAGAGACATGTGACAAAGCTGACCTTTGGGAATGAGTATGTGGGGTAAAGGAGAAAGAAGAAAGTGGGCAAGGACTAGATTCTTGTATCTTCTTCATTCGTTCATTCATTCTCCTTATTTCCCACCAGAACAAACCAAACCATTGTTCATGGTAAATAACATATAACTTCTGAGAATATGGGGGGAGCACAGCTGGGTTTTGTTCATCCTTTCCTTGTTTGTTGGCTGTTTTTTCTCTCCTGAGCACATCGGTCTGGAACAGGCTTTGGGTGGTTCTGTGCTGGTGGAGTAAAGCTCTGAAGCAAGTCATGAAGGCCAAGAAAGCTTTCTTTTCTGTAATACCAGTTAAAACGAATGCATACTTCTGAGCTAACTATCTGAGACTTTGAATAAACTTTACCTATTTTTATATTACACACATGGCCTTAATAATGTGTTTTTGTAGACACGTTTAATTTTGTTTTCCTTGAGAGCTCTGCCCTACAGGAGCTGCACCAAGTCACCACACGGTGGCAGCAGGCTGCTGTTCTGTCCTTGGGGCTTAGGTCACTCGGCAGTTTTCTTCTTCAGTGATACCAGCATTTATCAGTTAGTTGTGCAAGCCAAACTTTACTAATTTGGAATAGCTAAATGGCCGCAGAAGGCCAGTGAATGAAAATCCAAGAGAGGTGACCCTTTGGTTGCCTTTTTTGAGCTCGAATCAAAGCCCGTTCATGGAGAAGTAATAGCTGGTATATCAGATGCCTCAATATTGTGAGTTCTGGCCCCTTTCAGGATCCTTGTGAAACTACTTGCACCTGGATGTTCAGCTCTTGGTCTTTTTGTGCAGAAGTGTGTAGAGGGACTTGGGTTTCATCTTTCCTGCTGTAATGCTCTCAGTAGCTTCCAAAGAACTTTTACGTTTACTTGAATTAAAAAGAAAAGTGTCCTTTATGGGGGCCTGCATCACATGAACTGGAAGCCGCTCTGTAAAGGCGGTTGTTTTGGTTTTCTGCTCTAAGATTGGTGAAGTACTTTCTTCTCCCTTTTTGATGATAGGAACACCTTACCCTGAAACCAGGGCGGGCAGAAGATGGGGAGTTCTGTTTCATCTTGATTTTTTTTTGCCCCCCCCCCCAAGATGTGAAATCCAAGTCCTATTGGAAGTAATCTGGAGAGTCAGGAGAGGGCAGTGGCATCAGGAGTGGACTCTGACCTGAATTGAGCACTGGCCATGAGTCCTGTATTATGGTCTACTTTGCAGTGGGTGCAAATATAGGACTACATGCTCTTGAGGCCTAGTGGTTGGGGATTTATGTCTAATGTGTCAATGAGAAATTTTAAAATAAAATGAGGGCATTACACAATAAGAACTATAGGAATTGAGGGGCCCATGAGAGTATCAAAAAGGGATGTGGACCACCGTGGGGTACTGATGAAGAAAAGGGGGTCTCAAATGATCATTTCCAGAATGGTCCAACATTTTGTCAGTAGGACTCCTGCTCTCTATCCTTCATACCTTGAGAAACTGAGGCAGAATAGGAGAGTGGGCCGATCTAGCAGTATGTAACAACTGTAAAGCTAAGTTTACCTTGTTAACATTTCAGCTCTGCAAGCTAACCAAAAGAATTGAAGGGAGAAGACCATGTATTCTACAGCCACAATAGATGCTCATTGTGTTAAATTGACTGTTAGGAACTCAGTGAGTCTTTACATCAGGATTTTAAAAACGTGTGTGTGTGTGTGTGTGTGTGTAGTTTCTCAACTTACAGTAACATTTAAGAAGTTGGTAGGCATTTAAAGGATTTGTTCCTACTGAGTGTCCTTATGTTTTTCTTCCTGCTGCAGGCATTGACCGGCCACTTATGTAGGGGTGACCTCTCTGCAGGTCGTTCTCCCCTGAGGGTGTCACTGCCACATAGCGCTGAGATCCGTGATGGTCCGGATCCACCAGGACAAAAAATAACTCTTCATTCTCTACATACTTCACTCAAAAAGAGAAGTCTGTTTACATTTAATTTTGCCACTGAAATAGTTAAGATAGTTTGTGGACCTTAGAGAAATATGTCCTATCTTGGAAATTTTTATGCTACCTTATTTCTTAACTCTCCTGGATAAACGAAGTGTCAGTATGAAAAGATAGTTGTCAAAAAAGACAGTTTGCTAAGACTTGCTGGAATGGGGTCTCTTCTCTGCCACTTATCAGATAACTTAGGGTAAGTGTTGAGCTGCTTGTTATTTGATCTGTGAAATGGGGGTACTTGTTGCCTGGATGGAAGGAGACTTGTGAGACATAATTGAGAGCAAGTGGTAAGTGCTTGCCAGCATGGAAATACTCCATGATACTTTCATTATTACTGCAAATTCCAAGTTTCACAAAAATAGAATGTTGCATTTTGATGTGTTTATAAAAAAACATGATCCTTTGGTCAAATCCATTTAAAACAATTTCCCCCTTGTTGAGTTCCTGAGTTTTGTTCTTTTTCCTGCCTTTCCACTTCTTTTTTTTTTTAAAGATTTTATGTATTTATTTGACAGAGATCACAAGTAGATGGAGAGGCAGGCAGAGAGAGAGAGGGAAGCAGGCTCCCTGCTGAGCAGAGAGCCCGATGCGGGGCTCGATCCCAGGACCCTGAGATCATGACCTGAGCCGAAGGCAGCGGCTTAACCCACTGAGCCACCCAGGCACCTCACCTTTCCACTTCTTGATGGTTCCCGTTCTCTGATCAGTGTGGCTCTGACTCAGGTGCTTCTTACAGGGATAACCCTTTAGCTCATGGTACTGGGTTCATCAGCCGCCTGGTGTGGGCAGTGTTACCTCAGTCCTCGCAACAGCCCTGTGAGGTATGGTCATTAGGAAAATAGAGGATGAAGGTAATGAGGAGAAAGGCTCACAGAAACCAGATAGGTTATGCCCTTCTCATTTTTTCCGAGTTTTCAATGCCCAGTGATCCTAATGATTCCAGACTTCCTGAGGTCAGGTTTCCCCAAAGGCTTTGGTTAGTGGAATAAGGCAGGTGCTAGAGACCTGTGTACTGGCTGCCTCCGTACACCATTCTGGCGAGAGCTCTTTGGGAGCTGTTTGCCTCCCCTGCCAGGTCACTCCCCTCTCCTAGGAGTCAGGTGTCACCACTTGAGCTTCAGAGTAGGGAAGAGGGGAGGTGGAGTGCTGTGCATGGGTTGCACAGAAAATCTCTTCAGAGAGCCGAGTTGGCTGAGGAAATGAGCCCTGCACTGGGAATCAAGGGCACTGCCTTTGAGTTCCTTTTCTGACATACTGTGACTGAGTTATCGAGCCAAACTGGGCAAGCCACTTCCTTAGAGGGAAGTGCTTGGTTTCTTTATCTGGGAAGGGAGGTGGTTGAAATAGGTGCTCTGAGGTCCCTTCTGGTAATGTATGACTCTCAGCACCCAGTGTCAGGTCTACCCACAAGACACGTTATTGGCCTTGGCACCCCTTGCACGTAATTGGCCTTGGCACCACTTGGAGGCAGGTCAGAACGAGTCTCCTAGCATCTTGTTAAATATCCTTTTTGAGGGGCGCCTGCCTTTGGCTCAGGTCATGATCCCAGGGTCCTGGGATTGAGCCCCGCATCGGGCTCTCTGTTCCACGGGGAGCCTGCTTCCTCCTCTCTCTCTGCCTGCCTCTCTGCCTTGTGATTTCTGTCTGTCAAATAAATAAAATATATTTAAAAAAAAATCCTTTTTGAGGGTTGTGATTTGCGGGCTTCTCTATTTTGTAATTAGAACTCTGGGATGTTTCCATTTATCTCAAGGGGTTTCATTTAATTCCTAGAAATTTTTTCAGTAAAATTTGTTTTTGTTTGACTTCATTTTAATTTGCTGAAATGTAAACCTAGTTCACTTTCTTTGTTGGGTCTGGTGCCTCAGTGATGAGTGCTGGTTTCTATCTGTCCCAATATATATATTTTAAAGATTTTATTTATTTATTTGACAAACAGAGACCATGACCCGAGCCGAAGACAGAGGCTTTAACCCACTGAGCCACCCAGGCGCCCCTATCTGGGCCAATATTAACCAGCATGTAACCCTAGCTCATTCTCTTTAGTCTTTCCTCAAGGGAGAAAATGAAGATTCTGAATTCTTTTCTGAAATATTCTTACTCTTAAGCCCTGAGTGTGTTTCCATAGCTTATAGGAGGATATTAGCCTCTGCTGAGATCTTCCATTCTGATAATTGTTCTCACAGTGTGAACTTTTGGTGGCAAGCTAAGCCTTCCTACCTTCAAGTACCAACATTTAACCTTGACAGAAAGGTCGGCTCATGCCATCTTACATATATGTGCTACTATTCTCTTAATTTAAGTGGATGGAGTCCTGAATAGAGCTTAAGAAAGTTGGATAAAATATCCAAAAATATAGCCTAAAGTTGGAGTTGAACTGTGCGCATAGTTCTTTTTTTAAAGGTTTTATTTATTTGACAGAGACACAGTGAGAGAGAGAACACAAGCAGGGGGAATGGGAGAAGCAGGCTTCTGGCTGAGCAGGGAGCCCGATGTGGGGCTCAATCCCAGGACCCTGGGATCGTGACCTAAACTGAAGGCAGATGATTAACTGAGCCACCCAGGTGCCCCCATAGTTCTATTTGTTAAAATGTTACTGTGACTGGGATGCCTGATAGCTCAGTTGGTTAAGCGTCTGCCTTCAACTCAGGTCATGATCCCAGGGTCCTGGGATCGAGTCCCGCAACGGGCTCCCTGCTTGGTGGGGAGCCTGCTTCTCTTTCTGCCTGCCATTCTCCCTGCTTGTGCTCTCTCTCTTTCTGACAAATAAATAAAATCTTTTAAAAAATGTTACTGTGATTAATAAAACATAATGGGCAAAATAGAGAACAAAAATTATTTTACTACCTTACTATAGCTATTATAATTTATTCTTGACGAACTTTAAAACCAGTTTTGAAAGTGACACCTCACAATATACCCAGCGATACCAGCAAGTTACACATGAGGCATTTAAGATTGAGATTAACAAATGATTGTAGGGATTTAAGGAGTAAGAATGTTTTGAAACTTTGAATTGAAAGTCAGAGTTCTGAAAATCCTGCAGAGGAAGTGAAAGTACATGTGACATTTAACTTGAATGGATAATAAAACACTTAGCAAACTAGAATTATCAGAGGGATGCTGTATACAGGTTCCAAGCTCCCCAACAAACTAACTCCCAGAGACAGCTACTCCATCCCCGTACTTAGTGAGTGGGGCAGCTGAGAAGGGCTGGCTCTGCTGATAGCAATCATTTGTTAAGAGCTTGCTGTATATACAAAGTTCTGGCCATGTAAATCATCTCATTAAATCTTCCCTACCATCCTCTGAAATTCGTTTTACTCTCTGAATTTCTCTGAAGAGGCAGTAGGCTTAGAGTGGTCAGAGAATTAGCCTAGGGCCTTCTAACTAGTAGCTGGTCAAGTCCAGGTTCAAAATCAGGGCTATCTTGGTTTTTAACTACTGTAGTTTAACCATGATATCGTGCTGCTGCCCTCAAAGGGATGAGACTACTTTAAGGAGCTGGAGGTAGTCCCAACTATGTCTGTGAGTAGAGCTGGTGTGACAGCCCAGGGACCAGTGTGCAGAGAGGAAATCGAGGACCTTCTACCATCAGTGATGCTCTTGGTAATTTGCCCTTGGAAGCCTATATAGCAATAACTGATATTTGCTATTTCATACCATCTCACAAAGTTTGTGTTAGGGTGGGCGCTACAGATACCGGGAAACTACGATTCTGGACCTGTTTACAATTTTTTAAAAACTAAAATAAGTATAATTTTTTTTATAAAAACAAAATCTTAGGGTACCTGGGTAGCTCAGTGGGTTAATGCCTCTACCTTCAGCCCGGGTCATGATCCCAGGGTCCTGAGATCAAGCCCCAAATTGGGCTCTCTGCTCCGCGGGGAGCCTGCTTCCTCTTCTCTCTCGCCTGCCTCTCTGCTTGCTTGTGATCTCTCTCTTTCTCTCTCTGTCAAATAAATAAATAAATAAATAAATAAAATCTTAAAAAAAAACCACCCAGAATATTTTCATTAGAGAAACCCTAGAAAATAACCATAAGAAGTCAATAGGAGCACCTGTAATCTAGTCACCCATAGAAAATACACCTTGGGTTTTTTTCCCCCAATGTATATATATACCTGTATAGTTGGGCATTTGTTGCTATTAATTTTTCATGTATTTTAATAAATATTTAATATGAAATATAATATTTCATGTATCAGTATTAAATAATACTGTGTTGAACAGCCTGTTGCCCAATTTTTATGTACATACTTATTTACTTCCTTAGGATGATTTCCTAGAAGTATAATTGTTGGATCAAAAATATGAACATTACTAAAGTTTCAGATATGTTTCACTAAATTACTCATTTTTATCCCCACGTGTATGTATGAGGGATGCCCTTTGTCTGATACCCTCGCTGACATTGGGTATCTTGCTCACCCCCACCAACACCTTTTTAAATTCCCCAGTTTACTCTGGTTAGGATTTAAAATTAATTTTTAAGATCTCACACTATGTACTTCTCATGTAATACCTTCCGTAGTACCTGCAATTCACTAATGGAATTGCTTTAAAAATTCTATCATTACAAACATCAAGTGCAGAGAAGGCAACTTCCCACCGCTATGTCACTGGGAACTGCACATGAAAAGTCAGCAGAGCAAGGTATCTTAAGAGCTGTCCCCGAAACCATCCGGCCTGCTCTTGTTTCCATTTATCTTGTTCACACCCAGATAAATGTGTGTAAGACAATGTGCAAAGGCTAAAAAGGTTCAGAATCAAACGAGTCAAAGGCTGGTTTTATTTTTCCTCATCTTCAGAGAACAGGTGTCCTGACTCCAGTCCAAACATCACTTAGAAGATGCGACTCACTGCAAGTCTGATCTGACAGCTGCTCTCCCACTGTGCCCTGGGCATCTTTGTTGTAAATTTCTCTCCAGCCTGTATCTGCATTACCTCTCTGGGCTTGGGGTCAGAAGCTCTGTTTTGAGCTGTAAACTCTCTATTTGATAGCTGCATCGCTTTGGACAGCTGCCATGTGTTTTTTAGTTTCAATTTCTTAACTTGTGAAATGGAGACATTTATCTTATCCTCGTGCAGTTGTCTTGAGAGGCAAATAAAATCAAGTATATGAAAATGCTTCGTGAGCTCTAGGGCTTTCCCCACCATCTAAGGCTATTAATATTAGAATCACTCTCCTTCCTTCCTTTTTTTTTAAAAAAATTTTTTTAAAAGATTATTTATTTATTTATTTGACAGAGAACACAAGCAGGCAGAGAGAGAGAAAGGGAAGAAGGCTCCCTGCTGAGCAGAGAACCTGATGCTGGGCTCGATCCCAGGACCCTGGGATCATGACCTGAGCCGAAGGCAGAGGCTTAACCCTCTGAGCCATCCAGGCGCCCCACTCTCCTTCTTGACAGCACTTTGTTAAAGAGAAAAACAGCCCTGGAAGCATTGGAGAGAAGGGCCCCTTTGTTTGAAGATGGGTACTGGAGGGAATCAGGAGGCATCAGTCTGTGAGGTGGTGGTCTGTGGGAAAGCCCGCGAACCTCCATCATCAGCTGAGGGGGTTACCTCCTGAAATCTGCAATGGAAGCCAACAGCAAAGGTAAAGAGGTGCCTCCCTGCCTTAATGGCTACTGTGAGTTGAGGGCCAGGTGAAGGGGGGTACTCTGGGCACATGGATTTGTAGGGCATGAGAGGTGTCATAGAATAAGAAAGTCAGCAGTGGTGTTCTCTGGGTTATTTGCTTATCATAAAACCTGGGTCGTGGACGTAAACGTGCAATCTACAGGAAGCTCTCTCTCCAGCTTACATAAGTACACATGTCTGCATGTCCAAGGACCTTCTCAGCATCTATGTTTTCTCCCTGTATCTCTGCCCTTCACCTTCTTCTGATGGCCTCTTGGGTCAAATGCAGCAGAGGGAGTGGCAGAGCGAGCCTGCTAACGGGGTGCACTTGCTCTCTGCTCCATGGGCTCCGCTTTTCCTTCCCACGTCCCTTCCCCTCTCCGTTTCTCCTCCTCCATCCTCCTGCCACGTGTCCTGCAGTCCCTCACCTCTGCAGCGAGGAGGCGCCCCTTGCAGGAAACCCATTTCATCCCGCCACCCTACAGTGTTGCTACTCAGATGAGGGGAGCCCCGAGAGTCATCATTGTGAGTCAGTCCCATGCAGGAGTGAAAGTAATACATTTCTCAGAAGGGTGGTTGTTTCGGTGCTCTTTCTCTGGTCTTCCCCCCACCCCCAAGTTATTCTCTTCTTAACCTGGATCTCTGTGGGAAACATACTTAGAATTTTTAGCATGTGGAGTCATGTGATTGTTTTCCATAGAAAGGAAAAAAACTGAAGAAAAGGGCAGAAGATACATAACTGTATCCACCCACGTGTGCACACTCATAAACACCCCTACTCCCAAGACTGAGATTGCGGGTATGTTTAACTAAAATATCAATTTTGGGGGGGGTTTCACTTTTCATAGGATCCCAGATTTGAAGAGACCTTGAAGGAGGTCCAGTCTAAAAGCCCCCTGATATATGATTGCCCTCTGGAATGTCACTACCTGATATTCCCCAACATCTTGCTGTGACCTTCTGGTGACAGTCTAATTTCTCTCCATTTGAAAACTTCCAAATACTTGAAAACAATATTATGTGTCTGTAAGTTTTCTCTTGTTCAAAATAACCCTCTTTAATAATTTTTGGGGCAGCCCATCTGATCTATTAGGAATTGAGAGCAATGTGGGAAGAAAATCTTTCTTGTATACCCTCTTAGGTCCTGCATTCAGGCTCTGTAAATTAAGCTGACAAAAGACAAATTAATAGGAAAAAGGGTTTATTATTTATGTGTATGGAGAGCTTCATATGAAGAAGAGATATGAAGGACCAAAGAAGTGGCTAGATGTCAGGTCTCATTTTTTTTTTTTTAAGATTTTATTTATCTATTTGACAGAGAGAGAAATCACAAGTAGGCAGAGAGGCAGGCAGAGAGAGAGGGAGAAGCAGGGGTCCCACTGAGCACAGAGCCTGATGCGGGGCTTGATCCTAGGACCCTAAGATCATGACCTGAGCCACCCAGGGGCCCCTCATATTTGGTTTTAACAAAGAGTGATAAACTGTGGAGAAGTAACTAGACAAAAGATTGGATTTCTAAGGGAAGTAAATTATGGGAAGGTAGGTATATGTGGGAAACTAATAAAAGATAGAAATATTTAGAAGAATTTGTTATTCAGACTCCATTTGGGACTTCACCATTGAAAGGAGTTTCCTCCCATGATTAAGAGTTATCCTCCTCTTCCTCATAATGGGAGAGGGAGACGCATTTATAAAGAGAAATGTATGCCTTGCATTTAGATGGAAAGACCGGGGTGTGGGCCAGAGAGGGAGTTTCCCTCATGTGGCAAGTTGGGGGGACTTTCTTTAATGAACTGGGCTGGGGCCACTCATTAGACTTGGGTCAGTGTCTAAGGAATTGGCAATTTAACCTAGAGCCAAGAATGGAGTGCAAGGTCATCTTTCTGGGGCTAGATTTGCCATCCCAAGTCACTGCCCCAGAACTTTGCTGGTTGTCTGTATGACAGCAGCGGGGAAGTCCAGGAGCAAATGCTGCTGATCCCTGGTTCCTGTATGACCCCGGTAGAAACAAGCTGAGGAGAAATTTTAGTGGGAGGAAGCCAGGAAAATTCGACAGCATTTGACAGACACTCACTCGGGCTTTCCCCAGGCATCGGCGTTCGGGTCTTACGTTGACTAATTCCATCCACCTCATTGCAGGAAATCAGCTTGGCTGCTGAGTAAGTGAAAGTCTGCACGAAACCTGAGTTGCTTGCAGTGAGCCTGTGGGTAGCTTGGTTAGGCCAAGCCTAAAGCAGCTGTTGCTGAATTATGACATGGAACAACCCCACTATCCTATTATTCCCTTCATCCTGCCCTCATCAAGGAACTTTATGGTTCTTAGCTATGAGGGCAGACAAGTTTGAGATTTAGGGCTCAGGTTTTCTTGTCCCAGTCACTTTTCCAGGGCACTTGACTCCGTTTCCATTTCAGAGAATGTAATGCATCAAATGAGCCCCACTGTGATTTTACGGGAAGTCTCGTACTTTTTAAATGTTCCGTAAAGCAGTGCATCATCCCAGCCTTTCATGTAATGGGACGCTCATGTAAATGCAGAGGCAAGCTCAATAGGTTTGGGGTGGGGGCCAGAGATGCTACATTTTTCTTTTTTTGCATATATTTTCAGACACTTTTCTGTGAGTGTACATTTACATGTACACTTACACATGCATTGCATATACATCGTATGTATGTGTCTATATACAGAGTAAAATCCTGTATCATATGAACTGTGTCTTGGTATTTCCAACAAATGTTATACAACAGAGGTATTTTTAAAGTTATTGAATTTTCTTAGAAAACAATGTCAATTCTATAAAAATTCTATCATTCTGCATGCTGACATTTACTTAACCACTACTCTACTGTTGGAAATCTAGGGCATTTTCAATTTTCCCCACTAAATATCCTTGTATGTGGCTATTTGAGTGCATCTCTATTTCTTTAGAACAGTTCCCAGGGGTGGACCTTTTTTCTTTTAGGTTTTTGCTCCATATTATTAAATGACTTACCTCAAATTATACAAAAACCAGCCCTAACTGTAATACCTGAAAATGCCCCTTTTCCCTATTCTCCTATTCATATGGCATGTTTCAAAATCTATGCCAATTTGATAGGCTATGTTATCTTAGTTTAATTTGCATTACTTTGAATACTTTTGAGGTTAAACTATTTTTTCATATATTTTCTATTTTAATTTCTTTTAGTGTACACTGTTTCCTTTGCTTTTCTTTTTAATTGAGATATAATTGATAGATGACATTACATTCACTTCAAGGGTACAATTTGATATTTGTATACATTGCAAAATGATTACCACAATAAGTATTTTTTTTAATTTTTAATTTTTTATAAACATATATTTTTATCCCCAGGGGTACAGGTCTGTGAATCGCCAGGTTTACACACTTCACAGCACTCACCAAAGCACATACCCTCCCCAATGTCCATAATCCCACCCCCTTCTCCCAATCCCCCTCCCCCCAGCAACCCTCAGTTTGTTTTGTGAGATTAAGAGTCACTTATGGTTTGTCTCCCTCCCAATCCCATCTTGTTTCATTGATTCTTCTCCTACCCACTTAAGCCCCCATGTTGCATCACCACTTCCTCATATCAGGGAGATCATATGATAGTTGTCTTTCTCTACTTGACTTATTTCGCTAAGCATGATACCACAATAAGTTTAATTAATATTTGTCAACTGAGATTCTACCTTTTTTTTTTTTTAAAGATTTATTTAGTTATTGGTGGATCAGTGGGTTAAAGCCTCTGCTTTCGGCTTGGGACATGAGCTCAGGGTCCTGGGATCGAGCCCCACATCCAGCTCTCTGCTCAGCGGGGAGCTTGCTTCCCCCTCGCTCTCTCTCTTGTCTCTCTGCCCACTTGTGGTCTCTCTCTCTCCCTCTGTCAAATAATTAAATAAAATAATAAGAAAAGGATTTATTTATTTATTATTTAGGAGAGAGAGAACATGCAGGGATGAGAGGGAGAGAATTTCAAGCAGACTCCGTGCTTTGTGCAGAGCCTTATGCAGGGCTCCATCCCGAGATCCCCACCTGAGCCAAAACCAAGGGTGAGAAGCACAGCAAACTGAGCCTGAGCCAACCAGGCGCCCTGAGATTCTGCCTTTTTAATGAGTCCCCAGGACCAAACTGAGCAGCCAGGCCATCCTGGATGATGGGGGCATGGGAGCATGCTTAGTTTCTCACTGCGAGCGTTTGCTTGCTCCACTCCTGCTGCCTCTGTTTCTGAGACGGCTGTGTCCTCCACCTCACTTGGCGGCTATGTCGTCCTCATGGGACTCCTTTGTACACACACAATTTTAGATCTGAGATTAATGGGAGAGAATTAAAGCACGATGCAGCACAGAAATACCTCAAAGACTAGGCTCATGAGTCTTTAAAGTTGCCCTGCTCTGTCAGCTACCACACTTTCTTGCTGGCATCCCTCATTTCTCATCCCTCCAGGGATAACTCAGATTCCTGTTACTTGTACATGTAGCACCTTCCCTCTTAGTTTCTATCCTGGAAGAATAGCATTTTCCTCTCTCTATTTACCCTGGATAGAGAAAGGGTCTATCCCTGCACCTCCCCAAAGGCCCACGGTAAGTTGTCTCCAGGACAGAGGTGACATCTGGTCTGATATAAAATTCATGGCATGCCTGCATGGAGGAAACTATCCTGGTAATTTCCTTCTTTTTTTTGGACAGTACTTTTAATTTTCTTCTTATCCATGTTAGTTTAGGTGCCCAGGACAGTGACTCACACAGAGTGGGCATTTAATAAATGATGTTTTTGTTAACAAGGAGATAAAACTCTGGTGCAAAAACTTTCCAGAGTCCAGAGAAGAGATTCAGAATTTGGAACTTTCTGTAGTGACCTCAACCCTGTTTCATCCAGGATTCTCCCTCGGTACCGTGGGGAAACTCCTTTGCCACGTCGTTCCCTTCCCTTTTACTTTCCTTCCTCATCAACTTTGTCTCCAGTCCTCTTCCTTCATCTCTCTGCACTGCAACTCTTCATACAGGTTCATTTTTTCCTCAGAGGATCAGGAATTGTACCTTTTAAAATTTTTTTATTTTTTATTCTTTTTTAAAGATTTTATGTATTTCTTTGACAGAGACCACAAGTAGGCAGAGAGGCAGGCAGAGAGAGAGGAAGGGAAGCAGGCTCCCCACTGAGCAGAGAGCCTGATGCGGGGCTCTATCCCAGGACCCTGGGATCATAACCTGAGCTGAAGGCAGAGGCTTTAACCCACTGAGCCACTCAGGTGCCCCTGTACTTTTTTTTAGACAGAACACACACACACACACACACACACACACATATTGAAACACAGAGAAGAGTGAAAGGAGGGCTTTTTGTATTTTTTATCCCCACGTAATTCTTATGCCCACAGACTTAAACGTGTGAAAATCCTGACACAATATTTTCATTGACACATGATCATTAAAAGAAGCTCTTTCTAGGGGTTCAATCAAAAGTAAAGTTGTTTTGTTCCTGAAAATCTTTTCACAGTGAAAGTGTGTTCCACTTAAAAAGTGGAGGGGGGGTAGGTTGCTGTGGAGTGTGATTTTCTGGAGATTCTGGAAAGCACATAATGAGTTGAAATTCAGCTTCAAACAAAATAGGTAAAACTGAATGAACAGGCACAAAGAATCCTGGAACTGGAAATAATGTTCTGCAGTAAAAAGAGGTAAAAAGGATTGTGTAGAGTTTGTGCGGTCTGTAGCTGTACACCTGTCACAGACGCAGTCACACTGCCACATGGTTTTCTTCAACAGGGGACGGAGAGGTCAGGTTATAAGAGGGAAGCATGGGACATGGACTCTCTAAATGATCCAGGGCTAAAAATGCAAATAAACCATGTGTGTGATTTGTTTGAATAGCCTAGGCAGAGGAAGAACTTTTATGGTCGAGGAGGAGAAGAGCTGTAAGAAATTTGAAAAAAAAAAAAAAAAAAAAAAAAAAAAAAAAAAAGAAATTTGAAGATGGGCATTAAAAGCCATAACGTTTTGAGGGCATTCTGACCCAATGTTCTTAACCTGTATTCAGAAAGATCTGACTAACATAAATAAGTGCTTCAGGGAAATTAGAAGGCAATGTTTTAATATCATTCAGAGGTAAGACTGAGGTTAAAGTAAATTATATACTAATAGCTTGTGTTTAGTGAATAAGACAGTAAATGATCCTCTCAGTTTATTTTTTGCATTTAATTCCTTATTCTGTAGAACTAGTATATTGGTACTATCATTTAGCTGGCTATTTTGATAAGGAGTCAGAGCTCCGATTAAAAAAAAATGAAAATAGGGGCGTCTGGGTGGCTCAGTTGGTTAAAGCCTCTGCCTTCGGCTCAGGTCATGATCCCAGGGTCCTGGGATGGAGCCCTGCATGGGGCTCTCTGCTCAGCAGGAAGACTGCTTCTCCCTCTCTCTCTCTCTCTGCCTGCCTCTCTATTTGTGATCTCTGTCTGTCAAATAAATAAATAAATAAATAAAATCTTAAAAAAAAAAAAGAAAAGAAACAGAAACGCCTGTAAAATTACTTGTTTCTATCAGTCAGTTTAGACTGGGGTAGAACACTTCGATTTGGAAAGAGAAAGAATGGGAGGTGCATAATAGTTTTTGTTTATAGCAACCTATAAACCTGCTTGGTTGACATGGTGGGGATCCCATAGCCAGGGCATGTTTGATTAGACCTGATTCTGTTTTTTGAGAGGGGCCCACCTCCCAAGGGCACCTGTGGTTCCTGGGAGTTTTCTCTCCCCAGTAATCTCTGGCCTCATCTGAAACAGTGTTGGTGAATATAACTTCCTTGGGGCCTTACTTCCTGCTCCTGGTTGGTAACAGGACTGAGAGCTGGTTTGTGACTAACTTTGAGAACTCTCAAAAACTTAGTAAACTTTTATCTAAGTTGGTTCTTTTCATGGTATAATTCCTAGAACTCTGTATTTCTTTGCTTTTTCATTCCTGTAATTCTCTCTCCCTCTCTTGATTTAGTGGTAGATTACTAGAACTATACCCTTAAATTCTTTATTCTGAGTCCTTTTACCCAATTAAAGGCATTCACTAGATGCTTCATTTTGATTCTTGCCTATAGGAAGTTTATTTGGTTGAAAGTTTTATTGGGCATTTCTCCCTTGAAAGGCCTTTTCAGTCTTTTGTTTTTGGAGGATAGAAATAGTTGGGTGTTGTGTGTGTGTGTGTGTGTTTGTTTAAAGATTTTATTTATTTATTTGACAGACAGAGATCACAAGTAGGCAGAGAGGCAGGCAGAGAGAGAGGAGGAAGCAAGCTCCCTGCAGAGCAGGGAGCCCGATGTGGGGCTCGACCCCAGGACTCTGGGATCATGACCTGAGCCAAAGGCAGAGGCTTTAACTTACTGAGCCACCCAGGCGCCCTGTGTGTGTTTTTTTTTAAGGCTCCAAATTTCTGGACTCTCTTCATTCTCTTCCTTCTCGTTTGTAAACTTGCCAACTCTTTCTTGGCAAATAAGAGACAGCATCTTGTCAAATACAGACAACAGCATCTGACATACACAACTAAACTTCTGTTTTCCAATCTTTTCCTCTACAGCTCTTATTGTACCTTTAGGTTATCGTGGGTAATAATTTTCCTAACTGTTTTGCCATTGCGCAACTTGGGTCCTTGTTAATCTAGCCTACCATTGCCCCATCATTGCAGCCTGCTGCATGGCCATTACTGATCATGCTGCTATTTTAGCCTTTTGCTGTGGTGCTCCTCTCTTCTAGGGATCAATTTCTATATCCACACATATACTGCCAGATTATGATTGCATAGCTTGATTAGATGTACTTCTCTTTTTTTAAGATTTTATTTATTTATTTGACAGAGAGCGCAAGTAAGCAGAGCAGCAGGCAGAGGGAGAGAGAGAAGCAACCTCTCAGCTAAGCAGGGAGCCTGACGCGGGGCTCAATCCCAGGACCCCAGAATCATGACCTGATCCGAAGGCAGCCGCTTAAACAACTGAGCCACCCAGGCGCCCCTAGATGTACTTTTTTAAAGGACAAAGTCTCTCCAATGTAAGCTAAATGTGTACATTTAACTCTCAATATCCTAGGCCTCTCATGTTATTATCTTATCAGTTAATTTGGCATATCTGCTTTCCTTCCCTAACTAGATTTTAAATTCATTAAGGTAGAGACTAAAATTGCACGTCTATTTCCAGTAAGACTAGCCCCCAAAATATGTAGCATGGATCCCTGGCACATGGTACGGCATAAAAAAATCTTGCTAACTTGAATGTTTGACCAGATATAATATTTTACCACATGTGAGGCTGTGTGTAACTTATTCTTGGAACTACAACATCTTCTTCCATCTCTTTCTGTGGATTCTTGGACTTGGGTGTAGAGTGTTCTGGTGGTCAGTGAGTTTAGTGACGGCTCCATCTGTATGACTGAAACTCTGAAAGGTAACAGCTTGGGTCATGGGTGGTGCATGGGTAGTCATGACGGGCTTCCACCATAACCAGTTGTGTATTAATCATATATTCATTATTGTATCCTTAGTATTGGCACATAATTTACAGTGTAACAAGTACTTACTAAATGTTAGCCGAAATGATGATCTGGATCTTTTAATTCAGTTTGAACTTGGTGATAGCTGGTTACTAGTTTGACATCCTGGTGAGTTACTTACTTTTATCTTGATGAGGGAAAACTTTGTGATGGCTCGATATAAAAGGTCAGTTTCCGTCTTACATAAAGGGCCATTTAATTCTCCTCTGCAATGCAGCAAATCATCTTGTGTTGAATCGGGCACTCTTTAAAGACTGTGTGTACGTATGTATGTATGTATTTGTTTATTTTAGAGAGCAAGATCAAGAGTGTGAGTAGAAGGAGCAGAGGAAGAGGGAGAGAGAATCCAAGCAAACTCCATGCTGAGCGCAGAGCCCCTCACGGGATTCAATCTCACGATCCTGAGATCATGACCTGAGCTGCAGTCAAGAGTCAGATGCTCAACTGCCTGAGCCACCCAGGTGCCCCGAATTATGTACTCTTCGTTCAAAGTGACTTGCTCCTTCTTTCAAGAGAGCTGGTGTAGTCTTCTATGCATTACGATTTGGCTCTAAATGGAGAAGAGACCACTGAAGAAAGAGAGTAACTCAATTTAATATTCTTTGAAGGGTCTATTGAATATATTGCTCTGGTAGCACAATTGATAATTAGCAATTTTGAAAACATGGCTCTTGATTTATGTGCTAGCTTCCCTGAGTTCATGGAAGGACGTATCTGGCCTGGCCTTGAAAATTCTCTATATGTCGGGCTCAGGAACTTCAGTCTGGTTGGAAACGGTCAGCTAGGGAACTTGTCTTGAATCTGTGTATGTATAGAAAATGTACAGTTTTAATTTAGGTCGTAGATTTGGGGATGTATATTTAGAGAAGGAGGCTGGTAGAGATCACTGGGGAGAAGGAACTAAAGTTACCCTAAGTCCTCAGAAAATCCTCCTAAAGCATACTTACAAGTATGAAATAGATTAATATGAGCACAGAGGTCAGAAGGAAGGGAAAGATGCCTGAGGGGATGATTCAAGGGAGCCTTCTTATAGGAGTTAAACTCCTCATTGATCTGGGTAGTGTGTAGAGAAGAATCCATAGGCATGGGGAGGAGAGATGTGGATGAAAGCTCATGAGCACAGAAGAATATCAATCCATTTTGGAGGGCCTTCCAAAGAACCCAAGAGCTGATTTCTTTTCATTTCCTCCACTTAAAGAAAATGGAGGAAAGTTTTTCAAATATGTTGTGATAGAGAAAGATAACTTACCTGCTAGAATATGCCTTGCTTTTTTATTGTACTTTAAAAAAGATTTTATTTATTTATTTGACAGACAGAGATCACAAGTAGGCAGAGAGGCAGGTGGCGGGGGCGGGGGGGGGGCGGTGTGGGAGGCAGGTAGCAGGCTCCCTGCTGAACAGAGAGCCTGAGGCGGGGCTCGATTCCAGGACCCTGGGATTATGACCTGAGCCCAAAGCAGAGGCTTTAACCCACTGAGCCTTTGGACTCAGGTGGTGCCCGAGTCTGCCTTTTTAAAGGAATGTGTAATTTCCCCCTGATCTTACTGGAGACAAAAAACCCCAAAAACACAAACAAAAACAAACAAACAAACAAAAAACCCTTGTTAATTTAGAAGTATCTGTGTATCCCTAAAATACGTTACCAGACATATAGTATATACTTAATAAAACTTTGTTGACTTAAATGGAACAGAGAAAAATTAACTTTCTGTAGGTCATTAAAAATTATGTTAGAGCATTCAAAGGCTCTACTTGCTAATTCATTTCTGCTAAAAAAAAAAAAAATCCTCAGTCAGCATGGCCAAGACAATGGTCAATTATATGTTTTATGAAAATTATTACTTATTAAGCATAAGTAGGATTTTAAGCATGGGATTAAAATAGAATTTGTTCAGGGAATCTATGAAGCTACCTGAGGATATAATTCTGAATCTCTTACTGATGTCGTTAATTTCTTTGGTTTTGTTTTCCCATTTATAAAATAGAGCTAAAGATAGTCCTCTCATTTAATACCAAGGACCCTCTAAGGATGACCTATCTCCCTCTTAAATTGTGGTTCATACCGCATGACTGGAAAGTAGAACATAGGGTGCGTGACAAGAGTTGTTAGCCATTTGGGGAAGAACATAAAAGATCATGGCAGCAATTTGTAATTTGGTTCATCTCTGTAGTAAGTTAAGAATTTTGCTGTAATTTGAGGACAAGGGGGTGTGGAAGAAAAGGAAGATTTGGTCCTTTTTCCGTCATCCCCTTTTAGGGTCCCTCTCTGATTCCCCTTCAGGAAGTGGAATAGAAAAAAAACCTACATTCGTCAGTAACTCTGGGGTAACCACAACTAAGACAGTAAGGAGGTCAATCGAAATAAGGACAGTGATTGGTATAAAACCGACAGGTACTCTCATTGACACAGCACAGGCATATACAGGGTGACACACACACAGGAAGAATTTACTACACAAAGCAGGCAACCAGAGCAAAACGGCGATGCCCTTCCTGCGCAACATGGCCATGGTGAGTAAAAATAATTCTTTCTTTTGCAGCTGTCATCCCTAGGGTTTCAGGAGAGCAGATTCCTCGGGAATTAGGCCTGATTGGTGTCTTTATTGGGGACATTTCTTAAGGGCAGAACTGACTTTAATTTTGACCCCTGTCTGGTGGAGAAAAAGAACAAATACCTAGAAGTTATAATGAGGTGCAAAACATAGGTCTTCTTAGGGTGGCTTTTGCATGGGTAGTTGGTAACTCACTCACGTCCGGTGTGGCAGAGACAGTTGGACATGGTCTCCCCTGTGGCCACCATGATAGACTTAGATTGGTCTGAAACTTTTAGCTCATCACGGGGACTTCCAGCCTTTTAGGATAGTACATATGTATTTTTGCCGAGGAAAGTGCAGTTCCAAAAGCTTTAGTGATTCCCTTAAGACTACAAGGAGACAGAATGCCCAGGATGAAGGAAGTGAAACCCCTCAGTACTGAACTTTGGAGAGCTCCCAGAGGAGGGAAAGTTGTTATGTCTCAGAGAGCTGATGAATTTTGCATTGTTTCATTCCTCATGGAGGAGGAGATAGAGATGTTAGTATGATGGAAATCTACTTCTCCTGGGTTTAGAATCTCGCCCGGCATTAGTCAGGTAAAGACTGGGAAGAATATAATGTAGAGGAGCCTTGAAAACAGGGCTTGAGAAATTATATGCCATATTTTGGGCTTAAATAGTCCTCTTTTTTTCCCCTCCATTTACAAGTCCTATAACTTAAAAGAGCGTGGATTTCATAAAAGGTCATGGCATATGGTGATGTTAGCACTATGTTATATTTATGTATTGTAGAGAATATCAGAAATGCAGCAAAGTGCAATAGTTAGGAAACACAGGCTTTGGTCAGACAAACCTGGCCCCTCTACTTAGTAATGTGGGATTTGGGATAAATTACTTAGCTGCTCTGTGCACAATCATTCCCTTAACTATATAGGGGAATAATAATGGCATTTCCCTCAGAGGTTTTCTTGGGAGATTAATTGATATCATTGAAAATGACTAAATCTGATATGTACTCTGAACTGGCTTAGTTTTTAGTTAAATTGTTCATTTTAATATATTAACCAACAAGGATAGAGAAAGCATGCGATGTATTAAATATTACTATTAATAATATTATTATTTTTTTTTCTGAAACTCTTGCCAACTGAGGGAAGTAGATTGGGACTACATTCTCCATCATACAGATGACAAACAGCTCAATTAGACCAAGGGATTTAACATCACTGGGTACTGTCCGTAAGAACTGGGATGTGAATCTAGGTTTACCAACATCCAGTACAGTATGCTTCTCTTTGAATGGTTCAGAGACAAGATTCCTGAATTTGAAGCCATTGTGTCTAAAAGAATCTGTAGGATAGCTTTTTTAATGGCTTAACCAAAGCCATTTCTGTTTCTGGTTTGTTTGAGGTACTCTGTTGGGCCATCTGCAAGAAACATGACCGTGCAAGGGCATTAGAATAGGATTAGACGGTGAGAGGTGCACGCTGGTTGGACATATTCAATAAGTAGTTGAGGCAAATTCCTACAGGCCTAGAAACTGGCCAGGCTCTGCAGCTCATTCCTACCCAGGGGTCAGCACACAGGACAGAGAAGTTCAGGAGACAAATACTCAGATGGTCTCACGGGAGCTTGCAGTAGAGTCGGGCTGTTAATGTCCTGATAGTGCCCACCTTCACTGGTGTGTTCTCTTGCCTCTGTTTCCTGTTGTACAGATTAGGAGTGATACCTATTTATCTGCCTCATAGGTGACCTATAGGAATTCATATCTATAAGATGCTCTGAACCTTTCAGAGAAGAAGTGCTGTGTATGTCATTCTTAAGAATCAGCAAGAGCCATATCAAAGCCTCTGGCGCATAACCACTAAAATCTACAGTTTCGGATCAAAAGCTTTGTGGAGAAAACTAGAGTGATTTGCAGGCATCATCTGACTTCCTGATAAAGAGCTCTGTGACCTCCAACATTTATGCAATTATGACACAGCTGCCACATTGCTTACAATGCGTGGCTCCTCCTGAGGGATAAAGCTAGGATTAAACACCATGAGTGGCTCTATCTTGATAATAATAATGGACTTCAATAGCAACCGTACTGACACCTAGGTTTGAGTCCCCCAACTGGTACCAACAGGCTAGTGAACCCAACCAAGCTGTTTGTTGCTTACCAGGCATGACTCTCACTGGTCTCATTGGGATAATTAATGCTAGCTCTACCTACCTGGTGAGAGAGTTGTGAGAATCCAGTATTCAAAGATGTGAAGGTGTGTTCTAACACACTCTAAGAACATAAGAAAATATAGTGATTTGTTAGACATATGGAAATGATTGCTGAATCATATCACCTAAAGATACAGTGACTTTAAAGCTTTGATAATGAAAGCTAGAAGTGACTCAGTGCATTTGATACTGAAGAGGAAAGAGGAAACACACAGAAGGAATTTCCTTAAGAAATCAAAGGAAGTGATTGGAAGGCTTGGGAAGCTAAGAACCCTCTGGTCTAAGTAGGTATCTTTAAACTTTTTGAATTTATTTCTTAGCACTTTTTCCTAACAGAAGATGCATGAGAGCAAATTCCACATCTTTCCTGTCCATTGTACATCATCAGACAAGGTCGACCTACTAGCCCTCCGTGCTGAATCCTTACACATGCTGGCAGTGCTTTTCCTCCCTTATGTGGATGATATCATTTAATCTTTACATTTTCTGGTGGAGAAAATTGAATCTCAGCTAGTCAGAGTCCTGACTGAGTTACGGACTCAGGACATCTGACTTTATTTATTTTTTTTATTTAAAAAAAAATTTTTAAAGATTTTATTTACTTATTTGACAGAGAGAAACCACAAGTAGGCAGAGAGGCAGGCAGAGAGGGAGGGAAGCAGGCTCCCCGCTGAGCAGAGAGCCAGATGCGGGGCTTGATCCCAGGTCCCTGAGATCATGACCTGAGCCAAAGGCAGAGGCCTAACCTACTGAGCCACCCAGGTACCCCATGGACATCTGACTTTAGAGCATGTGTCCTGAGTTACCACATACAGAGTCAAGAAAGAGTTGAGTGAATGAATGATTGTAGCAGATGAAAATAGATAAGTGCCCATTATCTGAAGGCAAATCAGCTTACTTCAGACTTATCAGAGTCGATCTTGCTTTCAACTTCTTTTTAGTATCAGCTACCTTCGTACAGGAAATTGACACCGTGACCTTTCTGCATACTCTTGTCATTTTTTACCTCTAACATCTGCAAAATATAAAAAGGAGGTCCTTTAAACAGAGATGTCTAATCACCCCTCCCACCTTAATCTGTGGAAGGTGTGTGAGCCTGAATAACACTGAACCCGGAGAATGAAAGCAACTCAACTTCAGCTCTTATTTATTCTACATTATTATTATTTTTTAAAGATTTTATTTATTTATTTGACAGAGAGAGATCACAAGTAGGCAGAGAGGCAGGCAGAGAGAGAGAGAGGAGGAAGCAGGCTCCCTGCTGAGTAGAGAGCCCGATGCGGGACTCGATCCTGGGACCCCGAGATCATGACCCGAGCCGAAGGCAGCGGCTTAACTCTCTGAGACACCCAGGTGCCCCTCTTCTGCATTATTTTGAGAGATGGTGATGGTCTTTGTCCATCCTCAGTAAGTGTGGGTGGTGATGGTGGGGTGAGCAGAACGTGGTTGCAACAAAGGGGAGCTGGAGAGATTTGTAGCTCTTCTTTTAGCTAGTTCTTCACAGAGCACTTTCTTTCCTTGTGCATTCCCGTAACACCAAAAGACCGATATTTCAATGTAAGTATAAAGAATATATGTTTTAGAGCTAAAGACAAGTAGTTTCCATATTCTCTGTTGTTTTGCATCATTAATGGCCCTGCTTCTTTCAGGGAGTGTAGATAATCGGAACTTGGCTGCAGTTGGTTTTGTGCAGTGTTTTTCTTAATGTTTTGAATTTAACTGTATTGCTTTGTTCATTCATTCACTCACCTGCTCTTCCATTCATCCAGAAAGTATTTGTGGTATGTTCTCCTGCAGGAACTTATAATCCAATGGGTGCCTGTCTGACCTTGACAAAAGTAGTACATTTCCAGACAATAAAGACATGGTACTTGAATGCTGTGGCATTCAATGCTAAATGGCAAGTACTTTATGATTTAAGGAAAATGAACATATTTCTAAATGAATGACTTTAGAGAGACAGTTTCTAGAGAAGACCACCTTAGGGTGAGGCCTTGATGGGAGGGTAGGATTTGGATAGGTAGAGGTGGGACTGTGTATTCTAGGTGGAGGGATGGCTGAGAGGAAGGATTTTGTGGAGAATTCATGAAATATTAGTTTGTAAATAAAAACAAGAACTATCAGGCACCTGGGTGGCTCAGTGGGTTAAGCCTCTGCCTTCAGCTCAGGTCATGATCCCAGGGTTCTGGGATCGAGTCCCACATTGGGTTCTTAGCTCAGTGGAGACTCTGCTTCCTCCTCTCTTTCTGCCTGCCTCTCTGCCTACTTGTGATTTCTCTCACTGTGTGTCAAATCAATAAATAAAATCTTAAAAAAAAACCCAACTATCATTTATTAATCCTTTATTAGATAAATTTATAAGTGGTTTATATAGAATATTACATTTAATCTTATTAACATTATCATAAAGCAATTGTTATAATCCAGTTGGAAAGAAGAGAAACCAGAGGTTCAGTAATGAGGCCAGGTCGAGATTTAAACCTAGTCCCAGATCCTGATACTTTTCTGTTCAACTGTTGAAGAGCTCTCAGACTGTGGGAGGCTCAATCACCAGGATAATGAGTTTACTACTCAGTTTGGCATGCTGGTATCTTCATGTGTGACTGTTCCCATTTTCAGGTGAGGACCTGACGTTCAGAAAGAAGCTGTGGGCCCATAAAACACTGGGGATCCTGAGTTCAGATAAAGCATGGGGTGCCCCTTGCCAGCAAATGACACCTGAGTCCCTAACCAACTCAACCTTCTCTATTTTCTAGGTCAAGTCCCTGCTCCTGGTGATGTTGGGGCTCACCTTCCTGAGGGAGGTCGCAGCTTGGAAAAACCCCAAAGCAGGGGATGCCGCCCTGTGCCCTCCTCTGGAGGATAACAGTGTGAGGGTTGACATCCGCATCCTCAGGCAAAACCGGGGTATCTCCATCTCAAATTTCCAGAACCGCTCCATCTCCCCCTGGGACTACAAGTAAGTGTAAATGAGACTGATATTCACATTCTTTTGAAAAATATGTTAATTTATTCTTATGTAGAAAATTTAGAAAATATAGAAAAAAGGTAAAAGCCCTAATATTTACTCTTAAAAACAGAAATCCCACTTTGCTCAGGAGCTGACATTTGTTCCTGCTGTTGTGGGGCTAGGTCCTCCTAGGTGGTCAGAGGTCCTGCTCTTTTCTTTCCAACTTCTCATCGGCACCCTGCCTTTTCCTGCCTCATAAAGCCCTATGCTGGAATTGACAAACTTTCTGGGTTGGAAGAGAGGGCTCTTTAAAGCAGCCCACATAATGATCCCTGCATGGGGAGAAGTGGAAACCAGAAATGTCAGTATGGAGTGATTCACTCAGATTAGACATCAGTCTTCAAGGAATGGGGATGGACAAGAAAGGACAGTTTGGGAAAGGGAAAGCAAGACGGGGATGGGGTGTGCAGGGTACCCTCCCATGGTACTGTCTGATGGGTCAGACCTGAGACTACCAAGCACCCATCTGTACGCTCCAAATAGATGTATGAAAACAGATTCCAGGGACAATTAGAAGCGCTTTAGGGGCTGCCTGCATGGCTTCCTACAGGAAGGGAGTGGGTGTAGTGGCAAATTGGCTGGCATGACTTTACTGCCTTTGAGCCTAGCAGAGGGGGGACTCTGAAGGGAGAAACTGAGAGAATGTGCTGGATTCACAGATGTCTGGGGCTTCGGTTTTCTTTCCAAGCAGCAGGCTTTGTAGATTTCATATTAGATATTTACATTTACGAGTGATCCATATATCTAGGCAAAGGATGAGTAATAATTATCATAATGACAACAGTGTAATGAAAAATAAAAGGTCTGACATTTATTGGATGCCAGGACAGAGCGTTTCACGTGCATTTGTATCATTGAGTATCCTCCAAAGTCCGAAGAAACAGACCTGTGAGAATTCCCATTTTAGAGTGGAGGAAACAGGCTTAGGCAGTTAATCACCTGCCAGCGGGTGGTGGATGGATCCAGGTCATCTGGCTGCAGTCCTGGACTGCTCTTTCTGAAATGCCTCCCTGCAGGGGAGCGCCCAGCACCGCGGGGCGCTCACATTCGCCCATTTCCTTCTCCCTCGGCTCACCATCTGCTTTTGTCCGCTCCCCTCCCCGCAGCATCACGCAGGACCCCCACCGGTTCCCCTCGGAGATTGCGGAGGCCCAGTGCCGGTACTCGGGCTGCGTCAATGCCGAGGGGCAGGAAGACAGCTCCCTGAATTCAGTTCCCATCCAGCAGGAGTTCCTGGTCCTGCGGAGGGAGCCCCGGGGCTGCTCTCGCTCCTTCCGGCTGGAGAAAGTGCTGGTGACGGTGGGCTGCACCTGCGTCACCCCCATCGTGCGCTCTCTGAGCGCCTGAACGGCCGCCGGCTGAAGCAGCCCTGAAATGCTAGTCCTTACCCAGCGCTCTGCAGCAAGTCCTCTGTGGTCCCAATCCTCTCCACTTCATCAGCCTCTAGATAAGACCTGCGCGGAGTTCTCAAAGCTCCGTCTTACATATAGTGTCAACTTTTGGGGGCGCTTCTGAATCAGAATCTGGTCCTGAGCTGTTCTGCGGTCCCAGACCCTTGCAAACGGATGCAGGAGAAGGAAGGATGCTTGTTTGTGCATCCTAGCCCTGCCCTCACTGTGACTCCGTGCGGTTTCCCGGGTAATTCTGTTGGTAAATTCTGTTCTGTGGGGATGAAAATGCAGAAAACGTAACCACGATATGAGCGTGTGGGAGGGGCTGTGCGGGGCGGGGTGGCATGGGAGGGATGGGGTAAGGATCTAGCACACATGTTTATTAAGATTTGCTACATAGAGAGGCTGGCTTCACGCTCCTATTTGTAAGGAAACTGTCCATCTATTTATGATATTATATAAAATTTTAGGAGAAAAAGTAATATATCAAGTATTAATATAATAAAGTATTAATGACTGAAAAACGCTTCAGGTGTTTGTTTCCAATCTTGGCTTGTACTCACAAAGCTTGGGGCCCTCAAGATTTTGAAATTCTAAATACTTGTCATTTGTTTTTCATAATTTCTCATCAGTTCCTCATGAGAGGACTACTGTGTCATTTTATTATTGTTATTTTTATCATTCCTGCGTGTGTACGTGTGTGATCTTGGGGACTTCTTTCCTTAGTTTTACTGACATAAATTGGCAAATAATATTATGTAAATTTATAATGTACAGCATGATGACTGCCTCTCTCTCTATAGTGAAGTGATTTCCACAATAAGGTAGTTAACTCTTCCATCACCTCACACTGTTACCTGTGTGTGTGTGTGTGTGTGTGTGTGTGCGCACGTTCATGTGTGTATAGGGAGAACATTTACGGTCCGCTTTCAGCAAATTTCAAGAATACAATTTAGTACTGATAACTATAGTCACCATGCTACACATTAAATTCCCAGGACTTATTCATCTTATAAATAACTTTGTACCCTTTGACTACCCCCCGCTCCATTTCTCTGCCCCTAACCCCCAGTGTCTGGCAACTACTCTTCTATGCTCTGTTTCTATGAGATAGTTATTTTAATATTAATGGTGCTTGGGGGTTCCATGGAGAATTAAGGGAAATGGTGTAAACAGAACTCAGTTTCTCTGGAAACTCTTTACTGCTCCATGCTCCTGGCTGTAGTATATTACAAAGTGAACATTTATTGGCCACTGTGCTTGTCACCAGAGATACAGAGACAAGTAAGAAATGCATATGGAAGGACCACAGTGTTGCGACTGGCCATCCATAGAGTCCCTAGTCATTGGAGCCATGCAATCCCTTTCCATCTGCCTCATTCTGACTTCTGGGACCTTTAGGGTCACTGGTTGTCGTTCATCAATATCTTCTGCCTCTTGGGGGCACAGGAGCTTCCAGAATCTGGTCTTCATGCCACTCAGGAGAAAACTCAGAGGTTCCCTCGTCCCTCACTTGCTTCTATATGGCACAGCACATTTCCCCCTTAATGCTACCTTTGGCTCAGAATATATCTGCATTGCCAGTACTTTCCAGGTCTGAGGGAGGAAGTGGGACATAAATCCTCATTCGCCCCTGAAACTTGTCTTGAGGATAGGCAGGGGGTTGAAGTCTGACTCCCATTTTTAACTCTAGTGTGGGTAATTTTTTTCTAGTCTAGGTGAAAGGGGGAATGAAGGAGCTCGTAGGCTGACTCTTCATCTCTTGATGAAGAATTCTGTTGCTTATGATATAAATACTGATATTTAAATGTTCAGGCTCTTGAAATCTAGAAAACATTTTTTAAAAAGATTTTATTTATTTATTTGACAGACAGAGATCACAAGTAGGCAGAGAGGCAGGCAGAGAGAGAGGAGGAAGCAGGCTCCCTGCTGAGCAGAGAGCCTGATGCAGGGCTGGATCCCAGGACCCTGAGATCATGACCTGAGCCGAAGACAGAGGCTTTAACCCACTGAACCACCCAGGCACCCCTAGAAAACATTTTCTGTTGTAGCTATCAGCTTCATAAGTTTGGTATGAATCTCACAAGTCCATTTTGGTGCTCCGATTTGTGCAATGAATTCTCTCTCTGTTGATGTACCCGTAATTGCCCTATCCTGAGGATAGACAGTACATTAAAAAAAGCCTCTGTGTCAGTGGTAGGAGAAGTATAAAGAGGAAGGAAATTGTAGAGGGAAAAATTACACCTCCAAGGGTATCGAGACATTACCTTGTCACACATGTACAGATGTTATCTCAAAACAATGTGCTAAATACTATGATCATGGTATGAAATGTTAAGAAGTCACAGAGAACGATCGCTATCTAGGAGATTTCAGAAAGGAAAAGACATGCTGAGATGAACACCTGTTGGTCTAGTGGAAAATGGGAGAAGGGCTTCCATACCTCAGGGAACAGTGTAAGCAAACACAGAGACACAAAAAACCCTGGCATGTTAGGAGAACAGCAAGTAGTTCCACATGCCTGGGATAGTGTGGACATGGTGGGGAACATGTAATAAATATTTCTTGAAAGAATGATTGAATGAATGATCGTGGCAGTAGGCAAAGAACAGTAGGCAAATAGCCCACTTATGAATGTTTTTGGGTGCTGTATTGCAGATAAGATAAGAGCAGAACTGTATCTTACCATTTTGGTAGTAGGGAATGAAAGGGATCAGAAAGCTGAGGCCGGTTAGAAGACCAGAGAGGTGAGTTTCTCTCCTGTGGTGGGTTCACATTGTTAGAGCTGGATGGGTCCCTGCTGATCACCTGGTGGAACTTTCACATTTGTAGATGAGGCCCGGAGGAATTAGATGACTTGCTCAAGGTCACCTGAAGTAGTTAGTGGCAGAAAGGGGCTCAATGACTCCAAGTTCATGACTCTTCATGTTGGGTTTGCAGCACTCGATAATGTTTCCAGTAGATCCCTGTATCAGTCATTTCTCTGTGCAGCCTAGGACCAGGGACAGAAGTACTTGTACATTCCATACCTCCAACTACGTTGCACATGGTGCCCTCTGGGGTCTGGGGCCTGAATTACAGCATGCTTTGAGGCCTGGCTTTCATTCAGGAAATTGCACATTGTCTCCAGCTCACAAGGTGGCACACAGCACCTGTGGGTAAATGGCTCCCTTAAAGGGGAGTCTGTCTTTGGCTGGCACTGGAGACAGTGCTGAGGTGGAATGAGCAGCCTGTCTTCTTCATTGCTGAGTCTGGCTTCTTGGGACTAGAATTCCTTTGTTTTGAATGCAGGGGAAAGAGTCCATGTTGAGTCGTCCAGATGTGCTGCATTGCCATCAGAATGTGTAGAGAGACAAACTTCTCTTTCCACTGGAACTTGAAAGCATAGTCTTTTGATATCCAGTTCTTATATATGATAGCTTGGCTGAGGGGAAATACATATTCTCTCTCTTTGTCTTTCCTTTCCTCTCCTTCTCTCCCTCCCCTACTCCCACATCCAGATAAAAATCACCTATGGTTTTAATGCTCCCTGGGAGAAATTTCACTTGTAATTTACAGTGAGAAAAATGGTTACAAAATTGGTTTTCTTTTTCTTTCCTTATTTTTTCCTTTCTAATAGAAGAAGTGGTAGGAAAAAATGCATTTAATACTTACATAGCTTTTGGCTTTGAATCCTGGTTCCACCATTTTTTAGTTATATGAATTTAGGCAACTTTGTCCTTCTGAGACTCAGCTTCTTCATATGTTAAATGGGGAATAATATCTATTTTAAAGAGTAGAGTGTAAAGTAATTGAAATAAAGAAAGAACGTTAAAGACTTAATACAGTACCCAGAAAATGCTAGGTACATAGTACCTGGTAGTCCTTATCCCAGCAAGTACAGAATTTATGTTTCCCATTTGCTTGGCCCTGAGAAACTCACAGCCAACTTCTCTGCTTAAATACCACAGCTATATTATTCCTCATAGTTATTAAGTTTATGCTCTCCATTTAATCTCTATATACACACATATGTAATTTAAGGTGGTTTAAACAAAATATCTATACATTGTTAATATTATTATATAGATCTTTTGTTCAATCCACATTAAGTTAATTTGACAGGAATAGAGGGAGCTATAGATTTGAGACATTAAAAAAAGAAAATTCCCCATTAGCCCCAAGGGTTCATTGTAGTCTATTCCCCTGATATAAATTGGAAGAAAAGCATTTTTTGGTTCAATGAGTTCCAGGAGTTGTACATGTTCAGCTGGATTTCCCTCAGGAAGTCAATGAAGTCAAGAATTAAGTCAGGAAGTCAAGAATTAAGAATGATTACATTTCTTTCATATGTCACTGGAAGTTCTCAGGATTAATCTTGATTTACAAAAAACACTGGATACCCACTGCTCATTCTCTTGCCAGAAATATATATTTATTTACTAGTACCAGATGCACAACTGTGGTCTTGTGATTTTATAATAGGGACTATGTGAAGTGTTTAAAAACTGATGTACTGGGGTGCCTGGGTGGCTCAGTAGGTTAAACATTGGATTCTTGATTTCTGACTCATGATCTCATGGTTCTGAGTTCAAGGCCTGCATGGGGCTCCATGCTGGTCAGGGAGCCTGTTTAAGAGTCTCTCTCTCTCTCTCTGTCTGGAGGGGAGGAGCAAGATGGTGGAGGAGCAGGAGATCTAAATTTTGTCTGGTCCCAGGAGTTCATCTAGATAGTTATCAAACCATTCTGAACACTTACAAACTCAACAGGAGATCAAAGAGAAGAAGAGCAGCAATTCTAGGAACAGAAAAGCAACCACTTTATGGATGGTAGGATGTGTGGAGAAGTGAATCTGAGGATATATATGGGAAGAGAGACCTCAGCGGGGAAGGGTTGACTCCTGGTAAGTGGTGGAGTAGCTGAGCACAAAATCAGGACTTCTAGAAGTCTTTTCCATTGAGGGACATCACTCCAGAGGCTAAGCGGGGGGTGGAGCCCTCGTGGGGACTGTATGGTCTCAGGACCCACAGGATAACAGAAAGACCAGGGTGTCTGAGTGTGGCAGAGTTCCCATGTATCAGAGCGGGGAATCCAGCTGTAGAGACGGAGCCAAGGAGTGAGCTCTCAGGTCAGGGTGACCTTAAACTGTGATCCAAGGCACAGTCAGACTATTGCTCATTGAGCAGGGACCTCACAAACAACAGATCCAGGGACACCCCCTCCTTCCTTCCATGGGAGGAGTGGCATGGGAGCATGCTGCAGGAATCTGCTGGGTTTGAAGACTCAGTCAGAAACACTCAGTCTCAGACTGGGTGAGCTCAGAGCGTGGCTGGAGACCAGGGAGACAGGAGGGATTGACTGTTTTTCTGTGAGGGTGCACTGAAGAGTGGGTGTGAGTTCACAGCTCCTCCAGGGTGGAGATTGGGAGGCGGCTATTTTCACTATCCTCCTCCAGAGCTCTACAGAAAGCATTCAGGGAACAAAAGCTCCCAAGAGTGAACTCCAGATTTCTTAGCCCAGCCCCTGGCAAGTGTGGAACAATTCTGCCTCAGGCAAAGACAATTGAGAATCACTGCAACTTGCCCCTCCCCCAGAAGATCAGCAAGAACATCCAGCCAAGACCCACTTTACTGATCAATGAGAACTGCAAAACACCTGTGCTAGGAGAATATAGCACACAGAATTCATGGCTTTCCTCCCATGATTCTTTAGTCCTTTAAAGTTAAATTTATTATTATTTTTTTTTTGAAATTTTCCTTTTTCCTATTTTAACCAACATCTTATCTTCTCAATACCTTTAAAAAATCTTTTTAAATTTTTATTTTTATAGTCATATTCTATCCTTTCATTGTATTTAACCTTATTTTTTGTATACATAGAAGTTTTTCTTTCTTTAAATTTTTGGGATGCAGTTCCTTCTTTTTCTTTCTTTTAAAAGATTTTATTTTCTTGAGAGAGTGAGTGAGAGAGAGCATGAGAGGGGAGAGGTTCAGGGGGAGAAGCAGACTCCCCACCGAGCAGGGAGTCTGATGCAGGACTTGATCCCAGGACTCTAGGATCATGACCTGAGCTGAAGGTAGTCACTTAATCAACTGAGCCACCCAGGTGTCTGGGATACAGTTTCTTCTAACAGAACAAAATATACCCTAAATCCAGCAAATGGCTTCGTTCTAGGCTCCAGCATGATCACATTCTCTCCTTTTCTTTATTTTTTTTTACCTTTTTTTTTTTTACACTTTTTCTTTCTTTTTTAAACCAACTTCTTATCAATTTCTTTTAAAATATCTTTAGAAATTTTTATCTTTATAGTCATATTACATCCCTTCATCATGCTTACCATATTTTTGTATATATATATACAAAAAAATATATATATATTTTGTATATATATATACTATATATATATATATATATATATATTTTGTATATATATAAGTTTTTCTTTCTTTAAAATTTTGGGAGGCAGTTTCTTCTAACAGACCAAAATACACCCCAAATCAAGTGTGTGACTCTATTTGCCAACCTAATATATATAGGTAAATATATATATATTTATATATACCTATATATATGTATATATATACACTAAACAAAATCAGAAGAGACCCAAAACTGGGGGGAGAAGAAAGGGTAAATGTATATATATATATACATTTAGGTATATATATATATATATGTATATATATACACTAAACAAATCAGAAGAGACCCAAAACTGGGGGGAGAAGAAAGGGTAAATGTATATATATATATACATATATACAAATGTATATATATATATACATTTACCCTTTCTTCTCCCCCCAGTTTTGGGTCTCTTCTGATTTTGTTTAGTGTATATATATACATATATATAGGTATATATAAATATATATATACCTATATATATATTTACCTATATATATTAGGTTGGCAAATAGAGTCACACACTATTTATATATATATAAATATATATATACCTATATATATATTTACCTATATATATTAGGTTGGCAAATAGAGTCACACACTCTATGTATATATATATACATTTACCCTTTCTTCTCCCCCCAGTTTTGGGTCTCTTCTGATTTGTTTAGTGTGTATATATACATATATATATATATATACACATATATATATATACCTAAATGTATGTGTATATATATATATATATATATATATATATATATATATATACATTTACCCTTTCTTCTCCCCCCAGTTTTGGGTCTCTTCTGATTTGTTTAGTGTATATTTTTTTTGGGTCATTGTTACCCTATTAGCATTCTTTTCTCTCACTCATCTATTCTTCTCTAGACAAAATGACAAGGTGGAAAAACTCACCTCAAAGAAAAGAATAAAAGGTAGTACTGAGAGCTAGGGATCTGATCAATATGGACCTTAGTAAGATGTCAGACCTAGAGTTCAGAATGACAATTATAAAGATGCTAGTTGGGCTTGAAAAAGACATAGAAGATACTAGAGAATCCCTTTCTGGAGAAATAAAAGATCTAAAATCTAACCAAGTCAAAATCAAAAAGGTTATTAATGAGGTGTGATAAAAAAATGGAGGCTCTAACTGCTAGAATAAATGAGGCAGAATAGAGAATTAGTGATATAGAAGACCAAATGATGAAGAATAAAAAAGCTGAGAAAAAGAGAGATGAACAACTACTGGATCATGAGGGGAGAATTCGAGAGATAAGTGATAACATAAGACAAAACAATATAGAATAATAGGGATCCCAGAAGAAGAGCAAGAAAGAGAGAGAGGGGGGAAGAAGGTATATTGGAGCAAATTATAGCAGAGAACTTCCCTAATTTGGGGAAGGAAGCAGGAATAAAAAACCAGGGGGCACATATATCAATAAAATATCAATAAAAATAGATCAACACCCCATTATCTAACAGTAAAACTTACAAGTCTCAGAGACAAAGAGAAAATCCTGGAAGCAGCTCAGGAGAAGAGGTCTATAACCTACAATGATAGAAATATTATATTGGCAGCAGACCTATCCACAGAGACCTGGCAGGCCAGAAAGAACAGGCATGATATATTCAGAGCTCTAAATGAGAAAAAAATATGTATCCAAGAATACCATATATAGCTAGGCTGTCATTGAAAATAGGAGAAGAAATGAAAAGCTTCCAGGACAAACAAAAGTGAGAAGAATTTAAGAACACCAAACTAGCCCTACAGGAAATATTGAAAGAGTCCTCTAAGCAAAGAGATAGCCTAAAAGTAACATAGACCAGGAAGGAACAGAGATAATATACAGTAACAGTCACCTTATGGGCAATCCAATGGCACTAAATTCATCTCTTTCAATAGTTACCCTGAATATAAATGGGCTAAATGCCTCAATTAAAAGACAAAGGGTATCAGAATGGGTAAAAAACCAAGACCCATTGATATGCTATCTGCAAGAGATTCAATTTAGGCCCAAAGACACCTCCAGATTTAAAGTAAGGGGGTGGAAAAAAATTTACCATGCTAAAGGACATCAAAAGAAAACTGGGGTGGCAATCCTTATATCAAACAAATAAGATTTTAAGCCAAAGACTATAATAAGAGATGAGGAAGGATGCTATATCATACTTAAAGGATCTATCCAAGAAGAATATCGAACAATTTTAAATATCTATGCCCCTAACATGGGAATAGCCAATTATATAAACCAATTAATAACAAAGTCAAAGAAACACATCGATAATAATACAATAATAGTAGGGGACTTTAACACCCCCCTCACTGAAATGGGCAGATCATCTAAGCAAAAGATCAACAAGGAAATAAAGGCACTGTGAACCAGGTGGACACACAGATATATTTGGAACATTCCATCCCAAAGCAACAGAATACACATTCTTCTCTAGTACACATGGAACATTCTCCAGAATAGATCACATCCCGGGTCACAAATCAGGTCTCAACTGGTACCAAAAGATTGGGATCATTCCCTGCATATTTTCAGACCACAATTCTTTGAAACTGGAACTCAACCACAAGAGGAAAGTTGATGAGAACTCAAATACATGGAAGCTAAAGAGCATCCTACTGAAGAATGAATGAGTCAACCAGGAAAATAAAGAATTAATGAAATTCATGGAAATAAATGAAAATGAAAACACAACTGTTCAAAATCTTAGGGATGCAGCAAAGGCGGTCCTAAGAGGAAAGTATATAGCAATACAAGCCTTTTTCAGGAAGCAAGAAAGGTCTCAAATACAAAACCTAATCCCACCTCTAAAGAAGCTGAAGAAAGACCAGCAAAGAAAGCCTAAACCCAGTAGGAGAAGAGCAATGATAAATATCAGAGCAGAAATCAATGAAACAGAACCAAAAGAACAGTAGAACAGATCAATGAAACTAGGAGTTTGTTCTTTGAAAGAATTAACAAGATTGATAAACTCCTGGCCAGACTTACCAAAAAGAAAAGAGAAAGGACCCGAGGGACGCCTGGGTGGCTCAGTTGGTTAAGCAGCTGCCTTCGGCTCAGGTCATGATCCCAGCGTCCTGGGATCGAGTCCCACATCAGGCTCCTTGCTCGGCAGGGAGCCTGCTTCTCCCTCTGCCTCTGCCTGCCATTCTGTCTGCCTGTGCTTGCTCTCTCCCCCTCTCTCTCTGATAAATAAATAAAATCTTTAAAAAAAAAAAAAAAAGAGAAAGGACCCGAATAAATAAAATGAATGAAAGGAGCGATCACAACCAACAAATAAATACAAACAATTATAAGAACATATTATGAGCAACTATACACCAGCAAATTAGACAATCTGGAAGAAATGGATGTATTCCTGGAGACTTATATACTACCAAAACTGAACCAGGAAGATATAGAAAACCTGAACAGACCCATAACCAGTAAGGAAATTGAGCAGTCTTCAAAAATCTCCCAAAAAACAAGAGCCCAGAACCAGATGGGTTCCCAAGGGAAATTCTACCAAACATTTAAATTAATACCTATTCTCCTGAATCTGTTCCAAAAAATGGAAATGGAAGGAAAACTTCCAAACTCATTTTATGAGGCCAGCATTACCTTGATCCCCAAACCAGAAAAAGAACCCATCGAAAAGGAGAGTTATAGACCAATATCCTCGATGAACACAGATGTGAAAGTTCTCATCAAAATACTAGTTAATAGGATCCAACAGTACATTAAAAGGGTTATTCACCATGACCAAGTGGGATTTATTCCTGGGCTGCAAGGTTGGTTTGACATCCACAAGTTAGTCAATGTGATAAAATATATAATAAAAGAAAGAACAAGAACCATATGATACTCTCAATAGATACAGAAAAAGCATTTGACAAAGTACAGAATCATTTCTTGATCAAAACTCTTCAAAATGTAGGGATAGAGGGCACATAACTCAATATCATAAAAACCCTCTATGAAAAACCCACAGTGAATATCATCTCAATGGGGAAAAACTGAGAGATTTCCCCCTAAGGTCAGGAACACATCAGGGATGCCCACTGTCATCACTGCTATTCAACATAGTACATATTCAACATACAAGTCCTAGCCTCAGCAATCAGACAACAAAAAGAAATAAAATGCATCCGAATCAGCAAAGAAGGAGTCAAACTTTCACTCTTTGCAGATGATATGACACTTTATGTGGAAAACCTTAAAGACTCCACTCCAAAATTGCTAGAACTCATACAGGAATTAAGTAAAGTGTCAGGATTTAAAATCAATGCACAGAAATCAGTCGCATTTCTCTACACCAACAGCAAGACAGAAGAATGAGAAATTAAGGAGTCAATCCCATTTAATTGCACCCAAAACCATAAGATACCTGGGAATAAGCCTAACCAAAGAGGAAAAGAATCTTACTCAGAAAACTGTAGAATACTCATGAAAAAAATTGAAAAGGGCACAAAGAAATGGAAACATGTTTCTTGCTCATGGATAGGAAGAGCAAATATTGTGAAAATGGGAAAAATGTTCCATGTTCATGGATAAGAAGAACAGATATTGTGAAAATGTCTATGCTACCTACAGCAGTCTACACATTTAAAGCAATCCCTATCAAAATACCATCAAGTATTTTTCAAAGAAATGGAACAAATAATCCTAAAATTTATATAGAACCAGAAAAGACCTCGAATAGCCAGAGGAATATTGAAAAAGAAAGCCAAAGTTGGTGGCATCACAATTCCAGACTTCAAGCTCTATTCCAAAGCTGTCATCAAGACAGTATGGTACTGGCACAGAAACAGACACATAGGTCAATGGAATAGAAGAGAGAGCCCCAAAATGGACCCTCAGCTCTATGGTCAACTAATTTTCGACAAAGCAGGAAAGAATGTCCAATGGATAAAAGACACTCTCTTCAACAAATGGTGTTGAAAAAATTGGACAGCCACATGCAGAAGAATCAAGCTGGGCTATTTCCTTACATCACATACAAAAATAGACTCAAAATGGATGAAAGGCCTCAATGTGAGATAGGAATCCATCAAAATCTTGAGGAGAACACAGGCAACAACATCTTCAACCTCAGCCAATCAAGAAATGGGCAGAAGACATGAACAGACATTTTTGCAAAGGAGACATCCAAGTAGCGACAGACACATGTAAAAGTGCTCAGTATCCCTCAGTATCAGTGAACTACAAATCAAAACCACAGTGAGATACCACTTCACACCAGTCAGAATGGCTAAAATGAACAAGTCAGGAAATGACAGATATTGGCGAGAATGCGGAGAAGGGGAAACCCTCCTATACTGTTGGTGGGAATGCAAGCTGGTGCAGCCACTCTGGAAAACAGTATGGAGGCTCCTCAAAAAATTGAAAATAGAGCTACCTTATGACCTATCAATCTCACTGCTGTGTATTTATCCCAAAGGTATAAATGTAGTGATCTGAAGGGGCAAGTGCCCACCAATGTTTATGGTAGCAATGTCCACATTAGCCAAACTATGGAAAGAGCCTAGATAGATGTCCATCAACAAATGCATGGATAAAGAAGATATGTTGTGTGTGTGTACACACACACACACACACACACACACACACACACACTGGAATATTATGCAGCCATCAAAAATCCAAAATCTTGCCATTTGTGTTGATGTGGATGGAACTAAGCAAAATAAGTCAACCTGAGGAAGACAATTATCATATGATCTCACTGATAGAAGGAATCTGAGAAATAAGACAGAAGATCATAGGGGAAGGGAGGTTTGAAAAATGAAACAAGATGAAACCAGAGAAGGAGACAAACCATAAAAGACTCTTAATCTCAGGAAACAAACTGACGTTGCTAGGGGTGGGTGGGGGTGAGGGATAGGGTGGCTGTGTTATGGACATTGGGGAGGATATGTGCTATGGTGAATGCTGTGAATTGTGGAAGACTGATGATTTACAGACCTGTACCTCTGAAACAAATAGTACATTATATGTTAATAAAAAGAATAGGGCACTGGGTGGCTCAATGAGTTAAGCCTCTGCCTTCAGCTCAGGTCAGGATCTCAGGGTCCTTGGATTGAGCCCCACATTGGGCTCTCTTCTCAGCAGGGAGTCTGCTTCCCGCTCCCCCTCTGCCTGCCTCTCTGCCTACTTGTGATCTCTCTCTCTTTGTCAAATAAATAAATAAAATCTTTGAAAAAAATAAAATATGCAAAAAAAAGATTCTCTCTCTTCCTCTTATCCTCCTGACCCTAAAATAATTTTGAAAACTATGATGTATTTCTTTCTCACTAAGAGCACTTAGGGGGTGGTGATTTTGAGAATTGTACTCAGAAGTGAAAAGAACATATGTTGAAACTAAGATTAAATTTTTAAAAAGGATGACTCCAATTTGAGCATGAAGACATTCTTGCTTGCAAAATGGCAATCTCTTGACTGCTTGCAGCATTCATAGGTCTCACCACTCTTCTCGTTGTGAGGGCTTCGCTGCAGCGGGAAAAAAAAATGGCAATCTCTTCTCTTAAAATGTACAAACATCATAGCAGTATCAGATATCAGAATAATGACTGAGCACAGATGCCAGGTGAAAATTCCAGTTCTGACACTTAATAGCTGTGCCGTTACTGGTGATCTCAGGCAAGTCACCTAACCTCTCTGTGCCTCCCTATTGTCTACTCTAAAATGGGGATGAGAGCAGTACCCACTTCACAGGGCTGTTGAGAGGTTAGAAAAAGATAGTATAGATATGGTGCTAAGACTAGGACCTGACGGGACGCCTGGGTGGCTCAGTTGGTTGGACGACTGCCTTCGGCTCAGGTCATGATCCCGGAGTCCCGGGATCGAGTCCCGCATCGGGCTCCCAGCTCCACGGGGAGTCGGCTTCTCCCTCTGACCTTCTCCTCACTCATGCTCTCTCTCACTGTCTCTCTCTCAAATAAATAAATAAAATCTTTAAAAAAAAAAAAAAAAAGACTAGGACCTGACATGGTACGTGTATTGTCAGGTATTTTATTAAAAAAGAGAAAAGTCATCCAGTATTCCAATTACATATTAATCTTTCTTTTGTTTCTTCTCATTTGTTCTTCTGCTTTATACAGGTGTAACCCTAACATATATGCAATCTGCATTCGGTTATTTTTTACTTTAAATTACTTACTACACATTTTCTATGTTTCTATATAGTGTTCACAATAATTTTTAGTGGCTACATACTATTCTTTCAGATTGGTAAACCAGAATTTATTTAGTCATTCCTTTAAAAAATTATTTATTTATTTATTTATTTGATGCAGAGAGAGAGAGAGAGAGGAGAGCACACAGGTAGGCAGAGCTGCAGGCAGAGGGAGAGAGAGAAGACTCCCATTGAGCAGAGAGCCCCATGCAGGGCTAGATCACAGGACCTTGGAGTCATGACCTTAGCCAAAGGCAGTTTAATCCACTGAGCCACCCAGGCACCCCTAGTTATTCCTTTTCTAAAACCTTTATTTCTACTTACAAAAATTTGATAATGCTTGTCACTGTTTTTTTTTTATAATGAACTATATAATGTGGACAGAAGGGTATATGTCTTTATATACATACAGTTGCCTTCCGTGTTAAAATTCTACGTGTGTGCATTTTCATTATCTACAGGTTACCTGGGCGAGCTATTTAATCTCTTTCAGCCTTGGTTTCCTCAACTGTAAAATGAGGATGACAGTAATACTTGTCTCCTACAGTTTTGGTATAGATTAAAAAAATAATAAATATAAATCATTAGAGCAGTTCTGAGTTTCAGCTAGTCTGTTGAAACTGTTACTGTTTCTGTTCTGTAGTCTGTTTAAGCTGTTACTAGTCTGTTTAAGCTGTTACTAGAGGGCCTCTGGCTACAAACTCCCACCTTTTCATTCTTGTTTTCAAAGCTAAGTAAATCAGTGCATTTGACAAAGATGGATTTATGAATTGTTCTGGGTTGTGGCTGTCATGAAACGTACAGACTTCCTACTCCACTGGCTTACCTCTGTGGTTTCCTTATGTGCTGTCTGTAGGTGATACACCACAGCCCTTTGCATGGCCTGAAGGCAAGGACCAGACTTTGTTTATAGTGGTGACAGCACCAGAAGCCATGTAACCATTTCCCACAACCACATTCTCGTGACTTTGACAGAGACCAAATCTGGGAGGCACCACTCTGGATGGGTTCCATGTCCTGGGTGGTGGAGTGGGGTCTGAGTGCACCTGGCTTCCTCCGATGGGACACCTCGCTCGTGGACAATTCCAAGTGTCCTGTGGTCCCGGGCATCTGTCAATTCTACATTCCTGGGCTTTTTAAATCTAGAATAAAGACACAGATTTCCCACAGATCAGTTGTCAAATGCTAAAGTGCCTTCGATGCTTACCCCGAACCCCAAGTGAGGTCCATTAAGAAAACAAGCTTTGCTTCTGTCACTTGCTTTGGACTAGATCTGCGTAGGGGATGCCAAACTTCTGATTCCTGTATCTGAAAACATGTAAAAAATATAAGGAAGTATAAAAGAAAACACATCCTTTGGATCTATGTTGCTTAGCTTTTGAAACCTGCTACTCTAATTTGGGTTTAAGAATTTTGATGAATCGAAGTTGTCACTTGAGAGTGAGTTTACTGGGTGAAGAAATGGTTGAATTATTTCTACTGTACAGAAGTTGATTATCATGGGCTTCCCAATGACTCTCATTAGTGGCGGAACCCTTTATAATGAAAGCTAAGACCTGTTGAATTACTATAATAAATATTCTTTTCTAACATATATATATATAACATATATACACACATATAACATATATACATACATCTATATACACATATAACATATATATACACATACATATTTACTCATTCAATTATAATAATGTGTGATTTAGAAACTATTCATTAGTGTCATTGTACAGAGGAGAAAACCGAGGCACAGACTGAGTGAATACCTTCCTTGAGATTACAGTAGTCATCTGGTGGTAGGCTCCTGCCTGTTTTCCCTAAGCTACATTGCCTCTGTGTAAGAGATCTGCCAGGAATTACTTGCCTATACTGAAATGTCTCAACCATGGAATCTCTGAGGATCCTTTTCTGTGGATGGTCTGAGAGAGCAGGTGAATTACAATATGTGTGCACTCACACAATTATAGAATTTTGTGGCTTCCTGGAAATCTAATCAATAGATCCTTGACTTCACCAGCTTCCAGAAGGACCTCACATTGTAATGGCCTTCATCTTCTTTGTGCACAGGAATTCCAGTCCTTTACCTGGCCTTCTTCCTCAGAGGTTTCTGGGAATCTCTGAGCATCATCCTCATTTCCCTCTAGTGTTTCTTGAGCTTGCTTACTACCTTAGTCAATCGCCTGGCCTTGGAAAACCAATCTCTGCTGCCCCTGCGCACTACCCCGCCCCCCACCTCCCGCCCCCCACCACCTACAAGAGGAGGCCTGACATGAATCTATCAGGCTTTATGACTTTCCGAGGCTAATCTATCAAAGGTTATGCAGCTTCCATCTGGTTCTCTTTTTTTTTTTTTTAAGATTTTATTTATTTATTTATTTGACAGAGACAGAGAGATCACAAGTAGTCAGAGAGTCAGGCAGAGAGAGAGGGGGAAGCAAGCTCCCTGCTGAGCAGAGAGTTCGATGTGGGGCTCCATCCCAGGACCCTGAGATCATGACCTGAGCTGAAGGCAGAGGCTTAACCCACTGAGCCACCCAGGTGCCCCCCCCCATCTGGTTCTCTTAACATGCTACTTCTGGTGGAAACCAATTGTCATGTAAGAAGCCTAGCTGCCCTGATAATGTTATGCTGGAAAGGTCATGTGTAGATGCTCTGGTTGACAATGTTCCATGAGCTCCCAGCCTACAGCCAGCTTCAACCCCCAGGCAAGTTAAAGAGCCATCTGGGACCCTCAGCCTAGCAGTCGTGCAGCCCCAGCTAATAGGTAGGACTGGCCACATAATGTGTGGGGCCCAGTGAAAAATTAAAACACACAATTCCAAGACTGGTAAGTGAGCATTAAACCAAGAGTGGGGCCCATTTAAGGGCAGTATCCCTAGGCAACGTCAAGGTTGTACATGCACAAAGCCAGCCTGCTCGCAAAATCTGAGAACTGCACCACAGAGCCCTTCCCAAAGCTTTGTGTTCAAAATAAAATGGTTGTTTTACACTAGAAAATATGGGGTGATTTATAACAGGGCCACAGTAATTGTATCAGCCCTAAGGACAGTTATTTCAGGCTCTAATAGCTCAGCATTCTTGTACTTCTTAAAAGTTTATATAGCCCTGGGGCGCCTGGGTGGCTCAGTGGTTTGGGCCTCTGCCTTCGGCTCGGGTCATGGTCTCGGGATCCTGGGATCGGGCCCCACGTCGGGCTCTCTGCTCAGCGGGGAGCCTGCTTCCCCCCTCTCTCTGCCTGCCTCTCTGCCTACTTGTGATCTCTCTCTGTCTATCAAATAAATAAATAAAAATCTTTAAAAAAAAAAAAGTTTATATAGCCCTGAAATTGTGAGTCTATGTGGGGTGGGCTATACCTATAGTCCGGTTCTGTTTATTGTTCTGTCCTCCAGCCCGAGTTGAAAATTGTGCCTTGGAATCTTTGCTGCATTTTTGGCTATTTCAACAACTACTAATTAAAAACTCACAAATATAATACAAATATAATAAATAAAATAAAAGAAGCTTATTTGTATAATAACAAGCAACAGTGAACAACAGCACAAGATATTGATAATTCAAAAGGCACTTTTTCTGCAAAGGACATAATCTGTAGAGATACGACTCTGCCGACAGTACAAATGACCTTCAAAATCACCTTTCACAAAGGGCAATTTAATTCCCAGGAACCACAGCTTCCCCAAGTAGTTCCACTTTATATTTGCATAATTAAAAGGCTTAGTTGTGTGCATTTCTTAGAAAAAAGTAGGGAGTTTCAAGACGCATCTTGTGCAAGGCAAAAAAAAAAAAATTGCTTGCCACCTGGAAATGCAGATTTCCTAATTCTACTATTCGCACTAAGCTTTCACAAATTTTAGGGGCTCTTATTTGAAGAAAACATACCTCAGTGTTGTTTCTGAAATCAAAGAAAGCTGAATCTGGTTTCATTTATTTGCCAGAATTTTGTGTTAACAAGCACTTTCGTGACCTTAGAATCTGGTAAATCGATATTCATAATGGGAACAATCTTAGGTGTTGCTTTCTTTCTTATGTGATGTTTTCTACATAATCAAGAGACTATTAAGTTCCCTTGTGTTAGGGTGCTGTAGACTGTCTCTGATTGATTTCTTTGAAAGTCTTGGGTGGGGTAGTTGACTAAACACTGACTCCCAAAGATATCCGTGTCCAAATCCCTGGAACCTGTGATTGTTACCTTACATGGCAAAAGGGTCTGTGCAGCTGGGGGTTAAATGAAGGCTGATGAGATGGGGAGATTATCCTAGGTTTTTATGGTAGACACTAAACGTACTCATGAATGTCTTTATGAGGGAAGGGGGCAGAGTAGGGTGATTTGACAGTAGAAGTGGATAATGTGATAGATGGACGAAGGGGCCACCGGTGAAGGAATGTAGCTCTGGAAGCTGAAAATGGCACATTCCCTGGAGCCTCAGGAAGGAGCACAGCCCTGCTGAGAACTTGACTTTGGCCCAGTGAACTGTAAGGGAATAAACATGTGCTCTTTCAAGCCACCCAGTGAGCGGTAATTTGTTGTAGCACTGGTCATAAACTACTAGAGTGCATATCTGATTGTTTATTGTTTACTTCTTGTTTGAAAATCGTTCTTGCGTGGGAAACTCTTCATCAGTGTGACTGTTTGAAGAGCCCAAGCATTGTATTCCTGGGCCGGAGGGCATGTGTTAGGACCTGTTCAGTGTGAATTACCCATCGGTGATCTCCGGGCCACTGTTGCACAGAACAATAACTAAACTTCATCGCGTTCGGCCTGCCTTTGCATCTCTTCCGGACAATTTGCTCTATCTCGTGGCCAACCCCGTTGAACAGCGTCTTCGGTGACAGCAAGAGGTGCAGGCTGGGAAATGCCTCTGACTCACCCCTGTGGTAGGTCCGAAAGGAGGCAGAAGGATGCTGTTTCAGGTTGACGGGGTTGTGTACCCCGTGTGGGAGATGCATGAAGAGCATTCTGGGACCCAGAGTTGGCTTCTCACCATCTGACCTAAAGGAGCAACTTCTTACAGTAAGCTCAGGGGAAGGAAGTCAGTGTTGGTGCAGCGCTCCTTCCACGAACTTAAGCCCAGATGTGTGACCTACATATTCATCCTCCAAAATGACCTTCCTTCTACTGAGGTGGAGCAGGGTTAAACATAAAAAAGTAAACACTGCATGGCAATCATATTTGTTATAAAGATTATTTGAAATTCTTTGGCTTCTCAAACTCTATGAATTTATTATATTAAAGGGCAATAGGGCAAAAAAAACCCTGAGTGGGTCACTATTTGTCTTTGTGGATGGGATGTTTTTTAGGAAAACTTGTCTCCTCTACTTCCAGAACCTTTCATTCTTTGTTTCCATCCTCATGTGGGATTGTCAGCTATGACTGGGTCTCAGGATTAGCAAAACAGACTGTTTTCTAGGTGCTGGGGTTTGTGGGGGGCACTGAGAAGGGATTTTGCCTCCAAAATAGATCTTTGTGTTCTGCATAAATCCTTTCTTTGAAACATCACTTTTGAGGGCCTTTTTTTTTTTTTTTTAAATATACACCTCCAGGAGGTCGACTCATTGGGCTGGTAAGGTAGGTTAAATTTTTGTGACATCCTCCCCAGACTCTCCTCTTAAGGGTCCAGCATTGTGCCAGCTATTGGGGCATCAAAGATCAGTAAGTCACCTCTGGTGATATTTTCCTACCTCTAGAGGTACTACCAAAATTGATTTGTAAGAGATCTAAGGTGGTTTTGTTGTCTGTTTGGTTTTTCCCTAACAAACTACTAGAAATAATAAGGGTGAAAGAAAATGGCTATATATGATAAGTAGGTGAGGAAAATAGATGTGGGCTTTTCTGGATAAGGGAAGTTATGACAGGTATACCTTCTTTCTCTCCTTCCTTCCTCTCACCTTCCCTTCCCTTCTCCTTCCTTCCTTCTTCCTGTTTCTTTTTGTAAAGGAGAAAAGAAAGTTAAGTTTTTCCTACAGTAAAATGATTTTTCCAGGATGGAAAAAATATATAGGACAAAAGCTGAATAGATATAGAAATTTGTAGATGGTTTGTGGAAAAGGAATATATATATATATTTGTGTGCGGAAAAAGAATATTGAGAAAGGAATTTTATGTGCAGTTAAGCTAAAATTGGAGTGGATTTGTGCAAGAGGGAAGAAAGGAGAGTTTTAATGTCAGACGCACACTCGTGTGCATTAAATTTTTTTTCTTTGCTAAAAGGACAAAGTTTACTTAGACTATTGATCTGCTCTTGATAAGAAATTGTGAAGAAAGGTTTTTCTTTACCTTTAATGGAATCTACCTCGGAAAAAAAGACTCTGTGCTTTGTTTTTATCTGGTCTCTGATTGCTTAAGAAACTGAGTATTCTCTACAAGAGATAAGCTTTTTTTGTTTTTTTTTTTTTCACAATTATGTGACTTTTTGTATATGTTAAATTTCATAGGAAGCATTGTCAAATAAGAAGCAATATAGACCTTCTTTAGAGTATATTTGTATGAAATTCCTAAATCTGATATGCCTTGGTATCATGGTGTCAGTCATCATTTGAAAATGTATGTCGAGGAAATAACCAAATCCCCTTGTCAATTGCAGTATAAGGAACTCTCATCAGATCATCAACCATGGCTGTTTTTAACTCCTTTGTTATTTGCAGATAGCTCTTGCTTTCCTCTGGTGCCTTGGCAAAAAGCATTTCTGCAGAAGTGCTTCGTCTTCAAGGAGATTCATGGAAAGGACTCTGACAAGTACAGATTTCTGATAATTACGAAGAATTTGCCTTCATGTGGGAGGGACACCAATGAGCCTTTCAGATGTCTCCCCAGGGCTACCTGCCTAGCCTCACAGTAGGTCGTGTGATGGGAGCCTCAGATGTGTCCCTGTTCTCCTTCCCTGCATCCGTCAATGGGCCCATTATGTTGATGCTGTAAGGTTCCCATGTGAATATTTACCTTTGTTGCAGGATGACCCCCTGCAGGCTTTGCTGGAACACTTGTGAGGGAGAAGATGTGCCATGAAGCCACAGAAAATTCAAGGTCCGGGCACTGCCGTAAAGTTTGGGAGTCAGGTAAGATACATATTAGGGTTTTAGAGGTCTTTTATTCAATCAAGAAGCTGATGCCCTCATTTGGATACCAGCCCTAGCAACTGACCCTTCAGTAGATACAGCAGACTGAGTGCCTAGAAAGAGTGGCCACCACAGTGCCTGGGCAGGGTGGTGTTTTGCCAAGGAAGCCAGATGGCCCTTGAGATACATTGGCTTGGTTAATGCAGTAACAACATGTTCTGTGTGTTCCAAACAATGTGTAAGGCAACAGTTGAAATGGGCTGCTGTCCTCCATCAGAGTTCCCAGCTGGTAAGGGATTGATCATATTGGCCACCCTCCTTGTGAGTAAGGATTTTAAATATACCTTGGTTTGTGTGGACACTGCATCTGATTTAACTTGAGCTGTCTCTAGTCATTGTGCAAACCTGGCTGCCGCTATGAGGGGTTAGAGAAGCTAAGCACCCTGTACAGATACCCTTTTGAACATTCTGAAGGTCGTGCTATATAACATGGGGCAAAAGAACGGAGGCTCCCTCTCCCTAGAACCTACAAACAGCAGAGTTGTAGAAAAGACAAATGAGATATTAAAGCAGTGGATTAAATTATTAACAGATAAAACTCCCTTGGCCTGGTGGATTTAAGTACTGTCCCAGCCTTTAATACATTTGAAAGGTCATCCATTAGGACCTGTTGCTCATACGCCAGACTTTGGATCCCCAAGGTACCCAATACCATAAAGGCATGGAAGTCATGGAAAACATCCATTGCCCAGAGTCTCACTATGGACTCAGGGGTGTGCTGCTGAGAACCCCGAGCCTATCATGTCTGGGAAAGGCAGTATCTGTTAGAATTTGCAATGGGATGTCCTGCTAGGATGGGTGAGTTACTTCACACCCAGGGTGAGGGGGAGCTACTCTGTCTCCCTGGGATCCAGTTGTCCTGCTGCAAGCTAGGCCTGTTGAAATGTGCTATGCCCGGAATGGGACACACACCATTGGAGGAGAGTGAAGGTGAGGGTCCTGTTCTGGCATATTCCACCCCCAGCCCATCTCCTCATGCCTGAGGAGGCCGTCTTCCCTAGCCAACATGTATGGTGTGCACAACCAGGTCAAGTTCCTAAAGCTGCCAATCTACCTCTCCTCAAGGCCACACTCTGTTTTCTACTAGTGTTCCTTCTTTTCCCTCCCTTCTCTCTCTTTCTTCCTTTTTTGTTCAGGACCTCTTTGAACATGCTCATCTGTAAGTGTTTGAAGAAATTTAGAGAAAATACAACTACTGTAACAACTCAGGAGTATTTCAGGTTGAGCCATGATTGGCTGTGAAAGATTTAACTTTTTCTTAAAAGTACGGAAAAGTTTTTTTCTGTTTCGTTTTCCTTTAGTGCTAGACGTGAAGCTGATGCTGAGGGCAGGCAAAGGGTCTTAAAAGAAGAGGAAAGGTCTCCAGAAAGATTGGCTCTGGAGTAGTTCTCCTTCTGGCTGTGTTAGATTCACTCCTATTATTATTCAAGATGAGAATTTCAACTTTGTTGCAATGAAGAAAGCACATGCATTTGTTTCTTCCCATTTCTGTCTGGATATGAGAGAAAGGTTATCACATTCTTGTGGTAAGCATCACTACAGTGAGCCATCCTCTAGTCAGGAGGGTATAGACAGTCTGGTTAACCACACGGCTCACTGAGACACAAGCTAGACAGAACTGAGAGAGGACAGGGCTTGTGGGAGGAGCCTTGGTTGTGACACAAAGATAAAGACTAGGTTATCTGGGACAGGGAGGAGATTTATGAATATTTTATTTAACAACAATATCTGTTCAAGGACAAAAGTTAAAATTAGATAGTGTACTGTATAGTCCTCTATCATTTCAGAAACTTTTGCAGATCATCCAGCACCCTTTATTAAAGAAATATTAAACAGATGTGTAAGCCCAGTGGCAGCTACCACACTCCTGATAGAAAACTATAATTTATAAAATAAGGTATAACCTGCAAATATTTCTATTCTTTTCTAAAATTTGCCCTTGGGCAAAACTGTTTGCTTATCATAGGCACAGTGAAATGGTAGACTGAATGGATGGTTTTCAAATATAAATACGATTTCTCATAACAGAGCTTCTGCTCCAAGTTGAGCAACAGGTAATATGAAGGTATATTCTCTGACAACTGGCTTCTTTAATGTTAGCACGATATTTTTAAGATTCATCCAAGTTGTTGGGTGTCAGTGTTTTACTGCTTTTCATTGTTGAATAGGATTCCATTGTATGACTCTGCTAAAATTTAGTTATTCTTACACCAGTTGGTAGGCATTGAGTACTTTACAGTTTTTGGCTACTCTAAAATTTTACATTTAGGGGACGCCTGGGTGGCTCAGTTGGTTAAGCAGCTGCCTTCGGCTCAGGTCATGATCCCAGCGTCCTGGGATCAAGTCCCATATCGGGCTCCTTGCTCGGCAGAGAGCCTGCTTCTCCCTCTGCCTCTGCCTGCCATTCTGTCTGCCTGTGCTTGCTCTCTGCCCCTCTCTCTCTCTGACAAATAAATAAAATCTTTAAAAAAAAATTTACATTTAGGTCTTTGTGATCTACCTTTTCATTTTTCTTAGGTAGCCTCTCTAAGAGTAGGATTGTTGATGCTTATGATAGTGTATGTTTAACTGCTCAGCTATTTTCTGAAGTGACTGTGTCACTTTGCATTCCTGCCAGAAACATATGAGAGTTCCAGTTGCTCCCACATTCTTGTCAGCACTTGCTGGGTATTGTTAGTTTTAAAATTCTCATCTCTCTTGTGGGGAGTATTTCAATGTGCTTTTATTTTTCTATTGATCGATTTATCTACCTACCTACCTATGTATTATCTATCATCTATCCATCTATCATCTATCATCTAACTATCTATCATCCATCTATCTTTTTAAGTAGGTTCCATGTCAAGTGTGGGGCTTGAGCTCATGACCCTGAGATCAAGAGTCAATGCTCTATCAACTGAGACACCCAGGTACCCCATCAATGAACTTTTAATTTGCATGTCATACTATATTGATGTAAACATTTGCAACACTAAAGAGCTCTGTCCTTTCACTTAAGGGTTACCATTTACAGGGGTTTGCATACATGAGTGGCCAATCCCATGTCCCAGCAGTTCCATCTTAGATAATTCTTTATCAGAAAAGTTGATTTTTCACCTTTTATGTCAACTTGTCCCGATTTTGTGGGGGTTCCTTTGAGCTTCTTCACAGAATATATGGCATCTTGTCACGCGTCCTTTAGTGAGGAATATGGTTCCAGTTTCATCCTTTATAAGTACAAGTTGACCTTTTGCCTTTCTCTTTTCTCCTGGTAGACTGGCATTTATCTTTATTCTGAATCCAACCCAGGTAATACAGGGTTATACTGGTTTTCATGTTCATGCCATGGTCACTCTACCATAGTCTTATATTGAAAGCTTTGGTCAATCATCATTGATTCTCTTTACTGATTTGGTGCTATTCACAATGCCCAGTGACCGTGATTGATCTGCTCCATTTAAAAAAGAAATCTTGGGCTAGAGGCCTGAACAATGGAGTTCTGGACAGCTGAAGTCAGATAATAGGGATGGGAAATGTAAATTTGAATGCCATCTTTATACAGATGACAGCTGAAGTCACAGATCTTAGGAGCATGTCCACATTTAGGGCACAAAGAAGTGAAACTGACATGGAAACAGAAGAAATTGATAAGGAGATGAGGTAGAATGTCACAGGAACCAAACTAAGGCAGAGTTTTAGGGAAGAGAGGGTGTTCAATAGGGTTAATCCTGCACAGAAGCGTAGAAGGAGAGAACAGAGAAGATGCTGCTGAATTTGAAATTGGGAGGGTATTTGAGACTTTAGAAAGTGCAGTGACAGACAACAAATTAGTAGAGGCAGAAGCCAGAATGCATAGGATCAGGTAAGGAGAAAGTGGAAGAAACAAGGACAGACATGTCTTTCAATAAGCACAGTAGACATAAAGATACATCTGAGTCATCCTTTGCTTCTTCCAGTAGGGGAAGATGTGTACATCTTTCTGTGCTTTAGATTCCATTTGCTTTGGCCTGAGGAACCTTATTCTCCTCCTCTGTTTTCAGCTCTGGCCATTTTCTCTGTTTATTAATCAAGAGTTTTTCAGTCTTTTTTTTTTAAAGATTTTATCTATTTGTTTGACAGACAGAAAACACAAGTAGGCAGAGAGGCAGGCAGAGAGAGAGAGAGAGATGGGGAAGCAGGCTCCCCACTGAGCAGAGATCCTGATGCGGTCTCGATCCCAGGACCCTGAGATCATGACCTGAGCCGAAGGCAGAGGCTTTGACCCACTGAGCCACCCAGGCTGGCTTGCTTGCATTCTTTCTTTCTTTCTTATTTTTTTTTTTTAATATTTTATTTATTTATTTGACAGAGAGAGGTCACAAGCAGACAGAGAGGCAGGCAGAGAGAGAGAGGGAAGCAGGCTCCCTGCTGAGCAGAGATCCCGATGCGGGACTTGATCCCAGGACCCTGAGATCATGACCTGAACCGAAGGCAGCCGCCCAACCCACTGAGCCACCCAGGCGCCCCAAGAGTTTTTCAATCTTCAAAAAGCAAAACCATAAAAACTACGAATAAGTGACAGGTTCCCATGGCTACCACTCTAATGCCTTTCTTTTTATAGCCAAGCTACTTCAAAAAGACCCCTTTTCTTGTGTCTCCCACTTCCTCCCCTTCCATTCTCTGCTCCGTCTCTTCTAATCTGGTTTTGGCTACCGCTCCAAGAAAGACAGGTCTCTCTCTAGAGCTCAGTGATTTAGGTCATAACTTTTCAGGTCATAACTTAATTGATGTTTCTTGGCATTTGATTCTATTGACTACTTCCTCATCTTTAGGTTCTCCATTCGGTTGGCTTCTCTCTCTCTGATTTCTCTTAGTAAGTTTGGGTTGCTCTTTCTGAGCCTCCTTCATAGACATTGGGTTTAATCTTCAGCTGTTCGGTCCTTTCACTTTGTACCTTCTCTTCTGGAGACACCAATGAAAACATCGCTTCTGATACTCATTCATATGCTAGTGCTTTGGATGTCACCTGCTTTTGCCTAGGGGTTTTACTGTCCAAATTCCTCAAGCTCCAACCTTTGCTGAGCTTTTTTCTCCATTTTCTCACTGGACATTCTATATAGGTGTCCCATAGCGGTCTCAAACCCAGTAAACTCAGAATTAATCCACTGCTTCCATTGGCCCCTAAATTAATATTCTTCTTCCTTCCATTGCTTATTTTGCTGAAAGACATCACCATCCACCCATTAACTAAGTCCGAAATCTGGAGCCATCCTTGTCTTTCTCCACTTCTGCTTATTTCTCCCCAACTTTGCCTTCAAATCCTATTGATTTTACCCTTAATGTTTCTCAAATTCACAGCTTCTCTCCATTTCCACAGCCACTACTTATTTTCTCCCTTGGAAAAATCTTATCTTTTCAATTATTTCCTCCATGCTGAGAATGCTGTTCATTTACCCCCTCAATTTCATTCTTCAAACATATTTAGCAACTCTGTGTTACATACAAAATACTATTGAAGGGGGAGAGTATCCGCTTCTAGTCAAATGTTCTATTCTATCTTGGACACCTCCTCTTGCCTGCTTCCTCACTAAACCACATATTAGGAGTCTAAATCTTAACTGATCTTTCTTCCACTTCCATCCCAACCACCCACCAAACTGGCTACTCTGCACGTTATGAAATTCATCACTCTCCAGGTTGGATTGGAGTAAGATATGTCGATCAGACAGAGATTAAATTATACTGCAGTAAAAAGCAGGTGGAATGGAAAAATTAATAGTCGGTAGTGACTTTATGTGAGTTGAGTACCCCAGTTCCAACAGTCTTTGACATTTGTTCCCTCACCCCCGCTAAACCCTATAATCAGTTTACTGTCCCTCGCCCTTATGTCATTATTTCCCCGTCCTACCAAGCTTAAATCCCACGGTTAGTTATTATAATCACTTTTTTTGCACATGACCTCCATCCTTTGCCTCTCTCACTTGGTCAGATTTAACTGGTAAAACTCCACCCACAGTTAAATTCAAGTCTCCATTTATTCTGTACTTGAACTTACACTGCTGAATGTGGGTGGAGAAAAATCTACAATCCTGCTGACTAATCTCACATTAAATTTATGACCACGAACCTCAACTGGGCCTGTAATGCTGCCCAAACTTCCGTTTGCCACCCACTCTCCTGTGTAACTGTTTTGTGTTTTCTCTTATCTCCTAGTGCCAGTTACCAATGTATTGCCTCTCTTCTCCAAGTCTACCTCAATTGATAGAGTCCTCAAAACTCAATACTTCCTCCTCCATCTTCCCTCTAGGTAGATAACCTAGAGGGAAGAGGCCAGATAGCCTCTTATTTTATTCAGAAAAAAAGCAATCAGAAGAGAACTTAAGTCCTACGGTACATCACAAGTGCGTACTTGCCTGCCTGGGTCTGTCTACTCTCCTATTACTCCAGATGACCTGACTGTACTCTGAGCAGCCGGACTGACAGCTCCATTGAGTCACTAGTTCCTATTCTCTGACCCCACTCAAGCTCATAGCTCTAGAATTCTTCTCCACAGAAGTTTCTTTGTAGTTCTTGCTTTATTCAAATTATCATAGATCTCCTCAGGAGGGTAATACCACTGTATAAGATTCAATGACTTGAATATAATTTCACATAGTGTTTTATCCTATGGTGTCATTATTTGGCGTCACTATTCAGTGTTATCACTGAATCAATGCTGTGTTTTTTCCTCAGTTAAAAGGTAAGTTTAATATGGCTTCTTGGCTGTCCCATAGCATGACCTCCAAACATGGGATAATAGCTGAAATGACTTTTTATACAATGATACATGGACCAAATTCAAGACAAAGATTTCAGCAGGACATAAGCAGGACTTCTTGATTTTTGGAAGTAATGAATCACTCACTGGATTGTGACATTTCCATATCTGAAGTTCTTTAAAGCTAATGTTATTTGATTTCCTACAATGAAGTTAAACCACAATCTGGCAACCAAGACCTTTATAAATACTTCTTGTTTTTTATTCTTTTTCTATTTTCCTAAAATTGTTGGTGATAAAAACAATTGGTTTTTATCCTATCCTAAATAGTTTGTCCTGTAAACAAAACAAAATTGATGTTATAATGTTTTTGCTTATGCAGAGTATAACTTTTCTACCTTTTGATAGAGACACAGGTGAGAAGGCCATTCAAACATTCTTCCAGCATAAACTTTCATAATAATCCTTGTAGTCATCCAATAAGATTCAGCTAAGGCCCTGCTTCTCCGGGAAGGCACTGGATAGGTAAAGGTGAATGAGCCAGGCTTTTTACCTTTGTCTTCCCAAGTAAGTAGAGCAGGATTGATGACACAGGTGTCCTCAGTAAATGTTACAGACTGAATCTTCATTGCCATTATTGTCACCAAATCTCTATTTGGCACACATTAGGGTATGTTTAAACTACTGTGCCTTGTTACTCCTTCCAGGAATTCATGATAGTAATCTACCTGTAGCATTCCAACATGAGACATGTGAGATACAGGTCACCTTTAATATGAGCCTTTTAAGTCTGCTTGCTTTTAACCACAGACACATATGGACTTCCCCTATCTTCCCAGCAACATGCATTGAGAATTAACTTTGTCAGCTCTGCTCTAAATTGTACACGTGGTGAGAGCTGGTGCGTGAGGATGTGAGGAAGCAAGCACGAGGACAACCACTCTTGAAGTCTCCAGGCCTCTCTCGTTGGTGTTAGCACTATCCTTTCTTATTGTTATTTTTGTGACAGGCTCTGAGCTACTGAAACTGGATTCTAAATATTCCTCTGTAGTCTAAGAAATAGGAAACACCTGGACCATGGCCCTGCTTGCTCTCTCTCTCTCTCTCTCTCTCTCTCCCTGCCTCCCTTCCTCTTCCTCCATTACTTTTACCACTTCTTTTTCCAGATATTCTGAAACTTCTCCCAGGCACACCTCAAATTTCTCATCATGGGTGAAGCTCTTCTTGGCCATCCTAAAGTGAAGTGTTTTCCTTTTGAAAGTCTTTGACACTTATAATCTGTCTCACTAATTTAGTCAGTATCCTGCCACGGGACCTCAGTTCCTTCTTATCCCCTATCCCCACTTTCCCTGACCCTATCAGACTACAGGTTCTTTGAGGATGGGATCTTCATTATTCATCCTTGACTATCTCCATAGTCTCTAGCAGGATGTTTTGCTCCAAATAAGTGCTCAACATAATTGAAACAGTACAATGATTAACTATATTGCTCTTTAAAAAAAATCTTAAGTAGGCTCCGTGTCCATTGTGGTACTTGAGCTCACAATCCTGAGATTAAGAGTTGCATGCTCTACTGACTGAGAAGCCAACTGTGCTTGGTTATTTGGGTTTGCTATTGAGGAGAATAACGAGGAAAAGCTACTCAGTTGAAGAAACCAACTGTTCTCTGACTCTTTGCAAACTCTGCTCTACCACTGACACTCTGAGATGCCTCCATGTGGTTCCAGCCCTTGTTGCCTGGGCCCGTCTGTGTGATTCTCTTCTTCAGCCCTGTCTCCTCAGGCAACCCCCCACCAAGACACATGAGCACAAGATGTCTGAGATTTGGATCTCCACGATGGATGCTCCCATGAGTGTGAATGAAAGAGTCATTATTTTTGTTGCAGAACACAGAGCCTGGGGCTGGAAGTATGAAGGGTAGGAATGAACAAAAGCAAACAAAAGATTGTTCCTCAGAGGGATACCTGGGTGTCTCAGTCAGTTGAGAGTCTGCCTTCAGCTCAGGTTACGGTTTCAGGGTCCTGGGATTGAGCCCTGCATGGGGCTCCCTGCTTCGTAGGACGTCTGCCTGTCCTTCTGTCCTTCCCCTTGCTCATGTCCTCTCTCTCTCAAATAAACAAATACAATCTTAAAAAAAAAAAAAAGAATGATTCTCAGAGACTCTGTCATTGCTTCAACACATTCCATTTGAGGTTCTCAGTGACTGAGCTTAAGGGCAGGAGATGCTATATTAACACAGGCTCTTTCCAATCTCAATCTATATCATACTTTCTGTTTAGCTCAGAGTTACTTGGCCAGGGACTCTGTGTGCTTTAAGACTCGGAATGAGAAAATTTGGAAAAACAATTAGTCATTGAACTGCATTTCTATGAAAGTCGTGGGCTCAGAGCTTGCTAAGTTATGTCTGAATGGGTTCATTTGACTGATAGGGTGACTGAAGCTCACAGAACTTAAGTAATTTACCCGAACTCATACAGCTAAATAACAGATAGATCTGGGCTAACCCTAATCCAGCCAGGGGTGTTTGTCTTCTCCGCTCTAGTGTGTAGTGCTCAGGGTTTATACACCTTTCTGGAGCTTAAAAAATATTCAAAATGTGAAAAAGGGAATTAACTGGCTCCCAAATGTCAAAGGAAACTGATATCAGAAAAACAAAGTTAAATTTTATTTGTCTTTTTTAAAAAAGATTAGGTACTTACACAGAATCAAGCATCATGTCAACTGGTCAATTACTTTTTTTTTTTTTAAGATTTTACTTATTTATTTGACAGGGAGACACACAGAGAGAGGGAACATAAGCAGAGGGGAGCAGGAGAGGGAGAAGCAGGCTTCCCATCAAGCAGGGAGTCTAATGTGGGACTCGATTCCAGGACCCTGGGATCATGATCTGAGCCGAAGGCAGATGCTTAATGACTGAGCCACCCAGGTGCCCTAGCCAATTACATTTTATCAACTCAAATAATTACATACAAATTTTGCTTATGGTTGGATATAGATGAATTTCTATGGTTGGGTCTCATGGGTGGTGAGCCTTCAAAAGGAAGAGTGTCTAAGGCTTAAGAATGTTGTAAAATTGACCTATGTATGTGCCCTAGCCCCTGGAGAAGCTCTATCTTTCATCCTTGGAGAACTTTTAATTCTTGGGGAACAAAAGTGAGCAAGAAGGAGAAGAAGTAGGAGAAGGGGAGGAGAGGGGGAAGAGAAGGAGAAGGGAGGGGTAGGCACAATCTGCTCTAGGGAGATGGTCTTATGTGTTCTTTTTATTGTCATAAATGCTTAGTTCAAAAATAAGCACAGAGTAAGCATCAAACCAATACTCCAAAGAAGAAAACTCATCAAATTTGTAAAAACCCATTGTGACATTAAATCCTCCATTTCCTCCCCCTGGAATTTGATCTGGGCTGAGTAGAGGACAGCATGCATGGTGCAGATTGACCTCCAAATGGGACCTGCATCCAAGCAGAAGGGAGAAGGGGGTCCTGTCCCCCAGAAGAGGAAAACCCATCACAGGAATAAGCCCAAACATGTAGTGGCACACGCTGACTCAGCTCTCTATTTGTCTGGTCTGTGTGCTCCAGCACGATATTAGTGGGGGTTCAGGATTTGCTGCCGACCAGTTTTATACATAGTAGAGCCAGTTGTCCAGCCAATAGAAAAAAAAATGCAATAGCAAATCATTTAAGTGGTCAAGCCTTGTCTATACCCTAGGTGCTATGACCATGCTAGCAGTGCAACAAGCAGTATTAGGGACCTCCAGAATTACTAAAGCTGAGGCCACGTGTCAACCAGGGCTGTCAAAAGCAAGGTCAGGCTCATTATCAAATGCTTTGCTGCCTCTGGTTTTTGGGGAGTGAGAAAAGGCTTCTTTGCTTCACTCAATGGTGCCTGGGTGCTCACTATTTGATAATTCTTTGGGGCTCATAAGGAAATGAGATGAAAATGTGCGAGGTGTAATGACACATTAATGCCTGTCCCTGATATCATAGTATGGATTAGAAACCCCCTTGAAAGGCACCTTAGAGGAGGATAGAGGGAAAATAGAAATTGAGGATTTGTTGAGGAGAGGGGGACAGAGAGAATTTGAACAAGGGAAGAGCCTTTGCTTGTTTCACAGTGTAAAAGCCAGCTTGGGTTTTAAATATTCTTCTCATTTCTCCCCAAATCATTGAATCTATCCTGAAAATGTCAACACTTCAAAGATGAAACCTCTTCACGGAAGTTCTTTTCCCACCCGGAAGTGGCACACAGATCTCTTTGAGACCTCCTGTCTTGATGTATTTTCCCATTGGAAATGTGGTCACAGTCAGCACAGGGAGCTGTGGCTGGAGCCTGTTGATAAAGCAGCAGGAGAAACTGATCATTAAACAAATCAAGGAAAATTCGATTTCATCTCATTCACTGTTTTGTCCAGGGCAGGTGGGCTGCGGGTCTATAGCACAGGGTTTCTTGGTGGACCTTTTGAGCATCTTTCAGAGCCCAAGACATTTGACAACAGATACCCTGGAAAAATAGGTATTCCTTCCAACTTGAACTCCAGCCCAGTGCCCTGGGGTAACTGGTGAGAGCATGAGCCACATTTGGAGGAAAGATAGGCTGGCGGAACCCCTCCAAGACTTAGGAACATGGGAAGCATGGATTTCCCTAGGTCTCTGACACTAGGTTCCAAGTGAGATCTTTATTTTCCCTCTGGGAAATTAGCTACGACTTTCTTGTTAGCATGAAGGAGCCTGTGGGCATGGCTTTTCTACTACACAGTCTGAAGAAGAAGGCTGAGGGGAAGGTCAGCTAGACTCATAACTCAAGTATGGCATTCTTGATGTTTAAGATGGAGGAAGGATGGTTGTGGAGGATTAAAAGTGGTAATTAAGGAGCACCCTTGGCACTTGGCTGGCATATGGAAGGGACATATGTATGTGGGACCTTTTTACTTACCTTTCCACTTGCCCTTCGTTGTGTAGTCATGGTGCTTTTATATCTGAAGAAAGCTTGCTTGCAAGGTTAGCCATGGAATGAAGGCTGTGGAAAAAAGAAAGGAGGGAATGTTTCTACATATCAAATGTTGCTGAAGGGAGGGGTGAGATGAAGACTAAGAAATGGCCATGGAATTTGGCAACATGGAAATCATTGCTGACAGGAACCATTTTGGGGAATTGATGGGATGAAAGCTTGGTCAGAGTAGGTGATGTAATATTTAAAAATCTTCCCCATTGTAAGAGGTGGAAAACCATTAGTACTTTCTTAGCATTTCAACTTGTGACATTTTGATATTTTAACTCCTCTGAACCCAATTTCCTCCTCTTTCCCCACCGCCGCCTAAATTGCCCATAACTTGTTTTTTGAACTTGCTGAATTGATTTTTCATCTGAGACATCACAGGGCTGAGCAAGTGGTGGGGCTGTGGCAGTGATGACCTTAATTTGATCAGAAGAAATAACTCCTGTGGCTAGTTTATGCCCTAAGTAGACTGACTTACTGTGCCTTCAGCATAAGTAGTTCTTAACAGAGGTTGGCCGTTCTGTGTCTACGGCTGTGTCCTTCATTCCGGGGAACTGATAGGACAACATAAAACGGATGAAAGCATGTGCTTAGCTCACTTTTGCTTTGTGTGGGTGAGATATTTCCCCTGATGTTTTGAATATGAGGCTATGTTTTTATAGGGAATTATTTGCTAGATTTTGTCATTTTTTCCCAGCTCATGTGGGTTCTTGCTGCTTCTCTACTTGAGTGTACCACCACAAGGTGGTGCAATGGACCACAAGCACGGTGGACTCTATTTTTGTGTTTTTTTTTGTTTTTGTTTTTGTTCATGTGAAGTTGCAGGTTTCAGATACTCTTTCCTAGAGCCATTTTCATATAATTTCACATTTCCCACTCATTATACTATTTCATATCACTTCTCTGCCATTTGGCTACAATCAAATGCATTATACTATTTCATTAAACATGGAAATGACTTATTTGAATTACCAAATAACCACTGTTTTTAAAGATGCTGATTTACAGGGGCACCTGGGTGCCTCAGTGGGTTAATGCCTTTGCCTTTGGCTCAGGTCATGATCTCAGGGTACTGGGTTCGAGCCCGGCATCAGGCTTTCTGCTCAGTAGAGAGCTGAGCAGAGAGCCCCCACCCCCTTACTGCCTCTCTGCCTGCTTGTGATCTCTGTCAAAAAAAAAAAAAAAAAAAAATGCCGGTTTACAGATCACAAAGGTACCATCATTTTAAAAAGAAGTAGATGTTCATTTAAAATCAGAAATTATAGGGGAACCTGGTCACTTAACCAGTCAGTTAAGTGACCAGCTCATGATTTCAGCTCATGTCATGGTCTCAAGGTTGTGAGACTGAGCCCAGGATGGGCTCCACATTCAGCAGGGAGTCTGCTTGAGAATCTCTCTCCCTCTGCCCCTCCCCCCACCATCCTCTCTCTCACACGCGCTCTCTCTTAAATAAATAAATAAATGAATAAGTCTTTTTATAAAATCAAAAAAAATCAGAAATTACAAGAAAATATTACAATTCTCCATCCCTATGATTCAGAGTAATTCCTATTAGTATTTTAATGTATTTCCTTCTTACTTTTAATGTTTTCTTTAAAATCATTGAACTATTTTCTCTTGTCCTGATTTTTACTCATGTTTAATAACATTTTAAACATTTGAAAAATTTTCATGATTCTCTTGTCCTGATTTTTACTCATGTTTAATAACATTTTAAACATTTGAAAAATTTTCATGATTCTCTTGTCCTGATTTTTACTCATGTTTAATAACATTTTAAACATTTGAAAAATTTTCATGATATTTTATAAGCTATCATAGTTTTGTACTGTACATAGAGCTTTATTTGTATATTTTAAAATTATTTTGCTCTGATAGCTTTCTAGAAGTGTAGTTACTGGTCCAAATAGCATGAACACACAAGTTTCTTAAATTATAAATTGCTTTTCAGAATATTGTACTCATTTATGCTTACTAGAAGTGAATAATTGCTCATTTTAGCACATTATTACCAATACAGTTAGACTTAAAAAACTGACTGCTAATTTGATAGGTGAAAGGTAGGTAATTATTTAATGTGAACTTATTTGATCATTAGTGACAATAAATGTTTGTATGGGTTTCAAAGACGTTTTGGTCCCTTACTACATTTTCAGTTTACATCTTCTGCCCTTTGAGCAGATGTTCTTAATGATTGTCTTATCAATTAACATGAGATTTTCATAGTCAATCAGTTAATAAATATCTACTGCAGGGTGCTAGGAACTGTTAGAGCACTGTGGGGGAGAGAGGGGATAAAGCAGTGAACAAAGTAGACAAATATTCCTGCCCACAAGGAGTTTGAGTCTAGTGAGGAGAAACAAAAGCAGGGTAAGTAAGTGACATAGTGTGTTAGGAGGAATGTACACCACAGAGAAAACTAAATCAGAGAAGTTGTGGGAGAGTGACAGGGTGGTCAGAGAAACCTTCACTGAGAAAGTGACATATGTTAGAACATTAAAATAAGGAAAGAGAAGCTCATGAGGTTGTTTGGGGAAGAGTGTCCTGGGGAAGGGAACAGCAAGGGCAAAGGTGTGGAGGTGGAAGCGGGTTTAGTTCTTAGATTAATAAGTCAGATATTAATGTCTTGCTGTATTTGTGACAAATATTTTCCCAATTTGTTGCTTGCCTTTCAGTTTAATGTTTCAACATATAGAAGATTTACAGTTCTGTGTGGCTGAATCTGTCACTTTTTTCCTTTGTGTTTTTCCTCCATATCTTTTAAAACCTTTCTTTTTAAATTGTTTTTATTAACATATAATGTATTACTTGCTGCAGGAGTACAGGTCTGTGAATCATCGGGCTTACACATTTCACAGCACTCTCCATAGCACATACCCTCTCCAGTGTCCATCACCCAACCACCCAATTCTTTTAAAACCTTTTAATTGTGAAATGCATCTTTTTGTGCAAGAAAGAATAAAATGTATGTGTATAATTTAAAGAATTAAATAAAAACAAACAAACTCCCAAACCTGAAACTGTGCTGTCCAAGTTCAGAAGTGAAATATTGCCAGAACTGGAGGTCCTGGTGCCCCTCCCCTCCCCCTCTTTTCCCTCTAGAAGGGACCACTGTCCTGATTTTTATGTTCCTCTTTCTATTGCTTTTTAAAATAGTCATATCACACTTGTGTTTACATCCTTAAATGACATATTGCTTAGTTGTAAAAAACCAAAGGGCAACCACAAAACTAGCTGGTGAGAAGCCACATCCGCACTGTTTTGGGGGCCACCCAGGAGCTGTGGAATCCTTTATCTTGGCCGGAGTCTGCCTTCAGCTTTCCTGAGACTTTGCAAGAGCACCTGGACCAGGCAGGAGTGAGACCTGGGAAACCCGGAGAGGTGTGCAGTGGGGCCAGAGAAGCAGAGTGGCCAGCTGCCCCAGAATCTGGAGCAGAGTTGTAGCTGGGATGCTTCTGCTCATGCAGGGGTCTCATTTCCCAGCACCCTTACATGGGAGGGAATAGACACTGGCTTCCCAAACCTCCACATAAGGGATGCAGGCACAGTGACCAGGAACGTTTCACTTGAAGTCTTATGTGCTCTTTTAGTCCACTTGGGCTCTTATAACAGAAAACTAGAGACTAGGTGGCTTATAAGCAACAGAAACTTATTTCTCCCAGTTCTGGAGGCCGTGTCCTTGCATAGCAGAGAGGGCGAGGGAACTTTCTGGGGCCTCTTTTATAAGGACGTTAATCCTATTCATGCGGGCTCCTCCATCATGACCTCCTGGCCTCCCAGAGGCACCACGTCCAAATCCCATCACACTGGGGATTAGCTTTCAACATATGAATTTCGGGGGCACGCAAACATTCAGTCTACAGCATGTGAGTGGGGATAACCTTCTGTTCCACCATGAAGCATTCTAGATCTGTTCGTCAGCCATTTAGCCTACCCTAACTGATAATGCTCCTTCTCCAGGTCCAGCAGAAGGAGAGTCATGGTGAGTAGGCTGCTCTGTCTTGTCTATTTCTGAGACTACCAGGCCCAATCTTCAGTTTTCAAAGGTAGATCAAAACAGACCCTTTGGTGGCAGGGAGCTGAGTGTTTTAAACTAGTCCAGTCAGTGGGGCAAGGAGTTCTTCAGCTCATAGTCAAGAGAGGCCAATTACGAAAAAGAATCTGCAATATAATTTTCCGGCTCTTCCGTTCTTAAATTCCAGAGCTGAGTGGGAGGGGGGCTGTTACTGATAACAGTCTTCAGTAGGTGTGTCTCTTGAATCTTATGGCTCCAATCTAGACTGGGTGCCCTCCACCCCTGGTGCATGGCTGCCATCCTGGCATCTTCTTTGCCAGTCTTCCTTTGCCTCTTTCTTATGTTGACTCATCTTCCATGTCTTGGTTTATGCTCTTGTTTTGATGGAGCACGTTATTTATTTTTCTTTTCAATTTGACTATAGTTGACACACAATATTACATTAGTTTCAGGTGTACAACTTAGTGACTTCACAAGTTTATATGTGATGCTGTGTTCACCGCAAGTGTGGCTACCATCTGTCCTATCACATTTCTAGTACAGGCTCACCGACTATAAATTCCTTATGCTCTGCCTTTTATCCTTATGACTTACTCATGCCATAACCGGAGGCCTGTAGCTCCCACTCTCCTGCACCCATTTTGCCTGTCCCACCATCGCCGTCCCCTCTGGCAACCACCAGTTTGTTCTCTATTCATAGGTCTGATTTTGCTTTTTGTTTGTTTATTCATTTTTAAAAGATTCCACTTATGAGTGGATCATGTGGTATTTGTTTTCCTCAGTCTGGCTTATTTCACTCAGCATAATACTCTCTAGGAATGTCAGGACAAAGGTGCCCATTCTTAAATCCCTAGCTTTGGTTCATGTCTCAATCAGCTAAAGCATATTTCCGAATATTGTTTTTACTTAGAAGGGTGCCCCCATTTCCTCCATCCTGACGTGTTTGAGAAAGTCTTTCTGTTGACCTTACAGAATGTTATTGCATAAAGAATTTTTGGTTGAACCATTTATTCTTTTATTTGGCAAATATTTATTGGGAACCTACATGTACTAAACATTGTTCTTTTTTCTTTTCTTTTCTTTTTTTTTTTTTTAAGATTTTATTTATTTATTTGACAGACAGAGATCACAAGTAGGCAGAAAGGCAGGCAGAGAGAGAGAGGAGGAAGCAGGCTCCCCACTGAGCAGAGAGCCCGATGAGGGCTCGATCCCAGGATCCTGGGATCATGACCTGAACCGAAGGCAGAGGCTTTAACCCACTGAGCCACCCAGGTGCCCCTATTGTTCTTTTTTCTTAAGCAAAATTTGTATTGAGCCATTACAGACAAATGGAGAAGTGTACAACTCATAAGTGTACAAGTCAATAAAATTTCCCAAATTTATCACTCAGTGATCAAAGAAGTCTTACCTAAGCAGGCACAATGTGAGGTCACTTTATCTCCCTCAGTATTTTGAAGATTTTACTCCATTACTTCCTGGTGTTTGCTGTGGAGAAGTCTGACATCAATATAGTTTTGGTTCCTGATTGGGTATTTTATATTTTCCTCCTGACTGTGAGTCCTATATCTTTTTCATTCTGAAAATTAAAAAAGAAAAACTGGTGAATATGTTTGACTGTGGTCTCTTTTAATTAGTTTGGTCTAAATGTACTTTCCAGATTCACTTTTTAAAAAAGATTTTATTTATTTATTTGACACAGAGAGAGAGATAACAAGCAGGCAGAGAGGTGGGCAGAGAGAGAGAGAGAGAGGGAAGCAGGCTCCCCGCTGAGCAAAGAGCCTGATTTGGGGCTTGATCCCAGGACCCTGAGATCATAACCTGAGCTGAAGGCAGAGGCTTAACCCACTGAGCCACCCAGGCACCCCCTAGATTCACTTAAAAAAAAAAAACAATTCCACAACCATGGAATACTTTATCCTATTATAACTTTCTTTATTGTATCTCTTTGATTTATCCAAGTTCTGTTCTGTTCTTTCTTTCTTTCTTTTTAACCCAGGTTTTTTTATTTGTTGTTTATATATTTCATCTCTGCTCACTGACTTTTATATCTCCTATCAGTTTGTATTTATCATCTCTTCGTTTCTTTGTACTCTTCATCTATATTCAGAGAACATCTCAAATTGGTCCTCTCTAATAGTCCTCCCCAAGGATGGTCTATAGAGGATTACCAGACAGAATGCACTACCTGGGGAGTTTGTTAAGAATAGTTTCTCAGGGGCACCTGGGTGGCTCAGTGGGTTAAGCCGCTGCCTTCGGCTTGGGTCATGATCTCAGGGTCCTGGGATCGAGTCCCACGTCGGGCTCTCTGCTCAGTGGGGAGCCCGCTTCCCTCTCTCTCTCTATCTCTGCCAGCCTCTCTACCTTCCTGTGATCTCTCTCTGTCAAATAAATAAATAAAATATTTTTTAAAAAAAAGAATAGTTTCTTAAATGCCATCTCCAGAGATATTTATACCCTTTTAAAGGTGATGAGAAATGGGGTGACCAAGAACAAAATTCCAGAGTAACAAGAAATATAAGCAAAACCCCAGACGTGGGAAAGAGTTATGCATGGCATTGAGTGCCAAAGGGATCAAGTGGTCTGGGGCACTGTGAGGGGTGGCCTGGGCAAGGTCATGGAGGGATATTTATGTCATGCGAGAGAGTTTGCACTTTATCATAAGGCATGGGGGAATTAAGAGTGAACAGGGCAGTTATGGGATCAGATCTGTGTTTTAGAAAGAACACCCTTGAAAGACGGAGAGAAAGGAAACAGAGCAATGGTTGCTGCAATGGTAACAACGCCATCTTGTGTGCGCCAGTTGGTTGTAAGGTGCATTACAACAAAGTTATTTGTTTTGTACTATGTTAAAATACCAAAATTTGTAAAGAATATTTCTTAAAAAATTAGATTCAAGATTATTCCTAGAATAGTATCACTTTCAAGTGCAACCTAGACTTTCTAACACTAGAAAGTGACCACACAACAGCTCAGTGTTTGGAATTGTATAACTGGGAGTATGTCATGTTCATATGTCCTGTGGCAGAGGTAACACTCTGTCTCACCAAATCCCATTACATTTTCCTTTTTTTTGAATATGCAAAAAGACTACATTTCTCAGTCTTCATTGGTATTAATTTGGGTCTACATGACTGAATTTTGACCAATGAGATTGGCTCTTAAAAACTGCCCATAGAGAGGGGCATCTGGGTGGCTCAGTCAGTTAGGTGATTGCTTTTGGCTCAGGTCATGATCCTGGTCCTGAGATCGAGCCCCATGTTGGGGGGGGGTCCCTGCTCAGTGGGGAGTCTTCTTCTCTCTCTCCCTCTGCCTCTCTGTCTGCCTGTGCTTTCTCTTTCTCCCACTCTCTCTCTCAAATAAATAAATAAAATCTATTAAAAAAAAAAAACCCGGCACATATAGGGGCACCTGGGTGACTCAGTCAGTTAAGTGTCTGCCTTTAGCTTAGGTCATGATCTCAGGGTCTTGACATGGAGCCCCATGTAGGGCTCCCTGCTCAGTGGGGAGTCTGCTTCTCCCTCTTCCTTATTGCTCATGTTCTCTGTTGTTATCTCTCTCTCTCTCAAGTAAATAAATAAAGTCTTTAAAAAACCCTGCATATATGGTTTTCTGCCTTCTCTTTAATTTCTTTGGCTACATGTCCAAGAGAAATATAGTGCTGGGCACATATTAATTTGAAATTTCTAGTAGCCATGTTAAAAAAAATAAAAGGGCACCTGGGTGGCTCAGTTGGTTAAGCATCTGACTGTTGGTTTTGGCTCAGGTCATGATCTCACGGTCATGAGATGGAGCCTGGCGTTGGGCTCTGCACTGAATGTGCAGCCTGCTTTAAATTCTCTCCCTTTCTCCCAACCCCCTGCACTCTCTTTCTCAAAAAAATAAATAAATAAAATAAAAAAGTAAAAATAAACAGGTGAGTGGCGCCTGGGTGGCTTAGTGGGTTAAACCTCTGTCTTCGGCTTGGGTCATGATCTTAGGGTCCTGGGGTCGAGCCCCATGTTGGGATTTCTGCTCAGCAGGGAACCTGCTTCCCCTCTCTGCCTGTCTCTCTCTGCCTGTCTCTCTCTGCCTGTCTCTCTGACTGCTTGTGATCTCTTGTGATAAATCAATCAATCAATCAATCAATCAATCTTAAAAAAGAAGAAACAGGTGAATTTCTAGTAATTTCAGTTTTAATATATTTAACCAACCCAGCACATCTAAAATATTATTATTTCAACATTTATTAATATATAAGTCAGCAAGATATTTTACATTTAAAAAATATTGAAATGGGTGATGGTGGTCAAAAGGTACAAACTTCTACTTATAAGTTAAATAAATCCTGGGGATGTAATGTGCAGCATAGTGACTAGGGTTAACAATACTGTATTATATATTTGACAGTTGTTAAGACAGTAGATCTTAAAAGTTGTCATCATAAGGAAAAAAGAATGTAACTATGTGTGCCAATGGATACTAACAAAACTTACAGTGGTAATTATTTTGTGCCATATACATAAATCAAATCATAATGTTGTACACCTCACACTAAAACAATATATGTCTATTATATCTCAATTTTTAAAAAAGGGAGAAAAATACTAGAATCCCCAGGACTAAGGAGCCAAAATGAAAAACAATAATCGCAGTGTCCCATTGCCCCAACTCCCTCAAAATATTAAGAGTATTTGCCACAGACCCCATCATATCTCATATTCTGTCTGACTGTAATAAGATTGCTCATGCTTTGTACTTAGGAAGAATGCATGCTAAGTATACTGGTAGTATCCTCTCTGTGTGAGCCACATATTTAATCATGACCCTCATAACTAATAATTGATCCTCACAACTAATAATTCTTGCAAAGAACAGCACTCAAAAATAACAAAACAATTCTTTGAAATAAGTACATATTTTACACACAACACAATGTAATTAGGATCAGCCACATTTCAGGTGCTCAATAGCCACATGTGGTTAGTGGCTACTGTATGAGACAATGCAGCTCTAACTATACCTGATAATCAGAATTTCTTTCTCCTCCTCCTCCTCCTCCTCCTTCTTCTTATTCAAGAGCATGTACACTCAGGAAGGGGTAGAGAGAGGAGGACAGAGAGAATCTGAAGCAGACTCCAGGCCCAGTGCATAGCTTATCATGGGGCTTGATCTCACAACCCTGAGACCATGACCTGAGCCAAAATTAAGAGTTGAATGCTTAACCACCCAACTGAGCCACCCAGGTGCCCTGAGACTGTGCAGTTCTAGATGCTGCTGCTTTAAGAAGGTAGAACCTCTGTCAGCCCGAGTTCCTGAATATATGAATGAAGCAAAGCTCCCTGAGAATCCCTGCTGGATAGTAACATGAGCAAGAAATAAACTTTCATTTATTTGAGCTTTGCCTATTGCAATAGCTTTTAATGACCTACACTGACCAGGTCCCCTGGAAGTTTGAGAGTCATTGAATTATAAACTGTGAGAAGCAAGGCAGAAAGGCCATTTAGGATCATATTACAATGCAACTTTCATAGTAACTTTGGAGTTTGAGAGAAGTGAGGAGACAGAAGAGAACTGATGACAGGTTTGTCACGGATTGGATGAGAGGAATGAGTGACAGAGAGAATCCAGATTTCTTGCTCAGATGACTAAGTAGATGATGTCATTTGAGTTGATAAGAGAGGCAGTAGGAGAACTAATTTGGGAGTAGAGCTAGTGAGTTTAGTCCCTGTTGACTTTGAGGTGCCTGTGGACAATGGTTCAAAGTTTACTTCAGCATTGGCTGCTACATGCCAGGTCAGGTGCAAATGGTCTGGATCTCAAAGGACTCTTAAAGATTAAATAGATAAATCTAATATAGTATTTAATAGTGGTGATAAACAATACCCAAAGTGCTCTTAGAGCTCAGAAGAGAGGGACCTACTTGGAAGTGATGGGTCTGGCAAGGCTCTTGAGAGGAAATGACACCTATAGGAGCCTTTTTTTTTTTTTTTTAACCTCTTGGAGTCTTAAAACATGGGTGGAGCAATGGGATAGGGGAGGGGGCCAGGGCAGGTGTCAGGCTATTTGGGCTGCCAAAAAGAAAAATACCATGGACTAGGTAGCTTACAAATGACAGAAATTTATTTCTTACAGTCCTGGGGGCTAGAAGTCGGAGATCGAGGGTCCAAAGCTGAATGAAGACCTTCTTCCAGATTGTAGACTTCTTGTTGTATCCTCACCTGGAAGAAGGAGAAAGGGAGTTCTTGAGGTCTCTTCTACAAGGACATTAATCCCATTCTCGAGGGCTCTGCCTCCATGATCTAATCACCCCTAGTGACTCCCTCTCTTAATCCCATCATGCTGGGGGTTAGGTTTCAACGTATGAATTTTGGGGTAGACATACACATTCAGACCATAACAACAAGGTTTGAATGGAGGGACAGGAGGGAGATGGTGGTAAAGGCGTTCAAGGTAGAAGGGACCGCACGACACAGACATGGAGTTCAATGGCTACAGGGTACACATCACGGAGGAAGCCCATGAGATAAAGCAGGCACAGCAGGAGGGCCAGGTTATGGCAGGTGACTATTGTCCAGTCTGCTTTTGTGCCAGAGACAGATGCTGGAGGAAGGATGAGGAGGACAGGAGCTGTAGCCACCAGGACAAGCGGGAAGCTGTTGTAATAAAGTAAGAGAGATGAGAAAAGATGACCCCCTGAACCTGGGATTAATTGGAGAACATCCGGAAAGTGCAACTTACTGAGTTTGGTGATTTGTGGACATTAGGACTGAGAAAAGGAAGAGGGAAGTGTCAGGGATGCCTCCCAGGTTTCTAGGGGACTGGGCAGATGATGGTGCTAATGGGGCAAAGTGAAGACAGAATAAAAGCAGGACCTCCTGGAGGGAGATGGGGAAGGTAACTGCTGCTCTCCACCCACAAAATTCCCAGGAATACCATCTCTTGGGAAAGAGTAAGTCAGGACTGTGGGTATATTTGCCTGTTTCCGATCCTCCATCCCAAAACAGAAACGGATTTTTATTTTCACCACCACCATTCAGGGCAAACTGGGAAATGAAGAGCAGATTTGAACACAAGTCTGTAAAGCAGGAAAGTGGTAAGAAACGGCCAGCGGCAGCCGCCTGGGGAGCTCTTGTGCAAGGACCAGGACAGGAGACGGCCGCAAGAATCCGTGAGAGTCCACAGATGACACCAGAAGGAAGGACCTCTAGGTTTGGAATTGGAAAAGGAGCAGAGAGAAGCCATGGGTATCTGAGTGGGGCTGGAGCATGAGGGGAAAGGAGAATGAAGGAGCCCGCAGGATACATTTCACCACGCAAGGGGTGGTTGGACTGGCCTGAGAATTTCCAGGGCCCTCCAGAAGTAGGGCAAGAGAGTGTGCTGGGCCATGGTGGGGGAACAGGTTATGACTCGAAACCCAAAACTACTCTGGAATTGAATATGATTCAGTTTTTATTTTACTTGGGCTGAACATTTCTCATACTTGAAGTTTGTTTTGCCGCAGTAGCTCTTTTTTCTGTCCAGGGGAGAATGGGATAAAAGGCCAGGAGCAGGAGGGGGTAGTCCTGGGGTGTGGCCTGAGGAAGGAAAAAAAGTGTTCCTCTCTAGATCTCCAGTTGGCATTAATCTTCAAAAGAAGCCTGAGTTTGGAGAGAGGCTGGACATTCTAGTTTGAAAATAATGTCTTTTTTCCTCCTTCCTGTCAAACTTCAGGTCACATTTTTGGGATTGTCTTGTCTTTAATAATGATGAACCGTATCCCGAGGGCCTTCATTTATATTTGCTTAGTTCGTTTTGGGATGCTTGTGTCCACAGCATGGGCCAATAGTATGACAGCCTTGGTCCTCTATTGTCTGGAAGCCTTATAAAATTGAGTATGTAAACTTGGGGTGGAGTGCTATGACTCAAGGCCTTCTCTTTCTTTCTTTCTTAGATTTTATTTTTATTTGTCAGAGAAAGAGAGAGAGAGAGAGAGAACAAGCAGGGAGAGTGACAAGTAGAGCAGGCAGAGGGTGAAACAGGCTCCCTGCTGAACAAGGAGACCAATAAGGGACTTGATCCCAGGACCCTGGGATTATGACCTGAGCCAAAGGCAGATGCTTAACCCACCTAGCCACCCAGGCATCCCTGTTTTGTTCTTTCAGCAAAGTTGCATACTCTTTCAAATAGGTAAGAGCTGGGCTCTATGAAGGACTTTAAGTGAGAAAAAAAATAAGGAAACCGATTTTCTTTCCAAAATTTTTTACAATTTTTTTTTTTATTATGAGGGTTTAACAGAGTAGAGTTAGACTTGACATCTCTCTCATGAAACCTCAACAATTTACAGAATTAATAAATAAGAAACAAAGTTTAGTCTTTTTTACAGCCATGTCATGCACTCCTAAGACAGAATTTTCGACCGCCACTAAATTCTCTGTAGGATTTCCCTAGGCAGAACAGATAATCACATTCTTTCACCTTTCTCTAAAGACTTATACATAAATAGATCCATAAATAGTTCATATAAATATAGGCTTACTGGTTAAATAACAAAGTTCTCAAGTCTGGAATTGTGTCCTAAGAAATACAAAATAAAGGGGCACCTGGGTGACTCAGTGGGTTGGGGCCTGTGCCTTCAGCTCAGGTCATGATCCCAGGGTCCTGGGATTGAGCCCCACATAGTGCTTGCTGCTCAGCAGGGAGCCTGCTTCCTCCTCTCTCTGTCTCTGCCTGCCTCTCTGCCTACTTGTGATCTCTCTCTGTCAAATAAATAAATAAAATCTTTTAAAAAATACAAAATAAAGCATGTAATTCATTAAAATGAAATCTTCTGCCCCAAAGTTATCTCAGGGTCTATTAAATACATAAATAGCTTAAAGCTCTTAGAAAAGCACACCGAAAGCAAATTGGTACTCAGTCAAAACTTTCCTCTCTGTAGAGAGGGAAAGATCATTCAGATTCTATCTCTGCACAAAAAGTGTTCTCTCTGAAACTTCAGTTGGATGAACTAGTTGAAGAAGCCTATTGAGTTTGGTCAGAAATGGGGCTGGGTGTACTCCCCAGAAAGAGCAACGGTGCTGGGGAGCTGGGACCAGAAGCTCTTAAGCCACATGGCGCACAATGGGGGTGACGCAGGTGCAGCCCACGGCCACCAGCATCTTTTCCAACCGGAAGCTGTGGGGGCAGTGCTGAGACTCCCTTCGCAGAACCAGGATCTCTTGCTGGATGGGGACGGAGTTCATGTGGTAGTTTACCGTCCCGTCAGCACTGACACAGCCCAGATGGCGGCACTTGGCCTCCCAGATCACAGGGGGGTATCTCTCAGGGTCCTTGTTGCGGCTGCAGGGGGGACAAAAACAAGGGAGAAAGTGAGTATGTGGTAAAGCGGGGAGGAAATCAGACAGGAATATACAAAGGAAGGCACATTCCCAGGGTGACAGAGCATGGGCATTGCACATTCTCAAAGTTTGGGGGAAGCTCGGAATTGTAGGCACGTGAAATGTTATAGAAGAGAATGATCAGTTTTTCCCAATTTCTTTGAAGAATGAGCCAAATAAGGTAGATGAGACTGCAGAGGGGATTTTAGTTTGATCCAAAGGACAATTTCTTAAGGTATATATGATAGAGAAAGGCCAAGGGAATCATGTAGGTATACGATAGCCATTAATCTGACTTAATGAAGTCTGCCTTTGAAGCAGGGAAGAGATCAAAATTTTATCTGACAGCACAGTCATGGGATAGAGCCCAGAGCTGGCACAAAGGGCCCGAAACAAAAGCTTAAGCCCCTCTATAACCTTCTCTTCCCTCTCTCCTCCAGCTGAGTGAGTGACTAGCTTTGACTTTTGACTTGATTTATTTGAACTATTCTTAGTAATGGGAGGCTATAGTCACCACATAACTGAAGGGTTTTTTTGGTTTGTTTGTTTTTGCATAAAATCAGAACACTAAAAACCATTTTATATTTAATCTTGATGGGGTCTAAATATTAGCTGTACTAAGAGCACAACAGATATAGGTCTGTTGGTGATATAGATCAAGGCTGTCTGACTCAAAAAGGGGTGCAAATATCCAACATGATATTTCCTTCACTGGGTTTCAAACCATATTATCCCACTGCTAATATGACCAAAAAAAGAAAGGCACAAAAACCCCAGTTAATTACTACTTATTTTCAACAAATCATCTCAGTGGTAGGTCTGTTAAAGAGAATTCAAGCATTAATCCCCAAGATAAATTTTTTAAAAAATAAATTTCCAGTAGACTTGGGGTATCATAAATATTGGAATAATGAATAATGTGAGTGGGTTTCTGGTGTCGGTGACAGTGAGACCTAAGGGGTAGGTAGTATGGGGGAGAGGTGGTCCTGTACATCAAAGAAGTCTGTAGAATAAAATTTGAGAATCTTTGCACGATAGCCCTTCCAGATTTGATGGATGATTCTGAGTAAAATCATCCTCAAGGTGACTTAACTGGCAGTCCTTTGCATGAAAGTTAGAACAATACAGAGATTTTTATTGGGAGCCATTACGTACTGCAGATTCCAAGGTGACGTGGATCGGTTGTGGTAATCTGAGGGTCTTCTGGAGTTCGTATTCCCGTTAAGGATATTCAGATTGACCTTCACATGCTGAGGGAAGTTCTTGTCCTCAGTGTTTGGGCATCCTGGATTTTGTGGGAATGCTATTCCCGCCTTCGCAATAGCCATCAGGCTCAGCAGCAGCAGCAGTGCCTGGAAATGAATGGGGAAAAGAAGGTAGGATATTGCATTAGCATGTGGTTTTTGCTAACAAATTGTAAAGATTATTGTATTGCTAATCATGGAGAACATACTATGTTCCAGGGCGCTCTATAATAAATTTTTGGATCAGTTCAATGACAGACTGGTTATATGATGAAAATAATGACTGAAATAAAACCATGGAGTGTTTATTAGTCTTGGACATTCTTCTTTTGAATTAGGAGAGACACCTTTTTTTATTAGTTGGCAGTAATTTTAGTAAAGATGGCAAGTCATCGGTCTCTGTCCTAGCATTCTGTGAAACCCTATGTGAAGTCAAATGTTTACCTTAGAAGAAAGGGCTGTAGAAAATGCATGTCATATCATATCCATGTTCATGTGAGAAATGCTGGGCAGACGTTCAACCCTGAACTTGTCCCCCACCTTATGTTTTCTTATGTATATTTTACAGTTTTTCTAAAGTTACGTATATACACATATTGATTCTGTAATCAATTAAATTAAATATTCTAAAAATATAAAGACCATCTACTTTAAACCATAGTTACACATATCTCTATTAGAACAAGTGAGTTTGTTGTATTAGACTATGGTATAATAGGGGCACCTGGGTGACTCAGTGGTTAAGCATCTAACTCTTGATTTCGGCTCAGGTCATGATCTCAGGGTTGTGAGATTGAGCCTTGCATCAGGTTCCATGCTCAGCAGGAAGTCTGCTAGAGATTCTCTCTCTTCTCTCCTTTTTCCCCTCCCTAACCTCCCCAAATCAATAAATAAATCTTTATTTTATTTATTTTTTAAAAGATTTTATTTATTTATTTGACAGACAGAGATCACAAGTAGGCAGAAAGGCAGGCAGAGAGAGGAGGAAGCAGGCTCCCTGCCGAGCAGAGAGCCCGATTCGGAGCTTGATCCCAGGACCCTGGGATCATGACCTGAGCCGAAGGCAGAGGTTTTAACCCACTGAGCCACCCAGGTGCCCCAATAAATAAATTTTTAAAAATAAGCTTGTGGTATAATAATAGGATAATGGAAAGGAAAGTCAGTGTTGCCAGTAATTAAATCCTCAAGGATAATGTACCATTTTATTATGGAATAAAGAAAAATGCTCTTGGAGAATCATATTAAATCCCTTGTACTCAGAAAATCAGATTTTCAATAAGCATTCTTTCTCACTGCACAGCATCATGTGACACTTTCCATGTGGTTTAGCCCCAATCTAGCTATCTTTCAGTTTTAATCTCATTGTTCAAACTGATGTGTATCAGTTCTTGAAAATGCAATAAAATGAGGAGTATCTACCAAAGCCTTAGCATCCTATCCTATGTATGCAGCATTCTTGGATCTCCATAGTTAGAATCCAGAATTTCATGCCTGCAGTCCAGAAATCAACAGAAGTATTGCACATTAGTGCAGGACTCACCATGGATGAAGTTGTCACAGGAGCCATTGTAACCTTTCCCAGATGACTAGAGATGGATCGGCTGTGCCTGCTTCAAGATGGACAGAGTGTAGCGCTAACTTGCCCCTTTTTATAAGACTTTGCTCCTCTGTGGTCACTTACGTTGACGTATTGAGGTGGGTAAAGGAAAGACATCATTTTAGTTAAATGTTCCATCCTCAAATGAGGTCAGAAAAGAACCTCCCCTTCGTGACAGGTAGTATCTACTTTGAAGGAAAATGGACAGGGCAGAAATTCATGTTTTGAAAGACTATGTCCTTTCTTCATTATTCTAGGAACTATTACTTATCAGAAGCTGACTAAGATGAGCTAATATCATTTAGTTATGGGCACATATGAAGATGTCATAAGAGCTATGCTCTGTTCCAATGGCTCATGGGGAAGTGGAAGTTTGTTACAATGTTCAAGTCTTCTTATGCATGTACCTTGATTTCCCATTGGATAACTCCGTTCCTCACCAGACTCTCTAGAAAGATGTTGTGGAGTCCATTCTAGAAACTATTTAAGGTCTTTCCATATAAAGAAACAATTGAGAAGTGAGTAAAAATATAATGATGTGAAGGTATATTATTTCACTGAATTAACACCTGCTTTGTTAAATGTTTACTCTGCTTAAAAAACTAATAACTAAGTTCAAGAGATGTGAGGTTTACTATTAAAGTCATGTTACCAAGCAACTTGTTACCAAGCAACTTGTTAACTCATGCCATTCTTCAAGAGGAGTGAGATGGAAATGAAAGAGTGAGGGGACCGTGTTGTATGACCTGAACTCATGGGTCCCGATTCTCCTTCCTCTAATGCCTCCATGCCTTTTGCTAAGGTACTATCTTTGAAATGATCTTTTGTTAAATGTTACTTGTTCTTCCAGAACCTGTTTGAATGTGTCTTCTAGGTCTGGTGGTCTGTCTTGATTTTCTTAGTTGGAACAAACAGCTCCCATAACACATAGCTTATACCTACCTCTTCTGCTTCATTTTGTACTCTATTTTGTTTGGCTGGAGAAAGCATATTTAAGACATATGTTTATTTCCATTTTTAGATTCTTTTATAATCCTTCAACATGACGTCTGGTAAACAGTAAGTGCTCAATATTTTGACTGATTGACAGTATGAATGTTGTTTAGTTAGCTCAGAATCTTGAATATTCTTTTTGGGACCCAACTGTATTCCAATAACCATTTTGATTGAATGCCTTGACTCTCCATCCTGATCCTTTTGTTGTATGACAAGGTTACAGCTGATTTTGGACCACCCCAGAGTGGAGAATTTCTTGCCTTTTGCTTTCAGGCAAGGATGAGGTGGAGGAGAATGTGCTTGCTGCCAATTCTTTTGGTTGATGGCCAGGGGGGGAAAGCGGAGTCTGGTTCTCCCTATTGCCTGCCTCCTATACCAGTGAAATCCAGCCTGTGTGCCAACTTTTGAAATGCCAATCCCTAAAATAAGTCTGGGGAAATGTGGTGGGTTTTCACAAAAGTGTAAAAATGATTATTTTGAAGTGGTGGTCAGAGTGGGGTGTGCCCAGACTTGAATAGGTGTGGTTTCCCAGATGCACACCTGAGCTGGAAGCCTGTGCCTCCTAGAGGAATGGTCAGAAGTATAAAGGAGGTGTAAAGAGTGGTGAGGTTCTTTCTCTGTAGTTGTCTATGGAAGCAATTCGCTCAGGTTTGAGTACCTGTTGAAATGGGGTGGGGTGGGTGGGCTGGAAACGCTGGATTAAGAATTAGGATGCCTGGGACGCTGGACAAGAAGGCACGTTTGAGTTCATTGTGGTTCTGCCATTAACTACCCATGCCTTTGGGTACCTCATGTCCTTGAGTCACAGATTCTCTCATGATAGAATGAGGTTTTTTGCATCAGGTAATCTTTGATTATTTATGAATTTTCAAAAAAAAATAGTGGGAGAGCAAATAGGAATAGCACATTATTTTACTTTGTGATTTTCCTCAGGCTTCTCACTCTTGCTTCTTTGAGGGCTTGGAAAACAGATGTCTATAGGACACGGGGAACTTCAGACTGGGCGTTGGGAGTTGGATGAGGAGAAGGTCCGCTGCTGGAGACCAGGAAATACTTCTGGGAGCCAAAATCCTGGGTGAATTTCACTGGATGATACTGGTGAAATGTCTGTGGGCTTCTTGACTTAGGGAAAGGATTTTAAAGGCTCCTTGGCATTATTAAGACACCAAACTTTATTTTTTTATACTTATAATAAAGAACAGTGTGAGAGATAGAAGAAAATTTTCTTCCTTTTGCATTCAGGAGAGAGTATTGTGGAGTCTTTTGTCTTGATGTAGTGGAAAATTAAGACTGTCATTAAAAAACACCAAAATAAATAAATAAGCTAATTTTGAAAAAAAATCTTGCTTGGGTTGTGAAGTTACCGCTGAAATACTATTGTTCCCTCCCTTCCTTCCTCTTTCTCTCTCTCTCTCTTTCTTTCTTTCTTTTTCTTTCAATATAGTTGATGCACACATTACATTACTTTCAGGTGTACAACATAGTGATTCTACAAGTTTATATAAGTTTATATATCATGCTATGCTTACCACAATGAAATCATCTTCGTGATACTGTATTTTAATTTCTTTTCTACAGACTTTTTTAAATTTATTTTTTAAAAGATTTTATTTATTTATTTGACAGACAGAGATCACAAGTAGGCAAAGAGGCAGGCAGAAAGAGAGAGAGGAGGAAGCAGGCTCCCCACTGAGCAGAGAGCACTATGTGGAGCTTGATCCCAGGACCCTGGGATCATGACCTGAGCCAAAGGTAGAGGCTTTAACCCACTGAGCCACCCAGGCACCCCATTACGTCCTTTTTAAATAAAAAAATAACAATAGTCTGTTTTAAAATAAAAAACAACAATAGGAGGTGACACTGTGACATTATTAGTGATTAGTGTGTATTATCATTTAAAGGCAATAGCTGTAAAAAGACAAGCATGCCATTTTATTTAATGCCATGAACATCAATAGCAAAACTCCTTTTCTCTTGATTTTTGATCTAATAGAAGGAAATAGTAGCTGCAGGGAATACTTTTTTAAAAAAGATTTTATTTATTTATTTGACAGAGAGAGAGCTCAAGTAGGTGGAGCAGCTGGTAGAGGGAGAGGAAGAAGCAGGCTCCCTGCTGAGCAGAGAGCCCAATGCAGGGCTCCATCACAGGACGCTGGTATCATGACCTGAGCCAAAGGCAAATACTTAACCAACCAAGCCACCCATGTCACTTTCCTCTTGAGTTTTAAATCAGGAGGCCGATACTTTGAAATGGGCTAGCCTACAGCAAGCAACATCAGACACTTTAAATTAAGATATGATATTAAGGGAGGAGAATGTCTGTAACAGGGAGTCATCTGCAAGGCCTTGGAGAATTGCCAAAGTCAGGATTTAACTGAGACCCAGATTTAGATTCGATTTATCAAGATCTAGATCATCTACTCCCAACTTCAAAATATTAATGGTGTTATGTACCAGAGGTTCAGCGTTGAGGTCCAAACTATTGTCTTTTGAGAAACAGGATTTACTATATACGAAATTAATGTAATTTATTAAATAGGAAGCATCAATCTTAATGTCAGCCTGATCGTATCATTGTTCCTCTCCAGCATAACACTGTTAGGGATTCACGATGGTCTGTGTTTCTGAGGGCCATCCTGAACAGTGAATTGTTGGGTGGGAATACAGCAGGGGTAGGGAGATGCTTCCTCTGAGATCCCTGGTGAAGGAATTTCTCTTCCTCAGATGACATGCTGGATTGAGGGATTGATTGACAATGAGGATATCTGAACAGGGTGATTGTTAATGGGCTGGTAAGGGCTGACAGGTGAGAGGCAGAATCCTCTTCAACATTCAGATTCTGTTTTTTCTCCATTGGTCGTTCTAGTTCTTGGTAGGTTGTTCTTCCTGACGAAGACCTGTGGGAACAGCTCCTTTGAGTAACTTAATTTCTTCTACTTTTGGTTTTTGATGCTACCCCCTCTGTAGTCTAGACCAGACTATTTTTATGTGATAAAATCAGATCATAAAACTGTTTTAACATCTTTAAAAACCAAATGGTCAAAAGAACAGCAAACAATCATTACATTATCCATGTGAGATATTTGATTCTGTTCCTGGTAACTTCCAAATAGTGCATAATGACTTTTATCATTTGTCTCATAAATGATGTGCTGTTTACACATCTTTCCCAGCCTCAAAGAACTGAGATAATGCCTGAAAGCTCTGAAAGGAGATATCTCACATCACATTATCTGGAAACAATGGCAGTCTACCAGTGTTTCCCCAATCCCTACATCAGAATCCACAATCAAACACATCATACAAGTGTGTCAATTTCTCCTTTGAGTAATAACTACTAACCTCATGGAAACCAAGCCTCTTCCTTAGGTGGGTTTCTCATTAGTCTTTTACTGAAACAGTGATTTAAAGTGGGTCAGAAAACTTTCCATTTCTTTGACGAACAAATAAATTTAGAATTCTGTAACTATACATTAGCAGCCACATGCAAATTTGTTTTACGGTGGCCTTCCCTTTGGTAATGCTGACTTCATCTTATACCCTGAGAATCAAGGTCAGCAAATGACTGAAGTTTCAAGTCTAAACGGATGTCACTTAAAGTAAGGTCTAAAATTAAATAAGCAGCACAAACCGCACACTGTGTGGCCTACCAAGAGAGCACCTTTATAGTCTTTTCAGGTATTTTGAAGCTAATGTGATTTAGAGATAACCACAGAATGTGGGAATGATAGATACAATAATGGGTATTGAAAAATACCAAGTAAAGATTGGTATTTGGTAAAGATACCAATACTTGGTTCTTTTCCGTGGGATACAGTACGGAGCATGGTATGGACCCGTGGAGGCTCGGTGACTCGTGACTCGGAACTACAGTAAGATCAGTAGATGAGAGTGCTGTATTCCTTATTCCAAAATCTCTTACAACAAAAATTCAGTGAATAAAGCAGAGAAAAATATAAATCAGGCCCAGGGGATGCAGATTCAAACGTCAAGTTCCAGGAAAAGAAAACCCAAATTCACAGTCCATAAGTCCAAAAAAACCCAACGTAATTACTCTAGTTGAGGTTTACATTTGCCTCTGAGCTTCCTGGCAGCTGAATTAAAAAAGTAGTTATGCTCAGTTACGTAGTTCTCATTATGAAAAAGGAAGAAGCTTGCTAATTTCGTAAAGGAGATGTTTTTCCTATTGTTACATTAAAAAAAAAAAGATTTTATTTATTTATTAGAGAGAGAGAATTAGCAAGAGAGTATGAGCAGTGGGGAGAGAGAAGCAGGCTCTGTACCAAGCAGCGACTCTGATGTGGGGCTTGATCCCAGGACTCTGGGATCATGACCAGAGCCAAAGCCAGACACTTAACTGACTGAGCCACCCCAGGGCCCCTTATCGTTACATTTTGAAGGGAAGTTTTCATCTGGGGCTTATAAAAGGTCCTTGTTCAGTATATTGGTTAAGGACAAGTTTTTGACATTAGACATTCCCATAATGAGATTCCAGCTCCACATTAGTAGCTGTGTGTCCTTGGGAAAATTATATCACCTGTAACTCAGTCTCCATACCTACAAAATGGAGATAACAATAAAACATGACTCATAAAGAGTAGTGAGGACTAAATTAGATACTGTTTTGGAGGTAATATATATGTGTATTAAATGCTCACTGAGTGTTGTTAAAATGTTAACTTTTATCAGAATGTCAGGGCATGAAACTCTGTCAGATTTTGTCAAACATTTTTGAGAAAAAAGCCATTGGTTCTGAGGGATACTAGTTGTCTGATCGTTTGAATGTCTACTCTGTGAGGAAGTAGAGGAATTTCTTCAGGGTTCCATAATGGTCTGGATGAAATAGCCATTCATTCAACAAATATTTCTTGAGTACTCGTTATATGCCAGGCACTGTGCTGAACTCTAGGGATACAACAGGGTAGAAGGGGTTCACATCTAGGGTAATTCAGACCCCGTATTCATATTTTGTGCTTACCAAACTGTTTGCTAATAATGAAGTAGCCTTCTTAGATACTTAGATAACCTGGAAACAAGTGCCCTGGATGGTGGATACAGGCATTCTGATTAGTACAAGGGAGTAGTTCTCACTACAAATTATTAATTTGTCCTTCTGGTTTATATATTGTTATGCTGACAATAAAGGAATTTCAAGGTTTATATTTATTGTATTGAACTTAACTCAGAGCTGCCATCCCATATATATTACATATTTTCTATCTATCCATCCATCAATCATCATATACTTTTCTACACCTGTACACAAACACACCCGTACACACACACACACACACACACACACACACACAGAGTTTTTTTTCAGACCATGAATGTGATATATGTTCATTTGTTATACAAAATAGTGGGGTGAAGGAAGGAAGAAAAGCAAAAAGAAGAAATCAAAATCAATCCATAATCCCAATTCTTAGAAATAAGTTTTGGAATATACTGCTCCTGTAATTTTACAAAATGTGACCGTTTAAGGTGTATTGTTCTAGTTTTTAAAAATACAGTTAAGAAAGTATAAATATTTAATGAAGTTGGGCCATATTATAATACTGTTTTGTAACCCGTTTTCTCACCTCACAATGTGTTCTAAACATGTTGTCCTGGTAAGCTTCTTTTTGTCTGTGCATGTGTTTGAAACAGATTTGCCAACTAACCTCCTGAGAAATGAGGTAACAGCAGACCATTTAACCAGTTGTTGATCGTTGAATATTTTAGTGGCTTCTAAGTTTTAATTATGTCTTTGATTTCTCTATATCATCCCCTGCCCCAGAGCAGGGACAACCTAGTCTGTGTGTAGAAAGGTATATGATGATAGATGGATAGATAGAAAATATATAAATGTATATGGGATGGCAGCTCTGAGTTTAGTTCAATACAATAAATATAAATTCTAGCTCAGTAGAATTCCCGTGGAGTTCTGCACTTCCAAAGTCGCTGAATTTGGCTGATGAGCAATGTTATCAGGATATAAAAGCAGAGAAAGAGAAAGACCAACAGGGTTACACATGTTTGGTTGGGAAAGTAGGGTGACATTTGGGTATTCCTAATGCTGACAAGTTACAATAGTTTTTGATGATGGCTTGACTCAGAAGGAAGCAAGCCCAGCTGAAGGTCAAAAAAGAGAGACAGCTTATTGACGAGGCCCAACAGTACAGGTTCAGAGAACAAAGCTTTCTCGGTAGTTACGCGAGCACGAAAAGTGTAATGATAATGGGACCTATTCACTATTTTAATGGTATGGCAGATAAATCATTACATGAAAGGATTTATTTGCTCAGACATCCCTGAGTTGCAATTTTCTTACTTGTACTTGCCATGGTGGACATAGGAGTGAATATTTGGTGTCAGAATACTTCCTTACCAATCTTTGCTTGATAAAATAAATAGAAACTGTGTTGATGTTAACAGCTTTAGTATGGAGGGTAAGCCGTCCTGTCTATACAAACATGAATTTAATGTATGGTAATCTATTCGCAGGTGGATGACAGTCAAATATAATAATAATAATAATAATAATAATAATAATAATAATAATGTTGAAGATAAATTGGCAGATATCTATAAAGCTTCTTAAAAATCTCAAGTAGGGGTGCCTGGGTGGCTCAGTCATTAAGCATCTGACTTCAGCTCAGGTCATGATCCCAGGGTCCTGGAATCGAGCCCCACATCAGGCTCCCTGCTCGGGGGAAACCTCCCTCTCCCACTCCCCCTGCTTGTGTTCCCTCTCTCCCTGTCTCTTTCTCTGTCAAATAAATGAATGGAATCTTTTTAAAAAATCCCAAGTAATATTATTACGAAGGCAATAGCCATTAAAGACATCAACAAAAACAGAGAACAGAAAGGCATATGAGTATGAAAACCAGTGGCCCAGCATATGGTAAGTATCAAATGAATGTCAATGGTATATGCTTTGTAACATTACACAAGATTTTTTTGATATTTATCCTTCATTTATTTTATTTAATTTCTACAACAATCCTATAGGATTTTACTATCCAAATTTACAGAAAAGAGAACTAAGGTTTGGTGGGTTTCAGCAACTAGTTAAAAGTCACCTAGTCTGCCGGTGGTGGGCCTGAGATGGGTCACAGATATGGCGGATTCTCAAGGCTGTGGTCTCTTCACTGTGACAAACAAAACACTGATAGAAGGACTTTTTTTTTTTTTTTTGCTATTTTCTTTTTAGTTTTAATTCCAGTATAATTAACATGCAGTGTTATATTAGTTTCAGTTATATAATATAGTGATTCACCAATTCTATACATTACTCAGTGATCATTGAAATAAGTGGATTCTTAATCCCCTTCACTTATTTCATCACCCCCCACCCCAACCTCCCCTCTGGTTCTCTATAATTAAGAGTCTGGCTTTTCATTTGTTTGTTTGTCTCTTTTTATTTCCTTTGTTCATTTGTTTTGTTTCTTGAGTTCCTCATATAAGTAAAATTATGTGGTATTTGTCTCTGCCTTATTTTACTTAGCTTTTTACACTCTAGATCCATCCATGTATTTTTTAAAAAATTTAATTTCTTTTCAGTGTTCCAGAATTCATTGTTTATGCATCAACCCAGTGCTCCATGCAATACGTGCCCTCCAAAATACCTACCACCAGGCTCACCCAACCTCCCACCCCCCGCCCCTTCAAAACCCTCAGATTGTTTTTTCAGAGTCCATAGTCTCTCATGGTTCATCTCTCCCTCCAATTTCCCTCAACTCCCTTTTCCTCTCCATCTCCCCATGTCCTCTGTGTTATTTCTTATGCTTCACAAATAAGTGAAAAAACCATATGATAATTGGGTCTCTCTGCTTGACTTATTTCACTCGGCATAATCCCTTCCAGTCCTGTCCATGTTGCTACAAAAGTTGGGTATTCATCCTTTCTGATGGAGGCATAATACTCCATGGTGTATATAGACCACATCTTCCTTATCCATTCATCCATTGAAGGGCATCTTGGTTCTTTCCACAGTTTGGTGACCGTGGCCATTGCTGCTATGAATATTGGGGTACAGATGGCCCTTCTTGTCACTACATCTGTATCTTTGGGGTAAATACCCAGTAGTGCAATTGCAGGGTCATAAGGAAGCTCTATTTTAAATTTCTTAAGGAATCTCCACACTGTTCTCCAAATTGGCTGCACCAACTTGTATTCCCACCAGCAGTGTAAGAGGGTTCCTCTTTCTCCACATCCACTCTTGTTTCCTGTCTTGTTAATTTTGGCCATTCTAACTGGTGTAAGGTGGTATCTCAATGAAGTTTTAATTTGAATCTCCCTGGTGGTTAGTGATGATGAACATTTTTTCATGTGTCTGATAGCCATTTGTTGTCTTCATTGGAGAACTGTCTGTTCATGTCTTCTGCCCATTTTTTTTTTTAAAGATTTTATTTATTTATTTGACAGAGATCACAAGTAGGCAGAGAGGCAGGCAGAGAGAGAGAGGGAAGCAGGCTCCCTGCTGAACAGGGAACTCTATGTGGGGCTCGATCCCAGGACCCTGGGATCATGACCTGAGCCGAAGGCAGAGGCTTTAACCCACTGAGCCACCCAGACACCCCCTTCTGCCCATTTTTTGAGATGATTATCTATTTTGTGTGTGTTAAGTTTGGAAAGTTCTTTATAGGTCCTGGATATCAGCCTTTTGTCTGTACTGTCATTTGCAAATATCTCCTCCCATTCTGTGTGTTGCCTCTGTTTTGTTGACTGTTTCCTTTGCTGTGCAGAAGCTTTTGATCTTGATGAAGTCCCAAAAGTTCATTTTCACTTTTGTTTCCTTTGCCTTTGAAGACATATCTTGAAAGGAGTTGTTGTGGCTGATATAAAAGTGGTTACTGCCTATGTTCTCCTCTATGATTCTGATGGATTCCTGTCTCATGTTGAGGTCTTTTATCCATTCCAAGTTTATCTTTGTGTATGGTGTAAGAGAATGGTCGAGTTTCATTTTTCTACATATAGCTGTCCAATTTTCCCAGCACCATTTCTTGAAGAGATGGTCATTTTTCCACTGTATATTTTTTCCTGATTTGTCAAAGACTATTTGACCATAGAGTTGAGGGTCCACTACCAGAACTCATACAGCAATTCAGAAATGTGGCAGGATACAAAGACAAGGTACAGAAATCAGTTGCTTTCTTATACACTAACAATGAAAACACAGAAAGGGAAATTAGAGAATCAATTCCATTTACCATAGCACCAAGGACCATAAGATACCTGGGAATAAACCTAACCAAAGAGGTAAAGGATCTGTACTCGAGGAACTACAGAACATTCATGAAAGAAATCGAAGAAGACACAAAAAGATGGGAGACCATTCCATGCTCTTGGATTGGAAGAATAAACATTGTTAAAATGTCTATACTGCCTAGAACAATCTATACTTTTAATGTCATTCTGATCAAAATTCCACCAGTATTTTGCAAAGAACTGGAGCAAATAATTCTAAAATTTATATGGAATCAGAAGAGACCCCAAATTGCTAAGGAAATGTTGAAAAAGAAAAACAAAACTGGCGGTATCACGTTGCCTTATTTCAAACTTTACTACAAAGCTGTGATCACCAAGACAGCATGGTACTGGCATAAAAACAGACACATAGACCATCCATGTTGTTTTAAATGGCAAGATTTCATTCTTTTTGATGGATGAATAATATTCCACTATGTGTGTGTGTGTACCACATCTTCTTTTTCCATTCATCTATCATTGGACACTTGATGGTTTCCATATCTTGGCTATTGTAAATAATACTGTAATAAACATAGGGTACATGTATTCCTTCAAATGAGTGTTTCCATATTCTTTGGGTAAATACCCGGTTATAGAGTTACTGGATCATATAGTAATTCTATTTCTCACTCTTTGAAGAACCCCCATACTGTTTTTCAGAGTGGCTGTATCAGTTTGCATTCCCACAAATAGTGTGTGAGAATTCCTTTTTCCCCGTATCCTCACCAACACTTGTTGGTATTGAAACTTGACAAAAACTTACTCTGCAACAAATTTTCCTACTTTCTAAAAGTGACTTTCTGTTATTTTTGAAGTTTAAAAATTGTGAAGCCTTAAACATTATTAAATTATCTTTTGTTCACCTATTTGCAGGTATACCCTCTTCCATTTACCATTGTCTGTTATATCTGTTTTATGACAATCCTTCAGTGTCTAGTGCTATGACCACATCTAGATTAAGATACCTTTAACATATAGACTCCCCTCAAGGTGCAGGTTTCCATAAAAATAAATAAGGAAGGAGCAGAGAGAGGTGTCTATATTTCTGTCTTTCACTGACAATGCAGGTGAGAGGATCAGTGCTCAATTCCCTGGCCTAATTTCTGATTAGCAGATCAATAACATTTGCTTTTCCTTTTCCCTAAAAATGGGGGCATCGGAAGAAGTAGAACTTAAGCATGAGAACTGTATATTATATGTTGATTGTAAATCAGATTTTTTTTTCTGTTTGATCTGAAGAACTAGAACATTATAGTCATTATGCATTTCAACTATGGAGACAAACTGTGCAGGAGTCAGGGTTTAAAACATTAGACTGGTATTGAGTTAAGCCTCATGAACCCAATGTCATGTGTAAGATGATAGTAGATGAAGAACAACTGATTTTGAAAAATGTCTGATGTACATATTATTAAACATGCTTGGTTAAATTTCAATTTTATTTATATACCATTATTCTTTTATTTAGTCTGTTATTAATGCACTTTAAATTCATTTCAAATTATTCACTATTAATACAGTGATAAGTATCTTATTAGTTACATCTTTGCTCAACTACATGTTATTATTATTATAGGACATATACAAATTTTTGCATTATTGTCTACATTTTATTGAGAAAATGTGCAGACTACATAGTTTCTTTCTTCACAATAGAAATCAGTTGAGCTAGCTGAAGCAAAAACGTGAAACAACTGTAAGAATATAAAGGTGGCTTGAGGAAACCAAGGGCAGGAATTACAGCAAGCATTTAGGAGCACTCACATAAGAGCTAAAAAACAGAGTCAAGCAATTGGTCCCGCAGCCATCCTCTCCTTAAACGATGCCATTACTCTCTCTTTGGATACTTTTTCTCTACACTGTTGGCTTTCCATGTTCACATATTCTCAGGTCCACTGAAAGGCATTTCTCTGATGCCAGCCAGAGTCTCAGGAGGGTCTGATTGGCTTATTTTGAGTCTTGTGTCCAATCAGCTATGCTTGTGAAGGATCATGTGGTAAAACCAGTGCCACTGGCGGGTCTAGCCTTGTAGTTCAGTTTTCTCTGTTCTTAAAGAAAAGGGCTATGGATTGGGAACACATTCTAACTGGTGTGTGTACTCTAAGTAAATTTCCTCCTAGGACAGAGGAAAAACATATGTAGGTGATAAAGTAGTTTCATCCATTCCCTCAAATCTTGACCCAGATACCCTTGGTTCTTTCAGTTTTATTATTCCTGCTCAACCTGAATGATAAGGATTGTTTTTATTTTGTTGATGGCATCACAATTTTATTATTTTTTTCAAATTTTTATTTGAATATAGAGTGTAATATTAGTTTCAAGTGTATGATACAGTGATTTAACACCTCTGTAGGACAGCCAGTGCTCATCACACAAGTGCATTCCTTAATCCCCCTCACCTATTAGACCCATCCCCCAACCATCTCCCCTCTAGTAACCATCAATTCATTATCTAGAGTTAAGAGTCTGTTTCTTGGTTTGCTTCCCCCGCTTTTCACTCTTTCCTTGTTTATTTTGTTTCTAAAATTCCACATATGAGTGAGATCGTATAGTATTTGTCTTTCTCTGACTGACGTATGTCGCTTAGCATAACATCCTCTAGCTCCATCTACTTTGTTGCAAATGGCAGAATTTCATTCTTTTTTAATTGCTGAATAATATTCCATTTATATATATGTATGCCATATATATATATACATACACACACATATATCTCACATCCTCTTAATCCATTCATCAATGGACACTTGGACTGTTTCCATAATTTGGCTATATTATATATTATATATTTATACATATACATGTGTATATCCATATATTATATATATATTTTATATATAAAATATTTTTGATCTATTTTCGTGAGACTTAAACTTACTAAGTTGTAGCTCTCAGCATTGAATAAAACATATATGGTAGATGTTTAACACAAGCCTGTTTGTTATCTTCTCAGGATCGTCTCCCTGCTTGAAAAGGTTAGATGCAGACCTATTATCTGTCACTTTTAAAAGTAATGATATGTTTTATATAAGTCTCTGTAGATCTTGATGAACCTATGTGGTTTTAAATTTTTTTTGATAAGATCTTCTGCATTAAACATGGAGACCAAATGTGGTGAGCTTAATACCTGAAAGTGAGACAGCAGGAACCAGGGTCGTATGTGGGCTCAACAGAGCAGCTGCTAGATGTGATGAGTAAACAGCCATCAAGGAAGTGGTTGACAGACCATTTGACCGAGGTAAAAAACTCAACTTATCTGCCTTTGTGCTTGTTGCCAGAAAAGACACTTTGGCAGGATGCCTCGTGTATACCTAGGAAGGCTCTAGAAATGCTGTTCTTTTTTGGAAGCAGAGATCCAGCAGAAATATATTACCCACTGGTTGTCCTAATTTATCTAATGTCTCCATCCATCCACCCATCCCATCTATCCTCTATTAAACACTTACTGAGCTGTTATTACATAAAAAGCAGGAAGAATTAGCTTTAGAAGAAGCAGTGGTTGGGACACACTCAGAGTTCACAGATACATAGGAAAGCTTTGAGTTAGACTCATTTGTGACCTTAGTCAAGTTACTTAATATTTTTTAAAATGGCAGTAATAATAACACTTACATCACAAAGTCATTGTAAGGATTGGAAGAGATACTGCATATAATGTTTTTTGCACAGACCTACAAATATTATGTATTATTATTTTTAACCACCAAAATCATATTAGTCATCAGCCACAATGAATTCTTATAGGAGCTCAAACTTTTATGCGTTGTGAAGTACATAGAAAGAAGGTAAGATCTGCCTGCCACAAGTTTCATTCTAAGGAAATTGCTTCATGTAGGATGTATCCATAAAATAACAAGACACCTGAAGGAAGAAAAGATTATCAGAATATTTTGCTTATATGTTGCCAAATATAACTTTATTTCTACTACTGTATCCAGATGGGTTAATTTTTTCATTTTGCATCTGAAGAGATGGACAGCATATAAACATGGCCTTAGACTCAGACTTACAGAATGGAAAATGGAAACAATCCAGAGAGCTTATCCTATCAATAGGTGTTCTTGAAAACTTGCCTAAGTATCTATGCTTTATCTAAACACATTCAGGGGGTGGGGGAGAGAGAGCGAGGGAGGGAGAGAGAGAGAAAGAGAAATGATAACTCCTTTAAAATTTATCCTTTTCCCCCCCCAAGATTTTATTTATTTATTTGATAGAGAGAGAGACAGCGAGAGAGGGAATACAAGCAGGGGGAGTAGGAGAGGGAGAAGCAGGCTTCTGGCTGAGCAGGCAACCCCAATTCAGGGCTCCATCTCAGGACCCTCTGACCATGACCTGAGTTGAAGGCAAACCCTTAGCCGACTGAGCCACCAAGGTGCCCCTACTCTTATTTCTAACCAAACTCCCCACATTTATAAATTCTATTAATTTGTTTCATTTTATCTTTAAGGAATATCTTCCAAGTTAATGAGGTCCACAATTTTTCATTGTCTTGGACTTCTCATTGCCTTTTTCTCTTTCCTTGCTACTTCTCTTCTCAGTCCTGTCGCCAACTGCAATTTGTTACTGAGTTCTACTTTTCTCTGGTATCATTCTGCCATGTAGTGGGAGAAGTTCTTTTCACATGTTTGGACCCCTGGTTCCCTAGGCTGTTTGAACAGTCTTGGCCTCCTACTGTGGACTTCCCTGTTTCTGGACCTTCCTCCTTGTAGCCTGTCTTGCTCACCAAAACCACATCCATTTTCCTTAACCATTGCTCCAAGCAAAACTTTTCCTATGTAAAGTAATTACAGGATAGATTAAGTGTGGACTTCTCTGATGTACATCAAGATCCTCCACATGAGGGACTCCCCTTCTCTATCTATGTCTTTTCTAATTTCCAGAACTGCTTTCCTGACAGTTTTCTGTCTTGCAAACATAGAGCTCCCATTCTTTCAGCAAATCTTTGCTCCTGTAAATCATTTCTGAAGAAACTAGACAACCTCTCACCTTTTGACTATCATATGGCTAAATGGCTTAAAAATGGTTGAGTTCTAAATGTATAAACTTTTCCTAACAATTCATTATGGAAGAGAAGAGTTGAGAGGGAAATGGATGACAGGGTTGAGGGATGGCAGTCATCACTGTTTACACATGAGCTGAGAACTGTGTGTCTTTCTCAGACTAGGACCTGGGTAAGGTGGGAAGTTCTGAGATGGGGATTCTTGATTTAGGGTCCATGGATTTCTAGGAAGTCTATGGACGGGATTCAGGAGACCTGAGAACTTGCAAAATTGCAAGACTCATGTGTATGTGCATGTGTTTTCAGGGGCGAGGATCCATCACTTTCATTAAGAGAAATAGGATGTTCAACAAGAAGCAGCTTTGGTTAGGGGTTTGACTGGCCGAAGGAAGGTAGGGTGAAGTTGGGACTGAATGCTGCCAAGATGAAGCTTGTCACCTCGCCCCACACCATGGTGATGAAGTCTTTGCTTGGATACTGTGGAGACACTCAATGTGCAGAAACCAAGTGTCACTAAAGGCCAAGCCAGTCATTAGCACCAGCCAGGAGTAATCTGTACAAAAATGATCCTAGAAAATCCTGAGTGTCAGAGTGCCCAAGATTTAGGTTCAGATTGGAAAGGGGATTTTCTCAGTTACAGAAATTAGAGATTAGGCAACCCAGTCGGGGCTGTTTCAGAGCACAGATTTTGGAGATAGGATGGAAATTCTGGTTGGAGGAAGCAGGGGCCCCGTGGAACTCAAAAGATTAAGAACCGAATTCTGGAAGGCACTGAGTCCTTCTTCACAGGGCCAACCGGAATGGTTTCAGGTGGGAGTATCCTTGTAGGTGGAAAGAAGAACAGTGACCTCTGTATGTAGAACATTTTGTCGATTAAGAGATTTGTGATTCAAGTTTAGCTCTCCTAAGTTTCTTGTTATCTTCTATGTTCAACCTTTTTTCTTTGTGTTCCTTGTGTTTATTGTAATTTGTCCTTCTAGTGTTTGGTAAAGACGTTTTGAAGATGTGCATCGAAGTTGGGCTGGAGGGCAGGAAACTTAGGGAAGGTGATGGGGTTTAGTGGGGTGGATGAGAGGTACTATTGTAGCCAGGTGATGGGAAACACGTGGTGCACTTAGGAGGAGAGCCCTTTTCCTGCAGCTCCCCTCCATGTATGTCCTTCACGTACAGCTCTCCCACCTCAGATACCCACCCATAGCCTACCTGTCCTTCCGTCATATTCAAATCCATGAGGCTATAACGCCTCACTGAGACTCTGACAAATCTCTTGCTCTCTTTCTTCCTAGAGCAGTGATTCTTCACCATAAAATAGAGTGGGGAGCTTTTACAAAATAAACCCTCACCATATAATTCAATTGAGGACACGTATTGTGTGTATCTTTTGTTTAAAAAGTGACATGGGAGATGGAAAGGAGAAGGGAGTTGAGGGAAATTGGAAGGGGAGGTGAACCATGAGAGACTATGGACTCTGAAAAACAACCCGAGGGTCTTGAAGGGGAGGGGGGGTGGGGGTGGGAAGTTGGAGGAACCAGGTGGTGGGTATTAAGGAGGGCACAGATTGCATGGAGCACTGGGTGTGGTGCAAAAACAATGAATACTGTTACACTGAAAAGAAATAAAAACAAAAACAAAAACAAACAAACAAAAAAAAGTGATTTGACATTTATCTGTGTGTGGTTTATTTTCTCCTCTAAAACCCTAAGTTCTTACAGTGTTGTTGGAATCAGACACATGGGTCAAATCCTGGCTCTTCCACTCTTTATGCTATTTGACGTAAAGTAAGTCAACTTCCTAAACTATGGTTCTTCATCTATAATTGATTAAGTGCTAATAGATGGTAATGCGACGAGCTCATTATGAGCATTTAAAAATACTGGACACTGGGGCACCTAGGTAGCTTAGCCAGTTAAGCGTCTGCCTTGGGCTCCTGGGATCCTGGGATAGAGCCCCGCATGGGGCTCCCGGCAGGGAGTCTGCTTCTCTTTCTGTCCCTCCCCCTGCTCTTACTCTCTCAAATGAATAAAAACAAAAAAACATTTAAAAATACAAGATACTAAGAAGAACTGAGTTGGTAGTATTTAGGGATGCCTGCATGGCTCAGTGGGTTAAGCCTCTGCCTTCAGCTCAGGGCATGATCCCAGGGTCCTGGGATCAAGTTCCACACCCCTCCCTCTGCTTATGCTCACTTTCTCTGTCAAATAAATAAATAAAATCTTAAAATTTACGTATACTTAAAGCAATATACCTTGAAATAGTGTATATTTAAACTGAAATAGTGTAGAAATAATGTATTCTAATTTCCCCATCTACTAAATAAAAAAAAGTATGGTGTTTTTTTTTTTTTTTTGAGAAGAGATAGTTAAGAAATAAATGAATCTGAATGAACTAAGGGGAATTCTTTAGTAAATTAGATCCTGTGTTAGAACTATAAGGTATAAGAGGAGAATAGCTAACAGGTTTCAGGCAATTAAGTCTAAATAAGGACAAAGAGAAGTAAATAAAGTTTCTTTGTTGAGAGGCATTATTAAAATTATTAAGGGAAGAAGGATCCATGATTTATATCCCCTAGCAGGAAGATCAAATGTTGCTGAGCTAACAAAATAGGTTAATACTATAATTTAAACCACCAAATTACAACAGCAGTCAATCTTTGAAGGTTAGAGAAATGGCTGTATCAGCTAAGATGATTTTATGACCTATTTTCTAAGAAAATAAAGTTTCAAGTTTACTTACAGAAACTATGCAAATGAAAGAGATCATAGCTCAATAATGACCAACTGACAGAATGAGAGAGGTAAAAGGACTGTAATTTCTGTACAAAGAAATTTTCTGACCAAATTTAAAAATTTGACAATTCCTTCCCTACATGAAATAAAAAGATACACATTGATAAAAAGTTAGCAGATGGTTTAGGAGATTTCAAGACTTGTGAATATAAGAAAAACAGCATGTAATGGGAAAGATATATTGAATAATAAGATTCTAATGATTTTGAATTTATGTTTCCAACAAAATAGCACTTAAAAAGATAGCTTGGAAAACACATCAAAGATAAATGCTGGAAATATGAGGAGGAATGGAATTTAATTGAAATTAACTTTTCCCTGTTAGAACAGTAAAGATTTTATGATCCATCTCTAATAGAAGTTAAAATGTTTTTTAATTTAATATCAATTGATACAAATGGAAGGGGAAAATGGTCAGAAGATACAACATTTTGTCCAAAATTTTAAGACTCTTTCATAGAAATGGATGCAATTGTGTGCTTTGTTCTTCAGATGCCTTTGAGGTAAGATTTTGCAGAGTACCAGCATTTTAGCACAACCCTGGAAAAAACAATCCTCTTTCTTGCCTGTAACACATTAGGAAGCTGAGGGTACTCCTGTATGTTCTTCAGGCAACTGGGCCAAGGGCTGCCAGGCCTGAGTCTGGGTTTACCCCTAGCATTCATGGTTATCAGAATATAGGCTTCCATAATAAAAAGAATCTTCAGAGATACTAGGACCCTCTTGGAAAGCCACATCCATCTTTGTTACTCTCATGTAGCAGATGATGAATGAAAATTGTTGCAGATTTGCTTGATTAGATACACGGATCTCAGGTGTGATGCTGTAAGAATGAGCCTGAAGTGGGTTGGGGATTGAGGAAAACCAAGACTGTTGGGTTTTCTTTTGTGAGATTCCCTCCACATTTGGGTGAGTCTTAAGGATCAGAGTTGAGATTGAAAATCCGTGTGGGTGAGTTAAACCTTCTTGTTGTCCACAGGGAAAGGAGTTGGAATTGATAAAGCTCCAGATACCACAGCCCAGGGCTTCATTTGCATTTGGGGAGACTGAATGCATGTCTTTGAAACATGGTCTGGTCATCACATTTCTGTCACCAGGCAGTCACAGTAGTGCTTGGAGTGTCACTGTCGGAGGTAAATTTCTCTGCCTACAAGCTTTGCCCATTCTTTGAAACTCTTTTTATTGAAATTAAACACATGGTGGTGGGCGCTACTTTCAAAGAGTCTTTCCTGGTACTCCAAGGGCACCCTGGAAGCCAGGAGAGGAAGTCGGGGAGTAAGAGTAGGATAAGGAGGGGTGCAGAGACAATATCGAAAGGGCAAATGATAAATTTTCTGTCCTTCGTATTCCTAAATCCTGGAGTTGCAGGCTTGATTTAGGCGCTCCATAACCTGTAGCTACTCTTTCCAATTTGGCTCCAATTACTTTCCTGAAAATCTCCAGTTACATGCCCTTACCTCTTGTTACCAGCTTGGAAGAACATTAAGGTAAAGAATACTTCTAACAGGAACTGGCAGAAAAATATTCATGTGAACAAAAAATCCACCAATCATCCCATCAGCTCGGAAGCATCACAGCATTTATATCTCTCTGTGTCTATCATCATATGTGGCTGAAATTAGCCTGGATATATAGTTTTATATCTGACACTTAAAAAAATGAAAAATTTTCTGATATATATTTCCCCATATGATTAAAAATCTTTGTGAATATTTTTAATGAGTTCCCCCAATTTCTTTTTGTAAATATATACCAGCATTTGTTTAATGTTTCCATATTATTGGGTAATTAGACTATTTCTAGAATCCTGTATAATAACAGAATGAACATCATTGTCTCCACTTTAGATTATTTTCTCCGGACTCTAAAAGTGAAATTAATAGGGTATGAACATTTTCAGAAATCATGTTACATATAGTCAAGTTACTTTCTGAAAACCTGGGTTCCATTTCTATTACTACAAGGAGAGTACACATTATTTAATTTATTGAATGAAATGAATGAGTTGAATTGAATCCTTGCTAGCACTGTTATCATAAGCAATCCACACTAAAAGAAGAAAAGTGCTGACGTTAATAGTCTGATTGGGCTTTGAACTGAACTGCACCCAGAATCTTATTTCTTCACCACTCAGCTGCATTGGCTTGCCCAGCGTGTCAGAAATATCATCGAGACCCCTGTTCTAAGCCGTCTTCACATCTAGTGTTTCTTCTTCCTACTTTGTCCTAAATTAAATAATTATCCCTGCCTCGCTTTCTTAAATGTCTCTCCTACCAGAATTTAAGCTCCCCGAGGGCAGGCATTTTTCAGTCTTATTAACATCCTATCGCTAGCATCTGTCATGTGCCTGTGGACAGGATAAAGACACAAAATACTTGCGAGGTGAATGAATGCATGGTCTCAAGTGCCATCTTTTCAGTGGGTCTTTGGCTGGGGGTTGGGTTAATATCTGTGCGTGTTCAGATAATGAGGGTGTGTCGGGGAGGGGAGAGGTGTGTGAGCCTGCAAGTGGATGGGTGCATACCTTGTCCCCCGAGTGGGTGAAGGTCTTGGGCTGGCCTTCCCACTTTCTGTCCATGCTCTCCTCCTCCACTGCCAAGTGCATCTCCAGAACATTAATCTTGCTGAGTTTGTGATTGTGGACTGATTTTTCTTTGATCTGGAGCAGGATGGATCCTGATACTTGGTTTAATCGTGAAACCATGTCTTCAATGTCTTCAGACCTTAGTAAACATTTAGCCCATCTGGAATAAAAATCTAGCCCATCACACCATCAGGTGTGAAGAGATTAAAGAAGTTGGTGATGGGAAGCTATGAATAGGAATTTCTGGGTACTATTTCTACATTCCTTATGGGAAAGTCACCTCCACTGTGGGAACCCAGGAAATGATACAGGAATTTCAGAGTTACAGCTTCTGGAATATTCAGAGGAACCAGAATTGCAGCCCCTCATATCTGGGCTTTTCCTCTCCATGTACCTGATCACTGTGTTTGGAAACCTGCTCATCATCCTGTCAGCTCTAACTCCAACCTCCACACACCCATGTGCTTCTTCCTCTCCAACCTGCCCTCTGTAGACATTTGTTTCACCTCCACCACCATCCCCAAGATGCTGTGGAACATCCAGACTCAGAGCAAAGTGATCACTTATGAAGGCTGCCTCAGCCAGATGTATTTTTTCATGCTCTTTGCAGGATTAGACAACTTCTAACTTCTAGACTGTGATGGCTTATGACCACTTTGTGGCCATCTGTCACTTCCTGAACTATATGGTCAACTATAGAGTCCCCCAACTCTGGGGACTGCTGGTTCTGGTGTTCTGGGTCCTGAGTGTCTTGCATTCCTTGTTCCAAACATCAGTGGTGTTGCAGCTATCCATCTGCACAGTCCCCCACCTTTTCTGCGAACCCACTCAAATGATACAACTTGCATGTTCTGACATCTTTCTCAATAACTTGGTGATCTATTTTGCAGTGATGTTGCTGGTAGTCTCTTCAATGAGATCCTTTACTCCTGCTCAAATATAGTTAGTTTTCTCCATACATAGAATGTCATCAGCTCAGGGCAAGTATAAAGCATTTTTCACCTATGCGTCTTACCTCCCCATTATCTCCTTATTTTATTCTCTGAGGCTAGGAGAGTATCTTAGCTCTGCTGCTACTCAGAGCTCCCACTCAAGTGGGATGTACAACATGGCCATGCCCATGCTGAATCCCTTCATATATACAGCCTAAGGAATAGACATAAAGGAGGCTCTGATGAGATTCTCTGGGATAGCAGTTCTAAAAGGGCCAGTCATCCTGGGGGTGAAAAATTGCACTGGATTTCAGAGCCCCTAGCCTGAGCCGAGCGTTGACATTTCTTGATCTGATTCTAGAGGTGGAACATGACTTTTCAATTTTTTTCTGGGAATTTATATTTCTTTTGTTTTTTATTTTGCCCTCTATGTATAATTTATGTAACTTACATTATTCAGCTTTGTGATATCTTTTATATCCAAGAGATTGTCCCTTTGTCATTTTCCTACTCTCAATAGTATTCCTAACCTCGGATGTGGAATATTTGAAAATTCTCACTTATTCAAAGAACTACATGGATCTGTTAAAAAGCATTTATTCTTCAACAAAATACATCATAGTGAGTATTAAAGAAAAGAATTTGGTGGGGGTGACTGAGTGGTTCAGTCAGTTTAAGTGTCTGACTTCAGCTCAGGTAATGATCACAGGGTCCTGGGATCGAGCCCCGTGTCAGGTTCCTTGCTCAGCAGGGAGTCTGCTTCTCCCTCTCCTTCTGCCCTCTAGGGGTCCTTTAGGCCAACACTGTTCAATAGAGAGAACATGTGGGCCACATGTGTAATTTAAAATTTTTTTTAAAGTAAAAAAAACAAAAAGGTACCATGAATTTTAAATATATCTTATTCAATCCAGTATATCTAAAAAATTATAATTTCAACCCGCAATAATATAAAAATTACTAAGAAGTAAGAAAAGACAATATTTGCTAACACACGTCCTACTGTACAATGTCTTATTTGATGCAGCGGTTAAAGGGAAATGCAGTTCTACCAGTACCATAGGCCACGTTTCGAGAGCTCAGTAGCCACACCTAGGTGGTGGCTACTGTCCTAGAGAGCAGAGCTTTCGAGAACTCTTTGAGAGAGGGCTTTGTGGTGACAGATGGCTCTTGCCATTTCCTTTGGAGCTGGTCTGATCTGTAGATGCCCCAGGGTTTCTGGGCAATCCCTGGTTCATTCTCAGATCTGAGGACTTCAAAGAGATAACATTGATTCTTGAGTGCTCTTGGAAGGGGTTGGAGATCTGTATTTTAGGTTGTGTTGCTCTTTTTGAGTCTCTCCAAACTTTTGGTAGAGAGCACTCCATTCTAGCTCATTCTTCCCAGACAATAGAGCCTAGGAGTTCCTTGAAAGTCAAGTTTCTGGAGCCAAATCCTGGCTATGCCACTTACTGGTTCTATGCCCTCAGGCATGTGACCTAATTGGTGTTCTGCCTCAGTCTTTTCATCTGTAAAATGGGGATTGTGATAATCTTTCATGGTTATTATGAAGAGCAAATGCATTTACATGTGTAATGTCTTTATAAGTGTGCTTGGCACATACTAAGCTCTCAGGAAATGTTAGCTGTCATTATTATTACACATAAGCTAAATGCAATGTCTGAAGTCCAGGGCTTTGCAGATGCTGTTCCTTCTGTTCCAGACACTCTGCCTGGATAAAGCTTTCCATCCTTCGGTTGCCAGTGGAGATTTTACTTCTGAAAGGGAAGTGTCCCCTTGCTTGGGTTTAACTGTTCTCCCTGGCTCCCACAGCACCCTCTTCTCTCCCTTTTATAACACTCAGTATTTATTTGCCTGTCTATATCTGATCTGTGAAGGTGTATCTCTATTTTGTTCTCTACTGTATCCTCAGAACTTGGCATATAGTATTTGGGTAATGATAAAAATAATAATGAATGAAAGTTGACATTTATCGACTGCTCACTAATTAAAGTTCACATAGTCCTCAGTTCCACGTTTTTGGGAATGAAGTCTTCGGTAGGTAGAAAAGACTCTACAAAGACAGCCAGAGAGCAAATGGCAAAGCCAGAATTTGAACCCAACTGGTCTGACTCTGAACTCATACTCTCAAGGGATGGGCTCGTCTCCTCCATGATCTGGGCCCTCCAGGAGAACCTTGGGCCTGGTAGGCTAAAATTTCTCCTGTCTGGCCCATGGACTCAGGCGGCTAATTTGCATACCAGCTCTCTGGAGCATCAGTCCTCCGGGCCCCTTCTCTCTTACTCCCTGAGGACTGCAGGTGGCCACGGGCAGCATGATTCAGGCTGGGAGCATTGAACACAATCTGGATTTACTCGGTTCTTTGGGTTTAATGAGACTCCTACAACCCTCTGTTCTACAGAAACCCCTCGTTCAGTGCTTCAGTTAAAAAAGTCACACGGGGGCGCCTGGGTGGCTCAGTGGGTTAAAGCCTCTGCCTTTGGCTCAGGTCATGATCTCAGGGTCCTGACAGTGAGCCCCGCATCAGGCTCTCTGCTCAGCAGGGAGCCTGCTTCCTCCTCTCTCTCTGTCTGCCTCTCTGCCTACTTGTGATCTCTGTCTGTCAAATAAATAAATAAATTCTTAAAAAAAAAAAAAAAGTCACACGGGGCTGGAGTCTGTGCCTTTTTCTCCCTGATGCCTGGAATCTCATTTTGTGAACAACTGTTCATTTTGGTTGGACATAGTTTATTCACTGTGAAAATCTGGTTTAATGTAAATTCTATAGTTTCTAAATATTTATGAGCATTATTCTCTCAAAATGCTGAATAGTAACACTATGTATGTAATGAGATTGTGTTCTGTTTAAACCTTTGTTGTTAGCATTTACATTTACAGTAGAAGTTCTGGAGAAGAAAGGAAATTTGACAGTTCTTTGACAAAGCTTTACAAACATATGTGTATAATAAGGCTTCGTGAAGGGGTGTTCTTACTGATGTTGCAAATGGAGGGAAGCATTAATCAACTTGTTGTCTGAACTGTCTTTCCTATTATCAGCTGCTGTCATCTGGTGGCAAATTTGAGGTATAGCAGAAACCTTCAGTATCCATAGTAATTTTCTCTTTTTACGTTCAGCAAAGTGAATCGAGTATTTTCATTGTGTTAGCCTATAGCATATGATCAAATTGTTTCTTGACAAAGATAACACTTATCATAAGTTAACATCTTCAGCTATCTTTCTTTAGGTTGTAATAACCAGTATTTATTTTATTTATTTATTTTTAAAGATTTTATTTATTTATTTGATGGAGAGAGATCACAAGTAGGCAGAGAGGCAGGCAGAGAGAGAGGAGGAAGCAGGCTCCCCACTGAGCAGAGAGCCCGATGTGGGACTCGATCCCAGGACCCTGAGATCATGACCCGAGCCGAAGGCAGCGGCTTAACCCACTGAGCCACCCAAGCGCCCCTGTAATAACCAGTATTTAATGAAAACGTATTAGATTCCGAGACCTGTTTTAAGTGCTTTTCATGGTTCATCTTATTATTATTTATGAGACTTCTATGAGGTGGATATCATTATTCATTTTATCACCTTGTGGCGTCTACTGGTTGACGAATTCATCCGAATCACACTGCTGATAAGTGATAGAGCCAGAATGGCAATGCAAGAAACCCGATTCCTGCCCACATGCTCTTACCCACTGCTTTACAGTACACCCGTAAACTGAGATGAACAGTGAGGGAGAAGAAACTGGAAGTAGAAAATTTGGATATGAATTTTAGCTCCACTTCTACCTCGTTACTAATAATCCCATGGTCCGAAAAAACAGTTGCCTCAGCAGGTGTCTGACCTTGGTCCCATTCCCCTTCACCAGGTCCCGTTTTTTTTTTTTTTTTCCTATGAAATCCTGGAAGTGGACAGGATCATTGGTTTTCAAGTTGGTATTTGTGATGCACTAGTGGTTCCACATGTGAAGAGACCAGAGATGGGGATGAGAAGGTAGGGGGTGCTTGGCTGGTGGGACGGGAACCCTCATTCCAGCGACCGCTCTCCTTCAGTTCTGTTACTTCTGCAGTTTTCTAGTTAAAGTTTTGGTTCTATAAATGATGTGATGCGGGAGAGAAAATTTAGAAACAACACGACCAAACTCTTTTGGGAAGTCTGAGAAATACCGGGTGGGGAGAACATGCCTAGACAATTGTGGGACTAGACAGAACATGCCTAGACAATTTATGAGACAATTGGGCAGAGTCACAGAAACAAAATTCCCTTGATTTTCAGGAGAGAAGCAACAGAAGCTCCATTCCTACGTAGATGCTTCCTGTCTAACACACTGAAATATTGTTGCTTCTACGGACTGTTAAGAATCTGTATTTATAGGGCACCTGGGTGGCTCAGTGGGTTAAAGCCTCTGCCTTCAGCTCGGGTCATGATCCCAGGGTCCTGGGATCGAGGCCCACATCAGGCTCTCTGCTCAGTGGGGAGCCTGCTTCCTCCTCTCTCTCTGCCTGCCTCTCTGCCTACTTGTGATCTCTGTCCATCAAATAAATAAAAACTTAAAAAAATATGTATTTATAACATGCTCAAAATATTATAAAAATTTTTGTCTATGGAAAGGACATAAAAGGAAGACTTACCTTTGGAATAAGATGCAGATTTAAAGGCAAAACTTTTACTCGAAGACCTCTTACAAGCTTTTTCTTTGCAGTGTGTGTGGAGGGGGCCAGAGTTTAATTCAATAGAAGGAGAAAAGAAACAAAGCAAATCATGTGCTATTTGTCTTGATGTTTCTGGCAATTTTTTGCCTACCAAACACATATGAATAATTATAAACATATTTATGTCATTAATAATTATAGACATATTTGGATCTTATTTTATGTAGTATTTCCTCTATGATGCTATCCTGATGCTTATAAGCAATGATGCGTATAAGATATATAGTCTTCCAAAGTTTTGGTCCTAGGAGTAGATTTTGTGTCAGAAGTTGAAATCTGTGCGTATCCCTACCAAAGTACCTAGGATATAGTAGGTCTCTGATACTGTTGAAGGAATACTGCTGTCCTTACATGAAAGAACACGCTAGATTTGAAGCTACATGATTTAAATCTTTGGCTTTTCAGCTACTGAATATTCACTGGCTTATAAAATCGATTTTTTTTCCATTTCCTGCTTTCTTCAATATTATAGATACAGAACTGATGCCAGGAACATGGCAGTGTTCCAGTATGTTATGGGAAGTTGCTTAAAGAGAATCAGAACCTAGGTTTTCCTAATGGCTCAATGTCAACTTTCCAAAAATCAACCTCCTGAAAACCATTCATCAGTTGATCAAAGCACAACATTTACTTGTTTTTAAATATTCAGTTTTGGCTGACCTACTTTCATAACTTGTTTTAAGGGGTGTTAAATTCTCTCTTGCCCCAGCTCCTGCTGCTGCAGTTAGATGCCGTGGTGTAGAGGGAGGTGGAAGATGAATGGAGATGCTGGGGTTGGGGGGTGGTGGGGTGGTGGAAGTGGGCTCATTCATTGACAAAAGACAGTAAAGAATCTTTATTTTCAAGAGTATATTAATGTTTCATCATGAATATATTCTCTCCTCCCCTTCTTTGGAAATAATAGGATCATAGGATTCTCAAGTTATTAAGCATTATCACTGAATGGCTCGAATCCTGTGTCTCTTTCTCTCCCTCTTTCATTTTATTCCCACTTCCTCCTTTCATCTTCCCCCACACCATCCTAGGCAAACATTAAAACGAGCTTAATTTGTATCTTTTTGCTTTTATGTGTTCCTGCAGCCTGGGTCTTTTTTTGTAGTATATATTTTTCACTTACCCAAGTGTTACTATGTTATAGATCTTACTCGTTTACTCGGACTCACTCATTCGGACTCCATTATAAAAGCTATTCAAATTATGACCAGCACACCCTGACCAGTGTTTCTACCCCCGCGGGAGCTGGCCGGCATTTCATCCAGCTTCTCTCCCAGTGATGGGTACCAGGCTGCAGCCAGCTCCCCTCCTTCTCTACCCAAGTCCCATTGCAATAACAATACTCTTGACCTTGTGCTTGTATATACCTGGGTGGGAATTTCTTTGGGCTCTATACCTAGGAGTGGAAACTCTGAATCATTGGGCATAGTTGTATTGGTTTTACTGAGACTTGCCCGCACTCTCCTCAGCCTTTACTTCTTCCAGAACACAAAGGTTCCTCTGTGCTGAGCCAAGTGCTTTGCAAATCTAATTCTGAGTCAAGTCATCTCTCACTGTTGTTTCCATTAGCACGTCTGTGATCACTATAACTTTGAACATCTCTTTTTTAGGTTTGTTAACTTTTTTTTTTTTAAGATTTTATTTATTTATTTGACAGAGAGAAATCACAAGCAGACGGAGAGGCAGGGAGAGAGAGACAGAGAGAGGGAAGCAGGCTCCCTGCTGAGCAGAGAGCCCGATGCGGGACTTGATCCCAGAACCCTGAGATCATGACCTGAGCTGAAGGCAGCAGCTTAACCCACTGAGCCACCCAGGCGCCCAGGTTTGTTAATTTTTAAATTTCTTCGTTTTATTACTGCTTGGTAGGATTTCTTGTAAACTGTAAGTATTAGTTTTTCAACTTGCAATACTTGTTTCATAGTTTGCAAGGGACTTCTGTGACTCTATTGTCCATTCATTAATGGAGTTCCTTACTGAACAGGAAGGAATAATATGTTATGAACAGGCATATTTTCCCCCTAAAGAATGTAAGCATAGTACAACATCAAAAAAAAAAAAAGCTATCAGTATAATTTACTGCAGAATACAGTAAAATAGCAAAATTATCTGATTATCTCAATAGGTGCAGAAAAGGCATTGGGTAGATTTCATCACTATTTATATCTTTAAAAACAACTTTTAATAAACTTAGTTATATTTCAATTTTATATTTAAAAACAACAGAAACAATACTTTATGGAGAAACTTCAGTGTATATCTTTTAAGACCAGTAGCAAGGTAAAGAATCTTCCCCATATCACTACCGTCAAACGTGGCGTTGGAGGCCCCAGACAACATAGAAGGGTAAAGAAGAGGTTTAAGAATTGGAAGGGAAGAGATATAACTGACAGATAACATATCATTATTATTTTTAAAGATTTTGTTTATTTATTTGACAGAGAGAGAGAGAGAGAGAGACAGTGAGAGAGGGAACACAAGCAGAGGGAGTGGGAAAGGGAGAAGTAGGCTTCCTCCTGAGCAGGGAGCCCAATGCGGGGCTCTATCCCAGGACTCTGGGATCATGTCCTGAGCTGAAGGCAGATACTTAACAACTGAGTCACCCAGGCGCCCCCAGGTAACATATTATTATTGTTTGGGGCATCTGGGTGGCTCAGTCGGTTAAGTGTCTGCCTTTGACCCAGGTCATGATCCCTGGATCCTGGGATCAGTCCCACATCAGGCTTTCTGCTCAGCGAGGAGATTGCTTCTCCCCCTCCTTCTGCCTATTACTCCTCTGCTTTTTTCTTCTCTCTCTGTGTCAAGTAAATAAAATCCTTAAAAAATATATCGTTATTGTTTTATTACTCTTTACATTTGTTTAGCTAATATTTTACCCAAGGTTATCACTATTGTCACTATTCTCACTATTATCCATAGTCATAAATGAAGTAGAATTTTATTTGTATTGTTCATAAATAGCTTTAGAGTCAAGATTACACTAGTTTCATAAAACGAACTTGGTAACATTTGTTCTTCTCTTTTCCTATTTTCTGGGCAACTTTAAAGTGAATATTAATTCTGTTTTTGTATTGCTCACCTGTAGAAACTCTGGGCTTTTTGGTGGTCTTAGACCTCCATTTACATTTACTTACTACTTTTTTGTTTCATGACTATATTTAGTACAAATATGTTTATAAGAAAAAATGTATTCATAAGAAGAATATGCTTCTTGGAGATTTTTATAATTATCATGTTGGATATTGGTGAACTGTCCTGTTTCTTTTCTTGGCCCTCTATTGAGATACACATTTTTTTGGTATATTGAAAACCATTCTGTTCTTATTTTAAGGAAAATAATACTAAAAATTAGTACTTTTCAATAAATCTGAGAATGTAGATTCTGGTGGTAGATTGGGTTGGCAGCTCTGGGAATGCAGGAGGAACAATAAAAATGGCCGCCGGGCCATCATCTTCCAGGATGCCATCTTCCTTTACCCATGACTCTCCCGCCGCAAGGACGTATGCCAAGGAAATGTCACCATAAGTACACCAATACCTGTGCAGGAAACAGGAACATCAGGACTCCCCCAACCCTCCAAGCACCAAATACCTTACCATATGTAGTTGTGAACCCACGCCCCGAATACCTTCCCTTATATGGCTGTGAACCTATGCGCTGTCTTAACCCAAATAAAAAACCCACTGGACCCCCTCTTGGGCGCAACTTCCCCCACACTCCTTTCTGGAGTTGGGGAACCTCTCACGAGGGCACCGTAGGGCGCCGTTAATAAACCTTGCCTTGTGCCCATCTTGCCTGGTGTTGTGTGTATCTTGCCTGTAAAACCTTACACAATTAGCATGAGGTGGAGTGGGAGATTGGCCTGCCAGATTCCAGTGAGTCAGAAAAATTTGAATGCTGATGGTGTCCCAGCTCATCGAAGGAATTTCTTGGGGGCAGCTGGGAGGTTCAGTCAGGTAAATGTCCAACACTTGATCTCAGCTCAGGTCTTAATCTCGAGGTTGCGAGTTCGAGCCTACTTAAGAGAGAGAGGGAAAAAAAAAAGTAATGGAAGGTCCTAAAAATAGAGGAGACAATGAAGGAATTTCTTTCAGCAGATTTCTGTCTACCAGGCAAATACGTATGATACCTTAAGCAATAGCATTGATGATTGAAATGTTAGGCTATTGAGTTTGTTGAACTGTGCCATATTTCCCCATGACCTTGGCTGTGAGGATGCTCCTGGTGAAGTTCAATGCCTGATGGCAGTGACCATCTTTTCCCGGTTTGGGTTACTTCTCTTGTGTACACATTTCAGATCCCACACTCTGCTCTGACTCTGTCTCGAACTGTCCAGCACCTGTGAGACAACCTAAAATCTCAAGTACCTGGTTTTGTCATTTCATTGTCGTTAAATGGAGAGAAAGACACCTAAATTGTTGTGAGGATTACATGAGACTGTGGAAGAAATGAGAACCCCCAAGCTGATGGGGCAGGTGCAGGGAAGCCCCTTGGCTCTTACTCACTTCCTAAATGACTCACTTCCATACACCAGCCTCAGAGAGGGAGCGCAAATTCCTGTCTCAGAAGAGCTATGAATCACTACATGGTGGACTTTTAGAGTTGCTCACAAAGAACCCAAACTGCAAAACTCAAGGACGTACTGCATGTGTTCACTGGGAGAAGCTGAAATGGCATAAATGATAAGCAAACACATGTCTCTGTTGAGGGCCATGGAAACAACGGGTGCTCTGCAGAAGCCCTAGCTAATGCTCAGCTCGGCTTAGCTCTCACTCCCCAGACACTTTTGGCTTTTCCTGATCTAGTCTTATTTGCCCTCCTTCCCCTTTAAGCTGATAAGATGGTAGAATTCCTGGCTCAGCTTCACTCTGGTGGTGGGTTTGAAGCTTGGTGACATTCCTGCAGGACCGAGGGCTCTGTGGGAACCTGGGGGTGAGGCTCAGACTGCAGGATTGAGGCTACTGTGGGGTGGGGTCGTGGGGTGGAGTTGGTGGGTGGGGGATGGGAAGTGGGGGGTAGGGGGTCTCATTAGTCCAGAGAGGGGAACACAATGAGGAAGAGGCACTGAGTGGGGAAGAGAGGTGAGAAAAGATAATAAGGTAAAAGAAATATCTAATGCAAGTAACCTATATGGCAGTTTTTAGTGTTTACTCTTCAACTGGATTTTCCTTTTTTAAGTGTGTGCCTCTCCATAGTCCCCCCGCCCCACCCCAGTCCATTTCCCTGGAGATCTTTCAGAAATCCTTCTCTATCAAGAAGTACTTCTGTGGATCAAATCAAAACATGCTACACTGTAGCAATTTGAGAATTGGAGTTTTGAGAAAGTGTTACTGCCTCCTGCTTAGGAACCAGTGTGCAGTGATGTATTTGGAAGATCTACAATCCAGGAATACAGTGTTTGCTCTCAGTATTTAAAAATACATCCCTTTCAGGGCTCCTGGTTGGCTCAGCTTATTAAGCATCTGACTCTCGATTTCGGCTCAGGTCATGATCTCAGGTGGTGAGATCGAGCCCCCTGTTGGGTTCTGCACTGAATGTGGAGCCTGCTTGAGATTTGCCTTCTCTAAAATTAAAAAAAAAAAAAAATCTTAAAAAAAAAGTCCCTTTCTTTTCCTTCCAATTGTTTCTCTGTCCTTTCTTCATTCTTTTGTACCTCCCTTCACACCCTCCTCTCCCACCCGCTCTCCTTCCTCCCATGCATGTCCACGGTGATGACTAAAGCACCTTAATGAGCTTCAGCAGAGAGTGACTGAAGGTGTCATTCGTCACTTGGAAAGGCTACGAGCCAAAGGAATGTCTGTAGCACAAGAAGCTTTTTTTTTTTTTTTTTTTTTTTTAAAGGATTCCCTTTCTCTTCTCATCTCTGGACTTTATTTCTCTACACTATATATGCCTGTGCTCGTGTGTGTTGGGGTCAGGGGGGCTAGTCTCATGCCACATGCAGGGGAGAAAGGTTTACTTTGTTGCAGAGTGTGAGTGTTTTATTTTGGCATATGCCCTTTGTCACTGTGTGGCAGTCCAGTTTGGACAAGTCAAGCAGAACAGTGGGTCGCTCTGACTAACATGCTTTACCGAGTGCCCTTTCCTGGGGGGGTTGCGTTCAGAAAAGGCAGTCGACAGCTGGTTGTTCTTCCGGGATGGCATTTTTCCAGTTCTCTAAGGTGTCCACAGTTGCTGCCTTGGGAAGAGGATGTGGAGGTGGGGGGCGGATGGGAGAGACAGAGGTCGTGAGGACCACTACATATGCTCAACAGATGAGTCAGGCAGGGTCAGGCAGTAACAAGGACATCACCATGAGCTCATGGTAGGTCACTGGGTAGATTTCTTCTGACCAGTAGTCTCTCTCCGCAAAACCTAAAAAATAAAGGGAAAAAGGTACGCAGGTTCCCTTGGGGGATACCACTATGCAGACTTCAGTTGCTGTCTAACAGCATTGGGATTTCTTCCTTCAGGTACCTTCTGTGGCCCTTTGCCCTAATCCCCCTTGTGGATGTGTTGACTGAAGGAATATTTTGAAAAACCATTCCGATGTGGCCACTGATATATTCCAGTAAGAAAAGAAAGAGGAACCCTGAATATTTAACTTTTTTTTTTTTTTTAGAAGAATAAGTTACCAAGAAGCCTGCCTACATCACCTTCATTGCATCCCTCTTCCCCGAATGACTCCATAGGGGTGGATAGAAATCTGGGATTGGAGAAAGTTCAGAGACAGGGTAGGATCTGGAGTAGGATAAGGTTCAGGGAGGGGTGAGTGTGGCTATACACGTAACTTGGAAGTAAGGAAAAGTCAATCACTTATTTAATAGTTTGTTCTTAAAAAGTCATGAAATGGCATTAAGCATCCAAACATGACTGGAGTCAAAGAAGCTGCCTCAGAATGACCATAGTAAAATGTGAGGGACTCAGGCTAATGTGAAAAATCTTAAATGGCAACATTCAAGATATATAAAATGATTTCTCTCACATTGCTCTCCACCTGCCCCCCAAGAACTATAAGAAAAGTGACCTCGCATCTTTGCTAACAGAAAAAGCCCGTCGAAGGATTTACATTTCAAGGGAAAATACTGCTTGGGCATAGACCCTGAGACAAACCATGGAATTATCCAGAAATTCGGCCTGTGCACTCCTGTGCTCCTGTATTTTCTAAGTGTGCTCTCATTAATGTACTTTTTATTTAGAACAATATGTTTTCCTATGAAGAGAACAAGAATTCCAATATTTTAGGTGAAAAGTTTAGAAGTATGTAAGACCTACTTATTAGCCTTCTATGATGAAAGAACTAAAAAATTTGGGGGTGGAGCTGGATGGAAAGGCAGCTGTTATTGGTTTCTCCAGAGAAAAACTTGAGAGGAAATGGGTTTACATAGTAGGGGTGATTTCGGGGGGACCGGACGAAGAGTTTTCAATAGCAACTTTCTGTCAAGAATGTGTTTGAAGCTTCTTTTCTTGGGGGGTAGGATGGTCACAGCAAGGTCCACATTGGGCTTCGGACAGAGAGGGAGAGAGAGGCCTCTGCAGTGACTCCACCCACCCCCCTCCTAGTTCCTTCTGCCTGCAGGGAATCAAGGGTTCCTCCACAGGGGGTGGTGGGCTGGGGGTGGGGAGTCGGTACCAGGATTCAGCCCTGCCTTCTGAGGAGCCATCAGGCTTTGCCCTAAGTAATGGTTATGTTCACAGCAAGGATGCCCTGACTCACAGAACATTCCCAAACTGCATTTCCAAGGACCTATATCCAATGACCTATGTTTTTCTCCAAAAAATCTTTTTGATTGCTTTAGACATGGGTGCCATTCTTGGAGTAGAAACTGGGGATGGGGCAGAGCACTACTGTTTTTCATTAAAAACTTTAAATAGCTAGGGATGCCTGGGTGGCTCAGTCGGTTAAATGTCTGCCTTCAACTCAGGTCATGATCCTGGGGTCTTGGGATGGAGCCCTGCATTGGGCTCCCTGCTAGCGGGGAGCCTGCTTCTCCCTATCCCTCTCCAGCTTCCCCTGCTTATGCTCACTTGCTCTCTCTCTCTCTCTCAAATACATAAATAAAATCTTTAAAAAGAAAAAAGAAAGCTAAGGGCATTTTCCTGTGTGCTCTGACTTTCAGCGAGATAGAGAGCCCCAGCGCTGTTTCCACCAACTCCTGGAATTGGGGGAGAGCTCCTTCAGCACTTTTCATGCTATCATTTTTTTTCCCTCTTCGAGATAGCGCATGCCAGATGTGGGGGTGGGATCCATTCTGAAGGGGACCCAGACTAGTCAGTTATGGCCACCGTGAGGTCATGCGCTGCCTCTTCCTGGCACAGGAATGATGTTTCTACAGGAATGCTCAGGAAGGGACACAGCAGCAAAAGCAAAACCACATGCCCTGCTAGGTGGCTTAACCTAGATTTCTGCCCCGAAAACGGGCTGTGGCAGGAAGAGCAAGAGTGAACCTAGGGTGCGATGCCCCGACTCTGTGACTGAGCTGGATCCTTGACTAAAATGCAGAGTTTGGTCTTATGGGAGCTTGAGGCAAAGTTATCAGGAACATTCAAACTTGGCAGAAAATACCCATTTTCTTAAGGGTTCTGCCTTTCTTTTCCATGGTGAGCAGGAGCGGAGATACCTGTGTGTCTCTTCTAGTTTTCTGAAAATCAGACAGAAGCTTGCAGTGCGGATGTATTCCTGGGGCTGGAGACATGGGGCCAGTATGGAATCTCAGGTCTGGCTGTGGGCTGTGGCTAGAACTGCTTTCATCCTGTGGGGTGGTCAAGGACAAGGCTGTGGGAATTTGGATGGTCATATTTACCCTGGGTCCTCTGACCCTTGTTAGAAGACCTATGACCTGCCATAGGGACAGAGTTGCTTCCCAAACCACCCAGTTAGGTGGGGGTGGCCAGGAGTTTTCAAGTCAAGATATGTGGACTGCTTCTTCCTAACATAGAGGAGGACATTATTTATCTTAGACCTACATGGTCCTGTCCAGTTTCATCAGGTAGTTTAGCCATAAAATCCCAAATGTGAAAGTGGCTCTGTCTTTAGCTCCTTACCACCTGGGCCTGCCATGGATCATCTCAAATTTACTGACAGGACCTCTGCTCTCCCACAGGGAAAGGTTCTTTCCTGTCAAGTGCATCGAGTCTTTGACTCTGTCATATTGATTTTCACATCATTTAACCCTTCTGTTCTTCTGGGTGTCTGCTTCAGAAGTTTATCACTGTGCTTCAGATATCCCCCGGTGCTCCCCCCAGAAGCATGCATCTAGCTCGGGGGCGGGGCAGCCCTATCACACCGCAGAACTGGAGAGACAGGGGGATGGCTGGCGTCTCACCCCTTACTGCTGGTCTGCACCAGGGTACTATCTTCGAAGAGATAAACAGGGGCGCCTGGGTGGCTCAGTCAGTTAAACGACTGCCTTTGGCTCAGGTCATGATCCCGGAGTCCCAGGATTGAGTCCTGCATCGGGCTCCCTGCTTGGTGAGGAGTCTGCTTCTCCCTTTGACCCTCTTCCCTCTCATGCTCTCTCTTCCAAATAAATAAATGAAATCTTAAAGAAAAAAGAGATAATTAGAAATAGTTGAACCAGAAATTATATGATCCCATAGTTCATGTTTAGTATACAAAAAAAAAAAAAAAGAAAAGAGGGTGATTTGTAAAGAAGTGTTTATTGAACACCAATTTAGTTTCAGGAACATTTCAGGTACATTGTCAAAGATAAAAACCCTTTAAAGCTTATTATGTACCCAGCACTAGTTTTATACATTTATGTGTATTTTTACTTCATTCTCACAAAAACTCTATGAGGTAGATGCCCTTATTGATATCTCCATTCTACAGAGGAGGAAATGGGGGTTCAGAGAGGCCAAGCAACCAGCTCAAAGTGGCACAGCTGGTGGGGCAGGAAGGTGAGCAGGAATGCTGGGATTTGAGCCCAGGCACTCTGGCTCCCGTGCTTCCGTCTAAACGCACTCCAGAGGAGTACATATACTCCAGGGGACACGTGGTTACAGACAGCATCTCAGCGCTGCTCAGAGATGAAGGCTTTCCAGGCAGCATATTTCTTTAAGATAAGAGTATCGGTCTCATGTATGAAGCACTTTTTAAAAATAACTCTTTTTTACATACTTGTAACACATGTAAAGATGAATACACGCTACATGATAGTAGAATTGTTAGAAAATAAGAAGACCCTATCACGAGGTTTTATGTATTTTTTGAACTCTTTTTAATTGTGTTTTTAAAACTCTCATCTTCCCCTTGTCAGGCACTTGTGGACGCAATTTTGTCCTTGAGCTACTGCCACATACTACAATAGCAAAACAATACCACCTTCTATTTCTTGAGGCCTTCTATTTGGCCCTTTGTAAACATTATCTTTCAAATCCTTCAATCAACTTTAAGTATACTTGTCCCCGTTTTACAGATGAAGAAACTAAGGTTTCTTCAATGTTAACTAAAGTTCAGAGAGGCTGTTGCAGAACAACGAAGTGAGAGGGGCAGGATCCGAACCTGGGTGTCCCTAACCCCAAGGCATGTGCAGATAATCACCACATCCCTTGTGTGGAGGCGTGGTGGCCTCTTGGCACACACCGTGTCAGAGCACATGTGAACACACCTGCTTCTGGAATTCAAACAACAAATGTTACTGAGCTCCAGCTAAGTTCCAGGCACATTCCCAGGTGCCCTGTCAAAGACAAATTTTGAAAGAAAGACACATCAGGATATTCCCCTTAATAACAGGCAAAAATTATTGAGAGTTTTCTAACTCCTTTATATGTATTCTCATTGCATTCCACACAAAGCCGTATGTTGTAGGTGGTTTGATTCTTATCCCCATTCTATAGATCAGGAAACTGAGTCATGTGTATATTGCTTCATGAATAGGTATCTTGGGCTGAATGGATGCGTGGAGGTTTGACAGCGTGCCATGTGCCAGGCATATTTGGTGGGCTACGTGAGAAGAATTGTGTCTTGGAACTAGCTGAACTTGGACTTGCGATTCTGTTGAATTGTGACGTATTTGTATGTCTAATTTCTTTACTTAGACTGCTAGCCCCATGTAAGCAGGAGCCCTGTCTTCTAGGTCCCATACTCTTCCTTTGGTTGGCACGAATTCCCTCCTCCAAATCTTTACTGACTGTGTGTGTCAAGAGCACAAGAGTGGGTCTGGTTGTGGGTATAAGGGCACAGAGCTCTCTGTGTTGAGCATGAAAATCTTGCTCACTTTGGAACCCCGGGCTCCTCTCTTCTCCCTTCCTGGGAGCATGAGAGTGTGTGACAAAATCAGAGTCATTTCCCTAAGGAAAGCATTAGTAAATAATTTCAGCTTCAGGTGAACCTCTTCTGGCTCTCCAAGGACTGGACATTGCCAGCCCTGCTGTAGCTGGTTGAAGGGGACCAAACCTCTCAGGAAGACGGACTTGGTTCCGTTTGACCAGCCAGAGCAGGGGGCAGCTCCCTTGGGAGGTGACCGTAGCCTCCAGTGTGAGGATCCCTTGGTACCTCCAAGCATTGGTTGTGCCAGCCTGCAACAGAGAGAATCAGCATTAGCATGAATCAAATCCTGGTGGCCTGCCACACCCAGGACACTCTTCCATGGGGCTTTCAGCTACATGTAGCTTTCAGCTACAACGTAATTTGTACTTTGCATCAAGTAACTTTGTTTCATTTTCTGCCTTTGATCCTTATACTTTTTCAAATATAAACACCATGAATAACTAAAATGGTATCGAATTATAGAATTTGGAAAATGAAAGCCTTCCATAATTCTCTCTCCTCCCATCTTCCAAAATAAATGTAACATTTTGGCCTATATTCTTCTGAATGTAAGATTACACTTTAATCTTTAAAATAAAATTTGAATTTTTAATTCAAATATGATGTATTTGTAAAATACATGTCATACATATGTAAGCTATGACACATAATGATAAATCAACCATTTACCCAAGAAACCACAAATAACTGTCTACCTTAGGAAAAGATCTTCCTTAATGCTATTGAGGCTTCCCGAATGCATTTTCCAGTTTATCTCTTTAGTTTCCCCTCAGAGGCAACTCTTATTCTGAATTCCTTTTTAAAAAAAATTTAAGTGTTTTTTAAATAGTTTTTATCATTTATGCATTTATTCCTAAACAATATATCGCTTATTTTTTGTAAAATGGTACCATACCACAGGCATTCCTCTATGACTTGGTATTTTCACTTAAAATGATATTTGTGACATTCATCCATATTGATGAGGCAGCTATAACTTATTAATTTTCATTGTTGATGGCTTTCTACTCCGTGAATATATTACAATGTATTTATTCGTTCTCCTAGTGATAGGCATTGTTTGGTGTGATAAATGGCTAGGAGTGACAAAAGAGTTTTTCAAGGGAGATGGGGAAATCCTTGATTCTTGAAGTTTCTAAAGAAGAAGTCTGGATTCCAGGGCATGAGAACTTGTACGTTGGCCTTGTGGAGGAAGTGACGTTTACCCTGGGGGTGGGCACAGACATTGGTGGGACCTGCCCTCCAGGTGATTCTCTGAGGTTTGAAAACCCCTGGAGTCACAGAGGTGCCCACGGTTTCTGCCTCTTTCTGGGGAAGTGTGATCAAGCGGGCAGGGCACTGATTGAGAAGGAGACCTTCCCCAGACAGGCAACCTGTCAATTGTCATGAGGTACTTGAGCAGGAAAGGAAGATGCAGGCAGAGAGGGGAGTTTGAAGAATGCCAGAAGGCTGTCCTCTTCCCTTGGAGTAGTCTTGCCTTCTTTTAATTTCCTTTCCCTGATGAGAAGAGTAATAGAGAGGAAGGCATGTGGGCTGGGAGCCACACTTATCTGGGTTCAAATCCCACTGAGGCTTCCTGGGTCTTTTGCTTTGGGCAAGTTACAAAAATTCTTCAAACCTCAGTGTCTATACCTGTACTGTGGGGGAGCATACATACCTTGTCTCCTCATGTAAGACTTAATGGTAACCTGAGAAAGGTGCTCAACCTGTGAGGTGCCTGGCACAGTACACACTTCCAGGCATTGTGGGAAAGTCCTGGAGACAATTGTGCCTTTTTGTTGTTGTTAATTAACATGCAATGTAGTATTTGCCCCAGGGGTTCAGGTCTGTGATTCATCAGGCTTACACAATTCACAGCACTGACCATAGCACATGACCTCCCCAATGTCCATCCCCCAGCAACCCCATCCCTCCCATCCCCTCCCCCCAGCAACCCTCTGTTTGTTTCCTGAGATTAGGAGTCTCTTATGGTTTGTCTCCCTCTCTGGTTTCCTCTTGTTTCATTTTTTCCTTCCCTACTCCCCAACAACCCCTCTCAAATTCCTCATATCAGAGAGATCATATGATAATGGTCTTTCTTTGATTGGCTTTTTTTGCTCAGCATAATACCCTCTAGTTCTATCCATGTTGTTGCAGATGCGTGCCTGCTTTTGAGGCCAAAAGCTTCACTCTCAACTTCGGGCCATTCTTCCCCTATTTCCCTTCCCTCGGCTGCAAGTACTTTCATCTCAAACCTTAAGATATAAAAACCACCGATCAGGAACTGGTTTACCCTGCCAAGTGGACTTCTGCCAAATGGACGGCAGCTTGGGGGTTCTGTCTGAAATAAGTGAGAGATGGAAGAAGTCAGTGCAGTCAACAAGGCCCCGTAGATGCAGCAACTGAGGGAAAAAAGCACAATGTGGTGGGGGATGGGGGAGCAGTGCCGAGTCCCCTCTGCCTTCACGGGCATTCTGCTGGCTCTGTGCTCAGGCATCATACCTTCTGTCTCCACCTCCAGTCAATGACATGGAAGTCTTGGGGGCTACGCCCACCAGCTCCTCCTCTGGCTGACCTTGTCCTTGTTCCTCCTGGAGAGCAAGGGACTAGCAGCTGTGGGATGTGGGGGCGGGCAGACAGGCTGTACTTATATTCTGCTCATCAAATCGAAAGAGACCTCTTGCAGGGCGATTTCTGCAAGTTAGGACGATACTCCTCACGTCTCTCCTATCTTTACTCACATCCTGCTTCACCTGCACAACGGTCCCCAGTTTCTTTGTTTGCCCTTGAAGGCCATTAGGTTCCTGCCTGGTGTCTGGGAGAGGCAGTGGGGGGCATCAGCTGCACGGCAGCAGTCAGAGGAGATGGTGCCCTTTGCCTCCTGCCACTCTGTTCATCTTTCCGTGTCCTCCTCTGCCCGTGCCCTGTCTTGCTGCTTCTCAGTCCTATCTCACAGCCCCCTCCTCTGCATCCTGTTCATCTCTGCAGGCATCTGCCAGATCCCGTGCTTCTGCTTAAGAACTCATGGTAGAAATTCAGGGTGGCCCAGCCCTTGTCTCACACACACACACAAACGCACCCAAACAGCAGGAAGCAGAGCCATGGAAGGCACAAGGCTGTCCTGCGGCCGGGGTTAAGTGAGGGAGAGGATCTTTTCCGCCTCTGCTCTCATTCTGGAATGCTGGGGTATGTGATGGCCGGAGCCTTGGGTGACTGCTGTGTCACCCCAGCTTCACTCATGCCCCAGCTTCACTCTGCAAGTCCAGCTCCTTCTGTGGGTGGGTTCAGGACCTCTAGGGCCAGAACTAGAACACAGGAGTTCAGGGAAGAGGGGAGAGAGGAACATAGCCATTCGATGAGTGGATCGCTCTCTGAGTACTCTGACCTTTTCAGCAAGCAGCTTCACCCAGCGCTGCTGGGATGTGAAGGGGAAAAGGTGGCAGAGCAGGGAACTTCCGGGGACCCAGGTGATTGTCCCCTGAGTCACCCAGCACCTGCTGGCCTCCAGGGAAAGGACTTAAGCTGCACCAAGTGCCAGAGACAATGGCAGTTCTAAAGGGAAGTAAGCAATACAGATGGATGTGAAGGCATCACAATTCAGTTTGGTTGGCAGAAAACTCTCGCTTCAGGAGCAAAATGACTGGAGGGAGGAACTTGGAGGGTGAGGGCTGCCTGTGTGAAAACCTCTAGGCGTTGTGGCCTCTTGCTGCCAACGGTCATTAGCAGTGGGGTCTGGAAGGTCTGCACAACCATGAGCAGACCTGCAGCTGGGCCAAGCCATGAAGCCTTGGGAGGGACTGTGGGACAGGAGCCCGATAGAACGCATGGGGGAATGCCTTTGGGGGCAAAGCCCGGTGAGGAAGGAAGTCAAACCTGCGCCGGCTGCTGGGGTGGGCCTGCGGAAGAGGCACTCGCGAAACCACACACTTCCTTACATTCCATAGCAACGTAATCCATATGGGGATATAAAGAAGCATGTGGCCTCGGGAAGCAGTGCTGGCCCCCGCCTGGCTTCTCCAGTCCTCTGTCCAGATGCAGCCCCGTCCACCTCACCTCCCCTGCGAAACAGACACGCACAGAGGTGGGGCCACCTGTACGGTTGGTATTGTGGTCCCCAGACCATCTTCGAACAGTGTGGTGGGGGGAATGGCAATGCTTTGGGGGCCCAGTTTCTTCCCTCACTGTCTGGAACTAAACAGCACCTGAGTGGTGTCCCTGGCTTATTTTGGTGCCGTTAAGTTCTTGTGATTGTTACTACTATCCACTATTTGAATCACTGCTGCTTTATATAGGTCAATAGGATTCTTTTTTTCATGTTTGGAATCCCACGAAGGAAAAACTTTTTTTTTTTTTTTAAAGAGGGTGAGAATCCAGCAGAGAACTGTTCTCCACGTGCACGGAGAGTGTCTCCCGCGTGGAAACGCAGTGGGCTGTCCTGTGTCAACCTACTCTACAGTTGTCGTGGGCACGCGAGGATGGGCCGCAGCTGCCAGGAGCAGCATTCCAAGCACGATTGTTCATTGTGGGAAGGATCTTTCTGCGGGGCGTCTGCTCCCCCTAGCCTGTCACCTGCCCTGCCGCCTGGGAGGCCTGAGCCGCGGAAGGGTGAGGGACGCCTGCAGCTGTCTTGCTGCTCTGGTCGACAGGCCACCCTGGCTGGAAGGAGATGGGGTTTTTAGCTTCGTGGCATTTTCTGCTGGCAAAGGGGGAGGATGTCCTAAGTAGAATTGTACCCCAAAGAAGTTTAGAGGCTCTCAGCACTGACAAAGGCAGTTAATGAACTCTACTATACAAGTACTAAACATAAGAACATTCCCTGTCCCCCCTGCCCCTCCCCCACCCGCCCAAGTATACTCTGTGACAGGGATAATTTTCTGTGCTTTGCAAATACAATCTCCTGAAACCCTCGCTGCTAATCTATGAAGAAGCTAGTATTATCTGGCTTCACAGGTAAGGGTCAGGGAGACAAATTGGTTTACATATATGTACATGGTAATCCTTAAAAAAGAAAAAAAACTAATCTGCTTGGAGCGACAGTCTTGATTAACCCATGAAGAAAGGCCAGGGAGGTACAGGTTGAGAAAGAAGAAAGGGAAAGAAGCACTATGGGCCTTGCACTCTGCACACACTTATCCCTCTGCAACGGTGTACTTGGGCTGCTGCTGCCGCCGCTGACAGTGACGGCTTAGAAACCATCATTTTTCTCAGGAAAATAGGAAAATGTCCTAAGCACCCCATTCAAAAATCTTTCTTTCCTGGCTGGTCTTGGGAGGCATCCATTTAATCCAGTCCAATGGCTATACAAGTTCCTGCTTGGAAAACATGGTTGTCCCCCAGAGTGAAAGGCAAGCTTCATCTGAGCGAGAAGGTGGGGTCCCTCTTCCTCCCGCAGGTGTGGGGTGGTGGTCAATCAGAGAGCTTATGGGAGGAGGGAGAGCAGCGCCAAGGAGAAGATGTGGCTGAGAGGAGGAAGTCCGGTCTCTTCCTGAGAACCAGGGAACTGACGAGCTGAGGAAGGTTTCATTGTAACTGGTAAAATCTGTCAGATCAAGATCCTCCAAAGTGTTCCGCACGTAGGTTTGCGGAGTGAGGGTTTGCACAGAAGAGAAGACCACTAGGGTTTTCAGTCCGGAGAACTTAAGAGAGCCCGTTTTAAAAGACTTGCCATTCGTGAGTAAGCTGAGATCCAGAAGGTGATTAATTCATGTAAGATTGTGAAAGAAACAGATTTCTAGAGAAACAACGGGAGATAACCAAGATAGTGCTCACCCAGTGCTAAATTCACGGGGGTGTGAATTTCTTTGTCTTTATCATACCCGACCTTATATGGTCAAACGGTTACTTAAAAGTTCTCTTCGAAATCTACAGGAAAAAAATAATAACAAAAAGCTTTGGATAACCAGTTACTCGGTTGTTCTTGAGTCCAGGAAACTACATTCTTTCAACTTAGAACGCACAAAGAAATTTGAACCTGAAGGGAAGGTTTGAAACTGGAATGTGCTGTCTAAACCCTCAGGACACTTTCCTGATCATCTAACTTATCATGCAAGGAAAGAAATGAATGCATGGAATGGATTGGAAGTTGGAGCACAGGGTAGGCTGGAAAGACAAAGTAAAAGAAATAACTGCAACAGAATTAAAATGTTTCGGAATGGGGTGCCTGGGTGGCTCAGTGGGTTAAGCCTCTGCCTTCGGCTCAGGTCATGATCTCAGGGTCCTGGGATTGAGCTCTGCTCAGCAGGGAGCCCGCTTCTCTGCCTGCCTCTCTGCCCACTTGTGATCTCTCTCTCCGTCAAATAAATAAAATAAAATCTTAAAAAAAAAAATGTTTCAGGCCCAGAAGGATTAGAAGTAAAAAAAATCTAGGATGGGGAATATAAACACACGTGTCTCTGAATTTTGCACAGGGCAAAGGGTACTGATACGGCAATTGGATGTAGGTTTTTTTTCACATTATTTACTGAGTGTTCTACCTGTCCAAATCTTCTGACTTTGGAAGTCAGGGGAAGGAAGAATGGGGAGGGAGGATATGTCATCTAGCCACTTGTGTGCTGGATGATATTGGTGACCTTTCTGTCCCTCGTCCCTGTATCAGATCCCATGCCAGTTATCTGCAAACAGCTGTGTAACCCCATCTGCCCACCACAGGGTGGGTTGAAGATTAATGAGATAACACATGGGAGTCTTGAGTTTCTTAGGAGAACAGACTGATGACAATAGAAAATGTCACTCAACATGTTATTAAAAAAAAGATTTATTTCTCCCTCACTCTGCCCTGTAATCAAATAATTGTTCAAAGCCTTAAATTAGTAAATTGTCCTTTCCCTAGTTCCTGGGAAGCCAAGCATCCTTTTAAAGCTTTTAGAACTTAAGTAACAGTAAAAACAACATCAAAAGCATAAGCTGCAATCACAGTTTTTTCCCCCTTATTTCTTTCACTGAGCAGGGCAGCATTTGAACATAAATGACTCAGACATAGCTTTACGGAGAAGTGAGGATGGGGATTTCCCATTAATGATCAGCAGAAAGACTTTCGGATTTGGGACAAATCTGGGAAGGGTTAGGAGAGGGAGAATACAGTGTAACTAACTAATATAAGTAACATGATGTCATCTTTCTGGGAGGCAGAGGGTTGTAGGGAGGAAGACCACGGTGTGGGCATCTGTGCATCTGTGTCTTCTGGCTCTGTGACCTTGAGCAACTCCTTATCTGTAAAGTCAGAATAATAATGCTTCCTCAACAGGAGTCTTCAATAAAAGAGATTGATGTACAGGGCTGTGAATGCAGTATTGAAAGTCTAATAAATGATTAGTCCCTTATATGATTACCAGTATTTGATATATGCTTACTATGAAGACAGCAACCCAAACTACCCACTGCATGGGAATCCCTATATTTGTTTGACTTTCCAGAGTTTCATTAGCCTAATAATTGTTATTAGGAAAGTTCTAAGATACTTGAGAAGGCTTAAATATTATCAAAAATATTTCTCCCTGCAATTTTGGTTCACCTGTTTTTTTAAAAACAATTTTTGACATTCTCAAATGTCTGAAAAGGATTTGCAAAGGAGGAGGATTCATCAGTGTCATTTCTGCTAACAATCATAGGTTCTGAACATCCGGGGCCCCAGTCTCATTTTTAGGATTTTTATGGAAAAAGGAATATAGTGAAATGCTCAGACTGTTCCCTTTTTGGCCACAAGGCCTTGGCCCTCTGTCAACAGATCCTTAGTCATTCGGCCCTTTGCTGGAAGGAAAACAGGACTTTCTGCAGAAAAACTGCCTGTGTCTCATGCTCTGAATATCTGATATAGGAACTTAGATTTCCCTATATCTTCTCTGCCCCACCATCAAGCTTGTAAGTTGTAAATCATCAGTAACTGTTTCTTTTCTTTCTTTTTCCTTAAAATATAACCAGCAGTGCTTGCTTTTATGGGGATTAGGATCCTGCTAGTGTCTGTAGGAGGGCTGGTGTACACAGATACGTCCGCTCTCCAGACTGAGCACTTGTGACCTTAGGCACGGGTATCACTAACACTGTCCTCAGTAGCAGTCCATGAAACAGAAGCGAGTTCATCAAGGTACAAGCCAAGTTATTTGGGGCTTACCATCATCTGGCTGAGGCAGTAGGAAATAAAGCAGAGACCCCTCCTTTTAAGGCAAGCATGGGGCAGTATGTCGGGATAGGACCTTATTTTTCCTAAGGCTCAGCCAGAACGGCTAGCTATTTTTAGAGGACCGGCCAGTTTTGGATGTTGATTCAGTCATGGGCATGAGTCCCATTTGAACTTCCCAGGGCAGCCAAGAGCAAGGCTAGCTCCAAGAGCCCATCTCCTCTCCCTGCAGGCATCCTGCCACCTTTTTCTCTGCAGAGGTTAGTCCTAGTGGCCTTTCACCATCACTGTTGCCCTTGCCTGGCTTCTCAGCGCAACTCGAGAGCCAGAGCTGGGACTATAAGTGAGATGAACAAGGGGTAGAGAGGGAGCCAATGTTATACTAAAAGCAGTTACAATCAGTAATTTCGTGAAGCACATTTTATTACACAAGATAAGACTCTCTCCAGCAGGTTAAGTATTTTGGAAGCACAGAGTGGTTAAGAAGCTCACCCAAATCACACAGCTGGTAAATGGCTGACCTACGACTTGGAGTTCCTCTCTCACCCAAAGCACACATTCATTCTAACACACGCTGTTTTCCAACCTTGCCTGGTCTTTAGTGTCACAGAGGCACTTATTAAAACCCTTTTCCCTCCACCTCACTCCCATGGACTTGGGATCTCCATGGGGAGAGGCCAGGTGTACATATTTTTAACAAGCACTCCCAGGTGATGCTTAGCAAATTTGGCAAAGAAGAGCTCCAGAAACATCTCTTTCAAACTTGAGTGGACGTTGGGATCACAGGGGAGCTTGTTAAAATGCAGATTCTTCTGTCTTACTCTCAAAGATACGAAATAAAGGGCACCTGGGTGGCTCAGTGGGTTAAAGCCTCTGCCTTCGGCCCAGGTCATGGTCCCAGGGTCCTGGGATTGAGCCCCACATCTGGCTCTCTGATCAGCGAGGGGTCTGCTTCCCTTCCTCTCTCTCTGCCTGCCTCTCTGCCTACTTGTGACCTCTGTCTGTCAAATAAATAAAGAAAATCTAAAAAAAAAAAAAATACAGAAATAAGCCACCTGGGCCAGGGTCCAGGAATCTGCATTTTTGCAACCACTTCCAATTTATTCTGTTGTCAGTGGGCAGAGGAGTTTGAGAAACATTGACCTAATACTGCTCGAGAGAGAGAGAGAGATGCTTAAGTAATAAAATTGTTAATTCTGGAAAGACTCATTTTGTAACAGTCTAAGGAAAATTGTATCATTTGGATTAAAGGAAGAATTTTCACAAACACGGTGACAAATGGTTAGACCCAGATACAAGGTGATGCCTCTCTACAACAGGAAAGGCTCACCCATTAATAACTCTTTCCTATACCAGCCCACTAAGATCTTATCTTTCCAGGGTTCCTTGTGCTCAGCTCCCACCTGGAATGTTCTTTTCTCTTTGCCCATCTTTACTAGTTAAAATTTTTCTCTCTTTAAGCCCCGGTTCAAAAGATACATCCTCTGCAAAGTTTCCTCCTAGCTCTCTCTTGTTCTCTTCTTGTTCTCGTTCTTACCATTTGGATCTGTGTTTAGGCACCTATCCCATCTTACTTTGCTGTTCCCATTGCATGTACCTCAGATTCACGCACCTCCTCTCCTTGGGCCAGGCGCCTGACCACTTCCTTTTTGATTCCCTACACTACCCAGGGAAGGCCTTTTGAACGGGAAGGCAAGAACAGAGAAAACCATGGCCACCACCCCCTCACTTAACACTCTGCAGGTACTGTTCTCAGGGCTGTCACAAGTCACTTATATTAGAAATACTCCTATTTTGCAGACAAAGGACACAGAGCACTGGCTGAGAGGTGGTTATTTGTGGAAGGGATTCCCCGGAAGCGATATCTCTATAGGGGAGTGGAGTCACACCTGTAGGAGATCTGAGCTCTGTGTGTTAAGGGAAACAGCACTTAAAAACACTGTAATGTCCTGGGGGTGGCTCAGTGGGTTAAGCCTCTGCCTTCGGTTCGGGTCATGGTCTCAGGGTCCTGGGATCGAGTCCCACATTGGGATCTCTGCTCAGCGGAGAGCCTGCTTCCCTGCTCTCTCTGCCTGCCTCTCTGCCTACTTGTGATTTCTCTCTCTGTGTGTCAAATAAATAAACAAAATCTTTAAAAAAAATTAAAAAAAAAAAACCCAAAACATTGTAATGTCCTGATTGAGCGGATCAGAGTCATCTGGCAGGCTTGCCCAAGCACAGAAAGCCCAGCCCCAACCCCCAAGTTTCTAATTCAGGAGATCTGGAGGAGGATCTGAGAATCTGAATTCCTAATGGATTCCCAGGTGATACTACTTGTCTGGGGACACTACTTTGAGAACCAGTCATCTTGTTTAATGTTTCTGATGCTGAACAGTTCAAGCACAAGGCACTGGCCATTTTGTGCTGAGCTTCCTCAAAATTCGGAGGTAAGGAAAAGGAGTAAAGCCACACAAAGGCCAGGAAAATGTAAGTCCTCTTTAAGGGTAGGATTGTAAGAAGTTTCACCCATGAGGGTATAGACTGATGGTCAACACTCCGAAGGAAGGGAAGCCCCCGTGTGCAAAGTTACAAAGTAGCCAAATTACTAAATTACTAAGAGTTTTCAGCTGGAGGGCTTGTACACTACTGGGAATTGCCTTTTGGATCCCAGATATTACCAACAAACCAACAAACCTTAAGTGGAGTATGGTGAAGAACGGATATAAAATGAAATGAATGTTTTTCTTGGGAAAGACAGCCCAGCAGGAGGTTCACTGAGTCACAGGTCCCCATAGTACATTTGCAGAGGGATCATAATGATTATATAACATAACATAACATAACATAACATAACATAACATAATGTAATAATACCGAATAATGATAAAGCTCTTTAGATCCAAAAACTGTTGAAAAAGTGCACATATTACATTGAGTGAGAGTAGTAAGAATTACTTAAGGTCCAGGGGACATGTCAGAAAATCTGGTTCTTGTCCTAGTTTTCCAAAGAAATACATTGCTCAGGGACTTAGTTTCTCGGTTTTTAAAAAAGATTTAACACTTCACATTGTTTTAATGGGGGATGTCTTTGGGGTCATCTGAAGAAACCGCTCTCATTCAGTGACGGAATATTTGAGATAAATTACGTATTAAGAATAAAGTCCTTTGAGTTGCTTTGAAGGAAATTTCAACACACATTCCAAGGCACTGTTTTAATGGGGGTATTACCAAGGCACTGAAAAGACAAGCTGAAAGTTCAAGGTCATGTGCTGTCAGATTTTCATACATCACTCTGAAAACCCAAGCTCTTCCTTAGGTAATTGACCAGCTCCTAGGGCGATTATGCCAGATCTCTCCCCTCGAGCTGAGCTGTGTTTCCTGCCTCCACGCCCACCCTCTGCCTTTGCTTCGAGCCCCCACCCCCCCGAAACACAGCAGAGCCCACACATCATTCCTACGTACGCACTGAAAATGTGGGTAGGGGTGATACCTCCCGTTTATTTCCCCTCACCTAGCTCTGCCTGATGGGCTTGGATTCCAGCGGTCCTCCCCCCCACCGCCCCCCATGTGATAAGCAGAATGTGGAGCTTCACCTGCTTGCATAGACACTGCTGTGCTGGCTTCAGATGACAGAAGCAGATCGCCTGCAGGGCTTCCCAAAAATTCACAAAGAAAGCAAGACAGATGGGCAAGGCAGGAACGGCCAGAGGACAATTAGAGGAGAAAGCAGCACGGGGAACAGCTCAGTACATACCTGGGGAAAAGTTGCAGGCGGGTCCCTCCTCCTCTGTGTGCCTTCTTCCCTGGCAGGCTTCAGTCCCATTGAGGTGTTTAGAGCATGGGTTGTTATTATTATTTTTTTTCAGAGCTGGCAGTGTTGGCTTGCATTTCTATGCCTTCCTGTCAGAATTCTCTCAAGGAAACAGCAGCTGGTGAGCTCAGAAATGTCAGTCAGAATCTTGGCCTAGTTTGGGGCCTTGAAGATTCTTCAGAAAGTTAAAAAGGTTTCTGGGCCAGTGTCTCCTTTGGGTTTTCCTTCTCTTGCTTCTCACCTTTTCCATCTTCTATTTCTTTTTCTTTTTTTTCATTTTTACCTCAGTAGCTAGCTACTTAAATTGCCTGCCTCTGTCTTACTGATGGTCCCCTCCTGGGTATGGCTGTGGGGCTTCTTCCAGCTCAGCCTAACAGCCTGGTGATTTTCGAAGCATTTAACTAGTACCTGTGTGCTTCTTCCTTATTTTGTCTCCTCACTTACTCCGAGTTTTCTTTCCTTTTACTCTTCTCTTTTTAATCGCTATCCTTCTAGTCACACACAGAGGAACCATCTTTGTCTTCCTGTACATATACCCCCCACCCCAGCAGTCTGTCATCTCACGCCTGTGCTTTGTCCACTCGTCTGTCTGTCTTGCTCTCAGGTCTGTCGTCTATTGTTGCCTTACGTCCTCTCGTGTCCTGTTTAGCTGAGACCTGCGTCGTTTCCCCCTTCCTCTCCCCCGACTCCTTGCCAGCCGCACCCTCTGCCTGCTCCTGTCCCTGCTCTCCAAGCGAGCCTCCTCCTTTTGTACTCCCCAGCCCTCTGCCCACCCCCAGCACCCTCTCCACCTGTTTGTGTCTTTTAAGGGCCTTGGTCATGTCCATGCCTTTTGTCCACCTCAATCACCACAGTGACGGGCGTCTGAAGGCTGTTAAATTACACCTCTTCAGCTGTCCCACGGCAAGGAGAAATAAATGTCTTTTGCTAAATCCCTTTTCAGATAGGCAAATCTATGTTAATGCTTCTGTTAATGGAATATACTGAAATGAGGCATGGATTATTTTAAAGAGTGAGAATGTCAATTTTTTTTTTCTTCCCCAAGTGAATGAATCCCCATCTTTTATACTGGGTTTCTTTTAGGCTGTGTCAATACATCCCATTTCAGACACAGTCATTTCAGTCTGCCTGTAACTTATCTTGGCCATTTTTCAAATGGGAGGGTGGCTGCAGTGAAGTTCTAGAAACTACGGCTCGTTTGGGGCTCGACTAGATTCAGTAGCATCTATTTAGTGAGCGCCTGCCAATCCTGATGTCCCATGCTGAGCACTGGAAACGCAAGGACCTGTCCATGTTCCCCTCCTTGAGAGACGTAATTGGGTTCTTTCGGAACTAGAACTTCTATCTAGGAAAAAAAAAAAAGAATATGACAATCGCAAAATGATAGTGCGGAAAATAAGCACGATTAACATTCAGAAGCAGAGATGGTTGAGCGGTGACCCAGGGAGTGACAGCTTAATGAGTGACATTGGGTTTCAGCTGTCACCTAAAGATAGAGAGGCCTTGCATACCTCGAAGGGTGAGGGAGGGCCTTTCCTAGATGGGGGAAGAGCTAGAGCAAAGGCATGGAAGCTGGAATGTCCATAGTGTTCCAGAAATACTGATTATTAACCTGTGGCTGGATCCAGTGCTTTGTAGAGGGGTCACCCTGGGGAATGCCATGGGCACAAAGCAGTCATTTTGAGAGAACACACTCGTAGTAGGAAATATCAGGGATTTTTGTTTGTTCATTTGTTTTGGGTTTTTTTTTTAAAGGGTCCTTTAGAGCACACATTTATAGGTAACCTAATTTAAAAAGAGTAATGCTAAAAAAAAAAGAGTACTTTTATGTTGGTATGATTTCTACAAGTTAAATAAATGTAAATTTGGGTTTCTTGATAATCATCAACTGGAAAACCATGGTCTGAAATCTGTTGCTATAGAATATAGAAAGAAATAAACATTTTTCTCCAACCCCAATATTAAAATGTTTCTTATTTAATTCTGGCATTTGTTGTGAAGGTCTGTTGTTAAAACTGCTCATCCTACTCATTCACAGTCTGTCTCCAATTCTGCCTTATTCATATAGCTTGTCCCAAACATTAGTCAACATCATCTTTACTCTTGTGGAAGACTCAGTCCCAACATACCTGGGTTAAGTATTTGTTTTAGGTCTATATACACTTTAGCATTATACTCTTCCTCCCTTCTTCCCTCCCTCCCTCCCTCTCTTCCTTTTAAAGATCTTATTTATTTATTGGACACACACACACACACACACACACACACACACAGAGTATAAGCAGGAGGAGCAGCAGGCAGAGGAAGAAGCAGTTTCCTGCTGAGCAGAGACCCCGATGCAGGGCTCGATCCCAGAACCCTGGGATCATGACCTGAGCCAAAGGCAGATGCTTAACCAACTGAGCCACCCAGGCACCCCTTATTTATTTTTCTAAAGATTTTATTTATTTATTTGAGAGAGAGAGAGAGCACAGGCAGTGGGGAGGGGCAGAGGGAGAGGGCAAAGCAGACTCCTCACTGAGCAGAGAGCCCAACTCGGGGCTCAATCCAAGGACCCTGGGATCACTACCTGAGCTGAAGGTGGACACCTCACTGACTATGCCACCATTATACCATTTTAAAATTTGTTTCACAATATTTTGTGTGTATGTATAAGTCTTGAATTCACAAGACTATAAACTCTTGGAAGTCAGGTTTATACTCATTTTGATTTCTTCCCTTGTCTTTAGTATAAGGCACACAGTGGGTGCCTAATAAATATTTGTTAAGTAAATCACATAAAGAGGTTTGCTAAAGCTCTACAACAAAATATAAACGTACCAGCCACCCCACTGATAGGAAGAAAAACATCTTTTTAATGTTGTATCAATCTTTTAGATCTTCTGAGATTTATCTAGGATCAAGGAGGGAAGTGGTCTTAATTTAACGGCTTATCTCCATGTGAAATTATACTTTACATTTTCTTTCTTTTTTTTTTTTTTAAAGGTTTTACTTATTTATTTGAGAGAGAGAGAGATCAGAAAGAGAGAGCATGGGCAGGGTGAGGGGCAGAGGAAGAAGCAGACTCCCTGCTGAACATGGAGCCTGATGTGGGGCTTGATTCCAGGACTCTGGGATCATGACCTGAGCCGAAGGCAGATGCCTAACTGACTGAGCCACCCAGGCACCGCTATACTTTACATTTTCAAGTTACATTTTTGCGAGCCTCAAAGACTATTTGAGGTTGGGCAGAGGCTATTGATACTTGATTGTGGGAGGTGAGCCATCAGAGAGTCAGAGAAGTTAGCGGATTTGCTGAGGGCTAAGTGGCTAATTATTGAAAAAACTGGGATGAAACCCAAGTCCTCAAACTCCTAGTCAATCCACACCCTCGTTTTAAATCTTAGCCCATTTTAGGTGAGGAATTCTGATTTCTCTGATAAGGAGCTACTTTTGTTTCCTTAAAGTCTCCGGTAAACACGTTGGTTTTTAACCAGGCAAACTGATGAGTGAGTAGAGGCTGCATGAGTGAGTGATGAGTGAGTAGAGGGTTGGAGAAGGTCTTTTCCTGGGATCTGTCCTAATGGGATGCTCTTCCCTGTGCAGATCTTCAGAAGCCAGGAAAAGGGTAAAATTAGAGCTGATCTGAGCAAGACTGTATCCAAGATCAATCTTCAGGATCTTTGCACTTAGCTACCTCATTTAATACATGAGGAAACCAAGGCTCAGTTAGTAGAGACTTGCCCTCTGTCACGGAAGGAGCACCTCCTGACCCCAGGTCTGTGCTCTTTCTATCACATTCTTATTGCCTCCTGTTTGGTAAAGAGCCCTTGGAGAGTTGTCCCCCACCCCCCAATCCCCCAGGTGACACTGGGACAGGGAAGTGGTGGTGGAGGCAATACTCAGAATGACCTGTTTATGACCGCAGGTTACCTCTTAGAGACTTCCACCACTGAGAAACGAGGGGAAACCCCACAACCATGGGGAAAAGGCAGAAAAGAGTGTTCCATATTAAACATGGATCTAATGCTTTGTAGTGGGCTTAGCTACCGAATTTCATAAGGATGATGATAATAATAATAATGAAATCATGGGATGATAATAATAAATCCTTTGAGATGTTGCCAGAACTCCATATCACAAGCTTTAGATGCCAACAGGCAGCTGCTTGGCTAAATGTGGCCCCCAGTTGTCAAGGAGAGACCCACCCTGATTACGGGAGAAACAAATCAACAAGGATGTACAGGGCACACACAGGGCAAAGCCACTTGGAGGTGAAGGTTTCAGTTGAGACACCATTCCTTAAGGAATTAGCAATTTGAAAATGTGCTCAAAATGTCGAGTTCGATAGAGAGGCATTTACGGCCCTGTGAGCTGGCTTGCGAGGATCAGTGATCACATAAAATACCAGGTGTCCCTGTTGATTACCCTGTTTTCACCCAAGCAGTTGACAGTGGTCATCATGGAGGAGTCTGGATAACCATGAAGGTGGTAATTAGCAGTAATGTTCTGTTAACTTTTTCATTCTCAAGATGGTTTGATTTCCTCAAAACTAGAAGGTAGGACTTTGCTACTTTCTGTGTGATTGGTAGAAACCCCCCGATTCTCACCTCAATTTCTTCATCTAAAAGTTAGATTTTATAATGCCCGAACTACTTCTACCTCGTTAGCGTTGTAGAGAGGCTTAAATGAAGTAGCTTATTTGCTGTGCACTATCCCAAAGTGGCTCTTGGTTGGTTGGCTTTAGTCATATCGGGATGGGTAAACAGTTTATGGTGTGATAAAAGTAAGTAGTCAGTTTGAATTTCAGTCAGTGGTGGATGGAATCAATAAGGCTGGGGTGCGGGGTGAGGGGGTGGGGAATATGCTTTGAGGCATGTGTCTGTAAATGTTTATTTTAAGAGGAGATCATCTAGGATAGTCTTCTCCTCTTGTATTAAAGAAATAAAGTCCTGAGTCTTAGAGCGATTTTTTTTTCCCCCTCCATGTTGTTCATGGAGTAAGCATCCAGAGCTAGGGTCAGAACCAAGGCACAGAACTTGGTCTCCTGATTCATAATGTTACAGTCTGCCAGGTTTGTTCAAGAGAGACCAATAAATGCCTACAAGAGTTATCTGTCCATGAAATACTACTACATCAACGTGAAGTGTTATTTTAATGGAATGTGTCCCCCATGTCCCTATATGGAAGACAATGACCCTTCATCCTGGATAATGGCAGAAATGCGGGGCCTTGGACACCAGCTGTTCCCCAGAAGGTTTTCCCAGCTGCTGCGAGGGCCAGCTCTGTGGTGTAGAAGCTCAGAGTGGGGGATTCCAAGAGTGTGGATTCCATATAGGATGGAGCCAAAGCAGGTCAAAGGCAGAACAGTTGAAGCTGTTTGGGAAACAGGTGGGAACAATGGGACATTCATTTGGTTAGATGAATAACCAACACAAAGGTTATCCCGATTGCTTGGTTTGGGAAGACCGTGCAAGCAGTGTTTGAAAGGTTTCTCTTTGTTTCTTCGCTCTTTTCCTTCCTTCCTTCCTCCTTTCCTTCCTACCTCTCTTCCTTCTTTGCCTTTTTTCTTTCCTTCCCTCCCTTCCTCCCTCCTCTCTCTCTCCTTTTCTTTATAAATTTAACATCGGAGGCTTGTCCAGAACTTAAAAGAAACTAGAAAAGCGATTTAACTTTCTTTAGGTTACAGAGAGTTGTTAAAAAGTTGATTACCAGTCACGTGATCCGCCCACCCCCGTTTTATAGCGTGTGATTTCAGTGCAGAAAAAAACCTTTTCTTTTAGTTACATGTGAAGGAAACATGTCCCTGGCCTGGGACAACTTCATGTCCTTTTCATACTTTTTCTCATTTAATCCTCACAAAACTGTTTATCCCAAAGACATGCTAAATTCCCTTTGTCATTCACATTCTGTCCTGGCTTTCTGCATTTAGATTATTATTTTTAAAAATGTAACCTATTTTTTTTTGTCCATACACTAGCTAAAACAATTTTGAAAAAGGTTATATTCTCAAATACATTTTAAAATTTATATTTGGAATGTTAAATTATAGTTATATAAAAGACTCATGTTCTGGTCCATCATAAATATTTATATTTTAAGTTCAAATATTATATCATTATTTTAAAGATTTTATTTATTTATTTGAGAGAGAGACAGTGAGAGAGAGCATGAGAGGCGAGAAGGTCAGAGGGAGAAGCAGACTCCCCATGGAGCCGGGAGTCTGATGTGGGACTCGATCCCGGGACTCCGGGACCATGACCTGAGCTGAAGGCAGTTGCTTAACCAACTGAGCCACCCAGGCGCCCATATCATTATTTTAAATGTATCCAGTGAAATCTAATCCATGGCAATTTGACACTCATCATCTTTCATTAAAGGACTACAAATGCAAGCTCTTTTAAGCAGTTGAAATTCTGTAATATTCATTCTGTTTCCCTGAAACCTATGTTACTCAATTTTTTTCTTACAATACATTTTATCCTAAAAAGTGTATTACGTTTGAAAGTATTTTATATTACTCTATCAGATTTTGCTACAAATATATGTACAAAGCTTGAAATTAAAGTTTAAGATGAAAACCTTTCATTTAAAGAATTTATTTATTTATTTATTTGGGAGAGAGAGAAGGAGAGTGAAAGAGAGCATGAGGGGGGAGGAGGTCAGCGGGGGAAGCAGACTCCCCATGGAGCTGGGAGCCTGACGTGGGACTTGATCCTGGGACTCTGGGATCATGACCTGAGCTGAAGGCAGTGTTTAACCCACTGAGCCACTCAGGTGGCCCAAGTTAAAACCTTTTAATGAAAAATTAAAATGAGGGGCGCCTGGGTGGGTCAGTGGGCTAAAGCCTCTGCCTTCAGCTCAGGTCATGATCCCAGGCTCCTGGGATCCAGCCCCGCATTGGGCTGTCTGCTCCGCAGAAAGCCTGCTTCCTCCCCTCTCTCTCTCTCTGCCTGCCTCTCTGCCTACTTGTGATCTCTATCTGTCAAATAAATAAATAAAATCTTTAAAAAAAATTAAAAAAATGAAAATGAAAATTTTTTTTTTCCTGTCACTGCTGAATATTTAATGTTTTTCTCTGGATTATCATTACAATGATTACTAGTACATACTTCCTCAAATAGCATAAATGTGTTTCAAATAGTAATCACTAAACATAAAAATTAATATTTATTGGAAATATACCTCGTGAAATTGATGAGGCTTTAAAAACTTTCCAAACTTTTCCACGGGTTCATACATCCATGATGGATATTACCAATTGTTAGGCCGAGGTTTGGCATCAACTCTTCTATTTTTCCACTTATAGATATGCATACTGAGAGTGCTTGTTTGCATAACTAAGAAAATGGGAGGGGAAGGAATTTTACGATGGCAATTTCTCAAAATTCTTTGACCTACACTTGGGTTTTAGGCCAGATACTATGTAGTGTTCTGTTATAAAAATTCTCATTTATGACGCATCACTCACAACTTGCTGAGGTTCTCCTTCACTTTTGTTGAAAGCAGAGAAATGTGACCTACCCAGTTTGCAATAGAACCTGTTATCCAGTTATGAAAGTATTCTGTTGGGAGAGGCAGTCCACATGGACTCAGTGTCCCTGCACATTCTTGCTGAGTCTGCCAAGAATGCAAGGCTCTGGCTGCTTTTATCCTGGCCATTTCTCAGGGCAGTGAGCAACCTTGAGAAGAAGTAACATCTCTCCCCAGATAGAGAGCAGGCTTGCTTCTGCTTGCTATAAAAGTGTTGAATCTCCCAGGCGTAGCGTGATACAAACCCACATGCTTGTATACACAGCATGTCCCTAAGCCCATCCATTGGCTTACATTCCCTCCAGGAGACTTGGAGGACACAGGAAATAGCCTCTGACCCACAAGTTTCATGTCTTTTGTCTGCCACCATGAAACCCTCACAGACTAGTTCGTTAACTTTGAAGTAGGATAAGATCCCAGATCCTTCACAGACCGTGACATATTTATGTTTTTAATTTCTGGGAACACTACCAAGAAGGCATTATCCTGGCTCACTGAATGACTGTTAATTATAGCAGTTACTGTTTCACATGGGGGTACCCTGATTATTATAATAGAAACGAAGTGTTGGAAAAAAAAATCTAAATATTGTTAATTTTGATATACACTTGTCAATACAATATTTTTGAAAAACTCTCTGAAAATCTTATCATGTACTTTGAATACACATTCATGAAAAATTTGGAACCATAAAAAAAAAATTGGAGCCACAGATGTGATTTGTTCAAGTTTTGGGAGTCTCTGCTATCATAACCTAATTGGCAAATCCAGTCTCCCCAGTCAAACCAATCAGCTAAGATAAACTTACTCAAAGTTACTTATCTGTCTTTATTTTTTCCAGTACAAATGAACATGTTAATATGCCTTTCCAGGACTCCCATTTTATTTCCGAACACAGCAATAAATCATCTCAAGTGGCTCAAGCTGGTATTATCTCAAACATCTCAAAATGATGGAAGTTAGTGCCCCTAACTTTGTAACATTTGCTATCTTAAAGGCAACACCCAGTGTTCCAGGAGAACTCAGATTCAACCATTTGGCGAGTCAAGCTCATTCATGAATAAAACAGTGTTTCATTAAGGTTTAAAGCACAGATCTGAGCACTGAAGTCCCTGTGCCTGGACATTGCAGCAGCTCCATCGATACATATTCTTGTTCATTCTCTCCAAAGAAAATCCAAATCAACACAAATCAAAGTAGGGAAATTTGAAAATCACATCTTCATTTATGAACTTAGAAAAGCCTTTGAGTGCTGCAACATTGAAGAATATTGTTAAATACAATATTGTTTCTTTTGTTATAACAGTGGGTATATATTACTAATTGGAAGTGGCTGGAACTGTCCCTGGGTTTACCAACCTGTAAGGTAAATATTTTATCTACTGCAGTTTGCACCACGATCTGCTGGATGGTTTTTCAGTGAAGTACCAGAATATCGGAATAGACGCTCTGTAGGAATGCTATTTCTTGAATTCCTGAACCATGGGTTCACCTGCCTGCTGAATATCTCCCTCCCCATTTCCAACAGACACTGCAAACTAATTTTCAATTCTAAGATCAGTTTCCATCCTCAGGCTTCCTGATCTCGTTGACAGCAACTCCAGTTTGCAAGCAACTCTAGTTGCTTGAGCCAAAATCCATCCTAGGAGTCAGTCTAGAATCTTGTTTCATTTTCACCCCAAAACCAAATTAATGGAAATCCTATAGGATGGTTTTCAAAATACATCCAGAGTCTGGTCACTTCTCCCAACTTCCACAGTCTCTGTCTTATTTGGAGACACTATCCTTTTTTGGTCTATACTATTGCAAGTAGGTTCCTATCTATTCTTCCTGCTCTACCTATGACGGTCTACAGTTTATTCTCAACATGGCAGCCCAAGGGATCATTTAAAAACCTACATGCTATTATGTCCATCTTCCACCTAATGTCCTGCAATGGTGCCCTTTCATCCAGAATAAAGTCATTATCTTTATAATGGTCCCTCCCCATACCCTATCCCTAATATCCCCTCACCTTATCCCCTACTACTCTTCTTTTTTGCCCTCTCCATACCCCGCACTGAGTGGGCTCCTTGATGTTTATTCTGCACCCCAAGAATAGTCCCATTTTGAGGGGGTTTCATTCTCACTACTTCCTCTGCCTGAGCTGGTTTCGACACATATTCATATGGGTGACCCACTCACCTCCTTCAAGCCCTTGTTCACTTGTCGCTTCAGTGAGGCCTACTCTGAGAGTGCGATTAAAAATTGCCACTCATATTCCTTGGCTTAGTTTGTCCAATTACCCTTTCTACCCTGTGGCAGGCAGCCTCTAAGATGGCCCCTGTGGTCCTCACCTCCAGGTATTCAGGACCTCTGGTAATCCCTTTCCTTCATGTAACTTGTTTTTAACTAATAGACTTTCGCAAAGTTGAGGAAATGTCACTTGCATGATAGGATTATAAACAGTTTTGACTTCTGTCTTGCAAGCAGATTTTCTTGATTGTCTTCTTGACTTGCCCTTTGATGACAGAAGCTGCCCTGTAGGAGAGGTGTGTGTGGCAATCAACTGAGGCAACGGAGGGCACTCTGTCAGCAGCCAGATAGGAACTGAGGATCACAGTCCAACAGCCTGCCAGGAACTGAGTTTTGCTAGCAACTGCTGAGGGAACTCAAAATTGGATCCTTCCCTGGTCAAGCCTTCAGATGAGACCACAGACCCTGTATTGAATTTGATTGCAGCCTTATGGCCAACTGTGAAGCAGAGGGTCCAACTAAGTCGTGCCTAGATTTCTGACCCACAGAAACTGTGAGATTAAAAAATGTGTTCTTTTAAGCCACTAAATTTTGGGAGTAATTTATTACTTAGATAACTAATTTATCTTCTGTACTTTTCCCTGCTAGCATATAAACTCCAGGGCAGAAATATTTGTTTTATTACTAATGTATCCTAACTACCCTAAGTAGTGCTTGGAACATAGTAGGTTCTTTTTTTTTTGGATGAATAAATGAGTGGATGAATCATTGAACTAATGAATCATAAATGAGTGGATGAATTCATTGAACTAATGAATGATGCTCTTGGAAACTAGCTACCTACAGTTCCATAAACTTTGGGGGCACCTGGGTAGCTCAGTTGGTTAATGTCTGCCTTCAGCTCAGATCATAATCTGAGGGTGCTGGGATCAAGCCCCACACCAGGCTTCCTGCTCAGGGGGAACCTGCTTCTCTCTCTCTCCCTTTTCCACTCTCCCCTGGTTGTATTCTTTCTCTCTCTCCCCCCCCTCAGATAAATAAATAAAATCTTAAGAAAAAAAAAAAAAACCCAGTTCTTGTAACTTTGTAGCTAGCACCAGTGTACCAAGAAATTATGACTTTTTTAACACTCATGTAACACTTTCCATATTTTTTAATGAACAGTGCTAATTTGTAATAGTTAGCCAAAGTTGACTTTGATGACTACTTGAAAATATTAAAGTCATTTACATTTTTGCCAGTACCCTCAGTTTTCATCAACAAAAACTTTGTAGTTTTATTTTTCAAATCTGGATGTTTGAAAAGAAGAAATTGCAAGATTGTTTCATACTACTGTTAGTCTTTAGTGTCACAAACTCTCCATCAGGAGCAATGTATTTTTTGATAATAGGGGATCAGAGAGGACATTAAGATAAAATTGGCATCATCAGGTTGCTCTGTATCTAAATTCAACACATCTGCATACTGGTCCAAGTGCTCATTTCTAATAAAGTAACAGAAATAAATTAAGAAGAGAAAGAGAGGCAGCTCTATGGCAGTTCCATGGGGCCTTGATAGAAGCAGGTTTTGTAGTCTTCCAACATTTCAAATGCCCCCTTATTTGGTCACCCTGTGGTGGTTTTGTTGTTGTTGTTTGTTTGTTTGTTTTTGCACCTCAGAAAAATTTGCCCTAGGAAGAATCAGATGGGATTAAAGGCAGAATGTCTTTTTGTTGAATACAAGAAATAGGGTTCTGAAAGTAATAGAAGAGGAGAACTGGGTTGAGGTAGTAAGAAGAGTTGAGATTTAGCAAAGAGTATATGTGGAAGCCAAGGATCTGGAAGTGGTTCCCTAGAACTTTCTATGTCCATATCCCTATCAGAAGATCTTTGGTTACTTCCATTTTCAGACCTCTGTTCTAGCCAGCTGAAGAGGGTTTGCTTAGGGTTGAGGTGGGGACAAGAAGGGTTGAGGAATCAAGTGGCTGTATTCATAGTACCATAGGCTGACTTCTTCCAAGTGAAAAGCTTATGCTATTATGGCATGGGGCTCAGTGAAGAAAGTGTCAATCATCCTTATAGCCCATAAAATTTGAGAGTCACAGATCTTACAGAATTAAATGTACTTGCATATAAAAATGGAGAAAGAAGTTCACTCCCGTAGGAAAACTGTTTAAGGGTACAAAAGCAGGCAGAAATCTAAACAGGAGAGAAAGTCCAAGTGACTACATTTTTCTTTTTTCTTGTTTTAAAAACTTTATTTATTTATCTATTTGAGAGAAAGAGAGAGAGAGAGTGAGAGTGTGTGTGTGGTGGGGAGGGGCAGTGGGAGAGAGAGAATCCCAAGCAGACTCCACACTGAGTGTGGAACCCAATGCAGGGCTTGATCTCACAACCCTGAGATTATGACCTGAGCTGAAATCAAGAGGTGAGTGCTTAACCAGCTGAGCCATCCAGGTACCCCTGCATTTTCCAATTACAATGAAAAGTCTGCTTTATTCATAAAGGATTGGCTTGCACTGTTTTGAATTATACTTTTTCTTTCAGGAACAGAATTATAGTTTCACATATCACTGACTCCATCTGGGAGACTTGTCAGCCATGTATAAATAAACCATATTTCTATCTTTCTAAGTTTTATTAATATTTATGTATGATGAACAAAAAAAAAGTTTGGAGAATGGTTCAGTTGGGGGGGGGTATTAAATTATATTGTACACAAGGCAGTCTGGCACCCATTTCTTACTCTGTAGTTTTCAAGGAAAACTTATTTGTGAATAAACAAATAAATAAATAAAAACCTCCCTGAGGTGTCTCAGAAATGTTGATAAACTTGGGGGAAAATCCAGAAGCTAAAGTCCCGATAAGCACAAAGCTAAGGGCCAGGCCCATGACGTTTAAGTTCATGACACCCCCTTTGCTCCATGTATGTGGCTGTCCAGGGGAAAGTCAAGTTACAGATAACAACCTGAGTTCTTGTTGAGTGATAGCTGTTGAAACCCCTTCCTTCGTCCTTATCAGCTGCCTCTGAGTTACCACATCCCATGTGCCTCCCCCACCAGTTCCGCAAGAGGCTACGGCCTGAAAAGTACCATCATGGTAATGATTTGGGGTGAAGTAAGTCTTTTTCTTGTTGACTATTTTTCCAACAGAAAACCCGGAATCTCCTGTCTCAGCCTTCCGATAGACCAAGTCAAGATGGATCCCCAGACCTCTTGGGAATCATTTCAAGGAGAAATGAGGGGGTGGTCCTTACAATAGCAACAGCAAAATGACTAGTACAGAGTGCCTGGCCTTGCTCCACCGACAGAAACCAGCACTCCCACCTGTTCTCTTGGCTTAGCCCTGTCCTTAATTTAAAGCCCAAGACCAGCAAGTTGCCTAGTTAATGTTTAAAACAAAAACCTGTTGAACAGAAAGAAATTCTTTCAAAGGACAAAAGGTCTTTATGCTGAAATCCCTTCCAAAACTTTCCTAGGCAGAGAACACTAGATGTGTAATCCTAAATAACTTCTGATGAGATGGCATTTTAATTTCTCAGGGAAGGATATTATTAGAGCTTAGGTCAGGAAAAAAAATAAGGTTCTGAGTAAGAGCATAGAATTTTAGGGTAAGGGGAGGGGGCACTGGGTAGATTAGCGGAACCCAGACACCAGTCTGTTCAGAAGAGAGGTTTGGGCCCTTTGAACACAGACCACCAGATTAGCTGTGAGCTGGGTCTACCGAGCAGCTGCATGTTCAATGGAGAAGTCAGTCCAAGTGGTTTCTGAGAAAGGGCATCCTCTCAGCTCTTTTGTGATACAGAAATCACTACCTAGCTCCAACTACCCTGGAAGAATGTTTGGAAATTTTTATCAAATGTGGTTAATGTGGGCAGCAAGAGAAAAAAACCCAAGTAAATGTTTGACATTCAGCCTATGATCTGAGAGAGGAAGCAATGGAGGGTTCTACCAAAATAAATTTGGAATGGCTTGGTAAAAATGAAAGAGCATGTGTCTGTACCCTTTCCTCTCCAGCTTGGAGTGCCTTAGCAGACCCCTCATCCTTCCTTTCCTACTCTGCTAGGAGTTAGACATAGTCCCCTTCAGGATTATAAATGTTTGGGGTGTATCCAGGGTTGGCCCCACAGCTGGACAAATAAATAGTTCTTTGAGGACTTTTTCCTGTAGATCTCACAGAGGCCATATCTAGAGAGTGAATAGCTAGGGCTTATGTGCACAGAACAGACGAGAGCTAAAATGTAAATTCCTTATTTTGTTCATGGATATGTCCTGAATGATTAGAACATTTGTACGTTAAATGAATGGCTCTATTCATATGATGGGATGGACAGCCCAGCTATGGCTGAAGCCAGCACAGCATCTTATGTCTGGGCCTTCCGGTCACGGCTCCCTTATTCCTCATCTTAGCTTTCTCCCACTTAAAAATTCAATGAAAAGTTGATTCTTTTCTAACTGATAACATTCCTGTTTTTTGTCTTAAGGTAGCAGTCCCAATCCCTAAATATACCCAACCCAAAGGGGAGCTGTCTTTACTGTTTCACCATGAAGAAAGAGGGAAAAACCCCACAACTCTATCAGGATACTTGTCCTGGGGCAAATAAATTACAGGCGTGTGAAGTCCGAATACTCCTGTCTGTGTGCTCTTAGCCTGTATTGCATTGCTAAAGGTTTTTAGGGAACATAGATGCTCTTCAAGGGGTGTTTTAATGGGTAGAAGAAGTGAAAAAGCTTTATTCCTAAGGAAGAACACTTGGCTCAGTATTAGTCACGTTGACGTGTCATGGATATATCATATCACACGGTGGTACAGAATTCAGGAGCAGGAAAGCAGAGAGAAAATGCTATTCCTTCTCCTTTTTCATTCATTCATTCATTCATTCATTCATCCAACAAATACTTATTGTGGTAAACACTGTTCTTTAGAAGCTGGGGATGCAGTGGTAAAACCGAGACAAATTCCTGCCTTTCTGGAATTTACAGTCTTTCAGGGAAGTTATATCTTTCCTATGTATACCAGTGGACAACTAAAGAGAGAGGAGTTATAGATGACTAGAAGGCCTAGTAGGTAGTCTGTGAACTCTTTCTAAGGAATCTATGTATAGAAGACTGGGAGAATTTTGGTGCTAAATTAGCCTTATGTAATGAAGGTTATATTAGCTCCAGGAGAGATCTAACCTGGTCACAGGAGAATAGTTAAGAATGATATATAAAGAAAGAGTCAAATCAACTCTGGGTGTGAATGTGTCTTTTTTTTTTTTTTTTTTTTTTTAACTCAAGCTTAGTGTTGCAACTACTAGGCTAAATCTAGGGGAGAAAAAGAAAAAAAAATCTTATGCGTGGTGGTGAAATACAAAAACAACCTTAAAAGACAAATTATAGATTGGGAGAAAATATTTGTAACATCTATATTGTCCAAGAAATAAAATACCCATAATATATAAAGAGCTCCTATAAATCAATGATTACAATATAAAAACAGGCGAAGGTTATTTTCTTGGTCACTTCCTAGCAGAAAACAATGGCTTGTTGAAAAACATTCAAAGACTTCAATGAAGTTTAAAGAAGGGACTATTTACAGAGATGAGGCCAGAATTGAGGACAACAGCAATGGTACTACCGAAATTAGGAAGCCATTACCACTCCTAGGTCTGGGGCATAAAGAGAAGGAAAGGCTTCTTGAAGCTTGGAAAGAGCTGGGGGTCCCTATAGGTCCTGGATCCTGGATCTGAGGCTGAGCAGACAAGTGGAGCAGGGCATAGTAGGGTAAAGAATGGGTCTGTGGTAGGCTGGAGGAATAGAGAATAACCTGGATAGTCATAAATAGAAACTCACAGTTTAAACATTAATATCTAATAAATATTTAATTTATTTAAAACACAACCTCATTAATGAGCAGTGAAATGTAATTTTAACAACAGGATACTATTTTCTCATATCAGACTGGGAAAACTAAAATAAAATATGCTATTTAGTATTGGTGAGGAAGGAAAGAGTGAGAACTGTCATACATTATTAATAGCATAAATTGATAGTTTTTTGGAAAGTAATTTGGCAGTAACTATCTGTTTAAAAAATACTCCTTGACCCAGCAACCCAGCTTCTAGAAGCAGCTTATTCCACTGAGAGATAGTGAATTAATTGGGTTCAGAAGGAGACACCCAACCCTACCCCACTCCATCCCTGGAGATTATAATGTCTAAGGGAGGATAGTCATTTCACTCATTGTTCATTGTTTCTGTCTCCAAGATGTAGTTCAGCAAGTATTTATGGAGTTCCTACTATGTGCCAAGGTGTTTCCCAGGCACTCAGGAGCCCCTCCTCTCTTGAGGGGTTTATAATCAAGTGGGTAAGAAGTTTATATGAACATATAATTTGAATAGAAAGTTCTAGAAGAGGAGGCAGCCACATTCCCAGAATAATATCAAAGCAAAAGAAGAGGAAGAGTGTCACTCACATGGAAGATGTCCTTAGAGAAGTTACACGTTTTGACTGAGTTTTGAGAGCTAAGCAAGATTTTCTCAGGTGAATCAGGGGACAGAGGCACTCCAGAAAGAGGGGACAATGTGAGCAAGGCATGAAAGCAGGAAACAGAAGAGTATGCTGGGGAGACAGGAAATCAGCTTTGTAGAAAATATTGCTTCTGTTAAGATAGGGTAACAGGGGACAGACTTACCCTCCTGCCTGGAAAAACAAAACAAAACACCCAGACAAATACATAAAGCACGGTTTTCAGGAAACCAGATATCATGTGCAGTGATCTCTGGGAGATGGAAACAAAGGAAATTTATTTTGAGATTTCTTCAGCTTACTGCTTGGAGACAGTCTCAAGGCTGTGATGCAGGAAGTGGGAGACCAAGTGGAGCCCAGCAGACTCTGAGTTGAGGACACAGCACTAAGAATCCTAGGAGACCAAGGTCAATTTCACTGGAAATTACAAAACACTGCTGAGAGAAATTAAATGAGATTGGACAAATGGGCAGATATACTTTGTTCATGTGTTGGAAGACTTTGTGTTGTTAAGATATTAATTCTCTCCAAATTGATCTACAGATTCAGTGCAACCCCAAGCCAGATATCTGCAAACAGGGATCCCAGTGCAAAGCAACAGGTTGATTCTTAAATTTACAAGAGCCAAGTCATAATGACTCTGAAAAAGAAGAACAAAGTTGGAGACCTGACATTGCCTGACATACTTTTAATATACCTATATTACTTCCTACAATAAAGACTTACTATAAAGCCATAATAATCAAGGCAGTGTGGTATTTGGCATTAAGATAGACAATGGAACAGAACAGAGAGTCCAGAAACAAACAGACATGTATACAGAACTGATTTTTGACAAGGATGAAAAGGCAATGGAGTGGAGAGGGGATAGTCTTTCAATAAGCGGTGTTGGGACAGAATGGATCGTAGGCCTCGGTGTAATACTTAAAACTACACGACTTGCAGAAGGAACATGCAAGACAATTTCTGTGACCTTGGGTTATAAAAATATTTATTAGGTATGGTACCAGAAGAAAAATATTTGAAAAATTTTGTATCTCCTAAAGAACTTATATTCAAAATATGTAAAGAATTCTCAAAATTCAACAATATAAAAACAAACAATGTCTCCTACCCTCCTTTCTAAAAGGAAAAAAGCATAGGAACAAGGAAGAGTTTTGCCTCACTAGAGATGAGATATGAGCATGGCTCTAAGTGGAATGGAATCAGTCTGCAGATACTGGAAAGGGAAGCCAAATTCAAGGCTCATATTCCCAATGGCACATTACTCCCAGAGATTCTGACTTAATGCATCTGGTGTGGGTTCTGGGAATTGTTTTTTTTTTTTTTTTTAAAGAAACCAAAACTCCACAGTTAATTATAGCACACAGTTTGGTAATTGTTAGAACACGGTTAATGGAGAAAGTAGGGGCCTGTAGGATTAAGAGCACAGGTCCAGAATATCATGACACTTGGGTTTTAGGAAGGTGTTTTGGGGTGTTATATTTCTGAAACTCTTTACTCTTTTTTGTTCTTGCCAGTTTTGACCAGGAGGTGGTAGACATCTGAGATGAGTGTGCCTTTCTGACTCTTTCTGGTTTGGGGGACTGTGGAGAATAGGTAGAATAGTTAATACATGCATTCATTTAAGAAATAGTGTGTCCATTTTGCTGTCCACTGGTTGGGGATATAGACAGGTAAACAGGAAATTCAGACAGTCTGACAAGTGCAGAGACTGTGGGAGTGGAGAGCACCAGGAGTGACAGAGCAGGGCTGTTAGACCTCAGTGGGACAGGGAAGGAACGATGACACAGAGAACTAACATTCAGGTAGAAATTAGCCAGTGACAGAGAAGAGGATAGACAGTTAAAGCCCTAATGGGGAAGGCACAAGTGCCATTTTGGGGAAATTGGGCTTCAACCTGAGGGCCCTGGGGAGCAGCTGAAAGGTTGGAAGTGGGAGACCCCAATATCTTATGTGTGCTTAGAGAGAACACACCACCCTCCGTGTGACAGAGTCGAAAGGAGACAAGGCTTGAGGAAATGAGTCTAGTTAAGAGGCAGTGAGGGTAATTGAAGCAGAAGGTAATGGTGCCTGAGTGAGGAAATGGCCGAGGAAAGGTGAGAGGTGGCTGGGCTTGAGAGACAGGGAAGAGGACTTCACAGACTTGGCTGCTGTCGGGCGGTTGGGGAAGAGGGAGAAATTCAGCAAGATTCACCATGTGGTGAGTGTGTGTGGGGATTTAAGGATAGACTATGGGTTTAGTTCTGGCATGGAGTGATGATGAATAATGATAAATAGTTTGATTCATAAGAGAAAGAGAACTTTGTTGAAGATGAATGTTTAGGAATCAGTAACATCTTCACTTTACCATAAGGCGAGGAATTTGACTGGTTCTTTCTTCTGCTTCCATGCATTTGTGTCAAAATAAACCAACATGTGACCACTAGTATCCATGCCACTGAGTGGTGTATAAGTCCATCATCTCAGCTTCTTCCTGGCCTTGGCTGCAGAAAGCCAAGTTCATACTTCATGTTAGTTGGATGCAAGGGTGGAGAGGGAGAGACCCATTAATCTCACCCTTCCCCACATGCAGAACATCTGCTGTCCTTGTGATGGGGGTGGCCAAGAGCACACCTCCTAAGCTCCCGTAGACATAGGAGGGCTGCACGGGGTTGAGCTGATGGCTGAAACCAAAGAAGGCCCAAACCTGTTGTCAAAGCAGCTGCATGAGCCATAAATTGCTTGTAGAAGCAGACTCAGGGGAGGGAGTGAAACAGGAGCAGCTATGGTTGTGATAGGGTTCCCTTTGGTTTTCTTATTTGGTTCAGAGCTACAGGATTCCAGTTTTTTTCTTGGAGACAAAAAAAAAAAAAAAAAAAAAATCCATGGGGAGTATTTTTCTTTAGATTCCCTCTGTCAGGCTTGTCTTCCCCACCATCCTGGTGAGTAGTTCTAACACCGGGCTGAGTCCCATTTCCAAGAGAGCATGGAAGAGCCTCCCCATTGTAAGGTCAATAACAAAGCATCCCTTCTCTGGACCTTGCAGGGGCTCATGATGGTGTCGTACATGTCTTTTTAGACAGGGGTAAGAACAATCCTGTAAATTTATCTGCACTTTGTATGTTACAAAGTATTACTTTGTATGCACTTTGTATGGCCATTCAAAAGGGGTCCTGTGTCTGACTCTATGATAGGGCCATACGCCATATATAAATTGTGCATTTTTATCTAATGTGTGTGTGTGTGTTGAGAAGAGATGGCTTATTCATACATTTGAATTTTAATACGTTTTAGTTTAATTCCTGTTTTAAAGAAAGGAGACGTACAGAAACGTACACGGGTCCTTGGAACTAGAAGGGCAGCCATCTTGCATCTTACATAATTATGGCCTCCCTTCCTTCCATCCTTCCTTTGTTCCTACCTTCCTCCAACAAATGTTACTGTGTAGTTCCTATGTGCTAGGTGCTGTGGATGTTGAAATGAATTAAGAGCCCTTCCTATCCTCGAGGAGTTGTCTATACTTGCTATGTATTGAAAGCATCCCCTAAATCCAGGAGGAGACTTGTTTGGTGTGCCGGTGAGCAATACCCAGCCCCCCATGACGTTGGTGCTGCTGCTGACCCACGCTCTTCATGCTTGCATTTGGAATTCTCTCCCAGTCGAGCTAATGGGTTTGAGTTGATCCCTCCATACTCTGGCACCCAGTTCCCCGGTGGCTAAGGACAGTCTTCTCCCAGGTGGTTGGCCATAGCTGGAGGCACAGACTGTGGTTCTGAGGGTAGGAAAACTAACTGGAATACAATTTTGGGAATTGTCTGAAATTAATTCAGACAAGGCCTGAACACAGAGGGATGACCCTTGTTGAGAATCAATTTCTTTCTCTCCTGAATCATTTCCATTGTTGCCATACAGGTGTGCTCCAGGATCACCATTAGTAACAACAAAAACCCGCCTTAGCAAAACATCTTGAGAAAGATGTCTCTTGTCGCCTTCCCATGTTTTTACCTCTTACTCTCTTCTCTTCTTGGCAGGTGGACATTTTTCCTCTCTGCAGCGAAACTCTTGCAAGATCACTAATGACTTTTACATTGCCAAGTTCAGTGATGGCTTTCTAGATCCCATGTGGCATTTCTGGAGCCATGATTCACTTGCTTCCTTGCTGCGTTTTCTCAGTTACTATGTCACCTCTTTCTCTTTCATTTGGTGGGTAAACACTAGAGTACCCTGCTGGCCCCCAACTCTTCTCTGGCTGCAATCTCTCTTGAGGTGATCCTATACAGCCCTCTAGCTTGACCTCGTATCCATCTATGTGGATGACCCCAGATTTACCCCTCCCTAACCTTTTACCTCATATACCCTACTTCCCATTCGACTTGTCCATTTGGGTATCTAAGAAGTACCTTAAATTGAACATGGCTGAATTGTAACTCTTAATGCTCCCCTCCATTTTATATTCTTCCCTCTCTCTTCTCCACCTCGGAAGATGACATTCAGGCCCCAATTCCAGGTTGGTGTCATCTTTGATTTCTCTTTTTCTTCATTCTTCACTTACAGTGAGCCTTTCCAAATACATTCCATATCTGTCTCCTCTATTGCATCACCACCATATTCCAAGCCATCAGTATGTCTTGCCTGGGTTATGACCACTCCTGCTTCCCTTTGATCAATTTGTATGTAATTAATCATGAGATTTTTAAAAACATGAATCAGAATGTTTTATTTTATGGTTTAAATTCCCCTGATAGAGTTCCATTTTATTTAAAATAAAATCTAAAGGCCTTGCCATGACCTTTTCTATAGCTTATGTGAACCCCCAGCTTGTCTCATGCCAATCGCTGTTAGTTCTTCCAATGATCTATTCTGACCTCTCTTCCATTCTTTCAACATTCCTCTTTGTGCCCACTTTAGACCCTCTGTTTTTGTTGTTCCTTTATGGGGAATCTTCTGCACTCGCAGCCATCTCCTTCTGGACGTTTTGGTCTCTGCTGATATATCATTGCCTCAGAATATTCCCTGGATACCTAAAGCTTCTAGGCAACCTTTTCACCCCCATTACATTGTCTTGTTTTCAAATTTTTTTTTTTTTTTTTTTTTAAGTAGGCTCTATGCCCAGCATGGAGACTGAAGTGGGGCTCGAACTCATGACCTCGAGATCAAGACCAGCACTGATATCAGAAGTCAGATGCTTAACTGACTGAGCCACCCAGACACTCCATCTTGTTCAAATTTTTATTACTTAGGTTTCTCACTATATGAAGTCATCTTGTTCACTTATTATTTTTTTGTACTTCGCCTGTCTTCCTCCAAAAGTATGTAAACTTCATGAGAACACGGACATTATCTCATTTCATTCTCAATCCCAGGTGTCTATGATGGATCCTGGTACATAATGGGTGTTCATAAATCATTCCTCTGCTCATGACCTTTTATTTCTTCCCATCTTAGGGAAGTCAAGGTCTTGTGCTTTTGACTGACCTATAAGGTCCTATGCCATTTGCCACACCTCCCTGTCCCCAAACCACCACTTTCATGAGCTCATCTTTCTTACTCTACTCTAGTCTCACTGGACTACTCACTAAACGTTGGACAGGGGGTGTCTGGGTGGTGTAGTTGGTTGAGCATTCAAATCTTTGTTTTGGCTGAAGTCATGATCTGAGGGTTTTGAGATCGAGTCCTGTACCAGTCTCCATGTTCAGTGCAGAGCCTGCTTGAGAGTCTTTCTCCCTTTTCCTCTGTCCCTTCCATTTATGCTCTTTCTCTCTCAATAAATAAATCTTAAACATTGAAGAGACCAAGTAGATGCCTCTCTCAGGGACTTTATACTCGCTGTTCCTCTAATGGGAGCAAATCTTTCAACTAAACCATCTGTGGGCTTGTTAGTCATTCTTTGTGTCTTCATCTGGAGACTTCCTTCTCTTTCCTATCACAAATTTTAGTTCCTGACCTGACATTTCCTTTCTTCCTTCCTTATTTTCTTCCTTGGCACTAAACGCAATCTAACCTATTGTATATTCTACTCACAGTCCTTGTTTATTTTCCCTCTCTTCACTAGACTGTAGTTTCTAAGGGGGTAAGGGTTTTGCCTGTTTTGTTCACTATTCTATCACATCCTTGGGTAGATCTTGGCACACAGTCATTCTCAGTAAACATTTGTTGAGAGAATGAAAAAAAGGAAGAGTAGGTAGTTTCCATTACAAATTCTGGACTTTACTAGGAAAATATTGAATGATTTTAAGAAGCTGAATGTCAGATTTCCACTGAGAAAAGATTGCTTTGGAGATTTGTGAAAGATGAGGAAAGTGAATGTGACATTTGGGTGACCGGGTGGGAGGAACTTGTGGTAGTAGTTTGGGGGACAGAGAGTGGTAGCCTGGATTAGGGCTGTGGCAGTGGGGATGGAGAAACAGGTGCCTTTGAGACAGTTAGGAGGCTGAATGTATAACCACCAGTGATTGACTGAAAATGGGAAGCTGACCTGTGTCGAGAACGAATCTAAGGTTTCTAGTGTAAGTACCTGTGTGAATGGTTGTTCTATTCCTGGAAACAGAAAATCCTGGAGAAGGAAGAGATTTCAGGCAGAAGATCAAGGGCTCAAAGTATCTGGACTTGCTGAGTTTCACATGTCTGGGAGATAGAGGAGTGGAAATACTGTGTTGGCAGTTGGATATTCAGGTCAGGATCTCAGAATAGTTGAGTCATCGGCACACAGATAGTACATGAAGCCATGGCAGTAGATTATAAACAAAAACCAGTATCAAGTTGCACCTGTGAGACCAAAAGTTCATCGAACATGTTTATGATTTTTATGGTTTTAGCAAGTATGGTTGTTTCTTGCTGGGAAGGCTTGTTTGCTAAGTTACTTCTATACTAAGTGTCAGAGTACTCTCAATCTCCAGCCGGAGCCTTAAAATTTCTGTTGAGTCCTACCTGTGACCTTTCCACCAGGGTTAATCTGGACCCGACTGTAGGGGCTCCTGGGTGGCTCAGTTGTTAAGTGTCTGTCTTTGGCTCAGGTCATGATCCCAGGGTCCTAGGATTGAGTCCTGCATTGGGTTTCCTGCCCTGTGGGAAGTCTGCTTCTCCCTCTCTCACCCCCCCTGCTTGTGTTCACTCTCTTGCTATCTTTCTGCCAAATAAATAAACAAAATCTTAAAAAAAACCAACAACCCCAAAACTGAACACTGCAGCTCTGTCTTGACTGAGCTCTGTTTCAGGTTTCCCTGCTGCATCACCTCTGAGCCTTCCCCCAACAGACCTGGCCATGAAGAAGATGTGAGGGGATGGTGACAGTCACCTAACTCAGCTGCAAGTGGAAACATTTTTTCTTGAAGCTTCTGGATCTGTGCTCCGACCACAGTCATTCACTGTTACGTGGGGGCAGAGGGACACATAGCGCAAGAAGTGAAGTGCACAGGGCAAATGGAAATGCCTTAAATTGAACCCAGATAAATCTTGTTACAGTTCCGCGAACATTTAAAAAAAAAAACACATTTTATTTATTTGACAGAGAGATAGACAACCAGAGAGGGAACACAAGCAGGGGGAGCGGGAGAGGGAGAAGCAGGCTTCCCACCGAGCAGAGAGCCTGATGTGGGGCTTGACCCTGGGACCCTGGGATCATGACCTGAGCTGAAGGCAGACGCTCAATGACTAAGCTACCCAGGCACCCCTTGCATGATGAACATTTTGATATCACTGTGTCTTTGTTCCATTCTGGATGAACAGTTGTAGGAAACTATGCATTTGTTTTTGGCTTGTTTTTATTTTCCTCCTTCTTCTATTTAAAGTATTTTTTAAAAGGTGATGTATTTATTGTAAAAAGTTCAGTGGTTCAGTGGCAGACGCTCAATGACTAAGCTACCCAGGCACCCCTTGCATGATGAACATTTTGATATCACTGTGTCTTTGTTCCATTCTGGATGAACAGTTGTAGGAAACTATGCATTTGTTTTTGGCTTGTTTTTATTTTCCTCCTTCTTCTATTTAAAGTATTTTTTAAAAGGTGATGTATTTATTGTAAAAAGTTCAGTGTAGAAGTGAGAAATGCAAGTCTTGTTTCATCCTCTTAGCAACCCCCCCTTTTTCTTTTTCAACTGGTTCAATGGATTGTCCTGTTCAATTTTGTTTTAAATTCAAATTTGGTTGCGTTCAACAGCTTGGCCTGATTCACTCTGGTTCCACTCAGGTTTCCTTGTAGCAGCTGTTTGCCATGAATGATATCATGCTTGTGCTGGGGTCTTCTCTGTGGCTTCTCTAGGCAGCTTTTGACTGAAAAGCACCTGGGAGTACAATCAGATCTTAATTCTTGGGCAGGAGATGGTGTGCCCGGAGAACAGACAGCTGCCCTCCTTTGGGAGGAGTGGGAGCAGGTGGGGGCCAAGAGGGCCACATGCCACCAAATCCCTTGCAAATTTCCTCCCTTCCTCAGCAGAGGCTGCCAATCGGACTGAATACCACAGGGAGATTTTTTCCACTGTGAACAACTGTCCCAGGACAGCGAGCTGGGGTCACGTTTCAGGAATCTTGTGTCGCCCTTGAGAAGCCACGCTAATGGCTGTCAAGTGTGTGTAGGGGATGAGAAGGCTCCAAAGAGAAGTGATGAGTCACAAGGCACTGGTGTGAAAGGGGGTGTTCTGGGGGCGTTGCGGTTGGAGTGCGGTCAGATAACTCCAGCTTCCACTTCAACTTTCCATGGAGGTGAATTATCAAAATGATAACAACTCACACTTGAAAAAAATTATTTGTTCCATCTAATCTTATTTTTCCTTTTCCTTGAGACATTTTAATTTCACTTCAATTTAGTTTCCAATCCAATTTGAAATATATGAGATTTATTTAAATTTGAATTAGGAACTAGATCAATGAATACTATTTCACAAATATGAAATATGAAAGAATAGGAAATATTTCCTAATTTCAATTATAAACCTTTTTACACTTAATAGCTTATTAAAATTAACTAAACACATAATAATATCACTGTAGTCATTTTCTTTCTAATTGTCCTTTTGCTTTGAAACATATCATTAATATCTTCATTCCTAGGACCATCAATCTCTTTTTTTAAAATCACACACACAAGGGCGAATTCATCTTAGTAAAACACGCCAGTAACAGCAATTCTTTGTATTTGAGGGCATTTTACAGTTTGCAAAATGTATCACAATTATTTTCGAACCCGATCTTCTGAAGAAAAAACATCACTTTCATCTGGCAGAGGAAGAAGCTGGAAGGGAGAGAGATCAAGAGATTTTCCTATGTTCACGCTGAAGCAGGAGTCCAAGTAGGATCTTCTGTCTTCTCTTCAGTAGCTTCCCTGCCTCCAAATGTGCAGAGTGGATCAGACCCCAAGAGGGTCCTGCGGAGAGTGGGATAGAGTGAAAAAAAAATACGTCATTTTCTAGAAGGTGTTCTCTTTTTAAAGATGCATATCTTTTAAAAGACCCTGGGGGAAAGCCTCTAGCTGGCAGACTATTTTAGGGCAAGTGTGGGGCCGAGGAGATAGGAAGAAGAGGAAGATAGGGGTGGGAGGTCAGAATGTGAACCTTGTCTAGTTCCTAAATTAGGTCAGTGACCTTCAATCACTGCCCAGGAGACTTTGGGTAAGCTCTTTACTTGGCCCAGCCCCAACCCCTTTGTTATAGTCACCTTCCTCAAATCAGGTGACTCTTTTCGATCTCATACCTGAACAGGGGAGTGTGTCCTCAAGGAGGCAGCTCTAGCTGGCTGGAGATAAACATCAAAACACACAGATAGTGACCCCTGGGGAATGCTAACAATACTCTAGGCCCACTTCCTTCCTCACGCGGCCTGTACAGCCCACAATCATCAAGATAAACCAGCCACGCATTCCCCTTGACCGCTGTTTCATGTGTCCTTGGGTACTTTAGCTTGGGAGTTGGAGCTCGTTTGATGATATTTCACCTGCAGAAACATATTGTTGGGGGTGGGGGTTTGGAGCAATGAGGGGGAAACTGAGAGAATGATTTGTTCTGGGCCTTACACTCCACTATAGGGAACCAGCCTTGCCTGGGCTCCCTTCTTTGGGGTTCAGCTGGGCTTGAGATGAGGGGCCTTGGTTTCAGTATGGTCTGCTCCCTCTCCTGATATCTCAGCTATTAGAATGAAGTCTCATTGCCTCTGAGATGGAGAATTGGGGAAAACAGCTCCCCTTAAAGCGTGGTGGCAAACTGAGGCTCAGGCTTATAAAAGAAGCCTAAGAAAAATCACTACCAGTGTGCCTCAGAGTTTCCATTTGCCAAGTGCCTCCGATAGGGAAGGGGGCTCGTTCAAGATAAAGTAAAGTACTATGGGAAGTCCTTGGGCTGGGCCTGGCTCTGCTGCTTGTCAGCTGTGTGATCTTGGGTGAGTCATTTGTTTATCTCCAGGCCTCATTTCCCTCATCATTAAAATGAGAGGATTGGACTAGGTGATTGATATTAATAATACTCATATTGATTACTGATAGACTGACAATTCAAATATCTTCTGGCCTTCCAGCCTAGGAGATCAGGCTGGGATCTATTAATCTATAATCTATAATCTATTAATCTATATGGATGTCACTTCTCTGATTTTGAATAACCTTGACTATATTTTTGTTTAATATTTATTTACTTACTTTTAGAGAAAGGGACGGTGGGCGCGTGAGAGTGTCAGAGCGTGTGGAGGGGCAGAGGGAGAGGGATGGAGAGAATCTCAAGCAGACTGCACAACCAGCATGGAGCTCAACACGGAGCTCAGTCTCACAACCTTGAGAGCAGGACCTGAGCTGAAATCAAGAGTCGGATGCTTAACTGACTGAGCCTACCAGGTGCCCTGACCCTTGACTACTTTTTGCTTCACAACCTCCCTGATTCCTTCCTCGCCTCCATACCCCTGGCTCCTTTCCCTCCATTTGCTAAGCTGGCCTTACTTTCCCTCAGTGATGGAGAAGGACCATCTGAAGAGACACACAGGAGCCAGCATACCTTTATTTGATCACCTCTTTGCAGACATATACTTAAAACACATGGGGTCCCCTCGGCTTAGAGTTCCATGAGTAGAGTCCAATTTGTAGAAAACAATGGTGCCATTACCTACTTCCCAGAATGTCTGTAGCTCTTGTGGTCTTGCAAGCCAGGACTTTGAAGATTAAATCTCTCTACTCCTAACACACCTCATAAGTTCTTTGGTAAATAAAGGACACACGAGCAGTCAGAAGGGTAGGCGTGGACCGGGTACCTCACCCTAGAAATAATGAAGCTCTACCAACTAGGGAAAATCAATGTCTGAAATCTCAGCTGGTGTTTGTGGAATACATTGCTTCTCTCAAGGAACATACCAGGGCTTTTGACATTTACCTCTCTACACCAGATGGATGGGAAAACGTTCTCCTGGGTGCTTACCCTCAACACTTCACTATGACACTACTCCTTTTTGACACCAGATGTGTGGTTTTTCCCACATCAAGCAATTCTGTTGTACCTGCTGGGTGGTCCTACAATTGAACTCAATTCTGATACTACTTATCTGGAGATAGTGTCAGATCCCACATGTTAAGGACTCAGTCCCACAAGACCACTCCCACATTAGATGTCAATTGCAAGTCCTGGTTATTCTCCGTAGTTCTGATTGGCTGGCTATAAGTCTGAGATTCCTATGATCCCCTTCTCGGGTTCAATTAATTTGCTAGAGTGGCTTACAGAACTCAAGAGAAATATTTCACTTACTAAATTACCAATTCATCATAAAAGGACATAACTCAGAAGCAGCCAGATGGAAGAGATGCATAGGGCAAGTCTGTGAGAAGAGTCAGGGAGCTTCCATGTTCTGTCTGAGGGCACCCCTCTCCCCCATATCTCCACCAACCCAGAAGCTATCTGAACTCTGTTCTTTTGGGGTTTTATGGAGGCTTCATTATTTAGGCATAACTGATTAAATCATTGGTCATGGTGATTGAACTCCAGCCCAGCCTCCTCCCCTTCCTGGATGTGAGGAGAATGGAGCCGGCAGTTTCAACTTTCTAATCAGAATTTGGTTCCCTTGGCAAACCCGCCCCCATCCCTAGGTGCTTTCCAAAAGTTATCTTGGAAAGGTCAAGTCAGATGCAGTTGAAACAGGTTTGTTATGAGTATCAAATGACCTTTATTGCTTTTCTTACTGAGATAATTCCAAGGATTTTAGGAGCTCTGTGCCAGAAGAGGGAAGAAGACCAAATATATATTCTTTTTTAAAAAAGTTTTTTTTAAAAAATTTTATTTGAAAGAGAGAGAGAGAGAGAGGGAGAAAGGGGGTTTGTGAGTGGGGGGAAGGGCAGAGGGAGGGAGAGAATCCCAAGCAGACTCTACACTGAATGCAGAGCCTGATGTGGGGCTCGATCTCACCACCCTGAGATCATGACTGAGCCAAAACCAAGAGTTGGGTGCTTGACTGACTGAGCCATCCAGGCGCCCCCCCAAATATGTATTTCTTGTTATAAATCACAATATTACACCAGAAATTCCCAAGGATGTTCAGAAATCCTACTTTCAAGCAAAATAATAGATCTATGATGAAATATTTGTGAGAAACTTGAATGTCTTAAAATGGATTCCTTTCGAAACAGTTAACAAAACCAAAAGACAACTGACGGAATGGGAGAAGATATTTGCAAATGACATATCAGATAAAGGACTAGTATCCAAAATCTATAAAGAGCTTAGTAAACTCAACACCCAAAGAACAAATAATCCATTTGAGAAATGGGCAGAGGACATGAACAGACATTTCTGCAAAGAAGACATCCAGATGGCCAACAGACACATGAAAAAATGCTCCACATCACTCGGCATCAGGGAAATACAAATCAAAACCACAACGATATACCACCTCACACCAGTCAGAATGGCTAAAATTAACAAGTCAAGAAATGACAGATGCTGGTGAGGATGCGGAGAGAGGGGAACCCTCCTATACTGTTGGTGGGAATGCAAGTTCCACTCTGGAAAAGAGCATGGAGGTTCCTCAAAAAGTTGAAAATAGAGCTATCCTATGACCCAGCGATTACACTACTGGGTATTCACCCTAAAGATACCAACGTGGTGCTCCAAAGGGGCACGTGCACCCGAATGTTTATAGCAGCAATGTCCACAATAGCCAAACTATGGAGAGAACCTATTTGTTCATCAACAGATGAATGGATAAAGAAGATGTGGTATATATACACAATGGAATACTATGCAGCCATCAAAAAATTGAAATCTTGCCATTTGCGACAATGTGGATGGAACTAGAGGGTATTATGCTTAGCGAAATAAGTCAATCGGATAAAGACAACTATCATATGATCTCCCTGATATGAGGAAGTGGAGATGCAATGTAGGGGTGTTGGGGGTAGGAAAAGAAAAAACGAAAGAAGATGGCAATGGGAGGGAGACAAACCATAAAAGACTTAATCTCAAAAAACAGACTGAGTGTTGCTGGTGGAAGGGGGGACGGGAGAGGGTGGTGGGGATATGGACATTGGGGAGGGTATGTGCTTTGGTGAGTGCTGGAAATGTGTAGACCTGGCGATTCACAGACCTGTACCCCTGGGGATAAAATATGTTATATGTTTATTAAAAATAAATAAATAAATAAATAAATAAAGGATTCCTTTCTGCAGGACTTCTCAGAGCCTTTAATAACTCAATCTACTTTGTACATTTTAAAGGAAGGGAATAGCTCTTAGCATTTTCCAAACTCATTTGTTCACTGACTTTTTTTTTTTAAATGAATTGTCTTTCTAAATTATTCAGGTGCACAGAATATCCTTTTTAAGTCTTTTTCAAATTAAAGAAGTTGCTCTAATGCTGCCCTGTGAGGTTGATTGGTGGGAAGATATTTTGGGCCAGGTTGGGCACTGAGGTGCCTGAAATTTTACATTTTGAAAGCCTATCTTTTCCTAATTGGTATTTGCTCCCAGCAGTCTGGTTCTGTGTTAATTTTCAAGGGCTCAATATTGCCCCCCAGTGGGTCCAGTTAGATCCTGGATTTTCTGTGCAAAACTTGGGATATGATGTTGGCAGTTTCCACAAAACAAAATCTTTTCAAGTCACACACAAAAAATACTGTTCTCATCTGGGATATCACCTAAAAACCTTGATGGCACAACAATATGTGTTTGTTTTGGATTAAGGATATTTAGGTAAACAAAATGAAGAAAATAAGAATAACCCATAATCTTAATGCTCAAAAGTTAACTATTAGTCTTTAGCATGCATATCCTTCTAGTCCTTTTTATTTATATGTTACATAAAAATTCATACCTCCTCTGTTCCTAACAGACAAAACTTTTTCTAGCCCGTGTGTGTGTGTGTGTGTGTGTGTGTGTATGTGTGTGTTTCATTTAAATGTCATTTGAGAAGCTGCTCCTTGAATATTTTTTGGCTTTTTAAAGGAGGCAGGAGCTGGGGCTCCTGGGTGGCTCAGTCGCTGGGCATCTGCCTTCAGCTCAGATCATGATCCCAGGGTCCTGGGATCAAGCCCCACAGCAGGTTCCGTGCCATGTGGGTGGCCTGCTTCTCCCTTTCCTCTGCCTGCCTCTTCCCCTCCTTGTGCTCTCTCCCTGTGTCAAATAAATAAAGCCTTAAAAAATACAAAGGAGGCAGGAGGAGAGAGAGGGTAAAGTACTGAAGGGGTAATTCAGGAGTTAAATAATCTCACTACCGTTTTGTGGATAATTGCATCAACGTCTCCCAAGAAGAACACACTTTAACAGCACCCAGAGACTCCCTTCCCCACTGTGTGAGTTTCCTGTGGCTGCTGTAGCAGTCACATCTAGGAGTCACTCCTGGTCAAACCTAGGAGTTTAAAACAACATGGATTTATTGGCCACAGCTTGGTGGGTATGAAGTCCAAAATCAGTCTCATGGACAAAAGTCAAGGTGTTCGCAGCGCCTGTCCCTTTTGGAGGTTCTGAGGGGAAAGTCTGTGTCCTTGCTGTTTTCAGCTTCTAAAGGCCACCTGCATGCCTTGGCTCAGGGGCCCTTTCTGCTGTCATATCCACTTGCCTTCCACTGTCACTTCTACTACTGACTCCTTTGGGTCCCCCTGCCCTCCTCTTAGGAGGACCCTGGTGAACATCTGGTCCACACAGATAGTCCAAGGGAGCCTCCCCATCTCAGTATTCTCAACGACATTTGCTAAGTCCCTTTTGCTCTGTAGGGAAGCGTAGCCCCAGGTTCTGGGGGTGGGAGTGTGGATATCCTTGGGGGAGGATGTTATTCAATCAATTCTGTCTACCACCCTGGCTTTTTCTTTCTTCTGCTGCTTTTTATTTTACTTTTTTAGAACTTAAAGTAAGAATTAGGTATTTTGTATTTTCTGGAATCACGATCTCTGAAGACCATGGACTAATCTGATAAATATGAGAGTTTGTCAGAGGGTGGCAGAAAGTCAAAGAAAGCTCTCTTGCATCACCTGCCTTGGCTGAAAGGTGCCCCTCTGGGACTGACCTACAGGGTTTGGCCATCTCTATACAGGGTTAGGAGGGGCGGACAATTGGACATTCTTGGCATGGTTCAGAGCTGGATCCCAGAAGTCGCTGTGTACAGTCCCCTCCATACCGCATCTGAGAGCTTTGCATTTCAGAGTATGCCCTCCACATCTCTGGCTTGGCTGGGTGCCCCCTTTGAAGTTCAGTAGCAGTTGCTGTCCATAAATAAGGCATGCCCAGTGCCATCAGAGTTCTGAGATGAAGGGCGTGAGAACACTGGAGGTGCAGGGCAACGTTAGGGAGAGATCCTGGTTTCATTCGTCTTCCCCCACCTTTCCTCTATCTTTCCACCTCCAACTGTGTGTAAAAAATACATGAAGGCCCCAGAGAGAATAATCAAAGCTCTGTCACACTTGGCAGACTCTCTCTTGCCTCTTTTTAACAAGAAGGAAGAGGAAAGAAATGAGCATTTGGATAAGAGCCCAGTAGCCAACAACCATTCAGATGCTCCCTGAGCAGCCATGCCTCCTGGAAGACCCTCTGGGGGGTCTAACACTAATGATAACTGTATTTATTGGGGCTTACTCTTGACTTGAATATTCTAGGTTTTCCCATCACGTTCTCATGACTACCCCCTTGGAATTGGGAGTGTAAGAATTTCCATTTCACAAATGGAGAGCCAGGGCTGCAGGGAGGTTATACAGTGCTTTCTCCAATTTTTCACTCCTAAGCACACATAGAAAGTGGTAACATTTGAACTTCCCCCTGAGGTAAAACAATAGAGCTGCTCAAGGTGATGGTGACGGGCTTTGGTCTGCAGCTGCTGAGGTATGATCCAGGTATGAGCCAGCAGTGTCCTGAAGCAGACGAGACCTCAGCACACCTCAACTTTTCCAAAGCTACAAGACTAGGAAGTCATAGACTGGAGCCACGTTTGTCTGATTCTTGTTACCAGATTCCTTTTTTCTTGTAGATACTAGGCTCTCTGGAAACATCTCAGAAATAACCACTTTGCTTATAACTTATCTTCTCCTTCCAGTTATCTGGCTGCCTGTCTCATGTCAGGTTCCCAAGAAGCAGAGCCTGTGACACCCTTGGGCAAGGTGCTTATTGAAGGGTGACCTCAGGAGATACGTGTAAAGGAATGGTGTTGAGGATCCTGGAAAACAGGCAAAGATGTAGGGGAGCCTGATCCCTCCAAAGCTGCCCTTTTTAACTCTACCTCCATCAGTCAATGACTTTGGGCTGCTTCAGGGGGATGGCGTGATCTCCCAGGCATTCCAGGCAAGGTGGCTGCCAGCGCTGAGGGTGATTTTCTGGAGATGGGCAGCTACAAGGGAACCTACACTCAGCACCAGAGGGCCAGGGGCACCAACCTGATGAAGAGAATCTGAGCTGGGCATCAACAGCCTCCAGGCTACATCTCAATCATCAGATGGCCTTTTGTCAAACAACCCAAACTAGAAACTCCACACTCCTCTTTGGTATCTCTTTCCGATATATTATGTCATTGGTCAAGTTCTCCTGGGTCTGTGGCAGAAATTCTGCTTGTTCTCCTCTGTCTGCTGCTGGGGTTGCGGCAACCACTCCTTTCCTTTTAGTGCATTTTCCTCAGATCATTCCCAAGACCTCGTCACAACTCTTCTGACATCCATTTCTCCCCTCGGCCAGTCTACACAGCTGCCAGTTATCCTTTGTGTCAGTTGATGTCGTTTGACGCCCAAAAAACTTCAGCTGCTTTCAAAGCCTATAGAAGGAAATGATTGTTTCTGTAGAATGGCCAAAACGGCTGCTCCCAAGGTGGACCATCTCACCCATCTGTCTGTGCCTCTTTCAACCTTCTGGGGTACCCCTGAGTCGCACTGAAGTGCTCATCTCCCCCAGACACCCACCAAGTTTTTGTTGGATGAATTGATGAATGAGGAGTGATGGTTTTGCACAGAGGTTCACTTTTCAGGTTGATATGGATAATTTGTCCATTTCTGAGGAACTGCCTGAAAACCAGGATACCAGGATTGGAAGCTGTGGTTTTAATTCCAAGTTCTAAATGTGTTACCATGGCATGGACTCCACTTTCTCATCTGTTCCATCTGTTTTAACTGAAAGTAATCAATGAGTGCCTTATCTGATTACAGTTTATTTTCTTGCAGGGTACCTGGGAAGGGGGTCAGTTGATTAAGCATCCTACTCTTTAAAAAACAACAATAACAGATAATGTATTATTTGTTTCAGGGGTACAGTCTGTGAATCATCAGTCTTACACAATTCACAGCACCCACCATAGCACATACCATTTCCAGTGTCCATCACCCAGCCACCCTATTCCTCCCTCCACAACCCTCAGCAGCCCTCAGTTTGTTTCCTGAGATTAAGAGTCTCTTATGGTTTGTCTCCCTCCTCTGTCCCATCTTACTTCATTTTTTCCCTCCCTACCCACCACAACCCCTGGGCCCTGCCCCTCAAACTACTCATATCAGAGAGCTCATATGATAATTGTCTTTCTCTGATTGACTTATTTCACTTAGCATAATACCCTCTAGTTCCCTCCATGTCATTGCAAATGGCAAGATTTTTTCTTTTTGATAGCTGTGTAGTATTCCATTATATATCTATATATCTATGTATAGGTATAGCTATATCACATCTTCTTTATCATTTCATCTGTTGATGGACATCTAGGTTCTTTCCATAGTTTGGCTATTGCGAACGTTGCTGCTATAAACATTCGGGTGCATGTGTCCCTTAGGATTACCAAGGGTAATACCCTTAGGGTATTTTTAGGGTAAATACCCATAGTTAACCATCCTACTCTTCATTTCCCCTCAGATCAAGCCCTGCATCAGGCTCTAGGCTGGGGGTGGAGCCTGCTTGAGTTTCTCTCTCTCCTTCTCCCTCTGCCCCTCCCCACTCTCCCTCTGTTGGGGGGGGAGTTTTATTTGCATACTTCTTTTTTAAATATGAAAAAGTTGGAGATTACTCTAGAATGATCAGAATTTTGTCTATTTTGAATCTTCCCAGGCTCTGCTTCTACTCCCACAATGAACCCATTTTATTCAGCTTATTTTGGGGCTCCAAATGGGGTTATCCAGGTCTAAATTGAAAAGATAATGGAGGTAATAATTTATTTCTCAAGTCGATGCCATGGCTACTTATAGGTAATAACAAAATAAAGAGCCATATATAACTAATTCCCTGCAACTTTGGTTAGGAGCGGGTGGGCCTGCCTGAGGGACACAGGGTATGATACTGAGGATAAGGTGGGAGACGCTGCCCAATGTGAGTGCAGGCCCAGTGCCCCAGGAGCCGCCCGAATGCAGCCTTACCCGGGAGTGGGCTGAGTTACTAAGTCTGCCAGCACAGACAGCTGGACAAAGGGAACAGGTTTGTGGAGACCGAGGGGACAGTCTTTCGCCCAGGTTTAGGGAGCCAGCCAAAGCTGCATCCGGTTAAACTGCACCTTTCTCTTTTTTTTCAGTCATTGTTTCTCCATACATCAACCTACTATTTAGAAATGTAATACAAGTTGCTTTTTTTTCCCCCATAGACAAAGATGTTTCATTCCTCTTTGCTGCACATGTCGCTGTCATTTTCATGGCAGTGTAGCTGTTGGATGTGACCACAGAAATCATTGACAGAGCACAGGACTGTGGTGTGGATGTCCACCCCACACCAGTGAGCTTCCACGGCAATAGGTTCAACCTTGCCCTGCAGCCTCTCCCGAGACCAGCCGGCCCCGCCCCAGCCCCGCAGCTCTGTTTTGCTTTGCTTATCATTATGTAGCTTTCAATTGTATGTTTGGGTTTCCAGGTCTTTTCAAAGAAACAGTCTTTCTCCTCTCTCTATCTGTAGAAATCGGACCGTCCTTCTGTATCCCACGTAGATGTCAGAGGCTCCAAAGGCCTCCCTGAAGTGATAATTCTGGATTTATCACTCATTCCTCTTCTAGGGTGCTTCCAACATCCTGCCTATGTCACTTTGTTCTATTTTTTTAAAGTAGATTGAAAGCTTCTGGAGGGCAGAGGCTAGCTACACTGTGACTTTCCAGCATTTACCATAACAACACAGGTACTCAATCAATGTTTGCTTTTTTTAGCTTAGTGGGATCGAATTACAGCAAGTTCTGATTTCTGGGATGCCTGGGTGGCTCAGTCATTAAGCATCTGCCTTCAGTTTGGTCTTGATCCCAGAGTCCTGGGATCAAGCCTCGCATTGGTCTCAAGCAGGGACCCTGCATCTCTCTCCTCTCTCTCTCTCTCTGTCAACAAAATAAATAAAATCTAAAAAAAAAAAAAAAAAAAAAAAAGTATTTCTGATGTTCCATCTCCCAGTTTAGTTTCTTTGTTAAGTGAGAAATCAACAGCTGCAATTAATGACAGCACATTTTTCCCAGTTCTTCAGGACTGCTGCTGAGTGTCCATCTGCCTTGGGGATATTCAAGGAGGCCAGGGAAGAAATTTCTCCCTAAGTGCATCTCACTCCACCATGTCTGGCCTAGGTCTACCTCATGGCCTAAGTCATTGGTGCCTACCAGTTCTCACAGGGGAAGGTGCATACCAGTTTCAATTGGGGGAACACATTGGAGTCTGTGATTCAGGGATTTGGGTTTCCAGTCCTTATTCCACATTAATTAACTGTGACTTTAGAAGAACTTGCGTCCTATTTCTGGGAGTCACAATCAATGGGTACAATAACCCATAGGACTGTAGTAAGGATTATATGAGTTAATGTATGAGGAAAAAAAAAATGAAAATCTTGAAAAAGTAAAACAAACAAACAAAAAAAACCCCAGCATTATTTTTCGGATGGGAATGTTCCCAGCATGACACCTCAGTACCTCAGACATAGTCTGCATAGCAAATGTGTTGCTGTAAAACTTGCTCATGGTTTGTGACTTCATTGATTTATCTATTCATCTATCCTTCCATCCATTCAGTCATCCATTATTTTCTTTGTTGAATGCCTACAGTGTATCATATACAGTGTACCAAAATAAAAAGGCTCCCTCAGCATGTGGTGAGACTGGGTGTCCCACCTGTGCAAGACTGGCTGGCATTCAGACAAGTGTTCATGGGCAGCAATAGTCTCCCAGGCAGGTTACCCAAGTTCTGGATGAAGCGTGGTTCAGAAACCTGATTGGCTGGCATAGCGAGGACTCTCCATTTTTCAGGTGAGTTTTCCTTCATCAAACCTAAGGGACTGCTCTGTAAACCCCCGGTGCTCATTGATTTGCTTGTGGTATGGCAGATCCTGGCTGGTGTAGCTCTGCCTTTACATCTGTACCTGAGAGCCCAAATGTTTGCTTGGTGTCATGGAGTCAGATTTGGGGACTGGAAATAGGATTTGAATGTTTAGTGGAACACATGAAGATGGACTGGATTTTTTTTTAAGATTTTATTTATTTATTTGACACAGAGAGAGATCACAAGTAGGCAGAGTGGCAGGCAGAGACAGAGAGTGGGGAACTGTCTCCCTGCTGTGCAGAGAGAGGGCCGGATGCAGGGCTCACTCCCAGGACCTCAGGATCATGACAGGAGCCGAAGGCAGAGACTTAACCCACTGAGCCACCCAGGCGCCCCTGGATTTTTATATATATATATATATATATATATATATATATATATATATTTTATCTTGAAATAGTTTAGAAGGAAATTATACAGTAATTTAGACAATTACAGAATAGATTAGACAAGAAATTCCACAAGTCAGAGTGTACCCTTCATCCAGCTTTCCCTAATGGTAACATTGTACACAACTATAGAACCTTTATAAAACTAGGAAATTGGCATTAATATAATACTATTAACTCAATTGCACACTTTATTCACATTTAACCTGGACTGGATTTGTTTTAATAAATAGATATAAGCTGCAAGCTATGAGATATGCCTTTGTTAAAAAGCAATAAAAAGAGATGCTGTGTGACTGGAGAAAAAGAAATCTGTTTCACCTACACCAATAACAATGCATACAGAGTTTAATACAACCACAAGAATTATTCAAGTATAATCGGATTAAATGCTATAATGAAGAATGAAGATTTAACAAGTATATAGAGTGGGGGAACCTCATCTAATCTAGGAGGAAAACTGTCTGTGGGACAGTCATCTGGAGATCTGAGGATGACTAGGAATTAACAATGAGGTAACAGGAGTGGGGGGCGGTTCTTAGTTCAGAGCTTCGAGGATCAAGTAAGTGTTTATCCCTGGGCTCACCTATTTCAAAGCTGATTCTAGTTACTATTGCTGCATAGACAGCAGGCACTTTCTTATACTCACAGGTTGTGTGAATCAAGACTGTGGAAGGGGCGTAGCAGGGATGGCTTCTCTCTATTACGTGATATGTGTGAGGCTGTAGATAGGAAGACACAAATGTTGGCAGCGACTGGATGCTTGGGGTCTGAAATGGTGAGAAGAGCCATTTACTCATGGGTGTGGTGTCTGGGACTGCTGGCTGGAGTACCTACAGAAGTTTCTCTATGTGGCTTGGCTTCCTCACAACATGGCGGCCCCAGAGTAGTTGGATTTCTCATGGGGGTGACTCAGAGCTCCAAGCACCAGTGTTCCAATGCACAAGGCAAAACTTCATTGTGTTTTCTGACTGAGACTTGTAAGTCAGGCAGCATCATCTCTGACGCCTTCTATTAGTTTTAAGTGAGCAACAAGCCCCTCTGGCTTCAGGAGGAGGGAGACATGGGGTCTTCTTCCAGTGAGATAGCTGACAAAGAATTTGTGACCATTTTTGTAGAACTTCCACATCACATGCCTTCACAAATAGGCCATCTGAAAGGTTTTCTTCAGATACATGAGCAGCCTTAAATCTTACTGAGTAATTTGATCCATTAACTTGCTATTTTTATTGTTGAATTCTGAAGGCACTCTTCTTGTGTGTCTTGATCTTCTTGTGATTCCCTCCTGTTTATCACCTCTACGTCCCTCGTATTAGGAATTGCTCTCTGTGCTGTTTTATCATCTGTGCAACATATGCCAGAGAAGGGGCAAATGCTTCTTCCATTTTAAAAACAATTTCCTCTAAGATATAGAACTTGACAGTATCCTAAACATTCTGTTACTAAAGCAAGCATTCTACTGGGCTGCAGAAATGTTTGACTTCAGTGTCACTCACAATTTCACAACTAAGTGTGAGATATACTTGGGAAATCTCAGCTGGGCTTCTGGACTCAGAGAGTAACAGGGTATCAAACTAGAAAAAAATTAATTGCTTTTGTGTTGTTGCTCCCTGCTGGTATGATTTATTTTAAATTCCGCTGAACCCAGGGAGAAGGAGCTTTACTGTAATTTAGAAACTGACATATGCTGTTTCACCCCCATCTCTCACAGATGCTCCAAATTCAGAGCAAAGGATGTTTCTGCAGTCTGCAAGACATCAGATATCGCAACATCTATTTTATCCAACATGGCAAGAATAGAGTTACTCCACATAAGTGAATTTTATGAGCAACTGAAGTCTACCCCCTTTGAGTGCCAATGTATTTTATAAAATATTTAATTCTTCTAGAATAAGATTGAACATGTATTTACTCATTTCCCTGTTTTCTTAGATGTAGGATGAGCAACCATCTTGGTTCGTCTGGGACTTGCCCTGTTTTAGCACTGGAAGTCCCACATCCTGGGAATGGTCCTAGGCAGGGTACACTGGGAGAGATGGCCACGCTACACTTAGATATGGACTTGATTTCAGTGCTTTCTGATTGCTCTGGTTTGTTGGTAGGAACACAGCTGTGTTGAATGTTATAATCCAATGATGCCCTCAGGATGACTAAGCATAGAGCACCATGTGCCTTCAGACCCTGTGATGGGAGAGTTGCTCGTCAGCTCTGCTCATTCGTGTGTGGAACTACCTACTGTTCAATGTTTCTCCCAAGTGTGCAGGGTGTGTAAGTTGTTTTCGTCTGAGCCCTTCAGGGGCCTTGTTGATTTTTAGGACTCTCATCAAGGTGATAGAGGTCACTACAGTTTGGCTTCTGGATAAGTGGGGTCATTTTTGTCAAAATAATTTAACGAGCAAAACTGACGCAGGATAGAGGCAATCATGACAAATTAATTTTGAATAATTTTACTTAGTGGGAAAGATAACTTTTCTGAAGAAATTATGAAGCAGGTGTGTTACTCATACTTTAGACCCTGTGGTGAAACAGATTTGTTTCTCCCCAAATTGGAGTGCCTGTATTCATTTATCTTCAGGCTTTCAATTTAATTAGGAATATGATATTAAATAACATTGATTTAGTTTTGTTTCTCCATGGAAAAGAGATACTAGGAAGACTTGGGGAAAAGGAAAGAGGATGAGTTGGGTCTACTTTAGACAGGTGAAAGGGGAATTGCTTGGGGAGGATTCTGCCAACCACAGGAGTAGCATACCCGGGCCATAGTTCCATGGCTGGTCACAGAGGACATGTCCCTGGAGAAAGAGAGCAAAGCTTGCTTCAGAGCTCCTTTTCCCCGTCTTATTCCTGTAAGTAAGATGAAGTTCTTACTTAGACAAAGGGGCCATGTGAATATCCTGCTCTGTGGTCTGTCCCTGCCATCTATCTAATTTGAAGAGCATATAAAAAACAAGTTTGCTGAAGAGAAAGCGAAAAAGCAAAATGCATTGAGCATTCTTGGTTTCTATTTAAAATCTAGTTTTGGCTTCTGTGGCCTTCATCCATTCAGTGATTTTTTCTGAGATGGATTTACAAGGCATTCCTGTGCATTTTATCAGGCCACGCTACCTACAAGGTACAATGTAAAATGTTCTGGAGCTACAGAGAAATAAAGATAATTCTTTTCAAAGAAATGTAGCATCTGGTTTGGGAATGACATGTACAGGTCAAATGTTGCCAGGCTTTGCCAGCCGGTGCATATTCATGAGGTCACATTTATAGTAGCATCCAATTTTTAATGACTCAGAACTCTACATTTTCCCACTTGGGAACTTAGAGCTTAGACTCTGAGAGCTTTTATATTAGTTAGGGTTCCAGTAGGAAGCAGATGGAACATTCAGGCTGAAAAATTAATAGAGGGGTTATAGTAAGAACTGTGGCCAAGGTTAAGGAGAAGCAATAAGGCGTGGTGTGGTACATGCAAGCTAGTAATGATAGAAGCTATTAGTCTTGAGCCTGAAGGGACAAAGAGAAGGGCTCCCAAAACTTGCACAGAGAGAAAGAGAGAGAGAGAGAGAGAGCGAGCGCTCTATTTGGAAAGGGTGCCTTGTCGGTAGCCGAGATTAATAGGAAAGTAACTGGGGGGGAAAACCCCCTTATCACGTCTTGCCCCTCTGCACCTCCCCCTGAGCTCTGGTTGTGTCCTCCATTTGTGAAACCAACCAGAAGCCAATGGGCAAGGAAACACACTGGTGCAGTCCTCATGGATCCCTCTTCCTGGGCATAGAGAAGAGCAGAGAAGGCAGAGAGTAGATCTGGAGGGTCAGATGGAAGATGTCAAGCTCACTGATTTCAGAGAGTTTCTAAGGTGATACCCTTTTGTCCTTCCTCTTTAGCTCTGGCTTCCTTTGTTTAAGATCCACATCCTGCAAAATGATCTAAAGGATTTTCCCTGTTGACACTGTTCCTGGGGTGACTAATAAAATGACTAAAGTTCTTGCCAATGTGTTCTCTTCCAGTGTATCTGTGTTAGTCTGAGTTCTCTGTGAAATAGATGCTAAGGCAGAATTAAATGTAAGGACTTTGACTAGGGGAAATGCTGAATAGAGAAAAGGGGGATGAGCTGGCAAGGCTGGGAGAGCTGTCAGACTGACCCCAAGTGAGGGAGAGGTGGGTAGAAGCATCCTAGGCAACTGTATAGTCTAAGGAAGGTTCTGCAAGGTTGAGGGGGGAGCCTTCGAGGCACGGTCTTCATGAGAGCAGTCCTGTGCCTTGCTAGCCCTGTCCCATTCACTCCTTGGGAGCAGCCCGTAGAGTGTAGTCTTGGCCAAATGTGGTGATGAACTTCAGAGTACAACGGCTAGACCCTTATTTGATTATGCTTTCCATAATTGGGGATCTGTGAGGTGCATTCTCATGTGCCCCTCTCCCTCCATTTCCCAAAGCTTCTAGTCCCCAAGAATTCAGAGTGGTGTTAGAATCCTAGAGAAGGGGGTCAGAGAATGTTTTTCTTGACCAAGTTTGCTTCATAGCCCTGAGCAAAAATTTTTGTGCCAAGTTTTCATAAACTCTCATAGAAACAGTTTCCTATGGACCGGTGTCAACGTTGGGGGTGGGCATGGCTGCCTCTGTTGTGTGGCAGGGGAACCATGGTCAGGCTACCTTCTGAGGAACGTTTGTCCTTATCATTGGGTCAGAGACCTGAACTCAAGGCTTTATTTAGATTTCCTATATGAGAGGGTATTTGGAGTATGATTAGATGTCTATATGCTGTGTTTGCTTGGCAAACTTAGATCTGTACCTAGATTTGGGAGTCTTGAGGTGCACGAGGGTACTCACAGAGGGGAGTATTTGAAGCTCACCAAGGCTTCAGGTGGCATATCACTCCCTATAGAGTTCCAACTTCTTTTAGGCTCTGGAACATTAAATGGCTTGTTTCTCCTCATTTCTTCAACAGTAGAGCTTGATTGCACCCTAGGAAGTTCCTAGAACACAGAAGCCAAAGTCATTAGGATTCTTGTGGTTAAGAATGGAGAAGTAAATCTACCCATAAGAAATTTGGGGGTGCTTTTGGTTAAAATCTTGACAGCTAGGCTGGCAAAGAGAATTGTGAATATCTCTTATAGGCTATTTGCCCAAGAATACATGATATGAATTTCTGGAAACCGTTTGCTAAAGCAGCAAGAAATGAAACAGGGGTTAAGTTTTTACCAGGAGACTTGCTATACTATAGTAATCTAATCTGATCATGTTTCTGACCCCCCTGTCAGAGAGCAAGCCCTTTGAGGGCAGAAACTGTGTCATATTCTTTAAAAAATAATTTTGCATTGGGGCGCCTGGGTGGCTCAGTGGGTTAAGCCGCTGCCTTCGGCTCAGGTCATGATCTCAGGGTCCTGGGATCGAGTCCCGCATCGGGCTCTCTGCTCAGCAGGGAGCCTGCTTCCCCCCCTCTCTCTCTGCCTGCCTCTCCATCTACTTGTGATTTCTCTCTGTCAAATAAAAAAAATAAGAAAAAAAAATAATTTTGCATCAGCTAAGTGATCCATGAATATGGTTTCCTCTACAAAAATCAAAAATTACCAATAATTCTGAATTCCCCTTTGATTATCTCCTCCCACCTGGCCTGTCCTCTCCTTCCCACTCCTCATGCACCAAGCACACAAGGGTGGCTCAAAGGGTGCTTGTTGACCAAACTGAGGGATCCAGAGTGGAAATTGATATTCAGCAGGCAGGTGGGGTGGTAGGGCAGTTGATTCTCTACTTGGCCAACCTGGCCAGGCACCCTGTTTCCAAACTGCTGGCTGCAGCACTAGGAAAAGCATCCTGCTCGTTGCTGGCTGCAGGCTGTGCTACACAGCAGATTTGCTGTAATCTCTGATACTGTGCAGATGGTAGGTTCACTATTATCTTCAGAGTTATGCTATAGTCCCATAGATTAAAACTAGTCTTATGGGGGATGCTTGCTTCCCAGGTCTCCTGATGGTCCTTTGAGAGGGAGACCCAGGACTATCAAATTCTACTGGAAAGTTTCCCTTCCCAGAGGAAAGGTCAGGAAAAGATGAGAATTTCTTCTGGTCAGGAACCAATGGGCATAGGCTGACATGATTGGGAAGCTGGTGCTATAAATTGGATTGGGTGGTGGGACAGAGATAGAAAAGTCAGACAAGAACCAATGAGAAAGGTGGCTGCTGTTGACTTCCTGGGCCTGCGATTCTTTATCAAGAGGGTCAAACCAATGACTGAGACCCATAGTCTGGGTCCTGCTAGAAGGTGATGAGGACAAGTCAAGGGCCTCATCTTGGTCAAAAAAGCGAGGTCAGAAGTGAGGGAGAAAAGTAAAATGACAAAGAGGGCTTAGTGGGTCCTTTCTTAACAAGATTTTGAAGAAGTCACTTCTTTTCTCTGCTTCTTTAGACACACAAGCCTGTAGGGAGAGTGTCAGCCCACAGCAGGGAACTCAGGAGTCCTTCCTCTTGATGAAAAGGCTGAATGGGGACCAACCCTTCACTGGCCCTTTGTCCTGGGCCCTGTGTTTGGTCACTGACTTACTGGAAAATTCTTTCAATCATTAAATGCCTGTTTGTCTCACTGTGTGGACTTTTAAAATTCTTGTCTGGGGCACATGCAGTAAGTGGTGAAAAATGTAAGAACTCTTTCCTTGCTCATTAATGAAAGTCCCCGAGAAAAAAGCCTAAGTAGCTTGTGTTAATCATTAAACTTGCCCTATGGTCAGTTCTGAACTCTTACTTCGGTGAGTGTTTGGCCAGGACACAAACGAGTTAGGTGAGTTACAGTCCAACATGAGTGGGTTACATACACCGTAGCTACGGGCTGGGCTCTAACCAGGTGACACAGCCATCGGTTCCACCATCGGAGAGAAACGAGATCACATAGAAAGGAAAGACAAGCTCTCCCTTGAGTCACAATGAGACAGAAACAGATAAGGTACTGTATGATTCAGAAAAGTCTCTGTTCTCTATTCTGTAGGTATTGCATTTCTTGCCGAAGTCCAGGTCAACAAAAGGAAATGGAGGATCCGTATTAACAACCTTGCCACTCTGTCTCTGAATTCCAGAGGACCCGGGGGTGGGGTGAGGTGGGGTGGTGGGGAGGGGTGGGGGAGTGTGTGTGGGGGGGTGACACGCGAGGGAGGAGAAGAGGAAGGGGAGGAATGGGAGCATAGAGAGGTGCTGAGAGGACATTTGACTAAATGTACACAGCTCTTGTTTGGTTGGAAATTATCTGGCTGGCAGAATTACTAGGAGGCTGAGTTTATTCCTAGGAAGAATTCGTGGATTAATCATGTTAAGAAAAATTACACTTATTAAAGATTTGATTGCTCTATTCTAGAGGAGGAAGATGCAGGTCTGAGCATAGAACTTGAAGAAAACCAAACCCAACCCTTTAAGGAAGGGATCATTTAAAATTACTGATTTCTGTTGTTCCAAGCTGGGAAGCAGGAATTGAGATGAAGATTGAAATCATGCAGCCAGACTGAAAATAGACTCTCCTGTGCTGAGTATATTCTGTTGGGTATAATAGACAAGTCAGATCCTGGTCCTTGGTCTGAGTAGCAAACACTCCTGGGTACTTTTCTTTATGCAGTAGATGTAATTCTGAAAATTAAATGTTTTAAAATTGAATTCTATTCCAAATGTAAAATATAGAGAGTTTTGCAACTTAAAGGAACATTTGTTGAATCCACTTGGGTATTATAGATTTCCCTTCATAAATGTAAGGAGCCTCCATCCCTACCCCATCTACCAGTACATGAAGGCATATACTCAGATTGTCTCTGTTTTCCCAGCTCCTAGCACAGTGCCCAGCATATACTAGGAATATAATAAAAGTTTGTGGAGTTTAATTAAATATAGATTATTTCATTTATTGGGTTGTCTTAATCAGGATATTCCTATAAGTTTATTCTAAATTTCGTGCAGATATTCTTTTTTTTTTCTGGAGTTTATTGTGGCTTTTATATTTTCTGAAAGGGTATAACTGTTTTTGTTAGTTTCAGTGTTTTCTTAAAAATACAAATTAAATGTATACTTAGTAATACATATACGTATTCAGTTCTGTCAACTTGTTTAACTTTTATTTTTTTATTATTATTTTATAATTTTAATTTTTATTTTAATTCCAGTATAGTTAACACACAGTGTTCTATTAGTTTCAGGTGTACCATATTGATCCAGCAAATCTGTTGAACAATAGAGTAATATGCAGAATTGTTGAATCACAATTCATTTGCTGATCAAGAGCTCATCAAGGGAATCTCTTAAACCCCTTCAGCTACTTCTACCATCCCCCCACTCACCTCCCCTCTGGTAACCCTCTGTTCTCTGTAGTTAAAAGTCTGTTTGGTGGTTTGTCTTTTTTTTAACCCCTTTGGGTTTTGTTGTTGTTGTTGTTGTTGTTGTTTCTTAAATTCCACACATGAGTGAAATCATATGTTATTTGTCTTTTCTTGACTGGCTTATTTCACTTAGCATTATACTCTCTAGGTCTATCCGTGTTGAAAATGGCGAGAATTCATATTTTTTATGGCTGAGTAACATTCCATTGCATATATATATACTACCTCTTTATCCATTCCTCTATCAGGGGACACATGTGGGCTGCTTCCATAATTTGGCTATTGTTGGTAATGCTGCAATAAACATAGGGGTGCATATAGCCTTCCCAACTAGTGTTTTTATATCCTTCTGAATTAGTGTTTTTGTATTCTTTAGGTAAATATCCAGTAGAATTTTTTTTTAACTTTTAGAAAATTTCACAGCCAGTATTTTTCAGAGGATTTTTTCTGTGTTCTGTGATTTGGGGTGCCCCGGGGGCCTCTCCAGAGCAGTCATCAGGACATTACTCAAGGCATATGGCTTTTTTTTCAGCTAGGCTTCCATAGATTCTTCTCATCTCACATGTGTGAAAACCATTTCTTTCAGGTTAGGTAAACCAGGCAGAGAGTCTAAAAATATATATTCACCAGTTAGAATTCTTTTACTGAATACCACGTGGGGCCTTTGCACAGAGATGTTTGTGGACATAGAAGACTGGGCCCTGGATCTCTTTGAGGAAGGGAATATTTATTTATTTATTTAATAAAAAGATTTAATTAATTAATTTATTTGACAGACAGAGATCACAAATAGGTGGAAAGGCAGGCAGAGAGAGAGAGAGAGAGAGGAGGCAGCAGAGCAGAGTGCAGAGCAGAGAGCCCAACACAGGGCTTGATCTCAAGACCCTGAGATCATGACTGGAGATGAAGGCAGAGGCTTTAGCCTACTGAGCCACCCAGGTGCCCCGAGAAAGGGATAATTTAAAAGAAGAGGCATATATGCAGTATGTGGCCCAGGCTTCCCAAGATGTAAGAGGGAGGTTCAGAGAGCAGAGGGCAACCAGAATCGGAATGGCTGGGTGTTAGACGAGGTCACTGAGATGATGTGACTGTTGGTTGATCTGAGTTGGACATGGACCCCTGGAGGCTCCTCAGCCCCTCCCTTGTCCTCCTGTTCCCACAGAGCGAGATTTATTCTAAGAGACAGCCCTGAGCTAGTGATGTGTTGTTGAGGCTCTGTGGATGTCCTACATGTCTAACTTCGGTTAAGACCTCTATACAGATGTTTACGATTCTGGCAGGCAGATATGGAGATGTACTCTTATTGGGGATGTCCAAGATGAGCCTTGTGTGTAAACTCCCTTCCTTATTATCCCTGGTACCTACCAATCTGGAGCAGCCTGCCTCTTTCTTTGGTCTCTCCCTGCTGTCTGTGTACAGGAGTCCATTTGCAAGCCAACGGTTGATCATCCAACCAGGAGACCAAAGGAAAAGTCCTTAGGAAAGAGGTATCTGCAGGGGAAATCCTGTGCTGGCCGGTGGCCTCCATGTGGGGAGGGAGGGGTGGCCTGGAGGTGAGATGCTCGTGGACTGCCATATGAGCACTGGGTCCCAAGAAAATGCCGGCTGGCCCCATGTGCTTGTTGGAGGAACTACTCAGAGCGCCTGGTGGCCAAGAGGGAAAATGAAGATTTTCTCTGCTCTGGGCCATTTGGCTAGACCCCGATGCCCCACTTGAGGTTGAAGCTCAAAGCTAGAAAGTTGGAAGAAGAGCTAACGTTAGAGAAAGATGTGCAGGTGTCCACTACTCTACTGGCTCTGGGGCTGGCAGACCAGGTGGAAAGAGCAGGATAATCAGGTGGAGAAGTTCATGTGCTGGTTTGCAAAGCGAGGAGGACATAAAATGTTGCGGCTTAAGACCCCAACACTTACGCCAAAGCCTGATTGGGATGTTAAGAGGTGGAAGCCCCAAGGAAGTGAGGAGAGCGAGGAGGATGAGGAAAGGGGGGTGTTGTGAAACAGACAAAGCGCCCTGTGCCATCCCATCCCTAATACAAAGGAAAGAAAAAGGCGCAGCATCAGCAACCCCAGCCAACTGGGGCAGCTGCCAGTTCAGGAAACATTCTGGAAGAGAGAACACACTCCCGCTGAATTTATTGATACAGATGTCAATTTCCATCCAAAGGTAAGTATCCAGGCACAGTTAGTTGGCTATGGGATGGATACAAGGGGCGTGTCATTTCTCTGAAATGCAGGAGACTGAGAAGACGAGCAATGTTCCCACATACTCTGCCCCCATCCCCCAGCAGTGCCTGCGTGATGTTCAGGCATTCAAGGGACCCACTTCCTTGTATACTGGATTATTTTAGCCTGTAGGAAGGCTTGACACAGCAAGGGGGTTCTCCCTAGGTACAAGGGGTCATGGAAATCTATACAGAGGGTACCACAGATTCTTAGGGATTTGGAAATGAGACAGGGAATTGATGCCCCTGTCCCTGAAGGCCCTGCTCAGGCTACATTCACCACAAGAATGAAAGCCAAGATACTGTAGTGTGCCCTCAGCTCCTGGTATGGGACGCTGAGATCCATGCTGAGTCCAGCTGTGGGACAAGACATTAATGATGCTGGACAATCCATCACTGATCTATGCGAAACTGACAAATCCTGGCAGTGGGTATGGGCCGTGATAAAGACCTGGTACAGAGAGGGAGCTCAAAAAAGCTGAAAATCTCTTTCAATTGGGTGGAAAGGGTCTGATAAAAGTAATGAGGATGTCACTGTGGTCTGACGCCCTTGCTGCCAGGGCTCCACCTGAAGAAATAGACTGGAAATCCATGCTCTGTTGGTCGCCCTATGGAAAACCTTAAGTCCAAACAACAGTTCAGATCAGTTCCATTGGCCCCTGTCATCCTTCCTTCCCCATATGCTCCAGCAGAGGCCATGGAGACATGGTCCTATATGGGTGGGTGCCCTCCACACTTCCCATATAGGGTGCAGCCCAGGATCGCCTCCAGGTTAGGGCCAATAAAGAAGGTTGGAAGCCTCATGTTCAGCTCACTGTTCACTGGTCTCCCAGAGACTATCAAAAGGTGAGGGCTCTGGTGGCTTTTGGAGCTGAATGCACCCTGATACAGGTAACCCTCAGAAGTTTCCTGGCGCCCTCAGCACCATTGGCGGTTATAGAGGACAAACAGTTACAGTCAGGAAGCTCACTTTGACACTACAAATTGGGCATTCAACTCCACCAGAATACAAGTTTGTTTTTTTTTTTAAGGTTTATTTATTTTATATAGAGTGCATGTGGGCAGTGATGGGAAGTCACATCTCAAAGGTCGTGATATACAAGACGGGGCGAAAGAACATGACATCGAGTGGAGGTTACATCTCCCCCAGAACCTGCAAGCAGCAGGGTTCGTAGAAAGGACAAAAGGGGTATTAAAGCAGCAGATGAAATTATTAACAAGCAAAATTATTTGGCTGGGTGGGCTAAAATACTATCCCAGGCTTTAATACATTTGAATGATATATCAGTAGGGCCCCTAACCCCATGCACCACACTGGGGACATCTACCGAGACAACCAAATTGGCAAAGATATGGAAGTCTGGAAAACATCCATTGCCCCATGTCTCATGTGGATCAGGGTGTGATGCTGCTGAGAACACCGAGCCCCATCATACCTGGGAAAGGCAATATCTACAGCATTTACAACGGGGTGTCCTACTGGAAAGGGTGAATTACTTCCTGTCCCCGGTAAATGGGAGGTACTGTCTCTTCTGGATCCAGTTGATCCATGGCAAGCTGGACCTGCTGAAACACACTGTGTTTGAAATGGAACATGCACCACTGAAAGAGGGAGAAGGTGAGGGTTCTGGTCTGGCATATCCCCCACCCCGCCTTAGTTCATCTCCTCTCATCTACCTCTGCTGGCCAGTATGTATGGTGTGCACAGCCAGGTCAAGTTCCTAAAGCTGCCCACTTCCCTCTCCTCAAGGCTGGGAGCATGTTCTGTTTTCCTACTGGTACAATAATTTGGCCACCATCTTTGTCCCTCCAATGGCCTGAAGGACATCATAAACACAGAGAAACCCTGATCACATTCACCCAGCAAGCTTTAAATGATAGCCGGGAAAGTCTGTCCTTACCAAACACTGAAATGTCTTCAGTGAGAAAAACTATCCTCCCAAACAGGATGGCTTTGGACACTATTATTGCCTCAAAAAGGCACCTGTGCCTTTCTCCAAACAGAATGTTCTATGTTCACACACGTGAGAGTCTGCTAATTAAATCACCGAGACACAAGTGAATGCCCTGAGCCATTCGACCCCTATCCTAGGGGACTTAGTCAATGAATGGTTGGGGTCATGGGGCTCTTGGTGGAAAAATTATTACTTATTTTGGGGATCCTGGTCTTAGTCTATGCCTTTCCTTGCACGTGCTATGGTGTTGCTGTGCTATCTGCCTCTGAGTGCAGCCGGATAGCGTCCAAATGAGCCACATTGATGCCGACGGAAGTCCTTGCTGACTGTTCAGGGCACATTGCAGAAGAGGGGCTCATGAGATTATAAGCACTGGTTAGGAGGGGTGGAGTATTGGGAGGAGGGGTCATGGAGAGGACGTGACCTCCAGTTGACCAGAGAGCTGACCTGGACAACTGGGCAATTGGAGGCTCCTCACTCCCCACTGCCACTCCGTCCTTGAAATGTACACTCCGCCCACCTTTCCCACAGTGGCAACCATTTTCAAGGGCATGGCCTTGAGAGAGCAATGTGGTGCTGAGACTACTCGCTTGGTATAGTTTGAACCCAGCTGAGGCCTCTCTGTAAACGTTTAAGATTGAGGCAGGCAGGTGTGGAGATCTACTCTCCCGAGGGTGCCCAGGACAAGCCTGTAGGTACGTTTCCTTGCTCGTTGAACCTGCCGCCTTCCAGTCCAGAGAGGCCTGTCTACCGCTTTCCTCTGTCTCTCCTTGCTCTCTGGGTAAGGGGGCAGCAGACAAACCAAAACAGAGGGTGGGGAGCAGGTTCAAGGGAGGAGGTAGCTGGAGGTAGCAGGGCTGGGAAGGAAAGCCGGGATTTCATTAGATCATGAGAGAGTTTGGGGAGTGCAGAAGGCACCCACAGGAGACAAGGAAGGGGCTGACCGGATGAAGGCTTCTCTGAGAGGTGACGGGGAGAACCGTCCCGTGCAGTGCAAGGTTCACTTTGGAGAGCCACGGCAGGGAAAAGTTGGAAAGAGAGGGGCTCAGATCCTGGCCCATGGAGTAATCAGAGACGGGGCTTTGCTCTGGAAATAGCCCCTGAAAGGAAAACTAACAGCCCCACAGTGTCTCCTTTGTTCCAGGCCCTGTGTTAATTTCTTTGCATATATCCCCTCAGTTACTGTTGATAAAGATTCTGAGAAGTAATCTTTTTTTTTTTAGGAAAATATTTTATTGATTTATTTTAGAGAGAGAGAAAGAGAAGCAAGTGCGAACTGCGGGGAGAGCAGAGGGAAGAGAGAATCTCAAACGGACTCCGCTCTAGTTTTGGGCGTAGATCCCAGCAGGGGCCTCAGTCCCACGACCCTGAGATCGCGACCTGAGCCAAAACCAGGAGTGGGTGGCTTAATGGGTGGAGCTGCCCAGGACCCCACTGAGAGGTATTCTTATCATTTTATGAATGATGGAGGTTTGGCATTGAATTAAAAACACTAAGCAGAACAATAGCACAAAAAAAGCCAGTATTTAGGGAAGAGAGACCTGAGGACTGGGCCACCATTCCAAGGAAAAGGGATAGAGAGACCCTGAAATCATGGTGTCCAGTTTGAAGGGTGCAGCTTTTTCTTCCTGTTTCTTTCCTTCCTTCCTCCTCTGCTGTGAGGACAAGACAGTTCCCTGCCCTTGCCCCAAATTCCCATTAGTACCATTTTTTTTTAAACCCAGTACCATACTTAACACTTGCTTTGTTAAACTTTTAATTTTATTTATTTATTTTTTGTGTTGATTGATTTCCTGGAGGACTGAGACTCTTCTAGAAACGAAACAAAACAAAATAACCTCCCCCCTCCCCCCACCCCACAACTACTATTAACTTGTGTCTTAATATCTAGAATTTATTATTTTTTAGATTAAACTTTTGCTCAATAATGAATTAATCGAAGAGGCTGTTCTTATTTACCCAGCTTAAACATGCATAAACTAAGTTGGTGGGAGAGTCGGGGGTAGAATAGTGATGATTTTATAGAAGATTCTTAGATTATCCTTTTCTCCTGAGCTTGGGAGGATGGCAGGTCCCTTAGAAGGCTCAAGAGCCATGTTGGTATCACTGCCTTAATTTCCCAAATTTTAGCACAGTCAAGTAATAATATGTGAGCAAAAAATGATGGTAATTTTTCTTTTTTTTTTTTTAAATGCAAAAGCTACACTGCTCCTGCAAAATTGAAAATGCCTGTAATGTCTGAGCAATTTTGAGAGGATTGATTTAAGTGGACAGGATGACTGTCTGGCTGATCTCTCTGATGAGTATGGAAATACTACTTCTGGCAGGTGAGTGGGATGTGCTCTGAAGGGATTATAGCTAGAACACAACAAGGTACCTTGAGAATTAGTTTATAGATACTTAAAATATTCTTTGGGAAGATAGTCTTGAAGCATCTGTTCTGGGTTTAAATTTTCTCTACTTTCTCTACTTAAAGGTTATTTTTTCCTGTTTAGTTGTTGAGGCTATATATAAGTTATGAATATATAATTCTATTTTTTAATGGCCAATGGAGGGTGCTGTTATGGTCTAAAGCTTCTAATCATAATTTATAGCCTTCTTTTTATAATTCATTTTTGAGCCATATGATGTAATTCTTTTTAGATTTTATTGCTTTCTTTTCCCAAAGGGAATAGCTTATCTTGTCTTAGTGGTTAATAAGTGCTTGTATCAAACTCTTCGTTTCCCAAATCATGTCTCTAATTTTCTCTGTAATTTTGGTTGTCCTTGGCATCTTTTTATGGCATTTGTTTGGGACCTCCTTTAGGTTGAAGTATCTAATCCACTTTTGAAGGGTAAGCATGGGCTGCTCTGGCCGGGACTGCCATGAGTAATTGTGTTGGTACAAATGACTCCCCACCACCTTTGGCAATGCATCATGCCCCCTGTGTAAATGCACATGGAAGGCCTGGGCTAACCAGAGTTAGCACGGCCTGGATTATATTTTATCTTTTCTGATATTGGAAATGTAAAGTGTTCTGTAGATCACGCTTTTGCTATCTATGATCTCTCTGAGGAGCTGACTGATTTTTGATGGCTCCTTGAGTTGGTTTTGTCTTGGCTAAGGCATGTCCAGGAGTGTCTTCAAAGATAAGGATTTTATTATTATGCTCAGCCAGTGGTCTCAATGCAAGAACCTAACTTGTGAGAGCCTGTATGTGTGTTGTCTTCAGTTTGTTGTTGTTGTTTTCAAGGAAATTCCAGCACAGATGCATGCTTCAGCCTTTCTCTGAGCAGGCAAGGCAAAACAATCTACAGAATTTTGTGTCCATCGGGGAGTCATTCTGGTCACGTAGTCAAAAGGAAGAAATCAGAGGATGGTACACTGAGCAGAGTTGATTGAGATAGGGACAGCTTCTACAAGTTTCTCCTCTTCTCTGGGAAGTGGAGTTACAAGAAATAAATAGTGGCTTTACAGCTAAAATAGGACTACCTAATTCAGGGGTGGGACAGAGAGAACAGATCATATGTGTTTAATTAGGAACCAAATGTGTCTTGAGGCCCTTCCCAAATGACGTAGAACTGTGGAATGTTCTGGTGAACTGTGGGTTTTTGGAGGTCCAAAATAAGAGGATTAGTCAGAACTCTCCTTAAAATGGAAGTTTGGAAGGTGTGATCCCCAGGCTCATAGCACCAACAGCACCAGCAGCTCCTGGTCAGAACTGTAAGTTCTTGGGCCTTCCCCTACACTGACTGTATCAAAAACTCCAGGGGTGGGGCCCAATAATCCGTGCTTTGTCAAGCCCTTCTGGTGATTCGGAGGAATGCTAGTTTTTGTTTTTATAACATTAGGGAAGCAGGTGTATTGACTCTGAACTTCAAACTCACTGTTTTTCTTACTCATTGACAGTGCCTTCCCGGAGTTTCCACATTGAACCTGAAGAAGGTAGTCTTGCAGGGGGAACGTGGATCACAGTCATTTTTGATGGTAGGTTTGGCTCTTACCAAAAGCAAGTTTCTTACTTACTGGTAGTAAGAATCCTAAATAATACATGAGGCTTTGGCTAAGGACAGGTGTAAAAGAAGGCCCGAAGGGCATTGGACCCACTCACACTGATTTCTGTGTTTCTAGACGCTCGCTTGCTGATGTCACAGAAGGAGAGTCCATCACACCATCATATGCCCGTGCCTGCTTTCTTATTCAAAGCTGTGGGATGGGACCCTAGGAGCCCCAAGTGACACAATATGGAAGCATGTAGCAGAGTCCTTGGCAATGTGTTCCCAGAATCTTGCAGATGGTTCTACATGTGGGAACTTCTAAACTACAGCTCAGCTTCCCCATCTGTACCAGGGTAGAGAGTAATTGTGATGGCTGAAAGTGGATTTCAGTGGATGGACTCAAAGAGAGAAAATTCTTCTTATAAACTCATAAATGAGACCATCCGTTTACACTGGAGTCATAAATGCATTTGGAAATGAGTAGTCATTTCATCCTCAGACAAGCTCAGCATGTCACACGGCCCTGTGCAGCCATGTTTTTATATTCTCCAGTGTGGATTGCAACTCTGCTCAGCCTGAGATTCCCCTTTCCCTTGTGTTTAGGTTTGGAGTCGGAGTTCCTTTATCCTGCCAATGGCGCTCAGCTGGAGATACACCTGGTGAATGTGGCTGAGCCCTCCCTGCCCAGCATCCCTTGTGATGTCTCTCCCGTCTTCTTGGATTTGCCGGTGGTCATGTGCAGGACCAGGTAACCTGTCTGGGTAGGAGAAGATCAGACAGGGCCAGTGCTTTGCCTATCGCTGTAATTTGGGGTGGCACATTAGAGCAACTCCCTCTAGGACTGTAGTTATCAGCTATAGCTTTAAAAATATTCCACACATGGGACGCCTGGGTGGCTCAGGTGGTTGAGCAGCTGCCTTCGGCTCAGGTCATGATCCCAGCGTCCTGGGATCGAGTCCCACATCGGGCTCCTTGCTCCGCAGGGAGCCTGGTGCTCCCTCTGACTCTTCCTTCCACTCTGTCTGCCTGTGCTTGCTCTCACTCACTCTCTCTCTGACAAATAAATAAATAAAATCTTTAAAAAAAAATATTCCACATGAATACGCTTCTGCGAAGGGCACTAAGGCTTAAGGGAGGATGAAAAGATAGGAAAGAACTTTGAGACATTTATAAGGAGGGGTTGGATTGTGTTTCCAGCTGTGCTTTCTTGTTGTTTGCAAGGAGCTCTATCGCTATTAAGATTTCAATAAATGGTGCCATTTCCCCATCTAAAGAACTCAACTCTTGAAATAGGTATAATTATAGTGATTGTTCCTAAACCCAAGACCAATTAGAAAGGAAATTTGCTTTCGTCCTCAGCCCATTTCCTTTTTGGTATGATTGGTACAGGATTCCAGGTCACCTACCGTCCTATTCAAGTTCTTGATGGCTTATGAAGTTTCATACAAGTTCGTTCTCATGTCTTAGAGATCCCGTGTGAAAGTGGATCATTGCTTAAGAGGACAAGAAATTATCATTTCCTTTTGTTTTCTGTTCTCCCCTTCAGGAAGCCTCCCTTTCTTCCATCTCTGCCTCCTGAAATCTAATGTGCAAATGTCAGCTCTTCCCTGAACATACAACTGAGTGTAATCTTGCTCTTCTTTGAAAGGGGGGGGATAGAGGCTGACCTCTAGGTGATGCTTGCCACAGCTTTGAGGAAGGAGCCCGTTTTGTAATTTACAAGAGGCATGGCGCGTGTGGCTCAGTGGCCCCGTGTTCTCAATCCTGTGTCTCTCATGACGCTTAGGTTTATTGTTCACTTGTCACTTTCATCCTAGAAGGAAGTACTCTGAGGACAAGGGATATGTTAGTATCACCCTTGTTGTCCTTATGGTACTTAGCACAACACCTTGTGAGTAGGCGTGGCTCTCTAGATGACTCTTGAACTGAACTTTCTTGCAGCCCTCCTGCTATTGGTTTTATTTATTTATTTATTTCATAAATTGATTGCTTTATTGATTAAACAAATGACAATAATTAAATAATTAAAGGAAAAAGTATTTTTATTACATATAGAAATAATCCTCCAAAAATTCTCTACTCAGTATCCTTCTTTTATCAGTAGAATACATTGGATGAATTTCATTATTCTTTGATAACTGAAACCTTAAAATGCTGTAGATTTTTCATTAGCAAAATTTTTTTCATTGTGCTATCATAAACATAGAAAAAACAACTTAGATTTAGATTTACCATCGATGGGTGCTGTTTGGTAGTGTAATTGCCTTTAAAATCTACTATTTTTATCTCTCACATACATAAAAAAGGATTCTAGTTTTTGCAGTGCTAATAATTGGCTTCTAGATTCTAATAAAATTTTATTTGACAGGCATATTCTTAGCAATACCCGGAGATTTATCCCCTTCTCTTCTTCTACTCCTATTGTGTTATCTCACTTGTTTCCACATCTCAGTCATCAGAAATATACCAGTGATGTCCAAATCTGTATTCAGGCCAGATCTCTCTCCTGAATTCCAGACCCACATTTCTGATGGTCTGATAGCCATCCCCACTTTGATACCCCACAGGTTGTACTTTTTTTTTTTTAATTTTTTTATTTCTTTTCAGCATAACAGTATTCATTGTTTTTATACCACACCCAGTGCTCCATGCAATCCGTGCCCTTTCTAATACCCACCACCTGGTTTCCCCAACCTCCCACCTGCTATTGGTTTTAAAACTCGGTTGTATGTCTTCCTCACATTTTATAGTGGATATGGGCATAGGGTTCCTGCAGGAACTTGCCATGAAATAGATCAAAACTCTGAAGTTTTGTATGTTCTATTTCCCTCAATGCCAACATATTAATTATTTTGAGATGTACCATATAATCTATTTTAGAGGAAAGAAACACTGTCCTCGTACATGTACTCATGGGTTGGAAGATGAATATCCAGTTCAATTAACCCTCAAATGTGAAAAAATGTACATTTTATCATCAGTGAAATACCATCATATTCATTAACATAAAGACATATCTGCTTTCACCAGGACAGGCACTATAGCCTCTAAATCAGCACTGTCTAATCCAGATACTACCTTAGCAACAAATGTAATTTAAAATTTTCCAGTAGCCATATTTAAAAAGTCAAAAGAACCAAGTGAAATTATTTTAATTATTTTTATTTAATGTAACATATCCAGAAAATTATTTCATGTATAATCAATATATAAATTACTAACACTATACTTTATATATTCTTTGCACACCAGGTCTTCAAAATCCACAGGGATTTTACACTTAGCATATTGTATTTGCGACTAGCTGCATCACAAGTGCTCAGTAACCACGTATGGCTAATGGTGGCACATTGGATGGTGCAATTTAAGTAATTAAACTCATGCTGGAGAGTTTGGTGAGAAAATCGTGGAGGGGAGGCACTTCTTAATTCTAGCTCCTTTGTCATCCTATTCCCTCTCTTACAAAAGTCAACATGAAGGGAGCATCAAAAAGGCAAATAAATCATTGTGATATTTGTGAAAAGAGGAGAGGGGATCCAGGATTCTTTTGATGCATATATGAAGTGTTTATGGGCTGCTTGAATATGATGAAGGCAAGAAATTTTTTGGCAACATATGAATGAAATCAATGTCTTTTTTTCCTGAAAGAGCCTAGGATTTAAGCCCAAGTCACCCTTGACCCGTGATGTTTGCACATATAATTTTCTTAATCTCTTTGGAACTGTCAGCATTTTTTTTTTAATGGAAACTAGGATTAGATTATCTATCAATGTCTGTTCCAAGTCTTGAAGTCCCGTCAACCTACAATTCTGCAAGATAGACTTTTTTTTAATTTTAAGGGCTTTCTGTAAAACAATTATAACACGTTGGTGTAGGATCCAATCTTTAAAGTCTTGTGGGTAAGTGGATCTAGACTGTAGAAAATGAAACATAGGAATCCTTGCTTAGCTCTGATTCACAGGTGCTGGAAGAAATTCGGAGTGATCTCATGGGGCTGTTGGCTTTGGTAGTTCACAGTTTTTGGTTCACAAGGATTTCCACTTTCTGCCCTCAGATCTCTGCTCTCTGAAGCACACGAGGGTCTCTACTACCTGGAGGTGCATTCTGGGGGACAGGTGGTGGGCAGCCCCAGTCCAGGACCACGAGACAACTGTACGTTCAAGGTGGGTTCTGAGGATGGAGGAATGTGTATTTACCTTGTCTGAGGGTAGGCCTGTGCTATCAACCAGCAAGTTCTAAGTCAGCCAGAGTCTGCTTTGTCAGGGTAAGAAGAAAGGTGGATGGTAGTTGTGAGGTGTCTGAGATGATACCAATGAAAGTTAAGTGTGGCACACTTGTCAGACTCTGTGATTTATGTGCATTAATTTGATGCTCACATCAACTTTAAGGGGTAGCTATTTATTATCCTGGTTTTACAGATGAGGGACTTATGGCTCAGGGAGATGAAATAATGTGCCCATCTCATCAATAATTTTGCCTATGTCCTCCAGGTACTAAATGGCAGAACTACAATTTTTTAAAAATTAGTTTAATTTTTAATTTTTGTATTGACTTATGATGTCCTCTAAGTTTCAGGTATATATCATAGTGATCTGATATTTTTATACATTACAAAGTGATCCCTGTGATAAGTCTAGGTGGCCATCTGTCATCATACAGAGTTATTACAATGTTATTAACTATATTCCCTCCGCTGGTGGGAATGTAAATTGTGTGAAGCCACTGTGGAAAACAGTAAGGAGGTTCCTCAAAGAATTAAAAACAGAAATATGATCTAGCAACTTCACTTCAGGATATTTATGTGATGACAATGAAAACACCAATTGGAAGAAGTAGATGCTACCTTATGTTTATTATTTATAATAGCCACATTACAGAAACAGCCTAAGTGTCCATCAACAGATGAATGGATAAAGAAGATGGGGTATATATACACGATGGAAAGTTACTCAGCCATAAAAAAGAATAAATCTTGCTATTTGTGACAACATGGACATAATGAGAGGGTCTTAAGCTAAATGAAATAAGTCAGACAGATACAGACCAATACTGTATGATTTCACTTACATGTGGAATCTAAAAGAACTGAGATTTGAACCTGAATTGAGGATTCTATTTTTTTTTTTTTAATTTTGTTTATGTGTCACAGAGAGAGTCGGAGAGAGAGGGAGAGACAGAGAGAGCATAAGCAAGGGGAGCTGCAGAGGGAGGGGGAGAAGCAGACACCCTGCTGAGCAAGGAGCAGATACTGGACTCGATCCTAGGACCCTGGGATCATGACCTGAGCTGAAGGCAAACATTTAACTGACTGAGCCACCCAGGCGCCCCCGTGCATTGGATTCTAAGTCTTCATCTAAACTGAAGCCCATGTGAAGTCACAAAGATTATCTTTGGCCAATGTTTCATGTCAGAGCTGCAGTTCTCCTACATCTCAGTAGGGGGAAGGGACTCAGAGACCCAAGTTCTACCTTGCCCTCTGCTTCATGGTTGATTGCTGCTCCTCTTTCCAATCCTAGACTGAAAGGGCATTTGCTAGTGGTATTCTCCTTCAAGCGCAGATCTAAAGGGAAGCAGAGAGAGCGAGAGTTCATGAGTTAATGCCTAACTTATGCTGGAGAAGCAATACGCATACTTGGTTTTAATTCTGTGTTTGGTTCAGCCTCTTGTCCATTTCAGGTTAGTTTTCCACTAACCTATGAAAGGATAGCTCCTAGATGTTTCATAAAAGCCTTGAGGTTTGACGGAGCTCATTGTCATGGTTGTCCTTACCACAGGATGACCCTACTGAAGGGCTGTTCATGAAAGTCTCGGTCATTAATTAATGCTTCTTTAGAACAAGACTTCATCCCCTAAATTCATCCCTGTTGCGATTTACATTTCATACAGGCCATTCATCGACAAATTTGGAATTTGCTGTCAGTTCACATTTAACAACTTGCTTCTCCCTCCCAGAGAATCTTGTAATTGTGCTTCTGTACATATGCAGCAGAAAGGAAAAAAAGATCATTCTTTCTTATTAAGCCCAACATGCCCACCTCTCCCCTGTCTCCGTGAATGTAGCAGAAGATGGATGGCCGGGCACCCTCCCTGGTCACCATGCTGTTTTTGGTTTTGATGTTCCTTTCACCCCAGATAGTAAGTATTCCTACTTATTAAAGATCGGAGAGGAGAGCACGGGGAGAGAGGAGAAGCACTTCCTAAAATTGCACATTAAAGGAAACAAGTCCTTGAGTGCTTCGCCTAGCTTGGCGAGTTGATGGAAAATCACCAGGGGACGCAGTTAATGAGAGGCATTCCAAGCTAAATAAAACACGGTGTGTCTCTTTGTTTTGGGACTGGGACTGGGGGGAACTGTGAGTATTAAAAATTAATTCCATCTCGCCAGTCCACTTCAAAGAGCCTGCTGCGGGCGCTGACAAGTTTGAACAACTCACAGAAGGTTTATCAAGCAGCTGGTGGCTGTGGCTTCACTCTCCTAATCTGATGCTTTCCCTCTCCCCCATCTTGCTGCCACTGACCTCGCCGGGGCTCAGGGATCGGCATGAGGGAAGCTTGATTTGGAAGCTCATTAATTTTTCACTTTGTCATGTCTCTAGCTTGCTGGGTGAGCGGGGCCTGTTCTCCTTAGAAATGTACTATTTTTCTGTCGTGTCAGCTCAGGGGGAATCACAAGGGAGAATCTTTCTGAGGTTTAACTCTGAGCACCCCAGCACGACGAGGAACAGCAGGGAGTGGTCGAGGAGTCACTCTCTTGCCCCCTCGTTTCTGATGGATGGCTCACAGGCTGAGTGAGTGGTAGGTCTTAACACTGCAAGCTGGAAATCCGGAGGCATGTCTCTGGGTTACAATACCATACAAACCATGTATTTGATTTGGACTCGATTGTTCTTTTGCCTCAGTTTCTAACATCTGTGAGAAGGACTGGTAACCCCTGCTCTTCCTCATGAAGCTCCTAGGGTATACTTCCAATGGAAATGACAATGGTAAGGAGGGCGCCCCAGTGAGAGGTGAAGGCCAGGGTGCAGGAAGAAGCTGGGCGGCCAGGGTCGGATGTGCAATTTGGCAGGTGTGTGTGTGGAATTGCATTAATCCTTATCTTTTGGTGAGATCAGAAGCAGCTCCCAAATGGTGAGGTCACTACATTCTTACCTTGACCTTCTGACTGTACATACTTTCTGCGACCTATTCTCTAACCCTCTCTTTTACAAAGGAGGAAACTAGCCTTGATGGCAGGCTGTTCAGCCGTGTGGATCAATGCCTAAAACCCATGCTTGCCAAGCCACTGTCAGCTTTGTTGAAATGTCTTTGGCTCTCCCCTCTGCTTAGGGCTGTTGTTGAACAATGGAGTTATTCTTTGGTGATATTCTCCCTGGGAAGATGGACTTCTGGCTGGAAGCAGACCAAGCAAAACGATCTGCTGTCATTGGATTTGCAAGTGGGAAGCAGTGTAGTTTATAGGGACTAAAGGCAGTCTAAGCGTTTAGAGGAGGTTGGGAGTGAGGGTGTCAGAAGGCGGAGACCAGGTTTTTTTCCTGAGTGTTATCAGCTCATGGGTCAAACCTTGGCCTGGTCAGTGCATTCTTCTGCTTCTCTCTTCACATTGGCCCTGACCATGAAATGCACTAATCTTGGGCTAACCCAGATGCCTATAGGTGAGACGGGACTTCCAGAGTTGTCTTTTTCTCTCCTCTACTTCAAGGTACCATATCATGATTGATTGATATAATCATGTCATAGGAGGCCATTCTATCTTTTCACAGAGATTTGAATGTCTTCTCTATCCCAGGTTGTGCACAAGGATATGACCATGACTGAGTCTGGCATTGTCTCTGCCTTTCTGGAGCTTATAATTAACAGAGAATGTGCTTTGGGGGAGGGGCATAGAAAGATGATTTGGTGTGCCATGACCAGGCTTTCACCTCTCCCATCAGTGCTGTTTCCTCCTTCTCAAAGAGTAAGGTTGCTTCCCATTCCTTGAATAATTTGAATCATTTTTCTCTCAGTAGGCACCATCCATTTTCCCAACAAATACTCATTTGTGTTCCTACCCAACTTCCAATTTTTTTTTTTTTTTGTAGCTCACTAATTCCTGCCTAGCTGTTAGCTGATAATTTAAGTTGCAATCCTTTCAATTTAAGTAAACAAATTCTTGTCTAGGAAAATTAAAAAATCCTTCAAGATTCCAAGATAACAAGTTACAATAATGGAATTCTTAAGCCTGGCCTACCTACTTTCTTTCTGGTAAAATGTGTTCCCGGGTATGGCAGGTGGGCAGGGAGAAAGAGACTTGCCAAAGTTTGGACAGTGCAGTGCAGGGCAGAGAGAGCTATGTGACCTCGATGAAATTCCCTTTACCTCCTCTATGGAAAAACGATAATAACATCTGTCACCTTCACCTCACAGATAGATTACGGGGATAAAGAGAAACAGATGAAAGTTGATTTGAGGAAATGTAACCATTTGCTACCTTAGACTAATATTTGATGGGGAATGACTTTTGCTTCTTGTTTGTGGTTGTGATACGCTAATGAATCACTTCCTTGTGATGACCTTTCCTGAACAGTTTTCCAGGGCACAGACACCCATTGTTTATCAAGTGACACCACCAAGTGGAGCTCCAGGTAAGAAATCCCCTATTAAAATAGGAGCAATTACGGATCCCTTTGCCAGAGCTATTGCAAACTCTTCTCTCCAGGTGGGTGCTCTCTATAAATGGGATCATTGAGCTTCTTCTCTGATGCTGTTTTAAAAATAAGTGTCAACCTCTGGTTTAATTTTAACCAGGTTTGGTTTCACCTTTGGGCACTTTTGCTCTGTTACTTCGCTGAAAACTAAAGAATTCAGACACAAAAAGAAAAAGAGGCTAGCAAAATCAGACCAGGTCCTGCTGGAGAATGGAGGAAATATAAATCCCTATCATTGCCCTTAACCTGCTAATCATCCACTTTGTAGCAAACCTTTATTGAATGTTATTGTGAGCCACACTCTGTTCTAAGCTTTTGGTGTGTATTGTCTTATTAGATCCTCACAAGAACTTGAGGACATAGGGACTATTATTATTCTTCTCGGCAGACAAGGAAACGAAATACTAAAAGGTTATGTAGCTTGCTTAAAGTCGGCTAGGGAGGGTACAGCCGGGATCTGAACCCAGGCAAGCAGAATCCAGAGTGGGTAGGTATAGCCAACATTTTGTTCTGTTTTGAGGGGTGGTGTCCTGTACCACACGGAAGGCCAACAACCCTGATACATACCCCATTGTTTTTTTTTTGTTTTTTTTTGTTTTTTTAAATTAGAAGGCACACGCACACATGCAAGAGCTAGAGGCTAGAAGAGGAGAAGAGAGAGAAAGCTGAGATTTTCATAAAAGAAGGGATGGCAGCTAAGAATTAGATTCAAGAATGGCTAAGCCTGTCTTACAACTAAGTAGTAAGCACAGCGAGGATTATATATAATTCACTGTCTGATTCTTGGCAAATTCCTATGTCTATTTCAGATTGTTCCTTTGTTCAGGCTTTCCAGATGGTGTAATTACGGGAATACAAGTTGCTAACTGTTTATATGTAGTTGTGTCTAAATGCATAAACTGATCTCGTTTTGAATGGCTTGACTGCTCAAGAATGTCAAAGTGGGTATCCGAGTTGCTGGAAAGTGTTTGCACTTCTGTGTATGTGTATAGACTCAGATTACATTGTGTGTATTTAAATGATATCCTGAAGACTATGAATCTGGCCTGATTTTATTCATGCAGGTTATTCAGAGATCTTCTCCTTTCCATGTGTCTGATTAATCAAGGCATGATCACGTTTTATTAAAAAGAGATGCGGTCTGAAAATCACAGGCCGATGTTTGGGTCCCTGCTGTTGGGGTGTTAGAGAGCTCTTGTTTCAATGGCAGAAGTCCACAGGGCGAGGGCTGAGGAGGGAGCCTGCCGTCAGAGGTGTGAAATGGGATGCTGGCTCACTCAGATCTGTCAGGCCCATTTCTCTCACCGAGCACGAGTGCAGCACCCTGTCTTCTCCACCTTCTGGGGGAATGATCGCTGACTGGCCTGGTTGGAGTGGAGGGGTCCCTCCAGGCAGGATCCATGCAGCAACATCTTTGAAGTCACTTTCCAGACAATTACTCTCACTAGGTTTGGGAAGCCTGCCCGGAGTGGCAGCCCCAGAGATGAGGGAGGTGGTGGGGACAGGAGAGATGACATTCCATTAGTAGTTGACTTTCTACCTGTGATGAACCATCCTCCACGGTGACGTAGAATTGTCCAGCACCATGGACAGGCTTAGCCACTTCTTAGCCTCTGTTGGGTTGCTTTGTTGAGGAACAAGTCAGAAAGTCACAGAATTCCCAATTTCTATAACTTGTTACCAGTTTTTAAAATTGTGCCCATCAGAGCTAGGGATCAATAATTTAGCTCTATTGAAACGAAGGGAAATTATTTTGCCAGTTGTTAACAGGAGCAGAGAACTGCAGACTCTAGGCTTTCTTCATGTCTGTGACCTTTGTCTAAGGCATTAGGTTCCCTCCCTTTCTATCCACTCACTGTACAGTGACTCTCATACTACCTGGAAGGGTCCCATGGTTTCACTGCCAGTCATCCAATGACCACATCTGAAAGCATCTCATACAACTACTACACAGGCACAGTGTGAAGGGAATACCTTCTTGGTCATGTTCTTTTGGGACTTTGAATGTGGCCATGAAAAGATTCTAAGTCCTCTGCATTCAGTGGCCTCATGAGCCCCACGGGTGCTCTTTTCTTTTCCATTGTGGTTTTAGTTATTTCTTTTTAAAGATTTTATTTATTTATTTGACACAGAGAGAGAGAGAGAGAGCGCAAGCATGAGCAGGGAGAGCAGCAGGCAGAGGGATAGGGAGAAGCAGGCTCCCTGCTGAGCAGAGAGCCCGATGTGGGACTCGATCCCAGGACCCTGGATCATGACCTGAGCTGAAGGCAGAGGCTTTAGCCAACTGAGCCACCCAGGCACCCTGAGGTTTTATTTACTAACCAAAACCTCTCTCATCTCTTCACATCATTGTGAGACTACAGCACAGATGGGTAAATTCTTTAATTATCTGGAAGGCACGCATTTCCAGGTCATGGGGTTGTCTGGTGAGCCTGAACTACATCACCTTGCTGTGGTGTGTTTGTTTAAAACTTTGCCTTATGTAGTTGCACAGAGCTGAGTTTAGGTGTTTTCAACTATAGAAGAAATCAGCTCATGTAACATCCGGGAGGGGCCCCCAAACTCTTTTAGAGAAAGAGTTACATCAGATTCCTTTCTCACCTCTGGTGAGCAGAGCGGGTCGGGGTAGTACCGAGAGGGCACCTTGCTGAGAGGCGATTGCTGATGCCTGCACTTCCTCTTGAACTTGAACTCAAAAGAGGGGAATATTAAGGACACGTTTGCTACCCCGTGGAAATCCCTGTGAGTCACACAGAGGAGTGCAGCAGTAGAAGTCATCTATTTGTCAGTGGACTAGGTGGACATGAACTGCTTACAGATCCCCAATTTGCCCTGTCTTTGAAGACTAGCATATTGGTTGAATGAAGGAGATAGGTCATTGCCCATCCTTTAAGCCACGACACTGTTCTATTTCATCTCATCCCCTCCTTTCTTAGTTTCTATCCATTTGGGTCATCCTTGACACTTAATCTTTAGTACTCTGAGATATGGAAAAAAGTTTAACATCCGAAATACCCAGCCTCTCCTGGGTGGTTCATATTAGCAAGTGTCCAGAGGAAAGTCTCATGAAATGTGGAGCACCCCAAGGACATTGTTCTTAAATCCCATGATGGTCTACACACAGCCAAGAGCGTAGAACAAGGCAGCATGTGGAAACCAGCCCCTTGCTCCTGAAAGCCTCATACTTCATGGGATTGTGAGGAAGACCTGTTACTGCTTCTATGCCTCATATTTAGATGATTAAGCCTGTGATTACAATAATCGGTTATTTTAGACTTTCCAACGTGTAGTATTGATCACAGGATCATATTTGGGGCTCCTTTCTTGTATGGTTTGTAAAAAGGCATTAATATTCTGACTCATGACCAGTTTGACCATGTTAAATAGATGTAACCAAAAAGAAATAGTCTATGTTGTAATTTACAGTTGGAGCTAAGTCTGTTTAATTTTTTAAAAAATCCTCTTAAAACAGGAAAACTAATACATGTGTATGGATGGATTATCACTGGAAGATCAGAAACCTTTGATTTTGAAGCTGAGTACATTGAGAGGTAAGACTGTTCATCTGGGTGTTCAACTAGTTACAAATATGCTGGATTGCTTCCTGAGCCCAGCTTCCCCAATAGCAATAAATTGTGAGCAGTTGGCACAGAACTGCTGTTTTCCTCTTTGTAGTTTATGGTCCCTGGTGAGCTGGGCTTCAGCAAACTTTGTTAATGTAATTGCAACTGGTCGATTAAGCTGGTCCATTTATATACTGACAACTAGTCACTCTGGGCTCAGCGTGAATCGCGCTGTAATTGCATCCGTGGGTTTTCTTTTTCGATTCTCACCCTTCTCCCCCTTGTTTCTGAGGCTGAAATAAATTTTTTATAAAATGACGCATGAACCCAGAAGACCATTATAACTTCCCTGTTTGGTTGGTATGCATTTGTGCATTTAGAAATTCCATTAGTGTGATGGGAGGAAGGGAGAAAGCACTGAGAGCTGTTGAGTTTTACTGTTTGCTGGGAATGATTGGGATTGCCAACATGACTTTCTTCACCAGAGGCTCATGAAATAGAAGGTGTTACTTTTAAATCAGGTGTGCCAGGGAAAGAGGAGGACCAGAGGGAAAGTGTTGAAGTTGTAGTCTTTGGCGGAAGCTCTAAGCCACTGATTAGGCAACATCTGAAGTAGTTAGAGCGAGGACTGATGAGGTAGAAGGAACCTAGTCTTACTATAGCTGAGCAGATTCTATATACTGGGTCTAATTGTCCTTGTACTCCTCGAGAGGATGGCAGTATCTTCCTCTGTTCTGTTCCCTTTCTGTGATTTTGCCCTACTTGAAGAGGACATGATTTGGCTACACTCAGGATCTACATTTCTGGCATTAATTCATGGTCAGCTTGTTTTGAAAGGAAATCACTCTTTCTGTGGAGACTGGAAGCCCCAAGGTCATCCTTAATAATATGCTACATTCACTGCTTGGTTCCATGTCAGCCTGAGTCTGGGATACAGTATTTGAAAGGGGAAACAAAGGCATAAACTCTGGGTAGACCCAATAGAGCCAATGTGGACATGATGAAGATTTGGGGGGAAAAGGGAAAGGCTCCTTCTGCCGTGTGAAAATGCAGACCATGAAACAGTGCTGTGCACTCCTACCTGTAGGCTGAGAATTGATTCAATGTCTCCTCAGGGGACAGGCTTGGGCCACGTGCAGAATTTCTCATAAATCCAGAGGAGAATGCTCAGAACAATGTTTCCTGTGAGTTTTGCCAGGAATGTTTACTGGGACCCTAACGCTATTATCTCATGTCTTTTCCCCCATTTTTTTATCCAGCCCATTGATCATGGAAGCTCAAGGAGACAAATGGGTCACAGCCTGCTCTCTTGTAAACAGGCAGACAGGAAGCCGGTGAGTGTCTTTCCTGCCTACATACATGCTTTTAGTTTCTTCCATGTGGGTTTCTCTCTCTCTCTCACACACACACACACACACACATACACACACACATCTATTTTTTAATATAGATCACCCATAACTGCTGACTACCTTATTTTTAGACTTACTGGAAAATACATGGTAATTGATTCAAAATGCAAATTGAAGTGGATTCTGAAACCAATCTTGAAAAAAAATAGCTAATACTAAGTGTTCATTCTAGGCCAGACCCTGTCTAACACTTTCACATTTAGGTTACCTGATATCCTTGTGAAGACATTATGGGTATTATTCCCGCTTTATGGCTGAGGAAACTGAGGCACAGAGGGGTCCAGTAACTTGCTTAAGGCCCTGCAAAGAGAAAGTGGCAGATCTGGAATGAATACCTGGGCTGACTAGCTAGCCTCCAAGTTCGTGCTCTTAGCCACTCTGCTGTAATGACCAGCCAAAGGAATAAAAAAACAACTAAAATTTGTCTATGTATTACAGTGAATTTTTAAAAAGAGTGTCTACATGCTTACAGTTTAGCTAACCAAATTTTGCTGGATTTCACTTCACTCAGGATTGAGTAAATTTAACCATCTTTTGAGGCCATCATAAGAATTATACTCTATCGCTTAGTGTTTTAGGACTGACATTTTATAGGGCCAAACTCTATAATGTATCTCCTCCTATTGTCTTCAGTTTGCTTGCTCAGGAGCCTTCTTTTTTGGGTTGACAGTTTTCCCCCCAAAATCTTTACTTAAATTCTAGTTAGTTGACATAGAGTGTAATACTGGTTTTGGGAGGAGATTTCATGATTCATCACTTACAGATGACACCAGTTGTGCTCAATAAAGTGCCCTCCTTAACCCATCACCCATGTAGCCCATCCTCCACCCACCTCTCCTCCAGCAACCCTCAGTTTGTTGTGTAGTTAAGAGTCTCTATGGCTTGCTTCCTTCTTTTTTTCACCCTTCCACTATGTTCATTTGTTTTGTTTCTTAAATTCTACATATGAATCAGATCATATGGTATTCGTCTTTGTCTGGCAGACTTATTTCACTTAGCATAGTATCCTCTAGTTCCATCCACGTTGTTGCAAATGGCAAGATTTCCTTCTTTTTATGGCTGAATAATATTCCACTGTAGATACATTCCACATCTTCTTTATCCATTCGTCCATCAATGGACATTTGGGCTTTTTCCACAGTTGGAAATTTCCATAGTTGGCTATTTTTTTAAAGATTTTATTTATTTATGACAAAGAGAGACACAGTGATAGCAGGAACATAAGAAGGCAGGAGTGGGAGAGGGAGAAGCAGGCTTCCCACTGAGCAGGGAGCTTGATGTGGGACTCAATCCCAATACCCTGGGATCATGCCCTGAGCCAAAGGCAGTCACCCATCAACTAAGCCACACAGGCACCCCCATAGTTGGCTATTGTTGATATTGGTTTTTTTTTTAAAGATTTTATTTATTTTATTTGACAGAGAGAGAGATCACAAGTAGGCAGAGAGGCAGGCAGAGACAGAGGGGGAAGCAGGCTCCCTGCTGAGCAGAGAGCCCGATGCGGGGCTGGATCCCAGGACACTGAGATCATGACCTGAGCCGAAGGCAGCGGCTTAATCCACTGAGCCACCCAGGGGCCCCTGATATTGTTTTTATAAACACTGGGCTCTCTGTGTTCCTTTGAATCAGTGTTTTTGTATCCTTTGGATAAATACCTGCTAGGGCAATTATTGGGTCATAGGGTAGTTCCATTTTTAACTTTGAGGAACCTCCATACTGTTTTCCAGAGTGGCTGCACCAGCTTTCATTCCCACCATCAGTGTAAGAGGGTTCCCCTTTTTCTGCTTCCTCACCATCTGTGTTTCCTGTATTATTAATTTTAGCCATTCTGACAGGTGTGGGGTGGTATCTCATCATGGTTTTAATTTGTATTTCCCTGATGAAATGTGATGTCAAACAACTTTTCATGTGTCTGTTGGCCATCTGGATGTCTTTGGAAAAATGTCTATTCATGTCTTCTGCCCATTTCTTAACTGGGTTTTTTGTTTATTTTTTTGAGTGTTGAGTTTGACAAGTGCTTTATAGATTTTTGGTTATTAATCCTTGATCAAATATATCATTTGTAAATATCTTCTCTCATTCTGTAGGGGGTTCACACTTAATAATAGATTTTTTTAGTAAGAGTTTTGGTGTCCTTGTTGTAAAGGCTTTGGAAAGAATGGAGAGGTCTGAAGAGAGTGAAATTTTGTCTCTACACCATGTGTTTAACTGATAGCACATTTATTGATGAGAACTCTAGTTAGTACTATTCTACATATTTTCTCCAATGAGTTCATTATGCCTTCTGAATCTGCCATTTTCACTGACTAGCTGGCATTTTATTTTATTTTATTTTATTTCATTTTCCTGGCTAAAGAGTCAGAACTACTGAACTAAGTTGTCTGGTAATTCTCACCACTGGTTTTGGTTCTTTCTCTAGCTATCCTCTTCAGGAAGACCATGGTCTTGGGACTCTGCAGTGCCGTGTAGAAGGCAACTACATCGGTCTGTCCAAGAAGTAACATAAGTTGAAAGTTCTATGTGTTTCTTTTTCTGTATCAGAAAAATACTAGTTCAAGGATTGCTTCTCACAAGGATGATTATAGTCACTACCAGCTGTTGAGAACGGCTTTAAAATCTATATGAAAGAGCTTAAATAGAAATTAATTTAATCATCACAGTGAGTGGATTGGTGAGGCTGATGGAATTATTTTCACTTTAGAGGAGAGAAAATTGCAGCTAGTGACCAGGGCAGCTGGTTATGGATTTACCATGTTTAGTGTGACTTTCAGCCCGGACTCTGAGCTGCTATGTGCTACCACATCTATCCTTTTATTGTTGGAAGTCAACAGTGACTGTGCTGAGTCTCAGAGGTGTTTATTTTGGGCATTGTTAAAGAAATTACAGGTCTGGGTGGTAACTTGGTGATTATCTGGAGTCCTTGGGTTTATGGTAGCAAGGACCTGGTCCCTGTGACACAGGCAGACTCCTGTGTTAATGTCTGTTTCTTTTCGTTACAGGCTCCCAGAATGTTAGTTTCTCAGTATTTAACAAAGGAAAGTAAGTAACTGGAAGCAAGCAAATTTATCATCACCTTATATTATTGATCTCTTTCTGGTCTTGCTTATTTTTTTGGAATCTTTTATAGTGGAAAATTCTAAACATACAGGAATAAAATAGCATTAATGAAACCTTGTGTACCTACCTGATTTTTTTGACTTAGGTGAATATAATTGTATCTTACACACTCATCTTGAGGTAATGTAAATATTTCAATGTGATGACGGCACAAAGTGGTGGTAATTAGATCTTCAGTAATCTCATAAATTTAAAACAGGACATTGTTCCATAAAATGCACTGTACCATTCTAAGAAATGCCTTCCTCAAGATAGAAAGGGTCCAGATTTCATAGAGTTTTGGAGAGGAGATTATGATTTGGAATGGTTTCTGCATGCCTTAGCTAATGTTCTGACACCATATAACTTGTCAAGGGTTTTCCTGAAAAGCATACTCTCTAACTGACATTCATCCCATTGTAGTGATAGTGGCATATCACCTACAGCTCCCAGTCCCAAGAATGGAGGTTCTCTCCCTCTTTTTCTCAAATTTAGGAAGGAATAACACTAGTATCTATTGGGTATCTACTATAGACCATTTTTTTACTATGCCCTTTCACATTCATCTTTCCCTAACATTTGTGATGTTCTGTGAAATAGGTATTATTGGGACTCCCTGGAAGTAGGTATTATTATCAAAAACTTTCAAAATCACAAAACACAAGTTTCCCCATGGGTATCATTCTTTACTCATCAAAGGGAGCTGGTATCCAGACTGTTCAAAAGATCAGGGGAGGCTGGCCCTTGATCTTTGTTGTAGGCAGCTGATTTAAGAAATGCAATCTCGAATGCTTTTTTTTTTTTTTTTCCCATCTAAAGCAAACCTTTGTCTTGGCAGGTCCATAGTACATAAGAATGCATGGATGATCAGTGCTAAGCTGGAACTTTTCCTGTACCAGACACACTCAGGTACTAATGCCTTTCTCCCTGAACTCCTCACTCCTTCCTTCACACCTCGCTCAATGTTGGATTCTTCTTCCCTTTCTCCTGGTGCCATTTCTCTAAAACCAGGAGCACCTGAAACTGTCCTCCTACCCCCCCATAATGATGGGTGAGAAAAAATTGCTTGTGTGTGTTCTATATTAAAAGAGGCTTGATCATAGACTTCTATACAGAGTTTGTGGATAAAAAATGAATGAAAGAAAGGAAGTCATCCTTGTTCTGTGTTCTGAGAAATAACAGAAAAGCAGTGGCCCCCAAAAGTACAAAAGTGTATCTTTCCGGTTACTTTAATGCCCCCTCTGAACATTCACCCAACAATTTATGACTTGCTAATATTGATGTTCAACGATGGTGTGGCTCTCTGAAGGGTAAACTTCCATGCTGAAAAATGAATGCTGAAAATTGGATACTTGGATGAAACTGTGAACCCAATTTGGCAGTAGGAAGTTCACCACTGAAGAAGAGCGCTTAGGTTTGAGTCTTGACAATGATCATAAAACCATCGTAGATGCGACTGTGAGGGAGGAACCCATTCCAGGGACAGCAGGATCTACCTTTGCCAAAAGTGCAAGAAATATAGTAGGTAGTGGGGCAAATGTCATTCACTCTGTAGAGGGGATCTAATTGTGTAAAAAGCTGAATTTTGACCCTTGCCTTTATTTTTTTTACACAGTGTAACTAGTCTCTTTGGGAGTCAGTTGGAAGAAACCTCTGAGGGGATGGTGGTAATGAGGGCCAAGAGAAGTGGGGCTGGAGCTTGCTGAGTGTTTTACATGTGAGCTCAATGTTTATTTAATTCAGATGAAGACACAGACCCAGAAAGGCAAAGAAACCAAAGTTCCTAGTGCTAGAAAATGCAAATCCAAATTCAAAATCTTACACACAAAAGTAATAAACAATGGGAAGTTCACTCTCCTGGCCACCTGACCACAAGCTTTGTTGACCAACGCTCTTGAACCCTGAACAATTATAGGCTGGTGGGTATCTCCAATCACATAGCTATTTCATATTTCTGGCACCTATGTCTTCTTGGGATGAGGACTCTCAGGCCAGAGAAGCTCAGAGCAGAGGAGGTTATGGGAGAGGGAATGTGGACAATGACATGTTGTGAGTGGTGACAGAGAGTTCCCAGCAGAGCTCTCTGAGGGCTAACATTCAGTGATTTGTTGAGTTCTATTAAGTCATTTAGTCTTTCTGAGGTGTAATTAAAGACCTATATACTGGACAAAATGGTGTCCTTCCTACTCTAAAAACTGTCAAAAAAAGGAGTTGAGGAAGAATCTGGGGATTCATCTACAGTTTTCCTCCCATCTCTAGTCTCTAATTTATTCAGTTACTAGTTTCTGTTGGTTTTACCTACCATTGGCTTCAAGGTACAGTTTTAGTTTACTTACTGCAATTAGACCTCCCATCGATTTCTTAAAGATGATGTGTCTACTCTATCTCTACGACCACTGCCTCAATTCAGAACCCCATCATCTCTTGCGCAGCTTGCCACAATGGCTCCCAGGGGCCCCTATCTGCCATCTGTCCTCTGCTGCTTCCATGCTTAACATCGCCACCGCCATGCCCTACACCAAACACACACCTGATGCTTCTCTCCTGCTGGCTGCCCTCTACAGGAAACGGTACAGGTCTCAGACTCTGGTCTTCTCCTCATCAGCTTCTCCTGCTCCGTTGTTCCCTCTTACCTTCCAGCAACACTGAAATGGACTTGAAACGCAACTTCTCTCCATACTCAGCCTATCACTTTATTTTTTATTTTTTTAAAGATATTTTTCTTATATATTTATTAAAGAGAGAGCATGAGAGGAGAGAGGCCAGTGGGAGAAGCAGACTCCACGCCATGCAGGGAGCTCGATGTGGGATTCAATCCGGTGACTCCAGCTCTATGACCTGAGCTGAAGGCAGTCGCCTAACCAACTGAGCCACTCAGGCGCCCTATCACTTGTTTTATTTAAACACCCTTTCCCTTCTCTCTCTCCTTCACTTGGCCAGTTCTAACTAATGCTTTAAGATTCAGCTCCAGAGTCATTTCTAGAAATTTCTTTGTAGTCCACCAGGCCCTCACTCCTAAACCTCCCCTGTGTACTTTCATGTACTCTTTTTAATTTCACTAGCCCAGGATGTCACAATTATATTGTTTCATGGACAGGAGCGTTATGTAAGAAATGCCCCGATAAACTCCACAACCACTCATGATTAGCTCCTTTGTATCTTCGGTTTACTGGAGAACACAACTCGTCTTCCCCTGCAGGGAATGGAACTTAGAATGGTTAAAATTGGATCATAGAGAGGAAAGGACCAGAAAATCTTACATCTGGGGACTATGAGGCATCTGACAGTGGGGTTTTGAAGCAGTCAGGAGGCAGCACAGAAGGATTGAGGGGTGAGTGCACACCGGGAGAGGAGCATGCAAGATGGGGAAGAGGACAAGTCTCCTGAAGACGGTAGTGGGATTCATTCTTTTGCTTAGTGCAAACTGCAGACTCATATGGGTGAACAGGGCCTTGCTTGGTGCATCCGAAGTTGATTCCTTTATAACATACTACATTACGTTATAAGTAATATGTTACATATTCTGTAACATACATATACATTGTACATTACATGTTCTGTGACTTGTACATTGAGTATTTGAGGTCTGGTGACAGACTGCCTAAGAAAGCATCATGGTATGTAGGGATTTCTGCTGATAGCATGAGTGACTTTCAAATATTGATCCTATAGGTATTATACATACTGCTATAGATGAGTCCTTATATGCGTTTTGAATGACTATTACCAGAAAAAGTTCCAGCTGTTGCTCATCTTAGAAAAGTTGACATTGGGGCGCCTGGGTGGCTCAGGGGGTTAAAACCTCTGCCTTTGGCTCAGGTCATGATTCTGGGGTCCTGGGATCAAGCCCCACATTGGGCTCTCTGCTCGGCGGAGAGCCTGCTTCCTCCTCTCTCTCTGCCTGCCTCTCTGCTTACTTGTGATCTCTGCCTGTCAAATAAATAAACAAAATCTTAAAAAAAAAAGGATACATTATTGAGGGGTGCCTGGGTGGCTCAATTGTTAAGCGTCTGCCTTCAACTCAGGTCATGATCCCAGGGTCCTGGGATCGAGCCCCACATCGGGATCCCTGCCTGGTGGGAAGTCTGCTTCCCCCTCTTCCTGGCTGCTGCTCCTCCTGCTGTGCTCTCTCCCTCTCTCTATCAAATAAATAAATAAATAATATATTTTAAAAAAGAATACATTATTGGTAACCTTCTATTATTATATTATTATCTGGGTCACATTCTGGTCTATATTCGGAAGCTTACTTTTTTTTTTCTTTTGCAGAAATACTATCGGTGTTTCCAGACACTGGGAGCCTTGGGGGAAGAACAGACATCACAATTACAGGAGACTTCTTTGACAATCCTGTCCAGGTTACCATAGCAGGTAACCAAGTTGAAATGGCTGAAAGTAGTTCATAGTTTTAAATGCTGTAGGAGATTACATACCTCTTACGGCATGGAAAGAGTGGGGGAAGCAATTTTTGCCTTTTCTGACTCGTCACACACCTGCCATAAGGTGTTTGACCCATTTTGTGGAGACCAGGTGTCCTGCAGGAACAGGGTGTTCTGCGGACACACTCATAATTCATGGGCAATTGCGTCAGGGTCCTCATCCTGGGAATGAAGAGAAGGGAAAAGTCTGGCAGCCTCCTCACAAAGGTTTACTCCTACTGAAAGGCAACCTCTCTCCTCACCCTCCTTGCTCAGCCTTCTCTATAAGCTCGAGTAGATAGGCATTTGCTATGTAGATTCTTCTGGAATGTCTTTTAGGCTAATCCTTCTGTGGGACTCTTTGAGCACCTTCTGTTCTGCCAGGTAGACGTCTCCTCCGGTTGGTGACGCCAAGGATGCGGGAACATGTCCTCACCATCTCACGTCACACCTGTCCTCCCATGCTCAGTTGAGTGGTGGGGTGTGTCCTCAGTGAATGGCATTGCTTTGCCTGGCTTGCTTTCTGATCACTATAAGCTGCCCTCTGTCCCATTGCCCTGCACACTCCCTTTCTTGGCCCCCTGCATTTTGGGGGACAATGTTTGCTGCATGACCCACATCCAGTTCATTGCCTTAGAATAGGAGCCTGTCTACTTCAGTGTGGTTGTGTTGTCTTGCCATTACTTCAGTATACCTATCTCTCTTTCTTTCTCATTCTCTCTCTTTCTTTGTCCACTTATCTGATTTTAAAAATTCCCCTCAGGTATTCCATGTGATATTAGAGATGTGTCTCCCAGGAAGATTGAGTGCACCACCAGGGCTCCAGGAAAAAGTGCAAGGCTCACTGCCCCTCAGGCAGGTAAGGAAGTCGTCACCACGGCTGTTCAGCGAACTCATTACAACCGCGAGGGACGGAGAAGTAGAAATGAGTGTTTGCTCCCTCAGCTGTTTGACTGGTTAGCTCTGTGAGCTCCGGGCCCCAGACACCACTGTCAGGGCTTTCCTTTCAGAGAGGTGCTTAGCTTTGTTTTGGTGTTTCACCACACTGCACTTCTAGCCCCAATCTGATGAATGACCAGTGGGGTTCAGGGGAGACCTGATCTGGAAAGCATAACTACAGTCAAGACATTGTTGTAGCCACTGGTGGAAACCCCTAAGCTGCCTCCCTCCACACCGTGGGTCAGTTGGGAGTCCATTGTCTGAGAAGACCAGAGCATTCAAGGGCCCTCTCCTGTGCTCATAATGACAGCAGCAGGCAAGGCCAGGGAGTGGGGCATGGTGGGGTGCATTTAAATGCCATTTCTTTTTCTTTGGAAAGTAAGGATGTGTTGTTGCCTCAAGTTTATGCCCGGAGTGGGCTGAAATGGGGAGGCCGGGAGGAACAGGTTCCACCTGTTCTTTGCTGCAGATGAAAAGCAAGGCCCTGGAGCACTTTTCTGGAAGCTCAGGTGTCATTAGGGATGAGGAACCACAGGCTGCTCGAGTCTGTATTCCTCACCTGCCCCACGGGGGGCTGACTTCATGGTTCAAGTGCAGATAGTGAGCTTAACTCCAGAAGCTCTGCACTTAAAGGGGAAGTAACCCAGCAGGGGGAGAAGCCTTTCTAAAGAAAGACCATTCAGGTGTGAAAATGCATGCAAAGCTTTGGCTTGAGCATTCTCTGGGTCCCAGATCTGCCATTTTTACTCAGGGAAGGCTCCCATCCAAGCAAACAAAACTACTGAAGCAGGTGGTAGAGAGAATTTGTGTTTCCTGTCAGGAAATAGAGAGCTGTCCCTTCTTCGAGTGGTTCCTGCGTTAGCTGCTTGGGTAATGGTAGGATTATTTCCTGAATGCAGCTGTTCTTGAAAGTTAATGTCCTTTATGAAGACCTTTTGAAGTTTCTCCTATGAAAGGAGGGCAGAAGACTATGTAAGGCAGCAGTGCTCCAGGGCCTACTGGGGGGTGCTTGGCAACAGCTGGTTGGTCCCGTGGAGATGGAGGGGGTGTTGCGGCTGGCCTCTCCTGAGGGGAGGTGCCCAGGACTTGTTTCTATGCTCAGGACAGGCATCAGAACAGTTCTCCAGTAATCTGAGTACTATATTAAAATATGCTCTTACTTTTCTGCTTGTTTCTTATGTACTGCCTTTTTTTTTTTTTTGGATTTCACAAGGAACGACAGTAGTAGCTTAAAATAGTAATTATAATTACTGCAGCAATCCTTCATTAAGTACTTACATATTTCAGGCTCTTTGTGTATATATTTCACGCTCCCCTTTTTTTCTTGCCAGAATTATTAAATTGACTCATTTGCCTCCCCACCCCCCAACAGCCTTACTGAGATACAATGGACATATAGCACCATCTCCCTTAGTTTTTAGTGCATGATCTCTACTTATTATTGTCTCCATTTTGTTGCACAAGAAAATGAAGGCATTAAGCAGTTTGCTCAAAGCTACACATGTCGGAAGTGGCAGATCTGGAATCTGAATCCACAAATGGACAATTCTTTAGCTGCACCTTTGGTCCGAGGGTGCAATCATGCAATATTGATTGTACATGTACCTTTGGTGTCAAGGTTTGCTTAATATGAAACACAAAGTAATCAGTACAATATCATTGAAAATATCATGTAACGGCAACATGCCACATGATTTGTTCCATGGGTGAATCCACACATTGGGGCCATGACATATATAGAATTTAAAGATTGCTGATTTTCTGGGAAAAAAGGGAATAGAATTCCCAGGTTGAACTAGACCTTAAAAGATACTGAGGGGGCCTCTGCGTGGCTCAGTCGGTTAAGCTTCAGCTCAGGTCATGGTCTCAGGGTCTTAGGATCAAGTCCTGCATGGGGCTACCAGCTCAGCAGGGAGTTTGCTTCTCTGTCTCCCTCTAACCCAACCCACCCCCATGCCCCCACCCTGCTGTGCTTGTGCTCACTCTCTCTCAAATAAAATAAAATAAAATAGATACTGAAGTTCAATCCTGAACAAGAGAAGTCAGAGCACACAATTATGTTGCCCTCCCTTACTCAATCATAGCATTTGTTTGGTTGGTCAGTTCTCTCCATGACTGGCTTCTCTTTCCCGGACACTCCCATTAAAAAGCGCTCCCTACCTTTTTGTGGTCCTCTGAAAATATTTCCCCTTACTGCTCCTTATCAAGTATCTCTTTCCAAGAGTCTCAGTCCGACACTCCGCAATATTGTCTGCTTTCTGGAACATTTGTGTTATCTGTAGAACCTCTCACGTGACTACTCCATTGGGATCTCGGTTGACTTACCTCTGTAGAGAGTATTGGATCACCTTCACTCTGTTATCTGAGGTAAAGTACTTCCCCAGTTTGGGGACGTATGGCCTCTGATGTTTATGAGGTATGCATGTTTTACAGGGAACCGAGGGCTTCTGTTTGAAGTTGGAGAAGCTGTCGAGGGCTTGGATCTCACCTCAGGCATGCCAGGGTACCAGTGGCAGATTGTCCCGAATGCCAGTTCACCACCTGGATTTTGGTCAAAAGAAGGGCTGCCCTTCAGGTATGCTGTAGGAAAAGCAGAGTTCCTGTCAGATGTGTCTTTCTTTACTGGCCTAGGTGAGACCAGGAGACAACAAGCAATGAGATTTCCAGGGGGAGAAATTGGAACATCCACCAATTCAACAACAGTTTGACCACTGTTCTCAACCAGTGTCGGTCATGTTAGTGCAACACAAGCCTTCTGTAGGTGCACACAAACTTTTGATCAAATAGGTAAAATTTAAATTTTCTATGAGTCAGTTTACAGACTACTTCAGGAGATCACTATTAATTGGAACACTGAGCTGGATAAGCCAGGACACTTGGTAGAGAGCAGGGTAAAACTTGCCAAGACCTGAAACCAACCTCTGGCTGGTGCCAAAGAAAGAAGCAAGAATATGTCTTTTGGTCATATGGAACAAGCACCCAGTGCCGAAGGTCAACCCAGTGGCTGGCGCCTAGCAGGGGAATCTGTTGTGGGCTCTGAGAGACATTGTTTTCCATAGCAGTGATGGCAGTGTGAGTATGGTTTTCCTATTAGTGGTTCTGAGCATTTTTAATCCCTTCAAGGACATGGCCAGAATGTCTAGTTTTCTGAAGTGGTCTTAAAAATATAAAAAGTTGAGAATTGCTTAGACACACTGTTTCCTTCGTGTGCCCTTAGCGTATATACAGAGGGATGGATTCTTTACTGTGTGACGAATCTCTTCTCCTTTCAAACCTCTTCTCAAAAGAGGTTGGTCATGACCTCTGGCTGTGAATTCCAGCCATTTCGTGACTTCCTCCAAGGATTTGGGCATTTAAAATTTCAACTCAATTGTGGAATGAAAGACTTTGTTCCCTGTTCAGGGAATTTCAGACATCAAAGAAGCCAAGGAAGGAAGGAAATCTGTGAACAGAAAAGAGTAGTCTCTATTGTCCCAGATGCCTAACTAACTAGGTATTTAACCACCAATATATAGTTTTAAAGTGGCAATCATGGTGGTCCTTTGTGGCACCTAATGATACATCTTTATCATAGTTTTTGAGAACCATCAATCATGTTCAAAGGAAAACCTTTCAGCTATATTCAGTGTGTAGGGAAGTGTTAAGGAGTCAGACCACCTCAAAATACAAAAGGGAATTTTGGCTATATGTACCACCAGCAGGGAATGTCTCTAACTGCCATTTGAAGGAGTTAAAAACCACAGTAACTCTTCCCATTCTCTCTGTCCTTCATTTCTTTAAAATTCAAAATTTTTAAATTAAAAAAAATTAGAGTATTTATTAATTAATTGATAAATCATTATATTGGTGGGCCTTTAAATAGTTATTTTCAAAATGATTTTCAGAAAATATTCTTGGTGGGGCTCCTGGATGGCTCAGTGGGTTAAAGCCTCTGCCTTTGGCTCAGGTCATGATCCCAGGGTCCTGGGATTGAGCCCCGCATCGGGCTCTCTGCTCAGCAGGGAGCCTGCTTCCTCCTCTCTCTCTGCCTGCCTCTCTGCCTACTTGTGATCTCTGTCTGTCAAATAAATAAATAAATACAAATCTTTTAAAAAAATATTCTTGGTGTTTATTGAGATAGTTTAATCATTTGCTTAGCCATATCTGTCTCTAATATTAAGGTCACTAGAATTGATCTGAAACATTAAAAAATATATGGTCATATTTTTGGAGTGTTTCATAAAATTGCCTGCATCTTTGAAGTTGTAGGATGTGTCTTTTGATTTGAAATTGTTGACACATTTGATTGACTTTTCTCTGTGGGTTGTAATATTTTTAACTGGAAAAATAATCTCTGTAGGTGTTGAGGTAATTAGTAGGTTCAGAGCAAATCACTCCCCACCCTTTTTGTGAGATAATGTTCAATTAGTAAACCTTCAAATAATTAAAAACTATTTACTGATCACCTACGTTACACACAACATTGTGTTCAGAAGGTAGAGAGCAAGATCATTATCTTGGGGAATGACCAGCCTTATCATATGCATGTACAGCCACAGAGCAAAGTCAGACAGCAAGGACTGATCTTCCTCCACATATGCGGTGTGTCTCCTGAACTTCCTATTTAGTTCAACAGATTATGTATTGACTTACTACCATGTTCCAGACCTTCGAAGACAAGTTAGTTCATGAGAAGCAACAACTGAAGAAATACCCAACTAGACCAGGTCTAGTTGATGAGGAACCATAGGTAAAGTGTTTTTCTAATGTTATACAACTATCAAGCATCAGAACTAAGATCTGAATTTTTCTGATTTTAAGTCTTGTGATTTCTCCAGAAGTCCACCTATACCACATTATGGCACACCTCCTTTCTCACCCATAGGAAGATGATATTTTAAAGAGACACAGCAGTCTGTGAGACCCCCAGAAACACCTTTTGTGAAGTTAATATCTACCATGAGGGAGACAAAATAGAAGCTTCTCTTAATATCACTTGGGGCCATTTCAGTTGTTGATCTCTAGCAGAGAGAGAGGGAAGGAACCAGGCTCCCTGCTGAGCAGAGACCCCCCCCCCCCATATGAGGCTTGATCCCAGGACCCCGAGATCATGACCTGAGCTGGAGGCAGAGGCTTAACCCACTGAGCCACCCAGGTGCCTGTATTTCTCTTTCTTTTTTTTTTTTTTTAATTTTTTAAAAAATTTAATTTAATTTTTTTAATTTTAATTTTTTAAAAAAATATTTTATTCATTTATTTGGCAGAGAGAGAGAGAGAGATCACAAGTAGGCAGAGAGGCAGGCAGAGAGGGAGTGGGAAGCAGGCTCCCCTCTGAGCAGAGAGCCCGACGCGGGGCTCGATTTCAGGACCCCGGGATCAAGACCCGAGCTGAAGGCAGAGGCTTTAACCCACTGAGCCACCCAGGTGCCCCTAATTTTAATTTTTTAATTAACATATAATTTATTTCAGGGTTACAGGTCTAAAGGTCTAAAGGTCTAAGCCTTCAGACAACCCTGTGCTGCAGCTACAACTTTCCCAAAGACACCTTGATTACAAAGGGAGTTGTGGCCATTGTGAAGGGATGGGTTGAGATACTGACTAGCAGGAGGAATAGCTGTTTCCAGCGTATGCTGGCCACTCACATGACAGAGTCAAGTATTTCTTCCTCCTTGCCACAAAGAAAAACAGTACAGTGGGGCACCTGGGTGGCTCAATCAGTTAAGTGTCTGCCTTTGGCTCAGGTCATGATTCCAGGGTCCTCAGATAGAGGCCTGCATTGGGCTCCCTGCTTAGCAGGAAGCCTGCTTCTCCCTCTCCCTCTGCCTGCTGCTCCCCCTGCTTGTGAAACTCTGACAAATAAATAAATATATATATTTTTAAAATTTAAATTAAATTTTTTTTTTTTTAAGGAAAAATAAAGTGCAAGAACACTCATTTGTTGGGTCTGTGATCCGGGTGTTGGTTGTTTTTACTTCTCTCTGTTTCTCTCCTTTCCAGAGCACGGCTCAGTGGATTCTTTGTGGCTCCAGAGACAAATAATTACACTTTCTGGATCCAGGCTGACAACCAAGCTTCCCTGTACTTCAGTCATTCAGAGGACCCAAAGACCAAGGTATTCGCCTTCCTCTTACTTTTCTTTTTCTTGTCCCTAGTTCTTTACTCCTGAAAAAAAAAAAAGAATAAACATCAAAGTGCTCATTATTTTACTTGTAATTGTAACATGTCACTAAGCAACTAGGAATTTTAAAGTTTCATTTTGTTGGGGGGGTGGGTGGGTTTATTTTTTGTTAAATATTTTGAAAATTGAGATATAATTGACATGATTTTAATTGTTGAAAAAGAATTTGGTTGAATGTGTTGGCACATTTATTGAGCACTTACTTACTATAAGCCCAGTGTTAAGCAACATCGTTTATGTACCTTGTCTCTGATCTTCACAGCACCTCTGTGAGCTAATTATATTTATCTCCATTTTCCAGATAAGAAAATGGAGGCTTGGAAAGATTGTATGGCCAATCCAAGGCCACTTGGATCAGAGGAGGCATGGTAGTTAGAGTTCAGACACTATCTGTCTGATTCTAAAACTTGTGCATTTTCCCCTGATTTTTGGGCAGAGATGTAGGCAGTCTTATTTAGGTATTTCCTGGTCAGCTTTGAAGGATAAGAAAAAGTGCTTTTTTTTTTTTTTTTTTTTTTTTTTTTTTTTTTTTTTTTTTAAAAAGGAGTTGTGTATTTTACATTTCCATTCACAGTGAATGAGAGATCCAGTTCCTCTAAATCTTTGCCAATACTTGGGTCTTTTTTTTTTTTTTTTTTTTAATATTTTATTTATTTATTTGAGAGACAGAGATCACAAGGAGGCAGAGAGGCAGACACAGAGAGGAGGAAGCAGGCTCCCTGCTGAGCAGAGAGCCCGATGCGGGGCTCGATCCCAAGACCCCGGGATCACGACCCGAGCCGAAGGCAGAGGCTTTAAACCACTGAGCCACCCAGGTGCCCCAGAAAAAGTGCTTTTAACAAAAAGCCAAGATTCACTAGCAGCACTGACAACCACTTTTGCCCTCAAATTATTAACATGCTTCTATAAAATTATTTTGCTAGTTGCTAGAGAAACATTGTAGATCTTGGTGCAGTCAAGTATTCTAGGTTTCTCAGGTGGCTTAGTATTATTTTATTCATAGTATCATGTAAAGTCAGGGTTTCAGGTTGCCTGTTTCTGCTCTAAACATGGACATTCAGCCTCATCTGAATACAGTTTAATAGAGAGACAGAGATAGAGTGAGGGGCAGAGAAGCATACACAACCACAGGTGTGTGATTGAGCTGACTTGTTGGAAAAGCAGACCAGTCCAAAGACCCTGTCAGTAGCTGTTCAGGCACTTGCTATTTGAGAAGTAAATGCCCATAAGCTTCATAGTATTGACTGTGATATGCTTCTTGGGCCCCAGGTGAAAGTGGCCTCCATCAAGGTGGGCATTGCTGACTGGTTTGACGCTTGGGAGCAGAATGGGCATGACGGGACTTGGCAACGGAAGACCCCGAAGTTGGAGCTGGTTGGTGGCACCAGCTACTTCCTGGAAGCAGAGCATGGTGGGAGAGCCCCCAGCAGGGGAATGAGAATTGGCGTCCAGATCCACAATACCTGGCTGAATCCTGATGTGGTCAGCACTTACCTCCGAGAAAAGCAGCAAATCCGAATCCATGCCCAGAGACTTCCAGAAATCCAGGTGTGTGGTTGTTCTCCATCCTGTGGGGTTGGATTTAGGGGCTGAACGCTGGAAGGAACATCATCTGGCCAAATCCGCCAAATCTTATTATTAAGATAATTTTATTTGTGGTCTTAGTAATTTCCAGGTAAATTCTCTTTTAGAATCTTGTTCTCTGGAGTAGAGATAAAGTCCTGCAAACAAACAGACCCACGTATGCAAGCACATGAGTGTACACACACGTGATTCCTTTGCTGTAACTGATGCAGGTCCTATCTCTTCACTCATGGTGTTTTCTCCATCTGCTTTGTACAGGTCAAAGCCTTTGGGTCTCTCTGTGGTGCCCCATACTTGTGTTGAACAATATCAATGCCCTTTCAGTTGCTCACTTCTTGGTGTACAAAGATGAATCCCTATGGACTCTGCTTTTCAAGTTTAGAGTCTAATAGTAACACATGTATGCAAATAACCATAGAACAAGGTAGAAAAGAGCAAGTGATGGAAATGACCGATCTTCCTTTGTAACTAAAATATAGTGCGCCTGTCAGGGAGCATGCGAGGAGCCAAGCAGATACGGAATAAGAATCTGCTCCTGCCCTCCGGCCCCCACCCCACCCCTGGGAGAGGGCGCAAGGCGAGAAGGGCTGAAAGGGGTCCTTCAGGGGCTGCACTGACGTCTCACACCCTAACAAGAAGTGGGGGATACGGGTGAATAGGGAGATCGACCTAGAAGAGTTTTCTTTCAGTGCTGACACTTGGGTTCACAGATATTTCTAGATGGTAGTGAGTTTAGATAAAACTGAAATTACAAATAAAAGGAAATAGACAGTGGAGGAGATGTGTCGCGAGTTTCTCTGACTTAATTAGCCCGCGTCACTTATTCCTGTCACTCTCGACAGATGCTGACCGTGTCTGGCAGAGGGAGCTTCGTCCTTACTTGGGACAATGTCACCAGTCAGCCAATCCCTGGAAATGTCACAGCCCATCAGGTGGGAACCTTCTTCAAATAATGACAGGTGGAGGAGTTGGGGGAGAGGTCTTTATGTCTATGGTGTACATTCTTGAGTTTGTTGTTTGTTTTTTAAAAACAGATTCAAAGAGCCATTGAGGAGTTACTTGCCGTCAAATGCAAATTGGAACCCCTTTCGGCCAGCAGCCTACTCTGGCTTGGGTTTGAACAAGGTGTGCTTTCCTTGGCTTGGCAAATGCTGATCCTCTTCTCCATTGTCTTTCTCTCTATCTTTTTCATTTCCTGCTACCAGAGTCAAGAAAAGTTACCGAAGCTGGATTTGGACACCCAGTGGCCATGAGAGTGACGTCACTTGGTGTGGGTTTCAGAGAAAGAAAAGCCATTCCCCTGGGGCTCTTGGGTGGAGCCTAGTGCTCCCCATGCTGCCCATGGGAGAAAGGGCAAACCATACAGGAGGAAATGAAAACACTACAACAGTGTATCTTATTTAATTCAAATTGTAGCCAAATAAAGGAATTGTTACACGAAACAGTTGAATTGTCACATGAAACATGTTTACCAAATTGTAAACATGCGAGGGCCACTTTTAAGATACTAATGTGAGCTCAGTTATAGTCAGAGCTCCTTGTCTCTGCTTCTCAATAGTTTTTGATGCCATGGTACACAGAGAAAATTGTCATCAATGTTTGATGGTCTGTGGCAGACAGAATGGGGCTCTGCTGTCAGGAGATTTCAAGCCTTCAAGCTCAAGCTCAAGCTCAAGCTCTGCTAACCCAAAGGATCAAAGGCTGATGACACGGTGAACTCATAACCCAACCCCGTGACACATGTTGGGAAGCTCTGTCTTATCAATCTCTATGCCCGTCTTCCTGTTTTATCTGCCTCCAGGCCCAGAAGGTTCCAGCTTTGAGGGGGACCTCACCAGTGGGACAGAGCCCTTCTGCGGGAGGTTCAGCCTCCACCAGCCTCGACACCTTGTCCTAATACCCCTGGCTTCCCAGGAGGGCTACCAGCTAGATCAGTACACGCACGTAAGTAGCAGCCCTCACCCTCCTGGGTAGGTTGGGTAGGGAAGGTTATGCTCTGGGGTTGAGACTGAGGAAGCAGAAATACAAAGGAGTGTTTGCTGGGATCTGCTCCATGCACGTTTCAGGCTGAGATTCTGGGTTTCTTAGCTACTGTTTCAAGTGGTGAACAGATACCTCTGGTCCTTCATTAGTTAGTGGTTCCATGGAAATGCCTTTGTCTTAGCTGTAGATCCATGGATGATTTTACATGCTCCAGGATCTTCTTTGCTCATTGGGGAATAGCGTGGACACTGTAGTCAGACTGTTTGATTTTGAATTTTGACTCTACCCTTACATGTCCTCGGGGTCTCGATTTAGTTTATCCCTCTGTGAAATGGGTAGTCATATGGTCTAGAATTGTGGTGGAGATTAAATGAGATAACCTACTAATGTGTGCACTGGTTAGGACTCTGTTAAATGCTAGTCACTGTTATTTATTATGTTTTTTTTTTTTTAAAGATTTTATTTATTTATTTGACAGACAGAGATCACAAGTAGGCAGAGAGGCAGACAGAGAGGGGGGGGGGGGAAGCAGGCTTCCCACTGAGCAGAGAGCCCGATGAGGGCTCAATCCCAGGACCCTGGGATCATGACCTGAACCAAAGGCAGAGGCTTTAACCCACTGAGCCACCCAGGTGCCCCTATTGTTTTGTTTTGTTTTGTTTTGTTTTTTAATTAATAGGTTGACTAGCACAGCCATCTTTCATAAAAAGAGAGCAGCCTCTTTGCCCTTTGGGAGCTAGAGGGAGCCTAACGGGCTGGCTGAACTCATGGCAGTGTTTGGGGGTGGGTGGCTAGAGGACTCTCCTTCAGGCCTGAGATTGTATCATTCTTTGATATTCCTCAAAATTCCATCTCCTCTGTGTTTCAGGGTTCAGTCAGTTCTTAGTGGAACTTCCCGGGAGAGCTTGGATTAGGCATGTCAGGTTGGGGTCCCGTCCATCTTCCAGCGTGCCCTCTGCGGGACGGGGTCCCAACAAGGGGCCATTTGCCCACATGGGCAAGTCTGGAATTATGGAGATGATTCTGGTTGCTACACTTGGGAAGTGTTACTGGCATCTAATGGGCAGTTTCTAAGGATGTTGCAAAACATCCCCGAATGCACAGGACAACCCCATCCCGCCCCCCTGCCGACCAGAAAAGAATTATACAGTTCGAAAGGCCAACTGTGGGGAAAAAAAAAGTCCTGTAATAAATTCTTCTTGGGAATTTTGCTTCATTCAGAAACCAAGGATGACAGTGAATTAGAGTTCAGGCACTGAGACTCAGAGAGGTGAAGTGACCTGCTCAAGGTTACACAGGTAACTGGGTCAGAACAAGTCTGTTCTAACTGAGATACTCCAAAGTCCTAACTGCCAAGCACAGTGGTAGGCATTTCATGACTCTCTGCGGAGTCAATGACAATTTATTCTGTTTGCCTTTCTGGTGAGATTAGTAAGCTCCAGGACAATGGGACTTGGACTGACGTTAACTCTCACAGCATGAGGGAGTTTCCTAGGGACGGGACCCTCTTGATGACACGTTGCTTCTTGCACTAATCGAACTCATACCTTTCTCCGGTGTCCATAGTTGTGCCTCGCATACAAAGGCCACAAGAATAACATCCTGAAGGTGACCGTATTTTTCACAACCGACTCTCAAAACTTCATTAAGAAGAACATCACCTGTGACTGGAGTCTTGTGGGGACCAGTCCCGACAGGTAGCTAATCTGTGGGGAGTGTGGTGGCAATTCTGCCGGCTGGGATGATTAGCTCTCTTGGGGACAGGGGCCCCTGTGAGGTACCGACGATTTCTTATTTTGGGCCTCAGATATTAACCTGCGGTTCTTTTTTTTTTTAAATTTAACTATTTATTTTAGAGATAGAAAACATGTACATAAGCAGGGAGAGGGACAGAAGGACAGTCTCAAGCAGGCTCAGATGCCCTCCTGAGCATGGAGCTGGATGTGGGGCTCGAACCCACCACCCTGAGATCATGACCTGAGCTGAAATCAAGAGTGGGATTCTTAACCAGTTGAGCCACCCAGGCACCCCTTCCCTTGGGATTCTGAACACATCTTAGTCAACTAAGAATTTTGATTTAAGAGTAGTTAGTTGTTAGGAATATAATACTTTTTGCAAATACCCTTGACACTTTACCTGGGGATAGAATGATAGAACCTCTTATGTGGGAAAGATTTTAGAGACTGTTCCTTGACATTACTGATAGGAAAAACTGCAACCCAGAGAATTATTGAGTCACCAAAATTTATATAGCAAGTAAATAAAGACTCTGCAATGAAACTCAGGCCTCTTGCTCCCTTGCTTTGGTGTTCTTTCCATAATGGTCTTACGGGTTTTGTAAGTGGTCTTAAACCTCAGTGAGTCTGGGGTATTAATCTTCTCTGTGGTTAGAGCCTAACATATGACCTGCTGAAGATGCAGAATTATACTGTCATCTGAAAATGCTGCCGACACTGTCATGAGCGAATGACCACCTTGAAGTGCGCCTCGCCCACGTGATTCCACACGCTGAGCCTGTTTTGGATGGGAGGCCTGTACCTGTGGCACACAGGACTGCTGGGGTGCAGGGGTTCTTGGGGTGTCTCTCCTGACTACACAGTCTGCAGGCCCTCAGGCTGGTGAACTCGGCTCTCTGCGAAGGGGCTGCAGGTGCACACAGAGAGGCCCAGTTCTGCTGGGGGCTTTGTTTTTCAGCTGGCGGTTCACTTGCACGGACCTCTGGGAGACCTGTGTGCAAGGCTCTGTGGATCTCCAGCCAGCTCTGGCAAACTCCTCTGTGCTGGTTTACCAGATCGACCTCTTCCCTCTGTCTCAGGAGACCCGTGGGTTCTATGTGGATGAAATTATTATTGCGGACACAAACATAACAGGTGATAATCGAATCTGCTCTCTGTAAGGGGCCTGTCTATCTAGTGCTGACCTCAGATTTTTCTGCTTGGGGAAGTTCTTCTTTTAATGCAGAGGAAACACGTGGTCCCCATCTTGTCTGATTGTTCCTGGAAAGAAGATTGGTTTGGGATTGTGTGCTCTTGGTCCCCCTATCTTTCTAGCTAATTCCTTCCCCACCCCACCCCCATTTATCCAATGCTTGCTCTTCTGTGCTCTTACCCCAATTTTACCACTTTCATGCTGAGAAGCTTTGTTTCCTTATCTGTAAAATGGGCATAAGCAGGACCCCATCTTATTGAATTACTGTGAAGGTTAACTGAAGTATAGAATGTAATGAAGTCAGCACAGGTCTTGCACCATGGGAAGTGCTCAATAAATATAAACTGTTATTATTACTATTATCATGATTATTGTTAGGTTAGCAGGACTTCTACACCTGTCAATGAATTTATATCTGTCATGCAAAGTGCTGGAAGGAATAAGGCAATATCTGGTCCTGTAAATGGGCTAAAGGTCTCATTTACACCTTCAAGGCAGACTCAGAAAAGTGAGAGAGTTAACCATGTCTTTATGAGAAAAGGCTTGTCCTGCTTTTTGCCTATCCACATTCCTCCTACTCAACTTTCAGAGCTCAAGCTTAGCCCTTTCCTCCATGATCTTTCCCCTTGATCTCCTTTAGGCAAAGCAACCGCCCCTAGCTTTGCTTGTCCATGAGGCTAGGGACAAAGAGTTCATCAGGGGTCCTACTGAGACTGTCCAAGTATGATGGGCACTCAGGGGAAGAGAAACCCACAGCCAAGACAGAATGGGGCAATCTGTCCCTGGGCCTCGAGGCTTCCAACTTTTGCTCACACTCCCTTTTCCCTTTATAGTCTTTTGTCTGAAACTTATAGAGCTGAGGGCAAGAGAGATTGGGGGATGGTGGCAAGAGGTCTCAATTTCGGCTCTGAAATCTCCTCATTCTAGGATACTCATCAAAATTCCATTTCTTACCTGGTTCACCGGTTTAAGTGTTTGGGGGCATCTGTGCTTTGACTGATTTCAAACCCTGTTCATGTTATGGTGTAATTAGGTGATGATAATATTCAAATGGAGTGCTGGGGTAACCACTTGAATTTCTTGGGGCCCAAGAGAACTGGCTGGACCTTTTGTTGCTCTCCCCACCCCCCACCCAAGCACTATCTGGATTCCCGGAGTGCTGAGGCGATCAATATTTCATGCACTTGAACCATTGACTGGGAACTCAGGACTAGATGATCAACTCTGTTTCCACTCTCTCTAAACCCCTGAAATCTAGGAGCCAGAGTCCCTCCTCACTGCCCCACCCTTTAGCCATCAAATATTCCAGTATGTGGGACCACCTAGGGTTGAGGTGAGGGGGAGAGGGAAAGGGAGGAGTGGCTTGGGTGAAATAACCCCCTTCCCATTTTGTCTAGTTTCCCTGCTGGTGATGACTTTGCTTTGAGGATGATTTAATGGCAAGATGAACCAATAGCCATTGTTAATTGAGATTTATCTGATCAGCTTCACACTTTATATTCTCTGATCTCATCTCCTATATGAACATTCCTTGTATGTAATGGTGCCTATCACTTACTTCTCACTGAGATCTCAGAAGCCCATAAAGTGCTCCTATTATCTCCACTCTGTAGATGAGGAAGCCAAAACTAAGAGGGGTTGAATATCTTGCCCCAAATCACACAGCTGGGATGGGGGGGGGGGGTTAGCATCTGGACACTGGAGCCAAGCCTTCAATGACTCTGTGCCCAGGTGAGCAAATAAGCATTTATTGAACACCTACTGTGTGCTTAGTATTATGCTAAATCAGCAGGGGTCATGCAAAGATGCTGCGCTTTGGACTGTCCACAGAACAGTGGATCAGAACACTGTCCACTGTTCTGATCATACAGTTTTGGGGAAGACGTGTCTCTTAGAGAATCTAAAAATATATTGTGCTGGTCATTTTGAATCTGCCATCCTGCTAAACTCCCTGTACCATGCAGATTGATGTGTTATGATTCCCACTTAACCAATGAGGAAACAGTCTTAGGTTATGTTGATCAGCCAAATGGTTACCTAATACAAGTGGAAAATCAGGATTTGCGCAGTAGTCGGTTTGAAGGCTTGCCCTGTTTCTGCGCATGTGCTGAGCCCGCTCTGTGAATGAGCGCTCACATACCCCTAGAGGGCGCCTGTGCGCTCAGTGTTCTGAAGGGGATCTGCTGTAGGTTCCCGGAGTTGCCAGGGGCCTTGGGGAGGAAAGGAGGAAGGTGTAGCAGTCCACGCTGCAGTAGGTCCTCGCTGTGTGTGGGTGCGTCCCAGAGCGTCGAGAGGGACGTTGGCCTGGTGTGGGGCTTATTAAACTTAGTTATGGAATTAGCGTTTGTCTCCCTCAACCATGACCTCCCATTTTCCTTCTGGTCCGAAGCCGCGTCCTGCTGCCTCCTTTTCCTTTGCTCTCATGGTGGCAGACAGGTGGGAATCTCTGCCTGAAGTGGGGGTTGAGAACTCAGCAACTCAGCGTCTGCCGTGGGGATTTTCCGCCAGACACCAGTTGCTTGCTGACGATGGGATCATTGGTCTCTAGTTTCTCAAGCAGATTCCGAAACAGCTCGCCCCGGGGGCAACCTGGTGGAGTCGCTCTGCGTGGAGGGATCCCCTCCAGTCTACAACGTCAGCTTCTGGTTGGTGGGGTGCGGCCGGGAGCTCCCACTCATCACCGCAAGGTAGGGAGAGGTCTTTGCTCGCTGGTCCCTTCTTAGGGTTGTCAGTTGCCCTTGGGGGACACAGAGGTGGGACTTTTATCAGGAAGAGATATCTGACTTGTTGCTTAAAACCACGGTTCTGAGTCTTAACAATGCAGAACGGATTCACCAGGGAAGTCTTGTTAAAACACAAATTGCTGGGCCCTAACGGCTCGGCTCTGTCTCTAACTCAGTAGGTTTGAGGGGAGGCCTGAGAATTTGAGATTTTGCATTTCTAATGAGTTCCCAGGCAATGCTGATTCTACTGGTCTGGGGTCTACACTTTGAGAGCTAGTTTCTAGTAAATTTGCTTTTAAGTAGTTGTATTTTTCTGCTGTTCAGAATTAATTTAATTGGAAAAAAAAAACCCAGCTGTTTCTTTTTTGGGGGGGGGGGGTTATTATGCTAAGGGAAATAAGTCTTTAGAGAAAGACAGTTATCATATGATCTCACTGATATGAGGAATTTGAGAGGCAGGGCAGGGGTGATTATGGAGGGAAAAACAAGATGGGACAGGGGAGGGAGACAAACCATAAGAGACTCTTAATCTCAGGAAGCAAACCAAGGGTTCCTGGAAGGGGGTAGGTGGGAAGGATGGGGTGGCTGGGTGATGGACACTGGGGAGGGTATGTGCTATGGTGAGAACTGTACATCGTGTAAGACCGATGAATCACAGACCTGTACCCACCCCTGAAGCAAATAATATATTATATGTTAATAAAAAACAACAAAAAAAGCTGTTTCTAAGAACTTACCACCAGATGGCACTAGAGGCCCATAAGCGTTGCTTCTTACTAGTCAACAGTCTAGGCGCAGTTTATAAAGCAGTAACAGAGGATCAGGCTCCATCCACCCAACTCCTGGAACACACGTGTGCTCTAATTCGTTCTTTTCATTTTTCACTTAAACCCCAATAGGGATGAAAGACTCGAGATGCGCTGCCTTTAACATTTTTCTTTCCATCTTTTTCTAACATGTGCCAAGATGAGTTCTGCTCATACATGGCTGGGGCCGTGTATAAAGGGCAGGTGCAGAGAGCTTGAGTCTGTGGTCTGCTCTCCTTAGTGTTCCATGGCCCGCTGGGCAGGAAAGACGTGCAGACCATCAACAGGATCAAGGAGTGAAGGAGCAGCGGTAGGGGAGGGGGAGCCACCATCTTAGCCAGCCTGCAGTCCTGCATTCCCTATGCCAATCCTTCAACTCAGAAATGCTAGAGGGTGATTTGGGTTACTATGAACAGGTCCACAGTAGAAGGGTCCTGGCAACCTTCCTTTCTCCTATTTCCTCAAGTCCCTTAACTCCTTCTGGAAGCCTCCTGCCTCAGCAACACAGGACCCCCTTGGGCTGGCCTTTGCTAACTTCATCCCCCAACACAGATGCCATCATTCTCTTTCTGTATAGTTGTATTTAAGTGCATCGACATGTAGCTCTTTTTCTTTTTTAAAAGATTTTATTTATTTTTTTGTCAGAGAGCACAAGCAGGGGGAGCCAGAGGCAAAGGGAGAAACAGGTTCCCTGCTGAGCAAGGAGCCCTATGCCGGGCTTGATCCTAGGACCCTCAGGATCATGACCTGAGCTGAAGGCAGATGCTTAACCCACTGAGCCATCCAGGCATCCCCATCAATATGTAGTTCTTAATATTGATAAAGGTCATATATATTTATTGTTGAAAATTTGGAAAATATGGTAAAAGACTTAGGAAAAGTTAAAAAGTCACTCATAATCCCTTTGCTTAGAGGTAACTTGTACTGACATGTTAGATCCATATTCTAACTCCCTTTTTTCTAAGCAGTTTTTGTATACATATACCCATACATATATGTATAATATTTACTTTTTAAACCTCAAATTGGGACCATACATTACACACTATATTTGGTAACATGCCCATTTCCACTTAATGGCCTAAATTGAATATTTCCCCATATCACTGATGGGGAATGGTATGATTTTTCTAAAATATGATTTCATTGGCTGAACGGTAGTCCATCTCACGGTTTGTCGTGATATATTTGACCCATCTATTGTATTAAAAGCAAGATTAGGCAGGCCAGTGTGTTTGCACACAGGAACCAGCTAAGAAGTTGGCCAGAAGGAGTGGCCTGCGTGTCAGACGGATACAGAGTGTGGAAGCGTCTGTGGAACAGGGCACTGTCTGCTCACTTAATGATGTGAATGGATTAAAGAAGACCATGTTCTGTCTACTCTGTGCTTCAGGGCCAAAGCTGTGGAGGCTGGAGGCTGGGGTCATCACTTTTTATTCTGGGTTCCTGTGTTCCCAGGATCAGTACAGAGACAGGGTGGAACATTCTGTAAGAATCCAAATATTTGGGACGTCTGGGTGGCTCAGTTGGCTAAGCTTCTGCCTTTAGCTCAGGTCATGATCTCAGTGTCCTGGGATCGAGCCCCACATTGGGCTTTCTGCTCAGCAGGGAGTCTGCTTCTCTCTTTGCCCTTCTCCCCCGCTTGTGTTCCCAATCTCTCTGTCTCAAATAAATAAACAAAATATTTTTAAAAATTTAAAAAATATTTTATTCATTTGTCAGAGAAAGAGAGCATAGGCCAGGGGAGAGGCAGGTAGAGAGAGAAGCAGACTCCCCGCTGACCAGGGAGCCTGATGTGGGACTCGAACCCAGGATCCCGGGATCACGACCTGAGCCAAAGGCATATGTTTAACCGACTGAGCCATGCAGGCATCCAAATAAAATCTTTTTTTAAATAAAGAATCTTAAAATTTCCACTGCACCTCTTCTGCTATGATGGGACAGGGTATCCAGTGTTTGGGAGGTTGAGATTGTGTCCTAGAAACATGGCTGACTGCATGTTCTTTGAGCTGGGGTTAAGTTCTGTCTGGAGTAGCACTTCTGGATGGTTACTGTGCTTAAGGCTTTGTTTTTGACCTGCCACAGCTCTGTGCCCACTGAAGGAGGACAAGAAGAATCTGGGGTGGTCCAGGTGACAACACAGAGGATACAGAAGACAAGCCCACCTTTAGGAGGATACTTCCGCATCCAACTTCCTACCACAGAGATTCCTGGTAAAGGGACAATTGGAGGGCATCAATGTCTCATTTTCATTTTTAGGGGCATTCTCAGGCAAACAGTATCCTGAGAAACAGCCTTAAAGCCGTTTTGTTTAGTTTCCAGCGTTTGAACATGGCCTTGTTAAAATTAAAGATCTGTACAATAATGATACCATATCATTTAAAAGGATCCCAACTTTGGGATGTGGAAACTGAGTGGATTAGCTTCCCGGGGTTGTCATAACAAATCACTGCAAACTTGGTGGGTTCAAACAACAGAAATCCGTTCTCTTGAATTTCTGGAGGCCAGAAATCCAAAATCAAGTTTTCAGCGGTGTCACACTCCCCCACCCCACCACCCCGAGGGCTCTAGGGGAGCATCTCTTTCCCAGCTCTTCCAGCTTCTGGTGGCTGCCCATATTCCGTGGCCACATCACTCTTCCTCTTCTGTCTCAAAGACTCCTCTGTCTCTGTCTTATAAGGACACATAGGATTGCACTTAGGGCCTACCTTGGATAACCCAGGATAAGCTGTTCCTCTCAAGATTCTTAACCACATCTTCTGCAATATAAGATACACTCTTTTGCCTTATAAGGAAATAGTCATATGTTCCAGGTTTTAGGACACGGATGTCTCTTTCTGAAGGCCCATGGGGCCCAGTATATTGGAGCTTGCCCAGAGGTCACACAAACAGTTGATGACAGGTCTGAGTATGAACTCGAGTATTTGATTATTAGGTCAATCCTCTTCTCTCTAGAGTTTCCTAGGCCAATTTCCATGGTAGACATCATCCTTCCAAGTCAAACTGCACGGTGACACCATATGCTATTGAGAATTTGAGTGGTCATAAAAGTGTAGAAAGAGCTTTCAGATGTAATTGGCGTGGGACCTTTTCTAAATCCTTAAGAATACACACATTTCACAAAGGATAAGGAATAGAGGTGATGGCACTATTTGTTTGGTAAGACCCTAGGAGAATCAGAAGGGAGGCTCAGGAGAGGTCAAGGGTGGCTTTATAAAAATTGGCACATGGCCCAAAAGTCTTCTGTCCTCCCAAGTAAAATGATGGCTGGGCTTGCAAGAATTTTCTCAGGTGGGAAGAATGGGGTTTTAACTCCAATTTGGCCACTTAGGACAAACTGAAGGCTGTGGGCTATTGGAGTCTGATAAATGTGGGTGAGTAAGTGACAGCGCCCTGTGTCTCTGAAGTCCATCCCTGGGCCATGCTTCCCTTCTCATGAGCTGCAGCTTGTCTGTAGATACTCTTCCTGCCACCGTGTTCTGTTGTGATGCCCTTCACATCACTGCCAAACAATCCAGGGAATTCAGCCTTAACTAGGACTTGGGAAATGGTAATGGCCTCACATTATCTAAATGTGGAACAACCTTTTTTAAAAGGAGAAGAATTTTGTTTGCATTTTAGAAAGAAAGTGGTCTTTTCTTAACCCTCCCAGGCTGTGTGGACTTCAAGAGGAAGACCCTTGAGGAGTTAGAAGGCATTTTGGGTTAAGTGAAAACCCGTCTCGCTTGATTGGCCAGCTTCTGAATTTTGTTTGGTCTCATTTTCTTCATTTCTAAAGTAGGCATTAGGGTACCTAAATGGCCCACCTCCTGGGACTTTTGGGAGTAGCTAATGAAATGGAAACTTTTGGTAAAGCAAGAACCAGGGTTCAAACACGAGCAGAGCTTAAGCACAGAGCGCTGTTATTTTTCTGTGGGGATGTGGAATGGGGAAGCAGGTGGTTGGGCTTAAAGGAATTCTAATAGAGAAACCAAAGTTCAATGCCAACATTCCTCAGCTGGGTTGGCTAAGTTTTTATGGGTGTCAGCTGCTGTGAGCCTCCCCCACTCCCTGTGAAAGGTGGCCAACTTTTCTCTGTTCACAGGGCCAGCTAAATTTTTCCAGGGAAAACCCACCATTTAATTAAGGTTTCAGGCATTACCAAGGTGTCTGGAGTGTATATTTGGAGTTGACAGTGGAGAAGGCTTTGTCTGATGTGACGATGCTCTCTGCATGCTATGAGATGGGATACTGATTAAAGGTATCACAATATAAAAAGTAGACATCTCCTTGTGTTTGCCTTAGGAAACACATGGTTAACTGGGCTGGGGTTTCACTCAAAGGCACATTTTGAACTTGAGGGTCTCCTCTACAATTAGTGGGCTTCTTGACATTTATTCTCTGTTATTTTAATGAGGAAACCCGGTGCGGTGGAGTAATTAGTATCTTGTATGTTTTATATCAAAACCTTATTCCACAGATATCCCCGTGCATGTATCAGCTAGTGACCTTCGCAAGCTCTTACAAAACAATGCTGATAACTTCACATCTAGGTACCTCAACGTCAACGACTTCGCTGTGACAGAGGATCTAAGGTCTTGCTACGAACATGTGTGGACCCTCTCCTGGTCTACCCAAGTTGGAGATTTGCCCAATTTTATTAGGGTATGTATGTTAGTGCTGTGGATTTGGCATCCAGGAGCCATTTTGTTAAAAGAAAATCAGTATTATATGGGTGAAAACTGTCATGAATTATTAATTTTGTTGAAATATTCAAATATTCGGGAAGTTTTCAAGGCATGTTTTTTATCGCATATGTTCAATTGCTGATAAAGCAGTTTAAACCCAATGTCTTCTCCCCTAACTCAGTGTAGGTAGAAGTTGTTGGTCAGTGTCCATCGTACAATGATTCTACATCTGTTATTGGATAATTTAAGCAGATGTGATTGACTTAGATTATCATGGAGGCAGATGGCACAACAGAAGGAAGTTTCGAAAAGGATTTGCTGTCTCTGGATAATGACAAAACCAGATGCTCTTGCATATTTAGGGTTTTAAAAAATAATCTAATGATCATCTAGCATTTGGTTATTATAAAATGAAACCCAAGATAAAATTTTATCCCCGTTATATGGTATTGTGGGTCATCTGGTTTTCAAACAGAATACTGGGGTAGAGAAGGAGGATGGACGAGAGTCATCTCATAGCACCTTTCCCCTTACCTTTTATTTTATTATTTTGGATTGCAAACATATAAAATAGAAAAGCACATAGAAACAGAATATCTCAAGACAGAGAGAGAAGATTGTTTTTTGTGCTTTTTTTTTTTTTTTTTGGCAGCTCTATTGGCACATAAATATTCCTCTAGTCTACTGGGGCTTTCATTGACTGTTACTTACAGTTAGGGTTCTAGGCTTCACCCCAGTGTCACCTTCACTTTCTAGCATCTAGTTACCTGAAATGTGAAGAGACCCTTTATTATGCATGAGGTTTGGCTTCTATTAGATTAGACTTCTGTTCCTTGAAAGAATTCACCAAAAATGTAACCCTCTCAGGTCTCTGATGCACATCTGACTGGAGTGGACCCTGCTGCAGCCATGCGTGTGGTGTATGATGGTGGAGTTTTTCTTGGACCCATATTTGGAGACATGTTGGTTACTGCCAACCAACACACTCAGGTGAGAGTGCATGGGCCGCCCAGAGTACAAGCACCACTTCCAAGGGTCTCCACCCAGTATCCCAGATCACTTTTCCACTCCATAAAACAGAGACAATTATGGCTGTCCCCTTTTTACTTCCATGGTGCATGAAAAACACTTGGAAAATAGAAGCGCTTTGTAAACACAGTATCCTATTATTATAATTATTGATGCTGTAATTATGGTCCCCAAAATGGCGAACGTTGATAGCCACATAGGATTTGTTACCTCCACGCAGTGGCACTGGAAAGTAAATGAGCTAAGTCCGTGCCTTTTCTCCTTAAAATGTCCTTTTATCTTTTCCGTCTGCCCGTAGTCCTGTTATAGGTCATCTGCTTTTAATTTGAGAAAATTTTAAAATGTGAAAACTATAAAGAATAATGTAACCAACACCTGGGTATCCAAACCAAAGGTTAATAATTGCCAACATTTCGATAGATTATATTTTGTGTGTATTTATGAATAAAAGAGAACATGAGAAATAACATTGAAGTGTTCTTTATCAGGTATGCCTTCATGCCATCCCACACCCTTTCTCTCCATAAGCAAAAGTATTATAAATAGAGTGTGTGCTTTTAATCCATATTTTATATGTAGAGCATCAAACAAGCCCTATTTTTTTTTTTTTACTTTCTCCATCTCCAAGTATGGTAGAGTTCTACCAGTTTAACGTAACGGTGAAAGGAAGAGTCATGTAGTCTCTTATTGGGGACCTACCATTTTAGAACAAAAAGACCCCAAACCAAAGGCCCAGGTAGACTATTTTCCAGTTGCATATCCATGTATTACAATGCAAGGAAGGTGCCTGTTTTGTTGGCATGTACCAGCAAAGAAAAGACTTTTCACAGATATCTAGTTGAATATAATCTAGAGTGATAAAAGTCATTGAATAGTTTGAATTTTCTTAAATTTACTACAGAGAGGAAATTTATTTAAGATTTAGCATATTTGATTATAGAAATGTTAAGTTTCAGCATAACAACCATTATTTTAAGAAAACCTAATATGCTTTGAATCATTCATTAGGGTTTGTTACTGAGAAATAGAAGAAAGAGTCATTAAACATGTTAATTTGGGCAAATTTCACAAGTGCTTTCTGAGTACTCTTGAGCACTTGAAATGCATACATTTGCCTTTAATTATTCTGCCTTTTTTTCAGGTGGTTGTGCGTGTGAATGACATACCTGCCCATTGCTCAGGTTCCTGTTCTTTCCAGTACCTCGAAGAGTCAACTCCCCAGGTCCACTTGGTGTGGTATTCCCTGGGTATGATTTGTGAGTTGGCATTGAGATGGTCATGACTTCAGGCTCAGTGATTTCTTAGAGGCCATGTACCTGGTGATGGGTGAACAGGAGGGGCATCCATTCATGGGGTGGATATTAAGTGATACAGCAGAAAGTATATTTTTTGTTCAATCTAAATAATATGGTTATGGTTTGAAATGGAGGCAGGTGGAGGTGTTTTTTGTTTTTTGTTTTTGACAGAGAAAGAGACTGCACACCTGAGCGGGGTAAGGGCGGGAGGCTGGGGAGAGGGGAGAGAGAATCCCAAGCAGGCTCCATATTGAGCATGGAGCCCAATGTGGGGCTCAGTCTCACAACCCTGAGATCATGACCTGAGCTAAAACCAAGAGTGAGACACTTTACCAACTGAGCCACCCAGGTGCCCTGAGACACCTGGAGATTTGATGGCCTAAAATGTTTTATTCTCTTTGTCCCTTGTTTTGAAATGTTTATTTTGATTTTTTTTTCATTTGTTTAGAGTTGAGTAGTGTTCTCTTATTCCTAGTTTGAGAAAACTTCAGATGGGGGCTGTACATTGCAATAATAAATATAGATGCCCAATATTGGAGTCATCATCCAACTCCTTGAATTTTGGGAGGGGAAGGTGAGAGGGAATGAACATTTGACATTAGACAGAATTCTCTTAAATGGAGTTATAGCATTGAGAGATGACTTTGTTCTTTTATTTATTTATTTTTCCTTCTTTAAGATGGTGACATCCACCTGCTGGTTTATATTTTTGGAACTAGTTTCTCTGGGGACCCCCAGGCCGTGCAGGTTACGGTGAACAAAACGATCTGCAGAGTTCTCTTCTCAAACGAAACGAACGTGGTCTGTCAGACAGACCTGCTGCCGGTCGGAATGCATCGGCTCTCCGTGGTGGTGAGGCCTTCCGGTTGTGCCATCAACGCCAGTGGAGAAGCCCTCTTCCTAAACGTGGAGCCCAGACTGGTTGCTGTGGAACCTTCCAGAGCTGCAGAGATTGGTAATCTGGGGAGCGCCCCACCCAGCACCTGACCCTCTGATGCTCTAGCATGCTTGCGGAGATGCAGGAATGCAGTCGTGTGGCGTGATAAATTCCATACCCCCTGCAGGTCACAGGTTTTGTTTTCGGTCATCAACATTTTTTTCTAATGACCTACAGACTTCTGAGCCCTTAAATGAGGTCACTTGCCACATAAAGGATCATAGTTGGCTGAGGGTGTCAGGCATAACTGGGTCAGTCACTGAGACACTGGGACAGTTTGGTCCAGGGGAAACAACACTAGGTTGGGAATTAGGACATAGGCCTGGGTTTTTGTCCTGCAGAAGTCAGATGTGTGACCTTAGGAGTCTCGATTACTTTTATGGGAGGCAGTTTCCTAATAACAATGATGGTAGGCCCGGTATCATTTATTGAGTACCTCATCTGGGGAGTCGCACTCCCTAAATGTCTAGAGCTGCCCCAAAGATGGAATTACTGTCCAGTTTTTTGAGGTGAGATGATGGTGGTTTGAAGAGGAGTGACTTGTCCAAGGCTTTCCAAAGGGAAGAGGTAGAGTTGGATACAAATGGGGATTTTCAGAAGCTCAGCCTCCTGCTTCTTCTATGCTATCCTGCTGTTTAGCTATGCAGTGGGCCTAATGATGCCTCATTCACCAGCCTTCTACTTTTGTGTGAGATTAAAATGAGCCAACAGATGGGAAAGTACCTTGAAAAGTAAAAACATTTGCAAATGCAAAGCATAGGTCTTACGTACACAAATGTTTGTGGAGTGATGTACAGTTGGGTCCTTGGCCAGCAGGCAAAGCCAACTACTGTCTAAGCAGTGGGGTAGACCGAGAGCAGTGGGTCTGATCGACACTGACCTCATGGACTGTAGGTTAGTGCCATGGAAACCAAGGATCTCTCCATGCCTTCTGAGGGATGCAACCAGTTAAAAACAACCCAGCCAGGTTGTAACAATGTCAGGGACACCCATGCTTATATGTGTTAATGTATGATTTTTAGAGCATAAAACTACTTTCCTTAATGTTTTGGATTTTTGTCATTTTGTCATAAATAGTTTTATTTTCTTGGTCAAAGAACTGTGGCTTAGAACATTCTTTTAAAAGCAGCATTTCCTGCCACAGGCTCATTGCTCAAAGGCACAGCTCACTTTTGGCTTCACTTTGCCCAGCAGACTGAATTGGGAGGCCCTGCCTGCCTCATCTCTGCACAGAAACAGGGCAAGCTTGCTCTAAATTTCTCGGTGGTTTCAAGCAGGGGCCAGATGATATGGGGTGCTTGGGGTAAAAGAGCATATTCTCTCTGAACTCGGTGATTATTGGTTTGAATTTAGGGCCTAAAATAGTGTCTTTGGGGGTTCATAAGGGGCTTTCATCTGAGAAGGTTGGCTTTTGCAGTTCAGGTCACACTAAGCTGCTCCACCTCCTCTCCATCCCCCACCAACCAGATTGCACAGACCTTCAGCGCCCACTTTGTCATCCTCACTTCCCCTCTGCAGAGTGCTTTGTACAGGCGGGGGTGGGGGGGGCAACTCTCCTGTTTTCTTGGGACTGAGGGTTTCCAAGGACATGAGACTTTCAGTTTTAAAATGAGGTTGTAGAACTTTTGGTGCTGAAACTCCGGAAGGTCCCAGGCAAAGCAGGGTGAGTTGATCACCCTCTCGATGTGCTGCACCAGCAATCTGTCCATAGTGCAGGGATCTGTCTGGGAGAATTTGCTTCATCCTTCAATACTTTTGTAAAAGATGGAAAACTCCAAGAAGGGGTAGTGTCTGGTGGGTGCAGGTGAGCTTTTAGTAAGACTGGGGGGAAAGGGAAGGAGGGAGAGAGACGCTCTAGCTCTTAGTTTTCTAACTACGGGCTGTAAACTTTCCCTATTAACCCTTCCTCTGCCCTGCCGCCTACCTAGTAGCAACCAGTGACAATCAATCAGTCAATCAACTAATCAATCAACATTATAACACCCTGTGCTCCATACTGAAGATCTTGGCTCTCAAAGCGTGGTTCTGGACCAGAGGTATCTGCATCCTCTGGGAGCTACTTAGAAACACAGTCTCAGGCTCTACCCCAGACCTCCTGAATCAATTTGCACTTTAAGAGCATCCTCAGGCAATTTCTAGGAATAGTACAGTTTGAGAAATGCTGCTTGGGGACTTTAAGGGGGACCAGATCGAGGCCTACCATGAAGAATTTACAGAATAGCTTTATATGTAATGAACACATAAAGTAATGTAATCAGTAACATTCGAAATCACCACTGGCCCATATGCAGAAGCACACTTGAAAGGGTTTTTTTTGTTTGTTTTTAACAGAGGGAGAGAGCGTGGGAGGGGAGGAGTGGGGGGAGAGGGAGAGGGAGAATCCTCAGGCCGACTCTCTGCTGAGTGCAGAGCCTGACATGGGGCTTGATTCCTGGATCCTGAGGTCATGACCTGAGCCGAAATTTCCATGACCTTGTCTTCCAGATCACTGATACATTCTTCTGCATCCTATAATCTGTTGATTCCCCCTAGTGGATTTTTTAAAATTTCAGTTATTGTATCCAACTTTGATTGGTTTTTAAAAATATATTCTATTTCTTTACTGAAGCTCACACTGAGTTTTTCCATTCTTTTCTCCAGTGCAGTGAGTATCTTTATGATCATTACTTTAAATTCTTTATCAGACATATTACTTATCTGGGTTTCACTTAATTCTTTTACTGCATTTTTTCTTGTTCTTTCTGTTGAGACATGTTCCTCTGTCTCCCTATTTTGGATGACTTTCTATGTTTGTTTCTAGGGATCAGGCAAAACTCTGTGGAGTTGGGTATGATACCCCTTACATAGACTGTGTGTGCTTGGAGTTTTGCCGATAGGAGCTGTGGACGTATATGCTAGTTACTCTTTTAAACCATGACTTTTTACAGAAAGAATGAAGAAACAAGTAATAATAAAATTTAAAAAAATAAGAAAATAAAAAAAAATGGAAGAAGGAAAAAAGAATAAGAAAGAACAAAACAACAAAAAGAGACAAATTTTCAAAAGTAAAAATACAATAAAGCAGTATAAATTAAAACACCCCCCCCAATCCACAGCTGGTTTCTGTGCCCCAGCACCACAGGATGGCTGGCACTGGCTCACGGACCCTGGGCTGGCTGAAGTTACAAGCTTGCCAAGGTGACTGAACATTCCAGCTATGTTGTCTGGACCTTACTCTGGTCTAGGCTTTTATTGTGGGGTGGGAATGTGAGATGTGTCCTTCTCCAGTCCCTGTGATCTGAAGAACTTTCTGGCACCAACCACTTGGCAGAGTTTTAGTGTTGTCTCTTATATGCTAGTTGTTCTTTTAAACAGCAGGTTTTTCTGTGTCCCCAGAGACACAAAACTGTTCCTGGTTTTTCAGTATTCCTCGCCCCAGCCATTTGCAGTGTTGGGGTGGAGGTCTTGTTACTGTCTTTCTATATCTCTTTCTGTTCTCTTGCCATTCTCTCTGTCTTTGGTTGTTTAATAGCTATTCACTTTGCTCTCAGTTCTTCTTCAGGAGGAATTGTTCTATTAAGAGATGTAATTTGGTTCCATGATTTTTTTCAATTCTTCTTTAATTTCCCGGTTGACCCATTCATTCTTTAGAAGGATACTGTTTAGTCTCCATGTATTTGGGTTCTTTCCAAACTTCCTTTTGTGGTTGAGTTCTAGCTTTAGAGCATTGTGGTCTGAAAATATGCAGGGAATGATCCCAATCTTTTGATACCGGTTGAGTCCTGATTTCGGACCGAGGATGTGATCTATTCTGGAGAATGTTCCATGTGCACTAGAGAAGAATGTGTATTCTGTTGCTTTGGGATGAAATATTCTGAATATATCTGTGATGTCCATCTGGTCCAGTGTGTCATTTAAGGCCTTTATTTCCTTGCTGATCTTTTGCTTGGATGACCTGTCCATTTCAGTGAGGGGAGTGTTAAAGTCCCCTACTATCATTGTATTATTGTTGATGTGTTTCTTTGATTTTGTTATTAATTGGTTTATATAGTTGGCTGCTCCCACATTGGGGGCATAGATATTTAAAATTGTTAAATCTTCTTGTTGGACAGACCCTTTGAGTATGATATAGTGTCCTTCCTCATCTCTTATTATAGTCTTAGGCTTAAAATCTAATTGATCTGATATAAGGATTGCCACTCCTGCTTTCTTCTGATGTCCATTAGCATGGTAAATTCTTTTCCACCCCCTCACTTTAAATCTGGAGGTGTCTTCGGGCTTAAAATGTGTTTCTTGGAGGCAACATATAGATGGGTTTTGTTTTTTTTTTATCCATTCTGATACCCTGTGTCTTTTGACAGGGGCATTTAGCCCATTCACATTCAGGGTAACTATTGAGAGATATGAATTTAGTGCCATTGTATTGCCTGTAAGGTGACTGTTACTGTATATGGTCTCTGTTCCTTTCTGATCTACCACTTGTAGGCTCTCTCTTTGCTTAGAGGACCCCTTTCAATATTTCCTGTAGAGCTGGTTTGGTATTTGCAAATTCTTTCAGTTGTTGTTTGTCCTGGAAGCTTTTAATCTCTCCTTCTATTTTCAATGATAGCCTAGCTGGATATAGTATTCTTGGCTGCATGTTTTTCTCGTTTAGTGCTCTGAAAATATCATGCCAGCTCTTTCTGGCCTGCCAGGTCTCTGTGGATAAGTCAGCTGCCAAATCTAATATTTTTACCATTGTATGTTACAGACTTCTTTTTTTCCCGGGCTGCTTTCAGGATTTTCTCTTTGTCATTGAGACTTGTAAATTTTACTATTAGGTGACGGGGTGTGGGCCTATTCTTATTGATTTTGAGGGGCATTCTCTGAACCTCCTGAATTTTGATGCTCGTTCCCTTTGCCATATTGGGGAAATTCTCCCCAATAATTCTCTCCAGTATACCTTCTGCTCCCCTCTCACTTTCTTCTTCTTCTGGAATCCCAATTATTCTAATGTTGTTTCGTCTTATGGTGTCACTTATCTCTTGAATTCTCCCCTCGTGGTCCAGTAGCTGTTTGTCCCTCTTTTGCTCAGCTTCTTTATTCTCTGTCATTTGGTCTTCTATATCACTAATTCTTTCTTCTGCCTCATTGATCCTAGCAGTTAGAGCCTCCATTTTTGATTGCACCTCATTAATAGCTTTTTTGATTTCACCTTGGTTAGATTTTAGTTCTTTTATTTCTCCAGAAAGGGCTTTTATATCTCTCGAGAGGGTTTCTCTAATATCTTCCATGCCTTTTTCGAGCCCGGCTAGAACCTTGAGAATTGTCATTCTGAACTCTAGATCTGACATATTACCGATGTCTGTATTGATTAGGTCCCTAGCCTTCGGTACTGCCTCTTGTTCTTTTTTTTGTGTTGAATTTTTATGTCTTGTCATTTTGTCCAGATAAGAGTAAATGAAGGGGCAAGTAAAATACTAAAAGGGTGGCAACAACCCCAGGAAAATATGCTTTAACCAAATTAGAAGAGATACAAAATCGTGAGTGGGGAGAAAGGGGATAAAAAGAGGTTCAAAAAGGAAGAAAGAAAAAGAAAAAAAAAAAACAAAAAGAAAAGAAAAAGAAAAAAAAAGAAAAGAAAAGAATTTTTAAAAAAAGAAAACACCTAAGAAAAATGTAAATATATATATATATATATATTAGATAAACTAGTAAAAAATCGTTAAAAAAGAAAAAGGTAACAGTTAAAAAAAAATTTTACCCGAAGGCGAGAAAAAAAAAAAATGAAAAAGAAAAAATTAAATTAACTGCAAGACTAAAAAAAATCACAGGAAAAAAGCCATGAGTTCCGTGCTTGGCTTTCTCCTCTTCTGGAATTCTGCTGCTCTCCTTGGTATTGAAACCGCACTCCTTGGTAGGTGAACTTGGTCTCGGCTGGATTTCTTGTTGATCTTCTGGGGGAGGGGCCTGTTGTAGTGATTCTCAAGTGTCTTTGCCCCAGGCGGAATTACACCGCCCTTACCTGGGGCCGGGGTGAGTAATCATGGAAACAAATGATAATGAAAATACAACGGTTCAAAATCTGTGGGACACAACAAAGGCAGTCCTGAGAGGAAAATATATAGCGGTACAAGCCTTTCTCAAGAAACAAGAAAGGTCTCAGGTACACAACCTAACCCTACACCTAAAGGAGCTGGAGAAAGAACAAGAAAGAAACCCTAAGCCCAGCAGGAGAAGAGAAATCATAAAGATCAGAGCAGAAATCAATGAAATAGAAACCAAAAAAACAATAGAACAAATCAACGAAAGTAGGAGCTGGTTCTTTGAAAGAATTAATAAAATTGATAAACCCCTGGCCCGACTTATCAAAAAGAAAAGAGAAAGGACCCAAATAAATAAAATCATGAATGAAAGAGGAGAGATCACAACTAACACCAAAGAAATACAAACTATTATAAGAACATACTATGAGCAACTCTACGGCAATAAATTTGACAATCTGGAAGAAATGGATGCATTCCTAGAAACATATAAACTACCACAACTGAACCAGGAAGAAATAGAAAGCCTGAACAGACCCATAACCAGTAAGGAGATTGAAACAGTCATTAAAAATCTCCAAACAAACAAAAGCCCAGGGCCAGACGGCTTCCCGGGGGAATTCTACCAAACATTTAAAGAAGAACTAATTCCTATTCTCCTGAAACTGTTCCAAAAAATAGAAATGGAAGGAAAACTTCCAAACTCATTTTATGAGGCCAGCATCACCTTGATCCCAAAACCAGACAAGGATCCCACCAAAAAAGAGAGCTATAGACCAATATCCTTGATGAACACAGATGCGAAAATACTCAACAAAATACTAGCCAATAGGATTCAACAGTACATTAAAAAGATTATTCACCACGACCAAGTGGGATTTATTCCAGGGCTGCAAGGTTGGTTCAACATCCGCAAATCAGTCAATGTGATACAACACATCAATAAAAGAAAGAACAAGAACCATATGATACTCTCAATAGATGCTGAAAAAGCATTTGACAAAGTACAACATCCCTTCCTGATCAAAACTCTTCAAAGTGTAGGGATAGAGGGCACATACCTCAATATCATCAAAGCCATCTATGAAAAACCCACCGCAAATATCATTCTCAATGGAGAAAAACTGAAAGCTTTTCCGCTAAGGTCAGGAACACGGCAGGGATGTCCATTATCACCACTGCTATTCAACATCGTACTAGAGGTCCTAGCCTCAGCAATCAGACAACAAAAGGAAATTAAAGGCATCCAAATCGGCAAAGAAGAAGTCAAATTATCACTCTTTGCAGATGATATGATACTATATGTGGAAAACCCAAAAGACTCCACTCCAAAACTGCTAGAACTTATACAGGAATTCAGTAAAGTGTCAGGATATAAAATCAATGCACAGAAATCAGTTGCATTTCTCTACACCAACAGCAAGACAGAAGAAAGAGATATTAAGGAGTCCATCTCATTTACAATTGCATCCAAAACCATAAGATACCTAGGAATAAACCTAACCAAATAGACACAGAATCTATACTCAGAAAACTATAAAGTACTCATGAAAGAAATTGAGGAAGACACAAAGAAATGGAAAAATGTTCCATGCTCCTGGATTGGAAGAATAAATATTGTGAAAATGTCTATGCTACCTAAAGCAATCTACACATTTAATGCAATTCCTATCAAAGTACCATCCATCTTTTTCAAAGAAATGGAACAAATAATTCTAAAATTTATATGGAACCAGAAAAGACCTCGAATAGCCAAAGGGATATTGAAAAAGAAAGCCAAAGTTGGTGGCATCACAATTCCGGACTTCAAGCTCTATTACAAAGCTGTCATCATCAAGACAGCATGGTACTGGCACAAAAACAGACACATAGATCAATGGAACAGAATAGAGAGCCCAGAAATAGACCCTCAACTCTATGGTCAACTAATCTTCGACAAAGCAGGAAAGAATGTCCAATGGAAAAAAGACAGCCTTTCAATAAATGGTGCTGGGAAAATTGGACAGCCACATGCAGAAAAATGAAATTGGACCATTTCCTTACACCACACACAAAAATAGACTCAAAATGGATGAAGGACCTCAATGTACGAAAGGAATCCATCAAAATCCTTGAGAACACGGGCAGCAACCTCTTCGACCTCTGCCGCAGCAACATCTTCCTAGGAACAACGCCAAAGGCAAGGGAAGCAAGGGAAAAAATGAACTACTGGGATTTCATCAAGATCAAAAGCTTTTGCACAGCAAAGGAAACAGTTAACAAAATCAAAAGACAACTGACAGAATGGGAGAAGATATTTGCAAACGACATATCAGATAAAGGACTAGTGTCCAGAATCTATAAAGAACTTAGCAAACTCAACACCCAAAGAACAAATAATCCAATCAAGAAATGGGCAGAGGACATGAACAGACATTTCTGCAAAGAAGACATCCAGATGGCCAACAGACACATGAAAAAGTGCTCCATATCACTCGGCATCAGGGAAATACAAATCAAAACCACAATGAGATATCACCTCACACCAGTCAGAATGGCTAAAATCAACAAGTCAGGAAATGACAGATGCTGGCGAGGATGCGGAGAAAGGGGAACCCTCCTACACTGTTGGTGGGAATGCAAGCTGGTGCAGCCACTCTGGAAAACAGCATGGCGGTTCCTCAAAATGTTGAAAATAGAACTGCCCTATGACCCAGCAATTGCACTATTGGGTATTTACCCTAAAGATACAAATGTAGTGATCCAAAGGGGCACATGCACCCGAATGTTTATAGCAGCAATGTCCACAATAGCCAAACTATGGAAAGAACCTAGATGTCCATCAACAGATGAATGGATCAAGAAGATGTGGTATATATACACAATGGAATACTATGCAGCCATCAAAAGAAATGAAATCTTGCCATTTGCGACAACATGGATGGAACTAGAGCGTATCATGCTTAGCGAAATAAGTCAAGCAGAGAAAGACAACTACCATATGATCTCCCTGATATGAGGAAGTGGTGATACAACATGGAGGCTTAAGTGGGTAGAAGAAGAATAAATGAAACAAGATGGGATTGGGAGGGAGACAAACCATAAGTGACTCTTAATCTCACAAAACAAACTGAGGGTTGCCGGGGGCAGGGGGTTTGGGAGAAGGGGGTGGGATTATGGACATTGGGGAGGGTATGTGATTTGGTGAGTGCTGTGAAGTGTGTAAACCTGTTGATTCACAGACCTGTACCCCTGGGGATAAAAATATATGTTTATCAAAAATAAAAAATTAAAAAAAAAAAAAAAAAAAAAAAATCTCCAAACAAACAAAAGCCCAGGGCCAGACGGCTTCCCGGGGGAATTCTACCAAACATTTAAAGAAGAACTAATTCCTATTCTCCTGAAACTGTTCCAAAAAATAGAAATGGAAGGAAAACTTCCAAACTCATTTTATGAGGCCAGCATCACCTTGATCCCAAAACCAGACAAGGATCCCACCAAAAAAGAGAGCTATAGACCAATATCCTTGATGAACACAGATGCGAAAATACTCAACAAAATACTAGCCAATAGGATTCAACAGTACATTAAAAAGATTATTCACCACGACCAAGTGGGATTTATTCCAGGGCTGCAAGGTTGGTTCAACATCCGCAAATCAGTCAATGTGATACAACACATCAATAAAAGAAAGAACAAGAACCATATGATACTCTCAATAGATGCTGAAAAAGCATTTGACAAAGTACAACATCCCTTCCTGATCAAAACTCTTCAAAGTGTAGGGATAGAGGGCACATACCTCAATATCATCAAAGCCATCTATGAAAAACCCACCGCAAATATCATTCTCAATGGAGAAAAACTGAAAGCTTTTCCGCTAAGGTCAGGAACACGGCAGGGATGTCCATTATCACCACTGCTATTCAACATCGTACTAGAGGTCCTAGCCTCAGCAATCAGACAACAAAAGGAAATTAAAGGCATCCAAATCGGCAAAGAAGAAGTCAAATTATCACTCTTTGCAGATGATATGATACTATATGTGGAAAACCCAAAAGACTCCACTCCAAAACTGCTAGAACTTATACAGGAATTCAGTAAAGTGTCAGGATATAAAATCAATGCACAGAAATCAGTTGCATTTCTCTACACCAACAGCAAGACAGAAGAAAGAGATATTAAGGAGTCCATCTCATTTACAATTGCATCCAAAACCATAAGATACCTAGGAATAAACCTAACCAAATAGACACAGAATCTAACTCTATACTCAGAAAACTATAAAGTACTCATGAAAGAAATTGAGGAAGACACAAAGAAATGGAAAAAATGTTCCATGCTCCTGGATTGGAAGAATAAATATTGTGAAAATGTCTATGCTACCTAAAGCAATCTACACATTTAATGCAATTCCTATCAAAGTACCATCCATCTTTTTCAAAGAAATGGAACAAATAATTCTAAAATTTATATGGAACCAGAAAAGACCTCGAATAGCCAAAGGGATATTGAAAAAGAAAGCCAAAGTTGGTGGCATCACAATTCCGGACTTCAAGCTCTATTACAAAGCTGTCATCATCAAGACAGCATGGTACTGGCACAAAAAACAGACACATAGATCAATGGAACAGAATAGAGAGCCCAGAAATAGACCCTCAACTCTATGGTCAACTAATCTTCGACAAAGCAGGAAAGAATGTCCAATGGAAAAAAGACAGCCTTTTCAATAAATGGTGCTGGGAAAATTGGACAGCCACATGCAGAAAAATGAAATTGGACCATTTCCTTACACCACACACAAAAAATAGACTCAAAATGGATGAAGGACCTCAATGTACGAAAGGAATCCATCAAAATCCTTGAGGAGAACACGGGCAGCAACCTCTTCGACCTCTGCCGCAGCAACATCTTCCTAGGAACAACGCAAAAAGGCAAGGGAAGCAAGGGAAAAAATGAACTACTGGGATTTCATCAAGATCAAAAGCTTTTGCACAGCAAAGGAAACAGTTAACAAAAATCAAAAGACAACTGACAGAATGGGAGAAGATATTTGCAAACGACATATCAGATAAAGGACTAGTGTCCAGAATCTATAAAGAACTTAGCAAACTCAACACCCAAAGAACAAATAATCCAATCAAGAAATGGGCAGAAGACATGAACAGACATTTCTGCAAAGAAGACATTCAGATGGCGAACAGACACATGAAAAAGTGCTCCATATCACTCGGCATCAGGGAAATACAAATCAAAACCACAATGAGATATCACCTCACACCAGTCAGAATGGCTAAAATCAACAAGTCAGGAAATGACAGATGCTGGCGAGGATGCGGAGAAAGGGGAACCCTCCTACACTGTTGGTGGGAATGCAGGCTGGTGCAGCCACTCTGGAAAACAGCATGGAGGTTCCTCAAAATGTTGAAAATAGAACTGCCCTATGACCCAGCAATTGCACTATTGGGTATTTACCCTAAAGATACAAATGTAGTTATCCAAAGGGACACATGCACCCGAATGTTTATAGCAGCAATGTCCACAATAGCCAAACTATGGAAAGAACCTAGATGTCCATCAACAGATGAATGGATCAAGAAGATGTGGTATATATACACAAAGGAATACTATGCAGCCATCAAAAGAAATGAAATCTTGCCATTTGCAACAACATGGATGGAACTAGAGCGTATCATGCTTAGCGAAATAAGTCAAGCAGAGAAAGACAACTATCATATGATCTCCCTGATATGAGGAAGTGGTGATGCAACATGGAGGCTTAAGTGGGTAGAAGAAGAATAAATGAAACAAGATGGGATTGGGAGGGAGACAAACCATAAGTGACTCTTAATCTCACAAAACAAACTGAGGGTTGCCGGGGGGAGGGGTTTTGGGAGAAGGGGGTGGGATTATAGACATTGGGGAGGGTATGTGCTTTGGTGAGTGCTGTGAAGTGTGTAAACCTGGTGATTCACAGACCTGTACCCCTGGGGATAAAAATATATGTTTATAAAAAATAAAAAATTAAAAAAAAAAAAAAAAAAAAAAAAAAAGAGATGTAATTTGGTATGTTCTGTGGAGGAAGCGAGCTCAGAGTCTTAAATTGCCGTCTTGAATTGGAACCCATTATCATTGTGATTTTGATTTTGATTTTCCAAATGACTAATGATGTCGAACATCTTTTCATGTCCTTATTAACCATTTGTGTATCTTTGGCCATTTAAAAAATTGTGTTATTTGTCCCTTTATTATAGAATTGTAAGTGTTCTTTATATATTATGGATATGAGTCTCTTATCAGATATATGAGTTGCAAGTATTTTTCCTATTCTGTAGGTTGTCTTTATTTTCTTGATATTATTCTTTAGAGGACAAAAGTTGTTTTTTAATTTTTTAAAAAAATTTTAATTCTCGTGTAGTTAACATACAGTATTGTTTGTAAAATACAATGATTCAACAATTATATATATTACTCAGTGTTCATCATGATAAGTATACTCTTAATCCCCTTTACCTATTTCACTCATTCCCCCACCCATCTCTCCTCTGGTAACTGTTTATTCTCTATAGTTGAGACTGCTTTTTGATTTATCTTTTTTCTCCTTTGTTCATTTGTTTTGTTTCTTAAATACTGTACATGAGTGAAATCATATGGTATTTGACTTTCTCTGACTGGGTTATTTCACTTAGGAATATACTCTCTAGCTCTGTCCATGTTGTTGTAAATGGTAAGATTTCATTTTTTTATGGCTGAATAATATCCTGAGATATCTATCTACCTATCCCACATCTTTATCCATTCTTTATCCATTGATGGACACTTGGGTTACTTCTATAATTTTACTATAGTAAATAATGCTGCAATAAGCATAGGGGTGCATGTATCCCTTTGAATTAGTGTTTTCATATTCTTTGGGTAAATACTCAGTAGTGCGATTACTAGATTGTAGGTAATGTATATTTTTAATTTTTGAGGAACCTCCATACTATTTTCCACAGTAGCTGCACCAATTTTGCATTCCCATCAATAACGCATGAGGGTTCTGTTTTCTCCACATCCTCATGAACACTTGTTTCTTGAGTTTTTGACTGTAGCTGTTCTGACAGGTATGAGTTGATTTGCATTTCCCTGATGATGAGAAGTGTTGAGCATCTTTTCATGTGTCTGTTGGCTGTCTGTGTGTCTTCTTTGGAAGAATGTCTGTTCATATCTTTTGCCCATTTTTAACTTAGATTATTTGCTTTATGATGTGAGTTGTATAAGTTCTTTTTTTTTTTTTTTAAGATTTTATGTATTTATTTGACAGGCAGAGATCACAAGTAGGCAGACAGAGAGGGGGAAGCAGGCTCCCTGCTTAGCAGAGTGCCTGATGTGGGGCTTGATCTCAGGACCCTGAGATCATGACCTGAGCTGAGGCAGAGGCTTAAGTCACTGAGCCACCCCGGTGCCCCTGTGTAAGTTCTTAATGTAATTTGGATACTAATTCTTATCAGATATGTCATTTGCAAATTTCTTCTCCCATTCAGTAGGTTGTTTTTTTAGTTTTGTTGGTTGCTTCTTGCTATACAGAAGCTTTTTATTTTGAGGTAACCCTAATAGTTTATTTTGCTTTTGTTTCCTTCAGGAAACATCTGGAAAGATGTTACAGCCAATGTCAGAGAAATGACTGCCTGTTCTCTCTTCTAGGATTTTTGTGGTTTCAGGTCTCCCATTTAGGTCCCTAATACATTTTGAGTTTATTTTGTGTATGCTGTAAGCAAGTGGGCCAGTTTCATTCTTTTGCATGTTGCTGTCTGGTTTTCCTTAACACCATTTGTGGAAGAGACTGCCTTTTCCGCATTGCATATTCTTGTCATTTTGTTGAAGACTAATTAACCATATAATTGTGGGTTTATTTCTGGGATTTCTATTCTGTTCCATTGATCTTTCTGTCTGTTTTTATGCTAGTACCATATTGTTTTGATTACTACAACTTTGCAATATGACTCGAAGTCTAGAATTGTGATACTTCGAGTTTACTTTTTCTTTTTCAAAATTGCTTTGGCTGTTCAGGGTCTTCTGTGGTTCCATACAAATTTTAGGATCATTTGTTGAAATTCTGTGAAAATGCTTTTGTTATCTTAATATGGATTGCATTAAATCTGTATATTGCTTTGTGTAGTATAGATGTTTCAACAATTTTTTTATTGTGTTATGTTAGCTGCCATAAAATACATCATTCATTTTTGATGCAGTGTTCCAAGATTCATTGTTTATGTACTACACCCAGTGCTCCTTGCCATGCATGCCCTCCTTAATACCCACCACCAGGCTCCCAGTCCATGAGCATGGACTGTCTTTCTGTTTGTTTGTATCATCTTCAGTTTCTTTCATCAGTATTTTATGTTTTCAGAGTATAGATTTTTTCTCCTATTTGGTTAAATTTATTTTATTAATTTTGGAGCAATTGTAGATGGGATTTTTAAAAAAAATTCTCTTTATGTTACTTCATTATTAGTGTATAGAAATGCAATGGATTTCTGTACATTGATTTTGTATCCTGCAACTTTACTGAGTTTATTTATCAGTTTCAGTATTTTTTTGGGTAGAGTCTAACATTTTCTACATACAGTATCATATCATCTGCAAATAGTGAATATTTTATTTCTTCCTTGCCAATTTGGATGCCTTTTTAATTCCTTTCTCTTGTCTGATTGCTGTGGCTGGGACTTCCAATACTATGTTGAATAAAAATGGCAAGAGTAGACATCCCTGTCTTGCTCTTGACCTTACGGGAAAAGCTCTTAGCTTTTTAGTAATGTTGATGTTAGCTGTAGGTTTCTCATATAAGCTCTTTATTATGTTGAGGTATGTACCCTCTAAACCTACTTTATCAAGGGTTTTTAATCTTAAATTGAGCTGTGCTTTGCCAGATACTTTTCTGTGTCTATTGAAATGATCATATTACTTTTATCCTTTCTCTTATTGATGTAATGTATCATATTTGTTGCTTTGCAAATATTGAACCACCCTTGCATCCCAGAAATAAATACCACTACATCATGGTGAACATTTTTAATGTACTGTTGTATGCAGTTTGCTAATATTTTATTGAGGATTTTTGCATATGTGTTCATCCAGAGTATTGGCCTCTAGTTCTCTCTTTCTGTGGTGTCTTTATCTGGTTTTGGTATCAGGCTAAGGCTGGCCTTATAGAATAAATCTGGAAGTTTTCTTTCATCTTCTATTTTTTGGAATCGTTTGAGAAGAATAGGTATATACTCTTCTTTAAATGTTTGGTAGAATTCTCCTGTGAAGCCATCTGGTCCTGGACCTTTGTTTTTTGGGAATTTTTTGATTACTGTCTCTTCAAATTTTCTCTTTCTTCATGCTTCAGTTTTGGTGTTAGGAATTTATTCATTTTGTCTAAGTTTTCCAGTAATTGGCATATAATTTTTATAATATTCTTTCCTAATTCTGTGTATTTCTGTGATATCAGTTGTTATTTCTCCTCTTTTATTTCTGATTTTACTGATTTGAGTCCTCTCTCTTTCTGTTTTGACTAGTCTGGTTACAGGTTTATCATTTTGCCAATCTTTTCAAAGAACCAACTTCTGGTTTCATTGATCTGTTCTATTGTGTTTTATGTTTGTTTGTTTTTATTTCTTTTATTTCTGCTCTAATCTTTATTATTTCCTTCATCCTGTTGGTTTTAGTTTTTGTTGTTGTTGTTATTTATCTACCTCCTATAGATGTAAGGATAGATCGTCAATTTGAGATTGAGATTTTTCTTACTTCTTTAGGTAGACCTGTATTTATGTAAACTTCCTTCTTAGAACTGCTTTTGCTGGATCCCAAAGATTTTTGGACCATTGTGTTTTCATTTTCATTTGTAAATTTTGATATCTTCTTTGATTTCTTGGTTGACACATTCATCGTTTAGTAACATGTTATTTAAGCTCCATGTATTTGTGGTCTTTCTAGATTTTTCCTTGTGATTTATTTCTAGTTTCATAGCGTTGTAGTCAGAAAAGATACATGGTATGACTTCAATCTTTTGGATTTGTTGAGATTTGTTTTAAGGCCTATTATGTGATCTGTTCTGGAGAACATTCCATGTGCACTTGAAAAGAATGTGTATTCTGCTGTTTTATGATGGAATGTACTGAATATGTCTGTTAGAATTATATGGTCCCATGTGTCATTCAAAGACACTGCTTCCTCATTGATTTTCTGGATGATCTATCTGTTGATATAAGTGGGCTATTAAAATCCCCTACTGTAATTGTATTAGTATCTGTTATTTCCTTTAGGTTTGTTATTAATTCTTTACATATTTGGGTGTTCCTGTTTTGGGTGCATAAATAATTATAGTTGTTATATCTTCTTGTTGGATTGTTCTCCTCATTATTCTATGTGTCCTTCTTTGTCCCTTGCTACAGTTATTGTCTTAAAGTCCATTTTTTTCTGATACAAGTATTGCTATCCTGACTTTCTTTTGACATCCATTTGCATGGAAAATATTTCTCTGTCCCTTCACTTTCAATCTATATGTTTCTTTAGATCTGAAATGAGTCTCTTGTAGGCATGGTTGAGGTGGGTCTTACTTTTTTTATTCATTCTATCACCTTATGTCTTTTGATTGGGGTGTTTAGTTCATTTACATTCAAAGTAATTTTTGGTAAGTATGGATTTATTTCCTTTTTGTTACTTGTTTTGTGGTTGTTTTATAGATCTTCTCTAATCCTTTCTTCTCTTATTCACCTCTCTCATGGTTTGTGCAGCATGGTTTGTGGTTTTTAATATCGGTGAAGTCTAGTTTGTCCTATTCTTGTTAGTACTTGCGCTTTGCTGTCATATCTAAGAAATAATTTCCTAATTCACTGTCACTAGAATTTATGTATATGTTTTCCTGAGAGTTTTATAGTTTTGGCTTTTGCATTTAAGTATTTGATTTAATTTTTGCTTATAGTTTGAGGTAAGGGTCTGTATTAATTTTTTAGGGCTTCAGAAACTGGATGGCTTAAACAACAGATATTTATTGTCTTAGAGTTCTGGAGGCTAGAAGTCAAAGATCAAGGTGTAAACTGTGTTGATTCCTTCTGAACCAGCTTATGAAAATCTGTTTTAAGCCTCTCACTTAGTCTTTGGTGGTTTGTTGGCAATCTTTGGTGTTCTTTGGCTTGCAGGAACATCACGCTAATCTCCTCTTTCATCTTTACTTGGTGTTCTCCTTGATTTTTTCTGTGTCCAAATTATTCCTTTTAATTGGGATATTCATCATATTGGATTAGGGACCCACAGTCCAGTGTGACTTCATCTTGTCTTAACTGATTATAGCAGCAATGACCCTCTTCTCAAATTAGGTCACCTAATTTGAGGTATTGGCAGGTAGGATTGCGGGGGGGTGGATATTTCAACCTAAAACAGGGTCTAACTTCATTCTTTTGTACGTGGATATGCAGTTGTTCCATTTTACATATATGTGGACAAAATAATGTAACTTCTAGGAGTATAATTGCTGAGTCAAGAGGTCATATACATTTAAAATTTTGATAATACCAAAATATCCTCTTCAGAGGTTTTATAGTTTATTCTCTGTGTAGCAATATATATGACTATATACTTATCCCATCTTACCAACACAGTGTGTTACCAAACTTTTTTGATATTTGCTCATTTTATGGAAGAAAAATAATATTTCATTGTAGTTTTACTTTGCATTTAATTTGCTAAGAGAGAAATTAAATATCTTTTCATAAGTTTAAGAGGCATTGCATTTTCTTTTCAATCACCTGTCCATCTCCTTAGCCCTCTTTTTTTTTCAGTTGGATTATTTTTCTTTCTTACTGATTTTAAGAACTTTAAAAAAAATATATTGTGGATATAAGCCCTTTATGTGTTTGTCTATTTCTTTACTATTTTTGTAATTCATTTTTAAAATTATTAATATATAATGTATTATTTGTTTCAGGGGTACAGGTCTGTGAATCATCAGTCTTACACAATACCCTGCAGTTACCACAATGCATACCCTCCCCAACATCCATCACCCAGCAACCCCATCCCCCGACCACCCTACCCTCCAGCAATTCTCAGTTTGTTTCCTGAGATTAAGAGTCTCTTATGGTTTGTCTCCCTCTCTGTTTTTTTCTTGTTTCATTTTTTTCTCTCCTCCCCTATGAGCCTCTGCCTTGTTTCTTAAATTCTTCATATCGGTGAGATCATATGACAATTGTTTTTCTCTAATTGACTTTTTTCACTTAGCATGATACTTTCTAGTTCCATCTGCATCATTGCAAATGGCAAGATTTCATTTTTTGATGGCTATGTAATATTCCATTACACACACACACAGCACATCTTCCTTATCCATTCATCTGTTGGTGGACATCTAGGATCTTTCCATAGTTTGGCTATTGTGGACATTGCTGCTATAAATATTGGGGTATAGGGGCCCCTTTGGATCACCACATTTGTATCTTTGGGGTAAATCCTACTAGTATAATTTCTAGGTTGTAGGATAGTTCTATTTTCAACATTTTGAGGAACCTCCATACTATTTTTCAGAGTGGCTGCACCAGCTTGCATTTCCACCAACAGTGTAGGAGGGATCCCTTTTCTCTGCATCCTTGCCAACATCTGTCTTTTCCTGACATGTTAATTTTAGCAGTTCTGACTGGTGTGAGGTGGTATCTCATTGTGGTTTTGATTTGTATTTCTCTGAAGCCAAGTGATTTGAGCACTTTTTCATGTGTTTGTTGGCCATTTGGATATCTTATCTTCAATTTTATTCTCTGCCTTTGAAGACTATTGTGGGCTTGCTCTAACTTTTCAGGGCAAAATCATATATTTAACTTCAGGGTATAATTCCATCTAGTCATATTCTCCTGACAGATGTTCATCAGTTTGGGTAAGTTCTGTTGTCTCACCCTAACATGCCTGGGCAATATAACTTTGTTCCTGCACCCACTTCCTACTCTCAAGGTCTATGTATATCCCTATTTGGTGGCTTCCCTGCCTCTCTTATATCCCCTTCTGGGGAGATGACAGACTGGAATCATTGTTCTCAGGAAGAATAAGTGGGTCTTCTGTTCATTAGTTTGATCAAGTGCTGGTCCTCCAAATGTGTGGCATAAGATCACTATGATTGGTGCCATACCTCTTCCTACCAATGTCTGCAGCAAGGAACAGAAATTTCTGTGTTTGCTCTCCGATGGTTAGTATAGAAATCCTGATGGTGGTGGGTGGTGATGTCAGCCACCTCTACAGCCTCATGGAGACTAGAAACTAGTATGTGTGGTATCAAATCATGAAGCTGGAAGGTCTAAAGCTGTCATTCAAAGATGAGGGAGTGAGAACCAATGAACTCAGGGACAGTGCTACAAATGATCTGCTTTAAGTGGCCTCATGATTTGTGGCCCTGACTCTGGGCCCCAGCTCTTTGTACCATGATCCTCTCTTATACTTGATTTCTCAGAAAGAGAATAAGCTCTATAGGATTGGTGGGGATGATATTTAAACTCTAGGGCAGGGAGAGTTTTCAGAGACCATCTACTTTACTTACCTGACTCTTGGCAATATTTATCTATGTTTTATTATTAAATATCCCCAGGATGTGTTACTCCTTCTCTCTGCCCTCTACTCACCATTTCTCTCTGTTTATGTAGTAGGTTATATATTTAGCATCAATCTTTTTCTGCAGTTTGAGTAGGAGTTATCTTTTGACTAAGGAGCTTCATATTTTAATTTCACTTTCTCTCTACTGTGGATAATTAATTTTTGTCTACCTGTATGGCTCTTCATTCCATCTGAAACATTTTTTTTTTTTATTGCAGGAGGTCTCTGGGCTACCATTCAAGGCTCTGGTTTGGAAGATGTGAGCCTGGTGTTATTTGGATCTCGGTCTTGTGCCATCGATATCACCAGAAGCAATTCACAAAGAATTCAATGCAAAGTTCCACCCAGAGTAAGTGGAATCTCCTCTCTGGGTTTGTGGCCATTATTAACATGTAGTGTGAAGGTTTTCATGAATCTTTTCTTAGAACTTAATTAACTATCATGACCTTACCATCATGAGAGTATGCTAATATTTTCTATATTGTCTATGTTGCAATAAAGTGGGAAGCTGACTCCACCAATGGGCTTGCAATTAACATCAGTTGACTTCTTTTAAAAGAAGACAACAATGCAGTCCCAGTTCCTACTCTCAATGAATAATAATTCTGCAGAATAAATGAATTTATCTAGTGTATATCCTGGATATTGATTTGCAAAACTTACATATATTATCATCTCATTTCTCTCTTAAGCAAGTAGTTTACACTAGCAGTTTTGTTTTCTGGGATGGATATGAATGGCGGGACTTAGAAATTTCTAGAATGTATGGTTCCTATAAAATATCTTCCTAATTATTACCTTCTGCTTCTCTTTTCCCTTAAAAACAAGTCCCTTAGCTGTCTGTTTCTTTTTCAGTTAGTGCTGTTTCATAGCCTACTAGGAGATTTGAGTCCACATTCTTCCATGGTGCTATTGGTGAGAGTCATGCTCACAGTGGAAGGTGAACTATCTATTCACAGTTCAGTATCATGAACATTCTCAGCACATTCATGACCCTGAAGGACGACTGTTTACTGAACAAATAAAGACCCTTGGAAGAGAAATTTCAGAATCCTCTTTCATCACTGACCTCACATTTTTTTTATTCAGTTGTTAAAATATTGTGAAATTTTCACATTTACATAAAAACTGTATGGAATTCCAATATGTAATTGTAAGGTAGTTTAACTCTTCCCTATTATTGGACATTAAGATAATTTTCAAAATATCCTATTTTAAACAGCAGAAATTTGATCATCCAACTACATTTTGGAGCATATTTACTTTTCTCAGGATAAATGAATCTAAATTCCAAAGTTCTGATATGTAGTATCCAGTTATCTGAAATTTCTTTTGGTAAAATTTGCATGGTTCAGATTTCTTTTGCTAGGGAGAATAAACATTAAAAAACAAACTTTTAAAGTTTTGGTCCAAGAAATACATGCAAAGATTAAAAGTAAAATGATTAAAATAGTAAAACGATCCTGCTCTCCTACCCCTCTGTGCCCTTCTCCAAGTTCCTTTTTTTGAAACAGCTACTTTTAATTCTTTTGAATATAGTTGCAGTACCATTTCTTTATTAAATAAATAGACTATGTTTACATTGTTACAACTATTTTAATGATGTGGGCAGAATCAGGTAATTTTTTTTCTTTTATAGTTTTTTTTCATAGAGTTTCTAATTCTTTTTCTTAATATGTTTTCCTCATAATAAAAAACTTCTATCTTAAAAAAAATCAATCACATCAATTACTCTTTTTCCTTGAAGCTGTCTGTTTTCCTGCTTCAATCTAACTTGGTGTTTTCTTGGTTTATTCTACACATTTCATCCTAGCACTTCCCTTGGTTGCTGTCCTGGGTAGAGTCACTGTCTTTTGGAGTTCATATCTTTTTTTTTTTTTGGGCTGTTGTTTATGAGGTCATAGCTTTAATAAATATCCTAGGAAAGAATATGTGGGAGGGAAGTTTTCTGTGTTTTTCCTTATCTAAAAGTACTCTCAAACTTGATGGCTAGTTTAGCTAGGTATAGATTTATTTGAAATTGCCTTTTTTTTTTTTACAGAACCAACTGGTGTATTAATTGCAAATCATTATTATTTACTCTTCAATCAGTTGGAAACCATACTTGCCTATTCTAAGTAATTGTCAACGTGTGTATGTGTGAGTAGGTGAGAAAGGGAAAGAGAGTGAGTCAGAGACTTGAAAGTAGCAATATACTTAAAAAAATAATTTTCTTATAATGAACCTTTTAAACTAATTCTATAAGGACTTCTCTCAAGTCAGTATTATTTACAGAGATTTTATTTTAAAAACTGATTTTTCAGGGGAAAGATGGACCCATTGTGAATTTGACTGTGATTACAGGGGACCATTCTGCAGTTCTTCCCATGGCATTCACATACGATTCCTCTTTAAATCCAGTGATCATTTCTCTGAGCAGAAATAGGAGCAACATAGCAGGTAAAATACATGATACTGCAGCATCTTTTTATTTTTAGACCATTGATCCTATAAAGACAGCAAACAACGGTCTCTTAATTATACTGAAGATAGCATTATATTTTGAATGGAAATTATTTTGCAGAAAACTGGAACACTGCTATTTTCATTTTAGCCATCATGGAGTAAATCTCTTTCTATCTATTATTTCCTCTGTAAAATTGGGACCATTTCCATCATGGAAAATGACATGAGAATTCAAAGTAACAATTCAAAATATATTTATTGAGCACCTACTCTGTGCTAATAGACTTTAATCCCTGCCATTAATTTACAGGATTATTATCCTCAGTTTATAAGTGAAGAAACTAAGGAACAGGGAACTAAAATAACTCATCCAAGATGTTACTGTTAGTAAGTAACAGATCTGTGATTTGAACCCAAGCAGTCTGGTTTCAGATTTTAAGCACTTAACCACTCTTAGTTTATTGTAAAATATAATTTTTTTGGCATCATGTTTTATGGTAGTAGCTATTTGATCTGATTAGAGAATAAGGTGTTCTCTCATTCTTATTCCTTAAGACATACTTTGTATAAAAAGAAGGACTCATTTAGCATAGAATGACTTGAAGCAATTTAATCTTCCATTGATGAGTCAGATAATATGACAGGATGGACTTAAAACAATTTATTATTATGTCATACCATACCGATCTGGAAAAGTACCAGGTAACATGCCTTTCTGATTAATTGAATGCCAGATAACAGAGTTTATGGCAGCCATAATCTAAGGATTTATTACAAAAGGCCAACACATTTCCCAAAGAAAAAGACTAGACTCAATTTTTCTGGTACTATTTTCATTTTCCATTGCTCAAGAGGACATAAATAAAGGGGAATATCCTTTAGCTTCTCAGTAGTATTCAGCTCAGTTAGTGCAGAAGAATTTGGTGCCTCATACGGCCAAAGTATGTAAAATTCCTTAGTGGTATGGATTCTTACTAATGAAGTAGGAAAGAGAAGAGGGAGTTCTGTGTTCTATTCAGATTTCAGTGATTTTGGCTTTTAGTACAATTTCCTGTCTGTGATGAAAAGAATTAATATATTACATCAGTGCCCCAGAGGCATCTAGAATTAGCTTGACAATTGGCCAAGAACCCAAGGAGTTTATGTTTTTGATGTATACAACATGATGCATGATTTTCAGAATTTCCACTCACATTTAAATCTTTCTACAGGCAGAATAAAGTAGAACATGTTATAAAATCCCCAAAGAGCGGCAGCCTACTGGGAAAGTCTCTTTTGAAAGTTGGAATGCTATAAATCTCCACCCAGGAAATGAGAATGTTGATGATAACAGTGAAGCCAAGAGGAAATTGAAGAAAGAGATGAGGGGAGACAGGGGCAGGGGGAGGAAGGATCTGATGTAGAGAACCACACGTGTGGTTTTTGTGGTTGGGCAGTGCTGGATCTGAATGACTCCAAGCTCAACCACTCCTTGGCCAAGATAGTTAACTTCCTCTATCTTTAGTGTCTTTAACTGCTAGGTGGGAATAATACTTTCAAGATTACTGTGAAAACTGGAGGTAAAGTAGGTAAAAAGTTTGAACCTAGGAACCAACATGGAGTAAGTACTAAACAAATGCTTTGTTGAGTGGCATCATTCTGCTAGATACTGAGTGTTATATAGATAAGCCAAAGATGTCCTGTGTATATTGGCCCTATATTGTTTCCTTCTTGAAAGCAAGCTGAGACCCATTTGCTCAAAAACATGCCAATGTCAAACTCAAATTTTTACATAACCAGTTGTTTAAAATAAGGTCCCATGCAATAAAACCCCAGATTTTTAGTTAGAGCCTGCCATTTTGCATACTCTGAAAAACTGTATCTAACATCTCCCAGCAACAGGTAAGATAAACTTGAAGGTTATAAAAGACTCTAAGCTACTGATGCCCTTTGGAGATCTCCAAGCTAGACTATTGCTAAATGACATCATCTAAACACATAATCCCCTCTCCTCCCCCAGGAGTTCCCTGGCCTTCCTACCCTTCTGGGTAGTGGTCTCCTATTGTTGTCTCTGGGAAGTCTCATGCAGTGAGATTTTGGTAGCCATGCAAATCTGTCAAAGGACCACCCATATAAAACTCATTTTTTTGTGTTCCTGCCTCCTCATGGTCATGTCTTTTTTTCTTCCTCAACCCTGAAATCCTTCAAAGTCACTACACTGAAGCTTCAGACTTCACAGTAGAAATGAGGTTGGGAAGACATGAAGAGTAAAGAGAGCATGCAGCAAGACAGAAAATGAAGTTAATGGAGGGCTTTTGAATGATGTACTGTATGAGAGACTGTCCTATGTTGTCTAACTTAATCCTTACAGCAAGGTGGGTTTTGTTACCATCTTGCTGATGAAAAATCCAAGGCTTTGAGAATCCAAAGTGAGTCATCCAAACTCACATGGGTAGGAAAATGGTGGAACAAGGATTTGAATGTAGAGTCAGTTTTCCCAACACCCCAGAACCGTAGTCTTTGACTTTTCTCTTTCAAGTAGCCTCTTCTCCTCCTCACGTGATTGATTGTGCTGTTACGTAATGGCCAGCTCTGTAGTTTTCAAATGTTAGCTACTAAAGGTGTTTTAGAGATGCTTTAGCCTGAGTTGCATCTCTTTGAGACACAGGAGAGGTATGTGTATTTATTTCCATTCTTGCCATTGCATGCTTGGTTTCTGGCTCTTGTTGTCTGAAGATTAGATTTCTCCTACCCTCTCTTTCCAGTTAATCTAACAGACTGGAAGAACATTTCAATTGCATCCTTTTCTTGCTTAGAAACCTTTGGAGGTCTCTGCTGCCTACTGAATTAGGTAAAGACCCCTTAAGATTGCTTTCTTTGTCTTCAGTCATACACCCACCCTCAACTTGACCTAGTCCCATAGAGTCCGTGACTATGTACATGTATCTGGTCTTCCAGAGAGTCACTCAATTCTCTTTCCTTCTTTCCAAGCCATGGATACTGGGTGATTAAATGAGAAACTGATACAAAAGATTTTTGGATTAAAGTGTGAAGTTTTTAGAATTGAATTGTAAACCCCCTATTCTTTATCACTTCCTCTTGTGATTTTATTTTTCATATAGAATTTCAAGCACCATCTTGCCCATGAAGTCTTTCTTGATATTCAGAATGTTGCTGTGGCTGGAACAGGCCCATCGCTTGATTTTCACCTCTTACATACAGTGTGTCTTGTATTGAAGCTCTTTTAATACCTCTTTTACTACCATTGAGGTCTCTTCAATGGCCTGGTCTGTGTTTAACTTATTTTTCTGCTTTTTGTGACATCTTCTTCATGGTACTCAATAACTATTTAAGGTAAAAGGAATTGAATTCGAGGGTCAATAGCACACATGACATTTTAGTAAAGTTGCAAATTTAACTGCAAATGTATTGAAATATAAGAGAGAACTGGGCTTAGGCCTTGGTATTTCCCTTAAGTAGCTATTAAACATTGGCTTCTGGAGCTTTATTTCCTCAAAAGCTAAGTGCCAGTGCTCCTCCCTGCTCTTCGTATGCCATGAGGACAGCGTGAGGGCAAAATGGGATGGCACGTGTGTAAGTGGTCAGTGCACTGTGGAGCTGTACTCCTATACAGCATTATTAAGGAGTTTAGTGTACCCCAAGTATAGCTTTAGACTCCACTCAGCAGGAAAGAAGAAGTTAAAGGAAAGGACTTGGGGGGAGGTGGCGCCTGGGTGGCTCTGTCATTTAAGTGCCCGACTCTTGGTTTTGGCACAAGTCATGATCTTAGGGTCCCAGGATCGAGCCCTGGGTCAGGCTCCACCCTCAGTAGGGAGTGTGCTTACAATTTTCTCTCTCCCTCTGCCCCTCCCACTGCTCAGGCACACACCTGTGTGCACTCTCTCTCTTTCTCTCTCAAAAATAAATAAATACATCTTCAAAAAACTTGAGGTGCTGGCTGCTGGTTGTGAAGACCATCAGCCCCCCAAACCACCCCTTGATTTGTCTCTGCATCTTGATTTGCTTTTCTGTGGAGTTAAGTTAGTGCCTCTGGCATACGATTGACCAGACAATTTTGCTTTTTATGCAAGCAAAAAATAGTGGGCAGTGGCTCTGTGATCTTAGGAGCTGCTTGAAGCTTTATGGAAACAATTCAGCTGGTATTGAAGTGCTCAGTTAGGGTGGTGTGCGCAGGGCTGGCCGTGTAGTTTATCCCGAAAGATAGGTTTAGACTGCATAAGCGGTTGAGGCCGCAAACCCATACTGGAAGCTAATGGATTCTTTTCAATGCAGGAGGTGAGACCCTTTCCATCAGAATGGCACTTCTGGGGAACTACTCTGATTTGGATGTTGAAGTTCACATTCAGGACACTCTGGTTCCGGCTCATGTGCAGATGCCCCACAGCCTGGAGGTGGTGCTGCCCCCACTGCCCCCTGGCCTCCACAGAATCTCTGTCTCCATCAATGGGGTCAGCATTCGCTCACGACGGTAAGGTGGAGGCTTGCCGTTCATTTGAGGTCTCTTGCATGATCTAGTGATTCTTTTGAGGAATTCTGGCTTTGAGTCAGGTCTTCGCTCCCCCCCCCCTCTTTTGAAGTCAGGAGATAAACACATGGGAGTCCTACAGGTTGAAGAAATCTTAGAGACCCTACAGGATGATTCACTCTCAAGACCAATCCAAGGGCAATGTTTAGGCTTATTAGTTGGGGAAGAGAGAACTTACTGGAACTAGGATGTCATGGCTTTTGGTTAAGGTGGGGTAGGGTGAGCATTTATATGTATTGGGGGACTGTTCTGTGCTTTAATTAGAGTCTGTGACTAAAGAAGACCTTTAATAAGATTGTGTCTAGGGCTTTGAACAAATGACTTAAAATTATTGTCCAAGCTGTGTTCAGATCCTCTTTGTCCCAAAGTCCCTCCTCCTTGTATTTCTCCAGAAGTTCCCTCTGCTCATTCCAGAAAGTTAGCTAAACTGTATGGGGCTGATGCCACCACAGGTGTTGGCCCAGGAAAATGTCCCACACAACATTTTCTTCCCACGGTGTCCTTTTCTTTTTCCTCTGTGAGGTGATGCCATTCACACCGGCTCTCTATCACTGCTCCCTAGATCTGCGCTTCTCTCCCTGATACCTGGGTCTCTCTCTCTTTCTCCTCCCTTTCTCTCTTTCTAACTCAGTTATTTTATAACCATCTCCCTGTTCTCTGCAGGGTTGATCTTCATATCCAGTATGTCACAGATGTTTTCAGCATTGAGCCTTGCTGCGGGTCCCTTCTGGGTGAGAGTCTCTCATATCATTTACTTGGCAGGCCTGCTCTCTGGATATTCAGGTTTTCTTCTTGGATTTGAACCAGTGAGACCAGAGATGGGGCAGCAGGGAGAGGAGCTTTCCCTGTGCTCTGGGAACTGAGTGATGTACTTGGAAGAGTATGGAAACCAGTGAGCTCCCATGAGCTCAGGAAATGAATGAGTTTTTATGATAAGAAGATGTGCCCAGTTTTGTTTTTCTGATGAAAAGAGGCTGACATATCCAGTGGACAGCACATCTCTAGAGGATATTAGAAAAACAAGGGGAAGAGCTTCCCAGGTTATCCCTTTAAATCCTGGAGGGGGAAGGAGGGAAAGAATGAGTCTGGTGTCTTCCCTTTCCTCTGAGGGTACAGATGAAAGACCCACAAGGAGTCAGAAACACAAATATCAATATGGGAGACAAGACAGGAAAATCTGGAAAACTGGTCATTTTTAGAAAAAAAAAAGGAAAGATATAAATCTACATGTAGATCATCATTGTGGTAATGTGTGCAACAGAGCTTTATCCTTTTGGAGTATAGTAAAATCCTTTTTAAAGCTGCTTTCCTAGACCACAGGTTTGGTCATGATATGAGGTACCTTGCTCTAGCCCCTGTCCTGAAGATGGGGCTTGAGTGTCCCTCAGCTAGAGAGACAAAGTCTAGGTATAAAACAGCAGGATCACAAGAATGTTTTGATATTTCCCTGGCTCTTGAGATATCTCAAAACATGCACATGCACACACAGAGACATAAGCCTACATAATACACAGACCATTCAACTATCACATAGAATAATACAGAGGATAAGTGTCATACTTCAAGAAATTACATTTTTTATCAGTGCCTATGTTGACTATATACAGAACCCTCTATATTATAACGTATAGAATAATGGGGAATATGTGAGATCGTCATATGGCAAATGACAAGAAGACTAAGGAATTTGATTTTCCATTAACATAGATGTTACACATATACTCTCCCTACATATTATTACAGATTAACATGCCAGGGAACATAGCAGTGACAAGAACACTTCCAGAAATGAGATTTTTCATTAGTGTCTAAATTGATAGAAGTGGCTTCTAGGATCTAGAAATATATTTGAAAACTTTGTCTGAAGTATTGTAAGCATCCTTCCTTTATACAACAATCTACACTGTTTTACTATTATGTGAATTGTAGCCCATCTAATGCCTGCCAAAATGATCACAGATTTAACATTGCTGGGGTGAGTGGAAGTCGCTGAGGTTTCAACACCCCACCTTCCACTTAAACTGCCCTGGGGTTTGCACAGGTGCCTTGAGTTCCTCGTTCTGAATATCAACTTGTAAGTGTTCTTTTTGATGTTCATGCTTTAGGTGGAACCATCCTCACCGTCTCGGGAGTAGGGTTCAGCAGGGACCCCGATCTGGTGTGGGTGCTTGTGGGTAATCGGACCTGTGACATCGTGAACTCAACAGACACTGTCATCTGGTGTGAGACCCCACCTTCAGCTCTGCTGCCCAAAGCAGATGTTCCCACTGTCCCAGCCCCCGTGGAGGTCTGGGCTGGCAATGCATCCTTAGTCCGAGGACCCTTACCCAGCCTGGTGGGGAAGGGCTTTACTTTCATGTATGAAGTAGCAAGGACACCAGTGGTCACTGCTGTGCAAGGAGAAATGACCAATAACAGCCTGAGGCTCTCCGTGGAAGGAAATAACCTCCCCAACTCAGTGATCCTTCTGGGGTTCTTAAACTGTGATCTGGAGATGCAGTCTTTATGGAACAACATGAGCCTGTCTGGGTGCTCCTTTCCTCTTCACAGTTTGGAGGCAGGCACCTATCCTCTCCAAGTACGTCAAAAGCAGATGGGGTTTGCTAACATGTCTGCTGTGCCCCAACAATTTGTGATGACACCCCGGATAATGGCCATCTTGCCGACACGTGGGTCTGCTTGTGGTGGGACCGTACTCACAGTGAGAGGGCTGGCTCTCAACTCTAGGAAGAGGTCAGTTCAAGTGCACCTTTCGGGTCCATTTTCTTGTGTGATTTTGAGCTTGGGGGACCAGACAGTCCTCTGCCAGATTAGCCAAGTGGATGCCCCCTTGCCTAATGCTTCCTTCACCCTGAACATCACAGTCTTGGTGAATGGGCTACCCAGTGAGTGTCAGGGCCTTTGCACTCTTTCCTTGCGGGAAGAAACAACTCCCATCGTGGACTCCTTGACCACTAACATCAGTGGGTCTCTGACCATGGTGCTGATTAGGGGTCAGAAATTAGACATCACAACAGATGAGCCAATGGTGTTTGTGGACAATCACCTTCCCTGTGTTGTAACTTTCTTTAATGCAAGCCATGTGGCATGCCGGATAAGTGACTTGACCCCAGGACTGCACTACGTATCCATTTTTCATACAAGAATTGGATATGCTTGTTTTGGTAATGTTTCCAGGCACTTCCACATTTTGCCTGAAGTGTCTCATTATTTTCCCAAGAATTTCAGCATCCATGGTGGAAGCCTCTTGTCCATGGAGGGCATAGCTCTGCGGGGAGAGAACAGCACACTAGTCTTCATTGGACAGCAGGCCTGCCTGACAGTGAGCATCAGCTCCAAGTTCATCCAGTGCATTGTTCCTGCAGGAAATGGCTCTGGGGGCCTGGTCATCGAGGTAGATGGACTTTCATACCGGATGGGAGTCATTGGGTACAGCAATGCCTTCACTCCACAGTTACTCTCTATTTCTCAGACTGATGACATCTTAACTATGGTGGTGGCCCAGGTCTCAGGAGCTAAAAATGTTGACATTTTTATTGGGATGTCACCCTGTGTGGGTGTCTCTGGCAACTATACAGTTCTCCAGTGTGTGGTCCCACCCCTTCCTGCTGGGGAGTACCCAGTAAGAGGGTACGACCGCATGAGGGGGTGGGCCTCATCTGTCCTGGTCTTCACATCCACAGTCACTATTTCGGCAGTGACTGAGAACTTTGGTAAGTCAAGCAAATGAGACAGATATTTCTCTCTCTCTTTCTCTTTATGTAATCCACTGTAAAAGGTAGGAAATCAGTTGCATTCTGAAAGATAGAAGGAGAGAGGAGCCTGATTGACCTCCTACAATCCCCATTTCCTCCTAAAACTTGTCTTTGGCATGCCCCTGTATGAGTTTTTTTTTTTTTTTTAATCAAGGAATTTGTGCAGATTCCAGAAGTGTGATTTTATTTTAATTTGATTCCTTAACCTGATTTAATTTGGGTCTTCAATAGTTCCATCTCGAAGAGCTCATAATTTGATCAAGTAAGTAGTACATGGGTGCCTTCATCTCTTTTTAAACCTCTATGCCAACCTGAATTATTTTAAACTTACTAAATATCATTAGCTTTTATCATTTTGGAATTATTTCACAGATGAATCTATACCCCAGCAATAAGAGGCCAATTGCATAGTATGATTGCATTGGGTGAACTGTTTTCTTCTTTTATATAGATATACTGAAATTTGTCCTGCCTTTTCTTCCAGTGATGGTTTTGGTTTCTGTTCAGGTAGCGCCCTACCGCACTTGAGACAACTCAAATTTGACCGTGATACAGAAAGTACAGAGGAAATTATGGGAGCTGAATCTTACACTGATGAAGTGCTAGCCAAGTCAATTCTTTTTTTTTTTTTTAAATTAATATATGATGTATTATTTGCTTCAGGGGTATAAGTCTGTGATTCATCAGTCTTACACACTTCACAGCACTCACCATAGCACATGCCCTCCCTGATGTCCATCACCCAGACACCCCATCCTTCTCCCCACCAGCCCCAGCAACCCTCAGCTTGTTTCCTGAGATTAAGAGTCTCTTATAGTTTGTCTCCCTCCCTGGTTTCTTCCTGTTTGATTTTCTCCTCCCTCTCTTCCCCTCCCTTCCCCTCCCTGTTTCTCAAGTTCCTCATATCAGAGAGATCATATGATAATTGTCTTTCTCTGATTGACTTATTTCACTTAGCACAATACCCTCTAGTTCCATCCTCAGCATTGCCAATGGCAAGATATCATTTTTGATGGCTGCGTAATATTCCACCGTGTGTGTGTGTGTGTGTGTGTGTGTGTGTGTGTATCATACATCTTTATCCATTCATCTGTTGATGGATGTCTAGGCTCTTCCCATAGTTTTAGCCAAGCCAATTCTTAGAACAAATTTGTCTGGCCTTGGCTGGGTAGAATGCTATAGGTATTGGGATTGGGATTTTGGTCCTAAGTGTGATAGTAACTTATCTGGGTACATTTTCTACAGATAAAGGGATTTGGGCTGGATGTTCTCATGTCCCTTCCTTCAATTATTCTATTTTTTTTTTTTTTTTTTTTTTTAATGAGAGAGCAGGGCTATGAAATGCCTCCTAAGCAAAATGTTCTTCTTGGGTTTGTGAGGCAGCTGTAGGAACCACTGAGTCTTGACTTGAGGATAATAATAGACACTAGAAGTGTAGACACTCTAGTGTGGACTAGAGATGGCCACATATCTGGAAGTCCAGGTGATATTGACCTTTTTTGGTTCTCAGACTGAAGCAAAACATGGTGTTTGTTTAGAATGGTCATACTTTCACCCATCAGAGCCAGGTGCTGCCCTGTAGTGCCGGTGTCAGTGTAAACTGGTACAACATTATTTTGGAGAGAAGTTTGGCCATATCCTTCAAATCTAAAACCTTATTTTTCATTTGACCTAGAAATCCCACTTCTAACAGTTTGCAGCAGTTTTATGCAAATAAATGTATAATTCCTCAGCACCATTCATTATAGCAAGAGAGGAGAAATAAGGAAAGAATCAATCAATAGGAAAATTGCTAAATAAATTGTGGCATATAATGGAATTCTAAGTAGTATGCATACATGTACACATAGTTGGGAAATTGTATATGCTGTATCTTCAATGAAAAAATCAAGTAGTAGAAGAATATGTGTAGGAAGATTTTATTTTTTTAATAGGCTCCATGCCCAGCATGGAGTCCAATTTGGGGCTTGAACTCATGACTGTGAGATCAAGACCTGAGCTGAGATCAAGAGTCAGATATTTAACTGACTGAGCCACCCATGTGCCCCTAGAAAAAATTTCTTTGTATAAAAATAGAGATGATCAAAAAATTCTGGAAGGATTCACAAGAAATTAAATGTGGCTACCTCTGGGAGTGAGCTAGGTGGTTTAGTGGGACTTTTACTTTCATTGTATACTCTTTGGTATTAAAAAAATAAGAATGATAAGTAAGCATTACTTATCTGTATAAAAGTCATTACATTTTTCTGGAAAGATTTTATTTATTTATTTGACACAGAGAGACACAGCGAGAGAGGGAACACAAGCGGGGACAGTGGGAGAGGGAGAAGCAGGCTTCCTGCCAAGCAGGGAGCCCAATGCGGGGCTTGATCCCAGGACCCTCAGATCATGACCTGAGCTAAAGATAGCCGCTTAAGGACTGAGTCACCCAGGCACCCCAAAAGTCATTACATTTTTAATAGATTGTTGAATATGACAGGAATCTGACAGAACAAGGACTCTATGCTCTGGAGGCCAGAGCTTAGTGGGAAGATGCTAAGGAGATCAGAACCTAGAGACAATTGTGTGGATTCTAGAGGGCTTAAAAGGAATGACGGGGCAGCAAGAAAGCATAGGTCTGAATTTAGAGTTAAGTAAAGAAAGAGAGATTTGCATCTGTAATCATGAGCTTGTATTTTGTTTTGAAGGCTGCCTGGGTGGAAGCCTTGTGCATGTGTTCGGAGGAGGATTTTCTCCAGGGAACATCTCAGCTGCTGTGTGTGGGGCTCCCTGCCAGGTCTTGGCTAATGCTACAGTGTCAGCCTTCAGCTGCTTGGTCCCGCCCCTGGATGGTCTGTACAAATGCCACATATATACTTTATTAAGAGTGTATCTAAAAATGATATTCTCCAGTTAACTGCATTTTAATAATCAATGCTGTACTGACTCCCAATTTTTCTATCTGTTCTTGGGAAGGGGATTTCTCTGTTCCCCACCTAAAATGTTAGATGGGACTGCCTATTAAAAGGGTTTGTATTCACCTTTATCATATTCATGGCAATGGAAAATTTATTACCCATGTTCTTGATGGTTGTCGTACAATGGTGGAGAAGGTAATTGTGAGTTCTGAATATTAGTTTCAACAACAGCCTTAGACATCATGGGGAAGACAGTCTCTTGGCCTTGTTCTGAGGTGGAACTGTGAAAACTTCTGCTTATTGGAAGTACTAGCATAGGGATCAGAGCAGTGAGCTGATATCTCTTGCATATTTGCCTGGTGTGCCCAGTTCTGGAATTCTTGTTAGAGGTGAAAGAACCAACATGAACACCACCCTCTCACTCTGTAATGCCCAGGTATTTACTCAGTAGAACACCATGATCTCTCATTGCTTGAAGTGTCACAGCATCATGTAAATTGAGGTGTAGGAAGCTGTGTCTTTGTTAGAGAGAAAGGTAAAAAGCTTTGATAATCCCATTCTAACAATGGGTGATTACCCTCTGAGCTTCAGGAAAAAAGTCAAAGGGAAGAAATTGCCATTATCATTAGAGGACCAGCTTAGTCAGGTGATGAACTTGTTTGTGTAATCATAGATTTTGTACCTATGTGCTTAGAAACAATTTGTGCACATGCTTTCAGAAGAGTGCTTTTGATGATATTCTTAACTTGTGTCTGCAACTTGAATGTGGGTGAAGGATTTACAAAGTGATCAAGGCATCACTTTATCTGAGCTTGGACAAAAATTCCACAATGTGTAACTGGTGATGGCAGTTTATATTAGATTGTCTTATCCAAGAAGGGGAAGGAGGTGGAAGGGAAGGGAGAGAGAGAGAGAGATGGAGTGATGATCCTTGTTTAAACTTCAAACTAGGAAAAAAAAAATACAAACTAGAAATGGAGTTTCCTATTACCACCCTATATATAAGCGGAGCTTTATGGAAGAGAGATCTATTCCACTGGAGATTCCACAATAAGAAACTTAAGATACAGTGGAAGATTTAAGTTTAAGACGTTGCCTCTTTTCTTCTCCAATCGCCCTCCTCTGCGTAGACCAGGGCTGGCACAGGGAACATGCAAAATTAATGCTTGATGAAAGAATAAATGAATTGGGAAGTTGGGGAAACAGAAAACCAAGGATCCATATTTCTAGGTTCCAACATTTAACTAATACTGCTACAGTCTTTTAAAAAGGCTTTCATACATACACAGCTTAAGTTAATTTACTCTTTAAAGTTCCTTGGCATTATGTCAAGACACAATTTCAATTAGAAGTACAAAATAAAAATCATTGAGGTTTTTTGGGAAGGTAAATTGTGATATTGGAAGTTTGACAACTCCTAGAAGAAGAGGAATAGAAACTATTATATTTTAAAAGATTTAAGTTTAGAAACGGACTTCTTAAAATGCCTTGATTTTTAAAAAAGGAAAACAGAAACAGGAAGCTGTAACTCTGACGATTGCCACTAGGTGACACCAAACACCCACTGATTGTGCAAGAATGGCTCATTTACTTGGGAAATGGATAATTGGACTTTTTTTCCTCTTTCATTAAAAAAAAAAGTCTTTTTAAGGACTTTTAATTACAGTGTCTAAAAATGGAGAAGAACTGGAGAAATCTAACTCTATTGGTTTCTTACTTCAGACCTCAGATGGTATTCATGGATTCTATCAACTTCCTGAGTTGAAATAAAACATTTTGAGTATGTTTGTGTATTTTTTTTTTTCTCTAGAAAGTAGCTCTGTAATGGACATCAAATGACCAAACAGGATGTGTTTCATTAATTGTAAGAAACTGCTAATAATTCCTCTACTTTCAGATAGGATTACATATAACCAATTTAGTTAAGAAACTGTTACATTTCAAAAGATTTTTGAAGTGGACTGTTAGCTGTGTTTCTCAGTTGCTATTGTCAGAGCAGTCTATCCTTTACTTAACTGATTCTCCCCTGTATTCCTTTTTTCAGACTTAATCAACCTTTCAGAATGCTGAATTAATCTCAGTCCTCCTAACACCGTGGTTCTCAATGGTATTATTACTGAGAATTACATTATTATTGAGAAAATCATATTATTTTTTAAAAAGATTTTTTTTAAAGATTTTATGTATTTATTTGACAGATGGAGATCACAAGCAGGCAGAGAGGCAGGCAGAGAGAGAGGAGAAAGCAGGCTCCCCGCTGAGCAGAGAGCCCCATGCGGGGCTCCATCCTAGGACTCTGAGATCATGACCTGAGCCGAAGGCAGTGGCTTAACTCACTGAGCCACCCAGGCACCCCAAGATTTGTTTATTTTATAAAGACACACACACACACAGAGGGAAGGAGAAAGGGAAAGGCAGAGGGAGAGGGAGAGAAAGTCTCAAGCAGACTCTATGCTGAGCACGGACCCTGATGTGGGGCTCCATCTCAGGACCTGAGATCATGACCCAAGCCAAAACCAAGAGTGGCCCATTCAATGGAGGGAGCCACCCAGGTGCCCCGAGAATATCATCTTAATGTTGTTGCTGGAGTAGCAGCACCTGGGAGTTTGTCAGAAATGCAAATTTTGGAGCGACTGAGTGAATCAGAGACTTGCCAACAAGTCAACATTTTGACATTTCTCTTCTGAGCCCTCTGTGAATTCCTACCTTTCCCCCGCTAATTTGAAGCCTCCAACGAGGCAGCTCCTCTGTGTTCTGGTCTTCTCCGGGTCTTCAGAGGACTGCCTGCTTAGAGCCTGGCACCATCTTTGTTTTTACAACCACGTTGCTGTCTTGCTGTCTTTATAATCATGCTGTTACCTACGATTATTCCAAGGATGTTTCTTCTTCCTTTCCTCCTCCTCCTCTTCTTCTTTTTCCTCCTCTTCTTCTTTTTCCTGACATGCTTGTGCACAGCTGGGCATTCCTCATCTGATATTTACACGAGTTTTCTTATTTTTTTTTCCCTGTGGTTTACTGCCTTACTATTTTCATTTGGTTTTTGGTTTATTTCTGTAATTTCCCTAATTTACTAAGGTCACTTTGAGTTCTGACCCACACTCTGAGTTTTATTCCTTAGTGTGACTTTGCACACTAAAGACAGTGGTGTTTCTCATTCCAGGCTGTGGAAGAGGGCCTAGAACTCTACCCTCCCTAATTACCGCTTTCCTTGGTCTCCTGCCACAGGGCTGCTCACTGCTCATGGGTTTTCTCTCATGGATGGGGCAGGGGCGGTAATAGGGGAGCTCTGAGGAAGTGCTTTTGGTGTCATCTGTTTTTACCCCCACCATTTGTGCTTCTAACGAAAGAAGAATTTTACTCTTTCGTTTGATGGGTTGCTAAAAACATCTTGTTCACTGAAATGAAAATACTTCATATTTTTTTAAAAAAATCAACAAAATCTTTGATGTTCATGGTGTTTGCATTTGTACCTTGAGTTACATGGAGTGACTTCTTCATGGGAACTTTAATTTTTCCATGAGGCGTGAAAAGCTACAGTGATTAAAGGTCACACTGTTTGATTTCGTGGCAGAAACTTCGATTCTGACCCCAGCCCTGGGTACTTTTCAGGGTCCACCATGTCACTCTGCATCCACCTAATCACCCATAAATGAGTTCTTTTTTTAAAATATGTGTTGACCATATGTCTGGTCTAGGGCTTGCTAACTGGAAAGTTCTTATGTTTTGTCTATCCACCCAAGGGTCCTATTGTCAGCCATCTTTATGGCTGTAATTCATCCTGAATATATTCAATTCACAGAGAACCTACTATGTGTCAGGTGCTTTGGAATGTACCAGCAACCATAATGCTATTTGGATGTGACTGAACAACTGTAAACCTTCTCACATGTGTTTGTCTCATGTGCCCCTTGTTGCACGCAGTGCTGGGATATAGGTAGAGCAGCCTGGGTTCAAGCCCACAGTCCTTAGTAGTATTGTTGCAAACCTGTATTGACAGGTTAGCTGTGGAGGTAGAAAGCTGGAGGGATTTTTCTTTCTTTTTCTTTTGTACTTTATTAAAGTTTTCAAACAGAGCAGCTCCTAAACCATCTCATGTAGATACTTGTTTATCTGCCTCTTAAAGGTAATTGCCAGTCTGTCTTGTTGATGCTTTTCACATTGTGTCTCTTGACTGAGAAAGAAGTAGTCTCAAGATCAAATGATTTCAATAATTGCTTTTCTTCTTCATAAAATGTTAATTGTCAAAATGATGTAAAAATCAAGGACTTCTGTTAATCAAGAGATCCCATCAAGAAAAGAACCTGAGACGGTATGAGCAACCATATAACCTTCTAGGATTAGTACCCAAAATATATAAAGAGCACAAATCATTAAGAAAAAGACAAAAATTCCAGTGTAAAAAAAGGGCAAATGACAGGAAGAGGAATTTCACCAATGAGGAAATATGAGTTCTGACATATAAGAAGCTGTTTGACCTAAGAAGTAATAATGCAAATTCAAGTTGAGCTTGCAAAGGGATGCCATTGTATTTGTACCGAACTTGTCAAAATTAACAGTCTGATAATCCCAAGTGCTGACAGTTATGTGGAATAATGGAAACTCATGACCATAGTTGGTAGACTATAGTAAAATGGCACAAGCACTTTGGAACCAAAATGGCACTATCTTGTAAAGTTGAACTGGTAGCTACCCTATGAACAAGTAATTTTCTTTAAGGCATATACCCTAGAGGAAATTTAGTATGTGTTTGTAGTAGCAAAAACTGGGAAATAGCCAAAGTCCATTGGTAAGAGAATAGACAAACTGTAGTAATTTTACACAATACAGTATTGAACAGCAGTGAAAAGGTATTCCTTATGTGATAATATGGTCCTTGATAAATCTTGGAACTGTAATCTGAGTGGAAAAAAGTGGGTCCAAAAATTGACATGTATTCTATTGCATAAAATTCAAAATGAAGTGAAACTCAACATTCTGTCATTTAGGAATACAAACCCATGTGAAAAAGTGATTTAAATAGTGTAAGGGATTGTTTCTGAAGATGAGGAGGAAGATGATGGGCTTGACGAAGAGACAAAGATTTGAGAGCATCACAGTAGTTTTAGAGCTTATGTTGGCTTGTAGAGTCATATGAGTTTTTCTTATTATGATGATTCATATTTTATAGAAATGTTACTTATATTCTTCTGTGTGTTTTGTGTACATCATGCATATTTAAGAAAAGTCAACTGATAACTTTATTTTCCTTGTGGTCAAGGGACCACACATGAAGTGCATTTATGTAACCGTGTGAGGCCTTTAGTTCTTTCTGTGGTTGCTGCCTAACCTAATAGTGAGTATTTCCCGCAGTGTCCTTGGCTTTCCTGTGTGGCCTGAAGCATGCGGAGGAGAGCTGCGAAGCCTCCAGCAGCAGCTATGTGCAGTGTGATTTGACATTCGCTGTGGGGACAGAGACATTGCCCCAGTCATGGCCCTACCTCTACATTTGTGAAGAAAGTCCCCAGTGCCTCTTTGCACCAGATCATTGGACAGAGTCAGCCTTCCCATGGTTCTCAGGCCTCTTCCTCAGGTAACCCTGTCCCCTCCCTCCCTGACTTTCTGCACACATCCATGGTCAGTGGACAGATGGAACCATCAGGAACTGCAGGCTGGGTGGACATGGCCCCCAGGGCCTACCACTCTTGTTATAGGGACCATTCCATTGTGGATTCCAGCCAGCCTGCATATCAAAGCATCTCCTGTCTTTTCAAGTGTTTGAGAGAACATCTGAAAAATCTGCCCAGTAAACAGCTCGCTTTGTTCTTGCTTAGATTTTAATATTTATCTTCTGGTCCAAAGCAACATCTGGTGAATGCCAATGGGGAAAAAGATTAGACATTATGAAAAACAGAAGGCTCTTTTCCTTTTTCTTTTCTTTCCAAACAGATTCACAAATATGAAAAAAAGTCATAGAGAAATCCAGCAGATTGCACAATGTTTATTCAAAAGAAGGGGGGATGTGCAGGCAGAATTACGGTAGATCTAGGATTTAGAAGCCATAAGCTTGCGAAGATTTTTTGAATTTCAAAAACAAACGAACGAAATCAATACTGCCACTTTCCAGGTAAAACCCCCTTTTCTAAACACATTTAAGGAAAACCTGCGATCCTATAGATGACTCAGGGCAGCCTTCATTTCAAACAGCAGTTCTTTTCCCATGGACTGTGGTATTTCAGTGCTGAATGTTGCCCTGCTCTCTTCTTTCTTATGGAGATAGAGTGATCACACCTGTTTTTTTTTTTTTTAAATATTTCATTTGTTTATTTGTCAGGCAGAAGGAGAGAGAGAGAGAGAGCACGCATACAAGCAGGCAGAGGCAGAGAGAGAAGCTGGCTCCCTGCCGATCAAGGAGCCCATGCGGGACTCCATCCCAGGATCCTGGGATCATGACCCGAGCTGAAGGCAGCGGCTTAACCCACTGAGCCACCCAGGCGTCCCCACACCTGTTTTTTTAATAAAGGCCTAGCTTCCCATTCAAAATTAAAACTAAACAAGACTCATTACCCAGAATGAGAGAGATAACCAGTACTTTTTCAAGACAGCCTGTGTTTTAGGACAAATTCATCATCCTCATGGGAGAGAGGTTTATGTTTTGTCAGAGGAAAGGAGGGGCCTCCTTGGCTGGTTGCTTTCTAGAAAGCATGAAGAACCTTGTTTAGGTCATACAGAGAATGGTGTCCTGGAGTTTGCACTCAGGCAGGACTGGATTTCAGAACTCACGAATGCTGGATACCAAGAAGCACACGTTAGATCCTAGCTCCGCTGAATTTGAAGACTTTTCACGAAATCCCCACAGCTCCTCTTTGAAGTTCTTCCGTGTTCTTCTCCACTCAGGAAGTCACTGACGGAAGAGCTTCTGACCTTGTGAAGGGATTGTTAAAAATGATGTCCTTCCCTTCGTAATGATATCATTTGGCAGTATGCACTCATAAAATTCCCCATTCCCTGTGTTCTAGTATTTCACTTTTAGGATTTTAAGAAGGCAGTTAGAAAGATGTAATATTTGTGAAAAGCTACATTTTTTGAAGTTTTAGGTATAATGACAAAAAATTTCAAATGAAGTGTTTAATAATGAAAGACGAATCTAAATACTAATATCCTAGGAAACCTTTAAAGATCATGACAAAGAATATTTAACTGAAGAGGGAAATGCTTACAAAATGTTGGGAAGTGAAAGGAACATGTCATAAAATAGTGTATCAATTTAATCTTTTAAAAAAGATTTTATTTATTTATTTGTCGGAGAGAGAGAGCGAATGCACAAGCAAGGAGAATGGGAGGCAGAGGGAGAAGCAGGGTGCCTGCTGAGCAGGGAGCTTGATGTGGGGCTTGATCCCAGGACCCTGGGATCATGACCTGTGCCAAAGGCAGACACTTAACCGACTGAACCACCCAGACATCCCCGTATAGTACATAGGTTTCTATACACATATAGAAGGTGATCAGAAAAAAGACTAGAAGGATGTATTTTTAAATGTTGAGCGCCTACCCTAGGTAACTGGAGTGTTACTTATAATTTTTTGTTGAGTTTTTATGTTTTTTTTTTTCAGTGAACATGTGCTAATTTAATAACCAGAAAACACACTATAATTAAACAGGGGGAATTATATGCCAAATGGCTTGATTGGTTCCTCTTAAGATTATCCTTGTGAACCTGGAGAACTACTTGCCATTAGCTTTGCAAGGAACCCATTTTCATTAAATGCTTTATCCTATCCCCTTGTCAGCCACTACCTCTATGGATCTGATGTCATTTGGCAAAGGCAGATGTGTGTATATGTGGCAAAAACATGCCCAGTTCATCCATCTATCCATCCATCCATCCATCCATCCATCCGCCACCCATTCATCTGTCCGTCCACCAGTCCATCTACCCATCCATCTATCCAGAGTTTATCAACTGTCCATTGTGTTGTAGATACTGTGTGAGGAGTTGTAACTCAGTGAGGAACAAGATGGCAAAATCCCTGCCTTTAAGGGTAGAGGAGGGAGCTGTGCAATAAACAAGATCACATGTGATAGGGGCTATAACAGGATAGAAAATCATGGGGGACTACCGTATACAATGTGCTCAGGGAAGACTTCTCTGGAGTCTTTTGCTGAGCTAAGGAGAAGCAGCAGTCACCATGGATGGTCGGGCAGTGGGGGCAGCAGTGCAAAGGCCCCATCACATTTTATGAACTGTCAACGACCAGAAAGATAGGAGTAGAGTAGGAGGGAAGGAAAGTTCTTCACAGGAGCTCCAGGAGTTATTTAAGGTCTTGGAGGCTCTAGTAAGGAGTTTAGATTCTATTTGAAGAACACATTAAATATCTTTCCAGAGTCACACAGTCCAGCCTTGGCATTGTCAGGACTGGAACCCAGTCCCCTGGCTGACAGTGTACTTGGCACAATGATGTGCCTTCAGCAACAGGGATGAGAGCCTGGGCTGAGGTGTGTGGTTCAATGAGATTCCAGAACCACCAGAAGAAATTTCAGGCTAAGTGAGGGAAACATAAACACTCCAAGTGTTCTTGATGCCTGTCCTAAAGAGTGTGCACATGACTACTTGCTTACAGACCAACTGGAAGAGCCACAGATTAGGTCTTAGGAGACTTAGGTGTTAGAAGTCTCTTTGCCGGCCATTTGAACCAAAAATGTTTACCACATTCCCTCAAAATAAATATTTATGTGCATGTGTGTTCAGGCACAACTATATTATTTACATTTATATGTGTCTATATGAACACATATATTTACATTTATACTTAATATATGGGATTATTGTGGAAGAAAACATGGAATAGTAGCTATTAGGAAGCACTGAAATTTCATAAATTTTAGTCTATTTTTGATATCCTGGTGTCTCTGCTAAGTTTGATGATGGGTTTTTAATGAAAAATAACCTCTAGTGAGATTACCAGGGAAAAATACAAAAAGAAATATGATCTAAAGCTTGTAAAAAAATCTAAGTTAACAAGTGGTTTTAACTCTTTCAGAGCAAGAAGAACATGGTTAGTGTGGACAGTGCATTGCCACTGGCAAAATGAGAGGATTGCTGGGTGACTTAACCCACTTTCCTCTAGTCTTTGCTGACGAAGAGCCTAGAGAGAGTAGAAGAAGGCTCATCAGCAGGGTAGAAATTCAAGACCGGAAAAGGTTGTAGAGAAGTTGGTCACTCCTTTCCTTGAGTTCAAGTCTATATCCCAAGTCATTTATATACTGAGTACAAAATACCTGCTTGTAGGATTGAGGATCGTTCATTGCTGGTAGTGAACGTGAGAGAGGGCACACAACAGGTAGGGGAGATGGCCTAATACTCCCTCACTTGCCTAAGAAGGGATAAAGGGAATTCTAGAAATTTAGACACCTAAGCTTGTGTTATCCCTGACAAAAAATTCTACAATGAATTATTAATTATATGGTTTGTGGGCTTTCAGAAATAGAAGTGCCGAGCTCCCTTGACTTTCAATGGGGTTATGACCTGGTAAACCCATTATAGGTGGAGAATACCATAAGTTGGAAATGCATTTAATACACTTCACGTACCAAACATCCTAACTTAGCCTCACCTCCCTTAAACGTGCTCAGAACCATTACAGGAGCCTGCAGGTGGGCAAAATCATCTAACACGAAGCCTACTTTATACTACCGTGTTGAATATCTCATGTACTTTCTTGGCTACTGTCCTGAACATGAAAAGCAGAATGCTTGTATGGGGACACAATGGCGATGGGCATATTGGTTGTTTATTTTCATGATGGTGTGGCTGCCCGGGAGCCGCAGCTGCCCAGAGTCATGAGAGAGGATGGTACCTTATATCCCTAGTCCAGGAAAAGATCCAAATTCAAAAGTGGAAGTATGGTTTTTACTAAGTGCTTGTTACTTTTACACTATCATCAAGTCAAAAGATCATAAGTCAGACCATTGCAACTCAAGGACCATCAGTAGTTTATCTGGGTACCAATTCATAAGGAATGTGGTGGTGGGGTAAACTAACTTTATTTCCTTCTTGATATAATTATAAGTGATTTCTGGTGGAAATACATAGAGAGAGCCTCTCAAACTCTTCTAACAACTCCCATCCCCACCCCTAACAGCAAAAGGAAGGTTCTAGTTGCAAAGCCCAAAGTGGTCTGCCGCAAGCTTCAAGTGGCTTTGAAGTCAGGTGTTTTATTTGAAAAATCCATGTGGACTTTGCATTCCATTCAATTGTGTTTCCATATTTATCTAAATATTCCATTACATTTTAATTTACAAGCTAAGCTACTTTGCTTTTCTTTTCTGAAACTCTGAGTATGAGTAACACTTCAGGACTGAACTTTGTATTTTCCCATGGCTCTGTCTGCCCCCTGGATCATGGCTCAGCTAAACTGATTTGTAGTTGCAAGCTCCAGGTTCAAAATGCGTTTGAGCAATGGGTCCATATCAGTGAGATGACATGTAATTCCCACAGTTACATTTCAACAATAATACTGCCAACATTACTACCACAAAAACTGTAACAAGACTCTGCCTTTATCGGCACCTGCTGTGTGCCAAATTCCTTGCAAATCACTTTGTAGGCTTCATTTCACCCCACCCCACAATGCCTATGTAAAATAGGTACCTGATGATTATAACTCCATTTTATAAGCGTGGAAACTGAATCCTTCTAATGTCCTATAGAAAGCAAATATCTGCTTGGGGATCTAAATCTAGCTGGTCTGTTCCGAGTCTAATATTTGCGTACTAATGCTTCTCAGAAAATCAAGAAGAACTAATCAAGAAGAATAAGGCCAAGTCCTTAGTCATTGTGGCTCCGAGACTCTGAGTTTACCGCCATCTTACTTTTGACGTGGGGCTACAAGCCAAGCACAGTGTTAGATATCATGGGAAGTAGGACTCAGATAAGAGGAGACCACGGCTCCAGGACCCAGCTCAAGCTATGTGTGTTTAGTTCTGGGCTGCGTGATGTTCAATTATGGACAATCTCTAACAGGTCCAAAGCACAGTGGGTATGGGAGACCCGACTTAGGGGGTACGATGCTGGGAATATTTTACTGTGAAGAGAAGACTAAGTAGATGTAGTTCTTCTTGGTGTTTCTAGCAAATTGAGGGAGAAACCATTTTGACACTGATTTGAGAAGAGATGTTCTAGTTCGACATGATTTATAGTTTCTCAAGCAGTGACCTCTGTCCTTTCCATGGCCCTTGCTGGTCTTCCCCTGGGATCTGCCTTCTTTGTGCTGATGTTCAAACAGCATCTCAAAAACTTGAGAGCCCTGCTCCAGGAGACAGGACACCTGGGTTCTAATCTCAGAGCTGACCTACTTTTGCATTTGGCTTTATGCAAACCTCCTGATCCCTTTGCGTTACATGTTTTATGCCTCTATCTACTTTACTGGGCCAAATGAGATCACGTGGATGAAACTGTTGAAAAGTATGAGATGTCATGCTTTCTTGTTACTAATAATCTCTGAGTTAGTTGCGACAATGCCTAAAGCCAGCATTATTGTTGAATAAATATCACTCCCACCTGTTGGGGACCATAGCCTGCAACAGCCACACTTTCACCTCCTCTCGATAGCATATTTTTAGACTTTCTGTAATGCTGCACTGCTGTTTTTCATTTTAAATCCGGTCTGGCTTCTCTCCTTAAAGCAAGAGAACTTTTAAAGCAAGTGGCTGCAAGTGTAACGCACATATATCGAATCTCCTTAGTCTGGGCTGTTAAGTAAGTTTAATTAATTTACTAAGTTAATGTTCCACTGCTAGCAACAGAGCCTCATTGCCATCAGCTGAGGAGAGGGAATTGAAAGCCTAAATGAGCTCATTTTTTCACAGTTGGAATTAGGGACCAGTTAGCCAGTTGTGTGGGTTTTCCAATTTCTCCATCTGCCCCCCGGGGGAATTCAGGCAATTCACTCCCCCAACACTAAGTGTGAGTAAGAATAGAAAGAGGGAAGGGGGAAAGAAGAAAAAAAGAAAAGAAAAAAAAAAAAGAAAAAAAAAAAGAAAGAAAAAACCACCTCTGCCCAACATTTGCTTCCATTTTTGGAACTGGAAGCATTGTGTGCGCATTGCTTGTTAAGTTGCGCTTTGGAGAAGCTTTTGCTAATGTTCCTAATAGATGCGGAAGAGAGAAAGGGCTCAGTGAAAGATATTTACCATGTGCATTTTCATTGCAGGGTGTGCAGATAAAAGGAAAACAAATAAACAATAAAAGAATGGAAACAAAATTACAGAAATTTGCAAAATTTGACAAATGGTGGCCTGTAGTTGCCACAAGCTAATGGCTTGCAATGATTAATAAGAGTAAAAATAATTGCATTTCATTAAGATTGATGACACCCCATTTAACCTCCCCTCTCGTTTCAGCCCTAAAGTGGAAAGAGATGAAGTTCTCATCTATAATAGCTCCTGTAACATTGCCATGGAAACTGAGGCAAAGATGGAGTGTGAGACGCCTAATCAGCCAATTACCGCCAAGATTACTGAGATACGGAAGAGCCGGGGCCAGAACACTCAGGTATAATCAAATCTTTTTTACAGACTGATTCAAACAGCTCAAATTAAATTTGTAATATTGTGTACATTAAAAAAAACAATTTAGTCCAAATGGCAGCGATATATAATATTAAATGCTCTCAAAGTTTGAGAAGCTGGTCTAATGCACAACATCTGAATTCATAGTTAACTATGGTTAATCATATATTTTCTCAAAAACAAATGAGTGCTGCCCGGGCTCTCTTAAAGCAAATTCTGAGCAGATAATCTCTTCAGCATTTTGTCCTGCTCTCTGCGTGCATGTTTGAAAGCAGCTTTCCCTGGTTTGTTTCTTCGTGAAATAAATGGCCCTCAATTTAACCAGGCCCTTCTGGAAGGTCTCCAAATCACTCAGCCGTCCTCAGTCGGTGGGGTGGTGATGTCTGCTGGTCCACCCGGCTCATCGGTTCTTTGGCGAGCCCAGTGGAAGCTTCGGCTTTTCAGGGGATTACGTGGAAATCAGAACGGCAAAGCACTGCTGGGACTCTACCTTAATTCATCCGTTTTGATATCATCTAAACCACTCCTCCCAGTGGCTCCCCAAAGAAAGTGCTCTTCACAGTCCCCCATGAGAGATTCCACAGCCTCCCCAGGGAATTTTCGAGAATCAGAATCAGAGGCTGAGGGCTCTTTGGAACTATATCAGATAATCTTTTACAACTCTCTGGGCTTCTCGTGATACACAGATAAAAAAAAATATTTATCGAGCACCTACTCCCTTAGGTGCCTTTTTCATTATGAAAGCAATTCGCAGTTTTCCTCTTTTTGTCTTGTTTATTTGGAACAAACATTTATGGAGCGCCGATTACATGCCACACACTACACGGGATTCTCCAGCGAATGCTGCTTCGTTCAGTCCAAACTGCGCAATCCAAACTATATTTCCTGGGTCTGTACGCATTTCTTTCTTTTTTAAATAATTTCCGACTAGTGTAAAAAATGCATGTAATTACAAATAACATAACTTTTCTGTCCTTCCTTAGCTTTCCCCCCACCTTGGCCCCAGGGCCTCCCTGTCCTCACTTTCCCAGGCTCCTCACACCCCTTCCCCTTCCCTTCCGGGAAGTCTGCAGCAGCCTGTCACTTCTGGCCTCCTTGTGTCCTCCGAATAGACCTTTCCCTTTCCGTTCATTGCTCATTTTATCATCTCTGGGACTCCAGTCCTCAGATCCTAGACTCCACGTCACTCCCGTGCTCCTTTCCTGCAGTTGGCTCCCAGCGACGTCTCAGATGTTTATCACGGGGCCACAGGTCTGCGGAGCTATTTGTGTATCAGTTTGTACTGTGGAATGAGAGCTCTGGGACACCACACAGTCTCTCCACCTTCCTGAGCCTCAGTTTCTGCCTGGGCAATGATGTGAGTTGTTGGGTCGCACGTGGGAGCGATGTCACTGAAAAGGAGGGGGAGGCAGGTTAGGTTGCTCGGTGCTGAAGGGTGGGCTTTGGAGCTAGACTGTGGGGACTTGGACATATCACTAGCTACCTGGTGGACTTCAGACAAGTTACTTAACACCTCTGTGCTTCCGTATTCTCATCTGTCAAGCAGGGATAATACTAGTACCCACCTAAGAGGAGCCACTGAAAAGGCTCCACCCGCTGAGTGAACGTCCACTGTTAGTCATTACTGGGAGCGCTAGTTTGCAAGTAGTAGAGCTAAAAAATGATACGGCTTGATTTCACCATGGCTCGTGCTGCTTTGACCAGATCATTTTATTTCTTAGATTTCATTTAATTTCTCATTGTCTCAAAGAATAATTTTGAATTTTTCCCCCCAGAGGCTTAAATGCCATAGTCTTCTTTAAATATCTATACTGCATGTATTTATTGAGCTGTAGCCATGTTCAAGGTTCTCTGCCACGCTCTGAAGGAGACTAGAAAGAGTAACATGGGAAGAGAGGCCATAGGAAGTAGGCAAGGTTTGAGGAAGGACACATAGAGTCAACTCATCGCAGCTGGTGGGAAGGTTGCGCACCTCCAGACAAGCCCCTTCATTCAAGAGCTCCATTAACTGAGGTCCTTAAAAAGAGGTGACATGACAACGGTAACACACCTAGTAATTGGGTATCCTAGCAGCCTGTGTGGCCATAAGTCACTATGGGGGAAGTAAGCCATTCCGTCTTTGGACACCAGAAGCCATGTCTGTCAAAATCTTCTAGGCTAGTGCCAGAGTCTAGGAGGCTCCAGTCCTGTGATGTCTGGTTGCCCTTAGAGAAGTTGGGATGTCTGGTCTCCCTGCTCAGGTGTGGGGGGATGACGTGTCACTTGTGTTGGCATATACAGTTGCCTTATCTAGACTTGGAGCTGGGGAAAACCAGTGCTGACAGGTGGTCATCCAGGACTAGAATTCAGGTCTCCAGGTCTAAGTACTAGGTGAGAACCTTGGAACACACGTTGCATAGACTGTTAATAAGTATTTTGTGACATAAGAGTCAAATACATTTGTGAAAGCTGGGCTAAACAAACTTTTATATATGTGTGTTTGTGTGTGTGTGTGTGTATGTGTGTGTGTGTGTATGGATATTATATATAATTTATATTTTAACCAAAGGATATTTGAGAGCATTCCACATGTAAGACATTATGTGACTTTCCAAGAGACGGTTTTTGTGTGGAGTATTATCCAAACTTGTTTGTTCATGGAACACTTTATTTTCAGAATTGAGGCTTATATCTGTCCAGCTGTTCTCACTTTGGAAAATGTTGCTCATGCTATGCTCTTCCCCTACCATCAAGTGTGGGATCAGAGGTGGGAAAGATTATTTCCTGATGGGGCAGCTGTCTAGGTCTGCTGAAGTAGGTGACATTTGTGTCTTGCCTTCAAGAGTGGCCAGGGTTTAGGTGTTCAGTGTTGCAGAAGGAAGGTGTTTCTGGTGGAGGGACCACTATGTACAAGTCACTGAGGCAAGAGCCCATGGGAATAGCGAAAAGAATATAATGTGTGTGAAGGGGATGAAGGAGTTGTCGGTGTGGGAAGGTAGGCTGGGATGGAGTGACAGGTTAAGGGTTTGGCCCTTGAATTCATCAGGTGACGGGTCACCTTCAAGGAGGCTCCGCAGGATCACCGGTGTGCTTTAGTCACATTGATCTGGTTGCTGGGTGTGGGGTGCCTTGGAGAATCCAGGGAAGGCGGGATAGAGACAACTGAACTAAGGAAGTGATGGAGGGAATGGAGAGGATGAACACGCACAGTAATTCACACTTGCCAACTTGTATAAGTCAAAGTGTTCAAAGTTATGGAAAATGAAATGGGGAAAGTAGAAAAATGACATGATGACTTTCCAAAATGATCTTTGCAAATTTTTGAAATGTATATATATGTGCTTATGACTCCCAAATTGTAATCTCCAACCCAGAGCTTTTCTGAACTTTTGACTCCCGAACCCTAAGGCCTACTGATATCTTCACTTGGATATGGGAGTGGCACCTCAAGTCTAGCAGATTCTAAATTGAACTCCTAATTGCTGCTGCTTGTCCCTGCTACTCCCCCGTCCCCCACCATCCCAGACCGAGCTGGTGGCAGCTCTGTCTTCTCAGTCGCTCAGGCTATGGAGCTATCCTTGATCCTCCAAATTCTCTATCAAATCCGTCAGGAAATTATGTTGGCTGTGCCTTTGTAGCAAGTAAGCTATCATCATCACTATCATGTTTTGCTGAGCATTGTAAGCCTCGCCCAAATGGGCCCCTGGCTTTCACCCTTGCCTCCCTTCAGTTTATATTAATGGGGCCCTAATGATCATTTCAAAATAGTCAGATGACTTCATTCTTCTCAAAAACTTTCCTGTGGCTCCTGAATTCTTCTCAGTTAAAAACCAAGTCCTGACCTTTACCTAATGGGCCATTCTCTGCACCAACTCCCTCCTCCAATTTCTCTCTGCTTTCATCACTGATTTTTGTCACCATTGTCTGCTCTGTCCCAAGCCATTGGCTCCTTGCTGTTCCTGGATGATGCCAGGCTTGCTTCCACACCAAAACCTTTGCATTTACTGTTCCTTTTGCTTGAATACTCTTCCTCCTCCTCCTCCTTTTTTTTTTTTTTTTTTAAAGTTACCACCTTTCACTTTTAGCTTTTTGCCGAGGAGTAACTTCCCCATTGAAGTCAACAGTTACGATCCTATTTAATACTGCAACCCAGGGCTGCTCACACCATAGATCGTGCTTGTAATTTTCCTTACTCTGTTCTTTTTTCCCATAGTCCTTACCACCTTCCAGTGTACTACATAACTTAAGAATTTATTATGTTTATTATTTAGTGTCTGGCTTTTCTTGCTAGAATATGATCTCCAAGAAGGCAGAAATGTTTACCTGATCTGTTCACTGGTATATCCCAAGTAGCTAGAACAGAGACTGGATCAGCTGTACTAATGAACAATATAGAAATGCAAATAAGGATAGTTAGAAGAAGCCGAGTCACATGTTGCTTCTTGAATCCTGTCCTCTGAAGATTGCATCTGAAAGAAAACACACACACATACACACATACCCCACAGGTACACACACATACATTTGCACACAAAGATATTTTTGTGTTATTTACATTGTTCTTCAACTTGTATTTTTTTTATTTAATTTTTTATTTTTTATAAACATATATTTTTATCCCCAGGGGTACAGGTCTGTGAATCACCAGGTTTACACACTTCACAGCACTCACCAAAGCACATACCCTCCCCAATGTCCATAATCCCACCCCCTTTCAACTTGTATTTTTTAAAAAATCTAATAGAACTCTTTATATAAGCTCTTGAATACAGAGGAAGTTTGTTTTGCCTCTGCTGTTTCCAAATGCTTAGAAGTATGTCTAGCACACAGCAGATCTCATTAACAATTATGGAATGGATGAGTAGATTTATAAATGAAGGAATACACCATGGTCTTCTTTTCATTTTAGCTCAGGTACATTTTTCTTTTCTTCAGAAGACATTGGTTATGCCTACTGTGTATCACTGTCATACACTGAAATGAGGAAATATATTAGAACGAGGAATCTGAAAGGATGCTGGAAGACATAGTAAGGTGCTGTAAGACTATATGTAGGTCTGAGGGACCTTGTTTCTGAAGGACAAATTGGGTTGGATGGGTAGAGAAATCACAGCAGAGTAGACACAAAGCAAAGTGAGGTCAGAGAGAAAACTGGTAGAACACAGCCATACTCTTCTTTGGCGCTCTGGGAGAAATTCCAAGCTTGAGTCAGGGCAGACATTGAGGCAGGGTAATTAGCGAAGAGGTTGGTTGAAGAAATTGTTGGGATGACACTTCCTCTCTCTCTCTCTTTTACTCCTTCTCTCCCTCCCTTTTTCCTCTTCTGCCCTCTTTCCCCCTCCTTCCTCCCTCTTTCCCTTTGTACAGGAAGTGGTTGGACCTGTGGCTCTCAAGGTGAAGTCTTAAGAGTAGCTCATAAAACAAAGAAGAATGATTTGTTTGGGAGCAGGAGTTAGGTTTGGTCTACTGTGGATGTTAGCACCACTGTTAAACTCAGTTAAACCCAGGCAGCTCTGAAACTCTTGGGAAGGCGAGGGGAGGGGCAGGAGCACAACATCCTTTCCATTTCTGCCTCCAAGGAATTCCTTTAAATTCTCTTGACTCATCCAGATGTTTTACCCAGCAATTTCAGTTGTGATAACTGGAAGAGGTTTCTCTGAACATCTGATCTGCCATATCAGTCGAAAAAGAAGTCTGAAAACAGCTCTGTTAAAGTTATCTGGGAAATGATTTTAGACCTAGATCCTATATGCATTCACATACTATTTGGAGTAAGAACAAAGTGAAGATATACACGCTATACAAAATTCAGAATGTTTATCACCTTTGTGTGCACTCTGAAAAATGACATACTCTAGCAAATTGCAAAGGGAATCCAGGAATGGAGATGATATGGGGCACAGGAACCAGTAATGAACCAGTAGCCCCCCAAACAGCAAAAAACATAGAATATTGTTGAAACATTATTGAAAACGTGGCTGTGAAACTCAGTATAGCTAAGAACGGATTCTTAACCAGAGTCGGGGACCTGTTTCATGTAGGTATAATAAAAGGAGAACAAGAATCAGAGGCATAAATCTCTTTTTTGATAAAATGAGAAGACATGTATAACAGAAGCATTATATGAAGATGAAAAGTAAGAGAGGCGCAAATGGTTTGGTGGGGTTGGGTGGAGGTGAGTCAAAACTTTGTAAGTTCCTGCAAAGGGAAATTTAGATAAAAAACAAGACAGTTTGGCCCCGAAGAACCTTAAAGAAGCTTTAGGTTTAGAGAAATGTAAGTACCAGGAAATAGGTCTGAGGCACGGTGCTCAAAGATATATGTGTGGGAGTTTCTTTGAAATCCCCTATAAAGACTGTCTAGATCCCTAGGACACTGCTCCTGCTTCAGCCAACCAGACACCTCTTCCTACCCCTCCATCCAGGATGAAGAGGCAAAATTTGTGGGCAAATTGAATTAGTAAGATATTAGTGAGGCATTAATATCTCACAGGGAGAGGAAGATGGAAACTGGGATTGAAATTTGGCAGATGAATGGGAAGTTTACCCGCTGTTTAGAGAGAGGTCAACCTCCTCGGATCCTGCTAAATGCTTTTCTCTGCCCAGGTCAGAATCCTGCAACCCAAGTTCTCCTTCTAGAAAGGAGACAAAGGTCCTTCTTTGGAGAGATTCACAGTAAAGATCCACAGATTTTGACATTGGAAGCGTCATGAAGTCCTGCCTTCACAGATCATCCACTTAGGTTTTTCGTGCCTTGCTCTTATATGTGAATAGGTGGGATTCTGGTTTTGGCCCTGAGAGAATAAGGAGTTTTAAACCACCGCTTGCCATACGCAACTACATAACTAGTCAAAATGTATCAGATGATGGTCAGCACAAGGCTCTGATCCTTGAGAGAAGGGGAACACAGCAGGAGAGTGGTTTTCTGTCTGGGAGCACAACTCCAGACACCATGCGCTGGGAAATAGAACCCAAGCAGAGAGAAGAGGGAAGTAGTTTCACTGGCAGGAGCAGTCCAAGATTGAAGTTCAGGGCTGCTTATGTAGGGAGCTGCTATGGAAAAGGAGGTAGAAGTAGTAGGGATAGAAAGATGTTTAATGAAATAATGACTCCCAATTTTCCAACTTTGTTGAAAGTTACAAACCCATAAATATAAGAAGATTAATGGATCCAAACCAGAGGAAACATAATGAGTGAGATCCATTATTGGAGTTCTCAGTAATGTTAAGATGTTAGTTCTTCTGTAAGTTCTATACTCTAAATTAATATTAAGAGTCAGTTCGATTCTAGTAACATCCCAACAGCTTGCTTTCTTCCTTCCTTCCTTTCTTTTTTTCTTTCTTGTTTTTTCTTTGGTAGAAATTTCTAGCTGATTTAAAAATTTTATGGAAACACAATAAATAGCCAAAACTTCCTCGACAAAGAACAAATTTTGAGGATTTAACACTGCCTGATTTCAAGTCTTATCGGAAAGCTCTGATAATTGATTGGCGCATTATGATCTCATTTGAAAGAAGGGTTCTGTTGCTAAATGTATGTTTGAAAGCTCTTGCCACAGCATTATGAAACCCAGGAGAAAGGAATGACTAAAGGTCAGTATGATGAGGTGTACCCAAAATAAAATAACCAGGAGATCCTTAGTAACATTTGAGGCTATAGGACGGTGTGGTGGGAAGAAAACCCAGATTTTGGAGGGTTAGGGAGTGGCAAGGAAATGCAGGCAGGAGGTAGTGACATGCAGGAAGAGAAAAGAAGGATGTAGATGAGTATTATGGCTGGCCAGCACCTTCCTTGTGCCCAGACTATCACCATCACTAGTACTAGGGATGGTTTTTTCAGTTAAAGGTGCTTGGATTAAAGCTATGGTCTTCAAGTGTGTTACTCAACTTGACAAGACCAGGACTCCACAGGGTTCTCACAGTATCCATTCATCTAGCGACCACAGAATAGCTCCCACACAAACCTGATGTCAAATGGCCAAATCACCACCATCTTTCGGGAAATACCTATATTTTTAAATTTACCTGGGCCCTTTAGTTTCCCTCAGGAAGATTGTTTTTTCCTTAAAATTGAAGGATTTTTCTCTTGGGAATTCCATAGTACTGTATCAGGAATTTATCTTTTTAAATTATTTAAATTATGTATATTTATTAAAATATCTTCTCTCCCATCTAGACACTAAATTCTCTGAGAGTGGGATCCGTATTGAATTCCTCTTTGATGGATAGATTAATGAAGGTATATGTTTGCACTGGATTATTATTATTATTATTATTATTTTAAAAAGATTTTATTTATTTATTTGATAGACAGAGATCACAAGTAGGCATAGAGGCACATAGAGAGAGGAAGGGAAGCAGGTTCCCGGCTGAGCAGAGAGCCTGATGCAGGGCTTGATCCCAGAACCCTGCGATCATGACCTGAGTCGAAGTCAGAGGCTTTAACCCACAGAGCCACCCAGGCACTCCTGCACAGGATTTTTATTTAAAAAGCAAAGTCACATTGCTTAATTTGATCTTTAATTTTTGTTGAAGGGGATTCTCCTAGCAGATTGGTGTCATAGAGCAATGTGCCAGACTTTACATTTTAAAAATAATGTGTGTAGCTAGATAGAGGGTAATTTGAAATGACTTTCCATTCCCTAATTGGTTGTTTTCCTCCTAGTACTGAAACACAAAAATACTTTTCTGCTGTTGTTTCTTCTTCTCTCCTCTCCTTTTGATTTTTCTTCCCTATTTTTTCTTTTCTTCTCTTACTTTTTTCCTTCCCCTCTCTTCCTCGGCCTCCTGTTATCTCTCTCCCTTTCCCTTCCCTCTTTTACTTCTCTTCTCTTCTTATTCTTTTTATTCCTTGTGTGTCATCAGATTTGTGTGGCTGTGAAGGTAGGCCCTACTGAAAGCAGGGTTGAGCTGGTTGTTAGGCCAGAGATCGAAGATGTAGGAACTCAACCATTTTTCTCTGATGTGGTGGAAATTTATGGAATCCCTTGTGCCTGTAGTATCTTTGTGAAGTGAGGCCCATAAGGTAAACCAGTTACCTGTCATGAGGGTGGTTGGGGGCTCGTGGTGTGAGTTGAGAAGGCAGGTGGTTTCATATCTGAAAGAGAATTTCCCTCCTTAGGATGATTAGGCAGATGGCAGAGACAGATACATGATGAACAGGATTCCTGTGACCTGGCTTTTGTTCTCGAGAGGTCCTGTCTGATTTGGATTGTGTGCAAGTCACTTAACCTTTCAGTTGATTAAGGTTAGTATTACCTGATTAAGGTTAGTAGTGGAGAGAGGAAAGCAATTCATATAAAAGGATAGTAATAGGAAATGAAGAATTCAAGATGATCTTGAGCTCTGAATAAAAACTGGGCTTGAGGCCGAGCCTTCAACTTACTATTATATAACATTGAACAAACTTTCTTAATTTCAGTCTGTTAAGTTCTACCTCATACGTGTAGAGCACTGAGTGCAACATCTCGCTCATAGGAGGCCACTGTAATGTGCTGGATATTACCACCTCTGCAAGGTGTTTTGCAAACTGTGATGAATTGGGGGAAGCTGTTATAATTTGTGGCATTGTTTATTGTGGTGTTGTCATAACCAGAACTGGCTGTGAAAAAGAGGCCTGGCCACTTTTTTTGAGCCCAAGGTTTTGAAGGCTTCTTTCTTTTGCTTTTTCTTTAAGAAGAAGGAATTCAGGCAATGTTTAGCCTGAATGCAGGCTTAAATTCATCTGAACAAATTAATTGTCCCTCTCTGTTTCTCAAGGACTCTTTGTATTAAATGAGTTCATGACATCTGTCTTTCCTTTCCCAGCAAGGTATTTTAACAACAAATGAGGTTATGGTTTCAAAGACTCTATCATATTTTGGCCAAAAAATGTTCTTATCATTCTTAGGTATTATAATATCACTGAGTAATTATTACACTACCTTATAGGAGTTTGAATCATCTTAGGTAAATTTGTTCTTAACTTTTATCTTAAAATAATAGTTTCTGTTCTCATTGGAAAACAGTGAGCTTTATTAGCCCTGTGAAAATGACTCTATTAATGACAGGCAGAGGGCAGTCCCATTGGGACATGACATGATTATTTCCTTCTGAAGTACAGCTTCGTAAATGGAAACCGTTCTGGTCTAAATAAATACTGTGAGGAATTTTCTCAGGGAAACTAATATTCGTGCAAAAATACATGGGCTCATTTTGGGTCTGATTATGGGAATGTGGTGATCAGATTTCTTCGGAGACTTTCCAAATATGAGTCTTTAGCTAGCCTGCAGATAGGCATAGGTGCTAAGAAATTGTTTTGGGTGGTAGGATGGCCCTGTATTAGGGTTCTTCAGATTCTACAGGGGTATTGGGGCTTGGTGAATGAAGAACCAGAAATGTTCAAGTTGGTTTGCCAACACACTGGTGACCAGGGACAACTTAGTTTTCTAGTCTTGTGTTTTAGTTTCCCTATCTGTGGCCCAGGTGAATTATATGGAGGCCCTTAGCAATGAAGTATGAGAACTGTGATATATGAATATGTTATGTTATCAGTATCCTGAATCCTTCATCTGAGAGAAAAGCTTGCTTTTTCAGAGGTTTATTAGTTCATTTCCTGAAGACTTGTAGTGAATCACCATCTTCCTGAACCCAATGAGGAAGAAAGAGAGCACCCAACTATCAATAGGCTTCCTTCCCAGGTATGAAGGGTTTCAGATAGCAGTCGAATGGATTTCAGAAATTAGATATAGATTAGGGGCATGTGTGTGTGTGTAGTGTGGTGTGGTAAACGATGTAGTGATGTTTGTGTTGATGGAAGTAACAATCTGAGTTTCACAAGTGTTTGGATATATGGCTTCTTACTAGGCATGGTAAACATTTTTTAAAACATTTTGCTAAAAGCTGTGAAAGGTCATCAGTTTTGAGTCTAATATATATAGCATTTCTATTTGAAACAGCAAATAATCATTCCAGTCTTGAAATACAACTGTCAACTCAGTTAATTTGGAAAACTGGGCCTTTCTACTCAGTGATATCTTCATAGAAATCTTGTTTGCCCCCTCCCCCCAAATCTTTTTTTTTGCTCATTTAAGTTCTTTTTCAAGGTTGTTGCTGTCACTGTCATGTCTGTGAGGTCTGCTCCTTCTTTGAAGAGCCACACAGTACAGTCTCTAAAATGCATGTCTTTAGGGGAGGCATGTGGAGAGCCTTGTCTAGCTAGCTACAGTATGAGCTGGAACTCTGAGGGTGATGAAATTTGGGTGAAAATGATAGAAAGGACGTCTCATTTTGGATGAGGGAGAATGTGGTTGTTCAAACATTGAATGTGTCATAGAAACTGACTTCAACAACTGAACATTTGGCTCAGAGAGAAGGAACTCCCATCTCTCAGGGGCTGGCTTTAGAGGTGGAGAGAAGGGGGGCCAGAAGGAGATCAGCAGGGGTGTTGGGTAGAATTAAGAGCATACTGATCTGCTTTTTGATAAAAACTGTTATGGAGCTGGAGATCTTCTTTATAGCATTGTCATTTGTAGGAGTTGATTGATGTTCATTTGTTTGGGGTCTATGAAATGGTTGTCTCAGGCATAGGTTTTCCTGCATAAATCTGGATTTTCTGCTTCTTTTCCTACTGGTTCATTTCATCTTCGAGAGGATTGAACTAATGTCATTGGGCAGATCATTGGAGCGGACATATGCCCTACTCCACTAAATATTTCCTTCAGTTACTGCTGTCCTGCTGTCTTCATGGATTGCTTTGGCCCCTGGCAGAGCAGTTAAGATCTCTCTTGGCCCTTTGTTCTTGGCTGAAGTTAGCTGCCAGCAGGCTACTGTTGGGGCATGGTGAAGTATCTGATGCCAACAATTGTCCAAGTTCTTTCTCTGGCTCCCCTTCTCTATGGAACCATCACAAATGTAAGTCAAGGGAAGAATATGTACATGAGGGAAGCTTTTCCATAAAATGCACACCAGGAGATCACCTCAGCTTTACTAAAATGAGGGAAATGTGTCCTTTCCAAAGGAGGAAGGAAGGAATTGTGTAGGTGCAGCCATTTAATGAAGGAATAAGTTGCTCATAAGGAGCTTATACATTAAAAACCATCAAAAATGAAAAACTAGGAAAGGCATGTCTTAATTCTGTTGATTTGCCAAAGAAACTTCTGGCCTTTCTAGGATATGATAATCACTGTCCTGATTTCTTCAGGTTCTCTTTTTGATGGGAGATGCAGATATAATTAAGAAGGAATCAGTATTAAGTATTTCCTTACTTCCAGTTAAGTGCTAGGAACCTCCTACGATTAATGGATATTTAAGTGATTTTCCAGAACTGTCTCTCTGTTTTAATCAAGAGAATATAGCACAGTTCTGCATTTAGTCTCCTCTGTGATAGCCATCTCTAATATCCAGTTCTCAACTATTTTGAGCACAAGGAAGCTTTGCACTTTCCCACCCTTTTAAGGTCTGATGGGCCATATAAGTTGCTTAGAATGTGGGTGGAGGCATTCCATTTCTAGAGCTTGACTTTCCAGCCCTCTCTTTTCCTTTGCCATTATGACCAAATGGCTCAGAGCACGGGCTGGACAAGGTATAGAGGACAGTTGTTTTACCCTGGAGAGTTGCCAACATTTATAGCAGACATTGAGCATGAAATAAACATTTATTGTTTTGTGTCCAGTGGGATTGGAGACCATTTGTTACTGCATATAATTCAGCCAGCCCTAGATGCTGACTAATCACAATGTCTTTTTTCCTTAGCCTTGTGACTTAACCACTGTCCTCCACAAGGTGTCTTTAATTCTTTCTGACCACATGGAATCATACCTGGTTCATGTTAGTGGCAGGTGTGACAAGCTGACTATGAGATGACAGGTATGATGGACTGACAGGATTTAGAGGGATAAAACCAGCTTCTTTCTATATTCTTGTTTTCCATTTTTCTTCCCTTTCACTGGTGGTGTGCTTCCATCCTCACTCATGGTTCCTATTCTCTGAAGATCCATGGGATTTTCTCATGTTGGGAAATGAATCACTTTCTTGGATAATGTTTTTGCAAAATTGGGGAGTTTGGCTGTATATGTGTACCACATCTTTAGCGATTTATCTGTCGATGGTTATCTGGGCTCTTTTCCATATTTTGGCTATTGTGGACATTGCTTCTATAAACATTGGGGTGCACCTACCCCATTAAATCACTATGTTTGTTTCCTTTGGATAAATGCCCAGTAGTGCAATTGCTGGGTCATAGGGTAGTTCTATTTTTAACTTTTTGAGGAGCCTCCATTCCATTTTCCAGAGTGGCTGCACCAGCTTGCATTCCCACCAATAGAGTAGGAGGGTTCCCTTTTCTCTTCATCCTTGCCAACATCTGTTATTTCCTGAGTTGGTAATTTTAGCCATTCTGACTGGTGTGAGGTGGTATCTCATCGTGGTTTTGACTTGTATTTCTCTGATGCCAAGTACTGTTGAACATTTTTTCATGTGTCTGCTATCCTTCTGTATGTTTTCTTTGGAGAAATGTCTGTTCATGTCTTCTGCCCATATCTTGACTGGATTTTTTTGTTTTTTTGGGGGGGGTGTTGAATTTGATAAGTTCTTTATAGATTTTGGATGCTGACCGTTTATCTGAATCATCATTTGTGAATATCTGCTCCCATTCTAGGTTGCCTTTTAATTTTGATGATTGTTTCCTTTGCTGTGCAAAAGCTTTTTATCCTGATGAAGTCCCAGTAGTTCATTTTTGCTTTTGTTTCCTTTGCCTCTGGAGATGTGTCAAGAAGTTGCTGTGGCTGAGGTCACAGAGGTTGCTGCCTGTGTTTTGATGGATTCCTGTCTTACATTTAGGTTTTTCATCCATTTTGAATTTATTTTGTGTATGGTCTAAGAAGGTGGTCCAGTTTCATTCTTCTGCATGTGGCTGTCTAATTTTCTCAAAACCATTTGCTTAAGAGATTGTCCTTTTCCCACTGGATTCCTTTCTCGCATTTTCGAAGATTAGTTGACCATAGAGTTGAGTGTCCATTTCTGGGTTCTCTATTTTGTTCCATTGATCTATGTGTTTGTTTTTGTGCCAGTACCATACTCTCTTGACTACAGTTTTGTAATACAGCTTCAAGTCTAGAATTGTGATGCCTCCAGCTTTGGTTTTCTTTTTCAACATTTCTTTGGCTATTCAGAGTCTTTCTGGCTCCAAAGCTCATGTTGTTTTATTTGTATCTTTAAATTTTACTTTTTTAAAAGAAAATTTGAATTAAGGACTTCAATCACAAAGGGAAGTAACACAACTCAAATGGACTTAAATGATAAAGAAACTCCCAGAATGGCTCACAGAATGGGAAATCTCCGAAATCATGTATGGCTTGATCCATCAGCCTAATGCCCACTAATGGGATGGTCCTCCCTACCAGAGAGTCAGACTCAACCTAAGGCTGCCTTCTCTGTGCCTACAAGATGGCTCCTTGGTGCCCAGCAACTCCCAAGCCTACTTGCTCTCATCTGTCTTCACAATGCATGGGAATGAAAGGGTCTTTTATGGGTACAGTCTGAGAAGGAGGAAGCTGCTTTCCTAGAACATGCCACCAAATGTCTCTTCATGACTCATTGGTCCCAATTGAGTTACTTGACCACACTGCCTTGTGCACAGGGAGATAGAATTTGGTGGTGGTTTTTGGCGAATCAGTATCCACTGTGGACCTTAAAATAGACCTAATCCCACCCCAACACCTCGGTAAGAATATGACAGCAGTGATGTCTGGAAGGAAAATCTTGGGGTTGTTGATGAAGGGAAGCTAGAGAATGGAAATTGGGAGGATCAGCCAATGCTTGCCTACAATGGCCTCACTTTTCTCTTACTGGCTTTAAACTAAGGCCTCTTTCTCTGGTCCTCCTCACTGATCTTTTTTGATAACTTAATGCTTTGCCATTGAATGGCATTTTGACAGGTGTGAAAACAAAGCACTTCCATATAAAAGAATTGGCTCTAGAGGGTATTAGGCTAAGCAAAATAAGTCAGCCAGAGAAATATGAATATCATATGATTTCACTCCTATGTGGAGTTTAAGAAACAAAACAGATGAACATAGGGGAACGGAGGGAAAAATAAAATAAGATAAATTCAGAGAGGGAGAAGAACCCTAAGAGATTCTTAAGTCTAGGAAACAAACTGAGGGTTGCTGGAGGGGAGGTAGGTGGGAGAGTAGAGGACCTAGGTGATGGGCATTAAGGAGGGCACGTGATAGAATGAGCCCTGGGTATTCTCTGCAACTGATGAGTTACTGAGCTCTACCTCTGAAACTAATACGCTCTATGTTAATTAATTGATCTCAAATAAAAAATATTTGGCAAGTGCTACCTATTAAAATTGGCTAATTGAGAAGGACACATAAAGTCAGTAAATTTCCCTTAGAATTCAATAAAGTGTCTGTTTTCAACAAACAAACAAATAAGCAAACAAAAAAAAGCATAATGAGCACATAAAACACATATACCTTCAGTAGCATGCAGGAGCTCAAAATCAGTTATGATTTTGCTGATGTGCAACCTTCCTGATCCAAAATGACAGTAATTGTTTTTATGATGTACCAGCTCCCAAAGGGGGTGGCTCATCATTCAGTCCTATGTGAGACAGCCCTCCTCTAAAAATAGAGAAAAGAGCCATCTAGGGAAAGAAATGGTCTGTTATAGTGTTTGTTTCTCATAACGGGTCCTCCCAGACACTTTACAAATACTGATTAACTAAAGCTCTCACTGTCCCTTTACGACAAATATCTATTTATGTGGAGAGAAGTTGATAGAGGCAACTGACTAAAGCTCCTCCATGAATGAATGTCAAAGCAAGGACCATGACTCCTGGGCTCACAGCTCCAGTACCAGTCGTCTAACAGCACTGCCGTTCAACATCTTTCCTTTCCCAAGGGGGGATAGTATGCACAGCCAAGCAGAAGCCCATATATTTTTTTCTGTTCCTGCCTGGCACTGATTAATATGAGTTTGAAGGACACTACCTGAAGATTCTACTCAGACATTGGATGAATGGAAGAATATGATCGGCAGGGAGGGCAAGCTACTCCTGCACCAAGAAAATGAAATTATTGACCTTTAATCCTATTCACATGGTGTTGACAGCTCACTCCCAAGGTTCCAGTTGAAGTATTATATTAGTCCCTGTATGGGTTACTGTGAGACATGACAGGAGACTGTGGAACGATGAAGGGCTTGGAAGAAATTTTGTGTTCAACTTTGGAAGGGTTGTGTTAACTCTGCAGATGAGTAAGATACAACCCCTACCTTGTGGGGTACTGTTTGATGGGAGAGGTATAAGACCCCAATAACTGGACTATGAGCTAAGTGTCATGAACGTGATAATAAAGGTGTTTGTGTTGTACTGTGAAGGCCAGGAGATCATCTGGATGGAAAAATCATCACCTAGAAATTCCCTGGAAGGTGTGGCATTATATCCAGGCTGACGTTTATGAGGGTTTTACAAGGATTAAGAGGAGATAAGGAGCAAAGGTGTATACTAGTGAAAACACAACTATTACAGAGTCCCAGAAGTGGGAACACAGGGTTTATATAGAAGTAATTATATTTGACTGGAATGTAAGGTTTGAAAGAAAGTAATGGGAAAGGGAGTGACTGGAAACAAAGGTTGGGAAACATGAATGGTCTTGATGTAGAGCTAAGGAGTGTGGATTCCCTCCAGGAGGAACAGTAGAGCTATTTGAGGCTTTATAAATTTCATAGCCACCAATTTGTCTCATAAAATATCCCTTAGAGCTCATATCAGAGTCAGAATGCTGGTCTGGCTCAAGTGTGGCCTGATGCCAGGTTAGTTCCAACATGGGTAATTGTTGTTCTCTTGGGGCTCAGATGCAGTTAGACAAAGGTCAGTCCTGAGGCGAGGGTGTAAGGAAATGAGGTGTCTTAAGGCTGCAGCTGAGAGGGTTGAGGATGGGTATTCTGAAGGAAGAACAGAGAAATGCTGAATGACGTATGGAATGAGAGGAAGCTTAGGGATACTCCTCAGTATTCCAGATTCTTGGTAAGTTACAGAGAATGCTATAGTGGTCTGAGAGTCTCTGGTCAGGTTCTGCCTTCCACATATGGGTAATATGTACCTGTGAAATTATAGGCAAGTCCTAAGGAAAAACTCAGTTTCCTCATCTGTAATGAGGAATGGGATGGAATCAGCATTTTCCAATGTGAGTTCCATGGACAATCAGCCACGAAGAACGTCCCATTGGAGAAAAAGGTCTTGGTCAAGTAAGTAAGGGAAACACTGCAGACACCACTCTACTCTGGGAGTCGTGACGCTCAGTGACATGTTAGAGGCGTGGGGAGTCCTGCAGAAAGGGATGCAGTTTTACAATGTCGAATTCACCTTCCCCAGACTTCTTTGGTCATGAGGATTTTAGCTATTTTTTTCCGTGCAACCCCTTTTGGCTCCCTGTGGGAATTTCAAATTCCATCATTGTAAGGGAAAAGTCTCATTGTCATGTTCTCTGATTGTGGGTTAACCACAGGTTTCTAGGATTTTACAGATCCAAAGGAATTAGTCTCTTCTACTCTGGTTGAGTGAATTTTCCTACCTATAATGTAGGACTTACCATCGTCCCCCAATCAACTTTGTCTCATAGTTGAGGCAAAAAGTTCTTTTAAAGTGTCTTTTAAAGTGCTTTGAGATCTTCTGACGGAGAAGATCCCCGGTGGATTTGCCACGTGACTTCATTAGCAAGCCTATATGCTACGGCCCTATCAACTTCAGCTTCCAGTTTGGAACCGTCCTATTTCTATTAACCACGAAAGAGCTGAGGGATTATTTTTCTTCTTCTTCTCTCTTTTGCATCTGTATATAATGTAATTTAACCTAGCAAAAAAGACACTGATTGCCGGTCCCACAGGACTTAATTAACTCCCAGCTTCATGGTGCGCCGCAGAAATAATAAGAAAAGGAAAAGTTCGGGTGTTCCCTACCTGTCCACTTCCACCTCTGGTGCATAATGAGATGTCAGGAGTGGTGACACTGATGAGATGTGTGAAACACGCTGATTGCAGGAGGCAGCGGGCTGCCTGCTCAGCTCCCAGGAACTCTGGCCAGGCGGGAAGAACTGCGGATCTGGCAAGAGGCCTTTTTTCCCCATTCAGATTACGGTTTCCAATATTTTCCCCATTCACCTCCCTGCCACCTGAGCGGTGGTTTTGTTAACCTTTAGCTCTGCCTTCTGCACCCTGGTCGGATGTTATGACAATTGTCACGGGGCAGATGCCATGTTTATTAAGCTGCCTGTAGCAACCCCGGACTGGTAGAGCAGGATTCTACCAGCCAGCCCTCAGGGGAGCCCATTAAGAAATTGCAAGGCTAATAAAAATCATGCTGGATGAAATTGCAATCCTCTGGTGCCACTCCGTGATGGGTCGAATCTGGTTTTAAATTTTAATGGGGGCAGGGACTGGCAGTTTGTACTGGGACCCTGGTACCAGCAGCACTGAAAGTTGTACCTTCTTACCCCAGAGCTGGACCAGTGCAGCGAGAGGACAAGCTGGTTCTCTTTTTGTTCACATTTGCGAGAGGAATTTATTAATGTTTCTTATATGCTAATGATGCAGTGCTCCTGGAAAAAAGCCTCACCCTGCCAGGCGGCATGCAATTTGGGGTACAGTTCGGGTCCTCTGGCCTCATGCTGATGGAAGCCTTCAAGACCCTTTCTGTGGGAGCCTTGAAAACATATTGGGGAACAGTTCCCAGCTCCTTGTCTCCGTCAGATTGTCCTAAACCTTTCCTGGGCTGGGAGCTTCTCTGAAAAGGAGACTGTGGGAGCTCTCTTGGAGAGCCATTCTGGCATTAAAATTATCTTCACGCTGGACCCCATCTAATCCAGGACCACTCCATCAGAGGGTAATTCTTCATCCTTTGCAGAATCTCTTCTCCTAGAATTCATCACTTCCCCTGGATAAACCAGTAGCTTCCACATATTGAAAAGAAACAGCCCAACATCTAATTATGGTTTTGGTAAAAGATTGAAGAAAGTGGGAGAAAAAACACGAGAAGGCACTTCAGTGTTGGGCCTGATGCCATGTAGAGAGGTATATTCTGTATTTTATTGTAAAGAAACACTACCTCTACTAAAAAAAAGTGATAATATTTACCAAGTACTTACATCTTGTCAGGAACTGAGTGAAGCCCTTGATTCCAACTACCCGCTTAATCCTCAACATGAAGCTGTGAAGTGATTGCTGTTACCATCTCCAATTCACAGATTAGTAACTGCCCAGAAAGGTTTGTGGCTGATTTTAGGACCCGAAGCTTTGGTAAGAGACAGAGTGGGGACTCAAAGATAAAAGAACTCTAGAGCCCATACTATTACTGTTAATTTTCTTTTGAAAAAATATTTCAAAAAAAGAAAAGAAAATCTGTTCTCTTTTGTCAACATTTCCCAAAATAAATATGTGACATTATAACATTGATTTGTGGAAGTAGATCTCAGGCTAGTGGAGAAAGTAGAAGTATATTAAAATTTACCTCCTGAGCTTCCACTTCAGCTCTGAGCATGGGTATAATTCTGGCCACTTCACCTACCACAGCTTCTGCCTTCTTATTAGCCTCCTACTTCTGTTCCAGGTCCTTCCAATGAGATTTCCTGCTTCCCTTACCCTTTTGCTCTGACAGTGAAATTGCCTGTGTGTGTGTGTTTTTACGCATATATCTTGGTGGGGTAGTATGTGATGTAAGGCCTAGTATTTTTATCTTCTTTGTGACGACTGCAAGACTGTTACTGAATGAATACATGCAGGAACATAATTAAAGTTGATGGTCAGTAGACTGAAATTCTCAAAACTTCCATTGCAAACATTCAGAGATTGTTTTGAGAGTGTAGACATTGGGAAACACCAAAGAATCCTACTATTACCAAAGAAATGTTATACAAAGGGCGATTTTACTCAGAAGGCCCCTCCCATGTCAAAGGAAGGCATTTGGCATCTGGGACTATAATAGTCTTACGATTTGCTACCTAGGTTTTCTTATGGGTTGCAGAGGTGGAGATATGCTTGACATAGTTGATTTTTTTCATGATATCTTTCTCAACTCTTTCGCTACGTCTTGATAATATAGTATTTAGTAGAAATTACTCACTTTGCAGTATAGAGAGAACCTCATAGTTTCTTCGCTGTGCTACTTTAGTGAAGTAGTGGGAGAACAGATCTGCAGTTCCAGGATGTTCAGTTTAATCTTCCTTTTTACATTTTCTGGAGAGTGGGACAGTACATCTTGTAAAGTAAGGAGGAGGGGGGCCGGTGTGGGAGACACAGAAGTTTCATAAATTGGCACTTGCCAATTTTATGTTGCCCCAGAATTCCAGTCTCACTCTTCCTATCATTTTGGTTTCTCCACAATATCACTTAAGTACTTTAGTATGTAAAACAAGAGAAAACAACTTTTTCATGTTATTACAAAAATGTCACATGCTTGGAGTAGAAAATTTAGAAAGAGATAATAGAAAGAGACAAAAATTACCCTTCATCATTTCTGCGTCCAGTTGCTTTGATTCTGGCCAAGGAATGTGGATGTCAAGAGCCATTTTATCATTTCTTGGCACCTTCACCTTGTAACTTTTAAGGTGGAGAATTGAAAGACAGCAACTCCTGATTTTAATGTCCATAGACATTGAGTGTAGAAGTATGATAATTTGGTGAAATAATTAAAAGATATTCTCCATATTTGGAAGAGTCATAAGCTGTGTTGGTAATGCATGGTGATGTGTTTATGTCTATGACTATATATCTACCCAGAAAATCCATCATTAAGACAATTTTGAAGACTTCTGCTTTCCATCTTAAGACACCATCCCTTTCAGAATCATGGCCTATTGACCCTATTCTTTACTGGAATGTCTTCTGTGGTAAAACTGGAAGAAGAACAGTACAATTGGTCTATTTAAGGTAATATACTTATTAGGGCCTAATTTATCTCTAACTTTTTCACAAACAATTTAAAATACATTTGGCTCTTGAACAACTGGCCCCCTGTAGAGTCGAAAATCTGTGTATAACTTTGACTCCCCAAAACTTAACTGCTAACAGCCTCCCATCGACTAGAAACCTTACTAATAACACAGTTGATTAACACATATTTTGTAAGTTATATGTGTTACATACTGTATTAGTACAATAAAGGAAGCTAGAGGGATACCTGGGTGGCTCAGTTGGTTAGGCATCTTTGGCTCAGGTCAAGATCCTGGGATCCTGGGATTGAGCCTCATGTTGGACTCCCTACTAAGGGGGAGTCTGCTTCTCCCTCTCCCTCTACACCTCCCTGCATTTGCGCTCTCTCTTTCTCTCTCACTTGCTTTCTCTCAAGTAAGTAAATACATTCTTTAAAAAAAAAAATCATAGGGAAGAGGAAATCCATTTATGTGCTGTACTATAAAAAAAATCCGCCTATAAGTGAACCTATGTTGTTCAAGAGTCAACTCCATATGAAAGTAGAGAGAATAGCATGACAAACCCGATGCACTCATTACCCACCTTCAACAGCTATCACCTTATTTATTTTTGCTTTTTAAACTTTTAATTGAAAACTCTTTTATATGGGTTATCTTTGAAAAGGGAATCTGCTAATAGTAATTTTAGGGATAAAGGCAATTTTTAATCCAGAGCTCTCTCATAGTTTTGTATTTTATACAGAATATAGACAGAGTGAAAAGATCACTGTATTTCACAACAAGGCATCTGGGGTTTAGGCTAAAATTGTTCAAATATATATGCAAAATTTTGCTTTGAGCCCCTTTTATTTTTTTCTTTCTTTTGTTTCTTTCATTTCTATTCAACTTCAACTCCTCTTTAAGGCTGAGGTCTAAAACTCTCCAGGTGTATTTACATTTTAATACAGAATTCTGGAGACCCAAATACTTGAAGGTATAATGGCAGCAAAATAGGCAGTGAAGACCATTTTTGCATATGGTATGGGGCCTCCTTGGTCCCCCATTAAATTCCATTGCCTTAGCAACTGACTATTCAGTAACTTTCAGGGAATAAATAGTAACTCATGTATTTTAAGCTTTTATATGTAGCTGACACATGACGTATAACTATTTTGTATACATTATTTTCACAGCACTCTGGTGTATATATTATTAGCTCCATTTTACAGATAAGGAAATGGATGCTTCTGAAGGCTGAGAGACCTGCCCAAGGCCACGTGGCTAATAATGTTGGAGCAGGGATTGTGAAATACAGTCTGCCTAGTGTTACGCTTTCTCTTAACCGTGATGCTGCCTGCCATATAAGTTACTAAAAATGATAGCAAATGCTATGTCGGGGTGTGGAGAGAATGAGATGAGGGGGGGATGGAGCAGTCTGGAAAATAAATTTGAGTTAATAAAAAAAATCAATAAAGCCTCATGTCTCATAAAATTAGAACAATGCTACGTGAATACAGTTTAAGTTCAAGGACATGACTGTATTTACTAAGGGACAAAAGTGTTTCAATTTTGTTTTGGAAATTTTGGCACAAAAAAGCAAGATGCTTATTGCAGCCCTGGCCCTGGAATGTGGAAAGGCTCTGAGAGAAGGCAGGGGCTTCCTACCCTGGTTTTGTATGAATGGATGTCCACAGGAATAAAACAAAGAAATATGCCAAACAAGGAAAGAAAAGGACTTGGGAACAGATATTATCAGTGCTGGGAGAGGCAACATCTGCACAAGGTTGTTAAGATGTAGCAAGTCAAGATGGCCGCCAAAGTAACCACAGGCTATGTGAAGAGATAAATGGTTGACCCCAGCCCGTGTCAGGCTACGATTGATGCCACTATCAGCCCTAGTGCCTTCCCAATGATTTTTTTAAAAAAATCTTTGATAGAATGTGTTATCTAGTTACTGGCATGAGGGCAATAGCCCGGAGGGGTGAAGGAAAAGGAAAGAATAAAAGGTCACTCCAGGAGGACAATCTCTGTCGGACTAAATGAGAAAAAAGGATCTAGCTCAAAAGGGGAGGAAATAAATAAATAACAATAAAAGCGAGCACTAGGTGCATGGATGGGATAAGTAAAATGGCTGTTTCTTCTTTCTCTTTCTTCCCTTCTTTCTTTCCTTCCTCCCTTCCCCTCCCTTCCTTCCTTCCTCTCTCTATTTTTCTTCTTCACTCTTCCCTCTCTCTCCCCTTTTCTTTCAAATTAAGAGAAACCCTGAGCTGTTCTGGGGAATTTAGCGATGGAGCTACAGAGTCTTTGTTTGCCTCTTGAACTTTTTAAGTGGACTAATTGAGATTGTTAAGTCTTTTTTTTTTTTTCTTAATTTCTCGGAGAGGTGAAATTAAAGACATTAATTAGCCTGGCACTTGGTCTGTAAAATAATGATAATTCAAGAGTGAAAGATCCAAAATGAATAAAATGAAATTCCTGTAGGTAATAGAAAAATATGCCTTTATAATGTTACTGTTAATGTATCTGTGGTGGATATGGGAATTCAATTGTATAATAACTCTCCTGTCTTCCCTGTCATAAACAAACGCATAACTGCAGGTGTGCCCACATGCATAGTTGTTTTTTTCTTTTTTTAAAAGATTTGTTTATTTATTTATTTGACAGAGAGATAGAGAGTACAAGGAGGCAGAGCAGCAGGCAGAGGGAGAGGGAGAAGCAGTCTTTCCATTCAGCAGGGAGCCCTATGTAGGGCTCTATCCCAGGACCCTGGGATCATGACCTGAGCCAAAGGCAGACGCTGAGCTGACTGAGCCATCCAGGTGCCCCGCATAGTTTTTTTTTTTTTTTTTTTTTTTCCCCCACAAGCACCTATGCACCCTTTCGGAAAGGCAGGAATAAAATTGCTTTTGCTCAGTATTTGCTGCATCAACAGAATTCTATTTCATGATAATAGAAACTTTAATTGACTCCTTTTAGCCTTGAAACAAGCTTTGCAGGGGAAAAAGAAAAGGAAGAACTTAGTATTTTTGTCTAAACGAATATGGCTTTAATTAGTGTGTGTGTTTTTTTAATTTGACCTGGAAAAATCCAGGTCCCCCACCCCCACCCCCAGAGTGTTTGTAGAAGGTAAAATGTTGATTGTTGGGCAAGGGATCTTAGGGCTGGAGTGGATCTATACTCTCAAAGGATTACAGTTATGTCAGATATAAAATTATGGGTCTCCAGAAACAACTCTGGAAAGAGTAGAGAAATATATCTGAGGCAGAGTTCTCTCCTTTTCTAAGACCAGAAGAGTTTAATGATGTGAGCCCCCCTAGCCTACATCCTTGGTTCTCACCAGCCCGTGCTGCGCAGGCTTATCTTTAATCGGCAGAAGTTGGAGGGCTTCCCTTTGGTTTTGCCATCCCTTCCTCTGCCAGAGGCAATTAGAGTAAGGGAAGAGCACGAGCCTTCATTGTGGAAGACTTGGATTCTAGCCCCTGCCAACACCTTACTAAGGGGCCCCAACTCAATGACTTAGTTTCTTAGAGCCCTAATTGCCCTCCCCTCATGTATGCAATCACAGTACTGCTTCATCCTATCTTCCTGCAAGGTTTTGGGGACTTAAATGAGTCTACAGAAGTGAAAGCCTTCCGAAAGCATCAAGGCCCTGTTCAACTCTGACATTTCTTCTATTAATGTGGATTCCGGTGGCCTATTGTGATGATGGTCGCCTGTAATATGGCCAAGGGCCTGCATAGAAAACTGTAACGCGGCATTTGCATTATAAGGCAGTGAAACAGTGGTTCTTGGACATTTCCATACGATTGATTAAAGTAAGAGCAAGGTGGAGGAATAAAATTTTAGGGTTAGATGAAAAATATATAGTGTGGATTTGGGGGCTTTTACTAGTTTCTAGTTTGGCGATATACATTACCTGCTGTGTACTTCAGCTAGCTCATAGAATGAATATGTTTGAGGTACTAAATTTAAAATGTAAAAGTTTATCTTGTCAAGCATTTATCTCTATAAAAATTGAGGTATAAATGATGTATAATAAAATGCATTGATCTTGAAAGCATGTAGTTCATTGAAATACATATATTGTGAAGCCCACATTCCAGTTAAGGTGTAGAACCAAGAGAGTTGATTTTGCTTTCACTGTTTTTTTTTTTTTTTAATTTTTGCCATAAATGGTAGTGTAACAACTGAATCTTGTGAGAGCTATCTTTTCTGTTTTGTTGTTGTTGTTGTTGTTGTTGTTATTGTTTATTTAAGAAATACGAGAAAAACAAGGAGTAAGCAATGACAACAAACACCTATTTTTTTTTATCAGGCACTGAGTGAGTCTTCACTTAATTAGCTCCCTCGTTATAATGACCCTTGAAAAGTCTCCCTTTTATGGTTGAGAGACCGTATCTGTACCTGTATCTGAGCTTCAAGGAAATTCCAAGGGCACACAGTAAAGGTGAAAGTGGGACTTGAATTTGTATCACTGACTCCAAAATCTATCAACTGGTTAAAAAAAAAAAAAAACAAAACAAAAAACAGTTTTTCTTTTCTTTCTTTCCCCTATGATTTGGGGACCAATGGCTCTTCCACAGAATCAGAGACACTGAAAGTCCCCATCTGCTGGAAAAAAAGTCTGAAGAAAAAGAACTTCTCCCTCGTGAGGGGAGAAAATGGGGTATAACCTGTGATTGGCAATTCAGTCAAATTTGAGATCTTTCCTTTTCTGGGGCTATATTTTTCTCATAATTTCAGCTTTCTGGAATCTTTACCACTACTGAGACAAGTGTTTATATTGCTTTAGATTGTTCCTTAGAGCATAGGCTCCTAATGCCTGAAAAGAGAGCTCTGAAATCCTGGCTCCTCCCCTTTCAGCATTTTGTCTTTGGGTTTGGCCTTGGTGAGCCTCTGTTTTCCCATCTGTAAAGAAGGTGGACAAGACAGATCCCTCAGGTGGTTTTAATAAGGTTATAGAAGTCAAGGTCTTAGTGCAGGGCCCAGTGTCTAATAAATTCAACCCATGTTTGCTGTTTTTATTGTTAAAATTATCATTCCTCCCAGCCTCATGCCTTCAGCCCTGAGCATTTTAATTGTTTTGGTTTTTATTTTGATACTTTCCAAACTCAGATCAAGTTCAAGTGCTACCCAAATGGGGGGCTTTGAGTGAGAGGGTGAACTGGAGCCTGAGATTGTGGCACACATATGCTTGCCCCCAGTGGCAGAGGGCTTTTGTGTCCTGCTAATATACTTGTTTCCTTTAGAACATGTGCCCCTGGGGGTTAGTCTGAGCACCCAGTACTGTGCCTGCAGTTTAGTGAGTGCTGCCTTACTATTTGTTGAATAAGTGACATTTGCAAATTTCATTCCTTACTCTTCTATTTTCTTTGGGGAATGATGAGTCATGTGGGAGTTTGTTTTCCAGACAACCAAAAAATTTCCCTTGAAATACCAAGCCGTGTTTATTTTGTATATTATGTTACAAAGCAGCAAAGGTGCTGCCTTTTTGACTGAGTATAGGCAGTAGAATAAAATGTTTTCTTGATGCCTCTGCATCATTTGCATAAACATCATTATTTTACTCTCAAAAATAATGCCTCTACCCTAGGCAGTGTTGAAACTGCAGGGACGTGCGTTCTCTTCACTAAATGGCCCATGACTGTGCTGATAGGTTCTGGCCCTTCCTTTGCTGTCTACTGCGGGGGTCAGGAGTCACATCTGGTTGCTATTAGCAGCTTCCATTTCCTTCTAATCTATCTTCTGGTCTTTTCTTCACCAAGGAACAAGGTAACAGCATCTTAATTGATACATGTGCAGAATCAGAGTGAAAAGATTCCAAGTGCAGCCTTCAAAGATACTTCTGGTAGAACTGCATGAGTTTAGTGTGCAAATACTACGCCGTAGTCTCCTCCCCTCCCCCACTTCTCATTAGTCATCTTCTGGACTGAAGATGTGAGGCTTTGGCTCTGTACCTCTCTAGCATCAGGACCTAGTATAGTGCTCCTATAGAACCAGAGCCAAATGCTATATGTTACTTATATTTATAGTTTTGTTTTAACATAAGATACAAGGTAATTATAATTACACACATTTCCAAAACAGAATTCTTCCTGTTTGTCATTAAGTTTTTAGTTCACTCTGTCAGTTTCATAACTGGAAATATGCTAAGATGAAAAATAAATTGGTAATTTTACCTGTTAAGCCATAACTATCAAAAGTGCACTCTGATTAAGGATTATTAGAAGTTATTTTGTTAAAAGCTGCCCATTGTATAACTTTTAGAAACAACTTAGAAGTCTTTTAACATGTGATAATAAGGGAACATATAACAAAGATTCTATATGGTATTCTAAAATAACTACAATTGAATACTATTTGATTTTTCTATGAAAAAAAATTTGTAGGACAAATATATCTTTGGGCACAGAGCCCACCTTCCCTGCTTTCTCCTCATTCCTTTACTTGTGACCCACGAATTGTCTTCATGATTTGGTTTCATCCTTGAGCATTTCCTCCCTTGTGTTGTAGGGGTGGCCCAGCCTTGGTTTGGTGAATGAAAGTCTTGAAATCCCATGTGCTTTCTAGTTCACAGATTCTGAACTTCCTTTTCTTTGTAACTGAGATTCCATCTGCATTCCTCAGAGGCATTCCAGATTAAGGTCTAATTTCTCCTTGTACTTTTACTCTCCCTTGGTCCAGGAATGCCTCCAGCAAAGGATACCCCTAAATTCTGCAGCATAACACTGGCTTCAGGGGAAGGTTGGTGGTCCTGAGCTTCATAGTGATATTGGCATTCAGGCACGTGGAAGGTCAAGAATCTGTACAGGGTCACTGGACACATGACAATGTTCCTGGGACTGCAGCATGAGATTCTGAGTCAGGTTCCCACTCTGTTTTAATGCGTTATGGAAGTGGAGGCTGATGACGTAGGAACTCTGAGCAAGAGCGTGGTGTGTGTGAGGGTACTTTTATTTGTAGCTCATTCCTTCTTTATCATTGTACTCCTTTGTCCCTACAGCCTTCTTTGGTGAAGAGTAAAGCAAATAGCTTCCTTCTAGGCCTTTCTCTTGGGGAAACTACTGGTTTAATGATGGATTCACTTCCATTCATTGAACCAGAATTTCACCCAGGTAGAATACATGGCAACTTCCTAGCCTCATCAGTTTCTTCACTGTGTTCTCTTTCAGAAAAGAATGTTTCTTTATGCTATTGAAAACAACAACAAAAAAGTCTTTTTTTCATTTTGCCTTTTGAGACTGCTGAAGTCTCTCCGTGAGTTCATTCCTTTTTGACTTGTGGCCCGCCCCTTTGTCACAACTCAAAGTTTTCAAATCTGTCCTTGGGATCCAGGTTGCTGTAGAGCAAAGAACTTCATTAATGTTTTCCTGCTGGACTTGAAAAACAATTAGGGCAATGACTGGAAGGAGTTAAAGAAAAGCCCCCAAACCCTGAAACCCAACAGACATCACAGGGCGGGGATAGCAGGTAAAGTGGTTGCTATAAACACTTTCTCTTGAAAGCTGTGTCTTTTCAATAAACACACCGTTAGGCCCTAGCAAAATATTTCCAGTTGCCTTCCTGGGAGGTGCAGTGCTGGAAGCTGTTAGCTCATGCTTAGTTAAATTTCAAATGTCAAAGCTCATTAATAGTGATTTTAGCCAAAGACAGCTTGTAAGGAGCTGTGCAAACTTAACTTCCTCAAATAAAACGAGAAGAAAGATGACCATTTAACATTGCTTTTCCTCCCCCTGCTTTCCTCACCTCCGCTTTGAGTTTGTTTTGGGTTTTATTGACAGTAGGCTTGAAGTTTATATTCTGCATTTCCCTTAATTTGCCTTGTCCTCTTATCCCCCCCTTGGGAAACAGGCCTATTACAAAGGTGTTGCGATGTTTCTTTGAGTTTGAGGAGGAGTGTTTTGTCTGTTTGAAGCAGGCCTGGAGGAGACTGTGAGAGTGTTAAGGTAGAAGCTTCAGCTTTGGAGCGGGAGAACCGCACTGTGATGTGATTATGTGTTCAGACTTCGTTTCCAGCCTCATCTGAATACAAATGCACGCAGAGATTCCGTTGACATGATGAGGATACAAGCAAGCACCCCCGGTCCTCATAGCCTGCTTGGTTCTCACCGCTGCGACTACCTGGAAAATCAGACAAAAACAAATGTTTTTAAAACTTGCTCTGAATTGTGCTTGTGCTGTCGTGACTGTGGGCTGGCCATCCAGGTGAAATTAATTAAACTAATTAATACTTAAGTTGCCAAGGATGAATTTGACATCAGTTTGGCCTCCCTTTGGATTCTGGGTCTTGCTCGTGGCTCACTGGACTGTGCTTCTTTCCTCAGTCCTGTGAGGCAACTTGGGCACAGAGAAAGGAAGGTCTGGATGTCAGGGTGTGGAGTGGTGGGTTTAAGGAGCTGAGCAGATGCCTCAGACGTGGTCTGGCGTGGATATCTTGGAGCTTCTCTTCCTGTGCTTTGTGGCCATAGTTGTCTCGAGGAACTTGGGCTTCGGTCACACTGTGATTTTGTGTGACTCTGATCCGAGTACAGGTTGAGGGTCATGGGGAGAGTATGTAGAGGGACTGTGTATCGGGGGATGGAGCTGTGTCGGGGATTTCTTCAGAGGCATTATGCTGATTCTCTTGGGGAGGGGGAGGCAAGCAAGAGTCTCAAACAGAGGTCTGTGAGCCCTGTGGCTTTTTTCCATTTTTCTTCAAAACAAGAGAACAGTTTGTTTAGATTTGTAAAGAAGCAGACTAATTTGGACAAATGTTGCTATGCTACCAAAGGTCATTAAATGGAAGCAGTATACCATCTTGCTGTTGAAAGGAATCTAGTTACATTCTTGAAATGGGTGTGTGTTCAGTTATTGTTTATAGATTTCAATGAGATTTGGCTCACAGATAAAGGTTTAATAATATGGGATCATGTTGAGTGACCTATATTGTTCAGAGTACTAAAAGTTAGAATGATTTTTTTTTTAAGCCAAGTAATTATGTTTCTGCAAGTAGGATCATAGTCTGGGGAAGTATTCCTAAGAATACTCTTTCAGCTTTTTTCATCTCTACCTTTTCCTGTAAACAGCCAGTGTTTGCCCTTTTAAGAAAAAAAGCAAGTGTGTGTGTGGTACTGTAAGAATTGACTTCTATGTTGGTTTCTTCTAGACCGTGAGCTTCCTGAGACCAAGGATTTAGGTTATCTATCATTTTATCCTTAGGGCCTACCACAGTACCTGGCTCAATAAATGTTTATTGGTTGAATATAGTAAAACTTCATTAATTGATACACTAACAAGATTCTAGGTGGAATATTTAACTTAAGAGAAAAATCAATTTTATGGACTCTAGCACATTAATTATTTGCATGCAAATGGGGGTTGCAAATTACAAATAAGTGCTTTCAATTTATTGAAGCACCTCTGGAGACAATCTGCCAGTAGACACAATGCCCATAGTGTGAGTTATGTCTTGATGAATATATTCTGTCATCTTTTCAAAAACATGAAATAACTTTAAGACAAAGCAATTGTAAAATTCCAAGCAAGAGAAAGCTTTTGGGGTCCCTGCAGTCCACTGTTTGCTGGCTGCCTGTTCCACACAGCTGGACTAATTCATGAATTGGCTCTAATTAATTTGGTCCCGGGGCACCTGGGTGGCTCAGTGGGTTAAGCCTCTGCCTTCGGCTCAGATCATGATCCCAGGGGCCTGGGATTGAGCCCTGCATTGGGCTCTCTGCTCAGCAGGGAGCCTGCTTCCCCCCCCACCTGCCGCCTGCCTCTCTGCCTACTTGTGATCTCTGTCTGTCAAATAAATAAATAACATCTTTAAAAAAATCATTAACTTGGTCAGTACCCATTATGTGCCATGAGCTGAACTGGTGACCTGTTACGCAAAGGGGACCATGCCCCAGAGAACTTACAATCTGGCAAGGTAGAGCACGATGTAAATACAGACCCCAAAAGCAGTAAGAGCAGAGTGCAGGGCAGGTGCTGAGGAAAAAATTAGCTTCTCAAGAGCCTTCACAGAGTCATTGCAGGGGAATTTAAAATGAGGCCAGATCTTGAAAGAGGACTCTTTTGTTCACAAGAGAAGGAACATATACGTAAGCGTAGTCACGATATGTTTAAGAGGTGCTGTGCTTTCTATTACTAGAGGATGGGACATGTCCCAGGCAGGGCATCAGGAGGAGAGGGAGATGAATCTGGGGAGACCAATTATGGGGTGAGGGTTATGTTATAGGGCAGAGAGTATATACTGATTTGAATTTGAACTTTATGGTCTAGACACTGGGAATCAGTTTCATTTAAGCTTCACCCCTGTGTATTCTCAGTGTTGGAGTGGGGGGCAGGCCAGGTTTGTGTGCCTGTGCACACTTGTGTGTGGGGGGGAGGGTTGGGTGGAGAGAACATGAATTAATGATGTTCATTTTCCTAGGAAGACAATGTTAGCATGATTAACAGTGGAGAGGAGTGGAAGGATGTGTGCAGAGCGACAGCAGACAGATCAGATAAGCTATTACAGTCAATGGTCATTCATTCACCATCCATCCATTCATTAAATAAGTATTTCTTAAAAAACTGCCGTGGGCCAAGTGCTAGGCTAAGCTCTACATGTGCAAACAAACCTGCTCTCTGCCCTCATGGAGCTTCTAGTCAAGAATATTGGGTGAGAGACGAACACCTCCTGTAGCCCACACACGGAAAGAAAAACAATGAGTGGAGAGGCATTTACGAAGCAAATGGTCACATCTCGGCGAATTACTGGATGTCAGAGGTGATGAATGGGAGGAGTTGTAGGTGGATGTATTTTTGGTATGGGGGTCTCTGTAATTTGGTGGATGGTGGCATCATTAAGTGATATTTTGATACTGATAGCTGAGTGTGGAAGTGTGTGGAAAGAGGGAAATCATGAATGTAGGTTTACATATGCTGTGGCTGTGTGCTTTACTTAACTTATAGGTGTTGATACACCGTTGTTTAGAATTGAGGAGAAGGTTCAGGGTTTGAGATATAGATCTGAGAATTGTAAGGTGGACAATAATAGAGGCCGTGGGAGATAGTGTCAATATGCAGGAAGAATGGTCAGATGAGGAAGAAGGGGATGGATGGGTGGGGACCACCAGTGTTTGTAGGACGAACAGAGAAGGCGGCTGTGTGTTCTAGACTTCCTCCTCTCCCACCTCAGCACCACTCAACGTCCTCAGTGACCCCCCCTTTTCTCCATTTTCAATGTCTCTTGTTCAGTTAGCTCATTTTTCTCAGTAGATAAACTGTTCAATCTTAAGCAAAGAACTCTGAATTTTCCCTAATCTTCCTTGGACCGTGTGGTTCCTTTTACAAAGTGGGTGTTCACTCCTTTCCTTCCAGACACGCTTGTTGAAGGGGTAACCCGATGGCTGTTTCCAGTTCCTGATCTCTGTTCCATCTTTCCCTTCAAGCATCTTGGCTTTGACAGCTCCTCAGCACTGAAATGGCCCTGGTCAAGATCCTTCTGTAACCTCCTACTGATTAAGAACTACGTTTAAGTCCTTACGACCTGCTTTTGGAATGTGTTGGTCTTGTTGGGTTCTAATTATCACCAAAGTCCAATTCAGCCCCGTGTAATTTCAAAGCCTTAAGCTTTTAGTCAATCTTTAAAGCTCCCCCATCTCCAGATGGCTTGGAAGTCTCCATTGGGGGTTGGTTATTTCTTCTTTCTATCTCCTTTCCTACTTTTTCTAGGCGTTGACTCAGGGCAAGGGAGGGTAAGGGTAAAAGGACACATCACACTTGGCAGGCACTGCTATAAGGCATGTTAACATGTGTTTGGTGGGTGGGAGATGTACAGTTATTTGTTCTCTCATGAGCTTTTTTGTAGGCTCATCAGAAACCCTTCTGCTGATGTCCTTGAACTGCAACTGTCTCTGAATGTTTGGCCTGTTGCTTTTATGGGGTGGGAGGATTTGCTCTCCACCAGTGGTCCAGTCCACATCTTGGAAAAAAATTCCTTTTATATCACCTCAGATCTGTTCCCTTTGATGGGACCTGTGTTCACCTTTGTTTGTCCAGCAGTGAAACACAGCTTGCTCCCAACCTGGTGCCTTCTTTTCCCCCTTCTGCTGGCCATGGACAGCTCTAGCCATAGTTTCTCACCTGTAGATTTTGCAGGTGCAAATCAAATGTGCTAGTGCCTTTTCCATTATGTTTTCCCATTGGTTCCTTTGAAATATTTCTCATTTGGCACAGTTTGTGGGTAACACCTCTGGAGAGGGGAAGAGGGACTAGAGCAGAGAGGGCGTATGGACATGGGCATACACACACACTCACACAAACGGTTTGCAGACCCACATGCCACAGAGCAAAAGGCAAACCTGTATGCTGACACTTGCCTTCTTTTTTTTTTTTTTTTTTTTTTTTGTTCATTCATCTGGTTTTACTTAGGACCTTGAAAAAGTCATTTAACTTCTCTGGGCTCCAGTGGACTCATCTGAAACATGAGGAGACTGGCTGTTCTAAAATTCACCAATCCCTGGCAAGGCTCTATAGGAACCAAAACAACTGGCTCAGTTTCATTTTTAATTTGTCGCTTTGGTCTAGAGAACCCAAGAAGTTGAGTGATTTAAATAAAAACCAAAAAGTCCTTTACCTCCCCAGTTTTTAAGTTGTGATAAAATAAGTAAAATAAAATTTACCATTTGAACTCTATTGAATTGTATAATATAGTTCAAATACATTCATATTGCTGTGTAACCATCATCACTGTATAACTCCTGAACATTCTTATCTTCCACAACTGAAACTATATAGCCATTGAAGAATAACTTCCCATGTCTCCTGTCCCCAGCCCCGGGCAACTACCATTCTGCTTTTTGTCTCTATGAATTTGACAGCGTGGGTACCTCATCTGAGTAGAATCATACAGTATTTGTCCTTTTGTGGCTAGCTTGTTTCTCTTAGCATAATGTCCTCAGGGTTCATCTGTGTTATAGCATGTGTCAAAATTTTCTTCCTTTTATAAGGCTGCATAATATTTCTTTGTTTGCATATACCACATTTTCTTTGTTCAATCATTGTGATGAAGGCGTGGGTTGCTTCCAACTTTTGACCAATGTAAATAATGCTGCTGTGAATATAGGTGTGCAAATATTTGAGTCCCCTGCTCTCAATTCTTTTGGATATATACCTGGGAGTGAAAAGGTTGGGATATATAGTAATCCGATGTTTAATTTATTTTTGAAATGTTTATTTATTTATTTAAGAGAGGAAGAGGAAGGGAGAGAGAGATGATGCATGCATACCCAAGCAGGCAGTGGGGGGGGGGTGGCAGAGGAAGAGAGGGAAGAAGAGAGAGAGAGAATCCCAAGCACACTCAACTGAGCATGGAGCCTGACAGGGGGCTTGAACCTACAACCCAAGACTATGACCTGAGCGGAAGCCAAGAGTCAGGTGCTAGACCAACGGAGCCCCACAGGAACCCCATCCTGTATTCAATTTTGTGAGGAACTGCTATATCACTTCCAAAGTGGCTGCATCATTTTACATTCCTACTAACAACACATAAGAATTCCAATTCTCTACATTCTCACTAAAACCTGTTATTTTTATTTATTTATTTTACTAATAACCATCCTGTTGGGTGTGAAGTGGTCTCATTATGGTTTTGATTTGCATTTTTCTAATGGTTAGTGACCTTGTACCGCTTTTCATATGCTTATTAGCTATTTATGTGTTTTCTTTGGAGAAATGTCCTTTGCCTATTTATTTTAAGGAGTTTTAAAATTTATTCATTTGACAGAGAGGCTCAGAGAGAGGGAGCACAAGCAAGGTATGTGGGAGAAGGAGAGGCAGGCTTTCCATAGAGCAGGCAGCCTGATGTGGGCCTCAATCCCAGGATCCTGGGATCTTGACCTGGGTCAAAGGCAGATGCTTAACAACCGAGCCACCCAGGCCCCCTCCTTTGCCCATTTTTAAACAGTGTTGTTTGTTTTTTTTGGTCAGTGAGTTGTAGGAGTTCTTTATATATTCTGGATATTAATCCCTTATCAGATACATGATTTGCAAATAACTTTCTCCATGTCATGGGTTGCCTTTTCACTCTGCTGTTAGTATCCTTTGGTACACAAAATTTTCAGTTTGGTGAAGTCCAGATTTATCTATTTTTGTTGTTGCTGCTGTGCTTTTGGTGTCATAGCTAAGAAATCATTGCCAAATTTTACATCATGAATGTATGTATTTATAGGAAAGTGCACAGTATCTCTAAGGTTCACTCTTAGGCCTGTGGTGTCAGACATTCATGTGAGGTCTTAGGACATATTGCCCACGGTCAAGGGGAGACCACTGCACTGGAACAGATATCTAAGCTTTCCGCAACTCTGAGGTAATAGAGGGACTTAACAGAGAGCTTTATTTCTTCTGATTGGGAAAATGGGGAAAGGCATGGCCTCTGATCACTCTCTGTATTGCTTATTGAATTAGTCTGGTCTTGAATCCCTCTATAGCTGATCACTGTTGCTTTCAGGCTCATTTCATAGTGGTCTTTGTGGCTTTCAAACTTCTAAACTTTGAGGATCTTCATAGGAAATGACTATGTCTGCAGATTGTTTGGTATTTGCCAAGGGTTCTGAATTTTCTGCCATATATATATATATATATATATATATATATATACATACATATATATATAATAAAGGTTTTTCAAATGTTTATATAAGCTTAGGTGTATATGTAATAGGCCCATGTTTCTACATTATGTGCACTGTATACAATGAATTCCAGGTGACTGTAAAGCAAATGATTAAAGTGCATTTTTTTTCTTTCTGGAAATTATATTGAGCTTTATGAATTTTTGAAAAGGCTTTGAAACATTTTTGCTTTATGAGGTTTTTCTCTGAAGAAGAGTTTGTTAGAAAGGAAAATGCATAAATTTCATTAATCTTATTTATCAGCGGTCAAAAAAATAAATTATATATGTATTTTAAAGATAGCTTAAAGCATACTGCTTTGATATACTAAATAGATGGCAGTTGATTTTTGGATATTTTATTTTTAATCACAGGGACATTTAGATTATGTCACCACCTGCTTGCCACTACCCATACTGATAGCTGGCATATGAAATTTTGGAAAAATAAAACACAGATATTTTTCCATCATGTCAAAATGGCATGTGGTTTTGATCCTGAGAGTGGAGGGTTTCCATCAGACTGCCCTATCTGAAATCTCTGGGTCTATTTCCTCCTTTGCCTGGACTGCTGTTACTGGTAGTTGGTGTTATTCAATTATCTCTACATTTTACCTTGGTGTTTACCTCTAATGTCACTCAAGTCAGTAGATGATTCATTGCATCTGGAACCAATAAGCAGAGTTTGGCAGAAAAGGGACAATGTGTGGCGGATGTGTTTGAGTAAAGGGAACAATGCACGTGAAACTGGGCTCTAAGAGCTTAGAAATCCAATTATGCATTCATGGGTACTGGGGTAGGTACCACAATGCCTGGTCCCTAGTGAGCACCCAGTGAATGTTCTCGAAGATGATGGTGAGGATTTTAATCAGCAAAGTCTGTATATATAAGAAGGCATCTGCTCTGCAGTGCCTGGGCAGGTTCCCCAAATTCCAGATACTTGAAATTTCATCCCAGCTCTGAAACATTTCATCTTTCTCCTTCCTCAGGTAGGACTGATAATTTTGTAGTATTAGCTTCAAAGTAAATAACCCTTTGAATCATTAAATACCAGGCAATATAGGCATGAATGCTCAAAGATAAAACATGACGTTATTTTGGTATCAGAAGAGTTAAATGAACATTCCCTTTGTCCTTCCCAAGAAGTCTATTAATCTCTGCTCTGAAACCTAAAGAATGAGGGAAAATTTATTTAGTCAAGACCAGTGAAGATACCAGGTACAGGATGGATTTCTCTGGTTTCTGAACTTGGTTTTCCCTTGAAAAGTTGTCTTCTTCTTTCCTTTTCTTTCTTCCTTCCTTCCTTTCTTTCTTTCCATTTTACTTATTTATTTATAATCTTTCTTTTTTATTTTTTTGTGAGGGAGTAACGAAAAGTCTGTCAGATCTTCTTTCCTAAGGAACAAAGCAAGCCAAAGAGTAGTGCTATTAAAGCCAATTATATTCAAATACTATTCTCAGAAGTCAAGTCAGAATATGGTCTTTTAAATATTTTTGGTACCTCACAAAGGGCACACATTTTGGCTGTTTTCAGGATCAGGAAGGTTTTGCATTTCTTCAGCTTCAAGACAGAGCGGTTGTGGAGACAGCATTTGCTGTTTATCTTCAGTAGTCTTTGCTCTTGCTGAACAAACTTCTTGGCATTATAAATTTAAATAAATTGTATTTCATGCCTTGTGTGTGTGTGAGGGGTCAGTGAAGGAACAACCTGGCCATTGGCTCGACTACCATCCCAGCTTGGTGTGTTGTCATTCACCCTTTTAAGAGGTGTGTCCAATGAAGGGGGGGATCCCAACTGCAAACAAATGAAAATGACTCTCCAGAGAAGGCCACGATGGGGCCATATTCACTTCCTCTTGCTTAACAAGTAATCACAATCTCAGTGACTTAGTGCAATGCCTATTAATTATTTCATAGTTTCTCTAGATCAGAAGTCAGAAGTCTGGGCTGCTTCAAGTCTCAAGGGCTGAAATGATTAAGGAGTCAGCCTTGCTACCTTCTCATTTGGAGCTCAAGGTCTTCCTGCAAGTTCATTTAGGTTGTTGGCAGAAGTCTTTTCCTTTCAGCTGTAGGACTGAGGTTCTCGTTTTCTTGTTGGCTATTGCGTGGGGACAATTTTCAAGTCCTAGGGGCTGTTCTTGGTTCCTGGTTGCGTGGTCCCCTTTGTGAGATGGCAGTTGGCTCCTTCAAGGCTAGTGGGGTGATCTCTCTTTTAAGGACTCTCCTGAATAGGTGAATCCCATCTCCCTTTTGATTAAGCCAAAGCCAACTGATTTTTGAACTTCATTTCACCTGCAGATTTCCTTCACCATTGTCCCAACCTAATCATGGTAGTGATATCCCATTATATTCATCAGCTTGGTTCCTACTAAAGGCGGGGAGATTATGCTGGGCTTGTACACAGGGTGCAGGAATTCTGGGGGCCACCTCAGGAGTCTTCTGTAATACAGGCAGTATGCTTGAATTTGGGGACTTGAGAAGGTCTCTAGACACTGCCTTTGTGAAATTCAAGGTTCTGCTTGGCATTGTGGTGATCCATTCAAGTCTTCTTGGCCTTTGCCTATTGCACCTAGTCCTGGGCTGTCCTGGACTACCAAGGAATGGGCCTAGTCTGTGTAATTTCTATTTTTGGAGACTTTCATGAGGCTGTTTGTTCTAGCTTCCCATGAGGGGTTCAGGTAGGAGGGCCTCCCAGGAGCTCACTCTATGAGATGCTTTTACTCTTAGTAGAATATCCATCTTTATATTCAGTCTTTCTCAAAGGCAGGGCATGTCTTCTGCCAACAAGAAGGCTGGCAGAAGACCTGGCTTTCTCTGCTTCTGGTCCAAATGTAAGGAACTAGTATGAAATAGCCTACCAACTCCTTGCCCTCTGTGAGCTGTGGGCACAGCTCTTCCAGAGAGGTGGGAAAAGGAGAGAGTGGGAAGAACCACAAAGGGAGCCCAATTTGTTTGTGTTAATCAGAGACCTACCCACTTTCTTAATTTATTGTTCACTACAAAGTAGCTTGATGCTTCTTTAGCCTGGGAGCTGAATGTAATCAACTTTTGTTTGTTTCTGTAAAAAAAAAATTTTTTTTTCTTTTTGCCCTTAAGGAGATCATTATTTCTATTGTATGAAGATGGTAGCCCAAACATTAAAAGTAATTAGAGCAGATGGCAGTGAATACTTCTATTGTAAAATACACTGATGCTTATAAATGGGTTTTCCTTCTCTGGCTTCCTTCTTTTCCCTCTGCCACCACATATTCATTTTGTTTCCCTTCAGGTATAAAGGGGAGGAAAAAAGAAGGAGGGGAAGAAAGGTTCCCCTGGTGTATGAAACGGAGGAGCTGTCAAAGGTTCATAGCAGGGAAAGTGTACTCCCGTGTATTCAATCACTGAAATTAAGTGTTTTCAAAGGCGGTGCAGTCATGGGTCCATTGCATGGGGAAATAACGTGCTGTAGTCCATCACTTAAAATGTTAACCTTGTCTCTTACTAGTGACTGGGAACAGAAACACATGCTCTGTGCTCGCTGGTTAAATGGCAGCGTGTCAGCTCTGTGGAAAAGGCTAGCATGTATCTGTCAATCTTCTGGTTTGGCTCTATGAGTGTATGTGTGCATTGGCATGTGTGTGGCGTGCGCACACACATACACACTTGCCCACACTTTTATTTGCATTTATGTAGCCTTCAGGGACCTGGATTTTTGCTTATTGGAAAATGAGGAGAACTGAACCAGTTTCCAGTATTTTGATGTGTATCCTTCACTAAGATCTTTTGGTTTGTTAGTCTCCACACTCTTAAATAGCTGTATTATATACTTATTTATTTTAAATTATAGGAAGTTTCATCTTGGACGTATTTAAATATTGATGGAGTATATCGGTGTACTGTACTGAGCGTATTATAGGTACATGGGCAATATCAGATCTTATTACTAACCTGATAGTATGAGTTGGAATGTGCCAGGAGTCAGCACACGTTTTCTGCAAGGACCCAAATCATAAATACATTAGGTTTTGTGAGCAGTATCATCTCTGTCACAAACTCAAAGCAGCTGTAAACAATACGCAAATAAATGGTCAAAGCCACGTTCTCATAAAAATTTATTTATCCAAAAAGTAGGTGGGCCGGATGTAAACTATAGTTTGCTGACCTGGTTCTATATCACTGCATATTTTACATGATTCTTTTCTCTATGGCTTATAAAGAACTTGAAGCCTTTACGCAGTGGCTTAAAGAAGAAACAAATGTCCCAGTGCACCAGCAGGAAGGTTATAGAGCTGGGCAGTGTTCCTTCGGACCTCTGTCCTACCTGCCCTCCTTGTTGAGCCTGTAGCATTCTACGCATGCTCCTTCCTTAGGCTCTTGCCCAGATAGCCTCTGGCTTACACTCCACTCCTCAACCCCAGTCCTTTATCAGAGGCATGGTCCCTGATCACTAGATAAAAAATAGCTCCTTCTATCCTGGCACTTCTGATACTTTTCACCCTGCTTTTCTTTTTTCTTTCTTTCTTCCAGAGCACTTTATTATTTATTTATGTATTTATTTATTTATTTAAAGGATTTTCTTTATTTGACACAGAGAGAGAGGGAGAATACAAGCTGGGTGGGGAGGGGAGATGCAGAGGGAGAGGGAGAACCAGTCTCCTTCTGAGCAGGGAGCCTGATGCTGGGCTCCATGGCGGGGAGAGGAGGACTCCAGGATCATGACCTGAGCAGAAGACAGACGCTTTATCAACTGAGCCAGCCAGGTGTCCCTCACATTATTTATTTTATGTATTTAACTTTATCTCCCTAAAATATAAACTCCATGAGGTCAGGGATTTTTTTGTTTTGTGCCTTGACCAGTGTCTGGCAGGTAACAGGTGCTCCATAAATTTTGTTGAATCCAGAGGTCCATCTGTTTTGTTGTTCCAGGCAAGAAAACTGAAAAGAGCCTGGGATTGGGAAGTGGGATTATGCTGGTTAAGGTGCGTGCAAACATATGGAGCCCTTACTATTAATTTTTTAAAATTTGAAAAATTTTCAGTTTAAAGTAGGGAGGGCAATACGTGTATTTTTCAGTTGTGAGGGTTTATTGATACTGTAAGTAAGATGTGTAGCATGGTGCCTGGGAAAGGAGAGGAACAGAAGGGTCTGTAGCTATCATTGTCATTATTACTTTCTCTGACAAGTGGAATGATCTTCCAGTTTGTAATTCAGAAGAGTCATTGTTAGAGGAGATCTGAAGATTCACATGGAAGAGAAAATAAAGAGAGGCTCTGTAAATTTGTTCTGTTTGCAGACTGCTAATAGTCTCCTGAAGCTCAAAAGTGTGAAAATAACTTACGTGCAAGAAGCATTCAGTTAATATCAATATTCATTGTGAAATAATGGGAGTTTAGGATGTGTATAGAACCCAGAGGTAAGCTGGTAAATTGCCTTGTTTTCTAGCGGGACAATGGGGAAATTTGAACTGGGCACACGCCTCTGGCAAAAGGTATGGTTGCCATTTCTTTGAGGAGTCAATGGGTTGGACTGTACAGAAGGGCTTTCTCATGTTATCGCATAATCATGAAGGGTTTATAAGCACCAAGAAAAGAAAGGGATCACTTAGAGCCAGCATGAGCTCAGTAAGAACAAATTATGCCAAACTAATTTAATTTCCTTTTTGTTCCCTAAGGAGTTATTAGATTATAGGTCGGGGGCTCTATTTGTAATCCTGGATTTGTAGATGGTTGACTTTCCTAAAATAAGCATTTTTTGTTTCATAATCATCTGAAATAATCTTAGCCTATGTTAATTTATCTGCAGTGTCCAGATTAAAAAAAAAAAGAAGAAAGAAAGAAAAGGTGATTAGTGAGCTGGGTTTCACCTCTAAGGCAGTCCTGGCCAGGGTCAGTCAGCTAATCTGCTGACCTCCCATAGCCTCTTGGTCATCCCTTTAGTTATTACACTTTATATTAATTATCTGGCTATTTATCTTTTTCTCAATGACAATATGAGCACCTTAAGAACAAGGATGAGGTCACATGCACCTACAAGAGCTGCCTTTACATCAGCTCAAATATAAAAGGTTTGGGATTTCAATTGGCTGGCAAGTTAAATGTCATCCAACATTATAATACTATTATTAAAATAGCCAAGACTATTAGTGGGAGAGCAGGTGTTATTTAATAAATGATGTGAAGACAGTTAACTATTTGAGGGGAAAACAAGGAAAAATGGAAAACCTCTCGCCAACATAAATTCTAAATTCATTGAGGATTAACATATATAAGACCCTCCAAATCAAGAAGAATATATAAGTGACATTTATGTCAGAATGAAAAAAGGGTGTCCTATGCATAAAATAAGAGGATGTCACAAGAGAAAATATAAATATGTTTGTTTTCATCAAACTTAAAAACATTTCCACGTGAAAGAGCATTGAAAAAAATTTGTAGCTTCCTAGCCAATTATTTTAGTTATTAAGTGATGGCATCATGATTAAGAGCCCAAATAAGACTTGATCATTTAAATCTACTTGAGGGGTGCCTACTACATGCCAGACATTATAGGAACTGGGGGTACAGCCAAAATTCAAGAAGCTCTAATGAAGGTTGTATTTTATTGGAGGTTGATGGGCTATAAACAAGTATACCGTGTTTCCATGGTGACAAAAGCTTTGTAGAAAATGAAGAAGAGTCAGGGGTAGAGAGAATGTTGGTCACAGGGACCTGTCTTTTCCTGTTTCCTGAGCCTGCATGCTCAAGAAGGCATTCTGGTGAGGTGTCAAGACTGGTCTTCCTTGTCTTTGTCACGTAGGAGACACTGTGACTGGAGACAGGCCCCCACTCTACCTCCTTCACCCGCCCAGCTTGACACAGATGCTCACAAATAGGTCTCTGCTGTGCTTGGTGTTCCAACTTGCTGATCAATGACTTCTTTCAAGATGACTCTGGTGGTGTTGCAAGTACATTTAAGGTGACATGTAAGATTTGCAGACACTACACATTCCGTGAAGTTCACAGAAGTGCTGACACGCCGTAAGAAGAAAACAAATTGCATAAGCTTCCTCGCTGAGACAGGAAAGTTTGTGCGTGCGTATACACACACACACACACACACACACACACACACACACATATATATTTGCTCACATATACATAAGTTTATATATACAGATTTATTTGGAGTTGTTTGTACTGAAGTAAAGATGAGGGCATGTTCTGGATAGTTCTTAAATCTTTATTTTCACCCCCACCCCCATAGGCCTGTGAGGAAATGGTTTTGGGATGGGAATGAGTCATTTGTTTATCTCAAAGGAGAAAACGAAAGCTAAAGGCTGAGCACTTTGGGGAATACAGGGGAAAGAGCTTATATTCAGGGAAAGTGAAACATGCATTGACCAATGAGTTGGGTTGGTAACAAGAAACATGGCTGTCACCAAATACCTCATGTTGGTATCAGCTGAGAGGCTCCCTGGTATATTGACAAGATGTCTTTTAAAATACCCTTAGCAGGGGCATCTGGGTGTCTCAGTGGGTTAAGCATCTGATTCTTGGTTTAGGCTCAGGTCATGATCTCAGTGCCCTGAGATCCAGGGAGCCCTTCCTAGGGCTCTGCCCTCAGCCCAGTAGGCTTGGATTCTCTCCCTTTCTCCCTCCCTTCCCTGGGCTCTTTCCCCATCTTCTCCTTCCCTTTTGCTCTTGCCTCTCTGCTCCTTCTCCTCTGTTCCTCCTCCTCTGCTGCTCTCCCCACCCCTATGCACTGTGTCTCTTCAATGAATGAATGAATGAATGAATAAATAAATAAGTCTTTAAAAAAATCCCCTAAACATTCTTTTTTGCTTAATTGGATCAAAGTGATAGGGATCAGAAGATAAGGACATTGGAAAGTGAGCCACTCCCACTGTGTCCTGGAGTGTTGCCCTGGTAATCACAGGACTACCACTGGCACAGGGAATGATGTTACCAGTGTGTCATATGAAACAGTCAAGAGCTAAAAGCTTGTGTTTGTAATGACAGGCTCAAGGACAACTTGCAACTACGGCCATACGTTTCTCTTTCACTTCCCCAGATGGCTGCTGGATAGTTGAGGCACATTCATTTTCTTAGAACTTTTAGTATTTAGTCATTGTTTTGTACTAAAGCATAAGCATCCCTTAAAATGCACACATCTCTTGATATCATTATAATGCCAAGGAGAAGTTTGGGCAAAAAGGAAGCTTAGGTCTCTTGAAACTTACAATACTTAACATTTACATCAATTTCAAATCTACCACACTGACTAGAGACACTGAAGGTGGAAGAAAAAAATGGCAAAAGATTTCACAAGGGAGATGGAATTTGAGTCTGGGGTTTTCATTTAGATACACTCACCATCATTTGATTTAAGTTAAATAGAGCTTGAAAATGTAGAAAGCAATGTGAAAGCATGTGGGCCAATCCCGGTGGTTCAAACCCGTGGGCTGCAGATTTATAAGTATTCTGGGTTTCTGCCTATTTGTTTACCTGCTGTATAAGGAAGGTGGTTGGAGTCACGTGTGTGTGTGTGTGTGTAACATCTGTAAATGTGTGGATGGAATTAGCAGCTGGATGATTCACTTAGGATGATTATTTCATCGATTTTCATTGAGCACTGCTACGTGTCAGATACTTTTTCGGGGTGTGGGGATGTAGAAACAAGCAAAACAAAGTCCTGGCTTTTGTTTGGTCAGCTCAATAGGTGAGAAAAACACACAGAATTAAATATTTTATCCCAGAATAAAGCAGTATTTGGGAGAAGGAGTGACTGGAGATGCTATTTTATTAAGGAGATAGGGTAGGTGCTATTATGTGCTCAGAGACCTGAATGAAGTAGGAGAGGGGGCCAGCAGATATTTTGAGGAAGAGAGTTCCAGGAGAGGCTAAGATAAGTGAAAAAATATGAGTTGGCAGCCTCCTCTGCATGGGTCCCTTCTGTCCTCACCACTGTGGCCTCTGATACAACCTTCAAACTCCTTGAGCCTTTGTTTTCCCAAGGATAAGGAGGAGATAACAATATTTAACCTTTCCACTTGCCAAGGTGGGGGCCGAGTGTAGCAATTTTTGAAGGTGGCCAGGCTGGGCCAAGATGTTATGTAACACATGGAGGACAGCTAATGTGTACACACACAGGTGCTTCAGAGCAAGAGAGGAAGTCTTAAAAGTTCACTTAGAGCTAGATAACAGGTATTGGTGTTAACACTTAACACTAATTCTAAGTGTTAAGATGTTCTCAGTTAATGGAAGATACCATGGAATGACTTTCCTTTGACCCTCTTTCATACCTAATTGATGTCTAATTGTTCTAGATCTTTCCACCCCGAGAACCTTGGTTTTTTGGTCGTTCTGTAGCTGGGGTATGGACCTGACCACCTGGTTGATGTTTCAGGAAGAGCTGTGCTGCTGAATCCTTCAGAGCCCTTACAACTCATCCACACCCCCATCTGGCTGGGCTCACTGGCCTTCCTTAAGAACCTGAGCTTCAGGGGCTGGTTTGGAGGAAACATCCGGGTCCCTTTTTGGGATACATCTCCCTCCGCCTAGCCCTCGCCCCTAGTTCATCCTCAGACTTTGATGCAGAAGTGTTATCTGATGGATCATGAACATGACCGTTCCCTGGGCCCCACCTCCTGTGTTTCTGATTCCATCCTGGTGGCTCTGAGGGACTCTGCACCTTATACAGTTCTGAGTGACTCTCTTTAAAATGAAGGGACGGGATTTCTCTAGAGTCTTTCCATTTCTGATCTTCTAGGAACTTGGGCTTTTTCGAAAGTCCTCTGGTTCACCTTCTCTGCTGTTGACTTTACCATCTTCGTCCAGTTCAGCCTCTTCCAGCTTCTCACCACTTGATTCCATTCCATTTTCTTCCTATTCACCTCCCTTTCCTCTTTATGGATTTTATGGGAGTGGATGAAGGGATTTTAAGAACATATCATGTGTACAGCCTGTTAAGGACCACTTTGTGGAATGTCACCTCCCTTTGCCTAGCTCCAGTGTGAAATCAGTAGAGAGCGAACCTTCTCTCCCACTTTTTGAGTCTACGGATGGTTCTCGTGGGGCTATGGTTCATACAACTCACAAAGATGCTCACATACCACCCCTTCTTCCTTTCATGGTGTTGGCGCTGCTGATTACTATGCCTTACGCTTTTCCATCTCTTAAACTGAGAGGAGTCCCTGGCTTTTTTTTCATTTGTAGGTTTAGAGAATGAAAAGATCCTGCTTTTCCTTATACCAAAGGCTTGTTGGTGATTGGGTTGGGTACACAACTCAAGACTATTGAGCTGGGGGGTCTGTACACTCTCCTGGCTCTTTTGGCTACACATTTTTCCATTTTCTCTCTCAGAACGACTGCAGGGTACTATTCTCTGTGTAGGTGTAGTTACTGGTGTTATAAATAGGCCTTTCCTTCCTAATGATCTTCTCCCATCTGTCTCTAACCCTTCACAAGAGGATCTTCTAGGCAGTTCTTTTATAGAAACTCAGACTTCACATTAGGTTGGAATCTAGGCAGGAAGAAGAAGCATGTGGAAAGAGGCAGACATATGTTGTGTGTACTACCTTGAGGGAAACACCTTCTCAATTCTGATTTTATTATACTAATCATAATTATAGTCCCATAACTGCTCAAGACATTTAGACATGTTCTCGATCTCTTCCATAAACTGAGTACTGCTTTCTGTGGTTTTCACATTCTTTTTTTGAAAACATGTGACTTCAGTATGACCATAAATTAAAAGGAAAGTTAATGGTTCTGGGAGGGAGACTGGAGGCTGGGTGGGAATGGGGTGCTTCCTTATTTGGGCTCCTTGCAGCCTCATTCCCAGCCCCTCATTCAAAGTTTCCGGGCTATCATGTGAAGGCAGTGGGCATTTCACCCATACATTTCATTTTCAGCATGGTTGCACCAAGCTCAAAGGGAAAGGCAACAATAATATCCAAAAAAAAAAAAAAAAAAAAAGTAGGAGGATGGATCAGAACACTTGGAAAGAGGAATGTTCCTATAAAACAGGGATACTTGGCAGTACAGCCAGTGAAAAATGATACCAATTATATAAAGCAAAATGCCACCCATCAAGTAGAACATTTTAATTCTCTTTATTCCAGGCTATTTATGACTTTTTGTTCAAGACTCAATGCGTGTCTGTAAAAATAAAAAATGGATTCGACCCTGTCTATTAGGTAGAAGGGGGCTTGTTCTAGGAAAAAAAAAAAAAGGAAAAAATGTAAGAAAACATTAGCAACATGACACTGTTGGAGAGTTCCAGTGGCCAACACAGAGACATTTCAAGTGTAACTTTGCCCCTTCTGTATTTTTCCCTTTTTGAGTTGGTGGTATGAGGAAGAGAGGGTGCCTGATTTTATTGAGACGTTTGACATTATATGTTAATCAACTTTAGTTTAAGAAGTTTCCATTTAGATTGATCCCCCTACTATCCTGCTTTAAAACAAAACAAAACACAAAACATTAAAACTTTTCCAGGGCAGCTTTTCCTTTCATTTCTGCTGGAGGTGGTCCAGAGCTCACAGCTGGTTTCCTGAAAGAGTGCCACAAGATGGCGACAACGTCACGGTGGAGAACGGCCATTCCCTGCTGCTTGATACCAACACAAGCATCCTCAGCTTACTGCACGTTAAAGGTCTGTGGAGTGTGGAGACTGGTGGTGGCATTACTGTGTATAATTCTACCACTTTGGGGGAGCAGGATGGAGGGGAACATTTTGGATAAGTTCCAGCTCTTCATTGACAACTTATACTGGGAACAAATCGAAATTTTACCATAAAAGGAAGAAGTGGTCAGAGGGTTAAAAATGAAGGCCCTGTCTTTTGCCTATTGTAAGCACAGAGTTTAATTCTTTTATTTTTCCAAACACAAGAAGGTTAACAGTGTTATCAAAGAATACGCTTCTTTATTCCAGCACTTTGTAGTCGTGCTTGTCCAGGGTAGCCCCCACAATGTAGCAAAATGCTCTGAAACTGGTTAAGGCTGTTGCCTTTGAAATTCTCTGCCAAGAAAGCAATGTCATCCTGCTTTTACCCTGTTGTGGTTTTGACTTCCTGGTCCCATGGAAAGTCATATAAATAGGCTTCCTTATTGCAAAGCTGGCCACATAGCTCTAGGGTCTGGGAAGTTGGACGAGACTGAGAATTCAGATTTCAACTCCTCCACCACATCACCAAATGACTAAGTCACTTATTTCACCTCTTTGAGCATTTGTTTCCTTATCTGCTAAATGAGAATAAAAATCATTGCCTACTTCAGTGGCTGATAATAAGGAATGGTTATCAAAGTGACTGTCTTCATTGGCAAATGAAAATAGCTTTGGAAATGTGATTAGTTATGGGTAGCTATAAAACTCTGCACTGAAACAGTACTCTTTACTAAAAATATATTTAACACTTACAGGGGCATTTGCTCTTGTTAAAGTAAGAGCATGGCTACATAAGGGAAAAGCAAATATTTTGAAGGGGATAAACCAATGTAATATTGATACCTGTCTCATATAGACAGAATCAGGTTTTTCTGATTAGGTGTTTTACATTTTGTATTTTAAGAAGTTAGAAAGTACCCTCTCCACCCCCAACCCCACCCCGGTAGCAAGGAAGAAGTTTTCAGGCAAATCAGTTAATTAGTACCCTTTAGGACAAATGGTCTGTCAGTTTGGGATCTTGACCTCTTTGTGGGTTGTGTGTATGTGTGTGTACGTGTGTGTGTGTGTGCGTGCATGCACGCACGTGTGACTAGTGGCTTTGGGGGATGCTGACTTATCAATGGACATCAACTACCTAAAGATCAACAATGACACAGGAAGACTACAGACTTAAAATCTTAGCTTAAAGATGCTCTTTGTAGACCTTTAACCAGGGGTCAAATGCTGCTGGGGGATGGGATGACCTTTAGGCTCTCAGGGTCTTTGCCTTTTATTGATATCATTTGGGAGAACGTCCCAGCTCAAAGTCTTGCCCAACTGAGTCTCTGGATGTCCCATTAGTTCCAGGTCAGTATTCAATCAAGAAAAGGTGTTGATAGAGCGAGAGCCTGAAGATGGGAAAGAGGCATTAGAAAGGGGACAAAGGCTAAGAAAAAACAAGGACATGTGGAATATACACTTGGTTTCTCACTCTTGGAGATTTTAAGATCTAAATAATGAAAATACTTGTCACCTTTCAAAAGTGGCTTTTATTAATATTCCTAGTCCAGGCAATATATTTCAGTCTCAAATTATTTGAAGTAAGAGAGCCAGGTTTGGAAGAGCAAACCCTTACCCTGTGGAGAGGGAGGAGTTATCTAAAGGATCCCATCTTTCTCTTGGAGAGTAGAGACATTGGTAGGAATGTAAGGGTAAATAGTAGACACCAGTTTCTGTACATGTAGGTACAGGAGGTGTTGGCAGGAAACAGGGTTGCTTGGAATGAAATTGAGTGTTTTGTCATATGTGTATGAGTCATAACTTCTAGAAAGAATGAGAACGGGGAAGAGGCACAGGTCATATTTGATTCAGCCAGTGACTTATTGATACTTAGTAAGTGGCCTAGGAACTTGTATGAGATATAAGAAAAGGTGAAGAATAATACTTAATGTCAGTAATATGCATATAACTAAAGAAATTAATTAGAGAGCAAATATTTAAAAAGTAAAATTTCTGGGGCACCTGGGTAGCTCAGTGGGTTAAGACTCTGCCTTCGGCTCAGATCATGATCTCAGATGGGTCCTGGGGTTGAACCCCTCTTCAGGCTCTGCTCAGTGGAGAGCCTGCTTGCCCCTCTCTCTCTGCCTGCCTCTCTGCCTAGTTGTGATCTCTGTCTGTCAAATAAATAAATAAAATCTTTGGGAAAAAAAGAAAAGCAAAATTTCTGATTCTAAAAATTGTGTTGCAAGCAGTGAGGCAGAATAAGGTCCAGAGGACTCAGGGTATGGAAGGTTGAGATTAGAACTGGGTGGTGGAGAGAAGGTGAAGAGCCTATTATTTATGAATGAGACAAGTTTTGACCATCCATATACAGAGAGAATCTAAATTTGAGGAACCTCCCCTCAATGTTGCTTATTGGAACTGTACGTGTCCAGTGGTTCAGGCCAAAAACCCTGGAATCATCCTGGACTTCTTTTTCTCACCTCCATGACCAATCCATTACTGAATTTTGTCTGGACCTTTGACATGTGTCCATATATCAACATCTCCCTTGGTCCCAACCTAGTCCTAACCAACATAATTTTTGGCTGGGACCATTTCAAATGGCCTTGTAGTTGGTTCCCATGTTTCTGATTCTTTGTTTTCCTTAGAAGAAGACCCCAATTTTTATTTAGGACAGCAGTGTATCCAGCTAAAATGCTATATTTCCTGGCCTTCTTTGTGGTTAGACATAGCCTTGTGGCTAAGAGCTGGTCAATGAGATATAAGGGGAGGTAGGGTACAGGACATCTGGGAAGTGTCCTGAAGTAGAGTGGACCCAATAGGAGGCATGCTCTATTTGTCCTTTCTTCTTTCTCTTCTTTACTTCTTGGAATGTAAATGTGATTGTTCCATTTTTAGCTGACATCTTGGACAATGAGGTGGTTCATTAAGAATGGGAAAGCAGAAAAATGGGAGAAACCCAGGACCCTGATGACACTGGAGTTACCTTAATAGCATGGCACCTTGGCCAGCCCATCTCTGAAGATATTTCACACGTTTAAGTCATGGTATTTGACTTTTATGCCATATACTAAACAAAAAACAAAACAAAACAAAACAACCCACAAAAAAACCAAAAACCAAAAACCAAAACACAACCCCATAGTTTATTGTCCACATCCTTCAAAAACATGTCAGATCTTGTACTTCGTTCCTGTAACGCCCCCCAGTGGCTTCCCATCTCATTAGGAGTAAAATCTGACCTTAACCATTATCCAACATCTGATCTCTTCATTGACCTGTCTTTCTTATTTGCTTTGCTCCAGCTCTTCGATAAATATACCAGGCGTACACACCTACCTCAGGCTTTGCCCATAATACCTTTGCCTGGGATATTCTTCCTCCATATATTCATGTGGCTCACTTTTTTTGTTTGCTCTTTGAGAAAATGTCCACTTATCAGAGAGGCCTTGCTGGTCATCTTTTCTGAAATTGCAATCACTTCTTATCTACTTTGCTTTACTTTTCTTTATAACACTTATCACCACAGAACATATTATGAATTTCCTTGTTTGTTTACAGTCTGCTTCCTCTGCTAGAATAAGCTCAAAAAGGCAAACGACCTCAGCAATTTATTTGCTACTATTTCTTCAAGGTCTAGGACATCGAATTTACATGTTGATGGTTGAATAAAACCATGTGTTTCTGGTTGATGGACAAGTAAAATGGTGCAAAGTTCAGATCTTGGGTGAAATTTAAGAAGTGTAATTTTTATTTTTATTTTTTTTAAGATTTTATTTATTTATTTGACAAACAGAGATCACAAGCAGGGAGAGAGGCAGGCACAGAGATAGAGAAACAGGCTCCCCGCTGAGCAGAGAGCTCGATTCAGAGCTTGATCCCAGGATCCTGAGATCATGACCCGAGCTGAAGGCAGAGGCTTTAAACCACCGAGCCACCCAGGCATCCAGAAGTGTAATTTTTAACCTCTTGCTTTGTTCATTATTACTTTTCCTGACAAATTAACTTTTACTGTCCTTCGTTCTCACATATGTATGCAGTATAGGTACACAGGTAAACACACATGTATATATGCACATATGTATACTTATAAATGTGTGTATATTTTTACATATATGTATACAAACACATACCATATATAAATGTATGCAATTATGAGTTGTGAGAAATATAAAATCTATTATTAAGTTACTTTTCCATTTCTAAAAGGCATTTGAAACTGGTAAAGGACTCCAACTCTCAAAAATCTGGTTCCTAGCATAGCTCTAAACCTTTAATGTCTTCTGTTGTCTATAATATGTGTGAAAGTTCTTAAGAGATAATAACAAGTTTTTCAAATATGAGATTGAATCATCATCAGCAGCAGCAGTAATTCAATCTCTGAATCTGTTACTGTCTCTCTCTTTCATATCCTTTCATGGTATCAGAAAAGTAGCTGAGTGGAATTTTCTTTGTTTTTTTCTGATACCGTCTGGGGCCACGATTAAGGACAAACAGTTTCAAGCCCAAAAATAATTTCTTCAAAAGATTTGAACAAATGAAATCAGAAGTGTGATAGTGGGAGCACTTTCTCAGCCATCCTCACAGTATTCCAAAGGTGATGTTCCACAGTAAATATGGTACAGACTTTGAAAGGATTTGTGCTACATAACAGTGAAACTAGATCCCTTGACAACTATATTTAGAAGTACTTTATGAAAATATTGCATCCTCTATATTATTTTTCCATTCATGGAAGCCAGCCTCCCAATATGTAGAAGTGGAGGCTTCTACATCGGGAAAACCTACTTCTATGTATGGCCCTCAAGAGTCTTGAGTTCTCGGTGCTTTGCTTGTATTTCTATCTGTAAAATAGAACTGACATTCTTTTCTTACTAGTACAATTTATATAGTAGAAAGGAGGGTTATAAATTTCTCTGAGGCAAAATTTTTGCCATTTTTTATGAGGCTGTATGTACCAATTTCTGAACTTTATTAAAAAATGGCATCTTAATTTCATGACCATAAGAGCTTCAGCTATATTTATTAGTATTTTACCTTAATTAGCAAGATATTCAGAACTTCCATTTACTTACCATCTCTACTTCTTCCTTCCATTTTTCTCTCTCTCTTTTTTTAGATCATTTTTTTGGGGGTACTGTTAAACACAAAAGAGAATTAACCCAATCAATTAATACTAATGAGCTGGGATGGAGATAGGCATATTGCTTTGATTTAATTAATTATATTTTCCGTTCTTTTATGTTATGATGCCCAACGGCCATAGGCATTGCTGAATTAAAATTTGTTTTTTTCTCCCAAGTAATTATGATGAGCCATAATAACAAAGGAGGGACGTTACCCTCTTGTCAGAGCTTATACATCCTGGGCAAGGAACTTGAGTTTGCGGTCTGTAGTTGGAGAAACATTTATGTTTTCTGAATGAAGCAATGAATTTCTCTCTGTTCTGGTGGCCAAGCAGTTTGACATAAAGTGGCCTAGCGATAATGATTAAGAAAGGGCCAGTTATGGGGCACCTGGGTGGCTCAGTCAGTTAAGCATCTGCCTTCAGCTCAGGTCATGATCTCAGGATCCTGGGATCGAGCCCCCACATTGGGCTCCCTGCTCAGCGAGGAGCCTGCTTCTCCTTCTCCCTCTGCTCTCCCCCATGTTTTGCTCTCTCACTCTTGCTCTCTCTCTCTCAGATTCTTAAAAAAAAAAAAAAAAAAAAAAAAAAAAGGGCCAGCTGGGGGAGGATGAACCCTAGAAACCCCTCTTCCATGGCATTGGGCTCTGAAAAGGAAGGCATTTCAGTTTATTACTTACAATGCCTTCCCTTTCCAGTGCTTGAGGACAGACTTTTTTCTAGTGTCTGTGGCTGCTGAATAGAGCGTGGGGCTCTTTTAATGTGATTTTCTACTTCTTGGTCTGCTGTTGTATACCAAGGCAGTTCAGTGCTTGGCAGGCTTTTGAGCCAGAGAGGATGGAGTCTGAATCTGGGCTCTTTTTCTTACTAGCCCTGTGACCTTGGATAACTGGCCCAGCTTCCATAAACCTCACATTTCACCTCATGAGGGTCACGCCTGTTCTAATGGCAGCAACAGTGACAGTGATGGCTAACCTTTATTGTTTGCTGTTGTGGGGCAAGTCTGCAATGTGTTGCCCAAATCAGATGGATGTGTTGAGTATTCTTAGGTGAGGGAATGTTCGTAAAGCTCTTAGCACAGGGCCTGGTCCAGAGTAAACATCCAGTTAATGATAGGTTTTGTTTTGTTTCCGGACTGATGGGGATAACAGAAGAGATGGCTGAAATATCAGGCCTAAGTTGCAATTTTATTTACAGATAGTGGCTGCCTCTATGTACAAAGCAAACTGGATTACTGAAAGAATTAGCTTAGTAATAAGGACCTTGGATTGCTTTTTGCCTCTGTTATCTTTGGAATACATATTGAAGTGCTTTTCTTTCTATGGCAAGAGAGGGAAAGATACAGAGATGGCAGCAGCAGAGTCTATCCATTTGGTTGTCCCCATTTTCCTTGTTATTTTGACTTCACGGAAGCCATGTTTTCCTGGTGCCATTTGGCATAGGGTCTTATTTTCTCCAATTTTTTTTTTTTTATGGTCTCCAGTTTTGAAGATACTCAGATCTTTCTTGTCCATTATCTTTGGGGTGTCTAGGGCATGCAAATGAATATTCTTAGCTCATTGAGATGAACCACCTTTTCTTGAACCATTCTCGAGTTCATTGTAGAGTTTCTTCATCCTTGGCAAGGATTTGAGGAGTTCAGAGTGAGGTGTTCAGGGCTGTCCCCAACACAGCCTTTTTAACCCCAGGGATATTCCAGTTGGTTCCTACTAGTTAGTAGGGAGTCGGACTCATTTGCAGAGGTGTATGCTTTAGATAATTCTTTGCGGTCCCGTGATCTGGGAATGCCACGAAGCACAACTTCCCTGGGACATGACTTGTGGTTTCTCTGGGCATCAGGTCTGTGGGAGTCATTGGGAAGATTACCCTCTGCCTATAATTTCCACTTCACAGATGTCAGCATGGATTTAAAAGAAATCTACATCTGCGGGCAGGCTGGAGTTGTGCTAAAAATGAAATACTCTGCATTATTACTACTTTCTCAACTATATAGTATTTTGGTCAGCGTGAGGGAGTTTCGGGGGTAGGTCCCATTTGTTACAAATTGGTCAGTTTAAAGTAATTTATCTGGAAGTTGGTTGGAAAAGGAAATCCACTGAGTTATCTCCTCTTCCAGCTGAGCCATAGTGACCCTTCAGGGCAGGAGGGGAGATCAGGAGGTGTAGACTCTGCAGCAAGGTGGGCTTATTATATTGTGGTCAGGAAACTGGGGGCCTGAGTTGAAATTCAAGGCAGTCCCAGATTCTCCTTTAGCTTTCAGTAAGCCGCCGGACCTCAAATCAAGATGGAAAATACAAATGACGGTGCCTCTCTCCCCTTTGTAGGAAGGAAGTGCAGTGAAGGGCTTAAATGTACTGTCTTCCTCATAATTTCAAGCATGGTGCTCCAGAATGTGCTGGGCTTTGCAGTAGGCAGAAGAGGAAGCCTGAGGAAGAAGTCAGCATCAGAGAGAAATAACCGGACTTTTTTTGAAATCCACCCTTATCTTCCTTGACCCCGTGTGTCTCTGTGTGGTGGTCTTTTCCTGGGGATTACATATTTAATATGGGGCTGTGTTTTTAATTCCTTCTACCTTTGGAGAAGGTGCGGCATAAGGCTCTAAGCTCAAGAAAGCAGGAACCAGGTCCGTGTTTGCTCACGTTTGTATTACGGGACCATTATATCTTCAGGCACATGGTAGGTATTCAATAATTGTTGAAAGAGCTAACGAATGAATGAATTTCTGACCTAAAGAAGCAGATTAATGTTAGTTGTGGATTTTTCTATCATCAGAGTCCTTCCTGGTATTCTTAAATGTTAGTGGATTAGCCCAGACAGTGACCAATTTCATTTACTATTTGTGTATCAGGAGATCAGAGACAAAGGCTTTTTACTGTGGGGGACACTTGGCTCTGAAACCCCTTATTTTTCCCAATCAGACAATGACTTACATTATTTACCTCCAGAGAACAGTCCCAGACACACTTGATTAGCCTTAAATGAAAGATAAGCCATTGCTATGAGAAAGGACATGCTTTCCATAGATGGGCAGACAGACAGATAGATAGATATTAAACAATTTACAGTTTTGTGTTTTGACAACTTGAATGTCGTAACATGAAAAATGCTACTGAAAGGGACCAGTCCTTTCCTAGCACAGAAGCTATAATATTTTCAGTAATGAAAAATAAATATTTTAAACTTCCTTACTTAAAACCCTTTACTGGCTTTCCGTTCGCTTTTGAGATCAAGCCTAAACTACTTAATATGGCTTATGGGGTCCTTCAGGGTTTTTTGGTCTCTCCTTACCTCTTTATCTCACTTGTTGATTAATGATTTCCATATCCTATTTATCCAGATGGAAAACAGAACTAGAACTCTGGGATGTTTATGTATCCGGGATTCTTATGCATATAAAAACATATCAGAGACCAAGCCCTTTGTCACTTGTATTTCTCATGTACTGTAATATTCCTGCAGGTCAGGAAAAGGTAGGAGGTGTTCTCACTTTTTAAATAAACAAATCCAATGAGGAAACAACTGTGACCTTTTCCTCGTGAAGTTAGTATGCTACAGCCAATTTATGTTTACAATATTCAGAGAACAATTATATTTGGAACCTTTCTAATTGCTTAGAGAAATGTATCAAATTGGAGGGATATTCAAAAATGTGATTGGGTCGGTGCTTATTCGAACTTTGGTAGGAGGGAGAAGATTATTTGAATGAATGAGTAACTTGGTAGTGAGGGAGATTTTTACCTGCCTGGAACAGACTTTGAAGAAAAGGTAGGTTTTTTTTTTTTTGTTGTTGTTGGTTTGTTTTGTGTGTTTTTTTCTTTTTCTTTTTTTTTTCCTGGTCTTTTCTGTTTCTCTTTGTAAATAGCTTTTGTTCTGAAGTCTTAAGCGATGTTTTAGAAACTCATGGACCAACCAAGGGCCTGTATCCTTAAATGCCAGAACCTGTGTTGGTAAAAAGATGGGATGATTGTTTTGGAGAGGGAAAGAAACCAAGCGGGTGCCTGGGTGGCTCAGTCATTAAGTGTCTGCCTTCGGCTCAGGTCAGGATCCCAGGGTCCTGGGATTGAGTCCCACATCAGGCTCCCTGCTCAGTGGGGAGCCTACTTCTCCTTCTGCTTGCCACTCCCCCTGCTTATTCTCTCTGTCAAATAAATAAATAAAATCTTAAAAAAACAAAGGAACCAAGATTTAGTTAAGTAACAATTCATAATAGTAGCTATAATGACGAAGGCATTTTTGGTATCTGTGTTTCAGTTCCTTTAAATATTTTTTATAGTTTTATAGTTTTTAAATTTTTTTTATAGTTTTCCACAAATAGGTTTAAATGTTATAATTAATATAGAGTTAATCAATTTATAAAATTAATTTAATGAGTTTCATGTGTCACAGAAAAAGTGAACGCTGACTCACAATCTTTATCACCTTTCTCCATTGGCTGTGCAGTTGGCCAATGCACTAAAACCAAGGTATTTTTATTCACCTGGAGCGATTTAAACTTCACCTTGACCTTGTGGCAGTAGAGCCTGTATTTTTCACATTTTTTTTTTTCTTTCAACACCTGGCTGAAAGGCTGGGAAGTAACGGCACATATTGGTTGGATGGCGAAGTGAGTTTACTCTGCAATCCCATCTTGTATTTCTCCACCTATTTTGGAAGAGAGCAGACAGCACAAGGCTATGGACACCTAGATCAGTTGCTCCATTGACCTAGAGTAGCAGTTCTCAAAGTGTGGTCCTTGATCAGCAGCATCACCTGGGACCTTGTGAGAAATGCAAATCTTGGGGCCCCACAGCAGACCTGCTTTGGGGTGGAGGCTCGCCAGTCTGTGTTTTAAGACCTCCAGGGGACTGAGATGCACGCTCAAGTTTGAGAACTGCGAGCCTAAAACAATAGAGGGAGCCACATAGAATTGTCAGGACCGGAAGCCAATTAACCTAGACCTGCTACTTTTTTCCCAAAGGCTATGTGACCCTTTGCAAAGAGCAATGGAAACTTGGCTGGGCACATTGCATGGGCCAGTCCGGAGCACAGCGGGTTTATTTGTTGTTGTTTGTTTTGTTTTGTTAGATGTAGTTCTCTGTCCTGCCAGGAAAATCAGAGCTGCTGAAAATGATTTTCCCCAACTGCTATTGTTTGTGGCTCTGACTTGGTGATTTTATTTCAGATATATTTTTCCCTGTCTATGTTGTCCATTTGATGGGGGTACCAGGCTAATTAAGGAATTAGTAAGCAGCATCCATTTCGGGGAGGTGGGTGATTCTTTTCCCGCAGCCCGAGAACCTTTCTTGCCCACACTTTCTAGTTCATATTTTCTTTTTTTAATCAGGCAGAGACATTACAATTAAAATACCGTTAAAGTGATTCTGGCAAGTATTGCAATAAGCATGTTTTTTAATTAAAGGAAGAACAGGGGGATGCATAAGCAGCATCAGCTAAGGGGGGAAATTTCATTCGATATCTATTTTAATTGAAAAGGAAAAAAAATCAGGAAAAGCAGCAGCAGCAGCCAATGCCGGTGTGTATGGCTCGCTCCCAGGTTGCTAGGTTTAGGTGTTCTGTGCTTGATTAATTAGTAGCCAGCCAGAGAGTCCATTCCCTTTGCCCCCAATCCTTAAAGCCTGATTTATGCCTCACATCTCCCATGAATATGTGAGGGCTCAGGCATCTATTTCCTGAGCTGCTAGTGGATAGGATTATGGAGCGTGCACTGAACTCTTGGGGGCTCTCGTTTGCCAGCCAAATTGATTTTCCGCCTTTCTGGCCGGGGACAAGCCCACCTCGAAGGCTTCCAGGCTCTGCTCCAGTGGATCAGGCATAAGCCTAATCCGGATCTTGCCAACAAAGGAAGCTGTGTGCATCCCCAACCATGCAGGCTTCGGGCTGTGGCTGCCTTCCCCCATTACTACCTTTTCCCCCTCTTCCTCACCTTCTCCTGCCACCCACATCCACAACAATGTGGTGCAGGAGGGTACGGCAATGTGCCCAGATCCCTCAGCCAGCCCTTGTCACCTTGGCAGAGGGGGTATCTGTCCATCCTGAATGGATAGTCATCTCTAATTCTCCAGGGACAGAAAATTCTGCAAGCCTCCCTATCTATTTGATTGCATAACAACTGGAAAGGTAACCAGAAACAGGCTGCAAAACATTTTAAGGATTTATTTGTGGTTGATACAAAAACCTGAGCGGGGGTTAATCATCATGGATAAGTAAGCTGGATAATTTACATATACAAATTTAGGCAGTTCAGGCTTTGAGCAGTGAGTGATCTAGTTTGGGTTATGGATTGAGCTAGTTAATTGAGGTCCTCAGCTGCCTGCCTGGATCTTACCTCTGCTCACTTCTGGCTTTCCCTCTGCTTAACCCTGGAGTTACTCTCCCTGGGTTCATTTTATCACCTGCCGCAGATTCACCTAAACAAGTGGATTCTTGCTCTGCACACTTTCTCCTCTGAACCTCCTAAAAATGACATAATGACATCTTCATCCACCACCTTCACACTTCTTAAAGTTCTTCCTAGAACTACGACCTTGCAAATGTTCTCATTCACCCAATTCTTTGAATGACACCCAAGAATCCTGCTATTTTTCTCATGTTATTCTAGTTTTTAAGGAATAATATTTGACTGTTTGTTTCTCTTCTCTCTCTTCTGTACGCCCTCTCCATGGAGACCTTATTCACGTCTATAACTTCAACTCTTCCTTATTCAACCCGTATCTAATGACCTTTTGCCATGTCCCCCATATGTCAGGCACTATTCTAGGCACAGGGGCTATGGGTGTGATTGAAATGGACCAAAATTCTCACTCTCATAGTATTTATTTCTATAAAGAAGTAGTCAAGTGAGTAGGTTATAATTTTTGTGAGATTTGCAGAGCAGCAGGGGGAACAATACAGCAGGGAAGGTGGAGAGGGAGCCTGGTGGTGGCTGGGGGTATTTGCACGTGGTGAGGCAAAGGCTGTGAGGCAGGGGAAGCAGGAAGATGAGTGCAGCAGGAGGACTATGAGCCCTAGGGAGAGAAGAGTGTGATTGGGTCAGAGAGGGCCAACCCTGTAGGGTTTAATAGGCTTTGACTCCGAGTGTGGTGGGAGCCATTGGACACTCTGAGCAGAGAGGTGGCCTAAGAAGGTTTAACAGAAAAGGAAAGAAAAAGAATTGCACTGGGTGCTGTTGTGGGAGTAAACCCTGGGGTGGGGGTGGGGATAGCATCAGGGACCTGAGTTGAAAGGCTGTTACAGTCATCCAAGGATGAGATGAGAGTGACTTAAGTTTCCCACTCCCAGTGGGAGATGTGGAAGTGGTGAGAAGTGGTTGGATTGTGGAGATCGTCTGAAGGAAGAAGGCACAACATTTCCTGGAAGATTGGCTGTGAGTGCAATGTTGACCTGAGGATTTTTAGGCTGAGCACCTGGAAGAAGGGAGTTGCCATTTGTGACCTCTGCAGGAACTGTGGGATGACCTGTGGGGCAAGGCGAGGATTGGATGTTCTGGGAGTGCCAAGTTGAAGAGCCTGTGAGACACCTACATAGAGATGTTGGGTGGTCCTTGGGTGTATGAGTCTGAGTGACAGAGGTAGAAGAGGGCTTTGGAGATAGAAATTTGGGAGTCACCAGCAATTTGCTTGGGATGGTGTTTAAAATGGGAGGACAAGGTGAGACAACCGATGCACAGTTCATAGAATGACAGGCAAAGGGGTGGAGATGTGCCAGTTATTGGGACAATCCGGAGGAATCCGGTAGAGGAGGCTGGGAGGGAAGGCTTGAGGGGCGAGTGGAAAGGAGGAAAACCAGCACCATCAAGGGAGGGGAAGGAGTTTCAAGAAAGAAGGAATGACCAAGTATGTCAGAGAGTACTGGCCACTCAGGACAGGTGAGAACAGAGCATCAGACCTTGGATTCAGTGGTGTGGTTGCCATCGTGATCTTGCCAGGACCAGGTCTGATAGACTTGTCAGCGCAAAGGTCCAGCTGGGCCTTTCCCTCAAGGAAAGGGAGGGAAGGAACTGAGGATGGAAGGTAGAGTGGCTCTTTCAGAGACTTACTGGGTAGTAAAATATTTAGATTCTAAATTTTTACTGTGAGGGGGAAAATAGCTAGAACAGTGGGGCTTTTTTTTTCCCCCCCAAACACATACAACAAATCATTTTGAGGTTATTACAGAGGATGGCTAATTGTAGGCTTAGCCAAAAGCAGGTTTTGATGTACTTTGCAAACATTAGCTAGCTGCTAAAAGTCGCTTTGACTTCCCTTTAAAAGAAATAAAAGGGATGTTTAATGGAAAGAAGTGATTACATGTAAAAAAAAGTTGTGTTCATTTATTTATTTTAGAGGGGAAGTAACAATCATGATGGTTGATTGATTTTTATAAAATTACCCAAGGTCACTTGTGGGACAGACTCGGCTTTCATGAACAAGCCATTGAAGGGTCACGGTCACAGGCCACCTTCAGCCCTGCACTTCATTTCAGCGTTCAGAAATGTGGTCAAGCTTTATAAAGTGAAGGAATAAAGTCCTCCCTCTATCCTCCCATCCAAAGCCACCACGCTCCACAGCAGCCCACTGGCTATTTGTTTTAAGCTAATAAAGTGTGAGGATACAACACTTGGGGGCTCGGCACACGGCTAGCTTGAGTGTAAACCTTACATTCCTTTCCACTAAGAAGCTTTCATTTTGGTTATCGCTTTTAATTATTTCAATTAAAAAGAGTTGAATTCCTCATCAAACTCTCTTCTTAATTTACCTAGATTTCCTTATCCTTGCTGCTGATAAGGAAGGAGGGGAGGCTTTTTAGCTGGGAATAATGGTTATCACATTAATTAATTAATCCTGTTTTTAGTACTCTTGCCAACACAAATCATTCATTTTCTTTGGGCTGAGATTTCTCCCTTCATTAGCGTCATTATTAGTTCCCATCAGTAAATGACGTTTTTAAATTTCTGCCAATTTGTTTTAGTGTGTTTAATAGTTTGCTGGATACAAGGAACAGAGCCCAGGTTTATAAATTCACCCACTAACTCTTGTAATCTGCCTCAAATCCTGTTTGGAATGAGGCGAGGTATAGCTGCCTTAACAAAGTGAAAATAAGTAATATATAAATAAGCCACCGGCAAACTTAACTTAGGCTAGCATGTGTTTTTCCTTAAAGGTAACCATGATCATTCTAATTAATAAAAAAGTAACCCGGGAGGGTTTGCCGAAGTGGATAGGGTGTGAGCTCTTTTGGCAGGTGGTCCCGGGCTCCAGTGCTTGCTCGGCTTATTCTAGGCTGAGACAGACCTCCTCTCCCAGCCTGCTCTCTGGTCTGCAAAATATGGAGTATGATATCAACCTCATAGGCTGGTTTTGATGGTCATTTCTGACAACATGTCTAAAGATTTTGACATAAGGTGGGTGCTCAGTAAGTGTTAGCAGCTTTGTTTTCCCTGTAGTAGTATTTGGATTTCTGACTGCGTATGGGATGCTTTTCTCAAGTGAAATTCATAGTCCACTGCAGCATGGGTGTGTCAGGAAAACACAAGCTTCATGTTTCTATCAGTATTGGCAGGGCTGAGCACATTCTGGAAGATGTCGATGTCCAGTGTTCTGGAGCTGGAAGGAGTCTCAGTAAACGCATGGTTCTGTTTTGCATGTACATGATGAGAAAACAGACCATCCCCAGCATGGAGTGGGACATATTTGCAAATGGGTTATCAGAGGGCCACCAATTTTATGGGACTTACGGAGAGTCCTTCAGAGGCCAATAGTCTGCCCTCTGCTTCTAACGCTTTGTCATCAAGGTCAGTTCAGATTTCCTGCCTGTTTGTAATGGAGGGTGCATGCTATGCAAGTCCATGTCCTCCAGTTGAAGAGAATTAGTTGGGACCTTAATGACATGTGGCTGGGAGTGAAAAGTTTTGGGAAACAGGTCACATTTTTTCCGTTTCATTCACAGCAGGATTAAGGATTATTATTGCATTTCTAATGATTACTCTTGTCATTGGAACATCAGTGGAAGGGAAAATTAAAGTCAAGATCGCCAGTAGGTCCTTTGGAAGTCTGGAAGCCATGGGCTGCTGCTCCAGCACCAAGACTATAGATCACAGGAGAGTTCTTGCCTCTCCTATAGTTTCCGTGAGCGTGTGATTGCTGTGTCATGTTTCAGAAGGAAAGGTGGGCCTGCCGATGGCGAGATGTTGGAAGGAGGTGGTCCAGTAGTGTTTGCGTGATGGAGTAACTCTGTAAATGAGTAGTAATGTCAACAGTGTGGGGGGGCGTGCAGATGATGAGGGTGACAGCAGCCACCGCCAGCACTGCATGAAGTGTCTAACAGGTTCAGACCCGTGACCTGGGATCTACAAGTATCACTTCAAGAAATCTCATCATAGCCCTTTGAGGGAAGAACTATTACCATGTACATTTTACTGAGGGATAAACTGGATACCATGTGAGGTACACTGTTCTAAACTGTGGCTGCAAGGAGAGAACAATTTCAATGGTTGAATCCACGTCAACATCCCAGGCCTGTTGCTGATGGTGTGCAGCTTGGGTTTAGGAGGCAAGACTAGAAGGCTCCATGAAGGCAGCTGAGGAGAGTCAAAGAGCAGTGCTGGAGCTGAAGGTCAAGGACGAGGTGGCCTCCACACATGACTATGGGGTCAAATGTGTATGGGTCACTATGTTTGCACTAAGATGGAGATAAACAAAAATAGCCTTTTTCTTAGGTCCCCCTCATTCCTCCAGTACATGTTTGAGACTTTCCAGTTGTGATTTCTGGAGAACAACAATTTGACTTGAAACTTGGCACACTGGATGGAGGACTAAATTTAGCAATTGAAGAATCTTGACCTTCACTGTCGCTCACTCACTGAGACCCTCCTTACGACAGAAGGATCTGCCTTTTGAGCCATTTCTTTTCTGACATGTTGCCTCTTCACATCCTTTGCCTACCTTTGGCTCATTGAGACATGTATGGATTTATAGATTACATGCAATAACAACATCCTCTCAGAAAATGAGAGGGTGTGTGTATGTATTTGTGTGTCCATAAAGGAAATTCAGATACTTAAAACAGGTTCTCTTCTAAAATGATATAATCATTTGCTTGTTTACTCCACAACTACATAGTGAGTGCAAACCACCTATATCAGTCACTGTTCTAGACCCTGGCAACACAAAGGTGAACAAAATGGAGAGGGGCCCTCACGAAGCATGCCTTCTAGTGGCAGGTGGGCAGATAATAAGCATGTAAATAAATAATATGCCTCATGGTAAGTGTTATGAAGAAAAACGTCTTTGGGTAAGGGGCTAGAGCATGTTATTTTATGTAGACCAGAGAGGGAGACCCTCAGTGAGAAGTCAAGATTTGATTGGAAACAACAAGGAGGGAGTCACAGGGATGCTGGACAGAAGAACACTGCAGGTAAGGGAGCAACTGAGGCCTGTTGGAGAGCTGACAAGGGGGCCAGTGTGCAGGGCATGTGAGGGAAGGCATGAGGCTTACAAGATAATGTTGCAGTGGACTTGGAGGTGGGTGGTGAATCATGAAGGGCATTTTTGGGCCCAGCATCAGGACATTGACTATTCTGACTGGGATGAGACGTTGTCATAGGGTTTAGAAAAGAGGACCCCTGACTTTTCCAGTATGAAGTCACAAGTCTAACCACTTTGTTATAGGCTAGAAGAGTCCTATCCAGTACTTTTGCAAACCACATGTGGAGGGAGGTAGATTTAGGAATTCATGCAGGTGAATGTGGTTGTTTACATGGGCTGCTTTAATAATGTTGGCATTACAGAGAAAATTCTGCATGGAATGCAACTGTTCTAAATCCTTTGAAAGAGAAGTATTATAAAGGTGAAAGTATGTTTTAATATCTTAAGTATTTATTCTCACAATATTATTTTATTATAAAATATTATTTTATTATATTATAAATATAATTATAAAATATATAAAATATAAATATAAAATAATATTATACAATATTATTTTATTATAAAATAATATTCCTATGTTACAGAAAATTTGGATATTAGAGAAAACATTTGTAGCAGTTAAGATTATTTGATTACAAATAACAGAAGCTGACTTTCTTTTTTAGATTTTTTATTTTTATTTTTAACCTTATTTATTTATTTATTTGGCAGAGAGAGAGAGGGAGAGGCAGGCTCCCTGCCAAGCAGAGAGCCCGATGTGGAGCTTGATCCCAGGACCCTGGGACCATGACCTGAGCCGAAGGCAGAGGCTTAACCCACTGAGCCACCCAGGCATCCCAGAAACCGACTTTCTTTTACAAAAGGAAATTTATTGAGATTATGTTGGCTCACTTACATAATTGAAGGAAAAGTCTGGAAAATCAGGTCTAGAAGTGATAATGATCAGGGCATTCTGAAGGAGCTTTGTGGGGGGTGGCAGTGGCCCTCAGAAACAGAAGCTCTTCTCAGGCTCATTTAGATGCCACTAAACATTTTCAGTGTTCTGTTCCCTCCTGTTCCAAATTTCCATATAAAGCCTGGGTATTAGCCTGGCTTGGCTATGGTAGGATGGGATATGATGATTGAAAGTCCCACTCAACTGTATTCAGTGGCACAGAGCAATTTCTTAAGGAACTTTGGGTTTCTTATCAAAAGTAAAGCAAAATGGACACTGGCCAGCTAAAGTGCTGTGGATGCCATGCTGGTAGTCCTAATTACATTTCCTTTTACCATTACCATCAGTCTTATAATTTTGGCATATTTTCTTCTATTCCTATTTCTCATTCACATGTTTCTTAGTGTTTCTAAACTTAATTTTATGTGCTGCTTTTTTCTGCTGTCAATGGCTAAAATGGTGACCCTCTCAACCCTTATTTAACCAGTCTTAAATTACTGGGCATTTAGAATATTGCCATTAAAAAGAACATAAATAAAAAATGCAATGAATAGTGATAGCTAACCTAAACTGGCTTAGTTTAGTGCTTCTACCTTTGGGGGTCCAATCCATGTTCTACTGAGCTTCTAGAAGAGAGGGGGAGACAAAATAAGTCTAAATTGCTGCAAAAGTATATAAGTGCAGAGGATTTCCTCAGACATTGGAACTGTCAAAAGGAGGTGAACCTTATTCTTCTAAGGATTGACAATCTTCTCTTTGGTCATTAGGAGGCAAGCTGATTTTCATGGATGCAGGACCCATTGAGCTTAGGGCACACTCCATCCTCATTTCCGATGGTGGAGAGCTCTGGATTGGATCCGAGGATAAGCCCTTCCAAGGCAAAGCTGAGATCAAACTCTACGGGAGTTCCCACTCTACTCCCTTCTTTCCATATGGTGTCAAGTTCCTGGCGGTGAGGAATGGAACTCTTTCCCTGCATGGTGAGTGACACAGTTCACCAGAAGAGATGAGGTAGAATGGTATCTAGATAATATGACAGTGATAGGCAAATGGTAAAACCCCTTAAGAATCTTTGGCTGTTCGTTGCTGAGACAGCAAAGTTAATTACAGCATGGGCACTATTTCCTTAAATAAGAAATATTAGTTGTTATGGTTCCTGTGGCAGACAGAGTATATTTGGTTCCCAATTATGTACTCCCATTCCTGTAAGAGGATTATATGCCTCCACCAAGTGCAAGGTGACTTTCAGTGCCTCCCATGGGGTGGGCCATACTTCTCTGTCCCACTGGGAGATGGGACTTAGCCATGGACTTGCTTCTGTCAAGGAATGTGAGCGGTAATGATGACTGCATGGCCAAGTAGAAGTCTTAGGAGCTGTTACACTGCTTTGGCCATTTGTCCCATTCCTTCTGCTGGAGAATAGCCTGTCCCATGTAGGGGGACAGCTATATTCTTCAGCTTGGGTACCTGAATGAGGACAGTCGGGGTGGAGCTGCAGCCCACCTGCTGCAATCCTGAAAGTGAATGGGGAGTGATCTTTGTCTACTGAAACCACTGGGATCGGTGTTTGTTAACAGCAGCATAGCATAGTGCAAACTGACTGATGGGCCATTTACATTGGCAGCATCACAAATCAAATAGATATGACTTTATTTTGTTGTGTCATGGCTATCTTCCCTTCCTAGGAGCAGGATTTGGTTAAAGTTCTACTTAGAATCCTGTCACTGGGGGGTTGGGTTCTTATGGATTTCTGGGAAAGAAAAGAAAAGAAAGGAAAGAAAAGAAAAGAAAAGAAAACAGGAATTAGGCTACATGTGTTTCTGTTGCCATTTTATCATCTTCTGATCACTTAGTCCCACTTTACAAAAATGGACATTTTTATTTTCCTGGAGATTCAGGATATTACTAAGTGTACCAGGAGAATCCTCAGTATCAACTGGAAAATGTGTAAGTATAAAATGATGAGCTTTAAATGTCTTTCAGTGGATACTTATATACTTTCAGTTACATAGCATGAGCCAAAGGGAAGTCAAAATGTTGGCTCCAGATGGTGGCCCAGTCTCCAAAAAACTTGATATCATCGACATTGGCATTTCTATATTGGCATGACAACATAAATTGGTCATAGAGCTATGCTGAGGGGTCTACCATTTTGCTCTGTTAAGGCTCTGTGTATTACACAGTAGTTCTCCCTTATCTGTGGGGGGCATGTTCTAAAACCTCCAGTGGATGCTGGAACTGTGGATAGTACCAACTACACATATACACACTCTGTTTTCTCCTATAACTACACACCTATGATAAAGTTTGATTTGTGAATTACACACCATAAAAGATTAACAACAACAATAATAAAATAAAACAACTGTAATGATACAAGGTAGTAGAAGTTATGTGAATGTGGTCTCTTGAAAGATCTTCTCATTCTGTACTCACCCTTCTTGTGATCACGAGATGATAACATGCCTCCACAATGGGATGAAGTAGGCACTGTGATGTAGTGTTAGGTTATTAGTGACATTCTGACCAGGTCAGAAGGGGGATCATCTGTTTTCAGACTAGAGTTGCCCATGGGAAACTAAAGCCACAGAAAGCAAAACCACGGATAAGGGGGAGGGGGGTTAGTTAGTCTGTGGGCCTCAATCATAGTTCACTAAAATGCAGTCTTTTGCCTCTTTTGGCTTCCTATGAGAGGAAATGAAATCTTTTCATCAGGCATTTATAAAGTGTTGACTTTGGCCAGCCAGACTGCTACATATGGGGGATATATTTTGTAAGGCTTAAAAAAAACCCGTAACTATCTGGACAGAAATGCAAAATGCCTACAGTATTGATTCTTATGTTCTGCTTTACGGAGGACTCTTTCCTCCTCTCTTTATCAGCAAGAACTTACATTGATGTTGTTGTTCAGCATCCATGAGGGTTTCTATCTATTGTGCATCAACTGTCTTCAGATGTTTGCTGTGGTCCAGCAGCCGCTTAGGCTTCTAACCCAATGTGCTGCTCTTTACCACTGAAGAAACCCAGCTGGAGAACAAGAGGGCACAGGTCAAATTTTGCTATAAATCGTCAAAATGCTTAACAGTGGTCCTCTGGATTGACGGTCACTGTCCTATACAAGGCAAATGTTCAGCTCTTGCTAGAAATGGACGTACTCATGAAAGAGGGTGAAGACACCTAATTATTCTACCCCGCTTCTTTCATTTCAACTCTACTCATGTTCACATTCTATCTGGAAGGGTCATCAAAACAGCTCATAAATAAACCTTTATGTGCCTGCCTTTTCAAAGGATCCTGTGCTCCTAAGCGTTTGTGTTAAAACAATTGTCAAGTTAAGAAAACCTTAGTGCCATTGCTCATAATCAATCAGTGCAGGCCAGCCAAAGCAAAGGAGATGTTTCAGATGTGGTTGGAGAATTGTGAAAGTTACAAATCAGTGTTACAGCTTCAGCCCTGGGATGTTACTGATATTGGATACTGGATATTGGGTATTGGATGTTACTGGATATCCTCTCCCTCCTTCCCTTCCTTCTCTTTCTCCTGCTCCCTCTACCTCCTCCTCATCTTGTTTCCTGCATTCCCAGGATTAGGTTGTCCTCACCAATGGGTTTACCCATTTCCCCAAAGTGCTACCAACATGGGAGTAGCTAGGATCTCTGGGCAGCCACAGAGCTTGCACAGTGAACAATTGCAAAAGCAAGCTATTCTCCTCTCTGAAATGATGCTGCCACATCTCATTCATTTGAAGGAAACACTGTATGGGAAAGAGCACAGTCACTGAGCGAGGGTTCTGAACCTTCCCCCAGTGTCTGTCAGAGAATTCCCCTCCTCCCTGCCAGCCTGAGCTCATGAGTCCCTTCTCCCTGTCTCCTACACCTCTGAGGTCTGAGATTCCCCTCTGGCAGTGCTCTATAGCATGGCTAAAATCATTACGTAATTTCAATGGCCTTTTCCCAGGGCCAGGCATGGGTCTGGTGACACTGGGGCTTTAGGGAAAAACTCATTTTCTTTTGCTGTCAAGTATGCAAAACAGTGAGCCACTTGATTCACTGCTTTGCACCCAGAGTCCCTAATGACCCAGCATTCACTCGGCTTCCTGGCATGATGGAGTGAGACTCACCGCCTAGTGTACAGAAAACTCTTCTCTAGGAGATTTTTTTTACTATACAGGTTTCTAGGCCTCACCCCCACAGTCTGACTCGGTGGGCCTTATGAATGGGCCTAGAAACGTGCATTTCAGTGGGTGATCTGATTCATGTGGCTCACTGACTACTCGGAGAAATGCTGTTTTTAGTGGTTAATAGTTTTGGAATCAGAACTCCGCTCAGGTCTGGCACAGATCACCTATGACCTTGGGCAAATGAAGCTCCACAGAACTGGAAAACATGGTCCTCACCTTGTAGATTTACTGCTTGAGAACCACTCCAAAGTATTTGGCACACATTGACACTCAAGCAGAGTTAGTTATGGCCATTTTATTATATTTTAACACCCTCCCCATCCCCCCTCAGCCCCAGAGCACTGAGGACCCAGGGCCAATTATCTCATGTTTTCTTTTAGCAGGGAGAGCAAGAGGGGCTTCTATCTCAAAATTTGGCATGAGGCCAGCCCTGCCTAGAGATTTTTCTCCTTATTAATTTCCTTGTCTACCTCTTCTGATCAGAGCAAGAGAGAGGTTTTAGCAACATTCCCAGGCATCTTCTATTCTGTTCCCACCACCCAAGGAACACCTTTTGATTTTAATCTCTGGTGGGGCTGCTGCTTCCCAGCAGTGGAAAACCACCATTCCTGGGTGTGGTTACAAGAGAGTCTTCTGGAAACTGTCTGCATGGGCCCCAGAATAGGCAGAAGCAGAGCACTGCCCAGCTATGAGGCCTTTTGGATGCATTTTATCCCGTGCATCCAGGAGGGACAGGACTGACTGACGGGTACTGATTTAGCTCCAGCTTGGGTCACAGAGAATCACACAAGTCGTCTGCATGTGGGGACAATGGCTTTCCCACCCTCTCTTCCCCCGTCTCCTTCTTCATTGCCACCCCCTGGAACGCTTCTGCTCCAGCTAATTTCTCTCATGGATTCATATCGCTAAGCAAACAGGCTTTGCTATTCAGCTGTCATGAGGAATGATGGAGCTGAAAGCACATTTCATGTTTTTCTTTTAATGTAGGAATACTCTCACACACATGCAAGGCCATCTTTCTCTTTCTTGGGGTTTGGGAGTGGATTGGGGCAGGGCTATTCTGTTCAGAATCTCTGATGGGGTTCAGATTGCCTAAGAGGTCCTGTCAGCTGCTCACTGGGATTCTAAATGCGACTCTGGGGTCTCAGGATGCCTCCAGAGTGGCCATCTGGGGTCTGGCAGGTCGTGGTCAATAAGGAAATTTCACTAGTGCCTTTTTCTTTCCCCACTCTGTCTGCCAATCCAGGTTCACTACCCCAAACCGAGTGCCAATCACTTGTCACTTTTTAAGGGGGTTGCTGTCAGCCTGAGCAACTTGAATTTTTGACAATGTAATTACGGCCCTTGCTTCCACAGTGGGAGTCTGAACAGGATGGTGGGGGTTTTATTGATTGTTCAGCAGGGAAATTTATCAATGTCTCTCACTTCATTTCCAGTTCCTCCCTGAGAAATTTGGCTGGCAGTTTCTTAGGAGAAAAAAACAGTCTTATGGCCTTGAATGGACTTCTGTCTTTGTCCTTCTCAAGAAATTACAAGATACTGGCTTTAAGTATACATGGAAGTTTCTGAGCAAAGCTGGTACGTGGGAGTGTGGTTGAGGAAAACACTAGTGTGATTGTTATGAATATAAGAATTTGGTAGGAACAAATAAGGAAAAAAATGAGTCTAAACAGGCGAGTTTAGATATGGTTTGTTTTCCTTCTAAAAGTACCGAGTATCTTTATTTAAATTCCATGCTTTTTATAAGTATGGTGTCACGGGCACTGTTTGAGTTGCTAAAGGGCATCGGGCTGTCTTGAAGCACGGTTCCGGGTGCACAGAGTACACCCACGCTATGGGACCGTGTTTCTGGCTTTCACCCTCTGCTCCACAAAATCCAGATGTTTCCTGGAGGAACTTCAGGGGTTCCTAAGACAATGAAGTGTTTGGGGGGGCCAAGCAATAAAGGTTTAAATTGCTCAAGTAATCCATTGCTTATCTATTTGCGTGATATTTCCTTGGAAGAAAGAGTTCCATTGCCCAAAGAGTCATTAAAAGCAACTCTACTAGCTCATCCTTTTAACTGTGGTGTGTAGATCCTTTTGAGGAGTTCAGGGCGCCTCTCCATCTGATCCCTTCTTTCCCCAGGATGGATAGAGCTTGGAGACTTTTCCTACCGTGTGCTCTTTGTTGTGGGATGTAACTTTCCAGAGCCTGTTTTGTCTTAGAACTGTTCCTCCAACAGTAGGTTGTCAGATCTCTGCTCTTTTGTCACTTGACCAGCCACGTCCAGTTCGGTCTCCTTTACATCCATCACATCCCTTCTTGCTCCCACCTCTTACCTAGTTCTTCTAGACTATGAGTCTCTCCATTTTTGTCTCTCATTCCTTTGGGCTGGACTATAAACCATTGCAGTGGCATGGCATTTCTGTGTGTAGCTTTACTCCCCTTGAAATGCTTGGTTTTCAGGGGCAGACACCCAGGGCAAACAAACTTAGAACACAGGATTTATGAGTTTTTGGTCAAGCTCAAGGTGGACAGGAAGACCGTGGGCCTTGAGGATGACTGCCTCCAGGCCCCATCCTGTCAGGACTCAACTCATAGTGTCTCATGTCTGCATCTCTGTGCATGTATTGGCTTCACTGGCTCCTGTTCCTCACTGGCTACATCTGTGTGGCCACTGTGTTTTCTGGTTTCATGTGGACTCTGGTTTTCCAAAGAAAAGAGCTCTGGAAGCAGATGATCCACTTCTGATTGAGCCTCAAAAGGCCAAGAGTAGCCTAATGCCATGTCACAAGGCCTATGAGCCATTCACCTCACTTCATCTTATCACATAAGCATGTTATCCTCTCACATCATCACAAGAAGGAGAAAAGGGTGAGTACAGTACAATAAGGTATTTTGAGAGAGAGGGACCACATTCACATAACTTTTATTGCAGCGTATTATTATGATTATTCTATTTTATTATTAGTTATTATTATTAGTCTCTTATTGTTCCTAATTTATAAATTAAACTTTATCATAGGTATAGATGAACAGGAAAAGAATAGGATACATAGTATTGGGAAGTATCTGTGGTTTCAGGCATCCGCTGGTGGTCTTGGAATGTAACCCTTACAGATAAGGTGGTACTAGTATAAATGCTATAGTTTTCCTTCCTCCTTTTCAAGGATTTTGGATTTTCTCAATATTGAAGAGTTTCTGTGTTTTTCCCTATCACTTTTTAACCACAAACTGTTACCTGAGATCTTGTGGGAATCTGGAGCTGGTGTGGTGTATAAATTGGCCATTGGTCTTTGCAAATGGAGCAAGTGACGTTTTAGGGATGTTTGAGAGACCTGAACCTTCTAGACAGAAATATGACTCAGAACAGATTTTATTTTCCTCTAAATTGCTATCTTCATCCATATTCTGATGGGTCTTTTTTCCCTTTCCTTTAACAATACCACCTTGGGCACCATAGCTTTCCAGTTGATTTAACATACTAAAAAAGGCCAGTTCCAACTCATCCACTTCATTTTTTTAAAAAAGATTTTATTTATTTATTTATTTGAGAGAGAGAAAGAATGATGGAGAATGAGAGGGTAAAACAGGTTCCCCCTGAGTAGAGAGCCCATTGTGGGACTTGATCCCAGGATCCTGAGATCATGACCTGAGCCAAAGGCGGATGCTTAACCAACTGAGCCACCCAGGAACCCCCATCAACTTAGCACTTTAAAACTTAAGTCTCCTTTTCATTTAATACTCCTTTGTCCTTCTCGAGCCCCTGGCCTGGAGCATTTGGAGGGGCAGGGGTTTGGCTTGCTCCTTTGCTTTTCCATCCATCCTTTTTACTCATATATTATTGGTGCTGGAACAGATAGAAGAGGTGAGGCAAGAAGGCTCACTGAAGGCTTTCTTGAAGTGTGTGCTTGTATCCTCCTCGAGGTGTGGCTGCCTCTCAGGATATTACTGGGTGACTGTTGATTCTTTTTCCAAAGATTTCTATATAAGATCTTTAGAGCCTTGTAGGAGACCTTCTCACTGTTTTCTAGCATAGAGCTGCCCGCCCCCTGCCTTGGATTTGCAGTGCCCTTAGATACCACCTTAGGGCCCATTTTGGGTAAAGTACCAGAATACTGGCTCAAGAAGAAAGTTAACAGACTTTGCACACCAAAGGTGTTCTACTTACCACCCCTTTTCCTGCTCAGCTATCTTTTCAAATTATCTTTCTCCTATTCAATAGGCATGGGCAGCCCCACAAATATGCTGCATGTGCAGACATCTGACCTGGGGAAAAGAAGCCAGTCTCCTATTTTTGCTGGTAGCCCTATGCCTGGTACTTCTGAAGCCTGCCTTTCTTTCTTTCTTTCTTTCTTTCTTTCTTTCTTTTTTTTAAAATTTATTTTTTATTTATTTTTAGCATAACAGTATTAAATATTTTTTCACCACACCCAGTGCTCCATGCAATCCGTGCCCTCTATAATACCCACCACCTGGTACCCCAACCTCCCACCCACCCATCAATTCAAACCCCTCAGATTGTTTTTCAGAGTCCATAGTCTCTCGTGGTTCACCTCCCTCTCCAACTTCCCCCAACTCCCTTCTCCTCTCTAACTCCCCATGTCCTCCATGCCATTTGTTATACTCCACAACTAAGTGAAACCATATGATAATTGACTCTCTCTGCTTGACTTATTTCACTCAGCATAATCTCTTCCTGTCTGGTCCATGTTGCTACAAAAGTTGGGTATTCATCCTTTCTTATGGAGGCAAATACTTCATAGTGTATATGGACCACATCTTCCTTATCCATTCGCCCGTTGAAGGGCATCTTGGTTCTTTCCACAGTTTGGCAACCGTGGCCATTGCTGCTATAAACACTGGGGTACAGATGGCCCTTCTTTTCACTACATCTGTATCGTTGGGGTAAATACCCAGGAGTGCAATTGCAGGGTCATAGGGAAGTTCTATTTTTAATTTCTTGAGGAATCTCCACACTGTTTTTTCTTTCTTTAAGTGGAGAGAGGACCTTCAGACTTCCCTCCATGGGAAGGAGAGGAAAAGACAATGGCCTGTTTACCCAGGCTGATGACTCACTCCCATTTCTGAGAATTCCTTTGAATGTCCTCTTTTTGTTTCACATACACCCTGAGGTGGGATATGTCCAGGGATGTCTCAGATGACAGAGTTAGATTAGTCTCCTTTCTGTAAGCCCCAAGGAAATGTCTGCTCCCTAGCTGTTCATGGCTCACTTACAGTGTGGGGCCTTTATCTTCTCTTTGTTTCCTGCTTGGGTCCTCTTGGTTGGTTTGAGGGAACAGAAGTTCTGCTTCATAATTTGCTACATTTGCACCTATATGAAAGGGTGTCACAAGGGATATTGGGTTGAAAGGGAAAGCAACCATTGATGTGTGTGTGTGTGTGTGTGTGTGTGTGTGTTTTGCTGTGATTCATTTTGATTTTGGGATGGGAAGCAAGATCAAATTGAGGAGAAAAGGAGGAAGAGGGATGAGGAAAATTTAACACCTGTTCTTTGTCTTCTATAATCTTTAACTCAAACAAGCTTCAATTCAGTGTTGGGGCTTTGGTCAGCTGGTATGTTGTGGCTGATCATCATTATGTGGTCAAGTTAACTTGGAACCCTTAGCATGGTAGGATGGCCAGTGATGGAAGACTGGTTCTCCCTTTAAAGAAGATGAGGACTGGTCCTCAACTACATGCATAGGTCTCAAAACATAAGCAACACCTCCAGTGGAAGGTGAGGTGAGAATTTTCTTTATTCTGTGTCATGCCTCAAAGAAGTCCAAAACACAACTATCCTATGCACAAAGGCAGAAATATTTCTGGTAAAATCAAATTGATTTTTTTTAAAACTGACATAGCTTAGAATCTGGAATTCCTGATTTGGACAACAGTGACCTTGAAATAGTCTATATGAAAGAGTTTCTTAAATTAAGGGTATAAACCACACTTTAAGGAACTTGTTTAAACACGTTAAAGAGAACCTGCTGTTTTTAAGGTCTTTAGGAATTTAGGTGTTTACATGTAAATGCATACTCCTAATTAGAAATGAGTTCTAGCTATTCAATAATCCAAGTACAGCAGGAACCCCACTTAGAAACACATTGTAAGGTACTTTAAGTTTCTATATATACCTGAAAGTGTTGGCATTAGTCAGATCTTTTTTGGTTGCAAGTGACAGAAAACCCAATTTAGAAAGAAATAAGGGTATTTATTGCCTCATATAACTGAAAAAACAAAAAGCAAAACAAACAAAACAAAACAAAAATTGGAGGCACAGCTGAGCCCAGGTGCTCCAATGAAGTCATTAGGATTTTGTTTCACCACAACTCTAGGCTCTGCTTTCCTTTGAGCTGACTTCATTTCCTTCCTTCCCTCCTTCCCTCCTGCCTTCCTTCCTATGTTTTTTTTTGAGAGCAAAAGAGGGAGCATGCGCTCTTGAGCAGGTGGAGGGGCAGAAGAGGAGGGAGAGAATCTTAAGCAGGCTCCACGCCCAGTGTAGGGTCCCATCTCACACCCCTGAGATCATGACCTGAGCTGAAACTGAGGGTTGGACACTTAAGTGACTGAACCACGCAGGTACCAATCCAGCTCTCCTCTCCTGGAGGTAGAAATGGGTCTCTGCAGCTCCAGGTGAAAAAGCGGCTGTTTTCCAATGGCTATTTGACCCCTGAGCAAATTCTAACATTTCCCTCTATTAACATTCACATCTGTCCTGTTTTTCACCTTTAGCTTTTAATACTAATGTATTATATACAGTTTATTTATCATATTTATTGTACTTGTGCTAAAGTCTTCCTTAGTAGAATGTATACATCACAATGACAGGGAGGTTCCTGGGGTTTTTGTTTGTTTGTTTGTTTTTGTGGTTTTTTTTTTTGTTTGTTTTTATTCATTTATAATATCTCTATTGCCTACAACAGTGACTGGACTTGTAGTAAGCTATCAAAAAATGTATGTGTGTGAACGACTGAATGAAAAACTTGAGCAAAAACCTCAGGATTAATTTTGACCCTGTTTGGGTCAGAGGTCTATCCTAAAACTGGTACTATGACCAGGGAAGTGGTATTCTTTTGGTCAAGAGGGAGCAAGTATGTGGACAACCACCCAGAACTACATTGTCTGAGGTGGAGCATGGATGGTTTATTAACATTAGAGATGTGTTATTTAAACAGAGTAAGAGAATGGACAGGTAAAAACAATGGCTTATCTACTTTATAAACATTTGACAATATAACATTTTTATTACTTTTACTAATTTGAAATTACAAATTAATAAGATTTTACTGGATAGTAAACAAATTCCAGTTTGTTTAGTTTGGCTGGGAAAAAATCCCAACCAACCAGTTGCTTCACTAAACAAAAACCAAAGCCACAGTTGTTAGAAACACAACTAATAGAAAATTTAGAATTAAGGAATATATAATAGCACTGTGTTTTTTTATATTTGATTATGGCTAGAGAGTATTAGTAAATGAAAGAGGTTGATTTTAAGATAGTTTTCAGTTAGGGATCTAGAACCACATGACTCTTGATTTGGATTGGTCACTTTTTTGTATAAATATGTACATGAAAGGCAATGGCCAGCAAAGTCATCAGTCCTAAGTATAGTTGGCTCGTGAACAATGTGGGGCTCTTGGGCACTGATCCCTTGCACAGTTGAAAATCTGTGTACAACTTTTGACTCCTCCCAAAACTTAACTCCTAAAAGCCAACTGTTAACTGGAAGGAAGCCTTATCAATAAGTTAAACAGTCAATTAACCATGTTTTGTATATTATATATATTTTACATTGTATTCTTACAATAAATTCAGATATAAAGGAAAATCTTATTTAGGAAATCATAAAAGATAAAATATACTTATGGTACTGTAGTGTAAAAATTCTACATATAAGTGAACTCGTGCAGTTCAAACCCATGCTGTTCAAGGCTGAACTCTATTAAGACTTGGCTTAAGCCAAAAAGAGGACCTCTAGTGAACCATGATGTATCATGTTACTAATTATTCTTGATTAAGCTAGTAGGGGATGGACAACAAGCTTCTTTCTTTACTCCTTAGGCCACATAAGACATTGGGGACTTTGCTGATTAACAAAAGGTAACTTCAGTGTGGCCAGTGAGTTCAAGAAGAGAAGAGAACAGACTTGCCTTAATGCTCAGGGGAGAACCTGTGTGGCCTATCTATTTTAGGCTTTTCTAGATTAGAGGCAGATTTGAAGGAGTTGCCTCCTGAACTCTTTTCCCTATCCCTGTGAGGGAGAAAAGGGTAAAAACAGAGACTTTCCTTTGTTTAGCCTGGTGAATTTTCTGTTCCCTAGGACTCTGCCATCTATAACCTAGAAATGATTGTTTGATAGCAACCTCTTTGAGGGTCTGAGTGGGGAGGCAGGGAAGAGAGCTGTAGGTATTTCTTAGCTACTAAGGAAATTATTATTTCTTATCAAAAGCTAGGCGTTGACATGTTATAAATACTGGTACTATAGTAGAATGTTCAGACCCCACAAAGATAAATTGGGAAGGTATTTTTCAATTTAGAACAATTGTTTTTTTTTTTTTTTTAAACCATGAGCTACTTCCTTCTAAAATACCAACCGTTAATAAAATGAAGTACTGAAAATAATACCTGAGGCCTTAAATTTCCTATGTCAGTCCCTATAGTTCCAAAATTTTTTCATGGATACATATATCATATTTGTTCTATTTATTTGGAGAACGCTGACTAATGCAGTGACTTATTCATTCCTGAGTAACATTATAAAAAAAAAATTCAGAGAAAATCTTTGGAACCATAAGGATTTTGATAGGAAATTTAAGGCCTTTGGTACTATTTTCACTACTTCATCTTATCAACAGTTGAGATAGATAGGTAGATAAATAGATCATATTCATTTTATTTATCATGAGAACTCTAATATTGTAGATTATAATAAGCTCTATTATAAGGAATTGGCTCATATGATTGTAGAAACTAAGGAGTCCCAAGATCTGGAGTCAGCAAGCTCGAGACCCAGGAGAGCTGATATATATAGTTCTAGTTTGAGTCCAAAGGCATGGGAACTAAGAGAACAAATGCTGTCAGTTGCAATCCAAAAGCCAGCAGGTTTTGAAATCCAAGAAGCGCTAGTGTTTTAATCCAAATCTGAAAGCTGGAAAAGTCTCAGCTCAGCAGTTGGTCAGGAGTTCCCTCTCACTTAGGCTTTTTGTACTATTCGTACTATTTGGGTCTTTGATGGATTGGATGAGGTCCACCCTCGTCAGGGAGGGCAGTCAGCTTCACTTTGTCCATGGATTCAGATGTTAATCTCATCCAGAAACATCTTCACAGAGACACCCCAGAATAATGTTTGTCCAGTTGTCTTTGGCCTTAGTACAGTCAAGTTGACATACACAGTTAACTATCACAGGATCCCATTTTCTATAACTGACTCTGTATCATATCTTGGACACATAATTCAGGAAGATAACAAGCCTCTGGTCTTGACACACAGCTTCCCAAGAGGACATAGTCTGTTAGCTTCCTTTCAAGATTTCTATAGTTTACTCTCTCCTGCTGGCACAGGAGAATCTTCACTGAGCTTATCCTGACTTGTTTCTAGAACATTCAATCATTCATCTTCCTTTTGATGAATGTCAGGAGTTTGGGCTCTGAAAGTAGACTGCTTGGGTTCAAATACTATCTCTATCCCTGATCTGGTGGAACTTGAAATAGATAGTTCCTCAGTGTTGCAGTTTCTAGATCTATAAACAGGAGATGACTCAAAAACATTTCAACCTAGAAACAGCTTCTTCGCTCCTTCTCAAACCTCTGTCAGGTTCAGCCTCTCTCCTCCACCCCAGCCTCCACTCCAGGCTCCATCCACCATGACCATCCGGGTCACCTAGAAGTCCTACAAGATATTTGCCTCCAGCCCCGAAGCCTTCAGTAGCTGCTCCTTCATGAGAGTGCCAGGTGCACGCATCAGCTCTTCCACCTTCTTCTAGGTGGGCAGCAGCTTCTGGGTGGCCTGAGAAGCAGCATGAGGTGGTTGGAGGCTATGACAGGGCCGGGGGTATGAGAGGAATCGTTGTCTCATTGAACCAGAGCCTGCTGAGCCCCCTCAAGCTGGAAGTGAACCTGAATATCCAGGCTATGCACATCCAGGAGAAGAAGCAGATCAAGACTCTCAACCACAAGTTTGCCTCCTTCCAGCAACAAGCTGCAGCACTTGGAGCAGGAGAAAAAATCCTGGAGTCCAAGTGGAGCCTCCTGCAGCAGCAGAAAAATGCTCGGAGTAACATGGACAGCGTGTTCAAGAGTTACATCAACAACCCCCGGGACAGCCGGACACACGGTAGGCAAGGAGGAGCTGAAGCTGAAGGTGGAACATGACAACATGTGGGGGCCAGTGGGGGCTTCAAGAATAAAAATGAGGAAGAGATCAAAGAGTATGAAGATATGGGGAATAAATTTGTCTTCATCAAGGATAGGAACGAAGTTGACGTGAACATGATGGAGCTGGAGTGCCTCATGGGAAGGGCTGACCCATGAGATCATCTTTTTAAGGCAGCTCTATGGAGAGGGGCTCCGGGACCTGTGGTACCAGATCACAGACATGCCCCTCGTGCTGTCTATAGACAATAGCCGCTCCCTGGACCTGGATGGCATTATCGCTGAGGTCAAGAACCACTGTGAGGAACACAGCAACCACAGCTGGCCTGAGGCCAAGACCTTGTATCAGATCAAGTACAAGGCGCTGTTGGCATTGACTGGGAAGCACAGGGATGACTTCTGTACATGAAGATGGAGACTTCTTAGATGAACAGGAACATCAGCTGACATCAGGCTGAGCCTGGTGACCTCAGTCGGTTAAGTGTACTCTTGATTTTGGCTCAGGTCATGATTTCAGATTATGAGATCAAGCCTACTGTCTAGCTCACACTGGGTGTGGAGGCTGCTTAAGATTCTCACTTACCCTCTCTCAAAAAAAAAAAAAAAAAGGAAAGTTTTCTAAGTGTGAAACAAAGTATTAAAAAATACTTATAGACTTACTATTATACAGGTCAGAAAATGGCATAAAAATACTGAAGTTAAATAACTGGGAAAGAAGCAAGTTCTTTATGTTCCTATCAAGAATATTACAAAGGAGGAAAAAAGAATATTACAAAGGGAGCCAAAGGGGTCCAGGCCCCACTTGGAATCCTAAAAGAACCTGAAAAATTAAATTTGAGAGGATTGTTCTGGAAACCTGAAAGGAGTGTCTTCAGTTTGTCTTTCTGCCAGAGATGAACACCAGCTATGTGTATGCAATATAGAAGTGAGCCGTATGTGTGTTAAATGGATGAAAAAGATGGAATGAGTGTCTGGGCATAGTTTCATTCTCTGTAAGATGAAAGTAATAATTCCAGTCTTTGCTACTTTGCAGAGTTGTTGTGAGTTAAATGAGAGGAAAGAATGGGAAGCAGTTTTGAAAATTATGAAGTGCCAGGATCTAGGTAAAATCCAATTTTAACAAATATTGAATATAATGTCCAATTTAACGATACTCTTCCTCCATGGCCAGGCTGAAAGCAATACTATTAATAGTATTGCTTTGATGATATGTATGGAAGAATTCTCTTTGAAGGAAAAATCACAAGCTCCAGCCCATGTAGCATTCCATTTACTTAGCAATGTTGAATTTCTTTTGATACTAAAAAATGTAAAAAAGATGTCAAATAATGGCCTTCACCTGACATTTTAAAACAAAAATGATTTTTTTTTCCCTTAACAGTCAAATTGACCAAGACCAAAAATAGAAGTAGTAGAAAGTCTGTGCAACTGGTATTCATGAATGCTGCTAGTATATATAGAAGTTGTGAGTCTTCCTGTGAGTTAATTTGGTAATTATAGTAATCGGCATAAAACTAGGTATATGCCTTGATATAGTGATGCCATTTTTAGGAATTTGTTCTAAGGAGGTGACCATGAGCAATCATAAAAACTATGCTCAAGAATGTCCACATCTGCATTGTTCACGAGAGAAAAATATTGGGAATAAACAGAGTATAAAGAATTACAGGATTACTGTATAAAATGCACCACTTTTAATTGGGATACTGTGATACCACTATGATGTTAAATAATATATAATACAGCTATTAGCAAGTGTAATATAAAGTAAAGAGAATATATTAATATGTCATATTAGTTAAATGTATTACTCTATCAATTTTACTATATTAAGTAAAAAGAATTTACAAAAATGGTATGTCAAGAATTACAGCATAATTCTATAGTATGTAGAGTATTATTTATATATGAAATTTTGTCAGCTTGTAAACATAGGATAGAAAGGATGGAAAAGAAAAGACACTTATTAATCTATTGTAGTAAGATTGTGGATGCTTTTATTATCTTCCTTTAGCTTCTCTATATTTTTATATATATATATTTTATATAATATTTATCGATTGGTTTTCTAAAAAGAAATTAACCTGTTAAAAATTAGCCTCGTTTTCCCTCATTGCTGTCTCCACTCTAAACCATAAACTGTAGCAATGATTATTAAAAATACTATCTATCTGGTCTGAAGTATACCTGAAGTTTTGTAAATATTTTTGGGCAATGAAAAGGAGTGGGAATTAAAAACATGTTATAGAAGCCTTTTGCTCTGAACAACAAGATTTTGCCCTGGTGAGTAAAGGACTGGCCAGTACAGTTCTGCAGGGCCCAAGAATGCTATTTGTTAAAATTGGCCTGAAATCTTTGAAGCATCTAGGAACAGTGTTACAGATGTTTCCACGTATCTTATAATTCACTATTTCCTGGGTATGTTGAGCTTTATCTTTATAGTCTTTATCTTTATAGTCTTCTCAAGAACAAGTCTACTTGTTCTTAATCACAGTAGCAATAGTAAAGCTCAGATTGAGTAGAAACCAAGGTTAGCCTTTAGAAAAGGCCTTCAATCAAAGCATGGCTCACTGCACCATCTGAGTAACCTTGGTTAGCCTTGGTCTAAACCTCTGTGCCAACAAAATGGTAGACTTTTTCTCAGCATTGGGAATAGACCATGCCCAATTCCCTTTCATCACAGTATAGAAATGTTTACTGCTCAGCTGTGGATGCAGCCAGCTGATCCGCACATTTAAAGGATTGCTCTGCTGAGCCTTCTTCTTCCTGCAGGCACATGTTCCCTGCTCTGTCATTGTCACCAAAGATGAGCCAGTACTAATGCAGAAGGCTCACAGTGCAGACACAGAGCTAAACGCATACGGGATTCCTGGGCCAGGTTTTGTCTTCAGCCAGCAAAGATATCACAGCGAGTGGCTTCTCGAGGGCAGAGGGAAATGGTACATGAAAAATGCCCCATTCCATCTCTTCGGTCTGCCAGATAATCTTCTATTAATGCTAATGTCCCAGTCTCCTCTTCTGAAGTATGGTAAATTGGATTGCCTCCAATTCACAGATGCTTTGAGTTCAAAGAGTTCCCTTTGTGAGATGGCTTTCTGGAACTTAAGATGCATTTTTCTCAAAGAAGTGGTGATAACCTTGTAGTTAAGGACCCAGGTGAGCCCTCTACAGGCAATTTCGTCTAAATCTCCTTGCTGTCTGATGCTAGCGGGAGTAGTGCAGCTGGCCACGGAGTATAAGACTAATTGTGTGGGAGTGTAGGTCTGTTTCTGCCATGGAATACCAGGGACACATCTCTCTCCATTTGGGCTCTACTATCTTAGTTCTGTTCTTATTGAGTACTAGTAACAAAGGGTGTGCTCAGTCCCTCTGCCCTCAGAGTGGCTTCTATGGCCCAGAAGCAACTTTTGGCATAGTGCAGTCTCTGGAAGCAGAGAGAACCAGTTCAGATGCAAGGTGGAATCAGAAGTCATTGTCAGCCTTTCCCCAGTTTCTCTGGTTACGCATCACCTCCTCCTGCTGTCAAAGATAGTATGTGACTGGAGAATTTGGGCCAGCTGCTGCCAGGAAGAAGGGAGGAATGAGAAATGGTAGATGGACTGGGTTTTCTCTCCATCTCTTTCGCCTCAAAGCTCTTATCCTGCTCCTCTGTCTGAAGAGGGATGAAATGAACAGGGGGAATCGGACTCAAGAGTAAGGGACACTGGGTGGGGTGCCCAGACCCTACCAATAATTAAAGAGTAAAGAAATGGGGGAGGAATGAGTTACTCTCCACTGCATTGTTTTGTTTAGTTATGGGCAAGTGTGTTATCTTCATCTTTTGTTTTTTTTTCCTTCTACTGCTCCTTTTAGGTTTCTCCTCACCTATTCAGCTTTGGAATGATGATGTTCCTATGGGCTCAGGCTTAGATATTCTTCATTTATAACTATATACTTTCTCCCAAGTAATCCTACTCATTTCCATGGATTGGAATCTGTTTATATATTTATTTATCTAACCTCAGACATCTCTTCTGAGCTCCAGAATTTTCCCTTGAATATCCTCTTTAATATCTAAAATGTAACCTGCATAAAATGGTGATCTAAAGGGTAGTATGTCTAAAAGTGAAGGCCACTAGAATATAAACCAATGAAGGCAGGGATTTTTGATTGTTTTGCTCACTACTGTATTCCCAGTGGCTAGAAGAGCACACAGAACATAGCATAGTAGGTGCTCAGTAAATGTTTATTCAATGGACTCTTTATCTTCTTCCCTAGATGCCCCTGTTTATCTACTGACTTGCTTCTTCTTGGGCCTGTGAGGCATCATCAATATCTTCTCCTTTACCTCTAGATCCGACATCAGTTCTCTTCGTTCTCCAAAAGAGAGCTCAAATTTCTACACTTCTCTTCAGATGCATTGCCTGACTCTTAGTCAAACTTACCAAAATTCTACCTTCATCCTTTCTCATTTACTGTGGCAGCCTGCTACATAGACTTTTTACTTTGCCTCCCCTGCTTTTCAGTCAACAGCCAGGGAGAACTTTAAAAACAGAAATTTGATCATGGAACTATTCCGAGTTAAGGTCCTTGAAAACATGCCAGCAAGGTCCTGTGCCATCTTGTCCAGTCACACCATGCCATCTCATCTGTTCCTGAACCTCCTATCTCCATTTAGATTCTGGAACACATTGAGCTCCCTCTTGCCCCCTGGTTGGCTCTTGTTCATCTTAGGACTTGAGTCAGGTTTTTTCTCATTCTCACAAATATGTAGTGATTACATTTTCTCACTAAGGATTCTCTCCCCTCAATTTGATTTGTGTATTCATGGTCTTAAAATATCACTAGTCTCACAAAAGTGTGATTTCTTTTTTTTTTTTTTAATTTTTTATTTTTTATAAACATATATTTTTATCCCCAGGGGTACAGGTCTGTGAATCACCAGGTTTACACACTTCACAGCACTCACCAAAGCACATACCCTCCCCAATGTCCATAATCCCACCCCCCTTCTCCCTAACCCCCTCCCCCCAGCAACCCTCAGTTTGTTTTGTGAGATTAAGAGTCACTTATGGTTTGTCTCCCTCCCAATCCCATCTTGTTTCATTTATTCTTCTCCTACCCACTTAAGCCACCATGTTGCATCACCACTTCCTCATATCATCAAAATCCTTGAGGAGAACACGGGCAGCAACCTCTTCGACCTCTGCCGCAGCAACATCTTCCTAGGAACAACGCAAAAGGCAAGGGAAGCAAAGGAAAAAATGAACTATTGGGATTTCATCAAGATCAAAAGCTTTTGCACAGCAAAGGAAACAGTTCACAAAATCAAAAGACAACTGACAGAATGGGAGAAAAGTGTGATTTCTTTGTTACTATCTCAAGTATTCCTTTGGTGGTTACTTTTGGAATAAACTCTTCGTTCTTTGGGAGGACCCCAGAGTCCCTTTCTGAGTGGGTCTTGCTCACCTTGCTGGGTGCACTCTCACTCTCACCAGCAACCTCCCCCCCACCCCCGTGTGTGTGCATTCTGCCCATGCTGCATACAGCAGCAATTAAAATGTGTCACGTTGGCCCATACCATTCTATACATGATTGCATTTGCCTGGAGTGCCCTGCCTGTTCTGTCATTTGGCCCACTAGGACTTAACCCTAAAGATCCAGCTCAGTCATCACCTCTTCTGGGAAGCAATCCCAGAAAGAACCCCTCCTTCTGCGTGAGTGAGGTCCTCCATGTGTGTGCACTAGGAGACACCAGATGTCCCTCTGTCTTAACCCTTCACATGGTACATCTGTGATTTTTGTCCATTTCCTGTACTGGTCATGGATCCTGGTCAGACAGGGACTCTATTCCTTCCATGTCTGTCTTTCCAGTGCATGAAAAATATTTATCTACACACACACACACATAGACACGCGCGCACTCGTGACAGCATTCACCAATATGCTATGCATAATGTGAAGCTAGCTGCATGCAGAAATAGGGGGAAATCATTTGCACGTATTTCAGAAAGATTTCTAGTTCTTTTGTGAGTTGCTTTATCTTTGTATTCTGACGTGAACATTAGTTTAATGAAATATTCTTTCCTTCCTTTCTCCCCTCCCCTCACTCTCTTTCCCTCTTCTTCCTCTCCTCATCCTTCACGAACTCCCTGCCCCCAGTGATTTGGAAAGATCTTGGCAGTTATTCACTTGGAATAAAGATTGAAGTCCTACAAAATAAACAGGGGACAATTAGTGATTTTAAGTGTGTTAACCCACAAAGATTATTTTCTTTCTCCCCCTGCCCATTTGCTAAGATGTTTCTCTGAGATGGTGTAATTATGGATGAATGGCACTGAAATGCTTGGACAATAATTTGTAGGAAATACAATTATGAGTCAAAGTCATTAGTGGGAGTAAATGAATAGTTTGTTGGTTAACAGGTCAATGTTGAAAGCCCAAAGTGGTTAAACATTGTATTAAATTACACATTAAGAGCTTAACCTTTTTCATTTGAGCATATTCATAAATTATTGATCTTTTCAAACTGTATTTTTATGTTTTTTGATTTGTGGTAGAGAAAGGAAGGGAACTGCCCAACTTGGGTTTTCTGAGTTCTTCAAGTAAAATGACTCACGTTTATAGTGTGGGCAATGCTTTCTTCATTACTGAAGCTGGATGTGTTGCCTTGTGAAGCCATTAAGTAACATTTATGAAGTGAGGAGAATAATTTTTTGAGTACCAAAGCTTTCCGGGTACAGTTAATTTAGAATTATTTCCAGAGTCCGGCAATTCGATTATGTGTCCAGTTCTTTGGTTCTGGACTCAGAAGCCCCAGTTTCAGAACTCAGTGCTGATGTCTCATGACTGTCAAATATTGTCCCTGAAGCATTTTGGTTTCCTAATCTGTTCAATCTGTCAAAAGAAAAACAAGAAGAAACAAACAGTTCTTATTTCAAGTGAAATTGCTTAGCCTACGTTGGGTTTATTCTAAGTTTTTAATAAATGTTTGCATTGTTCTACTTTCAAGCACATTGAATATTATATAGTCATTTAGGCATATATCTTTTGTTTTTAAGATTTTATTTATTTTTTGTCAGAAAGAGAGAGAGAGCTTAGGTAGGAGGAGCAGGCATAGGGAGAAGCAGGCTTCCCACTGAGCAGGGAGCTAGACATGGAGCTCAATCCCAGGACCCTGGGATCATAACCTGAGCCCAAGGCAGGTGCTTAACCGACTGAGCCACCCAGGCGTTCCTTGGCATATGTCTAATGGGAGTTTGCAAGTGAATGTCCAGAAGGCAATATTCAAAATAATTAATTTAAATCCTTATGAGTTGAATGCTAATTGTAATCCCAGGATTGTGACATATATAAAGGAAACATATAAGCAGTGTCCCTGAATTCAGGTAGTAAATATTGAGGTGGGAGATAAGACATAGGCACTGTGATAATTATGGAATAATTTAATACTGAAATATATGGTACTGTCTACAGGTTACATATCTTGTCTCCCCTGTGCCCCAACCCCCTTGGCGAGTCTTCTCAGCCTGTGTGTATTTCAGCAGTGACAAGAAAAATTTATTGCCACCCCCCTCCCCCAGCTCTCCCAGAACCTCCAGCATTTTTCAGCATTCCTGCCTGCTTGTTATAGGTGTCGCATGACAAATGTCATGTGAGTTCATCAACTCATCTGTCTGTTGCCATCACCATGAGGCTTCCTTTGTGCACTTTACCTCCTCTTTTGGCTTTCTTGGTCATTGTTCCTACTGTCCTGTGCAGTAGGGAAGACAAACAGAATTACAGTAAGAGGTCAAATTGCAGTGTGTTGAATGCTAGAAAGGAGAGGAACAGGGTGACGGGACAGATTATAACACAAGATTGGACCCAGTCAGGAGGTCTTGGAGGCTTCTCTGAGGAACCAAGCTGAACATCATTCTGAAGAATGAGGCAGCTAGAATTCCAGGCAGAGGAACATCAGGGGCAAAAGCCATCTGGAGAGTTCCTTCAGGTCCTGTTCAGTCATGGGTCCATGAACTTGGGAAAGAGGGCCTATATCTGAGCCAGACCCTGTCATCCTCTGTTTTTCTATCTACTCCTTTATGTAAGCTTCTCCTCCCCAAAATGGCCCACAGTATATCCACAAACCTGGGCATGCCCAAATCCCAGATATAAACAGATCTTTTGTTTCAGTATAAACCACACATCACTAGAAGGTCTGTAGGAGGAGGTGGACGTCAGCATGGGCTGAAATTCTCCCTGAAATCCAGTGGAAGAAGCAGGGCTTGAGCTGCATTTTGGAAGAATAGATGAGGGAAGGCAGGCCAGGCACCTAGATGAAAGGGGTAGATGGGTAAAGGGATAGAGGAAGGAATGAACCTGTCAAACCAGAAGAGGTAAACAGACTGGATTTCCTGGAATAGAGAGTTTATTACAGAGTCAAAGAATCTGGAGAGTCTTAAAAGTCAGGAAGGGAATTTGGGGCTTTGTTACTGAGTATTGCAGGCAGACACTAGAGATTAAAAACAAAGAAGGGATATAATTAAACTAGAATAAGGCAGAAAGAAGAGAAAAAGGTGTTTGCAAAGGGTCTAGCTCAAGTGATTATTGTAATTATTTTGACATTTGTGAGTTTGAGGTAACAATAGCTCATCCAAATGTCAACATCTACCATGTAGGTGGAAATACGATGCAGGCACTGATGAAATGCCCAAGGTTGATGCTTTGGTCATACACATTGACATGTGTTATTTTGCCATGAGAGTGAATGAGTTATGAGATAATATTCCTGCTTTCTAAAAGCTCTGTCAACAATTGAAAGGACATATGTTAATAGGTAAAAATTCACTTCAAAGATTCTCTGTGATTTTTTTCATTCATTCTGACTTGACTATTATAAGAATGATTAGTTGAGAAATACCTTTGGTGTCCCTAACCTTTGTTCTGCTACCTGTAGCTTGCAAGGTGGTAGGTGCAGAGTAGGTATTTTTTGCATATTGGTTTAGTATTGTGCACAACTGAGCACAGAGTTTAAAAGCATTTTTGTCTTTAATAAACATTTTTTATGCTTGGTAGAAAATTTTCCATATAGACATTCAAGAAAAGATCATAGAAATTCACACATATATGCATATACATATAAAGAGACTTATTTTATTTTATTGTTCCCAAAGGTTAAAACATACAAACAAGGAATAAAATTAAAATTATTTTCTTTTGGGATGATTTATGTCTTAATTTCCACCTGCCCTATAATTAGAAATTCTGAACTCTGTAAATTATTTCAAGATAAAATTATTGCCCAAGTAAACTTCAGAAATTACATCATTAACCTAGGGACCTTTCCAAGCCTAGAACAACATTATTGGTACAAGTGCTCGTGCACACACAGACACATAAATAAAGAGGGAAGTTTAAAATAATTTGAAAATGATTTATTGTCGGCTACCTCTGTAGTTGGAGATTCAAGTATTATTACTTTACTTTAGTGCAACAAGGGAGGACAGTAAGTTGCTGTGGGCTAAAGGTAAATTATGATCTATTGCAAAGGAGGAAGGAAATGTACTGAGGAAAGAAGAAGGAGTTGGGAGTAAGTCATGTGTTTTCTGAAGTGTTGCTTCAGATAATGGCTTGAAAAAAGTCTTTGCCTTGACTCTGGTTGGGAAAGGCCAGAATAAACTCTTTGAGACAGACTACCTTCTTGAATCTTGGATAGTTAAGGAGTGGCCTTCTGGCATGGGGAGGATCAGGTGGATGAGCAGGAGTCTGACAGAAACCAAGACTATAGAGTCTCAAGTTCCCCCACCTTCAACTTGGCTTAGCAAAGCCAACTTGGACGTGGCACCCACTTTGGAATTTGAAGGGACCATTAAGACTTAGGACAACCAATCCAAGGTAATTTTGAGTCTCTACACTACTAACCCATTTGTATAAACTGAGCTGAAGTCTTCAGGTTAGAGATTTGTTACAAACTTATATCGGAGAGTCTAATAGTCGTTTGTTTTTATTCAGAATAAGAAAGAAGTGGTAATATTTCATTCTCAAAACAGTATGATGCCGGGAAGGAAAACACTAAAATGTGTTTTAGATCTATTATGTGCAAGGTCCGAGCTAGACGTTTCATTGTTCTCTCATTTAATCCTCTTACCACTCTGTGGGGAAAGGCCTCGCTACTTCTGCTTTGTATCTGAGAAAAACGGAGTCATCCTTGAGTACATTACCCTTGGTTAGAACATAGCAAAACTGATTTAATTGTCAGTTGAGTCTGACTCCAATTCCTGTATTTTTCACCTCATGCCATGTTCAATCCTGCATTATTTTTTATTGCAACATGTAACAGATGAGAAAACTAATATCAAAAAATAAATAAATAAATACAATAAATGCATTGGTGCTCATCAAGCCTGAAGCTTGCTTTCCCAGATTCTTACTTCATAGGATTCTTTGGCTGAATAACATCAAATTCATATTAATTATTAATATATCTAAAGGCAAATTTTCCTCATTCGGCTTTAGGTTTGCTCCCAGAAGTAACTATCACCCATCTTCGAGCAGCTGCCTCTGCCCAGGACACAGTGTTGGCTCTGGAGGATGCCGTGGACTGGTGCCCTGGAGATGAAGTTGTCATCATCAGTGGAATAGGTTTCGAAGGTGCCAAACCCACAGAAGAGATTGTCATTGTGGAAGCAGTGCACAAAACAGACCTCCACCTGAGGTCACCCTTGAGGTACTGAATGTCAACTTAGCTCCGATTTGACGGAAGCAGAGGCCGTCTTAACTGTGTTGGTGTCTGGACACTTGTTTGTCTTTCCATGACGTCTTTTGACATTAAACAATGTTAGATGTGTTGATAAGAAAATTACAATGCATGAAACATTTGAAAGATTTAGACATTGAATACATTTTTCCTGTAAGACTCTAGAACTTCCGTCTTATGGTGCAAAGCACCTAATTCTCACATGCTTGTGCCCATAGTTCAACTCTTCTGTACCTCAGTTTGTAAAGAAATAGACTCCCAAGGGAGAATTAGGCTAATCTGGGGCTTACTATTTTAATAAGGTTTGGAGTAATATCTTCAAATGTGTCTTTTCCATTTTTTTTTTTTTTCCTTCAGATATTCTCACAACTTCACAGAGAATTGGGTGGCTGGAGAACGCCATATTTTAAAGGTCACGGTAGTGCTGCTCAGTAGGAGGGTCACCATACAAGGGAATCTCACTGCTGAGAGGAAGAAGCACCTTGCTTCATGCCAGGAGGCCAGTGCTTCAGAAGGTAGAGAAGTATTTTGCTGGAAAGTCAATGAGTGAAAAAGAATGTTCTTCCTGCCAAACAATATGTAGTAATGGCAACTTCTTTCAAAATGGAATAAACCCTTAGCCTTTCCATGTCCATAATATTCTTTAGTTTTCAGGACGCTCTTGATAAATTGTCGTTTTGTCTCCTGCCTTCTATATGACCTTGTAAACGAGGTAAACAGGTTTTCACTTGTGAAATTATTTCTCTGGGGGAAAAAAAATCTCGTTAAATAATAAAATCTGGAGAATCAGATTAAATATCCAAGGAAATTTATAAGGAAGTTTTAACTGTGATTCCAGGTCCCTTCTACAAGTCTCAGGAAAACAGCTTAATGCCAGAATCACAGACCCAGGCAGCACATTCCTTACTGATTAGACTGATGAGGCTCTTGTGTCCCCCGCAATCCCCCTGCCTCACCCCTACTTTTAGAGTTTGTTTTCTGAGTGAACTACCACCTACTTTAAGCAAGTGGTTGAAAAAGTCAATTTATCTTCTAGAAGAATAACAGGCACTGAATCACACTGATGTGCCTATTAAACATCTATTTCAGGGATGGTTAGTTTAGTAGGTTATGTTTTGGTTTCCCAGGCTGTAGATTATGAGGCTTTCACATGTTGTGAAGATATCATTTGTCAACTTTGGTTTAGGATGGTGTGGGTGTCAAGGATGACTCCCAGGCATTAGCTCTGGATGGATGATGAGTCTATTTAGTGAGATGGGAAGAAGAACAGCTTTTGGAGTGGGAGGCTACAGATCACAACATTAATTTTATACATGCCGAGAGAGACGCCAGGCCAGGACCTGAGTAGAGGTGCTTGGGAATGTTTGGAGTTAGAGATTTGAGTCATGTCTACATAGAGATACATGTGGTTGCCATGTTGGGATGTGGTTGGGTGAGAGGGACCTGGATTCTACCTTCCACCACCCCGTCACCTGGTTCACAAATCTATCATTCTGAAAGGGAGGTTTGGATACTATGTGTTAAAATCCAAAGATTGTCAGATTTAACAATTTTGCTGACATGGGAGCTGCTTTTTCTATTTAGATTTTCTTTGTAGTCCTCATCTAGGCATTCTCAGATCATATTGTCTAAAATACTGCATTTGATTGTGCTGCTAGAGAGACTCTGCCTCTAGGACTGGGCCATTATAAATCTGTTGGCACCGAATGGAACAATCTCTGATTTCATCACAACTCTTAAAAGTTATTACAAATTTCTCAAGATAAATCCATAGACATTCCTTAAAAAAAGAAAGAACGTATCACTCTCCCTTTCTTTGTGTGGGGCAGAAGAGTGGAAATGAGGTAGCCAAATAAATAATATGAAGCCTGGCCACTCAAAATATTATGGATTACTGGCAGAAAGAATCAAAATTGTGATAAAGCGTACAAATACGAAACACCTCTTCATTTACCTCTTATATATTTATTCCTGGGTGTTAGCAAATTTACTGTGAATTATTCACTGTGGAATGATACATCATTTTGTATTTGCGGCAGTCTGGTTTATTAACATGGAAAATAATTAAGAATTCAGAAGATGATTTCTTATCCATTCTGAGGTGAGTTCGCACCACCAGCTGCCATGTGTCCTCAGAAAGTGCCCTGGATCCTGAGGTCACAGTACTTTGGTGCACTGGTTGCTGAATGTACTAGGATGGTGCTGTTTGTTGTCCTCACTAGGAACTGGAAGGAGGTGTTGAGGGTGGGGATAGGGGAATTCAGCTTCTTGTCTGGAGTCCTTTGCCATATCTGCAGCGGCATTGTTGCTCAGTCCCCAAACTACAAAGCAGCAAAAAAACCAAACCAAAACAAACAACAACAACAACAACAACAACAACAACAACAAAAAAACAAAAAAAACCCGGGGAAACCCCATTGAACAGCTTAAGACTAAAAAGAGCTGTGATTACATTCAGCGCTCACATTTCTTCCCTACAATTATCAACCACGAGAAGGTCATTTTATTGCACACTCCCTCCAGGGGATCTTTTGGATTGAAATAAGCATCTATTTCGGTTGGTTTTGTGGCTTCTAGTCAGCCTCTTTGTGACAGTAATTAAGGTGATTGATTTGGGGGCTTCTGGAAATAATAGAGTGAAGGCAACATCATGTCCTAGTTATCGGATGTTTTAATTAATAATCCAAAGAGGAGAATCAAAGTAAAAGGGAAATAAGATTATTAAATGAAACAAACAATAATGGTTTGTCCCTTGTGCCGACAGTACCTTTCATACCAGATGATTTGTCTAGAAGCACGTTGCACGTGCTTCAGGTACCCCCAACTTCTCTCTGTGTTGCAGGGAATCTGCAGGACTGTTTCTATTCGAAGAGTGAGAAGATATTGGGATCCAGGGATCTGGGGGCCAGAGTCATTGTTCAGTCTTTTGCAGAGGAACCCAGCCGGGTCCAGTTGAAGGGAGTGCAGTTTCGGGCATTGGGGCAAGCCTTCCGTAAGCATCTGAGCTCACTGACTCTGGTGGGAGCTATGAGAGGTAAGCAGGTCCAGGCCTATGACTTCCCATTTTTCTCTCTTCTTGTTCAAGGCTACATGCAGGGGCCATGAGAGGTGACAGATGGGGACATAGGAGGTTTGAAGGTGGATAATTTATAACCTAGATCTGTGGTTCTCCAATTTTAGTATGCCTAACAAAAATTTATTCGGGGGGCTCACTAAAATTTAGGATTATAGACTCTGCCCTGATAAATTCTGGTCTAAGGTAGACCTAGCAATCTGAATTTTTAAAAGTAGGTCTTGTGATTCTGGAACAAGTAGTTCTAAGGAGTATACTGTGGGAAACATCAGTATAGGTACAATAGACACAGGGTGAACCACACAATCTGTGTTTTGAATCCTGCTTTTGTCATTTACTAGCTTTGTGATCACAGGCAAATAGATATTGAATAGTATAAATAATCAGTGCTCTGAGAGCCCAGGCACAGCAAAAAGCCTCTCCATACGAAGTGGTTCTAACTCAGGGGAGTCTTCTGCCTGGGAAAGTGGGGGAGAATGGGCTGAGAACCAGGTGCTTTTCCTGGGCACATTGAGCAGGCAGACTGCAGATCTTGGGCTGAGCTAAAGGCACATGAAGGGAGCAGGAAATACCAAATGCAGGTGAGAAAAACTAGGTGAAAAACAAGATCAGAACCAGAGAAGAAGAATATGACCAGATGTAGATAAAGGTTCTGAAACCAAAGTTGGAGAGACACAAGAGCATACCAGGGTAAAACCCCAATTCTGGATGCGGATGAGCAGAGAACAAGAGATGCTCAGTAATGAGGACAGCATCTCCCTTTTTGAATCACCCTCCCCACCCCCAGCTCCTCCAACATCCACACGTTCAAGCTTTGCCTTCTTAGAAAGGAGCTGTGCTCTGGGGGTGATGTTTGACGGAGTATCAGGACATACTTGGTGGTTCAGGCAGGTCTAGAGAGATGCTAGGATTTCAGCAGCCAATGACAAAGTTATCCTTGAGATCCTTGAAGGCAGAATCCTGGCACCTGCAGCATTTTTTTTTTTTTTTTCGTCATCTCAAATCATCTGCACACCAAAGACAACTATTTATTCTAATTTTCCGCCCACCACCTTATTTATTTTTGACATACAGTTAGTTAGGGAGATGGTTCCTAACATGGCTCCTTCCCTGCACACTGGGATGATCAGTATCTTTGAGCCCTGTTCTCTTGTTCTTCAGTCTCCTGGTGCTTACTGTGCTGCAGGAAGTTTGCTGTGGGACCAGCTCCTGTAGCAGTTGGGATAACAGTCACATATGAGTCTTATCAATTAAATGTAATAAAAATCTTCCCTTGCTCAAAAGTCAGTCTGTCTCCACCAACCTATTTCAAAATAGCTGCACTTTTATTTATTTATTAAATTTCATATTAGTTGAAAATTTTCAGAGCTTTAAAAGTTTGAAAATCACTGAATTAATACCAGTTGTCTTTCCCAGGAGGGGTACGAAACTTCTGGCTTCCTTGCCAAAGAATCTCTCATTGTTTCATGCCCTGAAGGTCTTTGTACCCTGTCTGGTCAATTGCCCCTAGATACTAGAGTTAGAAGGTGTTGGAATCTTTTCTGCTTTTACAGGAAAATTCCTGAATTCCACCCATAATAATTCCAAAAATACATTAGTAATTATTTATCGTTTAGTAATTATTTATCGTTCAGATGCTCAGGACTATACTGAATGAATGATATGTAGAGTTCTGGAGTCAGGAAAACTCTGCAGCAGGCAGTGTTTCCTACAGAGGTGAGTGTGGATGGGTTGACTTACAGGTGAGTAAGGTGAGGATACTTGGTACTAGAGGAGCTGAGGTCAAGGACAATGCAGAGGCTCAATGTCAGTAGTGACACTATGGTTGAGAATTTTTTGGATAAGTCCAATTTAAAGTCAAATTCTTCCATAAACCAAAGTTTTTTCAGTACTCCAAGCATTTGATACATATATAATATTTCTCACTATCTGGAAATAATATAAAACTCCTTTGTCAGGATTTATCACTTAATTATCCATTATGAATTTTTTTAAACTTTTTTTTTTAAAGATTTTATTATTTATTTGACACAGAGAGAGAGATCACAAGTAGGCAGAGAGGCAGACAGAGAGAAAGGGGGAAGCAGGCTCTCTGCTCAGGGAGCCTGCTGAGCAGAGAGCCTGATGTGGGGCTGGAGGGCCACGACCCTGGGATCATGACCCAAGCCGAAGGCAGAGGCTTTAACTGACTGAGCCACCCAGGTGCCCCTCCATTATGATTTTAATGTAAGTTTCTTATGCCAGAATGAAGATACCCAACTAAGCAGAATTTGCTTAGTTTTATTTGCCCAATTCCTGAAATATATAGTTGATACTCAGTAAATATTTATTTATTGACTGATCCAGTTGACATAACTTGATGGGGAGGGCATAAAATATGCCCATGGAAACAGGGTAATGATTTTCCTAAATGTCAATTCTTTTAACATAGTAGAGTATTCACCTTTCACTTTCATAAATCTACCATATTCAAATGTGAGAGTTATGATCCTCAGGTCAACCTCTGGTTTTGCTTACATTTTGAATAAGAATCTCTGGCTATCTCGGGCCAAGAATATAATTGCCTGACAAATTAAATAAATTATGTCACAGCCTGAAGAAATAGTGACTGTATCTCCACATGGAAGATGTGATTTTCAAAGATCAGATTTGGTCCTTCAGTAGTACTCCTCATGCTGTGCATCACTTCTCTTTAGCCACTGCCTGCCATATTGGGATAAGGATAGCAAAGAGGGTGGCCAACTGGAAATCCTGACAGCCGTTCGTTCTTTGGTGGTTTGGCCATACTGTCTCTTCCTCAGATGGTTTCCTATCTAGCACCCGACTCTTGGATTCCACCTTGCTTAGCCTTGGTATCTCTGAGGTACATTGGCCTGAGTCGCCCAGGTTCTTGATTCGATTTCTCTTTCCAACTCCTCATTTCCTTAGTTTCATTACTGTTTGTGGGTGCGTGTGGGGGGGAATGTTCTCAGTTATAGAACAACTTGCTTTGGAAATGATCAACAGAATCTGAGGAACCCTCAAGGTTCACTTCAAATGTTTGCCGTACTCTTTCCTCTTCAGATTCCTATATACAGGGTTGCACAGTGTGGAGCTCCTTCAGTAGAGGCCTTAGCATGTCAAGGACCTTGGGCCTGAAGGTGGACAGTAATGTATTCTACAATATTTTAGGACATGCACTGCTGGTGGGTAAGTGATGAACTTGTTTAATTTTGGCATTCTTGAGTAGGACAAATCGTTTTTCAAGAAGAATTTTCCCACAATTTGAATTCCCAATCTACAAAAACCTTAGACTCTGATCATTATAAATAGGCCATAGCTTAAAATTCTGAATTTAAAGTTACCTATCACTAATTAGCTTCCTCAACTGTATCACAAAGAAACTGATCTTTTAAAGGTGACATTTCAATTGAGGTTAATAAACATGACATGGGAGTTTTTCAAATTTACTGTCAGCAATTTTCACAATAATTTAAGGTCACATATATAAATCTCTGCATAGACTTATAGAATGTTAAGCCTTGATGTTGGACAAGAAGTTAAAAATCCTGAATTCTGTTCTTAGCTTCTCCTATGGCTTGCTAGAGAAGTTCATGTTTCAGAATCTTCTGCTTGTTCACTTGTATCCGCTTTTTTCTCTGAAAGTTCATTCCTCTTGTAGAACCCAGAATTATCCCTAAAAAATGCAAATTACATCCTGTCACTCTCATCCTTAAAACTCAAAGAATTTCTTATTGCTCTTAGACTACAATCCTAAATCCTTAACCTGGCTTAGAAGTCTTCCTCAGTGATTTTTTTTTCTCTGTTAACATTTGTGAACTTGTCTTGCTCTTTTTCTATTCCTCTGTACTCTAGTTATGCTGAGCTGTTTTAATTCTTTCAAAAAGCCACCTTTTTTTGCCCCCTAAAGGCCTTTGCACAAACTCTTTCCCTCTACTAATACTGCTTGCTGTCCTCCTGAAAAGTTGTCTCCTCCATACTCCCAAGTGAGGTCCCTCTATTTAAGCTCTTTGAGCACCAGTCATTATTTATTGATTTAAAATTACATATCATGTCTCTGATCATCTGATTAATGACTGTTTGTACCACCAGATTTCATGTGAACATTGTTTCCTTAGCATTTAGCACATTAACTGGTCCTTTGTACGTATATTTGTTGAAAGAAGTAAATGAATTAGTGAACAAAAGATCTTTGAATATATTGCAATACAAAAGCAAATCACAGGTTTTCACTGAAAGTCAGACTATATTTGTTAAATGGTGTTGCATATTTAAATTAATTCTGTGATACCATCAGTGGGAACATGTATGTGTTTCATTTAAGAATGATCGGTTGGGAAAAAAGTTAAAAGGTCCTAATCCTGAGAGGGAGACAGTTTAGTGAGAAAACACAGATCATATAAACTTGGGTTAAAACAAACTCCAGGTCTGAAAGACAAAGAACTAAGGACAGTTGTGGCAATCAGGAAATCTTTCCATTGGACGGGGATTGTAAATTTAACTGCTACAGAGCAGTTAAACTCACAGGTGGAAGATTGACTTTGCTTATTCCTACTTTTGTTGGTGTAAGGGAAAAGTTTGTTGAAACCCAGAGCAGAAATTCAGGAAGGTACCATAACAATATTAATTTAGCAGAAAACAATTATATGGGATAGGCATTAACTAGGCAAAGAGGAAAACCTGCAGGAGGAATTTAGCCTTTAGTGCTTATTATGAATTGGAGGCTCTTGACATCGATTATACTGCAGGTGATGAAATTAGAATATTTGTTTGTTAGTGCATTATAGATAAAGTACTTAATTTCATGCAAAATAGGTTTGTAAACCCAGTTCATGAAATGACATGGGAAACTCATATACCTAAATACCTAATAAGGAGAAGGGTCTGTGGGGCTGTTCTTTACTGATGCTACGTATATGGCTAATTGGTCTCTGTGGCATGGCCCATTTTATCCTTATTTATTTTCTTATTTATTATTCTTTATTTATTTTCTTCTCTTCTATTCCAGGCCACTGCAGATAGTTGGTGGCCAATTTGAACAGCTAGGGAAGGGGTTGGAGTAGACACAGACATATACAGCATTTGACTGTGGGGACACTTAAATTCTTCCTAAGAAGTAAAAGAATACATCTGTTTCTTTGTTCTTTATTCTGCTTAAAATGAACTTCTGACTCACTATGACACTCTAGAATGAAAAAGCACATATAATCTGTATCTCTTTGTCTGGTCTATGAATTAAAAATACACAAAGAAATTTAAAATAAACCATACCCAGAAGAAGAAATAGTGAGGCCGTATCTCTCATTTTCCTGGGTATGAACTGAATGAGGTAACATGACCTTTTGTTCCCAGGTACAGACATGGACATAAAATACATGTCTTGGGAAGCGACTCCTGAAAAAACAACTGGTAAGTATATAACTTGGTTTTAAATCAAGCTATACTCCACTTAAGTTGTCGTGTATTTTATGGACACATCCGATGGCAAAATGTTAACTATCTTAAATTTGTGGAAACTACTAAATTTTTCTTAAATATATTTATTTATATAAGCATGATGTAAGCTGTGATGTATGCTAGTAGAAGCAAGACTGTTGAATTATGTAAATATTAATTATGTTTGTGGCTCCCCTGGGTTTGATTTATCTTTTCTTAAATTAGAACAGGGAAATCTCATAAGAAACAATGTGATCATCAGTGTTTCTGGCACCGAGGGACTGTCCAGTCCTGAAACGTTGACACCATCTGGTATCTATATCCGTAATCCAACCAACATTATAGAGGTAAGACCTGTAGCTCCACTAGGAAGGTCAGAGCTTGAGAGGCCATAAAATTCATTCCAGAAGTTATTTGGAGGAGTGGAAGAATAAGATCGCATAAAAATGTTTACTAGGTGGCACACTGGTATTGAAAAACAACTTTATGATTTTATGTTAAACAAGTGCTTTGGTATAAATGTAATTATTCTCTCAGAATTTCTGTGAACACTCTTTGAAGCAATATCTATCTACCTGTGGCAAAACAAAGGAGATATTGATTATTTTCTGGTCCTTTAGATTAACACAAACTATAATATCTTCCTGAGCTATCTGCTGTGGTTTCTGATTTTTGTCCCAATTTCAATAATAATTAATTAAGTCTTCATTGTTTTCCTCTGTAAATGTGGTCATATTATTGCCCTTTAAGAGTATTCAGAACTAGGGGTCAGGGCCCCTGGGTGGCTTGTTGGTTAAACATCTGCCTTTAGCTCAGGTCATGATCTCAGGGTTCTGGGATTGAGCCCTGCAATGGGCTCTCTGCTCAGTGGGGAGTCTGTTTCTCCCTCTCCCCCTTCCCCTGTTCATGTTTGTGTGTGCTCTCTTTGTCTCTAAAATAAATAAATAAAATCTTAAAAAAAAAAAAAAGAACTAAGATTCAGCAAAGTCACGAGGTATATGAGATCATGTCAGATTCCAAAACAAATAAAGCACACTCTGATGGCCTTTTTTGTCCAATTATTTAGTACAACTTAATGTTACCTTTCCTTGGTAAATTTACCTCTAAATACTTTAAGAAATTAAATTTTTACAGTACCGTTTAACTGTAGATCGTGATTGAAGAGTTACATCAGAGTAGTGAAAGGCCAGTTAGTTTCCTCTTTTAATGAGTCTATCCTATGGATCATCTACCAAAGGGTTAAGGGCCTCAGTCTTCCGGGACACTAGTCTGACATCTCTTGTTTCATGGCAATTATGCCAGATTTCTGAGGAACCGAGAGAATGAATGTCTCTCTCTGATCATCTGTTTTTAATTACCTTCAGCTGAGTCACCCCTAATAAAAGTCATGGTTGTCTCCTCAACCTTCCTCCAGACTCTTAATTATGCTTATTCCAAGCACAGCACTTACACACCATTTTAGGTGCCTAATAGGGGCAGCTAATATGCCAGTTAGGAAAGGAAGCAGAACTGCTTTAGACTGAAAGAAACCAAACTCCACAGCCAGGGCAACAAGAGCAGCATTTAACGTGTAGGTGACGTTGGGGCTTGTTGGGCACTTATGCCCGCAGCCTTGAGGCCTAAAGAACTGTGTTTCTTGCATGTCTCAGAAGGCATGACTTGACTACACTGAAATGCCCAGAGGAAAGTAGGTCCTCAGCTTTGTCCAGTTCATCTTCCTGCCTGAGGCTGGAATAGATCTAAGTCCTGCATTGAATGCCAGGGGTAATGTCCATCTGACTTTGCTTCACTGGGTAGCACAGTGGAGTGTGGCCACGGGTCCTGGCCTCTTGTCTATTGGCATATCGAGTTTACTAGAGGCGCAGAAAACCACAGGGCCATCTAAAAAGCTGATTGTTTACCTGAGCTTTTGCAGACTGACCTGTGAATAGTACCAAATTAGCAATGAAAAAACTGAATCAAAAGCAAGCTGTTTGTTTCCCATTAGATGTTTCCTATTTCTATTTCATTTATTTTTTCCTCTTATATTCATTTTACAAAAGTGAAAGAAAATACAACATATATGTTTTGAGAATGAGGCTTTAGTTTAAGCTGGTAGTGTAGATTCATTAAGCATACTTATTAGGTGTTCTTAACATTTTCTTTGATGACCTTCAAGGTCTGTGGTTTTCTTTTCATTAGTTTATTAGTCTTTTAGATCCTAGCATAGTATCTGAAACATAGTAGTTGCTCAGTAAAAATTAATTGAATATAATGAAAGTATAATTCCATAATCAAAGAATGGAGGGAGGAAAGAGAAAAGTAAAGAATAGATTCCAAGATCCCACAATCATTTTGATGACTGAAAAATAAAACATTTATATGAAGCAGCATTTAAATCCCATGGGACTTCTCTATTAAATATTGCACAACACACGCCAGTTTTTTAGCTGCATGTCACTGCTGTTCTACTGTGCTATCTCTTTTATATCCTGTTGTTTAGAATGTATCACTGCTAAAGTCGTAGGTGATAACTGTTTTATGTGGCAAAACCTAAAAATTATCAACTTCTCTTGATCCTAGGCATTTCAGTTACTGAGTAAACACTAAGTTAAAGTTTATTAAGCATGTCCTCTGTGGGAGATACACAGAATACTTTGAAAAATCTATTTTAGAAATATGCCTTACTTCCAAAAGGATGATAAGGAAGCTATGATAACAAAGATGGGTGTGTGTGTGTGTGTGTGTAATTGATTTGTGGAACAGGAAGGGATTTAGAAAAATTTGCCATCTCCCAGGGTATTTTTGGTATTCAGGAGAGAGACATTCCTGTACTCTCTGCAACTGTTTCATGGGCTGTGGCTTCTATGTCCTACTCTACCTGAAAGAGAGTCAGACTATCCTGAAAGAGAAGGTAGTCAAGTCTTGGGTATGCTCAGTTTTTGTATCCTTTTCTTCTGCCTTGCTTTGATGTTTTCTTGCAGTCTGGCAAAATATTATTATTTTTTAAGATTTTATTTATTTATTTGACAGAGAGAGATCACAAGTAGGCAGAGAGGCAGGCACAGAGAGAGAGAGAGAGAGAGAGAGAGAAGGAAACAGGCTCTCTGCTGAGCAGAGAGCCTGATGTGGGACTCGATCCCAGGACCCTGAGATCATGACCTGAGCCGAAGGCAGAGGCTTAACCCACTGAGCCACCCAGGTGCCCCTGGCAAAATATTTTTTAAAGTCACTGTATTTGTATAATTTATTGGGATTTTTCATTTTTGTTTCCTTAACTTTTAAATTTTGACATAATTTTAGGTTTAGAAGTTGCAAAAACATAACCAAGAGTCCCTGTGGGCCTTTCCCTTAGCATCCTCCAGTGATACCATCCCCATAACCATCACCATATAACAGCTGTCACTGTAGCAATATCGAAACCAGGACGTTGTCATTGGGACAAAACTGTTAACTGAACTAAAGCCCTCATTTGGACTTAAAGAAGGTAACACAATCTTAGTGTCTGGGCTACCACTTCTGAAAGCCTTGACTCTCCCACTCTTATCAGGAGTCTGACCTTGATATCTCTGTCTTGGCAGGCAGGCAGAGAAGAAACAGTCGATTCTACGGGGATTTATGGTGACATGTTATTCCCAGTTGCCTTGATCCAGAGCCTAGGACACAATGCTCTGTCATAGTGTACAGAATTCACCTTGGCTCCTCGTCAGCCACTTGGACAGCATCCTCATCTTCAACCCTGCACAGGAGGAGGGGATTTCAAGTGTGATATTCCTCTGTAGTTTTCTTAAGCATAAGTGGTCTGTCTCCTGGCCCAGGCTGCAGCTGAGCCAAGCCCAGGACAGTTTCTGTGAGAAGTGAAACCTGAGCTTTGTGTCTTCTTGCTAGGGATAGGATACTCAAGCATGCTCTTCCTGTTTGAGTGTCTGAGGAACTTGCGGTTTGCCTCCGAATACTCCCTAGGTAGGCCTTTGCCATGCTTTTCAAAAAACAGATTGGTGGTGGCTCTTCTGTGCCTCACCTGTGGCATTGACAGCATCCCTTTCCAGGCAGTCTTCCCTCAACTCTCCAGAGTCTGAGACTATGACTCTGTTGATGAAGATCTCTTGCTGTCTAGAGGCTCCGTGGCTCCATGTTTTCAGTAGACATACCCTCTGTCAACCTCAGGCTGGAGAGTCTTTGCTCTCAAACAGCAAGGGCCTGTTCACTTCCAAAACTCTAGAGTATCCCATGTGTATGTAGGCACTGGAAATTTTCCATGACCAGACTCCTGTTTAGGATAGTCTGTGGAAAAACCCTGGAGACAAGCCCTTTGGAAACATCCATTTAATTTGAGGGGAATTTGTTCTGGTTTGTGAATCAATTTTGTAAGGAATTCTGTGTTTAAAGGCCAATTTCAGTTCTCTAGCTCTCCCCACTCAATAGCTAATGTATATTTAAGAGCTGCCTGAAGGGTTAACTCACTTTTTTTTCTAGTGATTATAGATGCACACCTCAAGGAGCTGGCTTACTTGGGCAGTTAATTTCTCTCTGGAATTTCTCTTGCTTGAATGTCCATAATACATTGACTTCCGCAAAGAATTGATTTCCACACAAAATTCCCTGCTTGCCTTAAACCCTTCCCCACAAGCCGCCGGCTGCCTGCATAAATATGTGGTTTTTCCTCATGAATCATTTGTAGCATACCCAATTGGAATGGAGAGTAAAAAGGGCCAGGAAGTAATGTGATCTGACTGTTCAAGTGCTTCTTTTATAAGAAAAGTGAGCCTTACCAGCTAACAGAAGACCAAAGTTATAATATCCTGCCCAACTATAAATGCACTTGGAAAGCATTTATATTTATATATGTTCACCCAGATGTTCCATAAATGCTAATGACACCAGGGCAAGTGATTCCACAAATCTATTCATTTGCTCAAAATATGTACTCTCTGAGCACCTGTCTGGCCAAGGTGATGAATACAGGGATAGTCCGTAGAATACATTCTTGAAATATGTGAATCTTTTCCCTCCCGGTAGAGTCTTGGTGATGAATGAGCATTTCATTGGTAATGATATCGAGTTGTATGTCCCAGTGAGATATACGTTTCTCATTGTTTATATACTTGCAGAAAAGGTGGGTGTTTCAGAAACCCCTTCTTCCCTAAGTCTCAGTGCTTTTCCCATGGCTCAAGTATGCTAGAGACATAGCTACTCCACGAAGGTTAAGTGGAAGGTGGAAATTCACAGGGACTTCCCTAAGGAAGGTTCCAGTTGTGTAATCATAACAATCAATAGCCATGTTACTTCCTTGTGTTTCTGTTAGGACTGAAGTGTGTATTGGGCACTTGTATTTGCCAACCCAGGGACAGTGATCCTTCCTAAAACTTAGAACCATAAGCATATTTCCTGTTTCTTAGCATGTAGAAAGAATTGAGATAACTGATTTGATGCTAGTAAGTATTCTTTTGGGAAATGCCTGATGGCAGATTTAAATTTTTTAAAAGATATAAATACCTTCCCGCTAAAGACTGTCAAAGTATTCTTATAGTAATTAACCATGTTTTTATATTAGGTGGTCTTTCCATAAAATCTGGAGATGGGCTACTAGAAAGCAGGAATTGTTTCAACAATGCATAGCACCAGTCTAGACCAGGGATTCTCAGTCATGGTAGTATTAGTATTTTAGGTGCTAATTCTTTGCTGTGAGAAGCAGCATTCCTCTTCTCTACCCACTTAAGGTCAGTAGCATCCCTCCCCCTCAGTTGTGACAACTGGGAACATCTCTAAAGCTTTCCATGCTCCCTGGGAAACAAAATCATCTCTGATTGACAGCTCCAGCTCTAGACTATGCCACCTCAAGATGACTGGAGTCTTAGAGATGGCCCAGGTTCCCTGAAGTCATGTTAGTATATTGAATAGTAATTCAATTTCATATTGCATGATGTCCCAAAGTCACTTGTGCCAAGTTCCGTGTGGTAGGTGAGATATGTACTTAGAATTTTAAATGGCCTCAGGAAATTGGAGAAATACTTGGAATCCAAAATAATGAAGTACAGGAGTAAAGGGGCTGCTGGTCCACAAAGAAAGAACATGTTCTGGAATGGAGTAAAAAATGAGGAATGGCGGGCTAATTACAAATACCCAGGATGAGAGAGCTTTCTGGCATACAGTGAATAAAAAGCTAAAAGTTAAGGAAACAGCACCTTAATTTTGTCAGCCTGTGTTGGCTTCCCGATGAAGTGCTTGTTGCTGCCTGCCGGCCAGGCTTCCACTAGCCGTGAACTCTGGTCCTCACTGATGCTTCCGCAGAACCAGGAGACCTCCAGGGACTAGGGCATTGGAGCATTGGTTCGTATTCTCACATGAGGCAGAAGTTGAATGTTGCTGGTTTTAAAACAACCTGTTTCAGTTTTTCATCAATATTGACTTTACTTGGTTCTGTGTGTGAGCGTGTGTGTGTGCGTGTATGTAAGTTCTTAGTGGAACATGTGGAACACCCAGAGAGGACAAGACTTTCTCTTTTTTAAGATGTTATTTATTTATTTGACAGAGATAAAGAGATTAGGGAGAGTGCACAAGCAGGGGGAGTGGCAGCCAGAGGGAGAGGGAGAAATAGTTTCCACTGAGCAGGGAGCCTGATGCAGGGCTCAATCCCAGGACTCCGGGACTATGACCTGAGCCGAAGGCAGTCATTTAACGAACTGAGCCACCTAGGCATCCCAGGACAAGTCTCTTTAAAGTTCCCTTCTGTGAGGAGAATTGCTATCTAATGGCGGCTGGTGGTCCTCTCCGGTTCAGAGAGCTACCTTTAATAGCACCTAAAATCTTCTCATTTAGGAATTAAGTATAAGAAAGTATAAGTCTAGAATGACTGGGGCTGTGTGGGCTGAAATGATTTTGCTCAACCTAAGGATAAACAGAGAAGAGCTATAAGTAAGAATGTGTTTGGAGTCTCTACCATCAGTCCTCCCTCTCTCAGAATGGAATAAAACTCCTTGAGCCATGTGAGAGAATATGAGAGAGCTCTGCCCTGACTAGCCAGAACTTTCTCCATGAGTTCTAACCCTTTTTTTGTGTCCTGTTCTAACATCCATATTCCTCACTCTCTGTATCAGCATTCAATAGACATTACGGCAGTCTCAATCTTTTCTTCTGTTGTTCAAAAAGCCCATCAGTAGCCAGTCCTCATTAACTTTACGTCTACACCTTGATAATGCTCAATCCCTTCATGCTGGAGTCTCAGAACCCTAATCCTCCTTAAACATACTCTTCAAAAATGTCAAGTCTTTCCCTGCTGACTAGTGGGGATTGGCTCAATCCCACACCCATGTTTTACTCTGGGCCCTCTGAACTGCCATTTTCCCCTTTGGTGGGAATGGAAGGGATTTTATACTGTCTGGAATTTGGGTGAACAGAACAACTCTTTAGTTAAATCTGACCTGAAAAATGCTCTCCAATTTTGAGGAGACCTATATTCAGGTAGCAACATCCAAACACTATGCTATGGGCTCTGTGACTTTGAGGAAGTTACTCAACATCTCCAAGATTCAGTTTCTTTGTGAAATTGTGATAATAATATATAACTCAGGATTGTTGTGAAAGTAAATGAGAATAAAATCTGGTACCTGGACAATAGCAACTTCTCTAAAAATCTTTACTCTGAATATTATTATCACGTTTGGTTCTAAGTTAAGAATGAGATAAATATTTCTAAGGGAAAGAAAAACTTGACGTAAATATAACTTGCACTGAGTTGGACTACCTTTTTGCTGGGGTCCTGGGAACAGATAGCTCCTGGGGCCCTGATTGTCTAGGTCTCTATTCTCCTTCAGTTTTCTGTAGTGGCCTCCAAGTGCAATAGGCTCCTAAGGCAGCTCTTGGCAAAATCACCAGGAAGTGAATTCTTTCCAGTGTTTCTCTCTTCTTTGAACATCTCCTGGACCCTCTGATGAATAGACAGTACAGTGTTAGTATCTCAGTCACCTCCAGAGCAGTAGCTATCAAAATGAGGTCAAAAGATCACTTACATTGGACCCACCTGTGGTGCTCAAGAGTGCAGAGTACTGTCCTCCAACCCTTCACCATCAACTTCAGCACCTGTGAAGTCAGAATAACTAGTGGTGGGGACCTAGAAATCTGTATTTTATATGCTCCAGGTTAGGGTTTCCAGAAAACATACAACATATGTGACTAAGTTTAAATTTCAGAAAGATTAATAAATTTTAGTGTAACTATATCCTATATAATATTTGAGATATACTTATATTAGAAAAAAAGTTGTTTTTTTCAAATCTGAAATTTAAATCTAACTTGGCATCTGTGTTTTTTGTTTGCTAAATCTTATAGCTCTATCCCGCATGCACACTAAAATTTAAGAAACTGTTCTAGCAAAAGACTCACAACACAGTCCTACCAAGCCCTGTTTAGAGGCAACTATGGCACTGAAGTATTGTTTTAAAGAAAGACAATGTTTTGTTGGGTTGTAGAGCATCACAGTGCCTTTTGCTTTTAATTCTCTCTTCTGTGACTTGATCCTAATGTTTGGGATGAGCTTTCCTAGTCCCATAGCATGAGCTCCCAGGAGGTGAGTTGCTCGTAGGAATAAGGCAGTTTTCTTATTGTCACACCAGCAAGGCCACGTCAACCCCCCAGGTGATCAGGGAAGAGCTGTGTAGTAGCCTCTGGATTTCCATTTGTCCCTGGAGCACAAAGCTTGGGCCTGAGGCTGACTGAGTGTCCTGTTTCTTGACTTCTATTCTCTAGGTAGACATGGGCATCTTGGCCTCAGACCAGCCTCTGAGGCTGAGAGAGAGATGCACATAATTGCCTAGGAAGTAGTCCAGCAGTTTGGTCTCTTGGCCCTTCAATCCTCCTCCTGGAACATGGAAGAGCCAATATACCATTTACCTTACTGCCTGGAGTTAGAGGTTGCAAATTCAAATACCCATGGGTACTTGCCTGGTATCATAAATAAGTGACACAGGAAGGGTGGGGACTATGCCAGAATAACCATAATCCAAGAAGGCAGGCACTTCATAACCCCAGCTGGTCCATGGGTACCCAAAGGAATTTGCACTTTGTATTGTTAAAAAACTGAGAGTCTAAATTTTTATATTAAGTGTCCCAATTGTAAAATACTAGAAACAAAGTCACAATTTTTATAAACATTGGGCAGGCCAAGCAGAATACCTCTATATACAATAAAAGACTCTTTAGGGAATTAATTTTCTACTCTTTCTTAAAATATATTACACAGTGATGAGTCTATATCAATATCTTATTGAGTTTATAAAGAGAATCCATTGTGTTCAGTTTGATCAGAATTAAAGCACCAATCTCATGTGGTCCAATGGAGAATTTAGATTTTATATCAGCGTATAAAAGACATCAAATTATTTAGGTAGGAAATCCTATAAAGAAATAATAAGGTGATTAAAATGATCTAATCAGGAGAAGAGGACATTGAGGAGATTCAAGCTGGTATTTGATCTCAGACACTGTGTCTCAGTGCATAACTGTCTCAGAACAAAGGCATAACTAGTATAATCAGTGGTCTTCAACCCATAGCCAAATCATTGATTTGTTTGAAGGATTGGAGAGGACACTTTGTATAGACTTGGCTTTAAAGTAAGCCTTTGGCTCCAGTACTATTTCAAACACCAAAGTGAAGGGCACATACTGATGAAGAAGGAAGCCTTTTACTGTGGAATCCTACAAGACTACTTTAACATGAGATACCACTTACTAAGGTAAACAAATTACAGCCCAGTTGAGTTGCACTGAGGAAGAAAAATGAGAGTCTATCTGATTCCTGGGGTCGGGGGGAAGGATTGGGGTGTGTGAAGAGTGCATGAGCCATGAAAGTATCAATATACTTGGACAGGAAGTAAATTAAGAGAAGCAGAATGACCACATAGAAAAGTCTTTCTTTCTGGCAACCTTATAGTATCTGGAATAACTATTCTTTAACTATCCTTAATTTCTTTAGGGAAACAGGGTGTATGTTGCTGGTTTGGGATACTTTTTTCATCTGGTGACCAGCCAAACATCACAAGCTCCACTTCTCTCCTTTACCCAGAATATTGCACATTCTTGTACAAGGTAAACTTGGGTAAATTCATCTACATTTTGGGTGTGAGATTTAACTATTTTTTTTGTTTTTTTACAACACTCTCAGAGAGGTGGTAATCTGGGGCATCCATGTACGATTTTATGATGCACCTGTATAAGCATTTTGGATTATAAGAGTTTGGTGGTGAAGGGAAGGAAAGGGATAGGGAAGTCACTGGAGAAGGCAGCGGGACAGAGTGCGTCTTTCATATGTGGAGACATAAAATTCAATAGAGAGAGCAATTAAATTTCCAAGGGATTAGAAGAAACCAGGAGGTGAGAATGCCTGGGCTCAGGATCTGAGTAGGGTGAGGAGCCTTTGGGGAAAGGCTCTTGGCTGGGGACAGGTACTCTGGTAAGAGGGGAGGGGACTTGTTCAAGGTTTTGGTACATGAAGTTCAGATCATCTGCTAAGAGCAAGAGCTGGGAAGCATGGTGGGAACATGGGTGAAATGTGGACTTCAGAGTCATTCAGGCCCTGAATCAAATCTTGCTCGACTAGAAAATTTTTGTTTGCTTATTTCTTGTTTTTTTTTAAGAGTCAGATCCCTCATTTGTGTAATTTATGGAATTACACAAATTTGTGGAAGTTTGATGTGATAATTAGAGATGACTCCTATGATGCACCTAAAGGACCACCTAGAATATAGTAGGAACTCAGTAATTGATAGCTATCAATAATTATGATAGTAATAGTATAGTGATACTGCTCTGATGGACAGTGAGAGGAGAGTGGAATAAGGATTCAAAATGATTGCTGTGCCATCTTGAAAGAGCTAAGTCTAGAATTAGCACATGTGCCATGAATTTATCATTAAGATTATGAAGTTTTACCAAGATGCTCTCAGCAGCTCTGCGATATGAGCAAAGAAGATACCCAGAGTCCTGTGAAGGTAGTGCATTTCAAGGAGAAGAACAAAAGTTGGAGGGAGTAACGGTGCTCGTATCCACTTTCCTAGTGTGTTCTAATGGGCTAGGCACAGGTGTCCAGTCTGCTAGGAAGGGGTGAACCTAGAGAAAGGCTGGGAGAAGAGACTGAGATTTTGGCAATCTGCATCTGCTGAGATGGGAGCAGGTCATGGAGGGTCACAGAGAGGGAAGGCTGAGGGGTGGGCAATGCTGGACAGGGAGAAGGCTCATAGGCCTCATCTCCACTCTCCTTATCCATTACCTTCATTTTATATTTCCCAGTGAGAAAAAGTGGGACATTTGGAACACAGAAAGTGGCTGATTTTCACTCTTTGTTTTGCTTTCAAGGTCTGGTCTCTTTATTTACCCTCAGTTTCGGCCACCTTGGGATAATGGCAGGGGCCCCACCCTGTTCCAGAACTTCACAGTTTGGGGAAGTGCAGGTGGTGCCCAGGTAAGCTATGTTAGTTTTTCATTAAATTGTCATTTGTTCTCTGAGGGTAGTTTATTATGTGTCTCTATTTAAAGGGGGATGGTTTGGGAGCCATAACAATATTATCACAGTATTAAGGAGCAAACTACATCATAGATGTGTGGGAAAATTGTTGAATGAATTCCTACTCTGGAAGCCAGGGTCAGTTTGGTTCTACTCTGGTGACTTTTCAGCAGCTCTAATGGAAACAACAGAATCATAGAAATTATAAGCAGGAGGAATCATAGAGGTCCTCCGTTCCTCACCTCCCATGCCTATTTAGAGATAAGAAATGAAGGCTCAGAAACTAAAGGGATTTGCCAAAGTCACATAGTTAGTTAATAACACAGCCTGGTGCAGAAACCAGACACCAAATGCTGTGCATTTGATATCTTAATATCCTGAATAATGCATGCTTCAATCCTAAGAAAATAATGATGTTCCTCATTGAAAGAAAAATTCCAGCTCACGATGCCATTCTTATCTTTATCAATGAACCACATTTTCTTCAAAAAGGAAAAAGTTCACATTCAATCATTCACTTTTCATGAACATAGTGATTTCTTGTAAGGAAGCTTTGGGTGCTCACAGTTAACAGCAACATACAAAATTTTCCACGGTCACTCTTTGGTGCTACACAGAGAAAATTACACACACTTGGTCCCTGCCACTTAGCAATCTGGAGCCTAAGATATGTAGATGAAGAAATAGGTTTACAGGGCATTCAGGAAGCAGAATAAAAACATATAATTAAGTTACATTAAGAACGTTAGACATGTATTTCACATATCCAACAAGAGGAAGATGATTGTGGATGGGAAAAGCCCAAAAATATATAATTAGGAACAGGAAGAATACCAATTTTATTTAGTGTTTTGTTCTTACTTAACTTTATAAAATACTTTGTTGCCCATAAACATTATGAATAAAGGAGTTACAAATCCAGCAGAAACATTGGTTGAGTCCTGTCTTAAGCAGAGAAGAAATTCATGCTTTACAGAGACTTATACTCTGTTTTCATGCTCTTGAATAACCTTTTTCTAAAAGAAATAACCTAATAATATGGACATATTAAAAGGTGGTCATGAGTCAGCTTTCTCAAGTTCTGCAGTCAGAAGTGCTAAACCCATGAAAGAAAACACAGATCCTTAAAGATGAAACTCTTGTATACTCAAGTTTAATTAGTCAAAAAGTTCAAATAATGAGAATGCTTTTGGAATTTTGCTTTGATGAAAAGAGTAAAGGAAAGTAATTAACATAATAGCAGGGAATTTAAAAAGTAACTCCCTCCAAAATAATCCTGAAAAAGAATAAAGATTTATACTTCCTTATTTTAAAAATTACTACAAGGCAATAGTAATCAAGACAGTGTGGTATGGACACAAGGATAGAAATATAGATCAATGGGATAGAACTGAGAGTCCAGAAATAAACCCACACAACTGATTTTTCACAGGGATGCCAAAACCATTCAGTGGGGGAAGTATTAGCCTTCTGAACATATGGTGCTGGAATAATTGGATAACCACATTCAAAAGAATGAAGTTGGATCCCTACCTCACACTACTTATAAAAATTGACTCAATAATGGATCAAAAACCTAAACATTAGAAAAAAAAAAAACCTATAAAACTCTTAGAAGAAAACAAAGGGGTAAATATTTATGACTTTGGATTTAGGTAAACATTGTTAGGTATGACACCAAAAATATAAGCAACAGAAGAAAAATGGATAGATTAGACTTTGTCAAAATTGAAAATTTCAATGTTTCAAAGCTCCTCATCAGGAAAGTAAAAATACAACCTATCCAATGGGATGAAATATTTGCAAATGGTATATCTGATAAGGGAATTGTATCTAGAATATAGGAGAACTCTTACAACTCAACAACAAAAAGACAACCCAATTTAAAAAATGAGCCAAGTATCTGAATAGACGCTTTTCCAAAGAAGATACACAAATGGCGACAAGCATGTAAAAAGATGTTCAACATAATTAGCTATTGGAGAAATACAAATCAAAAACACAGTGAACTACTACTTCACACCCACTAGGTTGGCTAGAATCAAAATGATAACAAATGTTGATGAAGATGTAGAGAAACTAAAACCCTCACATATTGTTGATGGAAATTTAAAATGGTCTAGGTCCTTCAGAGTACAGTCTGGCAGTTCCTCACATGATTACACACAACGATACTATGTGATCTATCAGCTCTACTCCTAGGTATATACCCAAGAGAAATAAAACATAGATTCACAGAGAAGCTTATACTCAAATGTCTAAGCAGCGTTAGTCATAATAGCCAAAAGGTAGAAACAACCCAGATAGTCACCATTGGATAAGTGGATAAATATAGTGTGGTAAATGAAAACAAAGGACTATTACTTAGACATAAAAGGAAATGAAGTCCAATACATGCTATACCATGAATGAACCCTGGAAACATTATGTTCAGTGAAAGGAGCCAAGTCCTATCCTTGTGATGTTGGGCAAATCCCATGATTTTTCTTATTTCATTTGTAAAATGGGAAGATAAGTTATAACTTATCTGAAAGGATAAGTTTGTTTCAAGAGTTAATTACATGCCCACATGCAAAGTGTCCGGAAGAGTGCCTGGATGTTTGTGGAGTATGTAGTGATAGATCAGTGTCGACAATAATGTCTCTGCAAATTTTAACATTGAGAAATGCCTTCTGTATCCATCAAAAATGTGTTGTGTTTAAATTTCATAAACTTTCATTGTTAGATATATCTGGCTTTACTCTAGTCATTAGGCACAAGCATCGTGTTTATAGATACTTGACCAGAAGAATCCACTGGGTAAAATTGTGTCTAAATATAAATTTATATTTATTTGATGATATTGATAGCTTGGTAGTTAACATTTGGGGATATTTTCTTACTTAATCATCTTAATAAACTTGAGGGAGCTGCGTCACTATTACACTATTTTTTGAAGGAAAGGAAACTTTCTGGGTAAGGGTTAAAATACTTGATAAAGTCATATAGTTCAGAATTCCTGGATTCCGACTCAGGTATCTGGCCTTTGTGTGTGCATGGTAATAAGAGTTGAGAAGAACACCCTCTCCTCACCATGTTTCCTAGACGCAAAGAGATTCTTTTAGAAAAGGGAGAGTGAGAGATGAGAGTACATTATGAAGGTATTCACACCACAAATAGGTAATTTTTGCTCTTGTATCTTGGTTTTCTTTTAAAATCACCAGGTTTTCTAAATAATGTTGGGTGTTCGTTGTTTTAAAATATGAGTGTATTTGCCAGAATTTGGGCTGATGCCTGTAAGTAGGTCACAACTGTTGTTAACAGTTCAGATCATAACCTTTTTTGTTTAAATAAACCTTTGTGTCTTCAAAGATCTATCATTTTATAAAAGCTGTTGGTGTATACATAATGGGATATGCTAGCTGTTCGATTCTTGAAAGTTCAAACACAAAGACTCATTGATGGGCAGAAGCATGATACTATGATAAATCAATGCTACCAAAAATCAATTGATCAATCAATCAGTCAAGGCTACCTAAGCCTTAATTAATAGGAAACATCTACTTGAAGATACGATTGTGAATATGACCCTATTTAATAAATAAAGGAATGACTGTGTTAGGTTAATTGCTAGTCCAGACCTACATCCTGATGTTGGTTGAACTGAAGTCTAGGAAAAGAAATGTCTTGCCTAAGATCATGTAGTTAGTTCCTATCAGTGCTAGCTCAAAACCAAGAGCTTTGTCCCCCAAACTAAAGGGACTCATTCAACTCTAACAAGCTAATTTTGCTAATACTCAACCCCTGTTTGGGCCCATTAACCCACATTGTCATGAATATAGATGTACATAGCATATTTTGTGTCTGTAGTCATGCTGAATTACTTATTTCATATTGCAATTTTCTGATAATATTAGTTAAGGTATACTCTACTGAGAAAAAGATTAAGTACTAGAGTTCCTGGATGCTATGTTTTTCTCCATTAATTTTGTGTGATTTGACAACTGCAAGCTTATTTTAGATATGTGAAAAATTTACATTGACATTTTTAATGTAACAGTTATTATGAGGAGAAATGAAAAGTACAGAGGGGATGTTGCCAAAGGGGAATAGTTAACACTGACCTCATGGCAACTTTGGGATGTCTGTATGGATATTGGTGAACAAAAGCTGCTTAAACATGGAATAGCATGCTTATTTATACTTAATCAATAATTAAAGAAGCTATAGGAATTCTGCAAGAAAAATCAAGCCTCAGACCTTTGCCGTAACATATGCTGTTGTTTTATAGATTTTTAGAAGTAGTAATCTTCACCTGAAAAACTTCCAAGTTTATTCATGCAGAGATTTTGGAATTGACATCTTAGAAAGTGATGCAAATACTTCAATTACTGACAGCTTATTACTTGGCCATTTTGCCCACAAGGTAAGTGCCTTAGTGTAGTTGTTTTAGGCTGTCCATCAAAACAGAATCATATGTGCTAGGTTCCCTGGTGATCCAGGATATGTAATTTTAATAGCATTCTTCAGTGAATCTTGTATTTAGTTGGTCAAATTTGGAAGAGGGTTTTTTGTTGTTTTTTGTTTTTTTTTTTTTGTAACCATGGTGAAGTTCATGATAAAATTCAAATATACACAAGGTTTCAATGTTATGGGTCCATATAAATCATAAAAGTCATGAGTAGCCTGAAGAATTCTAACTTGGTTGCTATTTAGCATTATTTTCATACCAATTCAATAACAAACTAAATAATTTTGGGTTAGTTTACTCTAACCTCACAAGGATTATGGAATAGCATAACTCTACATTTTCTCTTTGTATTATGGTTTGCTAAGTTTCAACATCAACATTTTATGGGGTTCTTATTCTATTTAGAGCTCCTCCCTGAAGGAGGTAACATAAATTTACATTGTATAGTATACTAGGGCTTCTTAGATGATTCCCTAATATTTGCCCAAGTGTGGGTTTCTACATGATAAGTGCAGACTATAGATGCTTCTCTGCCACTGTGTGGCCTGAGTAGCAGAATGTAGATGAAGAAAAGAAAATTTCTCAGGTGTGGAACTAGAACTACTGGCTTCCCTTAAGATAAGTCTGTGACTGCCATTGGTCTTAGTAGCCTTCAGACCTATAATGGATCTCCCAAGTTCTTGTTCTTGAAGGAGTTACATGTATATTCATATCACATTGTCATAACAGAGATGGCAGAGACCTATAGTACTTTTGAAAACCAAGGAAGGAGTTTTCTCTTTAGTCTGTTCCTCAGTGTTTTGACCAATTGAAATTTAAATAATCATCACCCTTTGTACTTCCCTTGGAGCTTATTTTTACAGGTATAGATATAAATATTAAGTTTAAAAAATAATTTTCATACTAAGCTTCATTTTTCTATGTTTGGTTCTCAAACTTAGAAAAGTCTTTTTTGAACCATCCTTTTCAGGAGGGAAATACCTGCCAGTTTTTCCTTTTCTCTAAAAGGATTACCACCGTGAGAGATGAATCTTTTCTTAGATTGCAGAATTTTCAAGAAAGAATGGAACCCAGATTTAGATTCTTTGATACTGATAGATCAAAAGCCCTTAAATTCTTTAGGAATAACTTTAGAGAAGATGCCAAAAACATCTCCATCAAGCTGAGTCACTAACTGTCCTGGTAAATTAATGTCACAACATCTTAATGGATATTAAATAGACATCATAATGTCTATTTAGAGAGTGACACAAATTAAAATATAAATTATGAAAAAGGGTGCTTATCATGAGATAATAAAACATAATCCCACCCCTGGGGTGTGATTCATCACAAATGCAATGCAGCCAAAAGAGAACCTCTCAGTCTCTTAAGAAAGTGTAGGATGAAAGTCCTTGAATAGATGATTTTAAGTGGTTTGTTCTAGCAGAGATCTAGATCCTGGTTAAGCATCCAGATCATAAAACCATGGAACTTTAGAGCTAACTATTAGCTGAGAGTTGATCTAGTTAGAACTCCTGAATTTACAGGTAAAGTGATGGAAGATTTAGGAAGTCAAATGATAGCCCAAGATCTATGCCTAGTGTTGTGGAGCTAGGACCACCAGCATATCCTCTCGCTCCTGGCCAAACACTCTTTCAATTGCACATGGAAAACAGCTTCGGCGATGAGCATTGCCTACTCCAGTATTTTCTAAAGTGTTTGTCATGGAAGTCTAGTCCCAAGAGAGGGTCTGAGAAAAGCAAGCTTCTTAGGTTAATTACATTTAGTATATACTGTTGACAATACCTCCATTCCCTGACATTCACATGGCATATTCATACTTTAAAGGCTCTGTGAAGTTCTACTGTTGAAAACAAAAAAGAGAAACATCTACGAATCTTTACTTAATGCAAGATTGCTCAGATTTATTTGGGAACCACTCTATTGCCATGTGAAACTATGTCAGTTGTTTAAAAAAAAAAAAAAAAGGATGCCTGGCTTTCTGTGGTTGTGGAACTTTGATTTTAGCTTCTCTCTTTCATGCCTGCCATCCCTTTAGGAATTAAGATTTTTCAGAGAATGTGGTTTATCCATTCTCTGACTTTCTAGCCACATGTAACTAATAGCACACAATTACCAGCGAGTCCTATCCTAAAACAAACACTAGTTTCCAGGAGAACTTTTTATTAAAAGGATTTTTTCTCCTTTAAGCCTATTTGTGTATATGGTGGTACCCTCACACTCAACATTACTTTATATTGAGGGAGGATGGCTTTAATACACAAGAAAAAGAGATGCCTTCTCTTATCACTGTGTACCCCAGTCTGGCTATTTTGTTTATGCCTGTTGTCCTAACATTCTATTTCATTAGCATCTCTTTTCACTCTCAAAAGTGTCCTGATTTGGATGCTAATTATGGTCACCCTACTTAGAGAAGTCTCTGTGAGATGGTTGCCTTCTCATTGTTATTGACATTAATTTGAACAGATGACAATACTTTAACATATATCTTATTCAGACAGATGCTGATGGATGGCTTCATTCTTCCTACTATTTCTTGGAGTGGGGGTGGGGAGGTTAGCTCCTATTTTCACTTGTGGATTTGCCTTCCTTAATTTAGACCTTTCAACCTTTTGTTTCTCTAAATTCTGTTGTAGGGCCCTTTCTCTTCTCAATGTACTTGCTCTCCCTGGGTGAAATCTCATTTTCTCTAGTGGTTTCAATTACCATCCCCATGCTGATGTCTCCCATACATTTGCATTTATTTTTACCGTCTTACTTTGTGCTCCTAAGTTGGCAACCAGTTTTCTTTTCTCTCTTTCCTCTCTTTTCTTTCTTTCTTTCTTTCTTTCTTTCTTTCTTTCTTTCTTTCTTTCCTACTCTTCAAACTTGATCTGTCTTGCATTGAAGAGTATCTTTTTTATATTTACTTATTTGAAAATTACTCATTTTCTTATGATTATTTTAGTTATCAGACTTAAAATTTTCAAGATTCCCTCTCGTCTAAATGAGGTTTAAGTCACAACAGCACTGTTTAACTTTACCTGAGCAATGAATGCAAGGACCTTAAACTCCTTTAACTTCTTTCTTCCTTCCCATCTTGTATGTTACTTTTCTCTTGTTATCTGTTCCACTTCTTAAAATAAATGTTTCATGGAAGTATAACATTTATAGAGAAAAGTGCACCAATCACAAGTGAAGAGCTCAATAGATTTTTATAAAGTAAAAACCATAACATACCACTCAGATCAAGAAATAGAACACTACCTGTTCCTTTGAAATCCCTTCATGCCTCCTCCCACCCAACCCCTCTTCTAGACCCCAGCCAAAAGGGAAACCATTACTTAGACTTCCATAGACCTCGATTAATTTGAATTCTGTTTTCAGTCTTTATATAAATGGAATCACAGAGTAGTAATTCTTTTGTGCCTGGCTTCTTTGGCACAACATTATGTCTGTAACATTCATGTATGTTTTTGTATTTTTTATATGTTGAAATAATTTGTTTTCCCAATCACTATGTAGTATTTCACTTCATCACTATACACAGGTTTTTTTTGTTGTTGTTTTTGAAGATTTTATTTATTTGAGAGAGAGAGACAGAAGCAGAGATAGCGAGAGAGAGCATAAGTGGGGAGGAGAGGGTGGAGAGGGAGAAGCAGCCTCCGCCCTGAGCAGGAAGCCAGATGCGGGACTCGATCCCAGGACCCTGAGATCATGACCTGAGCTGAAGGCAGATGCTTAACCAATTGAGCCACCCAGGCATCCCAATATACCACAGTTTTTTAAAGGCATGTTGGTATTGATGGACATTTGATTGTTTTTAGTTTTGGGCTACTGCCAGTAATGATGTCATGAACACTCTTCTATATGTCTTGTGTTCATGTGCATGTACTTCTTTTGAATTTATGCCAAATTATAAAATTGCTGGCTCAGAGGATATCCTTTCAGCTTTAGTGAATAATGCCAGACAACAATTCCAAGTGTTTACACTTGCACCAGCAGTTTTGGAGAAGGGTTTCATAACTGTACCCTGAAATTTCTCTTGACCAACATCCTAGAATTTTCCTTCATGTTGTCCTAGTATTGGGGCTATTGTTCCTAATTCCCACATTTTCCTCCTTTCTGATTAATTCCTCATTTTATTAGAATATAGCCTATAGTAATCTTCTTAACCAAGTAGGGGTCTACAAAAGGTAAATATTTTGAGGGATAATATGGGGATCCCCTTATTTATAGGTTGTCAGTTATGGAATAGCAGGTTGGAGTTCATTTTGCCTTGACAATTTGGTTTTGTTGTTGTTGTTGTTGTTGTTTTTTAGAGATTTTAGTTATTTATTTGATAGAGACAGAAAGAGCAGGGGGAGTGGCAGGCAGAGGGGAAGGGAGAAGCAGGCTCCCCGCTGAGAGGAAAACCCTAAGTGGGGCTCCATCCCAGGACCTTGGGTTCATGACCTGAGGTAAAGGCAGAAGCTTAACTGATTGAACCACCCAGGTGCCCTACCCCCAACCCCTTGCATTGACAGTTTGAAGACAATACTCCATTGTCTCCTAGCTTCTAGCACTGATGTTGAATATTTTAAGAAACTCTGATTCTAGGTCTGTTATTTAACTTTTAGGTTTTCTTCTTTGGAAGTTTTCAGAATCCTGTCCCTAGTATTTTGCAGTTTCAGAATGATATCCCTCATGTAGCTTTTTGCTCTAAGGACTGTGTCAGGCACTGGATGGGGCTTGGCAATTTAGAAAACCCATGGTACTGGATGGGGCTTGGCAGTTTAGAAAACCCATCTTCCCCTTCTGGGATGTTTTCTTCAGTCATTTCTTTGATAATTCTCTCCTCATATTCCTTCCTTCCTTTCTTCCTTCTTTCCTTCCTTCCTTCCTTCCTTCCTTCCTTCCTTCTGTATTATTATTTTGAGATTGAGCCTCCTTGATTTCTTTTCTGCTTTTTTTAATATTCTCTCTGATTTGTCACCCATCTTTTTATTCTATTTTCAGAGGTAGTTCTTCAATTTTTTCTTATTGAATTGATTATCTCTGTTCTCTCATTTTTGTTCTTTTTTCTTTTACTGAAAAATCTCTTTGGGGGCTTCTTGTTTCATGGGTATAGTACATTTACTTCCCTGAAGTTTTAAATGTTGGTGTTTTAAGTGTTCTTCTGATTTCTATACTAGCTTTGTCTCCACTGGTTTGCTTTTCTTCTTTCTTTTCAGCACTATCTTTCATGGTGGTGGGCCCTGATAAGTTTCTGGTGGTTCTCAGGCATATAATTATTTTTAAGAGTAGAAGAGTAAAAAACTAACAACTTGATTGGATGGAGTTTGTTCAAGAGATTTTGAGGGGAATAATGAAAGCAGTTTTTGTTTCTTTTTAGATTTTCTAATTTTTATTTTTTATTTTAACATATAGTAAAACTGATTTTTTCTGATATACCGTTCTGTGATTTAAGCATGTGTGTAGAATAGTGTAACCATTAGTGCAGACACCACCACTACCACCATAACGAAGATAAAACAAAACAGTTGTTTTAATCCCAAAAAACTGTCTCAGACTCTATCTTTGCAGCCATGTCCTCCTCTCAAGCCTAGCCCTGCCCCAGGGTATCTCTAATTCATTGTCTGTCACTATAGTTTTCTCTTCTGAATAATCATCTAAATGGAATCAGATAGCATGCAATTTTTTGAGACTGACTTCTTCTGCTATCAAATGCCTTTGGAATTTACCTAACTTGTTGCAAGAAACAGGCTTTTATTCCTTATTATTGTTGGGTTGTATTCCATTCTATGGATGTACCACAGTGTGTTTAGTCTATTCATTTGTTTAAAGACATTTGGGTTGTTTCCAGATTGGGTGATTACAAATGGAACTGTCATAATCATTTGTGCAAGGTTTTTGTATGAACATAAATTTTTATTTACCTAGGAGTTGAATTGCTAGGTCATATGTTAAGAGTTTGTTTAACTTGATAAGAAAGTGCCAACCTATATTCCATAGTGACAGTGGCCACTATGGAAATGATCAGCACTTGTTATCATCGCTATTTTTAAAAATTTAATTTAATTTTAAATCTTTTTTTATTAATTATTTTTATTAATATATAATGTATTGTTTTCCCCAGGGGTACAGGTCGGTGAATCATCAGGCTTATACACTTCGTAGAACTCACCATAGCACATACCCTCCCTAATGTCCATAACCCAACCACCCTCTCCATACCCCCTCCCCCCAGTACCCCTCAGTTTGTTTTGTGAGATTAAGAGTCTTTTATGATTTGTTTCACTCCCAATCCCATCTTGTTTCATTTTTTCCCTCTCTACTCCCCAAACCCCCCACTCTGCCTCTCAAATTCCTCATATCAGAGAAAGACAATTGTCATCACTATTTTTTATTTAATCATTCTAATGTGTGTGTAGTGCATCCTTTTGTGATCCTTTGTCATTTTTGTGATTCATAAATATTTCTCCCCACTTTGTAACTTGTCTTACTCTCTTGTTTTTGTGCATTACAAATTGTATTTCACGTGACCAGTTCTCTTCTTCTTCTTTTTTTCTCTTTCTAAATCACAGGGAAGCCTGTGTATGTCAGCTGGGATCAAAACTCCCAAAAGATGGGAACTGATAATATCTAACACAACCTTTGTTAATTTTGATCTCACTGACTGCGTGGCCATCAGGACCTGTGCGGGCTGTTCCCGGGGACAGGGTAAGTTGTTTGAAGAGGTAAGACAGGCACTAAAGAAGGCCAACATTCAAGTAAATGCAATAAATAGTGATAAAACCTTTATGATTTCTTTCACTATAAGATTGCATCAGTAGAAACTGCTGCTCTGATCTCCTGAAAGAAATCCCAGAGGAGGCCAGGTGCCCCCAGTGTGACTCTTGTAGCCACCCCTCCTCCCCCATTCTTTCCCTATGATGGCATCTGCCATCCTCCATCTTTACGGTTCCATGTCTCTGTTGGACTCTGAGCTTCATAAAGGCAGGGACTGGGTCTCTCCTGTTCAGAGGTTTATCATTAGTACCCAGCAGCTTGGTGCCTACTGGGCAGTTTATTGATTGAATAAATGGAGTTGGGTGGATAGACATACGGGTATAAACGAACACACATGCAATCTTTCCTCAAAGAGCCAGAATTCAGTACTTTATGTTTTCAACAGCCTTAGGCTTGTTGTAGACACAAAGAGAACCATAGGAATTCTCGTTCACTTGTTAACCACATCTCTGAGGTGGTGAGAAATACCTTGGAGGACTCATGGGCCAAGGTGAAAAGAAGTAGAGAGCAATCTAGTTGATTTGATCATTGTAAACAGCCAAACCAAGTAATTCAAGTAAATATGCTCTTGTGGTTTGAATCACCAATTTAGATAATTGTTTGTTTTTTTAATTAAATGAATAATCAGCAAGTCTCCACTTTACTTTTTTTTTTTCTTTTTTCTGTATAGGCAGAGTCAAACATTGTTTTTATTTGGGTGGCATTTGAGTTTAAGATTATAGAAATAATCATAGGAATAAAAAATGCCTTATGGCATTCCCTTCAAATTACAATCCCTCAGTTCTTTAATAGCTTCCCTATTTCATATCATTCATAAGACACTGAAGAAAAGCATACTATTCCTCATGACCTTGAATCTCTTCTCACTGAATGATCTGGGCTAAGTTATCTCTTTCATTTGCTTAAAAACGGTTCATTCCCAGGTCTGTCTGAGGAACTGGGGCATACAAAGATGAAGAAACACATCATTCTTCCCTTGCAGGAGCTCTCGATCTAGGCACAAAAATAAATGTTAAGTCAGTCACTGTAGTAAATGTGATGAGTATAATCCTAGAGGACTAAACAAGGTCAGTGAAGGCAACAAGAAAGGGGTCAGGCAAGAGTTTGTAGAGATGTCCCTTGAGCAGGGCTTTGAAAGACGAATAGAAATTTGCAAAGGGGCGTAGGCAGAGGAAAGTTTCTAGGAATTAGAAACAACATACGCAAAAATTGAAATTCCAGTAGGACTGAATGGTAGAGTGGTGGGTGGTTGTGGTAGTTGATGAACTATAGAAATTGCAAAGGATGGAATCCTGGAGTCTGGAATGCATGGCTTAACTCACTGCATGGATTCTGCTGGGATCTGGAATGAAAACATCAAGGCCACTAATTATTTGTATCTTACCCTTTTTATTTTCCTCTTGGGTATATTTTACAATATACATGACACAGAAATATAGTAGCATATGTACTGAGGTCCTATGTATACTCAGTTGTTACATTTTAATGATGGGGTTCTGGGAATTAGAAGGTCTGGGCAGCTGGACCAGCAGCCGCATTGATGAATCGCAGGTAGGCAGGGTGAAAGACTGCGAACAGTGTAGTCCTACCGCAAGTACTTAAAAGTACTTGCTCTTTCCCCACACGGTTGATTGAATGTTGCTTTTGACGGTGACTGCCAACCATGGTCCCAAACATTGCCAAATGTCTTCTAGAGGGCAAACCTACCCTGGCTGAGATTCACTGCCCTAGAATAAGGCTGCATGAAGGCAAGGCCAGTCCTGCCCTTGTTTCCCTCCATGTCCCTAGCACATACCACAGAGCCCGGCACACAGCAAACACTCGTGATTTTTTTCCTTGAATAAATAACCAAGGGCATCGTAACTGTGTACACATGCAGTATAAAGTACTAAAAACATTCCAATGAATTCAGCTGTCATTTGTTATAATAGTGTTTTGTGCCATGTGTAACGGTCTTTCCGTTTTCCAATTTATAGGTGGATTTACTGTGAAGACCAACCAACTGAAATTTATAAACTCTCCAAACTTAGTAGCATTTCCATTTACTCATGCAGCAATTTTGGAAGACTTGGATGGGTCTCTGTCTGGGAAAAACAGAAGTCATATTCTTGCTTCTATGGAAACCCTTCCAGCTTCTTGTTTGGTCAATGAAAGCTTCAGTCAGATAGTTCATGGCAGCGTCTGTGGGGAAGATGTTCTCTTTCATCGAATGTCTATTGGTTTGTAAGTTGACTTCACCATACTTTTCAGCTTGCCAATGAGCATGCATGTTTTGTTCAAGCTGTTGGGCTTTATAGAAGGGCAACTTTTTAAGATTTTATTAGAAGTATTTAGTTCCATAAAAATGATTCGGGAATATTTTTGACAGCTGTCAAATCATAATTTTAATGGTCATTTTAGGCTGATTCAAATGGCAGCTAACTTTCAGTATCAATGGGCAAGATCCCATAGCCCTTGACCTCTTTTTGACATTTTGGGCGAATGGCTGCATCTTGGAAAGACCTGCAACCAATAGGGAATTTGGGAAGTATTTAAATTAGAAGTATTATTAAAAAAATTCCAATAATGTCCATTCTCATTTATATACATGTACTCTTCCCAAGCTCTTTTTAAGTGTTCAATATGCTCTGGGGAAGCAATTGCTGATGCCTTCCTATTACTTGCAAAGTTGCTCCACTCCAGTTCATTTTCCTTGTTAATTTCATGAACTATTGGATCCGTACAATACATTTCCTATTAATACTGGAGCAAGGACTCCTTGGTTATGCTAGTCAAACCACCATTAAGTTAGGAGCTAGGCTGTTTATAATGCATAATAGGATTGCTTCTGCCCTCTTTAATTTCCAGGTAATGATTGCTGAGTGTCTAGGGTTCTATCTTTTACCTATTTCAAATGCATTGCATATCTTTAGCCACACTTCTTTCCTTCCATTGTTTCAAGTGTCCTAACTGCATGAATATTAAGTCAAGTGATTCAGCCAGACTATGATGGCATCTTATTTAACCAGGTAAACGCCATGGAAAATCAATGGGATTGGACTGTGCGACGTCTGCATTTTGATTGCGTATAGAATCAGTATCCTGACATTCTCTTTTAGAAGCCATAGCAATACACTCTGGCATTGACTAGTCTGAAAACTTTCCACTTTTGCTTTCTCAACTATTTATTCTTCTTCCAGATGTTAAGGGGCCTAATTCTAGTAAGCAAAATAACAATGTGGAGAGAGATTTTCATTTCTAATCATTTTCCACTGTGTACAGTATCCTTTTTGTTTTCAATATCAGGGATTCATCCTGAGTATTACTGTTATTTTAGTGATTTTACCAAAGATATTGTTAGTGAATCTCTGAGACTTATAGAAGTTAGTGCTTTATTTCTTAGATACTTTTTGTTTTCAAATGGGGGAAAATTAAAATAGATCTGTGTCATTAAAAGAACATGATATGCTTGTATATTTACTCCTCTGTGTTCTTGATACTCCTTTTTATGCCCTACTTTGAAAGCTGCAGTCTGTCTCTTAGAAAGTGACTTAGCAGGGAACTAGGAGGTAGGCTTCCAGGTATAGAATGAGTAAATCATGGGAATAAAAAGTATAGTACAGGGAACATTGTCAGTGGTATTCTGATAGCATTGTATGATGGCAGATGACAGCTGCACCCAAGGTGAAAATAACGTATAGAGTTGTCGAATCACTATGTTATACATTTGAAGCTAATGTAACATTGTGTACCAGCTCTACTTAAATAAAAATAAATTAAAATTAAAAATGAAAGGTAATTAGTGATGTGATGGTAAAAGGCTCTGCAGATGTAACCTTGTCAAAGCATCTGTTCTTAGAGAACTTCAGAACTGGATACTTATGTGCTTACCTTAGCAGTAGGTCATGATCCCAGCACTCAGGGACTGACAAGGTAAAAATAATAATAGTCCTTATATAATATTGTGAGGAGATTCAAAGGGGTTCTATTAGGATAAAAGACTTGTCTTGGTTTGGTTGGCATTTTCCTGGCTTTAAGATAGAAAATCTCATATGCCAGCCTTGAGGAAACCAGGATGGCTGGCCACCCTACTCCCTACACTTCTATTTTTAAAAACTTCAGGTGGACCTACAGGTCTATGGACAAATGCTCAGCTATCCCAAAATAATCCTCAGAGAAGTTGCCGCACACTCCCGATGATAAGTCTCTTGGCCCTAGCATCTTTACCTCTAGGAAAAGGTGACAGATCCTTGGGTGACATGATCCCTTGGGCCTTGCTAGTCAGAGTGTATGAGCATTATGGGGGAGCTCCTTCGATGTGGGGCATCTCAGATTCCATCCCAGACTTCCTGAATCAGAATCTCTAGGTGACTGATATACAAGTTTTAGAAGCACTGCTCTAAGGTCCTTTCAACTTTATTTTTCTATGATTCTATCTCTAGCTCTTTGTGCTCAGTGACTTGATCTCTGTCCCAGAGCATTTTAACCTCATTAGAAACATGTCAGAGCTAATGAGCAATTTGAATTCAGCATAGATACAAACTTTGCTGCATTTCATGGAGAAAGGATTAATTTGTTGTGCTATTTGCCCTGGAGCAAGCACCCTAAGAGTTGATTTACAAAGCTCCCACAGTCATGGTCTTTTGGGGTTGTGTGTTGATGGAGATCGGATATGGCGCAAGCACCCTGCTGTCTTCACTTTCAGCTCTTACCTCCCTCCCCCAGCATGAGGCCCCTCAAGGGCAGGGTGTGAGGCCTCACAGAGCTGCATAAACAAGGCATCCGTTCCCCCCCTTTGCTAACAACCAAGTGGTTGGAGTGAGATTTCTTTCTGAGAGAGCCCCCGCTATAGTCCAATTTCACTGTGAGTTCTTTGTTTGACACTGGAGACCTTCTGTATCTGTCCCTCAGTACCTTATTTAGGTCTTATTTGCCATATTTGTGGCATTGCCTGTTTATAGCATCCTTCTGACTCCAACTGTAATAGTTGGAGTATTCGAAGTTGGGTAATAATATTTAATATTTAGGTGAAGAAAAATTCCCGTCTTCTGCAAGACAGAGTCTAGTTCATGTTTTGTTTTAAAATGGCAATGTGCTTAATCCGTATGAGTGCTGTTTATCTTTCTCTCTCACTCAGCCATGGTAAAAACATTTTCTTCCTGTAGGAGCCACAGGTATTCCTCACAGTGTTCTTGTCCCAGCTCCTGTTACTACAAGTGTCATTCTACCAACTCTATCCTTCCCGATAAGACGAGGGGGGGAAGGGAGCGGGCGGCGGTAGCCCTATTGTATAAGTCAGGACCTTATTTCAGAAAAATATGTCCATGACCGTATTTCTCCAGAGATCCCATAATGACAACATGCTTCACATAATTCATTGATTTACGGATTTCCCCCAAATTTAGATAGATATCTTCTTCTGTATAGGAATAATTACATGAAACAAAGATAATATTACCAAGAGTTTTTTGTGTCTCCTTCTGCATCTCCTTTATAGGTTCTTCTCCCGGTCTCTCGAATGCTAATGTTGGGGCACCTGGCTGGCTCAGTTGGTAGAATGTGTGACTCTTGATCTCGGGGTTGTGAGTTCAAGCCTTACATTGGGTGCAGAGATTGCCTGAAAAAAATAAATTAAATACTAGCATTCCTTAGGGTTCTGTGAAGCACTTTCCTTTCTTCTCAAGTCATACTCTTCCCAGATGATCAGGGTTATTCCACCACTTCAGTTAACATACAGTGATGCTTCCAGATTTGTTTCTTCTAGTTTATACCGTGCTCCTAAATTCCAGACCCATTTATCCAATTGCCCTTAGGATCTGCACTGTCCAATATTGTAGTCACTAGTCACATGTAGCTACCAAGCACTTAAAATGTGGCTAGTCCCAACTGAGATGTGCTAAAGTATCAATTATACTCCATATTTCTCAGATGCGGTAGGAAAAAGAATGAGGTATCTCAATAACTCATTTATTTTGATTATGTTGAAGGAGTAATATTTTGGATATATTGGGTAAAATATATTACTATGATTAATTTCACCTATTTTATTTTACTTTTTTAATGTGGCTACCATAAAATTTAAGCTAACACCTGTGGCTTGCCTTTGTGACTTGCATTATATTTCTACTGAGCAGCAATGTTTTCCACTAGCGTGTATACTTGCCACCTCAATCTTGATTTGTCAAATCTGCGTTTAAGTTCTTTATCCATAGGCTTTGCTCTCTGGGTATTGAGAATTCCCGAATGTTCAGGTGAATGCTTCAGTTATCAAAACCACAACCATAGAGTCACCCTTGACTGATCTTTTACCTTATTTTCCACATATATCACTGACCAAGTCCTGTCTATTTTCTCTCATAAAATTAAAAAAAAAAATCTTTGCATCTTTCTACTTCTCTCCTTCCCATCTTCCCCTTTCTAGTCCTCTCACCTGTGGGACCACAATAGCCTCTTAGCTGGCTGCCTTGCTGTAACTACATCCTTGATCTTTGTGAATGTAGATCTTGTCTTGCCATGAACTCCTTCCCTTGCTTGGAACTTTTTAAGAGTTTCCAGTGCCTTCCAAAGAGAGTCTCATATTCTTCATGTCTCACAGGCCCTCCATGACCTGCTCCCTGTCTATAGTTGCAACCTCATTGCTCAGTGCTCTCCCCTCCCTTCCCTGCATCCCATTTCTCAGCCATGTTCAACTTCTCTGTGTCTTTCCATTCATAAGGTTCAGTTTCCATGAGCTCTGCATGAAGATCATTTTCTCATGTAAGCTTCCCTGAGTTTCCTACATAGGTTCTGGAAGCCCTGCTGTGTGCCAGCTCTCTACATATTTGCTCTACCCAATACTCAAAGCTCCAGTATAGCTCTATAAATTGTCCATCTCTTGTAGGTGGTAAGCAGAGCCTGGATGGGGTGTATTCATTTGTTTGTTTGATTTACAGTACCCAATATTGAACACATAGCAACTCAATAAAATTAGTATTTAATAAATGAATATAATTTAAAAAATTGTGGACTCCCCCAGATTTTCCTCTCATGTTCTTTCTGTCCATTTCTCTGTTAGGACGTATTTGTGTGGAGTTCATGGCACTCCACGTTTGTTTAGAAGACCCAAGATTGAGATAGTATCCTGGCTTTATTTCTAAAATTCCTAGGGACATGTGATACAAGAAGTTTCTTTTATAGTATCCTCTGGGCTTTTGCTTCCTGAGGCTCCCAGTTGACCAGATGGTGTATTCCAATAGCTGACTCCTTCACTCTGCCCCATCCCACCCCTACTGAATTAGCAGTTTGTCAGCATTCACAGTTGCTTTCCTTCCCTGGTGGTTTCAAATGGACCAGTTGTGATGGGAGAGAATAAGAACTCAACCCTCACCATTACCGTCTGGGAATTATTATTATTATTGTCATTATTAGTAGTAGCAGTAGTAGTTTAGAACACTCTGTAGGTATTTCAGTTGTCTTAGACTTATTCAAGTATCAGTAAATCAAACCCTGGTCTCTCTTTGATTGTTGGCTATATTGAGCATGGGAGAAATGAAAAGTTTATAAGATGTTGTAGGTTGGCCACCCAGTCCCTCCAAGTTTCTAGGATGTACATAAAATAGTCAGGACACATGCATATATTTGAAATTATTTTTCAAAGACTAAAGAATAAAGAAATAAGTAAGAATTATTTGTGGGTACCGGTTATAACCCCCTCTCCCTAAGGGGTGTTTTTCTGGACAAGTTGCGTCATCTTATTTATTTATTTATTTTTGCTTCAGTTCTCACATCAATAAAATGGACATAATGGTATTTATCTCACAAGGTCATTGTCTGGCATATAGTGAGTACTTAATAAATGTTGTCTTTAAAAAGTCTCAATTTTACAGCTGTGATTTATAAAACAACATATGAACATACTACTAATTGAATAGAGTACTCTAGATTTTATGTTTCTGAGGAACAAATGCCTGCCAAGGGAGTTAAGTAAGTTCAAAAGCTGCTTAATCTAATTCTTGAAAAATAAGGAATACTTCCCCATGGTCACATGACATTATACCGATCCAGCACCCACCCCCCACCCCCCATGAAGCTAATCATAGAATATAGAGTCATTCAGGACAGTCTTTGATTCCTTGTGCTCTAATACCTTCTATTTCTTTCTTCCTACTTCTGGAAAAGAAAAGGTTAATGTTCTTGTTGATCACCTTGATTCTTAGATCTTGCTTAATATCCTCTCCTGTAGTGCTTGCGTTCAGTTTTTACCTATGTAACTGCTCTTAATGTGTCAGTGTTCAAAGTATGAGGCACCCCCTGCCTCTGTGAAAGCAAAAGTAAAGAAGAGTTCAAATGGAAATTTTGGCCTAGCTTTTCCTTTAATAATTGCCTAACTCTCTTTCCTAGGGATAAAGGCATAGCATCACTAATGGTATCTTTTCAGTCCTTAAAAAAAAAAAGTGAGACACAAAAATTCCAAGAGTATTATCCATCTTGTCATCAGAGTTACAGAAGGAAAGTAGAAAAAGATCTAAATGGACCCCAGATTGAGGAGTATCAACAATATTACATGGTTATTAAATTTCATGAATAATAAAGGGCCGCAGTAGCGAGCTGGTACATGTTTAACAACTACCTCTCTAGGATTTGTAGTATTTGCCCAATTCTGTGTGATTATATTCTTATATGACCTATTCATGGCTCCCATCATGCTGTCACCAAACACATTGTGAAGAGCTAGTGAGTAGGTGTCATTCATCTCAGTCATAACACCAGAGGGGGTGTGTGAGTGTGTGTGTAGAAGGGAAGATGAGTTTGTTTGTTTGTTTGTTTGTTTCTTTCTTTTTTAAGATTTAATTTATTTATTTGACAGAGAGAGATCACAAGTAGGCAGAGGGGGAGGGGGAAGCAGGCTCCCGCTAAGCAGAGAGCCCGATGTGGGGCTTGAACTCAGGACCCTGAGATCATGACCTGAGCTGAAGGCAGAGGCTTAACCCACTGAGCCACACAGGCACCCCGGAAGATGTGTTTCTTAATCTAACTCCCTGACTGATGCATAGAATTGTTTTTCAGTATCCCTGAGATGTAGTTGTTTGCCTTCTGAGGTCACAACTCCAATGGTGAGATTCTCATGTTCTGAAGTAGTCATTCAGCTGGATTCAACAGATCAAGAGGAAGAGATACAGTCATGTATAAAGGATTATCTTAGGTCGGACATTAGACATCAATTGCTTCTCTTCATGGATTCAGATATAATAATCCAGAAGTATTGTCCCAAGTGTACTGCCAAAATTATAGACCCCCATCTTTGAGGAGGTGCTAGGTTGACTCTGGCACTTCTCTACAATAAATTATTATTGCTTTACCCAACTCTGAACAAAGATAAACACAGAGAGAGATACCTGCTAAGTCATGGGGGGGAATGATGTGTGGGTGTGCCTGTCAGAAACACAAGGATTATTAAATCATATGTCTTCCTCTCTGCTTACCAGTTCTGTTTTGTACGTGAATTTAAGGATTGTTAGAAATTTGGGGGAAAGACTGAGTGTCGTGGATTTCTTCCTCTTTTTAGGTGTCTTACTCAGAAGGAGAAGTATTTATAAGAGTTCCTTAAGCAATAAGGAGACATAAAAATTATTGATACATAGAAAATAGTACCGGCCGGTGGCAGGTCAGAGGGAAGATTATGGTTTTCTAACAAGGACTTGTTATGAGCACATGGTATTTTAAAGGTTGTTTGAGTGAGGCTGTGCCACAAAAATTTGTTGGCTGTGCTTGAAATTCTGATTCCGTCCTCTTTGTGCAGTAAAAGAGGAGAGTGACGGCAGTAAGCACTAATATTCTGGAAATGTAACAGCATTTAAAGCTAGTTATTAGGATGTGTTTGGCTTAGGAGATGTGTAATTATAAAGGGTTTATTTCACAATTGTTCTGAATTGAGAGCATTTAGAGCTCAATGCAATGTTTGTCTTAATGCACAGAGATATGGACCCTCAGGAAAAGTAAGCTAATGGTAAACACAAACCAGGGAGTTAATATTTGTTCTCATTGGTATTGTTGATTGCCTAACAAATCCTTTGTGGGCAGTATGTATTCAAAAGTTCCACACAGTATATGGGCACTAAATTACATAACTATTTATGCAACTGGTATCTTAAATTGATACTTAGGCTAAGAAGTTTTATCAAGTGATAATGTTGTCTTTCTGAAGGAAAACCTCCCTTAACTAAAAACAAGCTCAGTTATTTAAAAAAAAAATAAATAAATAAATTAAGGCACCCCCTTGAACAGGGAAAGAAAAGGAAAGGCTTGTGTCTTTCTGTCTTTTTGATTATCTACAGAGCTCTTGCTGATGCAGAGGGAAGGGTTAACATTTAAAATGGACTGGTTGCCTCCTGATTTCTTGCACATAAAGCCATGAGAAGTTCAGGGAGAGACTTCTTCCCCTAGTAATGAAGCTCTCTGCTGCTAATGGCCCATGCAGACTCCCTTGGCTCCTCCAAATTAGAAATACTTTTGTGCTCCTTTGCTTCATTAACAGTAAAGAGAGGGAGATTGGTGGCTATTTAGGGCACAGGGAAATTGGTGGCTATTTAGGGCAAGCGAAAATTGTAGTCATTATGGTTGGTAAATTCTCTTCATGGTGTTCTTCGAGACTTGATGTTCTTTTGGTACTTTTCAGAAGAGCCCACCATTGTCACTGCTGGCAGTTGGCCTAGAAGGAGAAGAGTTGATTTGACTTTGGATTTTTGGCCCCCGGTGATGGTCAGCACAAGGCATCTTGCCTACGGGGACATGGGTCTTTTACATTTTAATTTTCTTTCCAGAATGCACCTTTTCCACTACCAGCTGTAATGAAGGCCTCTTTGATAACCTCCTTCTCTACTGGGATTGAATTACACAAAGCTGGTGCTGCACATGAAGACCTGTAAAACTGCATCCCACATAAACCTTAGTTGACATGGATAGGATGGCTTCATAGGGTCAGGGCAATGCATGCAGAAGGAAGAAGAAAGGATAAGTTAGGATCATAATGTGCTATGGTGGGTCTCTGGTTGATCGGGGGTTAACATCAGATCGCTGGATTCTGCTTGGAAGATGAAGGGCTTCAAAAGGAAGATAATCATCATCTCGGAGACTAATAGAACTGAATGAAGTTAGCATTAGGTGGTTTTACAATATACGAAGAGGGGGTCATGTTTATAAGAGCTTTTAGGAACTGAGGCATATGGTCTGAAAAAATGGCTCCTTCAATAATTGAAGTCAACAATACATAGAAACTGAACCCAGGAGAATTTGTACCCTAAAAATTGATTTATAAGCTGATAGAAATTTGAGAAACAATGAAGTCTAGTCAAAATGACCTGGAGGATTCTTGGGGCCACACTGATGAAATTAAGGAGCATTTCTGTGACTATCTATCCAGTTGATTGTATTGTGACATACTGAGGTAATATTTTCATAGTTTTCAAGATGGCATGTATGATAGCTTGAAAGAGTGACAAACAGATTGCTAAGGCAATGTAAGTGACAAAATATAGGTTGGAGGAAAAAATGTAGACAGATGGATTTGAATACATCTTTTGGTCTATATTTAAAAAAATGTGAAAGTGATTTAATTGAGAATACTTCATAGGGATTAAAAAAATAACAGTTCATAAGGAAAGCTTAGCATTTTTTACATTTTAATTTTTCCTTAGCATTTTTTAAACCAGGGCTCATTAGTAGTGTAGATTGCTTATATGTGTCCAGGAGAGGTTTTCTGACCTTTATATTATAAATGTTGAAGTCTTCATGACAAATATCCTATTGATATGGTGGTTGAGTGTATCAGGCTCTGATAACTTATGATCAAATTGGTTATCTTCTTCAATTGATAAGTTTATAAGAAATCTCCTGACCCTCATGTGGGTTTTCCACGTAGACTCCCTGTTGGGGAAAAACATCTCCAAGTATGAGTTTGGAGTGTATTCATCCATTTTGACACTCATTCATTCAACAAATAGTTACAATTACCTGCTATGCAAAAGGCAGCTCTGTATCTTACTGTGAATTTTTAAATGGGAATTTTGATTTATCTATGAGTCTCTCCTGGATTTAGTTCTTGTGATTCATTTTCCTGGGCCCATATATTTCTGTGAAAACTGATAGGATATACTTTCAGGATCTGAAATACTCATTCCCTGAACTTTGAGGAGTCCCACTTCACGTACTGATTGAGATACCTAATGCTAGCCAACCCATTGACCTCTTTGGTATTTCTTGGTTCCAACTTTATCTTTTTTTAACATGTTTGTTTTGCACTTATTTCTTGGAAGGCTAATTTTAAAATTTATCAGTTGGGCCAAATTGTGCTGGATCATCTCCTGGGACTCTGGGACGTGTGGTTTTAGTTGGAGGAAAAGGGAACCATGATGACTGAGGACAAATGGATAGAAAATACAAGGAAGAAAATTTCTCTTTCTAATAATTGTCTAAAAATTCAAATGTAAAAATAAGCTCCATAAATGCAATGGTCTTCTGTGTGAGTGGTCTTCTATGTGGCATCCCATAACTGGAAGAAGAGACAGGTTGAAATGTGGAGGGAATTCCTATAGTGGATTGGAATTTGGAACAGATAACCCTCATGTCCATCTGGCTCTAAGAATATGAGTTTAGGATTGTTCTTTAGTTCCAGTGTAAATCCTGATACACATATGAAAAACGCAAAAATATCCCAAGCCTAATTAGAGAAAGTATCCCATCCCAGAGTTTCTAAAGGTTAAGTTAATGTTGCATCAAGAAATCTGGGAAAAGAATAGGCTTTTTTTTTTTTCTTTAATTCCCAAATGACCTGAAGATTTTTTCATTCCTTTCATTTTATTAATTAATGAATGGAAGAAATGCATGTATTCTTACAAGAGGCTTGTATCAAATACTGTATTTGTACCAAGGGTTTTGAGTGTGTGTTAAATGACCAAATATCGTGGATAAACTGTAAACATTAAAATAAATAGTACAGAATGGCAAATCTGGCATATCTGAGGTCTGTTCCCTTTTATTTTTTTAATTTATTTAAGATTTATTTATTTATTTGAGAAAGAGAGAATGTGTGAGTTGGGGGAGGTGCAGAGAGAATCTCAAGCAGACTCACAGAAATCAATTCTGGGCTAGATCTCAGGACTCATGAGATCATGACCTGAGCCAAAACCCAGAGTCAGATGCTTAACCTACTGAGCCATCCAGGCACCCCCTGAGGTTTGTTCTTAAATGAGCTGTGGATAGATGTTAACTGGGCTTGGTATGGTTACTGAATTTCACAGTTTTACATGCATGTAAGATACATACTATTTACCTCTATTTTTTGAAAAAGGAAATGAAAGCTTAAAGAGGGTCAGTAATTTACCCAAATGCATCTACCTCGTGTATGCAGATACAGATTTCCAGTTTTTGCCCATTGGACCATAGTGCCCAAGAATTTCATGCTAAAAACCATTTCCTTTTTTATAAAATGCACTGGATTGTAAATTGGCTTTGGATATGCTCATGCCACACCTCACTTTGAAAACCCAACATCCTCCTTCCTCTCATTTCCCTCTACTTTGAGAATTTAATTATCTGCCTGCAGCAAAATGCCACAGTTAAAGATTCTCAGGAAAACCAAACCAAAGGGGGAAGGACATAATGTGTATTGATTTTTTTTTTTTTTGGTCTTTTATTTTCTGTCTACTTTGACTTTCTTTTAGGGTCTTAGCATGTGGCTAAATCTGTTTGTTCTAGTGAAGTCTTAAAAATCACTTTCTGGGGTGGGTTATGTAATTTGTGGAAATTAATACATTTCAAGTTCTGTCCTATGACATTCACACCATGCTTTTGTCATTCTCTGCCTCAGTTTCCTCATTTGCTAAAATGCACTTCTAGAAATGTGTTCCATAAATGAGGAAATGGGCACCAGCTGTTTGAGAGAGAGTTCATCCTTCACAGAACAAACATGGTAGGAGTGCCCACTATGTGCTGTTCCTATGCCAGGGTAGAGGAGAGCAGAAGGCACAAAATATTTCTAACTCAAAAATCTCACAATCTATACTAATAAACAAAAATGCTGATACCAGGTGTGGTGGTAGGAGTGAGTGCTGGGCGGAAGAGGAGCCAGGTTACCTCCTCATTCTAGGGAAGGCCGCTGAAGTCATTTCTGCCTGACTGTTGAGGGTGGGCTTCTGAGAGTCTAGACATATTAGTTCTTGGTGTCAGTCTTTGCTTCCCATAATATGTTTTCTGATGTTGATAAAATTGGTCTATGGCAAAATTCCAGACATGGACATTTCTTTATTAAAATAGTAGTAGATAGTCCTGGCCTGTATGAACTCATTAAGATGGCATTTATCTGTAGTCTCAGATCTCAGAGTTACTACCTTCAACCCACCAGATCAGTGGAATGACAAATGATCCAATGACATCTTACCACGTGGGCTGTTTGACCCACACAGTGATTGCTAAAACGCTATAGACACACAGACAAGATGGCCCAAGACATAGATGGAAAGAAGAGAAAATGACTTACCATGGATGGCAGAGGAGTGGATTAGATCCAAAATAGACAAGTAACTTACCACCCATATTTTTTTTTCTTTTTAAATCACCCTAGAGCTAATGTTCCTGATGTTTCTTATGATTTAACCATGACTGACAGCAGAAATAAGACAACCACTGTCAATTATGTACATGACACACTGTCTAACCTTTATGGCTGGATGGCTCTGCTCTTGGATCAAGAGACTTACTCACTGCAGTTTGACACCCCTTGGATCAACAGTTCTCTGCAGGTAACCCCAGGAATTCATTCACAGCTATGATCTTTTTCCCCAGGAGCTCTTATCTTTCCACCTGTGAAATAGCAATTTGCAGGAATTAGCATCTTCTGGTGCTGATAAAGAAAACTGCCACAACATTTTGGTCCGATGAATGTAATCTGAATATAAGTTATGACGGTTATTTTTATTTTAGTTTTTTTTTTTAACTAGGAAATTTTAGAATCTGAATTTTGTCTTGAATAACACAGTTGTTCTGCCTGAAATTTTAATTTATTAATACAATGAAAAATACCTTCTAAGCATTCTACAGAATTACATTATTAGATTGTGGGTTAAGGACCAACTTAACCCTTAGAAAAGTGTTTGTAGCCAGAGAAAATGTCTTAACAAAGCATTTTTACATTGCATACTGCCACCTTGTGGTCAAAGATTAACTTGCAAATAAAGGTCTGGACCTTCATTGGAATCGGTTGGAGTCCTGAATATAGGTTAGGGGCCCTGAATATAGGAACGGCCATGTGGAAAGTGGGTGCATTTTATTGGGGGTGGGGGGAGACAAGCCAGTGGATTTATTCAAGCTTCTCCTCTTCCTTTTAATGCATTTCTTTCTTCCTTCACATTCTCCTTAAAGTCATGAGAATGGGTCGTAGGTGTGATATAGTTCAAGGCAGAAGCTCCCTCGACCCTCTCAACTACCCTTCTCAGAAAGGAGAGTTCTTTCCTTCCCTTGAGGTTCCCATTAGAATTGGGGGAGTTTTTAAGGTGAAGTCATCAGAATGATGACAGTAGAGGTGGAGACCTTAGTGTCTACCTTGGCTCAGTACTCCCCTGCTTTGTGGTGTGGGGCAAGTTACTGAACTTCCGCCTGCCTCAGCTTCCTTGTCTGTAAAATTGGGGCAGTGATAGTAAAAATCCCAGGGAATCTTTGGAGGATGGAATGCTTTGCTATGAATAGAACTTGAGCATGTAACCAATGCTCCAACAGGGCTGCTATTACTGTTACAAATGGATGGACTTCCTGTCATTGCCTGCCTCTTTGAATTATGAGAAAAAATGGAAAAAGAATTTCAGATCTGGCTCTGGCCCTCCTAGCTGCTTGAACTGGGACAAGTCAACTTACTCATCTGGGTTTTCTCCTCTGTTACTCGAGGTTGTTAAACAAGAGAAACCAATGGAGTCTTTGAGTCCTCACGTTCTATGATTCTGGAGGTGTGGTTATGAATTTATCAGGGAGTGGATTTAGTAAGCCCATTTCCTACAAGAAGAGTAGTCTGGTGTGAACTGCCATATTTCTAAAGTACTCCATCTACATTCTTTGTAGCTCTTTTCGGGCAAAAGCTTTCTTTACTCAATGAGAATTATTGTTTTATTCTCCCACTCCAAGTACTCAGCAACGTTTGGCAGCTTTATTCCTGGGAACTACCTCCTGCTGGTGCACACGGTCCTGTGGCCTTACCCTGACATCCATGTAAGGTGTGGGAATCAGGTGGGGCGGTCCCTTCCATCTCTGCCATCACCTGGTCGGGACCAAGGCTGTGACTGGTTCTTCAATACCCAGTTGAGGCAACTCACCTATCTGGGTAAGTATAATTGGATGAGAATGTTGAATAGTTGGAAGCCACCATTCACTCTTGAATTCCAAACATTTGTGCTATGAAGTGATGAGGACCTGAAGGGGAGAGGTGTGTGATTACGAATAAATGGTTGGGCTCTGAAATCAGACTGCCTGGGCAGTTGTCCTGAGTTCCTTGTCCCTCTCCCTTGTGCCAGCCGTATGTCACCTGAGCCTGATCCACACCAGAGCCCTGCAATTATGAAATTTTAATAGCACTGGAGAGGAAAATATGGTAATTCCCTGGTATTGCTGCGTCTTTGCCAAATGGATTGTTTTATATTTTATTTGCACTGAATCGTACCATTCAAATTTTATTTCTGACTTGATCAACCACAAAGGTAACCTAAAATTATAAAAACTTAGGATGGACAAAAATCCTGAGACTGTTTTTGCTGCTAGAGCCAAATGCAGCTATTAGGTAAAAACCAAGAGGTATCATTAACTCTGACTGTTCACTTGATATATATCCTAGAACAAAATTTTAATTTCAAATTGTTCTCCTATTACTTGGCATGCTTGTGAAGAGCCTGTCTTGTCCATTGGTATGATTTCGTTCATGAACTTCAACCTGACTTAAATGGCTGCATGAGCTAAGCATGGTAAAGGAACATTTGTCACATAAAGAAAAAAAAATCAAGTCATACAGCTACAGATTTCCTTCCCCTTTGTTATCATTATTTATTGAATAATAGCAAGTTTTACTCTTTATACTTTATACTATTTACACACATATATGGTAGAAATGCATATCTATCTAAATTTGTGTATTTATATATAGATGTACATCTGTAGGTATAGATGAGCATATATATGATATAGATGCATTTTTCAGTATACAAAATTTTTATTAGGCAGATAGCCTTTATTAATTGAAATCATTCTTTGTATCAGAATGTCCTACTATCTCTGCCTTTAGATAAGAGGAGTTGGAAAAGGATCAGGAAATCAGAGGGTTGGTTTGCTGTTTAATGAACTTGGAGACCCTTGTTCCTCAAGACGAGTCCCAGTGCTCCATGTACTGGCTTCTGAGGTCATTTGTGTCTCCAGTATCTGAGTGAATGGGGTAGGTAGGTGGCTCATTCCTGGACTGGTACAGTGAGGACGTGAGGATTCAGGGGAAACCGAGGCTTGCATTGCTCCTCGATGGTGATACCCCATGCAGTTGTGTTGGACTGGGTAGATTTGGTTATGGTTTTGGATATACTCTGTGTCAGGTTTACAACATCCCTGGGAAGGCTCATAATGTCATTATGATAGTGAGGTAGTTGCAGTGGGTACCCCAACTGGACCCCAGCTGTTGAGTTCTAGCTCTCTGCCCTGCATTCTACATATTGATTAGTTTGTTACTTTCACTTAATTGTCTTTTTTTGACCATGTGACTTTATAAATTTGCTACTATGGTAATTTACATAAAATACATTTACTCTAAGAAAAGAACGTAAGTCAAGACCTCACAGTCTATGTGGACATAGTCCTGAGATTTAAAAAAAAAAAAATGGGAGAGCTGTGTATACAGAAGTTTCATTTTTATCGTAGGGAGACTGCTTGACTTCTTTCAGGGCCATTGAATTTCCTGCCAGACTTTCAGGGATGGAGGATGGAGAGACCCTTCTCCTATTACTGGCTGGCTTTTCGTTCAGAGTGTCGCTTCACTGGTAATTGGCTGTGTTTCATTAATTTGTTGACCACTTCTAAGTGGACCATCTTTTTTGTATTGTTTGTTTGCAACCTTACCACATCCCCCAGGATAGGAAGTTTCAACCAAAATCACAATTATCTCTGTTTCCTCCATTTGGCTACTTTGTGTGGGATTGAAGATACCTGACTTATCTTAGATCCCCCCTGAGAAGGAAAAAAAAAACCAGAACCCAGGCATTCTAGCTCCTGGCTCTGGATCTCCCCACTAGAGTGTGCTGCCCACTAAATAATCATTGATCACTGACCAAATTGGGTGTGTGTGTGAGGGGGATGCTAGGTAGGGTTGTGAGAGAAAACTTCTCACTGATCCCCAGTGACAAAGAAAAAAATCCTATACATATAATGTTTTGAGAGTATTCCTCTTCTCTACCAAGGCAACTTTTGTCTTTTTTGTTTGTTTGTTTGTTTGTTTAGCAAATGTCTTTATGGGATGCAGGTTCTTTTGGAAAGTTCATGGCCAGAGCTTAAAGTTTAGGTTTTAATCGGTGGCTGGCTGACTTTTTCACCTGGGGCATGGAATTATAAATGTTCCATGCCTCAGTGACTTCATCTCTACCACAAGGTTAAGAATACCCACTTATCTCTTGGAACTGTGGTACAAAACCCCGAAATATCTTCAAATGGGATTAGTATGCCCTGTTACTTTATTGCACGGTTTTCCAGTAGATTATTTCTCTAGATCTGTTCTTTTTCCCCCCTCAGAAGATGAACAACGTCACATGCCTTGAACTTAATGTGCATGTTCTAACCTTTCCAAAAGGGTCTCCTTCTATTTTCCTTGACTGGATTTTGTAAGATAACTGAGGTTCGTGATAACATGACATATAGGATACATGGTTTCCATGACCGAAATGTAATACCACGGAAGCAGTTGTTGCCCACAGAATATGATCATCTCGCTCATTTAAAAATATCTTAAGAGGATTGGTTCAGGTTGCCTTTTGGAAGCCCCTGAGAATTTTGCCTAAGAAGCCACCGGCAGAGCCAACCACAGCTAAGGACTCCTGTGATCTCCTTTGACCCAGGAGGAGCAGCGTTTGATGTGAGAAGTGATCACGAGTGCCAGTTGCACCCTGTAACTTTCGACACCATGCTTGGGAACGGGCAAGACTGCAGGACAAGTGTTCTTTTATATTTTCTGAGTCGGAGTCAAATCCAGCGAGCCCATTTTTCTGTTTATGCAATTTGATTAACTGGTAGCGGCTTCTGCCTCTGCCTTCCCCACTCACTGCCTCTTTCCCTGCTGTCTTTTTTTTTTTTTTTTTTCAGGGATGTTTCAGTTCATGGTTAACTATTTTTATTTTTTAGTTACATTAACGCTATGAAATAATTAGTCAGCTAATTAATCTGGTTTACAAGCTTTGTAGGATTCTTCAGCTGTCAGTCAGGCCTAGGCCCGAGGCCTACATCTAGTCTCAGCTCTCTTGCCCATGTGATTCCCGTTGCCATGGCTACTGGCTACATCTGCTGACACCCCACTCTCTATTTATTGCTTAATTAAGAATTTCACGCTCAGCCCTTATCTGCCTCTAAGAACAAGCGCACACTGTTAAGAAATTCCAAATGTAGGCCCGGGCACAAGGAAAGCCTTTCTTGCAGGCTTGGCTGGACGGAGCCTCTCTAACGATCTTCTCGGCATCCCAGCCGCCACCCTTCAATCAAAAATCATTAAATGGGGCAGAGATAATGAGCATGTAGCATATCAAAAGAAGGATGTTTGCTTGGTCCAAAGGAGGAAAAGCTGCTGGGCCCCATGCGCAGCCCCACTTCAAAGGGAGATGAGACCCCCTCATCACTGGGGCCTGATAAAGCCTCATTTGTTCTGGGCTTGACTTATGAAAAAGGTCTGGTGTGTCCGGGTCCCGTCTCACAGACGCGGGATCCCCCCCCACCTCTAGCCTCCACCGGCCCCCTCCCTGGACGTCCGCACGCACGCTCGTGTGTCAGTACTCAGGCAGCTGGGTCCCCCAAAGCATCAGGCGGAGCGTATAATCACGGACTCTCCCCTCACAATGGCCACTTGTAGGGGGGTGGCTGGGAGGAGGTCTTCATCACAATAGGAACACAATTATTGCAGCTGCCAGCGAGGGCTCTGCTCCTTCCTGTAGGAAGATAATAGGACTTGCCCAACACAGGAGGAGAAGGTTGGGGGGGATGGTGACGGAGGTTGATGGGGTGGAGGAAACAATCTTGAGTTGATTATTCATATTCTGACTCTTGGAAGCCCGATGGGGAGCCAGTGGGGTTCCAGCAGCTGCTCGTGCACAGTCCTCCCCTAATAATTGTACATTCTGTCAGGGGTCAACTTACTTTTGACCCTGTCCTTTTATATCAGGAAAAGGCTCTTGAGGGCAAACTGTTGGGCTGTGGCAGGGGGCATTAAACACCCACAGACCCTTCCCTGTGCTTTCTCCTTCACCCAACCAGCAGCCGGTGATAAATTCATGTCAGATGCCGGGCCATTCACGGTTGCCCTCCTGGGTTCACACAGCCCTGCTCGCGCCTCGGAGACGCGGCCAAGCCGGGATATTGTGCGAGGCGGCAGCTGAGCGAACGCCTGCGAGGCGCGGAGGCTCCTGCCCACCACCTTCTTGTGATCCGGCTGGGGGAAAAAAAAAGATGTGTCTAGCCAGGCTGGCCAGTGCCTGTCTCCAAATGGCCCAGTCACCAAGATAAAGGCAGGCTGTTTGGCACGAAGCCGGAGCTGTCTTCCACAAGGGCAAGAGGGCCATAGATAGAGGAACAGATGGACTTCATTGTCTGCAAGAAGTCAGGTCATGTCACACAGAAGGCCCGGAAAAGATGCTGTTAACCTGGGACATCCTGGAAACAAGGAGTGCTCTCCTGAGTTTGCGGCCAGGAGCTCTTGGGTCCTGCCTGCAGCTTCTCTTTTTCTCCAAAGTGCTCAGGGCGTGGAGTAGGGGCAGGCTGCTGCCTCCAGCCTTCTGTCGTTCAGCTGGTCCAGAAGACCCGGTCAGCTACTCGGGAAGGAATTCTACTAGCATCTGTGCAGGAGAGAGGACTCAACCAGCTGCCCCGAGCATTTGGGGAGGGTTTGATAAGCAGAGCAGAATCATAATCCTTCAAAACTGCCACCATGCCCATGCTGAGGCCCTCTAAGGCAATCCATAGCATTCTAGTTAATAAATTAATTTACATTCTTATAGAAAACTCATTCCCCAAAGATCCCCAAGGATTTTTGTCAGAAATTTAGAGGATTGACTTTGGGGAACTGCGCTAAACTTTATGGCAAAGAGAGAATGGAACAGGACCTGGCGATGGGAAAACGAATTGTACCTCTTGGTGGCAAGCAATTTCTCTCCCGCAAAGAAAAGGAAGGAAATAAAGAAAAAAGGGAAAGAAGGGAGGAAGGAAAACTTAGAAGTCAGGATCAAATATTTTTTCTAGGAAGTACCCTGCTTAAGGAGGTAATTCTGAGTGATGCTGACGGCCGGCCGACCCTACTTTACGTGGAGCACAGCGAGTACAACCAGCATTCAGACTCAGCCTTTCTGACCTTCACTCAGTACTTTTTCTAGTATACTGGTGTTTTGGCTTGCTTAAATCCAAACTTATGTATATACCCTTGTAAACCAGTTCTTCTTCCTTCCATTTACGGAAAAAACTTGAGCTTATTAAAGGCTCTGTGCTTCCTAAACTTTAGATATTTGAATACCAGCTTTACTCCTTGTCACCTGCTATGCCTCCTGTTCTATTATTTACCTAAGATTTTTCTTAAATCAATTCCCACGGCATCTTATTTTCAAAACCTAACTTCTTTGTAAGCAATAATATCCATAATTATGGGTTTAATGACCTAGTTGCTTTTTCTAAAATACATTAGCATCCATTGCTATAAAAATAAAACATTAATGGCACTAAAATCATCACCTCCCAGTGTATCTGTTGGGAATAAAACGTGGTCTGCAAGATTTTGGTGTAGTTGATGAAAAGTAAGACGTGTGAGCACAGGGATCTCTCTCTTTTTTAAATCTGGATCTCTTTCCTCACTTGCTAAGAACACCTGCCCTTGAGAACAAACTACATTCTCTTTGTTTGTTTTTTTTGTCTCATGATTTGTCTTCCTCTCTGATTTCTCCTCCTTCAGTTTTCCCTCCCTTGCCCTGTGGTTCTCTGTACTATTTCTTGTGTTCCACATATGAATGAAACCATATGATAATTGTCTCTCTCTGCCTGACTTATTTCACTTAGCATAATGCCCTCCAGTTCCACCTGTGTCAATGGTCAGGATTCATCCTTTCTGATGGCTGCGTAATATTCCATTAACAAACCACATTCTTTTTTTAAAAAATTGACATATAATGTGTTATTAGCCCCAGGGGTACAGGTCTGTGAATCACCAGGTTTACACACTCACAGCACTCACCATAGCACATACCCTCCCCAATGTCCATAACCCCAGCCCCCTCCCTCAACACCCCTCCCCCAGCAACCCTCAGTTTGTTTTATGAGATTAAGAGTCTCTTATGGAACAAATCACGGTCTTGAAAAAGTTGTAAAATTCCTCAATTTGGGCCTTTTTAAATGTGCCTCCTGGACAAACAACTGGAATGCTTGTTCCCTGTCCCCTCCCTTGGAAGTTCTGGTTCTGTCAATCTGCAAAGATGCCCCACTTTTCACAGGAAGTGCAAGTGGGGTCAACACCCCTGAGTCAGAATAACAATCATTACTGTTTTCTGAGTTCATTAACAAGGTTTAATTGAACTCTCAGGACTGAAGTTAATGTAGGTATATTTGTCAGTGCCTTGAATGAATTCATAATTCTTATACCTCAAAAAATAACTTATACCCTTCCATGAATGAATATTAGTGCGGATACTGGAAGACTAAATGATGATCACAGGATTTTCATGTAATGCTTCTGTGAAGGACTTTGAAAGGTCCTGTGTTACGAGGGTCAAGCTGGCTCTGTGGCCGCCCCTGCGAAGCTGGAATCAGATGGAAGTATGGTCCTGTGAATCAAGCATTAGCTTCCCAGTAATTCTCAATGGCCATGTGAAAAAGGCTGATTTCTGGGGAGTGAGATCAAGTTCACTGAACAGGGAGGGAGAAACAGAGCAGGAGTGTATAGGTGTGTGAGACAGATCTGAGAGAAGCAGTAGACATAGAAGATAGGGCAAGCTAAGCTGCAATGCAGAGAGAGGGGACCAAAGCCAATAGCTGGCTCATGAAGACAGAGCAGGAACCTGGGTCCAAGGCAGACAGAGATCGAGGGAGAAGGTGTGTGACAGGGAGAGAGTGGGAGAAATCTGCAGACACAGATAGCAGTTGCTGTTTCAGATTCTTTCCGTGTCTAGCCAACGGCTGACGCACACTGTGTAAATGTGAATTGAATGAGAGGTCTGGATATGTGCTAAACCTCAATGGTGAAGTGCAAATGGGAATATGGGGGAAGAATGAAATAGGAAAGGAGTCGAGATGCCACCTGTTTTTATTTATTTATTTATTTATTATATAGAAAGGTACTTAATTCTTCCTTCAAAACTGCAAGAGAGAATGGACCTACTCAAGGGGAGGATTAATTTTTCTCTTCCCTAGTGCCCTAGTGAGGACCAAACTGGCTAGGTACAATACAAATTTCTGGAAGACACTGGTATCATATTTGGCTGAGTAACTCTTTTTCCTCCTTGGCACATTTCTTGCTTTTTCCTAGCTTTCTGTGTTTATAACAGCCTTACGTCATATAGCAGCCATCAGAATAATTTGCCTCTAATTTACCCAAAGGCTTCTTTTCTTTTTGAGGACCAACCAGATATTCTCACAACCTGGGAAGGATCAACTGCAATGAGGCTCCATTTATAAACAAAGTAGATTAACCATTCTCATATTACAAACACACACTCAGAAATCATAAGCACTGAGAAGACATATGTATAATATCACAGCTCATGTAAGGCTTTTAAACTCTTCCTGAGTCAATACCTTTATGCTCAAATGATTTTCATCCCTCTTTGTGTTTGTCCAAAGGGGAACTGACGCTTAACATTTACACTGTCTTTTATAGAGTCAAAGCACTTAGCAAACTTTAGCAGATCTGGTTAAGTTGCTTCCAACTCTGAATATTGTGGCCCATCAAGATTAGGTACAGCTGTAAAAAAGGGTAAAAGGAATAGAAGTGTATTTTTTGGGTTTTGTTGACTGGCTGCTAGAATAAGGAGCATGCTGTAATAACGGTGTAGGTAATGACTAGCATTTCTGGGCCAAGCACTGTGCTAAACATGTTAGAGGGAATATCTCATCTTTTCTTCCCAATCATGCTATGAGGTAGACAGGACAACTATTTCCATTTCTCACAGGAAGGAGGTGGGTTTCAGAAATGATGAAGAACTTGTTGGTTGCCCACATCAAGGAACTGGAAGACTCAGGATTCAAACCCAGGCTGTTGGATACTAGACCTTGCTTAACATTAACTGACTTCATTCAGCACCTGCACTCTTCTTCCTGATTCCCCATGGCTCCTGTCTGAGGGTGTGGAAATGGTGTGTGGGAAGAACAGCCCTCTGACCCGCCCTCACATCTCAGAACCAGCCTGCAGAAGGCCATGAATAAGTGGTGCTGAAGGAAATAGACTCTTTCAGTTTTTCCTGCCTTTGGTAACTTTTCTCCATTTCTCTGGATACCAAAACTACTCCTTTTCTCAGATTGAATGGTATTCTCACACTTGCTTTAATAAAAGGAACAGTAGCTTTCAATGTATGTTTTGAGGAAGAGGCTCTCCCGGAGGTGGGAGACATCTGTGCGTGTGTAGAGGCTGAACAAGTTCAGTGGCCACACGGTTCAGAAACCATCAGTGTAGAGTTACAGATGTGACAGCACCTTGACGAGGAGGCCTTGGCTGACCAAAAACAGGGCCTGGGTGAAGTGACTTCCTCAATGGAAAGGCAAGAGTCTGTTGTGGGGGTTGGATGTGGTGGGGTTAGCCTTTTCAGTCTCTGGGTTAATCATCACCATGATAGCTATAATGCACGAGGCATTATAAACTGACTACAATGGTTTTGAAAAAGACTTCGTCACATGTGACTTTATGTTTTAACTCTCTTTACTCCAGGGGCTCTGTCTTAAGGAAGAGGGAACAGATGTAGTGAAGTCTACCATTACTTGGAAGCTGCTCTTAACAAGGATGATTTATATAAAATCTTTAAATGAACTAATAACCCTTTCCAAATGATTCATGGATTTTTTTTTCTAATTTACCTTCTTTAGAGTTTGATTCTATTATAATATTTTATTCCTGTCTCATATGGAAGAGGACTCCATTGCTAGCCTTTTGCATGCTTTTAGATGTCATCTTTTCTTTTCAGTTGAGACCATTTTATTCTTTTTTCTTTTGGTTCCTTTAAAAGGGTTATTTCCTGCCTCTATTTGCTCAATTGGTTGAAATTATCAGTCAAGTACTGGTATTCTGAATAGAGCCCTATAAATTTAGGATTTCTAGATTAGTTCATGTATAGTAAGTGTCTACATGTCTAGCAAGGTCCTGTGTCCTTAAGGTATATGAGAAAAGTCCCTCCCTCCAAGATTTAGGGACAGAGCTCATGACTGATGCAATCTGAAATTTACCACATTTGGTGCTTGATAAATATTTGTTAAGTTGAGAGCAAGCTTAGGATAAATATCACCAATATCAGTATGAGCACTAAAAGGTAAATTAGACATCATAGAAAAAAAAAGAGAGATGAAACGCTGGTCTTCTGGCATTATATTTATTTATTTACTTGAGATGGAAAAGTAGATAAAATATGCAACAGGATAGAGAAACAATATAATGAAGCCTCAGAAGTCATGATAAAGTAGAACACATAGAGAACATGTTGATCATTGAACCTGGTCTCAAAATATGCACAGTGTAAGGGAAAGCCACTTTTTTATAATGGGAAAAGATTATATGAGAGTAATTATCAAAATAAGAATAGAGGAATAGGGGAATACTCATCATGGATCCCTTTGGAGATGATGATGATATGTAATAATATTGTTATTATTTTATAATATTTAGAAGCTTATCCTTTGTAATTAGAAAAAAATGACCCTTGTCTCCTCCATCTTATGATGGAGGAAAAGGGTTAGGTTCCATGGAAAGGCAAATGGAGAACATGAGTTTGACAAGTCCTTAAGGCTACAGCATTGGGCCCTCCAGTGGTGAGAGGTGTTGGCTCACATGATATCTGATAAGGCAGAAAGGTAATTAGCCAATAAGAGACAAGGTGTTACTGAAAAGTGGAGTTGGCGCACCTGATTACTAATTAATCAGGCGTGAGATCACCTTGTAGATGCATTCACTATTTAATGATAGCAGCCAGCCTCTCTTGGTAAAGGAGCATATGTTCCCAGCTTAATCTACTGGTTTATACTGACATCAAATTGTCATTATCAGAAAGAATCGGGCCTTTTGATTATTTCCACTAATTTATTGAACACTTAAAATTAATGAACCCCAGGCCTTTTAAATGTGCTCAGTTGGTTTGGAAGATGGAGGAGAAAGCAAGGGCGGGGGTGGGGGGGTTGGTGGAAGAAAGCCTTCATTAAAAGGACAATTTGTTTGGATAAAGGTAAAGCAAATACATTTCATGGGTGATCTGAACTCTATTGAAAAACACATGAATTCTAAAAGCTAAGCCTTCAAAATGATGGAGAGGAAATAGGATAAGAGGTGTGTTCTGCTGACCAGTATTGGCCTCCAAAGAACATATGGCTAAAGGGTTCCCCCCCCCTAATTATTTATGTGCCAATTCTCTTGGAGCCCTAACCGCAATTAAGTTTAATCAAATAAAAGCAATCAAAATTAAATGTTGGAAATCAATTGTTAGACTAACTAACAAGAACTTCATTTTTTTTTATTTTGAAAATTTAGTTAGGTTGGGGGGAATTTAGCATAAAGCCATCTTTATCACATATAATTATCTTCTGTATTAAGATGCTCTTTGCATCCCATCCAAGTTGTGGCTTTTTGTATTCAGTTTCAGGTGAAGGCCACATTCAAGTGACTCTCCAGGTAAAGGAAGGTGTGCCTCCAACTATTTCAGGTGAGTATTAACCCACCCACCGAATAGAAGTGCCTGGTATAGCTGAATTCCCTCCAGTAATAGTTCTATAGATTGCTTCCGTTAAATTGTTTATAAGCAGGTAGGCAACAGCCCTAATGCTATCATGCCTAACAACTCCCTATTGTCTCACCCTATAGCTGAACTATGTGCCTGCATTTCAAAGAAAGCTATAAGAAGGGTGCATTTCAAAACATCGGGAAGTACGAATTAAAACATGTAAATAAGCACATTTCATAAATTATGGACCATATGTGGACACAGAAGTCCAGATCTGCACATGGGCCATTAGGCCTCTACCAAATGGAAAGAAAAATTCAGGGTCTCTCAAAACTTTAATTGTTCCCAGTAATTTCAGGACATCAGGGTAAACAAACCCTTCCCAAAAGTCAGATGGCTCTGTGAAATCTCTCTAACTCATAAAAGTCAAATTCTCCACGACTAAAAGACTCCTAGGCACCTTCTAATGCATTTCATGGTTTGTTTTTGTTTATCCTGAGCCAATTTAACTATGCATTGGCGTCAGGGACAAATCTTTCCAAAGGCTAAGTTTTCCTTTGATTTCCAGTGGCATTTTTGTGTTATGTCAGAGCAGAGCCTATGTTAATCAGAAAATGATCTAACTGCTCCATTTAAATTAATACGTAAATGAAGTAAAGGTGCTAGACTAAAGCTAGAAACTGGATGTACTGATGGCTACTACTCCATGCTTACTGCACTGGGAAGAACATGGTTCTTTGTTTTCAGAACTGTTTCTGGGTTACCATACATTTTGTTCTTTATGTCCCCTGTCCTTTATCTCTCCTTTCTTTCAGATGGCTCATGATGCATTATTTATTGAGGGCCTCTCGTGCAAGATGCAAGAGGATACAATGAGTAATGATGTTTGACTCCATGGGGCCTTATGGTCACATGGAGATGTCGATTAAATGACTAACTAAATAATCAATGAATAGATCTCTTTTAAAATAACTGCTCCCAAGAAAAGTATCTTGCAGTTCTCTCTTCTCTGACAGTTCTGTGTTCAAATGTCCAGTTGGTTGGGTCAGTTGCCATTTATAGAGGACATATCGGTTGGGGGTAGTTCTCATGCCAGTTCCCCTAAGAAGATACTGCATTATTTATGGGTGGCCAGTCCTCATTCAATGAGCTGTATAGTCAAGGTGCCGTGCCACTCAGGACCTAGTAGGAAGAGTTTTGCATTAAGGACTCTCTGGAAGGAGACTGTGTGTGGCCGGCCCCCTGGGCTTGTTAGCAGGTGTCAGTTTTACCGGAAGATGTTTCATTTGGCCTATCAATGACAACATGCTAAATAAACAGAAAAATTCAGGGAGTTATAGAATATTAATAAGAGAAAGAACCTGACAGGCTATCCTATCCAATTGCCTCATTTTACAAATAAGGAAATGGAAGCCTAGAGATTATATAGTTTACTTAGTCACACCTAGTCAGTGGTTGAACTTGGATGAGAGCTCAGGTTACCCAACTCAGCCTGGTGTTCGTTCTGCTATACCATATAAACTCTAAGATGTTCAAAGTACCTTTTGGGGCACATATTAATTTATGCCTTAAAGTAAAATTAATTGTATATAGTCAGTTTTCCTAGCTGATAAAATTTGCAACAGAAAACAATCCTAAACACAGAGATACAGAATTCATACATTACCATTCATCAGAAAGATATTTCAAATACTAATATATTTTTGAGACATTCCTTGATTCCCATGGGAGACATATGTGCTGATGTCAAAATTTAAATGTGAGTGTGTATTTTGCTTAATTAAAAGCTCTATGAAAAACAGAAAAATTATTACAGTATCAAAAGTTCTTTGACCGGGATACCTGGGTGGCTCAGTGGGTTAAGCCTCTTCCTCCAGCTCCGGTCATGACCTCAGGGTCCTGGGATTGAGCCCCACATCAGGCTTTCTGCTCAGCGGGGAGCCTGCTTCCCCTCCTCTCTCTGCCTGCCTCTCTGTCTACTTGTGATCTCTCTATGTTAAATAAATAAATAAAATCTTAAAAAAAAATTCTTTGCCAAAACAACAATGGAATGATTAATGGAGTTCTAGCTATATGTTAACCCACTCAGAGATTCAGTATCAGTGTGTAATGCAGATGAGACATTTTGGGTTAGGGTGTTCTGTTGCAGACAGTCTCCTAGTTGAGTCAATTGTAGGTTTATTCTGAGTGTACAAGATGGTGCTGCACACTGTGTGCAATTTCTATTGCACACAGGAAACTTCAGAACCAGCAGAAATATGGTCCAGTGTTGAGGAGAAGCAGAGGAGGTGGTGGTGATGTAGGTTATTGGATGGATGCTCAGTGGGTTTGTGGTGAGGATTTATGCTAATTTGAGTCAAGAGGATATCCAGGTTTCTTAACACCCCAGTGCAGGTGGTTCATGTTCTTCGAACAATGTGTTTGTCCTGGTTTCCTCTCAATGTGCATAAGGCTTTATAAAAAATGGGAGAGGGGAAAATGGGCAAGACAACCCACTTTCGGGGAAGAGAAAAATATTTCTGAAGAGCCTTTACCTCATCGATGTTGTCTTTTCGGGGGGGCTATGGAAATATGGCACATAGTCATAGGGGGCTATGATGCTCAGATAATCTCTTCTTAAATTTGCCATCCTTTCCCCATAGAGCTAAGTTTATTTCTTTTCCTCAGGCTTCTGAGCATCTGTCAGCCCTTCTTCTTTTTGAAGTCAACTCAGCCTTTTTAGCATCTTCTGAACTTTGTCCTATCAATAAATGATTCGGTCTTGTGTCGCTGATCTCTCCTTTACTAGTTCCTTCTGGTCAGTGCCTCTCATTTAGAACAAAACAAAACAAAATTCATGAATTCTGAGTCTTCCTCTAGTTGATATCTCTGCTACAAACTTCTCAAAAGACTAGTCTCTTGACGCAGAGCCATAAAAAGCTGGGTGGATGAAGGTTCAAGGTGGAGAGGACAATATTTGGCTCAGATAGCAAGTTGGAGGCTGCCTTAAATCATAGCTGTTGCTGAGTGACAGATCTGTAGAGGACAGCAAGGTGAGGCTTCCTCCCAAATGTTGGTCCTGACCAAAATATATGGAATCCTATTTCAAGGTAAGACTCATTTATCTAAAGACTGGGAAGACAGATCAAAGCCTGTATGCCTCAAATCCCTAAGGCTGTTCATTTCTCAGTGAGATTTTGGGACGGTCGGACCCAGTGTCTTCCCTTCCTCAATCCTTCCTTCCCTGCATTCCTCAATCCGCTGTAATCACACTGGTTCCCATCTCAACCATTCCACTGGTACCACTCTCATCTGGATCATCTGGGCTCTGTTTCCTGAATTCAATAGTCACTCCTTATTCACTCTCTTATCAGAACTTCACTATTAACAAGATCATGTCTGCCCTCAGGACATGCTCTATTTTATAGGCTTCTAAGACATTCCTCTTTCCTGGTTCTTGTACATCTCTGCTTCTTCTTTAAACCTTGTAGGCTTCTTGTTCTCTCCCTACTTTTCTATATTAGTGATAGCCATACAGAAGCTGGATATTAATTATAGAAATCTGGTAACTTTGCAAGAGACTGAAACATGTTTTCTTCTCTATTAAGTGTTCTTATTTTAAGGCAGAATGTATAGAATGATCAAATTCCTTCATAAAAACTTAGAACAGTCATTTTAAGATTTGGTTTGTTCAGTTAAAGATAGTTTCAGCCCCCTTATAAATAAGGGTGAAGATGGCAAAGTGAAGAATTTGTTTCCAACATCTGTGATATAAAGAGGCTTTTAAGCCTGGTATGTGGATTTGAAGAGCCTGGTCATTGCCCTTTTGAAATATCACTGGAAATAAAGCATCAGAATATCTCTGTCTGGTGTTTGTGGTGCTACTTAGTGGCCATTTCAACAAATCCCCTACCCCATTCCCACCTGAATATTCAGAGTATAGTGTTCGAAAGGAGGCAAAATTTGGAGGAAACTAGGTATTTTCATCTTGGTGTTTGTAAAATAGAAAGCTCCTGAGTGAAACCTGTGCTAAGCCCATGCCCAATTCCCATGGTGTGGTGTCTATTTTGTGCTAATTAAATTGCCTAGGATTTCTACTTGACTATAATCTACATAGTTTTCAGTTATCCCCAGGCTCTAATGAGACTATGATTATGAGGGAGTTAGGTTCCTGTAGACAAAGTAACTGGGTGCTGCTCAAGGTTCTGACCTCAGGAATTTTCTCTTTTCACATTGTCATCCTCTGGAGCTATCATGACCGTCCTTAGAGTTTCAAATATTACCGCAAAACCCATCTCTTTGACTCAGAGCTCTCTCCCATTCCTCAGATTCATATCTAATGCCTCCTTGCTGTGTACCTCCACCTGGAGGTCTTTTCAAAGATACCTCAAATCCTTTATGGCCCAAACTGAATTCATTGATGTCTATCTTAATGGACATCTCTGCCCATTACCACTGATGTGCTGGAAACCCAGGGGTCATCTTTGGCTCTTCCATCATTGTTACCCATCACACCTGGTTCTCTGATTATTTCTCCATTCTCATCACTTGCCTCCTTCCAGCTCTGTGGCTCAGCAACAAACTGCTTAGAGACTCACCACTTAATCTCTTATTTCTTGCCATTACTAATGATCATCTTTCTGTCTGGAGTACAAACCCTTACCACAGTCCCCTTTACTTTTATAGCTCCCAAGTCTTCAAAATGCAGCTCAGATGTTTCCTCTGCAGGAAGCCTCCCCTGGCAAGGTCTCACTTTCTCTTGTTGTTGGGTACCATTAAAACTCCCTTTAGAGTATTATCCTCCCAATATCCATTTATGAAACGTACACACCATTATTAGCTCCTTTTAGGCAAGAATGTCATTTTTCTCCTTTCTCTATCCTTACTTTTTAGGAGATTTTTGTAGGGAAGGCACTCATTTTCTGCTTGTGAAATTAGTGTAACAGATGGGATTTTGCCTCCACTCCCCAATCATGTGAGATCCCACATCGTTTGAGCTCTTGAAACTCAAAGAATGTTTGGAGTCATCTGTGAATCTTTTCATCCTCTTTTGAGAGACTCTCTCTGTCCTCTCTCTCTGTAATAGAGATCAAACCCCAGAAAAGAACGTGCAAGGGGCAGTTCAACATGATGTTGTGTGTGTTGGATACTGTGCGGTTTCCACTAGAAATTATTAGATTTATGTTATAATTCCTGATGAAGAGGCCAGTGGGTTGGTTGAAAAGAAAATGCCATTTGATCATCAGTGACAGAATCAATAAAAACCAGGTAGAACATATGAACTGTATGTAAATTACTGCAGTGAGAAGTGTCCAGATTATTGATAAGCATTAAGAGCTATGAGAAGATTATACCTTTTGACTCAGTGATTCTATTGAGATTCTGTTTTAAGAAGAAATCATTGTTACTGGAAGATTTATATAGAGGTATTTAACACTGCATTACTTACAATTTTAAAAGAGAGTGGAAAGATCCTAAATACCAAACATTAAGGTTTGAGTCAATGATACACTTCTTATATGATAAAATATTATGTAGCCATTAAAATTATGTTGACAAGGAGTTTTAACAACATTAGGAAATGCATATTAAAATGGCTAAGCTAAGTAGAAAAAGAAGTGAATATAAAATTGCATATATATGTTGTAACTCAATTATATAAAAATGCCGAAAAGTTCTGGAAAGAAATGCAAATAAAAGTTTAATGGCAGTTATCAGTAGGTTGAGATTATAGACTATTATTGTTATTATTTTTCTTTCTATATTTGCACTTTTCAAATGTTTCATGACAAACATATGCCATATTTACATCAAGCAAAGCACAAATGTTTAATAACAAAAGTAGAACATGTTTTCCCTAGAAGTGGAGGTAATCAAAGGATTGAATAATTGTTTGCTTTACACTGATAAAATGATTTTTAGGTTATAAAATATCAAAAGGCAGCTATCTTGGGAGGTAAGAATATCATCAATATCCTAAAATGAGGATACAATTTGCAAGTTATTATAGTGAACCAGATTTTCATAGTTACTTTGCTGTTTTCCTTTTTGTTTTGTAGCTTCTACCTCTGCATCTGAGTCAGCTTTTAAATGGTCCCTTCCTGAAGCATGGACAGGGATTGAAGAGGGTTGGGGAGGACACAACCATACCATTCCAGGTCCTGGAGATGATGTCCTGATTTTACCCAGTGAGTAAAACAGTATGCAAATGAAATAATCACAGACAGACTAAACCAGAACAATCCAGTTGGGGATTATTTGTCATTTAAATATATGGTACAGATACAGAATGTGGGCAATCTTATTTGTAGGCACTCACATCTACAACCTTCTTTTCTGAATTATTATAGGTGAAGAATTTCATAATCTTATGAAATCCAGAAAAAATTCGCTCCGCTAACCTTCATTAAAGGTGGACTAAGTAGTCACAATACCACAAGGAATTATAATAATTCACTAATGGGATATTTTTCTTATGTGGCAGAGAACAGATTTGCAGAAAGTTTTAGTGTCCTTATGTTGGAAAGACATAAGTGTTTGGAAAGAAGCAATTTGCAAATGCTTTCTTTTCTTTTGCCTTTTGTGAATCTTTTAAATACAGAACTTTTAAACTTTAAGTATAGAATCTTTCAAATACAGAAAAAATGATGAATAAGTTCTTCTGTTGCCATGATTTTTCAAAGATGATGGAAAGGGAAATAGATGAATTAAACAGAAAAAAGAATAGTCTATGTACATGTGTATGTACGTATATATGTATGTATGATCTGTCTGGCACTCTCTTCCCACATAGACACATATGGAGGAAGATGTTTCTTCAGATAAACAGAAACACATACCCATACTTAAAAATTTCTTCTTTCTTTTTTTTTTTTAAAGATTTTTATTATTATTATTATTGTTTTAAGTAATAGCTATTGCCAACGTGGGGCTCAAACTCACCACCCTGAGATCAAGTCACCTGCTTCACCAACTGAGCCAGCCAGGTGCCCTTAAAATTCATTTCTTAAGAGCAAGTTCTTGAAACTCCCAGAAAATCTCCCTACCCTTAGAAGAAAATGTTCTTCAAAGAACAAATATATTCTCCTTAAAAGACCTAATTTCATTTATGGCTCAGTTTGAACTTCCTAAGGTAATATTGAATTTCAAAAAATACTGGAAAAAGAACTTTGGGTCATCTGCAAAGGGCTAACAATGATAATATTGAACGTTCATTGACAGCTAACAACAGGGCAGGAATGATTCTCCACATGTTAAAAAATTCAACCCTGAGAAGAACTTCTTTGTGATATAAGTGATATTATCATCCCTATTTTTTTTAGAGCTTAATTAATTTATTTATTTGAATGCACACTTGAGCTGGGAGGAGGGGCAGAGGGAGGAGCAGGCCCCCCAATGGGTGGGAAGTCTGAGATCCCAGGACCCTGAGACCATGAGTGGATCCCAAGGCAGTTGCTGGGCCGCTGAGCCACCCAGGTGCCCCCATCATGCCTATTTTTACTGACCAGGAAACAGAGGCCTAGGACAGGTAAGTCACTTGCCCAGATTCCTGCAGTTTGAAGTTCAGCCTCAGGACTTTAACCCCCGCAGTCTGACTCGAAGGCCTTATTCTTAACCCATCAAACGCATTCCCTTTCTGAAAGGACGAAGAAGAAATGAAAAAGAGTAGTTGTGTTGCTTGTTTTATTTAGGATAAAAAAATGAAGGCAGGATGATTAAAACACGGAAAGCACCTCTGGGCATGGGGGTGTGCTGGTAGAGCTGTGCAGAGAGAGATGAAGGACAAGGAGGGGGTGGACTGACCAGTGGGAACTTCAATTATTATTATCATCCAACTCCCCTATCATCCACCTCTTTCAATGGAGAATGTAACTTTTTGAATAAACAATCTCATGAGTCATTCCCATAGGGAAGGGAAAAATCTGTTCTTGTCTCAGCCATTTCTTTGATGAACGTAGCCAGCGGATTGGCCCTGGGCTATGGTTTTTCCCACTGAGCAAGCTGTTTCCCCCCACCCCATGCAGGAAGCAAGCGAAGCTTTTGAAGGTTGCCAAGCTTTTTGTATCCTTTGGGACCTTTACGCTGAGAGAGGAGTCCTCTTGGCTATCTTGCTGGGCACTGCAGTTGACTGTATCGTCCTGACTTTGGGGAGCCCCCAGCATTGTCTGTCATGCTTCCTTTGTTTGTGTGTGGTCATTCATAAGATGGGCCTGAATTCTCCATGAAGCTGCTCTTAAGTAGCACAGACTAGATAGATAAAATAGCACAAATCAGTGCTTTGGGAAAAAGTGGGGCATGAGGGGAGAGGCCCAAGCACTGGCTGTGTAAAGTATCTTTCTTATTTCGAGAATCAGAGACATTAAGATTTTTTAACCATGCAGTTATTGTTCATTATTTCTGGTTTCCAAATGGAAAGATAAGTGAATGAAAACGGATGTGTAATATGTAATAGATGAAGTCCTTGTTGTTCTGTTGCCTTTTTCCCCTTCCCTTATAATTATGCTCTCTTTTAACTCCAACAAGCGATCTTACAGTGGCCAACATTTTAATCTGTTGTTCTGTTCCGTTTGGGGTCTCACATAGAAGTTTTTCTGGCTTACTTTTCCTTTCAGGTTTCTGGAAAACCCTGATATCTTGACTTTTGATGGACTTTAGTCTAAATTCACCTTCTCTTTCTACTTGTGGTTTTGTATCCTCGACTTTTGTCTAGTTCTCCTGGTTTCACTCATTCTCAGTCTTCATTGAATCAAGTAAGTTTGTTCACCCATGTGTGGCCCAAAATAGACAAACAAATACTGCTTGAGTGGAGTGTACAATCTCAGTGCTGCCACCCACAATTTAATATTAGAGTTAAATCTTTTGAGATTGATGGGTCTGATACAGTACAACTGTTAAGACTGTGCAGGTCTGTGAAAAATAATTCTCCTTTGAGCAGACACCTATGAATTAAGATTTTTATGATGATGCTGTTGATGATGATAGCAACAGATATAATTTGAGTGTTGGTGTGTGCCCTGCACTCTGCATGTTCTACATGGTTTTTCACAATTAATTCTCACAACCAGTTTATGAGTGAATCCTACTGTTGTCCTCTGTTTCATAGTTGAGGAATCTGAGACACAGAAAGGTTAAGTAACTTGCCTAAGTTTCATCCAACTAGTGAATCAAGAGGCTGAGACAAGAAATCAGTTTAATTCCAGAGCCCTTTTTATAGTGTTATTTAAAAAACAAAACAAAACTAAACTAAACTAAACTCACTATCATCCCTGCCTGTTTTGATTCATCCAAATCAGATTACGTATTATACAGGATTTAAACTTCTCTGCTTATTGTTCACATTGTCTCCTTCACTCAGAATTAAAAAGGGAAAAAAATAACCCAGCTATTTATTGAGTACCTAGCATATGTGAGATCCTGGAAGAATTCAATCTTACCACATCCCCTTTAGGTACAGACACTTGAGGAAACTGGCGAAACTTCTCAAAGAGGTATCTGATGTAACAAGCCTTGAGTAAAAGCATGTGCTTTACATCAGGCAGCAAATGTAGCTGTATTTCAAGTTAACACTTTTTTCCAATTCTGTTTAGCCAACGTATACTGAACACTCAGTGTTTGAGGCACTGTACCAGGTGCTGCTGACATGGGGCTCCAAAGGCAAGTCAGATACATCATAACCTAGAATAAATAGCTAGGGATTTAGCTGAGTCAATAAAACACAGATACATAATAATACAACAAATGACTGGAATCAGCAATAGAAGTGTTTTGAATCAAAATGTCTCTGGTGAATGGAAGAGAGATGGCCTCGTGGCAGAAGAGGACCTTGAAAGATGGAGTTAGGGATCTGAGGGGCTGTTAAGAGACACAAAGACCTATTGGGGAGTTAGTGATGCTTCGGGAGATGAGGACAGGCTATTGACTAGGATAAACCTGGGTTCACATTTGTATTTTGACATTGACCAATTATGTGGCATTGGACAAGTTTTAAACTTCTCTGACCCTCATCTGTAAAATGAGGGCTATAATTAATATGGATGTCATGGTGTTAAAAAGATGAAATGAGATAATGTCAGTACATATGACCACTGCATAGAGTATTGGCAGTAATGGAATTAGAGATGAAAGCCGTGATTTTTAATGTATCAGGTACTCTTTTCCTTCATTTTTCCATCTGGCTGCCCCCGTTGGCCTCTGGTATTAGCGACACTTTGTATTTGCTTTCCAATGGCTTATTATTTAATTTTCACAACATCCTTGGGAGCTAAATAGGTAATAACTATTATTACAGTAAAAACCCATTTTTACATAATACGATTTTAATGGAACTGCTGATTTTACAAAATGAAAGTGACTGGTAAAGAAGATTTAAGTGATACTTTTGAACCTCTAATATAATTTTATGGTGTTTTGTGTATTTTAATTCATTAATAAAGGAAACGTGTAGAACATTCCCATCATTATTCAAATAGAATAGCATAATTTTTCAATAAAATTCTTAGGGTAAATTGCCTATTTCCATTTTCTGGGAAATCAATTTTATGGAATGACCTCAGACCCATCCTATTCCATAAAAATAGGACTTTACTGTACTAATAAAAGATATCACTATCTTAAGTATGATACCATTTTCCTCCAAGGCGTTCTGTCTTTATAGACATTGGCTTTTGAAAAAGCTGTAAATTCTTCTCGGTGGTATTATATGGAGTCAGCTAAGGTAATCATGAAGAATTTGCTTTGCATTTTAGTTTATGATAACTTTGCTTCCCATAAACAAGTATATCTGATTGTCTTTGCCTCCTAAATATGAAAGAATTGGTATAAATGCATTCTAGACATCTTACAGAGTGGAAGCGAGTTCTATCTGCCATATTATACAAATTGCACTTTCGCAAGCATGAACGGTCAATGGACGAAACAGTCCTGCTAACCTGTACTTCACGTTTTGTCCTGAAATGACCTGAGAGGATTTGTATACACTGCTTCCAGTGCTTTCTCTGAAGGAATTTTAGCCATGACAGGATGATACCCTTTTCACACAGAGGAGGCGTAATGAAAGGAAAATATGTTTTAATTCCAAGTGATAGGATTCTGTTCTGAAGGGTACAGATATGATATCATATAGCCTCCAGCACAGTGTGTGTGTATGTGTGTGTGTGTGTGTGTGAGATATTATTCACTGTGTTCCTTTTTCTGTATCACTTTGAACTCTCCTTATTTGAAGAAATGAATGGGAGAATACTGTTTTTTCCTTTATAATAGTTCTTCTGTTTGTTCTGATTTTTCAATACTTGGGTATTTTAAATGGCAGAGAAGCTCATCAAAGCCGTGTGATGTTCAAAGATGGCAATATTTAATGCATTGCTTTGTTAAATCACAAGGCATTAAAGTTGGTGATATGAGGTGAAATGATCATAAATCAGAAAGTAATATTGGGGGGAGAATTGATGCAGAATGTTGTAATCATAGCATTATTAGTTTGATTTACTTTTTTCTTACTTGAGATTAGAACTACTTGAGGATAAGATACATGTAACAGAGATTTAAATATGCAAAATCAATTAGAAATCAGATATAATACCTATTATGTTACATCCCTGTAGCTTGAGTACTTTTCAATATTCTGACCTTGACCCATTTGGATGAAACCAAAGAGTCTTGCAAACCATCACCCCATTTGTTCTGGATTAGTGGCAAATGGAAAAGGGAAGAAATTTAAGCTTAGGTTACTGGGGTCCTTTTTATGAAGGATGGCATTAGAATGGTGACTGACATGTTCTGGAAATCTATTTCTATTTAACAAACCACCTGGAAACTTAATAGCTCAAAGCCCACATTTTATTTTGCTCATAATTTTGTGGGGAAGACTGGAGTATTCCTCTTTGGGATCTTCCAGGCATTACAGAGAGATGGTGGCTGGAAAGTAGTGATCTAAAAGCTCAGCTTGGGCTGCGTGATTTCAGATGGCTAACTCCCATGGCTGGTGATCTGTGTTGGTTATTATGGGCTGGGAGCTCAGTCGAGGCTGTCAACTGAGAGGCCTCAGTTTCTTTGTGGAGCTTCCTGGGTTTTCTCCCAGCATGGCAGCTGGATTCCAAGAAAGAGCAGTCTAAGAGGGAGTTCTCTAAGTGTGAGCAGTCCAAGAGACCTGGGTGGAAGCTGCATGTCTTCTAAGTCAACCTTAGCAGCCTCAGAATATTATTATGACTACTGCATTCTCTTGGTCAAGTGAGGCACTAAAGGCAGCCCAGATACAGGGGAGGAGACTTGGGCTCTGCCCCTCAATGGGAGGACCAGCAAAGAACTTGCAGCTGTCTTTAATCTCACTGCTGTGTATGTGTTTATGTATGTGAGTGTGTGTGTGCAGGCATGTAATCAGGAGCAGATGTACCTGACTTAATTCAAAAGGTTTGAGGTTTTAGGGTCTGCTAAATTTGTACTATCTTTCTTCTCTGGGAAGAATTTATTTAGATTCTGTTGGCTTACCTGAATCAGAAATTGAAGAACACCAGGAGAGAGACTGTCCAAAAGATTTTAGTTTCTTTATTCTTTACAACTTATGAGGTTTGGTGGTCTGGTATTGCCTTTTTGCCACCCCAAAGTAAAATTCTTCAACCCTCTGCACAGAATTGTGGGCCCCTGACCTGGGACTGCTCACTTCAAGGCGGGGGCGGGGGGTTGGATGACAATGTTTGGACTGGAGCATTTATCCATATTTTCACATGCACAACCAGAAGCCTCTTCTTGGGAGGGAGGGTTGTGCTGGGCAGAGGGGAGGAACAGAGCACAAATATTTTGAACATTTTATTTCTTTGAGGGTAGAAATTAAAAGTGTGCAGGGAACACAGGATTTTCTTTTACTTTATATGGAATATGAATGGGAAAGCTATTCTTTAAGATTTTATGGGTAAGAACAGATGAATATGATTTTTAAAGAAGTACTTTTGACACAGAAACTAATCAGTATTATTACCAAATAAATAAAAAAAATCTGAAACTAGGGATCAAAGGATCTTTAGATACTGTATAAATCTCCTTCCTTTTAGGCAGTTACTTGAAGGAGAATATAGACCGTGAACGTTGCTTAATGGTAAAGGGTATTAAGGCCATGTTCTTCCCACAAGAAGGAAAACTCCAAATCTCAGGTTTCATGGGGCAAGTGTTTCCACAGACCTCCCCAAATAATTCTGAAATATTGAATGTACATTGGCTTTTCATACATCCATCAATTTAAGAATGTACTATAGAAGCTCACTCTTGAAGGCAATTTAAGTGTAAAATCCTTTGCAATATGGAGTCCTTTGATGAACTGAATGATCATCTAGGAATTGGTTTTATTCTGAGGTGTCTTTATGTGGATTTACTTATATTAAGTAAATATTAATATATATGTAAAATATGGGTACATAGCATTGTCGAAGCTGCTAGGCAATTTAGTGGCTATCTAATTCAACTGAAAAGAGCTAAGGTAATGCAAGTGTTTTAGAAACTGTAAAATGCTGTGAAATGCATTATTATTGCCCAGTGGTATTTTGTACCAAGCATAAGAGCAGAATTTCTGTCTCCTTGTTCTCAACCCAGTGTTGTAAATTGCCTCCTGAAATTTATAAGAAGGGATATTGTTGCTTTATTTGTTGTTTTAGATTTCTGTTTCCTTAAAATAGGATTACATCTCCAAGACATAGTTGTAGCCTCAGGAGTTCCTTCTAGTTGCAATGACCATGATTCGGATGGCTTCTTATGAGTTAATAGTAGTAGTACCCTAACTACTGACTAAAGCCTATAACAGAGTGCCCTTTCAAGGAGTGGACAATTCCAAACAGGAGTTGAAATTTAAAAAAAAAAAAAGTATTTTTATGGTTATTTAGGTTTTCTCCATCAAAATTGAAGTCCAGTTAAAATAACAGCAGCACAGAAATTTTTACTTCCTGTAAGAGACAAAAGGAGCATTATTTCAAAAAAATAAGTCAAAATAAGTTGATCTCCTTTTCCTAATCTCAATTTGTCAATCTCTGCTTGACTCATGGTATTTGTTTCTGGGCTAATTAGAACTCACTTAGAATCTTCTCTTGGGACCCAAAGTCATGCAGGCCCTTATACTCTTTATGGCTTGCTAACTTGCTGGAACTAATGAGAGTTCTACTTGAACTGAGTGGTTTTTCAAGCCCTTTGCTGTCATTACTCACCTGAGAAACATACTCATTGTCATAGCCCATTAGTATTAGCATCATAGCGATTTTTTAGGAGGGGATATATTTCCTCAGGGTTTGCAGATCATAATTTGGGGGAGGGGCAGGGTGGTATTGATAAGTGTGAGGTACTAAGAGGCCCAGGGCTTATTTTGGTAGTCATCCCCAACTGGAGAACCACTGCTTTTATCAGTTTACAAACTCCTGACTCCAGGCTTCCAGAAGTGGGACCTTTCCAGGCACCTTCTGTTTCAATCTAATGGGTATGCCTATAAAACAACCATGGTGCTTTTCCTTCAATTTCAATAGATGTGATATCTTTCTTGCTATAACAACTTCTTTCTCCTCCATAACCTCTGCATACCTCTGTGCATAGTATCATAGTACTTTTTAAAAAATACTGTGCATTATTTTCCTAAGTATTTTTAAGTATACTTTGACCTTGACAGTATAAACTACCAGCTTCATAGTAGCATACGTGCATTGGTGGTTGCTATGGAAACATGCTACTGTGGTGGGAAGCAGAACTGGAAGGTCTTGGCCTTTTATTAATTGTGAAAAATAGAGAGAATGAGCCTGAAAAGAGTACTCAGAGCTCTTGTGCATGTGTGAATTGCTAGGGATGCCATCAATAAAGAGAGAGGATGCAGGGGAAGGAATAGATTTAGTGTATGTCCCTTAGACATATACTAAACTTGATGTGCAGATGCCTTGAATGGTAACTGGAAATGTGGACCAGAAGTTTGGGAGGGAAGCCAGTTGGGCATCTAGACTTAGATATGATAATCCTCAGAAGAGTTGACTGAGGAATCCTTGGGGATTGAACTAGGGTTAGAGCCAATAGGAGAGCCATCACACATGGCTACAAGGAGAGGGTAGGACACAACATCTTGGAAGAGATTCTAATTTAGGTGGCAGGAAAAGAAACCAGAGAAGGAGCAATCGTGAAACTAGGACATGAGCTAAGATAGCAGAAGGCAAGGAAAGAGCAACATGAGATGGTGGGGGTGGTTGACAGTAAATGTTCCAAGGAGGACAAGGGGGATTGGTCATTTAGAAATTGCCTGAGGATAAACTGCCTGCTCCTTGGGAGCTGCTACAAGTGAAATGCAAAATCTAATGCTTGTCTGGTCTTACACTTTCACACATCTACATTGGATCCCTGTGGAAACCCTTGTAGAGATCAGTGTCTTTAAGGACCCCCATATCTTTGTTAAAACTAAAAGCAATCACTCTCAGCACTTCTAGGGTGGCAAACAAGTTGTTCCTGGTCATGCTTTGGTTAGAATACTAAGTGTTTTAAATTAATAGGCTCCTATGATAGGTTAATTACAATAGAATAGGTCAATTTGTACAGTTCAGTCAGGTCGGGAAAATAGATGATAATCTCTATGATATCAACTGTCATTTCCTAAAGGGGTTTAGTATTATAGAAACAGAGACTAGGACAAAAGACAATTTTTTACAAATATCTAGTGGATTGTGTATAATTCTTATGATGAGTTTCATTCTGGAGGTAAGAGTTGAAGGTCATATTTAAGCCAGGTAGCATCATCAGAGAACCTCCAATTCTTTTCAACTTCAGGATACTGAAAGCAGCAGTCAGAGATTTTGATATTTATTTTCAGGTGTTGATGTTAGGAACAAATTTCTTTAAAGTCATTAGTAAATAGAATGACCAGCTCCTCTGGTATATCCGGGACTTTCGGTGATAACACCTAGACAGTCTATGGCAAAGTAGGATGGGTTAGTCAGCCCACTAAGAAATCACTTTTTAAGTTCCTACCAACCCCATATTCTATCATTTGCCTTTCTACAAATTTGCTGAGAATTAATGCAGCTTTTCATGCTTTAAATAAGTAAACTGATATTTTACCTGGTTTTATTCCCTCAGGAAATTTGTCTCATGGAATTAATATTCTTTGAAGAGACACAGGAATTTCTTACAAGTGAAAGGGATCTGAATGATTGCATATGCATTTTGCCCTCCTGGTTGGGGTTGGGGAAGTAGAGCCAAGTAAGGAACGGCTGCCATGGTGTCCTTAATATAGAGCAGGGCTTTTTTTTTTTCACTTGCTCTAATTGAATTACATCTTTTTTCTCTTTACTTCATGGTCTGTTTTCCCATGCAGATATTCTTGGAACGTAGAATTAAATAATTCATGATTTCCCAACTATTGATTTAGTAGGTATAGCTGCCATTTCTTGAGTTGATTATAGTTTCTTGAGGTTGCTTTTGGAGTTTCTTCATATGCAGAGCTTTATACATAAAAGAAGTGTGTCCAGTGAGGAGGCCCTTCGGCAGGACAGAAAGAACATAGGGAGCTTGCTGTCAACTCCTGAGTCACCATGCTTTTATGCAATCCAGGAGTTCTTAACTTTTCATGTGCTCCAGGTCTGATTGGTAGTCTGGTGAAACTTACATCCATTCTCATAATAATATTTTCCATGCATAAGATAAAATAGGATTATAGGGGCACCTGGGTGGCTCAGTCAGTTAAGTGTCTATCTTTGGCTCAGGTCATGATCTCAGGGTCCTGGGATTGAGCCCCAAGTCTGACTCCCTCTCTGCCTCTGCCCCTGCCCCCTGCTTATGCTTGCTCATGCTTTCTCTCAAATAAATACAGTCTTTTAAAAATAGGATTATGAATGAAACCAGTTATATATTTATATTGCTATCAAAATATTAAAAAATAAAATTTGTGATATTTATGCTTCTTTATTAGAGCATTAAATGATAATATCTAGTGCTGATTCTGATTACTATCATAATTTAAATATTGTTGTAGCTATTCTTCAGAAAGCATTGCCATATATTCCTTCTCTCCCTATAATTGTGTGCTGTTCCTCTCCTGGAGAAGTTGGGGCTCACTCCTCTCCCTTTGAATCTGAGCTGGCCAATAGAACGTAGTAGAACTGATGTCCTGGGACTATCGGGGGTAGGTCACAAGAACCCTTATTTAAGATCTTTTTGCCTGAATGTCCTATCTGCTGTTGGGATGCTCCTATTTCAATCCCTTAGGTTTAGGCTATGGGAATTCCAGATCATGTGGAAAGGCCGTGTCTTTCACACTGATTGCTGGCTCCAAATACATGCTAGCTTGTAGGCAACACCAATTTCCAGCCACATCTGTGATCCATCTTGGATAACCAGGCCAATTGAGCCCCATCGTGGGGTCCTGCAGACAACTGTGATAGAATTTTTTTTCCCCTTTATCTGAAAACACATTAAAAATCTCCTATTTTGTCCTTGGGCCAATATTACTCAGGATTTCTTGTAGGGTTAAATAAGGTCTTGTCCATTAGGATTCCACGTGGGCCCTAGAGGAGTTAATGGCCTCCATGCTATCCAAGGGAGCAAAAAGTGACAAAAAACTTCCCCTGAAAGTCAACATTGGATCTTTTTTCCCCCAAATTGATTTACACTTATTCTGTTATGCCATTTGCACACTGTGCCTGATACTAAAGCAGAGTTCAGGAATCATGAATATATTGAACAAATATTTACTGGGTACATGATTTATTATGTTCCAGGCATTTGGCCTTATAATGGGGATAAAATGGTATGCAAAACGGTTGTAATACCTAGGTGGAACTTACTGCCTGGTATGAGAGACAGAAATGTAATCACATATACAATTATAAACTCATAAAATTAACAACTGTTCTGTATGAAACATTTAGAAAGTTCTGAAACCATATATCATGAGGGCCTGGACTGAAAAGGAAGGGAATTCAAGTAGGTAGACCATATTGTAAGGCTAAAAACAACCATTTGTATATTATTATTAATAATAAATGAATCCAGAATTTCTCAAATTGTTTCCTGTGAAACTGGCTCTTTTATAAGTATCACATGGGAGAAAGATACAAAGTCAAATGAGCTTGGAAAATTTTGGACTAAACACTGAAGAATAACTTCTTTGAATCTGGTCTTTTCAAAGCCTTTTTATATAGGGATACGGATTGTGTAATTTCCAGAAGGGAAATAGTATGTGCTATTTCTCAAAGATGTTTAAGCATGTAATCCTTTTATTCATAGAGCAGCTCTGATGCCAGAGTTTTGGGGGAACACTCTGAGTACAAAGTAATCTCACATTTGATCTAATCCTTGCAAGGACTCCATGGGGTTGCATATTCATTTGTATTAGGTAAGAGTAGGTCTTCTGTGAATGACAAAGACCTGAGATAGAAGTTTAAATCTTCTTAATAATAGCAGTCTGTTCTACAGAGTCAGGGGCTTGGACTCCATTTATCTTCTTGTTTCACCATGTGTGGCTTTCATTCCCAAAGTCACTCTGTGGTCCAAGATGGTTGCTGGAGCTCCAGCCATTGCAACCACATTCTGAGCAGCAGTATAAAAGGATTTTTCCTAAAAGTCACACATGACACCTCTTCTTACATATTGTTGGCCAAAACTTACCTTGGCCAAAACTTAATTAACTGGAGAGGAAGCTAGGAAATGTAATATTTTGACTAGGTAATAAGATATTCAGCTAAAAATTGGAGGTTTTTTGTTTTGGGGGGTTTTTTATTTGTTTTTGTTTTTGTTTTTTACTAAGGAATAAGAGGGGAAATACTAAGAATCAGCTGGTCATCTCCTTTTACAGCTGAGAAAAATGGACCCCAAAAGGGGTACCCCCCAAATCTCAGAGATCGTAGAGATGGCACAGATTCAAATCCAAACCTCCAGATTCCTTGGGTCTCTCTAGTTCATGACTCTACCCCTATTTACACATTTGGGAGGGATCAAAATAGAGCCTTTGAAAGAATGTGGTATACACAGATAACGGATCTAAACCTGGTGATCCAAAGAGATAAAGACACTGTCAAGTATATTTTCAAGGGAAAGGTAGGAATATATCAGAGGCATATCCCCATATTTAGAAAGTAGCAACACTTGGTTAACCCAGTCTGTAAGCGAGGTGTGACTGCCTCTCACAATGGATGTATTATTAAGACCAGGACTCAATTTGTCAGGCTGCTGTGTGCCTGCCCAGCGTCAAATGGCTTGTCCTCACTTTTCTTCATTTGTAACATCAGTGACGCTCTGCCAGCCCTGGATCCTGTCTGAAGCCATCTGTTTGCCTCTCTTTATTTACATGATAGCATCACCTGATGGCTGTTCAGTGTCTGGATTAAAAAACTTCCCTCTTACTTAGATCGAGCAGTTTTTTGTCTGGTTTAACCACAGTGGCTAATCCCTCTGACTGCATTTCTCAGTAGTGGGTGGAGAGACGTGGCCATCAGGCCAGTGTGGAGGGTTTGCACAAAGGAGAGAGAAAGGGACAAGCAGACTTCGTGCTGAGTGTGGAACAGAAATGGGATTTGATCCTACAACCCTAAGATCAGGACCTGAATCAAAGTCAAGGGTCAGAGGCTTTACCTCCTGAGCCATCCAGGTGTCCCCAGGCCTGGGTCTTTTGTATTGATTTTGCATATTATTTCAGAAGCTTCTGAGTGTTTTCAAGGGAAATCTTGAAATCACTAGTTCCAACTACAGAGCCCACTGTGATCTGGCCTCATCACCAACCACTTCCCCATGTGCCTTAGTGGCCTAATCACACCTATCTGCTTACCCCTCTGGGGTGGGTCAGCTACTTCTCTTTTCCTTTCCTAGCTGTCCCCACCTCCCCTCCTGGCTCCCCTCCCCTTTCCACAGAGAGATGTGACTGTCATGCTGAGAATCTTGTCAAACAAGGGATGGGTGAAGGCTGGTGGGTCCCTAAGAACCTTAGCAACTGACTGGGAGGTGCTGACCATGTTGGGGAGCCCCCGTGGTCTGCCAAGGAACCCAGTCTGGAAACCATTCAGCGCCAGGATTCATTTAGAACCTTTGAGCCAGACACTTGTTCTTTGTGAAATGGGCTTCCCACAGGTACGAAGTCGCAAGAGAGCTCGTGCTCATTCCTTTTCTTAATGGAGTTCCCCCAACTCTACTATTCCCAGTAGGTGCCTCCCATTTCTCTTCTCCCCCGGGGAGCCGGTGGCTTCTCATTCAAGCTGCTCCTCCGCACAGCTTGCCTCCTCCCTCCTTCCTGCACCTTCCACCTGAACGGTTGATGGGCCTCCCGTGGATCAACACCTGAGGAGGGAGGGGCCTGGTGCGGCTTGCCAATCAGGAGCTAGGAGCGCTCTGGGGATTTACAGCCTCCCCAGCCTGCAGGCCTCCCGCGGCTTAGCATCTAGGTGGTTGACACACCGCCTGTAGTTTTAGCGAGCGAGCAGCTTGAGGATGTTCTGTTTGCTGTGAAAGAGTTTCAGAGGTTACCTTTCCTCATTTGCATTGTGTGCGTGCACCTGTTTTTGTTTGTTTTCTTTTCCCGTGAAACTACAAAAGGAAGAGTGTAAGAACACGCCGGTGCCCAATTAAAGCCTGGACAGTGGCTATTGCAGAGGAACCCAAGTTTTGCTCTTTGTCCAAAAGTTAAAGTCTTAATCGTGGTACTGGTGAGGGAGTCACTTGTAACTGGGGGGTTAGAGAGGTGTCATGAGTCCTTTATGCTCCTCGCGTTTGTGCCTGGCGTGTATTTAATGGTGTCTTATGGGTCTAAATGAATTAAAGTGGTTTCTCACACCTCTTGAATTATCTTATTCGTCTGGAAGTATCACTTGAGATGAGGCAGAGCAAGCCAGCCCCACAGTTCAAGTAAGAAGGGAAGGAAATAGTTAAAGGATTTTAAACTGCTAAAAAGGGCTCTTCCATTTTTCTGGGAGAGCAGCAGTTTGCATGGAAATCACAGCTTTTATACATAAAGTACTGTTATGAGTCTCTTCCCCAAAGCTGTGTGAGAAATGTGCATTCCCCTCCCTCCCAGGGAAGAGCAGAATTAGGACCAAAGGTGTCCATATCTTCATGCCAAGGTTTTTCAGGTGACAAAAAGAAGGGAGAGGCGGGTTGGTATTCAGAAAATAGAAGATTCATTGGTAACAGCTCTGCCACACGGGGCTGAGTTCAGCTCATTCTGGGAGGAAAACTTTCACCGCAATTTTTATAAACTCTGTTGTTTCACTATCTTCTCTTTTCCCATATAATTCCGCCATCGCCCATCACAGGCAGATGCAAATCAATCACATTAATAAGGAACATGCCAGATTATTGGTGCCAAGCACTGAACATGCCCTTCAAGATCTCAGGTTATTTGAAGAAGAGTGGTCAGAGTCTAGTTAAAACCAGAAAGCCATAAGCAATTATCAACAAGAAATGTCGTAGAAAATAGCAGAGGTATTTAAATTTAATTTTTTGAGCCAGAGAAGAGCATGAGTTATGTAAATACAAGGCTCTAGAAAGACAGGACACATTGACAATACTCAGAGCCCAGAGCCAGAATATACAGATGGAGCCTGACGTAGGACAAAGTGCTCTGTTCATCAATAGTTTTGAAAAGCTATACATTATGTAAGTAAAAACACACATTAGAAAGATTAATATAAGCCCAATTGAGAATAGCAGTTATCCAAGAGGGGGCAACAGGAAGGGGTTAAGGAATTCTTTGATATTTTGCTTTGTGTATTTTTATATTATTTTGCACAAGAAAGATTTTTCACATATTATTTAAACTTTTTATAAAAGAAAAAATTTACAGAAGTCAAAACTAACTGTAAGGAGGTCCAATAGTATATGAAATTGGGTGTGTAAGGAAAGAAAGGAAAGTATTACTCCTTTATTTGGGTACAAAGGGTAGGAAGGAAAGTATGGATAAGACAGCAGAAATAAGACAGATCTGGATTTGGTCTTAACTCAGTCTTTACTGGTTGTGTAGTCTAGGGAATGTTATTATAAATCTAGGGAATGTTACTTTAAGTCAGGAATGTTACTATAAGTGAGGTCCATGGACACCCTGTTTTATTACTAATTGCAGAATTCACCCAAAATGCAGAGCACTAGTATTTTAACACAATCTCAGGAGATTCTTACACATGCTCAGGTTGAAGAACTTCTGCTCTCTGTCTTGGCTGCCTTGTGTGTAAAACATGGTACCAATGTCAGAGCATCTTTATGAAATTTTGGTGATATGCATATTTATTAAGACAATGCACGGCACATTAAAAAAGCTGAATTCACATTATTATCTTATTATTTTAATGGGAATATTATTACTAGTAATGTTACTATTAATACCATACATTAATTACTGCTACTACAATTAGATGCTGATATCACAGCATCTTTATGAAGGTTCAGTGATATAAAATAGTAATGCAATGGCTGGCACATTAAAAAGAACTGAACTTCCATTATTTTCTTGTTATTTTAAAGGACACGTTATTACTAGTAATACTATTACTAAAATCGTACTGAAATTACTGTTACTATTATTAAATTACTGCTACAAATCTTTCCCATCATAAGCATTTAAGATGAATACACTTTGTAACCCTCTTATAACCATCTTATTGGGCACTATTACTATCTTTCTTTATCAGGCTAGCAAGCTGAGACTTAAAGACTGTAAAGTTCATCGGTAGAGGGATAATATTTGGACCCAAAAGTCTGACTGGAGATCTTACGTGCCATGCTAAGGATGGCTTCATTTCAGCATGAAGCTAAGTTCTAAGTATTCATACGTGACTTTTGGAAAAGTTAATAATTTGTGTTGGTGATCCTGTCATATCAGTGAAAAGAAAGCTATCATGTCCTTTTTATATGGCTGCATGATATTCCAGATTAGGAATGTAAGATGATCTTACTGATAAACACTGAAGATCTTTATTTTTCTCAGTTTTTTGCTTTTACAAAAAAATATAGTAGCAAAAAGTATCCGGAGACTGTTTTTTATAGTCTCGCTCATACTCTGTGTAAGGCCTTTGTTCTAGAAGCAGGAAAAGAAAAGATGGAAAAATTTGGTTACATAAATATTAAAAACTTCCCTATGATCAAAAAAATTGCATGCAAAGCTAAAATTCAAGTGATGAGGACAAAGTATTTGCAATTCACAGTACATGACAATACATATTACTACAATATACAAAGAAATCCTATGCATTTTTCTGAAAAAAGAAAAACACTAAGTACCACCACAGATGAATGAACAAAAGGGCCAAAAAAAAAAAAAACCATAAGAAAATTCTGAACCTCACTACTAATCAGGAGAATGTTAATTTTAAAAAGTTAGGTATTGAGTGCCTAGATGACTCAGTGGGTTAAGCGTCTGAGTTCAGCTAAGCTCACGATCTCAGGGTCCTGGGATCAAGTCCTGCATCGGGTTCCCTGTTCACAGGGAACCTGCTTCTTCCTCTCCTTCCTGCTCATGCTCTCTCCTTCTCTCTCAAAAAATAAATAAAATCTTTGAAAAAATAAAGTTAGATATCCTTTTTATCCTTTTGTGGCTCCCAGATTAGCTCAGATTACTGAGATTATAAAAGTTAGCAGTTACTGTGTATTGCTGTTTGCTATCTATGTGCTTTATACATTGACATTATTATCCTCCTAATAATCTTATTAGATATATTGGATATGTATGATTATTATCCATACTTTATAGATGAGGGTTGAGTTGAAACTGTTCCATTATTAACATTATACATTAACAGTTATAAATCTATAACTTGTACTTGATTCTCTGCATCCTACCTTTTTTATATCACACATCTTCCACTTTTCTGGATTTACTTTTTGTTTGCTGACACGTATCTTATAGTAATTCGTTCAGTGAACAATTGAAGAACTTTGATGATCTTGTCTATTGTTTTCTAGCACACAAGACTGAATCCATTTGGTTTTTATTTTTTGTAGGTAATTTGTTTTAATCTTTGGAAAACTTAAAGGATTTCCTCTTACCCACTGGACTATTTTATTATGAGGATGTATCTTTCTTTGACCATGATAAATTATTTCCTTAATGGTTTTCTTCCTGATATTTTGCTAGTTTTTTTTTCCTTTTGAAACATGTAAACAGATTGATGTTAGGTCTTTAGGGTATATTAATTGCTTTATAAGCTTTCCCCCACCCCCCTATTTTCTATCTTTTTACTCTTTTTGTTTTGGGTAGAATCTCTTGATTTTGCATTTCAAACTTCTAGCACTATCCATTGTACTATTTACTCAGTCTAATGATTAAAAATATTGTTGATGATATAACACTGTATGTTAGTTATACTTCAATAAAAATTTTTTGTATGATAATTTTTAAAATACCATATATCTAATTGGGTTTTTTATTTCCCATGGATATAGTTTCTTTTTTTTTTAATTTTATTTATTTATTTGACAGACAGAGATCACAGTTAGGCAGAGAGGCAGGCAGAGAGTCGGAGGAAGCAGGCTCCCCACCGGACAGAGAGCCTGATGTGGGGCTCGATCCCAGGACACCAGGATCATGACCCGAGCCCAAGGCAGAGGCCCTAACCCACTGAGCCACCCAGGCGCGCTCCCCCGCCATGGATATAGTTTCTAAAATATCTCTGGAAATATGCTCAAACTAGATCCTTCTATTTGCTTTGTTTTGTGTCTTTTGGTATTGGTTCTTGGGATTATTAAATTGATTATTGATTATTCAGTAGCTTTTATGGTTCTCCGTTTATGTTGTTTACAATTCCTTGTTTGCCTACTGGTGAGTCCTTGTTTTATTAAGTTGTCTACAGTGACTCTGGGTGAGTAAAATTACAATACTGAGAACTTTCTGAAAAGCAGTATAACCTCTGCAAGGTACTGGAGTTTGGTTTTGTCCAAATATTAATTTAGCAAGCAAAAATTGAAGTCAGAACAAATTAAATGTACCAAACTCTAATCCTCGTGGCAGAGTCAAACTTTCCTGGATTCACAGATACTCAGCAATAGGAGGCATTTCACAAATACCTGCATATAAAAGTGGCAAAAATGGAAATAAATGGGAAAGGAGCACTACATACCAAAATGTAAACTAAAGACACTAGAAATAGAAAGTCAAAAAAGGCAAGTCACATAAGATACTGCATAACTAACTCTTTTCCTCCAGACACTGGTAAGCAGTGGGAAAAATTTGTAAGTCTGGCAAAGACAAGAAGAGAGTTTGAGAAAAGACTCAATCTCTCTCCCTCTCCCTCTTTCTCTCTCTCTCACAGACACATACATATATACACATGACTACAATTTGCCTACAGAAAGTAACAGATATAACCAGTTTATTTTTAACTTTGGTTATAAATTTTAAAATATTTTAAAATAGTGCATTCCTATTGTTCAAAATTTTAAAAAAAAAGAACTCACAAAAAATACTCATTGAAAATTCTTCCTTCATCCTGTCATCTATCTAGTTTCATTTCCTAAAAACAGCAGGGCTACAATGTTACTAATTCCTTGGGTATCCTTCCAGAGACATACAAAAATAATTTTAAATCACACACATATACATATATTTTTCCTTAACCATTTTCTTTACATAAATAATAACACGTTATAAACTGTATTGTATATTGCTTTAAAAGGTATTATTTGAAGATTTTCCCATAATATTAATACATTAATTATTTTTTCATTTTTAAAGAGCTTTATTGAGAGCATAATTCAAATTCCATACAATTCATCCATTTAAGGTGTACAATTCAATGACTTTTGGTATATATAGATAGAATATATATATATATATTTTATATATATATATATATAGAGAGAGAGAGAGAGAGAGAGTTGTGCAATCATCACTTTATTCAGTTTTAGAACATTTTCATTACCCAGTTTAAAAAAAAAAAGCCCAGACTCCTTAGCAATCACCCTCTAATTCCTCTATCTCTCCCAGCCCCAAGCAACCACTAATTTACTTTTTGTCTCTATAGATTTGCCTGTTCTAGAATTTCATATACATGTAATTATACAGTGCCTTTTTACACTTTGTATAATATTTTCGAGGTTCATCCATGTTGTAGTAAGAAACCAGTCTCTTTTTGAGAAATGGATGGTTGGCTAAAAAGACCCCATGTATAAAATATATGTTCGGTTTGATATGTGGGTGTGTACACGCATGCATTAATCACTAAGAATTTCATGTATTTATATAGCAGTCACTCATATTTATGTATTAATTCTCATCAATTACTTTTAAAAAGAATCTCCTTCAGATGTTGCTAAGGTAGCACAGTTTCTTGGGGCGATACTAAGCCCAATACCCTGGTATATAGATTTATTTCACACAAAGAGTTTCGTAGTAGAGGTCATTTCTGCTTGGTTGCTGGTGGTGGAGTCAAAGGTTTCTATTACCTGATTTAAAGGCAAGCTGAAGTGTGTCCTAACTTCACCATTTTCCCAGGGTGTTTAATTTTTATGTTTCATACCAAGCCTTAGTTTCCTCTTGAAAGGAGGTGAGTACGTATGGACTGCACATGCTTCTATCTTCTCTCCCATTCTAATGGAGAAAGTGCCTGACCTTCTCTCAATGGTTGGTGTCACATAGTGTCCTCTGTATCCAATGCCAGTCTTTCTTTCTAGGTACCTCAGGTGTCTCTTTTCGCTCCTTGTCTGCAGGCTTTCCCTCCTTCAAGATACTATCTAGCAGCATACATCCACCTTTTTATATGTCTGTATGACTTAAATTATTCCCTCGAGCGCTCATCAACTTCTAGATTCTGGTTATTCTCTCCTCATTCTATCTTTGCTTCTTTGGTGACTCCTGAGAACTTAAATTTGATAGTCATCAACCTTAAGATAGCATTGGGAGTCAGTGAGATCTTTTTGCTTTTTCTAAGTATCAAACCCATATGTCCAACTGTCAACTTGAAATCTCTACTGGGATGACTTAAAGGCATCTCAAACTTGAACAACCCAGAGAGAATTCTCTGTATATATCCACTTCCACCCTTGAGGCTGCCAGTCCCAGATGTCAACTTGTCCTCTAGCTTTTCCCATTCTGGTACCTGGCATCATTTTCCACTATCGACTGCTTTGAGTCATTCTTGATACTTTGACCAGTCTTGTGCATTCTGTTCCTAGCTCTTTGTCAAATCGGACTGTTTTTCTTTTCTCTCCTCTCACCACCCTACTCAATGCATTATTGCCTCTTGGGTGAATCCCTGGAATCCCTCCTGTTTTCCTCCTCCTGATCTTGAAACCAAAGTGATCTTTTTAACTTACTTAGAATTGTGTATGTAATCTCTCCACTTACAAGCCTTTCCTGGCTTAATGTCATTCTTAGGATAAAGTCTCCAATCTTTACAGAGCCTCCAAAATCCTGCTTGCTCTGCTTGCTCACCTACCTTTCCTGTCTCACCGCTCACTGCTCTCCTTCAGCGTCTATAGTCCAGGCACTCCTGTGGATTTTCTGTCTTTTCAATGTATGGGGCTCTTTCCCATCTCTCACTTTTCATGTCTACTGCATTCTCTTTCTAGAGCATGCTATACCCTAGCGTCATGCATTTTCCTTCTTATCACTACCACAGTTTGTGCTATATTGTTATTCATGTGTGATTATGGTTAAATGTCAATTTTCTCTAGAATATTCTATATCACAAGAGCAAGGACTATGCCTCTCTGGTTCACCAAACAGCAGAGCAACAGGTACATAGAATGGGTACTCAAAATCTGTATTGGATATACAAGACAGGCAATAGCTAATCAGTTATGCCTGTTATGTGTCAAGCACTGTAATACTTTTATATGTGGCATCTCATCTAACCCTTACTATCCCCTCCATGAGGTATTATTTCTCTTATTTTGCACTGGAGGAATGGAAAATCAGAGAAGCTAAGCAATTTTTTTCAAGGAATGACTTACTGGGGATTCCAACTTTGGTCTGTCTGAATTTTCGTCTGGTGAGCATTCTATTATACCAGATTGCTTTTGGGGCAAATAGTAAGAGATGAATCAGCCTGTGTATTTGTCCTACACTAATTCTTTATTAGTCAGGTATCAGTGAATGGAGCCTGGAAAGAATGAGGACACTTTTGAGAATATACTGAAACTATAGAACCACTTAGAACCCAGATATGTGTGTGGTGTGGATAGATGGGGGCATCAGTGGGATTCTCACCAATAGGGAGTAGGAGCAGATGAGGGCATTGAGTTCCCAGGGATGGATGGGCACTAGACGGAAGAGAGAAACAGATACAGTCTTCCTTATTTGAAATACTGAAAATAAATAAAATAAAATAAAATAAAATAAAATGGAAAAACAGAAACAGAAACAAAACAAAACAAAACAAAGAAGCATTACCTGGGCCTTGCCATGATTATTTGGGTGGGTATCAGAAATAAACACTAAAAATCATTCAGGTCAACTTCCTTCCACCCGATCAATCTCATGAAAATACTCATTTTTCTATGTGGGGTGAGAGCCTTGTTTTATTTATATTTGTTTCATTAGCGTGGGTCAGTATCTGGCAAGGCAACTTGATAATATTTGCTAAGTGAATGAATGGATGAACGCATATATTTATTGGTCAATAACAATGCTTTTCTTTACATATCATTGTTCTCTTAGGAACTTCTAGGTATGTGATTTTAAAAAGGGGTTAACTCTAAAGATGGGGATTTCAGTACCTTTGCCAGGCAACATGGAGATATTTTAGAGCATTGGACTTTTGGCAGAGATTGGAAGATCTGGATATTATTATTGAAATACTTAGCATTGTAAGTAAAAGTTCTAGGAAAGTTCATGGTCTCTGGGACAGTATTTGAATTTAAGGGGAAAAGAACTTATTTGTGGAGTATAACAAATAACATGGAGGACATGGGGAGATGGAGAGGAGAAGGGAGTTGAGGGAAATTGGAAGGGGAGGTGAACCATGAGAGACTATGGACTCTGAAAAACAATCTGAGGGTTTTGAAGGGGCAGGGGGTGGGAGGTTGGGGGAGCCAGGTGGTGGGTATTATGAAGGGCGGGGGAGCCAGGTGGTGGGTATTATGAAGGGCACGTATTGCATGGAGCACTGGGTGTGGTGCATAAACAATGAATACTGTTATGCTGAAAAGAAAAAAAAAACTTATTTTGGAAACCTCAAGCAAGAACTCTCTGCATTGAATAAATACAATTATTTATTGGAATGTATTAAAACATTCTTAAAGACTTTGGGAATTTCTAGAATGTAACCATGGAAGCTATGGGACCGTTAAGAACAGAGAAGTGTCTACAGAAGTAATTTTTGCATTTTATAGAACATAAGTACTTTATGAATTTAGGAAATAAAATATAGACTAGTTTGTCCAAAAAATATAAATTTTGATACAATATATTAAAATGTAGAATAGAGGTTATTTACTCAGTATTTATTAGTCAGGTACTATATTATAAGCTTCATCTTAAGCATTAATTATGTATTTATGAAATAACAGATATAATTTTTTTAACAAAATGGATGTAAACACTTTCTTTAAGAAATTTAATAATGTTTTAGAGTTTGGGGCTTCCCCTCACCCCCAGTCAGAAGAAACAATTGAAAGCTTGAGAAAAAAGAAACATAAAAAAAATGAAAATCTCACCCTCTTCTGCACATATTGCCTTCTTTCAGGTCAAGCAGAGACAGAAAGGGTTTATTTTCAAATAAGAAAATATTTGATGGGGGAAATAAACTCAATGAATTGAATGTTTGCTACATAGGCCTATGTCTGAATAGCTTCTTTCAGGAACAAATCCTTTATTTTATAGATATTTATGTTTTTTCTTCAGTGTTAAAGTATGAAAATATATTTGTTAACTAGCAATGAGTCTCATTTTTATTTTGTAAGGAAAAAAACAAAAAAACCCACAAGAAAATAAGCTCCGTGCCTCCTTTGGCTTTGACACTAATTGTAACATGTAAAAATGTAATGATTCCATTGCCTGAGAGTTACCCGTTTATGCCTTTCCACATATATATCTATCATTCACCATAATGATTGAAGAGGGATTTTGTCCACCAGCTTATGGTTAGTATAGATTCATCACTGATCTATGGAGGTAATAAAATTATGAATAAAATTATGTGGGTAAAGCCAAACTATAGTTTAAATCTGACCTCAAGTTTATCAAAATGTATACTTTTCACTTTTAGGTCTTCTGGGGATTAAAAGGTTTAGATTTCTTTTTGGGACTCAAGACATCTAAGCAATCAGAGTACCATGGACCTTGTTTCAGATGGCACCACTAATGAACATGGGAATGTAGCTAGCTCTTGGAGAACCTGCTGCCATTTCTTTTGGGTCTGTACCCAGAGGTGCAGTCACTGGATTGTAGGGTAGTTTAATTCTTTGAGGAAACTGCACACTGTTTTTCAGAGTGACTGCATCGATCACATTCCCATCAACAGTGCACCAGGGCACCCTATTCTTTAATCCCTTATCAATACTTTTAAACTTTGTGTGTGTGTGTGTGTGTGTGTGTGTGTGTGTTTAAGTCATACTAACAGGTATGAATTGTTATCTCATGGTGGGTCTGATTGCATTTCCCTGATGGTTAATTAGTGATGTTGAGTGCCCTTTTATATTACTTGTTATTTGTATGTCTTCTTCAAAGAAATGTTTCGTCAGTTCCTTTGTCCATGTTTTAATTTGAAGTTTTTTTTAAATTAAAAATATTTATTTAAGTTCCAGTTAGTTAATACACATTGTGATATTCGTTTCAGGTGTACAATAGAGTGATAGTGAATCAGGTTTTCCATACAAGAGCCCGGGGCTCCTCACAAGTGCCCTCCGTTCCTCCTTACCTATTTCACCCATCCCCCACCCATCTTCCCTCTGGTAACCATCAGTTTGTTCTCTAGAGTTAAGAATCTATTTCTTAGTTTGCCACTCTCTTTTTTCCCTTATGATTTTTTTGTTTCTTAAATTCTACATATGAGATCTCACCGACTCACCTATTTTTCTTTTTTAATAGAGTGATTTCTAGGGGCTGGGAGGAGGAGGATATGGGGAGGTAGTAGGCAAAGAAAGGGTGCAAAGTTCAGTTTTTCAAGATGAATAGATCCTAGAGATCGTCTGTGCAACAGTGTCCACAGGAAACAATGCTGTGTTATTTCACAGTATTTTATCAAAAATTTTCCTTGAGGGTAGATATTAGGCTAGGTGTTCTTATCACAAAATAATAATATAATAAATTAAGAAAAAGTTTGGAGGGAACTTTTGGAAAGGATGGAGAGATTTATGGTGACAGGTACACGAATATATACCTATCTCCAAACTCATTAAGGTGTATGCATGAAATATGTACAGCTTTTTGTAGGATGATTATATATCAATATTTTTAAATATTAAGGTTGTTTTTTAAAAAAGGCAACACCAGGTTGGTCACTCTGCCTTCTTTAAGGTCTAATGGAGAGAACATCAACACAGCACCATCTCAAGATTAAAAAAATAAAACAAAGAAAGCCTGGAATGAGAGAAGGTATGCATTTTTTTCTATTTTTATGAAAACAGAGCACCTTCTGGCATTTTCCTTTCAGAATTTGGGATTCAGAGGATTGATCTGATACAGTTGGTAATTTTACTTAAAGACCTTCCTATTAAATAGATTCAAAATATTTTTGAAGAACAGATGGTATAGACTAGAGGAAGAGATAAACATTGTATGTTAAACATTTTATTGATCAATTAAAATATCATAATTTAAAATGTTGATTCTACGCTAAGAGTTATGCATGTCTGTATGTGACTGAGAAAGACAGAGAGAGAGTGTGCAGGGGGAGTGGGATGGGTATTTATTATCCAAAGTTAAACCTGCCCCTCCCCCAAGTACCCCCTCCCACCTTGCCCACATGCAGGCAGGCAGATGGCTGTTCTTCAAGGTGTTAGGGAAGCTGGCTTTCAGTCTTGAATCATGTGCCTCTGGGCACTTTGAAAACTGCCTCTTCTGCCTATTTTTAAGACCAGGTTGAAAAAAAAAATGATAGAACAGAATAAAGAAACCACCTGTGTGGATTTGATAAAAAGGTAGGCTATAAAGTTACCAGCTCTTTGAAAATACTTTTGTTGTAGAAAGAAAGCATCCTTACCTTCTAGCAGTTCTTTGTTCTGATTTTTCTACAATAGAATGACTTCTTGATAAACTAATACCATCATCTGTGCAAATTAGTCTACCTGACACTAATTTTCAATCACACTTAATTTTCATCTCTGTGAACTATTTATGTATGAGAATCCCCTTCTATTTTAGGAGTACTTTCTTTGAATGCAACAGCCATTCTCTTAAATTGTATAGACAGAATATTGGGTAAGTCGTTAGATTCACCAAAAGTTAAGCAAGACTACAAAGGAAAGGAAACACCACCAATCACTATTTCAAAGACTTACTTTTCCATTGCTTCGTATATATATGGGAAAGTGTTATGGGTAAGGGTGAATGTAGAAAACAATTGTGTTTAACTGCTAAGTATGGAAGGTACAGGAAAATGACAAGCCCTCAAATAATCATTGTGTGTCCTGCTCTGCCCTTGCATGCCATCACGCTCCCTCAGAAGTCTGACCTATGTCCATAGTTGGTTGTAAGCTGTGTTTCTGACAATAGCATGGTTGTAATGGAAACTGTCTTCACCACCTAAGTTATGGGGCCTGATACAGTGAATAACATACAAGCAGTGGGTTGGCCTACCCTAAATTATGCCTGTTAATGTGACCCCATCATTATTCCCAGGATCTGTGCCCTTCGCCCTTGATCTCATTTCTACAGGATTTAGACAAGTGTCAGACCCTTGGAATGCTACACAATAGTGACCTTGACTCCCTGGCTTCACTTTAAAAAAAAAAAATGAGTTTAAATCTAGTGTTGAAATGACATGGAATGCTTTGTAACGAGACTAGTCCTGACACAGAAGAATCTCTAGGCCTCTGTCAGAGACATCTGCCTTTTGATTTGGTTCAGGCTTTCTGGTTATAAGGGTAGCTCATGCCTTTAGAGAAGACTAAAACCTCTCTGTTGTTGTTGTTGTTGTATTTGATACACGGGGAAATTCAGGTGATTCCTCCTTAGTGTTAACTTTCCAGATACTATTTTTAAAGCTTTGTCCTTATAATTGTCAAAATACAACTCTTAAAGGGAGAAAGAAAACACTGCTTGGCAAAAGATGTTAAAATAAAGATGGTAGGATGTTTAACGCTTGATAGATGTACAAGTGGAAAGGGGGTATAATTTGGAACCAAGAGGTGCCACCCCAAGGCTGGTCCTGAGTTCCTTTGGGGGGAAAAAGCAGTCTTTAATTACATCTGGTACTCGTTAATTCTTTTTGGAGTCTCTTCCCAGATCTGTTCCCCCATCAGCCTCCCATCAAGCAACAGAAATTCCAGATGGTTCCCTCCATATGCCCGTGCTCATTCTCTCAAGTAGGATAGATTGGTCACTGACAGAGTAGGATGGAATAGCCTTGGTCAAAGCAAGGCAAGATGGAAAGCAGCGTGCCACAGTTAATTTAGAGGTAGCCTATTGTTCATGTTTTTAAGTGGGTTGTATAAATAACTGTTTCGGGGTGATTTTTTTTTCTGGAATGTGTTGAGTAATTTCATGGAAGTGAAGCTGCTCAGAGAAAGTCGCATATTGATCCTATTTTTATACACCTGGAAGAGAGAGACATCCACTATAAGCTGTCATTATATAGTTGGAGGTTGGTCAATTTGGACCTGCAGCGGATCTGCTGTGGAGCCTACATTGGAATGAATTTTTCTGCCTTTGTTACTTACAATGATAGCTGTAGTCTGCTACAGTGATATGAAAATTCCTTTATAGAAATATTTATGGGACATATGGTCCTTTCATCTTAGCAGAATTTTGTTATTAGGCATATTGATAGACTTTCCATTTTGAAGTAGTTGGGAGTAAAGATGAGGTCAACCTCTATATAATGAAAAAATAAACAATTAACCTTGAACAATATGGGAGTTAGGGTGCTGATCCTATACCCCGTGCAGTCAAAAATTTTTATATAACTTTGATCCTCCCCAAATGTAACTACTAATAGCCTATTGTTGACCAGAAGCCTGACCAATTACATTAATAGTCGATTAACATATATTTTGTATGTTACATATATTATCTCCTATAATCTTTCAATAAGTAAGCTTGAGAAAAGGAAATGTTTTAAGAAAATCATAAGGGAGATGAGGACATTTGCAGGAAGTTCTGTACTATATTTAAAAAAAAAAAATCTGTGTATAAGTGGACCCATGCAGTTCAAACACATATTGCTCAAAGGTCAACTGTATTATCATTTCAAGTATATCACATTATACTTATTTGTTTATCTGTCCTTATCTGATGATAGGATACATGTCTTACTCATGTCCAATTTCCTCCCACCCAACAAGATTTGACACATCACAGGGAAGGAAAAGAAAGGAGAAAAATGAATAGACAGGAAATTTCATTCTTTTTAAAAAAGGTTTTATTTATTTATTTAACAGAGAGAGAGAGAGAGAGAGAGAGAGAGAACGTGAGCACCAGAAGGCAGAGGGAGAGGGAGAAGCAGGCCCCCCGCTGAGCAGAGAACCTGATGTGGGGCTTGATCCCAGGACCCTAGGATCATGACCTGAGCTGAAGGCAGACATTGAACCAACTGAGCAACCCAGGTTGCCCTAGACAGGAAATTGCCAAGTGAAAGGTGACACTGAAAGAGAGCAATGTTTCTACTCTTGTCTTCATCCTATACTTCCCCTTGAATAGGTATTAGATTTTATGTGTGGAGTGTGTGTGTGTGTGTTTGTGTGTGTGTGTGTGTTTGTGTGTGTGTGTGTGTGTGTGTGTGTGTGTGTTATTTGGTGTTATTTATGAATATCTATAGTTCAAGTTCCTCAGAAAATAAAAGTGAGAATGCCGCTATGGTTTCTGTTCTCATGGAGCTTACAATAGTTAGGCAATATATGATTCGTGTGAAATTTGTTGGTATATTTGGAGTGGATAAAGCAATTAAAAGGACAAATTTCTTCTAAGAAGGCTATGTGATAAAGACCAAAAGGAAAATTTTAGATTCTGTGTTATCATCATATTTTACTTGGAAAGTTTGTTAAAAAGAAGCCTAATGTCATGCTTTTAGGTGTGTGAGTACTCTGTGAATGAAGGAAAACATTTTTTGAAGCAACTTAATCATTTTGTTCAATCAAGCTCAGCAGCCAAACATTGGTAGTTTGGGCCATATGTTGGAAGAGATAAAGGCCTAGAAACTAGAAACTAGAACTCTAGTTTTTTTTTTTTGAAGGTGCTGACTTGAAATAATTTCTATCTTGCTTTTGAAATCATATAAAACTCATGAAGTCACAAAATGTGTGTTAAACCTAGAACATCCTCTTGATATTTAAGTCTTTTGTTTGAATTTTTTAAAGTACCTGAAATGAAATTGAAATATGTATTTTTATCTGTTTAGCCTGTTTGTTCATTTTGTATTAGTTCCTAATGTGTTCTTGAATTGAAGGTGTGTAGCGAAGTAAACTCAGCAGATCTGAGCAAGGTTTATTTAACACAATTTTATCTTTGATGTCCAGTAGGCATGAGGGATTTTTTGAACAGACGGTTTCTTCCCCTAAGAAAGTTACAGCAGGTGAGAAAAGCATAATTACACTGAGGAACAGCCCAGTGACAGTTACCTCTTTACATACACTAATTATGGATGTATTTATGATAATATGTTTTAATGTTCTGTTATCCATGGGGGCACTGGTGGGCCCAGTGGGGAGTGGACAGGAAATGTCTTACCTGCAGAGCTAGAACTTGGGTTGATTCTGATGGGTGAGTGGGTGGTGTTGATGCTGTTGGACAACAGCCATGCCTGGAGAATTTATGGACTAGGCCTACAGATGTCCACTTCAATTCTGTCTACAATTTATAGACTACAGCTAGTCATGTGGCTTTGTCTATCTACAAACGAGGCCAGAAAAGATAGTCTAACTGTGAACTCAGGAGGAAAAAGGAAATAGTTGGTTTACAATCATAGAGTCTTTGTTGGGGACGAGGAAAGACGGCCTCTGAGACTTTAATTTGGAGGGTAGGTCCTTAAGAACAGCAGGGTACATTGTTTCCTGGAATGAGACATGAGATCATGTTAACAAAATTCCTTAAAACCTTTACATGTGTCAGTGATTACAGTACTTGAAATTCAAGCGGGAACTTTTATTTGAGATCTTTAATTTGTGCTGAATTACTACTAAGCCTCAGAAAGTAACACTTAATACTTTGGCATACATGAAATATTTACTCTTTTAAATGAGAATTTTTATTCATGTATCACCTTATTGTTACTTTTAGACAAAAATCTATGATTCCTTTCTTCTGAAGTTATATGGAAACTTTATGAAAAGAGTGATGAAGAACAATGGTTTTAAGTTGTCTAATGACGTCTACAAGCACGCCAAACTAATTGAGAACAGTGCCAGTAATGAAAATACTGAGCATTTCTTTTTCTTTTTTCTTTTCTTTTTTTTTTTTTTAGATTTTTAAAATTTATATGACAGAGAAAGAGACAGCAAGAGAGGGAACACAAGCAGGGGGAGTGGGAGAGGGAGAAGCAGATTTTCTGCTGAGCAGGGAGCCTGATGCAGGGTTCGATCCCAGGACCCTGGGATCATGACCTGAGTTGAAGGCAGAGGCTTACTGACTGAGCCACCCAGGTGCCAGGAAATAACTAGCATTTCTTGAGCACACACCAGACTTTTACTTTGTGTGGTAGAAATATAAATCGGGAAATGTAAATTTCACTCTGAGTTGGGAGATTGAGAATGACTCACTAGTACTGTGTAAGCACTTTAGATCTATGAACTCATTTCAGCCTCACAAACACCCTAGGAGTGAAGCAGGTATTTTTATTATTCCTGATTTCACAGATTAGATAACTGAGGTGCAAAGCTGTAAAGGTGTTGGTTCACACAGTTAATAAGTAGCAGAGCGGAGATTCACATCCAAATAATTTGACTTCAGAAGCCAAGGTCATATCTGTGATTCTCTACCTCCCTGAAATTATGGCCAAAGTGAAGGGAAGGGACAAAAGATAGGGAAATTTTAGTGTATTTGCACTAAAGTAGGACTGGCAAGGGGTGGGTGAGGGGGTGGGAGGGGTGTGTGCCTGGGTGGCTCAGTTGGTTAAGCATCTCACTCTTGATTTAAACTCAGGTCATAATCTCAATATTGGAAGATTGATTCCTACCTTGGGCTCTGTGCTCAGCTGGGAGTTTGCTTTAGGATTCTCTCTCTCTCTCTCTCTCTCTCTCTCTCTATATATATATATATATATATATATATATATATACAGGCTTGGGGGTTTAGGGCATAAACACTGCCTTTTGGCCTTAACACTTGGTTTGTCTGGCAATAGAAGAATTTATTAATTGTGTAGTATTTTTTTCCCCTCCTGTTCCTTATTAAGACCTATTCTTTAACAAACTATTTGTTCTTCTAGTTGCTACACCTGTCCTGGCATGAGGCCCAGTGTGAGCAGCCCCTGAATCACCTGGGGAACCACAGAGTAAACCACTGGAGGGGAGAATGTGATTCTTATTTTGGTTATATGTTGGCTCAACTTCTTTTTCTTCTGCAGACAGGACGGTCCTTGTGGATACAAATCTCCCAGTCCTCAGAGGCCTTTATGTGATGGGGACTTTAGAATTCCCTGTGGACAGAAGCAATGTTCTGAGTGTGGCGTGCATGGTCATTGCTGGCGGGGAGCTGAAAGTTGGTAAGTACAGGGCACAAGGATTGGGAACTTAAGGGGAATTAACTCTGTGAGAAAGTTCTTGAGAATTGGTGGTATCATCCAGCAGGTTGGTTAACAGAGTATAGAGAGGGTTAAGGGAAGGGGGTGAGTTTACTGATAAAGCTTTTCCTATACAAGCTTTGGACAACACAGACAGAGGTGACTTTGATGGGTTATTCTTTTGTCCACCCACTGTCATCAGGCCATGTTTCTGGCTCTATGGTTCCCATGTTGCCTCTCATGGCAGGGCTCCTGGCTTCCTCCAGGCCACAGATCAATTCTGGCCTTTGGTCCTTTGTACAAGAATTTACCTATGGCCCACTCTTTCAGAAGGAACAAATTATCAATTGTCGTGCAACGATGACCTTTGTCTAGTTCCAAAACATTAAAAAAATTTTTAATTCCAGTAGAGCTAACAGTATTATATTACTTTCAGGTGTATGATTTAGTGATGTAACAATTCTATACATTAGTCAGCGCTCATCATGATAAGTGTGCTCTTAATCCCCCTTCACTTGTTTGACCTCTCTCCCCACCTACCTCTCTTCTGGTGACCACCAGTTTGTTCTGTCTAGGTAAGAATCTGTTTGTTTGTTTGTTTTAGAAAAATGTCTGTTCATGTCTTCTGACCGTTTGTTAATTGGATTGTTCATTTGGGGAATATTGAGTGTTTTAGGTTCTTTATATATTTTGGATATTAACTTTTTGTCAGATATGCCATTTGCAAATATCTCCCCCCATTAATAGGTTGCCTTTTAGTTCTGTTGACTGTTTCCTTTGATATGCAGAAGCTTTTTATTTTGATGTCATTCCAGTAGTTTAGTTTTGCTTTTGTTTCCCTTGCCACAGGAGACATATCTAGAAAATATTGCTATGGTCAATGTCGAAGAGGGTGCTGCCTCTGTTCTCTTTTAGGATTTTTTATGGTGTTAGGTCTCACATTTAGGTCCCTAATCATTATTGAGTTTATTTTTGTGTACTGTGTAAGAAAGCAGTCTGGTTTCATTCTTCTGGATGTAGCTGTCCAGTTTTCCCAACACCATTTGTTGAAGATATTGTCTTTTTCTCATTGCATAATCTTTTCCTGCTTTGTTGAAGATTAATGGACCATATAATTGTGAGTTTATTTCTGGACTCTCTATTTTGTTCCATTGATTGATGTGTCTGTTTTTATGCCAGTACCATACTTTTTTTTTTTTTTTTTTATTACTAGGGCTTTGTAGTGTATCTTGAAATCTGGGATTGTGTTACCTCCAGTTTTGTTCTTTTTCAAGATTACTTTGACTATTCAGGGTCTTTTGTGGTTCCATACAAATTTTAAGATTAATTGTTCTACTTTTGTGAAAAATACTATTGGTATTTTGATAAGGATTGCATGAAATGTGGAGAGTGCCTTGAGTTACATGGACATTTTAACAATAATTGTTCTCTAAATCCATGAGCATGGGATATCTTTCCATTGCTGTGTGTCATTTGTAATTTTTTTCCTTATGATTTCATAGTTTTCAGAGTATAGGTCTTTTACCTCCTTGATTAAGTTTATTCCTAGGTATTTCATTATTATTTGTGCAATTAAATGGGAATATTTTCTTAATTTCTCCTTCTGTACTTTATTAGTAGTATATAGAAATACAATGGGATTTTGTATATTGATTTTATATCCTGGTATATTACTAATTAATTTATCAGTTCTAGTAGTTTTTTGGTGGCATCCTTAGAGTTTTCCATATATAGTATCATGACATCTACAAATAGTAAAAGTTTTACTTCTTCCTTACCAATTTGGGTAGCTTTTAAAATTTCTCTTTTTTTCTGATTGCTATGGCTAGGACTTCCAATACTGTGTTTAATAAAAGTGGTGAGAGTGCACATCACTATCTTATTCCTGACCTCAGGGGAAAAGCTGTCAGTTTTTCATCATTGAGTATGATGCTAGCTGTGGATTTTTTCATCTGTGGCTTTATTATGTTGAGGTCTGTTCCCTCTAAACCTACTTTGTTGTTGATAGCTTATATCATGAATGGATGTTGTATTTTGACAAATGCTCTTTCTGCATCTATTGAAATGATCATATGATGTTCATTCTTTCTTTTGTTGATGTGATGTATCACACTGATTGATTTGCAAATACTGAACCATCCTTGCATCCCAGGAATAAATCCCAGTGGATGATGATGAATGATTTTCTTTCTTTCTTTCTTTTTTTTGGCTGGATTCAGTTTGCTAATATTTTGTTGAGGATTTTTGCATCACTGTTCATCAGAGATAATGGCCTGTAGTCTCTTTTTCTGTAGTACTTTTATCTGATTTTAGTATCAGGGTAATGCTGACCTCTTAGAATAAATTTGGAAGCTTTCCTTTGTCTTCTAATGTTTCAGAATCGTTTGAAAAGAATAGGTATCTACTCTTTAAATGTTTGATCTACCTGTGAAGCCATCTAGTCCGGACTTTAGCTTGTTAGGATTTTTTTGATGACTTTTTCAATTTCATTGTTGGTAATTGATATGTTCAAATTTTCCATTTCTTCCTCATTCAGTTTTGGGAGGTTATATTTTCCAGGAATTGATCCATTTCTTCTGGTGTGTCCAACTTTTTGGCATATAGTAGAATTATAGTTTTTCATAATAGTCTCTTATTTTACTTTGTACTTCTATAATGGTTGTTATATCTCCACTTTAATTTCTGATTTTGTTTATTTGAGTCATTCTCTTTTTTGAAGAGTCTGCTTAAAGTCATCAATTTTGTTGATCTTTTCAGAGAACCAACTCCTGGTTTCATTGATCTGCTTTATCGTTTTTTTTAAGTTCCTGTTTTGTTAATTCCTGCTCTAATCTTTATTGTATCCTTCCTCCTACTGGTTTTGTGTTCTGTTTGTTCATCTTTTTAGTTTCTTTTAGGTGTAAAACTAAGTTGTTTATTTAAGATTTTTCTTGCCTCTTGAGATAGGTCTGTATTGCTACAAACTTCCCTCCTGGAATAGCTTTTGCTGCATCCCAAATATTTTGGACCATTATGCTTTCATTTTCATTTGTTTCCATGTATTTTTTTATTTCCTTTTCAATTTCTCAGTTGGTCCATTTATTGAGTAATAGAATGTTATTCAACATTTATGTATTTGTGCTTTTTCCAGATTTTTTCTTGTGGTTGATTTCTAGTTTCATAGCAATATGGTTGAAAAAGATGCATAGTATGACTTAACAGTTTTTGAACTTGTTGAAGCTTGATTTGTGACCTAATATGCGATCTGTTCTGGAGAATGTTCCATGTTGCACTTGAAAAGAATGTATATTCTGCAGTTTTAGAATAGGATATTTTGAATATATCTGTTAGACCCATCTGTGAATTTAAAGTGTCATTCAAACCCATTGTTTCCTTTTTGATTTGTTGTTTGGATGATCTATCCATTGATGTAAATGGGGTGTAAAATTCTACTACTATTTTACTACTGTTGCTTACTTATTTTGTATTTGTTAATAAGTTCTCTATGTATTTGGATGCTTCCATGTTGAGTGCATAAATATTTACAATTGTTACAGCTTCTTGTTGGATTGTTCCCTTTATGATTATATAGTATCCTTCTTTGTGTCTTGTTATAGACTTTTATAAAAGTCTGTTTTGCTACCCTGGCTTTTTTCATCTCCATTTGCACAGTAAATGTTTTTCTATCCCTTCACTTTTGACCAGCATGTGTCTTTAGGTCTGAAATGAGTCTCCTATAGGTAGCGTACTTGGGTCTTCCTTTTTTAACCATTCCATCACTCCATGTCTTTTGATTGGACCAGTTATTTCATTTGCATTCATAGTTATTCTTGATAGGTATGTGCTCATTGTCATTTTGTTACTTGCTTTATGGTTGTTTTTGTATTTCTTCTCTATTCATATAAGTAGATGTTTTAAGGTCCTTGATACATGCTGTTAAATTGCTTTTCAGAAAGATTTTACAAATTTGTACTTACTTCACATATCTCAGAGTTATGAGATCCTCATACTCTCTAACATCACCTTTAAACACCACTTTGTTCAGTTCCTCTGAGAGTATGAAGCCAGAGGGAAAAAACTTTTCCTGGGTGGACCCTGACTTACTCTGAACAGAGTAAAATGAGTATAATGATGAGCATGGGCTCCAAGTTGAATGGCTTGGGATCAATCCAGCTTGGTCACCTACTTGATGTTTGACCTTAAGCTAATCACCCTCTGGACACATCCATTTATTCATCAGTAAAGTATATGGCAAAATAGAAACTTCCTTGGAGGAATGTTAAAACCATTAAATATAACAGTTCTTTTTACGTGCTTGCCATGTAATAGGTATTTGATGAAAGTTTATCTGTCAGGGTGCTTGAAAAAAAATAGATGCCATACAGAATTGGACAATTTGAGGAGATGTTAATGAAGGAAATATTCACAAAAGTCCAAATGGCACGGAGGCTTCCCTAAGGGCTAGTAACAGCAGAACATCCTTACTACCCCTTGCTTTAAAGGAGTGAAAAAAAAGAAGTCATTGCTAGAATTAGAGATGGAGCGGTGTGTGTGTGTGTGTGTGGAGGTGATTGCCAGTGCCATGACCTTCTGTGTATCTGAGACTCAGTACAGGGAAAGACTTATGGGAAAAAATACCTTGATCTCACTTTCTTTTCTACCTTATCTCTTTCTTGTTCTATCATCCGGCTAAACCGAAGCTCTGAGTAAGGAAGAACTTGATGTTGTACATGCAGGTCAGCAGCATTCTGGGGAACTGAGTAGAGAGGAAAGACAGGCAAAGTTTAAAATGAACTTCAATACATATCATCCTTTTATTAATATGATGAAACATTAAACTAACTTCTCTGTCCAACCCTTCATGCTATTGGTCCTGCCAAGTATGTTGTCAAATCTAATTCCTATTCTTTTTATATGTGCTGCCTTTGCATTTCATATCACTACATTGTACACTTGAGTAAGGATTATTTTGTTTTTCCCTGAGTTTTAGGGGGTGTAAGTGTGATACTTTTTATTTATTTCTTTATTTTATCATTTTGATCAATTTTTTTCACAGTGGGGAAATCCTTTTAGGTTCTGATTTTTCCTCCCAGATTAATATAATTTGTTCATTTATTTAATAGTCTATAAAATCCTCATTCAGCTAACTGATATAAATACTAAATAAAACTGAACCTTGTTCTTTTGACTAGAAAATGTATTTTAGGTTGACACCTATTGCTAAGATTAGTCTTCTACTTTTAAGTTGTTTTTTAGGCTTCTGTGTTCACTTATCACTATAATAAAAACTTTTTGCCTGAAAAAATATATCTTTCAAGGGAAGTGACACAGAAATTTTCCATTTTTGATTTATACATTTCAAATCTTATTTAAAAATTTGTCCATTCCCAACTTTATTTTTACCTATTAGTAGACAATGGTGTATTATTTTTCTCCCTGCTTTGTCCATGTGTTCCATGGACAAGGTTGATTACTAGGACCCATCTGCCCAATTTTATGTGTATCATGCCTGAAGGAAGACTTTCATCCCTTCCGTCTAATTCTACCACACCCTAAAAGAAATACCAACATGAAATAAATAATAAGACTGGTTAGTAAACAGACTTAATAGATGTGGACCTTGGCACAGAGCACTGCCAGAGTATGTCTGCTGTCTGATGCCATCCAATCCAAGTCCTAACATTGTAGAATTATATTTTGTGGTTCTGCTTTTAAGTCAGCTGGTGCTGGCAAAAGGTACCAACCGACTTTTAGTAGAGTAGAAAGTAGAGTGGAAGGGGAGAATGCTATAGAATTAGAAGGGATGTTTAAGATCAAAGCTTTGCTCAGAGGGTTATAGCTGCATCACATATGCCAAACTCATTCTCATTCATCATTCAGTGATCGTCACATTAACTTGATAACACACTTGGGATAAGCTTAAAGTATTTCATTTGTGTATCCATTCTTTCCTTCATCATGTGTTTACTCATTGCCTATTGTTTGCCAAGTACTATGGGAGAACTTGGATGTACAGAAATACTAGTCACCAATCCTAGTTTGCAAGAGATGTCTCAGTAAAATAGTGGGGTCAAACAAGGAAAAACATAATTAGAGGAGCCCCATCTTCCAACCTGGAGGGAGTGTAAAGATAGAGGAAGAGATCTGGAAAGACACATCTTTGTGGAAATACATTATACCCTCAGGAAGTTGTAGGAATAGTCTGAATTGCAGGACTTATGGAATTGTGGTAGCTGGAGAAGCTTCTTGGCTTCATACATTAGGTTAAGGGGTTTAGATTTCATCGTGAAGGCAGTGAGTGGGTAGTCACTGGATAGTTTTAGGTAGGGAAGTGTCATACTTAAATTTGGTCTTGGAAAGATCACTCCTGGCAGAGTGGGTGGTGTATTGGAAGGGGCACAGTGAAATGTGAGAAGCCATTGTGTTCCAGGAGAACAAAGGAATTGAACTAAAGCACTGGAATTGAAGAGAAGGAATGAATTGCAGAAATACTAAGGGTATGAAGAACCTAATGGCAATTTTGATGTGAGGTGAGAAGGTGTTTAGAATACATCCCACATTTCAGGTTGGGAGATCTGGGTCTATGGTACTGCCAGGATGAATTACCTTTCTACCACTTGTTAGCTGAGTGACTATAGATAAGTTACAGGATCTATCTCTGTCTCAGTTTCCTTATCTCCAAAATGGGAAGAATAATAGTTCTTATTTTATAGAGTTTTATGAGAATTAAATGAATGAGCATTTATTAAAGTGCTTGAATAGTGTCAGGCACATAGGAAGCCAGCCTATGTGTTGTTTGTTGTTTGTTGAATACATAGATGCATATACCTCAAAATGAGATTTCAATGGAATGTGTAAGTGGCTAAAATTTGGGGGAGCACTGACCTTTTAAGAGTGGTAGGGGAAGCTGAGTTCAGGGAGGAGGATAGAAAAGAAACAGCAGTGCAGGTAGAAGGAAAATTAAATGATAAAAAAGTAATATCTTGAAACACAAGAGGGAATTTATAAGAAAGAGAGAGTGGTCGTTAATGTAAGATATTGCGGGGAGAGCAAACAAAGTAAGAAGGGAAACCAGCCATCATATTATGGCTTTTTGTTTTGTTTTGTTTTTAATAATGGGTATCCAATATAGTTTTGATACGAAATGTTATTTTGCATGTGAAACAAAGAAAAAATTCAGTCCATTATTTGAGGGACAGTACCTTTTTTTTTTTTTTTAAGATTTTATTTATTTATTTGACAAAGAGAGAGAGAGAGATCACAAGTAGGCAGAGAGGCAGGCGGAGAGGGCAGGGGAAGCAGGCTTCCCGCTAAGCAGAGAACCTGATACAGGGCTCTATCCCAGGACCCTGAGATCACGACTCAAGCTGAAGGCAGAGGCCTAACCCACTGAGTCACCCAGGCGCCCCGAGAGACAGTAACTTTTAATGAGTTCAATACTATTTATCTATTAACAACTTCATTTTTTGGCTTTAATATAATCTTAAGTACAACTGAACATATTAAATCTCATATTTAACAATGAACAGTTATCCACATTAAGAGTGATGTCATGAAACCTTTATATGTGCTCATGAATAACTTTCTTTTGGATGAGAAAATGTGGCAAATTAGTAAATACTAAAGAGAAAATAATTTCTCTGATACGATGACTGTCTGGTTTTATTTATAGATTTGTCCCTGTCTCTGTCCCCTTCCTGCTTCTTTCCCTTTCTTTCTCTTTCATTGAATGCCAGCTCAGTGCCAAAAATTCTTCCTGGGACTTGAGTACTTAGCAGTAAGCAAGACAGATAAGATTCCTTTTTAATGAAATAAAGTAAAGTCCAGGTTGGATCTGCACACCATAGATTAGGTAGTTAATAAGAGCTTTTCTGAAAAGCCACTGTGACCTCAAACCAGATACAAGAAAAAGCTAGACTTGCAAAGATTTGGACTGCTGGTTTCCAAACAGAAGGCAGATCTAGTGCAAAAGAGCCAAGGCAGAGTGGGAATGTGCTTTACACAGTCATAAAGAAGAATGGCAGCCTAATTGCTGGAGAACACTGAGAAGCAGACATGAATTTCATGAAGAAGACTGGATTTAAGCAATGTAATGTTGCTTATTATAGTATTAAAGACACAAATGAGCCCAAACTGTGCTGAAAGTTGTTACTTTTTCATAATCTCATGAGTATAACTTTAACAAAACAGAAGTTAGTTGAAGATTCTCATAAATATGGCAATTCTGGACACCTGTATTATAATTCTAGTTAAGCAACTTGTTTCATAACTTCTGGAAAATTCTTTAATAGTAGATTTATAACAGTAATATCACATACTTCAGTGATTTTGTAAATCATCTGTCTCATTGCCTGGATAAGGAAATTGAGCTCCAGAGGGATTAATGATTTGTTTCCAGGACTCCTAGCTGATAAAGACCAGGACCAGGATCAGAGGCTATTTTAGGTACCTTAAATACTCAGACTAGAAGCCAGTGCCAAAGGACTATCTTTACTGTGAGTACTTCCTCACTCCATTCACTAGGTTTCACTGTCTTTTTTTCTGGTCCATTCAATAGTCCATATTTTTATTATTACATTCATTTTGTTTTTATGAAATGGTATATTTTCACGAATTCCTTCTGTGTTTTAGATAATAGGATTCTTCAGACATTTCGTAACCTATGTACCTAGTGCGTAGTAGGCTTCTGATACTGTGCTGTGTGACTGATTAGTGTATACATAAATGGATGGATAGATCTGTCTTTTAGCTCAATGTCTTTTTCTTGTAACATATTCAGTATCCCTAGACTTAAATGTCTACATCTGTAAGGAAGGAATTATAATGTTAATTTGGAAATGACTGCAATGGTTTTGCCCCGAATGAAAGGTATAAAATAGTGGTGAGACATGTTGGAAAAGTTGATGATATTTTGCCAATTCAAAGTATTTTCTATTTTTAGTCAGTCTAGGAGAAGAAAACTCACAAAAATGCCCAACTCAAAGCCTGTTTAATAAACATTGGTTTCCTGATTGCTTTAAATTTTTTATTTCTTTGACCTTGAATAGCTGTTTGAACTCATCTTTTTCATCAGTGTCTCTTCTTAGAGGAGACATCGTTCTTATACCTTAAAATGTGGTCTTTGTTATTTTAGATATCAATAATGTTAACATGTTATTCATCCAAATGTTCAACTCAATGGAGAAATTTGCTCACTTGCATATTTATTTATTTATTTATTTATAGAGAAAGAGTGCCAGAATGGAAAGGGACAGAGAGAAAATTTTAAGCAGACTTCACACCCAGTACAGAGCCCAACATGGCGCTCAATTACATGACCCTGAGACTCTGACCTGAGCACAAATCTAGAGTCAGATGTTTAACCAACTGAGCTACCTAGGTACCCCAGGAGAGAGTATTTTAATTTCATGGTTCTCAAATTGCAAATGGACACCTCTGTTCTGACAGTTTGTAGGTGGATTTCAGAGAGGGATTACCAGTAATAATTAGTGTCTTTAAAAGTTAATAGAACCCTCCTTGATCCCTAGGTAAGCAAGGACATGCCCTGTACATCAATTTCCCTGAGGACATGGCAGTTCATTGTTTGTTTGGCCTTTCACAACCAGGTCACATGACATGCTGCCTAGTTGCTCAGTAATTATGCTAAGAACAGGGTTTTTATCCTAAAAGTTGTCACATATTGTTTTGCAGAGCTAGTGATGGGTATTTGTCAGCCCTGTCTCACATTTGTAGCCAGGAGCCTAAGGTCATCATTAGCACATGACTTTGATTGTCAGGAAATGAAGTACTAGGTGTATGGAAGTTTCTTTCATTGCTTCCATGATTGGGGCTTTCTCAATCCTAAAGAAGAAAAATCCATACACAGTTTATTGCCTTCCAAACTGACAGTTCTGTAAGGCTCATTGGATGATTAAGTAATAAAAAGGAGACAAACCAGAGAAAAGTGTAGATTAAAACATATCCTCTAGCCTAAAGCCACAATACCCAGTAGTTAGACTCATTGGGTAGCCAGAGAGAATCTTGTAGTGATGTTTAAAAATAATATATTAAATTAAAAAATATATATCCTCCTTCAAGCTTAACTATGGTTAGAAAATCATAAAAAAATGAACACATTTAATGTGTAAATATGGTTACAAGTATACATAGATGTCTGCACAATAGATCATTTATACATTAGCTAATATGAATCATCAGTCAACAAATCAGTTTCTGCTTAGTGGCAGTTCTCTAGTTAAACTATGTGTTAGCTGATGAAATAAAAAAGTGGCACAAAAGGGATGTTCTTTTAAATATTGTACTTATTTAACTAAAAGGACAAAAGCATAAAATTTTTGTTCTCTACAGTTTCAGGAAAACATTAAACTCCATTTCTGTGAGTCTTGAAGCAAACTGACCATCAATGTTTAATACGTATCTCAAAATGAAATTAAGCACCAAAATATCTCTTTATTTCAGATGGATATTAGTTCTCTGACAGATAAACATCACTTTATATTTAAATATATATGTATTTTAAAGTAAAACACTAACACAAGAAATGATTCTTTTGTTTTGTCAGGCTACCAGTTTCTATTAAACAGTAGCCACCTTCCTTTAATATTTTAATATTTTCTAAGTCAATGTTCCCAAACTATATTTTGGATTTTTGAACTTCTGTTATAATAATATAAAATGCCTTATAAATTTGTTATTTTTAAATGATTTAAATAGTGAATTATATAATAAAATAACCCTTAAGTATTAATTAATTAATTAATTTTAAGATTTAATTTATTTATTTGACAGAGAGAGAGAGAGAGATCACAAGTAGTTAAAGAGGCAGGCAGAGAGAGAGGGAGAAGCAGGGTCCCTGCTGAGAAGAGAGCCTGCTTCGGGGCTTGATTTCAGGACCCTGGGATCAGGACCTGAGCCAAAGGCAAAGGCTTAAACCACTGAGCCACCGAGGTGCCCCTATTCAATTATTTTTTCATGAAAAACAAATTATTTTAGGCACACAGGTGACTGAATGAATGAGTAACTTGTTTTCTTGTTTAGCAATCTATTACCAGAATATTTGAGTTTAAGATAAATTTAATTGTATTTGCTACAGTTCCTTGGGCTGGACATTCAAATAAGTAACCACCTAATATTTTTAACCATTAAAATGTCTACTTTCTAGCACTTTAGAAACAGAACATTTCTAATTGGGGAGGGCTTGCCTTCTTTTTCTTAATTTCTAAGTTTAAATGTTAATTTTAAAATGTGTCATTTCCCCATTGTTACTACTACTATTTTTTACTATTATTACTACTAGGAGCCAACCTTTTTAAAAGTGCTTCAAACATTTTCTATTATATGTAGACACTGGGCCATGTATCATTAACATGTAATACATCTTTTAACTCTCAGTACATGTAAGCCCATTTTCTAGTCGCAAAAACCAAGGCTTACAGGAGTGAATAAGCCCACCCTCGTTTATAAAGTTTTAAGGGTTTTTATACATTTTTCCAGTATGTGAATGAGTAAATTATATATTAACTTTTATTTAATATTCTATCAGACTTTGATAAAATTACAGGCCTCAATGACAATAATTTATCAGTCTGGATACAATCACTCTCACAGGAGTTAGAGATTCTCATTTGATTGTGCCTACTAGTTACTGTTATGATTATTCATTATCTCCTTGGACTGACAACCCCTCTCTCCTGCGTTTTGTTTTTGTTTTAATTTTTAATTTTTTGTTTTTTTTCACCCAGGTTTGATTTTATGGGGGAGGAGTGTTTTAGGGATAGGTGGGTCAAATTGACACTAGAGATTAAAAGCTAATTCATAATAAAATCTACTTCACAATTTAATTGGTTTAGCACTATTTGGCAGTTGAGTTTGATAGTAAGAATGTTCTAGAGGCTCTTCTCTGAAGAAAATAGCTATAGCAAGACATGAGAAAAATAGTTGTGCTCCAGTTAGAAGCTCAACTTCCAAAGTCATCACCATATAACCTACTTCAGAGGAGAAAAGAAAATGTGCAGAATTGATTTTGGGTGGTAATTTCTTAACCTATCTTTCATGTGCCATCATGGTATTTTATGGAGTTTCATTTACTTGGGTAGAAATACAAATTATTTAGAAACAGTTTGTTGCTTTGGATTCAATGAAAAGGATCTGAAAAAGATATGTCTAAAATTTTAGTCAGTATACATTAAATACATGCAGTTTTTTTGCATATCAGTTGTATCTCAATAAAGCTGTAAATATAATAATGGGATGGAGAAGCAGTAAAACAAATATAATTTGGTCAGTTTCTATTCTCTTGATCAACAAATACTTATTGATGAGTGTCCTTGAAACATAATAATAAATAAAGTTTTACTTACTGTGAAATATGATGTGCATATTCAGGAAAGTTTATGAGATAAAAAATACACAGCTAAATTAAATAGAAGTCCATTATACTGGGTATGTCGTGGGATCTCATTATTGTTTAATTGGCATTTCTCTCATCTCTAATGTGACTGAGCACTTTAAAATTTTTTATTGTCTATTTGAGATCTTATTTTATGAAAAAATATTCTCTTGCCCTTTTTTAAATGGTGCATTATCTGTTTCATATTGATTTATTGATATCATTTATATATTGTAGAAAATACCTTCTGTTGGTTATATTATTGCAAATGTTTTGGCCCACTCTGTGGCTTGCTTCTTCACTCTCTCAATGGTATTTCTAGATAAATTGGAAGTCTTTATTTCAATGTAGATCATTTTATAAACCTTTATTGATAAGAATTGCATATCTTGATTGTACTATGGTCAGCAAGCTCATGCTATATGATTCCAGTCCTTTTAAATTTGTTAAACTTGCTTTACGGTCACCATAGGATCAGTATTTGTGACTCTCTTGTGCATGTCCGAAGATGAGACATATTCTTCGTGGGTTCAGTTTTTCATCTCTATTAGGTGAGATTTGTCAATCATATTATTCAAAACTGCTGCATGCTCACTGCTTTTTGTTTATTCGGTGAGTTGTTATGTTTCACTTTCCACTGCTATTATATCTAGTTTCCTTATGATTCTGTTAATTTTTGCTTTATTTACTCTGCAGCAATGATGCTAGGCACCTAGGTACTTGGGATTATTCCAATGTAGGTGAAATGGGTCTTATTTTTTTATTTATTTTATTTTATTTTTTTACTCTGGAGTATTTCTCTTTATTTCTAATTGTTTTCTGCAAGGAAGAAGATTGGTAAAAATAACTGGTTCACCATTTCTATGATAAAATATAAGTGAATCCTGTTGTCAATACACAGTCCTTTCTCTCGATTCACTCACTGTAAACAGAAAGCCATTGGGGGAAGGCACTTAGGGCATTGTTTAGAAGTACAGAGACAAGCCATGTTATGTTGTGACATCCCATTGAGGCCACTTAACCTAGTCTTAGCTGACAAATGATAATCCCCAAAGAGGTGGCATCAGAGTTGACTTTGGGCTTGTTTAGGGACTTAGGTGACTCAGCTTTTGAGCATGTCAAGGAAACTATTTCCTTAGGACAAGCACTTGGGGAAGAATTACTGCAGCAATGGGTGTGGACATTTTTATGCACAAAAGAGAGTATCTAATTCAAAATCATAGAAAGCTGTTAGAAATAAATAACAGTGGAGCCAAGTTTGAGGGATGATTAGGAGTTAGGACAATGGTGGAGATATTGAAGCCTGGGGACTCTCCCGTGCAGAGGGAAGAGTGTGGAGGGAATGGTAAATAATTCAGTGTGTGTTGGCTTAGTTACAAGGTGTGGGGAGTCGTGCTGAGAGAGTGGGCTTAAGTGTAAACTAGGTTTATACTTGATTCCATCAAAGAGCTTTAGTTAATAAAATAATGTAATGTTCTTTTCCCTTTTCCTTACCTTTGAGGTTCATGGAATCCATTTGTACCGTAGTCCTCAAATCATTATAAGAAAATAAGTTCTGGTATATGAAAGTTATCTTTCATATACCAGAACTTATTTTCTTCCATCTCCCAAGATGATTTCAGCACCTGGAATAGATTCTGTTTCCCCTCCATTGCCCACCATCACACTAAGTAATGGCAACCTCCCTTCCCATCTTTCCTGTTCCCCTATGTCTAAATGTCCAAGGATGGTACCTATTAAGTCTAAGCCGAGGCTCAGCACTTGTTAGCTGTGTAATTTCTGACAAGTTGACTAACCTCTCTGTCTCAGTTCCCCCATGGGAACCTCAACAATAATCCATCAGAGGTTGGAAGAACTCGATGAGATGAGTTCACGTATGCCAAAACGCCCGGCATGTCTGCAGTGCAGCAGCAACCATTTCCCTCCATCACCGGTATCTATATTAATCCGGGTTGGAAAATGCCTTTTGCTACAGTTCAGAGCAGCTTGAAGTAGCTGGAAAAAGGAAACCCAGAGAGGAATTGCCTTATCTTGAGAGCTTTCTCTCAGAAGTGGCCACTGTCATTTAGGGTCATTTAGATGTTAAAGCCCAAGCTGGTGAGAATCCTCATCTCTTTTTGATTGCAGATTTTAGACTAAAAGAGGAGCCTGACCTTTAAGGCTTCCCATTCACCATCTCTAACAGATTCAAGAGGTGATTCATTTTAATGTGAAAACAGCACATTTTTCCCCCTTTTAGGTCATTCTGGTCTTCGTCCTACTCAGTCCCTATCCTCTACCATTCCCTTCCCCCACATCACCATAAAAAAAAAAAAATTCAAACTCTGGTCACTTCAGATACCAAAATATCACGCTAGAGACTAATTTAGCTCAGACTTTCTGCAAAAGCTCACATGTGCTGCAGTTTGGGGTAGCATAATTGATTTAATCTCAGATTTTAGAGGAATGCCGAACTCTCTTTGTGGGACTCTGCATACATTTCTCTAGGGCAAAAACTGTCCTACTTTTTTCTCTCTGGTATCTGTTTAGTGCTAGGCCATTTCCCCCCCCCCCCCCCAAAGAATCTAAACTACCCTCCGTGAAATAAATGAAATCACAGTTGGAAAACGGCTTACTGGACAGACTTAAAGCTGCCAGATAAGAGCTACACCACACACATTTTTCTTAACATTCTCCTCCTCCCCTGCTTTCCTTCTTCCTGCTCTAACACATCTTTGTTTGGGACAAGAGGATACATTAGTCATTCAGCTGAGATTGCCATTGCCCACGTGGAGTAGCAGCGGACTTCAGCAGTCCCTTGGGAATACACGGGCTGTGGGGCTGATCCTTGTCCCCTGACCTGCTGTATGGCTCAAGGCAGATTTCCTTACCTCTCTGAGGCTTACATTCAACATGGCCTTGTGGACTAATGGCTATGAAGGCTAGACTGTAAAGATGTAGCAAGCTGCAAACTCACAACACACATGGGAAGCTTTTGGTTGACCAGGTGTATGCATGTGTGTGTGTGTGTGTGTGTGTGTGTGTGTGTGTGTGTAAACATAAACATATATACATATGTTTATGTTATATATTATATATATGTATATATACATATATATATGTATACATTTTATATATATACATACTATTTATATATATACATATATATAAATGCCAGCCAAGGAGAATGATTTTATGCCCCTTGAAAGACCAATTAACCAAAATGACAACCAGGCAATTTTCAGTTTGCCCATGATTCTGTGCTGTATTTGGCAACTACAGCTTTGGTTATGTTTTCAAGAATTTCCAAACTGGAAAATTCTTGTTTGCTAACAGATGTTATTTTTCAACCTGTTTGAGCCAGTGTATAATTTGGGAACTATCTTTGCAGTAGTAGCTTCTTGAGAAACGAAGTTTTTGTAATACTTTCTGTATCTTAAGATGTATGTTCTGCTGAAAATAACCCCTTTGTTAGGTCGATACGTACACTTCGCAGCAGAATTCCCCAAACAATTTGCATGCTGTAAAAGTCACCAAACTCCTCTGTTTGCATCAGTGGAATGAAGTCAGAAGTCAAAAGTAATGCTGACCTTCATAGCCTGAATGGATTGTCTCCTTATGCTGCTAAAATAATTTAGGCTTAGAAAAGAACCTAGTACTTATTTAATGAATCGCTTGGCATAAATTGTTCAAATTCACCATTGTTCAAATTCAGACTCTTCCATACTAGCTGGAGAAATTTGGACAAGTCCATTAACCTCTAAGCTTTGTTATGTATGGATATTTAAAACTGAGATAAGAATCAGGCTTACTTCTCAGGTGTGCTGTGAGGATTAAATGCAAAAATACATGTAAAGCAATTTGGAGATCCAGCCACCCATGGTGTATCAGCCAGGTTTTGCTGTAATAGTGTGTATCAAATACCTCCCAAATTTCAGTGGCTTACAACCACAAATATTTACGCTAGCATCAGTTCCAGCTTACATGTTTTATTTAGGTGTGCTACCTACATCTCTTCATTCAGGCACTAGGTATTATTTAAGGACTTCTCCTTTCATGACAGGGAAAATAATTGCAAATGACCTGGTGAAAACTGTCAAAGTATTTGAAAGCATCAACTCAGAACTTGTATTACTATCACTTCTACTCAAATTTCATTGGCCAAAACAAGTCACATGACCAGGCTAAATTTTAGTAAGTCGGGAATGTATACCCTCCCCTAATGGAGAAAGAACAGTGAATATTTGCTGAGCAATAATCCAGTCGACCTCTGAGAAGTTTACTTTATCCCATTTTCTTCCCATCCCTTATTTCATCTATTGACCATTGGCTCTTGTCCATGTAGCCTAGATGATAGCATCTACTTTGCATTCTCTAAATTACATCACAATTTCCTCCTCTCTCTTATAATTTCAAATTGATGTAAACAATATACTTTTCTTGATAAACAGGTACTTTGGAAAATCCCTTAGAAAAAGAACAAAAGCTTCTGATTCTCCTTAGAGCATCAGAGGGAGTTTCTTGTGACCGTTTCAATGGAATTCTTATTGATCCAGGAACAATTGGTAAGAGTATAATATAGTTTTTTATTAAAAATGAAATGAAATGTGTGTTTCTGATATCGAAGTATCATCCATAGAACATCTACTAAATTCCAGACAATTTATATTTATTATTTCACTTACCAGGTCTCCTGTAACAGTGTCCAGTGTCCATTTCATAGTTGTCAAAAATAAGACTCAGGGATGACGAACAATATGCAGAAGGCCACACTGTTTTATAGTGTCAGAGCTTAGATTTATATCCAGATTGGTCAGATGCTGAAGCCTGGACTAAGGGTCTGTTATCAACTGTAAATGCTAGGTGGTTTGTAAGATATTTTTAAATTGATAGATCTATAGATTACAAAGAAACATTTAGTGTTGAGAGTTTCCTCACTACTGTCACAGCACCAAATCCTCTTTTAAAATTAACCTATGCCAGAGCACAGAATCTGGGACCAGCCTTGCACAACCAGGATGTGAGAGCCTCACTAACTCCATTTTAAGGGATAGGGATAAGAGGCTGTTTATTCTAGCATTTTCTCACTTTCTCTCTATGGCATTACTAATTTTCTAAGATCTCAGCAACCCAGTAAAATAGAAGCAATCATGTTGGGATAGTGTGAAGGCTGATAACATAGTTTCATAATGTATACCCATTACCAAATAATACTATAGTTTGACAAGGCTTTATTGTTTCCAGAGGATTTTTCATCCATGCTTTTTTCTTTCTAAGAATATGAGGTTCAAGAATATTTTTACTTTTTTCAAGTTGACAAACTAAATAGAGAACAGGAACATTCCATTTATTTTCACTTGTGGTATCCACATTGTTTTATGCAGCACAATGTTGGATTAAGCTTTATTTTAGGAGTATGCGAGGGTGCCTGTCTTAATCTTCTACTCCAACTGGCCAAGCCAGTGTTTTTTTAAAATTTTCTCTGATAGTAAATCGAATAAAGAATGACATATTTATTTCACTGCATGCTTGAAATTTTGTGACATTGTAAGTAAATGACAGATCTTCACTTCTTTAAGTATTATTATCTGGAAACAACTGAACAGTATAATTTTACAGGAGGTCTTTGATGATTGGAAATGATCAAGAAATCTACTTGTCTGGTCAGTTGAATTTCCTGCATAACCCAAATTTAAGGAAACTATCTGGTTTTTGCTAAAATATTTGTTGTTGGAGATTTCTTTACATTATCTCACATTCCTCCCCTTCCTATTTTATTTAGCCAGTAGTAAAGAAGATGAAATTCTTCTAAGATGATGATGATGATATCATATGAAACATATATATATGTAATAGTCATATCTATATGACTATTATTATGAAAGATTAATTATTCCAGTACATGTCTGGAAAGTGAGAATATTTCTTACATTTCCATTGATCCAAATTTAAGTTCTATGACTTTTTTTTGAATTAAAATATGGAAAAATATAGGTAGTAACATAATCAGTTGGTTAGATTCTTATTGATTAAGAATTTTTTGTTGTTGTTCACATTGGATTAAAACCCAAGGCATAGTATTTGTACCTTATGGGTGGTGTTCGGTTCTTCTGTTCACATGTTTTCTGCTAAAAATTGCAAAGGCTTTAGATATCAAGATTAGTGATATGCAAAACTGGTATGTGCAAATCCAGGGGTATGCAGACAATGCATCTGGGTTCAGGAAGAAAATATTAGATCCCTATTCAAACATATGTGAACATATTCATATGTATGTATGTTTTTCTAAAAATAAATAGATACACATGCATTAGGGGCGCATGATCATAATTTGGGTTCTTGCTCAAAACATTTTGAGACCACTGGAATATGAGGAATTGTGCTTCATGTGATTTTAAATGGCAATAAAACATGTAAGAGGAAAGACCTGAAGGAATAAAACTGGACTGCATCAAGCATGTCCCTGGCACGACTTTAATTTATGAGTCTGAAATAAATTATATTTGGAAACAAAGGAGCTAGAGATCTCTCCTTTGATATCTGTAATATAAAAAAATATGAGGTCCAACCACTGAAAACAAAGTTAATAGCACCAAATCTCTTTCCTCAGGGAATAAAATTACCCTTGCCTTTTGGAAAATGAAGGCTATAACATAAAATATCAAAACCAGCTAACTTCCAACAGAATTACAAATGGTTTAGAGTCACTTAATGGTAGAATTTAACTAGTTAGTCATTGGAATGGTCTATTTCCCAACTTTTGGATTACTAGATGTGGTGTAGTATTCATTTCTTTATAGCTTTGGAGAGAACAAGAGTAAGTTCCATAACCATGTGATATATATTCACCCTGCTGAAAATAGAGAAAAGTATTCTTTGATAAGGTGGACAGCTTGATATATAGTTTCCATATTACAGATATTGCACAATAAGCTCTCTAGTGAGTTTTACTTAGATGGCCTTAATTCCTCTGAAAATTTCTTATCCCACTGATGCTCCTTTTCCTTTTCAGGAATATATGGGAAAGTCCAGCTTCATGGGGCTTGTCCTAAGAAATCCTGGACCCGTCTGGCAGCTGACATTGCCTCAGGCAATGAGAGGTAAGAAATAAGAGTAAGTTAAGGATGTGTTAGCTTGTTTAGTTTGCTGGTGCTTTGGGTTTTGTTATAACATGAAATTAAATTTTAGATTGTGGGGGGCGCCTGGGTGGCTCAGTGGGTTGAGCCGCTGCCTTCGGCTTGGGTCATGATCTCGGGGTCCTGGGATCGAGTCCCGCATCGGGCTCCCTGCTCGGCGGGGAGCCTGCTTCCCTCTCTCTCTCTCTCTGCCTGCCTCTCCATCTACTTGTGATTTCTCTCTGTCAAATAAATAAATAAGATCTTAAAAAAAATAAAAGACTCAAAGCTCAAGGATGAATAAATGGTAAAATAAGGGACTAGAAAGGATTCTTAAAAACCTCTGTAACATAATAGAAAAAGAACAAAACAAACCACAGGCAGAAGGGTCTATAGTTTATATAACAAGGAAAGTTTAGATAATACATGTTCACTGCTATCAGTAAATATTTAAAAATATGAATTCTGTGAAATAATAAATGAAATGTAAAGCAATATCATAATCATCTGAGTTGAGATGATAGCTGACAAGGAAGTAGAAATAAAATAGGAGATGAAGCATATGAAGAATCTTATGGAATTTCAAATGCAATAACAGAATTCAGTACTGCACTGGGGGTAGTAAAATGAGAATGCCAGTGCCTCAAAGTCAACAGGCACCATGAGGAGCTAACTGATGGAATCTACCTGAACATGGAAGACAAGATCAGGAGATAAAAATCATATAAGAGAAGGTATTAGAAATAGAAAACAGAAAATGTAATGCACATATAACTAATTTCTCATTTTTATTTATTTTATTTTATTTTTTAAGAAGATTTTATTTATTTATTTATTTATTTATCAGAAAGAGAGAGCACACAACAGGCAGAGAGGCAGGCAGAAGTGGAGAGAGAGGCAGGCTCCCCGCTGAGCAGGGAGCCCAATGTGGGACTTGATCCTAGGACCCCAGGATCATGACCTGAACCGAAGGCAGTGGCCTAATCCACTGAGCCACCCAGGTGTCCCTAATTGCTTATTTTTAATAAGAGTCCAGTAATTACAAAAGAAAGAATAATGGAAAGTCCACCTAAAATACACGTAATAAACCTGGGAGTACTTACATTTAAAGATTTTATCACAAGCAGGCAGAGAGGCAGATAGAGAGGGGGAGGCAGGCTTCCTGCTGAGCAGAGAGCCCGATGCGGGGCTTGATCCCAGGACTCCAGGATCATGACCTAGGCCGAAGGCAGAGGCTTTAACCCACTGAGCCACCCAGGCGCCCCAAGTACTTACATTTAATTTGAAGTGATCAACACCAAGAATAATGATCACTACATATCCTCACAGTACAAGAAAAAGCAGTGAAAAAATAAAAAAACAGAAGGTTACATAAAGCTTCTTAACCTTAGAATTCTCTACACTTAAATATAGGAAGAACATGGCGTAAAATACATACACATTTAAGAAAAAATATATATATGTTTAGTGATGAAAAATATATACATGTTTAGTGGTTTCAATCCAAGAATTGGACACCCTGCTAAAATTGATGTTTACATGTGAAGGCAAAAAAGTGTGTGTGTGTGTGTATCTATATCTATATCTAGATATAGATATAGATATCTTTTGCTTTGTAAGAACTGAAAAAATGCAAAAATGTATTCTGATAAAGAGCTTAAACTGATTTAAAATTTATGAATAAAGTTTAGGAATACTGTAAAGGTATATAAAGTAACTATTTTAAAGGTAAACACTGGAATAAGTTAAATAAAATGTTGTAAATATGACTGTTAAAATAAAACAAAGTCTAATTTTATAAAAGAAACTACATAGAATTTGAAAAGTTAATATATCAGTTAGGGTTCTATTTATATTAATACATACAACCCATAGGTTATGTGTGTGTATATGTATAATATATAGTGTATATATAGTAGTATATATAAAGAGATGTATTTCAGGGAATTGGCTTATATTCTTAGGCAGGACAGTAAGTGCAAAATTTATAGGGCAGGTTGGTGGACTGTAAAGTCTTGAACCTTGTCTCAAGACAGAATTGCTTCTTCAGGTAAATTTCAGTTTTGTTTTTAAGGCCTTCCAAATGATTGCTGAAGCACATCCACATTATTGAGGGTAATCTTTACTTAAGGTCAATTCCTTGTAGATATTAACGACATTTACAGAATACCTTCGAAGAAACATGTACATTAGTGTTTGATAGAATAACTGGGCCCTACAGCTTAGCCAAGTTAACACATAAACTAACCATCACAGATCATTCTCAGATAAAATTCTGGGTTTACAACCTGGGACCGTGGCCATAGGAAACTGATAATGGGACATGACTGGCATATGAAGCAAAGATGAATCTGTTTGTTCTAGCAGAATTTAAAATAGGGTATTTACTTCCAAATCACCAGAGAGAAAGAATGAAAGAAACCATAAAATAAATAGTAAAATACAAAAGGAGAAGAAAGTTAAATAGTAAGAGAATTAAGCAACAAAAAAAGGTATAGACAATAGAAGTAAGAAAATAAGAATAAATTTTCCAGTTAATGAATTGTTGAACACTGTATCAAAAACTAATGATGTACTTTATGTTGGCTAATTGAACATAATAAAAAATAAAAATAATAAAATAAAAAATAAAGAAAATATGATCGTTAAAAATGACCACACATAGGAAAAGAATGGGTAAGAAATCAACATGTAATCACAACTTTTTTTACTTGAGGAAAATACAAGATAGAAGAGCTGAAAAGAAAAAAACAAACCTTCTAAATAACTTTTGTATCAGAGAGGAGATGGAAACTCCAGCAGTAGGATGCTAGCAAAATAGTAATAAATTGCATGAGTTGTGGCCAACATGCAATCACATTAAATGTTTTCACTGTCAAATAATAAAATACAAAAATAAACAAACTGAGCTGTCAATGTGAGAAACCAGAAACAAGATAACCATAAGTCTAATGAAATTAACTTATATAAGATAAAAGGAGAAATTGGTGAATTAGAAAATAAGAAATTAGTAGACTTGAAATTTTTTTGAGATAATGGTTTAATCTTTAATGACATTAATTATACAAGGAAAATAATATGTAAACTAAGAAATGAGAATTCAAATATAACAGATAACAAAGAGATTAGAAGTATAATAAACTGTATAGGTCTATAGAGTGCCATTCTGAAGTCTAAAAAATAAATTATATGTAAGAATATAAATTATCATAATTGGTTAGAGAAGAATATAACTGAAAGAACCAATAATAGCAAAAGACATACAGTTATCAAAGATTTGTTCCCAAGAATACATTTGGTTTAAATAAATTGATGGCATATTCTTTCAGTCATTCAAATATCTAACACATTTTTTTTTATATTTTAAATTTTTTATTTTTTATAAACATATATTTTTATCCCCAGGGGTACTTTTTATGTTGTATAATATGTTCCATAGCATAAGAAAATATGGGGAATTTTTCAATTAATTTTAGGAAACAAGCATAAAATACTTTTTATTTATTTTCATAAAATAATTTTCGAAAACAGCTGCTAAAGGTAATTCAAAAAAAGAAAACCTGGGGCAACATCTAAGTGTAAATAAAATGCAAAAAAAAAAAAAGGATTCCTGTCTCACGTTGAGGTCTTTTATACATTTCGAGTTTATCTTTGTGTACAGTGTAAGAGAATGGTCGAGTTTCATTCTTCTACATATAGGTGTCCAGTTTTCCCAGCACCATTTATTGAAGGGACTGTCTTTTTTCCACTGTATATGTTTTCCTGTTTTGTCGAAGATTATTTGACCATAGAGTTGAGGGTCCGTATCTGGGCTCTCTACTCTGTTCCACTGGTCTATGTGTTTTTATGCCAGTACCATGCTGTCTTGGTGATCACAGCTTTGTAGTAAAGCTTGAAATCAGGTAATGTGATGCCCCCAGTTTTATTTTTGTTTTTCAACATTTCCTTAGCAATTCGGGGTCTCTTCTGATTCCATACAAATTTTTGGATTATTTGCTCCAGCTCTTTGAAAAATACTGGTGGAATTTTGATCAGAATGGCATTAAAAGTATAGATTTCTCTAGGCAGTATAGACATTTTAACAATGTTTATTCTTCCGATCCAAGAGCATGGAATGGTCTTTCATCTTTTTGTGTCTTCTTCAATTTCTTTCATGAGTGTTGTGTAGTTCCTCGAGTACAGATCCTTTACCTCTTTGGTTAGGTTTATTCCCAAGTATCTTATGGTCCTTGGTGCTATAGTATATGGAATCGATTCTCTAATTTCCCTTTCTGTATTTTCATTGTTAGTGCATAAGAAAGCCACTGCTTTCTGTACATTGACTTTGTATCCTGCCACATTGCTGAATTGTTGTATGAGTTCTAGTAGTTTGGGGGTGGAGTCTTTTGGGTTTTCCATGTAAAGAATCATGTCATCTGCAAAGAGAGAGAGTTTGACTTCTTCACTGCCAATTTGGATACCTTTTATTTCTCTTTGTTGTCTGATTGCTGTTGCTAGGACTTTAATACTATGTTGAACAAGAGTGGTGAGAGTGGGCATCCTTGTCGTGTTTCTGATCTCAATGGGAAGGCTGCAAGCTTTTTCCCATTGAGGATGATATTTGCTGTGGGTCTTTCATAGATAGATTTGATGAAGTTCAGGAATGTTCCCTCTATCCCTATACTTTGAAGCGTTTTAATCAGGAATGGATGCTGGATTTTGTCAAATGCTTTTTCTGCATCAATTGAGAGGACCATGTGGTTCTTCTCTCTTCTCTTATCAATTTGTTCTATCACATTGTTTGATTTGCGAATGTTGAACCATCCTTGTATCCCAGGGATGAATACCACCTGGTCATGGTGGATAATCTTTTTAATGTGCTGTTGGGTCTTGTTTGCAAGGATCTTGTTGAGAATCTTAGCATCCATATTCATCAGTGATATTGGTCTGAAATTCTCCTTTTTGGTATGGTCTTTGCCTGGTTTGGGGATCAAGGTAATGCTGGCTTCATAGAAAGAGTCTGGAAATTTTCCTTCTGCTTCAATTTTTTGAAACAGCTTCAGGAGAATATATGTACCCCAATGTTTATAGCAGCAATGGCCATGGTCGCCAAACTGTGGAAAGAACCAAGATGCCCTTCAAGGGACAAATGGATAAAGATCATGTGGTCCATATACACTATGGAGTATTATGCCTCCATCAGAAAGGATGAATACCCAACTTTTGTAGCAACATGGATGGGACTGGAAGAGATTATGCTGAGTGAAATAAGTCAAGCAGAGAGAGTCAATTATCATATGGTTTCACTTATTTGTGGAGCATAACAAATAGCATGGAGGACAAGAGGAGATGGAGAGGAGAAGGGAGTTGAGGGAAATTGGAAGGGGAGGTAAACCATGAGAGACTATGGACTCTGAAAAACAATCTGAGGGTTTTGAAGGGGAGGGGGGGTGGGAGGTTGGGGGAACCAGGTAGTAGGTATTAGAGAAGGCACGGATTGCATGGAGCACTGGGTGTTGTGCAAAAACAATGAATACTGTTACGCTAAAAAAATAAATAAATTTTAAAAATGTTTTAAAATAAAAAAAATAATGCTAAAAAATGAAATCCTATATAAAACAGTAATATATTAGGAAATGAAATGAAATCCAATAATATATTAGGGAAAAAATGATGGTTGAGTGTGATTTATTTAAGTAAGAAGGACAGTTTAAAATAATTCGTTATTATAATATTATCAAAGCAATATATATAGCCTAAGAACATGATCAACTTGATACAAAACAGAAACACATTTAATAAAATTAAGCTTGCATTCTTAAACAGTAAATTAAGACTACAGAAATATTTTTTATTTTTTAGTGATACTCCTTTAAATCAATGTTTCTTAATAGAATGGTTTAGCCATTAGTTGAGAATCACTGCTTTAAATAATAATACCTGGGTGGCTCAGTGGGTTAAGCCTTTGCCTTCAGCTCAGGTCATGATCCCAGTGTCCTGGGATTGAGCCCCACATTGGGCTCTCTGCTCAGCGGGGACTCTGCTTTTCCCTCTCTCTCTCTGTCTGCCTCTCTGCCTACTTGTGATCTCTGTCTGTCAAATAAATAAATAAAATTTAAAAAAAAAATCCTTCTCAAACAAGCATCTTTCTATTTTATGGAAAAACTGACCTTAAAATTTATTGTGTATTACAATAACCATTAAATATTATTATTAAAGTTAGCCAATATATTGGGCCAAGAAAAATAATGCATTAGAGAATCCAAACTGTCAGTTTTTTGTAGATTATATATATTTTGTCCTAGGACACTAGAGAATCATCTGAAAAACCATTATTGCATTTATTCAGTAATTGCACAAATTACTAGTTTTGAATATTTTAATGTAATATCCTTTTTAAATTTCAATTTAAAATATCTAAAAATAAAGTTAAGAAAAATTACAGGAAGAATGGAAACAAAACTATAAAACCCTAGTAAGGGCACCTGGGTGGCTCACTCGGTTAAGCAGCTACCTCAGCTCAGTCATGATCCCAGGGTCCTGGAATCGAGACCCTCATTGGGCTCCCTGCTGAGTGGGAAGCCTGCTCCTCCCTCTCTCACTTCCCCTGCTTCTGTTCCCTCTCTCACTGTGTCTCTCTCTGTCAAATAAATAAGTAAATAAAATTTTTAAAAAATGAAATAAAATAAATAAATAAAACACTAGTAAGAGGCATAAAAGGAGATTAGAATAAATGGTGATGCATAAATCAATGGAAAGGCTCAATATTTTAAAGATGTCAAATCTAATGCAACTTTAATAACAAGTCATATACATGCATTTGAAATCAGATTCACTAATTCTAAGTCTTTTGGAACAATAAACACTTGAAGATAGCCAACCAGTTACTTTTTGAAAAATATATACCTTGGGGCACCTGGGTAGTGTAGGCAGTTGAGTGTCTGGTTCTTGGTTTCGGCTCATGTCATGGTCCCAGTATTCTGGGATCAAGCACCATGTTGGCTTGGAGCTCAACACAGAGTCTGCTTGAGATTCTTGCTCTTTCTTCCTCTGCCCCTCCCACTCCCACATTTTCTCTCTCTCTCTCAAATAAATAAATAAATCTTAAAAAAATATATATATACATATATGTACATATATATACACACACACACACATATATATATATACACATATATATAGACACACTTTTCGTGTGAATAATTACCTATTGCTGTTGGCACCAAAACAGAAGAGAATGCCTAATGATAGACTCAGGTATGTATTATTACTTAGAATTTAAATAAATTAGCGCTTCAAATTAGTTGCAGACTTGTGCTAGAGTAATTGGTAAACACGTTGGAAAACTATAAAATTAGATTCTCAAATTGTATCTCACCCTGAAAAATTACAGGTAGATTAAAAAAATAAATGTAAAAAAATAAAACTATAAAATTATTTGAAGAACATTTAAATAAATATTATGTAATTTAAATTACATTTATTACATACATAAATTACATTTATTACATGTAATTTAAATTACATTTCTTATAAGAAATGTAACAATTATAATAATAAGAAGTCATAGATTTGACAACATAAAAAATCAATATTTAAGAATATTAATATTTTTGCATACCAAATACAAAATGCAAAGGCAGATATTAAAATGGAAAATATTGCATTTTTGATAGTACAGATGGAGGGCTAATATTTTTTTATATGTAAAAAATGCTTAGGAATAAATAGAAGACAATATGAACATACTAGAAGAATAAACATTAAAGAGTTTGAATACATGAGCCACAAAGGAAGACATACATCTGACTAATAAACACATGGAAAAATATTCTTCCCTACTAGAATTAGAATAAATGTTAATTAAAACAAAATGAAGCACTATTTTAAAATATTCAATTACCAAAAGGGAAGATGATTGAATTCCATGTTGACAAAAGGATGGAGATCTGGGCATTCAGCTAATATTATGTATTAGCCTAGTTCTGTAAATAAACTAAAATAACATTCAGGTATGCATATATGTGGATAAAAGAAATGTCTGGAAGGACGTACAGCACAGCAAGGATCCCAGTGGGAGAGAAGTTAGATGGCAATTGCTTCGGTGTGTTTTTCTCTATGTACAGAATTTCTTCATAGAGTAGTTATTACCTTTGAACATTGTTATTGTTTTATTCAATACAATTTTTGAGAATTCTTACCCTATGTCAAACATTGAGTTATAGCCTGGAAATACAATAAAAAGTAAAAATCAACATGGTCTCTGTACCCAGACATTAATGAAATAAATATAAAATAAATGTAAAATTACATATGGGATAAATGCTATGAAGGCAGGTTTATAGGATTCTGAAAACATGAATACAGGATCTTGAGGCAGGTTAGAGAAGGTTTCCCTGCAGAATGATTACAGAGGTGAGAACTAAACCATCTGTGGGCCTTAATTAAAAGCAAAGTGGGGTGTGGGGGGTTGGAAAGAGCACTCCAGCAAGAGCAAACAGCACTCAATCATTCAACAAATATCTGATAGGTACTTACTATGTGCCAGGTGTGACTGTAAGTCCTGGGGATGTAGAGGCAAATCTGAAGAGATCACTGTCCTCTGGGAGTTTATATCTTCATGGAAAGAGAGACAATAAAAAGCTAATACAGAAATATATACAACATAGTTGTAGGTTATAAAATGCTCTAGTAAGGAAATAAACAGGGTGGTACAATTGAAAATAGTTGGGGAATATACAGAGTACCCTTTTAATTAAATAGACAGGGGAGACCTCTCTGGGGAAGAAAAGTTTGAGCTGAGATCTGAATGGTAAGAGGCATCCTGCTCTCTGATGAGAATGGGCTAGGGTGCTCAGTGAAGGAGGGACATCTGGTCCAGCATTATCTCTCAGGTGGCCTTTGGGGAGTGGAAGACAGAGAGAAGGTCACTATAGCTGGACCAGAGTGAGCAAAGGGGAAAGTGGTATGATATGGTAGATACCAAGTCAAGTGGTACCTTGTTTAGGTGTGAGAGGTCAGAGGGAAAATCACTGAGGGGTTTGCTGAAGGCAATTGATAGATTGAGGGATTCTGACTTATGTTTTGAGAACCACTCTGGCTGTTATATAGATGAAGAGTGGTGGAGAAAAAAGCAGAAGCTGGGCTATGAGTTAGGAGGCCATTTGAGGCCAAATATCATGGTGGCCAGGACTCTAGAGGAGGCAATGGGGATGGGGAGAAGAGATGGCACTGTCTCGACATGCCAATGGACTGAAAGTTGAGCTGAGGGAAGTGCTTCAGATTTTTTGACTGAGAATCCTGGTGGATGGCGGTAACATGCACTGAGGTGGGAAGACTGGACGAGGAACAGATTTGTCAGGGTGGAAGATGGGAAATGTTAAGTTGGAGACACCAAGTGGAGATGTTAAGAAGATAATTAGATATGTAGATTAGGACTCAGGTAGAAAATGATGGCTGGTCATCTAGGAAGCAGATAACGTCACTGATCAAGAAGACAGGAAGAAGAGAAAATTGGAGCCTGGAAATGAGACTGGGGCCAATCTAATTCTTTCAAAGTTGATAGAGTCAGAAGAGATGATGGAGAAGCAGAGGCCTAAGAGCTGATTCTGTGTTGGGAGGAAGAACGGACAGCCATGAGGGTCTTAAAGGAGGGCTAGGTTGGCTGACGTGAAGACCAAGGACCCAGCACAATAGGGTTCTCAGGAGTAGTTAGGGGTCAGAGTGTATTCACTGGTAATATCAAGAATTTTAGTTTTTACCATCCAGGAGCATTGTGTTACTGTTTTAAGTTTCTAAGAGGATAGTATGGATGGGAAGTAGAACTTATAATCACATTCCTATATTAAAAAAAAAAAAAAAGACCCATTCGAAGTACAATGCAGACAACAGGAAGAATCAAAAATGGATCTAGGGACACCACTTAGGAGGTCCAAACAAGAGATAGGATAACCTGTTGTCAGGAGCTGAAGTGCCCATGGAGAGAAGTGGGCAGACACAGAGACAGGAGATACGAGTCTGTAAGATGTGTTGGATGTGAGGCACTCTCTTGGTTTCTGGATTGCAGATACTGATGTTGGTGCCTTTTACTAAAAGAGGACTGAATTTTGGGGAAAAGATTATGAGTTCAGATTTGGTCATGTTAATATTGAAGTACCTGATACCCATACAGATTTGTGAAGTAGGCAGTTCAAGCAGGGATATATACAAAACGTTAATTATAAGGCTAGCAAGCTGAAATTTGGCAAGAGCCATAAGAATGGATTTTTCTTTAATGAATGTGTTAAAAACCTCCTTCAGAGTCAGAACTATAAGCTCTTTTGAAAGAAAGTCAATTTTGTAAATGGAAACTATAAACTAATACCATTTATTGAGTTCTTTATCCTGTGTGTTTACTCTATGTCAGGCATCTACCAAGCATTCTATATACATTATCTCATTTAAATCTCTCCATGCTATGTAATCTGCATTCACAGATACAAAAACTGAGGGTAGAAAAGTTGAGTAAAATTTCCAAGTCTTTATAGCTTGGAGTTCCTGGGGCTTTTTTTTTTTTTTTTTTTTTTTTTTTTTGGTCATGGTTTTTCTGATCCTATTGTTTGTGTTCTATATAATAAAAATATTAAAAACAAAATTTCTCAGTATGAGTCCTGATGAGTTTTTAATGAGTTTATATGAATAATATGTAATTACCTTAGTGCATCCATTTTATGGAGAGCATTCATTTTTTAACCTTTTAAAAAAATCTAAAATAATTGAAGCTTCACAAGAAGTTGCAAAAATAGTGGAGTTCTCATGGACACTTTACTCAGAATTCCATGATAATATATTTCATAACCTAGACATTATAAAATTTAGCAAGTAGATATTAGTCTAGTATAACTGAAGTATAGACCTTATTCAAACCATTTCTTTAAACACTTCTCTATAGTCTTCTTTTGTTAAAAGTCAGTTTAATAAGTCTTTCTAATGCATTGTTATGGAGACAGATTTTACTCAGACCCCCTTAAGGATTTTACCAACAAAATTACATATCTGAATTTATTTGTGTTTAATTGAGTTATTTTATGAAAAACATTGAAGTGAAACCTTCAGAGGAAAAATTTCTTGTGAAGTTTATAGACTTAACTCATAGACTCATTCAAAGTAGTCTTAACAAGATGTTTGAAACAATATTATTTTCTTTTGTTCCACATTATAATATAAATTGATCTCTGAGTTAAGTTACTCTTCATTGTTGCTCTGCTTCAGTTGACTTTGGGGGAGACTGATGAACAACATGTTGGATTTTTTGGACTTCAGAAAAGTCAAGAGAACTTATACTTTGATTTATACTTAGATTGAAAGAAATTGGCTTTTTCTGATTATAAATATTAACTAGAGGTCTTACTGTGAATCATGTAAGCATGACCATGTGTTCTTTGAAGTTAAGTGGTTACTTGATCAATCCTATGTAAAAGTTTTAGATTTTATCCAGGTCATGGCAAGATTTTAAACAGAGCAGGGACAAGGTCCAATTCATGTTGTAATCTGGTTCATCCTGTGTGGAGAGTTGACTGTTGGTGGGGACAAGGCAGAAGAAGCAGACAGACTGTTAGAACAGTGCACTAACATTACAAGTGACACCTGCTGGTGGCCTGGTTTAGGGTGGTCGTGAAGGAGGACGGACTGGTGAAGTACTTGTTGAAGACAGAGGAAACATGAGCTGCTGATGGGTTGGGTCAAAGAAAAAGAGAATAATCAGAGATTATTGTAAAACTTTTCACCTGAGCAGCTGGGTGGGGACTGCTCTGGTTTACTGAGAAGTGGGAACTAGGAGAACCTTCTTCAAAAGGTCTCATATTTTTTCTTATTCCTTTTCTCATTTACTTTTTAAAGATAGTGTGGAGAGCCTTATCCAGTCCCTTTGTCCTGTCATTTTCTGTTTCTTCTGTTTGTCCTAACTCACTCTGGTATTTATGAGGAAAGAACTCTGAACTAAACAGCAAATCATTTGTCACCTCAACCTTGTCCGAGGACCCTGGCCTTCCACACTGACATCATTGCTGACATCATCTATCCTGCCATCTCCTGCATCAGATTCGTGATGGTATACACTTTGGCTGTACTTTGGGTACTTCTTTCTGATATATTCCCACTTCACACATGTGTGTCCATAACAATTATTTTTACGAAGCTCCCTAAATACTTGATAAGTAAAATAAAGAGGTACTCAGTACTCTTGAATCGTGTCTTCCCTTGACACTCCCTGCTTATCCTGAAAATCTACCACATGGTTTTAATAATAATATGCTTCTTGGTGACTGCTCCTAAGCTACTTGAGGCATCTCTGTCCTTCCTCCAAGTAGCTTCTACAGGAGCAGGAAAATATTGTTTTTTTATGGATTGTTTCTATTATTTAGCACCTAGTACACAGCAGAACTCAAAAAAGACTTCTAATAAATGCCTGCTACCTTGAATGGATGTATCTTTTCTGGAAATCAGAACTCATTGAGCCTCTTGATTCAGTGGTATAACATCTAATAAATAAGAATCTCACATTTGTTTTTAAAAACCACTATAATTTACTTTGCTCATTGCTCAAAGTTCACTACTCTACTATAACAATTTTGTTCAAGCAGTATTACAATATTGAGTTGGTGGTCTTATTCAATTGTTGGCAGGTGTTTGGGATCACGTATGTAGCCTGCAAAAGAAGATGGTTCTGTCTGGTCCAGTGAACTAGTAGGTTCTAGTCTCAGATTGGCTTTTGTCTCCATGCTGAGAAAAGGCACCTGAGGTAGGAACACAGGATGGAAGCAGTATGCTATGATGAAAATGAGCTTGAATTTTGAGGGAAGGTAGAACTGTAATAATTCTAACTGTGCAATTAGCTAAATGTGTAATTTTGAGCAAACTGCTCTTTCTGACCCTGAAGTTCTTATTCTGTGATATAAGGATAAAATGTCTGGCTAATAGAGTAGTTAGAAAGATTAAGTGAATTAATGTATATACAGGCACAAGTAAGCCTTAACACATGCTGGTGATTGTGGTTATATTAAAAATATGTAAAAGTAGACTTTTTCAATCCACTTGGGAAATTGTGGCAGGTCCTCCCCCAATCTCTCTTATTTCTATATTTTGACCTCATGTGCATCTATGGAAGAAAAGGTTTCTGCATTCTGTAGGAGACAAGTAAACCAGACCTGTCAGGCTTTCCCTAGCTTTATCACTGGAGGGTAAATTTTTCTCTTTCCTTAGTTTCAATTCAAAAGTCCAGGCAACTGTCATTGATAGCACTGTATTGAATCATTGCAATCTTCTGAGAATAGAACTTAAATGCTCCCACACACACAAAGTAAATGTGTGAGGTGTTGGATGTGTCAATTAACTCAATGAGGGCCATCTTTTCACAGCATCTATATAGATCAAATCGGCACATTGTGTGTTTTAAATATCTTATGTTTTATTAGTCAATTATACCTCAATAAAACAGATACCATGAAGTCCAAGGGAAGGATTTTCACAGACAAAGGCAGGTTGGATTCCTCACCCACCGTTTCACAAAGGGACTGTGGGACTATAATCAGCAGTGCTCAGTAGGACACAGAATTAGGATGGTTGTTAAGGAGAGCAGTTCTCAGAAAAGATGTAGTGAGAGGTTCCTGGGTGGCTCATTTGGTTAACTGAGCTTGGTTAAGGGAGCTTGGTTAAGAGAGCTTCTGCTCAGGTCATGATCTTGGGATCCCAGGATTGAGCCCCCTATCGAGCTCCCTGCTTAGTGGGGAGTCTGCTTCTCCCTCTGCCCCCCTCCCCTCTCTGCTCATGATCTCTCTCTAAAATAAATAAAAATAAAATCCTAAAAAAAAAGAAAGAAAGGAAGGAAGGAAGGAAGGAAGGAAGGAAGGAAGAAAGAAAGAAAGGAAGAAAGAAAGAAAGAAAGAAAGAAAGAAAGAAAGAAAGAAAGAAAGAAAGAAAGAAAGAAAGAAAGAAAAGATGTGGTGGATTTTGTGGAAAGAAAGGAGAAAGGAGCCCGGTTAGACGAATAGTTGACACTTATGATAACTCCTCTTCTTATCATCATCAATGCTGACATCGCTGCAACCATCCCCTTTCTTCAGTACCTCCCACAGTACAATGCAGGCTGAGAATCTGCAGTACCTTTCAATGGCGCTGAAAAAAATGAAAAAAAGTTTAAACTGAAGTTCAAAAACAAACTTTCGGTATTGGTAGAATTCGGAAATCTATGGCTATCCCTATTCCTGGGAAGAAAACATCTTGGCATCCAGACACTCCGAGCCTGTGGTCAGATACAGCCATCATCATTAAGACCTCCCCAACGTTTAGTTAACAAATCCATTTAAGTGGCGGGTGTTTATATATGGATGTCTTGTGCATGGTTGTAAAAACTTTTTGAATCAAATAGGAAAGCATATTTTTTTTCCTTTTATGTAATTATGTTCTTTTGACCAAAAGTATTATATTTTCTCAGAACTAGATAAAATGTTAGTGCCAAAATAAAGAAAACTGTGCTGACATCTTGTTTATATATTTTTAAAGGTTTTCTTTCAGGAGATTTTGCAGTGATTATTCATAGTTTCCTCTCTTTTCATATGGTTTACATTTAGGTCCAGTTATGTTGCAAACAGCTCTTTTAATTTTTTTGTTTATTTATTGTTTTAGGTGTGTTTTGCTCAGAACAAAAAGGTCTATCCTCTCCCCTGTAGCTATAAGAGTCTCACTAGTGTTAAGCAGACAGCTGGGCTTCAAGCAGTTCTGAAGTTAGGATTTCTTGAAATGGTTGAAGGGTAACCAAATAATAGAAGCCTGTGAGTGGAAAGTGTGGATGTTGCAATTAAAGAAAACTGATACTTGACCGACAGAACCATCTAAATTCTTGATAACAGGGGCCATGATTTTCTTTGAAATTACCATTTTTGCTGTATGGACACAGAAATGAAAGGGGCCATATTCCTTTGCCATACGTATATGGTCCTTTGTGACATATGGATTTCCAAGGCTTCAGGAGCATAGGGGAGAGATTAATTTTCATGAGCCTGCAAGGTTTCAGAAGCCTTAATGGAAAAAGTCAACTTAATTTCATTTGTATTTTTCATATAAAACTTGGGCTAATGACTTCATAGTTCTTCTTTTTTTTTCTGTCAAGAACACTGCTATGAGCTATAGGGTTAAAATAGCTAGGTAGCCATATTTTTATTGAATATAACATAAAGTTGAATAGCCACAGAAAGCAAGAGGACAAAATCAATTGCAAGGCAGCAGTATCTATGGTGTCAAAATTTGATGGAACAGAGGTGGGGATTGGGTATTCCATGGGGAAGAGACTCCCATGGGAAGACTTCTTAAAGGCAAAGGAACTTCAGTCAGTTTTTAAGAATGAGTGGACTGAAGGGCAGAATAAAGACAATGATATTTTAAGTAATGGGTGAGAAGCATATAGCTATTTCTTGGGAGAGAGAACAGATTCATCTGGTTGGAACAGAAACCTTATTTAAGGAAGTTAGGGAATGAGGTTTCATTCATTTTAGTTTACATTAGATTTCACTCTTTGAGTTGTACGTTCTGTCAGTTTTGGTATGATGACATGTATCCATCTTTATCATATCATATACTGCTTTGTTTGCAGTCCTCAAAAATTACAAGCTGGTAGCTGCATCATTGTTTGAACTGTATGACAATGTGCCAGGAGATGGACCCATCATTTCTAGTGTCCCTCTGCTTCTGAGCAGGTTTAGTTTTATATACACTGGAATTCCTGTACAGTGAAGTAAAAGAAGCTATCTCTGTGAGCACATGGTATAGACACGATGTAGAATAAATGTGGTCAAAAAGAATCTTTTGTTTTTTGATCTCTTTTTCAATCCCCAAATTGCTACCTACTTTCTGTTATTTGAACAGAAAAGATAATATGAAGATCTAGATAGTAGTATAAACAAATGTGGTAATGTTAAATTTACTCTTGGGTTTACCCATTTTTTTTTTCATATAACACTAAAGAATGTGGACTTCTTTCTAAAAAAAAAAAAATGTCTGCTTTCTGCAAAGAAGACATCCAGATGGCCAACAGGCACATGAAAAAGTGCTCCATATCACTCGGCATCAGGGAAATACAAATCAAAACCACAATGAGATATCACCTCACACCAGTCAGAATGGCTAAAATCAACAAGTCAGGAAATGACAGATGCTGGCGAGGATGCAGAGAAAGGGGAACCCTCCTACACTGTTGGTGGGAATGCAAGCTGGTGCAGCCACTCTGGAAAACAGCATGGAGGCTCCTCAAAATGTTGAAAATAGAACTGCCCTATGACTCAGCAATTGCACTATTGGGTATTTACCCTAAAGATACAAACGTAGTGATCCGAAGGGGCATGTGCACCTGAATGTTTATAGCAGCAATGTCCACAATAGCCAAACTATGGAAAGAACCTAGATGTCCATCAACAGATGAATGGATCAAGAAGATGTGGTATATATACACAATGGAATACTATGCAGCCATCAAAAGAAATGAAATCTTGCCATTTGTGACAACATGGATGGAACTAGAGCGTATCATGCTTAGTGAAATAAGTCAAGCAGAGAAAGACAACTATCATATGATCTCCCTGATATGAGGAAGTGGTGATGCAACATGGGGGCTTAAGTGGGTAGAAGAAGAATAAATGAAAGAAGATGGGATTGGGAGGGAGACAAACCATAAGTGACTCTTAATCTCACAAAACAAACTGAGGGTTGCTGGGGGGAGGGGGTTAGGGAGAAGGGGGTGGGATTATGGACATTGGGGAGGGTATGTGCTTTGGTGAGTGCTGTGAAGTGTGTAAACCTGGTGATTCACAGACCTGTACCCCTGGGGATAAAAATATATGTTTATAAAAAATAAAAAATTAAATTAAAAAAAATGTCTGGGACAGGCATGGAGGGTGGGCTCTATCTCCTACCAATGTTGTACATGCCTTTTCCCAGTGTAGACAAAAATCTGTTCACAAGTACAAGTAGCAGCTGTAACCAGAACCTTCGGGGTAGAGGATGGATCCAGTCCCAGTAGGACCAGCTGGGGATGGTTGTCCATGCAGACTCTGGCTCCATCAAGGTGTGCCTTTCAGGAGGGAATATGGCAGGCCTCCTACGACACAGATGGAGGGGCCCTGGCATTATACCCAACACTGGGCCAGGGCCTCTCTTGCCTGGGTGGAGCTCTCTGGAAGTTCCAAGGAGCCCTCAGCATGCCCCATGGGCTGTGTCTGGGAAAAAGATCTCATGGCAGCACTGTACTCTGTCTTGCAGAGACCACACTGTGGCCACTAGTCTAGGGTTTTCCGTATATCTCAAAGCCTCTGCCCTAAAAATCCCCTATGACCACAAGAAATGAGTTTTAACTCATTTAATAAGAAACTTTTCAGAACATTATAGTGCCTATCATCTGAAGAACTTTATTCAGCAGTACAGATAATAATAAAAAGATTATCCAGATGACACTTAAACATGAAGGAAAGGATCAGTTTCATTTGTACTGCCAATTGACTTTGGTGTGCCTTTATATTCATAACCTCATTTTCTTTTTAAAAAAGTATTTTTTCTTACTATGATGTATTATCTGTTAATTTAGAAAATTTACATTTAAGTGAAAATCACTAATAAACTCACCATCCATAGGTGGACTAATATTTTACTGTGCATCCTTCCTGTCTTCTGTTTTCTCTATGTGCATTGTTTTTATTTAAAAAACAAATTGGTCATATTGTTTTATATCCTTGTTCTTTCAATCTGCACATCATGAACACAATGTTTTGTAATTTATGCTCTGCTACAATGCACTTTTTAAATGACTGTATGGTATTCCATTGTATGGTTCACAGATTTTTCATAATTTTGTGGATTATCTTGATATCATTCTGAGATGTGGGGGTATTGGGTCTTTTAAGATTTTATTAATTTATTTGAGAGAGAGTACAAGTGGTGGGGTTGAGGAGAGGGAGAAGCAGACTCCCCTCTGAAAGCAGAGCCCAATGCAGAACTGGATCCCAGGACCCTGAAATCACAACCTGAGCCAAAGTTGATGCCTAACCAACTGAGCCACCCAGGCACCCTGGTATTTCTTTTTCTTTCTTTCTTTCTTTTTTTTTTTTTTCTTACCATTTAGCTGGGGAAGGACTATGAGTCAGACAGGTGAGGCAATGTTATTTAGTGGAAAGAACCTGGACTTAATTAAACTTCCCTTGTCCTAATCCAACCTCTGGCTCCATTCCATGATCTAGTGTTAACCTTTGTTATTTCCTCTCTTTGAGTTTAGTTACTTTGCCTTTAAAAACTAGCAGTTACTTTAATATTCTGTATGTAGGATGTCATGACAAATGAGGAACTAAGGTAAGAATAAATTTTTTCATTAAAATTATATCTTTTTTTCTGTACTCTCCCTCTCCATCTAAGCTCAGGTGTACAGACATGAATTAGTTATCTTTGGTTCATAGTAGACTTGTACCATTGACCCACAAACAATCCCCTGTAATTTATTTGAGGGTTTTTTTTTATGTTAATATTATATTGAAACCTGTATATTTCATCTCCCTTGGAGTGAACTCTTTAAGGATGTCTACTAGTCAAAATATAAGTTGCCATTTTAAAAAATGCAAATGAATATATTTTATTTACCACTGTGCCTCTAGCATCTACTATAGTGTCTGGTGCTTACCAGTTGTTCAATCAATAAATGTTTCATGACTGAATAGCCTTCACATGGACTTACTCCCTGGGTGAAGATTTATGGGTAGAGGAGAATCTCTTGTCAAAGCTTGCTAAAATGTGGACATTAGCAAAAGAGGCAGGTTATTAAAATAGACTTATGCCATTGAAGTTGGTAATGACTGCAAATGAAGAATAAAGCAGACATATTCACTAGGAAAGGCTAGGCAGCAGTGAAAGACTGAACAGAAGTTTTATTAAATGTGAGTTAAAAAAATGAAAAGGAACAAACCATCATTGTTTCATATTGTAGTAGAAACAGTGTTTGGAACATAGCACACTCAAGAAATGCATCCCATTAGTGCCTGCAGTAACATAGGGTTGTCAGAGGGAAGCTTTCAATATTGGCATTTTTCAGATGAAGATGAGAAACTCAGCAAGGAGATTTCTTAAGGTCACATAACTGGTAAGTGACATCTCTAGGATCCATGTTATATCTGTCTGACCATGAAGAAGGTAGGAGCCTTAATATACGATGATAAATTGCCCCCCAAAATGGCATAACAGTTCTTTAGAAAATGTGAGAAAAGATTTCTTTTGAACCACTTTTACTTTTCAAGCTGTTTCCCAATCAGGGAGAAAGATGCCTTTTCTAAGAAACCATGTGTCATTGGCATATAGTAAACTCTGGAACTTTTACTCTTTGTCTTGTACTTAGGGCTACAGAATCTCTTTGTAATCCTTGTGATGCATACACATAAGCCAGACCATTGACCCCATGAAAATTAAACTTTTCACAAAAGCCTTTTTTCTCTGTCTTGACTTGTTATCTCTAAGTCAATCTGGTGGGAGTTGGCGGTTGCAGGGGATTTCCTTTTCTCTTTGGAGTTAGTAGGTGTTCTGGGTTGCACGGCCAGTAGACTTAATGACACTTTTGTGCTGTTACAGAATTATAGTACAGGACACAGTGGATTGGCGACCCCATGACAAAATCGTCCTTAGCTCCTCTTCTTATGAACCTCATGAAGCAGAGGTCCTCACTGTGAAAGAAGCTCAGGCTCACCATGTTAAGATCCATGAACAGCTCAAACACCGGCATGTTGGTAAGGCTTTGGTTTGTTGGGAAAGGGAAATGGTTGAGCCAGAAAGAATGTGTTCAGAAACCTTCCTGGGGATCTTGTGTCCAGTGGCTGTTCAGAGGGAGTGGATAATACCTTGCTGCTCCCTAAACTCATCCTAGAAGTCTTTACCTGTATCCCATCATTAATTGTATTGCCTAACTTTTAAATTATACTGAGATGAGAAGGAATTTTTGTTAGTTTAATTTTTGCTTTTTACATATAATGGCAAGTCTAGAAACAAGCAGAAAGATTAAGTATCTTGTTCAAGCAAGCAGAAAGGTTAAGCATCTTGTTCAAGGTCACTTTCATCACTAAGCCACAATAAACCTCGTGGGAGCTGAATTTCCAGTTCATTCCTTGGCACACTGAATCATGAAATCACTTCGAATTTGGCAGTTATTGTAAATAATGGCTTCTTTTTCCATGCTCAGGAATGTGTCCTTCCTAACACTTTATGTACTATTACTACTATTAAAAAAAAAAAAAGAAAGATAAAAAGCCAAATACCTTTTTAACAAAAAAAGTGTGACTATTTTTATACACTATGCACAGTTCAAGTATATTGCACATAAATTATAAATAACTATGAGTTTCCTAGTTCAGTCCAATAAATATATTTAATCCAAGAACTCTAACTAATAAGTAATAAAACATGGAAATGGAGTAGGGAATATCTTTTTGTTTCTGATATGGGAGAGGAACATACATGTATTCAACAGGATTATGTTTAAAGTTGTTTCTAAGTAATAATTCCAAGGACGATTTCTTTTTTAAAAAGTGGAGGAAAAAGGAGAACTCTCCAGCAGTCCTTGCTCATAGGATGTGAGGTGTGGTGTAAACAGAGGGCAGTGAATCAGATCTGCAGGGCACTCCATTCCCACCCCTGAGGAGGCTCCTTCAGGCAGGGCTGAGCTTAAGACCGGGTCCATCCTGAGAGGGCACTGCCTCTGCTCTTTGTCGCTTTACTCCTATACATTGCTACTTTAGCTCTGTCACCACCTTAGTCAGTCTGAGATTTTTCACTCTCATCAGAGAGGTCCACGGACAATGTACAGCCAAACACTCAAGTCTCACACCTATGAATTTAAGGAAGGACATTGGGGACCCCACTAATTGGACGGGTGTGCCCTGACTTCCTTGTCCCAGTACCCACAGTTATTAAGGAGAAATGAATTCTTGCTCAAACACTCTCACTCTGATCCCAAAGAGAGATAAGTGAACGAGCTTTTCATTTCTCAGCTGACATTTGTGGAGAATGCCCGAGGAAAAGCAACCTTAATGTTGGTAGGACTTCCGAGGGGAGAGGAGTGTTTTCATTTGTCAGGTTCTCTGGGTCCCCAGCTGACAATTTCCGAAATAGGTTTTTAAGGTTTTTTTTTCCTTGCCCAATTCCTATTGCCCTAGGAAGCGTCCATGTCATGGAGGATGGCCGATCCATTCGTTTGGCTGCAGAGGTTGGACTTTTGACCCGAAATATACAAATCCAGCCTGATATATCATGCAGGGTGAGACTACTTGTGGGGTCCTTCAGAAAGTCCAGCAGTGAGGAATTTTCAGGTAAATGGAATTTTAAGTTCCTAACCATTACCCATTGGAGCCTATTCATCTGGGACACTCAGAAATTCCAACTCTGAGAATTTTCATGTATAAAACAAAATGTTCAAATTAGATGGCTCCTTTGTGCTCTGAGAAGCTCTGAATTTTGAGTTCTAATCTGTGCTTAATTATCAGTCTGATGTTAAAATAATATACTAGCGATCAGCACATATGCACATTTTTACCTCAAAGAAAACATCTTCAGCAGATGTGAAATTTCCTCTGCTTTGAAATTATAGATGATTTAATGACCACTTGAATTTTATCTCTTTCCTGAATTTCTATTACTCTTTCCCAGTAGCATGCTATATCTGATGGCAGGCCTCAGCTCATGCTATAAATTAATGGCATAAATTTAAATAAAAATGATTTCCATATTCTAGACTATTTTAAGGATCAGTTCAATCTTTCTCATTTCTTTCAGGCTTTAACTCTTTTGGAATGCTGTAACATTATTTGATTAGGAACTTGTTCTTAAACTTGTATTCCTTAAATAGTATCCCAAAATTATCTCTTGGTCAAATATATTTGGGTAAGGATATCACTGTAGCTCCATCTTAGAAAGTCACTGAGTACATGAATATAATAAAGGCTCTGAGAAGGCCTGGAATAAAGGATCTAACTACTTCCCAAATATATTGAACATGAAACACTTTTTGTTGGCACATCTGTTCTACCAGTATGGTAAAGGGCAGTATTCCTACCAAACTTAAATAAAAAGTTCAGGATTTCTGGCCCATGGAACAAGCTCTCTTTCCATAGGCCCGATGTCCCACAGGTCCTCAACAGAAGTGACTTTGTTCCTCCCCTCTCCCCAAAAGACATTTTTGCCAGTATCTTGAGACAGTTTGCTTGTCACAATTTGGGGGGTTTCTGGCATCTAGTCAGGAGATGCTAAAGAACCTACAGTATATCCTACAATGCAAGGATAGCCTCCCACAAGAAAGGATTCTCTGGTCTGAAATGTCAGTAGTGTTGAGATTGAGAAGCCATGCTTTAGAGCATTGAGACACAGGCTGAGTCCTGTTCTTCTGGAAACAGGACTAGGAAAAGGGCCTCTTTTAACCAAAACCTGCAGTCTGCACTAGAACACCATCACAGGATAGAAGGTCAGTTTAGACAGGGCCAGACTGTCATGCTGTCAGGATCCCAAACTTCTGGTATTACTGATTCAGGATTGTTAAATCATCCCAGGGGAAGGGATGTTCTAGAACAGGGTTAATGCCAATTAAAAAAAAAAAAACATATAATGAATTATTTCTTTCAGGGGTACAGGTCTGTACCCCTTACACAATTTACAGTGCTCACCGCAACACATACCCAGTGTCTATCACCCAGCCACCCCATCCCTCCTACCGACCTCCCCTACTGCAACCCTTTTTGTTTCCTGGGATTAACAAACCATAAGGTTTGTCTCCCTCTCTGGTTTCATCCTGTTTCATTTTTCCCTCTATTCCCCTATGATCCTCTGTCTTGTTTATCAAATTCATCATATCAGTGAGATCATATGATAATTGCCTTTCTCTGACTTACTTATTTCACTTAGCATAATACCCTCTAGTTCCATCCACATCATTGCAAATGGCAAGATTTCACTTTTTGATGGCTGCATAATATTCATATATATATATATATATATATATCACAACTTTTTAATTAATTCATCTGCTGATAGACATTTAGACTTTTTCCATAATTTGGCTATTGTGGACATTGCTGCTATAAACATGGGGGTGCAGGTGCCCCTTTGGATCATTACATTTGTATCTTTGGGGTAAATACCCAGTAGTGCAATTGTTGGGTCATAGGGTAGCTCTATTTTCAACTTCTTGAGGAACCTCCATACTGTTTTCCAGAGTGGCTGCACCAGCTTGCGTATTATTTCTCTTCTGTTGGGTTTAGGCTTTATTTGCTGTTCTTTCTCCAGCTTCTTTAGGTATAGGGTTGGTTGTGTATTTGAGACCTTCCTTGTTTCTTCAGAAAGCCTTGTATTGCTATATACTTTCCTCTTAGGATCACATTTGCTACATCCCCAAAAGTTTGAACAGTTGTATTTTCATTTTTATTTGTTTCCATGAATTTTTAAAATCCTTCTTTAATTTCCTGGTTGACACATTCATTCTTCAGTAGGATGCTCTTTAGCCTCCATGTATTTTAGTTCTTTCCAACTTTCCTCTTGTGATTGAGTTCTAGTTTCAAAGCACTGTGGTCCGAAAATATACAGGGAATGATCCCAATTTTTTGGTACCGGTTGAGACCTGATTTGTGACCTAGGATGTGATCTATTCTGGAGAATGTTCCATGTGCACTAGAGAGAAGATTGCGTATTCTGTTTCTTTGAGATGGAATGTTCTGAATATATGTGTGATGTCCATCTGGTCCAGTGTATCATTTAAACCTTTATTTCCTTGTTGATCTTTTGCTTAGATGATCTGTCCATTTCAGTGAAGGGAGTGTTTAAGTTCCATACTATTATTGTATTATTTTCGATGTGCTTCTTTGATTTTGTTATTAACTGGTTTATATAATTGGCTGCTCCCATGTTAGGGGCATAGATATTTAAAATTGTTAGATCTTCTTCTTGGATAGACCCTTTAAATATGACAAAGTGTCCTTCCTTACCTCTTATTGTAGTTTTTGGCTTAAAATCTAACTTATCTGATATAAGGCCAGGGTTAGTAATCTGCTCGGGTTTGCTCTTGGTAGCTTTTGTTCCCTCAAAGTTTTCTGTGCAGCTTTGGAGGATAAGAATGAAAATGGTGGTCTCCCAATCTCCAGCCCTGGAGAAGCTGAGAGCTCAGGGTTCCATTCCTCACTGAGCCCTCAGAGAAAAGCAGTCAATCATTCCTCTTTCACTGGTTTTCCAGGCATACTCTGAGCTCACTTGAACTGTGATGGAGCATTTCTCTCTCTGGGACATGGCCCCATTTGGGGCCTCTAAACCCAACAGATTCCTGCAGTGCACTCCCATGCTGTTCCTCCTGGGGGAAGAAGGGGAGTCTTCCTGGATCTGCCATTTGTTGGCTCCTGCTCAAAGAGTAGGGTCCCAACTCTGCTGCAGAATATGGTTTATGACAACCTTGAGCTGAGACCCCGCTTCTTGGCTCTATCTTTGCAACAAGCTCCCCTCCTCTGATACTTGGGAGCTCTGCCACACTCAGGCACTGCTGGTCTTTCTGTGACCCCAAGGGTCCTGAGACCACACTGTCCCAGTGATGGTTCCACTTCTCGCTTAGCCATTGGAGCAACATCCCTCAGTGGAGCAGTCTTCTAAAAGTTCTGATTTTATGCTTTGCTGCTCTATCACTTGCTGATAGCTGGCCCCTCCCCCCACAGTCTATCTTTCCATATATCACCTTGGATTCAGTTCTCCATATGTCCTACCTTCCAGAAAGTGGTGGCTTTTCTATTCATAGAATTGGTTCTATTTTTTTCTTTGATCTCCTGCTGAGTTTGTAGGTGTTCAGAATGGTTTGATTACTATCTAGCTGAATTCCTAGGAGCAAACAAAATTTAGGTCTCCTACTCCTGTGCCATCCTGCCAGCAATCTAATGCCGATTTTCATGCCTATTTTATCTCATGTAATCCTAGTATCTTCATGAGAGAGACATTTTATAGATGAAGAAGCAGAGTCTGTAATAAAATTGTCTTCTTATGTTGAAACTCACTTGTGAACAACTTGTGAACAACTTAAGGGTAAGGTTGGATCTTTCATCACTGTTTTTCTAGTGTAATAACTCCTAGTATTAAGTGCTCCATAAATGGGAATGAAGAAAGTGAAGAGTAAGAAAAGTCACCCAGCTAGAAAGTGGCAGAGTTAACGTTCAAATTCAGCTCTGATCATGAAGCCCTTGTTAAATAATCTGCTAATTTTTGTTAAAATAGGCTTTTGTTAAAAGCCTTTGTTAAATAATCTGCTAATCATCTTTGATTTAGAGAAGAGTTGCAAATATAGTATGGAGAGTTCCTGTATACCTTTTGCCCATGCTCTCTTGTTAATATCAGACATATTTGTTACATTTGTCAAAACCAAAAAGATTATATTGGTGCCTTACTCTTAACTAAATTCATGATATTATTCATATTCTACCAGTTTTTCCACTAATGTCCCTCTCATTCTAGAATTTAATCCAGTTTCCCATACTAAATTAAGAAGCCTCGCAATTTTCTGCAAATACACTTTAGAGCCTAAATGGGGTGGAATCAGCAAGTGCAGGTCAAGAATGCCGGCTATGGGTGCTGAGTAATTATAGGGTAGAAAATCAAGCCAGGAGTTACAATTCCTACATTCGTTCATTCATTCCTTCATATTTATTCACTTGACAGAGACACACAGAGAGAAGAAACACAAGCAGGGGAAGTGGGAGAGGGAGAAGCAGGCTTCCTGCTGAGTAGTGAGCGTGATGTGGGGCATCAGGCTGACCTGAGCTAAAGGCAGATGCTTAATTAACTGAGCCACCCAGGTGCCCCCAATTCGTACTTTTAAATTGGAGGCCCCTGTCATTCTTCTTTAGACCAATAATATCCAGCAATTTTTACTTAGAATTGTGATTTTTGAAAGGAGAAATAAGATAGTAGTCATGAACGTAATCATTGTTTAATTATTCACTTAAATGCTCAAGACATTTTAAGTATTTACTATTATTGATTGGCTTTCAGCCACTAGTTAATATGCACAGAAGTAAAAAAGTTCTTGAATGATTTAAAACTATGAATTATAGCCATGTAAGTATAAGACATTAAAAGCCCCATAAATTAAAAAATACTGATAACATTACATTGACTGAGATTCTAGAACCACTTTCTATTCTACAAAATAAGCTACTTACGTGTGGAAGCTAATGTTTGGTGTGGCCTTTGGGTCATAGTTCTATAGAGACAGGTTCAACAGCTCTTTCAGCTGTGTGCTATTGGTGAGGGAGCTGTCAAAAATGTCATCACCAGACAAAATTTTTGGATATTTTATCATTCAGTGAATATTTCTACACCATCTACCAGTGCCTCCTTAATAGATGTCATTTGAGAAGTTTAGATGTATTGGAATCCTGTCATCTGGTTACAAGGAAAGACACACATGGTCTTTTTTTTTAAATAAGATTTATTTATTTTATAGAGAGAAAGAACATGAATGGGGGGAGGGGCAGAGGGAGAAGAACAGGGAGAGAATCTGAAGTAGACTCCCCACTGAGCATGGAGTCCCACATGGCGCTCTATCCCGGGAAGCCAGACCATGACCTGAGCCAAAGTCCACACAGTAAGTGGCCTAACTGACTGAGTCACCCAGGTACCCCTGAAAGACATACATCCTCTTTCTTCCTTTTTTTTTTTTTTTTAAGGTTATTTGTCAGAGAGAGAGAGAGATAGAAAGAGAACAGAAGCAAAGGGGAGGGGTAGAGGGAGAAGCAGGCTCCTCACTTGGCAAGGAGCCCTATGCGGAACTTGATCCCAAGACCCAGAGATCATGACCTGAACTAAAAGCAGGTGCTCAGCAGACTAAGCTTACCCAGGCATCCCACACACATTATCTCTCACTTCATCTGTCCTCCAGGCCATGGTTGGTCCTCATGGCAGCCTGGTGTTAGCTTCTTCTCTGTGAAAAGGGAGTTGGGAGGTGGGGGTTTAGGCTGAACTCTTTTGAACTTTAAATACTATTACTGAAACACTATAGCTCCCTCCAATTTTAATGAGAAATAACTTTATAGTTCACCTTTGGCAGTATCTTTAGAAAAAGAAAGAAAAAAGGGCCAACTGGCTGGCTCAGTCAGTTAAGCGTCCACCTCTTGGTTTTGGCTCAGGTTGTGTTCTCAGGGTCCTGAGATCGAGCCCCACACAGGCTTCGAGCTCAGCAAGGGCTCTGTTTCTGACTCTCTCTCCCCCGTCCCTCCAGCTTGTGCGCTCTCTCTCAAGTAAATAAATAAATTTTTAAAAAAATAAAATAAAAAGAAAGAAAAGAAAGAAGAAAGAAGCAACGTGAGGGATAAAGTTGTGACCTACATAGCTAAGGGCACATGACTAATTCCTGGCACATTAGCTGTAGCCCAGTAGACTGAATGCCAATGCAAAGCTGTTCCTGTATTCCACTACATCTCCCATTCCCCACAGTATGCCTCCACGGGGGTTAATTGTATTTCATCTGCATGCATTTGTTTACGTTCTTGTGTAATATGTTACTGAAACCTTCTCTATCTCAGTTTCCTTATCTGTAAAATGGGGATGATAATTATACCTACCTCATAGAATTTTTGTGAAGTTAAGAGTTTATACACACACACACACACACACACACACACACATCTATACACAAGCACACATGCATTATTGAGATATGACTTAAAACAGTACCTGGTACCTAATGAGTGCTATGTGAGAAGTAGGTGCTAAAGTTATTAATTCACCTCATTTTTTCCTATAATTGTGTTCTTATCTATTTTATTGAGAGTGTATACTTGACATATTAGTGCTCATTATATTTTTAAATCAATCTAGTGGCTGTAGTTCATACTGTATTTTTGAAATATCTACTTAAATTAGTACAAATACATTCCTTGGTAAGACTAAATAATTCCAACCCTCTCCTGATGTAGAAGGTGTAGAGAAGCTTTTTATTCTGAAAATGAGGCAAGGACCACAGTGTGGCTGGGATACAAAAAATGAAAAGATTTTATGGGGTCTTTAAAATGATTTAAAAATATGTTTTATGTGAATGACCATTATAGTTCTTCTTGTAATATCTTTGTGGGGGATGGTAATAGACCTTTCACATGGGGTTGCTGAGTGGAGACATGGCATTGAGGGGAGTCGCCAGGAACCTGTACTTCCTTCATTCTTATCCAGGGCTTTGACTAGTCCAGCAGAAATATACACGGAACCTGCCAGCTACTGTGCTTCTCTCCAGAGCCTCTCTCTCTTCCCTATCTGTCCTTCCTCTCCTCCATCCTATTGCCAGACCCTTCAGTCTGCACATGAAACTCTGGCAGGCATTCATGTGATATTTCAAATGGTGCTTATGTTGTTAGTGAGACTCATATGTGAAATACAGTGCTGGTATTGAGAATACACTATTACATTAATTTTTTTTTTTTTTTACATCTCCCGGAGCCTGTAAACAGGCCATCCTTCTGCCTTTTGTAGAGAAGGAAAAAGTAACCTGAAGATCTGCATTTTGTTTGCAGGTGTCCTTCAACTTTCAAATGTGGAAATTCAGAACTTTGGGTCACCTTTGTACTCAGCTGTTGAACTCCTTAATGCATCGGCAGGAACCTGGATAATATCATCCACTCTGCACCAGAGCTGCGGTGGGGGCATTCGTGTGGCTGCCAGTCATGGGATCATTTTAAAGGACAATCTGGTGTTTGGTGCAGTTGGCCATGGCATTGATTTGCAGGGTCAGAACTTTACCCTCTCTAATAACCTTGTGGTTCTGATCACACAATCAGCGTGGTCTACCATGTGGGTGGCAGGAATCAAAGTGAACCAGGCAAAGGACATCAGCCTTGACGGCAATGTTGTGGCAGGATCGGAGCGACTCGGCTTTCACATCCGAGGCCACAGGTGTTCCTCTCCTGAAGCTCTCTGGTCCGACAATGTGGCCCACTCAAGCCTTCATGGCCTTCATCTCTATAAGGAAAATGGGTTTGACCACTGTACTGGTATCTCTGGCTTCCTGGCTTTCAAGAACTTTGACTATGGTGCTATGCTCCATGTGGAGAACAGTGTGGAGATGGAGAACATCACTCTGGTGGATAATACTATTGGTCTCTTGGCAGTGGTGTATGTGTCTTCTGCTCCACAGGGTCACACTGAAAATGTACAGGTTACACTCAGGAATTCAGTCATTGTGGCCACTAGCTCTTCTTTTGACTGTATTCAGGACAGAGTTAAGCCTCGCTCTGCCAATTTGACATCAACAGATCGAGCTCCTTCCAATCCAAGAGGGGGTCGAGTTGGTATTTTGTGGCCTGTATTCACCTCAAAACCAAATCGCTGGCCTCAGGAACCATGGCACAGAGTGAGGAATGGCCATTCAATTTCAGGAATGATGAAACTTCAAGGTAGGAGGTTCTGGCTTCCAAGCAATGTAGTGCATAGGATCTTCAATAGCATTCAGAAATTATATCAGCAAGAGGATATGATGTAGTCTGGTGCTTACTGTCCAATTGATAACCTTCTGGCTATTGATAAGCACAATGGTGATTTATAATGACAGGGAGATGCTCCTTAAAAAGTCATTGCTTTATTTATGTTGAAGAACTTTCGCAGTGATTATTTAATTTGGTTATATGACAATTCTCTAGGTAAGTGTTTTTTTTTTTTTTCCTATTATGAAAATGAGAAAACAAATGCAGAAATTGTGCTTCACTGAAGTTGCTTAGTAGGTGATGGGGCAGCCTGGATTAGAACCAGTTATACCACAACCTGTGATGTTAATCTTCCATCAGATCTCTTTTGTGCTATTGTACTCACCTCCACTGGATCATGATCAAAACTTTGATGAAAAGTATTACTCTTAAGACTTTAATGTGTTGGAATACTCTTCTCTTTTGATACAATGTCCAGGTCTTAAAGAACTACTGACATTATAAATTGGTATTTATATTAACTCCTGGAAATACCATGGATAGCTTAAATTTACTACCAAATATGCGTTGTGTAAGAATATTTAGTTGTGTGATCTATATGTGTTGTTGGTAGGTTCTATGAGCTAATGTTATGATATCTTAAATTTTTTTTCTTCAGATGTCACCTTTTCTAGTTTTGTGAAGAGTTGCTATAGTGATGACCTAGATGTCTGCATCCTGCCCAGTGTGGAGAACACTGGAATCATGCACCCAATAATAGCAGAGAGGACCAAGATGCTAAAGATCAAAGACAAAAATAAGTTCTACTTTCCTCCTTTACAAGCTAGGTACCAGTTTTAGTATTTATAATAAGCTATGTTTATGAAGTATTTGGCAATTTCTCAAATCCTTAAACATGTTAAGAAAAAAAAGAATAAAATCATTGATGTCAATAGAAATAAGTTTTTCTGGAAAGCTACGGTAGATTGATTGAATGGCTCAAGTTCTTTACCCTATGTTCATGCTCTTCAATACAAGATTTTTGCAATCTTTCCTACAGCAGAGGCAGAGACTCTATTTCTCTCGTGAGAACTATTTCTCTATTTCTCTCTTTTTCTAGCTATAAAAGAGAACAAAAAGTGATAGAATGCAAATTTTACTAATGTTGTTTCATCGTTTTATCTTTATTTGAGATACTTCTTTGGGTGTTTTCAAAATCATTGGGAAAAAAATTTACCCTAAGTCTTGAATCTTCCATGGAGTATGATGTCACTAGTTTTCAGAAGAAGGCTCATGAGCCCTTGTGTAGGGACTAGGAAGTCAAAGGAGACTGTGTCTGTTGCCAAGAATCCCTGCACTGAATGAAGTGTCTCAGATATTGGCAGCCAGACCCTGTGTAACTATTGTTCTTGAACATGCAATCTGGGAATTTTATACAGGGATCTGAAAAATAGATGAGGAATTCTTTTTGTCATAAAAGGGAGTAGGGAAGTTAGGAGCAGGAATAATGGGTTACTTTCTTTTCCCCACAACATTAGGGAAAACTCCTTTAGCTAAAAAAGAAAAGAATCAAGAAAAATTCCCCTAATTAGAAAATAATATGTTTGGCTCAACACCAATCTCTTCTTAATGCCCATCCCTAAGCCATTTTTTTGGTACCCAAACATTATGAGCTTTGCAATTTGTATTATTCTGTCATCTTTTCTCCTGCCCAGTTTTCCTTAGGTTCATGTCCTACTTATGGAATGAAATAGTTATAAAGCTAAATGATATTAACATCTGATTCTTTTATTATTAATACTTGACATACGGTTGGCATACAATAAATATTTAATATTATTACCGATGGTACCTAAAATTATTAGACCAGGGGAAATCAAATAAATGCTCTATAATTCAATGCTATAATTGCTTATAACTTGTTTATATAACCTGCCAGACTCTCAGTTCTGAAAGTATAGGAACCATGTTTGTCTTTTTCACCACTGTATTCCCCAACATATAAATGTAGGTTTTCAATAGATATTTGTTAAATAAAAATATATATTTTTACTTTGTTTGTATATAGCACAAATAGAATTGATATTTATAATAATAATTTTAAAGTCCTGTAAGGCCCCAAAGTTTCATAAAGAAATGATTACATTATGTTCTTTAGATATTAGAGGAAAATTTTATTTTATCTTGCTTCTTACAAAATTAGCAATTGAGGCAAAGATTTTATATTCAGATATCTAGACTATTTGGTTACAAGAATGTCTTTCTTTTTGCTCATATAATGAGAAAATAACATTTTCTATAGCGTTTTATTTTGTATTTGTGTAGCACATTATTAGTAATAAAATCCTGTTGAATTTCTTTTTCTCTCTTTTCTTTAAGATTTTATTTATTTGGTTATTTGGAGGGGGAGACACAGAGGGAGAGGGACAGACTCCATGCTGAGTGTGGAGCCTGACATGGGGGGCTCTACGTCAAGACCCTGAGATCATGGCTTGAGTCAAAACCAAGAGTCAGGGGTGCCTGGGTGTCTCAGTGGGTTAAGCCTCTGCCTTCAGTTCAGGTCATGATCTCAGGGTCCTGGGATCTAGCCCTGCATCAGGCTCTCTGCTCAACAGGGAGCCTGCTTCCCCCTTCTCTCTGCCTGACTCTCTGCCTACTTGTAATCTCTCTGTCTGTCAAATAAATAAATAAAATCTTAAAAAAAAAAAAAAAACAAAACAAAACCAAGGGTCAGATCTTAACTGCCTGAACCACTCAGGCATCCTGAATTTCTTTTTCATGTTAGTGCTTCCAATACCTGTTTTCTTTGTGTTGCTTATCATGGAATGAGAGAGGTGCTTTCTGTCTGCCTTTACAGGAAAGGTTTAGAAATGCTGGTCTGCCCTGAATCAGATTGTGAAAATCCAAGAAAATATCTCTTTAAGGATCTGGATGGGAGAGCCCTGGGTCTGCCACCACCAGTGTCAGTGTTTCCTAAAATGGAGGCAGAATGGACTGGATCCTTCTTCAACACAGGTTAGTTGTATCTGAACTTGATGCCTCCAGCAGAGGGAGTATGCCTGTGAAGGAGCTGGTTTGGCTGGGTCCTCTAGTGGGAACCGAATCACCAGGAGAGGAACTGAGTTCCAGGTGGAGTCTGTGCTACTGAAGGAATGCTGAGGATTGAAAGATGCCATTAGAGCGTTGTTATCCCCACACAAGATCACTTACATCTCTGTATAATGCACAGATTCCCACAATGCAGCTCTGTCCCCAGGTGAGTACTTCCTCTCACCAGCACGCTCACCTGCTCCTGGAGCAGTACTCTCACCACTCCCTGCCCCACAGTCAGCCAGGGAACCAGCTCCTCTGTCCTCTGAGTCAACAGTTCTCTTACCTCCAGACTGAAAGGCTCTCAGTCTGGGGAGGGTGGCGAAGGAGATGTCATGCGGTTTTCTTCCTTTCCTTTATCTGTTCATTGTCCTTGGGGAGGGCGGGGCTCTACTCAAAATTCCTTCTTCTTGCTGATGCAACCAGAGCCCATTTAGGGACCAGTTTTCATAGCCATAACCCTGGAGAGATCATCCGTCTTCTACGCCCACAAACAATGGGACTCTGAGTTTCTGTTTGAGGTCAGGTGGACACTGTTGTACATAAATCTAAAGAATTTCCCCACCTTTCTTTTTGTCTCAGTGGTGGATTCTTTCCAGACTTCTCTTCTAGTCTCTCTTTCCATTTTTAAGTTCTAAGTGAATGAATGTTCCAGGACTATGTTCTCAGATCTATTTTGTTCTCTCCCTAATCTTGCTAAGTTCAAGGTTGAAATATCTTCTACCACTGATGACTTCCAGTTTATATCTCCAGCCCTGAACTTTTGTTTGATATATACAACTGACTCCATTGGGAAGTACAATCAGCATTTCAGACTCAACATATCCTAAATGGATTCTTGAGCTCTGCCTGCCTCCCCAGCCTGCTTCTTGCCTAGTTGATCCTACCTCTGTAATTGGTATCATCACTCATGAGATTATTTAAGTAAAAAGATCTAGGAGTGATCCTTTATTCCTTTTTCTGATATAAATTCTCTCATTTGTAAACCATCATCATCTCTCACCCAACAAAGGAATGGGCTTCTTTCTTCTGTTCTTAAACCCCACAATCTATTTTTCACATGGCAGCCAGAGTGATCTTTTCAACTTTCCAATAGTTTTCCATTCCCCTAGAATGAAATCCAAACTACAAGCCTATAAGTCTTATTGAATCTGGTCCCTGACTACCTGTGACACCTTTTTTACTTATTCATCATAGTCTTATGATCTCTTTAACATGCTAGGCTTACTCCTACCCCAGGGCTGGCCTTTGCATGTGCTGTTTCCTCTGCCCGAAATCTCCTTTTCTCATTTCTTTGCAGATCTTGCTCCTTCTGTTCAAATGATAGCTCCTCAGAGAAGCCATCCCTGGTCACCCTGTCCAAAAAAATTATGGGCCCATTATTCTCTAGTTCTACTATGCCTGCTTTCTTTTTTATCAGAGTTCTACTATTTGAAATTATATTGCAAACACACTTGTTTACTGGTCGATTCACTGTTTGCCTTTTAAAGTGCAAACTTAGAGCAAGAGTTTTGTCCTGTTCATTGTTGCCTACTTGGGGAATGTTCAACGAAGAGTAGTTGATGGGTTGATCAAGGGAATGAATTGTTGATAGCTAAGGAGAATACTAAAGTTGTTTGCCCCAAACCCTTCAAGAATGTGTAAAAGAAACTGAGGTTTCAATTTAGGTCCTGGGTCTAAGGATTTACCCATAGTAGAAAATCTGGAACCAAGACTTTCCTCAGTCTCTTTTTCCTTGTAGCCACCTTATTTCCTTTTGAACCACTGCTACTTTTAGCATTTGGGATTTACAGAAGTTTCTACAAAGGTCTTTTAATTACCATACAATTTCATGCCTCACCACTTTTTCATATTTCTCTTAAATATTTTTATAGGTTGAAGTCTTATCTTTGCAACAGGATGACAAGTTGTGGGGGCTATGATATAGGTTTTAAAAAGTCAGTGCTGAGTACATGGAATATGCTAAGTAAATATTCACTTTGATAAGTTGGTCATATCTGTTGAATATAACTAGCACATACATTGTTTGCACAGAGGAATAAAATGCAGAGAAAGTATATATTGAGAAAATACATGCAGCATAGCAAAAGGAAAAAAAAAGATAGGCAGCGGCTCTCTTATTTACTACTATATGTATTCAGATAGCTTTCTACAGTAAGCTATCCTGTTGGCTTTAAGAGTTACCCCACTATTACATAAATACCATGGAGAAAGCATCTTACTTTCAAACAAAGTACAGGCATAATTGTGAGGGATTTCTACACTTGTGGTTTGGGCGAGGACCTCATTGTTGAGAATCAGTACCGATGGTCTTGGGTGCCAGAGTATTAATGGAAATTACATTTCAGAAAAGAATAAGGGCTGAAGAGTGTCTTAGTTGGGTTGCTCCAGAGATAGCCATGGATGTAAGGCTTAGACTCTAGTACTTTATGGGAGGAGGTAAGTATGGAAAGTAGAGAAGTAGTGACGTAAGACAGGGAAAGAGTTGAAGCCAGGAAAGATGGAATCAAACTGATCTCTACTGTAGAGAGCTGGAGCTCAAGTTTTGAGGGGAGCTCCAGGAGACCCTGGGCCCGTGACTGAAATGTATCCCTGCTAAGCTATGAAGAAGCCAAGGTATTTATATTCAAATCCCTACTTGTCATCGGTTGAAGGATTCTTCTGGAAATTAACTCTCTATCCTCTCTGCTGTCCCTGAAGAAAGGCTAACTGTGCTCTTACCTGTGGCCAGGAACAAACCTTTCTCAGAAGAAGTGGTAGGTTCCATTAGCAGTCTTTGGAGGGTGAAGGTGAGTTCTGAAAACATATACCTGTGACACTGAAAATGTCTGGGACAAACTGGAGCTCTAAAATGTTGATCAAATACTCCATGTGTAAGGGCCTCTGGGTGTCTCAGTTGGTTAAGTGTCTGCCTTCAGCTCAGGTCATGATCCTAGTGTCCTGGGCTCCCTATTTAGCAGGGAGTCTGCTGCTCCCTCTCCCTCTTTTCCTCCCCCTCCTCATGCATGCTCTTTCTCGCTCTCAAACAGGTTAAAAAATCTTTAAAAAACAATGCTCCATATGTAAGTAATGGGGTGGTTGGATGAACTCAGATGGTTGCTTGCCATATGGTATAAATATAGTGGTTAGGCATAGACATGTTCTTGTGGCTTGTTGTATATTTTGTTTCTTAACTTTCTGGTGTGTTTGTAAAATCTGATTCAGTAGTAAAACTCCAGCAGATATTACAGTAGAACATTCCACTTACTGTCAGTGTGTAGACAAGCATAAGTGTGAGTGTGAATGTTTGTGTGTGTGTGTGTGTGTGTGTGTGTGGTTGAATGTATATAGGAAGGTGTATATGACTGACTGCTTTCAACTCCTGATGTTTTAAAGCTTTGTAACATTTTAAATGAGGTTGCTATAGGTACCAACTGCAAGGATTTCTACAGTAGAGCCTGCTGTTTACTGTGCTGAAAACACAATCTGTCTTCCTGCAGTGAAGGAGATAGCACATAGTGTAAATGGTGTCTTCCAAGTGCTGACAGGATTGTAGGGTTTTCCTTTGACTTCCAAAATATGAATAGATCCTCCTTCCCTAATCCAAGTCTCTTTTTAGTTCTTATTTAATTATTTTTAAAAAAGATTTTATTTATTTATTTGACAGAGAGAGACAGGGAGAGAGGGAACACAAGTAGAGGGGAGTGGGGACAGGAAAGGGAGAAGCAGGGAGCCCGATGTAGGGCTCCATTCCAGGACTCTGGGTACATGACCTGAGCCGAAGGCAGATGCTTAATGACAGAGCCACGCAGGACCCATCCCTTTCTACTTTAAAGCATTCTCTTGTATGCCACTTTCCAATTCCTGTACACAATCTGATAGATGAGAAAAAGCACAAATTTAATCTGAAGAGAAGTGTCTGTTTTGTATTTTTCCTCTTCAAGACAAGAATCTATAATTTTCTGTGGAACAGGAAGAGGAAATGAAAATGGAGACCACTGGAACCAGCTCTCATATTTATTCCAAGTGGCATTGAGTGTGCCACACCCTTGTGTTCTTTCTCAACTTTATTAATAAATGGTTTGGAGTTCCTTGTCTTTGAGGGTTATTTTTAATTTGAAAAACACAGACTGTATTTGCCCATATATGTTCACAGTGGAGCTACCCAACCCAGACAGATATCCACAGGTCCCGGTGTATTGTCATATATTCTAGCATTAGAAGCAAGAATTATCCATGTGGATCAGCTATAAGGAATACTGTGCCAGTGGGTTTTGCTATCTGTGTGATGCAGGGTGTGTAGCCAGGGGAAAAGTGAGCTGTTAATTGTGATTTGTACTTATCTGTAAGTTTGCATTTGCAGCCAACTCTGAAACATGCATGGCAATAGAGCGCTAAGCCGCTAATCCAAAGCAGGAGATCCTCTGAGGACCATTTGCATTTTATTCTGGAAAGGGTTTCTTTTGATTATGGAAGCAGATGATGATCTGAAGATCCAAAATCATGGAGAAAAACCAAGTCAGGTGGGACTAGACCAGTGCCAGAGCACCCTTCTCTGGCTTCTTAGTCATTTCCAGTCTGTCCCAGACTCCAAATGGGTAGCTTTACCTCCCAGACCAGTTTGTACACGTGGAGTACCTGTGTGGTTGAGAGAAGACTGGAAGAAGTCAGAGTTTTACTTCCAATGGCATTTTACAGTTTCTGAGCCGTCTACTTTCTCTGAAGAAAGGAGAAAGGGGGTGTGACATGGAAGGTGACCCGCCTTGAGCAACTTTCGCATGCCGTATGCTGAAGTTGGCATTTTCATTCATTGTGCAAATACATTTTGACCTCCTACGGTCTACCAAGGCTTCTAAGGATGGGAGCTCTGGTTGTGAACTAAACAATACTCCTGCTTTCATTAAGCTTATGTTCCAGTGGAGAGAGACACATAAACAAATAAAAACATTCCAATAGTGATGGGAGGTATGAAGAAAAGAGTATAGGGTTTTGGGTTAGAGAGGTAGATTGAAGGGTGTGTGTGTCCATGCAGGTGTGGGTAAGGGAGTGGCTATTTGAAACAGAGGTACATTTCTAAGGAGACCTGAATGAGGGACAAGGGGGTCACTGCTCAGAGCAGAGGGAGGAGACTTGTAGGGACAGAGAGCCGCCAGAACAGAACCTCTGAGCCAAGAATGGTTTCTGTGTGTCTGAGAGGTGGGTGAGAAGGTGATCAGTGCTACTGGTGTGTAATTAATGGGAATGGGAGTAGTCACAGGTAGCCAGGAACTGCTCCTTCCTAGGCCAGAACAATTTGATAAGATGATGTTGGAGGACAGAGGTTGGAGGATGATGTTCATTCTCTGAAAACATGGTACCTACAGCCATGGAATAAATGTATAGGGAGTGGGAGTCAGACTGGGAGCAGGCAGTGCAGTTAGGAGGGGGCTTAGGAATGCACCACACCCCACAGGCCATCTGCTGACACGCGCTGGCCTGCAAAGTATTACACTCACTGACAGTGAAATAATGACATGAATTGATCACTTAGAATCATAGCAACTTGACAGAGTAATTTTATGTCTGTTGACTCTAATTTATTAGAAAGAAAACTTTTGGGATTTATTTTGTATGTCTAATTGGTCAGATAATTTTTTTTTCTTAAAGATTTTAATGGGGTGCTTGAGTGGCTCAGTGGGTTAAAGCCTCTGCCTTTGGCTCAAGTCATGATCCCAGGGTCCTGGTACTGAGCCCCAAATCAGGCTCTCTGCTCAGCGGGGAGCCTGCTTCCTCCTCTCTCTCTGCCTGCCTCTCTGCCTACTTGTGATCTCTATCTGTCAAATAAATAAATTTTTTAAAAAATTTAAAAAAAGTTTTTATTTATTTATTTGTCAGAGAAAGAGAGAGGGAGAGGGAGAGAGAGAGAGAACACAAGCAGAGAGAGAAGCAGACAGAGGGAGAAGCAGGCTCCCTACAGTGCAAGGAGCCCAATGCAGGACTTGATCCCAGGATCCTGAGATCATGACCCAAGCTGAAGGTAGACGCTTAACTGACTGAGCCACCAAGGCATCCCTAATTTATAATTTTTAAAGTCTTGATCCTCAATGGCCTGGAAATTTTATAATAGACAAAAACAAACAAAACAAAACAAAAACCCTGTTCTCTTGCCAAATATTTTTCAGTTGAGGAGGTAAATTTGATGTGCTTGGGACAGTGGCTTCTGTAGCTGACTTATCATCAGAATTATCTAGGACATTAAACGTTCATTTGCATGTTGGGGGGATTTTGAGTCAAAAGGTATGTGTGAGGCCCAGGCCTTTGTGTTTAAACACACATAGACACAGGTACACATTGACTCATAAACACAGCCTCCCTGAGTTATTCTGCTGTGCTAAGGTTTGAGAACCACTAACTAATAGAGTCATTTGTTTCCTTTGAAGTAAATAGACAGGAAGTTATGAAGACAACGTTTTTAATTTAAAAAGTGAGCAGTCTCAATTTCTCACAAAAAAATCCAACATTTCCTCCCTGTGCCAAATACCATAGGCATAAATATACTTGCTTATATACACACTGGATATATTCCAGAAAGGGAATAGGACATGAACTAAAAAGGTATAGGAGTATTCACAATCTAAATTAAGTCTTCAGATAATAAGAATATATTAAACTTTTTAAAATGTAGATTATTTTTGCTAGGACTGAAGTGAGTTGAATGACCTCAAAATGACACTTTAATAATAAAGCACTGGATAAAAGTGAGTTCAATGCAAAGTTTATTTTTTAAATTCTACATTGCATCATTATATTAAAAAAATTAAACTCATGATAAGCTTTTCCCACACTTTCCTTGATGTCATTCCCAGCAAAGTCCTGTGGTCTGACCAGGACTTCTGACCAAATCCATCTTTGGGACAGGTGAGAGTTTCCCATTCTTTGCCACGAGAGGGTAAGAAACATTTTTCAAATGGCGTTCCTTCTTGGTTGTTTCTTGAGAAAGTTATAAACTATTATGGAGACCTTAAAAGTGACTGGCCTCAAATCAAACATAAAAGATGAGGTTGATAAAAAAGAAAATAAAGCTGGCATTTGACTGTCAGCCCACGGAGTGATGAAGTAGTTTCCTACCAAATAATGGGAAAGTTCCCGCAACCCAGGAGACGCACGGTCAGCTGCTTGCGGACAGAGCAGCTAGCATCGTCTCAACCCTTTGTTGCTAGATCTCAAAATGCGTCTTTTCTTTAAGCTTTCCAGGCTTCTCTTTCTTCCCATTTGTCCTGGGAATGACAGCAAGATGGTATTATAAAATGGGAGAAGGGAAAGGGAGGGAGAAAATGAGGGGACAGAATGGAGAGAGGAAATGGTTTGTCTGCCAATATCTATGCTTGCAGAGGTCTTTTTCTTCTAGCTAGAGGGGGAAATACCATTCTCTTTTCCCAAGCAATTATAGGCCCCAAAGATTGAAACTTGGTATATAGCTCTTTAATCTCAGCAGATATTTATGGTTAAACATTAGACTTTTAGGATTCCAGATGTCAGGGTATTAAAATATAAAGTCACAGTAGAGTCTCAGAAAATATTAGAATCTTGGGGATGCATGGCTGCAGGGATTTTTCTCCCAAGTGGAAGAGGGCAAAGCTTTCTGTGATCCTTTGTGAGAGCACCTTTCCTTCACCTGATTCTCTCACTCCCGCATGACTCGCCACATCTCCCAGCGCTGAATGGAGTGACAGTGTTTGACTGTGTTTTGAAATCGCCCAGAGTGTGAGTTGGAATGCTTTTCGCAAGAGACTTGTAAAGGATGACATGAGAAGGCATATGAGCCATGGGAATAATTCTGTTGCCGCTCCTCAGTCTGGACACTTTGTAATTCCCGAGATTGCCTTGATTCTCAGATCTTCCGCTAACACCCAGTACTCCTGAAGTATCTGCCATGTTTCTGACGGTTCTAAGAACTTCAGATGAGTTATCTCATGTAATCCCGTCAACAGAATATACCCTATGAGGTAGATGGTCTTATTCCCTACCTGTTATAGCTAAGGAAACTATTGTAGAGATATAGGTAACTTGCCCAAGCCATAAACTAATGAATGGAAGTTTCCGAACTGAACCCGTGTTTTTCACACTGTGTGTGATATACCCTCTTGCTAAGTTCCTTTTTCCTTTTTCCTCTACATTCTCCAGTGTTAGCTTTCTTAGATCTATCAACTTTCTCACATAGTGTCCTTTCTACACAGAGCAAAGCAAACGGAGACTGTGCAATTATTCTAGCAATTATCCACCCCAACTAGCAGTAATAATAGTTACCATTATATCTAGCATATTCACTGTGCCAGGCATTATGCTAAGGGGGTTATAAACATTCCCATTTATGCTTTCAACAACCTTAATGTGTAGGGATTGTTATCCCTTTTCAGCATTCAAAGAAATAAGAGTTTGGAGAAGCTAACTAATTTTTCATGGTCTTGCACTTAGAATGTGCAGAACCAAGATTTAAATCTATATTTGTCTGATTCCAAAATCTGGGCTTGGAACCACTTTTAGATAATTATCATCGTGTGGTCTGAATCATCTGGTGGGGAGCTGCACAGAGAGATATTTCACCAACGAATTTACATTTTTCCATTTTACATGGTAACAAATCGATTTTTAAATTTAAAAACATTTTCAATTACTATAACATTTCTGAAAGGCAATGGTAATAATGACCACAAAAAAAAAATGTCACTTAATTCTTCTTCATGTGTAGATGGCCATTTCCCGTGTATGAAGTAAATGGACTCTGTCCCCTCCAAGAAACCCATTTTGCCAGTATTAAACCCTGGAAGTTGTGTGACAACAGTAGAGCAGTACAAAGTAGAGGCTTTGATCATGAGATCAAAATTTATTGTGGTGGGGCACCTAGGTGGTTTCAGTTGGTTAAGCATCTGCCTTCAGCTCAGGTCATGATCCCCCAGTCCTGGGATCGAGCCCGTATCAGGCTTCCTGCTCAGGCAAGGAATCTTCTTCTCTCTCTGGCTTTTCCCCTCTGTCCCTCCCCACTGCTCATTCCCTTTCTTTCTCAAATAAATAAAATCTTTTAAACATTTCTTATGGTAATTTTTCTGTAGCCTCCCTTTTCTCCCAATAGATTGAGGTATGCCCTCCCCACACCAACTTAGATGTTTCTTGAGAGTCCATTGAGAGCAAAGCACTATGTACTATCGGGGTATCCTAAATAGGACACAGCAAGGTAGATAAGAAGCCATCCTTGCCCTCGTGCATGGGTGTGGGGGGTCCAGGCTACGAGTTGGAGAAAATGAGTTAATATAAAATTGGCATGTATGCTGGAGAGTCCATGTATACCTGGGGATCTAGACAAGGGCTCTAGGAAGGAAATGGAGTTTGCCGTGACCCTAGAACATCAGGTAAAGCATTGAAAATCCTGCATGAAAGAAGCCAGGCAAAGAGGGTGTTGTGAAGTAGCAGACTCAGTGGAATGCTCCCTGGTTTCCAGACACAGATGGGGTTTTTCTGGGTCTTTCTGTCCTTGCTCTACCTATCACTGAGTTCTATTATAGCATGACTGATGCTTTCCTGCCATCATCTTTCAAGCTTCTCATCTCACCAGACTGTGAATACCTTGACAGCCAAGATCCTTGAATTTTTAGTATAATCCCTGGAACACAATATATGCACAGTAAATGTTTGCTGAATGAAGGAATAAATGAGTAAATGGGTGACTAAATGAGCGAAATAGCAAGAATTCAAGTTTAGGTCCAGTCAACTCTTCCACAAACTAAATCTTACAGATTTACTTAATATATAATTTGTTTAAGCTCTCTCAAAGAATGTTCCCTATTCACTCATCTCAGGAGATGGTGGAATATGTGGTCTGTGGCTAAATTTTGAAAACTCTGACTATTCAAATTTTGGAGATTCATCATGTAAATTAAGATATTAAAGGCTCTGATAAGTTCTGCAATTAAATTTAAAAATGCTATTTAAATTTGCATTATCCAATATTTCTCAAACTTCTTAACTTGTGAATACTTATTCAGACTACACATTAATGTTCGTTGGAATTAGTGTACTTTAGAATGCATTTTGGGAAATACCGGCTCATGTTAATTCATTAGTTTGTAGGGATACATGCCAATGGGAAAGAAATTGGGTTACAAGATATTTAGTTTGGATGGTTCCTTGGAGGTTAATATGTTCCACCTTAAACTCAATAGATATATTGAATTCATAGATAGTCTCTACCTTTAACTTTCTCAGGAAGTTGGAATTCACTCCCTTCCAGGGCTACCAAATATATTTTGAATAATTTTAATTATGAAGATTCTTTCTATGATTTCCACCAGCCATGACCTAGTTGACCTTTTGGTATAAAAGTACAGGTTTAATCTCTCCATATTATAGCCTTTTACATATTCAAATCAGCAAAACAATGATCTTATAATAACCCAGTATGCCTCTATCAAGCAAAGAAATTCCAAATTCCTTCTGTTAGCCAACATATGACAGATTGTTTCCAGGTCTTCACTTTCTAAACTGGCTACTTTTTTATATTCTTCAATTTGTTGATGATTTTTCCAAAATGAAGAAGCCAGAACATTATCTAGCATTGTCCTATACAGATAATAATGCAAACCCCAATAGAATTTAAATTTTATAGTGGGCAGTTTAAAAAAGGAAAAAGAATTGGAATTAAATTTAATAATACATGTTATTTAATCCAATATATTAAAACCATTACCATTTTAAGATTATTCTAATATGAAACTATTGAGATATTTACATTTTTTTTTCATGTTGTGTATTTGAAATTTAGTTTGTATTTCATAGTCATAAGGTATCTCAATTCAGAAACAACATTTTCATCAGAAATATTTTATGTGTATCTGGATTTGATTTGAAAAAGTAGATTCACATGTACAAGTTGTTCCAAATATACCTAAATATTTTCCAACAATTAATCACTAATACACTTTAAATTATAAATAACTAAAGTTATATTCAACTTAAAATTTAATTCTCAGTTGCTGTAGTCATAGTTCAAGGGCTAAATAACTACCTGTAGCTATGGTTACCATATGGGTATTTTTCTTCCTTAGTTCTGGAAGGTCAAAGAAAAAGAACTGACTTTTTTTTTTTTTAACCTATGTAGTAGACTATTAATCTCTGTTAAATTTCATTTTTATAAGTCACTTTTATAGGTCATTCAATGTAACTTGGGTTTCTTTGGATTGGACACTAAGCCCCAAACTAGAAACCATTCTACAGACCACCTAATTAGTTCTGGGCATATAACCCAGTCAGTAAAAGAAAGAAGCTTATCAAAATTACCTCTTAAGGAGCTACTGCTTAAATACCCAGTCCTCCAATAAAGCATCAAGGTTTTCAGAGACTAGGAATTTTACTACTCAAGTTAAGGACCCTTTATTGAAAAGTCTCTTCGCATTGCTATGCCTTGTTGTATGAGAAGATCGATAATATCAATGTTCCACAAGAGGGACTATTTTTGAGTATCTGTAACTAAATGAAGTTACTTGACTTTTTGCTGCAATAATATCCTGGTTCTCTCTTTTTTTCTTAGTTTTCTTCACTTTTCTCTTTCTTTCTTTGCCTCTGCCACCACTCCCTATTCCATCTCCCAGGTTATTTCCAGACTTCATTGAATAGTAAACTGTGCTCCTAATCTTCAAATTTTAATAATGAAAGAATTCTGCTTTGCTCTGTTCAATCTTTCGGTACAATAGTATTGAAAGATTTAGAATGCAGAAGCTCAAACTTTAGCTTATTTTACACCTAAGGTGGATGGAATTTTTTTGTTTATTTTATATATTCTTATGTATGTTTGTGTGTGTGTGTTGTGCACAGGTGCATTTTAATGGAAGGGGATACTTCAACAGTCCCATCATTAAATGAAACACTTGTGCCTTACCAATAGGAACTAAACAAGTTCATGACTCAGACCTTCTTGTTTCAATATTATGGACCTGGAAGATTCTTTGATCTGGTTCTCTGTTTTTTCTCCATGTATCTGCACACTCACTAATGTAAAAACTAATGCCATTTTGTGATGGTTTGAGTGTAATTATTAAAAATATCCTGAAAATAGATGTGTCAAAGGAACAAAAAACTTTTAAAGGTCAGAAATAGATCTAAATGCATTTGAGAAATCAGTTTATAAAAAAGATGACATTTTAAATCATGGGAAAATAGAAACTATTCAATTAATGTCATTGAGACATTTAAGTAGTCATTTAGGGAAAATCAAGAAATTCATACTTTTTATAAAAGTAAATTCCATATGGATTCAAGAGGAAAAAATTGAATATATAGAATTACTAGAAAATATGGGTGAGATTATACTTCTCTCATTATGGTGATCTTTCTTGGGAAAAACTGAGAAATTCATACTTTTTATAAAAATAAATTCCATATGGATTCAAGAGGAAAAATTGAATATGTAGAATTACTAGAAAATATGGGTGAGATTATACTTTTCTCATTATGGAAATCTTTCTTAGCACAAATCAAAATCCAGGAAATATAAAATAAATATTTGATAAATTTGGCTAAGAATTAAAAAGTTCTGCAAAGAATATCAAAAGCTAAATTAAAAAACCTAGGAAAAATTTACAACTCAGAGAAAAGAGTTAATTACCTGATAATAACAAAAAATTCTTACTAATATTTAAGGATTAAATATTTACTAATATTTAAAAAGAGTCAAAGGATTCCAAAATGTATTTCACAGAGAAAGAAATACAAATGCCAGTAAACATAAAAAAAACAATTTTTCTCATAATCAAAGCATTTGTTAAGAGCTTTTACACTGGGACACCTGAGTGGCTCTGTTAGTTAAGCATCTGCTTTTGGTTCAGGTCATGATCCCAGGTCCTGGGATGGGTCCCTGTGCTCAGCAGGGAGCCTGCTTCTCCCTCTGCCTCTGCTCCTCCCTCAGCTTGTGCTCTCTCTGTCAAAATAAATAAAATCTTTATTTAAAAAAAAGAAAAAGCTTTTATACTGTGTCTTACTGCCTGGATGGTGTTCACTTACTAGGTGTGCAACTCCAATCAAGTTTCTTATGCTCTCTGAGCCTCAGTTTCCCCATTTAGGAAGTAAGACACATCAATATTATATATTCAAGATTATTGTAAGGATTAAAAGAGAGAAACTCAACAAAAGTATCCACTATGACAACTGAGACAGTGGTGACCTCTGCTACTATAATTACTCTTAATATTATTGCTTTAGCACTTATCTTGGCAGTGACTTAAAAAGTGTGATCATCTCCATGTTGGGGAATGTCACAGAAAGAGTTCTTAGACTTTCAGACTTTATTCTCCAATATCATTTGATGTAGCCTTTTGGCATCTGCTAACAATTTAAAAGTTCTGACTCAGCAACTCCACTTTTAAGACACCCATTTTTGTTGAATGAATAAACAAAACATTAAAACACACAATGAGAAAGAAAACTCCCTGCCTCTTAGCCCTCTGCTATCCTGGTCTCCAGTACTACTGCTCAGAGGGAACAACTGGAAAGTTGCCATATTAAAAAAAATCATGTATATTTATTACTTATTATTTTAATTAGAATAATGATAGTAAAACTCATTTATATAACAAAAGGATTCCTCAAAAATGAGTTGGTTATTATGTAAAGCATGTCAAGAAAAAGGACACAGAAGGAAAGAAATTTTCGTAGACCTAGAAGCCAATCTTTTTACTATGGAATTAGGGACTCCCTATAGGACCCAATTCCAATTTGCTTAACTCTCTCACAGGAGAAATATTAATAAAAATTGAATGTAAGTTCCTGAAAGTAATTGCCATGGAGAAAGGAAGGTGAAGCTGATTTTTTTTTTTTTTAAAGTGGCCATGGGTGATAATCTCTTCCTTTTTGGGTAATGTTGGTAGGATGCAGCTCTCCTTGAGCATTGCCAGTGTGGAAACCAGACTATCCCTACATCTAGGCTCTATTATCTCTGAATGCTTTCTAAGCAAAGGAGCAGAACTTAGAGCTATAAAAGACACATGCATATAAAATACTTAGCCATAAGCCTGGATTGGGATAAGCACAAAGTAAATACTAGTGACCACTGTTCTGTTGCCACCATTTATCATGGCTCTGGCTGGTGCAATGACTTGAGCATTTCGGGCATCATGTCTTAGCGATTCTTGTGTGCTACTCTTCTATTGCTGCTGTAACAAATTACTACAAATTTAGTGGCTTAAAACAACACCCATGCATCATTTCACAGTTCTGTAAGTCAGAAGTCTGTTAGACTTAGCTTATTTTCTGCTTTGAGGCTTTCAAAGACCAAATTAAAGCATGGCAGGACTATACTCTTTTCTGAAGTATTTAGGGATGAATCCACTCCAATCTCACTCAGGTTCTTGGCCAAATTCAGTTCTATGGGATTGCAGGACTAAGGTCCCCATTTCTTTGCTCTTAGGCTTGGATGTCATGCTTAGCTTCTAAGGCTGCCCACATTCACTGACTTGTGGCCCTTTACCCTTCAAAGCCAGCAATGGTGGATTGTGTTCTTCTCATGCTTCGAATCCCTCTTGTCTTTTCTTCTGCTGCATCTGATTCTAGACAGAGAAAGTTCTTCGCTTTTAAAAAAGTTTATAGGATCAGATCTGGCCCACCCAGATAATTTCCCCACTTCGAGATCCATCACCTTAATCACTGTGGCAAAGCCCCTCTGGTATATTCACATGTTCAGAGTCAGGGCATGAACATCTTTGAGAAGTTATTATTTAGCCTATGATAGTTCTTTGTGAGGTCTTAATTTTTGTTGTAAAAGGTGAAAAAATCAGACATAAGAAATATTAAGTTGGAACACTGATGCGATCTTTGAAAGCTTTCTTTTCTTACGGGGAAAGAGTAAGACCTCGTCTGTTTTGCTTCAGAGGTATTATAGACACACAGAGGATTCCATATTTGTCTGCTGGGTGAACACCAAGTTTCAATGGAAAAATTACCAGTGTAACCTGATTTATTTGGTGTGATCATGTAACCTTATGATTTGTAACCTGATTTTGTCTCATTTTTGTTTTAAGTTGAAGCAAGAACATGTTATTTTGATATGCATTTAAATATGTCTTTTAGAACCTGTATTTTAACTTCAACTGTTTGCCCTGACCCACCTTTGATGCATTTATTTCTTATGCTGGCATATGCTTCCTCCACCAATTACCCCTGCGTGAAGGGAAGCAGAATTTAGGCATTAGAAACTCCTGGATGTCCGGTGCCTGATGATGCTCGGCGACACAAATGTGAACTTCTATAATAAAGGAAAGCAGCTCATTTTCCCTGGCTCTCTCAGACACATCTATGGCCCACCTAAATAGCTGAGTATGAGCTTGCAAAAGCTTCGGTGAGGGAGCATTGCGTTTTGCAGCAATTAATTTTGCAGAGAAAGCAGTCTGTTTAAAGACGCCTGCAGCACTTGCTAAAATGGGGGTTGTTTTTCAAGAGCTGCAGTGGGCTCAGGCTGGCTCATCAACAAAACAACAATGCTAAAATATGGCCTCCTGGGTTTTGCAAAAGAAGGGACTAGAGGGGCAATGAATTATGCTCACCTGCTAGAGCTGGGTGAAGACTATAATTGTTTAGCCCCCTAGCACTACCCTGCAAGGGTTAAAATGACAGAGATATTAGTTGGCAATGGCTAAAATTGTTGGTTTGAAGCTCTCGGCAATACGCACACTGTTATTTACCGGACTTGGTCGATTTACTTCTTAATGCAATAATGACCTGTGAAATGAAACGTGAGCTAGACAATTGTTCCTCATTGTTTCCAGTAAAACATTCTTTCATACCCCATTAAACCACCATTAATTCCATGTGAAAGAGAGTCACGCACAAGCACCCGATGGTCTCTCTCTCTCTCTCTCTCTCTCTCTCGGACTTTCTTACCCCCATGTTCCTGCTTTATTTTCCTCTTTTTTTTTTCCCCCTTCTTTCTCCCATTTCTCCAAAAGGAAGAGGGACATCATGGAGTACCTGGTGGGAATTCCTTTGCAGGATGCCCCGAGTGACATTTCTTCTGAAACGGGCAAGGGTGCGATTGCTGATCCTCAACCTGGCTCTTCATTTGGCTTGGACAGGAAAAGAGCCACAGAAACAGAAGTTTGTAAAACAAGGAGCAATTGTTTAGGCTTGTTAAAAAAAAAAAAAAAAAGTCCAAATGCCTATTTGAGTGAGTAGGCATCAATCTTCCCACGCTGGTGGCTGAAAAACCAATGTGGAGAAGCCAACCACTGGAAGTGGTGAGGTGCCTTCACTGGTCTGGGGAGGGGTCCTTCTCCTGCAGGAACACACAGGCCCCTCCCTCTCCCAGGAGCCTAACTGTGGCCTGCTTCCCCTTACCCAAGGACCTACTCTAACTTCAGAGCTAAAAGCTTCAACCAAGATGAGCTGAGCCACACAGCAGGAGACAGACATGGGGCTTGTCTTCATTTCCTTTACTGTGTGACTGAAGTGTTTTGTTCTCCATTTTGCCTCTTGCTGTTTGCCTGGTCACTGCATCCCTCTAATTTCTCCTCTGTGGTCACATTGCCTTTCCTCTTCTGTGGTTAAATCTTCTCTGGCTTCTCTACAATTGTGAGGACATTTGTGATTCTGTTTAGAGTCCACCTGGATAAGGCAGGATGCTCTCTCCACCTAGGACCCTCAATCACATTGGCAAAGTAACTTTTGCCATAGAAGGCAACATTCACAGAGTCTGATGATTAAGACATAGATATCTTGCAGCCATTGTTCAAGCACTAAAAATGCTTGGTGATTCCAAGATTCCAAGATGAAATATATACACACACACACACATACATACCCACACATATATATGTGTGGGTTCGTATATATATTCATATATATTCCCATTGCCATCAGTCTCTTTCTGATCTTCAATGCATTTTTTCCAAATCTAAACAATTGAAAGTGTCCTCATAATTCTTCCCATTTGTTCCATACGTGTGTGTATAGTGTGTGTGTGTGTGTGTGTGTGTGTGTGTGTGTATCTCAATTTGGTTGGAAAGTCCAGATTTGGCAATTTTGGGTATTTTCTTTCCCTTTCTCCTCTTGATAGAGATGAAGGAGAATGGGGAAAGAAAATATCCTGAGTTGCCTAAATCAGTCTCTCTCTCTTTCTCTCTCACACACAGATACTTTCACAACAGATCCAAAATAACCATCAGTTGTTTTTTAATACTTGAACATTTTTCACTTCCAATTTTGGAGGTGGGTTTATCATCACCATTTGATATTCTCAAGCACTGATTTTCCCACCTCTCTCAAAATTGTTCCACCTGAACCTAAATTGTTCTTGAATAACCAATCAGTTTGTAGGTGTGAACTCTGGCACTGGTCTGTATGATAGTATTCAGTCACTAGAAAGGCTACTAAATTCCCCATATTCTCCTTTTAAGGAAGGAAATAACCAGCTGGGTCATCCCTTCACTCTTTCTAGTTTCCTGCTAAGAGCATATCTGACATTTTGCTATTTGCAGCTGCTATCATGAAGGTTCCAGGAGCAAAATGATTCCTTTATAATCGTATAACCTATTAGACCAGTCTTAGAGTCTTCAAGCCAGAATTCTTCCCTCTGTATAGAATGTCTTTTAACAAAAAGTTAATTAAAAAATAAATCAGTAAAGTAATTAGTTAAGTAAATAAATGATTAACGGCTCATTTAAAACAAGCTTCATTTTTTTCCCATAAAAAAGAAAAAAGAAAAAAACAATTGAGAGTAACCCTTTCCTGTTCAGAGTATGCCTATTACTGCAGCTATTACATCTTTCCAAAAATTCCTACCTGTCCTTCAAGAGGACGTCCTCCCTTCTCCAGAACTAAGGAAGTCTTTCTGCTCAGAAACCCCGTGCCAGGTTCTTGACTCTGTTGTGAGAAAGAATTCAAGGACGAGTCCGAGTAAAGTATAAGGGAAGAAGCTTAATTGCAATGTGAAACTATACTTTCAAGAAGTGAGAGCAGGTGAGCTCAAGGGAGAGCTTGCCCCCTGTGGTTTGGGTTTCTATCTTTTATTGACAGTTGTTAACAAAGGGTGGCATATTCATGGCTTGAGGTGGGATTTCTGGGAAGCAGGGTTATGTGCTTTTTCTTTTGTATTTGGTCAGAGGTTTCCTGTCATGGCACCATTAGGGAGGAGATTTTAATCTAAAAACATTTATTTATTTATTTATTTTTTAAAAAATTAATTTATTTATTTTCAGCATAACAGTATTCATTGTTTTATCGCCACACCCAGTGCTCCATGCAATCCATGCCCTCTATAATACCCACCACCTGGTACCCCAAACTCCCACCCCCCCGCCACTTCACACCCCTCAGATTGTTTTTCAGAGTCCATAGTCTCTCATGATTCACCTCCCCTTCCAATTTCCCCCAACTCCCATCTCATATTTTATTTATTTATTTGACAGACAGAGATCACAAGTAGGCAGAAAGGCAGGCAGAGAGAGAGGAGGAAGCAGGCTCCCCGCTGAGCAGAGATCCTGATGTGGAACTCAATCCCAGGACCCTAGGATCATGACCTGAGCTGAAGGCTGAGGCTTTAACCCACTGAACCACCCTGGTGCGCCAGGAAGGAGATTTGAGTGTGTTAATGGAGTATAATGAAAGAACAATGTGAACTTTGGCCTGTTTTGTCAGCCATCTTCGGCCTGTCTGGTTTGATCCATTTTCTTATGGTTTTGTTTTGGAGTGCTAGGATAGGCCTCTGACTTCCTCATGGTTGGCCATGACTTCCTCTTTGCTGGCCTCCAGGCATCCTGTTAGAACCTAACTGCCTACTCTTACAATTATTCATGTTATATTTTGTTGAGAATGCTTAATCATGTTAGCATATAGTGGTGACTTCTTTTCCCCATTTGATTATAACCTCCTGGTCTACGGCCATACCACCCTAAACGCGCCTGATCTCATCTGATTATAACCTCCTGGAGGACAGGACAGATTTATTATGCTAACTGTGGTTGTTCAACCAATATGTGTTGATTTTCTATTACAAAGTAATAATAGGGGTGCCTGGCTGGCTCAGTCGGTACAGTCTAGGACTCTTGACCTCGGGGTTAAAAGTTCGAGCCCCTCAATGAGTATAGAGATTACTTAAAAATGAAAAACCTTGGGGCACCTGGGTGGCTCAGTAGATTAAGCCGCTGCCTTAGGCTCAGGTCATGATCTCAGGGTCCTGGGATCAAGCCCTGCATCAGGCTCTCTGCTCAGTGGGGAACCTGCTTCCCCCTCTCTCTCTCTGCCTGACTCTCTGCCTACTTGTGATCTCTCTCTCTGTCAAATAAATAAATAAAACTTTTTAAAAAGTAAAAAATTAAAAAAATTTAAAAACCTTAAAACAACACAAAACAAAGTAATAACAGATACTACTATTGTGCTAGCTTCCATTTATGGAGAAGTAGTGGTTGGGTGTCTCATACATGCCAGCCCTTGTGTTAGGTGCTTTATATATCATATCTTTACAATAACTTTGCAAAGTAAGCCTCATTTTCATCATTTGAAATGAATGAAACTGAGGATCTCAGAGTTTAGGGACTTTGTTTAAGAGGCTATGTCCAGTGCTAAAGCCAGGGTTTATATCCAAATCTGGCTGAATTCAATGCCTAAATTTTTTCTCTTGATGCCCATGACTCTTTCTATATGGAGGCTTTCTGAAGAATTACATGTGAGATTCATCTTTGACCCTGAAGGAGATCCTTTACTATAATAGTCCAAGTGTCTAACTATAATCTGGAGCAAAATAAGATAAGCACCTGCAGATATCTGAAGAGTACTCGGAGCAGACTGGATGGGTGGGGTTTTGAACAGAAGAACCAAGAACTTTTCACACTGGGGCATGAATAAAGGACACAGATAACACAGGGTATAGGTATTTTCATAAACTTCTGTTTACTTCAGTAGCCACACAGGGGGATGGTGGTGTTGGGGGGGAGTACTTTGAAGATTTCAGAATAGAGGAGGGGCCTATAAGAAGCTGTAGTTTATAAAGATTACTCAGGCTGTAGGAAGCAAGGTGAAGATTGAGTTGGAGGAGGGAACAAATGGGAAGACTTGTTAGGACACCTTCAATTGTTAAGGTTTGGAGGAAATGCATTGAAGATCTGAAAGAGATTGATGGCAGTGGGAATGGAGAGGATGTATAGATCAAAGAAGGGCAAAAGAGAGGAAGTAGAAGGGGCTTCCCTACTCCTGACCCCCGGGGACTGATGAGAGGAAGTCAATATGGCATATTTTGGGGGAATGGAGGTTCCAACAGCAAATGTGGGGTGATAAAGAGGATGATTGCCCATGCTTTTGCCTTTATTGAGTTTGGGGTGCCCACTGTATGGGATGGGAACTATTCACATATGCAGCTGGTGGCTGGAATCTCTAGGATTAGAGATTGGGAGATAAGTTGCAGCTAGACATAAAAATTGAAGTTTAGCTGGACTTAAGAGGTTGGTGTAACATTAGGGGGAAAAAATGATGCCAACGAAGGGAGAAAGCAAATAAACTGACGCCAGAGTGTTGAAGAATGCATGGCACTGAGGAGAGCCTTTGTTTGACAGTGTGCAAGCAGATGAGTGATACGTGATATTTTATGGCTTGTTACAGAGACAAGAAAGCCCAAAGATAGGACTACCCACCGTGGGAGCACAAGCTCTCATTGTATGCTTTCTTGCTGGCTTCTGGGGGACTTACAGGACAAAGATGGGATGAAGTATCATCAAGCAGGAGGAGAAGCTGGGCTGGTCTTGTGATGGAGGAAATAGACGCAGACACAGTATGATGTAGGGGACTGGCTCACCCCAGGTTTGGCCACCCTGTAAGTACTTCCCTTACCTACACTGCCTTCTCCTTTTTAGCCTGGAGTGGCGCTCTCTCTCTCTCTCTCTCCCTCCCTCTCTCTCTCTCTCTCTCTCTATGTGTGTGTGTGTGTGTGTGTGTGTTTTAAGATTTTATTCATTTGAAAGAGAGCATGAGCAGAGGGGAGAGGCAGAGGTGGAAGGAGAAGTAGACTCCCCGCTGAGAAGGGTGCCCACTGTGGGGCTCGATCTCAGGACCTGGAGATCACAACCTGAGCTGGAGGCAGATGCTTAACCAACTGAGCCACCCAGGTGCCCCTGGAACTGCTATCTTTGCTGCCAGAGGTTTTCCTTCAGAAAGTCATTTTTAAGATTAAACATAATTCATTCATTCCTTTATTCAGCACATATTTATTGGCATATTGTGATTGGCATATTGTGATAGAGCTAGGTGTGCAAAATGACATAATTCCTGCCCTCATCTTATTAGGGAATGTAAACAATAAAAGACAAATATATACATACAAACAAGTGAATATATAATTATATTCATGATAAATGCCATAGTAAGAGTGTCGTAGTGCACCATACTTTAAAAAGGTAGAGATGGGTGAAGGGGAGTCAATGAAGGTGACTCTTAGAAGTGATAGTCAGGCTAAGACAGAAACTGCATTGGCTTTCACCAGGTTATGTGTGGATGGGAAAGCCTTCTAGACAGAGAGAAATCCCAAGGCAGAAGGAGCAGAACATTGGAGGCAGGAAGACCAGAGGGACTGAATAATGCTGGGGGCACAAATACAAGGGTAGCCTGTGATGAGATTGGACAATGGATGAGGCCAGATTCTGAGGAACTTTGTGGGACATAAGAACATGAGATTTTAGGGATGCCTCAGTGGCTCAGTCAAACATCTGCCTTTGGTTCAGGTCATGATTCCAGAGTCCTGGGATTGAGTCCCACATAGGACTCCTTGCTTGGCAGGGAGTCTGGTTCCCCCTCTCCCGCAGCTCTCCCCGCTTGTGCTCCCTCACTCTCTCTGACAAACAGATAAATAAAATCTTAAAACAGAAGAGAAATGTAAGATTTTATTCCACTTGCAAAGGAAACTCATGTAATTGACTTTGCATTTTTAAGTTTGGAAAAAATAAATGGTGATTTGCAAGGATGGCATTTCTACTGCAGGGATCCAGGTGATAAAAGATGGTGGCATGGGCTGCTTATGTAGCAGTGAAGATCTGATAATTTTCTTGATAATTTGGAAAACATTTAATAGAAGATACAGAAGTATGTTTGGTAATAGAATTGATTAAGAGTGCTTTGTTCTTCAGCAATGCCTCCCACACCTTGACTCCACACACATGTCTGAAAGGTTTCCTAGTATTTGAAACGCCACATACATGTCAGTCATTGAGATTCACTGAAGTTAAGTCATTCTTTAAAATATACATAGTCATATTTCTTTTAAGAATTTTTTTTTTAATTCACAAAAATTTATGGTGATAATGACATGACAAGAGCCATATTAGATCCTAGGGATGCAAATGTGAATTAAAAAATAAAAATCTGTGCTTGACGAGCTGCCAGATCTTGCTTTGTTTATGAATTTTGTCAAGGGCATAGTGAAGTTTTTGCTATAAGAGAGCAATGCCATTTATTGCACAGTACAATCAGTCCAATTAAAAGATTGGGAAATTAGCTCTGCTAGTCTAAGAAACATACTATTTATAACAGAATTTACCCTTTAGAAAGATAGGAACAGATATTACCTCTTTTTATTCTCACAATGATCCTCCAAGTCTGTGGTTAGTTAGTTAGTATCTGTCTGATAAGTTAAATCTGTATTCATATACATAGTTACAAATGGCTACTTCTTCTGCATTTCTATGAAGCAGCCATGTCAATATATTAAGACATGGCCATTCTAGCCAGGTAGGATATATACTGAATTAAATAATTAATGATTTAAATGATTAAATAATTGTATAATATTTACATTATATAATTATCAATAATATTAAATAGTTAAATAAGACAATGAAATGTCCCAACAGCATAAGCACAAATGTAGTATAACCCTCGTACTGTATTTTAACTACTTCAATGATAATTTCCCACAGCATAAATAAGAAATCAACTCCAAACACATGAACATTGCGTTTGTATTTCCCTTTGTCTTGATGTGGTACACTTGGGTGCACCATATATTGAACTATGTTACCAACTTTAAATGCTGTTGCCAGGTTTTTTTATTTGATTGTATCTCCATTTATCCTTGCTCCATTTTATGTGAAAGAGGCTGGAGATATCATCAATCACTTTCACTGAGACTATCTCTATTTATCTATAGATCAGATGACAGATAACAAATGTTATTTAATGGATCTGACATAGCATAATCTCTCCGTGCTCAATTTCAAATCCCACCAGTCATACCCTTATTGCTTAAACTTCAAGTAGATCATCTGCAGAGAAATTTTTAGTATATTTATGTATCCTTTAGAAATTTTAACCTCCTAAGCAATAGTGACTAGGCCCACATTTCTAGGCTGTGAACATTAATGCCAGTATTTTGTGATTCTGTTCCATGAAGACAACATTTACCCCATTTTTTCCCCCCAGAGGAAGTAGGCATCAGAGAATAACAACTGTGGTTCCTAGAATCCAGAAGAATGGCCCACATCATTGGGCAGATGTAGTGAGGTACATATACACAGGAAGGAAAATAGCTACTGAGAAAGGGTGCAGTATGCAGATAGGCCAAGCAGACAGCAGTCCGGCCGACATGATCTGAAGGGCCCCACAAGTGGTTCCTCTCCCTCTTCCACCTTCAACATAGCCCGCTTGCCTTAAGGCACTGCGTTCCTATAGAAAAGATTGATCATTAAACATAGTGAAGAATTTCTTATCTTGAGCAGGCCACTCTTAAGATGTCAGTGCTCTGAGATGTAGCAGAAATTTTTAACCAGTAGCAAAAACTTACTTAGCTCATTTAACCAAAGATTTCTACCCTGGAATTCCTTGATGAGGTATTGTGACCTTTGGAAATGAGACACATGTGGTAGGTACTTGCAGTGAGGGTCAAAACAAGTAACTGTCTTCTCTGTCTGAACTTGGCCTGCCACGTTGACTTTATTATCCAGTCACCTGAGCCCAGTCTACCCTCTCTAACACTGCCTTAGTAGTCACATCTGTCTCCCTTCCACTCTGTTCTCAAAATCCCCTTCCCTGCCCTGCCTCAGGTGATTGCTGACTCAAAATACCAATCAGGGTGAGGGAGTGAGTCACTACTTGGGAACCTTAAGCAATGTGTGAATATTTCATTTGTGCCCCCAAGGAGGATATTGGGATCCCTGACACAATGGAATAAAGAGTTAGGAAGATCTGAGCCATGAGGCCTGCCAGGAGTTGGGACCAAGGATTTAATGCAGCCAGCCCCTCTCTCTGCTCTTGCTGCTTGTCTCTGCTCCTTGTGACTCTTGGCCTCATTCCCCTCTGATGCTGAGGAACATTTTCCATCTAGTTCAGCTTAGTAATTCCAGCTGAAAAGGAATTTTGTTTTCTCCTGGTATCTGTATAGCAAATCTAGGGAAAGACTGGTAATTCCTATTTGGCCTTTATGTCTCTTGGAGAACCAATTATTGGATCCAAAGGAATGGGGGAATAGGACTGGACAGAGCTTGGTTATGGATCCACTCTTAGCCAGAGGTCAGGATCCATAACCTGGAGAAAGTGGAGGGGCAAAGACATATGGGCCGCCAAACTGGAGCTGTGTAGTATATTATATTTTGAGACCCATATGAGGAGGAAAAGCTTTGTGAAGCTTTTCCTGACCCTGCAGTAGGAGTGGGCGCCCTTCCCCCATGCCTCTGCCTATCAATAAATCTGAACCATTCACTAATTTGATTTGTGTATTTACCTCTATTGACACTCCAAGCTTGCTGAAGTTAATACTCTTGGAATGTTTTCAGATAAATGCTGTATCTCCCATTAGCTCTTCCTCCTAGATTCCAGAGTGTGTTAGTGACTGGTATGAAGGGTGTGGTCAGGCTAAATGACCAGAAAGTCATTTCAACTCCATGCCACATATTATCAGCCCTCTTGGGTGAAGCCAACCCTATTCAGAGGACATTCTAGGTTTTAGCCTTCTTTTGGCCTTGTTATAGCAAAATGTTTCAAACAATGTTGAGTATTGTGTTTCAATTTAAGACCAACAGGCTTATAAAAATAATCTGTCTTCCAGCAAGTGGGCCTTTACTAACTTTCCTTTTTTATTACTGAAACTTGATTTTGAAGGATTTTATTATTCAATGGTTTTTTGTTTTTTTTTAAAAGCATAATGAACACCCACATACCGACCATCCATCTTTAGGGATAAAACATTATAAACTTACAAAGTTAGTTGACGTCCCTATAGGCCTCTCCCTTATATCAATTGAATTCCCTTACCTGCCCCTCCCAGAGATAACTATCTTGAATTTGGTATTTCTTATTCCTATGTATTTCTTCATAATTTTTCTTCTTTAGTTAAGTTTAGTTACAAAAGAATGAATAAACAAGCTTCTACCCCACAAGGAAATATACCGGTAGTAGTGGCATTTCTCACCCTGTTATTGGCTATGTTCAAATGTCTTTCCATACTAGGTCATCCTCCCAAGGAATTGACATCAACTCTATCAGTATTATTGAGTAAATGACATGAAGCTACAAAGAGGCAAAGCAGGAATGTGCTCAAGGACAAAACCCAGGTCCCAAGCTTGCTGAGGAAGATAGAATGTGTGTCTTTCGTGTTCCTTATCAGACCGGGTGTTTCTCAACATCCTGCTAATAGAATAACATTTAATTTTAATTCTAAGCATGCCAGATATCTGGATGGTCATCCAGATAAGTCAAAACTGTGGAAGTCTTTGAAAGTGATTCGGTTCTGAATTCCTGCTTTCTTTGTGTGTAGTAAGAATTGTTTTTAGAATTGTCTGGCCTTCCAGGAACAAGCATAATGAAGTGGAAGAAGCTGGGGTACATGGATGTCCCATTTAGTAGCTCTGTGACTTTGGGCAAGTCATTTAATGTACTTTTAGTCTAGGTACAATAATACTTGTTCTGCCTACTTTTCACAGTTGCTTCTAGAAAAAAAAAAAAAAAGTGAGACTAATTCATGTGGCTCATAAACTTTAAAAACACCATAAATATAAAGGATAATATCTTTGGTGGACACTGTTCTGTTTCCCATCATGCAGGCAGAAATGATGGACATGTTTATTTTGCCTGAGTAAATATTTTTTAGACTTGAGGCTCAATCACGAGAACTCTAATTAATTATTTCCATTTAATGTAAGATTTTAGTATTTGAGAAATTGTCTTATATTCATTTGCTTTGACATATTCCTAGTCCTGAATCCAGATGTCAAAATCTATCTACTTACTGATTATGTAAAAAAAGAGGTAAATGTGAATTCTCTCTTGTACTGTAGCTTCAGGAGAGGCTCCAAGGCCTGGGAATGCAAAACAACATTATTTTGTTGTTGCAACAACAACAAAAAAATAATGACAAAAGCTTCACCTTCTAAAGCAAGGTGCTTGAGTTCCAGCTCTGTTCATGGAACTTTCTGCAACAATGGAGATTTTCAATATCTGTGTTATCCAGTATGGTATACTGGAGTATTGAGCACTAGAAATATGGCTCATGAGATCAAGGGACTGAATTGTATTTTATTACTGTGGTCAGTTTAAAGGTAAATGTATAGAACCACAAGTGGTTGGTGGGTACTGTGTCAAACAGTGAAGATTAAGACGATAGATGTTGATCTTGCAGAACAAGTAGTTAAAATGTAGTGCACCTCTGCCTACCTAACATATGAAAGACTGGTTAAAGCAGCTTACTCAGAGGGATTGTCTTCCCCAGCTTGCTGAGCAAAGATGGCCAACAGTAGACCAGGTATGGGTCTCTTAGAGGAAAGGATCAAGCATCATTTTAACAGAGACCCACCCAAGACCCACCCAACGAGAGGATCATGCATCATTCTAACAGAGACCCACCCAAGAAGAAGGAGACCCTCTCCTCAGGTGAGAGGAAGACACCAGACAACAGGGGCTACCGAAAAAGTAAAGTCTTAAGTGATCAGCAGGAATAGGCATCACCATGCCAGGCAGGCAGTTCACATCTTTAGTATAAATCCCTGTGGAACCCTCGGAAAGACCCAACTCAGAAAAGACTGTTTTAGAGATCTGAAATACTCAGACAATATCAGAGCTAGGTTTTAAATGTTTTGGTAAAGGAAGACCTCTTCTTTCCTATGTTGCTCTTCCCTCTCTTGACCCCAGGCTCCAGGCTCAACCCTGGAGGACCAGTGGCTTCCTAGTGAGTGGAAGAAGAAGAATCAAGAGAGAGAAGTGGTGCAAAGCCAACCACATTCATTTCCATCACAAATTTCTCAGCCTGAGGAAGACTCAAGCTGAGGGAAGGAAGACGTTTTCAAAAAGAATTTGAGATTGTATTGGATTGGACTGGAATTTTTCATATGTGAAAGCAATCAGAAAAGTCATGTCATCTGCCTAGGGTTTCATCTAGAACCTGAGAAAAATCATTTGATAGCATGAGTTTAAATGAGAATTGGTTAGAAACCCTAAATTTCTCTCTTGCACCTGCGGAGTCTAGTTCATTCAATAAACTGATTATAATACTAAGGATAATTGTACATTATTAATGATACATTAATAGTGATGGTGATTAATGGCTAACATTTGTCAAGGGTTTACAGCCTGCTAGGTACTCTTCTGAGCACTTTATCTGTTTTAACCCCTCAGCTGGAGATACATATGGAACTGATTCCTCACTATCTGAGATAGTTCAGAAAACTGAACCATTAGATTTTTGGAGTCTCACTGGAAGATAGAAATTACACCTACTGGACATTCATTATCATCTTATAGTAAGCACATTTATCAAGCACTTCACATGCATTATTTTATTTAATACTTTAACAGTGCTGTGAAATAAAAACACTGTTCATTTTATGGATGAGTAAGTTGAGGTTTAGAGGAATGAAGTCAGTTTACATAATGGTGAGTATAGGCTAGGAATCTAGGGCTGTTGGGCCTCAGTGTCTTATTAAAGGATATGGCTTTTTGTCCATATTCTACATGGGAAGAAAGGACCAGTGCTCACCTTTTTTCTCTTCTTGAAAACAAGTGCATTAGTTATAAAAAACAAGAAAATGTCTTGCTCAAGCAAAACTTTTAACTTTAAATTGGTAAATCTGAACCTTGCAAAAACACCTTGGGTACTAGTTAATAATTAAATTAGTTTCTTCTCTTGTCCCAGACTCTTAACATTAGTAAGGAGAAAAGTGTGTACAGAAAATGGATCAAATTGACAGTTGATCTGTATTACTGTAAATACAGGAAAATAAAAAACAAAGGGCAACTCTTCATTCTGACTGCCTTGAGTACTCCTGATCCTTCCAAATCTTCTTCCTCTCCCCTTGATTTCATTGTTGTTCTTAAAATGAATTCCAAAACCCAAGAGAGGGATAAGACTCTTACCAAGAAGAAAAGGAAGAAGCTAGGCTGTTATGGTTCAGTGTATTTTGAACTCTTGAAATTTGGGTCCTATTTATACTTCAAGACAAACAGAGATCATGTTAACAATAGCAGATGTTGTAAGGGAGGAATAGAGTTTTTTATAGGCAGATCTATGTGGGGTCAGAAGCAATAGGTTCTTCCTGTGGAGGAAGTCGGATGGGCAGCTGCAGTTTGGCTAAAAAAGCCTAGTTATTGTATTACAGTCCAGGCTGAGAGCACAGTGCAGTGCCCATCTCTGTTGGTTGGATGCTTGTGCAAATTTGCTACTCCTCACACAATTTTCTGCTTGTCCCAGGCATTACTTCCAAAACTGAGTAGGTGGCTCAAATGCAAGGAAAACATCTAAGCATTTTGAAGGAGCTAGGAGATGCCTCGTATTTGCAAATATGATTGGAAGCATTTATCTTTCCTTCCCCACCACATCTTCTAAATATTAGCATTTAATAAAATACACATTTCTTTCATTTATTTTGAACTCCCTCCAAAGCCAGCAAATACCAGAACCTCAAATGTTATGATAGGATAGGTTCTTTATTGGTTTGTTTTCTTTTCATTCTTTCTGTTTTTACTGTGTGATTCTTTTTCATTATAAATCCTTATGTTTCCAACTCAAGGAGCCTGACTAATCAGAAGGGCTTCCAGCAGAGGTAGACAAATATTCTCAGTGCTGTCCTGAGACCCTACAGATGCAGATAGCTCTGCTATTCACAGGAAATGAAGAAGTCAGGTCCATCAGAGACAGGGGATTTCCTCTTCAGATAAAGTATGTTAGCTGTTGCATATTACTGATATAAAACTCAGGAGTAGAGACAAGATGCTCTCAGATGGTGGGGGAAATGGCCCCTTCTTATCCAGGATGCCCCTGAAAACAAAGCCTGAGACATAGGTTATTTATTTGGGAGGTAATTCCAGGAAACAAATGTGGGGGACAGGAGCAGTGAAATGAAGGAGGGAATGCAACTCAAGATCGGGCTTATGGGAGATATATGATCTTGTGAGGCCTTCTGAGAACTTATGAAATGTATCTCAATACTAACCATGGGCAAAGACAGAACACACAAGACACAGGTTCATGTCTCTGATTGGTCAAAAGTAGCTCCAACTCAAACATGTTCTGTTTGTACATGTATGATTGCAAAATGGTGCATCATGAAGTAGCATCAGAGAAATCTGGAGTCAGAAGGCAAGTAGATCTCTCTTTGGATTTCTTGTACTTAGAACTGAGAGCTGTGTCAGTAGCTGGAGAAAAACTTAATACCATGGAGATTTGAAGTGGCATACAGAGTTATCCAACATAAGCCTCCTCAAAAAATGGTAATTTGTTCAGAGCTAACTCAGAAAGATATGAATTGAGGCTCCATCTGGATTATTTCCCAGCTATGTATCTGGGGCAAGTCATTTGCTCCCAGCTCCAGTTTTTTCATTTATTAATTAATGGCATTTATATGGTTGTTGAGATGAGTAAATAAGTCACATAAGTTTCATGCCTAGTATGTTGTATATACTCAATAAATTCTACCATTGATATTTAATAGTATTAATATTAAACATATATTTGATGAGTTTGGTCTACAGCTCAAATCAATGGTGGCCAAGCTCTATTCAGAGAAGTGAAAGGAAATTTTCTTTTTAAGATTTTGTATATTTATTTGAGAGAGAGAATATGAGATGGAGAGAGATCACGAGCAGGGGGAAAGGGTTGAGAGAGAAGCAGGCTTCCTGTTGAGCAGGGAGCCCCATTCTGTACTCGATCCCAGCACCCCTGGGGATCATGACCTAAGCCAAAGGCAGATGCTTAACTAACTGAGCCATCCAGGTGCCCCACAGAGAAGTGAAAAGGAAGTTTTGAAGAGATGTAGGATTCATACCTTTCAATGGATCGCTATGATTCCTATACACATGAAGTACATTATAGACTGCTATTCTTTAAGATGACTCTCAAGCATGAAGATCCAGTTACTCCAAATCATTAAAAAAAGGAGTACAATATTAAAAAAAGATATTTTGTTATTAGGTATGTTTAATTATATTTAAATTTATGGGAAGAAAATTTAAATAGGCCTGTCAGTGACCCCAAAAGAGACTTATGTGCTGCAGGAATATTTGCTACCTTTGTCCTCCATGAAATAAGGGTGTTGAACTAGACCATTCTTAAAATTAATTTCAATTCTTAAATTCTGATTCCAGAATAGCTTATTTTATCATTCCTGAATATTGATTAGTCAGAATATCTTGTTCTACAGTCATGCCCCTCTCCCAAAGAGACTTACCTATATATGGCATGGATGAAAAAAGACCTTCTGGTAAACATAGTCATTAAATGTAATTATACTGAGTGCTCCAAATTCAAGATGCATTGATATCCCTGTGTTGTCATTTATAATATAGAATGTGTTTTCACACAATGATTATGTTAGGGAAAAAAAAAAGTCAGATTTCTGGGTCAAAACAAAAGCCTCTTTTAATCATGATGTTCTGCAAGCTCAGTATTTTACTAATAGTTTTACTGGATTTTGAATACTGTGTTATAAGGATTCTTTTCCCCACAGGAAGAGTTCTGCCAATTGATACAAAGGTCACTGTGGTTTCTGCTCCAATGGTCTTAGGAAGCCTCTTTCCCAGGGAGTAGGACCTTTTTCCAGGTACCCTAACTTACTCCAAAGTGGGACATTTTTGAGAGGGAAAGAGGGAACTACTAATAATTTTTCTGTGATGACAAGTATAAATCATACCTTTATACCTTGTTGTTGAAAGAACACAAGGATGTATGGTTGTCCTAGTCATATGCCCCTCAAAGTGCATGGCCTGTTTGTAGACACAGTAATATGGAAGCTGTCATTTATATTCATATTTCATTGTAGTTATTCATCAATGTTTCCTGGGGATCTACTGCGTAGATCTACTATATCTGGGGATATCTACTATATCTGGGGTATCTACTATATCTGGGGATAGTGTGATAAACAACATGGTTACCTGACTTTGCAGAACTTGGAGGCTAGTATGAGATGGAGACATTAAATAATTGCAGTAATGTATGAGTGTGATAACGGAGGAAGTCTAGGGTAGGGGGTCTTCAGCTAATAATTTAAGGCAGGGCTTAGCAAATTTTTCTGTAAAGTGTCTAGCAAATATGGTAGGTTTTCACTATTTTAGGCCTTAAGGGTCATATATCCTCTCTCTCCTCCTCCTCCTTATCTTCCTTTTCCTCCTCTTTTTCTCATTTTAAAATCCTTTAGAAGTTTTAAAGCCATTCTTAGCTTGAGGCCTGTAACCAAACAAGTCATAAGCTAATTTTGCCCATGGGCCATAGTTTGTTAGTGCCTTATCTAGGAGATAAGGAAAGCTTTTTGGAGCAAGTGGCATGCAAGCTGAGGTTTGGAATATGAATGAATGAGCCAGCCAGATAAAGCATTGTAGGAAGAAGTGGAGGAATCACATGTGTAAAGTGCAGAGACCAGAGACTGTATTGTATCTTTAAAGAATCAAAAGAAGACCAACCTGGCTGAGATGTGAGAGATGACACTGAGATGTGAGAGATCTGTTCCTAGAATGTTTTATAATCCATGTTAAGGATTTTAGGCTAGATCCTAATGGTCTAGACAGGTTCACAAAGGATTTTACATGAAGGGGTATCATGATCGGATCTGCACGGGGGCAAGAGAGGTAGCAAGGAGTCCAGTATGGTGGCAGAAGTCCAGAGGAGAGATAATGAGGCAGCAGAGACTGGAATGATGATATGACAAATATATGGGTTCAGTGCAGTTTGTGTGGTGAAATTGGCTGGATCTGTTGTTTGATTGAATGTAGGGGATGAGGAAGCGAAATGAGGCAAGGATGACTTCCCGGGTCTTCCTTAAACTAGTTTTCTTCCTTAAACAAGTTGGTGGCTTATGGCAACATTGACTGAAAATGAACCCTAGAAGTGGAACAGTTTTGGAAAATAACATTGTAGTTTTAGGCATGCTAAATATGAGCTATATGCTAGATATCCAAGAGGTGATACCCAATAAGGAGTTAGATGTACAGCTCTATTGTTCACAGGAGAGGTCAGAGAGAAGATCATCTTATAGATGGGAACTAAGACCACAGGACTGAATGAAATTGCATATTTTGAATAAGAAAAGCCTCTCAAAGTTGAAGGAATGGTTAGACAAGGAAGATCTCACAAAGTATACAAGAAAGAATACACAGATATGTAAGAGGAAAATTGGAATATTGTAGAGAACCAAATTCAAGGAATGAAAGCATTTCACAATGGATGGCATGGTTCTAGTAAACACTACAGCTAGGGAAAACACAATCAGGTTGGAGAAGAAATTACTGGACCTAGTAACATAGACTTCATTGTTGATCTTGATACAAGCAGTTTCAGAGAAATGGCGGGGTTGGAACTCAGACAGCCTCGGGTCGAGGAGTGAGTGAGAGTACATGGACATGGTGAAAGTAAAACCTATTATCGAGAAGCATAACAAGTTAAAAGGTTGGAGGAAAAAAAGGAAACAAGATGGTAGCTAAACCTGGATGTGAGAATGGGGACAGGATTTGCTAAAATAGGGGAGGTCTTGAACATGTTTTAATGTGCATGAGAAAAAGTTAATAGAAATAAAGTAAGGCTAGAGGAGCAAGCTTATTTGAGAAACCAGGAGGATGTAGGATTCAGAGCACAGGTGGAAGAATACAAGATTGCCAGTGGGGCCAACCAGCTTGTGCTCTGGCCGCTAAAACATTCTTCCTGGCATAGGGCTGAATCATACTGGAGTTCTTTGTTCATATTTTCAAATTGTACCCTTTGGGCTAGAGGTAGCCTTATACAGAAATAGGAGCATCACAAAAGAGGCAATAGAAAGCAGAAAAGATGCATGAAGATGTTTGTCAATTGTTTTTCAGACAGAATTGACAGTTCAATATTCTTCCTTATTGTGAATCCCAATCTTTTTAACTGAGAGACTGCCCCCACTTTCAGTGTCAAAAACTTAGAAGACTGTCATAATAGTAATAATTTATTAATTATCTATTGATACTGGAAAAATACATGTTGACATAAAGGTACTATATATTCAGCAAATCTTTTAATCACCATACAGCTATGTAAATTTTTTAAGAAGTTGGTAATCTATGTGTCAAATATCACTTTTCCAGTCTATACAGTGCTTGGTTAGCATATGAATCCTCAGATTCTCTGCAATAATTTTGATAATAATAATTTAACTTACAGTAACTTAGCTATAGCTCAGACCCACAAGCCAAGGTCCTGGGCTCAACTATTGCTTTTAGTAAAGGTAATCTCACATGTAAAAGATAATAGTACTTCCTTGACTTTCAAAGAATGAAAGTGAAATTCATTTTTATTTCAGAAGAGAATCAGTTTCATATTTTCCTAGGCATTTCATATAAGAGTTTGGCCGAGGATAGGACTATAGAGAAAAGGCATGAATGGACAGAGTTTAACATGGGACAGAGTTTAGGGACCAAAGAGAAGTGTCATGATTGAATAGCTGGAAGGTGGTTTCTGGTGTTTAAATGAGCTTTCTTCCACCTATTCCACTTGTTCCTCTTCCTCTACATGTTCCTCCGCTTCTTCCTTCTTCTTTCTCTTTTACCAGCAATGCTACATATTTATTACCAATATAGGTCAATCCTGGAGTGAGATGGGAATTATAGATGGTTAATGAAGTTGTCCTTCATAGGGATGAGAAAGGACAATCAATTGCAGATAGAGAGGAAGGTCCTTCTTGGGGCTGCGGTGCCTCTTATGTAAGGGAAAAGTGTTTTTTCCAGTTGCTCATGTGCACATAGGGACATTTATACATTAGGCATAAATAATTGTGAATGACCTTTCTTCAATGTATAAGAAAATAAAACAAGAATCTATGATCCATAGATGGAGAACTCAGGATGGGATAACAGACACAAATATAAGTGAGTTGTTTCAATTGTTGAAGAAATATCAAGAAAGGGGTATGTAGAGGACGAAAAATTCTGTCCACTTAGTTTCATTGGCTAGGGTCCAGCAAATTAAACCAACATAAGACCGATTAATGAGAGAAAAACAAACAGAAGTCTACTAACATGTAAATCACCCATATACATGGAGAACTTGGTGACGAGTAACTCAAAAGAGTGGTTAGAACTTGAGCTTATATAGCATGTTAGCAAAGAAAACGAATTGTGTGGAAAAGTAACAAGACAAATAAAGGGACTTTGAGCCTCTAGGGGTTGTAAATTGTGGGAAGGTAGATACGTAGAGAATTTAATAGTAGACAAGGGTTACATAGCAAAGTTTATTATGTAGATTCCTCTGGTATCATCTCTGGGCTGATAGGGGCCTAGAGTCTTGGGTGAACTTCAGTCCTTCCTGGGAAGGAGAGGAGAAGATTCATCTTTAAAGATTTATCTCTTATCTTTCGGCAAAGAGGGGGTATGCAGAGAGCTTTTCTTGTTTCTGCTACTTCTTAATTGCCTTCAGCTCAGTATAAACCAACATGCCAAAGTGGCATTTTGGGGGGAGGCATATCCTGCTACCTTTCAAAAGTCTGCTGGTAACCACTGTCAGACTTAGATCCCCCCCCCCATCCTTAATTCACTTCTGTGGTTCTAATGAGGGAAAATTGCAGTTGATTCCTATAAGTTTGACCCTGGGGCATTTAACATTTTTAAGCACCATCTGTATCTCCTAAGAGACTTCATTTTGATCTAAATTAGTATTAAGTTAATTAAGTTGAATTTTTATTGTTAGAGATTGATAATCTATGTATGATGCATCCCTGTATGTAGGGCATGGAGGATAATTTCAGCTCAAAAGTATCTGTGATTTATGTGTTCTCTGCCCGTTACAGAACATATGTAATTTTCTAGCATTACTAGTGACTGAATTTGGGGCCAACTCAGGCAAAACTGTGAGGTAGGCAAAGATTTTCTTTGGCATTTGACTTCTTACTTCCTCTTTCTACTTTAGGCATCTATCCTGGCCTCATTTCTAGTTGTTACTTCGGTATTTGCACTTTAATAGAAAGTTGCTGGGGAAGGGAAAGCCTTCAAGGCCCTACTAGATAATTCTTTCCCCATAGGATTTTAGTTGGAAATGGCATCCTGCAGGAGAGGCGTTCTCTGGAGAAGGGCAGCCAGGAGTTTGTGCTGTGGGCAGTGCGGGCCTATTGCATGGGGTCCTGAGCATTTGCTCTGAGATGGGTCTTTTCTTGTGTCTTCAAACTATTCTTGAGGTCCCTTGATCTTGCATCCCCCTATGGCTACTGCTGTGTTTTTCCTCATCTCTTCATAGTTGATGTCTTCAGAGAGAAGTCTGCCCTCATTGACTTCTTATTTCTCACTCCTTCTCTGCCTGCTCATTGTTGCTTCTTCCCCCATTACTTCATGGAAATTGCACCAAGGAACATCAGCAATTATAAATTGACTGGATGTTTTCTTCTGATATATGATCTTTGCTGAATTTAACTCTGAGTCTTCTTCCTGATTCTTAAAATCCTATCCTCCTTTGGTTTCTTGGCAGGGCGATGTGCACCCCTGGTTCTGCAACCTCTCAGTTCTAGAGGAACTAGTGGACCCGGGGTTGGGGGTGGGGATGGGGAAACATAGTATCTAGCAGCGTTCCCTGTTTCTTGATATGGACAATTGAATTTTCTCAAATCTTCTATCAAGTACTATGCAAACAACTATTCAAGCCCCCTTTTGACTTGATTGCTGGTCTGGACCCTGACAAAATAGAAAATTTGGAGTCACCACTGCCCAGGCATTGCCTCCTCTGCATATTCTCCATCTCTTCAGTCTTCTTCAACCCATACTTCCAATGTTAGCGATCACTAATGTTTCATCAATAACGACCTTCCTTTCCTCTTTCTTCCATCCTGACCTGACCAATGCCTTGGCTTTTGACTGCAAGGTCCCAAATTTCTACTTCTATTCTAGGCTCACCTCCCTTCCAGATCTGAATCTCCAACAACCTATCACATTATCTCCATTCGACCTACTTTAGAATAAGATAAGAATGCCTTATCTTCTGCCCTCCACCCCATATCCAGTCTCCCCAATTAGTAGTCATTCTTGGCCAACTTGCCTTCTGAATGGCTTTCTGCAGACAGTCCCAAAGAGTTGCTAAATCTATTTCCTTAATAGATGTTCATTTCATTCTCTTCCATTTTCTCACTACTGCCTTGGTGTGAGCCTTTATCTGAGCAAGAGCAGTAAGAACTGTTCTCCCTTTTATTACTTTAAACCTCTATAATTCTAGCGTTTGCACAAGGAGGAAGTGCTTTTTCTAAAAGACAAATCTGATCTGTAAACATTGGTATAAACCTGCTGACGGGGCTCCCTTTATTTTGCAGAATAAACTCTTGGTTCATTAACATAACATCTGATGCACTTTGTGACTTAACCACCTTCACAAGACTCTGGCTTCCTCTTCAGGTACCACATCCTTTCACAGTACAACCTTTGGACAGTATGTTCTTTTGGATCATTCTTAGTTTTGTGACTGTGTCTTATCTACCGATCTAGAAAATAGACTCTATGCTAAAAGGAATTGTGGAGTGAACTCCCTTTCTATAGGTGTGGATTGACTGAAGTACATGTCAGGGAAGGATAAGGAAGGGCAGAGCATGTATCATTTCTCATCTGTTTACTATTGCCTCTCATCAACAGCCTGACTAGCCTCACTCTGGGGTACAAATAACTTCAGCGATGTCCCAGGCATTCTCCAAACCAGGACCATCAGAACAGAGATGTGAATAGCCTCCATTCCTCAGAAACAACAGTGCATCTTAATCTAGACCCTTCTCTTTATGTTTATTGCTGGATAAACTTTCCAGGATTTAAAACAAAACTGGACCTTTTGGGGTAGTTCAAGGATGTGCTGATGCTGTCATTTGACTGATAGCTGAAGAGGAAAAGGTTATGAAATTCCCTATACTTCATCAACCAGACCTGTTACCACATGTCAGTAGTTCACTGTCCTCCCCAGGAGAGAGGACACAGTAGACTTTGGTTTCCTTCTGACTTGATAAAATAAGTATGTGGCTTTGCTGGTTTATTGTGTGTTGTATGCTACATTGGTTTGAAAGATAAAAAATAATAATAATATTAAAACTATCTCCCTTCTTTCTTCTGGCTTGGATTTATATTGAATAACCTAGATTTTTGTTTGTTTGTTCTTATCTTCATTTTAATTTTTGAGACTTCTCGGGGAACATTCTCCATTAATCAGAGCCCTTAAATAATCAGAATCTTAATTGTCGAGATTAAAAAAAAACATTGTGATAGGTGTAGTAAAAACATTATCACACACACAAAAAATGCTTCTTGACTCTGTCCTCATTGTCTCTTCTAATTCAGGCAAATTACCTGGAATGCCCACCTCTGTGATGTTAGACAATGAAAATGGGTCAAAATGGTTATTCAGAAGCGACACTGTGATTCCTATTCCGCTAAAAATGCTGCAGGCTCAATGTCCTTATTACTAAGATTGCAAGGAGAGAAATATGCATTTTTAGAAAAACTTCCAACAATATTTTCATAAGCCCTCCATCTGTGTTTATGTAACACTTTATACAAATGTTTATGTAACACTATATACCTACTTTTACTGCAGCACTACATTATATGCCATTATAGTACTTTGTCTACTTGTCTGTCTCCCCTTGAATTTTAGTGCTTTGAAGTTAGGGAGCCATTTCTCTTTGTGTCCTCATTAGCTAGCACAAATTCCATGAGAATCATAGTAAATATTTAATTGATACCTATTTAAGCAAAGGCAGATCCTAGGAAAAAACAAACAAACAAACAAACAAAACTTTTGATAAGTCTGAGTCCCAGAGAAAATTTGCTACATTTGAATTCTCTATTCTTTTTGGGGGTTGTGGAAGATAAACTATATAGCCATTACTTGCTAATTCCATTATCTGAGATATGGAAATCTGACACAAGTTTTGAATCTCATCAAGAAAAGATGGTGGGGGGGCACCTGGGTGGCTCAGTGGGTTAGAGCCTCTGCCTTCAGCTCAGGTCATGATCCCAGAGTCCTGGGATTGAGCCCCATATCGGGCTCTCTGCTCTGCGGGGAGCCTGCTTCATCTTCTCTCTCTCTCTGCCTGCCTCTCTGCCTACTTGTGATTTCTGTCCGTCAAAAAAAAAAAAAAAAGATGGTGGAAATTTGTTTTCTTTCTTATTATGTAAATATACACATATAATATTCTCAATTTTGTCTCTGTCTGCAACATCTAAAGTACTTACAGGAAAGGTTATCTGACCTCTGTTCTCTAAAATACTTTATAAGTTTAAAAAACAATTAGTCTCTAAAAGTTTCCCTCATGTAACCTTCTAACACTAGCATGAACATTGGAATCTTGAATTCTGATTCTCATCTACATTTCTGTCTGACCCTTCTTTTGTATCCTATTTGACTTAGCATAGGGCTGAATGCATAATGGATACTTAGTAAAAAATGGTTAATTAATTTATTTCTCTAGTTGCTCAGTTTTAGGAAAACAATTTGCCTTATCCTATTAGAATTTAAATTAATGGAATCCTAAAAATGAAATGTAAACACAGATATTTATAATGAGGATTAGTTTAAATGACCGGGCTGGACTATGAGGGATATGCTCAGAAATAAACACTGGGATCTTCAGAGAGACTTAACTTTCTGGCAAACATAAGAAGTTGGTGAAACCTGTGAAGGGCTACAGGTAATAACTCAGATAGCCCAAGAGATTCCTCTGAATTAAGACATCAGGCCAAATGGGCGGGTTTTTGCTTAATTCTAATTTAATCATTTCAAATGCAACATTACCAGTGATATCAACCACACAAATATGTTTAAAGATCTCAAAATCAGGTAACTACATAGCAAAAGAATTGCATCGGGTAAAATAAAACCCAGAGTAAATGCCTTGGTAGTTCAGGTTAGCATTTAAATGAAACTTCTCTTTTTTCCCTTTTGGTTCCAGGGAAGTCCTTGCTAATTTTCACTCGTTAAAAGAGGGTATTTTCCACTGCCTGGATAAGGCGGATTGTATTGTAAATCCTGCCTAAATTTAGTTTGAATAAACCAGTCAAGAATTTAACCTCTGTTTGACAAACTAATTGGCTGGGGGTTTAAAACCATCAGTTATATAATAAAACTGTATGCAATCAATTAGGGTGAACTGATTATGTTCAGGCGGCTTCATTTCTGAAGAATCTTGTTAGCGAGAGAGCTCTCTGAGTTCCTTGCCTAACCCTTAGGAAGCAAGTCAGCCTTCTGTATAAGCATGAGGTTTTCAATTCCCCGCCAATTTCACAGGGCTTTCAGGTAATGGGCTGCATTTCACCGAAGGGAGCAATGTTAAGTGCATTCGAAAGACTGGTTCTGGCATATTATCGTTTCCTTAGTGAATCACAAATGCGCTATTAATGTCTGGCTCCCTCTCTGGATGCCCCAGTAGAGGGGCTGGGTGCAGGAAATTAGGAGTCTGAGGTAGGGGCAAATGCAGTCCCTCATGGGCTGGTTGTCCTCTGACACCAGAAAGTTACAGATCTGATTCGGAGCCAGCAATCCAGAGGAGTTAGAAAATAAGAACCCTGGTGTGATCCTTTATAATGAGCTGGACACTGGGAATCTGGACAAGAGAAAGAATGTTCAGGGAAAGAAGTGGAGGGAAAGGAGATAGAGTCTGGTGACTCTTTTCAGTGGAAGGGAGAATTAAGTTTTAGCTGTTGATGACATTAAAATGTTCTCTCCAGGGGCACCTGGGTGGTTCAGTTGTTTGTGTATCCACCTCTTAGTTTTGGCTCAGGTAGTACTCTTAGCATCGTGGGATCGAGCCCCACATCGGGCTCTGCGCTCAGCACAGAGTCTGCTTGTTCCCTCTCCCATCCGCTTTCTCTAAAATAAATTAATAAATAAAATCTTTTTTTTTAATGTGATCTCCATTTATCAAGAGTTTTTTTTTTTTTAAAGATTTTATTTATTTATTTGTCAGAGAGAGAGAGAGTGAGCATAGGCAGACAGAGTGGCAGAGGGAAAAGCAGGCTCCCTGCGGAGCAAGGAGCCCAATGCGGGACTCGATCCCGGGACGCTGGGATCATGACCCGAGCTGAAGGCAGCTGCTTAACCAACTGAGCCACCCAGGCGTCCCTATCAAAAGAGTCTTGATATTTTAAACTACCCTTCATAATTTTCATTCTGTTTGCATTCTAGAACTGCTTTTTCCAGAATCTTGCAATTGAAGGTTTTTTTGTTGTTGTTTGTTTTTTTTAATGGACACTTGAAGGTTTTTGTTTGGTTATCACAATTTTGTTATATTTTAGTTTCTAAATATGCACTAATTTCTCAGAATACTATGTAATTTCATTGTTTGAATGAAGGCACAGCTTCCTATGAGTAAGTATCTAATACTTATCAAACCAAGACCAAGTTCTCTTAAAACACCTTCAGCTAATATTTCCTATGTAGATCTTTAGGTTGATTACTCATGCAGTTAGTTATAATTATGTGTGTGTGTGTGTGTGTGTGTGTATATTCTATACTACTCAGATAATAGCTCTTATATATATATTATATATATAATTATATATAATATAATATATATTATATATATACTCTAATATATAATATATATATAATATATATATTCTGTCCTCATGAGTTGTATATATATACCTCATGAGAACAGAAGCCAAGTCTGTCCTATCTATGACTACTCCTCAGAAAATAGCTCTTACCAAATATTTGTTGCACTAATAATGTGGTTCTGGTCCTTACAGCAGCTTCAACAGTACAGAGGCCATCTTTATAGTTATGATAAACACAAAAAGAATAAAATAAGTAGTTCAGGAGAATTAAAGCTCTCCTGACAAATTACATAGTACGATTTTAGAAGATCTTATAGTTGGAATGCAACATTGTGTTATGGTTTTCAATGTTTGATATCAAAGTACTTCTACTTCTACTAGGAAATAAAACTATTTCCTAACTGGAGAGCTAGTTGCTTTATAGTAAACATATACTATCTTATAACAGTTGATAAAGTTATTTTTTAATAAAGTCATTCTAGCATTCTTAGATGGAAACCATCAACCTAGAGTACCAAGTGTTGGAAAGGATTTGGAGCCAATGGAACTCACATACACTGCTGGTAGGAGCGAAACTATGGAGATACTCTGGAAAACAGATTGGCAGTTTTTTATGAAGTCATACATTTACTTAACGTATTCCCCAGGAATCCTACTTCTGGTCACTTACCCTAGAGAAATGAAAGTTTATGTTCCCACTAAATCCCAGAGGCAGATGTTCAGAACATGGTGGTCAGAAGCTGGAAACACTGTCCTCTAACAGTGGCACGGATAAAACAAGCCATGGTATATCCATCCAATGGACTCCTACTCAGAAGTAAAAAGGAACAAACTATTGATATTTATTGATATTAATACATGTAGAGAGATAATCCTCAAAGACCTGTGGGAGTAAGAGACACCATATGAAGAGACTACATATTGTATGATTTCAAGTACATGATATTCTCGAAAAAAGAAAACTAGAAAGCCAAAGAAAAGGTCAGTCGTGGTTGCCAGAGGTCTGAGTATGGTTAAGAATACCACTACAAATGGTATAGCACAGAGCATTTGGGGAGCATGAAGGAATTGTTTTGTATCTTAATTGTGAATACATTATTGAACTCCATGTAAATGATCGCCAGAATAAAAAAAGCCACCATATGATAATTTTAAAAGTAAAATAAGGGGGCGCCTGGGTGACTCAGTGGGTTAAAGCCTCTGCCTTCGGCTCAGATCATGATCCCAGTGTCCTGGGATCGAGCCCCGCATCGGGCTCTCTGCTCAGCAGGGAGCCTGCTTCCTCCTCTTTCTCTGCCTGCCTCTCTGCCTACTTGTCATCTCTGTCTGTCAAATAAATAAATAAAATCTTAAAAAAAAAGTAAAATAATAAAATCTCTCATCCCATAAAATTTAGGTAATTGTTTAAACAACTGAGACTTACTTAACGGTCAGGTGGTAAATTCTCAGACACAATACAGCTAGAGACTGTGGGTTTTGAAAGCCATGGGCTAGTTTTCCGAGAGGTGGAAAGGTAGAAAGTCAGCTATAATATAATTTTTCAAAGTTTTTATTTATTTTTTAAAGATTTTACTTATTTAGTTTAGAGAGAGAGAGAGATCAGGAGCAGGGGGAAGTGTAAAGGAGAAGCAGACTTCCCGCTGAGCAGAGAGCCTGATGAGGGACTCGATCCCAGGATTCTGGGATCATGACCTGAGCCGAAGGCAGAGGCATAACCCACTGAGCCACTCAGGTGCCCTATAGTATAATTTTTTAAATTATTTTTTTTTAATTAAACTCTGTACCCGGTGAGGGGTTTGAACTCAGAACCTTGAGACAGAATCGCATGCTCTACCAACTGAATCATCCAGATGCCCCTAGAATAATTTTTTCAAGAAGACATAAAATACTACTTTCAAAAAGGAAACTCTCCTATAATTATTCAAAATCTGAAGCAAAGTTGTGGAATCTTGTTTGAACCCATCACTTTGTTGCCCAGTTATGTAGATTTCCCCCTCTGGTGTTTATTCTGGCATTAATTAATATAACAGAATTTGAAAGAAAGATTAGAAATGTGTTATGTTAGACATAGCCTTGCTTTAAGGGACATGCATATTGATATGCCAGGAAAACTTGGGCAATTTTCTCATTGCTGAGATTTTCTTTTTTTTCACCCAGTCTGGAGTCCAATGGAAACCACGTATTTATTAAATGATTGATGTTCATGCTCCTTAAGAACCATGGGAATTACCATCCTAGATCACATCATTAGTCTGCCTAGTCTAACATCTTGCTTCTGGCTTAGGTAATTATCTGATGCTTTTGAGGGACATTTAAATCTTCCTTATAAAGCATTGACCATTGTTTCAAATACTGTTGATTCTCATTGCTGAGATGTAAATGAGAAAGCTGGGCTGAAGAGAAACATTATAATACAACTAAGTGCTTTTATATTTTTAAAAGCTAACTTTATTTTAACTATTTGATGATACTGCTGAGATCCCAAATAACAGGAAATGATGTGATACACTTGATCTAATTCTCAAGCATTTGATTTTCTACTCTATTACAAGGCTGCAAAAACTACTATATACAATTTCTATCTCATTTAATGGATTTTATACATTCAAGTCCCATAGTTTATAAGATGAAAAGCAAATAAGCCGGTCTATATTGGTAATATGACTGTTCGTTGTTTTATGTACTATGGTCTCAGAACATCTTCTCCAACTCTTCCCAGGAGTTATCAGACTGATAAGTCTTTAGTTACTTTTTGCCATTTTCTCTCTGATATATTGATTCCTTAAGAATGAAACCATTTAGGGGCACCTGGGTGGCTCAGTGGGTTAAAGCCTCTGCCTTCAGCTCAGGTCATGATCCCAGGGTCCTGGGATCAAGCCACACATCGAGCTCTCTGCTCAGCAGGGAGCCTGCTTCCTCCTCTCTCTCTCTCTGCCTGCTTCTCTGCCTACTTGTGATCTCTCTCTGTCAAATAAATAAATAAAATCTTTAAAAAAAAATGAAACAGTTTAATTGGCGAATATAATTTGGTCCTTTTCTGCCTTCCCATCTCCTAGGTAGATTAAATGCACAGGCACTGTTTTGGGGCCAGTAGCAACTTATTTAGCATCTACAGCTTTCTAATGAAGATTTTTTTTTTTTTTTAATAAATGCCAGGCAAAAGAAACTCTTCTGCAAACACCCCTGCATTGGAATATAGGCATTCTACTCAGTGAGAATATTTGTTGTTATTTAGAAGCAGAGTTCTAGCAGAGGTTAAGAACTTGAGGGGTGCCTGGGTGGCTCAGTGGGTTGAGGCCTCTGCCTTCAGCTCAGGTCATGATCCCAGGGTTCCGGGATAGAGCCCCGCATCAGACTTTTCTGCTCAGCGGGGCGCCTGCTTCCCTTCCTCTCTGCCTGCTTCTCTGCCTACTTGTGATCTCTGTCTGTCAAATAAATACATAAAAAATCTCAATAAAAAAATTTATAAGAACTTGGTAAGAAGGTGGCTAAGACTATGGAAAGAACGTAGATGTCCATCAACAGATGAATGGATAAAGAAGAAGTGGTATATATATACAATGGAATACTATGCAGCCATCAAAAGAAATGAAATCTTGCCATTTGCGACAACGTGGATGGAACTAGAGGGTATTATGTTTAGTGAAATAAGTCAAGCGGAGAAAGACAGTTATCATATGATCTCCCTGATATGAGGAAGTTGAGAGGCAGGGTGAGGGGTTTGGGGGGTAGGAAAGGAATAAATGAAACAAGGTGGGATCAGGAGGAAGACAAACCATAAGAGACTCTTAATCTCAGAAAACAAACTGAGGGTTGCTGGGGGTCAGGGGGGTAGGGGGAGGGTGGTTGGGTTATGGACATTGGGGAAGGTACATGCTATGGTGAGTGCTGTGAAGTATGTAAACCTGGCGATTCACAGACCTGTACCCCTGGGGCTAATAATACATTATATGTTAAATTTTAAAAAATTAAAAAAAATTTTAAAAAGGCAGCTATGTTACATGAACAGGAAGTAATCTAAGGATCAGGCATATAGAGAATCTTTCTACAGTAGTGACTTCTCAACTGAGATAACTTTGCCCTCCAGGGAATGTTTGGCAAATCTGGAGACATCTTTGGTTGTGACAATGGGAGTCTGGAGGAAGGGTACTTACTGGCATTTATTGGGCAGAGAACAGGGATATTGCTAAATGTCCTACAGAGCACGGTACAGACTCTGCAACAGAGAACTGATCTAGTCCAATATGTCAGTAGTGCCAAGGATAAGTAACCATACTCCATAAAATGAAGAAAATTTTGTTTTAACATTGAGTACATTGCCTTGAATATGGCAGGTACAGAATATACATTGAGGTGATTTTCACAAGGGACTTCTCAAATCAGAGTCAGGGCATAGAGGGAGAGTATTATTGTAATCAAGCAAATTGCAAAGCACTGTTAATGTAACACAAACATCATGATATGCATTATAATTATTTTGTAGCATGTTTGATTAGTCACACATGGAACACAGCTCATTAAGAGGACTATTACCAGTATAGTATTTTAACCTGTGCGCATAAGCATTGTTTTCCTCTCCTCTCTATCAGGGATTTAATCCTCTTAGTTTGCAAGGATCAGTCATCAGTTTTTCCTCATCTCTTCCTATCAAGGACACACAGTTTCTGGGGTCCTCATCACTAGCTGGGGTTCCCTGGCTCCCAGGATGGTTCTCCAGGGCTGCAGTTCTCGGTTTTGTTTCTAATCTTCTAGTTTGGTAATTCTCTGTGTAGCTGTTTGATCTTTAAACTTGAAGGATTTGGGAGCAGGAAATCCTTTTGATTTCTCTCTTTCTCTCTCTGACTTCTGGATCTTGAAAATACACTCTTTATAAGGAGATAGTCAATAGTTAGATGTCTCTTTTTTTCAAGATTTTATGTATTTATTTGACAGACAGAGACCACAAGTAAGCAGAGAAGCAGGAAGAGAGAGAGGAGGAAGCAGGCTCCCTGCTGAGCAGAGAGCCAGATGGGGGGCTCCATCCCAGGACCCTAGGATCATGGCCTGAGCCGAAGGCAGAGACTTTAACCCACTGAACCACCCAGATGCCCCAATAGTCAGATGTCTTGACCAGAAAATAATTTAAATAAATAATTAGCTGTCTAGGGAAGAATGCATAGGGGACAGGATGGGGTCTCAGTCTTTGTTTTGGGACTAAAGAAAACCACTTTCAGGATATTTGGGCAGATTTTTGTTTAGTCAAGGGGATTTTATGAATCTTGCTATGCTGCTCCTGAGAGCTAGTCTTCTAAAATTATCTGCCTCATTCTCTCCTTTCCTGGAGATCAATAATGCATCTATGGGCTTGTGTATAGACCAGCAACCTTTCTTGGCTCCTTTCGTGTCTGTTCATCCCTGCCAAATTCTTAAAGCAGAACTGGCTTCAGATCAGCCTTTGGAATCCTAAGAGTTTGCAGACTAGGAAAGATCCCTTTCTAAAAATCATAGTACTGCCTGAAACTTGGTGCTTATCATTTCTTTACTTGACGATAGATTTTTAAATCTACTGGAGAGTTTAAAAGTTCAAACTTGTAAATGGAAACTGGGACTGCTAGCTTATTAAAACAAGTTTTCATCAAAATTCAAAAAGGATAGAGGATTCTTTCTTCTTCTGTAGGAATAGAGGGTATTTTTGTGCTTCTTGTCAAAAGTAGGAGAGGTTGTTTTTCCAAGAACCAAAAGGCCATCAGAGACAAACTTTTCCGATTTCACAATTTCACCTTGGGCTTGTGCCATTTTTCTTCTATTCTTCACATCCAGATGTACAGCAGATACAAGATAGTAAGGCAGGAAAGAGAAGGAATTAAGATTTCCATTCTAGAGTTCACGGTTCCATAGCAGAATCTTATGCACATTATAGTCTTTATAAAACCCAAGAATCTGTAATTAGTGTATTGCCCAGAGATGCACACATCTATCCACAGTGTTATTGTTTTAAACCAATGATAATAAGTAGCCATCAGTTAGCAATTTCATAGCCTTGGGGAAGAATGTTGTTGAGTATCAGTTTCTGAGACTCAGGTAAATGTAACATTGGTTCAAGCTGAAGAACTATAGAAATGAACCCTAAAATTAAGGGGAACCCTAAAAATAAAAATATAAGGGGAATATATTGATCACCAATAATATAATAGATTATACACTTTAAGATTTCATTTTATATCCTTACTTTGGCAGGTTGGTATTTATCTTTCAGAAATAACAATATTAAATGCTATAGAGAAAGGTTAGAGGGTTGAGACTGAGGTTGCATTAAAAAGAGGAGTTAAAAGCTTTAATTTATACTTGAGAATAACAAGATATGAAGGGATTTTGTGAAAATCCTTTGTTCATTAGATAATGTTTGTTTAACAAGAAATGAGTGTTTTCAATGAGATTAAACCAAGGATTTTATTGGAAAGACTTTAAGACGTAAGGTCTCTGTTCTTTAAACCCTGCTGATTTAAAGAAATATTACTAAATACTTTTAAGTCCATTTTTATTCAGTTCTGTCTACTTGCCATTGGTTATATAGACTTAGAGCCTTAAATCATATTCTTTTATTCTTCGTTTGCTGTTTTAAAATTTTGGCAAGATTGTTTTCTTTGTGCTTGTTGTTATTGGAAGGGCCCAGCAGAATTCCAGTTCTTGTGTAGTCAGTGCTATTGGACGAAGCTATGATGTCATTGTCAGTGGGAAGCTGTAGCTAGGAAATCCCTTAAGTCAACAACGTGGCTGTGCAGCTGTATCGAGTCTTCTGTGGGTCTAAATTGAGGCAACCATAACTCCTATTTGCCCAGGACAACCCAAGTCCATACTTGCTGGAATAGGGCTACTCTCCAAGCGTCTTGGTTTAAACAATAAGTTACATGGTCACTCCAAACTTAGAAGGCTATATGGAGAGAGTGGTAATGGTTCAAGGAGTTATTTTTTATGATAGAGTTTGTGTGTAGCTTGCAAAACGATTGGTAAAATTAGATTATTCAGGATGAAACATGTGGTAGGATTCTGGGGGGACTGAGAAAGAAAACATTTGCAGACATTATCAACTAATATGCCAGAACAGGGAGGAGGAGAAAGAAAAAATAAGTATGGTAACAGCAAGGCAATTAATTATTGGGACAAAGCCAGGTGGTGTGGTTGTGCTAGTGAAGAAAGGGACGCAGCACCAACACTTGGTGCTGCTTGCAGAAACACGCAAAGTGCTTACATAGCAACAGAGTACAGCTTAGAGGTCAAGGACATGGGCTTTGGAACAGACTGCCTAGTGTTCACTTTCCTCAAGCTACTGAAAAATGGAAAAGATGCTTAAGCCATGTATGCCTCATCTCCCTCATCTGTGAAGTGGGAGTAAGAGTATGCCTCTGTGGCACAGAGGCATGGGCTCGGTGGGATCCCTATCTCTATCACTTACTTGTTCGGCAGATTTCTGAACTTCTTTTTAGTTGGTCTCTACATCTTTAGATGAAGATAAAAATAACAGAGGCTTGCTAGGTTAGACTTGCTACAAACCTTGTATGACCTCTCCATGCAGTGTCAGGGATGTGCTCTGTGCTTCAGTGTTAGAAGCCTCTCTCTTGGAACCTCTCCTCATAAACTTACCTATATGAGAAGGAATAAGTAAGCTATTGACTTTGTGGGTCTCTTAAATCTAATCATTTCTGAAGTAAGTAGGTTTGAGCACACGTGGTTTCTCTTGAAGTATGGAGGGGCTGTGGGCAAGTGGGTACATTGGAGATGTGTGTGAAATGCCCTAGAAGAGAGGGTAGTTGATGCTCTGGTGTTGTCATTCAGGAGAGATTATGAGTTTAGGGCCCATTAGCATATGAATTGATTTGTTCTTTCTCCCTCTCATGCTCTCTGTCTCTGTCCTTCTGTCTTTCTATCTCTCTCTATAATATCTGTTTCTTTCTTGGTCTTTCATGCTTTCTGTTTCTTTTTTATATTCTCTGTCTCTCTATTGTCTGTCTGTGCCTCTTTCTCTCTCTCCATCTTTCTTGTGTGTGTGAGCTTGTACAGGGGGCATATTTGTTGGGAGAAGGAAGCAAAGCACTAAATCCTAAAGAACATCTTTCCTTAAAAGGTTGAATGAAGCGGGGGCACCCAGTAAAATGATAACAGTTAAGGAGGAGCAGAGGTAAAGGAGAAACAGGAGATAATGATGTCCTAGAAATTAAGGCAAGAGAGCCTCTCAGGAACAGCAATTAACAAAGGCTGTAATTATGTCAAATGTGATTAAATCAGAAAAAAAGCAACTGTGCCTTAGAACTGGACCTGAAGCTCAGGCTTCTAGTACCATCCCAGGCAGTAGCATTGGTAGAGTGATGAGGACAACATGTAGACTTCAAGAGATGGAGACTTGTCTAAAAGATGAGAAAAACAAAATAATAAGTAAGATAAATCAGAAGAAAAAGAAAACCTATCTTTTTGAGGAACTTGAGAGTAAAGGGAAAGAAAGAAAGGTGGTGTTTATAATATGGGAAACTTATGCATGCTTTATAAGAACTTTTAAGATCTAAGAAACAGACAGTGATTGATGAGGCTAATTTGTAGTGTTCAAGCAGGAGGAGACAGGGATGAGTTCACCCATGTAGAGGTTAGCTTCAGAAATAAGAAAGATATCCATTTCTTTGAGTTAGATGAGAAGGAGATAAGAAAGAGTGAATATTTGAAAACATCAGGAGAAAAGTGGGAGGATTAATTCCCCATATCCGCAAACGTATTTGTGAAGTCCATGACTTGGTCATGCAGGTAGAAAGCTAGGGAACACCAAAGCCTTAAACAGAACACTTGTGGGGCACCTGGGTGGCTCAGTTGGTTAGGCCGCTGCCTTCGGCTTAAATCATGATCTCAGGATTCTGGAATCGAGTCCCGCATCAGGCTGTATGCTCAGCAGGGAGCCTGCTTCCCTATCTCTCTCTCTCTCTCTGCCTGCCTCTTCGTCTACTTGTGATCTCTCTCTGTCAAATAAATGAATAAATTCTTGAAAAAAAAAAACAAAAAAAAACCAGAACACTTGTACTAGAGATGAATGGAAGATGGGCTGATTAACATGGAAGGTTTGATGGAGGTTGGAGATAAAGTATTTGTGATAGCACCAAATGACCAGTTCACAGTTATACAGTGTTTTCTTCTTTTTACTTATCTGATTTTCAATAGACTTCTTAGAGTTCCCAGGAGTAAAAGTGATGGAAGTGGATACAGAGCTTTGCCAAATCAAGGATTTTATATGTGGACATCGGCAGAGAATGAAAAATGAAAGAATGGGACATTAGAGAATACTGATGAGAGAGAGGGTCCAAGGCAGTGATGGAAGGAAACAGCCCCTAGATGAGTAAAGGAAGGAAGTCAGGAGAAGGCTGGTGGACCAAGACTCAAGTATCAGTGAAGTAAGGGAACAGATAGAGCAGGAACATATACAAATACAAACTTTTTTAAAATCAAAAAGCAGAAGGTTGTATTGGAGAGATGAGTTTTCTTTTTTAAGATGGCAGAGTTGGAGAAATGAAAGGGCCAGGGTCCAGGAATTAGAGTGGGGACTAACGGCATGGTTTCTAAGTGATAAAATCATTCTCATGCTGAATGTTGAATTGGATCTCGATGATAACTTATTTAGTCTAATCTAAATAGATTTCGATGGTAAGTTTGAAGTTCTGAAAACTAAGGCAACTTATTTAAGAACAGTGGATTTGGGGGATGGGGGCATGCCCAGGGAGGTTCAGTTGGTTAAGCTGGAAACTCTTGATTTTGGTTCAGGTTATGATCTCAGGATCCTGAGATCAAGCCCCACATTGGGCTCTGTGCTCAGCCTGGAGTCTGCTTGGATTCTTTCTTTTCCCCTCCCTCTGCTATCTCCTCAATCATGCATGCTCCCTCCCTCTCTCTCTCTCAAATAAATAAATAAAATCTTAAAAAAAAAAACAGTGGATTTTGGTAAAAGTGGTAGTAGAACACAATTCCCCCTTTTTCTATATGGAGCTGTGTTTAATTAACTATACAGTTATATACTTAAAACACGGTAAAGGAGGACACACTATTACAAAATGACTCTAGATAGTGCTTGGAAATTAACAAACCAATATACACACTTCATCAGATAAATCTATGGTGTCAAATCCTGGCAGCCTTCTATGACCAATGACTTGTATATCAGAGAGAAAAATGTAATCCCGCTGATATGTGACATAAAAAGGTCACATTGCCTAACACCAGCCCTTGTTTAAGTCTAGCTAATTAGTGGTGCTTTTTGGTTAATTCAAGTGGATGGACCTCAAGGCAATACTATTTATAGAATTCAGTCTGATAGTTCAGTTACCCTCTATGTTCTTCTTTTTTTTTTTTTTTAAAGATTTTATTTATTTATTTGACAGAGAGAGAGATCACAAATAGGCAGAGAGACAGACAGAGAGAGAGATGAGGAGAAGCCGGCTCCCTGCTGAGCAGAGAGCCCTATGCGGGACTCGATCCCAGGCCCCTGGGATCATGACCTGAGCCGAAGGCAGAGGCTTAACCCACTGAGCCACCCAGGCGCCCCTACCCTCTATGTTCTAATTAAAAATGTTTTGAGTATTAATGAACATGTAAGAAAATATAAAAATAATTTCAGAGTCACTTCGGAGATGACAGAATCAAGTTGATTTTTTCATTCTTAAGTTCACCCACTATTTGTGTGGCTTTGGGTGACTATTGGGTAAAACATTAGTTTTATAGCCAACACAAAGACCATCAGGTTGCGGCAAGATTATTGGACTAAGCTGTCAGAATAGTATATCTGATCAATTCACTGTATCTTTGGCAAGTACTAAACTATCTGAAACTTAGTTTTTTCATCAGGCAAAGGGAAATACTTTCCTGTATCTATCTTTTATAGCTACTGTGAAGGGCAAATGATGTTAGGTAGAATGGTGGCAAAGTACATGGAATGGCAACTAAAATATGACTTCAGATGCTCACTGTGCCACTGAGGAGATAGGTGTCTATGGTTATTTAACGTCTCTGAGCATCAGCCTCTTCATTTGAAAAACATGTAATGCATACAATGTATCTGTTACTTAAAGAGATCTATATTTGCATATAATAGCAGAAGTTATAATTATTTGGGTATTAAAAGGTACAATACAAATGTAAAGTTTTCTCCTCCTTTTACCTTATTGTTGCAATTCAGACAATCTGATGAAATCCTGCACCAAACTTAGTGACTTTCTTGCCTCATGTTTAATTCATTCCTCTCTATGGAGGGGAAGTCTTGGGAATACTATCATCTATTTCTACCTTGCTTCTGTTTGTCTCTCTCCTTCTCATTCACTTTGTGCAATGAGATAGCTTATATGTTCATTTGTGGTATTAGGATTTTAGGAAGCTAAGAGCATCAGCTTTTCTGAAAATGAAGGGAAAATGGAGTGTCTGAGAAAATGTAAGTTCATATCTGATACTTGAGAGACATATGGCAACCTAGATAGGCAGTACATTTTGGAAAGCATTTTTAGAGAGATTTCCTTACAGATTTTAAATATACACCTTTGGGGAGCTTCTGTGGCTCATCAGTTAAGCATCCAACTCTTGATTTCGGGGCTGGTCATAATCTCAGGGATATGAGATCAAGCCCTATGTTGGGATCACATGCTGGGCATGGAGCCTGCTTAAGGTTCTCTCTCTTCCTCTCCCTTTGCCCCTCCCTCCCTAGTTCATACTCTCTCTCTCTCTCTCTCAAATAAATAAAATACTTTAAAAAATAATAAAAATAAATAACAAATTTAAAAGGAGCTTAAAAAATATCAGATGTGGATTGGTGATGGAATTTGGACAGAAATCTGGATAATGGACTATGCATAGAATTTGGATATGTGAACACGGAAAGCTTACATAATACATAAGAGGTGTTTGTATAACAGATACAGTGGTGTTTGTCCTGACAGCAAGTTTTGTTAAGACTCCACTGTATAGGGGCGCCTGGGTGGCTCAGTGTTTTGGGCTGCTGCCTTCGGCTCGGGTCATGATCTCAGGGTCCTGGGATCGAGCCCTGCATCAGGCTCCCTACTCCGCAGGAAACCTGCTTCCCTCTCTCTCTCTCTCTCTGCCTGCCTCTCTGCCTACTTGTGATCTCTGTCTGTCAAATAAATAAATAAAATCTTTAAAAAAAAAAAAAAGACTCCACTGTATATACCACTCCTCACCCCAGTAGACTGCTAATTGACCATAGCACTTTCCTACTGAGTCCTTCTATGGTTTTGTAATCTTTCCTAAGACATTACTGTAGCAGCCACTACCACAGACAGGCACCAGCCCTAGAAGTAAAATGTTTCTGCTATTTTGGTTAGCTAGGACAAGGAAGTTACTCTGAAGTCTGCACAGAGTACAAGGGGGGCAATTGGCAAAGGATCTCAAGGATCTCAAGTTGTAAGGTGAACCATGTACCCACAGGTTGATGTAAATGGAGAGCAGGATTTCTGGAACATAAAGTAACAAAAGTGAACAGTCTCAAAAGCATTGAGATCTAGGAATAAAAATGTTCACATTTTACAAGAGTGGTAAAAATCCTTGTATTTTTTTCTTTACCTCATTTCATATGAGAACCAGTATGCTCTCAATGAAATTAACAGTGGGAAAATTTTAAACAAATAAAAGGAAATACTTCTACACTTAGCATATAATCAGCCCATAGACTTTTCTGTTGGGGGAGGTCAGGAAGTCAAATGCTGAAGAGGAAAAGAAAAGAGAGGAAAATCTGGTTAATTTTATGACCAATAATAACATTGTAATTATGCCCTAAGATAAGAATAATGAGGTTGAAGCTTTGGGGCATAAAATGATCGTCTCAGAGGACAGGGAAGGAATTCTCCCACTCTTACCCCTAATAATTTGAATGGCACCAAAGAACTGGCCAGATGCATTATGGATGTAGTTTTTCTCAGGAGGCAGCTCTTATTAACCTATAAAACCATTCTTGAAAGACCAGTGGCTAGTTTTATCTGGAAAACTCTCTATTACAGAAGAAATCAGCCTTGATTCCAAGCAAAAAGAATTTTGTAGTTGGTGGAATGATAAACTCCCCAATGGTGGATATGGTCTGATTTTGCTTTTGACCTAATGTGTGAATTTCTGTAAACACAAAGCTCATATAACTAATTTAATGTATTTTACTGGATGCAAATTGGCCTTTGACACATATCAGGTACAATTGGAAGCACATGAGCTATCCCTAAGGAATTATAAGTATGCACCTGCCCTTTGATTGTAGTTTTTGACTTTGTTGACATGCAGTATGCTGCTTGCGTTCTTGTATTCCAGATCTTAGTGAAACTGAATTTTTAGCTGTCTTTAAGGGCCCCCCAATTTGTTTTGAGCTGGACACCAAGCAGAGATCACCTAGAGGGCAAATTCGTCTGTAGCCAGTTCTCAGTGAACTTCCAAGAGAGAGCAACACTTTCACTAAAGGGAGCCTCCACTTTTAAATTTTTTTTATTTGAGAGAGAGCACACAAGCAGGGTAAGGGACAGAGAGAGAAGCAGACTTTCTGCTGAGTAGGGAGCCCAATGCGGGGCTTGATCACAGGACCCCAGGATCATGATCTGAGCCAAAGGCAAATGCTTAACCAACAGAGCACCCAGGTGTCCCTAAATGGAGCCTCTACTTAAACAGTAGGTATAGTCTAGGTTAGAAAGGGCATTCAGCCTTTCCTCTTGATACTGCTTCTAAACCAACTTGGACCATAGCCTTGTTTGTTCTTCATGTCTGTGTACTTACTCATTTGCTGATATAAAACATGGATATTGTGTGATAGAGTAACTAACTCCAGTTAGCAGATAACCCTCAAATCTCAATTGTTCAAAAAAAAGGACAATTCCCCCCAACCCCAATCTCAGCCTAAAGAAGACTGAGTGGCTCCTGTGGCAGCTGTGCTCCTGGTGGTGACTCAGGGATCTAGGCTGCTTTGGGTCTGCCTCTGCCATTTTGGGGTCCTCTATAACCAGCTGCAAGTCCAGTTTCCTTATCTGGAAAAAGGAGGTGATAAAAATGTACTTCTCAGCTTGGCATGATGACTAAGTAAAATGAGACACATTGAATGACTCTTGTAGTACCTGTTGTAGAGGACACACAGAATTTTGATGTTTCTTCCCTCTGACTGTCTGAGGCACTGGGACAAGAGCAAAAGTTGCCAAGATGAGTAAGGCAGATATTTGTACTCAGATTGCTCAGGAGTTTCACTCTGAAAAAGAAGGCATATTTTTTTTTTAGAAGGCATATTTTTAAACTAGAAACTTGACTCTACATAAGTTCCATGAAGGCAAGCATTGTGACTCTTCTTTTATTTTTAGCTACATATTTCTAGAGTCTAGATCACTATCAGCATAATGATAAGTGCTCAAAATATAGAGTTGAATCAGTGCTTAAAATGGCAGAACTATACAATGAAGAAGCTAGAAAATGATACTCATTTCCTGTTTTCTCTCATCACTCTCCCTTCCCCAAGAATTTACAAAGATTCAAGAAGCTAAGTTAATACATAGAATGACTATGGATTTCCTGATTCTATACCAGATTTTATCCAAATTAAGAGTTCATCTTGAAGTATCCCTACATGTAAACCATAGCACATGTAAACATAGTACAAACTGTTAATAGTTTTTAAATCTTATATATAGTTGAGTAGAACTAAAATTTTGCTCATCAGTTATTTTTTTCTCATGTCAAATCTGTAGGTAATGTTTGGCCGGCATCTACAGATATATTTTGCAGTAGCTGTTCTTATAACACTACTTTGCCTCTAGTTCGTAGAGCCCTGGCCACAAATAAGCCATTGTGTCTGGAAGTTTGGTGCCTGTTGTGCATCTAAGTAGTCTAGCTATGTTTTGTTCCTCCAAGTTGAGTTTCAAAATGTCTTTAAAACCCCTTCACCTTGGTGAATTGCATTGTACCCGTTTTTAAGGGGAGCCATTGAACTTGAAAGATGATGTGGAATTAGCATCCCTGGGATCCCCTGGCTCAATAACTTATTTGTAAAAATCTTAATAAATCATTTGTTCAAATGACTGAATGATGCCTGGTTAACTTGATCATGCTTGCCATCCATGCTCCCTTCTGGCTTGCAGGTATTGGCCTCCATGAGCAGATTGCTTGGGTGACTGCCTCCTCCTTCAATTCTCTTTCCCTTGCTGTATTTCATAGACATTAGTGCAGTTAACTTTTATGCAATCTCTTTATAGGTAAATATCCATGTATATTGCTTTGTATCATATGATAAAGAAACTGAGGTGCATGGTGGTCTGTTGTCCATGGTCATTAGTAGTAGGAAGAAAATACATTGGAATTGCCATCTTCAAACTGTGTCCCTGTCCGTTAGATCACAGCACTAATCTTGGCAAGATACCCCTTGGCTTTCTTTCCCTTTAATGGCTCACCATGAACACGATGCACTCATGATGTCCTCCATCACTTCCTCCTTCCAAAAATCGTATCATTGGCAGACTGTCCAGTCAACATGCCTTTCTGTGAGGCTGAAAGAGACTGTGCTATTTCTGCCAAAAAATGGACCATTTTTTTTTTCTCCTCCAAAGGAGAAGATCTGGACATAGCAAAAGTAGAGACAGCTGTATGCGTTTTTTACCTATATTAGAACTGCCAAAGCCCAAACATAAGAACTCATTCTGAAACACTTCAGCATGTCTCTTCTGGGCTTGCAGAAATCTTTTACCTTAATTACTTCAGTAAACTTCTGTGCACAATATATTGAGGAAATGTCATCTTTACATGGCGAGGAAGGTAGGTTTGTAGAGATCTGTGAGACAAGTTCAGGTATTAGATGAAGCAAATATTGAGATAAACTGTATGAATAAAATTTATGTTTAGAAAGGGAAAAATTCCAGTCCAAATATTGAATGAGAACTCAAACATTTCATGTCCTAATCCTCTATCTTGAGGAAAAGAAAAGGAAAGGAAAGAAAAGAAAAGGAAACAAAGATAGAAAGAAGAGAAAGAGAGGAAGGAAGGAAGGAAGGAAGGAAGGAAGGAAAAGGGAAGGGAAGGGAAAGGGAAGGGGAGGGGAGAGGAAGGGAGGGGAGAGGAGGGGAGGGGAGAGGAGGGGAGGGGAAGGGAGGGGAGGGGAGGGAAGGGAAAGGAAAGGAAAGGAAAGGAAGGAAAGGAAGGAAAAGGAAGGGAAAGGAAAGGAAGGGAAAGGGAGGGAGGAAAGAAGGAAGGAGGGAGGAAGGGAATTAAAGTCCTTTTATGCTTTTTGTTCCCTTCCCTAAAGCAGGATATATTATGTATGTGTAGAGAAAGACACACAAGAGGAAAGGTGCTGTATCCATCAGAGTAGGCTAGGTTAAGATGCCATAATGCACAACTTGGAAATCTCAATACCTTAAAACAACAAAGGTCTGTTTCTTGCTTACTCTTCTTGTCTGTCTTTGGTGGGACCCAGGCTGAGAGATAAGTCTCCATCTTGTACTTTGGTGCTCACAGCCTCAGAGACAAACTTTGAACTTTTAGAGCAGGTGTTGACAAACATTTTCTATAGAGGGCCAGACAGTAAATATATCCAGCTTCAACTTCAAGTCCATAGAGTTTCTGTCACCGTTACTCAACTCTGCTATTGCGGTACCAAAGTGCAGTTTACAGTAGCGTATACTATGTAAACAAATGACTATGGACTGTGTTTCAATAAAATTTTATTCACAGCAGCCAGTGGGCTGGATTTGGCCTATGGCTTATATTTTGTCAGCTCTTTCAATTAACTTTAATATCTTAAAAAAGACACTTGTTACCTCTGCCCAATAATTGATGACTAATGATTCTACTCAACCATAAGAGGATGGGGAAGTACAAGCCTTTCACTTCCTGAGATCACCTCAGCCTGTATAGGTATTCACACACATACTCAGAAAATGATGTAGAAAGGCTTGACAGGTTATATCCATAGCTTCACAATGTTTGATGAAGCTACTGCTCTTCCACAATTTCTTTGCTCCCTCAGTTTTCTCTTTAACTCAGCAAAACAGACTTTGCAAGGTCATGGTGTTCCTTTGTTATTTAAGAGGCACCAGGAGTGACCAGTCAAATAGAAAGGACACTGCTCAGCTGTGTTTATTCAGCCTTGATGGCCGTACAGGGTGTGAAGAGCTGGAGTATCCATTGCATGAAATCTTCACATTTGCAACTCTGATGGTGAACTAGGATATGCATCCTAGGAGCAGACCCTGGGAAAGGATTGGGACATAGAGAGGGAGGGGTTTTGTCAGATGACATTCCTCATAGTGAAGGGCACAGTCATTTTCTCACAGACTGACTTTGGAGACATTTCCTAGATGTAGCATTAGAGCCTGTACACCAGGAACAATGACGAGATGGGGTTTTCAGTTTGTTTTACTATATATTGAGTCTCCCTTAAGCCTATTTTACCACGGAATGGTGTCACTTTCCGTATTTGGTTTTGGAGCAAAACCCACCCTCCTAAATCACAGCCAACCCCATTTTTGCTCCCTCCTGGTTCTTTATTGTCTTATAAGGTCAAATGGTTCCTTAGTTTTGGTTGACACACTTCTTTCTGTTTTTAGGAACTGCTCTAAGAGCACAACTTAAAGAATCTGTTTAATTTCACACAATTCAATTCATTTACATTTCTGACTTTCTCTGCAGAAATAGTTGACTAGATATAGAAAAAAAATGTATGTTTAACCACTTAAACTGTCAGTCAGTTAAAACAGACATTAGGAATTTATTGTATAAATAGTAGACTCAATAGATTGAGACATCTATTTATTAAAATAAATTTTAAAGAGATAAAAACAGAGAACAGAATATAGACTCTAAGATCTGTTAGTTGGGGATGGCTCTCGACTCCCCCAAATAGTGATACTTCTTGTGAGTATGAGAAGATACTAGAGGCAATGGTTACTTGACCATGACAAAGAATATTACTTTCAAAAGAGTGAAAATAATCTTCATCTAAAAAAATATTTTCAAGGTCCAGATGATATTTTTATTGACGATGTACTATATCTTGTAAGTAATTGTAATTGACTTTGGTGAAAATGCTATTATGGTTTCCCCACACAGGTTTTAAATTTTATTTCCCAGATCAGCTGCTAATAGCAAGGCATCCTAGAGAAGAGCTCTAGTGTTTTCAAATAGGCTGTTATCCAAGTTTCTTTGTTCGGAATAATACTAATGACAACAGCAATACTTATTAAGTCCCAGCCACTTTTTGAGCCTTTTTTCCCTTTCTCCTTAGCCTCTGGCAAACATCATTCTATTCTCTGCTTTTATGAATTTGAGTCTTGTAAACACCTCTTTTAAACATTATCATACAGTAATTATTTTTTTAGACTGACTTATTTTTCTTAACATAATGTCCTCATTTATCATTTATATTCCTAAGCCCTTTAAAATACACTTAATTTTATAGCAACCTTATGAGCTTCATACCCACTTTGCACAAGTGGAAATTGAGGCACAGTGAAGATAAGTTGCTTGCCTAAAATCGTACAGAGAGTAAGTATCAGAGCTAGGATTTAAACCTAGGCAGTTTGGACCAGAGTCCATAGGAACAACCACGGAGCTAGAACATCTTTCTTTCACAGCTAGAATAATGGAGTTGTTACTGAGATTCCCGTAGAGGAGCAGAAAAAAGGTAAGGACTTATAAACAACTAATCCATGTAACTGAGCAAAATCTGTGCTTTTTTGGTGCTTATCTAAATTGACCACAGACTCCTCCAATACAGACAACAGCACTTATGTTGCTGGGAGTGTGGAGATAAGGAAAGATGCGAACTACCTTTCTTTCAGCAACTGTCTGATGTAGAAAGTTTCCTTTCTCAAATAAAGGAAACATGAAAGAGAAGGAAGCCCTCATAAGCTTCAGTTTGCTGTCCCCAAGTAATCAATGGGGTGGGTCATTATTGTCACCAACCTCCCCCTTTCCTTTAAATTGCCTTCCTTGGCCTTTCTGCCACAAGTTCCTTTGGAAACTCTTTGCCCTACCTGAGTTTCCCTACATAACATTCTTGCCCTGCGAAGAAGATGAATATAAAATATCAGGCAAAGGTTTTGTATTCCCAGCCCAGATCTTTATCTCAGAATAAAAGAGGGAAATTTATCTCTTGTGAGTCATGGGCATTGAGGAGCTGGGAACATTTCACTGGCAGGGAGAGTTGGCAAAAACAGTCCTAGTGGATTTCAAGTTTATTTGACTAATTCTTTCACCACTTGTCAAACGAAACTACTTTTGTTTAGGTAACAAAACAAGCTGTTTCCTCTGCCATTTCTCCAGTGAGTAGTATAGGCACTTGTGGCGAACACACATTACTGCTAACTGTTATGATGTTTGCTGTCAAATTCATTTATTTATACAACTGCTGTAAAAAGCCCGAGGCCCATAAGCAGCCATGAAAGATTTCAGAGTCATGGTGTGGGGTCATGAGAGGGAAAAAAAAAGTCTCCACTGGTTATGAGAAAGGAACTGACACAGGAAATGGTCACATATGGCGCAGATTTATTGTGTCCGGGGCTTCCCATTCAAATCTCATTACGACCACAGCTCAGAGCTGGGCATGGCCTAGTCACATTCATTTTAGTTCTGGCATCCAACAGAATTACTGCTGCAGCTTCCAACTGAGGGCTGGAGAGGTGATAAGTTTATCATTCTGGGGAAGGAGCATGCTCAGATTGTATTTGTAAAGAAGGCTGTTGGCTGCCCTGCCTTTAATCTAACCCAGGAACTTCACCGTACTCAAAGATGGAAGGCAACGTTTGCTAGCAAAAAGGAAATTGGAAGGTGGAGAGAAAGGGGGAGTGGGGTGGAGAGTATTACCAAAGGAATGAGGGGGAATGTTAAGATTAGATTAAAGGGTTGAAACCATCTTGAATTTTGGAAGTTTATATTGATTTCTTGATTGTGGAAAAAATACACATCCTGCTTATAGACGTGTGTGTGTGTGTGTGTGTATTTCTTTCTTGCACATATTTTCTAAAATCATAGACAGGATGTCTACATTGTAGCATTTTCTTCACCTGTAACTTGTCTCTTTTAACACTGTTAATTATGAATGCTTGCAACACTTAACAGGTGCTGTTTCAGACTACAAGGCAAATGTTATTGATTTGAGATGACAATGGTGCCAAAAAGGCAAAAGAAGAGTGCAAAGTATCTTAAAAACTACTCCTTTTTTGATTATGGCTAATGTAGCAACTTATATTTATTAGCACAAGTTTGTTCCTGACTCTGTACATACGTCACTTCATGTAACTCTGTCCATCAGCTTTTCAATCCCTTTTACAAATGAGTTAACTGGGTCAGAGAGAGAGGATAAGTAATTTGCCCATGGTTTTGCAGGTAGAAAGTGCAATGCAAATCTCTCTGGCTAGAAAACCTGATCTCTTACCCGCCAAGCTGTACTTCCTGAACTTGCATTTGCTTTGGCTGTTTTCAATGTAGTAGTCAGAGAATAAAAGTCATAATTGAGACCATACCCATTGGTGTTCACAGGGAAAACCATAATCAACAAAATAACAGAAACATAAAAACATTTTCTAAGCTACTTCTACTAAGCAAAATATAGATGATATTTCAACACAGTAAAAAAATACAAACATAGTCTTCTGGCATTTGTTTGAATAGACTTTATCCATAAAAATATGTGTTTTTTATTTGAACAAAACAAAAATAGTTTGATTCAGAAGAAGGGTCTATATGATACGTATCTGATGCTCTTCCCTCAACTTCATTGTTATTTTATCACTTTCCTCTCCCAATCATTTTTTCCCCTCAAAGGTAACACTTCTCTAAAAAGGAAACAAATATTTGGAAATACTCATCAAGAGAACTTAGTCAAGACAGAAAGACCTTCCACAGAAGGCCTTCTTGCTTCATGTGATGGTTGGTTTTATATAATGTTCCATTTTTCTCAGATTGGTTTGGAAATGTATTCCTGTCCAAAATAGACCCAGGTTCAAGAACTTTGGTGAGATTTCTCAAGAAATTGTAGCAAATCCTATAATCTAGAGCCCCTGAAGTCCATACTTTCAGAAGCTTGTATTTCTCATCTTGCCGCTTTCTGCTCTTGTATGGTATCTTGGGTTCTATACTGCTATCTCCACACTTGGGACTTCTCTTTTCCACCCCCTCATGACTCCCATGCATTGGAAGCCACTGCACCCTGCCAATCACCAGCTGTAAGAGTGCTGTCTTTTTCAGTAAGAATCATGCCAGAAGAGACTATGCTCCTAAACACCACTGTTCAATGAATTATGAAAGTGAAGCTGGAAATACCTTAATTTTGAAGCTCCCAGGGCTGAACTTTGAATACATTAATTTTTCAATTTAATGAACTTTTCAATTTCCCAAATTACATTATCTTATAATGCCATCTGTGTATGTGAGTGTATGTATAAGCCTATCTATCTTATCTCTTTTATAATGACTAGTACTATCATATTGTGATCTCTCAGCAGAATTTACAGACCTCTAGACAAGTTAGACAAGTTAGCAAAACTGTGTTTTTTGTCATCCACACTGAACCTATGCCACCTAAGAACATCCTTCTCAAGTCACCTTACAGATATAACACACAACCATTATTTTTGAAGTTTACAAAAAAGACCTCTTAGCTAGAATTCCTCAGTCTAAGAAAGTGGACAGTTTTTGTCTATTATTTCTAGTATGGCCAAGAAGTTTTCTTTAATATTTCTTTCCAAGATTTCAGTTACTCTCTTTGTGTATTTAGGAACACAGCTTTGAGATTTTGGAGTCTCACTCTTCATAGCCTGAGGGTCTACAACAACATCTATAAATGGGGGGTAAATTCAACCTGTCTACATTTTATTTGATCTGTGACCATTTATATTTGTTAAATTAGAAATAATGAGGTGTAAATGTTGTTTGACAGAAAAGAATTGTAAATGATTTCCTTTCATTTTGTGAAAATAAGAGAATGATTATATATTTTGTTTTTGTCAAAATCTCCTATGCTTTACTGTACCATGAATTGGGAAATCTATCACAAAATGGCTAAAAAAGTTATTGAGGGAAATGGTGATGTTAACCTCAAGGAAAAAAATCATTAATGTTGATGTATTTCATTCAATTTTAAACATATAAATTTTTCCCTTTTGTTGAAAGGGGAAGATGGAAGGATTCTGTGTGCCTTTGAGTCAAAACATTTATTTTAAAAATACCTTTTTTGAGTCAAAACATTTATTTTAAAAATACCTTTTTTTCCTTCCTCCTGACCCATTTTTCTAAATAAAGGATAGAAGTTGTTTCTTTTTTTCCCTTTTCTTTTAATTTTTTTTTTTTCCTAGCAAAGATGACCCCTTTGGCATATTTTCTTTTCAAATGTGAAATGAGGTGGAAAATCCTCATTTCACGACAGGAAGGACAAATATTGACACAAAGTTAATATTTGTTAGACCCCTGGAAGCAACCTGAGTATACATATACACACTCACACGCATACACACCTTCTCCTTTTTCTCCTCCTTCACCAGACATACCTAACTCACTTCCTGTCTTAGCTTTTAGGTCTGCAGTTTCCGGTCAAGGGAAAGGTGGATGGAGCATATTGTATGTCTGGGATATTCTCAGATGTTAAAGTATACACAAAGCAAATGTTCATGTGCACACATGCACACACAAATACAACCTGCTTAATCTAATTTCCCCCACTTAGAGAAGAGCTTCTGGACTTTATCACTGTGCTTGTCCATCTTGAATGCAATAGCATATGCCAAGCCAATACTTACTGGTCACTCAGCATTTATTAAGTCCTGTCCACTCTTGCCTGTTTGAGAGGAATGCCCTGGGGTGACTGGGCGGCCGGTCCTGACAGGCTGTGTCACTTATCTCTTCACATTGATTATGAAAGTCAGCTGTGGCCAGACCTTGCTTTTTTCCCCTTCTCTTCTCAGCCCCTCTTACAAGCACCCCTGCCTGGATTTTCATGAGGAAATAATCAGATTAGGCCTTTCACGGTGAGTTCATATGGAGTTCTCTTTCTCCAGTGTGCTACTAACTGAATAAACGTGTTTAGTGGTAAATTGTAAATGACATTATGATTACCAAAGCCAGCATGGGTTTCATTTAAAAGTGATCAGAATTGCAGACCACAAAAATCGTGACTGGCAGATAAGGCCTTTTGGAGAAGTGGGAAAAAGAAAAGACAGAAACAAGTGAGAAAGATAATCATTACTCAAAGCTAAATCTTCCCCAACTGAGAGAAGCAAGAGGGAAAGAAATCCACAGGAAGAAAAGATGGAACACTGTTTCGAAAGGAAGCTAGACTGTCACCATGGGCTTCTGCCTGCTGTGGCCAGGACAGTCAATGATGACGTCTGCTGGCCATGTTCACACTCCTCTCTTAAGTAGTGTGTGTCCTCTCGCACAACTAAGAACCACATTATTTAGCTGCTCTGGAACCCTCTTGCATTGCCTACATGTGCTTTATTTTTGCCTCCCATCAAAATGAAAATGCTAGAACTGATTACTCTGGAGATGACATAGGAGAGTGGATGAAAAGATAATGATAAACCACACTGTCTCTTAGTCACTGTTAAGTGCTGGAGAAATAAAAATAATATTTCTTATTTATGAACGCTAAGACTCTAAGTTTTGCTATAAAATGGAATAATCAATGTTACTTGCTGATAATCTTTAGATTGGTGCCTTTATTAATCGTGTAGCTATGTGTTTAGACTTCTGGGAGAGGATGCTAAAATGTTAAGAAGGCCAAGTGATATAAAAAAGCAAGCAGACTCTTACCAAATGTATGATTTGACAAATAACTGCAAATAACCCAAAACCCCTCCCTGAGTTGCTTTTGCTGGACTTTGTAGGGAGAACCCCTGATGACCATAGCACTTCTCTGCCAATATTACCCATCGTAGCTGACTACAACTCAAAGTGAAGTTATTTGGATTATGTTGCTTTTTGCTTCTCCCCTTTCCTCATTACTAAGTAATTGTGTGAGTTGAAATTGGGAGTCAGTTTTCTACCTATGAAGTAGGGATAATTAAACTTGCCATGAAGAAGTTTTAAGTAAAGGAGGTTAGGGAAGGGGGAAGGATGGAAGGGAGGAAAAAAGAAGGAAGGAAAGAAATAAGGAAGGAAGAACCACCAATCTGATGGCTTGAGGACATCTTCCTCTGATTTCTAGTCCTTATCCCAGCCTGTCCCCCTTCCAGTTACCACTTCCATTAGTCTGTGGATTTGTTGTCAGATATTTCTATACCTGAAGCCCTCCTAAGCAACTATTTTATATTAGTTGCAGCAACCATGAATGGTCACCATCTGTCCACCTAAGACCAATGTAAGCAGTAACCACAGCCATCCCCCCCCCCCAATAAGCTGTGAAATCCATAGGATGCCTCTGATAGTGTCCAACTTCTATACCATATTAGAGAGTATAAGGGTATAGCATATTTTGCTTACCATCACTGCTTCCTGAAATCACCACCGCAAGTCCACTATCTACATCTCCTGAATATGCATCTCTTGTCTGGTTATTCATGGGTTCACTCAAGCTTTGACACTCTTTCCCCAAATCTTGCTCCTGATTCTGTGTGGAACTCTTAAATTAGAATCAGGAAACTACTGTCTATTTTCATAGAGTGTTCTGGAACACTTTTACCTCAAGCCTATCTATTGTCACACCTTCAAACCTTCTTCTTCATCTTCAGTTCTTCTCCATTTCGATGTTATTCACATGCTCTATGTGATATCTATTAAGGAAAAGCTCCTGCTTCTCTGAGGCTGGTGACATTAGACTCATGACCTGCTCTCTCTACTTGATGTGTTTTATGTTGACATAGTAAGCACTACTTTTCATCCCCTGAAAGACACTGAAACTATTTCACAGTTTCCTTCTCCGTTCTAACTCTGCCATCATTTTTTCCAAGTAACTTTTCCTTAAAAAGGTGGTGCTTTCCTTAACAGATATGACATAGAGCATGTGAATCACATCACCACCAACTTTCAAAATCACAAACTCAAGTATCCTACTCAAAGACCAAGGTTTATGTCTTTCCAGCTCACTTAGTCAAGGGTCCCATATAGATATGTATATATATATATCTAGATATCTATCTATATATATATCTATAGATATGAAATATATCTATAGATATATATATCTCCTTGCATTATTTCCCTCCTTATGCAGCTGAGATACGCTATGCTTTGTTACAATTGGTTCTTTGAAAATATCTTTAGTAGCTGTGACTCTGCCCCTTTGTCCCAGTCATAGACAAAAACCTAAGGTTCAGTGAACCCAGCCATTTTGTCTTCTGTCTTCCCATGACATCTTACTATAGCCAGGACATCTATTCATCCTCTCTCTGCAACCCAGGCTGACTTACTGTGAAGGTGATGGAGTTGAGGTTCTTGATTACACAGGCCACTTCCAAGATTCCAGAAGAAATGCCAGCAGTGTGTTTGCATAGCCCTATGTTTTTTTAAAATTTGCAAATTGGAGACACTTTAACCAAAATTTAAGATAACAACCCTCTTCTTGCTCTATATTCTCCTTCATCATAAGTACTGTGGGGATGGGTGGCAATGGACACAGCATTTTTAAGATCTGGCTAAGGGGGAGTTGAGCTGGACATGCATTTGATATGAGTTTAAGAGGGTGTGGTTTTTGTGGTACAAGATCACTGCTAATGAAAATTCCTACTAGCCATTTATGTCATCTCACCCATGCTGTGACTCACAGGAGCCAGACGCTAGGTCTCACATGTTGTGAATGTATCTTAAGGCATGCAAAGGTAATGAGAAGTAGAGGAGAAGTAGGTTTTTGGTTGACTTTGCCACAGAAGTTACTCTATAAAAGTTATTCAAATATTACAACTCATACATGAGGAAGACTTTGTAAGAAACTTCCCACATTTGACAGTCCTGAACATTTATATGTTACCAATCACAAGTTGTGAAGCTAAAAGGAACTTTTCTAAACTACCAGTGGTAGAAAATAAATGTCAGTCATCCAGGTTAAAGGCAAGACTGAATCACCTTTCCATCCCCCCTGTAGAAAATATTACAACATTGTTGTCATATAAAAAAGCAACACAAAAGCATACAAGAAGAAATTTTTTAAAAAAGCATACGGTGGTATGTTGGGTACCTAATTCACAGTATTAATTTTCCCTAGATTTTATCATGTTTATGGTATTTATAAAGTTTACATTTTTAACTGTGTTGTGACTTTTTTCTCATTTTAACTAATAGTTACTCATTTTGAATTCACAGTTTTGTATTTACTTTTACAGAATGGTTCCCCAAGGTTGTATAAGCACTAAAATCTGAGAGACTGGGTTCACTCCCCTTGCACAATGACAGTTTCCCACCATTTCATCCATCTGCAAACATTCCACCCATCATCTCTCCCTACATTCCAGCCGCCAGCATATATCCTCACGCCTGACTTCCAGTTGATGACCTTGTTTTGCCTCACATGTCCCAGCAGATGACTGCCTTCAGCCTGCCTCTCACCTTGACCTACCTGCACACTTTCTGTCCTTCCTACTCCAGGAGACATGGAATTTTTGAACCATAATAGTCCACCCATTTTTGAAAGCTCTGGACTCCATTCTCCCTTAGCCCCTCAAGGAGTTTACTCTGTCCTTCACCCATTTCCCGCAATGCCAGTCTCTCCCTTTTTATGGATTCTCTCTTACCTGCAGAATTTTAGCTATTGTCTAAATGCAACGATCTGACTTTGGTTTCCTATTACACGTTATAAGGTTCTGAATTATCATAGTTATGCTCTAGCTGCTTTTCATGATCTCATCTTGAGTGCCAGACCAAAGTACTTCAATAAAATTAGGTATTAATTATTTTAAAAGAATCTACTTTTCAGCTCACGTAGGGCACTTCCTTTATATAGAATTCTTATTGTCAAAATTCTAAAGTAGAAATTCCTGCTAGACGTAAACCTGTTCTATCAGAGATGACTGTATATTGCTGTAGTGGAATTATTTTGGTCTTGGTTTTGTGTGTTTTAGTGGAATTATTTTGGTCTTGGTTTTTGTGTGTTTTAACTTCCTTTGTAAAGAAGAATTTTCTAGTTAACTATAATAACGTGTACACCATGTAAATAATTTCTTTTCCCAGTGGGTTACTTGTATGCAGTTTTATTTCCTTTACAAAGAGGTGGGAACAATCACATCCTAATCATCATTTTCACACTACTGTCAAAGACACCTCAGCACTGACTTCTGAGACATGTGGGCCAGAAAAACGCACATAAGCTGGACAGTCTGAAGATATTATTAATATGTTATTTATTACAGGTTTTTTATGGTGTTATTCCTAAGATAGCAAGAAAGTAGTGTATATGATTTTGGAGAAAAAAGTGTTTTGTTTGTTTTATATTTTGTCAAAAAGACCTGAAACAAAGAAGTAATTTAAATATTCTTTATACTTACATTGGATCAAATGGGTATGTCTTCCATTTTATGGGGATTTGGGAAGGAAGGCATGGGGATAATATTTTATAATAACCAATGTTTTATGAAACTATTTTTTTTATTTAACTTAGGAGATACTAATTATTGACTTCATGAAGGTCAGAGTGGTAAGTCTTCAAACAAATGTCTCAGACATCAGAAAACATGTGTTCCTTTTTTATTTTAAGACTTTATTTATTCATTTAAGAGAGAGAGACAGAGAGAGCGCACATGCAGGGGGAAAGGCAGAGGGAGAGGGAGAAAGAGAAGCAGACTCCCTGTTGAGCCAGCCAGGAGCCCTATGCAGGGCTTGATTCCAGGACCTGGAGATTGTGACCTAAGCGGAAAACAGAGGCTTAACCATTTGAGCCACCCAGGTGCCCAGCATATGTTCCTTTTTTTTTTTAATATAATTTTTTATTTTTTATAAACATATATTTTTATCCCCAGGGGTACAGGTCTGTGAATCACCAGGTTTACACACTTCACAGCACTCACCAAAGCACATACCCTCCCCAATGTCCATAATCCCACCCCCTTCTCCCAAACCCCCTCCCCCCAGCAACCCTCAGTTTGTTTTGTGAGATTAAGAGTCACTTATGGTTTGTCTCCCTCCCAATCCCATCTTGTTTCATTTATTCTTCTCCTACCCCCTTAAGCCCCCATGTTGCATCACCACTTCCTCATATCAGGGAGATCATATGATAGTTGTCTTTCTCTGCTTGACTTATTTTGCTAAGCATGATACGCTCTAGTTCCATCCATGTTGTTGCAAATGGCAAGATTTCATTTCTTTTGATGGCTGCATAGTATTCCATTGTGTATATATACCACATCTTCTTGATCCATTCATCTGTTGATGGACATCTAGGTTCTTTCCATAGTTTGGCTATTGTGGACATTGCTGCTATAAACATTCGGGTGCACGTGCCCCTTCGGATCACTACGTTTGTATCTTTAGGGTAAATACCCAATAGTGCAATTGCTGGGTCATAGGGCAGTTCTATTTCCAACATTTTGAGGAACCTCCATGCTGTTTTCCAGAGAGGTTGCACCAGCTTGCATTCCCACCAACAGTGTAGGAGGGTTCCCCTTTCTCTGCATCCTTGCCAGCATCTGTCATTTCCTGACTTGTTTATTTTAGCCATTCTGACTGGTGTGAGGTGATATCTCATTGTGGTTTTGATTTGTATTTCCCTGATGCCGAGTGATATGGAGCACTTTTTCATGTGTCTGTTGGCCATCTGGATGTCTTCTTTGTAGAAATGTCTGTTCGTGTCCTCTGCCCATTTCTTGATTGGATTATTTGTTCTTTGGGTGTTGAGTTTGCTAAATTCTTTATAGATTCTGGACACTAGTCCTTTATCTGATATGTCATTTGCAAATATCTTCTCCCATTCTGTCAGTTGTCTTTTGATTTTGTTAACTGTTTCCTTTGCTGTGCAAAAGCTTTTGATCTTGATGAAATCCCAATAGTTCATTTTTGCCCTTGCTTCCCTTGCCTTTGGCAATGTTCCTAGGAAGATGTTGCTGTGACTGAGGTCGAAGAGGTTGCTGCCTGTGTTCTCCTCAAGGATTTTGATGGATTCCTTTTGCACATTGAGGTCCTTCATCCATTTTGAGTCTATTTTTGTGTGTGGTGTAAGAAAATGGTCCAATTTCATTTTTCTGCATGTGGCTGTCCAATTTTCCCAGCACCATTTATTGAAGAGGCTGTCTTTTTTCCATTGGACATTCTTTCCTGCTTTGTCGAAGATTAGTTGACCATAGAGTTGAGGGTCTATTTTTGGGCTCTCTATTCTGTTCCATTGATCTATGTGTCTGTTTTTGTGCCAGTACCATGCTGTCTTGATGATGACAGCTTTGTAATAGAGCTTGAAGTCCGGAATTGTGATGCCATCAATGTTGGCTTTCTTTCTCAATATCCCTTTGGCTATTCGAGGTCTTTTCTGGTTCCATATAAATTTTAGAATTATTTGTCCATTTCTTTGAAAAAGATGGATGGTACTTTGATAGGAATTGCATTAAATGTGTAGATTGCTTTAGGTAGCATAGACATTTTCACAATATTTATATGATACTATATGTGGAAAACCCAAAAGATTCCACTCCAAAACTGCTAGAACTTATACAGGAATTCAGTAAAGTGTCAGGATATAAAATCAATGCACAGAAATCAGTTGCATTTCTCTACACCAACAGCAAGACAGAAGAAAGGGAAATTAAGGAGTCAATCCCATTTACAATTGCACCCAAAACCATAAGATACCTAGGAATAAACCTAACCAAAGAGACACAGAATCTATACTCAGAAAACTATAAAGTACTCATGAAAGAAATTGAGGAAGACACAAAGAAATGGAAAAATGTTCCATGCTCCTAGATTGGAAGCATATGTTCCTTTTATAGTAAAATGTTCACACACACAGCTTCAAAACACACAAAAAAGTAATACATTAGGAATAGAAACAATGTGTGTAATGGACATTGCACTAGCTACCCTGAATAAGAAAGGTTATTTAGTTTAAATAAGTAAATAATTTCTGCATGTTTAAATAGCTGTATGTGTCTGGCATTTTATCTTTATCACATCACAGTGCTTAAGAATAACAAAAAGGCAACTCACTCCTAACGGTGAAAAGTGACATAGTAACAAAATCTCCTTTCTGCTAGCAGGTTAAGCATGCACAAGGCATTCAGTAAATGTTTATTGAACTTCTTGCCTGGTTTTTAGGATTCATAATCTAACTCATACAAAATTCTGACCAGTTATGAAGATTTGACAATGACTTCTACTCCATCACTATCACCTTGTTTCTTCTTGTCATGTACATGAGTCCTGGACCCTCCAGGGTATACTTATGGTTTGCAACACAGGCATTCCACACAGGTTGTGCTTTCTTGAACTTATTCACCCTTTCTCCGACCCTTTCTTATACAAACACTTCTTTCCTCCCTCATTCTATTCTTCCTCTCAAGATCCGGCCTCCAGGAGTGCCTGGGTGGCTCAGTGGGTTTAGCAGCCCAGGTCAGGTCAGCTCAGGTCAGCTCAGATCAGGTCCTGATCTTAGGGTCCTGGAATTGGGTCCTGAATCAGGGAGTCTGCTTTTCCTTCTGCCTGCTGCTCCCCCTGCTTGTGTACTTGCTCTCTCTCTCTGGCTCTCCATCAAATAAGTAAATTAAAAAAAAAAAAAAATCTTGCCTCCAACATGGTTTGTTAGTCATATTCTGCTCCATTCAATGTCACTGTGAAATAAGGAGCTTTGGATCCTGCAGGTAGAGTGGCTTGGGGGTCCAGCTTTCTTGGTGGACTAGTTTCTGGGAGTCACATGTAAGAATAAATGAATGAATGAAAAGAACTCTATACTACACTACTTCAAAGGTATGCATTCTACTGGTATAGCTCCTATGTCATATTAGTTTAAAAGAATATTTGAATCACATTATACATCACCTACTTTTGTTATTTTAGCTTTGGAAGACACCTGCCATTAGGAATAGAAATAAATAGAAACTCACCTTTATACATGTGTATTTATTTAATGACTTAGTTAAGAAAAAAATGTTTTGTCAAAACAGAACCCTTTTATAGACAAATCAATTATGTGATTTAGGAATATAAGAAAATTCTTATTAATATAATCAGTTATAATTTCAATCTTGTGGTTTCATTTGAAATAGATGAATTTCTCAAAGTATTGGACTTTATCATATATTAGAGTCAATTCAAGGAACAGATCTCATAATAACTTTTTGTAGTCTGTTCTGTTGTTGTTGTCAGAAGTTGGTTTAAAATGTATTCAAGCTATAGAATAATAATCTTATAACTAAATACCTGGGAAGAATAAATAAAAATTATTTTAAGGGTCCCTGAGTGGCTCAGTCAGTTAAGGGTCTGCCTTCAGCTCAATCAGTCATGGTTCCAGGGTCCTTGGATCGAGCCCCATGTCAGGAAGTTTGCTTCTCCCTCTCCTCTGCAGATCTCCCTGCTTGTGTGCTCACTCTATCTCTCTCTCTTTGTCAATTAAATAAATAACATCTTTCAAAAATATGTAAAAATAAGATTCTTGCAAAGAACATGATACATCAAGCAATTAATACATATTAAGAAGCATCTACTATGTTTGTGGTAGGCTCTTAATCCCTGTGGTAGTTTAAATAGGAGATATGATTCCTGGCCTTGAAAAAATAACCCTTTAAGGGCACCAAAACCTATAAATTCTACATAATTTATCAAAACACATTTCTTTAGTAGCAGAGTGGTTGAGAATCATATCAAGTAAGATTGCTTATTTTATTTAGGGACAGCTCCAAAAATTTAGCAGTCTTCAGGGATCACTTTAAAAGACATTGTATCTTCTGATTCAGAAGCAGGAGAAACAAAATTAGAAATCTATAGACCTGGATGAAATGTGAACAATTAATCAGCATGACATCAACATGGCTGGAAAAAAAATGTGTTAAAAAATGTGTAAAAAAGAAGGAGAGTGAAAGGTAAAGTTTAGAAAAAGGGAAGTGGTAAGTGTCAGGGTTTTTTATGAGAGAAGCCCACCTAACTATTTCATTTCAAAAGGACATATTTGTAGTAAAGACTGTTGTATCAGAATCTCAGAGTACATGTGTGTTAAGATCATGGAATTAATTCCCTTCATACTGGTTCCATGCTTTTGGAAACAACTGTTGTTTTAACATTAGTGTTTCTGTATTATATGACCATACGGAGAAAACATGTTATGTAAAAATAACTCTTCTTTTATTTTGATAATTAAATCTTTATTTTTAAAATTTTTTGTTATTTTTATTTTTTTTAAAAAGATTTTATTTATTTATTTGAGAGAGAGAGAGACAGTGAGAGAGAGCATGAGAAAGAGAGGTCAGAGGGAGAAGCAGACTCCCCATGGAGCTGAGAGCCTGATGCGGGACTCGATCCCGGGAATCCGGGATGATGACCTGAGCTAAAGGCAGCCGTCCAACCAACTCAGCCACCCAGGTGTCCCTAAATCTCTACTTAAATTAATAACTTAGTATTCAATTTGGTGATTCTATCTCTTTGAGTTAGAACAATCTGAATTTTCCGTTTTATCCTGTGTTTGTTTTCTACTTGTCTATTTCAGCTTAGTTGTTGAATTTGTTAGCATGAGGTGGTTTGTAGTAGTCAATTTTTGTCTGTAGGATCTATAGTAATAACCTTTTTCACCCCTGAAACTGGTGATTTGTGCTCTCTTTTTATCTTGATCTGTCTAGTGAAGGGGTTAAACAATTTATTGATATTTTCCAAGCATCAAATTTTAGCTTTGTTCACTCATTCTCTTTTTGTTTCTTTACTTCTTTTCTATTTCATAGATTTCTGATATTTTATTTATTATTTCATTTCTTCTATTTCTTCTGGATTTGTTTTGCTTAATTTCTGAATTTGTAAGGCAGAACATTATTACTTTCAGACAACTCTTCTTTTGTAATATAAGCAGTTAACATTATAACTTTCCTTCATAGCACTGTTTTCATCGCATCTAACAAATTCTGACATGCTAGAATTTTATTATTATTCAGCTTGAAATATTTTATAATTTCCCTCATAATTTTGACTATTATTATTATTATTATTGTTGAGGCACAAGTAAACCATGTGGCCTGCTCCCAAAGCAACATTTTGGTAGTTAAATTTATTGATGTCATAGACAGCATTGGCACAGATTTCTAAACATATCATATGGAAGGAAGGATATAGGAGGAGGCTATATCATGTCCAAATATAGTAATTTTATTTTTTGGTTCTAGTCCTGAGGCTAATTTGATGAACTTGAAGTTAAAGGCAAATTAAAATATCTTGAAAATAATACAAGATAACTTTGTGAATATCAATTTTAAATCAATGGGATTCTGTTTGTTGGAAGTTAAAATATCCCTATGGATTTAGAACAAGAATGGCTTGTGTTTCATAGACAGGAGGACTAAGAATGGTAAAAATAATGGATAATGCTTTTTCTCTAAATTCTTGATTATCCTGAATAATCCTCAACTTGTGCTCTATTTAATGACAATACTCCCCAAATTACTACTTTCTTCTTTTTCTTATACTTTTTTCTAGTTCTTTGTGTTTAAAGAAAAGAGAGAACAAGAAAATTATATAGTCTGACATCCAAACTCTTTCACAACCTTTCACAATAAACCTCTTCAATTTTAATACACCTCCATAAATTTTCCATTCCAGCCCCTTCAATCTACCTCCCTTTACATTGACTTAAATATTATTACCTCCTCTCCCCATCCTTTTTCCATTATGAAGGCCTTAGTGATTATTCCTTTTCCTTAATTATATGACTTATTCAAATATTTTTTTCACTTAGCTATTATGTCCATTTTTACATTTATATAATGCATATTATGTATTTTTGTTATTAATAACTGTTATTTAATATATGTATCCTGTTATTTAATATATGTATCCTTCCGTATTTTACCCAGACTTCTTTGCATACTCAGTATCTAAGCACACTTAAAAGTCTAATAAATGTTTCATAAGGTTACAGGTGATACTAAGAATGATGGATTGCAAATCATCTTTGAGAAGTTGTGGTTCATATATCACTTACTTTCTTTTATTTTATAGGTACATTTAGAGAAGAACAGAAGTGCACATACAGAGCCCTGATACAAGGCTACATTTGCAAACAGACTGACCAAGTGATCTTAATTCTTGACAATGTTGATGCCACCTGGGCCATGAGGAAGTTATATCCAGTTGTATCCATTACTCGTGATTTTGTTGACACATTTAGTGGTGTAAATTTCAATACTCCATGTTCTGCTTCAGGATCTGTATCTACTTTCTATTCCATTTTACCCACCAGAGAAATCACCAAGGTTTGCTTTGTGGAACAGCCTCCCCAAGTGTTGCGTTTTTTTCTACTGGGAAACAAAAGTGCCTCTAAGCTTCTCTTGGCTATATTCTACCATGAATTCCAGAGCCCCCGTGTTTTCATAGGGGAAAGTTTCATTCCACCCATTCTGGTTCAGTCAACTTCCTCATTGCTGGATGAGTCTCTTGGTTCTAACTACTTTAGCATCTTGGATAACCTCTTGTATGTTGTCCTACAAGGACCAGAGCCCATTGAGATACGCTCAGGAGTCTCCATTCATTTGGCCCTCACTGTGACATTTTCAGTACTAGAAAAGGGCTGGGAAATCATTATCCTTGAAAGACTAACGGACTTCTTGCAAGTTCACCAAGACCAAATTAGGTTTATTTATGAGATGTCTGGCAATGAAGCAACCTTAAAGGCCATTGCTGACAATAAAGCAAAGAGAAAGCGCAATTGCCCAACTGTGAGTTGTGCCAGTCATTACAGAGTTGGTCAACGTAAACCTCTCATGATGGAAATGAGTTCATATAGTGTCCCACCAACCACTGTGGAAACTGTCTCAAAAGTGATAGTCATTGAAATTGGTGATCTGCCAACAATAAAGAGCACTGGACTGATTTCATATTTATCAAGTAACAAATTACAAAATTTGGCTCACCAGATTATCACTGCTCAGCAGACTGGAGTACTAGAGAATGTTCTGAATATGACTGTTGGGGCCTTACTGGTAACTCAGTCAAAGGGAGTCACTGGCTATGGGTGAGTACTAATTATAATATCTTTTAAACAAGGACTGATTTCTTGAGTGCATATGTCACTGACTTCCATTGAATCATATAACCTGTCTGTTTCTTAAGATAAGAATAAAAACTTAGAGAGTCACTTAGAGACTTAAATTAATGAAGTTTTTTAAATTAAATCTATATTCTTCATGACTATTCTATATCTTGGATGTTTGAAGATGTTATATTTTGGTACCTTAAGGTGAAAAGCATGTAGGAACAAATTTTTCCAAAGCAGTTTGTTTTTAGTTCATTTGTCCATTCTTTTATTCATGTAATAAATTTAAGTAATAGGCTTTGCTAAGGTGAAACAGATATGATCTTTGCCTTAAGGAACAGAAACACAATGCATCACAATTCCAATGAGCTACATGTGGAAAGGTGAGTACTGAGGAGGATGATAATAATTCATCCTACGGGAACTTGGGAGTGGACTTATGTTTAGGAAAATTTTGGAGGGATAACTAGTCATTTACTAGGGTAACACAATTACTCTCATTAGGTTTTATTTAGCCTAGGATTATAAAGCCCTTGAGAGGATGCCTTTGTCAAATTGTATGCTGCAGGAATACCCCTGTTGTCAGCTATGTTTATGGCAGAGACCTGTGTCTGTAACCTCCTTTGTGCTATGTTATTCTGACTGTGAATGCTTATGTTTTGGAGTCCTTCACCAGATTTTTGTTCAATAGACATTTCAGAATTAAATTTACCTGAATGTTTTTCTGAGCCTAGTACATGGAGAAGCATGAGGAGTATACAATAAGGGAAGGCAAGTGTAAATTACTTTCAATTTTATAGATTGTGTTAGCTAAAGGATAAATTGTCCAGCCCACGTTCATCTAAGGTTGTCTCTCATAATGTGCAGACTATAAGTCCCAAGATCCAATTTTTATCAGATACCAAAGAACCAAAAATGATAGCCTAGTCTAAGAGACAAGATGAACTTGTTATAATACTTAAGGAACATATATAAAACCAACCATCTCACAGATGAACACTGCTGGTTATAAAGTACTGAAGGTGGGCAGCATAACTGTTCTTTATAAAGTTGTCATTGCTACTGGAAAATAAACTCCAACCCATGTGCATTTTCAGTTGATACTGGGTCCCTGAAATAGGTAAAATTATTTAGATTCTGAGATATATTATTCAACGAAATTTTTAGAATATTTATATTTTTTAGATTATTCTTTTTTTTAAATTTTTTATTTTTTATAAACATATATTTTTATCCCCAGGGGTACAGGTCTGTGAATCACCAGGTTTACACACTTCACAGCACTCACCAAAGCACATACCCTCCCCAATGTCCATAATCCCACCCCCTTCTCCCAAACCCCCTCCCCCAGCAACCCTCAGTTTGTTTTGTAAGATTAAGAGTCACTTATGGTTTGTCTCCCTCCCAATCCCATCTTCTTTCATTTATTCTTCTCCTACCCACTTAAGCCCCCATGTTGCATCACCACTTCCTCATATCAGGGAGATCATGTGATAGTTGTCTTTTCATCTTATTTGTGGTAGTACTAATAAATAAATAATTGATATTTAATGGATATTAGTTACTTCTGGTTACCATCTTCTATGGATATGGGATTTGCTATAAAATGAGAGTAAAAACAGAAAGACACACCTTCACATCATTAGGCATATTTAACTAGTACATTGATTTCCTTTTTAAACACAGAGCAATATATCCTAATGAAAGCTTAGCCAGTGTTTTGTATCTGTTTTTACCTGAATTACAACGTAGTTAGGTATTCCTTTTCCCAACAGTACATTGATATGTATAGAATATGAGAGATATGAAAAGAAAACTCAAGCAGTTTTGTTTTCCCTAAATTCTTATTGATTTGAAGGGCTTTAGGAATTGTTATCTTAGAATTAAAAAGCACTCTTTGTTACATGATTGCTCAGAACCTGTTGAATCTTGGATTTTTTTTTTTTTTTTTGGGTGCCTGAGTGGCTCAGTTATTAAGAGTCTGCCTTCTGCTCAGGTCATGATCCCAGGGTCTTGGAATTGAGCCCCTCTTGGGGCTTCTTGCTCAGCAGGAGGCCTGCTTCTCCCTCTCCCACTCCCCCTGCTTGTAGTCCCTCTCTTGCTGACTCTCTCTCTCCATTAAATAAATATAAAATAAAATTTTTTAAAAATCTTGGACATTTTTATCAACCACCAAACTGTCACCATGTTATTGATGTCATTAGGCAATATTGCATCATAATATAAGAATCAAGAACCAGAAAAAAATATACCAATGCACCTTAGCTTGTATTTATATATCTTTATTCTTTACCCCAATATCATTTAGATCCCACTGAGTTCTTATAAATATATTATATGCATGGCTGACTAGAGAGAAAAGGGGCCAATCCATTACTAAATATTATTTAGATTTTACTGAGCTTTTTCTAATAGGTCATCATTCCCAAATAACTGATTTTTGTGTTGCATATAAAAAGAGACTCCATGAATATGTAGCCTTTATGTAGAAGGAGAGAAGAGTCAAAGAGTAGAAGCAATAGAGGTATAGCAGAGGAAACCTAGCAAAAAGAGTGGGTCCGACACCAGTTAACGTACACACACATATCTGTGGGGGTAGCACTCCATTATGAAGAGGCGACACAGCTTCAGAGAGGAGGTCACCTTTATGGCCCACCATCCATCATTGCCATCATGTTTTCACTTTCGACTCAGATATCTCTGATTTAATGTAAAGCTGCCGAACATGTATATTATAGCATCGATTTTTCTGTTGGAATGTGTTCTATTCCCCCATCTCTCTCTGTCCCTCTCATATTTTAAGAGAGATTTCAAACATAAGACAAAAAGTAAATCTTCTGAAGATAAGGAAAGCTGCTTCTTAAGTACATCTGAATAAATCTCTGCAGAATGAGAAATGCCTTGTCCTAAGGGATAGAATGAAAATTAGCAAGGCTTCCCATGGTCCAAAGAATTGCACAATATGCTAAACAGCCCTGGAGCCCTGTGCAGGCCTGGGGCCAGCCCTGTTTCTTTCAACTTTGATCAGCGTCAGTTGGGGCTTCCATTGAACCCAGTGCAGAGCCATTGACAAGCTAATGAGCTGACCTTGACACAGCAGAATCAGCCCCAGGATGCAGGCCTTTTCAGTGAAAACTACCAAGGATGTTCCTGAGAGGTTCACTCATGTTAATATAATGGGTTTGCAGGTGTTTCAACAAACTGAGGCCATATCGGGCATTTACTTTTTAAGGGGCATACTACCAGCTTTCCAAAAGTTATTAACTTCTTTAAAGGGGGTCCGGGTAGAAACGGAGTTCTCTCTACTTTTTAATTAAATAATGCAAAGTGAATTGGCCTCTCCTGATCTTTATCCTCTTCGAGAGACATGTGGATTTAAATTCTGCTAGGCTAAGTCAATTCCATGAACCTGTTTTCCATCTTCCAAAACTTCATTGACCTCTGTTGTCAATACTTCTCTCTTCTCCTGCCTTCTTAACGTCTTTGTTGGTTTACACCATTTTTATTTATTTGTATTCTTTTAAGTAATTTCAGTGGAGTAGGGGACACAGAGATAAACATAATTTCAATCTGCCCTTTTTAAACCGGACATTCTGCACAGGAGTCTTATTTCTATATTCTGTCTTTTATCTGGAATCCTGGCAGGACATATTTTGTATTGCTTACCTTTGTTTCAGTAGGAACTTGATTTTTGCTCTCTTAAATTTTTTTCCTTCCTTTCTCCTCTTCTCTCTCCCTTTTCCCTGCTTCACTATAAACAAAATTTTAAAAATACCTTCTAATAAATTAAATGTATCTGAGTCTTTTATGGATGTTTAAATGTTGAAACACCAAAGCTCTTTACGGTTGGCACAATTTTTAAAGGGCCTCCCAAAGATGGGCTGCCCTAGTCCTAGGAATCTGTGAATATGGTCACATAGCACTTCATTAAATACAGTATGTTCTGTGGCACGGTTGACCCAAAGACAGACTCTCCAAGAATATCAAGTTTGGCCCAAATAATAATGTGAGCCCTTAAAAGATGAGAGCTTCCTCCTGCTTTGGCAGAAGAGGAACACAGAGAGATTCAAGGTGTGAGAGGCTTGACATGTCACTGTTTTTAAGATGGAAGAGACTACATGGGGAAGAAAAAAAAAAAAAGCAGGTAGAATAAATAGAGAATAGACCTTGGCTGATGGCCAATGAGGAAACATGGACCTTCATTCTATAGCCACAAAGAAATAAATTCCACCCACAATCTGAATGAGTTTAGCAGTGGATTCTCCCTGAGAGCTTCTAGCAGTACACCTAGCCAAGCTGGTCTGGAAATAATAATAATAATAAATATTAAATAAATTGTATTATTTTAATAAATAATAATTTATTATTATTAATATTTATTATTCATTTTTATTTATAATGATTTATTATTTATTAACAAAATAATAAATTGTATTATTTTAATCCACTAAATTTGTGGTCATTTGTTACACAGCAATAAAAATCTAATATGCTGTCTCAAATAAGGTTCTCTGTTAATGACATTGCCAGGATCCTTGGCTCCTGAAAACAGATCTAGTGAGGGTGAGCAAGACACTGTAGGAGGGTCTGTGTGTTCTTGAGCCCATCACCTTAGTAGAGAGAGGAGAGCTAGCTGAGACCATTGTGAGACTAACAACAAACAGCCAACTGACAGTCTCCTTTAACATCTGCATATCCCTAGGCACCTGCTCTCCATACCCGTAGGCACCTGCTCTCTAGGACACAGCTGTCTGGAGTATACAAGAACAGAATCTCCTACCAACATGTGAGGACATTCTTCCCAAGACTGGCAGAATGTTCTTTCTGGAAGAGATTTCTGTATTACCCGCTTGTCTCTTTTCACCTTCATGGCAAAACCACTGACCTGCCATTGAAGAATGTTTCTGTGCTACTTCTTCTTTTCGGTATAATACAAATTTGTTGCTTTGTTGTTAGGTGAATGGCAAAATTGTCATAATGGTATTTCATATATCTGGCTTTGTGGGAAAATGAGATGCTCTGCTTAGTCAAACTTTCCCATTTAGTTAAAAACTGTTGCTTTTATCACTACATTTTAAAAGCGTTCGTCCCTTAAACTGAAAACAAACAAGAAAAAGAGCCACAACTTATTATCCAGACTTATTAAACAGGAAATAATGTAAACCATTCTCATTTTTATTGATGATTCATGGTCATCATTAAAATTATCATTTATTTCACAGTCCTGTTTCTGCAGTGATACCCTTAGGGATCATGGCTCCAGAGCACTAAGTCCTTGATTCTACTTCTGCAGGTTTTATTTCTGCAGGTTCTTATTTCCTTATGAACAAGATGCTAATCTAATCCATTGCTGCAGCTGACATATTTACATCTAGCCAGTCCCCATTCACATTCACATGTAGTTCTAGTTCCAAAATTGAACCCTGCTGCCTCAAAACCAAGTAGTTAAGGTCTCTGTACGGATGGTGAAGTTGTAGATAAATATAATAAGGACTCATACAAACTCACATTTCAACATCTCGGATTTCTCAAACAGTCATTGAACAGCTATCATGTCCAAAAAATTATATGGCTCTGTTGAAAATCTAGAGATCTAAAAATTAATGAATAGATAAAAACATTTGGACAAATATTTAACAAGAATATATTATATTAAATCTAATCCTATATATAATTGCAAAGTAATTAATTCAATATGAACCTGCTTCACCATTAGTCTAGTTTTTCATAAAATTAACTTCAGTTATATTCACTTTAGTATATTTTTATCTTTATAATAATTATTAGGTCAATACTTCAACTTACATTATATTCCCAAGAGTGGCCCAAGCCCACTGTCATGCACAATAAATGATCATTAAATATTTGTTGCAAACAGTGAAAATGTAACCTGTTTGGCTTCTCTGCTGTTCTGATACTCCTGTGTAGACAATATTGTGTATTAGATCTCTTCCATCAAATAAATCTTGGCTCTGCATTTCCCGGCCACCATGTGACTGCTACAGCACCCTAATGCAAACAGGACATTTTGAAGAGTTTGTCTCTGATCCTAAAGAATGTATTCAGAGTTTCCATTATCCCAGATAAGACAGTCATGATAAATTTATTATAAAATATTATTTTAAATGAGTTTTCATCTAAAATATTTAGGTTTTAACCATTGAGTTGACCTTGTTGGAAGAGATGCCAGGCTTATTCTCTGCCCATTTCTCTGCCTATTTACTACAGCCTACACCTAGGGTGGCTCAAGCCTCAATTCAAAATGAAGAATTTCAAAGAACCACAGAGTTTAATAATAAGTATTAAAGCAGAGCAGGAAGCATACCAAATGAGGAGTATACCAGAACTTCAAGTTGGGCAGGCCAAGATAGATAGTGGCTTTCCAGAGGCAGGTAAAGACCTAAGAGCAGAGGAAGTACATGGTGGTACTGATTTGTTATCATGTTACTACACTAAAATGCACTGGGTTCTTGCAGGGTGTTGGGTTTGGAAACACTTCCTTATCATGCCAGAAGGAAATCATCTGATCACAAGACATTTCTCCCCTCTTCTCTCCCTAGGAGTTGACAGCAGCTAAAGGCATCTGTCTAAGTTTAATAGGGAGCATAAGGACTGGGAAATATAAGTAAAATGGCATGCGTATACTCTGAGAGATAGCCAGGAAAGTCATTCTTGTCTTACCAACTATATGGGGTGGAGGGATGTGTGAGAAGAGGGGACTGTGTTCCCGAGGGACAGAGGTCATCGTGTTTTGTTTATCTCTGCACATTCACAGTACCTAGAACATTTGTCCATAGTAGAAGGGATAATGTGTTTGTTAAACTGAATTGACTGGAGAACTTACTTTCTTCTTCTAGGGTATGAAATCTTGCAAACTTCTTTGGAATTCAAGCCCCCTCGTGGCTCATTAAGCTTCTGCCCTATCTAGCCTGGTTAAAACAGGACTGATTGAAAATGCAGGACCCCATTTAATCAAAACATGGGGCACTCTCACAGGAACCTGAGTGAGTCCCTTTGAGGAGGCGAAGATTGAAGAAGGAACAAGGAAGGATCTCTAATGCCCCTACCTTCAGCCCACCCCACTGGGTCTTGCCCAGAGCCAGCTTTCAGTAGGCTTTATTTCTTTGTTTGCTAGGTTTGCCATGCAAATAGAAATAATCCTGTCCTCTGCAGAGTAAGCGGTTCAGGATCTGGCAGATTGAAAAGCAAGAACTGGCATGAACAGTGGTGATCTCCGAACTGGAAAAATGTCTGCATTCTCTTGTTGTTTGTTGTTGTTATTGTTGTTGTTTTTGTTGTTGTTGTTTTTTAGCTTATACTTAAGCATTAAAGGGGAAAAACAATTCTTTCACATACCCGACTGGGTATTGGAAGCCGTTAAATAGTGGTTAAAACTGGGAGGGTTGGAGGGAACTTTCCTCCCCCATTCTTTCAAGTTTGGCTGGAGGTCCTTCTGCCCGCAGGCTACAGTCACATTAGCAGTTGGAAATTGGATAACGACAGCACAATGACAAATCCAGGTTGCTTGCAATAAGTTGCTAATCCCTTTGCTTTAATATCGGAGCAGCGTATAATGATGTTTGGACATCACTCCAGTTTACTGACGACCCCACTGGGGCCAGCAATAGAACCTTACAACTGTCTAACAAGGCGTCAGGTGACTCCCGTCGTCACAGCAACGGACACTGGAATCTAATCTTCCCTCCATCCCTTCTAGCACCCAATAACGCCTAGATTATATAAGTGGCCCATCATTGCTTGGTAACTTGAATCAATTAACGTTAATTCGCACAATGCTATGATGTATTGTGATCACTTTCATTTCAGGGAAGGGGGAGAAATTGCTATAAGTCACCTAAAATGAGGTTGTCTGTGGTGCTGAGGTATTAATTGGGTGTCCATATTAAATGCAAAAGGAGCTCCATCGTGAAAGGAAAGTGGATGAGTGACTCTCTTGGCTGCTATTGACCTATCAGAAGAAGACAGTGCCCTTTTCCTTTGCTTTTATCTATTACAGTTTTCCCTATTGCGTGTCAAGTTGATGTATTATAAAAAATTCATTTGGTGACCTTTCACCCCCTTAGCAGATTAAACAATTTCACTTCGATGGCATCATTAACAGGACCCTGCATTTAATGATGATTTCTCTAAAAGGCCACGGAGATTCGATTTTAAGCTAACAGATTTATTGCACTATTATAACATATCGTAAAAAACTGTACCACCTACGGTCAGGTTTTAGGATAGAAACTGCTTAAGAGTTTATGTGGAGCTTAAAGTGGTATTACCTTGGGATATGCTGTAGCAGCAAGTCTCTGACCTCCAGTGAGATGCTGTTTACATTTAATAAGAGATGTTTGCTCACAATAAACTTTAAAGTATGTCAGGGACAGGCCTTTCAGCACCTTTTCAGGCAGTTGGCTCCCATGTCTTCGTCTCTAGACATCGATGTGCTTATGTCAGGATCTCCGCTGGAGTTTTTGGCTTCCCTAAGCCCATTGCTAGCCTGCACCCCACCCCACATCAGAAAGCATTTAAGAAATGAGTTAGGGGGGAAATAGGATCCGGTAGCAATGTTAGAATTTTCCAATAACTGGGGCCATGGAAGAATAGAATTAACAGCATGGCTTTAAAAAATCTGATTTAAATTGTTCCCCTTAAGAAGAAAAAAAAAAAAAGAAAGAAAGAAAGGAGATAAAAGAAAGGCTTTTCTCACTCAGGCTAAGCAAACTAATAAATGATGATTAGGCTGCTGTCTGCTGAATTCCCAGTGAGTGATTCTAGCGCAGAGGTCCTGCCGTAGCCCATAGACGACCAAAGGGGATTCTTAGGACCACATCTTCCCACCCTGTCTCCATTTCCCAGGATTCTCCAAGGAGCGAGAGAGAAAGTGCTCCCTACAGAAACTCCATAGTTCGTGATCTATATCTATAGCATTTGCTCTGCTACTCTTTCCTCTTTTTAGGAATAATTGTCATCTTTGCCTGATATACACCTTCCATACTAAATAAATATTTTATCCTTTTCTCCTTAGATGAGAGAGGAAAAAACAACCAGTTGGGGGGATAAAGTAGTACGAGTATTTAATTGGGACAGGGTAGGCTACCTTTTTTTTTTTTTTAAAAAAAAACTCAAAACCTTGTTAGAACTGACCTAAGCTGTTTTGAGAGTAAGTCAACAATGGGTGCTCTATAATAGGGTAATACATGAGATATGTGATGTCTGTATATTTCCGTGTAATTGCTAAAAATCTATTGCCTGACTGTGATGTATAACACACAATAGACTTAATAAGACAGTAGATATATAACCCATGTGTTCTTTAATAAAGCTAGGTTGCTCATCAAATATACCAAAACTTGGGGGGAAAAGATGTTTTGAGGTATCATGAACCATTTATTTTATTTTGTATTTATTGTATTTTATTGCTAAGTCACATCAGCAATTAATGTGCTTGAAAGAGGTGAGAAACAATATAACTTATTGGTTAACTGCTCTCTTTTTTAAAATTTTTTTTACGATTTTACTTATTCATTTCACAGACAGAGATCACAAGTAGGCAGAGAAGCAGGCAAAGAGAGGGGAGGAAGCAGGCTCTCTGACGAGCAGAGAGCCCGAATCGGGGCTCAACACGGGGCTCCATTCCAGGACCCTGGGACCATGACCTGAGCCGAAGGCAGAGGCTTTAACCCACTGAGCCACCCAGGTGCCCCTGGTTAACTGCTCTAGACCTTGATCATACACTTAACCATTAGTCACACCTTTGGCAAGTAACTTAAGCCCTTTGGGGGTCTCAGTTTCTTCAAGTTTAAGTTCAAGTTTAAGAAGTACATTAAATCACAGTGTCATTTTAAAGATTCAATGGGTTTACATGTGGAAAGCTTAGAATAGTACCTGGTACACAGTAAGCGCTCAGCATATATGAATTTTAAGTTATTATTCGCCCTAAGGGCTTCATTCAATTAAAATAGATTAATCAATCAATTCCATAATTATGTAGCCTATTCAGTGCAAGCACAATGTGGAGAATGTAAACACAGAAGGGTTGTTGTGAGGGTTATGTGAGCTATTCTATGTAAATGAGTGTTGTTGCCCGACTTGCTCTTAGGCATCTCTTCCAGTTCTTTTCGGTGACATCCTCTTGGACCACAGAATCAGGCATCCTCGAAGCCTTTATCCCATAAAAATTGGAAAACATCAAAAATCAGAGCCTTTTTGGGGAGAATTGGTTTACGAGCAGACTAGTGAACATATCGGCACCTTCTAAATATTTTAGTCTGATACGGCATTTTTGGGGTGGATATTAATGAATGGTGATAAAAATCTAAGTTCATAATTTGTGCTTCTTCCTACCCCTCCTGCATACCCAGTCCATCCTTTACCAATGCTAAGCAAACATAAAAGATAAACATTTAATTATTCTTGAGTTGTCAGGTCATATTTTCTATATACCACATTACGAAGTTTCTAGAAACAATAGCAAATGCAAATATTTTCACTGGGTAATAATGCACTTTAGAAATTGTTCCTGCCATGACAACTGTAACCTTATGGATGTATTCTCTTTTTTGTCAACACATGCCAGAAATACAAGCAGTTCTAAAACTGAGAACTTGATATATATTCGGCCGTATGCTCTCTCGGTCCTGGTCCAGCCTTCAGATGGAGAAGTGGGAAAAGAGCTTACAGTCCAACCACGGCTCGTTTTTCTGGATAAGCAGGTAACTGGTTCGTGGGGAACAGTGTCTATTGAGAGCTGGGAGCATGTCCTGTCGGGTACATGTCCCGCATATACCGAGTAGCCCCCAAGTACTAACAGCTGCACTGGGAACCTCTACAGACTTTGTCATCTGCCATCCACCTCACAGCTGACTTCCTTCCACTTTCATGAGTGATAAAGAGTAAAAATAAAAGTCTAATGCTTTTCCTCAGCAAATCCTTGAAGCGGGTTTCTTGTATCTTCTGGAAATCTAGCCTTTCCAAAGAAGTCATTTCGTATGCTAATGAAAGAATGTCTGCTATCACATCTGCATTACAGTTAAATGTTATTGTAAATGATTTCTCTTATATGTGGTTAAGTCAATCCTCAATGAAGGCGTCTGTGCTTAATTCTGATTTTAGTGGCCATGCCCTCTGATTCTACTTTACCTTTTCTGTATTTACTCAAGTCATGGGGAGAAGGAAGGGAAATATGGCAGTTAAATCAGCTTTCTATTCTTTGTCATAAAAATGCACCCCTGACATGTTTGTGCATGGAGGAAGCCTGTAAGATTGAGGTCCACACTTAGAAACCTGGCCCTTCTGAGGTAATCTGGCAATCGGCTCAGTCCTGCTTCTTTTTCTCAAGCATGGCTTCCTTGTTAATCTTCAACATGTAATGCCACTCTCCTCTTCTGTAAAGTTAGCTTTCCTTTCTCCTCTTCATTAACCTGCCTCAACTTCTCCTGCAATAATCTCCTTTCTCTTTCCTCGATGAGCTAATTTTGATATATTTTAACACAAGAGAGAAAATATTCATCTCTTTCCTTCCTTTGCCTCTCTCTACTGAGTTTTGTTTCATAAAAGAGTCTGACTTCTTTTCTGTTTTAGATACCTTCACAAAAATTCTCTTCTCAATCCAACTCCTCCCATCCTGTTTTTTCTATTTCCAGAATCGGAGAATAGAGTCCTTGGGCCCCCCCTCAGAGCCTTGGACTATTTCTGTTTCCCTGGAAGGGACATCAGATTCAGTGTTGAAAGGTAGGTCCTTGTGACATTCAGGCACCTGTCACTACAACATCTGCAAGAAAATGTTTGCAGCCGTTACAATTCCTAGCAAGGTTGGTAATAGTGTCTTGGGTAATTTGGAAGGTCTCCTTTATCCCCAGTCTACAATGCCATATCTGTGAAAAGCAAGATTAGACTGGCAGCCAATACTTAAGGAGCCTCCTCCTCTTCTCCCCTTGCGTGATGAAGTAGCATTTTTTGTCATAACCATATCCCCAATATGACGTAAGAAAAAGGGCATGTCCCCCAAGACAAATGATTCTGGTACAGTATCATGGACTGGCTCAGAGAGCAAGGCACACGTATGATATGGTTCTTTTTTTTTTCCCCCATAAGATTTATTTATTTATCTGAGAGAAAGACAGACAAATAGGTAGACAGCAGGGGTGTGAGGTGGGGGGACAGTGGGAGAGGGAGAGAGAGATTCCCAGCTGACTCCATGCTGAGTGCAAAACCCACACGGGGGCTCAATCTTAGGACCTTGAGAGCTGAAATCAAGAGTTGGGTGATTAACCAACTGAGCCACCCAGGCACCCCTATGATGTGATTTCTATGGGGAAATAGAAACACTCTCAGGGTTATGAAGAAAAAATACAATGGCAAATGCAAAGCACATGGTCCAGAGCAGGTCCTCAGAGTTTACTTTCCCCTCTCTACCTTGCTTTGTCCTCTGTTGCCTTCCTGTTCGGTCCTAGTACCACTGCTAGTTTCATTTACTTTCCCTGAAGTTGTGCGTATAAAATAAAAATTTAAAAAACCACCATTGCATTCTTTGCCTGTATGAGTTTGACTATTTTAGATACTACATGTAAGTAGATTCATACTGTATTTGTCTTACTGTGAATGGCTTATTTCACTTAGCATCGTGTCTTTAAGATTCACCTGGGTTGTTGCATATTTCTGAATTTTCTTTATTTAAGACAGAATAGTATGCCATTGATGTACACATTGCATTTTTAAAATCCATTCATCTGTTGACGAACATTTAGATTGTTTCCATGTCTTAGGTAGTATGAATAACACTGCAATGAACATGGGGGTTTGGATGCCTATTTGAGATCTTGATTTCAATTCTTTTGGATAAATAACTGGAAGTGGGCTTGCTGGATTATATTTCTATTTTTATTTTTATTTTCTATTTTTTTGTGTGTGTGAGGAATTTCTATTTTTCTATTTTTGTGAGGAATCTCCATGCCATTTTCCACAGTGGCTGCACTATTTTGCATTCCCATCAGCAGTGTGTGAGAGTTCCAGTTTCTCCACGTCATCACTAACACTTTCTTTCTTCCTTCCTTTCTCTCTCTCTTTTTCTCTTTTTTATAATAGCCATCCTAATAGGTATGAGGTTATATTTCATTGTAGTTTTAGTCTGCATTTCCCTGATGATTAGTGATGTTGAGCATCTTTTCATATACTATAGATGTTGGCCATTTGTAGGTTTTCTTTGCAGAAATGTTTGATTGAATCTTTAGCTTATTTTTTTAAAATCAGGTTATTAGCTTTTTTTATCCTATTGAGATGTAGGGGTTTCTTACATATTTTAGAAATTCACACCTTATGAGATATATAGTTTGTGAATATTTTCTCCCATTTTGTAAGCTGCCTTTTCACCCTGTTGATTATTTGCTTTGCTGCACAGAAGCTTTTTAGTTTGATATAATGCTACTTGTCTAACTTTGCTTTACATGTCCACAGTACCCAAAGAAATCTACAGATTAAGTGCAATCTCTATCAAAATCCTAATAACATTTCTTATAGAAATAGAGAAAACACTCTAAAATGTATATGAAACCACAACAGATCCCGAAAAGCCAAAGCAATCTTGAAAAAGAAAAACAAAATAGATAGCATCACACTCTGTGGTTTCAAAGTATATTACAAAACTACAAAAATTAAAACAGTATGGTACTCACCTAAAAACAAAGGTATAGACCAACTGAACAGAATAAAGAGCCTAAAAATAAATCCACACATACGTGGCCAGCTGATATTCAACAAGGGAGCCAAGAACACACAGTGGGGAAAGGATATAGACATTTTAGCAAATAGTTTTGAGGAACCAGATATCCACCTGGAAAAGAATGAAATTGGAGCATTATTTTACACCTTGAAGAAAAAGTAACTCAAAATGGATTAAAATCTCAAACATAAGACCTGAATCTATAAAACCCCTAGAAGAAAAGCAAGTTTCTTGACCTTGGTCGTGGCAATGATTTCACCAGGGACATCAGATGACGCTGATGGCATTAAACACACAGGCAACCATTAAAAGCAAGGTAAAAGATATATTGTTAACTCTTTTAAAAAATCAGCTTATCAGATTTCTATGTACTTCATGAATTGGCTAGGACATTTCTGTTGGTTTTGGGTTGTTGTAAATGACTCATCTACCAGTTCAAAATATCAGCCTATCCATAAAGTAACTGGATTCCAAAAATAAGCCATGACTTTACTGTTATTTCTTGCTCTACTCTGGCTGTGAGCCTAAGCTCCTTCACAGGGACTCTGTAAAATATGCCAAAATGTATAGGAGTAAGACCATTGTAGAAATACTAAATCTTGCCATTCCTGTTAGTTGCATTTACTTTTTGGCCTAAACTGTTAGTAACATCTGATATATAGCACTTGTCTCTCCTGATAATATTGTCTCTTCGTTCTTTGTTACACTTCTTTAAAAAAAAGGAAAGATACACAATTTTCATGATAAAGTTTCCAAATTAGTGAATTATCACTCAAAACAGTTTTTAATGAATTAGTCCCAGAATTTGTTTTATATCACTGTTTTATTTAGCTTATATATTTTGTTTTCCTGTAGAGGTACCCCTCATCAATTCCAGAAAACAGAATTAGTCCCTTCTGAAAATGTTCTTGAAATAAAATCTTTAATAAAAGGGTGAGGAGGCAGCTGGATGGCTCAGTGGGTTAAGCCCCTGCCTTCAGCTCAGATCATGATCTCAGGGTCCTGGGATTGAGCCCCAAATCAGGCTTTCTGCCCAGCAGGGAGCCTGCTTCCCTCTCTCTCTCTGCCTCCCTTTCTGCCTACTTGTGATCTCTGTCTGTCAAGTAAATAAATAAAATCTTTTAAAAAAATGTTCCTGAGGAGGCAATTGACATTTCATGATTAAGTATTTCATAGCTTCAAACCCTTTACTGTTTCATGCTTGTCTCACTCTCTTCCTTTCTTATTAGAGCTATAAATTTGTCTGCTATCTCTTTCTAATTTGCATTTCAACTATTGTGGCCTATAAATTCCCTACCCTATCTACTTACTTATCAATAAACTAAATCTTTTCAGCCTGTACACAAAAATTATTTTCCCAAACTTCCACAGTGTTGTTACTCTCCTGAGCACTCTGTCTGTCTACTTTCTGCTTGTACAATCCAATTTTAAAGGTCCAGGAAATGCTGCTTATTCTGTGAGACTCACCTCATAGACTCCATGTTTCCCATTCTTCCAGTCCTAACAATGTATATCTTACTCACTTTGGTGAAAGTAACACCCATATTGCTGACTCCTATTTTTGTCTTCTTGGTCATTTCTTTACCAAAGCAGTTAAGCCTGAAACTCTTTGGGTTTAAAATCCTGAGGAAAGAGGACAGCCCAATGTGATGGGGATGTGCAAATTTGCAGAAACAAGCCACATCATTAAGAAAGTAAGATAATTAAACAAAGCTACCCAACATTGGCCAGTAAAAATTAAACATTCAAAATTGTATTAGGAGGTAGTTTTAAACTGCCTGGTTTGATGATGTCATTCTGTCCATTATTCAATACCATTTAGCTGTTACTGACATTTTGATATGAGATTCATAAGACAGAATAGTAATTTGTTTACTCTCTGATCTTAAGACAACAGTGTCAAAAATATCAATTTTCAGCTTTTTTTCATATTTTAGTAATGTGTACATCAACTACCTCACCTGGAAACTGAAGCTCACCTACCCCATCCTCTATTCCATATTATACCCAGATTCCATAACTTATCCATACTCCAGACTTTACACACACTCATACCTATCTTTGTCCTTTCAGGCTGCTATAACGGAAAACCACAGGCAGAGTGGCTTGTAAACAAAGAAATTTATTTCTCTCCATTCTGGAGAATAGGAAGTCCCAGATCAAAGTGCTGGCAAACTTGGCATCCAGAGAAGACATTCTTCCTGATTCATAGATGGCCATCTTCTCACTAAGTCCTTATGTGGCAAAAGGGGCAAGAGAGCTTTTGGGAGTTTTTTTTTTTTTTTAATTTTTTAATTTCAATTTTTATTTTTTAAAAGATTTTATTTATTTGTTTGACAGAGAGAGAGATCACAAGTATGCAGAGAGGCAGGCAGAGAGAGAGGGGGAAGCAGGTTCCCCGCTGAGCAGAGAGCCCAATGTGGGGCTCGTTCCTAGTACCCTGAGATCATGACCTGAGCTGAAGGCAGAGGCTTTAACCCACTGAGCCACCCAAGCGCCCTGGAGTTTTTTTTTTATAAGGGCATTTATCACTAGTCACTCCACAGAAGTCCTACTCCTAAATCCCAGCTCAATGGAGATTAAGTTTCCACATTTGAATTTTGGAGGGACACAAACATTCAGTCCATTACCCATACTCTATAACTTACTCTATAACCCTAACCCTAACTCCATATTCCTTTTATAAAAAATAGTGTGATAGAATACATACAGCATTAACTTGCTGTCATAACCATTTTTACATGTACAGTTCATTTACCTACATTCTTCCCTTATTCCTACCTCATATGTTTACCCATATTTTGTACCTTACCCATACTCTATACCTTGCTCATAATTCATAACTCACCATTCTTCATATACTACCCATACCTACCACCATATCCATGTTCTCTGTTTTCCCCATCCATAGTACTTTCTTCTGGACCATACCTTATTCAGACTCCATGCTTCACTTTGCCCCAGTCCTCACACCCTCCCCCAATCCTTCATTATTTCTCTTTCAGTTATTCCAAATATATCATCATTGACTAGCTTAGAATCATATTGTGACTATGCAAAATGAATGAGTGTTTGCTATTTTATTTAATGCACCACATCATACTCAGCCTGCTGACTCATCTAGATTAGTATTGTCAGAACTATTTTCCTTGGAAGATTTACTGAGGAAGCATAAGGAATGGGCTGAAGTCATTCTATGCTCACATTTTTGTGTGTGTCATGGAGTAGGGAAAATGAGCTTGTGGAGTTTTGTGTTTTTAGAATGTCCACATCACCAAAACAGCTTTTTTCATATGGCTCTTGGAGCCATCATGAAATACTTCTTTTTAACTACAGAAAGAGTAGAACTAAAACCATTTGGGATGGATGACCTAGCTTATTCTAAGTATTTCCCGGAGGAGAACAATAACAACGAGACCGTATCTATATGTCTAGTCTAAACCTTTTATACTTATCTCAGTAGAGCCCCCTCAGTAAAAAAGCAGGTTATAATAAAATAACAAAAAAAGTAAATTTATGTACTGGAAGATAATTATTGAAGGGCCCTACAGACCCTTTCATATTTAATGACAGATCCTCGTTGTAGGAAAAAATATGTACTTAATATTAAAAAAAAATACAGTCTCAACATTAATGATATGCCAGTTTGCTAATATTGCCAGGGATGAGAAGGATAGTTGTGGGGGAGAATTGGGTATTTTGGAAACCATATGCCCCAGAGAAACCCATTCAGGTAGCACTCGCTGCTAAGTCACGTGGTCGATTTCAATCTTGCTTCAAGCCCAGCACCCCACCTCATCCCAAGTTCCCCCGGCCAGTACACTGCTTATACCAGCTTGATCAGGGAGCCTGTCGCTGGCATTTGTATATTTTACAATTACCATTCTAGAGATATGAACCCTGGAGTAATATACTGTACTTGGCAGCAACTGCCTCAGCTTTTGGGCACATATGCTTCAAATCTGAGAATATCATAGATATATATGGGAATCTTTGTAGAGATCTCTGAGGCAAGCTGGTATTTAACACAAAAGCAAACCCATTTGGAGCTAAAACACTTTCCATTAGGCAGTTTGGCGGCTGTTCTATGAGCCAGACTCACTGTGCTCGACGGACACATTTCGATTAAATGCTGCTTTGTATTCCTCCAAAGATGGGAACAATAAGGACGTTTGTCAAAGGAAAAACTGCAGCAAACGATTTCATGTTGAACATCTGTACTCTGCAGTTCATTGTTTGTAAGAGTTTATTGACCATAATTTTGATGCATATAGGTTTTAAAGTGTATAAACTGCATTTATCTTGGGCGCCTATCATTTATTTGAGTCTTGGCTTATTTATTTCCATTTTTCTGGGCATTTTATTTATTTTGGGATGCTGAAGAGATGAAGGAAAAGATGCTTTTGAAAAAGAAGTTTTAGTTAGCTCTGCAAAATTGATGAGGAAAGACAGTGTTTCCACAAAACGGATTAAGCAATTGAATTGAAAAATGTTAACACTAAGCATATTATAACTTTATGATACCTTTCAGCCTTAAAGATCTCAAACCAATTTATAAACTTTAAGACCACTCTCCCAACTCCTTGTCCATCATATCAATCATCATGACATTTCCAGAGTGAACTGTAGCAGCTGTTAATTAGCAAAGTAATTTGAGGGTAGTGGAGTCAGAAGACTAATTAATGGCGTTGTGAATGTGATCCTGAGTTAAGTTGCCTTCTTTCACTTTAAAAATGGATGGCCTATTGTTAGAAGATGTAAACTTGCTTTTTTTTTTCTTTTTTTTTTTTTTTCATTTTATTCATGGGAACCATAGCCAAGGCAACCCAAGTTGCTAAATCAGGGTAGCCTTTATCAGTCATGATTTGATGCATAGCTGTGGTCCTGCTCTATTGGCCTAACTCTGCTGCCACATAAACTACAGATCCCTTGAATAAAAGAGAGGCAGCGCCTAGAAACGACCATCTATAAGATAGTAGATTTTCTTTCTTGGCAGATATTTAATAATGAAATAGTCAACATATTGTAGTAGTTAAGAATGTCAACTTGGAAATCAGGCAGACCTGGGGCTATAACCCCCACACCAAGTAATTTCACCTTTCATAAGGTTATCTATTGCCTTTTGTACAGTTTATTTAAAATCATGTATCTAAGGCACAGCATCCGGCATGGCAAACTTCAATTACTGTTACTATTATTCTTTCTTGGATTATTTGGTTCCACGATTCATCTAAGAAAAGCCTGATGGGTTTTATAATCTGTTTCATTAAATCTTTTTTTCCATTCGTTCCCAGTTGCCTCTTTACAGAGAAGACTTAAAGAAACTGCCTTGAGTGGGTAACTAACATTTACATTTTGTTTCTGTGTTTGTTTGTAGGGTGTACTCGGGCAGAAAGTCAAGATGGTTATGTGAGCTTCTCCAACTTGGCAGTTTTGATCTCTGGGTCAAATTGGCACTTTCTTTTTACTGTCACTTCCCCTCCAGGTAATAGTAGCAGGAGTGTGTTTTTACTATGTGTTCCTTAAAAAAAAAAAAAAAAAAATAGCCCCTTCTCCTTTATAATGGGAATAGCTCCTATCATGAATAAGAAGTCATCACAGTTTAGAGAAAAAAATCACTTGGCTATATCATTAAGGTATGAGAAACAAGAACTCATATAGAAATTAAGTCCCTGGAGAATTTTGGTAAGCAAGAATCCAAATATACATTTTCTTCTAGTTGTTAAAATTTACTTTGAATGCTTTTTATTATTGTTACTACTTATTCTTTCTTTGACATGTGGTGGCATTTGGTTGGATATTAACGAGAACATTTTAAGGTTAAGAAAGAGAGTCATGGGATATTAAGTATTGTGAAATTTTATATTTCAGTTCTGCCCTCCTCACCCACTGCCTCCCCCCAGCTCCATAACCATTCAAAGTCCTGGCACTTTAGAAGGACAGATATAAGGTGTCTGTAAATTGCTCATATGCTCCAACTCATCTTGAGGAAACCTTGAAAAAAAGGTCTTCTCCCTTCTGCAACATTCTTGACAACTTTTGCTATATTAGAGGGTAATACTACTCAGTAAGTTTGAAGTAGATAGCACGTTAATTTAACTTCCAAGGAATCTATGCAAAATCCTCCTCTCATTTCCATGAAGGGTAGAGCCAGGTCTCCTCTTACCAAGGAGTGGTGAGAAAAGAGTGTTTTTTGTTTGTTTGTTTGCTTTTGAGAGTGTAGTTTTTGGCATCCTGTTTTTAAAAATACTGAGCTCTCATAGAGACACCGGAAAAAGAAAAAAGAAAAAAAGATTTAATTTTTCCATTCATTATTGTGATTTACCAGAAAAAAATTCCTCCACTAACAGAGCATCTAAAAGAATTCTAAAAATGCTGACACCACATTTGAACTAAAGAAGTAGATATTTATAACCACTTATTAATTTGGGGCAGAAAATTAGTCTGATATTAAAGCCACACAATTGTGGAAAGCAGTTAGTACACGGATGTGATGATGCAAAGTTTTATAAAATGCACTTGAATAGGGTACCTGGGTGGCTCAGTGGGTTAAGCCACTGCCTTTGGTTCAGGTCATGATCCCAGAGTCCTAGGATTGAGTCCCACATCAGGCTCCCTGCTTTCCAGGGAGTCTGCTTCTACCTCTGACCTTCTCTCCTCTCATGCTCTCTCTCTCTCTTTCTCTCTCTCTCAAAGAAATAAATAAAATCTTTAAAAAAACACATTCGAATAATCATCACTAGAATTAAACCAGTTAGTTAATGGAAACAACCAAGGAAATCTCATGTTTTGATGCGAGATATCTGAAGCCCAACAACGACTGTTTAATTAAGGCCACATATTAGTTCTCCTTATGAAACTTGAATTCCAACTGTCATAAGATACTTCTCAAAAAGAGAAAACTGTAGCTCTTGGGAAAGTATAGAATGAGCATTTGTCAACAACTTCTTTAACTCACTAGTTGAGTGTACCACAAAGACGCAAATGGTTTCAAGAGTATTTAAGATTGCCACAATGAAAAGATAAGCATTACAGAGAAGAGCATTTGAGAGACGTGCATCACACAGCCAGCTGAAATAAGTTTGCCACATTGGATACAGGGCAATAAAACTGTAATCTTTGGTGTTACATGTGTACAGTTACCATTTACATCTGAATGGAGAAAAATTATTTGCAGTTTACCTATATAAATATATATACACAAATGTATACTATGTTCCAGATAATTTGATAAACCTTGAATGGGCCTGTTTGAAAATACTATGGTATGACATCGATCAGATCTATAATCATTTTTTCCCTTTATCCAAGTCCTGGACAATTTTTTTGCACCTGACTTCTGAGAATCAACTATATTATCATTAATCTTAATTTTGCAGGGCAAATATCTTTTAAGTACCTATGGAAGTGTCTTTATGTAGGACAGATCCATGGAGATACATGTTCAGTGTTCTGGACCATGGGATCCCCATGTATATATATTTTGGAAGGACAATCCATGCGGAGCTGGATATTTTGTCCCAGACTTGTTGGGTTATTTAAAGGACCTTTGTCCTTCAATTTCCTCAGTAGTTAACCAAGACTAACCAAATACTTCATCAAAGTTATTTTGAGGAATAAGTTATACAGCCAGTTGTAAAATGTGGTGTAGACAAAAACTTCTCAGTAACACTTCATGATTTTGAGCTAGCCATACTGTTCACATTTATTAGACTACAGCTTTAATTTAGGCTTCCCTATAACTTGTAAAAGAGGCTGGGGAATTATCTTGAAAATTTTTTCTTCAGCAATTTTCCTTAAATTATTCTTCATAATTTTCAAACCATGTCAATGAGGCGAGGCTCATTAAATCTCAGAATGAGATTTCTGAAGTTTAAATTAGAAGAGAATAGATGGAAGATAGAGAATGAATATCTTAGAAAGAAGAACAGTATTTTAGAAGTGTAGAAACTGAGGAGCTGAGAAATCAACCAGATGTGTATGGGACCCTCACCAGTCTTTCTAATATGTTGACTAATCTGGCTCACTTATTCGTTTTGGAACATCTGAGATGCCACCAAAAGAGAAGGGTTTCTGTGTGTTTAATTCTGCTGACTTCCCAGCCAGCCTTTCCTCCTTCCCTATCATCCCCATGACTTGGCTGTGGTTTCTCTGTCCGTTCTTTGCAGCCCTGTAGCTCGTAGGGGTTTCTCAGGGGCTGCTGGGCTGAAAAGAGACCAGGGGAACCCAGGCTGCTCCTAGCCACCAAATCCAGAGAAATCTGGCTTGGCTCTGTTGTCCCTGCCATTTCCATGCATGGGATACTCTTCCTCCTGAAATTCATATGACTCAATCATCATTTCACTCAGATTTCTCCCCAGATGTCACCTCCTCGGGAACGTCTTTTCTGCATCACTAAGTCAACCCCACCACCATTCCCAGTCCTGCTCCATTGCCAGTCATTCTCTGTCTGCCAACCTCACTTTGGTCTTCACGGCACTTACTGCCACATGGGACCAGGGTATCAGTGTATTTGCTTGTTTGTCTACTGCCTGTGTTCTGCCCCCCAGCCACCCCCATTCAAACCTAAGTTCCAAAAGGGGCAGGATTTATGCTGAGTTCAGCACTGTATCTTTGGAGTGTAGAAAAACTTGGAACATCATAGGCACAACCATTTCTACTATTTTTAATCTTATTTTTTCAGTGTACCAAGATTCATTGTTTATGCACCACACCCAGTGCTCCATGCAATACGTGCTTTCCTTAACACCCACTACCAGGTTCACCTAACCCCCCACCTCCCACCCCTCCAAAATTCTGTTTGTTTCTCAGAGCCCACAGTCTGGGCTTTAACTCCCCCTCTGATTTCCCCCAATTCACTTTTCCTTTCCTTCACTTTTCCTTTCCTTCTCCTAATGTCTTCTGTGTTATTCCTTATTCTCCACAACTAAGTGAAACCATATGATAATTTACTCTCTCTGCTTAACTTATTTCACTCAGCATAATCTCTTCCAATCCCATCCATGTTGATACAAAAGTTGGGTATTCATCCTTTCTGATGGCTGCATAATATTCCATTGTACATATGGACCATATATATTTTTTTAATCCATTCGTCTATTGAAGGGCATCTTGACTCTTTCCATTGTTTGGCAATTGTGGCTATTGCTGCTAGAAACACTGGGGTACAGATGGCCCTTCTTTTCACTATATCTGTATCTCTGGAGTAAATACCCAGTAGTATAATTGCAGGATCATAGGGTAACTCTATTTTTAATTTTTTGAGGAATCTCCACACTGTTTTCCAAAGTGGCTATACCAACTTGCATTACCACCAACAGTGTAAGAGGGTTCCCATTTCTCCACATCCTCTTCAATACTCATTGTTTCCTGTCTTGTTAATTTTGACCATTCTAACTGGTATAAGGTCATATCTCAATGTGGTTTTGACTTGAATCTCCCTCATGGCTAATGATGATGAACAATTTTTCATGTGTCTATTAGCCATTTGTATTTCTTCTTTGAATAAGTGTCTGTTCATGTCTTCTGCTCATTTCTTTATAAGTAAGTAAGGATATTGAGATGATGTCTAAGATTGTAGCTTTGTAATGTTCTGCTACTATAAATATTTAAAAGCTTGTGGTCTCTACCCTTAGACCCAGGTACTTCTCTGGTCTTATAAATCAGTTAATTGACTTCAACCCCTCTGCCATTATTTGTGTCCGAAACACTTTCATGGCCTGATCTTTTGTATCCCACTTGATATATGCTATTTCCCAGCTCAGAATTTTTCCTTTTATGACACCTCATTGCCTTCAAGATATAGTCAAGAAGCTTTGGGTTGACATTTACTGCCTGCCAAAATTTATCTCAAATGCTTTCCAGCATTAATTCCCACTATCTTTTGCACTAATTTCCTAAACAATTGCTCTTTCCTCCTTTCTGTCTTTATTTGCTTAGCCTTAAAAGCCCCACTTAAATATTCTCTTTTGGATGCTTTCCCTGACCATATTGATGGGAAATATCCTTCCAGAGCAATTGATTGCATTATTCTGTTGACATGTGTCACATTCTGATTTGTGTGTGTGTGTGTGTATGTGTGTGTGTGTGTGTAATTTTATCTACTAGCTTGTAAATATCTTCAGAATGAGAACAGTGACTTATTCAGTTAGCAAAGTAAACAATCACTGAGCAATCATTGGAAAATGGATAAAAGAACGAGGAATCTTGTTATACTTCTGCAAATCACCAGTAAAATCCATTCCCCCCTCTCTGGGCTTGATTTATCTTATTCAGATGTTCATAAAAAGCAACTAATAACGAACAAGCTAAGTAGGTGTCAAGCATAAGATGTACACAGGAGAACCATTTCTAGCTAATTTTGTTATGGTAGTTTTGGGACCAAGTCAGCAACGAGTCAAGAGACTGAAAACCTGACAGTGACTTTAAATCAAAACTATATATATATATATATATATATATATATATATATATAATCAGGTTCAGTCCAAGGAAAGCACAGCAAAGAATAGCACAATGTTTCCTTGAATAGAAAAAATAAAAACTCTGTTTTTGCCTACATTTATTCAGATGATTGCAGAGATTTGGCGTAGGCTGGTTTATTTGGATGTGTTACTTAAAAATCTCTGGCTCTAACTCATGCTTGTAGGCAAGTGCTTTTTTAAAAAAATTTTTCATTTTTGTATTGGGGTATAATTGACACATGATAAACTACAAATACTTCAAACACACGGTTTTGTAGATTTTGATGAATATATACTTCCATGAAACCATCCCCACAATTAAGATAATGAACATATCTGTTACCCTCAAAATTATAGGTAAATTTAAATTTTTTTATTTAAAAAATAATACACAGTAAAATTTATTTTTGCATATGTTTTTGTGGATTCTAATATCTTATCAGATTCATGTAATTACCACCACAGTCAGGATATAGAATATTTCCAATAAATCTCCCTTATTCTGCTCCTCTGTCCTCACATTCCCCCTGCCACTATCACTAATCCCTGGCAATCACTTACCTGTTCTTTATCACTATAATTCTGTCTTTTCTACAATGTCATATAAATGGAATCATAAAATATGTACCCTTCAGAGATGGACCTCTTTCACTTAGCATAATACCTTTGATGGTCATCCCAGTTGCTACTTTCCTACTAATAATCTTGTTCAGTTTCCCAGATAACAAAATTCTCATGGATGTTAGAAAATTCTCTTGGCTCTGTGGTAGGAGTCCCTGTTCCCTGTTTTGATGTCTTACATACCATTTTTTAAAAACAGGAGACATAGGTCAGAGCAAGTAGTTTCACACATTCTAGAGCTGAGAGCATTTCTATTCTAATTAGTGGAACATGAGAGTGAAATTGAAATTTTGCATTGGTGGAAAAGGTAAGTCTGAGAATGAAAGGGGAGATTTGGAAGAATGCCCCATTGGTAATGGACAGAATTGGAAGGAACAGTTGTATGTTATTGTTGGAACTGGATTCTTGTAGTTCTTCAGAAATACAAATTTTCAATTGAATATTAGTTCATTTAATCACTTAATTCGCTAAGTATTTATTGAACCTACTAAGTGACAGGTATTGTTGTAAACATATCTCTTCCACAGTATTTTTATTACATCAACATCTTTTATCCAATTAATATGTTATTACTGTTTTTTTTTTTTAAACAGGAGTCAATTTTACAGCTCGATCAAGGTCATTCACTGTCTTACCTGTGCGTAGGTCAGAGAAGTCAACCATCATCTTGGCTGCTTCCCTGTGCTCAGTGGCCTCATGGCTGGCTCTATGCTGTCTGGTGTGCTGTTGGTTAAAGAAAAGCAAAAGCAGAAGTATGTAGATTTTTCTTTTGGCAATGAAAATATCAGTGGGGAAATGTTATAGTGTATAATACACTAACATTTCTTTTTCTTTCCCCAAGAGAAATTTTTTATGAAACTCTAACATATGGAACCAAACTATTCAGTTTATACAATAGAGACAAAGATTGCTTAACCTTAACTAATAATAGTGATAATGATGAGAGTATTTATTGAATATTCACTGTGGGCCAGGTTCTAAGTACTTTATATGCATGGATTTTTTAATCTTCATAACAGCCCTTTGAAGTAGGATCTGTGTTATGGGCGTAGCATGAGGTACACAAAGGTTAAGTAACTTGCCCAAGGTCACACAATCAAGAAAAAGTCAGGCAGTTTGGCTCCAGATGCTACTCTCTAAAACACTATGTTCCACTGCCCAAGTAATCCTCCAAAAAGTAAGTTTAAGAAAGAAGGGAAAGGGATTCAGAAGAGGGAAGAGAATGTTTGGTGGGTTTTTTTCCCTATCGTAGGAGCATGGAAACTATATTCTTGAACATCTTCGCAGAAGCAGATCATATCTTTTAGACTGGGGACATGGAGCATCACTGAGGGAAAGAAGTTCTGGAAAGGAGGCTTCTTTCTATCTTTCTACTTTGCTCTTAGAGTGAGGGAGATAGAGGGGCAGGCCAAGTATTGGCAAGTCCCTGACTCCCCTCATCAGATTAGTGGATGAAACACTTGTGTGCTCAAACAAACGTGAGTACAAAAGAAGTGAGGCAAAGAGAGAAGTCAAAATAAAGAAAGGAAAGAGGAAGAAGCATGGAGCCACTACTGGAAGACTCATAGTGCTTGGGTTTCTGAGAGATCTTGGGAGAGGGAAGCTCCATACACTCTTTATTTTGAACCAAGCAGCAGTGTGATATACTTCCCTCTCTCCCTGTCCTGATGGGGCTGGCCAAACTGCAGGGAAACTCAAGGGTACCTTGTCTTTCTCAAGAAGAATGGGATCTCATCCTGAGTTGTTGCCTGTGATTTGTGGAATGCAGGTTTTGGTCTTTGGGGTTATTTTTTGTTTTTTGTTTTGTTTTGTTTTATTAACATATAATATTTGTTTCAGGGGTACAGGTCTGTGAATTATCAGTCTTACACAATTCATAGCACTCGCTGTAGCACATACCTTCCCCATTGCCCATAACCCAACCACCCTATTCCTCCCCCTCCCCTACCCCCAGTAACCCTCAATTTGTTTCCTGAGATTAAGTGTCTCTTATGATTTGTCTCCCTCCCTGGTCCCATCTTGTTTTACTTTTTTCCCCTCTCTTTCCCCCATGACCCCTCATCCAGCCTCTCAAATTCCTCATAACAGAGAGATCATATGATAATTGTCTTTTGGTCTTTGTTTTTACATCTAAAGTAGTGTGTTTGTGTGCATGTGTGTGTGTGTGTGTGTGTATGTGTTGATTTTTGGTTTGAAAGCAAAGACATTTCATAATTTTTAATTTCATGCAATTCTGTGATATATTCTACTTAATTCTCATCCTCCACTTTACCGCTAAGCCTACCAGCAATGGAGGAGCCCCCACTAAGTTCTGCTCACCCATCTCCTTCCTTCTGTTCTCCAACTATAGAGGAAGCTTCTTCCTGCAGTCTAACATACCATTCATTACCTTGGTATTCTCTTTTTCACTCTTTCAACTTTTCAATATCTGTGGACACATTTCTCTTTATTAAATTCACATATTTTCTGGGCTGCCTGGGTGGCTCACTGGGTTAAAGCCTCTGCCTTCAGCTCAGGTCATAATCCCAGGGTCCTGGAATCGAGCCCCACATCAGGCTCTCTGCTTGGCAGGGAGCCTGCTTCCCTCTCTCTCTCTCTGCCTGCCTCTCTGTCTACCTGTGATCTCTGTCTGTCAGATAAATAAATAAAATTTTAAAAAATTTAAATTCACATATTTTCCTGATTGGATGTAGACTTCTAACTTTCTTATAAAAATAAAAAGAGATTAGGAAACACTTTATGAAAAAAAAAAAGGTAAAAAAGGTAGAGTAACCAGTTCTGTATGAGTAATTTATATTTTCTTCTTTAAATCTTTCTGTGTTTTTCAAACTTCTAGGATTAGCATTCATTACTTTAGAATAATAAATATCATTCCCCATCTTACTCATGGAACAGTATTCTCCAATTCAGCTACACAGTCTGTGTCAGTAGTGTATAAAATTTTTATCTTGGGACCTTGTTCCCCTTTCAGTAATTATTGAAAACGCCAAAGAGATTTTGTCAATGTATGTTTATCTATTAATACTTCCAAATTAGAAGTTAAAAGAGCAAATGTAAAATTTTACTTATTTTCTTTAAAATAACAGTAATACATGCATTATATGTTAACATAATTATAATTTTTTATTTAAAATGATGTTTCCAAATATATATAATGAAAAGAGTGGCATTTTTATAAAACTCTTTAATGTCTGTCTTAAGAAAAGTCAGCTGTATTCTCTAGCAGCTTCCACATTACATTGGCTGCAATGTATTGTTTTTGCTGAAGTGTGTGAAGAAAATCTATCCTCACACAAGTACAAGTAGAAGTAGAAGAGTAAGAGTATTTTAATAACATTCACAGATAATTGTGGATCATCTTCTTTGATACTGCACCCAGCCTGGCCAAGAGATAGTTACTTACAAGTACATTTCAATATACGTTCTATACTCTGTATATGAAAAACCACTAATCTATTATGGACTTTGAGTGGAGCTTTTACTTATACATGATTTTGAAATATTATGCGTTAGCCATTTGGAAAAATATTGTTTCACTGAGTTATAAAAATTTTCCAAATGCTGACATATTTTATTCTATAATTTTTTAAAAATTGCATTTGTTAATATCAACATTAAACTTTAAGAATTCAATATCTCTAAAACTTATAGTTGATAAAAGTTGTCCAAAATTTAAAATTTCCCATGAAAGCTTGAATTTTATCACTGGAAGAAACTATGGTCACTTGTTTCATGGAAGTTATAGGCTGGCTTCATTCACTTTAAAAAAACCTACCAAGTACCCAATAGGAATAACCAGAATCTATCTTTTATTCTTCCAAGTTCTTTCAATGTAAAAAATGTTGGGTTTGAAGTGGCGGGGGGTGAGAGGTTGGGAGAACCAGGTGGTGGGTATTGGAGAGGGCACGGATTGCATGGAGAACTGGGTGTGGTGCAAAAATAATGAATACTGTTATGCTGAAAATAAATTTAAAAAAATGTTGTTCCATGAAAAATCAGGATTTTAGCTAAACTCAATTGCTAAAGTGTTTTCCTTGAGAAAAATTATCATATGCCATGGCCTGGCGTCATTTGACCTTACATTATGAATTTTTTTTTATCCGCTGCCATTCAAACGGAAATAAAACTCTGAGAGCAAGGACCAGGTCTTTCTTACTTATTGTCTTTCCATTGCTTAGGACAGTTTCTGACATAAGCAATGTAAATACATTTTTGATTAAGATATTTAATAAATAAATGAATAGAATATAAAAATCATCAGTCAAAAGTGGAAATCTTCAATCAAGAGCTCATATATGCACGATCTTTATGGATTGTACCAATGTGAATTTTCTGGTTTTCATTTCATATTATATAAGTTGTTAACAGTAGGGGAGGCTGGATAAGGATGCATGAATCCTTTAGTATATTTCTTTGCAACTTCCTGTGAATCTATCATTATTTCAAAATAAAAGGTTAAAGAGTATTGTAAAACTCTATACCAGCTCTGTCCAGTAAAAATATAACATGAACCACAAATGTGAGGCACATGATGCAATTTTCTAGTATCCTCTTAACCTAATATATCAACATTTATATTTAATAAATATAAAAATATTGGATATTTTACAGGTTCTTAAAATCAGGTATATATGTTACACTTACAGCACATCTTAACTCAAACTAGTCATATTTCAAGTGCTCCATAGCCATATATTATGGCTATTGTATTGTATAGTTTTATACCTTAAAGTTGCTGGTCAGTATATGGAGTTGTATTTCCTTATTTCTTAATCTCTGAATACATTATATGCATTCTCATATACGTGTATCACAATCATTTTGTGGGGGCATACAAGAGAAGCATGTTGTCACTTAGGACCAGTTTACAAATAAAATGTTTTATTCTAAAAAACAAGAAACAGTCACATCTTTTTCTCATTAATCTAGAAATAAAAAGTGAAGATATTTCTGAATTCCAGACTAACAGCCAGAAGAATCATATCCACATCTCATCCAAACACCCAAGATCACAAGAGACTAAAAAGGAAGACGCCATGATGGGAGAAGGTGAGGTTGGAAAGTGGGGATGATTCCCGTAAGAGACATCCATCCTAGATGAGCTGTGGCCTCCCTCTCCCCATGGCTGTCAGTTTCTGGGTCAGTTTAGTTGTTAACTTCTTCTTTCATCTTTGTTACTTCCTCTCAAGGGAACTACACCCCAGCATAGGAGTACACAAGTCCAGCTGTTTCACTCAGCTATTAACCAAGTCTTCAAGTTGACATTTATATTTTTTTCTTAGTAGATGATAATTGGTTTAACATTTGAGTTTATTACATAGAGAAAGGGAAAACCAAAGTATAGGCATATAATCTTTCCCTTAGCTATTGCAAAGCTGCCAGTCTGGCAACACTATTGAATTTGGGAAATAAGACAGTAGAGTTGCCAAATACCAACTATGCAAATTAGATTGAATATGGAGCCCTTAAGAAATGAGTCAGCTTTGTTAAGCTCTGCTTTGTTGTTTAGTCATACTTTTAACAAAAATGTATTATTTGCTTACATTGTACATAAAATTTTGTACAATGTAAGCAAATACATTTTGCTTGTTATATTTTTAATTGCCATTGGACTTAGTGCCAAGCAAAGAAAAGGTAGGCATTTACTTCAGATCAATGCTTTCCCCGTGTCCTTCTAAAATACAGAAGACAGGAAGACTGTTGGCAGAACACAAGATGGATTTGCCACATGTGGATATGGTGTATGAAAAATATTCATATAATTTCCATGGATCTGAAATGCTTTGAAGCACACTCTAAAGAGAATAATACTGCTATTTATTCTAAGCAGTAGTCAATATTCATGATATTTTCTGCTTGAGAAAGGGACATGAATCTTAATGGTTCTAGCATCAGGTTTAACTCAAAAATATCAACTCAATGTTGTTCTTCCTCTAACCAGTTCAATGGACTTTGGCTTGTGTGTGTGTGTGTGTGTGTGTGTGTGGTGTCTGTGTGTCTGTGTCTGTGTCTACCTGTGTGTGTGCATGTGTAAATATCAGTTTGTTTGCCTGTTTGAATTTTCCCGCTGGAGGAAATGAATTTATTTTTTAGAAATGTCCCAATGAATGATTCCTGTAAGAATCATTCTAGCCTGACCCTATACTGGAAGGTGGTGGTAGGATTGGAGTGGGTGGGTATGAGAAGAATGAAGACAGAGAGAAATGGACAGGAATTCCTTCTGGATTCCATCTAAGACTACATTAATTTTGGTTTCTAGAGACCTCTTGTCCATATTACTGCGTGCAAATTCAGAACAAGTGTTTGAAAATGCTCATCTGAACTCAGCACTTCAAGGAACAGCATGTTTAGCTGCATTCTTAAGCAAACAGCAAGAGTGATGTTAATCTCCCCCTAATCTAATATGGCTATCTACATGAATCTCAGTTGCCCCACTTAAATTAACTATATTAAGCAGTCCACAATGCCTGGGTGTTTTATTAAGGAACATTTTTTATCTGGTGCCTTATTAATAAATTATCAGGAATGAGATAAGGGACAAGGTTCCTGTGGAAAAGTTTAGATTGAAGAGATGGGTGTATCAAAGGCCATGTTATTTGGACATCCAGGTTAAAAATAGAAAGTTGTGTTGTATCCAAATCCTCCCCTAGGGGTCATAGCAGATTTGTTTCCTTATTTTCTAAGCTTTGTCCAAGTCTGAAGAGCATCTTCAAGGCAAGTAATGACACATCTCCTACTTTTCTTCAGAAATTATTGCCAGCTATAAAACAACTGGTTACTGCTGGCTTCAGATAAGTTTGGTTTTATTTCATTATTTCCATGGCTCTTCAGTCTCCCTTTTGCCTCTTTTTCTAAACTTTTGGGATTGGCTATGTCTATCCTGAGCACATAGCATTCACTAAGTACCACCTGGCACTAAAGTTTTTCAGCTGGTGGAGTTGAGCATTTCCACTGTCCCGTAGGTTCAGACTGTAAACTCATCATGTTGCAGCTTTTACTAAAAATCACATAGATGCAATAGTGATAATAGAGTTACAATAGGGGAAGAAAGGAGTGGTGCATATATCCCTTGCATTTTATTGTTATCAGCCATCTGAGCTAGCTTCTCCAATTCATATCGGGCCTTGTCACTCTGCCAGTGAGAAGATCTAATGATTTGCCAGTGTTAGCTGGAGAGCTGAAGAATGGGACTGTTAATGGCATAAAAACCAAGAGTCAGGCAGACTTAGTTTAACCCTGACTCTCCCGTTGACTTGCCTCCTGGCCTCAAGGAAACCAATGATCCTCTCTGTGCCCATGCGATCCCTCCCTGGTAAAGTTCCCATATTAATACTGCCCACACATATGGTTGTTGTACAAATTGAGTGAGTTAATATCACTAAAGTGTGCAGAACAATCCCTGGCATATTGTATGTAATACATATGTGTTATCTGTTGTTGGTTCTTCTTGTTATTTAAAAGACAGAGCCTTCCAAGGCCTGACTCCATCCTATCCTTGTAATCTTACACTGCAATTCACCTTCTTGCCGCCTGCTCATACCCCCCACCCCATGCTAACTCACTCATTCTGGGACTTGTCTAAGATCTTCCCACCCATTAGCTTGCATGGTTTCTTCCAGTTGGATTGCTTGTCTTCACCTGTTAAAACCTTCTGAAACTTTTAAGCATCAGTTAACTGTGGTTTTTGTTGTGTTGTGTTATACATATGTATATATACACATACATACATACATATTTATTTATATATGTATACATACATATAGTCTTTCCCAATCCCTCCTACTTCATTGAAAATTAATATTTTCCTCCTTGTGTGTCAAGAATATTGAATGTGTGCTTCCATGGTAGTACTCATATTTTTTAGAAGTTATGGGTGGTTCTCCATTCCCACAGACCAGTGACTTTCTTTTTTTTTAAAGAATTTATTTATTTATTTGTCAAACAGAGAGAGCACAAGCAGGGGTAGTGCCAAGCAGAGGGGGAAGCAGGCTACCCTTTGAGCAGGAAGCTATTGTGGGACTTGATCTCAGGACCCTGGGATCATGACCTGGGCTAAAGGCAGACACGTAACCAACTGAGCCACCAGGCATCCCCAGGACAGCAGTTCCTAACCAGGGTAATTTTGGCTTCCAGTTGGGATGAAAATCTCATCCTGGTTTTATTGATTTTCCTGATCCTGATCCTGATTATCCTACTTTTAAAAATAAAAGCCTATGTCTCAGCAGCTCCCTCAGTACCAGACAAATTGGGACAGTGGTCATTCTATCTCTAGAAGACATTTGCAATGCCTGGAGACTTTTTTTTTTTTTTAAGAGGGAGAGCAAGCACATGGGTGAGAGTGCAGGGAGGAGGGGCAGAGAGAATCTTCAGCAAGGTCCGTGTCCAAAGCCAGACACAGGGCTTGATCCCAGGACCCTAAGATCAAGACCTGAGCTGAAATCAAGAGTTGGATACCCAACTGACTGAGCCACCTAGGCACCCCTGTCTGGAGACATTTTTGTTGTCACAGTTGTCACAGGGAGGGGGAGATACTGCTGGAATCTGGTGAGAAGAGATCAGGGGCATTATAAACATCTTATAATGCACAGGACTACCCCACAATAAAGATTATTTGGCTTAAGATGTCAATAATGTTAAGGTTGAGAAACCCTGGCAGAAGCTATTATTTGTCTTTGTAACTTGTAGATGGGAGATGCTGGAATGACATAATAATAAATGCAGTTAGATTATGTCTCCAAGTAAATATTGAGTAAGTATTTATTTACCTCCTGATATTTATTTAGTACCTTATGAGATCTTTTCTGTATAGTTGCAAAGGGGTGATATCTGGTCCCCTGTCCTTGATGAGTTTGCAGTATGCAGGTTGACACAAAAAACTAATATTTGGGGGAAAATGAAAGAACAATTCTAGGCAACAAGCAATTAAATGTAAAGCAATCTAAGCAAACAATATGTATTCAAAGAATTTATGGATGGGAGAGAACGCTCCAAGAGAGAAAGAATATCATTATCTTAAGTTACATGTTTACTCCCTCTAGCTCCTAAATCATATCACACTGTTTCAAATCCCATTTGCTAAGGGCTCGGTTGTCCAGTTTTATAGAAATGGTTTATAGAAATGCCAGGGAAGGAGTCTAGCTTTGCCCTGTCAAAGCTCAATTTTGTACCATTCCTTTTCAACCATTCCCTGGGTCCTCTAATTTGGTTGATAGGGGGCAGATCTCCCAGGTGAGATACCTCAGAGTTATCTTTACCTCCTAGGGTTCCCCCTACCACCCTGTGCTCTTTTACCAAGTATAACCAATTTCTCCTCTGCAATGTCTGGTTTCCACCTTATCCCACTCCCTTTCACAGCATATCTACCATTCAGTCTCAGCTAATAACCCCATTATTGATGTCTAGTCTCTCACTTTTTATCTTTTTTTTTGTAATTTTTTATTTTTTATAAACATGTATTTTTATCCCTAGGAATACAGCTCTGTGAATCACCAGGTTTACACACTTCACAGCACTCACCAAAGCACATACCCTCCCCAATGTCCATAATCCCACCCCCTTCTCCCAAACCCCCTCCCCCCAGCAACCCTCAGTTTGTTTTGTGAGATTAAGAGTCACTTATGGTTTGTCTCCCTCCCAATCCCATCTTGTTTCATTTATTCTTCTTCTACCCACTTAAGCCCCCATGTTGCATCACCACTTCCTCATATCAGGGAGATCATATGATAGTTGTCTTTCTCCGCATGACTTATTTCGCTAAGCATGATACGCTCTAGTTCCATCCATATTGTCGCAAATGGCAAGATTTCATTTCTTTTGATGGCTGCATAGTATTCCATTGTGTATATATACCACATCTTCTTGATCCATTCATCTGTTGATGGACATCTAGGTTCTTTCCATAGTTTGGCTATTGTGGACATTGCTGCTATAAACATTCGGGTGCACGTGCCCCTTTGGATCACTACGTTTGTATCTTTAGGGTAAATACCTAATAGTGCAATTGCTGGATCATAGGGCAGTTCTATTTCCAACATTTTGAGGAACCTCCATGCTGTTTTCCAGAGTGGCTGCACCAGCTTGCATTCCCACCAACAGTGTAGGAGGGTTCCCCTTTCTCTGCATCCTTGCCAGCATCTGTCATTTCCTGACTTGTTGATTTTAGCCGTTCTGACTGGTGTGAGGTGATATCTCATTGTGGTTTTGATTTGTATTTCCCTGATGCCGAGTGATATGGAGCACTTTTTCATGTGTCTGTTGGCCATCTGGATGTCTTCTTTGCAGAAATGTCTGTTCATGTCCTCTGCCCATTTCTTGATTGGATTATTTGTTCTTTGGGTGTTGAGTTTGCTAAGTTCTTTATAGATTCTGGACACTAGTCCTTTATCTGATATGTCGTTTGCAAATATCTTCTCCCATTCTGTCAGTTGTCTTTTGATTTTGTTAACTGTTTCCTTTGCTGTGCAAAAGCTTTTGATCTTGATGAAATCCCAATAGTTCATTTTTTCCCTTGCTTCCCTTGCCTTTGGCGATGTTCCTAGGAAGATGTTGCTGTGACTGAGGTCGAAGAGGTTGCTGCCTGTGTTCTCCTCAAGGATTTTGATGGATTCCTTTTGCACATTGAGGTCCTTCATCCATTTTGAGTCTATTTTTGTGTGTGGTGTAAGGAAATGGTCCAATTTCATTTTTCTGCATGTGGCTGTCCAATTTTCCCAGCACCATTTACTGAAGAGGCTGTCTTTTTTCCATTGGACATTCTTTCCTGCTTTGTCGAAGATGAGTTGACCATAGAGCTGAGGGTCTATTTCTGGGCTCTCTATTCTGTTCCATTGATCTATGTGTCTGTTTTTGTGCCAGTACCATGCTGTCTTGATGATGACAGCTTTGTAATAGAGCTTGAAGTCCGGAATTGTGATGCCACCAACTTTGGCTTTCTTTTTCAATATCCCTTTGGCTATTCGAGGTCGTTTCTGGTTCCATATAAATTTTAGAATTATTTGTTCCATTTCTTTGAAAAAGATGGATGATACTTTGATAGGAATTGCATTAAATGTGTAGATTGCTTTAGGTAGCATAGACATTTTCACAATATTTATTCTTCCCATCCAGGAGCATGGAACATTTTTCCATTTCTTTGTGTCTTCCTCAATTTCTTTCATGAGTACTTTATAGTTTTCTGGGTATAGATTCTGTGCCTCTTTGGTTAGGTTTATTCCTAGGTATCTTATGGTTTGGGGTGCAATTGTAAATGGGATTGACTCCTTAATTTCTCTTTCTTCTGTCTTGTTGTTGGTGTAGAGAAATGCAACTGATTTCTGTGCATTGATTTTATATCCTGACACTTTACTGAATTCCTGTATAAGTTCTAGCAGTTTTGGAGTCGAGTCTTTGGGGTTTTCCACATATAGTGTCATATCATCTGCGAAGAGTGATAGTTTGACTTCATCTTTGCTGATTTGGATGCCTTTAATTTCCTTCTGTTTTCTGATTGCTGAGGCTAGGACCTCTAGTACTATGTTGAATACCAGTGGTGATAATGGACATTCGTGCCGTGTTCCTGACCTTAGCGGAAAAGCTTTCAGTTTTTCTCCATTGAGAATGATATTTGTGGTTGGTTTTTTATAGATGGCTTTGATGATACTGAGGTATGTGCCCTCTATCCCTACACTTTGAAGAGTTTTGATCAGGAAGGGATGCTGTACTTTGTCAAATGCTTTTTCAGCATCTATGGAGAGTATCATATGGTTCTTGTTCTTTCTTTTATTGATGTGTTGTATCACATTGACTGATTTGCGGATGTTGAACCAACCTTGCAGCCCTGAACTAAATCCCACTTGGTCGTGGTGAATAATCCTTTTAATGTACTGTTGAATCCTATTGGCTAGTATTTTGGTGAGAATTTTCGCATCTGAGTTCATCAAGGATATTGGTCTATAGCTCTCTTTTTTGATGGGATCCTTGTCTGGTTTGGGGATCAAGCTGATGCTGGCCTCATAAAATGAGTGTGGAAGTTTTCCTTCCATTTCTATTTTTTGGAACAGTTTCAGGAGAATAGGAATTAGTTCTTCTTTAAATGTTTGGTAGAATTCCCCCAGTAAGCCGCCTGGCCCTGGGCTTTTGTTTGGAGATTTTTAATGACTGTTTCAATCTTCTTACTGGTTATGGGTCTGTTCAGGCTTTCTATTTCTTCTTGGTTCAGTTGTGGTAGTTTATATGTTTCTAGGAATGCATCCATTTCTTCCAGATTGTCAAAGTTGTTGGCGTAGAGTTGCTCATAGTATGTTCTTATAATAGTTTGTATTTCTTTGGTGTTAGTTGTGATCTCTCCTCTTTCATTCATGATTTTATTTATTTGGGTCCTTTCTCTTTTCTTTTTGATAAGTCTGGCCCAGGGCTTATCAATTTTATTAATTCTTTCAAAGAACCAGCTCCTAGTTTCGTTGATTTGTTCTATTGTTTTTTTGGTTTCTATTTCATTGATTTCTGCTCTGATCTTTATGATTTCTCTTCTCCTGCTGGGCTTAGGGTTTCTTTCTTGTTCTTTCTCCAGCTCCTTTAGGTGTAGGGTTAGGTTGTGTACCTGAGACCTTTCTTGTTTCTTGAGAAAGTCTTGTACCGCTATATATTTTCCTCTCAGGACTGCCTTTGTTGTGTCCCACAGATTTTGAACTGTTGTATTTTCATTATCATTTGTTTCCATGATTTTTTTCAATTCTTCTTTAATTTCCCGGTTGACCCATTAATTCTTTAGAAGGATGCTGTTTAGTCTCCATGTATTTGTGTTCTTTCCAAACTTCCTCTTGTGGTTGAGTTCTAGCTTTAGAGCATTGTGGTCTGAAAATATGCAGGGAATAATCCCAATCTTTTGATACCAGTTGAGTCCTGATTTAGGACCGAGGATGTGATCTATTCTGGAGAATGTTCCATGTGCACTAGAGAAGAATGTGTATTCTGTTGCTTTGGGATAAAATGTTCTGAATATATCTGTGATGTCCATCTGGTCCAGTGTGTCATTTAAGGCCTTTATTTCCTTGCTGATCTTTTGCTTGGATGATCTGTCCATTTCAGTGAGGGGAGTGTTAAAGTCCCCTACTATTATTGTATTATTGTTGATATGTTTCTTTGATTTTATTAATAATTGGTTTATATAGTTGGCTGCTCCCACATTGGGGGCATAGATATTTAAAATTGTTAAATCTTCTTGTTGGACAGACAGACCCTTTGAGTATGATATAGTGTCCTTCCTCATCTCTTATTATAGTCTTTGGCTTAAAATCTAATTGATCTGATATAAGGATTGCCACTCCTGCTTTCTTCTGATGTCCATTAGCATGGTAAATTGTTTTCCACCCCCTCACTTTAAATCTGGAGGTGTCTTCGGGCTTAAAATGAGTTTCTTGGAGGCAACATATAGATGGGTTTTGTTTTTTTACCCATTCTGATACCCTGTGTCTTTTGATTGGGGCATTTAGCCCATTAACATTGAGGGTAACTATTGAGAGATATGAATTTAGTGCCATTGTATTGCCTGTAAGGTGACTGTTACTGTATATGGTCTTCGTTCCTTTCTGATCTACCACCTGTAGGCTCTCTCTTTGCTTAGAGGACCCCTTTCAATATTTCCTGTAGAGCTGGTTTGGTGTTTGCAAATTCTTTCAGTTTTTGTTTGTCCTGGAAGCTTTTAATCTCTCCTTCTATTTTCAATGATAGCCTAGCTGGATATAGTATTCTTGTCTGCATGTTTTTCTCATTTAGTGCTCTGAAAATATCATGCCAGCTGTTTCTGGCCTGCCAGGTCTCTATGGATAAGTCAGCTGCCAATCTAATAGTTTTACCATTGTATGTTACAGACTTCTTTTCCGGGGCTGCTTTCAGGATTTTCTCTTTGTCACTGAGACTTGTAAATTTTACTATTAGGTGATGGGGTGTGGGCCTATTCTTATTGATTTTGAGGGGCATTCTCTGAACCTCCTGAATTTTGATGCTCGTTCCCTTTGCCATATTGGGGAAATTCTCCCCAATAATTCTCTCCAGTATACCTTCTGCTCCCCTCTCTCTTTCTTCTTCTTCTGGAATCCCAATTATTCTAATGTTGTTTCGTCTTATGGTTTCACTTATCTCTCGAATTCTCCCCTCGTGGTCCAGTAGCTGTTTGTCCCTCTTTTGCTCAGCTTCTTTATTCTCTGTCATTTGGTCTTCTATATCACTAATTCTTTCTTCTGCCTCATTTATCCTAGCAGTGAGAGCCTCCATTTTTGATTGCACCTCATTAATAGTTTTTTTGGTTTCAACTTGGTTAGATTTTAGTTCTTTTATTTCTCCAGAAAGGGCTTTTATATCTCCCGAGAGTGTTTCTCTAATATCTTCCATGCCTTTTTCGAGCCCGGCTAGAACCTTGAGAATTGTCATTCTGAACGCTAGACCTGACATATTACCAATGTCTGTATTGAATAGGTCCCTAGCCTTCGGTACTGCCTCTTGTTCTTTTTTTTGTGGTGAATTTTTCCGTCTTGTCATTTTGTCCAGATAAGAGTATATGAAGGAGCAAGTAAAATGCTAAAAGGGTGGCAACAACCCTAGGAAAATATGCTTTAACCAAATCAGAAGAGATCCCAAATCGTGAGCGGGGAGAAAGGGGATAAAAAGAGGTTCAAAAAGGAAGAAAGATTAAAAAAAGAAAAGAAAAGAAAAAAGAGAAAGAAAAGAAAAGAATTTAAAAAAAGAAAACGAATAAAGAAAAAATATATATTAGATAAACTAGTTAAAAAACGTTAAAAAAGAAAAGGGTAAAAGTTAAAAAAAATTTTTACCAGAAGGTGAGGAAAAAAAAAAATGAAAAAGAAAAAAATTAAATTAACTACAAGACTAAAAAAAATCACAGGGAGAAAGCCATGAGTTCCGTGCTTTGCTTTCTCCTCCTTGGAATTCTGCTTCTCCCCTTGGTATTGAAACCGCACTCCTTGGTAGGTGAACTTGGTCTTGGCTGGATTTCTTGTTGATCTTCTGGGGGAGGGGCCTGGTGTAGTTATTCTCAAGTGTCTTTGCCCCAGGTGGAATTGCACCGCCCTTACCAGGGGCCGGGGTGAGTAATCCGCTCGGGTTTGCTTTCAGGAGCTTTTTTTCCCTGAGTGCTTTCCGTAGAGTTCTGTAGGACGGGAATACAAATGGCGTGCTCCTGCCCTCTGGCCCAGAGGAGTTGAGAGCCCGGGCCCCCAGTCCTCAGTGCGCCCTCAGAGAACAGCGCCCAGTTACTCCCGTCTGCCTGACCTCCGGCCGCGCTCCGAGCTCACCGAGCCTGTGGCCGGTTCAAGGTAACACCGAGCTGTGAGCTTACTGTCGGCTCTGTCTCTGTAGCCTGTTTTCCCTTTCCAATACCTGCAAGCTCTGCGACACTCAGACACCCCCCGATCCTTCTGTGACCCTGCGGGACCTGAGGCCATGTTGACCCCGCATGGGCTTCGCCCCCGTTTAGCCTCTGGAGCGATGTCCCTCAGTGGAACAGACTTTTAAAAGTCCTGATTTTGTGCTCCATTGCTCCGCTGCTTGCCGGGAGCCAGCCCCTCCCCCCCGGGGTCTATCTTCCCGTTGCTTTGGATTCACTTCTCCGCTAGTCCTACCTTTCAGAAAGTGGTTGTTTTTCTGTTTCCAGAATTGCTGTTCTTCTTCTCTTCGATCTGCCGATGGATTTGCAGGTGTTTGCAATCTTTAGATAAGCTATCTAGCTGATCTCCTGCTAGCTGAAGTAGTCTCAGCCTGCTACTTCTCCGCCATTTTGACTCTTGAGTCCCTGGTTATCTATTTTCATAATCCCTTCCCAAATTCAATTGGTCAAACAGAGCTCTGAGGCTACAGAATTGTTCCTGTGAAAGTAGGGGAGTAAAAACCTTTCCCCCTCTCACTCTTTCTTTTCCCTCCAGGACAATATTCCCCATACACAATTAGTTTTCCCAGCCTCAAAATGACCTTCTTCAATGTATCCACACATTTAAAGTCTCCATTCCTTCCTATCCCAGATCAAATTCTTCTCCTTTTCATTTTTTTTTTTTCTTAGATGGCAGGAATAATCCCCTTCTCTCAAATTTGATAACATTTCCGTCTTGTTCACTTAACACCATATATATATATATATATATATATATATATATATTCATAAAAGTTTTGTATCTCTTCTAATTCTAGCAACACTGTTACCATAGGGCATTAGGATATTAAACCACTTATAATTATTGTTGTTGAGTGAACAATGAAGATAGAGAGGAAATGAGACCTGTTCCCGCCTTTCCCCCTCTTTAGAGAATGCTGGATTCTAGCAGTTTTTCAATGGCTATAAAAAAGTCCCCTATCTCTTCTAAAAGAGATGTGGACAGTTTATTTGGGTTCACAAAATTAACAATAGGATAATGACTATACATCTTTGGGGTCCTAACAATAGGGAAAATGTGACTTCTTACTTCCAGAGAAAATGTTTTCTAGGGCCATTTTGCTTTCCTTGCTACTACTGCCTTTGTCTTTATGGGACAGCTACCACTACAGAACTCAGTGTTGCCTTCTCCTGAGCAAACATCGATCTTTGGCCACTGACCACCTTTTATTTTTTTTTCTTTTTTATGAAATCCATGTACCCAATGTTGGGAATTGAAAATTGACATGTAAAAATGGCAAGATATTAAGGATGTGTGAGTATAACCATTAACTTCAGGAATTTATGTCTCCCACTTTAGAGTCCTGTTCACTATAGATGGTATATTTTGTGAATGTAAAATAGAACAGATTGTCAGTTTACCTTTATAGGTACAAATCTGTAAGAATGACAGGGAGAAGGGAGAAGAGAGATGGTCTCAGGATGTCCAGAAGTAGGGAAAACCAAAGCAGCTCAGGACTACAGATTGTCCCAAGTTTCTAAGAAGGTAAAACTATATTTGTAAATTATTAATAAAGAACATACCCATGTCATATAATTAAAAATATATGAACACTTCCTAATTTAAAAATATGAGCAAATGAAAATAAAATATTGAAATAAATAAATGAAAATAAAAAATAAATAAAGTCTAGCACTTACTTCCTTAAAAAACTTTTAAAATAGGAATATTTTTTAAAATACCAGGAATAAGAGTCTTCCTGCTAAATAAGATGGAGAGTTCCAATGCTCTTTGCAATCAAGATCCAATATCATGTTTAACAATGGAATATTAGAAGCAGTACTACTCACATGAATACAGCACAACTTTATAACATATATTTTAGAATGCTAGAAAATGCAGGTATAAAAGCAAAATTAAGGCAATGTTAGAGAAAATATGTGATGGTTCACAAATGATATAACTGTTCAATAGTAACTTAAAAGATTTCAATGATTAACTGCTGTAATTTATAAGTTATTTGAGTAGCTTACTCAAAAATTATGTCAGTTTATGGAAAAATAATATTGTATAAGCCAGTGGTATAGTTATGAAACATACTGAAATGCATAATAGCAACTAAAAAATATGCTGTCTGGGAAAACAATCTTAACAAGAGATATATTGGACTTATATAAAAAATAAACAATATTCTATTGAATTGTTTAAATGGGAGACTTGATTACATAAGAAATTGCAACATGTTTCTAACTAGATTGACTAATATTACAAAGACATCAGTAGTTCCTAAATTAATTTTGGTTAAATGCAGCTATACTCATTTTATACTGAATAAAACAGCATAAGATGATTCTAAAGTTCTTCAGAAAATATAGATCATATAAAGAATCATGTCATCTGCAAAGAGAGAGAGTTTGACTTCTTCATTACCGATTTGGATACCTTTTATTTCTCTTTGTTGTCTGATTGCTGTTGCTAGGACTTTAATACTATGTTGAACAAGAGTGGTGAGAGTGGGCATCCTTGTCTTGTTCCTGATCTCAGCGGGAAGGCTGCAAGCTTTTTCCCATTGAGGATGATATTTGCTGTGGGTCTTTCATAGATAGCTTTGATGAAGTTCAGGAATGTTCCTTCTATCCCTATACTTTGAAGCATTTTAATCAGGAAGGGATGCTGGATTTTGTCAAATGCTTTTTCTGCATCAATTGAGAGGATCATGTGGTTCTTCTCTCTTCTCTTATTAATTTGTTCTATCACATTGATTGATTTGCAAATGTTGAACCATCCTTGTAGCCCAGGGATGAATACCACCTGGTCATGGTGGATAATCTTTTTGATGTGCTGTTGGATCCTGTTTGCTAGGATCTTGTTGAGAATCTTAGCATCCATATTCATCAGTGATATTGGTCTGAAATTCTCCTTTTTGGTAGGGTCTTTGCCTGGTTTGGGGATCAGGGTAATGCTGGCTTCATAGAAAGAGTCTGGAAGTTTTCCTTCTGCTTCAATGTTTTGAAACAGAATAGGTGTTATTTCTTCTTTGGAAGTTTGGTAGAATCCCCCAGGGAATCCATCAGGTCCTGGGCTCTTGTTTTTTTGGGAGGTTTTTGATCACTGCTTCAATCTCGTTACTAGATATTGGTCTATTCAGGTTGTAAATTTCTTCCTGGTTCAATTTTGGGGGTTTATAGCTTTCCAGGAATGCATTCATTTCATATAGGTTGTTTAGCTTATTGGCATATAACTGTTGCTAATAACTTCTGATGATTGTTTCTTCTGAGGAAGTTTCTACTTCCTTGGTGTTTGTTGTGATCTCTTCCTTTTCATTTATAATTTTATGAATTTGAGCTTTCTCTCTTTTCTTTTGGATTAGTGTGGCGAATGGTTTATCGATCTTATTGATTCTTTCAAAAAACCAGCTTCTAGTTTTATTGATACGTTCTACCGTATCTCTGGTTTCTATCTCATTGATCTCAGCTCTAATCTTGATTATTTCCCTTAGTGTGGAGTTGGTTTGATTTGTTGTTGATTCTCTAGTTCTTTAAGGTGTAGAGACAGCTGGTATGTTCTGGATTTTTCAATTTTTTTGAGGGATGCTTGGATGGCTCTGTATTTCCCCCTTAGGACTGCCTTTGCTGTATCCCCAAACTACTAGAACTCATACAACAATTCAGCAACGTGGCAGGATACAAAATCAATGTACAGAAATCAGTGGTTTTCTTATACACTAATAATGAAAATACAGAAAGGGAAATTAGAGAATTGATTCCATTTACTATAGCAACAAGAACCATAAGATACCTGGGAATAAATCTAATCAAAGAGGTAAAGGATCTGTATTCAAGGAACTACAGAACACTCATTAAAGAAATTGAAGAAGACACAAAAAGATGGAAGATCATTCCATGCTCTTGGATCGGAAGAATAAACATTATTAAAATGTCTATACTGCCTCGAGCAATCTATATTTTTAATGCTATTCCAATCAAAATTCCACCAGTATTCTTCAAAGAGCTGGAGCAAATAATCCAAAAATTTGTATGGAATCAGAAGAGACCCCAAATCGCTAAGGAAATGTTGAAAAACAAAAATAAAATGGGGGGCATCACGTTATCTGATTTCAAGCTTTACTACAAAGCTGTGATCACCAAGACAGCATGGTACTGGCATAAAAACAGACACATAGACCAGTGGAACAGAATAAAGAGCCCAGATATGGACCTTCAACTCTATGGTCAAATAATTTTTGACAAAACAGGAAAAAATATACAGATAGTCTCTTCAATAAATGGTGCTGGAAAACTGGGCAGCTATATGTAGAAGAATGAAACTCGACCATTCTCTTACACGTACACAAAGATAAACTCAAAATGGATAAAAGGCCTCAATGTGAGACAGGAATCCATCAGAATCCTAGAGGAGAACATAGGCAGTAATCTCTTCGATATCAGCCACAACAACTTCTTTCAAGATATGTCTCCAAAGGCAAAGGAAACAAAAGCGAAAATGAACTTTTGGGACTTCATCAAAATCAAAAGCTTCTGCACAGCAAAGGAAACAGTCAAGAAAACAAAGAGGCAACCCACGGAATGGGAGAAGATATTTGCAAATGACAGTACAGATAAAAGGTTGATATCCAGGATCTATAAAGAACTCCTCAAACTCAACACACACAAAACAGACAATTGTATCAAAAAATGGGCAGAAGATATGAACAGACACTTCTCCAATGAAGACTTACAAATGGTTATCAGACACATGAAAAAATGTTCATCATCACTAGCCATCAGGGAGATTCAAATTAAAACTACATTGAGATATCACCTTACACCAGTTAGAATGGCCAAAATTAGCAAGACAGGAAACAACATGTGTTGGAGGGGATGTGGAGAAAGGGAAACCCTCTTCCACTGTTGGTAGGAATGCAAGTTGGTGTAGCCTCTTTGGAGAACAGTGTGGAGATTCCTCAAGAAATTATACATAGAACTTTCCTCTGACCCTGCAATTGCACTACTGGGTATTTACCCCGAAGATACAGATGTCGTGAAAAGAAGGGCCATCTGTACCCCAATGTTTATAGCAGCAATGGCCACGGTCACCAAACTGTGGAAAGAACTAAAATGCCCTTCAATGGATGAATGGATAAGGAAGATGTGGTCTCTCTCTCTTATGCCTCCATCAGAAAAGATGAATACTCAACTTTTGTAGCAACATGGACAGGACTGGAAGAGATTATGCTGAGTGAAATAAGTCAAGCAGAGAGAGTCAATTATCATATAGTTTCACTTATTTGTGGAGCATAACAAATAGCATGGAGGACATGGGGAGATAGAGAGGAGAAGGGAGTTGGGGGAAATTGGAAAGGGAGGTGAACCATGAGAGACTATGGACTCTGAAAAACCATCTGAGGGTTTTGAAGGGGCGGAGGTGGGAGGTTGGGGTACCAGGTGGTAGGTATTATAGAGGGCACGGATTGCATGGAGCACTGGGTGTGGTACAAAAACAATGAATACTGTTATGCTGAAAATAAATTTTAAAAAAAATTAAAAAAAAAGAAAATATAGATCAATGACATAAAGCCAATTTTTTATAAGAAATTGATTTTTATGGCAGCAGTGATGGGTAGCTCAAAGGAATAATATTTAGCTTACTACTTTTAAGGCAGTGTGATACTGACAGAAGAATATTTGGAGATATTAGTGCAAATAAAATTCAACTAAATATAAATATTAAACATACAAGTGTAACATGATAAAAGAAATGAAAATAAAGGAAAACAAATGTTAGTCTATAAACAGAGTTAGTAAATTTGACTATTTAGAACACTTCTCAATCTAGGTTCACACTTCAAAAAATACAACAGTATGGGGCACCTGGGTGGCTCAGTCACAAGTGTCCGACTCTTGGTTTCAGCTCAGGTCGTGATCTCAGGGTTATGAGATTGAGCCCCAGGTCAGGCTCCACACTCAGCACTCTGCCTGAGATTCTCTCTTTTCTTCTCCCTTTGCCCCTCCCCACCTTCACTGGCATTTGTTCTCTCTCTCTCTCTCAAAAAAAAAAAATACACCAAAGTAAACTCCATATGGATTAATGAGTTAAATCAGGTTTACTGAAGCATATCCATTGCTGGAATATTATAAAAACACTAAAATGGAAATCAATCATAATATAATATGGGACTAAATGCATTTTTCCCTTCAACTTTTTAAAATTTCCATACTTTCTGATTTCCCATACATTTCTTATTAAAAATATATGATAAATTTTCACTTAAAGAAACAAATAATCTAGATTAACTAATTTTAATTATTACATATGCCTTCTTCAATATGTGGGCAGGCAGGACTGTTGCCCTTATTAACAAATGAGAAACCCAAGGTGGAGTGCATTCTTTCTGTTGGTTGATCAACTATCCTTCTGTCTGTTTCAGATCCTACTTCAGCTCCAGGGTCCAGGTGATTATATTTAAACTTCTGTGCTGAAACCAGTTCATCCGACACAGAATGCAGGACATGGAGACTAGGCTGGGAAAAATGAGCAGTGAGGGTGGTGGGAGGGTGAGGAGAGATTCATTGCTAATGTTCCCCTTACAAAAGGAGCCAGTAGCAGTACCCATACAAATTTAAAGTAGTCACAGGAACACCATTTACTTGTTGCCCAAGAAAGTTTTGGAAAACAAAAGAGGTAAAGGATAGCTGGAAAAGATATAGCTGTTTATGATGAATTGGACCCAAAACCACTAGCTGAAAAGATCCAAAACCATCGAGTCTTCCTTTTCATAGAAAAGGGATATATGTTTCCATATTTTATCCCATTCTTCCTGAAACTCGATCAAACCCACCAATGGGACTCTAGGTGTCATGGTGCGGCCATTTGATATCTTATCTCTCCATTTTAATGGGGACTTACCAACAAGGTGGAGGTAGAAGAGAGACATGCCAATTCATATGTTTTGATATTCACTATTCTTCCTTCCCTAAAACCCAAACATTCAGCTGAATGCCTTAGGACACGTATCTACTATAAATTCATTTTTTATCTAATTTGTCTGAGATCTAAGCTTCCTGTGGAGGTCCAAGATCAAAGGATCTGATTCCTTCTGATGTCAGTGCTGACATATAATGTGTACTGACTTAGTTCTGTCTATAACCTCACAGTGGGAAGCAGCCAGGCTCCCTGGGCACCTTTACACAGTGCACTTTCATTTCAACTAGGGAGTCTGTCAGGTATGTTGCTGATTGGAGCTTCCATGTAAATAATTCATGGGAGATTTTTAAATGTTTTGGGGCCTGCAAAGGGAAGATATGCTTGTGTTAGTCTTTTATGAATAGATGCAGACTTGAAGAACAAGATGGAACAGATCTCCAATGATGGTCTCTCAAAAACAAGATAACAATATCTTCAATGGGTTGAAAATAGGTGACTTGTCATGTTTGATTCCTCTTCTATGAAGTGGTGTTGGTTTTACAAAGGGATAAACATTCAAAGTCTTTTTCCTTCTTTTTAAAGTTTGCTTCTATCTAACAATGTATTATTCTTGTTCTTTGGCTATTTGCTGATCTCAGTAAACTATGTCTTTTCCTCCTGGTGGGAGCAGTAATTATGGAAATGACACCAAACTCAGTAGTTGGCATAGGACTTGGCATAATAGGAAGACGAGGTTGATGGCACAAAAAGTTCCTTCCTGGAAGAAACTCAACTCCCAAGAGGAAGATGAGACTGTCATACAAGGAAAGGTAACTAATGATAGAAGCAGCTGTCCAAGTCAAATGAGAAACTTTAGTCAACAAGTATTGAGGCATAAATCAATGCCTGTCCAGGAACGGTTCTGGAAGGATCTGAAGATCCCATACGGAAACAAGGATACCTGAAATTTCTCATAGCTCTAAGCAAGAGAATCATCCCATAGTTAGGTCATATCCCATAGCAGATATATGCCAGGGAAAAGGACTGTGGGAAAGGAGAGAGAAGACAGGAATAGCATAAGTTCAGCAGAACATTAATTGACGCATCACAGAAACAATGTAAACAACATGATTTCTTTATCTCACTTGCTTGCTCCAAATCAAAATTAAATCACATACACTTATATTATGTCATTACTCTCCCTTTCCTCACATCACTTCCCCTTCATTATTAGATTAAAATGACATGGAAAATTGGTACACTTTTGTCCAATACTGTCTGTTAGAGTGTGATACAGACATGATCATTGTCTGCTAATGCACATCAAAACAACTCTTGGGAAACTGAGAGAGGAGATAATATACAGGTTAATAAATTAGCATTTATATTACATATCAAATAGTGGTTAAGGAATTTGGAAGTGAGATATAAGAAAAACAGGCATGGGAAATGTTAATGACAGTGTTGTCACATACCCTTCCTCCGCTTACCCCCCAAACTTCCACCCCCACTCCCCTGTCCCAGGAATTTAGGATAGTTCTCAACCTTTGTTTTCACTGTAAGGCCCACAAAAGAAGACATTTGCATGCATGCCATATTTCCATGCATGTATCCAAGCCAACATTCTTCTTAACTCCCCACTTCTATCCTCAACTCTACACAGTATTATGTAGTGCTTAGAGTACAGACTCTGGAGCCAAGAATCTTGAATTCTGTCAAGTAAGTAAGATCTGTCACTACTTTGTATGTGGTCTTGGGAAGTTACTTAACCTCTTTGTACATCAGTGGCCTCCCTTCTAAAAGGGAGAATAGCATTTACTTCAGGGGTTGTTGTAAGTATTAAATTACATATATGTGTATTTAGTGCCCAACATGTGTTAATCTCTATAATTGTTATTTAAGTGTTATTTTCAATAATTAGCCCATTCCTCTTCAAAAGACAAGTCCTAGAATACAAATGAATAAGGGCATTACTAACTGAACAATCTTGTTTCTTTTAATTGGTTAAAAACCCTATAATTTAATAAAATGTTTTTTAATCAAATCAAGATACCTTGATGTTTATAAGAAATAGAATGATACATCCCTCAATACATAATGTGTTGTGACAATAAGAAACTCATCAGTTAGGAAGTACTTCCTGAAGGAAGTAAGGCATTGGGGGAGATGAATAAAAAACAGAAAGTGTTGGAAGATAGGATGAAAAAAGATTTCAAGGCTAGGATATTTTAAGATAATTCCTACAGGTGGGAGATGAGGTGATTAGGGGAAGAGCTCAGACTTTTGGGCTCAGAGGAGGGTGCAGCCAGACTGAGCACTATGTGTCTATCAAAGGAATCAGATTTGAACAGCTGGCCCTAGAAACTTGAAGTTACCAAAGTTAGAAAGGAGTATACTTTCTGAAAATAATGCTTATAATTTGTAAGCCAGTATGTACATTAAGTTTCCATGAAACACTCAGATGAATGGTTCTTTTTTTTCTTCCTGAAGTTATCATCATCGCAGTAATAATCCAACCGCAACACAACAGCTGAGCTTTATAGGGTCCTTCATAGTTTACAAGGTGCCAAACCATGTTGTAACTCATCTGCTTTCATGAAAGTTTTAGAAGATAGCAGACCAAATTTTCCCATATCATTAAAAGAAAACTGCACTCCAAAGGGTCAATTAGTTTTCCTAGTAAACCCAGACATAAGTTCAATAGGTTTAGTAGTCCTTGTATTCTTACTACCTGCCCTGAGGTCATGTATGAGTACACACATGCATATGCACACATATGCACACATACATATACACATGCACACATACACATGTTCACACACACACACACACACACACACACACAGTGAGCAGTAGCCAGAATGTGAAATTAGGGACTTTGTTACTGTGAAATGCTTTTCCATATGTGTCATCTGAAAAAACTTCCCACTTTCTTGAACATTCTTCTTAACAGAGAAGGAAACTAGTATCAGTGTTCAGTTAACAGTGAGATAATTTCTGTAGAACATAAAAGCAGAGTAAAAGCAAGCCCATGTTTTCAAGGAGGCTATAATTTCTTGGGGGGAAATGTAAAATACATTAATGCCCTTATTTTATAGTATTCATTCAAGAAAAACTCATTAGCACCTACAGCCACCAGGAAGTTGGACAGCCACCAGTAATACAGTCTGAGTGGGATATTTTTATTTTCAATTGGTTTATTTTCATGTGCACCAAAAAATGTTTTGTAGTTTTTTCTGATGCAATAGAAATATATTCTGTTTTGCTTTCTCTAGATTACAAGATCTCTTCTGTTTTCTAATCTCTCAACTATAAGTGGGGATAGTTCTTAAGTCCCTGACCCATATCTAGATATTCAATAAATGTTAGCCTTTTTCTCTTCCCCACCACTGTTCCATCTTGCACTCAGAATCTGTCTGCTTGGCTGTCCAATATTTTTGACTCTGGCCTACTCTTCTTTGTTATGTTTTGCTCAAACTATTGTAGTAGTCTTTCAACTGACCTCCTTCTCTCCCCCACAGTTCACTGTCTTCATTATAGAAAGGCTCTTCATCCCCAGATGAAAATAATATGTCACTGCTCTACTCTAAAACCACCACCTCATCTTCTGTGATATAAATTCCAGATTCCTTAGTTGAGTTTTCAAGACCCCTTATTTATTTATGAGCTCTATCAAGTATGATAACTTTTTTCTTTTACCACTCTCCCCCTACATCCACATCTATATATACAACTTCAGTTCTCCGTGTCTGGAGCTATTTTCAGAGTCCCCAGCGCATCTTGTTTGTTTTTACTGACTTGGTTTTGCATGTGCCATCCTGTATATTAGAATGTCTTTCTAACATATTATGCCTCAAAACTTGAGTCATATCCTTTGTGAAGTCTTTCTAACATTTCAGGCAGGGTGAAGCAATTCCTCTTTTGTCTTCTCTAGTGTTTTACTTACATATTCACTCTACACACTCACTATAAGGCTCTCAACTTCATCAGCTTAGAGGTCTGTTTCCCAGAGCCCCTGGAGAGCAGGGGACATGTTCCCAGGACGTTTGTTATCGTAGGACCTAATACGAGCTCTGTGCATTTTCTGATTTATGTCTGTCTCCACTACTAGAGCATAAACGCATGATATTAGGACTGCTTCTTGTTCATTGCTGTATTTCTAGGCCTACCACATAGTAGGTGCTCAGAAAATGAATGAATGAATGAATGAGTGAATGAAAGGAAAGGAAAAAAAAAGAAAGAAAGGGGAGGGAAGAAAGAGAGGGAGGGCGGGAGAAAGGGAGAGAGAAAGAAAGAAACTAATAAGCCAGTGAGAAAATAGATGAGATCTCCAATGAAGAATCTCTACAGGCTCCAAATGAGTCCTCCTACAACCTAGTCTGAGCACCTGAAAAGGGATTGCATGAATGAAAGAGGGTAAATAAAAGGTAGAATGTGAGAAGGACTTGACAACTTCATTCTTCAGAGATATTAAATCTGAGGCACTTTTGAAACTTCAGAGTGAAAAATGTCTCAAACCTTCAGCAACCAAGATATTTGGCAAATAAATGCAAATCTGAGAGGTGACATTTAAAAAATTGATGAGAATGGAAATATATAAGCAAACTTGGGGAAAAAGATAATCCCAAGTTAGACATCTGGAGTCTCTCTTGTTGGTGGTGCTTGCTTTTTCATTTTGATGTGAATTTCTATAATGTTTCTATCTGTGTAAGATAAAGATATCTAGAGGGCTATTAATTTAGGGTACATTTTTTACTAAGATAAACCATAGACAGAGTAAAAAAAAAAGATGTATATGGAATCCTATTAAGTTATTATGTTAGATGGTAAAGACCAGGCTAGCTAAATTAAAATCTTATATCTTTATTTGGAGGCTTTGTAACTTAGGGCAAGTAACTCCACACTCTGTACCTTTGTTTCTCCATCTGTAAAATGAGGACAATAATGGGACCTGCCTTCTGGGATGGCTATGAAGATTAACTGAGTGAATGAATGTAAAGCATTAGGAACAGTGCCTGGCAGGGATGAGAACTCTCCAAGCATTAGCAATTTGAATTATGGTGATTATTTTTTGAAAAGATTTTATTTATTTATTTGACAGAGAAAGAGAGAGATCACAAGTAAGTGGAGAGGCAGGCAGAGAGAGAGGAGGAAGCAGGCTCCCTGCTCAGGACCCTGGGATGTGGGGCTCGATCTCAGGACCCTGGGATCATGACCTGAGCCAAAGGCAGAGGCTTTAACCCACTGAGCCACCCAGGTGCCCCTATGGTGAATATTTTTTATCCAGTCTACCACATTGTAGATTCTGGGTAGTTCTTAGCATAAATCATCTTATTTGACCTTCAAACAATCCTATGAGGTGGGTACCATCAATATAACTGTTTTACAGATGAGGAAACTGAAGCACATGGAAAATAAGTACAATCCACCCCAAACCGGATATCGGACTACATTTGTTTGATTCCCAGCCTGTACTCTTAGCTTTTTTGCTCTGTTGCTTCTAGGGACCATCTCTTATATATTTAATACCATAAACATCTGTTTTAGTAGGTTTTACTTGACTGCATCAGTAGAACTCTATATAGCTCTAGTTCATCTTTATGTATTACCCAATGATATGATAGGTTAGTTAGCTTATTCACATATGGCATGATCACATTTTAAAGGCTGGAAGTGTTATGGCTTATATAATACATCCTGCAAAGAATTGGGACAGATTAGGGCAAAAGTGCCCAGATCATCTGTTTACTGTGGCAGTACCAATGTTGCACTCTTCTGAGTTGAATATTTATTCCGCTGAGTAGGAAAATAAAATATAAATGAAATGTCAAGGGAAGAAAACTGTAATTAAAATAAGACTGCTAAAGTGAAATACATTTTAGTAAATTGCAAAGTAGTACTTGAGAGTAATATGAAATTATACAACTGAAGTCCAGAGAGGCTAAGAGACAGGAAGGATGAAAGTCACAGAGCCAGCTAGCAAGGAAAGGGAACATTTTTTTACTCCAGTCTAGTGCTCTTTCTCTCCTTCCACTATTACACAACCCGATATGTATACACTCATATGGATACATGTTTATTGATATGTTTATGTTATCTCTACATATGTTTAAATTCATGTCATAAAATCAAAGATAATCAAATTGTGAGTTTGTCATAAAAACCATAGTGTTAAGACTGGCTTTTAGAGCTCAAATTTCTTTTTTTTTTTTTAAGATTTTATTAATTTATTTATTTGAGAGAGAGAGAGAGATTAGGGGGAGGCAGGGAGTAGACGTCATTGAGCAGGGATCCCAACGTGGGGCTCAACCCCAGGACCCTGAGATCATAACCGGAGCTAAAGGCAGATCCTTAACCAACTGAGTCACCCAGGCACCACTAGAGCTCAAATTTCTCAATACAAATGTGAGTTGGCCTGCTTGGTAAGATCTGACTGTAGTGTGGTTTTTGTATTTAAGCCATTGTGCTTACAAGGAGAAATTCTTGTTGACTTATCCATATCATAAAAGGTGTTCTTTGGGGGAAATTATATTATCAAGTTTTTGTATTTATTTGTTTGTTTCTTTGTTTATTAATGAAGCCTAATGCAGGGCTTGAACTCAAAACCCTAAAATCAAGGCCTGAGCTGAGGTCAAGAGTTGGATGCTCAACTGACTGAGCCACTCAGGTGCCCCTATCAAATCTTTATTAGATAATTAATATTAATTATACTTTGGGCATGGGATACAGTGGCTTTTTTTGTTAAAAATATATTTCTAAATGCATTTGTAGATCAATAAACTGATACAACTCAATCTTTAATTGACAGTATCGTTTCTGGAATGCGAAGTATGTCAAGTGAGGGTTCTTAACCTTAACTGATTTGAGAACTAAATCCATTTCTTCCCTAACTTCTTTTCTCCCACAGAGATAAAGATGAAGGTGATTGTGGACAGGCTGAACCAGCTTCCCCACCAGTCCCTGAATGGAGTGTCCCGAAGGAAGGTGGGCCGTCGCGCTGCCCAAAAGGAGGGTGGCCGCCGAGAAGAGGTGGTTGCACCTGCTCCCAGTATTACTGGTGTCACATCCCAGGGTCACACCTGTGATCCGGGCTCTCCTGCTCAGCAGGTGTACCTTCAAGAGACTGGGACCTGGAAGGAGGCCCAAGAGCAGCTGGTCAGATACCAAATGGCAGGTCAAGATCAGAGATTGCTGCTTTGCCCAGATCTCAGACAAGAAAGGGAGCAGATGCAGGGCCAGACCCCATTGAGCCAGGAAAGAGGCCACTTGGGGCTTTCTCAAGAGAAGAAAGCCTCTTGTGGTGCTACCTAGGAATTCTGTCCTCATTCTGTACACCTGGAAACTATTCAGGAACAGCTGTGATAGACACATGAAAATTGATGTGCTCATGGGCTTTGCTGAGACTTGCATTAAGGACAAAGATATAAAAACAGTTAAGTTTGGAGAAAGCAGTTGTCCATGGACCAAAGTTACATTTTTTTTTAAACAGTTCTTCCTGTTAATAGCTGGGTTGAATTTAAGACTAGAAGAAAACTATTTGGGGAAACTAGAGATAACCAAGGGCCGAAGCAGATTATTAGTGAACTCATTTTTCAGAGCACTGATTTTTGGAGAAGATAATGTGTACACCTGTCTAGTGAAGGAGGGAAGAGATTATATTGAATGTACCTCTCCAGTCTGTGTGCGAGGGGTTCTAATGAAGACCAGAGTAAAGGGTCAACTGGTATTGAGTTGGGTAAGGATGCTAAAGGCAGTTTCGCTTAATTCAAACATCTGAAGAGTGCTCATTAGTGTTCAAACTGGACACTTTAAGCAGCCTGATTGTGTCCTTGGCTCTGAATCCAAAAGGACTTACACTCCAAGGGAGTAAAACAAAGATGGTAGAGGCGAGGAGAATCTCCAGAAACAACTTGTTCTCAGTTTTCCCTAAATATAAATCAGGACTTACCAATCTCTGAGAGATTCAGAGGCTGTCCTATTTTGAATTAGAACAGAGAAAAGAAACAAATGCTTCCTTTGCAGAATTTTAAATAATGATGCTCTGGAACTAGTCCCATAGTAGGTACAGGCAGGAAGTCATCATGGCTCAAGGTATCAATGGGAAAGTATGTCTTGCTCTACCAAGAGTTTTTGGGAACATTCTAAGTCTTTTGTCCACTCTTTAGATGTATTATGGACATCTCAAACCTTAAAGCCGCCTTGAAAGGAGTGAGGCAACTTTCTCTGTGACACAGTATTGGATTCTGAGGAAGATAATGATTAAGTATCAAAATTAATGTTCTCCAAGAAATTTCAGTCCAGGCTATCTGTGTTTAAGAAGGGCATTGATGGCAGGGTGCCTGGGTGGCTCAGTGGGTTAAGGCTTCTGCCTTCGGCTCAGGTCATGATCCCAGGGTCCTGGGATTGAGCCCTGCATCGGGCTCTCTGCTCAGCAGGGAGCCTGCTTCCCTTCCTCTCTCTGCCTGCCTCTCTGCCTACTTGTGGTCTCTCTCTCTGTCAAGTAAATAAATAAAATCTTAAAAAAAGGGGGGGGCATTGACGGGCAATCTGGCCTATAGAAATTTACTCTGGAGGTCAAACTGGCTCCCTGAATCCTTTTGTGTGTGTGTGTGTGTGTGTGTGTGTGTGTGTGTGTGTGTGTTCTATTTGGGCACTAACAGTATTTAAAAATATAATAAAGAAAAAAATAACTTGGTTTGGGCAGATTATGCCTTTTCTAGTTTAATTAGTCCCCACTATAACCTGTCCTTTATCTCTTTTTTTCTAGTTTCCTGGTTTATGAATTTATTTTATTTACAATCCTTAGTATATACATTGAGTCATCAGAGATCTGTAATGTATTTGTACAACAGCATTTCAGAAGTTAAGGCTTTCAAGAATTAGGAAGTGATGGCAATCTTAGCACTACTGCTGTGGATTTGTCTATACATTCTCCCTCTCACTCTGGTGACTTCTTTTACCACCACAAATTCCAGCCCAGATTTCTTTCCTGAGCTCTACATCATAGAATTAGCTGCCTACTGAAGTTATCACACTAGGATATCCCAGTGGGTTATGCCACTAGGTTATCCTATGGCCACTGTGAAGCTAACATAGCCTTAAAACCGACTTTTCCTCATGCTTGCCCTAACATAACACATGACATCACTGCACTCTGATTGAACATCTAGAGGTCAACCCAGACTTCATGTTCCATCTTACTCCACCCAACCATTTATCAGCTGCTATTCCTACTCCTTTAACCTTTACTAGCTTCTTACAAATTTTCCATGTGCCACAAGACAGATCTTTCTGGAAGGCAAGTTTGACCCATAATTAATCAACTTGGGATCCTGGAGGCCAAAATGGACTCTTTGGACCTTAAGAGCAGCCAGAAATAGCCAGAATAACTTGCAGGGCTCTAATATGTGGTATAGAATTTCAGAGTCTAGTCAGAATCCTCTAATCCATAATTAAGACAGTCCTCTTTTTCTTCTCAGAAAATGGGAGAACTGGGCAAATACTATAAGCCAAGACAGTAGCTCTTAGTTCATTTATGTCTGGAGATGAGCTGGTAGATAAAGCACCACTATCAGCCACCCTTAAACTTATTCAGACCATTAACACAGGTGGCCCAGAAGATATTTCCCGGCAGTGACAGAGCTTACTCTTTATTAAAATAAATAATTAAAAAGTGTCATGTTCTTCTGTTATTTCAAAGAAACTCTTCTTGCTTCTCATTTCTGATTTTCTATACATGAATGAATAGATACTAAACAAACTAAAATTCTTAAGAGTTCAAAAATATTTATAAATATTTATGGATGGTAAAATCAAGAAGTAAGGGTGCAGAGAACTAGGGTAGTTCCCACAATCTCTCAAGTTTGAGGGATTCTGTTCAGAGAAGGTACCAGACTTTGACAGAACTTTGAGTCTCCCTCAGTCAGAGTGATGGATGATCCAATCTAACCAGGGTTGTGTCCCACAGTAGATTTGCCCATATTGTTTCCCATTGAGGCTACTGAGAACCGAGAGGCTCAAACCTTTCCAGGATTACTTAGTGAAGAGCTCTCTTCCATCCAGCAGTCTAAAATCCAAATGTATGAAATTACTATACTTTGAAATGTATGCAAACTCTATGCAAAGATGAGTATGGGGAAAATTGAATGTAAATCACATGCAAATATTATTCAACCAAGCCTCTATAAAATTGTACATTCAATAACAGTAAAGGATTTTAATTAATTCTGTCATTTAAAATTCATGCATGTATTCCATATTTTGTTTCCAGAATTTATAATATATTCAGTGTCAATTTTGAAAGAGCTATAAACAGAAGGAATTACTCTACTACTGAGTGCAGAACAGTTGATTTCAACCTACATGATAGCACCGTGACTAATTGCAGATATATTTGAGAAACAGATCACATTTCCTGAATGTAATCTTTTAAAAGGGACAAATCATTTTTACAAAGTTAAATGACACTTCAGTGGTAGAATATTGAGATTTGTATGTTTACAAATATTCTTCTAACATTTGTTATTTTTATACTTGAAAAAAGACCAGCATTCTCTGTGCTTGGAACAACTCAAGAAGAGAGTATTTTCTGCCCATCAATCTGGTATCTTTTGAGACAGAAGATTGACTTAATGCATTTGGAGGTCTTGCTAGAATTTACTGTGTTTTGAAGAATTGTTTCTCTTTTCTTATTTCAGTCTCAAAATAATGATTCATTTATTATTATCCCTACCTATTTTATTTCAAAGTTAGTAGCTTTAACAAGGGGAAAAAGAGTCAATTTCCTTTTGAAAAATATGAGAAATGGCCACTTCTATACACTTTATAGATGAAGAAATTGCCGTCAATTGTCAAACTCTTGCAGTAGTCCATGGCAAAATTAGAAATTTGTCTGGACTATATCTGATTCTTTCTAAAATGTCCTCATGTAACAGTGCATCCATCCAGTAGAATGACTGATGTAGAAAATTATACAAGATATACTATTAGGCTAAAAAAAAAAAAAAAGAAAATTGCAAAGCAATGTGTATATTACTCTTTTCCTCTAGTTTACTTAAATATTGATAAATTATGGAGCGATGGTGTATAATTTTTGAAAATAATAGTTATCTTTAGGGAATGAAGCAGGTTTGCACTTCAGATTTTGTATCTTTTTTGTATTTCATTGTTTTTATAAGACATTTTACTATTAATATAAAATTTAAAGAACATTTTCTGCAACTTATGGTTGACTGGTGGTTAGCAATCTCTTTATTTCTCTTCCAAGAGTAGGACTCGCTTATGGAAAATGCATTTAGCTCTTAATGGAAGACTTATATATACAGGAGGAGGACAAGATGGTGGAGATGATGATTGGGTCAGAAAGAGGGGCCAAAGAGGAATGAAAGGGAAAGATGGGAAAGTCTTCAACTGAAGAAAGAAATGTTTCTTGTGGACAAAGACTAGGGTGCTCACAAATCTGCATTTCTACCACTGTATCCCTGGAATGTCATACAGGGCATGCCACCTAAGGTCCCATCTGTATAAGTGGCCTAGAAGGAAGACCTGAAGATGGTTATGGACTCAGCATTTCTCAGTAAGATTCAAATATAAAAGAGCAACCTTTCCATCACTCTTATGGAGGAAACATTGTAGAAACAGATGCTCACCCTAAGTCATGAGCAGACCCAACACAATGCCCATTGAGTAGTATGCCTCTATCCCTCTCAGATCAGTGCCATACTGTGCACTTCTTCCAGCCCAGCTCCATAGCATTTATTGTAAATCCACACCACATGGTATTAAGACCTGAACACAAAGAGGTGACTCTTGGTAGCAGCTATCACAGCACCCTTATTAGGCAGATTCCAGAGACTCAATGTTTTGTGATAGAATCTTAAGTAAAAAGATTGTGGGCTTTAATTTGCAAATCATAGATGTGGCCTGAGAAATAAGATGCTCTAAAATTTTCTTAAATTTGGGAATGAATAAAAAATCTTGTATGTTTTTCTATACTTTATACAACTAGAGGTGCTATAAACGTGGACTACAAGTCTAGTAATACCAAGTTTTCTTTTTAGAATTCTTTTCCACATGTCATCATTCTGTTCCTAAAGATGTCACTGCCTCCATTATCAGCTCTATTTCAACAACATCCATCTCTCCCCATCTACTGGATTATTCCCATGGCTATTCAACATGGTTAAGTGGCTTCTAGTTTAAAAAAAAAAAAAAAAATGGCAGGGTGGGGGAGGAAAGGAAAAGAAAAAACATTCTTTGATTCTATAGGCCCCTTCAGTTCTCTTTCTTACTTTTTTTACTCCTATTCCAGCAACGTTGTTTAAAAGAGTTTTGTTCACACATTCCATTACTTTCTTAGTTTTCATTCATTCTACCAGGCGTTCCAGGATGCTTTCTGACCCATCTATAGAACAGGGACTGCTCCTGGGGCAAACCCAGTGATCTTCATATTGCCAGTTCTAAAGAACAATTCACATCTTTTGTGACATATCAGGAGCATTTAACCCAACCTTTCTCTTCCTCTTTCTTAATCACTTTCCTCTCTTGGCTTTTGTAATAGTTCCTCTCCTTGATTCCCTCTTACATCACTGAGGACACCTTTTCAGTAAGCAGTGCAATGAAGGCTCAAAGCTGGGCTTCTGATTCCAAATCTTGTGATTCCCCTAAGAAGAAAATCCAGTTGAGACTTCCCAGTCTTTTGAATTATAGGATTGAGAACTGATACACGGATAAGTGGGATGTAACTTTCCAAGCCCATTTGTCTTAGAAAATGGTTTTCAGGGGTGCCCAGATGGCTTAGTGGGTTAAGTCTCTGCCTTCGGCTCAGGTCATGATCCCAGGTTCCTGGGATCAAGCCCCGAGTTGGGCTCTCTGCTCACCAGGGAGCCAGCTTCCTCCTCTCTCTCTCTCTGCCTGCCTCTCTGCCTACTTGTGATCTCTGTCTGTCAAATAAATAAATTAAAATATTAAAAAAAAAAAGAAAGAAAGAAAGAAGAAGAGTGCCTGGGTGGCTCAGTGGGTTAAGCCTCTGCCTTCGGCTCAGGTCATGATCTCAGAGTCCTGGGATCGAGTCCCACATCAGGCTCTCTGCTCGGCAGGGAGCCTGCTTCCCCCCCTTCTCTCTCTCTGCCTGCCTCTCTGCCTACTTGTGACATTTCTCTGTCAAATAAATAAATAAAATCTTTTTTTAAAAAAAGAAAGAAAATGATTTGCAGACACATAAGACAACTTGGCTGTGTATAAAGTATTTGAACCACAAACTTTACAAAACTGGGAAAACATCATTCCGGTGTTTTCTGACTTTAGTGTTTTAGGAGAGATGTCAGAAACCAGTCTGAGTTTTGTTCCTATTTAGGAATGATTGGAAAACCATAAGATCTTTTTTCTACAATTATTTTAAACACTTTGAAAATTCTCTCCATATATAAGTCTTTTTGTATACTGGGAATAATCACTGAAAAGAGAGGATAATGATTTTTGAAATAAGGGAAGAAAAGCTTTAAAGGGAAGGAAAATTTAAGTGAGACTTCAGAAAATAAATAGGATTTAAATAATTTTTTTATATATTTCCCCTTACATTCCAGGTAAGGGGAAATATATAAATTGGACTGGAAGAGTTACTTATCTCCAGATCATGGATTGTTCAAAGAATGAATTAATGCTGTTGAACACAGGAAACAAAAGCCTGAATGAATAATTAATAACCATTTTAAACATGTGAAATTATATTAAAAAGACGGTAGAAGTGATTTCAACTTAAATTGGGCTAGATGGAAGGATACCCACCATATATGAAGAGATGAGGCATTAGGGGGAAAAATATTGCCTAGAAAAAAAAAATCAGTAAATATTACAATTATTTCAGCATCCTACTCTGTTGAGATTTTTGAGGCATGTTTAAATGCCACTTTACTAGTCTAATTAAATAAATATAATAGGATATCATGGAGTAAATGACCTTTAGATATTCTTATTTCCTCACCTATCAAATAAAGTTTGGATCAAAGAAATATGGCACCCCGCCAAAACTGCCTATAGACTCAGTAAAGAAGAGTTTACCCAGGCTCTAGGCTCTAGAGAGCTCCATTTTGGCCTCCCCTCATCCCCAGATGCCTTCCTCCATAGTTAGAGAGTCCATGAGTCCAAGATGTTGTGATTACCACACACCATGCCCACCTTTGCTAGACCATTCATTGAGTGTTCAAGACTGAACTTTCTGTCCAAACAGCCCTGAGCCCTCCGCCAGCATATCCAAAGGCTGTTCAGAATCCTCCTTTGCTTGTCACATCAAATCTAGTGGAAGAATAACCACTAGGAATTAATGCTGAGAAATGTTCCAAACTAGCATTGATATTATCTTTCAGATCGGTACCAAGTAATTGTAACTTCAATGTTTTGTTTTGTTTTTTTTCCTTAAGAAGAACACAGATTAAGACATTTATAAATATCTTTTGGCTTGATGCCTTGCCTTCTGGATCTCCAGACTTCTCAGAAACCACCAGCTCACCTCAGCAACCATTCTGTCTACCCTGGGCTTGCACCATGGATCACACATATGACAATATGATAGGCAGAGTTTAAAATAGCCTCCATTATCTCAGTCATCTGGTATCACACCCATGATTAAAGTAAGTGGCAAAAGTGATACTGCAGTTTTGATAGGGCTTACTAATCACTTGGCCTTAAAATAGGGAAATTTGGACACCCAGGTGGCTCAGTTTGTTAAGCATCTGCCTTTGGCTCAGGTGATGATGCCAGGATCCTGGGATCGAGTTCTGTATTGGGCTCCTTGTTCATCAAGGACACTGCTCCTCCCTCTGCCTGCCTCTCTCCCCGCTTGTGCTCTCTCTCTCTCTCTCTCTCTGACAAATACATAATTAAAATCTTAAAACATAGGGGTGCCTAAGTGGCTCAGTCAGTTAAGCATCTGCCTTCAGCACAGGTCATGATCACAGAGTCCTGGGACCAAGCCCACATCTGCCTCTCTGCTCAGCGGTGAGTCTGTATCTCCCTCTCCCTCTGTGATCCCTCTCCCTCTGTGATCACTTTCATGTTCTCTCAGATAAAGAAATAAAATATTTTAAAAATAATAAAAAATAATAAAATAGGGAAATATATGTGTGCACCCTTTCTAAAAAGACAGTTTTCTCTGGCTGGTGGTAGAAGAGGAAGTCAGAGATATTTCAAACACGAGAAGGAGTCTGTGTCATTGCTGCTTTGAAAATGGAGCAGAACACCTGGCAAAGTATCCAAGTAGCCTCTGAGAGCTACCAGTGTGGCCCACAGATAAGCTGGTATAGAAATAGAGACCAAGTCCTATGACCACCAAGAAATGAATTCCGCTGATAGCCTGAATGAGCTTGAAAGCTGATTCTTTCCCAAAGCCTCTAGATAAAAGTTTGGCCTTGCTAACATCTTGGTTTTGGCCTTGTGAGACCTTAAGAAGAAAATTCAGTTGAGTGTCCCTGTCTTTTGACCTACAGAGCTGAGAGCTTATAAATAGGTACTGTATTTTATTCGCAACTGTTTTATTGATATGCAATTGACATTTAAAAGGCTGTATGCACATTTCACGTATACAACACCATGAGTCTGGGAATAAGTATTCACCTGTGAAACTATCACCACTATAGAGGCCATAAAAATATACATCATCTCCCAAGGTTTCTTCACACCTTATTATTATTTTATTATTTTTGGTAAGAACATGTAATGTAAGACCTCATCTCTTAGAAAAGTCTAAGTATACAATACCGTACTTTTAGCTATAGGCACTATGCTGAATAAATAGATCTTCAGAACTTATTTTCCAGAACTGAAACTTTGTACACTTTGATCATCATCTCCCTATTTCCCTTTCCCCTAGCTTCTGGCCATCACGATGCTCTGCTTTGCTTCTGTGAGGATGACTATTTTAGATTCCACATATAAGTGAGACCATACATTTGTCATCTTTCCAGGTCTGGCTTATTTTCACTGGGATAATATTCCCCAGGTCCATCCGCATTGTCACAGATGGCAGGATTTGCCTCTTTTCTAAGACTGAATAATATTTATTGTGATTATTGTTTTAAGTGACTACATGTGTGGTAATTTGTCACCCGGCAATAGAAAACTGATAAAGACACCAGGGTTTCATGGAATAAAAGGAGAGTTTAGTCCTCCTCTCTTGTCTTTGCTCGGGTATCTCCTGATCTCCTTATTAGTTGACATCAATCACTTTCAGTTTTCCAGAACTTAAACTCCTCCTTTGGTCCAGAAACTCCTGTCCAACATCATGGTGGCCTGCCGTGGGCAGCTGCATCCCATCAGTCCCCAAGTGGCTTTCCAAGGTCGACCACTGGCACACACGCTCCCTCTGTGTAAAAGCTGCCAGCTCTCAGGTCCTCAAGCCATGGTGGATTTGCTCCCATCACTGGAAGCACAAGGCAAAAACAATCCAGATTTTTCTTTCCTCTCTCTCCTTCTGTCTTCTCATTTCCCAGTCTGCTTCCCCAACTAGATTCTCACGAAGGTTATTTGCGGCACTCCCGTCAGTTCCCTGAGTGACAGGAGACCGGTGTCAAGTGAGAAAATGAAATGTAAATTTTATTAAACACCCCCTCTCATCTCTGCGTATCAATCCAGATTCCAGCTGAACATAGCAAATCAAATCCTGTCTATGCCAGGCCTCGGGGCACACGGAAAATCATTTCTCCTTAATACCATTCCCTTGTAGTAAAATATTTTTCTGTTTGGTGAATGAAAATTTTAAATGCAAACCCTATTTTAATCCCAGGAAAAAGTATATCTTCAAATGAACATTTGAAAGAGGGAACAGAAAAGAGAAAAGAGAGAATTGGGGAGCAAATGGGAAGGAGAAGAGAATTGGGAAGACAGAATTGCATTTAGCTGTGTCATGTCTGGTGCCTGTGCAAGGACGCATAGCCACAGAATAAATGGAGACATTCTTGGAAAGCTTGGACTATCAGCGCATTCATCTACATGCTGTCCTGTCTCAGAGATAATAAAGATCTTAAATCGGATACACAGCCTTGAAATAGTATTAGAAATATAGATGTTTCATTCTGGGTGTGAATATGTGGACAATTACCAGCTTGTCTGAGGTTTTGACAGGTGGTATCTGACTGTGTACAGAGAAAAACCTTGATTTGGAACCTGAAAAGTGTGATTAACTTCAAAACGAAAAAAGCACATTTTGATTGCTCCTTGATTGCTCACTGAAGTAAAAATAAGACCAAGTAAAATTTGAGCCAATAATGAACATTGAAAACACTGCCGCTACTTGAAACACATTCTATGTCTGCATATTCCACTGAAAAAAAATTTAAATAAAAATTATAATTACTGCTCTGTGTCAAAAGAAAAGAAGATTATTTAGTGTACTTTCTTTTTGATTGGCTTATTTTAAGTGAGTAAACCGTTGTTGAAATGACATTTTGTCAGGTATTTACCCCCTGTATAAACACTTGTCCTGATTTGCCAAAGTCTGAGGGGGTTTTCCAGGATATGAGATTGTCAGTTCTGAGACCAGGACACCCCAGAAAGTCCCAGGCAAAGTAGGATGAATTGGTCACCCTAATATATTACCATCATAATTGATGAAAAACATTAATTTCTTCTACCGTAATAAGTTATTAGTATCATCAACTATATTTTTGTAAAATGGTCTTGAGCTAAATAAACTTGTAGCTGTGTCCGGAAATGAACTTGGTGTTCTCAAACTTGGTAGATAAGTGTTCAGACTTCCAAAATATGTAGGGTTGCAGCTCAAGCATTACTGCGGGTATCTGAAAAGCGGCATTCCTAGACTCTACTTTCCCTGACTGTGGTTAAGCTTAAAAAACATGCCTCCTGATACAGCTGCGGTCCATATACAGAGTTTGAGTCTGCTTTTCAGATACTTAGGATTGCTAGAACAACCAATATTGCATTAAAAAAAATGTCTCTGCTTATAATATAGAACACAGTTTAGATTCATTAATGTATTCAAGATCCAAAAATGTAAATCAAGTGTTGGGCTGAACAAGGCATTCACTTCCCAAAGGGGCTATAACATTTCTCACCTAGCAGAGGTCTGGCCCCTGATATAGTAGGTGTTACATTAGTATTTTAAAAAATAGTAATAATGCCATGCTCCCTTGTGCACAAGAAGAAAGTTTATATGGTAATGTAGACATTTCAACTTGAATTATTGCATTTAGAATCCACAGTCCTTGGATGCTTAATTAAACACATTTAATTTTTAACTGTTCTTCCTTTTTAGTATTTTTGTACACTAATTATTGAAAAAAGTATTTTATTTTAGAAATGGGTATAAATTATATGTGTAAAGAGCATGAAAGCAGTACTAAGTTGAGGCAAAACTGTGGAGTTATTAACATGTGTGTTCTGGGTGTGCCCTGACATTTGTCCTATTTTATTACTTCCATTTTCAGTCTCCAAATCTTCAGTGCTGAGAAAAGCTCATCCCAGGTGTGTTTCAAGCTCTAGACTTACCTTTCTACATCCTTCCCATCAAACTTAGTCTACTCAGTGACCTGTTTCTTCCAGAATTTCTAGATAGTTTCACAGAATAATTGACACTGTATTTCCCCAAAATGCTGTGATGTTTAAATATATCATATCTGCTAGGAGTATTTTTATTTTTACAGATTTCTCAAGCATGGCCTAAAAGAATATTTCTAAGTTGGAATTCTAATTACTGGAGAAGGCTATTTTAGGAGAGTTACCTTAAGTAATGTACTTGTGTCCTATTGCTGCTATTACCACAAACTTGGGCTTTAATACAACCCAAATTCATTCTAGTAAAGTTGTAAAAGTCAGAAGTCTGGTATCTGATTTGCTGGGCTATAATCAAAATGTAATCGGGGCACCTGGGTGGCTCAGTGGGTTGAGCCTCTGCCTTTGGCTCAGGTCATGGTCTCGGGGTCCTGGGATCAAGCCCGGCATCTGACTCTCTGCTCAGTGGGAAGCCTGCTTCCCTCTCTCTCTCTGCCTGCCTCTCTGCCTACTTGTGATCTCTCTCTGTCAAATAAATAAATAAAATCTTAAAAAAAAAAAAAAAAGTAGTCAAGATGGTTCCTTCTGGAGTTTCTAGGGGAGAATCCGTTTCCTTGCCTTTTTCAGGTCCTGGTTGCTCCTTGTATTGCTTGGATCATGCTCCATTCTGTGTCTTAAAGCATCTCTCCAGCATCTACCAACTTCTTCAACGTCACTCCAACTTCTAGATTCACATCTCATAGGGTTTTTCTGATCTCCTGTCTCTCTATGGAACCCTGTGATCACATTTAGGGACCACCTGGGTAGTCCTGAGTAATCTTCTCATTTCAAGATCCTTAACCTAATCATTCATGCAAGTCCCTTTTCCTATATAAGGTAACATTTATAAGTCCCAGAGATTAGGGTGGGGATAGCTTTGGAGTGGACACCACTCAGCCTACCACAAATAATATCTTCACTGGTTGTTTATGCTTATGTGTGAGGTTGGCTCTGTAGGAAGGAAAAACTATAGTAATGACAATCCTACATTCAGCTGAGGGTATAATTTGGGAATTGAGGATGGAGTCCTTCATTATGGTAACTACCTCTCTATACACCTTTATAGTCCATGTGGTAGGGAGAATGGAGAGGTCATAGAGTGAGCCCTTTTGTCCTCTTGTTTCCAAGGTCCCCTCTCAGTGCTACTGGGCTAGAGGTACAGAAGCTTAAAGAAAGTGACCTAGATACAAAGACGAAAGTCACTGAGCCTATTGGATCTTCGAGCAAAGGGATTATATTTTGAAGCTCAAAAAATTACAGGAAAGAATACTTGTCTTTTTCTTCATAAATGTAATTTCCCTTCCATTCCTTTCACAATTCATGTTCTATATGTTTTTCAGAGCCCAGACAGAGTCTAATTCTGGTCTCTCATGCCCCAGTAAGCTCTTCCTTTCCTGAGACGGTCTATGCTGCCCTCGTTACAATACAAACCCATGCCTAGGTGATGAGTGACGGGTGGCATTTTATAGAATGTCTATTTCCCCCAACAGCAAGGACCATGTATCCTGTATCACTGAATTCTCTACCACTCTTAATATAGCAGGAGTCACTGTCCTAACACTGTGACTCAATAACAAGAGTGAATGCAAATGTTGAATGAAGGAGTATAGGAAAAATTTATTTTCTTAAATCAGACTGACGGCAAGATCTGTGCTTTTAACATATTAATAAATAAACATTTTAAAATATATGATTCTAAATCATATATTTATTCTATATTTATTTATTCTTTATACTATATATACTTTATTTATACTATATTTATTCTATATTTATTTATTATTTATTATTCTATATTTATTTATTTATTATTCATATATTTATTCATATATTCTAAATAAATGATTCTCCTAGGCAATCAGAAGTAGAGTAGGTGCTCAGTAAATATTTGTTGATTGAGGGGTGCCTGGGTGGCTCAGTCGATTAAATATTTGTTGATTGATTGATAACTTAAGCCCTATTTAGAAGGAAAATTATTCTGGGTTCACTTTAATGGCATTAGCTGGCTTAATGTGTTTTGTTGTTGTTGTTGTTTTTTTACTATTCTGTATTTAAATGGTTGGAGTTTTAAGTGTAAAATGAATTTAGGATGGAGCTTCCAATATTTTTTTCTCTTTTGCTCTGTTCTTACATATTGTAAGTAAAAACAAATACTTTACAGAAAGTAAAAACAAAACAAAACAAAACAACAACAACAAAAACCCAAGTACTTTATATATAAACTATATGTAAATATGGTTTTAAAACTTAAGCTTTAGGGGTGCCTGGGTAGCACAGTTGGTTTAGCATAGGACTCTTAGTTTCAGCTCAGGTCATGATCTCAGGTCGTGATTTCAGGGCCATTGAGATCAAGCCAGCAGAAGGTTCTGTGCTCTGCATGGAATCGGCTTAAGATTCTCTCTCCCTCTCCCTTTGCCCATCTCCCTGCCTACACCATCCCCAAGGGCACTCTCTCTCTCTCTAAAGCTGATAAGTAAATCTTTTTTTAAATTTTTTATTTTTTATAAACATGTATTTTTATCCCCAGGGGTACAGGTCTGTGAATCAGCACTCACCAAAGCACATACCCTCCCCAATGTCCATAACCCCTCCTTCTCCCAACCCCCCTCCCACCAGCAACCCTCAGTTTGTTTTGTAAGATTAAGAGTCACTTATGGTTTGTCTCCCTCCCAATCCCATGGTGATGCAACATGGGGGCTTAAGTGGGTAGCCGAAAAATAAATCTTAAAAAAAAAAAAATAAAACCTATGTTTTATATAATCACATGATGCTTTAAAAAACATTGGTAGAGATACACTGGCTGAAAGTCAATAATGTATCTTTTTCATTATTACCTCCTTCTTAGATTTTTAATTTAATGCTACCTCAAAGCTCTGGTCACCAGATAAAATAATATGTAACACATAAAACAAATTGTAATAATTAAAAGGCTTTTAAAATTCCTTAGGAGAAAATAACCAGGGCTAACTCTCCTCAAAACTGGCAAACATACTACTTCCAATAGAAAATAATACAAGCAAATAATCCTGTGAAAACATTCATTTCAATAATAATGCAAATTACAAAAAAGTGATGCCACATTTCACCCATCCATTTGGCAAACATTTAAAGAAATGATAAAACTCAGTATATGGGAGCACTTTTTAATGTTTGTAAAAATACAGTCTGATGGCCATACTCATGTATTCTTGGTATGGCTATCAGTTGGTGGAAACTTCATAGAGGGCAATTTGATCATTATCAAAAGACTTTAAAATGTACATATATTTTGTATGAGCAATTAAAAAACAAAAATTTAACTAAATAGTCTATTGACTATTAGACAAAATAGACAAAATGTATACTATACTCAAATGCCCAAACAACAATAAATTCCCTAAACTATTGACAAAAGAGATGTAATTAAATCAAGATTCATATATCCACCTAATTAAAGATTTTGAATCATAAAAACCATGTCCCCAAATAATTGCATAAAATATTTATTTTAATATTAAAGTCAAATATACAGCATGCAGAGTATAATCTCACATAAATTTGTGCATGTACATTTATGCCCCATATATGTGCATGTATGTGTTAATAGGCGTTATCACTGAAAATTTTTTTTCTTTCCTTTTTCTTTTCTCCTGTTTTATCCAGACTTTCAACAATTAATATGTTGCCTTCTTCAAATGAGGTTTAAAAAAGAAAAAACCAGTAAGTTTTCTTTACAAGAAGACTAGAGACCCCAACTTCCTAGGTGATAAATAGTCGCTCCCATGCTATCCTTGAAAATGCCTTCCCGTGCAAAGTTGCTTTATACTGACATGCTTCCCTCTTGCCCCACAATCAGCTGGAGAGGACAGAGCATAATCTGCGGCTGGGAAGGGGTCATGGCACCCAAGGCCCCTTGGTAAGCCCCTCTTATTTTTTGTTATTATTCCTCCTAACTGTCCTCACCCTTTTCCAAAATTAGGGTGACCTCAGTCTGCTCATTGCAGAGGTGTTTCCACCAGACCCAGTAGGGAAACATCATGCTTGCTACTCTGCTCCCTACAGCTGCCTGACTAGGAAGGAACGGAAGAAGTGTGCAGTACTGAGCAGCTGGCAAAGGACGGAAGGGTAATAAACAGGAGCATTGACTAGACTCAATATTAGTGATGGTGCTGGGGAGCCGTCCTGGCTTTGGGCTGCCTGAAGGCAGTGGTGATCCCCTGCTTGTCCTATCTGTCAGTCTATTTGATCTCCAAATGAATTGCTTTTGATAACAGCTATATAAATGCAGAACTGATCCGCTGGGCCTTCTTAAATGAGACTCCTCGCTTTCATCTTCCAGTCATTTCAAAAAGCAGATAGACTTGTTAGAGGTTTTAATGCAATGATTTATGTTTTATCTTGCCTGGTTTGAGGCTGCATTTATTTAGCACTAAATTCTTCCCAAGCCTCTATGTTAGGGGAGAAACGTTTGAACACACAACATTTGAGGTTTCTTTTTTAAAAAATAAATTCAATAATATATGTTTTTCTCCATTGCTAGGGATAGAAAAGGCAATAAACTTTATTTTAAAGAAGCGGGGGTGGCGGGGGGGGGCAGGTCACCAGACAAAATACTTCCATTACCACACCCTCAGCAAAAATTACAGGGAACTAAAAAGGGAAATAATCAATTTTCAAAATCTGTAGAACAAATCATTAAGGCTTCCGAATCCGATGACTGCCAGAAAAAGAAATCACAATTTGCTTCAATGAAAACAGAGGAAGACAAGATCTCTTACCATTTTCTGCATGTTGTTTGCAGAATCTGTAAAAGAATGGTCTGTAGAAGCCTTAATTATTTTTATCTCTCATACTTTTCTCTTCTTACACTTCATTTTCAAGCTTCTTTCTGCTTTTACTCTTTTCCCATCATGTGAATGAGGAAAATTCTCATATTAAAGGAAGTAGAGCATCATTCATACTAAGAAGAATCTTTGGTAAGAAGTTTTACTAGTTTACCATTCATATGCCATAAGTAAGCTTATTTACAAGGATATACTTAAGGGAATAGACACAACATATTGCAAGTCAAGAAATGAAAGAGATACTTGATTTCCCATTCATCAGATGAATCCTTCCCTTCACAAAATAATAGCTGTTAAGAAGGACAACGTGAATTGTGTACGTGTGTATCGATCAAACCATCTAAATGAATTGTGGCAACTTATTTTAAATAAGGATTTTCAAATAAATTATGGTTTTCAAACAAAACATATAATCAGCCCAAAGCTGAATTTTTTTATTGATCATGTTGTTGTTGTTGTTTAAGATTTTATTTATTTATTTATTTGAGAGAGAGAGAGAGAGCGCATGAGACAGGGAGGGTCAAAAGGAGAAGCACACTCCCTGGTGAGGATGGAACCCAATGCCAGACTGAATCCAAGGACTTCAGGATCACAACCAAAGCCAAAGGCAGTTACCTAACCAACTGAGCCATCCAAGCATCTGATCACATCGATTTAAGATGAGATCATTCTCTTATGAAACACCATGCCAATTTATTCCAATCATTGTACACTAAGACAACCTGCAATGATATCTTCTTTAAAAGGATATATAATAAAGAAAAGGAAAGTCTGTGGTTTGAAATACTTGACTTCTCTTTATCTCTCAGAGATGAAATTAATTTTTTGAGAGGTGAGGGGACTCATAATTCAAAAATGTCAAAGCTAATTGAAGATAGGTTAAGACTTTTTCTGTTGGTAGAGAACACATTTGTATCATACATAGGGCTTTTCCTCTGTAATTTGCTTTTGAATCCCAAGAAAAGATAAAAGAAACCTTTTAAATGCTTGAACATTTGGTTAAAGCAGCTATCTCGTAGTTCCAACATTGAATGCAACAGGTTACAGCTGCTGGTGATAATTATATTGCCTCTATGAATTTTTTTTCTTGTTACTCTTTCTAAATGTTTATATGAATACAGTAAACTTATTACATTTCTTGAAACAGAATATGCAAGGTAAAAGATAATTGACAAGTATATAGTTCTCTTGGAAAAAAAAACCTTTTGTATTAATAATAATAGAAATAATAATTAGAGCTTGTAGTGATACAAACATTTTCCAATGAGGAAAATATATTAATAAGATAGTTTGATTCCTACTTTTCAGCTGATCAAAGTAGTAGATTTAAGTAAAGGTAGTATACATCTCAGAACAAAATTATGTCACTTGAGATTTGCTTTGCTGCCTTTCCAGGACACCAGATAGTTTATATTTTCTTCTGAATACAAGAATTTTTATTAAATATAATGTGTCACAAAAACAGCCTTAAAAAAGTATATTCTTAAAGTGTGCATTACCACTTTATAGTCCATAAAGAGAAATAATTCTAATAATGACTTTTATTAAACTGATCCACTCTGAACACAAAACCCATTCAATAAATAGACTTTTATCAATTCTAAGTTATACAATGTGAGGATTGTATTGCTCTAATTATTGTTTTCTCTTGAGAATACTGAAGCTTAGAAATGTAAAGTGATTTCTCTAACATAAGACATATTAGAACTAGTGAATTTTGAATACATTTTGGTCTTCTGACTTTAAAACTAGGAAACTCCCAAGATACCAGTGCTTTGGCTAAAGGGAAGTCAAGTCATTCTCAAGGCTAGCTCTTCTAAGTGGCTTCATGGAGATGAACCATGCTATCCCACCCAGAAAGTCAGACCACAGGTGTGGCTTCTTCAAGGTGCAGAACCCTGAGTCATCCTTTTGGTCTGTGGGGCACACTTTTACATGACATGATCCAAAATTTACTCCAGGAAGAAAATTGTATTATCTAAATATTTTTACAAGATGATACCCATTTGGGACAAGATCAGATCTCAACTAAAGTATGTTTTACACTTTCTTGAAACTATGCCAACTTCCTTGCTCCACAAAATGAAACATATATACCATCTATTTATGTGGCTGTATACTTTCTCTATTTCTATATTTCTGTATTTGTTTCTACTGTAAATAATTCTAAGTACATTTCTCTCCTTTTGTCTACTAAGTTTGAATTTATAGGCATCTTGATTTGCCATGATAGAGTCACAAGGTAATGGACTTAAAGAATTGTGAGGAACTTAAGAATTCTTCCCATCTAATACATTTGTATTGAAGATAAGAAATCAGATTTAATAGATTAAATCATTAAATTCTTCGAAGAAACAAAAACAATTTAAAAGTTCCTGATTAGTAAGCCTTCTACTTACTCACTCACACAGTTTTAGTGGTGGCTTTCAAAAACCATTAGGCTGCTCTTGAAATTTTATAAAGATTTCAACCTTAAAGCAACTTCTCTCCCTCCCTATCTTCTTCAATTGGTCCTTTACACCTGTCCTTACCTTAACACAGGCAGGTGCTATAAACCAGCTTAGTGGTTAGAAAGGGAGGTTCCATTTTTGTGTGTGGTGTAAGGAAATGGTCCAATTTCATTTTTCTGCATGTGGCTGTCCAATTTTCCCAGCACCATTTTAAAGATACAAACGTAGTGATCTGAAGGGGCACGTGCACCCGAATGTTTATAGCAGCAATGTCCACAATAGCCAAACTATGGAAAGAGCCTAGATGTCCATCAACAGATGAATGGATCAAGAAGATGTGGTATATATACACAATGGAATACTATGCAGCCATCAAAAGAAATGAAATCTTGCCATTTGCGACAACATGGATGGAACTAGAGCGTATCATGCTTAGCGAAATAAGTCAAGCAGAGAAAGACAACTATCATATGATCTCCCTGATATGAGGAAGTGGTGATGCAACATGGGGGCTTAAGTGGGTAGGAGAAGAATAAATGAAACAAGATGGGATTGGGAGGGAGACAAACCATAAGTGACTCTTAATCTCACAAAACAAACTGAGGGTTGCTGGGGGGAGGGGGTTTGGGAGAAGGGGGTGGAATTATGGACATTGGGGAGGGTATGTGCTTTGGTGAGTGCTGTGAAGTGTGTAAACCTGGTGATTCACAGACCTGTACCCCTGGGGATAAAAATATATGTTTATAAAAAATAAAAAATTAAAAAAAAAAAAAAGAAAGGGAGGTTCCAGAGTCAACTATTGTGGTTTCAATCTTCATCACTTACCAGCTCTGCAACCTTGGGTAAGTTGCTTAACTTCTCTATGCCTTACTGTTCTCTTCTGTTAAATGGGAGTAATTGTAACAACTACCATTTGCATTGTTATAAGTTGAAATCAGTTAACCTATGTAAAAAGAATAAGAATGTGGCTTAAGGTTGTTAACATTCAAAATATGGTAACCATTACTATTATTGTAATCAATAAATGGAATAGCTTGGAATATGTAACAACCAAAGAGCAACTCATGTTTATCTTTTATCATCCTTTTAACTGTTCTGGGTGAAGAATACCTTTCCCCTGCCACTGGATGAAAAATCAGCAGACCCCATGATTTTTCCGTTCTTCCACAAGTATTACATAGTTCTGTGTTCGTTTTATGGTATAGAAACACAGCTTTTATTCTGAAAAAGAAAGCATCCCATTCAAGCTACCAATCAACATTTCAACTTCATTGAAAAGTAACTCTTTCCCACCTCCAAACAGTTTGCACTGATGGACAGTTTGCCTTTGAGAAAATCGCTGTGGATGGCTTCTGCTTTCTTACTCTGCTCACTCCCCTTCCTTCTCTTAAGAGCTGCTGAGGCCAAAGTGATAAGTAAGGACAAGAAAGTACCTGTTGGCCAGGCAAGAGATACCACTGGAAGTTTACTTTTTTCTTCCCTGTTTAAGGATTTTGCCTTTATTTTTTTTTTAAAGATTTTATTTCTTTATCTGACAGAGAGAGAAATCACAAGTAGGCAGAGAGACAAACAGAGGTGGTGGGGGGAAGCAGGCTCCCCATCGATCAGAGAGCTCAATGCAGGACTTGATCCCAGGACCCTGGGACCATGACCCGAGCTGAAGGCAGAGGCCTAACCCACGGAGCCATCCAGGTGCCCCCGGATTTTGCCTTTTTTAAAATTGAAGTATAATTAACATACAGTGTTATATTAGTTTCAGATGTAGGATATAATGATCCAACAATTCTATACAGTTCTCAATGCTCATTAAGATAATCTTCTAATCCCCTTTATCTATTTTATCCCCCCACCCACCCACCTCCCCTTGAGAAAACAAACTGGAGGTTGACTTGTACTCTTCCAGGGCCACTCTCATTGGGGAGATTTTTAAAGATGATTTTGTGGTATTGGAAGGTAAGCCTTGGTGGGTCTCTTCTGTTTCTGAGCTTCTCATGAGCAGAGGAATTGACTGACTTTGTTCCAGACTATCTTTTCAAAAGTGTTTACATTATTGACATGCTAAAAAAAAAAAAAAAAAACCAAAAACAAAAACAGGAGCAGTGTTTCCCTCCAAAGAAACTGATGGGTATATTTGCTTTCCAATATAAAAGATTTAGATTTCCTTAGCTCAGCATTCCTCTGCTGTAATGCAACCTACTGCTCATGGATTTTCATCTGACCCTGTTTGCAAATCCCTGTAGAAACTGGGGCTTGGGAAACTAGCACAAGAAAATTCTGATACTCCGAGTATTGCTACTGATGTGAGTAATAAAGTCATTGGTTTCTGACCTGGTAGTCTTGTTCTACCATCATTCATGAAACTAGCTTATAAAAGGGTAAAATCTCAAATCTTTCACAATCCTTAACAAGTAGATATTCATTTTGTTGTTGTTGTTCATTTAATTAATTTTTTAAAAATTATGTCCAGGAGATATTCTTTGGATCCTCAGCATTCTCTGTTTTGGAAAACCTCTATACTACATTTCCAATCCCATAGGCAATACATTCCCTGTGACTCCCTACTCCCTTTTCAATACCTGATTTTCCATAAATTCACACTATGCAGACTCTGCTTATTAAAATGTATTCACTCTTAGAAGAATAGAACTAAAAAGCTCCAAGATGGCTCTTTCTCCCATGTGGCCAGCATCTGGTACATAGGAATTACGAAGGCATACATGCTCAAACTTTGCAAATGCAAGCCAATTCTAGTGTTGACATATGCCACGTTAGCTCTCCTAGGCACGAATCAGGCACCAATCCTTCACATTCCACTGAAAGGCAGGTTATTTCAAGTTCTCCAAGTGGTTTGACAAAAGTCATTTTCATAGTCTGCAGTCCCATCACTTCCTAAATTTGGCCTCATGAAATGGCAATAGCTTTCTCTGAAGAAAAGTACTCACACATCTATCCTTATCCTTTCATTTTCTTGTGAGCAAGGGGTTTCTAGTAGAGGAGCCCCAGAGTCATGAAACTTGTTATGATACATTTCATTTATAAATTCTGCATGTGGGTAGATGTCTCACGTCAATTTAGGATCTTAAGTCTATTCTATTAATGCCTTATGGGGAATGGAGGAATGAGTGTTACATTTAATAAGTCCTGTAACATGATCCTTCTTGGTATAATTATTATATCATTCAACAAATGATAGTCACCTTGTGAGGTTTTTCTCTGTGTGTCCTCCTGAAGACTGGCACCAGACATAGCACAATCATGGAAGTGGGCAGTTTCTGGCCAGAGGACCAAAAATAAAAGGGAGACCCCAGGAAATGGAAAGTACTGGGATATGGGAAATGGGGAAGAGTTAGAAAAGTTCCTTGTGAACTCAAGGGCTCTCTCCCAACTGTGCATGATGGATCTGATACTAATTAACATAACAGAGACTCTGACAATTGTATTAATGAACAGAACTTGGCTCAGGTCCAAGACTATCATATATATGGGACTACTCTGAACAGTACTTCAAAAGCTTTGATAGTAGCCCCTGCACTCAGATTGGAACCTGTAGTCTAAAGCTAACCAGGTCAGTTGCTGTTGAAATTAAATCAACATTCTCCATTAGGTTAATACAATACTCAGAGTCTCATCACATAATATTCAAAATGTCCAGGCTACAATAAAAAAAATCACTCAGCCTACAAAGAACCAACCAGAACCAACCATGGGAAAACATAATCAATAGGCACCAACAAAGAGATGATACAAATGTTGGCATTAGCTGACAGAGACTTTAAAACAACTCATAAAATATACAAATGAGCAAGTGGAAACACATGAATTAAATATTATAATTATAAATGTCAACAAAAAATAGAGATTAAAAAACAAATTAAAATTTAGAACTGAAAAATGCAGTAACTAGAGCAAAACACACTCAAAAGGTTCTACAACAGAATAGAGAGCAGAAGAGTTAGTGAAATTGAAGACAGATCAATAAAAATGATCTAATCTCAACAGACAGATAGATATTGGAAAAAAGTGAACAAAGACTGACAACACTATATGCTGTCTAGAGCAAATTTATTTAAATATAATGATATGCTCACAGCAAAGAAGGATGTGAAAAGATATATAGTGCAAACACTAATCAAAAGAAAGCTGAAATTGCTGTCTTAACTTCTGACAAACTGGTTTTCAAAGCAAATAAAATTACACGGGGAGAAAAGAGACATTATTTATTGATAAAGGGTTAATTCATCAAGAAGATATAACAATACTAATATTAATGCTAATGCTGTGTATGTATCTAACAACAGACCTTCAAAATTAGACAGAATCTAGAACTGAATAATGCCATCAACTGACATTCATAGAACATCAAATACAACAGCAGCAGCAGTACTTTTCCAAGTATACATCTTCATATTTGTATTTAAATTCATATTCATATCCATAAAATATAACTGAACAAACTGAAGTCAAAGCGTGATCTCTGATCACAATAGAATTAACTTAGAAATAAATAATATAAAAATAAGAGGAAAATCTCCAAACACTTGGACATTAAACAACATACTTCTAAATAATCCAGAGGCCAAAGAAGGAAGTTTCAAAGAAAACTATGAAATATTTTGAACTTACTGAAATTGAATATGAAATGTACTGAAATTTCTAATATACAGCTAAGGCAATGCTTACAGGGAAATTTATAGAGTTAGATGCTTACATTAGAATAAAAAAATTTCCCTTCTAGTTTTATGGTTTCAAGTCTTACATTTAGGTTGTTAACCCATTTTGAGAATTTTTTATGTGTATGCTATAAGAAAGTGATCAGTTTCATTTTGTATGTAGCTCTCCAGCCTTCCCAGCACTATTTACTGAAGAGATTTGCCTTTTCCCAATTGAATATTCTTGCCTCCTTTGCTGTAGATGAATTGACCATGTAAGTATGGGTTTATTTCTGTGTTTTCTATTCCATTCTGTTGATCTATGTGAGTATTTTTATGCCACTAACATACTGTTCTATATTATATCTTGAAATCTGGGACTGTGACACTTCTAGTTTTGTTATTGTTTTTCAAGATGGCTTTGGCTATTCAGGGTCTTTTGTGTTCCCTACAAAGTTTAGGTGTATTTGTTCTTGTTTTGTGAAAATGGTGTTTGTATTTTGGTAGAAATTGCATTGTATCTGTAGATTGCTTTGGGTATTTACCTAAAGAAAATTAAAACAAAAATTTGAAAATATATATGCAGTCCTATGTTTATTGTAGCATTATTTCTAATAGCTAAGATACAGAAAAAAACCCAAGTGTTCACCAATAGATAAGTGGGATAAAGATGTGGTATACTCCTATTAAGGAATACTATTCAGCCATAAAAAGAATAATATTTTGTTATTTACAACAATATGGATGGACCTAGAGGGCATAAGGCTAAGTGAAATAAGTCAGGGAAAGACAACTACCATGTGATTTCACTCATATGTGGAATTTAAGAAGGAAAACAAACAAACAAGCAAAAACCAGACTCTTAAATACAGAGAAATACTGGTGGTTCCCAGAGGGGAGTTGGGTGGAGTAATGGGAGAAATAGACAAAGTAAATTGAGAATACACTTATCATGATGAACTTTAGTAATGTATAGGATTGTTGAATCATTATATTGTATACTTGAAACCAATATAACACTGTATATTAATTATACTTCAATTTTAAAAAAGAATTGGAAAATGTTTCAAATCAGCAATCTAAACTTTCATCCTAAGAAATTAGAAAAAGACAAAAGGAATAAATCCAAGCCAAATAGAAAGAAATAAATAATAAAGATAGCAGAAGATAGCAGAAGACAATATAATTAAAAACCAATAGAGAAAAATCAATGAAAGCAAAAATTGGTTCATTGAAAAGGTCAGTAAAATTGATAAATCTCTAACAAGAGTGACACAGAAAAAAGAAAAATTTCAAAATAGCATCATCATGAATGAAAGACAGAATGTAGCTTTAGACTCCATTGTATTGTACTATATTTATTAATCAAATTATATTATAAAGCATAGTAAGAGAAAACTACAGATAACTCAATGCAAATTGGACCAGTTCCTCCAAAAACACAGACTAGTGAATGAATTCTTCCAAATCTACAGACTATGAAAACTTACTCCAAATGAAGTAGATAACCTAAATATCCAAAAAGATATCCAAAATAATTAATAACCTTGAATTTCTTGTCTAAAAATCTCTGAATAAGAATCTTTCATGCTCAAATGGTTTCACTGATATTTCTACCAAATCTTTAAATAAGAAATAATGGCAATACTGGAGAATACCTTACAGAAAATAAAAGAAGAGATAACACATTCCAATTCATTTTATAAGACTTGCATTAATCTGATACCAAAACCAGATAAGAGCCTTTACCAGAAAAGAAAAATACAGACCAATACCCTTCATGCATACAAATGTGGAAATCCTCAGTATTAGCAAATCAAAGTCAGAAAGTAATATATAAGGAAAATAATACACCATGACCAAGCTGGGTTTATTCTGGGAATACAGACTGGTTGAATATTCAAAAACACATTAATATATTTCACTGTATCAATGATAAAAGTAAGAGAAACCAGGTGATTTTATCCTTTGATGCAGAAAAAACATTTGATAAAATACAATATCTATTCATGATGAAAGCTTATTTCAAACTAGGAATAGAAGGCATTTTCTCAACCTGATAAAGGTGTCTACAAAAAACCTGCAGGAGGGGCGCCTGGGTGGCTCAGTGGGTTAAGCCGCTGCCTTCGGCTCAGATCATGATCTCAGGGTCCTGGGATCGAGTCCCGCATCAGGCTCTCTGCTCAGCAGGGAGCCTGCTTCCCTCTCTCTCTCTCTCTGCCTGCCTCTCCAACTACTTGTGATTTCTCTCTCTCTGTCAAATAAATGAATAAAATCTTTGGAAAAAAAAAAAAACCCTGCAGGAAACATTGCACTTAGTTGGGGAAATACTGAGTGATTTATCCCCTAATATCAAGAACTAGGCACGAATCTTCACCCTTAAAGCTTCTACACTACTCTTAGTCAATGAAATAAGGCAAGTGAAAGAATTAAAAGGCATACAGAGTGGAAAGGAAGAAATATAACTGTTTTTATACACACAAATATGATTTCTGATGTTGTAAAACTCAAGGTAGTTTCAAACACTGTTTAACAAAGTCATAAGATAGCAGATCAATACACAAAAATCTATCATTATTTCTACATACTAGTAACATACAGTTTGAAAACAAAATTTAACAGAACAAAAACATTATTGCTTTGAAGTCTTGTGAGTTTCCCAGGTGAAATCTGATACTGGTCCCTGTGAACAGGGCAAGGAGAGGCTGAAGAAAGCAGCAGACCGCTCCAGATTGGTAAGAGGCAGTTTTAATAAGCAAGGGAATTTAAATACAAAGCTTGTCTTGAGCAGCTGCAAGATGAGTAGATCCTCACACTCAGTCTCAAGAATCTTAAAAGTTTATACAGAGGTATTAACTGGGCTCAGTCATTTCAACCATAGAGGTGGTCTCAACAACATTTTACTCTCTCAAAGCTATATCTTTGAAATAGCTCCAGCTATTTAGGGAGGAACATCTATTCCAAGGATGCAGAGGGAGTGAGTGAGGGACCTCCAACTGCCTGGGTCCAGCTCTCAAGTCAACTAGCACTCACATCCTCTCAATGACCTTCTCCAACAAACATTTACAAAAATGTCCAGAAAATTAAATATTTAGGTATCAGTCTAACATAGCATGTACAAAGGCTGTATGCCGAAAATTGTAAAATGTTGATGAAAGTAATATTAAAAAGCCCTAATTAAATGGAGGACCATCAGTTACACTTGGTTTGCAAGAGTCATCATAATAAAGTATCAACTCTCCTCAAATTAACTTATAGATATATCACAATATCAGTAAAAATTTTCAGAAGGACTTTGTATAGATGTAGACAAGATGTTTCTAAAATATACATGGAAGATTAAAAAATATAGAATAAAACAGTTTTAAAAAAGAAGAATAAAGTTAAACTACACTACTATATTACAAAGCTCTAGACAAATTACAAATCAAGGCAGTGTGATAATATCAAAAGCATAGATACATAAATCAATGGCAAAATTTAGAGAATCCAGAAATAGATCCATAAAAATAGAGCCATTAGTTTTTGTGAAACATGAAAAGACAAGACAATCAAGAAATAACAGAGTTTTCAACAAATTATGTTGACATCACTAGGCATCTATAGGTTAAAAAAGAGTAAACTTCGACCTAAAACTCATACCTTATATAAAATGTAACTCAAAATGGATCACAGACTTAAAAATGAAATGTAAAAGTATAATATTTTTAGAGGAAAACAGAGAAAATCTTCATGACCTATATTAGGTGAAAATTTCTTAGATAAGACATTGAGGGCATAATTCATTAAAAAAGGTTGATAAATTGGACTTCATAAAAATTTTAAAAATTCTCCTGTGAAAGTCCCTGCTAACATAATTAAAATACAAGCTACAGATTGACAAAAAAATTTACAAGTTATATACCCAACAAAGGACTTGTATTAATAATACAATAGAGAGCTCTTCACAACAGTAAAACAAACAACCTAATTTAAAAAATGGACATATGGCTTGATTAGACACTTCAGAAAAGTACCAAAGATGATAAATAAACACATTCAAACATGTTCAACATTGTAAGTCATTAGTAAAATGCTAATTAAAACCACTATACCCATTCAGGTAGCTAAAATAAAAAAAAATGCTAGCATAATACCAAGTGCTGGTAAGATGGAGGAAATGAAAATCTCATACATTACTGGAGGGAATAAAAATATCACTCAGCCATTGTAGAGCTGGTTTGGCAGTTTCCTATAAAAATAAACACATATTTGCATGCAATCCCAAAATTCCCCTCCTGGGTATTTACCCTAAAGAATGAAACTTAAGTTCACACAAAAATCTATACATGAATGTTTATAGCAACTCTGTTCATAATTGCCCCAAATTTGGGGAAGGGGGGAACTCTAAATATCCTTCAATGAATGCATAAACAAACTATGGTACATCCATATGACAGAATAGTGCTCAGGAATAAAAAAGAACTAACTACTAATGCATGCAATATGGAAGGATTTCAAGACCATTGTGCTGAATGAAAGAAGCCAGTCTCAAAATGTCACATGCTGTATGATTCCAATTACATGACATTCTTAAAAAGACAGAAAAGCAGTGATGGAGAACAGATCAGTAGTTGTCAGAGACTGGAGTGGGAGAGGATGTGACTGTAAAGATGGAACAAGAGGAAGTTGTGGAGTGATGGAGCTCATCCTGAGTGTGGTGATGGTTATATGAATACATACACGTGATAAAATTTATAGAACTCTGCAAGAACTGTACAAAAAGGTTGATTTTTATGATATGATCATTTTAAAAATAAAATTTAAAAGGCAATATACTGGATTTATTTTTTTATGTTAGTCACCACACACAGAGTGGATTTCCTTTAAAAACAGTATTAAACAGGGAGGAGCAAGATGGCAGAGGAATAGGAGACCTAAATATCATCAGAACCCAGGAGTTCAATTAGATAGTTATAAAACCATTCTGGGGACGCCTGGGTGGCTCAGTTGGTTAAGATAGTTATAAAACCATTCTGAATACCTACAAACTCAACAGGAGATCAAAGAGAAGAGCAGCAATTCTAGGAATAAGAAAGCAACCACTCTCTGGAAGGTAGGACGTATGGAGAGTTAATCCAAGGCAACATATGGGAAGATTGACCTCAGGGGAAGGGCCATCTTCTGGCAAGCGGTAGTGCAGCAGAGCACAAAATCAGAACTTTTAGAAGTCAGCTACACTGAAGGATGTCACTCCAGAGGCTAAGCGGAGGGGTGGAGGCCTCGCAGAGATAGTGTGGTCTTAGGACTGCAGGGGTCACAGAAAGACCAGGGGTGTCTGAGTATGGCAGAGCTCCCAGGTATCATACTGGGGAAGCTAACTGCAGAGGTGGAGCCAGGGAAGGGGCCCTCAGCTCCAGGTTACTTAAACCATGATCCGAGGCACAGTAGGACCACTGGTCTTTGAGCTGGGACCCCACAAGTGGAGACCCCCTCTGTCCTCCTCCAGGAAAAGCAGCACAGGAGCACACTCCAGGAATCCACTGGGTTTGGAGACTCCAAACAGTGCCAACTGCCAGAGATAGAAATGCTCAGCCACAGGCCAGGTGAGCATGGAGTGTAGCTGGAGACCAGGGAAACAGAAGGGATTCGCTGCTTTTCTCTGAGGGTGCACTGAGGAGTGGGGACCTCAGCTCTCAGCTCCTCCAGGCCAGAGATTGGGAGCCCACCATCTTCATTCCAATCCTCCAAAGCTCTACAGAAAATAATCAGGGAACAAAAGCTACCAAGAACAAGATTACTTAGTCTGGTCCATGGCAAGGGCAGTGCAATTCTGCCTCGGGCAAGGACATTTGAGAATCACTGCAACGGGCCTCTCCCTCAAAAGATTAGCAAGAACATCCAGCCAAGACCAAGTGCACTGATTGATGAGAACTGCAGAACTCCAGAGCTAGGGGAAGGCAACACATAGAATTCATGGCTTTTTCCCCTGATTCTTCAGTTTTTCAAAGTTAAATTTTTAAAAATTTTTTTATTATTATTTTTTTAAATTTTCTTCTTTCCTATTTTAATCTTTTTAAACTATTTTGTCTTATCAACACCTTTTTAAAAATCTTTTTAAAAATTTTCATTGTTAGAGTCATATTCTTTCCCTTCATTGCATTTAACCTTATTTTTTGTATACATATAGGTTTTTCTTTCTTTAAAATTTTGGGATTCAGTTTCTTCTAACAGTTCAAAATATACCCTAAATCTAGTGCATGGCTTTGATCTAGTCTGCAGCCTGATCACATTCTTTCCTCTTTTTCTTTTTGTATATTGTTTTTGTACTTTGTGTGTGCGTATGTGTGTTGTATATGTGTGTGTGTGTGTGCGTGTGTGTATAATTTTTGTATGTTATATATATGTTTCAATATATGTCTTTTTATTTTTGTGTATATATATTTATATATACACACACACAAACACACACAGACACACACACACACACATATATATATATTTTTTTTTTCTTTCTTTAAATTTTGGGAGGCAGTTTCTTCTAACAGACCAAAATACACTCAAAATCAAGTGTGTAGCTCTCTTCTATTCACCAATACATATACATATATATGTGTGTATATATATTAGTTCTATTCACTAATACATATATATGTGTGTATATATATATATATATTTTTTCCCCTCTCTCCTTTCTCCCCCAGGTTTTGGATCTCTTCCAATTTAGTTAGTGTATATTTTTCTGGGGTAATTTTTACCCTTTTAGTATTATGTTCTTTCATCCATCTATTTGTATCTGGATAAAATGACCAGGCAGAAAAACTCACCTCAGAAAAAAGAAAAAGAGGCAGTACTGATGGCTAGGGACTTAATCAATAAGGACATTAGTAAGATGTCAGAGCTAGAGTTCAAGATTATAATTATCAAGGTGCTAGTTGGGCTCAGAAAAAGCATGGATGATACAGAGAATCCATTTCTGGAGAAATAAAAGAGCTAAAATCTAATCAAGTTGAAATAAAAGAGCTACTAATGAAGTGCAATAAAAAAATGGATGCTCTTACTGCTAGGATAAATGAGGCAGAAGAGAGAATTAGTGATATAGAAGGCCAAATGATGGGGAATAAAGAAGCTGAGAAAAAGAGAGATAAACAACTACTGGACCACAAGGGGAGAATTTGAGAGATAAGTGAGACCATAAGATGAAACAATATTAGAATACTTGGGATGGGATCCTGGAAGAAGACGAAGAAAGAGAGAGAGAGGAGCAGAAGGTATATTGCAGCAAATTATAGCAGAGAATTTCCCTAATTTGGTGAAGGGAATAAGCATCAAGATCCAGGAGGCACAGAGAACAACCCTCAAAATTAATAAAAATAGGTCAAAACCCTGTCATCTAATAGTAAAACTTCTAAGTCTCAGTAACAAAAAAAAAAAAAAAAAAAAAAAAAAAATCCTGAAACCAGCTTGGGACAATAGGTCTGTAATATACAATGGTAGAAATATTAGATTGGCAGCAGACCTATCCATAGAGACCTGGCAGGCCAGAAAGGACTGCCATGATTATTCAGAGCACTAAATGAGAAAAATATACGGCCAAGAATACTATATCCAGCTAGGCTATCATTGAAAACAGAAGGAGAGATAAAAAGCTTCCAGGGCAAACAAAAACTAAAAGGATTTGAGAATACCAAACCAGCCCTATAGGAAATAATGAAAGCTGTCTCTAAGCAAAGAGAGAGCCTGAAAATAACAGACCAGAAAGGATCAGAGACAATATACAGTAAGTCACCTTAGAGGCAATATAATGGCACTAAATTCATATATTTCAAGTTACCCTGAATGTAAATGGCCCCAATCAGAAGGGGTATCAGAATGGATTAAAAAATAAGACCCATCGATATGCTGTCTGCAAAAAACTCATCTTAGAACCAAAGACACCACCAGATTTAAAGTGAGGGTGTGGAAGACAATTTACCATGCTAATGGACATCAAAAGAAAGATGGGGTGGCAATCCTTATATCAGATAAATTGAATTTTAAACCAAAGACTATAATAAGAGATGAGGAAAAATACTATATCATACTTAAAGGGTCTGTCCAACAAAACGATCTAACAATCTTAAATATCTATGCTCCTAACATGGGAGTAGTCAATTATATAAGCCAGTTAGTAACAAAATCAAAGAAACCCACCAATAATAATACAATAATAGTACAGGACTTTAACACCCCTTCACTGAAATGGACAGATCAACTAAGCAAAAGATCAACAAGGAAATAAAGGCTTTGAATGATACACTGGACCAGAAGGACATCACAGATATTTTCATAACATTCCATCCCAAAGCAACAGAATACACAATCTTCTCTCTAATGCACATGGAGCATTCTCCAGAATAGATCACATCTGGGGTCACAGATCAGGTCTCAACCTGTACCAAAAGATTGGGATCATTCCCTGCATATTTTTAGACCACAATGCTTTGAAACTAGAACTCCACTTCATAAGGAAAGTTGGAAAGAACTCAAATACATGGAGGCTAAAGAGAATCCTACTAAAGAATAAATGGGTCAACCAGGAAATTAAATAATAATTGAAAAAATTCATGGAAACAAATGAAAGTGAAAGCACAAGTATTCAAAATCTTTGGGACACAGCAAAGGTCGTTCTGAGAGGAAAGTGTATAGTTTTATAAGCCTTTCTCAAGAAACAAGAAAGGTCTCAAGTACACAAGCTAACCCTACACCTAAAGGAGCTAGAGAAAGAACAGCAAAGAAAGCCTAAATGCAGCAGGAGAAGAGAAATCATAAAGATCAGAGCAGTAATCAATGAAATAGAAACCAAAGAACAGTAGAATAAATCAATGAAACTAGGAGCTTGTTCTTCAAAAGAACTAATAAGACTGATAAACCCCTGGCCAGACTTATCAAAAAGAAAAGAGAAAGGACCCAAATTAACAAAATCATGAATGAAAGAGGAGATCACAACCAACACCAAAGAAATACAAACAATTATAAGAACATATTATGAGCAACTATACACCAGGAAATTTGACAATCTGGAAGAAATGGATGCATTCCTAGAGACATATAAACTACCAAAACTGAACCAAGAAGAAATAGAAAACCTGAACAGACCCATAGCCAGTAAGGAGGTTGAAGCAGTCATCAAAAAATCTCCCAACAAACAAGAGCCCAGGGCCAGATGGTTTCCCAGGGGAATTCTACCAAACATTTAAAGAATTAATATCTATTCTCCTGAAACTGTTCTAAAAAATAGAAATGTAAGAAAAACTTCCAGGCACATTTTATCAGGCCAGCATTACCTTGATCCCAAATCTAGACAAAGACCCTATCATAAAGGAGAATTACAGGAACATGGGTGGCTCAGTCATTGGGTGTCTGCCTTCAGCTCAGGTCATGATCCTGGAGTCCAGGATCAAGCCCCTCATCAGGCTCCCTACTTGGCAAGAAGCCTCCTTCTCCTTCTCCCACTCCCTCTGCTTCTGTTCCCTCTCTCATGGTCTCTCTCTCTGTCAAATAAATAAATAAAATCTTTTGTTTTTTAAAAAGGAGAATTACAGACCAATATCCTTGATGAACATGGATGCAAAATATTCTCTCCGAAATACTAGCCAATAGGATCAGACAGTATATTAAAAGGATTATTCACCATGACCAAATGGGTTTTATTCCTGGGCTGCAATGTTGGTTCAACGTCTGTAAATCAATCAGTGTGATACAATACATAAATAAAGGAAAGAACAAAAACCATATGATACTCTCAATAGATGCTGAGAAAGCATATGACAAAGTATAGCATCTTTTCTTGATCAAAAATCTTCAAAGTGTAGGGATTAAGGATACATACCTCAATATCATCAAAGCCATCTATGAAAACCCCACCGTGAATATCATTCTCAGTGGGGAAAAACTGAGAACTAAGGTCAGGAACACAACAAGGCTGTCCATTATCACCACTTCTATTCAACATATTACTAGAAGTCCTCGTCTCAGCAATCAGACAAGAAGAAATAAAAGGCATCTGAAACAGCAAAGAAGTCAAACTTTCATTCTTTGCAGGTGATATGGTACCTTATCTGGTAAACCCAAAAGACTCCACTCCAAAACTGCTAGAGCTCAAGCAGGGATTCAGTAAAGTGTCAAGATATAAAATCAATGCACAGAAATCTGTTGCATTTCTATTTACCAACAATAAGACAGAAGAAAGAGAAATTAAGGAGTCCATCACATTTATAATTGCATCCAAAACCACAAGATACCTAGGAATAAACCTAACCAAAGAGGTGAAGAATCTGTTCTCAGAAAACTATAAAGTACTCATGAAAGAAATTGAGGAAGACACAAAGAAATGGAAAAGCATTCCGTGCTCATGGATTGGAAGAACAAATATTGTGAAAATGTCTATGATACCCAAAGCAATCCACACATTTAATGCAATCCCTATCAAAATCCAATCAATTTTTTCAAAGAAATGGAACAACTACTAGCCAACAGGATCAGACAGTATATTAAAAGGATTATTCCTAGTAATCCTAGAATTTATATGGAACCAGAAAAGATGCCAAATAGCCAGAGGAATATTGAAAAAGAAAACCAGAGTTAGTGACATCACAATTCCAGACTTCAAGCTCTATTACAAAGCTGTAATCATTAAGACAGTATGGTACTGCCACAAAAACAGACACATAGATCAATGGAAAAGAATAGAGAGCCCAGAAATGGACCCTGAACTCTGTGGTCAACTAATCTTCAAAAAACCAGGAAAGAAACTGGACCATTTCCTTACACCACACATAAAATTAGACTAAAGATGGATGAAAGACCTCAATGTGACACAGGAATCCATCAAAATCCTTGAGGAGAACACAGGCAGCAACCTCTTCGACCTCAGCTGCAGCAATTTCTTCCTAGAAACATCACCAAAGGCAAGGGAAGCAAGGGAAAAAATGAACTATTGGGACTTCATCAAGATAAAAAGCTTTTGCACAGCAAAGGAAATGATCAACAAAACCAAAAGACAACCAACAGAATGGGAGAAGATATATGCAAATGACATATCATATAAAGGGCTAGTACCCAAAATCTATAAAGAACTTATCAAACTCAACACCCAAAGAACATATAATCCAATCAAGAAATGGGCAGGAGACATGAACAGATATTTCTGGAAAGAAGGCATCCAAATGTCCAACACACATGAAAAAGTGCTCCACATCACTCGGCATCAGAGAAATACAAATCAAAACCACAGTGAGATCCCACCTCACACCAGTCAGAATGGCTAAAATTAACCAGTCAGGAAACGACAAGTGTTGGTGAGGATGCAGAGAAAGGGGAACCCTCCTACACTGTTGGTGGGAATGCAACCTGGTGCAGTCACTCTGGAAAATAGCATGAGGTTCCTCAAAAAGTTGAAGATAGAACTACCCTACAACCCAGCAATCACACTACTGGGTATTTACCCTAAAGATACAAATGTATTGATCCAAAGGGGCACATGCACCCAAATGTTTATAGTAGCAATGTCCACAATAGCCAAACTATGGAAAGAATGTAGATGTCCATCAAAAGATGAATGGATAAAGAAGATGTGATATTTTATATATATATATATGATATATGTATATATAATATATAAGATATAGAATATATTATATATACAATCTATATAATATAGAATATTGGATTCTATATATAATGTATAATATATATTATATAGAAATACTATGCAGCCATCAGAAAAAAACACAAAATCTTGCCATTTGCAATGACATGGATGGAATTAGAGGGTATTATGGGTAAATCAGACAAAGACAATTATCATATGATCTCTCTGATATGAGGAATTTGAGAAACAAGACAGAAGATCATAGGGGAAGGAAGGAAAAAAATGAAACAGGATGGGACCGGAGGGGGACACAAACCATTTTTTGGAGGGAGGGACACAAACCATGTTTCCAGAGATTCTTAACCTCAGGAAACAAACTGAGGGTTGCTGGGGGGTGGTGGGAGAGGGATAGGGTGACTGGGTTATGGACATCAGGGAGGATATGTGCTATGGTGAGTGCTGTGAATTGTGTAAAACGGATGATTCACAGACCTGTACCCCTGAAGCAAATAATTCATTATATGTTAATTATAATTGTTATGATTAATATAATATAATAAATTGTTAAGCAATAATATACTACAATACGTTAAATATTAATATTAAATATATTTTTATTTTGTTGATATTTTATTGATATTACATGATATATTTATATGTACAGCATTAATGATGATATTAAATAATATTGTTATTTATTATTAAAAATAGTAATATAATAAAATAATAATAAAAAACAGTATTAAATTGGGGCTCCTGGGTGGCTCAGTCAGTTAAGAATCCAACTCTGGATCTCAGCTTGGGTCTTGATCGCAGGATCTTAATCTCACAGTCTTGATCTCAGGATAGTGAGTTCAGGCACCATGTTGTTTGCTCTCTTCCCGGTGTGGAGCCAACTTAAGAAAGAAAAATAATTTTCAAAAAAATATCTATTTTTAGATTTTTGGACTATTAGCACATGAACAATAGCACGTTTATTTTCAGAGTTAAATTAAGATAATCTGTTACTCCTGCTTCAAAATGGAAGATTTAGGATGGTTAACAACTTTTGGTAAGTTTACCATTTACATAACATCTTTTATAAGACTTCAATAGTACTGGTCTCCAAATAAATAACTCATAATTTCAGAAGCCTTTTCTACTACTTTCAACCTCACCATTTACAAAGGTAATAAATGTAACATACTTGTTACAGCACTGAGTGTTCTTGAACACTCAGTAAATATTAACTATATTTTAATTTCACTTTGCTTTGGTGCAGTATGTCTTCAAGCCTAGCCCATATATGCTTCTAAGGCCCTGTTCATTTGAAAGAACTAATATCGCCAAGACTCTGACATGTACATATATTTTACATATTATGGAATCTATCCTATTTGGCATAATAATCCTGAGTACAGAGGTAAAATTGATTTAAGACTAGGTTAACAATTGAGTTATTATTTTATGAAAATATGTTTATCTTATAAATCATGAATTATAGTATAATTGCAATAGTACACTAATTCTTAGAATAGTAAATGAATGGATTATATTTTGGTGTAATTTTTCTGAATCAATGGATATGAAACTGGAATTTTTATAATAATTCTTCAAAGAGATATTTTATATTCATAGACACAATAGGTATGTATAATTTGGGAGATCCTTTTGTGGGGGGAGAGTTTTTGTAGTAGGAAGAGCAGGAAAAGGAGAAGTTTGTTCATTTATTTTATTTATTTACTTATTTATAAGGAATCTTCATTCCCAACATAGGGCTTGAACTCAACCCCAAGATTAAGAGTTGTATGCTCTACTGACTGAGCCAGCAAAGTGTTCCTTATTGGTATAATTTTTCTAATGAAATTATTTAGTGGTATGATTTACCATCCTCTACATTGGAATTTTGTGGCATGTTGACAAAGAAGGTAATTTTTGCTAAAAATCATTTTCTCTTGCTTTATCTGGTCCATTTTCTGCCAAACCCTCATTTCTAATAGCATCTGGATAAGGCATTTTACCTTAGTTGTCTTATCTGTAGAATGAGACCAGTAATGGAAGTCATTTAGAATTACTTTAGGGATTAAATGTGAACTAATCCAAATTAAGCATTCAGTAGAGTATTTGGCACATAGTAGACACTTGAATGAAACTTAATTATTAGCATTGTTATATTACTTCTTGTCTTCAAACTAATGCTCTGCCATGATTATTATTATTCTAATTTGTAGTAAATATATGTTCTACTATTATTTCTTACCTAAAAGTTAATAATTGTCCTTTTTATTAGCTTAGTTTTTATACTCTTCTCACTAACCCAGCTCTAAACTTTCCAGTAAAATTGTAAAGTACTTTCACTCTGGTCAAACAATTGGGTATCTTTTATTTCCACATTATTTTGAAACCATACTTTGTGAAGCTCTTTCTTCAATTAAGATTAATTATTCTATAGGCCTGTACAGGTACAGTACTTGAGACATATATACACTATTATCCCAGAGTGGTGATACATATTTCTTCTCTTGTGTTTAACCTCTAGTTTCCTGGAACTTGTCCCTTCCATGTTCTTGGTTTAATCCTTTGTTTTGGTAGAACACATTCTTTAGTCACTTTCTGAGGGTATATGAAGAGATCAGTTTTTTGAGATCTCATATATCTGAAAATATGTTTATTCTACACTCATGCTTAATACATAATTTTAGTGGGTGTAGAATTTTAGATTGGAAATCACTTTTCCCTAGGATTTTTAATATTTGTTATCTTCTATTTCTTATTGTTAGCATAAATTGATGCTATTCTGATTCTCATTTTTTTTTCTTTTCAGAGGTTTTAAAAAAATAATTTCTTTATCAGTGTTACCTTGAAATTTGTTAGTGTGTAACTTCTTTTCCTATTTACTATGTTCAACAGTCAGTAGACCTTTTCAGTCTGGAAGTTAATGAATTTAAGGCCTGATGAATTTTCTTGAATTACGTCTTTAATAATTTTTCTATTTTTTCTGTTCTCTCCTTTGGTACTTCCTTTTGTTAAATGTTGAATGTTCAATATAAATTCTGTATTTTTATTGTCTTTTTAAAAAAGATTTTATTTATTTATTTGTTTATTTATTTATTCAGTTATTTATTTGAAAGAGAGAGAGAGAGAAAAGCAGGGAGAGGGACAGCAGATTCCCCACTGAGCAGGGAGCCAGATATGGAGCTTGATCTTGGAGATCATGACCTGAGCCAAAGGCAGCTGCTTAACCTACTGAGCCACACATTCCTGTAATTTTATTGCCTTTTTAAAAATTCATCTTTTTGTATTCTTTCTAGTTTCTGAGAACATTCCTCTATTATACCATTCAATTCTTATATTTTTTAAATAAATTCTCCTCCCACATTTTTCTTTTCTAAGATCTTATTCTTAGAATATTCCTGACTTAGAGTATCCTGTTCTTGTTTCATGAAGGCCTGAAAATAATATCTTCTTTTCTTCATTCTCCTAAGATAGGAGACACACACCCCTACACACATACACACTCTCTCTCTCTCTCTCTGTCTCTCTCTTCCTCTCTCTTTCTCTCGTGCATGTGCACACGGGTGCATGGGCGCACGCACACCCACACACACACACACTTTTCTTTGAAAGTTCTCTATCCTTTAATTTCTAATTTTTATTTTGGTTTATTTTGATATCTTAAAATTCTGGTTATCTTTGGCTGTACATTTATATTTAAGATGACACAATAAAAGGTGACTGTAGAAGTTCTCTATGCACAAGTGAGCTCATAAGGCTTACTACAGGTCGATCAATCTGTGGTTTGACTATTGCATTGGATTCCTAATTTATTAACATCTGTAGCTTTTTTTTTTTTCCATTTTGAATGTGGTCAGTTCCTCTAAAAGAAATTCTATTGGCCTTTACCTGAGATTTATGAGCAGAGATGCTATTGTTCTAAGAACTGACTAGAGAAAGAATACTAAGAAATTCTCAGCATCTAGGATGTAGCTCTACACTCTATCCACTTGCATGCCTGAATTCAAACTTTCTCTAACTCAATCTCTCTAGAAAGTGAACCCCCTGTATTTTGTTGCAGTTGGGAAAAGATTCTAAGGGCTCAATTATTCCTGTACACACCATCAACAAATCCTCCTCATTTCTAACCACATACCATTGTTCATCTTTCAGATATACTGGCTCCTCCAACTCCTAGACCTTTTGGGGTTTCTGAAGCAAGTGTTAAATCAGCTGGCGTCCCCACAGAGTTTAGTTTCAATGTCTTTGCTCTGCTAATTCAGTTGCACGCATAATCCACTTTCCATTTCAAACTTTTCTTGACATTTCTCCTCTCTTATCAACTTTGTTATTTGCTGTTACTTTATGTGGATGCTTAAGTATTTTCTTCTTCTATTGTCATTTTAGTATTCTTTCTGGGAGATGCAGAGATAAAATCATGTGCTTGATATGCTATATTAAACAAAACATCTTCAACACAAATAACTCATCAATCCATCCCCTCCTTTACTTCTGTCCTCTAATTCCATTATGTTTTATCTTTCCTTTTTTGTTTGCCACCTTTTTTATTTCCAGCTAAAGTCATTTCTATCTTCCACACTGCTTAGAAAAGTGATCATTACAAAAACAAATTCTGAAAATGTAACTTCCTTGTGTAAAACCCTTAAGTTCATTAGCAGTAGGAAATTTGTAATTGATATAATAAGTGTCTCATGAATCTAGTTTCCTAGACTTTTTCTGGATCATTTCCTTGAAATTGCCCCATTTGTATTGATCTCCTTGATACTCTCCAAGTGAATTTACTCAGTTCTCCACTTAGAATATACTGTATTCTTTCTCCCTGATTTGTAAATGTCTAGTCTTCTAACAAAATTCAACTCAGAAGTCACCTTCTCAAGAAGCCCATCTCCAACCATGAGTACTTCTATGTATCCCCACAGTGTCTTTTACGTGGCTCACTCACAGCAGTTAGGTGAATGAGAAGAGTTACAATATTTTATAATTCCTGCTTCACTGGAATCTGAATCTATATTCCATGTTCCTATTACAGTTCCTGGCATAAAATAGGAAGATAAATGTTTGCTGAATGAATGAACTAATGAATGAGATGGCTATTGGGCAGGATTGGCAAACGTTATTGGAGACGAAAGAAAAAATATGGAAATAAAGTTTATTAACACAACACAATCTAAATTCATCAAAGATATTCACTGCTGGTTTCTGGAAAATTCTATCACTCTACTAACTTCGATTTAGACACTCCTCATTTTATTCTTTATTATTGGGGAAACACTTGAATTATTTACAATAAACAAGTGATAAAGATAGATGGGGCTTGAGCAGGGAAGTAGCTTAGAATGAATAGAATTAAGAACGTATTGGAAAACAAGAAGTTGCCAAAAATAAATGATCCCCAGAGTCCATGATTATTTGATCTAGCAAAGAGACCTCGGTGACTGTTCTTGCTACATCATAGCTCCCACATTGCTTTGTGTTCCTGGAGGACAAATGTTCCTTCATCAGGAGACTGTACTGATTAACTTTGTCTCCATTTTGTTGAGATTTCTAAAAGGCTGTTAGTGGTTGTGGGTGAGAAGAACAGACAAATCCATTTGTCTTTGGGAGTCTTTTGTTGATACATCCCTAACAACTCTTCAGTAGTAAATAATACAATTTTCAGTATTTTTGCTTGATTTTAGATAAGAGGAAGGCCATATCAATTTTACTGCTTGTTTTACTTGACTCTCCTTCCCTTTTCTTGCTTTTGGGTTTAAACGACCTCCTTTTTTTCAGTGTCAAGGAGGGTGGGGAGGAGGTTGCTTTAAAATAAAGAGAGTAGAGGAACAGGCCACAGTGCTTTTGTATTTCCCCCTATGTATCACTTATTAAACTCCTGTTGCCCTGACCATTGTTGCTTCTCACTGAAGTCTGGTTTATTTACTTGAAAATCTGATTTGTTTCATTTTATTACTGTGTTTGCGAAGTAACTGATATCAGATTCGGAGGGAAAGAACTGCCATTTACCAGCAGGCTGTGATGGCTTTGCCTCGGTCTGCACGCCTGATTTTGAGGCCTCGTCTGCCCTGGGGCTCCCACAGAAATAAGATTACTGGCAATAACTGCTTCAACTGCTTTGAATAACAGACACAACTCAGAGAGCATAAAATTAGCATAAACACAGCACTAGTGTGTTCCCTCAGCGGATATGAGACAGGCAGGCTATGGAAAATTGACTGAAATGGGGTCAGACAACGTAGAAATCTGAAACGTAGGAAACACTGCCTAAGAGATATAAAGTATTACTACCTCTCTCGTTTGCTTTTATCTCACTCTCTATATATTCATGCAGTTTTAATGATAAAATGTGAGAACTGATGAAAATTAAAGATGCAAAATCACTACCCCCCTTAAAAGGCCTGCATTATCTTTCTAGACAAATTATTATTAATCATTTCTCAGCTTTTTAATCCTGAGGGTAGAAAAATAAACACATTTTCACAGTCATTTTAAATTGATTTTTCTTTTGGGGGGTATTAGTTTGAGGATAGAGAGTTTGCTTCCAAAAGGAGGTGAACAGCTGAAGCCATACAGGATCGTGGCTTGAAACAATTCCTCCTATATCTATTTATCAAATATTAAAATGGAATATGCTGCTGACAAACGCAATAAAGTCTAACATTACAGGGTAAGGAGTGACGCCGTGCATCTCAACAGGCAGATGGAAGCTATGATTTTGCTGTTTTAATAATATGTTGTCACATATGGAATACAATTTTCAATACAGCTGCATATAGATGGGTCTCGTTGCTTATTTGTTTTGGGTGTGAGGTTGGCAAAGGCCCAAACTACCAGCCCCCAGAATGGAATGCTTTTGGAACTTACCATTATCTGATCTTATCTTGACCAAAGAGAGTTTCAAAGGTTGATAATCTAACACTTCACATTTGAATTATGGAGAAAGGACAGAAACCTTTAGCACATGCCTTCCCACCGAACTAGCTTTAGGTCGCTCTCGCAAAGTCTATACAGGTTCTCTTTCATAACATTGTTCACATTTGGAATGATTTAGTTAATGCCAGTCTTTCTCATTAATTTGTATTTGTCTTATTCCCTACCAGATTTGGAGGGATGAGTATGGTATCTACTATTTATTAAGGAATCAGTAAATATTTACTGATTACAAAAACAAAATATGACTGAGTGACCAGGGTTTTGATAGTGAAGAATATTACAAATTTTAGACAGTGATTCTTACATAATGTCCGTCAAAATTTTGACTAAAGAAAGACGATGTATCTTTAAAAATATATTAAAATGAGGTGTCAAGTAGCTACCACTGTAACATTTAACACCAAAGAAAAAAAATAGACATCACAATAATTCCAAGAGACCCAGATATTAGGAAGTACATCTGACATGGGATTTGTTTTGTTCAACAGATTCATAAACAGTCAACAAGTTTATGTTGTCAAGTCTATACTTATGTATAGAGGTGTCAAAGAGTTGCAGATTACAGGTGCCATTTCACTCTGTGCTGCAGATTTTGATGAGGGCATCTGGGTGACTCTGTGGGTTAAGCATCTGCTTTTGGATCAGGTCGTGATTGCAGAGCCCTGGGATCGAGTCCCACAAGGGCTTCTTGTTCAGCAGGGGTTTGCTTCTCCCTCTCTCTCTGTGGCTTTCTCTCTATCAAGTGAATAAATAATTTTTTTAAAAAGAAGATTTTAGCAAGTTACTCCTTTTTATGTTTGCAGGTAATTTAATGTGTCCTGTCAAGCACTTACTGTGTAGTTGAATGGAGAAAGTTCACATTTCATTTTTGTCTAATGATACTATATGCTTAAACTTGAGATGGAACTTCACCACTTTTCAAACAAATTTTATTTTATATTTTTAAAAATATTTTTAAAAATTTATTTGGCAGAGAGAGAAAATGAAAGAGAGCATGAGAAGGGAGAAGATCAGAGGGAGAAGCAGACTCCCCATGGAGTTGGGAGCCCGATGCAAAACTTGATCCTGGGACTCCAGGATTATGACCTAAGCTGAAGGCAGTCACTCAACCAACTGAGCCACCCAGGCACCATTTTCAAACAAATTTTAATGGTAAGAAGCCATCTTCTCTTTTTTCTCTGACATCTTATAATTACCATGATCTAATTCACATACTTGGAGAGAAAGAACTGGAAATTTGCCTTATTAATTGCTTTCATGTCTTCAATCTGCCTGCCTGGGTAAATGAAAAGTACCAAAGAACAGACACCATGTCCCATGTGGCTGGTATCTTCAAATCTTTGCATATCAGTGGTACATATCTGAAGGGTAGATAGTATAGACAGTACCCTGACTTAATTCAGCTCCCACTTAGGTATAAATTAAAACACATATACATGTACTCCAAAACTCTGAAAAACTGATGCTAAATCAAGGACCCTGCTATATGCATATTTAATTTCAACTCAATTTCCAAAAAAGTTATTTTCACCCAGAATAGTTCCCTGCTCAGGAGAACATAAGTCACCTGGCATAGTTATGTTTGTGCATGTGTATTAGATGTGATTAGGAGAGTCAGATGCTGTGGTTAAATTCACCATGCCTAAATAAATTAATAACAGCTCACATCATTGGGCTCTCTTCTTTGTTCATGGGCTCATTTGGGGAAATTCCAAGCAGCATACTTGCTGGATTATAGTCTTATTTCTACATGTGGAATTTTGAACAGAAGTTTTGCAAGAGCCAGGACAGGACACATATGTGTGCACATTATTCATATTACAGACCATGGGCAGGGTGTCAACCATTGCACACATTTGCCACATGTTAATCAATCTAATCAATTACATTTTACCACTCTTCAAACTATTCCTTGTTTCATTGTCTTTTCTGCATATTTGCCAAACTAAATTCAACCCATTTCAACAGGAATCTATAAACGCTAGGGTTATCATATAACATGGAATAATGACTGGGAACAGTAATCTTCCTTCCAAAAAAGTGCAAGAACACTATGTGCATCTAGCTTAAAATAAGTGAAACACTTTTTAACTTTCAGAATTAGAGAGATGTGAGTGGAAAATAGTATCAGATAATACCTGCCCCTTGCCCCATGTTTCTGTCTCTACTTGTGTTTTCTCCCCAGTCTTGGTTATTCAGGCATGAAATCTCTCTTCAGTAAAGACTCAACAGTATTCTATTGTTCTTTAAAAATTGGTTCTGCACAAATCCTAGTTTCCATGTAGGTGATCTGCTGTGCCAGGCACAACATCAACAAGGGTCTTAATTCATAAGCCCCCAACCATTATTATGTTCCTGGGTCCAAGTCTGTGCTCAATGAATATTGAGTCGACTCAACAAATATATACTGAGTACCTCTTTCTCTCTGAGCAAACTTTTAGGTACTCAAAAGACAGAGTTGAAGGAGACAGACAAAGGTCTTGCTCCCATTGGAGGCCACAAGAAGTAGATGGCTAAGTGGACCCTTCATTATGAGGACTTACCTAAGCTGTAGTATAGGGCAGTCCACTTTCAGTTTATATCCTAATACTAAGCCAAATCATTCATGAAACAAACTTTTTGTTTCTCTTTTCTGACAGCTGGTTATGAGGGAGTATGCCCCCATGTGGCCACAGGTATGAACCATGTTGTGTGATGCAACAGTGACAGATAATAGGAGAGTCTGGGCTGCCTACTTGTACAGCTCACTTGGACCCTCTGGTCCTGCTTACGTGTTATCCTAGATAAGCCACTCTCATTATCTGGGATTGCTGCTGAGCTTGGACAACCATATGACTTAGTGGTCCTGAAATGCCCCAGCTCATGATGGGCGATGCTACCTGCATGGTCACTGGGTAGTCTGTGGCTTGTGGGCTCATCTTAACCAGGCTCCAGTAGCACACTAGAAGCTGATTTTTAAAAGGTGCATAATTTTCCAGTGCACAATGCATTGCCTTGTTCAGAAACCTAGGGGTCTATATTGTGAGTCCATTAAGGCTTCTAGCAAACACAACATGATATCCTTCCCACCATATATATTTCCAAGCTCATAGGACCTACTGGATCATGTGGCCCAAGGAACATGGGCACATGCAGAGCCATTCCTATTCAGTGTTCACCTCAAACCGTGTCATCAGTGTATCATCTCAGAAGTATTCCCAGGTATAGAATATGCTGCCTCCAAAACCTGATGAGGCCTACCAGGCATTCTGCTTTATTTTTCAAGGTGGGCATTGTGAATGTAATACCTGTGCTTCACTTTAGATGAGCTGTTCCTGCATGTTCTGAACCACCACCTCCATGAATATTTCAGTGATGCAGGGCCTGAGTACCCAGACTTTATGTCTCACCCTTTGGAGTACATGTGTACTACTGCATATACTACCTCCTGCTCCTATGGTCCAATAAGCAGGATGCCATCAATAAAGTGGACCAGTGTGATGTTCTATAGGATATCCAAGCCATCCAATTCTCATTGTGATCAGGCCTCTGTTAATGCTGGACCCAGTCATCCCCACCATTACCTATGAGCCCAGTTTTAGAGGAATATCCCCCATCTCCTATTGTAAGGCCCTCAGTGATTCTGATGCCCAACTCATCAGCATGTTTTCCATTATTTTACCAAATGAAGCATCTGCCAGACCCTCCTATAGGATTATAATCTTCTAGTACATTTTGAAGCCTTACACAGTACATCCACACAGGTATACTTACTTCTCTGAGCTTGTTTTTTTAAATAAATATTTTATTTATTTACTTATTTATTTGACAGAGAGAAAGACAGCAAGAGAGGACACACAAGCAGGAGGTGTGGGGGAGGGAGAAGCAGTATTCTCACTGAGCAAGGAGCCCAAAGTTGGGCTCCATCCCAGGACCCTGGGATCATGACCTGAGCCAAAGGCAAACGCTTAACAACTGAGCCACCCAGGTGGCTCTTTCTCTGAGCTTTTTGATTCCTTCTTCCACCATCAGACACGGAAATTATGGATTTTACACTTGACCTTGTACAAAGCTTCTGTAAGCCATTCTAGCAGCACATTGGCACTATTTCCTGGGGTCTTTGCCAGGATATTAAATCCTCTGTTGTGGGAGATTGTTCTTCCTTATCCATCATCATATCCTGTCAGCTTTAATACAACATTTTCAGGATCCAGTTCTACGTGAGCTCTCCAGGGTCCTGTTGGAGTATGATGGCTAGGTCCTAGAGCTTCTTTATGGTATAGTCCTCTACCCACTCCCCCTTGACGGCATAACATTGCCATAACCCAGATGGGTTAGTATGCAACTTAAACCTAACCATTGGCTTAAGGGCTATGAGGAAAGGTGAGAGTATGCCCTGAGTGGGGCACTATTTGATTTGAGAAGTTGAAGTCTCTGCACTATCTCTAAGCAAAGATATGCCCTAGTCTCTAAAAAGGAGGATTAGGTCACTCCTGCTAGCACTGAGAATTTACGTCAACAGTTACCAACGTGTGGATTTGCCCCCCACCACGAGGAGACATTTGGCAATGATTGTCACAAATGCAGGGGGAAAGCTACTGACTGCTGTCTTCTGGTGGTTGGAGATCAGGGTTACTGCTAGATACCCTATGATGCACAGGACAGCCTCTCTGACCCCTCCCAACAACAAAAAACTATTTGGTCCCATATGCCATTAAAGCAGAGGTTGGGTGGGGGGCAGGGGGAAGCAGAGGTTGAGAAATTCCAATTTAAGGGAACTTGGAGTTTTGTGGTTTTCAACACATAATGCTTGGTAGCTCATCACTTATCTCAGGGTCTCATTCTTCCTAACCAGCTCCCTGATCTTGGCATAGAAGACCAGCTCAGGTTCTCTGGAATTCTGCCATTTTTATGATTAAATAGGGCTGGTCTTTAGGTTGTGCTGCTTTTCAACTGTGCAAGGTAGATCTAACTTTATATGTTGCCAAGGGGATCTTCTGGTTTTCATCCCTAGCCTTTAATTTCTGATTAATAACTCCAAGCTTTCCATGATTTGTTTTCCAAAGAGTCAAATATCCTTAGCAAACCTACTCTGTTTCATTGTTCCTGTAGTTATTATTATCTCTGTATTTCTCAAACACTTAATACAGTACAACCACTAGCATGTTTCCTTCCACCAGTGTACCATTGCAATTCACCTCAGATGGAAGTTTTAACTTCACTGCTGCCTTGTGCCAAGTTATGCATGCTCCACCTTCCACCAGTGATAGGGAACTCATGCCCACTGGCAGGCAGGTGAGCCAGCTCCAGAATCTCATGTCAGAATCTGGTTTTTCTGACTCCTGGTACCAACTGTTAACAGTCAGATTCCCCAGGAAGTAAAAACAGACCCCTAGGGGGTGATTTGTCTATAGAAGGTTTCTTAGAGAGTGCTCTTGGATTGCACACCTGTGGGAGAAAGAAAAGCAGTACAAGTGGGTGAGAAGTTGAGCTATAGTGCAGACACAGTGATGACAGTGGTCTCAGGCAATTCCTGGGGAGCTCTGTAGCCAAGATGGTCCTTCAGGTTTGACCAGGTTTGACTAGTCCTTTGTTGTCCATCATCGGATCTAGGATACGCCCTGGAAAAGGTAAAGCAGCTTTCTTCAGTGGAAGGCAATTCCTGGAAAGAGCAGAAAGCAGAGGGCTGAATGGTGAACTTGTACTTCCGCAGGTCCTTCAATCCAGAGGGATATCTGGGTAACAGGATGCAGCATGCATTACAGTGGGTAACCCCCTCTGGCTGAATTAAATGGTGTGACTGGTTATCTACTATCTCTGAAGCTGCAGGTGGCAAGGCAGTCAAGAAGAGAATGAAGTATTTTCAGGAGATTTCTTTCTTAGAAGCTAGGAGTAAATAGAGGCCCTCTCCTAGGCTCTCTGATAGCAAGATCATGAAGTAGTCCCCAGGGAGGGTGCATAGTGGTATTTTCACTGGGAGTAGAAAGACCCTTGATGTCTGTGGCAGACCTGAGAAGAAACAGTAGTTGATGGATGTATAATAAGGAAATGATAATGTTCTTAACAAATATTGTCATATTCTTGGAATGGAAACTGTCTTTGGAAAAATATCTTGATAATCCACTTGGAACAGTGTGAGGCTCCATGCTTGTGAAAATTCACACAGGTCTAAACAAGAAACGGTCACTAAAGTGTTTTATATGAATTTTTAAAAAGAAAGAAAAAGTAGGTTGTTTTATTCCTAAGAAGAAGGGCAATCGAAAAGAGGATTGTAATCAGTTAGGATATTTCTTCCTCTTAGTAAAGAGAATCTGATTCAAGTAAATATAAGTAGCAGTATCTTGTACCCCAAGAAACACAGAGCATGGTACAGGTGCTAGAGATTAAACCAGGTGTTTTCTGTCTCTTTGCTCTGCCACTCACAGCTTCTTTTTGATGGCAGCTGGCATCCTCAGAACTTGTTTCTGACTAAGAGGGGAAAGAACATCTTTCCTTCAAGCATCCTTCCTTTCCACTTAAATGACTTACAATGGACCACAGTCTGCTGTAGGGGAATGTCTGTGCTAGATGTGGTCTTTCTTTCTTGAAACATTCTTGATAAGAGAGGTATGGATACTTAATCAAAATAAGGTTCTTTTTGTAGGAAAAACAGGGAAGTGAATGTTGTGTTAGCAACCAATAGGGCCATCTCCAAACCATAGATAAGAGGAAGAAGAGAGAAATTCACCAATTAAAAAAAACTGGGAAAGTGACAGTGTCAGACCAGTGACAGTTCCCCAATAACAGGGTAGCCAATGGATATTACACAAACAACAAGGCCTAATATTCCATTTATAGTTGTTTATGGTTGGGCTATAAGCCCAACGCTATTCCCTCTCCACACCAGTACTTCTTGCAAAAGCCTCTTATATGCATGAATGTGTTGTATGAATGAATTATTCTGTAAAAACTAGAGAAGTGGCTGTAGTACAGAATAATAAGCATGCATGTATGCACACACGTGCACACACACACACACACACACGCTAAAATGGAGAGAAATATCATTAATTCCCTAAGAACTTACAGGACCCTTTCTGAGGTTTTTGAACTTTCACAAGACAGACAAAGTCTGAAACAAGATCTCACCGGGCAAGAAGACTCTGCTTGACATCTAGTTTACAAATAGTATGTACTTGGAGGATTATGAACAAAAGGGCTATGTAGAGATACTGAAAATTCTTTTAGAAATTGTTAGTCTAGGAGTGCATGAGTGGCTTATTTGGTTAGGCATTTGGCTCTTGATCTCAGCTCAGGTCTCAATCTTGGGGTCATGAATTCAAGCCCCTTGTTGGGATTCACATTCAGTGTGGATTTTATATTAAAAGAGAAACAAAGAAATTTTTAATCTAATTGGAGGTGGTGAGTCACAGACTGCTGGAAAATAGTACTTTACATGGATTTCTATAAAAGCACCTAAATTTAGGCTAATTTAATTTAATTTAGCCTAAATTAAATTAGGCTAAAATAATTTAAAAAAATAAGATTTCCTTTATCATGCAATGATTTCTTAGTCTATAATTATTCAATATCAACTTGCCAAACTTTTCTTTAAATGAATGAAGACAAATATTGTCCCCAGTCTACAGATAAGGAAACTCACACCTTGAAAGTCTCTAAGGACCCTGTTGGTTCTGTGTCTGATTGGCTTTGTCTTTCCCAAGATCCAGGAGAGTAATTCATTGCATGTCCTTTATCTCTTCCAGTATTTTCCTTCTTATATTTGTTGATATCTGAACAACTGCAGAGTAGGAACTCCTTTTGCATGTCAGACATTTTCTATGAACTTAACACTTTTGTCACATATAGTTACTGTTTTCAAGATGTTAGAATAAATAAAATGTAAATTTATTTAAATCATTACTTCATAGAACTATAGTTTTTAAAGTATGTTTTCCCAGTTAATAGATACATTTAAAATACTTACTGTCAATTAAGGATCCAGAATAATTTTTGAAATTAAATCTAGGTCTTTAATCTTTAGAAGATTGGAGAAATGAGGAATCTCCCTCACTTTCTGAGTGTTGAGATTTTTGAAAGGGGGGAATTGTATTCATGTTAGTAATTATAGGATTGTGTAACAAACCAATTTGTCAACCAGATAATCCATCTCTCTTCACAGTATTGATTCACACAGTCACACACTTATGAATCAAATGGATACATTAATCAAGTTTAGGCAGGAAATAAAGGTAATTATTATTTTTACAACCAGGATAAAAGGAGAGTGGTTTGGGATGCCTAGGTGGCTCAGTTAGTTGAGTCTCTGCCATCAGCTGAGGTCATGATCCTGGGGTCCTGGGATTGACTCCCATGTCAGGATCCCTGCTTGGTGGGGGGCCTGCTTCTCCCTCTCCTTCTGCCTGCTGCTCCCTGTGCTTGTGCACTCTCTTGCTCTCTCTCTCTCTCTCTCTACCAAATAAATAAATACAATCTTTAAGGAAAAACAATAAAAGAGGAAGGTGGTTCAAGACAGTGACGTAGGAAGATCCTGAACTCACCTCAGATCTACCAAATCTATGGCTACATATGGGTCAATTCCCTCTTAAAAAGACCTGAAAACTAGTTGGAGAGCTCTTCCATAACAAAGGATTAAGGGGGCACATTAAGACTGGTAGGAGAGGCAGTAACGCAGTCTCATCAAAAACCCCAGTCCCCATGCAGTGACCCATAATCTGGAGGGATCAAACAAAGTTTTTCCCTGAGGAGTGAGAGATTCATACTCCATATGAGGCACCCCAGTACTTGAGAACTACACTAGAGAATGAGGTCCCCAATATCTCTCATTGTGAAAAGCAACAGAGCTTACTCCAGAAGACTCAAAAGGCTGTAGGGAATAGGAAGTCTACTCTTAAAAGGCTTTCACGCAGATCCTTAAAAGCAGTGAGAGAAAAACAATTTGCTACATACAAGGGAACCCCCATAAGGCTATCAGCAGATTTTTAAGAAAATTTTTAGGCCAAAAGAGTAGCATGATATATTTAAAGTGCTAAAAGAAAAACAAAACAAAACAAAACAAAAACCTTCCAACCAAGAATACTATCTGCTAATGCTATCATTCAGAATTGAAGGAAATGTAGTTTTCCAGGTAAGCAAAAACTAAACGAGTTCATCATCACTAAAATGTATTATATAATGATAGGTGGCAAATCCAATAAGAGCATATAACATTTTGTAAATATTTGTGAACCCAACATAGGAGCAGCTAGGTATATAAAGCAAATAGTTAATAGACATAAGGGAGAAATTGATATCAACACAATAATAGATCATCTAGACAGAAAATCAATAAGGAAACACTGGTCTTAAATGACACATTGTACCAGATAACTTAATAGATATGTACAGAACATCCCATGGAAAGTCAGCACAAGACACAATCTTTTCAAGAGCACATGGGACATTCTACAAGACAGATTATGGTAGGCCACAGAATAAGTTTCAATAAACTTGAGAATATTGAAATCATACCAAACATCTTTTCCAACTACAATAATAAAAAACTAAAAATAAATTACAAGAAAAAAACTGGAAAAAATTAACAAATATTTGTAGATTAAACAACATCCTACTAAGCAACCAATAGGTCAACAAAGAAATAGAAGGGGAAATAAAAAATATTTTGAGAAAAATGAAAATTGAAATAGAACTTTCCAAGATCTATGATATGCAACAAAAACTATTCCAATAAGGCAATTCATAATGATAGAGCACTGCCTTGAGAAATAAGAAAAATATCAAATAAACAATTTAACTTTACAACTAAAAAAAAAAAAACTAGGAGAAGAAGAACAAAGTAAAAGTAGAAAAAGGGGGAAATAATAAAGATTAGAGAAAAAAATCAATGAAATAGAGACTAAAACACAATAGAAAAGACCAATGAAACCAGAGTTGTTTCTTTGAAAAGATAAAATTGACAAACCTGTAGCCACACTCACTAAAAAAAAAGAAGGCTAAAATAGAATAAATAAATGAGAATTTACAAAAATAGAATTTACAGAAATACAAGGTATCATAAGATGCCACCATGAACAATGATATGCCAAGATATTGGACACCTAGAAGAAATGGATACATTCCTACAAACATACAATTTTCCAAGACCAAATAAAAATAAAAATCTGAATGCACTGATTACTTGTAAGAGGATTGAATCAGTAATCAAAAAATTCCCAGCAAACAAAAGTCTAGGATCAGATGGCTTCACTGGTGAATTCTATCAAACATTTAAAGTAATGCCCAACTTTTCAAACTCTTCCAAAAAATTGAAGAGAAAGGAATAACTTTTAAATTCATTTGACAAAGCCAGCATTACCTTTATACAAAAGCCAGACAAGGACACCACAAAAAAAAAAAAAAGAAAGAAAGAAAAGAAAAAAGAAACATAGAGGTTTATCCCTGTTAAATATAGGTGCAATAATTTTCAACAAAATATTAGAAAACCAAATTCAACAATGCAGTGAAAGGATCATACAGCATGATGAAGTGGGATTTATCCCAGTGATGCAAGGATGGTTTGACATCTGCAAATCAATCAGCATGACACAGAACATCAACAAAATGAAAGATAAAAATCATATGATCATTGCAATGGATACAGGAAAAGCATTTGACAAAATTCAGTGCCCGCTTATGATAAAAACTCTTAACAAAGTGAGTATAGAGGGAAAGTACCTCAACATAATGAAGGCCATATGTGGCAAACCCATAGATAAATCATACTCAACACCAGAACAATACAAAGATGCCCACTCTCACCACTTTTACTCAACATAGAATTGGAAGTCCTAGACAAAGAAATCAAACAAGAAAAAGAAATAAAGTCATTTAAATCAGAAAGGAAGAAGTAAAACTATAACTATTTGCAGAAGACATGATTCTATATATAGAAAATCCTAGCGATTCCACCAGAAAACTGTTTGAATTAATAAATGAACTCAGTAAAGTAGCAGGAAACAAAACCAATATGCATAAATCTATGGCATTTCTACACACTAATAATGAACTATCAAAGAGAGAAATTAAGAAACAATTCCATTTATAATTCATCAAAAAGACTAAAATATCTACAAATAAATTTGTCTAAGGGGTCAAAAGATCTGCATATTGAAAAATATAAGACATTGATGAAAGAAATTGAAAAGAAAGAAAAAGAAAGATTCATGCTCATGGTTTGGAAGAATCAATATTATCAAAATGTCCATACTACCCAAACAATCTATAGATTTAATGCAATCCCTACCAAAATCCCAATGGCATTTTTTCACAGGACTAGAACAAATAATCCTAAAATTTGTTTGGAACCGCAAAAGACCCTGAATAGTCAAAGCAATCTGGAGAAAGAGGATCAAAGTTGGAAGTATCAAACTCATTGATTTCAAACTACACCACAAAGCTATAGTAATCAAAATGGTATGGTATGGTATAGACACATAGATCAGTGGAACAGAATTGTGAGAGCACAGAAATAAATCCACACACAGAAGGTAAATAAATTTTTGACATAAGAGTCAAGAGGCAGTAAAGGGCAGTCTCTTCAATAAGAAAGCTGGATAGCCACATGCAAAAAAAAAAAAGAAAGAAAGAAACTAAACCACTATCTAACACCATATACAAAACTAACTCAAAATGGATTAAAGCTTGATTGTGAAATCTAAGGTCACAAAACTCCTAGAAGAAAATAGAAGCAATAATCTTATTGATATACATCTTGGTGTCAAACTTTTGGATGAGACTTCAAAAGCAAAGGCAAAAATAGACAAATGAAAATACATCAACTGAAAACCATTTGCATAGAAAAGAAATCATTAACAAAGTGAAAGGTAACAAGGGGTGCCTGGTTGGCTCAGTCAGTTAAGGGTTCAACTCTTTTTTTTTTTTTTTAAGATTTTATTTGTTTATTTGTCAGAGAGAGAGAGTAAGCAGGCAAATGCAGGTAGAATGTCAGGCAGTAGCAGAGAGAGAAGCAGGCTTCCCACTGAGCAAGGAGCCCAAAGCAGGACTCGATCCCAGGACCCTGGGATCATGACCTGAGCCAAAGGCAGTGGCTTAACTGACTGAGCCACCCAGGTGTCCCAGGGTCCAACTCTCGATTGCAACTCAGATTGTGATCTCATGTTGGTAAGATCAAGCCCTGCATCAGCCTCTGTGCTGAGCATGAAGCCTACTTAAGATTCTCTCTCTCCCTCTCCCTCTGCCCCTGTTCCAACACTCATACTCTCTCTCTCAAAAAAAAAATTTTTTTTTAATTGTTTTTTAAATGAAAAGGCAACCTACAGAATGGAAGAAAATATTTGTACACCTTTTATGTAACCAGGGATTAACAACCACAATATATAAAGAACTCAAACAACTCAATCACAAAATGAAAACAACGCAAACAAAAAGTTCAATTAAAAAAAGGGCAAAAAATCTAAATAGACATTTTCCCAAAGAAGACATACAGATGGCTGATAGGCACATGAAAAGGTGTCCAACACTGCTAATCATCAGGGAAAAGCAAACCCAACCACAATGTGATATATCACCTCACATCTGTCAGAATGGCTATTTTCAGAAGACAAGAAACAAGAAGTGTTGGAGAGGATGTAGAGAAAAGGAAGCTCTTGTACATTGTTGATGGGAATGTAAACTGGTTCAACCACTATGGAAAATAGTATGAAGACTCCTTAAAAAAATAAAAATAGAACTACCATATGATCTAGCTATTCTACTGCCGGGTATTTATCCTAAGAAAATGAAAACATTCATTTGAAAAGATACATACATCCCTAAGTTCACTACAGCATTATTTACAATAACCAATATATGGAAGCAACAGAAGTGTTCTTTGATAGGTTAATGGGTATAGAAGATGTTACACACACACACACACACACACACACACACACACACACTGGAATACTACCCATACATAAAAAAGAAAAAATATTGCCATTTTTTGGATGGAAAGAAAAAAACCTTGCCATTCTGCTAAGTGAAATAACTCAAAGAAAGACAGATATCATATGATTTCATTTACATGTGGAATCCAAAAACAAAACAAATGAGTAAACAAAATAAAATTCATAGATACAGGAACAGATTAGTGGTTTTCAGAGGGGAAAGGGGTTGATGGTGGTTGAAACAGCTGAAGATGATTAATTATATAAAGAGAGATGGTAACTAGACTTATTGTGGTGACCACTTTGTAGTACATAAAAAAATCAAATTATTACCTGAAACTAATATAATGTTATATGTCCATTTTATCTCAATGAAAAATGATTTACTTAAAAAGGAATTTAAATTAAAAGATATAATAAATCCCAGATAAGAGACTTCTCTTATCTTTCTGACTCCTTCAGAAAATTCTGTCATGTGTATACACTAATAAAATAAAAATATCGGTAAGTCATATTGAAGATATGTTAGATGAAGAGAAATCACTGCATGGAAATATTGTCAGTACACTTGATGTCTTTCTCAGTCTTCTCCTTTCAGTGGGATAAAAATTGTTCGGCTGTAGAGACTAGATAAAAGAGTAATATTTCCTCTGTTTTTAATGACAATACTGAAGTCTTAATTAAGCACAGAGTAAAAGAGATCATTAACAGATTTCAAAGTCTCTTTTCCTCTAGGCTTCAAAACACATGTATGCTATTGTAATTTTCCAAGAAGCCAGTCTTTTATTCCATAACAAAACTAACCAAATTTCTCTGCTATTTTTCCTACCCATAGATTGAACAGTTTCATAAGCATGGTTGAATTAATCTTAAAATATCTTCATCACAATCTACTTATATCTTGTACAGTTCCTAATATTAAATAGGTGTTAATATTTTTTAACAATTGAAAAGACTATATTCTCAATTTTCAGATAATTTTTCTGATTACCTCCTTCCATGGAATTTTAGGAAGATGAATTTTCTAATTTGCAATTTAACAAATTACAAGACACCTTGAATCTGTTAATGATGTTACCATAGATACAGATAACAGAACATCTCCAGATTGGTATGTAAATAATTACTGTCATAATAAATCAAACAATCAATAAATGACTAATTTATTGATGTAGTAAATGTATGCATCAGCCATTACTTTTATTTCCTTAGTTTTGTCTTCATATTGTCAGGAGTTATTTCAAGTGATTTGAATTTAATTGATCTAAAATTTTTGACACAGAAATAAAAAAAAAAAAATGGGACTCTCAGGGCACCTGGGTGGCTCAGTTGGTTAAGCATCTGCCTTCAGCTCAGTTCATGATCCTACAGTCCTGGGATCAAGTCCCACATCACATTCTTTGCTCAGTGGGGAGCTTGCTACTCTTTCTGCCTGCCGCTCTCTCTCTCTGTCAGATAAATAAATAAAATCTTTTTTAAAAAGGACTCCCTATCTCAGCATTTAAAAATGACATGATCTGGTATTTTTCCTATATTTATGATTATCTATACAGATGTATTTCTCTGCACATTTACTTAGATTTTCAAAATTAATAAATACTATCTACAAGTATTTTTTGTGAACTCTAGAGACACAGGTTTAATAAGACAAATTGCTTTCAGAAACACACTACTGGGGCACCTGGGTGGCACAGGTGGTTAAGCAACCTACACTCGGCGGTGATCTCAGGGTCATGATATCTAGCCCCTGGTCAGGGTCCATGCTCAGGCTCAGGCTACTTAAGATTCCCTCTCATTTTCCCTATGCTGCTCCCGATTGTGCTCTCTCTTTCTCTCTCAAATACATAAATAAGTCTTTAAAAAAAAAAAAAAAAGAAAAGAAAAAGTAAATCACTATTATAAGAATGTATAGAGATAGAAGCATACAAATTTAAAATCATGGTCTCATTTGAACTATTCCCAATCAGAAGATGAGGTGAAGAATGTTTTGCCACCCAAGGGACATTTGGCAATATCTGGAGACATTTTTGGTTATAACAAGTCTGAGGAGAGGTAGGGGAACAGAGTACTACTGGTATCTAGAGGGCTGAGGCCAGAGAGGAAACTGAACATCCCATAGGATACAGGACAGGCCCCATGGTAAGGAAGTATCTATTGCAAAATGTTGATAGTGTAAAAGTTGAGAAATACTAGGCTTAAGGAAAAAAGATACTGGACTCCTGGATTAGAATTCAAATCTCTTGACTCAGATGTGACCGTAGGACAAATTACACCATTGTATCCATTTCTCTGTGGAATGCATCACAAGTCCAATTTCCCAACATGGAGAAAATTATACCCACCTTAAAGAGTTCTTACAGGATTAGGTAATATGCATGTGGATATCCTAAAATTTTCTATTAACTCTCAACTGTAATAGGAGCTCCAGCTTCTGTTAAGGATCCATCCTTTATATTTTCTAATATTTCCCAGTATTGAGATAACACACCTAGCTCCTTTAAGGTTGCATTATCTCCCAAAGACCTCTGCACTCCCTATAAATCAGTTTACCAGAAATTTCTAAACTTACCTTAATCCCAGCGATGAATGTATTTTAGACTCATTTTGAAACTCTACTATGTGTGAACAATTTTTGAAATTAAAATATATATAAATTATTACCTTTTCATTTATTTTAAGGTTAATATAAACACTATATATCTACCTTTTGGCTTAAGAAATACAAAATTGCCAACCAGCTATGTGTCCTCCCCTTGCTAAACACTCATGAACCTTTGCACCCCCTTACTCCCCGGGTAATGACAATCCTGAATTGGCGTTAATCATTTAGACATTTTTAATTTGTATTTTTATATTTATCCTTTGATAACATATTGTTTGGTTCTGTCTGCTCTGATTTTGTATAAACCAATTATGTTCTCACATATTTTTGTGATTCTTCCATGTTGAAACTTGTAGTTGACTCTATTCATTTATTCATTTCATTAATATTTCATTTTATGAATAAGTATCCATTGTTATTGATATTGAATTTTGAAATAAATATACCACAATTTACTCATTTTACACCAACCATCACTTAGATAGTTTACAGGCTTTGTTATCACAGATAATATCACCATGAACATTCATTCTGTACTTTTCCAAGTGTATACCTAGGAGTAGAGTTACTGAGTGTTGGAGAGTGTATTTATTCAACTTGGCTCCTTAATGACACTAGCAAAAGATGAGAATGTTTATTGCATTAATCCTTGCTAAGGCATTTCTATGCTTTTCGATTTGTGTTCTAATTTAAAAGACATGTAATGCTAGTGCACTTGGGCTTTAATTTGTTCTTCATTTATAATTAATGAGATTGATCTCTATTTATGTTTATTGTTCAATTGTGTGTTCTTATAAGTCAAATGCCTGCTCCTGGCTATTATACATTTTTTTTCTTACTGATTTATAGGAGTTCTTTCTATGTTCTATATACTAATCCTTTTGTTACACATATTCCAAGTATTTTGTTTGCCTTAATGGTATCTTTTGTTAAATAGTCTCAAATTGAGTGAAACTGTCTTTAATCTATTTGGAATTGGTTTTTGTGATGTATAAGCTAGGAGTTTAATTTTTCCCCCCAATATTTGGATTTTTCTTCCACACCTTGTTTTAAGTAGCCCATCTTTTGCTCAATGATACATGCAATGTGAACTTTGTTATATATCAAGATTCCAAATAGGCATGGAACTGTTTTGTGGCTTAACTTCTATTTCCTTGGTCCCTTTTAATTATATATTCCTAAGCCAATATTAAAATATTCTTAGAAAAAGTAGTTTCTCATTGTTAGTGTGTATCTTATACCTCTCATGCCATACATTAGTTCTTTTTCTTCTTTAGGAGTGTTTGGCTTTTTTTTTTTTTAATGCTTTTCTCTTCCATTTAAATTTTATAAGGACGCATCTAGTCAATTCTTATTTTAAAGAAACTCAAGCATTTTCACTGAAATGTCACTAAAATTGTGCATCAATTTGAGAAAACTTGACTTTATGATATTGAGCTTTTGTATTCATGGACATAGTGTGTGTCTCCATTTATTTAGATGTTTAAAAATGCTTTTCAATAAAGTATATAAGATTCCACATTAAAAAAGTTTTACATGTATTTTTATAGATTCTTATGTATGTTATTCTTGGAATACCATTACATATGATACAAATTTTAATAAATTTTTCCAATGTTACTGATCTAAAGAAATGTAATTACTATGGGACACCTGAGTGGCTCAGCTGGTTAAGTGTCTGATTAAGTTTATGCTCTGGTAATGATCTCAGGGTCGTGGAATCAAGCCCCACATCAGGCTCCTCACTCAATGGGGAGTCTATGTATAAGATTCTCTCCTTCTGCCACTCCTCTTTCTCTTTCTCAAAATGAGTACGTAAATATAATTACTACATAATTAGTAATATAATTACCATGTAACATTTTCTAATTATATGGGAATTCCCTAAATATATGGGAAAAAAACAATGTACAGCTTATAATCTCTTGATTATACAACAGGTAATCAGTTTTCACCTTGTGGTAATTTTATGTATTTATTATCTACCTTAAAAATAATGTTGACATTATAAGATTCTCTCTTATCTTTGGGTGATATTCACCAGGCTGTTAACCTGTACTATAGATATCAAAATTTTGTTTTTATTCAGAGTGCCTCTAACTGGTGCAACCTTTTACAAAGTATTCTCTTTTTATTTTGCATCCCAGCTTAGAACCCAATTCTTATATGGATGTCTTATATGTAGTGACATACGGGAGCTATTACTGATATATTTTAACAAATACATTGAATTAATTTATTGGGGTTATGTTTTTTATGGTAACTTGCATAACAATTTAAGTCAGTGTCTCACATAATTACATAGCCTCTCCTTCAGAGCATGTGTACTTGAATTTCACAAGACAGTGTGATTTTTCTGGCTTGACATTTTTATTGTAGGGAATGACTCCAGAACCAGAGGAACAAGGTTATTTCTTTAAAATGCTAAACTCTTTCTTGATCTAAAACTTTATTCTTCTTTGCATTTGTTAAAGGACTTTTTAAAAAAAAAAGTCCAATTAGTATGTTTTCTAGAAAATGTCAGATGTCCATTCTTCGTTTACCACCTCTACTTTCACTTCCTGTCCTTGCAGCCCTATACCAACAAAGAAAAATAGAAAGCCTTTGTGTTGTCTCAACAAATACAATTTGAGAGATAATATTTGGGGGAAACCTTGGTGGCTTAAAGTTAAAGGATGTACCCAAACTAACTTCTTTTACTTATGGGCAGGCAACAACAAAAAAATCAAATAACCAATAACCCATTCTCTTCCTAGAGCTGCAGGCATTTGACTTACACTTGGGTCCAGAAGCCTTTCTTTAGCTAATTCTGTTTTTATTGGCCAGTTCTTTCATTATTTTTATATAAACTAATCAATGTAAGCCCTAGTCTAGACAGTAAAATCAGCAAGAGTCCCTTCTATGTGCCTCTGTCTGACATCCATGGGGTGCTACCATGTATCTCTAAAGGATGCATAATAAAACTTCCTATCATGTTTAGCGGAAATAAATAAAGATTAAAGAAATAGTATAGAGTTTCTGTCTTTTGATACTAAAGTTTTGCATCTGTTAGATTTATTTGTAGTTACTATTTTTATTTCTTGTGTCAAGCCCCCTTAATGTAGCCTCTTTAGTACAGTTATCGACTAGGGAGCTAATGATGGTTGCATAGTGACATGGAACCCATATTCTTTAACCATCTGATATCCTTTCCTCTACCACCTAAGTCTTTTTTAATACTCCCCTAAATTTCTGAAGACTTAATCTGACAAAGGTAGAGGAACATGTTTTATGTCCCATTTTATCAGGCAGAGCAGGAGAGAAGGGAAGTGTTCCCTCCGTTGTTTCTCCCAGGCCAGATGAAATAAACCTGGCAGGAGCAGATGTTAAATTGAAGCCAGTGAAAAGTTAACACTATCTTCTGTAATTGAAACCTTAGGGAGGAAGGCTTGAGACAACTGCCAATGGACATAGAAAATCAGTGCAAGAGTTTATTCCCAGGGTCATTTCTTGTACCCACTCACACGTGAAAGCACAGAAACCGACAGCGGGGCAGCGGAGTGGGCAGGAAGTGGTGGGTCCAGGTGAACAAAAGGCTTGCAGTGATACTCCAGCCCCAGTTCTGTGAACCCTCCTCAAAGGTTCTTTTCAAGGACCTTTCGGAGGCATTTCAGGCAGGAGAACCCCCACCAACTTGCTTCTCCTTTATCAAGTGGATTCCCTTCCAATGTTCCAATTTGGAGAATTTGTACAGTGTATCCTTCATTCCAATGTTTGCCTACACGAACACCTACAGCTTCCATCCAGGCCAGAGCTACACACACACACACACACACACACACACACACCCCACAAGAAAACATGGTCTTTGACACTTTGTTGATTCTTTGGTTGCTATTGCCATATCTTCAGCACTTGGCTTTTCCAGACTATTATTAAGTCCCTTATGATTATGTATGTTGGGCTTGTGTTCTATAACCCTTTCACTTGGATACATGCAGAATGCTCATTTTGCATAAATCACCCTTCTATGTGTTTGTTGCCTGTGAGTGTGGGATGTTTAGGCAATATATCCCACTTACTATTTTTTAAAAGTTAAGAAGTCATTTGAAGTTATTATGATTTAAGGTTGGTGAACTCAGGCGTTAGAATTATTGCTTCACCTCTTCCTACTTGTGTCATCTTGAGCAAACCACTTAACTTCTTTATGATCCAGTCTTCACATCTGTAAAATGAGGATAATGGTCGCATCTACCTCCTACTTTTATTTTGATGATTTAAAGTGCTAATACATGAAAAGTACCTTCAGCAGTGCCTGGCTCATAGTGAGATCTAAAAATGATTACCTATTGTTTTTATAATCATTTTACTTGACTTGCATAATATAAACATAATATAATAATGATTCTAGTATTTGAAGATTCAGGATATAATGACTCACTATTACTAAAAGTCTCATCTACATTGTGTCCCACAGAGAAAATGAGAGCAAATTCAAGAGCATTTTGTTTGCTTGTTTCTTTTGTGGAAGGAAAGACTCAAGTTTAAATACGCAGAGGAACAAAACAGCACACACAAGTCCAGGACAAAGAATTGTCATTCTCAACCTGCCCCTTATTTGTGAGTAACATGTTCCAATAAAAAGTATAATGATGTCCAACCACTAGAAAGAAATGACAATTATGTAAGGTGGTAAAGGTGCTAATTGATGCTGTAGGCATTCATAATTTTACTATCTAAAGGTATCAAATTAACATGTACACATTAAATCTACACGATGTAGTATCTGAAATACCTATCAATCAAGAAATATTAAGTGTGAAGACGATTCTGCAGAACATGTAGGTCTGAAAAACAACGCACAGAAGGTCTGCTAGGAGCCCTTGCTCCCACCATCCCTGGCTCTGCAGGTGAGAATGACGGTCAGAGGTTTGCAAATAGATCTCAGAGGATGTGAGGAAAGACAAGGCAGCAGAAGATGGGGCTGGATTCACAGTGGGGGCTGCAGAAGGAGAAGACACGGCCAGCCCGATGCCCATGTGTTCCAGCACAGGGAAAATTCTTCCTTCCTTCCTTCCTTCCTTCCTTCCTTCCTTTCCTTGTCTGTTTTCTTCATCAGCATTTTCTGTATTTCCCTCAGGCGGCTTCACCTGTTACTAGGAAATCTCCTGATTCCCCACTGTCCTTCCCACCCACCCTCAGTTTTTACCAAGTCCCTCTCCCTTAGTATCTTAAGCTCCTGCCCATTCCTATTCTTTACCTCATTTGCCTCTTCGACTTTAATTTTAAGCCTCTAGTTTTGTATCAGGTACCAAGCCACTTTGAGTGCTTTTCTGTTCTCATGCTTCACCTTAATAGGAAGAAAACGCTGCACAGAAATATTCTCAACATTGTAAGTTAAACCTCACTGCCATATATATATATATATATATATATATATATCACATATATATGTATATGTGTGTATACATATATGTGTGTACTGCCATATATATGTGTGTGTGTGTGTGTGTGTGTATATTTGTCTTATGGGATCCTCCATCCTACAGGGACCTAACAGTGCACGACCTCTTCTTAATCATGGCTCCACTAATGGTGGGCTTACAGCACCCTCCCAGTTTAACTTTTGCATTCTGTTCTGTTCTTGCAATGTCACAATCTCTTTCTTTCTCTTTCCCTCCTTCATTGACTCAGCTGTTGCTTTTCCCCTGAGGAGAAAGTCTTTACAGAGTGAGAGCGGCATCCCCAGCCAGGAGCCAGATCTCTCAATAGTCAGGTGCTTTTGCCTGAGTATGCCTGACATGTACCTGTGAATTTGAGCTAACTCCCCTGCTGCCACCAGTGGGGCACCAGAAGGGTAGGCGATGCCCACCAGATTTCATCTTTGCAGATAAAGGCAGTTGTAGGAATCCACCTATTTATCCATAAGGCAGAGTAGGGTGACTATCCTGTGACAGATTTTCCAACAGTTGACTTTTCATCCAGTTTTCCTTCCTCATCCACCAGGGGAATAGGAGTTTGGCTTTGGGGATCAGAATAGATTCTTCCAGAGGAATCCTCTCTTTCCACATATGAAGAGAGAAAATGCATTTGAACAAGAGCTTAGGACATACAGTAGCTTCCTTGAATTATAAATAGAAAACAGAGAAGCAGTGGGCCATTATAGCAGTTAATGGAAAGGAGAAATTATTTTTATAATTCTCACAAAACTCAGTTTCTCTGGGGCTGGGACAGTACTTAGGAAAGATGGTTTGGGGGATTTTTCACATTTGTTATTTTGTTTTTAAGATAGTGGATGTTCTGTTGAGGTCATCTTTATCTCAACAACTCAGAAATGTGTGTACTTTTAAAAGTAGACAGCATTTTATTAGTGTAATTGCATTATTTGTAACTAAATATTTACCTTACTATTTAAAAAAAAAATTGGGAAAGTCCAGAGATCTTGGCTAGACATTCAAGACCTCTTAAATTATCTTTCCAGCTTCTCTCCAAATACTTTTCAATGTTACCTAAACCAGTTGGCCTTTCTCCTTCAGCATTTTTCAAATGTTACCTCCTTATCTTTCATATTGTCTTCCCACCACTGAAAAATACGTCTCATTGTTCAACACCAAGTTTAAATCTTGCATTCTCAGTTACCTTTCCTGACCACTTCAACTAGATATAATCTCCCCTTTCTGCTGCTTGCTTAGATAACTTAATCTTTTCTGGGAGTTTCATATAATGCAAATAGTCTCAAACTTTGGAGTGCTGTACAATTCAGCTCCCAAGGCCTTATTCCCATGAATTTCCGACTCAGTAAATCTGGGATGGGCCTCTGGCATGTGCATTTTAACAAGCATACTAAATGTGTCTGATATAGATTGTGTGTTGAGAAGTTTCAATGTGACGTTTTATGTATTTGTTAGTTTTATAAGTGTGTATGTTTTATTTCCCTGTTCAATGATATGCTATTAAAGGGCAGGGATTGTATCTTATACTGCTATTTAGGTTATAGAATGTCTTAAATTTAAACAATATTAATCAATATTAATAGCACTAATTTAGGGGCACCTGGGTGGCTCAGTCAATTAAGCACTCACTCTTGAACTCAGCTCAGGTCTCGATCTCAGGGTCATGAGTTAAAACCCTACACTGGACTCCATGCTAGGCATTGAGCCTAAATTTAAAAAAGAAAAAAAGAAAAAAAAGACAATAGGACTAATTTATTTATGTAGTTCCCCTTAGACATGTCAAAATAATTTTTTATGCTAAGCGCAATATTAGGAAGAGGGTTGATCTGTAAAGTTATTCAAAAGAGAAACATAAAGAAAGCAGCAATATTGGTGGTTTTTATGATAGCGAGAGGGCAGGAAGAAGTTTCAAACTAATGGTTATAATTAAATATTGATTTACTTGGGGTCAGATACTCTCCTAATATTTTGGTACACTTCCTTTTAGGGGACACCTAGGATTCTTTATTTTCTAACTGTCATCCCTTGTGGTAAAAGTAAGTACTGAAAGCCGAAACCTAAAAATTATAAGGCTGCCGTAGGACATCTTGTTGAAGGGAAACCAATTTTCCTGGTGAGAAACTTGGTTTCATTTTTTATTTTATAAATGTTGGCTTAATACTGATTATGTGTCATGGAAAAGCCCCACAACATTCGCTACATCAAATGCTGTGAAAATTATCCAGCTCATATTATACCTCTAAGCACTTCACCAAAATGTAATAATTTCCTGAAACATAAAAGAAACTTTTCCCCATCTTTATTTTTTGTCAAATGAGAGTACTGCGTTTGTACTTTAGTTCTGGCTTCCCCAACTCGGGACAGTGGGTCCACTTGATTTCCTTCCCTTGTAGTGAAGTTGAGACACTGAGGGTATAAAGCCAGAGCTCTGAAATCTCGCCCCTGGGATCACTGGTTCCGGCTTTCTGGGTGTCAATGGAGGAAAACCATCTCTGATTGCCAGACACAATGAGAATCCAAATCACTGACTTACAGAACCAGAAAATCCAGTTTCTGAAAGGTTCAATGCCTGTTTTTCCCTGATCTGGAAAGAATTATGTAGATTCTCTATAAAAATAGCTATAAACTCTCTTCTGGGAAAGATGGCTCCACAGCCTCCCTGAAGCCAGGGGAGAAGGCTTTATGTGGACTCCCAGATCTAGACTCTTTCTCCTAGTGATCTCCTCACCTGTAGTGCTCTCCTATTTAAACTCATTTCAATGCAGCCTAGAGATGTGGGCTAGTGGAAGGACCTTAACATGAATTATCATCTGTGAATAGACTGCCAACAAGAGGCACTTTGCAAACATGTCTGTCCCGGTCTCTGATGTTCTGTCTCTGCGGGGTAGCAGTTTTGACCTGAGATTCCTTGAGGGGTTTTTTTGGTTTGTTTTTTGTTTTTTGTTTTTTTGTTTTTTTGTTTACTTTAACTCTCTTGAGTGAAGATGCTCTTTGTTGAGAGGTCTGACTGACTGCTACACTTCCCGGTTTGCTGTCTGTTATCATGACTTGGTTCACACACTGCGTTGTAAAAGAGTGAAGGGTCTACCTGCTCTACTTTGGGTCAGATTCAACCTTGTATTGCCTTCCTCAGAGAGGGCCTTGCTTTGGTTTCATCACACTTCTTAGGCTTCATAAAAAAGTTCTAAGCCTTTCAGCCACCTCCCTAGCAGACTGCCTGAGGCCTTATATCACTGATACCAACTGCAGGTTTAAAGTAGGACCGTAAAAGTCTTTGTTTTACATAGAAGGGTTAGGTACCTGGGTTTCTTTTCCCAAGACTGATATTCTATAGAAGGGATTTTCTCTCTTTCTCTATTCTTATTCCTTCCTTTCTTTATCTTATTTTCTTCTTTTTTCCTTTCTCTCTCCCTTCCTCCCATTCTCTCTCTCTACTCCCCCCACCCATCTCTCTCCTCTTTGTCTGTTTGCCTTTATTTTTTCTTTTTCTTTCTTTCTCTCTCTCTCCTTCCTTCCTTCCTTTATTCCTTCTTTCTAAAATTTGGAACAAGATTATTTTTAATATCTCACTTAAGAAATCACAGTTATGGGACACCTGGGTGGCTCAGTCAGTTAAGCGTCTGCCTTCAGCTCAGGTCATGATCCCAGGGTCCTGGGATCTAACCCCATATCAGACTTCTTGCTGAGTCCCCCTCTCCCTCTGCCTACTGCCCTGTCTACTTGGGCATGAGCACTATCTCTCTGTCAAATAAGTAAATACAATGCTTGAAAAAAAAAAAAAAGGAAGAAACCACAGTTATTCCCCTAATCTTTCAATTTTTCACATACAAGTAATATCTACTTCTTATATACCATGTCTTTCTTCCCCTACCCCGACTATTTTGCCTGGAGAATATAATTTGGTAGTCTTTATTCCTTTCTCCAAAGTGATTATTCTAAGTCAGTCATGGTTATTTCAGGTTTTTGTTGTTATTGTTGTTGTTTGCTAATGACTGGTTTAGAAATGGGCATGTGACCTTGTACTGGCCTATGAAGTTGGAGAAGTCCAATAGGGGCTTCTGGAAAGCACAATTTTGCAGAATTTCTTTTTCACTTAACTGTCTACCAAATAATGCTTTGGAAAAGACTTCATCATTTTTATTTACAAAAAAAAAGAAAGAAAGAAAGAAAGAAAGAAAGAAAGAAAGAAAGAAAGAAAAAAGATATTTGTATAGGAAGAATAGCTAATTTGCTTAATTACTTGAATGTTGAGCAATAAACTGCACCATTTAATTACTTCTAATTTTTCACGATTATACATATTTTTAAAGGATAGGCTTTTATTGTTTTTAAAATTTTTTTTGTAATTTTATTTTTGTTTTCAGTGTTCCAAGATTCATTGTTTATTTACCACACCCAGTGCTCCATGCAATACGTGCCCTCCTTAATATCCATCACCAAGCTCACCCAAATCCCACCTCCCTTCCCTCCAAAACCCTCAGTTTGTTTCTCAGAGTCCACAGTCTCTCGCGGTTCATCTTCCCCTCCGATTTCCCCCAACTCACTTCTCTCCATCTCCCAATGTCCTCTGTGTTATTCCTTATGCTCCACAAGTAAGTGAAATCCTTTGATAATTGACTCTCTCTGCTTGACTTATTTCACTCAGCAAAATCTCCTCCAGTCCTGTCCATGTTGATACAAAAGTTGGGTATTCATCCTTTCTGATGGAGGCATAATATTCCATTGTATATATATATGGGCCATATCTTATTTATCCATTTGTCTGTTGAAGGGCATCTTGGATCTTTCCACAGTTTGGCGACTGTGGCGATTGCTGCTATGAACATTGGGGTACAGATGGCCCTTCTTTTCACTACATCTGTATCTTTGGGGTAAATACCAAGTACTGCAATTGCAGGGTCATAGGTAGTTCTATTTTTAATTTCTTAAGGAATCTCCACACTGTTTTCCAAAGTGGCTGGAAATGCAACCAACTTGCATTCCCACCAACAGTGTAAGAGGGTTCCCCTTTCTCCACATCCTCTCCAATACTTGTTGTTTACTGTCTTGTTGATTTTTAAAGTAGTATTTAAATTATATTCCCAGAAGTGGAACTACTAGGTCAAAACAAGACAACTTTTATGTTTCTTAGTTTCCAAAAGGCATACACTTACTTCACATTCCATTGGTAGTCTAGAAATTTTCAGTCCACACCTTGGAAAGAACCAGGCATTATCCCTTTTTACTAATTTGCTTGAATGTGCTTTTCTTGGCAAGTTGGAACATTTTCCCTCTCACATCTTTTAGTTGTATTTCTCTTTGGACAATTCCCATCTATTTCCTTTCTGACAACTATCTATGGGGTCTTCTTTTTCTCAATAAATATGCGGGAGCTTTTCATATAACATAATTATTGGCACTTGCCTTACTTGCTGAAAATATTGTGTACTTTTCCAATTTGGGATACCTTATTTCAACTGCAGAAGTTTGTAGCTTTCATGGCATCAAACTTGTTTATTCTTCCTTCATGATTTCTTTTACTATTTTTCAGTCCTCTCTCAAATCTCCCAAATCCAGGGCATATTAAATTCCTCATCTGGTTTCTCTAACATTTTATTTTCATATTTAATTATTTTATCCAACTTGGAATTACTTTTGACCAGCATTCAGAGTTTCAAGTCTTGACTTTTTTTATTTTTTTCCTGAAATGCTAAGCAGCCATTCAACTACCATTTACTGAATAATCCCTCGCTTCCCTGCTGCTTTGATAAAATAAATCTTGTATATAATAAAGTCTGTTTTGAAGGACTCTCTTCTGCTCCATTTAGCTTTGCTTTGTAGTTCTCAAGACACTTGAACATACATTATCTCATTTCATCCTTCCTACCCCACACTGATTGCCTGGTTCACCCCCTGCTGTTTCTCCCGTGATGCAAACATCAAACAATCTGACTTGCCCCATGTCCCCCTTCTGGATGGAGAACAAAACCCTGAAAGGTGAAGCCACTTATTAACCAGCCCTCCCAGCCATTTAGTGCTGGGGAGAAATGGAGAATTTCAGTCTTCCTTTAGCCCCGTGCCCCAGGACACCGAAACATGGGTCGCCATTTGTTTTGGCTTCAAGATCACGGTGGCAGCCTCCTTTGGGGTTCCCCCCCAACTACGAAGCACGGGGCATTTACATACATACATACACACATCCACCTTGCAGGGTACTTGGGAAGCCTCTGCCCTTTCAGCAGAGGGGAAACAGGCGGTGGGGACAGAAGCAGCCCCCTGCATCTGTGCTTCCCAGCCTGCGTGTGTACTCGGCACTGACTGAGAGCTCTGCTTTCTGTCAGTGCATTTGTGCGGTGACACATATTCTCCGGTGATTAGATTAACGCTGGCAAAGCCAATATGAAAAACCCACACAGATTACCACTGTCACCCGCAGTAATTACATTTATTCATTTCCATTTAGCCAAGTTTTTACAAGCCGAGCAAGGGGCCAAATAAGCAATAAACACAGAGGCAAGAAATTAAAATGCTGATCTGTTTGCTGTGAAAACAATCAAACTATCATCTTTCTTTAGGCACCTCATTCATCATCGGATAGGGCCACACTGGTGAAATGGAGGTGGGGAGCCTAATGTTATTACATGTAAATTCACTAACATGAAATTACTGCCCCTGATGTGATTTTACTAATAAATTAGTTCATTTCTACCTTTCCGCTAGAGACTTTAGGGACCGTGGAGAATGTACATGTGTCTTGTAATCTTGCCTGCTTTATTTCGGGCTGGCTAGCTGCTCCATTTCTATTTCTTTTCACTCCCTCCCATCTGATTCTTTCGTTTCCTCGCTATGCCTTATTGGATAAACATGCCATACAATTTGTTGTCTTCACATGTAGTTTGGAAATAAGCAGCTTAAGGACAAATTCTCTTTCGCAGGCAATGAGAACGGCATCGGGAAGCATCATGAATATAATGGGCCTCGCAGCTAGTTGGCAGCTCTTATTAATTCATTGTTGGGTGTGGTGGTTTTTCTCATTTCTGTATAAATTTTCAATTTGAAAACAGAATGGAGCCAAACTTTGCCATGTCAAGTAGCTATTGAAGCAAGGAAATCAATCTGCAAGCAGCTCCCTCGGCTCGCTCCCCCTCTGCGGGGTCTTCGGAGTAGCAAAGGGAGCACAGTGCAATGGCTCACAGAAGACAGATGTGGAGTCGGCCCCGGATCTCCTCCCTCTCTGGGACTGGCATGGTGCTTCCCTTGCTTATTGTTAATGGCCCATGTCTGGATGTAGAATATTTCATTTATTTTTTAAGATTTCATCCGCTCTGCTGTGTATCCCCATCCCCAAAATCACAATTCATTTTTGCAAGATTACGAATGGCTTCTTTGAAAATGATTTTGATGCTACCAAGGAAGGAGCGGAGAGGGGGGAAGAGAAGAGGCTTTGGTGGGAACCCCCTCCTCCTCCCCATTCTCCTTCTGCCCCCAAATGGAGATTCTGTATGATATGGCTGAATGTGAAGCCTTAGGGAAACATAAAATATGCACAATAGTATATTCATGCTTTGTACAGTAAAAATGTGTTAAAAAGAGTTTCTTTGATGCGATGGTTCAGTGAAAATCCAAAGCTTAGAAATGGTAGACATCACACGTTACATATACCTCACACATGATCACTGAGTAGAGTTCCCTCGTCTCCTCCACAAAGTTCTGAATAGACTTGCCTCATCCTTCCAATTACTAAAATCAGCATAATGAGAAAAAAAAAACCAATATGAACAGGAAATAACTAACTCCCATACCTTTTGATTTGCATTTAACTTTACACCATGTAAATTATATAATGAGGGGAATTGTGCATGTAATTTTTTCTTTCTTTTTTTTTTCTGGGAAAAATAAATAAGTTATCTGTTTATCTAGAAAGATTAGGTAATTGGCTAATTGACTCTTTTCATTAATGAGTGAAATAGTTGGACCACCTATTTGAAAATAACTCAGTTCAATATATATCTATAGATCTATTGATCTATTGACATATCTATAATAGATCTACAGATCTATTATTGATCAGTAGATCTATTGATCACATATCTATTGATTACTATGTACAGAAACTTATCCTAAATGCTATGCCAAAAACAAAAACAAAAATAAGCAAGTCCTGCTTTTTGGGATTTAAGAAAATTAAGATTCAGGGGCGCATGGGTGGCTCAGTAGGTCAAAGCCTTTGCCTTCAGTTCAGGTCATGACTCCATGGTCCTGGGATGGAGCCCCGCATCCAGCTCTCTGTTCAGCAAGGAGCTTGTTTCCCCCTCTCTCTGCCTGTCTCTCTACTTACTTGTGAACTCTGTCAAATAAATAAATAAAATCTTTTTTTAAAAATCTTAAGGAAAAAAATCTGAGATAATTATGATTCTTTAAATTCCTGAGGTCACCATAAGGACCCACATCTCATCGTACACTCAAAGAACCTTAAACTTTCCCTTCATAGTTCTTACTACACAGTTTGACATTTTATTTTGTTTGTTTGTTTATTTCCTTAATATCTGTCTTCCCAATTAGAATATATTGTTCAGGGAGCAGGGACTATTTTAGGGTTTTTCATCATTGTACTCTCATTGAGCACATACTAAGTGTTAAATAGATGTTGAATAAATAAATGAAAAAAAAAAAAGAACTATTCCACCTTGTTGAGACAGGGATAGTGTAGAAGGTTGCTTTAAATGTGTATTTTTGCAAGATGTCCTTTAACAAACATGTCCATAACTTATTTCCTGAGCATCTATTATGTGTTAGGTGCTCAGCTCCAAGTGCTCAGGATACAGTAGTGAATAAGACAGACACAGACTTACCCTTGCATTTTTATGGAGTGAATAAAATAAGGAAGATATTCAAATTGCAAGTGGTATTTTGTTACATATTTACATAAACCCCTCTCTTAGATATTGATGTTAGCTTTTGGAGCCAATCATTTTTCCCATTTCAGCTTTCTTAAAGCAGTACTAGATATAAGTAAGCTTGTATACTTATATGGAATATATGCTTATACATGAATATATATGAGAATACAATATTATATATGTGCATATGTGTGTACATGTACGTACACGTGTATATTCTCATAGTTAACAAAGATCCTCAACTGTCACTATAGCATTGAGTTCTTCCTTGCTTAACCCCATCCCGTAATCCACCTAATCTCAATTCTTCCACTCTAAATGGTGTTGAGAGTCCCTCCTTTCTATCCTAGCTCACCCCATTTGCTTTCATGGATTTGTCATCTGAGATGTGGACACTTACTGTGGTGTGACAGTGCATCTCCCTAAGGTCCATCCTGGCTGAAGGAGCTCTCCCACCGCCTGCTGGATGTACCGTATCCCTTGCTGCCTCCTTAGCTTTGCTCATGCTCCCACCCTCCCCTCCCTGTACTCCTTCTCTTTGAATGGGCTCATGCATCCACGCTCCCTTGCCTTCTTTAAAAAGCTATCTCTGATCCAAGCATCAGATGACCTTTCATGGCCCTAAGTTTATAGCTCATGTGGCAAATAGTCTGAGTCTGCTTGGGATAATCTTACGCTGGCATTCGTATCATTAGCTCAATTTTGTTTTTACCCTTTACTTGCACTTTGTGTTTTCACTCTGCAATCAGAATTAGATTGGCTCAGGAAAAATATTTTCATACCTACTCCCATACTAGGCCCATGATAATCACTCAATACATTCTTGTTAAATGCACAAACAGACAAAGAAATGAAGTCCTGAAGTTTGGGTCCGCCTTCTGAAAATTTCCATGAGAACTATTGATTAAACTGCTATCATTCCACGTATACCAAGAATCACTTAGTCCTGCTGGCCCTTCTCTTATCAGCTGTAGAACCAAAAACCGAAGGAAGAATCATGTGGTTTATTAAATTCTCTGAGGTACCCCATAGGAATGGGGCAGATGATTGAACACAGATTGAACCACCTGCATTTTAAGCCTTCTCCAAATGACAGGACTTTTTTTTCTTGTTTCCTGTCTGCATTAAATTTCTGATTATTGAGTGTTAATATATCCCAACTATCATAGCAATGTAAAAGGTAAGCTTTGCTTTAGGGAGTATTACTTTTTATATTGTGGTAAAATGGATGTCTGGTAAAATTTAACATTTTAACAATGTTTAAGTATACGGTCCTGTGGCATTAGGCACATTCATACTGGTGTGCAATCATCACCATGGTCTACAAAACTTTCCCAGCATTCTATCCTGGAAGTTTGTACCTATTAAACAGTAACTCCCCATCTCCTCTTCCCTCTGGAGAATATTACTTTTAATCATTGAAACATTCGTAAACTTTATGATGAATGTTTGTGCTTTACTGAGATCTAAATAGCATATCAACAGAGAATAATGATTTAGTTGAAAGTTGGCTATTTCCACAAGAAAACATTTAGAAATGTTAAGAATAAGAATGACCATATAGAGACAAAAATAACTCATGTAAAGGAAGAAGCTCTTTCCTATATTTCATACATAATTTCCCCCATTTACTTCAAGAGGTTCTAGGAAGGATTCAAAGGGCAAAACTTAGCAGCCTCAGGTTTTATAGATTCTTAAGAAATAAAGACTTACAAAGTATGACATATCCTCAAGTAGTGGTATTTTATCCTGCTTTCATTCTTCAGGTAACAAGTTCCTTATTCTGAGAGGAGTTTTCATCCTTTATCTTATCTGATTATTGAGAATAATATCTCAGAATTACAGTCTTATTTTCTACCATCTGACAATTCCATTTTCAACTGAGACTTATCTACCTATAGTGCATTAGTTTTTCTAACTTTATGTTACGTAACTAAGACTTTTTAAAAAAAAAATTAGAAAAGTAAAGCATTGGTATATAGAGAGAGATTCTGGGGTGCCTGGGTGGCTCAGTCAGTTAAGCATCTGCCTTTGGCTCTGGTCATGATCCTGGGGTCCTGGGTTCGAGTCCTGCATCAGGCTCCCTGCTCAGTGGGGAGACTGCTTCTCCCTCTGCCTCTGTCTTTCTCTCTCTGTCTCTCATGAATAAACAAATAAAACCTATTAAAAAAGAAAAAAAAAAGATTCTGCTGGTAATTCCGTCTCTGTCTTGACCTCACTCTGCCCACTGCTATATTAGTAGAAAACAATTCCCCCCCCCCTTCAGAGAATTGATGGGCTATCCATGTATAAAGACAGGGAAAGTGAAACATGTAATTGGAAGAACCAACACTTATTCCCCTATTACTCAGATGACCTGTGGAGGGAGATAAGTGACTGCCAGGAACAAAAGAGACCCAGAGAATAAAACAAAAAATTCTACCAGTGATCTGTATTGCTAAAAAAGTTGACCATTAAGAAGTCAGCAAGGAAGACGGCCATCACACTGGTAAGTGTGGAGATACAGCATGATGTCCTGAATCAACTCTGGCTGTTCATGCTAGTTTGCAACTCTGAGCACCAAAAGTCCTAGAAGACTGATGGATGGTGCTATTAATGGAAGAAGTTAAATGCGTGTCTAGATGTTTGCGTAGCCTGCGTGCCTCTTCCCATGTATATTTATAGGAAAGTATCTGGACACAGCTGATAAAAGACTACAGTGAAGTTCTCTCAAAAGGGGAAAACTGCTGCTTGCCAGCAAGACACTGTGAATAAAATAGATGATGTTATCTGGAAACTCCAAGGATTAGTCAATTAAGCACCTGCGATGATAAATTCAAGGTGTTACTTTTGCTAAGTCATGATTTGCGAGGAAGGGCGATAGGTTCATGCTAAAGACTTGAGAAGATGGGGAGCTGAGGACACGTGTGTGTTTGTCTTGACCCTTGGAGCATCTCCATGATAGAGGAACAGTGTCATTCCTTTCTCCTTCTACAATGTTCAGTAAGAGCGAGTCCCACTACTCCCACAATTTCCCTCCTGATCCATGGCTTTCTGGGTTAATCATGAAGATTAGTAAATGGCTGCGCAAACTCTCCACACATAGAGTAGGCAAAGGTGTGGTTTGGTGTTGGTTTAATAATAGAGTGTTATCTTGCCCAACAACTGTAATTTCCATGTTCTTATTGATTGTAATTTATAACATCATTAGCTTTCTAAACTGCCATTAACTAATGATGGACTCTGTGGGCTAAACAGCTCTTTGAAATCAGTTACTGACAAGTTGGCCCCAGAAGCATTTATCAAAGGGGTAATGGATCCCTATTGGAGTGACAATAAATTAGGTTATGCTCTTATCGAATTAAACAATGGATGAAGGAAAATTAGCTATCAATAAACATCTATAAAGCCTTCCCGATTATTCCCAGTCAATTATATCAATTAGAGATCAAACAGGGAACCCCTGCAGTACGTTAAATAGGACTAACCAGAGCCCAAAGAGGCCAAATTGTGTTACAAAATGCAACCCCGGGGACAGCTGCAAAAGAGGTCATCATTACCGCCATTGACAAAAGGGCTGCTTTATTAGAACATGGGGTATCGCCTGGAGGCTTGCTTCTGGCTAAAGCACAAAGACTCCCTATTAAAGGCAAAAAGAGGGAGAGACAAGAGAGAGGAAGAACAGGAGGAAGGAAAGGGAAAGTTGTGTGAGGGGGAGCACACAGTGGGATGAGAGGGAAGGGCAGAATTGTTTGTGTATTCACAGCCTATCCTTCTGTCTGATACAATGAAATTAAGGCTTTTGGCTTGTAAGGATGTTTCCCTAGCTCTCTGCAAAACAAGGCCATTATCATTTTTAGGAAGTCTTAATCATGCATACATATATATGTGTATGGGTGAGTATAGATAGATACACAGATAGGTACATAGGACATACAGACAGATGCATAGAGATGTGGAGAGACACACAAGTAGATACACGGCCACACTCCACTCCAGTTCATGGGCTAAGGGTCTTAATAATCTTGAGCTGATTTTCATTAAATTTCATTAAATTAGGAAGCTTAAGAAAATGGAACAAAATATGATTTGTAAGCGATTTGAGATCACTATTGAGGTTCAAGGGGAACTGGAAACACAATTTTTTGTGTCATACCTCAATTTCCTTATGTTTTGTATGGTAGGTTCTCAATAAACATCTGTTGTTCAGATATGACAAAAGGCCTATATGTCACACGTGGGGAAGAGGAACACACAAAACACAGAATAATGCAATGGTCATCTGAGGCAGCGAGTCCAGAAGCTCTTCTGACATATGTGCTTTTTGGTCTTGCTGACATGTTTTATAAAGGGTGCCTATCTTCTTGCTCCCGCCTTTGAATTTTATGGACTTTCATCAGGTATTTTAGCCAGATTCCACTTTCCTGTCGTCTGTGAGAAATCGCTTACCAACAGCGACCACTGATGTTTTGTCTCCACACATTTTCAGCCCTTCTAGGAACCCAAGATGATACCTATCTAAGGACCTTAAATGACCATTCCTACGTGCGATCCTTAGCAAAGCTCTGCTGGCGTTGGCTTACAGTGTGCAGAAACCAAAAAGATATAACTAGAAGCTAAGTAAAGAGCGGAAGGAAAGGTCTGGGGAAGTAAGCATGCCTTGCTGCAACGGCCTGGAAGCCAGACCAAGAGTCTGAGCTCAAATTCCCTTTCTGTCACTGGTCAGCTCGAGTTTCAGCCAACTTGCTTGACTTCTTTCTCCGTATCAGTACAGTGGGGATGCGATATTGGACCGTGCAAGGTTGTCCTGATTGTTGGAGGTGGTATCTGCAGTTGGCCTGCCTGAAGCTCCAAACTCCTCTTGGATTCTCTCAACTTGGAGCTTTCAGCCTCCGCATCTGTGAAGTAGAGCAAGGATCCCTGATATCTCGCTGGGTTTTGCTGAGGCTTGAAAGTGATAGTTGGGACAATCCTATGTCAACTACAAAGCGCTAACCAACTGTTAGCTACTATGAAACTCATAATTACCATTAGTGCTCTCTCTCTCAAGTAGTCTTAGCTTAACACGAGCTAAACACACCTTTCTATAAGGCCAAGTATCTTACTCCTTTACTATTTCAGAAAAGACAGAACTTAGGGAAAACGTCCACAGCTGCAGAAAATGAACTTGCCAATGTAGGCAACTACCTAAGATTAGACTCTTCAAAACTAAAAATGGTGCATTTTAGCTCAGGAAAACGTGTGATTTATTTTGAAATATCTGAAAAGATGACACAGTGTGTAATTACCCTTTGAAGTACAAAGAGAATTTGAGGGTTGCGTTTGTACTGTGATTAAAACAAAAACAAAAACAAAAACAAAAAAACAAAAATATACAAACGTAGTGATCCAAAGGGGCACGTGCATCCAAATGTTTACAGCAGCAATGTCCACAATAGCCAAACTATGGAAAGAACCTAGATGTCCATCAACAGATGAATGGATCAAGAAGATGTGGTATATATACACAATGGAATACTATGCAGCCATCAAAAGAAATGAAATCTTGCCATTTGCGACAACATGGATGGAACTAGAGCGTATCATGCTTAGCAAAATAAGTCAAGCAGAGAAAGACAACTATCATACGATCTCCCTGATATGAGGAAGTGGTGATGCAACATGGGTAGGAGAAGAATAAATGAAACAAGATGGGATTGGGAGGGAGACAAACTATAAGTGACTCTTAATCTCACAAAACAAACTGAGGGTTGCTGGGGGGAGGGGGTTTGGGAGAAGGGGGTGGGATTATGGACATTGGGGAGGGTATGTGCTTTGGTGAGTGCTATGAAGTGTGTAAACCTAGTGATTCACAGACCTGTACCCCTGGGGATAAAAATATATGTTTATAAAAAATAAAACAACAACAACAAAAAACAAAAAACAAGTTGGGAAAGCTAAGTCTCACCATTTGTGCTGCAAAAGGGTCTTGGCAAATGCTTGGTGGCTATGGTCTTTCCCCAGGGAAAACCATAGTGCTCACGTGTGTGTGTATACCCCCTGTGCCTCAGTTTCTCCACCTACAAAAAGGGTCAGAAGATGTTGTGACAATTAAATGAAATGATACAAAGTGATCCCGGACATCGTAAGGCTTCATAAATGCAGGTAATGTTTTTATTGTTACTGTTAGTGAGTTAACATACATCATGTTTCTCCTACATATTAAGCACTTTACTTAGATACTTTTCTTTTGCAAACCCTCTGAGCCTTTGTTTCCTCATCTATAAAATGAGGATGGTAGTACTTACTTAAACATTAGTAAATGCTGGAGCACCTGGCTGGCTCAGTCGGTTAAGTGGTTAAGCAGTTAAGCATCTGCTTTCTGCTCAGCTCATCATCCCAGAACCCTGGGATCAAGCCCCCGTGTTAAGCTCCCTGCTGAACAGGACTTCTGCTTCTTTTCCCTCTGCTCTTTCCTCCCACCAATTCATGTTCTCTTTCTCTCAATCTCTCTCTCTCAAATAAATAAAATCTTAAAAAATAATAAGAGTCTGGGGCTCCTGGGTGGCTCAGTGGGTTAAAGCCTCTGCCTTTGGCTCAGGTCATGATCTCATGGTCCTGGGATCGAGCCCCGCACCATCGGGCTCTCTGCTCAGCGGGGAGCCTGCTTCCTCTCTTTCTGCCTGCCTCTCTGTCTACTTGTGATCTCTGTCAAATAAATAAATAAAATCTTTAAAAATAATAATAATAAAAGTCAGTGCTATCATCCCAAAGTTGGCACACAGTTTGTAAGTGGGGAACCCACGATTTACCAACGTCCTCACTCTTTCTACTATCCCTTGCTGTCTTCCAGCAAGATCTGCTGTGAGTCACATCTTACATGCAAGTTTTTTTCTTTCATGTATTCATTACTTTTACTAAAACTTGGACCAGTCCCTTAAAGGTACTTTATAGATATTAACTCAAAGGAAATGCCAATTACACTTAAGAGGGAAAAGGAATGTTACTCCTCATCCTTCTTGTTTTCAAAATGGGGAAGCACACTTCCCTGCAAATAACGGAACCACTCTTTCCCAACATTTATTCTAAATCTTCTGTGATGATGCATGGCATAGCACAAGCCCATATTACTAGTAAGTGTAAATGCATACTTGCAATCTCACAAGCAGGATAAGTTGGAAAAAGGTACGGCCTTTCCCTGAAAAAGTGTGTAACTTAATAGTTCTAAAGCTGCCTGAGAAAGAATGGTTTGTCTCCACTCCGGGGATATGGTAATCTTGTAGAGATAAGAGTGTGCTTATGTCTCTCTACAGAGGCCAGAATGAATGGGTGTGCACACACACACATAGGCAAAGAGCTAAGATTTATTTTGTTTCTATAAACAGTGATTTGTTCAGATTATTTCTACATACATAGAACTGCTTTATGTACCAGAAGGTGTCAGTGTGGGAAGGGATGATGTGTCTTGGGGATAGTGGGAGGAGGCAAGAATCATAAATAAAGTTCTGATCTGAATTTGACAAGCTCGCAAGGGAGAAAGAATGAGCATGCACTGAATACAGGTGGAAATTTTTTTTTTTAACATTTTATCAACTTAGATAGGTTACAGGACAGTAAAGAGTAAAGAAAGGGATTACAATGCATATTCACTCTTCAAAATGTGTATAGACCCTCTGAGTTACATTGGATCGCCTTGAGTCTATTTGCCAATAACATCCTTTTCTGTTTTGTTTTGTTTTTGGCAATACAGCTGCCCCATCTGAGTGGTTACATGTGGATATCAATTGCAATATTTTCGGCATCTTTCCCCAGACTGCATTTTCTTGCTATTCCAATAGGGAAAGAGAAACAAAAGGAAGAATTTACCGAATTCCTATTAGGCCTTCCAGTCTGGGATCCCCTCCTGACTCGTTCCATTTGGGCCTAAGCATGTGAGGCCTTGCCTGGAGGATGTATGATCTGACAGGACAGCCTTTAAAATACACAAAAGAAAAAAAAAATCTAGTTAACACAAATGCTTCTTAACGCATAAATATGTATTTAAGACATTTGTAGTTCCACATTACAAAATGCATATTAATGTTAGCAGTAGACAGAATGATACACAATAAAATGCAGATTTTAATTCAATACAATGTCTAAAATTAGCGAGTTAAATTAGCTACAGTAGTTAAGGTTTATAAATTAGCTTCACTGAAGCTACACAAGATTTCTGAAAGAAACATTAGCAGTGGAACGTGCGTTTATCACTCTGAAAGAGACACACTCTGCCACGTTGCTTTTGAAATCATCTCAGCGGCCCTGAATGAACTTGTGGCAGTTTCATTAAAGGCTTGCTGGCATCATTTGGTCTGTGATTTCAATTTGTTCAACTGGCCACTTTAAAGAAAGTTAATTTCTCTGCATGTTTACATTTACTGCCTAGTGCTCCCACATTTACACATCAGATGTCTATGAACAAGTTCCGCCTTTGATCCCTAGGACTCTCCCCCAGATTCATTTAAATACATGTGTATTAAGCACCTACTAAGTGGTGGGTATGGTTCTCAGTCCTGAGGCTACAATATGTGACCTTATGTGCTTTTGTTTTGCTTAAGGATACCAATGATAAAGAAGGAAATTACAAATAATTTTGTGCTTATCAAAATGTCTATAAGAAGAATAGGGAAGAGGTTAAGGATGGAGATAATACATAGTCTGAGAAGGGTAAAGAGATTTGAAAAAGTTGATAAAGGCGAAGGAAGACCTCCCTAAGATGAAACTGAAACCAAGACCTAAAGGAAATGAAAAAGGAAGCCATGTAAATATCCAGGGAAACAGAAGATAGAACAAAATGTCAAGTGCAAAGGCCCAGGGGCAGGAGAGTTTCTGAAGTGCTTAAGAAACAGCAAGGAAGCCTAAGTGGCATGAGTAACTAGGAGAGTATAGGAGATGAGATCAGAGGGGTAAGGGAAAACAGACTAGTTAGGAACATGTCAGCTGTGGTCAGGATTTTGGCTTTTGCTATATAGGAGATGGGGGGGGGGGGTTAGACAAAGGAGAGATGCTTCTGAGTGTATTTTAATCATTTGAACCCGAGATCAGTATATACAGTCAGAAGAATGAACCAAGCAGTTGCTACTGTGATCATAAAAAGAAAATGAAGGTCCTGAGAGTGGTGAGAGGCAGTGATAATAAGGCAGAGACCTTCCTGCTCCCTGCAATTAATACCGATGATCCAGTATAACCAATAACACATCTCTCCTCCTTATCTCCTAACTCCTTCCCTAAATCATCCAGAATTTAAGATGAACCCAGACAGCAACAAATCCTTATTAACCTCCATTCACTGATTCCACGAACTCCAAAGGTTTTATTGAAATAACACTTTGCTTAAAAGAATACAGACCTGAAAATGACCCTCCAAGAAGCCCCAGTTCCTAAAAATAAAACTCTTTCTTCACAGACCCCTTGATTTTTAGAACCCAAGCATGTTCTCTTTTGTGTCACTAGCTGCTTCACAAATGGGCATATGTTACTAGTGCATGGCAATGTTTTAACAACCCAGCTTGCTGATCACCCAGGAGGCATCTAACTATAAGAAAGAAGTGACTATTGGCTAATATTCACTTGGTATAAATTGTTGCTCTCTTGGGCAAGTGGCTGCATATCTCTTTGTAGGACAAGAGTGTGCACAGAAAGGTTGATAGTAAAGCATGGAATGTATGAACTCAACCAGGTCCTGAAACTAAAAGAAACATGTTGTCATAGAAGTGACTATGGGGACTCCTCCACTCTCTTACCACTATTTGTGTGATGACAGGAAAGCACGTTCTGATTTTTGAAGGGGATGGTTTCCCAAAGTGTCTTTCCATCCCATAATTTGGAACTTTAAAGACCTTTTCCCTGAAAAACAAGATTATTGATGTTTGAATTCCCAGATGAGCTCCTGAAGCCTTCTTGGCCCAGAAAGTGGTCAGATTATAGCAAAGATGTGAGGTCTGGGAATCCTAAGTCAGGCAAAGGGCAGGAAGGAGAAGAAGGAAGACGAAGAAGAAGGGTTTCTTCGCTCTTTCAGTCACTGAGACAAACCCAGGCAACTTTTAGAGACTGATCTGTCAGGTACCTCCTGTCTTTTAATAGACACCTCTTTCTCTTACCCAGCAGCCCTCCTCCCTGTCTAATATCATGTCACCCTCTCTCACCTGCCTCTCCTGGATGCGAGCCACAATGTCAAATGACTCATCTCACCTCCCCCTCAAACAAAACTCCACCTTTTTCAAGATAGCTGGTGAAAATGACACATTGGGAGGCACGGTGATCAAAAGACTTCATTCCAATGAACGAATGATTGATAAAGCAGTCGTGTATGAAGTCTAAAGAAAAGAAAAGAATTTATGCTACTAAATTTAGGGTTTGTATAATTTCTGTCAGTATGGCCACATGAAGGGAAAAAACAATCTCACATTAGTAAAGAAAGGAAGAAGGAAGTCCACTGGAAAGTTGTGCCCGGAAGTGATGTTTTCCTGATGAGCCTCGCTTTCCCCAGAATATCTTCTCTCTCTAATTTTGAACTTCGCTCTACGGTTCAGTCTTCCACAGAGATGCAACAGAGGTGGCAGTATTTATGGTGATAGATGTGGGCTCCAAGTGCCTGGGAATATGGGGAAAGAGCACAAGAGAGCACAAGAGGTGGATGGAAAGGTGGAAATTTTTAATTTCAGTGTCGACTTCAAAGCTAAGCACCCCCAAGTCCCTAAGAGCCATTTAGGCTCACTTACGTTCACTTTACTTTGTTGTTATGTTTTTTTTCAAGCCTGATGAGTATGAGTTTTGAACAAAATAAGCTCTTTTAAAGGCAACTTATTGTTATCCTCATAAAAACAAAGCATTACAATAACTTATATGAAGAATATAAACCTCTCTTGCGTCTTCTATCATGTCTCGGTGTCTGCAAGCTAGTGATTTTATGACACTTTTCTTTTTAAGTAGAATATTACCTTTCAGCTTGGAAATGAATAGGAAGCCCCAGAAGTTTTTGCTCCATGGAAATAAATAAGAATCATGCCTAAAATAAGAACCTAAAATCGTTATCACTTTTAAAAAAGAGCAGCTGAGCCACTACCATAAAACAAGACTAGAAGAATTCCAAAAAGTAGTCAATTTATAGCTGGGCTCCATGGCATAGTTTAAATTCCAGAGCCTCCAAGCATATTTTTGCATAGAAACTTGGTTGTACTTTCTCTTCCCTCCTCCTCCATGCACCCCATCCTGCACCCCACCTTCCACCGCCACAAACAAAATGCCTCCATCGGAAGTCAGAGGGCTGTCCCACTACCATAGCCCTCTACAAACTACTGGAAGCACCCAGGCGAGGAGCACCCATAGCAGGGAGCACTGAGAATGGGGTTGGAAAAGAAGACTTGGACATTTTATTGACGATTCCCTCCCTCCACTTTTCTATTGCCTTTTGCATAAGTTGCTAACAAACCAAATTCGTTAACGCTCAGGCCCTGGCAACTTGTGAAGTAATCATTCCTTTCCAAGGAGCACAGTGGGGGTAATTCTTCGTTTTATTTGTTTTCTTTTGCATTCACTGTATCTCTCTTTTCTCCTTCCTTAATTCATGCTCCTATGGTTTTCCCCTCTGTGCCTCAGCTATATATTGCTTTGAAAAATCAATAAATCCTTTGCACATAATAATGCTTACCTACTCTACCTCACAGGGGTGCTGTGATGCGTAATTAATTAATGTGTGTAAAGAGCTGGGGGCTTGCACAACGCGAGACACCCTAGAAGTGGAAAGAATCATTATTAATAAGTGTTATTACCCAATGCCTCTAGATGTCAGCAAAACATCTTTTTAAAAAATATAATTGGGCAGCTAGTTTTGAAAAGCCTGAGTTCATTCTTTCTCCCGTGTAGGGCAGACACAGAAAGAAGGGCATCAGTAGCCATGCTGGTGGGGCCTTTTCTTTTGGCTGAGGGAGGCTCATTTAATCTTAGACTATGAACTTTGAATAGAAGTGAGCATTGGAACAAAGCAGCACTTGAATGCCTTGAGGTCTGAATGGGTGGCAGGCTGCGTCATTTTCTGGACAATCCCCATGAAAGATCCGTCTTTTCTCTAAAAATAGCATTTCATTTCCTCATCTCTGAAGCAATTGGTGTCGGCAGTGAATGGACGGGAAAAGAATCTATAGATGTACAGATACATAAATAAATACCTCTGTCTCCTATTTGTGCGTATTTGAGCGGGTGCATATTTTCTCTGTCCATGTTTGTGTATGTGTATATACATTTATAGATATTGAGAGAGAGACAGAGACAGAGAGGCAGACACACACAAACACACAGACACACAGAGTAAATAACAGTAATAGGTGTGAGCGATTCTAACTGTGCCGAATCCGGTGATGGCTGCTGTACTGGCTTCATTCCCTAACAGAAAAGTGACATGAAAATTAGGGCAACTTTCCACAGAGTGCAGGCAATGGCAGCCCAGACTGATTTTCAACAGAGAAGCAGAGTAACCTAAATGATCAGTGGTTGATGCTCATCTCAGCAACCAGCTATTTATGTCTCTGCTTTCTTCTTGCCATCATTTTGTCCATCCCAGGGCAGGGTGGGGGGGCGGGGTACTGTGAGCTGTGACTCAGCTGTGACTCCCCATAGCCAGGGGAGCCTACGGAGAGACTTCTCAGCAATGTGAGTACTGAGGGGTGACACGGTGTGAAGGAAAACAATAAACTCAGATGGAAAAGAGTTAAATGTATTTTAACTCAACTCAGCACATCTTGGTTTTGTGGTTGGGTGCAAAGTTTAGACAATTTAACTTAGCAAGTACTTCTTAGAGAGGTAAAAGTTTTATTTAAAATTTTCCCAGAATTAAAAAAAAAAAAAAATAGTCCCTGCGTGTTATGTTTAAGTCAAGATAGGAAGTCTCAAGTTATTTATTTATTTTTTTCCATTACTCAATATCACACAGACTTTATTTCTCAGGGAAGCTTCACAAAGAAGAGGTTGAACTGTTTATTCTGGTTTTGTTTGAGGTGACTAGGAAAGTTTTTTAAAGAGTCTGGCTTCCCAGGGCAGAGCAGACACCGACCCATGCCCGGGGCTGTGCACCTGTGCGCTCATCCGCACCTCTTGGGCAAGAGTGGAATTGCCCTTGACGAATCTGGGATAGCTTTCACCAGCTAGACCTTGAGACTCCGCCCACTGCGATAGGCTGGAACAGGGTCTGGGCTGGGTATGGACAGTTAATGTGGTCATCTGCTTTCCTTAATGCAGCCTTAGTCTTGCGGCGGGCAAATCTGAGCCCCCGAGAGGTGACCAAGGAGAGAGAGAGGGGAAGTATAGCAAGAGAGTGAGAGGAAATACAAACATTGTGTTAATCAGCATTTTCTCCCATAAATTTAAACTCGCATCAAAAGAGTGAATCACATAGAGCATTGTTATTATTTTGGAGGGACAAACGTAAAACTCCACCAGAGCATTTCCGAAAGACACGGTGGTGTGAATTTCCTCCAGGTGTGTGGCTGGTGGCTGGTGGCTGGTTAGGAAGGTTTCAGGGCACATCTGCCATCAATCCCCCTCTCGATTTAACCTCCCAGCCTGTCTCCTCCTGCACTATTGCCCTGCTCCTCCTGACGGGTCTCCTTACCTACGCAGAGATTAAACCAATCTTTCAGTTTCCAGGTTCCCCTCACGGGATTGTCATAAGGCTTAATTAAATAGTGTTCATAAAGCATTCGGCTGTTCAGGTGTCCCTGGATAAAATGCAAAGCACAATATTATTGTGATTATTATTAATTAGGATGATCCTGTCTGAGGCAAGGGATGTTTCCTGCCAGCTTCGGAGAGTTCTACCATGGCCTTTAGCTCTGCAGAGAGGATTTGCAATTCAGATGGCTGAATTTGTAATCCTTGATCTTAGAAGATTCTTAGAGAACAAGAGGGATGCCAGAATGGATGACCAGGAGTTGCCAGGGTAATTTTTAAGAGGAATAAAGGAAAATTTGGCAAACAACCTGCTGAGGCTTTTAGTTCTAGAATTACTCCTTCCAGAAGCATCAGGACTTCTTGCTAAAGGGCTGGCTTAAGCATCCTGGGGAAAGTAGTATGATCATGAAGAAACAAGCAGTTTCTATGTCTCTAGTGCTTCCTTTGATAGGATCCTGAGACCAAGAATGAGGGAAATGTAATCGACATAAAAGCAAGATTTCAGGGGGAAAAGTTGAAAAAGCCTTGCATGAGAGCTTTGTGGACAAGTTTGAGGACCCACAGCATAAACCGTCAGCATGCAAACAGCAGATGCCATGGGGGGCTGATTAACAGATAGGAATGGAACTGGGCGGCAGGGCTCCATCAGGAACTCTGCCTTGTCTAACATTTTTAAATGTCATTTTATTTAGAATGATAATGAACATATCAAATATTTTTTACATGTTCATAACTGGGGCTTATGGACTAAGTCTCAGAGTATGAAATTCAGCAGGGACAAGAATAAAGCATGGAATATGTAGTCTTTGAAGGGAGAGACTCTACCTTATTCAGAGTGATATCACTGCAGCCTAACATACCATCTGACAGAGTCAAGACTCAATGTTGAATGAACACATTTAGAATTTGAAAACGTGCCATGCGAAGCAGGGCTGATGAAAATTATTGTATTTAACTTGGAAAAGAAAAGACTTGGAATAATATGATCACTATCTCCAAGTATTTGAAGGGAGGTTGCCATGTGACAGAGGGACAACATAGGTCCTAAATGGCACAATGGATCACACAGGAGTAGGGCGCCCAAGGCAGCTCACACGGAAATGGCTCAGGAGCCCTGAAGATGTTCAGTCTACAGCCTGCACATCTGTACAAGCCACCCTAAGAGCATATAAGCTTAAAACTTCTTCCTATATTGAGCCAAAAATCAAAGCAAGCTTTACAAAGATACTATGAGCTGCCTTCAGATCTAGAAATATACTGTTGGCTTGCTTTTCCAAATCATGGGGTTTGTAAAGATGTTCTGGGAAATTTCTGTTTTAAAAGGTGGTAATGATGTCAGTTTCAATTTCAATTAAAAAATAATTATCCAAATGTTTTCCCTTAAAGAAGGAGGATCTTGAACATATGCAAAAAAGGACATAATTTTCATGCTGACTGATTGATTCTATGAGTCTGTATGTGATCCAGCCACATTTTATATGTGAACCGTTACACACTTTAAAATCATTTTTACTCTTAGACATCAGGATACAATTTATACAAGTAATAAACATAAAGAAAACACTGGCGCTTTAATTGTAATACAGCTTAGTGAGGAGAATATAAATTATTTAATATCTGAATAGTGTGCACCATATACTGGGCACCGTTCTAATTTCTTTAAAGATACTAATTAGGGGCACTGGGTGGCTCGGTTGAGCAACCGACTCTTGATTTGGGCTTGGGTCATGATCTCATGGTCATGAAATCCAGCTCTGTATCAGCCTCCATGCTCAGTGGGAAGTCTGCTTGGAATTCTCTCCCTCTCCCTCTGCCCTTTCCCCCCTCTCTCTTCCTCTCTCTAAAATAAATAAATAAATCTTTTAAAAAAATAGTAAAAAAAAATACTAATTAATTTAGTTTTCTTAATAATCTCATAGGGTGGGTGGACACTATTATTATCCCAATTTTACAGATGAGGAAACTAATGTACAGAAAGGTTAAGTCACTTGCTCAAGGTCACACAGCTAGAACGTGGGAAAGGTGGATTTAAACTCAGGTGCTTGACTCCAGGGTCCTCTTCGCAATATCACGTTGTGCTAGCTCTCCCTGAAAAGGCTCCTCAGAACCCACAGTGTACATTTATCTGATCAGAGTTCCTATATTACCTTGTCTCCAGCTCTGCAAAACACATATTGGAAACATAGCACTTATGATCAATTTGGCTGTTCATTCTTTGGAAATAAAAGCATCCATATCTAAGATGTATAATTTACAAAGACGCAGTGCAAACAGTAGCCCAAATCCTTCTCCATTTTCATTTCCTTCAGAAACACGAGAAAAAAAATCTTAAAAATAGCAATTACTTTAGAACAAAGTACACAAATTCCAAACAAGAAGTTATAATAGCATTTGTTACAGATTTTAATCTTGTAAAATAGTTAATTTTTAATGCATATTTTAATACAGATGCCCCCAAACCAAATTCAACACATTTTTTAAAAATTAATTTATACACAAAAATGCTCTTTCTTACATAATTAAATAGTAAGTTAAATAGTGCAAATGTGTTAAATGGGGAAAGTAAAAATTAACTCTTATATGTCATAAATATTATTAAATAGTATATTGGAATGTTTCAGACAATTTTGAATTATAGACTGTACTTAAATAAAATATATCTTAATTTTAAAATTTCCTTCTCCTGTGCCACGCAACATTTATGAAATGGTTTATAAACTACTCGTGGTGTTCTCAAGATTATGTTTTTGTGAAAAGGATTCCCAGTTTTTAAACAAAATCCCTTTCTAGACTAATGAAGAATAGAAAAGAGATTGAAGTCACAGAATGTTGAAGGTTTTCCTCATGCTGCTCTCCTATGATATGACATCACCAAATTTTCACTCGGTTTGCTCAGGGGGTGGGTTCATGATATCTATAGGAGCCTACCTTGTTTATTCCAATGGGAAAATAGCTAGGACTCTGGACATTTTCTAAAAGACAGCCAAGTTAGCTCCCAAGTTTGTGGTTATGGAAGAAGGGAGACATTTTAAAATAGCTTCTTCTTGTCCAAATCCTACTCTTCTTCTTGTCCAAATAATACTCATTTTTTCAAATCCCAATGACAATTTCACCACGGCCCGGCTATTTCTGATTACTCTAGCCTCCTTGATCTTCTTTAGGGCGTAACCTGGCCTCTTAGTCACCTGATGACTTGCATTGTTGTTAAAGCAGAGACTACTGTCTATCTCTTATAGTCTCCTTCAAGACATTTGCCATCCTCGGGGCACATCAGTTGCTTAAGTATCCAACTCTGGATTTTGCTTCAGGTCATGATCTCAGGCTTGTGAGATCCAGCCCCACACAGGGGTCCGCTCAATCTGCTTAAGACTCTCTTCCTCTCCCTCTGCATATCCCCCAGCCCCGTGCAGGCACCCACTCACATCAGTACTCTCTCTCTTAAGAAAAAGAAGAAAAAGATATTTGCCATCCTTTATATTATGGTTTTAAATTTAGGTGCTTGCTCTGGGGTCTCCCCCCTTTTCAAAAGTTTTTGAATGTTTCCTTTGGAGTATGGTCATATATCAGTGCTATGTACATAGTATAGGTGATCAAGGTGGTTTCAGCCATCCGCTTAAGACTAGACTAGACTCATCCTATGTTTCCTTACCTTACCTTTCTTATAATGCTTATAACAGAAAATAAAAACCACCACCAAAACAACAGTAGGTACTTGGAGACTCTGTACCCTGGCTCCCTGCTGGATGGACTTCAGTGGGAATAAGAAGGCAGCCAACGTGCCTGAAGACTGGGGGGCAGGAACCCTCTCCTAACTGTGAAGATTCCTTTGGGTCTCTTGGCAATTTGTAGTGCTAATTTATTGCCCGAAGTATTACCAGAACCATCTAATCTGTTTAATTTCATAAAGTTTCACTTCCTTTTTCTCCATAAATCTCCTCCTTCCCAGTTTTATGCCAAGGATGACTCTGTGACTGCATTAACTAAAAGAGTAATGGAAAGTTAGAGAGGAACTAACAACCCCAAATTTCCTGAGAGAACTTTAAAACATAGCCCCGAGGTCTGAGTTTCTGATCCTGGTGCTCTCACCGTGTTTTGAAACCCTGGCCCTACAAATGTCTTCTTCACTTTAATGTATTTCTGTCCCAATTAGCTTAGAAAATTATTTGTTTATTGAAAAATGGCAGCAGATATTGGGATGTCCTTAAAGGAGAGAATGGAGGTTGGGGATGGGAAGACAAGAACAAAGAAAAATGCAATCGAATAGCTGCAGAAGCAGGACAGAAAGAATCTAGAAGGTGCAACTGGTCCAGTGATCTCTCTCTCTTAGCTTTTTTTTTTTTTTTTTGCCAATTTCTGTGTATGTGTGTACAATGTGTGTGTGTGTGCACGCATGTGTCTCTCAACAAAAGCCTAAGCAGTTAAAAATGGAGACACTCTATGCCACTTAATAGCATCTCTGTTGATCTTTCTCCAGTAGGTGTAAGTACTGAGAGCAACAGCACCTCTTGTCACCAGCTGTGGATGGGGAGTGGCTGCCTCAGGGGAATCTGAGCCTAAAAAATCCACCACTGAGAAAAGGCAATAACAGAAGTCTGTTGCTGTCTAACCTACCATATAAATGAAACAATCAAACAAGACAACAAAGGAAACTCCAGTAACCACCAGAGGCAAAAGCAGTTGCTGTAATATATCCTGGCTTCGGTGACTATTTTTAGTGTCTTCCCATCCCCCTCCCTTAAAAAAACCCTCTAATTTAGATTAACTGGGGAAAAACATTAAATAATTCAAGAGAGTCAGAGATGGGGAGTAGCAGAGAGAAAGGGAGGGCACGCATGTGAACGAAATAAAAAACCACACTGATACCTTGAAATGTACATGTGAAATTGCTTGTAATCAATGGATATTGGAGATTGTTTAAGAATCAAAGGACAAGCCTCTCAACAGTTTCATCCTCTGTTCCTTTCTTCTCATTCGTGAGTCTGTACTCTACATACACTGAGCCCACTCAGAGAAAGGATTTTCATGAATGGGAGGAAGAAAAAGAATCATTTATCCCAATCATTTTTATTAGCTGATTATTTTAAGTTCCCTCTGGGCACAATACTGCACATCTTGGACCAGCAGATCTGAAACTGTCTCCCAGAACTTTTGTAGGAAAACGTAGGCAGAAGTAACTAAATTACTCCTTGCCAAAGCACATGTTTTTGTTTATTTGAAGATTTTATTTATTTATTTGAGAGTGAGAGGGCACAAGCAGGGGGAGGGGCAAAGGGAGAGAGACAAGCTGACTCCCCACTGAGCTGGGAACTCAAGGACAGGGGACTCAGTCTGGGGGACCCTCAGATCAGGACCTGAGCTGAAGTCAGATGCTTAAGGGACTGAGCCACCCAGGTGCCCCAAAGCACGTGTTTTAATACCACTCGATCCAGCACTCTGTTGTCAGTGGGCAAGGATGATATCTGAATTTTCAATGGAGCTGTGAAGTCTTCTGGATTCCAGGAAGATCTGAATACTTCGAACACAAATTCATGGAATTTCATATGTATAATTATTTTTAAAGAACTCTGGAAATGATCTTGCTGGTATAATTAACATCTGAGAATAACAGAGACAGAGTGATGCTTTCTCAGAACACCATCTTATTATATCTCATTTAATGCAAAAAGCCCCCTCCCAAGAATTACACCCTGACACGAGAGCCCACTTACCTTCTCTCATGCCGAAGTGACCTTTGTTCCAAGAAGAACTTCTTCCTCACACTGTACCATTTTGTTCCATCTGGTCAAATTTTAAACACTTGAAGGTGTTGGATCCCCATTCGCAAACATCCCCTACATGTTCATTAAGGCTTAATTAAGGGTACTCCTCTGAGAGGCATTTACATTGAGACTATCCGATGGCAGGATTTCAGACAGCAAGTCCGACGAATACCACGGTGGGGTGTTGGGCTCAACAGAGGACACCACGAGGACATTGGCAGAAGCGAAGAGAACTTGAAAGTGAAGAGAAGAGTTCTGTGCTCAAGAAGGATCATTCAAGAGCTCAGTCTTTAACGTGATGCCCATGAGCCCAGGGCAATTGCACAAGGAACTGGAGGGAGGCTGTCCCAAGCCCCAGAGGGGAAGCCCCACATCTGGACCAGGTCAGGATACCAGCACAGGTGGCAACGAGCCTAAAGAGCATGAGGAAGCAGAGGGAGAGCGAGCTGTCTAGAAAACATCGATCCAGGGACCCATGAACTCTCCCTCCAGGGAGACGAGACAGAAAAAGGTCCCAGGAAAGAGCAGATGTGAGCAGTAGCTAGAATAGGAGCTCCCAGGGCCATAGGAAAAGGGCCATGGCAGGATATAACAGAATCCTGGGGCCTTTTATGCAGCAGGGAGGGAACTGTTAAGGGCAGGGCTCTGGTTTAGTGACCAAAAGTGAAAAAGAGGGATGGCATGAAGGGCTCTTTCTGGAGATCTAAGGCATATAAAACTTTTTCTGGAGATCTACAGGAAGTGCATTTTAACGCATTTCCATAATCTTATTGCGTTGAGTAAAACCATGTTCTCCTTAACTTGGGCTTATTTAAGTGAGGGCCTGGTATGATGATGTATTCGTGCAATATGCAGAATTAGTCTCCATGCACAGTCGTGTCAGTTCTGTCCCTGCAGGTAGTCAAGCACCCAACAGGACTCTAGTCTCTGTTGGCTCTGGACTATGACAAACGATTGTTTGCAGTGATATCCCCCCATGCTTATTTTTCTGGACTAATATAAAGTCTACCCTTTTATCTTCCTAGGACTGCTTCTTGCTTAGTCAATGTATTCCTGTATACTCTCATAGCTCTGGATTTCTGTTTGTCTGCCTCTGTCCTCTAAAGCCCACTCCCAGATGCCTGTGAGTTTTTGTTTTCTGTTCATTTATTCCATGTCTCCCTGTTTCCCTTACAAATGATACATATATAAAGTTTCTAGACATAAAGTTACTCGCACTCTAATCATTGCTGATATTTACAAATATTATGGGCATTTAGGGACAAATAGTAATCATAGCTGACATTTATAAGTCATGTTAGGTATGTCATGGACATTAATTCTTTCACTCACCACAAGGGCCCTTTCATGGTAATAAGTAGGTACCATGACAAATAAGGAAACAGAGTCAAATGTGTTCAAACCAGGAAGTGGTAACTCTAGGATTAGAGCCCCAGCTATCTGCTCTGAGCCCACGCCCTTAACCTTTACACAATATTGCCCCCTTTATAATAGCGTATGTGCAAAAATAGCCCCTTGGGGAACATGACCTTAGGTTTATCTTTAATGCTTTACAGCTCATAAATTTCTTTTGCATACACGATTTCATCTCTGCATCCAGGAAAACATCCAGGGTGTTATTAGAGGAGTGGAAAGACTCACTTTTCAGGATTCTGCAGAACTAAGGTCTGGATTCAGTTTTTGTGATCTACATTGGGCACATTTTCTACTTTTCAACCACTTTCACTACAGAATGGGTCTGCTGCTGGCAAGATTCAGATGGCCATGAAGGCAGCGCATATGAGCTGAGAGTGTAGAAGGAGGTAGAGGAATAGATTTAAAAGAGGACATAAGGCAGATAGAAGAGAGTTGGTAGAGGTCTGTTTGGATCCAAGAAAGTCCAAGAGCTTTGAGTGCAGAAATTCATTAAAAAAAAAAAAAAATCCCCTTCTCTTAAAAAGCATCCTTGGGGGCAGGGGTATAGACCAGACCACTGCTTTTTAAATGCTAATATGCACAGGAGACTCACTCTGGGATCTTATTGAAATGTAGATTCTGACTTAGAAGAGCCATGGCTAGACACTCTGCACTTCTAACAGGTCCCCAGGGATGCCCTGCTTACTGGTCATGGACCATGCTGTGAGTGGCAGGTTCTCCTGCCCTAGTTCTCTGAAACCCATGCATGTTTTCTGAATTCCCCACCAGTCTTTAGGTCACAGTCAACCCCACCCACCTCCCCCTGGTAGAAGCCTGCTAGGCGAAAGGGGACCTACTTCTGAAACTCCAATTACAGGAACAAACTACCACTTTCGCCCAGGAAGCATCTGAATCATGTGGCCATTTGTCTCAGGCACCGAGGAAACACTTCCATCTTTCTATGAGTTAATGAGGCAAGAGTGTTTACTGTCAAGACCCTCATCCCGCCCCCCTCCCAAAGTGGAGAAGTTTCTAGAAGCTCTTTATATGCCTGAGGACACAACCTGCCCTGAGTGACCTACATTGAGGGAGCCAGGTAAGCTAGGCAGGGACCCCCAGCCCTTAGTGTAAGCCTTTCCTCTCTACTGGGTGCCCCCAGTTTTCACTCACAGATCACACAGCACTGAATGGCACTCCTCGGGTGCCCTCCCCACTCTGACACCAGCCCTTTGAAATGATATTAGCTCTGGCTAATGGTCTGTAAATGTGTCAGAATGATGCCACCTAGTGCCAAGGATGCCATTTTCCCTTGTGAAGTCACACTGGCTGCACCACAGCAAGCCAGAATATAATTAGTGTTAATTTGGTTTTTCACTGAATGACTACTGCACAGCATTCATGGTCTCTACCCTTTGCTTATTTGGGGGACTTTTTTTTTTTTCCTAACGCACTGTGGGGGTGGGGCAGGAATATTGGGCGGGCATGGCATATTTGACTTCCTTTTTGGCTAATGTCTTGGAGGTCCTCAATCAGTACAGATTAATGGAATGTACACAATTGGTATTTGTCTCTTGCTTTCGTTTTGAATTTAGTGGCTTCATGTATGTCTAGAAAGAATCCCAGGGAGACCGATATTCTAAGTCCCTCATTCTGTCCCTTTGGGCAAAACAGGCCCCCAAATTTCCAGGTCGACCAGCACCTATTAGGTGTATAAACTAGTTCAAAAAGCCTTCAAGGCAGTAAATATGCTTGCCATCAAAAGAATTTGATTCATGTAGTAGTACCACTAATTTGAAGTACATTTCCAGTACAGTAAGGCCGATGTTCTATCTTCTCATTTTTTAATTAATATTACATTGTTGTACTTGGTTTCTTTAAGATCCGTTTTTTTTTTTTTTTTAACAATTTCATGGATGATATGACTTATTCAATGTTCTTATATAATCCTGTAAGGTGTAACACCTCCATAAGAAAGCTGGTCTGAAAGCCTGCATTTTTGCTATGACCTGGTTTGCCCATTTCTTCTTGTGTAGGTGTCAGAGAAATAGAGAATATCCAAGTCCATGGCTCCAATTTCTTCTATCTGAGAAATTGACTAGACCGACTAGTGGTCAGTCGACCCCACCCGGGCTTTCCACAGGTTGGTGTGTGATGGTTTGCTTGTGGCAATTTCCCAGGAATATGTGTCTACATGTTCAAAGCCTTGCAAATAAGAACCCTCCAGATGCTTTGTTGCGTTTGTTGGGATGCCAACCTCTGGGCACCACTAATCCTCCAAACAGCAGAGGTATATCTAGGATATAGTCCTTCCCAGATAGCAGCGGGTACTTGGAAATACATCATAGTGAGTTCCAAATCTTTTGTCTATGATTCTCAATGACTCAATGGGGGGGGGGGCCCAAAAAAACAAAACAACAAACAAACAAACCTAGGAACAAATCTTTCTGACTTTTTGCACTCCAGATTTTATAGCTTACTATGAGGAAAGGGATACTGTGTGTCACGATGGAGATCTTTGGACAATGGTAGGGTTAGATCAGGTCAGACATGATTACCCTTTCTGAGGAAAGCTGGACTCACAGCACTTTAAGATTTAGGTTGAATTCTAGGCTGAGAGTGGCCTTTCTCGTGGTGTTGGGTCACTGTCCTTATAAAAACACAGAATTCCCTCACAAGGAGGGACCCTACTGGTGCTGTAGTGGCTGCATCCTTTTCAAAGGACTGTTGCCTTGTTAATGGGAAAGTGGGGAAGGCAAGTCCCAGGAATTGTAGCTGCTTCTTGTCACTAAGGGTATAATGGATCAGAAGTTCAAAGCTTCATTGACCAGAAGGGTTACAGCAAAAAATCCAGATGATAAAGAAATCTGGAGAGTTTAGACCTGAATGGAAATTTAACTAGGGGAATGTTTTGGTGACTGAAACTCCTGAAGAGGAATTACCCTACCAAGATCTTCAAATGAACAAACCTTCCACAGGACTGTGGAAAGGAAAACCCAGTGTGGGTGAGACCCCTCGAGTCATACCCATGTTTTCCCTATCCTCTAATATGGCAATTGGAGGTTCTCCGGATTTGAATTTTCCTTTTTTTTTTTAATTTTTTTTTATTTTTAAGATTTTATTTATTTATTTGTGGAGCAGGGAACCCAGCCCGGGGCTCGATTCCAGGACCCCGGGATCATGACCTGAGCCAAAGGCAAACGCTTAACCGACGGAGCCACGGAGGCGTCCCAGGATTTGAATTTTTCTAAGGAGCCAGTGGAGTCTAGTTCCTGTGAATCCAAAGCATGGACCTCCCTAAGGCATTCCCTATAGGTGGTCATCCAGCTTCCAGGCAAATTACCTAAGAGATAAGAGATTCTTTCTCGGGGTAGTTCATTTCCTTCCTATCTCCTAGGACAGCTGGATGCAGCTGATACAGTGGAAAAGTTCAAGCCCGATTCAGCCCTGCATCCTTGGGCAAGTCTCTTCCTCCGTCCCTCCCTCTACATCCAGCGTGCTTTCAGCTGAAGTGAAGAGACAATAAGGAACATCCATTAGTCAGTCACTTGCAAGGTGTGAGGAACAGAGACACATTCAGGCCAACGTAGTTAATGATGACATATGGAAGAGCAGGCAACCACCTTGTAAGCTGCCAGGTGAGGCCTCCCAGGAAATCATGGGAAGTTCCAGACCCTGCAGCATTTTGGCATTCTGATAATTTTGCTGTCTTCCCAGCAGCTCATTTCCACTTCCTACCACTCTGATGGGCGGCCAGTAGAGCAATATCACTTCTATCTGTGCTTCCACTGCCCCTGGTGCTAACTGACAGCCTTACTCCTGGTGTCTCCAATCCACAATGAAACAATCCGATTGGTGGGTCCAGCCCATCACAATACAGTGATGACAGTCCTGGACCAGGTGAGCTCTCGCTGGGGGCTGCTCACACCCCATCACCCTTGGTTCAGATATTCACGAGGTCACTGGCAAGTATTTAGTGGGTCCATGCTACATGCCACACTCCATTTTAGGCACTAGGGATTCAGAGGTGAGCAAATCGGAGTCCCTGTTCTCTCAACAGGAAGAGAGACAATAAGTGAGTAGACAAACCAGTAAGACAGTTTTAGACAGCAACACAATTTGTGAGGAATATAAAAAAAGGGATCGAGGGGTGCCTGGTTAAACCTCTGCCTTCAGCTCAGGTCATGATCTCAAGGTTCTGGGATTGAGTCCTGCATCGGGCTCTCTGATCAGCAACGAGCCTGCTTCCCCCCGCCCCTCCTCTGCCTGACTCTCTGTCTACTTGTGATCTTCATTTGTCAAATAAATAAATACATTCTTTTAAAAAAATGGGGGGATAGAGAGGAGAGGGGGTTGGAGGTGACTGCTGATCCTCAGATCAGAAAAAATCTTTCTTAGGGGTACATTTGAACTTAGGTACCATTCCAGGGTAATGAAGAAGGGCACTTTAAGCCAAGACAACAGTGAGTGCAGAGGCTCTGACACCAGAAAGGGTTGGTGTGACTGAGGACAGAAGGAAGATCGAGGGGTCTGCAACTTTAGAAATTGAGGAGTGAAGGGGGCAGACAAGGCAGAGAAATGACAAAGGGCTTGCAGGCCATGACAAGAAGTTTGGATATTAGGCTCATTGCAATGGGAAGTCATTGAGTCATTTAAGAAGGAAAGATTTTTGTTTGATTTTGCTTTGAAAAGATGAGCAAAATATGAAAAAAAAATTCCCAAAGATTAGGAATAACTACCAAAGAAAGCTATTGCAGTGGATCAAACAAGAAATGATAGTTCTCCAACCAGAGTTTTAGAAGTTGAGACACTAAGAAGCATTTAAAATGATGATTTAGGGGCGCCTGGGTGGCTCAGTCGGTTAAGCATCTCCCTTCAGCTCAGGTCATGATCCCAGGGTCCTGGGATCAAGCTCCCAGCTCAGTGGGGAGCCTGCTTCTCCCTTTCCCTGCTTACCCCCTTCACTCACACTCTCTTGTTCTCTCTCTTTCTCTCTCTCAAATAAGTAAATAAATAAACTATTTAAAAATAAATAAATAAATAAATAAATAAATAAGGATGTATTTTGGAACTGAGTCGAGACAACTGTTTCTGGTTCAGATGGGGAATGCGAGGGTAAGGGAGAAACAGGTTTTTTATTTAAGCCGCTGAGTGGTTAGTGGTGCTATTTATTGAAATGGGAAGACTTGGAGAAGCACGGCTGGGAGACTCAAGGGCAATAAGAATTCTGTATTCACCACGCTAAGCTTGCGGTCTGAGTAGAGATGTGAATTCTGCATGCGAACATGAGAACACAGTCAGTCCAATAGCGACTCCGTCTTTCGCCCTTCATCTTGTTCACGTTTGCTCAGTGACCTCTCCTGGGCTACATGTTTCAGGCACCTTGGAGATGAACATACATACCTTAGATATGCCCGCCAGGGCTGGGATGGGGAGAGGGTTGTATTGGCCTCCCCTGAATGTTAGAGATAGCATGGTCTTTCCCCTTCCCGATGTACAAGGTGGTACCACAAGATCTAACCAAAGATTAGCTGTTACTGAGGTAATGTGCAAGCCCTTTGATTTCACTACAGTGTCCTTCTCCGTGACCCTTGCTCTTTAAAATCTGGGGATAAGGTCTGGATTTTACAGAGCATAACTATGGATTATCCTCTGCCCGATCCAATCCCCTGGTCAGTAAATTACCCTGAGTAAAACTCTGTGTAAACTCGGTGGGATAGCCTGTTTTGTTTTCTGGTCTCAAAGAACCATATCAATTTGGGGGATACTTTACTATCTCTCCTCCACCTTCCAACATGTGGAATTCAGAGGAGAAGTCAGGCTGGAAGGACTGAGAATTCATCTACCTAAACATAGCTTTAAATGATAGGGCCCTGGTGGTGCCTGGGTGACTCAGTCGGTTAGGTGTCTGCCTTCCGCTTGGGTCTTGATCCCAGGGTCCTGGGATGGAGTCCCACATCGGGCTCTCTGCTCGGCTGGGAGTCTGATTCTCCCTCTGTCCCTTCCCATTGTTTGTGCTCTCGCTCTCTCTCTCTCTCAAATAAATTAAGTAAAATAAAATAAAAAAATAAAATTATAAGATAGGGCTCTGAATGAGACCACAGAGGACAAGGCATAAATGGAGAAGAGGGCTAGGAGGATATGTGGCAGTACCCCAAGCCTGACAGGGGTATAGGGGATGAGGAACCAGCCCACAAAAGAGCTACTGTGGCAAATCTCACAGAGGGGGTAGACCTGGAAAGAGCAGGTGGTGCACAGACCCAGAGAAGAGAGAGTCTCAAGGTGAATGTGACAGTCTACTCCAGATACTGCAGAGGTTGAGCAGTTTCTATAGGCCCTTCACAAACCACACAACACGCACACATGTGAGTTTTTACGCGGCCAGTCACGCTGTCCTGGCTTTCTCCTATACCTGTCCTCGTGCCCTCCTCCTTGGGCTCTCCTGGCATCTTTACCAGGATCCATCCATCCTTCCTTTTTTAGATTTTTATTTTTATATTTTCAAGATTTTTAAAATTTATTTGACAGGGAAGGACATAGCAAAAGAGGGAGCATAAGCAGGTGGATAGGGAGAGGGAGAAGCAGGCTCTCCGCTGAGCAGGGAGCCTGACATGGGATTCAATCCCAGAACTCTGGGATCATGACCTGAACTGAAGCCAGAAGTTTAATGCCTCAGCCACCCAGGCACCCTTTGCCAGGATCCTTTCTATTTTACACATAAATCTCAGCTCAGGAAAGCTTTCCTGAATTCCCTTCCCTACCCTTACCACCCAGTGTACTTGGTGACCCTCCAAGGCATTTTCCTATATGTAATTCTCAAATAGCACTTAGCACACAGTCTCATAATTATATATTTGTTTACTACCCTACTGAAAAAAAAAATTTTTTTTTTTTAATGTGCTTTTTAAAGCCCTATTTCTAGTGTCTGACTTGGCCCAAAGTTACTTGATGAGTTTGGTGAGTTTGAACACTCTCCTTCGTAGGAACTAACTCTTCCTTCTGGGGACTCCCCCAGTGGCTCCCGCTCCTCTGGCTGGGCTTGCATTACCAACCCATCCTCACTGGGTCTGAGGGCATCGTCCAGTGCCCACAGCCTCCAGCCCGGGGCTGCCTAAGGAAGGAGAGGGAGTCAGGAGCTGGCGTAGGCTACAACATCTGGTAAGTTTCACCCATGCAAGCACATCTTTTTGTTTAGTTTTGTTTTGCTCGTTTCTGAGTGATATAGGCTGGATTTTCCTCCCAAAGCCATGTATCATCCAAGCAGCCAGGGAGGCCATGGCCAATTAGAACCCTGGAACTTGTTTATCAGTCAGTCAACAACCATTAGCAGAATCCACTGGGATGCAGGGCACTGTGCGCGGCGTGTAGCAGCAGTTATGTTGGAGTTAGGCTGAATTAGTTTCATTTTCACAAACATATAAAGTCCCTAAGAATCCTTACAAACTGTTAATTCTACTCTTGTTTTACGAGTGGACTCATGGGGCAAACAGATGTAAACTACAGCCGACTCCAAAGGGAAAAAAAATAATAATAAAGTGATTGTGAATTTAGCACAAATACTTCTGCAGAGGGTGCCTGGGGTGCTCTTGTAAACCCACTCTCAGAAGGCAGCCTTCGAAAACTGCCACCTGTCAAGTATTAACCAGGCTAGTTTAAAAACAGAGAGCCCAGTTACAATTTTAACTAATGTAATATTGGGGATTCCCAAGCTGCCCGGTGCTATGGAAAGAACCTAGAAGCCAGGGAGGACGATACCACACATTGGAATGAAATGTTGCCACCCATGGTTGTCCAGGGTACCACTTCCCAATATATATACAATCTGTTACACAAATTGTTATACTGTAGATCCCATTGTCACTGATCTGCCCCCCAGGGAGTCTGCTTTTATAGATGCAGTGGAAAAGCCTGGGGAGTCAAACCCTTGTGTTCAGATGTCAAAGCTTGTATTTTCCCACTTAACTTACAAGTAGTTATTGGCTATTAAAAAAAAAAACAGATGAAATGACATCCTATAGAAGGTGTGGTGTCCATGAGCCTGATAATTCCAAGTCTTTCTCCAGATTTCCTGACTTGTGGTTTCTTGCCTAGATGACCTTTCTCCCTTAGAGCTTTGACAAAATCAGCACATGGACTGTCCTGTCTCCTCCCCATGTTTGTCCTCACCTGACTTGGTATGCCTTGGCCTGAAGGATTTGGGGGCTCGTGGACTCATCCTTGTTCCTGCAGCTTCTCCTCCTTTTCCTGCCTCCTAAGTGCCATCCGCTTCTCATGGCGCCATGAGCAAAACGTTCCAAGAGGATGCTCCGAGTTCCAGAAGCGGCAGAAAACACTTGCATGAGGCTTTAAAAATTTCTTGGCCAAATGATAAAAAGGAGACACGGTTGTCACTCTGAAAGTCAACCAGAAGAAAATTATTGGAAATAAGGCATAGGATGTTGATGACTGACCAGCAATGTGAGCTATAGAGAAAAGTGTCTGGATACTAGGCCCTGGGTATGCAAATACCACACAGCACTCAGGCCCTGTCCCGCAGGAGTTAATGTGTGTGTCGTAGAGACTAAACATCCCATGCCTGGTAAACATTGACTTTCAGGGTTCTGATGTCTGCTCTAATATTGGTATTCTCTGTGACCCTTAGCTTCTCCCTAAACACACAGAGTTGTTTGTCAAAGACAAAGTAAAGAAGCTCGTTGTGCGATCTTGGGAATGGCCTGATACATTTCTTAGAAGTCTCTCGACTTCTGGGGACTGTGGCTTCAAAAATCGAGTGCCCGACTCGCCCCACTCTCCCTGGGCAACGGGCTATTCTTGCTCCTCTGCCTGGGATGGGGTCTCAAGAGGCAGCCTGAGTTTGGGGTTGGCAAGGGTAGCCGTGTTTGGGGGGCGGGACTTCATGGGGCTTCATGGAGGGTGGATCCCTTGGAATCCATGGAGGTTGACAGTTTCTGAAGGGGACTTCTGGTAATAAGGGTGAGATATGTATGAGCCTTCCAGAAACAGTGGAACGGGTGTTTTCCCCATAACAAATGCAGGTGCTGAGAGAGCAGATGACTACTGCTCTGTCCTATCCCTGGGCTGGCACTTACTTGGAGAATGTGTGCTATTCAGGGAGGTTCAGTGCGCGAACCTCCCAAATCATGTCTAAGTCTAAACATCCAATTATTTTCCCGAATTTAATTATGTCTTTCTCCTCCCATGGCTTCCCACAGCTCTCTGACACCACTCTCTCTCTCTTTCGGGCAACCTCATCTTGTGAATTCTTGCTGGGAAACGAATTCAGTGTTGGGCAAGGCTAAGTCCTGATAAATGCATTCTCCAAGGACGGAGTTAAAATATAGACAGCTCCACAGCCTGTTTTCTTAAAGGCAATTCCCCGGTTTTTTATATTAGGGTTCCAGATTACCTCTTCCTCAGTGGCTCTTTTTGACAATTATTATGAACAAGCTGTCCTCAGTACTGGAATGGAGAGGAGATTCTAGCTACAGACAGGAGCACGAGCTTCTGGAGACACACTGCTCATCCTTTCTTAGCCATGGGACTTTGTATTTGCCTTCTTAATTTCTGCGCTTTCATTTCCTTGTTTATAGGTAAAGGATTTATTAGCCTAACCCAGTCATTTCTCTTTGACTGTAAATTCTTTTCTATACTATTAAAAATAAGTTAAAAGATATACTGGGGGTGGGAGATAGACTGGAGGGACAGGGTGGGGAATGGGCAATATAGTGAAGGGTAGAACAGGCTTCCAGTTATGGAATGAATAAGTCATGGGGAAGAAAGGTAGAGCATAAGGACTAGAGTCAATGGTATTATGATAACTTGGTATGGTGACAGACGGGAGCTACACTTGTGGTGTCACCTAAGGTACAAATTTATTGGATGACTGTGTTGTACCTCCAAAACTAATGTAGCACGGACTGTCAGCTATACTCAAATAAAAAAATAAAACAAAATTCAAATAAAATATATGCTGAGTGTTGGAGTGCCTGGGTGGCTCAGTCGGTTAAGTGTAGGACTCTTGATTTCAGCTCAGGTGGTGATCTCAGGGTCCTGAGATGGAGCCGTGTTGGGCTCCGTGCTCAGTAGGGGTTTGCTGGGGATTCTCTTCCTCCAACCCTCCCCTGCTCCCGCTCTTGAGCACTTTCTGTCTCTCTAAAATAAATAAATAAATCTTAAAAACCACACACACAAACACACACACACTGGGTGTTTCATAACTCCTGCAAAACGAACAGATGATTAGGTTTTTCCTCCCTAAAAATTCCAAGTCAGAGGTCCCCGGGTCTCAAGGTAGCTGTCAGTTTCACGCACACAGTGCACTCTCAGTGCGTATTTTGTGAATGAGTGGATGAACAAAGTACAAAATGTGTTGCAGTATTCAAAAATGCAAGTCAGATTTAGAACAAAACCGGCAGATCCTAACACAAACTTTCTTTACTCTTAGACTGTTTTTAATGTTTAAGGAGTTAACAACAATACAAAACAAAACAAAAACCCCCCTGATCAGGGGGTTTTTATTAGGCGTGAGCTCCCGTGTGGAAACCGTTACCACAGTTATCATTGTTATCACAGAGGTGAGGAGGGCAGAGGCTTGGAGTGTTACCTGGAAAGGGCGGATGTCAGGCTTTGCGTCTGCTAGACCAACGTTTAGGACAGAGGAGTGATAACACCCCAGATTGTCCTCATCGACTGAAGGGACCATTCAGCTTCCTCAAGCACTTGGATTATTGCCAGGGAAGAGCTTATGAGGCCAGTAAACCTGATTCACTCTGCCATTATCCTCTGCGAGGGACTGCTTCTCTCGATAGCCAGTTTACAGAGCAGGATACTGACCTGATGATCTCGGGAGTCACACCTAATGGTGTTATGTTAGTGGTGGCCTGGCCAATGAGCTCTGCAGCAGGATATCAGCTCTGTAAAAATACCCAAAACGGTATGGTTATTTACGTTCAAGCATTTCTATGTGGGTCATCATGGTGAGTGTTCAATGCATAAGCAGCAGTCAGGAAATAGTAGAGGCCACACAGTGTAGTAATTGAGAATGTGATCCGTGGAGTCAGACTTCCTAGGTCTACAGCCAAACATACCCTGCACTAGCCACATGACCTTGCCCTGCACTAACACTCTTAATGCTTCACTTTCTTCAGTTCTAAAAGCCGTGTAATGAAAGTACTAACCTCATATGATTGCCCTCTCAACTAAACAGGGGCGGGTGTCTTGTAGAGATCATCTAGCACCACATAAACCAAAGTGTGTTCTCCACTGCCCATCAGTTCATTAAATAGTCACCTGTGTGATGGGAAAACAGTTCAGGACTTGAATAAATTGGATGAGCAGTGCATTAAATCGACCACAGATAAAATGAATGTTAGGAATCCTATGATCACGTATTTCAGGGGCAGTTTGTAAATTGCTAAATTGATACATGATAATTACACGTATCAGAACAGATTCCCAAGTAGGTGTTCAACAATACAGTTACCATACTTAGAGCCACTGAGCTTTTCTAAAAAATACCATTTTAAGACTTACTTATTTATCTGAGAGAGAGAGAACCCGGGAGAGGGTATGGGGGGAATAGGGGGAGAGAGAAAGAGAGAGAGAGAGAAGCAGACTCCCCCCCAAGTGCTGAGCCCAGACCCTGAAGTAGTAGCCCCAGAACTTTCTAAGGAGGTACCCCTATACTGGACTTGAGGGAAGTGGCTTTAGGGCATAGCATCATTCTCAGGGACCCCCAAATTGCCTTCTAGCAGATAGAAATTGCTTTTGGTGAATGGCTGGGTTGGAAAGCAGGAGAAAGAGATGAGCCCATCAAAATTCAGGTGTTCTCAACCATCCCTGGGGGAGGCAGACCCTTCAGCTCAAGTCACTGTCTTAACCTACCGGGGTTCCCAGGAATGCCCCTGTGATATCCCTTGTCAATAAATGGCATTTCGTCACTTAAGTCAGAAAAGTATACAGCCCATTATCTCACGGGTGGCGGATTAGCAACAGCGCATGTGATTTTTTCATTTTCTGCATAGTTTACCACATAGTATAAGTTTAATAATGGTATTCATTTGAAAGGTTATTCCTAGAGAGATATAAAAGCCAGTTAAAGATTTGCTCAAAATGACACAAGAAATACTAGATTAACTTTGAACGTTATTATACTTAAATAATCCAACAAAACTCGGTAGGTGGAAAACTTGGTATATGGACTGCCAAAGCAAGCCCAGTAGGTGGAAAATTTAAATCTGAGAGTAACTTTCCACTCAAAGGGACTCTAGTTATTCATAATGTAGATCATAATATCCATATAATCCTCACATCTTCATGGTTTAGTGTGCTAATATGTAATAGTCCTGGGACTTAATGCAAGTCAAACCTGTCACTGCTTTGTTGGGTGTCTATACACTTACTTTCATGGAATGCCTAATTCTATGCGATAATTCCATTGTGGATCACCTTTCAAAACCCATCGTATAGCGCTACTTTAAAAATCAAATGAAAAATTTGATAGGAAGACATTTACTCCCTCCCCTCAAAATGACAGGTTTTTTTTTTTTCATCTACAAAGTCAATCTACTTCTCTTGTCCTCAAAATAATCCTCCCAGTCCAAGAATGGGATTGAGCCTATATTCCTTTGGGTTTCGAAGCTGATACTTCACGTGAACAGATGCCTTGCCCTGCACTGGTTGACAACAGATTTAAAGTGGGTCTTAGGGTATACGGACGCAAGTCTGTGTCCGGGATGAACGAGAGGATGGCGTGTGGAATGGTGTTGGAGGAGAGCTTGGGAGTGCAAGCAGGAGCAGGCACTGATGGTTAAAGGGACCACCAAAATATAAAGCAGTGGTGAGGGCTGCTTAGTTTTAAGTGACAGAAAAACCACCTCCCCCCTTTAAACAAAAAAACAAAAGGGATTTATAGTTTCCTATGACTGGAAAGTTCAAGGGCCATTCAAACTAGAACTTTATCTCTCTTTCCATCACTTGGCTTGTCTTCTCACTGTATGTTGACTTTATTCCCAGGCAAGATCTCTACACTGGCAGGATTGCGTGGCTCTGGCAACCCTAGGAACTCATGACCTGAGAAGAAGAGTTAATTACTCTCTCCCATACCCTCTCTCCCATACAAACTTTTGAAAATTCTGGATAAGGACTCCCCTGTGCTGAGCTGTGACTCCATTTCCAACCTCAGACCAGTCACTATACTCTGGGAAGTGAAATACTATAACTGATCCAGAATGGCCACTTGCAGGAGTAGAGGACAGAGAAAGGAGATGGTGATGGTGACTGCCAAATTCACCAGGGCCCCATGGAGAGGAGATGTCCTTCTCCAAAGGACAGTGTGCTAGGTGAGGAGTCCAGATCCTGACTAAAGCCTATGTATGATTTTTCAGGCTCTATCAAAGACAATGACAAAGGCTCTACCTAGCAGACCTCATAGAGAATGCTGTTGTTCTGCACCAGAGTTGGGGTACAGCCAGTAGACGGCAGTCTGAAGGGAGTTACAGTCAAGGACTCGTTCCTCTGGCTAGCCATAGTCTTAGGCATATCTAGAGTTCTTCATTTGGTCCCAGGTCCACAGAAGCCTTTAATTTGAGGATCTTTTGGCTGCCAGACTATCTCCATGTCTGTACTGATCCACCTGATATTTTAGAGATGACATTCAATGACGGGAGGTGGGGTTGGGGGAGTGATGAAATATGGATGAGTCGGTACTTTGTCTGGTTTAACCTCTTGTTTATGCTATTGTAGTGAGTGATTAAAGTCTTCATTATTACTTTCATTCTGGCTTTTTGTAGTAATCAGCTACTCTGACACCTGGTAGTTCAGCTCTCTCCAGCTCAGCTGAGCTCCTGACAAATTGGCACAATGATCAGAATAGTTGGTTAGGCACAGTGCCACTCTGGAAAAAACAAAAAGCCTGAGAATCCCACAGGCACCTTTGGGAAATGCTAGTAGAGACCACGGGACATCTAGAGGGCTGTGGCATATCGTTTCCAAGAATCTGAAGTCCTGTGGGGTACTCACCAGTGGGTCTTGGGAAGTGCCAGTGGCTCCTGAGAGACACTTTGCCACCATGTCTTTGGATCTCAGAAAGAAAATTTGGGGCATTATTCATGTGTGCTAGTGGGTTGTAGAAACAAACTTTTTAGTTCTGAGACATATCACTGGTCCTCCCTTTTGGCTCCGACTCCCCACCTGAACGCATTTGGTAGGTCAGATGAGAGATCCAACGGAGGAGTTTGGAGAAAGTGAAGGAAATCGTTTCTTTACGAGCCACTGTGTAGGGCTTTCGGATAATGGGACCGAGAGGGTCAGTGGGGCTCCCGTGAACTGAGTAACTCCAAGCAGGTCCAAGGCACCAATAAACAACTGTGGGATAGGAGCACAAGCTAAAACTTTAGAAAAAAGGGAAAAGGAAAGGAACACATCAACCATTTGGGATCTTGTTCGGAGCCTCAAAAGAGACCTTAGAGACTGAAGTAGATCCCCTCTAGAGGTAATCTTTCCAAAGTTAGTAAAAAGGGAAAGAGACCAAGAGGTGTGATTGAAGCCTCCAGAGCAGATTCTCTTGACCTCAAACTCAACAGTAATATTTTAGGACTATATGTTAGAGAGTAAGGGAGTGCTGCCTGAGCCGGGGAATGCAGAGTGAAGAATAAGAGACTATTAGCTCAGAACAATTCTCAGATGATTTTTTAAGTGATTCAACTGAAAGAAGTGCCCATCTTCTTCTTAAAAAGGGAATCCCCCCCACCCCGACAGGCTCATTTCTGGGATCTCAAAGTTTAGGTTTATTATAGCCAATGGAAGCTACTCAGGAGTGGAAGAATATCCACGAATGAAACAGTGTTATGTTTTAAGCAAGCTCTACTGTATATTTTGTAGCTTGTGGAGACATTTATCAGAGGAAATAAATTCTTTAACCCCAAAGAATTAAGAACTGTTGGTCTTAGAGACTCAGCATAAGTATTTCCAAGGCTTCCACTGTTAAGTTTCTTGAAATATACATAGTGTTTATAAAAACATAAGTAATTTGGAAAATATTGCTTTCCTTACTTGATGTATTTAATAAGCAGATAAATATGCAATTCCCTTCTATGGACTGCAACTTCATAATTGATCAATGAATCATTCAGTTGTAATGATTTCTTTTTCCCCTCACTGAATTGTTCTAGATGATTGAAGGGCTAAAGGAACTATAAAACATAATTCCTCACCTCAAGAAGCTTAGTGTTTACTTGGGAATAAGAAGAGGACAGGGGGCACCTGGGTGGCTCAGTGGGTTAAGCCTCTGCCTTTGGCTCAGGTCATGATCTCAGGGTCCTGGGATCAAGCCCCGCATCGGGCTCTCTGCTCGGTGGGGAGCCTTGTGATCTGTGTGTGTGTGTGTGTGAGAGAGAGAGATAGAGAGAAATAAATAAATAAATAAAAAGATTTTTTAAAAAAGAAGAAGAAGAAGAGGATAGAATGTTCAGTCTATAATGGCCTGCCAGTGTGAGTGATTAATGTCCGAAAGGTTCTAGAAATCCAAAGAGGAGAGATCAAAGTGGAGGAATGATCAAGGAAAATTTCCTATGCGGTGGTCTCCCTTCCTCCTGCTGCCTCTGATGCCTTGCTCCATCTACATTCTCTTCTCCACCTCAGCCTGCTCCCCTATTAAGAACCATTCCACACACAAATACCAAAGTCGAGGCTTTTGTTCTGTATCTCCCCTTCACCATTCTCTATCCAGCAAGAGCCATCTTCAGTTGCCATATCTTTGCCACTTCCAGGTATTTTTACACACATCAAAATGGCTACTTTCACGTCTAACAATTACATTTAGCAATACACCGCATCGATGTCTTGCTCATCTTTGTCTTCTGTTGGGGCACAGAGTGTAGTAGTTGAGTGTGAACCTCCTAGAGACAGACTGCTCGGGTTCAAACCCCAGGTCTCCAGGTTTCTAGCGCTGGGAAAGTTAATGTATCTTTCTTGTGAATCAGTTTTCTCAACCATAAAATAGAGGGCAATAATAGTACCTAACTTCGATTTTTATAAAAACGTATTAAACTAGGGTCGCCTGGTTAGGGTCAGTTAGTTAGTTAAGCGTCTGACTCTTGGTTTTGTGTCAGGTCATGGTCTCAGGGTCCTGAAATCAAACCCCATGTGGGGTTCTGCAGTCAGGAGTCTGTTTGATATTTTTTCAAATATCAAACAGATATTTTGCCTCTCCCTCCCCATCTGCCCTTCTCCCACTCGTACTCGCTCTCAGATAAATAAATAAATAAATAAATAAATATTTTTAAACAATTGATTAATAATGTAATCACTCAGAACTGTGCTTGACAGAGAATAAATACGCAGTAACTTTTAGGTGTTATTATTAATCTTGCTTTCTACCTGACCTCTTTTCTTCCTGCTTAAGAATATCATTTAAGGGTGGTTTGAGTGAGTTTGTGGTAAAACTTTCCTAGTTTTTTCTGTTTTAAGATTTTTTTTTTTCTGTCCTCAAGCTTAAATGATAATATATTTGAATATAGAATGCTTTCCCTCAGTGGCTTGGAGACATTATTCCGGTGGCTTTAACATTTATTGTCGCTTATAGGATGTCTTCAGTTACCTTAATCTTTATTCATTTTTAAGCAATATACGTTTTCTGGTAGCTTCTGAGGAGTTTTCTTTGTCTTTGATAGACTACACTTCCACTGCAATATGTCTAGATGTAGTTTTATTTTTATTTATCCTATTCAATGACTGCAATGCACTTTTGATTTTGATGTATATTTTTTTATTTTGGAATATTCCATAGTATTTATCACTTCTCAGTCACTCTTGGCATTTCTTCTATGGGAGGTCTTGAGCAATTGTTGGAGCCATTCCATCTTTACTCAGTAAACAGTAACTGACATCTCATATTTTTATCTTCTGATCTCTTGGTGTCAGTTTCTGTGTTAGTTTTGCGTTAGTTCTGTGTTAACTTTGGTATAGTTACCTTTTCTTTATTCCAACCCAGATTTCATTTTATTTATTAAATTTTATTTTTTATTTTACTACTTACATTTTTCATTTGTAAGATTTCAATTGTTCCCTTTTCATAACTGATTTTCATTTAATTTCTACCTATTTCCAGTTTATGTCTTGCTTCTTTCTTTCTTTCTTTCTTTCTTTATTTATTTTTAAATAAGCTCTACAGCCAATGTGGGGCTTAAACTCATTAACTCTGAGATCAAGAGCTGCATGTTCTATAAACTGAGTCAGCCAGAAGCCCCTTGTTCCTTTCTTTTTTAATGGAACTTATACTTTCATTTATGTCTTTGAAAATTCCAAACATGAATTTATCTGGATTTAATTTTTCTGCTTATCTGTACTTGATTTTCCAAGTTTGGGAACTTTAGTTTGCAGGCTTATTTTGAGTGGCATATCTTCTCATTCCCACTCTTCTCCCTCTAAACTACTTTCTTCTGCTAGTTTTCTCCCCCAGAAGTGCCCTCTTTATCCCCTATTATAAAATGAGATCTTTTAAATCCATTTTGGAACTCCTATGCTCTTGGTTCTTTCCCTCACCAATTTTTTTTCTGAATTGTTACCCAAGTTGGTGTAACTTCCCAATTGTTTCCTTGCCTTCAATTTCATCTTTTCCCGCAAGATTCTCTTCCTCTAAGCTTTACATTTTCTGGTGTGCTCCGCACTTCTATTGAAGTGAATTTTCTAAAAAAAGGAAACGTGATCACAATATTCACCTCCTTAATGTCCATCAATGGCTCCTCGTTGTTTTCATATTTCCAGAATAATAATTTTTGTATGGCTCAAGTTTTAAGTATTTCATGGTGGGTTTCTTGCTGTCTTCACCAGCTTCATCATTTGCTGTCCCCCTTAACGCCAGAACTGCCATAATGAACATCTTGTAATATCTTGAATGTGCTGTATTTTCTCAGAATCTCTGTGATTATCCTGCTCTAATCGTTCTGATTATGGCACTGTGCCCAAATCTTCCTTGCTCTACTCTTACTCTCTGTCCAGTTAATATGTACTCATGCATCAAAACACTACTTAGACATGACCTCTCCCGGGAAACTTTATATATTTGTCTTCCTACTTATCTTCTGTCCCTTAGAATTGGCTTCACGGAAATCTGTGCCCGACTTACTTCCATTATGATGTTTGCTTGTTGTCTTTCCCTTTATGTTTTGGGTTTCTTTGGGGTCAGTAGCTATTTCTTTCCTTTATCTTTTTAAGCTCTGTCCTCCTAGCACCCAGAAAAGCACCTACCCTAGAGCAAGTACTCAATATTTGTTGCATTAATATGTAAATGTTAAATACATAAACAAATGAATTGAAACCAGAGCCATTCTGGTGTCTGCTACTAAGGACAGATAAACAAGGGAAAGCCAGGTGGGGACTGAGAAAGAGTCCTGGAACTTATTCACAGGAAGGCCATTTTAGAGTTCCTGGACACCAACATTATTGACAAGGGACAAGTAAGGGGGATTCACCCTGTCATATGGAGTCTCACATGTCTCCTGATAGACAGTATATGCCAGGTTCCACCATAAATGTTGAAACACAAGCATGAATGAGTCAAGACCTCTCCCGGAGGGAACTAACATTCTAAGGGGGAGATACAGATGAGTAAAATGATAATGCCAATACAACACATAACTGCTAAAATGGAGGAATGAGTGGAATGTAGAGAGAACCGAAGAGAAAATGAATGACTCCTTATGGAAACCAGAAAAGGCTTCATGGAGAAGGTAACATTTCAACCGAGTTTTCAAGGAGGAGCAGAAGTTTGGACAGAGAAGTAGATGAAGATCTTGAAGTTGAGGAGGGGCGGAAGACCATCTAGGAGAGCTCTTTGAGCTAAATGCATTGGAAAATTTCTAAAATTATGAGATATAGGGTGGTATGCCACAGACTCCCAGCTTTAGTATTTGAAAATCTGGACTTAAGTCCTGGCTTCCTCTTTGACCAGGAATGTTACCCTATGATAGTTCTGTTCAGCGTGATGTCAACTCAGGGTAGGCACTTAATTTTCTGAGTTCTAGTTTCCTCATTTGCAAAAGGAGAACAGCCATGTTTCCTGAAGCGATTGGAGGCAACAAATTAGTGAAAGGTTGTCAGAGCTTTTTATAAACTATGAAGTCTTCTTTATTTTGATGAGGACAATTAAGTATTTAACTAAATAAATGATGATGTGTATAAATAAATGACGTAGCTTTAGCCAGAATGGTGATGATTCCATGGGCTACACAGATTTTAATGCATTATAACTTGGAACCAAAATAAAAATCAAAATAATCTAAAAGCAAAATCCCTCAGACCCTTTCCCTTCTCCCCAAGAGTTCAACAGTCACTCTTTTTTCCAGTGTTCTGATCTTCAACAGAACTGGCAGTGCTTCAAGGCCCCGTTCAGGTGCTTCTGAGTTCAAAAGTCTCAACACTTCTACAAAGGGATGACATTTCCATTTTGCAAGCGCCGCTGTGCCACAAGGGGGTAGGGGTGCTCTGTGTAAAGCTTTGCCAGGCATTCTCCCTAACCAAACATTTTGACTCAAACTATGATTTATAAAAATTGAATTTTAGTAGGTTTTTTTTCTATACCATACACACTTCTACTCACATTTTTTTTCCTTATAATTAACATCAGTCCAGAGACATCAGCAAAGACATCAGTGTCCAACATACTTAGGGTCTGTCTTTCTGTCTACTGTTCAGCAGGACAGTTGTAGAGAGGACAGAGACGGTGACCGTAGGGTTAGGAGATCTGGTTACAAAGGCCACCTTTCATTAATCCAAACAGATGGCCACAGGGCAATGTGAATCCTCCATGACTGGATTTTATCACACCAAGTTCCTTTGGATGTGCGCACATTAAAAAGAATGCAATAATAGTGATAATAATAACCTTCTCTTTTTTTTCCTCTTCTATTCATTATGCAGTTCTTGAATGAAGAGAAAAATAAAATGATTAGATGAAAGAGGAACCAACTTATCCCTTCTAGTATGCATTAAAAAAAATGTTTGCAGTGTGTTTACCTCTTAAGCAACATGCCTAAAGAAAATAACGAGTTGAAACACGAGGGAGTAAGGCTATGACATCATTTCTGGATAAGGTGTTCTTCGTCCATGCTGAGGTTGTCCAGGGCATAAATCCACAGAGGTAGTCTGTGTGGAACAGGAAAAACACAGCTGGGACCCTGGGGAATTCCCCCCAGGATCCACAAAGCAAGTCCGATCATTTACCTACAGTGTTAATGGCGCTAATGGATTCCACCTGCCGCACGCTGGCCATGACACCCCTTTTCCTCCAGGGTCCTGAAATGTCGAATCCCTAGGTCTCACCCTTTTTTTGTATTTCTTACTCTTTAGCTTGGGATACTACCCCATCTGTATCTTGGGTTCAGATGGTGTCATTTGTTTGGTGAACTTCAACATGATGTCATTAGGAATTCACATTGTTGCTCTTTAAGGGCTCTAAGAGTCAAAACTAAGCTCTGTATACCCGATGGCTTGGGCGGAGATGCAGGCGGTCACAGTGTTTCCCCATCCCCACGGTGGCACATAGCCGTTCTGGGCCCACGAGCAATCTGTCTATAATAAGTGACAGATTCTGCCTTCGCTAAAGGAAAGGGCCAGAGGAGAGCGGCGCAGACCAGCACAATAGTGAGGCAGGTGCTCCGGTCAGACCCCACTCTACCAGGAAACGCTTCTGGAATGCATGACCAATTTGGTTTCAGAACAGAATACTCTCTTTAATGGACAGAAAACACTAACCTTTTCTTTTTCCTTTTCCCTTTTCCCTCATGCCCCCACCCTCCTGACTCCCTACTTTCAACAGCCCCCTTTCCACTTAACCCTTTCAAAGGAGAAAGGACCAGGCTCCAATCTGCTCACACCCATCCATCTATGTGTTGCTTTGAGAACAACCCAGGAAGAAGAGTCAAAACTCATTAGCCCGGAGACAAAATCCACTCTCAGCTGAGGAGCACAGTGAAATGATGGGGGGTGGGGTCTGAGGGTATTACTAACTCAGTAAAACCAAACTGCAAAACACCTTCAAGTTTCACTTTTACTCCTGATTCTCATCTGTAAACAACTTCAGGAGGCATACTTTAAGAGAAAGGGCTAGAGTATTAGAAATCTGGATATAAGGGCTCCGAAAGGCAGAAATGCACTCTTAAATTTGAAATGATCAAAATCACATTAAAATCACACATCCTTTTAGAGATCATGTAGCATTTGAGTGAAATTTTTAAAAAATCTCATTTTAAGGAATCTCAGGTGGGTCAAGTTGGCATGATAGCAATTGAATCAGATAATAAATAATACTGTTACCATCATGACTTTGGGATTTGCTCACATATATGTATGAGTGGTATCACTAGACTATATTATTCAATATACCCATTTTCCAACACACAAAGAAAAATACCCTAACTTGGGTGGGGGGATAATTATCCAATTTTCCAATTAAATTTTTACATATGCATACCCTGACTCTATTGACAAAGGAAGATGTGAGCAGTCTTGTATGGTTTCTTTTCCATGCAACCGTATTTGAAATGCAATGATAGAGAGTAACGTATATTAACAGTAATAAGGGTTTCCCCTCCGAGAATTATTGTAACTTATCTTTGAAGTTAAGCTCATTTATCATGGGGAGAATAGACCCCAAAAAGTACAGCAGCCGCGGCATCCTGCCTGAGGCACAGTTAGAGATTTCCAATAGCTGCTGTAAAGAAACATTTTGAAAATGCACTCACTACTGCACCAATAAATCTTAAGACAGAAGAGTTTTAATTACAGAGGATGGTAAAGCCAAGATTTTTCAAATGAACCCAAAATATGACTTGAGAGGGCCTCCCCCCATATTACGCAACCTTTGATAAATTTCTGTGTTCTGCATCTGGGAACAAAAATCTGCTGTTTAAGCAGGACTTCTGGAGGACAGCTTCGTTTGTAACATCGCAGCAGGAGAAACAATGGAAGTGAAACATAGGAAGCCAGTCTATATGCATGCGTGGGGAGCAAAGAACATGATAGGTGCACCCATGAATTCTTTGGGGTATATCGCAGAGCGTATATATAGGAGAACGTGTCAGGCATGTGTATGCAGCTTCCTTGTGTGTGTATATGGACATGTGTTCTTATATGGCTTGATCCTCAATAGACTGCTTCTTTAAGGAAAGAAAAAAAAAATATTAGTGTCATTTGTGTCCTAGTACCAAAAATGAACTCTATTATTTCTTAGGGAAAAAAAAATTAAGGCTAATGAAATTAGAGGTTGTTTAAATCAGACGCAATTAAAATGCATGCATTTCTTTTCCTGGAATCCGCAATTGTATTCAACGTTTGCAGCACAACGCCTGCCTGTAGGATAAATAATTTAATGGGTTTTGTGATTTGGTACTAAAAGCATAACAAAATCCTACAGCTGTAGCCTCATTTTTCTCCACACTCAAACTGTTCCCTTCTTAAACTGCATATTTTTTACAATTTTTTTTTTTAAGAACACAAAGTAGGTTCTACATCTTTGAGAACCAATTTCCGACATAATAGGTAATTGCGCATAATTACAGGAGTTTCAGAAACTGAAACAAGAAAAAAAAATTCCTCCTCACTCCAAACCTTCTTTCTTCTTCAAGACTGGAATTAAATCACCATCTGATTCTATTCAACTTTGTCTGCCCTTTATTACAACAAATGGTGTATGCTGAGAACAGCCCAAAGTGAAAACTACCCTAAATGCTTCTGGTTTTTAGTCATTCCATACTAATTTAGTATTTTGATTATACAAACATGAGGACAGGTTTTTACAAATTGCTTCGTTTTTACGTGTTGTGTGCCACACTGCAAGAGAATGTGGTCAGTTTAGGGCTTCGGAATAGTGGGGGCTGCCTTTTTAATTACCTTGCTGTTTTCCCCAATCCCCACTTTGAAGTGCTTCTTGATATGCATTAACCCTCAGGCACTCAGAAGGAGACCAAGGACCCAAGAAACACCTGACTTCCTTGGCCCCAGAAAGATGACATCGAACTTCCCAAAGAAGATATGGCAGGAGAGTATAATAGTGGACAAATGAACTCTGTCTTACACCGTCATCTTTTCGTATTTCTTCCAGGTTGTGATTGAAGTGGGGTTGGGACCTCAGGCAAAGGTAAGGTCTCGCTCCAGGGCCTCTGTGGGTGTGAGAGATTCACAGCTGGAAACCATAGCTTCTGGGGTTTTCTGCCTGCTCCTGGAAAGCTGGTGGCAATCCAGTCTCCCTACCCTGTTTGCCTGACAGGAGATTGTAGAACAGAGGCTGAAAGAGCACTTTCAGAACTTCCTATCTTTTCCTACCTTTCCAACTAGAAAATAAACACATCTCCTTCAGTGGGTAGGTAAAATTCCCTAGATTGTCTTTTGATTTGTGTTGTGGCTATGAAGGGCTGCCTAGTGGCTTATAAACTGGCCGCTTGCTTCTCAGACTCCAGGAGGAAGAGGAGGGGAGAGGACTTGAGTCTTAGAACCCAGAAAATGAACTGTTACCTAGGGTGCATCTTCAACTTATTTCTTTATCTGCTAGGAAACTCAAACATCAAATGTATCAGAGAGCTCAGGTCACACCCTGCAGCCAGTCCTGGGAACATTATGGATACTGGTGATTCAATATTCATCTCATTATGCAGAGTTAGAAGTGAAGGAACAGGTCTGTGGGCTTGATCATGGGGACAAAATTTGGGGATTCTAATCCTCCTTGATTAGTAAATAATTTCATTTAAAATAATAATAATATTAAAAAAAAAACCGACACAACAAATCCTGAATAATCAAGGAGTCAGCATTTCCAGGACAAATCAGGTTCAACTTCAAAACACAAGTAAGACAAGACTGTGTCATTCCTCCCATTTCGCAGGTCTGAACAATAATAGCACAGATGCGAGCAGGTCGGAGGTGGCTCAGAAGATAATGCTCAAGAGAGGCAATATGGGGGAAAGACATTTGTCTTACTCTTAGAGAATCTAGAGTAACTTCCTTAAATAGGGACTTGGCAAAGTCTCTGCACCTCACTTCTCTCAACTACAAAATGGGAATAGCAATAAAAATAACGAGTCTATCGGAAGGCAAGGATGGGACCGCAGACTGCCTTTAGTATTTGTCAAGTCGTGCTTTGATTGTTGGCATGTCTCTATCCTGCTACCCTGCGAGGTTTTCATCCGTGTCTCCCTGACCCTTCCAGAGCGTCTGGCGCAGAAGCATTCCACAGTATTTGACAAATGGCTGAATGATGGTGGGGTTAACTCTCTTGAGTTCCCCATCCATTTTAGGTCTGTGACCTTATGACAGTCCATTCAAGAAAGCAGAAGTCAGATAAGCCCTTTTGTTTTGCATATGATCTTACAATTGCTTCTTGCTGAATTCCCCCAAGGCACCCCATCCCCCCAAATGATTGAATTACTGGATGCGGTGAACTTGTCAGACATTTTTTCTTATATTCCTCATAATGCCTTCCACAATTTAGGAACTTATTAAATACATGTTGAAATGAGTAGTAAACCTATAACTTAAGGCAAGATTGGCAAAGCAGGACAAGAAGACTTAGTGCCTATTTAAAAAAAAAAAAAAAAAGCTTTGTTGGAGCACAGCCATACTCACTGATGTTTGTTCATGGCTGTTTTTGTGCTGCAGTGCTAGAGTTGAGTTGTTGCGACAGAGACCATATGGCCTGTAAACACTGAAATATTTGCTAACTGGCCCATTCGAGAAAACATTTGCTAACTCTTGACTTAGAGGATTATCTGCTTTCTCCACTCATATTAATTCATCAAGACTGTGAATTCTAGCCTTTCATCTCTGATCAGAGAATTAGGATCAATTATACTAATACTAATGTGATTAACAGGAAATACTCACCGTGTGCCTGCACAGTGAGCAAAACCTAAAAGTGAGCTAGGGTTATCATATGTTCCTCTGGCCTCTCAAGGAATAGAGGCTCTCTTTTTCCATGCTCATCAAATAGTTCTCAAGAAACACCTTCTGGTCTCACACGTAATTTTGTGACATAGCAAGTTCCAGGCACTGTATAAACTCTTGTAAGATCAGATAGCAAATATTTCTTAGGCTGCAGAGCCTAGACACAGATGACTCCCAGAGATGTGAAGAAAGATGAGTTTGGGGAACACAAATAAAGGATTTAATAATGTGTGCATATATATATGTTAAGAGAATGAAGTTACTTTTCATCACACTGAAATCATCTTTTTTCTCCAAATAATGTTTATGTTCTCAGACTTTGAAAAGTGATATACGGGGATTTCAGAATGGAGAGTAACATCAAATATGATTGTGTTTATTACTCTACAAAGGCATTTAGGGTGTCATTTTGGACTGTGTAGGTTGTGGTTTATATATCACAGGTAAAGCATGTGTATATTTTTCAGAGAGACACATGAGCTATGTTTATACTATGTGGATTAGGGTTAAGTATTAAGATCAACATTTTAGCTAGTATTATAGAAAAGCTCTTATGTCTATAATATGCTGTTGTGAACCCATACAATATAGTTATTGGATTAGAAAAGAAACAGGTGCCAGTATTTCCGAATCCTCCTCAAGATTAAATACACAGTCAATATGTGGCGCTAAAGGATAGAGATCTTGTCTAGATTTACATGAAGGGAGTTGATACAGTGAAAAAGAAAATGTTTTAGCGTACTTTCTGAATGGAAAGGTTATGTCCACAGGATTAGTATTCATACATTCAGACCCTGACCTTCAGTCCTGGCTCTCTCCCTTAGACTATGTGACTTTTTGCAGATTACTTAACTATTCTGTCCCTCAGTTTCTTCATCTACAAAATGGGAATACTACTAGTACCTCCTGGTAGTATTGTCTTAGCAAGCACATGAGTTGACACAGGGGAAGCTCTCAGAACAGTGCTTAGCTCAACAAATGACAATTGCCATTTCTGGTCCCCAATCCAACGCCAGCCTCTCCTCTCTGAACCTCATTTATTTTTTCTAAAATGGAATTTATGGAAGAATAGTTTATCTACCTTCCAACTTTAATTTTTTCTTACATATTTCATGGACGATAGGGGAAGATGTCTGAAGAATAAAGGGTGATAGGGAAATTGGGACAGTCAAAAGTAGAGATTGTAAAGACAGTAAGTAGAGCCAAAGGTCTGCAGAAGCACCTGAGTGTTAACACACACATATGGACACAAACACTCACATGCCCACACCACATACACAGACACACACATACACACATACACACACACTCACCCTACACCCCATGTTTGGCATCAGTATTTATTGTATTGAAGAAACTTTAACATTACAGTCATTAGACACCAGCTCCAAGGAGTTGTTTCTCACAGTGAATTAAGGTTTGCTTTATTTTCTCACACTTGTTAAAAACAAGGCAAAACAATCTTTTCTGAAAAAAATAATAACCATAATCTTCCATGCCAGTGAGCTTTTAGGAAATGGTAGCTTTTAGCAAAATACTTCAAGTCAGAGGTTAGAAGGGAGACATGGATTTCAATACATCTAATCTTGTCTGAACATATAGAGAATTCAAATCTCTTTTCCCAGGTAAATATAAAATGAGACCACACAGAATAATCTTAAGAGTTACTAGAAAAACAGGGGCACCTGGCTGATGCAGTTGGTTAGGCACCCAACTCTTGGTTTTGGCTCGGGTCCTGATCTCAGGATCATGAGATTGAGCCCCATGTCAGGCTCCATGCTCAGTGTGGAGTCTGCTTAAGACTCTGTCTCCCTCTCTTTCTGCTCCCCTCGTCCCCAGCCCTGGTGTACTCAACTACATGCTCTCCTTCTCTCTCTAAAAAAAATAAATAAATCTTAAAAAATAAAAGTGTTGTGAGGAAAACAGTCAAGATTTTGGGTTGAGTTTTTGACATCAAAAGATTCAACAGAAAACCAAACTCTTGAAAACATTTTGCAGTGAGCTGCATTTCTCATCAATTAGATTCATCTCCCAGAGGTCATTGGGTGATTGGGTGACATCTTTCCCACCACAGCTTGAAATGAAAAGTTACCACAATCTTTGGGCTTTTTAAAGAAATTGCAATTTAGTCCTCCCTGCCATTAAAAAAAAAAAAAAAAGTTTCAAGGAGCTGAATACTTTTGGAAACTATAAAATTTGCACTATGATAGTTTGTCTCAAGATGAACTATTTCAATCCTGTTGGGGTATTGGAGTCAAGATTGACCACAAAATAACATAAAATCAGGAAAATAATTTGCTACAAATGTGTTTTTTATAACTATGCCACCCACTCCTAGTTATGTTGCAGGCACTGTGTTAGCAAAGTAACATTTTTAAATTGGTATCTCAGCTTGACCACTTACCATGTAATCTTGAGCAATCACTTAATACTTGTGCACCTCGATTTCTTTACCTATAAACATAATATAGGGGCACCTGGGCAGCTCAGTGGGTTAAAGCCTCTGCCTTCAGCTCAGGCCATGATCTCTGGGTCCTGGGATTGAGGCCCGCATCAGGCTCTTTGTTAAGCGGGGAGCCTGCTTTCCTCTCATTCTCTGCCTATTTGTGATCTCTGTCTGTCAAATAAATAAATAAACTCTAAAAAAAAATTAAAAAAAAATAATATTACTTCTCTCATAGCATTATTATGAAGACTAACCAAAATACTCCACAGGTATTATTTATCTATGTCTGCGAAACAAATTACCCCTTCCTCCAAAACTTAGTGGCTTCAAAACAACATGTGTTCTATCAGTGTCTGTGGGTCAGGAACCCAGCCAAGGCCGATCTGTGTTCCTTTACTCAGAATCTCTGACAAGGCTGCAAACGAGGTGTTGACTGGTGCAGGGATCATCTCAATGCTCAAATAGAAAAGGACTTACTTCTAAACTCACCCACATGGCTATTGGCAGACTGTTAGACTGATGACCACCTCAGTTATTCCCCGGGTGCTGGTCAGAAGCCACTTCCAGTTGCTTGCTCTGTGGGTCTCTTCCTAGGACTGCTTACAAGATGGCGGCTCTCTTTATCAGAGTGACCAAGTGAGAGGCAAGAGAGCAAGCAGAAGAGAAATCATAACCTTCTGTAACCTAATCTCAAAAACGCTTTCCCATCACTTTTGCCATAGTATATTCATTAGAAGTAGATCACCAGATCCTGCCCATTTTCAAGTGGGAAGGATTTAAACATTGGCATTAATACCACGGAGTGGAGATCTTTGGAAGCTATTTTAGAACCTGTCATATCACATAAAGTTGTTAGCGCAGAGGACGTGCTCAACATCTTTTTCTCTGAGTTAGTCTATATTTCTAAGAATTTTCCTCTAATGACAAGTCTGGAAACAAAGAGGTAAGAGGTCCACTTTAAAACCGGGCTTAAGGTTCTTGTAAAGGGACGCAGTTTCTCTGTGACTGAATTTCTGGATTTGTGCTTCAGTTTGTCCCATACATTCATGGAAAGTGTAAAATGATTATGTGAGCTGAAATGAGTGAAATGAATCACTCAGAATTAACCGATGAAGGACAACAGAAATATGGGTGCTCTTCTTCTTCCTAATCGTCCCAATCCAGCCATAAGATACATGGGCTGAAACCAGAAAAAAGAGAGTTCCATGTGTCCAGTTTTCTTCCTAAACTTATCCTACTGCCTGATGCAGGGAAAACAGGAAGCTTCTTGGCATGTTCAGTGTAGGAGTAATGTCTAACCTACGTCTCTGAATGGCTCATGTAGATTTTAGAGTTTCATTACATCACTCCTAGTGCCCTGACTTCACTTCTTCCAACTCAGTGACCTCCCTACTCTATTTCCACAGATGCCTGAATGTCTACGTGTCAGATTTCATCACTCTGCACTTCCGTCTATATGATCGTAAACTCTGAAATAGCGCTCCCTGAGTATGCCTTTTGCATTCTCTCACTCCTGTTTAACTCTGTCCTGATCCTTACAGAAAGCCCCAACCACAGCACATACTCACTCAATTTTGTCATCATACTTTTTCTTGCTTGTTCTTCCATTTTACAACCTGGGAACAGCCATTTAAATCATTAGATTTTAATCATTTAAAGCCTCCACTGGATTTCTCAGTTTCTGAACTTATGCCATTTTCCTAATCCTGGGTTAATCCCCTAATTACTTCCTCTGCTCTAGCTTCCAGGATACTAAGAATTAGTGATGGAAGTCAAAAAAAAAAAAAAAAAAAAAAAGCTGGGGTGCCTGGGTGGCACAGCCAGTTAAGCATGTGAATTGATTTCATCTCAGGTCATGATCTCAGGGTCCTGAGATCGAGCCCCATGTAGGGCTCTGGGCTCGGTACAGAGTTTGCTTAAGTTTCTCTCTCTCCCTTGGCCTCTCTCTCCCCTTTTCTCTCTCTCTCAAATAACTAAATCTTTTTTTTTAAATGTTGATTTGGTCCTCTGCAGTTTTTTCTGATTAACTTCAGCATGATTCTCAATATTACATAAAAATCCATACTTTATTGTCAAATAAACGTGTTTAAATTCTGGGTATCCCATTTTTGGCAATATGAGCCTAAACAGGATATTTTAACTCTACATCTCAGTTTCCTCATTTGTAAAAGAGGAATGGAATACAACTAGAAAACAAAATAAAACAAAAAACCTTTCTTTGCGTTTTTCTACTTTAAATTTTCTGAAGCATTTCATTATTTCGGTTACTGGCTCCTTTACTGACATCTCTTTTACTTTTTGTCATTCGGTGCTATCCTGGTTCTTTTACTTATATACCGAGCCCTTGTAAAATTTTTGCATAACTTTTTATAATTTGTCTTTTTTAAAAAGATTTTATTCATTTAGTTATAAAGAGATCACAAGTAGGCAGCGAGGCAGGCAGAGAGAGAGAGAGAGAAGGAAGCAAGCTCTCTGCGGAGCAGACAGCCCAATGTGGGGCTCGATCCCAGGACACTGGGATCATGACCTGAGCTGAAGGGAGAGGCTTAACCCACTGAGCCAGCCAGGTGCCCTATAATTTGTCTTATAATCACAGTTGGTATGCTTTACCTGATCTCTACTGATCACAAATGCCCCCCCAAAACACAACAATATTGACCCAGTTTTTCGGTAGTACGTTTGGCATGGCGCCTTGTGTAGGTTAGTGCTTAAGAAATGGTTTTGAGCAGAGATGGATTTAATATTTAAGAGACTCGCCTGCATGCTTTTTAAATTTTGACATTCATTGTGTCTGTAAAACAGAAGAACAATTCTCTTGTCCACTTTACCCAACACCATTCTCCGGGCTGAAAATTCTGAGGACCAGGTTTCTTGTGACGTTCACTCCTATTTGGTAACCATTGCTCTACTTGTGAAGAATGCATCAAAAACCAGATGTAAACATCAGGAAACGAGCTTACTCTCCAGATGCGAATTGTTCCAACTGCCACACTGATAGCCTCAGATCACGAGATCCTAAAACAGAAGAAGGTGTGAATTAAAAAAAAAAAAAATCATGGCATTTTTCCCCTCCCCACCATAAGATTAAAGTAGTTCTCATTTAAAATTGGGAAATGACATGAAAGTAAAACTAGGAAAGTGACTAAAAATATTCCATTATCTAATATCAAGATATTACCTTGTTTGTAGATAAACGGAGAACACTCCAGCAAGCAAACTAGATATCTCATTTTGATATCTTACATTGTTGAAATTCCTTCCAGCCAGAGCTTAAAAAACTAATATTTGATCATTTTAATTTTCAAATGCTCTGACACCTCTCTGCACCTTTGGAGTCAGCTGTAAACTTATGAATCTAGAAATGATCAATTCATATTTCTTTCCTTAGTAACTTCTTATCAGAGCTTGCCCGAAGCAATGTATCTTCCTTAGTGCATGCCCAGGAAGTCTGAAGCATTTTCTCCTTTGTGACCCAGATTCTCTGATCTGTATGTCTATATCTAGCTTCCAATTATGTAGAGCATCTCCTTGTACATGCTGTGTAGTCCTTATTAGTAACTTAGAAAAACAAGTAGCTAAAATATGATAGGTTGTATTCTCTAAAGGACACTTGAAGGAAACATGTGATTCAGGGTTTTTTTTTTTTTTTTTGCCATTTAATACTTACATATCAAATGCGAGTAGCCAGTATTTCTCTGGCTATTTCTTTCCCTGTTCTACGCAGAACACCACCCATTCCAAAGTCCCAGTTTTCAAGTAAACTGGGGAGTTTTCTGGGGGTGTCTCACTTGTGCCTTCAAGGAGATGTCACCCGCTGCTCTGCACAGGTCCCACTGCCACCCTGTCCAGGCGCCACCTCGTCTAGGCACCTGCTTGTCCCGGGCCCACTGCCATCTTCCTCTGGATACCACAGATTCCTCCTGGGTAATGCTACCAAGGCACAGGAGGTCTAATGGTATACAGGCTGTACAAGCACCGGAGGGGAAGTGTGGGGAAGGTTCTCATACCCCATCGATGGCATGCTCTGCTAGAAGGCTGCCAGGGCACAGCTGCTTTGCACAGAGCTTTAGTTCAGCCCGCTCTTCTCAGTTGCTGTTACTTCTCCCGCTTCCCCCTAGACCACTCTGGCTTCATAGGATTCTGTCCCAAAGGCAAGGCTGAAGGACAACCATGTCGCATTCAGATGACCCAAGCTTTGTTTCTTGGTTGAGTTCATCTTGACAAACCCCATTTATACGGGGTGGTTCTTTCCCCTGATGTTTTCTCAGCCCCTTACACCAATAAACTTCTGGCAGTTTGGCCCCGCCATTTCAGCAAGCCTACCTGGGTATGTCAGGACTCCCCGGTTCAGCTCACACTGGTGCCCCTGCGGGGACGGATGGGAACCAAAGGGACTTGGCACACAAGAAAATGCTGAGCCCAGAGCGTGTGCTTAGGCGGTCCTCTGACCTCCTACAAATACTTTAATCACAAGGACTACTGAGCTCTTCAAAGAGCAGCATTATCAAATGTGGACTGGTCTTGTTCCTTTTTATGGAACCCACGTAAAAGGAAAAATACTTGATTTTGGCATCAGTCAATGTGGATAAAGAACATGTGATTAAATAGTTCAGTCGTTAAGATTAGGGGCACTGGGGTGCCATTTGTAGAAGAAACTCAAAGAGAGTACAAAATGGCACCCTGAGGCCCAGTAGGAGTGTGTCACTGAGTTAGAGGCCTGTTTTTAGGCCGTGATTCCCTGGGACATTTTATTCACCCCAGAGCTGTGTCTTTCAAACCTTTTTATGTGAGACTTTCAGTAATAAACAGATTTTAAAGAATAACCCAGGACACACCCCACACACGTGCATCTTCACAAGTGTGTTTGCGTGTCTGTAGAACAAAATCATGTTTCACAAAACAACATCCGCCCTCTTTACATGTAACATAATTTTTCTATACTCCCCCACTTCTTGTTTTTCTCTCTCTCTGTCTCTGTGACTTTTCACTGCTGCTAATCAGTTCCATCGATGGGCTGCTCCCTGTTTTGAAAGTACAGCCCAAGAAGAGTTCGGGATGCCTCAGAGCAGGTTAAGCCCATTTGGGAATTCTGGGAAATGAACAGCGACCTCCAAAAGTTTTCCGTTAGGAAGCCAGGTAAGGAATCTACAGACGAGGGAGCCCTTCCCTCTGACCCCAGCTCAATTTTATAAGCTCGAACATCAAGCCAGGTGGGACTGTGGCTTTTTAAGAGAGTCTCCTTATTAGGTGGTGGGTATTAAGGAGGGCACGTCTTGCATGGAGCACTGGGTGTGATGCATAAGTAATGAATTCTGGAGCACTGAAAATAAAAACAAAACAAAACAAAATATTGTTCAGGGAAAGCACAGGGATGAGACAGCGGCAGCTGAGACTTTTGATAAATGCAACCCGACCTCTCAATTTGTTTGGCATCTGTGCTAGTCCTCACCTTTGAAAGTACTGGTGGTGTCAACAGGGAGCCTTCTCTCTGCCTGAAAAAATAAACAAAGAGCTCATTAGTCCAATATTTCTCTATGTTGTCAGTAGGTGGGGAAAAGGCATGAGAGAGGAAAGAAGGCCATTGAAGAAGATCTCTAAGAGCACCCCAGTGGCTCAGTGGCTTAAACATGTGACTCTTGGTCTGGGCTCAGGTCCCGGTCTCAGGGTCATGAGTTCGAGCCCCACATTGGGTTTCATGCTGGGTGTGGAGCTTACATTAAAAAAAAAAAAAAAAAAAAATTCTAAAGAATGGTTCCATCTGTCAGTTTCTGGCATTCTGTAGTTAGTTCTTCTTAGCCCCAACTTCAGAAGGGAGGCCATTCAGGGAGTCTCATCATTTTGAAGCTCGTATAGTAGAATTCTTTCCACCCTCCACCCCTCATCTTCTTCACAATAACATTAACCAAGATTTACACATTCTAAGATCCATGTGTGTTGGGTACAGGATTCTCTTTGTCAACCTACCAGTTCTCCTGAGGCATCGTGGGAAGGAGACCCGCTGCCTCCCAGAAGCAGGAGAGAAGGAAGGGTCCTTCCACCATGAGATCAGAGGGCTCAGTGCCTGACCTTCCTGAACCACTGGTAGGAGAAAAGGGGGGGCGACCCCCTACACTTGTCTAATGCCTTTATCGGAACTGTTCTCCGCAGCTCTCTACAGAATCTTCATTTGTTCTTACCATTGTTCCCCTGGAGAACTCCCACTGTAAACTCACATTTCTCAGACCCGGAGATGAAAAGGAGATACCATTACTTGTGTGCGCGCCGTACACACATGTCCGTGGAGTGAGAGTGAAAAGTGTTGCTCAGTTCTACTCAAAACTGAGCTTTATTCTCACTAAAACCATTACCATTATGATGGTTCTTGGAATAAGAGGGAATGGCAGTGTGGAGGAAATGACCTCATAAACTCTATTTTAAGATGTGTGTGGGTATTTTGTTTTCTGTTTTTAAAATAAGGGCAAATGAATATGATGGTTTTGCTTGGGTTGCAGTGCTCAGATGAGCCAATAGCCTCACACTCAGCACAGAGCAAGGCAGACAGCGTCTGCATATGCACCTCCTCTAGAAGAACCGGCACACCTGCGATTCTGGAAGTATGAGTTGTCACGTGGGCCGTGGGGTGCCAGGAGGGGTCAAAATGGAGATCCTCATTTTGTGGCCCTAATCATGTAAGTGTATGGTGTGCTGATTCCACCTGGTGATGTTTCCTGGTGCCAGAGAGACCCCAGCCCCGAGATGTCTGGATCCCCAGCAACCCGCCCCTATGCGCAGACTTCCTCTCTACTCCACAAGATGTAACAGGGTTGCGTTAGGCATTGTGCTCTGCCCAGCAGCTCACATGTCCTGCGTGCTTGATTATAACTGTCGATGCAGCCCTTTCCCTGGGAGTCAGATGGACAGACACCTCGTGGAGAGCAGGACCCTGTCATGCCACTGCAGGACCATTCCAGAAGTTGCTGCTTCAGTGTGCTAAATGGTAGCCTAGGGCCTGGCAAGGACTTCACGCTGCTTCCTAAACTGCCTGGTGAACACCCAGGGAGCAGCTTAGGTGAGAAGCTGCTTCATTGAACAGAGAAAACTCGGTTTGAAATAATAAGGCAATATCTTTCTTATTTTAAACAGGCTGCTTATTTCTAACTGTTTTACAAACAATGTCTCTGTCACCCACGCAAACATCACCGTGAGGGAATACCGGGAAGGGTGCCTGTCTCATCTGGGAAAGAGCAGATAGCCGGCGAATGTCCGACAGCAGCCGCAGGAGAGAATGAAGGTCTCTTCCCCCCACCCCGGCCCCAGTCCACAGATTGCCGCCCCAACCCCCCACCCCCGGGGCCCACCCTCTGCCTGGCTGCTCCAGCGCTCAGTGCCAAGTGCAAGGGTCTCCTCCCCGCTGCCCTGTTCCTGGCCTTCTCTCCACTCTATTTGCATAAAGCTTGCCAATCCTTTCAGGCTCAGATCAAATCCCTCTTCCTCGTTCAAGATTTTCAGGAGCCTTCCGGCTTGGCCACTCACCTTCCCTCCTCCCACACTGTTACATTATGTTGCAATTCGCTCACTTCCACTTCATGGGGTCATGTTTTATCTTCCCAACTAGAAGGGCAGCTTCTTCAAGGCCAGGACAATCTTGGAAACGCCTCCTTCTATCCCCACCAGACGCCCCCTGAGCTCCGCTCACAGCCCTCTCCCAGCGCACACACGTCGGCTCCTCGCACGGTTCCCGTTCCTGGCACATAACCCATGCCAGAGAGACGCTTAAGCTCCGGGAGCTCAGCGAGACCTAACCCTCAGTTACTATTAGATGGCCCTGCCTTCCTGAATTAGACTTACTGCTCAAAAGAAGGGGTTCCACTCCGAATATTATCCTCCTGGGGCATGGGCCAGGCCAGCCAAAAGGCAGAGGAATGTGTGAAGGGGCAGATTAATAATCGGACGGGAGGTTGTGGATGCCCATTCAAGTTCTTGGAAAGGTTCCGTCTGTGGTGTGATGAAAGAGGCCAGAGGGTGAGAGCGGCTCCACATGTCCCCTCCCTCCTGCTGCTGGAGACCCCCAGGAACAATGAAGAGTCAGGGAGGCAGTGGCACGTGGGAGGCAGCTGACTCCAGCTGATCGAAAACAGGCCATTTGTCCTGTTCAATGCAAATGCGGGCAGGGGTCCGCACCGTAGGGGCTGCAAAGTGGGACAAGGAGGCAGTTGCCTTTCTGTGTGCATGTGTGTGAGGGATGAAGCCTCCTTCTTTGCCTTTTATTCGGTTTTCTCTACTCAATAAATGGCCAATAAGAATAGCCTATGATCTCACCAGTTTTTCTAGCTGGTAAAAACGTAAGTGCTCTAGGGGAAAAAATAAAAACAAAAACGAAATACAACCCTGGGGTTTGAAATCTCGAGATTGGTAAAAGCCCCATCAGATATTTCTTTCAACCCAAGGGAAGAAGGGTTCATCAGAAGTAGTTAAGAGTGCCCAGGCTGTTCAAGGCACAGCTGAATATTCTAATTGAACTGATACCTGACATTAAGTAGGCATTCATAAGGCTTAGAAATCTTTGGGCTATATGGCGATTTTTACTGAAGTGATATTTGCAGCCAGTCCTGATGATCTGATCAGTAATAGCAACTGTTAGGGGCCATTTTCTCAAAGTCAGCTAGTCACTGCCAGCAGCATTAGCCGCCCCCACCCACCCAGGGGTGGGAGGGATCCAGTATAGTCAGCACCACACCTGGGGAGATGCTGTCCACAGCCGACTCCTACAAGAAGATTCTGTAAATTGCTGCTTTTCTTGGTTTTTTTTTTTTTTTTTGGTTTCGTTCTGTTGTTTGTTTCGTTTTGTTTTGTTTTGTCTTTTAGATTCCTTGTACAAATGATGTCAGGGGGACGGAGGGGTTGTGCACCTGCACACACCTGTACCTGTCCTTGATGGAAGAGAGAGGGACTTAAAACACTTTATCTCTTGTCTTTCACAATGATATGGGAAGGGACCTAAGCTTTCGCTCTGGCACTGTGAAAAGTCATCTCACGAAACAGAATGTGATCCACCCTCCTCATTTCTCGGTAAGAAATAACCCAGGCCCAGATGAGTTCATTGCCTTGTCCAGAGCCATTCGATGGCGTTCGTCCCTTTCATCTGTGCCAAACCCTCTGCTAGGTCAAGGACAGAGTTCAAATCTCCTGGCCTCCAGACTACCACTTTGTTCCACTGTCAATGCTGACCTAACCCGTCAGAGCTCCACCGTTGAGAATCTGCCAAAAAGAGTCTCTTCCTTCACGGGCAGGTGTCTCTACTTCAGCAACAAGGCTGGTGCTTTGAACCCAAAGGGCCAGTTATCTGCTGGCAGCATTTATATGAATCATTGATCCCTGTCATTGGTCTGGAAGTTGCAAGGTGGCCCATGGGTACAGGACTGCAATGCCCCAGCCACTGAGGAGGTTTGCTGCAGAGGTAGAACCGGATGATTTTAAATTTCTTCCCAGGGCTGTGAGGCAGCCAGTGCTGCTCTGGGAATCCCCACAGCAGGGGTTCTTCAGCTCTTCCTTTTGTCTTACTTTAAAAAAATCTCCTAGAGGTGATTGTGAAAATATTCCTGTATTCTACTTCAAAATCACTCTAAATAATTTTTTTTTTTTTTAAAGTAAGGACAGCAATTTTTCTTACAGAGTTGCATCTTGGACCGAATACTGTGGGCTAGTCTCTGATGTTCCTTCAGGAAAGCCTCAAAATTCAAGGGTGGGATAAATGTCCTGTTTGTTCTGTTTGCCTTTGTGCTCCATGCTTTCAACTGGAGGTTGCTGTCAGGAGGGGATTTGGGGGATGCCCAAATCAGTAAGACATGGACTCCCATGCTTCAGGAAGTTTCTATTTTAGTATGGGAGAGAGCGAAAGCACAACCTAAGTGCAGTTCAAGGTAGAGGAATATAAAAAATATGAAAGGCACGGAGGATCCCATCATCCTTGTGGAGCCCTTAGCTAAGGCTTTGAGGAAGAGGTAATATTTGAGCAGAGCCGTGAAGTGCTGGGAAGATTCGAACCTCCAGCCAGGCTGGGGCAATCATTTCAGGTGTTAAGGCAGCTTCTTGGTAGCTTTTGGCATTATAAAACTTCTTTTCAGAAGACTGAAGCTTCATTGTCTTCCCAATTCTTCCAAACAATATTCCTGCAACAAATCCTCAGTTTTAGGTACCCAGCCTGAATTGTGCTGCATAAAACATACACTCAGGTGGGATTCTAGTCCATCACCACGAAACCCAGGCATGGACTCTAGGAAGCACACGCTCTAGTCTTTAGTGAAGTAATGATGCTAGAACATTGTCTGGCACACGGAAATATCCCGAACAGGATCATCTTCCTGTCGTCTCAATATGGCCAGGCCCTGTTTTCAAAGCCTGACATCTGAAACCAGGGTAACATTGTATATTAAAAAAAAATTAAATTAAATTAAAATGAATAAAAGCTTGACATCTATTGACTCTTTAACTCCCATCATGGAGGGGGGTAATTTCAAGGGAGTTTTATCTTTTTACCCTCACTTACAAATGAGAACACTGAGACACAGAGTGTCAGAAATTTTACCAAAGTCAGTCATTAAGTGTTTGAGCCAGGTTTTGAACTAGGGCAGGCTGACTGGAGAGTTTATGCATATAAACACTGTATCAGACCGATGTCTCTCCATACAAAACAAATTGCTTACTGAATTTTTTATTTATCAAGCTTTTATTGAGCAACTGCTCTCTTCTAGGCACTAGGTTATGAGCTGAGAGCAAGAAAAAAGCAAAGAAGTGTTTTGTCACCTTAAACAGTTGATCTAAAACCTGGGGAAGGGAAACCATTATTTAAAATGAAGCTAATTGCTAATAAAGAGAGGACAGGAACTAAAGTCTTTGGGCATTATCTTTTAGGTCATATTTTAGAAAGGAATAATGCTAAAAACCACAAAAGAGGCAGAGTTGAATCTCAACAGCTTAGTGTAAACGTAAGTTATTTCTCACTTAGTAATCAAAAAGGATGTTTATTTGGGCAACTCTCCAAGTGGGGGATTCACAGACTAGGACTTTTTCCATCCTGTGCTTCAGCCATCTCTCCAAGCTCATCTCAGGGGCTTATCCTTTCCTATCACCTAGAAGATGTGAAGATATGGAGAATCATGCCTGGAGAATTTTATGGGACAGGTCAGGGAGTAGCATACCTCACAGACATTCAAATTGCACTGAGTAGAAGTCAATTACATAGCCAAATCTAGATGCTACGGAGATGGGAAAATACAGGCTCATGGGGGGCCCCAAAAGAAGGGAAGATAGGTTTGATGGTCCCCTAGAGTTCTACATGACATATCCCCACACCATCAAATTTCCAATGTAATTGAATTTCCAAATGATACCACTGTGCTGTTTGAGACTCTGTGTAATTTTAAAAATCCAAGAGTATTATGGAGATAGACTAAGATCTATCCTGTAATCCTACAATATTTTTCCTGTTGTTCAATAGAGAGTTGGTAGTCTATAAGGGATAGGAAAGACAGGACATTTACTTAACATAGCTCCAATTCTTGATTCTTTATCCTACTACTGGATACGGACTACTGTGCCAAATATGGGATAGAAATTCAGTTGTTTGTGTCTAATTCAACCTACTTCAGCTGTTCTAAAAATTTATGCCAAAACTATATCAACAAAGCTAGGGGGCAGATGCAAAGGAGACTAACAACATTTACTGAGTATTCACCAGGTAGCTGTCACTCTTCCAGATCCTTCGATGTGACTGATTTTTATTCTTATAAGATGTCATCATTAGACCCATTTAGTAGACGGGGCTTATGATAGGCTAGAGCTTAAGTGACATGCCAAAGGTCACATACATGGAAGTGGCAAAGCTGGGATTTAAAACGTGATCTATCTAATCTCCAAATTTTTATTTGCCCTGGGAATGACTGAATTTGCTCAGTCAGTCTGAACAGGCAAATTCAGAGAAATTCAATGGGGGAAATAACAAAAAAGGTTTCAATTTACAAACCTGAAATACCCAAGTAATGTCTACCACTCTCCGATGAACTCTAGCCAGTCAGACAATAAATGTTTATGATGAAAAGTCATCTGCAAGCAGAGGAATCATAGTAACTCTGTCTCAGGAGGCAGCCTACCGCAGATTGCACTCATTAATTCTATCAACATATACGGAGGGTGAATTGTATGCTAGTCACTTCCAAGCTTGCAGTGATGATAAAAACCACCGTTTCTCCCTTGAAAGACCCTATCTACAAATGCAGGCTTAGGTGCTTTTCCCAGGCGTGAATCTAGAGTCATTCTACTGTAATACCTAGGTTATGTGCTTCCCCCCACACCCAAAGATTTAATTTATTTATTTGACAGAGAGAGAGGGAGAGAGAGCACATGCAGGGGAAGTGGGAGAGGGAGAAGCAGACTTCCCGCTGACCAGGGAATCTGACTAGGGCTGGATCCCAGGACCCTGGGATCACAACCTGAGCCAAAGGCAGACGCTTAACTCACTGAGCCGCCCAGGTGCCCTGTCATGTGCTTTTGTAACTGCTATTTTATTTGACTATTTCTTACATTCTATTAATTCATGGATTTTGTGCTTTGCCCATGACCACGCCAGCACCTCACCTCATTTCTCACATACGGATGTTCAGAAAGTGCACTTTGCCGTAAATGGAGAGGTAGATGGGTATAATTCTGGGGAAGGTGATCAGTAAAGGCAAAGGCATTGAGACACAAATTAGTGGGGTCAAGGAACTAGTAGAAATTCCTAAGTGAGGTCAATGTGGGGAATCTGGGACATAAAATAAAACAAGACAGGAGCCAATCTGGTGCTTAGAATTATGGGCTTAATTCAAATATGTACATCACTGGAGGAAGGAGTTTTTAATGTGCTTGATCGTTTGAAGATAGCAGTTGAAGTGCCAACTTGGTTGATAATGATCACTTCAAAACAAACTTTTTCTTTCATTATTTAATTACAGACCACTCCAGTTTCAATGAGAGGTCACGGCTAAAGGCCAAGAGAAGACTTAATTTTGTGGGACTGAAATAAAGGTGAATTATTTTTGAAAACTGAAACTCTTTCCAGTAAAGAGTTCCAGTGAATTTACTAACCTTTGAGAGTAGATTAGGATTCTGTCATAAAGTAAATATTCACGATCAATAAAAAAAAAATAATATATGATCGTTTAGTTCTTCATTACTGGTATTGCCTGGAGCACTGTTGGGTAAACACTTGAGGAATATATCTTGAGTGTGTTTCCTGTTCAGATGTAAATCAGGGTTTACATATGATGGGGACTGAGGGAGGAGGTTGAAGGAAAATGAAGTTAATGGTGGTAGGTTAAGATAAGAACTTGGATGGAATTTTAGGATTAAGGAAATCAGGCCATCCTCAGAGTCCTGGGGGAAAGAAGCAATTTATTTCACCAGGTTGATAAAACTCAGGTTGAGTGAAGGCCAGGAAAGTGCTTTGTACTCAGAATCAGGAGAATTTGTTCGAGATCAAGCTTTGTCACAAATAAGATGCAAGATCTTTGCCAAATCACTTACCCTTTCTGAGTCTCTCCCCTCATCTGAAAAATGAGGATTTGAAATAAGATTATTAGACTAGAGAATTTAATAAACTGTTTCCATCCTTATATAAGGTATGAATTTTTCAAAGCATGTAATTTAATTTCGATTTTACCTTGACTCACAATACAACCTTTGGAATGATCTAGCGTTACATCATTAGCATTCAGACCCCTGGAATTGGAATCTGAAAGAAAAGCGGGTCCTAGGGTCCTAGATTTCCAGGTTGGGGTTTCTCAGTGTTGCCCATTGGCGGAATTCAAGAGAGATGGTCTTCAATGTTCTACCAGCTTCAACGTCCAGTGGCAGAAGCTAGTAGGAGGTCATATTGGCAGATGAAATTATGAATTGGGTACAAAGCCAACAGAAGTAAATGTAGGAGCCAGTGTTGTATATACCAGCTGTATTAATTTTCTATTACTGCTGTAACAAATTAACCACAAATCTAGTGGATTCAACAATACAAGTTTATTATCTTATAGTTCTGGAAGTCCAAAGTCCAGAATGGGTCTCACTGGGCTAAAATCAAGATGTTGGCCAGGCATGTTCATTTTCTGAAGGCTCTAGGAAAGAATCCATATCCTTGCCTTTCCAGTTTCTAAAGTCTGCCCACATTCCTTGACCCATCGACCCCCTGTTCTGTCTTCACGGCCAGCCACATTGCACTCTCTGACCCTTATTCTGTAGTCACACCTTCCTCTTCTACTTTTAAGAGGCTTTGTGATTTCATTGAGCTCAATCAGATAATTTAGAAAACTTTATTTTAAGGTCAGCTGATTGGCAACTTAATTCCATCTGCAATCTTAACTGACCATAGCCATGTAATCCAACAGTCCCACTTTCAGGGGGTTAGGATATCAGCATCTCTGGGGGCCATATCTTTCCCATCATACCTGTTCAACATGAATCTAGGGGAACACAAATATCCGATTGCCACATCCCTGCTTGGTATGCTCAGGGCTATGGACAGTCTCTACTAAAATGTGTATTATTAAACAAACAGCTACAATAAAAAACTAGACTTGGAAATTCAAAAGAATTAGTTTGAATCCTTGGACAAACTATTTAATATTTTATATCTGTAAAGGGACATAACAGTCCCAGACAGGGTTGTTTTGAGGATTAAAGTATTTGATAAACTGAATCTAGTTTCCTTATATGTTTCTATCTATAACAATTATGGTATATATAAATGATTGTGTTTTGTTTTTATTTATTTTATTAACTTGTTTTTATTCCTCAAGACTAACACTTGTAAAGTATGGTACAAGTCTTGGTAGTTCATTTCTTGATTGTTAGAAAGCACATCTAGTTCTGCTTTTCGATGCACACAGGAAAAGAATAAGCTTTTAATTATCCTTCTGAGGAAGAATACACTCTCCAAACATTTAATCCATCATGGTTTTTCAAAGAATATGAAGGTTTATTAGTTCAAGCAAGCCCTAAACATTTATATATAAAGCCTGATGAAGACTAAAATAAATCAGACTCTTGGCAAGAGGCAGTTGTATTATACTAAAAATAAACATTTCAGCTGGAGATCAGAGCTGATTTCTATGACTGGCACTAAGTCTGTAACAGTGATAACGAACTTCTCAGTGGCTTTCAACTATTCAGAATTCCTATCCAGGAGATCCAAGGACTTCTGTGATATTGCTCAACTATCTCGTGATGAAGAGACGCATCGTGTACAGAATCACACACAATGATCAAACACCAAGAATTTTTCCAGCTCTCATTATGAGCATTCTTGGTGTTACTGAAACATGAACTAGTTTTGTTTGGTCAGTCAATCAGTTTTGTCTTTGTGACTTAAAAAAAAAAAATGTAAAATGTAGGCAATTTTCCTCATGCTTTCATTTCAGTGACCACACTCATTATTGTTCCATTGTCTACTACAAGATATCTTAGGTTGGCAATGGTACAATGTCTGTGGTGACTGCCAGTTCACAGACACCAAATCAAAAGAGAGCAGCGTTGGGTCAAGGTCTAGAACACATTGCATGGTGAGTGAAAATGTGAGCTGAGTAGCCTGTTCTGTGGAGGCCATTTTGGCTGTGGCTGTCTGGGTTGAATCCTCTAGTCTTCACTCCTTTGGCTATGTTGAAGCTGCCTTGCTGGCAATTTGCTGTATGTTAATTATAGCATTATGCCAACACATCTTTTTGCATGTTCAGAGGGTATAAACACTAATCATTTATTTTCCTGCTAATACTCAACCTAGCTCCCTTCATCTGTTTCACTGGTGATGGCTTTACTCAAAACCACAAATAAGCTTTTCTACCTCAATTTTGTATTTTTTACTATTATTATTATTATTATTATTATTATGCTACCTAGGGGGTGTTAAAACCTAAAATCAGCAAATATATTACAAGCCTACTACGTACAAGTATGGTAAAAGGGACCGTATAAGATCATAACGAAAGCTAAGACAGAGCTGTATCTTTAGGGAGATTACACAACTTTTGTACCGCTGTGTAAGTATGGAAAACATTTCTTAGGAACTGAGGATGGATGACTTTGAAGACATACACAATTAGGAACTACAGATTTGAGAGGAAGATCAAGCCAATCTAAAGTCTCTGTTACTCCAGTTTGAAGAAAAAGAAATATCTCATTTTTAGAATGTTTATTCTAAATGTCTATGATGCTTCAAATTGTTAGAAACTGTGTCACATACTTAATGTGTCCAGAGCCTCTTTAGACAGAACTGTCACCATGCCTAGACAGAGAATGATACTGCTTTAAAGAACTCATTTGGATTTATGTTTAAGGATTTGTTTATGGATTCTTTTAAAGAAAATGTAAGGGCAGCTCTGGTCTGTTTGTCAAAGTGATCTGTAAGATTGGGGAGTTGCCACATAGAAAATCTTCTATTCATTGCTCAACAAAAATGGATTACAACACATACGAAAATACTTAGGTAAATCAAATATCAGAACAGTCCTTTGAGGAGACTCAGCCTAAATCCTTGTTGACAACTGCACTCTAATTATGAGATGCGTTCATCCCCACTCCTCTCCTTCCTCTGTTGACTCTATTAATTTCAGAGTCAATTCCTACAAAAACTGAATTCTTCCTGTTACTATCTAACTTGGAAGGGGAAACAACAACAACAACATGAGAACAACTCCTTCACATGGCACTAGGAAAAGGAGAGCAACGATTTTCAGGAATACTTCTATCTTATTTTAAAGAATTATGTCACAGAGAGGCTATGAGCATGGGGGTGCCCAATACTCTTTAAGAAGATAATTCCGTGCCAAGAACCTCCTTTTGACACCCCATACTAAAGGCAATGCACTTACTATGCACAATCTTGTGTCTAGTTATGGACTCTGGAATATCAATGTAGGACAGTCGTGAGGTAAGTCAGGCAAGATACCACACTTGAATTATTTTCCCTCCATATTATATTCTTTGATAATAGCACCTACCACTAGTGAAAAATGGGTTTGTCGCTCTTATAATATTAATCAAATAATACAATCTTCCTGTGGGAAAGAACCAAGTGGTCATTTAGTTTGTTCACTAGAGATCATGAGGAGCCTCTGGTCCTCTGTTGTCTTGGCTAGATGTTTACTAATGTAGCCAAGTTTTACATCTCAGTGGTGAGTTATAGCTTGACATTGCCTTTCAAAACTGTCTTTCAAGAATTTACTTCAATAATAACTTGGAGGTTCTTCAACTGAGAAATTACTTTTAGGTCATTTCGTTTGGTTTTAGGGCTACATTCATTTATAAATATTTTCTTCTTAGATGTCCCATTTTCTTTGAAATTTGATCTCACTACACTGAATTCCAAATTTTTTGATTCTCTCAAAAAATATTTTTAAAAAAGGAAAGGTGAAGGGCACCTGGATGGCTCAGTTGATTACATGTCTGACTCTTGGTTTCAGCTCAGGTCATGATCCCAGGGTGGTAAGACCAAGACTTGTGTCAGACTCTGTGCTGGCCATGGAGCCTCCTTAAGATTCTCTCTCTCTCCTCCACCCCCGCCGCCCCTCCCCACTCATGTGTGCTCTCTCATTAAAAAAAAAAAAAAAAGGAAATTTGATTAAAAAAAATTAGTAGGTATTAGATGCCGCCTATGTTTCTTTTATTAATTCAGATGTTGTTCCTGTGTGCCTTGGCCAAGGCATCTTCCTTGTATCAATGCACTTTGTGCTACTTTAATTAAATATATCACTTCTGTTTGCCTGGCTTTGATTTATGTATTTATCTTCCTGGGCTGCTCTGTATCAGGATGTATCTTTATGCAGATACCCAGAATCATGATCAATATAGCAAGAAATATTCAGATCCCAGCCAAACTAGGTTTCTCAACCCATGTCCCACATACACTAAACTCTGGAGTCACAATGCTATGAGTGGGTGGGCCTCTCACACTCCAGAAAACAATTAGAAAATATGGTATCTGGTAGCATACTTTCCTTCAGCCCCCACAGTTCTCCATTCTAGGAAATTTGGGGATCTTCTGTTTAGCTTGTTTCCTGCTAGCTTGCTAGGTGACATAAACAGCAGTACAACCTGGCAAGAACAGATGAGGACACACAAGCACTGTTTGTTACGAATAAAAAGCAACCCTATTCCTTTTGCTTATAGCAGCTAGCCTGCATAATCCCTTACCTCCCACTTCCCCCTTTTTGTAATGAGGTGTTCTTAGCCTGATTTACTACTAGGGATGGGTTGGAAAAAATGGGCAATTGAAAGGGTAACTTTTACCTATCCTGCCCCCAAAAGCTAAATTAGGGAAATTTCAGGCTGTCCAATATTTTTGCTATAAATTCTTAAACTGATGTAATCCCACACCCGTTTCAAAACTTGTTTGTGTCCACATAAGGCAGTATGGCTGGACCAGACCCAGATGGGGTAAAGATCGATGCTCACTTCATGCATCACTTTTTGTTTTCTTCCACCCAGTTTCATCATTCTGTATTTCTCCAGAAGAACCAGGTGTCATGCAGGAGGACTCTGCTCTCTAATGACTCATGAAATATTCCAAACCAAACTTTTTTTTTTTCCCTGCAAGTCTTTAGTAGATTTCATTTCTAAGTGTGGAGTCATTGCTTTATGAATTGCTAATACCAATTTGTCTTTCTTTCTTTCTTTTTTCTTTACTGGACAATAAAGGGAATGGTTCGAGCTCTAACAACCAAGACATAAATAAGAGAAACAGCTCGAAAGCAGAACACTGTGTGCCTGTTAAACGATCAGCTCCTTTCAGATCCTCTGTAAGGATTAAGAACTAAATGAATCTTTTCACATATTGTTACTCGGACACAAGGCACAGAATCAACTTCATTCTTCTCCTTTGAACCAAAACGACAATCATACTGGGAAGCCCCCCCACCATCCCCTGAGTCAATTAAAGATCCTGTTACTGGAGTTATTTTAAATGGGTGTGTATAAAAGCGCTAGGGGACAGATTGTAAGATATAATCCTCAACTGACAGAGGGGAATGTACTGAAAGTCCCCCAGGAGATCACCCATCTTGATGTTTGTGAGACACATGGTAGCAGAGAAGGACAAACCAATTTGAATGAGATAAGAAAAGCCAAGCTTTTTCTACCCTTCCCCCAAATCCTCAGCCACCTCACAAGCTGAACCTTTCAAACACACTTAGTGCTGAGGCAATTTGACATGGGTGGTAGATTAGCACACCCACACAATACAAACAGGGAGGGCACCTCCTTTATTGACGCCAACTTCGCAACATCAGCTGCTGCACGTAGGCCAAAAGCCAGCTCAGAAAGACCAGAATCGTAGCCCTAACTCTTGTCTGTCTTCATTTGGAGGGCTCAACTGAGAGACTGGGAGAAGAAAGTTCAATGGATTCTTGAAAAGTCCTGAGATGGACTAATTTTAGGAAGGGGAAAAATAAAATCTTCGGAGTAGGACTTTTTGTTTTTGTTTTCTGTTTTTGTGTTTTGGCTAGGTCGTGGTGGTATTCAGGGGCCATGGGTGGGGGACAGCTGAAGGAGTCAGAGAGACCAGGATTCACCCATATCCAGATATAAAAGCAGAAATCTGGCACATTTTTCTAATTTCTTCATATTGTCTTATATTATTTAGAACCTTCATCCTTCTTGTACCTTTTCTCTGCTGGTTAAATCATAACGCTTACGGGAGGAAATGGAGGGAACCTATCCCCACAGGCACACATCGTCACCGGCTTCAGCGTCTGTTCAAGTAGCCCAGTCTCCATGCAGCGAGAAGGGAAGATTCTCCATCGTTTCTGCTGAAAAGGAGACCACATGTGTAAAAGTAGAGGAGTTTGGTACATCCTTATGTTCTAATAAGGCTGTCTCGTTCTTCACAGAAACAATGGGGTTAAAAACTTAAGATTTGAAAATGAGCTGCTTAAAGGCCAGTTTCCTCTTAGGCTAACAGTTGATTATGTTTGTTTCCAAAGGTGTCATGTATCTTAAGTCCGAGCACACACTAAAGTCCACTCAGAAATGTTCCCATCTCACTAGGCTTTATCTTCTTTACCCGACATCTCCTATTTCTTGCATAATGCCCACCACCAAAATGAATCAGTGGGCAAAATCTTTTTTTTTTTTTTAAGGTTTTATTTATTTGTTAGAGAGAGAGAGAGGGAGCACAAGCAGGGTGAGTGGTAGAGGCAGAAACAGGCTCTTCACTGAGCAGGGAACCTGATGTGGGACTCGATCCCAGGACCCTGGGATCATGACCTGAGCCAAAGGCAGATGTTTGACTGGCTGAGCCACCCAGGCGTCCCAGTGGGCAAAATCTTAATAGCATACATTTGAGACATTACCATAGGAAAATGAAAAATAAGAATTTTGTTTTCTTCTACCCCCCTCCACCAGCTTTTAATATTTACTTCAATTACTTTTAGCGCTACACATTTTTTTGAAATCAGGGTATTCAATTTTCTGTTGAGTGACATTTAACTCACTCAGGTTTCCCACAGAATGTGTTGGGTTTTTTTCTTGGTATTAACAAGATTTTCATTAAAATAGAGAATACTTGTGACCCAGTGGTGGAGACAAAAGACATAATGCTGCTGGGAGATGTAAAAACATACGAAGTGGTGAAAAGAGTAAATGCCGAATGTGAATACGCACAGGGTCTCGTTTGTGGTCCTTTCAATTGTAGTTGGATGAAGGAAGTTAAAAATAGTGTCTCCTGAGGAAGCAGCCTCTGAAGAAATAGATATGAAGTTTTGGTCAGGGTATTGGTGTATCCACTTTACGGAAAACCCAGATTTCATGAGAGCAGGGATTTCCCCCAGGAATTCATGAACATTTTTTAGAGATGACAAAACTCAAATCCAGAAATGGAGCTAATAATCTGGAACCAATAGACATACTATAGTCACATAAGTCCTTTCAAAACATGGTGCAAAGCTACCATAAAAATTTTTCAGCCTTCGGTGGGAGGGGGCAGGAGGGCGGGTTGGGGAGCTTATGCAATTGCCTTATGGAACTATTTTGTTCTGCCCATCTGCATTAACTCATGCTATTGGAGTATATGTCTCAAAATTCCCAAGAACTACTGCCTGATAGCTCCACCAACCATTTATTGGTTTCTTGAAAGAACCTTTGATTTCACAGAATACTACTATTTCAGCACATTCTCTATCTTTCCTTTATTTTTTTTTTTTCACATACTGCTTATATCCTACAGACACAAGAACATCTTGTTGGAAATAATCACGTGTTTTCCCATGGCCTTTGCCAATTATAAATAATATTTGAGGTGTGGAAAAGAGAGACAAGATCATTATTTTCAGACCTATTCTCAAACTATATATTAGCTTATAAATTGCTTAATAACAATAACAATAAAATGATTAGTGTGAAATATGTTCAGAGATGCTTTTGACCATCTCTCCAAGTAAAAAAATGCTAAGGAGCTCATAAATCATGAGTACTCATGCACTCATTTGCCAAAGTGATAGCCCTAAGTATGTATACCAACTATTTTCCTATCCATTTTATGGGTGTGGTTCTGTAGAAGAATGTTCTTGTGTCTTTAAGTTCATTTTTCTGATGGTCTTATATGCTGAATATATATGTGGCTCAAAAAAGCTAAAATTTTCTTTCAAATATTTATGATTCCTTTATGTCATCCCCATGTCTTATTAGTTGATGATTATTAGCTCCCTTTGTACATTTATAAGATATTGGTCTGATTTCCAATCTATTTCATTAAATTACTAGGTTCGCACAACCTGCCAGTGTGCCCAGTACAGTGCCTTGTACAGAAATGATGGCAAATTCAATTTGTTTACCATATGTCATTTCCTCTCCTTTTTTGTTTATTCTTAAAATCTGATAGAGAGTTGAGGGAAATGAAAAATCCATCATCCATCTGGACTCAAGGAGTCTCTTTTCCATGTTTGATTCTAGGTAAACGAATCTCTGATGTACACGGTACAAAATATGATAGCACACTTCCCCAATTATGGTCACCATCTTGTGTCTCGTATCACAGAGAAAGCAGGAAATCACCTTTTCTAAAACAGCAGCCAAGTTTTTAAAATATTTTCATGCTTCGTAGACAAAGACTTTTATCCTAACTACTAAAAATGCAAAAAAACAAACAAAAAACAAAAACAAAAAACAAAAAAAAAAACCCAAACCCAAACAAACAAAAATCTGAAATTCTGCTTCTTTTGTGTTTTTTCCCATTTCTAATTCCATTGACTTAACTTCAGTGCCTAGGACTACCTTTCCACCTTGGGCAGTCAATCATGCCCCATGGAGCAAGAGCCCTCAAGCTGGGGATATCGGATACAGTGAGGAAAATACTATAAACTGTAAATCAAAGATGATGTCTGGTTTATGAGAATTTTGCCTGAAGACACATTTTTATTCCCCAAAGCCTCTTTGCTAAAGCATTTATTATGGATCTTAATTCCTCTTGCAAATTTAGTTAATACTCATGGATATCTTTTGCATACAGAGCAGGGCACATGCCATCAGAACTGATGTGTTTGTCTGGCAAGTGCAGAGTGGAACAGAGTCGATTATAGAGAGGAAAGTGGACAGCTGAAGGACTCACTGCCTAAACAAAATGCAGCAAAACCCTTCCCTCTGTGAGCCATTCTGGACATTCTGGGCCTTAGTACTGCCTGCTCAGAACCGTTCGCTGGAAAGTTCACTTTGAGAAAATGTGGTCCTCTCTGTTCCCCAAAAGCAACCTCATAACTAGTTTTGAGATGATTAGAAAAAGTTTGCTCTCTTCCTTCCAGTGTTTCTTTAATTCATATTTCTGAAGATTTCTGGCTTGGTTTCACTTGAAAGTCAACATTCTTGGCCTCCTCCTCTTGTCTCAGCATGTTGAAGTCGAGGTGGTGCTCTTTCTTGTCTCCTTAAAAGTTCTTGCCAGTGCCCTGGGCATTGTCTTCTGTTCTTCTTCTGGGAGTCCCCAATAAATACATGTTCTGATTTTTCTATTCAGTCAAAAATTAAATCTCACTTTCTTTACATGTGAACAGAATTCTCTCCATTCATGGAGGTATCCTCTATTGGTGCCTTCCCAATGCCTGGGAAAATCAGGCTTTGTAAACTCCTAAAAATATCCCCCATCCTTCTTCACCTCCAGCTCCACATCACGATCTGGCTGACTAACTGTCAAGGCCACAAGTCAAGTTGTCCCACCTCTGCATGATTACCTGTCACATCCTGACGCAACAGACTTCTGTGGACGGAGATTTCCGTACCCTACTCCTAGGTTTTGCTCACCGACTTTAAGCAAAATTCTCTACAGTCAAATTCTGGACTTATAAAGGCATACAGATGGCTTCTTGAAAGTCAGCAGAAATACATTTTGATCTGGATGGAACAAAAACATGTTCTCCCTTGGAATATGCCATCTTTCCCCAGTGCCCAGAAAGGTATTTTTGGTTGCATCCACATAAATGCATCTCTGAGGAAAACAGTTCTGGAGCCCACACCAGCAAAGCCCAACCCTCTGTCACCTCATGGCACTATTCAGCGTTTGCTCTGTTCCTTTGGCAGTTGCAATTCACTATCATTGTTTTGTTGTTCTTTTTCTCTCTTTTGGATGACATTCCCTGTTAAATCCAAGATCTGTGAGGGTGCCAAGAGTTACCTCTTTGATACTAGCTTTTTGGATTCCCAGGGCTGGTTTGATCATTCCAAGCCTCCTTGGCACTAGATTTTGTCCATGTGTATGTGATTGTCTTGCTGATACACAGGCCTGGCATTGAGCCAGAGCTTAAGATGATGAAATCAATGAGAAAAGGAACTGCTCACTGATGTATTGTAAACAGTCCCTTGGGAATTCTATGCTAGAGGGGAACCATCTGGTAGTGAAAAGTATGTCTAGCTTCAGGTAGACCCTTTCCCTGCTTTTCCCTAGCCCAGTCTCCTTGAGCTGAGATACACAGGCCCCAGGAAGGGTCTGGAAGGGTGCTCTGAAATTTTCAGCACGAGCAACCAAAGAAGTGGTGAGGAAATTTGATTGGACTTCTTTGGAGTCCTACCAAAAAAGAAAGCCAAAGTCATAGGCTGAAGGGTACCTAGATTTTGAAGAGTTAATTTAGTTAATTTAGTTTCTTCAGTGTATCAAAGTATCTTTCACTTTCCCACCTGGGGGGAAAGGGCTGGTTTCAGAATTTTGTCTTTTCACCTCTTCATCATGTACTTCTCCTCCTTTCAATGATGCCCCTCTCAGGTTCCCTGTGTCCGTATGCTTTCTCTCACCCCCTCATCTTTCTATTTGTCTCTTCATTACAAAAATATTTATTTAAATATTAGATTTTAGTTTACACTAAAGAATAAATGACAGATGACATCTGTGTATAAAGAAAGCACATTGCAGACACCATATTTAAGAATATTAGAGAAGACTGGAACTCTTACTGTGAATTTTAGGAATTAACACAGGGGAACAAGGTCAGGGGAAGAGAAGCTTAATCAAAACCTAAAACATCGTGCGAGGCAGACAGTTACTCTTCTCCATCCATATGGTCTCTGCTTGAGAAAATGGTAACTTTATGGTATTTTCTCCATGAAGATGCCCTGCCCCCTGCCATACACCAGCTCTAACCTTGAAGGAGATAACAAATAGGAAGAAATATATGATTAACTCAGAGAATCAGAGGCATTCTAATAGGACAGTGCAATCCAAGAGCCGTATTATATTCTTATATTCCGATAGCTCCACCTTCCAGGTCAGACTGCTGGTGTCATCCTCCAAAGTCTCTTGTTTTAATACATGGCGCAGATGTGGTGATTCATAAACCACATACATCTTGCCTGTAACGAGTGATCATTCATCCATTTTATCCACAAATTGAAAGCTTTTTACTGGCCAGGAACTCAGATGGCTCACAGAACACTGTTTATCAACCAGGGTGCCTCACTGCATGGCACTGTTTACCACATATTCAGGAAATAACTTTTGAGTAGGCACTTGATGCCAGACCCTTTTCTATTACTGTGAACACAGTAGTTGTCGTGGAAAAGACCTTCTTTGCATAGAGCAGGGCTTTATTTTTTTATAAACAAAGAATTTCAAAAACTTTTTCACAAGGAATTTCCAAAAAATCCCCCACAAGATTGCACCCTCACTGATTCGCACTCCAACACACCTTTCCAAGGACAGATTTGAGTGATTTCCCTATGTTCTTCCATATGTATGTCACACAGGAGAGTATTAAAATTAGCATTTTGTGCATGAAACATTTTTTGGCAGTTACTTTTTAATGAAACTGAGTAGGTTTTACAATGAACAACCTCCAAATCCATTCAATTTATCACACTAAATTCAGAAAACTGTCCATTGAATGATGGCGGCCTCCACCAACACAAGACCCAAAGCAAAGATTCTCAGTACTTGGTTGGATTTATAACATACCTTGATCATTGGGTTCCATTTGGTTATTAGGAACAGATTCAAGTTCTGTGTGGATTTGCTACCATGCAATGACCTGAGGTATGTATAACTTCGGGAAAAGTATAACCATCAATACTTAAGAGCTCCACCTTTAAGAGCTATACACTGCTGTGAATGGCTGAATGAGGGAATGATCTAGAATCTGAACTGACATCTGTCTAAATCCTCCATGCCAGGTTTTGCTTGAGCTTGGTGGAGATGGAAAGGGTTAACGATGGTGTTACTGAAACTTTTTTCATTTCCGAATCCTTGCCAATTTCTCTTTGTATCTCAGGTACATTCTTTCTATCCTACTCTGTACTTATCTGATTCCTCTTTGGTAGAAGTTGGTCCTCAGACACTTGCAATTTGCAACCTTCCTAGCAAATCCAGACATCAGAGTTACAGCTTGGTTAAAAAAAAAAGAGAGAGAGAGAGAGAGGGAATTAGTAACTACGCCAGCCTTTGCTAGACCTTGTTTTCCTAACTGCCAAGACCTTTCTTTCTGAAACCAAAGACTCAGGACGCCGGGGTGGCTCAGTCGTTTAAGCATCTGTCTTTGGCTCAGGTCATGATCCCACTAGAGATCAAGTCCAGCATCAGTTTCCTTGAATAGCAGGAAGTCTCCTCTCTACCTGCTGTTCCCCCTGCTTGTGCTTGTGTTCTCTCTCTCTCTCTCTGACAAATAAATAAAATCCTCAAAAAAATTTTTGTTTTTAAACCAATGTCTCCTGTCACTCCAAATCTACCCCAGGAAGGACTTGCCAGGTGTTAGGGGAAGCATTAGGGCAGTGATATAATCTCCCCAAGGGCCTTTCACTGTCCATCTTGCTAGATTCCTGCAGGACTTCTCTCATTTGGGATCCTCACTTCCTTCCTTATTCTTCTGTTTAGATCACCCAGATGCAGCCTTTCTTCAATGCACATTAACACATCTGTTTGAGTCCATCAGAATCTTGTTAAATTGTTAGTGAGATGTGTTTGGTATACGTGAACAAAAGAGCCAGGCAACATAATTTTAAAAATTTCAACCAGTGGTGCACATTTGCCTCTTAATTTAGTGGTTACCCACTGGGGACTATATGTCCAGAAGTGGTAGGCTACAGAGCCTCAGTCCAAAGAATCTATTGTTAAGTCTCAGAACCTCACAGAGGTGCAAATGCTGTACGTTGGGGACGATTCACCATGAATGAAAGTTTTAGAAAAAGACGGAAGAGAATGTAAATGCTGAGTAGTCCGGTAGCCCAAGACCTCCCATTAGGGAAATTGGTCAGCACAGTCCTAACTAGGGCTGTATTTTATGAACAACAACAACAACAAAAAGTGACAATCAATAGAGCAAGGACAGTTCTCATCAGTATCTCTGTCCTGGGAAGCCCACCTCTCCACAAAGGTCCATTACACGGCAATCGTAACTTCGAAGACCTTTGCAAGTGCCATGTAGTGATTAAGAACGGAAGAGTGAGAGCTTGAACAATGCCAGAATCTTAACACAACATCTGCGGGTAACTGCGTGAATCCCGGATAAAAACAACGTTCTCAGCATTTCCAGGAATTCAATATAATCTTCAGTAAAAAATTGTGGGAACTTACTGGAGGAGCAACAAAGGGGATTTAACGCATTTTAAAAGGTGAAAAAAAAAACATACAGTGTCTGAAATTATTTGGTTTAAAAGTGGTGAGCTGGAGATCTCTGAATAAACAGAGACCTCGATTTGCCTTTTCCAAGAAATTTACCCGGGTTTACCCACTTCCTCTAATTTTTAACTTGTTATATTCTCAACTTTAACACACAGGATCCCACATAATTCTGCCGCTGCTTGTAAACTGCGCATCAGTTGTTGGCTGTGTTTATGTCTCATTTCCTTTATCATGTTACGAACTAAGCAGCCGCGTGTTTCCTCCTCACCCTGTGCCTCTTTTCGCATCGAAGGCTGCTGAGCTGTGCGTGGTGTGCAGTCAGAAATGCCTATTGAATGAACTTCTTGTCTATGTTGATCCTATTAACCAGATAATTGCCTAATCTCTACTTGGCTTTGTGCTCTATAGGCACAACATAACAGGTGAAGTGAATAAAAGCTCTCTTCAAGCCAATACGTTCATGAATGGGGTCTTTTTCTGAGAGGGCATGGTCGCCTGTACCTCTGGAAGACAATGATCATCTCACACCAATGAGCAGATTAGACCCAGAGCAAAGTTGACCCAAAAGATCAGATTTAGTATCAACACAAACAAATCTTTACAGAGGAGAAAGCAGGGGGAGGCTGCACACCCACCAGCACTTTGCCTTCCCGTCTCCACTTTTCTCGGAGCAGACATCTGAACCACAGACATTCCAATCACCATCCACGCTGTTTACTTGGGCTGGGGCAAAACTCAATAAGATCGATTCCAAGTTGCAGAGCCAGATATACGGAGGAGGAGAGCTGTGGTATGAATGCAAAAGAAAAAGAGGGAGAGAGAGAAGAAAGGAAAAGAAAAAGAACCTGTGCTCACACAGATGATCGTCCGGTCACTAAACATGTCCTGAGTTTGTGGGGGAAAAAATCCACCTCTCAGCACATCCATTGTGTCTGAGTTAATCAGATACGGTTAACCAGCATTTCAGGGGACGTTCTGTGATTCCTGAAGGTCAAGAATGTTCAGTCTGAAGAAAGTTATTTCAAGCAGCTACCTGTATGTCTTATATCCCAACTCTTGATACATTTAAAAAAATAAATAAATAAATATGTGACCCATCGTAATATTTTCATATTGGGTAACTACAGAGAATATTTTGGCAAGGGTACTTAATCTAAAATGTTCAATTTTAATCAGTTTGAACTATGGTCTGTCTTTCTGTGAACTGAAAGCCACCAATCAATTTTCCTTTATCTTTTTTTCTGTTTTTCTTACCCAAGGCAATGCCTTTTGTAAAAGGGTATTTATTTTTAATGGATTTTTTAATGAATTTTTCAGTCAAGCTATTAATAATGCCATTAATTATAGGCAGCTTGTATTAAAGTGCACACTGGCCTCTTAATCCTGACCCCCAGCTATTGGCTCGCAGCTAATCCAGCCTGGTGCTTGGCAGAGAAGGGCAGGACTCAGCCAGCGGCTGCTAGGAGACAGGACGGGGAAAGGCAGGACCATGGGATAAGAGGGAGGAGGGCTCAAATAGAACGTTTCGTTTCTTCTTTGCCAGAGGGCCTGAAGTTTAAAGCCAGATGATGTGTGAGTGGGGTGGGATAATCCCGTAGATGCCACGCAAGCACTTAGGAAGAACTTCCCAGTGGAAGGGCTTTGCTCTGCCTTCAAGGCCTGGCCAGGTTGATAACCCCACAGGAACACTGGGCTCCCTCACCTGAGGCCATCATGTGCCACTGCCTGGGCTTCAATCTGCTTAAATCGACCAGACAGAAGCTTCGGCCACATAATGGATTCCAATCCCTAGCTTTCTCTCCTTCCCCGCCCCGGCTTCCCAGGGTTAGGAAGAGTGTTTAATTACCATTCGCTTTCAAGATAATTCGATGTTCCAGGATTTCACCCATTAGTGAGAAGGCCGCTGTGGGTTTCTTGGCGCTGGGCGTGGTGTGTATTTTTAGGAATGTTGGCAGGTAGCACAGGCAAACTCTCCGGTTTCAGGGAGGAACCGCACGCTCTGGGGCGTCTTTTGCTGATGGTTCCGGTGGACGTGGGGGCTCCGTTTGAAAGGAGGAACTCAGCTTAATCTGAAGTTGTGGGGAAAAGGTTTCAGGGGGCAACAGCAAGCCCAAACGGGAGAGCGGAAATGTGAACACTAACGACCAGAAAACAGGGAAAGGAGACACAGCATCGCGAAAGCTCACAGCTGGATGAGATTTCTATCAGGATCCTGAGACAAAAAGGCAGGAAAATAGGAGCTCGTGGGTCTTCCTGAAGCACCTTATTTTGTCTCTCAAAAGGAAGTGGTTGCATGTAATTGGTATGAGAGAAAATATTGTTTCTAATAACAAGTCCATTCCAATCAAAATAAACAATAACTCCACGGCATTAGTCTATGAAGGGCAACATAACAGCTCTCTTCTGGTGCCATGATTTTGATGGGAACCCAGGCGAAACTTCACTCTTGATAAATACCCCCAAATAAGTCTGGGTTCAATTCTTTAAAGACATGAAACAATTTTTAGGGGTTTTCTTCCCCATCAGGTTGTGAAATAAACATTTACATCGTGGGTGGAAATGGAGGAGTTTCATGAGGAGTTCCTTTCAGAAACAACTGATTTTATTACTGACACTTGACTTTTACTTTCTCAACTATAAACGTTATCAATTTCTCATCTGCCTAAAAGGATTCCTGAAATTAAAAATAGAACAGTGTATTAATGGGTTGTTTTGAGGAGGACAAATTAGAAAAGTATCGTAACATTAGATTGAACAGCCTCCTCGTGTAACTGGTGCGTATTATATGGCTTGTGTGGGTCTGGTATTGTGATCCTTGTGAATGGAATGATGAACAAGAACAGCATAGTTCCACCATTCCAGGTTTTAAAGTGAACCCAGGTCCCAGCTCCCCAAAACATTATCTCCCCTATCTGTGCCAGAGATATCTGCCAGACAGGAAAGGAAAATTAATTTAGGGTTTGATAGTATGCATGCCACCACCAAAATGTTCCTAAAGAATACTGGAGAGGTCCAATATCAAGGACATAGAAAATAACTTGTTCCCTCCATTACTTCTACCTGGGATGAGCACAACACTTTCTGATGAAGCTAAGAGCATGTAGCTTGATTCACCTATGACAATCCTCTCTGAAGATATCTGATGAAGTTATCATGCGGAAGAGTTGTATGGGGCATTAACTCACCACCACCGGGAGCTACTGGGCTCAAGGATCTGTCGTTACATCGTCTGTCAAGAAATATGAAGAAATTCCCTCTCCAGTTCATCACTTTCTGGCCTAAGTCCATGCTCTTCTAAGCTCCAGGCACTCGATGGTCCAGCCATACCCTGACCTTTAGTCAGAGTAAGCAGAAATGTTCTTCATACGCCCCAGACAGTTACTCAATTTACCTTATTTTCTTGGTATATGGGAAAATTGGGATTATAATCTCAAAGGCTAAGTGGAGTTCTCCTATGTATCACCAATAGCACCTACGTTTGACTTTCCACCAAACTCAACTTTGGGGAAACAAATTTTTTCTTCCTCTTTTCAATGGTTTCAGTCTAGCTCAGTGAGTGAATGAGAGAGTAAAGTGGAAATGCTGAAATGAGATGAATGTAAAGTAAGATGAGAGGGAATCAAAATTTTGTGTTCAGGGAAGTTGGTTCCTGGTAAACTGCCCCTGAACACATAATCCTCTTGTTCTTTCTTTGACCCCTAACTTAGTCATCCACAAGCTGGAAACACTTGAAGATGTTATTTAACCTCTCTAGCCTACTGTTTGCTCATCTTTAAAATGGGAGTCAAAGACTCTATTTCTCAGGATAAGGAATGCAAATTCCCCATAAAAGACAATGAGTAGAAGCTCAATATATGGTAGTAAGCTTATCATTACAATTGTTGCCTCCTGATACAGCATCAATTAAAACCATATCGCATGTATCACATGGCATTCTTTTTGTTGTTGTTGTTTTTGGGGTTTTTTTGAAAATGGCTTTTCCAGGAAAATAACTATGCCCTTTTCTTGCTATGACTTCTATGCTTTACTGCATGGGCTTGCTGGCTTGATGTATCTGGAGATAAGACCTCATAGGCTGCTCTTTGACTGTAACAGCTTATAGATCTTGAAGCCAGCTTCACACCATTAACAGATGCAAAGGCAAACAGAATTCTCAGCTTAACATGACTCAGAGCCTTCCTAGTTCCTCTGTGAAATTCTACATGCTTAACAATATGCGGAATCATTTTTTAATACAAAGGCTTAATGTTACGGATGGCTTCTCAGGTTTCAAACTCAGAATCCAACTCAGATGAGACAAACCATTCCACTCAGTTTACTGTTGCTCTGCTACCTGAGTGGAGATGAGGAAAAGACTGTGTGGCTTTATTTTACGAGCACTCGACCTGAAACTCGCTTAAAGAATACTCTGTACTCAGGTTTCTGAACTGGGCATTCTTTCCACCAGATCAATGGGTTTGTAAATTGTGTCCTAATACAAGCAGTAGAGTGAAGATTGATTACTGGTGACGGGCTCAAGATGTTCGGAAAGCCCAGGTTATGTGGGTACAGCCATGGTGCCTCTCTCTGAAGAGACAGCAGTTAGAGCTTAACGGTTGGTTTAGTCGTCCCAAGGTGTTGGGGGTTTTCTATGTTTGGTGTTCTGTAGTAACTAAAAACTTCAAAATTTGTCAGGACAAGTAAAACCATAAGTTTACTTAGCTGATTTCAAGTCTTTTGATGGTTTTATCACATAGCCAAAACTCTTCCCACTTTTTCCTCAGACTTTTTCCTGGGAAGCTGAGCTTCCTGTAGCTGTGATGGGGACAACTTGAAAGTTGACTCAAAGCCCGATATTTGATGTTAGTTTCATTATCAAGCCAAACCAGTCAGAGTCCTAGAAGGTTCTTAGTTCATTTAGATGCTTGTAGCACAGATCAGAGCTGTGAACAAGACAGAAAGTTGTTCTCTTATGCAACATTCATTTTGGAATAAATACAGGACTCAGAGGCCAGGTTTTCTGAAACTAAGAACAACAACAAAAAAAACAGGGTTTAGTTAATTAGGCAATATGTCTCAGTCAATATATATTTTATGTCTCTCTTCAGGCCAGCTCTTCAATTTCTTAATCCACTTTTATCTTTAGTTTTCATAATTTTTATATTTTTATTGGTTATGTGGAAATTAAAGTACAATTTCTATGACATTTTTCAAAAGAAAAATTTTGTGAAAAGAGTAGCATAATCTCTGAGTTCAGCTTAGTTTTACTGACTGTGCCATCAACTCTATTCATAGTTTTTCTCCAGTGTGAGATACTGTAGCTTTGTATACTGTGGAAGCTGTTGCAGAATATAAATCCTACACTTAAACAGATTTAAAATAAGTCAGGTACAAGATAAGATAAATATTTCTGAGATAAGATTGAGAAGGATCTAATTGTTTTCCCGAGGGGTATAAAATAAAACACAGAATTTTTTGGTACATCAAGGTTGGAATTATCAGATGAGGCCTTAAGGAACTTAATTTTATAATGCTTCTGACCCTCTTTTCCTCCCCAACCATTCCCTAGTAAAGAGCACAACATACTTAGTTTCTGTCTGAAGGAGAAAGCAATCTGTGCTATTACCTACATAAAAGTCGTGACTCACTTTCCCCAATTCCTTGTTCCCTATGCCGTGCCACTCTATGAAATGGAATGGAATAAGCCCTTGTTTTTATATGGCAGCCCACCTAAAGTTTACAAACTGGCTTTACGTCATTCATTTCTTCATACTATCCATGTGGTAACCATAAGTAGTAGATAGAAAAGAGACTGTTATCACCACTTTATAGATTAGGAAATTCAGGCTCAGAAAATTCAAGATAAGTTTACCATCCTTTAACTTTAAATGTCCTAGTTAGAATTTAATTTCCGATCACCAGAATCCCCCATACATGCTTTCCATCACACCAAGCAATACTCATGGTACTTACAGTTGACAGGAGTGAACCTGGCTTTCTATAATGTGTGAACAAAAAGTTATGATAGAAACTGGTTGATATGTTGAATTATATGAAGTCAATTTCCTTGCAACCCTAGCATTCTAACAATGTTTCTGGACCATGCTGGAATATTTAGTTTATACTGTGAGGAACATGAGGACCCCGACTAGAACCATCTTTTTCTCCTCTTGCAAGTGCTAGAGATAGTCCTCACAGGGTTTCTGGTTCCACATCAGATAAGAGAAGGAGACATAACATCTGCAGTGAAAGACCATAAAAATTAAAAATAAATCTTTGAGCAAATCCAGCTCATTAAAAGTATAAATTAGTCAACCAAGGAAGGTGATTTCCTTTGATACCTTTGAAAAGCAAATAGTAACCTAAGAATTCTGAAGGCAAGATGAAAAAAAATTCAAAAATGAATTTTTGAATTATTCCAGGTCTATCCAACTCAATTCCCCACCCAGCTGGTGGTGGGTGTGAGGGATGAGGGAGGCCCAGAGGATGAAACAATCTTTCTTAGGGTCTTCAGCTGCAGGTGAATGATCTGGGGAAGGGACTCTTGTTCAGACTCAATCAGGGAAAGGAAATTAGTTGCTCTGGACTCCTCTTCCTTCCATTTTTCAATTAATTTATTGGCAGGGCAAAATAGTATGTTGCCAAACTCTTTACCTTTTATACATGGTCAGTCAGGTGTCTTCCTCTTTTCCTCTCTCTGTCTTTTCATAACCCTCAGAAGAAAGGTACTTGATAGACTGTGTTGCCAAAATTAATTTCTAATAGGTCAATCTATAACTATTTCAAATCCTTAATTTGTTGCTTGTTTCTCATGTTCATTTTGCCCTTTCTTTCTCATCCATCTTGGTGTGTCTTTAAAAAAATATTTTTAAGGCTTTCTGGAAAAGAGTTCAAAATTGTTCCTAATCCCACTACTTTCCTTTTCCTAGGGAAGTTTTGAAAGGCTGATGCTTTGTTTCATGTCACTTGCTAGTTGTTTTACTTTGACAGAGCTGGGGTATGGATTCAAGGGAAGGAAAGAGTAAAAGAACAAAAGGAGTCCAATTCAACGCTTGAGATTTTCTGTCTTCCCAGTGGGACTCTGTTTTTGTTTGTTCTTCAGAGGAATGATGAATACTGATGAGACTAAATTTAAGACCCACAGGGAAGATGTGTGTACTATAAAATGCTTTGGGTCCAAACACGGTAACACACTTTATGATTTGAAAAAGTGCTGATGAATTTCAGTAAAGACCAGTGTAATTTTTTTTTTTTTTTTAAGGCAAAGTAAATAGAATGCCCAGGGGAGTGGAGTTCTCTCTCATTTCTCACTTTCTCTGTTTTTTTTTTCTTTTCCTTAACTTTGGAAGCCCCCGCCCTTCCAACATTTCTCCAGGGAGGAATACAATTCCCAAGGTTGTAGCAACAACAAAAATGACAATCAGTGAGCTTGCAGAGTAAACAAAGGCTGTGCTTGTGTACAGAATCTGTTTTATTGGACCAATTTAACAAACTCCTTCCATCTAGTCCTATGAATAGTGGGAATTGGGACATGGCTCCTGGAATCCAGGGATTCCTGGCAAGAGAAAGCAATTCAAATGTTTTGTTCTATCTGATTTCACCCCTGTATATAGATACGGCGGTGTAATGTGGTTATGGAATAGGTACCAAGAAGGGACATGGATATAAACTCATATCTCAGATGATTTGTGAATCCCAAGAAATCATGATATGCTTGTCCCTTTTACCTTATGGGTTGTCTGCTTATAAAGAAAACTGGAATATCTAACAATAAATTTCAGTATGTGCTTGACCATATACAGATTTCATTTTATAGTCACCTTTAAAGGACAAATTGATAAACATTAATCTTTCTTTAATTTTATTTTTAAGTAAATTGCTACACACAACGTGGGACTTGAACTCACAACCCCAAGATCGAGTCACATGCTGTAACTGAACCAGCCAGGCACCCCTTGATAAACACCAATCTTAACTCATTTGAATCAACCACAAGAAAATAAAAAGCTACAAGTATGACTTCTTCACTTGTTTTATGTTCTTTTCCTCAATGGCAGCAAGAAATTCCAGTACAGCACAGTCCAGTTTATCCAGTCTAGACTACCCTGGCCTATCAGGGTCAGCAAAGTTTCAGAAAAGGTCCAGAGACTATTTCAGTCTTTGTAGGCCATGTGTGATCTGCCTAAACTACTCAACCTTGCCTTTGTAGTGCAAAAGAAGCCAGAGACAATATGTAAACAGATGGATGTTTTTGTGTTACAATAAAACTTTATTTATAAAAACAAATGGTAGCCTGACCACAGGCCATAATTTGCCAACCCCTTTCTACCTCATGGACTATTAGGTTAGGTGTGGAGAAAAATGCCTCCTTGGTTTTTGATACAAACATAAAATCCACACAGTGTTGTATAGTTAATATAATCCAAAGTAGAACTCTTCAATTAATCTTTCATCTGTAATGTTACTACCTAGAAGACTACTATCCCATAAGCCCACATCTATCTTTCTATTCACTGGCAAATCAAGAAAGACTGCAGTGGACATGTATATGAGTAAGGCATCAGGCTTGATTCTGTAAAGAAACAAATGCATATGAGATCAAATTCTAGATTCCTCCAGAATCTACAATCTGGTTAGGATTTTAAGGAATTAACTAACCCCTAACTGCAATACAAGAAATGGTAAAAAAAAAAAAAAAAAAAAAACATGTCTTAGGTAAGGGTATTGGTAATGCATTGTATTGAAATCCAGGAAGAGTAGGAATGATTGGTAAAGTAGAAAGGATAGTAGAGTATCCCCAAGTGTTGGTCAGTGTGCCAAGAGCTTCATCTAATCCTGGACATGAACCTGAGGCCATGGGATTGTTTTCTTCACTTGTTTCAGGTAGGAAATTGAGACTCAGGAGGGATAGACCAATCCAATCCAAAGTATTCTTTTTTTTTTTTTTTAAGATTTTTATTTATTTATTTGACAGACAGAGATCACAAGTAGGCAGAGAGGCAGGCAGAGAAAGAGGGGGAAGCAGGCTCCCCACTGAGCAAAAAGCCTGATGCGGGGCTCGATCCCAGGACCTAAGATCATGACCTGAGCCAAAGGCAGAGGCTTTAACCCACTGAGCCACCCAGGTGCCCCCAACACAAAGTATTCTTTATTCGTTGTTTGCCTTCCTCCTTGAAGTCTTGGTAACTCACGTAAGAGTGTTTGCTCATCTTTGCTCAGTACAGTTCCGAGAAATACATGAGAAATTGTACCTCCTGTCAAGAAGCCAAAGCAGAGAGAGATGACATGACTTGTCTCTAGTTGCACAGTAACTTTACAAAAAAAGCCGGATTGGAATTCACACCCTTAGGTTTTGAAACCCCAACTGCACACACTACCACGTTGAAGACCAAGGTCTAAACCACAGTAACTTCATTACAAAAAACTGATGAGTGGGACATGAGTTTAACCACTGTTGTAAGATAGGTATTTGGATTATTTTGAATGAAATGCCATAAATACACCAGTAAGTATAAGAAAGGACTGTGAGCCGTTGAATTACTGGGGGATGGTCCTTCTGCAAACCCTCTGCAAGGCTGAACTACCGCAGAATGGAACTCAGATGCCCTGAGTTCCTGATAGCCGGTATCTGCCAGTCTTTGATTTTCAAGCTCATTATCAATGTCATTAGCTCATTAGGAGATCAGTCATTTCAACTCTGGACCCCAGTTTTCTTATCTGCAACAATGAAAAACTGCGCCAACACCGATCACTAAGGTTACTCCCAGTTTGAAAAGCTGAGTTCAACTGAGATTCTCTTACGTGCTGTGATCTGATCCTATGGGTTACATACATTTGAGATTAACCAGCACATCAGAGCCTTTTGGGGTGCTAAGCCTCAAAACATGTGACCTCATGCAGAGCAAGTGGAGACAAACCCATGCTAACGAGGGCTACCTTGTCTTTTAGAGTAATCAACTCCCCTCCTCCTTTTTCTAAATTATTGAATTAGAGATGCTATTTTTAAAAAAAATGTATTCCATGACTTGGGCATTTTTCATGACTACTCCGAAGTCAGAATTAGGAGGATGCTGGACCTCATGAAAACAAGCTTTGAGAAGAGAAAGTTCAGGCGAGTGTCCTCCTTCTGAGCAATGCTGAGCAAATCTGAGGCCCCAGAGCAAGGAACCAGGACATGGGGGGGGGGCTAATGGTTTCCCATCTTTCCCTTTTAGGAGCTAGGATTCGGGATCATCTGGTGTGTGCTCTGTCCCTTTTTTCACACGTTACATATATTACACATCACAGGAAAACCCTGCCTCGACCAGTCAGACACAGTGTTGGGCATCTCTGTACATAGCACGGGGAGCCTGATCAATTAGTCCATTTAACAGGAGCTCCCAGCCAGCCTCCCTCCGGAAAATAGGTGAGAAATTCTTATATTCCTCTCAATATGTTAATCAGACAACTGGTATCACAGTTCTCTAACTGTGTAATACCAGTCCCCCTTGGCAGATATATTTTATTTGGATAATGATGTGAAATTTAAGATCTACGTTTCAATTGTGCAGAGCCACGGGCAGTTGTCAATTTTAGTGACAGACATAGACCTCGAGCTAAATTCCTGTGCACAAGCAAAAATTCCAACAAGCGTAGCACAATTCTGGTCCCTTAATAGAAATACATTTTCTCCCATCGAGGGGCAGTATTTTTAAACTGTTCATCGCATCTCTTGGTACCGGCAAATCATTAATGCTCTCGAATATTTCCTTTAACACGGGCATTGGTGACTTGAGCCATCAACCAGCCTGACAGGAAATCAGATGGTTATAACCTGATAGCCTACTCCTTCTCTAGAACAGTGCTGAACGTGTACCATCCTTTAGCTCTCTGCAGTTTGTCGAGCAATGTTGCTCGTTAATAGGTCCAAACTCCAAAGCAAAAAGAGGAGCTTGCAAATGCTGAATTTCTGAGACCTTAGGATCTACGTACTGGGGAGAATTCCCACTGCCGATCTTGCTGTTGGCAATTACATTAAAGAAATAGCCAGCAAGTGAACTCCACGGCCTGGGGCAGCAGTAATGTGATGAGCGGCCTCTCACCTCTAGGTCACTGGTTCAAATCCAACCATGGCTAAAGGGTCGGGGCACGGGGGCGGGAGGGGGGCGGGTTGTTGAACAGTGTCTGGTATTCTAGGTAAAAGTATTTGTTAGACTTGTGAAAACACACATCAGCTCCTCAGGCAAATGTACCAAAATAAACATCACAATTAATCCTAACCCCTTGGTATTATGATTTAGCACAGAGTGAGTTTTAACCAGCAAAGTTGAGAAGGAGGAAAGGCAAGTCCACGAAGTGTGTGTTTCTCCTACAAAACGGACTGCTTTGTATTGTGTCCTAAAGGTAAATCATCTGGAGCTTTGTCTAAATGGAGAGCAAGGGAATTCCAGAGAAAAGGCTCCAGTTCCCTGAAATGCAAAGCAGGGACATTGGCCAACAGAGCAGGCAGAGTTTTCCTGCTCCAGCAGGAACAGGGAGAGAGGCTGTCTCCCCAAGACTTCTTTACCCTACCCCCCCACCCCCGGGGGACTAATCTGGTGACACAAATAGGAAGACAGAGGATCTGGGGGCAGGGCCAGATGCTCACCAGGGTTTCCTCCTTGGACCTGATTTCCTTCCCTGTAGCTTAAAAGGTGTGTATGTTGGTGGTGGTGGGGGGGACCTCTGAAGCACTTATTGGCTGGGGGAGTCTGTAATTCTTTGACCAGGAGCTCTGAGCAAACAGCTTTTTACTCTCTGACTAGTGTCACCCCACCTCTCCATGCTCCAGCAAAGGCACATCTGAAACCTCCAACATAGGACCCATACAGGTTTGGGAGTCACCAGGATAAGATCTGAAATGTGTCTCTGCTCCTCCAGCTGTGTGTCCTTCTGCAGGGGGATTCCCCTTCCTGAGCCCCAGCCCCCTTGCCCACAACGGAGTGAGAGACTACCTCAAAGCATAGAGGGAACTGAAGGAAATAAAAGAACCTGAAACCATGCCAGGTACAGAGCACATATGCAATAAATGGTAGATCCTTTATTAGTCGTTACTTTCCATCAACCACAGAAGCATTATAAGGCTGGTGTTGCTTATTCACTCACTCCAGTGGTCCTGAAATCTGAACTTATTTTTTATTGATTAGATCTATATAATCAGTAAAAACGAACTATGGAGGGCCAGCCATTTATCCCCAGAACCCCACTTCTGGATAAAGTGTAGATGCCTACGCTCCTTATGTGGACGGACTTCTAAGACATGGCAAAGCAAGGTGCTTTGAACATGCCTAAGAAAGCCTTTAGTTAGGAGGATCAAAAAACTGAAGGTATTTTCAAGGCTGACTTTTTTTTTTTTTTTTTTTTAAAGAGCCTACTGGGGAAAAAAATCAGCTTTGAGAGGATGATTGGAGATGACTTGACAATTCATGTCCGGTGTCTTTCTGGACTCGGTTTGTTTGTCTACCTCTAGCCCATCTTCTCATATTTCTCCCAAACATATACACCCAAGTTAGTAACTGCAGTGACTCATCAATCAACACTACATGGATTAAAAAAAAAAAAAAAAATCTTACGGAAGATAAATGTGGGTCTCCCTTGATCAGTTAAATTCTTATTTTCATACACTAGATCCAGAGCAAGGTTTCTCAACTTCAATACTTTAGACACTTTCAGAAGGATGATGCTTCATTGAAGGGCCATTCTGTGCTTCTTAGTTTGTTAAACAGAATCCTTGTACAAAGAGCACAGTCTCCACCACGTGCAAAGAGCACAGTCTCACTTGCCACAAGAAAATGTCGCCAGACATTGTGAAATGTAGCCCGGGGTGGTGCCATCAGCCCAACTGAGAGACCCACTGTCCTTTTTAAGCCATTTGGGAAAAGAACACCAGTGGAAGATGTGTTATTTGGCCCTTTCCCAGAGAGCAAGGGAGTGGCACTTTGTGCTGTGTTTACTTAACTTGCAAGTTATCTGTAATGAGTGTTGGTCTTTCTGGTCTCCGACCCCTGCGTGGAGCTATGGATAGATATGTTGGGTTTTAGTGGTACCCTGGGATTGAGAAACAGAAACTGGGGTACTAGCATTTATTTTTATTTGAGTTTTTGAGGTTCTAAGTCTATTGATCTGTGATGTCTTTGAGATGGACCACACGATAACATGCATCCAGTGGTTAATTAAATATATATGCGTATATATATATTTTTTTTTCAAGAAAAAAATCCAGAAAAAAAAAAGGATATAGCAGAAATCCGGCCACAAAGGAACACCCCTGCAGCAGGAAGTAGTAACTCAGAGCCATAGTTTAACAGCTGGAGCGGGCAAGGAGGAAATCAGAGACATGAAGGATGTCAGCCTCACAAACAAAGCTGTGTACTTTCAGAACTCTAGGACAATAAATAGATACAGTGTTCTCTTATGATTGACTGGCACTTAAACTTTATTATGAGTGACTATGTCAAGATAATACCAGAAAAGTGCTGCAAATATGCAAAGAAAATTATTGCACAACAGCTTCCATAACTCAGGGGGAAGAAAGAGCTAAATGGCCCAGCCACACCATCTGAGCAAGAATATGAAACTGGTTAAACTGGACTGGATTTCTGCCCGCACTCTGCACCTCCCCAATGCGGGCACTGTTCTGAGCCATACATAGAGAGGTAAATGTATGCCATGCATACCCTCCATTAACTGGTAACTTTGTTCAATACTTCGGTAGTTTGCCCAGACCTCTTCAGGGGTGTGTTGTTACATGTCAGCTACAGAAATATGTTACTGTTTCCCCCCTGCTTTTGCACTAGGCACTGAAATAGTACCCTCATAGTTGTCCTTACCGTCTCACCTTTTTCTTAAGAACCAGACTTAGATGAGTCTGGGGAATAATATATTTGGGAATTCATGCCTTTAGACTTCCCCACGTTGCCTGTGCTCATAGTCTGGGGAAAGGAAAGCAGAAATAGGATGGTGGGAAGAGAGGATGATGGAGACAAGAAAGATAGCTAGTTTAAAATATTTTCCACCCATGTGTTGAAAGATCCCTGAAAGATTCCCTTTCTCCCTGTCATTTGCCAGTCACTTACTCCTTGCAAGAGAATGCGGTGTGCTTATCGCTTCAGCATCAACCACGGGCACCCCGCTGGTTCCACAACCAGGCTTGCCTTCTGTGGGAGCTTTCCTGGGACTTGGAATGAACTTATCAGCCATTCCTCGCCAATGTCTTTTCCTTGCTGTGCATGAGGAATCTAGAAATAAGCACTTCCCAACCCCAACCCCCCTAATTCCAAACGCTACCAGTGCATTTTGCTGTTCACTAATAATTAGTGGTACAAGGTCCTTTTCTGAATCAAAGACAGCCACATTGAGGCCACGAAGGAGTCCCCAAAGGGTGGCTGGAGCTCTCCCGGGGCAGAGAAGAGAAGACACTATTTGGATTTGCAGGCACTTACAAACTAAAGTCATAGCCCAACTCCTCTGCCTCCAAATGAAAGAGCAGCAACACATGCATTGTAAACACCTCAAGATTTCACAAAAATACTTTTCACTCTAACAGTAATTTTGACAACAACTATAAAGGGAAGTGGCGCTTGGGATTTAAACAAGGCAAGATGTTTACTCCCAAACTTGCTTTCAACAGCGATGGAAAGAAGACAAGCGACTGCCCTTGGTTAAGACAAAAGCTAAAGAAATTGCGTGGGTTATTTCTGAGTGATCTGTAAAACAGAGTAATATCAATTATCTTACAGAGATGCTTTGAGGATCAAATGTGATGGTCTGTGAAAGCATTCCGAAAATATAAAAATGACATTTAAATGTAACATGTTATTAACAACAATGATTATTGGTTTAAATAGCAGCTCAGTGTCTAGTGCATTATTTCATCAGATCAGAGATGTGGAATGTAAGTAAGTCGGGTGATGTTCTGAAGCACATTCTCTCCGATGTTACCTGTCAACGTTGTTCAAGTATGTGGGGATTCTTTAATTGCATTCGGTTCTTAAGGAGCCTTCACCACCTTGATCACATGAAGCGCCCCAGGTTATTTGTAGCCCTGGGCTTGTTTTCATCACGTGAGCCAAGGAAACTGCTGAAGAGGGTGGAAGGTCACAGAACACTGCCGCGCATTTCCCTCTTAGTTAAAACTTTTGCTTACTATTGTGACATTTTCCAGTTGATAATTTTTAGGAGCCCCAAACCAGTCCTTAAGGGACTTAATATTGAAGACAGATAATTATGACACAGATATGAGCAGTTCAAGTGCAAATATTAAAGAAACAAGAAAATAGATAACTCGAATCTTGGGGACTGGAGCAAGGCTAATGTGTAGGATCCGGAAGAAGAGTAAAGAAACAGGAAGACTGCTCTTTATTTAATGTCCCAGTGATTTCTCCTTGGGAACATTCTTAATTAGAAACATTTATTTCTTTGACGGTAAGGACAGAATCTCTACATTTCTCTGGCAATAAATATCTCTTCTCCCAGAGAAAATCTCCACTTTTCAGATACTAAATGCATAATTTCTACATTTTACTTGTTGAGAGAGGAAGAAAAGAAGGGACTCCTTTCTGATTATACTGTTTTATGTTATTACTCTAGGCAAGAGAATATTTATAGAGAATAAATATCTAAACTACTTAATTAACTAATTAATATATTTGAGTTAATACTTGTCCCAGGCATAATTACCAACATGGTACAACTCCTTCCTTTTAAACAGTGACTTATATTTGAAGTTACTAAAACAGTGATTTTTAATATAGATCCTTAAAAAGAGAGGGGACACTATTTTTGCATGAAATCTGTAGTAGATGGCACCATCCTCAGTCTAAGAGGTTTCTGCATATTTTAATAATTTAGAAGGCTCAAAGGCTAAAAAGAATGGCTTTTTCAAATACTGATTATCTTGTCCTTGATGATGTTTCTTTTATTTTATAAAAGGTTTGTGTTCTTCCTAAGTTTTTTGAGTAGTAATTTCTAATAAAGAAAAGAAAGCACTTTATTTTTTTAAAAAAAAGTAAAAGGTAACCAGTACTAAATTACAGCTAGTAAACACGAGGTCTACATAATAGTAGGAAGGAAGTCTGCTAATTTATAGGCAATTCATTATAATGCTAAATATTAATATATTTCTGTTCTGCCTTCACTTAGAGCTGGTTGAATCATGAGCCTCATCAAGGAACCATTAGGGGCTCAAGTTAGGTCCCATACAAAGAGAACAACACAGACCTGTTTTCTGCTCCCTTGGGCTCAGAAACCAATTTATAAAATAATAATGTAGGCAAAAAGTTTACAGACAACAGGAAAAAAATGAAATCATCATCGTTTTAGACAATATTTTGCATCATGTGCTTGTCCCATATGTAAATATTTTTAGAGGTAAGGAAGCAGTACTCTACAGAGTAGACGTTCAGTTAATGTTCCCCGATTATAATTAAGAATTATTTATGAGGGGTGCCTAGGTGGCTCAATGGGTTAAGCCGCTGCCTTCGGCTCAGGTCATGATCTCAAGGTCCTGGGATCGAGTCCTGCATTGGGCTCTCTGCTCAGCAGGGAGCCTGCTTCCCTCTCTCTCTCTCTGCCTGTCTCTCCGTCTACTTGTGATTTCTCTCTGTCAAATAAGTAAATAAAATCTTAAAAAAAAAAAGAATTATTTATGATTTTGTGGCCCAGAGCTACATTCCTAAAGCTCTAAATTAGACCCACGATTTGGTAGAACATTGTATAAACCATCTACAGGTGGTCAAAAGCCAAGACCCCCTCCACCCCAGTCCAAGTTCCAGGCCTCCTTAAAAAGACTTGACAAACTGCAGGGAATGTTGTATGCCTATAATTGTTCCCCCTCATAGAAATGCAGAGAACACCACCACTGTTCTATGAGAGAAAGGGAAATGACAATAAGATTAAAAAGCAGGGGGTGTTGATCATTACAGCCGGAGAAAAATTTTAATTCTCCCTCAACGACTGCTCTCCCCCAACCTAAGCAATATCAGAAACCAGCGGTACCTCCTTCGCTATTAGTTCCTGGATTCAGAATTCTTCATTAAAGTTGAGGGATTAAATATAGCACTTTAGCTAATTAATTATGGTTTGATCATTTTGACACCTCCAAATGACTCAGCCACATACCTTGAAGCTTTGTCAACTCAATTGCATCTTTATTTTTGTTGCCTTTAACCAACAATGAAGACTAATGCCACTCTTTCTGGTTCTCAATCACCTCTACAGAAGTGCTCCCCTGGCAATGTGCGAGGACAGACCTAATTAATCCCTCATCTGCCCTCCGTCGTGTCTATACATCACACTGGCAGTTGGAACTGCTGCTTGTTTTAAGGCTATTGCTGGAATGAAAAGCTCATCTGTTTTTCAATAATTTTACCACAGGTGGTGATTTGTAATTAGAAAGGGCAGAATCCAAATTTTGGGGTGCGCGCCGGCGTGCATGCGGGTGCTCGCGTTCGTGCACCAGCACGTGCACGGGCTTGCCTGTGCTTTCTAGTTACAATGGGCACTTACTGTACAAGAGAGAAAAGGAAGGGAAAACAGCACAGCAGGAAAAGAAACTAACTTTTGCATCGGGTTGAACAATGGGACCATGCAAGAAACTTTGTTGCCATTTTGATTTCTGGTTTTGCTTTTTTCAAATTGATAGAGTCGCATACAGGTTAGAGATCAAATGCTTGGAGAAGCTGCAAAGACTGTGAGATCCAGGGACCCTGAGGACTCATTGATGTTCCCTGGAGGGGTCGTGGCTTACGGTGTGCGCAGATGAAGGAGGTAGATGAAGGAGGGTCAAGTGAAAACCTTCGCTTGGACTTGATTCCCACTTGGCTCTCTGGTCTCACTCGGCACGAGGGAGGCACGGGCATTCTCGTTTTCATCCTACGGGAAACCTGCCATAACTGGGAGAAGATTTTAGCATAAACAGGCAGTCTGGCTAATTTTAGCAAACTGCGGGGAGAGGACATTCGCTTGCAGTTGGATGAAAATGCTGTGATAAAGGGAACTTGATTTCAGGACTCCATCCCGCAGCGTCACTACAACGCCATCCTGGGCCACTCGCCTTTGCTCTTCTGGGCCTACTCAGAGTCTACTCTTTACACCTGAAGGCACTTCCAGGAAGGCGTCCTCCAGGATTCCAGCCTGTCATTCATCTATGCAGACCCCGTGGCTTAAGGCTCTTTTTCTGGCCTGAGAGGTGAACAGCCGGGATTTCCATTGATAGCCTCAATGGCTTGCCCCTCTCCGAAGAGGCTGTAAATCCCTGGAGGGTGAGCGGCCGTTTGGGGTTTCCTCTTGATCCCAGAACCATACCATGTAGTTCATACAAATATGTTTATATTTATATAACATGTTTACACATATATGTTTAATACATAAAATTGATATATCTCAAAATGAAATGGTCTTATGATTCCCAGTGCACACTAGACTGAAACAGTGGCCTTACTCCTCATGCTGGAAGAAGGACAGTGACATCTAACTGTAGCAGGAAAACAAAAAGAAAAATACCTTAGGATTTTTGTCTGACAAAATCTCCCAGGCTGCAAGTATTTTGATACACTGGAAATGAATTATCACATACAGTTCTTGAGATGGTGTTTGTTTTTTAAAAACAGTCAGTTACTTTCTTAAGTGGAGTTTGCTTTGCGGAAGGCGAACCCAGAAAAACTTTGGTGTGGATTTCTGCTGGTCACAGGCTTCTGCAATTATGGGGTCTGGTTGTAGGATAGGTTGGAGAAAGGGAACACTGACTCTACCATGATATCTGCCAGCTTACATTTGTTTATACAGAAATAGTTTCCCCCCTTAATACCACAGAAGGGACGATGGCCCATCACACTGTAGAAATATGAGATCTATGTCAGAGGTCAGGATGTTCTTTCATATCAAGAGATTTTGGCATTAAAAGAAAACCCACACCTTGTTCTCTAGCTCTTCCCCTCCACATGAGCAAGCTTGCAGACCCACAGGAGAGGTGAAATAAACACGCCTCTCATTTCACCTGGTCCCTATCTTCTAACAGCTGATGATTTGTGGAAATTAGTTCATCCAAACAACTGGATGAAAGGCATCTAGAGCCAATAATATCTTGTCCTCCCATTTAAATAGTTCTCTGTATTCTGACTATACTAATTTCTACATATACAATATACTAATTGTTCCTAATTGAACAGTATGAAGAATATTACCTGCTCTGTTCATTTGAAAAGGGGGAAGTAAAAACTGTAATGCAAAGAACAGCTTGGGTCATTTTTTTTAAGCTACCTCTTTGTTCGGGTTTTATAGTTTAGACCTTGCAGTTTGGGCGATATTTTTTCCCCCAAATACAACAAATCACCTTATATCTCTTAGTTCAAACTGCTTAGCCTGTTATTAATGTCCTCCTCTTATTTTATATGCGATATTTATTTTCAGCCTGATTCCTCCTTGTTTCCTTACATGGATTTTCCTCTGTAATTAGACTTCTGTTCGCACACCCTGCAGACATGCATACACATTCCCGTTGCTGGGCTTGTACACACAATTCCCTTCACCGAAGACACGCTCCCCACCTCTTCTTATCATGTGAATATCTTACCTTTCTCAACCAGACTTTTCCAGTCGACCACGGTGCCTGCTTTTTCTGACCTCAGTGCCCTTAGCCTATGTAGCATTTCAAAAAACTCTCCACCCAGTACCAGGAGAGTAAGTCATGTTTTGCCCCAAAACACTTCTGTATTTTTTATTTATTGTTATTTTATTCTGGTAGCATCATTTTATATATTAATGCTTTATTTTCCTAGTTACAGAATAAGCATGCCTTCCCTTTGCCTTTCATGGTGCACACAGCCTTCAATAAATGTTTGATAATTTCCTTTTAAACACACATGGATACTGTCATTCTATTTCCTGAATCCACTTTAACTAAAGAAAGGAAAAGTGTAAGATTTTGAACATCTCTACAAAAGGATCAGGAACCTAATCTCTATACTACAGAACCAAAGCTACTGAAAAAAAAATTACTTTTGCCCAATTGAGAAAATAGTTCATACTTAGACCTAGACAGAGCTGGAAGGTAGCTTAGAGCTAATTTCCTCCAACTCCTTTCAGTAAATGAGAAAACTGAGACTCTATAATAGACAACATGATTTTATATCTTTTTATGGTCCCTGGACAAAATGTCCCATAATATTAGTACAATTTAATATACTTCATATTTTCAAAGTATGTTTATACACATCTATTTTTGCTCCCATCATAGCATTGTAAAACATTTGTTATTACCCTTCTCCTTCTTCTTCTTCCTCCTCCTCGTCCATCTCCCCCTTTCTCCTTCTCCTTCTTCTTTTTTTTTTTTTTTCAGATTACAGACTTTTAGAAATTCATGTACTCAATCCACAGCAGAGGTTGGACCAAGACTTGCATCCTTGGCCATCTCTACCTGGGTGATTTCCTCCATTCCCCCAAAGTCATATATATGTTGCCAATTCAGAACTTGTCCTACATGTAGAGACACACATAAGTAATCCAGGTGAACAAAAGTTGTGGGAATGGGGAGCAGAAGAGATTAAACAAACAAACAAACAAACAAACAAAAGACAAAGACAGAGAGAGAGAGAGAGAGAAATATTTCCAGGCAGAGGGAAGAACATGTTCAAACACTTGAGTTGAGAGGAAGCAGATGGACTCTAAAGAAGGGAGTGAAGTTTTCAATGTTGCAGTAGAGTAGTGGAGGCGGGGAGGGGGGTGTTGTGTGTCTGTGCTTGTGTAGAAGAGGGCAATGCTCTTCTTCACATTTCCATTTGGATGTCTCAAAAACATTCCAAACTCAATAGAGCTAAAGCCAAACTCACTATGTTTACCAAACAGCCCCACATCTGATCTTACTCCAATATTTCCTCTCTTGGTGAAAAATGTCCCTATTCATGATGCTGAAAGTCTGGCACTCATCCTGGGCATCTCTTGCCCATTGTATCAATTCCCCACCAACAAGGCCTGGTGATTTTGCCATTGAAAAGTGTTGCCACTGCACTCACCCTCTAGATGTAGGTCATGTGTTCGTTCTGGCCCACATTACTGTTTGCTCTTGCCTTATTGCACCAATATCTTGGTCTTGGTCCTTGGTCATTCTACTCTGCCTACCCACTCGTGTCTTTTCTTCCCCATGACAGCCAGGGCAATCATTCAAAAATAAATAAATGTGATCATTTCACCAACCTGCAAATATCATGCAATAACTTTCCATTGCTCTAAGTACTGACTACAAACCTTTAATTAATTTTAGGTCAATGTCTCTTGAACTTTAATGTGTAACACACCACCTGGAGATCTTTTAAAAATGCTGATTCTGATTCAGTGGGTCAGGCTGGGCTCCGGCAAGGCCATGATGGTGGTGTGCAGATGACACTTTAAGTAGCAAGGGCCTAAGATGACCACCACCTCAGGAGTCCCTCCACTATCACTCTGTATTCTATCCACAGTGGACGCCTTTCCATTCTTTGAAGTCAGCATGTCCCCTCTCAGCTCAAGCCTTGAATGTGTTCTTTCCTCTACCCAGAGTTTTTCTTCTCTCTTCCTTTTTCTCCCCACCCCCAATTCTCAGGTCCCTGGTCCCTTAGTCATACCTTAGAGTTTACCTCCTTACCCACTCTGCTGCCTGTACTTTTTTTTCACAGTACTTAACACAATTTATATTCATGTCTTTATCTCTTTTTTTCTCTCTCTTTTTAGAGAAAGAGAGAGAGCGAGCACACAAGCAAGTGAGCACATGCCCATGTGGGGAAGGGCCAGAGGGAAAAAGGAGAAAATCCTATGCAGGCACCACGTCACACATGAAGCCCATGGTGAGCTCAATCTCATGACCTGAGATCATAATCTCAGCTAAAATCAAGAGTCAGACACTTAACCAATTGAACCACCCAGATGCCCTTTCTTCACATTAAGTTGTGTGATTATTTAATTAATGTCCATACTTCCCTATCAGACTCCAAACTCCATAAAGATTGAATTTAGAAGTAAAAACCAATAACTGTGTTATTAGGGGTCCAAGTACCTTTATGGGTCCCTCTGCTGATCCTTCAAGACAGAGCTGGATATTAGAAAATAACACTTCCTACTCTCTCTCCCTCAGCCCTCTCCCCAACTCCATGGCCAGAGTGGCAGATGAGGACCACTGGGCACCTGGGTGTGGATCAAAGTTGGCAAGGAGTAGAATTTTCTGAAGTAGCAACTGAGAAGGAGAGAGAGAGAAAGAGGGAGCAAGCAGACTGAGGCACCAGAAGCCAAGTGTAGCCATGTATATACTGGTGTGTTTTGCTTACCATTAAAACCACATCTTGTCCAGTGCCTTGCATGTAATAGAAACTCAATAAACTCTGAATATAACTCTCTGAATATAAATACCCATAAAAAACAACTATGCATATCTTCTGATCTAATCACCCCTCTAAAACAGCATAGTGTAGATACAGCATGAGCTATATAATTTTAAATTTTCTTGAAATTGTGTTAAAAAAATGTAGAAGGAAACAAAGTTAATTCAATATTTTGCTTAACCCCCAAATTACATTTTTAACATATGATCAATATTTTGCATTCTTCTCTCTTTTCATACTAAGTCTTAAAATCCAGTTCAGATTAACCACATTTCCAGGGCTCAGCAGATAGAATATGGCTACTGGCTACCATATTGGACAGGACAGCTTTAAAATATTTGGCCTCCCCGTACATAGCTCAAGTGAGTATACAGTCTGGCATATTGGTGAGACGAACATCTAGAACAGAGTGTAGCTAACAACTACAAACCCACAACATCTCTCAGCCCTCACCTCTTACAACAAAGTCATCTCTCTCCCCACTGATGTACAAGTTCCTCTCAGCAAAGATCCTATAAGGGGAGCAACTCTCACTATTGAGAATGTAAAACACTAGAGAAAATAAAAAATAAGGGCTTTTATTTCTATACCAAGGGTAGAAGGGTAGAAATAGTTAAAAAAAAAAGAAGAAAAAACCATCTTGTACTTGTTTGGGAATCTTGAGGAAGACAGTTGAAGGATTTCTGGTTTCACATCACTTGCACACTCCTAATGGGCCACTGACAATTGCAGGTAACTCATGCAGCCTCCATCTATTTCCATGCATTAGCACTGGCTAGTGAAAAGGAACAGCTCCCTAATAAAGCATTCAAGGCAAATGCTTTTCGACTACTGAGAAACCCATCCATAAATACATGTGTAATTTTGAAATTAATCAAATGTACTCCTTGATCTATGCTGCACAAGCTGTGTGCCAAATATTGCCTATTTCCATGTGTAGCTCTGTGGATCTTCATTCCAGGCAGAAACTGATGGGTTACTTAGTCATTCATTGAGTCTATTCATTTATTTATTCTTTCTACGTATTTCTTGAGCACTCTCGTGTGCATGCAGGTGACTGAGGACACAGTGACCCAGAAGGCACGGTACCTGCACTTGACAGTCTAGGGAGTCTCTAACCTGGTGACAGAACGCTTGCATGTTATTTACATGAGGAATTTTTACGTGGATTTTGGAGACACTGGAAAATAAGCTGCTAATTAAACATGGCAGGTGTTTGTGTTAGGCCTGTAGAAGTTCCCCATGCCAGCAAGATAAGCCAAATGTTTTCTAGGCCCCACTCCCTACATTCCAAGGCAAGGTCACTTTCACGGTTTGTCTACAGGTGTGCTGATCAACATTTCCATCGACCATGTGACAGTTCAGCAGCTTTCCCCAACACCAGCTGTCCTCAGTCTCCAGGCCCTTAAAGGGGAAGGGCATGGGAGAGGAGAGAGGCCACAGACAGTCTCCGCGCTCAGCCTCGGCCACAGCGGTTCTGTTGTATGCCTTCGAGGAAGCCATCTTGCTACAGATTTTCGAGGCTTGATTGCCCACTTTTTCTGCTCACCCAGTGGGATCAGCCCAAACTAGGACTCCGATGCTTCATAATCTGCTGGCCAGCATCATTCTAGTCTCTTCATTTCTCTGCTGTCACTCTACAGAACTCCTTGCCACCTCTTGGGTGTCTCCAGGTCTCCAATGCTCCCCTTTTCCTTGGCAACCACACTCTCTTCTAGTACTCAGCCCCTTCAGAAGGGATGCTCACAGCAGAAGTTCTAGGGTCCCTAGTCATCAGATCTTTCAGTATGTTCCAGCACACAGTCTTAGCACAGTACATATTTATGAGGGAAGGGGCTGGATGAGGAAGGGTCAGAAGTCTTCCCTGATCACGTACATCCTGAATCATTTGTCTGTCCCCATCCTCTGACTCTGCTACTGAGTCTAAAGCACTTTGCAGATACACGGTGCCAAGGAGTGGATATTTTTTCCCTCTTGACTCCTCTATTATCCCACTGCATTCTGGATTCAATCAATCCTCCCACCTCCTGCTGAGATGGGCTGACATGTGTGTACATTTAAACTTCAGTGGTGGTCAAGACTCAAGTATTTACTCTTGGAGCTCCATGGCCCTTAGAAAGACACTTGTTTAAGTGTCTCTGAACACTGTGTGACAAGTGAGAAATCTGGTTCTGCCCAGAGAACATGAGGGACTATGAGGAGCTCTCTCCCCAACGAGAAACCCTGGTATGCCAGGTACATGCATTCTAAGTGTGTTTGGTCTTTGGTGTTCACAAGGTTTGAATACTCAACTTCTCAATTTCCAGTTTCTATTATTATGGATAGTTTAAATTTCCCTTTAATATATCTCCCAAAAGAAGGTAATGGAAATTGTGTATGTGTCGCAATGAGTAGCCATTCAAGTGAATTTGTTGTGCACAGTGTATTGGAACATGTAGATTATATGATGCCATCCCAAGTAGTTGCCTAGTTGAGAAAGGAGCAATCATTAGAAGAATGGGAATTTTACTGTATATGATCATTAAGTCAAGTAACAAGACATTGATCTGTTCTCTGAAAATCTAACTACTTACTCAGAAGCTAAGAAGTATTTTTTATATATCTACACTTTGAATCCAGGCTTTTTAGTGGGTTAATTTCTTTGAGATGGTGAGTATATCCTTATATATATCATGACATTCAAGGTCTATTTTTCCTGAAAAAAATGAATGAGTAAAGATAAGGTTGTATATAGGATCACATATTGCCATTGACTTTCACGGCGATTTTAGAGAAACTTTCCCATGTGGAAATTAGTAAGGAAAAACACAATAAAATTTCTGACTTTCCACTCCAAATGCATTCTGCTTTATTAGTATATTGCCTTTGCGGATTTTATCTTCTTAATAAATATGCCAGGTAGTAGGCAGACAAATGGATAACTCACATGAACTCAAGATATTCCCTCAGGAGTATACATGTATTACTATGTCCCTGGAGATCTGTTGGACTTCATGGGATTTGCCTATCAAGTCTGCAGTTCTGACAACATTAGACTGAAAAAGTCAATGGAAAATTTTTATTCTCTAATGTCTCAGATATTACAAAGTGTTACTGTTCCTCCCATCATGGTTCTCTACTTTCTATAAACCTTGGGAGGTATCAACACCTGCTTCACTGACAAGTATCCTTAAACTGGAATTCAATGTAGAGGATAATCTTATCTTTGAGAATTCAGTAGAGGGCAATCTTGGGTGACTCTTCCACTGTTACCCTTCTCTAAGCAGTTGGAATGTGTGATTTGGACTGGCATGCTGTGGGAGACAGAACTTGGCATTGTTCTCAAAGTGAGTCCCAACTTTCCCCATGTAATTTCATGTACAACGAGATCATTTCCAAACAGAACATTAAACAGTACCCTGATGATCTGTAAGTATCCATACTATTTCCTTACTTTCTACTTGTAATCACCTCCTATGGGCATTGTGAAAACAAGATGATTAAATAGAAAACAATGCACAGTCATTGCTTACCTTCTTAAATACCTTCCACTTCTCCCATCCCCACTAGAGGGAAACAAGACGGAGAAGAGGATGCCAGTGTACACACCTCTAGGCATGGCTTCTGCTCCAACCCCGGGATCCTTTCCCAAGTTCCACTTTTACTACCTACCTGGGAAAATAAACAGCCAAGGGATTTTTCGAACATTTCTGCAAGGCTACTTTAAAGATTCTCTATCAGCCTTTCTGTGTCTATGCTTTATCCCTTGGAGATGATCTGGTAGAGCCAAGATAAACTTATAAATCACCTCTGGGTGACTTGGCCAAAAGTCCAACAGTCTCTCACTTCCCCCAAGTGATTTACTTTGCCATTTATTTTTAGTCTAGTGTCAGATGAGGTGGCTGATAAGGTGAAATCCTAACAACCAACTGACCATGGTCTGAAGTGGCAGGAGACTGAAGCCCATGTGTGCTAGGCCTGGTGACAGCCGCTTTGTGACAGAACTTGTCGGAAGTAGTCTCGGGCCCTCCGGTTCTACGTGTGGGCCTAACCCTTCCAGATGAATGGGAGCTGACAGGAGTGATCCCTGCAACATGGAATAGAGTCATGACATGAAAACAGGGACATGTGTGGGATTGAAATACCAGGCACAGATATGTCACTTATAATGTCCAGAGAAATGACAGGGACTCATGCTGACTTTACTTGATTTCTGTTTAAAGATGCCCTTTGTGCAAAGAGACTGAGCTAGCTGGGAGTCATGGATTGGGAAAACTACCCCCTCCCCAAGCATGCCCACCCCAATTTAATAGAAGTTACAAAATCACTAGCATTGTGTACCACTGGAACAGGGATCCTTGACCCTGATATACAGCAGTTATTGAGAACCCCTGCAGGAGAGGATTGAAAATGAAGACCCTGGAAAATGGGTATAATTTTTACCATAATAACACTATAAATCTATATTGTCCAAGGAGATCAAACCTTATTTTATTATAGGTAAGCAAAGTTAAAAGAATTATCTTGGGGATGCCTGGGTGGCTCAGTCGGTTAGGTCACTGCCTTCGGCTCAGGTCATGATCCCAGGGTCCTGGGATTGAGCTCCGCATCAGGCTCCTTGCTTGGTGGGGAGCCTGCTTCTCTCTCTGCCTCTGCCTGCCACTTTGTCTACTTGTGCTGTCTCTCTCTCTCTCTGACAAATAAATAAATAAAATCTTAACAAAAAAAAAAAAGAAAGAATTATCTTGTTTCATCCAACAAGTCACTTGGTTCTGACACACATTTCACCCCCTTCCTCTCTAATGCCCTTAACCTTGAGCTGGAGGTTAATATTAATACCAAACAAGGGTTACTTTGACCCTCGCCCAATTTGAACTTGGGGCATCTGAGAGGAAAGGTGCCCTAGAGCTGTTTAATCAATAATACCAACATGCTGCCCTTTTCATGTGGAGGTGATTCAGACCCACAGATGTTAAAAATGGCAGGTACCTTCTAATTTCTAATTTCCATTTTAACGGAGGCAGGAGTTCCCACTTTTTTCTTTTTTGGATTTACATTTTCTAACTCAGGGGTGCAGAAGGCTGCGGGTGCGGTGGATCAAGATTATGACAAAGACCAGAGTGAGTTCATTCTTTCCACTCCCATGGCCTCGATCTCTCATGTAGGATTGAGTCCACACCTCAAAACCTGTCTCCTAGAAGGATCCAAGAGATGTCGATCCCTTAGCAAAACTTTATTAACCTTAACTTTTCCTAGGGTTATTTACATTTCAAACATTATCTCTCATGTAGACTGAAAATAATGCAGACATGGGAAATGAGGTTACAAATACAGTAAGTAGGTTAGATGGATATGACAGGTGGTAGCTAAATTAATAAACTGGTAAAGATAGATAGATGGACTTTTCATTGTTTGGGGTACCCCATGGAGTTCCACAATGCAGGTAGCTATCTTTCAGTAGCTCTGAACACAGTGGAATAACAATGAAAACTAAAACTTAAATCTTCCTTCGGTATGGCTTTACAGGCCAGGAGAGAAAAGATATGCACACAAGGTCAAGGTGGGTTAAGGGACTTCAAATCATTTCACTATAACTGATTCCTTAAGTAACTCTCCACCTTAAGGAACCTGCCCAATAGTAATGGCTACAGGGACATACAAGTGAAACCATGTGTTAATGTGTTAGGAATTGAAAGCAAAATTATAACTCAAGAGTTAAACATCAACAAACCATAATTTCTGCTTTGTATTTTTCAATAATAATAATAATTTTAAAAGGTGAATAATGAAATAGGCTATTTATTCTAGGTAGAATGGCCATCTTACTTCTTACTTGTGGGGACCGACAAGTTAAGTTGAGAAACACTGAGATACTCTCCAAATATAAAAGGTTTTCCCAAATATAAAAGTTTTTTGCTTAAGATATACCTAGGTCATGATTAGAAATATGTACCTTATTCATTTTCATCTACCTGTGAAAACAGAACAATAAGTAATATCACAAATTTTTCATCATACCAATTTTGTGGAAGAATTCTACTCAACTACTGCATGGATAATCTTGGTCACCAGCTCATGTCAAAACTTATAAAGCAAAGTAATTCAGCTAAACAGGTAAGAGATGGTAAAGGATGAAACAAGCCTTCAGTGCCTGTCCTTCATACTTGCCCACACCGCCCAAATTTACTTATGTCAGAGAACCAGGCTCTACTATCAACAAATTAGCTTGGGACTGATCCACTGATTCAGGTGGCTCAGAAATGTCGACTTCCCTCTTGAGTCCTCTGTTTCCAGTGCCATCAGGACCTCTGTTGTGGTCCCTCTTTGAGAGACTCTGACATGTAACCTGTGCTGATCAGGAGTGAAATGTCATGAATACTCCTATCCAGCCTCCTGAAATGTGCATCCAGCTGAGATGGGACAGAGGCAGGAAAGACAACGGGAGAGCTCTAATGAGATATCTAGCAAAAGGAGACCACAGATTACTTTTTAAATATCCTTGACTAATAATCACCTCCCTTGAGTGAGAATCTGCAGAGTAAAATCACTGAGAAAAGAGATATATCTAAGGAAAACTGACTTTTCCTCAGTGCCAAAGAAAAAAAGAAATAAATGACTTTAGGTTAATCTCAGATTTCTCTCTCTGACTGAAAAAGTTCTCTTTTAAAAAATATTCTGTGTTACTAGTAAACAGAGAGATGAAGTTTATAATGAAATATGTTGCCAAAAAAATATTTTAAAAACAAGGCTTCCCAAAGTTTACAGTGACAACGAGAGAGGTACTCAATATTGTTGGAGGTGGTGTAAACTATTTTGGAAAACAATTTCGTTTATATGTCAAGACTTTTAAAACTTTAGATTAAACTTAGAAAAAAATCTACCTTGAGTGTGGAATCAGAGTTTAAGACCAGATTTGGGTATAAAGAGAGGGAGCTCATCATGGTTAGTTAAAGAAAAAAAAAAGTGTGATAACTGAAAATAACCAAAAATTAATGGATGGGATAAATGAACTATGCTACTTTTTCCTATAAGGTTTGCATAGAGTTATTAAAAATATTTCTAGGTAGGGACACCTGGGTGGCTCAGTGGGTTAAAGCCTCTGCCTTTGGCTCAGGTCATGATCTCGAGGTCCTAGGATTGAGGCCTTCCTTGGGCTCTCTGCTCAGCAAGGAACCTGCTTCCTCCTCTCTCTCTGCCTGCCTCTCTGCCTACTTGTGACCTGTGTCTGTCAAATAAATAAATAAAATCTTTAAAAAATATTTCTAGGTAATATCTTATAAAATTATAAAAGCATCCATATTAATGATAATGCAAAATAAAAAAATATATATATACATAAAACAATCCTAAACTGTAAAAAACTACATGAAATATGTATATAAATAATCTGAGCCTGATCTATTTTATTCTTCAAGTGGGGGAAAATCCTGAATGGAACTTAACCAGTATCCTGTGTGGTGTTGTCAAGCAATATGTCTGTGATGGAATCCTAGGTCATTTTTTTTTTCTACCATGCTACTTCTTTTAATTTTCTATCACAAGCTGGTAGCATTTTATAGTGAAAAAAAAATTATATGTATATCTAAGTAATAGGAAAATTCTTCACCAGCTAAATTCAATCGTTTCCTTGCTCTGAGAAGTGAGATACCAAAAACTTTTTAAATAGAGCCATAAAATGATAAAATGGCAAGTGATTAGAATTGGGTATGTGTCCTCTGGAAATTCAGAAGAGAGAGAGCTAGTTTCTTGGGGAAAATGGAGCATCTCATGAAACAAAGTTGAAGTCAGATTCAGAAGACCTTGAATGCTAGACTAAGGAAGATAGACTTTATTCTGATGCAAATAGAAGTGCTTGAAGAAATTTCTGTAGCCCTAATTAATGGATAGCTTTTGTTCTTCTCCATTAAAGCTGGTACCTTGAAAACGTATATGCATATGTGTATTCATATCTGAACGTATGTACACTGAATATATTCACCCCTGGGCAGGAAATAATGTGTCTATAAAGAAGAAACAGGAAGAACGATTAAGGCATTCGTTAATTAGGGTCCATTTACATTTCCAGAGTCAGCTAAAATCATCCACTTATTTAAACGGAAATCTCCTCAGTTTATTACAGTCATTATTACTTGGCAGTAAGAGATAACTAGTTTGAATTTCACAAGTAGAGAAAATTGCATAGTCTGTTGCTTCTCTCAGGGGTCACTATTAGTCAATGTTTGAATAAAAGAAATTGCAGCTCTTATTAAATGAAATTAATTTTTCTTGAGTACCTACTATGTGCAAGACAGTTGGATGAATCCTCTTTATGGTCTCATTTACTCTTCACAGTGACCTGTAAGGTTGGTATTCAAAATGCACACATTACAGTACAGGATACTGAGAAAAATATTAAGAAAGCAAAGTAACTGGCCAGCGTGAGCCTAGATCTGTACTCAGAACTGATCTCTCACCATTCAGTGTAAGCCAATGGATAATAACTTATCACACTAGAGAAGGTCCATTAACTCATGCATTTTCTTTTTTTTTTTTTTTAAAGATTTTATTTATTTATCAGAGGGGGGGGGAGAGAGCGAGCACAGGCAGACAGAATGGCAGGCAGAGGGAGAAGCAGGCTCCCTGCTGAGCAAGGAGCCCGATGTGGGACTCGATCCCAGGACGCTGGGATCATGACCTGAGCCGAAGGCAGCTGCTTAACCAACTGAGCCACCCAGGCGTCCCAACTCATGCATTTTCTGACATTATTGCTGAATTGTCTATTTCTGAGAATATGTGTATAGATATGCAGTATGTCCATATCCCTATTGTGGGTATTGTGGGCAAATACAGCTATTATATACCTCTATGCTATGCATGAGATATATACATGCATTATAGCAACAAATGTATACATAAAATTATAGCACCATATTTAATCCTTGTGCTATGCTTTTTGTATGCAAGTATTACACATAACTACATATAAACATTATTAAATAATATATAAATATAAATTATATATAAATGCATTCACATATATCATCTACCCATAAAATTACATATGAAATAAATTAAGATAATTATATTATACATGCATGCAGATACAAAATTATTTTCCCATGGTCCTTACCTAGAAAAGAAACTGCTGGGCAGTTGGAGAACCTATGTTATAGTGGAGGAAACATTACCCCCTCACTGCAAATGAGTTCTGACTCCACCTCCAAGATTGTAGCCCTAAAGTAGAGTGGTCATCTACAGTCTAGAAGCTATGCATCCCTAAGAATGACCTGAGAGCCCCCAGGTATAAAGAGAACTCCTTTCTCCCATCCCTTGCTCCCTGCTCAACCAACACCCACCTCTCCAACACTCTCTTGGTGTAAGCCCCCAGTTAGAGGAGGGATGAGAGAGACCCTACAGCCTGACGCTAATTCTATTCTACATACTCAAAAGATCAGCTCTAAATCTGATCCCTGCAGTGAAAGGACAACCACCTACTAGTTAAATTCATTCAGCTCTTTATTCAATGAAACGATGTAGCATTTTCATCAGTGAACCAATTGAACAATCAGCCCGGCAAAAAATAAAGCATCAACGAGGATAGAAAAGAGCCCTTGGTGGGAGTTTTTGGTTCTGCACAAAAGCTTCAGAGGCTGAGCTGTCACTCCCTTTCTTCATTCCTGTACCCCATGCATAGCACCAGCTCTAGCGTGAAGGGAGATTTAAAAGCAACTAAGTACATATAAACATTTCTCATTCATTATCTGGGGTTTCTGCTACTGGGTGACATATCATTAGTCCTAGTGTAAGGCAAGCTTTAAAAACGTAATTACTTAATCATGCAGTTAGCTTCCCATCAATCCTAGCAGCATTTGTTCTTAACTAGCTTTTAAGAACAAAATTAGGAGTAATTTGTAAACAAAAGTAATTGAAGAAAGGCAGATATTGCCAAGGTGTTGACAGCATTAGCAGACATTATTGTTTCCCTTAATGCCACCACAGCACTGCAGTTAACAATAGGTAGCTGGCAAAAGGCAGCGCTAGGGAATTAGTAGGTGGTGAGCTGAGGAAGTATGCATTAGGCAGAGTGGTCCTTCCCCAGCCTTTAAAGGGATTGGACTCCAAAAGGTAATGGATCCTGTCCTCCTAAGTTGATTTACTTTAGAATTCAGTGACTTGGAGATTTACGCAGTGCTTTAATATTTTTAACATGGTCATACAAATAAACTCATTGTATTTTTCATATCCTTTTATTAAATATTGAGCCCAAGAATTTTCCCCTGAAAGGTGCAGTGCTATTTACATAAGTCACAGATACATGGTTTCCATCTGGGGAGACCCACTCCAGCAAGTCTGAGTGATGACAAAAAAGGCAGAAGCCAGCCCTTTCTCTAAAAGATTTTGGCCTGTCCTTATTTCCCATTACTTGTAACAGGTTCAGTGAATTTATAGCACACATCACTCCTGGGATGGACAGTGTACTAACACTTGAGAAATAGCAGTGTACAAGAACTGGCCGCTATTTCCAAGGAGCTCACCATTTTGCACTTTACACCTCAACATTGGGCCTCCAACAGAAAGAGTGAAGAAATACTTAGTCTTGGAGTATAAAAAAGAGTGTCAGGTCCAGGTATGAGGATATTAATAATCTTTAAGTTACAGATGACATAACTGAGCCTGAAAAGAATCAAATAACATACTGAAAATTATGCACAGAAGGAATGGCAATTTGGAGTCAATCCCATTTACAATTGCACCCCAAACCATAAGATACCTAGGAATAAATCTAACCAAAGAGGCAAAGAACCTGTACTCAGAAAACTATAGAACAGTCATGAAAGAAATTGAGGAATACACAAAGAAATGGAAAAACGTTCCATGCTCATGGATTGGAAGAACAAATATTGTTAAAATGTCTATGCTACCTAAAGCAATCTACACACTTAAAGCAAACTCCATCAAAATACCATCAACTTCTTAAAAAGAAATGGAACAAATAATCCTGAAATTTGTATGGAACCAGAAAAGGCCCCAAATAGCCAAAGGAGTGTTGAAAAAGAAAACCAAAGCTGGTGGCATCACAATTCCAACTTCAAGCTCTATTACAAAGCTGTGGTCATCAAGACAGGATAACACTGGGACAAAAACAGACACATAAATCAATGGAACAGAACAGAGAGCCCAGTCATGGACCCTCAACTGTGTGGTCAACTAATCACCATTCTTATGATGATGATGAGGCCAAGTATTTTTCCAGGATCCACTAGAATTCAACGCAAGGAATCCTGGACCCAGAATCAGAACACGGAATTCTGCCTCTGAAACCTTCTTCTGTGTGACTTTAAGCAAGTCATAAAAACTTCCCGAGCTTTGGTGTTTCCATCTGTAAAAATTTATGTCGTGGGATCTTCAATCTGTGGCTGCAAGGAGTAATGAAGGTACAAGTGCTTTGTAAATTTTAAGTGCAGAAGGAGGGCTTTGATACTGTAAGATTAGATTCATATGATGTCCAGGAACAGGCGAAATGGCTTGTGGAAGTCAAAACTAAAATATGGTTAGCCCTGAAGAGTTAAAAATTGGCTGGAAAAAGGCACAGGGAACTTTTTCATTAAAGAAAATATGTATCCACATCTAGGTAAGCACTTAAAATCTGTTTACTCTATAGTATGTAAATGATGCCTGAAAATACACTGAAATTACACTGAAAAATAAGGTATGATTATTTCTACTAAGGTTTTTTTTTTTTAAATGAAATACTAACTTTTCACATCAATTGCCACCACCAAGTGAATTGAAGTCTAATGTCCAAAATGGACATACCAAAGAATTTGCCTCATGCACCATTAGAAATTTCAAAGAGAGCACATATCCTTACATCTCTAATTTAATTCAAAATAGATATCACCTCTTCTTTACATCCTTAAAATCCAAAGTATTATGAACCATTGTGAACTTCTAAACATATCAGCAGAAGATAAAAACTCATTTCTCTTTATATTTGTCAATGGGGGGTGAGGAGAATGTCAAAATTTAAATGTACCAACCAGAGAATAGTAATCATATTAAGTGTTGTCTGGGGATATGCATAAAAGAGAACTTTTGATCCACTGGCATATAAGACAACAGAAATTATTACCATAGCAAGTATAGTGTCTTTCCACATCACTCTGAACTGGGTAAATGTGTACCTTATTTCATTTTTAAAAAAGTGATTAGAGCAGTTTTTAATCTCTATAGAGTTTTATGATTCTAACATAAATAAGGACAAATAAATATATTTTTCTTTAATACTCAAGGCATGTGGCCTTCAGAATCATTAGGTCAGAGTTTATGTGTGTGTGTGTAACATAAATTATTAATTTATATACAAATTACACATATATGTGTAAATTATTCCAAAGATATATTTATAAAATGGCCTTTAAAAGAAACAAATCCTGCCATTTTACAACAACATAGATGAACCTCAGGGGTGTTATGCTAAGTTAAATAAGCCAAACACAAAAATACAAATACTGCATGGTCTCACTTATACGTTTAATTTAAAATAGTTGAACTCATAAAGCAGAGTGTAGAATGTTGGTTACCAGGAGCCGGCAGGGGGTGGAGAGGAAAAACTGAGACATGCGAGATGCTGGTCAAAGGGTACAACATTTCAGTTTTGTAAAATGATTCAGTCGATGACCTAATGTATGACAATGTAACTATAGTAAACAATAGTTTCTTGTATACTTGAAATATGCTAAGAGGATAAATCTTAAGTGTTCTTAACACACACATAGCAAATATCATTTATGGGAACAGGGATGTGAATTAGCTTCGCTTTGGTGATCATTTTGCAAAGTACATGTATATCAAATCATCCAACTGTAAACCATAAATATATAAAAATTTTAATTGTACAATATCATTAAATTAAAAGAAAGACTCATTTAAATATGGGGGAAAGAAAAGAATTATTGGGCCAAGTCTTCATAGTCAAAAGCAAATCAGTCAACAAGTTTCCATCGAATGTCTGCTATGATCTCAGAACAGCAGAGTTAAAAGGGTTGAGATAATTATCCAGATAATTATCTAGGCCCCAAAGTGACTTTTATTGGTTTACATAGATCATCTGGGCAGAAGGAGGCTTTTCCCTTTTAATTATCTGTAAAACGAAATCATTATATTATAGGACTGGCCTACTTTTTTAAAAGATTAAATAAAATTTACTTTGAATAATTGTAAACACTTTGGTTGGGAAATTATTCAACAAATCTTTAGAACCTCAGCGGGGGTGAGATGATTGGGAAAGTGTATCAGCTTAGGTTTTAATGTCAATCAGTTAGATGAGGCTTGAGGAACTCTCCAATCATGAGAAGTGCTCAACATTTTTTTCCTTCTTCATATCACTTTTCCCTCTCTAAAATTCTTATTAATGTGCTTATGTATGTATCACCTACATTTTTCACAAAGTAAGAACTCAGAAGAACACAAGTCTTGTCTAGCTGGTAGTTTTTAGAAGTGTCACCGTTTAACAGCAATTCAATAAATAAATGGAAGACTATTCTTGTCTGGAAGAAGGAACTATTATTATTCCCATTTTACAGGTGAACAAATTAAGACTAAGGGAAGAACAAAAAAACAAACACAAAAACCTCACCCAAGGTTAGTCCCATAGCAAGCAAGGGCACTACGGGGCTTCCTACCTGAGCAGCTCTGCCTTTACCTGTGCATAAGCTCTCCAAGTCCCTTTTGTCACCTGCAAAAATGTAGATAATCTCTACATGTTGGGCTTATCACACAAATAAAAGATCCTGTGTAAAACCCCTAACACACCATTTAGTCAATGAATGGTAGACATGATCTCACTGGGGACACCATGAACCAAGGATAAAACTGTGCCCTTTGTTAGAATGGTGCCTGAATTCTTGGCCATGTTCTTCCTCCAAACTGGGAGTGTTTTGGGCCTACTAGTTTGGAAGTAGTAGTAGTGTGTAGTTTGGGCCTAACTAACATGGAATTAGGTAGGAAGAAAAAGAATTGATACCGTATATCAGACACACGGCTAGCTCTACAAAGAGACCACATTTAACAATTAAAGCAATTTTCGGTTCAGAGCATTAAAGTGACATGCATATCACACATGGCATGTAATGTAAAGAAGGCCTATGGAGGCCAGGAAGGCTGCAACTTTAATTTTCCTGCCTGCCTGCCTTCCACCAGACTGGATGCTCCCGAGGACACGGATCATGGATCCAAGTTACCTGTGCATCCCCAAGGTCTATCATTACACTGCATACACCTACATGAACCTTCAGCAAATTCTAGTCAAGTGGATGTAAAAAGGAATGAAGCCCAATGCTCCTTCTCATATGTCCTGCAACCTAACTGAGCTCTAAAACGAACTCTCAGCATTATGAGTATGGTATCCAATGCAAAACTCGAGGAAACACATGGCGAAAGCCTCATCAGGCTTATGCATGCTGTGAATCTTGAGTTTCTCTCCAGGGAACACACTGTTCAGAAAGCAAAAGGACTGGCTGCAAAGGTTTATCCTCAAATTATAAAAGCAAATGTTTGGTATTAAATGTTCTACGGTCTTAGTACATTCAGGAAACTCACTTAGTATCAACAAATAAATTAATCTACTCATATTTATTGTGCTGAGCCAGGGACTGTGGGGAATAATAATAATGATTTACATTTGGGTTTATACTTACAATGACTCGAGTATTTGTTTACTTTCTCTTTAATTTTCAGTACAACTCTGTGAATTGGGCCTTATTTGTCTATTGGTGTTACAAAGGAGAAAACTGAGGTTTGCAAGTCGTTTACATTTCACTGGGTTGCAACAGCTGGTTAAATGTCAGGACCTGGATTTGAACTCATGATTTGGATCCAAACTTGGGCTCAGTCATTATCACATCTGAGAAGAGAGGCTTAAGATACAGGCTCTGAATTCCGAGAGTCTATGACCTAGTTGTAATGACACCACAGCGCCCGAGAAACTGGACAGCACAGGAAAGAATAATGACCAGATTAGAAGGGAAGACAGACTAATGAAGGCAGCAGACACTGAGAGACAAGCCTAACCTTCCAGAAAGGATGATCTTAGGCTGGGCTATTTGACAGAACTTGGGAACCAGAAGGTTGATGCACCCAAAACCATATTTTTGTGTGTTTCTGAGATAATTACCAATGCAGAGAATAATTCTAACACAAAGAAAACACTTTGCATGGTGATTTGCTGCTACAGAACACAGGAATTTCCTTTAGTCAAAGATAAAAGCTGGTTTAGACAAAAATGATGAATTTCGATTCATACTGATTGCATTTAGGAGATACTAGAATATCCAAGTGTAAACAATCAGTTGGGTCCCCTATTTAGGTAAGAAACCAGAGCTTCAAGCTATAGCACTGTGACCTCTTAGAGAGAAAAACCATTTTTAAAAATTCATCCTGTTTTCTCGTAGCCATCTTTTATGCTGGACCCCTCTCCGTTTTCCTGGCATATATCAGGGCAAAGTAAGTGTAAGTTGTTTGAATGAATAAATGCCTGCGCTTAATAATTATATCTGTTCTCTTAGCTGCAATCACAATAATAACAACAAGAAAAGGCTTTTGAAGCCCTCCTATCTCTCTTTTGAAGAGCGGTGATTCCAAGTAACATGAACTGTAACACAACTCACTGTGGTTTCCTTATTTTCTTCTGTTTTCATGGGAAACTGCATTTTCATGCAAACTGTTTGCTGCAAGTCAGATCTCCTCATTTTTTGGTGGGAAGATGAGAGGAGCGGGGAGAGGTACAAACACTCCTAAATGAAGCAAAGACCAATGTAGATCAGATGCAAATCCCGCTTGTGCAACATTTTTTGCTTGTTTGCTTGTTGTTTTGTGTTTGTCCCCAGAAGACTGTCTCAGACTCTCCCACCTGGACCGGGACTCCCACATGCCTTGCAATCCGCAGACCCTTCTGATCTCGGAGGATGGCTCTTGTTTAAAAACTGTACCATGTAAATGGTCTCTGGTATTTAATGAAAAGCACTGAAATTGCTATATGGTGCCACAGATTCACTGCTGAACATGTCATGAGGCAACATTTTATAGGCGTTGTAAAATCTTTTTACCACACACAGCTGCATTACCCAAAATTACTCAAATCTGCAGGGCATCTGAAACTCACTCTGGAACAGTAATAGGCTTTGCTGCTTAAAAAGTGATTATGACTAATGCACAAAAACAATTATCACTAGACTTAACTGCCAAGAGTTAAGATATATATATATATATATATATATATCTATCTTGTTGCTCAAATTTGAACAATCACTAGGAAAAAACTAAGTGATTTTCAAACCTTACAGGATTCTGAAACAGGATTAGGAAAAATATTTTTAATCTGTCAGTCCATACAACAAAGATTTCCTGGCATTAATTTTTTAAGTCCTAAAACTATATTTCTTTTAATATGAGCATAACAAATAGCATGGAGGACATGGGGAGTTAGAGAGGAGAAGGGAGTTGGGAGAAATTGGAAGGGGAGGTGAACTATGAAAGACTATGGACTCTGAAAAACAATCTGAGGGTTTTGAAGGGGCGGGGGGTGGGAGGTCGGGGTACCAGGTTGGGGGTATTATTGAGGGCACGGATTGCATGGAGCACTGGGTGTGGTGCAAAAATAATGAATACTGTTATGCTGAAGATAAAAAGTAAATTAAAAAAAAGAATGGTTTTATAATCTGACTTGTTATGATTAATGAATAAATTTAATGAATAAATTTTTAAAAATATGCACATTGGGTTCATTGGAGAAATTTTCAAAATAATGAAGAATTAAACTGTCCTGTGAGGCTGGTTCTTTATCATAGAAGAGGTACCCTGAGGTACTGATAGAGAAAGGAGTGGAATCTGATGGACTAGGTTTCAGCCCTGATCAATGCCTTCCTTTCCCTAGATCTTCTTACCTTCTGCTTCCGTACAAAGAAAACTTTGGACTAAGCATTCTTGGGGCCTCTTTCTGCGTCAGCCTTCTGTGTTTTGATCTCAGGTGATCTAAAGTCACAAGAGTTTGCTGTCACCTTTGTCCTCTGTCTTCTGAGAGGAAGGGTGGGAGAAATCTAGGGAAAGAGGTTACATTGTGCCTTGCCTGAAAGGGTTTTTGATGTGAAAGGGAGCGATTTTGAGCCTTTAGTCAGAATGGACAGTCTGGTAAGGCAGAGGCAGTGCGGTGGGGAATTGAAGCAATGGTTCAAGAAAGGGCTGGAAAGGAACACTGCCCTTGTACTAGAGAAGTTTTAAGTTAACAGCAGTTTTGACTTTCTTCCCTAGATGTGACAGAAAGTTGGTGCTAGCTAAGAAAAGTCCACATTCTCCTCTCTTCTTTATCTGACCACCATTAGTCTATCTAACTACAGAATGGGGTCTGGAGGTGACGTGTGTCACTTTGGGGCCTGGTAGGCAGAATGCTTCCCTGGCACTCCTCCGTACTCTTTCCCATAGGCTAGCAGTAGTGAAAGGGCAGATGAGTAAAGAAAGGGAATATCCAAGCAAATGGAGCATGTCTTTGAGAAGCCAATGGCTGGGAGTTCAGGCTCTGGAATCAGAGGACCAGAACCCGTTTCCTGGACCCAGCTTCAGGAGACAAATGATGGTAATTCTTGATACACATTTTGCCACTGAATCCTCATCATGACCCTATTCGGTGGGTACTCTTATTCATCCCATTTTAGAGAGGAAGAAACTATAGCTTAGAGAGTCAAACACATTGTCTGAAATCATTTATGATTAAAAAAAAAAAAAAGTAAAGATGTGACTTGAATGCAGGTTTGTCTGAACCCAAAGTATAGAGTATGTGTTGGCTAAGGTTGACATTGGTCAGGTCATGGGACAACTAATAAAACACCTTCAAGATTAGGCACGTGCTCAAAACTGCTCCACAGTTCAGTTGGTCTGTGCTATCTGGGAACACAGACAGGAAGGAGAGATAGTCAGAGGCCCCTGAGCACGAAGCACCATGGGCACTTTGATCACTGGGCCCATCACTGCCCCACACCACATGAGGTGAAACTAATGTCCCTTGCCACAAAGAAATCCCGAAATAGCTACAGGAGACCGAAAGAACAAGTCATCCTTAACTCACATCTCTGTCTCCAGAAGTTAACTGCAAATAAATCATCGCTGCATTTTATTGCATTTAACTAATTTCTAGCTTGATGTAGAAAGCAAAAATCCTTATGTAGTCCCTACAGCTATAACTGGGAGGTTTTAATGGGCTCCGGTTGGATGGTTCAATTAGGTGGGTCTTTTTTCTGGCTTCCACTATTCCTGAAACCCTTGTCAAGGCAAAGACCTGTCATCCCAGGAAAGAAATTACCCAGTCATATGTTAACTGAATATCTACTGTGGACTGGGCAGTTTGTTAGCAAAGTAGAATCCAGGGAACATGGCTCCTGTGTTCAAGGAATTCCTAATCTATGAGTAAAAGGCTGCTTGGTTATGGTGTAAAGGCTCAGAGCATGCAACGAGAGGATAATGCTTCCAGTTACTAATGGAGTGAATTTGGACAGGTTACTTCCCCTCTCAGGTCCTTGGTTCTCTGAACTATAAAATGGGAAAATGCGGGGTGCTTGGGTCACTCCATCAGTAAAGCATCTGCCTTTAGCTCAGGTCACCAGGGTCCCGGGATCCAGTCCTGCATGGGGCTCCTGGCTCAGTGGGGAGCCTGCTTCTCCCTTTTCCTCTGCCTGTTGCTCCTCCTGCTTGTGTGCTCTCTCTGCCAAAAAAATAAAGAAAATATTTTTAAAAATAATTTAAAAATAAAATAAAATGGGAAAATGCCTCATAGGTTTGTCAAGTGATTAAATGTTAAAAAGATTAAATGAGTATGTATGCTCATTAACCTCAATATACTCGAGGTAGCTCGTGTTAGCCTTTTTTTTTTATGAAGGTCTGATGAACATATGAAAACAGAGAAATTAAATACATTAGACTAGCTGGCTTTGTCACTCTAGATTTCCCATCAGAGATGATAGCTGAGCTGGATATTAAAGACTGAGCGGGCATTAACCAGAAAGTCAAAGGTATGAAGGTGTTCTAGACAGGAGGTGACATGTATGTGGAAATTGTGAAACAGCCTATTACAACCTTAGGGAAACTCCAAGTAGCCCCATCAGCTGGAGTGCCATGTATCCAAGATAGATGATATGGAGGACTCTGGAAAGGAAGATAGGAGCCAGCTCATGAGGAGTCTAAAAGTCAGGTTCAGGGTTAAACTCATTCCTAGAGGTAGGTTGAGCCATGCCAGCCTTTAAGCAGGACAGTGATGAACATCAGTGGGTTGATTTGGATCAAGAAATGTAGTGGTTGACTGAGGTGGGAGCATTTGATGATGATAGGCACTAGTGTATGTTGACTCCCAAAGACTTGCTGTTCTTTGCCCTGTTGGTATGCACAGATATTAAAGATCAGAAATATCCACACAACAACTGATAAAAGTGAAGCCCTCTGTGCCTTGTTAGCCACCCCAGTTTCCACCCTTTCTCCTAGCCTCTTATGAACTGAAAACAGGAATGAGAGTCTGTCTAGCCTGCTCTGATAACACCATGAGGGTAGGACACTATATTCAGTGCAATGGAGTAAAAAAAGCCAAAGGCCAGGCATTTGATGCTATATTCTAAGTGAGGGGAAAAAAAAAGATCATGTAGACATACATGGAAAGATATGTGAAAACTGGTTCTTTTTTTTTTTTTAAACTGGTTCTTTTTTTTTTTTTTTTTTTTTAAGATTTTTTACTTTTAGGTAATCTCTACACCCAACACAGGGCTTGAACTCATAATCTTGAGATCCACAGGCTCTACTGAGCCCTCCAGATACCCCAGTGAAAGCTGGTTCTTAGGAAAGTGATCTCTACATCTACAGCAGTGCCTCTTCAAACTTGTTGAAACCTCAGCTTGTATTCTGGAATGAGTAAGTCACAAGGCACAGCATAGGGAATACAGTCAATGGTACTGAAACAGCATCATGTGGTGACAAGAGTGGTGAGCACAAAATAATGAATGGAGTTATCAGGTCACCGTGCTATATACCTGAAACTGATGGAACATTGTCAACTAGACTTCAATTAAACAAACAAACAAACAAACAAAAACCCCAAAAATACCTGTTGATGCCAGAGCTCCACCCAAGATCTGATAAATCAGAATTTGTGTTTTTAATAAGTTTTCAGCCACCTTGCCACACACAAAAGAACACCTTACCTACACCATTCCTTATTTTAAATAACTATGAGTGCTTTCCTGCACCTGTAACCAAAGAAGTAGAACTAGTATTTACCTGTTTGGAACTATTCTGTTCCCTCAACCTGAGGGAGGAGAGACTCACTATTTTAGGAAACTCATGCATCTCATGGGCACTAAAACCTTTTAATCTCGCAGACCAACGTTAACCACTACAGACAAGAGAACCAAATCAATTATTGGTTTAAAAGATAAGACACTTCAGGACTTTCTTGGCATTACTGTAACGTTTGAACGAGAACCCTGCTTCTATAATGGCATTGACTTAGGGACAGCACTTTGGCTTGGCATCAGCCAGTACTATTGTCTATGCCCATGAGATACTAGGTCCCAAGCCCATGGATTACCATGAGGAATAGGATATAACCTCTACATGAGGAAAGCTGCGGTCTTTTCTTCTTCTTTTTCTTCTTTTTTTTTTTTTGGTCAGAAAAGGAGATGGCATTTGATAAAGATACGTAAACACTATGAAAGGAGCAGAGTATTAGAGATATGCTACAGGGACTTTGGGAGCTGAAAACCTTAACATATCAGGGAAGGTTTCACACAGGCATTTGCTTCTGAGCAGATGCTGACAGAAGGGAGGGATGTTCTTGCCCAAGGAGTCAAATGGGGGAAGAGAAATCAGGCAGAGAAACTCACAGTGGTCACAGCCTCATGGAAACACTAGTCCCTGCGTTTTCTGCAAGGCCTCCTAGGACCCAGCCTTCTTTGTAAAACTTAGATGGCTTAACCAAAATAGTCTTAACAGATAGATTTGTGCCATTTGTGTGTGAATAAGAACACGATTCCTCCAAACATCAAAAAGGAAAATGAACCCAAATAATTTTGTTTCAAATCAATCAACATCTTCATTTACTTTGTCCTGATAAAGAAAAACCTACATTTTCTTTACATTTATGACATTACATTTACAAAAAGAGACAGCTCAAGACATCCTGCATAAATTACTAAAAAGAAAAAACAACAACATTATATTGTAATTAGGTTAACTTGATTTCCCCATACCTCCCTCTGGCCACCTCCTTCCCAAATAGATCACTGCATAAAAAGCAGCAGTTATTCACAACAAAATATGTCCATGTATCTTGCAGCCAAATGAAATGGATTGACAAGGCACAATGACAGGAGCCAACCTCACAATGATAAATTTGTCCAGTGAAACAAACGTAGCCTGAGCAGTTTGTTGATCATTTTAAATGTTAATGGTAGTATGCTTCTTTATTATTGAGATATTTATGACTAATGGTGTGATGCTATTTAAATTTACAACATTCATGAATTTCAGATGTTTTTCATCATTAGGAAAAATAATTTAAAAAAAACTTCAATATTTTCCAAAAGCAACATGTGAAACAACACAAGAGCATTATCAAGCACAGAAGGCCCCTTCCACAGACTCATTCCTGCCAGAACCAATCCCTTGAAAGAAAACTTTCTCTTAGTAATTTCTTGGTTGTGCAAGATTTCCGAAGACTGAAAATAAAAAGCACTCTTCTAATTCCTCAATTTAAACTTGGTATCAGAATATTATTAGTTCCATTGTGTTTATGATTAAAACATATAAAGACTACATTTATGCCCCATGGAAAGAAAGGAGGTCGTATGACCGAAGTGATTTTTTCCCTGAGTCTACGGGTGACCCAAAAGTTTTGTAATGTTCACGTTTTGTAACAGGAAATAGAAAGTTAATTGATAGCTATTTAGAGCCTTTAAAAAAAAAAAAACCTAGTTAGATAATAAAGAGTTACTTTGTATAAGATTAAAAAGATCATGGAAAATAATTTCTCAGGATTGACTTCCACATTGGTGGTTGAGCCAAGAGACTACTGGCGCTAATTGTTTAGTTAAACTAAGTCACTGTAATTCCAAGTCAAAATGTTTTCCATAGTTTCAGCCTTTTACTTCCTTGAATTGATGGGCATGAAGGTTCCACAGGACATCCATTCTATATTTCTTCCCTTACTCTAAAAAGATTTTAATGTTAGGTGAAGTCAGGGGTATTATTTTATTTTCTGTTCAACATAATCCTTTCTTTATTCATGTGAAAAGAGCTAGATTCATAGCCATGCTTATCTATAAACTTACTGTCTTGCTCATTCAGAATAAGATTAAAGAGCCACAGTTTTTGCTACCAGATACTCAAGCAGTAGCAATGACCTAATATTGAATATGCACTATTGCCAAAATTAATGTGTATGTAATGAATGAGACAATGAAACTAAGGTCATTCTGGCCTTTTAAGAAGAAGGGCCCTCACTCTGCAATGATCAATTAATCAATGAACTATCACATGTCTTACAGTCATGAATAGCTAACTAACCTAGATGTAACATACATATCTACAGAATTATGGTGACCTAAGAAAGCAGTCACCAACTGTCTGCTAATAAGATGAAACTCATTTTCTTGATTAACAGCAACAAGAAAATACTAATATGAAAATGCCTGAAAACTGCAAAAAGGAGGGGAAGCATTGACAGAGAGAGGTGTAGAAGATAATGCTTGATCAGGCATCCTTCATAGCTCTTAGGAGAGATCACTGAGCTCAGCTCTGGAACATCCAGAACTGTATGAGGTGACTTATTCTTGAACTTGAGCCAAGTGTATGGAGGGAACTGTGCCTGCTTCTATTCTGCAAAAACAACAACAAATGAAAGAAAACAGAAAGAAAAAAAAGAAAAAGAGGAAGAAAGGAGGGAAGGAAGGAAGGAAGGGGGGGGAAACCTGAAATTTAGGAAAATGCAAAGAGAAAAACCAACAATAAGTGAGTGATCAGTGATTCCTAATATACCCAGTTTGGCACCAGGAAAATGGTTGTAAGAGACAGCAGACATTTTGCCAAAAGAGACTGTTGTGGTTCACTACTCTGCATTGTGAGCCTCCCCAAACTTTGAGGCTTACAAGAATTTGTTCTGTACCACACTTCCATAAACTGACAGTACTCATCAAGACTCTTATTTAGGGATTTCCATGAAATTCCAATTGGATGTTGGCTGGGACTACAGTTATCTCCAGTCTTAACTAGATCTGCCGTCCAGGGTGGCTCCCTCCTAGCTGGTAGCTCCACATGACTTCTCTCCGTAGCTTTGGCTTCACGTTGTGTGGTGGCTGGGATTTTAGAGGGAACATTCCAATAAGCAACATTTCAAGAGTTTCAGGGGAAGACTAAGAAATCTAATGACCTAGCACACGAAGTACCAAATCATCACCTCTGCCACACTGTATTGCTCAAGCAAGTTCCTAAGTCCAGCCTCAATTCAAGGCGAATTGAGGACTCTATCTGGACATGAAGCAGCAAGTACACGTGAAGAAGAAAGGAACTGATGCTAATCATCTTTGCGACTCCCACAAAGTCACTGTTTCGGTCTTGAGTGTGCTAAATACAGTCTGTAGATCCTTCATAATGGGTGCGGATTCCATGCACATTGATGTGGCCACAAATTATGATCTCAAAGGGAATATAAAAATGAGATCATGCCACCTAACCATTTAAAAGTAACCAATGCTTCCATTACACTGAGAAAAAAATTCACACTTCTCACAGTGTGCAGAGCCCTCTATGGTTTGCTCCATTTCCAGCTTCTCTGACCTCCTTTCCTTACAATCTTTTCCTTTCTCGCTTTGCTATAGCCATGTTGACTTTTTTGTTTTTCTTCCAACAATCCAGGCTCATGCCCGTCTTATAGCCTTGTCAATTTCTACTGCCTATACCTGCCCACCCTTATCTTTACACATCTCATATTCCTTCACTTCATGCAAGTTTCTCTGAAAATGTCTCTGCAGAGAGGACATTCTTTAGCCACCCCCTTTAATTGATCACACACTATGATCTACTCACTGATCACCATGTCATCACTATCTGAAACTATCTTGTCCATTGGTCTGTTTAGTTTGGGGTGCCAGCACCAGACTATGATTCCCATTAGAGCAGTGGCCTTATCAATCTTACCCACTTCCATATCCCCAGAAGAGGGTCTGACACATGGTGATGTCCAATACGTATTTGTTGAATGTATGAATAAAGGTGTAGGCCATGCTCAATTTTTCTTTTTAATTAATTGTAATTATAAATAACCTAAATATCCTTAAAAGTTATATGAGTCATATGTATAATCCATTCAACCTTCAATTGGACCTGTGACCATTCACATGAGATATAATCTAGAAGGAAGAGAGTCATATTCACTAACTTACTTTTTTACCTCTCATCTATTCAAGAGTCATCTCTAATAGCCTGTGGCTTTCTTTCTGTTATGTACCCAAAATAAAACAAAATATTTTTCTGCCCTTCTCTTTTTCTAATCCAATATGGTTTTTAGGAAACTAAGGACAGAGGGCTTAAAGAAAGAAGATAGGAAAGGTAGAGTCTCACTACCTTTCAAAATTATTGTTCTATTCATTTTTTTTGATCCCCTATTCCTCTCTCTGCTCATCATTTGGCATATGTGGCCTTAAAATCTACATTATGGCTTCACTGGATTACTTATATATCCTTTTGAAAATTAGATTCTCTCCCTACTTTCTACCTTTCTGGAATGCACTTGGCTCCCTGTTCCTCCCATTAAGTATCTGTAATCCCTGAACACCTATTTCTTATATCTGCCTGTCTGGAAACATTGACACTAACAACTGTTTCCACTTCCTATTTCCAACCCCTTCTGGATTAGGTTTCTTTTTCTTTTTTCTTTCTTTCTTTCTTTCTTTTTTTTTTTTTTGAAGATTTTATTTACTTATTTGACACAGAGAGAGAGACTACAAGTAGGCAGAGAGGTAGGCAGAGAGGGAGGGGAAAGCAGATTCCCCGCTGAGCAGAGAGCCTGATGTGGGACTTGATCCCAGGAGATCATGACCTGAGCTGAAAGCAGAGGCTTAACACACCGAGCCACCTAGGCGCCCCTGGATTAGGTTTCCATTCTTAGCTGCACTACAGCAAGGTAAGACTTGTCTCTTCATACAACTGAGCTTCTTGGAAGCATGGGTCATCTTGTTAATTTCTAGATTATTATTACCAAGTCCAACACCACACACACACACACACACACACACACTCAGTAAATACTTACTGAATTGGATCAATTTAAATGGCCACAAAGTAAATAGAGAACAGTAGGGAATTAGGACATTGGGAGAAAATGTCAAGGGGCTAAGAACACACTGGCCTCTTCCTTTTACACGCAGTAATTTTATTAGTTCAGGCCCAAACATATGTGCTTTTCCAGAAATGTCACCATTGTCTAATATGTTAAGAAAAGACTGAAACTGGAGTTATTTAGAGCACAGGCATGAAATCGGGCATTTTTACACTTCTTTTTCTGCCACACCCTCTCCTCCTCCTCTTGTTCATTTGCATTTTTTTTCTTGCTCAGTCTGTGGGTTGCAGGTGCAGAAAAAAGGCACCAGGTGCAATCTATAGAATTCTATGCCATCCCTAACAAAAGAGGTAATCTATCCATGTATTTTTATAATTGTAAATTCTCTCCCTTTCATATCTATGTAGATTGATCTACATTTGCGAAATTGTATCTCTTTGGTGTGTGTGTATTTGGAGGTGTCTTTCATAGGCATAGAGAAATTGGATGTGATATCCATCTCCAACACGTAGAGATGTTACTGGCAAGAAAAGTTTTTACTTTAAAGGGAAGAGATAGATACTAATTTTCAAGAAATTATATCTCTTCAAAAACATTGCTAACACGGTGCTTTCCTCCCTTTTTAAAGAAAATGAAAACAGAAGCAGTCTTCTAGCAATCTAGTTAGGTCTTACCCTGTTCACTGCATACAGAAAGCAATTTCAAATAGTCCCTAAGTAACCTTCAGTTTAGTACAGCCAATCATCAACCTGTTAATAGCACTATTATGGGGCCCCCTTTGAAACACTCTGTAATTGACACTTTCTAGGTGGGGAAAGATAGCACAAGTCAAAATAACAGATTTGGCTCTGGCACAATTCTTCTAATGCTTATGAGTATTATGTCGTTTTACAATGTGGCTTGATCAGTAATTGTTGAACAAGGTTTTCCACAGAGTCCGAAGGATTTGGGTCAGGTGGTGGTGGAGGATGGTGGATGAATTAAGCTAATGAAAAGACAAAACTAATTAAGAGTAGAAATTATGACTGTGGTAGTTTGGAAGATTGAGGATTATGCTTTCTGGTCCAAGATGTCCTATGAAATGTAAGCATCTGATTAAGAAAATACATCTGATTTCTCTGTATGTGTATTCATTGAAAGGATAAAGCTTATGTCAAGTTTCTCAAATGGCACAGTAATAGAAGTTTTGATGTTTTAATGATAGAAGTACTACAGAAGTGTCAGACTGAATCTGGCATTAATCCTTTCAGTGGCAGAAAGAACACAAACACCCAGTCCCCCGCCTCGAAATGCCCACCACTTCCATTGCTGCATGCCTATTAGAGGCCAAGACAAATGTACCACATTTCACTGCTTCTCAGCTATATGGCTTACTCTGTATTCTAATGCCAACTCCCATAAAATTCAAGCTGTAGCAAGTAACCTTGCACAACAGGTCATTCACATAGCTTTGTCCCTCTGAGTTTATGGGAAACAGGAGGAAAGTCAGTAGTACATTTCCAGGCTTGGTGTAGACCATCAAATCACTCTCCTTGACTAATGGTAGACTCTTGTTGTCATTTGTGAAAGCCAGTTCTTAGATCATCCAGGGAAAAAAGAGCTTCTGATAGATTTCTTGATGTCTACTTTTTTTTTTTTTCATACTTGACACCCAGGATTTTTTTTTTCTTTTTTCCTAAACTTACATTTAATCTGTTTCTCAGCTGTTTCATTTATCACATCCTGCCTCACATAACATCCCTTATATCCCCTACCAGACTGAAAGCTCCAAAAGGGCAAGGTGTTTGACCAATTCAGTTTTTTATATACCCAGCAAATGGGTGGACGCAATACAGTTAAATATTCATTAAACAAATGTCTGAATGAATAGATAACTTTGACAGACTGTATGGCATGCTTTCAATTTTGAATGTAGAAAACCAGATATAATCATTTCAAGCCTGAAGTTATATTGAAAAATAGTCTAATTTCAGTCACCTGATTTTGTGACCAAAGGCAAATCTGTAAGACATAAGAAGTAAGAATTTATACACTTGGTTTTTACCATACTCATTTAAGAGAAATTCAAAATTATGTGATGGAGGGCCAACTATTACTGATTGTCACATTGCTTTTGAGAAGAATCTTCAAATAAAATCTGCACTCAGCATCAAAAAATAGCAAGATTGATTAGCTCAGTCTGCACTGGCACAGGGAGGAGTAGAGACATGTCTCTGGAACTTCAAATCTGATTCAGATAATTTATTTTTAAGACAATGAGTTGGGCACCACAAAGGCAGAGTCATCTTCCTAAAGTCATGTATCAGCAGCCAGTTGTTACCAAGGCTCTAACCAAGAGTTCAGTTCTCAACGCCCTAGGAAGGGTCCTTGGAAGAAAGAGTTGAATAAAGAAGGTTCTGCAGAAAGAAGCAAAATTCCTTATCCAACTCAAGAGAAACCAATCTTCTAACCTTAAGCCCCCAGCCCACCCAGAGCATCTGTGACTCTTGGACCCAATGGATACAAAACTATAAGGGATGGAGGTGAGAGGAAAGCACTGGAGTAGAGGAGCAGGACTCATCCTAACAAGCCTGAGCCTCCTAATAAGAAGAAGACTATGTTCACAGGCCCAAGAGTCAATAGGGGAATCCTCAAGGGTCCTCCAAATACCAGCATGTCTCCATGACCAACTCCTAGAGAAGCACCAGCCGTGACAGGGACCTCTTCCTGGCACTGCCATAGCATGGAGTTAACCCCCAAATTTAGCATGGTTTGCTACTCTGGCTCTAATCTCTCTCTATAAACCTAGTTTCTCAGATACAAAACCAAACCAAACCTTGTTTGAAAATGTTTTTTATGGAAAATTTCCTACAAATTAAAAGTCAGGAGAGGAGTTGAGGAAATCTCTTGTCCCCAACCTCCAGTGTCTGGACTTGGTCATGCCTGATTGTGACTCCCCAGTCCATCTTACCGTGTTGCCATGTGTGATCAATCCCCCAACCTCAACCAGTAATTTGGACTGATCCAGACCTCTGTGATTCACCATGACCTTCCAAGACTTATATCCCACCTCAATCCCAGACAAGAGGCCAGAGCTCCCGAGTCAGTCCATTCATTCATTAGTTCTTTCCCTATTCAGCACCTATTAGATCTCAGACACTGTGCTGGTATTCAGAGACACAATAATAAATCTTAGCTGCAGACCTGATGGAGATACTGAGTGAAGCAGGAGAGCTCTACCTGCCTGCTGAATGACATTAGGAAGGAGAATGTGGGACTTTTCCATGAGGACTGAGATTGGAAAGTAGTAACAGAGTCAGGACTGAAACCTAAATCCAAAAGTATTGCACTTCTGTGATATCAGTTATCTCTGAGAAGCCCATAGGTACCCGTTCTTTACTAGGCTACAATGCAATTGAGCCCGTGTTCTGAATGAAATGACTACCCTGTTGATGGACACAGCACACGAATGAACTGCGCCCTCTAAAGGAAAGCAGCAAATAAGTCTCAACGACAATAAAACTGGGTTGGGGGGTAGAGGGAGGAGGCAATGTGAGGGAGTGGGATCTTCACACAACTTGTAAGTGGTGACGGTGATAAGTGCAAGGAAGTCCACAGGAGGAGTCACTGAGAGACAGGAGCTCTAGTACTCCCTCTGCCTAGAATTAGGTGGTGATCTTCAGTGGATAACTACTTTTCTTGGAATCTCTGGCTTTTTCCTAGTGTAAAACAAGGAGTTGGATGTGATAATCTCTAAGATTTCTAGTAGGCTGTATGACTACTTCTCTCTGGCCTAATTTTAAAGCAGCACAAAGGGCCGCCACCACCGCATGGCTAGGATTACCTCCTGTGGGCTGAGATTATCCTGCTGGACTCCACTTCCTGGGAGCTGACCCTAACACACTTCCCCCAAAGCGTGGCCATGTAATTACTCATAACTGCATCATGCGTGTGTCGTGACTGTCAGAATTCTCTCTCACGCTCATCTCTTTCCACTTGCACAGCCAGCAGGAGCGGCTAACCATGTTCTCATGTTTTTAGAAGAGAAAACAGAGGCCATGACTGTCACCCAATACCCCTTAAAAGGCAACTCTCTTTTCCACTGCTTCTCAAGGGCCCAGGTAGAATCTACTTTTCTGAAATAGATGCTGGCCAACCACTTCTGCTTTCTTTTCTTTTTCCTTTTTAAATCTCTTTGTTGGCTCTGATGCTGGAAAAGGACTGGTTGGGGGTAAGGTAAGTATAGACTCATCTCATGCTCTGACAAAGATAGGCATTTGAATGCTTGTATATGAAGAGTCTTTTTAACCCCATTTTAAATACGCTAAAGGCCTATTCAATAGAGAAGACTTCTGTACAGTGAATAATTATACCTCATGGCACCTCTGACCCCCAATGATTTGTTCTGGAAACTCACATTTTCTAGTATAATGTGTACCGAAGTAGGAGCAGAGCTGCATTGTAATGGGACCCACATGGGCTTCCTGATGAGAACATCACTTCTTTGGTAACATCCTGCTGAATTTGGGGTTCAGAGATGAAGCAAGCACCTTGCTTTATTTAATTTCTCCTTCCTGCTGGAGCACCTACTTGGAGGCCCTGTATTTCTTGGCAGTTGTGCTATTCTTACATCATTTTAAGTCAATTAAAATTATTAGTGTAGTTTTAATAGCCAGGGTTCCCTGAGGCCAAGTAACAAACGGTGCAATTTGAAGAAAATTGAATAAATAAAATAAAGAGGAGACAAATGAAACAATAGTTCAAGAAAGGAATGAGGAAAAAAATTAGTCTATTAGCAAAGTCATTGACATTAAACATAATAATAGTAACAATAATAATAATAATAGTGCATCATTTGAGAAGCTGGCCAGTACACAGGACAGAACCAGACTTAAAAAATAGATAAAATTAGTTGCAGCTGATGATGTTGTGATTTCAAGGGCACTTGGGACACTGGGATGTCCCCCAGAGCCCACCCCATCTTCAACAGCCTCACTGGCATTTGAGAGGACATCATTGATTCCTCTATCCTCTGCTAAGTTACCCCTTGGGAGGGACAATACATTGTGCTTTATTTTTAAGTTAGATAGGATGGACAGGATTTTTTTTATGTGTAAGTTCATCACTTCCATTTTGCTTATAAATAAGGCAGTTGTACCAATCTGTTTGTATGACCTCTCAAGTGCCCATAATATCATGATCTCTTCTTCCAGAATGAAGTCAGCAGGGACATGAAAATATATATACATTTTAAGGACATGAAAAGGGGAAAGGAAAGACAGACTGGGGTAATGAATTTATGCAGATTAAAGCAGATATCAGTAGCGAGGAGAGTAGTTAGGGTCCTGGGATAAGAGGTTTTCCCAAATGTCCCCAGAATTACTTGCTGGCTTTTAAACTTCGAACAAGTTGCTTAGCATCGGTCAGCACCAGGTTCTTCATCTAAAAAGTGGAGTTAAAGGAGAAATCTATTTTAGAAAGATGTTGGGATGATTAAACAATATCATATTTGCAAAGTACTAAACACAAGGCCTGAAATATGATAAGTGCACAATAAAAGTCAGTCATTATTAACATTATAGGTTTTTACTCAACAGTGGGGAGAATTCTCAAGACTAAGAGAAAATGTGCAGAAGGAGGAGGCTAGAAATCTTAGAGGCCACACTAGTGATTTTCTATGTTTGCTGAGGTGACCTTAGCACTCTGCTATAAATAAATAGTATCAGGCAACATTTCATGAAAGCTTCATTTGTGCTGGATACTGTTTCACATGCTATGAATTTTCTCACTTAATCCTCCGAATGACTTCTGATAGATGCCATTACTGCATAGCCACTTCACAGACGAAGAAACCAAGACATTTAAATATCTTGTCCAGGGTAACAGAACTGCACAGCTCATGAACGATAAACCCAAGACTCAAATTCCCAATGCAGTGTGGCTGTGTAGTCATGACCCCTGTAATTATACCCCCTTCCACTCACATCAGCTTTCTCTCAAACGTCTGATAGAGGTATCACAGCCTGTTCAAGCTGTCTCACAAGGCTCTGGATTTGTGCTCTGTGAACCCCAGCATGGGGAAGGAGGGCTATGTCCATTGGGAGGAGGCAGCTTTTTCTAATCTAATGGCCTGCAGAGGCCAGGATTCTCCAATTCTCCTAAGAGCCCTCCCTGGGCCTAAGCTTCTGCTTCTTCACGTGTCCAGCACACATTCAGCCTACAGAGTCAGGCTAAGCCCTCTCATCTACAGCCAGAGCTCTGGTCTCCAGGCAGAATGCCCAGGAAAAGACTAATCATCTGAAAACGCTGGCCACGGGAACGGATGCCCTGATGTCACTTGATCAAAGAAGACAGAGCTGTTAATGTACCGGAGCCCTCCCGTTGCGGAAATGAGTCACTCCACAGAGCCTGGCTGCTGCTGCGACATCATACAGAAATCATACCAAAATGCAAGGGCCACTCTCTTGTGGAGGAGAGCTCGGCAGATGGCCTGGAAAAGGTGCAGAGGGTGCCAGACTTCTCATAAAGGAGTGGCTTCACAGACAGGCCTCTCGCTGGAACTGTCTCTCCTGCATTCTCTTTTTAAAGCTATTTTTGAGATTGTAAATAATCTCACTAAATGAGGACCATTGTCTCTCCTTCCACACAAGCGGTCCATTCAGAGTCTTTAGCAGCAATGAAAAGGAAAAGTACACACAATCAAAAAGATGAGGGGTGTGGTGTGTTCCATCATGAGGGAAGCAGGAGGAGGAGAAGGAGGGGAGGAGCTGGGTTGACTAAGGAATGGCCCAGTGGATCAACCTGCCCAGCCACTTGGAAAATCTCTAATGAAATCTCCCCATAGTTAATGTTATCTACAGGGGAAAGGTGGGGGATATAAAAGAGAAGATAGATTTAGTGTGCAAGGCTTCTACTTTCTAATATCTTGGGGAGTCAAACAAATAGGCAGGGTGATGAGCGATGCAAACAGAACACCAGATTGGGTGACCAAAAGAACACATGTTTCTATAGTCTTTAGCACAAAGATATTATGCCAATTAGCTTTAGTTTTCCTGAGCAGCAGTAGAATGAACTTCTCTGCCGTTACACAAGGTAGACATTTCATAAGATGGGCAATCGGCTGATCTTAAACAAATGTTTTTTAAAGGCTAATGAGATAGTTTGAAATTCCTTTAGGCGAAGATTCTGGACAATTCTTACAGTTATCTTTCTACAATCAGGCATCAACACCAGATTGGCCAATCACCAAATTTTTCTCTTTAATTCTTAAAACGCAGCCGATACATTTCAAGGAGAGGAAAAAATGGGTTAAGGAGTCAGGAGAGCATGTTGGTTAAAACAGAAGACCCGGGAAACAGACCTCATAGATTTAGATTAGCTCTATCATTCACTAATGTGTAAACTTGAGGAAGTTATTTGACCTCTCTGAGCCTCTGTGTCTCATATATAACTTGGAAATAATATTGCAAAGTACCATGGAATAATGTTGGGAAGATTAAAGGTAAAGAGTGGCTGGCACCTCATTAGTGCTCAAAAAATGCTTGGTGTTCTTATCAAAGAATCACTGTCAACTGGAGCGCCAGCATCTCCCCATACATTGTCACCTAAGATATTCCACAAGCAGATAAGACATGCAGTAGTTCTGAACATGAGTTTCTCCCTTTACATAAATCCTAAAATTTTGTTCGGAACAAAATGCAAATCATACAGTCTATTCTATGACCTTGAAGCATTTGAATGTAACTTGTCACCAAGGCTGGAGACAAAGGTACCAGTCATGAAATCTTTATTCATTCTTTCTGCTGTTTAATCAAAGTTATGGTAAGGAGACAGTGAATCAGGATGGTCACTCCAGTACCCATTTTTTGGAATTTTGGTAACATCTGGTCAATGACCTTGAGGGAAAGCAAATGAGTCTTAATAAAAGGTCTGTGAATCATTCATCATCATTCTATGAATTTCACCCCAAAATCACCAAGCAAAGATGAAAGATTATTCTTTGTTGACATCCCTGAGATTATGGATTAAGCTTTAGTGAGTTTTTCCTTTTGAAAGTCATCCTTTCTTTTATTTTTTATGTACTTTCCATAAGTACAAATGTTTATCATGCCATGGTGAACCTCATCAGTCACGAGATTGAATACTACAAGGATGTTACTTATTGAGGCTGCTTTCTGTGCAAAAAGATCTATATATACTACTGTGGTCATGTCCTTAGAGCTCAAGTTATCTCATGGATGGAAGGGCTAACCCCTTGTACTGCTCACATGTTTTTAGATTGCCTTGAGAAGACCAAACGTACCAAATGTGTTAAAACCATCTAAATTATTACATATTTGAAATGAAAGCTAAAAAGGTATCATCATATGGGAACCGTAAAGTTGTTTTAAATGTGGATAGAAAAAAAAAAAAAAAGAGGAATCTCAGAGCAACAAGTTTTAAATAGCACACTACCGCTCATTCAAATCCATTAATTGGAGTGCGAAGACATGAATAAGAACAATATTTAGTCCAATTCCATGGTAGTGGCTGTCAATGAGAAAGGTCCAACCCCTGAATATGCTTTGGAAGTTTGCAGGGGTAATTTTGTTTGCCCAGTGATTGAGTGTGCTACTGGAATTTAGTGGATGAGATCTAAGATTGTTAACACCCTGCATTGGGTGGACAATCTGACACAATGAAAATTTGTCCTACATCCCTCATGATATTTTTTTGTATCCCACTGGACATCCATATATACAAAGATCTGGTAATGTGATTGGCACGTTATTCCTACATGAGCTAGAATTATTTCCTTCTTCCTGCTATAATATGCTAATAAATCTAGTCTGTTATTATGTTGCCTAATGCTAGTTTTTAGTTTAGTCTTTGCTTATACCTCTGTTCTTTCATTTTCCTGTGTAGCTTAACTGGAATGGCTTCTGATCTTTTTACAGCTCTTAATCCAGAGCTAGTCATTTTAAGTGGGGAAAAAAAACCCTAATTCATCATCACAACTTCTAGTATAGTCATGTCCAAGATTTTTCAAACTGAAATACCCATTATTTTATTATCAATTGCTTTCTTTCTATTTCTCCTTCAGAAAGGACATTTTATTAAATATTTAAATTATATGAAAAGTCATGTTTTATATTTATGAATTTTAATTTACAATTAAAAGAAGAGCATACTTATAATATTTTTTAATGTTATGTTAGTCATCATACAGCATATCATTAGTTTTTGATGTAGTGTTCTAAAACATATTATACACATATTATAAAAACATTTTATAATATTGTCATATGTGTCATATATGTGGGTTCTGAAATGTCTTATATTTCATATATATTTTTATGCCTTATATATAAATCATATAGTATTAGGTCCATATGTTACATGTTACAGGTAAATAAGCCATATAATCACGCATATTATGTGCACATGGCAAGTCATTTGTTACATGTTATATGCTTAACTACACACATAAACATGTTATATTATGCATATATTTGTGCACCATGTACACATCTTATAATGCACAAGGATATATATCATATGCATGTCATGCCTGTTGCATGCATTTTACATGTGTGTGTGAGTTAGCATGCACACATGTGCCATACAGGTCTGTGACTGATTATTTAAATACACACATGTTGTATGCCTCATACATGTGCATGTTTATGAGTATAAGTGCTTTCTACCTTCATGTTACATATGTTTCCTATATTATATTCATCTTTCACATATTATATAACATAAAGGGAAGAATATCTAGAACATTTTTTTGTGTGTGTGAAGATAAATATCTGGAGAGGCATTGCTGTGATGTTTATTTAATCTAATCACTCCCTCAAATGGGCAGTGATAGGTTTGCAACTTTTAGCAAACCCATTGTATTTTCAGAGTATACTTCAAATGAGATTCAACAAGTCTAGAAATATTTGAGAAGAAAAAAACAGCAATTATATGAATGAGGTAATACAGTACTTACTGATTCATCAGCATTAACATGACCAAAGCCGCGTTGGAAACTAGAACATTCTAGCTGGTTTGCTTACATCCCATCCTTTCCCATTTGTAGGTATGAGCCAGAGGCAAAAGGCCCAGAAATATCCATGACTCTCATTTGCATTTTCATATTTGCACATAATTCAATTTCTTATATCCAGCTAAGGCTAGCATTAGAAGTGCCCAAAGACACAGTGAAAGAGCAAGAGTTAGAGAAATTAGAGATATAAATTCATTGAAATATACTAGAGGTGGAACAGGCCCAGAAGCCCTCGTGGGAGTGCGAGCTTATACAGAATCTGGCTCCCAATCTCCTCAGAAATTCTGCCAATTGACAGACACCATGTGGATCTCCCACCTCCTTATCTTGGCATATAAGTCACTGCATTATCATATACAAGAAACTAATTCCTGTTCATGAGGCTTGATGCTAAGTGTGACTCAGATATTAGACCATCCAGTGGACCAATAATTCTCCTCCATAAGTTAGCCCCGAGGTTGGCTATAAATTGTCCTCTCAGGCTTCATCTGGTAACAGTTAGAAAATAGGATTTCTAGGCAGATCACTAAGGCTGAGGAAGTCTTTGAATGAGTCAAGTCGCAGCCGAGTCAAAGCTATAAGATACATTTAGGCCTAGACCTATTCTTTTGCCTTGACTCTTAGCCTTAACTAAGTAGAGATTTTGCAACTCAAAGGCTTAGGGAGGGCTTCTAGGTTGTATTCTACCCTCCTATTATCCTGGTGTTCAAAGATATCCTTGCTTAGAGGTGACCACAGCAAGGAGCCTGAGGAGAAAGACATTATTACTATTTTTATGTCAGCTGTACATCCAGAGTAGAGCCCAACATGGGGCTTGAACTCATCATCAACCTGAGATCAACACTTGAGCTGAGATCAAGAGTCAGATGCTTAACCAACCGAGTGACCCAGGCAGAGTGAGGAAAACATTATTAAGAACTGCTGAAGCTGGATGATTAATCATTAACCTGAAATGATCAAACCTTTAGAGGATGTCAAATCCTTAGATCACCCACATTTGGTCTTCCAGGCAGTCAAATTGGGAATGAGGGGTCCAAAGAGAAGGGATACAGCAAAAGGTATCAACAAGTTCTTTGACATTTTACTGAAAGCCAGAGATCCTACCCTTATGAGCACATCATGACCATATTAAAGTCCTAGCATTCACCTGTGTAGTTCCAACTGTTCCATGACTCTGCATTAGTCTAAATGCTTTTCATAGACTACTTTGACCTCCTGGAAATGGCTGCCTGTAACTCAGCTGAGAAGGATTAGAAGCCTGAACCTAGACTCAAGCTGTGTAGAGGTGCATGTGTGTGTGTGTGTGTGTGTTGACATAATATTCTGAAACTAATATCATATAACCTTATATATGATATATAAGGATAGCACCTTTTCATTTTTCTTTACTCAGAGAGAGGATATAAATAAACAAAATTGAAACACATATCATATGTTATTGTCTGACTGGATTCTAATTCTGTTACCTAGAGGTCTCCTGGTTAACATGGCAATGTGTGCCTGTGGAAGACACTCCTGCTGCCAGAGGTGGACATGGCTGGGCGAACCACATGCAGGGGCTTGGGGCTGATACTCCACATGGTGAGAGCATGAACCCTAGGGAAAGGAAGGATCCAGGTGGGTTTCACATACGTTTCCTTCTTGTGTTCTGTGTTTTGTAGAAATTGTCTGTCAAAATGTTTCTTTCTGCTTAAGACAGAACAGAAACAGAGACTGCGCCTTAATTTTGTATGCAAAAACTTCCATGGAGTACCTGTCTATCCATAGGCACTCACTCAATAAACAGTTCTAGTCTGAATGAACATGTGAGTAGATGACTGAATGTCACTAAGCCTCCATTTCTTCATCAGTAAAATGGGGACAATAACACCACCCTCGGCTTTATATGAGCATTTTGTATTATAAAATACACAAAATGCCAAACTCATAGAAGGTGCTCAATAAATATTAATGCCCAATCAGTGCCTCATCAACTTAGGACCTGATGGAATCTAGGGAAATGGCCACACCTGGCCAAAGAAATATGCAGATTTCAGTGCAATATTCATCAAGCATGACTTTGGTCTGGTAGGACTTTAGGTTACTAAGGACCTGTTTTTCCCCTTGGAACCAGGGACATATGTGATTTAAGTGAGTGTGGTCACTGATGTTAGAGTAAGTGCCTGTAAACATTTATTTTTATCATTTGTAGCTGAATCTTTGTTTTTGCCTCTGAATATCCTCATCTTCTCCAGTTGTGCCCAGATCATTCAACATGATGTCTTGTTTTCCGTTGGCCATTCCAAGTCCAGTTTTCACTCCTATCCATCCTTCGCTGCCCAACGACTACATCAGTGGGCTTCCTTTCTGGCTTCTGCTGGTTGAATTCAGGCAACATAGGTGGACGCAGGGGCGTGGATTGGAGTCGTTCTGGCAGGGGACTGAAGGTGGATGGGAGGGTGGGAGGAGAGTGGTGTTTGGGCGTTTGTTCCCCCAGTTCTCTTCCTGCTAAATCACGCCAGGTTGACTTCCTGCATATACCAAAAGCTGCAGTGTCTGTCATGCTGTCTTCTCTGTAGGTTCTGGTAACTGATCGCTTCTCTCGCTCATTCAGCTGAAGGTTGGTAATGGCCCCCTGCTCTTACTTGGCCATGAAGGGCTGTGGTATTTCTCTTCCTCCTCTCATCTCTTCAAATAGTCTGTATTAAATTAACCTCCATTGTAGCTTGTGTGTGCCGTCTCCTCCTGTTTCAACCCCAATGTTATAGTATCCATGCCTCTGATCTTCTCTTTTTTTTTAAACGATATTGTCTTTGTGAAATATTTCATCAGTATAATGATTATGGTAGGCAGAGCAATGGCCCCCAAACGTGTCTAGCCCTAATCCACAGAATCTATGAACATCTTGCCTGACATGGCAGAGGGGCTTTGCAGATTCGATTAAGGATACAGACACTGAGATGAGGACATTTCATTATTTGGATCGGCCCAATATAACCACATGGGTTTTAAAGAGCAGAGAACCTTTCCAGGCTGTGTTCAGAGGGACATGTAACTATGGAAGAGAGGTCACAGATATGCAACATTGCTGGCTTTGAAAATTGAGGAAGGAGGCTGTGAGACTCTGGGTGGCCTCTAGATGCTGGAAAATGCAAGGGACTGTGTCCCTCCCTAGAGTCTTCAGAGACACTTTGACTTCAGCCTTGTGACAACTCTGTTGAACCTCTGACCTACAGAACTGTAAGAGAAGCAAGTTGTGTTGTTTTAAGCTACTAAGTTTGTGAAAATTTTCATGACAGCAACAGGAAACTAATAACACAATACAAATCCTCTTTGGGATCCAGTCCAAGGATCTTCTCCCTCATTTGGGATATAATGATCAATCACACAGTACCTGACAGGGCCAAGAAAAAAACCAGTATGTGCAAAATTTGAGGGACAGTGGAAACTTCCCTGTCAAAAAATATCTCTCCTGCTATGTGTGAAATAGCACTATTACACAGTTCATTTTCATAAAGGTAATACTCTATTAAAAGGCAAATGCCTCTGAGAAAGTAAGTGCATTAACACCTACCAGTTATTAGCACCATAGAGAGAGGTTGATGAATGTATAACTGTTATTAATAAGATTCACTACAAGAGTAGTAAACATCTTTTTCAGAGAGGTAAATGCCTTGGAGTAGGCTCCTGGAGGAATGTGATCTGGAACATACCTGATGGTATGGATCACCATGATCAGATCACCTTGAGGAAAGTGGAACACGGTCATGGCCGGGGAAGGTGAGGAATGAGAACAGAAGAGATTCCCAAGTTATGAAAACAGAAAACCTAGAAGCTGGGGGAGGGGGGATGTGAAGGAGTAATTTAAAGAAAAGAACACAAAAATGAGGATATTGGGGTCAGAAATAAAATGCATCTAATATTTTATCTGGGTCTGTTCTTGGCAAGGGTAATATCTTCTTAACAGCCCATAAAACCCCCTCTGTTCCACCCACATGTTCCTGTTCTGTGTTGTTTATTCATCTTGATTTGACCCATTTATTCAACAACAAAAGTTTACTGTTATGTGTTCATCAACATGTTAAATGTGGACATTTTAGAAATAAAATGCAACACAGTCCCTACTCTCCAGAATTGCTCTAGCACAGCAGAGAGCATGTGTGCTTGTGGTAAGGAGACAGAAAACGAAAATGGGGAGGGGAAAGGGGCAGGAGTTGAGGTAGCTGAAAGATTCATACTCATGCCAGAGGGAAAATCTGAGCCGTGGAACTCTACTTCCCATCAGCCCTCTGCTTGCGGCAACATGGGGGCAAGAAGACAACACACAGAATATCTGGCCTTAAGAAGAGCCAGGGGATTCTGCTTTAAAGAGCAGGTTGGTGACAACGTTTCAAGGCCAAGGTTAAGATCCTTCAAATTTGCCTCTCAGCAAAGCATTCTAAACCATACAATGCTCTCATCTTTAAGTTCCACTACCATTTTCTAGGTCCACAAATAGGATTCAGAATGTTGACTTTCTCGCAACACTTTGTAAAGTTTTAATGGATGGATCAATGGATAAAAAAGCTATAATCAGGATTTCTAATTAATATTAGTAACCGCCTTAGATAAAAAAGGACAGTGACTCTAAAAGCTCACTTAGTGTTTTTGACACTTGGACTTGGAGGTACTAATCTCTTGCTTTGATTTTTATAGAAAAATAATAATTCATTGGGCTTGCACAGACATTACCATGGGGCCGGTAAGTTCATCATGGACACAAAAGCCTGCAAATAATTCAATAGATCACCTAGTCCATTCTTTTTATGAAGCTGGATCTAATAGACAATTATCTATATTTAAGAATGTAAATAAGCATTAGACTATAACATAGAAAACCAGCATTTTTCTCTTGATGTTAACATGGTTCAGATTTGCTACAGGATCTGTGTACTTTTGAAAACCGGCACATGTAAGAGCCAAATCTCATCTAGTGAAATGGGGGGAGGAGGGGGAGAAAGTAGAACAAGAGTTAAGAAAGATAGGAAACTGGGACACCTGACGGGCTCGATCAGTGCAGCATGCAACTCTTGACCTCCGGGGCGTGAGTTTGGGCCCTGTGTTGGGTGTAGAGATTACTTAAAAATTAAGCAAAAATAAAATAAAAAATATAATCTATATTAAAGAAAGATAAAAAACGAAAATGGATAGAGTGGGCAAAGTTAGGGCAAGCCCTCAAATACTTAATTTCTTCCTCTAATTTCCCGAGCTTCAAACCTTCTAAATTTCACACATGAAAACGAATGTCTCCTCATTGTGTTATTGGGGAACATACATTTCTTTTCATTATACTTCAGACGTTATTAATTACTCTGGTGCAATGTTATTATAAACTGTTGCTGATTATCTGACTTTCCTGGGCATGTGAGTGAGCCAGAATGTCAGTTTCATATTAAAAAGATGTTGTTCGTGAAAACTAACTACAGAAATAAAGTATGTGTTTAATTAAGGCTTTAATCATCCCTGAGTCCATTTTTTTAGAAAGAGGGGTGGAGCTCTTGGATGCCTATGGGCTTGATAATATTTTCCTAAAATTGTTCGTATTCGCATAAGTATCAGTAAACATCCGTTTGTGTTAGTAATTAACTTTAATGGCTTGATATTATTTTACCTTTCTTGATTGTAGGTTCCAGTCCAGATACTTGTAAATGGAGCCATCTAGACATTTTACTGAGTTTAAAGAAAAAAAAGAAAAGCCAAATATAGTTGCTTATTTAGCAGATACCTTCGAGCTGAGAAGAAAAGGAAGAGAATTTAAAATGAGAGAGAGAGAGAGAGAAAGAAGGGAAGGAAGGGAGGCAGGAAGGATGGCAGGTAGGCAGGTAGGCAGGTAGGCAGGCATGCAAGTCAAATAAAATCCCATCAAAGCCAGGGAGCTGGGAAAGGAGAAGAAAGCCACACAGTGTTGGACAGAGGTCAGGGTTGGCTAACATCAGGCCCCACATGTGCAGAAGGGGGCTCTCTGGTCTCCTGGTGACTAATGGCCATCAGCAGAGTGGTTGAGCCAGGCTAAAGCCCGCAGCTGGTTCTTCATATCAGGGAGATGAAGGTAAAAGGAAATGTCAGAAAATTAATCCCGCTACTGAAGGGTGTTTTCGTTTATAGGTTTCCAGGGAAAGCTTTTTTTCTCATTTAGCAGGCCCCATTAGTAATGAAAACGTATTCTGCATTTCCCCTTTGGCCTTCATGGTTCAGTCCTGGGAGGTTTCCTTTTCTCTCTGCCTTTCCTCACCTGAACTGCAGGCCACCACCCGGGGAAAGAGTGGTGTGGTTCCTACAGAGCAGGTCACCGGTGCTGCGGGTGGGGTGGGGGAACCCATTTCTCCTCCTGTTTGTAGAAGACGGGACCAGGGAGTAGAAGAAAAATCAAACCCGGGGGCATTGAGCCTTGGTGATTTTGAAGGGCTGAATGTGGCTAGTTTCAGAAAAACAAGTTCCTCTATCTTTAGTGAGAATAATCAGCAGATATTTAAAAAAAAAAAAAAAAGTAATCTCTTCCCAAAGAGGTCAAATGTTGAGACAGTATAAAAAATTCTATTTTATTCATTTTTTTGTTCCATCCATGGTCCTGGAATGCTTGCTGACATCGCCCCACTTAGGTTTCAGATTCAGAGAGTGCCCTTGAGTTCTAATGATAACTGTAATGATATTTTGTGGATTCCCCACTGCTTAAACAAAGACAGAATTTATAATGCGCCTCAGAGCATCAAAAATGGATGTTAGAAAACATTAATATTACTATTTTTATCGCTATTTAGTGAACAGTGCTGGAAGATATTAATATTACCATGATCATTATTACAGTGAGATAACGAAGATGTGGAACTCCATGTGGCAAAGAGATTGTCGAGGGGGAAGAAAATGGATGAGCCTATTTTTCTCTAAGTTCTTTAAATCAGGCTTAACTGGAAAAATAATCGCAGTGGCTAACAGAGTCAGGAGTCAGGGTAATTAAGTGGGTAAATGAGGCCCGTGTCATTTGAATTTATGCATTTTCCTTCATCCCTTTGTTTGCTCTGCCTTTCTGTTCACTGGGTCTCCACCGAAATGTTGTTTATTCATGGAGGGCATGCCACAGTTTTTAATACTAGGGGGAAAATCTGAAACCCTTCATCCGACTGGCCAATGTGTAGACTGGAGAGAACACAGGGGGATCAAAGTGATATGAAGACAACAGGGGTTTCATTAAAATGTTCCGTACTCTGCCTGAGGACAGAGCAGTGAAAAAAGGGTGAAAAAAAATCATCTAGCCCAAACAAGTTTAACTTAAAAAAAAAAAAAAAAAAGCAACGAACCACCTGTGGTCTCCTTGGAAACAGGCAAGCACACCCTCCAGCCACCTTTTAATGAAACCCCAGAGCCCCTTTATTAATTTATTAAAGAATCTATTTTCTGAAGATTCATAAACCACATATAACTCATATTCCAACACATCTCTACTATGCTAATGGGATGCGCTTCTATGAATAATTAATTATTTAATTAGTAATAATTAGAGGTTGTTGTATAGGTCAAACCATTGGACTGACAGCATGCTATTGTCAAAATGTCACTTAAATTAACGGAACAGCACTGAAACACAGAGTGATTCATCGTTTAGGGTGGTTACTTACCTACCTGCTTCCTTCTCCACAGAGGGAAAATGGCATTTTAAGATGTACAGAACGTGTAAAGCGGAGCATTCTTCAGAAAGTGTGTAGCCTTCAATACTTGGTTAGACGCATGCGGCAGGATGTGGGAAGTCACTGAATTTGTGACCTCCAAACGCTACAGCCAACAGTATATGAATTAACATCATTTACATATCCTTTCTAAGGCTCTTTATATCACCAGAACTAAATGCTCGGAACAATCAATAGGCTCAAAGTGAGTAAGTGTTTAAATACATTTAAGTGCATTTGTTGGGGAGCTCTGGCGAAATAAGCCTTAATGATGATTTTTCTAAAACCATCTAGTATGATCGCGTCACTGTGCCAGCTTTTCACACAGGCTTCCGCATGGCATCCAGTCTGAACTCCAGCCCTGCTGAGAGAGGAGCTTGATCCTCACCAGACAGACAAGGGATCTGAGAACAGATCTTCCAAAGCTGGAAGCCAGGCTGAGCACTTGCTGGCCTTGTCACTCAAGCCTTGTTAACCAAGGTCTTGAGGTCCTGCTTTCCTCATTTGTCGCATGGAACCCATGAGAGGGACGACCTTCTGAGGATTCAGGGAGATGGCCCCTATAAAGGGCTGAGCTAAACACCTGACTCACGATGAATTGCCATAAACAATAGCTATGGTTACTTCATAGTTTAAAGACCACTTTTCTACACACATAAGAACATCGTTAAGTCAGACAAGGTAGACATTTATGGCCTTATTATTCAGATCAGGAAAATAAGCCAGGGAAAATATCCTTGATTCTCTAAGCCAGAGGTCACAGACATTTTCTGAACGGTCAGTTAGTGAATGTTTTTGGCCTTGTGGTCCATGCGGTCTCTAGTGAAAGAGACAGCCACAAATAATATGTGACTGTGATCCAATAAAACTTTATACACAGAAGCAAGGTAGCAGACTATATTTGGCCTGTGGACTATAGTTTTCAAGTCCCCGTTCTAAGGCATGTTGGTAGCAGGTAGCAGATAGGAAGCACTCCACAAATAGCAGCTGGATGAATGAAATAATGCATGAATGAACAATCTGGAACAAGACCCCAATCTTAATCTTAGTGCCATACTTGGCTCAGATAGCACCCCATTAATTAAACTTATAGTAACTTAAAAAAATGAAATTTACTTTTTTATTTTTATATGCAAAAAAAAAAATTACCTGTATGCTGAGGTAGATACTCTTTAAGGGAACCCTAAAATGGAAACTTGCAACAAAGGAAATAGACTATTAAAAATAAGTAAATTTTTATAGACATTTAAACAAATATGTACTGCCTCAGTATTGTCTTCAGCTTAGAGGTGATTGACGGCAGAAAATAGAAGACTTTGTCTTCTATCTTAAAAGAGCATGATTAATTTCGTCCATCCTTCTCAGGGTCCTCCTTCTAGGTACAGCAAAATATCCAGAGTAGGCTGGAGGAAAGGAGTCTAAAGAGGGTTGTGCCCCCTTTTCTCTGAATCCAGCTGGAGCTCTGAACTCTTCATTCTTCTTTTCCCTCCCCGTGTCCTGCATGGTCCTGCCCTTCCTCGTGGTTTCTTCACAGCCTCCAAGACGGAGAAGTGATGAACTCTTTATGTAGGGAAAGTCCCTGATGATGGGAGCAAAGCCCTTATACTTCAATTATTCAGTCAAAAGGATCCTGTCAAGGCTCTACAATAATAACAGAGCACACAGGGAATGACCCATAACATTCCATGAAATTTTATGCATACAAAGATGCTGCTGCTACAGGAGCTGCTACAAATGAGCGAATGTTTCTGATTGACGAGATCAAAATGAACTGGACAACAGCATCCAAGAGTTAGAATCTACTCCCAGAAGATAATTCCACTAATTTCTTTGGGTTTGTTGAAAATTTGAGCCAAGAAACTGTAATAAAGGATATCAGGGCATCCTTTTCCCCTGTTGAAGAAATGCCAGATACCTGGGTTATTAGAGATATAGTAACTGGAAAAAATCCATTGAGTTATCCACTCTTGAGCTGTCATTTTGCATGCTTTCCAAATAACTGGACGCAGAAAAGGTTACTGCATATATATAGTGTGAGTGGGGAAGTAACTGTCAGGTTAGTTCATTGGGCCATACAAAAGCCATGTGCACCTAAAGTACCTAAAACTACAAAAGCAGTTGAAAGCTGAACATTAAAAATGTAGTGGCTTAAAAAAAACACACTTTTATTACCTCACAGTTTTTGTGATTCAGGAGTCCTGGCATAGCAAAGCTATGTCCTCTGCAGAGGCGCAAAAGGCAGGCAGGTGTGGGATCTCACCAGAGACTCAACTGGAGAAGGCCCCCTCTGTGCTCCCCATGTTCAATGGCAGATTCTATTTCTCTGTGTCTGCGATGTGCGAGACAGCTTGATTCTTCAGAGCCAGCAATGGAGAGAGAGACACTCTTCAGCAAGTCTGCCAGCAAGACAGTCTCTATAACATAGCATAATCCCATCACCTTTGCTATTTTCTGTTACTTGTATGTAAATTGCAAGTATTGCCCACACTCAAGGAGAGTGATTTATGCAAGCTCTCGAACACCAAGAGTCAGGGATGATGGAGGGCACCTTCAGGTCTGTCTGTCATGACTGTGTAATATTTCACTATAGAAATACACTTTGAGCATGAAAGCTTCAGATCTACCGGTTTTATAACCCCAGAAAAGTTTCTTAACCTCTCTAGGACTCATGAAAATTATAGACAATAATACTGAGTTAATAAGGTTGTTGCCTCTAAAAGATAATAAACATGAACGTGCTTTGTAAACACTAATCTCAGTGAACATTATTGGTCAATCCATTCTCCCCTTTTCTTTGTATCCTACATATTCTTCTACCCATATTTTCATTAGACCTAAATCTCTATGATAACTACTTTCTGAATCCAATATCTAAGGAGACTTAAACTTAAAAACCAGGGGAAGTTGTCTATAATCCATACCAAAGTATGTATAAGTAATTCAAAAGGACGGAGTTTTTCCCTCCAGAGTGATTCTGGGTAAGTGGGATCAGCCCCCAATTTCTCTTCCTAGGTGGTCAGTTTTGGGACCCATCATGTGGCAAAGGTTGGTAACTCATTGCTACAGACCCAGACTTCCCTTGCGTGGGGTGGAGGTGCGGTTGGATAGCAGCCTGGGCCTGGGATTAAATTTTTCAGCCCAGTCTTTTATCTGGGCAAAACACTATGGTTGGGGGCTGACCAGTGGAATGTGGGGGGATATGATGCATGGCACTTCCAAGCCAGGACCCAGAAAACCTCCCGCAGACCCTCCACTCTCTCCTCCCCACTTTTCCACTGGATGCTGATATACTCAGAGTAACTTTGGGAGCCCAGTTTGAAAAGAGTAGTCTCTGTCATAGCCTCTCCCTGACTGCGTGAACATAGCTCCCCTCCATCACTGACCAGACCTTAAGTTGCACAAGAAATAAGTTTGTGTTATGTTTAGCCACAGAGTTCTGTATTTATCCATCCTAATGGCTAGGGTTGTCTTCATAAATCCATCTTAAAAAGGGATCAGTGGAAATTTTAAAAATACATATACTTTCTCTAATACAGTGCTTCTCAAACTTTAATATATAAAATTGATCAGGGGTCCTGTTAAAATGTTGGTTCTCATTTGGTAAGTCTAGAGGAGGGTCTGACTTGCTGCATTTCTGAACAAGCTCTGACATGATGCCCAGATTGGAGCACACTAGGAGTCATAAGGCCCCAACATAATGGTTCTCAAACTTCACTGAGTATCAGAATGCCCTAAAGGGCTTGTTAAGATACAGATTGCTTGTCCCTTCCCAGAGTTGTAGGGTCAGGCCCAAGAATTTGTATTTCTAACAAGTTTTCAGACAATGCTGATGCTGTTGGTCCAGGGACCACGTTGAGAACCATTGGGCTAAGCTATTCTGGTCCACACCCTATCCTGACTTCTGTGAAACTCATGAGTCCTCAGGTCAGTGTCTCATTTATCACAAGTGTTTTGGTTATCACAAGTGTTTTGGATAAGAAAAAGATAGTTGTAATCATCTAGAATACTTTTTCTATTGTTTGTTTGTTTTAATTTGTTTTTTTTAAAATACTGATTTCCACGTCCCAGTCCAGACTAACTTAATTGGAATTTGGAGAGGAGGGCAAGTACTGGGCATTAATTGTTTTTGTTTGTTTGTTTGTTTGTTTTTTAAGCAGCTCATGTGATTCTATGAACAAGCAGGGTTTACAACCATTGCCTTAAAGAAATGTCAAGTGTTGGGGTGCCTGGGTGGCTGGCTCAGTGGGTTAAGCCGCTGCCTTCGGCTCGGGTCATGATCTCAGTCAGGGTCCTGGGATTGAGTCCCGCATTGGGCTCTCTGCTCAGCAGGGAGCCTGCTTCCCTCTCTCTCTCTCTCTCTCTGCCTGCCTCTCCATCTACTTGTGATTTCTCTCTGTCAAATAAATAAATAAAATCTTAAAAAAAAAAAAAAAAAGAAATGTCAAGTGTTAGCAATCTGAGAGACGGGACTCTTGCTATTCCTTAAGCTGTTAACTATTGATATGAAGACCAGCCTTATCTAATTCTCTAACTAATGGGTGAGAGCTCAACTTCTTCAACATATGGTTTGTATCAACACTATTTGATTAGATAACTCTCCCCCTGCCTTTGACAAGAGGTTAAGTGAGGCTGAATTAATGTAAAAGAAACTCACAGGAGGTTCTCTAATTAAAAAAAAAAAAAATGCAGGTGAAAACTAATAAGAACAGGAGAGGAAGGAAGGAAGGAGAAAAGGAGGGAAGGAAGGCAGAAAGGAAGGAATGGTTGGTTCGTTGGTTGGTTGGAGATACACAGAGAGAGAAATGAAGAGAAGGGAAGAGAAGAGAAATACAGAGAACGATGCATGCAGCAATTTTCCTGGGGAAATGGAAATTCCTTTGTTTCAAGTCAAGAATTATTTCTTGATTCTGTCAGAAATCACTTAGCAGGGGCGCCTGGATGGCTCAGTGGGTTAAGCCTCTGCCTTCGGCTCAGGTCATGCTCAGGTCATGATCTCGGGGTCCTGGTATCGAGCCCCGCATCGGGCTCTCTGCTCAGCAGGGAGCCTGCTTCCCCCTCTCTCTCTGTCTGCCTCTCTGCCGACTTGTGATCTCTATCTGTCAAATAAATAAATAAAATCTTAAAAAAAAAAAAAGAAATCACTTAGCAGTTATGCATATTGGTGGACAGAGCTGGACCTCACAGTGCCTTAATATAAACCAGGCCAAGAAAGATACAGCAGTAGATTCCTTTGGAACTGACACCAAGGGGGATGTTTTCACCAAAGACAATAACTCAGGGTGATTAAAGTGCATTAACATTTCTTCATTACCACTTGCAGAAACCACTTGCGTCCTGGTATATACTAGCTACAAAAATTATGCAGTCTTCTAGAAAGACATCATCTTCTGAGAAGCCCAAACATTCTTCCTCACTGAGAGTTTAATGGATAATGGGTGTGACTGGTCACATCCTATCCTTGAAGGTCACTAGCTACGCACTCTTCTGAGTAAAGTAGAGGGTAGTATTCCAATCATCATCTTGATGCCTTACTTTGACCCCTATGCCTGATAGAACCTCATCTTTCCAGGAGTGGCCAGTATGTGTGGCCAATGACTAGTCATATGGTGACTCTTCCCAATGGAGTTTTATGAAATGACAAGGAGGTGGAGACAATACAGCATGATGGCCAAGACCATGGACACTGAGTTTATTCCTACCAGGCTTTCAGTTGTGATTACATGACTTATCATCTGTGAGGCCTTTAGGTAGCTTCCTTGACAAAATCTCTACCTCAGGCCTATAGCCCCAGCAGCTAGACACTAGGTTGCAAATTATTTGAATAAAAATTAAAGGACATGACTCATCCTTGTAAAATACCTGGATATACCTAGATAAAGGACTGTTCTCTGGGAGAAGGTATTGGCAAATACCTCCCACAAGTTATGTTTTAAAAATATAATATAACACCACAATAACAGTATAAACAAAATATTGAGGAAGCATAAAAAAAGGGCAAACTGGGAATACAGCAGAGTAGGGACTCCCAGTGTCTCTTGGACCAGCAGCATCAGCATTAACTGGGTACTTGTTAAAATGCAAATTCTTTGGCCCCATTCCAGATTTACTGAATCTGGAACTCTAGGATGTGGCCTACCAATCTGTTTTAACTATTCCTCCATGGGATTCTCATGTGTCCTAAATATGATTATGATTGCCCTAAACCAATGAGAACGAAGAGAGAACTTATGGCAGGGAGGTAGATAAGCAAAGAGTGTGAAGTGTTGTAGTTGGGTCATTTGGGATGCCAGTGCCCAATCTGGAATAACAGGTAACAAATGGAAAGGCCAGGATCAAATTGTGGATTTGAGGGGAAGAGGGCTGGAGAAAGTGGGGGTGGGGAGTTAAGCATGAAGAAAGTGAATCCAGGTGGGAATGAGTCAAGGTCAGGAGCTGCGTATGGGCAAATGCATGGCCCAAACCAAACAGATGAAATATCAAGAACCCAAGGTCTAGAGATTACTGGCAACTAAGACAGGCAGGGAATGGTAAAGAGACAAGACAGGATGCACAATTTTGTAAGGACTGGTTTGTTGTCCAAGGTCTTATTGATCCAGGATCCAGAAAAAAGAATGTGACATGGGGTCTCTTCCTCATTCAGACACAACTCAAAGCAAAGTAAAGAGATCAGAAGGCTGAGCATTGAGACCTCCAGCAAATTAGTGTTTATTGCATATCAAGGCTTAAAAGTTGACCTTTCAAAATTAAATTAAAAATCCTCTTGAAAATTGAAGAGGATATCCCTTGCAGAATAACTGAGCTCCCTGTGCCCTACATGTTCAGATCTTCTCCTCTGAGAGATGGAGACTGACCTGAGGTTCCCCTATGCCCAGAGCCCTTTTTGTCCACCAGCCTCACATCTCAGGCAAGATAGTCATCCGGCTCACTGCTTACCAGTTCCTGGTTCACCACTGCATCTTGATCTGTTTCCTTCTGGGTTTAATTTCCTACTGACCTACTTTAGAATATCTCATTCAGCAACATTCTGTGAATGGAATGGATTTATTCAATTTGTCTTTGTCTAAATGGATTTCTAAAGATGCCCTTTTTTCCCCCACCCAATTCTATGAATATATTCCTCTTATTATCCTCTTGCCCTCATGTTATTGATGAGAAATCCTTTCTACATATAAATGCTCCTTCCTAGATCCTTCTTTACTTCATATTTGGTGTTTTGCAATTTTTCCAAGGTAAGTCTTTGTATGGATGTATTTTTATTTATCCTGCTTGGTACTCATTGTGGTTCTTTTTTTTTTTTTCTCATTGTGGTACTTAAAGTTCATTTTGTCATCTGCTTTGGTAAATTTTCACTCATTATTGACTCAATTAAATGTGGTCTGATCACCACTACCTTTATTTTCTGTTTCTGATTCTTCTCATTTTATGCCTCAGCTTCTATATCATTCTGTATTTCTCTCTCTCTGCTGCATTTGGGGTTTTTGTTTGTTTGTTGTTTTGTTTTTAAGATTTATTTATTTGGGAGAGAGAGCATGACCTGGAGGGAAGTGGGCAGAGGGAGAAGGAATCTCAAGCAATCTCCCCACTGAGCACAGAGTCCAATGCAGGGCTCATCTCATGACCCTGGGATCATGACCTGAGCCAAATACCAAGAGTTGGAAGCCCAACCGACTGAGCAACATAGGTGCCCCTCCATGCTGCATTTTGAATAATTACCAAACTATGTCTTTCTGTTCATTAATGCTTTATCTAAGTTTAATCCATATATTTAACATATCAAATTAGGTTTTATATGATTTCAAAGACTGTACTTTTTGTTTTTAGAAATTCTATTTGGATCTTTTTCAAATATCCCTCTTCTAGTTCATAATGGGTTCTCTTCCCTATGGCTTCCATGCTATTTTAATTATTTAAAACATCCTTATTTAAAGTCTCTTTGGATTATCCCACTATCTCGATATTTTAGGATCCATCATTTCCTCATGTGATTTATAATTTTTATTGTGAGCTTACCTTACCAGGTTTTATTCCCTCCTGGGAAGGTGGAAATTGTGGTAGTCTTGCCATGGAGAACTTTGCATTTGTTTCTTGCTGGCGCTCTAGGAATTTCTCTGGTCCAGGATCCATTTTACATTAATTTATACCCCAGAGAAAAGTCCTGTAGTGAAAATGCATGTAGTGAAAATTATAGCCCACACCCACAGCTTGTGCAGGCAAGCCTAGTTTTTAAATTTCTCATAGAAGACTTTTTATCCACCCATAGCCCAAGGCAGAAAAATACATTCAGGTCACTCCCTGGTGCTGGTGGGAAGAATCCTTCTAGTGCTATTACTTAAGGGCTCTGACTTTATGTTAGTTCAACTTCTCTACCTCACACAGGCCTAAGGCCACATCTCTTGGCCTTATTTGGGTGTTCAAACCCAGTTCCTTCGGCCTTAAAGCCCCTATCCAATCTGATATCCCTCTTAACACTGATGACATCAGTTCATGAGATTTGTGTTCTGGCTTTCATTTCCCTTTCCATTTGTGACACAAAGGGAATTTCTTTCTTTCATTCTCTTGCTCGCTTTCTTTTTCCATTCCTTTCTTTCCTCTTTTCTTTTCTTTACAGCTCCATTATATATTTAAAGGTTTAGCTAACTCTGACACAATGGGGAAAATGAGAGGTAAGGGACATTCAACAATCTCTCTTAAATAACACTGGCTCCTTTGACACTCTGAAGTGCTCTGCTACTCCCTGAGATCAATCTTTTGGCAATAGTGATTTGAAGCAATCCTTTCCTAGGTCTCTCTTTCACTGTGACCAGACTGAAATGAGGCCTCGTGTTTCATCGTGTCCTCACTGCCCACCACATGCCCTGCATTCATTCTTCCAAATGCTGTGCTAGTAGTAAAAAAGGGGGACACAAGAGAGTAGGTGGCTTCCAGGGCAAGCTCCCAGCTATGCATCAAAGGCAAATGCTTGTCAAAGAAACAGCACCTCATTTCAAGCCAGAGTGGCCACTACAGACCTGGCAGGGTGCCATGGAACACTTTGTTTCCTCTTGTCTCTCCTTTCTATTTTCCTGTCTCCAACCACTGCTACAGCCCAGACTGGCAGATCTCAAAAGTAACTACTCTCATAGTATAAAAACTTCCAAGTACACCTAATTGAAGACCTCGTTTCTCATTTCTGTCAGTCAGGATAGGTTGGGTTAACCTGTACTGACAGAAACCCAAAAGTAAGTGGCCTAAAACAACCAGATTTCTTCCTTCTCGTCCACATGACTGTCATCGTGTGACATGTATCAATTTCCATGGTCCAAAGAGGGTCCCCTGGCCACGCCTCACCTCAAGAGTGCAGGTACTAATCCTACTACATGCTAGAGAGGAGGACTGGAAATATTTGGGAAACAGAACTACAATTATCACACCACTCTATCCTCTAACAACTTTCTTTGCCTAAGGACAGAGATCCTTTGGGGGCTACTCTTGTGATCACTGCAGAGAAGCCATGAGGCAGCGCTAACTCTGTGGAGAGGCTGCTGCCGAGAAGAGCACCATGGCAGCCCTTGGCAACTAATTATGCATTGACCTGCTCTGACCAACTGGGGGCCGGAAAGGGCATATGCCATGTATTATATATATCTTCTACATGTAGGAACTGTTGTAGCTTATTTGAATCAGAGACCCTCCACAAGGCTAGACTTTTCTTTTTTCTTAGACTAACTTTTTCACAAAAACAGTGATATTTCCTTCTCAGAACTACAAAGTCATAGGATTTTATGGCTTATAGGTCACTTTAGTTGGATTTTCTGAGATGGAATGATTAATCTCCTCATTTTATATATGCTCAAACTAAGACTAAGAGAAGAGGTAACATTAGGTTTTCCTCAGTTTGCTCATCTACCAAACGGAACTAATCATATATACCTTGTAGGTTTATTGTGAAAGGGACAGATGTAATATACATATAATGTAAGCATGATGTGAGTACTCAGCAAATGTTCATTCCCTTTCCAGGTCAGAGACATGGGAGATCAACGGGGTATAGATTGACTGGGGACTTCTTTACAAAAGAGATGTGTCTTGAACTAGAGCCATTTCACTGAGTATAAAACATTGACTTAAAATCAGCAACAGCAATAACAACAACAAAACAAGATATACCCAGTTCTTAAAAGGGCATTACTACTTCCAAAATAAAAAGTGTAAAAAATAGTATTACTGTGTACAAGTTTCCTTACAAATATTAACTCGCTGAAGCCACAGGGTAACTGTATGAGATAGGTGCCATTGCTGTCATGATTTTACTGGTGGTGATAGTGGAGCACAGAGAGGTTAAGCTATTAGCCAAAGGTCACACAGGGATGGACACACATAATCAGCCTGGCTCCGAAATCCATGCCCTTAGCTGATAGAGTTTCCTAATGCAGCAAATAAAGTCTATTTGGAACTACAACTGCACGTGAAGAACTTGTCATTTCTACAAGTGGTGTGTGGCATCCCCAAAAAAGCTGGAATGTGGCACACTCTTCCTTCTCACCATCACCTCCTGATATGGTGGGAGGCGTGTCTCAGACACGCTGTGATCCTGGTGGCTGATGAGCTGGAAAGCAGCAGTGTGGTTTTGAAACCCATATGTTACTTTTCTTTTAACATCTGAGTTTCCACAAGTTCTTATCTACAGATGGCTATGAAATTTACAGACTTTTTTAGTACCTATTAAGTATTTTATGCAATCTTTAATACCTTGCATCACAACCAGAGCAAGCATACTGCAATCCTATTTATTGGTTTAGCAGCCTAAGTACACTGTAACAACTGGGCTGGAATTTTAATTTATTTCACAAGTTAGATATACTCAGTCTTCCTTTTAACTCTACAAATGCTACACAGACAACTTGTAGATCTAATTTCAGTGAGCTGCACAAGTAAAGGTACTATGAAAATAATAATTATCTAGAGTTTAGCCAGATAATTCCGTATCCAATTCTCTGTTAGGTCTTTGTCAAAAGCAAGGAGTCCTCTGTTTATTTCCTTGTGCACTTGGTTTCATTTCTGAAATCATTTCTAGATGGTTCTAAATAGATATTTTGTGGAGTCATTGGGAAAGTAAACATCTAAACAATAACATCTCAGAATCACATAAAAACCAAGAGATATTAACTGAGCTAAACTGCCCAGGTTCAGAGACCTTCCAATGAGAATTTCTACCAGAGGAGATCACTGAATAAGTAGTCTGTGACATTCCTTTATTTGCATAAACACTTCACCCCAGTGAAGTTGGTGACTCTTCCCAAAGAAATTAAAAGTGAAAGAAATATATGGGAAGAGAGCTAGAGGGTATTTACCACCACCGTCTAAAAAGGAAATGTTAAATAAACAAAACACAGCCAGCCCCTCCAAAAAAAAAAAAAAAAAAACCTCAGAAAGCTCCTCCTTAATCAACATGCAACCAATTAATTTTAATTAGACCACAAGCCCCTCCTGCTTACCTCCCAGTGGTTGAGGGGGTTAATGGAATTAGGGAGGGCTACCAGGATAGCTGATGAGTGATTCTTGCATGAATAATAATTCCTGAGTAGGAGTGAGATGTGCTACTTCCCTCCCCATCTCAAGGTACTTCAGGCTCAACTGGATATAAAAATTAGACAGTGTTCTTTCTGCTTCATACATCACCCAACAGAACACAGCTGGCTGTTTGGCTCCAGGGCAAACACATTTGAATAGACAAAAATACAGGCTATGTTAGGGTAACTTGACTGAATTGCCCTTCAACCAGAATGTTTTCTTATTCATTCATTTATTTATTTGTTTATTTATTTGACAAGGTAGGAGGGCTTTGAAGAGTTCAATTCCCAAAACACCCCTTTTTCAATAAGAACCATTTCTACCCTGAAATCTTGTTTTATCATTGATCAGTATAACCACAGTCAGCATCATCTTCACTGATAGGAATCTCAAAATGACAAGAGAGCTGCTGGGCTCTGAATTTAAGAAGGCTTCATTCAAAGTGGCAACAATCCAGGCTTATTCAACATACTTCCCCATTCTTTTTTTCCAACTTCTGGGAATCATCATTGCTTTACAGGCCTAATGCCAATCTATAAAGTTATAATCTCCTGTAAAGCCTATGAGAAGTGTCCCTGTAAGAGCCACCTGCCCCTCTTTGGGTTGTGGAGAGCTGCCCTGCTCATTTAGGGACAGCTTGATCTGCTGCCAAGTTTAAGATTTTACTGGCTGATCATTGTTCAAAAGTAAACACAGGGTTTTCAGAGGGAGGGGGGAGATGAATGCTGGAAGATTAAAAACCAGGAGAAATGGAGGCATAAAAAGGAAAAAAAAATAGGCCTTTGGAATTGGAATTTCAGTGCTCCTGCCTTTTCTTTCCTGTAGCCAGGATGAGTAAAGAAACAAATCTCCCATTTTATCAAATCACAACACAACTCAATGGAAAATAAAAGAATTTACCAGCCCTGCTCCCAGGACTTTGTAGGAGAGAACGCTAATGGATTGGCCTTACAGACTTCACCAGAATCAGATTAAAGAGATGAAAGAAATAACAGGGGGACAGACTCTACCAAAACAACAACAAAATTCTTTTCCCCAACTATGATGAAATTGACTCTGGTCTTATGCAAAAATGTATTTGATAAGAGTTCTGATGCTTCAGGGCATGTGAACTATTGCTAAAATACCTAAGACAAAGGGAGAAATTGTGGGTTCCTCCCACAAAGAGAATACTACTATAAGAGCTACATAATTAAATTTAGATACATATTAAGATCCTAAATTTTAACTTTAAAAAGAGCAAAGTTTCTTCTTTTTAAAAATAATCTATGGATGATTTCTAAAACCCACACAATACTTCTGTACTTTGAATGTTGTCTTATATTAGAAGAGTTTGCTCATTTTTTCACTCTGGGGCATGTGTGCGTGTGTGTGTGCGCGCGCACGCGCGTGCATTACACACACGTACACACTTTAATGGATACTTTCTGTGTACAAAAATTACATTGTCTTTGCATAAAAGCACATATAGTTTTAGCAAAATTACCAGCTTAATGAAATCCACTTACTAAAAAAAAATTTTTTTGAAATTCACTTTTATGTTCTTCCTTCCCTGCCACTTTAAAAACTTCACCCCTAAATAAACTGGTATTGACACCTCAAAATAAAGACAAACCATGAGTGTTTTGATTGCATAACTATCTTGTTCCTTCTGATCGTGACAGGTGGTCTAAAAGCCTAAAAAAGTCTCTTATGTCCGTGAATGAGTTTTTGCAGAAGTGTAGGGATTTGGGCTAGAAACTATGTGACAAATAAAAACAAGAGTTTTTCCATGGTGCTCACAGAGTGGAGATTTTCGGAACTGGAAGGTGGCTGAGAGAGTGGATCCAGGAAATTAGAAGGGGGTTGTCTATTGACTCCTGCAAAGAGACAACCTCTGGACGCCTGGAGGATTTGGATCGATTCAGTAATTGGTTTTGAAGGCAGAGGGGGAGGAACCCTGACACCTCCGTTTACTGCAGTGATTCTCAATGGAGAGAATAACAACATGATGCTGGCAAAACTTCATGTGCTTCTACCCATTCCAGAGATTCTAATAGTCTCTATTCAGGAGAACATATGTCTGAACAACAAAATCCTCAGGAACTTTGTCAGGTGGAATCAGAATCACACAATCTGGTTAAGAAGGAGTCAAGGAATCACAGAGCCCATGTCTTTGTGATAAGCATTGCCATGAAGTTCTAGTAAAGGTTGTTAGTATTATTTCTTTAGTCAATGTTCACAGGCACTCATTTGACAGAGCTCTCTATGACCCCTGGCCTTTTGGTTCCACGATTTCAGTGTTGCTAATGCCTACCTTGCCTTTGCTCTCCTTCGTCACTCCTCTAATGGCCTCCATTTTACTGCGTTTAATCTACTGTCCTGAGTCTAACCCTCTTTTAAGACGAGGCTCACAGATCACTCTCCCTAACTCTTCATGTCTGAGGGAAAGCCTTCTCCTTCCTGTTCTCCTGGAATGGCAGGTTCCTGTCTACGCATGTTAGTACCTCCTATACCTGATTTGTTTATTTACTTGCTTATGTTCTCATTATATGCTGAGTTTTGTGAGGTCAGGGAGCAAGCTTCATTTGCCTTTGAAAGCCTCCTCTGGGGGCGCCTGGGTGGCTCAGTGGGTTGAAGCCTCTGCTTTTGGCTCAGATCATGATCCCAAGGTCCTGGAATCGAGCCCTACATCAGGCTCTCTGCTCAGCAGGGAGTCTGCTTTCCTTCCTCTCTCTCTGCCTGCCTTTCTGCCTACTTGTGATCTCTGTCTGCCAAATAAATTTAAAAAAAAAAAAAGAAAGAAAAAAGAAAGCCTGCTCTGTGTAGGGTCCAATGCCAAATAAACATCTTCTAAATATTTATGGAAATACTCTAAATTGAAATTCTAAAACAGGCTTTTTAAGGATTTATCCAAAATGACAATTTTGAAAGACACAGCAAAGGAGAGAGAGATGGATGAACTTGAATTATTCACTGATCTTAAGTAATGGTGTGTAGGAAATAAAACTACAAGCTATAAATTATTGTCAAAGCTATACTTAAAAATGGAGTTCAGGTGGCTACCAAACAGAATATTGCGGTGAACGTTAAAGGTAGTCTAAACAGATACTACTGAATTGGATATTTTGTCTTTGGATACATTTGATTTGGCATGGCTTTCCTTGTTTTAACAGGTGCACTTTCTGCTATCCCTTGCATCACCAGAGCCACAACAACCTATGGTGTGGGAAGATTTCTGGAATCTCTATGATCCTCTGTCTTTCCTTACTTTTCCTGACTATGCCAAGCCTGAATTACATGGCTCACCCCACTCTGTGAATTTTGTTTGGGAAGATGTATCACATTGAATCTAGAGGACAGAAAAAAAGAAAAAGAAAATAGCTGATATTCACTGAGCACCTGCTATGTGCTGCCAGAAATTTCCAAAGAATTCTACATATACCAACAAATGTAAGACTCATGATGACTGTTCAAGATCAATGTTTGCATCACTGGGTAAGGAAACCGAACCTCACCAAGGTGAAGTCACTCTCCTAGAACTACACAACAGGAGGAGGGCACAGCAGAATTGGAACTGAGGCCTGACCCCATAATTCATGTGTGATACCTGTGCCCAATGGCCCCTAGGCCCACTTGTGGACTGGTGCAGGGAGAATAAGGTCCACCACAAAGGGCTGACCCAGAGAATAAGGTCTACCACAAAGGGCTGACCCAGAGAATAAGGTCCACCACAAAGGGCTGACCCCTGCTATTGAGATGACACACAACAGAAATATTTAGCTACACTCACAAAAGGAGTTGTATCACAGAGCGAATATATTCATTAAACTGAGACAATAAATCTAGAAAATTGCACATATAAACTTATTCATTTGACAAAATATTTATGTCCTTATCTTCATTGTAGGAGATCAATATTCCTTGACCACTCTTCCTGCAACCTATACCGGGAGAGAGGATTTCATCCCATTCACATTTAATGGAATAACTAACTGAGTGATTTTACTCCCTCCGTGTTATGTTTAATGTGTGTTGTGGTTTGTGATCATTTCCTCTTTTCCCGTTCTTAATATCTTTTTGGCTTAAGTCTCCATTCATTTCTTTCCTCTCTGTTAATAATTTGGAAATTGCTTTTTAATGTGAAAAGTTATTATTTTCTCATTCCTACAATAGCAAACTTTTATTCTTCTATTATTATATTTGAGTTTGAGAAGTAATCTTCCAATTCTTCCTATTGTGCTGCAGCTCAACAAGATCAAATATTCCCTCCAAAGTCATTTTCCTATGACCCATCCTTACTCCCAACTCTTAGATTTTGTTGAGATAAACCTTAGTTCTAGGCTATTGGCTTTGTTTTCTTCCACAACAGAATGCCTCTTCTGTTTAAAAAAAAAGAAAAATCTTTAACAAATACATTTTTTTCTGAGACACTTCTCAGCCATTTATATTAACTTACATATTGTATGATTTGCTGGTTAACAAAATTTTCACTTTTCTCCATTTTTGCTTTGTCATCACAAATTAATCATTGATTACTTAAAATATTTTTGTGTATTTTTCCCTAGGTAAATGAAATCTTCATTTAATTTTTCTCCTTTTGTGCTTCTCTTTTTGTTCACTGTTATTTCATGATCTTTGGGCTTCCAGAACTATAAATAAGAACTCTTATACTACTAGAATCCCTTCCTCTATGTAAGTGAATTGTTCTTTTTGGGTAGAAACTTATGTACATTCTCTTTATCCTTTAGAGGTGTGTCTTTTATTTAATTCTGCTTGAGACTACGTCAGCTCAGTTCATCTCCTCATTCAAATTCTGCTGAACTCAGAGACATTTTCTTCTGTGGTCTAGGTAAGTAACCCTTTTCCTGTCTCTGGAACTCCCGCTGATTGCACGTTGGTCCTGAAGCTGCCCTTTCTACCTCCTGCTTTCCCCTTCTGGCTACTGTATCTTGCCTATTTGCGGGATGAGCTGTTTCTTTAGCTGATCTTCCACTCTCACACTTCTGTTTCCAACAGGGTCTATTATCTTCCTCATCCTCTTCCTTCTCCTCTTCTTCTTTAGACCTATTTATTTATGTGGGGGGAGAGATCAAAGAGAGAGTGTCAAGCAGACTTCCACTGAGCACAGAGCCCCATACAAGGAATCGATCTCATGACCCTGAGACCATGACCCTAAGATCATGACCTGAGCCAAAACCAAGAGTTGGACGCTTTAACCAATTTAGCCACCCAGGTGCCTTCAACAGGGTCTATCTTCTTTTTCAAATCCTTTATTGGACTTTTTAAGTCATGGACCATGTTTCCTAAATTCAAAACAGAAGTCCTTTCTTGTGTTCCAACTTTACTCACTTGAGAGCCTAGTGCTTTTTATGAAAGATCTTAATTGACATTTTTTATTATCCCTACCTCAATGAGGGCTGCTTGTTCCAGACAATCAGATTGGTTTTCCCCTCTCAGATTGCTAATGTCTTTGAGTTGTAACCTCTCTTTGTCTCAGTATGTTTTGGGAAGTCCAATTAAGCTGTAAGTTCTTTTGAACAATAGAAAGTCAGAAAATGGCAACTAGTTCACCCTTTGCCAAGGCTTTCTGCTCCTGGACCATCTAGCAACATGTAACAGCTCTCTCTGAAACTCAGGAACTGGGAGCAACTCCATGCACCCGTGTAATTGCTCCTACCCTTGTCCTCCAGGGCCAGCTGGATGAGGCAAGCCTTTCCGAGATGACAGAAAATTGGATGGTGCAACATTTGCTGAAGAAAATGCTGAAGAAAATGTTGAAGAAATGTCAGCTGACCAGTCTGGCAGGTACAAAATTGTAGACTTCGCTTCAGTCCTCAGGGACAAAGAAGATTTCCTCTACAATGGTACCCTGACTCTTTCCTAGATAGAACTAATCCTGGACCTGCTCTTTCCCTATAAATGAAATCTAAAACCCTCCAGGTCTACCAGCTCCCCCTCATTGATGCCCCATGCTACAGACTAAAATAGCAAGGAATGAGAGCCAGAACCATATGTTCTAGTTGCTGTGTTCCCAGAATTTCCTCAGAACATACTCACTGAGCATTCATTATGTGCTGCCAGTGGGACATGTCAAAATGGAACCCTCAGAGGCATTCATAGCTTTATCTGGCACACAATATCTAATGTGTGTTTAAAAAGGTTGTTAAAACTACAGTTAAAAGAACTGAATGGTTCTAGACAATCTGTGAAGATAAATAACACAGGAGGAGCAGAGCTACAAACATTTTTGTTTTATGACATATAAATTGTGCAAACCTTGATTGATATTATGCATTTAAGGGGAACAAAATCACTGAGGTCATTTTAGAATGACTTTTCTGCTTAAGAGGCCTTCAGAGCTAACAAAACAAATTCACTAGCACCACACAGATTCTCAAGAGAACTCCTGATATAATACCTATTCTTATCATTCCCGTAACTCTGATGAGTCCACAGTCCAGCTTAGGTTAAATGACTTGCCAAAGAAAAAATAAATAGTGGAACCTAAATCTGCCAAAAGCCAACTCCAATATAGCATGAAAATTCCTACCCCAGGATCCCCAATAACACTGAATAGTGATGGCGTAGCAAAATGCTAGTTTTAATCTCCTAAAGCAATGGTTCAGTTTCTACAGTGTAACCAATTGATAAATATACTTTAGCAGGGCATGCATTAACTTTCTAATCCATAGACAGATTTACAAGCAGATTCTTTTCCTTTGAGTAACTGTGACTGTACACAAAGTTAGACAATGTAAGGGCAGAAAACCACAAGCATTAATGTCACTTTCGGGTTCCTAAGATCTAGTAGGGAAAAATGGGGAAGGATCACTACCATAAAAGGAAATAAGGAATTACCGTCACTTGTCTTTCTGCAGGAAAGTATACTTAATATGGTAGAAAAGGATGTAGCATTCATCTGGAATCTTATGCGTCCTAACAAATTATATATTTTTTTTCTCTCCCAGCAGGAGAGGAACAATGCTGTCATCAACAGGGGTCAGCCACACACTATTAGTACATGGACTGGTGAAGGGTCCCATTGACATTGGAGCCTCTCTAGGTATAGGGCCAGTTGGCTAGAGTGTTGACACCTATCAAGGGTTGCCTGGCGTTCAACAGTGCAGCTGCCAAGACATGAGTAATTCTCCCAACCTTTAAGTATGCACAACTAACCACGTATGTAGAGCTAACCTAACAGTATGCATAGCCAATTCAACTTGAAGAGGGTGTCGTAAGCCTATTATATTGAAGTCCAATAAGCTTACCCAATTAAAGGACAGTCCCATTAGCCAGGTCATAGTGTTATTTAATTGAGAGTCCTGGTCCCCCAAAGACTTCTGTTTTGGAGAGCTAATTTATGTATTGAGTATACATAAATACACACCCAGCCTTAGGTTCTGCACCTGCAGGGGTCTCCCAGCTACTGTATAGTTGCTCCTTTTCTTGAACGCCTACCTTCCTTACTCTCTCAGCTTCATCATTCCCTAGGCACTTGCTTTCTTATTGGAATGCTTCATCTCTAGAAGCATATTATTATTTTCCCAACTCCAGATACCAAATTTATAATAGATTATTTCTAATTCTAACTTCAATTAAGTCTTTTTTAAAAATTCATGCCCGTGCTATTAATTGCTTTACTTTCTTCAAAGAAAAACTCCTTGCACACACCCTATTTTACTCAAATCATTTTACATCATTTCTGAGGGAGCTTCTCTAAAACACCATACATGGGTACAGGACTGCTGAGAGCCAGCAGGTTGAGACTGGGTGAGGTGGGTTAGCTCCCTGCCTCTCCAATTTTATCTAAGCCAACCGTTGCTTCCACATGTGATACTACATGAGCTTGCGGTAAGGAACAGATCATAGTGAGGAAAATCCCAAGTGGTTACTCATAGTTTGCTGGTGAGACAGTTTTCCTACAGACTTAATAAACCTGATGATTCACAGACCAGTAACCCTGGGGCAAATAATACATTATATGTTAATGAAAAAAAAAAAGTATGTTTCTTGTCTTGCCTCTATTTTTCCCTATTATCATTTGAATCTACAGAAAAGATAATCTCTAGGCTGACCAAATTATTTCCTATATAGAGATGCTATGAAAAATTAAGTGAAAAAAGAAACTTTCCGAAGTTGTCCACTCTAAAACATCAAAGTAAATACCTTATAAGTGCCTTAGGTTTCAGTTCTTTATTTTGTTTTTTAGGTATAAACATAATGTAATTTCTGCGAATTTTTGTCTTTTTTAATTAAAAAAGTCAATTTTTTCATTTTAATTCTGTTTTAACTAACAGTGTTATGTTAGCGTCAGGTGTACAATATCATGATTCCACACTTCCATACAACACCCGAATAGCAAGTACACTCCTTCAGCCCCATCCCCTATTTCACCCATCCCCCCCACCTCCCCTCTGCTAACCGTCAGTTTGTTCTCTATAGTTAAGAGTCTGTTTCTTCCATAAGAGTCTCTTAATCTCACAAAACAGAGGGTTGCCCAGGGGAGGGCGATATGGAGAGGGTGGTCGAATTATGGACATTGGGGAGGGTATGTGCTATGGTGAGTGCTGTGAAATGTATAAGCCTGATGATTCACAGACCAGTAACCCTGGGGCAAATAATACATTATATGTTAATGAAAAAAAAAAGTATGTTTCTTGTCTTGCCTCTATTTTTCCCTATTATCATTTGTTCGGTTTCTTAAATTCCTCATATGAATGAAATCATGTATTTGTCTTTCTCTGCTTGACTTAGTTCACTTAGCTTTGAACCTTCTAGATCCATTCTGTTGTTGTGAATCACAAGGTTTCATTCTTTTTTATGGTCGAGTAATATTTCATTATATATACACTCACATCTTTTTTACCCATTCATCTACTGATGGACACTTGGATTGCTTCCATACCTTAGCTATAATATATAAAGCTACAATAAACACAAGGGTGCATATATATTTTCATATCAGTGTTTTGTATTCTTTGAGTGAATACCCAGTAGTGGGGTTATTAGATCATATAGTAATTCTATTTTGAATATTTTGAGGAATATCCATACTGTCTTCCACACTGGTTGTACCTGTTTACATTCCGACCAACAGTGTACAGGGGTTTCTTTTTCTCCACATCCTTGCCAACACTTGTTCTTTCTTGTGTTTTTGATTTTAGTCATTCTAACTGGCATAAAATGATATCTTATTGTGGCTTTGATTTGCATGTCCTCGATGATGAGGGATGTTGAACATCTTCATGTGTCTGTTTAACCATTAGTCTTCTTTAGAGGAATGTGTGTTCATGTCTTCTGCCCATTTGTTTTTTATGTGTTGAGTTTGAATAAGTTCTTTATAGATTTTGGATATAAACCCTTCATCAGATATGTGACTTACAAATATCTTCTCCCATTAAATAGGTTGTCTTGTTTTATTGATTGTTTCTATTGTTGTGCATAAGATTTTATTTTGATGTAGACCCAACAGTTTATTTCTGATTTTGTTTCCTTTGTCACAGGAGACAAATCTACAAAAATGTTGCTATGGCCAACATCAGAGAAATTACCACCTGTGTTCTGTTCTAGGACATTTATGGTTTCAGGTCTCACACTTAGGTCTTCAACCTGTTTTGAGCTTATGTTTGTGTAGGATGTAAGACAGTGGTCCAGGTTCATCCCTTTGCATGTTGCTATTCAGTTTTCCCAGCATCCGTTGTTGAAGAGACTGTCTTTTTCCCTTTGTATATCGGTGCCTCTTTCATCAAAGATTAACTGACGATGTAATTGTGGATTTACTTCTAAGATCTCTACTCCGTTTTACTGAACAATGTGTCTATTTTTGTTCCAGGACCACACTGTTCTGATGACTACAGCTTTGTAGTATATCTTGAAAACTGGGATTGTGATACCCCCAGTTTTGTTCTTCTTTTTCAAGATTGTTTTGGCTATTTGTTGTCTTTTGTGGATCCATACAAATTTTAGAATTGTTCGTTCTAGATCTGTGAAAGATATTGTTGGTATTTTGGTAGGGATTGCATTGAATCTATAGATTGCTTTGGGTAGAAGAGACATGTTAACAATACTTGCTCTGCTAATTAGTTTCTTATTTACAAAAAAATTCTTTCATGGTTTATTTTATTTTCATACATTATCTTTTCACTTTTCTACCTCTTGTTACTTGACATCTTACAAAATGTTTTTCTGGTATTTTTCTAGAAGTTGGTAACAATGATTTATAAAATGAGGAGAAAGAGGAAGCTAAATGCTTATGTATATCTGTATTCATACAGATATATAGATATAGATATACATATACATATACAGATATATATATACACACAGATATACATATACAGATATATATATATGTGTATATACACAGATATACATATACAGATATATATATATATGCAGATAACATGCACATATATATAGAATTAGAAATCTATGTATGGTGATCATATAGTCCTAAATAAATCATAAAAGATTTTGAAGAATAATTTTTTATCATACCTATTACTACACTGATCTAACATTTCATATTTCTCAAAGTCACTTAAGATTTTAACCATTGCAAAATTGAGGTAGGACTGATGTTAAACTTAATTTAAAAAGGTGTAGGTAGAGACAGTGATCAAACTCAAAGTCCTAAAATTACTGACAGAAATAAAATAGCGCTTGAGTTCCTGTCTCTTTACATCAACCTCCTTGCATAAATATATAATATTGTATAAAGAAACACATAGTCGTAAATTACTACAGGCCACATTGCCCTTACAGTTAGGGCTGACCAAGAGGTAAACTGGCAACGGTTTAATTATTCTTTGGGGATCTTCCCCGGTCTGGTCACATCACCCAGATCTTCCCTTAATTCATTCCTTTTCTATTTTCTAAACTATGGTGCAAAGCCTCCATGCCCACAACCACTACGTTTGTTTCTTTGTCTGAAGGCTTTGTCCTATGCCAGCCTCAGCTCCCTCCACAGTTTCCACTTGTCTCCATCAAGGCAGCCCCAAGCCCCCAAGGCAAGGACTCCGCCCTACTCCCAAGCTCCTAAACCTGAGGCACTGTGCATGAAACTGAAAAAAAGCACCTCATATTTGCTGAGAGACCATAGATCCATCTTTCTTTCCCAGGTAACACTGTGTGCTTTCCAGTGAGGGTTCATCTGGAGATAATACCTCTGCTTTTCAAATTCCCAAAGGTGGATTTTCATGTAATACAATAGAAAACATAGCAAGGCAGCCCAGTAGACCCAAGGTCAGGGCCAAAGGATTCCCTTGCATCCTACACTGCCTCACCCTCCCTAGACAGGGAGAGGGGGCTTTGCCTCAATGTATGTACCTAGGAAGGTTCCAGGAATATGACCTGTTGGGAATAAGATGCTCCCTCCTTCTCTGCCAGCATTTCCTGGTGAGGTTAGATCTCTGACAGGTTGTCCATGTGCCTCTCCAGACCCTCTTAATATAAGTGTGCTAAATAATTATGTACCACAATCCCACTTCACAGACTGCAGCCTTACCTCTGCCTCTATTACCAAGAGCAGTCATACAGATCCCAGAGCAGAAGTGGGGAAGAGGAGAGATTCATGTGTCACTTTATTGACATGGAAATCCTTTCTGTGTTAATAAGTATTTTTCAATATACAAAGATAGAAATTAAATGGGAAGCTAATTGAGGCCAACCATTATAAAAATACGTTTGGCACGAGCGTGGAAACATTTATCTCATGGAAGTGAATAACTCGTTGAGGGGTTTTTACATGCCTGACTTATGTACCTGATCCCAGAAGAGCCAATACATAAAATTCCTAGTTTTAGAAACATCAATAAATGTAAATACACAAATCTTAAGAGATGGGCTAGTCAGAAAATCTAATAGACTTAACACATATTTTACCTGTGTTGATTGATTCCAAAGCTACTGAATATATATACATTTTTACCTGTATCAATTGATAGAGCACCATTTTTTTAAGAACAGGCATCCCAGGGAATAATACCAACCTATGATGCTGTTAGCCCACAGGAAAAACACAGATCCTACTGCACAAAGTTCCTGAGGCACCTTTCTCTGAAACACAAAGGAGGCCAAGGTCAGCCTTGGACTAATCATGGCTGCTCACATATCCTTTATAGAAGAATATTCTGTGCTTTGGCCTAGATTTGGTATCTTAACAGCTCTAAAGGTTTAGAGTGGTCTGAGCTCTATTCTGGAAACTTAAGGAATTCACAAATAAAATGAAGAAAGACCCTGTACATCTACCCACAGAGTCATAGGTCATCAGCTCTTTTTCAAGTTTACCAGATATTGTAATCAATTAATTTGAATCATTGGAAACTAGTATCCCTATTGCAGCGTTATCTTGACATTTACTCTTTTTAAAACCCAACTATGTTGGCCTATAGAATCAAGAAGACCCCACTCCATGCCTCAACCAAGTCACTGATTGGATACAGAACCTTGAAAAGATCATCTAGCCTCTAAAACTCTTAGTTTATTTATATGTAAAATGAACCTAATAACAAAAGTTACCTTATAGAGAAAGGATTAAATAGGTATACTTATTACAGTGCTGGATAAATACAAATGTTAATAATTATTACTAAACAGTTCAATTATCCTGACCCTGCTCAGTTTCTCCACAGGAGTGGGTATTCTGTCTTCCTTGGTGGTAGGCACTATAATCCTTCTCTTAGATTATTTGCAAAAGTGAACATTAACAGGTAAGCTCATCTTATCCACAGATTTCAACTAGAATATTCTTCCTTCCTTTTTACCCAACTCACTTTCTTGTTTGAGTATTATGTTCCAAAATTCTGTCCTTTGGGGTTGAATTTTTCCATGCATGATCTCAGCCAAAAGGTGATTTTTTTTTTTGTAATGTTGAATCAAATTCACTCTGTCTACTTTTGAATTAGAAGCAGATGAAAGTAACTTATTTTATTTTTCTGCCTGAAAGAAATATAGGGTTGTTTTTGTGCCCAGATAATTCACTAATAGCTGAAAGTATCCAAGTACCCCATCCTCACTCAGGAAGTCTCCTGGCTAATTATGAAAATATTAATTAAGTTAGGAGCAATTGAAAAAAGTGACTTCTGAGCCTGCTCAATGCAAACCGGTATTAAGTTACTACTGTATTCGTGTGGGGTTAGGTTTCAGAAACATCTGGGAAAAGATTCCCATCAAATATAACCATGGCTTTATGATCTTCTTTCTCTAGGGAAAGAGATAGGTATCCTACTGTCAGCATACTTGATCTTTGGAAATGACTCAAAAGTTAAGTTTGTCCAAAACCATTCAGAAGTATGCCAAAACTCTTTCATAATGTATTGGTTCTGTGTTCTGGAGATTGTCCATTTGCCCCTCTGGACCTACTGTCCAATATTCCCGGTCTTCTCTGTACCCAGGGAGGCTGACCATTCTGGACAGCATCCATGAATTCATTTGCCCTAGGGCTTTTTAGCTGGTTTCAGCCAAAGTGCAGCAGAAGTATAAGCTGAGAGGGTGAGACGAACATGAATCTGGGAATGCACCCCCTGCTCCATTTATGCTAAGTTGCTGTAGGCTGGCTACATCCCTCTACCAAAGACTCCTGTCCTAATCCTATTTCCTTGTGGTTACTTTATATGGCCCTGGATCGTCATGCCCTCACCTCACTCCTTTGCCTCTTGTAGGCCTTGGGGTGGGAATAATATCCTGACATTAATAGCTCGGCCCACCCCTTATTGGTTTCCTTAAACTTCACTCATGCTATTAAATTTGTCTCTATATTCAACTTCTAAAATTATCCATTTTGACTATGTCATATCATACTTAGTGTTAAAAGCTTTTAAGCCCATTCAGATTTTATTCTCTCTGCCTAGCAAACCATTCCCTGCCTTATCTGCCTGGAGAATACCCATTCATCTTTTGACACGTGGCTCCAAAGACAGCTGTTCTGTGAAGTCTTTTCCTCTAGTCTTCCAGACAGTGAAGCATGCCCTTCTCTGAACTACAGTTTTGAGCCAGGTAGCCTGGATTCTAACACTGGCTCTGCCATTCACTGGTTGTCTGACATGATACTCTTCTAAGCCTCAAATTTCTCCTCTGTAAAAAAGAGACAATAATAGTGACTTTTCATAGAATTATTATGAGAGTTAAATTAGTTAATACTTTTAATGTTCTCAAACACTACCTAGAACATTTGAATCAATAAACATTACTGTTGCAGCCATTGTTATTATTACCCTTAATCTATGTCATTAGACTGTCCATGCTACTCAGTTTCAGTCTCTCTGGCCCTGGACTAGCACTAGTGGGTTTTCAGGTAAGTTTTACTTAATCTTGGGAACAATAGGTCTTGTACTGAACATTCTCTTTTCTGGGAGGCTGCCCATTTCCAAGGAGGGAGACACTGAAAGCTGGGTGTGGTGTAAAATTCCATTTCAACTTTTTTATGGACTTGCATTTCAAGAGAAGTAAAGAATTGGGGCACTGGAATTATAAACACTTTGGACGAGCTTGCTTTCAGGTTAAAAAGCTACAACAAACTAAATGACATTGAAAAAAAAAATATTTCCAGGATGTCCAGTATATGATACTGTACTACAGAAACACATGGAGAGTTGAAGAGAATCCAGGATATACAATGCTTCAAAGTAACCAACATAGGGGAGACTTAGAGAAAATGCTTTCTGGTTCTCCAGAAGCCAACTTTTCAGGAAAATGATTGGTAACCTATCCATTGTCTGAAATGAGAAAATCTGAGAGTCACCTCTACTCCTTAGAGGTTCCTGCTAGTCACAGGCTGGTCGGCAACAGATAAAACTCATTCATAGGAAACAGATTTGCTGGACAATGTGACAAATTGATTACTGAAGTGAAAATTAAATGTTCAGGTAAGTGAACTATGCTTGTAAGTTGGAACCAAGTGAGATCCTCAACTCTGCACTACATATTATATTCCATTTCTGGAATATTTACAACCCCACACAGATTTTCTGAGGTCCTTTGTTTCATGGCCAGACATCTCCATCACAATAGCCTTGGTTGTCCAGAAATCAAGTCCAGCCCTTCTGATGAAAGGAAAATTTTATATTAAGTAGAGAAAGAATGAATAGAAGCTAATTACAGACTGTTTCCTACCATTCATGAGGTGATTCACTAGGAACTTCATATGCATTATTACATTCATTAATTATAATCACATTAACGATAATCTTATGACTTTCTTTACTATAACCTTCATTACACAAACGAAGAAACTGAGGCCCAGGGATAAGTAATTTGCTCTGGGCCACACAACTAATAAGCTCTACTTTCTTTTTATCACTACTTATATTATTTTTATCTGATCCGAAGTTTCCAACCACAGGCAACACCTCCTTTCCTACCCCCAAGGAACATTTGGAAATGTGTGAAGCATTTCTATTTTATATACATTTGCCTGAGTGCCTCTGGTTTTTAGTTTGTAGCCAGACATCGTGCAATGCATGGGACAGCTCTGCCCAGAAAAAATTCATCTTCCCCAAGCACTTACACACACCCTTTAGAAAAGCGTGGTGATTCAACTCTAGAGGTGGATGATTTCTGCCTAGCAAATAAAGTATTAATTAAGAAACAGTTCATTTGTCTGAGTTTATTTAATCAAATATATCTATCCCCATTATTAAGAATATCTGAATCAAAAACAAGAGAATCTCACAAAATTTTTAATTAGTAGTCATTGCTAGAATTATTCTAATGAGCTTGGTAACATGTCTCTAACTCTGATACCAAAACCATCACATTTTTATACAAATGATTGGTAAATGATCTCATGCAGACCCTACAGTCTGAGGTTTCAACAAATACACCAGAACCTTCACATCACAAAATACTACCTTCTAAAATCATCATTCTGAAGTTGACACATGCATTCCAATAATATGTCCCTCTTATTTCAGATACATTTGCCATTCCTCTCTGCAAATGTTTCCAGAACCTGGTACATTCCTTTCAATACCTTCAAATGTACCCTCTGTGAGGAGTGGTCTAGAGTCAGCTCTCAGTCTGTAACATTCGATTTGATTGAATTAGATAAAAAAATACATTGGTCACATCTTGTGACAGGATAGAGATGACAAGGCAGAAAAAAATTTGCAAAAAGATGGATGATCCTTGTGGATAACAATTTTCTTTGCTAAAATTTACGTGTGACTATATTTCTCAAACTGACAGTCCCAGGTGCCTTAAAAAAAGTGAAACTGAGGACCTCCTCTAGAGTGGAGCTCCAGAAATGTGTCAAACCTCATTAGAATAGATACATAGAATAACGTTTCTTTAAACCTTTACCTTCTGTTGTATCTCTTTAGAAGTCAATTTTATTATGTTATGGTCACACTTTATATCTGTTTACACAATATGCTTCATAGCCTTATTTTAGGGCACATATTTTATTTCCTGAATAAATGGCCTTGAAGTACAAAGTGGTCCCCTCACTCTGACATCAAATGAAATGACGTGAACATTGGCAGTGGCATCAAGGATCTGACAGACTAGAGAGGCAGAACCATTGGGTTGAGCATTGCTCGGGACTCCAACCTAGAACAGGAAACATGTAGGGACAGAAGGGACAGATGACTTAGCTTCTTTTTAGTTCACCAACCTGCCAGAGTACTTGTAGAAGCTTAGACTACCACACAGTGAGAGGAAAATACCTCTTAAATGTAGCAGATGAGCTGGACGAAAGGAGCAGTGAATAAGCACGGAAAGAAGAGGCAAGAAGCCTATATTCTAGGATACCCTGCAAATTCCCAGTTGTGTCGCTTTGGGCAAATCCCTTGACGTTTCTGAGCCTAAGCTGCCTCAGCTGTAAAAGAAAGACATTCAGCTTGTTAATACCCATCACTCTTTTCACTTACATGTTATATTGTCTTAAAGAACCAGAAGGAAAATTATCTCCTATAAAAGATACAAAAGCTAACAAATTCAGCCGCCTGACTGAAAGAAGCTGTATTAGAGATGCCTTCCAGCTTTAGGAGTCTAGATTCACAACAGAAATGGATTCATGGCATCATAACCCTTCCTTACAAGGGAGGACACGCCCTCCTCTTCTCATAAAGCATCTTATCCCTACTTCACTGTTCACCTTCCCACCAAACTTTATCACTCATTATAACCTGGGTCAGAACTGTTTTGAAATCAACCTAGTTATAAGTTATAACCTAGTTATAAGTTTCCACTTACAGGGACTCCTTGACTTACAGGAATAAGTCCCAGGGTTCCCCAAATATTAAACCAGGCAGCCCTTCCTTTTGTCTAACGTGGATGTCCCACACCGTGATTTTAAACCCTTTCCCTTTTGAACCCTGACTCACTTTGAATAGAAACACATCCATGTTTCAGTCATCCTCTCAGAGTTTATGATTCATGCTATAGATAAGATGTCCTTGGGAGGAAACCAGAGGTCATTCTTGCTGTCAAACAAAATCTTGGTCAATATTGAAATGAGAACTAATTTGATGTAATCTAAGTTGACAGGAGTAAAAAGAGCTCAGTACTGGAATGAATTCACCAGTGATATCAGAATCAGACTACAACAAAAATACAACCACAGCCTGATGGTAGTTCTAAAGCATTTGGTAGCTTCATAGAACACCATGAGTGAAGTAACAGAAATAAGAATGCTACGTGGTTGTTTTCTATTTATGACTGAAGAGAGTACCATTTCTTTAAATGTTGTATTTTATAATCAATTACTGTTCTGGTGAAAGACACTTTCCTGTTTTGGGATTAACAAAAGTGCACTTATAGGACCTAACAACAACAACAACGAAAAAAAAAAAACAAATTATCGCATCAGTTTATAAATAATTCTACAGAGTTTATTTTATGTGGTCCTTTTCTAGAACAAAGGCAAGATCCCTGCACTCCATCGTGGGTGGTTTATTATATTGTTGGCTTGGTTCCCATACTGTAAGTAAGGAAATGCTATTTAATGATAATTGACATTGTTATGGCAAATGTTTTGATTAGTATCATAATCAAGATCTTGGTTACACAATTATCATTATTATTCCCGTTTCATCTTGATAACAAGATGGGTCACTTAGTGATCCCAGAGACCTGTTGACTTAACCATTGATTGCCCGGTGACAAAATCAGAATTGTGGCAACATGGGCAACAGAACTTGAGCAACATGGTGGTAAAGGGACCAATTTATCCCAGTTTGCCTGCAAATTTTACAGTTATAATGTTGAAAGTTTCATAACCTAGGAACTCGGTTAGGCTCAGGCAAACCAGGACAGCAGCTCAGATAGGGTGCTATCTGGCGGAGTTGGAACTGGGTCTAGGACTTAGAAAAGCTGGATCTGATCTGATTCTGTTGCTCTTTATCTGATGGCATCTATCTGACCTGCCTTCAGTTTCCCATCTTTTATAATTTAATCTGTCTTCAAAAAAATATTTCTATAGTAAAACATTGGTCTTAAGAAAACTATAAAGTTATATACAAATAGTAGATCTTTTCATTTTCATCTCACAAACCAGTGGCCCAAAGAGATATGTTCATCTTCCTGAGAGCCATGGATTGTCACAGTTACTGTTTAACATCATTAGGTCCTATGGTTCATTGAGGTGCTGCTTGGGGTGAAGTTTTGGTTTCACAGTTATTAAGCTTACTTAAGGCCCACAGAAAAGTTATTTTCTCTATTTAAATATGAGCAGCTTGTGGATTATGGGGAAAAGTACTGAACTAAGTTCCATCTCTGTCATGTAGTAACAATGTGGCTTGGGATGAATCATCTAACTTTCTTAGCTTCCATGTCCTCATTTGAAAAATAGACAATAACTTGTGAAAAATACGTCTCAGAGAGTTGTTTTGATCATGACACAGTGTATGTAAAAATGTAAAAAGCTATATAGTGATACATAAATATGATGCAAAACATATATTATTATTTATTATTATACTACATATAAAATCATAGACAGCAATTTGAGGATGCATACTAAGAATGTGTCCCTCAACCAAAATACCATGACATTCAAATCCCAGAATGTTTTAAGGAGGAATTATAAACTTGTAGAAACAAAGAATGATAAAGCTGGAAAGAATCTTAAACACTATCTGGTCCAACTCCTGACGTACAGACATGACACTCTGATGTCCTGAAACGCAGAATGAATTCAATTCATTCCCAGCTAATTAGAGGAGAAGCCACCCTTGCACTCTAGTCTCTTGATTCTGATTCAAATCTCTTTTACTACACCTCTTGGTTTCCCCTCCCAAGGCCTTCAAAGTTGATGTCTTGGATTTTGTACCTGTGCCTATTTATTTTACACATTTTTATTTCATTCCCTCAGAAATATGAATACCTCTCAGTCTAAGCATCCATCAAGCCAAATCCAATACAAATGGATTGGATGTAAATCTTCAAATATCTGGCCAATAATCAGTCCCTAATATAGAAAGGGTCAAGTGGAAGGCTAGGATGGTCCGCATCTAGCCAGCTTTTCCATGTCCATATCCATGACTTCCTGCATTTTTTCAGTTAAGACTATGGGGTGGGGGGAGATAAAAGGAGGAACCGGGAGATGAGAAGTAGACAGGGGCTGAGCTGGATGCGTACATGTGTGAGACAAAGCAGACTATGTACTGTGTACATATTCAAAATCTCCCTCAGACTGACCTGTCGCGGAGGGTAGTGAAGTATCCAGGGAACAATGAATACTGTTACGCTGAAAAGAAATTAAAAAAAAAAATTTTTTTTAATTAAAAAAGGAATAGTAGTAATTACTTTAGAGGTGCTCCTCATGGTTTTACTTTAATATGCACTTATTTTAATGTATATTAAAAATTACATAATTAAATCATCAAATTAGTGAGGGGGGGGAAGTACTCCAGGGAGACTGTCCGCAGTTCGAAATGGAGCGGGCAGGAAGTTATGCTGACGAGCTGGGGGGAAAGGAATGCCAGAGCTCTTGAGGAAACCTGGAGGGCAGAACCTTCAGCAGGCTGGTGCTGAATCAGCAGAGGAAGAGATTTCCATATGCTAGTGTATATTCACAACCCCCTAGAAAGCCTATAAAATAGAAATGCTGAAATTTATCCCCAGTTAGTAGGAGCAAGGGGTTTCTCCATGAGTCTGCATCTGAACAAGCGATTTATAGATATGAGGTCCATAACCTACACTTCAAGCACCACATTCTGTGGCAGCTTTCTAGTGTTTTCTTTACCCCGGCTCTTTCACCCTGCCGCCATGCCTCAATAACACCTTTCACAAAGCCAAGACTCTAGACAGTTTTTCTTTGGATCCTCAAAGGGGAAAGGACACCTGGATGCTTCTCTGAAGACAGGATGAAGCCCCAACCCAGATCTCTATTAGGATGATCAGAAGCACGGCAGTTACCACATAAATGCTCCCAGTGTACCAGGCACTGTGCCAAGGGCTGGACACGCAATCTAGCAGGGGACCCTTATGATAACGCTCCAAGGGGGAGCGCGGCTACATTAGCTTCATTTTATTTCACAGGAAACCTGGTTTTTAAAAGGTAAAGCAATTTGCCCAAGGTCACACATCTATGAAGCAACGGGAAAAAAATGAGTCAAATCCAGCTCTCTTTGACTGCAAACTCCGTGTTCTTAATCCCTGTATTTATTGCTTTTTACCTGCTACTTTTTAGAGATGGCTTCCTCTCCCTTTAAAATGCCAAGCGTCTGTTCTATGGGGCAATTTCTCCCCCAACTGTGTTACTATCCATAACATTTTACATAACTCAATCATGTTTGCATTATACTCACCAGTTTATAGTCTGGTCTCTCCGGCTTAACTGAGAGCTCCCGGAAGACAGGAGCTACATTTTATTCTCCTTGCCTAGCCGCCAATATCAACACCGTCAGTAACGGCTGAGTTGAGCATTTAGAAAATGCTATCTTTTAAGGCAAAGTCCCTGTGAAGTATTGTTGTTATTGTTGTTTTCAACGCTGAGCTGGCTTTGAAGAGTATAAAGCTACAATTTGAAAGTGATGGAAATCAAGATGGGATAATGATTAGAGGTATCTTCCCCTCCATCCCATGAGAGTGAATTTAGAGGAACATTCTTAAAGTTTGAGAGAAAGTTCTTAACTGCAAATGAAATAACATGTGGAATTTATTATGCCAATTATTTATATGAGCTGAAAGTAAAAATAGGAGCAGGAAGGGCTTAGATAAATTCAAAGATGAGAGCTGCATAACAAATTGTTAATAGCAAATTAAACTGGTTCAGGGCACATCCATCATTTTTGCATGAGGGAAAACTGTCCTCTCCTCCTGAAAGGTGCTTTAGTCCCAAGACTGAGAGCTGAATGAGGGGTTAATTGGAATTAGTCAGATTTCATTGGCTGCTTCCATCTGCACATAGACACACACACACACACACACACACTTTACTTTTTTACTTGTATTTTGATCCCCTTTTATGTTGAATGAGAATTGGGCACTAGGGCTAAGCCTTTGAGATTAGTAACAGTAAATCAAGATGTACCGAGGACATAACTGACACTTTGTAAATAGTACAGAACCATAAACTGGAAGATGGAAAATGTGGTTACTTTTCCCGTGGACCACAGAAGACACTTTCATAAATGCAGTGGGCCTCATATGATTCAACACCCGTGCTATAAATCACTGAACTTGTTTGTCCAAAACTTCTTGATCAAACTAAGGTATCTGAGATGATTAAAAAAGAACATGCTGATCTTAATACCAAGTTCAGTTTACCAATATCATGGGATCGTTCCCTAAGCATTTCCTAGTATTGACTTGATTTGGTACAGGTTGCTATGAAGACTGTCAGTCCTGAAGGTCTACAGAAGTATATTAAGTTTTCCTTCTCCCTCCCATCACAGTCTCTATGAACCCTTCCCCCAAAGATACACTAAAGGGAAAGACACCATTTTAATTCAGAAAGAAGTAGAGACGTAGCACATTCTCCCTGGATGGTCCTTCCTAGTTACTTTGTTATTGACTACTGAACAAATTATCCTTAATAAAACCCTTATTTATTAGACTTCCATATATGTACTTAGTATTAGCTATTTCATCAAGAAAGGCTCTTGTGTTATGTATCATATCCATTTCTCCAAAAATCTTATTATTGCATGTAATTTCACTTCCCTCCAGAACTAGCAGGAAAGCTGGTTAAGTTGCAATTACCAACACAACTGCAATATGAAATTAGATGTGTATTTCCACAGGCCCTTCTCATTTTGCCCAACTCTCTGTGGGCAAGGATAGCACAAAGTTAAAATGCTTAAGATCAAGGTAATCAGATCACCACTAAGTAAGTAAAATGTAGTTGCCTATCCAGGGTAATTGTGCTCCACCTGTGAAGAATGAAGAACCTGTAAGCAGGGCTACTGCCTGCTGTCCCTGTTGAGTTATTAGTAGCAAAAGAAAGAACCCTTGCCCTTGGCACATAAGCTATCACGCTTGAAATAGATTTTTCCAAAAGTGCAATCTGATCATCCTTGCTGAATGTCTGTAAACTCAGAATTATCGCTGGAGTTCCAAGGTGGTCTGAGATTTCTAGAAATAAAAGGCCCATGAGAATGGGAACATGCACACACACACACACATACACACACACATTCATACACATACACACACACTACTTAGAGATTTTCAGTGCAGCCAGAGAAGGGGGTAGGCTGTCTGCTTTCATCAGTGATGGGCTGCCAAGTATTTACAGAGTCTTTAGCATGTAACTTGTGCTGTCCTGGGCACTGTGGGAAGAGAGGAATAGTAGAAAAATGGACAGTACTACTCCTAACCCAAAAAAGGTGTACAGAATTTGGAAAAGAGGCAGGACAAGGAGCAATTACTAAATAAGGTGACTTGTAACGAATGCTATGTTATGAGTCATATCATACAAATTCAATTCAGCAAACCTTTATTGAGTACCTCCTAATTTCAGGGCCCTCTGCCAGCTGTCTCAGGAGATAAAAGGAGTAAGGTTCAGGTCATGTTGTAAAGAAGGGGAAGAAGATTAGGGAAATAATCTCGTTTGGGGCCTGAGACAAAGCCTTCTGTTCAGCACTGTAGCCCACAACTGATGGAACAATCATAATAGTTCCCAAGGCAAAAGCAGCACCTCCATTTTGCAAATGAGGAACCTGATACATTTCCCCTGCTGCTAGATCAGGATTCTATCTAAGGAGACCCATGCAGGGCTGTTCGTCACACCAGACTGCCTTCTCTGAAACCACTGAACTTGTAATTCAGGCCAGGGGTGGCCACAGGCTGGCCCACAGCTGGTCTGTGATGCCCATCCCTGGCTCCTGGACAAAATGAAAAACACAAAGACAATCTTGGGAGCTTTTCATAACTAGATATGGATTAGGCTGAAGGGACCATGTTTATATATGAAGTTGTCTCGTTTCTTCTTTTTCTGCTATTAAACATCCATTTGGAAAACGATAGTGCCAGTGGATGGCAGCATTATGACTTTCCAAATTCTTTTTGTTCTAGAAAATAAAACTCAAAATTGGGGCTCTGTGTCAGTTCCTTGTATACTGTTTGGAATTTTTCTTTTACACAGTGTTTGAAACCTAAGGTCTGGGAAGTACTCATTGGACAGACAATTTGATCTCGGTCTGTGCACAGAATTTGGGGATACAAAAAAATGCTACCGACTTTCAGCAGATTTTTTAAAGGACAAACAAAATTCTGGAAGCTTTTTGCCTTTTTTTTAGCTTATAGCATCTCCCCAGTTTTAGTTCTATACTCTTTTCCAACACCCCTCCCTCCACATTTTCTAAGCAAATTGCTCAAGCCATGGGAAAATACCCCATTTTGTGACCTCCCTGTAACCTAATCCCCTTTAGACATCTTACATGAGGTGAAGAATGAAAGCCGCTTCAATGAAAACAAGACAAAAGTGTTGGTGAAGTAAGTGCACCAACAGGAAAGGACTATTTCTCCAAAGGCATTTATTTTTCTACTTTAAAGGAAAAACACAGACCCCTCCACTCAGTTTGCCTTTCCTGATGATGTAAGGCTGCATGGTCTCCTGCCTCAATGTCCCCAGTTAGCTCCATGTTCACTTCTCCCAAAACATGTATCAGGCAGGACAGAGAGAGGAAGCTTGGACCTCTATCAGCAACGGGGAAGAGACGGAAGTCACACGAGAGACCGTCACTGTGCGGGTCTGGCTAATAGTAAAGACAGAGCAGTGATAGGAATGACGGAGGCGAGCTGCAGGTGAGAAAAGTTTATTGCTCTCCCAGAGAGGCAAGAACCTGGACTTTCCTGCCATAACATCTTTTATGCCAGTAGCATGTTTCCCTCTCCCAAACTCGAAGCTTTGGATAGATCCTAACAAGGACAAAGAGTCACATAATATCATCTGACTTGTGGTTGTGTGCTGTCTTGGTAATGCCAGTGAAGCGGCAGAACTGGTAATCCCAGGTGCCAGCCCTCCTGGAGAGGAGGCAACACCAGGCAACAACCCAATCCAACATTTGTCAAACACCTCAACACGTTGGACGTGTGGCCCCAGTGAGACAGAGGCTCTGGGCTATTTAAGGGGAAAGATCTTGCTTATTTGCTTTTATATCCCCCACTTCCAACACAGTTAGGGCACCGAGTCAGCACACAAGAGCTTCTTGATAAACAGATAAATAAAGAGAGAGGTACAGTAGGCTTCCAGTAAGTATGCATGGAATAGGGTTGCCTGGGTGGTTCAGTCGGTTAAGCGTCTGCATGTAGCTCAGGTCATGAACCGAGGATTGAGTCTCGCTTTGGGCTCCTTGCTCAGGCGGGAGTCTGCTTCTCCCTCTGACCCACCCCGATCAGGCTCTCTCTCTCTCAAATAAATAAATAAATAAAATCTTATTTTTAAAATTATGCATGACATAAAGTACTGAACATACTGTCTTGGTCCAGTGCATTATTTCAGGGTCAAAACTGAGACAATATGTGCTGCCCTTTCTTTAGAAAAAGTTGTAGTCGTGTCATGATTATTCAAGGTTCCTTTTAGTCTATACATCTGTCTCTCTCATCTCTGTCTCCATCTGTCTGTGTAGGTATATCTGTTATCTACCTACCCCACCTACTTATCTGTCTCTAGGTCTCTCTCCCCTACACCCTTCTTCCCTCCCTCCTGTCTTTCTGGCTGCCTTTCTCAGTGACATGAAGGAGTCATAACAGAAGAGTTTCAGAGGAAAAAAAAAAAAAAATCCTAACTTAGTACTTCCTTTGTCAAAGGATCAGACCCATTCCTGTAACATGGCTTAGCTTTTCCATTCTTTGTGTTCCTTTTCCCGCACCCAGACCCAACCCCTTCAGTCCTCTGGCAGGAGGGCCGTGGCCCAGTAGGCACTGAGAACCCTCTGTGGTCCGTGTCATCTATTCTGTTCCTGAGACTCTCTGGTAAGCCACCAGGAACAGAATACGGGGAAGGTGGTTAGGGTTTACTCTGGAGGGCTTACTTGAGAAATTGTTGGGCATAAAAGGAAAACACAAGGCAAAAATCACCCACGTCCTCTACTAAATGAGGCTTGTCATCACGTTCAAAGGACAAAGAGAGCCCTGTTTAATTTGCTACAGTTTCTTCAGTTGGTTGGGTTTTTTGTTTGTTTGTTTGTTTCTTTTTTACATGCTGCTCTTTTAGGTTGCTCGGGGTTGCTGAAGGAAAGAGAAGGTGCCACAGTTCTGAAACTTGTAACATGAAAGTGAATGATTTTTCAATTTTCCCTTGTCAGGTGACACTCCTTACTGACTCCCAGGAGCACACCCTGTCATAGCCTGTTCAAGCTTCCCACACCAGCCTCCCACTGACCTGTGACCACATCCATAAGCAGCAGAGGCGGGGCCCCACGACCCGCAGCCTCACGGCCCATGCAGGCAGGCATGGCCACCTCCTGCCAGCACGGGGCCAGCACCAGGATCCTCGCTCCCAGGTCCTGTCCTCACCACCCAGTGGACCAGACACAGAGCTGCCGTGGCTTTAACGCTGCTCCTGGCAGCCTTCCTTTGGATATACATTCTGTACCAGAAATAGCTCCTTTCTGGCAGCCTAATCTCTCTCTCTCTCTCTCTCTCTCTCTCTCTTTCTCTGCAGGACTTGTCACCCCCAAATAAGCCCCACACTTGGCTCACAGCTTCCCCGAAACATCTGCCTGCTTCTACCCATCTTTCAAGCCCTCCATCAAACACCACCACCTTCACAAAGACTTGTTCAGATTGCAACAGTTGTAAATTCTTTCTCCCCATTTCCTGTGGTTTTCTTTGCTGTGAGCATCTGGCAAAGAAGCCCTCAACCTAAATTTTGTCATTTGCACAACAGGACACATAATATATACTGATTACGAAGAAAAATTAAGATAACATATATATGAACACCTGGCATAGAGTGCGCAATCAGTAAATCCTATTTTCACTTATTCATATATCACAATTTTCATTTTCATTATAGTTATGTGTATATATATTTTTTGTCTATAATACAGCATAAGCTCCCAGAGCAAAGATCCTATCTTATCCATCTTTGTAAATTGCCTAGCATAGTTCTTTGCATATAGCTTCTTGAAAGTATCTATGTTGAATGAGTAAATTAACTGTTGGCCTCAGTTTTTTCATCTGTAAAATGGGAATAAAAACAGTTCAGTTATTTCAAAGCATTATTATCAGAATAAGTTAAAATGCTATAGGTGAGCACATATTAAAAAATAAAAAGACCAAATGCTAGGCAAGTCTGAGCTTTTATTTGAAACATTTCTATAATATATGGACGCAAGTGAAACAACAACGTTGCCCAATTTATCCAGTAGAGGGCAATGACACACATGGATGATATTCAGATTCTTTTGGAAGACTCCCCAACCATAAATTAAAAAGTGAGACACACTTTGGTATTATGTAAACAAAATAAAGTGACTTTTCTGTATTTAGCTGCTTCTTTCATCTCTTACTGCTGTGTCTATACAATTTATATGTGTAGAAAAAACCTCCGACTTCACTGGGTGTTTCCAGTGTGGTTCAGTGACCCGGTGTTCTATTCAAACTTCCACTTGCCCATTTACCCAGGGTGAGGAATGATCCTGGCCTAGCCATTGTGAAAAAAATTCTGTTTTCACTGGTTTTATTACCACGATCATGCGCAAAAGCATTTCCACGGGGCTAGTGAGGGCTTGGTCCTAATCTGGAAAGCAGCTTGGAAGAGTTTCCACGCTGGGGGAGGGAACAGAGAAGGACTGGAAAAACAACGCTGACTATTGTTTCCTTAGGCTGCTTTGGCTCCCATTAGTCTGCTCTATAAAGACACTGAACCCATTGACTAAACCATTGACATTTTCTTAGGACAGGCTAAGTCTCCCAGAGATAAGGGCATGGCAGAGGGTGGTGGAGGAGTGGGTCCAGGCACCAGAGTGTACCCACTGCACGTGCTTCTATCCTCCACTCCATTCTGAACTTAAGTTTCAAACAGAAAGGTGGTTTGAAGATGTATGTAAGGTGTGGTCTTTGCCCTTGAGGGATTCAAAAGTTGATACAAGGCTGTCCACTATACCTTAGATAAACACAATCTGAATGATACCATGAGTACGTACCTCTGTGTGTCAGGTACTGGGCTCTGGAGGACAGATGATACACAGATGAGAGGCCTCTTACTCCAAGTTAGTTTACAGTCAGACCAGAGAGCCGAGGACCCATGTGAAAGCAACCCAAAATAAACAGATGCAAATGTGGTGATAATAGAAATAACCACAGGCAGTTATGCTATAATGCTTATTTTCAAAAAACACAAATTTATTCTAACGTTTGTTATATTCGGGAATGATTTGAGCATCATGTGAATTTTGCATCTGATTATATGCACTTCACCTGCAGGAAACACTAGGCGAATGGAGAAAACGGCACCCAGATGAACTGAGCCGTGTAGGAATATCCAAAACATAACGCGCGTGCACAATCACACACACCTACACATCCTTCCCCGCAGCTCACTGAGTGGGTCCCGGGCCCCACATACCATCTCTGGTATTACGATGATCCTTCAGCTTTCAGTTCCCTTCCTCACACCAATTTACAAGCTGAACCTTCCTTTTTTTTTTTTTTTTTTAATATTTATTTATTTGAGAGAGAGAGTGAGCGAGGGAGGGGCACAGGGAGGGACTATCCAAGCAGAACCCCACCCTGCCGAACACAGAGCCTGACACAGGGCTCAGTCCCATGACCCATGAGATGAAGACATGACCCAAAATTAAAAGTCGGACTCTTAACTGACTGAGCCACACAGGCGTCCCAAGCTGAGCCCTTCTGACCCCCACCTCCACCAACAAACTTTGAGTCTCATTCAAGGTCAAGTGCCATATTTACTGCAGTATTTATGTATCTCTTAACCATTTTACAACTGTAGAACTGCTCTGCTGTTTTCATTCAGTCTCTTTTTTTGTTTGTTTTTGTATTGATGCGTCACTTCAAGTTCAAGTTTCATGAACTTCAAGTTCGGGTCCTGTCCCTAATCCCACAGTCCCTGTAAATCGTATGGCTTTCATAGCTTGATTTTTTTGCCTAGCATAGTGATTGTTAGGGGAACATACATAGCATTATTGAAGAATGGACTGAAGAGCTAGCCCCTGAGGGCATAAAGAGGAGCTCCTGCCCTGGGGGAGAGAAGAGAAGGTGCAGGAATGGCCTTCCACACAGACAAATGTGGAGAATCACTGCAGTGTGGAAGGACACGAGTCTCTCCTTCTTCCGTTCCTTTCAACTTGTCTCATGAAAAGAACAACAACAAGCAAAAAAGGACTGGAAATGGTTTATAAAAATGTATTTAATACAGCAGAGCAAAATACATGAAAAACAACTTCTAAAAATTAAGCAGAGAAGAAACACGGTCAATGCTGGTATTAGGTTTATGTAAGGCATGCCTTAAAGTTCCACACAAAGATGTTCTAGAAACGGCCACACATTTGTCTGCAAGCTTCCTAGCCTTCAACGCCTGGCTTTCTACTGGTCTGATGGGATCCAGAGAGGATTCTGCAAAGTGTCTGCTGCAGTGTAAAATATGGTAGTCACTAGCCCCATGCAACTGTGATACATGAAATGTAGTTAGTCCAAATTGCTAAGTATAAAATACACACTAATTTTCAAGGACCAGCATACACACAAAAAATAAGGTAAAATTCTCACTAATAGTTTTATAATTATTACATGTTGCAATAATATTTTATGATAGATGAAATAAAATACATTACCAAATTTATTTTACTTGCTCTTTTTTATTTTTTATTTTTCAACACAGCTACTAGGAACGTTTAAATTACATGTGTGCCTCACACCTGTGGCTCTTGTATTTCTTTTGGACATCCCCAATCCAGAAGAACGTATAGGCTACATAAGGTTAGAGATAATCATCCATGAAGACCTTTGCTGAATAGTGGGGAGTTTAAACAGTGCTTCTTGACAAATGTCTGTTTAGAGGATTTATATGTGGTTGCTGAGACAAAGAGCCAGTTGTTTTAGGAATCAGCTAAAATGAGGGTAACGTTAATGTGCTTTTGGGAACAAAAAGAAGCCTGATTCATTCATGAACCAAATGAAAGCCTATGCCACCTTGCTGGAATTGATTCGCATGAGGTGGAGTGTCGGGGGTGTGTCTTTGGACATCCACCCAACTCGGTATGTGTGTGTGTGTGTGTGTGTGTGTGTGTGTCTGTGTGTGTGTGTCTGTGTGTGTGTGTGTACATATCCACGTGTACGTCCTTCTATGTGACCCACGCGTGTATGCACACCTGTGTATGAATACTTGCCCATGTGTGTATATATTTGTGTGTACACATGTATCCTTCTGTGTGCTTGTGTGCATTTCTGGTATGTCCATGTATGTGCGTGTGTATATACACACCCTTGTATATGTGCCTGTGTACATGCTTGTGTGCATGGGCTTTTATATGTATCTGTGGGTCTTATATGTGTGCCCACGTGTGTCTTCTATGTGTGTATATAGGTCCTTCTGGATATGTGTGCACATACAGTGTGTTTCCTTGGGTGAGGTGTGTGCCCATGTGCACATGCTTGTGTGTGTATGTGCCTTTGCATGTGTGTGTGTAGACAGTTTGTATGTGGTATAGACAAAAAATTGGGTATGAGGGAGAAGTAAGTGTAGACAGATATACTCAGAGTCCAGAGGGTAAGGGATTTCATACATCAGGTTTGGAACTCATCCTATAGATACTGACAGGTTTCAAATCAGAGAATGCTATGGATAGATTTTTTTTTTTTAAGATTTTATTTATTTATTTGACAGACAGAGATCACAAGTAGGCAGAGAGGCAGGCAGAGAGAAAGGGAGAAGCAGGCTCCTCGCTGAGCAAAGAGCCTGATGTGGTTCTCCATCCCAGGACCCTGAGATCATGACCTGAGCTGAAGGCAGAGGCTTAACCCACTGAGCCACCCACACGCCCCAATGGATAGAGTTTTTGATGGCTCGTACTGGCTGTAGTAATGAACCGAGAACTGGACAGGAACACTTCTATTGAGGAAAGGGACATCCATAAATTCTGGTAACTTCTTAAACGTTAGAAAACATCATAATTAAGGCTGACATTCTTATAGACTCTATGGAATGCATATCCTTTTGCCCTAGGTATCGAAAAACCTGAAATGAAAGCTAGAACTATCTGGGATGCCTGGGTGGCTCAGGTGGTCAAGCATCTGACTTCCACTTGAGCCATGATCACAGGGTCCTCGAATGGAACCCCGCTTCAGGCTTCTTGCTTAGCAGGGTGTCTGCTTCTCCCTCTGCCTCTGCAGTTCCCCCTCCTTGTGTTCTCACACCTTCTCTCTCTCTGACAAATAAACAAATACAATATTTATTAAAATTAAAAAAAAAAAAAGCTAGAACTATCCATTAGCATGTCAGTCCTGTCACTGTCACAGGAGGATGAATTAATACATCATGCCTTAATCATTAAGCTTAGGGGGCCTCAGTCTTTTCCCCCTCACTATATGCAAAGGCATTTGATAAGCTTTATTAGGTCATCTTATGAGAAGGGCCTTAAGGTTCTCCTTCCTCTTTGACTGAAAAGTAAAGAAGACCCCCATGTGGTCACGAGTCTTGTCCTCAGTTTGCTGGAGTCAGAGCTAAAAACTGAACTCAGATCCCAGAGCAGAGGTGATGATTCAGAAATCTACTTTCTTTTCTGCCCTCAGTGCATGTACAGACATGAGTGATGGTGGTTTTCGGAGAATGGGAGGGATTTGCTACCTCCTCTCCACCTCTGACCAACTCCCTTCTTAATCTTCTTAATCTGGCCCATTTACACAAACACAAAGGGGTGATGTCACCATACTTGTAGTTAGGGTATCTGTGCCTTTCAGCAAGGTTAACATCAAAAGACCTACTTTTCCTACCCACAATCTTGAAGAGTGACTAATTTTAACTGTTCAGGTGCTTCCATATTAATGGGTTCTCCTACATCAGTGGGAGAAAAAAAAATCTTGATGGAAGCTCAGGAATTCTGATCAAGCTCCTAATTGTCATGTCCTTGCCTGGTTGGACATTGGAGTGTTACTCAGGGTTCAGAGAATATGAGTGACAGAAAGACCCAGTCTTCACAAACTTTGACTTCAGTGAAATCATTTAAGTGTTAAACATGCTACTGACTACTTTGACTGTTGGATGAAAATAATCAATCTAAACCATCTGACAAAAATACATATGGAATATTGAGTGTGGCCTGTTAGACTGAGCCCTAGACCAAGGAAGGGAGATGTTGTGAGGCTGTGGGACATTGGACCTCTCATATATGCCTGCACATAAGCCACAGAGAGAGAGGTCCCACATTAGATGAATTCCCACACAAGTCATGGATGCCCCGAGTTTAAAGTTTCTGCAGTGGACAGTGAGTAGTGGACATGGTGAGTAGTGGACACCACAAGAGGCTGTCAAAGGGTTTTAAGTGACTAGATCAATTTCTTTTTAGTTATTTACTCTTCCTCCTGAAACTGTGGTTAGTCGAACACCAGTGGGAGTGAAGTAGGAAGCTGTTAAGGCATTCTAGACAGCAGGGAGTCAGAGTTTTCAAACCAATAGAGGTGATTATGGTGAAGAAGAGAGAGAGAGAGAGAGAAAAGAAAAAGAAAACTAGAGCTCGGGAGAGACTTTGTAAGTGATTGCAGGTAGGAGAGAAGATAGAAAGGGACAAGGACTCAGGAGTTTGCTAGCTTAGATGGCTGGGTAAACTGTGGGGCTACCTGAAATAGAGAATATAGAGGGAGGACAGAGTCCACATGATGAGGAAGAGCTCTATTTTGAATATTTTACATTTGCAGTGGTTTAGAACACCTGCTGGAGACATGTCCAGGAAGCCATAGGGTGTATGTTCTGAAGTGTGAGATAGTTTAAACCCCACATACAGATTCGTGAGCACACTGAAATGGAGAAAATGACACATATGGTTGAAAATAATCCATGAAGTAGATTGATTAAGCCAGAGACCCAGCCCAAATCTGGGAATCTCAATATTCCAGGCACTAGTGGGGGGGAGCCCATCTAGAGACGAAAGGGAAAACAAAAGTAAGAAGGAAGAATAATTAGCAAAGAATCAGGAAGGTGCAATGTCATGGAAGCCAGTGGAGTGGAAGGACCACAGAGGACTTGGGAAAGCCCCAGAAGTAGATGCATCTGAGTTGAGTTCCGAAGAATTGTTCCAAGGAGAAGATGGGGCTGGGCATATCTGAAGGGAAGGTCAGCACTGGGAGCTGCAAGCTCTCCAAGGACGCTCACTACAAGTCCACAGATTCCTCTCCCAACAGCATCAGTGCATAGAACAATGCTTTGTGGCCAGGAAAGACTTAAATGTTAAGTGTGTCAAAATGAAATGACTTTCATAACAAAACAAATTAAGTAACCAAAGAGTGCCAATCAATGGAAAACCATAGTAACCACATGCATCATACCATTTAAACCTCACAGTAGCCCATGTCTTAGACAGACTTTAACATAAAGAACTTGAAGTTAATAACTTGCCTGTGGTCATCTAGGCACATTGCAGTTGAGGGACTTGAACTTGGGTCTTCTAAACTCAAGCCCTTGCTTTCACAGTTGTATCACACTGAGCCAAGTTTCTTGAGCAAATTCCTTCTATCTGGCACAGCATACAACAGAAACCTGGGGCCATAAAATATTCAGATCCCAGCTAGGCTTTCCTCTAGGGTATGTAGTGTGAAGTGATGGACCTCATGTGACACTGACTTGCATCTATGGCAAACGGGAGCCTTGAGGCCATTCCCCTTTGTGAAATGCTGCTGCTCCCATCATTGTCTATCCAGTAGGTCTACTCCCCTTCTTCCTCACTGACAGAGCATCAACTTTGTTTGGAATAGTGATGTGCTCACACCATTATTCACCTTCCTAGTTTTCCTAGGCCAGGAGTTGCCATTTAAGTGGGTCTAGGGACAGACCGGTCTTGCGTGCTCTCTGTGCTCTATTTGCATTTTGCCCTTCCTTCTTATACTGAAAACAATGGCTGGAGGTACAGCCATCATTTTATGAACATGAGGACAGAAACCAGAGGCTGAGGATGGTGAAACAGGAAGACAGAAGGAGGCTTGCCTCTGATGGCAAATCTGAGCTATTATACCTACCATGGGTTACCTGCCTACATTTTGTTAAGCATGAAAATACAAGGCCTTGCTTACTTAGGTTGCAGACTCTCAGCTATTCTGTTGTCTGTTAAATATGATCCCAGCTGATACAAAGAGCATCTGTGCCAGCATTTCCCAGTACCATCCAGCCTGCTTTGCTCACTGATGTTTCCTACCTTTGGGTACCTATGCTCGTAACTCACAATGGAGAGGTGCAGAAGGATTGATTTCTTCAATCAAGGGAACATGCAGGCAGCCTGTGTTCAGGGAAGATACTTTCAAACCAAACATTTGTACTTTTGTTCAAAATAAACCAGATAAGCAAAACTGTAGGATACTTTACAATCTAATAGAAATAACTTATTATCACAGAATAGTACTTAAGAGCCTGAGCTCTGAAGTTACACACACCGTGGCATGCATTTCAAGTTAACTTCTCTGAGCCCTAATTCACTTGTCTGCAAACTGATAATTATACCAATCTTACAGTGGTGTTATAGGGATAAAATGGAAAATGTCTGTAGAGTGTTTTGCAGAGTCTTGGCATGATCAACGTAACCTCTGCTAATGAGAGATCTGAATATGAAGGAAGGCTTTCCATGCTGTCTCCAGCATAAGCCACTTTGCATAAAGTATGTCCTTTCTCACTTGCTCCTGGTGGGTCTCCAGGATGGGAGAGGGTTATGACGAGCCATTCACAGAGTTACTCCAGCTTCTTGGGGACCAACGGAGAGGGGCAGACAAAATGTGTCTCAAGTTCAGACATGAACTGAAAGAAAACTTTAAACCAGTGGCTTCCTCTGCAAGTACAAGGTGGCGGTGTGGGCGGTGGGGGGGTGGGGGGAGGGATGTGTTCTGATGGAAAAGGGAGAGATTCTGAGAATCCCGATCACATACAGGTTAAACTTATGGCCACTCTTGGATGATTTGCCCCAGACAGCTCTGACAGTCAGTTAACCCAAGCAAAGCCAAGTCACACTCTGCAGCCATGGTCAGAGATCCAGGACCTGGGGCACCTCCTACTCCCTTACTTCCTGTTGGCTCTCAAGAAAGGGAGATTTAGTGTCTCTCTTGCCAAGATACTGAGTTATTATATGGGACTTCTGGAACTTTCTTGTGCAACATGAAGATAAAAAAGATAACCATCCTTATTTATAAACCTAGGTGTACTGTTCTCTAATCCAGGGTTCTTAACCCTTTGGAAGTCTCAGGCCATGGGCCTGCTGTGAGTTCACGGACTTGGGTAAATAATTCTAAGGATTTTTTCTTTCTTTATATTAACTGTTATCAATCAGACTCCTGGCATCTCGGTAAATTTTTTTAAAAGTTCACAGTGTGAGGTAACAATGAACTACCCTTTCCTTGCCTTCTACTAAGGTCTGGCTTTCTAGACTTGAGAACCGTCATGAAAACAGATCTTGTTTCAGGTTTATTCTTCAAGGGCTGAAGATTGTTTTCATTTTGTTTGTTTGTTTGTTTGTTTGTGTATGTGTGTGTGTGTGTGACATGAAGCTCTTCGGGCAGTCCAAAGCAGAACTGTCTGAGCTTGTTTTCTTAAGATGGCAGTAGGCCAGCCCAGCAGCTGAGAGTTGGGGCAGTTTTTCAATAGCACAAGGGTGACCAGTTGTTCCTGCCCATAGCCTGTGTCAGGATGAACCATGTCACCAGCTGCCTCAGTGGAGCAGGATGCTTCTTCATCCATCGCTGCTTCTCATACTGTGTCTTGTCCTTGAAGGTGATCTTAAGACCAAATTCCTACACTTAAAGACCAACGTGAAAATAAGGGATAGTGACGAGCCCCATCCTCTTACACCCAGTTCCTACCAGAATGCAGTGTGTTTAGACATAATCAAATAATTCACGGTTAGTCCCTGATAAAATTGATTACTGATTGCTGTTTACCGCATGACATGCACCCTCCCACATGGACTGACAGAATGAATATTTGGAAGTTCATAATTTGGTGTCCACAATGTAGCAGGCACTTTCCCTATTTTAACTGTTGAATCAAAGCTCTCATAATTATGAGACTAAACCTGGAACCCAGGGATCCTGGCCCCTTTCCACTGTGCCACTTCTGACATTAAGCAATCAGGTTTTCCAGAACATAAGCAATAATTGGCCTCAGAATTACTGGGTACAGTGAGCCTATAACATAGAAAAGTCAAAAGATTATGCTGTCCCTAACTATGTCAAATTAGACCCTCTGAGGTCATTTTAAATTTATTTTAATATCTTTGTTTTCTGCCTCCTCCTCTATTAGTCACTAGAACTCTGGGTTCAGTATTCCCCAAATTGTCAGGACTATTGCACATAAGTGAAAAACCCAGCTAAGACTGAACGTTTATCTTTGGATCCCCAGCTCACCCCTTCCTTTTATGCCTCACCCTTTTATCTTCTCCAGTGTCAAAACCTGCTCTTAGGGTGGCATCAATTAGAAGCCCTTTACACCTTAGTGGGGATTCTGAAGTCCATCTACCCCTCTCAAGGGCATTCACCTTTTTACTTTAATAATGGCATATCTTCTTGCGAAAGATATTAGATATATCAACTCTTCTGATAGTGGGGGCAATACCTTGGTGGGGACTGCCATCTGATTCTTCCCAGGACTTCTGAAATGGGAGCACAGGCTCCCCACCACCCCCCTACTCCAAGTTTCAGGTAAGACCTTCTCAGAGAGTCCCCGAGTCTCATGAAAATGTGACTGTCACTGTCCTCTGGAAACACTGAATCCTTTTAGGGCACGCTGAAATTTTCTGCCTGGAAGAAGCGGTAAAATGGATTCGCTCACCAAGGGTTACGCTTAAGAAGAGAGTCTGGAAGTGACAGGTACTTCTAAAAACTATTTGGAAATTGTAACTGCCTGGATTTATTTTCATTTATCAAATATTATTTTGCTACCATACCTAAGGTGGTGTGACTAATGTCTCCAATTGCACGTCCCCACACCCTGGCCTCTTGCCTGCCAGCCCTGTGGGAGAAGGGCGTCAAGGGACATCAGCAAGACTGCTCTTTAATAGCCGGCATTATTTTATTAAGGAAAATTTGTATTGCCCCTTTTCCCTCGCAAACGTGCCAAGTGGACAGATTTTGATTTTTCTTGGCTGAGGGAATTAAAGACCAGGGAAGTGGCTTGGCTCCCCCCTCTGGCACTTCCGCCACAAATTCAGAAGGGGCCTGGCTGAATCCAATCACTCCGAGCAGCTAAAATTTCAGGTTTGAATTTCATCTCAGAAATGCACAAAGCCTGGGAGCTGGTGACAGTATCAGAACCGGGGCTGCTGTCAGTTACCTGTTCTTGTGTTGCGACTCCCAGCAGGCCCAGGTGTCTTCCCCCCAGGGAAGGCAAGAGGCCCAGCTGAAGGCTACATCTCTTTGTTGCGTATTCTCTTGTTAGTTAAGCTGTCAAGAAAGTTACCAGTGAGGAGGTTGGGGGTAGAAGGACACACAGAGTTTAATCCAATTAAAACTTCACTGGCTTTTCCACATTCTTGGTATCCTGGCTCCAAGTAGGAAGAACCTTTTCAATGTGGGGGCGGAAAGGAGGTACAAAACTAATCTTCAATGTTTGTGTTGCAACAAGGCATAATGTAAAGCATGAGGCAACCGAGAGAGGATTTGCGGTGTGGAAGATAAAAAGAGTCCACTTTTAACTGTTTTCTCAAAGGCCTTTCACCCAGGGCTGTTTCTGGTGAAAAAGCTTCAAGGAACAAGCCCAGCCAGAAAGTTCTAGTAGCTTCTACCCAAGAGAGGTCTTTCTCGGCAGATGTTTTGACCTGACTTCTAAGAAAGGATTGGGTGACCCTAGGAAGATCCTTCTTTTTGAGGGCTACAGGAAACGATGACTGCAGAGCTTGATGCCTTGGAATGAAAGCCAACAAATGTGCTCAGATTTAAATCTACGCCAGCACCTATTGACACAGATGGTATATTTTAGCGCTAAATCTATTTTTCTTTGCTCACAATGGGAAACATGCAGTGTGAGCTCGCTTGACAGAATGGGTTCTGAATGAAATCTGTATTCAAAGAAGCAAACTTACGCATGGATCTCCTCAGAGTCTTCGAATGGGTTCTGAAAGGATGTGACTTTCACATCCTTTCACATTTCAGAATATGTGACTCCAGGGTGAGCAGGAGCAGGGCTCTGTCCTCACCCACGTGAGTGAAAGAGGGTGAGGGGCCGCAGAGAGCGGAGTGTGTGCAGGTGAAGAGAAGGGCTGCTTTGATGAAAACGGTTGACTTTGACATTCAAAGATTCTATTTCCATTTCCATTTGACAGAAAGGATGCTCCTTATAAGAGAACCTAATGCTTTCAGAAAATAACTCCGTACACTCCTTCAAAAGCAGTTTTGCACCCTGGAAAAATATCCAAGATCTACTGCTAAGTGAGAAAAGCAAGTGGAATTACATAGTTGCATGAGTTAAAGGTTACACAGTCACGCCACACACACTTGCACACACACACGTGCACTAGTTAGTATGTATTCATACTTGTCTGATAGTACAACACTATTCATAGTGCCCATCTCTAGGGAATGGGAATAGAGGAAGTAGAAAATTATTTTACAAGTACATTTTTTTAATGTAAAAAAATTCAAAATTGAGTTCTAATAAAACATTGAGGGAATTATGGCTAAACTGAATTAAACCTAAAATACTGAAAGTTCCTAAAGACCAAGACAGCCGTGTCCTCTCAGACCTATAGAGAAATGTGTGACAAATGACTGGTATTGATTAATGTCTAATTATTAAACTGAAGCAAAATTTTTAAAAGTAAATTTCAAGCTTCATCTACCTAGAAGGTCTTGTTGATAAGGGCTAGCTAGCACTGTATCACCTTCTCTATGAGAAAAGTAAAAATAAATAATCTTTTCACAAGATTTATATTATTAGTGTATTGAAAGGATTCTTAAATACAAGAAAGGCTATAGGCCCATTTGATAATCTAATTTTTAAATGTTTTAATTCTATACACAAACTAAAGTCACAAGCTTTAAGGGTTCCTTTCCATTTGCAGGGAGGGCATAGTCCATGAAACTCTTGACATCCATCCAGGCACCATGTTATCAGTGGAATGTTCTACCAGGTAGGCCTTATCAGAATTACCTATGGAAATTACCTGAGTCTGAAGCAATAGATAGATACTGGATACGGAGGAATGGGAAGACAATATTTTTTAAAAAGTCTTCACAAATAAGCTTCTCCTAAATCGATCACATCTGCCGATGAGGGTCTCTGAATCTTTGGCTAAGAACTTCCCATGTAGCTTTCTCTGGTTTCTGCTTTTTGCTGTTGTTTTTCTAACGAGCAGGAAGGAATAAGGAGCTCTGAGGGAAGGCGTTTGAAATCTGTGGGGAGTGATTTCAGCAGCAAGCTGTAAATGAGAGTAGGCTCGGGCATGATTCCCTGTGATTAGCTGAGAAGCACACTCTGGGGACCTTGTAAGGATTGAATATCAAGGTAAGGCACCCCAAGTCACGCAAGGCCACTGTGGTGTGAGCCATCTGAGAAGAACCCCCAAATCTTCCAAAAGATAGGGCTCTCTGCTTCTCCCAGTCTCTCCATTGACACTAACTAGTCCAAATCCTTCACAGTGGATGACCTGAGACCAAGACTTCGCTACACATCAGGCCGCACATGCTCCGCGGTCTCGTCATGGTAGCATTTCTCAACTTCGTACAGCAGAATCACTTGGTGGGGGGGAGGGCTGAAATCCTGATGCCATGGTCATACCCAAGACCAGGAAATCAATCTCTCTCTCAGGTGAGACACAAGTGTTTATATTTCATAAAGTTCTCCAGGTGATTAAATATGCAGTCACTTCTTTACAGTCCTTCTGGGTGAAGCTTTCCTCACAACACGCTTGTGACCATGGAGACACGAGTGGCGTGAGGTTGCACATCCGGACTCGGTGTGTTCATTTCCTGTGCCATGGATCAGTCTTTCAGTTGATGAGACTGACTAGTGAACATCGTCAAAGTTTATGAAGTGAGAGCAAAGGAAACCTTCTGAAGACGTCCCCTCATTATGCGCTAGGGCAGACCTTCTTGCTTTAATCTCTCTCCAATTTGGTATTAGTGCAGAGAAAGCAATTCCTGGGACCCAACAGCCATAGCCAAGCTTTGTGGTCAGTCACCCAGGAAGCAACCACCTCATATTTTAGGACCTACATTAGCCCAGGTAATTGTGAGTTAACTCTGTTATTCAAAAAAGTGGACCAAAAGGCCAAAGCACCCAAAGAAATGTTGCAATTTTCGGATTGCATGGAGCACCGGGTGTGGTGAAAAGATAATGAATACTGTTATGCTGAAAATAAATAAATTAAATTAAATTTTAGAGATGTTGCAATTTTCAGCTGTGAATCCTGGAAATATTTTAAACTGTGTTTATAAATTATGCAGGACTTTCTCCATTGTAAGTACTAGGAACTAAACTCAAAGTAGTTCAAGCAACAAAATACAAGGCGAGGATAATTTACTTATAGTAAACAGATACTTACAGGATTGAAGTATGGCTTGGTCCACATACCCAAAAAAAAAAAAAAAAAAAAAATCGCCCTTCTATTTCTAACAGCATTCAACTCAGTTTCTTTGTTGTGCACTGCATTGTCAAGTCTCTTCTTTCCAAGTGGAAGGAAAATCCCATCAGGGTTTCAGTCTTCCGTAGTCCTTAAAATCATTAACCCTGACACACAGAAAGAACTCGACTTCCCCATGTAACACAGTTAACAGAAAGATGAGACCTGCCTAGGGATTCATCACTGTGGACAGAAAAACAAGGCCCCATGATTGGGCAGGTCTAGATCACATGACCACCTTCGTAAGGGTAGGATGGCACTGGGAATGTCAGTCTCACCTGAACCACATGGGAAGGACACAGTTCTCACACAGAAAAGAAACAGTTAGGCAAACATCCTATACTGACTTTAACAAGTAAATTGTGCCCCTACTCAAATTTTTTTTTTAACCAAGGATAGAAGCATATAAAGAAACAAAACTACCTCTAATATTATAATCAATTGCTACCAAACAGTATGTATTCTATAGTAAAATGTTACAGGTAAGTTTGTTCAACCCATAAATATATCTTTTCTATGTTATACCCTGAGGCATGAGACTGAATTTCTATTTGCTATAAGAATAACTTTTTGTGGACAACAGAGTAATTCTCATCAGAGTACTTCCTCAGTCATTCACAATGAAAATCATCATTGTAAAATACATCTGGGTAGAAATATGCTTTATTATTTTCCTATACTTTATGCAAATTTTAGAAGGGCATATAACATAAATTATGTGAATTAATAATTACAAAACAAGAATTCATACAACTACTAATATAATCACCATGAGGTCAAAACATACTATATGGCCAGCTCTGTAGGACCTGCAGAGGTCCACCCATCATGACAAAACCACCCCCTCACTTTAACTAGAGGTAATATTTTCCTGACTTTCAAGGTGACCCCTTTCTCACTTTCTTTATAACTTTACCCTGGTACAAGCATTCCTAAAATTATGGTAACTGCTTTTGAACTTTACATAGGTGGAACAATACATGTATATTCTTTCATGCTTTGCTTCTTATGCTCAATTTGTTGACAAATATTCATTCATATCATAGATAACTGGAATTTGTTTCTTTTCATTGCTGCGTAGTATTCCATTATATAACAATATCATAAATTATTTAATCAATTTCTGGTAGATGTTTTATTTTTTTCTGGTTTGAGCTTTTAAAAGCAGTGCTGTTATCAGCATTATTCTATGTGTTCCCTAATATACCTAAACACATATCAGTATCACAGGGAGGATTTTTTAAAACACAAATCTCTGGACCTCAGAGTTTCTGATTCAGTTAGGCCTGTGGTGGGGCCCAAGCATTTACATTTCTAATTCCTAAGGTGATGCCAGGCCACTAGTCTGGGAAATACACTTTGAGAACCACTGCTCTGGCTCTTGCTACTCAAAGTTGGTCCATGGACCAGCATCAAAGGTGTCACCAAGGAGATAGAATTCTACCCCTAGAAATACATAATTTCAGACCCCACCACAAATCCATTGAATTAGAATTTTATGTATGTATGTATGTATGCATGTATATTTAAAGATTTTATTTATTTGTCAGAGAGAGAGAGAGAGTACAAGCAGGGAGAGCAGCAGGCAGAGGGAGAGGGAGAAGCAGCTCCCCACTGAGAAAGGAGCCCAATGCAGGACTCAATCCCAGGACCCCGAGATCATGACCTGAGCCGAAGGCTGAGGCTTACCCGACTGAGCCACTGCGGTGTCCCTAGAATTTTAATTTTAACAAGATCCCCAGGTGATCTGGATGTACACTGAAGTTTGAGAAAAATTGCTGTAGGTTATATACATCTTGAAGTGCAATTTGTTGTGGGTCATAGTAATATGGATATTTTTAACATTTCTAGATAACATCAATCTGTTTTTGGTAACAGATTTAGAATTTACACATCAGCCACCAGAAATATGTTTATTTTCAGATATTTTTCAAATGGATTAGGAAAAAAACAGGGTAGTTTACATCTTCCCAGTACCTTAAGTGGGTAAAAATAGAGTGTAAGTCCCTTAGTTATTCCATATATTCCCCCTTGTCAATTGACAGAAAAGTATAAGCTCTTGAAGGCTTTTGAAAAAAAAAAAATTATAGAGGATTAAAACTACTTTCAAATACAATAATTTTTCTTAGGTGATATAAGTCACAGCAGTCATAATGTAAATTTTAAAATATTGGATATAACAGTATCCAGTTTTAATCCCCCTTCCCCCAAAACCTAGAAAGTTTGGGAGGTCCTTTCAAGTTCAGCATGGAAAGTTCCAAATGGAAGTGATGCCATCTTAACTTTTTTCTATCGTCATAAACTTTATAGAGTGAGTGCTCATTGGCTTACAAGTACCACATTCTGTGCCCGCATTCCATCTTATTAAACATTTGTGTTTATTTAAAATTTCCTTAACCTAAGGGTATTATTCTTCTGATGGTATTAATAGCTTCACGTTTTTCTTTTATCCTTTTCTTTTATTTTAGATACACAAATCAAATCTAACGACTGCCACAGGCTTTTGTCACCATCTGTAAAACTGCCCTTCAGATAGCACGTTCCGTGGAGGGGGAAAACACCATTACAGAGAATGGGAAAACTCGGGAAATACAAACATGAACTACTTCTGATATTCTTCCCCACAATCTTAGGCACGCCCTAAAATACACTTCAAACCAAGAGATAATATGAAAACTCCATCCCAAATATCTTGTATATTTTAATGCTGAAAATCTAAAACATTCATTTAATGTTTTTTTAATTGTACTAATAATAGTATGGTGGTTTCCAGCCTAATTAAAGGATAATTAAGTGTAGGACAATAGCTAAACAGTATGTCTCTCTCTTATAATATAATCATTTATGCTAATGTACCGTAAATTGAAATTGCAATAATACTGGAGACAAAAATAAGCTTGCAAGGGAACTCTGTAATAGCTTACTATAACAATACCATTCCACATTATAGACATAAAAGGGAAACTTTGCTAATCAGAGTGATCTGGACATTTCCATTTATTTGCTTACCGAAGGATAAGCGCTTCACCACCACCTCCTCCCTGTGGTGAGGAGTCTAGTCCATAAAAGCAGCATATTGCACTGTCTATTAAGTTGATGAGTAGTTGGTTTGTTGTTTTTTTTTTTTTTTTTTGGCATGTATATTGGCTTCTCAGAGTTTAGTTCCATAATCAGCCAGCTGATCATTATCACTGTAACTGTGCACCAGGAACCATGCCCTGGCCATTCCCATAGGTGTGTTGTGACTCTGCCATAGAAGTGGACTGACAAGAGACTTGCTAATGTCCCCACCCCATCACAGGTTGTGAAGAGCAAGGCATATCATGGCCCTCCCATGATTGTCCAGCTTGACCTAAACTCAAGATACTCCTTCCTCATGACTTGCGCTGCACAGATAACCACCAACGGTCACTACCCATTGGACTCCCAAGTTCTTGCTGATCATCTCCCAGAGTCACTGATTAGCACTATAAGTACAATGGCAGCCCTAGCCTGGTACTCCTTGTACGTTAGCACCACCTCTAAGAATTGTAGCTGCCGCATCCGTGCCTCTGTGAAGTGCTGTGTGCTGAAAATGGTACTCACTCGGGACGGACTATTTGCCCGGCCCCACTACCAAACTCACCTGCCCCATTCTGACACAGTGTGATATGAGGGTAGCATAAGGCTCTGACCTCAAATAGATCTTTTACCAACCTCCTATGTTCATGAAAACTTTACCCTCATGGTATAAAGTATAAAAAATATCGCAGTGAAGGCAACTGCCTACAGAAACTCCTTATCAAAATGTGCTTTACCAGGATGCAGCACACTGGTATGTAACACTTAAACATTTCTTTGATTGAACTAAGGCTAAGATATAATGAAGCACAAGAAAGAAGTTGTGAGCAGAATAAAAAAACACAAATTTGAGAACAAGGGACACACTGCTCTCACAGCAACTCGCACTGCTTAAATTCCTAACAATGACCATCTCCTCATCAATCCCCCTACATTCTTGCCGAATTTCATCCTATTACTGTCATTCTGTCTTCCATTATGAATGCAGTGTCAATTCCAGTCCAATTAGCCTTGGTTAAAAACAATTATCAGGATCTAGAAGGAAGTGTATATCCCACCCGGAACTCACCTCTGCCCTCTGTAAGTACTTTCTGTTCTTAATGGCACCCATTCAGGACAAAACCGTGACTTTTCCCAGGCTGACGTCTAACCTGCGGTGTCCCATTTCCACATGGTGTGCTGTGAGAGCTAGAAGAGATCAAAAGATCTCTTCACCAGTCTATCCTGTCACATCAACCCCCTGCCATTGTCTCTACAAGATCCTTGTTAAAATATACACTATCAGGAGGAGGAGAAGCATCACAGCCTAGAACTTCCTAACATCTCTTTGGATGTAATTACGAATTTAGCTAATGGTAAGATATGAGACATAAAACAGACATTTTCTGGGAATGAGAAATAGGAAATATGGAGCAAATGACCCTGCCCAGATTAGCTTCCTTTTTAGGGAAGCTCCCGATAACCATGGAAAAGCATTGGTGTGCATGCGTATACCCAAGAAGTTTGGCAGGACAGAAAGGAGCCCCCTAATGGGGAAGTGGAATACTAATGCACCCAATCCCACTATGCATTTACACTCCTAAACATAATAGTACACTTACCTTATAAGGATGAGATGCCTCAAGAACTAGGATAGGAAGTTTTGGTAGGTGAATAAAATCCCTCCTATGTGAATGCCAGAATCCAGGAGGTTTAGAAGAAGGCCATAAAACTGTTCAAATCCAGTTTTACTACTATAAAAACTTTGCTGTAAGGATTCCTAAATAATAAAAATAAACAATAAATAAATATACATGCATATACACATACACACATACGTACCTATGTCTGTTCCTCATACTCACCAAGAATACCCCCACGTCCCCAACTGGAGAACCTGAACATCTTAAGTGACCACACCTGAAAAGTTTTTGTAGCATCAAAAATCTTTCATAGTATTCCTATTATGTATGTGAGTATTAAATTAAACTAACGTCCTTCCTTACCACACATGCATATAAAGTCTGAATCACGTTACACCACATTTCATTCAAACACACAAGGCAAAGACTAACTCAGACTAAACATCGTTCACCTCCCAAGAAGTGGCACTCCCAGTCTCATGGGAAATCAGTAAAAGACCACAGTTTAATTAACAATAATCATTGGTCTACAATCTTATTTATGTACTCAACTTGACAAGCAAACACTTCAAAGTTGGAGAATGTGGAGAAAACTCAAACTTCAGAATTGGAAATGTTGAGTTATACAAGATACCAAATCAGTGAAACAACTTATAAGGTCTTATAAATTCCTATCTGCAATAAAATATGACAGCCCATAATTCACTCACTCTTTCTTCAGATGCCAAGACATGAGAAAATTTAATCCTACCTTTACAAAATCTTCACATTAAATTTTGAGTACATTCTATGAAATATATAACAATAAACTAACAAATATTGGATGGCCATACTTGATGACTACCACATAAAGTTTTTAACTAATACCTTAAAATATTTCTTTAAAAGCCAACAACAACAAAAAGTAACCAGTGGTCTATACAGACCTTATGCTGACTGGATTGTAACAAATTATTTTTAAAAAAGTAAAACACAAACAAAATGGTCAAGATAACCAGCAAATAATCTCCTATTGTTCCTCATAGATTTCTTTGCAAGGAGATAATAACTACTAGTTACATTTGAAGGTTCCTTGCATCTCATAGAGAATATTGACTGGTTTGGAATTTACAAAGGAAGATGGTAGCACATACATGCAGGTAGAAGGCCCAGTAACCTGTTGGACATGCAGAATTGAGTTTATCTCATTGTATTGTCTGTGTTTCAGATGCATCCAGTGGGACTGTCACTGTGGAGTCGCTGGCCAACACCCTAAGTCAATCACTGGACAGATCCTAAGGAATAAGAGTTCTTCCAGCTTGATCCAGGACAGGATCAGGGGTGCTTTGTGTTTTAAATAGATAGAACATACCAGATGGATGCTAAACACCAGACAGAGGCCTTGGACATAAAATATTTGGGGCAGTTCTTTGAGGGTTGTAAGACTGAGAAAAATTAACTTAGTAGGTGTGTAATGAACACCTGAAAAGACAAATTTCTGGCTGGAGTGTCTGGGAGCTTCCATAATGCCTAACACTCAGTGCAAATCATGAACCTAGCCTATTTGGTGGCTTGGTCTTATGGGCAATTTAGGCAAGTTCAGACCAGACTCTATACTAAGTTGTATGATCTCAGCATATGCCCCGCCCATCCCAGCCTTCTCTGTGTCACGTGATGGATCACAGGGTGGACGTGCTTTCTTCAAACTGCTGGTGCCTAATCAGTCTTTTGGTAGTCAGTGTACCTTATCAGTCAGTAATTGTAGGTACTGAAAACCCTCTATGCTTCACTACCTAGGCATAAGGAGGTGGATTAAGCATGAGACAGGACTACTTACAAAGCACCTTATATGGATTAGAACGTTATTGTCCTATGCAAACAGCTTAGGCCACTTTAAACACATTGTACTTGTAACGCCATAGATTTAGCAGATCCTTCACTCCTGACCTCAAAGTACTCTGCAAACAAAGTGTTTTCTCCATTTTGTAAAGATGGAAAAGGTGGAGCACAACATAGTAAAACGAAAACTAGAGTTTCCCGATCTCTTAGAGGGACCTTATAGTTACAGTTTTTGCTTTCACAATTCAAGTTACCAAAAAAAAAAAAAAAGCACTGGGAGGTGGGTAGGTGGGGGGATGGGTAAAGTCCATGATGGGGATTAAGGGTAATGTTTAGAAATGTTTAGAATTGCTGAATCACTACCTTGTACACCTGAAACTAATAAAACACTATATGTTAATCACACTGGAATTAAAATTTTAAAAATTTTGGAAATAGTAATGATGGTCACAGACATTGTGAATGTAATTAATTTCCCTGAATTGTACACCTAAAAATGGTTAAATGTCACATTCTGTTATATGTATATTACTGCAATAAAAACATTGAAAACAAGGGAAAAAACTGTATTGAGGGAGAGGAGTTTAAAAACTACATTATCGGGGCGCCTGTGTGGCTCAGTGGGTTAAAGACTCTGCCTTTGGCTCTGGTCAGGATCCCGGGGTCCTGGGATCAAGCCCCACATCAGGGTGTCTGTTCAGCGGGGAGCCTGCTTCTTTTCCTCTCTCTCTCGCTCTCTCTCTCTCTGCCTGCCTCTCTACCTACTTGTGATCTGTCAAATAAATAAATAAAATCTTAAAAACAAAAACAAAAACTACAATGTCTAGTCATGTAATTGGAAAACTGAAGGCCCTGGTCACAATCTGGAACACTAATAGATAAGTGTAGGAGGAAAAAGCAGCAAAGGAGTTAGAAAAGGAATAGCCAATGAGGTAGGAACAAAACCAGGAAAATACAGTATCATAGAATCAAAAACAAAACAAAACAAACAAAACAAAAAAACCCACAGGAAATAAAAAAAGAGGGGATGTCAACTGTTTAGAAAGACTAGTAGAGAAAAAGTAGAATTAAAAAGAGAAGAGACTGGCAACACAGTGATGACTATGATTAGCCCAGCCTAAGTCAGATGTAGAGAGACAGGTATGGAAGTAGGTTTGGTGACTGCAGACAATCTTTCCAGAAATTCATTTGAGAGAGAGAGAGAGAGAAGCGCACACGCATGAGCAGGGGGAGCAGAGGCAGAGGGAGAAACAGACTCCCTGCTCAGCAGGGAGCCTCGTGTGGGGCTGGATCCCAGGACCCTGGGATCATGACCTGAGCCAAAGGCATACCCTTAACTGAGCCACCAAGGCACCCCTCTTTCAGTAAGTTTTGTAGTGAATGAGGAGTAAAGAAATAAGAGGTGGTTGGAAGGAGATGTGGATGAACAGAGAAATTTTTTAAGCTGTAGATGAAATAGTAAGTTGATTTGCTGTCAGATAAGATACTGTAGAGAGGGAGAAACTGATAATGGTCGCTAAAGGAAGATCTGAAGAATGTTAGATGGTGTAGGACCTTAAGCCCAGGAATGGGACTGGCCTTTAAAAAATGCAGACACACCTCATTCCTATTAATAAAGAGGCAACATTTGAGGAGTATCTGGGGGGCCTCAGTTGGTTAAGCATCCAACTCTTGATTTCAGCTCAGTCATGATTTCAGGGTCGTGAGCTCAAGCCCCATGTCAATTTTGCCCTAGGTGGAGCCTACTTGGGATTCTCTCTCCCTCTGCCCTTATTCTCTCTCTCTCTCTCTCTCTCTCACCAAAGGCGGTGTGGGGGAAGAGGCAACATTTGAATACAGACATGGTCTATATTCAAATAAGACTTTGGTCCTTTCAAAGGTGGAAAAATGTAGAAACCATTGGCTTTTTTTTTAAAAATCGGCTTTGAAGAATTGTTTTCATCTACAAATTGCATTGTGGCATTTAGAAGGGTAAAGGACAGAAAAATAGGATATGGAAAGTATGAGCTCAGGCTTCTGGGTCTTGTGCTGTTCTCCAGAAATAACCTGTTGCTTAATTAAGTACCGGGTGTAATATTTGGGTTTCATCAGGATGTTAGCGTTGTTTTTACCTGGCAGGTGATTTCAGGGAGTGATTTTAAAGATAAACATGGGATCTTACCAAGGTCAGAAAGAGATACCAGTGTAGGGAATCTCATCTACATCGTCATGTGGCCTTACAGGCTCTGCACGTACACAGTGGACCACAGTGCCTTCACATTCCCTTTACCGCACACTCTTCCAACCATTCTTTGAGACATGTAGGCCCTCGATAACAATGTACATTTTACAGTTAAGTGAACTGAGGCTCAGTCACTAACCCAAAGGTTCATAGCTATTAAATAGCAGGGCTGCCATCCTGAGCATGAAGAGCAGACTTCCATGAATAAGGCAGAGGGGTATGTGTGTGTGTGTGTGTGTGTGTGTGTGTGTGTGTATTAGAATCTTCTAATCATAAAAAAGTAACACGAAAAGCAATTGTTTACTAACTCTGTAGAAACAGGTCAGTCAATGCACAGCAGACCACACAAGATGGAATTCTGAAGAGGAGAGGAAGCGAGCCAGCTGTTGTATTATTCCCCAGTGGAGGTAACTTAAAATTATAAAAGGCACCTTTCTCTGAAGCTGGGTATACCAACACAGACCAAAATGACATGACATGGCTTGTGTGTTCCCATCTTCAGCCAACCCTGGCGCCTAAAATTTATGGCTAATTCTAGACATCTAATTCGACCTCCAAAATAAATATCTGCCCTGTGGAAGATCTTCAAAAAGGACTGGAAGAACAATTTTCTAAAGTTTTTTTTTTTATTAACATATAATGTATTATTATCCCCAGGGGTACAGGTCTGTGAATCCCCAGGTTTACACACTTCACAGCACTCACCATAGCACTAACTTTCCTCAGTGTCCATAACCCCACCACCCTCTCCCTACCCCCCTTCCCCCGGCAACCCTCAGTTTGTTTTGTGAGATTAAGAGTCTCTTAAGATTTGTCTCCCTCCTGATCCCATCTTGTTTCATTTTTTCTTTTCCTACCCCAAGCCCCCCATATTGCATCTCCATTTCCTCATATCAGGAAGGTCATATGATAATTGTCTTTCTCTGATTTACTTATTTCACTAAGCATAATACCCTCCAGTTCCATCCACATCATCGCAAATAGCAAGATTTCATTTCTTTTGATGGCTGCATAGTATTCCATTGTGTGTGTGTGTGTATACACACCATATACATTGTGTGTGTGTGTGTGTGTGTGTATATATATATATATATGCCACTTCTTCTTTATCCATTCATCTGTTGATGGACATCTAGGTTGGAAGAACAATTTTGCGAAGAAGAAGTTTGAAAACTCTTGTTTTGAACAATGGCAACAGTTTTGGGCCAAATGTCGAACTCTCCAAGGTGACCACTTGGAAGCAGACAGGGTTCCTCTGGGCTCAGATCCCTGACACAGTTTAAAATACAGTGTCATTGTCAAATATAGGGTCTGTATCATTTATGTCTCTATCACCTTCAGAAAGTTAACGTTACTCCTACTTACCCAGGTGAAGAGAACGAAGGAAAAGACAGCAGCTAGATTATAGTATTTATTGGATCTTGGCTGCATGGGTATTGAGGCGGAATTTCACTAATTTCATTTAATAAGTTTTACTGCCTTCTATGTGTTAGATACTGTGACTTTGAGAAAACAGACTTCATCTCTGTCTTTCTTTTTCCATGTCTTCTTAGGAAAACCGAGTTTACTGGTCTAATCAAGCTCACAGAATTAGATGGGCTGGGCTGAGGTATTAGATGTAAAACAAGTTTGACTGAAAAGGTATTAAAAGTTCCAGATTATTGGTATTTACAGAGTATAATAGGGCACATAGGGATGGGAGTAGGAAATTTATTTTGGGGATAAATCAAGCAGCTCAAGTGGAAACTTGAAAGGTGAGTAAATTTCCTCATGTACATGGGGAGATAGTGGAGGAGGTAGGGAGGGAGGAAACTGAGCCACAGGATCAGGGTGGGTAAAGGCCCTGAGAGCAAAGCAGTAAATTTGCAGATTACCAACTGCTTGCATTTTCTCACCCTCATCCTCTAAAATTTATAGTCTATGTGGCAGATAGTGTTTGAACACCAGAATTTTCATTTAAAGGCCTAAAAACATTTGTGACCATTGTGATTCCATCATAAACTCTATTTATAAACTGAAAAGAGCCAAATACTCACCTAAGGTTCACAGAGAAGAGAAAGATAATTCTGGAAAGCATAATTCATTAAACATGGCCTCAATCCTTGGCACAATTTTGGCACAATTAACCAAAGGCATGTAAGCTGAAATTCACAGAAAACACATCCTTCCAACAACCCTCAATGTCTTGGTCCATCAAGTTACTAGGCTAAGTGTTAGCATCGTTAGGTGAGTATCGTTGGCCAGGTGAGTATCGTTAGCCAGGCAAGTGTGGAAGATATTCTCATACTAAATGCAAAGTCACTATAATTTTTTTCTTACTTTCTGAGGAGAGGGTGGAAAAGGCTTAAAGTAAATGTGTCAAGTAGGTAGACTGAGAGTAAATTGAGCATTTTTTTCCCAGTGATTGATAATAACCTGACAAGTCTGTAGATACTCAAACAATGCAGTTCAGGACCCCTTTTATTTGGGGTATGGGGACAAGAAATGGAGGTTACTTAGAACACAGAAACTTCTTTTGTATTAAATAATCTGTCAAACCTTTATTGCTTTAAGCAAGGGGAGGAAAAACATCCCAAACCAAAACTGCATGGAGTACGTAAGAGCTTAGGAGACAATTCTCGGGAAGGAAAATGCCATAGAATTGGCACTGCTAACTCTCTTTTCTTCGCAGATCCTGTGTTACTTACAGGTTAATGCACAATGTTAACAGTTCACCCAGTGGTGATTATCACCACTGGGTGGCTCAGTAAGTTAAAGCCTCTGCCTTCAGCTCAGGTCATGATCTCAGGGTCCTGGGATCAAGCCCCGCATTGGGCTCTCTGCTCACCAGGGAGCCTGCTTCCTCCTCTCTCTCTGCCTGCCTCTCTGCCTACTTGTGATCTCTGTCAAATAAATAAATAAGTAATCTCTAACCCCCCCCCAAAAAAATAGAAGCCATGTGTGTCAAAAAAAAGTGATTTTCCACACAACTTAGAAATATAATGGTTCTTATGCTTTCCAAATCCTCAGAATGGAATGCACTAAATGTTGATTCACATCTGAGGAAAATTGCAAAAGTTGGTACCCTAACATTACCTGTGCTTTCTCCTGAATTAAGTATCTCATCAAGAAATTATACAGAGTAATATCCTTGAGTTAACATGTTCTTTTGTCAAAGTTCAATTTGGCTTATATCACGGACGTTATCTGAGATTCTGAGTCTGGGCTTCATTCCAGGCTCTGAGCGTCACTTTAGGATTTCATTACATTCTGTTCTGCGTGGTTCCAGGGTTATTTGATGATGTGTCCATGAATTCTGGCCTATCATTAGAATTTCAAAATGCCTTAGAGTTGCTCTACCTCAAATAAAAAATCAGACAGGTGACATTTACCCATGATCATACAGCCAGTGACTGGTGGAGTCAGAACATTCTTCTCTGCCCACAAGAAGTTTTTTGTGAACAAAATTATATTTGTCCCTATTAAGGAACCACACTGAACTAACTGAGGTAATAAATACATGGTGTTTGGAAAGACCCAGTTCTAATGTCCACTTCTCTTGATCCATTCTCCTTTCTCTAATCACTTTCCACATCAGGGTCTTGTAGACCTTGCTTGGGTGTTTTATGCTGATGATTCCAATACCTTATGAGACCTTGAAGGCAAAGATCATTTTCATTTTTATACCAACAGTGACAAAAACACCTTAAACACTGAATTTAAAAAGTGCAAATAAACATCAAAGTCTCTAGGACTAGGACGCAAATTTGATGCTCATTGGAGTCATGCCCAACGTGTGTTAACTATAACATTAATTAATGTTTATTTATTTTACTGGTGAATTCATTTATAGTATTGGTGAAACAAAAGTCTAAATGTTTTGCACTCAACTGTGGACCTCTTGAGGGCAGAGAACATGTTTTTATTTTAATTTGTGTCTTCTCTAGTACTTAGCATAATGCCCAATAGCCAATATGTGTTTGTTCACTGCATGAATAATTGAAGAGTTACTTCTCAAGGATGTTCTAGGCACCACAGTGGCCCCAGGTCATCTCTTACGTTAGATGGCTACCAAGGGTGCCTCACTTTGATACCAGCTTATGTTCTTGGCAAGAAAATGGAGGCATTTCTTGGAGGCTACACACCTTGTTTGTACAGCACTATAGGCTTCAGCTTTTCCATTGCTTTATGGGCTCAAGGGTTTGGGAATCATTGATTAATGTTTATAAAAGGGAGCCTTGCTTAGTGATAACACTCTTGTAACTCGTTGGAGTGGGGGTTATTGAACAGAAATGGACACCTTCCATGAAGATGTGTGCTGCTGTATTCTTGAGAGCTCAAAGGGGGAGGTCAAGTAATTTATACTTCTTTTATCCACTCACACATTTATTGATCACCCACTGTGTGCCAGGTGAATGGCTGAGGACGCAGAGATGGATAATAATTGGATTCTGCCGTCAAGAATCTCACAGCTAGATGGGAGTCAGGCAGAGAATGCTATAATCACCTGCATAGACCTATGAACAAAATGGTTTGTGTCACTTTCACCAACTCGATCTTTCTCCCAAAGCATCTCATCCTCTCCTAAAGAGGGAATCGTTCTGTGGGCTCTGGATTTTTTAAGTTTTCTGAATTCTAATTGGCCTTCAGCAATTCAAAGTTAACACTATGTTGGTGCTCAGAAAATCAACTTCTCCAGATCGATCTATGCGTTAGAGAGGAGGAAAATAACTATTTCTGAAACACGTATATCCCCTTCTGAGGGGAGAAACAGCAAGCAAACACACAAATCCCTTTAAAACGAATGTGTCAGGAGCAGGACTCAATAAAGCATGGATGTAACATGAAACACAGCACATAATGGAGCTGATTGTATTGTTGGGCACAGGTTTTGAAATCCTTCTTCCAGCTCATGCTGTGGCCCCAGGTTAAAAATCTGCAATGTGTTAAGCAATAGTAACCTTTAAGGTAAGAGGGTCAACTTACTCAATATGGTTTTACTCCAGAGCAAAAACTGGGGCTAACCGAATGCCAAGTGCCTGCTATCAAACACAAAGTGCTCCCCCATACACTGAGTAATAGAAAAATCTCTTTTTCCCTTAGAAACCTAAAAACCCCCATTTCAACATCTGTATTCCCATGATCCAAAATAATCCTGCTAGTTACACCACTTTTTTTTTTTAGTCTGTATTGGGGAGGGCATTAACACCTTCATAACATTATTTTCATACTACTTAAGAATTTCTAAGCTATTTATACTCTACTCAAAAAAAAGAAGAATTTCTAAGCATTTAAGTGTATTCACTAAATTTCTCAGACTGCCTCAAAAATATTCATGTTTAACATTGGTTTTCTAGGACGTGTAATAATCTATACAGAATGTATGCTGGGAGGGGTAGGTTACTCCAGTTCCTTTTAAAAATCCAAATAACTAGGGGTGCCTGGGTGGCTCAGTGGGTTAAAAATCCAAATAACTTGTTCTACCGGTGTCAGATGGTTTATTTCCTGGTTTCAGGATAATGGTATTTTGTCTCAGTTCTTTATAGGATACCATACCGAAATCCACAATACTTCCAAAGTATTTGAATACACAGATGCCAGTTGAAAACTGACTCAAAGGAATACTCAGTCTTTTTTTTTTTTTTTTTTTAAATTAAGCAGTATGTTTGGATTTTAGCTAAGTACTCATTTTTGGATAAGGTCTAAATGAGCTTGCATTTTGCCGTCAGATAAAAAAGCTCTTTTCAGTTAGTGGCAACCCATTTTCTCAGTCTCCCTCCCTGCATTTGGAGCAGATAAGGCAAGGGAACCTAACATTTAGACTTCTAGGCCCTTACCCCAATCATCGTATACATGTACTTCCCTTACCTAGTAGGTATCATGCCCTGTGTCTTGAAAAAGATCTATCAAAAGAAATTGTTTCCCCTTGATATTAGATTCCCCTAGATATTTCACAACTGTTCTGCCAGTGAACTGTGGGGGAAAAAACATGCCATGTTCTTTACTGTTTCTTTAGTCTTTATTTTTCTCCTTCTCTAGTTAATCCTTAGATTTCCTCTAGCCTGTTTGTAAAGTATCATGTAAAACAGAAAAAAAAAAAAATCACAAAAGCAGAAGGTAATGATCTTGAGAATTACTTGACAAGTCACATCACAGGAGATGGGCCAAAATGTCAGTTTGAGGCTAGATGGTAGAAAACACTGAATCCTTATCTTTCACTTGCAGCCTGGAGAGGACAGGAATTGTAGCCAGGTATACAAGTTTAAGGTTCATGGAGTACCCCAGACTAAAAAAAAAAGGGTGGAACTCAGTGAAAGCACAAAGAGCTGCACACAATAGGCATTATGATGGTGCCCATTATAATAACGGAGATGGATAGAAGGCTAGAGAGATGGATAGGTAGATAGAGAGATAACAAGTGAGCTTACAATGTGTCAGCACTATTCTAAACCCTACGAGTACTTTTTAATTTAATGCTCACAACAAGCTTATGAGGGAAGCAATATTTAAGATCAACCGAATTGGTTATAGAGATTAACTGTAGAGAACAAAGGAGGAACCAAGACTGATTCAAGGTTCCAAACTTATTAGAGAAAATGAGATTGTTAGTGTTAAAATCATTGTAGGATCATTTTTGAAAAATGTGCTTAGTTAGAAGGCTATAGACTCTACATACTATCTCTTTATGTGGCATGTCACATAATAAAACCTTAATTAGGGCAAATTAAGTGTCGTGAGACTATTTTGAATTAAAGAAAAATCTCAATTAAAAAGGGTGTTTTGAAGAAAATATAATTTTAGTAAAACAAGTTCATAGAGTAAGTTGACAAGTACTAAGCTCTTAATAGAAGGAAGTATTGCCTGTATTAAGGACTCTTACAGAAGTACTAATAAATACATATATTAAGATGAGTATTTCCACTGTTTAAATGCAAACGAGACTAGTAAATAATTCCACTACTAAACAAGCTTATGTTTTTGCTTTCTTTATTGTTTTCTTGATAAAAAATACTGCTGACATATCCATAAAAGCCTTACAAAATTTTCTCAGAACAAAATAATATCCTGCTCTTTAGAAGATGACCCATAGAAAAATTTTATATTAGTTTGATTACATTATAGTCTATAGTATAATATTCCTACAAATTGAGTGTAAGTTTTCTTTGCCCCTTTTTAAATATAAAGACATTTTACAGAAGGGATTTTTAATTTTATATTCTGCCCAGTGTCAGTGGAATAGAAGACTAGAGTTACAATATTTCTAAACTATTCTCAGTTACTTTTATTATTTGCAAGCAAAAAATGTCATTTAAACTCCTCCCTGTTACTTGGCAACTCATTTATGTGTCCACACCACCTCTTCTGTCCCCCACCACATGCCAACTACTCCAGGATAAATGGATAATGCTTCCTCTGGGTAGTCTCTTTCTGCACAGCAACTCTGAGATGCTACTTTATTGTGCCCATTTAAAAGAAGGAAAATCAAGGCATGGAGAGTATAGGAAATTTTCTCAAGTTGCACACAGTAATAGAGTCAGAACTTAAACCTGTGTTCAGGTATTAAGTCCTATGATTTTAACCACTTTGCTATAGCATCTCCTGCTCTGATTAACTGGGTACCTATGACCCCCTCATTGGTGTTCTGGAGTGGAGTGGTATTAACTCTCAGGAGCAGATTGTTCATGTTTCTTCCCAATTTTCATTAAGTGACATCACATTGGTTGCAAAACTGGTCACAGTCTAAGTATTTATACTGTGGAAATGGGCTAGACCACAAATCAGGGCTTTATTTTTTCCCTGTATTTATCTGCACAGCACTGGGCATCTTCCTACTTTGGGTTCCATGGAAGTTATGGAACTAAGAAATTCCAGTCCCATACCGATGGACAAGACCATCCTAACATGCCGGAATATGGGATTGAATTAATCCTTTGTGGTTATTCTTGTTAAATAGAAGCAGGCTAACACCGTGTATATCAGGCAGACATGAGAACCATCAACTCACAGGCCATATGTGGTCTTGCTTCTACATTGACACACTTGTTTAGATGGAAAGAGTGATTATTGTCATCAAGCACTACCTCACATTTCTCTTAGCTTCGTCATAACAAGTAAATGGTTCTGTACACATATCTTCTAGATGCACAGACACGGTATCTGTCTCTAAAATGAACAATGGGACTCTCACTCCCATCTGGAACACCACCTGTTGAAACCCATTTGGCATCTGCAAGTGCACAATTTTTAACTACAGGGCACTTGAACTTGGCAACCCTCTGCCAACGGAGCATGGCAGGGCATAAATTCATTTTCCTTTTGATCCTGGACTGACTAATGTGAAATACATTCCCTACTATTTCTCATGGTCCCAAGGCAATGGGTACCAGCTACCCACAGCAGTAGTCAATTCAACAATGCATTCCTACAGTAGTTTTCCTGCCTCCCCCCATTCTTCTTTCCCTGTCATTCACTTCTATTCCTTGGTATCAGTTTCAAATAAACCACCTGAACAAAATCCTTTGCCTCTGTCTTTCCTTTTGGGGATGGGAAATGTGGGCCAGGATCCTCTCTTTGAGAACATCCTGTAGCCAAGTCAAGGAGGCCTGAATTTGAGCCAAAAGAAGGATGTGGATTTTTTCTTTTTCTAAGCATCCAGGCACATACTGCATTCTTAACAAGACTTGGCCCTTTCAAAAAAACTTAAATTCTAGCAAGGAAGATGAACATTTAAAAAATAATTATATAAGTATTTAATTTTTTTCTCCAAGAATTATTACAAAGAAGACCAGTCTACTTCTTTCTAGTTTGAGGCTATATAAAAGCCAAAACTTCACTTTCTTAAGGTCCCTGAAATGTTCCTTTCTGGAGGGCAAAACCCTGGCATCCCTTGCCCGAAGCAACAAATCATCAGCATTAGAACTCAAAATCACCATACTGAGGGGGCACAGGTCATCCCCTATAAAAAAAATCTGAGTTCACAACAGCCAATCCAGGAAAAAAAAAAAAGAAAGAAAGAACGAAAAAGAAAAGAAAAACATTATTTTCATAAAAAAGAAACAAACCTCACTACTCAGATAAATTTCCTCATGGAAAGTACAAATCCCCAATTACTACCCAACATGTGCAAGATATAAAACCTCCCTCAGAGCTGAAGATCTGCACGATACTTAACAAATTACCAGCATCACAGCATGTTGGATGGAGATTCGAGCCCAGACCAGGCAGAGAAAAAAGAGGAAAAAAAGCCCCAAATTGTTGCTTTCAAAATTCTGCATGAAGCCAAGTAACTCTTTTAAAATCTCCATTTCTTTCTAGATTCTCCCCATTGACAGACTCCAAGGACCGAGCGGATGATGGAGTCAAGAGAGAAAGAATCTAATTATCTTCAATGTGCAGTTTTAACCGTCCTTGATTCTTCTCTGTGGCTTTTTTCAATGATAAAGGCATTTAGAAGACCAGAATAAGAAAAAAATGAAAAATATTGATCTTCTAACCTCTCATATTGGTTTCAGTCACCACTGTTTGGGGTAAGAGAGAACAGCGATGCTACAATTCGAGTAAACTGCTGGTGTTCCAACGTAAACGGTCTCCATTCCACACATAAATTTATTCTCTGCCTTAATTAATGACTTCAACAAATATAACTGAGTATCTAAAATTGCCAGGCACAGTGCTAGGCTTTCAGAATGTAACAAGTAACACTCATTTTTTTTTAATGTCCACCACATTCAGATCACAATAAATAGTACATCAGTAGTGACTATAGAGTTCAGTCTCAAGTCTGACCTATTTCCCACAGACACATGTGCTAGAGAGAGAGATATTTGGGACGAGACTGATCTCACAGTGGAGAAAGGACAGGAATCCATTAGCCCTTCTGCCTCAAACTTACAGCTCACAGGAGCCGGGTTTGTTCTCCGTCCTTGGTTGACTTTTGTTTTTTGGTTCACAGTCTTTGATGTAAAAATTCACATTCAGTGAATTTCATGAAACAAAATTTTCTCCACAATTAGCACTAGGCTTTTGGTGATTACCACAGAAAGCTCACATAATTGATCTCAAGGTGGTATGGACCAATAAAGTAAATACACATTATTTTTAGAAAATAAAGATTTTTGCAATGTGTAAAGTCACAGAATTTGATGATTGGCATTCAGGGTATAGGCTACATTGCCACAGTGGTTTATAATAACTGCATAAATGATCTATTTGATTCCCTTTGATCTGTTTGACTTCCCTCAATAACCAATCACTGAGTGACTTCAATAAATAATACCTTGATCTATCAATTCATATGCTTGAATGAAAAGAATTAGAAATGGCTAATCTAGTTATTTCAATTAATAGTAACATTTTGTATGCTCCATGATTAAACAGTTCATTTGTTCAGCTTTTCTTTGCATACTGTTGGGACAATGGCCAGAGAGACACTTCAGACTGTCTGAACACCATTTGGATTAGTGGTATGAAAAATATATTACAGCATCTCAAAAATATAAGCATTTACTATATAAAACTACCATTCGTCTCTTTTCTCTCCTTTCCCCACTTGAATTAGTTATAAAGAGGAAACCCTATAAATGTGGACCAGAAAGGAAAAAATCTATTAAATAAAAGAAGTACATAAGTTAATGGTAATGTATTGGACATGCAATTTAAATCGGAAAACCAACTTAAATGCAAAGCAATTACTGACACTTTTAATATTAGCCAGACTAATAAAGCAGCAATTAGATCTCATTATATAGCTATAAAATTGGTTTGTAATAGATTGATGGCACCAAATGTTCCTACTGGTTTTTGATGGCCTTATGGACAAGAGTACTATTCTTCTATTTTGTTTTGAGGGGAAAAAATTCTAACAGTTATAAACCATTTGAGCTCTTCTTTTTTAAGTGGGCATCAAAGATAAGGCAAACAAGCAAACACAGAGGGGTTAAAAAAAAAAAGAAGAAGACGGAAAGATACCAAACACTACACATACTCAAGTGTATTTATTTTTCCCAAGAGATCATCAGTTGTTTCAAAATCTTCTTGCCAGAAGCTGTTTTTGAAACTCTTATAGCAGACTGTTCATTTGTTCATACTTAAGGTAAATGTGTGGAGATGCTATGGTAAATAGATTTTTCTCTAGATTATATAATCAAATAACTAATGGAGTAAGTAATCTCAAATTTCTGATATAGATGTTATAATTCCAAAAAACGAAGAGACCTCTACCCAGCCATACCCCACCCTCCCAATCTTCCTTCCTCCCCTCCCCTATGGCACCACCAAATATGGGAAAGCCAATTAATTTGTTATAAATGAGAGGAAGGAAAAATAAGCAGTGGCCCATGACCACTGAGCATCTGCAGTGGGATTCCAAAAGCTCCTCTCCCTTGTTTCCTTATCTTTGTTTTAGGTGGGAGAAATGAGCAACCAACGCATGCTGCCAAGCTCCCCTATGTGTCAGTGTGCTGTGAAACCACACTTCGCTGCAGCTCTTTCCCTCGCCTGTCCTGTTCATCTCATCTCCTGCCTGTTTCTCCTGCAAGTGTTCACTGTACTAATCATAATGCTCACGAAAGCCTATTTTCAGCTCTGTTGCTAAAGAATCTGATCTAAGATAAGTATCTTCCTTTGTTTCTTGGAAGCATTTTGTTGCCCCCAAAGCCCCATTCTCCCTTACTTTTATCCGGGGATATGGCCTCCTAGAACAGTTACACTCCCCAGCCTCCCATGCAGGCTTGATAAGTCTGTGAGACTCACTTCTGTTTCGTGGGAAATAAACAGAGATGTCTTTGGTAGATTCAGGGAGTTAACTTTCTTTCTAGGTGTGTGCCTTGTTTGCCCCTGTTCTTCCTTCCTTTACCCAGTCTGCTGCCTAGAATGGGGTCACCATCCTGAGTGAGGAGGACGAAACCCACACTCCAGGGATGACAGAGGGAGAGGATAAACAGAGTCCAGAGTATGAAGACTTTGTTCAAAAAAAAAAAAAAAAAAAAAAGCATGTGAAATCAGCCTTGGACAGCACACCTCTGTAATTTCACATGAGAACAAATTAAACTCTGTCTTATTTAAATTTCTATGATTTTGAGTTTTCCAACACTGGGCAACCGAGCCCTAAGAAATACAGGGCAGGGCTCAAACTGTTACATGCAAAATTATGCCAATCCTATGGTCTGAGGTCGCTGACATAACTGAAACAAAGGGCAAAAAGACCAGAAGCTACAGAAGGGGATCATTCAGAAATCAGATACTGAGGTCTAGTGCTCACCAGCTGGAAGACTGCAACCGAGAAACTCACCAGATTTGACCTGAGAATTCTATGTTCTAAGAAGTCCAACTCTTGTCAGCTTGGTTTATACTGACAGCAGGAAACATTATCAGAATAGTGCTCTGTAGTGTAGTGTCTCTGTGTGTGTGTGTGTCTGTGTACATGTGCACTCACACATTGCACAAATACATTTTTAAGAACACCTTAAATGAGATAGTAATATATACTAATGTTAAAATAAAGGAACTTTATAATTATTTTTCCTGCCTTTCTAATCACTTCTTCCTAATCTAAATGGTAAAACCAACACCTAAGTTTTAATTTTCTTGACTCTGGGTAACAGAGATGGGAAATTAGCTGAGACTCCAAAAATAAGAGTCAGTAGAAATGACTACAATGATCTGGTACTTGGAGGGTAAGTGTGCTCTCTAAAATGCAACTGATTCCTATTTAATGATGGTCAGTAAGTTCATTCAATTGTATGGGGATACTTTTTGTGATCAATTCGCTCTGTAGATTCAGCAAGAAGTTGTGCAACTCAAGGCTAGTACTGTAAAGGAAAATTACTGTGATGTCTCTGTGGCTCCAGAGAACAATTGCTAACACCATCCTAATGAATATTGCCCTAAATCAAACCATGTTCCTGTACCCCACTATGTATATTTCTGGAGATATCAACTACTTATTAACGTGTAGGGGAAAAAACCCTCAATACTACATAGGAGGTATTGAAAGAAGCAGGGGAATAGGACTCAAGTAATACACGTGCATTCTTAATTCAGTAGACATTTAAACATTTATAGTGATATTTTGTGTCTCAAACTGAACACTCTAATCAACATTCTGTTGAACTGTATTTTCTTTATAAAACTAATAAAATAAAAACATTGGACATTCATTGTATTCATATCTTCCATTTTATAGAAATCTTCCAATTTATGTTCACTTAATATTTCCCATGTTTGTTAATATTTATAGAAAGCAATGCAAATGTAACCAAATATACTAAGCGAATATATTTATTTTACATTTTGTTTGTTTAGTGCATATTTCTTCTGATTTTAAAAATGCCTATTCTTGGGGCTCCTGGATGGCTCAGTCAGTTAAGTGTCTGCCTTTGGCTCAGGTCATGATCCCAGGGTTCTGGGATCGAGCCCCACATCAGACTCCCTGCTCGTGGGAAGTCTGCTTCTCCCTCTCCCCCCTGCTTTTTCTTTCTCTGTCTCTCTCTCAAATCAATAAATAAAATTTTAAAAAAATAAAAAATAGAAATGCCTATTCTCATCTGGTTTTCTTTAAAGTGAACATCTGCTGTAACCTGTGGGAAGCTTTATGAATAAATATATCTTCAAGCAAAGTAGCAAAAGTTTAAAATTTCTTTTTTCCTTCTTTTCAGTTGCTTTCTGTGGAATGATTATTATCTTTTCAAAAGTCACTAAAATGATCTATGGCTTGCCAACAAACAAAAGTCCAGGACCAGATGGCTCCACAGGTACATTCTACCAAACATTTAAAGAAAAGTAAATACCTAGTCTTCTCAAACTATTCAAAAAAACAGACGAGGAAGGAAAGCTTCCAAATTCATTCTATGAGGCCAGCATTACCCTGATACAAACCCAGCTACACACATTACCAAAAAAAGATTACTACAGGCCAATATTTCTAATGCACATAGATGCAAAAATCCTAGATAAAATATTAGCTAACTGAAACTAAAAATACATTAAAAAAAAACCAGAACACTATTTACCACAACCAAGTGGGATTTATTCCAGGGATGCAAGGGTGATTCAATATTCACAAAGGAAAGAAAAAAAATCTATGGCTTGTTACATCACATGTCTGTATTTTAGTTCGAATGAACAACAAATATTTACTATTATTTAATCTGTCATAGTTCTTCCTATAATTTATCTAACTTGATTAATTTATTCTTCTAAATTACAGGCTATACTGCTGAAAAAGTGAGGGCTAATTTTATTCTTACATCAAAAATAAAGGCAAATAAATATAAAAATATTGTCTGAAAGGAAAGCAGTATTCTTAACACTCAACCAAGTAAGTCATCAAATAATAAATGAGAACAGCAAATAGCTAATTCGACTCAGTCCAGAAATTAGCACAGCTTTGCAAGTTTTGAAGAAAACAAAACTAAAATTTTAGAAATGCATGTTTCCTAAAAAATTAAGAAAGTGCATAGAAAAAAAAAATGACCACTTGTAATTACCCCCAAATTATAGCGGTTATATCAAAGTACCTTCAACAGAATGCATTTTTATTTTCTTCTTTAGTTTGCTATAGTTTCCAATCCTCCTACACTGTGCACATCAGAATTGTTCCTCTCTGTATCCTGCATACAAAAAAGCAAACAGATAGAAAGTTAGGAAATTAACAAAAGGGGGGGATTTCATAGTGGTGGGATAGGAGGCTTTAATCAAGCTTATGTCCTCAGGAAAAGCTGTAAGTGCTTTAAGAGGAGATGATCAGAGATTTCTGCATCATGTAGAAGGAAGAAACAGTCTCAGACTGCAGAACACTTCCTGCAGAGAGAAACCCTCAGGCAGATCCCACCTGTGCCACCAACAAGTTTAGCCCTGAAGGGGGAAAGTATGGTGTCCATGAGAACTTAAAAGGAAATGAAGAGCTCCAGCCACCCCTTTGCCCACCTGACACTAATGCATGCCTGTGTGTCACCACATCCTTTTCTTCATCACCTGCAGAGCCTTGGCTTTGGAGAGGAAAGATTCTTATTAAAACTCTTCAAAAGGCAGAAAATGCCTGGAACAAAGTAACTGTAACTGTAAAATGTCCTGAAAGGCCAATTAGAAATTGCAATACTGGGAGTTTTAATACAACTAACTCCTCCTTAATTATCAATCAATGGATTCTGTTGGAAAAAAAAAAAAACCCTCATATTCTCTGCTGGGGAAATGATGCTAATTATTTTCTGTTAATTAAGGCTGTTCTGGGATTCAGATGTGCCATCCTTCAACTAAAAGATTGACACATCAATGTTAACATAATGTTCAGTGCACCCTTCTAAAGTCTTTATAACCAGTGACAATAAATTAGTGCATGTTATTTTAAACCTCTTGAATAATCATGGCTTTGTCTGGGATGAAAAATGTATACATACGCAATAATACGTGTACTTTATTATGTTCCTTAATACAGCCTTGCAAATATTTAAAGAGAACCTCTCTGAGATACTGTGGCTCACTTTTACATTTTTATTAAGCAAAAATTAAATACAGTATTTATAAAGGTATCTACTCACATCTCAGACAGCAGAAGGATGGGTTTAAAATAATTTAATTTCACTGAGGTCTCTAGTATCAAAAGTAGTACATTCTGGGAAATCTGTGTGTCAAAGCAACTACTTGGCAATTATTTGATCAAATTTTAGTCAAAATTGGGTACCACATTTATCCAAGTTAAAATTTAAAGTTAAAATTTAAAATATAATAAACATAAATTTGTGGTCCCAAGGCTTTCTCTTATTCTTTGCCAGAGTGAACAAGCTTGAACACAAAATGGCTCTCATGAGGGATTGGCTGGGTCAGCTTCCACCTGCATGGCCCAGAATGAAAAAGTCCCAGCGTCATGTGACCCAAAGTGATACGCAGAGTAAAATATGTTGTTGAAGTTATTGTAGTAACTTCTTATTCACTGCAAGTGCTCTGGCTACTGTCAATTACACACACACACAGGCATACACATAGGTACACAAGTGCCCAGTTCCCACTTGCTTTTCCATTGGGAACGTGGACACAGAAGCTGAAATCTGACCAGATATTTTAAAGAATTTGGTCAGTGAAATGAGAGCTCTCTCTTTTGCCTTGGCATTATCTACACTTTCCCACATGGGAAGAACAAAAAATAATGGAAGCAAAGTGATGAGGGACGGTGATGACTTTCCACTCTTACTGCACTCCGACAGCTTTTAGTCGATATTTAAAGTATAAGTTGGGCAGTTTTGCTGAGACACAATGACATGCAAAGACACACCCAAATAAACCCATGGATACTGGAGCTAAGCAAAATCTATTCTGTGACATGATGCAACCTCAACTAAGCACTGCTAACCTACAGAATGCCCTAAAATTCTAGTCCATTTCAAGGAAATCCCCCCATGCACAATTTCTAACCATCTATATTTTTCGTTCAGCATTTATCTCATGACCATCCACAAACTGACAGGTATTTATTTAGATGCAAAAGGAAAAACCACATTTACTAAACATATGAAATTGAGTTACTATTTGTCCAATTCTCAAAACAGAACTGTGGGATACCATTTTATAGACAAGGAGACTGATGCTCAGAAAGGTATAACAAAGGCTTAACAACAAGCGCCTGGTTGCAAGCCAGTTAGTAGCAAGATATCCAATCCTCAGTAGCTGAAGTCATGTTTTCAGTCTGTCTACTCTTATCACAATGTCCTATTCAGTAATTATCTGGACAGAACAAGTTCCGTACAAGGTATTGAAGAAGTTACACATATGTGGGAGATACGCTTGATGATTATTTGCAGGAATCGAACACATAAGTAAGCTGAAAACAATTAATGCAAGGCCAACTATTCTCCGATTATGCAGTTAGTAAGTGATATATGCTGAACCAGTCCCTTTTCCCTCTTGCCAGCTCTAAGACTGGTCTGTGCCACTGTTCTATAGTCTTTGTCTATACTGCGATTACTCACTCAGTTAAGCTCCCTCCTAAAATGGGAGCCCCCCTAGGGCAAGGAGTATGATTCACTTACACCAACACGACTAAATCAATGCCTGCACATTGGATCAGGCACACTACTATTTGTTAAATGGATGGCTATAGGAAATGCCTTAACCCATAAGGCTTTATTTAATTAATCTACCACGTGCTGGGCAGGGTGCGAGGCTTTGGGAGTACAGCCCCAAAGGAGATAGAAGCAGTTTCTATCCTCATAAAGCTTATAGTCTAAAGAAAAGATGAATTCAAGCAACAAGTGGTGAAAATACAGTGCACTAAGTGAATGGTTGGGGAATTAGGTACTGTTATGAAGCGCCTAACTCGGACCCCAGGACACAGAGGAACTCGTAATTCCTGCCACCTCATTCATTACCCCCATATTTGTTTAGGGCACTTAGAGAGGAAGAGAAGTAAAAGCAAACTTCCCGTACCTACAGGTGAATAGCCCCTGGGAAGAAGCACCTGTACAGCAGCTGCCATTATGCTCAGCTACAGGGGAAGGAAAGAATGTAGCAATCCAGAGACAAGACCAGGCACGCTGATGAGAACACAGACTGAGCAGAACTGGGGGAGTGAATGCCCCATCACGATCTCCAGTGCCTCTCAGGCCACCTTACTATCTGTAGGTACAGAGACACTCTCATCCTTCCAGGAGCATAAGTCATCACTTGCCTGTCCACTGGACATATATTTATATGCAGGGAAGGTTAGGAATAAAAATCAGCTTCTTTGTGCACATGGCAGTGCCCACTGAGTTCATAGAGAGCATGGCCCAAACTTTGGCACCTCCAGCCTCATTGGTCAGAGCCCAAACTTGGCAGACATGCCCGGGCTGGATTTTGCTATTCTTGTCCCCTGCAAATAAACAGAATATTTTTTACCTACGATAGGTGATTATGTGGCTTTCACTCAGCTCTTGTAATTCATTCGTACCTCCCGGCATTCATGAGTCATGGGTCTTTTACACTTGTCACAGAAACCTAATCCCTACCCTTCATGGGCCAGCTATCCTAAAGATGGCTGAACATGTAATTGCCTTGAAGTGTAAAATATTTCCCACATTATTTATTACAGCCGTGCCTGCTAGCACCTCTATGGTTGAGGTTGTGTCAGCATTTTCATTATAACCCCCTATTTCCAGCAGTAAAAATGTGCTCCAGGCTCTAACTCGGCACATGGAAAATAAGTCCAGAAGGGAATTTTCTACTACTCTTTTTTTTTTAAATAAATAAATTGGTTGGAGCATTTTTAAAGTTATATGACTGAAAAGGATAAAATGTAATAAAATAAACTTTTAAAAGTTTCCCTCTTGTACTTCTAAAGTCTAAGATTAAGGAAACTGTGTGGTGATAAAGGTCCTTACCACTGATGCGGGAGGCCAACTCCATTCCTTCTCCTCTATACTTGAAAAGCCAAAGGAAAGAAACAGAGCCATGTCCAACTCAAATTTTAAAATCCCCTAAAGAAAGAAGAAAATAGATTTGAGTCAAAAAAATTAAATGTCCCCAAACTTGGAAGCAGGACCATCTGCTAATTTAGGGGTAAATGTGGTCGGGTCTGGGAAAAGACTAATGTCACCCACTGAGGTGCTGATGGGTTAGAAATAGTTGCACTAAAGCGGAAAAAGGATGAGATTTGGCATCAATAGACCCATGCCCCAGTTCTGCCATTTATTAGACATGTATTTTAGGAAACCCATTTAAGACACTCCATTGCCATTGAGCCTCTGAGCCCCGATTTCAACATTAGAGCACTATTATTCCAAGTTGGGCACAATTAAAAAGCATATGTTACTTGGAAGCTCCTATTAACAAAGCTGATTAGTGGGATCAATGAGATGTTCTGAAAGACTAGCTTATTACATTAGCTAATTGAGATATAAGCAGCCAAGAGTCAGGTTAGATAAGTTTCAGTGGTGGGGTACATAGACGTGATGAGCCCAGGGCAGAAAGTTCATTTGAGTGGGAAGATGGATTCACTCTAGAATGAGGGGCAGTGGCTGGGGAACTGGGAGAAGCAACATGGCTGGAATAAGGACAGTTCAGTTCTATCCACTGCATTTGAGTATCTTGGCACCTCATTTCTGGTACAGGTTGGTGATGATGCTATATGTAGCCTAGATGATTGATTCTGGCAACTTGTTCTTGGACTTGTAGTCATGAGCAACTTTCTTTTCCTCCAAAAGTCAATTTTCTTCATATGTAATCTAATGTAATTTCAAATATTGACTACCATATAGCAAGAATTAACTCTTTGGTATGGGCTCAATATTGTACAAGGTGCAACAAAGGATTAAAAAAACGTATTTCTCTCTAATATCTAGAAGTTGCCATTCTTGTAGGAACTATATACATACCCACATAAAAGAGGATCAACTCCTGGTAGTGGGTGTGACAAGTGGAGAAATGGCCCCCAAAGAAGTCCACATAAAATCCTAGAACTTATGAATATTATCTTCTTTGGAAAAAAGGTCTTTGCAGGTGTGATTAAGTTGAAATGAGGAGATAATTTTAGGTTATCTCAGGTGGGCCCTACATGCCATCACATGCATCCTTAAGAGGAACAGACTGGCACATTGAGGAGAAGACACAGAAGAGGAAACAATGTGAAGATGTGGCAGAGATTGCAGTGATGTAGCCTCAAACCAAGGAATGCAGCAATCACCAGAAGCTGGGAGAGGCAAGGAATATGATGCCTCCTATAGCCTCCAGAGGGAGTGTGGGCCGGCTGACACCTTGATTTCAGACTTCTGGTTTTTAGGGCTGTGAGAGAATACATTTCTGTTGTTTTAATCCTCTTAATTTGTGATAATTTGTTCCTGTAGCCACAGAAAACATAAGGAAATAAAGTCCAATATGGATGAGTGGATGGAGTGGAGAGGAGGAAGACCAAAGAGCACACACCCCAACCCAAGAGTTAATTTTTGTCTCCAAATTATGGTTAACGTGATCCAAGTCAAAGAAGGTTGCCTCTTGGCTGCAGCCAATTATAATATATACTTTTTGGATTTGTGCTGTCTTCTATAAATATATACAATGGGATATTATGCCTCCATCCAAAAGGATGAATACCCAACTTTTGTATCAACATGGACGGGACTGGAGGAGATTCTGCTGAGTGAAATAAGTCAAGCAGAGAGAGTCAATTATCATATGGTTTCACTTATTTGTGGAGCATAAGGAATAACACAGAAGACATGGGGAGATGGAGAGGAGAAGTGAGTTGAGGGGAATCTGAAGGGGAGACAAATGATGAGAGACTGTGGACTCAGAAACAAACTGAGGGTTTTAGAGGGGAGAGGGATGGGGGGTTGGGTGAACCTGGTGGTGGGTATTAAGGAGGCATGTATTGCATGGAGCACAGGGTGTGGTACATAAACAATGAATTTTGGAACATCGGAAAAATTTAATTTAATATAAAAAATAAATAAAAAATAAAAACCTATGTGTTTTGTAATGCCAAGTCTTCCAACTAACCTTTTACTAAAGTCAGCTAAAATGACACTTCAGCAACAAGTGAAACCCTTCTTCAAATGTTGTATCATCTCTAGAAAGAGATAGCACTTTGCTATCAAGGAAGGGGCAACATTTCGATGTTTAATAATGATATTCACAGGCAACATTCAGAACTAGTTTGAAAGATGAATCCTTTCTGGTCATTTTATCAAATTTCCTGATAGAATATTAATTTCATAGACAAAGATTCAACTCTTCCAACTTCTTTATAAGAAAAGTATGGCTTTAGAAAAAAAAATCATTGAATTTTAATAACGAGAAAAAAATTCATGTCTCCTTAATCCTGAAATTATTCAGTCACCACTCTCTTCAGGGGACCAATACTTTGAAGTGATTCAGCCAAAGTCAACCAAAATATTGAGAGAAAAGAAACGTTGGTTATCTGAATGTTAAAATTAATTTATTTGACCAGAAATACTTTCTTATTTTAACTTTTGTTGGCAGTAGTTTTTTGGAAGCACATTAACTCTCTTTCCTCATTCATAAGTACAGATACGGAGAGAAAGGGCTGATTCATCTGCTGCACTTGAAGAAGTTGAGCCCAGGAAAAGAAGCATGGCCACTTCCCAAGAAGCCCGATGGGAGGGTGTATCCTACTATTACCTCCAATCACAACTGCGTGGTGAGCTATTCCCTTTTAAGTTCATAAACATGATTAGGAGACTGAGGTATGAAATCAAAACCCCCATTCATTTATACTTATCAATTAGCTTTGCTATGGGTTGTGCCCAGAGCATTGTCTACATTTTGGCAAACTGCCTTCATACTCTAGATTTCTCTAAAGACCCTATTAAATTTATAGGTGAACAGCTCATTGCTAAATGTCTTATTCTTCTGATAAACCATAAGCTCCACAAGGGTAAAGGTCCTGCCTGTTTTGCTCATTGCTCTACCTGAAACAAACACAGGGCCATTAGCACACATAAACACCCCCAAGTACACATAGTCTCCTTGAAGGTATGAAACTGACTTACACTGGCAGTATTAGCAGCAGGTGGGCAGTTGATGTAGAAAGCCCAATTGCTCTTTAGTCAACGAAAAAGTTGGGGGAAAATACAGTCTGAGGCATATGCCTTTAAAGATGGAATAGACTTCCCAATTCTTTTCTTAGCCTATAGAAGGTTTCACAGGGAGAGGAATCCTCTTCTCCTCCTCCTCCATCCTAGATCCTTGGTTATCATCCCAGTGTTCGAGATCCCAGGGCCCTGAAAAAGCTGTTTCCGGGCACTGCATTTAGATATCCTGCTAGAGGCTGCACTGATGACTGATGACCCACTGCCCAAATGGGACAATTGCTTTCTCTCTGTGTCCCCTGCTCAGGCCCAGACATGGGTGTTGCCCATGTGAGAGAGTCACCTCCTTGGGGCAAAAGGTCAGGTTAATGATTGAACAAAGGAAATTGAAAAACTATGCTAAGATAGGACTAGTTTGCCCGTGCAAAGTGTTAAAACTTCTGTTTTAAATAATCAGGGATCAAATGGCTACATGCTACTCCAAATCACAGAATAGAATGGTATTTTTTGGAAAAGACTTGAAGGATTTTAAGCGATCTCTTTCATAGTTTTCTCCCATGAAACCTACTCACCCTCATTTCTCCCTTCCCCCCAGCAAGGCCACAGTCCAGGCTGGTGTCTGCTGCCCTCAGACAAATACCCCAAGCTTATTTTTGTTTCAGTGGTTTCACATTTGTTTTTCTCTTTGCCTGGCATTCCCTTCCCTTGGCCAAATCACACCTATCCTTTCCTTCTACCACTGGCTTTCCTTTAACTCCCTTCCTTGAAACTCCTTCAGTACTTTGCATCACATAATTTAGCAAAACAACATATTCTAACAAGTACTGAGTTATGTATGCTGGCTCTATTTCTTTGACCTAATTTATAGGACATAATTATAAGCACCTTGAGGACAGGATCAGTATCTTACACATTTCCTCTAGCCTCCATTTCCACTCAGAATGGGGTCAAATGCATAACAGTAGTCCATAAATACCTACCAAGGATGGATTTATATCTATCAGATTTAAATGCAGTTCCCAGCTCCCCCTGTAGTAAGGGAAACTACAGGTCAGGAAAAATCAGATTCTTGGGGTGCCTGGGTGGCTCAGTGGTGAAGCGACTGCCTTTGGCTCAGGTCATGATCCCAGGGTCCTGGGATTGAGCGCCGCATCATATCAGGCTCACTGCTCAGTGGGGAATCTGCTTCTTTCTCTCTCCCTCTGTTCTCTTTCTCTCAGATAAAAAAAAAAAAAGAAAAAAGAAGAAAAAATCAGATTCTTCACGGATTACTAATTTAAAAGAAATGCTCCATAACTGTGTGATATCAAACTGAAACGTTTAATCCATCTCCTCATTTATCTCTTAAATATAATTTAAGGAAGAATTTGCGTTTTCATTTCATGCTGCTCTTTTCCATTTTATAAAGTGATAGGATTCAGGACAGGCCATGCCAGAATGTGACACCTTGGCACATGGATTATTTTGAGCTAAAGGTGATTAATGCCCAAGAGACTCAAGAAGAGATTTTACCCTCTGGTTAACTGTCTAAAAGAATTCAGATAGGGCGTCTGTATCACAAATAGAACAATTACCAAAGAGAACTTTTTTTTTTTTTAACATAAGAAAGACTTTTCCATGTGACATAGCAAACATTGTTTACCAAATATTTGCTCTTCTCATCTTCCTGTGAATTGTCTTCCTTCCTTTGAAGCCTCAGACCTCTACTCCCTACTCCTTAGCTCAGGATGACATGTAAGCCTCAAATGTTTGAAGGTCATTGAGCCTCTAACATCTTTGTGGTGCTCCCATATGTAATGATTCAATTTGTTTCTCTCTTGTTAATCTGTTTTTATGTCAGTTTAATTATTAGGCCAGCCAGGAACCTAGAAGGGAAGGGGAGAAAGTTTTCCTTCCCTGTAGTTTTGATGCCAGTATGGGCTCTGCACTGCCTGAACACTATCTAGACCCAGGCAGCTGCAGGGACACAGAAGGTGAGATTCTTATATCAGTCTCCTGAATCTTTGCCTATAGGGGCTGTTAGAAGCAAAAATCGTTGAGAATCCCTTTCTTTTTCTCCATTTAAATTAGCAGGAGAAAATACTTGTGTGAATGAGTTCCTTGGGTATAGCAACTTTGGTAAAGGTTTGTTATGAGTACTCTTGATTTCTATTGATCTTGTTCCTCCAAGAGCTGATCATCGTTTTCTTTTGTCTTTGTTTTTTTGTGTGTCATTGGACTTGAGGAGGAAAAACCCTATGACAGGGTAGAACATAGGCATAGGTTCTGTTAAGCCTATCATTTGAGACAGCCTCACAGACTGGGGAGTTCAGGGTGAGACAAACTGCTGTAGTCCCCTATTTAAAAAACAGATGAGGGGGTGCCTGGGTGGCTCAGTGGGTTAAGCCTCTGCCTTTGGCTCAGGTCATGATCTCAGAGTCCTGGGATTGGGCTGCATTGGGCTCTCTGCTCAGCGGGGAGCCTGCTTTCTTCTCTCTCTCTCTCTGTCTACTTATGATCTCTGTCTAATAAATAAATAAAAATCTTAAAAACAAATAAATAAATAAATTTAAAAAAACAAATGAGGTATTCCTTCCATCTCGTTCTATGTCTTGAGAGCTTGGCTTTATCACCAATGAGAATAGTCTCTCTGGCTTCTGCCATCCAGAAGGTGCATACCCTGGTGTGCACCAGTCAAGTAGACTGGGAGTCCAAGACAAACTAGAAAAAAAAATTCTGTATTTGAAAAATAAAATTTGTTTTAGAGAGTTCTCATCCTAAACAACTGTCTTATTGGTATCTACAGAAAGAGCAAATTAAAAGGTGGCTACAAAGAAGTCTAGCCTTAGGGACCCCCTTAACAAGATTAAGGAGAAAAAAAATTAGAACAAAAATCAAAGTTCACCTCCAGCATAAATTTCCTTTCCCCAAACACAGGTTCCATGCCTCAGCAAATTCCCTTAGTTTTCAAAACAACTCCAACTTCCCCAGAAAAGTCCGTTAAACACCCAGTGACCTGTTTTAACTTCCATTTCCCTGCAAGATGTACAGGAAACACTCTGGCCTCACTTCTAGGCCTGGGTTATATAGGTTCCTTACATAAATGCTGAATGCCAGGAAGTGAATTTAACAGAAGCACCTGGGACATGCGGTAAGGCTCACTTTACTGTCTCTTGTAACTCCTACTCCCTTCCAGGACTCTGTAATCAGGCCCTGCCAGCTGTAGGCCTTCATATATAATATCCTTTCTGGGTATATTGGACCCTACCACAAAGAATTCATGTCTCCTGGGCAGAGCAGATCTTTTAAAGTATAAAGCCCTTTTACTTCCACTTGTAGGAGATCCTACCAAATTTAGAGAGGAATTAGAAAGATCAATGGCCATCCACAACCTCATTCACAGAGACCTCCTTTGGCTAGAGGTGTTCTTCCCTCCCAAGATTATGCTGTGAGTTATGATACAAGCTAGACTGCCCCTAGAAGACACACCCCTACCAGAAAAAACAGATGGCCAGAAGTTCTCCCAGCCCCTCCTGCAAATGATCAGGAAATGGCTCCCCTGGAGGCCTATAGTCAAGTCTTATTGGGGGAGGTATGAAAGGCTTTCCCCTCAAAGTGAACTGGTGTAAGGATGAATTATGCACTGAGAAGAATAGTGTCCAAAGGCCTCGTTGAATGCTTTATACAACTTTTTCTAAGGCATACTACACTAAATCCAGAAGCTCCAGAGCACAGGAATCTTAACTTCTGCCGTAGTAGGATATTTTCTCCCTTTTAGAAAGAGGCAAATTCAAAATAATGTAGTTCAATGGGTAGTCAGCCTATGAGTGTTAGAACAAAAGTAGCTCCTCAACTCTGAGGATAACTTGTAAGAATACAGGGAGAAAAAGAGAGAGAGAGAATTAAACTTGATTTGCAACTTAAATCTTTAGAGAAACAAAAGCATACCTCAGAGAGCAACTTAAAGTCTGTTCATGGCCTCTCCTATTTGCCTCTAGATATCTAAAGATATTGTGAAAAACCAGGACACTGAAAGTACATTTGTCCTGCACTCAAAAAAAGGAAGGACAAAATTTCAATACTGATTACTTTAGACTTCAGATGACAGAGAAATAGACCCAAAACTCCTAGGAGAAAACCTACACTTTCCTCTGTCCATTAAAGATGTAAATCTTGCCATGTCTTTGAAATGTAACTCCCTCCCCCCCAGGAGATAACTAAAACAAGGGCTCAAGACAGTTAAAAAGGGGAGGAGGGCTTTTAAAAATACCAACTGCTTAAAAAAACAAACAAACAAAACTGCCATCAAGGCTCCCCTACCCAAACTCTAGAACCCAGCCTCTTCAAGATTGGTCAAGGACAAAGACAAATCTTTTAAGTCTTCTCCACAAATATCAGCAAAAAGCTTTTAAGCAGTTCACCTTAAGTTTTCCCATTTTCCAAACACAGTTATTTATAAACTAGCAAGTCTTGTATTGCACCTGAGTCGTGTTGAAAATTTTGGGATGAAAACTCTGAATCGCTGTTTGTGTCTCTTGTATGTTTATGTATGTCTATATATGTATATTATCACTAGGGTATTTTTCTACCCCCAGATGGTGGTGCCAGAATAAATTTGTAAAAGAGCTCTATTTAATAGGCTTAAAAACAAGCACTTAGGAATTAAGTATTTGTAAGTCTCAGAAATATCAGTAAAACTAACTCAATGTTTCTCAAGTTCACACAATCCAGGGTATTTCTGGTGAATAAAAGCTAGTTTAAGTTTGTTGGCTTAATTAAAACAGGCATGTCTTTAGCGTTATCGTCATTAAGTATAATCATTTTATTTTACCTAGGTTTATTGAAAAGTCAAATAAGCTTATGCTATCTCTCTTAAAAATTTATCAGCAAGAAAAATAACTTAACGATGATGGTGAGCTAACTGCTTTCATGTCTCATGGAATTTTCATGAGTAATCTAAATATGATTGTTGAAAAGAAATAAATTAAGTACATGTAAGTGGGATAAAAATTTTTAGGTGAATTTTTCAGTGATTGTTTTATAGTATGTCTGCTTAAAAAACAGTTTCCCAAATTTCTTTGGTAACTTCCACCTTTATAATTTTGCTAAGTTAAATTAAATAATGGGACATCATTAAGAATCTAGATCATTGGGGCGCCTGGGTGGCTCAGTGGGTTAAGCCGCTGCCTTCGGCTCAGGTCATGATCTCAGGGTCCTGGGATCGAGTCCCGAATCGGGCTCTCTGCTCAGCAGGGAGCCTGCTTCCTTCTCTCTCTCTCTCTGCCTCCCTCTCTGTCTACTTGTGATTTCTCTCTGTCAAATAAATAAATAAAATCTTTAAAAAAAAAAAAGAATCTAGATCATTTCCAAATAAGATAAAATACTAAAGCATTAATTATTAAACATACATTTCCTTTTACAAAGGAACCAAATATATTTGGTCCATTGGTAAACATGTCCCATGCCATATGGAAAAATTTGCTTTGGGAAAACATGTTTCTAGAAATTAAAAAAATATATATATATAAATTCACCAAGCCACAGAATGCTAATATAAAAGAAAGTTCATAATTGTTTACGTCCTTGGTTTCACTAAAGATTAAGGTTTTTAAGGGTTAAATTCTAATATATAATTAAAGCCACGAGAAATAATAAGGAAAACATCTCTGAATGTATAGAAAGCAGAATGTGTGTTTTCAGCAAAAGAAGGTATGAGGAATGGAAATGCATTTTCGTTAAAGGAAAGGAAAGTAACTTTGTCCTAAAGGAAGGCCAATTATTTCAAAACGGGAAAGAGGGAAAACACAGGACAAAATCTGAAATAAAATAGAAAGTTCTAGAAGGATTTAGAGAAATGATTCTTTGAAAAGACATTTTAATATGGTAGTCAAGCTTATTAAGATTATAATAAATTTATTAAATTAAATGAATTTTAATATCAAAATAAATGTAAAATTAGAATTTGTGTTTTTCTTAGTTAAAAGGAAAAGGTTTTTCTTAAACTATCTGTTCTTGATAAAAGATTATAAAACATTTTTCTTTATAATGTGTCTACTTAAAAAATAGTTTCCCAAATTTCTTTGGTAACTTCCACCCTTATAATTCTTCTAAGTTAAATTAAATGATGAAAAGTCATTAAATACTAGATAATTTCCAAATAATAAAATACTAAGGCATTAATTATCAAACATATGCTTTAAAATAATCTGCCTAGAAAACAAAGACTTTATGTCCTCTCAAAGTCTTGATTACTTAAAAAAGCTGAGTCTTCTCTATTAAAAGAGCTAAGGGGTGTGTGTGTGTGTGTGTGTGTGTGTGTGTGTTACAACTATTTAATTTCTAAATTTGCCTACAAAGTCTTTGTCACAATAGTTAAATGAAAAAGTATTGTCTTTTAGTGACCTATAATCTTATTTGAATGTTTTAAAGCCTTTTGATATTTTTAACAAATCACAAAAATCAAATTCTAAATAGTCTTTTTTGCCCCTGAACTAATTTTGGGATTTCCCAGAGGGTCCCTATCATAATTCAAAGCTTTTTTTCTCTTTATTTATTTAATAGGATGCATTAAACTAATTATGTTTATTTGACATATTCTATTATAAGGGAAAGATTATCAAATGAGAAGTAATACTAAGCCTTCTTTATGTTCTATGTTATATGTTCTGTGAAATAAGTGTAAGTGTTCTGTGAAATTCCTTGAAATATAATATGTCCTGGTAATAATGTTGTCAGTCATAATTTTAGTTATTTTAAAACGTTATGTATGTGTCACAGAAATAAGCAAACTTTCTTGTTAATTTCATTGCAATGAACTCTCATCAGATCTTTAATCATGGTCATTTTCAAGCCTTTTGTCATTTACAAACAGTTATTACTCTGATGACTTTACAAAGGATTTACAAAATGGCTTCATCTTCAAGAAGATCATGGTAGGTATTCAATTCTGATAACTTTAAGTAAAACAAAACAAAACAAAAACTAAACTGAGTAGGAATTTTCAGAGCTAGTGGAAAAATTGAATTCAATCAGAACAAATACATAGGGTTGAATGAAGTAAGGAAGATAATTATAATTTTTATGACTTTTTAAAAAATACTGCTGATTTTTTTAATGTTTTTTTTTCCAGATTAAAGAAACCTTTTTTCTTTATCTTAAGCTACCTATAACTTAGAAATTTGGTGAAATATTTCTTTGTGAATAAAAGAAAGACATTTATCTTTTTCTCACTACCTGATCCCTCCAGAATTCAGAAACTCTTGGTGAATATTCTTATTTTACGGCAATACAGTCACTTGAAAATGTTCACTAAAAATCTGTTCTTATAACAGGACACAATTGGAAATATTGGCTATATTATCAAGGCTTTGAATGGACTGTCATATTTGAGAGAGACATGCATAGACTCAGAGATGACTGAACAGCTTTGAGGAACTGAGCTTGACGTTATGCAACCAATAAAGCTCCTTGGCAAAACCAGCATGGTACCTTGCTTGAAGGGTTCCCAGCAGCTGAAGTTCACTTCCTAGCAGGTGCAGGAATCTCCATATACATTGGAGACCTTGAGAAGAGAGGAATTAACCCAAGTCTAGTGGTACTACAGGTGAAGTCTAAGGGCAAGTTCTTGGCTTCTTGGTCTCAAAAGACTTTTAAAAGTCCAAACTGAAATTCCTTACAAAATGCTCCAGCAGATTAAAAATTCTATATAATCAAATGCTATTCCTCCTGTGCTTAGGTAAATAATCAAGCCAGGTTTATTGAAACTGATTTTAATTTGCAAACAAATTAGCCTTACTACAGTTACCTTTGATAGAAATGAGGGTGATGGTAAAGACTAAATTATGTTTCAGTAGAAATTATAATACACATTTGTGGAGATTAGATTCTAGTTCTGCTAATTGACTTTGGGGTTTGTTTCCTACCTGTAAACTGAACTAGATACTGAATTCTCCCAGTTGTCTCCAATATTTGGTTCAACTCTCTAAATTAACATATCCAATATTTGTCTCACCCTAGAAACATTGAGAACTAAATCTGACCTTTCCCAAAGCCATGCAAGCTTTTTTGAAGTTTGATATAAACTTGAGAAAAATCACTACAACAACTCCTGTCTAGACAGTCTCCATGTATTGCTGTGTGGACCATTCAGAAAGATCCAGGAATAATCAAATCGTAAAACAGGAAAATCTCTCAGATTACCACTGCCTGCCCTCACTCCATCTGAAGACGCTTGGTCTGACATCTAGAAATCTTCTCAACTGGCTACCTTTAGAGCTCATAAACTGGTTGGTAATTTGCTTCAATCACTAACCATCATTTTTCTTTTATTTCCATAGAAATGGCTTATTAAATAGCTGATTCCTTATAGAATTCAGGGCTAACCTTGGGAGCCCAGCTATATCACTGCTTCCTTAAATGAGACAAAGCCATTTAGTAGAACTGACATATTTTCAAGACTAAGTGATCAACTCAAGTATTTATAGAGAAATGTATCAGATTTTAATATGTGAAAGTTCCATGGAAGTTTTAGAGGAGGGCACCAATGGGGTTCAAGGGAGGCCACCCAGAATGTGCTATTTTGGCACATGGATTATTTTAAACCAAAGACAATCAAGGTGAAACAAACTCAAGAGGAGCTTTTAACCTCCCACTAACTGCCTAAAAAAATTTAGATAGGGAAGCCATACCAGGAAAAGAGCTATTACTAAAGACAACATTTTTTTTTTTTGAAACAAAAGAAGGACTTCTCTGAATAAACAAAACAAAACAAAAATAATAAGGAAAACATCTCTGAATGCAAGGAAAGCAGGATGACTGAGCTACCCAGGTGTCCAAAGTTAGATGCTATTATTACTGACATTTTATAGATGAAAAGACTAAGTCACAGAAAGATGAGGTACTTTGCCTACGGTCCTAGCTATAGTGAGCCCACACATCTAAACAACTTATGTAAGGTCATCCAGTTGGTTTCCACTCCAGTTTCCACTCCATTTCTTTTAGGTACCAAGGAACAAAGGAATGTTCCACCTTATTCTGTTTTCTATTCTCAGACATTTTGGACCCTTCTCTCCTTCCTTCCTTCCTTCCTGTCTCCCACCCTCCCTTCCTTTCTTCCTTCCTTCCCCACTCCTCCCTCCCTTCCTCCTCCTCTTCTTTCTCTCTCTCTCTCTTTCTTTCTTCCTTTTTTAGGGTGGGGGAGGGGCAGAGGGAGAGAGAAAATCTTATAAAGGCTCCACACCAAGCCCAGAATCTGACGTGGGCTAAGTCTCAAGACCCTAAGATCATGACCTGAGCTGAAATCAAGAGTCAGACACTTAAGTGATTGAGCCACCCAGACACCCCGAACTTTTCAAATTCTTTTCTCTGTCTCCTAGGTATGCTGTGCCATAGAAGAATGGGTGATCTTTGTCACTATCTCTGTCCTTCTCCAACCAATGCCCTCCAATACCGTACCCTCAATCATGTTCCTCTATTTTCATTCCAGTGAGCAGATTCTAGTTATCTTCCAAGAAGAAGCAGGAGATACTTGAGATTCTTTATAAACATTTGAGTTGATAAGAAATTCCAGCCCCCTCCCTCTCTAGTAAATTCTGTTTTTTACCCCTGAAAATAGAAACTGTGGAGACATTATGGGATAAGAGGCTCCTTCCTTGCAGCTACATCTGTAGATGCTTCTCTTAATACTATCATCTTCAGCGGCAGGACTGGACTGACAAGGAGCATGAATTGTCTCCAAAAGGGATCAAAGAAATGGCTGTGGGTAAAGCTCCCATGCCCCGTTGACCATAATAACCCCTCTCAGAAGTAATGTATTGAAGGTACGTGTCTCTCAGGCTAAATCAATACATAAATTCTATCTGCAGAGCACCTAGATCATGGACTCCAGATCAATAATCAAATAGAAAGTAAGGGAGGCAATGCATAAGGAAAATGAAAGAAAATAACATTTCTGTAGCCTGAAACTTGACCTTGGGACACACCACAAAAATCCAGTTTCCTCGATCTTTCCAATCTTCCCAGTAAGATTGAGAGTTGATAAGGAGGATGAGATCTTGTAAAAAATATCTAGATATCTTATTCCTTTACATATGTTATCTCTATTTACTTTCTATTAGCAAGGGTAGAATGGGAAAGCGGGTACAAATACCTTCAATACTGTTTGAAGGCCAGTAGAATAAATGAGGTGCAGCTGGGGCTTCGAATCCCAACCGAAACATTTACTGTCTGTGTAAACTTAGCTACCGTAACCTTAACCAAGGAAATGAACTCTCTGGCACCTCATCACTGAAATCAAGATTAACAGTAGCGCACACTCATAGAGCTGTTGCTAGTGTGGAATAACTAAACATCTAAGGAATTCTTTGAACTACCTGAGATATAAATGTCATCTATTATTTTTAAGCCCTTAATATTGTTTTCTCACCCCATTTCCCTTCTGGAATCATCTCGCTCCTATCTCCAAATCACTCACTGCTCTCCAGGTCCAGCACCCTCCCAGCCTAAAATAGTTGTACTTCTATCTGTTTTTGCCAGATTGTTCCTACCCCAGGGCTCATCGAGGCTGCGGAACTGCACTCACTCAGGTATCTGCTTACAGAGGTCTTCCTTGACTGTGTCATCTAGAAGAGCCCTCCTCGTTCTCTCTGCCTCTACCCTGTTTTTGTTCCTTCAGCACACTGTCGTTGTTCAGTTGTGGGTTTACTGTCGATCTCTCCACCCAGAATGTGAGTTCTATGACAACCAGCACTCTGTCTCTTTTGCTCCCTGCTCTCTCTCTCATACCTAGGAATATGCCTAGAACATAATAGTTTCTCAGTAAATATGTGCTGAGTGAAGGAAAACAGAGAGATCACAGAGTATTGTAAATTTTCTGCAGGGTGAGTTGTGCTAAGAGTAATAATACCCTCCTTCACCTGAACAAACACATGTAAACAGGGGAAGGGGGGCTGTGCATAGCTGAATAATTGCCTCAGGGATCTGATCAGTATAATCAGTGCATCTGGATAATATGGAAAAAACACATTTCCAAATCTGGCTTTTTCCTCCCAGAAGCAGAAGCAGGGATTAACTCCCTGGCAAAAATAGATTGAGTGCCCAACTCTGAGAGGGCTTGTCTTCTAGTTCACTCTCACAATCTCATCACATAATTCATACGAAGATTTTCATAGAGTATTAGAGCCATCAGGAAACGACATAGTTCTTACCATACTGAATTTATAAGGAATCAGTGATACAGATAGGCTCAAAAACCTCCATTATGGAATCACTGATGTGATAAATAATATAGACTTCTATGTGATGAAATTCAACTAATCAACATGCTTCAGTTATGTCCCTCTATTTTAATATGACATTATAACTGTCCTATGGCATACAAAAAAATATAAGGCCCAATCTATTTCCACAAGAATTGTATAATTCTTAAATTATCTACTCTTAACAAATTATATACTCTTTATATAAACTCGATACAAATTATATACACTTAAATTCTTAATTAAATAGTAGAAAAGGCACCCTTTCGATATCACTTCATGGATTAATATAATATTTCTCAAACTTAGTCATGAGAATTACCTGCATCTCTTTTATAAAAATACACATTTCCAGGACCTGTCATGGGAGCTTCCAGTTCACTCCATTAAGGGGTGGCCTGGGAATCTATATTTTTAATACCTGCCCAGCAAATCTTGTGATCAGACAAGCTTAGAAATGTTTTTCTAAAATAATAAAGCATAGATTCATTAAGTGCAAACAGATTTAGAGAGATTCAAGTTCAACGTGGGGGGGATGGGGTACAACATCAATAAAGCTCCAAAAAATACACCTTTCTTCATCTCATCTCATCCACACTCAGAAGCTTTTCTAGCAAATGGTGCTATTTGCAGTTTGACAATCCTTCTATCCTTAATGTCCAGCAATCTGCACATTGCCCTCTGGATTTTTTGCCTTGAATTCCTACTCCTTAACCATTTAATTTCAAACGTGAATTTTTCATTGTTTTTAGCTTCTTGGAAACATGAGGCGGAAAATTTCCACTGTTTTGTCTGTCCTCTGACCGCATAATTCCCTGATTTTCCAACTTCTCCTCTCTTCTGAGTGTTTCCTAAAGCTCCTGTGCTCTTTTCCTAAACTTTTTTTTCCCAAAGATATTAACTTACCTCAGGATAATATCACTTCTTTACAAATGTCTACAGCTTGTTTGGTACTAATTCTTGGATGTTCTGTATTGGGGGGCATTTTTTAAGATGGCTTTTTCCCAACTGGACTGTGTATGTATAAAGAAAACATCCACCTTGAATTAAACAAATGATTGGCTTTAGAAACAGAAGTACAAGCATGCATGTTAATTAGACATTCTGTTGCTCTTTTCTGCTAAAGAGGCATTGCTGTCATTAGGTCTGTAGTCTTGAAATATGCACATACTGTACTAAATAAAATATAGACACATGAAACGTATCTTATTATACAAATCGTGCTAATGCACATAGTCAATGTTAATACTGTTAAGGTTAATAGTATTGAGTGTGATCTGTGGCCCACTAGGGGATTGTTAAGGTTCTCCTGATAAGTTCTGATTTTTAAAATGGGACTTCTTTAATAATTCTTGCAGACAGTTCAATTTCATAGGTTTTAATTTTTCCATACAATACAGGGCTAACTATTACTAACCTATTAAGTAAGCTATTATGTGCTGTTAAAATTTGCTTTTCAAAAACCTGAATTAACACATGACTCAGGCTTATTAAGTTCCTCATGCAGCCTTCTGCTAAAACCTCAGATTACCAATCATTGCTCACCTATTTGCATGGCTCCTTTATTCATGAGAAGGACACAAACTTTGGGTGAAGAACAGTTTGAAATCCTGAACAGACATACTTTTCAATTACAGCTGTTATTATGCTGAAAAAGATCACAGACTTCCTGTGAACATTTTACCTTTTATCAGTTTTACCATATCTTATCTTATAATTTATCATTTTGTTTATGGATAATTGCTATGTAGCCTTATTTCCTTTTTTAAAATTTGCTCCTCCTCAAGTCTCTTCATCACTGGCAAGTGGACTAAGTGGGTCAACATGATCAACAACATTTGGGATCTTGTACCTGAGAGGCTGGTGAGGCACCTTTGTGTCTGAGGACAAGGTCTGCTCTTCCAAGACTAGTTCAGTGAAACCACTTCTTGGTCCCTGGATGGTTTTAATAACTCTCACACACATAGTCAGGTGCGTGTCCTTGATGTCTTTGGGAAGAGCACAGGGATTCATGGTGAGGAGCTGAGACTACCACTCTTCTCTGAATCAAACCCCAAAAGATGCTTATCATTTCATGAAGTGTTTCTCTGTGTAGAAAACAATCCTTGGGAAAACAAAAGCACTTCAGTGTCTTGTTCAGTGTTGTTTGGGTTGTTTTCTTTCTATCTTTCTATCTTTCTTTCTTTCTTTCTCTTACTTCTTTCATCTTTCAATATAAATGATGAAAAAGAATTTTAAAATATTTCTGATTCTTCTTAGTACTGTCTTTCTGTGTCAGCTTGAAGCAATTCCTCACATGAACTGAAGTGTTCTGATACCAGGTAAGAGGTGGCCTGTTCTTAGGCTTCCACCCTCAAAGAAACTTCTGGTGCATATCTCCCTGCCCAATGAGAGCTTTCAAAAACAATTAAAACTAAAACATAAATGTTGAGGGAGGAGAGGTAAGCAGTAGCAAACAACAAATATGGGTGAAGTTATTTAAAAAATACATTCAGGGGCACCTGGGTGGCTCAGTCAGCTTAGGCGTCTGACTTCTGATTTCGGCTCGGGTCATGATCTCGGGGTTGTGAGATCAAGCCCAGTGTCAGTCCATGCTGATGGTCGTTTGCTTGGGATTCTTTCTCCTTTTGCCCCCCCCCACTTGAGCTCTCTAAAACAATCAATCAATCAATCAGTCAATCAAATCTTAAAAAAATACATCCATGCATGAACTACATCTTGTACTCACTCTTATCAAAACAGCAAGTCTTCATTGGGAGTTGGAAAATACCTTTTCTTGTTTGAATACTCTAGATTTAGTCTATGAATGAAGGATTCTTCTTAGTTTAACATCTTTCTACTTGCCTGCTTAAAAGCAGCAAAGTCCTAAAGTATAATCAGTTCCACCGCAGCTGGGTGACGCTGGATAAGGAAGAGAACTAGCGTTTATGGACCACCTGCTGTATTATCTGACACTTTTCTTTATCTCATTTTATTCTCGCTATAATCCTATATGGTAGGGATTTGTATTCCACATTTTACAAATGAAAAATTTAAAATCCAAAAAGCTTAAATAAATTATCCAAAGACCCAAATCACTAAGTGATAGAGTCCGGATTCAAGACAAGACCTATAGAACTCCCAAATCCATGACTTTTTACCTTTCCCATCTACTTCTGAGGATAACAAAGCTTATGTTTGCTAATTCACACATTATTTTTAAGGATAAAAGGAAATTATGCTTATGAAAATATTTTGATAGGCTAAGGAACTGTGGAAATGTAAATCTGTTTATTATTTGCAGCAATTACTTCTTTCCTTCCCTTTCCTTCTCTTCCCTCCCTCCTTTCCTTTCTTTTCCTTCTTTCTCAAACACAGGCATACCAATAAGATAGGAGTCAAGACATACTTTCAATAGTATAATATTACCAAAACACCTGCTTCTTAGGGTCTTCTGTAACCTATATAAATTTTGTATTTTTTTTTTCCAGGTTATTCACCCATGTTTTTCCAGACAACATCAATAAAAGCAGATGAGTCATAGCTACACCCTCAGAGATCACCATTTGAAAATCTAGCTAAGAAAAATGAGTTTGCTCTAAGTCAACAACTTTGCTTTTCTGAGTTCATACTTCCAACCATTCCAAATATTCCTAAGACCCAGGATGCACATTAAGAAAAGGTTACTATTTATCTAATTGATTTGCTCGATCAATACCTGAGGTGAACAATGCAACACTATTGCTCTTTCTGTGATTGCAGGCACAGTCTACAATAGGAAGAGTGTCGTGGGTCTGGATCAGTACACCACTCCACAGCTCTGTATTCGGCAGACTGGAAGAAATGCAACTTCTCTCATTCTGAAGAATGATCAAGGGAGTCATGGCATATCACAAGACCATGAACTCCTCAAGAGGTACTTTACGTAGTGGAACTATATCCTCACTGGAATCAAACAGCTTTGGGTTGGAAGTCCAACGCTGACTCTTCCACTTCAGTGGTCTTGGAGAGTGACTTAATTTTAAATTAAATCATGTACTGAAAGGGTTTAACACAACAACTATTATTGTTGCTATTTTTTGTTTTGCTATGTTTTTTTATTTGGTTTTGAATTTCTAAAGGTTTCAATAATGCACTGAAAATGATACCTTTCAAAGTGTCTGTTGGCTGATTTTGTTTCTTGATCAGATGGGCTAAATCCTCCTGTCTCATGAATATCTGGCAAACACAAGAAGAAAACCACTCCATCTGCAATTTTTTTTTTTTCTATAATGTATCATCCACCACTTCTTAGTATTTCCAACGTATTTTAACTAAATTTCAAAGCATCTTCACTATAGTTATCTAATTTACCTTTATTTGCCCCAGCTCAATTTCTGTATCTTAAGAGTCAATGTAAATGTTTCAGGAAGCTGCCCAAACTACGTGTGGCTCAAAAAAGGAGCCAGAAGTCAGTGTGTCAGAAATACAATACCAGCCCAATTCCTTTTATGTTTA